>NC_060070.1:84982179-89782179 GCF_922984935.1 Meles meles | reverse complement strand
ATAGAGTCAGAGAGTATAATGCTAAGTAAAATAGTCAATCAGAGAAAGATATAAACCATATGATTTCACTCATATATGGAATTTAAGAAACGAAACAAATGAGCAAAGGGAAAAAAAAAAACAGAGGCAAACCAACAAATAGCCTCTTAACTACAGAGAACAAACTGATGGTTACTAGAGGGAAGGGGTTGGGGGATGGGCTAAATAGGTGATGGGCAATAAAGAGGGTACTTATGATGAGCACTGGGTGATGTATGGAAGTGCTGAATCACTATGTTGTACACCTGAAACTAATATTACACTGTATGTAAACTAACTGGAATTTTAAAAAAAAGGACACAACTCTGGAAAGCTGGTGAAGTTGCAAGAAGGTAGACTTTACCTTGATGAAAGAAGCTTTGTTACAGCTGTTGACAATGAAATGGGATGTCCAACAACTGGACAAACAAACTCGACAAACTCATTTGGGATGTGGTAGAAAGGCAACCAGCTTTGGTGAGCACCCATCCATTAATGCAAACTTCTTCAAGCAACCAACTCATATTTATTCCTGAATTCTCACTTCTGGCATTATCTCCTTCAAGGGAGAACTTCTCTTACTCATTTCTCAGGCTAAGCCAATGGCCCCTTCTCTAGGTACCCCAATGCCTGGGTAGGCTATTTTCATTGCCTTTACCATGTCGTACTGGAATTTTCTATTTGCATGTCTGTATCAACCCCCAAAACTGATAATTTCAGGGACCCATGCTTACTCATTTTTTATTCTTAATACCTAGTTGCAGCATCTGATACACACATATGTGTGTATCATATACGTGTACAGAGTTTAATAATAATAAAAATAATAGTAATAATAATAATAATAAGAAGAAGAAGAAGAAGAAGAGTAGCTAAAATGTACTGAGCACTAACCACGTGCCTGACACTATCCAGAGCATACTATATATTTTAACTCATTCAATTCTCACAGGAACACTATGAAATTGGTATTGTTATTTCCCTCAATTAATTGAGGTTAGGTAACTTGCCCAAGATGGCCAACCAAAACAAGCACAATTTCTGAAGTTCCTTCTAGCTCTGAGATTACATTTTTCTTCTTTCTGGTGATTCAGGGATAAATGGCTTCTTCTGCCTATTTTTCTCCCTCAATCTGATTCCACCTTTTGGATAAAGAACTCCAAGTACATGAATACAGAGAAGTGCTGCCCACATGTCCTCTTTCTGCTCCCTGGATTTACCTTGGGGAGAAGGCAGCTGCAACTTGTCTGTGATCACTTGTGTTAGTACTGAGCCAGTATCTTTGTAACTACAGAACCGGGAGGTCCCACTGTAGCTCTTGGCAGAATAGACAGCAAAACGGTGGAAGGGGACAAAGTCCCCCCCCTGACAGCTCCCACAGCGGCAGGCCAAATCTTGGAGAAAGCATGCACATTCAAGGTGCAGGGCTATCTGCTGTGCCTTGGGCCACAGCTCCCAAGCAGCTTCTCTTAACAGTGGCACTCCAAATGCTAGCACCCCTGTTTGAGATAGGGATAATTCCTCTTGCAGACTGAGAGGAGAGTCAGCATCTGAAATATAGGAAAATCTATGTGAGAATCTCCCTTAAAGGCTTTTTATGCTATCAATAGCAAACTCCCAATCACATGCTGCTAGTTTATAAGAATATTTTGTTTATATTTCCTCTGTATAAAGTGTATTACACCAATCTGAGAATGATATTTACCATATCTTGTACAAAGTACCACAGAGAAGAAATGGTCAGTGGTACAGAAGTACACTGAGTAGATTTCTTAGATGCTTGTCCTAAATTGAGCTTTTTGACTACAAATTACTATAAACATCAACTAATCAGAAACGCTCTGTTCAGGGGTGCCTGGGTGGCTCAGTCAGTTAAACATCTGCGTTTGGCTCACGCCATGATTTCAGGGTCCTGGAATCGGGTCCTGCAGAGAGGGAGTGTGCTTCTCCTTCTGCCTCTGCCTCCTTCCCCCTGCTCATGTTCTCTCTGTCTCTCTCTCTCAAATAAATAAATAAAATCTTAAAAAAAAAAAGAAAGAAAGAAATGCTCTGTTCAAATGTAAGGCCCCAATATATTTCAAAGTCAAAGGGAAATTATTTGTGGAATATATGTGCTTTGGTAGTCTATGCCACAATTTTAATATGTGGAGCTATTTAATGTATATCTTTCTCTGCTCATGTCTGTTTCAATTCCAGATGTGTTTATCCTTATAAAGTTCAAAATTAGGAACAGTTTATTCCTTTCTTATTATTTATATCTAGAAACCAATAAAAGATAATGAGAATATTTTCTGAACCAAAACTCAAGATACAGATACTTAACACATGGGGTTAATAAGGAGCTAAAATTCTCAGAATTAAGACAATTCTGAAAAATACAGGTTATTCATTCACTATAATCATGGCTCCTTTGTGATTAAAATAATCACTTTCCCCATTTCTTACCCATAGTTTCAGGGAATTGAGGCCCATGATAAAGGATACTGATGTTCTTTTTGAATACAGCTATCCCCAGCCAAGGCTCCCTGTTCAGGTAAGAACAAGGAAGCAGCTCTTCCTCACCTGGCTTTTTCTTCTCCTCCTCTTTGGTTTGTTCAATAATTTTGATAGAGGGAGGCACTAATATTGACTCGGCAGGAAGCTCTTGACTCCTGTTGAACCAGCGGAGCACATGCATATCCACAAGAGCCCTCAGCACCTGAAGTAGCTTGCTTCTATTCCAGGCAGGCAGAAGGTGCTGCAGCAGATCTATGTGGAAGGAGTGACCAATGACTGCAGCACACTTAACCAGTAACTGCTCCTCTAGGCTCAACTGATCCAACTGGTTTACTGCTATTTCTGGGCGGGGAGGGAGAAGTGAACAAGCTTTCTATAAACATAGAATACATTATGTTGATAATCTGTTCACTTAAAAAAAAAAATAAAAGCCTTGCATTTGGTCCTCTCCTTCTCCACTCACCCTAACCTCTCAAGAGAGCCTTTTCTCCAAGTCCTCATTTGTCCTCATTCCCCATTCATTGTTCAACCAACAGCAACCACGAGGTTTTCACCACATCACTGAAACTATTCTCCTCATGGTCACCATTTCTAAAAATTCTAAAAACTCAATTCTGATGGTTTCTCCGTTCTTTGTCGCATCAATCATTATAAGCTTATTTCACCCTCTTTCTATTCGACTCCTGCTATGTGTATAACATTGTCTACTAGCACCACAGATAGGTTTTCTTAAATCTCAGCCACATTACCTTCCTTCCTTACTGCCTCCTCTAGCACGGAAATATGCAAAAAGGGAAACACAGGACCCAATTTTTATCAAATAACTAGAAAACTCTTCAATCATTAGTCAGCCCCAGAGAATAAGGGGCTCACTTAAGTAAAACATTACTCAAGTAGCATTACAAATCTCTTAAAGACTCTTTGGGCAGCGCCAGAACTTATTTGTAGAAGGCAATTTATTTTTTAGAAGAAAATGGAGCTAACATGATAATGAGAGACCTATATTCAATCACCTAGTGCAATGACATCTGTAATTGGTTCACTTGAGGTTTTCAAGGGACTTGCCTTTTAATAATGGTGGAAGAAGCACTGTATCCAAGTTCACATTATCCTTGACTGTGCAGATATAAAGTTCTTGGTGTTCTTCACAGCCAGCAGGAAGAATACCATACATTGTGGATTTCATGGCATTGACTGTAGGGAAAGAAGACTATGACTGAGAAAACACCATGCTCTGTGACTGTAGTTTTAAAGGCACAGTATTACAAATAGTCAAGAAACTAACAGGATGAAGATGGAGCATATGTTTAAAGTGGCTTCTCCACCTTCCTGTCTGCCAGTTTTCTCTTAGAAACTAACAATATTTTCTCTACGATGCAGTATCCAGTATTTACACTCTTCCTGTTTACTTTCCAGCAGCTCCCTCTTCTATTATGTCACAGTCCCTCACAACCCTAGGATGCCTTTCCAGATTTACATGTACCTCTGCCCCTTCCTCCTCCCACTCTCCTCCCTTCTCCCACTCCGTCTAAATCATCATGTCATCCTTCTCATCAGTAATTAATGTGCAATACTCTATTGAACTCATAGGTTTATAAATCCTCTTTTCCTATCCCTACCTCCTGGGATACTCAAAAAGGAACTATAATAGATCGACTGGCTCGATTAAGGTCTCTGAAGCAGGGCAGGAAGTCTTACTCTTGCTTATAATGTTAGTAGGGGAAGGGCACATGCCTCATAAGGGTCAGGTGATGCCATAAAAAAGGATGAACCCCAGAAGCAGGACGATGGTAGAACCTTGGAAGCTAAGCTTACCTGAGAGGGTCTCCCATTTGCTCTTCTCCTCCTCCTTTTGGAGGTCATGAAAGAGCAATATATCTTTGGAGAGAAGGTCCTGGCATAAGACCTCACAGTAGAGGGGGTTTCCAAAGCACCTGTGGAGAAGGTAGCTGTAGAAAGGTAAGTAGGGGATTGCTGACTAAGATGGCCACTTGAAGAGAGCCAAGTACAGGGATATTTCATACTGAGGAGTATGTCTTCTTTTGTTAAAGTCAGCTTTTGATGATATACACTAATGGAGGCAAGCAGCAACACAGAAATGTAAAAATAAATTTTTTTCTAATTAGTTTGAAATGTATTTTAGTAGTAACTTCTCTTTTTTAACTATTTTGTTTTGATTGATATTAAAAAGAACTAATGTCCCCTTACAGAGAGCCCTAGAAAGTGGCCTGACCACATATAATTGACACCAGAAGCAAGCCATCCAAGTCCTAACTGTCCTGTGAAAACCTGGATGATGGCCTAGAGAGGTAGCCCTTTAGTGGTTTACTAGGAGACTGCCTATCCTTAAATCCGATCTTGCGCCTTATCATGGTTACTAAGGCCATTCTTTCCAACATGGGTAAGTGAGACCTGTGTCTTCTCACTTATATTATGGCACTGGCTCTGCCCTTAATGAAGTGCCCAGCTAATCCTAGCCACTCACATCTGCAACTCTTGGGGGATGCTCACCACCCCCAGTTCCCAACATGCCATTCTCAACAGCGAGGTTGTTGTCAACTTCAAAATGGGCACAAGGACAGCCTGAGAGCTCTTCAGGAAGTGTTGGGCACAGCCACACAGGGTGAAGATAGGGGTCAATGTCATCACCATGACGATGGGCACAGTGGAGAGTAATGTTTCCAAAAACTCCCAGGAAGCTGCATCCATATATTGGGCTTCATCAATGAGGAAAATCAGTGGTGTTTCCCTCACTGCCTGAAAATAATAGCAAAGAAACAGTGACAATCTTTGATTAGAAATGAAGTAACCTGATTTGAACAGAGGATTTCTTTCTTTTTTTTTTTTTTAAGATTTTATTTATTTATTTGAGAGAGAGAGACAGAGAGAACATGAGCAGGGGGAAGGAGGCAGAGGCAGAAGGAGAAGCACACTCCCTCTCTGCAGGACCCGATTCCAGGACCCTGAAATCATGGCGTGAGCCAAACGCAGACGTTTAGCCGACTGAGCCACCCAGGCACCCCTGAACAGAGCATTTCTGATTAGTTGATGTTTATAGTAATTTGTAGTCAAAAAGCTCAATTTAGGACAAGCATCTAAGAAATCTATTCAGTGTACTTCTGTACCACTGACCATTACATTTTCAAATGTACCATGAATTTCACAACAGCAATTTAAAAACAATATCAACACAGTCTGGGATTTATGAGTAAAGTGTATCCTAGGTCCAGGTAATATTTTATTTCATAAATATAAAATATAGCCAAGTGTACCTAATTTCTAAAGAAATGTACTTCCTTTGGACAAGAAAATAATCTAACTGAAAAATAAAATGAACATCAAAATATTCTCCAAATCAAACTTGAAGCTTTCAAACATTTCATTTGGCCAGCTTCAGACTGTGGGAATTCATAATACTTTATATCAGTAACTTTCAAACCAGGTTGCACATCAGAATTACCAGAGTACTTCCTAAAACTACCAATTACCAGGACCCACTCATGTAAACTTAAAAAAAAAATACTCATTTTTATCTACATTCCTCACTCCCCTGCTGCAGCAGGTACCCTTTCTAAGGTTACTGTAATGCTTTTGTTTGTATTGTGTTCTTATAAAGTGTTCATCCTTGTTTAGTTAAGTAAATTTTCTATGTAAATGCTACTGTGTAGATCTCATTGTTTCTCTTTTATTCAGGATTATTTTTAAGACCATTCAGTACTGCAATGTTTTCATCTATTCCCTTACTTCTAAACTTCTGCATTATCCTGCACAGCGTTCATCTATGAGTTCATGCCGATGCCTCCCTCACCTCCACAAACACTGCAGTAAATAGATTACCCAAGACATAGGTCCAGGAGTGGAATTGCTAGGTCTAGAAGACGCAGTTTATTAAAATTTGACTAGTCTTCTAGATTGCTTTCCAGAATGACTACATCAGTTTCTGCTCATAGATATTTTTGACTCTGTAATCTGGGTTAAGGCTTGAGTGTATTTGTAATAAATAAGAGGTAAAACAGCTATCTGCTTGCATTCAGAAACCACTGTTTTAAATTAAGTTACTAAAATTTCATTAAGAACAAAAGGTCAAATAGAGCTACCCTATGACCCAGCAATTGCACTACTAGGTATTTACCCCAAAGATACAGATATAGTGAAAAGAAGGGCACATGCACCCCAATGTTTGTAACGGCAATGTCCACAATAACTGAACTGTGCAAGTGTGCAAGGAGCCAAGATGCCCTTCAACCGATAAATGGATAAAGAAGATGTGGTCCATAGATACAATGGAATAATATTCAGCCATCAGAAAGGATGAATACCCACCATCATTTGCATTGACATGGATGGAACTGGAGGGGATTATGCTGAGTGAAGTAAGTCAAGCAGGGAAAGGCAATGATCATATGGTTTCACTCATATGTGGAACATAAGCAATAGCAGAGGACTACAGGGAAAAGGAGGGAAATCTGAAGGGGGAGAAATCAGAGAGGGAGATGAACCATGAGATACTATGGACCTGGGAAACAGTCTGAGGGTCTCAGAAAGGAGAGGGTGGGAGGAGGGGATATAAGGTGATGGGTATTAAGGAGGGTACGTATTGTGATGTGCAGTTGATATTATACATAACTAATGAATCATTGAACACTACATCAAAGACTAATGATGTACTATACAGTGGCTAACTGAACATAAAAAAAAAAAAGAAGAAGAACCAAGGATCAGGGAGGAGCAAAGAATTTTTCTTGTATTCTGTGTAATGGGATTGATTCAAGGTTAAAGATAGATACAAGCAATGAAGATGTCACAAATAGGCCTAAGTCAAGGTGTACTATGGATAGATTACAATAACCACAAACCACCTCCACATATTAAGAGTTAATGGTATGTAGCAAAAGTACCCACCTCCTGAAGCACTTGAAAAAGACATGCCTTAACCTTCTTTTGTCTGGTCAGGTCATCCATGTGCGAAACTCCGAAGGACAAGGGAAACTAACCAGGAAAATTATTCATATATTAGCATTCATAGTGACAATCTAAAAAAAATACACAGGTTCTCCAAAGGGAACAGAAAATGATTCTATTTTGAGTGAGAATGGGTTTCTTCTATAGGACTGGGCATAGGGTCACAAATGCCAATCCAACAACAATTAGAGTTCAGTGAGTGAGACAGAAAGTCAACTGGAGGTGAGAGAGAGAGAGAAAGAGAGAGAGAGAGAGAGAGAGAGAGAGAAGTCCTTTTCATACCTAGACTCTGGCAAACCCTTAAAGGGTCATGACTAAGAGGTAAAGTGACAGGTTGGACTTAGCAATGTCACTTTGGACAGCTCCAGTACCCCACTTATTCCAAGTATACCAGAATGAATGAGTGCATGAAATTGTCACAAAGAATCGCAACAGGCATCTCCTAACATTGTGCCAGACCATGGCATGTAAGTTACCCCGGACTCGAGAGTCAAAGTGAGGTTATTCCTACAGCACTTTGGCAAGAGCCAGAGCCTCAGGCAGGGTCTGTCTTAAAACAGGGCTATGCTGAGGGATTGGAGATTTTCTTCTTATCTATTTTCCATTAGATACAATGCCCTGCAGGCTTGGTAGACTAGGAGAAATGATGGAGGAAGAATAAATGGAATTGTGGATTAGGGAATTCTTAGTCTGCTCACTCTTGGGTACCACATAAACCCTAGACCACTGGAAACTTTTGAGATTCAGTTGTTGGTCCAAGTGACAAACTAATGGCTAGGGTTAAAGAATAAAACATTTCAACTGACTTGAGAACACATGGATAAAATTGCTGGGGACACTCAACTGGTCAGTGTTAGCTTGACAGATTAAGCACTCACATTTATACTATGATCTCTTATATACTACCACCTTCAAAATGTATGCACTGATCACATTAAGTACTATAATCTTCATTTCACAGGTGAAAAAAAAAATGTAGGCTCAGACAAAGTGATTTGTGCCATGACATTCCATGAGCAAGTGTTGGAGTCAGTCCTAGAACTACTCTCCTCAACAAAGAGAAAGCCTGGGTTTTGGTGTCAAAGGGATTTCAAATCTCAACCTTGTCATTGTTAACTGTGCGTTCTTAGGCTATACATACATGGCCTAAGGGCATTAGATTAGAAAACAGTCCTGGGTTCAACTATCCACCAAAAAAACATTAGTAATCCAATTCAGAAAGCCACCGCCTTCATTACCTTCACAAAGAAGAGGTCATTAAAAAGGCAGTGAAGAGGTTCCTCTACCATCCCACGGAGCTGTTTGTGTAGGCACTCTTGCCGGTAATAGGCTGGACACGTATCAATGTCAAAGAAGATGGCCATGAGGGTCTGGATGGCATAGAAGCACTGCTTGAAATCTGCTTCCTTCAGCTTCAATGGTAACACCCTGGTGAATGTAATATGGTCACTGGGAGTCCCTTGATCTACAGAGAGGTTACTCACATCACCAGCCCAAGGATGCTGAATCTAATGATAAGAGTCTCACAAGCAAGGGAAGGGAGCCTCAAGAGAAGTAGACGATGAGCCAGAAAGCAGGAGTCTTTACCTGTGCCCCTCCTTTTGGGCCAGGAAGTTTATTTCAGCCAACAGCTGACTTTTTCCATAGCCTTTTCCACCTTCATACAAAACTGCTTGTCCCTTCTTCTGGTGCAAACATTCCTGCTGTGCCATTTGGAAGGCTTCTAGTTCTTTCTCCCGGTCTGTAGAGAGACAGGGAGCACCTAATACTCCTGCACATTTTAGTAGACACTCCATTTATTTTGCAAAGGTAACTCTCAGAATGGTTTTTTCCCTACAGTCCTAGGCAGAATCCCAGTCTTTGATGAGGCTTCACATCCCTTTGCATAAAATCAACTCTGGACTATATAGAAATGTGTGCTGGACTTGGGGGTTTGCCCCAGAGCCCAAGTAATGACCTTAAGAATAATTAGGGACCACATAGACATGGAACCTACTATATCATCTTAGCTTTTCATATCAATTTCCATTATAACAATTTAGTCTTCAAAGTCGGTCACTGCTACATAAAGATAATAGACTAATAGATATAAATTAAGATAAATATAGAGAATATAGTGTGTGAAGTAATAGTCTTGGTCCTCTCTTAGCAGTCTCGTGATAAAAAATTTTCCTCTAGAGATGACCCACAAGAAGCTAAGCAGACCTCAAAAGTTGAACTCTGACTTATAAAGATTCTTACTAAGTGTTAGTACTTCTCAGGCAAAGTAAGAAGACTCTACCTAAAGTGTAAACATTCAACATGGAAAAGAAATAGCAAGGCCTCTTCAAAATTAACATAAATTCAGTAAGAAGGCTGCTCTTTATTTTTTAATATAATGCTTAGAAGCACTTAGTCTTGCATTTAAAAAAAATCACACTTAACCATCTATAGCCAAAAAAATATATATGATTTAAGGTAGAAAACTCACCTAACAAAGGGTGATTTTTATTTCTATCTCTGGCCAAATGTCTCTTCCCAAACATTCTGGGAAAAAAGACAAAGGGAAACGTGTCTAGTAACAGATTGGGATAGATAGAATGTGTATCTCTAAATAGCTAGAAGACAACTTGTCTCATCAGCAAGTACTTTCAGATAATTGAAAAGGTCCAGAGTTCTATATAAAAGAGTTTTAAAAAATTAAAAATCTTTGGGATCAGGAAGGGGAGAATACTGATTGTTCTAGGTCCAGAGAAGTAAATTAATTGTGAGGTAAATAAAGAAAAAAAGAACACCCAGATTCGTGACCTACTGGATTCTCTTCCTGTTGGATAGCAAGAAGTTTACTGAGGAACTAGCTAAGAGTTAAACAGAAAAGCTAAAGATCTCAGACACTAAATCCTCTTCTTATGTCTCTTATTCCTGCAGGCCCAGGACTAGAAGCATCTTTCTTTCTAGTTTCATACACTCAAACATTGATGATTCCTATATCCTGATTCTGTAAAAGAGATGGGAATAGACTATTAATGACACTCACATACATCTTCTATGGCCAAGGTATTCATACATCTTCCCTGGGTTGGAGATATTTTTCATCATTTTCTCTGGGAGTTTCTTGAAGTTGTAAGCAGGTAGCATGGATCTTAGATATGTTACCTCATCACAGGACACCAAACCTGGATAAGCAGTTATCATCCTGGCCACAAGGCTCACCTTTGGGCCAATAACTGTGTCAGAGAGACAGAGAGAGGATGGAGAATTTTTGAACCATTTCCTCCAACTTTCACCCCTTAAGTCACAGAGCTAACAATCCAATATCCTATTCTACCTGTATATTCATGTCTTGCTACTGCCCCAATCACGCCACAGAATACTGGTCCATTGGTGATACTGATGGAAACAAGCCTGGGGATCAGAAAAGCAACAGTGGGTAAATACTGTCAGAAGCCTCCAAGTCAGCCACTAGAGCTGTCACTCCTTAGATCTAGACATCTAGTTTTAGAGCTCAGAATAGACAAGGGCAGAGACTGCTGTCTGTCTACATCACATGATGTGTATAAAGTTAAAAAGGAACAAAATAGTCCCCGTATTCATGGAGTAAAAATTACCTTATATCTGTTGGTTTATGTATGTTTTTTTGAAGTACTTTCAAATTGATTACTTCATCTGATCTTTTGAGGGATAATTAACAACAAATATGTGAGATATGTAGGGCAAGTATTTTAATCCCGTTTGACAAACAAAATAAAAAAAAAAAAACACCTCACAACTGAAGGAGCTAATTAACTTTCCCAGAGTTACACAGCAGAAATCAACAGAACAGTCGGAATAAGAATCCAGGTCTCCTGACTCCTAGCCCAGTGTTATTTCCACTATACCATGCTGCCTCAGATAAAACCCCAAAAAGAAAAGTAGATCAACAGTTATCAATACAAGGTTAGCTGATCAAATAATGCTAGAATGTCAGAGTACAGGAATAATCAGAGGGTCAGGCTGTTGATGGAAGACTTCCTACAGCAAATTAGTCTTTGGAATACATTTTAAAAATGAGTAATTTTTTTTCTTTTTTCAAAGATTTTATTTATTTACTTGACACAGAGAGAGAGGTCACAAGTAGGCAGAGAGGCAGGCAGAGAGAGGAGGAAGCAGGCTCCCTGCTGAGCAGAGAGCCCGATGCGGGGCTCGATCCCAGGACCTGAAATCATGACCTGAGCCGAAGGCAGAGGCTTAACACACTGAGCCACCCAGGCGCCCCCAAAATGAGTAATTTTTAAAAAATTCATTCATTCGTGTACAGGTTCAGTCACTTAACAAACACTGAGACGTATGTACAGTACCAAGTCCTGGGCTAGGTGTTTAAAATATCTTGCTCTGAAAAAAAAAAATAGATCTTGCTCTGGAGAAGTTCAGTCTCAGGTAGTGGGAAGGTGGTGTAGAAATTGAGGGAGGTGAAGATACATATTTATAAGTCAGCAAGACAAATTCAATGTATTAGAAATCAGTACAGCCAGGGCGCCTGGGTGGCTCAGTGGGTTAAGCCACTGCCTTCAGCTCAGGTCATGATCTCAGGGTCCTGGGATCGAGTCCCACATCGGGCTCTCTGCTCAGTGGAGAGACTGCTTCCCTTCCTCTTTCTCTGCCTGCCTCTCTTGTGATTTCTCTCTGTCAAATAAATAAATAAAATCTTTAAAAAAAAGAAAAAAGAAAAAAGAAATCAGTACAGCCAATTAACAGAGCAAACAGAATGGACATACTAACTCATACTAGTCAGAAAAAGCACTCAGAAAGGAGAGGCTGTATGATTGGACTGTGCAGGATGAAGGACTGCGAAAGCAGGGCAACAGCTTCTGTCCAGTGGGAAAAGACAGAGACTCTGAAAAGCCTGCTGTATTTGTGCAAAACTAAAGTGGTTCAAGATGGCTACAGCACTGATGGTGTGTGCAGTAGGGTCAAGTGAAGGGAGATGTGGTCCTACCTAGGCCAGGAATGGGAAAGCATTAGAAGTCGGAATTATTTAAAAAGGGGACATTCACCATTTCAGGTGAAGCAAAGGCTCAAAGGTGGTGAGTTCTTACATAACGGGGAATAATTAGATTTACTTGATGTTAAAATTTACTTGATGTGAAAATTTCGTGTGACAGGTATGATATGTGGATGGAGAAAGAGGGTACAATGAGGCACAAATTACTTTCAAGTTAAATCTACAAATAAACCATTTTTAGTTATTTACAGAGAGCATGAAAAGTGGCAACAATGCTAACACTATTGTTTCTATGCCATCAAAACTCTCCTGCCTTCCGCTAAGGCCAGGATTGAGGACTTTTTCTTGGGCGCATTGCTCAGAGTGAGTAAGAGAAAACCAAGACCTGAACCAGGCAGTCGGTTTTGCTGCCACACCAAGAATAAGACTAAACATCTTCAGATGTTTCACCATGCTTCCTTCGTCTAAAATGCCCTCTCTCGCTTTCCCCAAATGCTGAACTTTCTTTCTTAACCTAGTTCAAATGCTGTCTTTATAGTCAAGACTCCTCTATGACCCCTGGAAGAATGGCTCTGTCTTCCCATAGCAATTTGCTGCAGCTCCTGTAGCATTTTATTCCTACACTTACATTTCATGGTATTAAAATTAGTTGTTTACTTAGTGGAGGGGGCAGTATTTTATTTCTCTTTATATTCATCACACCTAGCATGTGCCTGGCTCGTGAATGCTTGCCGAGTGGGTGCATTCACACATGTGATAAACTCAGCCACTAACAAGGCTATGAGAATGAACAAATCATACTATTCTCATTTGGTTGTTTCTTTCTTTCTACTGGACTTTAGAATTCCCCTTGCTCTTCCTGGTAGTCTGTGTCCCCTCTTTTTTTTTTTTTTTTTTTTTTTAAGATATTCTTCACTGATGAAAAAACTATATTCTTTAACATATGTAAATATACAGAAAGTGTTTCTGGTGCCAAAGAATTATAATGATGAGATTCTGAGACTACATTCCCTGAGTCTCAAAAATATTCTGGAGAAACAGTCACCAACCAGAAAATCCTGATTAATCCTAAGACTCAGAAAATCATCTTTTTCTGTAAATGAACTGAAAACTGAAAGTATTTCCTAGATTAGAAAGAAGAATTTAGAAAATGATCCAAGGTGAATCGGGTCACTGGGAAAGGAGACCCGGAATGTGGTTTTGGGTCTGGGCAAGGCTGACATCATGCAGAGGCCTGAGTTGTAGTCCTAGCTACTGACGTCACACAGCAACTCTGAGGTTACATCTCTGCACTTGGATTATGGGTGAAGAAGGCAAACTTTAGCACCTGCTTAGTACAGCATTTCCCAAAATATGCTCCTTGGAACAGTCATTCTTCTGGATGTTTTTAGGTCTTTCTGGAGAAAAGTGTTCAGTGATCAAGTAAATTTAGGAAATGTTGATGAAACAAGTTTATTATAAGACTACTCAGAAACTTTTGATATTAATATATATTGTGAACCTCCAAGATGGAAATATAGTTTGCATCACTTCCCAAACACGTTTGGCCATGAGAATCTTCTTTTCATGATTTATTAAGGAGCGAATGTTCTACCAACTACACTTTGGGAAATTACTGAATTAGTAATTATTCTCAAGGAAAAAAACACTACCTGGAAACTAGCTTTCAGGCTCTGACATTGTCAAGCTATGCAGTGTACCAACATAATCTCTGGATCTTAGTTTCTAGATCTTAGTTCAGAAGGTCAAATTAAAAAAAAGGAGATCAGATTAGATGAACTCCAAGATTCTATCTAGCTCTTAAAATCTACTATATTCTAAAATAAAAAAGACCAAAAGCACAAAACTATGATCTGAGAAATGAATATCTCATTCAGGAGTAAAGGGTAAGACTCTCGAAGGCCACACATCCATGTAAAATTCAAGAGCAGAAGAGACCAGCACTGGAAGAGATGGCCCAGCACACCTATATTAGAGAGAGAGAAATGAGAAGTGGGCTGTAGGAGTACCTGCAGATCCCACTAGGGGTGCCAATACATATGTGCCTTGGGCTAAGAGTTTGATTATCTATGAAGCATCTGAAACATCTTTCCTATCTGTAAAGTAAAAAGTTGGACCAGATCATTTCTAAGTTCCTTTTCAGTACTAATATTCTATAAGAATATTAGATAATATAAGATATATAATATAGGAATATTATAGATATTAAAATGCCTCTACAATAGTATCACATTAGTAATATAGGTTTTCCCTTTTGGAGAGTATTTGCATTTTACAAGAGGGAGCTGTTAGGGAATGAAAATGATACAGGATTTGAGGACAGAAGGTCTGGGTTTCATTATCAGCTCTGCTGTATGCTAGAAACTCCTCTTCTGTGGCCTTAGTTCCTCACATGGAAAAAAGGGATAAAAACAGTCACACTTGTAGCTTATACAAAATATCCTATCTAAGTTGAAGTGCTACGTAATTTTTATTCATTTTGGATAAGTATGGCAAACAAATCTCTGACTTGATGTTAATGTTAAAAATAACTTTTCAAATTTATTTATGTATATACCTTCCTCAGGGCTTTCTAGTGGGAAAAAAAGTCATCTGAAAAATTTTAGCCCACATTGTTACAGTGTGACTAGTGAGAACATGGAATTTTCTATACCTTTATTAGCACAAGGCTTTTGTAGAAGGTGGGAGGGTGGAGTAGATATGGAGGAGGGAGATCAGTGAGAATTCCAGAAAAAATCAAGGGATAGGAAACACTAAGACTGAAAGGCAAGGAGAGTATTAACCAGT
This sequence comes from Meles meles, assembly GCF_922984935.1. Taxonomy (NCBI): domain Eukaryota; kingdom Metazoa; phylum Chordata; class Mammalia; order Carnivora; family Mustelidae; genus Meles; species Meles meles. Next base: position 89,766,956 of record NC_060070.1, on the reverse strand, counting down.
GGTGGTCCCTTCCTATCTTGGTAATTGCCTTACAACTTCTCTCCTCACATCTTCCCTCCCTGTAGATAGGCAGCCTGTGTTCTACATTCCCACGACATAGAGATATATTATTTGTATTATATTAATTTATACATTTGCTTGTTCCTTTCGGTGTTCTTAAATCTTGTTATGGGTATTTGGTTCCTCCCTCTTCCACTCCATTAGGTAGAAATTTATCTTCATTTTCCCTGAGTATTGCTACTACCTAATTCCGTACCTAATGACTCCTTAATAGAGCTTATTTTCTGACTTCCCTTAGCATGTTCCCTGCCCTGTAAGCAGATTCTGGACACTCTTAACCCCAGCTACTTGTTACTGCCTCCTACCCTGCCTGAAGAGCCCCCTGGGGCCTGAGAAGCTCCTCTCTGCCCCACCTTCCTTCTCACTTGGTCTCAGCAAGATTCTCCCAGCAGAAGCTGAAGATGCTGAAGGAGCTCTCCAGGGCATGTGCACACTCATCTGGCTTCTTATCCCCTGGAAGGCCAAAAACACAGAGGAACATGCAGCCCTGGGACAGATGACAAAGAAGGAAAAGAGAAGTTTACCTGGGGAAGGAATATGCTTGCCTCAACTGGACCAACTCCCCTGAATGAAGCCAGAGCATTTCCCCACTGGTTTTCTGTTAGGAATGTTGAGTAGGATTCATGAAATGGACACTGGGTCACATCAACATGGAGATTTAAAAAAAGAAGAAGAAATAATGAAATTTTGATTTAACTAACTCTTCAAAGAACTGAAATTTAAAATACAAGAAAAACTGATGTCAAGAACTTGTCAAAAATTCCATTTCTAGTATATAACTGGAGCTATCTACTCACATTTTTATTCACCTATAATGTCATGTATTATGATACTGCTCTTTTTCAAGTTTCTCAATGATCAGAAATATCTGATTATACTCACTTGACTAAAAGAACCAGAAAAATATGCTTTTGCTCTGACAAGGATTTTTCAACAAGAATTAAAAAAAAAAAAAAAAAAAAAGGGCATGGAGAGTAATCTTTAGTTACCCTGAAAATTAAATTAACCAGAACATCCCATTCCTTAACTATTACTAGTTGAACTTTTGATGTCCTATAGCTTGTCACAAAATAAACAGCAGGGAATTTGCCTTATACATGTGATATGTGTTATGTGTTATGTGGGGAACAAGACTATTATCCCTCACTCACCTTTACTGCTGATGCGTCAAGTTTTCTTGTACTTACTTTCTCAAACATAAAGATCTGGCTTAGCTGGCCACCCCCTTTTTCTATGACTGTGGAGATATACAGGGCAGCCTCCTGGATAAGATGACATAAATGCAACATCCATGCTGTCTTGTTGAACTCTAGGCTGACCAAAACCATAGTCACAGTACGGAATTCGGATATGTACTCCATAGGTTGCCCTTCATCAATCTACAAAGACACAGTGAGTTATCTTGCCTGTATCTTCAACTCTCAGTATCATGTTTAAGCATCTGAATTCTATATTCCATGATGAATATGAGAAAATAACTTACAAATGTCAGATATAAAACTTAAAATTCAGGTTTGAGAAGTATAGATGTACAAACCAGAACACCTGGAATTAAAACTGTTTGACTTTAAACCTAATTCACTGATGAAATTTGTCACACTTTGATGTTTTCTCTTTATGAGTTAGTTTGATATGCCCATTCTATTAGTCACTGTATCACTCACTAAGGGATTCATATAGATTCATATATACACAATTGATCAACACATATTTACCAAGCATATACTCTCTACCCTGTTTACAATGTACCAGTTTCTTGAAGGACAAACTGAAAAACAGATATGCCTCCCAGTTGCTAGAACTGAGAAATCTGAAATTATGACATGTCATCACAGAATTGGTACAGATGGGGAAACCTGCTGGCATTACAACGGAGAGCAGGAGATGAAGATGAACTGGATTAATAGGAAAAGATCACATATAAATGTACACCTGTCAACATAAACACACACACACACTCTACATGATGACTCAAGAACTAGGACATAACCTTCTTCAAAAGGTTTTTCATTATGTGCTTCCGCAGGGTTTGTTCAAGCGCAGAGTCTGGATCCAACTCCAGGGCAGTTCTTAGAGTATCTGAGAAAAGGAAAACAAACAAATTATCTCCAGCCATATGCAAAATTTATCTTTGAAATTTTGGGCTTGAGAAGAAAGGACCAAGTAACTTACCAGCACTTGTCCGGTAATGTGGCAGGTAATCAAGGCACTTGTCAAAATGCTCATCAAAATCAAATGGGTCAATGATCCGCATATCTCTTAACTACAGAAAGGAAACTGCTCAATTGTACGCCCACCCACCAACTGCATTACTGTTGGTCCCTTAACAGAGGGGCTGAGGATGCCATTTCCCTTGTTGATCATGTATCTTTCTAGCCTCATTGTTCGGCCTCATCTAACTTCCTGGGAGGATATCCCCCACCTCCCTCCAAAATAGAGTTCCAATGGCTGTTGGTTTGGTCAAGCCGTATGCAACCACCACCAGAGCACTGCACTGTGTAGTAGGAAGGCCTTTTCAGTACGTGCAGTGGATGGGACCAGCCTCCTACCTTCACAGCTTCATCCTCCCTCATGATTTCCACTTCAAACATGTACTGCTCACAGAGCTTCCAGCAGTTCCAGGACAAGACAATCTCATTTGCCTGAGCCAAACGCTGCGCTACCTGGACATCATCCACATCCTGCCCAATCACCAAGAGGTACTGTCGCTGCTCATCTCCAACAATAACCTGGGAAATCCGACCTGCAGATAGACCTAGCCAGAAAAAAAGGAGACAAATGGTGAATAGTCAAACTCAGCTGGAAAACTACGCTAACGGTGGGGTCTGGAATCCTCATGTTGCTCTATGTATCAGGCCAATCTTTTTATTGCAAAAATATTAGGTGAGCTTACCTTCAAAAATATTACTTTGCCCTGGATTTCCTTCTATCATAAGCATACCCAGAGACATTCAAACAAACTTGGGTTATATGGAAGAAGCAGCAAGAGATCCTAGGCCTCTAAGATTTCTCTCTTTAAAACTGTTCTTCTAATAAACAACTAGGTTGTGATGGTAGAGACCTAATGGTTATGCTAAGAAACTACTGCCACAGTGACTATACCACCTCCTCAGCGTTTAATGAAGGCTAAGTGATTTTACCAGATGAAATACCAATCAGCATTTTATTAGACTTGGGCCTTGCCATATACTTTGATTCTATCTCCTGTTTTTCTTATCCTGAGGCATTTCTTACTGCTAATATTGCTAAAAAACTGGTTTGCTTGCCAGGGAAAAAAGGACTATATCCGAGTTAAGCCTGCCCTTAGTTAAGTTACCCAATCCAAGCTAAAAACAAAGGGAAAATACTTTTTAAAGAATTGCAGAGACACATACTTTTGGCCAAGATGGATTAACAGATAGTATATTTACCATAATTCCCAGAACAATGAAGAAACTAGAAAAAACACACAAAGTAACAGTTTTCAAGATATTGGACATTAGGTAACAAAGGATAATGATACATGAGAGATGGGAAACAAATAAGATGAACCCTTTGGTAGCCTAGTTTACTGCATGGGAAGTGTTTCCAGGACTTCTCAGGGAAGGGAAGCCCAGGTATAGCCCAGAGGACACCTCAAGTTGAGGAAACAGAGCTAAGATCTGAGGAGGCCAAGCTGGCTAGAGTTTGCAGGGCATTGTGAGTACTGGAGAGAAGTGTAGAGAGAGCGAATTCCAGAGAATTGTCCCAGATCCCCTACAAGTCTTTAGCTGAGTACTGAGAGCTAATAAGTACATCAATGTCAGCAAATTACCTGAAACCAGGGAAAGAACCACCTGAAAAGTTTAGAAGGAACAATCCCCAATATCACACAGGGCTGGCAATAGTTCCTATTCCCACTAGCCAGAGTGTCAAACTTAATAATTCACAGGACATTAGTACTCAGAAGGGGTTTGCCTCCAGAATGGGGGCAAAACCAGCCCTAGATAAACACTGCTGTGGTCCCAGCAAAGTTTAAAAGCAAAACCTGAAAAAAATCAAGCTAACCACACCTCAGAAGTATGCACAAGAATATTTATAGAAGTATAAAAGAAATCCAGCATCCAACAAGGTTAAATTCACAGTGTCTGGCACCCACCCCAAAATAACCAGGCATGAAAAGAAGAAGGAAAATATGATCCACAATGAAGAGAAAAATCAATCAATCAAGCCCAACCCAGAATAACACAAATAACACAGAATTAGTAAATAAGAAAAGATTAAAAGTTATAACTATATTCAAGAACCTAGAAAATGACTAAGTAGAGATTACCAAAAAAAAAAAAAAAAAAGGTCTCTGTATGGTTGAAACCACAGCAATAGAAACTATCCAAAATGAAACACGAGGAAAAAAGAAATAATATCAATGACTTGTAGGACAATTTCAAGCAGCCTAATATGTGTATAACTGGACAGAGGAGGTGGAAGAGAGAAAAAAATTACTTGGAAAAATAATGGCAGAACATTTTCTAAATTTGATAAAACCCCAAACCCTATAGATTCAGAATTCAATGAGCTGCAAGCACAAGTGAAGAAAACTATGCCAAGGGACATATTTTTTGTCTTTATATACAAGGTAGCATGCCACAGTGCTTTGCATCTTGCTTTTTCTCAACTATATTTTGAAGCTGTATCAGAATACCTTTTTAAAGTTGCAGAAAATCTCATTGAGTAGACATATTGTTTATTTAAAGTCTCCTTTAGTTTTATTAAAAAACCATATTGCAATAAAAAATCATGTACCTATAACATTGCACACATACTCAGGTATACCTATAGGATAAATATTTAGAAGTGGGATTGCTAGCTTGATGAATAAATGCATTTGGAATCTCAACACAGATTACCAAAATTATTCTTCATAGAAGTTGTACTGCCATTGACTCCCACTAGCAGTGTTTATGAGAGTGTTGATTCCTCATTGACTCATCAATAGTGTGCTCAGGATTTGAATTTTTGGTATCTATAGGTGAGAAATAATCTCAATGTACTTTCAAGTGCCATTTTTCTTATTATGAAATTGAATATTTTTCACATGTTAAAAGAGATGTATTTGTCTTTGTACTATTTATTCATGTCCTTTCCCATCTTTCCCATCTCTTAAAATGTTGTTGGAGAGGATGTGGAGAAAGGGGAACCCTCTTACACTGTTGGTGGGAATGCAAGTTAGTGCAGCCACTTTGGAGAACAGTGTGGAGATTCCTCAAGAAATTAAGAATAGAGCTTCCCTATGACCCTGCAATTGCACTGCTGGGTATTTACCCCAAAGATACAGATGTAGTGAAAAGAAGGGCCATCTGTACCCCAATGTTTATTGCAGCAATGGCTACGGTCGTCAAACTGTGGAAAGAACCAAGATGCCCTTCAACGGATGAATGGATAAGGAAGATGTGGTCCATTTACACAATGGAGTATTATGCCTCCATCAGAAAGGATGAATACCCAACTTTTGTAGCAACATGGACGGGACTGGAAGAGATTATGCTGAGCGAAATAAGTCAAGCAGAGAGAGTCAAGTATCATATGGTCTCACTTATTTGTGGAGCATAACAAATAACATGGAGGACATGGGGAGATGGAGAGGAGAGGGAGTTGAGGGAAACTGGAAGGGGAGATGAACCATGAGAGACTATGGACTCTGAAAAACAACCAGAGGGTTTTGAAGGGGCGGGGGGGTGGGAGGTTGAGGAACCAGGTGGTGGGTAATAGGGAGGGCACGTAGTGCATGGAGCAGTGGGTGTGATGCCAAAACAATGAACACTGTTATGCTGTAAATAAACAAACAAACAAACAAAAGTAGAAAAAAAAATGTTAGTCTTTTGTTGATTTCTACGTGTTCTATTTCTAATATTTACCCTTTGTGTATATGATATAAGTTGCAGATTTTTTCTTCAGGTTGTCATTTATATTTTGAATTTTTATAGGTTTTTTTTTTTGTTTTTTTTTTTAAATCTTCACTCTTTTAGTAGCTACTACCTATCTTTAGCTGTAGGTCCTGGCCTTCTCTGGTATGGTAGATCCCAAATTTCTCCTGTATCTCCAGACTGCATTTTGCCACCAGAGTAATGATGTCACTGAGTTGATTCTGTTTCACTGTCCAGAGTGCCAGCAGCACATTCCCTGCAGATACACAAGACAGGATGACAAGGTTCAAATATCTGGATTCTCCTGATCCAGGAAAAGCCCCCAATAATGCAGAAAATATCATGCAAAGTGTCAGGCAAAGTTCTTTGGCCCTATACATTATGCTTGGTTAAAATACTGCCTTAGAGCCTCAAAACCACTCGTCGTATCAAAAACAAGACAAGGCAGAAGCTGAAACGTTCCTATAGTTTAAAAATACTTTTGATAATCTTCCCTCCACCAGTATACTAACAGAATGGGAAGGGCACTAACTAAGAAGTTCATAAAATGTAGATTCATGTTCAAATTTAATTTCAAGGGTGGCTTAATTAAGTTTAAGTTTAAAAAAAGAGGTCAACTCTGGCATACAGCTATCAATGATCCTGAGAGTTCTCCAAATAGGAGATTTTGCCTCCTCCCTATCTTACACATAGCTTTTGCTCTAAGGACCAAGTTTCTCATTAGTTTTCTCATGCAACTAAGTGCTTTATTGGCACTTATTTGTCTGTCTTTCAATTAAGCAAAATGTAAAGCATCTTTGAACTTAATATGGGCAAGATTTTTCTATTAGACTGAGAGAATCTTTGAGCCAGTGACTGTGCCTTCTTCATTTTGTTTCCCCAGGGCCGAGTACATATTAAATAATAAAACAATGCTGAATAAACAAATATGCCAAATTCCACCTAAATGAAGTCTTCCTCACTTGTGGTCCTTTAAATATTCAGAAAAACTGAAAAATACCTGTGATATTTAGGATATCTCCTCCAAAACACAGAACATCTGAAATCAAGTAAGAGAGAGAGGAAAATGCATCAAAATCAGATATACTAGATCATAGCAAAATTATATATGATTAGAAGAATGGCCTATTGAGTTTTCCTCATATCTTATCTGGTCTATTTTTTCTCTCCAAGGGACCCTTTCCTTTCCCTTAGCTTCTCCCCAAATCTGTCTGTATCTATATCCATCTTCTTGAAAATGAAAGAAATACTGCTGTTCTCTTCAAAGTCACGCCCCCTGGACTCTGGATCCTAGCCCCTTCTACTCTTTCAGGAACTCCACTCCCTCCCTTATCTCCTCTCCACTGGATCATTTCCATTAATATCTTTAAAAATGAAAACAAATCACAAGAAAGTTTACTCACCTATTCTTGATTCTACCTTTTCTTCCTATTAGCTCCATTTTTCTGCTTCATCTCCAGCAAAAAATTTCTCAAAAGTGTTGGCCATATACAATTTGCTCCTTGTATCCTATTCACTCTTAAACTTTTTCTCTACTATTCTCTTCTCCACTTTTTCCCATCTAACTTCCAATTCCACCACTTCAGTAAAATTTATCAAGATCATCAACGGCATTCACCTTGCTAAATTCATTATTTTCTCACAGCACTGAACTTTATACCTTTCATTTTCAACTCAGCCAGCCCCAGCCCTCTTCTCTTAGAGATACTACTTCTACTTTGGCTTCAGGAACACCACAATATCCTACCTGGCTGTTTTATAGACTCTTTTGTAAGTTTTTTCTCTCTAATCATAATCTGTCCTGGAGTCCCGTAAGCCTCAGTCTAAGGCTCTTTCTCTTTATTTACACTCTCCTCATGTGGACTCAATCAGTTCCTAACTCTAACACCTTTATGCCATCAACTCACTTTTTGTCTCTAACAAAGATCTATTCTCTGAGCTCCAGGTTCCATCATAGCTACTGACTTCATTTCTCCATTTGAATGACTTATTGACATCTCAACTCAATATATTTAAAACAGAACCCTTGATTTTCTTTCTCAAAGTCTAGTCTTGTCCATCTCGGTAAGTGACATCACCATCATTCAATTACGAAAGCCAAAAAAACCTTCAGAGTCACTTTCCTCACTACTTCCCACTGATACCAATATACCACCAAATCTTGTCTGTTGAGCCTGCAAAACACATTTCAAATCAATTTGTCTCCTTATGGCTCCACTGCCTTCTCGCCAGACTAGGGGTTTCCACCTTGCCTGCAACCTTGGCTTCAACATTGGAATAGCCTGTGAAACTTTAAAAAATCCTTATTTCTGGGCTTACCCAAAGGTATTCTGATTTAATTGGTCTGGGGTAAAGCCTAGACACCAGGGTTTTTAAAAGCTCCCCGAGTGGTTATTTAATATGCTGCCAAGGTTGAGAACCACTACCCTAGACCAAATCAGCATCATCTCTCCACAGCTGCTACAACTTCCTCCTCCATTCTTACCACTTGCCCTTTATCAGCTCCCTATAATCCAGTCTCCATGAGGCAGTTAAAACGAGCTTTAAAAGTGTAAATTGGGGGGCACCTGGGTGGCTCAGTGGGTTAAAGCCTCTGCCTTCAGCTCAGGTCATGATCCCAGGACCCTGGGATCGAGCCCCACGTGGGGCTCTCTGCTCAACAGGGAGCCTGCTTCCTCCTTTTTCTGCCTGCCTCTCTGCCTACTTGTGACCTCTCTCTGTCAAATAAATAAATAAAATCTTTTAAAAAAGTGTAAATTGGATCACATTACCCCCTTGCCAGAACCTTTTAACTGTTTCCCTTTATACAAAAATATATAATCCAAATTCCTTGTGGCCTACAGAGTTCAATGATCTCCACTCTCACCTCAAGGCACTCTTCTCCCTGCTAGTTTTGTGTTAGCCACAATGGTCTTCTTAGTTCCTAGAACACCACAAGCTTCCTCCCATTTTAGAAGCTTCGCACTTGGCATCCTTCTGCCTGAAATACTTTACTCCTCACTCTTTACAAGGTGTTCCTCTCATCCTTTGTGTTTCAGTTTCAGAGGAGCCTCCTATAACCACCTTATCTAACAGAGAAGATCTCTCACTCTACAATTCTTTTTTACCACTGCACCCTATTTATTTCCTTTGTGAAATGTATAATCTGTAATTATCTTGTTGTCTCTCCCACAAACATGGAAACAAACTTCAAGAGGGCAAGTATTATGTTTTATTTTCCCCTGTACTTCTATTACCCAGTAATTCCTGGTGTTATAATTTCCATCTCTCCCTTTCATCTAAACTTGATGAGAAAAATCCAAAGGCCTTTCACAAGTGTTCCTCAGGGGTAAGAGGTGAGTCAAATAAACAAGTTCCTAAAGGAGATTCCACAAAGTAAGAATTCTGGTGAATCTCAGAATTATGCACATGACTGTATGGATACTGTCAATAAAAGAAGGGAATGTTACATAAGTACCAAAAGTTTCAGGACCAAAATAATTGCTGGGGGTAGGTCTAACTAGACTAAAAGTTCTCCAAGAGGAGGTTTTTGCACACCCTGCGCCTTTTACAGTGCATTATCAGAGAACAGCACTCAAGGGCGCCCAGATGGCTCAGTTGGTTAAGCATCTGCCTTCAGCTCAGATCGGATCCCAGGCTCTCTGCTCAGCTGGGAATCTGCTTCTCCCTCTGCTTCTCTTCTTTCTCTCAAATGAATAAATAAAATCTTAAAAAAAAAAAGAATAATACTCAAAACCTTTACTGCACATATAAGGAGCTATTTATTTTTTCTTCCCCAGATTAGGCTAATTTTCACGAGTTTAATATATGGCAGAAAATGAAGAAAACACTCATTCCTACTTCACAGGATCAAAATGCAGTAAGAAATGAGAAGGTGTTTTGTAAATATATTGGATATAAACACATGTGGCACATTACATTATTGTTAGAAGAGGCAACCTGAGGAATACTTTGTTTTTTGTTCCCAAGATTTTATTTATTTATTTATTTGACAGAGAGAGAGATCACAAGTAGGCAGAGAGGCAGGCAGAGAGAGAGAAGGAAACAGGCTCCCCGCAGAGCAGAGAGCCTGATGCGGGGCTCGATCCCAGGACCCTGAGATCATGACCTGAGCCGAAGGCAGCGGCTTAATCCACTGAGCCACCCAGGCGCCCCAGGAATACTTTGTTTTGAACTAAGATATAAACATTCAAAGTAAAAAATAAAATTAGTTTCCCCCCTTTCTGAACATTGAGTCAACAGGATGTGAAACTAGGTAAAATGGGAGATACAGGCAAAAATCGAGCTTGTTAGTTGCAAGAAAGAAGAAATAAAATAAAAGCCTGCTTCTCCCTCTCCTCCCCGCTCAAGCTCTCTTTTGCTATTTCTGTCTCTCTCTGTCAAATAAACAAAAATCTTAAAAACAAAACAAAACATGAAGCAGGAATAAATGAATGAATGAACGATGAGTAATACTAAATGAATAACCCTTTGGTATGTTTTCAAGTAGCCCAGACCCCCTCCTGTTACAAACCCTCAGGAGCCCAGCACCACACCTCCTGATTTCCCTACAATAGTCACTCACGCTCCACGATGTCACTAATGTAATAACTGAAGATGTGGGCCAGTTTGTCCATGTCATGTTCGGACTTGCAGGTCAGGCTGACCCTATCCATTAACGCTGTAAACCCTAGCCGACAAAACAAAAATTACGTTAGCTGCAAATCCTGAACTTTTAGGCTCTATTCCCTGCACGCATCAGGCCAGTGTAAAGAAGCAGATCTCCTCAAGTTGAGTAATTGCATGACTCCTTAACAAGTGTTCATATTCGGGACCCGGCTGGTTGCTGCCGCCTCTGAGAATCAAGAGAGCCACACCCCCTTCGTTTCCAGGAGCTGCAAATGAAGATTCACCCACAAGCACCCCTTTTCATCTCTAGCCTGTTACCCCGGCTCTGCCATGCCCTCTTTAAGCTCTCTGGTCAAGGAGAAATGGGATTTCTCCCCCACGTGAGGGGCGGAGCGACCAATGACGAGGGGGAATGGATTAAAGCTTTATGGACAACTCAGATGGTTGAGCTCGAGGTCAGCCACCTTCAGATCACTCATATTCACATCCATGACACAAACGCCACAGTATTTGTTAAGTGAGCGACTCTCGAAGTAGCTGCTGGATCTCTAATTCCTAGAGCCCTGGCGGGCACACACTTAGGGAAGTTCCAAAGAAGGAATTAACTGAGCGGAAGAAAGACTGGCTGAAGCGGTACGCGTACTGGGAGAAAACTTGGGTTCAAAGCCTGCCGAGTGGTCCCGCAAAAGTCCTTGCCCGTTTCTGAGTCTCCTTTCATGGCTGAAGTGAACTCTAGGGCTATACCAGACCATTCCAGAAGGAGTCCTCCCGCTCTGAAACTGACCCTCCAGGTTTCTCGAGGAGGCGGCGGCGAGCAGTTAAGCCGCGCCTTTGCTTGCCCCAGGGCCAGGCCCATAACCGCCGACGCCTCTCGGAGCCGGGCCCCAACAGCCGCCCCTCGGGGAAGGCGGGAGAGCGACGCGCCTCCCCTCACCCGTCACGTGGACGCCAAGGAGGACGCCCTGGGCCGTGGCGAGCTCGGGTTCCGATCCCCGGGGCTTCCTGAACACCAGAAGGTCGGGAAGCAGCGCCGCCAACCGTGCCTCGACCGGCCAGAGAGGCGGCGCCGCCACCCGCTCGCCGGTCGCCATGGCGGCGGCGGGGTTGCCCGCCAAGCTTCCGGAAACGGGGGTCCTCCGAAAAGCAGCCAATCCGCAACGACGGCCTTGGCGGGTCCCTTGCACCAACCAATCAGTGCGGGCCTTCTTGGGGGGCGGTGCCAATCTGGCCGCCCCGTCCCGCCCCCTGCGCCCTACTCTAGACCTCTACGAGGTAAAGAAGCCCGGGACTTGGAGAGGGGCAGCGCGTTCCAGACATGTTTAAGTTGACGCTTAAAAATCTTGAACCGTGAGCATGCTTCTGCAGTAAGACAGATTCTCAGTGTCAATAGAGGGGTCTTCTATCATCAGAGTGGAATGCTGGCTCACCTTTGAATTTCTAAGGGCAGTGTTCCATTAGCATCTGACTAAAGCAACCTCAGTATGATCTTTAAATTTCACGCCCTTAGGTTAAGGCTATGTAATAGTCACTGCCTTAACTGTCAGAGAATTTGTTTCTCTTATCTGCCAGGACAGGTCTATAGGGTGTCTCCTGAGAGTGCGCCTGGGGTTACTTTGCTTTAGATCCAGCTCCTGGTTCCCTGTATGGTAAAGGCCTATCTGAGGTTGCCCATCAGTCGCTCAGATTCTTGGGAGAATTCACATTAGTAACAGGATGAGTATGTTGTGACTTTTTTTTTTTAAAGATTTTATTTATTTATTTGACAGACAGAGATTACAAGTAGGCAGAGAGGCAGGCAGAAAGAGAGAGGAGGAAGCAGGCTCCCTGTTGAGCAGAGAGCCCGATGCGGGGCTCGATCCCAGGACCCTGGGATCATGACCCAAGCCGAAGGCAGCGGCTTAATCCACTGAGCCACCCAGGCGCCCCGTATGTTGTGACTTTTAACAATCAGGAAAGCATCCGTGTTTTTTTCTGCAGAAATTAAAAAAAAAAAAACCTAAAAATTACAGCTTCACTATTTACAAGACCCAATCAGTGCTGTTTCCGTGATAACTGATGTGAAAATGTTGGGGTTTGGGAGCAAACAGCCAAGAAAGAATTCTTCAAGCATCTTCCGTGCAAAAGGCTTTATTAAAGCACAGGGACAGGACCCTGGGTAGTGAGCAGTGGCTGATTATATCCTTGCAAGTTGGGAGGGTGTTAGGGATAGTGTAAAGAATTTGGAAGCAAAGTTTCCAGGATCTTGAGGGGCCATTTATTACCCTCTACTAAAATCTTGGTCATGAAACCCTTCAGATGTTTTATCAGTGGGCCATATGCTTGGAGGATGATTGCCAACATATGTTGAGGAGTAGAGATAAAGCAAGCTTCCAGACGAATTTTTTTTTTCCTTCTTATGTTAAAGGAAATCCTGGAGGACAGGCTAATGTCAAGCTAAGGTTGCCTTTTGCTCTTAGGAACGTATTAACATGTAGGCAGCTGAAGTTCCTAGAGGAAGGTCACTCTGCCTTTCTCAAGTACTGGTCAACGGATTGTAAGTTGTGAGGAAATTTAATTTTTTTTCTGTATTTCTTTTACCTGTTCTTCCCATCAACAACTGAGACTTATTTTGCTTGTGTAATTACTTCATCAAATTTTGGTTAACACTTCCAGTAGTAAGACGAAATATATAATCAGTGCACGTGTGCAGAGAATACTTCCTTTAGTAGGAGGGAGGGCCAAAAGGGAAGAAAAGAAAAGAAAGGGGAGACATACAAATAAGAGGCCTGGACACTGCAAATTTGTCTATGGAGCTCCCACATCTGTCTACAAGATCACAATTTCGACATTATAAACACAACCTAGGACCTAAGAAATGTGAAAATTCAAAAATCCCTTTTTAGTATTTTTACAAATTTATTTTAAAAAATAACAATTGCAATGACATCAATGATTGATCATCTGCATTCCCCCTACTGCTGGGAGAAAAACCTATATTGTTGAGTCCCAAAGTAAAATCAAGACATTATTATCAGGCACCCAACAGCCAGAAAAAGCTCTGTTGGTCCAGTGGTATAGACACTGACATATGTTCAATGTACCAGTGCAATTAAAATATATACATTTACAATTATCTTGCCAAAAAGAGCACTCAAGAAGTGAAGTAACTATGCATTAAACGAATTATTCACTCATCCGTTCACTCTCTGCATCTATGACATCATCACTACTGTCACAAATAAAAGAACTAGTAACAAAGAAAAAAAATCCAAACCTCAAACCCCCCACTTCGTGGGTTATATGATGTGTTAAAATGGCCACAATAAAAGGGCCATGAGCTATCTGAAATGCAGTGACAAAATGACAACTGAAGCATTTCTTTCAACAAAACACAACTCAAACTTGCGGAAAAAAAATTCTGCAACAGTATGAGGTTGATACTACTATGTACAAACTTACAAACACAAATAAATAGCATTTTAGAACTGCTGTTGGCTTAGATCTGAGGACTTTCTGATCTCTGTATCTTAAAGACTCCTAAACAAATGAAGGGTACAAAAGCCTTATTGTTTTTAGTGAACTATCATCTGAAAATCTTGGGGCTTACTGAATAAAATCAACATCTGAAACTTAAGTCAAGAGCCAGAAGATTCTAGTGAGCCTATCAAAGGATTTGGTCTTTCCTGCCATCTGAAAGCCGGACAGATGACTACAGACACCAGGGACTAGAGAGAGATTTTACTTCCTGCTTTCTTTGCATAGCTCTGTTCCTCTTTTTCCATCATTCCAATTATTTCCCTTCGTGATGTTTTCTTCAGAGGGCTTATTTTCCCTCTTAATACAATTAGAGTAATAAAATCAAAGATAGTGTCAATTCTTACTCTTGATATTTAAATCAAAACCAAATGATCTTTAAAAGGTTTTCCTTATTTCTAGAGAAAGCAGCAACTCTTCTCAAATATCATCATAGTTTTCCCGATTCAACATCTAGAAATAAAATTAGAAATGGAATAGAAAATTTCTGAGGCACAGTCCTTCCGGGAGCTATAGCCCAATTCTTGACCCTGCCAGCATCACCACTACCAGTTGGCAGCTTATCCCCAGAATGTGGATGCAATGTAAAAACCTTTCTGCTATACAAGGCCAGTGTAGAAAAGGGGAAACATGGAAACTGGCACCAAAGAATCAGCTGCCAGAGGAAGAAAGAGAATGTTTACTCTCTGGGTCCAGCACAAAACAAAGTGCTGCAAGAGTGAAGCCAACATTCATCTTAAACTCGACAAGGTAAGCTGGAATATATCCAGGAGAGTGTGATTGAACAATGCTTTCCAGACAGAAACTGTCAAAGAGCAGTTCTCAGACTTCTCCCTTTCCATGCTTGTTAAAAGGTTATAGTATATATAAATGTGAATTACTCTTTTCGCCTTAATGATCCATCCCTGGCATCCATCCACTGGAGAATCATGCTATATGGCAACACATAGGTATATATACTACTTTCTCTTCTGTTGGACTACAACATGTGTGAACCCTTTTCTTTCCCAAATGCTGTCACAAAGCCTATGATTGAACACCTCTAGGGGCACCCGGGTGACTCAGTCATTTGAGCACCCAACTCTTGATCTCAGCTCAGGTCCTGATCTCAGGGATGGGAGTTCAAGCCCTGCACTGGACTCCATGCTGGGTGTGGAGCCTACTTAAAAAAAAAAAAAAAAATCTTGTTTGGCTCTCTATTTAGGAGTTACTACAAATGTCCTTAGCACTTCAGCACAGAAGTTGTATGGTTTTGTTCTCTACTTAGGAAAGGCAGTTTCAAGGTCCAATACCCTCTAAATTATAAGTAGCAGAAGCAAAAACTATGGTCCAGATGATCTATCAGCAGACAGACAAAAAGACCACAACTTGCCAAAGCTTTAAAAAAAAAAGAGAGAGATTCAGGAATTTATACTTTTAGTGCTCGAGTCTTTTGTTATTCTATCCCCAGAGTTAGTTTTTCTTGATTGGAGTCCAAAAATACCAACCTATCATCTGGTAGACAGAGATTCCTATTATTACCACAGGTTAATGAATGTATCTCAATTTATTGTTTCCATGTCATGAGATGGAACTTCCTTGCCTGGAAGCCACCTCTGAATACAAAGTGTCCAGTGAGTCAGCATGAGATCCCCGATCAGAGGGATGGATGCTGCTTAGATTCCATGGGAAGGAGTGGGCATCAGCTTCCCTGATTTCAGTCTTGGTTGAGAAGGTTGTTCTCCCTTGCTAAGATGGCTGGCTGGCTTCAGAAGCCAACGTTTAAGTGCTGTGTGTGCACTTATGTGCACAGGCCCCTTGCATCATCCTAATCCACGAAATGTCAATGTCATCAACAGTCTGAAATAGGTCCTGTCTGAAAGGGCGAGACAAAGGCTTGCGACTTCAATTTGCCAGACATTGCTGCAATTATAATACTGAGCCACTTATTAAAAACTAAGTGGTTTGTCCTGTAGAAAAGGGCAGCATGGAATTGTCAGTGTCCCATTGGAAGAGGTGATCAATTTCCTGGAACGGTGGGAAACAATGGCGAGGAACATGACCTTGATCTGCTCCATCACAGGGCTTGGGGTTAGGACACTCGGATGATCTGTGTCATTGCTTCTTCATCTGCTTGGTTTGGATCCTAGAGACAAAGGTTAATAGTGATTAAAATCCTTTGCGAAAGTAATATGGAACTCAAGGCTCTCACTTCTCATCACCAAGGGGAATAAACAAAATTCTGCTAAGTAAACCAAAGGCCATGAATGCATCTAAGTTTACCTACATGGATTAAAATGCAGCTTCATAAGGAAAGAAGATAACAAACCTCTGTGTAAAAGGACTGTTAAGTCTGACCTGGCATTCCACTTCCAAACATTCCAGAGTTGACACTGCATCTCTTTCCTATGAGAACCTATGTTGTGTTTTACCTTTCAAGTTTAAGGGTCTTTAAGTGGCCAAAAGAAACCATGTCACGTTGTATTTTTGTGCCATGATTTTCTGATCATCATATTTAAATACTAAGCATTTAGCGGCTGGAAAGGACATTGACATTTGTGTTAATGCACTCATTTAGTAGATAAACCTGAAGCCTGGAGGATAAAATGATTTGCCTGGACTAGAGAAAGAAAGTTAGTCAGCAGCCCAGCAAGAACTAATGCCCAAATCTCTTGGCTCTCATTTCACTATTTCTTAACTATTTCCCTTTTCTTTTCACTAAATTCTGCCTGCCTCCTCTCATTTAAAACCTGCAGTGTTAACATAGGGATCAGTCCTTGGAAGCTTTATGCAACACTCCACAATAACCGCCTTCAGTTCCTCCACACCAAAGCTCTGAAGCATCAACTGACATGATCTAAGAAAAAGCTAAAAGATTTCTGGAGGTGGCAGGACTGCAGCGGGGTCTTGGAACAATGAGTAAGAATAACAACCAGCATTAACTTAGCCCTCACCATGCACCAGATAATGTGCTAAGCAGGTGCCCAATATGACTTATTGTATGAAATCCCCACAACGGTCTGATGGAGTATCAACAGCAAACTACTTTACAGGTAAAAGAACTCGGGCCAAAGGAACCTAAGTAACTTGACCAAGATCCTACTGCTAGCACACAGAATCAGGAGTTCCTGGCATAATGCCCACAGATGGCACTCTATAGCCACACACTGCATGAACAATGAGAAAGGAGGGGCTCCCAGACTACAGGAAGGAATTAACAGCATTGCAAGAGGAGTCTGTGCTCCTGTGTGGAAATACTGAGGATTCCCAGTTGGACACTGAAAGAGGTGAGGAGGCCAAGCTGCTTAGATGTCATACAGAAACAGTGTGGGATCTGATGCAGTAAAAAATAAAAACCAGCATGCATCCTTGAGCAGGGGACCAACATGGTTAAAAAAGCACTACCTTCTAAAGACCGATTTGGTGGTAGTACAGGTGGGATGCAATGTCATACAGAATAAAGTAGCAGGAAATGGGAGGAACCATGAACTCAACACACATTTACCGAGCGCTTGTTCTGGATTGGGTATTATGCTAAGTCCAATCAATGTAACGGAGAACAAAACAATACTCTACTCTCTACGCAGCTTACAGTCTAATGAAGGAGATGTTCACTGAACAACGACACAAATAAAACAAGTCGATTATGTTATGATGCTCAAAAGAAGAGGAAGATGTGAAAAAAATAATGAGATTGAAGAGACCTACTTGGGCTCCAGCCTCAGATTTAAACCAAGACCTAAAAGATAAAAGACAGTCACGCTTTATAAATTAGCTATTTTCAAGACAAAGGTCCTATGGCAGGAGACAGATCAATGAACAGTACAGCAAGAGCATAAAGACCATGAACAGGAGGAAATGAAGCCAGATGTAGGCAGGAGCTCGATCGCACATGTGCCTTTTTGGCCACGATAAGCACTCTGGATTTTTGTCTAAGGGCAAGTGGGAAATGGCAGAAGTGGAAGGGTTTAAGCAGGGCAGTGATGTGAGATGACACACAGTTTAAGAAGACCACACAAAGATGTGAAGAATGGACTAGAGAAGCATAAGAATGGAAGAAAGGACACCAGCAGGCAGCTGTTACATGAACTGAAGCAAATAAAGTATTTCTTCAGGCTGATGGCAGCTGGAAGGGAAAAAAATGTTGTTGACTAATTCAGATTATTATTTTAGAGGTAAAAACAAGAGGACTTTTTCAAGAACTGGACAATTTAAGCTTCAGCAACTGGGTGGATGGACAGGTCATTTATTGAATGACTGATTTAGGAATAAAAAATAGAATAAAAATCAAGAGTTCTCTTTTGGATATACTGACTCAGAAATGCTGATAAGTACAATCAGGGGAGTCAGAGGTAAGAACAAGTGAAGTACAGCAGTTACAGTAAGTTCTGGAATTGCACCGGGTTTGAATTTCAGGTACACCATTTTATTAAGTATTTTACCTTGGGCAAACTACTTAATCTCTCTAAACCTCAGATTCAACTGCAAAATGGAAGTAAGAATTCTTACCTCATGGGCCTTGAGGCTGCTCTAAAAAGTCAATGAAAAAAAAGTTCTTAGAAAAATGCTTCATGTAATGGCTGGCACATAGCAGTTAAGTGTTACCTGCTGATGGTCGTGCTGTTACACTAGAAGACAATAAACTTTTTCTTTTAAAATCAAGAAAAGTGAGAATTATAAGAAGGAATTACTAGGAATAACTGGCAAAGATGAGGAAGAAAGGGCACACGACTGAACACCTTTAGTACTTTAAGGCAAAAAGGAATCTGAGAGAGATAACACTGCATTCAACTTAAGAGAATGTAGTTAGTTTCTAGTGTGAAAGTAAAAAGAGGACTCTGAATGCTCTTCCCAAGAAAATACAAGGCAAAAAGAAAAGAATGAATGTATTATCTACTTACCTGCATATGGGGACTATCCTTTTCCTTTGGAGAGAAAAATCGTCCACCTTCACCCCGCTTCCGAGCCATGGCGTGACGGTGCCGAGACTCGTGCAGGTATTTCTAAAACCAGAGAAATAAAGGTACTAGTTGGAAGCAGCACAGTTATCTCATGCACAGATTCTATTTTCTGAAGTTCAGGAGAGGTGTCATCAGAGCCACCAGGGGCAATTATGACCCTGAATTATAGAGAGAGCTTTGGAGGAAACACTGGCAGCAGCTGATCATGTATTAACTCTCATAAAGACATGAATGCTAAACGAATAATAAAGATTTCCCAAAGGTGCAGCAACAATCCCTATCTATCCTTTCCCATACACATCCTCTCCTTCACCTCATTAACAGACCAAATTTTAGTTGAGCATATGATTGCTCAGTAAAAAACACACAAAAACCAAAACCTGCATTTTCCTGCCTTGTTTGCAGGCTTAAGTGTGGCCATGTAATTAAGCTCTGGCTAATGAGATGTATG
Source organism: Meles meles (assembly GCF_922984935.1). Lineage (NCBI taxonomy): Eukaryota > Metazoa > Chordata > Mammalia > Carnivora > Mustelidae > Meles > Meles meles. Next base: position 89,747,502 of record NC_060070.1, on the reverse strand, counting down.
GAGCTTCTTCAAAGTTTCCTTGAGAAAGAGTGCCTTTCTTGTTCCCTTTCTACCTAGTCTGGAGCTCAAGCAGTCATCCTAAACTGTGACTAGCACACTAAAGCTATCAGAACAGTGAGACTGGAAAGAACATCATGAGGACTGTGGAAATGGCTACCAGCCCAGGACAATTTCTCTCTGGATTTCTCTTGTGTAAGGAAAAATTAAACTCTTTTAAGCCCCTGTTACTGTTTTGTTATGGTAGCTGTGGCCACACAGAGCAATGACAAATGCCAACTTGTATAAAGCTAATAGCTATTTACTTTCAATTGTTTGCCGGGTGCTTAAGGAAACAAACCATATAAAAGGTAATTTCAAAAGTAGAACCCTGCCCTTCTCTTCCTTCTTTCAATGTTATACACACCCTTCTTTCCTTTGGGATTTTTCCTTCTGCCTCTAGTTTAGCCCGGGCTTGCCTCCTCTTTAATATTCGGTGGTACTGTTTGGCGTTCACATAGAGAGGCTCTTCTTCGAGCATCTCTGCCCCAGGGAGAGGGATTCTTTGGATAGCAGGTACTGAGCCAGCACCGGGCACCATCTACACGAAAAGAAAACCACAGCTTATTAAATAGTGGCACGCAGTATGGACACAGGAAACTGCTTCTCAGTCTGTTACATTATTTTTTCTAAATGCTATAAAGAGTAGCTTTTATAGAGCACATAGTTAAATACAGATTCTTGGAGAACATTTACACTCAAGGTCTGCATTTTAAATCAAAATTTCAGAGGATTGTCATAGGGAACCCAGGAGCTATAATGTCCACCTATGACTCCATTTCGAGAAAAATCTGCTGCCATCTAATGGTCAGGAACAGTAATTATAGACAATGAAATAGTACAAAGGTAGGTTGACCAAAATGTCTAGTTACATAATTAGCTACTTAACTTATTAAATAATTTAAACCTAATTTTTCTAAGCACACTAAAACTAAAAACACTACTAAGTATATGAGGAAACCAGTAACAGGTTTCCATGCCCCATTCCCTTCCCTACTAAAACAACTTTGAACTGGATGTGTTGTTTCTTCTGGTAACTTCCTCCACCTTTGTGTGCAGGCTTCTACTACTTGTTCTTAATTTACCCATTTTAGGTATTGTGTCCTGCCATCCATTTTGGACAGGAGGACTTAGCCTCCACTTACCCCACTACTCATCTCTTTCCCTATCTTCTCAATGTAGTCATAGTATACATGTTTTGGTTTTTTTACTGACTACAATCTGATTTTGAGCTTACTTTTTATTTCACTTGCTGTGGGCAATATATTGCCCACTTCCCAAAGATTAGTAGCCTGTGCCTTCGTTATTTGAATTCTGAATAAGGTTACTCAAAAGTAGACATTTCTACTGTTTATCCTCTGCTCTATCTCTAGCACCTAGAATAGTCCCCAGCACATAACAGGGGCTCAGAATGAATTATAATGCATTAATATTTCTTGTAGAAGTAGATCTCTGTAAATGCCTTAAGGATCAATTCAACCCCAAGGGGCCAACATTATCAACAAGCTTTATGAAAGACATCAAATTACAAGTCCAAAAAAATTGACAAAGAGATATATGGAAAAATAAATGACAGAAACGGTGAGGTAAAGAATCTGTTTTCTTACCATGACCATCCCTCCTGAATTGACCACATTGCCTGCCACTGGTAGTGTCACAGTGACAGTCCCTTGCCCACTGCTGGTTGTGTTGGTGTTGGCTCCTGTCTGAACGATCTGTGCTCCTGCCAAGCTGGCTGCTGGGATGGTGATCATGCCTGAAACAGGGACTGTAACTTTAAGAAAATAAAACATAAAACAAACAAAAAACAGGTACACAGAAAGAAGGGAACACAGTTAGTCCCTCTTCTATCTGGCACACACTTATTTACCCTGGAAAAACATACTGAACAGCACAAAGGAAGAAGCACTCTCCTACTCTCTGTGTGGTTTGCTACATGTAAGCCAAGTGATCACTACCTTTGATATTCTAGTCACTGTCTGGATTCCAGTTCTGATAAAATTATCCTTCTAGTGGGTACCTCCCTAGGTATTCCAGTTCAATAGCTGGTGAGAAAATTGGAGGCCTCCTCTTCTAGAGGTCCGTCTGACTTCAGCTATACCACTGTTTTTGTACATATGAATAATCTGTTTGGGATGGAGATTTTACAAATTTATAATTTATCCTAAACTGACAATGACTCAACCTGCTAAGCCAAGCACTCCATGCCCCAAACTATCACCAGTACCACTTAAGGATTTTGTTCACCATTTCCTGTTTGAGCCCTGGGCCCAGTCTTGTTCGGGTTTTCTCCTGAGTTACAGGAGAGCACACCTAGTGCACTCACTGGAGCTTGTATACTGGTAAATTTTAATCACAAGTCAAAGGTTTTTTGTTTTTGTTCTTTTTTTTTTTGGAGACAGCTTGCATGGGTGTGAGTAGGGGCCGGCAGAGGGAGAGGGAAAGAGAGAATCCTAAGCAGGCTCCATGCCTAAGCATGGAGCCCAACTTGGGGCTTGATCTCACAACCCTGAGATCATGAACTGAGCTGGAATCAAAGAGGCTTAACTGACTTGATTTTATCCACCCAGGTACCCCCTCACAAGTCAAACTTTTGCTCACAGACTCAGATATCTTTTCCAGATTTAATTATCTGACAGAGGCTTCCAAAAGCTCTCAAATTCAGTTTGAGCCATCTCCTCTTCTCTGAAGTCCATTCTCCTCCCAAGTCAAACAGATTTCATCGCTCCTATGTTTATGTACTATCTATTCCTAGAACATACCTCTATAAAGCCTTGACACTGCATTTATGTGGTCACGTATGTGTCTCCTTTAATAGAGGTTCTCTGAGAAGAAAATTCTTTCTTAGTGAAGTGCTGCATACATAGTGGGCATATAATAAGTCTTTTGAGAAAAAACTAATAAAGTAGACCAGAAAAAAGAAAAAAAAAACCAAACCTGTAAGTAGCAACAACACTAAATGCCAAATTGACTTCTGGTCTGTTTCTTCCATTACCAATAACGAAACTGTATTTCCAATCTTCTATTTAGAAACATTTTTTTCCCCCAAAGAGGTTCAAGCTTCTATAATTCCTAGGAACAGTCTTTTAACAACCACAGTAGGATCGCCTACAAATGTTACCAACACTTGTATGAATGACAAGAAAACAACAATCAATGGAGATTTAGAAAAAATTTTGCTATTCAAAAATATGTTGTGTGTGGGGCACCTGGGTGGCTCAGTGGGTTAAAGCCTCTGCCTTTGGCTCAGGTCATGATCCTAGGGTCCTGCTCAGCAGGGAGCCTGCTTCCCCCTCTCTCTCTGCTTACCTCCCTGCCTACTTGTGATCTCCGTCTGTCAAATAAATAAAATCTTTAAAAAAAAAAAAAAAAGATGCCCCCCAAGTCCTACAGAAATGCACAGGCACACTTACCTTGCTGTAGAATGGTGCCATCTGCATTCACTGGCTGATAGACAATGGTCTGCCCTTCGGCGGTCTGTGCCACTTGCTGTCCCTGGACAGCAATCTGCTGCTGGGTCTGAAGGACAGAAATCATGATAATTTAATAGATTCCAAAGCTACCACAAAGGACCATTCTTTTTAAGAAAAGAAAACAATAGCATTTTTTTATGGTTTTCTTCCCCACTTCTATACCCGTGAAATATTTGGCTCAGCTGTCTGACCCTTCCCAATCAGTTATGCTCTTGAGTTAAGAGAGATAATGGGAATTACCTGGGTCTGCCCAGCAGTGACTGCTGTCTGGGGCTGCTGAATGATGATCTGCTGGGTCTGGCCCTGCTGGCCCTGTACCTGCACAGCCTGCCCACCCTGGATCTGAATCTGTCCAGGTGGGACCAACTGTATCTGTGCAAGAGAACACAGAGAAAGGTTAGTACCCTGCTGGCACTGGTTTCTTTCAGTCCTGGAGTATTAGGTACCCAAGTTCCTCTTGAGAAAGCAAGAAAGGCTCTGAAAAGGAAAAAAAGAATCTTGTTCTGTTCTTTATTATAAATTAGGTGTAAGTTGTTTTCCATTCATGAAACAATGGGGGAACTTTGGCTGCTGTCAAGATAAGGATGATTTTAAGGAATCAAAGTCAGTTTTAAAAAAGATGATAGATAACCATGCCTGCATGGTTTATATTTATTTTAAAAGCATATTCATTAAAAATATATTGTGAAGTATTTTTCATAGGTAAAAGAATATTATATATATATTCAAAATAATTCTTGAGAGAGTAAGGGAATACAGATGCAACTAGAAGACTGATTATGTTTTGATAAATGTTGAAGCTGGGTGGTAGGGATTCATCATACCATTCTCTTTGTTTTTGTCTACTTAATGCTCCCTATAATAAAATCTTGAAAAAAAAAAGTTATTCTATAAATGTATATACAAAAACTTTAAACATACAGAAAAATTGAGACTATCATATTAGAAATCCATGCAGTCACCACTCAGATTTCACAAATTAACTGCCATATTTGCTTCATTTAACATTCCCTTCCCATCTAAAAATTATTCACTGTATTAAAATGTGATCATCCTCACAGAGCATTTTACACGTCTACCCATAAAAACCTATCCATAGGTTTTAGTTTAGAAGTTTCCCATAAATAATACATTCTTTTTGCAAGTTTGATCTGAGTATTATTTCAACAGACTTGAGTTTTTTCCCCCTTTATTCTGTTACTGTAATGTATTACACTGATCAATTTTACTATGTGGAAGCATCTTTGAACTCTGGGAATATATTCCATTTGATCATAGTGTGTAATTTTTAATATGCTCTGGATTTGGGTTTGCTAGTATTTTCGGGAGGCGGGGGGGACTCTTGCTTCGATGAGCTGAAGACAGACACTTAACTGACTAATCTACTCAGGTGCCCCATTGATTGATTTTTTTTTTTTTTTTTAGAAGAAGGCCCCACAACTGTCATGGAGCCCAGTGTAGCTTCAACTCACAACCCTGAGATCAAGACCTGAGCTGAGATCAAGAGTTGGATGCTTAACAGACTGAGTTGCCCAAGTGCCCCTATGTTTATTTGCTATTAGCACTCCGAATGTACCAGTTACTGCCTTCTGGCCTCCAAACTTTCTGATGAGAAATCTGCTAACAATCTTACTCAGGATCCCCTGTAAATCACTTTTCTCTTGGTGCTTTCAAGATTCTTTATTTGTGGCTTCCAAAAGTTTAATGGTTATGTGTCTTGCTGTGGGTCTCTGAGTTCACCTTCATGTTTTTCAACAGATTTGGGAAAATTTTCAGCCATTTCTTCAAATATTCTCTCTGCACTTTTCTGAGACTCCCACAATGCATCTGTTGGCACACTCGATAGTGGACTCACAGTTCACTTCTTTCCAATGTTTTCTTTTTCTGTTCCTCAGATCCAATCACTTCCACTGCTTTACCTTCATCAATTCTTTCTTCTATCTGTTCAAATTTGCTCTGCATCTTTCTCGTCAATTTTTCATTTTCATTATCGTACTTATCAGTGCCACAATTTCTTTACAGGTTTTCTATCACTTTATAGGTTTTTCCATTTTGTTCATACATTGCTTCCCTGACTTTTTCAACATCTTCTTGTAGTTCTTTGAGCATCTTTAGGGCAGTTATTTTTAAAATGCTTGTCTTATAGTAAATCTATTTTTTAAAAGGATAGTTTCTAGATTAATTTCTTCCTCTGAATGGGCCACACTTTCCTTTTTCTTTGTAGGCCTTATGACTTTTGTTGGAAACTGCATATTAAATCAAATAATGTAGTAGCCGTGGAAATCAAATTCTTTCCCTTCCCTGGGATTTGCTGTTATTGTTTTGATTGTTGTAGGCAATCTCTGTGCCAAAAAATCAGCCTAAGGCATAAATTCAAGGCCTTTTCAGGTCTTTTCTGAGCCTGTGACTGTCCTTGAGTATGTGTAGTCCTTTTCTAATTTTTCCAAATATTCAACTTCTTTTGAGTGTCCTAGTTTCTAAAGTTAAGCTCTCAAAAAGGGGAAAAAGAGAAAAATGGAGGGGGCAGGAAAGGGTGCTGGCTTTTAAAAAATCCCCTAGCGGTCACTTCAGTTAGAGGGAGAGGGACTTATACAACAGAGGGGTAAGGTGTGACAACATAGGCTGCCTCCTCCTTCGTCTGCACCTCTGATCAGAAGTAGCAATCAGTGATCCCTGATTTTAGAGGATGGCATCTATTTTGTTCATCTTGGCTCCTATAAGCTGCCCAGAGGTTGCTTTAAGACCTGTGTGCAGCTACCTGCTAGGCTACTGGGTAGCTGCTATTCTGCTAAGAACTCAAACTTACTGAAATTATCTTCACTATAAGTCTATGTCTCCCTCATAAGTAAAAAGCTTTCAGTAGACTCGAGAGTCTAAAATAGTTTGTATCAGATAGACACTGCCAGTGCGATTATTGTGTAGGGTGGGGAGACAGATTCCTGGAATGTCCTGCTCTACCACCTTCCCAGAATCCTCTACCTAGGTCTTCTTAACTCTTTTGCCAAATACTTAGCTCATAGTTGGCACTGAGAAAGTGGTGGCAAATACATAAACAAGTCAACAAATTTATTTAGTTATCTGAGTCTATTTCCTGAGTTTCAAACAGCAAGGGATACCTGCTATTAGTCATTTGGATTTCCTTTTCCATCTATTCATATTCTTTGTTCATTGTTTTATCAGTACATAAACATTCTTTATGTATTTTGGACACAAACCAAATTATGTGTGTTGAAAGTATCTCCTGCTTACCTGTACCATGTCTTTTATTTATATTTTGATGTATATACATTTTCATTTTGAAGTAGTTAAATAAATTTTGTTTTTATTTCTTTAAAAAATCCTCAACTCCACAACATAAAGAAAATTCTCTTGTAAATAAAATCTCAAAGTTTCCAAGTATGTTTGTTTATATTTATACTGTAAATCTACCAAGTATATAGTATGAGATAGATACCATGCTTTCTTTTTCTCGTTCATTCTTACACCACTTCTTCACTGGTATTTTATACTATTTTCAATTATACATTAACTCCCAATATTCCTGCATTTATTTCTTCACTCTCTACTTTGGTTCCACTATCCTTATTAAAAACCAGGGATCTTAATTTAAAATTAAACACAAATTTAGCATGTATCTGAACATCTGTACCTTTTCTAAGGGGATACAAGTTTCAATGGAATTCTAAAATAGAGCATGCAATTCAAAAAAAGGTTAAGGAATACTGTTCTGAAAGATATGGTTATTCAAAAAACACTAATGAGAAGCAATCTCTAATAAAAAGGGATTGAAACCTTAAGCATTTTAAGGGAGGCTAAGGAATCATACCTAGAGCTTTATACATGTTAACAGAAAAGAATTTCTCCAGGGTGGTTTGATTACTTACAGTCCTACTTGGAGGGAAGGGAATGAAATAAATACCCCTTTCAAAGTCTCTTAAAGGCCAAAAAATTCCCCATAAAATCACAGAATTCAGAGCTGGAATGAATCCTAAACATCACCTGATATAAAATGCATTTCTGGAAGAGAACACTGACAATCAAATGACTTGGCTAGGATTAGAAATCCTGTTTTAATGGCAGACCTGGGAATGAAGTCAGGTCACTGCATTCACTGTACACAGTTCCTAGCATTATACCATTTTCACTCAACAGTGGAGAGGAAGGTGTGGCAAGGGGGTGTTGGAGAGGAGGCAATGGGAAGGACAGAAATGAAATAGCAGTACAACACTGCGGCAAACACACACACACAAAATATATTTAAAGCCTCATACATTTATGCATGGAGCAATGTGGAAGCTATTTTTAATCCTAACTACAACTCTATCTTGGCAAAAATATGCCAACGGCCTTAAAAATGATCTTACCCTTTGCTCAAGCAATCCCTCCACTCCAAAGAAATTACTCTAAGAATTCAACTGGAAAATAAAGCAATCACACTCAAATACATTTATAGTGACCTTACCTATAGAAACAAAAAACCAAAAATAAAGCAAAACAAAAAAATCCAGAATACACTTTGCAAGGAAAGTATACATAAAATTACAAGGGTTTATATAAAAATTAATTTAGATTTATCAAGTAGTATGATCATGGCTGAGTTTTTCAACTATTAAATTCCTCCAGAATAACTAAATCATTGGGATCATTTTAACTGTTAAAACAAAATACAGATACACTAGGAAGTTAATAATTCTCCCTTGCCTCTGCCTCTATGCACATAAACATACCCATGAGTGTTTGGCTATTCATTACAGAAATCCCATAGTATATAATTCTCTGCAAATTATTTTTCACTAAAAATACTTCAATATCTATTACCCCTCATCCTTTATAATAAGGATAAAATGCTCCATATATGAACATATAGAGTATGATGTATTCAACAATTTCTTTATCCTTATTGATGGAATGGACATATAGGTTACATTTTTTCTTCTAGTCCAATGCTACAATGTTTTTGCACATTTTTCCCTGTACGCGGGTGCTTTTCTTCTTACACAACAGATTCTCAGAAGTGGGGCAGAAAGAGCAAAGGTTTATGTTTATATATTTAATAGTGAGATGCCTTCAGAATTTGAAATTACCAATAATAATGTTTCCTTTTCTCTACATCTATTACAGCATTGGACATAAACTCTTTTTAATTTTTACCAACTCAATAAAAAAAATCCCTCTAGTTTTTACGAATCTGACGCTACCGAGCTGCGGTCTTATTTTACCTTTGTTTTCTGTTTCTGAATCGGTCTTTCCAGTGGATTTACCTAAGCACTTTACTGGTCTGTTTACAAAATCTGCCTTTATTTACCCTTTCTACATTTTTGTTAATTTTCTACTTCGTTAATTTTAACCTACTTTTTTGCTCATTTTGTTCTTTCTTCCTTTCTCTAACTTTTTAAGGGAAATACCATTCATTTTTCAGTTCTTTTAAAATAAAAGTATTGGGGTGCCTGCATGGCTCAGTCAGTTAGGTCTGCCTTCGGTTCAGGTCATGATCCCAGGGTCCAGGGACTGAGCCACATGTCAGGCTCCCCGCTCAGCAGGGAGTCCGTTTCTCCCACTCCCTCAGCCTGCTGATCCCCTTGCTTGTGCTCTGTTGGCAAATAAATAAATAAAATCTTAGAAAAAAAGACGTATTTAAGGGTTACACATTTTGCTCTAAGTACAGCTTTAAGTGTGTGTGATGGGTTTGCACTGAAGCATTTTTTTCTCATCATTTGCTAATCCAAATTATAAATTACTTGGAAAGAAATGAAAGGATAACATTCCTGACCAAGAACAGTTAATTTCCAAAGCATACTATAAATTCCCTCAGTTGACAGAAGTTCCAAAGAAGATTAAACCAATGAATTATTTCTAATAAACTAGACTCTCATCTTTCTGTATTCTTTATATACTGATTAAATGTCAAGGACATTTAAGTCCTTACCAGAGATGTCCCAATTTCTATAATTCTTTTGTCACTGGTGGTACACAAGTAGAAAACTGACTAATTTTGTGAATGTAGGGTGGCAAATGATTAAATGACAAATCAACAAACAGTTTCTAACAAGCTCTTCTTTAAAAACTCTACTCTGATATTCTGTCTGAACATTTTTTTGCATTGCTCACCTGCTGCAAACCCTGAGTCCCAGACACAGGTACTTGCATGATGGTTTGACCTTGTCCACCAGGGACAGCTTGGACCATGATGGGCTGGCCAGTTGATGTGATTAATTGGCCTCCACTGACCTGTACCATTAATGGCTGCCCTTGAACCTAAAAGGAAGTAAGATAAGAACAATGAAATAGCATAAGACACAAAATGTTGTTTTTGTTTTTGTTTTTTTACCAAAGATAATCACTGGAACTATTCTGCTGCCTTGGTAGAGGGGTAAAAGGTAGAAGAGACACTTAAGAAAGTAAGTCTCAAGTCCCTGTCTTCAAGTTATCTTCTTCAAAAATGCTCTATCTTTGACTAAACGCCAAGTTGAACACTTTAAGGTCAGATATAATGAAGTATATCCAGGATTTTGAGGAAGTCTCAACAGATACAAGGCATTTGTCATCAAATACAGGCTAAATCCATGAGAAGCACTTGATCAAAACATCCAGACTATGCGCCTTTTGAGACTAACATTCAGGTCTAGTTTCTAGTAAAGGCTGGAGAGGAGGCAATGAGAGGGAAGGCTGATGGTGGTGATGGTGGATGAGTGCAAATTCTACATAACCTGGAAGGAATAAATCAAACCACCCAGCAATGACTCCAGAAGGATGGGTAGCAAGCAGCTCTGGAAGCTTATGCAGAAGACCCTTTCTCCCTATAGTCTCTCAAGCATAAATGAAATATACAACTTTTATTCTCTGTATCACTCTGGGAATTCTAGTCCTATGGTTGTTTCAAGAGCTCACTAGGGAAGGCCTAGAAATATTTTCTGATCAGTTTTCAAGCTCTGTGGTGAATTCCTCACACTGGACCCTCCAATATCTGCATAGTTGTTTTAGTTTTAAAAGAAACAGTGATAAATATGGGAAGTAATACACTCAAGTGTACCAAAAAACTCCCAACTTTCAAGCTCCTATGAGTAAATAGACTACTTTAGAAGCCAGAGCATTACATGTGCTCTGTAACATCTTAAATCCCAATATAAAAACACCTACTAACTGACTGCATTCTGAAAGCCAAAAAAAACAAGCCATGTTAGAAATGAAATGGAATGTCCAAAAGAATAGCTACAAGTACAAAATTTTCATTTTCAGATTCTGTCCTTGTTTTGAGGAATTATTTGTTAACAGAACACAAGAATATTCATATGACTAAAATATGAATTCTAATTCTAAATTCTTAATTCCCTTGAAAAGTACGTTCAAATAATAGTAATTGGTTAAAAGCTCAATCTTCCCTAGATAAATAGATTAGATATTAAGGTGCCCTCTTCCTCACCACCACCATCACCACCACCAAATGCATCAGAATCTTTAGGAACATTTAAATCCTAACTTTCATAAACTGTTCATTGAGAAATTCCCCTTTACTTTTTAAAGGACTTAACAATCTGATTCTCTCATGCTTTCTCCCTTCCTTATCAAATTAAATTCCCTTTGCTACACCAATGTTCGCATATACTCCATCAGAAAGGATTGTTCTGAATATTTATTAAATGAGTAACTGAAAGAAGTATTAAAAATTCTCCAAGGGGCGCCTGGGTGGCTCAGTGGGTTAAAGCCTCTGCCTTCGGCTCAGGTCATGATCCCAAGGTCCTGGGATCGAGGCCCGCATCAGGCTCTCTGCTCAGCAGGGAGCCTGCTTCCCTTCCTCTCTCTCTGGCTGCCTCTCTGCCTATCTGTGATCTCTGTCTGTCAAATAAATAAATTAAAAAAAAAAAAATTCTCCAAAATAATGAGACCCCTAGAGGAAAGGTTTTCATCATTTACATAAAATGTTTCCATTTCTTTTAAATAAAATCTACATAAGTAAGAAACATAAATTTTAAGGCCCAGCTGTTCATAAGTTTCCTGCTACCCATCATCTTGAACTTCTCCCCTTACTGACATGCTAAATGTATACATGATAAATCATTTGAGACTCCAAGGAGCCCACTGTGTCTACAACATATGAATGATTACAAGGACACATGCATCAGACAAGAAGCCATACAGTTAAGAGCATGTTACATTCCCATTCCACAAGTGGTTAATGACAATACTGTTTTATGTATCAATAAGATAAAGCAAGCATGAAAAGCATGAAGAACAAGCTGATGAACTCTGAGATTTGAACATATTTAGGAGTACCTATAAGTTCAGCATTTTTTCAGCCTGATTTATGTCCAGAACTTACTGCATATTACCATCAGGCACTACACATGGCAAGTGTGTGGGTAGGGCTGAAGTGATTACGATGAGGGGCAGGTAACTTCCAGGTGCTTCGCAGCACTGAAGTAAGATGCCAGTTCTACATTCTAAGTTCTACTTTGAATCATTTCCATTCAATGGAGGAAAAAAGGAAGGGCACTCAAATTTTGCCAATTTCTCAAAACAATCATTTTCATCAAAGTAATCCACAGACACAGAAAAAACTTAGGCTTTTACTCTCATTTTTACATAGGCACTGGCCAAAATATAACCCCAATTTAGGATATTTAGCTTGGCAATACATAATGTTAGGGAACTGCTCTAATTAAGAATTCTTATAGGCTGTAACACCTAAGACTTATAGAAAGCATATTCCACCTCTGTCTGAGGAAGAGATATACGGTAATCTTTGCAAATGTAGTAATAAAACTGGACATAGTTTCCTCAGGAAAGGTAGTGAAAAGGCAGCAGCTAAGAGATTAACAAGATTCACTGATCAGATAAACCTTGCCAAGTAAAAGGATTATTCTGCAGCTGAGTTGCCCTTTTAATAAAAATAAACATAATCTAACCCTAGTTATTTTTTATTCCACTATGATAAATACAAATTGGAATTTTACCGTGCATTCTGATCATACAGCTTGAGATCTAAATAGATTCTAATGTCACTTGTAAGAATTTCTTACCGTCACTTATACCATTTCCTTCCCCGGTATTCCCAAAGAAACACAACAGCCAAATTCAATTTTAGAAAACTGATACTGGGGTCGCTATACGACTAGGCATGAAACATGAGGAAACTGGAATCTTATAAGCCTCAAAGACAAGTTAACAGCATCAAAAACATGCAACTGACTTTGCTATTCCTCCTTGAGATCCTACCACAAACAGCACCAGACATGAGGACAGGAGAAGTTCATGCAGGGCTTACAGAGAATCAGAGAGGGCACCACTACCTGGAGGGTCTGGACTTGCTGGCCTGAGGCGGATGCCACCTGGGCCTCAGTCTGCAACTGGACAGCAGTGACACCACCCTGCTGCTGAGAACAGGAACAGGAAGAGCTTGAAATGTGTCAGGAAGGAAATGGAGAGTTCAAGATATGAGATCACCTTACCTCTTGTGGGAGAGGGAGGGTATCTTCTTTCAACAGTCCCACCCAAGAGGACTTTTAAAATGTAGAGACTCCCTATACTGAAGCTGTTTTGTCACGGTAGCAGGATCAAAGATATTAGCCTTCTATCCCCAGAGTGAAACTCAAAACACATTTCCATGACTCAAAAACAATAGTTGTCCATCATTAACACAATTTTTTTTTTAAATGAATTCCTTCCTTCCAGAAATATGCATTTGATCCTTCTGCTTTGAGTTATCTTAATGCTTTTTATTTCCTCAAATGAGTTCACAACAACAAAGTTATCAGGTTTTTATAGCTTTGAAGCTATAGTGAAGAATTTCTGGGACTTAAATGTAATCACCATATAGACAGAATGAAGCAATCACTGTGAACCAAAATCATCTTCATGCTGGTTACTGCTCTCATGGCCCAAAACTAAGATAACTTCTACTCAACTGGATTATCTTTGAAGCAATGTTTTCAGTGATTTAACCTAATTTTTATATCCTTTAATGGTAAATTCTGACAGAACAAGACTTCATCCATCAGGGCGATCCTGTGAATAGAAGGTCCTTTGTGGAATCCCCTTCCCCAAGCAGGCAGCTGAAGGAAGCTGCCAGAGCCACAGCAGCTGCGTGTGGAAGGAAAAGCCAGTGAAGGAGTTTAAATAATTACTTTCTTTTAATCAAAAGTTGCTCCTTCTTTTGATCATTAGCTAGGAACAAGTTACCATCAAAATAGCCTTTGCACTCCCTACCATCTACTTTTCTGTATTCTCTAAGTTCCCTTTTGGAAACAAAACATTCCCCAATCTTGGCCTAAGGTCAAATAGATGCATAATGTCTTTTCTTCTAGGAGTAACACAAGTAAACTTTTACTAAAATAAAATGCTAGTAAAGAGCATCAGAAAATGTAATCTCTGTATAAATCTAAGAAAGCAATCTATCTTATTAAGGAATAAACCAATAGGGGATTCCTTTCTAGTATGTGCTTATTCGTAAGAGGGGCTAAGTATTAACCTCATGATGAACTACAGAATAAGAACTTTTCAGAATAAGCACCATGACGGATCAAATCAAAAAACAGTGGATTTCTTGGATGCTGACTATCTTGGTTTATCACTATGCCACAGCCTTAAAAGATCATAAAGTTAGCTTAATCAAGAAGAGAAACAACAAAACTGAATCCAGAAAAAAACCCCAAAACTCCTCATTTCCATCAACAGACCAGGTTTTGACTTTTAACAAAATGAAATGGGCAATTCAGTATTACACCAGGCTCCTGAGAAGAGCAAATTCTATGTTGTCACAGACTGAACACAGAGCTCATGAGAGAAATCCCAGCACATCCAATCTTCAAAAAGCATTCCGGCACAAGTCACCAGACCTATTATTCGTAAGATCTGGGACCTCTAAATAATTCCCCACTTGAGTGGTGCCAGTATGGGCTCCAAAGCTGTGCTGTTTAAAGCAGTTGTACTTCCATACCTGCTGCTGAATCTGTCCAGCCTGCACAACAATCTGCTCTGTCGAACTATTGCTGTTTGCTGTATACTGCTCCATGATCCCTCCAAGTTAGAATCCTGTCCACAGTGAGTTTCACTCAGGAGATCCTAGACGACTGCGAAATGCACTCCTATTAGAAGGGTTGGGAAAGAAACTAAGTGAGATTGTTAATAAAAGCCTTGCCAGATGATTAACATTGATAACTTAATGCTGTGCTTCATTCGAAAGTAAACAGGGTAAGAGAACAGGAAACACTCATTTTTGACATCATTTGTAACCAGGATTACAAGGCATACTCATGCCAACAATACCATAATGCCATTTCACATGTCTTCAAAGTGCTTTTAGTCATTTCTGATTGGCAGCCTTACCCTCAATACTACCAGGGCAACATTTCAAACCTAGAAATACTCATGAAACCACAATATCACGTTTTTAACAAGGCTTATTTAACACTGGTTTTAAGATCTGCATGTGTATTTCAGAAGATAAACAGTTCTTTATTTTGTAGGATATTCTTGCTGCGTGCCAATAAAATACCAAATGTGTTACTTTAGTTCGCTACATGTGGTCTGCAGTGTAAAACTTCATGGCTTATTATTTAGTAAGGAAATTACCCAGAACTGAAGTTAACCATTTTGCTTATCAAAATCTCCATAAAGTAGTGTTAAGAAAGCTCAAGTGAAGGTTTAGGAATTTCCATTTTAATCCAGCACAAGAAATAAAAAGCTATACTAATGGCAAAAATAATGTGTATAAATAGAAGGAAAAATTTTACATGACATATTAAGGCTACGAGTTTCTCCAGAAAGAACTTAAGTTTCCCCCATTCTTACATTTGAATGCCTACCTAACAGAGCTAATTCTATCCTACCCTTTATTATATAATTTTAACTTTTTTTTATGGCAATTTCCAAACCTATGCAAGAACAGTGATAGCCGCAGCCTAGATGGCTCAGTCAGTTAAGTGTCAGACTCTTGGTTTTGGCTCAAGTCGTGATCTTAGGGTCGTGAAGTCAAGCCCTGCTTTGGGCTTCATGTACAGCATGAAGTCTGCGTAAGATTCTCTCTCTTCCTTTCTTTCTGCCCCTACCCACATTAGTGCACAATCTCTCTCTAAATAAATCTTAAGAAGATTCTCTCCCTCTGCCCATGTGTGCGCATGCATGCTCTCTAAATAAATAAATAATCTTTAAAAAAAAAAAAAAAAAGAGTACTGAGAACATCATTAATGAGCCCCCACAGCCATCTCCAATTCTTACCCCATGGTCAATCCTGTTTTACACATCTCATCTACTTTGTACCCACCTCTGAATTATTTTAAAGTAAATACCAGACACTGTATTATTTCAAAGTTCTTTTTTTAAAAAAAGATTTTATTTATTTGACAAAGAGAGCACAGCGAGAGAGGGAACACAAGCAGTGGGAGTGGGAGAGGGAGAAGCAGGTTTTTCCTGCCAAGCAGGGAACCAGACATGGGGCTCGATCTCAGGACCCTGGGACCATGACCTGAGCTGAAGGCAGACACTTACCCAATGAGTCACCCAGGTGCCCTGTTATTCCAAAATTCTATCTCTATCTCTAAAAAGGACTCTTCCTTCGTCATTACCATCATGTCACAATATTGTTTCTATAGTATAATTAGAAAAGGAGTTAAGTCCCTAAATACTATCAAATATTCAGGCCTTGGTCAAATTAACCCTGCTCACTTAAAGACTTTTTAAAAATAAGAACACAATTAGATAAATGGAAATGGTACTTGAGAACTTTAGATAAACTTGACTCAAAAATTTAAAATTATACCAACTACCAAAATTACACCAATTACCATCAAAGGGTAATTCACCTTGGAAGTATGAGAAAGGTACATGTATATATAATCAAAATGTAGATAAATCTTCGCCCCCCATTTTTCTCCAGGCCTTCATAAATTCTAAAATTTGAATGATAAAGTTATGTGAGCTAAAATGAACTGCATATTATGTCAGCAAAGAAATGCACTACTCTCCATAAAGTCACACATGGTAGATGAGATTAATCACTTGTAAACTGTCTCAATATGGTGCGAGAGAAATAAAAATATATTCAAGTGCATGTGCAAGTATTTAGGAAGAAGTATATTTAGGCCTAAAATTCACCCTGAAATGCATCAAAAAATAAGATGGATTGATATATGAACGGATGGAGATACCTGATAAATCAAATATGGTACAGTGTTAACAGGAGATGCTAGGTGATGGGTATATGCTGGTGTTTATTGTAAAATTCTTTCAACTTTATTCTATGTCTGAAAATTTTTATACTAAAATACGTGTAGAGCTTATTACTCATCACCAAAATGGTATGCAGAGTAAGAGTGTAAGAGCCATAAATAAGTGATGGGATGACTGTGCCATCACCGCATACTGTTCTGTGGCCATATGGTTCTCTAACTCACTACCCCTGCTCTGAGGGAATGCTCACCAAGCAACTATCTGACTATAATTTGGATTTACATACAGATAACGCCAACAGAAAGCAAATATGATCAGCAACACAAATGAACTTGTTATTTCTCATTGCATACTGACAAAATGACTTTTTGATTTTTACACCAGTTCTCTTCGGAACCAGTTGACTAAGTCGGCTCCTGAGGTTCTGGAACAGTATAGAAATCGAGTTTTCAGCAACACTAAATGGCTCTGCCAGAGAAGTAAATGGTCCTCCCTAAACTATCTTGTCTCTAACTTCAGTAAAATGTATTTATGTTTATAAACTAATAAAATTAAAGAATTAAGGATCATGGTAACAAAAGAGCATAAGTGATTCCATTTACACGAAACTCAAAAAGCTGTAGAATTTGACAGAGAGAGAGAGAGATCACAAGTAGGCAGAGCAACAGTCAGAGAGAGAGGGGAAACAGGCTCCCTGCTGAGCAGAGAGCCGGATGCAGGGGCTCAATCCTAGGACCCGGAGATCATGACCTGAGCCAAAGGCAGAGGCTTAACCCACTAAGCCGCCCAGGCGCCCCAGAAATCTAGAGAGAGAAAGCAGGTCAGTGGTTCCCTGGGACTGGAAAGGCAGGGCAGGATAGAGGTGGGAAGTTGATTAGGATAGAGCATCTGAAACTTTCTGGGGTGATGAATATGTTTTATATATTTTTATCATGGCAGTGGTCGCATAGGTATATAAACCTAAGTTCATCAAAATGAACACTTAAAATGATTACCTTTTGTGTCTTGCTGTATCTCAATAAGTTGATTTAAAAAATTGGGATCATGAAGGAACATCTTCTTTCAACACTCCACCATCTGCTCCCCTGCCCAAATCCCCTTCCTGTATGAAATTTTTTCCATTACCACTAATTTCCAGAAATTTATTTTATGAAGGATACGAGAATGAGTAAAATAGAACATCATGCAGATTTTCCCAACTAGTTTATGCTAGTAATAAAAACACTTCAATCCACTGTACTTTGAAGGATAAAAAAAGAAGCGGTTCTCAATCTAACAGCAGCATTTCTCTTTCCCATGAATGAGAGATTCAGCTGCAACACGATACTGAGATTGCTAATGGTGAGTATGTACACAACCGGCTTCACAGAAGCCATGTGCTCCTACTACCTTGAGCTTCAGTCAGCAAAACTGCAATACAATGTGACATTGTCCATCCTCCAGTGCTTTTCTGTCCAACATTTGAAAAAAATTAAGTCAGCCAGATTTACTAAGTCTAGCTCTCAATCCTAACATAGTTTTGGATGTTTCTTTCTCGAAGACTGTGTATATATTCTTGCTAGCATGAAAATCCTCTTCCTCCCCGCTTCAAGGTGCAGAACCCTAAGCATAGCTAACTACCAGGAACCCATTCTACATGTCCCTACAAATTTAAAGCTAAAACTCCCAAAAACTCAACCATAAGCATGTGAAAGCCCTTTGAAATTACTATATTTAACAATCCCTACCAGGTAAAGATTGCAACAATGCCTTCAAATTTTCTTGCCCACAAATCACTGCAAACACAACATAGAAAAGAAGTAACTGCAACAAAATTTCCACAAATGCTTATCTTTATGTAACATAAGATGCACAGATACTTCCTATTGTATTGTAAAAAAATAGCAGCATGACCCACTAAATTGACTTCACAACTCAACAAATGATTCCTCATCTGTGTTTGATAAAAGACCAGAGAACTAAGGACTGTTCAGCTTCCCTACTGTCCAAGGGATTTCCAGACTGGAGTTCCTAATTTGTTCCTTGTGTCCAGTAATGAGGTGTCATTTGCCAGACACAATCCTGAAGGTTTCAGATATAAAAAGAAAACTCTGACGAAGATCTTAACTTCAAAGAGTCTTTAAGTTTGGTAAAGAAGTAAAAAGCTATACTGTAACCCTAAGAGAGAATAAAACAGTAACAGGGAGAAGAGACATTTCTTCCACCTGGGGATAGCTTAAGTCAAGGAAGGCTTTAGGAAAATGTAGCACCTGACTTGGTCCATAGTGTGAGCAGAATTTATACATGTGATGATGTGGGAGGGGTGGAGTACTCTTTATGAATAGCCAGCATAAAAACAAGAACAGAGAAATTTCAGGATAAGAATAGCAGACTAAAAGGCCCCATGTCAAGAGAAAGCTAGAGGCCAGAATACTACTTCTTGAAATTCCAGGCAAAGAAGTTCTTCAGCAGATAGGTGGAGGCTTTAGAGATGTTTAGCACAAGAACAACCAGACTATAATTTATAACTGCCTTTTAGAAAAGTCTAGTGAAAATGCCCAGTGGTTTCAAAGAGGCTCTGTATATCTATTTTTACATACCAAGGTTAAAACAATGTTTGGAAAACAAACATGTTCTAAAAAACATATCTGAATGCATCAGAAACGCATTCTAAAAAGTGAAAACAAAAAAAACCCTCTCCGAAGCTTTAGTAGTGGAGAGAGCACTGGACCAGGAAGAGTTTTCTGAAACTCATCAGTTTTATGACCTTTAATGTGCTCATAAAAATGGGCACCATATACTTAAGACTCACTGCACTTACCACGACTTAGAAGACACTTCACATGAATAAAAACTTTAAAAGTCCTGGGAGAAAAATCTTCCTTTCTTCCCCCAAATTCAGTTACCGTTGTACTGCAGAAGCCCAGGGTTCAGAAACTCGTTTTTCAGACCCGGGAAAAAAACACACTCCAGGATTTCTTCCATCTGAACCTCCAAAAAACAACTATTTCTGAAAATCCCTTATCAAGATATACCAGTCGTTTTACCACGTGGACTTTCCAGCCTAAATTCTCATGAGTACTGTCCAGTGTCTTCCCCCACCTTTCCCCTCAAACACAGCACAGTTTGGTGCCTCTGCACATGCTCTTCTCTGTGACTAATGCCCTTCCATTCTTTCCTGTCAGAAGAAAATCCTATTGTCCTTTAAGGCCAATGAAAAGTGTGGCAACATCGAGTGTTACACAGAGGTTGTTAGTACTCACACACAAGTAACTTCACAGAATTTAACTTGGCCTCCTTATAGCACTTTTAAGTATTAACTAGTTGTTCACTTGTTCATCTCCACCAGGCAGTACATTCTTAACTGACCTCTCCCTACTTTCTCCCCATCATATAGAGTGATGCTTGGTACATACTAACTGCTAGAGACATGGCTGTCAATGATTTCGTCTCACCCTAACGAAACCCACAACACCTTAAGTTTCTATAAATACCTGAGTAGAAAACGTTAACATGGAATTAGAAAGTATGCTAAAAAAAAAAAAAAAATCAAGAGATGGCTGTGGATTGAGCTAATGAGTCAAGCCTGACACATGCAAAGTAACACCGAAAAGTGAAAGGAAAAAAAAAAAAAGAATTCTACATTCCCAAAGAAGGGAGAGTTCGCAAGATGAGCAACGGGGAAAACTAATAATATGAGAAACAAGTTGTGCAGCCTCCGGGAAAAGGAATGCGCAGGGCTGGCAATCTTCTAAGAGTGAGGTTCCAGGCACCGAATGCACTGGCCGGCTGTACAGCCAGGACAAGAAAGGGAGACCGCTTGGTCGGACTCCAAGACGGAGGTGTGCGGTTCAGCCCCGGCGAGCGGGGCGGGGAGAAGAGGAAATGACGAGCCAAAAGGGGGTGGTAACGGCGCCGGGCCGGAGACCCGGGCCGAGCGTGCTGAGAGGAGGGGCGCGGAGGAGTAGGGGAGTGGGCGCACTAACGGACCCCCTCCCCTGGCCCGGGAGACGGCGGGGGCGGGCCCGCACAGCTCCGAGGCGGGGGCGGGCTGGCTTCCTCTCCCTGCCGCACTCGGGGCCCGGTGGCAGCCGCGCGTACCTTCCCCAGGCCTCACTCGCGACCCAGGGATGCTGCAGACAGGCAGACCCGACACTCGAAGACTAGGGATCGCGGGCCCCACGGTAGACTTCCCGTCCCGAGGGCCGGAGCACGGAGAGTGCAAGAGCGGGTTTCAGTTTTTTTGCTGGAACGATCTGGAGAAGACCGCCAAAGCCCCGGGCGTGCGTGGACCTGAGTGTAGGGGCATTCGTGGTAGGCAGGCCACCAACCCCGAGCCTGGGCCTGACAAACTGGGCTTAAGAATCGGGAGAACGGGGACGCATCCCCAACTGGCACAGGAATCCTGCAAGAGTGTGGACCCGGAGGTGCTCGCTCCCGAGGGCGCCATCCTTGCGCGGGGCGGCCCCCTGCAGGCCCCAGCCGGGAATGGCCCGGGGCACTCATAGGCCCTGGGCCGGGGCCGCCGGCCGCCCCGCTCGGCTAGGCTCAGCTAGACTCCCGGGGCTCGACGGGCGCCTGGGCCTCTCCTGAGTGGTCAGCGAGACCCGCCAATCGGGGCGCTGGGGCCGGCTCTGGGCCGCTGGATATTGGCTCCTCACACTCACCGTGCCTCGCTCCCCCGGTTCGCTGCCCGCGCTGATTGGCTCCAGTACCGGACCCCGAAACCCAATCAGAGGCTCCAGCCGCCGCTGCCGCCGCCACTGCCGCTGCCTCGCAAAATGGCGAACCCGAACAAAGGGGAATCGGGCCTCCCTCCAACCGCCTCCGCGCAGGCGCCTCTGAGACCACGCCCCCTAACCCCAGCATCGGGCTCGCCCCACCCCCGCTGAAGGAGCATCGCGCAAGCGTGCCCTGAAGCCACGCCCCCTTCCCTGAATTGACACCATTGCCGGCTGAAGGAATACGCAGGCGCCTTCTAGACGCGCCAGATCCTTAAACTCAAACACCGCCCTAAACATAGTACTACGCAGGCGCTAACTATCTCCTCTGCCAACTGCCCACCCCTTTCTCTGCGGCCGCTGGAGACACACCCTTGGGGCTCATGCGCAAGCGCCGTTCTTCCCCACTCGCGGTGGGCTGTCTCATTACGCATGCCCGGACGGCGGCAGGACATTCCACGGATTTTACCACCGGAAGTTCGGTGGCCATTACCAAAGAGTGGGAGTTCGCCTGGTTAGCTAGAGGGACTTGTTTCCGCCCCGCTCCTGGGTGGTGGGCGGCCATCTTAGGTGCGTGCAATTAAGGGCTGTGGCGGGATTGGCTCCGCGTCTAGGTTCGTCTGCTGCTTCCCACCTACCAGGGCCGGATCTGGAGCCCGTCCCCGCGGGGCGGGACCTCGCAACGGCCGACTGTTTTCCAGGTGAAGGGTAACCCTGGTACGTTGAGGCTTTGAGCGAGCCTTTCCAGCTCCGTCTCACGGGACCCCAGGACAGGCCGTATGCCCTCGCTGACCCATCCTAGGGTAGGAGACAGAATGGGAAGCCCCTCTAGACTCCTTCCCTTGTCTCCCCAAGAGCAGGTGGGACGAGCCTTCCTTGAGAGGCCGCCTTCCCTCTTCCGCGCTTGCGGCTCGGCAGTACACTCCCCTGGTCCGGACACTTCTCGTTTGCGGCTCAACGGGACTGTGGCCAAGTCCCTCCCTTTTTCTTGTGGGCCAGACCCACTGGGGAAATACTTTTGGTCCGGCCGAGAAGAGGAGACTGTCGTCAATGCGCCTCGCTCGGGCGCGGAGAAAGGAAGAGGCGCCTCGTGGGGACCGCCTTCTTTTCGCCCGGCCGAGCGGGGCGCTCCGGGAAAGCGCGAAATGCGAGCGGAGGTCGGCAGCCTCTGGACCTAGCCATTCTTCCTCGTGTTGCCCCAGGGGAGTTTTGTATTACTTCCTAGAGGCTGAACGAGCTCACATTCAGCGATAAATGGCGGGGGAAGAAATTGCCAAGTGGGTGGCCAGGGCAGTTTGAATAGACTATATTCAGGCCGCCTAAGCATGTTTACTTCCTTTTTTCCTTCTCATAGCGGAAGAGACACTTAAGTTCTGGAAATAGCGACTCAGTATCATGGCCTGCAGCCCTAATGAAGATTCAGAAGGAAGCAGAGTGCGTAACAACTATTAACTTATTGGTGAACTGAAATTCAGAATAATTGAGGTCAAAAGCATAAACACTTTTTAATTAAAGCAATAATTGAATTGTCTTTCTTTTCCCCCCCGCTCCAGCCGATTTACTTCAGAAGGGCTGTTACAGTCCTAGGCAGAAACTGTGCATCACTTTCCTCTTACAAACACTTTAATTTGTTGTAGTTCCTTAAATTCTGCAGGTCGGGTTTTAAATCACGGAGGGGCAGTGGTGGGGATTCAGTAAAGGGAAATGAAAGAAACAATTTAGTGTTTTTCTGCATCAAATAAAACTATTTCTTTCCTTTTGACATTTTAGATCACTTATGTGAAAGGAGACCTTTTTGCATGCCCCAAAACAGACTCTTTAGCCCACTGTATCAGTGAGGATTGTCGAATGGGTGCTGGGATAGCTGTCCTCTTCAAGAAGAAATTTGGAGGGGTGCAGGAACTGTTAAATCAACGTGAGTTTTAAAAAACAGCTGAATTAGTCTGCCTTGTCTAGAGCATCTTGATCTCCTGTTATATTTTAGTTATTAGACAGATACACATGCAGAGAGCGGGGTTCTTAACCATTGAGTACTTGTAACTCTTCAGATTAAGATTAAGGTTTTTCTCTACAACAGTAGCCTCTAGTTTGGGTCTTTATCACACCAACCTTGAATTCTTGTAAAGGTTTCTAATCTCTTTGTCCTAAAACATTGTTGATATTACTCCACTTATTTCTGAACCTTTAATAACTGAAGTGTTTAGCTTCGGTTCTATAGGTATTAACTCAGCATTCAGGATCCTCTGTTTACCCATATTGTACTTACTCCTCAAAGAGGAGTTTAGAAACCTCTTCCTTACAGACCCTTCCCATCACTTTCAATCAGAGACAAGTGTTAGAACCACCTGTAGAGCTTCTGAAACAATTGCTGAGATCACATCCAGGCTTACTGGGCCAGTCTCTGCTGGTGATTCATTTAAAACAATTTCTTACTGTTTTTTATTGTAGTTCTTTATAAATGTGACACTGTTTCTTCATTGAAAACTCATTAGTGATTGGGAACTTTTATACATCTGTGTTCTCCACAATGCTTAGCACAATAAATAACTCTTTGTATGTGAAACAATAAAGTTTTTTAAGTGAATATGGGTGTATTTAAAAATATGGTCAGGACAGAAGGTGGGGTAGGAGGAAAACGAACAAAAAATAAGAAAGCTGGAAGTTAAGGAAGGCTGATAAGGAGGAAAGTGTTACAGAGACTGTTTCTTCAGAAGTGAAAAGTATTTTTAGCTCTGAAGTGAACTAAAAATCTGTAAAGATTTTTTTTTTCAAATTGAAGACTGCAAATCGGTGCTTTTATTTTTTATTTTTTTACTCTTCTACTATTAAATAACTTTTTCTTAGAAAAGAAATCTGGAGAAGTGGCTGTTCTGAAGAGAGATGGGCGATATATATATTACTTGGTAAGATGGGGGTTATTTCTCACTATGTCTGTTCTCACTAGGTCATAAGGACTGGTGAACACATGGGTTGTACTGCATTTGTTGATCATGATTCTAGACAACCAAAGATGACAAAAAGCTTTTGATCTTATGCTCACTCAGATCAAGTTGGAGCACTGGGTTAGAAAGGAACCTGAGGGGGCGCCTGGGTGGCTCAGTGGGTTAAAGCCTCTGCCTTCGGCTCAGGTCATGATCCCAGGGTCCTGGGATCGAGCCCCACGTCCGGCTCTCTGCTCCGCAGTGAGCCTGCTTCCTCCTCTCTCTGCCTGCCTCTCTGCCTAGTTGTGATTTCTCTCTGTCAAATAAATAAAATATATAAAAAAAAAAAAAAAAAAAAGGAACCTGAGGCTGCATCCCAGCTCCACGGTGGAGAGTACTGTGACAGCCACCAAAAGCCTCTGTTCTAAGACTTGGAAAAGTTAGGGATGTCCCACATACTTTAATTCTTTCCTAATTATAATGAGATAGAAACAATAATGTCTCAAAAGACATATTGCCCAAAGGAGTTTATCTCTCATTCTCCTCTGTTGAATGCAGTGCCTGGTATTACTTAGCTCTTTTCCTGCCTTTCGCCTCAATGTGGGATTCTTTCACTGTCAATGGTCTTCAGGCCCCAGAAGGAGTGCAAGTTCTTGGTGATAGTGCTGTGTTACTTAGAGCAACCAACCCACTACATATCTCATTTGGACAGCATACGGAGTGGGGACATGTCCTAAGACCTTTGGATGTTCTCCTTAACGCCAATGTGGCTTCCAGTCTTGTTTGGAACACTACCAGTTTCTCTTTGTTCATTATAGAGAAACAAAAAGCATATAAGTGTGGTTTCTAATGGTTCTTCCTTGTTGCAGATATATTGCTTATTTCGTGGAAGTGGCACAAAGACTTTGACCTACCTTGCTTAAAAACAATAGACAATAGGCACCGCCTGCTAATCTGGGCTTCTTGGGAAAAGGAAAGGTTATCACTTGACAGTGTCTGGGTTTCTCGGGCTTTTTTAAGTAGATTTTCCTGAGAGCCTCCCATAACTGGAAAAGACAATATATGACATTTGTCATCCTGCTCTGAACTCTTCTATAGAAATATAGTAGAATTTTATTTTAATTATCAGGATGTTGGGAGAATGTGATGGCTCTTCTTCGGCTCTCATTTTGGACTAATGGAAGTTTGAATTCATTCTTTGTACTCAGATTACAAAGAAAAGGGCATCACATAAGCCAACTTACGAAAATTTGCAGAAGAGTTTAGAGGCCATGAAGTCCCACTGTCTGAAGAATGGAGTCACCGACCTCTCCATGCCCAGGCAAGGAAATTCCGGGCCCTGAATAAAGACTTTTAATTGTGTGGTGGAATTTGCTGTCTGACTTGAAAGCTTAACTCAAAATACAGGCTTAAAAGTGGACAAATTGAAAAACTTCTAAAAATCAGTGAACCAGTAATCAGCCTTTAAGCTGCATTATACTCATTTCTTAGCCTAGGTTGAATGAATCAGGATAATTAAAACACACCTGCTTCAGACTACTTCATAGGAAGGGCCTGTTGGTCAATCACCTTTGTTGAATTCTGGGCATCTTCTGCCTGAGGAGGCTGAGGCTCTGTTCTTGAAGCAGTAAAGCCTAAGAACCAAGACTGAGCAATTGTGATTTTCTTCTGGGCCCCTTCATGTGTCCCAAGCTTGTTAATCTGGTGCAAAGAAGGTTGTAAATTATCACTGCCTTTGACACTGCATGCTTGTTGTGTTCAGTGTGGGTAGTAGCCAGAGGATATGTCCCTTATGTAATGTCTTAGATCCTTGCTATTGGGAGCTTAAGGGAATGGCTTTGGGGGTGCAATATACTCTTTATTTACTTTCTTTTTAAGAATAGGCTTGGGGTCATTTCTCTTCCTGTCAGTCTAATTTTGAGTCAGTGCTGACCATGTGTGCAGGTTTGTTTCAAGCCCCAAGTTACTTATGAATGTGGCTACAAAATCCCTCATTTACCCTGGGCTTTAATGTGTTCGTGTCTTCCGTATCAGAAACTCTTGTGTGTTTTTGTCATAATTTTTTTAGGGATTTAGTTAGACTATATGAAATTAGCCGCTTTAAGCTTTTTACCCCTAGGGATATTGAGGATCAATAGAGTAACATCTTAGAAGAAAGGTGCCAGGTAGGAGAATTTTGTGGGCTTGACTCAGGTTTCTCACCTGAACTGCAATTAGCTTGGCATTTCCCAGCATTTCATTTTGATTTCCTTTTTACAGAGATCCTGTCCTTTGTCCCTCTTTTCATCTTCCTTAGCATTTCATTATCGTAAGTGTGTTTTTTAAATCCCAGCTAGTTTTTATTAATAGCTATAGAATGATAGTCTCCCATGTCACCGCAGGTACATTCTCAAGGTAGCCTCAAACAACTGAGAAGTGGCATCTTACTAACAGAAGCGACAGCTGTTGGATGTTGGGGCTATCTAGGAACAGCCTTAGGTGACTCACAACAGGAATTCACTTCACACTCCCACCATAGGTGTGAGGCCAGATCATTTGTCTTTGTGCTTTGGGTGGGTGCAGCCCAAAGGAAGGTGAAGAAATGATTTCCTAGGTACCTTCATCACAACCCGTGGAGCTGTTTTGTCTTTCAGAATTGGATGTGGTCTTGATCGTCTGCAATGGGAAAATGTATCTGCAATGATTGAAGAGGTGTTTGAAGCCACAGACATCAGAATTACTGTGTACACACTGTGAACAGATGTGCGCTGTGGATGTGTCCATGGTCTCCTGTCATCCCTACTGGACCGTAGCACTGGACGAACTGACGGAAAACGGTCTGAAGAAAGTTTCATGTGAAGTAGTCTGTGTCACAGGCCAGACTTGGGTTGCTGTATTCTCATGATGGGACTGGGATTCTGGAGGAGGGATTGCTTGGGAAATGTTGCTGTGATTTTTTTTTTCCCCCACCTTCAGGAAGGTAAGGAGTAGAATGCACCATATTAGGCAAGGAAATCAGAGATGTTGGGCCTCTGACCCATTTTAATCCAGGATACTACCTGACTTGTTCAGCTTGCCACTAGGTGGCAGCATTGATTCTACTTCTCTGCTGTTAGAAGAAAAATTTCAGGAAGGATGAACATTTCAATTAGTTTTGCATCTTTTGTCATTTGTGAGCTTGCTTGGTATTATCCTTATGTCATATTCATTCTAGGAGAGAATTATGGGTTTTGTTTTGTTTAAATTACAAAAATGAGTCTTAACGTTGTTAACAAGAAATTTGTGGTGACAGAAAAGGAAAAATAAATGTCTTTTTCTTGGGGGGACCAGTGAAGTTTTGTGCACATGGCTGCTGTTCTGGACCTGATAATGGAGGATTTGCCTGTAACTAATTGGGAAGAATCAGACAAAAGATCCAGTGGTAAGAGTAGCAGGGTGAGAAGAAATAAGAACAGATAAGAACTATGGGTCAGCGTTACTGTGAAGGGAGGTGTTTAGAATCTCCTTGTGGTGAACTCTTCCTCTCTTCTGTCTTCCATATAACTTCTGCGATTAAACGGGTCTGAATTCAGTCATGGAGCAAATGAAATAATGTATATGAAATGTCTGCTAAATTCCTTAGGGCTAGTAATGACTCAACAAATCGGTGGTTCTCAACAAAATCCTTGATGAATCTTTTAAGAAAAAGGCCCACTTCCTTAAAAAATTCTAGTTTGGCAGTTTGGGGTGGGGTGGGGGAATTGGCTAGGTTTCTTGGTGTCATTAAGCTGCAGAGGATTGTGATTGTGCAGGGATCATAATGGGATGAACAGTATATATTAGTCCCTTTTTCTTTAGCTAAGAGAGCAGCACTTTATCCATTCCGGTGTTTACAGTGAGAGAATAGGTTCTTGGATTCAGGAGCAAAGGTATTGGGAAAACTACTGGAATTCTCTTTTACCATTACTATGGTAGTAAGGGTTAAAATAGGGTTGCCTGGCTAGCTCAGTCAGTAGAGCATGCAACTCTTAAGGTTGGGATGGTGAGTTCAGGCCCCACATTAGGCGTGGAGCCTACTTAAATAAAAAGTTAAACTAACCAGACCTACTATTGATTTTCTCACTAGGGTGAATTCTGGGTATGTTGTAGGACTTGCTGCTTTTCCAAGCATAAAAAGAAGGGGCCTGTTGAAACACTAGGAAAACACCAGTTAAATATAATCTTTGTACTTTAGACTTGTGTTCTTATCACACTGTAGCATGATAGGAGGCAGCAGTTTCAAAAAGTATTTCACTTTTTCTGTATCTCTGGAACAGACAAGTTCATGTCGTTGGGGTAGGAGTAGTGCAGGGCCAAGTTCATTGTTAAACTTAGACTGAGGTTTTTGGAGCTTTGCTTCTGTCCACATACAGTAAAACTGAAGGGGAAAAGCGAGAATGAATACACAATACAGAAAATGAGAGTGGGATGGTAAGAGGAAACTTAGAATCAAAGTATTTTGCTTAACTATGCAAATCTTCCCTCTTGGCTCAAAACATTGGTTTTGTAGGCTTCTACATTTAAAGGAATTAGGATTAATTTTTTTTATGGAATATGAGCCTTCAAGATTCTTTGAACAAAGACTACTCTTGGGAGGACTAGCTGTAAGTGGGGTTCTGAGATTCAGTAGAGATGTGATAAAATGCTCTGTCATTTGCAGATAGTCTGGGGGTCAAATTCTGATGACTTATCACACTCAAGCCTTCGGAAGAAGAGGCATGGCATGATAGAATGAGCATGTTATTCCTGGAAACCTAGTTAGAGTTTGGCAAACACCCAGAAATTCGTACGTGAAGTTTTGCTTCTATATAGGACTCAAGCCTTGGAAGAAAGGAGACTTGACACCATCCTGCTGTCACCATCAAGTACCACATACCAACTAATCTACAGGGTGTGTGTTTCAACATTGAAATCCTACTTATTTTCTCCTTGATCAAGTGGTTAATTGCTTATTAAGTAGCAATGAGAACGTGGGTATCTTATAAACAGATTTCCCCTGCCCTTCGTTTCACTCTCTGCCATACTCCTTGTCTTCAGAGAAGGGAAGAGGCACTCATTTACAAGTAATCTCAAAAAATACTTGATAAAGGTCAAGACTGGGGTCGGAAGTCGGCCTGGGAGAGTTAGTACCCTGTGTTGCCTAGACAAGACCTGGGTTAAGCCTCCCTTCCACTTTCTATTGTCATGGCATGGCGCGTAGCCTGGGAGCATCCCTATTCCTAGGGCAGTTCACTGTTCATAGTAACTTCTAAATGCCCAAGTTCTTTAAAAAACCTGCTCACAGATAAACCACACCACTTTTATTAATGTTGCTATTTTTCTTTCTTAAAAAAAAATACAACTTCACATAAAATGCATTTCTGGACATATTTCAAAGATCTGCACAGACCTTGGGTCTGAGGTTCTTTGCCTCAAGCAGCCCATTTGGGGAAATAAGTAGGCCCTTCTGCCCCTCAGATGCCTGGTGCCCATATATGGTTGCTGTTTCTTTCTTTGCAACTCACTTTCCTAGAGCCGTGGCTTAAATGATTGATAGCATGAACAGTATATTTAGAGTCCTCGGAGGACCTGTGCATTAGGACTGGTTGGTGTCCAATGTTGTCCAGCTCAAGTGGTATTAGGAAGTCAGGCATGTCCCAGATGGCCATACATGTCACTGCTGTCTCCTGGTGGCAGCAGGCAGACCTTAGTGAGAAAAGAGAAAGCATGTTACTGAGAGCCCACTGGCCCCAAACAATGAATTTTCTTCTGAGCTAGGGTTTCTGTCTGTCCTCCAAGCAAGTTTGAATTTCTCCCCCACAGTCTCCTGTGATTGCCACTTTACCTGGCATTAGGTGTGCTGTGTTCATGTTTTGGTGTGGTTCATACAGGGAAAACCCCAGAAGATCCCTACTTTAACTCGAGTTAAATATATGGTTAAGTCCTATTCTGTCATTTTTCTTTTAAAGATGGAATAAAAAAGACAAATTTTCTTTAGCAAATGCCCATTTCTTAGTATTTTAATTAAGCAGAGTTCTTTTGGGCTTTGAGATTACAACTCAATTTCATGCCAATTTTTTTTTTTTTTTTAACTTGGTACATTTTAACCTTTCCCTTCAGGAACATGAATAACTTAGCGTACAGGGAAGCATGTTAATGGGTCCAGATAATACGGTTATGTACACTAATGGAAGGAGGCTTATAGTGTGGAACATGTCCAATAATATTTTATTTAAAAATAATTTGACTTGGAAGTGGACTTTTCCC
This sequence comes from Meles meles, assembly GCF_922984935.1. Classification (NCBI taxonomy): domain Eukaryota; kingdom Metazoa; phylum Chordata; class Mammalia; order Carnivora; family Mustelidae; genus Meles; species Meles meles. Next base: position 89,716,965 of record NC_060070.1, on the reverse strand, counting down.
TCAAACAGATTAATCTATTTTATTTCCGTTTACATTAGCATAAGATACAACCCTCAATTATCTAAAATTAAAAGCTTTTAATCCTCCTTGAAATACTTAATTTTTATAGCAGACTTAGCTGTCTAATTACTCAATTTAATGGAAAACAGTACACACACACATACACACACTGAGGACTTGCTGGCTAGGCAGCTGGAAGAAGTGGCCTGTGGCTCTGAAAGGTGTTTAAGAAGAAAGTAAACTATAGTTAAGATTAAATACCAGTCATCATTCTGGAGAGTCTATGTAGGCTTTATAATTACAGTGATAACACCTACATTAATAAAATCAAGGAATTTAAAAGTTTATTTTGTATTTTCAGAGGTCACCATTAAAAATCTGTTTTTACCACTCCTCACCACATTCAGAGTGGTGTCTGATTTTATGTGAGCAGACTACAACATGGTATTACTTGACCTATTACTTGAATAGGTACTTTTTGTAAAAAATGGCTTAAAATTGTGTCTTTTCAGATTGGGGAGTGCTCAGGTGAAGAATTATCGGGCGCCCTGTGTGCATGTCTAATAGACACCTGCCAACATCATGCTCTAGAACACTGATAAGTTCCCAAAACGTGTCTATGACGCCACTTCTTCTCTTAAGAATCTTGAGAGTGAGAGACACCAGAAATAAATTGAATAGCTTCATGGAAGCATGCTGCTTTATGTTTTATTAATATGTGAATTGTTCCAGAATTGAAATTGGAGAAGAGGGTGGTAAAAGACCCTTTTCTCTGTTTCTAGAGGATTTTGATCATAATTCAGGCCTTGTGGGGGGACTCGGTTTTAGCATTTCTACAGGAACAAACTAGATCAGACCAAACTTGAAAAAAGTTGGTGAAGGATCTTTTACCCTCTTTCCTGAGGGTAATCGGCCTGTTTGTATGAGAGTCTAATTTACCCTCAGCAAGAGGCCAAATTGGCCTTAATTGTGTCCTAATTATTTGCTTAAATAGCTAATCTTTACTTCCAGTCCTCTGATCACATCTTGATATCTGTAGGAGGCTATGTCTGAGCTGCTGTCTAATTTACAAACCTCTTTTTAACCCTTTCATCATTCCTGCATAAAAGAACATGTTGCTGTGATATCCCCATTCCTGAATTCCACATTTTTTTAATCAGCTCTGTTGAGGTCTTCTCAAGGTAAGAAAAATGTTCTTGCATTATACATTCACACAAATTATTGGTCTCCTTCAAAGCGGAACCATTTGTTTGAAAACATGAAAGCGTCTCTGGCAATAAATAAGCTGAATACAAATCCATTTGGGGACTTTCAAAAATACCATAGATAGAAAAAAAAAAATGTCCCTGAAGGATTAAAAAACATCTATTAGAGGGCATGGAAGGGTAAACTTGCAAAAGGGGGTGAGGTGTCCAGAGTAAGTCTGGACTCATGCCCATGGGGGCATGCTTATGGAGTGAGGGCTCCTCTCTGCTGTTCAGTAACAGGTCCTTGCACCACCCAGATCTGACCACGGCAAGCCATTCTGTCTCACCAAAGCTTTCGGATTCCCGTCAACACCTTCAGTATTCCAAGATATGGGAAAACTTCATTGGATATAACAGGGTAGAAACGAAAACGGTTTAGGGAGAGGAACTGAGAGGAAAGAGAAGAGGAAATGGGATCTCCTAAAATGTTTTTACAGCCTACTCAAAGCAGAGAAATGCAGTTCGCCGGGTAGGGCAACAAACCAAACCTACCCCTCATCCCACCGGCCCTCCAGCCTGCTACTTTAGTGACGGGCTAGGGACACAGCCGTAGCGCCATGACTCACGTGAGGCTGGGCCCAGAGGCCTACTTCAGGATGTCCGCCAACTTCTCCTCGTAGTACAGGAAGTTCTCCTGAATGTCCTCCCAGGGCTCAAAGGCCTTGGATTCGCCCTCTTCCTGCTCCACAAAATTCTGCCAGACGTACTCGAAGTCCTGGGGCTTCATGATGCGCAGCCGGCAGCCGGCCTCCTTCAGCTTCCTCAGGGCGGCCTGCACTTCGGGCTCCTCCCACATGAAGAGGCGCCCCACCAGGATGAGCAGGCGCAGGTTCTTGGTCTTGCCGAGGGTCCGCAGGATGCGGTCCGCGCAGGCCGCGCAGGGGCTGGACGACACGTACCAGGTGACGTTGTAGCGCAGGGCCGGGTCGAAGGAGGGCAGGATGGTGTTGAAGAAGGCCTCCTCGGCGTGGTTGGTGGCGTGCTCGTCCTCCAGGTACCCCCGGGTGGCCTGCACCTGGCCTCCCTTGGCCTGCGTTTCAACCACGTAGCAGAGGAAGGTCTTGTTCCGCCCGGAGCTGTACTCCACATTCCGGAACTGGAACTTAAAGTAGTTGACGGGAAGCCGCTCCCTGTGGGCCGAGGGGGCAGAGGGACAGGGGAGAAGAGAGAGGAATGAGTTCCTGTTCCTCGGACCAGCAGGCAGCAGGTGGCTCTCCAAACTTGGTTCCTCGGGGCACGATGGCCCTTCCTGTCAAAACAGGCCTTGCCCAGGCAAACAACAGGGACAACAACAACAACAACAAGAAGGAGGGAATCCAGAAGAGTTTATCTGGAGGAGAGGAGAGAAGTTGGAGGTGCACGTTCCAGTCACCCCAGTAGGGAGACAGTAGGGAGGGTGTCCAAACCCTCCACCATCCCTCCCACACACAGCACACTCCTACATTTCTGAATCAGTCACTACTTCACCTGGCGACACATCAGAACCACCCAGAGGACTCGGCACTTGTCAGAACCTGGGCCCCAAACCAAACCAATGAAATCAGAACGCCTAGAGGGGACCCAGGCACCAGTATTTAAAAACAAAACAAACAAACAAAAAAACACTCTCCAGATGATTCTAATAGGCAGCCAGTTTGGAAAAGCAGTGTTCCAATAGTAATCTTACAAAGTAGCAAGCATATAAAATTTCTCCTGCTAGAAGAAGACGAAGATTTTGCAGAACATTTCCTGCTTCCATTTCTCTTCCCTGCCACTCACTGCTACTGTATCTCAGGCATGGCTCGGCCCACCACTCAGTGCCTTTCCAGTAATTGTTTCTCAAGTCTGGCTTTTCCTGCAGGTGAAGGGGTTGTCACACAATGAATGTCCAAGATTTTTTTTTTTTTTTTTTTTATCTTTGAGAGTACCTTGATATGCTATAGCTTGTATAGTCATTTCAAAATCATAAAAGACTTGGCCTCTGCCCTCCAGATGTTTCTAATCTAGCAGCTCGACTCTAGCTAAGAGCATTCGAAAACTGCTGATTTAAATTGCATAGGGAGCGTGGAGGACGTGGGATGAAGGTTCTCTAACATTTAGCCTTGATTCATAGGGCAACAGAGAATTGTTACAGGCGCCTGAATAAGGAAAGCCGTAATGAAAGTGACGTCCATGGAAGATGACATGGTAGCTTTAGGCAGATAGAGTGAGGCTGGGGAAAAGCCTGAACTGAAGCAAGCCTGCTTGGTGTCTTAGGACGCCAGACTTTGTGATAACTATGTCCAGAGGCTTCGAGGGTGGGATGGATGATTAGGAAATGAAACCAGCAGTAAAAGGCCGGATTTAGGAGAAAGTTCAGTAGTAAGAAGGAAGAGAGAGCAAGGTTTCAAAAGGGGCTAGATAGGGCATCAGAATTGATCGTTTCTATCTTTATGTACGTCTGCATCTTTCTAAAATAGGGAAGCCTTTTGCAGGTTAGGAGGCCAAGTGGAACAAGGAGGCATTCGCAGGAGAGACTGAAAATATCATAGGAGAGGAGGGGATTGAGTACTGGCTTGGGGAGGCTGAATGTTTTCTTTTCTTTTCTTTTTTTTTTTAAGATTTATTTATTTATTTATTTGACAGAGAGAGAGATCACAAGTAGGCAGAGAGGCAGGCAGAGAGAGTGAGAGGGAAGCAGGCTCCCTGCCGAGCAGAGAGCCCGATGCGGGACTCGATCCCAGGACCCTGAGATCATGACCTGAGCCGAAGGCAGCGGCTTAAGCCACTGAGCCACCCAGGCGCCCTCTTTTTTTTTTTTTTAAGATTTTATTTATTTACTCATCAGAGAGCGAGAGAGCATAAGCAGAGGGAGCAGCAGGCAGAGGAGGAAGCAGGCTCCCCGCCAAGCAAGAAGCCTGATGTTGGACTCAGTCCCAGGATCCTGGGGTCATGACCTGAACCAAAGGCAAATGCTTAACCCACTGAGCCACCCAGGCATTCCTGAGTGTTTTCTTTTTAAAAAATGTGATCTCTGAGGGCATGTCTGGGTCGTTCTTTCAGTTAAGCGCCCAACTTCGCTTCTGCTCAGGTCATGATCATGGGGTCGTGGGATCAAGCCCCACGTCGGGCTCCCCTCCAGACATTCTGATTTCATTGGGTTTGTATGGGGCCCAGGCATTGACATTTGTAGAGTTCTCTGGGTGGTTCTGATGGGCTCCATGCTCAGCAGGGAGCCTGCTTAAGATTCTCTCTCTCCCTCTTTCTCTGCCCCTCCCCCCTCATGTGCTCTCTTTAAAATAAATAATCAAATAAAAATTTTTAAAAAGGTAGTCTCTGTGGTTGCCCCAGAAGGTATCCTGTGGCAACCATTAACCCCACTGTTACTTCTCTACATGCCTTCCCTTTCTAACTCGTCGGACTACAGGGAACTCCCGGGTGTCCCAGGGCCTTGGCTTCTTAGGGATAAGCAGTAGGTGCTAAAGAGCTGTGTGAACATGAGCAATTTCCCTGCAGTACTCCCCCCCGCCCCCACCATAAAATTGTCTCTACCCAAGTTTCCATATCTCTTCCTGTCAAGTTAAGTTTCCATTGTGGAGATGGATGTGTTTGGGGACCTGGCCCCAGGATTCCTTCAGGTACTATACTTAGCTCTCTAAACCCCGCTGTCCCTGATTGGCTGTGTTTATTATTTACTTAACATTTCAGAAGAGTGGATGGCCTGATGATTCCCCTCTCCTGTTTCAATCCCTGTTGGGAGTTCTCTCATACTGAGCTCTCCCCAATTAAACTCACACTACACTCACACTAAACTCACTAAACTCACACTCCTGGATTTTACTAGTTGCTAAATGGTCCCTTCACTTCCTGGAATGGCTTTTTTTTTTTTTTTCCTCCTGAGAAGCACAGAGCTTACCTTTCTTGCCCAAACACTTTATGCTCTTCAAGGCCTTCTGCCAGACACCCCCTGCCCCCAAGCCTAGTCCAGAGCCGTGTGTATGATGGATTCTCAGGCGAACCCCTTGGAAGTATTCATGACTGTGTGGTTGATTGGGGCTTCCCCAAAGTTGCCTGTGTGACCCCCCCTGGGTTTCCTTCTGGAGCTCCCAAAAGCTTTGCTCCAACTTTGCCAAATACAGCCCAGCCAAGACCGTGAATTTGGCCCAGCATGCCATTGCAAATTGGCTGGCTGGTCTGAGGCTGCTGCTTTTCCCAGCTTCTCTTAAGCTCTGATGTTTTCCCCTCCTCGTCTTCCCTTTGCAAGAGGAGAGGACCCAGAGAAACCTGAAACCCAAGGGAGAGGAAGAAAGTTCACCTATCTATAAATACCAGTTTCCCTCCCCTCTGGCAGGCAGCTCATAGTCTACTCCGTGCCTCAGCAGAGCCTTCTGGACTAGCTGCCTAAGGAAGTGAAATACTTGTAAGAGGAAAAGAAAAGTCAGGGAGGGTCTTGGCTCCCAGTCTTTCCTTTGGGCTTGCTCAAAAACTGGGCTTTCTTGGCTTCTCAGTGGGCTTCTTGCTTTTCCAGAAGGAGCATAAAGGTCAAATAAAGTTCTTTGGGCCTCCCACAGGCTGAAACAGCCAGGCCCTGGAGAGGACCCAGGAGAACAGAGGTGGAAAAGGTCTGAAATCTCTCCAGGGAGCTAGACAACATGGCCACCTCAGGTGTTTTTATAGAATCACAAAATAAGTCAACACTGTTATGCCTGCTAGCGAAAGAAAGGAAACAGTGACACTAATTTCTTAGATAATCGCAAACACCTTTTCTTCTTTTTTTCTAGCAGCATGATGCCTGAGTACTGTAGTGACTTAGAGCCTTTACTCTCTCCCCCAGCGGGTGTTTTCCTGCTGAAATGGGGTGTGCTTGTGCCCGCGTGTTAGAGCAGTGGTCGGGAGAATCATGCTGGTAACAGATTTCTTCACCTGGGTTCAGTGACAATCTCAGGCACAAAAACTAAGAGGGTTATTCCTCCCCCTCCCCTGCTTCTTCAAGCACCCCTTCCTCATACTTTCTGCAGACGGGTCACTCACACTTCATCTGCTAAGACCCAGCCTCCTGGGTCTTGCAATTCTCTAAGCAGGAAACCAAGAATCCTAATCTCTGGGAAAGACCATTTAGAACACGGTCGACTTGGAGGAGGGAAGGTTGTGAATATTTCGTTCACATTTAAAAAATATTTGTACTCCCTAAGCATAAATCTATATGTAAAAGAGAGCAACCTGGATGACAGTAGAAGCTCTGAGATGAAACATGTGCTCCAAAATGATTCATGGAGTGGAAAAATCTACTTACAGATCATTGAGTGTTGACTTGGTTCAGCTTTTCTCACAAGATCTCTCATGATCTGCTCAAAAGAGGCAGACGTGCTGGTTTCCATCTCCTTCTCCCTGTTCCAGACCACTTGCAAAGTGGATGCTGAGGAGTGGGCCCAGGAAAAAGGAGGAAAGAAGCAGAGTTCTAACAGCCCAGATGGGTTTTGCCAGACTGCCGGCTCTAGGGTTGTAATTCTGGATGGGATTCTGCCCAAGCAAGCCCTGAGCCCCTGCCTTTCCCCTGGGAGGCATTGTCTTCACACTGGAGCTCTGAGTTTCCCCCAGCCTCAGTGGAGGCCAGGGTGGCCAGAGTCAGTGGCTGTCTTCTGCTTTTCCCTAGAACAAGCCTCCCCAGCATGCTCTGGAGCCCAGGGTGAGGCGTGAGAGGCTTGCGGGATTAACGGCCGCGTCAAAGGCCCCCACTCCTTGCTGCCCCTTCTCCTCCGAACCCTGCCTTTCCTCTCCATGTGACCAGAGTAAACCACTGGCAGCTAAAGAAGCAGCTGAAAGGACAGTCACAGCCTGTGCCATTTCTCTCTTTTCCATACCAATCCCTCTGCTAGCAGGTTGAGCGTGATGCAAATCATACGCAACACAACTAGAAACAAATAAAGACAAACACACAGCCAGAGGTCCTGCTGGGCAGAGCCATAGTCGTTCATCACTGGGGTGGAAAGATGAGAAGACAACTAATTCTGGTGCCCCAGAGCTTCCCTAAAGCATGCGGGAGTCGAGAGACAGGCATGGATCTGAGGAATTCTCTTCTATGCTGAGCGCGCCTGGCTCTTCAGAGATCCCGAACCGCTCTCTTCCCAGAAATCCTCCCCACAGCTAGTTCTTTACCCTAGTGGCTGGCAGAGAGACTACCAGACGATAGTTCATTCATTCATTAGTTCATTTATTTATTTAACAAGTATCTACTAGGAGCCAGGCACTATTTATGGTGCTGGGGATAAAGCAGTTAAAAGTCCCTGTCCTCGTGGGGAAAACAGGCAGCACATAAATGATTCCTATTCAGTAAATATTTCTCGAATACAAGAAACTGCCCATTTATGGCTTTTTTTAGATGCAGTGTGGTGATTTGGAGTCAGACAGTCTTGGGGTTTATGCCCTACTCCATCCATTAGCTTTGGGCAAATTACTCATCCCTCTGAGCCTTGGTTTCCTCATCTGGAGGATAGGTCGAGTAATCCCACCCCTCAGAGTCTGGATAATGGTCAACACTCAAGAAATTAAGGCTGGTGCTGTCGGGTGGTGGCTTCTCTGGGCCTCAAATCTTACCCCTCAGAGCTGAATCTTAAGCACAACCAAACCTGAGCCCTCTCTACTTTTCTTCTCGTAGTTAGAGGGTTCTTTCTTTCCTTGGTGTGCTGGTTTAACAACCAGCTCTATGACAGGAAGGGAGGAAGGGAGGAAGGGAGAAAGAGAGAGGGAGAAGGGAGGGAGGGAGGGAGGAAAGAAAATACTCATTTCTAAGGTTTGCTGATCTTTGTAAACACTCCTACTATGGAGATTTCAAGAAACCAACATGAAGTCACTGAACACAGAGTTGGAAAGAGATGCGCACAATTGATTTCTCGGTCATCGTGAGTTGGCTTTGGCACACTACCGCAGTTTTAGACCTTTTTCTAGCACTTTCTACCTGTAATTTTGTTAATGTTCTTAGGTCTTCTTTCTATCCCAAGTGCTCTATTCAAGCCAGAATCACAACAAGTGGGGCATATCTTCTTATTCCTACCTAGTACGCCTGCCTCACTCCTGACTATTTCTCAAAACCTGCCTGCTCTTCTGCTAGCTTGCAGCCCAAATCTAAGAAGCCATACAGACAGACCCATCCCCTCTGCGAGTCTAGGCTAGGAGAGGAGCTACTTTCCTGATCCCCTTGATGCCAGGGCATCTGGAGAGGAAAGAAGGGGAAAGCTATTCCTGCATCCTGTCTCTGCACAGACATAGCCACACCTCTGGGCTATTTTAAGCCATCTGTTTACCCAGAGGGGCCCAGGAGACAGATCTCCACAGCTGTTACTTGTGGCCGGGAGACACTCAGAGCTCCACCTCCCTCATGAACTACTCTCAGAGCACCCAGAAAACTGCCCTGCTGCCTCTCTTTTTCTGAGCCTTGGGTCAGAGAAACCTCTGAGCCCCATTGCCTCACAGATGGAGATAGGAGGAACCCTGTTTGGGAAATCTGGGACCCGGAATGAACAAGAGCCCCGTGGAAAGAACACTTGGCTGGAGTCAGAAGAAGACCTGCTACTTACTGGTTCTGTGGTCTTGAACAAATCATGCAATCTCCCTGACTCAGTTTCCCCATCTGTAGAGTGTCAGTAATCCCCAGCATTGTGCTGAAGGTTGAATGGGCTTACACATGCGCAAGTATGCGGTCATCATAAAACTCTGGGTGGATATAACTTGCATCAGAGGATTTGACCATTATGACCAACTCCCCTGGGAACCCAAAACATGTTCAATTGAGCATAGACTAATTTTATTCAAGACCTATTCTGGTGCTGTGCTGGGGAGACCGCAACTGTGGGCAGAGTGGGTGTGCCCATGCCTGTGTGTGACCAAGGGCAGCATGGACCAGCAGGCTTAGGGGTGAGGAAAAGGAGCTCCTTCCATAGAGGACCACTGGGATTGTGGACTCTCCTGACCTGGTAGCCCTAGGCTTTCCCTAGGTCTATATTAATCTGCGCTCTGCTGTTTCTTTAATCCTAGGACAAGGGGGAGACATTTGTTGGTTGAGCACTGGTGAATGCAAGTTCCAGGTTCTTGCCTGAATTCTTCCCTCAGGAACTATGGTGCATTTTTCCCTCAGGTTCTCTTAGAAATCAGAAAGTGTCTGAGCTGGAAGAGACCTTAGGGATCAATTTAGTGTAACTTCCTTATGTTACAAATGACCAAACTTAGGCCAGGGCTGGAAAATCACTTGCCAAGCTTAAAACAGCAAGTCTGGAGGACCACCCGGGGCTCCTCTGCCCCCTGGGGGCATCATGCCTCCATTCTTCCTGAAATTTCTCCTAGTGTGGACCTTACTCTGCCTGTGGGCATTGTTGGCGATTTCCATCAAGGAAGACTTGGGGTTGAGGGAGGCAATGTGGCCCTACGTAGTCCCTTCTTATTCTTGGTCTACAAACTTTGCCCGGTCTTTTGCAAAAGGAACAGAGAGGAAGAGGAGGAAGGACAACTTGGTTTTATTCCTGGAGAAGGCATAATCTGGACAAGACAGAGGGATCCTGTACATAGGCCTCTTTGGGGCCTGGAGACCCTTTGCTTAGGGTCCTTGTTCTTCCTTGGTGGTTGGCCAAGGGCAGAATACCTCTTCTGGCCAGAAGCTCCTGGGCCTAGACGATGACCTGCACTGTAACTACTCTTGCCCTTGGGGCAGATGTGGAGAACCCCTGGGCAGACTTGATTCAATATGAAAAAAAAAAAAAAAAAGGCTTCTCATTCAGCCTTAGCAAAGAGAGGATCTGTTTTCCCTGTCTTAGGATCTTCCATTCCAGAGAGAAGCTCTAGAGAAAGAGGGAGAGTCATACAGAGAGAGGAGACCCCCACTCAGCAGCAGGGAGAGAAGTTGAGGGAGGAGGTACTTTGACCGGGACCATATTTAAATTTGTCTGGGTCATCCCATGTCCTTATCCAGTTCCCTGGAAGTAGACAGCCTGTACCCGGAGAGGCAGGTGACAGCCGGCTACCAGGAGGCTTGAGCAGTGGTTTCATTCTCTGGGGCCTTGTCTCTGAGGAGCTGCTCCTACCTCCCCCTGGTTGGGGGGCGGGGTGATAGGTGTTGCCTGAGAGGCCAAGAGAGATTTGCTGCTGGGCCCCCTGTAGCCCCTACAGGGTAGACTCCTGGCAGCAGGACTGTGACCCTGACCTCTTCTGTTCCCATCCTGAATTCCCCCAGCCCACACTCTTCTGGGGAGGAGGCGCCCGGACCACACCCAGGTCTTACCCTGTGACAATCTCAAAGGGAGGCAGTTCAATCAGCTCCTTCAGCTTCTCCGGGTCGTCCAAGTTTTCCACATCCTCACCATTCTGGGAAGCGGGCGCGGCGGGCTCAGCGGCCGCAGTGGCCCCCGCGGCCTCTTCTTTCTGAGCCATGGAGGGGTGGTGGCTCCGCAGGCACTGAGGAAGGGGAGAGGCGGCGAGTTCCCAGGGCCAGGGCCTGGCGGCAGAGTCCCAAGCAGCTGTCAGCAGCTAAACCTGCCTGGGGACAATGGGAGGAGCAGGCAAGCCAGGCTTAGTGTTGTCACCTCCTGGCCACACAGGCTTTATAACAGGAGCCCTCTGCCCCTCCCCCAGGCCCTCGCCCTCTATCTTTTTTTAATTGAGTGACAGCGGGTGCCGGGATGGGGGGAATGGAAAATCTGGCCACTAGTATCCCCTATTTATCAGTAAGCAAAGACAGGAAGCTGGCAGGTGGGGATGGCAAGGCCTGCTCTCCCTTCCCCCACTGGCTCACACATATATTCATACTCTCTCCCTCCACCTTATGTTCTTCCCTGTTTCCCCATGCAACCCTTCTAGCTCCATGGGGTCTGTCGGGGGCAATGGAGAACAGGATAGAGGTTGGGCATCCCGAGATTTAGGAGAGACGCTCTCAGAGGTGCAAGCAGGGTGAGGTTTGTGTTGACCAGGGGTACCTGCAGAGAAACCCTGCCCCATTTGCCTGCGGAGACATTGGTTTAGGAAAGGAGGGCCCTGAGATGGGGTAGGATAAGAACTTGCAATTTGGAAAGAAACTGTGTGTTATTACTTAAAGGGAACAGATACTAATTTGCCAATTATGGCCCCATAATGCTGTGTTGGTTCTCAATCTCCAGTAGTAAAAATATTGCTATTTACAAGCTCAGAGGTTTTTTGTTGTTGTTGTTGTTGTTGTTTTTGTTTTTTTAAGATTATTTATTTATTTATTTGACAGAGAGGGACACAGCGAGAGAGGGGAATACTAGCAGGGGGAGTGGGAGAGGGAGAAGCAGGCTTCCCACAGAGCAGGGAGCCCAATATGAGGCTCCATCCCAGGACCCTGGGATCATGACCAAGCCAAAGGCAGATGCTTAACAACTGAGCCACCCAGGCGCCCAAGCTCAGAGGTTCTGAAAGAGGACAGGCTGAGTTTCATGGCTTATGTGTAAAATCAGACTTAATGCTCTCAACAGCCCCGGAAGGCAGTCTGTATCATCCCTTGTTTCATGTGGGGGAACTGAGACTCACAGAAATAATGGTTAAGGGTCTTGCCTGAGGTCAGACAGCCCATGAGGGGAAAGCCAGGGTTTAAATCCAGGCCTTCTTACCCCAGAGACCAGACATTTGACCTCTAAACTGTGTTTCCTCTAAGTCAGTCCTTTATTCATTTAACAAATATTTGTTGAGCATTTACCAGATGCCAGGTGCTGTTTCGGGTACTGGAATATGGCCCAGAACAAAACAAATGAAAATCCTTGCCCTCACAGAGCTTGAGAGTGTTGGACAACATAAAGGTAAGTGATGTATCTATCTATCTATCCATCTATCCATCTAGCTCTCTTGTCTATTTGCTGGTGTTAAGTGCTAAGGAGAAAAGGCAGGTTAGCGGTACAGAAGTGTCAAGGGGTTGGGTGGTATTTTTATAGAGTGGCCAGGGAAGGACTTTGAAAAGCAGACAACTGAGAAAAGATCTGAAGGTTATGAGGGAAATATGCTTTGTAAAGAGAAAGTGGTCCAAGGGGAGGAAGAACAGGTGCAAAGGCCCTGAGGTGGGATCATTCCTTGTGTTTTTGAGGCGCAAGTAGATACCTATGTGGCTGGAGAGTCCTAGGAGATAAGGTCAGAGATAAATAAGGGCTAGAAAGATAGGACCTTATGGACTTGTCAAGGACCTTGACTTCTTCTCTGAATGAGATGGGAAGCCATTGTCTTTGAACAGATGAAACACATGGTCTGATTTATATTTTTACAGGATCACCCAGGCTGCTTGGTTGAGAAGAGGCCAAAGGTGGGAAAGACGAGAAGCAGAGGGACCAGTTATAAGCCTGTGAAAGTAATGAGAAATCCCTGGAGCCCCTGGAAAAATCCCTGAGCTAAACCAGCATTGGAAGATGTATGGATCACTTTCTCAGTTCCCATCTTGGATGCTTAGCAGAGGCCACAGGTGTTTATGTTTGGGGCAGCATGAAAACTCTAGACCATTCTCAGGACAGTGGAAGGCTGGGGTCAGGGTCATCTAGAGGTTGAAAGTGAGGAACCTGGGAACTTCAGGAACTACTGGAACCCTGCCCCAAGTGGGTTGGGTGGCGGTGATGGAAAGGGAGGATACCCTTCCACGGTCTGCCCAGAGAATAGAAGTCAGGTCAGTTTGGAGTATCTGGGGCTTCGGGGCTCTCTGCCCAGGGAATTCTGAGCTACACAGGGCCCCACGAGTAAGCGGCCAAACATTTAGGTCTTCCTGGATGGTCATGGTATCTACCTGTTGTCCAGGCATAATTACTACTCGTTCCCCTTGCATTCTCCAGAGCGCTCTGGGGTACCCACCGTAAACTAGCTGGTTCTCCTACCTAATAGGTTTGCTACTGAAAGCATTTACCCCGAGATTATTTTTTCAGGTGTTTTTTCCAGGGTTGTCAAGCACAGAGTGGTAGGAGTAGTGCCTGAGTCCACAAAGAAAAGGCGGTGATCGCTGATACATGGCGGACCCACATTATTCATTGTCATCCCACAAACACACAATGGTTCCATGCAAAGAGGTCACTTCCTTCTTTTATTTGATCAACACTTATCAAGGGCTCCTGTGTGCCAGGTGCGGTAGGAAATGGCAAGAACACAGAGAGGCACGAGGTGCAGTCTGGCCGGGGCGTCCTGTCTTCATCTTCAGCGGGGCCTTGGGCACACACTAGTGCAGTCTTCATGCAGGTCTCACATGGGCAGGGATCACTGGCCTTGGTTTGCAATTAGGACCTATGGCTCAGGAAGGTGAAGTCAGGTGTAAAGATCACACAAGGTTGTAAGTCCAGGTTCTCGGAGAATAGTTCTTATCTCCAGGGCGGCACCCAGCCAGCTCTGATGAAAGCCTGTGTAAAGCTGTGAAGGTGGGTGTCCCTCTCCTCCTTCCCGGTCACAGCTGCAGTGAGGGGCTTGGAACAACCAAGGCAGAACAAAAGGTCTTGGGGGAGGCAAGTGACCAGGAGGGATCCTTTCAGGGCCTTATTTCCCCTGTGGGAAGTATTTCCTCCTTGAGGACAGGTTTCTTCTTCTTCTTCTTCTTTTTTTAAAGATTTATTTATTTATTTAATATTTTCTTTATTTATTTGAGAAAGAGAGTGAAAGAGCACAACCAGGGGGAATAGCAGAGGGAAAGGGGGAAGCAGGCTTCCTGCCAAGCAGGGAGCCTGATGTGGGGCTCGATCCCAGGACCCTGGAATCATGACCCCAGCCAAAAGCAGATGCTTAACTGACTGAGCCACCCAGGTGCCCCAAGATTTATTTATTAGAGACAGGGAGAGAGCGAGCAAGCTGGGGAGAGGGGCAGAGGGAAAAAAAGAGGGGAGAAGTAGTCTCCTTGCTGAGCATGGAGTCTGTTGTAGGGCTGGATCCTGCAGCCCTGAGATCATCACCTGGGCCAGAATCAAGGGTAGGACACTCTAGAGTAGGACACTCAACTGACTGAGCCACCCAGGCACCCAGAGGACTGGAAACACGGCACAGATATTTTGGCTGTCCTGTATAACTCAGGATTGGTTGGGGGTGGGGAGGGTGGAAATAAATCCATGTTCACAAGCCCATCTCAGCCTTGATTCACTGTATGATCTTGGTCAAATCACTAAGCATATCTGGGCCTCTGTGCTTCCTTCTGAGTTATTGTCCAGTATAGTCAAAGGGATGGAAACGAGAAGAGGAGACAAGACTGGCTCCCGTGAGGGTGAAGATGAACAATGTCATGAAAATTTCCTGACTCTGAGTGTTGGTGGGAGGTGGGACAGAGGTGGACCCAGCTGGTCCTTTCTGAAGAGGTGACCCCTGGCTCCCAACACACCCACATACCCTTTTTCCTTTGATACTTGGGAGAGCACTCTGGGTCCTCCCTTGGACTGATAACTGACAGCTTCCTTTTCCACGGCTCCTCTCCAGCCCTCACCCCTGCCCTCCATCCCTGGAGGCCCTCTGAGCTAGCTCTGGCTATTTATGGCACCTTCTGGGGGCCTGGTTCCTGGCTGGTCCCTGGTTCTCCTTTCCAAGTCCTACCAGTTTCCCCTGCTGGCCCCAGAGTGTAACAGCTAATCTGGGGATCAGGTGCCGGGAGCTTGGCTGGGACTTCTGCAGCTGCCACTCTACTCTTTAGGGCAGGCATTCCCCAACCCCCCGTTCACATTTGGGTAAGTTTCTATCCCTTTGCCCCTCCTGCAGAGGAGGAGTCAGAGAAATAAGGCATCTAGTTCAAGGTCACAGCAGGAGTCTGTGGGTTGCTGGAGTTTGAACCCAGGTCTGTCAGCCTTCAAGTTCTAGGCTTTTCCAACTGTGTTATGCCACCTGGAATTCAGTAACAGGGAGCACTGACATTAACACAGCCCTTCGTGGGGGCCTGACACTGGTCTCAGCAGGTCATGTCAGTTAGTCCATTTACTCTTCACGAGGATGTTGGGGTAGGTATTAATAATACCTATTTACTCCTCATGAGGATGTTGGGGGTAGGTATTAATTAATAGTAATCATTCTCATTTTATTAGTGAGGAATTTGAGACCAGAGAGCTTAAGTGACTTGGCCAAGGTCATGCAGCTAGTGAGAACAGAGCTGTGGGCTGCCAGAGTCATGCTATGGGACCTTCACCATTCGGTTCCTACTGCTACCAGGACCCCCGAGGCCAGGCTCCGAGGAAGGAGGGACAAGAAGGGCTCTAGGGGAAGAAGGCGTTCTTCAGGGACCTTGGCTCTAGAAGCAATCAGTATGTGAGGAGTGCATGTGCAGAGGCATGTATGTCCGTGTGGTGTGTATGTGTAGAGGGTACAGGGATAGAGACAAAGCAGCTGGGGAGTAGGGATGGAAACCGAAAAAGGAATGCTCCCAATCTGTCCCCGCAGGCCCCAGCCCCATTCTCTCTGGGATGGCAGGGGCTGGAAGGAGCTGTATCAGGCCCAAGAGAAGCTGCAACCTGCCTCTCCCAGTCCCATTTCCCAGGGTCGTTTCAGAAAACATTCGGATGTTCTGGAGGTGGCCGAGGAGTAGGGGACAGGGTCAGGCACAGCTGTTCCTTGGGTCCCAGCCTGATCCCGCGCTGCCCTCACTAGGAAGGAAGTAGAGGCCAGGAGGAGCCTAGTGGAAAATAGAAGCCTCACCAGGGGAAGGTTTAAATTCTCACTTTGTGAAAGAAGACACCTCGGGAGTGCGCTGATGGAGTGGGTGCTTTATGTGCAGGGACAGCTGGGACCCCAACAGCGCGTTGCCCCAGAGACCCAGCCAGGGCGTGCCTATCCCTCGGTCACTACTGAGACGAGGTACACAAACAACGGGCCGCAGGCACCATACAACCCCCTGGTGGCCAGAAGCCTGTGCCCTCCAGCAACCGCTCTGTTGACATAAACACGGGTGTCCAGAGCTTTGGCCAGGCAGGGGGTGGGGAAGGGGCCCCAGGGTCTCCCAAAGGTCTAAGGCTGAGATCAGGGAAGGCACTAGGCTCACAGCGTGGGCCAAGGTTTTCAATATCCTCCTGTGCAGAACACAACGCTCGGGTTGCCAGGCAGAATGTGCTGTCCCCTGGGGAAAAGGGTGACATGGGAACTTAGTCACGGCGGTCCTCCATTCCAGCAGCCACTCCCGGCACTGCCCGGCTCCTGCGGCGGGCGTTTTGAGTCTTTGAAGAAAGTGAGCTGATAAGAATCATGCACAAGAAGGTGACTAATAGTGTTCTTTGAAAGAGGTGTTTGCGGGGCCAAAGAACCTACTAGGAGAAAGAGATAAACTGAATCAGCTTTTGAAAGGAGAATTCCAGCGCTTAGAACAGTCAGTGTGTGGAACAGGTGCAGGTGGAGAGGACAGGGGTTTCCTGGGTGCTCCTGTGGGCTGGGGGATCTTGGAGCTATAGACAGTTAGAGGGACGGATGAGGCTGAAAAGATAGCACTGAGGCAACCATTATGGCAGAGAGCCTGTCCTGGTTTGCACACTAGCAGAATGTGCCGAAGTTGGGTGAGGGTCCTTGAGAGCTTGCGAGGAGAGAAGGGGCTTCAAGGGACTCTTCTGAGCATGAAAGAGGGAGGTCTGGATCTGAGGGGGTCCTGACCAGAGCCAGTCTTTGTGTGGGTCAGTAACTTGCCTGCCACTAAAGGGGATTAGCAATCAGTCCTTAAAACAAGAGGGCCTTGTCCTTGTTTTCCAGAACTACAAGAAGGAGAAGGACTCTGAAACTCAGCTTGGGGTGCCGGGGAATTCCAGGGGATTGGATGGATGTGGCTACCACAAAGGAAGACTTTGGAGCCCTGGCCCAGGCCTGGCAACACTCTGGGGGCCTTCAACTTCCTTCCACCAGGGCATCATGTCTACCTGCCCATGGGGAGGAAGGGCTGGGGATGCCTGCACTCTGCTCCCTCCCAGCCCAGTGGACCAAAACTTTGTCCACTCTCAGTCTCCCCACCTCACCTTGCCTCTGTGTGGCTCAACTCTGCAGACTTGGCAAAGGGAGGAAGGATGCAGGGTTCCAGGGAGGGAAGGAGGGACTAAGATCCAGCAGAAAGAGACGTACCACCTACTGGGGGTGCTATGTTATCTGCTGCAGCTCCCAGCCTCTGTACACACTGGTGTGGGGAGCACTGCACAGCCTTTGCGGAGCTCATCTCCCCCTCCCTGCCACTCTCCACCCAGTGAATCATAGTCACATGCCATGTACTCGCTCAGAGGCAAATGGAAAACTACTACAGAAAGACAGAGAAGCACACACACATGACTGCGGTGGTGGGATCCCAGGACACATGTCGTAAAGATAGGAGGCATCTCTGACTCCACTCAGGCACAGCTCTAGGTAACTCCAGATACCTAGGAGGGGCCCAGGGCAGTGCGTGTTCCAGGTGTGGTTAAGAACCAGTGGGGTAAGGACAAGGGCTTCAGGCAGATTGGGAGATTAAAGGCTCCCACCCAGGAACCAAAGAGCAGTGCAAAAGGGAGTTTTTCTTTTCTTTTCTTTTTTTAAAAGATTTTATTTATTCATCCATTTGAGAAAGAGAGAGTGAGAGAGGGAAAATGCTCGCAGGCATGAGCGTGTGATGGGGGAGAGGCAGAGGGAGAGAGACAAGCAGACTCCTCACTGATCACAGAGCCCAACTTGGGGCTCAGTCTCATGACCTTGAGATCATGAACTGAGCTGAAATCAAGAGTCAGGCATTTAACCGACCGAACCACCAGGTACTCCTACAGAAGGGAATTTTAACGATGACTCTGGGGACAGAGGATGAGAGTTTGTGGTTGGAATCCTGCCCTTTCTGGCTGTTTCTGTTCAAAGCCAGGAAGCCCCTTGGTTTGGCTCATCCCTATCAGGCAGTCTTGTTATTCCGGGGCTTGGGAAACTGCCCAAATCAAGCTTTGTTCTAGGGCCAAGTGTCCAGAACTGGAGGTATCTGGATGCCTGGGTCTGTGGATCAGCTTGCACTGGGGAGGGCAAAGTCCATGCAGTGGGCTTGGGTAGACTCTCCTCTTCTTAGAGCATCAGTTAAACTTCTAGAATTAGCTGGCGACACCAATAAAATTCGGAGCAGCTATTTATACTACCTCTGTGAGATGATGACGACAACAACAATGGCAAATAACTCTGGGGTGTTGACTCGTCTAAGGTCACCCGGTAACAGTGGAGCAGGGACGAGAACCAGTGCAGTGCGGTGGATCTGAGCCCACCCTCGATCGGTATTTATGGATTATGCTTCTACGTTTAAACAGCTACACATATAAATGAAGTTATAAATTCAACTGAAAGCAGTTTTAGAAAATTTGATTGAGGTGAAGACAAAATCCACCTGAACTTGCAACATAAAAAGCGACTCATTTTCTGCATGTGACACTGGTCAGGCTGGCCGCCAGATCTGGGGACCTCACTCTCCTGGCTCTTAGGAAGGGAGGGAGATACAGCTGGGGGTCTTGGAGAAAGGTGGGTCTCCATCAAGGGGCCTCTGGGTTCCCCTCCTAGAACAGCTAACAGACGTTAAGCACTTCCTCTGTGCCAGACCTCATTTTACTCATTATCTCATCTCTTCCCAACAATTCTAGGGGATGGGGGAGGGCCCATGGCACAGATGAGAAAAATGAAGCACGGGCAGTGAAGTCAGTTGCACTGGGTTCCCAGGTAGTAAATGACAGTCTGTACCAAGCCCAGGCTGACTCTTCTCCAGAGCCAGAACTGCAAACCACTGACTGTACTGTATGGCCTTCCTTCCCCAAGATGTTCTGATTCCATCTCACAGAGGCAGATGATGTGGGTCTGGAGCAGGGCTGGAGTCCAGGCCTTTAACAACTGCCCCAGGAGGTCAGTGGGCCACACTTGGAGAACCAGGCTGGTACCTGTCTCAACCAGGCTGAACATTAGAACCACTTGAGAAGTTTCAAGAAGTTTCAAGAACAAACACAGGCTTTTTCAATGGCTCCAGACTCGTCTGCAGGTGTTGGTGGGGTACTGGTCAGCATTTTCTTTTAATGGGACTAAGTGTTCATTTTTTCCAGCCCATAAAGATACCTGAAGACCTGCTCTGTGCTGTGGGATGCGGAGGTGGGGGTCCCTGGCCTGCCTGGCTGGGCAGAATATCCTTTTAGATTCAGGGAGGATGCAGAGTCCTTCCTTCTTATCCTCCTTTGTTGAGCTCCAGAAAAAGCCAGTCTCCTTGAATGATGATCTCCTTCTGGCTTCTCCCCGTCTGGTCCTTGGCCCCCACCTGCGAGGTCAGAGCTGGTTCTTCAGCCAGAACTCAGCTCACAAGAAGTACAGGTTGTGGAAGTGAAAAGAGCCCCGAGAGACCAGCCGTACCTGGAGCTCTCAAATTTTAGTGAGAGCTCACACAAGTGCTGGGAGCTCAATCCAAAGATGCCTGGATTCCACCCCAAAATTCTGTTTCTTAAGTCACAGGTGGGGTCTGAGGAACATGCGTTTGTAATAACCTCCCCAGTGGCTCTGTTGGCAGTGGTTCCCAGCTGGGCTGCTGGAGGCCCTGGGGAGTTGTGAGAACACTGATGGCCAACTCCATCCCCAGAGAGTGGTCAGTATTTTTAAAAGCTCCTGGGCAGGGTGTCTGGGCCTTCTAGCGGACCTCCTTTGGGATCTGGGGGTGGGCAGCCCCAGGGGCAGTCACTGCTACCCTTGCTACCACCAGGGCCTTGAAACAAGAGGAGAAGAAAACAATAGGAGAGAAGAAACTAAAATAAAGAAGCCAACGAGAAGATGCAGAAAGAGAGAAGTCTGAAATCACTTAGCAGCACTGAGGTGTTCATTCTTTTTCTCAATGTTTTCTCTTATTGTAATAGTCTTTAATGGATTTAAAATAATTAATAGTAAAAAAAGAATATGAAAAAAATGGGCTGTAATCCTCTTTATCAGTGATAATCGCATAAGGTCTTAATATAACATATAGAAAGTGCATGAGAATAATATATTGTATAACCATAGTATAATATTATTATTATAATAACTATAATACACTATGGTATATGTTATACACATTATATTATTGTTACTAATATATACTAATTAAAATCCAATGAAATAACATTAAACTACTCTAAAATAAAATATAATATATAAACCTGACACATATAATTTGCATCTTTTTTTTTTTAACTTTATCTACTTTTGTGTTTTGCTTTTATACCACTTTTCGAAAGGACTTTGTGTTCCAGGTAACTGAAATCTGAGTCCTAAATATCTCGGCCCTATCGGGAGGGCGTGGAAGTGGAGCCGAGAGGGTACGCCCACTCTCCCCTCGCCTTGCACTTGCCTTCCTGCTCCCATTGACCGACACGGACTCCCACACATGCGCAGACGTGTCTACCCCTGCAACGCTGCCCCTCGACTTCGTCTATCCCAGATATGCACTTCGCATCATACCCTCAAAGTTCGTAAAGGATTTTATTAATGGGTATTTCTAAATTACCTTATTAATACAGAATTAATTAATTTATATTAAGTATAAAATAAGTTTCCCCTCTCCCGTTTCTGAAATGGAAAGGAAATTGGCACCGGGGGACCCAGGACAGTGACCACCCTGGGCTGAGTCATCTTCAGGGATTCATCAGTCCTGGCTCCCCTTCCCCTCCCTTCCTCCTCCAAATAGCCCCACAACCCTGCTTGCGTTCTCTTCTACCCTACCCTGGCCATCTCCCTCCACTCCTGTCCCTGGTGCCTCAGTCCTTCTTCTCCCCGATGGGCTGAGGCTGATGGTCTGGACAGAGGCTGTCCCTCCACAGGCGGTAGGCGATGGAAGCAGTCACGGTGAGCCAGGCCAGGTAAGGCAGCAGGAGCAGGGCGGCCAGCTTGTTGATGGGGTGCCAGATCAGCGCTGTGCTCACCACCAGTCCATAGAGTAGCAGCAGATGCAGCAGGGCCTGGATGGGGGAGGGGCGGGGACGCAGGGCAGTCAGGTAGGTCGCGCTGAGCCCTCCGCCTTTCTGCAGCACCCTGGACCCAGTGAGCCGAGTTGCTGAGGTCTGGGCACTCAGCCAGAGCTCAGAGAAGTCTGCCCACCCGTTAACCTGCTTGCACTTGATTGGTCTACTGTGTTATCTGCTCTGGGGGCCACGGGTGTTCTCCCCTGTTCCTACACTACTTCCACTGCATGCCTTACCAGACCATGGGTGTGGGCTCCGAAAAAGAGAATCAGGGCAGCCCAGCTGATGGCAAGCTTCACAGCATAGAGGCCGAGAGGCAGGGCCAGGGGCCGCCCAAAGCCCCCTCCCAGGTCCTTCCACACCAGGTAGGAGGCGTAGCTGTGGAGAGATGGTGGCAGAACACTCAGAAGGAGGGAGGACTCTTGGTTACCAAAAGGAAGCCCTGTGGGCTGAAATGGGAGCAGGCGTGTCTAAGCATCCCTTGAGGGCGGGTGGGAGGTGGTGGGAGGAGCCGGCACGATTGGTGAGGTGGGGGAGGCCATGGGGAAACTTGGAGAGGGGGAGGAACAAGGCTGTCTGGAGTCCTAGACAGGCGCGGAGGGGACTCCCCCCTCCCCCCAAGAGACAGGATGGCATGCCGTCCCTGTGAAGGCCACAATGCAGTAGTAGTTCGGGGGTGCAGGGCCTTGTTCCCATCCTCACAGGTATCAGGGCCAAGGCAGGAGAAACGGGTGCTCACCCCACGACAAAGTACATGGTTATCCACCCTGCCAACAAGACTTTGTGAGGCGGGCACCCTGGCGGTTTCTTCGGGCTGTCGTCCCAACCAGATGTTCGATGACGGGTGAGCAGCCAGAGCAGGATGGGCCCCAGGTGGGGAAGGGCCAAAAAGATGGCACCGTGCGGCTGCATTCCCCTCACAGAGGCAAAATCTAGGAAGGCAGACAACATGCTGCTGGTGGGCCTCCCTCCTAGTCCTTTCCCCACGCCTGCTTGACTGTCTCCACCTGCCACCTGCCACTGTACTGTGGCCTGAGCCCCTCCTCGGAGGTCTGGTAAGAGATGCCATTCTCCCCACCTTGGCCCAGCTCCCATCCTGCGCTTGCTAGCCCATACTGCCTTGCTCTTTCTCTGGCACCCAGAAGATACTGTCTGGTATTGATAACTACTTCTGAGTGCGAAGCTCCTTCCCTCTCGCGTGTATCTGACTCCTAGAGTTCAGGTCCAGGTACGACAGTCTTTTCTGCCTCACGTAGTGGCTGGCAGGTACATAGCAGGCCCTTGACAGGGACGCTGCCTTATGCTGAACTCAGCCAAGCTGATATAACCTGCCTGGAAGGACTAGAGAGGCAGGATCCAGAGATTCCCTGGGGGTCTTTTCTAGTCCAGAATGGGGCAGCCCATCTGCCCCCAGGCTTATCTCCATACACCAGACTGGCAGACCCAAGAGGCCCATACAGCCTGAACTGCTGCCCTATTTGAACTTAGCTGAATGACCCTGGGTTCCTTTCTCTGAAGCATTAGGTCTCACCTGTCCCGCAGGGGCTGGCAAGGTCCCTCCTCCACCTCTCCACTTCTGGAGGGACTGAGCCCATGACACAAGTGCTCAGCTTTCTTGTGGCCTGACTTCTCAAGGAAGCAACTGCCTGTTCTTTGATTAAGAAGCTGCCACATTCATTTGCATGTGGAACAAGACACAGACCCTCCTCCAGCCAAGGCCCCCCACCCCCCCACATGGTATCATTCTCATTTGCACATGGTACTTCAGCCCCCTCCCATGACTGCCGGGACTGCAAGGAAGACAGATTCTCAGTGTCCTGCAGTGACTGCCTACTTCATCCTTTCCTGTCCAGGGCCCCTGTCCACGACCTGGAGGCTCCCTGGCCTGCCTGCCTGTTCGTCTCTCTACTTCTTTGCTTCTCACTAGCCATTTGCTCATCTCCTGCCTTCTTGTCTCTCTTTTGTTTTTATGCCCAGTGTTGCAGACTCCTCCCACACCCACACCCTATTTTCTCCTGTTTTCCACACTCTTGCTGCTGCCTCTTTATTCCCAGGCCTGCGTTCCCCTTACCTCAAGCAGCATACCTTGCAGGCCGAGTCCCCGACGATATCCGTTTTGTGCAAAGCAGAAGAGGGTGGGGGACCAGGAGAAGGGCGGAGTGAGGCTCCCATCTGGCCTGTCTTTCTCCAATGACAAGGGGGCAGCACTGGCATGTCTCCATGACCATGAAGGGTTCCTTTTAGGAGAGGTCCTCTGGTTTGTTAGTCCTGGCCTCTGGAGGTCTTGTTAGAAAGATCGAGGCTTTGGCACTGTGAGAGCCTGATCCTCTGGGCTGGCTCAGCCCCAGGCCACAAGCCTACAAGCCACAAGCTGGGGCCTCCACATCCCGCGAACTAGCCTGTGTCCACGGGGGTGGTGGGGACCCTCAGATTTCCCCAGGATCTTCCTGTAACAGGGGTTACCCCCCCCCCCAAGTGAAGCAAGTGCCAGCAGCTTGGAAAGGAGTTCATGATACATGGACGCAGCCTCTGGTTATAGCCTAGTTGGCATGCTCCTTCCTGGCTTGGAACTCGAGCTTGACAGATTTTCACAAACCCCTATAACTTCATGACTCAGAGGAGAAAGCAGCCTCCTGTGTGACTCACACAGAGCCTTGTCCAGCGAAGACCAACACCCGCCCTTTCTGTCCCTATAAAAGTTCTGAGCAGGGGCGCCTGGGTGGCTCAGTGGGTTGAGCCTCTGCCTTCGGCTCAGGTCATGATCTCGGGGTCCTGGGATCGAGCCCCGCATCGGGCTCTCTGCTCAGCAGGGAGCCTGCTTCTCCCTCTCTCTGTGCCTACTTGTGATCTCCCTCTCTCTCTCTCTCTGTCAAATAAATAAATAAAATCTTAAAAAAAACACAAACTTCTGAACACCTCCCCCTTGCTCGACCTTTACTCTTGAGGTCCCCTTCCCAGGCTGGTGGCTCTCCATCATTCCTTTGCCCCATCTCTCCACTTTGGGGACTCAGGCAGCCCTGGGAGGTGTTTATCCCATCCTTTGGCTTCTACCCTGGGGAAGGCAGCAGAGGGGAGGAGGTTGCAGTCAGGGACAAGAGGCTGAGCAATCATTAACTGAGATGAAAGCGGGGGCAGCTACTTATATTCTATGAGATGATTGATACCTGGGCGTCTGGGGAGTTCACCTCAGTCCTGGACAGCAGGAGGTCAGCCCACGGGGCCCACCATGACAACAGTTACCACTTACTGGGCATCTACTTTGTGGCAAGCATTTTACAGTTATTAGCTCAATAATGACCATGCTTATCCCTCACGCAGTAGATCATATTATCTGCATTTGTCAGACAAGGGAAGGGAGGCTCAGAGGGGTCGAGTATCTCGCCTAAGTGTACCCAGCCAATAGATGAGTCGCCTGTGTTCAGTGTCCGTAGTCTGGGGCCAGAACACATCCTCTTTTCTCTGAGTGGGTCCACGCATTCATTCAACAAGTCTTTATTCAATACCTGCTATGGACCAGGCTGTACCAGGAGCTAAGAGTACAGCAGCAAACAGCTGGAAAAAAAATCCATCTTCGCGGGGATCTTTCATTCCACTGGCACTATCTTTCTGAGGCAGAATTTCTATGCAAGGACTCAGGCTGGCAAACAGCCCAACGTCTGCTCTCCCCCAGGTTCAGGGCTCCTGCCAACGCTGCTGCACACTGCACACGGGCAGGAAGCAGATAGGGGAACACCCCAATGCTGCCAGCACCTTGTGAATCATTAACCCTCTCAGTGCCTCCTCTCATCTCTGTGCAGGAAAGGGTGCAACTAGGCATTGTCTAAGCTCCTGGACCAGCTGCACTGGCATCAGCTGGGAGCTTCTTAGAGATGCAGAATTTCAGGCCCCAGCTCAGACATATATGGGATCAGAACCCCCCTTTTCATCCTGTCCCTTGTGTGTTTTGTGTGCAGGCTCTTGTTGAGAAGCTTCTGTCAGGGCTCCCTCCTCTTAGCTTCTGCCCTTTCCCTAGCCTCTGGTGGGAGCAGTCACTCACCAGCAGAGGGCACTGTAGGGAGGGGTTCACCTGTCCCCAGGTTTTCTCTTTCTCTGTCCCCTCCCTTCCAGACCCAGACTGACTTCTGGGAATCCTCAGCTACTCCTCCACCTCAGCTGGACTTTGCCAATAGACAGGGACAGACTCCCTCACCCCTCTTTAGGGCTCTGGGAGGCAGGTCATTGCCGGGAAGCTTGGGGCCACTCCTGCCTGGATTCCCCGCCCACCTCTCCTTGTCTGCTGGCCTGGTGACCCGGTCTGGCTGATTTCCCAGAGAAGGAACTACTGTTCCTGGGCAAGACGACAGCCTCTGGGAGCACCTACACGGTAAGGTGAGCACCCCGTGGGGCAGCCAGGGGCAGGGTGGGCATTGCAATGGGGCCACCTGGGGCTCAGTGAGACCAGCTTAGCCAGAGTGTGGAGAGCCTCTGCTAGAGGAGAAGAGGGCAGGGGCAAGTGCTCAGTGGGCCTGGAGATCTGGGAAACTGTTGTATGCACTACGGAAATGTGGACTACGCTGATGAACGCTGCCCACGGCAGGTTTGGACTCATCCGTCTGGTACTTTTTGTGTTTCAGTAATGAGCTAGCAAGGTTTGAGTAGGCATGGTAAGAACCAGTGATGGGGGAGAAGGGTTGAGAGCTACCTCAAAGGACATGAGCAGAGTGTTACAGCAGGAATCCAGATCTTTGTGCTGGAGGAGGTAACTTCTGAGGGACAGGTGATGTCAGCATTCTAAAGCCCCCTTGTCTTAGGGACCTGCTACCCGTGATAGTCTGGGGTCTGGGGCAAGGCAGACTGGAGCCATGAGTAGTAAGGAAGCAGGCATGGGTTTGAGAAGGTCTAGGCTACATTTATCTGGTTGGCCTGCTATAGATTCAGGACCCTTCCTTCTCCTAGGGTTAAGGGGAGGATGGAGTAAGGGCCAAGCAGCTTGGAGATCTGTCAGCCTGGGAGAAAGGGGGCCGAGCTGGGGGAGAGTTAATGAATGGGCTGCCCAGGAGAGGCCCCTTGGGGCCTTTGGGAGTAATATGCCAACTGTTTCAGGTTGGGAGGCTGGGCAGGGAGACTCTGCTGCGCCATCCAATGGGGTGGAGGGGATTTGGATTCTGGTCTTTGGAGGCCCCAGGAAGGTTGTTGCCCCAGAAACAGCGGAGTCCCTCCTTTCTTTCATGTTAACTAGCCACCGGTGCCTTTGTGGGCAAGGAGTGGGGGTCGTCCCGCACTGTGGAACCAAGGATGTGCCTTTTGGGTCTTTCCATTTACTTTTACTTTATTTTTGTTTCTTTCTCTTCCAACTTCACTTCCTCTAGAAGTGGAAAGGAAGAAAGACCTGGGGGGAAAAGGGGGGCAGGAAGAGAAAGGTAGTGTTTCTGAAACACAGTCATCATCTCTGTTCATCCTGCCCTCTGCCTTCAGTTGTAGCTTAATAATCTCCCATATGCCTCCACGGTGGGGAGAAAACTTGGCTTCCTTATCTGGGAAATGGAGATTAAAAATAACACCCAACTCACAAGGTTACTATGAGGATCAAATGAGATGGGCCACGTAGAGTGCTCCAACACAGTGGCATGGGGTAGAGCTCCATGAACAATAACCAGTATTACTGCAGCTATAATTCCAATTATCTTTCATGTTGGAGGACCTTTTGGAATGGCTGCAGCAT
This sequence comes from Meles meles, assembly GCF_922984935.1. Lineage (NCBI taxonomy): Eukaryota > Metazoa > Chordata > Mammalia > Carnivora > Mustelidae > Meles > Meles meles. The sequence continues at coordinate 89,690,200 of NC_060070.1, read as the reverse complement.
GAAGGGGAGCTGGCTGCTCCAGCCCCCTTTTCTACCACATGTGGGGCCTTGCCAACTCACCCACTTCACTCACGTGCCCTGCAAGGGGCTTTGGTTGAAGCAGGCTGCTACAGTGTATCTGCAGGGTTGCACTGAAAGGCAAAGGGAGCAATGCCAAACCTTCCTTCCTGTCTACATTTTCAGTGGGGACGGGGTAAGGGTTGGGGGGAATAGATCCTGCCCCAGTCCTTAATCCTGACGCTACAGAGGAGTTTCTGCCCCTTTCTAGGAGGACCCAAGGAAAGGGGCTTAGGTTTCGTGGGCCCTAAGGAAGGAAGGAAGGAAGGAAGAAGGTGGGCATGGAAGGAACTGGAAGCTTGAGGAGAGGCCTCAGCTCCGGGTTGGGGTGTGAGCGAAGGGACTGGGGAGGAACGGACGCCAGAAGCCTCTCTCTAGTGTAGATTCTAGTGAATCAACCACGGGGATCTCTAGGATTTTGAAAGAGGCTATGATGCCACCCAGAACTCGGTTACAGAGCAAATGAATCGTATTCCCTCAGGAGCTTCCTGAGACATCATCTTTATCCCACAGCGCGAGGTACACAGCTGGTGCTCAGGAAATGTGACAGTGGAGAGTCAAGGGTCCTTCCACAAGGTGGGATGGCCATGGAGAGAAACTCGGGAGGGGTGAGTGTGTCAAGGGCGGGTGAGCCACAGAGAGGCACTGTAGAGCAGGAAGGGGTCCAGGTGGGTAGGTGAGGTAGATGGGGAGAACAGCTGGAGCAAAGGCCAGAGGCTGGAATTAGGCGGGTGTGAGGACCCCAGCCTGGCCTGAGTGTGGGTGTTGGAGATTAAGGGAGGATGAGGTAGACTCTAGAGGGCCTCAGGAAGGCCTGGCAACCATATGGGGAAGCTGCTGGAAGGGCCAGGTTCCAATCTGAGGCCCCCGCTGGTAACCAGGTGGGCAGGCAGCCGGCGCCGCCTTTGCCCAGCCTCACTGGAGAAAACTTTGGTTTTCTTTCTCGTTTTGCTTCCATGTTTAAGTGTGTTACACTTTCAAGTTCACAGGTTCCTGTGAGCTACCTTCTGACCTTTCTGGCAGTAGGTGGGGCCTAAAGAAACAGATTCGGGCAGGGCTTTATCATCTGCAAATGCTTTCCCCATGATCTCATGCCATCCTCACAATCACCCTGAGCGGTAATTATTTTTTAACTTTTGGTAGCTTTTCAAAAGAATTACAAAGTTAATATAAAATACATGCCTGTGGTGAAAAAATTCAAATTCAGGAAAAAGAGTTTAAGAAAATTGAAAGTCCTAGTTCACACCTTCCACCCTCTCAATTTCCTGTCTGTGTCAGTAGTGACTGATGGGAATAGCATGGGGTGAGTCCTCTCAGACCTGCATTGCCCCAGACAGGAATCACTAGTAGGTCCCAACTGCCATGCGCTGTGAGTGTAAAATACACACGGATTTCAAAGGCTTAGTGGGAAAACAGAATGTAAAATATCTCAGTAATTTTACATTGATTTCCTCCCAAGTGATATTTTGAATATATTGGGTTAAGTACATAAAACATATTATTTAAATTAATTCCTCCTATTTCTTTTGACCTTTTTATTATGGCCACGAGAAAGTTTAAAATTGCATTTGTGGCTTAAGTTTTGTATATATTATGTATAATAAATATATATTTACATATGTATAAAATATGTATATTACATATACACATATATATTTAAAGATTTATATATGGAAGGATATATATATGTGTGCCTGTATACACACACACATATATATATATAAATATTTTATTTATTTTAGAGAAAGCGTGATGGGGAAAGGAGCAGAGGCAGAGGCAGAGAATCCCAAGCAGACTCTCCATTGAGCATGGAGCCAACCCGGGGCTCTACCTCGTGACCCATGAGAGCATGACCTGAGCCAAAATCATGAGCTGGATACTTAACTGACTGAGCCACCTGGGCAACCCAACTTACATTATATTTTTACGGCATAGTACTATTCCAGAACTTTCTCTGTGGTTGACATGTATACACCCGTAAATATGTATCTATACTTGTCTATAGTTCTGCTATTTACATTAATGGGGTTGGAGGATGTTTAGTTCTCTGTAACTTGCTTTTCCACTTAAAGATTTTCCTGTGAAGATCAAGAACGGTATTCTGACAGATGCAGAAACTGAGGGACAGTAAGCAATAGGACACATTTGCTCAGCCAGTGACGAAGGTGGCACTTGAATTTACATCCTCCTCAGGGAAGTTAAATGTGATGTACTAGGCCATGGGGAGCCATGGCAGGTTCTTGAGTCAACAGAGATAGGGGAAGTTTTGTTAAAGGTATTAGTCGAGGATGCACTGGAATGAAGACCAATGGCTCCCTCACTGCAGCCAGCTGGAAGCTAAGTCTTGGCCTCCAGGACATTGAAAAGGCTTACCTGGCACTGCCTCTTTCCTCCCCCAGGTCCTTGGCCTTGGCTGGCCCAGGGGTGCAGGGGAACTGGCAGCATTGAGGGACCACGCGGATGTGCTCCGATGAGAGTGCCTTCCAACCGGCCCGGTTCCTACTGCTGGTGGGTGTCCCGGTGGCGAGTGCCCTCCTTCTGGTCCAGTGCCTTCGATGGCACTGTCCTCGCTGGCTGCTGGGGTCCTGGTGGAAGCCGGATAGCCAAGAGGAGCCAGTGGCCCATCCCACTCCCCTACCGGAAAATGAGTCCTCAAGGCAGTGTGCGCCAGCCACACTGCCGGAGATGGCCGCCTTCTACCAGGAACTGCACACACCCACTCAAGGCCAGACCATCATCCGTCAGCTGATGCACAAGTTGTTGGTGTTCTCAGCTCGAGAGGTAGATCACCGTGGTGGCTGCCTGATGCTCCAGGATATGGGCATCTCTCTGCTCATCCCACCAGGTAACAGCACCTTCTCCCTTCTCAGCCTAGAGTTGTTCCTTGTGCGTTGTACAGGGGTGTCGTGCCTCAGGGAGCAGCGTTCGTAGACATCGCCATAATTTTGAAAATTATTTATATTTTTATATGACTTCATTGACTCCAAAGATGGATAGATTGCATATTTTTATGACAACTCCCTGGCAGGAAATCAAGTGCCAGGTGGAAATGAACAGTGTGTTATGACAATTCTCAGTAACGGAAAGTGTCTGGAGCAAGAGCACCTCTTGCAAATTTCCACTAGTCCCGTAGGGGCTAGCGGTGGCCCAGGAGTGAGGGTGGGGGGGGGGGCTGAGCAGCTCAGGATTACGCCACAAGCCAGCTCAGTCTTTCTCTCCTTGCACACTGCCTCCCTGTGTGCCCTGCTAGGCAATCTCTCTCCTGGGCTCCTGTCCCATCTCCCCTCCCACTGTGGCCTGGCCTCTCTGGGGTGGGATGAGCCTGCCTGTCCGGCCCATCTCAACTCTTGTTCTCCCCAGGAGCTGTGGCGGTCGGCCGCCAGGAGAGGGTGTCTCTGATCCTGGTGTGGGACTTGCTGGACGCCCCATCACTATCCCGAGCCCAGGGGCTGGTGAGCCCCGTGGTGGCGTGTGGCCCCCATGGGGCCTCCTTCCTGAAGCCCTGCACCCTCACATTCAAGCACTGTGCCCAGGAGCCCAGCCATGCTCGTACCTACAGCAGCAACACAACCCTGCTCGATGCCAAGGCCTGGAGGCCCCTGGGGCGGCCTGGGGCCCACACCTCCAGGGACGAGTGTCGTATCCAGCTCTCCCACTTCAGGTAGGCCCATCAGCCCAGTCTTCCTGCCCGTTGTCTCGGTTGGCCTCGTCCTCCACTTTTTGTATGGAACTGCCCCTTGATCTGTCCCAGACGGCCTGCAAAACACTTCACTCTCTGTGGCCCTTCCCGGTCCCTCTGTCTTAGTGTGTAGGGCAGCTTGTCCCACTCCAGCCCTGTCCAGGACTGTGCCCCCTGCGGCAGGCTCTCTGCCTGTCTACACCTACCACCCAGTCCTCCATCTAGAAGGGTCTGTCCCATCCCTACATTTGTCTCTCTAAAATTGTCTGTGTCTACCCTATGTCCCTGTCCAGGACCATCTAGGGTTAGGGCAGGCTGTCCCCTCCAGTTCTCAAAGACCCCCTCCCATCTCATGTCTGTCCTTAGCTCTGTCTTTCCAGGATCTTAGGTCCTTCTGTCTCTCTTTCCCACTGAGCACAACAGGGCCAGCCGTGTGTGGGACCTCACTGAATCACAGTGGCCCTGAGCCCACCCTCCCTCCCTCCCACACCGGAGGGGTCTTGCTGGCCCTTCCCCCACTCTGTGATGGTCACCTCGATGTGACTCACATTTCGTCCCTCTACCTGCCTAACTCCCCCTCACTTCCCCTCTTGACTGCGCTCCTTGGCTCCTTGGCTCCTAGTGCTTTAGGAGCCAGCTGGCAGGTGCATGGGGCTCCCAGCTCCTCGGTCCCCGTCTTTCCCTGCAGTCTCTACACCTGTGTGCTGGAGGCACCTGCGGGCCGGGATGCCCGCAAATGGCTGCAGCTGGCTGTCTTCTGCTCACCGCTGGCGCCAGGGCAGTCCCACCTGCAGCTGCGCATCTACTTTCTCAACAACACACCCTGTGCCCTGCAGTGGGCCGTGGCCAATGAGCAGCCCCATGGGGGGCGCCTGCGTGGGCCCTGCCAGCTCTTTGACTTCACAGGGGCCCGTGGGGACCAGTGCCTGAAGCTCAAGTACATCTCTGAGGGTGAGTGAGACAGGGCCTGGGCGGCAGGGGCCCCGCTAGAAGGAGGGGGTCTGGGCTTCCCCTGGGTAGAAATCTGGGAACCTTGAGTTTCTTTTGGAGACTCCTGCTCAGGAGGAAATGGCTTCCAAGGGGATCTCTGGCTTCTGTGGCTGCCTGTGGGAGCCCCGGGCTCTGTCCACTTCCTTCCTCTGTGGTCTATTTGGTCCTAGCCCCTCTGTGGGAGGACAGGATGATGCAGGGGCAAGGGGAGGGGAGGCTTTTTTTTTTTCCATTTTATTTATTTTTTCAGCGTAACAGTATTCATTCTTTTTGCACAACACCCAGTGCTCCATGCAAAACGTGCCCTCCCCATTACCCACCACCTGTTCCCCCAACCTCCCACCCCTGACCCTTCAAAACCCTCAGGTTGTTTTTTCAGAGTCCATAGTCTCTTATGGTTCGCCTCCCCTTCCAAATTTTTTTTTTTTTAATAAACATATAATGTATTTTTATCCCCAGGGGTACAGGTCTGTGAATCGCCAGGTTTACACACTTCACAGCACTCACGATAGCACATACCCTCCCCAATGTCCATAGCCCCCTCCCCCTCTCCCAATCCCACCTCCCCCCAGCAACCCCCAGTTTGTTTTGTGAGATTAAGAGTCATTTATGGTTTGTCTCCCGGGGAGGGGAGGCTTTTATTGCCTCCCCTGGCTGGGGCTAGTGCTGAGGAGGGGTCCCAGTCTTCTCTGCTCCCCCCTTCCTTTGTGGCACAGGCTGCTGCACTTGTTTACGGGGCCAAGGACATCTGTGTGGTTCGCGGACACAGCCCAGATTCACGGCTATTTCTGGGGGTCGTGAATGGGAGGTGGGAGGCCTGTGTGCTGTGTGTGGGGGAGATGTGCAGTAGTAAGAGAAGGCTGCTCACAGGGTCCCTGTCCAGGCTCCGAGGACTCACATCCACTCGAGACACCTTCCTGCTTTCGCTCCCGCCTCATCCCTCACCACTGCACCCTGCATGACACCTGCTGCAGAGTAGGCGTCCTCAAACACTCGTGGAAGACCCCACTTTCTGAGGCCCTCCACTCTGCCTCCTCTCCAGGTTGGGAGAATGTGGATGAGAGCAGTTGCCAGCTGGTTCCCCATCTCCACATCTGGCACGGAAAGTGCCCCTTCCGTTCCTTTTGCTTCCGGAGAAAAGCAGGTAGTCCAGAAGACCCCGTCCACCTCCTCTCCTCTCCTTCTTCCCAACCCCCCACCTCCCCCCACCCCCTGCAGCTCCTCATTTGGTCAGGCATGCATGCACACCTTCTCTAAAAGGCGAGGAGCCGCAACTGATCTTTGTAGAGTGCACGATAGAGCATCTTGCCCAGTGCTTTCAGATTTTGAAAGCCTGTCTCTGGAGTCCCTTTCACTTCTCCTGCTCCCTTATGCCAGGCTTTGCCCTTGCTGACCTGTCATGTCCTCTCCTCTTTGTAGCCAATGAGAATGATGACTGCTCCACACTTACCAGTGAGATCATCGTCACCATGCACACTTTCCAGGATGTGAGTTGGAGCTGAGGGGCAAAGCAAGGGCAGGGCTTGGGGGAGCCCTGGACAAAGTGGTCGAGGAGTCTGGTGCCCAGTAAGTCTGGCCTTAATCACATAATCAAGCAGGTAGATGGCATTCTTCCAGGGGCTGAGATCACCTGGCCTCCAAGTTGCCCTCCATCCCTGACTCTCTCTTGTCTATCCATGGATGAATCCAGTAGGAGGGTAAAAGAACCAAACCCTCGATTAGGCCCATTTCTTAGACCAGAGGAACTTGGACATCAGAGAAAAGTGGTTTCTTTCTAGGCTGACTGTCTGCACCTGAGAGATGATATTGTGTATCTTCAGTGTGGAGAGCGACTGGGGAGGGGGGGCTTGATCAGGTGTGATGAGAGTTAAATATCCCACTCTCTCAAGGGGGAAGAGTTGAAGACATCAGGGTTGAGAGTCTTTGGGGAGCTGTGGTGGAGCCTTAGTGGAGAGTAGGCCAGTACCTCTCAGGTTGTCACCTGCAAGGAGGGACCAAGGGATAGAAGGAAGGAGTCATATGTCTGAGTTGAGTGTCCCCACCTTTGACTGACTTTTCCCTGCCCCGTGACCTCACCGAGCTTTCTGATCTCTTTGGCTGCACCCTCTTCAGCTTCATGTCTCAGCTCCCAGTAGACAAACTTAAAGCTGGAAGTTCTGGGGTCAGGGGAGCAGAGGGGAAGGGATGCTTGGTGGGGCAGGGTTGTATCTCCTGGTGGAGTAGCTCTGGGTGACAGGCTGAAGGATCTGAAGAATGGAGGCAGGTTCCCCAGTTTCTTGCTCAGGGGAAGTCTCACGATCCCTAAGTGTGTTCCTGACCCTCTTCTGGCTCAGGGCTTGGAGACCAAGTACATGGAAATCCTCAGATTCCAGGCATCAGAGGAAGAATCCTGGGCGGCTCCACCCCCTGTCTCTCAACCACCCCCGTGCAACAGGTAAGCTGGGGTTGCTTGGGCTGCTGGTGGCGGGACGTTTGGGATTCTCTCCCCCATCCCTGGCTCCTGCAGGGTGTGTACATCATTTGGGGTGTGTGTGGAACAGACTGGGTTTCTCTGATCCTCCCCTCTGAGAACCCCACCTCTCCTACCTCAGGCTGCCCCCAGAACTTTTTGAGCAACTGCAGATGTTGTTGGAACCGAACAGCATCACGGGCAATGACTGGCGTCGACTGGCCTCCCACCTGGGGCTCTGTGGCATGAAAATTCGGTAAGAGGGACGAAGTCTGCAGTTGGGAGAGGGGGATGGACTGGGGTGTCGGGCTCCTGGGACACCTTGAGGACTGCAGCACAGTCAGTCAGAGAATGGCTATTCCCTACTTTGCTCCCCACAGTAGAGCAGCTCTTTTTGTTTATTACCATTTTCTCAGTATCTTGAATGATGCCTGGCTCATGAGTAGGTGCTCAATAAATATTTAAAAAATGAATCAATTAACTTATAAGTCATTGGGTACATACTGAGTGCTTGACATGCTGTGCCCTGAAGGGTAGCAGGCAGACTATAAGATAATGTGTATAAAGCATGTAGTTGAGTGCCTGGCCTATGTTAATTCGGTAAATGTTAGTAATAACGCAGGCAATGTAACCATGGTCTCTGTCAACAGCAATCAGTAAGAGAACAATTCTGAACTAAGGTCCGGAACCCAGACTATGAGTGCAGTGGTCAGGAAGGACTTCACCCAGGAGATGGGACTAGAGCTGGACCCAGCTGAAAGCTGGATTTAAAAATCACCTGTTTGCTAAACTTTTATCAAGTACCCACATTTATCAAGTGTCCTGGAAAACTCTGCTCAGCATTGGAATACAAGGTGAATGAGACCTGGTTCCAGCATCCAGGAACTCACACCTTAGTAAGAGGTACAGAGAGCCTAAACAATAAAGGCAGAGTTTCTTGTACATATTTGTATATTGTATATATCCATTGCTGCATAGCAAGTTGAGAACAGAGACACAACAGCTAAAGCAAGAAGCCCGAAGATGTGGGGTAGCTCAGACCAAAAGTCTGAACTGGAGGATGCAGGTGGTCTCCACCTAGAAGGTGGGAATTAGGGCTTTAGGGAGGAGGTGGTAGGGAAGGGGGGCGCCGCCCCTCTGCCGGGAGGGAAGAGCACACCTGGTTGTGGGTGTGGTGTGCAAAGTGGGAAAGGGATAGGCTCAGAGCAGGAAGGTTTGGGATTGGGATTGGGAGAAAAGGTCAGGAAAAAGCAGCAACACCAAATTGTAGATAAGTTGAGGGTCTGGAGTATGGGTTTGGCTAGTACTGGAAAGAGACTCGAATGTTTTTGAAGAGGGAAGAGTCCCGGTGAAGCCATGGTTTAGAATAACTGTTTCCTCACGGGTGGGCACGATGTGGTGGCCTGGGGGAGAAGGAGGAGGAGGGGAGAGTTTGGGGTGGGGGACGTGGAGAAAGCAGTTAAGATCATGGGAGCTGGAAGCAACCCTAGAGGCCCTCTTGCCCAAGCTCCCGGTGAAGGAGGAGGAAACCAGGGTCTAGAGAGAGAAGTAGCCTTTGAGCCAGGATAATCTCAGGTCTCCAGGCCCCGGGCCCTCCCACCACCCCAGTCCGCTGGAAGGCAGGTAAGAGCAGGACGTGGGCCAGAGCTGGGGGATGGGCTGGATCCGGCCACAGAGTGCCCACCAAGCCTGTATCCCGGCCAGATTCCTGTCCTGCCAGCGCAGCCCGGCCGCAGCCATCCTGGAGCTGTTCGAGGAGCAGAACGGCAGCCTGCAGGAGCTACACTACCTCATGACCGTCATGGAGCGGCTGGACTGCGCCTCGGTCATCCAGAACTACCTGAGCGGGACGCACAGCGGCAGCCCCGCGCCAGTCCGCGGGGGCGCCCAGGAGAACGAGGGCCTGGAGCTGGACGAGAAGCTCTGAGCGCCCCCAGGCGGCGGGGCGGGCCGCCGTCCGCAGCACTCTGGGCCCCGGGGGGCCCCTGACACCGAGGAAGGATGCAGCAGGTGCTCCTGGTCGTGCCCATCCATCTTATCAGAACCGTGCGACAGTGCCTGCGGCCACCGTGAAGCCCGGGTGCCTTTCATTGCCCGCCTCCTCCGCAATTGCTACCCGCTTGGTCGTGCGAACAAGTCCCATCCTGGCCGGCAGGGGGCGCAGGAGCCCAGCAGATGGTCCGGCCTGGCTGGCCTCCAGGAAACTTCTTGACCAGTGGACTGGGAGACTGCCCTGTTGGCACTCCTTGCGGACTGGCCAGTCCACTGGGATTCACTGAGCGCTTCGTGACACCCATCATCGGAGTATCACGGGGAATCCTGGGATAGAGGAGATGGGGCTTGGAGCTTGACAAAGCTGCAGTGCTCTTTTGGGAGTCAAGATGCACCCACGGGCTGAGGGCCAACGCCAAAACGGCAGTGCCCTGTGGTTATGACATGTGGGCGTGGGATGAACAGACGTGCTTTAGGAGCTGAGAGGGGAGGCAGCAGAGTGTGGGCTGGAGCAGTGAGAAGGCTTCATGGAGGATGTTGGAGAGAGGGTAGGGACAGTAAGGAGTGGTTTAGACATCTTTGGGTGGGGCCAGAAGGGAGTGGTGGCTGGACTTACAGTAGAAGCCAAAAGTGAGCATGGGTGCTGAGGTGTTAAGGAGTTGCCTAGTGGGTGTGATGGGAGAGGAGGACCAGGGTTCAAGGTCAGTCATGCCTGGCTGTCCACCTGTCTCCTGTGTCTTCCTTTGACTCTGTCTTCCCATCCTTGCCTTGTCTTCCTCTCTCTCTGCTATTATCTGCATCATAAAACATCAGATGGAAAAGAAACTTCAAGATGAATGTTCATGCCCAATCTTTTTGCTCTTTAACTGGAACTGTGTGAGTTTTCAGTCTCTCTGACTTCATTTTGCTGCCACCATTTCGTGCAGCCTCTGCATCCCTGAATCTGTCTCCCTGTTACTCTCTGTCTTAGCATCTTCCTGTCTCTGCAGAATTACTGTGCCTGCCTTTGGGGGTTTCCTTTACTCTGTGAATCCCCTTGTCCTTCCTCTCAGGCAGGTGTCTTTAAACCAATGTTATGTATCAAAAGCAGTGAAAAGACCCTGGGTTACCCTATGAATGAGGGCGGAGGATTTTACCCAATGAATCAAGATCCAGTTTAAGATCAGGAAATAAACAATGGGGATTAAAGAACGCACCATTCAGTCAGTGAATATTTATTTACCCCCTACTATGTGTTAGACTCTGTATAGGAAAGAGATTAGTGTTCTGGGGCCTGGGAAGAGAATAAAGGATTTGACTCAGTTCTAGTAATACTTTTGTTTGCAAGCAGGTGTTGTTAAATTTTTTTAAGGGCAGGCAAACAATCTCTCTGGCAACACTAATGCTTTGCTTTTGTATTTAATTAAAAGATATGAAAGCTTTTTCTATAGTAAACAATATTGTATAATAAAATATGAAAATTACCTTTCTTTGTTATTAACTGTATTTTGCTCAAGTTGATAAATTTGGATGTGGGTATGAATGGTTTTATTTGGTCAAATTATAGCGATGGGGGCTGGTTGGAAGGGAGCGTTTTGTAGATTGTGCTTCTAGGATGAAAACTGTCTGGGTTCAGAGTGGTAAATTAGGGAGGTTCACTTCCCATTCTGTTAGAAGTGAACCTTCGGGGTGGGGCCCTTCCGCCTCCTCCCTCTTCCATTGTGTCCCACCCTCCTGGTTGGTGCCTTGGCTTTCCTTGCTTCCTTGGCTCAGGATAGGGCTGCTGAGAGCATCCTCCTCTGCTGGAGTCCAAGTCTCTTCCTTGCTCTTCATACCAGCCCAAGGCATCTTTATTTCATGTTCCTCCCTACCCTGGAACGAATTATTTTAGGAGTTTCAGGTCTTCTGGAATTGTGCAATGAAGTCACAGGGGTTTCTGTGCTGGAATGGAATGCCTTCTGGCCCCCACTCTAATTCCTCAGAATGGGCTCCCAGTGCCTGGAAAGAGATGCTTGGAGGTCTCGGGGGTAGGTGGCAGGCTGCCCCATCTCTGGAGGATGGATCCTTCTTTTCTTAAATCACACCTGCTTGGCATGTATTTGCTAGCACCCAAAGTCAAGGGCAGGAGTGTTCAGGGGGTTAGGACATTTAGCACTCTGCTCTGTCTCTAGTGCTAATTAGCACAGCTCTCACCTCTCTAGCTCCAAACTCTTCACTCTTGGATGAAGTGACTTTACCTTTGGCCTTTTCCTGGTAGGCCACCTGCCTGGTTCCTAAAACACTAAACTTGGCACTTCAGCTCTCACACATGTTGTAGAGCCCTCCTAAACTTCTTTGTGTGGGTTTTAGAGCTGGCAGGGGAATAAGCAGGAAGCATTGGCCTAGGTCTGTAGGCTTAGAGGCTCCAGTATTCAGAGGTAACCTGTGTCTTTGGCACCCCATCTACCTGCTGAGTGACACTCACAGCAACGTATGGATTCGTGGTGTCCAACAGAAATAAAAGGAAAGCCATATATTTGATTCTGTGTTTTCTAATAATCATACATGCAAAAAAAATGTAAAAAGAAACAGGTGAAGTCAGTGTTACTATATTTTGTTTAACCTAGTATGTCCAGAATATTATAATTTACCCATGTAATGAATATAAAAATATTAATGGCATACCTTACATTATTTTTTCATAAAGTATTTGGACTCTGGTACATAGTTTACAATTACAGCATTATTTCAATTTGTATTGAACATGTGCTAATTTTTTGTTGGAAATATTTGATCAATATTTAGCTTTCATAAAATTTACAACTGAAAAAGTATACTTTTGTAACAAGTTAAACAAGCTAAAAGTTTTCCAAGAATGAAATTAGGTATAAATTTTTAAATTTAAATCAATTGAAATAAAATGAAAATTCAGGGGCGTCTGGGTCGCTCAGTCAGTTAAGTGTCTGGCTCTTGATTTTGCCTCAGTTCATGATCTCAGGGTCTTGGGATTGAACCCTGCATGCTTGACATTCACTTGACTCTCCCTCATGACACTCCCTCCCCCTCTCATGCACACACTCTCTCTCCTCTAAATAAATAAGTGAATAAATAAAATCTTAAAAAAATTGGGGCACCTGGGTGACTCAGTGGGTCAAAGCCTCTGCCCTCAGCTCAGGTCATGATCCCGGGGTCCTGGGATTGAGCCCTGCATCAGGCTCTCTGCTCAGCGGGAAGCCTGCTTCCCTTCCTCTCTCTCTGCCTGCCTGTCTACTTGTGATCTCTGCCTGTCAAATAAATAAATAAAATCTTTTTAAAAAATCTTAAAAAAATTGAAAATAAAATAAAAATACTGTTCCTTAGTTGCACTAACCACATTTCAGGTGGTTAGTAGTTAGGTGTGCCTACTGGGTACCGTAATGAATAGCACAGGTCTGGATTATGGATCCATGTGGGCATAATTTTAGTGTATACCTAACCATTTACTCATTCACTCATTCATTAAACATTTACTGAATACCTGTCCTGCCCAAAATGTTGCTTATAAAAATTCAATGAAGAAGAAAACTCTTGTTCTCTGGGAGCTCCTGGGATGGGGGGAGTCAGAGGAAAAGGACACCTTTCCCCCACCCCCCTCCCTGTGTGCACCCGACTCAAGAAAGAAGTGGGGGATAAAGCCTAGGTAGGGTTTGCTGCAGACTCCCTCTGTAGTGTGGTGGAAAGGCCATGGATTCAGAGTCAGGTGTCCCTGGCTCACCGAGCACATCAGGTGGGTTCTCCATTGCTCACAACAGGATCCACTCTGGCAGAGGACTGTAGACAGGGATTTTATCTTGGTGGATAAACAATCATTTGGAGGGCTGAGAAATAGGATTGAGGTGAAGTTTCCAGGAACAGTGCGCTGAACTGTGGTGTAGAATGAGCCTAAGGGGGAAAACAGGGTTGCCATGGCTGGCACCACTGAGCACTGTGTAGCAGGAACCCAGCATGAGGTCACAGCCACTTCTGCCAGCACCACTGTCTCTTCTCATCTGGGAAGCAGCCCTTACCACCACCCTTGAAGGCTGAGGTTCATGTCAGCACACATGGAAGCTCCTTGCGCTACCTCCTTCTTCACGCCACCCATTTCTGACTCAGATCTCAAGTGGGGACATCAGATGGTCAGAGTTCAGATAACTTCCTGAATCCTAGCTGCAAAGGAATCTGAAAATTTGAATTCTGACTTTAATATTGGACAGGTAGGACTCCGTGCAAGCAAATACACCCAGATATGGGAAAAAGCTACTCAAAAGTCTGGACAGCCATGAATACAACAGACGTCCACTATGGTGTGGTTAATGCTATCGTTCCAGGCAGCAAACTCTCTTCCCAAGAAAAGTCATGCTCTCAGCAGTTTCCTGTGTGGGTCCATTGACCTTCAGAACCTTCTCAATAAAGCACGACTGCACACATCCCTTAGGATGGCTTTCACACCCAAATCTGATTCTGTGGTCTAGGATCAGGCCTTGACATGTTTCGTGAGTATGCAGCAAAAGCTCACTGACAGTTCTCAACTAATTTATTCAGTCCCTTCTACAGCCCCCATGCCATCCTGTGCTGCAGAGGCTGAAAATTGAACCAACATTTCCGAGACCCCCTTGGCAGATGAAGGTGCAGGTGTGTTTGGGTTCTGCCACTCAGCTGAACTCATGTAGGACTTTGATTTGGCATTGAATGATGTTAGGAGTTGAGCAGGACACAAGGCTGGTGGTTGCTCTGAGGAGCTGAGGTGGCCCACGACCCACCAGCTGGGGCAGCTGCTCCTGATCCAGTAGTTTCCTCAGTAGACTTGTTCCGGGATGTTGTGGGGAGTCAATACTGCAAGTCCTTCTTACAGTCTGTTTCTTCGGCTCTTACAATGACTATCTAGCTTCATAATATATCATTTTGTGCTTAAACTCATGAGACAGAGACTCTATAGTGTACGGCTAAGATCCCTATCTAATGTGCCCATGAGTCTTTCTCTGGAAAATCTTTCCTTCATTCTGTGATCATACCCTTCCTCTTTGCTGGTGTCAAAGAGTCTATTATCTCCTGAGAGAACAGTAATGGAGAGGAGAGTTTTATTAAAATGTCCTTTGTTGATTTTAACCTTCCCAATTTAAAAACCAAAACAAAAAAATTTATTGGTCTTCAAAATACAAAAGCCTTGGAATACTCTTTTATAAGAACTGTCATGTCATCCTTACTCACCCTTTTAAAAGCCTTACACGGGTATGGTTATTTATCTACTTAGCACATATTTGACTAGTTATTATGTGCTTTGAATCATGGTGGTCCCTCATTTATTTTCTTATCTGTAGGTAATCTTCCTCATGTTGGCCTTATTCTAGCCTATGCTAAGTTTTTGTTGGTAGAGATGTTATGGCTCCTGGCCAACAAAAAGCTAACATCAATACTAGCCAGTTAGAGTCATAATGTCATAAAAACATTAGCCTGAGGACAGGAATATGCTTTAAATTAGCTATCAACCAGGTGGGAATAGATTTGTTTTCCTCACAAACTAGGAAAAATGCAATCATAAAATTGAGAATAGTATTTAGGAAATGCTGAAGTGAGTAAAGATGGGATTGTAGAAAAGTTCCTTAGTGGAGTAGGGAGTAGGGATGGAGATAGGGAAGGGCCTGACACCTGATCCATGGAGGAATTGGCCATTCTGTCCCTGGGAATCCCACAAAACATAAGGAGAGTGTGTGACAGAGAAAGGGACCCACTGATAACCTTGGTCATTTGGGAAATCTACTAGGAAAATCTTCACATCTTGCTTGTGCCTTTTGTATACCTACCTATGGGGCTTCCCCAAAGTTGACTGTTTGAGCTATGGCTGAAGAGACCATCTGTGGCTAGGTGGCGGAAGTGGACTATTTTCAGTCATAAGACCTGAGCTCTTGGAAAGCTTCAGTTTCTGGAAGATCTCCTTCTTTATGTGTCTGTGCCATCCTTTCTGCCTATGACCACCACCTTCTTTCTGGGCCAAACTGGTCAGATATGATTCAGATATAGTCCCCCTTGAATGCAGATAAGGTGACCGCCCCTCCCCCCCCCCAAGGTCAGCCTTTGTTTCTTTCCCTTAATTAACTCTTTTCAACTTGTTCGATTTCATCAAAGCAGAACGTGTTTCCATTCTCATAGGGTCCTGTGTTAGAAGCCGGAAAATATGGGACAAGTTAGGACTCTGGAAACCCATGGAGTTGAATTTGAAAACTATCTCCATCACTTCCCATGAAGACCTGGGCAAGTAACTTAATGTGTCTGAAACTCTATCTCCTTGTCTGGATAAGGGGGGGCAATACTACTCTCCTTGAAAGACTGTTGTAGGGATTAATGAGATTATGAATGCAAAGCATTTAGCTCACTTCTTACATATGGTCTGGTTTGATATTTGAGGCCTCCCCCTTTGTAACACCATGCAGTGACCCCTGGGGTGGATAATTGTTGATTTTGCTGCAGAGAATCCCATCCTCTTCTCCAACAGCACCTCAGTTTCCTTTTAGGAATCATCTTTCCCTACTGGAAATAGTCTCAGAAAGATATAATACCAAAGGAGGCAAACCCTTTCTTGCCTGCCCTTGGTGTAGCTGGGGGCTGGGACATGATCTATGTCACTATCACTCCAGACACGGCATCCTGAGACATTATACTGAGGATGTGTTGTGGACTGAATGTTTGTGTCCCCTTGAAATTCATGTGTTGAAATCTGAACCTCCAATGTGATGGTATTAGGAGGTGGGGTTTTGGGGTAATTAGATAATGATGGTGGAGCCCTCTTGAATAGGTTTAGTGCCCCTAAAAGACACACAGGAAATCTTGTTTCCACTCTTTCCACTATCCACCATATAGGATACCACAAGAAGATGGCCATCTGAAACCAAGTAGGTAGGTCTCACCAGGCAACAAGTTGCCTTTCTTAGACTTTCAGTTTCCAAAACTGTAAGAAATAAATATTTGTTGTTTAAGGCCCCTAGTCTATGGTATTCTTTTATATTATGTTATGCTATTCTGGTATCCTGTCAGCAGCCTGTACTAAGATAGGATGTGTGGGATGGTTAATGGCTCTTCAGAGTCATGGAGGTGTGGCTACCTGGCTCTTCCTTTTTCTGAATCAGGACTGGAGTTCTGTTGCCCAGGTTATCAGTGGGCCTTTCCAGAAAATTCCCCTCTGGCTCACATTTTCCAGAATTGTTTTTTCTTGCTTGGAATCAAGAACTCTGATTAATAATCCCTTAATCTTATACTTAAGTCATGAAATAGCATAGACAATGTATTTGTTATCCATTATTGTGTAACAAATTACCCCCAAACTTAGTGGCTTAAAAACAATGATCATTTATTATCTCTCACAGTTTCTATTGGTCAGGAATTCAGGAACAGTTTTTGGTTCAGGGTCTCTCTTGAGCCTGCATCATCTGAAGGTTTGACTGGGGCTGGAGGATCCACTTCCACAGTGACCCATTCATATAACTGACAAGATGGGGCTGGTTATTGGCCAGTGGCCTCAGTTCCTTTCTGTGTGGGGTTTCCCACAGGCCTTGTTGAGAGTCCTCACACCATGATGGTTGCACTGTTGATTCCTAGATGTTCTGATGAGGTGGCCGGGGATAAAACAACTCTGAGTTCTTCTGCTTGGAACTGTTCTCTGCCAGGTGAGTCAACAACATCCTTCCTCCAAAGTTGTTTCTGAGTACAGGAGGCTTATTTTAATCTTTCTACTCCTAATTGTTTTGTTCTCTAAAGTAGAATAATCTTAGCAAAACTTGGAGCAATGCTGTTTAATCCTTTTTCTTCTTTTTTTTTAAAATATTTTATTTATTTATTTGACAGAGAGGTCACAAGCAGGCAAAGAGGCCGGCAGAGAGAGAGGGAGAAACAGGCTCCCCACTGAGCAGAGAGCCTGATGCGGGGCTCGATCCCAGGACCCCGAGATCATGACCTGAGCCGAAGGCAGAGGCTTAAACCACTGAGCTACCCAGGCACCCCTGTTTAATCCTTTTTCATGAGGCTCTGTAAATTTACAGAACACTTTGGCAATCATTTCTCAGAGGTTCCTCACAAGAACACTGTGAGGCAAACAGAGCTGGTTGTATTGGCCCCATTTCACAAATGAGGAGACTCAGGTCTATAGCCGACAAGCGTAAGTCAGCCACAGTGGTTAGAGTACAGTGTCAGGAACCAGGTCTGGGTTTCAAACCCGAGTGTGTCTTTTAATAGCTGTGTGGCATCGAGTGAGTTGCTTGACATCTATCTGCCTCCATTTCTGCATCTGTAAAATGGGCTAACAAGAGTGCCACAGTAATAGTGCCAGTCTTCGGGGTTGTCAGAGTTAAACGAGATAGTGTAGAGAAAACACTTAGCGTAGTGTCTGGTACTTAAGAAGCACTCAGACGAGGACAGATTATGTATTTTAGTAATTTGCGCAATGGGTTGGTTTGTTCTCATTGGTGAACACACTCATTGGTGCCTGGAAACAAGAAAGACCAACCATCCTTTCCTCTCCTCTCACTCGCCTCCCCATGGCTCCCCCTTCTCTAGTGTTTGCTCTTCCATCCGCTTCCTCCTCAGCTATCTTATACTATCCCAATATTTGAAGAATGCGGGGTTGTAAAAATTTATAGGGTTCCCATATACCTATATAGCATCCAATTTACTGCAGGCCTTCAGGAAATTGTGTTCAATAAGTACTTGTTAACTCAGTCCAAAATCAAGTCATCCATGTGGATAAATGACTAGCTGCCCAGCTGGCTGAAGCAGCTCACGCACACACAGAGGAGCATTCCTGCTGAACTCCTTCAGCTTCACCTTTGCAAACCTGTTCATCCCAAGCCCAGACCTTGGGCCAAGACACCTGTGGCCTTCCCAAAGAGCAGTGGTGGTGGTAGGGTGTGCAGGTCCCCTCCAACCAAAATAATCTTAGACCCGGCAGCACCTCTCCGCTTAATAGGCCATGACACATTCATTCTCTTCCCGGATTCTCTTCTGCAGAGAACCGAGGGCTGGGGGGTTCAGTGATCTTCCTAAGTGAAGGCCCTGGACTCACATCCAAGCCTCTGGACTGTGTTGCCACTTGAAAAGTTCTGCCCCGATCCCCACCTTGTTAGAGCTGTATCTCTGGGTTAAGTCCTGCATCTCCATTAGATCCCTGTTAATAAAACATGCGAAACACACATTTTATCTGAAAGGGGTCCAGCTCTACCTTAATAGCTAAAATTAGTTTGTCAGATCAGATAGCTATTACCTAGGGCAAGCATTTATCTAGATGAGCATCTTTGGGACTAAGTGCGAGGAAGGGTAGAGCAGGCTGAAGTTATCCACCAGAACACGATTCCCACTTTTTCACTGAGAAAGCATAGTATTGGGCACCCACTTCTCAGTCTCCCTGCAGTTTGGTGAGGCCGTGTGATGAAGTTTCCAGCAAAGGAATGTGGGTGCAATGATGTAGGCAACTGCCAGACCCAGGGCTCTAGGGCAATCAGCATGCCACCTGCATGCTCCCTTTCTCCTTTTTACTGGCTGCAAACAGATACAGAAACAGCTTTCCCCATGGAATGAGGGCCAGGTCTTGGGGGATGGAGAGAGCCTGGGTCACTGACTCTCTGCTTAAAGCAGAGCTGCCTCCTGGCCAGAAAGTCTCCCTCAGACGTTATGTGAGGTAGAAATATACTTCTGACTACTTTAAGCCACCGGGTTCTTGTCAGGTCTCTTTGTTATGGCAGCCGACTTATCTGTTAGAATTAAATGAATTTGCCCACAAGAACTCCTTGGCACTGGGCCTGGCACATAGTAAATGCTCAGTAAATGTTAGTTCTAGTAGGACTGTGTCTTAGAACTCTTCTCTGAATTCTTCTCTGAATCTCTTAGTGGAGAGCTCAGGAGTGATTTTCAGAAGGGCTCTGCTGGACGTGGGCTGCTCTGCTCTGGTGCCCAGGTGATCAAGCATGGCCTGGAGCAGGCATCTGCCCTCCTTCTTCATGAAATGTTGAGGGCCTTCAGGCCAGGAGAGTCTGGGGGACCTGGCTGGGTTTGCTGATATCAGGAGGCAGCTTCTTGGGTCCAAGTCCTGGTGACCTTCACATCTGGTGGAAGGGACCCTGGGAAGCAATGCTCTGGAGTGCCTGAGGACAAAGGGCATCTGTGGATGGGATGGGAGTGAACAGAACCAGTAGGCTTGTGCAAGAAACCTTGTGCTGGGAGAAACCTCTCAGCAATTACTTGGTAGGATTTGGGGTTGTGTAGAAACTCTGTAATAGCAAGGAGAGGTGAAAACTGGTGAAACATGGGTAACATCTGTAATTGTGAGCCCTCCATGGACAAGTAAGGCTGGAAAACTCGGGTTTCCTTAAAACAAAGTTACCCAACAGTAAGAGTTTCCTCAATAAGGAACAGCTATGGTATTTTATTCTTCTTAGTTTGGGGAATATGGTTACCCTGTGCTATGATGTCCTTGTGTTATTCTTTACTGGCTAGGAACTATCTCGAATCTCCTCACACCCACCCTGGCCCTATATTTTCAACCGAGTGTTTCTGTATGTATGTATGTGTGTGTGTGTGTATGTATACATATGTATGTATGTGTATCCATATATATATGTTTGTGTGTGTATGTATTTTTGGCTTGTCACTATTAAAAAAAGGATTTGATTGATTTATTTATTTGAAGGAGATTGAGCGAGGGTGAGGGACAAGGAGACTTCTTGATGAGCATGGAGCCTGACAGGAGGCTTGATCCCATGACCCTGAGATCATGACCTGGGTGGAAGCCAAGAGCTGGATGCTTAGTCAACTGAACCACACAGGCGTCCCAATTTTTCACTTTGAACAAACTGTAGACTTCTAAGAAGTTGCTCAAAGTATCCAGAGAGCTCCAACAGATTCAGAACCCACTGCTGCCGTCACGACACCTTACAACTGTAGTGTATCAACAAAATCAGAAAATTAACATTGGCCCAATACAATCAGCCAGACCACAGACCTTACTCAGATTTCAACGGTTTTTGCAAATATTCATCTTTCGGTACGTCTTTGTGCATAGTTCAGCAATATTTTATCACAAGAACAGATTCCCAGCTCACCACCACCACATCTAAATATCTTTAGCTTCATAGCAGGCATGAGAATGTTTAAAACCTACCATGCAGTGAGGAAGAACATGAGTTTCGTCATCTGACAGACCTGCTTGCAAATCCTGGCTTCTGCGCTGGGTGGCTAGGTGACCTTGGGCAGGAATGATGTCTTAGTCTCTCTGAGCCTGTCGCCCCATCTGTAGAATGGGGATAATAAAAGTAGTAGCTGCTCTCAGTGTTGTCTTGCAGATGAGATGAGATCATTCCCAGCAGAGTATGTACACGATCTTCTGTTATAATACCAGTATCCTGGTGTCCATGACTTTTAGCTTTCCAGCTCGGGGTTGTTGACTCAGCCTCCAGAATAATTATTAAGAAAGGGGAAGAAAAAAGTAGGGGAACCTCAGCACACGGAGGCTACAGTTCTCAGCTCCCCTCCCTAGGACACTTGCCTGAGATAACTCTATGTCAATATCCCTGCCATCAGCCTCATTGATTCATGTTCCCTGTGCCCCTCCTCATAGATGCTATGGAAGGGAAGCTCCTCAGAGGCCCCATGTGACTCTTCAACTTCAATTATCTTTTCAAGGATCTCTCCTGTTTTGAATCTGTCTTACCACCTTTTCCCCTACTCCCCCCTTCCCCATGTCTTTCCTTTTTAATCACAGTCAATGGGAACAACTCATGTTGCATGTATAATGAGACCATAATATAGAGGAGTACATACGTGCAAATCAAGATTTTATTTAAGAGGAACTTGGTTGGAGAAAGAGAACTATACTCCTGTTGACATCTATTTCTCTATGTCTGTCTGTCTCTTTTAATAGACCGTGAGTTCTTTGAAGGCAAAGATTCTTTTAGGTGAGTTGTTAAGGCATCTTTTGGGCACCCACCCATGCTAACCTCTCAAAGAATAATCCCCCACAAAAATGGTAACTCTTGTGGATTGAGCTTCTCCCAAGTACTTGTCCTAGTGCTTGAAAACCTAATTCACCTAACATCCTACAAATTAAGTATTAGGATGAGCTCCATAGTGTGGACATACACACTGAAGCCCAGGATGATTAAATGAGCAGCATAACCATATTCTGTTTTCTCCCCAGAACCACATCCCCTCAACTTTCACATGGTGCCTGTCCATACATGTCTGCTTGATAATGACACGGGGCCTCTTTATATAGCGCCCTGGAACAGTGTAAAACAGGGCCATGCCTCTCTGTCTTGTTTATGTCCCAGGATCCTTTCTGAGGATCCAGTGACCCACTGATGGGGACTGCCCACTGCAAACCATGGTACTGTGAACAGCACACATGCACAAAGGGACCTGCCACCCTCCACTCCTTGTGAGACAGATACTTTGTACTTTCACTTCTCTTTTTTTTTTTTTAAAGATTTTATTTATTCATTTGACAGAGAGAGAGATCACAAGTAGATAGAGAGGCAGGCAGAGAGAGAGAGAGGAGGAAGCAGGCTCCCTGCAGAGCAGAGAGCCCGATGCAGGGCTCGATCCCAGGACCCTGAGATCATGACCTGAGCCAAAGGGTCTGAGATCATGACCTGAGCCGAAGGCAGCGGCTTAATCCACTGAGCCACCCAGGCGCCCCTTCACTTCTCTTTTGTTCCATGTGCCGTCAATCTCTAGCCCTACCTTGCAGTGCTGTCCTAGGCAAGTAGGAGGAAATAAAGTCATATTCATCTTACATTTATTAAAAGCTGTCTTTGTTGCAGCCACTTCCAAATAGGATATTTTATTTAAAACCCAGTCTCAGTGAATGCTCACACCTACTTATAAAAAAGATATTATTCTCACCATCATTTCACATACGGAAAAACCAAGGCTCCCAGAGAGTAAGGTGACCTGCTTCACACAACTAGTGGATTTGGGTTTTGAACTCAGGTTTGACTCCAGGTCCAGTGCTGTTAAGTGAAGATCTATATATTTTCAACATTTTAAAATTCAAAACATATAAAAGAGAAGCCAGTGACTGTCTTGTCTTTTGGCTCCTTGGTTCTTTTCCTCAGAGACAATATTGTAATTTCTTCAGTTTTCTTCCTGAGTTATTCTAAGCATATTAACTAGATATGGGACTCTATGGCTTTTTCTCACTTTTCCCACTGTCTTCGTACTCTGTGTCCTTCACTTAACAATGGATTTTTGAGATGTTTTCATAATCAGTTTATAGAAATGTCTTCATATTTTTCTACAGTTGCCTAATATTCCACAGTAATGATGGATCGTAATTTATTGGAAAAATAATGGATATTTAGATCGTTTCCAATTTCTGTTGTAACAAATAATCCTGCAGTGAATAACCTTAGGCTTACGTCATTTTCGTCTCTGTAAAAAAAATAAATCACGGAGGCCAAGTTTTTGGGTCAAAGGGCCTGTGCATTTGGAAATTTGAGAATTGTGAGAGCACTTTGCTCTCTGTATTGGTTGTACCAACTTATATTTCCCCAGGGCTCCTTCCTTTGCACGACAACAGATCAGAACAGGTGCCAAACTCAGGGAAAGCAGGGTGTGCTGCTGGAACACAGTCCTCTGGCTGCAGGCACAGCGAGCCTTCCTGTCTTCTTGTGCTCCACCCTTTCCTCACTCGGGGTCACTAGATGTTGCCACTGGAGGAAGGGGAGATGTTTTCCTCAAACAGAAGACACTAGAGTATCTGTTTATAAGTGATTCAAACCCAGAGCATCGATGAACCCTAAGAGCCTTGGGAGACTCCAGAGGAAGCTCACAGGTGGAACTGATGGTGGAGGCAGGCAGGCAGCAGCCTTCAGTTAAATATTAGTAATATTAAACATTTGCTGTACACTTTTTCAGTGCTGGGAACTGGGCTAAGTACCTTTCATGGATTACCTTGTCGAAGCCTCCTGACAGCAGTATGCAAGATGCGTACTGTCATTCTACTCATTTTAAGGATACAGAAATGGAGCTAATGGGATTGAATAAGTTTTGTAAGACCACGTAATTAGTGAATGGCACCGTTGGGATTCGAGCCCTTGTTTGATGTCACACTCAATCACTACACTAAACCACATTCTTCAGAGAACAGAGAATGAGCTTTCTGACTCCTTCCATCTCCATGCTTGGCTTCCACCCTTTGCCCCTTTCCCTTTGCCCACCACCTGGGGCTCTATTTCCTCTGGACTCAGCTTGTCTCACCTACTTCTCCCTCCACCAGCACATTTGATCCCTCCATTGCCCCAGCTTTTAAATCCCAGCTTCCCTCCCGTTCAGTATTTATAGTAACAGCCACAACTGCATAGGTCTCCACTGGACCTTAATATGGTGGGATTTCAGGTGCTGGGGTGAGCCAGTGGGGGAGATCTTTCAGAGGGGCGAATGTGTGTGTATGTGTGTGTGTTTCTGTGTGCGTATGGGAGTGTGTGTGTGTGTGCGTGCAAATGGGTGTGTATGTGTGTTTGCTTATGTGTGTGTGCATTTGGCATGTGTGTGGACATAAGCACATGTGTGTGTATGTGCGTGTGCATATGGGAGCATGTATATGTGTGTTTGTATATGTGTATGTGCATATGGGCATGTATGTGTATGTTTGTATGTGCATATGGGAGTGTGTGTGTCTGTGCATATGGGCATGTGCATACGTGTGTGTGCCTATGGGTGTGTGTGTTTGCAAATGGGCATATGCATACGTGTGTGTGCCTATGGGCATGGGCATGTGTGTGTGTGTGTGTGTGTGTGTGTGTTCTGTCCTCTAAAATCATACCGTGTGAGCACCTGTCTCTGGGAGAAGGTTGGCTGAGAGGCTGCTAACAGGGTCAGGAGTGAGCTGAGGAAATGTCTGCCTCCCTGGCGGTGCAGGCTAAGGGGAACCGTCGTGCTAGTGACAGTGATGTGAGAAGGGCAGAGGGGAAGGCCCAGGTCAGTCAGGTGGCGGAGGAGCAGAAGGCCCAGAAGGAGAGGGCAGAGCCGGGCGTGCTTTGTCTCTGGCTTCTGACATTACTGCACCAGTCCTCTGGAAGCTTCAATGATGAAGCTTCGCGTGGTGGTTGAGGAAGGCCAGCCTTGGTGCTAACTGTGGGGAGTGAGGTCTGAGGGCTGGCCTTGCGGGGTGACCAAGGGTGGACCGAGCGGTGGGGAGCCTAGAGATAATGTCAGTAGGTGTGCTGCGCTTGGCCAGCTGCCTGGCTCTGTGCAAGAGCTCGGTTCCCATCCTGATCACTGTTGCTGTTATTTCTGTTGTCACTTTGTTACCGTTCATGACTTCATTGCTTTCCTCCATCTCAGCCCGGTCCTTTGCCTGCTCTTGAGCATTGACGTCTTCTTTCCTTTGGGCAGGCAGGGATCCAGGAACGCCCACATGACCCTCCTCTCGTGGGAGGCCATCAGAAGCCTCACTGGACACGCATACTGACCTTGTCAGAGAGGAGGACTTGGGATGGTGGGCTCGTCCTTGCTGGAGCCTCTGGAGCCTCAAGCGAGAGCCCGACAAGTCAGGCGATCACTGGCCCTCGCCCCAGCCATAAGCAGAAAGGCATTTCGACCGCTTTCAGGTGGGTGGATTTTGGCTGAGAACCAGTTATGTGTTGGGGAGATGCAGAGACAAAAGGAACCCAAACATGCCAGTTGGGCTTCTCACTGTGGCTGGGGAATTTCACCGAGGTCAGCAACCCTTGCACTGGGAGCTGCTATACTCGCTCTCCCCAATCCTCCCTTCCCTCTCTTTCCTCTTGGATCTTGTCTGGTCTGGGCTCCTGGGGCACCTCTCCCTGGACGTCTCCATGCTATAGCTGGCCAACCCTGCTAGTCCCTTCTGCTGCTTCTTCTTTGTCCCTTCTCTCCAAGTCCCCGGCCTTTAAAGATCTCCTTGACTATGAGGGCCCCCGAGTGCATGTTCCTGACCCCACTCTCTGGACTCCAGACTTGTCCCTCAGCTGCCCTTCTGGGCCTCCATTCCCATCTCTGTCACCTTCTGACATTTTTTTTGCTATTATACATTGTTTGTCTCTTTGCTTCCCTGAACCACAATGTCAGCTTCTGGGAGGCAGAGACTTCGTTCTATGGACTGCTGCATCCCCAGCGCCTACAACACGGTCATTATTCAATAAATACTTACGGAACGAATCAAAGCATGCAAGAGGGTGAGCGAGAGGAAGGATGTATTGCTACCACGTACCGATACCTGCTAGGTGCTGGTCACTCAAAATCCAGCTGTTTTTTTTTCTTTTTTTTTTTTTTAACCCTTACAACCATTCTGTGATGTAGGCATCATCTCCCTCATTTTACAGGTAAAGCAACTGAAGCATAGAGAAACCACACAGCTTGTCGTTCTGTACTCCACGTGCACACCTCTCCCTCACTTCCAGAATGGGGCATCTAGGAAGGTCAACAGGAGAAGCACTTGGGTTTGACCTTGGGTACTGATGAGCTTCAGCCATTCCTCCATAGTTCCTGGGAGTTCTGAGCTCACCCTCTCTGCGCAGGCCCGGAAGCTGGGGTTGTCAGCTCCAGTGAGAGGCCCTTCTTCACTAGCTGCCGTGGCCGGGTGGTTTTCTGGTAGAATAAATAGCCTTTCCCCCCGGACACCTTGGGACCAGGGAGGGAGAAGAGGAACCTGGCTGTAAGTAGGGTGTTCTACTGCTATGGACTGAATTGTGTCCCCTCAAAACCCAGATGTTGATGTCGTAACCCCAACGAGACTGTATCTGGAGACTAGGCCTTTAGGAAGTAATCAGGGTTAGGTGAGGGCATGATAGGACTAATGTCCTTCTAAGAGACACCAGAGAGTTGTCCCCCACCTCCTCCCACCCTCATGTGCCTGTGCGAAGGAAAGGCCATGTGAGCACACAATGAGGAGGATAGTTCTTACCAGAAACCGAGTCGGTGGGGTCCTTGATCTTGAATTTCCCAGTCTCCAGAAGCGTGAGAAATACATTTCTGCTGTTTAAGTTTCCTGTGTATGATATGTTGTTACTGAGCCAGAGCTGACTAAGACATCAGCTATCTCTGTTTGCCAGGGACTGAGGGGTTCCCAGGATGTAGTAAGACTGGGACAACTCGGTCACCCTAGCTGTGCCCACCATGTGTGCAGTTGGGTGAGGTGTGTCTCAGAATTTTCTGCCTCTCCTTCTTCAACCCCCTCCCCACATACTTCCTTGACCAGGAAAAGTTCTCACACTTTGACTAACTAAGGTCTGTGTAGAAGAGCTTGGGGCCTCTGAGATCACCCTGGGGGACATGCACACTTCTTGCACAAAGGGAGTCTCTGTTCCTGGCAGAGAGATGTCTGGCAGCACTTGAGGGGGTGGGGGAGGCAGCCAGTGTGCTGGAAAGTGTCTGAGGTTGGAGATATCCTGGTGCAACCCTAGGCAAGTGACTCTGGGCCCTGCACAACTCCAGAGGGCGTCTGGTTCTCAGCAGAATTTGAGAGCCGTTCACCCAGAGCACAGTGCAAATGGTGGTGCCTTTTAGCTTGTATGACAAGACTGAACTGAGCTCCTTTATCTCAGAATCTGTTTCCTCAGCTTTGTCAAAGGAAGATAAGACCTACTTCATAGAATTGCAGAGAGAATTCAACAAGATAATGTGTTCAGATGTACTTGATAAGTAATGAACTCTTGCTTCCCTCCCCTTCCCTTAAAACAACCCTATGGAGGGCAGTAAGCT
This sequence comes from Meles meles, assembly GCF_922984935.1. Taxonomy (NCBI): domain Eukaryota; kingdom Metazoa; phylum Chordata; class Mammalia; order Carnivora; family Mustelidae; genus Meles; species Meles meles. Next base: position 89,663,351 of record NC_060070.1, on the reverse strand, counting down.
ACAACACAGCGGTTAAGATCGTGGGCTTTGGTCCCAGATTGCAAGGGTTCAAGCTGTGCTGGGCTAGGTAATCAGCCTCTCTTGGCCTTGTAGTTGTGGCAAAAAATTAGCATGACAGTAGTTACATTTTCAGGAGGCTGGGCTATTGGAGACCTCAGGGGCAGAATACTGTTGCAGCCTCTGCTTCTAAAAAGGGTCCCTGAACCATGAGAGACTATGGACTCTGAAAATCAACCAGAGGGTTTTGAAGGGGCGGGGGTGGGGGTGGGTGGGGGGGGGGTGGGGGGGGTGGGAGGAACCGGGTGGTGGGTAATAGGGAGGGCACGTACTGCATGGAGCACTGGGTGTGATGCCAAAACAATGAACACTGTTATGCTGTAAATAAACAAACAAACAAACAAAAAAAGGGTCCCCTAGTGAGTGACTGTGACTCTACTCTCTGGGAGTAGTCTCTCTCTTCCCACCTTCCTCTCTTTTCTCCTTTGACCCTCTGCCTATGGATTTTTTCAGGAATCCTTTCATGCGCTTTCTCACTGTCCCCCACCAAGGGTCATGGTAGGGGAGGCAATGTGGGTGAGCCCTCCAGGCTAGGTCCTTGCTGGAGGCCCCACCGGCATAGGGGGAGGACAACACAGCTTCTGGCCTTGGGGTTCTCAGATGCAGCCCTGCCAGACAGCAGGAGGGGGCCTCCGGGGGCAGAGGTGCTGGAGAAGGTGCTCCCTGAAGGGAGAAGCCTTTGCCTCGACGGAGCTGGAAGGACCAACCTAAAAGTGACCGGAGTTCCTAGGCTCCATAGAAACTTCTACAAGGGCTTTGACCCTCTTCCTCCGCCTGAGCTTCTGAGGAAGAGCTGCAGTGGCTGGCAGAGACTCAGGTGCCCCTGTGGCCTTTGAGGGACTTACTTGCAGAGGCTGAGGGCAGATGGTAGGGGCGAAAGAGGCCATCATGAATAATACAGTTCAGCAGTTCTCAACCCTGGCTGCTTGGTAAATGCTTCCTCCAGAAGCTACAGATTTTGATTTGAAGGGTTTTAAGTGGTGCCTGAGCATTTCCTATGTCAACTTCCAGTTTAGAAAAAGGTCAAAGCTACAGATCAGTTGAAAGAAGGGTACAGTGAACACCTAGTACCTTTCACTTCACGTATATTAGCCATACACACCAATCTCTCTCTTTCCAAATGGGTGTGTGTGTGTGTGTGTGTCTGTGTGTGTATACACATGTCTATATACACACATGTATGCATTTTATTTTTTAAAAGATTTTATTTATTTATTTATTTATTTATTTATTTAGAGAGCAGGGGGCAGGGGCAGAGGGAGAGGGAGAGAGATTTTCAACAGACTGTGCTGAGTGTGGGCCTCGATCCCACAACCCTAGGAGCATGACCTGAGTCAAGAGTCAGATCCTTAACGGATTGAGCCACTCAAGTGCCCCTATGCATATATGAATTAAAAAAAAAATCTGGATCACTGGAGTGTAAGTTGTAGGTGTCATAATACTTCCCCTTAAATATTTCTGCACACTTGCGTAATACTTCTGCAAAGGTATTTATTTTCCTACAGAACTACAATATCATCTTACACTTCGGAAATGTAGCAGTGAAATATTACATAATATACCATCCCTATTCAAATTCACTGTATTGTCTCCAGAATGTCCTTTGTAGCTCCCTCCACCTCATTCAAAGATCATTCGTTGCAAGGCTCTTCATTGTCCTTGAATCTAGAATAGTTCTCTTCAACTTCTTGACATTGACATTTTTGAAGAATCTATGCCATTTCGGCTGTGGCATATTCTATATTCCACCATCCACATCTCTCTGTTTGTTTTCTCTGACTGAATTTGGGTTAAACACGTCAGTAAGAGCACTGCATGGGTGGGGTGTCTTCCCACTGTAACACATAGGGGCTCATTTCATGCCATTCGGTCGTGCTGTTAATCACACCAAATTCATCGTGTGTTCAAGTGGTGTCTGCTATATTTCTCCATTGTACCTTCTAAATTAGTAAGTAATCTGAGGGGATCAGTTTTGACCGGATGAATATCTTACCAACTTCTTACCCAGTCGTAAGAGAGTATACTCCCGATCCTTCGCCAAGCAGATTAATATGGTATTAATATGGTAGACGATAATTTTCTCATTCTACCTTTCCTTCTACTTCATGGATAGACTTTGTTTTATAGAGTTTTCCAGCCTTTGAATATCACCATGAATTCAAAATTAAAAAAAAAATTGAATATGTCATAATTCATTACAAATACTAAAGCTCAAACTGGGTGTTATAGGTGACTGATGAATCACTAAATTCTATCCCTGAGACTAATAATACATTATATGTGAACTAACTTGAATTTAAATAAAATCTAAATAAATTAATAGAAAAGAACAAAGAGACCTCCAAATGTGAAAGCTCAAATTGTTCCAAATTTGGTCACTGGGAGTCCCTTCAGTTTGGCTCCTGGGTTCCTTTGTCATGTCTTCATTAGAGTTTCAGGACTTTCTGAATCTTTAGTATAAAGGTTCTAGGCTCGTTTTGTACTTTCTCTGCTGAATCAGGCATGTACTCAAGGAGTCCTGTCTCATTCCTTTTAAAGGAGAATGGTCTTTAAAAAAAAAAAAAATCTGTGGACTCATTGTGCTCATTATTGTTGGGGTATTGTTATTTCTAGGCCTTTTCAGTGGACGGAGCCTGGAAATACTTAAAAAAACAAGTCCTGAATTCACTTTGCTATTTCCAATTCAAATCCAACACCACAGTCCTTCCTTCCTCCTCTTCCCACATTCCATATTGACGCTTCCTTTCTCACATAGTAAGGACTTGGTTCTCAACAAAGTACTTACTAATTTTCTCTAACCCACAATGCACACGAAGCCATTTTAGAATTACTGCAGCAGAAATACTACTAACAACGAGCCTCCTAAGTCAGTTGTGAGCCTTCTTTGTAGTTCTTTTTTCTCTCTAGGACATATCCTATGAAGGGTATGGAGTCAAGGTGCTATGTCCCAAATTACTTGAATTATTTTTTTTCTATATGATTTTCTGTAGACTTAGTTGTTGATTTAGTTTTATCTTTGAAACCTATAAAATATTTAAATGATTGAAAAATATACAAAAGTGTCTGTACATGGAGAAGTCTCATCCCTAACACTCCCATTTCATTTGTATAAGCTTCTGCAGATAACTGCTTTCATCAGATTCTTATTTACTCTTCCAGACATTGTTGTTGTTTTATTATTCTTTTAAATTTCTTTCAAAAAAAAAAAGATCTTATTTATTTGAGGGAGAGAGAGAGCGTGTGCCAATGAGTGGGGAGGGAGGGGCAGAGGGAGAGGGAGAGACAGGTGTCCTGCTTAGTAGGGAGCCTGATGTAGGACTCCATCCCAGATCCCAGGAAGGCAGACGTTTAATGGATGGAGCCACCCAGGCACTTGTTTTAAAATAGCATTGATCCAGCTGCAAAGGAAAAGGGGATTTTAGCTAAAGAAACTGGGAATCTCTCTTATGGTGTGGATCAAAAAAGGATCATACAAAATGACAAGAAAAGTGGTAGTAGGAAATGAGGGAGGTGACATACAAGACAGAAGTCAGGGAAGCAGGGGCTTGGGCTAGAGAGTCTCAAATACTCAGATGATCCTAAAGACCACTGCCTGGGGGCTAACCTTGCAGGAAGTGAGTGAGTGCTTCCTGAAGATGGAGTCGGGAGAGCCTCCCCTCAACTTGATGAAAGCAGGTGATTTCATGAGCCCTGCCCTCAGGAATAAAGGGAAGGGGACTGGAAATATGAGCCAAGGTTTACGACTGAGAATGTTTCAGTCAAGCTGTTAAGAAGGGAGATGACGAGAGATAGAGGGACAGCTATCAATAAGAGAAGCAGCAGGCTGGGTCCCAAAAGAGTTGGCCTGGTATTCAGAAGCTGCTGTGGAGGTTAGGTTTGTGTAAAAGGGCCTCCAGAGTTCCCTAAATGACAGGGGGCAAGGACTGAATGAGGCAGTGTGTCCCTGACTGTAAGAACCAAGGTGGGAATTCTAATACGTTGAATGAGCTATGGTTCTGAACATTAAGAGGAATCCTATTTATCTCTGTTGAGCATGCAAGGAAAAAGGGCAAGCATAGCTTAGATAAATTGATCTAATGTTCCAGGCTAAAGTCAAAGTAGGGGCAGTGCTTGTCTAATTACTATTTTACCTCCTTCTTCTCCAGTGAAGGAAGTGGTCTTCACTTGGAAAGGGTACAGTAAACACTGCAAAGAGGGGATTGAAGTCAAGGACAGGTGAGGAGGCAGGAAAGCCAGCCCAAACTGTAATGAACTTGGAGTCCTGAGCCTGATGAATTACATCCTGCAGCCCTGGAGGGATTTGACATGCGATTTTGGAAGTGCTGCCATTAATCTTTGATAAATTATAGAGGAGGGCTTTTGAGCTCAGAGACAAGAGATGGGCACATGTGTTCTTGACTTTCAAAAAAGGGAAAAGACTACGTTCTGGAAGTTTTAGTGCAGTGTGCTGGGATTTTCTCATCAGCCTGGTGAACGGGAAGGCGTGTGTACCTTCAGGAAAGTTGGTTTTGAGTCCCAGTTTTGGTCCTAGACTAGGATATGTTAGCTGCCCATGTGCAGGACCAGGGTGGTCTGGACAGTGTCAAATCAGGGTGCTCCTGACAGCCCAAGCCTTCCATTTGGGGGATATTATGTCAAATTCCTGACATGGAGGTGGTGGTATCTCATTTGCAGCAGACTTGAATTCCTGGCATCCAGTGCAAATCTACTTCTTTTTAGGGGGATGCATTAAGAGTGACAGGTTGAGGAATTTTTTTAAAAGATTTTATTTATTTATTTGAGAGAGAGAGAGCAAGAGAGAGCATGAGATGGAGGAGAGGCAGAGGGAGAAACAGACCCCCCTACTGAGCAGGGAGTCTGATGCAGGACTCAATCCCAGGACCCTGGGATCATGACCTGAGCCAAAGGCTGATGCTTAACCAACTGAGCCACTCAGGAGTCTGGAGGAATGTTGTGGGCAGAGGCTTCTTGGCATCCTGGTGGACAAATGGTGGAAATGCGATGGACTAATCACTAGTTCAACCATATCCAAGGGAAAGGTGACCAATATGTTAATACTGGATGGAAGGAGGACTCTAGTGGCATACCAGAGGGATCTCCATTAGCCCTCTCCATTCAACATCGTTATCAACGACTTGGATCAGGACACTACAGATAACACAAAGCCAAGAGAACTGGAAGAAGCATCAGGTCCCAGAATCAGCTTTCAAGATGATCTTGATATCCTGGAGAACTAGGATTGAAAACAAAACTTAATGGAATATGGATCAGTTTTACACCTAGTTAAGACCAAAAAAAAAAAAAAAAAAAAAAAAAAGGGAGGTAGAGACTTGAAAATGGGAGGTAGAGAAAAAACTTTGGCAGGAGGTGGAAGTATTCCTCTCTACCTAGTCATACTCCATGTATTCCAAAAAGGATCTTAGGGAACTTGTAAAACTATAAAAAATGAGAAAGAGCTGAAACACAGTTGAGTGAATTGCAGTAGCAGTTAACAGTAGCAAAATACTAAAAGCACAGTTAAGACCAATCCCTAGACATGTGTATCACCCAACCTGGTTGGTGACAAGCTGTGACAAATTGTGCGCAGAGCTCCTCTGCAGCTGAAGCAAAGAGGGAAGCTATGTTTGTTTGAGATTTTCTAGTATACGTAACAGACAAACAAACCATTTATCCAATAGAAGCACTGCTTTTCTAGGTGGTGAGACTTGAGAGAAAATTCTCGTCTGGGTCCTTATAGAGCACTCGGTGAGGCTGAAGCTGGAGTCCTCAAAAGGCAGGATATCAAAGCAAATCCAGTGAAAGCAATTCTCCTTGGAGCCAGAAACATGTCTAAGCCCCAGATCTAGAACGTTGTCTACCTCTCTAACTCAGTGTTTCTAGACTTGTCCTCATTTCTGCTGCCCGGGGGAGACCACCTCACCTCATCTCATTTCATTTCTCCCTCTCCTGCATAAATAGTAAGTAATAATATTTTACTGGGTAGAGTTGAACTATTTAGGATCATAAAACTTTGAGATACCTAAGGTTTTTTTGTCCCCCCCAACCTCCCAGATTTTCACTCTCTGGGGACCCTATTGTTCCTGAGAATAAATACTCTACTAGGATGGAGGACCATTTCTCCTTCACAATCTTCTTCAACACTCAACAGTTATTCTCAAGGTGCATGTTCTCTAGAGAGTGTCTTTATTTGGCCAATTTCCCCTCCTGGTGTAGGGCTTTTGTTTTGTTTTTGTTGTGTAATTTTGGTCTTTTTTTTTTCTTTAAACCAGTTTGACTCAGTGCTGCACAACTAGGAAGTGGCTTCACTTTGTCCATCTCTCGTTTTCCAACTCTCTGTCGCATCTCTCCTTCTCACACTCTGACGCTGTCTCAAGCAGAGCCTCTATAGCTTCTGGGCACCATTGGTTATAACCAGCCTCATTCTGGCTGGTTAGCCTTGAAAGGTCCAGCCCAGGCTACATCAAGACTTCAGTCTCACACCCAAGCCCAGGCTTCTCTCCACCATCCAACAGCTGAGGCCTGAGCTAGGGACCTGCCTTGGGAAGGGGACATTGCTGCTTTTTACCACCTTCTCTCCCATCTTGCCTGTCCTTCTGGGCCTCCTTTTGGGTGGAGGTCTTACCATTCCCCTGGAAGAGGGGAGAGGTCTTACCACCCTGTTGTCACACTCAGTGATGAGAGGGAAGCCACCCCCATGTCCTCTCTGTTCCTTTGCCACTGCTGGCCTCTCGAGCTAGCTTCCCACATTCCTTGATAGTTCTCTGGGCAAGAAACAGGTGTTAACCTCCTTGTTCTAGAACCTGGGGGGAAAGATGAGGATGTTCCCCAGGCTTCTGTCCAGTGGGAAACCGTGTCAACCTAGTGGCTCAGGCAGCATTCAGCTGGATGTAGGACTCACTCTCCCCTCTTGAAGGCCTGCCATCCTCCAAGTGCTTCTCCTAGATGCCGTGGTTCTCTTGAAGGCTGGAAGAAGCATCTCTCTCCCTCCTTTCGTGGGGAAGGGAGGGCTAGGGACACAACTCAGCCTTAATCTCTAGGTTGACAGGCCTCTGCTCTTAGAAATGCCCTTATCTCAGTGGACTCTCTCTGAACTTCTTGTGTTCTCTCATGGTGCTGGAGGTGGGGTGGCAGGTCTGAATCATACATCTTTGAATACCTCCTGCAGGTATGTTCTGATCACTTTCTCTTTGCCTATTGTCCTTCACTTTGGGGGCATTAGCAGAAATTCGGAAGTTGGGAAAGGCCCATTCAATACCCCATCGAATGTTCAAGCTTCCTCACTGGCTGGGGCCCCTTCCTGGAACGTGCTTGCCAGGACTTGAACCTCTGGCTCAGGGCAATCCATTCCAGTGATCACAAGAACCAGACAAAGAGCTGTGGCCATGGGCCCTCCTGGCTTCGTGGTTGTTCCAGAAACTGCCTTTCCACAACTGCACAGAAAGTGTCTCTCCTCACTTCCTCTCCACTGTTTTTAAGGTTAACTTAATAGCAGCTCCCCCATTTTGGTGTACATGCAGAATTTTTAAGAACAAAGTAGTGAAGAGTTCAGAGGCTTCCTTTTCCTGCACCCCCCCCCGAGGTTGACCTCAGTCCACCTCGTGGAGATGGGAGGAAGCAGAAGGAGACGGGAGGAAGCAGAATCTGGGCTTCCCAGATTCTGGGGGAGAAGGAGGTGAGGAAATGGGTGGTGTGGTGTGAGTTGAGGGCGGGGGCTTGGGGGAAGGAGAGAAGGATAGACACAGTGTAGGCTCGTTTTTAGGCTCTCTGGTTTCTGAACCACACCAAACAGCAGGGCTTCAGAACCTCCAGCCCTCATTTCCTAGGAAAGGGAATCCACAGGGCAACATGTCTGAATTCTGGTGGGCCATCTGGAGCACAGTGACTTTTTTCTGATGGTGAGACTGTGGCCAGGTAGCAAGAAAGCCTGGGTACAGGTGACTCCGGTCACGGGAGAGGCACACATGTCAGATAGGTTTTGTTCTGTGGCATCCACAGAGCTCTGTTTGTCTCCCTCGCTATGTGTCCATTGAGGTCCCCTTGCAGCCCTGCTTCATGTTTCCTCCTCTAGGGGCCCACAGCTGTGGGATAAGGCACTCACTCTCTAAAACATTCATGGTCATATGACAACAGGGGAAAGAAAGCCCAGAAAAACCACATACTAGCTCTTAAAACTTATACCTAAAAGCGTCATGAGTGACTTCTGCTCACATTTCGTGGGCCAAGGGATGGTGTTGAGTTTGTCTTCCCTAGGGAGGGAGGCTGGGTATTGGGGACAATACTATGGCAGGGTAGTTGCGTGCTATTCGAAGTCAACAAACAAGGTCGTCAGAAAAGATTTGAAGGTAGCTGCCGTGTGGGATATTGTATTTTTTCCCTAAAGATTATTTCATCTTGTTCGATCCATCATATTCTGAAATTCTTTTGCTGTCCGACAAATATTGATCAGGGAAGCTGTTCAGGCACAGAGCTGTAACCACATCACTCCGTAACTCCCTGACACACTCCTCCTGGCTGGCTGAATTTTCTCCCAATTTCTGTCTCCCTGATACCCTGCATGCCACAGCCCCCTCGTTTTTCTTTTTTCTTTTCTCTTCTTCTTCTTTTTTTTTTTAAACCCACTTCAGTTTTTTATCTGAGTTCCAAAACCCAAATGTTTGGTCACCTCTGTGGTCACCCAAGATTTTCCAAACTCTTGTCTCCAGAGACTGGTAAATTTCCACTTAGATCTTCCTACTATTTGTCTAGCAGAGCAGTGGGATCGTAGGAGGTCTTTCTGTCTGAGGACCTGAATTTCCAGCATAAGTGTGGTTCGCTGAGGGATTAGCATGCTTTTTTCTTTTTATCACTAAAAAGAATTTTAATATTTTATTAAATCATCTGTCCAGAAAAGGAATGACTGAACAATCATAGCTATAAAAGCATCTTAACATAACAAATACCTGAGACCTGTTTGGTACTTTTCTTCACTGTTCCTTCCTTTTACAAACCCAGGGGCTGCTCATCCTTGATTTATGGTGAGATTGAAACTTGATGGGTCTGTCCTGCTCCTTTGGGGGTCGGTGCCCTCCGTGTTTCCGGGGCCCCTCACCGCAGGGAAGAGAACCCTTTCCTGGAAGGAGCCTTTTGTTTGCCTCGCAGGGATGTTTCTGGGCCACAGCCCCAGACAGCCTATTCACTCTCCTGGAGGGGAGAACTCATGAAAGAGGCAGCCTCATTTCACGTTTTTTTTTGCCTCCTTATCAACTGGGGCAGTGTGTGTTTTTCCCTCTGACTCATGGATTCAGAATCTCAGGACTGGAAAGAGGCTTCCCTGCTGTTTTCTTCAAGTGACAAAAACACAAAGATAGAGTGTAGCTACCTATAGTGCCTCGTTACATTTCAGCGAGAAGAATATTTATAATTGTCTTTCCCAATAAGCCATTTTCCCAGCCAGTTTATTTACCTTATTTTGATTTTGAGGAGGCTCATTTCCTACCTTGCTTTGTTTTGTTTCTTTACTGGCCTTAGCTGGGTCTTTTGTGAGCTGGTAATTTGTTCTCTGGTCTCTTAGCAACCAGGAACTTTTCCAGCTCCCACTGAATCAGACCTTGGAGTTGCAAAGTTTATAACAGAACCTGCTGAAGGACAACACCTCTTCCAGAGCCAACAATTTTAAACCAATGTTTGAACAAGAAAATCAACCAGGGTTTCAGGATATGTACATTCATAAAGGCAACAACTAACAACACACACATCTGACTCTCCAGGATGGTTCGATTGTCTCCTAGTCCCAGTCCCAGCCGGCTGAGTTTTGCTCTTTCTCTGTCCCCCCAGGCAGCACACAGCACTTCCCCTTCCTTGCTCCTGGGCTGATGTGAAGCAGATGGGGTCTGCCTGGAAAGAAAACAAGTGAGCCCTGTTTGGAGGAGCATAGAGAGGAGGTCCTGGGTCTGCTCTCCTTATCCAGGATGGGGCAAGCAGCTGACATGGTCTTTGCCAGGTTCATCCCACATGCACACACATGCACATTTCATTCCACACATATTCCACACCACTCTGTGCTAGATATGGCCCTAGGGAAATGCATAGAACATAGCCCTGCTCCTATAGAGCTCACAGTCTAGTAAAGACAAGACATCAATAAGTCAGTTGTTATCCAGTGTGATAAGCCCAACATCCATGATATACACAAAGGAGTGGGGCGGGGGAGAGGGAATTCAGCCTGAGGAGTGCAGTGGGAACCTGTGTGAATGATTGCACCAGAGGTAGAATGGGGGCTCGGGGAGGGGAGTTGGGGTGGACGAAGGGGTACCTCTCTCCACCTTTAACCTGTGTGCTGAATCACAAACTTCCAGCAGGGAGCCCAAAGCTCGGTTATTAGCTAGTGTGAGAGTTCACTAATTCCCGGGACTATCCATGGCTATGTAAAAAGTCACCCCACAACTCAGTGATGTAAAACAGCCCCTGTTTTATTATTCTTTTGGATTCTTTGGATCAGGATTAGAAAAGGACACAAGGGATGGCTCTTCTTTGTTCTGTGGTGTCTGGGGCTTCAGGGGAGGACTCGAGTAGCTGGGGGTACCTTTAGCTGTGGTGGTTTGGAGGCCACTTCCAATATGGTTTCTTCACTCATGTCTGGCAGCTGGGCTGGGTTGGCTGATACACGGGCTTGGTGGAGACCAGTCTATATTGTCTCCATGTGGCGTCTCCAGCACGGAGGTCTCAGGATCATGGGATTTTGTACATGGAGGCTCAGGGCTCAGAGAGCAAGGACATGCTTGCTGAAGGAGAGGCTGGAGCTTCATGGCCTCATGATTTTTGCCTTGGCAGTCATGTAGCATGACTTGCATGTACTCTATTGGTGGAAGCCAAGGCCAACTGGATGAAGGTGACATGGGCCCACCTCTCATTGGAAGGAGGTCAAGATATTTGCAGTTAGGCTTCAGACACCATATAAGGAGCAGAAGGTAGTGAGTTCTGGTCTGACTCTGCCCCTCCTTTGCCCTGTGACCTTGGGTTAGCTGCTTTACCTCTCTGGACTCCAGCCTCTTCATCTATACAATGAGGGGTTCACCTGGTTAATCTAAAGTTATGAGGAGCATTAGCATAGTAAGTATATTCCTTATTACCCATTGATTAGGTGTGAGTCAGATTTTGATGAAGGGAATGGACCTCCAATTGAATCATGTGGCTCACTGGATAAATGTGATTTTTAGAATTTCCCACTGGAAGGGATTTGAGGAACCCTTGTTTTACAGATGAGAAAACTGAGGTCTAGAGGATCTAAAAGTTCAGAAGTAAGTTAACAACAAACATTAACTAGAGAATGGAACAGGGTCCCTGAACAATCACCCTGTGTGTTTTCCACTCACCTTATTACATTTGGAATTACATATGGGATTTCATTCAAACATCCACCTTCAGGAAGACGTTTTTTACATAAACTTAAGGCTATCTGTAAATAGCCATCTGGAAATTTTCCGCTGGGTCCGACCTGAGAAGTTGTTAATTGGGCAGATCTGTGCTCACGGGCTGGCCCCTCTGGGGGCCTTGCCCAGGACTAACAATGGAATTGTTAGAATTGGGCAATGGAATTGGGCAGAATAACAATGGAGCTGGGAGGTGGGTTGAGAAAAGGTGAGTTTACTTCCGGTTTGGATCTTAATTTTTTTTTTCATACCAGCCATATTCAGGACCAGCTCCTGTGCATAGGTAATAGGGTGATTGAGTTAAATAATAAATGACAAGGGAGGCCACAGGAAGAGGGAAAGCAAAGCAAGAGAGAAGGAGTCTGATTTCAGCTGAAATTGCAAAGGACATTGAGCTGCTGAGAGAGTGATGGGAGAGCAGAAGGGACTTGTGGTAACAGGAGCAAAAAAGAACTGGGGAGAAGAGCTGTGTGGCCTATCACAGCTCTAAGAAAGCAGAGAGAAAAAGGACAGACTCAGTGTAGAAATATAAATAGGACATTAGGTGTTTAAAAAGTGGGGAGGATCCTGAAGTCCTATCCAGTATCGGGGAGTAAAACAAAAAAGCAGCGTAGGTCACAGGACATTGAATCTTCATGACTAAGGGGATTTTCCAGAGGGGAATCAATCACAGACAGGGCCTTAAGTGGCGTCAGCCAGGCAGTGCTGATTTTGTCATGTAGTTTGGACATTGGCTGGGAACAAGTTTCGTCTGTGCTCAGCTACCAGTTGGGATGCGGTCAGGGTGGAGGAAGGAAGACACTGAGGAAAGCCCGGGGCTCTCTGGTGGGAGCCCGAGCCCAACTCCCCTACCCCATCGAACCCATTTTTGGCTCACACCGATCCCACCTCTCCAATCCTCTCCAATCCATCACCTTCTGCTCTTGCCCAGCTCCTGCTAAGCCCTCTGCCCTCATTCCTTCCCATCCATCCCATCCTGATAGGATCACCCTATTACCCATCCTGATGCAACACAACGTGTCATCACCATTACACCATTGTCAACCTGCCCATTCTCATCTCAACCCGCTTTTTTTATCCCCTCGCGTTTTCTTAACAGATCCCTTTATTTGGTACCTATTGCTATGACAATCTAAGCCTTTGTAGGATTAAATTCTCAAGATGCTAGTACCCTTAGGGGTGTAGGAATGTGACACCCCTAAAGCAGGTCATGTCAACTTTTTTCTTTTCACTATTATGCAGAAAATAGTATTTGTGTAGCCCACCGGGTCGAGGACTCCAGCCTAACCCAGGCCCCTCCAGCTCCGCCAGGGCTGGAGGTGTGTGGGCAAAGCTGAGATCCACACTCATTACAGTTTTGGAGGCTCCACAAAGGACTGTAGGATTCTGCACACTCCCAACACCACACACTTTCCCTATAGACTTGTATGCTGCCTGTTTACCCTTTGGCTGACTCACCAAATGACATCAGTTCCAGGGACAGGAAGGCCTCATCCCTCTTCTGCTGTCAAAGGTAGCGGCAAAATGGAATAGCTTGGTGGTGATGTAGTCACAGCAGGACTGGCACATTTGCCTCAGTCAGGAAAAAGCAGCCATGGTGTTCAAATATATTTAGGGGGGAAACTATCACACTAGTTACAGAGCTTGTCACAGCGCTCAGGGCTGAAAGGGAGACAGAAGGGAATATCATGCAGTTCCTGCTTTTGTGAGCTTTTATTCCAGTAGCAGGGACAAGACAAGCCTGGGAGAACTGTAACAGAAGCCCGGAAAGATGAGAATCATGAGAGAAGTTCACAGCCCCTGGGGGTTGAAAGGAGGCAGAGGGTCTGTCCAGCTGAGACAGAACCCTCCAGAGTTCCACCAAAGTCATCTCATTTCACATGGGCCTGAAGGAGGGGCAGGACTTCCCCAGGAGCGGAGCTGGAGGGAAGAGTACATTCCAAACCCAGGGAGGAACATGAACAAAAGGACAAAGGGGCAAAACAACAGATGGGGTGGAGGAACCTACGTAGTCTGGGAAATGTGAAGGGCGCGGAGGCGGTCCAGGGATCCTATAAAGAAGTAAGTTGGAGGCAGGTTGTGTAGAGCCCTGATTCCAGGGTAAGGAAAGGTGTGGGGTTAAGGGGTCATAGGAACCCCTTGTCTGAACTCTCCTTCTGGACCCATGGAAGCCCAGTGTGCTGGCTATGAGACAAGGGGAAACCCATGCAAATATGCTGCTTGCTGTATCCTACATAATAAATATTATTACGGGTTACACAAAGGCAAAATAGTCCCTTACCTCTGACCTAGGAGGCCTTGTGCCTTTTGCCAGGCTAAGTCATTAGCTTGTAAGTGGGGTGAGACCTAAGACTCTTCACAGTTCTTGAAAGTAGGATGGGTTTGAAGGGGACAGCCTGGAACTGTGGCAAACAGGAGGCTATAGAAATTAGGATGCTATTGGCTGCAGGTAAGACACTAGGCAACTAAAAATGGCTTAAAAAGGAATGTCATTTAATGATCTTACATCAACTATGAGATCAGAAAATTCCAGGAGTGGTGGTTATTACGGCAGCTCAAGATCATTAGAGTCTGGATTAGCTTCACTTTGATGCTCTCTACTTTCTCCTCATAGTCCCAAGATGGCTGCCATAGCACCAACCATTACAGCCTCACATAGGAACAGGCCATCTTCCTCACAGAAAGCATATACGTTAGAGAAAGAGTTTTGTTTTTGTGTAACTTCCTTTTTCTGTTGGGTAGGAAGATTTTCCCTCATGTTTTGAAACATCAATCACTCCAAACTGGAATGGGATTAATGCAATAATTTAGACCAGTGATTCTCAAATTTGAGTGTGCTTATCAAAGCCTGGAGGACTTGTTAAACACAGATTGCTGGGCCTTAGGGTTCTGGTTTAGCAGGTCTGGGGTGGGGCTCAAGAATTTTATTTCTAACAAGTTCCCAGATAGGCTGCTGCTGGTCCAGGGACCATACTTTCAGAAGCACTGGTTTCAGATTATGCTTCTTAATTCTGGCTGTATAGTAGAATAACCTTGGGCAAGTGTAAATATATAAAAAAACAAACTACCCGGGTGATTCTAATATGTAATATATACATATAATTTTTTATGTATGTATAAAGTGTCTGAGCCACACACCTGACCTACTGAATCAAAATTTCAAGCAGCAGGGCCTGTAAACTGGGACTTAAAAAAAATCCCTCGACTGATTCTAATGTGCAGTCAGGGTTCCACAAGTTGGCCTAAATCAAAATGAAATCTCCCTGTATGATCCCTAAATGTCAGCATTTCTAAACAGGGAATGGGAAGAATGGCTTGCAGCAGCCAGCCCGGGGTGGTCGCCACAGGGAATATCATGGTGCTCAGAGCAGTAACTGAAGGAGCATCTCCGAGGGCCCTTGCAGGTAGAAGTGACCATCCTTGGAGACTGAAGGGATGTGGAAAGAGAGGGAGAGGGAGGAGATGATGTCGGATGGGATTTCCAGAGAGCCATGAGGAGAATGAGGGAACCCGGAGAAGCAGGCTCGGCAGAGATGTAATAGTTCCAATCAAGACATGTGGAGTTGGAGGTGGCTATGGCATGCCACATGGGACAGACCTAAGGCAGGGGAATGGGAGGCCAGAGATGCATGATTGAGAGGTGAGGGCTGAAGATGGCCATAGGCATAGCAGCAGTCTTTCTCCTGACCAGTCATGCAATCAGCTACATGCCCTTAGGACTCAGCATCCCTGACCTGGGCTATTCCAGTAGAACCCCGCCCAGACTTCCTGCCTCCAGTGTCTCAAGTCCAGTCATCCATTTCTCACAAACCTTCAGTATGATCTTCCTAACACAAAAATGTGATGCTCGGATTCCGTTTCGTAAAGCTCTTCCCTAGACTGCCACTGCCGTGGAGAGGGTCTCAGCCTTGGCCACACATTCAAAGTGCTTGCAGAAGTGTTTAACAAACTCTGGGCTCTGGGCCACTCTGACACCAGCTCCTTCAGCTTTCTGATTTAACTGTTCTGGGAGGGCACCTGGGCATTGCTATTTTTAAAATCCTCTTCCAAAGATTCCAATGTGCAGCCAGAGTTGAGACTACGGACCCTCAGGATGAAGTCCAAACTCCTGGGCGTAGCATCCCAGCTTATCTTGCCCAACGCATCTCCCCATGCATGTTCCTGGAGCTCAAGCCCTCTCTTCCCTTGTCATTCCCTGAACACACCATGAACTTTCATGCTTCTGCAACTCCACACCTACTCTTCCTCTGCTCAAAAGCCCTTTCTGTTTGTTGAGTCCATGGATGTCTTTATCCCAGGCTCACTCAGCCTTAAGCATCATCTCTGTCTAGAGGGCTTCCTTGATCTTCTAAGATAGTGACTACTTTTTCTTGGCTGCCCCACCTGGTCCTGTTCCTCTCTCACTGAACAGACAGATGTGTATTCACCTCTATGGTGGGCTTTGCTCACCCACTTACTGTGGGACTTTGGGTAAGTTGTTTCAGCCCTGCCGGTCACCACATTAGCTGTAAAAGAGATAATGATGTCTACTGTGTGGACTTCCTTCCTTCCTTCCTTCCTTCCCTCCCTCCTTCTTTCCTCCCTCCCTCCCCTCCCCTCTCCTCTCCTCTCCTCTCTCTTCTTTCCTCCCTCCCTCCCTCACACACATTCTTCCTCTTTCTTTCTTTCTTCTTTCTTTCTTTCTTTCTTTCTTTCTTTCTTTCCTTCCTTCCTTTCAGACTTCTTTATTTTTTATATTATTTTATCATTATTATTTTAAAAGATTTCATTTATTTATTTATTTGACAGAGAGAGAGAGAGAGAGAAAGAGAGAGAGAGAGGCAGAGTGACAGGTGGAGGAAGAGGAGAAGCAGCAAGCCTGAGCAGAGAGCCTGATGCAGGGTTCGATCCCAGGACCCTGGGACCATGACCTGAGCTGAAGGCAGACGCTTAACTGACTGAGCAACCCAGGCGACTCTATTTATTTATTTTAGAGAAAGAGAGAGAGTGAGAGTGAGCATGAGGGGAGGGGCGGGGGGGGTGGAGAGAATCTCAAGGAGACTCAGAGCGAGCATGGAGCCTGACACAGTACTCAATCTCACAGCCCTGAAGTCATGATCTGAGAGCCAAGACCAAGAGTTGAATGCTTAACAGACGATACCACCCAGGTGCCCCCACTGTGTGAGTTTCTTATGAGAATGAAATGAAACAATTTGTATTCAGTGTCAAACACAGGGCCTGGCACAGAACAAGCCCTCCACCTCTGGACCAGTGCTGCCCAAGAGAAGTATAACAAGCCACACACAAGGAAAAAAAAATTAATCTCAGTAGTATATTTTATCTTAACTCACAATATCCCCAATATTACCTTTGAACATGTAATAATATAAAAGTTATTAATGAGCTAATTTTACTGGTTTTCATAGACATTTTTGAAATAGCTATTTTATAGTTTTAGCACATCTCATTTCAGACTAGCCACTTTTCAAGTGCTCACTAGCTGTGCATGGCTGGTAGCTACTGTAGTGGACAGAGCAGTTCAACATACCATATCTGATTTTCTCCTGCATCACTCAATGCTTTACATAGAGTAGTGTCTGACATGTGTCTATGAGATGTTATTGCACTAAGTCAGGTAGTTCCAGAGTCATATCATTGGACAGGTTGCCAAGGAGAATAATTGAGACACAATCACAAGTTATGATGAGAGGTTATGGAAATCAGTCAGTGACTGAAAGAAAGGCAAAGCCAAGGTGGGGGAGCACCAGCCATCTCCACGGCGAGTCTGAAGTCAGAAGTCTAGAATGGGGAAGGTCTAGATATTGGTCTTCATGTTGTGGTCACTAATATTTGGGTTCTCTTCAAACAAGTCTCGTGCTAAATTAGAATCAATCAACCCTACCCAATGACAGCATGGGTGGCCCTTTTTGGGTTAGGATCTTGGGATCACTATGGGAAAATCACTTGACTCCAGATACCTCCCTCTCCAGGCTGAGTTTTAGGGAATTGTTATTAAAACAGACTTGTGTTTGAGTTCTGGTTCTACCATCAATGAGCTGTGTGATCTCAGACAACGTTTCCGAGCTTCAGCTTCTGCCATCTGTGAAATGCAGACTAATAGCTTCTGTATCATAGGGTTGCCTTGAGGAGATCACACATTGTGACATGTCTTGAGGAGACCATATGCTTCTGACATGGCTCCCTACTATTCTCATCTCCTGGTATTCACCTCCTATGTATCCCCTCCCTTTGGGTGTGGGCTGGTCTTAGTGACTAAATGCTAACCAACAGACTATGGCAAAATGTTGGGGATGTACTTCCAAGAGTAGATTACAAAGACTCTGACTTCTGTTTTGCTAGCACCTTCTCTTTCTGGTACTCTCTGCTCTCTAAGGAAGCAAGCTTCCAAGTTATAAGATGCTCTGCGGAGAGGTGCACATGGAAAAGAATAGTGGAGGTCTTGTGCCACAAGCTCATGACAGCTCCATGAGGAATGTACTTGCACAGCTCAAAGGGGAAGTAAGTTTTGACAACAATGTGAGTGAGTTTGAAAATGGGTCCTTCAGGTAGAGATTTGAGATAAGACTGTGGCCTCCTGGGAACCAGAAGACCCAGCAAAATTGTGCCTGGACCCACAGGAACCATGAGGCAATAAATGTGTGTTGTTTTAAGTTGCAAGTCTTGGGGTAATTTGTTACACAGTAATGAGTAACATAGACATGCATGCAGCAATCTGACACAGCATCTAGAATATAGAGGTGCTCAGTAGCTTTAAATATTACTTTAAGCAGGAGTAGTGGAAAGTTTGCTCTTGGTAAGGGAGTTTTGTCTCATAACACAGAAACTCTCTAAGCTAGGCAGCCTACTGACAGCTTTTATGAACAGCCTGGATGAAATCAGACTTGCTTAAGGGGAGTCATAATTTTATTTTTTAAATTACATTCATTCTTTCACACTGGAGTCCACAGGTACCTACACACCCCAGGCCTGGTTTCCACCCCATCCCATCATGTCCCACTTTTAACCAAGGCCCCATATCATCACACTGTGAGGACAAAAATCAGACCCTTTCCTGGGATGGAGAGCCACAGCCTACCCAGGGGCGGAAAGCAGATTTAGGACCAAGAATAAGGTACAGTCAGCCTAGAGGCCCAAGAAGAGAGTTTTGTTTTGTTTTGTTCCCTTTTTTCAGGATTTGGTTGTCCTCAGAGAGGAAAACTAGTAAGAAGAATCCATGAATAATGAAGTTTAGCATGTATGATCATGGAGCCTGATCAATTGTGAAATGTAGTCAATCACAATGTGCCTTGTCTGGGAAACAAATGTGTTAAAGGGGGGTGGTCTGTGCATCACGAGAGGAAAGGAACTTGGAGGATCCACGATTTGTCAGGTTTTTTTTTTTTTTTTTTTTTTTCCCCTGTGCTGTCCAGGGCAAGGGGGCCCATCTGGCTGACAGGAACATCCGCTCTGCTTGACAGGCAGGCCCGAGAGGAGCCGGAGCATCAGGCAATCATAACTCACTGACACAAGCCATTAAGATCAGCCTGCTCGTCGCTGGCAGAGTCCTTGCTTACTACGCAGTCTTCTGATGAGAATCATTCATTTCCCACGTGTGCAAGCCTCCCACCAATGGACATGAGGTTCTGGTTTTCTCAGAAGTTACAGTTCTCCCTGGAACTAATGAGCTAATATTCTGGCTTATTCATCAGTCTCTTGAGAGTTTGCACAGCCTGGGCGGGTCCCTGACCTCTGAGGCACCAACCAGATAGAGTTGCTGCCTCTGAAAGTGGAGGACACTTTCCTGGGACCTGGTGAGCTCCTGTCCTCCATCCCTCTTTCCTGCTCTCGATCCCCTCTTTCTCTTCATCTTTTTTTCTTCTGCTGCACCCACCTCCTCTCTTTCTCTTTTTCTCTTCCTTGGTGTCATGTCTCTGCTATGAATCATGACATAGCATTCTTGGTTAAGCTAATGGATTTTGGAGCCTATGCGGTTTGAGTGCTGGTTCTGTCATTTAGTAGCTGTGGGCTCTTGGGCAAGTTATTTTGAGCTCTTGGTGACTCATTTGCAAAATGGGAATAATAACACTTGCCTCGTAAGGCTGATATCAGGATGAAATAAATCAGAGCAGCCCCTGGCACTGGCGGGTACTCACACAGTGTCAGTTAAGTGACAGGGGCTTTGCATCCTATTGCCCTGAATGTCCCACTAAGGGGTTTGCTACTGAAGTCTGCTCTCTGAAGACCATTGTCATATCCTACTCTTTTCTCTTTCATCAAATGCATGGATTTGGTGTCTTTGCTAATAGGTGTCACACTTTTAAGCAATTTAAAAAGTTAAATTACTTTCTTTTTGGAACAGGTGAAGAGTTGGTGTGCATTAAAGTCAAAAGGTACTGAAGGATATACAGAAAGTTTCTCCTGCTCCCTCTTTAACCACCTGGTTCCTCTCCCCAGGGCAATTAGTGTTAGCAGTTTCTTGTGAGACTGTCAGATCTTTAGATAAAAGAGACCAGGATTTATAAGATTTCTATTAATTCAACATTTCTTTGTTGAGCACCAACCAGGTGCCAGGTGGTAGAGGAGAACAACAGGGAATGGTCTCAGTTCTCTGAGATCCCACAGTGCACTAGGGGCGGAGGCCAACAATTATAATCTGATTTTATTAAAGGAGAAATAGAGAGAGGAAAATAAGCCAATAATGGAGACCGAGGACCATCTGTAACCCACCTTTTGGGTTTTCCAGGCCATCACAATTGGAGTGCTGTAGAATTCATTTCTTCCTTGGTAAATGAGCTTTTGACTCTTTCTCTTAACTTAGTCTCATAGAATTGAAGTCTATTTGGGATCATCTGCTAATTTAAAAAGAAAACACCTTTACTGAGATACAGTTCATGCAACACAAAATTTACCTCTTAAAGTGTATAATTTCTTAAATTTAAACTATTAAAAAAAGTGTATAATTTCTTATATTCTCCTGAACTAGAATCATGCATTAACAAGACAATCAATTTTAGAACCTTTGCCTTACCTGAAGAGGAAACCTCATACCTCTTTATTGTTACCCACAATCTCCCCATCCCCCCAGCTACGGCAACTGCTAATCTCCTTTCTATCTCTATAGATTTGCCTATTCTGGACGTTTAAATGGATGTACATGAAATTAAGTAATATGTAGCCTTTTATGTCTGGCTTCTTTCATTTAGCGTCATGTTTTCAAGGTCCACCCATGTTGTAGCGTGCACCAGAGCTTTGTCTGCCTATGATGGCATAATACCCCACTGTGTGGATAGACCGCATTTTGTTTATCCGTTCATCAGTTGATGACATTTGGGTGGTTTCTATGTTTTGGCTATTATGAACAATGCTGTTATAATCATTCATGTACAAGTGTTTTTTTGAAAGTTTGTTTTTAATTCCTTTGGGTGTGTAACTGGGTGTGGAATTGCTGAGCCATAAGGTAATTTTATATTTAACTTATTAAGGAATCACCGAACGGTTTTCCACAGCTGCCACACAATTTTACATTTTCACCAGCAGCACACAAGGATTCTAATTTTCTCATTTTCCTGCTTTTAAAATTGGACTTTTCTCCTAGATGCTCCTTCTGGAATCATCCACTTTGCTGCTCACTCTGCTGCCTGTGGACTCACCCCAGGCCTTAGCCCCTGCTTACCTGGTAGCTGACCTAGACAGAATATGTAAATCATGTTTACTTTTTTTTTTTTTAAAGATTTTATGTATTTATTTGACAGAGAGAAAGAGAGAGAGAGATCACAAGTAGGCAGAGAGGCAGGCAGAGAGAGAGGGGGAACCAGGCTCCCCACCGAGCAGAGAGCCTGATGCGGGCCCCAATCCCAGGACCCTGAGACCATGACCTGAGCCGAAGGCAGAAGCTTAAACCACTGAGCCACCCAGGCACCCCTATTGTGTTTATCTTTAAACTTTAAATGTGAGAGCTATAGGCCATCACACCTGTATTCATGTCTGGAGAGTGGAAGGAAAGATCTTGGGAGGCAGAGAAAGGAGGTCGTGTCTATATAGTAGCTGTACTAAGTTCCCTTTTGACCCCAAGGCAGTGACTAATTCCTTCTTTCTCTAGTTTCCTCACTTAAGGGAGGACTGAGTGGGCTCTAGGTGAGTCCAGTGGGCTGGAGAGGGAGAACTAGGGAGCCAAGGACAGAGAGAGGGAAGCAGAAGGTCAAGGACTTTGTAATTGTCCAGGGTTAAGCCAGGAAGATTTGGAGGCCAGGTGGTATCTAGAGGGCACAAAGAATGTCAGCAGCAAGCCAGGAACCCCAGAGCTAAAAAAAGAGGACCAAAGCATGGTCCGTAACAGGGGAGGACAGCTAAGCCAGGACTGACCATGCAGCCCCAGCAGAATGCTTCACAGAGGCTGCTGGCTCTTGAGCCCTGCTTGACCTAATCCCAAGCTATGGGCTGCCGGCTTTGCAGATGCAGAGGTATTGCAGATGTTGGGAAGGAAGATTCTTATTGCTCCTGGCAGAGGCAGAGGGAGGGGATCTAGGGTGCTGAGAATTAGGAAGTGTGACCCTTGGGGAGGATGGTGGCCCCACTCTGCATTCCTGCAACCCCCAGTCATTCAGCCTTCAGGTGTGCTTTGTGGCTATCCAACAAAGCACTGACTGGTTGCGAAGTGGAAAACGTAGTCATTCCAGCAGCCTGGGAAGCTGGGAAGCTGGGAAGCCTCAGAAGCCACTAGACAGAGGTTGATGCCAAGGTGCAGACCCATTCTGGCTCACCTGTACGTGCGATGGTAACTGACATACTTATGTACCAGGCACTGTTCTAGGCACTTTACATGTGTTGATCCATTTAATCCTCAGAAACCTCTGAATTGGGTGCTCTTACAGTGCTAGTTTTCCAATGAGGAAAGTGAGGCACAGAGTGGTTAAGCAGGAGCTCCCCAAGACCCAGTTGGTAAATGCCAGAGCAAGGGTTTGAACGTAAATCTAGATAGTCTGCTTCCAGGGTGTGTAGTTTTTGTTCGTTTGTTTGTTTTTCTTTTTGTTTTTATTTTGTTTTAGAGAGAGAGGGAGAGAGAGAGGGAGAGAGAACAGGGGTGGGGAGGGGCAGGGAGAGGAGGAGAGAGAGAATATCAAGCAGGCTCCACACTCAGCATGGAGCCTGATGAAGGGCTTGATCTCACAACCCTGAGATCATGACCTGAGCCAAAATCAAGAGTCGACGCTTTTTTTTTTTTTTTTTTAAAGATTTTTATTTATTTATTTGACAGCGAGAGAGAGAGATCACAGGTAGGCAGAGAGGCAGGCAGAGAGAGAGGGAAGCAGGCCCCCCGCCGAGCAGAGAGCCCGATGCGGGACTCGATCCCAGGACCCTGAGATCACGACCCGAGCCGAAGGCAGCGGCCTAACCCACTGAGCCACCCAGTTGTCCCTGGAGTGTGTAATTTTAACCACTAGGCTATGCTGCTTGTGTCTTTGAACCTTTGTTGTCCCTTTCCCCTGTCCCCTCCAAGGTCCTGAGGAACCAGGGCCCACTGTCTCCTAGATGTGGCTGGGATTGCTCCTCCTCTACTGCCTTGGCCAACATCCCTCTCCACCACAATTCTACAGACTCTAGATCTTTTCATCTAGCTCTTCCAGCACCCCCCTCCCTGGCTCCCGCCATTTCTCCTTGTCTAAGCTTATCCGATTTAGCAAAAAACAAAAGAATACAAACACAAAACCGAAAAAGCAAGCAAAGAAAAATCACAAAACCCCAAACCTGGAATGCCCATTTACAACTGTGTTTTAGAGAACCAGTGCATGATTTTGTAGTGTAATTATGTCCCAGGGGCATACTTATGTTTGGGATATACTTGTCCTACATAATTTTTTGTTGTCTCTCTCAAATTAAAGTATAACTAGCAGTTCCATGTTTTATCTGACAAACTTACCCTGTTTTTTGAGCTTTGTGTTGGGGTCACATGTAGATGAAGAGTTGCTGTTGTGAACACTTTCTCCTCCAGATAGTCCCCAAAATGTTCACTGTCTATCCATCTTATTATGATTCCTGAGGGAGCCTGCCATTAGAAGTCTCTATTAGGGATGCCTGGTTATCTCAGTTGGTTGGGCGGTTGCCTTCGGCTCAGGTCATGATCCCAGCATCCTGGGATCAAGTCCCACATTGGGCTCCTTGCTCGGCAGGGAGCCTGCTTCTCCCTCTGTCTCTGCCTGCCACTCTGCCTGCCTGTGCTTGTTCTCTCTCTCTCTCTCTGACAAATAAATAAATAATATCTAAAAAAACCCATATGCTTATTTAATCCTATTTCCCTATTTCTGGATTTGAAGACACAGCCTCAACAATACCAGAGCAGATGAATGTTTATGATTCTGTGCTTTAAAACCACACCATGGAGTTTTTGAAATTTTGAAGATGTGCTGTCTACTGGTCTTCTCCCTCTCCTTCCATTATGCTTCTCTATTTGCTCCCCTTTAAAAAAGAATTTTCAGATTAGCTTTTTCTGAATCTCCTTTAGGAAGAACGATGACAGCTTTCCACCAAGTTCATGTTCTTCAGGTGTCCTATGATCTCGCATACAGATTCTATCAACATGTTTGGAATAAAAGTCAGGTCCATTGCTCTTTGGTTCTTAGGCTCCTCTGTGGACTTTTATAATAGGTCCTACATTTTGGCCAACATTTCTGCAATTTCACCCTTTAGAGCTCTTGGATGGCTGCCATATGGTCAGCAGGATTTATTTACACCTAATTTTTCAATTAGGTCTAGACTGTCTCTACAACCTATGTCTTGCACGCTTCAAAAGATACTTTGAGGGGTAGAAAATTCTCTCCTAAACCTTTCCCATCTGCTTGAAGCTGGCTGTCTAGTTTGGGCTTATAGTAGATCCCAGAAGAATCAAAGATGTAAAAAATATGGGGGCGCCTGGGTGGCTCAGTGGGTTAAAGCCTCTGCCTTTGGCTCAGGTCATGATCCCAGGGTCCTGGGATCGAGCCCCGCATCAGGCTCTCTGCTCAGCGGGGAGACTGCTTCCTCCTCTCTCTCTGTCTGCCTCTCTGCCTAGTTGTGATTTCTCTCTGTCAAATAAACAAAATATTAAAAAAAAATATGGTCCCTGGCAACAAATAGCTCATAGTCTGGGAAGGAAGATGATAGAGTTAAAAAATCTTTCAGCATCCTTGTCGTGTTCCTGATCTCAACAGGAAGGCTGCAAGCTTTTTCCCATTGAGGATGATATTTGCTGTGGGTCTTTCATAGATAGATTTTATGAAGTTCAGGAATGTTCCCTCTATCCCTATACTTTGAAGCGTTTTCATCAGGAATGGATGCTGGATTTTGTCAAATGCTTTTTCTGCATCAATTGAGAGGACCATATGGTTCTTCTCTCTTCTCTTATTGATTTGTTCTATCACATTGATTGATTTGCAAATGTTGAACCAACCTTGTAACCCAGGGATGAATCCCACCTGGTCATGGTGGATAATCTTTTTAATGTGCTGCTGGATCCTGTTTGCTAGGATCTTGTTGAGAATCTTAGCATCCATATTCATCAGTGATATTGGTCTGAGATTCTCCTTTTTGGTAGGGTCTTTGCCTGGTTTGGGGATCAGGGTAATTCTGGCTTCATAAAAAGAGTCTGGAAGTTTTCCTTCTGCTTCAATTTTTTGGAACAGCTTCAGGAGAATTGGTGTTATTTCTTCTTTGAAAGTTTGGTAGAATTCCCCAGGGAAGCCGTCAGGTCCTGGACTCTTGTTTTTTGGGAGGTTTTTGATCACTGCTTCAATCTCGTTACTAGATATCGGTCTATTCAGGTTGTCAATTTCTTCCTGGTTCAATTTTGGGAGTTTACAGTTTTCCAGGAATGCATTCATTTCATGTATGTTGCTTAGCTTATTGGCATATAACTGTCGGTAATAATTTCTGATGATTGTTTCTATTTCCTTGGTGTTAGTTGTGATCTCTCCCTTTTCATTCATAATTTTATTAATTTGGGCTTTCTCTCTTTTCTTTTGGATTAGTGTGGCCAATGGTTTATTGATCTTATTGATTCTTTCAAAAAACCAGCTTCTAGTTTCATTGATATGTTCTACTGTATCTCTAGTTTCTACCTCATTGATCTCTGCTCTAATCTTGATTATTTCCCTTCTTGCGTGTGGAGTTGGTTTGATTTGTTGTTGATTCTCCAGTTCTTTAAGGTGTAGAGATAGCTGGTGTATTCTGGATTTTTCAATTTTTTTGAGGGAGGCTTGGATGGCTATGTATTTCCCCCTTAGAACCGCCTTTCCTGTATCCCATAGGTTTTGGACTGAAATGTCTTCATTCTCATTGGTTTCCATGAATTGTTTAAGTTCATCTTTGATCTCCTGGTTGATCCAAGCATTCTTAAGCAAGATGGTCTTTAGCTTCCAGGTGTTTGAGTTCCTTCTGAACTTTTCCTTGTGATTGAGTTCCAGTTTCAAAGCATTGTGATCTGAGAATATGCAGGGAATAATATCAGTCTTTTGGTATTGGTTGAGTCCTACTTTGTGACCCAGTATGTGGTCTATTCTGGAGAAGGTTCCATGTGCACTTGAGAAGAGTGAGTATTCTGTTGTTTTAGGGTGGGATGTTCTGTATATGTCTATGAGGTCCATCTGGTCCAATGTTTCATTCAATGCTCTTATTTATTTATTAATTTTCTGCTTTGATGATCTGTCTATTACTGAGAGAGGCATATTTGATCTCCTACTATTAATGTATTCATATCAATATGACTCTTTATCTTGATTAATAGTTTTCTTATGTAATTGGGTGCTCCCATATTGGGGGCATAGATATTTACAATTGTTAGATCATCTTGGTGGATAGTCCCTTTAAGAATTATGTAGTGTCCTTCTGTATCTCTGACTACAGTCTTTAGTTTAAAATCTAATTTATCTGATATGAGAACCACTACCCTGGCCTTCTTTTGAGGCCCATTGGCATGAAAGATGCTTCTCCATCCCTTCACTTTCAGTCTGTGTACCACTCTTGTTCAACATAGTATTAGAAGTCCTAGCAACGGCAATCAGACAACAAAGAGAAATAAAAGGTATCCAAATTGGCAAGGAAGAAGTCAAACTCTCTCTCTTCGCAGATGACATGATTCTTTATATGGAAAACCCCAAAGACTCCACCCCCAAACTACTAGAACTCATACAGAAATTCAGTAACGTGGCAGGATACAAAGTCAATGTACAGAAATCAGTGGCTTTCTTATACACTAACAATGAAAATACAGAAAGGGAAATTAGAGAATCGATTCCATTTATTATAGCACCAAGAACCATAAGATACCTGGGAATAAACATAACCAAAGCGGTAAGGACCTGTACTTGAGGAACTACAGAACACTCATGAAAGAAACTGAGGAAGACACAAAAAGATGGAAGACCGTTCCATGCTCTTGGATTGGAAGAATAAACATTGTTAAAATGTCTATACTGCCTAGAGCAATCTATACTTTTAATGCCATTCCGATCAAAATTCCATCGGTATTTTTCAAAGAGCTGGAGCAAATAATCCTAAAATTGTATGGAATCAGAAGAGACCCCGAATTGCTAAGGAAATGTTGAAAAACAAAAACAAAACTGGTGGCATCACGTTACCCGATTTCAAGCCTTACTCCAAAGCTGTGATCACCAAGACAGTGTGGTACTGGCATAAAAACAGACACATAGACTAGTGGAACAGGGTGGAGAGCCCAGATATGGACCCTCAACTCTATGGCCAGGAAAAAATATACAATGGAAAAAAGATAGTCTCTTCAATAAATGGTGCTGGGAAAACTGAACAGCGACATGTAGAAGAATGAAACTCGACCATTCTCTTACACCGTACACAAATATAAACTCGAAATGGATGAAAGACCTCAACATGAGACAGGAATCCATCAGAGTACTAGAGGAGAACATAGGCAGTAACCTCTTCGATATCAGCCACAGCAACTTCTTTCAAGATATGTCTCCAAAGGCAAAGGAAACAAAAGTGAAAATGAACTTTTGGGACTTCATCAAGATCAAAAGCTTCTGCACAGCAAAGGAAACAGTCAACAAAACAAAAAGGCAACCCACGGAATGGGAGAAGATATTTGCAAATGACAGTACAGACAAAAGGTTGATATCCAGGATCTATAAAGAACTCCTCAAACTCAACACACACAAAACAGATGATCATATTAAAAAATGGGCAGAAGATATGAACAGACACTTCTCCAACAAAGACATACAAATGGCTATCAGACACATGAAAAAATGTTCATCATCACTAGCCATCAGGGAGATTCAAATTAAAACAACATTGAGATACCACCTAACACCAGTTAGAATGGCCAAAATTAGCAAGACAGGAAACAACGTGTGTTGGAGAGGATGTGGAGAAAGGGGAACCCTCTTACACTGTTGGTGGGAATGCAAGTTAGTGCAGCC
Organism: Meles meles; assembly: GCF_922984935.1. Taxonomy (NCBI): domain Eukaryota; kingdom Metazoa; phylum Chordata; class Mammalia; order Carnivora; family Mustelidae; genus Meles; species Meles meles. Next base: position 89,635,480 of record NC_060070.1, on the reverse strand, counting down.
ACTTTGGAGAACAGTGTGGAGATTCCTGAAGAAATTAAGAATAGAGCTTCCCTATGACCCTGCAATTGCACTGCTGGGTATTTACCCCAAAGATACAGATGTAGTGAAAAGAAGAGCCATCTGTACCCCAATGTTTATTGCAGCAATGGCCACGGTTGCCAAACTGTGGAAAGAACCAAGATGCCCTTCAACAGAGGAATGGATAAGGAAGATGTGGTCCATATACACGATGGAGTATTATGCCTCCATCAGAATGGACGGGACTGGAAGAGATTATGCTGAGCAAAATAAGTCAAGCAGAGAGAGCCAAGTATCATATGGTCTCACTTATTTGTGGAACATAACAAAGAACATGGAGGACATGGGGAGATGGAGAGAAGGGAGTTGAGGGAAACTGGAAGGGGAGATGAACCATGAGAGACTATGGACTCTGAAAAACAACCAGAGGGTTTTGAAGGGGCGGGGGGGGGGGTGGGAGGTTGAGGAACCAGGTGGTGGGTAATAGGGAGGGCACATACTGCATGAAGCACTGGGTGTAGTGCAAAAACAATGAATACTGTTACGCTGAAAAAAAAAATAAATTATTGAAAAAAAATCTTTCAGCGGCAAATTACAGAAAAAATAGCTAGAAGTGGAATAAATAAATGAGTTTTATTTATTTATTAAAATAATAAATAGTCTGAGGGCAGGTGAATGCTGATGTTGGTTTAGCTCTTCAACAATGTCCTTAGGGACCAGGCCCCATAGGTCCATTTTTAGTTAGTGGTTTCTCATCTTTGTGCTCTTTGCCTCATGGCCACAAAATAGCTGCTGTGGCCCCGAGCATTATGCCCCTGCTTGAGGCTGGAACAAAAAGGAAGAGTAGGACACCATCTGTTTCTGTTTCTGTCATTGGGAAGAAGCACCTCCCACCCTATCCCTGCTTTTCTCCCAACCAACCATACAAGACTTGAGCTTATCTATCATTGGCTACAACACAAGTCATATGGCCACCCAAGCAGTAAAACAGGCTAGGAACATGAGTGTTTGGGCTTTTCAGACTCTTTGGTGGATGTAGGGAAGGTTGGGAATGGGTGTTTGTTTAGCTAAAGAATAGTATTCTCCTTGGAAGGGAAGCTCTAAACATGCCAATGTCACTGACAGCCTAAGGCAGTTTCAATGCCAGAGGAGTAGCACAGATTCAGACCCAGTAAATCAGTTATTCCCCTAGCTTCTTGCTTTATGTGGAGTTCAGAAGGAAAACAATTGCTCATGAACTGAGATAGCCATCGAACTTAAGTTGCAGCAGGAAGGCTGGATGAGATTTAGACGTTGCTGGGTTGAGGACATTCTAGGTCAGAGAAATAATGGAAAGGACTAGGGATGGGGACACAACTGCCTTGAAGGGCAGTAAGCATGGGGTGTGGGATCATGCAGAGTAGAAATGTTCCCAAAGGACTGATTTTGGTTAATTTTCCAGAAGCTGCTCTCTTGAGTTTTTCAGAAGCTGTAGCTTGCCTTATATACATGGAGAAGAGTAAGCACTGTGTATGGAGCAAGTTCCCAGCAAAGTTCTCTTCAGATGCATCATGTTTCCCAACATCCTCTGCATGGGCTCTGAGCAAGCACATTTCTGATCTGCTTATGCTGAAGAGCCTCTTTGGCCCTCACTCCAGTTACTGTCTACCTGGTCCTTGTTTCTGAAGCCCACCCTCTACTTCTTATCTTTGTACTCCTTTGCATCTCTGGAATGGTTCCATTGCTTTCATCTACTTTGAGATGTCATCCTTTGTGCTCAGATGTTGGCAATTATGTTCCCTCTCTACACTTGACCTTTTTTGGACAATTAACAATCCTTCCACACTCATTGAGCTCTTGACAACTGATGACCCCAGGCTTCATGCTTGAAATCTAATCCGGGCCACCATCCTTGACCCAACCCTACAACTAAATTTGGTCAAGCTATTATCCTGTCTTGTTTTTCATTCAGTAGGCATAAAGTAGTCATTGAAAGCCTTGGTTGGGAGAATCCAAGTCAGTAAAAGATATGTTAGGAAGCTCTCCATGACAGTGGCATTTAGAAGAGATTGCGGGGCGGAGATCCAGTGGTGAGCAGACCAGTTAGGAGGCTGCTGCAGTAACTTATAAAGATCTGGACTGGGCAGGGGCAGAGCACATCCCTGATATCAGAAAAATATGAAAGGATGTGTCAGTGGGATTTGGGACATGATGATTTTGGTTTGGGAAGAGAAGAAGAAGCACAACAGGAAGCAAGTGTTTCTAGTGGGAATTGTTATTGGGAATAGCAGACGAGGGCCCATTGAACCAGTTTTTGTTTGGTTCGTTTTTAAGAAGATTCATTTGGCTTTGGGCAAGCTTTGTGTGGAGTGGCAGCAGGGTTTCTAAGGGAAGACAGTGTGGGAGTTGAGAAAACGATCCTGGTGAGAAGGAAAACTTGTAGGTGTTCACTGGGAACAGCAAGAAAGAGGGATTAGGAAAGAGCTGGGAGAAACAAGGATCATGGAAGGTCAGGAAGGGGAGGGGAAGTTGGAGAAGTAGTTGCAGGCAAGCAGGTTATGTGAGGTTCTGAGAAACTAGAACAGGAGAGAGCTTCAAGCTTGAGGGAATGGCCAGCCATGGCAACCCACAGCCTCTTCCCTCATAAGGTAGCATTTGAGTCCTTTTGCTGGGTCCTTGTCATTTCTAATTTCAGTCCTGTCCTCATGATAATTAAGAACCTTCTCCCTCTCATCAGTTTTCTCCCTTGGGGTGCTTATTTTTACTTTTGGAGCCAAGTCAGATCCTGCAAGACACTTTTCCAATACATTTTGACCTTAGTTAATTCTGATTTTCATCTGCCTGTCACAGTGAGTGAGTTTCCTCATTCTCCTGATTGGAATGAATATTTCTCGTTTTTTTTTCTTCTTCTTCTTTTTTTTTTTTTTTGTAAAACAAGGGCAGAACCTCTTATGTGGCCAAACAGCAGTGCTGTGACATTTGGTTGCCTTGTAAGGCTTTCGTTTGTTTGTTTTTGCTTCTTAAACATTTTTCCTGGACTTTCTGAGAGATGCTAGTGAACATTCTTCAGGATTCCTGTGACCTTTTTCCTTCTTTCTATACTTAGCTCATTCTATACTTAGCTCACTTAGTATTTTCCTAGTTCCTACTGAAAGCCTGAGGTGTATCTTACTATGGATTTCTTTTCTCTCTGATTGTTGGAGTTAATTTCGTGTTATAATGTTAACAGCAGCTAACATTTGTAAAGTGTTTTACAATTTACAAAGCATCTCACGTACATTTTCTTATTGTATCTTCACAGTAATTCTCTGAAGCAGTTTAGGTACAATTGTCCTTATTTTACCAATGAGGCCTCTGAAGACTCAGACAGTAATAGAAAGGGCCCTAGCGATTAAGATCCTTGACTCACTTCCCTTCCTCCCTTCCTCCTTCCCTCCCTCCCTCTCTTCTTCTTTCCTTCCTTCCTTCCTTCCTAATATCACATTTTTTTCCTTTAGAAAAAGAAAAAAGACAACACATGATCATTTGAGGAAATTTGGAAAGTCCACAAAAAAATAAAGAAGCAGATATACATTGTTACCTATTCCACTCTCCAGGAAATGCTACTGTCAGCACTTTGTGGTGTTTCTTTCCAGTCCCATTTCTATAGATTGGTGAAGACTTAATATGATTAAAAGTTAACCACATCTTGATGTTTGAGCCTGACTTTTAAGTGTAACATTATATTGTGCACATTTCCCCTTGCCATTCAACTATTTGAAAATGGATTCTAATGTGGATATTTTAATAATCTATGTAACCATTCCCCTCTTGCGGGACCTTGGAGTTGTTTCCATTTGGGGCTTGTACAAAAACACTTGTGATGAACATCTTTTACACCACAAACACCTGTCTGAACATCTGTGTTCTAAGAGTAAGGGTGGAAGGGCTGCATGAAAGAGCCTATCGTTCAACCATATTCCATAGATGTACTAGCTTTTATCCAACAAGAATCCTATCTTACCACACCTTTGCCAGCATTGAATATATTTTAAACCAATTACTAGTTTTATGGATGAAAAACAAAGTTCCATTGTTTTTTTTTACATGTCTTTGTAAATAGCTTATGAGACAGAACTTTCCCCCTTTGTTATCTGTCTCTTGTTAGTCTATCGTATTTTCACTTTGTTATTGATATTTAAGGCTTTCTGTGAGTTAAATGGCCCCCTAATTCTTGATGGTCCCCCAGACACCATTCATGTTGTCTTCCCCCACCATAGAAACCATGCTGAAAAGGGGATTTCAGCCTACTAGTAGAGGAAAAAAGAATGAACTGAATCAACTCATACAGAATGCATAGGATGTATAGGCTCCCCTTCTCCAAACAGCCCTCTTAGGGCCTTGTACTTGGCACATATCATGTAAAGGTAAAAATAGGTGCAAGTATGCTATAGATACTTGTGGAATGAGTAAATTCATGTGGTTCCAAGGGATTAAATCAGATTAGGACAAGGATGGAAGGGGAGAACCCAGTTGCTCAAGGACGGGATGAGCTACAAGCAGTGGTGAGATGTCCAGGTAGGGGCATCCTGGTCTAAGAGGGACTCTAGACCATTTCAGGGACTGGAATAGATAATTCCATTGCCCCAGAGGTTTCCTCTCTGCCCATGAATGTAGTTTGAGACATTATACAAAATGTCTTGGTACCTTTGTTCTAGGTCACAAATGGCAAACATATTTCATCCCATGTGCCAGCTCCTATGGGCTGGTCATGGTTGCCTGTAGGGCTGGTCGAGTAATATTATGCTGCTGTACTGGGTTCTGCAGAACAGAACTTTGTGATTTAGCAGTAATTCTTCCACGGGTGCTGGAGCAGGAAGGTTCATGTCTGTGTCATCTTTGTCTTTTCTTTTTTTTTTTTTTGAAGACTTTATTTATTTACTTGTGAGAGAGAAAGAGAATGAGAAGGGGGAGGGTCAGAGGGAGAAGCAAACTCCCGGCCGAGCAGGGAGCCTGATGTGGGACTCCATCCTGGGACTCCAGGATCATGACCTGAGCCGAAGGCAGTCGCTTAACCAACTGAGCCACCCAGGCGCCCATGTGCCATCTTTGTCTTAAGGAATCCCTCCAACCCTGTCTCCGGATTCTGTTCACTCATCTTGATGTTCTTGCAGATTTCCCATTTTGAATCAAGTTATTCTCTCCTCACTTGTTAGATTTGATAGTTGAAAATCACTCTTGCTCTCTAGTTCCTGACTGGCTCTAGATCTTGCGAGTCCCATCAGGGAAGAGCTTGCATGCGACTGCATTTTGGATGTGGATGACTTTTTTTTTTTAAAGTAGCTTTATTGAGATATAATTGACATATCATAAAAACTCATTATTTAAACTGTATAATTCAGTGGTTTCAAAATATATTCACAGAGTTGTGCAACCATCACCATAATCAATTTTATAACATTTCCATCACTCTAAAAAGAGGTCACCCTCCCTTCCCAAACCATCCCCTTTTGTAGCCCTAACAACAGCAATCTGCTTTCTGTTTCTATAGATTAGTCTATTCTGAATATTTCATATAAATGGAATCATACAGTATGTGCTCGTGACTAGCTTCTTTCACATTATGATGTTTCCAAGTTTTATCCATGCCATGTTGTAGCATGGGTGAGTACTTCCTTATTTATTAGTGCCAAATCATATTCTGTAGTATGGACAGATCACATTTTATTTATCAGTTCATCAGTTGATGGTCATTTGGGCTGTTTCCACCTTTCAGCTTTTGAGGGTAATGCTATCATGAACATTCATTACAAGTTTTTGTACAGGAGTGTATTTTCATTACTTCTGAGCAGGTAATCCTGTGTTTAACCTTTTCAAAAGCTACCAGACTGTTATCCTAAGTTGCTGTGTCATTTAACATTTCTATCAGCATTTCCTGAGAGTTCCATTTTCTCCACATCCTCTCCAACACTTCTTTTTTGTCAGTCTTTTTGATTATAGTTACCCTAGTGGGTGTAAAGTGATATCTCATTATGGTTTTGATTTGTATTTCTGTGATGACTAATGAAAAGATTGGGTATCTTTTCATCATCTTATTTGTTATTTATGTATCTTTTTTTTTTAAAGAAATGTCTGCTCAGATTCTTTGCCGAATTTTTAATTGGGTTCTTTGTCTTTTTATAATTGCATTATAAGGGTTCTTGATATATATCTTGGATGTAAATCTCATCAGAGATGTGATTTGCAAAATTTTTCTCCCTTTCCATGGGCTATCCTTTTCATTTTCTTGATGGTGTCGCTTGAGGTACAAAAAATTTTTGATGGTATCCAGTTTACACATTTTTTGTTTCTTTTGGTGCCATGTAAGAAACCATTGCCTAGTCCAACATCATGAAGATTTGTGATTATGTTTATATCTAAGAGTTTAGTAATTTTCGCTCTTACATTTAGATGTTTGATACATTTGAGTGAATTTTTGGTGTGAGTAGGAATCCAAATTCATACTTTGCATGTGGATAAACAGTTATCCAGCATCATTTAGTAAAAGATTATTATTTTCCCATTGAATTATCTCAGAACCCTTGTTGAAAATTGATTGACTATATATATGGGGGAACTCATAATTTTATTCCATTGGTCTATACGTCAGACATGGGTGACATTTAAATTTACTCTCACATTCGGGGATTCTTGAAATTTATGCAGACTCCTACTATACGAAGTTAGAGAGTTTGTTCTTCAATCTCTCTACAAAGTTCAATCCACCACACTTTGATGAAGTTTGCAGTAGGCAGACTGATGTTTACCTAATAAAGCTTTGGAATGCCTTTGTTTGCAAGCTCTGCAACAAAACAACTCAAGGTGACTTGAGAAATATGGAAACTTAATTGTTTCTTATAATAAGAAATTCAGAGACTGGTGGCTCTAGGATTAGTTCATTTAGCAGCTCAGTGTTGATAGTGCTGTGCTCAGTATATCTACAGTTCTCCTGTTCTTTTCCTCATGCAAGTTGGTGGCTCTAGGTATAAGCATCAGGGTCTCATATAACTGTACCCAAGGCAAGAAGGAAGGGAGGGGTTGTTTTCACAGATTCCTCTGTTCTATTAAGAAGAAAAATCTTCCAGGAGGTCAGGCTTCTACCCCGTGTGACCAAGACTGAGCCACACAGTCACCTCTAACCGCAGTAAGGTAGGGAAAGTGAATATAAGTATTCCCAACCCTTAGAAATTAAGCAAAGAGGGCAAAGGGGAGGAATGGATGGAAATGACAACTACCAATGTCTACCTTCTGATTTGGCAGTAGTTGAAGGGGTTGGGATGCATGTGGGGGGAGCGGGGGCAGGGTGAGGTGGAGGGGGGAGGATAGGACAGATCCCACGGGGTTGAGAACTGGAGCCATCAGTTCTCCCTCCTTACATCAATGATATACACATTTAGATGGAAAGGTTTGGAAATATATGGGGAAAAGTGAGATGGCAGGCAAGAGAACTTGGAAAGAACACCAAATCTGGGAAGTCTAGAGGCAGGGGTCAAAGAGGTAGAAAAGAGTCAAGACTGAAAGTTGAGCAAGAACTCGTGAGACTCAGAGCAGTTCCTTAGAACCCCACCTGGCATGGAGGCTGGCTTTCATGAGCTGGCAGGCACAGGATGTTGGTGGTTGGGTCTGGTGGGAAGACCCAGGAGCAAGGTCATCACTTGTGCTCAGCACTGTGTCAGACAACACAAAGATGTCTAGGGCCGTCTCCTGCCTTCAGGAAATTTTAATGTCATCATTTCTCCAGTGAGCAACCTTGCCAGCTGTGAAAAAGGAGAAGCCATTCCTGCCTTACACAGGCTGGTTCTCAGGGCAACAAGAGTTCATGTCCTGCCTTGAAGTTATAAGCCAGGGAAGCTCAGCTCTCCTGGTACCAGTTCTTAACCCCAGGGACACAATTTTTTAGGTAATGCCCATGACTAACATTTATTGAGCACTTATTCTTTGTATAATTTTAATCACTTTTTATAACTAAAGCTTTTCTTTTTTCTTAAAAGATTTTACTTTTATTTATTTGACAAAGAGAGACACAATGAGAAAGGGAACACAAGCTGGGGGAGTGGGAGAGGGAGAAGCAGGTTCCCTGCTGAGCAAGGAGCCTGATGTGGGGCTCGATCCCAGGACCCTGAGATTATGACCTGAGCCCAAAGCAGACGCTTAACAAATGAGCCCAGGCGCCCCTATTACTAAAGCTTTCAATCACTCAATGGAGCAGATATTTTATTATCATCCCCATTTTCTACATGAGAAAACCGAGTCTCTGAGAGGTCAGTCAACTTTCTTAAGGTCATACACAAGGTCAGGTATTCCATCTCAGGCAGTCTGATGCCAATGCGAAGGGGAGGGCAGCACTGCCTCCTAGGAGTCAACACCTTTCTGTGGAAGAGATTCTTGTGTATCTAAGAACAGGGAGGGCTAATGCCCTAGAGCTGTGCTGATCCTATGCTGTGTGGTCCTCGCCTCCCGGCACCTGTTTCCTCATGTGTGAAATGAGATGATCATCTCATATTCCTGGGTCCCTTCTGGCCTGGAGGTCTGTGAGCAGTCCTTTAGAAGGCAGGGCAGCCATGGCTGATGCTTGGACGAAGTTAAACTCCTTCTAGCTCTTAAATCTTAGCTGCACTGAATCCTCACAGTCACAGTGACAAAGAGCCTACAATAAAACCCCCAATCATCTCAAATACTGTTGACAGGAACAAGGAGGATTCCCATGGGAGGACCAGGAACTGGGGTTGGGGGGGGGAGGGTGTGATAGATCTGGAACCAATATGTGTCTCTCACCATTCCTTTTCCTTAGGAAGAGGCAGATGTTGCAAGCAGGTCAGTTCATTATAACTGTATTTACTGCATTGATTTCCATTGCTTTGATGAGGAAACTTTCCAGCAGGAGAGGCAAGTTGCCTTGGGACCTATAAATCCTGCTAGCACAGCCCTGGCCTTCTCAGGCCAGAGCAGCCGGTGTGTTGGTTTCTTCTACTTTGAAGAGGTAGCTCTGATTTTTAGAGTGGAAAACAAGGGCTCAGGGCCCTGTAGTGGGAAGTTCCAGTCCTGGAGTCTTGGTCTGGGGAACCTCCACGGGTGAGGATCTCAGCTTCCCAATCTGTGGATGCAAAATGCTACTGCTAGCAACACGTTGCACCACTAACCTTGAACAAGATACTTAACCTCTGTAGAGAGGGTTTCTTCATCTGTGAATTGAGGATAATAGGAGTACTTATAGAATTACTGTGGTGAGGAAATGAGTTACTCTATATAAAGCAACTGGTTCATGGTAAGGTTCTACAATAAATGTTGGTTCCCAACATGTTTCCTTGTCGAGCCTCCAAGCTTCCTGAGGGCAGGGATCTTGACTACCTGATACAATACCACAACCACAGTGTAGGCCGCAGTGCCAGGTTTATAGTAGAGCATCACATATATCTGTTGAATAAATGGAGAGTGAATGAGAGAGCTTTGCAAACTGTTAAGTGTAACTTAAGAGAGTGGCAGAACTATTATCTATGGTAGTTCCTGGTTTCTTGGGATGATTGGGTAGCTCAGAAACTGGAGGATACAGAACATTCTGGGTCTGGTTCATTGGTCTGATGCTTCCTGTTAACTCCTTTCAGGGTCTTGGGGACCAAGCACTGTTATTAGTCAGGGTCTTGAAGGTATAGGTCAGTTGAGAGGGATGAGGCAATGGTTCAGTATTATAGACTCGGTGTATACCTTTGGCCAAAAAACTCCTTTGTTAGTGAAAGCAGGCATTGGCAATGTGAAATCTCCCCATTTGTCAAGTTGGTCTTTACACAGCATGAAGAATTTTGCATGCAGTGTTTCCCACCTGCCTCTGGAGGCAGAAGGATAAGGGTGAGGGGGCTGAGGCTTGTTGAAGGTCCAAAGCTGAGACTCAAACCCAGGTCTCCTGACATCAGTCCAGGGACCCTCCTGATTATCACACTGCTGTTGCTTATAGAGGAGGGGCTGGCTAGAGTTCTGCCTCCAATAAGATGTGTGTGTGTCCTCGGACAAGTAACTTTTCTCTCTACAAAATGAGAAGAGCAGTAAAACCTACCTCTCAGGATTGTAGCAAGAATTATATGAGGTAGTGTGGGAAAAGAGCTTAAGTCAGAATCTGACATGAAGAACGTAATCAAGCTTTTGCCCCCCACTAGCCCGTAGCGCTGTATGTCATGTGCTAACAGTATGGAGAGAGATGGAGCACACGGGGAGGGGTGGGGGAATCCTCGCCTTCCCTTAGCAAATATCTAATGAGGGCCTCCTATGTACTCAGCATGACACCAGGCACTCCGGAGACAGTGGTGACCAAATGGGGTTGACACAGGTCCAGTGGGACTTAAAATCCAGCAAGAAAGGCAACCATTAAGGGAATATCCACAGATGAAACAAGGCCTGCCCCCTCCTTGAGGCGTATAAAAGATAGTATTTATAATACATACACAATTCTGGGGAAGTGATGCCTAAGCTAAGATCTGAAGGATGTGGCAGGAATCAGAGGATTAAGAGCCTCGTTTTGGCCTCTTTAGGCTTTAGGTATCTTGAAAGGTGTGCATGGTGAGCCAGACAGCTAGTTGGTTCTGTGATTAGAGAGCTCAGCAGAGAGGCGGTGATGAAGGTGGAGATGTGGGGTCTGTCATCACACAGGTGGGATTCAACCCATGTAAAATGAGTAAAGAGCTCCAAGAAAGAGGTTGAGACCAAAGATACATGAGACCTGGTTCCTCCCGCTCTAGGGAGCTTGGAGTGTGGTTGAATGGGGAGTGAATTCCCACATTTGGAAAGTTGCTGGAGGCAGGCTGTCAGGAATGTAAACCAGAGAGGGAAGAGACAGGTGGAAACCAGTTAGTTAAGGAAGGATGGAGAAGGGCTTATCCTGCTAGCTGGGGTTCATCAGGAGGAAAGGCTGGGTGAGGCTATCAATGCAGAATGCGCCCAAGATCTCTATGTTGCCCCAGCAACAACCCCCACAGGCTCTCCAGCACTGGGAAGGACTGATGGCGGCCAAGGAGTCAACACCAGAGGCAGAGGGCAGTGTGAAAGCCTAGTGCCCTTGTGCGTATGTGTGCTTGTGCGAGTGTGTGTGTGTACATGTGTTTATGAGCATATCATCTACATAAAACAAACAAGTTTTTAAAAGCTCACTTTGAAACCTCTGATGTCTAAATAGTTTGAACTGTGTGTTAATGCCATGAAAGCGCAAAGCGCCCTTAATTTGAGAATGCTAATATCTCCTGCAGGTGCTGTTTTGGTTAAATACATTTTTCCCCCTCGGTGCTAAGTATTTTAATTTTTGGAAGTCTCTTATGCCTAGTTCAGATGTTTGTTTTTAGGTCACTGCCGGAGTTACCTTACTTAATGACAAAATGTATTTGCAAAGCAATTCCTGAGAAGCCATGGTTTTTATTGGCATTAGGCAAGATTTCTTGTGGTCTTTTTTTCATTCTTTTATTCCTCACTCATGATCTAAGCACTGATATGTGGGGAAGGAGAAGTTCTAGGAAAGCTGGAAGGAAAAGTCTCAAGTGAGAGGGTCTGAGATACAGAGATGAAGGGGCTACAGCCTAGGAAAGAAAGAACAGAGAAAGGTGCATGTCAATCACATATACCTAGAAGAGAGTACTATGGTGGGTTAAGTGCCACAGTGGGTAGGTAAGGAATGAGATGCTTTCAGCTACAAATAACTAAGAGTGGAATAAACAAGAAGCTTTAATTTAACAAGAGGCTGGAAGAAGGCCGTCATAGTGTGTTATTCCCATCCAGTTCATCCAGGATTGTGGTTTTTCCGTGCTTTTGCTCTGACACTCTGCTTGTATTTGGGATGCCTCATGGCCTCAGTGTGGCTACTACAATCACATGCTGGTAGGGTAGCATCCCAAGGAGGTTGGAATGGAAGAGAATTTCTCCTCAAAGCGCTTTCCTTCCCCCTTTCTCCTGCTCTTAAAAGATTACCCAGTCTTTGGGGTCCAGGTCAAATGCCTCCCACCCAGTCATCCCATGAAGATAGCCTACTTTTCTCTAAATTTTGGTAGTATTTGGTTTGCTCCACCTCACTTCAGAATACACATAGTGTTTTGTGTTATAATTACTTGTGCTTGTGAGTAGATCTTGTTGGTTCCCTAAGAGCACTCATGACAAGGAGATTGATAGTGAGGTTCAGAAGGTTTAGGAGACTTGCCCAAAGGTATCCAGTTGAACTGGGATCTAGGCCATGGCATACCCTGTCTATTTTGATTAAATAAAATGCCAGAGATTTTCTTATGATTGGCCTGGTTTTCCCAAATAAAATCTGGTGGGAAAGGTACTAATGAAATATTCTTGTTAGTTGGTGAGTGACTGTTAATATGTTATTGTTCCTCAGGTATTTATGTGATTATGAGCTTTGTTTCATGGCATAAGTGCCTGCATACCTTTTACTACCACTTTCTCCTCCTGCCAACTTGCCGAGTACGTAGTATGTGCTCAATAAAGAACTGTTGGATTGAATTGTATTCACACCCACATGCACATCTCCTCCTCCATATGCCTTCCTATGGACTGGGTTGACAGGCTTTAACTTAAAAGACTGGGATTGGGGGATGCCTGGGAGGCTCAGTGGGTTAAAGCCTCAGGTCATGATCCTAGGGTCCTGGAATCGAGCCTCTCATCGGGCTCTCTGCTCAGCAGGGAGCCTGCTTCCTCCTCTCTGTCTCTCTGCCTGACTCTCTGCCTCTTTGTGATATCTGTCAAATAAATAAATAAAATATAAAAAAAAATACTGGGATTGGAACCCTGATGAGTAAACATGGTAATATATAATGGAAGTGATAATTTATTAACTTCTGGCCACCAAAGTTTAATTAATACTCCTGTAATACCATTTAGTGCCACTGGATACTCACCATGGGGGAAGGCCAGACAACTGCAGGAAATATTAAAAAAAGATATAAACACTCAAGTTTCTAGGATTCTCATTGGCTGAGGCCCAGAGATGGATATTTGTCCTCATAGGGCCTTGCTGGCCTAATGGCTTACTCATTAAATATTTTTGGTCCAGAATTTCCTTTTTCTGCAAAGTCTGTCTTTAAATGCACAGTTGGTACTACATTCTTTGTAGTGGTTGCTCTATTTTCTTCTTTCTTTATCCACTGGTGTATCATTATTATCTGTACATCTGCCCACCCACCTACATCTACCTACACATCCATCCACTCATCCATTCATCCATTCATCCACCATTCATTTGTCCATCCCTCTTGCCCTCCCTCGTTTCTTCCCTTCCTCCCTCCATCTTTCCAACCCCCCATCTCTCTGTCCCTCCATCCACCAACCCCATCCATTAAGATGGCTTGCTTTGAGTATTGTTTTTCTATCAGGCATTGTCTAAAGATAAGATCCTACACAATCTGATTCTCACCTGCCTTATCTCCTACCACTTTGTCCTTCACTCTACTGAGTGTGATAGCAGTCTTCTTTTTATTCTTTTTTTAAAAAAAATTATTTATTTGATAGAGGGAGAGAGACATTGAGAGAGGGAACACAAGCATGGGGAGTGGGAGAGGGAGAAGCACGCTTCCCACGGAGCAGGGAGCCCAAAGTGGAGCTTGATCCCAGAACCCTGGGGCCACGACCTGAGCCAAAGTTAGACGCCCAACAACTGAGCCACCCAGGCTAAATAAGACAAACTTGTTCCTATTCCTCCCTGACGGAGTATTCTTCTACCAGATTCTTACAAGTCTTATTCCTTTATTTCTTTCAGGTTTTTGTTCAACTGTCCCCAGTAGTTCCCCTACCTCCCGTGGTAGTTATCCGATTTACCTGTTTTGTTTTCCTTTGGGCTACTCGCTGCTCACTTGGAATTGTAGTCATTACTTATTTATCATCTATCTCCACCTCTAAATTGCAGCATCCCTGAGGACAATTTTCTCCATCTTTGCTGCTGTCTCCTTAGCACCTTAAAGAGGCCTCGGCCCACAGTGGGTGTTCAAGAACTATCTGCCAGATGACTGAATGACCTCTGCCTTAATTCTGCCCTTGACCAATTTACAGTATATGTGTGGAGACAGAAAAGATACTTAAGGAGATTAAAACAAAAGGTGGCTATGACAAAAACTGGATAAATTGTTTGATGATTATCAGTCAGGGTGATTGCACCTGCCTGGAGGGTGGCTTGGGGGGTGGGGATGCTGTAGCTGATGCTGTGGTTGCCCCACTCACATCTAGACTTTCCTCCCGGTTCACCTGCATCTGTGATGCGGCCAAGCACACTGGTGCTTCCCACCTGTGAACTCAGGCTGTATTCTCTGGGTTTTTCTGGTATCATGGGAGCTTGCTCAGCTTGGGTGCAGAGTGACCCAGGACATGAACGGCTCTTGGAGTGAGTAAATACTTTTGCTTCCCTATTCAGCATTGGGACAACGTGGAGGCATGTTTTCTGCAGTCCCTCCTGGTGGGAGTGAGCACAGGTACGCAGAGCAGTAACACTCCACCCCCATATTAGCTTCCCTCCCTCCCCTGTCTCACTTCCCCTCCACCTCACCTGGTTGTCCTGGAGTAAACCACCAGCATCAACAATCTTGTCTCAGGGTCTGCTTTCGGGAAGCTCAAACCAAGAAGGGCAGGGTGGGGTAGAGGCATTTTAGAAACAGTAGAAAAAGTCAGTAACCCAGATTTCTCTGTGGCTCTGACTTTCCAGCAGTCAAGGGAGCCTCCACGCCTGCTCACACCTTGCCTATACCATCTCCCACTTGCTCAAGAGAGAAGGAAGCCCTTGATTCCTGGTGGCAAGGGGCAGCTGAAGGTAGGGAAAAGGCAAGGGTCCAGGAGGCAAGAGTTTTTCAGTAACATGCTGTGTGCCCTTGGGCAAGTCCCTTCCTCTCTCTGGGCATCAGTCTTATCACTGACCCCGTGATGTGGGTGGTATGTCTAACCTCTAAGCTTCCTTCTCACTCTGGGGCTCTACAACATCATCCCACTTTGCTATTCTTCCTTTCTTTCCCTCTCACGCTGATTCCAATCATCTCTCTGTCTCTCAAGGTCCAGTTTTGGGGGACGGGCTGGTAAAATACCCAGCTTTAGTTGTCCCTGGTAAGGAAGGGTGAAGCTTTATCCATGCAGCATTCTTTGGGATCCTGGAGAAGACGGTTTTCTCTCTGCCTGAGGTGTCATTATTGTTAATAATGATGACATCAATCTACCTCATCAGGACCCGCAAGTGCTTAACTAAGAAAAATGCTTTTGTCGCTGTTAGTAAATATAAAGTGCGCCCACTCCATCAGAATGCCACCCCAGATGGGTGAGTCTGTTCCCTTCCCTGTGCCCTGATGACTGCTTGTTTGCAATCCTGCCCTTCTTCCAACGACAGCGTTTATTTTTTATTGATGTTTCAGCACTTTGACAAATACATTTTTCCATGAAGAGAAACATAATTAACTTAAGTCATTTATATTAATCACAAGGGGGGAAAATCATGCAAAACAGGGGTAATTTTGTATTGAACAAGGCACGTTGTCTAATGAATATAGATGATGTTGATTTATGTGTTTATCCAAAAAGCATCAGTAGGGAAAAAATGCCAACCCCCGAGTCCCAACCTATCCCCCCCAAAAGCTGAAAAAAAATCCCTCAAGTTCTATTTAATGATGCTTCCTGGGTTGGTGGCATCCTGCCCACAGACTGAAAAATAAAATGACTTTTCAAGTGTTTACGGAGCTTGAACAGCAAGAGAAATTCTCTCCCAGCGTGGGTGTCCTCTGCCTGAATCCCAGGGAAGCTGTAATTACTTATTCCTGCAAACACTGGGCCAATGTGGCTGGGTCTATGCAGGTAGGATGGTGTGGACTAGTTTCCTACTGGAGCTTTGGGACAGGTTTGAGGGCCACAACTGCAGGCTGTGGTTGGTAGGGACTCGGCCACCAGAGCTCAGATTCCCCAGCTGTGTGGACCAGCCAAGGTGGATCCATTCGATGGGAAAGTTGCATTTGGAATAATTCACTGTTGTGAAAAAGAGTGGTAATGCCTCCTGTTTCCAGCCTCGCCTCCCCACGTGTGTGAGTACAGCTGCTGGCTGGCGCTTGCAGGTACCAAGAAGAAGGCGAGAGGGAGGAGACAAGAACGCATCACGGGAACATCACTAAGTCACACAGTGTTCGAGCCAGGAGCTCATACCTTACAAAGGCATGGAACCCAGGCACCTCATTTTCCCCACTGAGTAAACTGAAACCCAGAAAGGAACAATAATTGGTGTTACCAAGCACTCCCTATGTATCGGGCATCATTCTAAGTGTTTTTTGGTGTTTTAATCTTCACAATAATTTTATGGGGTAAGGGCTGTCATGGTCCTCATTTTACAGCTGAGGAAATTCAGGCTCAGAGGAAGGATGATGCTTCTGCAGGAGCCCACAGTCATTGGCTGAACAAGACCCCAGACTTTCTGACTCCCCTCTACCCCCATCCAGGAGGGAGGGAGCAGCTCGTCGGGATTGTATGAATTCCCCAAGGGATCTTTTGAGCAAGACTTTGGAAACTTTTAGAGCTTGGTTCTGTCTCTCTTCTTTTTGTTTTATGTGGGCTGCTCCCTTTGCTGTCACTGGCCATAAACATCCCTACACAATCTCAGAGGACTGCGAGCTTGCCTCAGGGACACAGAGGTGACAGATTAATGAGCTATGAGAGGGTACCTGGGTGGGAGTGGGATCTGGGTTGGGATTATTGGGTGGAGGCAGAGAGTGTCTGAAGGCCAAGGAGCCAGAGCCGGGGTTCCCGGAAGAGCGGAAGCAGGCCAGCCCTGGAACTTGCTGACGGTATCTCAGTGGTAGCCGTTCCTTTTGCCCATAGAGAAACAGACAGGGCAACCCGTTCCTGACCAGGAAACTGGATCTTTAGTTTCTTCTTCCTGTTGCCTGTTTTTGACTTACAGTGGTATCTCCTCTACCTGAGACCCCCAAATAGCAGTCCTGAGGACAATGGCTCTAGACCGTCTGGATTCAAATCCTGTCTCTGCCACTTGCTGTGTGACCTTGGAAAACTCCCCTAACCTCTCTGGACTGAGTTTCCTACACCTCCACTAGGGCGTGGCTAAGGATTAGTGCTCAGATTTAGGACAGTGCAGTGAATCTATGTGTTGGCTATTATAATTATTATGAGAAGAAATTGAATCCCCAAAGCACCCACCTCCTTGTATGTGACCACACGAAGTCATAAGCGAACACCAGGTTTGGGCAGACCTGGCCCAGTGGGGAGGAGCAGGGAGCCCAAGAAGGGCTTTTGGGGTGGGTGCAGGAAGGTGGGACCAACCAGAGCCTAGTTTCGTGGTTTCCTCGGCACTCTGTTCGGCTGCAATCTGTCTTTGGCCTGGTCTGTGGCTCCTTGCGCAGCTGGGCCAAGCAGGAGCCAGGGTCCCATCCATCCTCGGCTGCTTGGACAGCGGCGCTGGAGAGCGCATCTGTCACTGTCTCCCATGGCATGGATGACTGGTGTGTCATCTTTGACAAATGTCTCTGCCAGCAAGCTCTGCGTGGCTGTGTATAGTTACAGACACTGAAAACGCACAAACACAGACGGGCTCCTCCACACGCCAGCAGACACAAAGGAGGACTAGCGCTACAGATTAGAGGGGCTGGGGAAGGGTGGCCATGGAGAGTGGGACGTCCACTTGAAAGATCTGGGCTCTGCCTCCTACCCTCTCTCTCTCTCTTTTCTAAAATATTTTATTTATTTACTTGAGATACAGAGAGAGAGCACGAGAGACAGAACATGAGCCGGGTGGAGGGGCAGGGGGAGAGGGAGAAGCAGGGATCCCGATGGGGAGCTCAATCCCAGGACCCTGGGATCACAGCCTGAGCCAAAGACAGATGTGAGCCACTCAGGTGCCCCTCTGTGTCCTACTCTTCACAAAACTTTGTGCAAACCATTTCCTCTCCCTGTGCCTGGGTTTTCCTGTGCATGAGGTGGGGATAAAAGTCCCCACCCTGCCCTCTGCAGTATTACAGGAATCCATCACGATGTTCATCACCCTGTTAGCGAAGATAGCAGCTACCCCCTTTCAAGCACCTGCCTTGGGTCAAATGTTTCGTGCCTATGTGCACAAGTCCCCCACATTCCCCAAACAAGCCCATTTTACAGATGAGGAAATAGATTTAGAAAAGCAACTTAGCTGCGGGTCACAGAGCAAGCAACAGAGCTGCCTTGGCCTGCAGGCTGTGCTCGCTCTGGGCTGGGATCCGGCAACCTGAGTCTGCAAAGGGCCGGACAGTTGATGCTTTATGGTTCACAGGCCGTGTGTTCTCTGCTGCATCTACTCAGTTCTGCCAGTGTTGTTTGGAAGACCGACAATAAATAAATGCGTGCGGCTGTGTGCCAATGCAATTTTATTTACAACACAGTTGGCCGGCTCGATTTGTCTTTGGGGCTCACAGGCCATACCTTGTGACCCGTGCTCTAGGCTTCCAAATCAAAGGAGAAGATGAGAACAGAGGACTATGTATGCTTCAGGGAGGCCTATCGGGGATGGTTGAGAATACTGGCTCAGGAACTGGACTGCCTCTGTGACAGTCCCAGCTGGGCCCCTTACTGCTTGTGAGATCCTGGGCAAGAGACTTAATAGCCCTATGCCTCAGTTTCTCCATCTATAAAATGGGAATACCAATATTGTCCCCCGCAGGCTTCTTGTTAGCATTACATGGTTAACCGTGGGCTTAGCACATCATAAACATTGGGTAAGGTTCACCTACTATCACATACCAGCGAACGTTAGCATCGACACCTGAGAGGCTGATGTTAATTTAAATGGTGAATCGAACAAGATTTCCCAGCTCAGCTCTCCTGGTTCCAGCTTTCTGCTTTCTTCCTGCAAGAGCCCAAGTCCTTAATGGGGGTAATGCTGCTTTGTCATATGTTTACCTCTTAGACCCCCGGGATGACAGACAAAGGGACCTTAGGGACTAGCCTGCCTTTTACCATAGGACACTGAGGTCCAGAGAGGGGAAGGAACTTGCTCGAGGTCACACACAAAAGTGTCAGATTCACTTTTCCTTTCTCCCCAGTCAATGCTCCTTCCCAAGTTGCTCAGATGGGCTCTGCTGGCTCAGTGGAATGCAAGGCATCTTTCTGCAGGTGAAGTCATCCAGAAGGGGGTGGTTCTCTACTGTCTGGGGCTGGCAAACACAGCAGTGAAGGACAGAGACTGAGGCCAACCTCTTCCCATCCTGACACAAGCCTTGGAGAACCCTGTCCATCTGGAGGCCTGAGCCCCAGTGTGTCCCAGCTCAAGACCCTGTCTCCTCACCCACAATTAAGAAGCCTCTATCCTCTGGTCTGCTGTATTCTTTGGGGAATGACCAGAGGTAAGATTTCCGGGACAAAGCTGGGAGTAGACCCTAGGTAGAATCTGCAAACAAATCACAATTGAGTCAGAAGGTAATGAGTTCTTTCGCAGTTGGTACTTCTGGTTGTATATTGAGAAAGAGAAAGCAAAATGGTCTAGACAGCAGGCCTGGTAACTGCCAACTAGCCAGGCCCTGGTGGCTCCTGTGAACATAAAGCACGCAGTGCAAAATAGGCATCAGACAAGGGCTCCCTGGGACCATAATGGAACATGATAAGCACATGGATATGAGGAAATGCATGAACTTCCTTGTCTGCCAGCAGATGCAAAGGGTTCTTCTTTCTTCATCAACGACAGCTCTAGCCTCACTTTATTCCTCTTGCCTCCTTGATACAAATGATTAAGATATCCAACCAGCAACAGGCCCCCGCTCCCTGACAGCACGCAATCTAGAACAACACTTGCTTCCTCAGTCCTCTCTAAAATCACACAAAACAAACCCAAAATCTGGACTGGCCTCTCACTGAGGCACCCCACGGTTTCCCATGGAGCATGCTTTCCTGTGCCGACACGGGTTAATAAACCTCACTGTGCTCAATGAAGAGGTGGTCCTGGGGATCTTTGGCTACCGGGCTTTATCCACATATTTATTGATATTGGAATGTGAATGAGTGAGGTGAAGTGTTCAGTGGTGAGGAGGAAGGTGGAGTCAATCCCTGAGTCCCACAGAGACTCAGATGCTCTAAGTGTGATAGGTAGCTTTCGTGAGGTAGATCCTGCCATGAGCACTATTTCATTTTATTCTCCTAATGACCTTGGCGGAGTACTAACATTTCCATTTTTAGACAAACAAACAAACCAACAACCCCCACCCCACCCCCGAGGCCCAGCAAGTTTCAGGAACTTCCCTGTGGTTCTGCAGCTGGTAAGGGTGGGTCCAGGAGCCAGGAGTCTTCCAATATCAAGCCTTCCGATGTAAGGTTAATCTGTGGTTTACATAGCAAGAAGGCCCCATGCACCATCTGGTTTTCACAATTGACAGCATTGATGACCTTAAGATGGGTGGTCTTCTCTAGAACATGTTGACCACATGGTCAGAATCAATCAAGGGGTTTTGGCGGGCAGTCTTTCCATCTTCAGAACAGACAACAGGTCCCAGGGCTAGGCGCCCAGCTACTTGGTCTGAAGGATGCAGCTATTGCTGCTGGCCTGGCACTGGGAGTTGAGGATCAGGGAAGAGCCCCATAGACACTTTTCCCTTAAACCTGACCTTGGATGTGGAGAAAGGGGAACCCTTCTACACTGCTGGTAGAAATATAAATTGGTGAAGTCAGTCTGGGAAACGGTATGGAGGTTCCTCAAAAAGTTAAAACAGGAGCTACCCTATGACTCAGCAATTACGCTACTAGATATTTATCCAAAGAATACAAACATAGTGATTTGAAGGGACACATGCACCCCAATGTTTATAGCAGTAATGTCCACAGTAGCCAAACTAGGGAAGGAGCTCAGATATCCATCAACAGATGAATGGATAAGGAAGATGTGGTGTGTATGTATCTCTCTCTCTCTGTGTGTGTGTGTGTATATATATATATTCATATATATAGTATTCGTATATATATATGAATATTACTCAACCTTCAAAAGAAATTAAATCTTTCCACTTGCAAAGATGTGGATGGAACTGGAGGGTGTTATGCTACGTGAAATAAGTCAGTCATAGAAAGACAAATATCATATGATCTCAGTCACATGTGGAATTTAAGAAACAAAACAGATGAACATAGGGGAAGGGAAAGAAAAAGTAAAAAGATGAAATGAGATAGGGAGGCAAACCATAAGAGACACTTAATTCTAGGGAGCAAACTGAGGGTTGGTGAAGGAGAGGTGGGTGGGGGGATGGGGTGACTGGGTGATGGACACTAGGAGAGCACTTGGTGGAATGAGCACTGGATGTTATATGAAAGTGATGAGTCATTAAACTCTACCTCTGAAACTAATAATATGCTATCTGTTAATTAATTGATTTAGGAAAACAAGTTAAAAAAGCCAAAACCTTGACCTTGACATCTAGCCCTCCGCATTCACTTTTTTAAGCCATCATGCCTGTAGGGAGACTACACGGAGGGACAACCTAATCTCATCGAAGAATGTCTAGAGCAGAGTTTTCATGAAACTCCTTTCCCAGCTATTTGAAGAGGCACCTTCTTCATTAAGTTCCATGGGCCTGCATGCTCTGTGTGGAAGAGGGGACAACTGTAGGGTTGCATGGTGGAAAATGGAAAAGGCAGAGGGAAGGGCAGGAAGTTGGGAACTTTCCAAGTGTCCACTTTATGTTGGACAGTATGTTGGGTGTTTTTCATGGGTATGGGAACCCATTAGAGTTGGCTTTTTAAAATACTTTTGTTTTATATTTTATTTATTTATTTATTTATTTTTAAATTTTTAAATAAACATATAAGGTATTATTAGCCCCAGGGGTCCAGGTCTGTGAATCGCCAAGTTTACACACTTCACAGCGTAGAGCTGGCTTTTAGTGTAGCAGGAGAAGTGTCACTTGGAGGCAGGCGGCAGTGTGAGGATTTTGGATGTTGAAAGGTGGGTTCAAACTTGAAGCCCACCTCCCTGGTTTTAGGCCCCCGTTGGATAGAGAGTGTACACCAAGCACCCAGCCATTGTTCTTGGAGAACATGGTGATATTATCCAACAGACTGTGTTCTGTCTAGCCATGGAGATTTTACCCAGTCTGTGACCTTGAAGAAGTAGAAAATGTTTTTCCCTAACTGCATAGGTCTTTGGGGTCCCTGGAGATGCAGTGTGGTTTTGGGCTGAGTAACAAGGGTTGGGAGGTGTATCTATCAGCTATTGGGATGGCTTCGCCTGGCCTTGGCAGTCAGCCCAGACCTGTGGATTTAGGTCTGAGGTTCCCTTGAAGGATGCCATCATCTCACCTTTCACTGGCTCTGAAGTTTCTACTGGGAGCTCCGGCGAGGGAGGCAATTCTGAAGCAGGAGTACTCAGTGGGTCTGCCATGTGGTGCCTGCCAAGAGTGGGCAGAAGCCCTGAGCTGAGTGCTCAGCCTGTCACCTCCTGTGTTGTCCTTGCTATGTCATAGGTGTTCAGTGGAGCTTTGCTGGACATCCATAATCTGGTTGCAGCAACTGGGTGATGACCATCCTGTTCTAAACTACCCCGTGGAACATTGGCCTTTTGGAGTTGATTCTCCAGGGCACTGGGGTCTTCACATGGTGGCTCCCTGTGCCTGGAATGTTCTTCCTTACTCTTTCTTCAGCTGTCATTTCTCCTTTCTCTTTCTCCTCCTCCTCTTCCTCCCCCTCTTCTTTTTCTTCTCCTCCTCCTCATCCTCCTCCTCCTTTTTCTTCTTCTCCTCCATCTCCTTCTTCTTTTCCTTCTCCTTCTCCTTTCTTTTTTTAAAGATTATTTGTTTATGCATGAGAGAGAGAGAGAGACAGTGAGCATGAGCAGGGGTGCGGAGGGGCAGGCAGAGGGAGAAGCAGGCTTCCCGCTGAGGAGAGAGCCCGATGTAGGACTCAATCCTAGGGCCCCGAGATCATGATCTGAGCTGAAGGCAGACCCTTAGCCAACTGAGCCACCCAGTACCCCTAGATGTCACTTCTTAGTAACACTTTCCCTGACTACCCCAATGTTTTAACTTTCTATCCCGTTATAATTTTTTTTCCTTATGTTCCTTAAGCATTGTGTGTATTGTCTGTCTCTTGTATTGAGAAATGAGCACCCTGAGGGCAGGGAATTTTTGTCTAATATCGTCATGGCTACAGTCCTCAGGGTTGAGAACCCAGTTAGATGCCTGGTAGGCACTCAATGTATGTGTGTTGGAAGAATGAATGAGTTTCTATTTCTATTACTTCGAGTTTATATTTCATCAAACACTTTACTCATTTGTTGATATGATCACATTTTCCCCTTAAATTTATTGGTGTAATGAATTATGTTAATTGATTTCCTGTCATAAATCTGTATGTTACTAGGATAAATCCCACTTGATCATAATGACATTTTGCCAGGTTTCATTTACTGGGGTTTTATTTCCAGTTTTTACATTTATAATGAGAAGAATGATTGGTCTGCAGTTCCTTTTCCTAAGCAATCTGTACCAGGTTTTGGTACTAAGGCTATGCGGTCTTCATAAAATAAATTGCAGCGCTTTATCTTTTCCTATGATCTGGAAGAGTTTAATTAACGTTGGAATTATTTGTTCTTTAAAGGTTACATAGAGCTCAGCTGTGAAACCATCTGTTCCTGGTGCCTTTTGTGATGGTGGATCTTTAACCACCTTTCCAGTCTCCCTGTGGTAGGTAATTGGTCTTCTCATTTTCTACATTTCCTTGGGTCAATTTAGGTAATTTATATTTTGCTAGGTACATACCCACTCCCAGGTTTCCTGTTTTGCTTCTGCAGAGTTGCTGTAGAATTCTCTTGTTATTTTTTAAATCCCCAGTGCATCCGTGCCTGTGTCTCTTCTCTTGTTCCAATTCTTCACTTTGTTCTCTTCCTTTTCCCTGTAATCAGGCTCCTGATGAATTTACATGTCCTCAGTGCTCTGGAGAAACTGAGAGGCCTGTGCCCACACCTGGAACCCACAGGTTCATGGAGGGAGGTGCCTGGGGGAGGCTGGCACGGAGCCGCTCAGGATGGTGGTGGAAGGACCCCAGCAGGCCAGGGACGGTGGATGGTGCTGGTGGCTGGGGTTTGACTTCTGGCTCTCCCGCTTCCTGGTTGTGTGACCTTGGCAAGATGCTCTGCTTCTCTGCCCTCGTGTTTCCCTCTCTGCGAGTGCCTAGCTCACATGGGTGGGGAGGAGGACTGGGTGAATGTATTTGAGGAAAGTGCTGTGCAGATTCTCTGGCAGGGAGTGGATGTGCAGTTAGCATTAGCCTTCTCCGTGGAAAGAACACTGTGGAGGAAACAAGAGGACACAAGCATTTCCAGAAATCATTGGGTGTGCTATGGAAGAATGGGCTCTGAACCCCCATCCTGCAGATATCTGGGAGGAGTTGCGGTTTGGGGGACTAAGGGGAGTGTGACTTCCCTCTGTGGTCTCAAGCTAGTTAGCTAGGGGGTCATCACAGTGACGTGTATACTCACCACACCCCCCCTGTAGCCCTGTAAGGTAGGTGGTAGGTTAAACCTATGAGACTGGCAATATTCAGCCATTTTTAACCCACATCAAGGCGCTTTCATATGGTTCACCCTGACGTTACTATTGTCATCATTTTTCAGATGACATTCTTGAAGGGGCCAAGCAGCTGTCCTAAGGTCACTCAGCCTATTAACGTAGAGTGCACTTTGGTCAAACCAGGGCCATAGAATTTCAAAGCCTATGTGATACCTCCCAGTGTGGTCAGAAAAACAAAAACCCATAAAAGCTGTTGCAAAGATATACTGCAAACCCAATTTGAACAAGGTGGCCAGTACAGATGACTGCAAAGCAGTAATTGTCTAAGCATTCTAGAGGCTGAGCTGAACAGGAGGCGAGGAACAGGGCTCTGACAGAGAGAGCTCTTGGGGTTGAAAAACCCAGTCCCCAGGGCTCTGGCCTATGAAGGTAGCCACTGTCATCCTAATACTCCGTTTAGGGAACTATTACAGCCAGGATCCTACTAAAAAGAAGGTGTTTATTTGCAGGACCTGGGGGTCTCTTGGAAAGCAGGCATCCTCTCACTTTTCTTGTAACCACCTTCCTAGTAACAAGCTTCCTGTCAAATGGTTACCTGAACACATTTTAGGTTCTTACACAAGGGATTGCTTATCTAGACAGAATTTGGGGAGGGAGAGATGATGCTATTGATGTAGTTTTGCCCAACATGGGCAAGAGAAAATGGGTTCTAATAGTTATGTGGGGTCTATCCCTCCGGGGGTCAATGGCTGATGACACCTAAGATGGGCCTTAAATGTGGCACTTTATGAAGACGACAGGATGACTTGTTGATGTGAAGGTCTGGGCTTTCGTGAGGATGCACATGGATGTATGGTACACATCCACATGCAATAAACTGACAAGGATATTGACAACATGATGCCAGTCTTCAGGTCCCCATACTAGGGAACTAGGCTAATCCTTGACTAGAAGTGGTAGGATGCTGAACCCATAGTCTGACCTGAAGCTCTGTGCTGGGATATCCCCCTCTTGTTCTAGAACATTCCTTCCCAAACCTCAGCGCCTGGTCATGCTCTGACTCACACATTCACCAAGAGCCCGAAGAACCAGATCTCAGTCACTTTCCAAAGGAGGATGACTTCTCCCCAGCACACTGCAAAATTCTGACTCTGGTTGAGCATGGTGCAGCCCTTGTGTCCAATCTGAGACTGCCGAGGGTGCCTTCCCTTTGTTGGGACCAGTGAGACACTGCCCTGGATTTTCTATCTCTGATTATAGGAATGATAAGGGTCATTCATCTCAGTCTGTTTTCTGGGAGGAAGATGGTTCTTGGCATCCAAGCTTAGAACAGAGTGCCCACTTATGGAGCCGAGGCTGTTTCTCTGAAACCCTCTGTGGTCAACATCATATCTTGCCAATCCCCCTTAGTGCTCTAATTTTCAGCACATGCTGACAGTTTCCTACTGCAAACACCTGCTGCTCTCTCTGGCTGCAGCAGAGTGGGAGGCTGAGATGAGGGACATTCTAGAAGTGTCAGGAAGTTGAAGTCTCTGAGAAGAGCTCTCTGCAAATGACGGATGAGAGTTAGTGGGTAAATACCCCAGTTCCTAGCCCCTTGAGTGGGACACCCCATGACATATTCCGTGCTGTCAGTCTCCTAGAGGGAGGCCAGAGGAACCGAGCTCATTAACACATTCATTCCCTGTCTTACTTTCTCACACTCTCCTGCTGCTGCTTCCTGGGCTCACTCCCTAAATAAGCTACCACATCTTTGTCTCAGGGTCTGCTCCTGGGGAACCCCACGAAGACATCTCTTAAACATTCCTCCTTCTCAACCCAGCCACTCTCGTGCACCTGCTGATTAATTGGGTGGTGCTCTGCAAATACCAGCAGGAAGCTGCCTTCCTCTGAGCTCTTCAGTCCTCTTTGTAGCTCAGACCTTTGGGATTTGTGGGTCTAGAGAATATTAGTCAAATGTGCTCATTCTGCTGTCTGAGCAAGTCTCAAGCAAACCCCTGTATCACTCACTGTATAGAATGTTTCCCAGCGGGCTCCCAGGAGTCTTCAAGGGTGGAGGCACCTGTGGGGGGAAATTAGCTTCACTTGTATCTGGACACTTGTATCTGGCTCACACCGGAGCTGAATGTCAGCACTCTGCTGTGCTAGCTTTTCTGTTGCGGTGGCCCCTCTGGGTGGTATTGCCCCGAGGATGCGAGGATGAGGATGCGTGGAGCTTCTCCATTGTCAGCCCAGCCTTTGTCAAGTGGCAGAATTTTTGACATTCCTGCATGCATGGGGTTGGCGCGGTGCTTCTGTGAGTCCTTGGGTGCAAGGCCTGGCTCTGCGTCTGTGAGCTCCTCTCTGCACCGCCTCCTCTAGCCACCGTCATCCAGATATCTAGGGCGTCGCATGCAACATGCTCAAACTTCAGTCTCCTCTGTCATGGGCAACTCTTTCCTTGTGGTAGCTGAAGACAAGACCCCAAGGCTCATTGTGACTCTTCTCTTCCTGTCATAGCTCATTTCCAGTCCTTCAGTAAATACTGCTGCCTTAATCCTCCAAACTCTGTCTGATCACTTCTCCCCACCTCCCTGTTGCCTCTCTGGTCCAAGCATCATTATTTCTTGCCTAGACTTTTGCAGGAGCAGAGTCTCCCACACTGATGCCCTGATCCCACCCCCATTACCCTTCTGTGTATTCATAACACAGCAGCCTTTGAAAACTAAAACCAGTTCCCACTTCTGCTCAGAGCCTTCCCTCGGATCTCACCCTAGTGGAGTAAAGGCCACATCCTTACACTGGTTACAGGGGTCATGAGAACTGGCCCCCAGGCCTTCCCATGCCTCTCTGACTTTAGATGCCACCACTCAACTCCTGGCTCGCTCAACTCCAGCCACACTGCCAGCCACACTGCTCTCTTTTCCTTTTCTCCAACATCCAGCTATGCCCCTGCCTTGTGGACTTCGTACTCACTGTTCCCTTTGCCTGGAACATCCTGCCCCCCGCCCCCCGCCCCTGACCCTCCTCCCCAGAGAGGCTCCCTTACCTCTTTCAGGCTTTCATGCAAAGGTTTCCCTGCTGAAAACTGTCTTCACCTCCAACACGCTCTCTAGCCCTGTCCTCTGCCTTATGTTTCTCTCTGGTACTTACTGCCACCTGACACCCAGGTACTTTACCTGGTTACCTTGTTATAGACAACTAGGAGGTAAACTCCTTGGGAATAGAGACCATTCCTGTTCATCATTGTATCCCTGCCATTAGAACAAGCCTTGGGAAGTGGTAGGTTTTCAATAGGTATATATTGGAAGATAAATATGGGTACAGTAGGCTGCGATCTTGAGTAAGCTTTCTTTTCTGGACCCTAGTACCAGGGGACCAGCCACCCTCGGTGATTTCCAAGGCCCTGTTCCTGCTCTTGCTCTTTGGTTTCATGAGGGAGCTGGCTCTAAGACTGGGGATGGCTCAGCATTTGTCAGTCATGTCAGGACTCAACTTTCTGCTTTCCTGGCAGAGCGATCATTAGGAAAGCAGAGAAAGTGGACAGGTATATTTACCTTGCTCATCTGCAGAGGTGGACAGTAGAGGCAGGAATCCCAGCATCCACCACTGGGGCACCTGAGGTCTGTGTCTGGCTGGTCTTTTTATCTAACTGGATGAAACCTTGAGGTTGAAATTTTAAGTGCCTAGGGGTGCCTAGGCGGCTCAGTCGGTTAAACATCGGCCTTTGGCTCAGGTCATGATCCTGGGGTCCTGGGATCAAGTCCTGCATCGGACTCTCTGCTCAGCAGGGAGGCTGCTTCTCCCTCTGCCCTTCACCCCGCTCATGCTCATGCTCTCTCTTGCTCTCTCTCTCTCAAATAAATAAATAAAATCTTTTTTAAAAAAAGAAATTTCACAGACCTGTACCCCTGGGGCTAAAAATACATTATATGTTTATAAAAAAATAAAGAAAAGAAGTTTCAAGAGACTGTAATATCTAGCTTTCTTTCTTTCTTTCTTTCTTTCTTTCTTGTGGTGAAACAAGAAAGGAATTTATTTATTTGTTCCCACATTGGGAATACTGCAAACTAGTATCTCAAAGATTGTCTCCAAAGTG
Organism: Meles meles; assembly: GCF_922984935.1. Lineage (NCBI taxonomy): Eukaryota > Metazoa > Chordata > Mammalia > Carnivora > Mustelidae > Meles > Meles meles. Next base: position 89,606,932 of record NC_060070.1, on the reverse strand, counting down.
CTGAAAATACATCCCGGTTTGTAGAAGGAAAATGTGGGACATGGGTGGGCTGGGTACGTGCCGGTGGGCAGTGAAGGGCACATCCATCATGGGAGGGGTCTTGCTGGCTCAGGGCAGGCCTTACTGCTTGAGGGGCTAGTTTCATGTCCCATCAGGGGGTGCTTTGCCCTCAGGGTCTTTTGCCTAAGCCAGGAGACAAGTTGGAAAGAATGGAATCAATTCGAAAGTTTGATGGGGCCCCTGGGTGGCTCAGTGGGTTAAAGCCTCTGCCTTCGGCTCAGGTCATGATCCCAGGGTCCTGGGATCCAGCCCCGCATCGGGCTCTCTGCTCAGCATGGAGCCTGCTTCCCTTCCTCTCTCTCTGCCTGCCTCTCTGCCTACTTGTGATCTCTCTCTGTCAAATAAATAAATAAAATCTTTAAAAAAAAAAAAAGGAAGGGGCGCCTGGGTGGCTCAGTTGGTTAAGCGACTGCCTTCAGCTCAGGTCATGATCCAGGAGTCCTGGGATCGAGTCCCACATCGGGCTCCCTGCTCCTTGGAGAGTCTGCTTCTCCCTCTGACTTTCTCCCCTCTCATGCTCTCTCTCTCAAATAAATAAATAAAATCTTAAAAAAAAAAGGAAGTTTGAGGACAAAATGTACATAGTTGGAAGTCCTCTTTCAGGTTGTGTTTTTTTTTTTAAATTTTAATATTTTTTTAAAATTTCGGTGGGGGCGCCTGGGTGGCTCAGTGGATTAAGCCGCTGCCTTCGGCTCAGGTAGTGATCTCAGGGTCCTGGGATCGAGCCCAGCATCGGGGTCTCTGCTCCGCAGGGAGCCTGCTTCCTCCTCTCTCTCTGCCTGCCTCTCTGCCTACTTGTGATCTCTGTCTGTCAAATAAATAAAAATAAAAAAAAATTAAAAAAAAATTCTTTTCGGTGTTCCAGAATTCATTGTTTATGCACCACACCCAGTGCTCCATAGCTTTCTTTATGTCCCAGACTGCTGGGGTGTGTGTATATGTGTGTGTGTGTGTGTGCACGCATGCGTGTGTATGTGTGTACATATGTGCACGTGTACATGTGCATGTGTGTGTGAAAGTATCCAACAGCTAATGAATAAGGACTCAGGAATATGAGCCAAAGTAACAAAGGGAGCAAGGACAAAAAAGCCAACTTCAGTTACCCAGCCCATTCCCAGATCCTTGGTCCACAGCCCTTCTAGGCATTCTGACCTCGCTTCCCACAGCTGAGGGTCTGCAGACCTTACCTGCTTTGCAGGTGCATGAGTGCTTCTCTCTGGGAGTGGGATGGGCTTGCCCCTCTTTCCAGGGCTCTGACACCAGGGCGGCAGGGCTGTGCCAAGCCCATTCCAAGCCTGCAATCCTGCCCTCTCAGGTGCACTGCTTTCTCTCTTCCACTCTCACAGCTGCTGCCCAGGGGTCCAAATGGAGGCTGTACCCACCAGTTGAGGGGTTGGGCTGGTGAAGAAATCATTTTTGCAGGACAGGAAGTGTCTCCCCAGTATGGCAAGGCATATTTGGGGAAAGGGTGGCGTCGTCCACTGCTATCCTTGCTCTGGCTGGGTTGGCGATGCTGCACCCTGCTGAGGTGGACAGAGACTAAGTGGAGATCAGGGCGTTGGTTGGGTAATGCCATCTGGGCTGAGTGTTGGCAGTTTTGTGGGTTTGGCAAGTGGGAGACACTAGAGAAGTTGCCAGGTGGGCACTGAGGGAGGAGAAGGAATTTTGCAGTTTGTCTATGGAATTTAAACTGGGTTCTCATTACTATTCCTTAAGAGATGCAGAAAAATTGATATAAATGTAAAATTACTTTTGGCAACTGGGCTGTGCTCATTTATATGTGAGGCTGTACAGAGAACGTGTCACATGGGACACTAGCTTGTGTTCGGGTTACGTATGCTTGTGTTTGAAAGAGGTGTTTGGATGTGAAAGATAAAGTGTAAAAAAATGGCTGAGTGACAGAGATAGGAAAACTGGGAAGGAAAGAGATAAGGAGAGAGAGAGAAATAAAAGAGGAAATAAAAAAGAAGAATAAAGAGGGGAAGAGTATTGGAAAAATGGACAGATGGGGTAAATAGACACAGAAGTATTGGGGAAATAGAAACCAAGGAAATTAGGATTGTCTTCTCTTTATATCCCAGGGCTCTCTAGCACTGTTTCTTAAACCTTTTCGACTGTGGTTAACTACTAGGAATATATTTCACATTGCTACTCGCTATTAATACACATACATGATTGGAATTTTTTTTTTTTTGTGGTCTGCTATGAACCATCAGCATTCCTGTCCTGGGTTGTCCCCTCTCAGGATGACTCTGGACTTCAGCCATAAGACATCAGCAGGGGTAATGGGAGCGGAGATGAGATAAGCTCTTGCACATGGAGACATTTGCCCTCTTGGTGTGTAGCCCCTGGGAACCCAGAAGTCATACTGCAGAAGCAAATGAGCCATACAGATGGAGAGGCCACCTGCTGGAGCATGCAGGCCCCAGCTAACCCCGGAAGCAGAGCTCCCACCCATGTGGATGAAGGCATTGTACAAGTGGGTGCTCCAAGTCCAAGTGAGCCACCCTGACTCTTGCCATGGAGCAGAGGTGATCTGCCTTCACTGAGCCCTGCCCAAATTTCAGAATTGTGAGCAAATAAATGTTGTCATTCTAGTTGCCACTAAGTGGTCATTCATTGCCACTAAGTTTTGTGTTGGTTTTTTTTATGCAGCAATAGATAACCAAGCATCTTTACTAAAGGCAAGTCACCATGATATTTTCTATCTTATTTAATTCTATTTCATTTTTCAAAATAAAATTTTCTAACTTCATCGATTTCATGACCTGCTGATAGGTCATGATCCAACTTGATGGTGTCTGTTCGTAGACATGGCTCCTTCTCTTGCTGACCTCATCAATGACTGATGTGTTTGAGATCATGGGTCTTCCAACCTTTCCCTCCATCCTGTTGCTCTTAGAATCATGGCGTGTCAGACATGAAAGGCAATCTTAAGATGTCACCCAGTCCAGGGCTGTGTCTCAGAAGAGGCTTCCCTGAGCCATCTGGGTCTCCAAGTAGACAGTTCTACTCAGTAGATAAAATTTTACTCATGGGAGGTATTTAGCCCTTTTGTATGCCTGGTTCCGAATCCTGTTAAACATAATTTACAGCCAAGCATGGTCTCTTGGTACCCACTTCTGCCAGAAACTGAATTCATCCTCACAAATGGAGAAAGGATATCACTCACCCTCCTGCCAATACCCATCCTTATGTCCTTGTTTCTCAAGTCTCTGGCTTTAAGATGAAAGAAGCATCTTTATATGTCATTCGAGCTTCCTAGAACACAGTTTTACCAAATACATGTTTTTTCCCTCTGATCCAGTGATTCCTGCATCATATGCCACCAACCAAATGTAACAGGACCACAGGGGAAGCTTTTCAAATGCATGTTCCCAAGCCTGGCTTGGAGGTAGGGCCTCCAAAATTTCTGAAATGTGATGCCCGGAAATCTACATTTGAAAAAGCTTTCCAGCTAGATCTGTTGCGCATTGGTAATCAGGTTCAAGGATGCTAAGTGCTATGGTCTGGATTAGTGCATTTCAGCTTTTCCTACCACAGGACATGGTAAGAAACAATCTTACATTCTGTCTGTATGCACAGGCATGTGTGTGTAAAGGGAACAGAGCTTTCGTCCAACTCCACACTTGACGAAAACTGCACTCTAACTTTCTTATCTTATTTTATTTTTTCATTTGCTGGTTGTAACTCATTAAACTGGTTTTATGATTCACCGATGGGTCACGCTATACAGCTAATAACACAACCAACCTAAGCAAACACAGGCTACGTGTCTATTCAGCAGACGTGGCTCCTTTTCCTGAGCTTTGCTGTAATAATGATCGTTTGGCATGGCAAGCCCACTCTCCATCTTTCCCCAACATGCCCCTGATTCCACTGCTAGGAGAGTTTACCTGCAGGTAGCACTTACCAGCCCTCTTCCTCTTCGTCAGGGCTCGGCCTCCAGCTGAACCTGGGTTGGAGCTCAGGGTGCAGCTGAACTAGGGGCCTGGGGCTCCCTCTGGGCTCAGTTTGTTGGAGCCAATAGCTTCAGGAGCTTTAGGTTGCAGGGAGAAAGAAATAGCACAGGTGAGACGGTGCAGGGCTGTGACAGCTAACCTCTGCTTTTTCTTCACGATGACTGTTCCTGAGTCCTCAAGGGGCAGGAGTTGGAATTCGCAGCCTGAGAGAGGGTCCATGAAAGGCCACAGGAGCCTCCCTGGAAGGGCAGAGATTCTCCAGTGTCTGGCTGCTGAAGCACCTGTGAGGCACCTCTGGGACCCCCAGAAGGGAACTGGAGGAGGCTGTTGAGGCAGAAAGTGTGGTGCCCTCATCTGTGTATCTGGTGATTTGGGTCACCTGCTCCTGATTTTCTATTTTCATCTGCTGTCAATTCTTAGGCTGAGAAGTTCCTTGGATTCACTGCAACCCTGGGGCTTGCTCGCCCCCAGCCTGCCTCTTTCAGATGCAGAGATGGAGACTCTCCTGGTCTACTCTAGGCCCTGGGGATGGGTCCTCGTTCCCTGTTCCACTCTCTCTAGACCTTGGACCTGCTTCTCGAGCTTCACCCTTCGGCCAGCTGAGCTGCTATCTTTCCTGTCTGTCCTCAGACTTCAGCCTCTCCATCTGCTCCATCATTTTGGACATTTGAGACACCCACAGGAAATCAAAACAAATTCAAAAAATGTGCCATTTATGGTGGCCAAGAAAGCCAAACTGATCCCCAAATGATTGATTTAGTGGTTGCAGCTGGGCCTGGATGCAGACAGACCGTTAATGAGGTAATTTTTCTAAAGGCACAGTGTAAACAAGATAACGCCTCCCACCCACCCTGCAAGTCTCTCTGGGTTTCCATCCCTCTCCCTCAATTTTCTGCAGAGATGCACACACCAGTTAACGTTGCTCCACTGTTAGGGGTTGAACTGCGGCCGCGCCCAATGACATGCTGGAGTCCTAACCCCTCAGTCTTTCTGGATGTGGCCTTATTTGGAGACAGGGTCTTTACGGGAGGTCACTGGGTTACAATGTGGCCATTGGGGAGGGCCCTCACCCAGTATGACTGGTGTCCTTATGGAAAGAGGGAAATGGGGACACGCAGACATGCAGAGAAAGAAAATGGTAAGAAGAGACACCGAGAAGATGGACATCTATGAGCCACAGGGAGAGGTCTGGAACAGATTCCCCCTGTCACCCCTCAGAAGGACCCACCATGCTGCCAGCTTGGTCCTGGACTTTGGGCCCCCAGAACTATGACACAGCACATTTCCGTTGTTGAGGCTCCCTGCCCTGTGGTACATTGTGACAGCTGCCCTAGCAAACTAATGCCCACATGTTTAAAATCTTTGGCTTTTGTGGTCTCTCTGTTGGTGATTCTCCTTTCTGAGGTAGGACAGCACAGAGAAGGCAAAGGGTGGGGCAGAATCCCCGGGAAAGCATGGGAAGGCTTGCCCTTCGGGACCCTTCCAGAGCCGTGGGGGACCCACTGGGGTGCCCTCACATGCTCGTAAGTTTTTGTAGAATTTGCAAACAATATTCAAACTGCAGTCAGTTACGATTGCTGACATTCCTCACTGCAGCTTTCCATGCAGCGCCCTTCCAGCCCATCTGGTGGCCTTTGAATGGCCACACGGTATTCCTAGACCCAGATAAAGGGAATCAGAACTGAGAATACATACATGGGGTTGAGTGAGATATACGTATGACTTGCAGTTACTTCCACATGTAATCCACATATAGGCAGGGCACCCAGGACTGCCCCTCTGTCTTCTGTCCATTCACCTCGGGATGTGACATAAAGGTATAGACCAAGTTGTATCAGTATGTGAACAGAGTCCAAGGCACCCAGCACCCGACGTATGTGGGCAGTGGAGAAAATTCAGGTTTGAAATATGGAGATGAATGCCAGCCAATGGGAATTCTTCCACTCATTAAATGTGGAAAACATTCTAAGTCCTTATAAGCATGTATTAGAAAGCTGTGCTAAGCAGTTAGTTAATATAAATTTATTTTTCTGGATTGTGCGATTTCTGTGGCATTTGTCAGCTTCTCAGAATTTGTAATTTGTTCTCATTTCTTCCCTTATTTATTTGAAATATTTGCTTTTGGATCTAATTTTGTGTTCATATCGTGATGTTTTCCTTAGTATATGTGCTGCTGAAGCGAGCCCTCATGGTCCTTTCCTTGAAAGGGCTTCCTAAGATGGCTCAAGTTGCAGCCCCACCCAACTTCGAGCTGGCCCTGGTTATGGGAAATGAGCGGGGAAGGGGGGTGTTGTGGTGGGCAGGCAGAGCATTGGTGGGAGGTGGGGGGGGGGCATTTGGACATACTGTGGAGAGGGAAGCGAAGGTGGAGGAAGAAGCTGAGGACAGTGAACCGGGCTTTGCACTGGGAGGCAGAAGACCACCCAGCCAGCCCAGCCCTGCCACTCAGTTTGTCCCATGCTCCAGGGCAAGTCAATTTCCCTTCCTGAAATTTCTTAAGAGCTGTGCGCCTTGCAGGGTTACCTCTGATACACTTTAGGCTCCAATTTTCTAGGATCCTGTTATCTCCATCACCAAGGGGAGAAAATGGAGTCAAAATTTTTAGTGTCTGGTGAAGCCATCTTCTGAGGGAGGAGAAGCACCTAAGGAGGACCTCTCTGATGAGACAGGACTTGCCAGAGCTCCAGCTAGGAATCCCAAATGACAGGTGTGGTTTCTACGATCACTCACTCTCGTCTTCACCGGTTCTGTTCTCCAGCAGCTGCACACCAGGCAGATCCTGAATGCCAACCCTCCATGGACGCTGGGGAAAGCACAGTGAAGGAGACAGCTCCTCCTTCGAGAAGCTGGCATTCTGGGCAGGGAGACAGATCATCCACTGTGTCACAGAGGTTATCACAGAGGTGCTCTAGCTGGGGCTCGCTCATCTCTAGTGGGGTGTCTTAGTGACTCTGAAAAACGTGGGTGTGTGTGATCCAGGGATCTGACCCTGACCGTGCACTGGAATAATCAGAGAAGTTTTTAAAGTTAATATATTTCCATGGACCCATCTCTGGAAAATCTTGATTAGTCTGGGGGGAGACAGCAACATTTTAAAAAGCCCCCCCCCCCAGGTGATCATCACATACCTGTGATCTCGGAGTTGAGACCCTCTCTTCCATAACCTTCTTCTCAAACATAATTGTGCACAGGGACACTTACGGATCTTGGTCGGGGTGGGTTCTGACTTAGTAGGTTGGGGTGTGTGGGAGGTCTGAGATTCTAGGTTTTAAGTAGCTCCCCGGCAGTGCTGACGCTGGCCTTGAGGCAGCCAAGCTCTGAGGTCTGGCCCGCACGTCTTCTGATCTCATCTCCACCTACGTTCCCCTTGTTCTTCCTGCTCCAGCCACACTGGTCTTCTTGCAGATCCCAAAACACTTTGGGCCCACTCACTCCTTGGGGTCTTTGCACACACTCTCTCTGGCACAGTCATTCCCCAGATGTCCTCATGGCTCGCTCCTGCCCATCATTCTGGGGCCCGTGACAAAGCACCCTGACTGAGAGTCATCCTTCAAACCTTCTCAGTCTATTAAACAAGGGAAATGGATTTGAAATTGAGCACACATCAGTACAGCTTTGGGAAACCACTTGTATTAATCAACATTGGTTTTATTTTTCTGTGTTATGTAATGATGCTTTAAGTTCTCTTACTAAGCGGGGGTTGTGGGGCGAGTTGGAAGTAATGGCCCTGTGGCTCCTCCAGCAGGACCCCAGGGGCGGGCTGATGCCTGGTTTCCCCAGAGTCTCAGGCAGGCTCACTCCAGGGGTTACATCAATGGACTCTCCTTCAGCTGGGACCCATTTGGTACCTAGAGAATCTCCATCATGCCTGAGGGTGGCAGATACCCCAGAGCCTCAGGATCCTGTGAGCGTCTTTCCAGGAGAATAAAGGTCGTAGGGCAGCAAAACCTAGGAAAACACTTGCCCTGCTCTAGTGGGTAGGCTAGGGTTAGGTCTGATGATGTGGAGCTGGAGTCCTGTGGTAACCTACGGATATACAGTGATTTGGTTGGGAGGTTTTGGGTGGATAAACTGGGTATCCTCCAAGACCTCCTGTTAGTCATTTCACATGAAAGAATGATGACCCAGGCTTGTTCCTTTGTCCAGAACAATGATGTTCAGTGAGGGGCTGTCCGTTGCATGCAAAGGGACCCAAGCCTGCTGCCCTGCGCCTGGCACATAGTAGGAACACGATGTAAGTGCATTTGAGTTAAAACTATCGAATCATGGCACTTTGGCTCCTCTCTGTGGGCCCACAGATGATTCCTAAATACCAACCACACTTCAAAATGTTAAAATGCACTTTAGCAAAATTGCAAATTACCATGCAGGGGAGCTGTTGGGTCCAGAGGTCAGACCCTAACTTACACCTGCTCTCCACCACCTCGGCGGCGGGAGGGGGATATCTGAAAAGGGAGGGCCTGACCAGGAGGGCCTTCTCTGTTTGTTCGGTGTGAAGATCACACCGACCTCTCATCACATGGCACGAATGTGGTCTTTAGGAAAGGTTAAAGTTGCCACCTCTTTTGTTCAAGCCACAGAGATGGATTTGCCAAGGATGGGTGTGAGGTGGAGAAGATGGGAACGTGGTGATCTGTGAGTAGGCAGCAGTGAGGTCTGTGAGGAGAGCGGCTTGGGGGGTTTGGCTGCCACGGATCAGCCTTGCCAGCAAGTGAGGAGCTGAGACAAGGGGAGGCAGAGGGCAGGAGGTAGCAGATGGAGGGCCTTCATTCAAATGTGGGTTCTATTCGGTGAGTCCTAAAGAGGTATTGAAGGTTCCTGAGCCCTGGGGGGTGGGGGGTGCCCAAATGAACGCAACTGCATTTGAGGACAATCAGTTTGTCAGCCAAGGGACAGGAAGATGAGTTTGGAGCAGAGACATAGGTTCCTGGTTCCTCTGTGAATTCTGGGGAGAGGTCTGGGACTCAGGCTGACCTTGGCACCTGGACCAGAGTGGTAACTCAGTGTGGAGCTGGCAGGAGGAGGGGGCTCGAGAATGGCTTGAGAATGGAGGTGGTTAAAGCTAGCAGCATGTGAGGGCCTGGCCTCCAGGCAGAGAGTGAACAGCAATCAGGCCCTGGGGCCATGCTGGCCTGATTCAGCATCATCCAATCATCATCCTCATTAGAACACTCAAACCCAGGTGGTACATCTGTGACTGTGTGCTTTTGTGCTAATTAATTTATCCTCATCAGAGGGCGCCATCCAAGTGCTCGGTCCCCTCTCCAGGGGTGGATGAACCAGAGGCCAAACTTGCTAAACTTAGATGGCGTTGCAGGAAGGAAGATGTGGGGGTCATTTGTTGTCATGAATCATGGCTATGTCTTCAGCAGGTGCCCTGTGCAGGAAGGCTGGAAATGAGAGATATATTTTTGAGAGTGCTTTATAACAGCCCATGAGAATCTCCTTCTTTGTTTTATGCTTCCCTGAAGCAGAGCCTCTGAACCATGACTGCTTCCCAAACAACAGCCTTGGCTGCAAATCAAGACAGTCTTGCACCTGTAGGTTGCAGGTGGCCAGAGGGGGCTCTGGACGAGCATCAGTCTTTCTGTGCCACGCCGTGGGGTCCCCACATCAGCAGCAGCCACCTGTCTTTGTGTTGGTTGTGGCCACGAAGGCAGAATAAACCTATCCCCGTAAAGCAGGTCTTCACTCTTGCTCTTCATTGCTTTTATACTGACTCAATTGTCACCCAGCTGGGCGCCTGTCCTCTGTGAACCTTCCATCCCAGCCCACGAGACGGCTTCCTCCGCTGATCCCTTCAAGACTAGACTCACTTGGAAGTGACCCTGTGCCTCTTGTTTCTTCTCTTACCATTTCTTTTTTCTTTCAGGTTTGAGCGTCTTCTTAGCCTCCCCCAATAAATTCATTCTTTGAAAGGAAGGACCGTGTCTTGTACTTAGGGTGACATACGGTCTTTCATCCAAACCAAGACACTTCCAAGAGTGGTATAGATGTAGCTGGGGCCTGCTCATATTTTCTTGACACTCACTATTCTTGTACATTCTGACATTTTCTTACTGCAAGCTGGAGGCCTTCCTCTATTCACTGGAGCAGCTGGAAAGACCCGAGCTAACCCACGACCCAGGGGCAGCTGTGGCCAGCGATGAACTGGAGCTGGTGTAGAGATCCCCAGCTTCCTCCTTTGGGACAACTCTGAGGGCTGTTCTCCACAATCTCCCAGGGTCCTCCGGTGGGCTCGCATCCCAGGTGCTCACGGCGGTAACCTGCTCACGATCAGGCCCTGGACTGGCTCCTTCCCTTCCTGTGAAATTTCCCACACCCACCTCCCAGGGATAACCCTGGGCCATAGGGATGTGTGGTGACCCTGCTCCCGGGCCTCTTGGTCTGGCACTGCCTAGCATGGCGCTGGCCCAGAGCACTCACTCACATTTTGCCAAATGAACGTATGAATGGGTTTAAAGAATGCTTCATTGTACCCCTTTGAGGGCATGCTGGCCAGTTTCTCCATTTCCCATGTCTGTGCTTGTTCGCACTCTGCTGTGTAACTAATTAGAGCTTCTTCCGTCTCCCCCAACCCTATGCTCCCACTCAGCAATGACCTCGCGTCTTATTTCACTGGGAACACAGAAATCATGGGAAGGGACGTCCATGTGCTCTCCCACCCGCACCCGTGCTCAGGTACCCTGCCCGGCCGCCTGTTACTACAGATGATCTGCCCACACTTCGAAGGTACCCCCGGGCTCTTGCACCTCTGCCCCCTCTGTTTCCTGCTCCTCGTCTTGGTCTTTGCTCAGGTGTTGCCGCTCAGAGAAGCCTTCCCCAGCTAAAATCACATGCCTCCCCTCAGGCCTCCCCTCTATTTTCCTCTGTAGCTCTCCTAAACCCTGGTATCGTGTATGTTTGCTTGTCTTTGTTGTCGGCTCCCCCTCCCCATGTACATTCTATATAGGCAGGAGGCTTTGTTTTGTTTGTCGCATTAAGAAAGGTTCATGGAAAGAAGAAAAGCAGGAAGGCTTTTGAGAGAGATAATGAAAACCGTTTAGAGCGTAAGGTCAGAAATGGACCTTGAAAGTTAACCTCCCTCACTCCTTTCTCATTTTATAGATGAGGGAACAGAGGCCAGGAGACCCCAGCAGTTAGGTGAAGAGCAGAATGGGAAGCTCTCTGTCTCAGAGCCCATTTGGGAGTCCATCCCGTAGCTAACCATCACAGAGTGGGGGCCTAATCTCTAGTTCTGTGACCCTCGGGTAGGGGGTGGTTGGCTTACTCCCAGTGCTGCTGTGTGTTGGTCACTGTTTATGTTTTCTAACGTGGCATTAGCTCCCTGCTAGAACCAAAGCCTTTGAGATCATGAACCGGGACTTCTTCCTTTGAAATTCCCAGTGCATGATCCAGTGCATCCTGTGGTGGGAGCTGGAGGCCCCGGGAAGCCTCCTGCCCTCCTCTAAGCCCACTGGTTTGCAAAAATCACCCGTAACTGAGCTGCCTCTTTGTGCTAGGGGCTTCAGGTATGTTAACACATCAATCTTGAAAAGTTCCCCAGGAAGGTAGGCACTGTTGACCCATTTTAGGGATGAGGGCACTAGGGCTCAGAGAGTAGAGCAAGCTGCCCCAAGACTGATCATAAGCTAGCAAGTGGTGGTGTCAGAATTCATTCCCTCTCCAGGATGGACAGAGAGCCATGGGGTGGGAGAAGGGAGTAAAGATGGCAGATTAGAGAATGTATATTTGCCACCTGCTTATTCCCTGATGCCCAAAAGTCCCACAGGAATGCACAAAGCGGTCCTTTGAACAGGACCATTTCAAGGGCTCAATGGCTGAGGGAGATTCTTCCCCGAGACAGAGTTTGGATCAGGCAAAGAGTGGGACGGAGGGTACCAGGTCCTGGAACAAGGTAGGGGGCCCAGAAGGTGCTGAGGCTGTGGGGACAGGCAGGAAGGGGTACCAGACAAACCGCTTAGTTCACAAGTTAGCTGACGGCACAGGACAAGGAGTCAACAAGTATTGATTGATTGCTTGGCTGATTATCTCTGACATATCCCACTTTAGCCCCAGAAACAGGGCCTAACGTGCCAACTGTCTGCTCGATGTGGGATTTTAGCAGTTATGATTTTCAAGTTGGAACCAAATATAGACCCACATTGAGCTGGAGCTCTTAGCCTGCAAGTAAATCGCACAGCCTTTGGAGCCATAAACAAGCTTAGATAAATAAAGGCTGGGTCGATTTCCTGGCTGTGAATCTCAGAATGCTCCCTTGGAGGTGTTGATTGATACGCTAAGACTCAGAAGTGAGCATCGCACCTGCCTCTTCAGGACGCGACAAGTGCGCACACCTTCCCAGGCAGCTCAGCAGAGGGAGGGCCTGGCCTGCCTTGGTGGCTGCCGGGCCCCATATGCTCCCAGCCCTCAGAGCACGAGAGGAGAGAGACAGATGTCATTGAGTCCGAACCCCTGGCTTCCCTGAAGGGGAAACTGAGCTTCAGGGATCAGCAACTCACCCAGGGAAAGGGATCATTAGAGGCCACAGTGGAACTGGAAACACCCCTGTGCCCTGCAGGTACATCCCTGGGCCTGCTCCTGGGCCATTTTGGGCAAAGTGAATGTGTCCATGTCTAGATTTCTGAAAACTCCACACTGAGGGCATGCTCTGGACATCCTTCTTAAAGGTGGGGCCACCTGGGCAAAGGCTTTTGCTAGCAGTACACCTAGAGAAGGTTTCTCTGAATTTAAAAGGAGTACATGAACTGAGTCTCATGATGCTGCCACTCCGGGGACTTGTACTGGGAAGAAAGCGGCAAGTACAGTCATTTTTGAACAAGAGAGCTACACCATCGCCTGGAAGAAAAGGAATATATAACAGAAGAGAAAATATAGTCCCTTACCTTGTGATATCGGTGAGTTTCTCCCGAGCTGCTGCCCTTTTTCAAGACTTTACCACTTCTCTCCCAGGCTTGTACCATTGCCTTGTAAAACAGTGTTTTAAAGAAAGGTTTTAAGTTACAATAAGATGCAGAGAAAATCATGCCGTGTGCCTACCACCACAATTAAAAAAAAAAAAAAAGCTCACATCTTCTCATTCCATACCTGTGTACATTACATACACTCCATGCATGTATACGTAACATATAGATACCAAGAGCATTCTATACATGGGTGCGTATATAATCTTACAGCGGAAGCCCCTTCCCACTCCCCCGCCGTCCTGCTCCCACTCTCCCCTCCTCTGTCACCGATAGCCTGAAATGGTTCTGTATCATTTCCAGCCTTGAAGGTACAGAATTGGTCTCCAACTGAATGTACTTTTTGTAACTTAGTATTTTTTTGAACATTTATTTATTTATATTAAAGAGGGAGGGGAGGAGAGGGGAGAACGGGAGAGGGGAAAGAGAGAATTTTAAGCAGGCTCCACACCCAGTGGGGAGCCCAACGCAGGGCTTCATTTCATGATCTTGAGATCATGACCTGAGCCGAAACCAAGAGTTGGACGCTTAACAGACTGAGCCATCCAGGTGCCCGCGTAACTTAGGTTTTGACTCAGTGTTTTGTTTTCAGCCATGTTGATACATGTAGATCCAGTTTCTTCTTTTAATTGAATTAACTTTAATTTCAAGCCTTCATTGGAGTCCAGTGTATTAGCTTGCTGGGGCTGCCGTGAGAAAGTGCTGTAGACTGGGTGGCCCAAACAACAAAAATTCATTTCCTTGCAGTTCTGGAGGCTAGAGTGGGCAAGATGAATATGACGGCAGGGTTGGTTTCTTCTGAGGACCCTCTCCTGGGCTTGTAAATGGCCGCTGCTTCTCCCTGTGTCTCATTTCCTCTTCCTAGAAAGACATCAGTCACACTGGATTGCCTCATTGTAACTTAATCACCTTTTTAAAGACCCTACCTGCTGTGGTATATATATATATACATATAGACATATAGATACACACAAAGGAATACTATGCAGCCATCAAAAAACCATGAAATCTTGCCAATTGCAATGACGTGGATGGAACTAGAGGGTATTATGCTAAGCGAAATAAGTCAATCAGAGAAAGACAATTGTCATATGATCTCAATGATACGAGGAATTTGAGAAACAAGACAAAGGATCATGGGGAAGGGAGGGAAAAATCAAATAAGATAAAACCAGAGAGGGAGACAAACCATAAGAGACTCCTAATCTCAGGAAAGCTGGAGTGGAGATGGGTGGGAGGGATGGAGTGGTTGGGGGATGGACATTGGGGAGGGTATGTGCTATGGTGAGAGCTGTGAATTGTGTAAGACTGATGATTCATAGAACTGCAGCCCTGAAACAAATAATATATTATGTGCTAATAAAAAAAAAAAGACCCTATCTACAAATATAGTTACCATCTGAGGTCCTGGAGGGTTAGGATTTCAACACATGAGCTTTGGGGGAATTTGGTTCAGCCCACAATAGCCATCATGTTGGTAGTTTCTCTCTGTCTCTCTCCCTCTCTCTCTACTATCACAAGCGTGTCGTAGTGACCATCTTTGTATATGTCTGTTTGAACACATGAGGGGATTTCCCTGGGACCAGCACTGGAAGTGGAGTGCTGGATGCAATGGTGTGTATATTGCAGCTCAATTAGACGAGGACACATTGTTTTCCAAAGCAGCCCTGTAATTGATACTTTCACTAGCAGCATGCAAGTGTTTCATGAATGTTCAGTATGGCCAGACTTTCAAATTTTGCCAATCTGATGGTGGTGAAATGGTGCTATATTGTGATCTTAATTTTAATTTCCTTGATTGTTTATGAAGTTGACATTTTAATGTTTATTTAATGGCTATTCATGTTTTCCATTCTATGAATCACCTGTTCATACCTTGGCTTATTTTCCTATTGTTTTATCTTTATTGATCTGCAAGAAATTTGTATATATTCTAGATACCACTCCTTGCTTAACTCTAGGGATCTCTTCTCTGGTCTCCTTGCTTCCAGTGTCTCCACTTGTCGATTCTTCTTCAAGGATCTTTACCCTCTTCCCAGAGACCACAGGATAAGATGCAGAGGCCAGGCCCTCATGACTGAGCTGAAGCCTGACTTTCCAGCCTTACTCCCCAGCTTCTCTCCCTGTAGATTCCAACCACCCAGGTTGAGTCCCAGCTCCAGGAGCATGCATCACGTTTATGCTTCTAGACCTTTGCATGCTGCTCTTGCTGCCTGGAATATCTAGCCTCTCCTTTGCTGACTGCAGAAATTAGATATGCTTTTCCAAATACAGCTCTGATGTCAGTTCTTGGGTAAGGCCCCACAGTCCTTTCACAGTGGGAGGACAGTTTGTACATACCATTACCATGTTAACTGCACCCACTGTTTTAGGGTTGGCTGTTGAGTTCTATTTCCTTGGCCAGATTGTGAGTCCCACCAAAAGCAAGCAATTTTTTGCCCCCTTTTCATCTTCATGTTCTCAGTATTGGTATGTAGCAGTGCTTGATGTTTGTTGAATTTTATTTTTTAGATTCTTATGTGTTATTTAAAAGATTACAATTATTAATGAGTAGGCAGCTGTAATAGAATTGTTTAGCTTATTCTCCCTGCCTGAAATTCGCTCATTATCCCTAAGGTCATAAACTTGGGTTCACAAAAAACTCTGCAGGATATATGATGGAGAGATGTAGCTTAGCTGTGTAAGCCTGAGTTGGGGGATTGGAAGACAACCCACTGTGAGTAAACACTGAGAGGTGGTTGCTATAATAGTTACAGCAATGTTAAGGCACAGCAATGAAAGTGTAGTGTCTAGAATGAGACAATGGCCTGTTCTCTCCTCAGATCAGTGTCAGAGTGCTGCTGGGTTCTGAGCATCATACTTTAAGAGGGAGGGACAGACCAAGTAGAGCACCTTTAGGAGGGAGGGCAGCTAAGAGAGTAAGGAGGTAAGATTCTATGTCACCTGAGATAGGACAGACAGAGTCCAGGCTGTTTATCCTGAAGGCTGGAGTCACCAGAGGCTGTATGACTGTCTTCACACACCATGCACAAGGAGCTGTCTTTTGGAACAAAGAATCAAATTGTCCTGTATCTTTCCAAGAGAGACAACCAGGATTGATGAAAGAGATTTATGAAGAGATAGACTTTTGCCAAATAGATTAAAACTTTTTAAGCATACAGATGTGAGAAGATGGTCTGCTGTTTTGAGAAGGGAGGACTACTCCATGGGGGGGAGAGTATTTATGCAATAGCTGGGTGATCAGTTGTCAAGGGATGATGCTTAGGGAGCTTGGGGATCAAATGCTGATTGGGTTTGGATTACATGACCCTTATAGGCCTTTTCAAAGCTGAAATTTCACAATTCCATGACTTTGAGTCAAATAGATCCAAGTGGGGGACCAAAGTATCAAAACATCTTTGAGTCTTGCTAAATGAAATTTACTCTTTGATAGGAAGGACCTCCAGCTAACAGTCTTCCATCGTCCTCTGGCCCCAAGCCCCATCACCATCTTAAGCAACTCCATGTCTATATATATGTCTGAGACAGTAAGCTATCTGTACTCCCAGCCTCCAAAGATCTTCTCCATTCTCTTGGGTACCTATGCACATGACTAAACCCTAGACTAACAATGCCCAAACTGTAATGTATACTAGAAAAACATGGATAGCTTATTAAAAGCATAGATTCCTGGGCTGTAGGAGTATAGTATATGATCGAGGTTTAAGCCATAAGCACACTGGATTCCTATGGGTCTTGTGATTGGTCTGGGGATTGGCATGTAAGCAAATCAGAGCTGAAGAGTTTCCATCAGACAGTTAGAGTAGCTGGTGGTACTCTCTTCCATTGGCTGAGACATCGTTAGGTTTCAAGCTGTCACCATTGCCATCATGTTAGCAGGAAGAGCCTAGAAGCAAAGCCAAAATGTGAGAAGATAAAGTTGAGAGAGTGGGAAAATCTTGTTTAATGATACAATTTGAGTTCTGAACCCAAATACACGCAGAGCCAGACTGTCCTTGGGCTTTGTGATTATCTGCATGAATTCATTTTGTCTTTTGTTTAAGCCATTTGAATTAGGTTTCCTGCCACCTGAGAGTTTCTAAGTGATGCAAACCTAACACTAGTCCTTGCCCACAGATTTGATTGGGTTGGGCTGACAGAAGAGGTGGGCTTAGTTTGTAAAACTTGTGCCCTTGCTAAAGTGCATGGCTGTCACCC
This sequence comes from Meles meles, assembly GCF_922984935.1. Taxonomy (NCBI): domain Eukaryota; kingdom Metazoa; phylum Chordata; class Mammalia; order Carnivora; family Mustelidae; genus Meles; species Meles meles. The sequence continues at coordinate 89,589,750 of NC_060070.1, read as the reverse complement.
AAGCTCTGGTGGGTCAGCACCTACCTCTCATGGATTGAAGCTCCATTAGGTACTAAGCATTCTTCCAGATCTACACGTGATCAGAAATAGAAGACTTGATCCTTCCCCTCAACAAATTTGTGCTCTACCAGGTGCAAGACAAAATATGAGGAAAGTGTCAAGTGAGTTATGTGGGGGTAGGATCTTGGGGGCACTCATTGTGTATTGGGTTGGTCAAGTAAAAATGCATGGACAACAGGATGTTAACAAGTTCTTAAAAAGTATATGAATAGAAGAAAGAAGGAAGATTTATGAAAAGCTGGGAAACCACTTTTCAACCGGGGCCTGGCAGAATGGCTCCTGCAAAAAAGGGTGGCAAGAAGAAGGTTCATTCTGTCATCAATGAGGTAGTGACCAGAGAATACACCATCAACATTCATAAGTGCATCCATGGAGTGGGTTTCTGGAGAAGTGTGCCCCTCGGGCTCTCAAAGAGATCTTGCCATGAAGGAGATGGGAACTGTGGAGGTGCATGTTGAAACCAAGCTCAACAAAGCTATCTGGGCCAAGGGGATAAGGAATGCTCCATACTATATCCATGAGTAGTGGTCCAGAAAACAGAAGGGGTATGAAGATTCACTAAACAAGCTATATACGTTGGTTACCTATGTACTTGTCACCACTTTCAGAAATCTGCAGACTGTTGATGTGGATGAGAACTAATTGCTGATTATCAAATAAAGGAATAAAACTGCAAAAAAAAAAAAAGCTGGAACACCATTTCTAAGCAGCTTATATAAACTTTGAGTAATGTATGGTCCATGGAACAGAAGTAGAGTTAAATAAACTTCCATATAATTATATTATATAGTGTGCTTTGGATGAGATAATTGTATAGGCAGACAGATGTACCTGGGCAGAAAGATGAAAAGTCCGAAAGGCCTAGGAATTAGAGACCTTTTGGGTTACTAATACACTAACCCTATGTGGCTAACAGTGGCATAAAATGTTTAATTGGAAAAATTACATGCTTTGAAAGTTGCCACGTTGTGTGTGTTCCTCTGGCTCTACAGGTTAATTGCTCTGTTAATTTGGAACAGGGCTTGCCTCCTCTAAAACTGACAGTGGATTTAATCTTCATTGTGTCTCTCTTACTTTCTTGGGAAAGCTGGGGTGGAATGAACACTGGACCATGCTCCATGCCTGTTCCTGTTTTTAGACTGAGGTGGACCAGGGTCCCCTCCACGAGGCCTGCTCTCCTGCCTCCCAAACTAGGAGCCCACCGCTTCCTACCAGCACTGAGAATGCTGGGACAATACCCAAAGTCTCTCCTAGTCTTTCACCCCAGTGACTTGGAATCCTTGTGCTTTGTAGCTCTATACTTGTTTCATACGTGATGCCAGCAGACCCTCATTTCACTTGTCTCTGCTCCACTTATTCAGCTAATTCATAGGGCCTTGGGGAAAGGGAACCAATTTTTTTTTTTTTGGCCAAATTAATGTCCATTACCCTCTTCTACCCTAAGCCCTCACCCTGTGCTTCATCTATAGTAGACACTCAGAATCAAGTTTGCAGAAGAAATGGATGTGTATATATAATTCTGCCACTAGATGTTGGAAATTCACCTGGAAACCCCAACTCCCCTGGGGTCTCCTTCTTGAAGCACTGTCCCTTGGGTCCAGATTTCATTTGTTACTTACCCTCAACTATATTCCAGCAAGTCTGTGTTCTCTAGGTCATCACCACACTCTTCAGAGTGGAGTTCCTGAGACTCTTGCTCATACATCATATACCATTAGACCAAAAGACCCCAATCCCACCAGGGGTGAGACTTGGGAGGGGCACAGGAATGATGGGGGCAGAGACCCACATTCTGTCTCAGAAAAGAAATACAAATCTATAAAAGGATTCCATGGAGGTTTATGGTGCCTGTCCCTGGCAAGTGGCCATTCCGTAAGAGCTTATTTCTGATGCCAGAATTTTCACCTTTTGGGATTAAAACATTGTTTCATGTTAAACGAAAAGCTCTTTTCACCCGTCCCATTAAACGACTATGTATTATTATCTCAGTGTGAAGGAGTTTGTATGGGCTTTCAGGTGTGCAGATGACAAGAGGGAGAAGGGTCTCAGAGGAAGAGAACTAAGTAAGATACACTGATGGAGGGGAACATTCCAAAGTGACAGGGTCAGTTCAAGTGCACAGAGGGCTTGGAGGTCACAGCAGGGAGGATGCGAAGGAGCTTTCTGACTGTCAGCCGTGAGTCTGGAGTGAGGGAAGTAACTGAGTCATGGGATCTGGATCAACAATCCTCATTCATACCTTCCTTCACTTATTCAATACACATTTGCCAAGTGGGTAATACAGTGGCTCATGTATTAGCCAAATGATGGCATTTTTTAGGGAGAAAGAAGTCACTATTAATATCTATGCTGGGATAACGGGCGAACCGGGATGTGTGGTCACCTTAGTAACATCGGCAAGACTTCATGTAGGACAGATATAAACACCCCGCTGTGCTCAAGACACCTGCAAACGAAGGGCAGGACAGTGACACAGTGGTAACAAAGATAGCAAACACCCAGAGAATATTTTTTTAACGTGCTAGGTACTGTGCTAAATACTTTTTGTGACTCATTTAATTCTTCTTGTCATTGCTAATGTTATTCCCATTACACTGTGAAAAAGGAGGGAACAGGCCCCAAATGGAGTCACTTTTGCTAAAACTGATGTCAGCGAAACAAGACTTAACCCTTATAACCTCATTGAAGTTTTGACCCCATAGGAATGTAAGCTTTAGCCAGTTAACATGGAATTGTCTAATCAGCACTAGCAAAGCAATCTACCCCCATAGGCCCTTCCATTACCCTTAGGAGGCTGACCTTACCTGAAACGACACAAGTGACTCAGTGGGTCCACTGAGATGCAGGATTTTTTTTTTTAATAAATTCAGTACAATACCATAAATGTATTTTTTCTTCCTTATGAACTTATGAATAACATTTTTTCTCTAGCTTACTTTATTATAAGAATACAGCATATAATTCATATTATATACAAAATATGTATTAATTGGCTGCTTATGTTTTGTCAATAGCAGGATATTAGGGATGTTTTTGGGAGAGTCAAAAGTTATATGTAGATTTGCAACTACATGGAGGGGGATGGTTAGTGCCCATATACTTGTATTGTTCAAGGTCAAATATACATTCTTTGCCGATAATTTCCTTTTTCTGCCCTCTTCTCTGCCTTTAAAATCTTCTCTCTCCTGTAGCTCTGTGGGGCTCCTTTCTACTTGGATGGGTGGGACAGGATGCTGGACGGGGTTCTGCCCGCCTGATTCACGAATCATTTAATAGAGCCGATTTGATCTTCAAATATACTCAGTTGAATTTTGTTATTTAATGACATAGATGTGAGCACTTGCCAGCACCAAATGGCTAGGCAGAGGGAGAGCCAGAATTCCCAAGCAGGTTGGCTGGTTCCTGAGCCAGGCTCTTCTGTACTAAGGCAGTGCTGAAGGGTTTCTGAGGAGGGGGACAAACTTCCATCTGGGGAAACCAAGTTGGGTTTCCTGGTAAAAACAGCATTCAGTTGCTCTGCAAAGTAGATGAAATGAGAAGAGCGTTCTGGTGGTGGGGGGAAAAATGGCAGGATCAGAAGCATAAAAGCAGGAAAAATGATCGTGTTTGAAAACAGAAAGGGTAAGGTTTGGGCCAGGGCATTCTGGAATTCATAATAGCTAACGACTGTTAAAGTCTTACTAAGTATTGTGTCTTTTCATCACCATAGCACCTTGTGAGGGTATCACTATTTTTATTCCCATTTTACAGATGAGGAGATCGACACTGTAGGAGGTGAAATAACTGGTCAACCACGGGCCAGAGATGATGCGGGGAAGCCTATCCTAGCAGTCTGAAGCCAGAGGACACACTCTTCATCTTTAAGATTGTACCTTCTTGTGGGATGGGTGACATAGGACACTTGCTTCTGACCAGGCTGAGGAGAGCTTAATTTATCATGGGTGAGGAATAAGGACATGGGGGGCAGGTGGATGAAGGGCCATACTGTTGTCATTCTGTTTTGGGTGAGAAGAATCAGGAAAGCTCATTTTCATGGGGCTGTGTTGGTTTTTAATTTGTTGGAGGAGGGAGTATTGGTCGTGGGTGTCCTGCTTCAAATCTAACTCAACTCTGGTAATTTCTCATGAAGCCTACTGTATGGCTTTAATTTCCCCTTTATATAAACAAATGAGATTCTCTAAGCTAGGGATTCAGGATATTAGAATATTAAGTAACTTAGCTGGCCTGTCAAGAGGGTCAGGAAGTGAGATGAATGTGTATCATTATGGTCTTTAAAGCGGCCAGGAATCTTCTGTCACCCAGTTCTACTGAAAATTCTGGTTCCCTCCAAGTCCTTTGAAGAAATGGGGAAAATGAAAAAGAGAAAGGGGGAAATGTCCTTGATGCCCTTTGAATGGGAGGGAAAGAACTTCCTTCTCGATGCTGCGATTCTTCAACAATGTCCCCCAGCCAGGCTAAGGTTGTAGATCAGCTCTTGCATGGGTCAGCAGTGAGAGGGCTCACTGCCTGGTCCCTCCCATGAGAATGCATTCCTATTTCAGCAAATGCCAGCTCCCCCTGAGGCTGGCACTGCTACTTAAAACCTGGATGGTTTTCCCCATCCCTGGAGGGCTAGACGGTGTTGGCTTGACATTTGTTGCCCCTTCCTTGGGTGCCATACCCATGGGACCGGGTTTAGCTCACCTGGCCCAGTGATTAGGGTTCTCAGAAGTGTTGTCAGCATCTCAGACCTAGTAACACATGATTATAAGCTATTGTACCTTTTTGTAGAAATCGGCTCTTGGATTAAAAAAATCTCACCTGTTCTCTAACATTTGTGAGATAGCTCTGAGCAAGAGCTTGAGAAATGCAATTGTCTAAGTACAATGGGTACTTTCTCATCATTTCAAATGCTAGCAATTTTAACTCTGGTTTTCTATTCTCCTTTGAAGAGAAACTTTTTTCATTCATTTATTTATTCAACAATTATTTCATAAATGCCTCCTGTATCAGGGACTAAGTGCATGGTGTGGTCCATGTGAAAAGGGTAGAAACCATCCTTGCCTTATGGGACTTGTGGTCAGAGGGATTGAGCATGATGTGAACAATCACACAGACAACAGAATGAAGTTGTGAGTAAGTTTGTGAGGGGAATTGCACTCGGTGTTTAAGGCATGACTTCCCGCGTTCATGTGCGTCTGGGCAAACACGCCAACCTAAGTTTTTTCTCTATAAAACTTCAGGTTTTATACATTGTATCTGAAAGTCCATTTCCAGTGCTATTAAATTCTCAGCGGTTGCAGCACATCTTTTCACTGGCTTGACTTATTTGCCCCAAATGAATGATAAATTCCAGCTTGATTCCTGGAGCATTTCAAGAGGTGTTTGTTGATGAACCCAGAGAGATGGAGCTAGGGCACCCCTTTTCCCAACCTGCTGCTTAAGCATCTGTGAATAGCAGCAACGAGCCCACCAGCAGCTGCCAAATTCCCCTCCTCCCAGAGGCTGTGGCTGCGGTGAACTCACTTAAGATGGGGTGGTTTGCCTGCTGCTTCCTTATAAATTGAACCTAATTAGGGAGGAAAAGGGGTTTTCTTCTCTTTAATATTAAAAGGATGGCACATGAAATAATGCATGGCCTCTCCATCCCTGTCTGGGAACATTAGCTTCCCGAGCCCATGCCATGTTCCATCCCCACCCTCCCTCACTCGTCACCGGGTTCTGAGCCAACCCAACAGAACTCAATGCAGGGATCGGAGTTCCGCTCCCTCCAGCTTTTATCATTTCCAAACTCCTCTGCCAGGACTCTCACTGATGTCCATGACATGGGCTCTAAATAGAGACTCAGCAAAAAGGAGGGAAGCGTGTCACGGGTTCACCACTGCTTTGCATTGGGACATGAAATATGAGACTAATGGCTTTTCCTTATCCCTAGCAGCTGCTGCTGCTCTCTTTCTTGGACAGGGAGGATTAGAAGGAGTGACCCTGAGTGTCACTGAATCTGGCCGATCTACCATGTTATGACAACCTGGCCCAGCAAATCAGAGGCAGCTTCTAGGTACCATCATTTCCCTTCTGGCATCCTGCTGGTGGTTCATGCACTCCATCAGAATGTCCCCATGGACCTGTCCCAGCCCTCAGAGTGCTCACAGGGTAGCAGAGGCCACACCGGATTGTTTCAGGGTCTCGTGTGGTTACTGAAGCTTGGTGTTGAGGATGGGAAATGTGGAGCAGGTGGTACCTTCCTACCCTGTGGAAGGAATATCTCTTGGTAGCTTATCAGAATTGCCATAGGTGAAGACCACAGAGAAGCTATGGCACTTGTCAGTGCAGACACACCGGGACACTGGTGAGTTGGTCACGTGGCATTGCCGCTCGGTGAGCACAGGCACCCTTCTGTAGGTGAGGGGCACTTGGTGTGGGAAGGCTCGTGTGAGTAGGTTAGACCCACCCAGGTGCTCTACATCCTAGTCAGCCGACTAGGAGCCTTAATGCCATCTGCAAAATCCCTTTGCCATATAATGTGTTATGAATATGGGAACACCACCGGGAGGCAAACATCAGAGGGCCATCAGAGAGCTCTTCCTGCCACACCAGCTATGTGGACAGATGATGTTGTGCAGGCAGCAGTGAGGTGAGAAAGAGTCAGGGGCGAAAGGCAGCAGGGCGGCCTGGTGTGTACAGTCTGGGCTTCCCAGTGGACGTGGAGCCAGGGAAGCTGAGGGGCACTGGTGTTCCTCCAGGAGAACCTACAAAGCTAGAGAGCCTGGGACTAGGCCTTCTTTCCCCTGCCTCTGTCTGGCATGGTGAGCTTCAGGCATAGGGCAACAAACCCTCTGGATTTCTCCCTTGCTTGCCTGGTGAGGTCAGAGGCCACCACTGAACCGGAAGTCAGCACAGAGCAGCTCACCCTCACCTGTACCAAGATCAGAGCTGCAAGTCCCACGAGCATGGAGCAGAGGACCCTGAGTGGTTCGTGACTGAGAGTGTCCCTATAGAGGGAAGGCCAGGATGCCCACGTGGGGTTTGTGAGGGGCCCACAGTCACTCCCTTGCCAGAGTTAGCCTCCTATCCTGAACTCTGATCTGGTGTCCACAGGTGGCCTATTTCCTACTGCCAGGTCTCCAGGTGCTAATGAGATGTTCAAGGCCATCTGTGGTCCCAAGTTATCTCCACTCCAACGTGAGGTGTCCTCTGGGGATCGTGCCAGCTTTAAAGATACGTCATCTGGATTAAGCTCAGGCATTATTAGTGCATAAGAGCTCACTGTTAAACACACACAGCTAGCGTTCTATTATCTCTGCTACAGGAAGGGGCTCATCAGCTCCTCAGTTCCTTTCCAGCTTAGGAATAGGAAATGAAGGAGAAAGTTTTAGGGGCAGACTGGGGGAGACATGAGTCCCTGAACCCAGTTAGGGCCGATTTAATGTCAAAACCTGTTTAACTATTAGGGCCTGCTTAGCCAGAGCAACTCCATATTGCCTAGGTAGCCATATTGCTGTTTACATCCACAGACTTCATTCCGGGAATAAACGCCCCAGCAGTTCCTGGTAACGGTTCCAGGTATCGATTCTGGGAGTAAATGCCTTAACAATAGAAGCCACATATCTTGGGTCTATGGTTATGCCCTATAAAACCAGCCTGTGAGATCGGGACAGGGTCACTCTCTTTGGAGGCGGCCCTGGCCGGTCAGTCTGACTTCTAATGCTTGGCATAGAATAAAGCTTTGCATAACTTTCACTTTGTCTCTGTCTCGTTCCTTTGATAACGGACCCCAACAAACCCCAGATCTGGGAGGGACCCAGAAGGTCCCGTGGTTCGGCCTGTCATGTGTGGGTGGTCTTCTGGTTGCACGGTTATTCCAGTCTTGCTGGGAATAATTCCAGTGACCACAGATTCACTAACAATCAGCCAAAGTAACCCATCTTCGGATCCTCAAATTGTCATGTCCTCCTGGTAGAGGTTGCTATCTCTGCCCTATGGCATGTACACATTGTACGACCCTGACCTTTGGGACCTCACAGACTGCTTTTCTTCACATTCCTTCTGTCAGCAAACTTCTACTGAGCTCCTGTTATGTGCTGGGCAAGGTGTAGGAGTTTTAGAGAATAAGATGACTCAGGCATGGCACCAGCAGCAGAAAGGGAGCCCCAGGGCTTGAGGAGGGCAACCAGCCCCTCTCCACATCCCCTCTTCTCTGGTGGGACAACCCAGACCGTCCCAGAGTCTGAAAAACTGAACATTTTTTCAGAGTCCCCTCAAAGAGGGACTCATTGTGGTTATTTGTTTCCAGACATGCCCTAGCAGAGGCTCCCCCTTCCTCTCTACACTCCCAGGGTCCCCACAATGAAAGTAAGCTTTCATTGTGGAAAGGAAATCTGCCAGCACAAGCTAGACAGACGCTCTGCTCCCGTCCACCCAGCCTGATGGTAGGCACATCACAGGCCACCACAAAACCCTCGCTGTGACTCAATTACTTCATCTATGAAATGGGAGTAATAATAGTTTCCACTTCATAGGGATGCCTGAAGATGAAATGAGTTAATACGCAGCACGGTGCCTGGCACACAGTGAATGCTCAGTGAATGCCACCAACATGATCACCATTGCCGCCATGATCCCGTTAGCCATGCCTTTGGAGTGAATGGCAAATGAACCCCTTCCATTTTCCCTTGGTGTGTACATTTTTCTTACCTGTCTTGTATTGCATAAAAGTGGAGGGTTTGCTTCTAACCCTGAGGAAGTGATTTTATTCCAGCTGGCTCCTGTCTGGTCTGTTGAGCTGATAGAAGCAACTAGCCATCCTTGAGCACCATCACACATCATTGTCTTGCATGCTTACAACCTCTGGGAGGTAAGCATTATGTTCCACTTGACAGATGGGGTAGCTGGGTCTTGGAGAGCTGGAAGTGCCCCATGGCTGCATAGCTGGTAAGTACCAGAGCCTATGGTGCAAACTCAGGTCATGATGTTTCTGCTCTACTTACTAAATCTTGGATGCCAGTGTCCATTCCTGGCACCAGCACATGTCCCATCTCCCAATTGCAGGTAACCCTCAAGAAGTGGATTCAGCAGCCCTCCCAAACCCTTGTCCAGGCCACTGCTAAAAGTTTGAAGTTCCCAGGCTTCCAGGTAGAACCTGAAAGGACAGGCATGAATGAGCTATGCAGAGGGAGCCTTGGGGAATTGGAATCATGGAGTGACAGAACCCACAGAAGAGGGGATGAGAGGAAGTCAGGAGGAGTAGGGACAAGGAGCTGGACTGCCAGGGGTCAGGACCACCACCCACCAGCTGTGTGACCTCTGGATCTTGGTGTCTTTAGCTGTAAAATGGGGACTAAAATAATGGCGTCTCCTTTATTGGTTGGTTGTGAGGATTAAGTGAGATATATTTTATAAAGTTTTCAGAGCAGAGCTCAATCTGTGTTAGGCATGACTATTATGATGATCGTTTCCCACGTGTGGTCAGTGATGGCTTCTCCTTCATGAAGGGCAGAGCTGAGGCACAGACTGGCAGCTTGAGGGAGGGTAGGGGCTGGGGACAAACCCCATCTTACCTTCTCCTTCCTGGCCCTCCCTCAGTGTCCACTCAGACCCAGACTCTAGCTCCCATCCATGCTCTTCAGCTCAGGCCAGGGTGCCTCTTTTCCTGAGCACACAAACCTCAGAAATGCTACACATGTTGCCAAGAAACCACCTTCCTCATCTATCTTAAAACCTTGTCAAGCTCCCTGTTTAATGTTTTAAAAAGGTTATGTTCTAAAGTGGGACATGGTTAAGTAAATTATGGCACATCAACCTGATGGGATATTAAGCAACCATTAAAGTGATAATTATGAGGATTGTGTAGCAACATGGGAAATGCTTACAGATTGATAAGAAATGAAAAACGGGATAAAAAAGTGGATTACACAATGATTGTAACTAATCAAAACGACATACCTATGAACAAGCCCAGGAAAACCATGGCATTACTTTCCCTTTCTTTATTGCTTGTTCCTTCCTCCCTCTTTCTTAATTCTTCCTTGAATTCCCTCCCTCTCACTTACCAGAATGTACTGAACTCCTACTCTGGGCAGACACCATGCTGATCACCCAACTGAGAGAGGTGAAGAGACAGTTTCTGCCCTCAAGAAATCTCACCAGAGAGACAAATCTGAAAACAACCTCAACAGGTCAGAGTGTAAATAATTCAGTGTGACAAGGAAAGCAATTAAGTCTGATCAGGGGAATCAGCAAAGCTCCCCTGATAGTATCCCAGTAGCTGAATTAGAGGGTGTTCAGTTGGAGGGGAAGAGAGTTCCAGGTGGAGGGAACAACATGTGCAAAGGTGTGGAGATGTGGGAGAAGGGGCCTCACTTATGGCCCATTGATCCCTGGGTTCTGTGTCCAGTAGGGAAGTGAAGGGACTATACATCCACCTGACATTACCCTCATGGGTCAGGGGGTTCAACCTCATAACTATATTTAGGATCCCATCATAACCTGGCATTCAGGAATTTATCAAAATCCACCTGATAATTTCATAGGATCTATTGAAGTCGGTCAGGAGAAGTTCATGGAGTATCTAGCCCCCAGGCCATCCCAATCACCCTGGAAGCTAGTTGGAAATAGAAGTTCACCTCTGTTAGGGGTGTTCGGGCATTATCGGTCAGGCGCATGACCCTCATTTCAGAAGTACAGAGATTGGGGGCGCCTGGGTGGCTCAGTGGGTTAAAGCCTCTGCCTTCGGCTCAGGTCCTGATCCCAGGGTTCTGGGATCGAGCCCTGCATCGGGCTCTCTGCTCAGCAGGGATACTGCTTCCCTTCCTCTCTCTCTGCCTGCCTCTCTGCCTACCTGTGATCTCTCTCTGTCAAATAAATAAATAAAATCTTAAAAAAAAAGAAGTACAGAGATTGTAGCTTAGAGAAGGGAAGTCAGTGATTCATTGAGTCACCTAGCAAATTACCCAGCTCTGTCTCCAAAGCCAGTGCTTTGTGTAGCACACCACATTCCCTTGCCAGTGAAAGCAGTCTAAGCTTTTCCCTCCCACAAACCAGCACTTCCCTGTTGGCCCTTTTCATGCCGGGAGTGGATGGCCTTTCCAGAGACTGTAAGAGGTTGTGGACAGACCCTCCTCTCCACTCATGACCTTCACAGTTATGCCCCCACAACTTCCATCTTCCTAGACAAACCAGTTAGCATAGTGTCATACTCTTTCTGCTCAGGAGCAGCCTTAGGGTCTCAAGGTCACATGATCCTCCTCCACCTTCAACTCCTTCTTGCTTCTTTAGGAAAGGAAAAGTGGCAGACTGGGGAAAGAGTCCAAGGCTCCCATGCTCCTTTCAGCTCAGAAGTTGCCAAGAGAAAAATCCTTCCTGACTCTGCAACTCAGCCTTCTTATTTGGCAATGGTGGGGGCACTAGGAATGTTTGAACTAGTGACCTCAGGGCCCTCTAGGCCCGAGGACCCTGTGACAAAGTTTTTGAGAATCTGCAAGTGGAATGATAAAGACTAGCTACTGTAGATAATCCTGTTTTCTTCAGTTTGACTTACATGCTTAGGGGGTACACTACAGGGACCTGGGGTTGTGATGAGGCCACCATTGGCATCGCACAGTGGAAACTGGGCTATCAGGTACATAGACCAATCTGGATAATAAAGGGTCTTTGGGCCATTTGCCACTTGTTTTTCCACCTATAAATTTGTTCACTTGCTTTGGCATTTATGTAGTATTAGAACACTATTATCTCGTCAACACTGTTCTACAGCATTGACATTATCTCTTAATTACACAATTACTTTGTTATGTTCTATAGACCTAGTAATAAAATATTTGATGTGCTCAAGCACAGACTGGGTTGTTAAAAATATAATTTGAGTCAAACCATCTTATAAAAATCACTAATACGTGTCACACTCAGAAAAGACCTTTGTTGTGTTCTATTTATTCCCCCATTGAAAGGAAGGACAGACTGAGGCCCAGAGCGACGACAGCTACTGAGGCTCCCACAGATGGTTATTAGAATGAATTTTTCAGATGGGAAAGCCCATCCTCCATCACACAGAAACTAAGCAGAACTGGGGGCTAGAGCTCAGGACTGTTAATCCCGAGGCCACCACATTCTCCTTTGTTCATTAAGAGGTTATGCAACTTTCCTTCTGCCTTGTGTCACCCACAAGATCTGTCCAGGTCAGCCAGTCACCATGGGTCTGGAAGCCAATCCCCAAGGAGCTGGCTTACTCCAAGTACCAGGTCCCATGTCTCACAGATGCTCAGTGATTGAAGGAAGGAACGTGACAAAGTCCCACTGGCTCGATCTCTACTCCATGTCAAGGAGTCAGGTCTCCAGCAAGCTACTAGTAGGAAGCAAATTGCCAGCTGGCAGAGGCGAGGCCTAAAGCCATTTGTGCCACTGGCAACAATTCGTTTGTTAGCCAAGGAATTAAGCCTGAGGGAACCACATATGAGACAGGGAGGGTGGCTGAAGGAGAGTGGGGAGAAAGAGACAAAGAGTGGGGTGTCCTGAGGAACATGGATGAGGACTTTCTGGAGCTAGTAACAACATAATAATTGTCCTAAAAGAGGTAAGATTTACCCTTTGATGAAATTCACATTTCATCTCATCTCTTCCCATTGCTTATGACCCTATTCTAACCCAGATGTGGCAGACACTTGGCATAATTCTCCTGTAGTGACCTTAGAGGGCCTTGCAGGTTTCTTTTTCTTTCTGAGATTGGAGGCAGCCCTAGGATTCCCCCCAGAACAAAATTCCCACAGTCTTTATCTTATTTACCCCCTGTTGTTAATTGGATTGTGTCCCTCAAAAGACAAGTGGAAGTCCTAACCTCTGGTACCTAACCTAACCTCTGGTGAAAGTGACTTTATTTGGGAAAAAGATCATTGCAAATGCAACCAAGTTCAGATGAGGGCAAACTGGAGTAGGGTGGGCCCTAAATCCAATGACTGGTGTCATGACTGGTGTTATGAGAAGAGGGAAATTTTGAACAAGAGGAGATGGCCATGTAATGACCAAGGCAGCAGCTGGAGTGTCTACGATCTCAGGAACGCTGCCAGCACCCTCCAGGAGCTGGGAAGAGCCAGTGAGGGATCCTTCCCTAGAGGCTTCAGAGAGAGCACAGCCCTGGCAATACCTTGATTTCAGACTTCTGGCCTCCAGAACTTGGAGGGAATTAATATTTCTTGTTTTAACCCAGCTACTTTGTGGCACTCTGTTATAGCAGCCCTAGGGAACTAACATGCCACCTCTGAGCGCCACCTCATTCTGATCTAGAGACAGAATTGTCGATCTGGCCTTTTCTCCCACTAAATGCTTCCATGTTTTCCATCCACTTGTTATTTCTTTGCCCTCTCCTTTCCCAACACTCATGTCATACCATCTCCCTGTCCCCAGATGTCCACCTCCTATCCTTACCCAGGGCTTTCTTGCCCAACCAGGTCCAGTGCAGATAGCCCTCCTTTATCATATCATCCACAACCCTTTCCAAAGTGTATCTGTCTTTTATCCGGACCACTGCCACATCACTGCTTTGAATCTCTCTTTAGTTCCCACAGCAGAGGGGGATCCCAAGAAGAAGACGGTGGGAGAATGCAGAAAGAGACTTCTCTGGGTTGAGCGGTGCCTCGGGGGTACTGGTGGGGGACATCATTCCTTCAAAACATGAAGCTGTTTCTTCAGACAAAGGCCCAAACATCACAACAGTATTTTAGGAGCAGAAGTTGTCTCTCCCTCTTTTTTTCCCTCAGTTCAACGTATTTCTAGGCGAACCAGGGTCAACCACAGCTGGGTCTCCCTCTGGGCCCACTAGCTCTGTTTGGCAATTTCCAGCTGAATTTGGTCAGAAGGATAGACCACAGCTCCGCAACTGGAAGCTCGGATATAATGCTTGCCAACATCAGAGTCCAACCCACAGAGATTTTCTCTGTATGTTGTCACACACACAGTGGTGGAGAGGCTCATGGAGATGCGACACGTGTGTGCACACATGCACGCACACACACCATCTTGTCTGTGCATCCATCATTAGATCAGACTGTACTGTGTCTGATCATCAAGCATACTGTGTCTCGTGCCCTTCCTCAGGCTGTTCTCCCTGACTGGAATGTTCTTTAACAAACACAAGTCTATGCCTCTCAAGTCTCAGCTCAATCGATGTCTTCTGGATCAAACTTTCCCGAGGCCCATTGGACTGAACCAATCACCCCTTCTCAGTGTCCCTGGGCACGGCATACCCACCTGTGTATTTGCACCCATCATGCAGGGATGCTGGGCCTTCATAGCCGGAGGGATTGCACCATGATCCTTCCATAGAACTGGGACAAGGACTAGGTGGGGCTTGGGTAATCTTTGTTGAGCACATGAATGAATGCATGCGCCCCTGTGTTACACCTTGCAGAGTGTTTTTATAAAATGGATTAATTTTCATTTTTATGAAGCAGATTGTACTTATTTATATAATAGGTACACAAACCCAAAAGTTCCAAAAGGGCATGTGGTGAAAAGTTTCCCTCCTACCCCATCCTCTAACAGCCTAGTTTTTCTCTATAAATTGCAAACTGACTCCTGTTTTGTGTGTAGAATTTCTGCTAATATACATGTACGTGAATTCCTTTACCCCCTTTTAACACAAATCATAGCAGCTTGCTTTTTCACATTTTACTTTCTAATGTATCTTGTAGATCTTTTAGTATCCGTCCCTTGAGAACTGCCTTGTTTTTTGATTGACTGTGTAGCATTCCACTATGAGAGTGAACTGTGATTATTCAACCAGTCTTCTAAGGTTGTTTCTTGTCGTTTGCTGGTACAAACCGTGGTGCCATGGATAAGCTTGTGCATTCATTGACAATACTTAATCTTGAGAAATTGCTTTCAAATGGTAGCATTTAGGGCTCCAGTAAGGTAGACAGAGTGATTTTCCTGGCATTGTGGTGGTTCCTGTTAAGAGGTGCATTCAGCATTTGTTTCTACCCGTGGCTAGTGTGCTGAGTCTGAGAAGCTAAAAACTACATTTCCCAGCCATCCTTGCAGGTGGATTTAGGGTGTGATTTCAGGATCCACCAAACAGCTGCCCTTGGGTGAGATTTTGATTCAGAATTGAGTTGCTGAGCAGAGGTTGGCAGTGTTTTGCCAGTGGGCATCATGGCATAGGTACCAGGTTCTGCTATTCCCAGCTGCAGGGGCAGGTGTCTGGCTGAGGGGAGGCAGCAGCTTCTCAGCTGGCCCAGTCCTGTGGTGTAGTCTGGGGAGATGATCCTGGAAGCTCAGCTTAGTGTTTCCCCCGCAGATTGTGGTCCACAGTTCAGTAGCAAATGCCAAGCCCTGGTCCAGCCCTGATGAATCAGCTGTATTTTAAAATTCCCCTAAATGATTTACATGCACATTCAAGATTAAAAATTACTGGCCTGGACTATAGAGGATCTCAGCTAACACGGTAGTTATAATCACCTGGGGGGATACTGAACATTCCAGAAGCTGAGGGCACACCTTTGATTGACTAAATCATAATCTCTAGGAGTAGGGCCTGGGTATCAGCATTAAAAAACCCTAGGTGAGTCTAATGTGCAACAAAGATTGTGACCTGCTGGCCTAGAGTAATAGTTCTGAATCTTGATTATACATTAGAATTATAAGGGCCTATTTGGCTAATAAAGGAATAATGGCATCTCAGTCAAAAAACTGTTATCTGCAATTAACAGAATAATCTTAAAACTCAAACAGAGAGGGAATGTATTAGTCAGATAATGAGCAGAGACCAGGTAGTGGGATTCTGGCTTCACATGTCTGTAGCACTTACGGGCTTCACATCCTGACGATGAAATCCACAGGCAGAAAATGGTCTGTCTTTCATGGGGTCTTTGGCTTAAAATGGGTGATCCTTGTGATGGGTATTAAAGAGCAAGGAAAATTTCTTAGAAACTTTCCCAGGGAACTTCTCTCAGATGGTATTTGCCAGACCTACACTCTATGCTCACCCATAAACCAGTCACTGGCAAAAGGACTGCAATGGACAGCTCTGATTTGCTGAGACCAGTCACTGGAGGTTGGATTATGGCATTGGAATTGAAGCATCAACCACAATGAGACAGCGAATGGAATCTGGGACTTTTTTTTTTTTTTTAATTTTTATTTATTTATTTTTTCAGCATAACAGTATTCATTGTTTGGGACTTTTAATTTAATTTCATCTTACTCTTTGAGAGAGTTTCTCTGCTCACTGATTCCATTTTTAAGGATTATCCTTTTAAGAGTGGAATCTTTAAAATGTTAGGAATTTGAGCAATCATAAAGTCATTAACAATTGTTATGGCACCATTAAGATATCAAAGGGCTTTTAAAATAACAGAAAAAATCTTTTAATGAATTATTTATTGAAAAGGTAACATGTATACTTGGCAAAAAAAAAAAAGATGCAAAGAGATTTACAGGAAAATGTAATCTCCCATTGCTGTTTCCCATATCTGTGGCTTCCAAAAGACAGTTACTATTAAGGATTTCTTGTGTATCATTCCAGAAATATTATAAGCATGTTCAAACATATGCTCATCTATATTTACTACATAAACATTAAGCAAACAATATGCACTATCCTTCACCTTGTCTTTTACACTTGCATACAACTTTAAAACTGACATTCTTGTTTTTACGTTTTGCTTGAAGGGGTAAGCTATTAACTCTAAGTAGACTGTGACAAATTAGATGTGCATTTTATATTTCCTAGAGCAACCATTAAAAAATAACATAAAGAGATGTAGCAGAGGTCATTGACTTTAAAAAGTCAATAGGTAAATTAAAATATGACACAAAAATATCAAATAATGCAAACAATGGAAGGAAAGAGGAAACAGAGGAACAAAAAACAGAGAACAAAAAACTAATAAAACAGAAAGCCTAAATTCAACTATGTTGGTTGAGTTACATTAAATGCAAATTATCCTAAATTACATTAAATGTAAAAGGTCTAAATTACCAGTTAGCAGAGACTGTCAGATCAGATAACAGAACAAGAACCCACTATATGCTGTTACAAGAGACACACTTTAAATATAAAAACACAAATGGGTAAAAAGTAAATGATGGAAAAGACATACCATTCAAATATTAATTAGGACATAACTGAAGTGATGTAAAATGGTGCAGTCACTATGGAAAACAGTATAGCAGTTCAGGAAAAAAAGCAATTCCATTTCTGGGCATAGGTCTAAAAGAATTGAAATCAGGGTCATGAAGAGATGTTTGTACACTCATGTTTATAGCTGCATTCATAATAGTCAAGAGGTGTAAGTAACCCAAAGGTGCACTGACAGATGAATAAGTTAGCACGGTGTGGACTACACACACAATGGAATATTATTCAGTCTTAAAAAGGAAGGATATTTTAACATAACACTGCAGCATAAAGTTTGATAATATTATGCTGAGTGTAATAAGCCACTCACAAACAAACAAACAAATACAGTATGATTCCAGTTACATAAGTTATCTAGAGTAGTCAAAATCATAGGGATAGAAAGCAGAAGAGTAGCTGTCAGGGGCTGAGGGGAGGAGGAAATGGGAGAGATGTTATTTAATAGGTATAAAATTTCAGTTTTGTAAGATGAAAAAGTTCTAGAGGTTGGTTTTCAAACAGTGTGAATATATACCTAACACTACAAATACTTAAAAATGGTTAGGATGGTAAATTTTATGTGTATTTTACCACAGTTAGAGAAAGGATAACTGAACTGGCTAGGTTAAAATAGATTTCAGGTGGTGGGTATTATGGAGGGCACATATTGCATGTAGCACTGGGTGTGGTGCATAAACAATGAATTCTGTTACACTGAAAAGAAATTAAATTAAAAAATAGAATATAACAGGGAGAAGAGGAACATTACAGAATGATAAAAGGGGTCAATTCATTGAAAGCCATAATAATTCTAAATTCTAAATGCAACTAATGATGGAGCTTCCAAATACATTAAACAACAACTAGTAAAGCTGGAGAAAGAAACTGAAAACATGCAATTATAGTTGGAGACTCCAATACTCCTTTCTTAGTGACTGATACAAGTGGACATCAAATCAGCAAGAGTACAGAAGACCTAAGCAAGCCACTAACCTGACCTCATTGAAATTTACAGAACTTCTCATGCAGAATGTGTATTCTTTTCAAAAGTGACATTGTGTGCAACAGGTCATCCTGACCTACCCTTCTTCTCTAGATCTTCCTTCATATATTTCTTTCTTTTCTTTACTCTCTTCCTCCTCCACTCCCATTCCTTTTTCTCTTTCTCCCACTCTTCAATGCGATATAATCTGTCCAGCACTAATTTTGCAAAATTACATGCTTCCTGTTCTTAATTTAAAAGCAAGTGAGTTGGAGCACCTGAGTTGCTCAGTCTGTTGGACGTCTGACTCTTGATTTGGGCTCAGGTCATGGTCTCAGGGTCATGGAATTGAGCCCTGCATCAGGCTCCGTGCTCAGTGGGAAGTCTGCTTAGGGTTCTCTCTCTCTCTCTCCCTCTCCCTCTGCTCTCTCTCTCAAATAAATTAATAAATCTTAAAAAAATAAAAACAAGCGATTTGGCTATTTTTTCTTTCTAAATAAAGGTGGCTCAGTGGGTTGGGCCTCTGCCTTCGGCCCAGTTCATGATCTCAGGTCCTGGGATCAAGCCCCGCATCGGGTTCTCTGCTCAGCAGGGAGTCTGCTTCCCCCTATCTCTCTGCCTTCCTCTCTGCCTACTTACGATCTCTCTCTCTCAAATAAATTAAAAAAAAAAATAAACAATCATAAATTAACTTTCTTTTTGAATGAGGTGTTCAATTGATTTCTCCTCCTAGATTCTGGTCTTAGATATCTGCTACAATTTACATTGGAAATTCGCTGCAACATTACTGGGACTGCAGTTATTGGAGGAAGGAAAACTTTACGGAGGAGGTAAAATTTGGAATTGGATAGAGTTTGGATTACAGTTCACAGGGAGCTTCCTTTTAGTTTATCTTTCTGTCTTCAAGGCATTTTTAATGGTATGGCTGTCCACATGGCATTAAATGGAGGGAATGCACAAACGTGACCATCCCTCTCTCTCCATTGTGCCTCTCTCTACAACCTCCTCTAGTCTGAAGATTATCTTTTCTTTCCTCATAAATGCCTTTCCCCTCTTCAATTCTCAGATCCAGGATCATGGCTCTGGCTCTCTCTGATAAGTGTAGGTTTTCTCCTCCTGGGACTCTTCATTTAGCCCTAATTACCTCACGTTGTCTGGCTGGGTTTGCAATTAGTTTTGCCACTTCTCCCAGGGCCTGCCAGCTCATTATTGGTTTGTTTCTGAATTCCCTGCAGCCTCTGCTACATGGTCTTGCTAGCCTTGGACCAGAGCCCTGTGCGTGACCTGGATTCATGCTGCCTGCTTCCTTAGGACCCCTGGAAACCTCTTCCTGTTTCTGTGTCTCTTTAGGTGAGTGCTGCTTTCCCCTTGGAGTGGGAGGCCACAGCCCATGACATCTGAGAAAAAATGCAAAAAAAGTGTGACTTCTGCATAGGTGGGCACACTGTGTGTGCATGTGGGTACTTGTACTTAGAGAGATGTATGTGTGCATGCCAGAAGAGACATGATCATGAAATGGCCTGTGCAAGCATCCAAGACCAACAGCATGTGCTTGGTGTTACAAATGACAGGAACTGCAGATCCACCTGGAATCCCTAAGACAGCCCACCACTTCCTGTGATTTTTCATAAGTTCATCAGGTTCATATGGATTCTGAATTATTATTTGAAGACATCCAGATTATCCTCCACTGGGACCTAAAATCTTGCCATTTTCCATTAGAAATGCCAAGTTTGGGCTAAACGTTGTCCTCTAGAGTCTTCCCTTTAAAAATGCAAATACTTCTGGAAAGAGGTACCCAGAGCCAGAAAGATGGGAGGTTATATAATTAATCCCCTTTACATTTTTACTGATGAGGAAAGTACCATGCCAGCAGTGTTTCCAAGGTCACTTGGCACATTGGATGGCAGAGCTGCGATTTGAGCTTAGCCTTCTGACCCCTGGTCTGGCACATACGGCATACCTGGATCACGCGGCATCACCTGTGGGCCCTTCACAATGTACCATAAGGACTTCCTTACCTATTAGGGCCATTCTTGAGAACACAGTGGGCAACACCAATTGGAATAAGATGTAGTGGTGATGCTGATAAATTGGGACATTTTCATAACTTGAGCTATTGTTTTTTTCTCTAGATTAGTAGTGTTTAATAGAAATCTAACATGAGTCACCGATTCGACTTATATATGCAGTTTAAAACTTTCTAGCAGCCACATTAAACAAAGGAAAAAAAGGGTGAAATTTATTTTAATAATATACTTAATTTAGCCAAATATTTTTTAAAAACTATATTGTAAAAAATATCATTTCAACCTCCACTCTGTATAAAATATTAAAGAGGCCTATTTACATATTTTTGATTAAGTCTTCGAAATCTAGTGAGTATTTTACACTTATGGCTCATCTCAGTTTGGACTAGCCACATTAGGGATTCAACAGCCACATGTGGCCAGTGACCACCTGGTTGGACAGCACTGCCTTAGACTCTCCCTATTCAAAACCCAGGATTCTGCACCCCTGCTCTGACCAGAGCACTGCCTGTGCATACCTTTCTTATCCAGAACCAATGTTCTCAGTCCTGTAGGCACCTTAGAAGCCAGCCAGTTCAGGGAATTTCATGTTATATTTATTCCATAGAGTCCTTAGAGACACAGATGGGAATGTGCTGGGGAAGATGTCTAGGGGATCTGAGGCATTTGCTTTCAGCCATGTACATTGCTGTAATGTGGGTGTCGTGATGAACATTTTCAGATTTCCTTATCAAATGTTAACTAAATTAACCCCCACAAAAGGGCAAACTGCTTAAAGATATCCCTCCAATGAAATTACAGATTGAAGATAATACCTGTAATGCAAGTGCATGTGGGCACCGAGAAACAGCGAGCTGATATTTTCCTTCTTCCAGGTCAGCTCTGTGATGAGATTAAAACCTTAGTGATGGGGCTTGACTTTACATTTCTGAATTACCAAGAAGGCTATCTGAAATGTGAATTTATGCCCACTGTCATTAACAAAGAGCTTCACCCTAAGGGTATTTTATGGCGTGAGATATCAGTGTGTGATACTTCTAGTGTGTCTAGTGTTTGGTATATGTTTTATCATTCTTGCAATCTATTTGCTTCACAGTACATGAACATAATTCAGAAATACACACAGACTTTATTTATTTATTTATTTAAAGATTCATTTGAGGGGGGAGGGGCAGAGGGAGAGGGAAAGAAAGAATCTCAAATAGACTTCCCACTGAGCATAGAGCCCGGGGCTGGGCCTGGTGCTCATGACCTGAGCTAAAATCAAGAGTTGGATGCTCAACCGATAAAATGACCCAGTCACCCCAGAAATACAACCTGACTTTAAAAACATAAGTCAAATCAGGTCATTCCTCTGCTTAAATCCCTGCAATGATTTTCCACCCACCTCTGAGGAAAAGGCCCAAGGCCTTATGATGACAATGGGCCCTAACCCTTCATGCCTGCTCTAGTGGTCCCTGATGTCACCTCCCCTGTCCCTCACTGCCATTGTCTCTACTCCAGCCACACTGGCCTCTTCACTCTGTATCATTTTTGTTGTATCCACAACAACAAAAGACATTCAGTTTCACACATCTTTTAGCATTTTATAAGTGGAGTCATACTGGAAAAATTCTTCTGCTATTCTTTTGATCAAGTTTATATTTCTAAGATTCTCCTATGACATGGTTTGTAGATACATTCATTCCTTTTCACTACTGCATAGTACTCCACTGTATTTTTAAGGACATTCTCCTGCTGTTGTTCTGAGGTTTGTTTTTTTCCTGTTCAAATAGGGCCACCATGAACATTTTTTCAGGTGTCCTGGGGCACATGGGCCTGCACAGGGGTCATAGGTGTGACATCATCCACATAAATTTCCACATTCAGTATCATGATCACTGCTTTCCCTTAAGCTCAGAAAGTCCCCCTCACAGTTCTTCTCCTATATGCCAAACTGAAGACCAACTCACTAGATGTCTCCTTTGAGGAATTTCCTCCCCAAGTTTTGACACCATTGCTTTATCTGTGCCTTCGCTAAAATATGTCTCACTCTGTATGTTAAGATAGTGATCCCTTTTTGAACTAACCTTTGCTCATCTGAGATGCACACTAATCAGTGTCTGAGGTCCCTGAACCCTAAGGACTGGGATTCCGGTTCTCATTTCCGCTTTCCTGTATTGAGATATACACTTGCAGGAACTGGTTATGTTTGTTCCCAGACCTGCCTCTGCAAATGCTACTTGTTACCCTAGTTACAAGATTTAATTACATGTGACATGGACCAATGAGATTAAGTGTGAAAGAGTGACAGTTGTTTCCATACAACCTAAAAGGACACACAAGACACACGAGAATGCTGATGTGTGAAGAGGTTTGAGCAGGCTGACCTAATGAGATGTTGTTATCTGGTCACTTGTGTGTGTCTCCTTAAGACAGACATACTGGAGACCACATTGGGCCTGTCTTTGTGCCTTGTGTTCTAGCCCAAGGCCCAAGACAGAGTAGGAGTCAATGAATGTATGGTGATCAAAAGATGAACGAATAAATAAATGTTGAGGTTTTAAAAGGAGAACAAAGACTTCCCTACAGGCTAGTCATGGAAACAACCTGCAGGAAAAGTAGGCATGGGGAAAACAACTGTGAAAGATTAGGATGACCTCTAAACATCTTGAAGGACTCTGCACTTGGAGTGTTGTAGCCAGCGTCCTTAAATCCCTGCTCTAATTTAAAGAAAAAGAAACTGGCAAATCATAGTTAGGTGATGGATGTTTTTGCCTGGGAGATGATGGGGAACTTCATCTAGCAGCAGCAGACACACACTCAAAGAAAAGGGCCTGGTCCCACATTAAATAAGAGGAGAATGAGTACATTTGTATGTTTTAAGATTAAAAAAAAATAGTAAAGGATGTGTGTCCGTTGGTCTCAGCAGGAACAAAATGGCATTCTTGAGTGAGACACTTTAAAGAGAGTTTAAACTGTTTGGGGCGCCTGGATGGCCCAGTGGATTAAAGCCTCTGCCTTCAGCTCAGGTCATGATCTCAGGGTCCTGGGATGGAGCCCTGCATTGGGCTCTCTGCTCAGCAGGGAGCCTGCTTCCTCCTCTCTCTCAGAGCCTGCCTCTCTGCCTACTTGTGATCTCTGTCTGTCAAATAAATAGATAAAATCTTAAAAAAAAAAAAAAAAGAAAAAGAGAAGAACTGTTTGTAGACCTGTGAACAGAAGGGAGGGGTGCCACAAGAGAGAGGACCACAAGCTAGGGAAAACAGGGTGCCTTCTAACAGCAGCTGGATTTGGGGTTGAGAGAGGGAGCTGGGGAATAAACACTCTGGTCTCTCACTTCTCTCTCCATCCAGTCTCCTAGCAGTGTCTCCTCTTAGTCAAAGCCAAAGTGGAGGCAGAAAACATAGGAGCCCATTGATCTAGTCTATTCGGGTGAAATCCCCAGGGTAGAGAGAGATGGAGAGTGGACAAGAGTGGGTCTGGGGACAAATGGAAGATGCCCAGCATTGTATCATTTTTTAATGATTCTCTACTGGACATTTTAAATTTTCTAACAGATTGTGAGTCCCAGTACTGCCAGATTGGAGGGCTTCTACTTTGTGTGTTCACACATTTATCTTCTCCAGTAGACTGTGAATATCTAGAGTCAGGGGCTCTGTCTTGGACATCTTTGGATCTCCAAGCCTGGCTTCGGGGTTGGCTGGTAATGCTGTAAGAAAACTTATTTGTGGAAAAATCAGTAACTTCTCTGCTTATTCACTTATGTAACAAATGCTTATTGAATGACTCTTGTGTGTCAGGTACTGCCCTAACCAAAGACCTGGTGGACACCAGAGCTACGGTCTAGGACAGAAGGCAGTCACCAAATTATTTTTACTCATTCAACAAACATTTATTGAGCAACCACATGCTAGGCACTGTCTTGGGAAGTTGAACAATAAATGAGACAAGATTCTGCCTTTATCAACCTTACACTTGAGTGGACATGTTCTTCCCTATGGTAGCCCTCTTTAAGGCGGAAGATATGCAGGGGGACACCACTTCATAAGCAAATTAGGTCTGTGGTTCCTGATAGGTGAGAGGCAAGCAGGATGCCACTTTAGGTCATGGAAAGACGATCCGCTGGGCTGGATGGAAGCCAGAGCTTCGGGTGAATGTCCTTATAGGGCAAGAGTGTCCTTGTTAACCACATCTGATCCTTTGGCCTGTTGGATGATTGGGATGGGTCCCAAGTAAGAATATCTGAGCTCTTTACACTTCTCCAGTGACAAGGCTTTACATGGTAGGTCTTCAATTAATTTCTGAGGATTAAGTTGACTTTTACCAGCCTTTTAGTGGATGTAGACTCCCCAGAAGCTGGGCTTGGAAGATGAAGGGCTAGCTAGTGACCCAGTGGAGCCCTGGCAGGGGAATGGGGGATAACATTGCCTTGTTTAGATGCTTGGGATTGTTTTAGAGCTTGTGTCACTTGTCTGTACATCAGAGCCAGGCTTTTCTGGGAAGCTAGAGAGTGGATCAAACTTAGCTTCTTATCATATTAAGACTCCCTAAACTCCTACACTTGCAAGTTTTTGGAGTCTGTATTCCTCTTACCTGTAAGTAGCAAATTGCTGGGGAAATGGTAGTTCTCAGGGAATAAAGGGCGGGGTGCTGGTCCCACTTTCCTCCCAACTTGGTGTAAGGCCATCAGGATTCAGACAGATGGAATGATCTCTTAGGGTCCCTTTCAGCTTGTATGTTCCCTGTTTGGAACTTTTTCACCCTCCCAGGACTTTGGCTGCTGTGGTTAGTCTGCTCCCTCTTACTGGTACATTTTTGGCCATCAAATGAGCTGCTGTGAATCAGCAGGATTCACCTTCAGCATTGGTCTCTGGAGACAGCTGCCTACCCAGTGTGATTTTGCAGGCTCCCTGGAAGGGACTTTTCTCCCTACGCATGTCCCAAAATACCTTCTCTAATCAGCCTTTTGATGTTTGGGATTGCTTTCCTGTGGACAAAGCCTTCCATTCCACAATGAAGATCTGAAAATAGAAATGAATGCACATGTGTTTGGGGTTGCGCACAACAGACTGTTCTTGGCCTCCTTGCTGCCGCTCGTGCTGTCTCCTTTGCCAGGAATATCCTCCCTGTGCCCTTATTTCCCTTATACTGATTCTTTAAGAGTCAGTTCAAACATGTCTTGCCTGAGGGGATGTTGTAATTGGTTTGTCTTGATTACAAGAAATAGGCTTACTCAGACTAGCTGAAATAAAGGCTGGTGGAGGTGTGGGGGTAGGAAAGATAAGAGCACGTAAAGGGGTGAGCCTGTGTACATCTAAGAAAAGGGACATAACTATCTGTGTCTATGCTTGTCTCCCCCATATAGACTGGCTGTAAGATCTAGAAAGTAGGGACTGTACTTTATTCATTTTTGAAATGTCAGAAGTAGCAGATAGCCTTGTACCTAGGATATACCCAATAGATGTTTGCTGAAAAGATGGATGAATGAAAATCTGAATCTTAAGTATGGGTAGAAGATGTTGGCATTGTCTTTGAGGGACTTATAGTGTAGTTGGGGAACCAGAAAACAAGTGAAAAATAAATACTATAAGAGCTAAACAGTGCAAAACAATGTTTAGGAGGTGACACATTAGGGGAGATGAGGCACCTTGGGGAAGAGGAGAGTCAGTGAGAAAATCACCCAGAGAAAGACTTCATGTCACACTAACAGAAAACTGGCCCATGTTAGACCTTTCAGAGTGCAGATTTTTGATGGAGAAAGGAGAGCAAACATCGAGCTGGTGTCCAGTTCCACATAGGGCCCCACAAAGCGTGTCCAGCGATGGCAAAGGGGCAGACTCAGGGAGCTTGAAGGCTTGGCCAAGAGGTGACTTGCAACATTGGGGTGCATTAGATGCCATCCCAATTCCTTTGGGACCCATGAAGGACACTGGCCGGTGTCGTTCCCATTGGTCTAATCTGATTGGTTGATCCAACAAAGAAAGTGAGGCTCCTGCCCTGTGTCTGTGGAGTTACTGCCAGCTTCTGGAGGTGGATGAGCGGAAGGCCCCTGGGCGGCCCTCGGGAATCCACAGTGAACCAAGCAAGTCATCCCAAGGCTTTGTGATTCTATTTTAATTTCTTAAGATTTTATTTATTTATAAGAGAGAGAGAGAAAAAAAAAAAACGCCAGTGGGGGGAGGGGGCAGAGGGAATCTCAGGCAGTATCACAAGTGGACTCTGAGCTGAGTGCAGAGTCTATATGGGGCTTTGATCTCACAACTCCAAGACCACGACCTGAGCCGAAATCATGAGTTGGACACTTAACCTATCACACCACCCAGGTGCCCCTCAGTGCTTCCTGATTTTATAGACTTAGCTCCAAGGTCAAGAAAGAAGGGGTCTTTGCAGCTCTCTTTGTTGTAGAGACTGGCCCCAGGGTGAGTCCCGTACCATTCCCTCTTTTTTTTTTTTTTTTTTAAGATTTTATTTACCTATTATAGAGAGAATGAGAGAGAGAGAGAGCACAAGCAAGGGGAGCAGCAGGCAGAGGGAGCAGCAGGCTCTCTGCTGAGCAGGGATTCTGACACAGGGCTCAATTCCAGGACCCTGAGATCATGACCCAAGCCAGAGGCAGACACTTAACTGACTGAGCCACCCCAGCGCCCCATCCATTCTGTCTTCTGTGACATGCATCTTTGAATCTTCCCACAGAACTTGTTGTTGCCCTTGGGCAGGCTCTGTCATTTTGCCAAGGATTAGCAGTGAACGACTGTGAGGGGATCCCAAGCAATTGGAACCTCATCTCTTTTTATACTTGAAAGGAGTCAGTGGCTACCCAACTGAAATGGAGCCCGCCCCTCGATGAGAAAATAGGCTCAGAGAAATTAATCTTTTTTCATCTTCATGCAGTGTGCTGAGTTTGCCCACATATACCCACACTCTTGTTTTTCATTAAGCAGCCCTTTATGGAGGACTCACTAGGTTCTGGGCACTGTTCCAGGCACTGAAGCGTATGGTTGGGTTGCAGGTAACAGAAGGCTCATCGAATCATGGCTAAAGCAGTACAGACACCTATTATCTCGTAAAACAAGAAGGAAGTCCAGGACTGGGGTCTGCAGAGCCCGCAGGCTCATCAGCTCAGCAGTGTTACCAAGAACCTAGTCTTGGCCATCCTCCTGCTCTACTGTGCTTGTGTGTCCCTCAGAGGATGCACAGTGGTGTTTCCCCTCAGAGGGAGGTGTTTCCCCACAGAGGGAGACATTGCAGTCCCTTCCTCCCTGGTAGCATCCCAATGTCCAAAGACAGAAGGAGGCAGGTCAGGAACCTTCACTTCTCTCATTTTATTGGGGAAGAATATCCTTCCTAGAAGTTTGCAGCTAACTTCTTTTTATATCCCATCAGTCACCCCAGGTCACATGCCCGTTCCAGCACCAATCACAGGCAGATGGGAAAGTGATGCTATAGGAGGCTGTCGTGGGCCAGTGGTGGTGCACCACTCATGAGAAAGCTGGTGTCTCATCTCCATTGAGAGTACAGCCTCTGGAGCCAGATGCCCGAGTTCAAGACCTGAACTTGAACTTGGCCAATTCTTAGTTACATAACCTTGGACAAGGTGCTTGACCTCTCTCCTCCTCAGTTTCCCTATGTGTAAAATGGTGATAATGAGACCTTCATGGTGATGTAGGGAAGTGCTTAGCACAGTATTTGGCTCACAGTAAGTATTAACTACTCCTACAGCCACCCTCCCCTGGGCTGAGCATTTCCTGCTTGAATAAAATCAGAAAAAGTGATAATGAAGTTGAGTAGAAAACTCCAGTGTCTGCCACATGGGGTTATAGATAGTAAACAGGCGATGTCAAAATCCTGTGAGTGCTGAATTGATACAGGATAATGGCGAGGAGGATGCCTGATTCAGACTTGAGGGACATCAGGGAGGGCTTCTCAGAAGAGGGGGCACTAATGTACTATTTCCGCAAAGGTAGCAATTTCTCAGACAACGGTAGGGTTGGGAGGGTAGGAAAAGAAGGTCTTCCAGGCAGAGGGAGTAACAGGAGTAGAGACTCTGCAATGTGATAGTCCATGGCATATGCAGGATAAGTGCAGACAGATTATTGTGTCCAGAGAATGAAGAGGGAGCTGGGCTAGCTCTGGAGCGGTGTGCTGCCAGGCTGGGGGAGGGTTGCAAATGTCGAGCTAAGGAGCTTAGTCTTCCTACAGACTGTGGATTATAAATTAGAAGTAGCCCTTGATTTGTAGTTTTGGGCAATGACTCAGGTTGTGATGGGGGAGTGGATGGGAGGGGAGTGGGACTCAGGTAGGAGGCTATGACAATATTCCAGGGATGGGGTAAGAGCCTGATGTAGGACAGCATAGGCTGGAGACGGGGGAAGGATGGTCAGTCATCAGGATGTGGTCATCAGATGTGTGGAGAGACAGGACAGTCCAGGAGGATCCAGTATTGTAGCTGGCGTGGCTGGTGAGAGAAAGGGATTGCAGAATGCAGGCGGGAGGATGCGGTGATGTAAGGAAGTGCTTCAAGTGTGGCCATGTTGGGTCGGGGGCAGCTGGAGATGTCAGCAGACCCTCCAGTGCACAAAGCCTGAAGGTCAGGAGACAGATCTGGGCTGAAGAAGACAGATCCAGGAGTTACCAATTGAGAGGAAGGAGAGAAATGCTTGAGATAGATGCAATCATCCTGGGAAACCAGAAACATGAACAAGGGACAAACCTGCAGCTCCGGGCTTCACGGGGGTTGCCAGTGTTGTGTTTCATTTGGGCACTTTGTTGGGCCAGGTGATGCTTCAGGGCCTGCAGCCAGGCAGGGGTCTGACCTGACTGTTGCACAGCAGCTCCCTTTTGACACTCAGCCTGCCCTGTGCTTTGCAGCATGCACCTCCCACCCCGCCCCGCCCCTCCCCGAGTTCCTCAGATCTGCCGGTCCTGATGGAGGGTGAGGAGAGAAGGGGCTGGAGATGGAGCCCTGAAGAGCACTGGCACTTATGGATGAGTTCCAGTAGGGACCTGCTAGAGGGAGATGGGAAGGGACATGGTGGGGTAGGAGAAGATACACTTGAACGATGTCGCAGGACTGAATGGAGGTCATGTTCGTGTTGAAGGCATATTACATATCTCTCCTCTATCCTGGCACAGTGCCAGGGACAGGTGTTCGGTATAGACTTACTTCTCCCTTTTAAATGAACAGTAGGAATCAGGCATCCAGAGTGGAAAGGATGGGGAAGCAGGTTGCCTTCCTGATGGTATCCTGTGGCAGGGGTTAACATCCCAGCCTGTGGAACCACACCAAGCTGAGGCAGAGGACTGGGCTGTCTGTGTGAGGCTGGGCAGCTTACTTCGTGGTTCTGGGCCTTGGTTATCCTGTCTAAGAATCAGAGAAACCAATGCCTGCCCTAAGAATGTGCAGAAGGTTAAAAAAAAAAAAAAAGAATGTGCAGAAGGTTAAAGGGAATACTGTGTGCTCCCATTTAGCATCTATGGATCATATATATGGGCCCATATATACTCAGGCATTACATTTTGAGTGAATATGGGAAAATAACTTTGCCAGTGGGGGAGAAAAGGATGGGCTTGCCAAGAAACAAGGGAGTGAGTTGGGATGAGGATGTAAGGGAGAAATACAGACATCTTGGGGGAGCCAACAAAAGGACTCTAAGTAAAGAACAGACTGGCCCCAGGAGGCTTGTTATTACAGAGAGATCCAGAATCAAGTAAGAAACCCAGTCTATATTCTATAACAACTCTGTATCTTAGCAATTTCCAGTCTTTCTGGAGTCTGCCTCCCCGAGCATTTGGCTGGCATGGTGGAAAGGACGTGGGTATTGGAGTCAGAGAACTCACAGTTCCCAAATCCCTGCTCTATCGCTTTACCACCTGTGTGATCTTATAAAATATCTAACCCCTCTGTGCCTCAGTTTCTTCATCTGAAAAATGGGTGGGCCCACTTTAACTGGTTATTATGTGGAGTCAATGAGATTAGTGTATATAAACTAGCTGACAGTGTCTGGCTTGTAAGAGGTGCTCAGTTATTTTTGTCTTGTTTTTTTCTTATGCCTAAAGTAAGATAATTTCTATTGCCTTCAAGAAGAGGGGCTTAAAAGTGTCTCTTGACCAGTCCAGAGAGCCCGTTCTGAGGAAGGAAAGAGTTATGAGGAAAGAAGGACCTGGAAGGATCTTATTTTCAAGGGGGCGTGTCTTGAAAGAAGGAGGCCCAGGCTCTGAGAGAAAGGAAAGGCAATGGGACCCCACCAAAGGCGGGGAAGACCACCAGCAAGCAGGGCCCCAGCAGGTCCTGTGGAACTCTAGCACCTTACCTTTCTATCCCTAACACAGTGGGTGACATAGCCACTGCCCTTGGCCTTCCTCCACTTTTACGCACCAAGGATCCTGGAGCAGAGAAGAGCCAGGGTATCAGGGCTCCATGGGACCTCCTCTGCTGCCTCCCAGAGGACACTTCGGGGATGGCTGCCCTGGCC
Source organism: Meles meles (assembly GCF_922984935.1). Classification (NCBI taxonomy): domain Eukaryota; kingdom Metazoa; phylum Chordata; class Mammalia; order Carnivora; family Mustelidae; genus Meles; species Meles meles. The sequence goes on along the minus strand of NC_060070.1, from coordinate 89,559,138 downwards.
GAGCCCACCCTCCAAGTACTAGTGGCTTTGGTCCCTCTTGTCCCACCTGGAGCCAAAGGCCAATCCTAGAGTCTGTGGGATCTGGAGGAAAATCTCTCAGGGTGCTCCTCTTTCCCCCCTCACATCCCCCAGTATATTTGTAGCTCACAATTGTGCAGCACTTGGCAGTTCTCAAAAAGATTTCACAGAATCCCATACTTTCACAGAGGAGGGCAATGGAGCAACCGAGAAATGACTTGCCTAAGATGGCATGACTAATAAATGGTGGCACCAGGACAAGAACTGAGGAACTCCCAGCCCAGGGCCATTCTGTGCTATAAAGTTTTGAGGGCCCATGTTCCATCCCTACGGCCTGTTATCAGTGGGTGGTTTGCGGGCAGCTTGTTTGGGTCTGAGACTTACCCTCGTTTTGCTGCTGGGAGGAAATCCATATTCCTTCCCCCTCTCCGCTGTCTCCTTGAGTCCCCACTTGAGTCCCCAGAAAAGTGTCCCAGAGGACAGAATCCCAGCCCCCATCTCCCTGAGAGCCTCGGCCGATCCCCCACGGGTGCCTCTAATACTCAGGCTCTGGGAAATGAAGCTATTTCCCTGCTTGCTTAATGGCATTGCCTGGAGCTCCAGAGAGCTGTACCTTCAGGTGAGTTACTGCGATACCCAGGCACACAGACATCCCTTCCCCTCTCAGTGCACCAGCCACAGCGGCAGCACAGGCCCGGCGGCAGGCTGAACCCTGTCTGTTGCTTCCCATTAAAGGGCAGGAGGAAGTTACCAGCATTGATTGAAATTCTCAGGTAGAGAGAAATCTGGGCGGCATTTGAAGAGGGGAATTTAATTCAATAGTTTATATTCCACTTAGGTTCCTCCTCTATCTGGCTGCTGGTAAACAGCTGTAAATGGCCACAGCTGTCTTACAGGCGCAGAGGAAATGCAGTCTGGAGAGTAAAATGGAGATGGTGGGACAAATGTCAAGGAGATGGAGGATACCATACCAGGGGAATGGGAATACATGGTGGGACTCTGGGCTCAGGGACCTCATTCACTCCTGCCTTCCTGGGCTTCAGCTACCCGAGGGGCTCAGGATACATGACTGTTCAGGCCCCCTCCTGCTCTGAACTTCACGCTGTGGTGATGGTGACCCAGGATTTTGATTCAGATAATCGGGGCTCAAACCCAGTCTCGGTTCTTACTTCCAGTGATAGCACCGTGGGCACCACTTGGCCCTCCCTGGATCTCTGAGGGTGAAATGGCAAGCCACCCTGGCCTCCTCCTACCCAGGGGCAGTGAGGTCAGAGAGCAGGTGTGAGATAGCATCTTATGCCTTGGAAAGCCCCATCCAGATGTTAGTAACTACTGTCTCCATTGTGACTGGACCAGAGAAGCCCCACAGCCTCTTTCTCGCTGGTCCCTTGCCCAAGGGCTGTGACTCTGATTGTCTGGGTAGGACCTTCCTCCTGTAGGGGGGCCAAGCTTGTGCTAAGCCAAGTGGGCAGTTATCCTAAGATTTGAAAAGTACCCAAACTACCCCCATCCACCTTCCCCAGCAAAGCTCATCTCCAGAAGCCACCTACCAAAGCACATTAGTATAGTGCCCCAAAGGGTAATAGACAGTGGGACTTCCTTCCCGTGGCGGTTGGTTGGTTAGCTCTCACCCTAGGAAACTGTGTGTAGACCCTTGAGGGGAGTAGGACTCCAGATGGGAAAACGTAATCATCTTGACAATCCTCAACTCACTTTCTTCCTCACTCACTTTCACCGTGCCGGGCCCGGGTACACAGGGCAGCTAGCATCTCTTTATTTTCTTGTCCATTCATTCAACCGGCACCCAGAGAGCATCACCTTTGACAGGAACTGTGAACAGGGTGGGAGCTTCGGGGCTTTACGTCTGGTCGAGGGGACAGAAACATATACAAAGGATCTGAATCCTCATGCTGGGTTTAGTAGCTCCTGTTGGAACCTCAGGAAACTTGCCACAATCCATCTCTTTAAAAAAAAATACACACACACATATTTGTATATAAAATCATGTGATCTGTTTAATACAACTATCTAGTTCAATACCAAATCATTTATCTCCTAATCTTCGCTGACATGGGTAAACTATGACGTCTTTCCTCCAAAATGGCAGCCCATATGTTGACAAAGTTGTCATTTTCTGTAAGTGCCCTACTTTGGCTAAATATGTAAAGGAAGGAGAGGCGAGGAGGAGGCAGACAGCCTCACTACAGGTCCAGGCTCCTGTTCTGGGAATGGTCTGGCAGCCTCGACCCTGGCATGTGGTCATGTGTGTGCACAAGGTGTTTGACCCGAGAGAGTCCAGCATTGTCCCACTGGACCAAAAAATTCCAAGCCTCTGCCTCCATGAAGGGGCCATGCCAGCTTCCCCTACCCACTATTTCCAGCAGCCCTCGCTGTGGTCCCTCTGTGTCCCGAGCATCCTGTGTCATCTGTGGGGCCATTGCTTACCCACCTGTGGTCCTGGACACCGACCTGATCCCTCCCCACTCATGCTCACCCTGCTCCCAGCTCCTGGGAGCCCACTCTGGGTCAGATCTCTGGGCCTCCTACTAGCCTGGCAGGGGCCCCCTGGGAGAAGCAAAGGGAGCATGATGAGAGACATTCTCATGTGGAGAGAACCCTGAGAGAAATTCCAAGTCCCTTTATTACTCTGTGATCTGGGACAGGCAAAATCTTGACGGGGAGCCATCCCCAAGGGAGATGAAGAGACGTCAGAATGTATAAAACATAACCTCTGTAAACAAATGACTCTGACGACTTCTCACAACCCCACCGTACCACCCTCATCTGGGTACAACACACCTGGGTTGCTGGGCCAGCCTCATCTTGGACCCTGCACCTCACCCTTGTCTCCTAAGTCGGAATCGGACCTCACTGCCCACCACTTCCTTATTCTGCTCCATCCCTGGCTCTCCCTCCGCAACCTGAGCACAGGGCAGCCTGGCCCTAGGCCTTTTGCACCTGGATCCCCCTCCTTCCACGTCATTCACGTCCCTGCTTCAATGTCAACTCTTCAGACTTTCTCTGACCCTTCCGCCAAAACTCAGACCCCGTCACCATTATATACTCAGTGCCTAGAAAAATGCCACCACATAGTAGGTATTTAATACATACTTGTTGAATGCATGAACATGTGAACGAGTGATTTGTGGCAGCTGCTTGGGAGTGGGGAAGCAGTCTGCAGAGGCTAGGGGCACAGGGTTGGCACAGGACCAAGGACTGAGGTCCTGGGCCTTTGCCTGGCCATTCTCTGGGCACGAAGGGGGCAGCCAGGGCGGGGAAGGGATGGGTGAATGAGGGGGATGGGATGTCCAAGTTCGTGTGGTCAGCATACCTGCGTCTCCCCAGGGGCCTCCTTCGCTGAGTTTCTTCTCGTGTTCCCCGTTTCTCCTCATGCCTCTTGCAACTGCACCCTGCCAGTCTGTGGGCAGAGCTAATGAATAATGACAGGCCTATAATTAGACTGGCAGCAGAGCCTTCGTGGTCCTAGATAGCCAGAGCTCAAAGTTCTGCTCTCCCCTGCCGGTCTCAGCCCCGTGGCCTTCCACCCAACACCCTTGCTTATGGCCTCTATCTCATGTAAAATGACTCACTTTCCAGGATCCTGAACAGTCAGAAAGGAACCAGATGGGACATTGTGCTTGGGACAAAATTAGAGAGGCAAGGAGTGCCTTTCAGCGGGTGGTAGGATGCTGTGGGAAAAGGTCCAATGAGTAGCCTAGGCTGGGGTCCTGGGGGTGTCACGTTGTCTTCCAGGTTTCAATTTTCTCCTCCATAAACCTCTAAGAGTTGGACAGATCAATATTCTTTATACTATGTTTGGAGTACTGTGGGGAATGCAAATGGCATTATTTGGATTCTGCGTGGAATCCGAAAGGGGGAAAAAACCATGATCATCGCCTGGCCAGAGGTCTCCACCAGGATCTGTGGACACCTGGGGGGCTTTTGAAAGGGGCAAAGGGCAGAGGGGGCAATGCACCTCCCCTGTTTTACCAGGGCAGTCTTCCCCCCACCCCCCGCCTGCTTCTTACTTGGCATTGACTAATGAGTGATTAAGATTTCACTAGAAAAAAGGCTTTTCCCACTAACACTTGAGAAACACCAGAGCAGATGGTCCCCAAATTCTCTTCCAGTTTTGACACTTACGGTCTTTATTTCCTTAAGAGCAGAAAGGCTCCCAAGACTATTTTGTTTCTTCTGCTGTGTGGTGTTCCTAGCAAGTGCAGGAGGATAAAAGCAGGCTGTTGCAGGGCAGTCAGGCACACCCTCCAGAACAAGCCTGGCACAGTGCCTGGCAGTAGTAGGTGTTCACTTGTGACTGACTGACCCCGCTGGAGAGCCAGAGCCAGGGAGATGGCTTATCTTGAAATATCATGTCCACGGAAAGCTGTGTGACCAGGATGCTAGGAGCCCAGGGCACGTCTATAGACAGGCAAGTCGCTGGCTCAACTCCCTGGTCCCTGAAGGCACCTTGTGTACCTCTTGGGAGAAGCTTCCAGCAATGATTAGCAAGAAGTCCTGGAGTGTCCCCCGCCCCACTATGCTGCTTCCCCAGCTAAGGGGTAGACAGTGCTTTGTCTGAGTGACAGCTCATTCAAGTGGGAATGAGTCCTCAGTCTCATCCAGAGCTAGAGAAGAATTCATTGTCCCCTGATCCCACTATCAAACCATTTTCGAACTCTGCTCAGCCTACTCTGGTCTTGGCCTTGATGGAGAAGGAGGCGGGAGTGCCATGGGCCACCCAGGGGCTGACGGGAAACGAGGGGCACTGAAGACCAAGAAGGAGGGATGCGGCTGGAGGGGGTCAGAGTCATGTGGTAGAACATGTTGGGAGGAAAACAGTGTCTTGCCAAGATGACGAGGGCTTTGAATGGAGCCCTCCTGTGAGTGGTGGATCTCTTTGGCTGCAGGTTATAGCTGCTCTGAGATCAAGAGATTTGAATGAGGACAGGCACTTATAAGAGAAATCCAGAGGAAAGGTGGCTTCAAAGTCACATGGCTGTGAAGTAGCAGAGATAAGATTTGTAAGTTCACCAACAGGTTTGTGACCCTGGCATGCAGTGGGAAAGCCTGGGGAGCTTTTCTCAGCTCACTCCTCCCAGCCAGCCCCTCCCTCTGGGCCGTGGGGCAAGCTCAGCATCTTAGCCTCTGGGGGTACAGGCTGGCCCAGGAGGACAGCATGGGGCTGGTGGCTGTAGGCCTGACCCACAGCAGGGGTGTGGCAGGGGATAAGGGGGAGGCAGCCTTCACCGAGGTCTGGGTGGGTGCAGAGTCTTGAAAGGAGGCCCCATCGGGAACAGAATAAGTAGACAAGGATTGAAGGACCCAGGCTTCAGGAGAGAACAGGGACCTTCTGAATCTGATGACTAAGAACCAGGGTGCATCTTTACAGAAGGGCAACCCTTTCATATCCCTCAGTTCCTTTAATCCTGAAAGGACCCTGTGAATTAACAGAGGGGATAAACAGAGAGCCCATCATTAGTAATTTGCCAGAGATTATTCAACTACAAAGCAGCAGAGCTAGGATTTGAATCCGGGGCTGTATGGAAGCAGTCTGGTGTTTTCCACCTGCTAGGTTGCTCAGAGGCTCAGGGGAGGGTACTTGGGGGATGCTGACATGCCTGAGACACATTGCAGGTGCATTCCATGTCATGCTGTGAAATTGTCTCCACCGAGCAGCCAGGTTGGAGCCCAGTGCCGTGCAGGCTGCCTGAGTCAGAACTGGCAAAGGGTCTGGATGGGCCTGGCTGTCCCCTGAAGGTCTCCCCCATGCTGGGCTGGGCTATTGAAGGTGGTAGGAGCCATGGGCACCATTATCTTTGTTTCAGTAAAGGGGTTTGTGCATTTTGTGAGCTCTTCAGCCCAACAGACACCCAGTTCAAAGGTGGGTTCATTTCTTCTCACCTACCATGATCCGGTTTTTATTTAGTTTTCATCCTGACTCTGTCCTTCCTTTATCTCAGGCTGCTTATGCAAGGGACACCGAGCCTTCTGGGAGTCATGGCACGCTGTCATTGTTTGCTTGATTTCCTAACACCTTTCTCCTGTCTAAAGGGTTGCCTGGCAAGGATTTTTAAAATTTTTATTACTGTGATTTTCCCCTGCTCTTTTATTCTTCTCTCTTCTGACATGAAAGGAATATAATTTCTTTACTTTGTAAAATCCCCACCCCAGCTCTCACCTTGCTGGGCTGCCCCTTGTCGAGGAACAATTGTCTCACATTCCCAAAGTCTTCATCTAAATGGCCAGAGACGGAGCCCCTGGCCAGGGCGAGAGCAGATCCCAAGAGCCCTCCGGTTTGACATGGCGCTCTAGAGAACATTCAGTATAAACAAAAGCCACCTCCTCTGGTCTAGCATACATTTCTGTAACTCAAACACACTCCCCAGCACAGACTGATCAGTGCACGGAAAGCCTGCACTTCTCAAGGGTAAACTGTGTTTTTCAGAAGTAAGCTCTTTATGGCTTACTGCATACGTTTTAAAGTTTTGCAGGGAAACGATTGCTCTTCCAACAGTTAGAATGTACAAGAGCCCAAATCCAGCAAGTTTCTGTACTCGGACCCTTTGGTATGCTGCCCAGAGCAGGGGGAATGCAAGCAGTTATGAGTTTGGGGGTTAGGGAGGTGGAGTGTGTGATGATTTGTATCAAAGATACACAAAGAACTTAGGGTTTTAATAATTTTACTGTAGTAAAGAATGTGTTAGGTACGGTATAGGCTAAGCTGCTGTGACGAAAGACCATAGAAATTCAGTGGGTTTACTTTTCTCTTCCGTGACCATCCTGAGGTGGGCAGATGGTCCATGGTGGGTGGATGGCTCAGCTCTCTAAGGTCATCCAGGGTCCCACATGCCTCTTCTAGAATATCGCTCTCGTCCCCATGGTCACCTCCGATTCATGGGCACTATATCCAGCTGGCAAAATGGCATGAACACATTAATATTTCAAGGGCAGGTCCCAGAAGTTGTGGACAGCACTCCTCTTAAAATCTGTTGGCAAGCGCTTAGCCCCGTAGTCAGTGCAGGGGAGACTGGGGGATGTGTGCTCATGGGAAGCCAGAACTGAGACCCGGGGGATTCGATTGCTAGGAGGAGGAAGGGAGAATTGATACCGGTGACTAATTAGCAGATTCGGCGGTCAAAAAACCATTTTTTTTTTCTAGATGATCCAATCAATCCCTTACTTCAAGCTGATCTTTAAAAACAGCAACAACCAGGGCACCTGGCCGGCTCATTTGGTAGAGCACGTGACTCATGATCTCAAGGTCAGGAGTTCCAGCCCCATGTGGGGGGTGGATCCTACTTTAAAAATAAATAAATAAAAATAAAATAAAAATGGGTGACTACTACTCAAAACAAACAAACAAACAAATGAAAATAGCAACAACCTTTTGCTCTCTCCCCTAAAATACCACTCCAAATGAACCTGCAGCGAATTAAGGTGGCTTCAGGAAAAAAAAAAAGACACTTCTGGTCGCTTCAAGGTAATCACTAAAATAATGCAGCCCCCTTGTTTGCCAACACCCCGTGAGGCTGAGATCTTATTTTTTCCCTCCAAGGAAGCCACAGGAACAATAAATAGCAACGCACTAAGCAATACACATTTTATTCTGTAAAGGCATAGAAATTCTACCTGGAGGCTTCACTGACAAGGCTTCCCAATCTTTCCTGAGATTTAATACAGGAAATAAATTCAATTTTAGCACTTAGTGCCTGCCTCATGGTGGGCTCCTGGTAAATGGCTGTTGAATAAATGCTTTAGAAAGTGCCCGTTGAATAAATGCTTTAGAAAGTGCCCGTCTCCATAAAGTCTGGGGAGATCACAGAGGAGGGAGTCAGCTTTCACCAGCACAAATGGGTTTTCTTGTCTTGTTTGTGCGAAGAGAATGGGAAGTGTAGTTTTGCTTGCTCCGGCCAGACCTTGACAAGCAGCCCCCTACCGGGATTCACCCCAATCCCCAGCAGGAATCACTGCTCTGTTCATGTGTGGTTGGGGGCAATATCTCTGATAGTTTTCCTTTACTTCTCCATCATGTTTGCAGTTAAAAGTTGGGAAAATCAATATCACCAACAGCCATGTGCTGCTAGATTTCTGACAAGTATGTGAAATGCCTTGAGATCACAGAGACTTTTTAGGTCCTGTTGGGCCACTGCTCTCAGAAGGTTGATGGTCCAGGGTGAGGAGCTAGAGAGGTCAAAACTCCTAATTCGGCAGGAAAGCCAGACCACTGAGGCACCAGGAGATAGCCAAGGGCAAGAGGAGCATCAACATCAGAAGGAGGGCCAGGCAGGTGTTCAGCATCCAGGAAAACAGGAACCAGGTGCTGTCTGCAGGTGCTACTGGAGGAGATCAGGGGCTGCTCATGTGTCCACGAGACAGGTGTGTGAGAACAAGAGGAATGACACCAATGGCATTTTCACAGGTATGTAGCTAACACTATTCATGTAGTGTGGCACATACAAGATCAAGGCAATTGTCAACATTTTATAGATGAGGAAATGGGCTTAGAGAGGTTAAATAAATGTCCAACTTTACACAAATGTTTGATGGCTGAGCCAGGACCTTGTTCCAGGACCACAAACCCCAGAGCATGTGGAAGGAGTGAGCTGAGAAATTATAGGCAAGAGAGGATGGCTAAGCCGATGGCTAGGATAGTGGACTTTGGCGATGGAGGTATCCATCAACTTCCTGAACAAGACTTGCTCCATAGACAGGGGCAAGAATCACCTAGCAGGAACTGTGAGCATGGGAACTGGGAGAAAACCACTGTCCACAGTCAGCACTGATCCAGCAGACCTCAAAACATGCGTGAACAATCACAAGGCAGAAGCTGTTGGAAGGGAACTGGCAGAGAACAGTCAGGAGATAGGGATTATATGCAGGCATTTTCTGCCCTCAGCTCCCTAGGGTATCAGTGTTTTTCTACTGACTTGGGTTTCCTTCTCTCCTCTCCCTTGCTTTTTTATCCCCCCCCCATTCCCTCCCTTGCCCTCCTCTCCTTTCTTCTCCCTCTCCTCAAGACTATGTCCATCCTCTGGTTTAAACCTCTTCTCTGATCTATAGTCTTGTACAGCTAACCCCTGTGAAACATCCCCCATGGCTGTCCCACAAATGCAAGGCATCCAGATAAGTCTCTCACCTCTTACCCTACCTAGTCATCTGCCTGTGTCCATTATGGCTGAGACATGGTATCACCATCTCCTTAGGCATCCAACAAGAAACCTACCCCAAACACCTGCCTTCAGCTGGACACTAAGCCCTGTAGATCTTATACCCTAAATGCCTCCAGAGTCCCCTTCCCACTGCTGTGCTTTGGTCCTGACTGTTCTCACCTCTCACCTAGACCGTTTCTATGGCCATAACTTGTTTTCCGCCAGCTTGTCTCCATGTCCCATCTCCACAGAGAAGCCCAAGTGAACTCAACAAAATGTGTGTCTCTCCATGCCTCCTTTGTTTGAAGTCCTTTGGCTATTTCCTTCACCTACCAGAAACTCTAAGCTCCTGAGAGAAGCATAGCCAGCTCTGGATAACAGGTCCTTCCTCTTCTCCACAGGTCCATGCTCTTTCCATATGGGTTCCCACCTCCCCACCTCTTTCTTCCTGGCCTGGCTAATGCCTGGTCCCCTCTGAGTTGAGCTCTGCCACCATAGCAGACCCTCTCTGATTCATCCTCTCTGGTCATCAATCTAGGATTTCATCCCCCACTTACTTGTCATCTACATTTTCTTCCCTCCTTCCCACCTTCTTTCCCTTTTCTTTCTTCCCTCTTTCTCCTTCCTTCTTCCCTCCCTTTCTCCCTCCCTCCCTCCCTCCCTTCCTTCCTCTTTCTTTCTTTCTTCCACTTCTATTGTGAAAATTTCAAACATATACAGAGTATAGAGAATAGTACAATGAACTCTCATATACCCATCATCAATTACAATTATCAACAAATGGGAAACTTTGTTTGATCTAAACACTAGACACCCCCCACTTACACGCACACACACACACACACACACACACACACAAACACCACACTCATACACACATACACACTGAGTTAGTTTGAAGCCAACTCTACACATCATATCATTTATAAATACTTTAGTATTTATATCTAAATGGTAAGGACTCTTTAAAAAAAACACAAGATCATCAGTATACATTTTAATTGCATAAAATAATCAAATATCCACAAATGTTCAGATAATTCTTATTATCTCATGAATGCTTTTTTAAATAGTTTGCTCAAATCAGGATGCAGGTAATGTCTCACATTTCAATTGAATGATTTGCTTCTTCAGTCCCCTTTAGTCTAGAGAATCTGTCTTATTCTTGCCCCTTGCAGTATATTTATTAAGAAAACCAAGGCTTTGTTTTATAATTTCCAACTTGTCTGGATTTTGTGGATGTTGTTTGCACTGTGTCTTTTAACATGATCTCTATTCCCTATGCTTCCTGTAAACTCTCCCATGAGGTATACCAGATGTCTGCTTTTCAAATACTGTAGTCACCTTTTACCTCTGCATCCCTAGAATCCTCAAGGTAGGCACAGAACAAAATGTTTTGGTAAGCAAGATGGGAGGAAGGAAGAAAGGAAGGAAGGAAGGAAGGTGGGAGGGAGGGTGGGGAGGGAATAGGAGGGAAGGAAGGGGAGGAAAGGAAAAAGAAGAGAAAACAGAAAATATGAGGAAGGAAGGATCAGGTGTGAGTGCAGTCCTGTGCTTCTCAGTATAATCCACAGATCAGAACCACCTCTGATAAACCTGTTAGAAATGGTGTTCCCTGGGCCTTATCCCATCAGCTCCATGAACATCAGAATTGAGTCCTGGGCCCACAAATCTCCGTTCTTCTCTCTGTCTGGGTGTGAGTTTCCCCATCTGTGCAGAGAGGGGTTCCTTCACTAAGGTCCCTTCCAGCTCCAACACTCTGAACCCAAACCAGGTTTCTGTGGTTCTGAAGAATGGACGACTTCACTTCAAGTGTTGTGCATTTGGGAAAGTAAAAACCTAAATCAAAGGTTAGTACCTGACACTGATGCTGAGGTCAACGGTCTTTACGTCTAGTGAGCTCACCCCATCCAGGCTGTGGCTATCTAGCAGTTGGTGAAGCCCACTGTCTGGCAGGCTTCTGGTCAACCTTTCTCTCAGCAGCCCTTCCCCCAGGCCCCCAGACAAACATGGCCTCCCCTTCACACCTCCGCATATTTCTGAATCTTGACAGACAAGCCAGGCTTCCCTCTCTCACATCACCCTCCCTCCGTTCCCTACCTCAGGGCTGTGGGCTTTGGTTTTCTCCTTAATCATTATTTGTTTGTTTATATTTCCACTGGTTTTCAACCCCAGGGACAGTTCTCCTCACCAAGCCAATTTGAATTAATTTTGCAGGGACAATTCCACAAGACAATGTATCAATTGCTGTATTAAAATCAAGATGTATTGCATCTCTCCCATCGTTCCCATCCCTTAATTTCTTAGTTCCCTCAAAGGCACAATCAAGTGTGTCTGGCATAATTTGTTCTTTATAAACCCAGACTGCTCATTGCATGCACTCACAATTTTAGAAAGATTTTTGGCAGTGTTTTATTTCCATAATACTTTCCTTTATTGTATTTGGTGATTGAATCTCGGTGATTAAGGTGACAGCCAGGTGGACCTTGGGGCCCAGGCCCCCCCCACAGAGGCCTTTCCCCAGACTTCTTCCATCCCATGCAGTGCTCTGCTCTCTGGCTCTGACCCAGTCACACCCACTGCCTGATGGGTAGGGCCACCAAAAGCAGCTGGAGACAGAAGCAAAAGGGAATCTTGTCCAAGATGCAGTGGACACGCTCAGAGAATAAAAAAGCGTGTTCAGAACAAGGTGTATGGAGTGTGGAGGGGCAAGCAGCAAGCCTGGTGGATGTTATGAGTTGAATGGTGTCCCCTCAAAATTCATATTTTTGAGTCCTAACCCCCCTAACTATGAATGTGACCTTAGCTGGAAATAGGGTTGTTGCCATGTAATTAATTAAGACAAGGTCATTAGGGTGGGCCTCCATCCGGTATGACTGAGGTCCTTATTAAAAAGGGAAATTAAAAGAGGAAATAGAGACATGTACACAATGGAGAACACCATGTGAAGATAAAAACAGAGATGGGAGGGAAGTGATGTATTCCTAAGCCAAGGAATGCCAGAGATTACCAGTGAACCACCAGAAGCTAGGAGGGAGTCATGGAACAGACTCTCCTTCAGAGCCTTCCAGAAGGAATCACTCCTGCTGACACCTTCATCCCAGACTTCAAGCTTCCAGAACTGTGAGACAGTACATTTCTGTTGTTTAACCCACCTAGTCTCTACTGCTTTTTATGGCGTCCTCAAGAACCTAATACAATGGGTAAGAATGTGGGCTCTGCCATCAGACAGACCTGAGTTTGAATTCTGATTCCACACCTCATTAATTGTGTGGCCTTGGGCAGGCTGATATAGCCTCTTCTAGTCCCTACTGTCTCATCTAAAATGGAATCATCTTAATACCTTTCTTAGTGGACTGGGAGATGTTAGTGTTTTCCCACATCCCCTCAGCCTACCTGAAGGTTTCTTGCACATGGTTTCTCTACCTGCTCCCTTTATTGGGAGCCCCTGACAGTGCTCTTTTGGGACTAGAAGTGTCTGGGCTATGGGAGGCAGGAAAAGCCAAGGGGTTGATGCCTCCTGAATTTCAACAGAAGATGTGGCTAAATACCCCAGCTTCCTCTCCTCTGGCTGAGGGAAAACCCTGATTTGTGTTACATGGAGTCTCCAGCGGACCCCAGTGGACACCAGCCCTTGTTGCTCAGAGTAGTAACTCCTTCATTAATGGCCATAAATGGGTTTCTCTCCCTTTGCTCTCTTGCTTCCCTATTCCATCATAGTAATTCCTGGATCACCTCCCAATGAAACTAGTTGCTCCCAAATTTTTGCTTCGAGGTTTGCTTTGGAAGGAAACCAAATAAAAAGATTCTGCATAAAAGCATTTAACACAACAAGTGGCACATGGAAAACACTTAATCCATTTTAGTGGATCTGATGTGCAGTCTGTCCATGGCGTTGGGAAGTGGAAGGTGCGTGCATGTGGTCTCCAGAATGGGGAGTCCGGTGAGCAGCAGGAGTGATGTGCTCAGACGTCACCGGAAAGTGGGGAAGAGGGGAGTAGACACTGTGGGTGCAACTGTGACTGCAGCGTGGTCACCCTCTGAGGTTTCCAGCCCCAACACCCAGACTGAATGCTGAGAAGACTAGGGAGAGGCCATCCCACTCAATCGGAGCCAGGCCCATCTGCGTCCACCAGCTTGCTGCCGGGAATTGCTTGGTGTATCGTCCCCTGCCTGGGTGCTTGGGAATTGGCATGATGCCTGCTTTGAAGTCTGTCTCCTAAGAAAAGAACACATACTGAGAGAATTGGAAAGAGTCTCAGGTTTCATTTGAGCTGACCCATCATTGCACATGTGAGAAGACGACTATGCCATTCAGTGTGGAGCAGTATTGACATTTGGACCAGATAATTCTTTATCTTAGGGGCCTTCCTGTACATTGTATGTGGGGGGGGATGTCCCTGGCCTCTACCCACTGGATGTTAGCAGCGCCCGCCCCCCACAGTCTCTAACAACCAAAAATGTCTCCAGGCATTGCCAAACACCCCTGGAGGGAATCACTCCTGGTTGAGAACCAAGGCTGTGGAATCAACACATGCATGTGAAGACATACAGAACGAATATGTGTGAGCACCCACACACAGAGGCACCAGCTTATCAATCCCAGGTGCAGTCTGCTCACATGGCAGTTGAAAGCAAGGCTCTGTAGAGATAAATATCTGGCTTCGAATTTCATTTCTCATTCGCCAGCTTTGTGACCTTAGATATAAAATGAAAATCAAATTATACCACAACCCTGCTTAAAACCCTCTACTAGCTTCCCATTGATCTTTTTTATGTGCCCGAAGAGCTTTTTTTTTTCATTTTATTTATTTTTTCAGTGTAACAGTATTCATTCTTTTTGCACAACACCCAGTGCTCCATGCAAAACGTGCCCTCCCCATTACCCACCACCTGTTCCCCCAACCTCCCACCCCTGACCCTTCAAAACCCTCAGGTTGCCCCAACCTCCCACCCCTGACCCTTCAAAACCCTCAGGTTGATTTTCAGAGTCCATAGTCTCTTATGGTTCGCCTCCCCTCCCCAATGTCCATAGCCCGCTCCCCCTCTCCCAATCCCACCTCCCCCCAGCAACCCCCAGTTTGTTTTGTGAGATTAAGAGTCATTTATGGTTTGTCTCCCTCCCAATCCCATCTTGTTTCATTTACTCTTCTCCTATCCCCCTACCCCCCCATGTTGCTTCTCCATGTCCTCATATCAGGGAGATCATATGATAGTTGTCTTTCTCCGATTGACTTATTTCACTAAGCATGATACGCTCTAGTTCCATCCACATCGTCGCAAATGGCATGATTTCATTTCTTTTGATGGCTGCATAGTATTCCATTGTGTATATATACCACATCTTCTTTATCCATTCATCTGTTGATGGACATCTAGGTTCTTTCCATAGTCTGGCTATTGTAGACATTGCTGCTATAAACATTCGGGTACACGTGCCCCTTCGGATCACTATGTTTGTATCTTTAGGGTAAATACCCAGTAGTGCAATTGCTGGGTCATAGGGTAGTTCTATTTTCAACATTTTGAGGAACCTCCATGCTGTTTTCCAGAGTGGTTGGACCAGCTTGCATTCCCACCAACAGTGGAGGAGGGTTCCCCTTTCTCCACATCCTCTCCAGCATCTGTCATTTCCTGACTTGTTAATTTTAGCCATTCTGACTGGTGTGAGGTGATATCTTATTGTGGTTTTGATTTGTATTTCCCTGATGCCGAGTGACGTGGAGCACTTTTTCATGTGTCTGTTGGCCATCTGGATGTCTTCTTTGCAGAAATGTCTGTTCATGTCCTCTGCCCATTTCTTGATTGGATTGTTTGTTCTTTGGGTGTTGAGTTTGCTAAGTTCCTTATAGATTTTGGATACTAGCCCTTTATCTGATATGTCGTTTGCAAATATCTTCTCCCATTCTGTCAGTTGTCTTTTGGTTTTGTTAACTGTTTCCTTTGCTGTGCAAAAGCTTTTGATCTTGATGAAATCCCAATAGTTCATTTTTGCCCTTGCTTCCCTTGCCTTTGCCGTTGTTCCTAGGAAGATGTTGCTGCGGCTGAGGTCGAAGAGGTTGCTGCCTGCATTCTCCTCAAGGATTTGGATGGATTCCTTTCTCACATTGAGGTCCTTCATCCATTTGGAGTCTATTTTTGTGTGTGGTGTAAGGAAGTGGTCCAATTTCATTTTTCTGCATGTGGCTGTCCAATTTTCCCAGCACCATTTATTGAAGAGGCTGTCTTTTTTCCATTGGACATTCTTTCCTGCTTTGTCGAAGATTAGTTGACCATAGAGTTGAGGGTCGATTTCTGGGCTCTCTATTCTGTTCCACTGATCTATGTGTCTGTTTTTGTGCCAGTACCATGCTGTCTTGATGATGACAGCTTTGTAATAGAGCTTGAAGTCCGGAATTGTGATGCCACCAACTTTGGCTTTGTTCTTCAATATTCCTTTGGCTATTCGAGGTCTTTTCTGGTTCCATATAAATTTGAGGATTATTTGTTCCATTTCTTTGAAAAAAATGGATGGTATTTTGATAGGGATTGCATTAAATGTGTAGATTGCTTTAGGTAGCATAGACATTTTCACAATATTTATTCTTCCAATCCAGGAGCATGGAACATTTTTCCATTTTTTTGTGTCTTCCTCAATTTCTTTCATGAGTACTTTATAATTTTCTGTGTATAGATTCTTAGTCTCTTTGGTTAGGTTTATTCCTAGGTATCTTATAGTTTTGGGTACAGTTGTAAATGGGATTGACTCCTTAATTTCTCTTTCTTCAGTCTTGTTGTTGGTGTACAGAAATGCAACTGATTTCTGTGCATTGATTTTATATCCTGACACTTTACTGAATTCCTGTACAAGTTCTAGCAGTTTTGGAGTGGAGTCTTTTGGGTTTTCCACATATAGTATCATATCATCTGCGAAGAGTGATAGTTTGACTTCTTCTTTACCAATTTGGATGCCTTTAATTTCTTTTTGTTGTCTGATTGCTGAGGCTAGGACTTCTAGTACTATGTTGAATAGCAGTGGTGATAATGGACATCCCTGCCGTGTTCCTGACCTTAACGGAAAAGCTTTCAGTTTTTCTCCATTGAGAATGATATTTGCGGTGGGTTTTTCATAGATGGCTTTGATAATATTGAGGTATGTGCCCTCTATCCCCACACTTTGAAGAGTTTTGATCAGGAAGGGATGCTGTACTTTGTCAAATGCTTTTTCAGCATCTATTGAGAGTATCATATGGTTCTTGTTCTTTCTTTTATTAATGTGTTCTATCACATTGATTGATTTGCGGATGTTGAACCAACCCTGCAGCCCTGGAATAAATCCCACTTGATCGTGGTGAATAATCCTTTTAATGTACTGTTGAATCCTATTGGCTAGTATTTTGGCGAGAATTTTTGCATCTGTGTTCATCAAGGATATTGGTCTGTAGTTCTCTTTTTTGGTGGGATCCTTGTCTGGTTTTGGGATCAAGGTGATGCTGGCCTCATAAAATGAGTTTGGAAGTTTTCCTTCCGTTTCTATTTTTTGGAACAGTTTCAAGAGAATAGGAATTAGTTCTTCTTTAAATGTTTGGTAGAATTCCCCTGGGAAGCCGTCTGGCCCTGGGCTTTTGTTTGTTTGGAGATTTTTGATGACTGTTTCAATCTCCTTACTGGTTATGGGCCTGTTCAGGTTTTCTATTTCTTCCTGGTTCAGTTATGGTAGTTTATATGTCTCTAGGAATGCATCCATTTCTTCCAGATTGTCCAATTTGTTGGCGTACAGTTGCTCATAGTATGTTCTTATAATTGTCTGTATTTCTTTGGTGTTAGTTGTGATCTCTCCTCTTTCATTCATGATTTTATTGATTTGGGTCCTTTCTCTTTTCTTTTTGATGAGTCTGGCCAGGGGTTTATCAATCTTATTGATTCTTTCAAAGAACCAGCTCCTAGTTTCATTGATTTTTTTTATTGTTTTTTTGGTTTCTATTTCGTTGATTTCTGCTCTGATCTTTATGATTTCTCTTCTCCTGCTGGGTTTAGGGTTTCTTTCTTGTTCTTTCTCCAGCTCCTTTATGCGTAGGGTTAGGTTGTGTACTTGAGACCTTTCTTGTTTCTTGAGAAAGGCTTGTACCGCTATATATTTTCCTCTCAGGACTGCCTTTGCTGTGTCCCACAGATTTTGAACTGTTGTGTTTTCATTATCATTTGTTTCCATGAATTTTTTCAATTCTTCTTTAATTTCCTGGTTAACCCATTCATTCTTTAGAAGGATGCTGTTTAGTCTCCATGTATTTGGGTTCTTTCCAGCTTTCCTCTTGTGATTGAGTTCTAGCTTCAGAGCATTGTGGTCTGAAAATATGCAGGGAATAATCCTAATCTTTTGATACCGGTTGAGACCTGATTTGTGACCCAGGATGTGATCTATTCTGGAGAAGGTTCCATGTGCACTAGAGAAGAATGTGTATTCTGTTGCTTTGGGATGAAATGTTCTGAATATATCTGTGATGTCCATCTGGTCCAGTGTGTCATTTAAGGTCTTTATTTCCTTGTTGATCTTTTGCTTGGATGATCTGTCCATTTCAGTGAGGGGAGTGTTAAAGTCCCCTACTATTATTGTATTATTATTGATGTGTTTCTTTGATTTTGTTATTAATTGGTTGATATAGTTGGCTGCTCCCACGTTAGGGGCATAGATATTTAAAACTGTTAGATCTTCTTGTTGGACAGACCCTTTGAGTAGGATATAGTGTCCTTCCTCATCTCTTATTATAGTCTTTGGCTTAAAATCTAATTGATCTGATATAAGGATTGCCACCCCAGCTTTCTTCTGATGCCCATTAGCATGGTAAATTGTTTTCCACCCCCTCACTTTCAATCTGGAGGTGTCTTCGCGTCTAAAATGAGTTTCTTGTAGGCAACATACTGATGGGTTTTGTTTTTTTATCCATTCTGATACCCTGTGTCTTTTGATTGGGGCATTTAGCCCATTAACATTCAGGGTAACTATTGAGAGATATGAATTTAGTGCCATTATTAGCCTGTAAGGTGACTGTTACTGTATATTGTCTCTGTACCTTTCTGATCTACTACTTTTAGGCTCTCTCTTTGCTTAGAGGACCCCTTTCAATATTTCCTGTAGAGCTGGTTTGGTGTTTGCAAATTCTTTCAGTTTTTGTTTGTCCTGGAAGCTTTTGATCTCTCCTTCTATTTTCAATGATAGCCTAGCTGGATAGAGTATTCTTGGCTGCATGTTTTTCTCGTTGAGTGCTCTGAATATATCATGCCAGCTCTTTCTGGCCTGCCAGGTCTCTGTGGATAAGTCTGCCGCCAATCTAATATTTTTACCATTGTATGTTACAGACTTCTTTTCTCGGGCTGCTTTCAGGATTTTCTCTTTGTCACTAAGACTTGTCAATTTTACTATTAGGTGACGGGGTGTGGACCTATTCTTGTTGACTTTGAGGGGGGTTCTCTGCATCTCCTGGATTTTGATGCTTGTTCCCTTTGCCATATTAGGGAAATTCTCTCCAATGATTCTCTCCAATAGACCTTCTGCTCCCCTCTCTCTTTCTTCTTCTTCTGGAATCCCAATTATTCTAATGTTGTTTCGTCTTATGGTGTCACTTATCTCTCGAATTCTCCCCTCATGGTCCAGTAGCTGTTTGTCCCTCTTTTGCTCGGCTTCCTTATTCTCTGTCATTTGGTCTTCTATATCACTAATTCTTTCTTCTGCCTCATTGATCCTAGCAGTGAGAGCCTCCATTTTTGATTGCACCTCATTAATAGCTTTTTTGATTTCAACTTGGTTAGATTTTAGTTCTTTAATTTCTCCAGAAAGGGCTTTAATATCTCCAGAGAGGGTTTCTCTAATATCTTCCATGCCTTTTTCGAGCCCGGCTAGAATGTTCAGAATCGTCATTCTGAACTCTTGTTCTGACATATTACCCATGTCTGTGTTGATTAGGTCCCTAGCCTTTGGTACTGTCTCTTGTTCTTTTGTTTGTGGTGATTTTTTCCGCCTTGTCATTTTGTCCAGATAAGAGAATATGAAGGAGCAAATAAACTACTAAAAGGGTGGCAAAGACCCCGGAAAAATGCGCTGTAACCAAATCAGAAGAGACCCCAAATTGTGGGGGGGAGAAAGGGGATAAAAACAGCTTCTGAAAAAAAAAAAAAAAAGAAAGAAAAAAATTTAAAAAATAAAACAAATAAAAAATATAAAAAAGAAAGAAAAAATATATATATTTAGATGAACTAGTCAAAAAATGTTAAAAAAGAAAAGGGTAAAAGTTTAAAAAAAATTTAGCAGAAGAAGAAAAAAGAAAAAAGAAAAAAAATTGAAAAAAGAAAAAAAAAATTGAAGTAGCCGCAAGACTAAAGAATCATGGGGAGAAAGCCATGAGTTCCGTGCTTTGCTTTCTCCTCCTCTGGAATTGCTCTGCTGTCTTAGGAATTGAATCTGCTTTCTCCTTGATAGATGAACTTCGTCCTGGCTGGATATTTTGTTGATCTTCTGGGGGAGGGGCCTGTTGTAGTGACTCTCAAGTGTCTTTGCCCGAGGCGGGATTGCACCGCCCTTACCGGCGGCCGGACTAAGTAATCGGCTCGGGTTTGCTTTTGGGAGCTTGTTCCCTGAACGCTTTCCATAGAGTTCCGGAGGACGGGAATGAAAATGGCGGCCTCCCAGTCTCCAGCCCGGAGGAGCCGAGAGCCTGGGGCCCCACTCCTCAGTGCGCCCCCAGAGGACAGCACCCAATCACTCCCGTATCCCCAGCCTCTAGCCGCGCTCCGAGCTCACCCAGCCCGCGACCAGTTCAAGGTAACCCCGAGCTGAGAGTTTAGTCCTCGGCTCTGTCTCTCCAGCCGGCTTCTCCGTTCTAATACCTGCGAGCTCTCCGACACTCCGACACCCCCGATCCTTCTGTGACCCTGCGGGGCCTGGGGCCACGCTGGCCCCGCGTGGGCTTCACCCCGGTTTAGCCCCTGGAGCAATGTCCCTCAGTGGAACATACTTTTAAAAGTCCTGATTTTGTGCTCCGTTGCTCCGCCGCTTGCCGTGAGCCGGCCCCTCCCCCCGTGGTCTATCTTCCCGTCGTTTTAGATTCACTTCTCCGCCAGTCCTACCTTTCAGAAAGTGGTTGATTTTCTGTTTCTAGAGTTGCTGTTCTTCTTCTCTTCGCTCTCCCGTTGGATTTGTAGGTGTTTGCAATGTTTAGATAAGCTATCGAGCTGATCTCCTGCTACCTGATGTAGTCTCAGGCTGCTACTTCTCCGCCATCTTGACTCCTCCCCTTCCCATTGATCTTAAAATCAAATCCATGCTCCTTACTCTAGTCAACCAGACCCAAATCTCATTTTTACATACTGGCTGCTCTTGTGTTCTGTTCCAGCCACGTTGAACTCCTTTCTGTGCCCTGCATGGGGAAAGGTCCGTTCCCACCTCAAGGATTTGGCATTTGCTTTTCCCTTCTGCTAGAGCCTCCTGTCCCCAGATGGCTGTGTGTCCCCCTCCTCCTTCTCATCACTCAGGTTTCAACTTAAATATCACCTCCCCAGAAATGCCTTTCCTGCACACCCTCGCTACAGTGTCCACCCTGTCCTATCTGTCCCTCTCTGTAGTCTTGCCTTGTGCTTTTCTCCTTTACTCTTCAACATAGTCCCATGTATTTACTTCTTTGCTTATTGTCCATCTTCCCCCCAAACACTGTAAGAGCACTGGACAAGTAATATTCTTTCATAGGTTTGTGGGGAAGATTAAATGAGGTAATGATAATAAAATAATAAAATAAAGCACTTAGCAAGAGCATGTCTTAGTAAATAATAAATGGTAATTATAACTTATTTTTTATCATGCATTTTTGAGATTAGCTGTCATTGCCACTGCCTCAAATCAACTAACTTCTTCTCCATATCTTGACAGTTTCCTATCTTCCCAATGTAGAGTCTCAAAACACCACATTTCCTTGTTAGAGTGGCCAACTCACTCCAGTTTGCCTGAGACTTTTCTTGTCTTAGCACTGTCAGTCTTACGTCTTGGGAAACCCCCAGTCCTGGACAGCCTGGAATGGTTGGTTACCTTAACCCTAGCTTCCAATATCAGTTCTAGGTTTTGATTGATTGGAAACTGAGTTAAACCAGAGACTGGGGTGGAGGTCACCCATTTTCCTGGCGTGGTTCTATGGTGCATAATGGCCACTTGTTGACTCTCACAGAAGTGTAGATTCCCTTATCAGGCCAGTTCTGACATTTGTCAGTACATTTGTCTGCAGCAGCTGAACGTAAGACTGTCTCTTGGGTGGTTCTGATGATTCTGTGAGCTCTCTACATTCTTACAAAGCTGCTCTTTGTTTAAACTGCCTAGAGAGGATTCTGTTGTCTGCAATAAAGAGGCTCAGCCAATACATATAGTAATTGCACAATTCTCTTCAGTGAGATCTACACTGCAGTATAGAGCCTCTTAAGGGATGTTCAAGAAAAATCAGCATCTGGACAATCTAGGGGATTGCTCATGGCCAGTCCTTTCACTTGATAGGACAAATGCCATTGTCTGTCATTTCAAATGCTCCAGACAGTCTACCACATGTGTGGCAAGGTGTACACTTTGTCAGTAAAGTAAGACTATGAACAGCCCCTCCTGATCCTAGGCATCTATGCCTGCTGGGGTATAAATCATCTGGGATCTTGGCTAGCTCTCAGCTAGCTAGAAGGGTGGAGACACAGTCCTCAGGCTGGGAATGGATTTGGGATACTGACCCAGTACAGAAGATTGCCCTGGAGAAGACCAGGCAGTCCTGGTCAACATGCACACAGGGCACGGAGGTCTCACAGAAGGTCAGGACAATCTCAGGTACCACGATGCTTGGATATGGTTGAGGGCATTCCAAGAAAAGGTTCAACTCAGCAGACAGTTGGGGTGGCAGTCAGTTCTGTCCTCAGATCGTGAACAGGGATCTGTGATGTAGGCCAGGGGAATAAGTTTAGGTGGGGTCTGATTGGGAATTGGGGCCAGCAGGCCATGCCTAGGGCTTAGGCAAGAACTCAAATCAGAAGAAATCAGAATTCCTTGAGGGATAATCTGGTATGTGTCATTGACTCAGCATGAATCCTTACAGAAAAGCAAAGTGGCTTTGAATGCGTGTGATTTTGAGTTTACACACAGAGAGAGTTGTAGACTTGTTCTGTGTTTCCCTTTTTTAACTCTTAGCACTGAGTTTTCAACTTTTGCTTTCAGGTAATTTTTAAAAAATGCATAACTTATATAACGTAATATGTAGAATCTAAAGTGTACAGGTTAATGAATTTTTATGGCAACTTTATTAAGGTAGTTTACTGTCCACAAAATTTGCAGTTTTAAATTTTCAGCAGTTTTTAGTATATTTGCCAGTTGTGCAACTATTCCTACTCTCTAATTCAGAACATTTTCTTCACCTCCAAAGTTACTCCCTGTCTATTTTTCCCTGCCCTTCACCCCTGGCAACCACTAGTCTACTTTCTGTCTCTGTGGATTTGCCTATTCTGCCAACTTCATAGAAATAGGATCATACAATATATGACCTTTTGTGTCTGACTTCCTTCACTTAGCATAAAATGTTTTCAAGGTAAAGCCACATTGCAGGGTTAGGTTAGGTACTTTACTTCTTTTTATAGATGGAGAATGCAACAGTTGTATGAGTATACTACATTTTATTTATCTATTTTTCAGTTTATGGACATTGGGTTGGTTCTACATTTTAGCTATTATGAATAATGCTACTATGAATATTTGTGTGCAGGTTTTTGTGTGGACATAAATTTTCAATTCTCTCATGTATATACTTAGGAGAGAAATTGCTGGGTCATACGATTATCTTCAACGTCTTGAGGGAAACTGCTTTCCAAAGTGGCTGCACCATTTTACATTCCCACCAGAAATATATGAAGGTTCCAATTTCTCCACATTTTAGCCAGCACTTGTTATTGTCATTCTTTTTGACAACAGCCATCCGAGTGGGAGAGAAGTGGTATCTCATGGTGGTTTTGATTTACATTTCCCTAATGACTAATGATATTGAGAATCATTTCAGTGTTTATTTTATTGTCCATTTATATGTCTTCTTTGGAGAAATGTCTGTTCAAACATTTGTTGAATTTTGAAATATATCAAGTTATCCTTGCATGACTATCACCCATGTAACATTTCTAGCATCCTACAAGACTTCTGTGTGCCCTTTCCCCATCAAATCTTTTCCTCAAAGGTAACTACTATTCTGATTTCTGTGATCATAGAATAACTTATTAGTCTGTGTCTAATAACTATATTATTCTATGCCTGATCAATGTTTATGGGTGGCATGGTATGATACCTAGAATTGGTTTCAAAACAGTCCTGTATGTATGTGCGTGTGTGTAAAGAGATGTTATATAAATCAAACGAAATTGTCCATGAGTTAATAAAAGTTGACTAATTTTGCCCGATTTTAGACTTCCTAAAAACAGAATGAACTCTTTTATGTCTGGTTTCTGTTACTTAATACAATGCATGTGAAATTCATCAGTGATGTTCTTTCTCTTTGTTCCTTTTCATGTAGTATCTCATCATATGAATATATGACACTAAGCTTACTCATTCTACTGTTGATGTTGATTTGGGTTCTTCCTAGTTTTTGGCTGTTACAAATGAGGTTTCAGCACTTTGAAGGGTCTATCCATTCAGCTAGTCTCTCCAGGATAGCTGGTTAGCAACCTGGTCCCAGATGTGGCCAGTTACAATAACACAGTGTGGAGACACACCTGAGGCCCTAGTAGCCATTAGGCTGGGACCCTGGTTCTTGGTCTGAGGAGGTGATCCAATTGGCAGAACCAAAGGTGGTGTGGTGACCTCACAGAGCTTGGCTGTGACTTGGAAAGAAAAGCAAAGTCTGAGGAGGCAGAGAGGGTCAGATGCTGGGGGAGCAGGTAAGGGAAGGGGAACTCGAGAGGGGCTACTAAGAAGTCCCTCTGCCCAGCCAAGTGCTCTGGCCTCCTCCTTGGACTTCTAGTCCAAGCTCTTCTTTCTCCCTAGCCTTACTCCAGTGAGCAACCCTGGTGCAGACAAAGCCACAGTCACTCACTTCATGGTGAATTAAAGCCGCAAGTGAAAAAGGTCTCTTTCGCCAAGGAACTTTAGTCAGTTGGTGGCTGCAGATGGCATGGGACATCATGGCCCTGCACTTTTGGACACACTGGAAATTTGCCCCTTTACAAAATGCAGGGGGATAGGACCAGCACAATGCACTACTCCAGGACACTGTTCCCACTGAGTTCCACGTGGAGGGGTCCCCTGGGGTACAACACAGGAGAATATAGCCTGAATGATGCCCCTGGAGCTGAGCCACTGACCCTGAGGGGGCGGGCTTTTGTCACAAAGAGGGAGGGTGCAACCAAGGGGTTTCTGGCATTTGCTTAGTCTCAGCTGTGCCTCTGTAGAACCACTAAACAAAACAAAGATTTCCCTCATGCCAAGATGTGGGTCAGGGCCACCAAAGCAGGACCTACTAACCCACAGTATTTGGGCAAATAAAGAGTGCATATCTCCTGCGACCCAGACACTCCACTCTGGATATGAACCAAGGGGCTGATCTCATGAAGATTCCTGGGAAGACCAATATGCATGTTCTGTGGGTGCTGCTGTGGCAGCTGGTAGTGGAGGCAATGGGGATGTTCATCAGAGGCATAGAGAGGTAGCATGTAGTGGTAGGTCCTGTGAATTCTGGGCAGCAGTCAGAAACAATGAATGAGATGCACATATAGCTCTTGGTAGATCTTTAGAAATGGTGCTGAAGGTAAGAGAAAGGCAAAGAGCAGGGTCTATAGTTCAACAATGCCACGTGCGAATTAAAAGGACGGAAATGTACAAATGCAACTCCAGGATGGGTGTACTCCAAAGGACAGAGTGGTCACCTTTGGGGGTTGGGAATAGGGGAGGGGAATGTGGCTGGGAGAGGGGCTCTGCAGGGCTGATGCTGAGTGTGCTGTCACTGATTCAGGAAGGATGGATAACCTGCCAGAGGAAGGAAGGATGTAGGGAGGCAGCTAGTCTAGTGGTTAAGTTCGAGCTATTGCCATATCTCAGGGCATTCTCTAGGGGCAGGGAGGGCTGATCTGCCCAAAGAGAAAGAAGTGAGCAGTACTCTGCTTCTCCCACCAATGAGCCCTCACTGCGCTAGCTGGGCTTTATAAAATTTTGAATTCATCAAGGTTATGAATGAGATTTCTCCTCCTTCTCTTGGAGCCTGTTGAGATTTATACTAATGTCCCAGGCAAAAGACTCTCCGTGCTTCATTTCCCTTTCTGGGGCTCATTCCTTTAAATAGGTTGGTTAGGCTCTGTTCCCCAGAGAAATTCCAAAGCTGAGTGCTCCCCTGGACCCCGAGGCTCAAGGCAGGAGTCTGGTCTCGAGAAGGAAATAGCTTGTAGGTGAGCTGCCTCCTGCTCTCGCTTGGCCCTTCCTCCAGGTTCCCCTCTTTCAGTCCTGTCCACCTCCACCTCACCATCCCTCAACAAGGTCCCACTCAGGCCCCTTCTTCTCTTGGGAGTCCTAGGGCAGAAGATTGGGAGTAGCTCAGATGTTTTGCCAGGAGCTATAGACAGATTCTCACTTATATGGCCACAGGCATGGCTGAAACTGTCGCTTGAAGGGCTTATGTGGGAAGGTCCATCTGAAGAAAAGGGGCTATGGCAGCACAAAATTGGGGAGTCACATGTGGGACACTAGAGAGCTTCCTCCAGGTGGCGGTGCTTAGAGCACTTGGAACCCCCGCCCTGATCTTCAGTGGTAGAAGGACCAAAAAGGAGCTTGTGCACTTGTAACCTTGAGTCCCTTGTGCTGTGATTTAAACCCACTTCCGTAGAATTACAGTGTGAATGCAGGGACACAGGGTAAGACCATCTGTTCAGTCAGCTCCCTGGCATACAGATGGGAAGCAGGAAGAGGAGACACTCCTACAGGTAGGCACCTGCGTTGTTGTTGATGGGTGTTGATGGCTGAGAAGAGAGGTGCCCTTCCCTGCAACTGTGTTCACGACACGTGTGCAAGCATGGGACTCCTACTAGAACCTGACCCTGCCTCATCCTGCATGGGGGCAGGGGTAAGGGGTTTCCATTTCACAGCCCAGTCCTGGAGCCCAAGAGTGTTAGGGTTTGTTTTGGAGGAAAGCAAGTCTGGGAGAGAGATTGAGAAAGAGAGGAAAAGACAAGGACAAAGACCTCTTGGCAGAGAGAGATGTTTGAAAATGGGGAAGAGAGAAGAGGGGACACAGGATGGACAAGGTGAGGAGGAAGATGAGGAAGAGCAAGACAGGGAGTGGGAGTGCCTGCGGACAAGGCAAAGCAGCACCCTCCCTCGAAACCCTCTTTGGCCGGCTCCCTCCCCGTCTCCTTTCCTTGTCACCCATCCACGGAGCCTGGCCCCATGGTGTGCACCAAGTTCAGTGGGGGTGTTCCTTTCAGGCCATTCTGGGCCTTCCTTGCTGCACCCCAAGCTCTGTCTGGTTACTGGAGGCGTGGCCAGCATGAGCAGGCAGCACTCCCACTCGCACTCTCTTCCCAGGCTTGAGACCAGCCCAGCAGCCCAGGGAAGCCAGTGTTTGCTCTGGTGCCAGAGGCCTGGGGAAGGGACAGCAAAGGAGTCACAGAGAGTTAAGTGGAAACATGGTGTTAGCCCTGGGCTTCACACCCCTGGGCATACCTACGCTGAGACTGGACTGGGACAATAAGCAGCAGCTATTTCCTGTCAGCTCCCTGAACAGTGAACAGTGGCCAAACCAGTTCACCCAACATGGCAGAAGCACAAAAGCCTTGAACGTGAATGCTGCCCTTGGGCCTTCACCAACACACAGAGTCTGAAATACACAAAGTGTGTCTGAGGCTGGAAGTAGTAAGGCTGCCATGGGGGGCCTAGACTCATTACTCCATGGACCAGGATGGACCCAGCTTAACACCTGTGAGCCATGTCATGCTAGGGAGGTACTTTACTGGCTCAGCCTCAGTTTCTGCATCTGTAAACTGGGTTTAAGAACGTTTTAGGCTTGTTGCTGTTTAGCAACGCATTCCAGCACTGCTCCTGCTCTCCAGTCAGTGTCCTGTCCAGTCTCCATGAGAGGCCATTGAGGCTTCTAGACCCCGCAGAACCCCAGACACAGCAGCAGACCATCAGACAGATAAGCCGAACCCTTGAACTCTCTGCAGCAACTAGAGCTCCCTAGAGTGTAGAAGGACCCCAAAGACACACCAGAGACACTTAGGATCCTATAGAGATGCACAGAGCTTCTTATTTTACTTTTTATTTTTCTTTATTTTATTTTCTTATTTTTCTTTATTTTACTTTTTATTTTATTTCTTATTTTAACATCCATATGTTCCTAGTTTCCAAACTGGGTGGGAGGGTAAACTGAGGCAGTCAGTGACTGACAACACAAGATAGGCAAATCTTACTTTGGAAAACATGGTTTCCCTGTTTGCAGAGGGTCACTAGCAGCCAACCCCAAATTGGCAAGGGTTAGGAGCCCATGAGAGTAAGAACCACGAAGGGGTGCCAGGCAGCAGGGAACACGTGGGTGGGTCTGATAAGCAGCCGTCACAGCCGTGCCTGCACAGGCCACACTCACCCAGCCCTGAGGTACCTTCACTCACTCCTTTCTTCTTGCTCACTCTCTCTGTCTTCATCTCCAGCTGCCAATCCGTGTGTCTCAAAATGACATGAGTTAAACATTTTAAAGAACTAGGGATTCATCATGTGGCAACATCAACTCAGAAAGCAG
This sequence comes from Meles meles, assembly GCF_922984935.1. Classification (NCBI taxonomy): domain Eukaryota; kingdom Metazoa; phylum Chordata; class Mammalia; order Carnivora; family Mustelidae; genus Meles; species Meles meles. The sequence continues at coordinate 89,531,219 of NC_060070.1, read as the reverse complement.
TGCATCTTGGAGGCTGTCACAAACCCAGGGATATTTTATCTCAAAAGTGATGACTGCAGGATCCTTGATGCTAGTAAGGACCCATATCCTCATATGTTATCATCTGATGTGTAGGCAGTATTGTTCGTTGAATTGAATCCACAAAAGGCATATCTGAGTCCTAACTCCAGGGGACCTGTGAAAGTGACCTTATTGGAAATAAGGTCTCTGCAATCAGGCCAAGAAGAGTTTATTAGCGTGAGCCCTCATCCAATGTGACTGGCATCCTCATGGAAGGGGAGAAGCTGGAGAGACAGAGGGGGAGCTGGCCACGTGAAGATGAAGGCAAGATCTGGATGCAGCCACAAACCAGGGAGCAGCTGGAGCGGCCAGAAGCTGCAAGACACAAGGGATCCTTCCGTAGAAGTTTCAGAGGGAGCGTGACCCTGTCAACACCTTAATTTCAGACTTCTGGCCTCCAGAACTGCAAGAGAATAAATTAGTATTGTTTCTGACCACCCCTTTTGTGGTATTTGGTTATAGTAGCTCCAGGAAAGAAAAGTAATATTTAAGTGGAGACAGCTGGGGCTGGGAGGAAGGCAGGCACTCTGTTTAAGAGGACCCTGGAGTCTCTTCTCCTCTATCTGGGATGTCCTCTATTTTCTGTCCCTTCAGCTCTTTAGCCAGTGGATCCATTCATCATTAACCCACAAATGTGGGTGCACGTGGCTTTGTGCTGGGGGCTGAGAAGGACACAGCAGCATCAGACTGGAGTCCTCTTCACTACCTGGGCTCCAGCAGGTGTTTTGGGGGGGGTGGTAAAGGGTGGGACTCTAGGGCACCTGGCTGCATGACCTTGGGCATAGGACTAAACTATCCGAACCCGTATCTTCCCCTGTAAATGGGGACAAACCTCGCCTACTTTACAGGTCCTTCACAGGTCCTTTTGAGAATTAAATTAGAATATATGCCAAGTGATTAGCACAGGCAATCAATCAGTGCTAATTATTATCATGACTATAGTTACTGGTATCAGGGAATGACATGACAGAACTTGGTGTAATACAGGATAAAGTATGACACATGCTGGCTCAGAGCTGGAAATGAAGCATTCTGAGAAGACAGAGAGAGATGGACTATCTGTCTACTCAGGGACAAGGGAAGCCTCTTGCAGAGTGCTAGCTTGTGAGCAGAGCCTGGAAGTGAGAGCAGATTTCACCAGTGAGGAAGGGCGATGTTGAGTGTGAGCATGTCCACTGCAACTGTAGGATGGAGAGGAACTAAGGACTTTGTCCTAGAGAAAATAGCATTGGTGAACACAAAAGATCTGGCAGGTGCAGCAAATAGAGTTGCCCAGGTATAGGCAACGTCCTGTGTATGAAGACAAGTGAGACTGTCTGGACTGCAGTGAGTGGTTCTCAAGTCAGCGGAAGGAGTCAGGTCTTGATTTGGAAGATAGTGGCCCCTGTGGACATTAGAATAATACCAGTGGTCTCCAAAAGCTGGAGGAAGCCAGGTTGGAGCCAGAAAGCCAGCAAGGGCTCAGCAATCCACTCCGGTGAAAAGGAGGGTCTGAGTCAGGATGGGGAGGTAACGTGGGAGGAGTAGATTTGATAATCATGGATTTAACTGGCTGGGGTCACGGGGAAAGACATTTAACATGATTCCTTGGTTTCTTGCCAGAATTACCTAGAAGGACAGTAATGGGAGCACACACAGTTCTGTGTGAGGTGGTGGTCAATAAAATCGTGTTGAATGAATTTGATGCCATTGATGGGGAAGGACCGAAGGAGAGGTAGCAGGTTTGCAGCCGTGTTAATTAAGCTTAGGATATCTTGAGGCAACCATGCGGAACTGTCTAGAGGGCTGCTGGACAAGCAAAGAGGATGGGGGGAGCAGCCTGGAGATGTAAACTTGGTGGCCAACAGCAGCCAAGTGAAACACCCACACCCACACCCCCCCACACACACATACACACAGAGTTTTATAACCCAGAGACACCCAGATCTTTAAGCAGTCTGTGAGCTCCAGGAGATTTGTCACAATAACTTTAGAGACAATAGCAGATGCCTGGTGGGGAGGTGGCACAGAGAGGGATTCAGATAAGCCAGTGATCCCCAGCAGCCTTGGAAATAGGACAGGCACGTGCATTTCCCCAAGAAGGGACTAAGAGGGAAAGGCCTCCTGTGCCCCAGAAGGTGGAGAGCCCCTGCCTAGCTGAGTGGAGTACCCAGCTCTTTGAAATGTCAGCATGAGTACTTTTCTCATTAAGAAATGATTTTAAGAATTTGTTTTTAAAATAAAAAGGAGTTTCAGAGTTGGGAAGCCCTGCTGGTCACAAAGAGATGTGTTTTATGGGAAGATTAACAGGCACTTGGAAAACAGTGATGACCTATAGATATATTCATGGATTCAGACCCAGGGCAGGTTTCACAGGTCGATTGCTAATACCTTGGGGATGGTGTCAGCAGGAAGGCCACTGCCCAGCAGCCACATTTCCTTCCCCTGCCCTCTCAAGTCCTGGCTCCCCCCGCTGCTGTGGGGCAGACCCTGAAGTCTTAGTATCTCTTGGAAGCTCTAAGATGCCTTTCAGTGAAACCACAGATCCTCGCCTGGGGTGTCGGTGTCCCCTTAGCCCCAGGCACCCCAGCCCATTCAGTCTCATGAGCATGGCGCCCCCCACAACCAGCCCAACACCGACACCCTATCTCTCACCCTCCACCATAATCAGTTTTGTGCCAGTAGACCTGAGCTCCAGTCCTGTCTACTTAGACTCTGACCCTACACAATCAGCCTCTCAGAGCTTCAGCTTCCTCATCGGTACAAGGTTTCTCTCCTTGTGTGTCCTCTTCTGAGTCAGGCACAGTGCCTGGTACGCATTTGGTGCTCTGTAGATGCTGAGCAGATGCATAAACATATGCTTCCTCAGAGCAGTACATGCGTGTGAATTCACATTGCTTACTGAACGAGAGTGCTCAGGAAAGTGGAGCTGGCTTGCAGATGTTGGTCATATCAAACCACCTCCTCCTGGCATCCTGGTTGGTTCCTCATTTGAAAAGTCTTTGTCCATTTTCAAGTACACTTCTACCTCACTTCTTCAGGCCTTGGCAGAATTCCATCTCCCTTGTGCCGCCTTCCCTGGCTGCCCCTCATCTGTGTAAACTCCCTCACCTGGCTGATTTCTGCCTTCCAGTCAATTCCTCAGACTTTAGGATTGTTCTGGATTGGAAACATCAAGTTCTAAGCCCTACATGGTGCTATTTGTTATCTCTGTTCTTGTTCAGTAGATAAACCCCAAATATAGGCATACTGACCGATGGGTCCTAGAGTCAGTCACCAGAAAGGAATCCTAGATCAATCACACTGTAGCATGATCATAAGATACTGATTTGGGATGTGAAACACAGTCATGGCATTGGCAGAGCCTGTGAGCACATATGCACACATATATGTGCATTTGTGTATGCCCACACACATTGGGGAAGGGGTTTTCTTTGCTTTCCTTTAAAACTACCCTGAGCTGCCTCCCAGTTCAGAGGTGTCCAGACTCAAGCTTGGAGGTAGCCCACATGATGTGAAGAAGGTTCTTGTATGTTCGGGGGCAGACTAAGTGTGATATGGGGTTGCCATCACACCGCTGAGGTGCGTGCATGGGGGAGGAGAGGAAAGGGACAAAGTTGTACATTGTCACAGCTGGAAACACTAATGAGCCTGGGGGGGTGCGGGGGTGCGAGGGGGTGTACAGGGATCCCAGCCTGAGTCTGAGGCTGCAGGCTAATGTCCAGCAGCAGGTTTTGACTTCAGATGAAAATACACACTCATACACTCATGGACACCCATTCACATTACACACACACAGACACACACACACACCACACACACATGCACACACACACACACACACACACCAGAGGCAGTGGGTATAGTCTGCTAACTTACCCTGCTCACACACTGGTACAGTATGGGGTCCAGTGGGTTTCTCCAGGTAGGAAAATAGAAACAGGGAAGAGATATGCCAATGCATTAATGGGGGCATGCTCATAATGCATGACCTCATTGAGTATTGGTTGGTTGTTATGTTTGTTCAGCACATATTTACTATAGACTCACAATGTGTCAAACACTGAGGATACAGGTAGGAATAAGACACACATACACCTACATAGCACACATCCCCATAATCATCTTTTCCGGGACAATATTCCCCCCCACCCAGCATGTTTAAATATGCGCTTTCTTGCATCGCAAGTGTGTGCACGTATGCACACACACACACACTCACATACACACTTGCTTGTCTATCCAAACAACCACACAGACACTTTCTGTCCTAACCCTCATGAGAATAGCAAAATGAGAAACTTATAGTTTTAACGGCCAGGTCCAGGCTCAATACTGTTTCTCTAATTACCTCTCCTGGGCCTAGGGTCCAAGCATCAGCTGAAATGACTTTTTAAATGTCCATTTGGGACTCAAGAAGGGAATGGATGTGGGAATAACCCTCCCTTTGTAACCTGTCTGTCTCTGCAGCACTTGAGAAAATTGGATGCTATTAAAATCAATTTAACTCTGAAGGGCACAAATAGTGGAGATGGGGAAAGCCTTCAGTGGCAACCCCAAGGGCTCACTGGAGCATAGCAAGATGCCACGTGGGATAGGACCCTGTACAAGGGAATCTTTCAGGCTGTCCCTGCATGATTTCTCAGCAACTGGAGTGTGACTCTAATCCAGACCTCCTGCAGCTAGTCACATCCATCCTCCACTCACAGACCCTCTTGGGGTTCTCAAGTTAACTCTGGTAACAGAGAGATCACTCCCAACATTGGGAAGCTCCCCAGCCAATGGAAGAAATGGAGCTCCTGGCTTCAGGTATAAGGGGAAAGCCACACAAATGTGCTAACAAGCTAGAGAGGAAAAAGAATTGGAAGAGAAAGAAATATTCATGCAATAGAATTCGCATTTAAATTTAAGTTTAAAAGCTTGAAAAAACAATCTATATATTGCTTTGAGAGACATAGACTTATAAAATAGAGGCAGTGCTTGTTTTGCATGATCCTCATATACATGGATTTCCATTATCTCTCTTTAGTTAAATTAGTTCCCTGACAACACAACTTGAAGTCATTGCCACGCTATGTTGACTGTGCGTGAATGCACAGGGTACAAACTCTGATGTGAAGTCTTCATTCCACAAATCACTCCATAAATAACGACGTGTATGGTGATCAGCAGCCAGTCATGTCACTTCCTTCTCAGGTTGATGTGACCGGTCAACAGGCATCTGTGATTCAGTTCATGCACAGACAGCAAAGCATGCAGCTGTGTTACTTTGGTGTCTACTGGTGATGAACCCATGTGACATTTCACCAAAATGGATAATCCAAAGAGGAAATCAGCCAACAAAAATTAAAGAAGCACAGCAAAGAAACAAAAATTTGCTAATGTGGCAGGTGCTATTCAAATCGAATGTAGATGGAGCCGGGAGGGAATAGCTGACTGCATTGCGGGCAAGGGCACTACTGTGTCTGGCGAGAACGTGACCAGGTGGCCAGAGGAACTCAGGGAAGCACAGTTAATCCAGATTAATGAGGACATGGTCATGATGGAAAGGATGAAGATGGCTCAGGGAAAGGGATGCCTGCAAAACCCTCCCACTAAAGGAATTCTTGGAGATGTGTCATGGCATTGAAAGGGCAAAGGATAAAAATGTTGGAAGTTGACTCAAACTTACAGAAAAGACAGGAAATGTCCTTGCTTTTTATTGTAAGGTGAGAAAAATGCGACGGCTGGAAAATGTGCACTACTTGTATGATGGGAAGAAAACGTCAAGCACGTTCAAACACTATCTTGAGAAGCTTTTTTACAAAGTAATAAAAGACTTCAACTCTCAAGGCTTCTCATGTTTTAAATGGAAAATTGGAATAATATTCATATTTTAAACATTGTTTTTACTATTGTTAAGAGACGTCCCTTATATATGTATAGTCTACAACAAGAGTTTTTAATGTTCTAACAAGAAGTTTTAAAGCTCACAAAGCAACTGTCATTTTTCCCATTGATTTTAAAGATCGTTTTGCATGGTCTCAGCATGTGTAGTCGTTTTTATGGCCCTGAACCACTGGGCAGAGGGAGGACTGCCTATATGTTATTCACGTAAAAAATAATGTCTCAACAATAAAGAAATGCATGGAAGTGATGAACACACCAGTCAGTGTCTCCAGCTGGGCCTGCAAGGGGGAGAGACAGTGTGACTGGGAAGGCGGACACAGGGGGCTTTGACTGTATTTATAATATTTTATTTCTTAACTTGCAGCCGTAGTTTCAATGATCTTTGTTGCCTTTTCTTTATATTTTTTTATGCAGTAAAAATTTTCTAGTAAAAACATAAAGGCATGAGCTCTACAAATAAATATATCCAGTGGACCCATTTCTTTTTTTTTTTCCTCAATTTCTTTCTTTTTATTTTATTTATTTGACAGAGAGAAATCACAACTAGGCAGAGAGGCAGGCAGAGAGAGAGGAGGAAGCAAGCTCCCTGCTGAGCAGAGAGCCCGATGCGGGGCTCGATCCCAGGACCCTGGGATCATGACCTGAGCCGAAGGCAGAGGCTTTAACCCACTGAGCCACCCAGGCGCCCCTGGACCCATTTCTTTACTATAAATGATAAATATTGGTGCTGATTAGTAGAGTAAAAATGATAAGAGCTGGTTTTTTAGGGAAGACTTTCTGAAAAGCATGGTGGCTCATGAGAAAGAGGCAGGAACAGGAAGAGTGTTTGCTTCAGACTCCATGGGGCAGCCGGCCCTCAGTCGCAAAGTAGCTTAGAGAAGACACAGACTTCCCAGGTTGCAGACAGGGATGCATATGGAGGAAGGCAGACTGCTGGAGGCTGAGGTTCTAGTCTTTCTCCCACTGCTAACAAACTCTCCATGCTCTTCAGGAGTCCATAATTCTCCTGGTCCTCAAGTATATTATCTATAAAACGCAAGTGTCTATACCTTACTCAGAAGAGATGCTTTCTCGTTGTTCCCTCCAGGACTAAAAATAGTTCTTTCTTCCACGCTAGGGTTAAGGACAAGTAGGACAAGTGTTTCAGGTTCCCCCAACTGTGGGCTGTGTGACCCATTTCTGAGCAAACAGGAGTTTCCCATCTGCCCCTCTGGGCAGTCTGGAAGCTTTCTGAAAGTACTCTGCAGTCTGGAAGGGGCCATGTGTCAACACCAACCCTGTCACCGCCTCTTCCCTCTCCTCCCCCTTTAGAGGCCCCCAGAAGCACACTCAGTCACCAGTCACCTCAACAGGAGCCCAGTGGGAGGCATTTCCCAGAGTGGTGTTGGTAATGGCAGTGGGGCTGCACAGGGAGTGTCTGTGACTGGAAGGTGCAGGTGTGAGGCTGACCTTCAGGGGGCAGTGCTGACCTCTCAGAAGCATCTGGGGCAAAGAAAATAGGGTTAAAAACCATTTCCTCTCCTGCTGTTCTTAGAGACTGATGGGAAAATTTAAAACCCCATCTGCAGGGTCCTGTTGCACCCTCCCACCTTCTTGTCCCCACAAGCTTGCCCTGGATCCTTCAGAGCAGAGTTGGCTCCTGGAGAAGAGGGGGAGAGACTGTCATTCATTTATTCTGGGTCACATTCCTTTTGGTTCTAACTCAGTCCCTGATGGCTGTCTTTTTCCGAATGACAGAACCAGATGAAAATCAGATAGGTACTTTCTGCTGAGGTGAGAGAGAAGCCAGGTGCTTTGAAGACATCTCTTTCCTCAAGGGATGAGATAGATTTTTCTAAATCCATTGTTAACAAGATGAAAAAAAACAAAAAACAAAAAACTTCAAGAATTCACGACTCTCCGGAAATGCTACTTTGGGGAAACACTGGTCTGGAACTTTGGTGAGACAGTTCTTTGTTGGTGAAGGTACAGGTACATCGATAGCATATGCAGATGACAGCAGATGATGTGATCAGTCAGAGAAATGGAAACTTTCCTAGGAGAGTTTCCTACGTGGTTGGAAAAAGCAGTTGTTGGAGGGGATATAATGATAACATAACTACCACTTACTTAATAGCAGGTGTTGCACTAAGCTCTCCCCATTTAATCCACACAACTACCTGCAGTGTAGGTCCTGTTACTAGCCCCATTTTACAGGTGAGGAAATGGAAGCCTGCAAGGCAACTTGCCTAAACTGATAGAGTCATCCAAGTAACAGATGTTGACTTCTAGGAGATTTGTGAATGGTTTGCTGGAGTCAGTTGTGCCTAGTTGATATCATCTTTTCTACCTTTATCTCTTCACTAGTTGCTATTATTTACCTTCCCTAGACCCAGAGAAAGAGGGACAGAGTGCAAATCGGACTGCTGGATTGGAGTTAGGACAGCTCCACTCTGCAGCCTGCTCAGCCCTTCACTCTGTGTGCGATGCTGGGCAAACCCCTCCCTCACCCTTGGACTCCCACATTTGTCAAAGGAGGCAGGTGACTAGCTGGCTTCAGAAGTTCATCCCAGTCCCATCATTCTGTGCACACCAGTCTACTGACTCCATGGGCAGGGGTGTGGATTCTCATGTCACAGCTGCTGCTGGTGACTTTTCCCAAGGCTCCTCCTTTCTGGGTGTCGCCCCCCCTGTAGGCTTTGTTTTGCAGCCAAGAGAGCTGTGTAGGAGTGCCTTTCTGCCTGTCCCTTCTGGGTTCTCCTGTTCAGGATGTTTTTTCACACCTCCAAGTGCTGGGTGGGAGTGGACAACCCACATGTTTGGCTCTGATGAGACACCTTCTTTCCCTTCCATGGGATGCTTGCAGCAGAGGACCTAGGGATCGATGCTTCTCTTCTGACACCTTGTGAGCTGCTTGGGGATGTCTCCACAGCAGCAATCCATCATCGCTGCTGGGTGAACCATTCTTCCCTGGTCCCCAAAGGCCAGAGGAAATGACTCCTTTGCCAGAGCCTCTCCCTACACTATGAAGGAGGTGAACAGATCGTGCAGACTGGGTCGTGTTGCATCTCCTCTCTTGGCCTCAGGTTTCACATTTGTGAAATGTGAAAGGATTGGACTAGACTGCTCCCTAAGATCCTCCCAACTCGACTACTGTTGGGTGTGTTTCATTTCTGTGTTTGTTTCAAGTGCATCCTGTTTTTCTCATATCCTCCATGACTTGTGTACATTATATCTGCTGATTGGGATGTTAAACTGCTTTGAACGCCCTGCTGGAGGGTTGTATCTCAGCATACTGGGCTGGATGAAATTTTGGTGGAATAGCTTGGTATTAAAATATGGTTAATAGTGAAGTTTTATTTATGAAGTAACACTGCATGAGAAAGACAAAACAGCAAAGAGGATGCACGCATTGGTTGGAACGTGGGGGAAACGTGTCTGACAGTGCTCCAGAAGGAAATCAGACATGAGCTGCTTGTTTCGTACTCAACTGCTTCTTTTGGCTGTAGTGTTACTTAAGTTAATAATTTCTAAAAATTGTGGCTGATGAGACTAAGGGGCCTTTCAAATTTCATCAAGGAGCCTGTGGGGCTTCCCTAAAATTTCATTAGGAAGAGACCAATTTAAAGATTAACTAATGTAAGAGATGTGGTTTATCTAATTAATTGCAGCGGGCTCAGGAGGTAACCTAGAGAGCGAGGTTCCTGACAGCTGATAGAGACCCAAAAGAGGAGAGCTGGGGAGGAAAGAATCAGTGCGTCCGTAGTCCATGTTCAGGGTGGAAGATTCTCTTTCCAAATGAGTCCCAGTAGTCCGAAAAGGGATGCCCTTGAAATTGAAACTCCTCCATACCGGTGGAATGAGGATAACCTTGAGATGACATTCAACTGCCTTTCACTTATTTAAAATTCATTAATAACGTTTTAATCAAATTTTGCTTCTGGGCAAACCTGCCCAACAGGAAGAACCACCCTGAGCAAATATTGCTGTTAAATTGCCAGATACATGTCCCAGTACAGATAATGGGGTACAGTGTTTCTGATTTAAAGGTATTTCACATGCATTTAACTATAATATAGCCCTGCAAGGTGGATAGTAATGTTTCAGGGCTACCATGGCCAGTGCTGCAGATTATGCATTGCACAACTCTGGGGATACCATTCACACATGAATGGCATCTTCTAAAGTTGTATAGTACACATCCTATACTACTGTACTGGTTTAATCACAATACAACAAAACTTCTACAGTGTCCTGTACTGTTCTAAATACTTACACACATGTCAGCTCCTTTAACCTGCATACCCCGCATGCAAGGTGCCGGTTCAAAATATACATTGTGACTTGGGAAATTATTTTAAGACATCATCTTGTGGTCTTCAGGTCATCCTCTGCCTGTGACTACCATGCATCTGTCCGAGTGTGACTGTACTGAGTTCGTGAAACTGAGAAGCTAAGAACCCAGTGTTCAATCACCCACCAAGGCAGATGATGTGGGAGGATCTCCCTGGCCAGCCAGGAAGCCAATCTCTGTATGCATCAGTTGCCAAGTTCACCATTCACCACTGCCCCTTATCAAGGAAGATGCATGTGTTCTACCTGTTTCTGCAGTAAGAACATAAACCACTGTGAAAGATTGTTAGTTGACTCCAAAGTAAGACTTAAGTGGGGGGATAATCTGACAACTACCCCTACCAAACCTTTATATCTGAGGGGACCAAGGAGGGTGACAAGACAATCTTTAGATCATTTGATTTTTAAGACTCACCTCTGGCTAGATTTAGCACATTGTGTCCCAGAAGAAGGCAGACAGCTTCATGGTGGTCCTTTGAGAGCCCTGGTCCTAGCTTCTCTTCTCACTCCCATGCTGGCATGATGTGTCTGTCCTCAAATGGCTGGAGGAATTCTTTTGTCGTTAAATGGGATGAAACATCAAAAAATCTTCCAAGAAAAAGACACACCTCCAAGAAAAAATGTATACCTGTTCATGGAATGAATAGAGAGAGTCATCACTCATTCCCTGGACATATACATGTGATGGGGGTTGCACCCCCCAAGCCCAGCCCCTATCTGTCTCCTCTGCTGCCCCTGCTGGCCAGATGCCAGTATAATAGACACCCCCCTCCCTCAGCTGGGAGGGCTTCTCTGGTCTGTGTTGGCGCAGCCCCCTTTGATTCCAACAAATCTTGCTGTTGCTATAGTAACTCTACCCAGCCTGCTTGCTGCACATTTCTGAGGCAGATTGCATCCTGTCATCTTGTCCAAGTGCCTGGGGCCAGCTTGATTTGGGAGGGAAGGCAGAGGGTGGGGTTTCAGTCAGATTGGACAACTTCATGTCCCTCAGCCACTTAAGTTTGGTGGGAAAAAGCAGAATGGTTCAGTGTGGTTTCTAAAGCCCATTAGCCCTTTATATCCCATCCACACTGTGAGACATTCCCCCACCTGGGTCAGATCCAGAAGTGTGAGGCTGTGTCAAAACAACTGAAGTAGGACCTTAAGAACAGAAAACCTAGTTCTCTGGGCAAACCTCCAAAGTCCCCCAGCCTGAGATTTTGTCTCTGCACAAGGGGAAAAAAAAATACACAAATGTATATAAAAATCATCGACCTTATTTATTCCCAAATGACAGTCTTCCAGTACTCTTAATTTTCCTTAAGTCATTTCCAGGATTTCTCTCGGGTATTGACATTAACTCCACTTTCTTCCCTCTTCAAATTAAGTATTTTTTCATAGTTACCTTGCTGAAAACTGAATGTATTCTTTTTGTTTAATCTCTCACCAGGATCTCAAACTGTTCTGACCCTTAATATATTAATGTACCCAATTCCTAACCACTCTTCAGAACCAAAGCAGACCCATCTCTCTTCCTTGCCCCTCAAACAACTTCTTTAGGCAGGAGGAGAGCCTGTGGAGAGGGTGGCTGGCAGCCTTTTGAGAGGACCCTGCATAGTAGCTTCAGAGCTAGTGTTGGACGCTCAAAGTTGTAGCGCACAAATATATACTTCAAAACCATTTGAAATTGACATGCATGCCTTTTTTTTTTTTTTTTTTTGGTCTCACTGTGCCACATTGTCTTTTTGCACTCGGATATGTCACTAAGTGACCTCCAAGAGGGGCGTTCTTGTCCGCACCCTCTGGAACAAGGACTGGTTACGCTTTGGCCAGTGGCAGTATGTCTTGGCCTTGTTGTGAACCCTTTCCTGCACTGAGCTCAGTAGACTCCCACTTGCTGAATAAAGATCCATCTTTTGGAGCCAAAGTCTGAGACACAAGCTATTATTCATATGCAGGGTCAGATACTAAAAAAGTTTCTGCTTTAAATAGGGACAGGTTTTCTGTCACGTTATTAATACTCTGAGATAATTACAGGTCTCCCTGACACAAATCCAGTGTAAGAATAATTGATTTAGGGACTGCTTGGGGTCCAGGCCAAGCTTCCTCTTGATACAATGTCCCCAGAAACTTGGGAAGCATTGTTACTGAGGCTGTCCTCCAGATAATGGCAGGCATGGGCCCCTGATGGACTGACTACAAGGTCAGGTGAGAGAGGTGGGTGGAGAGGTGGGTTTGGAATCAGCAAATTTTTTGGAGGCAAGACACACAAAATTCACAGAACTAGACTCAGTAAATAAAGCTTCAGAGTCTGGAAGGATGAGGCAGGAAAGGAAATGCTTAATGCAGTGGACAGCTCTCAAGAGCAGGGGCCCTTAAAGTGGGTTTGAATGTGAACTTGAATGGGGAAAAAAGTCACAACACTCATTTGGCTGACTTCTAACTGTAATCTAGCATTTGCTTCAATTATGAATGCAGACAAACCACAGTAGAGTTAGTGGGAACAGAGACATTTCCGCCAATGGAAATCAACTATTTTCATCATGGTACAATTTTTACAGATACCTCAAAATAGTGTTTATATTTAGCACTAAATTCTAAATTATTTATTAAACCTCCTTCTAGATTTTATTTAATGGGTTAAACACATATATTGCTATATTCTAAATTTAAAATTTTGTTATTATATGTAATGTATATTATATATTTGGATATATATATTTGATATACTTTCGATTTTATATATAGACACATACTAGTTTCCATTGTAGTCCTATCCATTTTACTTTGTACATTTGAAAACATTATTCAAGAAGGCATCCCATGCTCATCACCACAGTGGGAAGGGTTCCATGTCACAAGGAAGGGTAACAACCACTACTCTAGAATTCCGTTTAAAAGGAGAATTAACTTCTGGAACTTATAGGGAAGGCCAGACTGGAAGGGAAAAAACTTAGAAATCCAGTTTTGGTTTCAAGATTCTTCCTAAGAAGATTCTTTCCTTCTTAAAAAGAACCTTGGGGGCACCTGGGTGGCTCAGTGGTTTAAGCCGCTGCCTTCAGCTCAGGTCATGATCTCAGGGTCCTGGGATCGAGTCCCGCATCGGGCTCTCTGCTCAGCAGGGAGCCTGCTTCCCTCTCTCTCTCTCTCTCTCTCTCTCTCTGCCTGCCTCTCTGTCTACTTGTGATCTCTCTCTGTCAAATAAATAAATAAATAAAATCTTAAAAAAAAGATTTAAAAAGAACCTTGGGAAGACAACGTTTAAACCAAAGGAATAAAATTCAAATGGCAGCATCTCAGGCATTGTGAAGAGAGGTTTTAGTGGAGGGCTTTAAAATATCCCTGTAAAAATACAGCTCAGGCAGACACCCACTCTGCAGACACCTAAACTATATCTCAGTTCAGGTGGGGGGTCAGAAGCGTGAATGAAGGATGGATATGGAAGGAAGTAACAAGGAAAGACCTTCAAATCACCCCACGGTGCAGGGAGGGGAGAGCATTTGTGAAATTCCCAAGTGTGTGTATCTCACCCTTCTCTTTCATGGACTGGTGGTGTGGGGACACTGGATTTCACCTTGAGTCCAGAAACCTTAGGGCTTGGGCACCCTCAGTGTCTGGGAAGCCCCCTCCTCCTGTAGCCCACCGAACCCTGAGTCCCCTGAGAGCTCTCCTCCAGTTGACCCCAACATCTCCTCTCACTGGAAGTGCAAACAAAACAGATGGCTAGGCTTCCGAAGTTTGGCCAGAACATTCTGTAAAGAATTATTTTCCCAGCGGCAGGTAGCAACTTATCACAGAATCATAAAATCATGTTGGTGGATCACAATAAACATTAAAATAGGAAATAATACGTCACACCAGAGTTTGGTATTATCTTGCATGGCTAGTTTTTGGTTCATACATGTGTATGCATGTGACTATTGCATGTAGAGTGTGATTTGTTCCTCACTGCAGGTCACAGCCAAGAGTTTGAAAAACAGTGCTGTCACAATGCCTCTGAGGCCCCACAGCAGTGGGAAGAAGTGTATGCTTACGTGATGATGAGTTCAAGGACTTAATAATTATTTTAATGAGCACTAGGGAAAAAATGAGCATACCAGACTCATGCGAATCCTGTATGGGGCTTAATACCACGCTCCCGTCAGGATTTCAGCTGATACAGAGCTCAGTAGTCTGTGGGTGGTGCTGGGTGAACATAGCTCCACACACCCAGAGGCTCTGAGAATGACCTCATCATGGGGAACTCTGAGAATGGAGAAGACAAAAATGATTAATGTTGAGACATATGTAAGTATGGTTCTTTTACCTAATCTCAATTTTAAAGGGATTGGGGTGTAATGATAAACTAGTTTTTTTTTAAGATTTTATTTATTTGTCAGAGACAGAGAGACAGCAAGAGAGGGAATATAAGCAGGGGAAGTGGGAGAGGAAGAAGCAAGCTCTCTGCTGAGCAGGGAGCCAGATGTGGGACTCAACCCCAGGACTCTGGGATCATGACCCCAGTCAAAGGCAGACACCTAACTGACTGAGCCAGCCAGGCAACCTGATAAATTAGTTTTGAAAAGGCATCTTTGGGGCGCCTGGGCGGCTCAGTGGGTTAAAGCCTTTGCCTTCGGCTCAGGTCGTGATGCCAGAGTCCTGGGGTCGAGCCCTGCATCAGGCTCTCTGCTCAGTGGGGAGCCTGCTTCCTCCTCTCTCTCTGCCTGCCTCTCTGCCTACTTGTGAACTCTGTCTGTCTAATAAATAAATAAATAAAAATTAAAAAAAAAAAGAAAAGGCATCTTCATGTGAGGCTAAAATCATGCCATTCTAGAATGTAGCTTTTTGGCACTCTAGCTAGATTCAAGGATTCTGGAGGAATGGATGCTTGGAGTGCCTTTTTTATACTCGAAGTGCCCACAATCTGTGTGGACAGAGGCTGCAGGGCTGCTTTCCCTGCTCTCAGTGATGTCCACCCAGTTTCCTGTAGCTCTAGAGAGAACATTTGAGTCCAAGGATTCTGGCAAAGGTCTGAAGTGCAAGCAGTGGACACAGACAAGCGGTCCATCTGCTAACCACATAGGTGGCTAACTTGGTAATGATAATTGGGACTCCGGTTCCCTGTCACTTTCTCCTGACTCCGTGGGAGTTGGACTCTGTCCAAAGGCACATTAGTCATAAGGGCAGCTAATGCCGGCTGGGCACTTGCTAGGACTGTCACATCCTCCACAACAAACTTGTTTTTTTTTTAACTGCCTTCCAGCTTTTTTTCTTGTTTTCCTTTTTTTTTCTTTTAAGTATGGAAGCTCAAATACAAGACTGGTATAGATTTTTTTTAAAGGTTTACTAAAAAATAAATAAATAAGTAAAACAAAAAACTTCTTTCGCATTTCATAAAAATTAACAGAAAAGATTTGGCCTGGAAGAGCAGAACAAAAATGGGACAGGACAATGCTGAGGGCCATCTCTCCTTTCTGCCAGAAGATCAGTGAGTTAAGTATCTTCCTAGACGACACAGCTGCTGACTCGTCAAATCCGGCCTAGAAAGTGTTTTGTAGACAACACAGTGCCAGTTGTCAACCAGAATACAGTGACTCCAGGAGCATGGAGCGGCATTCTGGGAAAGCTGGAGAGGAAAAGAGAAGGTGCACCAAGGGTCCGTGATGCCCAAAGGGACAAAACAGGTTAGGAGATGGTAAGATTATCTACTGAGTCCAGGTTGGGTTGGTGTGATTACTGCAAGAAGGGAGCTGTTGGCAACAGAGACCATGTGGAGGCATGGAGACAGAAGCCAGCATGCTCAGAAGTCTGGAGCTGAGCAGGAAGTAGAAATGGCCCACCATGAGGAGGCACAGGAAATGGGGGATTTATGAATGAGGAGGTCCTCTGGACTACAGCATCCTTTCTCCTATGAGTACCCTGGACAGAGGACAGGCTATTCTAGCACCCCTCCCCAGCCTCCACACTTACGTTCAAAGTCTGGCCTCCCAGGCTCCCGCATTCCTTCACCATAAACTCTCACCTTGACTACTCTGCTTCCAAACTTCCCTGACCTTCACCTCACCTTGTAGGACCTATTTTAATATCTAGTGTCTTTGTTTACTGCTGGGACCAGACCAAGGACCTTCAGCACATCACATACCTCGAGATGTCTCCTCACTGAGGGATCGGACCCATCTCTGTTGCTTTGTACACCCAAGATATCTGTGTTTAACTCAGCATGAAGGCCCATGCTACCTCTTCATTAAGTTCACAGTAATTACTTACTACTGTAGAAGTTCTGCCACCAGACGGACAGTTGACTTTTGTAAGTCAGTGACTTCTTTTTTTCTTTTTTAAGATTTAATTTTTTTTATTTGTTTAAGAGAAAGAGAGGGAGAAAGTGCAAGCTGGGGGAGGAGCAGAAAGGGAGAGAGAAGGAGGTGGAAAAAATCTCAAGCAGACTCTGAACAGACTCTCTAGCAGAATCTTGAGCACAGAGCCCCATTAAGCTCAATCGCATGACCCGGAGATCATGTAAGTCAGTGACTTCTGACTTTATTTTTATAAACATCAATTTCCACCCCAAATGTAGTAGTTTATCCCTTTATTTCTTGTTTTTTCCCCCCTCACAGACACTTATAGCATTGTCTTCTCTTACAACGAACCCACCTGCTTTCCCAAACACTTACTCTGTTGTCATTCTCCTTCATTCTACATGTTCACAGAAGTTCTGCCCCCAAACATCACAGCCTCCAAGCCCAGACTGGGCTGTGCTCTCACAGAGGTGCCAAGACAACAGGGCAGTCCACTCTCTCCTCACATCATCATGACCCCCAGTGCATTTCATCCTTGTTCCTCATGTACTTGAGGCTGGTCCTTCACCTGTATCCTTTCTTGCTTCTCTCCCTCTAGAATTTTGCTCCATTAACCTTGCTTCCTCAATAGCTTCGACACCCTTTTAAATATTCTCATCCTTAGCATGTGAATTTGGCCAGTTTTTCTCATGACTCCTACCAAAACCTTCCTTGAGGCTCTCCCTAATGTGACTGACTTTCTTATTCTCAAACTTGGTCTTCACTTCTCAGCTTCTGCTTACATCTTCATTCTCTGTATCTTGATATAATCAAGCTCTCAATCCCTCATCACTTCATGGAAACTGTTCTGGCTAAGTCACCAATAATCTCCTAATGGTAAAGTTCAATGAATTATCCAGTCTCTATTGTCCACTCTGCTTCATTTGGTCTGTTGGTCACTCTTGTTTTCTGAAAATTGACACCATAGAACCACGTGTTATTATACAATTTATCGCTCCCTGTGATTTCTTCTTTCATGATCTTAGACCTTAGGGACTCTAAGCCCTGTTATAGTTGTGTACCATGCAACCATAAATGGTGCTAGTTTATTAGTACTACTGCCTTCTGCAGAGTGGAAAGTATAATTTACTAGTATATTATATAATATATATTATAATATGTAAATGGTGTGGGTCTCCCCTTGCTCTTCGCCACTTCCCATGAGGCTTGTGAGTATGCTCTGGTCCTGTATTCCTGGCAGAACCTGGCAGTGTGGGCCTTTGGTTGAGAAAAGAAGGGAAGCTGAAAGGACAAGAGAATGATCCATGTAAATGACCCTCTTGGTCAGACTTCAGTTCTCTCTTAAGATATTCAGGAGAACAGAACACGTTCATTTTCACTTGCAACGATGTTAGGACAATACTCAAAATACTATCCATTCTCCAGATACTGTAATCCTTTGAGGCATAAAGCCTCCTGTATGACCTGGGATAGTATCAAAATATTTCCTGGAAAGCATTTTGAGGGATAGTGGTAGAGACAAAAGGTCTGGAACTAGACAGTTCTTCCCGGTATCCTTCCCATGAGTTCCATTCTGTCTTTCTTCTCCAGCCAGAAGAACCATCCTGGGGTAGTGTTCCAGTATCTCAGTTACCCAAACATCTCTCATGGATCTTGTATTTCATGTGGTTCATTGTATAATGGCTTTGTCTCTTCTGCTTCCAAGAGGCTTGTATATGCAAAATCACATCAAACATAATTCTCATCACATGCAGGGATTCTCAGTGGCTGCCTGGTTGCTATTTTATATATATTTGTGTATATATATGTATATATACATATATACACACATATATACATATATATGGAGTATAAATAATTTGAAAAATCCAACTCCTTCTAACAGATTTAGCAATGTGTCCATTCACCATACATACAGAGATTTATGTTTGTACAAGCATTTCCTGGAAATACTTTAACGAAAGGTATCATCTCTGATAGCTTACGTGATAAAGGACAAAGATGAAAAATATGGGAAAAACATTTATGGAATGCAGTTGTACCTTGAGGGTAGATATCTCTTTGACATTTCATAAATCATGGCTATCTCTGTTTACATTCAGATCCTGTTCTTGTGCTTGGCCCTTCTGAGCTTGCCTCTCCTAGCTATGATTTTCTATCTCGCTCAAACTCATGTCTCTCTTATCTCAGTAGGACAGGAGACCTACCAGGACAGGAGAAAAGCCAGGACCTCAAGAGTTTTGACATTTGTTGGTGGCTTTCTTTCTCCTACCCCTCTGGGCTCCTTGTCTGCAGTCTCTCTACTGCCTTCTGCAGAGTGGAAAGTTTTAATATCCTTCATCTCTTTAGAAATTAACACAAAAATTCTGCTGACAAGTCTTACCCTTTCTGAGGTTTAAATCCCAGGGTTCGTGAGCTGTGACAATGTAAATGAGCAAGATTTCCAAAAACTGATGAGTGAGGCTTTAAATGTCTCAACGAAGCAAGTTGCCAAGTCCTCCTTAAAGACTTCTGTAGGACAAAGTAGATGGTGAATAGTTGCTTGCGTTAGCGTTCATGTACATGTGAGTAGTGGTGGGAAAGCTTTCTTTGAAGAGTAATTACCAAGCAAAAGAGCTGGGAGAAACCTTAGGAACTCGTTCACCAACAAGAGCATTTCTAAGGATGAAGAAAACAGAGCTGAAGAAGGTTAGATCATTTGTTCAAGGTCATGTGTCAACTGCAACTTATGTCTCCTGAATCTGAACCTATTACTCTTTCTTATTTCATAAGACAGTGGGGTACGGAATATGTAAGAATGGTCAAGCACTGATCAGAAAGATTAACTTAGCTCACCATGGAAAGAAATGTTAGGTGTCAACACAAGTCTATACATCTATTTTGGTCTACTTGCTTTCATTTGCTGTTCTCCCTGACAGCTTTCTGATGGCAACATCTCCATTTCCTCTCCTTTCCAAAGGTTAACCCTACTATAAAAGGTTCATATCATTTAAGGATAAATTTAAACTTTATTCTAAGGAAGTGAATTTATTTAAATGTGGGAAAACTCTTAAGCTACATACTATAATTGCAAAGAGCAGTTAGAATCCACTTAGTCATTTCCACTTCTGGACAAGATGGAGTAGACACATTTTTCTCTCTTCCTCCCAGTAAGTACAAGCAAATACCCTGGCTTACATATAAAAAACACATAAGTTTCTGACCAACTAGGAAACTCAGGACTGGAGAAGCAACATGGGAGGGAATTCCCTGGGTTCACTTTTTGCCTTCTACATCCCATGTTTGAACTGGAATGAGCCATCAACTTGGAAATGTCAATGAGCACAGACAACAAAAACCCCCAAGAAAAGCCTGCTGTCTTTATCCAAAGGACCAGGAAAGGGGAAGCCTGTCAAGACAGTAAACTTTTTTGAATAATAAATGCTCAACTTCAGCCAAACACAACAGAAAAACTATAGCCCTACTCCTTGGCAGAGGCTGAGTGGGCAGTTTAGGTTTTTATTCTCTCCCAGAAGTAATAATGGACTTCGACATTTCCACTGGGTAGTGACAGAGAAGGCCAAGTGGGAAGTTAAGATTTGCTTTCCCACCCAGGCAGTAATGAGCACTTCCATTCCATGGTGACAGTGGTGGCCACATGGAGAGTAGTAACAAGGTATCCTTTCCCCTCCCAGCTAAGATGGCATCAACTGGGAGGCCTAAGGGGGAGGTTGAACTCCTACCACCACCCAGCACTAACAAGGAAGGAGCCCCCTTCCATCTTCCCTCCCCATGTCAATGAAAGCTGAGGGGTAATGATGAGTAAGTGCCCCCTCATTTACCCACTAGCATGATGTCACAGAGTTTTGCTAGAACAGGAGATCTTTTTATAAAGAAGATCCAGAATTTCATAATATAATAGTAAAAAATATAAAATTTAATAAAAAAATCACTCATCAAGAACCAGGAAAAGATCAACTTGAATGAGAAAAGACAATCAACAGACAACAACACTGAGATGACACAGATGAGAAATTATCTGACAAGGCACCTATCAGTCACCACAAAAATAATTCAATGAACAATTAGAAACATGTTTGACACATATAAAAAATAGACAGTCTTAGCAAAGAAATAGTAGATATAAAGAAGAAGCAAAAGGAAAACTTAATATAACTAAAATTAAAAACTCATTGGATGGGGGCACCTGAGTGGCTCAGTGGGTTAAAGCCTCTGCCTTCAGCTCAGGTCATGATCCCAGGGTCCTGGGATCGAGCCCCACATTGGGCTCTCTGCTCCGCGGGGAGCCTGCTTCCTCCTCTCTCTCTGCCTCTCTCTCTGCCTGTCTCTCTGCCTAGTTGTGATTTCTCTCTGTCAAATAAATAAAATATTAAAAAAAAAAACTCATTGGATGAACCCAACAATAGGATGGAGGAGACAGAGAAAATGATCAATTAACTTGAAGATAAAGCAATAGAAATGACCCAATCTGAGCAAAGGAGAAAAACAAAATAGACTGAAAAAAAAAAAAAAAGAAAGAAAAGAAAAGAAACTCAGAGACCTCTGGGTCTATAACAAAAGATCTAATATTTGTGTCAATGGAATCCCAGAAGGAGACAAGAAAGAGGGTGAAGCTGAGAAGTTTTCGAAAAAATAATGCCCCAACCCCGCCCCCCCCATTTGGTAAAAAACATAAACATACAGATTCAGGAAACTGAGTAGCCCCAAACAGGATAATCCTAAAGAATCCTTACCAAGACACATCATAATCAAACGTCTGAAAACCTCCAAAGAATAAATCTTGGAAGCATCAAGAGATAAATGACACCTTACTTGCTGAATAAAAACAATTTGAATGACAATAGATTTCTTGTGGGGTGCTATAAGGAAGTGGCACTTCACTTTCCAAGTGCTGAAAAAAAACCCTCAACCCAGAAGTCCACAACCAGTGAGCATAGCCAGGAATGAATGGGGAATCAAGACATTCTTAGAGGAAAGAAATGAAGGAAACTTATTGTGAGCAGACCTATCCTAAAAGAGCAGTTAAAGGAAGTTCTTGAAACGGAAAGGGAATTAACAAAAGATAAAATGTTGGAACATCAGGAAGGAAACAAGAATAAAGGAA
Source organism: Meles meles (assembly GCF_922984935.1). NCBI lineage: Eukaryota > Metazoa > Chordata > Mammalia > Carnivora > Mustelidae > Meles > Meles meles. The sequence goes on along the minus strand of NC_060070.1, from coordinate 89,509,601 downwards.
AGAGCAAAAATATGTAAATAAAATATACTTGCCTTCTCCTCTTGAGTTTTATATATTACATTTAATAGTTGAAGCAAAAAATATAATGCTGTTTGACGTGATTCTCAATATATGTATAGGAAATACTTAAGAAAATTGTATACAGGAGAGGAGAGGGAGAAGTAGATTTTCTATACTTCTATATTTCACTCAAACTGGTAAAATGATGACACCAGTAAATTGTGATGTCATGTTATATTATGCAATATCTAGAACAACCAATTAAAAAAAACTATACAAAGAGATACATTAAGAAACACTATAGATAGAGGTGTCTGGGTAGCTCAGTCAGTTAAGTGTCCAACTTTTGATTTTAGCTCAGGTCATGATCTTAGGGTCCTGAGATCTAGCCTGGCATTGAGCTCCATGCTAAGTGTAGAGCCTGCTTAGGACTGTCTTCTTCTCCCTCTGCCTCTCCCCACACCCCCTTAAAAAATAATTCATTTTAAGTTCCACACCCAGCATGGGCAAGACTGAGGGCCTGACTGAGGGCCTGACTTGGGGCTCATTGTGACCTGAGCTGAAATCAAGAGTTGAAGGCTTAACTAACTGAGGCACCCAGGTACCCCTCAAAATGAATTCTTAAAAATGTTAAAGTAATTCTCAGGAAGTCAGGAAAAAGAAAATAGAGAAACAGAGAACAAACAGAATATAAAAAATAAAACGGGAGACTTAAATCTGAAGATATCAATAATCTCCTTAAAGGTAAATGCTCTAGATATATCAACTACAAAACAGATTAGTTAAGTAGATAAAAAGATGTGGTCCAACTATATGCTGTCTATAAGGAACTTACTTCAAAAATAATAATAATATAGGTAGATTGAAAGCAAAAGAATTGTAAAAGTTATACCATGCAATCATTAATCAAATGAAAGCAAGAGTAACATTTTAATATCAAAAAAAGGAGACTCCAAAGCAAAAAAACTTACTAGAGACAAAACATGATGATAAAAGGGTCAGTCTATCAAGAACACATTGTAATTGTCAAGTATATAGGTCCAAAGAACAGAGCTGAAAAAATGTGTGAAGCAAAAATGGAAAGAACTGAAAGGAGAAATAGACAAATGCAAAATTAAAGTTGGAGATTTCAGCACTCAGCTATCAACAGCTGACAGAACAACCAGACAGAAAACTATACCAGCTAGACCAGCACAGATATAGAACTCAGTAGTGCTATCAATCAACAGGAATAGGCATTTATAGAACACTTTACTCAACAACAGCAGAATATACATTTTTAAGTGCCCATGGAAAAAATACCAAGTTATACCACACTCTGGGTCACAAAAGTGACCTCAACAATTTTTTTTTTTAAATTGAAATCATCCAGACTGTGTTCTTCAACCACAATCGGATTAAACTAAAAATCAAAACAAGAAAATAAAATGAAAGTCTCTAAGCACTTGTAAACTAAACAAACATGCCTAAAAAAAATCCACATTTCAAAAAGAAGTCTCAAAGCAAAAAGAAAAACATATATAGTATACACACACATTCTCACTCACACACTCAAACACACTCATGCACACACACACACACACAAGCAGTACTGAAAAGGAAACTTATAGAACTTAAACTTTATATTATAAAAGAAGAAAAGTATCAAATCAATCATCTAAGTTCCCACTTTAAAAACCTAGAAAAAAAAAAAGAACAAAATCAACACAAAGTAAGCAGGAGGAAGGAAATAATAAAGAAAAGAGCAGAAAAATCTATGAAATTGGAAACAGAAAAACAACAGAGGAAACCAATAAAAAAGCGATTTTTTTTTTCTTTTTTAAGATTAATACAATTGACAGACCTCTAGCAAGACTAACAAAAGAAATGAAGAACCTTCAACTTACCAGCATCAGGAACGAAATATCGGCTATCACCACAGACCCTGTGGTCATCAGGGGATGCTGTGAGAATACTATGAACAGCTCACACATGTAAATTTAACAAGTTAGTTGAAATGGACCAATTCCTTCTAGAACATGAACTACCACAACTTTTCCAAAACAAGAGAGAAATTTGAATAGCCCCATTGCCATAAAGAAAATAAATCTTATAAGCTAAAAACTCCTGAAAAAGTATTCTCTAGGGCCAGATAATTTTACTGACGAACCCTACCAAGCATTTAAATATCAATGCTATACAATCTCTTACAGAAAATGGAAGAGAGAAACTTCTCAATTCATTTAAGAAACCAATATTACTTTGATACTAACACCAGACAAAGACAGTACAAAAAAAAGAAAAGTAAAAATCAGAATCCCTCATCAATATGGATATAAAAATTCTTAACAAAATTATCAGCAAATAGAATTCACTAGTACATAAAAAGCTAACCTCAAAAGGTTATGTGCTATATGATGTCGTTTGTGTAACATTTTCAGAATGACAAAATTATAGAGATGGAGAACATGTTAGTGATTGCCAAGGGTTAGGAATGGTGTCATGGTGATGAGGGGTGGGACAGCATGGGGGACATCTTTTGGCAGTGGAATAGTTCTGTATCTTGACTGAGGTGATGGTTACACAAATCTACACACATGAGAAAATGACATAAAACTATGCTGCATTGTACCAATATGTTTCCTGGTTTTGCTACCATGTTAAGTAAGATGTAACCATTAGGGGAAACCGGGGCGTGGGGGGAGGTGGCCCATGGTACTATGTACCCTCTTTGCACTTTCCTACAGATCTGTGATTATTTAAAAATAAAGAGCCTCAACATCACTTTGTATCTCAGCCAGCAGACTCATCATGCCAGTCTCTGTGTTCACCCCATTGCTGTTTCAATGCCCTAGGGAGTGTCAGTTCCCACCAAACGTTTTCTCAAGTCTTAATATTCACAGCTGTTTCTTCCCCTTAATAAACTAGAACTCTGCAGCAAGGTTAACAATGAAGCTGTAATTTTGTCCTTAGCTCATAAAGTCAAGTTTTTCCTTTCTCTTTTTGGTCTCTGCTTCACCATCTGGTGAGCCGAAACCAGAAAGGCCATGGAGAGGAAAGTGTTCTTGGCAGCATCAGGCCTGGATGCGGTGGTGTCTGTAGCCTTTCTCCCAGAGACGATCCAGATCTCAAGCCAGAGTTCACATGGTTGGGTCTAGTGTCTCAGCTGTGTATTTGGAAGGTGAAGAAAAGCCAACATTGCTGGCTGGAGAGCAGATATTGGGAGCCCAAAGTGTCAAACCTGCAGACTGGAAGTGGGCCTGAGGCAGACGGGAGACCAGGAACACCAGGTGCAGATCAAAACCCAATTGCTTCCATAATCAATCTTCTTATCAGGACCCTAATTGCTCTAAGGATAGATACTGAAAGTAGCAGGCTCCTGCAAGGTGATCTCATTTATTCCTAACAGGCACCCCTGAACCATTTACATGTATGCAGCATGATACAAGCTAACAGAGTGCTTGCACAGGTATAAGTGCCCGTGAATCTTCAAACCTATGTGCACAAAGTAACCAGGGTAGAGTTAATAGGCTAAGTAAGTGGTCAAGGCCAGGGCTGACCACACAAGGAAGTTGCTGCTGAGGATTTGGGACAGCATAGACAAAGATTTCCCCCCACTTCAACCACTGCATGCATTCTGGCCATGCTTGAGTGTTTTTTGGGGAGAAGGGCAAAAGGAAATCATAGTGGACCCACAAAGACTGACCTTTGGAATCTTTATTCCACCGAAGGCTGATTCACTCCCAGAGCTGCATTTGACCAAGAGGCAGAGCCATTCATTGTGTATTTCCACTAAAATAGCTTCTTAGAAGTCAAGCTAATTATATGCCAAGATATGTCTTTGATATCCTAATTCAGTCTAGGGCTCTCTTTTCCAGTTATACCTCAAAGCCTGTCTCCACACTGGAATCCTGCTGTCAGTCATCCCTCAGCCCTCAGAGCCCAGCACAGCGCTGCTGTGCGGGCGAAGGAGGACACACATATTGTGGTTTTATTGGCTGCTAAAACTGGGTGATGGAAGAGCCCATCCCTGCCTAAGCATCCCTGGACAACTGGGACCTTTTTGTCCAGACGATTGACTCCTGTCAGCAACCTCATTACAAGTTAGACTCATCTCAGTGACCAGTGTTCAGTTTCTTCAACTCCTCACCTCAATTAAAGTTTCAGACTCCGTCTGCCCCACAGGGAATGAGCTTGTGCAGAGTCTGGAGAACTGAACTTAAAAGCCGCTAGGTATTGACACCGGTGAAGCGGCTTAAGCCAGTCTGAAGCAAGGCATTTGCAAAGCTCAATAATGAAACTCCAGCTCCCAAGAATAAGGCTGAAAGACAGCATCTAAAGAGACCTTTCAGAAACTCCTAATACATAACTTGCAAGGATCACAACTACAAAGCACCAAGTTTCTTCCAGCATTTTCAGCATATCTGCACATGTTTGACCTCAAAATTCTGAGACCGGGCAAATTCAGGAGCATGAGTACCGGCACTTGTATGTAACACACACTCTAGAGTTTATGAAAAATGCTCACACACACCACACTCCTTTGGTCCTCAACCAAGCCTGTGAGGGAGGCAGAACAGGCCTGCAAGTATAAGAACCTTGCCCATTAGCGTATGGAGGCTTCTCTGTCTTAGCGTTAAGTACTGACCTTTTCATCTCCCCCTCCATCTTTGAGAGCAAAATGCTCCATCTAGTTCTTCAGGAAATACGCCACACAGTGAAACCAATAACTATCCATTTTTAGGGAGTTTTGTTTATATATAGTTTTCATTTGATGAATCGTAAAAATCACTCATAAATATATTTAATTCCTATTATTTCTTTTCAACCAATATCACCAAATAATATAATGCACCAGTAAGACTTTCTAACTGATTTAAATTGTGCTCAGTGATTTGTGCCTTTGAAAATACCTAGCTTTTCTTCTTTTTCTTTTCTTTCTTTTTTTTTTTAATTTTTTATCTTTTTTTTTTTTAATAGTTTTAGAGTCAATAGGAAGCAGAAGCAAAGAAAGTTGAGAGGAAAAATGCTTAAGTACAAAGCCTGGAGCTGGGTGGGCAGAAGTAAAATAGCTCCAGGCGATTGCTTAGTGCTCCTGGCAGCTCCACTTAATCCTAGGGAGTCCAAGGACACAGCATTTCTCCTATACCCAACATTTACCACTCAGCAGTCTTCTGAATAATCACAAAAGTCAGGGGGCAGAGGCAGGGTGGTTAGTTAAAAACCAAAGTTCTACAATTCCTTTGTTAACTTTTGAGTAGGGGAAAAAAAATCTATAATAGCCATAATGCTATAAGCAGGAATTCCAAGTTCCTGTTCAGTTGCACATCAAGGAAGTTATCACTCAGTAAAAAGCATGCCATCTATATATTAGGTGCTATTCTACAGCCATTTCAAAATCTCACTAAAATATTTCCTTTGTAATGAATAGTTCATAATTAAAAATTCAAAATTTTGAATGGATAACTCAGGATTGAAAAATGGAACGCATACAGGGAAATAATCTTCTTGACACTCAGTTTCCTGCCCCGGAGGACTCTAGCATTAACAGTATCTTTTGTACAGCATGGCAGAATGGAAGCAAATCTGTAACATATTCTTAACTTTTTAATTTTTTTTTTACTAAATGAACATCATTTTACAAATGGCAGGTTCACCACCACTTCTACCTTTTAACCCTTTACTTAATGTAGCTTCAAGATTTCAAAGGACCTGAAGGAATTCCTCTTTCTCTCGTGACTGTATAGTATTTCGTTGTATGGATGGACCATATTTAACCAGTACCCTACACATGGCATTGTTTTAAAATTTTTGCTATTATAAACAATACTGTAATTAGTTGTCTCTTACATGCATTATTTTGGAACATATATATCTTAAAGGTAAATTCTCAGAAGGGGAACTGCATTTGTGCGTTTGTAATTGTGATCAACACTGCCAATCTTTTCCCCTTGCCAAGTATGTGTTGATATCCAGCTTTCAATCTTTGCTGATTCTTAGTATCCCAGAATGCTTTGGTTTGGAGTGAGTCCATGACAAACTTTATCATGCAATGTAATGCGTCGTGGCACAATTCATCACGCATCTAAAAACCCTCATGTCCCTAGGAAACTGAGCAGAATGGCCAAATCGGAAGAATAAATACGGGAAGTAGCTCCGGTCTTTAGACCAGACTGGAAGCACTGCAGGGGATATTCTAACTAGAGCTTACTATACATCTCTGATTCGATCGGACAACCTAAATACTTCCAGTAATGCTTCAGTAGAGACATAAGCATGAGTCTTAAAACATGTCTCGAAATTTGCATTACATTTGCTTCAATTCTGGCTGCTTTCAAAGTTCATTCACAAAAGGCAGTGGATTCCAGCTCCCTCCTCTCAAAAGGTAAATGTGCCTCACTGTTATTTTGTTTGCAAAAGATAATGGATTTGTTTAACTGAAACACTCGATCGGTATACAGCTGCTCCAATATCAGGCAGAGTCCTAAATGTTCCATGCACATGTCAGTATTTAAAATGCTCTCAAATTTGGGATGATGAACTTCAACGTATATGCCTTAAGGCCCCAAATCTTAAGTAGACATTCCTGCCTTTCAGTTCATCTGTTTTCATCTGAGACATCTGAGTTCATCTGTGGCAACAGCTAGCAATAACAATGTCAGCTTGTCCTTTCAGAGAAACATTGTTCTTTTTATATTGAAAGGATCAGGAGCTCTATAACAGATGCCAGATTGTGTCCAGAGGAATTCACATTTCTGGGTGTAACAATAGCTTACTTGTGAATCCACAAAAGAGTGCCGTAACATTTTCATTTCAAGAGTGACATCATCTAAGTCGTCTGCTGGTATCTGCCTTTCCTACATGGATACCTTTGTTATGAACTCATTTGGTTTAGCTTGCATATCTTCTACATCACTCATAAGTCATTTTTCTAGAGGCCTGATTGTGGGGTATCAGCTTTGATAAGCTTGTACTTTCTCATGTGCTCTGGACATATTTCTGCTGCATTTTAAAGTTGTGAGCAAGGCTATTTTCTCTTCAGGGCTCCCAAAACTGGGGACAAAGCAGTTTAGGTGGTGTTGCCTTAGCTCTGACCCCATGTACTGATTCATCTAGTGGAGTCTGTCATGGTCTGTCACTCAACTGCTAAAAATGGGGCTGGGCGTAGGGGGATAGGAGAAGAATAAATGAAACAAGATGGGATTGGGAGGGAGACAAACCATAAATGACTCTTAATCTCACAAAACAAACTGGGGGTTGCTGGGGGGAGGTGGGATTGGGAGAGGGGGAGCGGGCTATGGACACTGGGGAGAGGAGGCGAACCATAAGAGACTATGGACTCTGAAAATCAACCTGAGGGTTTTGAAGGGTCAGGGGTGGGAGGTTGGGGCAACCTGAGGGTTTTGAAGGGTCAGGGGTGGGAGGTTGGGGGAACAGGTGGTGGGTAATGGGGAGGGCATGTTTTGCATGGAGCACTGGGTGTTGTGCAAAAAGAATGAATACTGTTACGCTGAAAAAATAAATAAAATGGAAAAAAAAATGGGGCTGGGCACACAATCTTGAAATAATCTTTTAGGCTGACTGGCCAGGTCCCTTTCATGTGGGACAGTATCAGAGGTAGTAATAAATCCAAATCCTTGGTGACAATATAGATTTCTTTATTTGTTTGGTCACTTAAGTTTTATTTTGTTTTTCATGTAGCCTCTCCATCCCTTCCCCCAAGATGCCTGGCTCCCCTGTCTAGAAACAAATATCACTAATTTCTTAGTAAATCCTTCCAGAAACATCCTGTGCATACACAAGCAAGTGCATCCCTAACTCAAAGCATATGCGACGGTATTATAGTATTCTTTTATTATTTCCCCAGTGTCTTTTATTATTTCCCCAGTGTCTGCCACTAGACACTCCTTTAGAGCAGGCAGGGGGTAGCCAACAAGATTATAACATATCTTTCAAAAGCTACATGTTAAATCAATACTTTTTCTCTTTTTGCTCCTTCCTAGGATTTTGTCAGTTCCCTGTATTATCAGGAACCCACTTACAAAACTCTCCTAGCTGATATCTCCTGAGGAGTTTTGAAGCATTTTTATTATGAAACTCTTAGTCATATACAAAAGCAGAAAGTTTCAGTCTCTATCAGCCTGTATTCTGTCTTGTTTCTGTTATCCCTTACTGTATTATTTTAAAGTAAATCCCAGGTCATAATTTATCCTGGGAAGACTTTTCCAAAATTGAATAAGAATACCCATTTCTGAGTGTATAATTTACCAATATCTTCCTCAAGCCTAGATAGAACCTTACTTGTGATCAATCCCACAATAACTATCTTCCTTTCTCGGTGTGGTCACTATGATAAACCTGTGCTTTTCAGCAGCTCTGTGGAGAACTTTTTATAGATAGAAAACCAAAAGGTGGGATGCCTGGGTGGCTCAATCGATTAGACATCCTACTCTTGATTTCAGCTCAGGTGATGATCTCAGGGTTGTGAGATCAAGCCCCACGTTGGGCTCCATGCTGGACATGGAGCCTGCTCAAGATTCTCTCTCTTCCTCCCCCTCTGCCTCTCCCCCATTATCTCTCTCTCTAAAAAATGAAAGAATAAAGGAAGAAAGAAAAAAGAAAGAAAGGAAGAAAGAAAGAAATTAGAAAGAAAACCAGAAAGAAACCCCAAAAAGGATTAGAAATGAATATGGTGCAGAGGACCAAGAACCAGCCCATAAAAAGGTACTCTTTCTATGGAGATACTGGGAATAGGAGAGGTAGGGAATAATAAACAGAATCAGAAGAGAGGTTAGATATTTACACACACACACACAAACAGACACACACAAACACACACATAAAAAATTGAACTATGTGGACTCTATTAGGCAGGCTAGAGATAGGGTAAGAAGTGATGCTTAAAGCTCTGGCTGGAATAAAGAAATAACATGTTTGGCTAAATGCCAACATGGGCAGGATGAGTCAGGGCCAACCTTCTGGCCTGAACTGAAGGGCCAACAACAATAGCACTGGAAACCAGCACACACATACAGTGCTTAAGCACTCACATGGATATTTAACAGAAGAGGGTTGCGCTGGCTTAGTGACACTTTACAAATAAGACATTTGTGCAGCAGAGTTTCTCCCTTTTATGACTCCTGGGAAAGTATGCACCAGAATGGAAATTGGTTCTATCAAAATTTTCAAGAAATGTATTAGGGTACGGTAACTCCTAGCCACACAAAGCATAAGAAGTCACCTTAGGGGAAAGAAGAGTTCCTAGACTCTAGGTCATAGCTAAAAGAAAGGAAATAAAGGGCTACTCACCAGAAAGAAAAATCACTGATGCTGGCTGTCACTGAAGAAATCATGTATGAAAGGAAATCTTGACTCCAGAATGGTCTGTGTCTGGGAACAGGTATCCAGCCAAGGGATCCAGGCCCAGCAAGGTAAATGTCCAGGTGGAGGGAAGTGAGAGGACCTGACTCACAGAAGGTCAGAGAAAGGTAGTCTGGGGAAACATGCTCTTTTTTTCTCTTAAAATGGAGCATATTCACTAATTACTCTACATTGAACTTTGTAGATCTTAGACCAAAGGAGATTTCTTCCAGGTATGGAAAAGGTGCAGTTAAATCAAACCCTTGTTACTCTGGCATGTCTTAGACTATGTCAGATTCTGTCTTAGATCTCACTGGAGTCTCACTAAACCAATCTCTAAGGGTGGGGAGTGGCTCAAGGGTAGGCTTAAAAGAGAAATTAGGAGCTTGTTGCTGATTCAGAGAGCAATGGCATGTCTGCAACGGGACTATTTACTGGTGGTACCAAGCACTGCCTAACTCTGGACTAAAGTGAAAAGGGCAGACAAATATTTATTCATGGAAGAGACACTAATTATAAAACTGTATTATGATCTTGTTAGCCAGCACAAACTATTCTAGCCAAAGATATTCCATGACCTTGGCTTCAATATTGCATGAGGTAATTCTTCATCCTTGAAGTGTTTGGGAACAAAGTGAGGAAATTTGTATAATTTACCCATTCTTCTTTGCATCTATTTAAGTGCCTTGCTCTTTTTCAGTTGTGGATTTTGATAGCAGGCTTCCCCAGCATCATAGCTGAGTCAACCTGGAGTTTTCACCTGCTTTTTTCCTATAGGAAAATCATCCTCCAACAGTTCCACATACTGTTCCGTTCTCACGTGGTTTGGTGATTTTATGTGAGGTTCCACAACTACTAGTTGATGCTTATCGTCTTCAAAATGATAAGCATGGTTCTTCCACCTCCATCTCACTAGTATTAAGATTAGTACAGATCAACTGTGTCAAACTGTTCTCCATGGTAGACACCTTGAAGTTCCTCCAGTTCCCTCTCAGAACAGTCCTTAACTTCTTCACAGTGGAGGCTAGGGACATGAAATATTGAACCTGTTAGGTTCCAGGGTTGGAGGAAGGATAAGAAGTTCTTTTACTTACATTTTGCTACCTGAGATGGAGAAGTTTCTATGGCAAATTTAGCCTTCCTAGTTGGACAGATGCACATCTGTCATGAATACCTCATGTTCCCTCATCAACCTCACTAATGAGATTGGGGGGAAGTGACCATGGCTGCCATGTTCAGTTAACTAGGCAGGCAGTGTTCCAAATTTTCAAATGCTCCAATTTTATCAACAGTATATAGAGATGACGACAGACACTAGGTCATTTCCCTTCTCTTTAGTCATTGCAGGCAGACCCCATTTATATTGAAAACATACAAAAATGCAGGATTTTTCACCAGCCAACACAGTTCTTCAGTTGCATGCACTGACATTTTCTGAAAGCTGGTCTCTTGGGAAAGTTTTATCTGATAAATCTTCTCTGTTACTTTAATGACAAATTCTGAGGTCATCCCAGTGGACTTTGGTATCTGATGTGGCTTTAGAAACAACTATTGATTTGTGAGATCCAGAAGTAAAACCTGACCTTCCTCCAGCAGGCCTCAAGATTTGGGTATACCAGGGGTCCAAAGAAGGTGTAACATCCTACCAATGGACATGGACATTGTGATTTTCAGAATTTTCAATTTGTAGTCATTCAGTCAGCTTTAACTAGATTAAAGTGTGTAATGAAACTTCCGTTGCCTACAATAAAATATTTCAGCATGACAGTATATACTGTTCCCTTTGCTTCCCTGTCAACTGGCTTTTAAAAATGTTTGAACCTTTGAACAAATACTTTGTAGATCAACCTATGGGTCCTACAGTGGTACTGAATATTTGCAATTGAGCTTTCTACATTTTGATTGTTTTAAAAACCAGTTGGGAAACTTTAATCAATACATTCAATAAAGTGCCAAAATACTTCAACTTCTGGCAAAAAAAAAATGCAATGATTTAAAGTAAAGCTTGTAAATAGGATGAAATAGAAATTTAACCCCACAAAAGCAAGAGAATATGTCAACCTATCAGAATGCTTACAATAGAAAAGAGTGACGACACTCAGTATTGACAAAAGATGTGGAGAAATTGAATCACTGCTGTAACTGCTGGAGGGGATAAGAGCTCAACCAGTGCAGAAGATTTATTTTCCTTAACCCTTTTACTGTAAAATAATTCTAGGTTCACGGGAAATTGCAACAAACATGTGCCGGGATGTTCTGCGCCCCCTTCCGCCATCATTCCTCAGTGGTAACACGGTAAATACCTGTGGTACAATATCAAAGCCCGGAAATCATCATTGGTACAAAAGCACTTACTCAGATTTCTGCAGTTTCACATCTGTTCATTTGCGTGTCTGTATAGTTTTATGAAACTTTATTACATGCAGCTTCGTGGAATCACCACCATAATCAAGATACAGAATTATTTCTTCACTGAAGGTCTGCCTTGTGCCACTTCTTTTGTAGTTACACCTGCTCTGCCATTCCTAATTCCTGGAAAGCATTAAGTTTTGTAATTTCAAGAATATAGGGTTGCCTGGGTGGCTTAGTTAGGTAATCGTCTACCATAGGGTAGACCCATATGGTTGACCCATAGGTTGGCTCAGGTCATGATCTCATGGCGGTGGAATGGAGTCTCGAGTCTGGCTCTGCACTCAGCAGGGAGTTTGCTTCAGATTCTCTCTCTCCCCCTGCCTTTCCTCGCTACCCCCCTCATGCTCACTCACTCTTGCTCTCTCAAATAAATAAATAAAAACTTTTTTTAATAAAGAATATTCTAGAATGTTATGTCACCATTTTACAGTGTGTAGTCTTTCAAAATTGTTTTTTTTTTCACTCAGTGTCATCCTCTGCTTGTGTTATCAGTAGTTAGCTCCTTTTCATTACTGACTAGTAGTCCTGAATGTACTGAAGTTTGTTTAGCTTTTATCCATTGAAACACATCTGGGTTGTTCCCATGTTTGGTGAATTTGAAAAAACAAACAAACAAACAAACTGCTATGAACATTTGTGAACATGCCTTTGTGCGAACATAATTTTTATTTTCCTAAAAGATAAATTCCCTGGAGTACAAGGACTGGGTCATACAGTAACTGCATGTTTCATTTTAACAGAAATTGCCAGACTAATTTCCAGAGTGGATGTACTGTTTTACATTCACACCAGCAACGTATGAAAATCTATTTTCTCTTCATCCTGACCAGTAGGTGGTGTGATCACTATTTTTAATTTTAATAATTCTGACAGGTGTGTAGTAATAACCATTGTGGTTTTAATTTTCATGCATTTAATGGCTAATGAGTTGCATATCTTTTCATGTGTTTATTTACCATCTATGTATCTTCCTCAGTGAAATATCTGTTCATGCATTTTGCCCATTTTCTTTTTTTAAAGGATTTATTTATTTTAGAGAGACACAGAGAGAGCAGAGGTGGGAAAAGGCAGAGGGAGAGAAAGTCTTAAGTAGACTCTGTGCTGAGTGTAGATCCTGATGGGGGAGCTCAATCTCATGACCCTGAGATCATGACCTGAGAGAAACCAAGGGTCAGAGGCTTAACTGACTGAGCTCCCAGGCACCCTTATTTTGCCCAATTTCTAACTGGGTTGATTTTTTTTTTCTACTGTTGTGTACTGAGAGTTACTTATATATTCTTCCTACAGAAACTTTGTGGAATATGTGGTTTGCAAATATTGCCCACCCTGTAGCTTATCTTTTCATTTTCTAAAGAGGGTCTTTGGCCAAGAAAAAGTTTTTAATATTGTCAACATCCATTTAATCAAATTCCCCCTTTATAGATTATACTTTTGGTGTCAACTCTGAGAACTTTTTGCCTCCTTCAGGTCTAAAAACCACTCTGGTTTTTCTTTCTTTTCTAAAAGTTTTATGATTTCATGTTTTACATTTAAAGCCTTGATACATTTTGAGTTAATTTTTATATAAGGTATGAAGGTTAGGACAAAGTTCATTTTATTTTTGCCTCTGTATGTCACTTGCTCCAACATAATTTGTTGATAGGCTGTTTTTTCTCTTTGCCTTTGTCAAAAATCAATCGGGCACATCTGTGTGAATCCATGTCTGGGTTCTCTATTCTGTGTCATTGGTCTGTGTCTCACTGTCCACTAATACGACACCATCTTAATTATTGTTCACATCAGATAAAGGGATTCCTTTCACTTCATTTTGCTTTTCCAAAATTGTTTTAGCTATTCTCGGTCCTTTCCTTTAAATATACATTTCAGAATAAGCTTGTGCATATCTACAAAATACCTTGCTGGGAATTTGATAGGAACCACATTAAACTTACAAGATCAATTTGGAGATAACTGACATCTTTACTGTGTCGGGCCTTCCAATCCACGAGTATGTCATCTCTTTCCATTTACTTAGGTCTTCTGTGATGTCTGTCATCCGCATTTTGTAATTTTCAGCATGCAGATCCTTTACCTGTTGGATTTATACGGAAGTATTCCATTTTCTTTGGAGCGATTAGAAATGGTATTGTGCTTTTTATTTTGGTTCTCACATGCTTGTTGTGTATACACAGAAGTGCTATTGATTTTTGTGTGCTCTCCTTTTAATCTGCAACATGGTGAAACCCACCCCTTCTAGGAATTAAAAAAAAAAATTCCTTTGGATTGTCTACGTAGACACTTACATCACCTGCAAATAGGGATAGTTTTATCATTTCCACCTCAATGTGCAGGTCTTTTATTTTTTTGTCAAGATTCAATTTGTAAGTTCTATAATTGTGTTTGGGAATGTGTTGACTTGTTTGAAGAATCACTGGCTGCAACTCTTGTTTTTTTTGTTTTTTTTTTTTAAATTTTATTTATTTATTTGACAGAGAGGTCACAAGTAGGCAGAGAGGCAGGCAGAGAGAGAGGGAGAAACAGGCTCCCCACTGAGCAGAGAGCCCGATGCGGGGCTCGATCTCAGGACCCTGAGATCATGACCTGAGCCGAAGGCAGAGGCCCAAACCACTGAGCCACCCAGACGCCCCTGCAACTCTTGTTTTTAAATGGATGCATTTACAGCCTATATTAGAAAGTATTGAAATTGTGAAGCCTACAGTTCTGAAGCATTTAAATTTAGTGAAATATTCAAAAACATCAGAGACAATTTATTTAATCAATTTCATCTTGGAAAAATATTTGTTGAAGAAAGGTAAGCACTAGAGATCAACTAAAACATATTGAAAATATCTGGGGGTGACATTTGTGCATTTTTATTTCAAAAAATAAAATTTAGAATATCCTACATTTAGCAGATGTGCTCTGGTCTTACCCAATATTTCAACACCTCTAGAGAGTTTATTTTCACAATTAAAACTATGATGACCAACAGAGGAGTCAACTGAGCTACCCATTCCAAGTTCATTATCATAATGCACAACTTTGATTGTGGGCTGAATATTGGAAATAATATCATATTGAAATAAATTTTTCAGAAAAATACAGTGACAGATAATGGCCAAAAAACTTGTTAACAGCTGTGAATGTATACCAGACAATAGGTCTCTATGTAATTGTTAAATGTTTAACTGTCAGTATAAAGTTTTCATTCTTCTTTCATGTAAATGGGTTTTATTTTCTAGAAAAGATGTCATTTTAAAAAGTACAAGTAGAACAATTTTAGGTACAACGATTTAAAAAAAAGTCAACATTGTTTCAAAAAGTTATAGAATTTTAACTATTTTTTAAAAGATTTTATTTATTTATTTGTCAGAGAGATAGAGCACAGACAGGCAGAGTGGCAGGCAGAGGCAGAGGGAGAAGCAGGCTCCCCGTGGAGCAAGGAGCCCAATGAGGGACTCAATCCCAGGATGCTGGGATCATGACCCAAGCCGAAGGCAGCCGGCCGCTCAACTGACAGAGTCACTAAGCATCCCTAGAATTTTAACTATTTTTAGCATCTCCTTTTACCCTAAAAAAGGGTGCTGGTTTGGACATTACACTGCAATGACTACTTTGGTATAACCTAACTTTGAAATCATAGATACATTCAGCATCTTGACATTCTCAGGTAGAACTAATGATATAGACACAAGATTAAGGAATTATCTGGTGCAAAAGTGGGATGGATGGCCAGAGTAATCTCAATTAGGTGAAATTAAGGGGTTCACACATCAGAAGGAGCAGGCCTGGGGGTTGTGCTCTGAAGGCTAAAACCCTCTGCATTTGCAGGAGAGAGAGGTGCGCTATGACAAGATGGCCATGCTGCTTGTTATGGAGTAGCAGCCTTGTGCAGAACTGCAGTTCAGGACTGCAATCCAAAGGGGATGGGAATCAAGTTCATTGGATGGGGTGAAGATGCTGGGGTTCCCAGAATCTGTTCCTGGTGGTGACTAACTAAGTGGGTATGAACGCTGTCCCCAGTGCATCTCCAGTGAAGATAAGTCTGATGCTGCACCAACTGTCAGGATGCCCCATGATTATTAGCCAGTGTATGCAAAGAGGGGGCCACCAGCCATCAGCCTGGAATGTTCTTTGAGGAGTTTATCTAAGAATCCTCTGTCCTTGTGTCCAAATGAAACAAAGACAGGGAAGATCCCACTAGCACTGAAGACAATAACTTAGAGGAAAATAGAGACAGGGATATTGAAACAAAGACAAAGAACCCCACTACTCTAGAATTTTATTTAGAAGACTGGGGAGGTTCATCAGTTTCCCGGTGTTGCTGGAACAAAGCACCACAAACTGGGTGGCTTCAAACAACAGAAGTGTACTCTCTCACAGTTCTGGAGGTCAGAAGTCCAAAGTCAAAGCCTCAACAGGGCTATGTTTTCTGCAAAGCCTCTAGAGATGGAGTGTCCTTCCTTGACTCTTCTAGCTCCTGGAAGCCCCTAATATTCCTTAACTTATGGCTAATCACTGCCTCTGATTTCCCATGGCCTTCTCTCTGTGTCTCTTTTCCTCTTCTTCTAGGAACACCAGTCCTATTGGATTAAGAGCCCACCTTACTCTGGTATGACCTCATCGTAACACCCATTTTAAGACCATTTATCCAAATGATGTCACATTCACAGGTACCAGGGGCTAGAATCCCAGCATACCTCTTTGGGGGACAAAATTCAACCCACAACAGGGGGTTTAACCACTCCAGTCAAGATACTTGAAGAGACCCAGTCAGTGCAGCGAAACATGTGTTACACTCAGATTATGAGAACCTTTAGCAATCTAGGGAAATGGGCATGTAAACTAAATAAAAAGGGAAATTTAAAATATCAGAAAAAGTTTAGTGAATTTGTGTTAGCCAAAAACATTTCAACAAATCCTCTCTTCAGATCTCTTAGAGGAACCTACCATGAAACAAAGTTTCTCATTTCCAGAAGAGATTTTGAATATGTATATTCTACTGTTTGGGATGGATGTGACCAAAGCCCAGTTAAGATAAAATGACACTATGTACTCACATATGCCATTTGAAATACTTAATACTATTACTGACCTGAAAGAAAATTAAATGCAAGTCCAGTCATATCTCCATAGAATCAGGAACCTACTGGTCTTTGCTTCAGGAAATTTCCCTAGGAGCCATGAAGTAGTTCATATAAATATGCTGACATCTTTCAACAGCTGGAAGTACTCATTCTGGGTGTTAACACAGCAGGGAACAATCAGAACTGGAAGAAGAATAAGTGATTGGCATGCTGACACACTGCTGTAAGAATTGCAGTAGGGAACAATTACATTGCTCAAAGAACACTTCACAATTGGATAGGAAGGGAATTATGTCAGTGCTGAAAGATTTCACAGCTGTACTCCAAAACAAACCTGGAAATGCACATTATAGGTACTGGAAACAAAAGAACCTATTATTTTGCCTTCTTTTAGGTAAGTGGTAAAGTACTGGGAGGTGGCAGAAAAGATAATTCTAAAGGGCAATTTAGCCTCCTGTCAGCACCTGGGTCTTGCTAGTTGTCATGTCCAAATGTATAACTACCAATCCACAAAAGCAGGGCTAGGCTTTGTGCAGAAGGTTAGAATGAACTCAGTCTGATAATTCTCTCTCTTTGCCCAGAATGGTTATTTTACGTTATTGATTTAGGGCTCAGAAAAATTTCTGGCATCAGTTTGTAGTAAGACTTTTGGTGTATGGTTGAAGGAAAGGAAAAGTGAGTTGGGAAAATCGGAGGGGAAGACGAACCATGAGAGACTGTGGACTCTGAGAAACAAACAGAAGGTTTTGGAAGGGAGGGGGTGGGGGTTTGGGTGAGCCTGGTGGTGGGTATTAAGGAGGGTACATACTGCATGGAGCACTGGGTGTGGTGAATAAACAATGAGTCTTGGAACACTGAAAAAATTAAATTAAATTAAAAAAAATCTGACTTTAGAACACTAGGTGAGCAGAACAAATTCAATTCATTGATTTAAGAAAGCCCCTAGGATCATTGTGAATTTAAGTAATGGTAATAAGCAGAACACAGTAACCTAATTTACCGCTTCACTTCCCTCCCCTGCATCTTGTTTGGGTTGCTAAGCTCTTGTTTCTCACCTCTTGACCAACCTTCTCATTCAGCTGTGTGGTATCTGGCTGGCACCTGCGAACCACCTTTCTCTTTTGCCAGCTGGCTCCTGTCTAGGTTCTTCCACTAGGGGGCACTAGACGGAGACTGGAAAGCTACTGCTGTGTTGAAACTTGTTTCATAATTTGAGTCTGGTTCTTATGACTGTCATCCCAGCAACTGTTTGTTCACCCCAGCCAGTGGCAGTTGGTTCCACCTCTTTCCAGACTCCCAGAACCAACCTCATCACGCTCAGAGTCACCAGCCATGACAGCTGGTGCGCTTTCTTCAGATGTCTGAGTCTTCCCTGTGCTGCCCCCACCTGAGTGGCCCAGTACCAGCAGCAGCTGGGCAGCAGTCCCTTCTCAGAGCTGCAGAGGCACCAGCACCCTGCTTCCAGGATCTGTCAGCCAATTCTTTCTGTTAACAAACTGGTGCTGAGTCTCTTTTCCTGACCAGACCTTGACTAAAAGGTGTCTATATATTAATGCAGTTTCTCTATATACTGTTTACTGACCTATTATATCTGATGTGTCTGTAGGTCATTTATGGTGTGTTTAGCTATAAGAAATAGATGCATGCATATGTATTTGCTTGGAGAATAAATGCATCTTCACCCAAGCTGCTTGGCCTGTGCCTAAGGTCTCTCACCTGAGATAATGCTCTAGAGTGTTCAGATACTGCCTGACCTGAAAAATCCTCATAGTAGGTATTCAGTCCTTAGCTCGATCATTACATGATTACATTGCCTGCATCGATGGCACAGCAACTTTTTAGATCATGGCTTTGAAGAATGCTTAGATTATCTTTTTTTTTTTTTTTAGTTTTATTTACTTGTTTTAGAGGGGGAAGGGCAGAAGAAGAGGAAGAGAGAAACTCTCAAGCAAACTCTCACTGAGCACAAAGCCCAACATGGGGCTTGATCTCACAACCCTGAGATCACGACCTGAGCTAAAACCAGGAATCAGATGCTTAATTGACAGTGCCACCCAGGTGCCCTGACTATCTTTGATTCCTTGGGTATCTGTTCCAAAACTCAATGAACTATTATCTTGACATGGCTGAAGTTAAATATTTGAGACACTAAGGAAGCAGACATATTAATCTATATTGGAGAAAAGCTACCATGATAAAAGAAAAGGCATTTTATTAACCAATAACCAGGGTGGATCACCCTTGAATAAACATGATGTTGTGGGAGATTTACTTCTCATTTAGTTATAGCTAGACTACTCTGTGATTTAACCCAGGAAGAAAAACCAGATAGAATAGAGGAAGCTTTCAACAAAGAACATCTTCGGTACTAGAAGAGTGGCTGGTAAGATCCAGATTGAGCAGCGGTTCTTCTTGACACACAGGCACGTGAAATAGCCAGTAAACTACTTGAGTAGGATATTTTTACTTACAGAAAGAAATTGTGCCATCTCTAGGAGCTTTAATAAAAACAAATCTTATAAACTTGAACAATAAATCATGAATAAACTTGGATCAATCATATATGACAACCATAAATAGATTCTTGGAGATTCTAAGTCTTCTGCATTGAAGAGTGAACAAGCCAGAAGAAAGCACTGGGAACCCAGATGTTAAATGGGTTTTATATGGAAAGCAAATATTGCACTATAAAATTTCATGGTTAAAAAAAAAGTACACATAGTCACCAGTTGTGAGAATTTCATGGTTGTTTGAAGTTTTAGGTTTGGTGCCTCTTGGTTCCAAAAGAGCTCAAGTGCACAGAGATGTATCTTCAGCCTCCTGAAACACAGGACATTTTACTATAGACAGACCAGATTTGTAGTAATTATAAAGAATTATATCTATATAGTGTAATTAATTCCTTCTCTTTGACTTCGGGATCAATCATTTTTATAAGCAACAATAGATACATCCATAACCTTTCTGCTCTCTTTTCCACCCTGGGAACCAGGGCTTTTCTCTGATCAAGGTCAAAGGTAAGAGAGTGAATTTAAATGTGAGCACTAAGCAAAAGGCCTCCTGTACTCCCATAAACTCTTGAATTTGGAATGTCTTCTGCTCAGCCAAGGCTTTTCTGGATCTTACCCTTCACCATCTCACATGATTGAAACTTCCCTGGTCTTTCCATCCCCACTCTGCCTTCATCACAGGGAGAACAGAAAATTTCTCCATCCAATCCTATGAGCCCAAATCCTACTTCACAGCTCTTGTTGCCAGTCTTGCCATGTACAATATGTTACCTACTACCCGTACTCCTTGAAAGATGCTCTCACTTTGCAAAAAGCATCTCCATCCTGCTGGGGGCCATCCATAGTCACTTCGATATCCTATTGATGACTCAGCCGGCATCCTGGCTTCCTGGAGCCATGCCTCTGCTGCTATCCTCCCTGTTGCCACAGGCCAAGACATAACTCAGACCATAACCTGGCCCATGACAAATGTCTTCCACACCTCCGCGATGCAAACCCTAAGCTCCTCCTCTGACCCACCTCCCTCTCCTTCCATGCAATCTCAGCTCCAAACTGAGCCACTCCTGAGCTCTGAGCTATCCTCACTGCAACTTGGCCCTTCCCAGAGTCTTCTTCCAGCCTCAGGAAGCCCTTATTCCTCTTGTGCCCATGATCCACCTCCACTGACCATTTCACTTTTGACAGCCTAGTAATTTTTCTTTCCCCCTTTTAGGGATTTGGCCCTGAATTTGCTAAACCTGACTCCTGGTCGAGGAGAGCCATCAACCTCTGTATACCTTCTGAGCTGGAAATTCTAACACCCAACATTTTCTGATCATTCCTCATACATCTTTTTTCAGCCTGAGGACCCCCATCTCACTGCCAGTGTCTGATTTCTTTAAGCCCTCGGCATGAGGCTGCAGACATATATTGAGCTACACATTTGCTTTAGGTATTTAAAGCTGGTCTACTAGTGTATTCCTCACCCTTCTTTCTCCACATTTGTTTCAACTGTCCTTAAGCCCAGAGTATCCCCACCATACCCTGCCTTCCATTCCCAAGCCAACTCTGCAAACAGAGCTAATATCCAACCACATCAGACCTCTCCAAGGTAATGACTTTTAGGTTTCCCCATTAATAACCTGATTTCCCAGCTCTCCAACTCAGAGGACACTGTACTCTCCTCCACCCATCCAAGAAAAGGAGACCCTTGTTCCAGCCAATTTTGGTTCAAAACACACACCTGGGTGGCTCATTGGTTTGGGCCACTGCCTTTGGCTGGGTCATGATCCCGGAGTCCTGGGATCGAGTCCTGCATTGGGCTCCTTGTCCAGTGGGGAGACTGCTTTTCTCTCTGCCTCTGCCTGCCACTCTGCCTGCTTGTGCTCTCTCTCTCTGACAAATAAATAAATTAAAAACAAAACAAAACAAAACAAAGTCACACACACATTTACAGCTTCCCTCCATCTTGGAACTACGTCCAAAAAGTAAAAGCCATTTTGCTATCCTCCAATCACTTACCTTGAAGATGAACACCGTGTGTATTAAAATACAATCCCACACCTACGTGATTACTGTTGGCATACGCCTGTTATAGATCCCTATTTTATAAGTGGCCTTTGACTTAAAGACCCCCTGACTAGGAGAGGAAATATTCTCCCGGCTCTTGTCTACTCAACATTCTGTCAACAAACAGGAGAGGGAGGCTGGTCTCATGAAAAGTTCTTACTCGCCCTTCACAGGCAATTCCTCAGGAGCTACATTGTCATCTGCAGCTGAGTCCATGCCCCATCCCTGACTTCCTATGCTTCAAATCTTGGCAGGAAACATAGCTTCCAGGGCCAGTCCCAGAAAACATTAGAGGGGAGGGGCATACTGCCTTGGCTCTTAGTGGGTTGGCTGCCTGATCCCCTTCCTCCTATCACAGGAGCCACTCTGGGGCCTCAGATCCCTGGCAGGGGCTTTGACCTTTGGACAACCCCTGAAAATCATTAGACAGATCAGGGCTTGGCAAATGTTATAGGCTTCTAGGGCCAGAAGCAAAATTGAGGAAATTATGTAGGAACTTATATAACAGGGGAAAATTGCTAACTCGCCCTGCCTTATCTATCTGGAGTAGGCCATCTGGGAGTGGACACACTTTGTGCCTAGTTGCCATCAACTGGAGTCAGCTGAAGACATTCTTGGGGAAAGGAGCACAGGCCCAAATAGGAGGGGCTGGTGATTCTGGTGGACAGAGTTCTGGGTATCCCTGGGCAGAGAGTGAAGGGGAGACCAGCCAGGTCACATCACCTTGGATTTACTTACTAGAGGGGGTTGACTGTCACCTGCTCCCTTAGTTCATGTCCTAGGGGCAAAATCAGTGCATGAGACCCTTGGCAGGGGGCCTGGACACCTGGTGCCAACCCCAGAACTCACCATGTTGCCCAGGTCCTTCCCAGGCTGCTTGGCTGGCTACTGCTCCCTGCATCACTGTGACCTAGCAGGGCCTCAGCTACATGGCCCTGGGTCCAGCCACTGAAGGCATTATAGAATAGTTATGGAATTACCTGGCTTTTGTCACAGGGACTTACTTGGCTGCCCAGGCCCCGTTCCCCAACTCCCCTATTTGAGAACCTTGGTAGGGGACCTGGGCCTGTCATGCCAACCTCTAAACCACCAAGAGGGGTATCAGAGTCTTGCTTTGGCTCTTTTCAGAGGGGACTGGCTATTGAGTACTCTATATCACCAGGGTTACCCCAAAATCTCAACCCTTGGCAGTGGGCTGGGACAGTGGTGAAAGCCCCAGTAATCATAAGAAGGTGGTTCTCACATTATCTTGGTTCTTCTTAGAGGTGGTCGGTTGCCTGGCCCCCTATTCACCCACCTCCCTAGCACCACTGGAACCATGCCAGTGCCTAAGACTCTTGGCAAGGGGCCCGGATGGCTGCTGCCAGTCCCTGAAGCCATTAGAGACTCACTACAGGATGGAGGCTATTGAGCATCCTTGAAGGGTTCAAATTGAAAAGAGCTGTTAATTTACACACCAAGTTTCAAAGCCAGAGCCCTAAAAAAAAGATGTAAAATATCTCATTGATACTGTTATCTTGATTACATGTCGAAAGGATGATATTTTGGATATACTGGGGTAAATAAAATATATTAAAATTAATTCCACCTGATTCTTTTTTCTTTTTCAAGATGCAGCTACTAGACAGTGTAAAATTATATGTACCTGATTCAGGCAGGGCTGCAGTAGAGGAATGACACTGTATTGTTGGGATACTTTTCCCACATCACCATGGTCACATTAGGGAGTCCACCTTGGCCAGGGACATGGTCCTTTGGTGCTAGCCCCACAGTGATGAGAAGTCTCTGCATTGCTCTGGCTCTGAGAGTACGTTGGCTGCTAGACCTCAGGCTGTCAGATTTAGCAAATAAAAATGCAGGATATCCACTTACTTTTGAATTCCAAATATGCAATCAATAGTATTTTATTGTAAGCATATTCCATGTCATTATTGGTTGTTTCTCTGAAATTCAAATTCCACATCCTGTGTTTTATCTGCCAACCCCAAATTTTCTCTGTGTCCTCCCATCTCCAGGGCCACACCTGTGACTCAGCCATCAGTAGGGGGCTTGGACCACTGGTGCCAGCCACAAAAGACCTTACAAGTACTCACTACATTGCCTTGGAAAATCTCAGAGAATCCTGGATGCCCAGTCCTGTCCCTTGGGCCACACCAGCACCAGTCGATGCTTCACAGAGGGTCTGAGACTCTGGAGGCTACCCCAGAAGTTATTAGAGTTTGTTTGTACACTTCCTTTGTGTATATTGGCTGGTCTGATGGGCCCCACTTCACTGGACCAACACTAAAACCTTTATGTTGACTAGATCCTTCTTAGTGTATGTGACCTCCATTTTGCCCATGTGCCACCCATCACCAGATCACATGAATGCTCAACCCCTTGATGAACAGCTTGGACCACTGGTATCAGCTACAGAAATCACTGGCCTAGTCTTGGCATTGCCTTTGCAGCTTTCTGTGTGTATTGTAGGCTGGCCTTCACAGTCCCCACTTCACTGCAGCAGATACCTCATAAGCCATTAGAAAGTGATCACCGTATTGCCTTGGTTCTCCTTATGGTGAACTGGCTGTAGGGTCCTTCTCTCCCCCCACCCCCACTGGTTCACGGTGCTTTATACCTTTGACAGGTGGCCAAGTCTCCCTGGATCTCCAGGCATGTGGCTCATGCAATGGATGAGGTGCGGGGACAAGTGGTCAGCCTGTGGAAGGTGTTGCACATGGGCCCCGGCCATCCCAGAGGTCTCCTACTTGCTTCTGGATGAACTATTCCTTTCTTCAACTCCTCATTTCTCTGTCAGTGGATGGTGGAGTCTACTGTGGGCTCTGCAGATAAGTCCCATCCCAGCTGGCCAAACTGGTCAGTCTCACAAGCCTTTGCATGGGCTGCTTCTTAGTTTTTATGGCCCACCCTTGCTCATTGGTTTTGTTGCTTGGGTGTTTTCCAGTCTCACTTCTAGTTTCTCCTTTGGATATGTGATGTCTTGATCATAAATGAGGGAGGGCACTGGGAGGATGAGCACTGCACTGAGTCTCACACAAGAAGGTAAAACACCTGCTGGGGTTGTAGCTCAGCCACAAAAACCTTGTGTGGATCTGGAAAAGCTTCTTCAACCTTCAGCCTCAGTTTCCTTCCCTGTAAATGAGAGGCTGTGTCCATTTGTGCTTTTGAGAGGATGAGAATGATGTCTGAGTTCTTGGGAGATGTCAGGATGTTATCTTACATATTTATGATTATTTATGGTTTGGTATCAACTTTTTGCTTTCTGGTTCTGTTGTAGGAACAAGGACAGTCCCCACGGCATGGTTGCATGCTAGGAGGGAGAGAAGATCACCCACAAATTCAAGACATATAGACTCTGTCTATAATTGTTTTTGGATTAGAAGACAGGGTGGTGCCCTTTGCCTGATTTTCTCATGTCTGGCATAGGTTCCCACCTAACCCAATGGCTTTGCTTCTATCCTACATACCCTGAGTCTCCTTGTCCAAATTCTCAGCTGTGATCTAAAGATTTTCCCATTTACCATCAACATTGAAGCTAACATTTTAAAGCAGTAGGAGTCCCTCAGCCTTGGCTCTAACTGTTAGCAGACCCTGGAAATTTTGTTTTGGCCTGAGGAGTTTGGCCAGTCAACCAGGCTCATTTAAAGCATTTAATCATGGTGTTTTGTGTGTTATCACAGTGACTTTGGTGGTGTGAGCTCAAAGAGCAGGTTAAGAGCACCTTTCCTCTGGGAAATTTCAGTGCGCCTACAGGCAGTGGATGGACACAAGATATCAGGGCAGATGTGGAAAGGGGGTGTTGGCCTCTGGACTCCACTTTCTGTCCACTCTCTGGAGTTGTAGAGGGCTGCCTTTCTGAGCAGAGACTCATTTTGTCACTAGTGACTTGGTATCTGTGGTCTAGTGGGAAATCTCCCTATAAGAGACACTAAAAAGTGTTTTTTGTTGATGGTGTTTGTTTGTTTTATCCTAAAAGGAATGAACCCACACACCACCACACCTGGTACTAAGGGAGATCAGGGCCAATTGATGGAGTTGTAGGGCTGTTGTACCAGTCCTAGGAAAGCATAGTTAGGCCCATAATGAAAAGGGCCATGATGATGGTAGGTGCTAGTTGCTGATTTATTATGGCCCACCTGGGCTCTATAGCAGGGAGGCCTGGAACTTTCTAAAACTTTCTGAGATCCTCTGTGTGTAAAAATTAAAACAAAGTATTATCTGGGGCCACAGTGGATGCCACCTCTTCCTGTCCCTCCCCACTTCCTTTTCTTCTCAGAGCCATAAAAAATAGGAACAGCTTGATAGGAGGATGATGGACACCATGGAAACTTTAGCTGGGTCTCCAGTCCCAGCTATGGAAACTCTAGAGTTCTGTGTCCTCTAAGAAGGTCAGAGTGATGGACAGTCACTCCCCACTATGGATCCCCCAGGCCTGGGACTTGAGCCAATGAACACCAGGCTGGTTTGTGTACAGGCATGAGAATTCCTTCATGAGCAGCTCTCTTCACTACAAGAATTCTGAAATTAAATATGCTTGTCATTTGTAGTGCAATTAATACCACTTGGCAAGGATAGGGACCAGGATGCCAACACCAGATAAGGAAGGCTGTGTGGAAGAACTCTGCTAGCTCCGGGACTCTATGAGCTTAATCCTGTTATTATGGTTAATATGTGTAATTTAAAATATCAATGATGCATATCAATAATGAGGATTTAGTTCATCTTTTCTAAATATATGGGTCACACATATATAGCGTTCCACAGCTTGCAAAGCAGAACTGTTGTAACCCTGGCAGAAACCTACTGAGCCATTTACAGTTGAGAAAACTGGCTCTCAATGCCGATTTTCCAGCCCCAGTCCCCAGAGCTGGCAAGTGGAGGGGGAGTCAGCCTGTGCCCTGGGTGAGGACCCTTTCTGGGCCTTGCTCCGACTAGTCCACTGTGTGATCTTGAATGAAGACTCATGTCCCATACCCACCTAACTCCCCAGGACCCACCCCCACCTATCTCATAAACACCAGGTGATGGCCACCTTCCCACAGATGTGCCTGGGGCTCTGTGGCCCTCTGGTCATGTCTTCCCATTTCTTCCTGGAGCGTGGGTCCCCAGAGGCACAGGGACTCTTCCTTCTAATTGAATAAGCCACCATATAGTCAAAAAATCAAGGGTCTGGGAACCAGGCCATTTTTCATCGTCACAGCCTTCAGTGCACTGCTATGGAATGAATGTGTCCTTCCAAAATTCATACAATGAAGCCCTGATCCCCAATATGATGGCATTAGATGGTGGAGCCCTAGGAGAGGCTTAGGTTAGATGTGGTCATGAGTGGGGACTTGTGGTGGGGTTAGTGTCCTTATAGAAGAGGAAGAGACTAGAGACTTCGCTCCATCCTGTGAGGACACAGCAGGAAGGAGAATATCGATAAACTAGGAAGAGGGTCTTCACCAGAATCCGACCATGCTGGCACCATGATCTCAGGCTTATAGCATCCCAGAACTGGGAGAGACAAGTGTTTCCTGGTGAGGCCCAGTCTATGGTATCTTGTCACTGCAGCCCAAACTGACTAAGACAGGCAGGGGCAATGCTCGCATATTTAAAATCTTATTTCTTAGCAATTTGGGGGCACTTGTGCAAGGCACCTAACAAGCTCGGGGCACATGGGTGATAAACTCTCTCTTTTCCTAGGGGATGTAGCCTTTTAAATCTCATTGCTCACATTCAGGCCTTTGACACATCACCCAGAAAATTTCCTGTGTTTCTAATCTCCTGTGTTCCCTGCAGGTAATTGCACAGAAAACCTGTGCTGTAAGGAGAATTACAAGGGATTATACACCTCCTTTCACCTCACTAAGCTTTCTTTCTGACAGAGAAACAGGCATGTTTTCAGGATGGGGTGTGGGGTAAGGGGACAAGCCATGTAATTGAGCCATATACTTTCTTCATCTCACTAAAAATTCACAGTGGGAAACTACCTAAGCTTAGCCCCAACAGAGGCTCAGAGCCTAGGGCTGATATGGCCCTCTGAGTTCGGTCAATCCGGCCTCCATGAAGAGGCTGTGGTCTAGATGTAGGACTTGTTCAGCTCATACCACTGGCTCAAGCTGACCTGGCTGTTAACCATCTTGGGCTCTTTCTGCTGCCTCATGGCTGAGAAACACCCTCTCTTTCCTAGAAAAATGATCAGTCAGGATTGGAAGGTTTGCATAGGGCAGGACATCCAGTGAGCTGCTTTGCAACAGCAGGGATGGGAACTGGGGTTATTTATTAATACTCAGAACATTTTATGAGCCCCCAAATGTGGATATGAGGTGTGACCATGGAACCAACATGTGAAACCAGGCCTGTTTGAGAAGCTGTAGCTACATGGTCATCTTATCCTGGTTGGTATCTCCAGGAGGTCAGGGGCGATAGAAGGGAATCATGAAGCACAGATGTCCTGCCCTACCCATCCTGTCCCATCTCTACCCAAACGGTGCTCAGACCATTGGTCTGTTGGAAGGAGGATAAATGTAAACAAGGGGGTTGAGAGATGTCAATGATGTCAGAAAAGTTACAGCTCTGGGAACTTTCAGGAAGACAAATGAAGATAAATGAAGGTATTCCACAGAAATCACAATAGAAAAAATAGCAGCTGCCCTCCGTGGAAAGCACTGTCCATGTACTACCTTACTGGGCCCTCATTAAAGCCTGTGAGGTTGATATTATCACACACACCCCCCTCACACACACACTTTACAGATGAAGATACTGAAGTTCATAGAGGTTATCTCTGACTTGGCAAGTGTATGGCAAAACCAGGGTCCCGATGCAAACCTCTATGTCCCCAGAGTCAGAGCTTTTCCACTGTGGTAGAATGAGAACAAAACATGAGTTCTTATCAGACAGGTCCTGATTCACCGTATGCCAGCCGTGCGACCTTGCATAGGTGACTTCTCTGTGCTTTCATTCTGCCATCTGTAAAATGAAGATTATAAGATCAAATGAGATGAGACTTAAAAAGCACTGGGCATAGTTCCTGGTGAGAGAATATGGAATAAATCCGAACTGCTGTTATTCTTGTTCTTAAACCTTCATTATGGCAAAGGGCATCTGCAGCTTTGACCAATGTTGTGTTATTTGAAAATCTAAATGTCCTTGCCTGTGACAAGGAATGATCTCTCTTTCCCCAGTGTACTTCCCCAGTCCTCCCCTCTCAGCAAAGGACACCACTGCTATGGACTGAATTGTGTCCCCTCCAAATTCATAGCTTGAAGCCCTACCTGCCAATGTGGCTGTGTTTGGAGATAGAGTTTGTAGGAAGTAATTAAGATCAAATGAGTTTCTAAGACTGGGGCCCTAACAATAGGACTGGTGCCCTTAAAAGAAGAGAAAGAGACACCAGATCTCTCTCTCTCTCTCTCTCTCTCTGCTGTGTGAGGACATGGTGAGGAGGTGGCTAGCTCCAACCCAGGAAGAAAAGTCTCACTAGAAACCTATCTTGCTGGACCTTGACCTGAGACTTCCCAGCCTCTAGAATGGTAAGCACATAGATCTCAGCTGTTTACGTAACACAATAGATGGTATTCTGTTACGGCAACCCAAGCTGACTAATAACAACCCTACATGAAGTGTTACACAAGCTAGAGTCAAGGGTGTTGTTCTGGATACTTTTCGTTCCCTCCAGATCTCACGTCATCCAATATCATATTTTATCAATTGTGCCTTTAAGACCTTTCTCAAATCTCATTCCCCTTGGTTCTAGGAAGTACTTTTATTATGGACCTTTTAAAAGATCTGTAAGAATAGAGAAAAAAAATACGAGAAAGCCAGGGAACCCATCACCAATCTCAACAATCGTCAGCACATGGTGACTTAATTCATGTATGGCTTTAGCCAGTCTCTCATTTCAGAGTATTTGAAACCCCAGACACCATACAATTTTTCCTATTTATATTGGTGTATTTCTGTAAAAGGTAAGGACTCCTTTTAAAACATGACCATCTTACCAGTATCATGCTTATTTTTTTCAACAATCTCTTAAGATAGCCAGTCAGTGTTTATATTTCCATAACTGACCTGGGGCAAAAAAAAAAAAAATTCTTATCAGACTGTTTGTTTGAATTGGGATTCAAGTAAGATTCATCTGTTGTGATTGGCTGACTTGTCTTTTACATCTCTTTTACTTTGTATGTTCTCCTACATCTTTTTATCTCTATCCAATTTTTAAATTAGTAATTTGGATCATTTGTCCTGGAGAGTTTCACACAGTCTGAATTTTGTTGATTATCTCCTGGTGTCATTTTAACAGGTTCCTATTCAATCAGTGTGTGTGTGTGTGTGTGTGTGTGTGTGTGCACGCGCGTGCTTGCGTCCTTAGCTATGTGTGCATGTGTGTGTGCACCTGTTGCAGATGTATGTATGTGCACACACGTGTGCACATATAGGCTTGTGTGCATGTGTGTGTAGAGAAAAGAGAGAATGTTCTTATATTTCAGTTGCTCCCTCCTTTGCAGGGGTTGAGGAATTAAATATATCTTTTTATCTTTTGGTATCTAAAAAGGTTTGTATTTTTGTTCTACTTTCTATCCTTAAATAATGGGTCAGTCTTGGGTTTCACTTAGAAAATACTTAAACTTTTATCTCCTATCACTCATCTTGTTGTTATGAGTTAATTGATTTATTGGTGAAATTCTTTTAGTTTCTCTTCATCTCCATGCATTTCCATGACCCTAGTCTCCATCATTTGCTTTTCTCCTCTGAACAATTGCAATGGTCTCCAGACAGATCTCCTTGCATCTAGCAGGTTTCCTGCCAGTGAGGTGTCCCCAGCAGCCAGCCAGACCTTTTCCAAATAGCCATGTTATGGCACCGGCGCGGGTTTCTCTTTGCACATAGAGTGCAAGGCAAAAGTGAAGGCCTCTGAGGCCCAGTGTGACCTGGCCCCTACACGGTGGGCTGATTTCCTCCTGAATGCCCCTCTTGTTTCTTCCAGCTCATCACGCTGGCTTTTTGGTCCCTTGAGCACATCTACGTCCCACGTCAGTGCCTCTGTGCCAGGTGTGGTCCTCTGCCTGGAACGTTCCCACTCAGTGTTTGCTTGGCTGGCTGCTCTTCTTCTAGGTGCCCCCTGGAGTGGCCCTTCCTCAGTGAAAGCTACCCTTGCTTCTCTCCACTGGAATAGAGCCCCCCAACCCCCACGCTTCATCCCATAGCAACCTTGCCTTTACGTTGTGGCCCCTTCATTTTTGTGTGGACTTAGTATTTGCCTTTACCACCAGCTTGCCAATTCCACAAGGTCCGAAGAAACCTTACTCACAACTTTCTCTAGTCCAGGGGTTGGGACAAAGTAAATGCTCGATAAAATGTGAGAATCCATTAATAGAAACAGTGTGCCAGAGGGGTGAAGTATAAAGAAGAGAGAGGTGGAAAGGCATGAACTCCAGCCCTTTGCCGTCTTTGGGGAAGAACTTTCTCTGCCTTTGTTCCCTCTGGTGGTAGCAGGGAGGAGCTGGCCAATGACAAAACCAGGAGCAGTCAGGCCACGGTGGTGGGTCCTGATCTTTGGGATTATCTTGGGGTCTTGGTTTGGGATCCCCCAAAAGCTAATTCTGAGGTGAAGATTTGAGTGTAAGTAGTTTATTTAGAGGTGAAGGACACTCCAGGAGAGTAGGGGTTGAGGCAGAGGAGGGAAATATCAATAAGGGGACTGTCATCAAGTCAGCTTCCCCCAAGGGTGAGAAGCGCTTAGTCCCTTGGGGGTGCTCTGAAAGCCAGGGGAGGAGCTGGGACATTTATCCACCAATACCCTTAGTCACAGACTGATGGCTGCTCTCAGGTGGCATCTATTCTCAGGAACTTCTGGGCCTCTCAGCAGGTGACAAAGTGGGCTCCAGCAGGTAGAGAAGGCCCTCTGGCAAAGGATGTGCTGAGGGGGTCAAGTCAGGGGTCATTTCAGAGCACAGACAGCATCCCAGAGACCCCTGTCACCCCACAGAACCTGGCACAGGGCCCCACAAGAATTACCCAGACAACGTGACTTCCCCATACCACAGAGAGACATCCTGACAGAGGCCGGACCGGTGGCTTTGGGAAAGACTGAAGGATGAAACCCACTCAAGCAGCAAAGAAGGTCTTGAGTGCTGTACACACATCTGGTGTGCGTGCAGGAGATCAGGTCAGGAATCCACCTGCCACACCCGCTTATTCTGGGTGACTTCTAGGTGGGTTAGGGTCTCTGCTAAATGACAGGGGGGAGCTGGGAAGATGATGATGACCAATTTGCACAGGCTTCACCTCTCAAAGCACTCTCTGTGCACTTGTGTTCCCACTGGCAACAGCTGGGGAGGTGGGTGGGGGGGAACTTGTTGCCCTCATTTACAGATGAGGAAACCACGCAGAAGGAGAGGTAACTTTGCCAGGTCCTGTCCCCAGACACTGAGGGTGGTACCTGACCCTAAGCTCTGGCTTCTTTCTTAGGGATGAGTATCTGCCTGGGTGGGTGAAGCTGTGCTGTAGGAAGGTAAATGGGGACACGGAGGGGAGCAAAGTTCTTGGTGAGAATGCTGTGGCAGCTTTTCCAAAGCAGAGGGACAGGTGACATTCTGAGGAGCAGCCACAAGATGGCAGAGGGACTGCACACAGCTCCTCTCTGGTTTCCTTGGGGGCTGGGGGAAGGGGACCAAGGATGAAAGTTTGCTTAACATGTCTTGAGAGTCATGGTGACTCCTGTAGGGTTGGCTGGAAATAGAGGAGAATGCAAGAGACAACAAGAAACTCTGCCAAGTACTGTGTGACCATGGTCAAGTTGTTTGACCTCTCTGGGCCTCAGGCTCCTCTTCTGTAAAATGGTGGTTTGGGACTTAAAGCACAATATTAACACTCTTCCAGTTGTTTCAATGAAGGAGCAGGACCACTGAGGGACCTTGGAAGCTGAGGTCGTCTGTGGCTCGGGCTGTGGGTCCGGACCAGCTGGTGGCTGGCAAGAGGGTCACAGGTGACCAGAGGAAGATGGGACAATAGTGGTCTAACCAGTGGCTTCAGGACAGGGTGAGGAGGGAACAGGAGAATGGTGGGAAATACACAACAGAATGTGGAGAGCAAGGACTCACTTAGAGGTATCTCCCTGGCATAATTCTCAATTGAGAGCTTTAGCTAAACCATCTTTTCTTTGCCACCCTCCCCCACCCTCCACCCTTGCTGAACCCCCCTCCACCACCTACACACTTCATAGCTCATGAGCCTGTTTATTTTCTTCATGGCTGCTATTGCTCATTTCTGCCTCCGCCCCCAGAATATGCGCTCATGAGGGTACGGACTCCATTTTTGCGTTAATGCCGAGTCCTTGGTGTTTGGAACAGTTCCTGAAGTATAGTGGTTGCTCAATAAAAAGCTGCTGAGTGAATGCAGAATGGGAGTGATGATGGAGACAAAGCCTGGACTAGGAGTCCAAGACCCAGGGCTCCCCATTGTGGCCACCAAAGTGCTGTGTGATTTTCAGGAAACCTCTTCCCCTCTCTGGGCTTCACTTGGCTCACCCTTAAAATGAGGTGTTTGGGTTCCATGATCAAGCATCTTAGAGACTTAGAGACAGAAGCTCCTTCCTTCTCGGGTTTCAAGTCCCAGGTTTCAATCAATTCAATCACTCCCCTGTCGTGCTTCACTTGCCCCTCAAGGAGCCCCAGAGAGCTGATGGAGAAGGACCTTGTCCTACAAGCACCCATTCAATCAACAAACATTCCTGGGGGCTTACTGTGTGTGAGGCTTGTATAGTGCAGATCGAGGCAGAGCATACACTGGCCTTGCAGGGCTCTCACAGTTGAGTGGGCAGGGGTGAGAAATCCCAAGTCTTCTTCCTTCATTCCTGATGGTGGGAAAAGCCAAGTCCTAGAGGAAGAAAATTATCCAGGTGTGGAACCCTTAAAAAAGAAGATTTCTAATAATAGGAAGGTGGGGCCTATGGGAATAGGATGTCTCTGCACCTGGCTCTAGGAAAAATAATGGGCTGGGCGAACCAGACCTTCAGCTCCCCAGCCCCGCTGGTGTGGCTCTTTGGGTCTCGTCCCTGGGAAACCCAGCTAGGTCTGCCCAGCCTGGAAACGTGTCCCACCCCACCTGCTCCCCTCATTAGAACATACTGGCCCTGTGTCCCTTCCCTTTGGTGCCCTGCTTTGTGTTGTGAGATTAATCTGAGTAGATAGAGCAGATCCAAGGAGTTTAAGGAACGTATGATTTACCCTTCCAAAATAAGAACTTGAATTTATTTACCACAAAAATGCCACAGAAGTAACTCTAATGGTAGAATTTCAGGCCATTGACATGTTGGGTTTGGGAAGAAAGGTATGAAGTCAGTAGCCGGTGATGACTCCAGCTTCTCCGGTCCCCAGGCCTGAGAGCACAGGTGCCAAAGCTTCTGGAGAACCTTGCCGTTCAAAGTGCGGTCAGAAACCACTGCATCAGCACCGCCCCAGAAGCTTGTTAGAAATGCCGATTGTCAGCCCCTCCCAGAGCTACAGAACCAGACTCTGTACAGGAGCCCCTGTGACTGCGTGCACCCAGGGTCAGGGAGAGGCTGGGCTGGAATGCCCCTTGGTCCCCGGGAAGGATGCCCCTGGCAGCCCCAGCTCTACCTTGACCATCTCTGCATTCCCTCTGCAGGGACAAGCTATTTACTCGTTAGGAGGCAGGAGAAGGAAAGGCGCTGGGAATTCTGATAAATAAGAAGGTTGTTAGCGTAATGAGCCACAGCAGCTCCCTGAAAGAGCTCCCCTTGTGAGACAGGGTAGGCTGGCTAATGGGAAGCCCTCCTTAGAGTTGCAAGTTCCCTTTTCATCTGGTCTGGTGTTTGCTCACGAAGGAAATCAGGCCATCAAACAGCATTTGTGATGTTCCCCTAAAAACAGATCCATAATCTGTGTGCAGACCCCTTCCCTTTACCTTTCAGACCCACACTCCAACCTTCTCTTCCTGCAGGGGGGCTCCCCTGTCTGGATTGCATCACCCAGCTCCCTGCCCAGGGGTTCCTGCCAACGAGAAGCCCCAGGAGGGGATAGGAAGGTGACAGGACGATGAGGTGGGCTTGTGCTCTCCCAGGGCAGCCCCCAACAGCCCCCACTCCTTCCTGTCTGGGGGTGTTAGCAGCACCTGCTGGGGCCACCTCAGGTGCGTGGCCCTGCTCAGTTCCTGTCCTTAAATCCTGCCCCCACCTTTTTAAAGGGCCCCTTGCTCCTCAAATCACCCAGTTTGAATGAGCCATCTGACCCCGTACGGACTCACTCTGCCTGAGAAAGGACTGGAAGAAAACACACCAAGGTGGGCTGCATCCCCCCTTCCCTTCCTTGGACTATCTGTTGGAGTCTGACCCTCCAGAGATTCCATTTTCATTTTCCTCAGTCCCTATGCGCACCTGAGGACTTCAGAAAGTGTGGGAGTGTATTTTGTTTCTAAACATTTGTCTCCTCAGGCTTTCCAAGCAGAAAAAGGGCTGCAGCCTGGGAGCTCCGTCCCCCTCCCAGGGCCATGGGGGAGGGCAGAGCAAGAAGAACCACACCGGAGGGGGTTTTCATTGGCCCGGTGCTAATTCCCCTCACTGTGATCTATGGGTCCTGTCCTGGTGAGGGGGTATTGGCAGCAGATGCTGGAGTTATTGCCCCTCTGTGCTTTGCTTCTCCGGGGAGTGAGACTCTCTGAAAGGCTGTGGAGTAGGGGCTCCCCCAGGTGCTGCCCTGCCCCAGCTGCCCCTGCACAGTTGATCAGGGTCCTCACTGTCCTTGCTCCAACCATGCTGGCCCCCTCCCTGCTATTCCTCTAGCACCAAGCACACCTCCCCTCTCTCCATGATGCCCGATACCCTTAGGGCTTGCCTATCCCTCACCACCTTCAGGTCTCTGGTGAAATACCACCTTCATCAGAGGGCTCATCCCTGACCATCCTACATAATATGTCTTCCCCTTCCTTGTGTACAGCGAGGACCTCAGCACCGATGGACATTTTAGCTGTCTACAAGCTCCACAGGGCAGGCTCTGTGTCTGATTTGCTCACTGCTATATCCCCAAGCATCAAGAAGGCACTCAATGAAGTTTTGTGCAGTGAATGAATGAACACTCTCTCTTGGTCACCTTGGGAAGTCCGATCTGCACAAGGTGGGCTGCTCCAAATGTCCACCAGCACTCGGAGAGGGAGCAGCTGGTCCTCCAGGGTCAGCACAGCATGACAGGTGACTGTATCCATCAGCTACTCCGGTGGCCTCAGGTACGCTTGCAGCCAGATGCAGGCTCTTCTTCCTGCTCATCCCTGCAGCCCTGCACAGGTCCCTGTCTGTTGCAGGAAGCCTTGGGGGAGCTGAGGGACACCTCTGGAGCTCTGGTCTCTGGCAGTGCCTTATTCAGCCCTCCATTGTGTTTCTGCTCTAGGAGCTATATTTGTGTCCCAAGCCAGGCACAAGTATCACATCCTTGTTAAGAAAGATCCCACCCCTGTGAGAAATGCCTAGACCCACTGGAGGAAGTCCCCACTTTCCCTGATGGTCAGGGACCTGGGCCAATCCTTTCCTTCTATGGTCACAGAAGCCTCCCAGACATTGAGAGCCCAGGAAGGATGAAAAGCCTCAGTTTGATTCTGGAGGTCACCTGCCTATGAAACGGCACAGTTTTGACAACTGCCTTATTCTTCAACACTTGCAGATGAAGTAGGAGGCTGGGACAGAGAGCTCAGCATGCCCCTGCCACCATCCCCCCAGGGGGGGAGGGAGGGAGGGAGACTGGGGCCGTGGGTATTTGATATGGAAAAGACCTGCTAGGTCGTGGAGTGGGTCCCCTGGGGAAGTTGTGGCAGCAGGAAAAACCCCCGCCTACTCATTTCATGCTCTGGCTGAGGGCAGGAGCTGGAGATGGGAGCAAGTTGAAATTAGATGGGAATTTATTTAAGGTCTTTAAACATTTCTGCACTCAGGGGGCCTCAAGGGAACCACAGATCATCTCTTCCACAGACTGCATGGGAGCCACACTGTGACACATCAGGCCCCTGGGCCACCCCAGCACACAGTGGGGGAGAAGCCTGCACCCTCCCACCCTGCCTCACCCCAGAAGGTCGCTGCTGGCATGTCCCAGGGATCAAGGAGGGGGGTCACACCTCCCCACCTGCCCTGCCTGATGCCTCAGACAAAAGATATGAGGGGCAGTGGCTGGTGTTATCTTGCTCATCCTGTGCTCCAGGGGAGGGCTAAGCAGAGGACAAGGCTTCTCCCTGCATTCCCCGAGTCTGCCTTAGCAGCTTCTTCCCAGCCTGGGGTCACTTTTTCTACGAGGTAGTGGTGCCTCACAAATTTCTCTAAGCTTCCCTCAAAGTATCCAGGAACAGCTTTGTAATTTCCAAGGAGGAAATGAAAAAAGAGCTCAGTACTGTGCATAGTTATCAGCACAGGCTCTGGAGCCATTGCCTGTGTTCAAATCCCAGCTCCTCCACTTACCAGCTGGGCGACCTTGGGCCAGTTACTTAACTTCTCTGGGTCTCAGCTTCTGTACCTGTAAAAGTACGGATAACATCAAGAGTCATCTAGGAGGGTGGTTGTGAGGATGAAATGTGCTAAGATAATAAAAGTGCTCACATAGGTCCCTGACACACAGGAAGGGGTTGACAAGGGTTACCTATTATTTCTTCTGTCTGTTTAACAGGTTTTCCAGGGGATCCTGCTGGAGATCGGAGAGCCACTGTTGGACAGATGAGCAAGTATGACCATAAAGCCCCTCAGGGAAGGCCCTGGAAAGTTGGTGGGTCTACCATCTAATTGCCTATCCATTCATATATTCATCTGTTGTATGTTCATTCATGTGACATCTTTCAAGCTGGGGATGAAGAGATGATGGACACGTGGTCATTGCAATTCAGTGCTCACACTCATGCCCACACATAGACAGGGAGGCTTGTGTCCCAAGCTCACCTTCCTTCCCACCTGACCTGGAGGCCGCAGCTCTCCATCCAGAGAAAAGACAGCCATGCAATCGACTATTTATAGCTGGGTGCAGGGAGTGCTCATGGAAGCATGCAAGCCACGGTAGAGAATAGAGTGCTGTGCCTACAGTTGGGGGCACCTGGGGGGCTGGCAGGATCAGGGAATATACCACCAAGGGCCTATTTTTGAAACCCAAATGACAGGTCAGGATTTGGGGGGCACATATTGATGTGAGAATCATGGGGTTTGTTTCCAAGTGTGGACTCAGGAGCCGGAAGGCTTGGATGGACATATGGACTTCCCGTGTCCTGACTGTGCATCATTTAACCTGTCTGTGACTCTGTTTTCTCATCTGTGAAGTGGGAATAATAGTGGTACCTTCCTTAGAGGGTTATTACAAGGATATATGAGGTTTATTTTGTTTTAGTTTTTGCTTTTTTAAGGATGTATGAGTTTTTAAATGTAAAGCTTTGCGTGGAGGGCTTTGCACTTAGTGAACATTGCCTACATTGAAACTACCACCATGACAATCAGGAATGCTTTTAACTTAAATACAGAAAATCCAACTAGTCATGGCATGAGGAGTAAGGGGGTTATTTGTGCTCCTCGGCAGGAAACTTGAAGGTAGGAGGTGTGGTGAGTAGCCTCTGATTGCTCCTGGTGACCCCACTCTTCATTCATGGGGTGACCCCACTCCTCATTCTTGCCACCCCAGCCCTTCCAGAGTGAAGCTAGGAAAAGTCTGTGCCTTCTATCTTGGAAGCTCTCTGGCCCACCCTCAGACCACTAGCTGCCACGCCATGAGGACACTCAGGAAGCCCATGGAAAGGCCCAGGTCATGGGAAGCCGGCTGCCAGAAAGAAACCAGTGAGTCCGGAAGCTGATTCTTCAGCGCTGTCAGGCCTTGGGCTGAGATGACTGTAGCTCTCATAGTTTGACTACAGCCTCATGAGAGACCCTGATTCAAAGGCACCCAGAGAAGCTCTGCCCAGATTTATGAATCACAGAAACTGAGTGTGTGTGTGTGTGTGTGTGTGTGTGTGTGTGTGTGTGTGTGTTTGGGGGGGTGCTTTATTGTGCAGCAGTAGATAACTTATACAGAGGCCACCCACCTCAATGTTGCCATCAGAGACCCAGGTCCCTTCTGTCTTTCTTCTTCTCTTCTGTAGCTTGAGGCCTTCATCCTCAGGGTTACAAGATAGCTTCTGTTTATCCAGATGTCACATCTGCATACTAAGAAGAAGGCCTAAAACCAGACAGCGGGGAGACCTGCTGGGCCCGTCCCTTTCACAGAAGCTTTCTCAGAGAAGCCACCCAACAGCCTCCAAATACATCACATTGGTTGGAAGACCCTCATGGCCACCCTGGTCCCGCAGTGAATGGAAAGATAGACCAGATGACCTCTCACATTTCAGAATACCAAAGTTATACCTGAGAACCCAGCAAGGTCTATTCAGGCTGGGAGAAAGAAGGTGAGTGACTATCTAACTCAGCTGTGATTCCCAGGGCCTAACCCAGCACCTCAGTAGTTGGTACCCAAATAAGATTTTTTTGAATGAATGAACTAGGTGATAAAACTTCAAAGGCAGGGGTTGTTTACCCTGGTGCTCGGCCAGGCTGGTAGCTTAGGATATGATTGTGTTACACTGCTAGTGCACAGAGGGCAGGGAGTGTACCTAGTTTTTATGGGCAGCTCTGTGCCTGGCCCAGGACACAAGAGACATGCTTCAGGGTTTGCTGAATGGTTTAACCCTCTGGCTGACTGAGAGCTCTGGTGTCGTGTCTCCTCCCCCCGGAGAGTTGCTTAACCTTATGATGCAGTCTCCCTCTGAAATGGGAACCAGGAGTCTCACCCTCTTGTGAGGGAATGGGCATGCTTGCCCCTCCAGTGGACCTGCCCTTTCCTGGCTGAGATTATCTCTGCCTGCAAACAGGAAGATGATCGGGAAGCCTGCTCCTGGCTACCTCTGCTCTGCCCTGAGGGATTTCCCCCTCAGCTGGGGAAGGAGAGGTCTGGGTCCTGCCAGGACACCTCACTCAGGCTGCCTTCACTGTGCTCTCTGTGGGCTCCAGAGCCTAGTGTTGGGAAGTGCTGGGACAGAGGCCCCTGGTTCAAAGGAAGGTCCTTGCCAGGAGGCAATCCAAGGAGCTCCTCTAGCGGTGATGCTTCAGTTGGGGCACACCTAGATATGCTCATAGGTGTCCTAGCAGAAAAGCCCCTAATGCCCTTTACTCTCTGAAACCCATGTCATTTCCCTATCTGGAAATGCCCTTGACCCCTTCCAATTTGCTTTCTAATCTGTCTCCACCCAAAAAAGGGAAGAAGTTGCCTTCTGAGCAGAACTGGCCCTTGAAAAGTGTTTCCATGTCAAGAGATGTTGGTCAGACCCAAGGAATGTTCCAGGGGTCCATCATTAGAGAATCATTCATGGAGCCACCATGGATCCTTTCCCCTGGAGGTCTATAGAACAGGAAGAAATTTTCAGCTCCTTAGAATGGCAAGGGAACACATGCGGTGAGGTCCAGACAGCCCTTCCCCCGTGGCCCTCTGTCCCCAGGTGCCTGACGTTTTTATTCTTTGGTGGTATATTCACTGCTCAGGTGCATCCTGAATCCAGAATGCTCTGTCACATCACAGATCGACAGCACGTAGAGATGGTGGTCTACATCCCCCCAGTTGGCCAGGAAACACCTCGAAGGCAAGGGCTGTTTGGTGTTCATACTGTGGCCTCAATGCTTAGTGAGCTCTCCGTGTTAAGCACATGAACCTTCAAACAAGTGGATGGTGGGTCCCTCAGGAGACATTTAGATTCATCCTCTTGCTTTGCAAATGAGTTAATAGGGCTCTTTGTTGTCAAATGAAGGTCTGTATCATCAGCCAATAGGGAGAACAAGCAGATTTTTATATGTGGGCTGAGTCAGGCCCCGCATCAAGTGATTGTGAAAAAGGGAGTGCGTGCTCAGAGACCACGTCAGGACCTTATGAAATTAAAAAGAAAATGAACGATTATGCCATACACTTTGGAGACTCTTCTTCATCAGCAGAAGTTTAATATTCATAACTTGTGTGTTACATATCACCATCTCCGTGTATCGGTAAAGAAACTGGGGCTCCGATAATAGTGCGAGGGGTCTGGGCAACTTGGAGAGCTTGCTCCTACAGTCTAGTGGTCCTGGTCTGGAGGGCAGAAACTGAATCACGTGCACTGTACTTGCTTCCTGTTTTGCTAGAACAAATTCCCACAAACCTGGTGACTTGAAATTATACAAATTCATCATCATAGGATTCTGGAGAAGTCTGTACTCAAGGAGCCAAGGAGCTGTGTTCCTCTTGCAAGCTCTGGGGAGAATGTGCTTCCTTGCATTTTGAGCTTCTAGGGAAGCCCTGACTCCTGCCTCTTCCCTCCTACTCCCTCTCCTACTCCCACTCTGACTTTTTGGCCTCCCTCTTTGAGGGCACCTATTGCATGGAGCACTGGGTGTGGTGCATAAACAATGCATCTTGGAACGCTGAAAAAATAAAATTAAATTAAAAAAAAAAAGGACCTTTGTGATCCTTTTGGGCCCACCTTGATAGTCCTTCCTCTCTTCCCACCCTCCCTCCCTTCAGTCTTTCTTTTTTAAGGATAATTGAAATCAGCTGGGAAGGAACTTTCCCCTCAAGACCCCCCCACCCCCCAGCCCATTCAGAGGGGTGAAGTCCAGAGCTGGACACAAAATGTTGAAGGAACCAAAGGAATAGTCCCTTTAAGCCCTATAGGCATCATCTAGCATAGTTCTAGAATTCTGAGAAATTCTGGTGAAAAGGGGAAGGAAGGAGGGAAGGAGGGAGAAAAAAAGCACAGTGGGCTGAGAGACTGTGTGGAGACCCTACAGCCTGCTGGCCTGCACTGGGACTCATGATGGATACCACCCAGCAGCTCATTTATTTAACAAAACTTTATTGAGCACCTGGTGCTCTACTGGGCACTATGGGTGAAAACAAAGATAAATAATAGATGGGGCGTGCCCTCAGGGTGCCTTCAGTCTAGCAGGGAAGTGCGGATCTGAACACAGCTAATTTTTACTCGGGGAGAAGGGAAGTTGGTAGCACCCCCAAGAGAGAAGCATGGATCCCAGCCCGGGGCCTCCAGGCAAGCAACTGGGCACTTTGTCATTATTGCTGGGTTTTGCCGGGGCATAAAGTGTGAAGAATGGGGAGGGGAGGATGGGCCTGCATTTACTGCCCCACCTGGGCCGCTCCCTTGGGAAGGGTCTTAGTAGCAACACTCCGTGGTCACTCAGCAAGTACTGTTTGACGGTCTCCGGGGAAGCAGACCCTGGCTGGCTGGGGACAATAAGGTCCCTCAACAGCCCCTTGCATTGTTCCCAGGCCATCTGCTTCCCATCTTGGTACCCAAGCTGTTTCTGTGCTGGGAACATTCATGGGCACACACTTACCCAGAGGTGTGTGCACCACCCTCACACTCACAGACACACACAACACACACTCTGTGTCACTGCTACCACTAGGATGTAATAATCACAGCCTGAACGCAGTGCCCTCAGGGCTGCCTCAGTCACCACCCTTCCCCTCCCCCCCATCCTAGCCGCCCCCCTCCACCCACCCTCTCTGGTGGGGGCAGGGCACACCTCCGCACTTTCCTTTTTGCCTTCCTGTCCTGTTCTGCCCCAAGAGCCTGGGCGTCTCTCATTGCTTCCCTCCACTTCCTCCTTTCCTCTCCATTTGTACCCTGTCTGTCTATTCAATCTGCTTCTGCGTCTCTCTCCACTCCTCCCTGGAGTGCTGTGTGTGTGTGTGCACACGCGTGCATGTGTAAGAGTGAGAAAGGACAGAGGGAGACCATTCCTTTTAGGAGTTTTCCTCCTTGATTGAGCTATAGTTTCCTGCTAAAGAATCACAAATGCAGCAGAGCTCATTTCCTTCCCCCAGGAAGCATGATGCATAAATCCCGGCAGGATGGGGCCCGGAGAGCTGAATGAGGCAACAAAACCCCGCCTGCCTGACTGTGTGGGGCTTCCCCACACACCTGCTGCCTCTGCTCCCCGCACTGACTAGCTATTGCTTGTCCTAGGGCCACATCTTAGCCTCACAGGGACAAAGCGCAGGCCAGCTCTGGGCAATGCTGATGCCTCCTGGCCTAGGCAGGACTGGAATTCCCCTGTCCTTGAGGAGGTCACAAATCAATATGAAGGATGGAGGTTGGCCAAGAGGCTCGCAGGGCCCTGGGTCCTGGAGGGGGTAGGCCTGAGGACCAGGGAGGGGGAAAAGGCACTTTTTATTCCTCTGGGCCTGTGTCTACATCTACTTAAATCACTTGCCTGAAACAGTCCTTGTCACACCTCTGAGAAGACTGTATGAATTACTGTGGGACTGGAAGGAAGTTAATAAGGCCCAGAAAGGTTATACAGCATTCCTGAGGCCACACAGCAACTGGATCATCTGGTAGACCCAATTCCATATCTGCCTTACTCTTTCACCACTCAAAGCACAGGTGGTTTCCTGGAAAAGGAGATGCTACAGCTTGGTATCTGGGCGCAAACTTTGCATGCTGGCCCTGGTGAGGTGAAATTGCCTAAATAAATTCATTCTCTTTGCTGGAGGCTGGGGCTTTGAGAGGCCCAACGGTGTTCAGGCTTTCAATTGTCTGCCCAAGGCTATGGGTTTTAGAAACCAGATCCTGAAGCTTGTCCCTCATAAGGAAACTCTCTGCACTAAGCCTCAGACTTTCACATCAGAATATGCACGATAATTTATCTGCTTTCTTTAACGTATGCAGAGATGTCAGAGTTTTGAATTTAGGCAAAGGTGTATCAGAGACTATTGTGCGTTTCTGCCACACAATGATGGCTCTCCATGCACACTTGTTGTAAGTAAGCCTGCTTGACCTGGGTGCAGGTAAGACCCCTGGG
This sequence comes from Meles meles, assembly GCF_922984935.1. Classification (NCBI taxonomy): domain Eukaryota; kingdom Metazoa; phylum Chordata; class Mammalia; order Carnivora; family Mustelidae; genus Meles; species Meles meles. The sequence continues at coordinate 89,466,387 of NC_060070.1, read as the reverse complement.
AGCAGCCCTCAACCAATAAAGGATGAGGATCAGTGGGTAAATTTCCCAGCTTTCTCACCCCTCTGGAGGACAGCCCTGAAGCATCAGCTGCATCTCCCAGAGGTCCACCCTGAGGAGAAGCCCTGGTATCCCCAGGGTAACCTGCTCTCTGGAGTGCCTTGTGCTGGCTTTTTTCATTCCTACTCTACATCGGGTTCTCCTGAGATCGATGCCATATAATCTACAGGTCCTTGAACTGCGTTCTATTCTGGGGGAACTCAACCAGGACAGTCACACTGAGGAGAAAAGGAGCCAGAACTCAAACCCAGGTCCATCTGATTCCAAAGCCTACACACGCCTTCATTATCTCGCCTATCTGTGACCAGGAAAGCCATACTCGCTCATATGTTCACTTTATGTAGGGCAGACATGCATTACACCAAATCTACTCTTTCTCTGAGGGTTTAGAAGGCACTTAATACAGTTGCAAGAAACTCTCATTTCCCTTTTGTATTGCAGGTGCTTTCTGGTATTGGTTTATAGCTTGCTCACAAGCTAACCAAGTTTCACTGAGTCTCTCTGCTCAGCTAACTAACCACTCTCACCCTCCAGGCAAGAGAAGGAAGCGTCTTCCCAGTCCCAGCCCTGCTCAATTGTAGATGACCCAGAAGGACACACCTACTTACCTCCAAGCATGTTAAACAGCTTTCTTGGGTTTATAGGAAATGGAAGTAAAACAGTACAGAGAAAAGAACTGAGAGGAGTTTGTTTGCTCCTCTTGCAGAGGAGACAAGTTGGGGGCGTGGGGAAAGGTATGTGAGGTGTTAGCCTAAATACAATTCCCTAAAAGCACATGACACTTGACATTGACTCACATTTTCATCAACGTGGACTCCCTTCAAGTTGAGGCAACTTGGAGAACTTTCTGCTTCTCCAAGACTCTTCCCTTTCACCCAGCATTTGCAGCAGGTTCTGGATGGGGACATGAACCTTCCCAGTTGGGTTTAGCCCGGCAATTTCTCAGGGTCCATAGACAGTTACCCAAGGTGGTTGGGCAGCCTCTGGTACAGGAGCTAAAGTTTCAATGAACACTTAGAAATTTGACCTGGGGAATCGGCCCAGGGTAGGATCAGGAGAGGAACAGATACTGGAGTAGAATTCCTATTAACTACTTGTTATCCTTATTGGCCATGAACTCTCCTCTGCTGGGACACTTGAAAAGACAGGCACGTATACGCACATCGATGAATATAGGTGGATTTCTCTGTCTTAGGTTTCACTTACAAGATGAGACTTTCTCTTCCCTCTTGCTATTTTATTCCAAATTTTCAGTCATTTTCCCTAATGAAACTATCAGGCAGAACTAATCCAAACATCGGCTTAATTAATCAACATTTGGCAGTCTATAACTACACGCTCCAGTCCAAATTGCTTGTGACAACTTTCTTAATACAATACCAAAACATCTGCAGGGAAGAAGTGTCTCTGTTAGCTGGCTGGAGAGCACAGATCTTCAATTTATCTAATATATTTTAATAAAGTTGCAATAACCCTCAGTCCCCCAGGTATGACAGGGAGCATTTTGCCACCAGAAAATGTCATTATTTTATTTTTAACTTAGTTGAGAAAACATAAAATGCCCTTGTGAAATAGATGTGTTCTCATCAAGAACCGCCTCTAGATAGAGGGTGAGTTCATGCCCCAAGGGTGACTTTAGGTCAAATGTTCAGACCAACAGAGCTCCTGGGGGCTGGTGCTCTGGCTAGCCAAGAAAGTAAATGCAGTCAGAATCCTTCTAGAAGCTATGATTCTCTTTTAGACACTGACCTCCCAATAGGAAGAAGAATCAGAATGAGATTGATAATTTTTCCTGTTTATTTACTACCTCAAGGTTCATAGAATACTTTCATGCACCTGGTCTCATTTGGTCTTAGAGTATCCCTGGGATGTAGGTAAAGGAGGAATTTGTTCCTTCCTGTCTCATTCCTTTATTCAACACCAGTACACCTTAAGTAGTGATTGATGCCAGGAGCTGGGCTACTCATTAGAGACTCAGGGGTCAACAAGATAGACTCCAGTAAGCAAGGTAGGTGTGATCCTTCTCCACTAGCCATCTGAATTTACCTGTCCAGGTCTCCTACTGCAGGCGGACCTGCGGGGACTGTATGGCCTGGGGTACCTGCCCTCCTCCTTCCAGTTAGATTTGGCCAATGGGAGGCAGGACACTGAAGGTGAGATGGTAGAAGCTGAGGTGCTCATCCCCCAGCTCTCTTTCTGCTGGGCTGTAGACTGGCAGGCTTTGCCTTCCTCCGCCCATGGCCAGCTCTCATTTCCCCTAAGTAAAACCCCAGTTCTCTCAGATTCCAGCAACCACTGTCTCTTCTTGTCCCTACAGGCCTAGGAGAAGTAAAGGCTTTACACTCTTCCTACCCCAAATCCTCAAAATCAATGATCCCACTAGAAAAGACCAGGCATTTCCTGCAGGACTCTGAGTATTACATGTAACTTCATATAACTTATAGGCTGGTGGTCATTAACCAAGTAATTGCACAAGTAATTAATTGCAATCATGATATGTGCTGCAAAAGATGGGTGCAATGTTTTATGAAAGTATGTAAGCAGGCATCTGACTTCCTCTAGGTAATCAGAAACAATTTGCCTGTGGGGGTGATATTTAAGAGAATGAGGAGGAGCAGCTCCAGGCAGAAGGAATGACATGTTTGAAGACCTGAAGGCTGAAAAAAACTTTGTTTTAGAAAGAAGTTGGGAGGGCCACTGATGTGTATGGCCTTTAAAAAGTCCAGATGTGATCATGGCTGAAAGACCCTCTGGGTCAAGGGGAAGGCAAGGAGGGTGGAAGGAGACAGAGTCCAGCTGGGATTTAGGGCTGGGATGAGGGCATGGAAGTGAGACACTAGGGCACAATATGGAAGGAAGTGTTCACTCTCAGGGCCATTCAGGTGGAGAGGCGGCCCTGACAGTGATGTCTCCTTAAATTTCGTACCCTAGGTGCCTGACTTGCTTCTCCCTAGTCCTGGCCTTACATAGGGAATTCTGAAAATGACACCAGGAAAGGAAGAGTCCTTGGTGAAATTGAGGACAAGAACTGAAAAGGTGTCTTGAGTAGAAGGGCAAGTTTAAATGGAGATAAAGTCAAGCGGGGAGGAAAACCAACAAAGACTAGGTTTGAAGCAAGGGAATCAATACTGAAGTTCAGAAGGCACAGGGGAGACAGAAGAGGGGAAGATTCTCTACCTAGCCGGTAGGGTAGATCTGGGCTCACTCTCCTAAGACATTTGTAACTTTGTGTTGGGAGAGGGAGTTGTGAAGGGCACTGAGCTTGAGCAGGCATGTTCCCCTTGGCCATGACCAGGAGAACTTATAGGCAATTTCTCTTTCCTGCTTATAGCTTGTAAGCAACAGAGCTGGTACTAGAATCCAGAGCTCTTGACACACAGCCCAGTGCTCTGGCTAAAAGCATTATCATCAACAGTGGCCTGAGATCCCAAGAATTATCTTTCCTGTGCATCTCAGATGGGTGCCCTTCCAGCCGCCTGGCCCTTCCAGCTGCACAGAGCTCCACAAACTGAGAAGGTAAAGGGAAGAGACCACACACGCAGGACCACCCCACTTTTGGCATCAATTTCAAGTTGGGGGGTCCCCAAACCACACACCTTTTTGATAATTTACTAGGAGAAGCCAGAGAATTTACAGCTATTGTACTCACAGTTATAATTAAAGGAAAAGATACGGATTTAAACCAGCCAAGGGACAGAGGACATGAGTTCAGGGAAGGGACCAAACATGGAGCTCCCTTTGTCTTCCTCCTGTGAACTTGTAGACAGAATTACTTCTCTGCCATCCATGTTTGACAAGACATCTGAAGTAATGACAACTAGGAAAGTGCACCTAAGTCTTGGAGTCCAGAGTTCTTAGGGGCTTCATCACACACTGCCTGTGAAGCTGACCTTGTTTCCAGTCCTCAGGAGGTATAACTGATACCACATGGCCCAGAGCCCCCATCATAAATCTCACACCGTTACACAGTTCACTGATCAAAGCTCCCAGCAAACAGAGACATTGCTTTCAGACATGACAATCTGAGGACTAGTAGCCAAGGGCAAAGGCCAGACCTTTCCTTGTGCAAAGCTAATTCTTCACTGCACATTAGCCCTTGTGGAAGACCTCTGTGCATCTGCCAACAGCTCTCCAGGTCTATGGGAAGCCTTGTTTAGACTGTAAGCCCATAGCCTGGCAGGTATCCTTAGGTCAGATGGTAGACAAAAGACCTAAGGATACTTGATCCAATTTTTAAGAACATAGTTATTGTTTTGTTTTATTATAAAATTAACAAATGCACACAGTAAATTTTTCTAACAATACAGAAATGTATAATATAGAAATTTCCCCATCATACAACATGATCCAGAAGCATATATAGAAGAGAAAGTTCCCCATAATTCAAGAAATAACTGTTCCTAAAAATTTAGTTTACATTTTTCCATTTTTCATGCATATTTTAACATATAAATATGTAATTACTTTTAACAAAAATGATATACTATATATAGTGTTCTGCAGCTTGCTTTTCTTCTTAACGCTATATCATAGATACAACATGAAAATGTCATCCCATATAAATGAACATCATTTTTTCAATGGCTGAATAGTATTTCACTGTGAATGTACCAGTTTATTTAATGGCTGAATAGTATTCCACTGTAACTGTACAATTTATTTAACCAATTGTTTATTGACAGGTACCTGGGTTATTGCCAATTTTTTTCTTTGGCAAACAATGCTGCAATGAACATCTTTGTACATATGTAATTGGGCCCTGTGCTAACATTTCTGTAGGGCAAACTCTTAAAAGAGGAATTTCTGGATTAAAGGATATGTGCATTTTGCAATTTAATAGATCTTGCCAAATTGTACTCTGAAAAGCTCATCCAATTTATACTCATATTAGCAATGTATGGGAGTGCTGGATTTCTGCCCTCTTTGCCAACTGGCTGTTATTAATCCTTTACATAAACCCAAATATTTAAAGTAAAACCAGCATTATGCTTCTCATTCCTAGAGTTGGATGGCTGCCCACCTACTCCTCAATGTCCCCATTGGGGGACAGCTCTCTTAGCCCCTGTCCCAACCTGTAAGGATTGGGTGGTAGGAAATTTGGGTGGCCCAAGAAAGCTGAACTCTGGAGGAAAGCAGTCAGATGGGGACTGATTTAATGTTTTGTTCATGTAGACACTTGGTTTGAGGTTAAACATTTGATATTTACTCCCCTGGGTATGCCTAAGGCTCCACAGTTTTTCCCTGAGTTAGGTATATTAGCTTTTTATTGTCACATAACAAATTACCAGAAATTGAGTAACTTAAAAAAACCATGAATCTATTATCTCACAGTTTCTATAGGTCAGAAGTCCAGGAATGGCGCCACAGCTGGGTTTTCTGTTTAGGATCTCACCAGGCTGAAAGCAAGGTGTGGTAGGGGCTGCGTACCCATCCAAAGCTGGGGCTCATTACCTGTGGTCTTATGACTGAGGTGTCTTTTTTCTTACTGGCTGTTGGATCAGGATGGTTTTCAGATCCTACAGGCCACACTCAGGTCCTTTCATGTGGGCCTCTCACAATATGGCAACTACTTTGAGAGCCAGCAGGAGGTTCTTGCCCTGGTCTGCCATGACTGCATCTTATCTAAGTAACAGTAATCACAGAAGTGAGTATCTCATCATATGCCCAGGTCTGATCCACACTCAAGGGGAGGGGATTATGCAGGGTATAGAGCAGGGGATGGGAGTCTTGGAGGCCACTTTGATTTCTACCACTGCCTTAGCTAACATGTGAATGGATTCTGTGTGCCCTGGGCTCAGGGGAGGGTCTGGGGAGAGCTGCAATCCCAGGTGGACCTCCCTTTGGCAGCATAATTCTAGTCCTCTTCTATTTTTTTTCTTTTATGTGGTTACAGTGGAATGTTTCTGATGGGCCACCCAATAGTACCATGAGGGGAGTCTGCTGGATCTCACCTCCCTTTTCCTGCCTTGTCCCTTCACTTAAAGGGATGGGTTCAGGTAGCTATGATTATTCTACAAATGGGGTAGGTAACAGGCCAAAACAGAGCAATCACTGTTTCCCTTCTGAAAATCTGGAATGAGGTTTAAAGATAGGCATTCGTTGTGGAGGTACAGAAGCTAGGAGGATCTGGAGCTCATACAGGGACAGCAACTTAATGCCACCTGCACAGAGAAGAAGGAATTCAGTCAGGAAAGAAAAACGAAAGACTGAAAGTAACATGTGAAGAGAAGTAATAATAGAGTGACCAATTCATGTGGTTTTCCCGGGACTGAGGGCACTCCCAGGGCACAGCACTATCAGTGCTAAAAGCAGAAAGTTTTCTGCCAAACCAGGATGAGTTGGTCATTCTCAGTAAAGAAGAGAGATCTGTGGCCCCAGACAGGGACAGAGAAGCTGCCTTGAATCCTGATACTCCCAGCCCTGGGAGAAGCCTGACTGGGTTTCTTGCCCTGAGTCCCACAGACCACCCCAAAACCTCCCAATGCCTTTCTGTTTAAAGTGGCCTGAAAGTTTAACTTGTGGGAAGACCATATTCAGCCTCCCTTGTCATCAGAGTGGTCCCATGTGACTGGATCCTCTTCAGGGAGGAGATGAGCAGATGGGATGTGTCATTTCTAGTTCCAGGCAGTTAACCTTGAGCATGTGAGTTCCATTCAGGCTCTCCCCCACTCTGTGGCTGTAAGTGAACAAAGCTGAGATAGCCATGTTGAGGAACGAACTGCTCAATCCTGATTACAGTCGGAGAGCTTCCAAAGAGGACTGCTGGACCTCAGAGGGCTTTGTGTGAATGAGAAATCAAACTTTTTATGCTAAGCCACTGAGATGTCAGGGCTTATTTGTCTCCCCAGCAGAGTTTTCTGACTACTACAGTGGGTTTCTTTGACTTTCAACCAGAAAAGGTTTTTACTAAGACAGCTCAGGTTACCACTATCCTCCGTTTTAGAATGTCTAAGAAGGTTCTTATTTTGCTTACCTGTAGAACAATCAGAGATGCTGACCAATCCGCACCCAGGGCCAGAGTGCAGAACAGAAGCTGAAGGATGAGAGCTGACTTTGCTAAGGTTTCTAGTTCCCTGAGCCAACTTTAAGCCGATCAGAAGATAACAGACATGAAGATCTAAGCAGACAACCCCTGTGGCCAGAGCAGGGCAGTCAGCAAGGCAACTTCACTGCCCTTGGGCCAACTGAAGAGACCAGGGTCCAGGGTCTGAGGACTGGGCCAGGCAAAGGTGGACACTTGGAGAAAGACCCACCAGGCAGCAGGAATCCTAGGTATTCATCTTCCCAGTACCACCTGCTTAGGGAAGGTGGAACTTGGTTTCCAGATCATAATACTTATATCAGACAAACTCCTAGAAACATGTACATTACCAAAACTGACTCAAGAAGTAGAAGATCTGGGGCACCTGGGTGGCTCAGTCATTAAGTATCTGCCTTTGGCTCAGGTCATGATCCCAGGGTCCTGGGATTGAGCTCCTCATAGGTCTCCCTGCTCAACAGGAAGCCTGTTTCTCCCTCTCCCATTGCCCCTGCTTGTGTTCCCTCTCTCACTATGTCTCTCTCTGTCAAATAAATAAATAAAATCTTTAAAAAAAGAATAAATAGAAGATCTAAATAGACCTACAACAAACAAAGAGATTGAATCATTAATTAAAAACCAACCAACAAACAAAAACAAAAAACTTCCAATAAAAAATAGTCTTGGAATAGACACACTTGTGAATTCTACAAACATTTTAAAAAAAGATTTTATTTATTTATTTGACACACACAGAGAGAGAGAGAGAGAGAGTGCAAACAAGCAGGGGGAGCAGCAGAGAGAGAAGCAGGCTCTCCCCTGAGCAGAGAGCCCGATGTGGGGCTTATTCCTAGGACCCTGGGATCATGACCTCAGCTGAAGGCAGACACTTAACTGACAGAGCCACCCAGGCGCCCCTCTATAAACATTTAAAGAAGAATTAACACCAATTCTTCTCAAACTCTTCCAAAAAATAAAATAAAATCAAAGAGGAAGAGAAAGAGGAATTGAGGAGAAAGTAACACTTCCTAACTCACCCTATGAAGCTGGTACTCCCTCCTTACCAAAGGCAAGCAAAGTCAGCCAGTGTTCCAGTAGGGGGAGCTCACACCCATAGTCTGCTGGGTGAAATGGAGACCCTGGGCTGGATGGGCACCTGGGACAATCAGCTCTGGATCCCCCAGGTCCCCCACCAAGGGCCCTGTCTTTACTGCAGGATGGCCCTACAACCTCCCTCTGCTTCTCTTGGTCCCCCAACCTACTATCTCACCCACTCAGCAACAGGCATGTATCATATAGGTTGACATTCCTGTTGCTGTTCTAGCTTTTCTTTATCCTATTCAGTCCTTCCCACACAATGCCCACAAATCACCTGCGGTCTTGTTCAAATGGAGACTGGCTTAGTCACTACAGGTTAGGGTCTGAGACTCTGCATTTTTTAAAAAAATTAACATATAATGTATTATTTGCCCCAGGGGTAAGGTCTGTGAATCGTCAGGCTTAAACATTTCACAGCACTCACCATAGCACATACCCTCCCCGATGTCCATAACCCCACCACCCTATCCCTACCCCCTCTCCCCAGCAAACCTCAGTTTGTTTGAGACTCTGTATTTCTAACAAACCCCAAAGGAATGTCTATGTTTCCAACCTAGGGCAAGATTTTGAGTATTGAGGGTCTACAACACCCATCCCAGAAATGCCTTTTGACCTCAATTTACATGGTTATCTCATGGAATTCTGGGTAAGTCATTTCTAGCTAGGGAACCCTGGGCAGATAGACTATTCAGCCTCTGCCAAGGGAGAACCAGGATCCTGACTTCATCAGGGCAGAGGCCACTGCACACCTCATACCACACACACACACGCACACACATGCTACAGCAGCCCCTAACACCCCACATACCACAAGTAGCAACACTCTTAGTACCCCCACATACCATACACACACATTCACAGACACACAACACTTTCCAAATCCCCACATTCCCCCCGCCACACACACTAACACTCCAGAACCCAGTATACCATAAAATACACATATTAACACCTCCTAACACCCCCGCATAACCCACAACGTGAGCAGGCTTGGTGACACACAAGACCGCACTGTGGAGTATGAAGCACTTTCTGCACCAAAATGCTTCCAAGCAGAAGACAGCCTTTTGCCTCAGGAGGGGCTGGAACATTGGGTGAAGGTGGAGGCAGAGCAAAGGAGATCCTGATGGGCCAGAGGGGAGTCCAAACCAGAAGGAAGGCGGGCTAGAGGCAAAGGGGTTGCTCTGGGACCTCTGGCCTCCAGTAGGCACCAGCAGCAGCTGAAGGAGCTGCTGGACGACAGCAGGTGTACAGGGCTTATGAGACATGGTGATCCTAATTTTAGAGATGAGGAAACAATGGTGACTAGGTGCTAGGTGTCTTGCTCCTGATGGCAGGAGTCATGGATCCATGGGACCACCCAGAAACCACATTCCTGCCCCTAAGTCTGCTCAGAAGCTGGGGAGATGGATGCAGAGAGCCTGCTGTGTGTTGGTGCCTTCCCACTGACCAAGGAAAAGAATAGGAGGGTGACAGGGTTTGGTCTGGGGAAGGTCTGCTGACACTGTTGTCCTAGGGTTATGAGGGAGGGAGTCCTCTATTTCTCTGTGGAGAAGGTGACCTGGGTGATAGGATGACAGAGGTCACAGCAGAACGGCTGCTTCAGCTCCTTCTGTCCCCTCCAGAGTGACCCAGGCAACATGCAGAACTGACAGGGGAATGGAGTTTATGAATGCCCTTGCCTCTAGTCATGCACTTGTAAGAATTTGTGATGCTAAAGGCACTCAGAAGGGATAACCAATGTCCCAATTGAATATGCTTAAAGCATGAGGGATGCTTGCAGTTCACCCCTGGGCCCAACACGTGCACACACACACACACACACACTTTTACCTGCATATACACATGCACGCACACATACACACTTTTACATGCCTACACACGTACACACACATACACACTTTTACCTGCATATACACATGTACACACATCACAACTTCTCTCCTATCATCCCTATATCTTGCATTCCCTTTCTTCACTTCCACCCCCAACAGACAGAAAAAACAATAGGTATTTATTGGTCCACAAGGCCATAGATGCTGGCGGCAACCAATATCTCACTTGAAGACAGAAATATAGAAATCTTCAGTTGTCAAACTCCCAGCCAAACCAGAATCATGCAAGCTCTAGGCTTGGAACCAGAGCCCCACACTCTTTAGCTGTGTGGCCCTGGACAATGCTTTGGAGAGTCAGCCTCCTCATGCAGAATACAGGCAGGGCAGTCGCTGCAGGGCTTATACAAGGCTTGGTTGAGGTTTCACATGGGAAAATGCTTGGTAAACTCAAGTATGGTATGAACATGAAAAGTCTCCAGTAACAATCACAACAGCTCACTGCTGACATTATTAAGGGGAACAAACGTCCAGACTCCTGGGGGAAACATGATGCTTGCGAAGGTATGCCCATCAGTGGACCCTTCTTAGACTGATCCCTTGGTGGCCTCCCAGGCTGACCACTTCACACAGAAGAGCGTGTAATCCCCGCTCCACAGTGCCTTTTCTCACTGCAGTTTCCCTCCCTGGAGGCAGGCACCAGGCAGGTGTTGTCACGTTCCTTTCAGGGATTACACTAATTATACAGTTATCTCCTTGGCCAGGATGTGTGGCATCTTCAGCCAGTGTGGCTCTCACTATCAGCTTCCCAGGCTGGCTGCCCCTCGTAAGCATCCAGCCTGTTGTTAAGTTGTTACAAGCCCCAGAGGTGTTATTCTGAGAAAAGGGACAAAGGCAACTAACATAAATCCCTCTGTAGTGCTCACCCAGCAAACGTGCATTGAGCATTTGCTGCTCGTCAAGCTCTGCACTGGGATCTGGGATGTGTGATGGGAAAACACATGGGATGGGAAAACAGTCCCAATGCTTAAGGAACCGCCAGGCTGGAAAGGTAAGGAGATGTAATGCATGTGCTGAGGACCACAGCAGCTAAGTACCAGTGTGGATGGCAGTGTCCCCAGGAGGGGCTTCACAGAAGGGCCCATGCATAGGAGGGACTTGAAAGGTGAGCAGGATTTTGTCAGGTGCAAAAGGGTCCTAGGGACAAGGAGAGGACTTCCAGGCAATGAGAAGAGCACGTGCAAAGGTGAGGGGCATAAGGGAACATGACATGTTGAGGGAAGGGTGTGAAACTCAGTCTGGCTGGAGCATCAGGTCCGTGGGGCACTGATGTTCCAGTGTTTACGTGGTCGGTGTCTTTATACATGTCTGTCCTGGTCTTCAGCTCTTTGAGGGTAGAAACTGTGTATTTCTATTTCGTTCTGGGTGATTCAATAAATATTTACTGAGAATATGTTCTATGTAGGCCCCTCTGCCTTTTCCTAAGGGGAGGTCAGAGACTAGGTCAAGAGTAGGTTCCTGCGCTATAAGAGCTCCTAGTCTATCAGGGGAGATCAACTCAACTGTCGGGGACAACAGAACAAGGCAGGACACACAGAAGCCTGAGTGGAAACACTGAGGGTCTGGGGAGTCTGAGGTGGGGTAGGAAAGAGATTAATGTCAACCAGGAGGGATCCAGGAAAGTTTAGAGAGGATGTGGTGTTCAGCTAGCTCTTAAGTGTCAACAGGAAAGATGGTGGGATGTTTATCTTTGTAAGTGTAAGCACTGGCATATGGGAAGTCCCAAGGTATGAAAAATGTGGGTCAGTTCTGGACTAATGATGAGATTCCCATGGCAGCCATGGTAGGAATATAGGGGTGGGGGAGAGAGAGAGAGAGAGTAAAGAGGAGAGGGAGTTGAGAAGAAGCTGACAACTTCCACTATAAAACATTCACTGTGGGCCAGGCTGTTACATATTATATATATTTGCAAGTTTTTTTTTTTTGTTTTGTTTCTTAAAGATTTTTATTTATTTATTTATTTATTTATTTGACAGACAGAGATCACAAGTAGGCAGAGAGGCAGGCAGAGAGAGAAGAGGAAGCAGGCTCCCTGCTGAACAGAAAGCCCGATGTGTGGCTCGATCCCAGAACCCTGGGATCATGACCCAAGCTGAAGGCAGAGGCTTAACCCACTGAGCCACCCAGGCACCCCTGCATTTGCAAGCTTTACAAATATCAACTTACAATCTTCCTAGTAGCCCCATGAGGTAGAATGGTAGATTTTATTATATTTCCCAAGGAATCTGAGGCACAGAGAAGCCAATTAACTTGCCTGAGATCCCACAGCTAGTAAGAAGCAGAGTGAGGATTTGAACTCAGCTATTCTAGTTTCATGCTCTGAACACTGCTCTCCTCAGATGGTGATGATGAAATATAGCAGATACTGTTGACTTCTGCTCACTGCCATTACCCTCCTCTTTGCTGGCAGAACCCTGAGTTTGTTTGGCTGTCTACTCCTCTCCACAAGATTCTAGGGTAAACCTCTACTAATTTAAACGAACTATGGTATTCTTTTAGCCCTTGCCAGTCATTGGTTCAGAAAAGAGCATATAACCTAATCCTGACCAATGAGAGAAAAGAATCCTGCTGGGGGACTTCAGGGAAAGATTCTTTGGTAATGAGCAAAGACACCCAAGATGAAATGACCTATCTTCTGTACATGATGTTTTCATGTCTAGAACTGTAGCAGTCGTCTTACAACTAGGAGGGGAGCTAAACCAAAATGCTGATGATGGTGAATTGGAAAGACACAGAGAACCTACAGAGAACCTATATCAAACCATGAAATATATCAGCCTGGGCAGTCCTGCTCTGGGGTATCCTGTGACATAAGATCATTAATCTTCCCGGTTAAAGCCAGTTGATGTGAAGGTTTCTGTAACCTGTTGCCCAGCACATTCTGGGATGCTTATGGAGCAGGCCATGGTCAGTTTTCCTCACAGAGCCTACTGTGGTATCTTGCACCCAGGCAGTGACAGCCAGGAGAGAGGAGCCTCCCAGATCCTTCAAATCACCAATCATAGTTAGCTACTGCAATCCAGCCCTGACAGTGCTCACACCCTACAACAAAGCAGTGACTGAAGGGGTGAGAGAAGGGGCAGGGACCCAGCAGTCCTGGGGGCCAGGTGTGGATCCACACTGAACCCACTCTGTGGCTGTGGGGAAGTCATCCCCTGCTCTGAGTCTTAGATTTATTATCTGCGAAATGAACGAGTTGAATTAAGCATTCTTTTAAGACCCTTCCAGCTTTCTGATTCACTAATGAGTTGTCATCTGTCTAAACCCATTAAGCTGCTTTCCTGAAAAAATTAAGTGGGTGATGGTGGTGGCTAAAGTGGGGGGTGGTAGATGGCTAGTTTATTCCAGGGATTGCCTCTGTGTCCATGTGACAGGCTGAGAAGAATGTTTTCTCTACAGAAATGGAGTAGAAGGATTTGGAATTGTCCATTTTCACAAAGACCAAGGAGAGAGGCAACGGAGAGATCTTGCAGTGTGAGGTGGCTGCTTACCATGCTCAGGCACTAAGTTGGCTCTGAGGACCAAGGAAGTTCCCTTTGTTACAGGGCAGGAGTGGGAGAAGGGAGGGTGGGCACTGGAGAGCCAGCTGCTGTGGTTCTTTGGTCCCTCGGGCTAAAGCATCCTGGAGATGGAACAGCATCACCAACCCCGTGCAGCTAGAAATACAGGATTGCTTTAGGCTGTAACATCTGCTTTACATTCACGTCCAAAGCAACCACTAGGCTAAATTTTAAGACGTAAAATATTTATGCAGAATTTCTTCTTCTCTTTCTTTTGTCCCCCTGCCTTGCCCTATCTCTTGGACTCCGTTTCCTGATCTTGCTCTTTGGATGCCACTCCTCACCCGTTCCCACCCCTACCACTCGATTCTGGTTATTCCACCTGGCCCATCCTTCCTGAACAGCTCTCGCATTGCCTTTTCCTATTTTAAATCCCGGTTTACTCACTGCTCTGTTTTCCCAGCAGAATAGCCTCAGATTAAGTGTCATAAAGGCAGCCTGGTTTGACAAATTCACACTGAATCGTGAATGACTTCTGGCTTTTGGCTAGAACTACCTATTTCTTCCTTGCTTTCTTCCTTTCTTGTTTCTTTCCTTCCTTCCTTTTCTTTCTCTCTTTCCTTCCTTCCTTCTCTTCTTTCACTCCCTCTCTCCATCCCTCCCTCTTTCCATTTCTCTCTTTCTTTCTTTCTCCTTCCTTTCTCTCCCTCCTCCCCTTCTTTCCTTCCTCTTTCTTTCCTTTGCATAAAAAGTTTACTAAATTGAATTAATTTCTAATTGTCAAAAATGTTGGATATCATAACAAAAGTGAAGAGACTATTTTCTGGCAGGGAAGAGAAATTTGGGAGGCGGTAAGCATTGGGACATGTGTTCAACTTTCTCTTTTATGTGTCTACTTTTTGCTAACCTCAAAAATATCCTACACAGTCAGCAGATAAACTTGGCCTCTAGAAGCGATAAGTCCAGCATGCTTAACCTGACAATGTTAAAAATATCCTAAAGTCGAAACAAGCACTGCTCTGGAGGTGGAAGGAAATGGGACTGGGTGATGGTGATGTATGTCATGAAGCAAAAAAGGATGAAACTGTGGGAGACCTGGCTTGTCTACGCTGTACTAGGATTTGGACAGACCTCAGGGCTTTTAATAGCTACCACACACCAAGGACCACTAGCCACTGCTCTGAAGTCTTACCTGCATTATTTCATTAGTCCTCTCTGACAAATCAGTGAGGTAGGCACTACTATTAACTCCATTTTACAGATGAGAAAACAGAACCACAGAGAGTTAAGAACTTTCTCGAGGTCATGCAGTAACAGAGCCAGGTTTTGAAGCCAGGCATTGTGGCTCCAGAACCGTGTTCAACGTGCACAGTACTGCCTCTTCTCATCTGTGATGTGGGTGGCCTGTCCCATACCCCTCATGTCCTTAGCCTCATGCTGACTCATTGAGTTTAGGGGCTCACCTTTACCTAAACCTTTTCCTATCCATTCCCTTCACATGGCCTGCCCGGTGCTCTATCCAGCCTGTCTCATGACATGAAAATATAATTAACCAATGACAAAGTGTATGAGATGAGTGTTATACTTCAGTTATTAAATTAAGTATTTTCTGCTTAGGGCTAAATACTGTGAGGGGTAAAGAGATCAGTGCTATATGGGTCCCTCCCTCAAGGAGCTCGTAGTCAAGTTCAAAAGATAAATGTAAATAAGTCTAATGTTGGATAGGAAGGGATATGAGCCACAGGATAGGTTAAAAAAAACAAAAAAAAAAATAGAGAAGAGGAAGAGATTACAGCCTGGGGGATTGCTCTAGAGGTGGATGATGTAGCTTTGAGCTTGACTTTGAAGCCTGAGTTGAAGAAAAGAGCAGTCCCACTGGCAGAAGCAGCATGAGCGAAGGCCTAGATATAGAAAGGCACGAGCAGTTTGCAAGAACGGAAAATGACCCCGTTAGGCGGTGCAGTGAGAACAGCTGGCAGGGAGTAGGGGTTGAGTTTTGCCAAAAACAAAGTTTGGGTACAGACTGGAGTCTGGAGCGATTGATTCTTACCTTCTAGGTGCCATATGCACAGCTGTGTGCTGATGTTCTGACCACAGCACTTTAGATCTTTGGGTCTCAAATTGGGTTCTCTCATCTACCGGTGTGTGTGCGGGGTGGGGGGTGGGAGGGGGTACCCGGCAATGCGCTGGAAGGACTAAATCCACGGGGTGATCAGGGTGCATCTTCTTGGAGCAATATTTTTATTTGTTGGATCGTGTTTCAAAACTTCACTTTCATATGAAAACAAACATGGGTAAGTTAACGGCATGAAATACAGCACTTTCTCAGGCTCTGCAGCCAAGACAGGAGACGTCACATGAGCCATTTGGGGCTGCATTCAGAAGAGACAGTCAAACTTTAACCACCAGCAGGAGCAGCAACCAATCAGAACTGGAGGAGGGTCTTGGAGGACCCTAGCAACACCCAGGTTAACCCTTTATTTGGAGGACCACTGGGAGGACTGGAACCCTAAGGGCAGGGGTGGGTAGCAGCAAGGGGAGGCACGCAGGTCAGGACAGCATCCATTTTCCAGCCGGTAGGGAAGTATGTCCGTTCTCTACCAACCAGCTGGATGTCCATCCTGTGTACCTTCCCAGGAGCCCCAGGGAAACCACTGGCTTTCACTGTCCATTAAGTCAATATTGGGGAAAACTTGGAGGAACAGTACTTTGACCCGAAGGGTGACTTCATGTGAGAGTAGGGATCTGAGGGTGGAGAAGAGGTTTTCCAGGGTGTTGTGTGGCTCTGGCGGGGGGGGCCCAAATCACAACATTCAAGTGACCATATGCCTAGGCTTTGCTGGCGGTTTGGCCTGCCTGGTATATCCCTCACTAACACAACCAAGGGAATCCCCATTTCTGAAAGAGTCCCCCATAACACAGTCTTCCTGTAAGAGAGCACAGCGCACCATGCCCTAGGCTTGCCTAATTTCACCTATAAGTATTTTTCTCACAAGTGCTTTGGAAGAAAAAAAAAAAAATCACCCAGACTCTTAGCAATACATCAAGGATACTTGAATGCATTTGAAATATAATGAGTATGCAGCCATAAAAGACATGCCTCATAAGAATCTTTTGAAAGAAGAAATAAAACAAATGATCCTGCCTTTGTATCTTGCCTCTCAGAGGCGGCAATGAGTCCCTTGGTGCTCTCCCCGAATCACAAACTCAGGTATAAATTACAATTAGTAATTAGGTTCTTGTGCAGGAAGTGCCATCATTAATGTTAAGCAGGCAACCCTTCCACCTTTGGCTTGGCTACTTCAAGCAGCTCCTGTCTCCCTGGGCTCGGTGGGGAGGCAGAGGCTCCCAGCCCTTCCCAGCTGGCACAGCCCCATGCCCGAAGATAAAACAGACAAGTGCTGCGTTCTTTCCTCTCAGCCCTTGCCTGTGGCCACCATTGACCAGGTGACTCAGTTCTGGCCAGGGACGTATAAGGAAGAGTCTGCAGAAGCTTTTAGGAAAATCTTGGCTCTTCTCCTATAAAGGGAGAGATGATGAGCGGGTGCTTTTGTCACCCCACTTTTTTACTGTTCTGGACACTCCATGACAGGAGAATGGGATGCTGGAAACGGTGGAAGCCATCTTGTGAGCATGAGTGGAGATACGGTTGACACACTGGAAATGGCAGAACCAATGGATGGAAAGGCCTGGGTCCTTCTTAATGTGGATGTGCTCCTGGCCCACCCCAGAAACGACCTTCCTCTGCAGGCTTTGTTATGAAAGAAAAGCGCTCCTGTTCTTACCCTGCTCTTACTCACGCACTGTGACTTGTGGCCAAGAGCACCCTCTATTAGTCAGGATAAACTAGGCTCTCTGGCTGTCACACACTGATTCACAAATCTCAGGAGCTGAAGCACAAAGTGTTCATTTCTGACTCCCTGTAAGGCCAGAGAGAGTTGGGCAGCCCTCCTCCATCTTGTGGCTGTCAGAGCGGACCCCCAAGGTCACTGAGCTGAGGGAGAGGGGGCTGCACAATCGTGTCAGCCGTGGAAAAGGCCGGGCCTGGAAGGGGCAGACATCACTTCCGCACCAGTCACTGTGCAGTGGGGCTGAGACAGGAAGTCCACCGGCAGGTGCTTGTAGCACTGTCTCGGCTGTGCCTCTAGTTGGGAATTTAAAAGGAAGACTTGACAATCTTTTACACCACAGCATCCCCAGTGCTCAGAGCATCCAGTGCCCAGGAGACACTAAAGTAGTAAATAAATATATAGACTGCCTTAACATATGAAGTCACATTATATATGTACATACATTAGTGTATATTAGTATTTTTTAATTCATGAATCGCCCATGTCCTTAAGAAGCTTAGTATCTAGCTAGAGTCGAGTGAGTAGATGTGCTGGTGTCCCATTGTGGCAGAGGCCCTTACAGAGGCAGCAGTTCGGTGGGCACTGGGGTGAGGGGGCTGAGGCACACAGGCTGGCTTGGCCTGCAGAGATCAGGGAAGGCTTCAGAGAGGAGGTGGCATATAGCTCGGGTCTGGAAGGATGAAGGATTTGCTGGGGAAAGGTGGTGAAGTGGAAAACCTGAGACTCCTGAAGGAACAAACTGTGAAGAGAGCTAGCCAGTCTGGGCAGAGTCAAGAATGTGCCTCTCTGTGGCAGCAGGATAGGGAGAGAGTGTGGAGGGGCAGGTTTTAGGAGTGGGGGCAGAAGATCTAAGGGTCTAAACAGAATTTCTCACTCTTGGTTGCATATTAGACTCACTTGGGTAACTTAAAAAGAAATGCCCATGATCAGGTTCCCCCCACAAACCAATTAAATAAGACCCTCCCTGGGCTGGAGCGTGGGCATCCATACTTCTTAAAATCCCCGTGTGATTCTAATGGGCAGCCTGCACCGAGTGCCACTGTTCCAGAGGTGGGCGGGGGACAGGTTTGTTTGTCTTACTCAGAAACTGAACCGCAGCTCTGTTGGTCAGGCCTTTCTTTCCTCCCTCACTGATCTCCAGACTCCCTTAAAGGAAGTCTTTTAAAATCAAGATGGGAGTAGGGGTGCCTGGGTGGCTCAGTGGGTTAAGCCTCTGCCTTCAGTTCAGGTCATGATCTCAGGGTCCTGGGAGCCTGCTTCCCCCTCTCTCTCTGCCTGCCTCTCTGCCTACCTGTGATCACTCTCTCCCTCTCTGTCAAATAAATAAATAAAATCTTTTAAAAAAAATCAGATGGGGGTAGAAAATTGTTGCCAAAATATTCCTTTGTCATTAATTTTTTCCTCCGAACATTGTTCTTCTCTGCCTGGGTGGTCCCCCTCTCCCTTTACCTGGAGCATCCTGGGGTCTGGGAACAGCTGTGCTGGCAGCTGGAAGGAAATTTCTAGCCTCTGGAGGCTCCCAAGACAAAGACAGGGCAGATGCCAGCCTCCATTTCTGATTAATTACCAGGTGTAAGGAGGACCAGCCCCACCCAGAGGTGGCTCCCAGACCTCAGCCTGTGTACAAACAGTCTCTGCTCCCATGCGGGACTTCCTGCCTTGCCCCCTAGAGCCCCCAGAGCAGCCCATGGCAGAGGGCATTCCTGTAAGTTTGACCAACACTGCATTGTCTATGTAGGCCTATTCACTCAACAGATACCTAATGGTTCTCCCATTTGCTAGACTCTGGCATCCTGGGACAGCATCCCCCTTTTCTTCTTTAGCAGCAGCTTCTCTGGGCAATTTGCCTCCTCTCATCACTCTGAACATGTTCCCAGAATGCAGACTCATTTTACTACCAGCCCACAGTGAAATTGCTGCAGGAACAATTTTGTAGAGCGCCTTCGAAAGCCAAGGAAGAGTGTGGTTTGCGTTTGCTGTTAGGTGCAGCAAAGGGCAGCATCTCAGCCCCTGCAGCCCCGTCTGGAATGTGGTCTGGGGTCCTGCTGGTTGCAGGGCTCATGGATTAAGCCTTTAGCTAGGCATTGCTGCTCCTTCGGCCCTTTTGGGTTGCACCTTTTTCAAAGGTTGGATTTCCAGCTTTTGAATGATCTCTGTCCTGGCATGCATTCATTCAACGTATGTACTGAGTGTCTACCTCATATGCATTTGCCTATTGCTATGGGCTGAGCATGCAGACACAAATGGGCCCTATATGTAGGTAGTTTACTGTCCTGCAGGAACTGACATGGTGAAACCAGCACTAGCCAGCTGTGTGTCCAGCATAAAGTCACCTTACCTTTTGGATAAAGCTCACTCCCAGTGCAAACTAGACCAGTGGTTTTTCAAACTTGGGTCCTTGGAGCCTCTGGGAAGATAAGGTGCTTTCTGGTGAGCAGGGTCTGGTCCTCCTCTCTCTCTCTCCAACTATGGCAGGTTCTCTCTTATCTATTTTATGTGCTGGAGTTCGGTATAAGATCCCGTGATGGTTAATTTTGTGTGTCAACTTGGCTGGGCTGTGGGGTCCAGATATTTGACCAAACATTATTTTCAGTGGTTCTGTGAGGGTATTTTTTTAAAAATAATATTAACATTGAAATTGGTGTACTTTGAAACAGATTGCACTATATATCATGGGTGGGCCTCACCCCATCAGGCAAAGGCCTTAATAGAACAAAGACTAACCTCCCCCAGCAAGAAGGAATTCAGCTAGCACACAACCCTCAGACTTGAACTTCAGCATCAGTTTTTCCTTGGGTCTCCAGCCTGATGGCTGAGCCTACAGATGTTGGGCTTGTCAGCCTCCATAATCACAGGAGCCAATTTCTTAAATACCCCTCTCTATTTATCTGTTCATTTATTCATTTTATGTACTGGTTCTGTCTCTCTGGAGAACCTTGACCAATACAGATTTCACCTGAAAAAGTTCGCCTGCTCAACAGAACTTTAAAAACGACAAGTCTAGAAGGACTTAAGATTCTTCCTATTTCCACCTGTTTGTGATGCTGTGTCCTGTCCTGACTTTACCCACCGCTGTACCTCAAGTCTGGTTTCTCCATCCTTCCTCTAATCCTTCATGACACTGTGAACCTTGGATGCAGCTTCCTTCCTGGTTCCAGATGTCTGCCTGGTTGGGGCTTTGTTGTCTGACTTATGATAATTACGATTTAAATGTGTCCAGTAGTTCAATGTTTCCAAGTATGTTGCAAACATTCTCTCATTAAAGCTCCACAATACCTATTTTACAGATGAGGCTGCTGAAGCTAGGATGGCTTAAGTGGCTTGCCCAAGGTCACACGAATGGCCAACAGCAAATGCGGAGCTAAATATTCTTGAACTCAAAATCCCAGGTATTTCCCTCTATACCATGCTGGCGCCCCATTTCAGATGTTACACCAGAGGACTCTAGGCACTTAATATTCCTCCAGCAGAGGGGGGCTAAAGGCTCCACCGCCAGGGAAGAGAATGACTTGCTCCCTGATTTCTGGAATGAGTGGGTGGAAGACCCTTGCAATAGAGAAAAGTGACCTCAGACGAACCCCAGCAGCTGCCTGTCAAGCCAGCATCCTCTGGAGTTGGCCAGGTTTCTCGGCACTTGCTGGCAGAGTGTCCGTGATTCATAGCAATGTGGGGACTTTACGAGCCTGTGATAAAACAGTAATCATCAGCTGTGAGGTTGACATGAGATTATGGAGCTGCACAGTTGAATTGAGTTACTGTGCTTTCCCGGGGCTGTTCACGTGACGGCAGTGTTGACCTAGTGAGGTATCAGTGGCTGCGGGGCTCTGAGTGGACTCTTGCCAGGATGCCTCCCCTGAGATGGGGACTGGAGTGGGGGTGGGGACCGGTGTGGGGGTGGGGACCCAGGTGGGGGTGGGGACTGGGTTGACAAGCTCCTGCCTCTGAGTTGTAACTTCAGAGACTGTGTTGTTGTCACATGTGTGTGTCTGTGCGCACGCGTGCGCGTGTGTGGCTGCCTCAGAGGCACAGGATTGAGTGAGCCATTCACCTCCATTCATGGGATGCTGTCTTCTTCTCAGAGGCCACAACTAATCTGTGGGCAATTCCTTCAAACTACACTCAGGCTCTGTGGGGCCCTTCTCACCAGCCTCTCTGACATCACGCTGCCCGGACCCCCCTTCATCCCTCGTGTGGTTCGTGGCAGTGGCCCCCTATTGGAGTCTCTGTCTCTCTGCTGCCCCACCCCAGTGCCCATTCTCAACATAATGGCGAGAATAACTTGATTTAAAGTTCAGTCTCTTTTCTGCTCAAAACCATTCCATGGCTCCCCATTTCCATCCGTGTGAAAGTTGAAGTCCTCCCAGTGGCCTACAGGGCCCTGAGTGGTGGGATCCCCAGCAAATTCCAGCCCATCCTCTCCCAGCACTTGTTCCCTCCCTCACTGCCCCAGCCACGGTGGCCTCCCTGCTCCTCTGTGCTGTTCAAACACATCACATCAAGCTCATACCACCTCTTCCAAGGCTCCATCCAGGCTGGTGCCCCTTCTGGGAACTCTTCCCCCAGATAGTCACATGGCTTGTCCCTCACCTCCTATGCTTAGTGAGGCTGACCGACACCCGATTTAAAAATCACAACACCCTCCCCACTCCACCCCAACCTCCCTTACGCTGCTTTTTCTCTTTCCCCATAGAACTTTTCAGCTTCTACAGACTAGGAACATTGGGGAGGGGAGGCGAACCATAAGAGACTATGGACTCTGAAAAAACAACCTGAGGGTTTTGAAGGGTCAGGGGTGGGAGGTTAGGGCAACCTGAGGGTTTTGAAGGGTCAGGGGTGGGAGGTTGGGGGAACAGGTGGTGGGTAATAGGGAGGGCACGTTTTGCATGGAGCACTGGGTGTTGTGCAAAAAGAATGAATACTGTTACGCTGAAAAAATAAATAAAATGGGAAAAAAAAGGAAATATCTATATATCTATATATTTATATCCATATCTAATTGATTATTGTTTATCTCCCTAATAGAATGTAATCTAGATAGCAGGGATAGTGTTTGCTTTGTCATTGATGTATATCAAGTATACTGTAGCTGCTTCATTACTGTTTATGGAATGAATAACCGAAGGGCTGCATTTTTCCATCAGACCAGGGACCCTTTGAAGGCTGGAACTATGTTTTTTCCATAAGATTGGGAGTCCTCCTAAGGCAGAGATAGTGCATTCCCCACTAAATATCCCCTTATTTCATTACACTATGTCCTTTGGCCCTGTCCTCCATCTATGACTTTATAAACCATAGCCAGAGAGAGGAAGGAAGGGAGACAAGGCTCCCCACAGGTGTGGGGTGTGGAGGTCCTGCCACAGCTGCTGGGTTCCTGTGGTTTCCCCTTGTTGATCTGATGCTTCCTACCAGCCTATGGAGCTAATGCATTAGGGGTGTTGCTTGCAGCCCCCATCCCTCTGACCTCTCTTGTCCTCTGGGTGGGCCAGTTCTAAAGTCAGGATCCCTGTTTTGTTTCTTTTCTCTGCTTTTATGGAGCACTGTGGAGCATCCTGCACATTTTCTGGGAAATCTGCCCTCCCAGCCAGTGACTGGGGACTCCAGGTGCTGTCCACACTGTCCACCTTGTCCTACCTCCTCCCCAGCTTGCCTGGGTCTACTTCCTTCCACTCGGTTCACCCAAATGGTGCTTGCCTCTTGGGGCCAATTCCCAAACACTGCCTGAGAGTCACTCGATTCTGGAATGGATATCCCTCACCTGCTTCGTCCTTGCCAGCCCCTGGTATCAAGTGTGTGAACCCATGGAGGCCATGCGCCATGGTGGAGTCACTGACTGGGCAGTTGTGACATGCTCCTTTCCAGACCTCCAGCTGGGGGGAGTGTGACTAACATCATCGTGCCCCCAGCCTTGTCTGAGTGTGACAGAGCTAAGACTGGCCCACCCCGGGGATGTGGAATCCCTGTGATGGGCCACTTTGTCTTGGGGACACTGACAGCCTTGCTGAGCCTTCTCACCTGAGCTGCTGTACTCCCTGCCAGGGTCAGGCTGTACCCCCAAATGCCCAATCACCCATCCCGCTCTCCCCAAATCTGGCAGTTCTCCCAGCCTCCCCTAGCTTCTCCATGTGTTTCCCTCGCAGACACTGACCTCTCTCTGAGTCCCCTTTGGGAACAACCCAGATCGATACTGCCTTGGACCTTGAAGCCAGACAGACAAAGTTTCATAGTGTGGCTTCCCAGAGCTTCTGCATCTGTAAGTTAAAGCCAGGAATCCCTACCTGCAAAAGTTGATGGTGGGATCATTAAACCCCTCAGCTTGCCTCCTGCACCTTTCCTTGTTTGAGCTGATTCCAGCCCCTGACCTGGGCACTTTCCCCTTGCTGCTAGTGACCTATCTAACCTCAGCTCCTTCCACCTTGCCAGTTCCAGAGCCTATGGGGTCCCAGCCCAGCAAGTCCTTGGCACTGAGTGTCCTCAGGTCTCTAGGGGTGCAGGGTCCCTCTCAGGATGGCAGCTCACCAGCCTGCTGCAGAAGAAGCAGAGCCCGCACAATTTACCCACATTGCGGCCCAGTCCCATCCCACTAATGGGTGTTTTAGAAGGAGCTTTCCCACTTGAAGCGTTTTTTTTTTTTTTTTAATCCTAAAAAGGAAAATTACTTGCTTAATTTAATTTGTTTAATATTCCTGTTAAAAATGAGGTTCAATTAAGATACCCAGAAAAACCATAATGTTCATTTAACAGAAGAATGAAATTTGAGTTCCACAAATGCATTTTTTTTCTCTTCTCTGTTTTTTTTAAATGCAAATCCAGCTAAGTGAATTACTGATCTTTATTAGATGCTTTAATTACAGGTTGTTAATGGAAATATTACTGAAATTAAACTCAAATGTGTTAACCAAAGAAAAAGCTTTATGTGTCCCTAAAATAACCAAATTTTAAGACTTTGTCGATATGGTCAATTGAAAAACCACCTGAGAAATTATCCCCTTAACCGTGAGACAGTGACAGACTTTCGGTGTAGGGCTGGTCTCTCTGAGGCCTGTGGTGAATGGACTCCACCCTTGTAAGACGAAAGCTTCACACATGTGGGCCCACTCTGCACACACGCGTGGGCAGGCCCTGCACGGAGCCCCAAACCACCAACTCTGCAAACGTAGCAACGAGCCCTTTATGCATGAAGGCACGAACACAATCTGAACACAGGCACTGTACGAACTCTGCTGGGTCTGGAGATGCTCTTTGGGAAAATCCAGAATCTCTCCATATACTTATGCATTAAAGCTTTCCTACATTTCCTTCCTTTGAGCACAGTGATATGCCTCGTAAACAAGGTCCGGTCCTGATGAAACAGGCCAGAGGCCCTCAGGAGCTCCCCCAAGATCTGGAATGCTTGATTCCCAAGGGACCAGTGGGGGTGTACTCGGCAGCCCCCTTCCGTCCTACTTCCCTCTGGTAGATTTCTCTTGAGGTGGCACTTCATATAGCCTTGTCAGCTGTGTGGGGGGAAACCATGTTCCTCCAGGGTGACACAGTCTCGGGGGATGAGCTAAGCACCATATGCCGCTGGGCCTCCTGTCTCAAGACAGCTTGACTCATTTGACAAGAATTTGGGTCTCTTTTTCACTCTGATGAGCCAGCCAGCTCATTCTTCACCTTGTCCCTATGGGCCATTCTGTCCTTCAAGTTGGGCTTCAAGTGTGACTTCAAAATTTCCAGTGAAAACTACCCTTGACAGGGGTGCCTGGTCTGGCTGCTGCCAAGATGCTTGTGGCATGAGGTTTTGAAGCCAGCCAGCCCCGGGCTGGGGTTTCTGCACCCCTGCTCACTGGCAGCATGGTCTGGAGAAGATGGTTCACCTCCCTGAACACATTTCTTGAATTCTGAGAAATGGAATTATTGTTGTTCTCTCCTGCACTCATGAGCCTGCCCGGTGCCCACCTCCCCTAAAAGCACCCTCCCAGCCCGTGCTCGACCTTCTCTCCTCTTTGTCCTGAGAGCTCAGTCAGCCTTCCTATGTCCCTGTCCTCATGTCCCATTCACTTTCCTCAGTCAGTGTTCTAGCGACAAGTAACAGAACCTATTCTGGCTAGTTTAAGCAGAAGAAAAAGAAAAGAAGGGATCCCGGGTATCTTCCAGAAACTCTGGGAAGGCCAGAGAAGACATGAAACCTGCGTATGAAGAGCAGGGGAAATCTACACCAGTGGCTCCACTAACCTTGGATGTTGAGGCCCGAGCTGTGGCTGACACCACTGACCATTGGCTCTGGACACCAAGACAGTCTGGAACGACTGACTCCAAAGTGGACACCTCCCCGCCATCCCAACGGGAAAGCCTGTTTCCTCACCTTGCTGTTTTCCACATCTAGTGTCCTGTTGGCGTGGCTGGTTGGTGGAGCCCAGGACATGTGGCTGGCGTGCAGTGACAAGGGCAGCTAAGAAAGGGGCTTCCCCCTCCAGAAAGAGTGGCTCACAGGTTGAGAAATTTATCATGTATAGGAAGGGTGATCAGGGCATGCTGGCAGGCATGACAGGCATGTGTCTCATGCTCACCCACTGACCCTGGGGTCTCCATCTTCCAGTGTTGCACTGAAGTGCTCTGGGGAGACTGCCATGTTGGGCATCTTCTTTGTCCCTCCATGTCTGTCTACCTTCCTCCACCCTCCTCTCTGCCACCGAGGCTGAGCTGGAGGACCTGCATCTACCTGCTGCCTTACCTGTCTTCTGGCTTCAGTCTGAGTGGGGCCAATAGGGACCCTTGGCTGGAGGCTGGAAGGAAGAGGGAGAGAGATCCGGGAATTTATCTGGCCAACTTCCTACCTGTGGTGTCCCACTAGGCTGGCTGTGTCCCTCTGCAAAATTTCTGAGCCCATCAGACAGCTCTCTTCACTCAGGACTCCCTGTCTCCAAGTTTGTGAACTCCTCCTCAGCCCAAGAGGCTGACTGCTCAAGCTCTTCCCTGCTACCCCTCCCCAGCCACTGCACTCTCCCAAGGCTTTCCCTGCACCAGGATCTACTGTGACCAAGACTCTCTGTTAAAATACCCTGAAATTGCCCAACTCAAGAATGTTCTTTCTTTCCTGCTAGGACCCCAAAAAGGACCATGGTGACCTTCACTTTGCCAAAGCCAGTGGACACTTCTTAGCCTTGATCTTCCTCGACCTCTTGGTTGCATTTGACATCAGAGTTCTTCCTTCCTCAATACACCCTGCTTCCTTGGCTTCCAACTCTCCCTTTGCCTAAGTCTCCTTCAAGGGCATCTCCTCTTCTGTATATGCTCCTGAGCGTGGCTGTTCCCTGGGGAACTGTTTATGGATCCCCTCTCTTCTCCCTTGACAAGATCTCTATATTTGAGCTCATCCACCCTCTTAGTTCTAAGACCACCTCTTTGCTGATACCTTCCCATTCCATGTCTCCAGTAGACTCCTGGGCTTAAGTTCAGGTACCTACTGGGAGCATCCGCCTGGATATCATTTGAGTATCGCTAACTCAACAAAACCCAAACTGATTTGTCATCCTCTCTCCCTTACCTGTTTCTCTCTATGTTCCAAATCTTAGTGAAAGGCACCTATTCAGTCTCCCAAGACAGCAGTCTGGAGAACAGCAGGTTCTTCCTTCCTCCTCCTAGGGATTTTCCATCTTACATCCCTTCTTACATATTTCTTGACCCAGTCCTCTCTTTCCCAACCCTACTGCCAGTGCCTTGATCGGGGACCTCATCATAACTTGGGTGAAATATATCAGTCCTCCTTCACAGATTCCTAGGATGCAGTGTATCCCAGGGAAAGCTACTGCCCTCCTCAAAGCCAGTGTTAGGATTTGAGAATGTGACCAGACTACATTAGATTCTGCTGAAAGCCCCTCAGTCCTCTGGAGGATTGAGTCCGTGCTCCTTAGCTAGCCCCACAAGCCTCTTGTGCCCTCACTCCTGCCCACTTCTACAGTGTTTCATGCCACTGCCTGTCTCCAAGCTCATGCTCTCATAAACTGGTTGACTTACAATTTCAAACATAGACTGTGCTTTTCCACACCTCCATGACCTTGCTTATGTGGTTTCCTCTAAAGCAGGGGACTATTCTCCCCCTTTCCTCCCCTATCACCTGCTCTGCCTTCAAGGCTCAGCTCCTCAGTCCTTTCCTCCTTATGTCCCAGGTATAGGGACCATGCATTCGATCTTCACATTTATCATTTATAGTGCCTTTTTTTCTTTGTGTCCATCACCCCTGCTAGACCATAATTTTCCTGATGGTAAGAACTGTCCCTTAATCATTTCTAGCACTTAGTGTCTGGCACATAAATGTTTATTGATCTGAATTGAATAGAAGGTATTGGATCATCTGAGTTGCAGAGCCTCTAAAAGCCGTGATACCCTGAAGTTCTTGGGGACAGGATCTACAAGACGTTCCTGCCCTTACTCAAAAGTGGTTTGGGTTTCTCAGATGGCGTCCTGGGAAATTAAAGAATGTAAACTTCTCCCCTCCAATGAACAGCTCGTAGAACTGGGGATAGCAGCATGTACCCGCTCGTTCTTTCCCCTGGCCTGGGAATTTACTTCTGCCAGAGTTAGACCCCCTCTGACACCCTCCCATCTTCTTAGCACTCTGCTTCTCCAACCTTCCCTCCCCTTGGGGTCTCCTCACTAGAAATTTTACATGTTTTTCGAGGTTGAAAGAGGCATAAAGCATTAAGATCCGGAGCAAGGGCTTAAGAGTCATACAGACCCAGCTTAAAATCTTCTTACCAGCTTCGTGACCTTGGCAGTTCCCTGACCTCACGAGCTTGTTTCCTCATCTATAAGATGGAAGTGATAATTATAACACCCAGATCATGGAGGTTTTGTAAGGATTAAATGAGATAATGGACGTCAGGCATTTAGCTCACAGCCTGGCTAGAAGGCTTAATTCAAATCCTGCCTCCCCTGAGAAATCTCTGGTGACTCAGAGCCAGCCCACAATAGTTTCCCTCCTCGGAAGGGTGTGACTGAGTCCCAAATTCTCTTTCCGGCATTGAATCACTCTCCCATTTCTGAGCCTTCCTCATCCCCCACGTGCGAGCCATGTGTTTGTTGCCTGTCTTGGCTCCCCCACTAGATTTAAAGCCACTGGAGAACAACGATCATGAAGCAGATAATTGGAGCCACCGCCCGCAGTTTGATGGGCACCTTCCCTTCTTCCCTTCAACCAAACCCCTTAAAGTATCCAGCACAAGGCTCGGTGTGTGCCCTGCTGCTTCTTGATCAGACCTGGATGTCTCCAACAGGGTGGAGGAGGCAGGGGAAGAGGAGGAGGGGGGACAGCTGTGGGGACAGTTTGTGGGGATAAGAGGCCCTTTTCTGTCCTAACACCGAGGGGCTAAGTAGTTCCTAGAAAGCCTGTCACTCAGATGAAGCACAGGGAGGCTACCCAGGAGATAAGCAGGCAGCTTACTCCTCCCGGCATCTGCAAAAAGATGCCCCCACATGGCCCAGTTCCCAGAGTGAAGGGCAACAGCAGTCCGCTGTTGACTCCGGAACAAATGCCAAAGAAACGCCAGTTTCATGAGCTGGGGTCCACGGAGCTAAAGCTAGTTATGTCGCCTTTAGAGAAAGTCAGAAGCCGGGCAGGCTTGCACCAATACCCACCTGTGCACTGGCTGGCGCCCCTGTGTTTCTGCCTTCGCGCTGGGTCCTAACGCAGCTGGAGGAAGGTACTTAGAACACCCAGCACACGCCACTGCCTGGCTGGAACAGCTGCACCCCCGCCCCCATCCGTGCTGGCAAAACCGCTGGCCAGAAGAAGGCACGGGCCTGTTTCAGCAGGGCAAAACCAACCCTGGGCTCCTGCCAAACCTGAGCCCCCGCGCCTGGAGGCAGAGCCCTCCTGGCCTTCCCGCCTTTCTGGCCTGGGCGGAGCTTGGAAACTCGACCCTCCCCCACATCCACCCCGAAGCTTCGGGCTCCTCCTGTTCCTGGGTGGCGGGTCATCTCAGCAGCACTTCCACCAACAGTTACAGCACGCGCTGTGTCACGCCTGCGGCGGCCAGAGCCTCCCACGCGCCTTAACTGGATGTGAAAAGTTAATTCAGGTATAAACGTGAAGGCTTAATGAAAGGAGAGCGCGGCGGATTAATTATGCCCCTTTTTGCCAAGGAAACGGCACGCACCCCCGCAGCCCTGCGCCAGCAGCAGTTGGTGCCCCCGCCTGCCGCCCCTCCGCGGTGGCCTCTCTCTCGTGCCTTTGTTGGCAAAAGGCGGGCAGGCACCCTTTCCGCCTAAGCGCAGCCCGCGGACTGGGGCTGAAGAGAAGTATTCGTTTTAATTACGGCATTTGGGAACAGAAATCTGCAGGGGTAGTTGTAAATAAATGTGTGGCATGTGCAGGCCTCTTGCCAGCCAGTGAGTCAGGCGTCTCCACCACACCTCCGCCAACCCTCGTCTTCTTTGACCCTCAGCTGCGCGTGGAGGGGGATTTACCGAGCTACAGGACACGCTCCTACCCTGGTGCTGGAGCACAGTGGGGACTTAGTAATTGTTGTAGTATTAGCTTACTGACCATGTCCTATGGGCGAGGCATAGTGCTAGGCACATTATAGGTTCTTCAAATTTCATCATGTTCACTGTGGTATGGAGTAGGTCTTCTTGCTCCATTTTACAGATCCGGAAACAGAGACTCAAAGAGGAAAAAGTAAATTGTCCATGGTTTCATGGTCTTTGATCCCTGTTCTGGTTCTGTGCTTTTGTGCTGCCTTACTCTACTGTTTGCTCTTTAAGAAAGACACAGTCCCAGGGGTGCAAACAAACAGCCCCAAGTCATATAAGGGAGTGTGTAACTCTGCACAGCAGACAAGAGGTGATGCTTGGAAGTCCTAAGTAGGAAGATGGAGCAGGCTTGGGTGGGCAGGGCAGCTTCCTGCTGTGAGGTGGGTTCTTTTTTTTTTAAAGATTTTATTTTATTTATTTGACAGAGAGAGATCCAAAGTAGATAGAGAAGCAGGCAGAGAGAGAGAGAGAGAGGGAAGCAGGCTCCCCGCTGAGCAGAGACCCCCCCCCCCGATGCGGGACTCGATCCCAGGACCCCAAGATCATGACCTGAGCCGAAGGCAGCGGCTTAACCCACTGAGCCACCCAGGGGCCCCGTGAGGTGGGTTCTTAAAAAGCATGAGGGCCTGCCTCCTTGTTTCCCCACCTTTAGTTTCCCCCCTCCCTCTCCACCATGAGTTCATCTGGGAATTCCTCATTTCTTCTGTGATGGCAGAAGACAAGCCAGCCCGTTCCTAGGACCTGGAGGAGGAGGCTCCACCTGATACATATTTTCCCATCCAGGTGGGGCGCCCCACCATCGAGGATGTCCCATCCTGCCATGCTTGAGCAGACATGACTTCCATGCCCTGCTTCTCCCTCCCGGAGCCGAGGAAACAGAGATAGTGCCGACGAGCCTGACTGACACTGCAGGCTATGTCTGGGGAACAGAGCTTCTGTGTCTGTTAGAATAGGAAATCTCCAGGGGCTGTCGAATCAAGGGACTTTTCTCTTCACAGCTGCATTTGTGTGCTTCACTTTCATCCAAAGAGCGGACAGGGCTGGCTGCAGCTGCTCAGACACTGCATGGGAGTCTCAAGGGCAGCTGCCACATTCAGCGGAGGAACCTCCTAACCTGGAGAGTGACTGGATGCAGGTGGTGAGGGGTGGTGGTGGAGGGAGGACAGCTGCGGGAGTTCAGAGGCTCAGAGAGTTCAGGAGATAAGCTCAAGGTCACGGAGTAGATCAGAGGAAGGAGAAACACAAATCTGCATTTCTAGGTTCTCAACACAGGCCCTTGGTTCTGATGAACACCACGTGTTTCCTCTTTGGGTGTGACTTCAGCCCAGAGAGCCCACAAACAGGACAGAGAGGCAGAGGAACTCACCTGTGACAGGTGAATGTGGGCAATGCTGATCGCTGAGGCTTGCTGAGGACTTTGTCAGGGGCCAGGCATGGAGAAAAGTGAATTAATTCTCTGTGTAGGAAGATTACTGGCATTATCTCCCACTTTAAAGATGTAGAAATTGAAGTTTAGAAAGAGAGGTTGACTTGCTCAAGACCACCCAACTAGCAACTGCATTGGAAATATTGGAAATATGAAGAGTAGAGGGTGTCTGGGGAAAGCGGTGGCCAGTGGAGACAATATTTATGGGGCACCCCATGTGTGCTGGGCAGCACACCCCTGCTGCAGATACAAGCCGGATGGGGTCCCAGTCCATATAGATGCCTAGAGATTAATAGGGTGGCTGAATGCACCTCCCGTGAGACGGGCGGGGGGTGGGTGCAGACATGAGTTCTGCTCAGAAATGAGGTCCCTGGGGCGCCTGGGTGGCTCAGTGGATTAAGCCGCTGCCTTCGGCTCAGGTCATGATCTCAGGGTCCTGGGATCGAGCCCCGCATCGGGCTCTCTGCTCCGCGGGGAGCCTGCTTCCTCCTCTCTCTCTCTGCCTGCCTCTCTGCCTACTTGTGATCTCTCTCTCTGTGAAATAATAAATAAATAAAATCTTTAAAAAAAAAAAAAAAAAAGAAATGAGGTCCCTACAGTGCTGATTCTCCTCTCTTGCTACAGGATAGGGTCATCTGTAGCCATGCAGGATCACTTGCAATGTCATGGTCCCACTGCAGACCCACAGAACCCAAACCTCGGTGGGCATCAGTATGTCTTATAAACCCTTCAGGTGATTGCAATGGAGCACAGGTTAGGCCCACCACTGGACAGTCCCTACCACCGCACTTGAAACAAAGCAAACCTGGAACAAAGCAAACCTTAAACTAAAGAATCTGGGGTGTGTTAGGACCACCAAGACTGACCCTTGGGAAGTAGTAGGGCCCCTCAAGGGCAGGAGTAGAAGGCAGAGAGAGTTGCTGGGGAGACTCCAGACACACCATCAGGGTTCGCCCCAGATGACAGAGTGGTGGTGGCAGAATGACAGGTTGATGTGAATTATCTCAAGGCTCCTGGCTGTCATCTGCCTGGGAAGATTTTATTTATTTATTCCAGTTTCCAAAGAGGGTCCTTTTACTAGAGTGTCTTGAGATTTAGGTGTAAAATGTAAAGCCCTAATTAAAATACATAAAACATAGCATGGAGCAATTAGAGTGGCAGGAAGTGGCATTGAAAAAACCTCATCAGCCGTGAGTATTTGAACCTGGCAAGAATCCAATTTACTGGGTGGTAAGTGCCTTGCCCCTCACACTGAAGGTCACACTGAAGGCCACGGGGGTCTAGGGGCCTCCACTCCTCCAAGCTGGTTGTTGAGAGATGATCTGTAAACTCCAGGACCCCCAGTCTGAGGGGAGACCCTGCCCTGCCTTTAGGGATTTCCTCATCACATGTCCAGGTGTGCAGCGAGTGTCTGCACATGCATCTGTGCAAAGTGGGTTTCTTTACAGAGGAAGGCACCGCTATGAGTATTTGAGGTTCTCTGCAGTCCCGCTGGAGACTCTGTATGTACAAGTTGGGTCTCGGGGTTTTAATCAGATATGCGTGTCATCCCTTATATATTTGTGATTTATAGACATGCGTCAAAGAGTATCTTTGTTCAGTATCTATCCCTCCCAGATAATGGCCAAAAAGAGACCCAGAGGTCTCTGTTTACCAATGACAAAAGCTGATAGTCAAAGCATTGTGTCAAGTACTGTTTCAAAAGTTCCCATACCATAACTCATTCAGTCCTTACAACAGTCCAATGAGATGAGGACTATCGGCCTGTTTTACAATTGAGGAAACTGAGGTACAAAGCCTAGCTCCCTGGAAGTTGCATGGCTGATGAGAGGCTGACCTGGATGCCAACCAAGCTGGGCTAATCCCAGAGCCCTGGCGCTGGAGTAGGGCACTGCCTGAGCCTGGCATGTTGGGCCCAGTCCCACTGGGCACTCCCTGGGACCCCTGATCCCCATGTAGACCCCACCCGGCAACTGTGCCTTCAGTCTGTGCACAGAATCTGGGTCCTGGTCCAGATACCAGCTCATGGTGTGACCTGAGAAAACCCTTCTGCCTGTCTGGGCCTCGGTCTTCCAACTGGAAGAAGAGAGGGAGCTGAGTTAGATTCTCCAATGGTGAATGCTGAAACACCGCCGGCAACTCTTTTAAAACATGGATTCCTGGGCGCCTGGGTGGCTCAGTGGATTGGGCCGCTGCCTTCGGCTCAGGTCATGATCTCAGGGTCCTGGGATTGAGCCCCGCATCGGGCTCTCTGCTCCACGGGGAGCCTGCTTCCTCCTCTCTCTCTGCCTGCCTCTCTGCCGACTTGTGATCTCTCTCTCTCTCTGTCAAATAAATAAAATAAAATCTTAAAAAAAAAAAAAAATGGATTCCTGAGGCCCCGCCCTGGGGGTGCTGATTAGGGCAGGCTCGGCTGGGGGCTCCAATAGTGCTAGGGGATCCTAGGGCACTTTCAAGGCTGCAATGAGAATGATGATCCCTACTGTAGCAGACCTTAGCAGCTAATCTTTACTGAGTGCTTATCACGGGCCCAGGCCTGTGCTGTGTGCTTCCAGTGACTCCCTCACTGAATCATCACGGCGCTCTTACACTGCTGATGCTGTTTGAAGATGAGAAAACAGAGAGAGATGAAGTGGCCCGCCAAGGTCACGAGCCAGTGATTACCATAGCTGGGACGTGTACACAGTTGGCCTGACTTCAGTGCTCACTTTCATGTCCATGAGAACACACTGGCACTTGGCTTGTTCAGCTCCCTACACCACCGTGCCCAGAGTCTTGATGAATGGACAGTGGGCAGTGTGACCTGGTCTCCAGCGGCTTGTACCAGGCGGGGCAAGGTGACTCCAGCTAGCTGCTGCCCTGCCTGGACAGCACCTACTCAGAGAGTCTCTCTTAAGAATTTGAACTGAGACATCAAGAGGGACAATTTGGATAGTGTCAGAACCTGGGGGGATAAGATCAGAATTGGCCCTAGAGTTGGCACCTGGCAACTCAAAGTTACATTGACACTGAGATTATGGGGACTTTTTCCAAGGAGGCTGGTTTGAAGAGAGGTGGGGAGAGCAGATGGACAGAGAAGAGAGACCAAGAGACGAGAAAGAGAAAGACATCTCTGGATGCCTTTCTAGGTCCCTGAGGCCAGCCTGCACTACCCAAAATGAGCATTGCTCTTCGCCAGCTTCTTCATGATAAATCCTGTCCACTTAAGCTAACTCAGTGGGTTTCTGATGCTTACAGTTGAAGTATTCCTTAAAATACTTGCCCTGGCTTCCCTGCAAAGTTTTTAGGATCAAATTACATAATGGATGTGAAAGGGCTGGTGACCTGGAAGGAACTGCACCAATTATGAAATATCTGGAAAGCACTTGTAAGCTTACATATAATCAACGGATTGCTGCAAGAACCGAGACAGGAGGACTTACTGCAGGGGCAATTTAATTAAGGGAGCGCTACAGAGGAAGCGGTTGTGCAGTGATTTACAGTTGTGGGCTATGGAGGCCAAGAGAGAGAAGGAAGACCCTTCAGGCAGAGGAGCAACCAGTGTGCATGTGGGGGAGGGAGAGGTGGCAGGGGGCTGCCTTGGCTGCTGACCAGCAGGGATTGATCTGGGGGAACTCTAGCAAGTGGATTTTTTTTGGAGGGGGTATGTGCTGGCCACCAGCGAGCCATTGGAGGTTATTGGGCAGGTGTTTTTGGAAAGACAAAAGCCATCTTAATGGAGTAGTCAAAGAGGGGAAGGGATAGACTCATTAAGAAGCCAGTGCAGTTTCCAGGGGGAAAAGCTTCCAGAAAGAGAGATTTCCTGAATGAAGAGTGACCAGGACTAGGTTATAGGTTGTGCTCACCGAATGGGTCACTCTGTTCATTCATTCGCTAAAAGTTTCTGAGCATCTGCTGCACTTAGCACTGCTCCAAGCAGACGCTATGTGGAGCCAATGGACTGGGCGTGGTCAGTCTGGCTGGAGAGATGGGCATTTATATAACAATAATACAAACCAATACGAGATTACAAGTGGTGAGAAGAATCTGCTGCAGGGGCTTTGCCAAATTGGGAAGAGGGTGAATATGCCATAGGGAAGCCTTAGGGAATCCCAGGAAGTAAGGCTCTCCTTGTGAGGTAGTCCGAGGAGAGCTTTTCTAGGTGAGGAGCAAATGGGAAGACATTCCTAGTTCTGAGCACAAAGGCTGGGAAACTGGTCGAACACCGAGTGTGTAGGGGCAGGGCATCTTGGTAAGGGAAGGGGTTGGGAAAGCAGGTGAGGCCTTGCAGGCCCTGGTAAAGATGTTGCTCTTGATCCTGAACGCAGTAGGAAGCCATGGGAGCATTTTAAGCAGGAAGGGCCATGACTGGATTTGTGATTTTAGAAGTCCACTCTGTATGGAATGTGGAGAAAGGATGGGGGTGGATCAAAAGAGAATTCTAGAAGGCCGGTGAGGAGGAAGCATTGGAAACCAACCCTGATTATCTCAGCCCCAAGGGATCAATTGGAATGAGTCAGGGACTCACAGAAAGAGAAGGCTCTGGGGACCTCAATGACTGTTTCGGGTTTAAGTCCCAAGACTCTCTTATTCTCATCATGTTCTTGGGGCTCTCTCCATGCTAGGGATATGGCTGACAGCTGCTTTGGGGTCATATCTTCACATTCTACCCAGAGAAAAGGGAAAACTGGGGGGAAATTCCCTGGGTGGCATCCCTTGTGACTTGGAGAGGCACTGGGGCAGGAATTCCGGGGTTAACAGCCCCACAGGAAGCAGACAGAGACAGAGAAGAGCCTCTCCCTAAAGGAAGGAGTGAGACTGAGAGATCTTGCTGCCAGAAAATGTCAGAAGGGATGTGGCTTAGATCAAAGGGAAAATAAGTGTTGAATGTAGAAACTATTGCAATAATCTACATGGGGAAAACCCTAGCCCCAGGAATAGTTTTATCTTTGAAGGAGGATGGAGAGAGAGTCACAACATTTATGAAGTTACAATGTGCCAGAGAGTTCACTTGGTCACTTTCCCTATCTCCACTATAGCACTGTGATGTAAGACCCATTTCACAGATGAGAACACTGAGGCTCAAGAAAGCTAGGGCCGGGGGCGCCTGGGTGGCTCAGTGGGTTAAGCCACTGCCTTCGGCTCAGGTCATGATCTCAGGGTCCTGGGATCGAGTCCCGCATCGGGCTCTCCGCTCGGCGGCGAGCCTGCTTCCCTCTCTCTCTCTCTGCCTGCCTCTCTGTCTACTTGTGGTCTCTCTCTGTCAAATAAATAAATAAATAAATAAATAAATAAATAAATAAATCTTTAAAAAAAAAAAGAAAGCTAGGGCGGCTTGCCTGGGATCACACAGGCATGAAGCAGCAGGGCCGAGAGTTGATCCTGGCAGTTTGGGGTTGACCCCAGATCCCATACTTTTTTGTATCCTGTGTGTTGTCCTCCTGGGAAGTGAATTTGGGAAGAGAAAATAGTGTTGCCCATTAACCCCGACTTTCTAATCATGGGGGAAGCAAACCAAAGAGAACAACTTTGGTGACAGTTTGAAATCCAGACTGCCAGAAAAGGCAAAGGGTTCGGGACAGATCTGGAGGTTGAAAGGTCATCCTGGGAGACTCCAAGGCATGTGGGTTCCCCATTAACGTGGATCTCTGTGGGCTGTTTACCTCCATTCTCTTCCCCTCCCCCCAGATGTAGACTGGTTCACTTTGTTGCTGATCTCCTAAATTAACAGAAAATCCAATTGCATGATTTTTCTTAACTCATATTTTAGGAAAGGAAGCAAGATAATTTTGCACAGGTTTGTCTGATTGCTGGATTAGCAGGCACCTTCCAACTTCTTAATCCTTATTTAATTCTTTGATCAACCTGGTTCAGCTCCACGCAGCTGGCCCCTCGGCAATTCGGGAGAAAAGCTGTGTTTTCAGGAGTTAAGCACCAGCATTGTGTTTATTCTTTAATGTGATCAAATTGTGCTGGCGTCTGTAATGAGAGGGACAGGCTCACAAAGAAGTGATCTGCCAGGCATAGAACTCAAAGCCTGGAGTCTGAATCTTGGAAATAATGCAGACAGAGGAGGGGCAGAACAGGGCCCAGGCTTGGGAACAGAGCCAGGAAGAGAGTGGGGCTGGTAAAGGGCCCCATGGCCTGGGAGCCCCAGGCTGAAGCAAAGATTGCTCACATCCCAGCCAGGGTGCAGGCAGCAGAAGGATGTCACATTCAGACTGCATCCTTTCAAGGTGAGGCCAGTGTGCAGACAAACCAGTGGGGACAGTGCAGTGCCCAGGAGCGGTGACAGCAGCCCCATTCCCACCGGTAGGTCTGAAGAGCCAATGGGAGGTCACAGTCATGAGGACCCAGAGGCAGATCACGCTGTGTGGAGGACCTCCTGATGGGAGCTGTGGCCCTACAGAGTAGGACCTGGGGAACAAGCACCCCAATCTCATCTTCTCCCTCCCCCCATCTCTTGGTGGTGTTCTTCATTGGCCAGACCCAACTGGATGCCAGGAGGCGGGAAGGCTATTGAGGGCTCCCACATAGAGCAGCCTCCTGGGGTGCAGGCAGTGTGGGTGAGGGGAAGACACAGAGCGGAGACAGAGGGTCAAGCAGAAGCTGTTCAGCACAGTTCTCTCCCGTCATCCTCTTGACCTCTCTGGCTCTACATTTGGCTGTGGGCTGTGGAGAAAGAGCAATGGGTCTCCATGTCCTTCCTTTCTCCATACCTTCCTCAGGGCTGATTAGGCAAGGGGAACTAGGCAGACAGATTGAACCTGGTTTAAATGTGGGTCTCCTTCATGGTTCATACAGAGAAGAAGCAAAGTCCAGCTTCTTACACCTGCTTTGAACCGCAAATGAGTTTGGACACAGCTCCCCTTAGGAGAGCGGGGAGGAGACTCACCTGGCTCAGGTGTGCCAGGCCTGCCTTGTCTTGACTCTCATCCTTCTCAGAGTCTGAGAATCTGCTGAAGTAGGACATCATTGAGACTTGTTACCCCTCACTGTTGACTCTTCTACAGTTTAGTGTGTACCTGTCTTACCCTGTCCCTTCCTTCCAGGAAGCCTTCCTGGGATGACCCCTCCTGAGTTGTCGGCCTTTATGCCACAGCCCCCCCCAATTCACAAGTTCAGGTTGTTTTGGATATGGCTCTGGCAGGGTGGGTTCTGGCCCTTGGACTATGATCACCCCAAAAGAGAGTCTCTTTGGAATGGTGCCCTAGTTCTTCCTCCACCAACGGCACCAAATCAGTCAATGTCTCTGAGAAGCCTGTGTGATTGGGGTAAGGCAGGATGCTCTGTAGAAACATCTGTCCAGACTCCAGAGAAACATTGCTGAGAAGTCAAACATAACATATTCAGGATCCCATGGCTCTGCGAACAGAAATAACACCGAGCCAGGGTCCAGTTGTTAGGATTTTGAAAGCTGAAATTGTTAGATTTGGAAAGAAGCAAAGAAATCATGCAGTGTCATGGTTTATACCAGGTTTTGGCTACAGATTCTTTTGTTTCCCACAAATGTAATCTTTCATGTATTCCCATAGATAACATAAGCAGCAGCAGCTTTGATTGAAGCGGGAAGGGGTTAGAGCTCCACTCACTCAGCCATTGATGGTCCTGAGACCTTAGAACCAAAGGCTCCATGTAGCACAAGGCCAACGCCCTGAGTTTATCCAACCCCAGTGTGAACACTGAGGCTGCAGAGGGGCCACTTGCCTGAGCCCTTAACTGGCAGCGTTCCAGGCCAGTGTTCCTTCTCTATGCCAGTCCTCCGGAGAACATGCCCCAAGGAGCCCGCCAGTGGGTTCACAGCACAGCCCATGGAGCCAGGCCTGGCCTGTGAGGCGTGCAGGACATCTGGTGTCCAAACAAGACTTTGAAGCATCTCCTGACTTACCCCACCTTATTAAACCCCAATCACCGACCAATCCAGTTGCCAGGTAACC
The DNA here is from genome assembly GCF_922984935.1 of Meles meles. Lineage (NCBI taxonomy): Eukaryota > Metazoa > Chordata > Mammalia > Carnivora > Mustelidae > Meles > Meles meles. The sequence continues at coordinate 89,427,116 of NC_060070.1, read as the reverse complement.
CAGGGCTTTGGGTTTCAGAGGGCCCAGTCCAGTTCCTCTCTTGCTCCTGGATGGGTGCCTTCCTTTCTGACCCCCTCCCAGGAGTTCCCAGGTGACCTGGCTGCTCGGCTCTGTCTGGGCTCCTGTGTGAAGTTCCATTAGTATGCTGGACCAGTGCTGGCTGGCTCCACATATTATTTGCACAGGTTAAGTATTCCTGATAAGGCTTCTCAAATCAGAGGGCTGAAATGAACTTAATTAGAACTCAGAATACTCAAGGTAGAGATAAAAGTCAGCATGTCTAGGTCTCTGAAGCAACAAACTGGGGGTGGGGAGAGGAAAAAGAAACAGGTAAGGGAAACTGGTCCCAGGCTGTGATGAAACCCTTGCTTGTCTGGAACAGAAAGCAGATGGGAGCTGATTCTAGTCTTTACCCCAGAGTCCTTCTTCTCCCACTTCTCCCCAGAGCATCCCCTGGAGAGCTGGTGTGCAGTCCTTACTCAGGGCATGGGCAGCTCCGGGTGCAGGGGAAGAGGGAGGAGCCGAGGAACGGGACTGGATGGCAGGGGAGGAAAGGAAATTCAATTTTTATTAAAATTTAGAGTGACCAGCAGCCTGCCTCTTCTTCCAGCGCCCATGACTTCCTCGAGGTTGGGGGAGGAAGTGCTTCATCACAGATGACAATCATCCCTCACTGTTCAGGCTTTACAGTGTACCACACCTACCTAATTTGTGAGGGGGATACTCTTTCACAAATATGAGAGCAGCGTGTTGTCACTTCCCCCACTAAACCTCGTTCTCATGCAGCCTTCCTCCTTTAAGGCTGAGCGGTGAGTTTGTCATGGCAGCAAGGGAGAGGGTAGGCCTGCTTCGAACAGAGACTCCATGATCCAGAGTGCTCCAGTGGACTGGGTGGGGTGTCTCCTGGGCCTCTAACTGTGACCCTGGGCAGATAACTTCTCTATGCCGTGTAGCCTTCCACTGGCACCCAGGGCTATACTAGTGCCTCCTTGGTAGAGTAGGTATGAGTGAGGTAGACAGCGTCTGCTGCAGAGTAAGTGTCTCATACATGGTAGCAGGTCTGGAGGACTTGCTCAGAGGACTTTACATAAGGGATGCCCATCACACAGAGTGGGGAGCCCATTGGTTCTTATCTTGAGGGCTGTGGGGAAGGAAGAGAACTGGAGACGGGCAGGAAGGTAATAAGACCCACATTTGATCGTTCTCCAGGCTGAACCCCCAAGGACCAGGGCATGCTGGATTCATGGAGTAGACACCAAGAGCAGAAAAGATTCCAATTCCCTTCTCATTTAGGACTTGAGAAGGTCCTCACCTCTCAGGCTGCTCCTGCCCAAGGTGGGGTGGCTATCCTGAAGGCAAACAGAGGCTGTGGTACAGATAGGGGAGGGAAGGCATAGAGTTGGGGCTCCAGACACCTGAAGTTCTGTGAGTCTGGTTGGGGAGTTTTTCATGAGGTTCAGAGAAGGCTGCAGGGCAGGACCTCAGAGGGTCCCCACAATCACTGAGAGGCAAACTGGAACCAGTTCTAGATAGAGTACTAGGACAGCCCAGCCTCAATGGAGTGGAGAAAGAACAAACCAGAAGATTATCAGCCTTGCCCATCAGCAGTGGAAGTCCTGCTGAATACTTAGGGGAGACCACACCACCCCATCCCAATGGACACCAACCCACATACATCCAAGGACTGGCCTGAGGCCAAATACATCCTCCCCTCCCAGTGCCATACAAGTACTGCCCATCTATGTAGGTGCCTGTTGGGAGAGCCGGTGGGGAAGAGAGACAGAAAACTGAGAGATCAACAGTCTGTCTGCAAGGACCTGAAGAGTTTCTTTAAAGACTGTTTAAATCATTGAATCAGACCTAGATCCCTGTATTGGGCTAACACTTAATTGCCCTCCTCCCCCATTAGCTGCAGAATAGGAGAGCAGAAGACAGCTCCAATCAGCTAATGGAAAATGAAGAAAAGTGGTTTCTCGCACATCTGAGTGTGCTGTGGGTATGTCTGTGACCTTGCCACACATATATTACCTTGTCTGATTCTGTATGTGCAAAAAAATGTCCATGGCTGGTCAGCTTAGAGTGGCCATGTAGTCTGGGATGACAGAGGCCATGGTGGTGTGCCCAGAGTCATCTTTATTATCGCCAGTGGCCTCTGGCTCCTCTTACTAGCATTTCCTTCTGTGCTGGGCTCTTAGCTAGGCTGAGTTTGGTGAATGAGTAATTGAAGGTCATTGCAGCATAACTCAGGGGGAAACAGCTCAGGCTGTGGAACCCACCAGACCAGACCTGGGCTGAGACCCCAGCCCTACTAGTTACAGATGTGTGACCCTGGGGAAACAACCCATCAACCTCACAGCTGAAGGTGAGATTTAAATGTGTGTGCAGAGCATGGCACCATACCCTGGGTACAGTAAAGGTACCATGTTTCTGAATGAGTGAATAGGCCATTTTCAGAGATTAGCATGTATGCATGGATATTATACATATATATACATGCATGGAAAGCCAATATAATGTATAAAAGCCAATATAATGTATACATATATACATGCATGGAAAGCCAATATAATGTAGCATTTAAGATTGAGGGCTATAAAGCCCAATGGCCCAGGTTTGAATCCTGTCCTCATCACTTACTGGCTATCTATCAATGGAAAAGTTATGGGACCCTTGACCTCAGCTCCCCCATGTGCATCTGAGGAGGATAACGATACCCACGGAATAGGGTTGCTGTGAAGATTCAATGAGCTAATCCCTATAAACCTCTTGCAGGCACCTGGCACAAAGTAAGTATCCCAGAAATGCCAGCCATCATTTTTATGACAACATGCCAATAGATGTCATTCCATGCCATTCCCATGCCTGGTGCTGCTCTAGGTCCTGTGTGGGATATATGAGCAATGTAAGACATGACATCTGGCCTCAAGGAGCTCATTGAGGAGGCCAGATGTGCATCCCCCAAGCGCCCATGCTCGGCCCTGGATTATGGACAGGAGTGACACTAAGATAACCATGTGCAAACAGCAGAGGCCACAGGGACTGGAGGGTCAACAGAAGGAGGACAGAGGACTGAGTGGGGCTTGGGGAGGAAACACGGCACCTGCAGGTGCATGGGTGGGTCAGTGCACTCTTCAGTTTTCACACACCCAGTGTCTGGTCCCTGTGTGTCCCCTAACAGTTGAGCCAGTGATGGTGTAACCAACAAGGGCTGCCTAGAAGTCCAGACACCTGCTGTCTTTTTTGGGACTTCATCTTCTGAAGAGCAGATGACTTTGGGCAACTCATTGGTCTCTCTGAGTGTCAGTTTCTTGAAATGTAAGATGGGAGTAACAGCATCTATCCTTCCAGCCTCACAGAACCATAGCCAGAGTGAAATAAACCAGGAAGGAAGGGCCAGGCAGGTTGCTATGATCTTTGTATGAGTCCTTGGAGTCACTGGAGAAGGACTCAAAGCTGTGACCCTCTAACGGAGGAGCTGGGCACTTTTATCCCTGCTTTGGGGAGGGGACGGTCATGTAATCGCAAAGGCTTAGAGACTTCCTTTATTTTTCAGTTTTAATTTTCCCAAAGCCTTGACATTAACCATGGGGCAAATAGCTGACATTTGTGTTTTTCCTGCACTGCAACTCTCTGCCCCTGGATGTCCCAGCAGGTGAGCACAGAGGCCCCAGGCTGGAAGCTCCTCAGGGGAAGATGATATTGTAATCCGTTCCAGGACTATTTATTGAGTGGAGACCTTTCTTCTCTGCCCCCACAAGATGCTGGCCTCGGGGGTCCCATCTGCTTACTCCTCCCCATACCATGCATGCCTACTCTCCACCTCCAGCCCCTCTTCTGCTCATCCGCCAACCCAGAAATCAAACTTAATCACCTTGCATCCAGCTTCTGCATTGCAATAAATAGTTGTGGTAGGTTTCTGAGGAGGAAAAAAAAAATCCAGCATTTAAAATATTGAGCCACTCAGAAATAATTATTCATGAGGTTTTTTTGCATGCATTAGACTTTTCCCTCCAGGCTGAGGGCCGTCTGCTGGAATGAACTTAGCCACAACTTGGCCTTCCTTTCCATGTTTTCTTTTTACTTTCTTTTTTTTTTCTCCCTCCGTTTATGATTCCTCAACACATTCAGATTGAAACATTAAAAATGCTCATCAATAGGACATGGACAGGGCCATTCAGAACTCATTAACAGAAGGCACATACTAATGGGCAAGGACCTTTCAGATGAGCTGTCCTGCAGAATGTGCCCATGCCTGGATGTGGGTGTCCAGTCTGTTGTGGGAGAGACACAGCCCTGCCTCGGGAGCTCTAGTCTGAGGGGAGAGACACAGCCCTGCCTTAGGGAGCCCCAGTCTGAGGGGGGAGACACAGCCCTGCCCTCAGGGAGCCCCAGTCTGAGAGGGGAGAAACAGCCCTGCCTTAAGGAGCCCCAGTCTGAGGGGGAACTCATTCCTGCCCTCAGAGAACCCCAGTCTGAGGGGGAGAAACAACCCTACCCTCAGGGAGCCCCGGTTTGAGGATAGACATAGATTTGTACTCAGAGAATCCTCAATCTGAGGAAAGAGACAACTCTTGCCCTCACAGTGCCCCAGTCTGAGGGAGGAAACAGCCCTGCTCTCAGAGGACTTCCTGTCTGATCAGAGGTTCCATTCTGATCTGGGAGACAATTCTCTCAATCACAGTGACTTTCTAATAGGAAAATGTGCTTGAGGGTTCCATTTTCAGTGGGGAACTGTACTCATTCATCCATCCATTTAATAATATTTATCAAACACATGTTGCCCTTCTACACTAAGCACTGACAAGCACTGGGGAATTCACCTAAAAGACTCAATCCTTGTCCCTCACAAATACCATCTTATTAAGGAGGCAGATACGTGAATGTTTTTACAATCATCTATGATAAATGCTGAAAGCAAGGTGAGTCCACAGTTCTGGGGAGGAAGACAGCTTCCTTGGAGGAGCTGGCATGCCTTTATACTCATGTTCCCTGTGTTTCCATTTTGTTGTGGAGTCCTGAAAAACTGTAGAGACGGGAAGAAAACAGTGTGGAATGTAGACTATCTGAATCTCTATACGATATTTTTCACTCATCTATGAATTTGTTCAATAAATATCATTGAAGACCATCTAGATTATAGCATTAAGTTTAGGGGCTTGAGAGGGGCCTAGGCATAATTCCTGCTCTCAGGCACCTCATGGGCTTTAGATTTCTCAGCAATTCTCATTTGATATTTTCCAGAGCATTAGAGCAAAACTCCCCTGCAGGTCATCTGACCCCTTCCCTACCTCCTAGTATACAGGTACCTGGGTGAGATCCTGACCTTCCTGGGAGACCCATCTGAAACCCACTGCATGCACCTGACCCCACCCTACTCTTAAGACATCTCTGCTTATATCTGATCAGCTTTCCTCCAACACTCCTCCTGCAAAAGTATCCTCTTCTCATTTAGGGGTGCTGTGGAGTTACTGTCCCCTCAACCTACTTACTCTGTCTTTTTGGCTTTTACTGTACTGCACACAGGCCAGGCATCTCTTTGGTTTCTACATGCTAAAATGCCCTGAAAATGATGACCAGAAGGTAGGTTTCCAGGCATCCAGAATTAAGATCTGTGAGACACTCCTTTCATCGGTCAGAGTTGTGTCACGCAATGGGCCCTGGGGAGATGGGGGTGTCAGGAGATGGTGAACCAGCAGCATGCTTTGGGGATTGGAGCCATGGCTTTAGGGCCTGACAGGCCTGCCCTAAAGGGGTCAGGGTGAAATGGTCACCTCCATGAGACCTGGAATGTGAGAATTTTACTCTCAGAAATAGCCATCTTTAGAGCTGGTGGAGACTTCAGGCATAGCTGAGTTAGCTATGGGCCAAGCTGCTAGAATGATCCTTAAGACGGAGTGGCTGAGGGGAGTGTATGGGATAGGCCAAGGACCAGTGGGTAGTCTGACAACCCAGAGTCCAGGCTGTGGGCACATCTCTGCACCCCTCAACACGGGCTTTCTGTCACTGAGTCCAAGAGGGCTGCTCCAGTGGGGGTCAATCTCCTGCCTGTGGAACAGATTAGGAAGAAGTAGAGAGCAGGCCTGTTCTTTTTTTCAGGACATGCCCTGGACAGTGCTTAGGCTCACACTTCCACTCTTAACCCAAAGCCCGAACTTAGTCACCTGACCACTGCTAGTTGCAAGAGAGTCTGGGAAATGTAGTCTGTAGTTGGGCAGCTATCAGCTTCTCTAAAACTTGGGCAATACCAAAACCAAGAAGAGGGAAATGGACACTGGGACATAATTTGAAGTTCCTATCACAGGTAAAGGAAGCATGGCAGGAAGTTTTATCTTCCTCAAACATTTCAGATGCCTTTTTGTTCCCCCTGAACAGCAAGATTAGAGAGAAAAGCACCCAGAGCTAGCAGGTCAGAGGCAGAGAGATTTTGAATTGCTCTGGTGCTGCCTAGGAATGGGATGAGTCTGTTCAGCAGGCAGGGCTGAGGAAGGGCTGGTGCCTGCAGGCTGGACCACAGTGGCAAGAGATGAGCACCATGCCACAATAGGCTCAGAGCAGCCAAAGTGCTCACAGCCAGTCCCTCCAGGATTCTGGCCCATTGGCACTGCCCTGGCCTAGCATGTGCCCCACCTCTTAGCATGCACCTCTCTACACCATTTCTATACAGAATAATGGCTTTTTGCAAGTATGTACCCGAGGGCTTGCTCCACTGGAGGGCACTTGAGCCTTCTCATGAGCCAGCAGTGCCAAGAAGTTACCCTGGGGAATAGCCCCCAACCCATCATGAGTAAGTAGCAGTTTGTGCATAAACACCCAAGTCTAAGGCAGGTCCTACATGGTGTCCCAGAGCTCCGCAGAGATCAGCCCCCAGTTGCCCACTGAAGTAACATATTCCCTGTGTTGCTTTCCTCTGCTTTCTTATTTCCTCTCTTCTCTATGGGAATTTCCTGTTGTCACCTCCCACCTGAACCACTTGGCCTGACGTCAGTTGTCTCAAAGTCTGCTTCTGGGAGAACTTCAATGCAGGCACCCAGGTGATCAGCCTTCCCTGCTCTGTCCAGGTAGAGAGAAGACCCTACAACCAAGAGAAGGGTAGGGTGCAAACCGGGAAAGACAGGAAGTCATGTCTTATTGTCTCTGCATTCCCGGCACATGGTGTAGTACCACACACAGGATGCAGGGTGGGTGCTCACAAAGCATTCAGTCCACTGAATGAATGTAGCGCACTCTGTCATCAACTTGCTGCATGACCTTGGGCAAGTCTCGTCACCTCTCTGAGCCACACATTCACCATCTACAAAGAGGGGATAATAACATTACCTACTTAGAAGAAGAAATAAAAGCTGTGAATGAGCTTTGTGATTCTAATGCCTTCTGAATTATAAGAGGTGAAAGATTGGAAAGCTGCCTCTTATCCTCGTGGCGGCGTTTCAAAATGCCCAAGTAGGAACATTTTAGTGGCGGAAAAACAGCATCAATTTTCTCATTGAAATTCTTTTATTCAACAAAGTAAATAATCTTCTAGTGGAAGGAATATGCATTATATTTTCTATAGGATTCATTAAAGTTGTTTTCATTTTGACTTAAAAACATCAGTTTGGGGATATTTATTCTGAAATTGTTCTGTGCAAACAGAAAGGCTGCTCCTCACTAATCTTCTCATTTGATGGCCGAGAAATGGACCAGGGGCAGCTGGACCTTTCCTAGGGCCACAGGGGTTGCTTAGAAGAATTCATTCATTCTGTAAATATGTCATGGGCACGGGGTCTACCCAGGCCTGTGCTGCCTGTGACTGGGCCTTAGTGAGCCCAAACAGACATGGCCCTACCATCATGGAGCTGTTAGTCTTATGGGGTGAAGAATGAACAGAAGAGCTGCACTATGAGCTGAACTGTAAGTGGTCTCACAGAAAAAAAAATAAAAAATCTTTCTCCAAGAACTAAAGGGGTGGTGCTAGCGAAGTTGCAAGTGTCAGAGAGAGAAAGTACCCAGGGGAAGACTGCTTGAGCTGAAGTCTGTGACATTATCTGGGAGGAAAAAGGCACGAGAACATTTTAGAGGAGACAAAACATGCAAAGGGCCTGTGGCCTGAGGTGGTACCTGGTGGGTTTGAGGAAGTGAACGGGGATCCTTGTGACCACAGTGTGGAGAGTGAGGTACGAGGTAGAGAGAAATGAGGCTGCAAAGTGGGCAGGGGGAGACCCTTAGTGTCCTTGAAGACCATGTGTCCATGCTAGGGTCCAAGAGTGGAATCCAAGTTTAATTCACTTTTCTGTAATATCCAATGATTATATTATGAAAAATTTAAACATACAGAAAACATCCACAATGAACACCCAGATTCTACAATGAGCATCTTACTCTATTTGTTCACATATCTTCCCATCTATCATCCCTTATCCACCTCTTAATCCATCTGATTCTTTATGCACTTCAAAGGAAGTTGCAGACATCTGTGCACTTCAGCCCTAAACACTTCAGCATGCACACTGTATCACTGACAGATGTATAGCCCAAATCCTTATCAAGACACCAAACGTGCCATCTTGCCAGAAAGTTCCTCTGTTCCCCTTCTCAGTTAATCCCTGCTCAACTTTCAGGCTGCAACTATTCCAATGTTTTGCATCATACGTTGATTTTGCCCGCTAGAACTACATATAAATGGAATCACTCAGTACATATCCCTTTTTGAGCAATGCTTCTTTCACTCAGTCTGTTTTTGCACATATCAGGGGTTCATTTTTTTTTTTTTTTTTTTTGTTAAATAGCATCCACAAGATTTCTATATCACATGCTTGTTGTTCATTCTGTTGTTAATAAGCATTTGGATCACTTCCAGTTTTGAGTGATTGTGAATAACACTGCTATGAGCATTTTTGTATATCTGCTTGAGGATGTGTGTTTTCACTTGTCTTGAGTAAAGACCTGGGAGCGGAATTGTTGGGTCAGAGGGCTGAGTATGTTTCATTTTCTAAGAAATTTGCAGACCTTTTCCAAAGTGTCCGTACCATTGTGTATCCCCATCAACAGTGTAAGAGAATTTCAGTTGTTCCATAGCCTCATCTGCACTTTGGGTTGTTAGCTTTTTAAATTTTTTAATTGGAGTTATGTAATAAGAGTTCATTTTTATTTTAATTCATTTTTCCTTGATGGTTAGTGATGCTGCTCACTTTTTCCATGTGTTTATGGGCCATTTGCTTTGCTTTTTGGTGAATTGTCTATTAAAATCTTTGACTATGTTTTTTAAAAGTGGATTGTTTATCTCCTAATCATTGACTTTTTTATTAGTTCTTTCCATGTGTCCTGCATCTGATTCCTTTGTCAGATACAATAGGAATTATGTATTCAATAAGTGTTTGTTAAGCCACTACTTATATGCCAGGCAGTGTGCTAAAAACATCGGACAGCGTGAGGTCTGTCTTGTGGAATGCTACAAGGGGTCTTCTGACTACCAAGTCCAGTGCTCTTCTTACTACATTCAACTTTTCCTTCAGATGGATGGCTCTGGGCTCTCTCTGTCCTTGAAATCCTTAAGTGAGCATGAAGGGCTTCAAACTGACTCCTCAAACTCAAATGACCTGTTTTTGAAACCCAAGGAGCAAGTCACCTACTTCCCAGGGTCTCAGTTTACTCATCTATCAAAACAGAACAAAAAAGTTAACCTCCTGCATCTCCTATGAAGAACAGAGGGGGCACACACACCAGGCATACAGTAGGCCCTCAGTCAATGTTCATTTCCTTCTTTCCTTTTTTTGGGGATAGGAATCTGTCCTAATCCTAAATTGACTTAAGCAAGGCTTATTCTATCCTTGCAGGGCTCTCATGGGGGAAAATTATTTAGTTTAAAAATGGGATGTTATCAGCAAAGGAAACAGTCAACAAAACCAAAAGACAACCGACAGAATGGGAGAAGATACTTGCAAATGACATATCAGATAAAGGGCTCATATCCAAAATCTATAAAGAACTTATCAAACTCAATAGCCAAAGAACAAATAATCCAATCAAGAAATGAGCAGAGGACATGAACAGACATTTCTGCAAAGAAGACATCCAGATGGCCAACAGACACATGAAAAAGTGCTCCATATCACTCAGCATCACAGGGAAATACAAATCAAAACCACAATGAGATATCACCTCACACCAGTCAGATTGGCTAAAATTAACAAGTCAGGGAATGACAGATCAGCATCTGAGGGTGCAAGCTGGTGCAACCACTCTGGAAAACAGCATGGAGGTTCCTCAAAAAGTTGAAAATAGAGCTACCCTATGACCCAGCAATCGCACTACTGGGTATTTATTTGGGGCACGTGCACCCAAATGTTTATAGCAGCAAAGTCCACAATAGCCAAACTATGGAAAGAACCTAGATGCCCATCAACAGATGAATGGATAAAGAAGATGTGGTATATATATACAATGGAATGCTATGCAGCCATCAAAAGAAATGAAGTCTTGCCATTTGCGACAACATGGATGGAACTAGAGGGTATCATGCTTAGTGAAATAAGTCAATCAGAGAAAGATAATTATCATATGATCTCCCTGATATGAGGAAGTTGAGAGGCAAAGTGGGGTTTTGGGGTGTAGGGAAGGAAAAAATGAAACAAGATGGGATCGGAAGGGTGACAAATCACAAAAGACTCTTAATCTCACAAAATATACTGAGGGTTGCTGGGGAGAGAGGGGTAGGGAGAGGGTGGTTGGGTTATGGACATTGGGGAAGGTGTGTGCTATGGTGAGTGCTGTGAAGTGTGTAAATCTGGTGATTCACAGACCTGTACCCCTGGGGTTAATAATACATTATATGTTAATTTAAAAAAATGAGATGTTACGATGGTGCTGAGAGGGGAGTCCTTATTCTCTTCAGGGCTGTGCTCAATGGCCCCTGCTTTCCAGCACTGATGGGGTTTCCTGGGTTTGCTAATGGAGTCTGTTTTTAATGGGCTACCTGATTTCTCTCCATCAGCCAAGGACTGAGGAGTTACTGGCCTGGGACTGAGAATATCCCACTCCCATGTGGCCCCATCCCTTACCTGCTGTGTGCTCCAGGCACTATCTCCCCCATTACCTGTACACCTTCTGCTGTGAAATGGAACAAAGAGGGCTCTATGGTCTGGTATCCTCCAGCCCAAATATTCTGTGCCTGTGACTTTCTCATGTCCTTGATGGATAATGGATCAGAGCTGGAGACACCATTTCAAACAGAATTACCATTCAGTCAGCAAGCGTTTATTAAGCATTTTTGTGTATTCTCATGTGTTGAGGAGTACTATGGGGAGGGAGGGGGTGGAAGCACGGGGAACTATTATATGCTACATCACAATGTAAAGAGTCCCCGTCAGACTAAGATTAAAAAAAAAAAGAAGAAGAATAAAGGGGAAAAAAACCATTAATGTCCTTTAAAAAAAAAAAAGAAAAAAATTAAATAAATAAAAGGAAAACAAAAGCAAAACACCTGCATGCCTAGTTACCCAGCTGCCCCTGATCTCAGTTTCCCTTCAAACCAACTTCTTAACCATTAAGAATTGATGATTCTCTTGCTTCCCCCAACTGCTAAAATCGGGACAGTCTCACCTCCTCTTTTGTTTCTGCCTAATTAGAAAACATATTCCTGCTGATTGACACCTCTTCCCTGTAAGGGTTTTGAAAGTTGGTTTTGTTTTTTTTTCACCTTCTATATTGGTGAGATAAAAGCCAGATCTCTTCTCTAATTTATTAATTCGGTAAATCCAGAGTTTCATGGGAGGGATTTGTGCAAACTCTAGGTGAACAGACAGCAGACGCATGGTGGCAACAGGAGACAGGCTGGCGGTGCTGGGAAGGGCTTTGGTCCCCAGGTTCCTGGGTGGGTCCCAGGAGGCAGCACTACGTAGTGCATCAGAGCTGCCTGTGTCGTGTTCTAGCTAGAAGACCTTGGTCTCATTGCTTAGCTTCTCCACACCTCAGCTTTCTCATCTGTAAAGTGGTGCTGGTGATGATGCCGACCCACCAGAGTGCTTGAGGACAAAACGTGGCAGTGTGATTGTGTCCTGCATATCATAGGCTCTGTGTCCATGTTAACTGTTAGGATTACCACTCACACCTCAGCTCCTGGGGAACTGTCTGGTAACCAAAGACATAGGGAGGCCCCCTAGCTTCCAGCCACTTGGAAGCACAGGTCCTCTTGAGCAGATAGACACAAGAGGCAACCTCAGGATCCCTCCCTCAGGCCTTCTCCCTTGGGATACTTCTCTGATTTTCCCTGAAGCTTTATCCTCAAGGGGCAATTTCTCCAACATCCTTTTCCTTCAGAAGCTCCTGGTCTCCATTTATATGTAAATTGAATGCCTGAGTTCAAGATGGCAACAGAGTTTGTTGAATCTGCCTTTTTACATTTCAAGGGATGCTAAAGAAATACCACCAAGGAGAGAGATGCAATTTTTTTGCCCAGAATAAATCTTGCTCTTGCCAGCCCAGGACAACCCTCCCCTCCCCCACTAGCGGGTGCTAGGCCTAGGGGCAGTGATTTCTTATTCCAAAGGGTCTCCCCAACACTGTTCCCCAGGGCCTTATTTAACCAGGCCCTTGCCATCTTCTATTTGCCATCTTCTAGCAACACCTTGCAAGGGCTGGCGCTTTCTACCTCTTTAAGCTTTTTTATACATGCCGCAAATGCTTCCGAACAACAGAGACAGGCTAAAGGTCAGCCTGGGGCAGAGAAGCCCATAGCATTGCCCTTTCCTTCCTCCTGCAGTCCTTGCCTTCTCCCAGCCTGGCCTATCCTGAGCTGGAGGGAACCAGGGAAGCAGAGACGCATGAGAACCACATGTCACATGTCCGCCCGTTGGCTAACCACACGCTCACCTTCATCATCTCCTTTTACTTTCAAGAAACCTTGGAGGAAATGCCTCTAGCAGCCTAACTTCCCAGTTCAAGAGGCTGAAGTTCAGAAAACGTAAGAAATCACCTCAAAGCCGATGCCGGAAAGCAGGGTGTGTTCCTCTGCTGTGGGTGTGACTTTGTGGGGGTGACAAGGCCAGGATTTAGCTCTGGACCTGTGGGACTCCTCATCACCACTGCTCTCACATGGGATAGACTCCCCCTAAGCCTGAGTTTTCAAATAAGTAAGATGCCTGCAAAACCTAGAGAACATAAAAATCTCTTCTGGGTGCAATTTAGTGTGTTTTGGAGATTCAAGAAGTATACCGGGTGCCGAAGTATTTGGCAATTTAAGACCGTCACTGCCGTGCTGATTGCACAGAAGGTGGGCAAGCCAGTGCGCAGCCGCGGCTTTGGGACAGAGGAGCACATCATGGAAGGTTTCCTGCTCCATCGAGGCTTTTCTTCCTACGAAAACAGTGATTGGATTTCAGAGTCAAAGACGGCTGAAGCTCACAGAGGATGTTTCGGACATGAAGACTATTTGATGCTAGTCATCAGTCAGCCAGATAATAGCGAGTAGTAATAGCTACCACTGAGCTTCCGTGTTAAGCAGTTCTTAGATACACATAAGAGTATAAATAACACAGTATCTCATTCAAAGCACGGGAGTCTGGGAGTTAGGTATTTCCCGTTTTGAAGACAGGCACGTGGCTGCCCAGAGATGTTAAGTGGCCTGAGGTCACATGACTGGGACCTGGGGGGATGGAACTCTGGCAATCTGACTCCAGAACATGCATTTTAGTCCCATTCTGTATTCTGCAGCTTGTGACTGAGCCCCGATGGGAGCCACATGATGCTGGGTGCCTCAGCAGCAGGAACTCCACTGATGTATGTTCATGGCCCTATGATGTGGGACCTCTCCGGATTTGCTGAAGATCATGCCTCAAGTCGGCTTGCTCCTGCCTTCAGGACCATAAAGGCGGCTGCTGGTGATAACAAGTTCACACGTGGTAGTACATCGGAGGGGAAAAAGGGTGAATGTCATAAGAAAGGAAAAAGCAGAACCCTAGGGGTTCAAAGGAAGGAGTGACCATCCATTTGGTTGGAGGTAAGGGTGTTTCTCAGAAACAGCTTCAGAAGCAGGTACTGCCAGAGAGAAAATGGTCATCCTCTGGGACTTTGCGCATATCCTCTCTGTTATTCTCTTCTCTCCCCACTCCAGTTCCACTGTAGTCTCCACCGAAGGGTTTCTTCCTTGGGGAGGCCTTGATTGAATGCTTGGGTCAGGATAATTACTCCTTTCGTAAGCTCCCAGGCCGCACACATCTCTATACCTGATATCGCTCGGGATTGCCCATGGCTTCTTACCTGAGGGCCTGTGTGCTCCATGGGGCCAGGAGGACACCTGGCTTGTCCTGCTCTGTACTCAGCTTCAGGAGAGGGTTGGACAGTCTGCACCAACTGAGAGATTACAATGCTCCAACCCACTGTGCCCTCAACCAGCCAGATGAGCTCTAACCCAAAACGCTGGAGCGGCGAGAGATCCGGCGTTTAGATGACATATTACCTGCAAGTGGAGCTTCCAGGGAAAAGAAAGGACTCTGCTCAAAATGAAGCCCTGGATTATTCCCAACAGCACTGTTTTTTAGAAAAGCAGACTCCCAAGGGCACCTGGGTGGCTCCGTTGGTTAAGCATCCGGCTCTTCTTTTCATCTCAGGTCATGATCTCAGGGTCATGAGGTTGAGCCCTGCTTTGGGCTCTGTCCTTAGTCCAGAGTTTACTCGAGATTCTCCACTTCTCCCTCTCCTTCGGCCCCTCCCCAGCTCTCTCTCTCTCTCAAATAAATAAATAAATAAATAAAGCTTTAAAAAAGAGAGAAAAAAAGGCAGACTCCCAGGCCCTCCTAGTCTTGCTAGTCGGAATCTGCATTTTCACAACATCCCCAAGCAATTTTGGTATATGCATGAAAACCTGGGAAGGAAGCACCAGGAACGGTAAACAGAGAGGCTGAGTCTGCTGTGAAACTCTTCATAGAGTCTGCTTACCGCAGGCACAGCACACAAGGGTCAAGTTCAGGAAGGTCATGTCCGAGGAGTGTGCTAAATCCCAAGGTTAGTGTCCGGGAGTGGGAAGGTTGGAGCTGCAAGAAATATCGCGGGTGATCCCACGACGAAGGTCACTCACATCCTTCTTTCCCTCTGACCTGTGCCCTGGGCCTTCCCCAGCTGGGAGTAGCGGGGCATGCAAGGGTGAATCCACAGAGTCTGAAGTCCCTTTTGGGAGAATCAGAGCTGAGCCTTACCTCTGCTTGCTGTGTCTAGTGCTGTCCCAATTCTTGTGCATGAGTCCATATCTGTGTGTGTCATGCGTCACTTGGGAGTCTGCACACAGTCTTCTTTTTTCACATGCAAAACACTTTGCAGAACATAGGTCTCTACTGCAGTCCCTCTCCACTTATGTTAGACTTAATTATTTAAATTGAGTCCATTAGTGATTCTATATTTAACTTTTTAATTGAATGAATTATTAGTCTATTAATAAATGATAAAGTTTAACAGCTGTTAATGAGCATTCAAAATAGATAAATTACTTCACTCTGTATCACAATACCAATATTTGCCCACGAAACAGAAAAGTTGTCTGTATAAGAAACCCTACTCTTTTGACCTGGTTCTCTTTCCTGTTAGCAAATATGAAGCAATTAATTATTATATTGCATAAATAAGAAGGAGGGGGGAAACGGAGATTGCATATGTGCTGTGAGCCCATTTTGTGTCTCCTCCAGCTGCCTCCTGTTCCCCACAACTGGGGGGGACAAGGAATAGTCCGGGAGGGTTGCCACTGGATCCATGGCTCCATACATGAGTCAAAAGTAAATCGTCCGTCATTCTCTCTCTCTCCAGGTGTTCCCTCCTGCCGCCCCCAAAATGTTGCTAGTGGAGCCTCACATATAACCAGCAAAAGTGTGGGATGGAGAGATAGCTACGCACTGACTAGGAAAAGCGTTCAGGAAAATACTGTTACTTTTTATTGCATAGCGAGTGTAATAGGCATGTAAATAAAAATATTTTATTCCGCATTTTGATCATTAAATTTCATTGCCGTACCGTGTGTTTTGTTATGCAGACTGACGTCTGCTAAGAATGAGATTCTGGAATTGCCTTTTCAGTATGTGTGCTTCTGAGAGAGATTCTGGAACAGGGTTTTGGAGCTTCCCCTCACACTAAAAGTTAATGCAGGCACAACTTGGAGATATTATGGGTATGGTTCCAGGCCACTGTAGTTAAAGTAAACACAATAAGGCAAGTCAAATGAATTTTTTAGTTGCCCGCTGTCTATAAAAATTATGTTCACACTATACTATAGTCTTTTATGTGGGCAATAGCATTATGTCTAAAAAATGTACACACCTTCATTTAAAAATATTTTATTATTAAAAAGTGTTATCATCTGAGCTTTCAGGGAGTCATAATCTCTTCGCCAGGGGAGTGTCCTGCCTTGATGTTGTTGGCTGCTGACTGATCAGGGTGGTGGTGGCTGAGGGCTGGGGTGACTGTGGCAGTTTCTTAAAATAAGACAACAGTGAAGTTTGCCGCATCAATGAACTCTTCCTTTCACGAATGATTTCTTTATAGAATACGATGCTGTTGATAGCTTTCTACCCACAGTAGAACCTCCTTCAAAATTGAGGTCAATCCTCTCAAACCCCGCTGCTTCTTTATCAACGACGTTTATGGAATATTCTAAACCCTTCACTGTCATTTCAACAATCTGCACACCAGCTTCACCAGGTGTAGATTCCATCTCAAGAAACCACTGTATTTGCTCATTCGTAAGAAGCAACTCCTCCTCGGTTCACGTTTGATCATGAGACAGCAGCAACTCGGTCCCATCTTCAGGCTCCACTTTGGATTCTAGTTCTCTAGCTGTTTCCACCACATCTGCTGGTACTTCCTCCACCCAAGTCTTGACCCCCTCGAAGTCCTCCATGACGACTAGAATCCACTCCTTTCAAACTCCTGTTCATGTTGATATTTTGACCTGACCCCATGAATCACAAAAGGTTCTTTTCTTTTCTTTTTTTTTAAGGTTTTATTTATTTATTTGATAGAGAGAGACACAGCAAGAGATGGAACATAAGTGAGGGAAGTGGGAGAGGGAGAAGCAGGGTTCCTGCTGAGCAGGGAGCCCGATGTGGGTGCCAAGACCCTGGGACCACGACCTGAGCAGAAGGCAGATGCTTAATGACTGAGCCACCCAGGTGCCCCTACAAATGTTTCTTAATGACATCTACAATGATGAGTTCTTTTGAGGTTTTCAATTTACTTTGTCCAGATCCAACAGAGGAATTATTACATTTTGGAAGTGAAATGACTACTTGACTCATGAAACGGATGCAGAAGAGTTGTGTGAATGGGCATGAAAACAGCATTAATGTCATTGTCCGTGTCCATCATAGCTCTTGATTCACCGGGTATGCTGTCAACGAGCAGCAACATTTTGAATCTTTTTTTCTGAGCCACAACTCTCAACAGCGGGCTTAAAATATTCAGTAAACCACGTTGTAAATAGAAGTGTTGTCCCCTGGCCTTTATTGTCCCATTTATAGAGCATAGGTAGAGTGGGTTTAGCATAATTCTTAAGGGCCCTAGAATTTTCAGAATGGTAAATGAGCATTGGCTTTAACTTAAAGTCAGCAGCTGCATTAGGGCCTAACGGGAACGTCAGCCCATCCTTGGAGGCTTTGAAACCAGGCACTAACTTCTCTCTGTGAAAGTCCTATGTGTCATCTTCTTCCAATAGAAGGCTGTTTCATCTGCACTGAAAATCTGTTGTTTAGTGCTGCCCCAGTCATGGATGATCTGAACTAGATCTTCTGGAGAACTCGCTGCAGCTTCCCCACCAGCACCTGCTGCTTCCCTTTGCAATTCTGTGTTATGGAGAAGACTTCTTTCCTTAACCTTCATGAACCCACCTCTGCTAGCTTCAGACTTTTCTCCTGTGGCTTCCCCACCTGTCTCAGCCTTCCTAGAACTGAAGAGAGTTGGGGCCTTGTTCTGGATCAGGCTTTGGCTTAAGGGAATGTCATGGCTGGTTTGGTCTTCTCTCCAGACCACTAAAATCTCCTCTGTATCAACAATAACGCCATTTTACTTTCTTACCATGTCTGTGTTCACTGGAGTGGCCCTTATTTTCTTTCAAGAACTTTTCCTTTGTGTTCACAACTTGGCTAACTCTTCGGTGGAAGAGGTCTAGGTTTGGGCCTGTCTTGAGTTTTGGCATGTCTTTCTCACCGAGCTTAATCATTTCTAGCTTTGATTTAAGGTGAGAAACCTGAGACTCTTCATTTCACTTGAACACTTAGAGGCCACTGCAGGGTAATTAGTTGGCCTAATTTCAATATTGTTGTGTCTCAGGGAATAAGGAGGCCTGAGGAGAGGGAGAGAGGCAGGAGAAGCCTGGCTGGTGGAGTAGTCAGTACACACTTAGGTGTCTGCTGTGAACATAAGAGTACAGACACCTGTTAGAGCTAGTGGTTTTAATTCCTTTGGATAAATACCCGGAAGCAGGATTGCTGGATCATATGTTTGGGTTATTTTTTAGGTTTTTGAGGAAACTCTATGCCATTTTCTAGAATGACTGTGCCAGTTTACATTCCCACCAATAGTGAATAAGGAATTCCTTTTCTCCACCTGGGGGAATCCCCCTTTAAAAGACTTTTCTAAAAGCCCCATCCAGTGACTTTCCCTTAGAGTTCATTGACCATCCCTACCTGCAAGAAAGACTGAGAAATGTCAGCTTGTTTTTTTGTTTAGATAGCGTATGTTCACTCTAAATAAATTGTGATTCTGATAGAAGGGACCCTGGATAATTGTTATTGAATCTCTTGTCATGTAAACAAAGGCACAGAATTAACTCAGGCACCTGTCCCAGGTCCACTGACTCAGGTGGAGGTTGGTAAATGACGGGCCATTCCTTGAGGTCCTGGCTGTTTGGGTAGAAGAAAGGAACCCTTGTGCTTTGTTTTCTTACTTTCTGGATGGAGTTATCCTCAGAAGGTAGGGATGAAGGATGCGGATGGAGGTTATCGTGGTGTCATTTTAGGGTGGGTCCCTTCCCTCTCAGACTCCATATGAGAGCTCTGGTCCCCGAACAAGTTTTCCTCTTTTATAAAGTGTGGATGCTAATATGACTCATAAGGTCACAGGGAAGAGTAACAGAAGAAATTATTAGTATAAAAGTCATAGCAAAATAATTGGCACATGGGAGACGCTCAAATAGGGTAATGGCTAGTTATGATGACGATGTGTGTGTGAGTCACATACAAGTGCACTTTTGCGCATGGGCACATGTCCCATACGAAGACGTGTGTGTGCATATGAATGTGCACATGACTGCGCATGGAGGGGACGGCAGGTCAGATGGAATGAGAGATGCTGGCAGGCTGTGTGTACCTGTGCCTTTGGTTCCTTGTGCCCTGTTCTCTGCTCTGTCACTCAGGGGGTCGAGCAGGGCAGGTGGGACAGTGATGGGCTGGCCTCTCACAGAATTGCGTTTCCATGGGAGGTGCTTTAACACTAAAAATTCCGCAGTCTAGTTTTGAGGGCAGTAGGCAGAAAGAAGCTGGGTTGCCAAGCAACCAGCCATTAACAGGAAATTAGTTGCTCATCTCCAAATGTCCTGTCCCATTTCCATTCCACTTCTCCCGTTTTGCCAAACAGAAGCACACACACGGGCAGGCACATGGACATACAGACACACATGCACACACACACACAGCAATATATCTGAGTGCCACCAGGAACTTCTAGAGAATTCGCATTGCTGTGCTCACCACCAGCTGGAGCAGACAGGTCAGAGAGTCCCCAGCCACCTCTTCTACCTGTCTCTGCCTCTCCTCCAGACGCTTCCTGCACTTGCCCATCTTCTCCATCCGTGTCTCCACTATTTATGCCCTGGGCCCTGGTGTGCATGTCTGTGTATGTTCCTTCTTTCTCCTGCTCAGACTGGGAGCTCCCTGAAGACAGGAACCATTTCCCCTCCAGGGGGCTGGAAGATCTCTGCGAATGGTGGTAGCCAGTCTCTCAAATCTACCCCAGCCTGATCTCACAAATTGCACTCAAACTCTATCCCAGACCCTACCCTCAAACCTGACTTTTGGCCCACATTTCTTGCTTCAGGACTGTGGGCTGCACCTGTTGTCAAAGGGAAGGGGCCATCTCAACACTGACTCAGGGTGTGTAAGTCATCAATGACCCACATGGGGGAAGGAGAGGGAGCAGAACAACCTTGCTCATCTCTCAGAGTCAACAAAGCAAGACCAGTGTCTGGGGGCTCTGGTCCAAGTCTGGTCTGCCTCAAGTCCCTCCCAGCAAAGAAGGATGAAGGGGAGGGCCCTCTTAGGTCACCTGGTATTTCCTCCACTGGGGCACTTCCCTTCCTTGGACCCATCCTGCCTGGTTGTTGTGGGGGAATGCTAGAGTCTTCACAGATACAAATATATCTGCAGAGAAAGCTCAATACACAGGGTCACCATCCCCAGCCTGAGCCCTATTTCTTGAAATTTGACCTTGAATCCTGAGGACCATTCTCAGTTGTGTCTCCCTCCATACATCCACCAATACAGACAACTGATATTCAGTTAGTAATGCCATTTGGGCCAGACACTGTGTGAAACTCTGTGTGATCATCCCTACCACCAGAGGAAACATATGGCCCAGGGAGAGTAGTGGACATGTCAGTAATCAGGTACAGTTGTTACGTGCCCAGAGGAGTCACATGAAGGGCTATAGAGACCCAAGAAAGTGGTGATTCAATCTGTGGAGGTTGGGTGGGGGTGGAGAGTGGAACCAAGGAACAAGTGAATTTTCAGTTGGGCTTTGGCGTATGTGTAGAAGTGTGTCACAGAGAAATGTTTGGGAGAGTATGGGAGAGAGGGCATCCCAAACAGAGGTAATAGTCTGAATACAGGAGCTGGGTATTTATAAATAATCACCTTTCAGGAATCTGGGGAGAGTTTTGCTAGGTTTTGGAAGTTAATATTTAAAGAACATGGGATGGGAACAAAGAGGTTCAGTCTCCAACTCTGACCCTGATTGGCTTGCATCCTCAGAAAATTCATGCAATGTCTCTGGGCTTCAGCTTTCTCATCTGTCAAACAAGGGGTTTGGGTGATTTCTGAGGTTTTGTGTGCCTAGTATTCATCTGATGAAGTGGGGAAAAGGAGGTTCAGGCGGGTGTGGTCCATGGCTGGAGCTATCTGCACACTAGGCCTTCCTCCTCAAGTATTAACCTTCCCCTCCAATGCCTTCCTGGGGTCACCAGGCAGCGCAGGCCACTCTGAGAATTGCAGTGAACTTTACAGAAAATTGCCCATTTCGAAAGATTTGATTACATTTAAGATCAACGTGGGAGGCTTTTCAGCATGGACTGGCAGGTGTCCTGGAGTAGAAGGACAGGCTGGGAAGTGTCCTGGAGACCAACAGGTAGTTCTGAGGCCACCTTTCTCTGAGAACGTCCTGAGCTGGGAGAGGAGTAATTGTTTCCCTAAAGTCCTGGCCTGGAAGGAGCATTATTAACACTCAGAAGAGGAAAGTGTTCAGTCAGCTGGAGGAATGGCTTGGGTCTTCAGCCCCTCCTATGAAGCCCAGCTTCCGTATGAGCAGAGCAGGGTGCTGCCGAGACAGCTCTCCTGTCTCAGCAAAGCATTCTTTCTTTTGCCTCCAGGAATGCCCCAGAAAGATGAGAAAGGGCATGTCCTTAACACAGGAGGGGGTGAGACTGTTAGACTCTTGGAAGGTCACTATAAAGGAAAGATCAAGGAGCTGTCCAGAAGGGAGATGAGAGGGACCCCAGGACAGGCTGATGGCTTGCTGTTTCTCCAGGTGAGTCTCCCCCCCACCCCGCCCCTGCTCCTTCCCTGGAGCTACAGGAATGCTCAGAGCTTGCACAGAGACCTTTGGGCAGCCCCTCCCACTACCAGGCAGCAGGCCTTGTGAAACCCACTGACCCCATCTCAGCCTTCCATAATCATGACTTCCAATGCCCTTCAAAGCCTTAGGAAAGGGGACACTTCTGTGGTGACAGGAGTAGGGACAGGAGAGCTTGACCTATTCCCCCGTCCCCGAGGGTGGTCACTGCTTCCTAGCCTGAGGCTTTGAATCTTCTTCAAAGCCTTTTCTTTAATGTGAAAGAAATGTAATTTGTTTGTCAAATCAAAGGCTCCTTAGCTGTGCAGAAGCTGCTTAGCCCAAACATCTCTGCCTTGGGCAGAGCAGGGGCCTGATGACTTGCCATGGGTATGCTTGTGCATATTTAATTTAATTTATATTTATGGAGCTCTGGGCTGTCTGCTTATGTGGGGCCTGTGTGATTGACTGTCCCCTTATGTGGGCATTTCTGTCTGCAGGCAGGCATGCATATATATGTATGTGGCATATGTCTGCAGGCCAATGACCTCCAGCAT
Source organism: Meles meles (assembly GCF_922984935.1). Taxonomy (NCBI): domain Eukaryota; kingdom Metazoa; phylum Chordata; class Mammalia; order Carnivora; family Mustelidae; genus Meles; species Meles meles. Next base: position 89,404,785 of record NC_060070.1, on the reverse strand, counting down.
CTGTGCTCACACATCTAGTGCAGGCCTGGCTGGGGGATTCTGGCTGGTTGGGGCCTCTGTGAAGATGTCAGGGCAGGGCAGACAAAAAGCCTGTGCCAAGCACCCAGACCACACCAGGGTCTTCGAGAAGCTCTTGAAGGCAGGGTGCTCAGGGAGTGGAGAGTAGGAAAGGCCCAGGTCTATTGAGATACAACTTCACCATTGTTGAGAGACTTCAGGAGTCCAGGGTCTCTCTCTGCCCTCCATCTGGGCAAAGGATTTTCACCATAGCCCCTTACACCTTATCATGAACCCTGCAGGTACGTTCCAGCCTTCTTGCCCCATTGGAGCAGGGGCTGGAGCTGGCTGGGGAGGGAGGAAAAGGATAGGGATATGGGGGGCTTCTTGGGCAGCTGGACAGAGGAGAGGCTGAGCAAAATGGGGGCCTGCACATTACCTTTCCCAAGAGGGTTATAGACAGTTGTGGGTGGAGCCCCTGGACTATATCCTCAAACCTGGGCATCCTCTAGCCTCCTGGGAGGCCTGATCTGAAGACAGATTATATCTAGAGGGACTGGGGATGTGGAACATGGAGATGATATGGACTGAAAGACCAGCCATAAAAGAACAGTCTCATCACTCAAAAGCGAGTTGCATTGTCAATATTTACCGGCTCCTTAAAAAGAAGAGGCAGGTTTTCTACTTGGAGATGGCTGGGAAGCCAGGGCTTGTTGAAGGCTTCAGGGAAGGTGCCTTAATGAATTTCAAGGGAGGCATTTGGTGGAGTTGGGGAGGGGCCAACCCATCTCAGCACAGGAGGGGCAGAAGGGGATTATTTTCTGCAAAAGTTGGGGTGAGGAGGGCATCTCCCCTTTCCTGATGCCCCTCCTCCTCTCCCTCCCCTCCTGAGCTTCCTCTTCCCAGGGTCCTTTGTCTCCCTGGTGTCTCCATCCAGACTCTCCTAAGCCCAACTGGCCAGCGTCTCCCTGGCTCCTGAGGGACCACTGTATGCCTAGCTCCTCTCTGTGATGGCACCCAAAGTTTCCCCTGCTCCCCTCCCTGGGATGGGCAAGGAGGCACTGCCTGCTTCCTGAGGTTCCCTCCCTACCTGCCAGCTTCCCCTCTCAGCGAACCTGCAAGTTTTCAGGTTTGCTCAAGAATAGTGTGTAATTAACATTCTGGGCTGGTCAGTGAACAGGTAGCACAGGACTCTGGGAGCCAAGGTGGGGGGGATCACTTGCTCGCATTTCCCTTCTTTCCTTCTCTCTTCCCCCCTCCACCCTGATGTGCGTGCATCCACACCTATGCTCCTTTTCTGCATCTGTCTATTCTCCCTGTTACCTCCCTCCTTTCTGTCCTGCTCTTCTGGACTCCTGCTGCCTCTCAGGCTCTCAATGTTAGTGTTTTTTTCTGCTTCCTGTTTCTCGCCCTGGTGTGTCTGCCTGCCTCTTTCTCTCCAGGCATTCTGATCTTGCTTTCGGTTCCTCTCCCTGTCTCCCTTCAGGTCTCCCTCTGTCAACCCGTCTCCATCTCTCTCCACACCTCACCCCTCCCTTTCAGACTGTAAATGTTCAAATACATGAAAAAGGCCAAACCCCATGTGCCTGGCAGTAGAAAGTAACTTTGCAATCCCAGGAGCGTGGCAGAGACTGTGTGGAACAAAAGGTTCCCAATTACTGCCTCTCAGTGCTGAGTTGACTGCTCTAAAAAAAAGAGGAATTCCAGGCAGGAGAGGTAGGGTGGCTTTGGTGAGGCCGTGGGGCTGGAGGTCAGGCAGCCAGAAGTGAGTGTGAAGGAGCCCTGAATATTTTCTCAGCCCCAGGATGCTTGAGGGGGATCATTTTCACCTTTTTCCTCACCTGATTTCAGATTCAGAGCCCAGGAGTTCTCTCCATCTGGGTCTCTGGTGCATGTTGGTGGCCACACCCATCAGGACCCCTCCACACCCATCAGGACCGCCCCATGCCCATCAGGATCTCTCCATGCCCGCTGGGATCCCTCCACACCCATCAGGACCCACACATGCACGTAGACCATCAGACTTCCCACAGCATTGCAGCCTCACAGCCCCCCAGGCGACACTCTGTGATGGATGACTGTCGGGGAAGTCACCCCAGAGGCTCCAAATTCCCTTCTTATCTCAGTGAGGATCTGTCTCCCAGGAGCTCAGCAAAATCATTTCTATTCCTTCCTGCTTTTTCATCTTGTGGGGAGGGAATGGCAGGAAGGAGTTTTCCAAAAGGAGGACCTCGCCTTTTCATATTTACAGGGGAACATGTGAGGTTTAGGGGAAGCTGGCATGGATTCTTGAGTGAGACCTCTGGCTCTCCCTTGTGACCTTGGGCAAGTTCTGTCATCCTGCAGAATCTCGGTATCTTTGGGTGTGAAACGTGGTCTTAACTGGATCCATCTTACAAGATAATCATAATAGTGTCTACCTGAGAGAGAGGTAACGCCTATCCCAAGGGGCCAATTGTTAGGAACAGGGGCAGTTGGAGATCTGCCAGACCACACACAGTGACCATTGGGAGCAACAAGTAACGTAACTTGCACAACAGTTTTGCAGTGTCACACCTGAGTCCATCCAGGAGGGCCAAGTGGCTTCCGGCAGGTGCCTGTGGCTTATTTACATCCATTTCTGAATGAAAGGCAGACTTGGGGCAGCCAGGGTGTGTAGCAGGTGCTGTTGGTGCCCACCTGCATCCCCTCAGCCTTCACATCTCCCTGCACCGGCCCAAACACCAGGCAGCAGCACCAGTGACAGCCTGAGGGCCTCTGTACAGTCTGCTGGGGTGGGACAGACATGCTGGAAATTGTGGCTCCCCGGAGCAGCCCTCCATGGCTGCAGAAGCTGCTGGATACATACCTCAGCTCCCTCACCCCCAGGGAGGAAATCTTGGAGGCTTGATGCCACCGTGTTCCATGAAGTCCCTGCGGGAGGGAACGCCAGCTTCCACCGTGTTAACCCGCTTAATGGCACATCCCTTGGGGGCTCCTCACCTTCTCTGTCCCTTCTCTGTCCCTCTGTTCCTTTTTCTCCCAATGAGCTACTTGTGCCACACCCTTGCTTCTACAGACAACCAAACCAAGATGGAGGGCGCTGCGCTAAGATTTTGGGTCTCAGGGCCTTGGGTTCTCTTTCCAGCACTGATGTCACTTAGCTGAGGGTCTTGCCTCTCAACCAATTTTGATCTTCGTTTTCTCATTGAAGAAATGGGGCTACTAAAACTTCTTTTCTACCCACCTAGCGGCTCATGTGAGGATAAAATGAATTGATGTAAGGAAGAAAAAAATGTAAACCATCAAGCAACATAAGGAGTTCCTGACGTCATTAGTGTTTTATCTTTCCGTGCAAGCTCAGCATCAAACGTCTTTAGGAGCGGAGGGCTCTGGGCTGGGGCTGTCTTCCCCAGCACAGGATTTGCTGAGCCTGTCGGCAGGCCCCCTTTCATCCCGTGTGTACCTTCCGCACCATGATCCCACATGCTCTTCACCTGCTTCCCTGACTTTGAAGTATTTAAAGCAGCTTTGGAATTCCTTACCAGAGGCCTTGTCACATTATTTTCTCGGACATTTGACTCTAAGTTTGCCTCTGACCTTTCCCTGTGATGATAAATAATTAACAATAAACTGTAAATATATGAATAGATTCTAGACACATAACCCGGCCTCCTCCTTTGCTTGGCCTCTTTTCTCCTGACTAGTTAACCATGCCGAGGTTTTTTGGTTTTTTTTTTATTCCTTTCCAGAAACTAGTCTTTTTGATCCTCGGCACACATTTTTTCCTCGCTTTCAATGAGGATTTTCTTTATTTTTTTTTTCAATAGTCTATGCTTTTCTTATGCTTTAAATTTTTTTTAACTTTCTTTTAACCATTCCTTTTGACTTTTCCCCTTTAACACATGCTCTCATTTTCCCCATTCCTTTCTACAAGAAATGAGCGGTAGCATAATGGGTATTTTCCGGTTCTCTCAGCAGGGGGTTGAACTTCAAGGTGCTGGAGTCTGAAGGAGGCATAGCTTCACCCACAAATGTTTCTGCCCAGTCCTTACCCTTCTGTCCAAAAGAGCCCTGCCCCCTCCCGACACTGAACGCAGCAAGCCCAGTGCCTGTGTGTGACGAGTGCCCCTAATCTCTATGACCACTGGGGACTTGCTTCACGATGCCACTTTATCACTCTCACTAGCTGCCTGCACTAGCCTCCCCTCACCCTTAATTAATTATACCCCGTGCTGTAAGAAGCCATCTCCCTCCCAATGACAGCCTTCAAGCCCTGTCAGATGAAGAAGCAAAACCCTTTAATCTTACTTAATGGCTCCTCTCTTTCCTTATCATTTCCCCCCTTTCTGCCAACCCCGGCCCCTCTGTAAGTCTGCTTGCATTTCTGGTACAAAGCCGTTTCATGGGACCTGGACCCTGCAGTGAAGTCAAACCCCAGGAAGCAGGTTGTGGGGCCCACTGCATAGGGCAGGGAGCAGAGGCAGTGTGTTTTGGTCAGGAGGGCCCAGAAGCCTGCGTCAGGAGGCATGGGGATGTCTCACATGAGCCATCTTTCGGTTGGGGGAGTGGTGGTCTCCAGAGAAAGGAATTGGCTTTTGGTAGTTGTGGTGAGCTAAGGAGAATGTACCCAGGTTGTGCTATTGTGTTACACACAATGAGAGGCTCTGCAAACGGAAGCACAGATAGTAATGGGTTCTGCAAACCATGATACAGACAGTGATGCCAACAGTGATAAAGCTCGGCGAAGAGTAGCACAGAATGATCAGCTGTGCTTTCCTGGTGCCCAGGGCACAGACACCATAACCGTCACTGTGGTGGGCTCTAAAGATGGCCTCAGGCAGCAAGGGGCACTGCACACAAATGGAACCAACAGTGTCAAGCTCTGTAGACCCTGTAGCTGTCCCCATGCAGACTCTGCAAACAGAGACCTAGGCACTGAGGGGCACTGCGCACAATACCTATGACAGTGACAGGATCTGGACATCCACAGAGACTCTGGCATCAGCACTAATAGGCTCAACAATCAGAAACCAGGAGGAATGGGCTCTGCCTACACAAGACCACCAACAGAGACAATGACAGATCCTTGCAGACATCTACACAAGCAGGGCTGACCTCTCACAACCACACCGAGCCCTGCAAATAAAACCAAACTCCACAAATGACAAACAGTGCCACGCTCTCTAAATGGTGGTCCCGGCAGCAACAAGCTTTGCAAACAGCTCCAAGCTCTGTAAATAATGACACACGGTGCCCAACTCTGCAAACAGCCAGTGGAGCGCTGCAGCCGGGGTGCAGTCAACAAACTGGGGGGGGGTCACAGCTGGTTATTTCAGACATGGGTTCCTAGGGCCACCATCCCCCATCACCTCCTTCAGCATTCCCCGTCTGCTGCTCTCACTGTATCCACAGGTTCAAGGCTCCTTCAGTTTAAAAATCCGTCGCAGTGGCCGGCTCTCACTTTGTGCCCTCCACTCAGGCCCTGAGGCTCTCCCCTCCTGAGTTTGTGGCTGAGCTGCCCACTGCTCCTCAGACTGTCCTTGCCCACGATGACTGGTTGGTGGGATCTCCCACCATTGCCTGGAAGCAGGACCCAGAAACCAGTCATCGTAATCCCATGAGGAGTGGGACATAAGGACCCAGAAGCACACAGCCCCCCGCTTGCCAGGGTGAAAGTTCCTGCACCTTGGCTCCACATTGGGATTTGTGTCTATCCCACTCAAAAGCTGGTGAGTCACTATAATGCATGACACAGGAAAGCAGGTAGGTGTGCAGACTCTGGACAAAACCTGCTTGAATCCTGGCTCCGTGGTCTGTTGAAAATTTTTTAACTTCTCTGTTCCTTGGTTTCCTTATATGAAAAGTGGGGGTCATCATCATCCTTACCCTAGAGCGTTTTGGTAGGGGAGGATGACGTGAGTTAATACACATAGCCTGTCCAGAAGAGTTTTTCCAGAAACACATAACCTCTCAGCCCTGATCTGCTTTCATGTCGCCAACCTCCCCCTGATCCCCTGACTTAATGCCACACCCATCCTTGTTCTTGGTCAAATGTACCAGCACACCTCCCTCTCTTTGGAGCCCTGAAACACACTGTCCCTTCTGTCTGGAGCGGGCTTTCCCATGTCCACCTGGCTCACCTCCTCAGGTCTCTGCTCGAACATTACCCCTTCCCTGTCAAAAATCAGACCCTCCCTAACTCCCATTCTCCCATATCCAGCTTTATTCTTCTCTGGCATTTGTCACTGCCCAATGCCCACTATTATGTAAGCCCCAGGGGGCATGTGGCTCAGGGGTGGGTTGCAATAAATAGGACAGATGCATGGGAACCTCACTCCGGGAGGTGAACAGACCTAGGGGCTGCAAGATACAAAACCAAAAGTGTCCAGGAGAAAGCCACAGCCCCATTGCTGTGAGCACCAACAGAGCATGGTCAGATTACTACCTTGCAGCTCACCTGTCTACCTGTGACACAGTCCTTCCTGCTGCCTTCCAGATAGGGCTTGGGCTGGTACAGAGGAGGAGGCAGAGGAACAAGAAAAAACAGGTAGAGGGGAGATGGAACATGCATGTGCGACCCTCCTGCTCCGAGGCTGGAAACTGACTGCTACTCTTCTGGCAAGCTCCCTCCAGCCCAGGGGACTGCAGGCTCCTCCTCGACTTCCAGTGCTTCAGATGTGCAGAAACCCATCTCAAAGGCCCTGAGTGGAGATGTCTGGACAACAGAGAGCGAGGATGCTGCCAACCCCTTGGGTGCTGTAAGCAGGTACTCTCCTTCTGCACATTCGTCATTGAAGGAGTGGGCTCTCCTCCAGGCCTGCAGTTGATATCCTGGGTCTCTAGTGTGTCACCTGCACATAAAACACATTAACCTTTTAAGCATCTTGGCTGTGTGAAAATCACAGTGTGCTGTATACCTAGCCCTGTTATTTTCGGAGGTTCCTCGAGTCTGTGTTGGTAGGGGCCTCCTCCACTCCATTTGCAGATCCAGCCTCTTCCTGTCATTGGTCCCTGCTCTCCAGCCGGCAAACCCTGGGTATCCTCTCCAGGCATGAGTGGTGCTGCGTTCACCTGCTCAGAATTTCCAGAGCTTGTTGGAAGGAATCAAAGCCTTCCTGCAAAAACTAATGGGGATAGATTTCAGACTCTGAAAGAGTATTTTAAACCAATGAATAAGCAAAGACCAGGATGTGGGAACAAGCGAGAAGAAGCAAGAGATGAACACCAAAGCTTCCGTTGGATCATGTGGGGATCAGAAGAATGAGGGGCTAAGCAGATCATCACTGCAGGGAGAAACCCACATGGTCACTGGTCACACTGGTTAAGGGTATTATGACATCATCCATGAGGAGGCCAATTCATTCATTCATTTGCTCACCCATTCATTCATTCATTCGTTCATTCGTTCATTCATTCAATAAATAGCTACCGAGCACCTGCTGTATGCTGAGAATTGGCAGCAAGGTTTATGGGGCAAGCAAGACAGATGAGAGGCTCACAATTTACGGGACTGATTTCAGAAGACCCTGTGTTTCCTTCCAAATCTATATTCTTGCAGATACCCATCTGAAATTGCACACTGTCAGGGTATACATGGGCATCAGTTCAGCGTGTCAAGTGGCCAGTGCCAATTACACACCCCTGTGTGCTGTTTCCTTTACAGAGCCTTTGGTCGACTTCACTAAGTCTTGAGTTAGAGAGACTTTAGCTCTGCTTGTACACATACACCTGAAATGAGCAGAGGGGCATGACTACTAGGCTGTCATGACTAGGACTCTGACATCCAAAATGACCAAGCCAGGGAAAGATCCTCGACCCACACTTGCCCACAGACACACACATTCACACACAGAGACACACACACTAACCCGCAGAGATATGCCCATTCACACACACATTCACACACATTCATACACACAGGCACACACATTCACACACAAGCACAGACATTCACATTTACACACACAGACATATTCACACAGATAGACATATATGTTCACCCACAGAGATACCCACACTCACCACAGATTCACCATGGAGAATACACACACATTCACACACACAGACACACACGTTCACCTACATGAACACACACATTCACACACAAAACAGACATTCACATTCACACACACAGACACATTCACACACACACATTCACACACACAGACACATTCACACAGACACACACATTCACACACACAGACACATTCACACAGACACACACATTCATACAACACCCACACACTCACACGTAGAGACATACATATTCACACACACAGACACACACATTCACATGCATTTAGCCACATAGACATACGTATTTACTCACAGAGACATATACATTCACCCACAGAGACATACACATTCATACACACAGACACACATTCACGCACACACATTTATCCCATGGACACACACATTCACACATGGACACAGGCATACATAGTGACACACACAAACACATTCACACATAAAGACATATTCATACCCAAACATTTACACTTACACACAGAGACACACACATGCTCTCTCTTTCCTGCAGACGGCTATGTTACCCAGGCTCCTTTCTGTCTGACAGCGTGACAAACAGGAGGCTTAGGGACAACGCGGTTAGGAGACGGGGGCTCCTGGGGCTCCTGCTGCCAAAGAGTTCTGTATCCTTGGGTACCTGTGCTGATATATGAGGGTGACATATCCACTTACTTCACAGTGTTCTTGCAAGATTTCAGTGAGATAAACGAGATCATGCCTGTGCAGTGGACACTTGTCTTTCTTTGGGGCCAGTGCCTTGCTCTCTCCCTGTGTGTGTTAGGGTCTCAGTAGGTGGCAGAACCCATCTTGCCAGTTGGATGCACCTGCCCAGACCCAGGGGACCCTGGAGCTTTATCTCGGGCTGCTATAATGGCTTTAAGAGATGGTGGTGACCATGCTGCTGCTTTGGTGGCCCGTGACCTGTTGCCATCCATGGTGTAAGCTCCAAGTCTCAGGTCAGCCCGGCGGCAGTGGTGTCCAAATTTGGATCACTTTAACAGCCCTCTTTGGGTGTTATTCTTGAGTGTGTAGCCCCAAACCTGGTTTCTAGGCCCTTTAGAGTCTGTGAGTAACCAAAGATGCTTTTAGTAAATTCTTTTCCTGTTTAAATCAGCCAGAATTGGTTTCCGTTGCTTGCATCTTAGAGCCCAGTCTCATAGTGTGTGAAGTGTTTGGCTGGGTGCCTGGAACACACATAGCAGGTGCTCAATAAATGTCAGCCACTGGAGACGACAGGCACGCAACTGGAGGGGGCAGGTGCAGAGGGAGGAACTGTGAGGGCCACAGCAGCCCTCAGGGTAGAGCATCAGCTCTCCCACACCATCTCTCCACCAATGGGGCACCAGGCTGCTTTTCTCTTCCCCTTGATTCCCTGCCACTTGCCTGCCTCCAGCCCAGGCAGGGTCGGTTTATTTGTGCAGCCCAGATGCCAAGAAATGAGGGGAAGAGTATGCAGCAGGAGAGGCGGGGATGAATGCTGTTCAGTGGCTCTAAGTGGGAGCCAGTTTCCTGCGGGATCCCAGGCACCAGCTTATTTCCTGTATCTCCCCCCACCCCCCACCTCCCATTCTCAGGTAAACAAGCTTATCTATATTTGCTGCTTGGCTTTACCATCTTGATCTCTGCCCAAACACATCCCAGATCATTGGGCTTCAGAAAACAATGCGGGGGTATGAGGAGGCCCATGAAGGCAGAAGACTGAGGGAAGACTGTTTGCCAGAGCCTGTGGGGTCAGCCTGTCCTCTTCCTGCTTCCTGTCCCCCGGGGTGACTGGGTCCTCTCTTCAACCCTGCCCTCTTCCCATGGGAGATACATAGCACCTTTACCAGGAGGGCCGTATGTGGCTGTTTGGTTTGGGGATGGCCCAGAGGCACCAGCGGAGGGTACAAGAGGGGCTTCGCTGGATCTGGACTGGTCCAGCTGGACGAAGGAATATGAAGGACTGCCTATGGCCAAGCCCAGAGGGGGCACACATTCTGATCACACAAAATCGATGGGAATGGGCTAAGAAGGCGTTGAGAATTTTTCTAGCTTGATCAATTTCAAGAAGAATCCTCTCATTGTCTGTGTCTCGGAAGTGTTTGTTAACCTCTGGGGGAGAATCATGAACTAGTTTTCCTGTGTCATCAGCCCGAGCATGTATTTTAGCTCCTAGTCTCTTCTTCATGGGTCCTTCTGTGGCTGCCATTGGGCAGTGGTGACTCCTTTTGTTCAGCCATAGGGTCCTCCATGCCCCTTTGATCCTGTCTCTGCTTGGCAACACATGGGGAGGGTTCTGTGTCCCTGCTCTCAACACTCTTCTGCTCTTCAGTCCCCTCGTCCCTGCAGTCTGTAGCACCATGGATGTGAAGGCAGGGGCCCAGCTGTGCCCTTGAATACCTTCTTCCAAGTGAGACCTGGGCAGACCCAGGGCCTAGGGGACCCGATGGTAGAACCTGGCTGTGTTTCCATTGACACAAGTCTTTCTCTAATGGGCCAGAGCTGTGAGAGTAGGAAGAAAAGACTCTGTTCCTTCTTTCAGCTTAGTAGCTGTTCTTTCTCTGCACAAGACAAAAGCTCTTGGTGAATTACATCTTCATAAGATGTCTCCACCTGGTGATGCCTCTCTCAGGCTCCTCCCCTCCTCCTTGAGGTGACCTCCTCCTTCAAGCTCTGAGGCCATTTCCCCACTCTTCCCTGGAGAACTGTCTCCCCTCTCCAAGAAAGAAGAAGCTCCCCCATCTCCAACCTCAGCCCTCTATGTCAGGATAACCCTCCTCTTCCCTAACCAGGCCTTGCAGGTTCAAGCACAGAGGATAGTCTCTGGTTCAGTAAGAGAAGGAGATATGTCTTTTATAATCTGTAAGTCTCCATATCTTTTTGATTCTTCTTGTAACTTACTAATGAATTGGGTTTCTGTGTTTTTTTGTTTGTTTTGCCTTTTTGTATGTTTGTTTATTTGTTTGTTTTTAAGAGGACTCCCCGCTCAGCACAGAACCCAAAACAGGATCCGACCCTGAGATCAAGACCTGAGCTGAGACCAAGAGTCTGACACTTCACCGACTGAGCCACCCAAGCACTTCTTGACTTTCTGTTTTATAGAGATTTCCACTGTCCAACTTTTTTTACTTGCATCCCTATGGTATCCTTTAATATGTTCCTTTGTTCTCTGTGATTTCTGCCAATTGGAACTTAGATCCACAGGCTTGAAATAGATCTCTTTCTCTCCCTCCTGCGTTCCTCCCTCTCTTCCTTCTCTCTCTCTTTTCCTTCCTTCCTTCCTTCCTTCCAATTTACCTCATGATTAACGTATATTCATCCATCAGAAGATACAAAAATCTGTCTTTGTTTTTGTGGGTTTTTTCCGAAAGATACTATTTATTTATTTTAGACAGATAGATCACCCAAGTAGGGGAAGGGACAGAGGGAGAGGGAAAGAGAGAATCTCAAGCAGACTCTGCATTGAGGGGCCAGCCCAGCATGGGGCTCGATCTCACTAACCTAAAATCTTGACCTGAGCCAAAAATGAAGAGTTGGATGTTCAACTGACTGAACCACCCAGGCACCCTGTTTTTGTGATATTAGTGGCCTAATGAACAATGCCTGGATCCATTAATTCATAGGGATTGCAAAATGGTACAATCTTAGTTTTATTATTCTTTCTTCATTTATTAGCTGAGTTCTTTATTTCTTAGCTGGATTATGTCTACAGAGAGAAACTTTCCCGGATCTACCTTCTGGCCTCATTGGACCAATGTACATAGGAAACCTTCCCAGACCTACCTTAGCCAGCACACTTAGCTTTCCAGCCCAGGTACTGGGTTAAGAAAGAACCCAGGGCAGGAAAAGGCTGGAAGTCACCTAGCCTATCTGCCACCCTCCTCTGCGCCAGTCTATCTGATTGGACCTGAGCAAGAAGGGCTCTAGCCCTCTTGCTCTCAGGGGCCTCTAGTCTGAGATATCAATACTGATTTTAAAAGCAGGATTTAAAAGCAGTAGTGTACTTTCCCATCAATGTGGAAGATGACCCCCATGGGGATTGTCTGAATTCTTAGGATGAGGGAATTGTCTTTACACCTAATCCCATTGCTCATTCGTTCTGCTAAATACCAGGCACAGGCAACCACCTAAGTAGTGGAATTTGGAGAGAACAGGAAGGAAGGGGTGGTGATGACACTGTGCCATTGAAAAGCAAATTACTTACAATTAGACTTTAGACATCCTTTTTCTTAACATCCTTTTGCTGGGTCTCACTGTCTGCCATTCCCATGGAAAGCCCCAAACTCCAAACAGTTTTTGGAATAAGCTTTCTTTGCCTCGCCTGACCCCCTGTCCTTGACTGGTGCCTCCTGTTCCCAGCTGTGCCTTTTCCCCAGCCCCCAAGAAGAAGCTCAGACTTGAGACTGGGTGTTGCCCCCACATTGGGGCCTTGTCTTTCTGTCCCAATCAGGACAGTCTCCTCAACAAAGAGCCATTTGTCTGCAGGGGAATTATGCTGTCCCAGCTGCTAGGACAAAGCAGGTCTAGTCAGTTTGGGGGTTTAAATAATTTTGTATTTCTCTTTATGTTTTAAGAATAATGAAGAAACTGAAGCTCAGATACGTTACAGACCCGCCCAAGGTTTCAAGGGTCATTATGCCTAGGGCTGGGATTCAAGTAAAGATCTTTAAGCTGCAAAACCCAAATATGTGTCTCCATCCTCCATGCTCATCCACCCATCACAGTTGCTGGCACCTCTCGGCAGGGTGAGAGCAGATATTCAGCCTATCCAAGAACCCGCCAGGAAAGACAGATTTATTTAACGGGAATCCGAGGCTGCATGCGATACCTGGCTCTTATCTCTGCAGTTAAACAGGACTTTTTATGGAGCCTTTAAAAGCAAGCTACTTGGGGCATAGTTAATCGTCAAGAGTGCAGACTCTGGAGTCACACAGCTTCAGTTCCAGTACCAGTTCCACCTCTTATGAGCTGTGTGGCCACGGGCATGGATACCGCTTCACCCGCCATGCCTCAGTGTCCTCACTGAACAACAGAGATAATAACAATACTTACACCATAGGCCTCCTCCCGGGCAATGGCTTAGGAGGCCGCAGCATTGGCATTACCTGGAAGATTTCAAGAAATGAAAACACTCAGGTCCCTCCCAGACCAGACTCCCTAAGTTAGAAACAGTCAGGACTTGTCAGTGCTCTGGGCCGAACATGCCATCTAGACAACATACATGTACACTGAAGCTTGAGAACCATTGCTTAACACATGTGATACACTTGGAATGACCTGGGATGGAGTAAGTGCTCAATAAACACAAATGGCTTATTACTATCATTATCATTAGCCAGAGGTGTTATTCACTACTCCGAGGGTCTTGGGTAGATAAGGTTAACCAGCTCTGGAGAAGAGCTGAGGACCCTTTTCATGCTCAATTAAGTGTTCTGGGTCCCTGTGGACTAGTCTATCTTGTTCTGTCCATTGCAGAATTTCCAGCCCCAAGAGCAGTGCTCTGGAGATAGCATGGACCTCGCAGTTATTTCCTGGATAAATGTGGCACATCTCTTCTCACTCTCTCTCTTCTCTTAGTCTGCCCTTGAGAAGAGGAGGGGACAATGGAAGCTAAGGAGTGGACTTCAGCACCCACCAGAAACTCCTTGCCTAAAGGGAGCCTTCTCTGCCTACACTGGTCTTAGTGTACATACCCCCTTGTTTTGTTAGCCAATTAGAGCGTGGTGAATCCAGTGGGAGGGGGCTGTGCTATCAGGACTTCTGTTTATGTTATAATCTATCAATAAGAAAAGTTCAAGAGATGGAGCCCTTGGGTGACTCAGTGGGTTAAGCCTCTACCTTCGGCTCAGGTCATGGACCTAGGGTCCTGGGATCGAGCCCTGCATTGGGCTCTCTGCTCAGCGAGGGGCCTGCTTCCCTCTCTCTCTCTGCCTGCCTCTCTGCCTACTTGTGATCTGTCTGTCAAATAAATAAATAAAATCTTTAAAAAAAGAAAATAAAAGAAAAGTTCACGAGAAAAATGGATAAAAACCTTGCATACTTCTCAAAAAAGGATAGTTGAATGGCTCAGAAACAAGAAAAGGTGCTCAACATCATTGGTCTGTAGGGAAATGCATATTAAAACCACAATGTGATATCACTACTTACCTATAAAATTGACCAAAGTGAAAAGATGGAAAGTCCTGGGTGCTGAGGAAGGTATGGAACAGCTGAACTCTCAACCCTGGCTAGTGTGAGAATAAAATGACAATACCATTTTGGACAAATGTTTGCAAATGGCTACCAATGCATACCCTACGATTTGGCATTTCCACTTCTTTATATTACATATCCAACAGAAATGCGTTTTGAGAGAAATATCTAGAGTGTTCTAAAGCACTATTTTTCATAGACCCTAACTGGAAACTACACAAACAAAGTATGTCTGCCAAGAGAAGAATGGATAAATCAAATGTAGTATATTCACACAGTAGAATATGAGACAACAATGAGAATTAAGGAGCTACCATTATACTCAATGATGTGGCAGAACCTGATGAACATACCTTACAAAGAAAGAAGCCATACATGAGAGAATATGTGTATGCAGTTTGATTCCATTTATATGGAGTTCCGCAACAGACCAAACAAATGTAGTCATTATTTTGGGGAGCACAGTATCTAGAAGCAGCACAAGGGGGCTTCTGAGGTGCTGGTCGGGTATGTGGATCTGAATCCTAGTGAGACTGATGTGTTCGGTTTGTGAAAATTCATTGAGATGTACACTACCAATGCATGCACTTTTCTGAGTGATCATTTCAATAAAAAGTCTCTTACTATTCTTAAAGGAACAGCCCTGTGGAAGGGAGAGGGTCCAGAATTCCAGACCAGGACCCTGAGCTCAGACCTCTTTAGCATTCCACATCTCAGTGTCCTTATTAGTAGACAACAAGGAAATCCAGACCCAAGAAGAGAAGGAAATCACCCGAGGTTGATAGGCAGTGGTAGGCAGAGTTCTTACCTTGGTCACATATAAGGAGGTTGCTGAGGCATCTGCTTATAGAATCAACTGAATGACGTCTGGGGGTACTCTGTACCTGATGGCATGGTGGAACTTTGTAGACTGCTATCACTAGCATTCTCGGAGCCAGAGATACATCTGTGGGTTTCTCCATTACCACCCAGCTTCATGCTCATTCTTTCCAATGACACACTCTCGTTCTTTCTTGAAAGTGATTACAATTCCTAGATGAGCACACAAAAATAAACCTCTTCATTAACTAGGGGAAAAAATGTACCACCTGAGTGGAACGTGCACCAGAATGCAACAGAAGCAGAGCAGCATATGCTGGACTAATTAGCCCTGTCTCCACAGATGGATGTGTTCAGCACAGTGGCTGTGTTATGGGGTGAGGTAACTGGGAGCTGTCCTGTTTAAGGCAGCATTTCCAAAGGCCATTCTTCAGAATGCCAGTCCCATGAGATGTTAGTTGGTGCCATGAGGTGACAATTCCATGCTTAAATATATTTTGGGAACTACTAGTTTAGATATTACTTGTTCTTTGCTGCACGACTTCTTGGAAACTTCAATATGCTAGTGAGTATAACAAATCACCAAGACAGGATCAAGTAGGTAGTGTATCTCTTATTTGATTATTGGATCCCTTTTGATATGTCAAGCGCTTTATGAAAAGTATTTCCTAAAATCCACAGTGAAAAATATTACATAGACTCAATCTTGGTACAAGAGTCAGGGAACCTGGCTTGCAGATCCAGCCTGGTTATCAACCAGCAGGACACTTTAGACAAGGCCTTCTTTTAGCTGAGCCCCCAGGTAACTGGAAGAAAAGGACTTGAGGAACAGCAAGAATATGGATATGCCAGAGAGGGGGAATGGTATTCTAACCATGGTCTTACTTCATTTTTTTTTCATTTAATACCATATTGTTAGGCAATGTGTCTTCATTATTTATACATGGAGCAGAGGCTGTTGATCTCTTATCTAAAAGCTGTTACCCACCTTTCTTGCTAAAAGAAATCTGATTTTCACCATGTAACATTGAGCCCAGTGAAACGGTGAATCCTTTTTTTTTTTTTTTTTTTGGTCTAGGAGTAGCCTTACAAATCAGTTCTGGCCAATGAGATACTAAGGGAAGTTTTCTTGTAGCTTCTGGGACACTTTCTTGTCTGATGAGATAGAGCCATTCAAGGATAAACACTCTTTTTTCATCCTCCCTTCCTGATTAAAAAGTGGTTAGGTGGGGCACTGGGGTGGCTCAGTGGGTTAATCCTCTGCCTTCCACTCAGGTCATGATCTCAGGATCCTGGGGTCATGATCTCAGGGTCCTGGGATTGAGCCCCATGTCAGGCTCTCTGCTCAACGGGGAGCCTGCCTCCCCGCCCCCCCCGCCTGCTGCTCTGCCTATTTGTGATCTCTCTCTGTCAAATAAATAAATAAATTATTTTTTTAAAAAGTGGTTAGGTGACTCAGTGAGTAGAGTGTCCAACTCTTGATCTCAGGTCTTTATCTCAGGATTGAGTTTAAGCCCTGTATTAGGCATGGAGCCTGCTAGAAAGAAAGAAAGAAAGAAAGAAAGAAAGAAAGAAAGAGAAAGAAAGAAAGAAAGAAAGAAAAAAGTGATTAGGGAAGGATGTGATTGTTGGGTGTGGCATTCATCTTTTGACCATAATACAATAAGGATGAAAACCAATAAAATGAGAAGGCATAGAAGTGGGAGGGGAAAAGCCTGGCTCCTTGATGACATCATTGAATTGCTAAACTAATATTCAAACTTCCTACCTCCGACTTCTTGTCAAACCAACAATAAGTGCCTTCATGGTCTCAGTTACCATTTGTTTGATTTGCTCTTACTTGCATTCACACAGAAACTTACTGGAAATATTTGTGTCTGTTTTTCTTTCATTATTCTATTTTCTGTTTTAAGGTGAATTTGTGATTGATTTAATAGTGAGATAGGAGGCTCTAATGCAAAAATAGACAAAACTCTGAGGTCTCCATGACTTAACCCAATGACAGCTTATTCCTCACACTATCATAGTCCAATGTGGGTTAGATAACTCCATTCCAGCTAGTAGATCTGGAACACATGGCATATTAGTCAGGTTAAGCAAGGCTAGGCTGCAGCAACAAACAATCTCTGACATTTCAGTAGTTTAATACACAAAGGTTTATTTTTGGTTCCTAAAAGTCTATTCTGTGTCCATTGGAGCTCCAAGGAAGTTCTCTTCCAAGCAGTGACTCAGGGATCCAGGCTGCATTTTATAGATATAGTCTCTGGAATAGGTGATTTCCAGGTTGCAGAAACTAGAAAAGGGAGAGCTGAGAGTCAGGCACCAACCTTTAAATATTTCAGCCTGGAAGTGATATCACTTCTCTTTATAGTCCAGTGTCTAAAACTAGTCACACATCCCAAGTTAACTTCTAGGGAAGCTGAGAGATACGAGAGAGCATATGGATGTTTGGTGAGTACTAACTGTCCCTGACACAGTTTAATAACAACTTTTAAAATAACCTTGTCTCTGACTGAGAGTCTGAAAAGTGTTAAATGGAGGCTGGGTGCAGGGAGAGGTGGTGATTGAAACTTCCCTGACTCTACTGAATCCCGCTTTCAGAAGCCAGGCCAGGTCAGGCCCTAGATTCAAAGTAGCACAGAGAAAGAACCAGCTCAAGACCCAGAAATCTAAGTTCTATTCACTATGTTCCTATCAACCTCAGGCAAGCCATTTCTCATGGGCACATCTAATCTATAAAATAAGGGTTTTGACCCTGATAGTCACTCTGGCTATGCAACAAGTTACCCCTAAACCTAAAACAATAATTTTTTAAATTATTATTTCTCATGTTTTCCATGGGTCAGGAATTTAAGAATGGCTTGGCTGGGTGGTCAGAGTCTCTTATTTCCAGCAATTTGAAGGTTTGGTTGGGGCTGAAGATCTACTTCCATGGCAGCTCACTGATAAGGCTGGCAAGTTGGTGCTGGCTGTTGGCAAGATATCTCAGTCCCTCTCCACGTGATCATCTCCACAGGCCTGCTTGAGCATCTCCATGGTGTGTGGCTGGCTTGCCCCAGAACAACCAATCCCAGCCACCAAGATGGAAGCTGCATGCCTTTACCACTTTGAAAGTGATACATCAACACTTCATGACATTCTCCAGGTCACACAGGCCCATCCTGATTCATTGTAAGAGGGGACTACAAAAGGGGGTAAACACAAGGAAGAGAAATCATTGAGGACCATCTTGGATGTTCATTTCCTAGACCCCGCCTCTAAATTCTGACATTCTTTGCCTACAATCCAGGGCAGTCATTCCCCCTCTCCAGAGACACCTTTCCCTTCAAGGAAAGTGTAGGTGAGACCAAATCTTCTTAGAGTTTCTCAAAGTGCTCCTGCTTCAGGGTGCCTGAGTGAGCCTGAGTGGCTCAGTTGGTTGAGCAGCTGACTCCTGGTTTCAGGTCTGGTCATGATCTTGCAGTCGTGGGATCAAGCCCTGCATCGGGCTCTGTGCTCAGTGTGAAGTCTGATTCAGATTCTCTCTCCTGCTCACTCTCTCTCTCTCAAAAAAAAAAAAAAAAAAAAAAAGAGAGAGAGAGAGGGAGAGAGAGAGACAAAGACAAAGTGCTTCTGCTCCAGGATGAGAGATTTTCTAGAAAAAGAATCCTAAGAGTAAACTCACTTTTTAATTTAATTCTTTCAAGTGTGACAGGCACTATTTTCATCAACCCCATTCCACAGATTGGGACATGAGGTCTGGAGAAATTGACTTGTCCCAGCATATACTGAGATGGATTTCGAGCCAAAGCCCATGTTTCTAATACCTCCTGGAACCAGGCTCAGCTCCTGAGAAGTGGCTAGCCTAATCCCTTGCTCCTGTCCAGCCTTGAGCCCAGGTGTCCTCTCCACAGCCTGGGAGGGGGGCAGGTAATGTCTTCTTTACAGAGGAGCATTGGTGGGACCCCAGTAGCTGCCATTCCCCTTCAGTGCTTCTTTCTTCTTTGTTTCTTTCATGGACCCACCCCACCTGGAAGGACGTGCACCCTAGGAACTTATTTAGAGATGGGAAGTCCCTTCATCCTTTTAATATTTCTAGTGCACATTGAGCTAATGGTGTTGGTGCGAGAACAAAACAGTGCGTCTCTGCTTAAGGAAGCGATAATAGAGTTTGATATATATGAACAAGGAGAGATTTCTTTCTGAGCTGGTGTAGTAGGGCTTAGCTGTGAAACTGCCCTTTTCTTTAACTGCCAACAGCAAGAAAAAAAAATCTCTTGACCACAAATTTATTAAATGTTGTGGACTTAGATGATTTAAAGTTCATGCTTCTGTTCCTGATCTGCCTATTGCTGAGAAGCTCAAACAGACTTAACCACCTCAGCAATTTGTCTGCATTTGAATGAGACAAAGGAGCATTTGACGGGACTCCAGGTCTGAGGACAGGAGGGGGACCAATGGGCCCTGAGCAGCTTCCAAAGGTGCTGCCATTCCCCTGCCAGGGAGGGACTAGAAGGAATAGTGAATACCCAGAACTGGCATCACCCCAAAGCCCATTTATTCAGTCACCCGTGTGTCTATGCCCATGGTTACCTAAAACAGGTGTGGGGCACTGGGTGTGTGGGTTGTGTGCTGGGGTGCTGTGTGTAATGGTGGGCAGCTGGAGTGTTATGGTTGAGAGTACAAGCCCCAGAAACATGCTAGAATATTGGCCTCACTACTTACAGCTGAGAAAGCTGTGTGGGTTTTCTTATCTATGAAATCAGGATGACAATAATAATGTCACCTATCTTAAAAGGTTCTTTTGAGGATTCAGTGAAGTAACCCTTCAAACATTGCCCCACATGGTGCAAGCACTCAAGATGAAAGCTACTCCTATTTCACATGTTCTGGGCATGTATCTCTGTAGACTCAGATGTGGGATGAACATGAATGTATGTATGTTTTTCTATATCTGTGTACAGTGTGTGTGCATGAGGGCATCCATGTGCAGGGTTGTGTATAAATACAGTGTAATTAAAGACAAGGAACTGGCTGGCAGTGTGGAACTCACCCCTTCCTAGGCAGACTGTGGCATCCATGCCTTCCAGCTAAAGAGTCCACCTCCACCAAGGGGGCTACAAACATGCTCCCCTTCTTTGCCAGGCGAGGGTGGGGAGCACAGACAGACAACTTCACGATCCCAAGGTCAGAGGCAGAGAATCAAAGTTTCACCTAGTAGTATAATTAAACTTCTGTGGTTTTTTGGAGAGCCAAGGAACCAGGGATAACTGGCTGATTTTACTCCAGTTCTTGCACTTTTGGGCATTGGGTGGGTTGGCTAGTTCATTGCACCATTGGCCCCCACTGGGGCTCCATGCTATCCCTGCTCCTTGAAGGCTGGGTCTTCAGGGACAGAGAGTCAGCCAAGTGTAAGGCTGCTGGGACTTCCATGTGCTGCCTGTCCCCGGCTGTCACGTTTGACTTAAGAGCAACTCGGCTAGTCATCCCCATGAAAGGATTCAGTTTACATTTAGTAGATCAGGAAATAGTCCTAGATCAATGAGATGGTTTAGTCAGACCCCTGGTCCCCAGCTTTCTCCCTCGAGGTTGATGCTGAGGGTGCTGCAAGTGGCTTCATGGAAGGAAATGATGGCAACACTATCTTCTAGTCCCTGCAACTCGCTCAGCAAGCAGGGATAGTGTCAGGAGAGTGGAGACCCATCCCCATGGGAACTTCTGTGCCCGGCTTAACACCTAACCATCACAGCAATTCCATCATGGCTCCTTCCATCAGTCCAGTTGTCCTGTCCTCTATACCTGGGAAGGACACTGGGACCCTGTCCTCCACATGTCCTCTCTGGGCCCCCTTGTGACCCCTGTCCTATTTTTGAAGGGAAGCAGAGGACTGGAAAAGTCATGAGGAGTGATGTCAACTGTGCCACTGTGGACTCTGGTCATGCTGCTGGTAGCTTGGCAGTGTGGAAAATGCGTGGCCTGGGATTAGAGGCTGGGGGTGAGGACCTGTCTCCTCACCTAGAGACTGAAGGCAGAGTGGTGGTTTAGACACTTTGCAGAGTGTGGGATTCACCCAGAGAACTCATTCCAGGGGATGTTCTAATCACTAATGTTCTAATTCAGGAGGGATAGGATGGGCTTGGGCACTCCATCTGTACCAGGCATCTCAGGTGATTCTGGTATGTGTGTTCTATATTTGTCCCTAAGTTTCCTTCAGCTCTTAATCTGGGAGCCTTCCAGCCCATGATTCACTAGAGCATAAAGGCCATCTCTCTGGGGGCTGCGTGGAGGGCAGTGGTTTTTGCTTAGCTACTGGAGAGGGAGAAAATCCTGTCTTCCACCACTCCTAGACTGTGGCCCAGATAAGAAGCACTGTGGGTTGCATGTAATGCTTGGAAGACTAAGTAGCTACAAATACAAAATATAAAAATACAAATACAAAATATCTTTCTTGCAGAGAACATATAAGAGGGAGTAGGTGCCCTCCCTATTCACCCAAAGCTCAAGCAAAAATGTTAGCATAATCTTAACTCCCTTTTACTCACATTCCACTTCCAGCCCATCAGCAAATCTTGACAGCTCTACTTTCAAAATCTGCCTCAATGTGTCCCTATCCCATCTATCCTAGTTTGATCTACCATTGTCTCTTTTTTGGGCAAGAGCCTCCCAACTGGTCTCTTGCTTCCACTCCTGCTCTTTCTGGTTTAGTGTCCATACAGCAGCCAGAGACATCCTTTTAATGTATGTCTTTCATCTGTGCAAAATCTTTCAGAGATTCCATACCACACCCCACATAAAACTGAGTCTTTACCATGCTTTCATGAGCTAGCTTTCCCTGACTACCTCTCTGACCTCATTTTCTACCACTGTCTCCTCCCCCACCTGTGTTCTAGACATAGGTCTCTTCACTGTCTCTTGAGCACCCCAAACCTGCTCCCACCACAGGGCCTTTGCACTAGCTGTTCTCCCTGTTTAGGATGCTCTTCTCCTCAAATCTGCATGGTTTTCTCACATACTCCATTCAAGTCTATCTCAAATGGCAAACAGAGAGTTCTTCTATTCATCTCTGATATGGCTTTGTATAAAATCCCCTGCTTGTGTTATTCCCTTATCTAGTTTTGTTTTTCATGTATGTGTACTGGTTTATGAAGACATTTCCCTCCAGAAGAATGTAAGTTCTGTAATGTCAGGGAAGTTGATTGTTTTCCATTGTGATCCCAAAGCCTAAAATAGTACCCAGCACACTGCAGGCTCACAAAATAACACAAGTGGAATGAGTAATATGAGTGGATGAATGGGTGAGTAGAACGACAGTACCTCAGGCCTAGGGCTGAAGCTTGTCTGATTTTTTAAATAAGCACATTAGTCATGAGCTTTGTCATTTCCAATGTATTATTGATGAGTTACGAGCAATACACTCATCCCCGCCTCAGTTACTGGGATGAGCTGGTTGTTATCGAGTGCTCATGTGGCGTCAACACGGCTCGCCTGGGCCACGCAAATGCTCAGTCAGATTTTCAGGGAGTGCCTCAGAGGGCCCCGTTCTTGTTCAGTGTGGATTCTCACCACATAACCAGTGTGATCCTGATCAGGGCATGGCAAAACACGATCCCCCACCAAGACACCCTGTGTCATGCTGGTGGGTAAGTGACATTTGGCCTTCTGAAGTTACCTCAGGATTTTAGAAATATATCACTTTCACTGTATTCATTTGTAAAATAGCATAGACTGAATGGTTTAATCAGTAGAAGTGTATTTTCTCACAATTCTGGAACTAGATGTCTGAGATCAAGATGTGATCTTCATGTGATCAAGGCTGGTTCCTTCTCAGGCCTCTGTCCTTGGCTTGCCATCCTCTCGCTGTGTCTTCACAACGTCTTCTATCTGCATGTGTCTGTCCTGAACTCCTCTTCTCATAAGGTCACCAGTCAGACTGAATTAAGGTCCACCCCCAATGACCTCACTTTAACTTCATGACCTTATATACACCCTGTCACAGTCTCAAATACTGGGGATTAGGATTTCAACAAAAGATTTGGCAGGGGGGGGGGGCGGTTGACACAACTCAGCCCATAACATTTCCCTATTTCCCTTCCAATCTTCACAGAAATTTCTTGGATAAATAATTTTATTTGTTCATTTATTTTTATTTTTAAAAAAGATTTTGTTTATTTATTTGACACAGACAGAGAGATCACAAGTAGGTAGACAGGCAGGCAGAGAGAGGCGGGGAGGCAGGCTCCCCGCTGAGCAGAGAGCCCGATGTGGGGCTCCATCCCAGGACTCTGGGATCACGACCGGAGCCAACGGCAGTGGCTTTAACCCACTGAGCCACCCAGGCACCCCTTATTTATTCATTTTTAAGACTTCACTTATTTATTTATTTGAAAGACAGAGAGAGCAAGCTGGGGAAGGAGCAGAGGGAGAGGGATAAGCAGACTTCCTGCTGAGTATGGAGCCCAACAGGGAACTTAATCTTACAGCCCTGAGATCATGACCTGGACCAAAATTAAGAGTCGGATGCTTAACCAACCAAGCCACCCAAGCACCCCTAGCATAAACAATTTTATAAAGATTTTATTTTATTTTTAAAGATTTTATTTATTTATTTGACAGACAGAGATCGCAAGTAGGCAGAGAGGTAGGCAGAGAGAGAGGAGGAAGCAGGCTCCCCGCAGAGCAGAGAGCCCAATACGGGGCTCGATCCCAGGACCCCGAGATCATGACCCAAGCTGAAGGCAGAGGCCTTAACCCATTGAGCCACCCAGGCGCCCCGATTTTATTTTATTTTTTAACAGAGAGAGAGAGAGATCACAAGTAGGCAGAAAGGCAGGCAGAGGGGGAGGGGAAGCAGGCTCCCTCCTGAGCAGAGATTCCTGGTTTGGGGCTCGATCCCAGGACCCTGAGATCATGACCTGAGCCGAAGGCAGAGGCTTAACCCACTGAGCCACCCAGGCGCCCCAAGAAAAAAATACAATTTTAAAGTAAGTTTCCAACATGGGTTTTAAGTGGTTTAATTCTCATGATGCATATGATTATCATTCCCATTTCACAGAAGAGAGGGGCTGATTGAGGCCTTATCAGTGAGTTCAGTGATAGGACCGGGACTGGACTCACAGTACAGTGCTCACTCCAGCACCCAGTCAACTCCTGTCCTTACAATAAAAGGCAGCAAATCAATATGAAGCATTAATTAATGAAGCCAGCACTGCCATTTTAAACTTGTGCACTAAAACCCTCATGGAGGAGACAGCTGGCAGGGAGGGGGGTCTTTATGCTCTTGCATCTCTAATAAGGTTAATTGCTCTGCCTAGCACACTGTGTACCTCTAGCTGATTTGCTGTGGATGGAACAGTGGGAGGAAGGTGAGGTAAATAATCAGCTCAGTCGCTAAGCTGACAACTTCCAACAGGCCCAGTTCTGTTCCCGGAGACCCATGTCCAGTGTTTGAGAGAAGCCTGAATGCCACCAGGAGGTGGAGGACACTTTAGCAACAGAGTCCTTCCTGCTGCCCTCCAACCTTTCCATCTGGTGAGGGGAAAAGATTTTATACTTGATAAGCACATAGCTACTCAGGTGACGCTTTGGAAACTGGAGCTGGGTGAACAATTAGATGTAAGGGAATGAGGTTGGGGGTGTGTTGGTGGATCAGTAGGTTAAGTGGCTGTTTTCAGCTCAGGACATGATCCCAGGGTCTTGGGATCGAGCCCTACACTGGGCTCCCTGCTCATCAGAGAGCCTGCTTATCCCTCTCCCGCTCCCCCTGATTGTGCTGTCTCTCTCTCTCTCTCTCTCTCTCTCTCTCTGGCAAATAAATAAATAAAATCTTGAGGGGTGGGGGAAGGCTTCTCGTGTGAAAGGCTGATACACTTCTCTAGTCCTGCCTGCTTTTCCTGGGTGGATGGGCCCAACCTGCTAGATGTGTCAAGTCCCTACAGCATTTTCCCTAACATCAGCTGGTTCTATCCACCCCAGCCCCTTCCTTCCTTTCTTTAATGGACTGTAATGCCTGGAGTCACAGGAGCCATCTTGTGTCCATTAGACTGAGCATGGGGATGAGAGCCAGCTTGTTGGGGAGGGGGGAATGAAATGAGCCTCTGATGATAAGACTGAGTAGCTAAATCAATACCAGCAACACCTGCCCCTGGTTACTTGCTATTTAGGGAAAAAAACCTCCTTTTAATTTAAACTGTGTGGTTAGGTTGCCTGTTAATTGCAGCTAAATGCATTTCTAATGATACATGCGGTGAGTCAAAAACAAGCGGTCTGTAGAGACCTGCCCTGAAGAGCCACCGGATCTTCAGGGATCCACTTCCTGGTTTTTAACTGGAGTGAATGGAAGTGGCTTCACAGATACGGTGTTTGAGAGGGTCCTCATCGTCCACAGGACTTCTCTCCTCACCCCTTCCTCTCTGTAGGGTGAGAAGTAGCCTCGCCTCTCAGCAAACAGTATTCTCAGATTCTTGTCATCTTAACTCCATTTTGTCCGATACTTGCCCAAAGAAAGATCTTTTCCCTAGATGAAAAAGAAATGGAGAAGATCACTCCCGTGGATTCAACCTTGGTGTCTCGGCAATGTCTTCCATCTTCCCTCAGCAGCCCTCTTTTCAGGTCGTCCTTAGAGATAATAAACACATGCCAGCTTACCATATAGGGTGCAAGGAAAAACCCAGAATAAAATCACCAAGTACCTCAGGAGAGAGGAATACTAAAGCATGACCCATAATAATTTCTCACATTTTCCAGCAACCCGTTTACATGTTCCCAGCTAATCTCTGAAGGAGGATTTTTAATCCTGTTTTCTGGGTGAAGACCTTACCCGGATCTGAGCTGGCAAATCGCGGGTGCTGAGCAGAACTTTGGAGCTGTGCTATATTGTTTGGTGATGTTCTAACCTATAACCAAGCTCAAGGTGACTCTGGGGTCTTTAGCTGGGAGGGAAGTGGGAAAGGCTGCGAAGGAGGGGCTTCCAGGAACCCCATCCTGGCTGTAAACTGATTCGCCTTGTGTTTATACGCTTTTATACATTAGGAATGAGGTTTCTGGATGTTGGCTGCATCCGTGGAATGCTCAGCTAACCAATATAGTAGCTAACACTTGCGGAACTCTTAACTGTGTTAAAACCAATTCCAGCGCCATTTGAGTTGGGGGGAATATTCTTATTCTGCCCATTTTCCAGGAAACTGAGGTTCAGAAATGTGACGTGTCCTAGCGAAAGTAACAGCTTTCAAGTGACAAGGATAGTTTTTAAGTAACAGGGTTTCTAGTTCAAGTCCCCTGAAGGTGATGGCTCCCCCTTGTGGAGACCCCAGGCTATGGTAGAGCTAGAAATCCTGGAAGGAGGGAACACATGGCCAGATGGGAGAGGGACAATCTGAAAGGCGGACACCCAAGTCCTACTCTGAGAGAGTTCAGTGACTTCTGAAAGGGCCAAGAGGACAAGAAAGTCCCCAAGAGAGGAAGGGATGTCTCAAGGAGAAAGGCTGTGTCTGTGGCAGCCCCATGCAACTGCCTGCTCTAAGCCTAATGCGAGAGGCAGAGGTAAGGCAGTTATACCGAGGGCTTCCTAAGCGAGGTGAGCCAGGCCAGTTTTTGAAAAGCAGAGGAAATAAAGAACAGTATTGGGGGCTGGGGAAGGTTAAGAATAAAGATTTCTGCCCAGGAAGAATTCTGGAGAAGTTTGCCCCTGGCGGGGCCACCTGTTCAGGCTGCAATGTTCTGCTACATTTGGGTCTGTTTGCTTACCCATAGCTCATCTCCCTGGCATGAGAGCTGTCCATTCATCTCCAGAGCCAGCTCAACCTCAGGCTCAGTGGAGCAAGAACAAGGACAAGTGCCAAGCCACCGTGTCCATCACAGCTGCATGGCCAGCTCCAACTGGCTATGGAAGGACACCTTGGAGGAAGTGCAGAGAGCTGGAGCAGAGGTGGGGATTGGAGCTGGATTCTGAGTTCCCCCATCACTTGGGAACATTGTCTCCCCCATCAGACTGGGAGATTCCTGGGCTCAGAAGCTGTTTCCCCCATCAGATTGGGAACTCCCTAATCAGCCTGGGAGTTTTCTGTGGGCAAGGCTGTGTCTCCCCCATCAGGTCAGGGGTTCTGAGAGTCCAGAGATCTATTTTCTTCCAGCCTTAGATGTGAAGGACAAATAGTACCGTCTGTAGTGGGACGAGGTGAGGAGCAGAGGGCTTGTCTGTCTTGACTCTGGTCTTGCTCCATCATGCTATGATTTAAGGGACTTGTTGCCAGCAGACTGTGTTTTTGCTCAAGTTCTCTTTACTAAAAACAATCTTGGAAAAACTCAACATTATCTACTATTCCTCACTCCCACTCTCAATTTCTCTGCGGGGTGGGTGAGAACACCAGCTTCAGTTTCCTGCTCTGATTGGCTTATTAGTTGAGGCTACTGCCAGTCGGAACAGAAGCGATGGGCCGGCCCAGGTTCCCCCGCAGGGATCCTGGGTAATGTAGTTCCTTGCCTCCTCCCTGCCTTCATGGAAGAAAAGGGCTTTAAATCTCAAAGTAGTTTCTGTGGGAGGAACGCCTCTCTCTTTTTCAGAACTGATGGGAGTAATGGTATCATTGGAGTAATACGAACAATTTTCTTTATAATCTAGCACAGTTGAGTGACCTCCTGAAAGAGCACGTCGTTTTGGTGCAGATCTGCAATGCTGTTTCTGATAAGATTCTGCCCCCTCTCTGCTGGTGGAAGTTGCAGCTCCCTACTGGGTGGGGCTGGGGCTGGGGCTGGGGCTGGGTGGGCGAGTGGGCTGTGGTAATCAGGAGAGGGCTTGTGCTTTCCCTGGAAACGTCACTGTAGTGGTGCACCCGAGGGCTTAGTCCTCGCATGTTGGCCCAGGCTGGTACTTACTTGTTTACAATGAGATCTAACAGTCCACAAAGAAATGAAAAAAACAAAAAAATATCTGAGTGACTTGTTTGTCATAAAGTTAAAGGCATTTAAAGGATTGTCCTTTGTTCCCCCCCCCCCCACTTTTTGATGTAAAATGGATGGAGGAGGACAAGGGTGGAGGCTCAGTGAGTGGGGATGCAGGGAGAGGTCTCCCCTTTCGTGGATCTCGAGGTGATTGCTTATGATTGCTTATTCATAAATACAGTGTCCAAAAGTCAAGATATGTTACTAATTATCTGTGCATTCTTAACACTCTGTGCTGAAGAAAGGGAGAGGTGAGGATAATAGAGGGAATCATTCAATAATGGAAGTGAAGCAAGGAAGGAAAATAACGTTTATTAAGGACTCATTGAGAAAGGATAATTGACTTGCCCAAGGTCACCCTGATAGTTAATGTTGGGTCTGGGACTGGAATCTATGTCTCCTAATGCCTAGTCTGGCGCTTTTTCAAGTACACCACCTGGATTATGGTAATAGTGATCATGAGAGCCGTGAACAGCCATGAGCGCACACGAAGCACTTCACGAGTGTTTTCTCCCTTTGTTCTCATGGCAGCCCTGAGAGGTGGGCTTAGGAACTCTCATATTTACAGGTGGATGATTCAAAGCTATTTTCAGTTCAAATCAAGACACATTTGCAAGGTGCCTGTGAGGTTTCATCCAGGTGCTGAACTAGGGACAGGAAATGAAGCATTAATAAGACAGGAATCCTGCCCTTAAAAGAGCGCAGTGGGGCAATATAAACAAGGGGGTTATTTCAGTAAAATTTGCTAAGCCCCGCAAGAGATTTATCCAAAAGGGGTATGTGGGAGCTCACTGGGCATGAGGCCAGATTTCAGGGGAGGGGAAGTGGTGAGGGAGTGGCCCTTGGAAGGCTTCCTGGAAGAGCTGATAGCTGAGTTCCAATCTTCCACAGGGTGGGCCTTGAGACAGATGGAGGGGGGGAGGGTACAGATTGGGGTGGGGAGGTGGCTCTGGGCAGAAGGATTGCATGGAAAAGCTCCTGGGGTGTGGTAGCAGCACAATGTGTGGGGGCAGGGGAAGAGAGGGAGAGAAGGTGGTTACAGGCTTGAATGTCATCCTTTGGGCAATGGGAAGCAATGAAGGGATTGTAAACAGGGATGTGGCTCATTCATAAGTGATAAGGTGCTCTGAGGCAGCAGAGGAGGGATTAGAAGGAAGTGGTTGCGGGATGCTATAGGGGCAAAGAGAGCAGGCAGGGACTTTCCTATTTTAGACCAGCTGTGAGTGCCCTGGCATCCTAGGGAGGCAGGTTTGGAGATATTTAGGAAATGGGGCCACAGGACTTGGGGACCAGATGGGTGTGGGGATGAGGGGAAGGAAGGTGTTAGAGGAGCTGGATTTCTCATCTAGATAATTATCTGGTTGATAGGGCTGGGATGGGAGATCTGTAGGAGATCCAGGTGGGAAGGTATGGATGGTGGTCTCAGTGTGGAACACAATGAATGTGAGAGATTTACAGAACCTACCACCTCCCCACCATCTTCGGCAAGTCCCAGCCCCGCTTTCCCCTCCACAACCAACCATGTGTGTCAGAGAAGGGGCAGAAATATGTGCCTCTGGAGCTTGGTGAACCCACAAAGAGTAGACCTCAAGTGGTATTACCAAGGACCTGGGTCTCTGGGATAAAAGAAAAAGGTGCACCTGGCACCTGCCCTGAGACTTGGCCCAAGGAACAGTGAAGGGGCATGAGACACCAGCCCACACCCATACCGCACCCACCATCTGGACAGAGTCCTGTTAAGGCCCTAACAAAGAAGACTTTTCCTTATTTCTCGCCTGCTTGGGAGGTGGTGGAGAAGTGGGCCATCTCACAACTGGGTCATCATTTTAGAGGCTTTACCTCTCTCCTGTGGTGATTGAGATAAAATAATACTCTAAATAATTATCACCACAAGCCATTCATTTGTTCTTGCTAACGAATGCCTTGTTATCCTTGTCCTCAGTGCTGTGCTAGACACACAACATACAGACTCATAACACAGTCCCTGCCCTCAAGGAGCTCACAGAGCATCAGGAAACAGGTGAGCAATGACCTCTGTAAGGGGAGCGCTGTTCCTGTAGAGGTACGTTTCAGGAATGTTCGTGGTGCAAGGGCCTCAAGGAGTGCTAAAGAGCATAGGCTCTGGAACCACATAGCTGTGATTGGATCCTGGTTCCTCTTCTTTCAATACTGTGTGATCTTGGGCAAGTTGATTAACTTCTCTGGGCTTTCATTTTCCATCTACAAAATGGGGATAATATCACACCCATCTCCTGGGGTGGTGGTTGTGAGGATTCAACAAGTTATTGTAGAAAAAGAGCTTTGAGCAGTTCCTGGCACAGAGCAAGACCTCCACAGGGTTAGTTGTCATTCATTTGATTACCATCATCTTCATCAAAAACTCAGGAGTCTGCAGGGAGGAGTTTGCATAGAGGAGAGACTTCTGGGAAAAGCTTCATAGAGCATATGACATTTTGGTTAGGCAAGAAAAGTGACATTTTGCTAATGGAAAAAATCAGGCCCAGGGAAGCTGACCCAGGCAGAGGGAGCAGGACCCAAGGCAAAGAAGTGTGCAAATGCAAGGCAGCTTGGTGAAATGGCCAGGCCTCCTGGCTCCATGGAATGTGGAGGATGTAGAGAAAGAAGCTCCTGGGAGGGTAGCTTAGGGACAGCTTGGGAAAGGCTAGAATGCCACAGTAAGGAATTTGGACTTTATCCCACAGGCAAAAGTGGTCTTGGAGGAGTTTGTTTCAAGAGAGATGACATGACCAGAATTGCCTTGAGGATTGTGATGGCAGCTGAGTGGAAGATGGATCAGAGGCAGGGAGCTGACCAGCTGGGCCAAGAGAGAGATGGCAAGGGTTTGAGCTAAAGCAGTGTAGGGGGAAGTGGGGGAAATGTTTAGGGGACTGTGTCAAGCACTCAGTTATGTGAGGCTGTAGGATTCGAGGGGAAGCTGGACACCCCCACCCCATCCCAAGTCCCGCTTAGCAACCAGGAAAGACATTAGAAGTGCAAGGTGAGGGCGCCTGGGTGGCTCAGTGGGTTAAAGCCTCTGTCTTCGGCTCAGGTCATGATCCCAGGGTCCTGGGATCGAGCCTCACGTGGAGCCTCACGTTGGGCTCTCTGCTCAGCGGGAAGCCTGTTTCCTCCTCCTCTCTCTCTCTCTCTGCCTACTTGTGATCTCTGTCTGTCAAATAAATAAATAAAAAACATCTTTTAAAAAAAAGTGCAAGGTGAGAGGTTGAGGCTTCCAGGTAAGTGGACCAGGGCCCTTGGGATTCCTTTACCCAGCATCCCCGGCTTTAGAGCCACCCCCATACAGGCCATCTGCAGCTGTGGTCTATGTCTGGCCCTGGTGCAGCACCCCAGCCATGGCTCTGGGCCTGCAAGGGTGATGGATTTTGAAGGTCAAAAGACCTAGTTTCCAGGTCTGGCTGGGCTACTCACACCTAGCTGTGTGATCCTAGCAAGTCTCTTTACCTCTCTGAGCCTTGGCTTCCCTCTTCTGTAAAATGAGGACAAGAGTAGCTACCTCGGAGGGTTATTTTCAGGATTAAATGTGTAATGAATAAAAATGCCTAGCACTAAACCTGGTACCAGCAAGTGCTCAATAAATAGTAGGTGTTTGTTGTTATATCCCTGGCAGCAGTGACCTTGCAACCCCCTCACTACAACCCCTCCCCCACCCCCACTGTTCAGAACTCCCTCTGCCTGACCCTTCTTTATCACACCATGTGGGATCCAGTATCCCAAGGTGGGTTTCTGGCTGGCATGGGGAGAGGTTTCTGCCCTCCCCTGCACCAGCCCAGATTTCTCTTATGTTTAACCCTGGCCTCTGTTTGAAACATGTGTTGACCTGCACTTTGCTCTTTGGGTAGTCTCATTACCTGGGTGGAGTCAAGAGCCCCTGTCCGGGTGGGAATCTTTGAAGTTCTTCTTGGAGGCAGAAACCCCAAGACTCCGGACCCTGAGTCTTTCTGTAAGTGTCTTACTGCTCATCCTCTTGCTCACTGGCTCTGGGCCTGGCTCTAGAAAGAGTTTTCCACTGCATACAGTGAGAGAGAGGCTGCTGTGTATTGGTCTCATGTTTATTTCCAATCAGCGTATGGGGCTGGGGAAGGCGTGGTCGGATGTTCCGCATCTCTGCAGCCTGGCTCTCTTGCTGCTGAACAAATCCTCAGAGCTGATTGAAATGTGCTGCGTGGGCTTGGGAAGGAGGAAGGGAACACAGCAGTGCAACCACAGTCGTCCTGGGTCAGGGTCTTTGCTGCCCTTCCCCCACCTGGCATGACACCCTTCACAGGCCCGGCTGCCACACCCACCATGACTCTTCCACCCGGCCACATCTGGGAGCAAAGCCAGGCATCTTCTTCTGTCTGTGCCCCACCCCCAGCCCCCACCTTACTCTGGCAAAGCTGAGCTGCAGGGCAGCCTCCAGGGTCTCAACCCACTGGGAAGGGGAAAGAGCTCAAGGGCCCTCCTTCACAAAGCTCTATAGCTCCACACCTCGTGATACCAAGAGGAAGCTCTCTGGAGGAACCACAGATGACCCCCAGCTAGAATCCCACCACCTGGCTTTGTGAAGGTCCTTGTGTCTTGTAACTCTTCGTATTTTCTTGTCTTCACATGGCCGTCTTTCCACTGTCTTTCTTCTGTTCTTATAAGAACATTAGTCACACAGATTAGAGGCTACCCTACTCCAGTATGACCTCATCTTAACTCATTTTATCTGGGTAACCCTATTTCCAAATAAGGCCATATTCAGAGGTACTTCAGCATATCTTTGGGAGTACACAATTTTATCCATAAGACCGAGGGAGTCTTTGGGAAGGTTTTCCTCCCAGATATGGCAGCAGCATCAAAGAGAGCCACCTTGTTGGCTCCCTCCTGTGCTGGATCCCATTCTGGGAAACCTGCTGGGGGCTGTGGCCATCTTGGGCCCTCAAGACTGATTATCTCTCACTAAGGTTGGCAGCAAAAGAAATGAGAAAGTGACGTGAGATTGCCGAACCACTGCCCCAACCCTGAGGCCTCCTATCTTTCTACTTCTGATTAAGTGGGACGAATGTGCAGAAGCCACATTTTTGGGGGGGTTCATTATGTGTAGCCAAACACATCCTAGCTCATTTAGTGACCCCTAATTTCCCTGCTCAGTTCAGGGAAATGTAAGAACCCTGGGATTTCAGAGCTGAAAGAGAATTATGAAGTCACCTAGCCCAACCCTCACGGAACAAATAAAGAAGTAAGGCTCAGTGGCAAAAGGGACTCACTCAGGGCTGCCACAGGTTAGGGACACCACCAGGACTCACACTTGGTTCTCCAAATTCCCAGTCTCTCACTGCGTTTCACAGGCTCCCCATATTCATCACTTTCTCTGTAGGGAAGGTGGGTGTCCTTTGAAAGAGAGGACCTGCTGGGTGGGCTGCTGAGCTGTCAGAGGAAGGAATCGCATGATAGGACAGGAGATAAGAAGGATTCCAAGGGGGGCACGCAGTAGCTTGCCACACTGCAGAGCCTGTTCAGCCTCAGGGACACACATTTATTCTAATCACACGCACTGTGCAGGGCTTGCTGCTCTGAATTATGCACCTCGGAAGGGCCTTTCATCTCGTCAAGGGTTTGATGCTGGCAAGCCTGGCCGCTTATGCCAGGATACAGTTTAGCCTCAGAGCAATTGAGGGCAAGGAGGTGGAGAAGGCAAGGGGAAATGCCTTGGACCTTTCCTTTCCTGAGGACTCTGCCTGTCTACTTGCTTCCTTCCACTGAAGCTGGTAGGATAAGGCAGCATGGTTGGTGGGAGGGAAACAGTGATCCATCATCACCTGGTCAGTCTAGGTGCCTGGGAGGGACTCGTATGATCGTGTACTTGGCTGCTTTCCAAAAGTACAGAGAAATCTAACTTCTTCAGCTTGGTTGAATCAAGATCTGCTAAATTCAAAGAACCTAGAACTCCAGAGTCCTGGATGGAAGGCACCTGAGGCATCTCCCAGTCTATGCTTCTCATTTTATAGGAGTAGACACCAAGGCACAAGAGGATTTAAAGAGGCTTTCCCTAGAGGCAGAGCCAGTCAGAATCCTAAATGTCAGCCTCTACCTTGCCCACTTTTGTCTAAAGCAGAGCTGGCTCTTGAGTTCAGTCAACAAATACATTTGAGGCTTGGGGTTGGCAGCTTTTGAATGGGTTCCCTGATCCTTGACTCCTGTTGATCATGACTTTGTGTAATCTCCTCCCCCTGAGTGTGGGCTGGACCTAGAAATTGCTTCTAACCAACAGAATATGGTAAAAGTGACCAAAGTCACTTCTGTGGTGATGCTACAATGGACTGTGACTTCCATCTTACTAGATCCCTCTCTCTCTCTCTTTCTCTCTCTCTCTCTTCCCGGCTTCTCTTCTCATGAATTTGCTCTGATAAAGCAATATGGGGAGGCTCACACAGAAAGAAGCTGAGGGCCAACACCTGCCAATGGCCAGCAAGGAACTAAGGCCCACAGTCCAACAACCATGGAAGAACTGAACCTGCCAATAACCACAGAGTTGGAAGCAAGTCCTTCCCCAGTTGAGCCTTCAGATGAGACCATGTCTTAACTGACAGCAAGATCATAAACTTGGAGAGATCATGAAACAGAAGACCTAGTTAAGCTATGCCTGGATCCCTGACCCAAAAACTGTGGGGAAATAAATGTGCATAGTTTTAAGTTGCTATTTTTTATTTTTTTAATGCAGCAATAAATAACAAAGACAATCCCTATTCTAGGATAATATTTAGGATTACATGCCTATCATGTTGTAGGCAGTATTAGGAATGAAAAGCAATGGTTAACGTGGATTTACAGGAACTTGCAGTTTGATGAGCTGAGATACAGCACATGTAATAATAGTATCCAACATTTAGCTGAGGTTTCTTCCATGCCAGGTATTATGCTACACTTTCCATGCATTAATTTTTTAATTTTCTTACTCCTCACAATGACCCTATGAAGCCTATTACTAGTCTCACTTTACAGATGAGAAAACAGAGGTGCAGAGAGGTGACTAACTTGTCCAGGGTCACACAACTAGTAAGTGATGGAACTGGAATGTGAGCCCAGATAGTCTGACTTCAGAGGAAAAGAAGATTACATTCATTCATGGAGAAGACACTCAGATGCCTCTTCTGTGCTTGCTATTGTTAGTTTTTGGGCATACAAAGATATGCCCATGTCAGGAAGGAGCCAATGATTCTTCCCTTCACTAGTGATGACCTTGAGCAAGTTACCTAACTTTGGTATTCTCATCTTTTAAGGAGATAAGGAGAACAATCCACATGGGGTTGAAATAAGATTAAATGAGCTAGAAAGTATAAAGCACACATAATAGTTCCTGCCACATAGTAAGTGTTATGTTTGTTAAATAAAAATAAATAGATAAATAAAGGTGCCTGGGTGGTGCACTCGGATAAGCATATGACTCTTGGTTTCAGCTCAGGTCATGGTTTCGGGGTCATGAGACCGAGTCCTGTATTGGGCTTCGTGCTCAGTGTGGAGTCTGCTTAAGACTCTCTTCCTCTCCCTCTGCCCCTTCCCCTCCATGCTCTTATTCTCTCTCTCTCTTTCAAATAAATAAATAAATCTTAAAAATAAATAAATAAATAGCCATGTCAGCAGAAATTGATGAGTGTGTGGAAATTGGAGGGACTCTGTTTGCTCAGGGTGCAGTGGGAGCTCAGAGGGGGCAATGTCCTTCACCTGATATCTTTTGTACCTGTCCTTTTAAGGTCGGGACTCATTGGTGGGCTTCCTATGCAGCCTGTGTGGTTTTTTTTTTTCAATACTTCTTTTCCCCTCATTAAGATAATTAATGGTTCTAAGGCCAATCCACTCCTGCCAAAATTCCCGATCCTTGACTGGTGTTCATTTTTCAGCCTAAGCTTCTCAGGATGAGGGATTTTTGAAAACAATCTTTCCAAGACCCAGGGTTCACTCATATCTCTGGCTCCCCTCCCTCCAATGCACAAAAGCTTGGAAGTCATGGGACATACTCCCCAGGCTCTCATCCTTCCCCTTTTTCTGATAAACTTTTCTTTATTAGCCAGAACAGCAATCCTTCTTGATACTTTGCCCAAAGTCCAGAAGATTAAATCATTCCCAACAGGGGAAATGTAAAGACCCTGAAAATGCATCATAAACTATAAGTGCCAAAATGCAGCCACAAATAAAGAACTGTTGCTGGCCAGACTGAGGGGATATGTGCAGAAAGCAATGGCAAGGAATGCTTTGTAGAGAAGATGGGATTCCAGCCAGGCCTTAAAGAGCAGTAAGAGAAGGGAGGGTGGAAAAGATAGGAGACAGCCAAGCAAGAGGCAGCCGGCACCACCAGGGTACCATGAACTGTGTAGCAGATGTTGCTAGTACTTACCCACATTGGGGTTTTCCCTTCTGCAGGACACATGAGAAGATCATGCACCACCCTGACACACTCACTGTTATGTGGGGTGGGAGGGTTATCGGACTCAATTTGGCCAGTGGGTTGCAAGTGGAAGTGATGTGTGTCACTTACACACTCAAGCATGTAATGTGTGCTGCAAGTCTTTCATGGCTTTTGCCCCTGCCATGGCAATCACAGGCGCCTGTGCTGAGATGGAAGAGCTGCCAGACTGAAGGAACCAAGGAACCAAGGACACTGAGCCACCATAGGAAGGACAGCTGTCCCAGAGAGTTGCCTGGACCCACAGTGGATTTTGAGTGAGTAACAAATTAATGATTGTCATATTGAGTCACTGAAATCTTGGTGGTGTTTGTTCTTGTGATGACGTAGACTTCTCTGATGTCCACAGAGGGGTATATATTAAGTAGCAGGACATAGGGTTTGACTAGTTAAGAGGGACCAAAGGTAGCCTCTTATAGGGCATCAGAATCACTTGAGGAGACTTTAAACCACCACAAAAATTCTAATTCAACTGGGAGTCTGGGCAAGGGTTATTTTTTTTAAAGCTGTCTGGGTGGCCTAAAGTGCCACCAGGGTAGAAAACCATGGATATAGCCTATCGTCACCTCTTATAATGATATAATCTTAACTAAACTGCTTTATTCTCCCAGCCCTGGGTTTTTGGTTATAAAAGAACTTAAAACTTGATCCGTGGATAATTCACTTTGAGAACATCTATGACTGACGATTTTAGTCTGGAGCCGGCTTCTCTGTTCGCTGCCCTGTCCCCCTGCGCAATGTGCACTTGGGCAGGATGGGCGCCATGATGTTCGATACCTCTAACCTGGCCTGGGCCAACAACTCCAGACTCCTCTCCTTTTGGTACAGTTTTGACATTTTATCTGCTAATTGAATTAACAACCTAGCGCCTATTGTTCTCCAGATAGCAAAGATTGGACAGCATCTTCAATCATCACAAAAATACTCATTTCTATTTTTATCAGAGTTTTCTGTATTTTAGTCAAATGGGTTTTTAATGTGAACGGACAGTGTTTAGCTGCAACCTGTCCATCTAGAATCCTTCTCCTCAGGGGCAACCTTTCAACTCTCTAGCTCTTTCCTTTGGTACTTATTTCCCTGTTATTGGCTCTTCCTAGGTTTTTCCCTCTGAGATACTAGCTGTTGACTTCCTACCATGGAGTCTGAGCATTTAGTGTTCTGTTATTCTTCCTCCTAACCCTCCATCCCCAACAGCTTAATCACATTCCCCACTGGTCTCCCAATGGAGTTTTATCCCCATGTTTGGTTAAAAATAAGTATTGGATGTTTACATTAACATTTATGATTATATAAATACTGTTTAGTAAAGAACTGTGTATGGTTAACAGTGTCTTTATTAAACTATTTTTAATTTTCTTAGAGCTAATAATTGCCCCTATTTTGTTTATTCCTTAACTCACATTTTAGACTTTGGGGAGGGATCAGAGCTAAATGACTGTGTTCTATCTGCCACATTCAGCTGAAAACTATGGCAGATTTTCCACTGTGAGAAAGTATAAAATTTACAAATGAGTCCTTAAAACCTCTCCCCTCCCCCCAAACATAAAAAGGAACAGTCTAGATGTCTGTTATACCTGTTTACTCTTGTCTTCTAATTTCTATCTAAGATTAATAGATAGCTCCTCTTGGTTGCCCACAGGAAAATGTATGTTTTCAGAGTCTAGAGGAGCAGGATCTATCTTTTTTTTTCTTTATTCAAATGCTCCCTGAGGGCAGAGGGTTTATATTTACACTGAACTCCCTAAGGCAGGGTTATGTATCTTCATGAGACTGGGGATCCCTGAGGGCAGAGCATTTTCTCCCCTTCAGACTGGGGCTCCCTGAGGTAGGACTGTGTCTCCCCCCTCAGACTGGGGTTCCCTGAGGCAGGGCTATGTTTCCCCCCTCAGACTGGGGCTCCCTGAAGGAAGGGATATGTCTCCTTTCTCAGACTAGGGCTCCCTCAGGGCATGGATGTGTCCCTTCCTCCTCAGTCTGGGGCTCCCTGAAGGCAGGGCTGTGTCTCTTCCCTTCTCTCCATCTTTTCCTCTTTATCCCACTACAAGTCTAAGAAAGGACTCTGCATTTGGGAACTGGAGACTCTGTTTGGTGAACCCCCAGGAGCTGCTTCCTCCCTGTCCTTTCTTCTGCTGTTGACCTTGTCCGTTCAGGAAACATAGAAAATAAGCTCTTCAGAGACATCCTGAAGGGCTATGTCAGGTCAGCGGTCCCCACCGAGGCTCTGTCCTGCTCTGAGTCTTTCAAAGACATTAGTCCTCAGCCCCTGCTTGCTCCCAAGGATTCCCTCCTTCCCTCTCTTTTTCTTTGCATATAGCTTTTCTTTCTTATTGACATCTGTGAAGAGACGCTGTGGATGGCATAAATAATAGATTATTAATTTGGAAGCTCTCCAGTGAATGAGACTTGCCACCCAGTGAGGACACGTGTTATGTAACCAGCAAATTACGGTGGCATCAGAGGCAGCATGTCTGCTGAGGAGTATAAGATCAGAGGAGTGAGAGAAGCAGGGAGGAAGGCCACTTTGCAGGAGGGTCTGTGGGGAGCCAGGCCCGGGCTGGTTGTTTTAGGCTGACTTCTCTCATGTAAGCCTCACAGTGACCAGAAAGACGACACTGAAACTGGTTGTGGAGGGAGGACGGGCTGGCGGAGGCGGGAGCTGACTGAGGCCTGCTCTTTCCAGTGCCTGGCCTGTACTTCAGCAGGTGGTGACCCCTGATGTTTCCCGATCATGGTAGGTTGCTTGGGGTTGTGGCACTGCAGACCTGATGGAAAAAGGAACCCAAAGGAAACATAAAAATAGGAAAGCCAGACTTACAAGCTGTCATCTCTTGAGGAAGAAGCCCCTGGCCATTCCCTCAGGCAACACTGGTTTCTCCACCAAGATGCTTCTGAGGTGAACTAAGGCCCAAAGAAGATCACCTAGTGTGTCTGTGCTGGCTCCAGCATTGATAGCCTGTGGTGCCTCCTGACAGGGTATCTCAGGTCACTGTAGTCTCAGCAAGGGACACACAGCCCTGGCCTCAGGGACCCCTAGTCTGAGGGAGGAGACAGAGGCCTGCCCTCAGGGAGCCCCATTCTGAGGGAAGAGATAAAGCCCAAGTCCTGCTTATATGACAA
Source organism: Meles meles (assembly GCF_922984935.1). Taxonomy (NCBI): domain Eukaryota; kingdom Metazoa; phylum Chordata; class Mammalia; order Carnivora; family Mustelidae; genus Meles; species Meles meles. The sequence continues at coordinate 89,365,307 of NC_060070.1, read as the reverse complement.
AAGGGGAGATATTCAGGGACCCAATTTGAGGACACAAGTGAGATTCGGTGAGCAGGACACAAGGTAAAGGGCAGCGTGTGGTCACGGCTGAAGAAGTCCCATTCGATAAGCTAGGGTTGGCAGTCAGGAGGCCTGTCCAGATAGGCCGTGCACACTCTTGGAGGGTTTGTTCTCAGTGGCTGCATGGTAAGGAGGGCTGGGTAGAAGTGGGAGCAAGAGCAGGTAACAAAGTAAAGGGACCGGGGTGAGTGCTAAATAAATCGGAGCTGTTATTCTGAGAGAATGAGGATGGGAATGTCAGTAAATAACATGGAGAAGCCTCGGAGCCATGAACTGTCCCTGCCACTCTATTATCAAAGGTCTCATCATAGGAACTTCCAGAGAGATTTATCTCCATTTCAGTACCTGACTCTACCAAGTTGGAAATTACAGTGAGCCTGGGGAGCAGAACCCGAGGCTGTGGTGTGGGAATGGGTACTCAGGAGGAGTATTTAAAGAAAAAGCTAAGGCCGACTCAACCACAGGCTCTGCAAATGAAGAGGGATTTTTTTTTTTTTTTTTTTTTAGAGAGAGAGGAGTAGTTGAGGGAAAATTTCTAATGAATCCTATCCAACCATAAAATCATGTAGAAAATGAATCCTATCTGACAATAAAATAAAAGTGAAACAAATTACTAAATTCTCATATGTGTAGGACAAATTAATTTCATGTTTAGAATACTAATTGCTCGCCAAAGGGTCTGTAACCACATGCTGCCTGAATTTAGCCTGAGCCTTAAAATCTGGAGGAGGTGGGGGGCAATGGTTGGTGTCAGGAGGTTGGCTGTAACCCTGTGTGGAATCTTCTGCCTGGACCCTGCCTTTGTTGTGTCTCTCTCCAGGGCTCAGGGCACAGTTGGTAAAACATTGCCTGGCACATGTGAGAGCCCTTAAATTGTTTTCTATATTTTCTGCTTCCCTCAGATTGAGGTGTGCCTAGGAACAGCAGCTGTGTCCCCTCCATCAGATGTGAGCATCCTGAGAGCAGGGCTGTGTCTTCCCCTCAGACAGGGGCTCCCTGAGGCAGGACTGTATCTCCCTCCCTCAGACTGGGGCTTCCCAAGGGCAGAGCTGTGTCTCCCCCTCAGACAGGGGCTCCCTGAGGCAGGGCTGTGTCTCCCTCCTCAGACTGGGCCTCCCTGAGACAAGGCTGTGTTTCCAGCTCAGATTGAGGGCAGCATATAAATCTCCCCCATCAGACCAAGGATTTCTTAAGGGAAGGGATCTTGAGGAAGACCACAAATTCTTTTCTCTGAAAAATGAACAGATACACAACATATCCATCAGGAGTTCATAGACCCCATGCTGGCTTCCAGGCTCTTGTCAGATAGAGAAGCCTGGAGTGTAGACATGATGTAACTGAGGTTAGTCTTGTGTATGGTCATATGAAGGACATCAAGTTTTCATTTTGCTTATTTTGCCCATAATGCCTCATGGTGTGAAATGGAGTTAATTCCAAATTACCTGCATTGAGTGGTTTTATTAACAGGTCTTCTGTTAAATGTTTTTTAAAAATCCCAAGATTGTGTGTCTTGTTCTCAGGAACTCCTGAGTTACTTGACCCAGCTAGAGGGGTGCCTATTCAGAAGAGGCTTGACTCTTGTCCCAGCGGCCCAAGCAAGTAGCTGCAGTAATACCGTTATTTATCTCCTTCTGGGACTCACTACATCAGCAGCTCTACATATATGCTAATCCTTATATCTTTGGGGGATGATAGGCTTTATTGTGCCCATTTTACAAAAGACACAAACAAAAGCCCAGACACTTTACTAACTTAGGAAGGACTGCATGGCAACGAAGTTTTTGTGATGGAATTTGGGTCCGAATCTGTTGAACTTGCCTCACACACTTCCAAACAGCATTAGGAAGGTCAGCCTGTCCCTACTTTAGCCCCCCAAATGTGATCACGTTCTTTTTACACACACACACACACACACACACACACACACACACACACACACACAAATTGATCTCCTTAGTTAAGACAGAGGATTGGGAGCTAGGTACATACATTATCCTCCAAAGTCTCTGAGCCACAGTTTCTAGCCCCAGGCCTAGCTTCCAGGCATGTAGCCAGGCTGATGGGGAGGTGACCTGGCTAGGATGCTCTCCTTTCGCTCATAACTCTGAGTAAGCACCTCGCAGATGGCCAGCATCATGGGCACCCACTGGAACCTGGTCTGACATGGGTGCATTCTTGTGGACAATACTCCCTGTCAGATGTCACCCCTTAAGAAGTATCTGTGGGGCTTGTCCTGGCTTTGGTACCACTGTAGTCCAGACTAGCTGTGTAGCTTTCAGGTAGCATCATACCTTCTCTGGGCTTAGTCTCCCAACTACACAAGGAGACATTGAGACTAATCCAGTGGCACTGAAGGCCTCTGGGTGGGACATGCTGGGATCTGTGCTCCTCTCTGTCTTAGGGTGAGTGGTAGGGGATGGGGCATCTCTTCCTGTTCAGGTCTTGCCTCTCAGGCCTTTCATCCTTCTGATGACCCTTGCACCCTAGAAATGCTGAGCACGTGCGTCTCTGTCTCAGGGAGACAGACCAGTGATCAGGATGTCAGGCTGTTCCCTGAGGCCAAGGACTGAATATACAGCTCTGGCATCCAGTGCACGATACAGTGCCCGGCTTGTTACTCATATATAATCCCCGCTGATGAATAAGTAAGTTAATGGATGAATCAATAAACACACAGGAGCAAGACTCAGCACTTCCAAAAGATCCCCCTTCAGGTCTGATTCGTCCTCCCACTCTGTCCCCATACCCTCCTCCAACCCCCTAATCTAGAGGGTGACAGCCTCCCTTCTGCCATGTCCTTTTGTATCAGGGGCTGGAAACCTTCCACTGACAATTACAGTGTGTCTCCATTCCCCTGCCACTGGCCCCGCCCACTGCTCCCCACTTCTCATCACTGTGCACTTTGCTGCTTCCCCGCCCCTCCTCCTCTAGCTCTTGCATTTTCCCCACCAGAATGAAACATCCGCAGATAGAGGGAAAGAGTCTCTAGATGGGAACCCGGCCTCCCACCTCCACTCAGGGGTCTGGAGGGAGAAGGGAGGGCAGTGGCGGGGTGGGGGGGGGCTGACCTATTGAAGCTTGGACTCCAAGACTCCACCACAGAGACCCCCCTCTTAGAGCATAATTACCTCCCATTAATATGCTAATCTCTCCTTTCCAGAAGGAAGGCCACTCTATTCCTTAAATAATGAAGTGCTGGGAGGACATATAATGCCAGGAAGTAGCCGGGCTTCAGCTGAGTGTTTAACGTTTTAATTAAAGTCTCTCTGATAAATGTTTACCATCGCTTCTGATGCTGCCTGGGAGACAGACAGAAAGGAGGAAGGAAGTAGGATGAGAGCAAAGAGAAGAAGGAAGTGGGAAGAGGAGGAAGAGGAGGAGGAAGGAAGCAAAGGGAAGGGAGGGGGAGGGGCACGCAGTGAGAAAAAGACCAATAGAAGGAGAGCAAGCAAGAAACCAGTCTGGAACGTCCCCCCCACCCCCCCCACAAGCAAAGCCCTGTCCTGATGATCCTCACTTATAATACCCCAGGCCTTTCCCTCGCTCCGATTCTTGGGGCTGTAAACTCCATTCCGAAGATAAGACAACTTTTCCCTCCAATCATACGGTGTTGCTAATTCTTGTTCTTCATGGCCCGCCCACATCACCACTTCCCCATCCATCTGGCAGCTGGGACACACAGGAAGCCCACTTGCAGTGAGGGGTTTTGGCTCCTCCCCTGAGGGAGGCATCTCCTGGTCCCCCTGGTTCTCACTGGAGTCCTCCATGTGTGGGGTCAGCTGAGCCACAAGTGACAACATGTGGTTGTGCGGTTGCCCATTTGACCGCCATGAGCTGCCTTTTAAAACTCTTTCTGAGAATTCCACCATTCCCTCTGTTCATAGTAGCCTGTGTGTATGTGTGTGTGTGTGTGTGTGTGTGTTCTCAGGCCCAGCATCTCTAGTCTCCCCTCTCTGCTGCCACCCCTCTTTGCTAGCCTTAATTACAGCAATTTAGGAGGCACGCTTAAGATTGCAGAGTAAACCTATCAATATTTCACTTAAGAACGGATTTCTGTCAGATGGTATCAGAGGCTATAAATGAGAAATATGAGACTTGTTCTCAGGTAGCCTTACACACACACACACACACACACACACACACCCCTCTGATGAATTATTAACATGTGATTTCCTTTCTGTCTCAGGCACAGGGAACAGCTGAGGGCTTTATTCAGCTACAGTCAGAGATGAATGTTTCCACTGAAGCTATTTGCCTAAAACACATTCAAATAAACCCAAGAAAACCGTGGCTCCGTGTTCTGGGGTTTCCTCTTGGTAAGAAGCTAGGAGACCCTGCTGCACTGTGCACTTCCATCTCCAAGTTTGTTGGGAGAGGAAGGGTCATATCCCCTGGCCAAGAAAGCAGGGACACCAACAGGTAACAAGGCACAGTGTCCACACCGGGGCAGAGAAGAGACCAGGGCTCAGGATCCCTCTTGCTCTGCTTGCCTTGTCTTCCCCTAATTCTAGGCAGATTCAGAGCTGCATGTTCTTACTCTCCTCTGCTTCTTCAGCCTTGGGGTCTACAGGTGGGCTACTCACTACTTTGCATTTAGGATTGGAAATAGATTGTCATAGTGGAATGAACATGGGCTTTGTGATCTGATCTGACACACCCAAGTCACTTGCTATCTGTGTGACCTGGTAAATCTCACCTGCTCCGAACCTCATTTCCCCAGCTACAAGTGGGGTAACAACTGTACCCATCTCATTGGATCAATGATGGAAAATATAAAGCTCTTACAATAAACGTCTCTAAGGCGGCCACGTGGCTAGTGGAGATGATGGTGTGATTTCTCAATGTGGTTGGTTCTGGGGGCACAGTTTAGAAAGGATATTTACCAACTTATTTTGTCCAGAGAGAGCTGACTAGGGTGCTGAATGGTTGGAAAACCATGGACATGTAAGAGCAAATAGAAGGCACTGGAAGTATTCAGCCTGGAGACGTGGTGCTTCAGGGTGACGTACTTGCCATCTTTAAATACATCTTCAACATCTTCCTGTTGAAGAAGGATCAGAGGTATTATGGGATAAATAGAAACTACAGGAAATTTTTTGGTTAATACAAGGAATATTTGAACCAATGGAAGTGTGTGACAATGGAATGGACTTCTTTGGGTGGTACCGAGTCTCCACTACTGACCTTCTTCAAGAGCAGCTGAACAACCCCTTGGTGAGGATGTCATAGAGGTGACTCAGCACTCCCAACTGGAGACCCTATGATTTTCCGCCAACTAGTCTCCAGTTCCCTGGGGAGGGACCTTTATTAGAGAAATAATCCTCTCCTCTCTTCATTGAGTCTCTCCTTGCCTTTGGGAGGAGGCAATTTCTCTGTTGCTAAATTTGGCGGAGAATCTGATTGTTCTCTACTTTGAAGATCTTTCTGCTGACAGAAGACACAGATTTTGGGCTCCTTCCCACCACAGGATTGGGAGAGGGGACCGCAGATGCCTGGCTCTGCCTAAGACTCACTGAGTCTTGTCAAATTCAGGCATGAGTTGTGATCAAGCCCGCCTAGGTATGAAAGTCTACCCATGGCACAGTGTCCACTGTTGCAGTGGTGTTAAAGATAATGTCATGGTCTCTAGCTCCTTGGCTCCTTTATCTATTTCTTAGAAAGTTTTGAACTGAGTGTGGAAGAAATAGTATTAGACACCCCCCTCTCCAAGATTCTAATGTATTTCCACTTCCTAAGGTTGGAACACTGAGAGGTCAATGGCTATATGCTTCCAGATATACTCCCTGCCCATCTTCACACAACATTTCCTAACCTCTGGCGAGGGTCAGCTAATGGGAGCAACAGGAAGAGACCACAGGAATGAAAAAGTAAGAAGCCAAAGTATTCTCCCTGTCTCATCCTGCTTCAGTAGATGTCTTCAGGGTGGCTGGATCTCCAACATGGTTCCAGCCTCTGCCAAACAGCATTGCTGTGGTTTCCAATATCAGTACCTCCTGTTGTCCCTCCAGCTCTGAGGGTCATAGTGGCTTCCTGCTGAACCTCTGGTTGTTTCCCCTCCCTCTATTTTGGTTTCTCAGCTTTCCAACACTCATGTAACCAGTTTCTTGTATTCCTGACCTCTGATGGGAATCTCTAAAGTTATTTTTATTTTCATGAATAGATCCTGAATGATACAGAACATAGTCTCTACTTGGAGAATTTATGTAGCTGATTCTCTGGTGGCAAACTTCTTGAAGGTCCCCATGTGATTCACAATTCCCTGGGGATCCATCCAAACCTCATGCCCCTGACCTCTCTACTCCCAAGTCCTGGATGTCCCAAAGAGAGATGAAGTCATGGAGACCAGCAGGGTATAGTCAGGATGTGGGTGGAGTGTCTAATAGCCTATAGGATGGGCTTTCCTTGCCCTGGGAAGTCAGTCACCGGGTGCTCCTGTAGTTGGGATGAAAAGTATAACAGTCCATTGTTGGAGGCAATCTTGACCTGATTTAACTTCTCCATAATGCAGAGAGGCAGAAAATATGTGCTTTCTATCAGCAGGAAGATCCCCAAAGTGAAGAGCACTCAGATCCTCCCCAAAACTCACCCGAGCATGTTCCATTCTAGACTGTCGGCTCCCTGTTCTCCACTCCTTCCTGCTCACTTTGATTCTGGTCATCAAAACTTCCTGCATCTTGGCTTGTGAGTGGTTTGGTCCAACCCATCCGACCCACGTGCCCCTGTCCTGTGGAACAGTCCTGGCTCTGGGCCTCCAGGATATTTATCCTGTATCCATCTTTGACCACACTTACATATGACAGGCCTTGTTGGAGACCCGTTTTTTGAATACCCCCAGGTGCCTCACAGCTGTTGGCACCCATCAGTGAGCCCTCCTCTGTCTGAGGACACTGCCAGAAATGCAGCAGGCATCTCATCTCCTTTCCAGGGGCCTGGAAATGGAGCAAGCCTGGGGCTGCAGACGTGGAGGTAGGCGCCACGGGAGATCTGTCGTACCAGCTTCATTCTGCATCATTATCTGCCCACGAGCAACCTCAGGAAGTTGATTTAGAGTTTTCTTGCCTGAAGAAAGAAGTGGATGACTTAGTAAACTCTCTGAGATTATTCCATGAACACCGTGATAGGCCCTAAGAGTTTCAGTCTACAAATTCATCTCTATCATAATCAGCGCTTTTGCCCTCCCCGTGTCTGTGATGGCATGAACTCTATATCACCACCACCATCACAATGACACACCTTCGCTGCTGTTGTCACTCTCACCCCCATCAAACACCCCCATCATCATCCTTATCACTCCCTCCCATCATTCTTCCTGCCACTCTTATGAAGATCACTATCACTCTGAGCACCATTACCCTAATCCACACCAGAGTAACATCAACCACCACATCTCACATGCCATCCACCCCCTCATTCCTCTCCTAGGAGGGTTTGGCTGCACCAGGTACTGTAGGGCAAGAGTGACTTAGGGGCTTTCAACAGAGATGGTTCTATTTACATAGGAAACCTGTGTAGAACGGAAACGTGAAGTCAAGACACAAAGGAACAGAGAGGGGTTATTCCTGCACAGGGCATTTCTGTAGTGGGAGGAGCAGTGGGTGAAGGGATGGAAAAGGAAATCCACTGCTGGGGAGGGAGCAGCCAGAGGACGTAGTGGACTCTGTGTCTGGAATTGGTGAAGGCACTACATGGGAACTACATGGGAGGATCAGTTGGAGTGGCTGGAGGGTAGGGGATGAAGGTGGGTTGTACTAGCTGTTGCACTTCTTCCTCCAAATAGCCCATGGAGTGCCCAATTTCCCTGGGTAGGGGCAGGATAGGCTGGTGAGAAAGAGGAAGACAGCCCCTGGAGTCTGGGAGCTGCCTTCGGTGCCCTCCTGTCGAACATAAACAGTTTCACAGGACATCAACATCAGGCAAGGCCACCTGGGATCATGATAGATCAAGACAAAACCAAGTTTTTTCTGCATTCATGTGTGAATGCAGACAAGCATGAACATTGTCCAAACCATAAAATGCCAAACAGCCCCTCCTCCAGCCAACGTGAGGGACTGCTGGCTTTTCAGCAGTTACAGCTCTAGCCTGGTTCCAGATTGTCTTTTTGTCTCTAGATAAAGCTGGCTGATACCCAGTCATAGAATTGTTGCTGCTTCCTAAGAGCCCTTAACCCTGAGTAAAGCCCAGCCTCCTCAGATCCTTCCCCAAATCACCTAACTGAAGCCCAAGTCCTATAACTGCTTCTCTCTAACCCTGTCCTAGTCCTGAGATGCCCATAGTCCCCTGGTGCATGTTCTCCCTCACGGCAGCAAGTAATGAACCCACCATTCTCCTACTGCTATGTTCCTGGGGGTCCGAAGGGCATTGACAGAGGTGTGGAGGGCATTACTTCTAGTGCCTCCGAAAGGGTAGTAACACCCCTCCCTCTCAAAGGGGTCTTCCCTTCTCCTGGAAAGACAGATGGGATGACCAGCACGTGGTGCAATCAGGAAGTCTGAGCACCACTTTCTGGGCCCCAGCTTCTCAGCTGATCACCCTGATAAGGGAACAAAGAAGTGTTGGTTAATGGGCCATCACCTCCCCCTGAGCCACTGGGTGAAATGCAGGGTCCTAGACCTTACTCCTAGAGGCCTCCAGAAAGAGACCTGAAATCCATGATTTTAACAAGCTCCTCAAGTGGAACATGTGCAGCAAACCTTGAGAACCTGTCGCTTGGAGGGCCTTCAAGGTCACCAAAGACTCAAGATTGGGCCTGGCAAGGCCGGGCTCTGCAGGTTTCCCCACAGAGAACTAAAAAAACCTCCCCCACCCTGGAAGACTTCTCTTTCCTGGGCTCAGGCCCCTGTGGCATTTCATTCCCACTCTGGAAAGGCCACACAGTATCAGGTCCCTCCCTGCCTCCCTAAGGGGTCCACATCTTTTTCTAGAGGTCAGGGCACGATGCTGCTCAATAACACTCAAGGTAAAGGCAGCTGCCTCCAGCAAAATGAGTCTCAAAAGGGACTCACATTTCATATCTTGAAGTGAATGAAAATGTTAATCAATAGATCCATCATCTTGGCCCCTATGTCTCTGAGCTGCAGATGCACGGAACACAAACCAAAGATGGTGTTTAAACAGACACACACAAACACACAGGCACACACACACAGTTGTCCCACACAGAGGCTGAACAGGCAGACTGCTCTCTTATGGTCAAAGTCTAGAAAGCCTCTGTACTCTCCTATCTTCTCATCCCAAGTTGTCCTCACTGGCCCACCCTCCTTAATGAAGATGGCCCTGGCCTGGTGAGACCTTAGGGTCACCTATGGCTTTGGGTATGTCGGTGGTAGTCCCACCCAAACCTTAGACTCTGCTTTATGGAGGTGCAGGCCCGGCAACACTCCCTTCCTCTTTATATCTCCTCTCCACCCTGACTCATCTCCAGCAATTCAGGCCCCACGTCAGACAGAGCCTTGCAGCTCTGAGCTGATACTGGAGTGGATTAAGACTCTGGGGATGTTGGGGGGGCGCCTGGGTGGCTCAGTGGGTTGAGCCGCTGCCTTCAGCTCAGATCATGATCTCAGGGTCCTGGGATCGAGTCCCGCATCGGGCTCTCTGCTCAGAAGAGAGCCTGCTGCCCTTTCTCTCTCTCTCTCTCTGCCTGCCTCTCTGTCTACTTGTGATCTCTCTCTGTCAAATAAAAAAAAAATAAAAAAAAAAAAAGACTCTGGGGATGTTGGGATGGGGGAATGTATTTTGCATGTAAAAAGGACATGAATTTGAGGGATCTGGTGGGTGGAATATTAGGGTCCCTCCAAAGTCATATATTGAAGCCCTAACTCTCACGGTCTTAGAATGTGGCTGTGTCTGCTGAGAGGGCCTCTAATGAGGTCAGTGAATTAGGGCAGATCTTAATCTAATCTGCCTGGTATCCTTATATAAAGAGCAGATAAGGCCACACAGAGGCACCAGAGAGGGTGAACCATGTCCCTCTTTTGATTTCTCTCCACCTTTATGCATCCTCAGCAGATGGGGCCTGGGCCACATGCCAGCAGCTCATAGTAGCTTTCCCACCTACTTCAGCACAGATGTGAAGCCTTGGTGGGGCAACGTCATACAGTCAAGCCTTGTCAAGTTGCCAGAGGGTTGCTCAGTCTCACTGCGTCTAATCACACCTACTGCAGAGTCACTGCCCTTCCCTTCCTCCCTCCTCCAGCCAGCCCCACGGTGACTGGGACCCACAGAGCAGCATGGCAGAGCTGGGCAGAGTCGGAAGTCCTGTGTGAGCCCCGGCCCTGTCCCTTCCAATTCTGCAAGCCTGCGCAAGTTAGTAGAATCTCTGAGCCTCAGTTTCCACATTGCCCAGAAGCGAGTTCTACCATCTCTACCCCCCACAGGGCTGCTGTGAGGATTAAATGAGCTAAAGCTGGCAAAGCACAGAGCCCGACCACTGGCACAATGAACATTAAGTCTTCAGGGATGTGCGTTCCTCTCCTGCCTCACATCTCGTTTCCCTGACACCTCCCAGGGCAGCACTGGGCTCTACACCATCTCCTGGGATCCTTCTCGGCTGCCTTTCTCCTATTATTGGCCTCATTGCAGACATGTCATGTGAGAGCTTTATCTGCATTCCTGTTCCCTGGCTTCTGGAAGCTCCTCTGCCTCCCTTCCCACCCCCAACGTTACTTGCTCCATACAGTGTGTCTGGCCCAGCACCAGGGCGGCACCAACGAGTACGCACAAATCACAGAGCAGCTGCATCCTCGCACTTCCCGTCTCCTCCACCAGGGGGAGCGCTTGAGGACGGGGGCAATCTCCTCCCTCCTTTCACCTGCTCTGTACTTAGCCTCTAGCAAAGGGCACAAAAGGCGCATGCTCTGGCTTGCCTAGGAGATGCTGGAGTACGCCTAAACCCCGGTGGAAAGATTCGGTGTGGGGTTTCCTGGTCTTTATTTTCAGCCTGACTCTGAACTCCTGATTCTAACACCACTGAGCACCTTGACTATTAAACTAGGAAATGGGGAGTTGAAAAAGCCCAAAACTAAGATGATTGTCATCTGTTATTCAAGTATTTCCAGCCCCGCAGACACTTGCCGGGGGCGGGGGGGGGGTTCCATTTGCCTGTGCTCAGATGAGGGTGCCACTGCTGGCTTTCTCGCTTATTCCACCCCACCTCCCTCCCAGACCGAAGGAACATGTGCATCTCGGATGAAGGAACCTACGTGGGGAGGAGTGTGATTATGTTGGGACTCATGAATGATCTCCCTCAAAGAGACAGATTACTAGGGATAGCAGGGGCCTGGTTGCCAAGCTGGAGGCTATGGGGACCCCTTCTCTTCCTTAGTCTTGATAAAGCAGCTGGAGGGGTCTAGTACAACTGTGAGTTTGACAGAACCCTACTCTGCCCTCTCGTTTAAGCTGCACGACGTTGGGCAGCTCCTTCGCTCCTCTGAGACTCAGTTTCTTCATCTGGAGAATGGACTTGCTGTATGGATGATGTATGTTAACTCATGAAAGTAACAGAGATCTGCAATAAATGGTCGTGGAAGCTGGTGAGGTCCTTAAACCTTTCAGTATAAGCAATAAAAGACTGACTCCCAAAGACACCACCCCCAGGCAGAGCCTGAATGAGGCCCCAGCCTGAATGAGGGCACAGAATTTAAGTATGTCAGAGTCTCCTCCCTGCCTCCCTCCTCAGCCCAGCGAGTCCTGATGGTGGTTCTGGATTGGTGCCCCCACAGTTTGCTGAACCCTGCAGTTCTGACAGGCAGCCCCATGAACCCAGAGGCTCTATATGGAAGGCACCTAATTAATCACCACAGTAATGGTTCCAGCAGCAGTAGCCCTGAGGTGCTAGGCCGTGGGTGTCGTCCTGCAGCTGCCTGCACACATTCATCCTATGACCTCTACCCCAGTCTGCATGACTGAGGTAAAACCAGGCCTGGAAAGGGACAACTGAATTCCTCTGGCTTCCAGAGATGTGGATGCATCCCATTCGGCCTTCCTCCGTGTTTCTGAGGAAACACATGGCTCCGTGTTTCTGAGCTCTTCCCCTGCTAAGAACCCAAATGCAAGCAGGAATCGTATGCACACCACAGAGATGACTGAGGAAGAGCACTGCATTCAGAGCTAGGAGACTGTGACAGTAGAGTCTGTGCTGCCCTTATGTGCTGTGTGCCCAAGTAAGCCTCTTCACCTTTCTAAGCCTCGGTTTCTTTATCTGTGAAATGGGGACGGTTGACCCATCCTGGCTAGAACATAGGACTGAGGTGTACTACTTAATAAATGGGAATTGCTTTAGAGGCTATATCAAACAATAAATGCCTGGAGGTTTCCTCGTACTTCTTGAGAGGCCCCTCCCTGCACAACGGATGGAGACAAGGTGCCCTCTGGCTCCTCCCTGTGGACCTTTCTGAGCATCGCTCCAGCTGTGCGCACATTATCTTGATGGATGAGTCTAGGGTGGGGGTTCCTGTGCATGGGGCAGTGGACGTTGTGGGGGCAGAGCTGCCTGGTCCCATCATGAGAACCCAATCTGTGTAAGCAGCATGTCGGGGAGGACAGGATGCTCCTGCTTCAAAGAAGTTTCCATGATTCACAGCACCTGACCTTCAGCCCCACCCCCACAATCAGACCTGAGCTCTGTGAGGACTGAGAGAAGATCCACGTGTACCTGGAGATCCTGCTCCAGCTTTGGGCCTTCCACTTCGACTGGGGGATGTGGCCCACTCTCTGAACCTCCCGGTCCAGGTGGCAAATCTCCAGATGCAGGGGACCCTCACACATCAGTCTAGAGCAAAAGCAGCTAGAGACACCTTCCAGGTGGTTGGGGGCAAATGGTCCCTGGGGTGAGGCAACTCCCAGGGGAGGGGGGGTCTGGGAAGGTCTCTGCCCTCACCCCATGAGTGATGGAATCAGCTCCACACCTGCTTCCTGAGCCATGAACATAAGCAGAGACATGTTTCTCAGATATGAGAATATGGGGATCAAGGGACACACTTGTGCAGTCAGCAAAATGCACACTGTGCCTCTCTGACTCAGCTGATTTCTTTAGGGAACATTCCCCCACCCCCCAAATGGTCTTCCCAACCATTTTAGGTCTCAGCCTTCCTTTTTGAGAAATAGAGGAGACTCTTCTGGTCTCCCTTTGTCCTGAGAACAGAAAGCTTGAAGGTAAATGATGATCAATATAATACGGCCTCTTTCAAGCAAAGGTACTAAGGAACTGAATCCATCTCTCCCTTTAGCGGGGAGAGCTAACATTTATGCAGCGTTCACCATCTGCCAGGCTCTGTCCTACTGGTTTTTCATATATTACTCATATCAGTTCTATGAGGGAGATCCTGTTAATATTTTCCATTTTATAGATGGGGAAATTAAGGCCCAGAAAAATACAGAGACTTGCCCAAGGTCCCACAGTTACCAAGCAGTGCCTGGCATTCAGACCCTAAACAGCTTGACTCTTGAATCTGCATCCTTAAGCTCCACTGATTCTATCTCTTGCAGTCCCGGCTGTCCTCTAGATACTTCTGTGTATATCTCTCATGCTGGACTGTGAGTTCATGGAGCAGGAACCTGGCTTATTCCTCTTTGACCCTCTCTAGCTCTAGGCATAACTCCTGGCATAAACCGGGTGCCAAGGTAATATTTGTTATGAAAATAAATGAATAAATGGTATGGTGGCAGGTGCCAATGAAAAGATTTTTGGAGTCTAGATCGAGGCGGGTCCTGAAGTCCTGGCAGTGCAAAGACGACAGAGGTCTCCAGCAGGACAGGTACTGTGGAGCCTGTGCCTAGTCTCTTAACCCTGGTTGCACACATGCTCACTGGAGTCACAAGACTTAGCAGTAACCTGGGATCCAACAACAAGTTTTGTGTCTTGACAAACTTTACTACCAATGTACCAGGAGAAAGTACGTTGCAGCAAGGTCACTAGGGCCAAATGAGGTCACCAACCAGCCTCAACCACCCCCCCCCCCATCAGCAGCAAATATTCTGAGACCCATTCTGCTTTGTATTATTATTATGATCACTAGTATTATTACTAATCCCTAACTGTATTTTTCCCCTAGAGGAAAAGTCACTTCACGTGCTGTGGCTGGAATGCTAAGTGTTCTAGAAGGAACTGGAAATAATCATGACAACAGGTGGGGGTGTTGTACGAGGCTCACAATAGGTGAGGAAGGAGGAGACCCCTTTTCTTCCCAAGAAACCCTTCTCTTCACAAAGTCCTGGACTGGGTGCAAGGGATTTCTTCAGTCTGGGGAAGCAATGGGGGAAGGGATTTCTTCAGTCTGGGGAAGCAATGGGGGAGGCAGCCAGGCAAGGTGGAGGTGCCCTCCGCCTGATTGTAAGAGGAAGGGGATAAATATCCAAGGTAGCGTGTGGTGGTGGGGAGACAGGCTGGTCTGCAGTGTAAGAAATAATGAGTTAAAAGAATCATTTGGTGAGTAAAGAGAAATATCAGAAATCAAATTGCAGGGAAGATTTCAAGTAATCATAAATGGTTTTTCAAATATATTCACTGCTAAGAGCTACAGATGTCAGGGGAGAAAATTGGTTCACTTACCAGTAATAGTCACAGAGGCTGGGGGAGAAGGATGCAGACAGGGAAAATACTTAACCAGGCTTCCCCACCTCCTTCTCCCCTGGGACACTTGTGGGTGGGGGAGGAGTGGCCTGTCCCTTGACTGAGAAGGGTGGGAGTGGGGGTGGCTGTGCCTCTGGGAGGTGGGTGGGTGGGCAGAGCAGGCTGGGCGGGAGGAGCAGCTTGGACACTGTGGCCCCAGAAGCCTGGCTCCGGTGTGACTTCCACTTCCCTTCCCGACCCAGGCGCAGGTTCCATGAGGTGGGGACAGGTGCCGTGCTTGGGATTGAGTAGGTGGCTTGTTGTTATTGTCACCAAGGATTTATTGATGGTTTAGGAAGAGCAGAGCACTCTGCCAGGTGTGTAACAGATTGGAGTCATAGACACTTGGTACTTGCCCTGGGTTTACAATCTAGTTAGGGAGTCAAAAGCAATATCCGAGGGAAAATGAGAAAGACCACCAGCTCCATGCAGGGAGATCCGGACTGATCATGCTGCTGGGGGGGCAGGGGAGGAGGGCACTGGGTGCTTATCAAGGGCAGACTCAATCAGGGGGAGCTTCAGGGGCACTCAGTGGCCCCATCCACCTGCGTTCTGCTGCAGCAGGCCTCCCCCTTTCGGTAGCCTTCCTGATGTGGTATCAGCCACACAGACTCCACCTTAACCTTCCAGGAGAAAGGCCAGGGCAATTCTGTCTTTAGGAACGACCCTGGGCACTGGGTTGAAGCTGAGTTAAATGTCTCTAAGTGTGGAAACATATTAGTGATCGTTCTAAGAAATGTCAGGGACGAAGTTCATCTCATGTCTTATGTAGTTTTCACACCCGTTTCCTGAACCCCAGTTCCCTGAACCCCAGTTCCCTGAGGGCGATGTAAAGAGGACCAGGTGATATCTATACACACAGTGGGTTATGTTACAGGAGAGGAAACTTTGCTAGGGAACCTGAACCTTCTATCGTGGACAGTAACCATGCTTGTCCTTGGCTCCAGAAGAGACCGTAAGTTTATTAAACTGGATAGTAGGTATGTCTGCCTCTGCTGCAGCAGGTGATACAATCCCTAGCCTCCAAGACTGTGGGCTACACAAACATCCTTGAAAAGACAATCCAGGACAAGAAGCAATCAGTTCCTCATTTGCAAGATGTGCAGAAAAGGAAGGCCCATGAGTAAGTCTCTTTGGACATTAGCAACAATGGAATGCACTTATTTAGTATAATTACTATTATATTTGTGTTTTCCTGCTGGAGCGGAGCCTTCATGAGGGTCAGGATTGAGGTTTGTTTTGTTTACTGATGTATTATCAATAAATAGGAAAGTGCCTGGTACATAACAGGTGCTCAAAACATGTTGGTTAAATGAATAAATGATTGCGTGAAGAAGGAGAAAGTCCCTGCTTGAGTATCTCCTGTCTGGGAAATTTCTTTCCCAGATTGCCAGCATTCTGTAAGGAGAAGGAATCCTGGTTCTGAGAAAGGAAATTCGTTCTGTGTGCACTGAATCGACATGGTCTCATGCTCCCCTGTGTGTTCCCAGTGACTCTCTGTTGCTGGCACCCAGGGACGCAGGGAAAGCGCTCAGGGAAGAACCAGCTGGTTTTGACTTTATCGGTGCAGCAGAGAACATAGGAGTGTCACCAGGCCCCAGGCATCTCTCCTGGGCCTCCCCTCCTCTTCCCTGCCTTTCTCAGGCTGGTAATTAAAAGTATCAAAGCAAAGTAGGGCTGTCTCATTACATGTCCTGTTTATGTGACTCTAATGTGCTTAGAGATGATTTGAAGCACGTGGAAATCAGCCTCGGAGCTCACTCTGCGTCCAGCCCGGAGCTGGCAACCCCGAGATAAGGCTATCAAGCCCGGGCTGTGAATTAGTTCTAAAGTAAACCAATAATGCGTTAATGTGGGTGAGGAATTACAAATAACAGAGCTGCTGCACATTTCTCTGATTAATTAGCTGGTTTAGTTAATTTGGTTCTTGTAGAGACAAATCATGGGACCTAATAGTGAAGCAATTTTCTATTGGTCACGAAGGCAGCAACATGGGGCATCAGGCCTTAGTTCTCTCAGGCCCACAGGGACTGCAAGCAGCAGAACTCCATTTGGCAGGGGGAGGAGGGGTCACTATGGCCACAAGGGTACTTTTCTTTACTTCTGGGCTCTTTTCTCAACCCAGGAGGAGAACACAGAGTAGAGGGAAGGATGGGGATTGGGACCAACAGGCCTCCAGTCCCCCATTCAGGAGAGTCTGGTGATTCTTAAGGACAGGAGACTGGGAGGGGAAGGTGAGCTTTTGGGACTGTGCCGTTCATCTCAGACTTATCACACAAGGCTCTGGAGTCTCTTCATTTCATTCATTCGTTCGTTCATTCATTCATTCAACTGTGGGGGGTTGCTTTGTTGTTACGGTTGTTTGTTTAGCCTTTTCCACATCCTAGGCTCTTCACTAACCCCAAGGATGCCAAAATGTAAAAGTGACAATTGACAACCTCTGCGAGGAGAAATTCCTAGCCCAGAACTAGGATAGAGTTGTTCCTGCTGCCCCATCACAGGCATTTTGGAGGTGAGGGTCCAGAGTGGGGAGAGAGGTAGGCCATCTTCACCCAGATACCACACAGGCAGGGTTTTGTCCACCTACTCCCACCACTGCCTGGATTTGGACACAATGGAAATGTTTTGGGATTTTTGTTTATTTTTATTTTTTTGTAGAACAGAAAAGCTGTTGTGTTTTTTTTTTCCAGGCAAAAACTTCCAGAGACTCAGGATCTTTGCCCACTGGGGCTGGGGCTTTGGATACCAGACTCACAGTCTGCTCGACCATAGACTTGCTAGTGCTCCAGGGTGAGTTCTTGCCCTGGTCCCAGACACCCAGACACCTGTTCCGCACTTTGCTTTTGCCTCTAGATATAACTCCTTCCCTAAGAAGGCTTCCTCCCTATGGCTATACCAGTGAATGAGACTCAGACTGGTCCCAGGAGATGTGTAAGAGTCCCGGGCTCCCTGTGGCTCATATGGGGAAGGCAATGCAAGAGAGTTTCTCAGGGAACTGAGTATGGATAATAGGAACACCCACCCAGGACTCAAACTCAGCACCAGTAGGCGCCAGGATGTGGAGTGAAGAGGGCCCTGTAGAGACTGTTGGACAGAAGGACCCATGTCCCAGCTGAAAAGAATAGCCAATATTCAGCCTCTTTCAATTTTGCCAGGCTGCATTGCAGGCCTGGGGGTGTCAGATCTTCCTTATTTTCAGAAGTCAATTCAAATTTTAATGTGTGTGGGGGAAACCTCTTGATTTTAAAATGCTGGACTTGAATTTAAAATATTTGAATATTGCTGTGTAAACAAACAAAATATGCCTGGGGACCATATTTAGTCCCTGGATATGTCAGTTAGAATTAAATTTATCCAGTATTAACAGAAAACAAACAAACAAATAACCGTGTCTTAAATAACAGTTTATTTCTCTCTCACTTTTAAGAAATTCAGAGGTACTTAGTCAATCCTAGACTACTAAAGTGTCACATGGCATCCAGGCTCCTTCTATCTCGCTCCTCTACTGTTAATGGCCTCTATTCCAACATTATCTCATGGTCCACGATGGCTTCTAGATCCTCATTCATTATATCTGCATTCCAGCCAGCAGAGCAAATGAAGGGCAGAAGATCATTTCCTTCCTTTTTTTTTTTTAAGTTTTATTTATTTATTTGACAGAGAGAGAGAGAAAGCAAGAGAGCTAGCGCACAAGTAAGGGTAATGGCAGGCAGAGGGAAGAGCAGGCTCCCCACTGAGCAAGGAGCCCAATATGGGACTTGATCCCAGGACCCTGGGATCATGACCTGAGCTGAAGGCAGACACTTAATTGATGGAGCCACCCAGGCATCCCTGTTTCCTTCCTTTTGATGATATTTTCCAGAAGTTGCACACTTTATTTCTTCTCATATCCTATTGGCCAAAACTCAGTCATATAGTCCAACTTAGTTGTAATGAAGGTCAGGAAAAATTGTTATTCTAGACTTAAGATAAGCATGTGCCTGATTTTAAAAAAGAACGAATAGAATGAGGAAACAAGAGAGTGGATTTGAAGTGACAGCTAGCATCTTGGCCCCAGTTTGCCTTCATTTGAGAACTGGTTGACCCAGTCTGCTCTTTGTGGTGGGGCTGGGAGAGGGGCATGGGATCTGGTTACTTGGAGACTGCCCAGTGAAAGAACATGGCTGTTTTAAAGACGGGTTTATTCTCAGGTGGGGAATTCTGATAGGATAGTCTCTACCAGGGTGATCTGGCTACCCTGAATGTGTGGCTCCAACAGACTTTTTGGGGTTATGTCTTTCTTGATCTCTTGTAGGAGCAGGACTTCTCTTTTCTCCATAAGCATCTCTCAGTCACCAATAGTCAATATTTAGGCAGTGCCCCCAATACCCTCAGCCCCAGCTTGGCAGAGCAGGAGCAATGTTTTAAGTCAGCTCCTGTACCAGCAAGGGTCTCCAGAAAAAGGTCAGGTGTCACTAATGTGTTCCCACGATGGAATATAAGTGGGGAAGGACCTTCAATTGCAGTGAGAGCGATTCAGGTAAAAAAAAAATCAGGATCTCTTAACTGAATCATGAGAGATATGGAAGCAGCTACTAGAAGAAAGGGTGGCATTTCTTTTCTTGTGGTGATGAGGCTCTGAGAGTGACCCAGCTGGAATTAAGTCTGGCATCCATTTGGCAAACATGTACTGTGCACTGACCATGTGCTGCTTACCAGTCTCAGCACAGAGCGCAGGGTGTGGAGGAAATACCAAAAGGAAAAAGACAATGAGCATATCCTTGGGGTCTCACCAAGATAACTGGAACTGGAATGAAAGAAAAAGACTCTCAAAACTACTCTGGCTGGGTATCAATCATCACCATAAAGAATCCTCATCATTCCTTACATCGTTACCACCATTATCATCACCATCACCACCATCATCATCCTTACCATTATCAACACTATCATCACTATCATCATCATTACCATCGCTATCATTACCATTATCATCATTGTCATCACCATCACCCTCGTCATCACCATCATCACCATCACCACCATCATCAGCATCACCATCGCTATCATCATCATCATCATCACCATCATCATCACCATCACCATCATCACCATCATCAGCAGCATCACCATCGCTATCATCGTCATCATCATCCTCACCATCACAATCACCATTACCTTTATTACATCACCATCACCATCATGACCATCATTATCACCATCATCATCACCATCACCATCATCACCATCAGCAGCAGCATCACCATCGCTATCATCATCATCATTATCACCATCATCATCACCATCACCATCGCTATCATCATCATCACCATCATCATCACCATCACCATCGCTATCATCATCATCATCCTCACCATCACAATCACCATTACCTTTATTACATCACCATCACCATCATGACCATCATTATCACCATCATCATCACCATCACCACCATCATCAGCATCACCATCGCTATCATCATCATCATCATCACCATCATCATTACCATCATCATCACTATCATCATCAGCCCCACTATCAACACCATCATCACCAGCAGCAGCAGGATTGCTATGGAAACTAACCTTCCTCACTGCTGAAACCACTCCTTATGTCATGACTATTGTCATCACTATTACCCCCCAAAATTGCATATGTAGTTTTGAAAGGGGTTAGAGTAACCAACCTCTACCTATGGAAATGGGACAATTTGTCATATAATATAATCATATAATTATTAGATGATAACATGTAACATTTGTCAGGCATTTTCCACATGCCAGGAACCATTCTAACCACCCATATAATTAGCTCCTTTAACCCTCGAGCAATCCATAATGTAGCTACAGTTATTATCTTCATTTTACAAATGAGGAAACTGAGGCCCAGAGAGAACAGCATGGAATGAA
The DNA here is from genome assembly GCF_922984935.1 of Meles meles. NCBI lineage: Eukaryota > Metazoa > Chordata > Mammalia > Carnivora > Mustelidae > Meles > Meles meles. The sequence continues at coordinate 89,344,751 of NC_060070.1, read as the reverse complement.
TGAGCATAGGGAAGACAAGTCAATTCTGAGACCACAGCATGTCCCTGGTGAGTATAATACTTTGTTTTCTGGTTGGGTGGATGGGAGGCAAAGGAGCAAGGACAGGTCTTCACTAACTGCTCTGGGTGACTTGGAGAGCTTTGCTGTTCTGACTCATCCTTAGGGCCCAGACTCTGCATGGAGGACCAAAGGACAGCCTCTTCTGTATAACGAGGAGTCCAACTCCACAGGTTTCCCAGCCCAGCATCCCTCTCAATCCCCACAGAGGAGGAGCTGGTCTTGTCCTTGGTCTTAGCAGATACAGGGGAGCACCTGATACTTCCTCAGGTCAGTGAGCCGAATTTTCCAGTTCCTCTTATCAGCGCCTCCTGGACCCATCTCTGAGTTCTTCTTCCAGGACACTTTGATTTCCTCTTCTGTATACTGAGAATATGAATGCTTCACTTGAAGGATCCTTAGGAAAGTTGTGACTTGAAAGCACATCTGTAAACTTGGTGGCACTCCTCTGTTCAGTCTCACTTTCTCCCCTTGACTGTGGACTGACCTCCATAAACTGCTTCTAGTGAAATGAAATGAATGTGGCAGGAGTATTGCCGACTTCCAAGGAGGAGGTCATAAAAAGCAATGCACCTTCCACTTGACTCTCTCTCTCTCTCTCTCTCTGCTTTCCCATCACTTGCTCATGGAACCTAAACACCATGCATGCTGTGGGGAAGCCAAAGCACATGAAAAGGCTATATATGGGTGTCCCCTCTGCAGCCTCAGTTCAGGTCTGATGACAGTGAACATTGAATTCCAGATGTGTGAGTGAGAAACCTCTGGGAGGACTCCTTTGGCTTTATCACTCACTGTGGACAAAACCCTGAGTAAGATCTTACTCCCCAGTTGATCCCCATCAAACCCCAGATTCATGAGAAAGGCAAATAACTGTAATGTTTCAGGTCACTGCTTCAGGGTGGTTTGTAGATATGGGAACAGTGTTAAATGAAGGTGCTTTATACCTGATGCCTCACAGAATGCCTGGCACAGTGTCAGTTTGCCATAAAGCATAGCTCTCCTGGTGCTTTATCTTATGCCCCGGGGTCAGGGCTGTGCACAGCAGGCTGGGGAGCACACCCTCGTGGGAACCCCTGACTGACGTCTGGTGTCTTGAAGATGCTGTGGGAGAAGATAGAGCGGAATCAAGATGGCTGGAGAATGAATCTGGGGGAAGCATCAAAGAAAACCCACATAGGAGCTAGCTTTGGCTGACAAGGCACAGGCATGGTGCTAGCCATTCTACAGCCCCATCCTCATAGCCAGGTTCTAAGCTGGGCTTTGCCCCATCCTGCAGATGAGAAACCCAAAGCTGGGAGATGTGCTTTGGGGTCCAGTCCAGGATCCCGGAGTCTATCAGCATAGGCGCCGGAGGGTGTGCCGGCTGCCTGTGCCCTCTCCTGCCCCCTTTCCTTTACATCCACCTCCTGGATGGATGCTTTCCTCTTACTCTCAGCCAATCAATAAACAAGTAATTACCTTGGCCCCCAAGGTGCTTATCAGCACTGTGGTGCCAGGAAGTGCTTCCCTGTGTCTCGCATCCGTCTGTACTGCTGAAACTTCCTTAGTTTGGAGACCAGCAATATGGGCTTGGTTTCCTGTCTTTAATAAATCTCTGGGAACCTCATAATTCTTACTAATTTCCATGCTGCTCCCCACTTGCACCCAGCTCCCATACCCCAACTCCTCCAATGGAAGAGCAGGCCCTCTGGCCTCCCCTGGGCGGGCTGGGGGCTTTCTCTCCTGGGACCCATCGATCAGATCAAGAATGCTTTGATGGAGCAATATTGTCCTCAGAGGAGCACAAACTGACTCTTCAGGGGCAGGGGGAGGAATCATCTCAGCTGTCACGATGCTGTGTGGCCCCCACAGATACAGGGTAAATCTGCAATGTTGATTAGAGATTTTCTGCCATATTGCTCCAGGACAATAATGAAGAAAAAGTTTGCAGAACAGTGATCTAGATCCCTCATCCCAGAAGCTCCCAGTGCTGTTGGTTCTTTCTTGAGTAAGGATGGCAGGAGTTGGGGTCTCCCTGCATGGGAGCGAAGGTCCCATGGCTCCTCTAATTGCCTGGTCCCACAGTGGTGTCGGGGGAAGAGGGGACCAAGCAGGGACCAGCTCAGAGGCAGGGGCTCACACATTTCCTTTTTCTGGAGTCCAGTTCCTAGCACTTGCTCCTTGTGTCAAAGTGCACAAAGAAGTGTTTTCTTTATAAAATCAATAATGATCGACTATTTATTCTGCTGGAAATAAATAGATCTGCCACCAGGGTCAGAGATTAACTGAGGCTGTGGGCTGCAGCTGGGAATTCAAGCATCTGTGTTTTAGATTCCTCCGTCTCTCAGGTTTCCACCCCACCTCTGGCGCCGGGGCCAGCACAAGTCAGGGGATGACAGAGCTTTCTCGACCAGAGGGACGGCCACCGCCCCACAGCTGCAGTCCACAAACTTCATGCAACAGGCAGAGATGACAGAAGGGTGCATCTCCCGGTCTCTGCGTGTGGAATGAGTGGGCCTAGTATGTGCTGTGAGCTCGCCTTCCATGTGCTAGGCGTGTGTTTGTTATCCGTGTGTGTGGTGTGCGCTGTGTCTGCTGGTACATGCGTATCTTGGTGTGCATTTTCTTATGGGTGTTGTGTGGCTGTGTGTCTGTCTGTGGAGCTCCTTCTTTTAGTTGTTACACCAATCTGACCGCAGTGAAATGCCAAGAAGGGCAATTTGCATGCCAAGCACGGGCTACGCTATTACCTGAGGAGAGAGGGTTGGTTTTTACGGGAGAAAATTAACTCTTTTTTAAAGGTGTTTAAAACACCTCAACTCTTTCAGATTCTCTAAATATTTAGGGCAGTGTGAAGCACAGGGCTGGGGGTTTAGGGTAAGGCAGCCTGTGAGGTTTGCAGGCTTGTTCCAGCACAGTGGGGGGACTTGAGGCAGTGGGACAGGGGCGGGCTGGAGGCTGAGGGCTTGAGGTTGAGGCATCAATAAGCACAGGCAGATAAAACGGAGAAGGGGTAGGTGGGACCAGGGAGAGAGACAAAGGATTGAGAGGAAGGCATGGTTGGGGTTGGAATCCCAGCTTTGCAGGTGACATCGGTCCTGGAGTGGGGGAGTCATAGCTGTTTTCAGTGCCTGGAAGAGCACAGGAGAGGACACTAGATAGTGGTCAAGACAGTGGCTGGACCATGGGAGGACCTCCAGGGAGATGGTGCTAGATTGATAAATGGTCGAGCCTCCAGGTCTCAAAAGCAGACACTGCCTTGGGTCTAAGATCAGGTATTTGTCCTTCCTGAGCCCTGGTTATGAGAGATGCCCGGACCCCTACCTGTGTGAAGGCCCGTGTAGCCAACATACCCAGCCCTTCAGTGCCACTACGGCAGTGACAATCCAACCACAGCTGGCTATACACTTGAGCTCAAGTGTGCTGCTGTTCCAGGAGCACTTCTCTGGAAAATGGGTCGAGCCAGGGACCCTGCCTGCATGATGTGTAGACAGCTCTTAGCACAATTCATGGCCTATTCTGGGCATTAAGCCAATACTTATGACCATCATTCCTGTTCTACAGATGACCAAATCAGGGAACAGAAGAACCAGCAAGTTGTCCAAGGGCACACAGGGCAGTACAGAGCAGCCCCAGGATCTGGCCCTGGACCTCTGGCTCTCTTGCCTGCATCCTTCCTTCTATCAGCATTTGCCTTGCTCTTGCTAGGATCTGGCCAATGACCAGAAACCTACTCTTTTACTCCTGCCGGTGGGCTGAGCTTTATCCTTGCCGGTATGGCTGTCAGGCCCCCTGATACCGATTGTCAGCTCACCTGGTCACCAAGATTCCCAGGTCATATATGTACCCTGGTCCCCCCGTCGCCACTCTCTTCCCACCTACCGACCTCGTCATCCTTCCTGGAGGAATTCCTGCCTGATTGCCTTATTCCTACCATGGGGACGCCAACCCAGAAACCCCTGAGATTATTACCTCTACTTCAGTTGTCCCCCAGATTGCTGTGACCTGAGAAAGCAAGGGCTAAGAGCTAAAGTTAAGGGCAACAAACTGCCAGGGGTCTGAGGGCCCCTCTTGTCAGGCACTGGTTACCAAGGCTTGACTGCTGGGCAACATTGGTCAGTGCCTGTGTTTCTGTCTTGTCTGATTCATTGTTTAATTTCCTTTCGTTTCTCTTTGTTCATTCTTTGGCTTCAAGTTTGCTGGTTCTTTAAACTTGCTGAGGAGGAAGTTTGCTATTGTGGGGAAGATGACCAAATGCCATCCTCTGAGTTTTCTTTTGGCTTTGTCCTCTTGCCTAAATACCAATTATCGTCTTAGATCCTTTCCCAGAAGTGCAGACAGTGTGCACGCTCTGTTTCATGTTTCAGACCCTTTGTCTTTTCTTCGTGATTCAGTGATCTGTTGTTCCATTTTCACTGAGGGGCCGTGGGTGCAGGAAGTATCCCTTCTCCAGCCACAAGTACCAGCTCTCATGCCCTCCCTGACTGGGGAGGTACACTGTGCATAGATGATATGCTCGGCTGCACATAGATATATTCGTGCATGGTATATTTTCACCAACAAATGTTTACTGATTGAACATTGAGGTCAGGCACTATTGTAGGTGTTGGGGAGCATTGGCCAAAAAGACAGACGAGGACATTGCTCCTTTGAATCTCTCTCTCTCTCTCTCTGTCTCTCTCTCTCACACATACACACACACACACACACACACATCACACAGACACAGATGCACACATACAGCCATGTATACTCCTACCCTCCCCCGCCCCACACACCACCCTTTTTGTCTACTCTTTCCCCGGGATAGCGCTTTTGGATGCCTTGACCACAGTCTGACCTTGTTAATGTGGATGCCACTGCCCCTGGACAAAGTGTCTCCCCAGCCATGTAGACCTTGGAAGTTCTCCACTCTGCCTTGCAGAAATGACTGGATACATATTTACCCAACCAGTCCCCTCCTGCCTATGTCCCTGAGCTCTGTCTCCTGAGCTCGGAGGCTCACTGCAGCTCTGTCTGCAACAGGAACGACTGGAGAAGACCCAACTGTCCAGCTACATAACCGGAGAAAATGATAGAACAAGAACTGCATGGATCAGCACGAATAAATCTCAAGCACGTAATGTTTCATAAAGAAAAGCAAGTCTTAGAAGGATCCTGTTATTATGCCGTTTGTATAAATCATGAGAACGTATAAGTCAGTGCTATGTGTTGTTTATGGATACGTGACTGAGGAGCACAGAATCCCACACAAGGGGAGTGGGCATGAGAGACGCCAGATTCAGCAGTGTGGTGGCCCTGAGCCAGGCTCAAGGGTCAAGTCTGGGTCAAGTTCATGAGGGCTTCCACTAAAGCTATAATGTTTAACTTCATAAATCAGTTGCTGGCTTCCTGATGTTCACTGTGCTATTATAAGTTTTATGTCCAAACTATTTCATTTGACAAGATAGGAGATCAGAAGAGAGCCTAAAGTGTGTGCTTATCCAGGATTCCTCTGCAGTCAGAGTTAGAATCCTACTGGAGGCTTTATTTCTTCACTTGATTTGTCTTCAAGTTGCAGGTAAGTTTTTTTCTTTTCTTTTCTTTTCTTTCTTTCTTTCTTTCTTTTTTTTTTTCAGATAAGAATCTTCCATTTAGAGAAAATGACTGGAGTTTCTTGCGAGAGATGGTCATGATTGTCTGTGAGGCGTCTAGAGCCTTTCACTCCTGTTTGGTTTTCGGTTCGCTTTTCGGCTAACCGGCGCGAGCACTACCAGTACGGATCTCCCTGCCCAGCCGACGTGTGTGGATGCATGGAGTAGGGGGCGTGTGGTGTGGGAGAAACCTGTCCCTGTGGCTTCTTGGCTGGCAAGGAAGGTGGGGCCAATCCTCTTCAAAACCGAGCCTGTAAAGTTCTTCCATGTCTGGGAGCCTCACTCCATCACACAGAGTGTGAAAGCCTGCAACCTGACCTGCCCCAGGGGCACCACTCCATGTGCCTCCCTCCTCAGAGCTCACTGGTCCAGTGTCGCAGCCCATCAGTGTCCTGCTATCTGTCAAGCCACCTGGTGGACAGACCCTACTTAAGGATCTTTGGGAGGACAGCTTCTGAAAGTGTGGCCTTGAAGGGACCATAACAGACTGTGGTGTGGGCATCGTCTTGCCTCCTCCGCCAGGGTGGCCCCCAAGTTGAGGGCTGCATTTACCCTGTCGGCTGGGGTGACAGACAGGTTGGGTGTGAGCAGGGAGGGGGTGGTGGGGCGAGGCACATTGAGAGGGGCCTTGGTTACTAGGGAGCCCTTTCTGTTGCCCCCAGGCCTGGTGCTCACCCACCCCTTCTCGCCTGGCTACCAGTAGTGGTAATCCATCTTCTGCGGCCCCTTGTGTTTTTGTTATCAGGGAGAATCAAATCTGGCAAAATAACAGGGAAAGTGCTTGCATGGGGCTTTTCGGCAAAACTCAATTAAAGTGGGAATTGGACTTGAAAATGAGCCACTTTGCTCACTCCCCTACTCAGAACATTTCCTTCCTTCCCACGTGTGCTGGGCACTTGCACAGGGTCACCCAGGCCTGGGATGCAAACAGCAGTCAGTGAAAGACGCTTTGGCAACTGCACCCAGTCCCACACCCTCCTGTGATGGAGGGGCTGTGGGTTCCAGCTTTCTTCTTTTATTATTGTTTTCTCTGAGTTCCATCTTTCAGTGGGGAAACTGTGGCATTTCCCCACTAAGTACATTGCCCAAGGCAGCTCAGCTGGTCAAGGGCAGAGTAGACATAAAAATCTTAATATCTTTGGCTTCCCGGCACAACCTGCCATGCCGTGCTGCCTTGAGACATTTCCGTCCTAATCTTCTGGGATCCCAAGCCCACAGAAAGCTTAACTTCCTCTTGCCATCTGAGCAAGACAGGGGTAGGCTCAGCTGCACTCCAGTCTGCCCCCCACAAGAACAGAGGGGTTCTCTCAGTGGGCAGTGCCATTTAGAACTGCCAGTGCTCAGCTGGAATGCCTCCGTGGACAGAGCCACCCCCTCCTTTCAAGCTGTCCCAGGCGGCCGCTGTCTCCCTGCTGGGGAGTTCTGCTGCAGGAGCTCACCTTCCCTGAAGCCTGGACAGTACCAAGCACTAGCAGTAGCTGCGACTTCCCTATCTTCTTCTCCAAGCTTCCACGTCACAGCAAATCCAGGTGGTATCACTGTTCCCATTTTACCGTTGAATGTGCTGAAGCGGGAGGCCACACAGCGAATGCCAATCAGGAATTCAGAACCCATGCTGTCGGTCTGGGAAGCCCTTAAGAGCGCTCCACTCTGTTCTGTCAGGCCTTTGCAGACTGCCCCCTTCCCAGGGAGGAATTAGCTTTTATTCTATGCAGCTTCTCTTGTCCTTGTCAAGGCAGCCTCCTGGGTATAAAATTCTGTCCCTTCTACACATCCCAACACCTCCCAGGGCCCTACAGACCAAGTTTCTTAAAGTTCCATCTGTTATCATCCCCACTTAAAACTAGAGAAAAGAAAGCAAGTGTCAACCTGTCTATGGGGGAGTTTTCTATAGGATATTATTAGAATTTTGTCTCCCTGGAAAAGGAGAAGTCATGTGATTATATTTAGGGTTAAATAGTGAATATACTTTGATTTGAAATGAGTCATAGTTAATTGTGTGTTGGTCATTGAGACCTGGCCCAAAGAATGCTTTTAATCCTTGGGTATTACCAAAGTGGTCTTCCTCAGTGTGAGAACATGTTTACTTCAGTGACGATTGGATCTCCTGCCTTACTGGGTCTTAGGAAGAAATAGGCAGTGAGAACTGATTTTGGTGAATTCTTTAGACAGCAAGTAATAAAATATCTGAATAAAGTGGTTTCACTTATAGGGGTTTATTCAAGTCACATAACCAAATGTCCACATGAGATTTGGGGCAGCTCAATGATATTATCAAAGCCCAGGCTTTTCCTGTCTGTCCACCTGCTGGCCCTTAATATGGCAAGATGGCTGCCCAGCTCCAGCAGCCAGAGGGGGAGGAGTATGCCTCCTTAGGAGGAAAACATTTCCCAGTGCTCCACCCCTGGCAGACTTCTTCATGGTCTCATTGGCCAGAGCAGGACTATATGCCCAGTCCTAAGCCAATCACTGGCAAGAGGGGGTGGGATTATCACAATTGAGTTAGACCAAAGAGATTTCATCCCCTGGGGCTTGACACAGTCCCATCCAAAATGGAAGGGAGGAGAAGGCAACAGCTGCTGGGTAGCTGTGAACAGCAGGGTGTACCTCAAGAAGTCAGCATGCTTCTGAGGTAGCCTGCAGAGATGGTCTTGAAATGATAGACGGGCAGCTGCGAGTGGGGCTGGAGACCAGGGGGTGGGGGTAGAAAGGAGTCTGATGCCTTTGACATGTTATAGCCACCTTTCCAAATGATGCTTTGGGCTCCAACCCTATTCCTGAATCTCCGCAAGATAGGAGACATGGGGACCCTCACAGAGGAGCCAGATTCCAGGCAGGTACAATGTCACATGTCACACACATGTGGTGTGCTGTTGTGTTGAAGGGCATGGGCTGTGGAGCCATGTGGATTGGATTTGAGTGGGCTGTGTAATCCTGGGCAGGGGACTTAATTTCTCGATGTTTCAGTTTTTCTCATCTGGAAGTGGGAAAAAGAGAATCTACCTTTTGCAGACCTGGGAGGACAGCACCCTGGTTTAAAAGTTCTGCGTCTCATTGCAGAGCCTGTGGCATTTGGTGTCACTTTGCAGAACCCCTCAGCAAACAGATTTCCCAGAGTGAGTCATCTCTTCTCAGAGTGCTGTAAGATGAGTTCATGCAACCTTCCTCTTGCATGAAGCCTTCCTGGATTGCTTCAGGTGGTGGGCCTGATACACCCTGATGATCTAGACGTGGTCCCCATAGCTCACTTCCCTTTCTTCCCCAACTCTGAGTGCTGTCTCTGTCATTGATCCCTGAGAAAAGCTCATGTTTGCAGAGTCATGCACAGTTTTCGTAAATGTGTTCATGTGTATTATTATGTTGAATCCCCAAAACAGCTTTATGACATAGGAATATGTTTATGCAAGAAACCGAAGTCTCAAGAAACTAAGCACCTGGTTCAAGGGGTGGACATGGAATCAGGTGGAAATCAAACCCAAGCCATGTAAAAATAATAAATCACACTTAACATACTATTCCTATATGCCAAGCACTGTTCTGGTATCTCGTTACATCTTCACCCCTAATCTAAGAGGTAGATTGCTATTATTAGTCCCATTTTACAGCTAAGAAAACTGAGGCACAGAGAGGTTAAGTGAGCTCCCCAGGTTATCACAGCTTGTTGGTTCTGGAGCCAGGATTCAAACCCAAGCCATATGATGCCAAAGATCATGGGCAGGACCACCACACTACACTCCAAGCCTTGTGTACCCACCATTCCAGCGTATGGGGGACTCTGTTTCTCTATTATCCACTCTATTAATCTCTAATGCCAGGAACAAAGTTGTCCCTCCCCTAGGCTGCTGTGTGTTGTGAGTTATTCACCGGTCAGATCACATTCTAGGCCTCTCGGGACTTATCTCTCAACCTCTAGTCCACTTCTGTTTGGATCTTTGATGCATTCAGTGATACATTCTTGTACAAAAGACATGGACAAGAATGTAATAGATCTGACCCAGATGTCAGCATGCCATGCTACTGAGAAACCCATTCCTGAAGTTCAGCATTACCCCAACTCAGATTGGGGACAGTCAGAGCATCACCATCATTAGAAACACTTAGGAGCTCCCTACCACACTTGACTTGGTCCAGGGGCAAGCCCATGGCCTCATCCTTGACGTCAGCTGCAGGAGCCTCCAGATAGCTTCAGCCCTGCCACAATGGCTTTGACCAATGATCTCTTCTGCTTACCCAGGCCTAGGAGTGGGGTGTATTGAGGCTGTGCCCAGTCTTCCTAGCAGGGCAGGGACACCCCTGCCTACCCACCTGGAGAACCGGCGTGACAGAGACCTTAAAGAAGATCTGGTCACAGCAGGGGTTGATGTCTTTGGTATGTTATTGCCACCCCGTTCAGATAATGCTCTGAGGTCCAACTGTTCTTCCCCAGATTGGAGAGGTGGGAACACTTGCAGAGGACATCCAGGGAGGGGAGGCAGTTGTGAGGCCAGCTAACACCTCCCTCTGCCTTTGCCTAGACCTGGACCTGCTCCAGATCACCTCTCCTGGAGCACGTTTTCCCTTTCTACCTGCTCTCAGAGCTGGACACATACAGGAAATCCGAGCCAGTGTCCATTCTTCAAGGTCAGCCTGAAAGGCAAGTTGAGCTGGAGGAGGATGACGGGGTCTCTCCCAGCATCCCTCCCCCTTCAACTTCTTCCTGAGCTGCCTGGTTTGGGCTGGCACCTTCCCTCACCGGCCTTTCAGCTTGTTGAGAAGAATGAGCCGCTTGAAGGACACTTTACAACTCCATAAATAATCAGGATGTTGAGCACATAGGATGGGAGTCACACCCTCGGAGTGGGTGGAGGGAGCTGGGCACTGGCTGGGGTTCTCATCCCAGGGCCCATTGTCCCAGCACCATTTCCTCCAAGGAGCTGCCTGTTAGCTCACTGGGGGTGTCTGCCCCTCCTCCCATCCCTGGCTGATCTTCCTCCTGGAGGGGTGGAAGCCAGTGAGCAGCAGAGCCCTTGCTGCCCAATGAGAGCCAGAGGTCCAGACTGAGTGGGGAAGCAGCCACTTCACAGAGTTTTTCTGCAGACGCAGAGATGGATGCCCAGGAATCGATCCCTTCTGAAGATGAATCACATAGAGATGCACAAAGAAAACCCCTTTGGTCTGAACAGGCAGATAATGTTCCTGACAGGGCCTCCACTCTGTGTCAATTTGTTGTGATTGGTGGGAGGCAACAGGGGAGGAGGAGAGGGAGCTCCAGAGAGCTGGACTGCGATAGGGCTGCGGGCTCCCAAAGATATATGCGGATGGAGAGATGTTGAAGCAGTGATGCTGAGACAGGGAGAGGAGAAACAGAAACACAGAGAAAATGCAAGAGCTATGAGGAGATTCAGAATGGAGGGCAGAGGTGTTTTCTTAGATTTTTGGTGGTAGGAGGGAGTATGTTGGGGGCTGGGAGACTCTCAGTCATTAACCAGGTGTTCAGGTCATATTAGGCTTGTGCTCATTGCTAATGATTAATTAAAATGATCGGTCAGCTCTCAATTACCAGTGAATTGTTCCAGCATGTAGCTTCTCCGTGGGTCCATGGGGGTCTCCCTTCTATTACAGATGTTTATGTGGGTGGGGGAGAGGCAGGTATAGACAGAGAAAGAGACTCATGTTGCGTGTGAGGGCCAGCCAGATTCAGTTTGATTCATTTTTTTCCTTTGGAATTAGCAATGCTTGCCCAAACTGTTCAGGTAATTAAGAGGTAACTGTGGGGGAATTCATAGCATGCTCTGCCTATCCTTGATGCACGACAAGATCAGGCTTTTTCTAATTATAATCTTAGAGCTGGAGAATCTCAGAATGTGGTTCATCAGAGATGGGCAGAAACCCAAGATGTCTTCCCGTTTAGCCCCTTCTGTGGCATAGGTGGAAGGGCAGAGGCGCGGAGAGCCACAGGGGCCCTCTGCTTCTACCTGCACAGGTGAGAGATGGAAGTGTCCATGTCCTTCCAGAGGGCAGAGGCAGAGCGCCCGCATGGCAAGCCTTTTTCAGTTCAGAATCCTCCCCTCTGCACTGCCTCTCGAGGAACCAGTGCTAGAGCCTTTTATTTCTAGCCCTGACCAGACTCTGCAGGGTGTCTGAGAGGAGTGGACCCCAGAGACAGATGAAGAAAAACGCCCATCTTTGATGTTTATACAAATTGTCTCCTGCTTGGTGCTTTTGGAAGTATATCCTTAGACCCAGGGAAAGGGTGGAGGATATGCATTCAGGCCATCTTGTTGGGCAGGTCCTCAGGAGACCCAGGACTGTAGAGTGGCTATTTCTGTAAACTCATTTCAGGAAGTGAACGGCTCCTATAGCAGCGTTTCTCAACCATGGGCAATTTTGGTGACGCTTGGAGACATTTCTTGTTGTCACACTGGGGAGTTCTATGGGTGTCTGGTGGGGAGGAGCAGGTGATGCTGTTGAATACCCCACAATGCAGGAGCAACCCCCACAACAAAGATTTTTTTCTACCCTAAATATCCTCTCCATCCCACTCTCCTCATCGGACAGGGTGACCTTTCCAAAAAGAGGAGACTCATTTTTATTTTTTTATTTTTTTCCTTTTTTTTTTCATTTTATTTATTTTTTCAGCGTAACAGTATTCATTCTTTTTGCACAACACCCAGTGCTCCATGCAAAACGTGCCCTCCCCATTACCCACCACCTGTTCCCCCAACCTCCCACCCCTGACCCTTCAAAACCCTCAGGGGGAGGGGAGGCGAACCATAAGAGACTATGGAGGAGACTCATTTTTCAGTGGCACTCCAGAAGTTGACTTGCCTGCTAGAACCCCAGACTAGTTCTCCAGGGTTGTCTGTAGGAGACATGTTCACCAACTGGGGTGGCTCTCAGTGAGGACTGCCCTTTTCTATCTGAGATCAGGAGGGAAGTAGACAGAGGTCAGCCTAGACACTCTTTCCTTCTTTTCTCTTCATTCTTCCCATTTCCAGTCTTTACTCTCAACTTCTTTCTTATCCATGTACTTCTATACCAGCTCCTTCTTGTCTACGTCCTTGCCAAGTGTCATCTGATTTTCTTGATGCTTTTCTCCTGCCCAAAGCTGAATATTGTAGACAAGAAAGCAAAGGTTTTCCTCCTTTCTCCTTAGAACTTAGACCCCACATAGACAATTGCCACCAACCCCACTCCCTACAGTCTGATGTATTGTGTCAAGGTGTTGAGATCGTACAGAAATTGGCTAACAGTGAGGCCTCTAGCACATCCCTCACACTCCAGAGCATAGCCCCAGGGTGACTCCAGGGTGCTGACCTTTCCCCTGACCACTCCACCTGTTGACAAGAAAGGGACTCAAAGAACTGCTTAAGGATGATAATAGAACAGAGGCCATAAACATGAGATATGTGGATCGAAGGTTGTACTATTTACTGGCGTGAGTGACTGGGGTGGCAAGAACATGAGCATTTGTCACATGGAGTGGCAAAGGGCTGGCTAGATGGGAACATGTTTTTCTCCATCTTTGTGACTACAAAGCCGTCTTCCACCGAAGGTGAGCTTGGGTAGAGAAACTGAAAGAATTGGGATTCGCAGAGCTTAGACCCAGACACTCATTCTTGCTCTTTTTTTTTTTTTTTCTGGTCAGGGTTATAGGATTCTAGAGAGGTGGCATGCAGAAGTGAAAAGTGCACCAAGAGGAGGTAAGTGGGGAGGAGGCACTTCCCAGGAGCCTTTTCATACAACCAGACAATAATGAGTATCTTCCAACTAATAATGGATATTCAGGTGAGAAAACCCACAGACAGCATCAGAGAACCTCCCAGCCTTTCCTTCCCCTCTCTCTTCCAACCACCCTTCCTTCATCCCTGTGGGGTACACCACCCTTTCCTATCACCTATCTTCGTCCAAGTCCCACTTTGGAGCCTCAACTCAGTGTATGCACGTGAGTGTGCGTGTGCATGAATGTGTGTGTACAAAAGCAGGGGCCCCCCTGGGAGATAAATGAACTTTCTCTCCAAGACATGCCTGTGTGTGCAAACCTTACCATTTCCACAAGGGCTTTGAGGGGATAATAAAATTAAATTAAATAGAGCACAATGTAGCTACATTAAATCATGCAAATGTCATATCAGCTTACACATTGCTTTCACATTTAATCACCAGAACATCCTGTGAAGTAGCCTTGTTAGCTCTGAATTACAAATGAGGAAACTGAGGTTCCCATAAGATAAGCCAATTGCCTAAAGATTCACCACCAGCAAATGAGAGAGGTTGGCCTGGAGGCCACTTCTTGGGACTGCCAAGAAGCTCTTTCTACCACACCAAGAGTTGGCAAGAGCAGAGGATTAGGTGTGTCCAAACATCCAGGACAAGAGAACCTCTGTGAGTGAACCAGGAATAAGCTTCCATTCAGAGAGTCCAGGCCAATGGCTAGAGAAGGGAGGGAGAGGGCAGGAGAGTTTCTGAGGGTAGATGGGTAGGGGTAGTTGTGGGGAGCAAGCATGAGGAGCATAGGGGCTTCAGGGACAGAAGGGTGCAGGCCCAAGGGGGCTGTGGGATAGAGCATCCTGTAGGGGTGATGAGGGACAGAGAGATACCTCCATCAGCTCCCTCTGAGGTCCTGTTTCCTTCTGTCCCTGCCCCCTTTACTTGGCATTTGTCCCTTCCAGAGCTTGTCCTTGGCACTTCCCAACCCCCATGCACATAATCTAGAGGATTTCTGGGGGTGCTGGGAAGATCACAGGAGGCCTGAAAACACCTGGTCCAAGACTCTGGCTCAGAGCTTAGTCTCTTCCATCGCTCATTCCTGCTTCTTTACTCTCCCTGCCCTTGGACACCAGCCTCCCATGGTGTGGCCACAGGGACCCTCATCTGCAAGGACTGCAGAATGATATGTGTCATCTGGTCAACCCTCAGGACGCAGCAGAGGAAACAGAGAGAGGGGGTGGGGCTTGCCTGAGGACACATACTGATGAAAAGGTGGGAGAAGGGGACATGCTGGCATACTGGTCTCCTGAGCCAAGCCAGATTCTTCCCCCATTGCAAAGGCAGGAGCTGGGGATGGCCCTGAGGCACTCCCAATGGCACTGGCACCCCCGAAGCAGCAGGACCACAGCCTGAAGCGCAGCATCTCCCAGAACTGGTCCCAGCCACTCCATCTTCCCTTGTTTACTGTTTAATGTTTCTAAAGCACATGTCAGTTCAGTGCTTTTGCTACAGTAAATATCTAATAATCGTTTCAGACTGTATTACTTGACTCACAAAATAGTGCCTGGAAATGGTGCTTATTTAATTTTGTGCTGAGAGAGAAAGACTCAGAAAAGGCCTGCAAAACACCTGTCTCATCTCAAGTGAGGCTGCCTATTTGTGGTCCAGAGAGGAGGGGTGGCCCTCAGACCAGCACCTGGGGCTGATGCTCTTAAGGATATCTGTGCTTTTATTAACCAGATAAAGCCAGCCTTGCCTTTCAGAGAAGCTGCTGAGATAATGTGTGAGAGAAAGAGACAGAGACAGACAGAGGCACAGACAAAGAAGAACTTAACATTCACAATTACAGCAAATCTCTGAGTATAAATATAAAAGTGTATATGCCACAAGTTACTTTGTTGGTATGTGTATGTGTGCATATACATATGTATGCATATACAAAATTGTGTCCATGTTTTTCCTTTTCACAACCAGCTGGTAGTCCCAAAAATGGTTCCTGCAAAGGAGAGCACAGCTGGAATGAGTGGTCATATCCATCACAGTTGACTTTACAATTTGCTCTCATATTCTCTGTCTCTGTTCATCCAACATGGATATTTTCATGCCCATTTTACAGATGAGTATCCTGGGGCTCAGAGAGCTCGGAGCATAGACTGAAGTTCCAAACACTGCTAAGTATCAGAACTTGAGTTCCTGACTTTGTGGGACATATGGGACACCAGATTCAGAAATATTAGCAGTGGTGTAAGATTTGAATCCTTCAGGACATGGGGGGAGACAACAATCTTTCCTGATTCACGATTTTCTCATCTGCCAAATGGAGATTGTAGCATCATCTGCCTATGTTTTGGCGGTTGTGAAGGATGAATGGTCGGTGCGAGAATTATGCAAGGTGACAGGTGTAAATGCTCTCCATTGTGCCACCCCGCTG
This sequence comes from Meles meles, assembly GCF_922984935.1. Taxonomy (NCBI): domain Eukaryota; kingdom Metazoa; phylum Chordata; class Mammalia; order Carnivora; family Mustelidae; genus Meles; species Meles meles. The sequence continues at coordinate 89,328,962 of NC_060070.1, read as the reverse complement.
CAGACACCTGGGCATGTTTGCCTTTATTTTTACCAGTGGATCAAGTTTCCATCCCCTGTCTGCAATCCCGTGGGGCTCACGTTATCAGCAGTCCCAAAACCCTTTGATCGCTCCCCTTTGCCCTGTTGCATGCTATTGAGGACTCCAAAGAGCTCTGATTTTTGTGTTACTTCTATTTTTATCGACTGAGAAATATAGCAAATACCTGTTATTTTTAAATAGCATTAACAAGCCCATCACTAGTTACTATAAATCGTATTTTATGAAAGATAACTGTATCCTACAAAATAAATTTGTAAAAAAAAGTGACTGACTTTTACATTTTTTGGAAATCTCTTTAATGTCTGACTTATTTTGAAGACAGCTGGATTCTCCTGTTTCTGCATGCAGTGTGTTGTGAGATCTCATGTCATGCAACCTTTGGAACACACTGCTGCACATTCATGAGAGAATGAGAGTGGAAAAGGCAAATCACATCTTAGTTTGATTATAAAAATAATTTGGACCTCATGGTTGCCCCAGAGGTCCCAGAGCACGCTTTGAGAACCCCTGTACGAGCTGAATGTTGAGCTCCCTCCCTGCTCAGTCAGGCTGTGCTTCTCTACATTTCTGTGATGAGCCCTAAACAATTAAGATTGACTAAGACAAAAGCAAGCAGTTGCTTCCTCAGTTTTCTTTCCAGCAACAAATCATGGCCCAAAATTGATAGCTAAGGTCTGGTGACTTCTAAGCTGAGCCACCAATTGTTGCCAACTTCTCTGATGGGAACCACCATTGGCCTCAGACTGAGGTTGTTGACTGATTGATTGATAGGATACACTGTGTCTTGGACAACACACTTCAGTGTAAGGAAGAGAATACCAAGCTCAATGTGATTGCAATCATAAGTGAATTGATTATCTCACATAGTAAGAAGCCCCAACGTTAGGAAGTTGTAAGGCTGCTTATTTCAGAGGTTTTATCTTATTCACCAATGCCCCGGCTCCATTCCATCCTCTTTCACCGTAGGCTGATTATATCAGCCTCATGTCTCATGTTCACAAGAGGGCTGCAGCACTCCCCACCTTCACAGGCAGACACAGCAAGATCATCACCAGAAAAATCATTCATGGGGTGCCTGGGTGGCTCAGTTGGTTAAGTCTCTGCTTTTGGTTCAGCTCATGATTGAACTGAACCGATGTGGGGACTGTACCCCCTCTGCACATCCCTGCTCAGCAGGGCACCTGTTTCTCCTTCTCCCTCTATTGCTCCCCTGCTTGTGATAACTCTCTCTCTCTCTCTCTCTGCCAAGTAAATAAATAAAATCTTTAAAAAAAAATCATTCGTTCCTTTGGGATTCTTTCTATCAGTGGGAAACTTTTCCCACAGCCAACTTTCCCTTTAATGTTATTGGCCTAAATGGGATCCGATGCTGTGTCAGTTTCTTAGGGCTGCTGTACCAAACTACCACAATCTCCAGGGCTTAGAAATGTATTGCCTCACAGTTCTGGAGGCCAGAAGTCCAAAATCAAGGTTCCAGCAAAGCCACACTCCCTCTGAATCCTGGAGGGGAAAGATCCTACCTTACTTTCCCAGCTTCTGTGGCCCTAGTCCTTCCTGTGCTTGTGTAGCATCCCTCCAATCTTCACGTGGCCCTCTCCCTGTCACACACATTGTCTTCCCTCTCTGCATGCTGTGTCTGTTTCCAAATTTCCCCCTTTTTATAAAGACACATCATGTTGGACCAGGACCCACATTAATGACCTCAACTTCATCATTTGCAAAGACACTATTTCCAGATAAAGTCACCTTCACAAGTACAGGGTGTTGGGATTTCAACATAGCTTTTGGGGGAGGTGTAATTCAACCCCAAACACCTGCCTTTTCTTAAATCACGGTAAGGAGAACGAAGTCATTGCCGTTGGTTGCCAGCAACCGTCAACCAAGAAGTAACAGCTTCATTCCGGGTGTTTGGACATGTGGGAGTGTTTTGAGAAGTCCTAACACTGGGGCCCCTCTGAACACACAGTCCCTGGCGGCAGAAACACAGCTCATTCTGTAACTGGATGCCAATAGTGCTCCACTGAGCTACACCGGGGTCTAATCCAGCGCATGGGGCCTCTGCCCTGTGCACAGGCCCCTGGGAGTCTGACAAAAATGGGACCAAAAAGCTCTGCAAGAGACACATAGAGGGGAATAGATTTGGGAAGGTCATTAACAAGGCCTGCTGACTGTTGCACGGACTTCATGGTGTGTCCTTCCAAAGACCTCTGACCCTGACCAGAGCATGCAGTAAAGCAACAGTTATCTTCCTCTCTTCCTCTTGATGAGGGTGAGGGAATAGGGTGGGAATGATTTTCTTATTTCTTTGAAATACCACTCTCTCCTTTCCCATCACGACCACACCCATCCTGTATCTTCAATGTTAGTAATGTGACTGATTTTAGCAGGGTTTGGGCGGGGGGGGGGGGGGGGGGGGGGTGGGGGCGGATAGAAAAAAAGAAAAAAAAGTCACACATAGCTTCAAAACACAGTCGTTATTACTTTTTTGTTTTATTTTATTTATTAGATGTTTCGCCATGTGTGTCTTGCTTACTAAAAATTGGAATCCTGCTTGTACTGAAAATCAGGCCCACTACCTTTAGGAGAACAGTGCCTATTGTTCTAATGATAAAACTGAAGGGATGCAGAGAAATATAAATCACAATTAGCCAGGCTTAATTCCCCAATGACAGCCTCTGTTATCCTGCTGGATCTGTTCTAGTCTTATTTTTCCTCCCCATGCATTCTAAAATAAAATATTTGAGATTATACTACTATATACGTAGATTTTTTTTTAAACCCTGGTTAATCAGTACATTTAGAAGTTCTACAAAGAGACAGTATAAAGAGTGGCTTGGTGGCATAAAAGATATGTCACTAGACTCTCAGTTTAAAAAGTATAATGATTCAGAACATTAGTGCTCAGGTTGCCGGAAGCGAAGGGGCCTCTTCTCCCAGGCAGCGTGGGCTGGATGAGAACACCATGGTCTGCTTGGCATCCTGTGCCCTCATGGGATTGTGGGGAAAGCCCCAAGCCCAGGTGGAGGCAGGTGCTTCCATCTCTGGGGTCTACTCTGACTACTGTTATAGGCCCCTCTAGTCCCCTCCTAGGAGGCCTCCGGGACAGAAGTGACGGATCTGGAGGGGGGTGTCCACCATGCCCTCACAAAGCACACTCTCATCCTGTCTCCTTGTGCCTCCACTTGCTTGAGCCCCTAACAGGGATAGAATGCTGCTGGTGCTGGGTGGGTGACTGACCTGGGAGTGCACCTTCCTGGCACTAGGTCATCTCCTCCAGTGGAGAAGGATGGAGGGACAGACCCCCTCTTTCATTTCACAGGTCCTCCACAGCTCTATCATCCCCGATCTCCTCCTATCTGCCCCCAGCTGAAGGCAGAGGGACCCCTGGCACCATCCCAGCTGATGGCGAGTGAGCACAGCAGAACCAGGCTTTAGGGCCTCCAGATGGGCTCTTGGACTGCGGATGGTCTAAGTACCCACCTACCCAGCCCTCTGGGAGATAGAGGGCCATGCCAAGCCCCAAGGAGATCACCAAGGGCCCTGCTAGCCCTGGGATCACATTCTGGTCACACCAGCTCCCTTGCCTTGCAAATATTTGCCCCTGTTCTGCAAAGCCTGCTCTCCAGACTCCCTCCACACCCACTGTGCTTACTCCTGCTGCCTCTGCTTCCCCCAAGACCTCCTTGCCCTCCCTGCCTGGCCCCTCCTCCTCCATCCTAGCCTGCACCCCCTTCCTTCCTGTGTGAAGGGAAAGGTTAAGTGGAGACACGCTCACCCTGTCGGTTGCGATAGAGACGCAGCAACTTTCTCCCCTAATCAATCTGTCAGGCACGATTAGGCTGCTGTGAGTCTCTGGCCACTCAGTGCAGCCAGCCCAGCTGGCTGATCGCTTCTGGCACACCTGCACACATTTTTGTGTGCATTTACACACACTTGCACACACAGACATGCGTACACACATGTGTACACACACTTGTGCACGCACTGAATCTGAGACCTCACTTTGTGACCAGGGAAACCTATTTAAGCAGAGAAGCCCACCCCTCGGGTGACAACCCACCACACAATTCACCCACCACACAATTCACCCCATAAGCATGCATGGAGTGGCTCCCACGTGACAGGTCTTCCTCCAGGAGCTGGGAAGTTGTCTGCCCTCAGGGAGCCTGCAGGCTAGTAGGGAACGCAGACAACCACCAGAAAACTTAAGAAACATGTGAAGATTGTGGCGTGGCCAAAGATGCTCAGGGCTTGGAGGAAGGAAAGGTGATAGCGGTCGGGCAGGGAAGGTGACAGCAGTCAGGGGAGGGAAGGTGACAACCGTCAGGAGAGGAAAGGGGCTGGCAGGTGACTGGGGGACTCTAAATCCCCTGTTACGACCAATAACAGACGGCCTGGGGGCAAGTTTCCTCGGTCACTGACCGTAGTGTGATCTTGGGCCAGTCACTTCATTTCCCTGCTCCTCAGCTTCAGCGTCTGTAAAATGGGGTTATGACCACGATAAGGTGGTTCTGAGTTAATATTTGTGAACTGCTCAGGACAGGGCCTGGTGGAGGGTTAAGTGCTCACTGGGCTTCCCTGGGATTGAGCCAATCAAGGAATTGTGCTCACCAGCAGGTGGTCATCTGGAGGACTCAGCATGAGCTCAGCACTAAGAAGAGGTAGCACAGACTGACAGAACAGGGCGCTGAGGTTGGGGGACACAGAGCGTGGAGAAGAGGCAGGTCATACTCTGCAGTGGAGAGCCTAGAGAGGTAAGGCCTGTAGCCAAATCATGTCTTACCCACTTCTGATTTGGGCCAGGCTAGGCCTTCAGGCAGAATTGAATTTTATCCTCCCAAAATATATCCTATACCCAAACCTTCTTTATAAAAACATCATGTGAAGTGGCACAGTTTGGCCCATATAGCTCTTGTGGGAGCCCGGGAACTGGTGGGTCCAGGGCACATTTCTCTTAGCTTCTGTCCCGGAGAACCCCCTTTCCTTCTCTGCCCCACCCCTCTTACTCCCCGCCCCCGCCCCTGCCCCCACAGAGATCCCTAGATGCGGCAGAACCATTGCCAGTAACTCACTCTGTATGGATACCTATAAATAAGTCAAGTGGAAAGTTACACAAACAGAATTAGGACATCCTCAGTTAACACTTAGACTCTCTGCTCCCCATCAGCCCGGGTCAAGATCCCAAACTCTCAACTCCCCAGTTCCCAGAGCTGCTCAGATTTCCTGGATCTGACATGGGATTGCCCAACCTAAAGGTTTCTGCTTCAGCTGCCCATGCTCAGGACTCATATTGGGACTGCTGGGAGGGGGAGACACAGCCCTGTCCTCAGAGAGCCCCAGTTTGAGGGGGAGATTTTATTTTATTAATTTTTTTTAAAGATTTTTTATTTATTTATTTGACAGACAGAGATCACAAGTAGGCAGAGAGGCAGGCAGAGAGAGAGAGGAGGAAGCAGGCTCCCCACGGAGCAGAGAGCCCGATGTGGGGCTCGATCCCAGAACTCTGGGCTCATGACCTGAGCCAAAAGCAGAGGCTTTAACCCACTGAGCCACCCAGGTGCCCCTTTATTTTATTAATTTTTAAAAAAATTTATTTAGGGGCACCTGTGTGGCTCAGTCATTAAGCATCTATCTTTGGCTCAGGTCGTGTTCCTAGGGTCCTGGTATTGAGCCCCTCTTTGGGCTCCCTGCTCAGCGGGAAGCCTGCTTCTCCCTCTCCCATTGCCCCTGCTTGTGTTCACTCTCTCACTTTTCTCTCTCTCTCTCAAATAAATAAACAAAATCTTAAAGAAATACTTCAAAATTATTTACTTATCTATTTATTTGAGATAGAGAGAGAGAGCACAACGGCAGAGAGGGGCAGAGTGGGAGGGAGAGAGAGTCTGAAGCAGACTCTCTGCTGAGCTCAGAGCCTGACCTGGGGCTGGATCCCAGGACCCTGAGAAAATGACCTGAGCAGAAATCAAAGGTGGGACACTTAACCAACTGAGCCACCCAGGAGTCCACATAGGTGGGGGGAGATTTTAAACAAACAAATAAATAAACAGAAGACTAGGACATTAGAGAAGAGATGGAGCACTTCTGGAGAAGAACTTCCCAGGGCTGTTCACTCCAAAGTTGTTCCGGGAATGGGCAGCAGCAGGACCGGGGATCTCATGCCTCCTAGATGGAATCCCCATCCTGAGGGCTGGGAGCAGCTGCCTGGAGATCCGCACATTCTTCACCCTTCCTTTTCACACTGAGCTTCATTCTCCCCAAAGGCTTTTCATGCCCTCTGTGTTGTTGGAGCTCTATAACTCCTTTACAATAGTTCTACGGGGTCTCTGAGGAAGGCAGACAGAGGGCATCATCCCATGGTTAAGGGAGGGGAAACTGAGGCTCTAGCCTGATATCGTGAGCAGCCTGGTCCAAAGTTGGGCCTGGATTCCTGGATCTTGGCCAGAGGTCTTCTGTGCCCATTTCCCCTATAGTGACTCTAATGCCTCCTCCTCGTGGTGGAAGTAGTTGCAATCCTTAGCCATTGTAGAGACTGATGCATAATGAAAGTCAAGCGATTCAAGAGGGGCCTGGCGCATGCGGAGCTCTCACGGTGCTGGGACTGCTACTACTGGTTATTTTGTTTATTCAGTGCTCTCCCCAAAGCAGACTTTGGGACAAGGATTTGGATGCCCTTAGTTTATTCAGGAGGCAAGCCCCAGAAACTACAGCAGCGGAAGTGGGGAACTGGAGACAGAGGTGGGGAGGGAGCCAGTTTTGGGTGTCAGTGAGCAGCTACCACGGCGGAGAAGTGGTTCTCCCTTCCACTGAGGACCTCTTGGCTCTCTGTGTAGGAAAGGCCACCATCGTGCCCCGTGCCTAGCACATTGCTCAGCGCAAACCAGGAGCTCAAGAAATATCTTTTGGAATATGAAGATGCCCATGATAACATTGTATGGCACATCTTCACTTTTGCCCACGCCTCTCCATGCCACGTGCACACCCCTCTAGGGCAGGCCCAGGACTGTGTGCCCTTGAACCTGGCGTGGTGCCAGGTACATGGCCGGTAGGTAAGACTCAGGTGTTGACTGAACAGAGGGGATTCCTGGAATCCAGGGCATAATAGAGCTCCATCTTGGGTGAGGAATAGAAACCCAAGTCCAGACCACTTCTGCGCCCAGGCTGGAGTGGGAGGCAGGCAAGCCGCGAGGAGAGCTATCGGAGAAAGCTGATGGATGAAAGATTACAAGCGTCAGAGCCACCTGGAGAAAAAGCAGGAGCTAATGTGCCCTTGCCTCACCAAATTGGCTGGCCTGTGGGACTTCCAGCGGAGCTGGCCTCTGGCTTGGGAAGGCAGGTGTGGAGCCCATGTCATACAAAGAGAGAAAAAATAGGAATTTTTAAGAAAGGAAGGTCTGCAGAGGAGGCTTTGTGAGCAACAAATGAGGAGGCCCTACCAGAGAGTGTGCAGCTTTGGCAGCAAGAAGGAGTCTGAAAATAGCAGATCGGGAGAAGGGCTGCCGCAGCAGGAAGGCGGGTGGATCCTGAGGGGCAGCGGGGCTTCTGTGGACATCTTCGGTCTAGTGGGTGATTGAGAGGGGAAAGACCATGGGAGGTGGGGAAGGCAGCGACCACGGGAGCAGGGAGGCCTCTTCGAATCGCCTTTCTGCAGTTCCCTTTCCTCCAGCCGAGGTCAGCCTTGCAACAATGGCTGACTCCCCGCAGGATACAGTTTGAAAGGACTATCAGTAGGTCATTGTCACATGATGCTGTACGAAAAGACCACCTTGAAATTCACTTGTGTAAAACAATATGTATTTGCTTCCTTATTTATTTATTTATTTATTTTTGCTTCTCAAATTTGTGCACACTGGTCCCCCCAAGATGTGGGGTCTGTGTCTTCTCCCCTTGAATCTGAGCTCAGCTCAGGGACTGCCCGTAGTCACCTCAGAAATGGCCTATCTCTAATTTTTGTTATGCAAATAATAAATGTTGGTTTAACTAGATATTCCCGCTGAAAGCACCTTAACAGATGCCAAGGTATTTCAAGTCACATCCAAAACCAGGGAGAGAATTTTAGCCTGGGGGTCTTTCCCCCAGGGCCCCCAGAGACTAGCCTCCATTGGCCAAGCTGTAGATCCAGGAGAAATAGCTCTTCTCTCTTATTATCTGTCCTTAAGTGGCTCTGCCCCACTCCATCTACTCTATCTCCATCTCCAACCATCTACTCTACCTCTGTCTCCAACTAGAAGAGTCTCATGTTCTCTCTCACCATGGCTCCCATGTCTAGCCCCACACTTAGGACCCGTAGTTCCACCAGTGTCCCCTCTCCCAATCCCAGCAGTGTTGTCTGATTCAGGGATTTAGGGAAGATCATCGTTCTGCACTCCAGCCCCAGGGAACCAACCACCGACCAGTTGGCCCTACTGTTCTGATCTCCCTCCCCCATGTGGGCTTGGAGCCATGTGCCTCAGCTCTTACAGTAAGAAGCTTCAGCCCCAGTCAAGTGGGTTTACATGCAAAATTCACGGGGATTTGGAGAATTACTCATCACATCCCAGCATAGCTTCCAGGACAGGGGTCTGAGCAAGGAAGAAGGGAAGCACAAGGCTCTGGACCAGTGGGTTCTGCAAAGGATGCAGCCAGGGGACCCGAGTGCTGGAGAAGAAGAAACCCAAACAGGTGTCATCTGTTTCCCTGTGGGGTTAATGACCCTGCTGTCCTTCCCTGTGCATTTATAACTTACTCTGTGGGAACAGGATGCTGTTGCTCCCTCTCTGCTTCAAGGTGCCTTCTTTCTTTGTCTCCACTTCTTATTAGGCGTGTGTGTGTGTGTGTGTGTGTGTGTGTGAGTCATTGTCACCTGTGTGTTGTTCTTTCTGTACCTGGTCCCTATTAGCCTCTTTTCCAGCCAGGTATTTCCTGACTTTCTGGGAGTCCATGTTTGTCTCTACTGGGTCTTCATAAAGGCCTTCAGTTTTGGGGGTGTCTGAGTGGCTCAGCAGTGAAGCATCTGCCTTTGGCTCAGGTCATGGTCCCAGAATCCTGGGATGAAGTCCCACATGGGATTCCTGGCTCTGGGAGTCTGCTTCTCCCTCTCCCTCTGCCTCTCCTCCCTGCTTGTGCTCTATCTCTCTCAGTAATATAAATAAAAATCTTTAATTTAAAAAAAAAGGCCTTCAGTTTTTAAACTTGGAAACTGCTTAGGTCTAGAGGTGATACACAACAGCACATGGCATTGAAAGGCGGATGACATTTTCTTCTCACAGCTGCTAAGTCCTTCTGATCTTCCGTCCATGGTGGGACACAGGTTCCCTTCTCTCTCATAGCCATGCTTTTCAGCTGAAATTGTGCAATGCGATTTTCCTTAACTTTGACAAATGGAATATATTTGCTTGTGGGCTGCATGAAGACTCGAGGAAAATTACGTATTGCAGGTCACTAAAGGGAACAACCAGACGTTGACCCCAGATTCTCCCCAGTGCCAGGGGCCAGGCCTAGGGCAGTTTTAAGGTCTCTAGCCACCATCCATGCTTCCTCCAGAGAAGGTAAATGAGGAAGGGCTCACCTCATCAGACATCTGCTCTATTGGCTGATTGGCAGTCATCCCCCACAACCGTTTGCCCCCACTCCCCTATCTGGGAGCCGAGCTGTCATATTCTTAACCATTCTGATGACTAATGTTGGAACAAAATCCTCAGCGAACTCAGAGGGGGCAGGAAACTTTTGAGCTTGGCCCCCTGCCCCATTCCGTGCTAGGGGGGTGGCATTTTCTCCAGGCAGAATAACTCTGCAACATCTGCATCCTGGCTTTCCTTGGCAACCTTCCTGCTTGCTTAATGGAGCTAGAATGTTCCAGTTAAACCTGTGGGGTTCCAGGCTCTCTACCTGGGTACAGTCCCTGACACCTGGACGTGGGTGGGGAACTGAAGAAGGCATGTGTCCCCTTGCTGGCAGAGCAAATCCAGAACTGGAGGAGGTCTTTGGGGTTTGGCTTGGGGTGCTAAGAAGTTAGGAATGTCAAGGGCTGAGAGAAAGATCCCTGGGCACAAGGGATAGCTGGCACACCATGCACCCCCCCTTGTTCTTTACCCCACCCCTTTTCCCATGAGGGAGGACTGGAAAAGGACTGGTGAGGAAGCCTGGCTTATAAAATCGATGTGTGCTCCCTTCTCCTACTTGACCTTCAGCAGAGGCACCGTTTGACTCCATGGAGCCCAGAGATTTCCAGGTCTCAGGGACCTCTCTGGGGTCATCCGCCGAAATGACTATGTCTTGACATACAGTACTCCTGGACACGGGGTGGGGATGGGGGATGAAGCTGTGGCTGTAACAGGTTCTAGAGCTCCAAATTGGTGCCTGCTGAATGTCAGAGCAAGAAAGGGCATTGGCTCTTTTGTCTGACTCGCTCATGTTACCCTGGGGGAAACAGAGGCCTAAAGAAAAAAGCAGCAACACCACCACAGATCCAGACAGACTCCATAACTCACACAAGCATGTTTATGGAGGAATGAGTCTTCTGAGCTGACTGCCTCTGACTCCAAACCCCCACCCTCAAAATCCAGGATTCTCTGGCCTGGCTGCGTGTTCAAACTTCAAAACACCCATGCCAGGGCTGAAGCCCAGACTAACTGAATCAGAATCTCTGAAGGCAGAGTCAGGGTATTGGTACTTTTTTTACAGATTCTACTTGTTTATTTGGTGGTGGGGTGGAGAGCATGGGTGGGGGAAGGGGCAGAGGGAGAAGCAGACTCCCCGCTGAGGGCAGAGCCCAACGAAGGGGGCCAATCCCAGAGCCCCGAATCATGACCGGAGCCGAAGTCAGACCCTTAACTGACTGAACCACTCGGGCACTCCTAGTGATTTTTTTTAAAAGTCTATTTATTGAATAACATCCTTCTAGAAAAGTCTATAGATCCTAAATTACACATTTAATGAACATTCACAAACTGAAGACATTCATGCAACTGGCACCCGACTTAAGAAACAGAACATCACCCACCACTAGGAACCCTTTGTGCCCCCTCTCGGTCTCCCCCTAAGGTTGACCAATATGCCCACTTCTGACGTCCGAGATCGGTTTTGCCCTTTTGCGAATGTCACACAAATGGAATAAAAAAATACGTATTTTCTTGCACGTGTGGCCTCATTCATGAGCATTTTGTTTGTGGGAGGCATCCCAGCGATTGCCTGTCATTATATTTGTTCATCCCATTGTGCTCCAGAATCTCATTGTGTGAACGAGCCACCTCTGTCGGTTCTCTGACTGATGAGCTCATGAATCATTTCTGGGTGGCTCACTGTGACCAAGGGTGCTATGAACACTTTTGTGTGTGTGTTTGGAGGGTATGTGCCTGCCTTTCTGTGGGTACACACCTAGGAAGTGCTGGGTCAGGAGGCACATGGACGTTTAGTTGCGATAGTGCCAAGTAGTTTTCTGGTGTGACTGTACCATTTATACTCCCACCAGCAGTGTCTGGGAATTCTGGTGTCTCTACACCCAGCTGGGACTTGGTATCATCGGTTCTTTTTCACTTTCGGCAGCCTGTGGGGTGTGCAGGGGAATCCCGCTGTGGTTTATTCTGCATCTCCCTGATGGCTAGTGAAGCTGAGTACCTGGACGTGTTTATTGTCCACTTAGGTAACCTTCTTTTATAAAGTGCTTGGTAAAAGTTTTTCTCCAGACATCTGTATTTTTTTAAAGCTCCCCTGGTGATACTAATACATAACTGGGGTTGAGAATTTCTGTGTCTTAGCCACTAGGCTAGGAAGTTTTGGCTTTGGGAGACAGAATTGGTGAACTGTGTGTGTGTGCGTGTGTGTGTGTGTGTGTGTGTGTGTGTGTGTGTAGGTGTAAAAAAGGTACCTATAAGGAGCCATAACTCTGGAGGCTGGGATGCCCTCTGGGAGCAGCTCAGCTGGACCCTTCCGGAAGGCACACTTGCCAAGAGAAGGTAAGAAACTCCCGCCCAAAGGAGAAGCAAAGACCACGTCACAAGCACAGAAACACGCTGTGACAGTGGCTGGAGCAGCAGGTGACCAGAGCCCCACAAAGCTGACCCCAGGAGCTGCTGGCTGTCCCAGATGGCTCCCACTGATTTAACACCCTCTGAATTAAAGGGCTTGCAGCAGGCTTGGCCCCGTTGGAGCCGTCTTTATTAGGAACAAAATAAAGGAAGGTCACCGAGCCACATAAACCAGAAAAAGTGACATCAGATATCGACTGTAAGAGAGGGGGATTAATGATGGTTTGTTGACAGGAAGGCAGGAACCGGCCCCAGCTGCCCCCCGCCCGCCAAGTAGGGACCTGGAGGCAAACATTTCATTTTGACGTCTGCCAGCATAGCCCAGATAATCAGATTTCTCTGGGAGGACAAGGCAAAAGCATCAATAAAAAAGGGCAGATTTATCCTCCCAGCCTCCCAAGCTTAGTAGGTATGGGCTGGGCTGGTTGTCCAATCAGAGCAGGACACTGTCACTGTCACCTTCACTGTTCCCGGTGTCCCCTCGGGTTGTTCAGCACAGTGGGTGGGGTGATATCTCATAGACCCCTGCCCTCCTTGGCTCCTATGGGAGCCTGATGATCCCACCCCAGCCAACAGCTCCTTGAGGCCATCTGTCTATGCCCTGGGCTCTCCATGGTCCATCACACCTGGACCTACTTGGGCTAGATTATCTAATGAGCTGTAACAAATATGCTCCACAGAGTGAGGACCCATCAAGCGACAAATTCCAGCCTAGGCAGCTGACAACTGACAGTTGTCAGTTCAAAATGAATCCCAGGACCCAATGTTGGAGGCATCTAAGGGCTCCCTGGCCCAGGACATCTCTCCTTAGACTTCCTAAATGATCTTCCCCGCTAGTTTTACTCTGTAACCAACCTGCAGAGAAATTCTGACATTCGTTTGACCATGTTGAAAGCAGTGGTTGGTTGTTTTTCTAGCTGGAAATGTTTCTAGAAGGATTATCTAGTCCTTCCCTCTCCCTGTACATCATCATCATGACGATCCTTTTTATGGAGAACTTGCTATGTGCCAGGCACCGCCCTAAGTGTGCTCCACACTTGAGTGTATTTTATCTCACAGCAATCCTATGACACAGGTGCTCTTGCCATGGCCCTTCTACAGATTAAAAAACCTGAAGCATAGAGAGGTGAGGTAATTTATCCATGGCCACACAGCCGCAGTATATAAAGAGATAAAGACTTAGAAAAGGACAATAATATTGCCCTCATAATTTACTGAGTGCATATGTTAATGTCAGAGGCTTTATGTATTTTATTTTTAAGTCTTATAAAACCTCTTTAGGTTGGTGTATTAATTTGCTAGGGCTGTCACAAGAAAGTATCAAAAACTGAGTGGCTTGAACAAGAGAAAGGTCTTGTGGTTCTTGGCGTCCAGATGTCCAAGACGAAGGTGTCAGCAGGGCCACACTTCCTCTGAAGGCACTAGGGAAGGGTTTGGTCTGGGACCCTCTCCCAGCTTCTGGTAGCTCCTGGGCTCATGGCAGCAAAACACAAATCTTCATATGACATTCTTTCTATGAATCACTGTGTTCAAATTCCCCCTTTTATAAGGACACTAGTTATATTGGATTAGAGATCCATCCTAATGACTTCATGTTAACTTGATTGCATCTTTAAAGACTTCAGTTCTAAATATGGTCAGATTCATAGTACCAGGGGCTAGGACTTCAACATTTTTCTGGAGCACCTCCATGCAATCATAGCAGGTGGGCATTCTCCTTTGTTGCCAACGAGGAAAAGAAGACTGAGAAGAGAAGTGGCTGGGTCCAGGTAGCAGAGCTGGTCTGGGGAGATGCCTACACCCACACCCACACCCAAGGCTTCGCATAAGGCTCACCTGGAAAGTTTTCAAAAGCACTGCTCCCTGCTCCACTTGAAGAGATTTGTTGATCCCCAGGCGAGTCTATGTGTGGCCAAGGTTGAGGTCATCAGAGTTCAAGCCTGGGCAGCCTACACCACTGGTGTTGCCTGTGTCTTGGGTTGAAGGGGGTCAGAGCTCCCCACATGGCAGCCTGCTGGCTCCACCACCACTGCCCTCCCCTGAGTGCCTTTCTGCATAATTCTTCCATTAGCCAGCTCCCTGGGGATACCTTTAGCTCATGTCCACCATCCTTAACTTCCCTTTGCTTTCCAGGTGGGTGCTTGATTCTGCGTTTTAAATGGAAACTCAGCACCTTTCCTGCTTTTTCCGGGAGCTGAGGCATTGCTTCCTTACTCATTTCAATGATTTCTTAAGACTTATCAGGATATAAGGACAGAAACACAGGATTAGTGTAGAGAGACAGTTGTGTAGCAAAGATGCCAAGTAGGCAGCATCACACCAACAAGGGGATGCCCATTGCTGGCAGAATGGTGGCTTCCATCTCACAAGAATGCAGGGAGTTATTTGCCCTCCTGAAGATTGTCATTAAGGAGGCAACAAGTTTAGAGTCCAGACCTGTCTGGACCATAGCACAAACTAGAGCTGTAAAGAGCTTTACCTGTGCAGAGCCCTCCAACATTCATCCCTTTGTATGGAAGATCTATAAAGCAAATCTTGCAAACCTTTCTCTTTAGATAGATGGTTTAGAGATTTTACATGACTTACTTTTATCAGAGGTGGTATTTGTGGAGAAAGGGCAAGACCTGGGATTCCTTCTCCAGTGTTCTTTCTGGTTATCTCTCATGCAAAATACCAGGTTTCAAAAATATGTGTATGTATATAGACATACCTAGACCTACACACACACACACACACACACACATATATATATATGCCACCTTGTTCCATAAGAGAATCTGGAAGGCCTTACAAAAACACATATACTATAAGAGGATAAAATACATTAGGAAGCACAAATAAGAGGAAAAAGGGGTAAAGGAGGCAAAACCAGGGAGGAAGGTTTTGGCTTAAAGATATCTTCTCAGGCCTGGCTCCCCATGGAGCAGAGTCTGAGGATGTTAACATCAAGAAGTTAATTAGCGGTACCCTTGGGACCTACACTTGTGGCAGGGAAGGACAAGCGGCAGGACTGGGCGGGAGTAGAAGCTGGGCCATGATTCGATCACTATAACAGGAAGTGGAATGAAAATGAAAATGGAATTGGGGCCAAGCCAAGCCATTCCACTCCCACCTGGATCAGTCTTTGGATGTGGGCTACTAAGGGGAGTGGTGTGACCTTGGGTAAGGTAGCTCTCTTCAGCCAAGGGCAGAATTGTCAAAATTGAGCAAATAAATATAGGAGATGCCCAGTGAAATTCACATTTCAGATTACCAATAAATCCTGTTTAGTGTAAGTATGTCCCAAATATCACATGGAATATACTTATACTTTTTTTTTTTCTTTGAAAGGATATGTTGTTCATCTGAAATTCTAATTTAACCGAGTGTCCTAAATTTTCTTTAGACACCCTAGGGAAGAATTCATTTGTGAGCAGCCAGTCAGCAACACTAAGCAGCTGGAGGAATGGGTACCTGAGTCCTGAGGGAGGGATCTATTCAGCACAACATTGCATTTACTATGGGTGCTATACATTTACAATGATAGAGTCCAAGGTCAAGTCTCAGTTTCCCGACAGCCAAAGAACAATACATTTTAACTTTAGCAGTGGCCTAACATTTTCTAAATCTTGGAAAATTTTGCTTAAGAGAAATGCAGATTGCTTTGGTCATGAAACTTCAAGAAATTTCTCCTTGGGCTTTGTCAGAGTGGGAATAAGGTGATGTACTGGACGGTTATTCTTACTCCAAGAGGTGGTGGTCTGGCTAATGTCCCATCTTGTGAAGGACAAGGCTTTATTTATGCACATATTTGTTCAGTACATATTTATGAAGCCCCTGCTGAGACCCAGCACTGAGCTGGAGGCCAGATATTTGGTGGTGAACAAGGCAAATATTACTCCTGGCCTCACAGAGATGACAGTCTATCCACCTGGGATCTAACGCCTCAATCAGGATGGCAACTAGGTCTCAGCTGAAATACTAATTTTTTGGTAGAGGCTGTCTGTACCTCTGAGTTGGGAAAGTTTCACTATCAGTCAGAATTCAGGTTAGAACACTATAACAAAGAGGCCCTAAAATATAGTGGCTTAAATAAGACAGAAAGTATATTTTACAGTGGGTCATCTGGGGCAGGTGAGACGGCATTGTGTCCCTCATTCCCAAGGCTGCCAAGGATTCAAACTTCTATGTCAGTGCTCCAAGATGATAGTGCACCAATACCCTGTCTGCATTCCAGCCAGAGGAGGGCAAGGGGGGGGACCTCTATGCCTCTTCACCATAGAAGCATAACAAGAAAGTTGCACACATCCTTTTTCTTCCCTTTCATTGGGCTGATGTTAGTTACACAGCCCCACCTTCCTGTGGAAGAGGTTGGGAATCGATGTCCTTGTCTCAGAAGCCATCTGTCCAGCTAAAGAGTAGGAAATCTATTTTAATAACATATTAGTAAAAGGAGGAGGAGAGAGTGGCTACTGGGGACCACTAGCAGTCTTGCCCACAGATTCTGAGAGGAAGGGAGTGCTGGGACCACATGATGTCTGTCATGGATACAGGATATGGAATTAAGGCACTTGTGGCACCTGCAACTCACAGTGCTGAGGCTTTCTGGCTCCAGATTCTTGACAAATCCTCTGATATTCTACCCAAGTACTTTCTAAGACAGCCTGAAGATAAGTGAGGAGCATAGGTCAGATTCTGATGACTGAGGTGAGGAAGAAAGGGTCAGAAAGAGTGTACCTCCATTTTTGGAGCTCTGACTATTCATTAGATTCACTTTGGCTGGTCATCAGACCTCAAGATGAGGCTGGCATAGGGGACAGAGGCCACACAAGAGAAAGGGAACTGGCATTTAAAAAAAGATTGCATGTACCAAGCAAGTGCTTTTTATACTTTTACATAGTTACATAATATTCACAGCAGCTCAAATTTTGTTTTTGTTTTCAATCCCACGGTCTAGGCAAGGAAACCAGGAGTAAAAATCAGAGTCAAATTTGAAATAGCAACTACCTTGACTTAATTGATATTAATAGAATACTACCTCCAACAACTGTAGAATGCACATTCTTTTCGAGGGTACCTGGTATGCTGCATGGGATGGAAATGTTCTGGTCCATAAAACAAGTCTCAATAAATTTAAAAGGATGGGACATATAAAGGGTATGCTTTCTGGCCACTATAAAACCAAATTAGGAATCAATAACAATGAAATATACACATAACTACAAAGATTTAGAAATTGAGCATTTTTCTAAAGGATCATAAATTAAAGAAGAAATCACAGAGGAATTACAAAATACTTCTAAATGAGTGATAATAAAAAATATACCACATTAAAATCTGTGGGAGATAGCTAAAGCAGTGCTTAGAGAGTAATTTATGGCTTTAAACATCTACATTATAAAAAAAGACATGTCTGAAATCAATTATTTAAGGTTCCACCTAAGAAGCTAGAAAACAGGGGCACTTGGGTGATGCAGTTGGTTGAATGTCTGACCTTGGTTTCAGCTCAGGTCTGACCTCAGGGTGGTAAGATTGAGCCCAGCATCATCTCCAAGCTCAGTGCAGAGTCTGCTTGGGTTTTCTCTCTCCCTCTTCCTCTGTTCCTCCCTTCCTCTCTCTCTAAAATAAATAAAATCATTTTAAAAAGAAGCTGGAAAACAGAGCAAAGCAAACCGGGGTAAATAGAAAGAAAAGAATAAAGATAAAAGCAGAAGTCAGTGAGGTAAAAAACAGATGACAACAACAAAAAAATCATCTGCCAAAAGCTACAACAAAACTTCTGGCTAGATTCATTAAGAAAAAAAAGAAAATGAAAAAATAAAAAAAATAACTAATCTCAGGAATGAAGTGAGAACATCACTGTAGATCTTAAAATATTAAAAAGATAATAAGGAAATATGAGTAACTTTGTCCCAAGAAACGTACTAATTTAAATTAAGTGGAACAATTTCATAAAAGAATCAAATTGCACAACTGATTCAAGAACAAATAGAAAAATGTTAATTGTTCTATATCTAAGAAATCTAAAGAAATTGAATTTGTAATTAAAACTTTCACAAAAAGAAAATTTCAGACTCAGGTGATTTCACTGGTAAATTCTATCAGGCATTTAAGAATGAAGTAATACCAATTCTACTCAAACTCTTCATATTTAATTAATTAATTTATTTTTTTCAGCGTAACAGTATGCATTGTTTTTGCACAACACCCAGTGCTCCCTGCAATACGTGCCCTCCCTATTACCCACCACCTGGTTCCCCCAACCTCCCACACCGCCCCTTCAAAACCCTCAGGTTGTTTTTCAGAGTCCATAGTCTCTTGTGGTTAGCCTCCCCTTCCAATTTCCCTCAACTTCCTTCTCCTCTCCCTCTCCCAATGTCCTCCATGTCATTTGTTATGCTCCACAAATAAGTGAAACCATATGATATTTGACTCTCTCTGCTTACTCAAACTCTTCAAAGGACTGTATTGTACCCCCCCACGCCCCCCCTTCCCCTGATCCATATGTCGAAACCCTAATCTCTAATACTGGTATTTGGTATTTGGGGTGGGACCTTTGGAGGTAATTAGATTTAGATGAGGTCATGAGGGTGGAGTCCCATGATGGGATTAGTGTCCTTATAATAAGAGAAATAGATCCTCCCTCTCTCTTTCTTTCTCTCTCCCTTTCTCTCTCTCTCTTTTTCTCTCTCTGCCATAGGAAGACACAGGGGAGAGGTAACCATCTACAAGCCAGGAAGAAAGTTCGTATCAGAACCTGACCATGCTGGCACCTTGATTTTGGACTTCCAGTCTTCAGAAGTGTGAGAAAATGAATTTCTGTTATTTGAGTCACCCAGTCTATGATGTTTTGTTATAGTAGACTGAGCTGATTAATATAAACTTTTCCATAAAGCAAAGAAGGTAAGAAAACTTTCTAACGCATTTTATGAGGTCACCATTACCTAATACCAAAACCAGAAAAAGGCAATATGAAAAAAAAAGTGTAATGGACCAATATCCCTCATGAATCTAGATTTCTTACCCCCCAACCAAAAAAAAGTCTTTAACAAAATATTACAAAATAGTAAAGCAATGCATACATATTTATGTGACATCATGACTAAGTAAGGTTTATTCCAGTAATGCCAGATTGGTTTAACATTCAAAAATCAATCAATGTAATTCTCTATATAAGCAGAATAAAGGAGAAAAAAAAAATGACCACATCAGCAGATGCAGACAAAGCATTTGACATAAATGCAACACCCAATTACATTAAAAACTCTTAGCAAATTGAAAATAGAGGAGAACTTCCTCAATTTGATTAAAAATGTCTACAAAAATCTTGTAGCAAACATTATACTTAATAGTTAAAGATTTAATGCTTTCTCTCTTGTCAAGAAATATGAAGAATCTGAATTTTACTCTACTTGCAAGCTAACAAGTTAGCCTAACACAGTCTTATGGATATTGTATTAGTTGGCTGTGGCTGCCATTAACTAAATACCACCAGATGTGGCTTAAACAGCAGAAATTTTATTTTTTCCCAGTTCTGGTGGCTAAAATTCCAAGGTCAGGTTTCAATCAACGCTAGCTTCCAGGTGAAAGCTCCCTTACGGGCTTCTGACCATACTTGGACCTCAAGTATGTGGCATAGAGAGAGTGTGGCAGAGAGAGAGAGAATGAGAAAGAGAGAGAGAGAATGAGATGGGGGAAGGGAGAGAGGAAGGGAGAATGAGAGAAAGAATGAGAGAGGGTTGGGGGGAGAGAGAGAAACAAGCTCTCTGGTGTCTCTTCTTATGAAGACACTAATCTTAGAGGGTCAAGGCCCCATCCTTATGATCTCACTTAACCCTAGTCATCTCTTTATAGGTCCTATTTCTAAATGTATTGGGGTTAGTTGCATTGAGGCTTAGGGCTTCAACATATGAATTTGGGGGGATTCCATTCAATCCACAGCAGACGCTGACAGCTGACATGAGACTTCTGGGTCAGAAACAAAGAGCTTAATTGCTCACTGCACAGCAGGTAGCATAAGTCTCATGTTCTTAACATTGTCCTCCCAGGTTCTATTGGGCCTAAATGAATACTTTGCACAAACTAGTTTGTGTCACAGATGAGGGATGCTAAGCTTAGGGAACTCTGATCTTTTGTAAGGGGTTGCATGCAAACCCTCCCAGCCTTTGCCCTGGAAGGATTATCCTAGACAGCTAACAAATCATTCTTCTTTTTGCAGAGAGAGACACTATCTCTGTATTCCTAGGTTGTTCACTTACAAATACTCCTGAAAAAATAGACTAGAGGGGTGCCTGGGTGGCTCAATGGGTTAAAGCCTCTGCCTTCAGCTCAGGTCATGATCTCAGGGTCCTGGGATCGAGCCCCGAATCGAATCGGGCTCTCTGCTCAGCGGGAAGCTGCTTCCTCCCCTCTCTCTGCCTGCCTCTCTGCCTACTTGTGCTGTCTGTCAAATAAATAAATAAAATCTTAAAAAATAATTAACAAAAAAGAAAAAAATAGACTAAAATAAAAAATAGTCCAGACACTCATGTCTCTTCTTTTTTTTTTTTTAAAGATTTTATTTATTTATTTGACAGACAGAGATCACAAGTAGGGAGAGAGGCAGGCAGAGAGAGAGAGAGAGAGAGAGGAGGAAGCAGGCTCCCTGCCAAGCAGAGAGCCCGACGCGGGACTCGATCCCAGGACCCTGAGATCACGACCCGAGCCGAAGGCAGCAGCCTAAACCACTGAGCCACCCAGGCGCCCCACAGAAGAGAAATCTCTTGCACAAATGCGTGCGATCCATGGAGAATTATTGCCCAACAATCCTAACATAGCGAACACAGGAAAGACAACCATCTTGCCACTTTAATTCAATGACATACTAGACATGATGGCCAGTGAGGATTCTAAGAAAGGCATAGAGATTGAAAAGAAAGAAAAAAAACTGTATTTGTAGATGATCTGGCTGTTTACACAGAAAATGCTCAAGATTTAGGATTTATACTACAAAACAACTACTAGAATTATTAAGTCACTTTAGAAAGATCACAAGATACAAGGTCAAATACTAAAGACAATTAGATTTCTATACACCAATAAAAAATTCTTAAACTCCTACTTAAATAGCAAATGAATCATAAAGCATTTAGGAACACATTTGAGAAAATAAATGCAAAGCTGAAAGAAACGAAACACACTGAGAAGAAGTAAAGAAGATCTAAATAACTAGAATGATATTCCATGTTCATGAATTGGAAGACTTAAAATTGGTGTAATGTCAAGTCTCCCCAAATTAGATTTTCCCCCTTAGATTCAATGCAATCCCAATCATAATCCCAACAGATTTTTTTTTAAAAGGTATGGACACGCTAATTTTAAATTTTATATTGAAATGCAAAGGATTTAGAATATATAAGGCAATCCTTTTAAAAAGAACAAAGTTGGAGGGCTTATGCTGTTTGTCTGCAAGACTTATTACAAAAGCTACATTAATCCAAACAGTATAGATTGACATAAAGATCAGCTAATAGGTCGATGGGATAACATAGAGGGCCTCAAAATGGACCCATATACATATAAATATTTGATTTTCACCAAAGGCACCAAATCAATGTAGAAAAGGAAAAAAAGGAGAAAAGGAAAGTCTTTTTGACAAATAGCCCTGAAAGAACTGGATATTAACATGGAAAAAATTAATCTCAGCCCTTGCTTTACACACCACAAAAATTAATTTGATATGGATCATAAACTATAAAGCTGCCAGAAGAAACTAGGAAAATATCTTTGTGACTTAGGGATAGATAGCCAGGGTTTCCTAGATAGGATTAAGAAAGACAATAACCATAAAAGAATATGTTGTCAAGTCAGACTTCATAAAAATTAAAAACTTCTGCTCATCAAAAAACACTATTGAGGAAGAACCAAGAAAGCCACAGATCAGGGGAAATGTTTGCAAAACATATATCTAACAAAGAACTAGTGTCCGAAATGTATACATCATTCCAGTAATTTAATAATAAAAAGACAAACAACCCAAAAGAAATAGGCAAAGATTTGAACAGACACTTCACAAAGAAAGATAAATGAATGGCCAATAATCACATAAAAATGCTCAATATCGTTAGTCATCAGGAAAGTGTAAATTAAAACTACACTAATATACTGCTGCATACCCATTTGAATGCCCTTAGTTAAAATGACTGACAGCACCATTGTTGGTAAGATGTGGAAAGGAACTGGAGTTCACATATATTGCTGATGGGAGTGTAAAATGGTACAATTACTGTGGAGCATTTTGGCAGGTGTTTTGCTTTAATAAAACTAAACATACGTCTAACCTGTGACCCAGTTAATTTCATTCCTAGATATTTACCCTTATGAAATGGGATCATATGTCCACAGGAAGTGTTGTTCATATCAGCTTTATTCATAATTGCTCAGAACTGAAAGCAGCCTAGGTGTCCATCAGCAGGAGAATGGGTAATCAAACTGTGATATATTCATTCAATGAGCTACTACTCAGCCATCAAAAGGAATGATTTACTGATTCACCCAGCATGGAGAATGCTCAGAAGCTAAGTGAAAGCGCCCTTATGCAGAAGAGTATGTACTATATGCTTATGCTTCCATTTACATAAAATCTGGCAAACGATGCTATGGTGAAAAAAATCAGAACAGTGCCTGTGTTGCAGAATTGACTGGAAGAGATGGGAGGGGACTTTCTGGAGCTTTGGCAGGGTTCTACGGCTTTGGGTCACACAAGCACGTGTATTTGTCCAAACTCATCAAATGATATATTTAAGGCTGATTAATTCACTGTATGTAAATTTCACCTAAAAAAGAAACTGTAAAACAAGCATCAAACTCTAGTTAATGACATGTATACTGAAGTATTTAAAGATGAATTACCCTAATGTCTGTAATATGTTTTGAAATGCATCAAAAATA
Source organism: Meles meles (assembly GCF_922984935.1). Lineage (NCBI taxonomy): Eukaryota > Metazoa > Chordata > Mammalia > Carnivora > Mustelidae > Meles > Meles meles. Next base: position 89,306,010 of record NC_060070.1, on the reverse strand, counting down.
AGAATTATTAATGGATAGATAATAGATGACAAAGCAAATGTTCAAAAATGTTGATTATAGAATATAAGTGATAAATATATGGTGTTCATTGAAAAATTCTTTTCCCTTCTCAGTATATTTGATGCTTTTCATTAAAAAAATGTGGGGAGGGGGTGCCTGGGTGACTCAGTTGGTCAAGCATCTGCCTTCAGCTCAGGTCATGATCCCCAGGTCCTGGGATCGAGCCCTACACCATCACGGGCTCAGGGGGGAGTCTGCTTCTTCTTCTCCCTCTGCCCCTCCCCCCTGCTTGTGCGTTCACACACACACTCTCTCTTTCTGTCTGAAATAAACTAAAAATTGGGAGGAATATGAACAAAATATTATTGAAAAGCATTTGCATACACCCCCAAATTTATGGGGATTAAAATTTTTTCTTATAATGATATACGCTAGGATGCTTAGCTTTTAAGCAACAGATTTGCAGCAAAAGGCTGCCCCAAAGAACAGAGATGACATGCATTAATTAAGGAACTTTCATATAAACGTATGACCTCAAGGCTAATCTTTTCGGTTTTTAGTATGGTATTCTGCCTTCATCAAAGTCATTAGCGGGAATGAGAATGTGATTATGTCTCCACACATCTGTTTGCATTTCACAGCTGCTAGTGAGGCTCAGTCAACACTCTCACGTGCTAATAATTGTAATCAACCCATTTGTTCATTTAAGACAAACAGACGATTACTCTGTGAGGAAGAAATACCTTGAGTCCTAATTTGTTAATTATTAGTTCTTATGAACATTATCTGGTTATACTGTTTCTCTCCCCAAACATATAGAACCTTGAAGCTACTATTTTTTTTCCTTCCTTGAGGATTGATCTGGGGAGTTTTTTCTACTCCCCATCTAGTTTGTAAATACCCAATTAAAAGAAATATGCAGTTCCTCTCTCCCTGCCTGCCTCTCTGCCTACTTGTGATCTCTCTCTCTCTGTCAAATAAATAAATAAAATCTTTAAAAAAAAAAAAAGGGGGCACCTGGGTGGCTCAGTGGATTAAGCCGCTGTCTTCGGCTCAGGTCATGATCTCGGGGTCCCCGGATCGAGCCCCGCATCGGGCTCTCTGCTCTGCAGGGAGCCTGCTTCCTCCTCTCTCTCTGCCTGCCTCCTCCTCTCTCTCTGCTTGCCTTTCTGCCTACTTGTGATCTCTCTCTCTCTGTCAAATAAATAAATAAAATCTTTAAAAAAAAAGAAATATGCAGTGATTATTCTACACACATGTGCATACACACACATACATGATAATGGAAGAGGTGGAGGAATTTCATTTTGGTATAAATATTATATTTATATTATAATAAAAGTCACAATATGCGTGCTAGAGCCATGCCAGGTGGTGAAAAGGATGCTCAATCACATTTGAAGACTGATGCACCCATTCTGCTGTTTATAGGCCCTGTCTGCAGGAGCTCTGTTCATCTGTGTGAAAGGTCCTGTTTAGGAGATACATATCCTTCCCAACTTGGAAACTGGAATGGGACCCCTTATTCAAAGATGTACATGCGTCTCACCTGAAAGTGAAATAAAGACTAATGGAAGCTCATTGAAACTCCTCCTTTTGGCAGACTTCATGGAAGAGGAGGTGAAATAAAGACTAATGGAAACTCATTGAAGCTCCTCCTTTTGGTAGACTTCATGGAAGAGGAGAGCTCCAAGATCAGCTGAGAATGACAAGAAAACATAAAAACCAACAAAGAGAGGAAGAGGTTACTCCGGGAGGCTATGTGTGAATAAGAGTGCAAGTAAAGGACATACAGAGACTGACTGCCATGCACATGGGGAGAGATGGCTCACCTTCCCACACACCAGCTCACTGAAAACTCCCAATCCCATGACATCCTTCATCATAGTTGGGTCCCCACTTTGAGGTCCTCTGGGATGAACAGTGGGCAACCTTCATAAAGCTGTAAGTCATTGTCACAGGTTCCAGCCTCCTGGTCAGAGCACCTCCTTCCCTAGAAGATAGTCAACCTCCTCTTGTTTCCAACACACCTCTCATGGGTGCTGTACAAGCCATCATTGCTTGGTTTCAGCCTTTGTAGACTGTGGCCATGGGGACGTTATCTACTCATTGATTTCTCTAGCATGCCCCCTTTAACCTCTATGCTAAGACAATGCTAAAGAGGAAACTTCTCCTCCAGAGGATGCTTAAAGAATAAGAAGGAGGAGTGTCTGTTCATATCTTCTGCCCATTTTTTGATATGATTATCTATTTTGTGTGTGTTGAGTTTGAGAAGTTCTTTATAGATCCTGGATATCAACCTTTTGTCTGTACTGTCATTTGCAAATATCTTCTCCCATTCCGTGACTCTGAAAAACAACCAGAGGGTTATGAAGGGGCGGCAGGGGGGTGGGGGGGTGGGAGGTTGAGGAACCAGGTGGTGGGTAATAGGGAGGGCACATACTGCATGGAGCACTGGGTGTGATGCCAAAACAATGAACACTGTTATGCTGTAAATAAACAAATAAAAATAAAAAAAAATTGTCAAAAAAAAAAAAAGAATAAGAAGGAGGATGGGAACCAGGAGACAGGGGCCCATAACAGGTGAGACAAGGCTATTCTCCACAGTAACTGACTCATCCTATTTTTATCTGGGACTTTGCCAGTTTTAGCCCTGGAAATCCCACATCCAGGGAACCTCCCTCCCCAACCTTTGTCCTGGGCAAAATGGGATAGTTGGTCACCCATAGGTCTCCTGTGCCCTCCAGAAGCTAGGTGGGACGTTACTGATCTCCTACCAACCTGGGAGATCCCAGAGAAAGCAGGGGTGGTAGAGCTGAAGTTTTACCCAGGAGAACCAGAGCCCTGTCTCTAGCTTAGGTCTTACTTCTTCCCCTTCCCTCTGTCTGTTCTCACCCCAAGTCTGTTCTGGAGACTGAGGAAGGGATGGTAATAAGCATTGCCTTCTCTCTGCCAACCCTGCAGTGGAGGGATCTGAGAAGTCACAGAGCCACCTGAGTTTGGGTCATTCTGCATTCTGGGCAATTGTTCAGAGAAGGGGATCTTCCATTCTGGCCATCCTCAAAGATCAGCCCTAACTGCTTCACAGCCAGTCTCACAGCTCCTCAGGGTCCCTGGCAGGAGTGTGACAGTCATGTTAGCCTCGCGTCAGGCCTGCCTCTCTGGCTTCTACTCTGACCACTGCAGCAGTCTGGATAAGTGCTGCAAGGCACCATGGATCTGGCAGCGGGCATGCAGGAGCAGGGCATGACACTCGTTGAGATGCCCCCTGCCCTTTATTTCATGGCTTCTATAACTTCTTCCACCCACCTCCAGACACTCAGCATCTTTCCTGGTATGAGGCAGTGGGTGACATTGACCCAGTGTCCCAGGTTTTCCCTGTGCCAGAAACACCATCTGGAAAATGGATTGTAACCTAATAATAGTGGGCTCAAGAAATGAGCTCACTGATAGGAAATTTGGGCTGTAGGAGTTGGGATGTTAAGCTGTGTAAGTGGCCCAGAGCCACTGTCTTTGCTGATCGTTACGGGCAGGTTTACAAATCACATTTTATTACAGGTGTTCATCCAACTGACCTCCCAGTAATGGGGCACCCAAAATGTGCAACCAATCTGAGCCAAGCAAGAGAATCACAGAGAAGTAGAATTTGTCTTTGGCAACCAAAAGTTCCTGGAAAGGAGAGTGGATTTAAACCCAAGAAGCAGAGATTGAGGTTTGGTTAAGGAACTGGTACAGTACATGCATGGCATGAAGCAGGGCCTCTGTAAGAAGGCACAATTATTGTTGCTCTAGAGAGAGTCCGAGAGGCAGAGACTGACAGGAGAGTCATGGAGGGGGGTGGAAAAAGGAAAGGGGAAAATGGTTACGAGAGGCATACATTCCAGAGTCCTTCCAAAGGCATGCTCGAAGGAGTGACAGTCAAAGCCTTCCATGGTGCCTCCCTGGGCTGCAGATTGCTAGGAAAAGCCCCAGTTCATAGATGAATATGCCGACTGAGACTCGAGTTGGGATTTATAGGCAGGACCCTTAGCTCCAAAGACCGTTCGCCTTCGCTCTCGGTTGTGTAACCCCGCAGTGTGCTTCAAGAACTGGGTGAGGGAGTGGCTCACCCGGCAACACCTTGATGGGAGAGGTTGTGTTGGTTCCATCAGACTAGAAGCTCTTTGAGAGTGTGAATGGTAAAGACTGGCTCCCCAGTCAAACTGGGGAACCCCTGAGGTCACAATCTGAGTCTTCCTCTCACATTGGAAATTCTGAGCTCATGGCAGCTTGTTGCAAGAGGATGTAGAAGGCAGGGCTGGTCTGGCCTGGCCATGAAAGCCACCCCTGAGCTGGGCTCAGGAGATTTGAATCCTCTTTGTGCAGGGATGATGGAGACTGTCCTAGGTCCTGGGCAAGTGGTGGGACTCAGTCACACCCCAAAAGGAGGGGACAAGTGTGACAGGGAACAAAGTATTAGGCCACAGCTCTGTCACAGCCTGCTGCTTCCACGCCCCTCAGGGCTATTTTCTGAGTCTTTTACCTCATGCTCAGTGCTCTGAGAGCAGGCCCTGCATGTGGGAGGAGTTGGCCCCACAGAGCTCCAAGAGGACTACAAATAAGCGTGTTGTACTCCCTGCTAATGCCTGAGTTATTGCTTTCCCTTCTTCTCAAATGAAGGAAGCATTTTATTGGCTTGGGTTTAGAAACAAAGCATAAAAATGGCTTGTTTTTCTTTTTTTAATTTTTTAATTTTTAATTTTTTATTTATTTAATTGACAGAGAGAGATCATAAGTAGGCAGAGAGGCAGACAGAGAGAGAGGAAGGGAAGCAGGCTCCCTGCTGAGCAGAGAGCCCGATGCGGGACTTGATCCCAGGACCCTGAGATCATGACCTGAGCTGAAGGCAGTGGCCTAACCCACTGAGCCACCCAGGCGCCCCAAAATGGCTTGTTTTTCTTCTCTGACATCATGAAGCTCAGGCTGGAGAGAGAGGTGTTAGGGAAGAATGAGGAAAGTTGAAGGAGAGAAGTGGGAAGGAAAGCAGGGAAAGATGGGAAAGGACCAGGAAGAAGAGGAGGAAATGATGGGGTGGAGGGCAGGAGAATTCTGCCGGGGTGTGACTTGCTGTAGAGAAGGAGGAGAGAGGAGGAAGGAACGCTGCACTGTGGGACATGCATCCATCTCCCTTTCCAGTGGGAAGGCACTAAGAGCCAAAAGTAACAGAGTCAGTTTCAGTTGAAAAGGCTTACACTCCTGGAGACACTGTCCAGCTCAGGCACGAGGGTTGCAGAGAATGGCTTGGACGCCAAGGGAGGGAAAAGGGTTTTCTAGGCTTCTTCTGGTCCCAGGCCACCACCCACAGGGTTTTGCACGTTTGCTTGTGTTTGTTTCTGTTTTTGATCCCTGAACTGGAATTTAAGGTCTCCCAGGGATAGGGCTGGATGCTTCTCTTATTTTGTGTAGTAGGAATGAGAGTTTCCTAATTTGGGGTGCCTTAAACCAGCTCTTCTCCCTTGGTGTGCTAATAGTGCTACATAACTCGAATGGAGATGGTGTGCTGCAGAGGTGGAGTGGGGGCAAGACTCCCCCTGCACCCACTGTTGCTTCCCAATCCAGTGTGCTCTCTCAATTCCCCCTGTCGTTCCCACAGTGCTCCTCTTGCCGAATGCCATCTCATGCCTCAGTGCCCTGTCACTTGATGGTCATCCTTTATATTTTGACTCAAACTTTATTTCCTTTCTCGAGTTTTTCATGCCACCCCAGGATATGTTCCTACTTTGCCCTCTGTTTATCTTTGTCATTGTGTCATGCTGTATGTATTTTGGTTATCAGTAATGTTTTCAGTTAAGCATTACCTGGGAGGTCTTTGAGAGCAAGAACTGAATCTTATTTACTTTTGTCTGCTTAGCGCAGGGTCAGAAACATGGTAAGCATTTGACTCATATTCAAGGAAAGAGGGAAGGCAGGAGCTGCAAGAAGGCTACAATGTCACTGGTGATACGTAAACTTTGGGTTGAGACAGTCATAGATGAATATCTTTCCTCTGTAACTTATAAGCTATGTGGCCTTGAGAGATTATTTTTCAAGGTTGCCCTGAAGACTAGAAGTAATACATTCTTAAGACACAACCTGGCACATAGTAGGTGCTCAGTAAATAGTAGGGACTGTACGCCAATCCTCTCAAGTGCTAGAGTCCATCCTTAGATGCATCTCTACACCCCCCTTATCCTACCATCTGATGGGATCCTTCCACAGAATCTCTGGACCATTTTTTCCAGGAGGCAGACATGGATTTTTTTTTTCCCATGGGAAGAAATAGTCTTCCTGCATCTTTGCCAGCGTTGACAGCGTGTCTGCCATAGGACTGTTGATAGGAGGTGCAAATGTATTTCCTAATTTGAGATGGTGGTGTTTGGAATGCCTGGAACTGGGCTTTATTTAGCTCTGAATTCCCCAAATAGCAACATGGAGGAAAGAGCCTCCCATCCAAACATCCCATCCAGCTGGAAAATACAATAATCATATGATTATTTTTATTATTGCTATTATTTATTGACTAAATGAATTAATGGGACTTGGATATCCACTGGCATCAAGAATAATGGGGTTTTATTTTTAATTTTTATTCTTTTAAGGTTATTTATTTATTTAGTAATCTCTATACCCAACATGGGGCTTGAACTCCTAGCCCCAAGATCAAGAGTCACTTTCTCCCCCAACTGAGCCAAACCCACTAGAATAATGGGGTTTTTAAATACTGATTTGTATTTCAGAAGTCTCAAAAGATCTCAAATTCCATATAATCAAATACAGATGCTCTACAAATAAAGAAGTTGAGGCTGAAAGAGATCATGTGATTTGTACACGCAGCATCAGAGCCCAGACTAGACCAAAGTCCAGATATTTAGACTCAATTTAATAGTCTTTGTTCTTATGTTTTAAGGCACTAAAACATAAGAAAGGGCATTGAGCTGGCTTTGACCAAGAAATTAGTCATTCTCTGGTACATCCCTATGTCTGCCTCTGCCTTTAAAGGCTTTCTCTCAGCGCGATAAAGGCCACATGGAACACTGGACAGGGAGTCAAAAGACTTAATTTTTAGTCTCAAATCTGCCCAGAACTAATTGTGTGACCTTGGGTAGGTTATTGAACTTCTCAGGGTTTCTGCTTCTTTATTCACTGCCCATTGTCTTTCCATCCATCCACCATCCATCCATCCAACAAGTGTGCATAGAAAACCCATTAGCTCAACTAGAGATGCTTGGGATCCAAGGAAGGTACTAGCATGATCCCTGCCTTCCAAACCTACATATAGTCCACCAGTAGGTGGTAGATAACTACCTGACATGCTCACAAAGGAGAGTAATGAAGAGCTGGCCACATTAAGGAAGGGCAAAAGAGGCATGGAGAACCCAAGGTAATAAACATCTTACAGACCCTTTCTTTCTGGTATTGAAAGGAATTGAGAGAGGGCCAGTGGACTCCTACTTGCCCAGTGTGCTTGCGTCAACATACACACGCATACACACATTCCTGCCTGTCCATAGCTGCCCTCAATGAACTCCCCAGAAATGGACTTGGGAAGTTAGGAATGGAAGGGCCAGAGTTGCAACTAACCTAGGGGAGGCATGCTGCTGGTCACAGAAAATCAAGTCTGCTGGGAGGGGTGTGCTCATTTTCATTCAGAGGTGCACAGGGACTATATATCTCAACACTCCTCCAACACTCTAAGGACATCAGGCATGGGGCACATCAATATGCATCAATGATTTATTGAATACTATTAGGTGACCTTGCAAACGCCTATTTCCTTCTTGGGCCTCAAGTTCTATGTCAGGAAAATGAAGAAGGGGTTTTAGACCAGATGCCACTTGAGTTCATTCCCAACTTTAAGAATCTGCAGTTTCATGAATGAATAACCTTAAAAAAAACCCTTCCCCTTTGACTCTTAAACTGATTTTTTAAAAATATTTTATCCTGAGGTTCCAAAATTTGATGTCCCAATCCTCTGACCCTTCATCCCTGCTCCTCCATCATCCCTCCATTATTGTCTCTCTCCCAATCCCCTAACCCCTTAATTCTGCTAACTCTAGTCCCCATCTAATCTCCTGGAAGATGTTAGTCAAACTAGAACTCTTTAGCTATGGTTGGTGTGGTGCAGTGTCCGTTCTCTCTCTGCTATGTGCACACATACACCTAAACCATCTGTGAAATGCAATGAGCAAGGGTCCCAAGAGGAATTCCAGCCCTTGTCTGAGTTAATAGGAGAGGGGATGAGAAGAGAGGGACTGAATTTCAATCACAATGTGATTATTGGCCTTTTTGAAGTTTTTCTGAGTTTTTTTTTCACCTGGATGGCTCGATATCACTAACCAAATGCTTGTCTCACAAATCGGCTTTGGACGCAGTTCAAATTTAATTACATTCCAGCTAAGTAAATGCAAGAAAGCAAGAGAGAGAGAGAGAAGTGGGGGGGGGGTGGCTTATGTGTATAGACCAGACAACTCTATCCTAAATCTTCAAATCTTCCCAAGTGCAACAGTCAATGTGAGCCAGACACAGATGGGTCAGCTCTGAGATAGATGTGAAACAATAACAAGCTTCTTGTAATTTGAAGCTAGTGAAATTACAATGCCAAGGCTGAGAGAAAATTGAGAAATTGGCAGAGTTTGGTTCAAGTGTGCCAGCTGCCTGGTTCTGTCGCTAGGACTGCCTCTTTGTTCTCTATTTAGCCACTACTGTCTAAGGCACTCAGGCTTTTACCCTGTGTCCCTTATCAAATTCTCCTGTCAGTAAACTTATTCACACTAAAGTGTAAATGACTGAAGATAAATTGCTTTTTCTCTGCCTAAAATTGTGTTTTACTAAGAATAAAACAAGGACAGATAGACTAACACACATGCCAGCACCTAAGAATCAAATTAACAACAAATAAATATGGGCGTGTTGAGTGGCCATGAGAGTAGATACTGAGTGACTACAGACATATACCCTATGGAGTATTAGTAAATGTAGGCATGAGAAAGGGTGACTCAAGTTCTTTGCTATAGAAAATAAGAGAAGAAAGCCACTTGTGGGGGGAAAGGTGATGATTTCTGTGGAGGACAGGGTGAATTTGAGGTGCTTATGGGCATCCAGTGGGGGTGTTCATAGGCCTTTGTATATTCTTGTTTGGTTTAGAGGAGAGGGCTGCACTGAGTCATGTGTTTGGGAGCAATTAACTCAGGAGAGAATCCCAGAGCATAAGTAGGTTTACCCAAGGAGAATTCATAGAGTGAGAAGGGAGGGTAATCAAAGGCAGGAAGGATTTGGGGACCATTAAAAATTTTAAGGAGTGCTCAAGAGATTAAGAAGGTGTGATCCAAAAAAAAAAAAAAAAAAAAAAAAGAAGGTGTGATCCAAGAGGCAGGGAAATAACCATTGTGGTCACAAATAATCGAGGAAAAGAATGATTTTTAAAGTACTCAAAAATGTGAAGCATTGAAAAGAAACTAAGTAAGAAAATGTTTGTGGAGAATGGGCCACACAGAACAGTGTAATTATGAGGTCCTTGGTGTCCTAAACAAAGGTGGTTTTGGTGGAATGATTTGGCTGTAGGCCACATGTTGTGGGTTGAGGGATGAATGGGGTGAGTGGAGGTGTGCATATGGAACATAGGTTACTCTTTAAGAAAATGTGGCTTTTAAAGAAGGTAAGAAGGGAGATGAAAAGCTAGAAGTAGTCTTAATAAAATGGAAGAAATTTTGACCTGCTTCTGCAGTGAAAGAAAAGTCAGTAGGAAGGAGAGTTTGATGAGGAGAAGGTGAATTACTGATGGGACAGGGTCCTTACAAAGATAGAAGGAGAATGGCTCTACATCATGGATGGAAGGGTTTCCCTTGGGCAGAGGAAGGAACACTTGCTCCTTCATGAGAGAAGGAAAGAAGGGATGTATAATTGTGAGAGCAGATGGATTTTTAATGGCATTGAGGGAATCCATCTCTGGTGGTCTGATTCTTCATTGTTAACAGGGATGCCCTATCACTTACTGAGAGGAAGTTTGGGAAGTTTAAAGGTATTCAGAAAAGTTGAGGAAGGTTAGCACAGCTGTTGCAGAGAATCAGAAAAGGAGATTACTCAAGCCCAAGTTTCAAGGAGGAATAAGGGACCAGATTGAGGCATGAGATCCAAACTCTGGTCCCAGTTCAGTATGCACATTTTCTCCCAGGGCTCAGCAGCAGAGGTATAGGGAAAGATGGTTAAATGGACCAAATTTGAAGGATTTAAGAATGCATTTGTCAGACTGACAAGGAGATGATGATGGTGGAGATTCTGGAAAAATGTGGCAAATATAATGTTTTTTTTTGGACCTAGATATTAAAACCTTGCTGTGTGTGTGTGTGTGTGTGTGTGTGTGTGTGTGTGTGTGTGTGAGAATGTGTGCATGCACACACATGTATGTATATATGTTGGGCAATATTGTGAAGATTGGTGAAAAAATACATTTGTATTAGTGGAATACTGTAGTTTACCCCCATATAGACTTTCTACAGGGCATCCTTAATCTTAGGCTAGCTACCTCCTGACTTTTCTCCATAGCTTCTCCATCTTTCTCTCTTGCTTTATTTAAGCAGGGCTCAACATGATTACAAAGGTACACCTGCAACCCCTTCCCTTCCTTTAAAATGCCTTCTAATTCAGTGTGCACTCAAAATAGAAATTATTTTTGTATTATGTACTATTTGGAATTCTATGAGTTTCCCCTTTCCTTCCATTGACACAGGCAATCAAAGCCAGGTTACATTTGATCTTCTTAAATAGCAGGTATAATCATGCCAATGGAACACTCCCATGGCCCCTCTGGGTCTCACATCTCCCACCTGCACTATAAGATAACTGAAATAGTGACTCCAAAGTTCCTGTCCATCTCAAATGGTATTCTGAGCCTCTAACCCCTAGCAGCCTATACTAGCACAACCCAGTCCAGCCCACTTAGCTAGATCAGCCCGAGTTTCAGCATGAGGACCAGTGCTCAGTAGCATCAGTGGCTGCTTGAAAATGGCATACAGCAGCCAGGACATAGATGCAAAGCTTCTTTTAACCTTTCTGGCCCCAAAGTCTCAGGGGAACTGTGTAATCAACCGGGGTCAGGGCTGCAGATATGCAAAACGATGAGAAATTGTTGACAGACAATTTATAGGAGTGAATCATAAAGAGATTGATGGGTTTGTCTATTTATATTTATATTTATTTTTATTTTTTTGCACTCATTCACTTGACCCTTTCCATCCTAACTCCACTCCCTAACCAGTTCCACCAGTTCCTGGTGGTGCATTCCCAGTGATATGTGGCTGCCAGGGTCACAGGATCCCAAGATAGAATGGGAACTGGACTAAGAGTTGGAGACATCTGTGACTCCACCCCAGCTCTGCCAAGTATGACCCTGGACAGGTCACCTCCCTCTCTGGGACTTAATTTAGTCATGAGATGGTTGAGCCAGATGTCTTTTAAGATTCCAAGCAGATTGTCTTAGTCTAGCTTTCCTCAGAAGCAGACACAGAGTCTAGGATTCAAGTGCAAGCAGTTTATTTGGGACATGAGCCCAGGAAGCACCAGTAGCAGAATAAGGAAGTAAGACAGGGAAATAAGCCAACCCAAGTCTGTAAATGAGCAGTTTATCACTGTGGACAACTGAGGTTCAATCTCAATGGGAACTTTTGGGAGGTGGTGTAGGACACAAGTTTGAGAGTTCTCCCTCATGAGAGGTGACGAGGTAATTAATCACCAAATTCCTACTTGTCATTCATTGGGTGCTTCTCTCAGGGTGCTAAGTCTCTAGCATTTACAGCCTTTTCTGGGGTGAGGGAGGGGGAAGCATGATCTCACTGCTAGAGAAAGCCCTCAGGCAGGGAGATGCAGGTGCTTGCAATAAGAGACTCTCAGCAGGCACAGAACTAGTGAGTGCTAAGGGGATATGAGTAGGACACTGACAGCATTTGCCATGAATGTTTAATGCCCTCAGAATTCTATGACTTCCTTTGACCAAACAAAGAGTGAGAAGAACCATCCATCTTGAAAGGACTAGTCGGCAAATGGTTCTTTTTCTTTGAATGTCTGACCCTCCCTTCTTCTAAAGCTTAAAACTCACATATTCTGAGAATCTTTCCTACATTAAGAAGGCTAATAGCCTGTGTGATAGTCTCAAACCTACTAGTTTCTATGGGAAAATTAGTCAACCTCTGTGAGTTTCAACGTCTATACCTGTGAAGAAGGAACACTAATCCTTACCTTGAAGAACTGTCATTATAATTAAACATAATAAGTAAGTGGGCAAAAGAGGAGCAGGGTTAGGCTGGGGCTGGGGTAACTGAGGAGAATACATCTATTTTTTCCCAGTAGAATGTCCAATGGTCCATGTTACAACATAGTAAGAGGACTGGGGAACAGGAGCTGGATCTGAACTAGCTTCTATATCCAAGGAGGCAATCAGTGTAATGGTGGGACACAACAGTGGGACTTAGAGATAAAAGAATTACACTAAGTTCTGTGAGACATATATTTTTGGCTCTAGATAAGACTTCTTCTTTGAAGCATCAGACATAAAACCAGATGAGCTGGTAAGGGAAACAGAGCTTAGACACAGGGAGAAGGAATCAACAAAGTTAGGAAAGATGTTCCAGGGCAGTCCCAGAAGAAAAATAAAATATGACTCATGATATGGGGCAAAACTGGGGGAACCCTGATGTTCGTTTGTAGGGCTTACATCAGAAATTTCACTTAGAACTTCCACAGAAATATTCATTCTAGAACTTACTTAATGGAGGCAAAAGATGTATCACAAAAAAACATGGCCATCATTGGTGAAAATTGACCACTCAGGAATCAGGTTTATGTAGAGGAGTAACACAATCATTTTGTTTGATTAAAAAGTTGTAAGAGTAGGGATAAGGGATTCTTGAGCCTTCTAACACATACATGGACTTGTATGGACCCTGAAGAATTGGTAGCTTGTATGGAAGGACCTAGAAAAGGCTGTTCAACAGAATGACCTACTGGATAAAAGGGAAGTGTTTGGGTATTCAGAAGTGTACAAAATGAGGATGGATGTCAAAAGCATCAGATTCATGAAAACAGAAAAAAAAGAGCAATAATGGGATACCAACTGATGGATGGACAAAGAAGAGAAGGCAAGACAAATAGGGGTGGAGGAGGGAAAGATTCAGTATTCACCAAGGAATGAAGGAGTCTTGTGTGTAGACCTCTGGGCAAGAGAGAACTATGACCAGTGCTGAGCCAGTTTGGTTGCAGTTGCTGTTAGGGACTTTGATTTTTACCTGAGACCTGCTTTGCCAATCCTACCACCTCAGCACCAAGCTAGCCCAAGTGTCACTGTGCTGAAGTCAAATGTCATCCCATCTTCACCATGTGTTGCGATACTCCATCTCTTCCAGGAGCTCCCTCACTTGCTGCAGCTATAAACCACCCTCAGCCTAAATGACATCTGGCAGCTAGGGACAAGAAATGGAGTTAGGAGGGAAAGAGACTCTCTGTTGGGGGTGGAGAGTCACAAAAGTGGAGACAAGTGGCTAGGGAGGGAGAGAGAAAGAGCTCTGGAAAGGGAAGAAGGTAAAGAGGAGAAGGGGATAAACAGAACCATTTTGGTGCAGAGGACTAGGTGGAGGGAGCTCTTTCAGCAAGTAAGGGGTCCCCTGAGAGTCCATGATGAATGAGCAGAGCAATTACCACTCTACTTGGTGGCATGCTAGGTACCACACAGATGGAGAGCTGTCCATGATACCGAGGTAACTGTGCATGAAAAACCCTCGTGCAGCAGGCCCATGAGAGTGACACCCTGCCCAAGAGTGACAGCCATCTGCCCCATTGTATGAGCACACAGCATGAGCCTACACATCTGTGTTTTGGCAGCGCTCAGCCACATACACTTACTGGGGCCCTTATCGCTCTGTATTACAGTTAGCTGTCTGCCTGTCTGTGAGAGTAAGACCTCTCTGAGAGCAACTGCCTTCTCTTATAGATTGCTTATCTTGGAGAAAACGAAGGTCTCCCTGGAATGTAATGAATGCTTTGAAAATTGGGGGAATAAATAAGTCATTTGTGCACAGGGATGCTGGTGGCTGGTGTATGTGTCTGTGTGCGTGTGTTGCCCAGATATGAGGGCAGAGCATGTGAGGGCAAATAAAAAAATCAGAGAGGGGTTCCACTACAATATTTCTCAAACTCCTCTGACTAGTTGGGGAGAGTCGACCAGGATGCATACTAAGAATACACACTCCTCTAGTGCTGTCCCTGAATAGAACTCCACAGTTGGGCCTGAGAATATGCATCGTCTCTCCCTCCACAGGTGGTACTGACGGCCAGCCAGGCCCGAGAACTGCTGCTCTACAGGCATTTATCTATTGCATTTAGGAGCAACTGATTCCTAGGAGACGAGTAACTGAGGGTCTTTTGACGGCATCCGGAACAAATCCACACCTTACAAATGAAAAAAAGTTGAGGCCCCGTGAGTAGATTGGCCTTACCCAACTCCACGCTGCCACCTGGTACTTCTGCTGGGGAAATGTCACACAGATTTCCCCCTTCGCCCCCGCCGCCATCTACGCGGTCCAGGTGGGCAGGTGGGGCGATTCCTCAGAGACATCCGAACGCGGTCTGCAGCACGCAGCACGCTGTCCAGCACCGCGTGCTCCTGAAGCACGCCGGCCTGCAGCTGGGCGAACTCTCGCGTCTGGCAGGGCGGTGAGTTACACGACTGGTGGGAGGCCCTGCAGTGCGGACTGCAGCAGTGCCAGCCCGCAGTGCCCCCCTGCCCCGCCCCCTGCCCCCCCCCCCCCCCCCCCCCCCCCCCCCCCCCCCCCCCCGGCAGCGCGCGGAGCCCGCCACAGCCGCAGCGCAGAGCTCCTCTCGCCAAGCGTTTTCCAAATTCAGGACGGTTATAAATGGCTACAGCGTGGAGATGGTGACCCGGGCCCTGGCACATAAGCTAGCTACTGGTTGATCGATTCCCCTGTTAAGGGACCGCACAAGCAGAGGAAGTAGATTAAAATATAATGTATTGCATTGAAATTTAACACAACGCTATACATAATATTCAGCCTGATTTGCATATTCACGTTTTCCCCCCCCAATTTCTCCTGGAGAGTCCCATTGGCCCTTTCTTGTTAAGCTTCTGTCACTGCTGGACAAAGAAATTTAATGACTTGAGGGGCTAGAAGGGCCTTCAAAATGTCATCTACCCAGCTCTCTGTGTCTGGCCCAGGAATATTGAAATCCTGAACTCTGCCCTTAAACTTGGTGAAGACAGAAGAAGGAAGGCTGAAATGGACCCGTAGGGTGGTTTCCATTTCACCTTTGACCCACTCCATTGTGTCTCCTTCTGTCTGGGCCTTTCATCCTCAAACCTTTTCTTTTGAATTAGGAGAAACCAGCTGGACTTTCTTTGCTGTCCTCTAACACCCCCCCCCCCCCATTTCCTGGCCTCAGGAACAAGCCCACCCTTCTATTTTCATTAGCATCCTTCTCACTTGATTGGGAGCTCAGTTTATAGGGAATAATGTTAGATAAATGCCGAGTCTCCAGAGGCTTCAAATGGTGGTAGGACAAGTACCTGAGAAAAGAACTCAGTGTGTTGAAAAGAATGACAGCCAAAGAATCCCATTTAATTTGATGGCGCGATGAATATTTAAAGTTTTATAAAGAAATACAGGAAAGCAATCAGGCTTATTCAGGCGTGTGCTCCGGGGAACAGCATACCGCTCCCCATGTGTTGGCAATATGGGGATGGGAGATGAGGATAAGGGTGGGGGTGGGGGACATACACATAAATAGTCCATATTCTCCCCATTCTTTGTATTGAGGTGAAAAAAGAGCTTACCAGTGCAGTTCAAGAACAAGCGGGGGGGGGGGGGTAGGAAATCCTCCCAGATAATTATCATAACGTGCTGACACCCTAAACAGTTCCTTTTTAAAATTGAATTTCTAATATCACCGCTTTGGAGATTATAATATTGAGACATGAATCCCTTGGCAAATGATTCAGGAACCATACACGCTGTGATAAAGGCACCTGCCACAAGAACAGGAGGGGACATAAATCTCCTACCATGTGTGTGGAATGCCTAATGGTGGCATCCTTTTTACAGGGAGGGGGGTCATCAGAAACCTCCAAAGTGCCTTTCCAAGGGCAGTTAATTCATTATAAATGTGTACCAGATATTTTCATTTTGTATCAGCCATTACATCAAATCTGGTTATCAGGGTATTAGCATGTGGTATAATTCCTGCCTTCAGAAAGCTCCCAGTCTTCTTGGAGAGACAGGTTTTTGTGTACAGGACACTGCAAAGCTAGTTCAGCACAGAGCAAAGAGGACAAGCTAAGGGCTGATGAGACAGAGAGTGGGCAATCTGTCAATGCTGATTGTGGGGATAGGGGAAGGTTTCCTATTACTCACTGTGTCAGTCACCATCACTGCCCTGCTCCTATCACTTGAACATTCACCTTTACACAACTAAGTTGCTACTATGAACATCTGAGACTTTATGTCTGAAGGTTTTTTTTCTGGCCAAGGGAGTTAGTTGTACTGGAGACTTAATGTCCCTGAAAGCCCTCGGCCAATGATAAATGGCAAGCAGGTGGCTAAATACTCCACTTCCTCAGCCCTGGAAGGGACAATTCAGAGTGTGCTTCCTATGGTAGCCCACAGATTCCCAGGAGAATGAGTTCCAACTGAAAATACTTGCTTGATGATGCACCCTTTATTGGGTTCTTTTCCCTTTCTTCACTCTTGACTCGCCTACTGACATTTTCTGGGTCACCTCCCAAATCAAATACTTGTCCTCAAACCCCTATCTAAAAGTCTGTTTCTGGAGGAACCCAAACCAGTACAATACCAACAGCTACCTTGCATGAAAATTCAACCCTAGCAGGCACTGTGCTGGCTTTTACAGGGTTTCTAATCCTTACAATAATCCAGAAAGGCAGAAATTATTTTTTCCATTTTACAGATGAAAAACCAAGGCCCAGAGAGTACAAGTGACTTTTTTCAAGGTCACGAAAAATGTTAGCAACCTTAAACCAATGAAGTTCCTAAGACTCATGGGTGACTGTTATTTCCCTCTCGCTAGGACCACACCCAAGGTGAAGGGAACAAGGATACTTTTGAAAGTGTGATAGACAAAATAGCCTCTCTCAAGGCAAAAATGACCATGCGCATCTACATGTGAAATTGGCTATCCAGTTTCAGGTGGGTCCTAGTTCTCCTTAGAATCACCCATGGTCTTCAGATTTAAAAAAATACTCCTAAGAAGGAACAAAACTGTCAAAAAACCTGGGGGCAAAATACATTCCTGGGAATTTGTGTAGGTGGGGAAACTAGGAAGGGAACCTAGTTTGGGAGGGAGAGTGGATGACAAACATATCACAGTTTGATGCATTGGTGGACCCCATGGGAATACAGAGGAGGAAAGTAACTTGGGGAGCTGGGTGGAAAGAGAGTGCTCTTCGGTTGAGAGAAAGCTGGGAAGGCATGTTGGAGGAATCTCCTAATATCCCAATAAAATCCAGAGCCTGGAGGAAGGTGTGAGAGTTCCTCCCTAGCCTCAATTACAGATTCTTATTCTGAGCCTTAACTTCCCTGACATCTAAGTTATTTGACCTCTGTACTCCCCATCTCAAGGCCTTCATCTCCTTCATCTCTTCACTTCATTCATCCACAAGTCATATTACAACCTGGGCTTTCTAGCAGGTAAAACCATGTCATCTGGAAAACAGAAATCATCCTAGGTATTTCAAACAGAGGGGGGTTTGATACAGGGCGTGTGTAGCAAAGGTGTTGGTTGGATTTTAAAAAGAAAAAAAAAATATTGATAGCTTCGAGAAGCCATTACTGCTCACAGAGCTGAAAGAATAAAAAGGGGAAAGTGTCATGCTCCAGATGCCAGGGTCCTGCATTCTCTGACATGGCGGTGACATAGCAGAACCACAACTAACACTGGGCAGAATCCCTGAGCCCACGTCCCTGACAGTGCTGCCACGAGAAGCAGAAATAGCTTCCACCTTCTTCGTGTCTTCTAAGCTCACTGAAGTGCATCCCATCAGTAGACCCTATGCAGAATCCAGCTAGAAAGGGAGTCTTGGGAATGAGTTTTGTGTGTCCAGACCCCTGTGGTACAAGGGGGAGTAGGAAAGAGCGGGTATGGTTACTTGCCAACAGGCAGCATTCAGCACAATCTTAAAAACCTGGAAGTCCGTATTCTCCTTTGCTCTGGCCCCAGGCAGTTATTCTTTTATCTGTCCCTCCAAGTCTGTTGAACCCCAGTTTCCTCTTCAAAGCAAACCTACCCCACGCCCCACCCTGTCCTCACTAGTCTGCTTACCCAGGACCCCACAATCCACCTTTCACAAGGACTCCAAGTGTACTGCATTGTCAATACATCTCCCTCCTGACTATCCCAAATCCTAGAGCACATATGTGCTGGTTCTTTCCGTTGTTTCTAGGCTAATAAATTGCAGAGCAAAGTCCCATGCCCTCCTTGAGTTTCTCACCATAGCAAAGTAAAAACAATGGGCTTCACTTCTGCCTGAAATACCCATATTCATCCTCTGGCAGACTGCCAGTTTCATCCCCAAGGGGCTGCTCCAACCACCTTCTCCCCTTAAGTCCCACTTCCTCTCTCTGTACCATGCAACTTAACAAGATCAAGACCACATATCACTTCTCTCCACCTCAAAATCTCCTCCTTTTCCTTTGTTTATCTCCTCTGGTCTCTGCAGAAGGACCCCTTTCTCTTTCTAGGGTTCATGCCTGAACCCTTCCTGCCCCTCCCTTCCCCCAGGAAGATCTCTTCTTGCTTTCTCTCTACACCGGCTGTTTCACTCTGGCTTGCACCCAAGTGTTTCCCACCCCCAAGAAAGTCTTTCCTCCATTCTGATTTCTCCTGAGCTTCCATCCCACCTTCCACCCTCCTTTCACAGCTAAACTTCTCGAAAAAGTATTATATGCTCACCGCCTCTACTTCCTCACCTCCCACTCAGTCCCAACCACTAGCAATCTGGTTTCCATACCCATAACACTGTAGAAATTGCTCTCTTAAAGGCCACCAATGACCCCTGAATCGCCAAATATGAGCTCTTCTTTACTAGTTACCATCTTCGTAGACCTAATCCTTTGCCAGGTCAAATACACCATGTAACCAAATTCTGAGCCAGTGGTCCTAGCTGGTGCGTCATAGCACATGGGTGTGCTGGATATTGGTCACAGTCAGGCCTGCGATGCACCATTCAACCAGATGGGTGATTAAAATATGGAAATAGTTCTGAGCCACTGCCAGAGTCCCCTTTCCCCTACCTAGCTGCCAAAGCCCCTAGTCTAGGATCCCAGGACAGACCTCACCATTATGTAACAATGAGGCAGAACTATATCTGGTATGGCTGGGGGCTTCTGCTCTTCTTCGTTGGTACTTGTATGCACCAGTTGTTAGAAATTTTCAGTATCACCATGCTTTCTGCTGTACTGAGCTATTGATTACTACGGTACTGTGAATAGACACATGCAGGACCAGGTGGGGATCGGAGGGCAAAACACTGCCCCCACCTCTGCCCCAAAGAATGGCTTCTCTGTTTACCCTCCATGTGGCATACAAATATCATTTTCTATGTGAGCCTTGGCATGGTGACATTCAGAAGCAAAACTCTCAGTCCCTCCCCCTCCTTGATTCCCATGATAGTAATATGTTCTTCTATCCCTTTGTGAGCTGCTTTTCTATTTCTTTGCCTGGCTTCTCTAACAGGGTGATCTTGGACAAGCTACTTAATCTAGTTGAGTTTCAGACTCCTCATCCATAAAATGGGACTAACACTTCTTTGCAAAGAGGATCATGGGTAATATGTGTAAAATGGGTAGTGCAGGACGTCACACGGAGTAAAGCTGAGTAAGTGTATGTTCCTAACCCCCACCTCCCTCTCACTCTATACTTTCTTCCCTGGGGATTTGCTCCACTCCCCATGACCTTCAATTCTATTCTACCTTTGACTATTTCTTCCAAACCCATTTATCAAATTTATCCCAGGCAAGAGGCCCTAGGTTCCCCAAGATCCCAAACACCAAACATCCAGTATGGAACCCATCATTCCCCACCTCCCACTTTCTCCCATCTTCCTAGTATCTCTCAAGGACACCAACCACTCTCCCGGTTGAGTAGGCTTCATAACATGAAGCGGGCTTTAACTGCGATCCTCCTTCCCCTCAGACCCCACAATTTGTCCCTTCTGGGGTCTGGTCCATTCTACTTCTCACATTCAACCTCTTTTATTGTCATTTAAGATATCCTTCGATGTGACTCTTTTCCCTCCTCCTGGACTATTTTGATACATGCATAAATGCGTTTCTATTGTTCAGATCCTTCCCCCTTCAGTTCAACCACCAAACATTTACATGGATCTGTTCAAAACACTACAGTGTCCAGTTGTCTGCATAAAGGAACCCAGACCCATTACCTTCATGTTCAAGCACTGGTAGCCCAGTCTGCTCCTCCTCCTGCTATCCTTTTATAAAATAATTATGGTAATAACAACAACCAACACTTCTTAAAATTTTTGTATGTGCTGTTCTAATATTCCAAAGTCATTTATGTCATTTAATCCTCTCATCCAGCTTATGACATTGTCATTGTTAATTAATCTCACTTTACTGTTGAAGAAATGGAACCACAGAGAAGCTCAGCAACTAGGCTAAAGTAACTTCCCCTACAGGTTGGGGATTTGAATTTAAATCAAGAGTCTATATCCAGAATCCACATTTCTTACCACCTTGCCTTCTTCTGCCGTCGCTTTGGACACACCAGAAAACTCCCCATACTCACTTTACTGCCCTTCCACCCTGCCTTCACCTTTACTGTTACCCCCCGCCTAGACTGCCAGTTTCTCTCATCTCTTTAACCCACCAAAAAAATGCCATCCATCCTTCAAGTGTTATTCAAATGTCAATGTCTCCTTGAAGTCTTATCTGATTTCCTTGCTTGTAAGTGATCTCTTTATTCTGGCAATTGAGAATTTTCCCAAACTTTTTACTTTTACCTCATTCTTTTATAGCCGTTTGAAGACAGAGATGGTCGGCTCTATCATAATGTAGGATGGGACCACAGCTGTTCTTTCCCTTCATCGTTTCATGTACTTTTCACATGAAACCTACAAAGGCAGTGTTATTAGAGGAAGTTGAGTTGTTGTCCTGCTTGGGACCAGGAATGGGTCGGTTTCTGCTCCACTTTCCAAGTCCCTTTGAAAGAAAATCCAAGGTCTTGATTAAGGAATGGAAAGAATTTTGTAGTCAGTCAATTCCTGCTGCGATAAGATAAATCTCTTGGGTGAAGGATGCTAAGTCAGGGACATAAATGACAATAGCTATGCTTCTACAGTTGAATGGATTATAAAAAGAACCTCATACTTATGAGCATATGCTCCAAACAATACAAAAGAAAGCAGGGAGAGGGACTAACCTCTGGTGTGAAAGCAGGAGGTCTGCCCTGTCCATTGGGAAGCTTGGGATGGCAATTTTTCCTTACCCTGATTCTTTTGAAACAAGTTTTTACCTTATAACCAGTCACTTCTAGCATAAGCTCTGGAGTCCCAGTGTCACAGTTAGGATGCTGGCACCCCCCACACCATCCCCCACCAACTCTCTGACCTAGAAAGTTACTCAGCCTCTCTGTGCCATGGTTTCCCTATCTGTACAACGGGGATAATAACAGTACATGCCCCATGGGATTTTGTGAGACTTATATAAAATAACCACTGTCCAGGGCAAAGAGGAGTGCCTGGCACATAAAGTGCCATACGTGCCGCCTGCTGTCCTGATGGCAAGAGAGGAGATGGGGCTGGGAATGCAAGGTGGTCTGCGGAAGGCTGGGGCAAGTGCCTAGGTGGAGCTAAGAGTCCTGATCCTTCCCAGGTCCCCTTGGGCACTTGCCACAGCCCACAGTTTCTGCTTCAATACCACCCTTAGGATTTGGGGGTTGCTGGCAGGAGGCAAAACCAGGGAAGTCAATAGCATCGGTCTATTGTCAACTGTCCATTGAGTCAAGGCACCTCAAGTTCCACTCTGGATGACTATTTAATTTTTTGTTCTTCACTGGATCCTAGAGATCATTTAGCCCCAACTCTCCCATTTTAGAGATGGAGAAGCTGAGACCCAGAGAAAGGAAGAGCTGAACAAGATCGCACTAAAGAACCAGAATCCAGTTCCACTCTCTTCCCACTGGTGCTCTTTCTCCCACTCTGTCCCACAAGCCCAGGGTCTCTTAACTCTGCATTTGCCAGGGTGGTTCTCCCTGGCTGCAGAATCCACACTGAGCTGGTCCTGGTTGCCTTAGCCTTCCTTCCTTTTGCTGCACATTGGGCTGTACCAGAAAACATGCCACTCTGGAGTAGCACCCAGGCCAGTCTCAGAGAGGCCACTCTGTATACAGGAAAGTGTCAGGGACGTGGAAGCAGATGATTTGGTCTGAAATCCAGGGTCATCCATTCAGAGCTTCAAATTCTTGGAGCCATCATGTTATCTATATTGGACTTAGTGTCTTTGTTGGTAAAATGGGGATGATGATGTATTTCATGCGATTGTTGTGAGGAACAAGTGAGGTAGCATTTGGGAACACTCTTTATAGACTGCGAGGCACCCTGCCAGGGTTGGTTTGTGTCCTTTCTCTCCGGGAAGAGACTGCCTTCTCCTTCCCTCCCTTCTCCCTACATACAGTATTTAGGGGAGGGTTGGGTGGTGCATAGAGATCCTCAGAGAGACATTTCTGTCTCTGTTGATTGAATACAGTGTCTCAGGATCCTCTGACCTGTTGATGCATCAGGCACCCAGCCCCAGATCTGCTGTTGGGGCAAGAGGGTGAGGCTGTGAAGGGAGCTCATGGGACCTGGGGAAGGGGAGGAGTAAACAGAGGGCTTGCTGATGAAAAGTAAACTGGATTTAGAAAACATACTCTAGCTAATGGCTGTAGGTGGTGTTAGTCATGCTGTTAAGGAATTTGGGAATACATATGCATACTAATAGGGATTTATTTGGGCTGCTTCTTACTCCAGCACTTGGGAAAGGAGGAGGGGTAGAGGGTACTGCAGGATTAAAAGACACTGGACCTTCCTCTCCAGAAAGTACACTCCTGGGTAGGGATTGGGCCTCAGGTTCTGAAGATGCGTTTGTCCTAGTTCCACAAGGGCAGTGGGATAAGCTGGGGTCAGGCTGGCTGTTGGTCCTGGGGGAGGCAGAGTGAATAGGGTGGTAAGAATTTAGGAGTGGTTCCCCACGTCCAGCCCTTATAGTAGACTCAGTGAAGGGAGATCCCAAGGCTTTATGAGTCTGTGCCCCAGTATCTGTCTTATTTTCCTGGGCCACAAAGTCACTCTTTAGGCCACAACATGCCATGGGAGACTCTGAGAAGCATCTGGTGCATTCTTGGGATTACAGACCACACCTCTTTTATAGAGCAAGCTCCACAGTCCCTCCCTGTGACTCCCTAGGCTCAGGCAACTGCCTCTGTCCTACCATCTAATCTGAATCCCTCACTGCTACTTATACCTGTTTCTTTTCTTTTTCACACTTGGTGGATAGAGAAAAGATAGGCTCCCTATAGTTCTTTGCACAGGAGTCCTTCCATGGGTTAGGGAGGGCCAGGCCAACTTGGTCTTCTCTTCCTCATACTGGAGGTCTCCCCACCCCAGACCCTCCTGAGACATCTTCTGAGTGGAAGCTGTGATCCTACCCAGCTAGGGGGTATTGGGAGCCACCCATGTGCCTAGAAAGGTGCTGGGGGTGTGTGTGTGGGATTGGTGCCTAAAGTCCAACTAGAAAGCCAAGGGATGCAGACAATAAGGGGAGGCTGGGCACAAGTGCCCAGGAGAGCAAGGGAAGATGAGTCATGGCTGGGGGCAGGGGGACCGTGGGTTAAATTCAGGTTGGAGTATCAAAGCTATATCCAAGGGTGCAGCATGGCCCGGGTATATGGTGTGAGGCTCAAGGCACAGTCACCCTCTGCTACATAGAGACATGGAGAAAGGGTGTGTGAAAATATCCTTAAGTACCTGCTGAGTGCTCTCTGAGAAATCATTTGTCTGCCCTGCACTTTGGGGCCTCAACTCCCAAACTGAAATAAAGAAGTATGGACCAGGAGCCTGAGATATACATGTCCTTTGGCACAGTAGTTCTACTTCCAGGAATCTAGTGCAAGCAGAGACACAAGAATGTGGGTGGTGAGTTAAGCTCAAAGATGTCCATTACAGGGTTATTTAGAAGGGTGAAAATGTGACATTTCGAAGTATCCAAATGCCCACCATTAGAATGGCTTGTGTAGCAGCTTGCTCTCCTCCTTGTTCCTTCACCCCTACCCAGGCCATATGCACCCCTTTGGGAAGCACAGGCTCTCCTCTGTGGTCAGCAGTTCATAAAAGCACCCAGTAGTTGGCACAGCAGTACCCCTCTGCAGCCCTAGTGGGTTTGCTTAAGCAATCAAAAAATCCACCATCATTCAGCTTTCCATTATTGAATTTCGGGTTATCTTCTGGGGGTTTTCCACTGTGAATGGTGATGGTAGATTGGCTTTCTCATGGCATCCCAAGGTACATCTTGGTCCCCACCCTGATTCAAATGCCAAGATCACTGGGGGTGGAGGTTCCTAGAGCTGGGCGGGCCCTCAGAGAGAACACAGTCCAACCCCTCCAGCGGGAAGGGATTGTAACATTGCTTCTTAGTACAAAGCCATCCTGAGCATCTAGGCCACTTGACTCCTAGCCCCATGCTCAGTGGCTAGGTGAGGATTCGAAAAATAAGCCAGTTGTCCTCAGAATTACCCAAAGTGCAAGAAATGAACCGTTCATTTAAATAAATCTCATGCATATGCATTTTTTTTTTAAAAAGAAAAGAAATGATCCAGGTCCTGGCTCTTCATGGTATATCCATTTCCCTCTCTGAGCTGGGAAAACTTTTTGATGAGGCATTGGGCTCACTTTGGAGCAGGGATTGGGGCATCCATCCCCCATCCCTGGGTGCCTGGCCCCTCCACGTCATCCTAATGCTTTTTTGGTTTCCCAGAGCAGCTCCATCTTGCTCTGGTGCCGGCTTGGTCCTATCCCTGCCACTAGATTTTGTTCTCTCATGGGTGACTGTAGGGTAAGGAGATAACCTAGTCTTCTGCCCCTTCTCTTGGGGGGAATTCAGAGCCTTGAGCCTGAGGTATAGTTCCTCCTTCCACTCCTAACCCCCTCCCCAGAAACTCCCACCTATGGTATGCAAAACCACAGGTAAGCAAGGAAAACAAACACTGGCCATGCTGATCTCACCCTTTCCCAGCCTCCTCGCTTCACTTCTCCTTTCTATCCCCTACCTCCTTCTAAGTACCTCCTCCTTCAGCTCCTTCTCCTTTCTTTTGTCCTCCTGTATCTCCACCCCCAGTTCCTGACTTTCTTGTTTTTAAGCCAGCACACTCTGATATACCTTGACTTTGATCCTGGTCATGCACCCCTCCTCCCTCCCCCCAAGCTTTCCAGAATCCCGGGCGGGAAGGGCCTGTTTTTTAGGATTTGCAGTAGGCTGACCTGGCAGTTTCCCTGGATGCCCGTGGAGAGGGTGCCCAGAACATGGGGTCTAGATGCCTGGGCTTCTGTCAGTATGCACTCACCTGTGAGCATAGACAGGTAGGAGGCAGGGTCTTCTATTATAAATTTATCCAGCTGAGCCAATCCTGGACTGCAGAGACACATCCGCAGGCCACATGTGCCTCCCCGTGGGTATTTGGGACGGTGCTGGGGAGGTGCTAACCATTAGGAAATAAGAGATAGATTGAGACATTTCCCCTGCCTCTGGATTTACCAGCTAGAGTACCAGCAGGAATCTCAAATTTTCATTTCCTTCAGTGGGACAGGTAGAAGTCCCTCTTGGGAAGCCCAGTAAAGGAGAGCCCAGTCCAGCCTTCCCAGGAACTGGTTGCTGATTCTAGTGCGCAAAGAGGAAAGCCAAAGGAAGATGACACCCTGGCCAGACCCAGACCTTCTGATGCTAAGCCCACGGTCGGCTTCGAGTAGGGACTACCTGCCACGTGCCTTGGACAAGTCGCTTTACTCTTCCGGCCCTCAGTTCCCTCCTGTGTCTGATGAGGGTTGCTGGGAGGATCAGGCAAGGAAAGAGTTGCAAAGGTGCTGTGCGAACAGCCGGCGCCACTGCACACCTCACGGATCCCCGTGATACTCACGGAAAGTCTAAGTCTGTGTGTGCGTGTTCCTGGCGCTCATTTTTCATGGGTCCCTCGCCAGGATGCGGGACTCGGGGCTGGGCCCTGGGTTGGGTGGGCGCGATCCTCCCAGCCCCCACCCACCAGCGCGGGGTCGGCGCGGCGGGTTTTCGTCCTGCAGGCGGCGGGCTGAAGGCTGCACGGCGCGCTCCGCACGTGAGGCGGCAGCACCCGCCCCGGCCGCAGCGGCGCAGCTCCGGCGGCCCGGCTCGTCTTGCGCAGGGGCTGCCCGCGCGGCTGGGTCGCCGAGCCCGCCCTCCTGGCTTCCGCGGCTCGAGGCCCGCCCGCCGCCCCTCCGGCCCTCTGCGCGGGGCCCGCTGGCCGGCTCTTGCCGTCTCCGCGCCACCCCCGAGGGGACCGCGAATCCCTCCGGTTTCGGCGGCGGTGTAGGTCGGCGCTGAAGGGGGTGCGCTGGGCGGCGGACCCGGCTCCTGCAGCTCCGCCGGCCGCCACTGGGGGCTGCCGCGCCGGCGAGCTCGGCTGGGACCGTGCGCACTGCCCGGGGTTCCCGGGCGCCTCCGGCCGCTGGGCTTTCTCCACCGCCGGCCGCGCGCTGCCTCCGCAGCCAGCCCGGCTCCCTCCCGGATCTGTGCGTGTGATCGTTGTGCTTGTGTGTGTCCGGGTGCGCGCGTGTGCGCGCGCGCGGGGGGCGGTGTGCACGCGGGGAGTGCGGGGGAGTGTGTTTGTGTGTGTGCGTGTGGGTGTGAGTGCCTGGCTCGCTCTCGCTGAGACACACACACACTCACACACGCACAACCCGGCTGGCTCGTCTGAACTTGAAGACACCCCACATTCCAAGATGCCCGAGGTCCCTGGGAATGCCCAGGGTTCTTCAATCTGGAGAATCCTACCTACGTCTTCCTAGGGGGGATTATCGTTTTTGTTTTTGTTTTTTTTGTTGTTGTTGTTTTTTGTTTTTTAATCTGGAAGAGAAGAGAACAAGTTGTGCTTTTTCCTCCCTTCTTTTCGCTAAATGCCATGGATATAATAGAATAAGCCGCTCAGGGCTCTACAGCGTGGACGTCCGAAGCCACCATCTGCCTGTGTTCGCCGGAGCCGGAGAGCTTAGCTCGAGCCTGTCTCGGGCGGGGAAGGATGCGTGGCCGAGCCGGGGAGCCCGGGCGCCCCGCGGAGCCGGCCTCGGAGCCTCCCAGCCGGGGATAGATGCTGCCTCGCCCAGGTGAGTGGTCGCCGCCGCCGCGTCTCTGTGATCTGTGTGTTTGCGGGAGCTTAGCGCGGGGCTGAACGCGCCGGGGGGGAACAGGGAACTTTGCATCCCTTTCTTTTTCACTGGAGCACTCCCTCACCCGGGCACTCGTGCGAGCACCTTCTTTTCCCCCCATCCTTATCGCGGGAGGTTTCCTTTCCTTTCTTTTTTCCCCTGGAGTGGGGGTGAAACTCTGGCGAGGAACGAGAAGAGTGGGTCCGTGTGAGGCCGGCAAACAGGAGGGAGAGACGGGAGCCTCAGGTGTACCGCAACGTTGAAAGCAGCAGGAGAACTTTGCCGCCAGACCACTCTGTTGCATCTCCCCACATGCAAGGCCTGGCTTGAGCTATTGCTGGGGGCCAGGGCTCCCTGCGCTCTGTGGGCTGGGTGGGGTGGGGTAGTGCAGGGTGCGGAGGGGTTGATTCAGCGCTGATGGAGGGAAGGCAGGCATCATTGCAGTTTGGGGAGGCAGGTAGGGCAGGCTCAGGGCCCTGTCCTGGCCTCAGGCAGAAGGCAGGGAGATCAGGGGGATTGTGTGTGTGCAGCTTGGGGCATCCGAATGGCATGATGAAGCAATATGGAAACTGGCATTAGCCATGCCTGGTTGGTAAGTCTGTCTCCCACCTAGCCCTGCCCTGCTTCCAAAAGGTTGGTCTGGGCAGGGAGGATGAAGAGGGATGGACTGATCTGAGGTCCGGGATGTTGTGCTCTGCACAGACCCCGAGGCAATGACAGGGAGGTGTCCTGATCCTCTTCTTGTCACCCCAGTACAAAGGACATAGGCAGCAAGTTCGAGGGAGACCAAGCCCCTGAAAGCCAGAGCCTGAGAAAGAATGAGGAGTGAGCCTGAGCAGAGACTGCAGAGGGACTGAACCAGGCCGACTCAAAGTGCACGCTGAGAATCACAGACACCACAGTCAGATAGACAGACAGACAGACAGACACTTGGTGGGGGGAGGGAGCTGGAGTCCTAGGCATGGCTATAGATGCTGACCCCCTGGCTTGCCACAATGGGGTGTGTGTGTGTGTGTGTGTGTGTGTGTGTATGGGGGGGCGCTGTGGCTGCAATGGGCTGATTGGTCTTGGGCTGGGGGAGGGCGCTGGCTGCTTCAGGAAACCGACCCCCACGGATGGGGAGGAGCAAGGCTAGGGAGGATACTGCCAGGCTCTGAGCTGTGAAGTTGCAGGGACCAGGGCGGAAGGTTCTGGGTGGGCTGCTGTCTGTGCAGTGGGGGTGCAGTTTGGAACTAGTGATGGGGAGGCCGATGTGGGGGACTCGAGGTGGGGGAGACTGGGAATGTGGGTCCCTAGTCCTGGGGTTGCGCCCTTGGCTTCATACAGCCACACACAGGGGAGCCCAGCCAGCGTGGGACTTGGTGTGGGGGTACTTTGGAGGCTGAAGGGTGTCAGGATCGCTCAGGGAAGACTCGGAAGGAAGCTCTCATGAGGGCCTCCTCTTGGAGCTGTCAGCCTCCGCGGACCACACCAGCTGCCCTGGCCCCTTCTGCTGACGCTGGGATGTCGTCTTTCTCTTCTGACTCTGGCTGGGATGCAGAGTTCTGTCCGTCCCTCTCCTCCCATTCCTCACATGTATCTACTCAGGCCCCCTGCCCAGCCCTCAATTTAGAGCTTCTGGTCTAATTCCTGTTCAGGAATATTGTTACTTATCTTCCTGCCCTTGCCCTGGGGAATACAAACAGCCAACTTGGCATTTCAATCTCAGCCTCTGGCGTGGCTCCTCCGGGAGGTCGGCTCCCTCTGCAGCTCCTGGTCGCCTGGACAGGGTGCCCGCGGGGCGGCTGCTGGGGCTCAGGCTCCCTGCTTCTCTGCTGTGCCACTTCCTTGCCCAGGCCCTGGTCTGAGAAGCTGGGGAGTGCGGCCTCAGAGAAAGTGAGCACGGAGCTTCCCGGGAGGCTAGACTGAGGAGGAGATGGGGTGGGAAATGCAGATGAGGTAGGTGGCGCCACTGGGGAAACTTGACAGGTTTTTGGCCACCCAAGCTCTGGTATGACTAGAGTGTTAATCCGCTTTCTTGTCTCAGTGGCGCAACCAAGGATCCAGGGTTTCCCGCCCCCAAGTGTCAGAGTCCTGGAGTCTCTCCAGCCAGGTGGGTGAGGAGGGCCTCTCCTCCTTTCAGAAAGTTCCCTGGCCAGGGTGGAGAGAAGTGCCGTCATTGGCATCTGGGGCATTCCCATTCTGATGGGGAGGCCTCCAGACTGAAAGCAGAGATGATAGCAGAGTACCCATCAGAGACAGCCAAGCAGAAATGGACTCTCCAACTAAAGCAACAATTTGGGTGCTTTGTGATTTTTCTTAACACCATTGGTGTTTTAGGGTCCAGCTTATTTGAAGGGTTAGAGTCAGCATATTCTGGAATGGGACCTATACTTGGAGGGCCTGGGTTCAAATTCTGACTCTGCCACATTTTTGTTGGTTGACCCCTGGAGCCTCTGTGTTCTCCTTGGACGAAAGGAAATAATAGCACATGCCGCACAGATGTTTTATAATCTCCTATTTGTCTCATTGCTCCCCAAATCCCTGCTCAGATCTGGAGGAGTGTTTTGTTGGGGGGGGGGGGAGGCCCCTCAGAGACAGGAGGGTAACACCTCTAGCTTTCCCCACCCACTTAGCTCTCAGGAGGGTTTGATGCCCTCACGGGTAAACTGATCATTGAAAGCCTTCAGGAAACCCTCCAGAAAACTTTGGGAATTGATATTCGGAAAGCAAATTTCACCTCTGGAGTTGTGGCACCTGCCTCCCTCCCTTTCTTGTTTGCTGCAGACTTTTACAGCCATGCACATTTGCTCAGGAAGCACAGCCTCTGTGGTTTACAAGTGTCATCCGTCACCCTTCCCAGTCTGAGGCTTGAGTGTGAAATTTCTCCCAGAACCTGGCCATTGCCTTCTCTTCTCTGCCTCTGCCTCTTGCTGCCCAAGAGTGGCCTCAACAGGATGGTATAGGGTCCAGACCCATTGAATGGGCATGACTCCTGCTGGGGTCTGTGCAGGACCCAAGATTGGACCTGGGTCCCATCTGTGGAGTTAGGGGGCACACCGAGCTGGGGAGAGAGGTTCAGACCTAGTATGTATTTAGCAGGGTCTGACTAATGAACCAATTGGAATAGGAGTGGAGGAGGAGCTCTCACCATAATGTCTAAGAAGAGATATTTTCAGGGAGCAAGCCTTCAGATATGAAGATGCGGACCAGGGAAAGTAGTCATGTCCAGCCTGCTCAGAGTGAGGGCAATCAGGAGGGCTCCTTGGAGGGGGTAAGGATTTCAGGAAGAGCAAAAGCCCATAGAAGTCCATAGAAGACGCATTTTGTTTTCTCTTAAATTCTTAGAGGTTACTGGGGATTTGGGAGGTTTCAAGGGTGGGGTACTAAACAAGCAGAATGGATATTCTGAGAAATTCCTGAGGCTGGTCAGGCCCAGCTCCCTGGAACAATTTCTTGGTTGCTTATTATATGCCAGGCATATTGCTAAGCCCTTCACATTATGATCTCATTGAATTCTCCCAGTTCTATGAATTTGCCCTTATTGCTACCCTACCTTCCAGATGAGAACACTGGGATTCAGGGAAGTTGGGACCCACCGGGTCCCTAATACAGGACAGAACAGTCACTCGATTCTCATGTCTGTGTGATTTCAAAGCTAAATCACACACTTAAGTCCTCTGGGATGCCTTGTCCTGCAGATGAGGAACAGGGGGCCCCATGGGCCCATGCCCCTCCAAATTCTGCCAGCCTCCTGGGGAGGCTGACTTCAGAGCCCCATTGCAGACCCTGGGAGCCCAGCCTTGCCTGTGCACATGTCTGTCCGCCCTGCCCGCTCACTCCCACCAGTTTATAATCTCCCTTCAACTAGGCAACACCATCCTTCTGGGTAGGACAAAAGATGGGACAGTGGAGTGAGCACCAGACAGAGGGTCTGGGAACCCAGGTCTGCTGTGTGTATGACTTGAATGAGGAGCAAATCTCTACTCCCTGGGGCCTCATTTTCTTACTGATGAGTCAGGAAGCTAATGCTTACGGCACGTTTGAAAGCACTTTATACAGCGAATAATACGGTTAGTGCTCAGGGTTATGTTTGTGACCCCTTCCTTATTGAAACCAAGTAAATAAAATGTTAAATGTACCACTTCTTAGGGATGAGGGTGTGGAAGGTAGCCCCTAAAGTATCAGTTTCATGTGGGACTAGGGTTAACCAATAAGGCCACAGGCCAGCCAGGTGGGGGCTATGCCTTTTGGGAAAAGGGAGGATTCAGAACCTGCAGAAGAAGGCCATGTGGGCCAGACGTTTGGGTGGTATTGGTGGCAAGCAGCTAGGAAGGGACACTGTGACATAGACATTATTTACTTTTGTAATCAGGCAGGCATCAGTGAAGGTTGGCACTGAAGTAGGAAGGAGGCATTTTCCTTAGGCCGATGTTTCTAGACCTTCTTTTCACTGCGACTCTCTCCAAGGAGACTTCTTAGACAGTATCTGCACCTAATTGCACCCCAGGATGGATTTTAATACCATAGGTATAGTGCATATCTGTTTATGTACTGAAGGTGTCTCTGCCTCATACACCAAAAGTAAGATTTTTTTTTCACCCCTCCCAAGAACAAACTTTTGCCCCCTTGGGGGCGCTGTTGTCCCCAATGAGAATGCATGCTTCAGGGCTAACAGACCAGAATTAGAAAAAAAAAAGTGGATTATAACGAAGCTGGGAGAATCCAGGAGATGGTGAGGAGGACAGATTCAATGTGACGGGTCACTTCCCCATGGGTGGTCCATGGGCCAGCAGCATCAGCATCTCTGGGGAGCAGGCTAGCAACGTAAACCCCATCCCATTCTGGACCTCCTGAATAGGCATCTTCATTTTATCAAGAAGGGAAGTGGAGGCAGGGTTGGATGCACTGCCCCCAAACCCAGAGGGCTGAAGGATAAGAGGTAAGAAGGCAAAGAGCAGAGACAGCCATGTGCTGGGTCACTGGTTTGTTAAACCATTGAGTTCAAATGCAGCAAGCAATTTTAAGGAGTGACATTGCCTCTACTTGTCCTCATCTATCAGTCTTTACTTTTTTCCAAGTGATTTCCTTGTATTGTCGTTGCAGGATGTTTAGAGGGTTGGCGGTCCTGCAGAGGAGATATGACACTATATATAGCCTGGTTTCTGAGCAACTCAGGGCCAGGCCACCCTGGGTGTGAACAGACCTGGGACTTCTTTCTTGAATACCCCTAAGGGTGAGGCTAATGGGGACCAGACCAGCCTGAGGGACAGACTGAGACCGGAGAGACGAGACAGGTTTTAAACCGTGTCAAGCCGGATTAAGTAACTAAACTGAGCTCTTGTAATTTATCAACCTACATGGGATTGTCTGCCATAGACGCTGGAATTCTTGAAGCAGTCCTGTGTTAACAGGGCAGCGCTGGAACACGAGAGACTGCAAAATCCCAAAGTTGGGCTCTTTAGAGTTCAATGCATTTATTATGGGCATGTCCAGTATTTGTCCCCCCACTGGCAGGAACTGAGTACCAGTCAGTCTGCTCAGCCACAATCACGGTGAGAAGCAGGACACCGAGTCTCTCTTAAGCCCCCTTCCTCTGGGTCAGATGCCCAACCCATCCCTTCACCTGCCCCACTTGGACCTAGGCCAGCACTGAGTGGTCTTCCTTCTTGTCCAAACTCAGGGCCCTAATATCAGTTTGGTCCTCCCATCTTCCCTTCCTGAAAACTCACTTCCTATTCCCTTCCCCAAAGCTAGCGGGATCCTTCACACCTGCGATTCCTCATCTGGTTCGCTATTAAGGCAGCTTGAGTCAAATAAAACCGGGGTAGGGGATTCACTTGGGTCCCCAGCTGAGGAGGCTCTTACTTTTGACAATAGACCCTTGAACAATATGGACTTGAACGGTATAGGTCCACTTGCATGTGGATTTTTTTTTTGGAATACGGTATAGTACTGAAAACGTATTTTCTCTTATGATTTTCTTAGTTACATTTTCCTTTCTTTAGCTTTAATGCAAGAATACAGTATATAATGCAGATAACACACAAATACATGTTCACCGGCCATGATATCAGTAAGGCTCTGGTCAACAGCAGGCTATTTGTAATTGCGTTTTTGAGGCAGTCAGAAGCTATACATTGATTTCCAACTGGGTGGAGCTTCGGGGCCGTTAGTTCCAGGGCCAACTGTAGCTGTAAACTAGGTCTCTTGCTATTAGATTTAACCCTTCCTGGTCCCCCAAATGTGTGACATATGGTCACTCAGCCTGTAGGACTTGGAGGAGCTTGGGGAGTGAGCTCAGCTCAGGCTCCAGCTTGGGTCTCAGAGTCCGACAAGAGAGAGATGTGGGAGCCCCCGGAATGATGGCAATGAGGGTAAAGGCATGTTTGGCTCTCTGAGCTCCTGGAAACCCCTGGAAATTCCTAACAAGGGCTGTGAGATGAGGTTCTGCCATTCTAAAAAGGTATTGAAGATTTTGGGGTGGGCAAAGTTGCTACCTTGATTCAGTGCCCCCCCCCCTTAATGAAACCATTGTTACATCCACATAGGTCCTGCTGGGGCAGAAAAGCAGGAGGGTGGCAGGTGACCTGGGGTCATGAGGTTAAAGATTAGAGGTCCTCTTACAGTACAAGGCCCCAGGGCTGGTAGTGGCAGACTCCCTGCTGTGCAGGGGAGCCTCGAATGAGTTTTCTCCATTCAGCTCTTCCATGATCTCGCTCAGTGACTTGGGTAGCCCATCTCCCTTTCTGTCCTCGCCTGTGCAGTGGGGCCAAAGGCTCCTCAAGTCCCTTCAGTTCAGGTGTTTGATCCTTTGATTTATAAGTCCCTGAATCTACCTGAGGAAAGGTACCTTGGCTGAGCCCCCCAGACCCCAGAAGTGACTTGTCCTTCAGCGTCCTTCTCATTCTGCCCCCCCCCCCAGGCAGTGCTGACCCGATGTTTCCTTCAGCTTGATGACCTCTAACTGCTGCAAACCTGCCCCAAATCCCGTTACTAGGTTATTGAGTTCAGTTTTGAATAACCAGGATCCCAGGGCTACAATGTGAATGCCAGTGTCTCCTTCCTCCCTCACTCCAGCCCGTGCACGCATCTGTGCGTGCACACACACCCTCCTGCATACTCACATGTGCAGTTACACACGTGCACACACACCCACAAGCAGACTTGCATATAGGCACACTCTCACATACTCACACATCTGCACACCCTCACATTCACACACATACACACACTCCCCCCACACACATGTGTAAACACGTGCACGCACACATACACACTCTCATACTTACATCGTCATACACATGGGCACATACCACACCCCTGCACAGGCACACATTCATACAGGCTCACATACATTCACATACTCTTACCCATGTATACACACACACACACACACACACACACTAGCACATGCTCCCTTTGCTGCTGTCAGTTCTCCTTCAAAGACATGGACGCATGCCATCCAGCCCTTGCAGAGCACTGGCCACCTGACAAAGAACATTTTTGTGCCTGGTCTCCTGTAGTTCTTATGCGACTCTGAGCTGGGCATCGCCTGTTTTGCCCTCCTCTGCATTTGGACGAGGAACTACACTCAGATGAGGAAGACCACAGCTGTATGAGAAGCCAGACTTCAGATAACATGCAAAAGTTCACAATCACAACAGAACTGCGATGGTGGGCTCCCACAGGTCGCTGGGCGTGCTGTAGAACATCCCTGGGAAACAGGAGGCTCTCTCTGTCCCTGAGGGAACCATGGGAAACTGGGTTCCAGGAAATGCATGCACGGGGTGATGGAACTGGCACTGGGACGAGTATGCACCCACATGGCTGTTTTGTGATCCTTCCTTCCTGCCTATCGGTCACTCTTAGAAGCTTTCGTTCAGCAATGGAATATGCTGCCCTCAATCAGCCCCATGGGCTCCCCAACCCCAATCCACCTCCTTTCCATGGAGATGGATAGAGCACAGGAGACGACTGGGAGTGGTCATCACCAGGTCCCCAATTTGCTTTCATTTTTGTGCTCCTGAGGCTGCAGGTTCTGGAATTTGTGGCCTGCCCTGGGAGCAAGGCTTCCTTTTGCTTGTTCCAGCATGCCCCCTCTAACCCCTGCGAGCCCTCAGGTCAGGAGAGCCTGGTAGTTTAACATCTGGTGAATCAGCCCTTGCTCCATCACCCAGCCCTGTCGTGGCTGGCTGGTTGGCAGGCCTCGCAGATTTCAGTGCAGTTCTGCAAGCAGCTACTGAACGCCTACTGTGTGCCGCCCGGCAGGCCAGGTGCTGCAGAGATGAGTCACATCTCCAGCCCGCATGCACACGCAGCCCCCTCACGTCCACCACCTGTACATTTTCCAGCTCTGCCTGTGACCTCCAGGACTTGGTAGAGGCGGGGGAGCGGGGGCCCAATCTGGCTTCTTTCTCGTGCCTTCCCTCACCTGCATTCCCATGCCTGCCTTCCCACACCTGCATTCCCAACACCTATGTGTGCGTGTGTCTTGATGCAGGACTTGGCTGAAGGTCACACGTGATCTACACACCTGCAGACCATGGCGGTGGTAATGATGGTGGTGGGGATGAAGACCACTTAAGAAATGTTCTCACACTGAAAAAAAGAAAAGAAAAGATAAAACAGGTTGTCTCATGCTGCTTTCCCAGATCCCTCCTCCGCCCCATTACTAAGCTGACATCTTACCGTCTCACCCAAATGCAAACTGACTGGATGAGGAGATTTAGGGGTTGTGGTCCCCACTTAGGGGCAGCTGTCCCTGGAGGAACCAAGTAATCTTCCTCCTGGCCTGGTTATCTGCATCACCGGGGCTGAGCTGGCGAGAAGGGGAAGTGAGGAGAGACCTTAGAATAGACATAAATCCCAGGCCCTCTGTCCAATCATGGCTTCTAAGCACATGACAGGTGCGGACCATTACACTGCGGGGAGGATGGTGGCCCAGCCTTCGAAGGGCAAGAACCTGGGCGTTGCCTGCTGGCAGGGAGGAGCACGCGGGGGTTCCAAGTAAGCTGGGCAGGTTCCTGACCCTTGAGAAGCCTTCTCTAATGGGGAAAGGCCTGCTACTTGTCCTGGGGCAGCTTTCGTCAAAGAGGAAGATGCGGCAGGTAAGCATGGCGCATTATGTGGGGACACTCAGACACTAAGCCATGGGGACGCAGCAGTCTTCTTATGTAGGGACTATGTGTGCGCTTGGGCCCCCCATTCCTAGGGTTTACGCTCTGTCCTGTTTTCCTCATTGTGTGAACTCAAGTTGGTTCTTCTCTCTGTCCCTCGGTTTCCTCATCTGCAAAATAGGGATAATAATAGTACCCATCACATGGGGTTGTTAGGAAAATGTAATGGATTACTATATGTAGAGTGCTTGGAGCAGTGCCCAGCACACAGTGAACACTGTGTAAGCATGAGATGTGGTTATTCATAGTGGGTATAATAATGGCATTTTCCTAGGTGCAGAGAAGAACACTGTAGATCAACTTAATTGATACTGTTTTCAAATAAGCACCCCTTAAATTCTGTGGCAACTTGGGGAATTTCATAATACTCTCACATATTTCATTGGACCCTCCTGACAATCCTACCAGGCAGGCAAGACTGATGTTATGATTATACCCATATTACATGAGGGGAAACTGAGGCACAGAGGTTACCAGAGTGGTTGCTGGTCCAGCTGGGGTTTCCATTCTACTTCACAGCCACACTGTATTCAGCTGAGCAGTTAGGGGAATTTGGTTTGGAGGGTTTGGGTAAAGATGACAGATGGGCTCAGAACTGGACCTCCTGCCTGGTCCCTTTGGTTCTGGGATCAGATTGTTGGGAAGGGAGGCACAATGTGTGTGGGGGGGGGGCGGGGGGCTAGTTTCTGTTGTGTTCCAGGTCTCCGTGCCCAGACTGGGTCTACACAGCATGGCACAGGGGAAGGCGGGTTGCATCTATACAACACAGTACATCAGGGGATGGGAGTTAGTGGCAGGGTCACGGGGTGTACTTCTTTGGACCTTTTTGAAACTGTTATGAATGCCCTGGGATGGGGATGGAGGTGGACTGTGCTTGGGGTTCTAAGAGGGCTGTGGAACCGGGACAGGGGGAATGTCTGTCAAGAAGGAGACCCTTCATTCAGCCTGGTCTGTATGCGAGTAGAAGGCCAGAAAGAGTCATCTCCCTGGGCCACGATTGCTGCCCCCCAGCCTCCAACACCCATGTCCTAGGGCCCATCCCAGTAGTGGGAAGAGGGACCTCCTGGATCCTTTGGTTTGATGGAGCTGGGAAAGCATCTGGGGCAGGAAAATGAGCCTTGAGCCAGGACACAGAAGAGGGAATGAAGACTTCCAGTGGGGAGAAACCAGGCCCAGAGGAATGCTTATGAGCTGGGGTTTCGGGAGCGCTGGGAGAGTTGGGGTACGGGAATAGATGATGGGATCAGTGTCTAGTGTGGGACATGGGATGGCGGTTGAGAGTAGGCGTGTGGTCATGAGGAGGGGACAAGAATCAGGGAGGCAGTGAAGGCCAAAAGAGGCTAAGAGCCCCGGGGGGCGGGGGAGAGCAGGAGTTGGAGGCCATCTGTGGCCCGGGCCTCAGTTGGCTTCTCCTGCCACAAAACCTGGCTGCCTGGAACCAAAGCTCCACCCCAGACCCCCTCTTTCCAGCGGACAAGCCCAGGCCCCAGCCTCATTTCCAGGTCTGTGGGATCCGCTGGGGCCATAAATCTTGTGCCATGTAAATATGGCTCATAATTGGGAGGCAGGAACTGACAGCTCCAGGATAAAATCTGAGCAGGGAGGGAGTGGCGGATCCTGAGTTACAGGGGAGGCTGGCGGGAGCTGGTGACTGGCCCAGCTTGGGGTGTGAGTAATCTCAGGCCGGCCACCCTGCCACGCAGCTGCTCCGTGGTGCTGGGCTGCTATTTACTGTATATTGGTTTTTAAATTACAGTACAACATTGATTCCCTGCTCTTCAAGCTCAGGCTTCACTCACCATCCCTGTCTCGCTCGGGCTCTCTCTGCCTCTCCTCCTCTTCCTCCATCTGTCTTGTCTCTCTCTCTCTACTCGGTTTTTAATGCAGAGTATTATCTTACATTGTATCATAACCTGCTAGTATTATGTTTATATTACCTGATATTTCTGAGAGTATATATTCTGTTCATCCCTTCCCCATAGACAACAGCCCTTGATAGTTGTTCAAGCTCGGCTTGCAGCCATGTTTATCTACTTTGGACCCCAGGACGGTGAGGAAGTAGGGGAAGCAGAACTATCAGCACCTAATGGTGGGGAGATTGGGCTCAGAGAGGCTAATGGAATGACCAGGTCACGTTGGATCGAATGATATGATATCATACCATCAGGATAAGGGCTTCTGGGTACTGAATGCTTATGGTGGGCCTAACATTATTCTAATGTAAGCTTTGTGGACCTGTTTTATCCCCACGTTAATTCTTTGGGG
The DNA here is from genome assembly GCF_922984935.1 of Meles meles. NCBI lineage: Eukaryota > Metazoa > Chordata > Mammalia > Carnivora > Mustelidae > Meles > Meles meles. The sequence goes on along the minus strand of NC_060070.1, from coordinate 89,267,109 downwards.
TGGGCACTGCTCTATGTTCATTTTAGAGGTGAGGAAACAGGCCCAGAGAAGTCAAATATCTTGGCCAAGGTCATGCAGGTAAGAAGTAGGCAGAACTTAGATTTGAGACCCAGTGGCACGACTCTTGAGCCCACACTCTTGTCTGCGATTCGGGCTGTCACATGCTGTGATCCCTGGGCTGGAGTGGGCTGAGAGGGTGGGGGGGATGGGGGGAGGGGGGTGAGCTGTCTTCCCCATGTTGCTAGAGACATTCTTGGCCTCACATACCTCCAATCTCTGTATTCGTTTCACTGCACCTAAGGGAAAGACAAGGTCCATTGTGCCAGCTGGAAATGCCCCCAGAGTGGGGGCCATGGACCAGACTGGGCCCCCAATATCTGTAATTTGGGCTGTGAGGCCAGGGCAAGAGGGCGGGCACAGGGGAGGAGTGGTGGACATCCCAGCTGGGTGGCTCGCTGGCCGTCTGCCTCCTTCTTTCCTGTGTCCCTGCAAGCATGTTGCTGTCCTGATCTCCATGAGGTCCGATGGACTGTCTTCGTGCACTTACCCTCTTTGGGTTTCTGCACCAATTACTGGCAAAGCTGCTTGGGGTCCAGGCCCATCTCCAAGCCGGACCTGGCTCCCAGGGACACAGCAGGCCAGTGGGCATCAGGGGAGTTGCTGAGAGTGCCTGGATGTTCGGCAGCATCCAGCCGCGTCCCTGACTGGGGGGCTCCTCCTGGACATTGCCCTCTGTGGCCTGAGACTCCTGTCTGAGCAGAAGTTTAGAAGGCATCCCAGCTTTACTCTGGACTACAGCCACGGGCCCTTCCTTTCCAGACTCCTCCCAGTCCCTGCCTCCTGCCTCCATCCTGAGCAGATGCTGCCATTGCTTGAGTCTGGGTCATGTAACACAGCTCATCTCACTGTCCCCACTCTCTTTCCCACGGGGGAGAGGAGGCAGGCCTTTTGGGACAAGCAGGAATCCCCTGCTCCATCTGCCTCTGCACGGCCCCTACTAGGGGCTGGGAGGAGAGTGAGTAGCGGGGCCTGAGCCTGAGGATGTTGCTGTCGCCTGACTTCCTGGAAGTAAGCTCTCCCGGGGTGGGGGGGGGGGGTGGTGCAGCCTGTATATCTGGGCTCCCACGGACCTGCTGCAAAGTGGGGCTTCAGGTGCCCGGGCTCCCTTGCCAGGCTCCGTACCATCTGCCCAGGTGAGGGGTTCTCAACCAAGGAAAATGTCAAGTATACGGTAAAGAGACCCTTCACTTCCCTCCCATGAGTTCAAAATCATTAACTCCCACCCCTTGCAGAACCCAAGCTGGGAATGTCATTTAGGGGGGTGATGCATTTTTTATTTTTCTTATTAATTGGTACTATTCAGGGGCGCCTGGGTGGCTCAGTGGGTTAAAGCCTCTGCCTTTGGCTCGGTCATGATCCCAGGGTGCTGGGATCGAGCCCCACATCGGGCTCTCTGCTCAGCAGGGAGCCTGCTTCCTCCTCTCTCTCTCTCTCTCTGCCTGCCTCTCTGCCTACTTGTGATCTCTATCTGTCAAATAAATAAATCTTAAAAAAAATTTAATTGGTACTATTCAATAAACAGTACTTTGTTATATACTTTGTTATGCCCTTGTTATGTGAGAGGAAGTCCAGCATGGTGAGACCCAGGAACCAGACAGCCTGGGTTCAAATCTTTTATTGCACCTATGAGCTATGAGGCCTCGGGCATGCCACTCCCCTCTGAGCCCAATTTCCACCACCGTAGAATGGGACTCACAGCAGCACCCAATCCCCAGGGTTGTGGTGAGTATGAAATGAGTGAATGTCTACAAAGCACTCCAGTGTCTGGCCCTGGGTGTGTATTGTCTGCTGGAGCTGTGATCAACACATTTTCTCTCAATTAGTTCCCTCTCTGCCTTTGCAAATAGGTATTACTACTCTCTGCGTAGATGTGGAAATTGAGGCTCAGAAGAACAAAGGGGTTGTTTGCTTGGGACTGAGGGGGTTCCTGGGATGCAGGACTTTCAGTTTTAAAACCAGGGAAGTTCCAGGCCACTGGGATGAATCCCAGGTCCCACAGAAACTGCATGGTCGAGCCAGGATTTAAACCCAATTGTTTCTGATTTCCACTGCCCTTAACCACCACGCTAGCCTCCCTTGGGGCCAGCCTCTCTTAGCTGCTCACATTTGCTAAGCTCCGGCAGGCAGTCTTCTATTTCATCCTCACAAAACCCTGTGAATTAGATAATCTTATCCAAAGCGTACTCAAGAGACAACTGAGACAGGCTCAGAGATGTAAAGTAACTTGCTCAGGGTCACTCAGCCAGGAAGTGGCTGAGCTGGGATTTGAGCCCAAGCTCTCTGGAACCCATGCCCTACGCTCCTGCTCACTCTGCTACACCTCCCTTTGTATCTTTTCCTTGTTGCCTCCATGGTACATGGTCTCATTTCTTTATCCCAGTGGCCTGTGGAATAGACAGTAGCTCTGTTTACAGCTCTGAACACAGAAGTTCAGAGAGGTTAAGTAACTTAGCTAACGTCACAAAGCTTGTAAGGGACAGAAGCAGGATGAGGTTTTATCAGAGGTTCTCGGTTGGCACTTCTTGTTGTGGTTTCCTTGTTCGATAAGTGGGAGGAGGCCCCCAGCTGAGCCCAGTCCCGTTCAGGTTCCTAGAAGGCAGGAGGTCTCAGTCATCACTGGGTCCCATGTGCAGAGGGCTGGTTCCCATGTTCGGGCTCTGGGGTGTCATCGGATCCCCCTGACAGGTGGAGGAGGCAGCCTGTTGCAGAGTGGACAGGCTGCCAGCCCCACAGCACCTCCCTCCCCCCAGGCTTCCACTGGCTGGGGACTGACAATAGCATGGGCTGTGTTTTCCTGGAAGGGCAGCAAAAGCGCTATTAACCCCAGGCTTGCTTCTGAAGCAACTAAATAAAAGAATTGAGAAAGACAGTGACAAGAGTCTATAAATTCTGAGTGATGTTCAGGAAAGTGGCCTGGGCCTTAGCGCCTATAAAAGCCAGGCAGCCTGCTGTTGGGGGTGATTTATGGAGCCCTTCTTCTGCCTGGGGGTCACCTGGCCATCAAGCTTCCCACTTGTGAGGTATATATTTTTTAATTCTAAGCTCTTTTCATAGTTGTTGAAATTTTGTGGTTGTCTTCGAGCCGCTCATATGGACAAATTACTTCCCTCTTTAACAGATGGAGAAACTGAGGCATGGATGGATTGGCGAATAGCCTAGGCACATATAGTGACCGAGGTCCCTTGACTCTGTCCTAGGAAATTCTTACTAACACTTATACTGATTAGTCCTTACTACCTGCCACGAATGTTCTAAGGACTCTATGCTTATTAACTCTTAACCCCCTTCAACCACCCTAGAACATAGGACTATTGTCACTGGGGTTTCTAGAGGGGGAACTGAGGCAGAGTTTAAATGACTAGCCAAGGACCACACAGCGGGAACATTGGAGAGCCAGGATTTGGATCCACACCCTTGACCATCGTGCTGTTAGCAAAGAGACAGAATGGCCTGTGGGGGTTAGGAGGGGGTCCCTACCATTTCTGCAGGACCTGGCTTCCTCTGCCCAGGAGACAGTACTGTGTGCCCTGGGCAGCTTCAGCACTGCTGCATAAGGACATTCCTGAAGAGGCAATGAGGGCAGGCAGGTGGGAAATTGCCATGGACCAAACCCTGAGCCGGGAGTCTGGGAGCCTGGATGCCTGGCCTCAGCTCTGCCACCTGCTGGCCATGGCACCTGGGAGACCCATTTGAGCCTTCCCGTCCCTTTGCTTCTGCCCTGCTCTGATCTGGACAGAGGTGGGGCATCACATGGTTTTTTGGGGGGCTCCCCTGGCAGTGGTGATAGCAGCAGAAGGAGGAACACAGAAGGTCCAAGGCCAGACCTGGCCCTACTATCACTGTGGAAACTCAGAGCAGCAGTTGGTGCCCAAACTGCAGCTAGATACCTGGGCTATTTAAAGTGTCTGGCACCGCCTGGAACTTGGAGGTTCTGCTGTTTTAGGAGGGGTCTGAACTGGGGCTGCCTCCTTCCCCATCGCCCTGCCTAATGGGAATTTGATCAAGTTCACAGGGAAGGATCAGGCTTGGCCAGCCTTGCCCGTTACTTAGGATGCTAACACTGCTTCCCCATCAGGTGTTCATCCATGAGGGTGGGGAGAGAGGCTATGCTGGGAGCAGTGGGAGAGCAGCATCCTCTCTTCTGGCCAAGGTCTGAGAAACCCCAGATCTATGGAGGAGAAAGTGGCACAGGGACCTCCTCTGGTGCCTTCTCTTCTTTGACATTCTTTGGCACACTGTCAGCCTGGCATGCCTCCATTCATCTCACTTGCCGATGACAGGTGTCTCCGAACATCTAGCATTGGCCAGCTGCTGGGTTACACAGGTCAGCCAGACCTGGTCCCTGCCCTCAGCGTGCTCCCCATCCGGCAGGGAGGCTGAGAGGTAAACAGGCAGTTATAATGCACTCTCATAGATCTCGACTGGAAGCGAGGAACAGGGAGAGCTTCTAGGAGAAGTTTCTTCTCTCTGGCTCCACTCTGGTCACCTTTCTCTAAATGGCTGCTATGGCCTCCTGAGGACCCTGCCTCCCCAGGACCCTGCCTCCCCAGGCTCCCCTAGCCCACCCTCAGACAGTGTACATGCCTTGCTGAAGACTCATTGTCCTCAGGATAAAATCCTAATTCATTAGATGGCCGGCGAAGCACTGGTCCCATCAGCTTCTTTCCCCTGGGTGTGCCCATCCCCGCCCCCCTACTGGACCTCCCCAGTTCCCAGACTGCTTCATGCTCTTTCCCACCTCTGGGCCTTCCGGTTCACTGGGTCCTCTGCCTGGAACACCGGTTCCCCACATCCAGCTTGGCTGGATCCTTCTCCTTCAGGTGTCTGCTGAAGTGTTCCCAGGGGATGGCCTGACATCCCCCCACCCCCAGGCTAAAGTTGGTCCCTTGCTGCTTTCATTCAGGACGGCTTTTGTTTTTTTCCCATATCCTTTTCCCTACTTGGTATTTGTTTGTTTATTTGTTGCTTCTCTTTTGCAGCTTGTGAACAACGCGAGAGCCACAGCCCGGTGATTAAACTGGTCCTGCAGCAGGTGCTCACTGGCTGTGTGACCCTGGGGAAGTCACTTTCCCTCTCTGTGTCCCCATTTCCCTGTGTGTAGACGGGGAAAATAATAGGACCTACGCCACAGAGGCATTGTGCTGGTTTCATGAGTTAATATATGTAAAGCTCTTAGAGCAGTGTCTGGCACGTGGCAAGCACTCAATAAATATTAGCTATCATCATTATTTTTATAGCCAGTACTTAGAATAGTGCCCAGCTCACTGAATATTTAATGATTAGATGAGACACCTGGGCAGAATCTTCAAGGGAGTAGGTCGGGTTTGGTTAAAGAGAGAACAGTGGATGTCAGCCCTGGCTGTGCACTGAAGTCACCTGGGGGCCTTGACCACACTCCCAAGAGAGTTTGATTTCATTGTTCTGGGTGTGGCCTGGCCACTGGAGTTTTCAAGCTCTCCTGTGACTCAGATTCCAGGGTTGCGAACATTGGAGATGGGGAGGGGCAGGCATTCAGGGCAACAAGAGCATCCTGTAGCCAGGGACACCTTGCAGGGAGCAGACCTTGAAGAGGGGTATAGAGAGAGACCAGGGGCAGGGAGTTGACTGTAGCCCAGGAAGGCTGGACAAGTCCGGGACAGCCCCGCATGCCATACTCAGGAGCTCAGGTTAGGCTTTGTGGGGAAGCCAGTAAGGAGCCTGGGAGGCTTTTCAGCTGGGAATGATATGGTCTGATTTGCCTGTAAGGAAATTGGCCTGAGTGGATGTGTGGAGGATGGATTACCGGGAGTGACATTGAAGGCACGCAGATCAGAGCGCTGAAGGCCTTCTGCTACTGTAAGAGCGGTTCGGGGCCTGGCTTGTACAGGGAAGGCGGACATGCTTGTCCCTCTTTAATGACTTAGTCCTCCTTGGTGTGTCTGCACAGTGAAATCCCATCAGCGCAGGACTCCTGCCTGCCCCTTTGCCCCAGGTACAGCCACAAGCCACGTGGATGTAACCTAGGCTGGTGTCCATAAACCCCATCTCCTCCTGACCACCGAGCAGCTCTTCTGTCTGGGTTCTAAGGCAGACTCCCAGGTTGTGGTGAAAAGTCTCTATTCCATAGCCCCGGGGCACCCAAGCTGGTTGTTCTCACTGGGAAGCCCCTCCCAAGCCCACCTCCTGGTCCATGATACCCTCCCAGTCTGCGATCTGAATGGACCTGTTTCTGCTCAGGTTCCAGGCTGGTTCCTCGCCCCCAGTCCCCACCCCCACCCCAAGCACCAGACTCCCATCCTCCCATCCTTCCCTGCTTTGTAGGCAGAGGTCCCGCTTCCTGACTGCTAGCTCCCTGGCCACCAAGCTGTTCCCATCTACTTCTTCAGCTGTTCTCCTGCACATGGATGTGGGTCCCAGGGCTGCCTTTGGATGGTAGGGCTCTCTATAAAGTGACCCACCTCCCACCCAGAGTACCACGCTGCGTCCCACATACTGTCACTGGGTACTCCAATCTGGCTCTGCCCCCAGGCTCTGTGATCTTGGGCAAGTCATTTGGCCTCCCTGTGCCTCAGTTTCCTTCTCTATAAAATGGGGTGAGAACTCACAAACATTTAGTTAGTTCAGGGCCACCGGGCATGATCATGGGTTCAGACCGGCCATCCAGTTCAGAGGACATAGGCTGTACTTACCACCATATTTCTTAGTATTAGGGAAGGATTCGGGACAGGACGGGCTATAAGGCGTCTTCATTTTCACCTTGTGGGAGGCCCTACCGCTGCCCGTGTGAACAACTTTTTTAACCCCACACCTACATGGGGCATGTCAGCTGCTGTGGCTAATGGCTGAGATGCATGTGAGTCTCCTTGCGACAGAGAACCTGCTGCCTCAGTTTCTCCCCATCTCTATACTATCTTAGAGATCCCAGGCCCAGCTGCCGGCTTACTGTTCCCAGGGCTGGTGGATTGGGGGTTTGGCAGTACATGGACAAACATCGCAGCCCGGGTGCACCTTTCCTGTGCTGTGGAAGGACAGCCCGGGCCATTTTCCCAGGGAGGTGTAGGCCAGGCCAGGCTGCCGGCAAGCCTCTATCTGCACCTACCATTTCTCATAGGACGGGGCAGCCGGGAGACTGCTGTCAACTATAAAAGCAAGAACTGGATTGATAAGAGAGAGAGAGGAGAGAGGGGAGAAACTGCAGACCACCTGGGAAGAGTGAATCTTGTTTTCACATTGAGGGGGTAGACTGATCAGCGGGTGTTTGGCAGAATGGTTAGTCTCGGCATTTCTGTTCCCCAGCGGCTGTCTAGGGGCGTCAAAGAACACGGTGGCGATTGTTAGGGATTTTCCAGAAGAACCCCAGAACTTCACCTGGGGAGGCAGGGTCTCTGGGGAATGCCTGCCAGGGCCCCCTCACCAGCACCTCCATCTTAGCAGGCCAGTTTGCACTGTCCCCGCTGTAGGCCACCGTGGGGTTAAGTGGGTCAAGGCACACAAAGTCCTCAAAGCAGTAAGCAATCAGTGTTCACGTGGAAATGAATGCACGATCCATGTTTAGTAAGTTCTACCTACTATCCTTCTTTCTCTCCCTGGCTCCCATCTCTTTAGCCTCTCCAGCTGCTGTTGCCTGATGTCGCATATCTATTCTGGAACTGAGATTGGAAGGGGAGAGGAGGAAGATGGGGACCCAGTGAGGAAGCCAAGAACTCAGACAGCTTTGGAATAGTTGGTTTTAAGCAATAAAGTAGTCAGGTTCCTCCCCTGGGAGCCCTTTAGGGCCTTGAGTTGAGGAGAATTTCTTTAGTCTCCTTTTGGCCAAGGCAGCCTCAACCAGAGTCTCCCCCCATCTCCCATGATTTCATGCCATTGGCCAATGCAGGCCGTGTCCATCATTTTGTTTTTCCTCTCAACATGGAGGATAGCTAGAAGCCCAGAACCCAGAGAAAGAGTGTCCTGCTCTCTTCTAGGTGGGACATGGGGATGAGGACGGTGGTAGCAGGAGGCTGTTCTCTTCCTGAGTGTCTTCCCTCTGTGCTTCTTTTTCTCTAGGAAGCCCGGTGGGCTAAGGGATGGGAGTCTCAGAGACTGTGGAGCCTGGCTATCCTAGGGACTTGCAGTATGACCGTGATCACGAGGGTCTCCTCATGACCCTCTTCTGTTTCCTTATCCTTAAAGCTGGGACATGGAAGAGCCATGCACATCATAAGAACTCAAAGGAAATGGGCCTACCTCTTTCTACTTTAAGTGTACTCTTCATGTTTTTCTTTAGGGCCACTCTCAAAGGTCATTATCCCAAGGTTTGGCTGGAATGTAAGTGTTAGGGAGTCCCATAGTGATTTGTCTTAGGGTCCAAATCCCCTCTCAGATGGTCCTGACTGTTACACACCCTGCCTTGGTTCAGGAAGAGCAGTCCTCCCTTTGACTACACATTGGGAGCTTTTCTTAGAGATGTGGGAAGGCTAGAAACTCCAGATCCTTCTTAAGCATTGTACTTGAACAGAGAGGTGCAATGATGATGCATTTCTGAGTCCATGTCTCAAATGTTTAGAGCTTTGACGGCGGGGCTATCTGTTTCCGTCACTGCACCCAGCACCTGGTGTGGCCACACACGTGGAGGGGCTGCTTTACCAAGACTTATGCTTCTGTGATGGCGAGGATTGCAGTGACGGCAGAGGGAGGGGGACGGTAGTGGAGGACACTGGGATGATCGTGGGATGGACGTTATGATCACAAGGATGGTGGAGATGGTTGTTGTGGTCAAGGCATAGGGAAAGACTGGGAAGATAAGTAGGGCATCAGAGGCAGTTAAGAAGTATTTTTGCTAGGAGCAATGGAAAAGAGCATTGAAGGCTTATAATTGAAGGGAAGGGGGACCAAAGTTATATTTTGGTGAAAAGCTCACTGTAATTGCTTGGTGGAAAGCTGCTCGGAGGATGGTGGGATGGGTGCATGTAGACCAGTGAGGAGGCCATTAGGATAGTCCAGGAGAGGGAGAATGGTGGCTTGGACTGGGGGGTTGAGGTGGCATGCAAGGAAGTCGGCAGATTGGAACTGCTTACGTGGTGAAATCAACAGGGTGTGGTGACGGTCACACAATACCTTGATCAGACTGGGCATGCTATGCATGGGAGGGACACATCAGAGATGCACCTTAGATCTGTGGCTTGGGCAACTGGATAGGTCATAGATTAATAAGCTCCAAGGGTCCAGGAACTTTGTTCCTGTCTACCTGTATCCCCAGGTCCTCAGGCAGCAGCTCACTTAAGGTAGGACCTCAGTAAATGTTGGCTGGGTAACTATTGCTGTTGACCCTAGGTCATGACCATGATTGAAAGTGTCTATTGTAATTTTTGGTTCCAGTGTTCTCCACTGGACACCAGACACTTTTGGAGCTGGCTCATGGATGGTTAACAGACATCAGCCTGGACCTCAGAATCACATACATCTGGGTTTGAATCCTAAGAACTTCCTTTACTGGCTGTGTGATTTGGGGAAAGTTACTTAACTTCCCTGGGCCTCCATAAATTCACCTAACACATGGCGATACAAGGAGGTCTTACCTCACAGAGTTACACTGATGGGCACAGAGTGTGGGGTGATGGGGAGGAAGTGACTGAGGGCGGGGGGAGCCATTGAACTTCGGGGACAGAGCTGGACATACCACAGGAGACTGGTGCTGCTTCTGCAGGCTTCTTGCTTCCACCCTGATTTCTATTCCTGTTTCTCGGCTGTCCAAGAGATGAGACTGTTTGTGACACGGCCTCCGGGGCTCATGGCAGGCCCTCCGTGCCGATGGGAAGGCAGACTGTCTGGGGACTCAGTTGCTTCCATATCTACCTCTGCCTCGGCTTAATCCCAGCTTAGTCACAAAGAAATTTGTTTTAAAAATAGCTACAGGTGCTGTTCATACAGATGGAACCCCGCTAAAAACTACTGCTCCCTAATGGTCTTTGCACCATGATAAATGAGTGTGGATTGACAGGGAGCCCCTGGCAGCTGCGGCTCCCTGCGCTCTTCTTCCCTTTGATGAAGAAGCCAGGAGTCTGCAAGTCTGAGGACCCTTGAGAACCCCCCAAAGGAGGAGGCAGTAGGAGTTCACTGGCCCCGGGGCTGGCCCTGCTGCTCTCTTCCTTATGTATCTGGGCTAGAGGGGGAGGGAGATAGGATTACAGACACTGAGCAATAGACCGGACGCAGAGAGGTAGATATTGCAAGAGCAGGACCAAGAGAGACCCCATCCGCACCCGAGTCATCTGTGGGTACCATGCAGGTGTACAGGGAGGGATCTCTACAGAGTCAGCCCTCAGGAAGAGACAGGTGGGGCCAAGAGCCCGCTGGTGGGTCAACAGCACTTGGTCAAAATCTAGACATAGGCTGTAGGACTATGATCCACACTCCTACACACAGAGACCCGCATACCAACCCTCACACCCTCCATGGCCAGTCCCTCCAGGACTTGCTTGCAGTCCCTTGGTGGATGCAGCCAGGGGCAAGCTCTATATTGGGCCTAATGGGGGGTGTGTATGTGTGTGTGTGTGCGCGTGTGCTGCATGTGTGCCGGTGCCTTTGCACGTACAATGGAGGCTCAATAGGCAATTTCTGGAAAAGTCTTCAGCTCCAAGAGGTGACAGAAATAGACTGGGCTTTTTCTCAGAGCTTTCTCTGGCTAATGAAGAGCTGTGTGTCAGTAGGACTGGGAAGCCTCTCCCCTCTGCTTGTCCAGTGGCTGAGAACCTTCAAGTCTCAGGGGCAGTAGAGGGAGACTCTATTGAACTCTGCCTCTGGCTGGAATACCAGGGTTCTGGCAGAACCACACCCTCTCCAAGTGGTCCCTGTTTCCCTGGGGGGCCGTGAAATTGGAAGATGTGCATCTTCTCCTTTTCCTCCCCACCATACCCTCCCTGATGGCCTAGCGCAGTTCCTAGTTACCACTCTCCCAGCACCCTTCATGTCTCTGTATTTCCCTAATCCGTGCACTGTGCTGTGGCGCCTCCTTCTGCCCTTCCCCTAACCTCCACCTCTGGGAAGTCTTCTTTGATTACTCCAGTCCAGCCTTGCCTTCAGCTCCAAGCTCATTCTTCATCTATGTCCTTTAGCAGTCTCTCATCATATGTTCACTTTTAAGTGATTTTCCTCTTTTTCTCTGCCGTCATGCCCAAGCTGGACTGTCATCTATCTTGAGTCTCTGCTCTGTTCATTTATTCACTCACTCACTCTTCAGATACATCTTGAACTTCCTTTCTGATAGGAGTCAGACACTGGGCTGGGCCCTGGGGCTACAGAGGTGAGCAAGACTTTTTTCCTGCCTAGGGGCTCCTGGACTCCAGCTCAGCAGGTGGAGGGGAGATGCCCTGGGCTCCCTGCAGCCTGAAGTTAGAGAAGGGGATAGAGAGGGGAGGCCTACTGGGGAGAAGGGTACACCTGGAGCCTCAGAAAAGCGAGCAGCTGGGGTGGGCCCTCCAGGCCTGCTGCAACCCTCCCTTCCTTCCTCCAACCCCTCAGCCCAGCCCCGCTTGTCCTCATTGGCATTTCCTCTCCATCCTGACTCTCCTGCTAGGGCTCAATGCGGGGAAAGCCAGGGCTCTTGTTTATCTTGTGTCTGAAAGAGCTGTGCTTCCCTTTCCCTCATTTCAGCCCTTCCATACTGAGCAACCTCCTCCAAACCTTCTAGCTCTGTGGCTTCCCCCAGAAAGTGCGAGAAGAGAAGAACCCATGAATCCAGCGGCTCCCTAGACCCACTGAGCTGGCAGGGACTTCGGTAGCCAGCTCAGACCCCCAGCAGGGAGAGGGTGCTGCCATATGGCCCGTCTGTTGTCCAGTGTGCCAGCCCCTCAGGTCTGGGCAGCAGTGGGAGCAGGGCTCGTGGGGAGGTGTTAGGAGAGATGGCTGCCTCTCCCAGGTCAGTCCCCAAGCCAGCCATTGGGCCCCCCTCTGTGGGGCTTCAGGTTCCCCATCTACAAAAGGAGGGTTGCTATAGGAGCTGCCTGGGAGTCCTTTCCAGCCCCAAGGCCGCGAGGGATGGCCAGCTTTCCTGCAGCCAACACAATGCCCCGCTTTCCTTCCCGTTCCCTGGAAAGCAGAGGAGGAGTTCCCATGGCCAACTGTAGAGGGCATCAGAGGGGCTCGGGGCTCCTCCCAGCTGCCCTCTGCCTGGGGCCTGAGCTCCTGGCACCACTTCCTGGCCCTGAGGGCTGAATGTCCTGAGGCCCCCTTGAATGTGCCTGCCTGCTGAACAGTCTGCTGATGACACTGGGGTGGGGGACCGCTCCAACAGCTCAGATGCTCCACGCAGTTGCCCAATGACACTTCAGAAAGGGAGCCCACGTCTGTTAGGGTCGGGTAGATCTGGGGGTCCTCCGGATCATCTATGCTAGTGGCTTTCAAACTTTATCAACTGGAATGCACAGTAAGAAATGTCTTTTTATTTTATTTCTTTTTTTAAAAAGATTTTATTTATTTATTTGACAGAGAGAGATACAGTGAGAGAGGGAACACAAGCAGGGGGAGTGGGAGAGGGAGAAGCCCGCTTCCCACCAAGCAGGGAGCCTAATGATGGGCTTGATTCCAGGACGCTGGGATCATGACCTGAGCCGAAGGCAGAAGCTTAACGACTGAGCCACCTCGTGTCACAAACCTTGTATTTACATTTGATGCATACAAATACTTAAGTGTATAATGGACACAAAGTATAAAACAGCATTCTTACTAAGTACCTGCCCTATTCTATCCACCCCCCCCCCCTTCTTATCTGTTAGGCCTGCTGGGTATGCACTACTGCATCGATCACGTGACCCACCAACGGCCCACAGACTACAATTTGATAAACACTGATCAGAGTGAGCGGGCAGATCTGGCGTGATGGGAGCTGGGTGCGTCTGTCTGTTCCAAGGTGTGTTAGTGAGAGCAGTTTGGCTCCTGGGGCATCCTCAGGCTGGCTGATCCAGACGGAGCACATCACACTTAGCAGAGTGCCCCTACCTGAGATCCTTTGCCCACAGGAGTCAGGCACCCCTCCTCCTGCCTTCTCTGCCCCTAGAACTTCCTGATGCTCCCAGGTAGCTCTGTACCGGTGACGGTCCCTGGACTTACAGGGGCTACCCCCCCAGGGATGGTGTGTCTCACGTCTTGCAGCATCCTGGTCTGGTCCCAGGGAGAGCCTGTAGGCCTAAAGCACATGGCCTTTGAAAGGGTGGGGGTTGGGGGCCCCTGTTGCCGGCTGGAGTGTTGTCTCAGTCGGAGAGGGCCTCCCAGACTGGACTTCTTTCAGCCCACAAACACTGATTTAGCTCCTCCCCTGTTTCCCACACTACGGTACATTCAGGCTGCAAGAAGGAATAGTTCTCATCACCCAATGTGGACTGAGCTTACTCTGAGCGCTGGGCCCAGGGCTAAGGGGGACAACCCAGAGATGGACATCCCATCCTGTTCTCTGAGAGCTGGCGATCTGGGGCTGGAGGGGTGGGGGCTTGTGCGCACAGATGGCGAAACTGTCCTTGGCGTGGGGAGGGCCACTTGTCAGTCCCTGACAAGTCAGGACTGTGTCTGGGAAATGGAAGAGGGAAGGAGTCTGGCCTTTGTGCCCCAGATGCTCTCACGTGGGTGGGACTGGGAAGAATGGCAGAGAGGGAGAAACGAGGATTCCTGAGGCTTTCTGAACAGGACTCAGGGAGCCTGCCCAAGATGGGGAGGTGGGGGTCTGGGGGGTCGGAGGGGCAGAATCAATGCTGTTCAGTTTGGGGAGGTGCTGGGGGCAAGGACAGGACAGACCTGGGGTGAGGGGCAGTCTTGAGTCCCAGCCCACCTAGCCCCTCTGGGATCTCTGCCTCTCCACCCCCTGCCTTGGATCTCAGAGGCTGATACTTCTCAGGGTCAAAATTCTGGGCATTATAGGAGGGGCTAAGTACCACCTGCGCCCCCTGCACTTCTTCCCTCCCCCTCCTTCGACTCCACTCCAGGCCTGGCCAGGCTGGGACAGGCTGTCAGAGCTCTAGCCCGAGATGGTCCCAGCCAGGCCAAGAATTCCCAGGGTGAGGGGTTCTTGCATGCACAGCCCCTGTCTGCTGTAGTCGGGATTTACAGTGGCGAGAGTCATAAACTAAATTCGAGTAACGGCTCGAACAGAGGCATCGGGCAATAGACTGAGCACTGGAGGCACGGTAATGGGTTTACTTAGGAGCCCTGATTTACAGTGTCATCAGGAAGCCTCCCAGCCCTGCTCTCTGCAGGAGCGTTTAGAGGCTGATCCCTCCCTTGCTGCCAGCTCCCATTCTACACTTGACAAATGCAAGAGACACAGAGGAGCCCTCCCTCACCCCCACCCACCTGCCATCCACCCCACCCCCACCATAATCAGTGGCTTCATCTCTCACCATCTTGACATGCTTTCCTGCTTGGATCTGCACCCCAACATATGCTCCTTTCCTTGTCCCCATTAATCCTTATTGTCTTCCAAAGTCACTCCCACGGGCCGCCTTCCCAGCCAGCCTCCCGCCATCCTTCACCCTAATGCTGGTACCCATGGTGGGGCGGGTGTGTGTGTGTGTGTGTGTGTGTGTGTGTGTGTGTGTGTGTTGCTGGTGTGCTCTGTTTTCCTGCGCCGTGCAGGGTCATGGTGCACAGTGCCGGGTTACTGTATAGCCTGGCTGGTGGACCCTGAGTGTCCCTGACTGCTGCAGACTTTGGGCAGGTTACGTAACTTCTCCATGCCTGGTTCTCATCTGCAAAATCAAGGTGCTAATGGCATTCCCCACCTCACAGTGGGTTTTATGGGGATTGAAAGACAGGATGCAAGTGTTTAGAATAACAGAGTAGGAGCTCTGTAGTAATAGGAATAGGAGCCATTACTAATAATACTAATAAATTTAATGATTCTAATATCAGCATAGTTCTTGCCTTCCTCTGCTAGACCCCAAACTCTACAAAATCAGGGACCCTCTTCCCCATCAGACTCTCTCCACCTCACCCTCCTGTGACCTGCTTGCCTCCTAAGCTCAGCTCACTGACCACCTGAACTCCACATGAGCCAAGCAGCCACACCCACGGCCCACCCTATTGCAGACCCTCTTGTAGCCCCTGGCCAGGGTCGGACTGGAGAAGGGAGGGGCAGAGCCTTAGCAGAGGACAGTGACCCAGGCCTTCAACAGCCCAGCAGAAGGAAGTCCAGGCTGTTCCTCCACTGGCCGTGAACTGGCCAGACCAGAAAAGAATCAGTGCACTGTCCATTTGGGAGGGCTGAAGGTGTGAACTAATTTCCTCTAGTTCCCAGGGCTCGGCCCAGCTGCTCCTGTAAGGATCCCTAGGGGCTGAAGGAGGTGTGCTATTGGAGGGTCCCTCGGGGTGATCAGAACAGCTTTCCTGGGGAACCTCAGCTTACTCAGGCCCGGAAACCCTAGAAATCCCCATCTGCTGGAAGGCACCTCTTCTCCACTTCTTCATGTGGGGTGTCAGGAGGCACGTGGCACGTCATCAGGGGTCTCCACTACTCACCGCAGGAATCTGTTACTGCTTTCAGGTAAATGGGCAAATGGATCTTTGCCCAAAATATAGAAAAGCCTTCTGTGCAATGAACCAGCATTGTTGTCTTTGATATCAATGATAGTCATCTCTCACATCGCCTTGACTGTGTGCCAAGCGCTCTTGTAAATTCTTTGTAAATATTAACTCACCAAAACCTCACAAGGATCTTATGAAGTAGGTGCTGTTTTCATTCTCCTTTTATGGATAAGGCCCAGGAAGACTAAGTCACTTGTCCAGGGTCACCCAGCAGAGCCAGGATCTGCAGACTCCATCATGGTGTGTGAGAGCATCCCTGATGTGATGGCTTGGGTCCCAGCCATCTCACCTCGGCTGCTCCAGTTTCGTTCACTGGGCACGCCACACCCTCATCTTTGTTTATAGAGGTCCAACTGGGCCCTCGAGGCCAAGGCCTGTCCCTGAACCCAAGGCCTCCTCGGAACCTTGCCTGTGGATCTTATCTCTTTGTGGCTCTCCTGGGGTAAACGTCCATAGAGGCAGCCATCATCCTTGGCCTGTCTCTGAACCCCCACACCTCTGCTTCTTTCCCTTTTCCGCTTTGTCTCTGTCACTTCTTTGAGAGAGCCAAGATATCACTTCTTCTTTGAGGGCAGGCTTGTGCCCTCTGCTTCTCAGAGCCCTCCAAAGATCAGCCGTGTGCTGGACCCTTGAGGGCCTCGCCCCAGAGGGAAGGAAGCTCTGATGAATGGTATGATGCCCTCAGTCACGAGCTTCCAGCCGTCCTACCCCAGACTACCGGCGTGCAGGCTGGGCTCCAGCATGGAGGGCAACGGGCTGTGAGACACAGGGATGGAGGGTGGGGCGCCCGGGGAGGCACCTGACCACTGCGCACTGACTGGGATCCTACTGATTATTACGTCTGTTGTGTAAGGAGCTCTCAGTTTGGGGTGACATAGGTTAGACACATGGAAACCTACCTTGGGCAAGATCTGGACTGGAATTATATCTTCAGAATAAAGCCTTGATGGCTGTGGCCTCAGGATTTCTGGGCATGGGCCAGATTTGGGGTCACTCGGGAGGACACGAATCCCAAGAAATCACCCATTCAGAAGAAGTCCCTGCACATGAGTAGGGGTGTGTGTGTATGTATGTGTAAGAGAGAGACTGGGTTCTAGTTCCCTCTCTGCTGCCAACCAGCTGTGTGACCTGGTGCCCACCACCTGCTCTCCCTTCTGGAAACACCTGGCATCCTAAGGACAAGAGTGTGGCCTCTCAATGACTGTAATGGTGTGAAGTCCTGCACAATCGGGGCATGGGTGACAGCGTCCTGTGAGAATGGTCACCCCGTCCCCCTGCTCCCACCCTTTCAGGAGAGCACATGGGCTTCATATCCTCTCCTCGCTGCTCTGCATCTTTGGCATAACCTCACAGGGGCCCATCAGAGAGTCAGGGCCCAGACAAGGGCCTGAATTCATACAGGACTGGGTCTCATCTGTCACAGAAGTGCTGGACAGGAAAACTGGCCATGTAGCCTGGGCCCACATTGAGGAGGGCCCTCCTTCTGGTGCCCATGGCTCCTCCCGTGCTCCCCGACTCCCAAGTTGGGCCAATACTAGACCCTCCAGCTGGTGGGACCCTTTCCAGGTGGTTCGGGTGGGCAGGGTGGGTGGAGCTCTAGGACGGCGTGTCCGATGACAGAGTCAGGTACCCAGGACATGCCACAGAGGCTGGAACAGTCCATTCTCAGTGTATTATTATTGTTAGGGTTATCCCGACTTTGAGTACGCCTCTTGTCCTTAGGGAGCTCTCAGGTGAGATGACATGGAAGTCAGCAGGGAAGAAAGATGTACAGATGTAGCACAGGAAAGCAGTCCAGGCCAGGTGAGAAGCTATGTGGACGGAACACATGTCAGAGATATGTGTCGTTGGGGTGGGTGCTCGGTGGCAGGGATCCAAGGCACCGTAGAGTGGGCTGGAGCAGAATCACTGCTGACTGCCCTCTATTCAGGGCAAGGAGCCTTCCTGTCAGGAAGGAGGTTTCTGAGGCCCTCAGGAAGATGGGAGAGAAATGGGCTGGGGGTGTGGATAGGGGACCGAGAATACGGGATTGCTCTCACGATGCCCGTTGCCCTTCCTTGCCCCCTTTGGAGGGGTAGCCTGTGAGGAGGGGGCTCTGAGTGGTGACTGCAGCTGGCTCTTACCTCCCGGAAGGGGTCCAGACAGCCCATCAGTGGCTGCCACCCATCCCTCTGTAATCAATACTCTGAGAAAGGTTTCCTGCATCCTGCCAGCTCATTTTCATGTGTGTGGGGGAGAGAAGGAGTAGGGGCCCCTGACCTCCTTACCGGTGGGTGAGCTCATCTCCGGCCCAGCCTCCCCACCCAACCCCCAATGAGGAGGAGCTAGCAGGAGAGCACCCTCCACCCCCCACCCACTCCCACCGCCACCCTGCAGACTGCATTTACTGTTCTGGCCTTTCTGAAGTTGGCAAAGACAATGCCTTAACTTCCCAGGGAGAAGAGAATGGGGGGAATTATTTAATCAACTGTAAAGAAGGATGGAGTTCTGTTAGATGTCAAGAAGAACTTTCCACCAGCATGCAAGGCAAAAGCCTTTTTTATACATTTATAATTAATTATACATTATTGAAAGTGGGTTTGTTAGAAACAGAATGTCGGCCTCACCTCCCGCTTTTGCTGCGGAAACCACTGTGCTCGTAGGCTGACTTACTGTGGGGTGACTTTTAACCAAGAAGCTGGCTGGGGCAGAGATAAAAGATAGCTGAAAGATATGTAGGTGAAAGTCAGGACAAGAGGGGTTTTTCAGGGAGAAGAAGGGGGGTGGAGTGAGGGAGGCAGAGACAGAGAAACAGAGATTAAAAAACAAAAGCTTAAAAAAAACCCAGCATTTGAGACTTCGGGCCTATCAGCTTGGGCCTCAGTTTGCTCATCTGTAAAAGGGCGCCTCATTTTAGCTAAAGCAGCCAGTGGTTTATAAAGCTGTGATTATGATTGGACAACCCGATTACAAAGCGATGGTCTGGAAGGTTGAGCAATTGTTAGGTCCTCTTTACTTTGAATTAATGGTTGTTCTTGGGAAACAGGCAAAGAAAGGAGTAAAAATAGTCAACTGTTTCCTTGGGGCCTTTCTGCTTCCTGTCAGTGTGTCCTTTCAGGCTGGTTCCTATCATCGTTTTCTAACTGCCTATGCATTTATGTATCTCCATCCATTCACACTGCCCCCCACTCCATTCATCGCCCGCTCACTCATCTATCCATGCGTCCCTCTGTCCGTGCACTCATCCCTCCATGCACCTTGGACTCTAGCTTATTCCTGGGTGGCACCGAGGTAGGGAACCCGTGGCTCTGAAAGGCCCAAGGAGGGAAGAGCCTTGGGAGGGTATGAGGTTGGCCCATTGGACAGAAACCTCCAGAACTGAGGTGATCTCATCTCTGGTACCCTGGGTCCACTTACATCCTCCTACCCAGATCTCTGGACCTCTTGTCCTTTGACACACTCCCTTTTGCTTTTGCATACCCCACAGACCTCTTGGGAGGGGAGTAGGCAAAAGGGGCAGAGGCTTATGCTCAGTAAGAAAGCCCTGATTCCCAGAGGTGGGAATGGAGGGCCCACAGGAGTTAGGTGGGTTGGGGAGAGAGGGCTGTGGAGGGTAACTTACGTTTTTGAAGACTGTGAAAAGTCAGCCAAGACAGGAGAGGCCTGTCTGAAGCCACGGGAGAGGCAAAGGCTTCTGCGGGTCCCTGAGCAACAGTATCCAGGCCAGAGCGATGTCTATGACCAGAGTGATATCTGCCCAGATGACCTGAGAGGGAGAAGCACAGCCCAGGTCATCGTCTGCCTCTGCCCACCACTGCCTGACAGAAAGAAGCACTGCCGGGTCCTATCCTATGGTTCACCGAGCACCCACACTCCCCACCTGAGGCCACTTATGGAGCTCACATACAAGTAACCAGCTTGTCTTCATCACTTGATGGCACACAGTTCTCTCCTGGCCACTCCGATGTCCACTCACATATTCCGTGTGCTCACCTCTCCACTCTCGCAGGCTCCTGGTCCAGGACACTATTGGGAAAGTGCTTTCCTGGTTAGGGACAGAGAGTCTCCAGGTCTTGAACTTACCCATTCTTCCGCTCTCCCAGATGTCTCGTGTGTGTGTGTGTGTGTGTGTGTGTGTGTGTGTGTGTGTGTGTGTGTTTTGCCTCCCTGACTTGGACCACATCAGGTTTTCCTTCCATGTCACTCTGTTTCCAGTGCTGCTTGAAGACCAATCAACGAATGTAATCATATATTGGGTTTATTGCCCTCTGTGTAGATTTTGCTGATTATAAAAAAAATTATAATAATAGGTTGTCTTGAACTCCTAATTGCTTTGTTTATTCGATCTACATTGGTTGATGTTTACTTTAGCCCGTATCCCTGCAGTCAGGTGGCAGAGATGGGTTTCTTTCTCAAAGGTGAGTCAGGAACTAGAAGTGGTGGAGGAACTGAAGAGGCAGAGGCAGGTGAATGAGAAGGGAGGTGGACGGTTGCTAGAAGAAAAGACAGAGCTGAGGGCACACGCCTGCCCTGAGAACCAGGAAAACATCAGTGCAAATTTAAGATAGTGTAGCTCTAGCTAACTGTTGACCGGCTGAGTATGTTAATGAAGTGATTCAGTGCGGGTTTTTACTGATTAAGATTAAATGGGGCTAGAATTAGAGCACTCCCATACAAAATTGTTCTAGTCGAGAATATCCCGGAGTACACGATAGGACCTGCTTTTAGTTATTATTATTATTATTATTTTAAGGATACTTATGAGCCTAGATTGGGAGGATTATGCAAATATAAAAAAAATAGTTGCTGAGCCAGGGTGATTGGAGTATGAGTGTTTTTCTTCCTTTCCTTTTCTGAAAATCTTTTAATGATATTTTATAATGAAAAAAATTTTTTTTCAGCGAGAAAGAGAAGTAAAGTTTGAGACCTAGGTTTTATTTCTGCATGAGCTAATGATTTAGCTATAAATATACCTCCTTTTTCATGGTGTGGTGTTTTTCTGGGACTTTACTTTTTCGAGCCCCATAAGATTGTGTCTGCTCAGCTCCCTGTGTGAGAAGTTGCAGTGTCCGCAGGTGTGTGGGGAGCAGAGGAATGGTGATGTTTTAGTCTACAGTTCATTGCCCTTTGAACAGTGGGCTGGGGCCAGCAGCCTTGGCATTGCCTGGGAACTAGTTAGAAATGAAGATTCTTGGGCCCTACCCCAGACCTATGAAATTTGAATTGGCAGTTTAACAAGAGCCCCTGGAAACTTGTGGGCACATTAAGATTTGAACACCACCGTTCTAGAAGTGTGGTTCTTCGGGTTGAGAATTCATCAGGATCACCTGGAGGGCTAAGTGAAACAGGGATTGCTGGGCCCACTTTGGTTTCTGATCTCCTCAAGAGAATTTGCATTTCTAACAGGTTCCCCAGTGAGGCTGAGTGGCAGGTTAGAGACCACACTTTGGGAAGCATTGTTCTTAAAGAAGGAACAAAGAGCCTGGGCCCCCAGTGTGGGAACAGTGTGGGAATGGTGCACCTCTCACTCTTCTGAATGGACTTGGGGATCTTGTCTTTTGTCTTTAGTTTCCCATCAGTCAAGTGCGTGGCTTGGATTTGATGAACTAGATCCTTCTCCTTCCATGTCTGATCTTTGCTTAATTGATTCTGTCATATTTGCATGTGAGAGCTAATCAGAGAAACTTTTATAAAACATTCCACGGTTCTTCCTGAGAATGCTGTGTTAATTCCGCCACCACCCTCCATTGCTAGCCTTATGACACGTGTCTAGTCTTAGCGTGGTGTCCTCTCCAGCTCTGTGATGGAATCAGTCCTCAGCAGCCATGTCTGCTCACATGTTTTGTGGTTGTCTAGACTTGTTTATTCATCCAACACACATTACCAGTCACAGTCTATGCTCCTCATGGTGGGTTAGGTGCTATGATGGGACCCAAAGAAATGGCCTGAGCTTGAGATTTCTGCACAGCATATCTTTTTTTTTTTTAAAGACACTCTTTTTTTTTTTTTAAAGATTTTATTTATTTATTTGACAGACAGAGATCACAAGCAAGTAGGCAGAGGGGCAGGCAGAGAGAGAGGAGGAAACAGGCTCCCCGCTGACCAGGGAGCCCGATGCGGGGCTCGATCCTGGGATCATGACCTGAGCCGAAGGCAGAGGCTTTAACCCACTGAGCCACCCAGGTGCCCCCACAGCATATCTTTTAAATACAAAGAATGGAAAACTAAGTAAAACAATGGAGGGTGCTTATCGGTTCACATGTTTGGAAACCTGGGCAGTAATGTGGACTTCAGGAGCAGCTCAAACAAGCCTCAGTCTCCATTTCTCATGAGCTCTTGGTGTCCTGTCCTCTGTGTGCTGGCATTGTCCTCCTCTACTGACTTCCTCCTTGGCCTCACCTCTGCATACTGGGCTTTCTTGAAGAATGTGGATTTTTGGAGGCAAGAACCATGTCTCTTTCATTTTCTACAGGACCCACAATTGCCTAGAACTATGTGCCTGGCACAGAGTTGAACTCTGTAATTATCTCTTACTGGGGCCTTTGTCCCCAGGAATCACTTTTAATAGACTGACTTGGATCACAAGTTCCTTGAGAACTGGTCTTTGTGACTTGGGTCATGAACCATCACTAACTTGCCAGGTGTCACACACAGGGAGCTGGAGATGGGATCAGCTTCTTTAGCCCCACAGGAGATCCTACACAGACATTGGGAGTGTTTATCATGGACTCTGGAAGGTCATGCTAATGTCCACCACAGTCCCACCTCTTTGGCTGCCAACAATGCCTTGTTTCAAAAACACCCCCACACAAACAGGGTGCTCACTTCCCACCTAGATGTAGCTTACGGCCCCCTATCTAGCATCTCTAGTGCTGCATGCCCTCTTCATCCCATCCAGATAAGACTCCTGATGTTTCAGGCTCTGATCTGTTAAATGGGAAGCTATCTACACCTCAACACACCCAATATGCATCAGTGGAAAGAGACTATGAGAATTGCAAAAATTAAAAAAAAAAATGCAAACAAAAACATACCCCTTCTGATTGGAAAGAGAAAAATGGAAAGCTATGTTGTGGTCACTGGTCTGTGGTCTACAGCATACACTTCTGGCAGTGTGTGCCTTCCTTGGTTGGCCAGTGGAGGGTGGGGTGGAAGGCTTCCTTGTCCATTCCCCTCTCCGGACCCCTGTGAGATGGTCACTATGGAACACTTCTTCTCTCTACCTGGTTTAGCAGTTGCTTCCTGTTAGATAAGGCTGAGAATTTGGGCACTGCCTTAAGGTTTGAGCAATCAAAAGCCATTACGAGCCAGACTTGACAATGTTACTCTCTCTCTGAAGACCTTAGATTTCCAGCCTGTTTACTTCTCAGTCAATACCATGTGCCAATAACAGCAACCAAAAGATATTGCTGAGTCAGTCTTAAGACTGAGAATTGTCTCCTATTGACCTCCTTGCTCTGCTCAGTCCCTGGCCCTTAATGTCCTAGCTTCTGCCTCTATGCTATGCCTCCCAGGGGCCTCCTTCTCAGGATAGGGACACACCACCCATCTGCCCTTTGCTCACTGGATACTCCTCAGCTACACTCTTACAACAAAAAAGGGCTGTCTTCATGCCAAGAAGGGCTGTTGGTGTGTGGTCAGGTAGTTCAGACTTCCTAGTGATACCAATTTTATGTTCCATTATACTTCGCTACTACTTACCTTTGCTCCCCCCGCCGACAGCATCATTTTTTTCCCCCTGCCAAGCTCCAGATTACCATCATCTCAGGAAATCTGGATTACAAACCAAAGGTGGAAGCCTCTCTTAGCAAAGCCATATATATTTTTTGCTCTCTGTTCTCAGTGGGCCACCTTGAACCGAAGGTTGTCTTTGTATTGTAGAACCTTATGTTTTATTGACGGCACAAGAAGTAGTCAGTGTGGTCCAACATCCTACATTCATCTTACCTGCCAGAGCTCATCAGGCACCAGGACTGCAACCTGAGGAGAGGGGCACCGTTTAACCCTATCCTTGCTGTCGGGTCTGCCACGTTCCCTGTCGGCCACATGGGGAGTGACAACCCCGCTGCTGGCACAGTTGACATCTTTGTGCCAGTTAGAAAGAGCCTCTCGCTTCTCAAGTCACGTGACTGTCATTTTGCTGGAAAGTTGACTTGTAAAGATACAAATCTGTACTAGCCGTGAATGTCAGTGGTGCCCCCGGGGGTGTGTGCAAGCCGCAGACCATGGTGGCCTTCCCCGGGTGGCCACTCTTGATTGTTTTCCAGCATGTCTCTTTGGCCTGATGCGTACGCCCTGCCTGACATTGTCGGGTAAGTTACATCAGCATCCCACTCCAGATGCAAAGTCTCAATCCCTTGAATGCAATTGATTGCAAGTAGACAAAAACCTAATTTGATCTGACTTTTAAAAAAATGAACGTTATTAGCTTGAGTCACAAGAAAGTGGGGTGGACTCCAGGCATGTATTCACCAGAGTTTGGCTTTCCCTTTAGGCTGGGCTTCCTCATGGTAGCAAGATGGCTGTTTGTCCACAGACCAGGCCATCCAGAAGGAGAGAGAACACATTCACCCAACACTCTTGGAAGGAGTTCTGAGTCATACTCTGATCAGACCTCCTTGGGTCTTGTGTTTCTGTGGTAAAATCACTGGGGCCTTTAGAATTAAATACACCCTTTGGAATGGTGTGGGTTGGGGTGAGGGGATGGAGTCAGCTTTCTAGAAATTCATGGCTTCCCCCAAACTAAAGTCAGAGGCTTTGGGGAAGATAGCCATACATGCTCCTGATACAAATATAATGCTAATAATGCTGATGGCTATCATTTATGGGATCCTGCTATGTATATTGGATCAAAATAACCTGTAAGGTAGGGGCTATTTTTACCCCTAATTTTACTCCCATGTAAAAATAGATGAGAAAATGGAAGTTCTTACCTAAGTCACACGACTGGTAAATATTAGAATGAGATTTGACTCAAAGTCTGCCAGACTTCAGTGCAAATGGTGCTTTCTGGCTTTCTAGTGGAAGTTGTCTATTGGTCAGGGTACCATCAGGCAACAGAAGGCACATTCAAATGGGTTATTTAAAAATGAACTATTGGGGGCACCTGGGTGGCGCAGTGGATTTAGCCTCTGCCTCCGGCTCAGGTCATGATCTCAGGGTCCTGGGATCGAGCCCCACATCGGGCTCTCTGCTCAGAGGGGAGCCCGCCTCCTCCTCTCTCTCTGCCTGCCTCTCTGCCTACTTGTGATCTCTCTCTGTCTGTCAAATAAATAAATAAAATCTTAAAAAAAATGAACTATTGGGAAAGTTGGGCATGTGACATGGGGACGCTGTAGGGATCCTGCAGGAGTACCATGGGACTAGTGACAGTGGGCAGCTATTGCTGTCCTTAAGCTTGAAGGGGTGAAGGGACGGAGTAACCCTGAGACCCAGAGAGCGTGTGAGTTCCAGAAGGTTGCCCGACAGGAGATGTCACCTCTGCTTAAAAGTCACAACCGGAGTCACAGGGAAGGAGCTGTGTGTGTTGGGGGTGGGAGAGGGTGATAAGTAATCTGAACACACTCTCCCACCTCCTTCTCACCTCCTTCTGGCCTTTGCTGCTGACCTGGCAGTAAGGGAACCAGAAGGCAGTCAGCATGGTGGCCACTGATGGGGGGCACAGGGGCCAGTCTCCTGGGTGGTGGGTCTGGAGGGGAAACGAAAGTGACAAAGACATAATAAGCTAAATAGCACAATAGATAGAGAAAGTGTTATAAGGCAGGAACATCATCATGGTTTGGGGCCCCTTACTAGGGTTAATCACGACTTGCTTTATTGCCATTTTTACCATAGACATACACTCTTCAGTCCGTAACATAGAGTAGATGCAGTTTATGGAATTCCCACTGCACCAAGCACTTAGCATATGTTATTTCAAATGCTCAGTAACTCTCGGAAGAAGAAACTATTATGAACCTCATTTGAGAAAGGGGGAACCCAAGGCTCAGGGAGGTCAATTAAACCAGTGATGGAGCAGGGTGCCTGGCTGGCTCAGCCAGTAGAGCCTCTGACTCTTGACCTTGGGGTTGTGAGTTCGAGCCCCCCATTGGGTGTAGTGATCACTTTAAGAAAATGTATATGAGTAAGTGATGTAGAAGTTAAGAGCCAGGGATGCACGGGCCGACTGCCCGAGTTCAAAGTACCAAAGTACCACTTACTCTTGACTCTTTCCCTGTTGGCATCACCTCCCTGTGCCTCAGTTTCCTTCTTTGAAAAGTGGGATAACAGTGGTGCCTGCCAATTGGGTAGTGAACCTAGATACAAAACACTTGGAACAGTCCCTGAAGGAGAGCAAACAATAACTGACACCAGTTCTTACTATGCACCGGGTGGCTTGGGTGGTGTGATTTAGGAGCTGCAGAAGTGGGGTTTGAATCCGGCTTCAAAGCTGGTGGGCGCCACCCTCTCGTCTGGTCTGTATGATAAGAATTGGCCAAGTCAATGGAGGCATGTCTTCAGGGGTTCCGCTGAGCTCCGCACTAGTATTGGCCAGGAGATGGCTTATGAATTTGGGCCTGGCTACTCACCTGGCTCCTTAATGAACTGGAGTCTAGCTGTCAGGGGTAGGGAGATGTGCAGACGCTGCGGGAAGGCTTGGGGTCAGTATCAGCAGGTCATTGGGGTTAATAGCTCTGCTGTCTTTCCCAGGAAGGATGAGTTATGATGTACCTGGTTTGGCACAAACCCTCTGAAATGTGCCATACCCTTAGGACCCAGTAGACACATCAAGAGCCACACCCTCAGCTAAGGTCTTGGCCCTGCTTCTGTGCTGCCCTCCCTTGCTGCCTGCCAGCACAACCACCCATCCCCTATGGACTCTGGACTGTTTTGTTGAAATCTCTCTACCTCCCTTCTTTCAGCCCTTCTCTCCTTCAGCAGCCAAGCTATGATCCTCAAACTCAGTCATTAAGATTCCCTGGAGTTTCCCCACATTGCCCCCAAGTGCAGGGCACAGCCCACAGGAGCCGTCAGGCTATAACGTGCTAGTGATTCTCTGCAGGGAAATATTCTCATTCAACAGGTAGTTACTGAATGGGCTCCTGGGCAGGTGCAATTCTAGGACCTGAAGATACAAAGCCGAAAGAGAAGAAAAGGAAAAAGAAACAGTAACGCAGAGTCCCTGCCTTCTCAGTGGTTACATTTTAAAATAGCTCTCACTTGCAGGCAGGAGGATGTTTGCAGAACTTTTGAATGATGCCTAGAATTAGAATATCAACTCAAGAACCAGGTTTTGGGTCACACTTCCTCCCCGCTGGCCCCCTGCTCCTCCCTGACCATCCTCTTACTTTCTCCTATTTTACTTCTCTCTCTTCTCTCCCACCTTCCTTCCTTCCACCTCCCCCCACCTCGCCCCCCCGGAACTCTCCTACATGTCTCCTTCTCTCCTTTCCCTTCTGTCCCCACAGCCTCCCTGCCATGGAGATAACCCACTTAGCATGCTCTGCGGGTTGCCCCATTGCTACGGTTTGGAAGATGGGGGAATACAAATAATTCAGTCAATTTGTTCTCAATAAAGGTGCTCTCCCCTTTGCCCAGAACACATTGTTGCAGGGCAGTGAGGGTGGGGTCGCTGGGCTCTGGATTACCCAGGGGCCAGCTGTCTTGCAGGTTGCTACAGTCCCTGAGTGTCCTGCCCTGTCCAGGCACCCCATCTTCATGGTGCTCCCCAAGCCCCCCACTGCTTAGTTCTTTAGAATTAAAGGACTAGGCTCCTTACTATCTGGTCAATTTCCAATAGAATAAAAAATAATACCATTCATTCAGTCCTCATTCCGTGACAGGCACTGAGCCAAGCTCTGTTCATGAATTAGTTCATTTGGGGCCACAACCATCGCACAAAGGGGGTGCTTTGCTTGCCCCCAGTTTATATACTGAAGCTCTGGCTTGGAGATGAAAACTGACTTACCCTGGACCATCTGCTAGTAAATGGGGAAGCAGGATCTGAATTCAGGACCCGGTGCTTCTCCCCACCCCCCCGCCATTACCTGCCCTTGGTGACAGCTCTTGTCCAGTTAACATATCTGAACTCCTCACAGCTGCAAAGACCCTGTCACCTATTTGCTCTCTCCGCTCATAAAGATTCAGGTTTGGGGTCCAAAGAGGGAAGGTGGCTTGCTTGAGGTCACCTTGGAGCTAGCACAGAGCTGAGATGTCCTCTCTGGCCAGTCCCTCCTTCTCTGCTATGAAAATGCAGCTTACCCTCAGTTCTGCTGGAAAGGGGGAGATGGGCCATCCCTTTAAGCCAGCTGGCTGCTTTTTGAAGGAAGATAGGGGGCAGGCAAGAGCTTGGACCAGTTTTCTTTCTCCTACTCTGTCACCAGCGAGATGACTTCCTAGTTCTCTCCCGCTCCAAGGTCTGAAGCTGGGACTTGGGAGGGGGAGATGTGGGCCCAGAGACCTTTGGGGGCAAGAGTGCATGGTCCTCTGGGGAAACACAGGATTATACGTGGCTGTTTACTCAAATCCAAACTGAAATGCTCAGCCACAGGAATGCCAGGCCTGGGGCTTTCATTCCCGTCCCAAGTTGACTCAGACTCTTGTTTTAAATAATAAAACAAGAACAGGTCTCAACGAGTCAGCCTCGGGTGGGACTTTGAGATCTGGCCTTAGAGAGGATGAATGAGACGCTCTGTAGACTTCCCTGGGTCAGGCAGGTCTGACTAGGGAAGGAGGGCATGAGCTCTGACTGAGGAAGGTTCTAGTTTCTCTCCCCTTCCCTTTCTCTCTTCTTTCTCAAAGCTTGCCTGATTGGATAGGTGCTTCCAGGCTTTGGTGGCACTGGCTGGTTGCACCCTCCAGCAAGAGACAGTGGATGGCCCCCGCAATTCAGGGTGGGAGTGGTCAGGGGTGGAGGTTGTCCTTGCCAGCCCCTGGAAGGAAGGTGGGGGCCAGCAGGGTACTTCTCCTGGATGAGGCTGCCCATCCCAGGTCTCTCTGGGCCTGAGCTGAGCATTGACAACCTGGCTGCAGGCATTTGCCACACCATGGACAAGGACAGGAGAGCCTCAGTAGAGTGAGGGGGAGGGGGAGGAGGGGAAGATGGAGGGGAAGACAGGGAGCACCAAAAGAGGCAAAAACCCGGGTCGAGTCCCTTTTCATCATGCTTCTTGGATGCCTGGCTCTTTGCCGATACAAAAGACGCCCAAGCAGGGGAAGCCCCCAACGCCTGCAGCTGCTTTCCACTCAGGGCTTGACCCATAATTATAACCCCCTTCCTTTGATTTTCTCTGCGAAAACAGCAACATTCCAGCCAGCCTTTGAGCTGGGAAAAAAGCACTGTGCAGAGCTTAAGAGATCATAAACACGATGAAAAATCACAGTCTTGTTTTCCCACAGCTTGTTTCCCTAGGTGAGTAGAGGGAGGAGGAGAGAGAGGACAGAGGAGCTAGGATGGGGGGAGTCAGGAATAGGGGTGGGGAGGATACAGATGTGCAAGACACCTGGGTGTGCATGGACCAGAAGCTGAATGGAAGCCAAGAATATGACTCAGCTGCCAAAAACCTAGCTAATCATTTCTGGCGGCAATGAGAGAGGTACGTACACATAGATGTGTATGCATAATACGCAGGTGCCCCGTGCTTCATCCAGAAAGGATTTATGGGACTAGTATAAGCAGGGAAACCAGAAGAGGAGGGATGGTGGTCTCTGTGGAGTCTCTGCTGACTGGCGGGGACTGAATAAGCCAGGGAGATGTCCATGCATCAGAGAGGGAACAGATGTGTGGTCTTTTCAATGTGCCTGATAATGTCTGAAAATGCGCCATTCAAAATTAATCCAGAATATCCCAGCTTTTAAAGCTGATAGGGGCTCTAGAAGTCATCAGACCCCCTCACTTGTTTGCAAAGTGTTTGCTGCCCATTTTGCAGTGGGTCACCTAAGTGGCAGGATGAGGAGAATGAGGATTAGCACCCTGATCCCTAGAAATCACTCACTTTGCAACTCTGCCTTCATCTAGAAGGTGCTTTGGCATTAGACGCCCTTTGGGGAAATGTGGATATGCTGGCTCTGGGGAGTATAGCACCTCTGCCCCCCAGGCAGAGAGAGTAGCTGCGCTCAAGCTAGATGTCTGAGGGACCTGCTTTCTGGGTGGAACTGTGAAGGGGTGTCAGGGACAGCTTCACCTGTTGAAAGAGGCAAGGCATGGTCAGATTTGGGGACAGGGCTGGCTGCAAGGAGGGTGAGTAGGACTTTTTAGCATATTCTGCCCAGCTCAGAGGTCACGTCGTGCAGGGTATCTGCCGTGGCCTGGATGGTAGTCACTCTCCTGGGAGGGGAGTGATTAAGGAAGGCCCCACCCAGAGCCCTGAGAAAGCAGTGGCAGCAGGGGGTCCTTAAGCATGCAGCCCAGGTAGTGCAGGCCAAGGAGGAGGAAAGGCCCGGGATCTGGGTTCTGCAGATGGTACAGAGCCAGCTGAGTGTCTGTGTTTCGCTGCAGTGCCTCCTGCCCACCCACCCATGTGCTGCCCCCCAGTCCTTTCCTCCTCCTTGGCCTGCACTACCTGGGCTGCATGCTTAAGGACCCCCTGCTGCCACTGCTTTCTCAGGGCTCTGGGTTCCTAAGTGGGAAATTCACAGGCTGCATCTCTTGGAAAGGTGACCGGGGGCATAGGAGGCTCCCTGCAGAGTGTAGAGCTTCCTCCTGACATGGTCCTCTTTCTTCACCTGTTAAAGTGGACAGGAGTGTGCTGACAGCAAGCATCCGTGCCAAAGCAGCAGCCTGCCTGGAAATGGGGCGCATGTGTGTGGGCATGTGTGCGTGCTTCCTTGTGACTGAATGGCCAGTCTCTGGACTCGGGTCTGCATGAGTGCAGGTCTGTGTGATGGAGTCCCTGTCAGGACCTGCTAGGGCGGAGATGCCTGCTGGGCGTGGCAGCATGTACTTGCACGTGGCAAGGCCCCGTGTGTTCGCGTGGGGGGAGCATTCTCAGCTGCATGTTTGTGTGTCCAGAAGGATCTGTATGCCTCTCTGGGGTGAGTCTGGGTGCCTTTCTGATGCTGCACATTGCTGCGGTGTCTGGAGGGTGCGTGGGTTTGCGTGACATGGTAAGAACCTCTGGGGACAGGCGGCCGAATATTGGGCATGTTTCTATGGGGGTGGGTGCCGCAGGACCTGGAGCAGGGGGATGTGGCTGCCCCTGCTGAGGCCCGTGTTTCAGCAGAGCCATGTTTCCCAGCATCCTCTGCAGGTGAGACCATCCCCACTGGTGGCAGCCAAGACCTGTCGTCTGCACCTGTGGTTGGCATGTCTGGGATCTGGCCAGTGAGCTTTGTGTCTCCCTGGGCTTTGCCTCATATTTGAGACTTCTCTCCACCATCTTCACTCTCCAGGGGAACAGAGAAGGTTCCCTGGGTTCCCCTGTGTCATCAGCTCCCCTGTGTCTAGCTGTCCTCCCCCCAACCCCACCACATTCTGTCTGGGGTCTCAGGAATACTGCCCCCCACAGGGACCCTATCACTTCTTGACACCTCAGTGGAACTGGGACCCCAAAGAGTTCTCAGTTGTCTCCAGGGGACACACTTTGCTGGGCTCAGCTATTGGCTTGTGGGGGCAGGGTGTGGCATATTTAATTCCTCTTGGAAACACAAGGCAAGTGAATGAATGGACAGATGTGCCCCACAGCCTCATGGATGCTCAGGGAGGTGTCACCCCGCACAGGAGGTGGGGGAGGGATGTATTTGGGGGGTCAGTCTGTGCAGCAGCATTACTGCTGGGCAGAACCATCACGGGCTGAAGTGGGTATTCATTGCAGGGAGGCTGGCTTTTGCTGCTGGCTGGCTTGGGAAGAGGGCCCAGATGTGCTGGTTCTACCAGCAATGCAGGACATTGGTGACAGAGTTAGAGCATATCTTTGTCTGTGCCAGTCCTGGGCATGTAAGTTCTAGCTGCTAGAGAACCAGGGAAAGGGTGGGCAACCAGGGCATAGTGTAGACCCAGGACTCACTGTACCCTTCCTCCTTTCCTGGGGAGAATCCTCATTTCCTCCTGATCCCAGTGGCTTCCTGTCCCCTCAGACAGCTCCCTTCTGGCCCGAAGAGGTTGCTGGGGAAGGACTTTAATTTGCAGTGCCCTGTTCCATCACTGAGAGGTTGGACCAACCTCTGCAGACCCCCGCTATGCTCCTGAGGCCCCCGGGGCAGTGGTATAGGTGTGTCCCCAGGACAGCATGCTCCCTCCACCACTGGGGTGAGCTGCCCTCCCTCCAGGAGGGAAGGGAGCACAGTGCTCTGCAGAAGGCACTGCCTCGCTCTGCATTTCCCTTTGCATAATGAAAATGCCATTATGTTTTCTGCTCTCAATAATACCACAGCAGAGGCAGCTGGCAGCCCCTTGAGGCGACATCCTCTTTTCCCACACTGCCAATCACAGCAGATCCACAGAGAAAACCACATCATCTCTAACCTCTCTGGTTGTCTCCTCCTCCCCAGCCAGGGCACCTGGAATATAAGGATGTTCCAGGCCTCTGTGCTGAGGGGGAGGGATTGGGCAGATCCTGAGAGTCTGGTGCTGGGGGCCAAAGGGAAGAGGCCCCGGAACTTTACAAAAGCTCGGGATCCGAAAGGGAACTTAGGTTCAAACTGCTCCCTATACAGATGGAACCCCAGAACCCTAGAGGAGGAATGGACTCACCTAGGGTCACTGGCAAACTCATAATCATCAGTTTATGAAGAGCCCTGGGCTGTTCTGAATCTTTTATTTATAGTAACATTTTCAGGTATGGAGTAGCATTTTCTCTGCACACCCAATGAGGAAACTGAGGTACAGATTATTTTAAGCTAGGCAGTGGTAGAGCTGGTATTGTGACCACAGTCAAAGTCAGCATCTGTTCTTCCAATTGCTGTACTCCAAAGTCGGTGGCTATGCCAGGAACATGACCCTGACTCGGCCTGGTGCTCTTTATACATTGAGGGAGGTTTGCCAAATTTCAAGCATCCCAGCATCTGTCCTCTCCTGGTAGCTCACCGCTTCCCAGAGAAGTGATGGAGAAGGGAGGGGAGGAGGGAGGATTATCCTTTCCTGGTCCCAGTGGGGAAACTGAGTCAGAAACCGCTGCACCCACAGTGAACAGGTCAAGGTCTACAGTCAAACTAAGACCCTGGCTTCCCACACCCATCTAAAACCTCTCTACCGTACACAGAAGTTTAGATCTCTACTTAGTCTCTGCTCCAGACACAAAGACATGCCAGGCAATCATCCTGAGCTCCCCAGTGCCAAGGGCCCTGAATCATGTGCTAAGGAGCTATTGAGAGAGGTGGGGTCGGGGGGTGGGGAAGGAAATCTGTGCTGCGGGACTGTGCCTCCCCATCCGAACCCTGAGGGCAGGGATTCTGCTTGGTTCCCCTCCATGTCCCCAGCTCCTAGAAAAACACCAGGCATATCGTGGGTGCTCAAGAGGTCTTCACTGAATAAATGCATGAAATGAAACTGGAAGCTTCCCAAGGCTGTTGAGAGTGGCTGTTTCCTCCATCACTGAGAACTCTCTGTCTTTATTTATTCCTCGTTCTCCACACAGTTAGTATTGGCTCACACTGAACCCCTGTCAGAGGCTGTCAGGGAAGAAACATCAAGATGATTAAAGTTGGGAAAATAGTACCTCTGGGGCGGTGTTGACAGGATGGGGGTCAGTGACCCCCGAAAAGAGAAGACAACCTCAGAGCTCTGTTTAAGAAGGCTTGAGATATCTGTGGCTAACAGCTGTTCATCAGCCTCTGTCCCCTGAAGCCTGGCCTGGGCAGGTGGGGCAGGTGGGCAGTGGGCAGGTGGGGTAGGGGAGAGAGGAGGAGCTCACTCTACAGGAGGAGTGGGTCATGTGGGGCTGGGACTGGTAGGGGGTGGAGAGAGGATCTGGCTGTCACCGGATCAGGCTGTGTCCTTAAAGAGGGAGGAGTCTGGAGGGAGTCCCAGACCCCCAATTGCAGGGAGGGTGTTCAGGGCAAGAGGAGGATGAGGTGTCTATTTTGGGTGCAAATTTTGAGGGGGTGCTACAGGTAATTGAAACAAATAATCTGGGCGGCCGGAATAGCTCAGTTGGGAGAGCGTCAGACTGAAACAAATAATCTTTTAAGGCAATATTTCTAAAAAAAATTAATGCAAAAATTTGTGCTGAACAAGAAAAGACAAGATCTAATACTTAAGCTTGCATGGCTTACCTCGCGCCCTCTTGCTGGCCTAGTCCTGGGTCTGACACAGAAGGGAGTCAGAGGATGGGGGTCCCACGGGGGGCAGGCAGGGTTGTCGAGAGAAGAACTCTGAGTTT
This sequence comes from Meles meles, assembly GCF_922984935.1. Lineage (NCBI taxonomy): Eukaryota > Metazoa > Chordata > Mammalia > Carnivora > Mustelidae > Meles > Meles meles. Next base: position 89,233,246 of record NC_060070.1, on the reverse strand, counting down.
GAGGGGGTTGCAGGTGGGGATGAGTGGGAGGTGTGATTGGGGGAGGAGAGGACTGGGGTCTGTGGTGAGTGGGATGTAAGACTGCGAGGCATGAACAGTGGGAGGATAGAGAGGCCTAGAGAGATGAGGGCCTCTCTTCCCCAGCCAGGCAGTCTCTCCACCCAATTAGAGAGCACGCATTGTGCCTATGATCATTCACACTGGGGTGCAGGAATCCTGAGCCCGGGAGGGGGCGCTCTCTCCTCTGGACAGAGCAGTCCTAGGGAAGGTGTTGGGTGGCTGGGAGCCATGCGGGACTCCAGTGGAGTGCAGGGTACAGGGCCTGGGAGAAAGGGAGCCTGTTCCCAGGGGCTTGCCATCACTGCCACCAGCACCAACCCCGTTTCGTCTGTCAGCCCCAGAATTGTAACCCCTCACCTCCTGCCCCTCCCCAGATCACTGAATGCTCAGACTTGAATACTTGTTTCTGTAGTTTCACCTTCTCAGAATAGCTAAGAAAGAACTGGAAGAGGCAGCCCCTCCCCTTGGCACCCAGGCTCAGAGTAGAAAGGGTATGTGTGGGGGGGCGGGTTCGGGTCCCAGGGGGTTTCTTCCATCCATAGTCCTCAGGCCTGAGCAGGGTGACCCTGGAGCCACAGGGAAGACGATAGAGCACAGGAAAGTGGCTCCATGGGCCTGCATGCCCCCATCAATCTCTGGGGGTCCTAGGGTCTCATATTTGCAGCTGGAGGGTGGAAGGATTTGGTGAGGGTAGTGTGCCTCCGTCTCCCCTCTCCCATGACTTCTGATGTCCCTCCACCTTCAACACTGAGGAAGTATCCCTTGTTCCTAATGCTATGCCACGACTTTGAGAGCTGAGCAGCAGCATGGAGCTGGGTCTCTGTCCCGCACTGGGCCTGTGGTCAAGTGGAGAGGTGGACCAGCCCCGGAAACAGGAACCATCCCCATCAGGTGTGGCTCAGGAGCAGGAGAGAGGTGAAGACAGTGGGAATCTAATGGGGGTTAGAGGGGTCAGGGATGCTTCCTGGGGGAGGGGGCTCTCAACTCTGATAGTAGCCCCCTTAGTTCCCATGGCACTTTCTCCTTGAGAATTAGTAATTGCCTTGTTTGAGTTTCTAAGCTTGAGGTTCTTTCAAACCACATTTGGTTGTGACAGGTGCCTAGATCCCGCTGGCGATGTTTTGGCTGTGGCCAACGATTGAGGGGATGTGTATCTAGGAAATGATCCTACCACATGAACATTCATTCCACAGGATTCCTAAAGACCTTTGTGCCAAACACTGTTCTCTGTGTTCTGGTCACTACCTTCATGGACCCTGATTATCCAGGGTGATATGCCCCCTACTACCTGCTTCAGATGATGCTAGAAGGTACTTTGGCAAAAGCAGTCTCTTAAGGTAGTGAGCTCCTAGACCTTGGAAGCAATTAAACAAAGACTAGCTCACTACCACATCAGATCTTGTGGGTCTAAATTCCAGCTTGGTATGTACTAACGTTCTACTCTTTGACAATTTTTTAAACTCTCTGTGCGTTAGATTCCTCCTCTAGCTAATAGGAATAGTAATAATACCTTCCTCATCTCATTGTTGTGAGGTTTTAGTTTATACACAAAATGTCATGAACCAGTGCCTGGTACAGAGTAGGTAGTCAATAAATGATGCCTGAATACTAACAGTAGTACGTGTCTGATTATCCCCCGGAGTTTCTGTTGGCCTAGGGCTAAGGTGGGGTTCTTAGCCTCCCTCTGTCTGGCCGGGTTTTTCCTGGGATGCCTCCCTCTGCTTCTGGCTCCTCAGTGGGAGCTGCAGCAGGACAGAGCCTCTCCAGACCAAGGAGGGCCTCTCCTGCCACCTGGGACAGGTCTCGAGTTTCCCAGCTATTACCTACGTCTCAGGGGTTCCCAGCTAAGAACAAGCCCTTCCCATCCTCCCATTCCTCCCTGTTTCCACTACAGACCCAGCTCTCTGTCTCCTCACTTGGGGCCTGTCCTTTCATTTACATAACTCAGTGGAGCTGGGGAAAAATCCATCCACTCCTTAGTTCTCATTCTGTTTAGTTCTGAACACATAGAAGGTCACACACTGACCTTGGGTCATACAGACCCAAGGGACATACAGAGTGAGCCTGTATGTAATATGAGTCCTGGGTTTCTCTTTGGGGAAGGCAGTGACTTTGACTCCTCTCTCTGACTGTAGGCTCCATGAAAGTAGAGGCTATTTCTCCCCACTCAGACTGGGGTTCCCCGAGGGCAGGGCTGTGTCTCAAGTTCTTCAAGAACCTGACTTTGTAGACTTTTACCCAGGTTCCTCCCCTCCTCCTGGTGAGCCTTCCCAGGTCTCTTGTCTGCTTTGCTTCTGCCTGAAGAGAAGCCTCCCGTGACTGGTCACATGCAGCTGGCTCCTGACCTCAGACTCCTTTATTTCTCTCTCCTCACCTGACTCCTCCATCCTGAGCCCACACAGTGTACTGCTAACCTCCCTGATTGGGCCAGACCCATCTGCTTCCACATCGCTGAGCCAGCTGCAAAACCAGGTCACCCTCCTCCTTGTCTTTCTTGTCCTCTTTCCCTAATCGAATTATTTTTCCTCTGCATTGTGCATGAAGTTTCGACAGACGTGGGTTCTCTGCCCTCGCTGGGAACACGAGTCTAGCAATGAGTGGGGCATAAGAGTCTCGCTGCCGAGTCAGCACCCTCCCCTGCTCGCTCCCCCTTGCTGGCCTGCGCATCTAGCCTCCGGGCTGTGGGGCCCAGCACTCAGGAGCAGAGCTCAGAGTGGGTCTGGAAGAGCGCAGGAGGGCACCATGCTCCCACTCCTGACACCGGCTGGGGGGGTGCAGTGGGGGAGGACAGGTCCAGGTGATTCCTGGAGCCATGTATATCAGAGCCCAGGTCTGACGGGCCGCGGTGGGGTGTTTCCTGACCTTGGGCCATTCCTGTCCATCCTGGGACTCCAGGGCAGTGGCTGGGATGGCCGAGTCCCTGTTTCTCTCTCCTCTTGGGAACTTCAGGTCCAGGTTGGTTTTCAGGCTGCCCTCTCATCTGGTCCCAAGCAGTCAGGATACATCTGCCCGCCTGTTACTCTGGGTGGACAGTCATAAAATTCATGACAATGGTAATGATATTGATCATGCAGCCTCGTTGTAAATGCTCCAAAGGCTTCCCAAAGGGCATTCCCTTCCATCATCTCACTGGACAGGCAGGCAGGGGGGCCAAGACTCAGAGACCTCAAGAGGTTTGTTTATGACTGCAGAGCAAGGCAGGAACACCGAGGCCTCCCTTCCTTCGGCCCCCTCTTGCTTTCTGGGGAGACTCTGAGCCCCAAGTCCTGACCCGGGGCTCCCTGAGGGACTAGAGTGGTAATGAGAAACCTGGGCTTTGGAGTCAGACAGACCTTGGTCCAAACCCCAGCCTGGCTGTTCTCTGTCGTGGGTCTTTGGCAATTTACTTCATTGGCCTGAGCCTCAGGATCCCCGTCCATGAAATGAATGATAGGACCTCTAACCCAGGGCGTTTAGAAGGTGTGTGCAAGACACTTGACTCTTAGTATTCAGTGAGTGTCACCTGTCTTGTTCCTGCCTGAGAGTAGAATTGCCCCTTCCTTTTCCTCCTCCTCAGGCTGACCCAGCAAGGTGGCCCTACCCTGTGCCCAGCGCCCCCAGGGGAGTAACCACATTGTGGGGTCCGGACAACAGTAATTCCCAATGTGTATTATTAGGCTCTTACTCAGGGCAGGCACTGTCCTAAGCTCTTTACATGTACTTTTGCAGTAAATTCTCATAAAATCTTTATGAAGTACCCACAATTATGAAACTCGCTTTCCAGGAAGGGAAACTGAGGCACGGGGAAGTTATACAGTTGGCTTCAGAGCACGCCCATCTCCCCAGGACTTACCCAGGGCCCACAGGAACAGGCGACAGAGCTAACACGGCCTCGGGGCTGCCAGCACCCTCGAGGGCTCTGCAGTTCAGACTCCTTGGCCCACAGTTTACCAACTGTATAATCATGGGCAAGGTCCTTAGGCCCTCTGTGCCCCCATTTTCTTATCTGGAAAATGGGGATAATAGTTGTAAGAAGACTTCTGACATGAGGATTCAATGAGCTAGTCCGTATGAAGAACGTAAGACCACGCCTGATAAATTCCAAGTGCCCGGTAAATGTGGGTATCTGTCGTATTCATGGATGATCTTAGTATAGTTATGCCCTGCAGCTCCCTTCCTCTTCTTCCTAATCCAGGCCTTGCTGAGGGCCACACCCCAGCTTCCAATAACCCCATTCCTCCTTATGATTCAGCAACCCACTTTTTTTTTGCAGGTGCAGTAAGCTTGTTCACCAAGTCTCCTCTCTCGGGATAGCAGATCCCCACATCTAGGGGCCTTGTCTGCCCTTGATATTTTTTTGTCCAAAGAAGGGATGTTCTGTGAAGTGCTCCTCGGCCTTTGGTGTGGGCTGGCTGACCAGCCAGAGGCCAGGAAGTCATGCCCAGCTCTGCTGGGGGTGAGGGATGGGAGCTAAACGGGTGAGTATCAGAAAAATTATTTGAGGATCCTTGAAGGAAAAGGAAATCTGATCTCCCTCCCTCTGCGTGTGTGTGTGTGTGTGTGTGTGTTTCAAGCAAGAGAGCAGTAAAGTAGAAAACATCCCACTCATATACTTTTTAGAGCAGGGAACAGATAAAAAAAATTCAGTTGGTACAACAAGTAATAGAAAATGTATTTTGGTTCTGGATTTTGTATTTTGTCCAGTTAAAGGGACGAGTTAAAAAGGATAAGGAGATGGAGAAAAGGCAAGAAAGAGAAGGAGCAGAGGGTTGGGAGGGGCGGAGAGGAGACAGAACAAAACTAAACAGATAGTCACAGGATGAGCCTAGCCGATGGTCTCTAGGACATCTCCAGAAGGCCCAGGAACATCCTCAGCCAGAGGCAGTTTAGGACTCTGGCCCTGAAGACCTTTAAACATTCTGTTGCATTTTTACAACCACAGGCAGCCTGTCCTCTTGTTGTCCCTGACCTGCAGGCCAGGTGAAGTAAGCCAAGATCTGGATGAAGCCTACAGACAGGAGGCCTTCATCACTCTTGCTGTTGCTATTCCTGTGTTGTGCTCAACACCCACCTGCCTGGGGCTCAAGGTACAGAATTGACAGGGTTCCGCCCTTAATGAGCTCCCAGCCCAGTTGGAGAGGCAGACATGTAAATAATGATTATAATAAAAGTCAGGCTGCTATAATTACTAGAATAAAAGTTCAGATGAAGTGCACGGAGGAGAAATTAATTAATTCTGACTGGGAAATCCGGAACTGCTTTGTAGGGAATAATGAGGCATCTTGGAGGAGGTGCAGGATTTCCGTAGGCAGAGCGGGTGGAGGCAGTGGGGGTAGGATAGGTTTTTCATCAGACAACTTCGATTTCATCTCTGACTGTGCCACTTCCCAGCTGTGTGCCTTTGGGCAGGTGACTTACCCTCTCTGAGTGTGTTCTTCATCTATGAAATCAGAAGAACCATCCCTCTCTTATAGGGTTATCACATTAAACCATAAAACCTGTGCTGCTGGCATGTAAGACATAGACTGCCAACAGATGTAAAGAGATAGCATTGGAGTCCATGGCTTCCATAGGGGGACTCTGACCACCAGAGCCATCACCATAATGCAAGGATACAAGCCTGACAGCTCCATGGAGCTGAACGCTTGGCAGCAAAGCTGAAGACCAGCTTTTCTGGGCCTCGAGCAGACAGGAGCCTATGAGTCCATCTGAACAGAGTGAGGATTCTCCGTGGAAAAGCCATCACTGACCCCTCAGGGGTAGACGGGGCTCTTTATGTACCTGTGGCCACTTGGATGTTTTGGGAGGTGTGGGTCAGCTTCCATCATGCGGCATCTGGACACAAACTAAAAGTCTGTCATCTCAGGGTGAATGTGCCTTACTCCGGCAGTGGTCCTGTCCATCCCTCCCAACCACTTGGGAGTGAATACAAGGCCATCTTATTGCATTCTTGAGTGAATGCGGTGAGCTGCCAGGAACTGGGGATCCATTCCTGCTATCTCTGGGATCTGGGGGCCCCACGTAGTATTAGACCACCCCCTGTCTAAAACTGTCCCGCAGTGGGGAAAGAATTGCAGGCAGAGGAGAAGGCAGCTCCCAGATGCCTGGTACACACTAATGTTTGAGCAACTCCACAGATGCACCCTGGGTTGCTGTCCACCAGCCTGGGTTCCTGAGGGAAGCTTCAGGTGATGGGATCAGAAAGGTAGGTGGGGCCAGAATGAGAACTGGATCATCGCCGATGTATTAGAACGGGCTACGTGCCAGGAGCCTTGTGGGTGCTGTTCAGAGAGATAGGTTCCTGCCCACAGTGTGTTCACAGATCCATGCTTGGTGACTTTGCTTTAGGTCCTGAGGCCTGGGAGTGGGGGTCTGGAGCAGGAAGTGGCCCTGATGGGTGTGTGTGAGACATCAGTGGGGAGGGGTTGGAGGGATCAAGACCTGGTCCAGAAGAAGCCTATAATAGGTGATGCCTCCGGAGAGGACAAGGGGCACACAGGAGTGAGGCCAAGGCAGTGTGGCTGAAGGGGGAGGAGGGATTAAAAACCTATTGCACGGGTAGAAGCAGCAGGACCAGAAATGCAAGAGAAGCAGTCCCCTGAACAAAAAACTAGTACATAGTTGAGACCGCTGTCAAAGCTCCTTGGGGAGGAGACAGGAGGGAGGAGTCAAGCCCAGCTCCAAGGGCTCCAAGAACTGCAGTTCTCCCCTGCAGCTGAAGGAAGGATTTGCTGGGATAGACACTCAGAAAACTCTTGGAAGAACGGACCGCAGCTGTCTGTCTGCCTCCTCGGTGCCCTGGGCACTCCCACCTCAATGTGCATGCAGCAGAAGGGCACCCAAAGGGTGTGTCCTTGGGTGTTCACTCGCAGGACCCAGTGTCCCCAAGCGGATACTACCCAAATACTGGCCAGCAGTGGGTAGGAGAGAGGACTCAAGGGGCACCGCCCAGCAAAGCAGGGGCAGTCTGAAGTTACATCGCACCTGGTGCGGGGATCTCACCAACGAAACCTCCTGACACGGAAAAAGCCGGGCAGGAAAGAATACAATCTGCAGGATTCCGCTTATGTAAATTACAAGAACAGGAGCGGGATCACTGGTGACAGAGGTCCAAGCCGCAGTTACCCTCGTGGGAGGGGCTTCAGTGGGTGGGGGCAGGTTTGTTCTGTTTCTTGATCTGAGTGCAGGTTCCGCGTGTTTTTCTTTAGGGCAAATTCATTGAAGTTGTAGTATATGTGCTGCCGAAGCGAGCGCTTCATTGAAGTTGTAATAGGTTGGCTTTCCTCTCCGTGTCTTGCATTTCAATTAACAACTTTTTTTTTTCAATTAACAACTTTTAAAAAATATTTTATTTATTCATCTGAGAGTGAGAGTGAGGAGGAGAGAGAGAATCTCGAGCAGACTCCCAGCAGAGCACAGAGCCCAACACGAGCTCGATCCCATGATACTGAGATCATGACTGGAACCGAAACCAAGAGTTGGGTCCTTAGCAGATGGAGCCACCCAGGTGCCCCTCCACAAACCACTCTTGAGAAACCTTCCCCTTCTTTGAGTGTTCCTGCCAATGCCCCTGAGTAAGGAGTGAGGTTTGGAGCAATCTGGCAAACAGTAATGACAGTAACCCAGGCTGGGAAGGCGAAGGAAGCAGCAGGGGAGGAAGCAGAAGGGAATTATGGGTGGGTTTGGGGTGCTGTGGGCAGTCAGGAGCGGACGTGAATGGGGTGCTGGGAGCAGACACGGGGGCTTAGCCAGGTGAACAGATGGAGGGCTGTTAGTCTGGCTGGCATGGGAAAGTAGCCCTGGGTTACCAGGTCAGGTACAGACAGTAAGGAGAACCACTTGCAGAGGGTAGGGTCCTGGGGAGCCCCAGGGTTCAAGGGCGAGCAGGGGTTAGTCAGAAGAAGAAGATAAAACTTCAGAGGAGGTGATTTCACAGAGACAGTGACCAGGGTCCCATGTTCAGAAAGGCCAAGCATCCTTGCTGTGACCGTCCCCATCACAACACTGTCCTGGTTTCCTCCAGTCGGGTTGCCTTCTCCCAGGACTTGGCTCTCCTGCAGAGCTACCATCCAGTCACCCTCCCTATTCCAAACCTCACTGCCCAGTCCCACCCACCAGGTTAACCTGGGGACCCTTGTCATTTCTGGAACTGCTCCCGAGCCAGGGCTTCCCTGTCCTCTTCCTGCATAATTGATTGTTCCACACCCAATGTAGAAGTTCACATCCATCCCTGTTAGACTCCATGTCTGTGGAGAAAGGCGACATTGCCCTGCACAGGCGTGTGTGTTTATGTGCAGGTGGCCCAGAGCCCAGGGTCCAGGTGGAGCAGGCAGCAGGCACCCCAAACAGAGAGACCATCTCTGCTTCAGTTCCTTCTGTACTGACTACCCCTGGGCCAGCTTGTCATGTTAAAACATGGGTGTCGCCTGTCACATTCACCCATAGAGACCACACAGAACTTCTAACCAGGGAAATAAAGGAAGATTTGCAAGCAAATGAAGATCTGTGCTTCTATTTGGTTATCTGTGATATGAAATTAGGGAGTTCAAAACAGTAAGAATCCTTCAAATTCGAGTAGAAGTAAGAGTTATCCTTTATTGTAACTTAACTGTGTGCCAGGCACTGGATCGAGCACGCACACAGGTTGATATGATTGAGTAATCACATCTATCCTGTGGGCTCCGTGCCACTATTACTCCCACGTTATGGCTGGGGAAACCAAGGCACAGAGAGGCTCATCTTGCCCACCCTCAGCTAGTAAGTGGCAGAGCTGGGATTGGAGCCCAGAGAGCTCAAACTCTCTACCAGCTTTTGTGAAGTGTCATTAGTGAGGTGAACATGGGGAGCTGTGGCAGAAACTATGCATAATCTAAATCCATAGACGATCCTCAGGCCCTTTATTTTGGGTTTAAAATGCACAACTTGATGGCTTGGCAGCAGATTTATTTCCTTTCTATATTCCATTTGGTTTAAGCAAATATGAAAATGAGTTACATTTCCCTTAAGCCCACATTGACCAATGATGGGGAAAAAAATGTGGAGAGCGTGGAAGGCAACCGAGTCCACAAATTTAGGTGAGCGATAAATATCACATTTTATTTTATTTCCACTGCCATAAATCTGACCTGGAGCCCCCACCTTACACTGGTGTGGTGGGAATTTCTGTTTATCTTATGATTGGGACTTTCTATTCTTATTCTGCTCCAGATTATGCAAAGATCCTGGGGTCCTTTTGAAGTGCCAGCTGACTTTGCACCTCTTCTCAGTGCCTTCAGAGCAGCTCTGCTCTGCCTTACTCCCTTTAGGACACTGCAAATAATTTTATCCCTAATTCTCCGCCTTTTTCCTTTTTTTTCCTAAAAAAGACAAAAAGGTCAAATGACCTTGGCATTTATTTATTTATTTATTTATTTTCCTTCCTAAGAACATCCCTGAGGCCTGGAAAAAAGACAAAGGAAAGAGGGGGAATCAAGACAAATTAGTACCAGTATGTCCACGGGGAGCTCCTGCTTATTTGGGGAGCCAGAGCCATCCATACACTGCCTTCCCCAGATGCACAAATGAACTGAGCCCAGAATATGTCCTGGGAGTGGTGGGAATGGGGGTAGGGGTACAACTGGCCTGGGTGACCCCTCTAGCATGCTTCCTGGAGAGTCCACGGGTGAGAATTCCTGGAGAGAGCATCAGGTAGCCTGGACGAGTCTGCCTTCCTCAGAGAAGGGAGACTTGTTAGACTGAGCCCTGGGCCCTCAGCCTCTGGAGTGAGCTGTGTCTCCTGACTTTGAGGGTTTTCCCCCTGCCTCCCCAGCAGCAGCAGCAGAGTACACTGGAGGCATCTCTTTGCTTCCAGAGGGGTTCCCAGACAAAGTAAGGAAGGCAGAGGCATGGGCTCCCAGGATCTGAGCACGAGAGGGCTTTGGAGTCAGCAAGTCCAGCTTCCTCCTCACATCTGTCCTGGAAGGGAAAGGGGCACTTTCCTGTCAGGTGCCTTGGCTGGGCCTATGTGCCCCCAGGGCACCTAGAGTGCCTGAGTCCAGGCCTTCCTGCCTGATCACCTGCTCTGCCTGACATAACCGTATGGCTCTACCTCAGCAAGATGGGTCTGGAACTGGGACCAAGAATCTTCTTCATCACATTAGAGTGATTGGCACTCGAGGGTTGGCAATAGGAAATTAAATGTTTCCTTTAAGATACTGATTAAAGAAATAAGTTAGGATACTGTAAGGATAGACCTTACACCAGTTAGAATGACCAAAATTAGCAAGACAGGAGACAACGTGTGTTGGAGAGGATGTGGAGAAAGGGGAACCCTCTTACACTGTTGGTGGGAATGCAAGTTGGTGCAGCCACTTTGGAGAACAGTGTGGAGATTCCTCAAGAAATTAAAAATAGAGCTTCCCTATGACCCTGCAATTGCACTGCTGGGTATTTACCCCAAAGATACAGATGTAGTGAAAAGAAGGGCCATATGTGCCCCAATGTTCATAGCAGCAATGACCACGGTCGCCAAACTGTGGAAAGAACCAAGATGCCCTTCAACGGACGAATGGATAAGGAAGATGTGGTCCATATACACGATGGAGTATTATGCCTCCATCAGAAAGGATGAATACCCAACTTTTGTAGCAACATGGGCGGGACTGGAAGAGATTATGCTGAGTGAAATAAGTCAAGCAGAGAGAGTCAAGTATCATATAGTTTCATTTATTTGTGGAGCATAACAAATAACATGGAGGACATGGGGAGATGGAGAGGAGAAGGGAGTTGAGGGAAATTGGAAGGGGAGATGAACCATGAGAGACTATGGACTCTGAAAAACAACCTGAGGGTTTTGAAGGTGCGGGGGGTGGGAGGTTGGGGAACCAGGTGGTGGGTAATAGGAAGGGCACGTATTGCATGGAGCACTGGGTGTGGTGCAAAAACAATGAATACTGTTACGCTGAAAAGAAATTTTAAAAAAAGTGAAAAAAAAATAAAAGGATACTGTGTAGAGGTTCCTTGAGATCTGGCCCCAGAGATAACTGGATTTATATCCCATCTCTTACCCTAGCCATCTGTGTGACCTTGGGCTGGGCAGGTACAGCTCTGAGACTTCCATTTTCTTCTCTATGGTTAGGAATAGTAGTCACTTAATAGGATTATGAGCTCTTGTGTTGAAAGCACTTGCAGTTGGGAACCACATATGGTAGCTATTCTAGTTATGACGACCATTCTGCCCAGTGGCAGGGGGCTCCTCACTCTCCTTTATAGGACCCAAGCTACAAACTGGACTTGGCCCAAAATCTAGACTCTAACTACATAGTTTCAAATGCCTTACGGTGTTTTCGTTTTAATTATTTCAAAAATAGCACCATTAAGCAATCATTAATGGGTAGAATAATGTATATCGTAAGATTTTCAAACTCTTCTCAAGTACAATATGGTATCTTTCTCTTTAATCATTTACATATTCAGTGCATCTTCAGCTTGGTGCGTATTCTTTCTTTTTCCAAAGGATCTGGAATCTAGCTTCCTATTCTTAGTTCAGATTGGTCCATCATCTGAAGTGGCTCAAACGTTTTCTTTCCATAACTGGAGGCTTGGGGTACTGGAAAGTGTCCAACTTTGTGGTCAGAAAGATCTGATTTCAAATTCTGATTCTGCTGTTTGCCTGCTGTGTGGCTTCAGATAAATCTCTTAACCTCTCTGAGACTCTCTACCTCACTGTGGTTAACAGTCTATTACACCATAGATGATGTGGCCAATCAAATAAGATGAAATCTGCAGACCTCTGGCTTAGAATAATCTTACATCCATGGATGAAAGTGTCTTTTTTTTTTTTTCAATTTTTCTCCCATCTCCATACCTTTGACTGTTCTGGAATATTATATGGTTGGACAAGGGACTGGAAAAGAAACTTTAGCCTGACTGCAGTTCTAGACCCTTCCTTCAGGCAGCTTCTGTAGAACTGCTCTCCAGTGCAGAGGAGGCCAACTTTCATTTTACTTTTAAGGGCGAGTGAAATGCCCATCTTCCAAAGGAATTCCTAACACTGCCGCAGACTGGGTGTGCAGCTGGGCCCTCATTCACAGGTAGTTCCCTTAGCCAGCTCTGGTGTTTCATCCTTGTCTCACAGAGCTCCCACTGACAACTCCATGTCTGTGCCCTCAGTGGAACCTCTTAATACAAAACATTGAATGAAAGTTTGGGGTTTTTCTCTTAGTAGACATATAGGGCCTTCATCAAAACTCTGCTCGCTTTCCCCTCCGGCAGCCCCTCCTTGCCAGCAACACATTACTCAATGCTGGTGTTGACAGAACAGGGGTCTGGACTGCATCCTTGTCTTTGGTTACTGCTTTGGGACTTTGTGGGCTCTCAGAGATCATTCTGTGGGAAAGGAATCCCAAATCTTTAATGGTGGGCTCTAAGGCAGTGAGGATGATGGATAGGGGACGTATGGGCAGGTATCCTTCTCAGTCCTTAAAGGTCATCCAGCCTGGGTCTCGACGGATCCTATCTAAAGATGGACCCGATGCCAGACAGACCTGGATTTCACGTGATGCTGTGAAAGCTGCTTCACCTCCTGCATGTTAATCTTCCAAACCGTAGTGCAGAATAAACATCAATGGATGCTAGTCCCACTCGTGTCCCCATCTGTCATATCATATCAATTTCATCTGTAAAACATGGGCTGAGCGTGGTTCCTGAAGCCTGGGGTTGAGGATGCGGTGAGGGCAGGAGTGGCAGGGCCTTGAGTGGGTCGGGGGTCTTCTGGTCCAGTCATTCGACAAGTCTTCGGAGTGGTGGGGGATCTGGGGGCTGCTGAGGCTACGGGAGGAGTTAGCCCTGCCTTGACCTCACAGTGGACAGTGGAGGCCAGACACGGAGAAGCGTAAATGCTGTGGTGGGGGGGACTCTGGGAGCTCCGGAGCCGCGGAGAGCCCCAGCCATGTGAAGAACAGGCGTGCTAAGGAAGAGTTGGCTCTAGACCCACTCACGATGCCTTCCTGGGAGTGCGGGCTGGAGAAGGCTGTCATATTTGGTCTTTGCTAAGGGTTGTTTTGTGGCCCCTTCGAGTGTTATAAAGGGTTTTAATGTGGCCTTCGTGCCTTGGAATGACCTTTCCTGCTCTATGGGAAAAGGCCTTGCTGTGGTTTTGAGACTCACTCTGGACCACGCTACCCGGATTCAAGGCCCCGTTCTGCCATTTCGCACCTGTGTGCTAAATAAACTCTCTGAAGAAGGCTTGCTCCCCTCCTCTGTACCTCCCTCCCTGCAGAGGCTGTCCCATACACTGCTCAGAACAACACCCCCCTACAGCGATGGAAACATTGCCACTGGGAACATCTTGGTGGTCAGGACAGGTGGAGCCTGTGTCAGGGGTGGGCTCAGGGACAAAGTTCCAGGACCAGAGACGGGCAAGATTGTGTAGGAGGTAACAGTGAGAGCCTCTGTGTGGAGGTCTGGCAGTGTAGGGAGCCTTGGAAGTGCAGGTGGGCTTCCTGGAGGAGGTGACAGGGTTCAGCTGGCCTGAGGGAAAAGTGAGAGGAAGTTGCGACACCAAAAGAGCCAAGGGGCAAAGGGTGGGTACAGAGTTTGTTTAAATCTCAGTTCCTTCTGCTCATAAACTTCTGCAGATGCATTTTTCTGTCAGTTTTATATTAACATTTACATAACAAGTAGATTGAGAGATTGCATTATTTACATATATATGGAGGTCGGCTGGAACTGGGGATCCTCGTGCCTGTACGTGACGTTTTATTGATTAATAAATTAGACACTTACAGATCAGGCACAAATCAAATGCCTCCATTTTAGACACCCATCAGGTGCAAATGAATGTAAATTGGCGGCCTCATTTGCATACGGAAAACACAGTATTCAGTCATCATTTGTCATAGGCCCCTCGGAAGGCTGTAATTTGCCTTGTGGAGCCAGCCCTCGGCAGGGCCACCCCTGGGCTCCGGGTGCTTTCTGAGACTGGAGAGAAGAGCCCCCTCCCCAGTCACCAGCATGGTCCCAGAGAAGGGCGCTGAAGCAGAATCAGCATCCAGGTGGCCTGAACTGGAAGAAGTCTTGAAGTCCATCCAGACTTTTATTTTACAGACGATGAACTGAAGGCCAGAGAGGGGCAGTGACTTGCCTAAAGTCACACAGCTAAGTGGGCGCTGTGTCAGGACTAGAGCCTAGTTCTGACCCCAAGGGCTGTGCTTTAGCTATGATGCCATTATGGTTTTTCTTAACATGACAGAGAGGAAGAGTCTGCAGCCTCAGGAACCACTGGCTCCTGATTCCATTTTCTGGAGCTGCCGTCAGGAGTGGGGAGTTTGGGATAAGGATGATCCCTGCTCTCAGGATGCACTTGATCACAAGTCTCTGCCAAGTCCCCATTTCGGGGTGTCTGGAGGCCTCTTGCCCCTGACAGTATCTCCCCCACTGTGCTCCGACTCCCCAAATTCTTTCACGGATAAAGAAGGTGTTTCATAGATAAGAAAAGGCGGTTTAAAGAGTGGGAAGGACCAGCTTGGAGCTCCGTTTTTATCTAATCTGTTCTGTGACCTGGGGCCAGGCAACTCACGGTTCCATGCTCTCTGTGGTGACAGAAGGTCCTAGAATTTATTCAGGGGATTTGCATTCCTGCCCTGATGTGGGAGGGGCTTGGCCCAGTCATGTGATTGTCTGTGGCCTTGGGGGTCTTACTTAATTTAATGCCTCTGGCATGCTCACAGTCAGTGCTTTGTGGACCGAACCATTATTCAGTGTCTCTGGTAAAAGAAAATCTTTTTATGCTCACTCCTGAGGGCTGTTGATAGTAAAGCACCCAGAAACGCTTCAGTGTCTTCCTTCAAGCAGTAAAAACAGGGAGGGTGGCAGGAGGCGGGTTCAATGACTCAGTGTGATTCTCCTTCTCCACCTGGAGCCCAGAGGCCGGGAGTTAGGGCCCTGCCCGAGCATTTGTGCAACGCACTCTCGGTGAGCTCAGTGGGTGATGCCATCAAGGGGCTGTCTGAAGGTCAGAGGTCAGAGTTCTTAGTGGCCCTTCAGACGGAGGATAGGGAAGGTTCGTATTCTCCAGATGCTGAGCACTTACTGAGCGCCTACTGTGTGCTACGTCCACAGGTGTTGTCACATTTGTTCACCCTGGCCTTCAAAAGGCCCCTCGAGCCTCAAGCTTATACCTGGGAGACTCGCTGGGTCCTCGTGCCCTTTGACAGGCTTGGTTTTCCTGATGTCACTCAGAGGGCAGCCCAGGCCTGTGCCTGTTCACCCCTGGCACAGGTCGTTTCCAGACCCTGCTGCCACATTCGGTGGGGCTCCACAGCGGACGCTTCCAGCCCGTTGCACAAAGCTGAGAGAAGCAAACACTGAGGCAGGGTGCAGGGAAAACCTCGTTGGCTGTCATCCCTGATTCTGCTTCCTTTAAACCCTGTGGGTTCCCTTGTAGATGCTGCTACCTTGCTAAGCCACTGGTTTCCAAACTGTAATGCTCCTAAGATTCCTGGGCCCTCTGCCACAAGAAATCTGAAGTGGTGAAGGCCGGGGCCCAGAAATTCTGAGGCAGGTAGACAGCGACCTTCACACAGTCCCCTTGCCGGTCTGCTTGCTCGGCTTCCATGCCAGCTCCCAGCAGGGAAGCGGGTCACCTGCAGCTTCAGCTGGAGAGGAGGGCAGGTGGGGAGGGCAGTTGTTTTCTGAGGGCTCCATGCACCCGGGACCCTCCCTGTGTCACCTCCGCTCTGCATCGAGGCGCACACTCACACAGCTCTCTTCTGGCTTCCCGGCAAGCCCATGCTTCAGGTGATGGGCTGCGGCCCTTGGCTTTTTCTTCCTGCAGAGCTGGCTGGACTCAGCCTTCTGGCTGCGCCTCCTTCCTCTGCGAGGACCAGATTCCCTTGGTCATTGCCCATACTCCTCAGCCAGCCCATTTCACAGATGAAAAACCTAGGCTTAGGGAGAAAGGAACACACCCTTTGTCTCCCAGTGGGATCCTGCTTGGAGAGCCATGGAGCTCTGCTAGAGGTCCTCTTGCGAGCTGTGCCCCAGCTTGCCCCCGCCTGGGGTCCCTAGAGCTCTCCATCAGGGTCTTTGATCTGTTCCATCCCTGATGCAAAGGATCGAAAGGAGGCAGGTCAAGGTGAAAGGGCCCCTGAATCTGCACACAGCTCAATCTTACTGTCTGGACACCTCTCTGCACGCTGCACCCCCCGCTCCTGCCACGATACCCTGGCCTCCAAGTCCCTCAAGGGCAGAGCCCCAGAGCATCTTGTCGCTGTTTTGTGAATCTCAAATGATAATTATGTGTATAAAATTCGACTGCTTAAACCGTTCAGGATTAATGGGCACCAACACACAGAAATGCGCCTTGCCTGTAATTAGCGATTCCCTGGCAAATGCATTTTGCAAAATAGCACTTGATTTTAATAACAGGCTGTTAGTATTAGAACACTGTGCCCATTTTATTTCAAATTGTCAAAGCAGCCCCCTCTCTCTGGTCGCCCCAGCCTCTACCCGCAGGTGCCTTGGGCTCTGAGATCCTGGTTGGGGGCCTGGCGCCCCCTGGGAAAGGTGTCTTGGTGGTGTCATGGGTCCTGACCCATGCAAACAGCTCTCCGCTGAGAAGGGGTGCACCAGACCCAGCTGCTGCATGTTGGAGGGAGAGTCTCAGCCTTCGTCTGGGAGATTCTCCCCCTCCCCCTCTCCTCCATGAGCGGGGCACTTGCGTCCCCACCTCCTCTCTCTCTCTCTCCTCTCTTGCTGACTCCAAGGTCCCCTCTGATCAAGCGCTGTCTTTCTTCAGGGACAGTGGCTCCACGTCCTCGAAGGCTTCCTTGTGGGCTCCCTACCTGCTGCCCTCCTCTCCTCACTGCCTCTCTAATTCCTCCTCCCTTCTTATCTCTGTTTGCTTCCATACCTTGGGCAGAACTGGAGAAGATGCTCCCCCGGCCCCTGGTGCCCGAGCACTGCCCCTGAGGATGCTCTATGCTCGGAGGGAGTGGGGTCTCAGGCCGGCATTTCCCCCTACCCCTCGCAGATGCACGACGGAGCATCTGCCATGAAGACATGGTTGGGCAGGCCGGCGTTGGGCAGGGGGGCAACTTAGCTGTGGCTGCTGCCTGCTCCTCCCCCACCGCTGCCACACCCAGAGGTCCCTGTCCTTGCTGGCATCACTGTGTCACCCAAAGCCAGCCATGACCAATAGATGTACCTTCTTATTGGGGAAGAGGCTAAAAGGACAGGAAGACCAAGGTGTCTCTAGGTAGGTCACATGGATGGCTGGGCAGTGGGGCGGGCCCCAAGGCTGCAAGGAAGGGAACTCCCCCGCCGCTGCAGTGAGAGCATGATCCCAGATTTTCTCCTCTTCCCCACACCCACCCACAGAACTGACCCTCCTCCCATCTTCCCACAACCACCCGCCCTGTTGCCCAGGCTGGAGACCAGGACATGATCCTTGCCCCTCCTCATTAGTCCATACCCAAAGCTCCCCATTCCCCCTCTGCACTCCCTTCTCCACCCCCTCACCATGGCCGTCAGTCAGAAATACAGCAGCATCTCCTGTTGGCTGACCTTCCTTCCTTTTGCTAATCAGTCTTCATGGTGGTCAGAGGGTTCTGGCTAAAACCAGAGCCAGGTCTCATTGCCACAGTACACAAAACCCTCAGGGGATTTCTGTCACCTCAGCATAAGGCTCCTCCACCTGGCCGGCCTGCCCTTGTGGCCTCATCTCTTCTCCTGTCCCTTTCTACTGCAGGTACGCCATCCTTTCCCCAGGACCACTGTGTCTTTGCAGATGCTATTCCCTCTGCCTAAACTGCCCTTCTCTGTCCCTTCTCCTCCGAGAAATCCCAGTGCCCAGAACAGTGCCTGGCACACAACGTGTGCTCAGTTAGCATTTTCTGAATGAACAGTAGACCTCCCCCTCATGTAGCCCCAGTTCAAAAGTCCCATCCTCTGGGAAGCATTTCCTCCTGCCCTCGGTTTACCTGCATCCCCTGTACATTAGTTGGACACCTTAGATGTGCCGCTTTTCCTACCTGAAATGAAAACAGACCTGCTGTATTTGTTGGCTATTGCCAAGTAACAAATATTCAAAGCCAAGGAGGCAGAGAGCAGCGATGTGGAGCTGGGCTGGATAGAGTGGCTCGGCTGGGTATCTCTGCTCCCTGTCTCCCTGTGTTGGGGAGCTGGGGGCTAGCCTAGACAGAGTCTCCTCCTGGCAGCGGCAGAGGCTCAGGAAGGCGGGAGGAACTGTCAGTAAGGCCTCTTAATGCCCAGGCTCGGGGCTGATGCAACATTGTTCTACCTTATTCTCTTGGCCAAAGCAAGTCTTGCGGCCAGATTCAAGGCCACGCAATAGACTTACCCTTTATGGGAAGCACTTGAAAGTCTTACAGCAAAGAACATGGATACGGGGGCCAGGCAGGCAGATTTGGGCCCACACCAGTGCTTGAATCCCCATTTACCCGCTTATCGGTATAGAGAGGCACGTCACCTCTCAGAGTGGTTGTTTCCTTATTTTTCAAGAGTTGTTATGAACATTAGAATAATGTATTCATTCACTTGGTGCATATTTATTGAGCACCTACTATGTGTCAGGCACTGTTTTAAGTACTGAATAATCTATGTAGAATGCTAATTCTGGCCCACATAGTGACCCCCCCAACCCTTCCCACAGAGGCAGCAGCAGCCCCCTAATTGGCGCCCTGATTGGTTCCCCAGGGTCAGGCCTCATCCCCATCTCCACCTGCATCCTGCCACTGTTCCTCTGATACTGCTCAGGACAGCCACCCCGAAGGATCTGTATCCCACTCCTCCTGCACTGTCCACTCCATTCCCTCTGCCCGTAATGCCCTCACGCCATTTACCTGATCCTGCTGTTCCCCGGCCCCAGCTCAGACACGGCTCCTGTGGGGGGATGCTCACCACACCGTGTTGTCATATGGCGGACCGTCTGGGGCAGCCCTGCCCCTCTTCAGGTCCACAGAGTCCAGAATCCAGTAGGCGCCCAGTGCTAGTCCCAGGGGAGGGTGAGACCAAAGGGGTGGATGGGTTTATCTGGATTGTCTCATCTGTAGAGGCTCGCAGGGGTGTCTGGAGGAGCCATCAGGAAAGGCATTAGAGAAGGAGGCCAGCTGCCCTTCCTAAAGCATTTACTAAGTCACCTTACACTGTGCTCAGGAGTGTGCTGGACCCGGGCACTGCCCCCATGGGACATGCATGCCCACTAATTATTGAGGGAGGGTGAGTGAGGATGCCAGTGGAGAATCAGCCCGCCCAGATTCAGATTCAGCTTCCTTCCTTGCTGTGTGTCAGCGTCTCCCTCTGGAAAGTGGGATAATAACAACACTTGCTTCAGATGGGTGTCAGAAGAATTCACAGAACAAAAAATTTATTGGCCACCAACTCTGTGCCAGGGACTAGAGAGAGAAGAGCAGAGAAAAGAATAGAATCTTAGCACCAGGCCAAGTTCATAGTACACACTCAGCCAATGTTCACCATCATTTCTCTGTCATCTGTTCCAGTCCTGACATTTGACAGATGAAGAAACTGAGGCCCAGAGAGGGTGAGGTGTTAACCCAAGGTCACACAGCAAATTAGGGATGGGACTGGTACTAGAAACTGAGTTGCCTGACACCGGAGCAACGCTCTGTGTACTTCCCTGCTGGCTTTTCCTTGGAAAGGGGACTGCTGGGAGATGAGCAGTTTGTAAAAGGGGGCTGGGAAGCAGGAGGAAGACTGGCCCAATTGCCTTTGCTCCCTCCTAGCACTTGTGGACCTTGATTGAGTGATTCAGTTTCTCTTGTCATCCCCCAATTGTCCGCATTAATGGAGCAGAGATAATCTTAGAGTGCCGCTAATCCCATAACCTGTTCTTCCCGACTCTGTTGCACGTACACCGTGCCATCATGTGCATGCTGCTGACCGGTGTGTGCGTGCGACGGGAGCTGGCGCATTGACTCCCTACTTAGGCTTTGCACAAATTGATATTGTAATGAGTCTGCTTCCTGCGAGTGCATCTGCTCAGCTGGTAGGGAGACATTCTGGGCAGAAGGTTCTGGTTGGGATGAAGGTACCTGGAGTTGAGCAGAGAAATCCACATGCTCAGTTGCCTTGACAGATAGAAGGGATTTCAAGAAGCTCCTCTTCACTTGTCCAGCGTCTGGGTCAGAGACCAGGGCCTGATGCCCCGCCCAGAGTGACACACAAGTGAAGCAGAGCAATTTTTAAAAAAAGATTTTATTTATCCATTTGAGAGAGAGACAGAGAGAACACAAGTAGGGGTACAGGCAGAGGGAGAAGCAGACTCCCCACTGAGCCAGGAATTGGACAAGGGGCTTAACCATCTGAGCCACCCAGGTGTCCCTAAGCAGTGTGACTTTTGTCTTAAGCATCTGAGATTGGATTCTTGGGGACGTGTGCATTTTAGAAGCCCAGCCTGAGCTTTCTGTCTTGTAGATCTGGATCCTTCCCTCAAACCACACCTCCATTCCCTTCTGCATCACAGGGCAGTGTGGACATGGCTCTCACTCCCTGATAACACAACTTTCACTTGACACGAGGTCTTTTGGAGACTGTGTGTCAATTCAGTGGAATGGATTTAGGTGGGGATTTGGGACACCTGTGATCTGGTGGTGGGGAGTGTGTGGGCAGTATCACAGCTGGGAATGATAGGAGCGGGGCTGGTCCTATCATCTGAATACCTGGTTGAGAGTCCTTTTGTCACAGGCAGAGCTGTCCTTTCTGGCTAGTGCTGATTTTTAGGTCTAGAACGGAAGCTCTGCGCGAGCAGGGACTCTTCCGCTTTATACCCTGGTGTATATCCCAAGCACCCAGAAGGGGGCCTGCTACAAAGCCGCTGCACAATGACACCACTTGGGGCAGAAGTGAAGACCCCAGCACAGAAGACAGTATGCCTAGCCCAAGGGTCTTTACCTGCCCTTTTCTTAGATGAGGTTACGCCAGAGACCTGGAGGTATCTTCCCCACATGACCTGGCACATGACACTCATCCCTGGCCGCTCAGTGGGGACGGTGCCTGTTCTGGCCACCCCATAATCTTGCAGGACCCTAGACACTTGAGGGGAAACAGGCCAGGACCAGGGTGTAGGGTGCGTGAGTGGCAACTCTAGGTAAGAGAGGTCAGAAAGCCCCCCAGCAGATGATAGGGGGAGAAACCCTTTGGCGGATTATTGCCCTAATAAGGAGACCAGGTGGCAAGATTCCTATGGTTCCTACCAATTGACTCCCTTCTGGGTGTCCCACAGTTCTGTGTATGTGCGCATGCATGTGTGTGTTTGCACACGTGCGTGTACAGAACTTCCTTGGCTGCCTCCTGTGGCTGAAATGCACATCCTTTCTCTTAGCCATCATCTTGGGTCCTGTTTCTTTGTGGCTCTTTGGGTCCCTGGGAAGTCAGCTAGCTGACCCTCCCAGGCCTGACCTGGAATACATGATTTTGGTGCAGACACTGACCAGAGGTTTACTCGGCCCCTGCGGGAACCTCTGTACGCCTACTAACCCGCAGAAAAACCATGTGGAGCAGACTCATGTGCCTTCTCTCCAGCCTGGAAGACAGAGCCTCGGATCTTGCTGAGTCCTTGTTCCCAGCTCACCGAGCCAGGAGGTGCTCCCACTGGGTTTCTGGGTTTGGGTCCCTGCAGAAGAAGACCTGGAGACAAGGATTGGAGTGGAAGTCCTTTATCTGGAAGGTGGGCTCAGGGCCCCCTGACAGGTGGTGAGGGAGGGAGGGTGGTAAGGCAGGGCAGGGAAGATAGCCAATAAAGGCTGGGTTTTCAAGTCACTTACCCCTCGTAGTGACTGGAGCTTAATCCCACGGGGGCTCCCTGGGATTCAGTGTAGACGCAAGCCTCCAAGTTGTGCCACCTGAGGGGGTGAGTGGACTGGGGTATGTATACCCTACTTTTGTGGACATTGATGAAGACTTGTTGTGCAGGGGAGTGCTAACTCCCAGGCACTTTGGGCCCATCATGTGGGCAGGCAAAGTGGCTTTGGTACAGAGAAGCCATCAGCTGGAAAGACGCAGGGGCTGGCAGCTGGGAGTCGGGCACATCATGGACATGCCAAGGGTTATGGGCAGAGCAGCCCCAACACCTGTTACACGGAGCTTCGCACCTCAGCGAGTGGGACCCTCAGGCTCATGCTTTTTTCATCGAATCTCACTGAATCACATATTCTGCTCATTTTTCTTCTGGGGCTCCTGTTTTCAGGGACCAGATCAGCACACGGTTTCCAATCTGGAGGGCTTTCCAACATGCAGTTGAGGAAGGAGACACTAGCCACAGTTTGTACGAAATTCCCCAGCCGGCTTCCCCAGGCATCTCCCTGGGTCCCCTTCCCCCTCTTCACTCAGCATGTTTCGAAAAAGCGAGCTCTTTTTAGTGTGTGGTGAGTGAGGCCAAATTAGGAAGGTAAGGCTGAAGTAAAAATAAGCTCACTTAAGCGTGCCCAAAATAAATGGCTTTCGGATTATCTGCTGCTTTGATCATGCCATCCGCTCGGAGAATGACCAGGACTGCTGCGTTCACCTGCTGCAGGCCGGGGCTGCCTGGTGGCTAGGCAGAGCGGGCTGCTGCTGGGGAGTTCTAGAGATGGGGCCTCGAGCCAGAGACAGGATGGGGGCGGGGGCTACATATGGGAAAAGAGCGGGGCTTGGGAAATGGGGACTGACTGGCAGCATTTCCCTCAATCTGCTGCTTCTCCAGCAAGTTCATGGGTTTTATGAGGGTGTGGGGAGAGAAAGAAATGAAAGAGCCCTATGGTCAAGTTAGGCTGAAAGAAGCTGGAATTGACAAAGCGAAAAGTTTACTTACTGCAGGACTTCTCAGGTCCTTTACCAGGCAAATCAGCGTTGTGATTTTCCAAACAAGGAATAAGAGTCTGCAGGTATGCATGTATGTACATGCATGTGTGTGTGTGCATATATATTTTGTTTCTCCCAAAACTGTTCGTTTGGATCATGGAAGGCTTTCCTTCACATACAGTTCTTGGGACTTGTATGAATGCCCTGTGGAAAGTTCTTTGGAATGCCATTTGGCACTTTTCCAGAGCTCTGTCATATCCAGTTCACACTGGATCCTATTAAAAGCAGAAAGCAGAAGTTCATAATTTCTCAGCTTTGGATTCTCAAGATTCCCCAGGCCTGACAATGCTCTGATTCCTTAAGCCAGGTGTACCAGCCCCCCATGACTTGGGTGGTCCCCCTTCTCCTGGAGGCTCCCCTGGGAGCCCTGAGCTTCCAGACCCTTGGACTTTAGCATACCTGCCCTTTCTTGGGAAGGTCCTCCCTCGAACCCCTTCTGCTTGGCGAGCTCCTATTCGTGCTTCAAAAACTCAGCTCAGACATCACTCTGGGGGAAATTTTCCTTGATCTTGCTGCCATCTAATGAGCCTTCCTGACAACTCTTAGAGTTTCAGTCCCTGACCCCAGAGCTCTCTGTTCCCTTCCCCGATTTATTTCTCCCCTTGACACTTGGCAGCTTTGCATGGATTATATCATTACCCTCTTTGTTTTGTTTATCATTTGTGGTCTGTCTCTTGCCTCCAGAATGTTGGCTCCACAAGGGGTAGGGGTCACTGTTCATGCTGTTTTCTGTTTGCAGGACCCAACACACAGTAGGTGCTCCAAAATGTTTGTTAAATAGGAGGTTATGGTAAACACTTCCTCAGCTGTCCTCCTTCAGGATCTGAAATGCACAGTTGTATCGGACACTTGGGCCTAGAACTAAATGCTCGTTGCAGTGTCTTACCTCCCAGGCACACTGGCTTCCCCAGGGCACCCGCTCCGGGCCTCACCTCTGTGCCCCATCAGTTAACAAGTCCCTGCCACTAAGGATGCACTAAACAAAGGCCCCTTTACAAGCACCAGTCACCATGTTTATAAACAGAGAAATCAGCTCGCCTTCCAGCTAAGGTGGGGGACCTTGCATCTTGCAGACCCCAACCCCATCCAGCCCGGTGGCCTCTCTTTTGATTTCTCTCTCATCTCCCAGCTGACAGTTGTTCCACCACATGGGGATGTTGGCTGGAGTTTATTTCTTCCTACGCAGGAAAGTGGCGAGTATTTCTCTCCTCATTTTTTCTTTGGCATTAAGAGCAGAGCCCTGGCCTCCTCCCAGTGGGTCTGTCTCGTCCCAAGGTGGCTCAGAAAGTGGGTCCAGAGAGCTGTGGGGCCGAGGCAGGGTCTCAGGAGGAAAGCAGGTTCTGTTGTGTTCATTTTCCATGTGGCTGAGTCCGTACGGGTGGAGGGACAGAACCCAGCGGAGCTGAATGCGGCCAGGAGCGCTCTCAGGCAGGAGTCCAACAAACTAGGAGGGTGGGGCCTGGCCGGGGGGGGCAGACAGATGGTCTCCGCTACCAGGGTCTGTCTGAGCTGCTGAAGGGGATACTACAGTATTTCATTGCATCGAAGGCTCCTTTGATTAAAAGATGGCCTATTATTTTAAGAAAGAAACATTGCTGCTGATTCCACTTGGACATGACATTAATGATAAGGTGCATTCCAATTTCAGAGATGTTATATGAAATCTTAGGATTAACAGAACATGGCCGTGTCCTCTGCAAGGAAGTGGGGGCAGTGGGAAGTTAAGTACCCCCCTGCGCACATGACACAGGGCAACAGAGATTTGTCCTCTCTGCCCATAAGTAAAGTGTGCGGAGAGTCAGATCTCTCAGTGGGCGCTTGGAGACGCGGGTCAGCATGCACAGGGAGTGCAGGGAACCCAGCCAGGAATCCTCTGCCCTAATGATCTGGGTCCTAAGATCCACAAGTCTGACTGTAGCCAGAGTTCTTTTGACTTAGGGGTTCCGAAATGCTTCTTCTGGCTGCTCATTCTCCCACTTTGCCCACGTCTGCGTGTAGCTTCCTTCCTTGTCCCCCTTCCCCTTCTTGCCTCCTCTTTCCTTTCCTCTTTGTCTCCACCTGTCCTCCCTTCTTGTCAGTGACAGTTATAATTATGGAAACCTATACCCCTTGCATTTCTTCTTTAAGAAGATCCTGCCTAGAGGCACCTGGGTGGCTCAATTGGTTAAGTGTCTGACTCTTGATTTCAGCTCAAGTCATGATATCAGGGTCATGAGAAGGAGCCCCGAGTTGGACTCTATGCTGGGCAGGAAGCCTCTTTAAGGTTCTCTCTCTCCCTCTCCCTCTGCCCCCACCCCTCTCTTAAAAAAAGAAGAAGAAGAAGAAGAAGAAGAAGACGACGACGACGACGACGACCATGCCTATTGCTGGACACCCTGCCTATTTTAACACAATTGTGTTAAGACCTTGGATCATGGTCTAAGTCCTTTCTTCTCCCTCGTCCCCCTTGTCATCGGCCTGGACTGACTGCCACATCACCACCCCATGCCTGGCTCAGTCACCCTCTCAGTGGCTCTTCTCCCTCTCCTGCTTGTCCCATGTGCTTCCTGAAACACCTGCCACACCTCCTCTCAGAAACTTGCTGCGCCTTTCTCTGCCCTGGCACCTCACGGACAGGCTGGCGGGGGACATAACGCTTGCCCCAGCAACACATGGCGTGGGTTCGAAGCCCCCCCCCACTACCAGCTGCATGTCTTGGGGTGAGTTACAAACCCTCCCGCTGCCCTGGCTCCCTGTGGATAACAAGGATTCGGGTCCCATCCATTCTATGATCTTTGACGTCTCTGAAACCAGAACGCCTCCTGCAATCTATGACTTGTCAAAGTTTAATTAGCAGCGACATGTCTTTCTTGAGGATATCAAAACAATCTATCTTCTAATCTAAAGAGCCTGAGAGTTGATGAAACGTTGCAGTATCTGTTCAAGGGTTGCGAGGATGACATTAGCTAACATGAAAAATTCTTAGCACGGTCGCTGGCACACAGCAACTGGCTCCTAACTATTGTTAGTGCTGTTAGTACAAGAGTAAATTCCATCTTTCCTTCCTGTCTCAAAGTCTCTCCTCATGGACCCCACTAGTAGGCACGATGACTGCTCTCTGCAGCCCCTGCCCCACACTCCCTGTGGCCTTTTTCCTTCTGGTCTTGCCCCTCCTCCTCCAGGGGACCACCACCTGGCCCCCTGTTTACCCATGGTTCTCTACCTTTCCTTCTTATCAGAAGGAGTGTCTGGTCACACTCCTGCTTGCCCTTTCCCATCTGTAGTTAGCTCCACCCTCTCCCGCGTTGACCTTTTCCATTTGTACAGCTTTCCTCTACTTCTGCTGTGGAAGTCTCACCTTCCTGATGCTCCTGGGAACAGAGAGCCCTGTCATTGTCATGTGCTAACTCCTGGTACTCTGCCAGCCAATGGGCTGGCCGGGAAAAGGCTGTCAAAGTGGCCACCCAGTCTGAAAGAGCACCCCTACCTGCCCTTGACCCTGCTTTCTTTGCCTTTGGCATGTTACCCAGCCTGTTGTTCTGGGCGTGTATCTGGAGGTTTATTGTTGGCTTCACTTGCTGGAATGTAAGCTCCCTGGGGCCGCAGACTGATCGTCTCCCTCATCCCTGTCCCCCCATGATGAACCCAAGCCAAGGACTGGTGTGATGTAGGTGCTCAACTAAAGTTCATGAAATTAATATGCATGTTCTTATTCACCGACTGGTTTGTTGACCAGTGGAAGGCAGAGGGTTGTGGGTGGGGGAGAGGGGTGGCTCAGATTTTCACAGACTCAATGATCAGGAGAGAGATGGGGGCTCCAGATATCCAGGGGAGTCACCAGCTGGAGTTTCTAGCTTTGCCAGACTTGATGCTGTTCTCCTTGTGTCTTCACAAAATCCCTTCATGCTACATGAAACTGAGTTTAGGAAGTCAAATTATGTGCTCCAAGGGTGTGGCTGAAGCTTCTTTGACCATGTTCCACAGTGATGCATGCCATTCACAGCACACACCCACATGTGAGCCCTCACCCCATACCCTGAGCAGAACACTTTTATGCTCTGTGTCCTTCTATTCCACTCTCCGCTCTTTCATTTTGTTTTATTGCCAGACATGACCCACTGCATTGAGTTTATAACCCATACATGGGCATCCCAGTGTTCCCGAGTGTGGAAGGTGACCGTCACCTCAAGCCTGCTGGATGCGAAGCCCGTGTTCTTTCCAATGAGCAATCTTGCTGGGGAAAATAGGTACAGAAACTCACATGTATTAAGAGAACAGGCTTATTCTGGGAAAATAAGTGGGAGGTTCTATCAGAGCTCAGGAAGGAAGTTCTGTGGGTGTGTCATCCCTGGCTGGGTCATTCAGGAAGAGAGAGCCCACCTTGCCTGTGGTAGGCACTCCAGAAGGTTCTTTGACTAAATGAGGGAGCCAGTGTGTAGCTAAATGAATAACTTCCCCATCCCCTTCCCTAGCACCAACCCAGTTGGAGGGAAATGATGCCACACTGGTCGTCATGGTCCTGAGAGGGAAAGGATGTCAGAGTCATGGCATGGAAGGGGCCAGGGAGATCATCTTGTTCACCTGTCATTGCACAGATGTGAGCACTGAGGTCCAGGGAGGAGACATGCTGTGGTCACTAGGGGATCCGGGCTGGGACCTGCCATGTTTTGGGTCCCAGGCCGGGGCTGAGATGGTGTGATGAACACAGAGTCCAGGCCTTGGGGTCCAGAACACAGTGCTCCTGCCATGAGTGTTACTAGTACTTAGAGCAGCGTCTTTGAGAATTTACAGAGCACTAAGTTCACCACAAGCATGGTTTTAAGGGGCTTACATGTGTGAAGTCATTTATTCCTAATGCAAACCCTATAAAGCAGGTGCCCATATCACCCCCCCCCCTTCTGGAGAGGAAACTGAGGCACAGGGGATGGTCCACTCATTTGTGGTAGAGCAGGGATTTGAATCTCAATGTGCTCTGAGCTGTGCTGCTGGGGGCTTGGTCGGGGGGAAACAGAGCCTCTCTGGGCACAGGCAAAGTAGCTAGGTCCTCTCCGGGGTATGGCACTTCCCCACGGCGGATTGGGCCCTTTGGGAAACCTCCATACCTACCGCATGGCTGATGGCGCAGCTGGCAAGAGGGGGCTGTGTGGTGAGGATAGGCAGAGAGGGGCCCTCCAGTAGGGCAGGCTGGTGTGGCCGGGCAGGAGGCTAGAGGAGGCTCTGCCTTGTCCCTGTGGCATGTCCTCAGGCAGGAGAAACATTTGCCATTAAAAATCATAGAATGGGACCAGGTGTCAGCACTGTGCATGGATTTTCAGATCTAAGCCTAGGAGGAAGTGGGGGCCCAGAGGGGAGGTGATTAGCCCCAGGTGACAGCTGGGGACCAGAGCTAGGTGTAGGTGTCAACCACCCTTCTCCAACTCCCGAGCCTCTGCTCTCACCCCCGTGCTGTAGTGCAGGCTATGGCCCGCTCTGTTCCCCACATTTCCTGGGGAAAGAGAGGCTCCCACTTCAACTGTTCTGATAGCTGTCAGGTTTCTGGCTCCTAAAAGGCACACATGTTTGTTAGCTATTATTCATCTCACTGTCATCGTGGCATCAGAGTCAGAACGCCTGGCTCGGAGTTGTGGCTTGAGGCTTAATCAGATGCAGAGAGAATCTGAAAATTTTCAGGGCCAAGGGCCTGAGCATTTTGTGAGGAGCTCATTCAGAATCCACTAAAGGCACGACAAAAAGACAAGTCAAAACAAAACAAGACGTCACCGGCATCTCTTGGCATTTGCAATGTGCCAGGCATGGGGCCGGGCATCTTCTTTATGTCCTCATTTCCCATCCAAGCAGTAAGGGAGGCGCGCCTGGGGGGCTCCGTCGGTGAAACGCCCAGATCTGCTCGGATCATGATCCTGGAGTCCTGGGATCCAGCCCCGCGTTGGGCTCCCTGCTCAGTGGAGGGTCCGCTTCTCTCTCTCCCTCTGCCCCTCCCCTTACTCATACTCTCTCTTTCTCATGAATAGAGTAAAGAAAAAAAAAAGCAGTAGGGGAGAAACATCACTCTATCCAGTTTTCAGATGAAAAAAAAAAAAAAAACAAGGTTCGGAGGGTCTCAAGAAACTGCTTCAGCCTCCTGGGGAGCTGTTTGGCATTGAGGCCAAGAGCAGGGACTCTCCGAGGACCCCGCCCTCAGTCAGCCATGGGGTTTACCCTTCTGAGCCTCAGTTCCTGAAGCCCTCAGGATTAAATGAGGTACTGTGTGTTCGGGATTTAGTGCATGTCTGACACAGGCTAAGCACTCAATAAGCGGTAGTCATTGAAGTGCCATCTGTGTTTTGTTAGGGTACAGAGGACGGGGGAAGAAATCCCACTTTATATCATGAACCAGGCCAGGGCGATATTGGTCTGGATCAGGGACTAGGAAATGCATCAGTGAGCGTTTATGAAGAGCCTGCTGTGGGCAGGATGAGTGTGGGATCTGTCGGTCCTGACGAGATGCTGTGTGGAGCCATGTAGGCATCGAACCCCAGACAGTGGCCCCAAGCCCAGAGCTCAGGGCTCCTCCGCACAGGGAGCCCCCACAAAATCAGTACCAGTTAGGCATCCTCACTTAGCTCATCAGTACAATGCTTTCTAAGTTAATAGGGTCCTTGATCTTTTCAGTATTTTCTAATTCGTGAACGCTGTTCCCCTCTAACGTATAAGACTTAGACATTCCGCGGTCTTTTCCTTCAGCTTTACATCCCTGCCAGGCAAATTAGGGACAGATAGTCCCATCTGGCATCTGTGACAAAGCTGAGGCTCGGAGAGTGGAAGTGAATCTCCCAAATTCTCCAGACTGTGGGGGCTGGGACTCCAATCCTCCTGAGTGAAGAATTCTCTCTGCCCCATCCTGGGATCTTTCTCAGAAGGAGGCATGTCTGACCCCGGCTTTGGGGACAGTGAAATCTCTGCAGAAGGGCTGGGACAGTATGGCTCAACAGCTGGGGGCACCCTGTCCAATTTGCAAGGCATCTAGGACCACGTGTGGTGAGCCTCCAGTGGGCTGGCGTGTTCCCAGAGACGAGACACAGTCTTACTTGGAATCCCAAACACCAACTGAACGAAATACCGGTTAAGCTCGGAGAAGAGTTCTGGGCTGTACTCCTGCCCTAGCTACATAATTTTAGAATATTCGGGATGCAGGTTTGGCTCTAGTGCACACAATGTTTCTGGGGGTATTTTTCTTAATAGTTCCATTCATGCTTCAGAGAGCCAGCAGATTCATTCGGGTCAGGGCTCTGCCTTCAGTTCAAGTTCCTGTGCACATCTCTGCGTGATCAGAGAACGAAAATGCCCCAGGATGGTTTTTATTCTAGTGGGCCCTTGTCTGGATGAAACCAGGCTGGACTACCAGATTGAGAGGAAGATATTCTCTGAGAGAGGAGGCTGGGTGTCCACACCCATTCTGCTGTCCTTTACTGGAATGGTCTTGAATCAGGCATCTTGCCTTCATCCCGCATCTGCTCAGTGAGGGCGCTGGACCTTAGGATGCCCTTTGGCCCCATTATAAGCAGTGCCCAGGCCCCTGGAAAGATTTGGCCCCTCACTGGGGCGTTTGAGGCCAAGCCTTCAGGATTCTGGATATTGAGACGGAAAACAGCTTGCGCCCCTTGCTCCAGTGGGCCTTTGGTTCCAGACCCTCTTATACATCTATGCGTCTTGGGGCCCCCACCTGACCAGCCAGCGAGGAGGCCCGTCCTGGAGACTCACAGCAGCAACCCCCAATCCCGGTTAGATGGCATGAAATTAAGATGGGAGTTGGGGCTGGGGCGCCTGGGTGGCTCAGTGTGTTAAGCCTCTGCCTTCTGCTCAGGTCATGATCTCAGGGTCCTGGGATTGAGCCCCACATCAGGCTCTCTGCTCAGTGGGGAGCCTGCTTTCCCCTCTCTCTCTGCCTGCCTCTCTCTCTACTTGTGATCTCTCTCTCTCTGTCAAATAAATAAATAAAATCTTAAAAAAAAAAAAGATAGGAGTTGGGGAGATAAGTCATCCCTATGTGGGCTGAAATCCCAAAACCACCTCCACTGAGTGCCCTGGAGGCCACCAGCATAGACCTGTCCAGGGGTCCCCAAACAGCGCTCTGCCATTCAAGCCCCCCACCTCCCAGAGGTGCGAGCTTCCCTTCCCTCTTCCCACCCAGCAAGGGGAGGCTTTTGTGTGGCAACTTCCTGATTTTACATTTTAATTTTCAAAAAGGAAATAAATTCTCTCCAGCCAGTAGCTGTAATTGACTTTGGAGTTTTGACTTTATCATGCAAATGGTTATTTGTGGACTTTTAGAAACCTGCGTCACGGAGTGAAATTGTATACTTAGAGACTTCCTAAGCCATGGATTGCGGTCCCAACAGATCCTAATGATTCTCTGGGTGCCATTAGGGTGTAACATGGAAATGCATATTTAGAGGATGATTAAAAAGCAAACGAGCACACACGGTGAAATTCCTTGTGGAAAGTGGTGATTAGACCCACCGGGAGACTATTTGCTCATGTTAGGGATCTCACTGACCAGCCCCCCCACCCCACCCCTTGCCCAACAAAGCCCCGAAAGCCCTGATGCTGGGTTGTAAACAATCATGCACAGAGGCCTGAAGGGAGAGAAGGAGGACAAGAAGGCGGAGGAGGAGGAGGAGAAGGAGGAGGAGACCCGCCAACCTGTCCCCTCACAGGGGGAAAGCTGGCTGCTTTGCTGAAATCACCAAAGGATCTGGGACTGCCCTCTCCAAAGACCTAGGGGCATTTTCTGCACCCCGCCCCCCCCCCAACCCAGACCACCATCACGTCACATACTCTGGAAACAGTTCAATAGGAAAGCGCTTTAGCAAAAAGTGAGGGGCTCTCTGTCCCAAGTAGGGAGGGCAATTTATAGGGACAGGAGCTTTAGTGTTGGGTGAGGTTTGAGACCCTGGTTTCAGACTCCGTGCTGACACGCTCAAGTGTGGTCAGCATGCCTTTGGTCACTGCAACCCACACACACGGGAAGGAGATCCTAATATCAGATGTGATTCTGTACTTAAAAGAGTTTAAATATCATGAAGGGGTGGAGGGTGAGATTGTCATAACTCCCTCCACTTCTGTTTCTTGGTTTTGGTGAAAGCAGGAGCTTTCTGCCTGGGCTCCAGGTTCAACTCCTGCCAGGTGGCAGTCCATTACTTTCTGACCTGTGTCCTTCCTCACTTCACTGGCCTTAGCTCAAGTGGGTTCCCATGGGAAGGAGGCTTTCAGTTGCCCAGAGCTCCCTAATGTGCCTCTTACCTCATTCCTATTCCCACTCTCATAAGGGTTTGCCCCATCCTGATTGCCTCAGAACCCCACCCTTCACCTATGACAGTGAATTGGTTAGAGACACTTTTCCTGAGCTCTTAGTATGTGCCAGGCACTGTGCTAAGCACATGCTAAGTCTCTCATCTCATTTCATGGTTATAGTCGCCCCATGATTATTCCAATCTACAGGTTAAGGAACTAAAGTCCAGAGAAGTTAAGTTACTTGCCTAAGGTCACACAGCTAAGTGACCAAATCCAGGACTGATCTCAAAATGCCAGCGTTTAACCTTCCAAGTTATAGCCTTCTCACTTGGATCAGATGCGACAGCGAGCTATGGAGGGTGGTTCTCTGCAGGCTTTTCTTGCAATGTGCATCCAGTCTTTCCTGGGAGAGGCCTTTACTCCAGCCTCCAACACATTCATCCTGGGGCCTGAACTAGATCTTCCCTCCCTAATCCCACATTCCCTTGAACAATTTTCTCTACCTCTCTCCACCTCTGTGTACACATCTTAGAGTGGGCTCTCTTTTCTGCCTCTTTCTCTTGACTCCTTCACCTGTTTTGAATTACCTTTCACTCTATTTTCCAACATAATGGTTCTTTCTACCATCACAAGTGGACTCTGTGTCTCTATATCCAATGGGCTGGCTTCTGAGAAGCATTGACTTGAGTTCCCACTCCATCCTTCCCAGCAAACTTTCTTCCCTAACCTCCAGTGATAGGCCCTGTCTGGATTTCCTCCTGAATCTTCTGGCTATGTCTCTATAGACTCATTGGTGTTGGAGCTTTGCAAGGCCAGGTCCAATACCATCTCCCTTGGAGATCTCATCATGCGTGGTCTTCGTGTTCTATCTGGACTTTCTTCATGGACTATCTACAGATATGAATCCCTGTGAAGGCATCTTTTGAGCCGCACAGCTACATATTCAGCTGCCTGTTCAACATCTCCTCTTGGATGTCTCAAAGCTACCCCAGACTCTCCCTGTCCCCAGCAAAACTTGTGACCTGCTCCAACAATGGTGGTCTTCATCCAGTGCTCTTTCCTAGCTGGTGGCATCACTGTCCCTGCTGCTGCACGAGGAAAAAGCTAAGGGTCACTGTTGGCAATTCCCTCCCTCCACTCCTGCTGATAGTCAGTCCATCATGGAGAGTGGTCAAGTCCATTCCACTTGCAATTAGCTGTTGGATTCATGCGTCTCTGTCCTGTTTCTCTGTTTGGATCCTCGGACTGGCCAATCCGCGTCCCATGTCACAACTCAAATCCTGTCACCCACACCTCACTGAAACACCCTGGTTTTTCTATTGCTTTTGAGATCATTTCCTCAATCTGACATGGCCCTGAAGGCCTACATGGCTGGCCATGTCCACCCTCCAGACTTATTTCTCATCTTCTTTGTCCTCTTGCTCCCTGGGCTCACATGGTCCATGGCCAGGCAGTTCCTGGAGCTCACTGTGCTCCCTCCCTGTGTAGTCTTGGATGATGTGAACACCATGCTTTCTCTGTGTAGAACATTTTCTCACTGCTTGTGTGCTCACCAATCCCATCCCCCACCACCACTGTCAAGTCTTGGCTCTTTTGTTCTTTTCTCTGATAGGACCACGGGCCTGCCTTCAGGGCACTTCCTTGTTCTGTAAGCCTCACCCATTAGTGTGTACGCTGACTGTTTCTGTCATGCTTGCTGGCCTCTCAGCCCCACAGGATCAGATAGGACGTCTGGTGCTCCTTCACTAACCTGGTACCAGGCACCCTGCATTCAGTCCCTTCCTCAGTCCACGTGTACTTCCTGAGGACGATCATGTTCCAGCACTTTTCTGGGCTCTGAGGAACACGAAGGTGAACACAACAGAGCACTCGGTAGATGTGAGTGAATGTCCACCTTTTTGTGCCTCACGTTCAAGTTCCCTCCCCACTCTCTTCCAGGAAGGACAGAAGTCAGAGCCTCCAGACAGAGGATGGGAAGGACCAGTGCCTGCTTCCTCCTATAGACATAGGTCCATATTTTTCCAGGGCTTGTAACTGCAGCCGTTCTTCTCTGCCTCATTCTGACAGCCCAGCAGGCTCCCAGTCAGCCTCTGAAAATCCTCCCCTCCTTCTAGTTCTCTCTGAGCCATTGGGCATGACCCACACCCCATGGCTCTCCATGCTGATGCTTCATAGTGTCTTGTATTTCAGGCTGGTCCAGAGTGACCCTTGGAGCTCTCTGGGCTGCAGCTTCCTCGCAGGAAGATGGGGCTGATGATGTTCACCCAGAGAGTTCCTGTGGGGATTAACTGAAGTCACATGGGTGAGGGTGTTCTGAGCCCATAAGGCCCTAGACAGATGGAAGTGTTGTTATTTTAACCGTATTGTCGCTTAACGCTACAGGGCCATTTCTCTTTGCAGGGGGTATATCCTGTCTCCTGAGCAATCACACCTGCTCTGGATCTCCACTGGGCTCAGCAAAGGACAAGTCATAGGGAGTCAAGATGTGCCGGGTGAAACTGAGGGTAAAACATGCTTAAATGAGGCAGAAATTTCAGACTCTTCGAGGCCTTCCTATTTCTCTCTAGCCCCACACCACTTGGATAACTGGCCTCATCTTGCCATGGTCCCAGTGGAGGGGACCCCCAAGCCAGAGTATTGGGGACAGAAGGAGGCACATTAGCATAGGTCTGAGTCCACACCCTGGAATAGTTTGGCCTAAAGTGTCCTAGACTCTCCCAATTAAGAAATGCAATTTGATTATTTGAAAATCAATGTTATAAAAAATTTAGAAAATGCTGTTAAATGTAAATAATTGTCTAGCACCCCATCATCCCAGATAACCTCTCTTAACATTCTTCCTTTCAGTCTGTTTAAATGAAACCTTAGATATAATAGTCAGTCATATTTAGGCTATGTTGGACATTTATGTGTGTGTGTGTGTGTGAGTGTGTGTGTGTGTGTGTGTGTGTATGCTTAACACTATGTATGGAGAGAGTGAGGGATTTTGCTTTTTTTCACTCAATCTTTTATGGTGTTTGTTTTTCTATGACATAAACTTTTGGGGAAAGAAACATAGTTTTTAATAGTTGTACCTGTACTATCAAAGCTTCTAATCAAAAAGAGTAATTTTTGCTTAGAGCAGAGAATGTAGGGGAGAAAAGCAGCACAGATATGTACAGAGGGATAAAATAACAGCTATCTATAAATCACATATTCAAGGATAACGGTTGACATTTTGGGGGAGGTCCTTCCTGTACACTCTCTTTCTAAACCTGTACATAGTGCTCGCTTCGGCAGCACATATACTAAAAAACCTGTACATATTATTTTTGATGGTTTCAGAGTGTCCGTAGTCTTTGAGGCATGCTGTTCTTCTTGGAGGTGTGTAATGAATATCCTCCAGTATTGGTGCACATTCTTCCACTCGTCGTTGTTCTTTTTTTTTTCTTTTTTTAAAATTTATTTATTTTTTTCAGCGTAACAGTATTCATTGTTTTTGCACAACACCCAGTGCTCCATGTGATACGTGCCCTCCCTATTACCCACCTTTTTTTTTTTTTTTTAAGATTTTACTTATGTATTTGAGAGAGAGAGGGCATGGGTGGAAAGAAGGGCAGAGAGAGAGGGAGAAGCAGACTCTGCTGAGCAGGGAGCCTGATGTTGGGCTCGATCCCAGGTCCCTGGAATCGTGACCTGAGCCAAAGGCAGATACTTAACCCACTGAGCCACCCAGGTGGCCCTGTCATTGTTCTTAATAGCTGCAGCCCAGTATCCACCCAATGCCTGATGGTTGGAGCTGTAGATTTCTTCCACTTCTTGTCATTATAAACAACACTGTGGCGAACATCTTTGCATGAAAGCCTTTATGATTATTTCCTTGTCCCTTGCTGCTTTTACTCTCCTCCAGAATATTTAAGGGAGGGGTTGTTTACAAAGGTGGGGGCACAGTTGACCAAATCAGCAAGGATGTTGATGCCCCCAATGATAGGCTGTGCTGGGAAGCCATGAGCTACTTACTCCTGTCCCAAAGTGATCAGGCAAGGAAGAAGAAGGTAGGTACCAAAGCCAGAGGGAATATCCAATTTCACTGTCCTCCTGCCTTCTGACCTTCTGTGGGTACATCCCAATGGCTAAATCCAACTGGAAGTGGCGAAGCAAGGGACTGGGAGATGCCATCTGCAGAGGCCAGGCTCCTGGAGCACAGAGCGGCGGGGAGCTGGAGGGGCAGGGGGAAGAGTCAGCACAGCCACATCCACTAGTACCCTAGGCTGGGGACAGGCAGGGCGAGGGGCCCTCATCCTCCATTCACCTCATAAGCAGCTGGTGGCCACCTTTCTGGAGATAAGGGATGCAGAAAAGGATGGGGGGGCTGACCAGAGCCAACATGCTCTGAGTATTTGTCAGAGTGCCCCCGGGGGGGATCTATACACTAGTCTAGTACCGAATACATAGACATATTTAATCTTTACAAAAGCCTGAGGGACATTCTATTTTCCCCCATTTTACAGATGAAGAAACTGAGGCATAGAGAGTTTTAAAGACTGCTGCTCCCACAGCTAGTAGGAGGCAGAGTGAACCTGGACCACCATACCCGCCGCCCCATGGGGTCAGCCGGTCACTGGGCTCACGCAGGGACGGGCTCGCAGCCCGGCATTCTGATTTCTGCTCTGCCCACTCTCTCCAGCAGGAGGAAAAAAGCAAAACCACAGGCAACCTGAAGAGGAGCCCCACAAAGCCCCTAAACCCACTCCAATTGTATTTTCTTTCTATTCCTTGGAAAATAAAAATTGCTGAGCGCCCGCTATTTTCCCCGAAACTCTGTAGCAGAAATCTTCTCCTGGGCTCTGACCCTGGGAGTCAGCTTTCCGCCCAAAGCACATTTTTACAGCCAAGTTATTTCTGATTCTTTAAAAGCAAAAGCAAAAAAAAAAAAAAGTGTCTGGAAGGAACAGGCTCTGTTGTAATGTAATGTCTCAGCAAAAATCCCTGGCCGCTGGGCGCACGCTTGGCTCCTGTCCTGACCACAGGAGGCTGGGAGGCGTCTTAGGCAGCATGGGGCGAGTGCAAGGCCTCAGGCAGCCCTTGGCGCTTTAATTACTGCAACGACAGGATAGTGAGGAGTAGAGATGATGCGGTGTTGAAAGGAGAGGAACGCACAGTCAGGGAAAGGAATGGATAGTTTACAGATCTGACTTTGAACTTGGAGGGCCGCACTCCTCATTCTAAGTGAACTGCTTCCTGGGGCATCATCAAAATGCTTTGACTTTGGGGTTGTATTTAAAAGAATTAAGAGCCGTGTATGTGTGTGTGTGTGTGTGCGCGCGCGCTCGCATGCCCACGTGTGGCTTGAAGTTGTTTGGCCTGTTTGTGAATGTGCCTTTATGGGTCATCATACCCATGTTGGTCTCACTTACTTGTATCTCTCCAGCACCAAGCATGCTTCCCAAAATGAAGCAGGTGCTCAATAAATGTTTGTTCAGAGTCTCTTTGAGCACCTGCACGTGTGTGAATGAGTCTGCGTGTAGAGGTCGGAGGGGACTTGTCTGTGCATTTCTGTGGACATAGCAGCAGAAGGCCATCTCCCGAGGGCAGCGATCTTGGTGGGCTCCTTTCCCTGGTGGATCCCAGGGGCCGAACTCAGTGCTGGGGTGCGGCTGCAAGCCCATGGTGGGGGTGGGGGGCTCTCAGAGCCAGCCTGGGCATGAGCGTGAGCTTATGCAGTGTGTGAGAGATCACGTGTGAGAACCGGAGCCTTTGGAGAGCGTGGTGCCTGGGAATATCCAGGCTGGAAGTACCTGCATTTGGGAGCAAGCGTACATGCTTGTTTGTTAAAAAAAAAATGGGGAAAGATGTATGTGTAGACAGCGACAGGGTTGTGACTAGAAGTAGAAACAACAGAGAAATTTCTAGAAATATCTTCATAAATATGTGAGGATTCACTCCTGCAGGCTCTGGCTTCTCTGCCCATGGCCCTGACATGTTTGGATTGGGGTCTTTATTATAGACCCTTCAACCACGAAGGCAGCTTAGATTCAATTATGAGGAAGGGCCTGAAGGCAGGAGACTGGACTTTTTGGCACACACAATTATTACTCACCTGTATCTCTGAAGAGCCTTCGGCCGCCTTCCATCTCCCTTTTCCATGCAATGCCATTTTTCCTTCCACTTAGTCTCTCCAGGTTTCCCTGCCAGGGATGGAGTGTTCAGCGTGGACACAGGTCTGTAGGCACACCATTTTCCAATCTGCATCCCCTCTGGATGGTCTGGATCTTGTCCCCCTTGCCTTGCTCCCTCAGTCTCTACCCCACCTCCCATGGCTCTGGTTCCTCTGCACACCAGCAGCCATCCCCAGAAGTGATTCTTTCCTTCCTCAAGGTCAGCTCTGTCTCAGGACTGCTCCCCAACAGTAAGGATGATAAATGGCTGTTGTGGTCCGAGACTGGGGAGGTAACATTTCTCTAGCCTTCCAAGAATCCCCTGTGTGCCTGCAGTTGTTGTCCTGATCTGGGTTTTTTGATCATCCTCGCTTCCTGGGGAGCCCAGGGCCCTCTCTGCAAAGGCCATGCATCAATCCTGGGGAAGACAGGAAGGCGGGGAGTTGTTAGGGAAAATCTAGGGCATCTGCTCTGCAGAGCCTCCTCCATGCAGCTGTGGAAACTGAGGCACTGTCTGGCACTCAGCTTCCTCTCCTCGCCCCATCCTTGTTGTGTTGTAAGTGCCTGTTTTCCTGTCTCCCAGAGACATGATCTCACCATGCGTTCTGTGTGGCACAGGGACTTATTAGATGTTAATGTAAGACGAGGGCTCCCAGAAAAGGAGAAAAGAGTGCTTAGCCATCTTCCACCAGAAAACAAAACCACAGGACAGGCTTGGAAGCAGGTGTCTACGGTGGGGGAGCAAAGTGTGGGGGGAAGCTGGACTAAGGGTGGGGCAGAAAAGACAAGGAGGGTCCTTAGGACAAACAGAGACTGATAGGGCAATGGGCTGGGCCTTGCCGGCTTGGAGGAGACACTGGAAGAGATGGGTGCTGGGGTGCTTGAGGGTGAGAGCCGGGAGGGGTCTGCTGGTCAGGGTCAGGGTTAGGAACACCCGGAAGAATGGAGAGGGGGCTTTCTGAGGTTGGGACAGGGAACAAAGGCAAGGGTATAAAGGAAGGGGAAGAGAATTTGGAGCTGGACAGGCAGGTGGGGATGGGACCAGAAGGGTCCCTTTAGGGTGCCATAAAGTCTCTCCTTTTCTGCAGAGTCAGGTAGGGACCAGAGCCTTTGCACCCTGCTTTACATATAGCAAAGATCTATCGCATCCAATAACCTCGTACCAGTCCTGGAGGTCCATAGATATCAGAGCTCTTATGTTATAGATCCAGGAGCACAGAGGGATTAACTGGCTTTTCAGGGTCCATCAGCAAGGAACTGGAGGACTGGGACAATTAGTCAGGTCTATTTGATAAGCACCTGCTATGTACCAGGAGCTTTTTAGGTGCTGGGCTCAAAGATCTTGTATTCTTGTGGGAGGAGGCAGAGAATGGCACGTAAATGTGTCGGTAAGACACTTTTCAGTACCTACGGAGAAGATAAAATAGATTATGGAAGGTGGTGGCAGATGGTGGGGTGCCTCTCAGGGGAGATGACCCATAAAGTGAGATCTGAATGATGAGGGTGGCATGTGAAGATGGGGAAGGGAGGAAGAAGGGCGAGAGGTGATGGATGGCTTGGACCAGGCAGTAACTATGGAGGTGAGGAGAAGAGGTTGGATCCCAGCTAGATTCTGGAGGTAGAGCCAAGAAGATTCAGGGATGGATGGGATATTTGGTGTGAGGGGAAACAAGGAGGAGTCAAGAGCAGCTGGATGGGTGCCTGGTAGTGCGTTTTGGAGACAGGAGCTGCTCTCCGGAAGGCAGATGTGGAATGGGAAGAGGGAACTTACTGTTCTCTTTTGGTTCAAGTTGCCCAGCAGTCATCCAAGTAGAGACAGCAAGTTAGTAGCCGACTGTGTAATTCTGACCAAGTCTAGGGGAAAGGTCTGGGCTGGAGATGGAATTTTAAGAGTCTTTACCCAGTACAAGGATACCACTGGGTAAGATCAGCTGTGAACAGAATATAGACTTGGGAGCAGAGGGCTGAAGGACAGAGTGAGGGACAATGCGGCATTAGAGGTCTGGGAGCTGGCAGGAGAGGCTGAGAAGGAGCAACATGTGAGGCCCGGGGCAAACCAAGGGACAGCGAGGCCAAAACAGCGTTTCAGAAAGAAGATAGGGTCAACTCAGTCAGAAGCCGTGGGGAGACTGGTCAGGACAGGACAGAGAATTGGCATTTGACTCTGAGATGTCAGCAAGTCCTCCGTGATCTTGATCAACAGCTTTGCCATGGAGAGGTGGGGAGGAAGCCACAGAGATGGGGCGAACCACTAAATCTTTTGCTGGGGGTGAAGGTGGGCCAAGGAAATAGAGGGGCTGGAAGATAATGTGGGGTCAAGGGAAAGAGGTTTTGCTTTTATGATGTGAAACACCAAGACATGTCTGTCAAGGGGAATGGCCCAAAGAGAAGGGGACAGTGGAGATGCGGGGGGACAGAGGGAATCACTGCAGGAGAATAGTCCCTGAGACTGGACAGAATCCTATTCACAAATTCAGGGCTTGGTCTTAGAAAGCAACAGGGACCTCCCCCCTCCACCTCCGTTTCAACAGAAAAGAAGGCAGAAAAGGTGAGAACAGATGCAGGTAGGTGGGTGAACTAGGGGTGGGAAGAAGAGATGGGCTTCTGATTTCATGGATTTCTCTGTGAAGTGTGCATCAAAGCTGTCCTCCGGTGAGGGGGGCAAGGAGAGACAATGATGATTTGAGGAATGCAGGAGATTGTTGAAGTATTTTTTGTGGAGGGTTAGAAAACAAATTTACTAGGCAAGTACAGAAGCATTACCTGGCAGCAAAAGATGTGCCTTGTCGTATATGTGACAAGTGCACAGGGCAGTGTGATGCTCATGCAGGGTCCTGGATAGCAGTGGGCTGATGGGGGTGCAGGTGCGATTAAGTGGAGGGCTGAGTTTCACCAGGGTTGTGGTTTTTCCAAGTGATTGCTAAAGGAAGGAGCATGGGCCAAGGGCATCCAGGGTGCTAGGAAGAGGATGGTTGGTGGGGAGGGGGTGTTGGTCTGTGAAATCTGGGCTGAGTAATGAAGGAAAATAAGAACAGAGTTTGGTTGGTGGTAAGCAAGGTGATCGTGGATGAGGGGGTCCCAGGAGTGGCAGAATTGTTAGCGCAGGAGCAGGAACACTATAGGGGATGGAAGAGTCAGACAACGGCGTCCTTGAAGTCGAGGATTTAGAGGACGGGTAGTTACAGGTGAGGATGAGGTCTAGGGTGTGGCCATGTGTGGGGAAGGTTAAGGAAAGGAAAAGATCTTTGGCACTGGGGGGAGAGGTCAGTGGTCTGAGGGGACACGGCATGGAACAGATCATCTGCAGGGGCACTGAAGATGTTGAGAATGATGGTCAGAATAGTGGTTGGGGAGAGGAGAGAGAGAGAGAGTGCACATATCAAGGGCTGAGGTCGTCAGCTGGGGACTAATCTTTAATTCTCGGAATTTCGAAGTTACCTAGTAACGTGTTTTTAAAAGGATTTGGAAGACTCACGTCTTGTTTTCAGGATGCCTTTTGAGGCAGTTGGACAAACAGGTGGAGCACAACTATGGCTGCTGTTTGGAAATAGGGTGAGGGGAAACTGAACCCCTTACTCTCACCTCCACCCTGGGCGGGAGATTGGGGCGGGGAGGCTTTGGAAAAGCTCCATGGAGCCTTCTGTGACACACAAAAAACCACTGATTGGATCCAGCGGCCCTTGTTTTACATACGAGGAACAAGGTCACCCCGGTCATGGGGAGCAGAGCCAAGAACAGAGCCGGGCATCCTGCTTCCCACTGGACCTGGGCTCCATCACCCCCACAAACCTGTTTTCCCACTCTGTGCTGCTTTTCCCTGAGCATTCTAACACTGCTTGCAAACACAGGAGTGACCACACAGTGTTAGCAGGAAGCTCCGCTCCAGCCCATCCCCAGGCTAGTCCCTTTCATTCTGGCGGGCCTTTCCCGGACTGCAGGATAATGCTGCGCCATCATCACATGGGGCTAGGCTCAGCGGGAAGCTGTGCAGCGATGGCTGAGGGACACCCAGCTACAGGGTCTGCCCTTGGGGGACAAGATCTGGGGCCATAGATGAACCGCAACCAGGGACTTGGCCATCACCGGGCTCTTAAAGCTTGAGCTGGACATGGGTGAGGTGGGATGGACCCACAGGCTGGAGGCCAGAGTCCAGGGGCAAGGCCAGCACCCAGCTAAGTGGACTGCCCAAGAAAGACATCATTATGGCCAAGAGACAGAAGCCCTCTGCAAGGCGGTGGGACAGAAATCAGATTGCAGGAGAGTAGAGGGTCAGGAGGGGGTAGCGAGACAGAGTTGGAGGGTTTCCAGAGGTGCTGTAGAGCATGGGTGCTTTTTAATAGGTCCCACTGGGCCTCACCTATGGTAAGGAAGGTGCTAGATAGGACTCTGTATGGGGGCGCATATCCAGACCAGCAGGTCAAGCCTAGTAACAGGTGACACGGAAGCAGAGGGTAATGTTCAAAGCCAGCAGGGTATCCCTTCCTGATTCTGAGCCATCTGCCCATGGACCGTGGAACCCCACCCAACCTGGTAAGTGGGAGACAATATCTGTACCCCTGGGAAGAGGCTGGTAAGTGTTAAACAGATCCCCCTTCTCAGCCAAATGATCCAGAGTATAAATCAGGACCCACTCACTATAGCAACATACTGGCAGGGAACTGCAGTTCCAGGCAGGGAAACTGAGGCAGAAGGCCAGGATGGGTGAATAGGGGCAGGGGGCTCACTTCCCATGCCTGACCCCACCTCTATTGTGGCCCCAGTGCACAGAGGACTCCAGGATGTCCCCTGTGCCTCGAAGCCCTTCCCCCCACCGCCTCTGTTCCCCCGTGTCAGCAAAGCTATCGCTCCTATGTCCCCTCTGTCCCCTCCTTGGAGAGACCTTTCCTGACTGGTCTGTCTCAAGAGCTCCTGTGCCTCATCCTTCGTTCCCCTCCAAGCCCTTAACCTGCTTTCTGTTACCTCCAGCGCATGTTGTTTTACTACCTGACATCTTAGGATGGGCACACTGACTCGGTACTGTCCACCTCCCACATTAGCTCTAGACTGGAAGCTTCCCCAAGGCAAGGAGTTTGGTTTCCCTATGCTTTCAGATCTGCTGGGTGGGGCCCCCAGCAGAGGAGGGGGCCCTGGCTGCTGGGGCTGCCTGCTGCCCGGCTAACCCCCTCCCCGAGAACTGGGCTGTTGTGGGCCCCAGGGCTGGGGAGCAGAGCTGGGCCCCGGGTAACCCCAGGCCGCTCGTATCAAGGCCGATAAGCTTCAGTAAGTGGCTCTAAAGATAATCAATTGTTTTCATTCTGAGCGAAACAACCAGCTCCAAGGAACCTCTATTTAAAAACCACACACATACGCCAGATCTATCTTTTGTTAAATTGTTGCACACGCTGATCTGATTTGACCTGGCAGGTTTAATGCGCTTCCTGCTTGGTGCCAGAGAGGGGGCTGGGAGGGGAGCTGCGGGGTGGGCGGGGCAGTCGAGCAGGAAGGGGAGGAGGATCTGG
Organism: Meles meles; assembly: GCF_922984935.1. NCBI lineage: Eukaryota > Metazoa > Chordata > Mammalia > Carnivora > Mustelidae > Meles > Meles meles. The sequence continues at coordinate 89,189,463 of NC_060070.1, read as the reverse complement.
ATCTGACAAGGAGGCGGGGATCTCACCTTCTAGCTAGACCCCGCCTTAGCCTTCCCAACTCAGGGGAGGGCCCCCCTGCCCTGTGGGAAATCCTGCCCTTGCCCTCTTCTTCCTCCTCCTGCTTCTCCTCCTGCTCCACTGAGCCGAGAGAATGAGTGGCCTACCTGGAAAGGAACTTAGACCACAGGGTGCAAACCCTTGGTGTTCCAGGGAGGAAAACAGACTCAGAGTGGGTAAGCTGCTTTCCCAAAGTCACACAGCAACATAGTGACAAGGGGGAGCTGGGGCCTGGGACACTAGAGGTGTCCCAGTCTGGTACTCCGTAGGAGCTGCTGGGGAGGGACTCCTATCTCTTCTGCAAGGTGGAGGCCTTGACAAGGGCAAGGGCACATCTTTCTCCTTCCCTGCCTGCCAGGCACAGTCCGAGATAGGCACCCAGTGAACTTTGTTCAATGGATGGAGGGAGGGGTCCAAAGGGTCCCAAGGAGGGGAATGAGATCTGATGGAACAGCTTGGGCAGATCAGGCTCCAGAGAACACGGGAGCAGCAAGCTTTGAAAATATTGCCCTTTCTCTGCTCCAGACCCTGCACTGGCAGCCACTTTGCTCAGAATAAATGCCAAAGTCCTAATGATGGCCTGCAAAGCCCTGTGGGACCCCTCCCTGCCCTCACTGTTAGTCCTCTCCCTACTCATCTCCCTGCAGCCATACTGGTTCCCTTGTTGTCCCTCCTGCATGCCATGCAGGCTCCTGGATTTTACAGGTGGGCCCCACAGGCTCTGAAGGAATCAAGGACGTGAGGCGTCCCTGGAGGCTCAGCGAGGTGGCAGCCGGGGAGGCTGGGAGGCAGGGAGGATGGCAGGACAGGCAGGTAATAGAGGCTGGGGAAAGCAAGAGACTGCTTTCACCCAGCCCAGTGGGCAGCAGAGGGAGTCTGATGCCCACCGTCTGAGCCTAGGAGCAAGTGTCCGGCGGCGGCTTCTCACTTGCTCCTGTCCTGCCAGGTCTAGGCATCATGGGTGACTGCTCAGGGACCGCACGGCAGCAGCCCTGGTGTGCTCCAAGAAGAGGTCAGGGAGCAGGCAAATAGTGGAGAAGCTCGGGGCTGAGGAGGACCCCAATGGCAATTCCTTCATGTGACAGTGGGAGTGCCTTGAGACTGAGTTCCAGGGAGGAGCATGTCTACAGAAGAGCTGCAGGTGACCTGGAGGCCTGGGAGCCCTGAGGCCAGGGCTGCCAGTCAGGTGGCCCTTTCTTCTCTCCCAGGGGCCGCTGTCCCTGCCGCTCTGCCCCTCCTCTCTCTCTACACCTGTGCTGGCCTGAGGCATGGCCATGGCCATAAATAATAGTAATAAAGAGAGAGTCTGTGCCAAGTGAGATGATTTTATGAAATTACATTTTTGAAAAGGTTAATTCTTTCATCTCCCCACTTGGACTCCAATCTGGAGAGGCAAATGTGGATTAATTGGTCCCACTTCCTTCCCGGCCTCCATGGGACACGGACAAGGTGTTTGCTTCCACCGGGGTCTGCCTTGTCCCTGCAGGCTTGCAAGAAACAGCTGGCCTGGGCCCTCCTCCCCCCTGGAGTTGGTTGACCTTCCCCCGTCTTGATTCCTTTCGGGCTCGGGGCCAGCTGGGGCCCTCCCCGTGCTGCCCATGCTGTCCCAAGCCAGACAGTGGCACAGAGTCCATGAATGGCTTTGCAGCTTGCCTGGGGAATCTCTGGCAGACGGTGGGACAGACCGAAGGGGAGGGAGAAAGAGGGCCCCCAGAGAGATTCCGGGAAGTGGCCGTGGAGGGCAGCATTCGGGAGGAGCAGATGTGGGTGAGGTGGTCCAAGTGGGGGACTCTGAAGCTGGAGGCCCCCAGACACACGCACGGAGTGGGCAGGATGGGTGAGTCAGAGAGGGGAAGGGAATGGAGACAGATGGACTGACAGACGTGAGGGGGGAGCAAGGCGCCAGTGGGTAGACCTTCTTCCTGGTCTCTACTGTCCACCTTTTCATTGTTATTTTTCCCCAAATCAGGCAGAGGAAGTTGGGGGAAGAGAGCCCCTGAGGGAAAGCATTTATCCCAACAGGAGGCAAGGAGAATGGGAAAGGAGTGTTTCCTTGGGGCTCAGAGGTGACCCCTGTCCTGTCTTACTTTTTTTCTTTTCTTTTTTTTTTTTTTCTTTTTCTGTCTTACTTTTCCTTTCCTTCCCCAGGTGGCACTCCCCTGTGTCCCCAGCCCCAGCTCTCCTCTCCTCCCCTTCCTCCCTCTCGTGGATTCCTGGCCTCCTCCACCAGGCAAAGCTGGGGTGTTTTCTGCAGCTCTACCTTGTGTCCCCAGCTGCCACCCATACTGTGCTGCTTCAGACAGGCCCTGCCCTGCTCTGGGTCTCAGTTTCCTCATCTGTAAAACAAAGAGGTTGGACGAGCTTGTTTGAAGTTCCTGAGGGCACTGAGAAGTGGAGAGCATTGAGTGCTTAGAGGAAAGGGGTGCTCTGGTGTTTAGCACGTGAGAATTTTATTTTGGTGGGAGATCATCACTGGTTTTCAAGTATAGTAAAGTGGACCAGCAGGGACAGAGAGAAGGCAACGAGATGGAGGCAGGCTGTGCCTGGGTGTCTGTCTGTCTGTCTTTGGGGTGCTGTGAGGTGTGCGTGCCTCTCTGTGTTGCGAGGTGCAGAGAGGGATGTGCTGGCAGGTGCTCCTTGTGTGGCTGGGTCCGTCCTCTTCTTGGGTTTGCTCCTAGCATTCACACTCCCCAGGGTGAGCCTGCCTCCCAGTCGTGACCGAGTCCCCCACCCTAAAGCTTCAGGGGATACAGAAGTGGACCTACTCTCAAGGAGACAGAGGAGGTGAGACTCCATCCTAGGAGTGTTTCACCTTCAGACCAGACCAGAGAGCTTGTGCCATAACCGAGATTACCCCTAATCCGCAATTGTGTAAGAAGGAAGCATTTGGTCCACCAGAAGAGGACTGAAGGGATCAAGGAGGATTTCCTGGAGGAGGAGACATTAACACATAGATTGATTACATGCTGTGAGCCACAGGAGGCTGGACAAATGGCTCAGTCCAGGAACAGAGCAGCAGGCAGGTGCTCAGGGGCTGGAGGGAGAGGTAGAGAGTTAATCTGTCAGAGGACTATGCCTCAGCCTGATACGAGAAGAGAGAGGCATAGAAGGGCTACTCACCGGAAGTGAGGCTGAGAAAGGGTGGCTTTATTTCCATGGAACAGAGGCAGAGGGGGATGTCAGATGGAGTAGGGCAGAGGGAATGGCAGATGGGGCATGGATGGGGAGGGGAAAGGCAGGTGGCCGGTGGGTGGGGCCCCTGCTCCCTGGTGGTCCCAGAGAAGGAAGGGGTGGGCTGGAGAGAAGCTTCAGCCTTCCTGGCACCCTTTCCCGGTGGCTCCTGATGGGGCCAAGTCACCTATTTCCTGGCATGGGTCTCGTCCTGACAGGCGTTCTCCCTGTTTATTCCTGTTCAAAGAGCGGGGAAGACCTATTTCCCTCCCGAGAGCCTATTTATTCTGCTTTCTCATTTTCCAATCCAGTGACTTTACAGCTTTTTTTTGTCGGGCTTCATCTTCCCAACAAGAGGAACTATTCCCTCTCCTTTTCAAGCCCCAGCTGAGGAAGGACTGGGGCCGCTGCTCTGGCTGGGGGGCCTGGGGCCTGCTGAGTGTCAGCCAGGTGGGTCTGGGGGCCTCACACTCTGTCCTGGGCTCTACGAGGCTGGGATTTTAGCTTCTACCAGAGCCACTTACCCTCTCACTATCCTGCCACCCCAGGGCCATCAAGAAGCAGAGTTTGGATGAGACAGGGAGGGGACCTGAGGTGGAGAGGAGTGGGGAGCCAAGGAGGGGGGTGGGACTCCCAGTATGGCAATGGCTGGTGGGCCTGGGGCCCCTCTGCTTTGCTCCTATCATCTGTCTTTCCCCCTAATCTTAGGGTGACCCCCTAATCTTCGCCATGCCCTGATCCCACCAGCCTTGGATTTGCTGATGAAACCCACTGATTGCCCTCCGCCTAGTCACGGTTCCTTTGATTTCTGACCATCCCTTCTCACCCTTATCTTTCCAAAAGTAGCCAGTCCCACACTTCACACCTCTCCACCCACCTCCCCTCTCTTCCATTGACCTTCTCAGGACACATTCATCTTGCAGAGGTGGAAGGAGAGACCCTGTGGGGCTGTCATTTCCAGGCATGAGGAAGACTTCAGAAGCAGAGGCTCCTGGGGGACAGTAAGGGCTTGTTTATGGCCCTGTTAGGTCTGGAGATGTCCTGAGAGTCCAACTGTGAGTCTGGAGCTCAGGGTGGGGCTGCGGCCGGGGACATGGACTTGGCATTCATTCACATTCGATGGTATTTCCCCGAGGGAAAGGGAATAGATAAAGAAGAAAAGAGCGGACCCAGAAGGGCCTGGAACACAAAAAATTTTTTGCTGAAAGAACCAACAAAAGAGACGGAGCAGGGCAGGCCATAGAGGAAAGGGCAACTAGGAGCCGGTGTCCTCTGTTTCCAGTGTCTTCCCCCATGTGGCTGGTCCCTGGTGGTCTTCGGGTCACTTCACATATGGGGCTCCTATCCTCAGGGAACAGACCAGACAGAACACAGACTGAATCAGAATCCTAGCGCCCCCTCCAGCTATGTGGCCTCGAGCAACTGGCTTTGCCCCGCTGAGCCACACTTCCTCATTGTGCGTGCAGAAGATTCAACCAAACCCATGGAACACCTGGCACCTAGTAGCCCCTCCATAAATGTCAGTCCTCCTTCCCCTCCTTACTCTTCTTAAAATAAACCACCGTGGTATGCATCATCTCAGAAGGAAGTCCTGTAGAGTTTGAGATATTTGTCTTTAAATACACTATCTTACACTTGCCCACACCGAATCTCATCTGTCACTTTTCTGCCCACTCACACACACCCTTGTGGGATTCTGTAGTGTGTATCCCTATTGGCTTGACATTTCACTTCCCCCAAAAAACTTAGTGCCATTTGCAGATTTCCAGCTCTCGCTGTGTACTCCGTCTTCCAGATGATTTATTAAAATTTCAATCAAGATGCTCTGTCCTAAACGCGGGACACCTCTGTTGGCTGTTCTCCACCCAGAGAAGTACCTGGCATGTCTCCAACATTCTGCTCATTTTAACCCAGGAACAGTTCCACTGAGATACCCACCACCATCCCGGAGGCCCTCTGAAAGCCTGAATGAATATTCCCAGGAGGGCTGATACCTGCCAAGTTCCCCCAAAAGTCATATCTTCAGGGCTTGGGGGTCCTACCCTCTCCAGAGACCCAGCCGTTCTTCTTGTGGGGTCAGAAACTGAAACTCATTAGGCCATGGGTCACAAGTCTCCTCTAAGATTACTCTTGTGGGGATTGTCATCTTACTGGGTCCCACTTATTTACCGCCTTGACCCTGCCCTTCCAGTTCACACCTGCTCCCACCACCTCCCCCTGCATCTTTGGCTCAAGGGCCTTCTCTGGCCACAGGCGCATGCTCTGCCCAGGCAGGGATGCAGGCCAGAAGTGCTGAGGAATTTCACTGTGAGAACAGTCTCCAACACTGACTTTTGGACCCTGCAATCCTAGCACCCCCACCCCTCCACAGGGAGAGCACTGAGGAGGTCCCAGTGGGGCTGAGCTCCAGTTGCCCACCATTGTAACAAGCTTGAGAACACATCTTGATGAGCTGCCTTCTCTGCCCCACCTCACTTCCCCTATACCCTTTCTGTGTCTTCAGGACCACCTCCCCAGTAAACGATGTGCCCTTGAATCCTTGTCTCTGGGTCTTCTTCTGGGAGAACTTAATCCAAGACACTCTGGTTGGGCCACGATATCCAAGGGTCCTTGAGCTGCAGCTTGCCTGATTCACCCCCTGTTCTTTCCAGGGCTTCGAGTCCAGTGCCTGGGCACACTCCACACCCAGAGTTCTCCCCAGTTCTGGTCCACAGACTGCCCTTGCGGGGGCCTGGACCAGACTTCCCCTCCAGGTCAAGGCATTTCCAAGTGTTGCTGTTGATGTTGGAAGGGTTTATCTCGTCACTGGCTGCATTGTCTGCTGATTTATCTCTATCCAGGGGAGAGGGGCCCAGCTGCAGACAGCAAACATATTGAGTAAATTCCTAATGAACTGATTACTCAGCTTAGCATTTTAACTGCGGCATTAAGCACCCTCTCACCCTCATAAACATGTTGAACTACTGAAGGGATTATGGCTTCCAGGCTGGCCACTCTGTCACTGGGAAAAATTAATCTCAAGGTTTAATCAAAGCCAAGACCACAGACTGCAGTAGGGACGGGACTTTTTCTTTCCATGATGCCCAGGAATTGGTAGCGAATTCACAGATTCCTCTGACTTGCGAGTGACCTTGAGATGTCCTCTGGTCCATCCTCCTATATCTGTTTTGCACAGATCCTCTTGGCCTGATGGTTCAAACCTTTTCTAGACATGATCCAGCTGAGAAATACCCTTTTGTAGATAGGAGGGGAAACCCAAGAGGAAGTAAGTTGATGACCTTTCCTACCCAAGGCTGGAATGCAGTGCAGAAGCAAATGCAGGATTCTTGCCTATTCTTGGCCTCTTCTGTTAGGGATTCACTGTGACCCTCAGATCCTCATCTGAGGGCTGTCAGAGTAGCCAGGACTACATTTGGACACTCAAGGCATCTTCCCCGAGCTTCCCCATCTCTCCGGACCTCTGTCAGCTGCTGTGTGATCAGGCTGAGGAGTGAGTATGGATGGCAGAGCCCCTCTGTGCGGCTTTCACCTGTGCACACTTGTCAGTGTGTAAGGCCAGAGGGCTGTGTGAGGACCGTGTCCCCCAAGGAAGGGACCAGATGTTGGATTCTGTGGCTGGAAGCTTGTGGTCTTAGTCCAAACATGCTCTGGTAGGACAGAGGAACTGGTAGGACAGAGGAACTGGTACAAAGCAACTGAGAACAATTGTCTGGTGTGTAGTTCTTGAAGGAAAGGAAGGCCTGGGGGGTGGGATGGCATGTGTGGTTCCAGATAGTCCGAGGCCATAAACCCTCCACATAGGGTTCTTGGGGGCAGTCGTGGTTCATCTCGGCTCTCACTCTCTGCAAGTAGTATCCAGACAACTAAGAATGCAGCGTTTGCATCCTCCCCAAGGCCTCCTGGAGCAGGACCTTTTCTCTGGAGTCCCAGGTGGCTCCTGTGCACATCTAAGCCTCAGCTGCTGGGAGGGGGGTGCTAGCCATCTAGAGAGGCTGCTCTGAACTTAGCAGGTTGTGGTGGAGCCAGCCAAGGGCCTCCCTCCTCAATAAGGGAATCAGAGGGGCCCCACAGCCAGGGACCATGAACTATGGATGAGTGGTACCTGGGCAGAGGCCTCTGGAGATGAGAGCTCTGTCCCTCGACCTGTCACCACACTCTGTCCCTGTCAGGCCGGCTGTCTGCCCACCAATAAATCCTTGCTCCTGGAATATGATCCTGTCCTTGGCTGTGGGGAGGCCCTTGGTGCAGCCTCTCTGCTTGAGAAGGGGAGGTGAGACAAGGAGCCAGGCTGCCAGCTCCTGGAGCTGGCACCGGCATCAGGAAGCCTCTCCCTGAAACCCCTGGTCCAGGTTGTGCCAAAGGAGACAGGGAGTTGTGTCCAAGGCACACGCTGAGACAGTGTGGGGCCAAGACAGCCATCCTCGCTGAGGCAGGCACCCCGATAGACTTGGGAGGAAGGGGGTGGGAGAGACTCAGTGGGTGACCTTGTTTTTGGACCAGGAATGCTAGCAGGGAGTCAGGTGCTCCCCATGAGTGTTTGGGATATAATGGCAGAAGCTGTCTCAAAGCTAACCAATACCCAAGAACGGAAGGGAACCTCACACCTCTGAGCTGCCAGGCCTCATCTCCCCCCTCCCCTTCTCTAGTCACTCGCACATCCTAGGATCACTTCCCCTCCTTTCCTGTCACTCCTTGGTGTTCGTAGCTACAAAATCAGGATGGTAATACTAAGCGTCCCATAGGGGTGACATGATGATTAAACGAGCTGATTTGTGGAAAGCTCCTCAAATAGAATATGGCACACCATAAGTGCTCAATAAATGCTCTTCCCTGCGTCACTCTTGTTCTTGTGTTCCCACTGGCTCCCCAGCAGAGGCCAAGGCTGTCCCTTCTGGAGATGGGACATCTCCCACCCCGCTTCCCCAAGAAGACCTGTGGCCCCGGGAAGAGTGGAGGCCGTGCGGTGCCACTGAGTCCGCTGACCACCTTAGCGGCAAAGCCTGGGGAGGCAGGAACGAAGATGAGAGAGGCCGGGAGGGCAGTGGAGGAGAAGAGAGGGAAGCCAGGTGGGTTCACAGGACAGAGGATGGCAGGAGAAAGGGGTGGCAACAATGGGAAACAGAGAGGAAGGAAGGAAGGTCCCTGTGGTATCTGTCATGTAGCAGGTTTTTCTACACCGCTCCCCACTGCAACCCTTAAGGTAAGTCTTAGTCACCCATTGTGTGGATGGGGACGTGAGGCTCTGAGAGGGGACATGACTTACCCAGGATCAGTCTGGCCGGTTTTCACAGATTCTTTCTTCTCAACCATCCTGGAGCCTCCTGGGCTTTGGGGGATGGAGAGAGTGCTCCAGAGGACAGAGGAGGCTGCAGCAGGGACAGGGGGCCAGCGGGGATGTGGGCGCAGCCCCTGGGGTAGCTCAGGCCTGTCTGGGAGCCCCCGGCAAGCCCATGCCACCCGGGAGCTCATGATGGTCACTTACCCCCCAGAGGGCTGGGTGGCTCTGATGTGCTTCTGCACTGGGGCCATCTCCCACTCCGGCCTCCCCGCCTAGAGGAACAGGAGGAAGGGAAAGGAAGGGAACCGTGGCTGGGCCCTGGCCCCTGTGAGGGCAGGAAGAGGTGGGGCGCTAAGATGGGCAGGGGTGGGAGGGGCACTGCCAAGGCCACTGGAGGGAGCTGAGGGCTGACTTCAGAGAAGCTGCCAGGTGTCGCTATGGCAACCACAGCCAGTGACATCTTTGAAAACGAAAAAGGACAACAAGTTTGAAGATTTTATTTGCTGTTTTTGCACTTTGCCAGGAGGAGAAGGCTGAGTAGACAGGTGGGGTGGGGTGTCAGACGTAGGCTCCCCCTGAGGGGGGGATGTGGTTTAACCCCTGAGGAAGGCAGTGGAAGTTTCTCCACATAGGCTTATGGACTCCCCAGGCCATGGCATCCTCTCCTGAGACTGGGCCATCTACATTGTTGAGATCAGGGAACTCCTATGTTGAGAACACCACGGGGCTTCTCAGCCGGGTCTGGTTCTATGCCGAGTAACCCACAGAGAAACGGCTTCAGACTTAGAACTACCGGGGTTGGGGGGGTGGATTTCAGAGGTCAAGAAGAGTTTCCGTGTCCCATCCTCCCTACCCCTGCCTGAAAGTACCCTGTCTGTCTACATGGCATTTCATATGCATCCAGGAAGCACAGGGAACAAAAGTTCAGACTCCAGAGTCACACTGCCAGGCTCCACAGCCCCACTTGTCTCTTCTAGCTATGTGGGGAAGCAGGTTAACAACGGTGCCTCAGTTTCTCCACAGGGGAACAGGGTCAATAATAATAATATCTACTTCCCTGGGTCGTTGGAAGGAGCAAATGAGTCTGTGTAAGTAAAATACTTCAGTCAGTCTGACCAGGTGCTGCACAGCTTCCACAGTCTCAGCGCTGGAGCCGTGGAGCTGAGGCTCTGGATGGCCGCACTGTGGGCCCGAGTTCCCCACCATCCCTCCTTTCCTGCCCCAGGCACAGGGACCTCTTACACTGGGCACCGCCATCTTGATCTCTCTTGCCCAAAGAGCCTCCAGCACACTCACCGGGTATCTGGAAGGGAGAGGAGAGTGCCCTGTGCTTATGTCGGCCTTTCCAGGCTCCCCTGGGCCCGCACACACACCTAGAGCTGCCGAGCCTCAGGTTCTTCAAGCCGCCTTCCATCCCTGGCATTTCAAAGATTCTGAGCAAGGAGAATAAGCAAAAAACAGAACACTGATTTCAGTCCTCAGAGGAGGGCATGTCTGCAGTGATGAGAGTGTGAGCTTTCCCTAAGTAGTTTCCTTCCTCCCAGACCCGAGCCCTCAGAAGACCTGTCTTCCTGAACTGACCCTGACACGTGTCAGGGACCCACTTGCGACTGGCAACTCATTCGAATTAGCGTGGCAGTTTCAGATAACGTGTAAGTGCTCTAGAAAGGTTCTCTATGGATGTTTCCCCCAGAATGGCTTTAACTTTCCTTCTCTATGTACGGGTGATACTGTTTCAGGAGCCGTCCTAATTTTTGTGAATTTCAGTGTAATTAGGTTTTGCAGGCGGTGCCCACTCAGCAGCATGTTATTCCTAAATCCAAATAAGAGCTCCACTTAGAGGCTCAGCTGGTGAAGCGACTGCCTTCAGCTCAGGTCATGATCTCGGGGTCCCAGGATCGAGTCCTGTATCGGACTTCCTGCTCAGTGGGGAGTCTGCTTCTCCCTCTTCCACTCTCCCTCCTTGTGCTCTCTGTCAAATAATTAAATAAAATCTTAAAAAAAAAAAAAAAAAAGAACTCCACTTAGCAAGTTCTTCTATGTCCCGTCAGGCCCCATCGGATTGGGGGTCTATGTTATCCATAATTCCTATTCACAGCTCTGCAGGATAGACTGTCTTATCCTTATTTCCAGGGGAGGAAGGTGGGGCCAGGGGTCATGGACTCACTCAAGTTCACACAGAGAGCCAACTGAAGAGTCAAGCTGCAAATCTAAGACAGGCCAGCTCTCGACGTGCTCCCTGACTCACAGGGCAGCCTACACGGTGATTAAGAGCCCGCACTCCTGACCGGTCAAGTAGGGCCACATTCCAGCTTGACCAGCATCAAGCAGTAGGGAACCAACTTCCGGGCCTCCATTTCTTCATCTGAAAATCTACAATAAAACTTCTAACCTGGTGCTGTTCAAAAAAGAACATGAGGGGCCCTGGGTGGCTCAGTCGGTGAAGTGTCTGCTTTCAGCTCAGGTGGCGATCCCAGGATCATGGGATTGAGCCCCGCATTGGGCTTCCTGCTCAGCAGGGAGTCTGCTTCTCCTTCTGTCCCCTCCCCTCACTTTCTCTCTCTGTCTCTCTGTGTCTCATAAATGGATAGAACTTTAAGAAAAAATAAAAGTAAATGAGTGAGTATATACAGAGTTCTTAGAACAAAGCCTGGTATACAGCAAGCGCTGAATCAGTGTGTGATGTCATCCTTCCAACTAGGCCATGGCTCTAGAGAAGGGGAGTAGATACATGTTTCTCCCCAAACATTGATTCTCAAGAGTCCTCGAAATTTTCCTAGAAGTAGGCCTTAAAAAAAAAAAATCATAGGTTTTAAGCCAAAACAATTTTCCCAAACTTATTTCTCAGCAGCACAGATTTGGGCTGGCAGGGCCTCACATGGTAAAGAGAAGAATACATTGTACAGCCAGATGGACCCGCAGTAGAACTTGGGCTCCACCCTTCACACAGGCATGACCCCAGCATGCCCTTCACCCTGCCAGGATCCCTGGGTCGGCTCTGGGACGAAGGCAGAGCCAGCAGCCCCCAGCCCAGGCTAGTCTTCCCATGAACGTGCTAAGCTCTCGCTCTGGGTCTCAGCTTACCTTACCTACACACCAAAGAGCTTATCCCACACGGTGCTAGCAATCCAGGCTTAGGTTTCCAACCGCACCCCATCCCAAAGCGTTCCCAACTCAGAGCACCCCTCTGAGTCCTGGGGGACAGCACCAGATGCTCAAGCCCTGAAGGAGAGGGGAGAGAGACTCCAAGCAATTCTAGGAAGTGAGAGCTAGAGGAGGTCCTAGAAGGTTATGTGGTGCACTCCCCATTTTATAGATGAGAAAGCTGAGACCACAGTCAGGGGTGGGGGGTTCCCCATCCAACATTAGAGCTGGGACTAGAATCCCTGTGTTCTGCCTTACAGTCCCAGTGCCCTCGACACTGTATCAGCTCGAGAGTGTGAAGTCTGACACCCCTCCTCTGGGTTTTTACCACTTGTCAGCTTGAGCAAAGCGAATCAGCCCCAGTGTGTTTCAGCACAAAGACTGAGAGACACACGTCTTATTCACTGTAATGCTGGTGCTGCTGCTGACAATAGCTCTAATTATTGAGTGCTGTGTGCCAGACATTGTTCTAAGTGCTTTATACTCATTTACTCCGGGGAGGTGGGGACCGTACTCATTTCTCGTTACAATGAGAAAACTGAGGCACAGAGAAGTTAAGCAACTGGCCCAGGGGTTCCCAGCTGCTAAGTGCAGGAACTTGGTCTTGAGCCAGACAAAATTCTAAAGCCTGCCCTTCAACTGTGTGTCTATACTGACTCCTTAGAGTGTAATTATTCTGTGTTTCCAGTCTGTGGAAGCCCAAGGAAGGGAATTGTGCTGGCTTCAATTCAGCTTAACTCCATTAGCGTAATTGTCAAGACCTACTATATGATCAGCTGGATAGCCAAAAGCAGTGACTGCCTCTAGATGAAATGTATCGGTATAAATAGGTTTCTGGATTGACCTTAGACACAAATGTGTGTGTGTGTGTGCACATGCACAAACATACACAGACACAAATACATGTAAAAAGAGAGAGAGAGAAAATGCCAAGGGCAAGGTCAAAGAGTAGAATGAATTCAGAGAACCAGAGCACCCAGCTCCAGTCCCAGCCCTGCTGCTGTCCAGCCAGAGGCTGCTAGGTGGGTTAATTTGCCTGCCCTGTGAGGGATGGGGCCACGTCTACACCATTTGTCCCCAAATTTCCATGTGTTTTCACTCAGCAAATAATGGATTATTTCCTCACCTCTGCTTTCTAGCTGTGTGACTTTGGGCAAGTTATTCAATCTCTCTGTTCCTCAGTTTCTCCCATCTATAAAGTAAAGATAATAATTTGACTTACTCCCTGGGACTGTTGCAGGATTAAATGAATCGACATGTGTAGGGGACTTCAAGCTTCGCACAGAGTAAATATGCACCAATGTTAACCATACCAGTGGTAATAACCGTGATAATCTGCTTACTGTAAAATGGGCCAGTAATAGCACTTACCTCCTAGGGTTATTCCGAGGATGAAATAAGATAACAGTGCAGAGAATGGGCTCAGCCTCCAACTCATACCAGAGGTCAGCGACAGAAGAAAGAAGAAGAAGAAAGAAGGGGGTGCAGAATACCAGGACACCTTGTCACTCTATCTATGAGGTGGCAGGGTGTGCCCTGGCCCTGGAATCTGTCGAGGCAGCAGACGAGACATTTCTTATCCCTGTGACTTGCCACCCCAAAGCTGCCACTTTGCACGTGTGACCCAAACTGTCTCTTTAATTATCACACGGAGGAGGAGAAGCCATAAACAGGTTTATGATATTCACGGTTTGCTGCATTGTGTTACATCCCGCATGCATGTAAACAACATCTTGTGGCATTGTCTGATAAATGAAACATCTGTCCTGCCTGGGCTTGGAGAGGAGCATCGGGTTCCCAAAGAGGGGCACGGGTGACTCAGAGCCTCAGCCGCTGCAGAGTTTGCTTGGAGCTCCTAGAACTAAAAGCTCGGGAAGGGACAGGGAGTGGAGAATGCCTGCCCCAGCGAATGGCCTGGTTCCTAGGACGGGGCAACAGGATGTGCCCAAAGCCCTCACCGAAGCACCTAGAGCAGGCTGGGGGTTGTTACCGAGGACGAACACCTCTGCAACCTTGGGTGCTGGGAAAATATGCTCTCTGCACCACACCACTCCCAAGACTGTTCGCTCTCTAGACCAGCCCCTATGGCCCAGCCCACCACCAAGTCATTTGTTCAAAGAACTTGATTTCCCAGCTCAGCTCTGCCATCCAAGGCCTGGGTGACCTATTGACAGACTCTCCACCTCTCTGGGTCTTCTCTTCCTCCTGGGCCCACAGACCATGGTCTTCACAGACCATGAAGGCAACCTTGTCAAAGGCAGGCAGCTGGATCACACTGTCCCTTGAGCTGTCCCAGCAGCTGTAAGAGCCACCAGCCTCCTCCCAGTCAGCCTCCAAGGAGATCCCTTGGACTCCAAAAATGAACCAACAAAGACTTCATGAGAACAAAAGGGATGGGAAACCCATCACCTAGATGACTTCTTTTCCATCTTAGGGAGAGTTAGAAATCACCCAAAAGTCTTTTTAAAGTTACTCAAAATACTGACCCCTGTGCCGTTCCCAGCATTTCTGATGCAATTTTTCAGCAGGAAGCTCAGGCTTTGGTATTTTGTAAAAGCTTCCCATAAGCCTAATGTGCAGCCAGAGTGGGGAACCACTGACCTAAATCATCCATTCCCCGTTAATTAAGAATCAAAGGTAATTTTAATTAATTAAGAAGATGGGAAGAGATTCTGGGGAACCAGACGTCTAGGAGTTTTGGCAGCCTGACCTGAGCTGTTCCTGGGACTCCAGCCCAGACAGGCTGGAAAAAGGACACGGCTCCTGACTCTTCTTCCCACTGAGTGTGGGCTGGGGCCGGAATGGGCCATGTCCGTGAACCACCAGCGACTCCTAGACCGGGGCAGGTAACTGGGCAGAGCAGTCCAGGGAAGAGATGCGTTCTGCCTGGAAAGGTAAAGGAGGCCTTCTGGAGGTGGAAGACTGGAGCTGGGGCTTTGAGGGAGGTCTATAAATTGGCCAGGTGAGAAGGAGGAGGAGATAGCCAGACCCCCAAGCAGGGAAAGGAAAACATCAAGTATTTCAGTGCAGGTGGTCTAGGAGTGTTCCTGCCAACTTGACACTCACGGGGTTCCCTGTGTGGCCAACCTCTTACCAGGCTTTGCTCCTGTGGGTGGGATGCCAGCCCACAGGGGAGCTTGGATCCTTCCCTTCAGACTTACAGTGAGGCCAGAGATGCAAAGTTCAAAGGGAATTTCAGGATGGTTGGTAGAAAGGGAATTCCTAGTGAGGGTTCTTAGTTGGCCTGCATTGTAAGGAAGGTTGCTTGGACGAGGTGATCTGGAGAAAAGCACCTGCAGACAGGAGGTGGTGATGGCTCGGGGCCATATAAGTCTGGGGAGGGAAAGCCATGCTTATCTGATGATCCAGTCCCTG
This sequence comes from Meles meles, assembly GCF_922984935.1. Classification (NCBI taxonomy): domain Eukaryota; kingdom Metazoa; phylum Chordata; class Mammalia; order Carnivora; family Mustelidae; genus Meles; species Meles meles. The sequence continues at coordinate 89,174,438 of NC_060070.1, read as the reverse complement.
CCTTGGCCTGGGCTGTGGGCAGGGCAGCCCATTGGCTGAGGTACAGGGAAGGAGATAGTCTGAGCAGAGCAGCTCCAGGCCAAGCTGGAGCAGAGCAGGAAGGGCCCCCAAAGCCACAATGGGCTAGCTTGACCCATTCTATATTTGGGGGTTAAAGAAAGCAGTCTGGATTATATTCATCTTTTTTTTTTAACCAATACAATCGTAAAATATAATTTTTAATATCTTCTTATGGAGGAGGGAGCCCACGAAGGCAAACATGCCTAGGGCCAAGGAAAATCATGTCACCTTGAAGCATCCAGTTGGCTGGGATTCCAAATCCCTGGGTGTCCCTCTGAGCTCACCTTCTGTTAGCTGGGTATTTGGGGGCAAGTCACCAAGCCTCCTAGAACCTCAGTTTCCCTTTCTACAGCCTCAGGAGCAATAAACCCATCTCAGAGGCAGCACCCTCCAGGGGGCGCTGTCCACCTGGGTTACATGGAGGACTGTGCCCATGGAATGTGCAACAGGGCTGAAGGGCCCACCAGAGTGAGGAACCCGCAAAATAAGAGCCGCAAAAAACACATTTTCAAAAGCAGCGCCAAGGAGAACAGGTCTTAGCACTTTGGAAGGGATCAGGGCTCTTCCCTCAGCCTTACTGTCCATCCCTGTACCTCCATCTAATCTTCCCACTGAAACCCAGAGAATCTCTGGTTCGCCTGTGCTGGGGAAACCCTCTGTGGGCGCAGCCTGCAGAGCTCTCTGTGCACCTCACCTGTGCACACCCCTGGCTCCTCCAAGACACCCACCAGCCCCCGAGGTCTTGGACCCTGATTTGTCCATCACCCACCGGCCCAAGCAACACAACTCAGCTTCCTGCAGCAGTGGGCACCGTCAGAGTGCAGGCCGTGCTTGCCCGTGGTCCTGAGCCCCATCCCCAAGCTCCTCCTTCTCCACCTGCCGCCAGGGACCCCACTGGGCTCACCTCCGGGTCTCTGTCTCCTGGGACGTTCTCAGCCCAGCTGTCTTCTCCCAGCAGAACAGTGACAGCAGCCAGTCCCCATTGTGCTTGGGTCAGACAAATGCTCTTGGCGCCGGTGCTGGGATCTCCAGCTCAGCTCAGGCCACATGCTGGCTTTGTACACGCTCTGCGAGCCACGCCGACCTCTTGTGATTCCTCTTGCACTGGGCTGTTCCTTCTTGAAGCTCCAGTCCCCAGCAACCGTGAGAGCTAGGGCAGTTCAGGTGCGATGGATCTCAAGATGAAATTATCCTGTATTATATTTAACGTGGGCCTTGACCCCAAGATGGGTGTCCTCTTAAGAGACAAAAAGGGAAAAGATACCATGAAGCACAAAGACAGCTGTGTTAAGACCAAGGCAGAGACTGGAGTGACGCAGCCTCAAGTTAAGGGATCCCAAGTTGCAAGGAGCCACCAAAAGCCCGATGAGATGAGGGAGGATTCTTCCCTAAAGCCTTCTGTAGGAGCCCGACCTGGATTTCAGACTTCTGGCCCCCACACTGTGTGAGGAGCCATTTCTCTTGTTTCAGGCCACTGGGTTTGTGGCAATTTGTTACACCAGCTCCAGGAAGCGAAGGCACAAGAGGCATGATTTCCCAGAAAGTGCTCTTAATTTTCCAGCTTGATAGTTTTCCTCATTGCATCCATTCCATACATCAGCCTGCCTGAAGACCCCATGTGTAAATTACCAACAATAGTAAGACCATCCTATATTTATTGAGTGCCTGCTGCATGCCAGGGACTGGGTATTTGCAACCCAGTGGTCATGCAGGGTAAGCGTGAGAAGGGGCGTGTGATGGTGATTCAGGACTAGGCTAGTCTAGGTGGCCATTTTCCAGTTCTTTCTCCCTGGGCAGTGATTCCATTGCTCAGGGCCTCCCCATCCTCATCAGTCAAAGCAGGATGATCACGGCAACACCCACCTGCCAGCTAGTCGTGAGGATTCTGTGGATTAACATCTATGACACCCTCAGAAGCCCACGTGGTTCTCTGCAGGTGTTGGCCACTGTCATTTTCCCCCTGGATCAGGTGAGGTTTGGAAGCCCCAGGTGGAATGTGTCACTTTCCCAGCACAGCTAACAGATGGCTGGGCTGGAGTTTCATCCCAAGTTTTTCTGACTTTAAAGCAGAAACTCGTTCTAGTCTGACACACACTGTCTCCTTTCCAGGAGCTTCCCAGAGACTTGACATTTAAGCTGAGAGGAGGCATGATGTTACCCGAGATGCTTAGACAGGGCTTCTCGCCCAGGGGTGGCAGCTGGGGGCTGCTTGTAAGTCACAGCCACCACTCCTGGCCACCAGCTGCCAGGGAGCAGAATCTAGGAGCTGGGCTGAGGCCCCCGGGATCACCTTTCTTAAGGAGAAAGGAGGCAGGTGAGGAGACTCAGAGGCATGGCACTGGGCAAATGAGGTGTGAGCTGGCCTGAGGGAAGCAAAGAGGGAGCTAGACACAGAGGGGTAGGGATGGCATGGTGTGTTATGTGTGTCCTCCGTCTCAGCATCTCACCCAGGAAAACCCATTTCTGTAGCAGCCTGAGAAACAGGTAAGTAGCTGCGGAAGGGCACAGCCTGGAGGGAACAAGGGTGTGAACACCAGAGTGGAAAGAGACCAGAGACTGCAGGTCAAGGAGAACCGCAGTCCTGGAGAGTTGGAAGCCAGTGAAAATGAGGTTTGGGAAATGACATGGTTCTTGGCTGTCAGCCTGCCAAGGTGCCTGAAGGTGGGGGCTGCAGCCACAGGTGGGAGGGAGGCCGAGGGGAAAGCCCGATACCATTGTGTCAAACGATGCACAGAGTCATGACCCACCTGGGGCTCCCCATTGGGTCTCCCTGGCATCACAGGATGCAGTTTCCTCCGTGATTTGTAACAGCACCGCGTGGGAGGAGGGAAGTGTCTCTATGCCTGGAAGGAAGTGCGTATGTATGTGCTGGGTAGGCTTTTGTAGGATGGAGGCTGTGGGTTCACAGCAGGGAAATCTGGAAACTGTATGGGGAAAGTGGGGGCACTTCGCAGACCATTCCCAAAGGGCATTTGGCAGGCCCTCCGGGAATCCTTAGTAAGCTAAAGATGACCACATTGGCCCCTCTACTCCCTATAGTCCTCCCTCTCCTGTTGAGTCAGGGTGACGGCCAACAACGGGGGTCTTCAATTCTTCAGTGGCCATCTCAGCCAGCAGAGAAGTGAAAAGTTCAGGCAGATGATGTGTGGTTGTCACATGACGAGAAGAAATCCCCAGATTCCTGGTGTTCACCAAGACACGCCTGCTAGATTCCTGAGTTGGTGGAATTGACCAGTTATTTTGACTTAAAGATACCCATCCAGCCCCGGGGAGGAAAGGGGGAGGGTATGGAGGGAGGGCAGAGGGAAGATGGGAAGCAGACAGGAATGGGGCATTACATTACAACAACCTGAATTTCTTTCTCCTTTGGGCACACACACACACACACACAAGGAAGCTCATCTTCAAGCCCCTGTTTGTGGAGTGGGGCATCTCTTTGTCTGAGTGATTGAGTGTATGACCACATCCAGAAGCATGCGGGATACCTGGCGGTACCACAGTCACTAAGTGTGAATACACAGGCTTCACTCTTTCTGGGCAGACGGGTACCCTCCTAAGGGGCTTGCCTTGCAGGGATGGGGTCCCCCCATTCACCTTCTTCCTTCAGGCAAGTGTATCCTGACTGCGGGTGCTGGGCAAGTCCTCTTGCAGAGCCCTTCTCTTTTAGCATCGTCAGTAATGAAACCCTCTCTGGTTGGTCGGGAGAATGGCTCCCCCCGTCTGGGTGGCCATTCTGCTTGTGCTCTGAGAAACAGCAAGTCTGAATAGTAAGGATGATAGCAAGCACTTATCCTACTACTTGCATTATTGACTCATTCCACAACTGCAGCAGCCCTAGGAAGGGGGTACTGTTTTTCCCCCTCCCCCCATTTTATAGCGGTGTGGGGGGCACTTTTGTGAGCTGTTCCAGGCCCCACTGCTCATCAATAACAGAGCAGGGATTTGAACCAGGGCCAGTTGGGTCTAGTCTATGCTCTCGAGTTTACATCATAGCACCTCTCAGAGGGCAGCTCGGATGTATTAAGGAGACGTTTTCATAGTCAGAGTAACACATCCTTTACAGATCATTCTGTGAAAGCATCCCTGAATCGCTATGGTCCAGCCTTCACTTGAATACACCCAGTGATGGGTGGCTCATTACTTTTCCAGGGGGCCCAGATCCATTTTTCAACAGCTTGAATTTTTTTTTCCTTTTTTCCCTCTTACCCTCTTTTAACAGCTTGAATTTTTATAGAAGTCATTTGGACTCTGAGCCCCAAACTTGCCTCCCTGTGCCCCAAAGCCCTGGCTCCATTTCTGGGGCCAACGAAGAAAAATCCATTCCTTCTGCCTGATACCCCTCAGATATTTGCAGCCCAGCCCTATACCCCATGACTGCAGACTTGGATCGCACAAGCTTGGGGTCCCCTAAGACCCCAGTCCTCTCTCCTTCTTTGCCATAAATGCCCACAGCCCTTGCCTGTCAGGCCCAGACCTGCTGGACACACTCTTGTTTGCCAACATCCTTCTCAGCCTGCTATCCTTAGGCCTGGAGGCATAATGGTGTGACCCTGCCACTCCTGGTCTTTGGCCTCCTCTGTAGGGCGAGGGCTCATCAGGAGGCTGGGCATTCTGGGTGGTCCCGGCCCATCTCTGTCCTGCCCTGTCTCTCATGCTGCACTCCCGTCCTGGTGTGGGCCACAGACCTGTCAGAGCTGAACAGAGAATGGCAACACCTGATACAGGAGCCAAGGCAAAGGAGGGCATAGGGACTGGGATGAGGGAGCTGGGATAGGGTGGGAGAGTCACAGGCACAGAGGGGCTGGCTGCGTGACCTTCTGAATCTCTCTCTTTCTCCTTCCTTCCCTAGCTCAGGAAATTCTAAGCAAGACAGGAAACAGCCTCTTAAGTTGTTATTAAATGGAAAACACTTGGCACCATTTCACGGCTGGTTTCTACTTCAGGGAAGACGGGGAGGGAGGGCATTGCATTTCCTTAGATGTAGTGGAATAAACATGCACAAACCACCACCCAACACCAGCTTGACTGTCAGCTACATGTGAGTTCAATCCCATCCCATCCCATCCCATCCCACACCTCTGACCCCCATACCTGGACCTGCCCTTCCCGACCTCTCTTCCACCCCATCCAGCCCAGCCTATGCCTTTGGACCACTTCTGGGCTTCCCCTCAGCTCTGGGAGTGGGAGCCTATCCCTTGAACCTCCAGATTGCTATTAATTTGATCATGTGGGGAACTTAATTGCCCCAAAGATCCTGAAACTGTCAGGTCGAATCATAGGTGGGTCAGGATGGCCTGGATCCTTTCCGTCAGATATCTCTCTATTCCCTCCAACTAATTAATATCTTATGTGGGGCATCTCCAGAAGAAAACCGAAGCGAGGACTTGAGGCAGGTACTTTATTTGGGGGTGACCTTAGGAGACACCAGTAGGGAGGCAGAGAAGTGAGGATAGGAAGTGCAGGAAGCCAATATAGGGCCGGTTAATGAGATTACTGATCTGAACGACTAGGAATCATCCCCCTGGACCTGCAGGAGGGCATGTTAGTTTCCTCCTGCTACAGTGTAATGAATGACCACAAACTTTACTGCTTGCAACAAAATACTTATGGTTTTACCATTCTGTAGGACAGAAGTCCAAAATGGGTCTCACTGGGCTGAAATCAGCCTTTCCGGAGGCTCTAGGGCAGAATCCCCATCCTTAAGGTCTCCAGTGTCTAGAATCTGCCACACTCCTTGGCTCGTGGCCCCCTCCTTGCAGCGGGCATAGCTGTGCTGCACTCAGAGCTCCTCTTCGGCTTCCCTCTTCCACATCTGAGGACCCTCTTGATGACATTGGGTCTACCACGATAATCCCGGATAATCTCTGTCTCAAGGTCAGCTGACCAGCAACCTTAATTCCACCTGCAAACTGAATATCCCCTTTGCCGTGTCACCTAACATATTCACAGAGGCTTAGGATAAGCTGGGATAAGCTGGGATCCCTATCCACCGGCTCCCATCCAAGATTCGTTGCCGGGGGTGGGGGGATAATTTCCCAGTGTTTCTGCTCTTGTTCACTAGAGCCCTGTGAGTTCCTATGCCCAGAGAAAGCCGGTAGCTAGAGTGGCAGATGCGTGGAGGAGGTAGCCATCAGTGTGCGTGGGGCTGCTGACCACCGAGGGAGTGGGCGGCTCACCAACAGGGACCGCGACAATTAATTAATCTATTTATTCATCAGAAATTGAATGTCTGGTTAGGCCGGGTCTTTACCGGGTCCTGGTGGGAGAATGATGAATCAGACAGTAGTCCTCGCTCTGAAGGCTTTCACAGTCTAGCGGAAGGGATGGGTGCGTCTGGGATAATGATAATGCAGTGTTGTAAGTGCAGCCCTGGAGACTTGAGCTGGGAGTTCACACAGTCTGGGGTGGAGATAAGGGGAGGACTCGAGAAGCAATCCTGCAGTGTAAAAACTGAGTTAACACTGAAGGACGTTTAGCAGTTGGCCAGACGACAGGGGCGGGCCCTTGTTGCAGACGGAGGCAATGGCACGAGCAAACAAACACACCTGGGCAGGGAACGGTATGATGCACACAGGGAGCATGAAGTGGACTGAGTAGCCTGGCTTAAGACACTGGGCAGGGAAGGGTACAGATCCCTCTGCAGGGCAAGGCAGGGGCTCAGGGACCCACAAGAAGCGGCCTCCGCTTCTGTTTTGGGGCCGAGTCAAGGTTAAGACTCATGGCTTGTGTGCCTCGGTCGTTAGGCCTCTGCCTTTGGCTCAGGTCATGATCCCAGAGTCCTGGGACTGAGTCTCTTATCAGGCTCCCTGCTCGGTGGGAAGTCTGCTTCTCCTTCTCCTCCCCCCCCCCACCCCCTGCTTGTGTTCCCTCTCTCACTGTGTCTCTCTCTGTCTGTCAAATAAATAAATAAAATCTTAAAAAAAAAAAAAAAGACCCATGACTTAGCCCCTGTTTTTCTCTTCATTGGCAAATGGAACCATTTCTTAGTTTTAGCCGAGGCGCCCTCCATTCTTTATAGTAATTATTGCTCGATCAGTAAATGGAAAGGTTTTAATTTCACAAGGGTATGAGCAAACGGCACGTTTTGCATTCACTCAGCCTTAATCAATACGGGAACAGGATTAAGAGGCCCCAGCAAATCTTGTGATTTTACCTAAGCTAATAAAAAATGAACCTACATAACTACAAATGAGACTTTAGCTAATGTACTTGTAGATAGCTGGTGACCACATTTTTCTGGCTTATATCAAATTTTCTCTAGTTCATTCGGGTATTGACGACAAGAATATGTTTTGTAGATGCAGGGGCGCTCTATCATTGCTACTACAGTTTAAGATTTCACGTCATCTTCTGTCAAGTCACCCAATTACATTAAATTTCCATCTCAAGCCTGATAATCAGCAATCTCCATCTGCTCTCCTGCTTTATTTTTCTCCTCGGCACTTACTACTTTCTCTTATACTCTGTGTTTTATTTGTGGATCTCATTTGCTCTCTACCTCTCCAAACTGGAATGTGGGCTCCATGAAGGCAGGGATTATTTTCTTGTTGTTTGTCTTGTTGCTTCACTGCTGCATTCCCAGAGCCTTGAACAGCACTCGGCGCTTGTCAGAAGCCCAGTAAATTATTTGCTATTTGAAGGAATGCAATCACCTGGTACAGTTGTGGTACACACAGTATGTGTAATTTCTAACGTCAGTTTTTGGCTCTAAAATTCTGTGTTCAAGCATATATTCTCTGCCCTCTCTCTCCAGCACACGGCCAATTTTTAAAATAGCATTTAATGGCCATCGCATGAAGATGTCACAGCATCAGCACTGGCTCAGAGCAGCTGGGAGACTGTGAAGCCCCCTTATTTTTCTGTGTCAATCCCTCCAAGGGACCACGGGGGTGGGGGGTGTTCCTGGCCAGGCTCACCTGCTTTATTTGTAACCCAACTCCCTGGATAGTGTATTCTGCTAAACACACCATCTCCCTTATCTGCCTCTCGTATGGTAATGCTCCTGCTACACAAGCCAGACAATTAGAGGTAATTGGGATAATCGGCATTTATTATGGCAATTTGCATTTCTACAGCAGGCAGCACAGAACTTACCACCCGGCTTGGGAATGTGCTTTTTGGATCGGGGCTGAATTCTGCTCTCTATTCTAAAGCAACATTTTAGAACCCACCGGATTTATCCCTTCTTCGCTTACAGGAGGGCCTGCTGTAGGTGTGAGTCTCACCAACCAATCAGAAGGGGGCATGCAAACGAGGGTCTGGCACTGAGGGCCACCTCCTTCTGTCACCTGGGGAAGAGTGTACCTCGGGGAGCACTGGGTCTGTAGCCAGACCCCTGGTGACTGATTTTTCGCTACATTGACCAGATGTTTGACTTAATTGACAGAATTGTTTCACTGTCTCAGCTGAGTGGCTCAAACCTCATGCCTGCTGTTGGCAGGAACCTCAGCAAAAGAGGCCCTGTGATGAAACAAAACCACACAGGAGCCCACACCGGGGCTCCTGCACAGGCCCTTGCTCCAGTCTGCGGCCACCTTCTCTTGCACCCATCTTGGACACTTCCCTTACGCCCAGCTTCACGGGCCCCTGCTTGTCCTGCTCATGAATGAAGACAGTGTTGTGCCGTGATTTTAACTGCAGCTTCCAACATTGGAATCTCTTCTCCAGCAGTTAGCTGGGTGACCGTGAGCAGGTTACTCAACCTCTCTGCGCTGTGGTTTCTCATCATCAAAGTGGAGAAGAGTCGTACCTGCCTCATTGTAGGGCTGATAGGAGAAGCAGGTGAGATCATGTATGTGAGTCCCCTTACAGAGTGCTGGAGACAAATATTGGATGCTCTCATTCAAAGCTTCTCTCTCCAACCACTCCAGCAAGCCTCGTTGTGCACCTTCACCAGCCCTTCTACATGTTACAAAGTGCAGAGGAGCCCAGATAAAAAGTGGGCAGGGGATTTGGAAAAGGGAGCAATTGACCTGGTCAAGGGGAGCATGCAGGGTTTTTGAGGGGAAGAGGTGGCATTTGTTCGGGGCCCTGAAGAACTGATCCGATGGAACCTCGGCAGAGATGAGGTGGAGGCCAGTAGGAAGCAGGAAAATGTGGGTAAGCGTGAAGAAAAGTTCATAGCAAAAGGCACAGGTTTGCATCTGACCTGAAATATCTCTATTTATGTGAAAAGGCTGTGTTTACAACGTAACTGCAGCTTATAGTGTTCTACATCACACACCGCCTCCCCAAGTCTCTTACTCTATCTCATCTCACCCAGGCAGGGAGACCAGGGGAGATGTCACCCCCCCACACACACAGTGGTAGCTCCTCTGGTCTAGGACTTCACTCCTGTGACAGCCCCATCAGAGACTTTGTCCACTTCATTGAGAATGTGGTGGCCAAGTTGGAGAGTCACTTTCCTTAGATTGCTGGGGAAACTGAGGATCATTAGATGGTGGGGCAGCACACACTGAGAGATCTTTTGGGCTCCCCCACTCCCACCTGTCTGCCTAGGCTCCTTCCAGCCAGGTTCATAGGCAAGAAAGATTGGTTTCATTGATGTTGGTCCCCTAGGTTCTTGGAAAGCATGTGTGAAATAAACTAAAACACTGGCAACAGCTTCTTTTTATCCGGTGTAATTGTTAGGCTATAGGTGAAGTTGCTGTGCCAAGGAATCCAGAAAGAATGAGGCTTAAGTAAGACAGAAGTGTATCTTACTTTCACACAGCGCTAGCTGGTTCAGCCTGGTAGGGCAGCCGTGATAGGCAAAGTCACTCAGACCCGTTTCCTTCTGTCTTATGCCTCATTCTCTCCTTGGGCAGGGTACTCCCCTGCGTGGCTGCAGCTGTGTGGCCGGAGCATTTGCTTTGAAATACATGAGGATTGGAAAGAGGAGCATGATTCCTTTTTCTTTAAAGCCAAGGATTAGAAGTGACTCTTGTCATTTCTGCACAACTCCCCTTTAGAGAATGCAAAGTCACATTGGCACGCCTAACCCTATGAAGGGCTGGAGGGCATAGTCTCTGGCTGGTGCTTTGTGCCCAGTGAAGCCTGTGGGAAGGATGGGGTCTGTTAACATAAGGAGCAGGGTGCCTAGTGTTTCTGTTGTGACGGTTGGGGGAATAGAAAAAGTCGGGAATTATTTCATGTTGCTCAGGACCATCACCTACCAGTGGAGCCAGGACTTATAAGCCAAGATGTAGATTGCAATGGACATCTCTGGGCTCAGTACTAAAGAGAACATGGGTTTTTGATCCCTTTGAGCTTTTGCTGCTCTTTAATAGTACTGGATTTCATGAGAATGTCCACTGCCCAGCCCTCCTTGCCCCTCATGCACTAGGGCCATCCCTGCTTGCCTGTAGAAATAGCACCAAGTAGCAAACAGAGTTTCTGTGCTGGTGCAGCCCCTGCCCATTCTCTGATCATTTCATCCATTCCTCATCTGTACCCTAGGAGGAAGGCTGGACAGCTTTCCCCCATGTGTTAAAGAAGAGAAGACTAGCTTGGAGTAGGTAAGGGATTTACTGGTTAGAACAAACTAGTTACACTTTAGTAACAAATGGCCCCCATTTCAGTACATAACAAAGGTTTACTTTTTGTCCTCACAAAATGCACGAGGGGGCCTGAGTGACTCTTCAGGTCAACCACCCTCCATGTTGTCCACAAAGATCCAGGCCTCTAATGGCTCTGTTTTCTTGTAGTTTTACCGTCTGACACACACAGCCTCCTTGGGACTCATGGCCAGGCAAGAGAGAGACTGGATAGTCCTGTCTAACAATGACACACATTGTCTGCTCATATTCCAGAGTTCACTCCTTAGAGAGTGATATCATAATCTTGACTAGTGATACCATTGACTACCATGGCTTTGATTGAGGAAGTAGCTTATTCTGGATCATTGTTAGCATGGGATGTCAACAGATTATGGGAACAAATCAATGGCATGGTTGACCCTACTTTGGACCTCTGGTGTTGACCAGCTGTGACTCTGGCCTTGAGAACAGCTGCCACCATAAATGTTAAGCAGGCTGACCTAGAAACACATGTAATGTCACATGTCATTGTGATTCTGGTCTGCCTTCTGCTCCCAGAGGACTTTTCACCAGAGATTAGACACTTTGGAAGTCCTCTCAGAGTTTCTACTAATGGGTCCAGCCTTTTTCCTGTGGCTCTCTTTCTCCTCATGTAGGAAGGAAAATAATGGTGATATGGGTTGTCCATGATATTATTTTCACTGAGAGGGGTACCCTTGGAAGTGACAAAATGAAGGAATGATTGTTCCTGGAAAGTTGTCCACTGGCAGTCTGGGGAGTTACTCATTTTTATTTTTATTTATATATATTTAGTTAGTTAGTTAGTTGTTTTAAGATTTTTAAAATTTACTTATTTGTCAGAGAGAGACAGTACAAGTTGGGGGAGGGACAGAGGGAGAGGGAGAAGCAGGCTTGCTGCTGAGCAGAGAGCCCTACGCAAGAGTTGATCCCAGGACCCTGGGATCATGACCTGAGCCAAAGGCAGATTCCTTACTGACTGAGCCAACCAGGTGTCCTATTACTCATTTTTTAAAAGATTTTATTTATTTGTTTGACAGACAGACTTGTTTGACAAGTAGGCAGAGAGGCAGGCAGAGAGAGAAGACGAAGTAGTCTCCCTGCTGAGTAGAAAGCCAGATGTGGAGCTTGATCCCAGGACCCTGAGATCATGACCATAGCCAAAGGAAGAGGCTTTAATCCACTGAGCCACTCAGGCGCCCCCTATACTCATTTTTTTAATATGAAAAGGAGCAGTGATGTGTGGCACAGTCCCAAGGGCACATCCCAACAAGGCCTTCCTCTTGTACTTTGGGATCTCCTACAAAGGGCCTCTTGCCTCCCCTGGTCACATAAGAACTACACGTGTGACTGGGGAATAGAAAAGAGCCTGTATGTTTTGAACAAGGGGAAACTCACACAAGCATGCTACTTGGCACTCTGGCTCCTTCTCATAATTGTCAGGAAACCAGTATCGTACCACTGAATTCTGGTAATGAAATGTCTGCTTTCCCCACCACAGGCCCCGTGGCCTGTCCAGAGAGATACTCATTAAGTGAAAAGGCTGATAATTCATTCACTGCAGGGCCAGACATCAGCAGAGGATGCTTCTTCCCTGGGGAATAGCATGCCTTGCTTTTTTCCCCAATTCTCTACCTCCTGTCAACCCCCACCCCAAGCTGGGGCTGGTAACTCTCCCAGATAAAGCACATTATGCAGGTCTCAGGAATTAGAACTTGTGTAGGAAGAGCCATACCCAGAGATTTCCAACCTCCCTTCCTGAAGTAGATATGGTCAGACAAGTAAACGTCTGAGACCCAGTGAGGCCTTCATTCTCACCAGCTTCTAGGATAGGGATTCAACTTAGGGGGAAATCACCTCCACTTTGGAGAATCTGATGAAAGCTGTGGACATTCTTTCCAGAAAAATAAATGCACAGTCACACAAAATTCAGCGCATACTTTCAGTAAGTTCACAGCCCCAGAAATCCTTCCTGTGCTAGATTATGTTCCATATATCTGGCTTTCTTGGAGATACTTCTCTTCTGTTTGTAGGGAGCAATGATAGTAAAGATAAGAGTAACATGGGTGGACATGCCTCGATGCTTTCTTGGACATGAACAGCACCTTCAACTCACATGCACCTTCAACTCTATACCCATATAAATGTTCATCCTTCAGGCCTCATGCAAAAGTCCCTAAAATTCATTTCTGGTCCTCCTTTCCCCTCTACTATCCGAGAACCTAAAGAACACTGCACCTCCAATGATAATGGTCATTTCCTTCTTACGTTAGATGTTCATTCACCTCCTATGTTCTCTAAAGACCATTCCCATCCATTCCCTAAAGACCAGCTGTATATGTTTCATTGCTGGTTGTCCCATAGTACCCATTATGGTCTTTTATACATAATGAGTGCTTAGTAAATGCTCCCTTGATGAATGGATGGATGATGAATGAGTGTCCTTGCTTGGGGACTGTCTGGTCTGCCTACAGCAGATACAGCTGGACATTGACAAACACCACCCACTTGGCCTTCCTTGCAGGCCTCAGCACAGTTGCATCTCCCAAACACACCTACTCAGGGACACAGATGAGTCTGTCCCCACAAGGAAATTCTCCTCCCTCCCTTGCAATATGCTCAGGGGCCTTTGACATTTAACTCCAGCGCAATTTGTTTGTTTTCTCCCGAGTTGAAAATACCAACAAATGTCACCTGCCTTCGCTCCTCTCTCTTGACATGTGACTTTGATGGGCCAGGAGCTTGTAACGCTAATTAGCATCTTGGGTGTCCATGAACTAAAAGGGAGATGCAGAGCTCTGGGTAGGGAAGATGTGGGTGTGGAGATGGTTCCTGCAGGAGAAGGGTGAGCCCAGAGTTAGGAATGGAGGTGAAGATGCCTGCAGAGATGGGTGGTGAAGCAAGGAGGTGGGAGAGGACAGTCCTTCTACCAGCACCATCAAAGGGAAAGATGGCTTGATGGCCTGATGCCTCTCGCTGTCCAAAAAGACTTCTCCCCATGGCCCATTGCATCCAGGCCAGCTCGACTTCTGCCTACCACCTACATTTCTCAGGATAGGGCTGGGAGGCTACCTTATTATACTTTTTTGAAATTGTATCAGTTAGAAATAGATTTCATGGTGAATGATAAAACAAAACAGGATAGAACAAATAAAAGTGGCCTAAATGGAAAGGACTTTTATTTTTCTCTTGTGTAAAAGTGCAGAGGAAGTTCTATATTTGAGTGAATAGCCTTGCACCAGTGTTGATTTCCTGTTTTGACTATGCACTATGGGTAAGTAAGATGGGGAAAGGGAGGTGAACAGTCTATGGGAATTCTTACCATTTTTTAAAACTTCTTATGTATCTTAAAGTATTTCAAAAAAAAAATATAATTAAAACAAAACAAAACAAAACTACAGGGAGTCCAGGGCTATGTGGTAGTACCACGGTACCCAGGCTTCTTCTATTTTGTTGTTTTCTATCCTCAACACATGACTACCAATTAGTGGACCACGATACATACTCAAGCTCTACTTTCTGGCTCTTAGTAAAGAGAAAAGGACAAAGAAGAGTGTGTTTTTTCTTTTAAGGAAATCTCCAGGGTATCCCCTTCTAGTGGCTTACTCACAACCTATTGGGTAGAACTTGGTCATATGATCATACCTGGGTACAAAGGAGTCTGGGAAGTGTAGTCTTTATTCTGCATGGCCTTTAGGGCAAATAACACCTGGGGATTCTTACTGGGAAAGAAGAGAATGGATATGAGAGGACAACCAGGAGTCTCTGTACTTGGAGGAAGAGCACAGCGCTGAGTGTTAAGGAAGACATGATTGATTTGATTGCCTTCCCAACTGTCCAACCTGACTTCCCCATTACCTCTCCCAATTACACCAAGAGGTTTCCCTCGTTTCTTCCCTTTAACAAGATAGACTCACTTCCTCTTCCTTGTTCTACTGAAACAGCACCCCATCTCCTCGGCAATTCTTGGGACCTTAAGCCAGAGGCATTCATCTTCCCTGGCTCTACTGTCTGTCGGATGGCAGGAGGCACTTAGGTAATGTGAATTAGGAGAAATGATTAGACTCTCACAGCCTCACAGTATCTCCAAATACCACCCCCATGAGTCAGAGGATAGTGCCTAAAATTTCATTAGGGACTTCGTTCCTTGGTTGAGGCAGTACAGAATTCTTGTTTCACTTAATCAGACGTTAATATTTTAACCACTGATTTATTTGATCTTTTTGAGTGTTGCGGCAAAATAAAAACTCCATAAAGGTTAGAGCTGGAAGAGAATTCAGAGATCTCATTGCCCCCAAACACCCTTCCCTTTTTACATTTGAGGGAGTTGAGGGTAGTAGGAGACTGTGGACAGATGTAGTCACACCCAGTCAGGAGCAGCTCCCTTTTGCTTTCAAATTCCTTCTGTTCTGATTACCATAATAACTTTTTCACCGTACCCTGGGCTGGAGGCTCCCTGAGGTGGGGTATGGAGGGGAACACTTTCTTGCTGAGTTCACCAAAGCCCAGGAGTTGCTGGAGAAACACAACCCTCACTGCCTCAACAAATCCCTGAACCTCTTTCTCCCAGTGATAGCAGAAAGTGTGATACCCTATTCCAAATCAGCAAGCCGCCTGAATCCTGAGGGCCGTGATATTGTGAATAAGAGGAGGCATTCACACCCTTCCACACTGGGATCCCTGGGAAGGACATTGCTCAGGGGCACCCCCCTCATCCCTCACCTGCTTGTTCTTTAATACTGGGAGCATCTGATCTTTGACATGTCAGGTAGGGCTGCCCCACTCTGAAACTCTGGGGTGAGCTCCCTCTCTCCCTCTAAAATAAATAAGTAAATAAATAAAATATTTAAATTTAAAATAAGATAAAATAAAATGAAATGAAATAAAGTAAAATAAATAAAATATTCTCTAACCCCAGGTCCCCATTTAGTTTAGGTAGAAGACATCACCAGTGACAGTGTGTTTGTCTATGGTGTTCAAAAGGTAGCCATGTTTGGGGGAAGAAGAGAGACTGGGATGAGGCTTACTTCTGAGTCTCCCTCCACATCCTAACATCACTGCAACTTTATTTATTTTTTAATTTTTTAAAGATTTATTTATTTTAGAGAGAGAGAGAGAGCAAGCAGGTGTGCAAGCGGAGAGGGCCAGGAACTTTAATCAGAGTCCCCGGATGAGCATGGAGCCCAAAGTGGGGCAGGATCTCAGGAACCTGATTTCATGACCTGAACTCAAACGAAGAGTCAACGCTCAACCAAATGAGCACCCAGGTGCCCCAACATCACTGCATTGATAAAGCTAATTAGTGCCCCTATTAGTTTCCTAGGGGAAACTGAGACACAAGGTGGAAATGTGCTTAGCCTGAGGTTAATGAGAAGTTCCGTGGGGGTATTTACCCCTTACAAAGAGGAAGTATAAATAGTGTTCCTGAAGAATTACTCTCATGGTGAAGAAAAGGAAGACTTTGTTACCAAGGAATCCTAGTCTGAGGGGTCACACAGCCCTGCGGTCAAGGATCCCCAGTCTGAGTGGGGAGACAGAGCCTTGCCCTTAGGGACCCCAGTCTGAGGGGAGACAAAGTCCTGCCCTCAGGAAGCCCTAGTCTGAGGGGGGGAGACACAGCCCTGCCCTAAGGGAGCCCCAGTTTGAGAGGAAACAGTCCTGCCTCAAGGAGCCCCTAAACAAGCGGACACAACTCTGCTTCTTTGTGAGTTTGGTTTGAGGAGGGAGGCAGAGTGGATTTTGTTTCTGACTTCAGACTCATTCCCCCCACCCCTCTCCCTCTTCCCTCAGTGCTGGGTCTCTCTGTCTGGCCTTTCATAGATTGCAGCCTCCTAGAGAACAGAGAGGAGTTATTTACTCAGACTGTGTATGGAGCCCAGCACAGCAGGTGCTCAATAAATATTTATAGCTGCTAAGGATTTAGCACAATAAATACACATAACCTCAGTAACAGAAGTGTAATGAGCGTGGCACACAGCAGCTGTGCTGGCGGCCATTGGTGGTAAGGAGCAGGGAGCGAAGGAGTTACTAATGAACCAGAAGTGATCAGAGAGGAGGCGTGGAGGACCCTTCTTTTCTGTGGTCCCCACGGCGGTGGGTGAGCGGAAAGCACTCCAGAACCCCGAGCAGGTTTTCATCATGATTTTCTGGGTCTTAGGCCCTTTGGCCTTTGAAGGCTCCTTCACTAAAGAAAAAAAAAAAAAAAAAATCTCTGCTTTTTTCTTGGGCCTGGAGGCATCCTATCCCCAAACTACCCCCGGCCTAACACTGGAAGGGGAGCAGCCGGACTGGAGGAAGATTCAAGGGTTGCTTCCTGACCCCAGCTTTACTTGCGTTCACCTCTACCCACGTGACCTACCACAACAGAATTTCTTCCGCTACTGACAGAGATCCCCAGGGGTGCTGAATTCTGGAATACGTTTTACGTTTTCGCTTTTTATTTCAGTGGCAATCTCAGATCCATTCTTTACCAAAGATTCTTTTGAGAACAGCCGGTGGTGACTTAAAGACAGTCACAGACTAAGAATTATAATGGGTGACGCTGTTGGGCGATTTCACTACGTGCTCAGCTCTGCCTAAGTGTTTTACGTGGAGTGACCTAGTTAATCTTCACAACTCTATGAAATTATCCAGTTTCACAGGCAAGGAAACCCAGGCACTGAGAGGTCAAGCAGCTTGCCCATGATCACACACTAGTAACAGCCAGGATTCGAGTACGTGTGGTGGCTGGACTCCACAGTCTGTGTGCTTCCCACTAGACCCCTTCTCTCAAAGTCAGGCTTCTTAGAACAGCACTTCTCCAACTGGGACTTCTGAAAGGGTCTTCCTTTGAAAGGTTTCTATAATTACTCAGCTTTGTTAAATACTGCTTTGACTCCCATAATACCTTGCTTGAATCTTTGTCTTTCTAGAATGTTCTCAGTAAGCTCACCAACCCTAGATGCTGAAACCCTATCACCTACCATTTAAGGCCACGATTAGTGCTACCCCCTTCAAGAAGTGTTCCGTTGCTCTAGTTAGGTGGAATGTGTTCTGAAGACTCCCCATAGCATTTTGCCATCCCTCTCTCTACCTTCAGTTTCCCCACTTCTAAAATGGGCAAATAGTATTACACTATCAAATGGTGTAAGTGAGATAACATGCAAAAGGGGCCAGACACACTGTGGACACTACCCCCACTCCTGCTGGATTATAGTTAGTCAGGTATGTGTAAGCTCCTCCCGAGAAGAGGGGGGATGTCCTGTCTAGTTCTCTCCATCCCCATGTCTGCATGCCCATGAGCAGTGTGTGCTCAGCAGAAGCCCAACTAAGTCCTGGCTGCTCAGTTTGGCAGGTCCTGTGTCTGGGGGTGGTGGAGGCTGTGGGAGTTAGTATGGAGGGTCGTAGGAGGGAGGAACTGGCTGCAGTGTTCCAGACAGTCTCCAGGGCAGAGGACAAAGGAGCAAAGAAGGAGAAGACAAAGAAGATAGGCAGAGGCAGAGGGAGACGGGGAAGGGTGGAAGATTATGGGAAGAAAGGGGACAGGAGGGAAAGGGAGATAAAGGGGAGAGATGAGTCTGTAAACTGTAAAAAAAAAAAAAAAAAAAAAAGGGAAAAAGAGAAACCCTGTGAGGTTTTCATACTTGAAGACAGAGACATTCCCCACACTTGAGGGGCTAGGGTGAGAGTGGACTAGAGTGCTCATGGGGCCCGAGTCTCCATGCCCCCCCAATCTCATTCAATGGGCTGGAAATAGACCTGAATAGATGACTGTCCCCCCCAACCGCACACAGAACCTAATTGCCCAGATTGGAAACTGAGGCACAAAGAAGACAAGTGGCTTGCTGAGGACCAGGACAGGGCCAGGAGGGGGACCCAGGGCCCAGAAGGCTCGCACATGCTCTTCCTGCTCTGCTAGTCTGTGCCTGTGAGTCAGGACGCGCACATTCCAACATGAAGAAAGACAATATTAGAGATGCAGAGAGCAAATCCCAGGGTAATGGAGCCTGGTGTTTGCAATAAAAATTTAAATGTGCCGTCCTGGTGGTGACAGTGACTTTTATCTGATCAGCCTGTCAGCGCTTAAGAAGGCCAGCTCTGTAAATGGCAAAACTAAATTGAATTCATATTTACTGCCCTTGAGTCTGTGGGGTTTACTGCTTTCAATGGATTAATCTCTCCCTTCTCTTTCTCCTCTTCCTCCTTTCCGCTCCCCCCTCCCTCTTCCTCCTTGTTTTTCTTGCACTTCCAAGTGGCTTTATTATCTGCCAACTCCTTGGGAAAGTTGACAGCAGTGAAGGGCGTTCTCTCCGAGTGCAGACTCTTTTCCAAGTAAACTCTCCACAGCCCTGCCCTGTGGCCCAGGAAGCCGACCTCTGTGGATAGTGTCATGCAGGCCCCCTTGCCCTCTGGCTTCCTGGGTTTGGCTGCTAGAAGGTCCCAGCGGGAGGAGAGAGGGCAGTCTGAGAGAGAGGTGCTTACTTCCTTGGCCGGCTCCCTTCCAGAGGGCAGTTGGTCCACTGATGTGGCCTCTACTCAGGGTCACAACTCCTGTTGGGCCACTCTGCTCCCGTAGCTGTGACAGGCCCGGGTTCCTGAAACTGCCCTCTGCCTTGGCCCCTCCAGGCCTGGGAGCAAAAGGGTAAAGACCTCTCCTCTGTTGCCAGTTCCCAGGCGCTAGAACTCCCCACCCCTGCCCATATCCATGTACATTGTCCCCTCACTGAACTTCCTTCAGGCAACCCTTCCACTCTGTCACCTGTTTCCTCCGAGGACCCCGAGTGATAATGCGTCTCCATCCCCTGGTCCCCAGAACTGGGAGGACACGGGAGAGCGACACAGCGAGGGAACAGACAGGAGGGCCTTGTTCCGTTTGCTTATTACAAAGTGGGAGGAAGACTTTTTTTTCTTTTATGGCTTTTTCTTATGCCTTATGTCTGCTAGGGAATCTGTGAGGGTTATCAAACAGCAAACGTGGCCCTGACTGATTAGTCCTCTTGCTTTTGTATGTCACCTTGTAAGTCTAGGTTGGCCATTAGCTGAGGATTCTGTTCCAGGGCCAAGGAAGGACCAGACAGACCTTGGAGGTGCAACACAGGATTCTTTATGCCCACGTCCCGCCTTGCGGTGAGCAGCCCCGGGCCCACCACCACAAACAGGCGAGATGACACAGGCAAAAATAACTCCCATCAAGAAGCCAATTTGATTATCTAAGTTCTTTCTGTTTTAATAATCAGAGGTGTTATTAGAAGCCCGAGATTAAATATGCCATGCTTGATGTCCTAGCAAACACATAACAGCAGGGCAGGATAATAATTGCAGGCCTTTGTAATGAGACCTCCTCCTTCCCAGAGCAGCCTGGGAACTTTAATGATATCCCAGCCCGGGCTGCTTAGCTGAAGCCCTCTGCCTACCTGCTGGACGGGCCGCTTCTGGGAGGACCGGCCCTCATGGGGACCCTAAGAGTGGGGTGAGGAGAGGGAGCAGAAGGACACTGGTAACGCTAGCTCCCAGTTCCAGAGGGAGTACTGTGGGCAGATGCCGGCCATATAGGGATTAGACACTGTCCACATGGAGCCCTGCTTTTTTTTTTTTAAGATTTTTATTTATTTATTTGACAGACAGAGATCACAACTAGACAGAGAAGTAGGCAGAGAGAGAGAGGAGGAAGCAGGCTCCCTGCTTGAGCAGAGAGCCTGATACGGGGCTCGATCCCAGGACCCTGAGATCTGAGCTGAAGGCAGAGGCTTTAACCCACTGAGCCACCCAGGCGCCCCCACATGGAGCCCTGCTTTGAGAGGGGAGATACAGCCCTGCCCTTAGAGATCTCCAGTCTGAGGGGAGACACAGCCCTGCCTCAGGGAACCCCATTCTGAGGAAAGACACAGCCCTACCCTCAGGGAGCCCCAGTCTGAAGGGAAGACATAGCCCTGTCCTCAGAGAGCCCCAGTTTGAGGGGGAGACATAGCCCTGTCCTCAGGGAGCCCCAGTCTGAGGGGGAGACATAGCCCTGTCCTCAGGGAGCCCCAGTTTGAGGGGGAGACATAGCCCTGTCCTCAGGGAGCCCCAGTCTGAGGGGGAGACATAGCCCTGTCCTCAGGGAGCCCCAGTTTGAGGGAGACACAGCTTTACCCTCAGGGATCCCCAGTTTGGGGGGAGACACAGCCCTGCCCTCAGGGAGCCCCAGTCTGAGGAGAGAGATTTAACTCCTATCTCCAGTGACCTTCAAGACTGATATCCTAGTGAGATATCTACCCTATATTATGTTCTCCAGCTGGAGTGAACTTTAATGCTCTCTAGTCATTGCCTACCCTGTAGCCTGGATGGCTTGAAGAAGAAAAGCCAATTTTAATTTTAGCCTGAGCCAAACATAATGAGGAGAGTAAATCATACTGTGAACCTTCCCTAGCCAAATGGAAATGAGTTTTGGATTATCTGCCGTTTTGAATTATCCACCCCACTGCTCCTTTCATTAGCCAAGTCCCAGAGAGGACCACACACTGAGGTTGCCCCCTGAACGTGGGGCCCAAGGAAAAGTCAGGGTGCTTGGGGGCAGGGTGCTTGTGAGTCAGTGAACCCAGGGGTGCTCTGTGATTTCAAGCAGGGAAGGGTTAAGATGGCAAGAACTGGTTCTTCGACATGAATCTGTTGTGGGGGATGGGGGAGACTTTGGGCAAGGGAGAAGGGACCGGAGAATGGACTGGAGATGTCCTAGTGACTGGAAATGCCTCCCTATGTATCCATACCCTCCACATTCTCCCTCTGAAGTACAAATGGAGTGGTCCACCTGGATTCTGGAGCAGGATGCTTGCTTGAGGCTCCAGGTGAGAGCATCCAAAAGGTGCTCGAAATGGGGGCAGGGGGGCATTTTAGAGAAGGAATCTTGAAAGTTGTGACTAAATCAAAGCAAAGATCTCTCTGTGTGAAACCAGAGCTCCCACACACTCACCTAAAGGCTGGAATAGAGGCTGACAGACAGGGACAGGGAGGAAGGTCAAGGCTTAAACTGATGCTGAGAGCTGCCAGCCCCGTGGGCTGTCTGTGTCCCCTAAGCAGGGACGGATCACAGGCAACCATGGAGATTAATGCATCTGTAGTTGACAACACGGCAGCAAAACAGCATTTGTTTCCATCAAAGCCGAACAAACAAGCTTGCTCCCTCTCCCCTCCTCACACACCATCGGCTCACGGGCAGCCTCATTCACATCCAGGCCTCCATTCCTAAAACCAGGCCCCCCTTCTCCCTCACAGCCCTCCATTCAGGCTGACAGAACCCGTTCACTCACTCACTTGCTCACTCACCTCCATTCACAAAACACCCCCTCACTCACACAGTAGGCGCCTCCAGGCGCGAGCTCAGTCAGACGTGCCTGCTTCTTCACACACACACACCTTTCCATTCACTTTGCAACCCTGGTATCGGCACTCCACGTGCGTGTGCCCATGGGCCTCCCTCAGTCACACTCACTCACACACTGGCTCACAGCTGTCTTGAGACAAGAGGGGGAGAGCTCCACGGCCCTGGTGGTGAATACATTGGGTGGAAAACAATTGCCATTCAACTCTTGCGACCAATCCTTTGTGTGGGAATTCAGGTTTCCTTCCTTCCCAGAGCTACTAGGTTTTGTTTTGTTTTTGTCACTGACGAGAATGTGTGTGATTTTCATGTCATTTTTTTAATTTCCACATGTGGGGCCTTTCCACAGTGGCCCAACCTCGGTTGGCCCCTCACACAAATGAAAGTTATAATGGAGAAGTGGGCCTTGAGCTGGATTCCCCAGAAGTGGGCTTGAAACAAGGATCTGAGTGGAAGTGGTTTATTTGGCGGGTGATTGCAGGTCACGCACGAAGAGGAGTGAGGGCGGGGAAGGGAAGACAGCCAAGCCAATATGGGATGTGAGGAGCAGAGGACTGCAAAGGGCATTGAGCTCACTGTCACCAGAGACCTCCAGGAGACCGAAGACCGTGCCTCAGAGTCATCTCACCAGTTGGGGGAGGGAGTTGAAGTACTTATCCTCCTTCCCCTCTCATGGGGAAGCATGGTTGGGCCGGCTGTCTAGGGCACTGCTTCTCCAGCATGCCTGGCCTGCCCCAGACAAGGGGGAGCGTGTTCCTGCTACAAGCCAGCATGCACAAGGTGGCAAAGGTGCCAAGGGCTACAACTGGTCACGCGAGAGCACTCATTTTCTGTCAGTCGCTCATTCGTTCTCTCATCAGACATGTCCCCGATGCCTCCTCAGTGCCAGGTACTGAGCTTGCTACTGGGGATTCAGAGCTGAACAAAATACAATCCCTGCCAAGAAGGGGTTCCCAGGTGAATGGGGTAGGAGAGAGCAAAACACATAATTACATTGCAACACAATAAAACCTATCATGGATGCATTAACACGGAGGCCTAATGCTGTCAATGAGAACAGAGAGGAAACTGCTTTGAGCTTAATAACTTACTTACTATAACAACTGCTTATCTTGCACAATAGAAGTTTAAACAGAGCGTAAATGCGCTCACTCTGCCCTTTTGATGTTTTCGGCATTATTCCTCCCCCCCCCCTTTTTTTTACCTGTTGCCCACGCTGTCTTAGACCCCTGTTTTAAACAAGTTTATGCCAAAGTTTAGGGATTCAGGATGTGGCCTCTGCATCCACGGTTTTGTTCTGTGCTAGCACAGAGAATGTTCTTGCTTGCTCTGTGTGACTGTCTTCTGTAGCCAAGAAGGGGCTCCCTTGGGGATTCAGCTTCCCCTCTCTCTCTCCTCCCTCTCTCCTGCTACCCCCTTCAAAGGAGAAGCTGTGACTCCAACATCAACATAGGAGATGCTTGAGGTCAAAAGGCTGGGCCTCTCCCATCAGACTGGGAACACTGAGGTCTCAGGCTCTCTCTCTCTCCAGCGCAGACTCATGAGACTTGCTCCCTACCCTCTTTCTGAAGGTTCTAGAAGGATCTGACTACAGGGCAGCACCTGACAGGGAGCTGGAGAAATCAGCTCTCTTGTGTTAATTCATTTTCTTATCCCTGAAAGGAGCCCCAGTCTGTTACACCCTGAAGGGCCCTGGGTGATGGAGGTGCTGGAGATGGGGCTGAAAGGGCCAGAAGCCTCACCCTGGAGCCAAACACGGGGCTGGTGGCAGGGCCCCTACCTGCCAACTCCAAGACTGGAAAAGCAGCCCCTTCAGTTCTTGTCTGGAAGTTTCCTTTCCCTATCCTCTGGCCCCAGAACCCGTCCCTCCAGGGCTCGCCTTGAGTGGTCTGACTTATGGGGAGCAGCAAGGGCTCCAGGAGGACAAGTCTGGAAAGAAGGCGCAGGCAGCTGCCTCTCCAGACAGATCCGAACCCCTCCCACTTTTATTAATTCACACTTTCCTGGCTGGGAGCACCCTGGAGGGGCCATTTCTTTTTACCTGAAGCCGAGACAGGCATCTTACTTGATTTACAGGCTCTAGGGGCGGGTGGATCCTTGGCTGGTTGCTAAGGTATCTTTTAAATGGAAATCAGGGTGGAGAGATATCACATATATCGTGCCAGCCATCTGCTGAATGTTGCCTCTTCTGTCTGGAACAGCTCGAGGTGCTTCTGACAGGGAGGCAGGGCCCAGGGCCTGGAGGGAGTGGGGAGGAAAGTCTGTGGTCTCACCATGGAGGCAACGAACAGGAAGGAACTTTCCTTTTCTGCCGCCATGTCCATTAGTTTTCAGCTTTCCGTCCTTGCCTTTCTTTTTCCCCTTTGTTTTAAATATAAAATCCCATCTGGAAACTCTGATTACAAACCATCAGCCCTAGTTCCACACGCTATATTTATTGCCAGTATATTTAAGTGTGTGCGTGCATGCGTGTGTGTGTGCACGTGTGCTTGTGTGTGTTTGTGTGTGTGTGTGTGTGGATCACCACCATGAGGCCTGACAGGTGGGTCTTTCTGAGCCAGTTAGGCTCCTGCTTCTGAGAACAACATCCCTAAGCAGGAAATGCAAGTGCCCAAATTTAGTCAAACAGCTTGGCCGTCACAGGTTATGAAGAATCCCACGGTGGCGGCAGCCACTTCCTCCCTGTGCACCACGCACATGGAAGCCTCTGGGCTGTGGGGTTGGGTTGGGGGGGAGGGGTGTCTGCTTTCCTCCAAGGACAGCCTAGAGCCAGAGAGTCATCAGTTCTCTGGGTAGCTGGGAGACCTTGGGCTGGCCCAAACCTCTTTGAACCTCATTTCCTAGTGGTTGAAATGGGGATAGCAATACTCAAGGCCACAAGGTATGGGAGGGTAGGTTGTTAACTGTGCAAGGCTGTCCAAAAAAGGGGCCCTACAAGTGCCCTGCAGGAGCACCTGTTCCTAACTGCACACGAGTACCTTATGGACCAGTGGCAGTTCTCACCTCGCAGAGTGTCTGGGAAATTGCCTGAAGAAACCCAGGGAGGGAAGAGACACTGTTCCTGCTTAGAGATGCCCGGGTTCTTGGGAGCACTGCAGATCCAGGGAAAAGTGTTTCCCCTCCTCTCCGGGGTCGTCTGTCTGCCTCTCCAGGCAGCCCTCTCCCTTCCCTTCCCCTAGCCCAGGCTCATAGACATTCTGAGCAGATGAGCTCTTGCTCCTCTGCAGATGGATTCCTTTGCATGAAGGCTGATGTTGACATTTGATACCAGCATCCATTTCACAGCCTCGCTTCTGATCCCCATGCTCCTCTCTCAGCTTTGCTCACAAATAATCCTGGAGTTCCTCCTGCCTGCTTTCATCCACTCCTTTGTTCCTGAGACTGGACCTCTACCCCTAATCTCCACCTCTCCTTGCTCCCCTCTGCCACCTCCCCCATCAGACATATTTAGGAGAACCGAGTTGCCCCTTCCAGCTCAACTCCCTGCTCAGGAGAGGGAGCCCCCACTCTGGGCATGCACTAATTGTGCGCACCTACATGTTCCCCTTACCTCCCTCCCAACCTGGGCTTTAAGCTGCTTTTTGTTTGGTTGTGAGAGTCATATATTAAGTGACAGTTCTCAGAATACAATTTTAATTAAGATTCAATAGTCACTTCTGTCAGTAATCTTCCACGCTGATGACTTAAAATATATTTACCCAGTTCTATTATGTCACTGCTTTGAATTCATTAGACTTCTGTTAATCCTTAACAAACTTTTAAAAAGCAATTTCCAAGGACAAAATTATTTGAAACAATGAGCCCTACGCAGGGTGCGCACCCTGGAGTGTCCCAGGCTTCCCTGCTTGCTGTCGCTCCTGCCCTCTGGCAGAGGGCAGGTGAGGGGACTGAGGACAGCCAGCCCCAGAGGACGCTGTAGGATGGGGCAGTCTGCCCACGGTGCGCTGATGCAGCCCAGATGGCTAGCATTCCCAGGGAGAGGGGCCAGGGGAGGATCTGGAGGGACAAACCACAGAGAGCTCGCACGGGCCATGAGCAAGCTTGGCCCTGGGCTCCTATGAACTTGATAGGCCCTCCCATTTCCTTGCGCAGCATGATGCGAAAATGCTGGACGTGCCTCTTGGCCTTTGGTCACTTCAGTGTTTAGGCGAGAGCTGTAAGGAGGATGACTGTCTCTCGGGGGCCCTAGGCTTTCAGCATAGTACCCCTTCCCCCGACACACACACACCACACACACAAATGCACACACACGGCTGCATCCCACTTAACCCCTGGATCCCCAGTGGGTAGAGGGAACACCGTTCACTTCTACTTAAGAAGACACAGTAGCCAGAGGAACAGGAACTCCCAAACTGGGGGACCAGAGTGAGTCATGCTGGGAAGGGCAGCTGATGCTTGACAGAAGATGCTTCTGACGTTTTTGCTGTGACCACACCTCTCCATAAAGTGGTTTTCTCAGCTGATCAACGGAATGAACCCTGAACAGGGTTAATACAGACCTCAGAACCCCAGTGACAATGCCAGAAACTCCCTTGGCTCAGTTCCTACTTCATTTTCATTTAATTGATATTTATTGGGCACTTGCTAGGAATTGGGTGTGGTGCCAGGCCCCGGGGATACAGTGAGGAGTGGACAAGGTAGCTAAATTCTCTGCCTTTTGGCGTTTACAGTCTAGGAAGGCAGATAGATAAGGAAGGAAGGCATTATAATTAAAAGTGCAGTGAGCACTCTGTTTGACAAGTATAGAATAAGGGACACACAGCAGCAGAGCTGAATTTGGTCCAGGTTGTGTGGAGGCTTCCTGGAGTAGGTGATGTGGAAGCCCTCAAGATGTGGAGAGAGAATAGGAACTTGGCCAGGCAGGAGTGGAGGGAGGGAGCGAGGCCAGCAAGAGACCAGAGTGTGTTGGCAGTCTTGGAGGAAGATCGAGCATTGCATTTATAAGTGAGAGATGCTGAGCCTTGCTGGGACATGAAAAGCAATGGAATGGAGAGTGGTAAGAGATAAATAAACCTGGGTAGTGGTCATGGCCAGCCCCTTGCGAAAATGTGTCCTTGTGCTAAAAAAAATAAGAAGAGGGTCAATGCCGATGGAGAAGATTCCTGTTTGTTTTATCAGGGTCCCAGCTAAGTAAGGACCTGAAAGACCCGAGCACCTTTGAGCACAGAGACAGTGGCAGGCAGAAAGCTTCCACACGTGGACACCTCTGGGTTGGATATTCCTGGTAGGACCTAGGTCAGGGTGGCCAGGACCCCTTAGGTCTGTGAGAGCAAGGATTGGCAGGGTGGGTTGTGGCTCAGAAGAGCCCAGAGAAGAACTGTGTAGAATTAGGCATATTGGCAAGGGCTTTTAATGATGGTGATCGTAAGGAAGAAGATAAAGAGGGAAAAAAAAATCCACCGCAACAGAAGTTAGCAAACTTTTTCCAGAAAAAGCAAGACAGTAAATAATTTTGGCTTCGCCAGTTACATGGTATCTGCTGTAACTACTCCCTTTTGCCACTGTAGCACGTGCACACACACACACACACACACACACACACACATACACGCCATATCTGTAGACAATATGCAAATAAATGAGCACGGCCGTGTTCTAATAAAACTTTATTTCCAAAAACAGGTGGCAGGCTGGACTTGGCCCTCAGCTATAGTTAGCGACCACCTGCTCCAACAATGCTGTCCAGTATGGTACCCGATGGCCACATATGACCAAGGAGCACTGGAAATGCTCTCAGTATTAAAGACACACCCAATTTTGAAGACTTAGTATGAATCAAAGAATGTTAAATATCTCATTGATAATTGTATGTATTGCTTACATGTGAAAGAATATTTTGAATATAGTGGTTTAAATAAAATCTGTTAAAATTTATTTCACTTCTTTCCCTTTTTATATGCCCATGAGAAAGTTTCAAGTTACATTTAATAGCTAGTAATCATCTTTCTATCGGACGGGGCTGATCAGAAACAACACTCTCTCCAGATGCAATACAGATTAAGTCTCTGACCCTAAGGGGTCTTAGGTGGGGGATTTACCCTGAAAAACGCAATAATGGAATTCATATCTTCACCGTAACATCGTGTCTGATTGGAATAAGTTTTTAAATTTGCTTTATATTCTTTTAAATCTGCCAGGCGTTTTTTTTCTGCACTTGTGCTTCTCAAAGTGGGAGCTCTGGAGCCCGACTTCCTCCAGATATTAATGATGGTTGCTTCCAAAAAGGAATATCTTTAGCTTAAAAAGAGGGAAGCAATGCAGAATTAAACACTAATCCACTTTCTTTACTGCAGCAGAATTCCTCAGCCCTTCTGTACTTGCTAATGCATACAGAGCTTTTGCAACAGCAAGAAAAAGCAGGCAGTGCGTCCCCAACTCCGTGGCCTCAGAAGGCCTTCCTCGGCAGCACGTTGTTCTTAGAGAAGCCACCCAACCGGTGTGCAGGATTCTCAAACGTCCAACCCCATTGATGTTTTTAGAACCACATAAATAGAACCAAGTTAGTACAACATGGAATAGTGAGAAAACTGTAAGATTCGGAGGCACAAAGACCTGAGCCAGAGTCCATTCCTTCCTTCCCTAGATATCCATTCATGCAAAAGCACCAACTAGGTACCAGCCAGAGCCTCATGCCCTGAGTATGTGGTGGTGAATAAAAACAAGTCCCCACATCCTGGAGCTTTGTTGCCAGTACAGAAGACAAGCAATACAAGACAGGTAGATGAAATAAATATGCAGTAAGGTAGATCACGATGAGCTCCCAGAAGAGAACACAAAGCAGGAAAGAGGGACATACACCATCGGGGTGGGGCCTCAGGGAGAAGGTGACTTTTGAGTGAACACTGGAAAGAGGTGATTCAGGGTGGACGAGTCCTCATCTATATACACAGAAAAGCCCTTCCTTGTGAAAGCTGTTCCCAAAGCCCAAATGAGATGATGTGTATGGAGGTCTGGGCAGAGGACCCAGCACATGCCAAGGTGCTCAGAAGAAGTTCATGCCTTCGCTTCCAGCCTCACCCCCTTCTCCATTTCCCTGAACTCCCAAAGCTTTATCCACCATGTAGATTCTCCATGGGGAAACTTACCTACTTCCCCAATAACCCTGGCATCTCTGGGGGCCAACTCTCTCCTTGTCCATATCCTTGTTCCTTATGAATTTTGGTCCAATTTGATTTCAGGCCAAGTCAAAGTGCTTCAAAATACATTCAGAACACACTTTTCAAATCTGATGATTATCAGATGAACCACTGGTATGGAATCATCCCTCCATTCGTTCAACACATTTATGGAGCATCTACTGTGTTCTGGGCACCAAGCTAGATGTGTGTGATACAGCAATTAACAAAACAGGCAAAAGAACCTTCCGTTGTAGAGCTGACATTCCAGTGGGAGAGATAGGAAATATTCCATAAACATAGTTAATAAGCAAATTACATAGTCTGTTAGAAGGTGACAAGAGCTAAGGCAAAAAAAAAAAAAAAATAGAACTATATTAGCGGGATCGATTGGCAGAAGAGATTAGACCTTACAGGAGCATAGGCCATTCTCTGCTTCTCCAAAAGGCAAGGGTTAGGGTGACAGGTGAAGCCCGGATGGGGCATTAGGAAGTTGCCTCTTGACCCTGACCTTGTGTCCCTCCCTTCCAGGCACCGCAGCCTGAGTGACCAGACCATGGAGACTCTGCTTGGTGGCCTGCTGGCGTTTGGCATGGCGTTTGCCGTGGTCGACGCCTGCCCCAAGTATTGTGTCTGCCAGAACCTGTCTGAGTCACTGGGGACCCTCTGCCCTTCCAAGGGGCTGCTCTTCGTGCCTCCTGACATTGACCGGCGGACGGTGGAGCTGCGTCTGGGTGGCAACTTCATCATCCACATTGGCCGCCAGGACTTTGCCAACATGACAGGGCTGGTGGACCTGACCCTGTCAAGGAACACCATCAGCCACATCCAGCCCTTCTCCTTCCTGGACCTTGAGAGCCTCCGTTCCCTGCACCTCGACAGCAACCGGCTGCCCAGCCTTGGGGAGGACACCCTGCGGGGCCTGGTCAACCTGCAGCACCTCATCGTGAACAACAACCAGCTGGGTGGCATTGCCGATGAGGCCTTCGAGGACTTCCTGCTCACCCTGGAAGACCTGGACCTCTCCTACAACAACCTCCATGGCCTGCCCTGGGGCTCTGTGCGGCGCATGGTCAACCTCCACCAGCTGAGCCTAGATCACAACCTGCTGGACCACATCGCCGAGGGCACCTTTGCTGACCTGCAGAAGCTGGCTCGCCTTGACCTCACCTCCAACCGGCTGCAGAAGCTGCCCCCAGACCCCATCTTTGCCCGCTCCCAGGCCTCCGCCTTGACCGCCACGCCCTTTGCTCCACCCTTGTCCTTCAGTTTTGGGGGGAACCCGCTGCACTGCAATTGTGAGCTGCTCTGGCTGCGGAGGCTGGAACGGGATGACGACCTGGAGACCTGCGGCTCCCCCGGGGGCCTCAAGGGCCGCTACTTCTGGCATGTGCGCGAGGAGGAGTTTGTGTGCGAGCCGCCTCTCATCACCCAACACACACACAAGCTGCTGGTTCTGGAGGGCCAAGCGGCCACGCTCAAGTGCAAGGCCATTGGGGACCCCAGCCCCCTAATCCACTGGGTTGCCCCTGATGACCGCCTGGTGGGGAACTCCTCAAGGACCGCCGTGTATGACAACGGCACCCTGGACATCTTTATCACCACGTCTCAGGACAGCGGCGCCTTCACCTGCATTGCAGCCAACGCTGCCGGGGAGGCCACAGCCATGGTAGAGGTCTCCATTGTCCAGCTGCCACACCTCAGCAACAGCACCAGCCGTACCGCTCCCCCCAAGTCCCGCCTCTCGGACATCACGGGCTCCAGCAAGACCAGCCGGGGAGGTGGAGGCAGTGGGGGTGGGGAGCCTCCCAAAAGCCCCCCGGAACGTGCTGTGCTTGTGTCCGATGTGACGACCACCTCGGCCCTGGTCAAGTGGTCAGTCAGCAAGTCAGCTCCCCGCGTGAAGATGTACCAGCTCCAGTACAATTGCTCCGACGATGAGGTACTGATCTACAGGTGAGCCGGGGCGGCAGTGGGGCAGGGAACTCTCTGGCTAGGGAAGAAGGAGGCACTGGGGAGGGTTTTGAACTGTTCCCACCCATGCCCCTTCTCCCAGAGGTGCCTGGGGGAGTCGTGGGGCAAACTGTGCCCTCAGTGCAGGTAAGAGGACACGGAAAGCACATCGACTCAATTGTAGGAAGAAAGGAACCCCGTGGGCAGCCCCAACAGATGTTTATATAGGAGGACCAGGCCCCCCCAGGGTGTGACTCTGGCAGGTGGGCATGTGGCTATGAGCCTCTGAAGAGTGGATCCGGCCTTCACCCAGACATGCACATAGTCATGCTTCAAGCTTAAGGTCAGGAAGAGTAGAATTCGGATCACAGCCCCGCCACTTGATAGTCATTTAATTCTCCCGGCCTACCTGTTTGTCCCCATCTGTAAAATGGGGACAATCTGTACCTTAATCTGGACACTTAATCAAGTAATGCAGGTAATGGAACCCAATCCAAACTGGCTGAAGAAAGAGGTAGGGTGTTGGCTCATGTAATATTAAAGTCAGGAAGATGCTCCAGGCTCAGCCAGGTCAAAGGCCTTCCCACAACATCCTGTGTTCTCAGACTTTCTTACCTTCCCTAAGCTCTGCTTTCTTCTGGTTGGCCTCACCCCCCACACCACCTCTTCCGTCTGAGCCCTCAAGGGAGGAGAGCGTCCTTTTGTCCCACTCCCAGCTGGTCCCACAGGAGCCCTGGATGAGCTCTGATTGGCAAAAGCAGATCACAGGAGCCTGGATATTACAGGCGGGGTCATCATTTCCAACCCCCCCAACCCTGTGCTGGCATCTCTGGGCACCAGTCTTCTTTATCTGGAAACAGAGACAGTGATGTTGACCTTGTAAATTTATGGTGAGGACCAAGGGGTCATTTCCTGGGCCTGTTAGAGAGGGAGGTTAAGACTAAAAAGCTGCCCCAGAATCACCTCCATCGTTCGGAGGGAGGAGTTCACAGAGTGATAGCTCCAGGCCCCAGGGTCCAGGCTCCCACCGTGGATGAGTTCCCATCTCAGCCAGCTTCAGTTTGCTTTAGAAAACATGAAGCACATGGCCAAGAATCTCACTGTTCAAGAAATGCCTGTTTCTTTGGAAATCCTGTTTTCTTTTATGCTTTTATTTATTTTATTATTATTATTATTTTTTTTTTTTTTTGAGAGAGAGAGAGAGAGTACTGGAGAGTAAGTTGGGTCCAGAGAGAGGGATAGAGAGAATCTTAGGCCAGCTCCATGCAGGGTCTGATGCATGGTTCGAGCTAATGATCCTGAGATCATGACCTGAGCTGAAATCCAGAGTCAGACGCTTAGCCAATTGAGCACCCAAGTGCTCCTCTTTCATGCACTCAAAATGATTATTCTGAGAAGAGATCCCATAGGCTTCATAGACACACAAAGTGTCCCTGGTGCAGGAGCGGTCAAGAGCATTGAGAGTTCTTCTGGCTCTGATCTCAGCTGATGAGTCTCTGGGCGGGAATGTGTGAGGGAGAAGAGCTCATAAGGAAGGCATTCATTCCACAAGTGGAGTCCCTGAGGCTGGGGTGCATCAGGGAAACCGGTGGAAACCAGGGCACTTCCCTGGCCTGGCATACACTTGGTTTGTCTGGAGAGCAGCTTCGCTTTTCCAGATGTACAGAATGCAGCGTTAGAACCTAAATTAAATGTTTGCACACACACATATAAAGAGATCTATAGATACATCATTAAGCCTAAATATACATGTATGTATTTTTCTAATTATAAAAGCAATAGTCATTGTAGAAAATTTGGAAAGTAAAGAAAATGACAAAGAGAGGGGCATCTAGGTGGCTCAGTTTGTTAAGAGTCCAGCTCTTGGTATTGGCTCAGGTCATGATTTCAGGGCCATGAGATCGAGCCCTGTGTCCAGCTCTGTGCTCAGAGTGAAGTCTGTTTGGGATTCTCTCTCCTTCTCCCTCTGCCCTCGCCAACAAATAAATAAATCTTAAAAAAAAAAAAAAAGAAAAGAAAATGACAAAGAGAGAAATAAGAATTATCTGTAACCCCACCAAAGTTAATCAGAGGCATTTGGCTTCTCAGTTTTATTTCAATTCGGAACAATATTTATGGTCAGTCTAGTTTGTATTTCTTAATTCTTTGCACACCACATTATAGCTTGCTTAGTTCCCATGGTAGTAAAATGTTTTTCACTTCTCTGCACCACAATTTCTGTTCGAATCTTCTACTGTTGAACATTTAGGCTGTTTCTCATTTTGAACATTGGAAGTAGCGCCTCGGTGGATCATTGTACCTAAATATATCTGTGCAAGTTCAGTGATTTCCTTAGCTGATTTTTCTAAGGGTTGAATTACTGGTTTAATGAGTAAATTATAATCTTTATACATTGCATGTAAATATTTACTGACCCCCCCACACCGGTGGAAGGCGACAGTGCCCATTTCGACCACACCTTCGCCAATGACTGAATATATAATCACATTCATCTCTGCCAATTTTATAGGTGAGAAATGGAACTTGTTTTAATTTGCATTTCTCTGATAACTTGTGAGGTTGACCTTTGGGAAATAAGTATATTTCTTCACGTGTGAATTTATTATATGGTCTTGACTTTGATAAAAAGTGTAAAAGTGAAATGCTACCTGCTCTGAGGCTTGCACAGGCAAAGGGCGGAGGGAAGACAGTGCAGTGAGTGATGGGGGAGGCGGGGCTGTTGGTGTTCAGACAGCAGCATGCCCAAATGGTGCCCCTCACTGGGGATCCCAGAAACCCAGGCAGGGGCATAGGAGGGGCTGGGGTTTTTGGTTCCTGATGTCTCTCAAGACAGAATTCGAGCGTCTTACATTCGGTGGCTCAGAACCTGGAGACACTAGGTTCATGAAAGTAAATGAAATGAGAGAATCAGAAAACTTGGAATTAAAAAAATAATAATAATAATTAAAAAACAAAAACAAACCCTGCTGACTTCCTCTGAGGGCGGTCACAGGGTCCAGAGGAGACAGAGCTCAGAAGGCTCTCCAAATAGTGTGAGCGCACAGCTCGTGTTGGAGGTACACGCATCATTATCATTATTATTAGTAAAAGTAATAGTGATGGTGAGAGGAAGACCATTATCTTACCTGCTGAGCTTGGGGGAGGAAACGGAAGAGGAAGGTTAAATACACAATTCAGTCTGAGTTCCAAAATCTTAGAGAAAACGTTCAGAGTGAGACTAGACAGATGACAGGAACGGTGATGGCGGGTCACCGTCTTTGCCGGCTTACTGCGTCTGACCCGTCGCCCAAGCGCAGAGTCTGAAGTAGAAATGGTCCAGAGAATCAGAAAGCTCTCCCCGGCTCAAGCGGCCAGAGAGAAACAAGCGGGATTTGAACCCAGGCCTTCTGGAGTCCGCGCCTAGAAGCGCCCCCGCAGCGACTCTGGCTCTAGAGAAATAGGGCACCGAAATAGGCAACGGAACTTGTGGAAAATGAACTGGGGCTGCACAGTGGCTTCTGACATGCGCAGAGTTGAGCAGGAAAGTGTACACAAGAAGGGAAGAAAGGCCCAGAGCGGAAGAGGAGGAGGCGTGTGCGCTGTGCAGAGTGAGCCAAAGGCAGTCCAACGGGGCTTTTTAATCCGTGTTGGTAGCAAAAAGGAAAAATGACAACAGCCTGCTGGATGGGAAGGAGTTTGCAATGAGACTAGACGGGAGCCAACAGGCCAGCCTGGCCATTTCGGATGGGCCTCCGCCCTCGGGGCTAGGAGCGCAGGGACAGCAGGAAGGGCTCGAATTTGCGCTCAGCGCTTCCTCGAGCCGGGCACTATTATAGCAAGGGCTTTATGCGGACCAACTCATTTAGTGTTTACTATGCCCGAGAGGGGAGAGCTATGATTAGTCCACTTGCCATTTAAGAAACTTGTCCAGGGTGTGATACAGGGGCAAGGAGCAGAGACAGAGGATCCAAGCAATCCAGGAAGGGCAAGACCTATACTACTGAGAAGGAATAGAAGAATGTGTGTGGCCCAGGGTCCAGTCCCAGAGTAAAGGAAGGGGTAGATGAGGTTCCGAGCTGTGGGCGTGGTCCTGAGGCAGCATGGACAGAAAGAGAAGCGCCTCAGATGGGAAAAGGGCGGATATTCTGCTTTTCCAAGAATAGACTGAGTAAAGCATAGGATGCTAGGCTGGGCATGGAGTCCCTGCCAAATTCTAGAAAGGATTTCACAACAGATGGCGGTAAGCCCTCAAAAAAGAATGCTGATTGCCAGGGCCCAGCATGGGTTCACAAGGAGAAAATCCTGCTTCCTTGCTGATCTATCTTCAGGAGACACTGTGGACCCGCAACTCTGATGGGCATGCCTCCCAATCATTCGGGAGGGCGGCATCTCTCTGTGGGCATCCTCCTCCTACAGCGAGTCTCCACTGGATCCCACTCCCATGCATCCCCACGGGGAAGTGGATCCGAATCTCGGGGGATGCTAAGTACCCTTGGAAAATGTCCTAGGAGTTTCCACTGGCTGTGACTCACTACCATAAACAGAGCTTATTACAATTTTACAGGACATTTGACAAAATCTCACTTTGTGTTTGGGACAAAATGGAGAAATGCGTGTTGGTGAAATGCACTTGAAACTGGTCATGTAACCAGATGTGAAAGCGCAAGGAAGCCTCTGCCTTGTGCCTCCTCTGCTTCTGTCCCCGTGTCTGTTCTGCTCAATTCATTTTCCTATTGTCGTGGATAATGACACAGAAAATGTGTCTTCCCTTTTCTCTGGTTCAAGGACTCAACTGAACAAGCACAAGGTGGGGGAAATCTGGCTTGACTGGAGTTTTGTATGGCCTAGGCTCTGAGTTTTCATTGATCTCAAGGCCATTACACCTACAAAGTGATGGAGCTGCTGAGACTCTGATGGTTTTTGGTTGTGTTAACAGGAGGAAAATGCTCAGCTCGTGTGAGATTCTGATTCTAATCACTGAATCATTCAAGCCAGTTGGAGCAGAGCCGTGGAATGTTTGATACAGGACGGCATGGTCTTAAGAATCATTTTACTAACTGCAGTGTGTCCAGAAATCAACTGATGAGAATGGGATTCTGGAAGCTCATGGGAGATGGAGGAAGCTTACCTTGGAGATGAGGCGACTCAGAAAAGAAGACCTACCTCCCTTAACTTATTCAAAAAGTTTAGGAGCAGAAGAGCAGAAAACACATGAGCACATGCTCGTGCACATATGAAAGTGGGCATCAGCTCATTTCAAGGGAAAAGTCCAACAGCAACAGCCTTACGTACCTCTGTCATTACTCTCTATGTGACCATGAAATTTGGTTTGGTATCTTTCTTTCTCTCCAGCACGTGCTTTCTATGAGGACTCATCTTTGTACTCCCAGCTCCTAGTAAGTCCTGGCCCACAACAGCTACTGGGTCAACGCTTGATGTACTTAACAGAATGGAAATGAGCATCAGGGCTGCCCAACAGCAGAGTAGTAAGAGCTGCCACAAAGTAGTGAGTTGCCCATGCCGGAAGGGTTCAAGCAGAACTTGGTTGACCAGGGATACTGAGTGGGCAGACTGACTTTAGGCAGGTATGGAAACATGTGGCTTACATGATTCCAGCCCCGATGGTCTCTTATTCTGTGCAAGACCTTTATAATCCCATGACTGAGGCAATACAGTTATTACTCTTGCTAAATCCACCTGCTTTTACCAGCTGGGTCTGATAATCTAACATCTTACCTCCAAGAGTGAGGGTGCCCTCTGTCATAGAGGTTTGAGCCCCAGGGCCCTAAGGTCACAGACAGGGACTTTGGAAGGGGCTCAGATTGTCCAACCAGAACAAGACATGAATCATCAAGAGGTCATCATTGATCCACATCTGGGGCCCACAGAAGCCATGGGGAGCTGTGAGAAGTTTCTGAAAACATAAGGTTCTATTTCACATACCAGGAAGGGGGAAGCAGCCATAGGAAATCCCAAATCATGGATAACTCAGGATTTGAATTTGACTATGAAATAGGGTCTTGCTCTTTTATCAGATAATTAACTCCTAATTATCTAATGGTTCTTGCTGACCTCCAAGGCAGTTGTCCTCCCTACGTATACATGGCTGAGCCCCGCAGTGGCCTGACATGTTTCCCATGTGACTGGTGAGGGCCAACTCTTCCATCTCTCTGCCCCAGAGCCTGTCCTTTCAGGAAGTGACCAGCATTAATGAGGACAGTGTCAGAGCAAGGAGGAGTCACAAGGGGAAGAGGGAAGGTGGCAGGAGAGGAGTCAGAAAAAGGGGGGCCTCCCTCCCGCCTGGAGAAGACAGCAACTCGTCCCAGCTCAGGCTCATCCCTGGTGTGACATGGAAAGTTAAGTGCCCCGCATGTCATTATCAGCCCAAGTGACATTCACAAACACTTGTCTCCAAGAGTCATCAAGAACATCTGTCACCAGGCGTGATGTTGGAACCGTCCCCACGAGGGCTAGGGGAACAGCAAGCATGCTTTTAAAGCACAGTGTGGAATTAGCCAGGATGCAGTCTTGCCTTTCCCTTGCTTATTATGCTGTGGTCATCCATAAGTAGGGCAAGTGATGGATTATGAGGAGACACACTGAAGTTGGGGGATGATAGCAGCCATTCCATGTCCCACTCCTGCTCTGTCTGCAGGCTCCCCCTTTCCATGTTGTCTTCTTCATGAATGTCAGACATTACAGCATCCCCCATCCTGGGGAGACCGGACCACCCCACTGAATTTTGCAGTGCTGGGGAGGGGGCATCTTGTGCTGTTGCTCTGCCTTCCATCTAAGGAAAGGATAAGAGGGACAATTTGGTCAGGTCCCCATCAGGATCTTATCAGTCAACACTTAAGTGGAGATCTATCTCTTGTCATGAAAAGACAGCCATCTCCACCATGGGATGGAGGGGAATTTACTAATGAACCTGAGACTTCATGGATATGGAGAGAAATTGGTAGAGACAATTGTTTCCTAGAGGGAGGAGGAGCCCAGGTACAGGACCTGCTGTCCTGGGGACGCTTCCCCAGACACTCCAGCTTCTACTGAAAGTGTTAATTGAGCTCCCACAGATAAAGGGAGAAAAAGATGTAAAGGAGGAAACGGGTGGATGGGTCAAGGGAAGCTTCCCCAGCAGCTTGCTGGTTAGAGCCAAAATCAAAATTAGCCTGCCTTGGATTTTATGTTTCTAAATTTCTTTCACACTATTAAATTACTGAAACCTGACATCCACAAGGGAGGGATGGACAGGACAAATATAAGGCTCATTTTATAGATGATGAAACTAATTATCCCACGAATTGAGTAGATTTCCCAGGATTCAAAAAAATACAGAGGTCTCCTATGTTCAGTGCCAGGTACCATGCTGTGGCGCACATCTCACTAATGGCACATGGTTTTTTGGTTAAGGCTATAGACTTGGGCCAAGGAGCACCAACTGTAGCTTCTCCTTCTGAGAAGGGTGGGGTAAATCACTGGGAGTCTGCTGGATTGTTTCTCGAAGCTTTAGTTGTTTGCCGCAGTTCTAGGGCTTAGCAGAGTTGAGGGAGAGTGTAACAGGAGGGCCAGTGAGAACCTTGGATCCCACTCAGAAATAGCCTCCTCGGACCAGCTAGCCAAAAATCAAGGCAAGATGAGGATTTCTGTGTGGTACCAGGTAAGCCATTGTGAAATAACTTAGTTGTTAGAGGCATCCCAGAGGAAAACAAGTCTGGAATAAGAAGTCCAGAGTGGCAATTAGGATGAACAGAAAACTGAATGACTTTAATCTCATTAAATGTTTATACATTTAATTTCACATATTTATACATCTCTCATGTGAAAGAAGTACAGTGGACGAGAGTTTAGGTCTGGTTTTCTGAACAGCATGGCCACCAGGGGCCTAGCTCCTTCTAGCTTGCTGCCCTGCCATCCTCAGCACAGTTTCTGTCCTTAAGGTCACCTAATGGTGCAAAATGGCTGCTGAAGCTCTAGCTATCGCATCTCCCTTCTATACACAACAGGAAAGATGAAAAGTAGAGACCAAGAGGGCAAAAGGAGGTTCCTAGAAGCCCCGACCAATAACATCTGCGCACATCTCACTGACCATACCTTTCTCTAAGGGAGGCTGGGAAATGTGTATTTGTTTGTTTGTTTTTAAGATTTTTTATTTATTTGACACAGAGAGAGAGATCACAAGTAGGCAGAGAGGCAGGCAGTGAGAGAGGGGGAAGCAGGCTCCCCGCAGAGCAGAGAGCCTGATGTGGGGCTTGATCCCAGGACCCTGGGATCTTGACCTGAGCTGAAGGCAGAGGCTTAACCCACTGAGCCACTCAGGTGTCCCTATTTGTTTGTTTTTTAAAGCTAGGCACAATGTACACCCATTAATATAGAAAAGGTAGGGAAGAAGCTAGCACTTCCAGAACCTCAGTTTACACTCCACCTCTACCATGTGCTAGTCCTGGGACCATGAGCAAATCATTTCATTGCTCTTGGTCTCCATGTTCTCCTCTGTAAATGGGAACAGAGATTCCTCTCTGCATATTTTCTGGGATTGTGGTGCAGACTAAATGAGGTCATGTATTTGAAAACACATCTTTCATAGTCAAGTGTGCAATGTTGAACACATATAAGTACTTACTGTTATTAGGAGCCTGCCTGCTTTCCCTTCTTGCCCCTCTTCTTGGCCCTCTTCTTCAAACTGCCTCTTATGGCTCCAGTCTTCAAAGCCATATTCCAAGAGAGCTATAAACTTGGAAAATGATCTAATAGGGTTTTAAGAGATCAAGGCACAAGATGCAAACCCTTTCAGAAATTTTTACAGTTCAATTGGGAAGACCCAAAAGAATTAATCTCTAATGATGGAATTTCAAATCCCACAACACACTTCTGCATGGGGAAGACATTTTTCAGGGGTGCCCTCCAAGAGCATTTCAAATCATATCACTACCTTTCTCATCCTTCCTTTCCTGCTCTGCACAAGAAGATGACACTGCTCAAATTCAAAAACCTCCAGGGCATCTGCTCAGAGGTGACTAATTTCTCTACTTGTCATTCCTTCTTCATTTTCAAAAAGCTCTGGCTGGAGACATCTCCGAAGATAGAAATAATTAGCAGGAGTAAAGGGATTATAGTGTATATCTGGTCTGCCTTGCTTCTGAAATGTGACTCTTCCCCCCGCTGGTATGGAAGAACTGAGAACCAGCCCCTTGTTAATTTTATTATACTTTTGGTTAGTCCGTGGGTGGAAGTAGGGATATCATTTATTTCACACCAGGAAAACACCAAAGAAGGTTCCGAGAGGGAGGGCCTCAGCTTGGAGGAATGTATGGTGCTGGGGTCAGTGCAGGTGGGGACAGTCATCATAATGCCATCAAACCCTTATCTGACAACTTGCCCAGGTTGGTTCACAGCAGCCACCTCCTTTCAAGAAGCACCAGGGGTGTGGAAGGTGTGACGTCCAGGCACCCTGACCCCAAGCCCCAGGTTTCCTCCTCCCCAGTGTTCCCCGATCCTGGCTACACGCTGGAATCTTTTGGGGAGTTGTATCTTCCCTCCGAGGCATTCTGAGTCAGCTTGGGGTGGCGCCCAACCATCAGTGTTTTTAAAGCTCCCCCAGCGACTCTGACGTGCATTCAGCATCATGCCACATGCCAGTGAAATCAGATGTGTGGGCGGCCCTAGTGGGCCGAGCCGCTGTGCATCCCACAGCAGCAGGGGCGCGGGCTGGTCTCTGAACTTCCGGTACGGGGAGAAGCCAGACCTGCTCATCTCACCTCTTGGAGACTTTGCTTCCACCTTAATGTTGAAATAAAAATCCCTTAGAATGGGGTTATCTCCCAAAAGATAAAGTACACACAGGCAAGTAAAGCACCTTGCACACTGCAGTTGCTGGAGTCATTTGTTCTTGCCCCTTGTTTGAGCCTGAGTGATGAATAGAAGGATGGACTCAGGGACCCCAGACATGGGCTCTTGTCTTTCCTGCTCTGAGGCTCAGGCTTCCTCTCTGCAGAATGGGGATAGTAAGGGTCCTACCTACCTTACTAGGTGGCAGCGAAATGGAAGGAGATATCAGATGTGACGAAGAGCATCTTCATAGAACGCCAAGTGATTCTAGTGGCAGAGATCGGATTATAGTGCATTCATCAAATTTAGAGGGTTGTTTTTGTTTTGTTTTTCTGTCATGTAGCAGAATCCCAGCTGGATGTAGTTCAAGGCTGGTATGGGAGTTTCATGGCCTTCAAGGACTGAGGCTCCTTCTGAAGGTCAATGGCAAAATCCTTACCACATGGCTCGTGTCTTCTATTCTCACTGACGCTTCTGCCTGGGAACTCTCCAGCAGCACAGGTGGACGCGCAAGGGACCTGCCATCCCCAGGAGCCGCACCAAGCCTCCGAAACTGGGAGTTGGAGGATTCATACCCCAGTTTCCTCTTCCTTGGATGATGGGGGAGAAGGATAACTGAGACGTGTTCTGTGCTGCCTCCAAGAGGGTCTAAGTGGGATTGAGCCCCTATTGCCCACAGTGGAACCTGCTTAGTGGACCCCTTGTAAGGACTTCCTTCCCCATCTCCTGACCGGACAGTCCTGGGCCCACCTCCCAGATAAACTACTGGTATTCGAATCCTTGTTTCTCGCTCTGCTTCTGGGGAAATGGAACGTCATTAGGCACCACCTCCTGGATGGGTTAGCTCCCAGAAGTCTCACCCCATGACTCTGCCAGAGACTGACAAAGGTAGTCATCTGTTAGGCATATCACTGCCCCAAACAAAACCAGGGCTCTGCGGGGAAGAGGCGAGGAAGACAGGGAGGCACACAGCCACTGCAGAGCTGTACGGGGGAAAGCTTTGGTGTCATTAACCCTTCTTGGCACCTGCCCACAATCCCAGAAACCAGTAGCCAACATGGAGCTGAGGCCAGCCTGGGAAAGATGATCCAGGCTGTTTTTCTGCCTCTCTCTGAGTGCTCTTTTCTCATCTCTGGAGACAGTGAGACAGAGAAAAGCAAAGAGGGATATCTTAGTTCTTGCCAATTAGGGCTATGGTCTGCCATGTGCATGTTTGATGGAAGTGGGCACCCTGTGGGGGACAGAAGGGTTCAGGACATAGAGTCAAATTAATGCCCATCATCTTCTAAGTCGCTGAGGTGTGGAGGCAGAGAGGGAGCGGGCAGAACCACGCAAACCACAAACTGCAGTGTGCCAGCCCAGGGTGAAGACAGGGCCATGGAGACGTGTAATATGGATGAACAGCTCATTAACTATTTACAAAGGGGAGCTATTTCTAGCTGGGGTGGGCTCCAAAGATGGGCTCCAACTCATTCTGTGGCTGCGGGGCTGAGGCTATGGGTGGAAGTCCTGATCCAGATGTGGGAACTGACTTGTATTGCGTTGTAAAAGAGATAAGTGTTTGGAAATTAAACGTCATGGGGAGCTATGAAACACTTAACCTTGTAACATGGTAATTAGTTAGTGATGGTACTAAGTTTAGGGGCCTTTCGGTGTGGTAATTAGCCACCTAAAAGGTTAAACTCTAAATGAATTGCTTGGTGAGCTTTATCCACTTGAGCTTTTTCATGAGCTAACTGAAGTGAATTCACACACCTGGGCTTGGGGGGTGTTCTAGGAGGTGGGGCTTCTGGAAATGGGTGGAGTGGAGTGTAAGGTGTATCCTGGGGAATAGGTAGGATTTGGAGGGAAGAGGGGAAGGTGCAGCTGCTTTAGGTGGAACTGGTAAAGACAGAGGCAGAGGCAAGAATGCTCAGTCCTGGTCAAGGACTTATAAGGGCTGCTGGTATTAATCAGCTGCTGCCACAGTAACGCTGCGTGACAAGCAACTTTAAAATCTAGGTGGCTTACAACCACTAATGTTCCATTTTCTTATTTGTGGATCTGCAGGTTTGCTGGAGTTCAACTGGTTTTGGGTAGCCTGGGCTGGACTGGACTGGGCAGGGCTGGGCAGGACAGAGCGGGCTGGCCTATGGCTTAGGTCCCCCCTACATATCTCATTCTGGAGCCCAACTAGGGGCGATGGCTGTTCAGAGTGTGTTCGTCTCACAGTGAGAGCAGAAATGTGGGAGAGCAAGCCCAACAGAAGAACCAAATGCCAAGCTTGTGGTGGCATCACATGTACTCAATCCCATTGGCCAAAGCAAGTTAGATGGCCAAGCCCAAAGTCAGAGGGCAAGGCATGCACTTCACCCACCATCAGTCCGTGGCAAGGCTGTGGAGGAATTTTCTTTTGGGAAAGTGAAGAAACAGGACAAACAACTCAATCTGACACACAGGGCCTACCTAACCAAGGAACTGTCTCTAGGGCAGGTTCTCAGACTTAAGCATGAATCCGAGTCGTCTGGCATAGTTGTTAGCCCACAGATGCAGGACCCTACTGAGTTTCTGACTCAGTTGGTCTGGAACAGAGTCTGACAACCCGCTGTTCTAATACATTCTCCCAGGGATACTGATACTATCGCTTTGGGGACAACATTTCAAGACGCTCTGGTCTAGGAAAATAATAGTTTTGTTTAAAGAGGATGGGAGGGGGTCAGCCTGTTGGTGTCCTTGAAGGTCACACAAAAGGGCTGTATTTACTGAATCC
This sequence comes from Meles meles, assembly GCF_922984935.1. NCBI lineage: Eukaryota > Metazoa > Chordata > Mammalia > Carnivora > Mustelidae > Meles > Meles meles. The sequence goes on along the minus strand of NC_060070.1, from coordinate 89,130,887 downwards.
TTACTACCTTCAGTTACCTCCAGTTAACTGTCCTAAAAACATTCTGTGTGTTTTTTTTTTCATTGGTTTATGAACCCTGGAGGTGTGGCATTGCCATTTGACAGACAAGGACTATAGAGCCATAGCAGGTCATGTGACTTATGAACACCCCTACCCCCAGCTTGGAGGGGGTGGAGCTGGAGCTTGTAGCCAGTGCTCTGTCCTGTCCTCAAAGTCAAGTTTCCTCCTTTTGACAGTGGGGAGCCAGGTCAAGTTCTCTGGAAAGGAATGACCTGTGGTAGAGAAAGCTCTGGATTTGGAACTGGATGGTCTAGGCACAAACCATGACTTGACTTGCAGTAACTAGATTTTGGGGTAGCTAGATCTGTTCTGGAGTAGACTGTCAAGGACCTAGGGTTAGAACAAGGTAGATAAATTCCTTACATTCTTATGAAAGAGATGGAGAAAAAATTAACATGTGCATTTGGAAGAAAAAGAATTAGTATAAGGGAACACAGAATGAGGGGTTACTGCTTTATATGGGTAGTCAGGGATGGTCCCATTAAGCAGTGACCTTGGAAGAGAAACCTGAATGGAATTAGAAAAAGAGCTCAGCCAGGGGAAATAGCATGTGCAAAGGCCCTGGGATAGGAACGAATTTGTCTTGTTGGAGAAGCAGAAAGGACTCCAATGTATCTGGAGCAAGAGTGACAGTAAATGAGATTACAAGACTGAACAGGGCTGGATCATGTAGGGCTCCCAAGGCCATGGTGAGGCCTTGGATTTTATGTTGAAAGAGATGAGAGCCACTGGTGGGGAGGTCGGGGGGTGAATACAGAAGAGTGGCGTCATGTGATTAAGAAAGGAGATTCTGGCTGTTAGGTAAAGAATAGACCTCAGGGGGGCAGGGGAGGAAGCAGGGAGATCAATTACAAGATGGTCTCAGGGGTCTTAGCTATGTCTTAAGACTCCCCCTGCTCCTTAAGGTTCACATCCATAAAGTAGGTGTCCTCAGTGTCCTTCGATGGGGGAAGGAGACCAGAGTGTGGGCAAGTGAGTGAGCAGGGAATACTCCGGTAGGGAACAAAGCAGCCCTCTGTCATGGTTCTTCTGGCAGAATTCATAGGCTTGCCTCTGCTGGGCTGGGGAGGCTCGTGGAGGCCCAGCAGCAGCCTGGAGAGGAGAGGAGTCCCCATCTGCCCCACCGCAGAGCAGACATCTCCAGCATCACTGTCCCAGCTCCACAGTCAGCGTCCCCCACCCTCTCCACCCCCAGCCCTCTCACTCTGATAGGGAGTAATTATTTATGTTCTTGTTTAATTAGCTCATTAGGCATGTGCTGCAGTATTTCTGATAATAAATCTCCTCCTCTAGTGGCTCTTCAGCGCGTTTTTGCTGGAGCCAGGCCGCAGTGACAGAGGCGGCTGTTGCAGATGTGAGGCTGGCTGGTGGTTGGGGCTCGGTGACCCGGGTTCTGTCCCCTGCGGGGCATGTGGCCAGGTGGGGAGGCTGCGGAGGCCCTGGGCAAGGAGACAGGATCTTGGAAGCTGAGGCGGTGGCAGCAGCCGGCACTGAACACCAGAGAGATATTTTTACCACCCGTCAAAATGCCACCGTGTGTGAGCCGGTGCCAAGGGCTGCTTCCCAAGGCTGCTTTGCACTCCTCCCCCAGCCTTTGATTGTCGCTCAAAAGAAGGTCTGAGTGAAACAGCAAGACTTTGAAAATTCCCGGGTCGGTTAGGCTGTGCCCAGCAGTCCTTTCCCTCTGGCAGGGGCTGGAAGAAAGCTGCTCTACTCTAACAAAAGTGAGTGGGTGGGAGTTGCCAGGAAAGCACATGTGCCAAGATTTAGACCCAAAGCACCCTCCCCCCCCACACACACATTCTGTCTAAGACGGGCCTACGAATAGGACCCCACCCCAAAATATTCCTTCGTAGAAGATCAAAGGGCCTGAAATTCCACCATTAGAAATGCACTTCTTTGCACTTATCATAGGCAAAACCTAGGTGATGTTGCAGTGGTTTCCTCCAGGACTGGTCAACAGAGGATATGGACCAGAGACTGGGGCACAGTGGAGGTCCCAGCAGCAGGAGGTGGGAGGGGGTCAGGGAGAGGTCATAAGGTGACCTCAAAGCCCAGTTCCCCTGTATGGACATATCGCCAAGGACTTGAGAGAGCTCAGGGAAAAGGAGGGAAAGCCAAGGTCTTGGGACTCGTCCAGCTATTTATTCGGCACAACTCTCTTGGATTCTGTTCTTCTGTCTTTAAATGGGCCTAGTTCTTGCTACTTACAAGACTGAAGAAGGTCCAGAGTTAGAAAGGGACAGTTCAAGGTCATCCAGGCCAGTTCTCTCCTTTCTTTGTGAATCCTTATGATGCCCACCACTTCTCCCATCTATCACCCCACCTCTCCTCCCCTCCACATCCTTAGGATGTTAACTGGCCCCATATGGGAATAGCTTGCATACACAAGAAACTATCCCCTCCTTTTCCCCCCCAAGAGCCCCAATTACCATTGGATGCTCTAGCTGCGAAGATTTTCCTTATTACAAGCCCCCCAACTCCATCTGCCTCTACTTCCTGCCCTTCCATTCTGCCTTCATCCTCATCAGAAGTAAAATGTATTCTGGTTTCAAAATAGGTCCATTTAATGTTTGCAGGTAATTCTCATGGCTTGCTGAATGCTATTTTTTTTTCCAGCTTCAATAACCTCCTTCCCTGCCTTCTTCCCTTCTTGCCTCTCACCTTTAGTCATTGAAGCAGTCTTTATTTTATGCAGCTAATGTCAAGTCTGGGCCACTCACAGAGGAAATGGCCACTCACCAGGACACACCTGCCCTCCTGCAGCTCTCATTTCCCAGGGAGGTGGACCTAAAGGACTCGGTACTTAAGGAATACCTGACTCAGTTACTATGACTAGAATAAGTGCTGTGCAAGCAACAGGCAGGTCCTGGAAAGGTCAGGGAGGTCTTTTTGAAGGAGGTGACCCAGAAGGTCAAATAAGAGCTCGGTCAGTGAAGAGACACAGGAGGCATTTCAGGTACAGGGTGGTGGTCTGGTTGTCTCCGGAGCAGAAAGGGAGTGGCGGGTACATTCTCTGGTAGTGCCTCCGGCTGTGCCCTCCCTCTGCATGGGTGGGGTCCAGTGGGCAGTATGCTGGATGTCGTCTGGCCATCCCCAAGTGGACTGCAGCACTCCTCCTGGGCTGGGGGTACCCCTCATCTAGAGTACAATCAGCCCTTTCTGCTCCTGTGGTCCCAGGTCCACCCAGACTGGATGCCCCCAAGAAAGTTGTTCCTCTTACTTTGTTCTGAGGCCATCACACACACCCCATGCTCTTCCCAGGATAGAATGACCCAGGGCTGCCCAGCGGATCTGTAGGCATGCCTTACTTACCTGGCATAACCAACCATCCTGGGGTCCAGGGCCTCTAGCTCAAACCTCCTTGCTGATCTCTAATCTGCCATAGAATAGTTATTTTTTTTTTAATGTACTTGTCTCCTATGTTTTCATGTGGCAAATCATCTTATGTCTTTGGTTAGAAGTAAGTGGATTATAAATCACAAAACCAACTGATGGAAATTAGGTCAAAAGTGCCAAGTAAATGCAGATTTTTTTTTTCTCCAATAATGATGATGATAATAAGAACCAGCCTTTTGGATAAATTATGACATGCCAGATACTATTCTAGGGGTTTCCATTTGTTAGCTTATTCAGTTCTTCCAACATCTCAATGATGAAGGTCCTGTTATTATCCTGCTTTTACGAATGAGAAAACTGAGGCTTAAAGAGGTTGAGTAGCTTCTCTGGGGTGTTCTGCCAGGGCTTTGAACCCAGGCAGGTGGGCTCAAGGGTCTATAGGCCTCGCTGCCTTAGTAATATGCAGCTACCATCTGAAAGCATACTCTGTGTGCCCCCGTTGCACTGGGCATTCGCACAACGACCTGAGAGGTAGCTGTTACTATTAAGCCCATTTTATAGGGTAGGAATCTCTAGGATCAGAGAGGGTAGGTAAGTTGCACCACGTCTCTCAGCTTCAACGTGGCAGAGACAGCATTTAAATTCAGGTCTGCCATGCTCCAGGTAGTTCCTGAGCACTCTTCTTCTTCCCAGGCTGTGACTTAGGGTAGAGAGGGGTGAGAGGGATGTCTTGGGGTCACTGGTAGTATATTCAATCTGTGGCTGGTACAGTGAGCGGAGCATGTGATTCTTGATCTCAGTGTCGTGAGTTCAAGCCCCAGGTTGGGTGTAGAGCTTAGAGAAAGGAAAGAAAAGGAAAGAAAAGAAGAGAAAAAAGAAAAGAAAGTAAAGATAAGCGACCCCATTTCCCTTCTAGATCATCCCCTACCCAGCCACCCAATCTTTTCACAAACCCAGAACCGTCAGCCTGCTGTCACTCAGAACCACCATGAGGAGAAAGGGGAAACATGAACACATCCCTCTCACCCCCACGAAAGGAAGGAAACAAGGGGAAACAGGTGGGTGTTATAGGGAGGGATCTCCACCAGAGTGGAAGAATGTCCGGGAAGTGCTGGTGATGTCTAACAACAACAACAACAAAAAACCCCTTTGCTTCTTTGGAAGCAGAAGGAGGGCCTGGCTGCATAAAGGGCCTGGAAGTTTCTATGGGAGGCCAGCAAGCTGATGCACGCCTTTTGCCCCTTCTGTACACTGAGGAAAGTGATGGCCGGGCTCTGGGGCATTCTCATTTATAACTTGCCATTTGAACCATGGCTGTTTGGCCTCTGCATTGCTGCCTCCTCCCAGGACCTAAAAGAAACACGGGTCATGGATTCAACCCTAGTGATGGGGTGTACTCAGGAGAGAGAGAGAAGATTTATGGCTTGGTCTCTGCCCTTAATGAGTCATCATCCCCCAGAGCCACCGTGGCCACTGCCTTGTTGGCCAGGTGAAGCCCAGAACCAGTGCTGAGGGGCAGGAGGTTGTGCAGGGCTGGAGGATGGTGCCATGAATCTCTGACAGCCACGGGGCTCCCTGGCTCGTGGACGTCCGGCACAGGGAGACGCCCATGGATCACAGCTGGGCTGTTGACCTTGAGTCTTAAGCAAAGTGAGGAAAAAAGGTCATATTTATTCCATCAGAGCCACAGGAGCTATAAAATATCCGAGTGTGGATAAAGAAAGTGGTGAATCACTCATCACTCTTGGGAACTTGGCTGGTCTGTCTTTTGGCCCCATCATCCACTGGCAAGCTGAGGATCAGTGTGCTCGGAGACAGGGGATGCCAGGGGGCCCCAAATGGTGCTTCTCTGGAACACAGAAGCGCCAAGAATCGCTGAGATTCATAGGTTCCTGGAACGTGAACGTAAGATGTCCCTCGTTGCAAATGTGACCTTCTCAAGGAAGTTTCCCTGGCCCCTCCCACTTATTGATGAACCCGCCTTCCCTCTACCAACACTTCTACCTCCTTTTTTTTTTCTTTTACCTCCTTTTAACCTGCTATACTTTTCCTTTTTTTCCCATAGCAAGTTCCATTTTATGACATATTCACTCATTTACCAACTATGTTTATTCTTTACTTTCTGCCTGCCCCCTGCCCCCAATGCTGAGAATGTCAACTCCACAAGGCAGGGACTTGTGTCTAGTGCTCACTATCATTCCCCAGTGCCTGGGGATATGCACGGGCCTATAACAGGTGCTCTGGGAACATTTCTCGGATGAATGGACCAGCCTGGAAAGACCTCAGAAATGATCTAATCCCAACCCTTCCCTGTGCCCAAGAAGAGCAGAGATACAGACAGGAGGCACGGGACTTGTCTGGGGTCCTAAAGCCTGTCGTGAGTCTCCGGGCTGGGAGACGAACCAAGGCATCCAACTCCTGGACCAGAGCTGGGGTCCTAGTGGTGTGACCGGCAACCACAGCCATCGAAGATGTGCGGATGTGCTTGCTGGTCACATTCTGCTAACCACCTATAGGATCTGTTAACAGATCCGCTAACCACCTATAGGATCCGGAGCTGGCAGCCCGCGGTAGGCAGGCTGGGGCTTCCTGGCTTCCTGTCTTGATTAAAAAAAAAAAAAAAAAAAGTAACGAACAGATTGATAACGAACTCCCTAAGCCAAAGGGGGTAAAATAATATGGGTTCCAGGACTGTGGGAGGTCAGGGAATTTTTATAAGGTGGGTGAGAGGGCGGTGAGCCCCTCCCCCTCTGCCGGCCCCTTCACAGGGATCACTCATCTCCGTCTGACTCCCGGCTGTGATGGAGCATAATAATAATAGCCAACATTTATTGAACTATGTGCCAAGCCCTGTTCTCAGTGCTTTTAGGTATTCATTCATTTAATCTGCCCGACAACTCTATGAAGTGGAGAGCTTCTATTATCGTCCCCATGTTACAAATGAGAAACCGGAGGCAAATATGCCAGCATATAAATGCTTCCATTCTGGGTGCTTGGGATGCATCGGTGAATAAAACAACGAAGGATCCTCATCCTCATGGGGGAAGCAGGCAACAAGCACAATAAATGGGTAAATTATCTGGGTGTGGGGAGGCAGTGAGTGCAATGCAGGGGAGAGCGGAGCAGGGTAAGGGGTTCGGGGCTGTGGCGAGGTGCAGGCTTACATGGGGCAGCCGGCGTGGGCCTCCCAGAGAAGGTGAGGCCTGGTAGAGTCTTGAAGGAGGCGAGCCAAGCTGAGGTCTGCAGGAAGGACATTCTTGGCAGAGGGAACAGCCAGGGCCAGGCCCCAGGACCTAAGTAGGTCTGAGGAGCAGTGAGGGGCCTGGGTAACTATAGTGGAAGAGCGAGAGGCAGAGTCTAGGAGATGGGGCAGGGAGGGAGAGGGGTCAGATCCTGGGAACCTTGCAGCCCCCCCTCAAGGACATCTTCTTAAATGCTCTGATTCATTCAAACACTCACATGAGCTCACAGCCTCAAACCAACAACCTCATCTCTGCTCACACTCTTAGGATGCTTCCCTACCACCTGATAGACCCACTCTCATGCACATACTGGCCAGGGACACACACACACACACACACCAGCCAGTGGACACACACTCAACATGCTCACACTGGCCAATGAACGTACACACTGTAGAGGAAAGCAAGCCAATTCCAGGGGCTTCAGACCCATACACCCAAATAACAGTGCTGTAGAGACGCCCAGAAAATTATAGACCCAAGTCTGTGATGTACTCACACGGGATTTACTCACATGATTACTCCCATGTAAGAAGATCACAGACCCACATGGCCATCCTCCGGGGACACCAAAGTACATTTAGTGGCTCTCTTTGGTGCTCATTGTCCCCACAGACTCTGCTGCCCAGGCGTGGGGAGGGCTCGGGAGGGAGAGGATGGTAATCCTGCTGCTTTAAGATATTCTCAAGTAGAACCAGGACAGGGCACCTCCAGACCAGGCTGGCCTCACCTGAGAGCTCCCAGATAATGAAAAAGTCTCACAGGAAGGTTCATCTTCTCAGCACTGAGTCCCTGACTCCCCAGATGACCTACCAGTGCCCCCAGACAGCTCACCTTCTGCTCTGCAAGACATCCTCCTGAGGAATGCACCGGTGGGATGGCGTTAGTGTTCTCTCTGAAAAAGAGAACAGTGCTGATGAAGATCAGTAGCCAGACAGACACACAGAGATAGATGGAGAGATAGAGAGACGATAGACGTGATAAAGCAGGTAAGCATTCAGCACATTCATACATGACCTATTGAGTATATACTGTATGCCAGTATTTTTGCATATATTATTTCTAATCCTCCTATGACCTTGCAATTTAGATTTGCAAACAGCTTTTACAAACAAGAAGAATGAAGTTGTGGGAAGTTAAGCAAAGGGGTAAAGATGAGGCAGCTAGTAAGTTGTGAGTCAAGATTTGAGCTCACAGCCCGGGTCACTCGGTGTCAGATCCTATCCACTGTCAGGGTTGGGAATCTGGCCCTTTGCTGGCCCTTTGCTGCCTCCCCCTGGCTCCTGTCACCCCTCTCCTGGTGATGTTCTTATAGAATTCTAGAATGTCAGAATTGGATGTTGAAGCACACAGAAGAGAAGTAACCTGCCCAAGTCCGCACAGCCAGTCCCTGACAAAGCCAGAGTTAGACCCTTGTCCATATAGCCTGAGCCTGAGGGTAATTGATGGGTGGGGACAGCTCTGTTCCTCCATCCACCTCCCACTTGGCTGAGCACAGTAGACTCCCCACTGTGGGGAGGTCTCCCTCCAGAGGTCATTCTTTCCTACCCCTGATTGATTCCTTCCCAGCCAGCCCGCTTGTGAGAGTCAGAGGTGTCCTGGGTAGGACCAGCAGGAACACAGCCCAGAGAAGTGCTGGGCAGGCTCCTCCGGCCCACTGGGTGGAAAGGGGGTCTCTCTGCTGGGGGAGAAGCAGCAGAGTGATGCTGCCACCTGGCCAGCTGGATGTCCAGCAGGCTACTCAGTCATGGGGGCCAGCCTCCAGCCATGCTGGAGGTCCTCAAGGACGCCCTGGGCAGTTTCTCTGTCACTGGTTTGCTCGCACGTGCTGAACAATCCCTCACATTTGTGATCACTTTACCACTTACGTGCTGCATCCCAGGAGACTCCCATCTTCCTAGGTTTGCCCAAGAGTCCTGTGGGGCAGGTAGCAGGATTAGCATTCTGTGGGACAGATGACAAAGCTGAGATTTAGACGAGCGAGAGCTCCTTGTTGGAGATTGCTCGGCTAGCCGGGGGCGGGGGGGGGGGTGGTCAGGAATGGACCCTGATCTTCAGACAGCGAACCCTGGCATCTTCATGGCTGCTTCTGACTGCACATACATGTTCTAAGCACGGAATCCAGTACTCAGCAAATACCATGTTTAATGTTCACGGAGATACCAGATGATCAATATTATGAACCCATTTTGCAGGCAAGAACACTGAGTAAGGCTCGGAGCTGTGATGTGAAGTGACTTACCTACATTACAGTCAATGAATTTTTTCCTCACAGCACAAATTCCACCTCGGGACTGAGCCAATTCCCTTCTTCAAGGAGCTTCTCATCTGACAGAGGGAGGGGATTGTAACAAGGGAGGGAAAGGCAGGACCCCCAAACTCAGCCATGAAATGACTGAACACTTCATTTCATCTTGATTTCTTCCATCAAGAGTCAGCGTTGACTTCCCCACCGTCGTCAAAACACAACCTCGTGTTCCCTGTTCAGGCCTCCTGCCAAGCGTTTCACATACTTTACTTCATTTCCTCCTGGTGGTGTTCCTACAAAGCAGGTGCTAGCATTGCTATTCAACTCAGGCAGAGAGGGTGATGTAATCCGCCTGGAGTCTCACAGTTAACCAGTGGCAGGGTGGCAGGGGACACCATGAACCACCATGCGGTTTTCTTCCCCAACCTCTTTGCACCCATTCGATTTACGCCACGTTCTGCTCTGGAGCTGCCCAGTTCTTCAGCCTTCAGGACAGATGAAGAGGCGCAGACACAAGGCCAGGAGCCACCCTGTTTCACCCAGGCCCCTCCCCACATGCTGTCTATCCCTGATCTGACAGGGCCAACCAAGCCCGGGACAACAGAGTCAGGAAGGCCCTGCTGGAGGGGACCGCCCCCCGAGTGTGCATCAGCCACACGGACGTGGCAAATCTGTTTCCAACAACCTCTCTTTGCCCCACCCTCTTGGCAGAATTTGCTTAGTGATGGCATTTTGCAGGGGGTGGGGGTGTATTGTGTGTGTGTGTGTGTGAGAGAGAGAGAGAGAGAGTATACAGAACGTGAAGCTGACCATTTTAGGCATTTCTGAGTGTGCAGTTCAGGGTCACAAAGTACTTTCACACAGTTGCACCCCCACCAACTTTCCATCGTCCCACACTCAGACTCCGCACGCGTCACACACCAGCTCCCCTTTCCCCGCCCCCCCCCCCAGCCCCTGGCAGCCACCCTTCTTTCTACCTGCCGTCTCTGTGAACCTGACCACTCTCAGTACTTGTGTAACTGGAATTGTGCCATCGTTGTCGTTTAGCATCTGGCTTTTGCACTTAGCGGAATGTCCTCGAGGTTCATCCATGTTGTAGCCTGTGTCAGAATTTCATAAAAGTATGCGATGCTCCATGAATTTTCATGTCATCGGTGTGCAAGGGCCATACTCATCTCTCTGTCATCCCAGTTTTCCTACGTGGGCCGCGGAAGCAAGCGCTGTGATAACATTTTTAAGGAGGTTGGTGCCACGGGTGACTTTGCCCCTGGGCGGCTCCCCCCATGAAATGATGGATCTACCAACTGGGGGACCTGTTGGATCAGGTGCTTCATTTGGTGGCACTGAGCCGAGGTCTGACAGTTGTCTGGGTGCATTTTGAACGCGGCTAGTAGGGAATCTTGATTTCGAACACTCCTGTGTTTACAATGAGGTATAATTGGTCTGACACCTTCTGTGTTTTTTTTTTTTTTTTTTCGTAAGTAATGAATTGTTAGTGAGCAGGCGTTTCTCAGCTCCTCAAGGAGATAAAAGACAACTATCATCCTCATCGTCCTCTTCGTCCTTTTCTTCGCTGGGGGTGCCAAGTGGCCCTGGGCAAGGAGTGGAAGGGGCAGAAGTGCTTATCCCCGCTGCCTTTAATTTTTTACATTCACAGAGGAGGCTGGTACTGCTGTCCCCATCTCACACAGGAGCAAAGAGGTTCAGAGACAGAAAATGATCCAGAGTCACACGGTTGGGGGTGGAACCGGCCTTCAAAGAGAGATTTCTGTCTGATTCCCAAACCCACACTTTTTCCTCTGAGACATGTCAACCTAGTCCTTGGGGACTGGGAGCTAAGGACAAGTAAATACAGAGAGAAGGTTCACATCTCTCAAGATTTGGATGAAGGGAGGCAGGAAGAAAGTTAAAGACACACAGAGAGAGAGAGGCTTGCTCTGGGCTGGGGAGCTTGCCTGGGTCAGCTGTAGTGGCAAAAAAATGAGGCAGCAATGGTAGAAATGCTGCTTTAGGGGAACAGAATGGGTACAGTGGGGCTTCATAACAACCCCGGGCTAATCACAGAGTGTTTCCACTGACCATGTGCGCAAGGGGAGCCACTGATGGGCTGCTGCTTCCAGAAAGTCCAATGCAGTCTTGGGCAAGAGTAGGGGAGGCTCAGGAGAAGTCCAACATCTAATGGGGTGGGGGGGGATGGTGGGGTCTGACCCCACTCTCTGTGTTCAGAATGTCCCAGAGAGGAGGGCTGACCCCAGACTGCCATGTGACCAGAGGTGAGCTGCCAAGAGGCAAGAGGAAGCTGGGGCCCGAGAAAATGTCGGAAGGAATGGGAATGTTAGTTCTGGAAAAGTGGAAACTCAAGGTGGGATGGGAGTCACTGCATGATTTGAAAGAAGCCCCCGTGTGTCCAAAAACAAGCAAATAAAACACTGCCTTGCTCTGCATGTCCCCATGGGGTTGGTTTGGTGTCCATGGGAGAAGCAGCAACTATCAGGACAGAGACATGAGCTGGGATTCCCTCTGCTTGAGGTTGTGCGGAGCTGGATGGACTTCCTGACCTGTCCCTGACCCGTGGGAGTGCAGTGCTGACAGCCAGAAGAGCCTGTTTCAGAGGGACTCATACCCATCTCAAGTGGCCTTCCTGAGGTCTGTGTTTGGAGATGGCAGGGGACGGGGGACAGACCAGCAGACATCTGGGAGTTGCCAGACAAGCACCTGGATTGGAGGGTAGACTGGGCCAGTGAGGGCACCAGGACAGATCACCAGGTCTCAGAGGGCTGCCCCTGCCTCCCTAATCGGAACTGAGTCTAACCTCACGGCTGCTGGGTTCATCGCTCTGCCTGCCTTGGGACCAGATGACACTCTCGATCACCAGCTAGCATATGTTGAGTGTTCACTAGGGACCCGGCACTGTTCACAAGACAGGTGCTGACTCATTTAGTCCTCCTCATGATCCTGTGAGGGAGGCCCTGTCTTCTGTCCCCCTTTCCAGGGAGGTTGAGTGACTTACCCAAGGTCACAAAGCCAGTAAGTGATGGTGCCGGTTTTGAACCCTGATGACCCAGGACCAGCACTCTAGCCCTGACCTCCTGGCTTGATCCTTTCTGTGAGGGAGCACAGTGGAGCAGAGCAAAACTCCCTCACTAGCACGGCAGTACTAGCCAAACACGGGGCCTGGCGATTTCCTGCCCCCTCGCTGGGCAGCTGGATGTGCCGTGCTTCCGGAGTCAGGGAGCAAAGGAACGGTCTCCCCGGGTCAGACCCTCACCTATTCCTGGGTAAGCCCTCACTCTGGGGAGGTGAATGCTGAGGTAGCCTGCAGGGGCTTGCCTCACTTTGGCCTGATTTCCAGACATCTCTGCAATCACTCAGCCAGGGTTTAACTAATGCAGTCACCACATGTCTTCTGAAAAAGACTCTTAGAGTCCCGTGGAGGCTGGCAGACACATGTCCCTGCAGTGAGTGTCCCAGGCACCAGGCTGGCCCAGCCAGGACCCAGGCACAGCCAGGTCTCCCACTCTCCAGCTGTTGTGAGGTTTGCCAGCCACAGATCCCGAGGCCTGCGTTTCCACCCTAAGAGATCTGTTTCTTTTGGTTCGGCATTGCCAGCTCCCTTACATAATAGCTACTCAGGAGGAGCTTATTCTGCGCCAGATACTGACCAGGTTCTTTGTGAATCATGACTCATGAAAACCTTGTAATAACCCTATAAGCCCCCATTCTACAAAAATCGGGTATTTTTAGGCCACTGAGGCACAGGCAGGTTAGGAGATTACCTGTGGTGTACTCTTACAGCTGGGAAGCGGTGAGGCCAGCATTTGAACCCCCAGACTGGCAGTGGGGTCTGTGCATCACCCTAGCACTCTGCTGCCTCTGCACCTTCTCTTTCTTTCTAGTGGAAGATATTCCTGGGAGGCATGATGTTTATCATGGGATTGGATTGATCAGGGATTTTTCTTAATAGAGACTTATGCAATGGAAGTGTAACTAATAGACGGGCAGTGGAAAAACAGGAATGAAGATTTAGAAACAGAGAACCAGAGGGCGGCCCAGAGCCTCCATTTGCCAAGGTAGACAGGGCACTCCAGGGGCATGTGAGCTTGAGCCAGGCCCAGGGGAACCCCAAAAAGACCCCGCTGAATCTGAAGTCCGAGGAGCCAGGAGAAGCTGGAAGGACTGAAACAAAGGGATAAAGTTGCCCAAAGTCACGAGAGACCTTGTGAGGATAAAGAGAACTCAGAGGCCTCATGGAAACCTCTAGAAGTGGTCGAGTTGGTTGGTGTTCCCTGACCTGGCCCCATCCGTTTGGGGTGCTGGGGCTCACACAGGAAAGGGCCTACCTCCTGCCTGAGTGCTTAGGATGCCCTAGGAGAGCACTGTCTGATGGAACTCTGGGATGGGTTGGGGGATGCTCGGCGGCCACACTATCCCGTGTGGTAGCCTCCAGCCACATGTGACTAGCGTGACTGGGGAGCTGAATGTTTAATTTGATTCCATTTTAATTAATTTGAAGTTAAATTTAAATAGCCACATGTAGCTACTGTGTTCGGTGGTGCAAATATAAAACATGCATTTCCTTCACCTGCCCAACAAATGTTTTTAAGGGCCTCCTTTATACCAAGTGTTGTTCTCAAGGCTGGGGAAATATCAGCGAACAAAACAGGCAAAAAACCCTGATCCCCAGACGGAGAATGGAGATTGACTCTCCTGCAAGGAGGGAAAGATCATTAATAGTAAGCATACTAAATAAGCAAATGATAGCATCTTTTAGGCAATAACCATGGAATGGGGGGAAAGTAGAGCAGAGTAAGGGGCATGGGAGAGTAAGAAGTAAGGAGCCAAGAGAGAGAGATGAGAGATGAGAGGAAGCCAACCATGTTGAAAAGGAGGTCAGAGGAAGAGACACCGGAACAGAATTGAAGAAGGTGAAGTAGTGAGCGTCGGGACATCTGGATGAAGAGCACGGAGGTAAGGACAACCACCAGCGAAAGGTCCTGAGGCAGAGGCACCCTTGGCAGGTTGAGAACTGGCAGGGAAGACAGGTGCTGGTGCAAAGTAATCTGGTAAGGAGGAAGAGAGGAAATAAGAGAGGTGAGGTATAGATCACATGGGACCTGTGGGCCATGTGAGGACTTTGACAAGTGAGACAGGCCTCGCTGGGGTCGTTGAGCAAAGGAAGGACCTGATCTGACTGGCTTTTTTTTTTTTTTTTTTTTATTTGACAGAGAGAGACCACAAGTAGACAGAGAGGCAGGCAGAGAGAGAGAGGGAAGTAGACTCGCCGCCGAGCAGAAAGCCCGATGCGGGACTCGATCCCGGGACCCTGAGATCATGACCTGAGCCGAAGGCAGAGGCTTAACCCACTGAGCCACCCAGGCGCCCCCTGACTGGCTTTTAACAAGTTCCTCTGGCTACTGGGGCAGGAGAGGCAGAGAGAAGGAGAGCAAGAGGGTTTACCCAGAGGCCAGTTCAACAAGGGCTCTGATTCCCACTGGCCTGCTCTCCTGAGGGCTGTGAAATGGAGAGTGAGGGGCTTTGCTTCAGAATCTCAACAATCTTGAATATGGCTTCTTTACTTGCTGATGGGGTGAAGTAACTATCAAGAAGACAGAGGACCTCCGGACACCCCAGGGAACTTGTGTTCTCAGGACGGGCAAAGGCAGAAAGGCAGCGACAGAGCCTGGTCCCTGGCCCCTGGCCCTGGTCAGAAGTTGATAGGAGGTTTCTGATTCTTCAAGCCCTCACTCAGTCATGCCAGCTCCATACTAATTCCATTCAAAAGAACAGCCGTGTGCCTTTCCCTATTATCACTCAGGGCCATATATTTAGGGAAGGCCAGCATCTGGCATGAGACATCAGAAGAGAGAGTCTCATGGCTTGTACTAGTAATTCCAGTATTTCTAACTATTCTCTGATCCCTAGACCAGAAAAATACAGGACACAGGTTCTTCCAGACCCATACCACTCTGTCCCACTGAATTTGAACACAACCTCAGAATCCTTCTCAACCCTGGTGCCCAGCAAATACTCTGAGTTGTAACCCAACATATTTACAAGCCTTCCAGAACCTGGCTCATGGCGACTACTTTGGTGACCTCATCTCCTACCATTCTTCCTTCTCATCACTCTATTTGACCATACCAGCTTCCTCACTCTTCCTGCCTCAGGGCCTTTGTACTGACAGTTCTGTCCGTGAGAAAACTGCCTGCAAATATCCACGTGGCTCCCTCATCATCTTCAGACCTCACTTGAGCTTCAGGAAGCAGCCAGACAACACTGATGGCTCACTGAAATCCCGTCTCTACCTCTAATTAGCTAGGCAACCTCAGGGTAATTCAGTTACTCCCTCTAAAATGGGAGCCTAATTATGAAAAGTACTTTTGAGGGTTATGGTGAGCATTGATGGAGATGTTGTGAGAGTGCTGGATTCAAATCTTGTCTAGGCACAAATGTTCTATGAGACGTTGGGCAAAACACTTCTCTGAGCTTCAATTTATTTATCAGTAAAATGAGGGTCATAATAGTATATCTCCCTCACAGGGTTGCCATTAGGATTAAATTAGTTTAATTCATGTAGTGTACTCAGAAGAGTGTTCAACATATGGTAAGTCTTCAGGATATATCAGCTGTCATTGTAGTAATACATGATTTTATTTATTTATTTATTTATTTATTTATTTATTTATTTATTTGGATTGCTGTCAGTTAGCCTGACTCTAAGACAGGCTTGCTGCTAAAATCTGACTCTGTTCAATTCCATTCCAGGTGATTCAGTAGAGGCCAGATCACGCTCAGGGTTCTGGCAGGCCTGGCTTACAACACCAGCTCAGCCACCATCCAGTCCCCTGCCCTTGAGCAGGTGACCCATCTACCTGAACCTCAGTCTCTACATCTATGGTGTGGGGATAATTATTCCCACTTACACAGGCAGTGCACAGAATCAAAGAGAGCATGCTGGTCCAGTGCCCAGCACACAGGAAGGACTCAATAATTTGTGTGCCAGAGAGAAGCAGCTTGTGCAGGGAAGCAAACAGGCCCCTCTGGGGGCTTGTGGGAGGAGAAAGAGGCTGGGGATCCAGGGCCACTCACTATGGTTTAACAAGGCTCTTTCCTGTGCCCCGAGATCTCGCAGCCATCCAGAGAGGTTGGCAGGCTGGTGGTTCTGAGAAGAGCTGGTAATGAGGAAGCAGAGCCAGGGAAGTGGAGTGGGGCAGCTTGACGTGGCTTCTCCAGACGAGTGCAGGGGCCCGGCCGGCAGCCATGGTGCACCATGGACGGGAGGCAGCAGAGGTGGGGTTAGTCAGGATGTCTTCTTTACCTAGAGACGCAGGCACCTCTGGCTTTTACCACCCCTCAGGCCTCGCTGTCACTTGCGTGGTTCAAACAGGACGCCATACCCCGTGTCTGGCTGCAGGAGGGAGGGAGAATGTGGGGCTGGCAGTGCCTCTCTTCTAAGGCCTGGCCCACGCATGGCCCACATTCCATTTGCCAGAACGTATCACCTATCTACAAGGGAGGTGGGGGAATGTAGTCGGGAGTGAGCCCAGGGAGGGGGAAGTGGACTCTGGTAGTCAGCTCCCAGGCTTTGCCCTGAGGCCCCGAGCAGAGACTCAGGATCTCTCCCGTTCCCATTCTCCGATGCCCCGATACCTTTAGTGGTAGCTATTAGGAAGGATCAGGCCTGGCCTGCAATTGTCTCTGGGACAGGGCACGTGGAAGTCTCCTCAGAAGAAGCAGGGGACACACAAGACGGTCTGGGAGGGTTGAGGCTTGGCAGAAGTGGAGCAGAGCAGTGACTAACACTGGGGGGACCCGGCTCCTCTGCACACCATCTGTGTGAAGCACTGCCAGCCCCTGCCCCCCGCCACCACACACACCCCTCCATGCCCACACTCACACGCCCCAGATATATATCTACCTGCACACTCATAAAGGTGGTCAGGAGGCCACGCGGTGAGCCTCAGGCATATAGAAAAATGCCTCTCCGGAAAGATCTCCTGGGGACCAGCCAGTGTCTGGGAGTCACCATTAGCCAGCCATCATATTTAAAGAAGATTCTCTCCCATTTGTATAGGCCTTAACATTTAACAAAGCACTCTTTCATTCACTCAGCCGTAAAGTAAATATTTACTCAGTGGTGACTCTGGGCCAGATACCATGATTGGCAGTGGAGCTCCAGAATGAGTAAGACAAGGCTGCTGTCCTCAAGGGAGTCCGTGGCAGCTCATGAACCGAGAAGGGCTCTAAGGCAGGCAGGCAGGCACGAGGGCGGGGACAGCTCCCTGTGGGGTCAGTGGAGTCAGACATGACCTTGGGGTTAGGCCCCAAAGGATGCAGTCACCCAGTGCAGAAAGAGATAGGAGGCTTCCAGGAAACAGGGGCTGCTGGAGGCAAAGGGGTTGGGTGGCTTATGCAGAACTGGGGAGAGACTCGGAGAAGGTGGCCAAGTGCTTCCTGATGCTGGAGTTCCATGAAGAAGGGCCAAGATGTACTGCTGCTGATGTGAAGCCAGGAGAGTCTTTTCCTGAAATGCCAGGGGGAAAATGAAAACAGGTAGAACATTCTCGTCCTGGGAAAACTACCTCCCACGTCACTCAGGACTCAGTCAGGAAACAAAAATCCACTCTAGATCTAAGAGGGAATTCAGTGCAGGGATTGGGCTACACAGGGGATGGAATCGCTGGGGCTTCAACCAGGGGTAGGGAGGCATCGCAGAGATGAGCGACAGCGGAAAGCCATAGCCCCCCACCCCACCCCACCCAGGGGTGGGGAGCACAGGAGATGACAGGACCAGAGCCAAAGATCCAAATCCATCTGGCAGGAACCAGAACCCCAGGAGCTGAGATCACAGAGGGGCCCCAGGAGCTGATAGAAAACCACCACAAGAAGCAGAAAAAGAGGAATAGCTGGCTTCTGCCCCACCTCTGGCCCTCCAGCCTTCTTCCGGGCCCCCATTGGCCGACTCTTCCTGGAAGCCCGAGGCTAAGGAGCCTGGGAACAGGCAAGGGAGCCTGGGAAATGTAGTTCCTTGGCACATGGAGTGGGGACAGGTGAAAGGGAAGGCAGACAAGTGAGCAAAACAGTCAGGTAACCAGTATGCTCCCGATTCCTTCCCAAACCTCCGGCATCAGCTGTAGACATCAGCTGTAGATTTGTCTGATAGGATTACGCTGAATGAACGAATGCCCAATGAATATTAATAGGGGAAAAAGAAAAACAACTCAGAGGCAGCCACTTACGTTTGTTTTGTTTTTCCTGGGTAAGTGCTTGGGGTTGCAGCTTTAAATTGTGCTTTAGAGCACGTGAGCTTAATTAAATTTAACATGTTGGAGCAACTGAACTTAAAATAGCAACTCATGTTTTCTGCTAGCGGAGATGTCGCCGTTGTATGTGATTGGAAGAAGCCTATCAGGATTTCAGGATGTCTTTCACGAGGAGGGCTGTGACTGATGCTTGTGTCAGATATGGCCTGTTGCCTCTCCAGATCCACTCCTCTGTGCTGCTGTGTGCCCTGGAAGGCTGACCAGTGTGCCCCCAGGAATCCCGGCTTTCAGTGGGGTTCAGCCATGGGGAGCAACAGCAGAAGATTGGGAAGAGGGAAGAGAGTGAGGTCAGGGTCTGCTGACCTCCCCTGGTATGCTCAGGGCTAGACTGGGGAACAACTTGGCTGCTACAACCCTGGGTCATGGCGTGTTCCCTCATGGCCCCCATTCCTGAATCTACCCCTTTGTAACAAGGTCCTTTGTAAGCAAAGGCTTTAATTACCCCCTGTCAGTACACCTTCTGCCACTAATGGGCCCAGCTGTTTCTGAAGTGTTTTCCTAAAGACTGTGGGCAAAGTCAGAGGGTGCATGGGTGGAGGGGCAAGAATGCGGTGGGCAACCTGGTTTAGGAGCTTGGACTGTCTCTTGTAGGTCACAGTCAGCCCTTGAGTGTTTCAGTGTGGCCAGGGGCGTGGCCCAAGTTGTTTCAGATGGTGCGCTCTGGGGTTGGTTGTGCTGAACTCAGATGTGAAGGGAGTACAGGAAGAGACAGGGAGGCCTGTTTGGAGGCCGCTGCACTCGTCTACACCAAAAACGGCAAGGCCTAAGCAAAATTGTGAGTATGGAGATGGAAGGCAGGGAGATGTCCAGAAGGTGGAACGTGGGACGTGGATAGGAGTGAAAAGGGGACCTGGGCTCTCCAGATCTAGCCTGGAGGGTCAGCAGTTGTTCTGGGGACCATGAATGGGTAGACAGGTCCATACAGGCCAAGTTGACTTTGGATGGAATCCATTTCACACTACTTTCTCGTGAAGATTGTCTTTTTGGTTGCCTGGTGAAGGAAGCAGCCTTGCTTATGGCTGGAAGTGTGGGCTCTGAATTCCCGAGGATCCAGATCTGGTCTCGGCTCCCCCCCTCCCGAGGGAAAGTGAAACTGCTTAGCTTCCTCCTTCCCTAAATGGGAATGATGTTAATGACTTCCTTCAGGGGGGGCCAAGGGGGTTAAGTGAGATAATGTACACAAACTTCCAGGCACAAGACGAGGGCTCGGTGAACGCTGGTTGTTACTGTTTTTGCCAAAGGTGGACTTGACTGCCAAGGCTGTTTGGAGCCAGCTGGCTCTGGCTCATGTAAGTACACACATACACACACATACACATCCAGGATCCCAGAGCTGCTTCCCTGCTCTTAATCCTGGGAAGCAGGCCCTTTCCTCTGGCCATGTTTCTGACGCACTGGTTACAGTGGGAAGCTTTCCCCAGCCTGCTCCTCTCACCCTGGTGCCAAGGATCAGCCTGCCCTATTGCGCCTTGTCGGCAGCACACCCGCTGTGGCTTGATTCTATTCTGAGCTGCCCTTACTTGGGAAGCAAGGGGGAGAGAGGCCAGGCAGAGTCCCACACAGAATCACCCTAAGGCCTCAAGAAAACAGGACAGTGTCTGAGAGGCAGGATGGCACTGTGGTCCCCTGAGGCCCCGACTGCCCAGTTCAGATCCCAGCTCTGCCGAGTACTAGCTGGGTGCTCCTGGGCAGCCAGCTTAACCTCTGTCTGCCTCTGGTTCTTGTCTGTAAAATGAAGATGACCATTGCTATTGGGAGTATTAATCCCCTTAAAGACCTCGGAAGGGTGCCTGGCCCACAGGAAACCCTCACTTGACCTTCACCCCTCTTCTATATTTTTAATTAGTGGTAGTGGTGATATGTGCTTTCCAGGAGAAGACAGCTAAACACAGATAGGAGTTCCGGGCTCATGATCCATTCCCCGTGTCCTAGGATTGGTGCAAAGGTTAAGCGCAACACGAGATGTGAAAACCCCATCACGTCACAGGTGTTCAATAAGCAAGCTGGCCCATCCCCTCCTCAAATGGGTGTGCTCTGACATTGCACATGCCCCAGCGAGGTGCTGGGAGGCAGAGGTTTGGGCTCAAATCCCAGCTGTGTATGTTTGTTTCTTTTTTTTTTTTTCCCATTTTATTTATTTTTTCAGCGTAACAGTATTCATTCTTTTTGCACAACACCCAGTGCTCCATGCAAAACGTGCCCTCCCCATTACCCACCACCTGTTCCCCCAACCTCCCACCCCTGACCCTTCAAAACCCTCTGTATGTTTGTTTCTTACCTCTGCCTCCCCACCTGCAGAGTAAGGATCATGGTAGGGGCTGCCTCAGAGAGTCACTGTAGGACCAAGTGAGCTGGCAGCCACAGGGCCCTGAAAAGGGGGCCTGGCACACAAGTGACCCTCAGGGTTTGCTCCTACTGTCGTCACTGTTTTGGGTGCAGATAGCTCCTGCCACTCCGACTTCTGGGGGAGTGAAGTGGGCTCTGCCCAGTGGATGGGCCTGCAGGCCAGAGAGCCTGCTGCTGGAGGCATATGAGCTGCGGTAGGCTCTGAGCCCTGCTCCAGGGAAGGGGCGGGTGACAGGCCTCAGGCTGGGACAAGCTTTTCAGTGAGATGAGGAAACATGCCCTGTGTTTGTCACATGTAAGGAGCAAACCCAGACAATGGACCTGGAAACCAGTGTTAAAGGCTAGTGGCCCCTCTTAGCAGTCCCAGCTGTGTGACTTCAGGCAAATCACTTAACCTCTCTGAATCTTGGCCATTCCTTTTGTGCTATGAGAGGACTAGTCCCTATCTTCTCAGGATTGCCACGACGCCCAGGCGAAAGAGATAGACCTAAGGGGCTGGCCCACAGGCACTTGCGGACCCCTCCCCACCCTGCACCGAACCCAGCCCCACCACCCCACCTCCCCACCTCTTGTAGCTGTGGGCTGGGGTTGGGGCTGGGGACCAAAGTTTCCTCCACTGTGGCTTCCCCATCCGCAGAGCAGGCAACCGCCTCTCGTGCTGCCCACTGACGGGATGTCAATAGATGCCTGTCAGCTCGATCCTGAGTGAGGAGTTCCTGGGTGGAAGTTTCCAGGCTCTGGTATTTCATATTTGAGATCTCAATTAAGCTGCCCATCTCTGGGTTTTTGGGGTTGATGGGTGGCGATAGAGCCCTTGAGTAGTAGGGGACTGGAGAATGGAGGGGCAGTGGGAAGGGCTCAGAGGGACGTGGCCCCTTCAGGACACGGTGATTATCTTTGCAGGAGTGTTTATGGGGTGACACGGCCATTGTCTCTGGAGATATCACAGGCAGGATACATGGACAGGGCCTTAGAGATCAGGGATTGTGCCCAGGCTTCCTGAGTGTCCCAGCAAGGGGGGCCCAGGACAGTAGACAGTCTCCAGTTTGGGAGACTGAGGCCCCACCATACCTTCCCCTAAGGTGTAGGTAGGGACCAGTTGATGCTGCCCCAAGCAGAGACTCTCTTTCCCCAGGCCTCTCTGGATGAGCTTGGCCTGCTATGCCCGCGAGGGAAGAATCATCACTTCCCTCTGGGAAGCAGAATCGTCCTCCTGTCTTCAACATTGCCCTGTCCCCCTCCCCTCCTCGCCTCCAGCTGTCTTCTGCTTAGAACCCGCCAACCTGGTTTGCAGCAGCAAACCTTTTCCTGACAGGCCTGAGAAAGTCATTTGCAGAGGAGGATGGCGTGGCCTCCGAGAGCAGGGCCTTGACTGTGACTCCCCAGGGCACAGGCCCAGGGAAGGGCTCAGGCGATATCCACAAATCTCTAGGACACAACAGGGTGGACGGGGTCTGGGGTATCTGGAGTGGGGGCCCTGGCAGGCCCGGCTCCCACCACCTCCCAGAGTCTGAGGGAGATAGTGCGGGACTCAGGCTGGGGGTCCCTTTGTTCAGACTGGGCTTCTGCAGGCTTTAACCTCTCTGCCTCTCCGTGTCTCTCCCTCTGCCCCTCCTGTGGCCCTCTCCCGTCTCTGCCTGAGGCCCTCCCTTCTTCTCTGTACCTCCTTCTTCTTACCTGCTCTTCACTCCCCCCTCCTCATTCCCTTCATCTTCACACTCCTGGCATCTGTATTTCTGCCTCTTCTGGGCCCTTGGGCACCTGGTCTGCGTGTGCAACTCTCCCTGACGCTTCCACCCCTGAATCTGTCTCTTGCTGCCCTTTTTACCCCCGCCCTGTCCTTCTCTGACTTCTTACCTGGGCCCCTCTCCTCCTTCCTCTGGGACAACTTCACCTCCTCCCATACCTTGTTCCTATCCCCTGCCATCCCTTCGTGCCTTTGCTTCCTCCTCCTATCTCCCCTCCCCTCCCATCTCCTTGGCTCCTTTTCCTGTCTCTTGGCTCATCCCTCTCTCTCCTGCTCCACCTCATCTCCTCTGTGTCCCTGTGTCTGTCTCCCTACCGCCAACCCCTCCTGTCTCTGTCACTTTCTCTCTTTCTGTCTCTGCCGATCCTCCCTGTGTTTCCCCTGTGCGTCCACCCACTCCAGGATGATCCCAGCCTCCAACAAGGCCTTCGTGGTCAACAACCTGGTGTCAGGAACCGGCTACGACCTGTGTGTGCTGGCCATGTGGGACGACACAGCCACGACCCTCACGGCCACCAACATCGTGGGCTGCGCCCAGTTCTTCACCAAGGCTGACTACCCACAGTGCCAGTCGGTGCACAGCCAGATCCTGGGCGGTACAATGATCCTGGTCATCGGTGGCATCATTGTGGCTACACTACTGGTCTTCATCGTTATCCTCATGGTGCGGTACAAGGTCTGCAACCAGGAGGCCCCCGGCAAGCTGGCAGCCGCTGCTGTCAGCAATGTGCACTCACAAACCAACGGAGCCCCGCCACCTGCTCTGGCTGGTGCACCCGGCGGGGCCCCGACGCAGGGTCCACCCAAGGTGGTGGTACGCAATGAACTTGTGCAGTTCAGTGCCAGCCTGGCCCGGGGCAGCGACTCCTCTTCCTCCAGCTCCCTGGGCAGCGGGGAAGCTGCAGGGCTGGGACGGGGCCCCTGGAGGCTCCCACCCCCTGCCCCCCGCCCCAAGCCTAACCTTGACCGCCTGATGGGGGCTTTTGCCTCCCTGGACCTCAAGAGTCAGAGAAAGGAGGAGCTGCTGGACTCCAGGACTCCAGGCGGGAGAGGGTCTGGGACATCGGCCAGGGGCTACCACTCGGACCGAGAGCCACTGCTGGGGCCGCCTGCGGCCCGGGCCAGGAGCCTGCTCCCCTTGCCCCTGGAGGGCAAGGCAAAGCGCAGCCATTCCTTTGACATGGGGGACTTTGCTGCTGCAGCTGCGGCAGCTGGAGGGGTCGCCCCCGGTGGCTACAGCCCGCCTCGGAGGGTCTCGAACATCTGGACAAAGCGCAGCCTCTCTGTCAATGGCATGCTTTTGCCCTTTGAGGAGAGTGACCTGGTGGGGGCCCGGGGGACTTTTGGCAGCTCCGAGTGGGTGATGGAGAGCACGGTGTAGGCCTGGGGGGGCCTCCTCCCGCTCACCCTTGCAGAGTGGATGAAGGGGAAAGAATCTGTACTAGCAAGTCTTTGTGGAGTTTCCATGGTGATGTTTACATCTAGGGACAGTTTCGTCTCCCTGTCAACACCCCCTCCCCCACCCCACCACCAACCCACACCACCTTCTAAGCCTGTCCCCCACCACCCAGCTGGGGTGTGCTCAGGGAAAGCGGATTCGATCGCTAAAATGTCGGACTGAGCCCTGAGTGTTTGGAAAGGCAGACTCCCTCCTTTCTGATCACGAATGTAGTGTGTAAGCAAGTGGCTTTGGATTGCTTATGGTTTTTATTTCTTAATTTATTTTTCCCACTTCCCAGACTCCTCCTCTTCATTCACACAGATCATGGAGAATTTATTCTTCATATGGGGGTGCATTCCCAGCAGCCCTGGTAGTGGGAGATTATTGTCCTTTGACAAGAGAAGGGAAAGAGTCTGACTGCACACTTGTTTGGAGGGAAGACTGTGGCATCTTCTGCCCAGACTCCTTATTCCCAACTGTCCGCATGCTTGGGGGAGATGGACAACCACCCCCACATTTGATCCAGCTCCCTCCGCTCAGATATCGTGACCCACACCCATGACAGCAGGCTAAGCCAGAAGGGTAACTTCCAGAACTTCTTATGTGTGGGAAAGAGAGAAGGGTTTTATGAGCCATAAGGGTATAAAGGATATAAACTTCTGGAGTTTCTGTAAGATTTTTACCTCTTTTGTGGGGAAGCTGGGACCAAAATTCCCCATGAGCTTATGGCGGGCCAAGAGGGCTTCTCTTGAGGAAAGTAGAGTGGAGTGGCAAAAGGAGCACTGGACTTGGAGTCCAAAGCTCTCAGTATGGGTTCCAGAGCCACCACTGAATAACCAGCTGAGCACCTTGGGCAAGACCCTTTTCTTTTCGGACCTCAGTCTCTTAACTCCCAAACTACTGGATTGTACCCAGTCTTTGATTCCCCTCAAGTTCTAAGAACTAATTAAATCTTCCGTGACTCTAGATGTAATGGCTTCCAGATCAGTAGCACGAGCAGCACAAGCTGGCAGAGCATCCCTATTTTTCCTCCTTGACACACAGGGAGAATTCTAGAGGTTTGGGAGGGGGAAAATGAAATCTGTTTATAATGGTAGAGTTTTGAAGTTTGAAGAGGTGTTTGTAATCATCTCATCCTTACCCTCTCTCCCTCCCCCACCCACCTCAGAGCATACAGGACTTGCCCAAGGTCACACAGTGAGTTAGTGACTAAGTCAATGCAGGTGCCAAGGCCACCCCCTAGGATGCTGTTTGGAATTCATTATACTGTCTTCACCCCGGCTCAGGCATTTCTGTGTCTAAAGTCCATCCCTTGTTTGTTCCTGAGGAAGGTGGCCCAGGGTGGGACATAGGGGATGACTTTCCTGGATGCCAGCTTTGAGGAAGATCCATCCATCCATGGAAATGACAGAGGGTGATGGGCAGGTGCACCTAGGTTCCTTTCTACCATGGGATGAACCCCCACACCCCAGACCATGTCAAGAGGGGGCAGAGGACCTGTAGCCAGGGAGAAACTATTCTAGAAGCATCTGGAGGACCTTCCCCTGCATCTCTGTCTCTCCTGGTCTCCGTCTCTTCCAGATCTCTCCTCACTGCCAACATACTACCTCTCCCTCGGTCTCCCCAAACCATTCTTTGCTCTTCTGAGTCTCTGCCATTGATCTAACTTCTCTCCTGTTCTTCTCCCTTCTTCCACTTGCCAATCACACTACATACAATGTCTAGGTGAGTCTACTTCTGCTGAAGGGTTCTGATGGGCTCAGACCTGGTGCTGAGCTGGCAGCCTCCAGTCCCACTTAAAACACACAAGAAACTAGTGGGGAACTGTCTATGCAGATTGCCTTCTGGCTTCAGGCCAGGAGCCTCCAAATCCCTTGTCTTTGTCCTTCTCCCTTCTACCCCTCCTGCCTCCTCTCACCTTCCCTCCACTCTCCTGTCTTCATTCTTTTTCTTTCTGTTGACCCTCTGCCTTCCCCAGTCCCTTTCTGGTCCGGATGGTCATTAGTAGCCCAGGACAGTCTCTTCCTGAGACACGTTAATTTTCTAGGCCAGTCCTGGGGCCAGAACATAGGACTTCCCCAGTCATGGTGGCAACCACGGAATTGGGTGACTTGAACAGAAATCTCTCTCTCCCTCCCTCTTTCCCTGCCCAAGTTTCTCTTCTCCCGTTTTCCTCCCTGAGCTTTTTCTTGTTCAGTATTTCTAAAGGTAGCCATTGAGGAAGTGACCCGGAATACCACCTTTCTTTTTGCTTTTGGGTTCGGACACCCAGAAGGTAATGGTGGACACCGGAAGGGCAGGAACCAACCATGTGTTTCAGTCAGTGGCCCCGAGCTCAGTCATGACATGATATGTACTTGCACTCGTGTTTGTCATGTTTCTGACTCGGAGTTTTGGAAAGCAGCATCCATGTGGTCAGAATATAAATGCCAACTTTCTTTGCTAAAAAAGAAATGTACAGTAAAATGTACAGTTTAAAAAACAAAACCAACCACACTCCTTGGGAGAGAGAAAAAAAGAACATTCTCCTATCTGTGAATGTCTGCTGTTCATTTCTCTAGAAACTGCGGTTTTCTGAAGGTGGCTTTGAAGTGGCATTTTCTCTTGCACCTGTGTTTGTTACTGCCCCGTGGGAGCCTGCTTCCTGCCAAGTTCATATATAAGATGGGAGCCGTCTGAAATAAGAGAGAATGGGGTCGTCCTTCTGAAATAAAAAACAGTAGAGGGATCTGGAGGGAAGCTCCAGGCAAAGAAGGAATGGTCCATTCTCAGCGGCCCTGCCTGTCCCACTTGGTATCTCAGACCTGCCCTGCCTCCTTTTTCCTGTACTGTGGCCACCACCACACTTAACCACTAGGGGCGCACGGACACCTCCCACCCATCTTGGTTGAACCTTGGAGGACAGTTTTTCAAAAAGGTTATTTCACAGGGAAACTTGGGACAACAAACCAAAGCATAAACCCAAGGTATAGAAACGAATAAATTTCTCTGGAAACAGCTTCCCAACCCTAGCTACATCTAGTGGCTAGATTAGCACTGTCCAACTGGAATAAAGTGCGACCCACATGGTCATTTTAAATTTTCCAGTGGCTGCATTAAATCAAGTATGAAGAAACAGGTGGAATTCATTTTAATAATATATTTTATCTAATCCAATATATCCAAAAGAGTATTATTTTAATGTGTGATCACTGTAAAAGTGTTAATAAGACCTTTAAGTTTGGGGTAGGGAGGAGGAGTTTTATTGCCCCCAAAGTTTTGAAAATCGAGTGTGTGCTCTCAATCCAGACTAGCCACATTGAAAGTGCTTGAGAGCCACATGTGGCCATTACTGGTCACTGTATGGGACAGAGCAACTCTAGACAGAGAGTGATTGACTTGCCAGCACACCCTGTGGAAGGGGAAGGAGGCTAACAGTTATTGAGCACCTACAGTTTCCAGGTCCTGCGCTGCTACTAACCAGACATTTCTCACTGAAGCCTCTCAGTGTAGATATTCTCATGCTGATTTCACAGATGAAGGGCCTGAGGCCCAAGAGAGGTTAAGTAAGTTGCACAAAGTCTGGCCACAGAGCCTCAGCTCTTTCCATAACATCACCCCCTATTCTTTCTTCCTCCCTTCACCCCAAGGATTGTATTTTAGACTGGTGGAAGTCCTCAGATTTATAGCCTAATCTGGAAGCTCTTGGTTTGGCGTCAAGGTCTGGTAAAATTCTCAAGTGTTGACTCCAGGTAAGGGCCCCTTGGTTAAGTGGTTTCCTCTGACCTCACACCGGCCTTTCTGGCCCTTCTTGGCCTATGTAACACATTCCCTCCCCTGACAGGAAAGACTCCCCCAGGCTTCAGAAGGTCCTGTTCAGACCACCCTTGTGATCAGCCCTTCTCCTGGCCTGGAGACTTCTAGAAGATCCCTTGCTTAATAGTCTTCCACCCCCAGCCTCATCTGGTCCCCCATGCCCTGAAAGCCTGCGAGTTCATCCCTGTAAGATAGAAAGCCTCATGCCAGCTCCCTCCAATGACCAACCCCATCTTCCCACCACTTCCTGTCCCTAAACTCTCGTCCCTATCAGGAGAAGCATTCGCCCACCCAGATCCTCTTTCCGGATTGAGAGAAGCTTCCGTTCTCTGCTCTTTTGCAGAGAAGAGGTAGCTGATACACTCTGAGCCCATCCGAATTATTAAGCTTTCTGACAAATACTCCAACGCCCTTTTCCCAAATTCTTGATAATGACATTCCTAGTTTCCCCTCAAAGGAGAAACTTTTCATTTTGCCATCATTAACACTGCTGAAAGTCGAAAAGAATTTATGCACATTTTTTAAGGAATATGATTTCCAGCTGGTTAAAAGGAAGGTCATTGTCTCAGGCTTCCCCCTCCCAAGACAAGTAGTACCTCTTTCTCCCCAGGTCTCTAGGTACTGATTTTTCTGAAGCACAGCCTGGGTATTTGTGTGTCTTCTATTTTCTGTTCTCTGTGTGTCTGCAGTGAGGGTTTCAGGGCTTGAGCCAGCGAGGCGGGACTTCCTCTGTTCTTACAGCCACTGCCGTCTCTGCAAACTGCTGCTGCTGAAATCGACACACTTACTCAAAAGACAAGATTTGGCAGACAGCAGTCAAATCCCTACCACGCGGCTTTAAATAGCACACCTAGATTCTCAAACCCAGCCGCTCCCGTGATGCAGTTGGCAGCAGGAAACTTGTTGTGACAAGGCTTCTCCCAGGTAAATACCTTAGGTTTCTACCTTTGCAGAATAGAATCGGACCCACCCAGGTTGCTCTCCCAACATTTACATGGAACACTGCTGCCTTTACAGTTTAAAGAAAGTTTTTTTTTCTTTTCTTTTTTTTTCTTTTTCTTTTTTTTTTTTCTTTTGCTTTCAGGCTTTAAACCTAAGATCTTCGTTTCTGATCTTTCATGATCTCATTTAAAGTCTCCCACATCACAGCCAGTCAGTGTTTACTACAGGGCTCAGGATTTCCCTTCCCTACAGTCTCTAGCAGAGGGAATTGCTATGCTCTCCAATAGACCAAAGAGGGGAGCTGGCCTTTGCATCTCAAGCTATCCTGTGATGCCCATCATAGCCACATAGCATCTTCTGACGGACCCAGCCATCTTGCCGGGTGTCCTCGTTTTGGATTCTTGGCATCTTTCTTCAGCTCACTGACTCCAAGCAAATGGGTCCATATTGCAGGCTCTTGCCTGGTTGTTTTCCTCTTCTTGTTGGGGTCCTTGAGCTTCTAGTTCCTTTAGCCAACAGCAGAATGTGCTCCTGGTGAATGAGAACCACTATTCTCCCCCAGCATCTTGCGCTGGTGTCTGGGGGACTAGGGCAAGGGAGATCTCATTATCTCATCCCTTTCTGAGATGTCAGTGCATCCTGCAGACACCCGCTTGGTTTCTTAGTGATGAGGGGGTGAAACTGGAATTGCACCCATCTCCATGGGATCCCCAAACCATCTGGTCTGCAGCCAATCAGCCCACTGACCAGCCTCCCACGGCCTCAGGTCGCTCTGTCCAGCTGCCCATCTGCTTAAGTGATGATGAGCACACCCCCTCTTCTTTCACCACCTCCTCTGTACCATGTGTTCATTGGTGCTCCCTGGCCACCCAGCAGCGACTTGACCAGGGGTGAGTTCGCTTTCCCTTGACACCTCCTGTGCTGTATTTGAGGTGTCTCCTGTTCTCCAAACTGTACTTACCTCTGTTAGCTGAACTTCCTGACACTGTTCCCACTTTCTCACAAAGAAAAAACCACAGAGCCTCACGCCCCCATCACCGACTCGGCACATCCTGACAAGAGGCAGGTATCTCGTTCTCTGTTCCAAAAGGAATGTTATGAAGAAGAAGAGAGTGAAGACTTGGGTTATACCTACTAATTCTGAATGTTTCCCTCCTGGGTTCCCTATCACATTCCACCCATTCCTCTGGGGATCTCTCGAGGATACGATTCTGCCTGTCTACCCAGGATGGGTTAGTTGCCTTATTTACCCAGACCAACACGGGGAAAGTTTTATCCCTTCATTAGGTTGACATAAAATTAACATTTTCCAAGTGGACGTTGAACGGCAAAATTAAATTGCTAATAATAGCTGACATTATTGAGATGTTTCCTATGTGCCACGCGCTGTTCTAAGAGCTTGGTGTAATCTCACTTTATTATCAAAAACAACACAATGGAGTAGGTATTATTAACATTCCCATTGGGGAAGCTGAGGTAGAGAGGGGTTAAATAACTTGCCCCACATCACACAGTGAGTGAGTGGCAGAGTTGGATAAACATTCAATAAATGGATTTGCACTGAGTTACCTGCAGAGCTGCAAAGGCGAATAGAAATGCAGTTTTCTGGGTTTCATGTCAAAGGCCTGAATCCTGGTGTGTGAACCTTGAATTTGAGAAGACCCAGCCCAGTAGAAAAAGTGAGAGAGGTGGAGAAATCAACGCTGTAGGCATTCAACATGCATTTGCTGACCTGCTGTGTGCCCCACACTGTGCCTGGTTTTAAAAAGAAATCAAAATAAAAGTGAAGGACACTGTGCATGCCCTTGAGGGCCTTCCATGTTTCCCGGGCCAGGGACATGAGCTAGTTTCTATATCTCTGATTTTGCAAAAATGGGTTCGTTTTTTATTTCAAGATAATGTATAGCTCTGGGGAACCTACTATCCCGGAGGAGATGACTGAATGGATGGATTGGTCAGGGCCACAAGCCCCAGGTGGCACCTCTGGCTGGAAGAATTCACTAGATATTAAGTTCCAAAGGAACCTGGCATGGGAAGTGATGAGGTTTGTGCCAAACAGGAACCAGGTCAGGATTGGAATCCTGCACCTGGGCAAGCAGGTGCGGATGGCGGCAACTAGATGTCCCAGGAGTTTTTGAGGAGGAGTGGTGGGAAGTAGGATGGAGAGAGCCAAGGTGTCCTGGAAGAGGGGCAGTTGCAGAGAACTTGGTGGGGGGGGGGGAAGGTCCCTAGTAACCCAAGGCAAATACAATTGTTCGCGTGGGTGAGGGGCCCTTTAGTGGGAAGAGCTGGGTTCAGAGCCATTTCTTGGCCCTGGTTTCTTTCCTGGTAAAGTATCAAGGGTAAGTATCAACCTTGGTAAGTATGCCTGAGAAGTACCATGTAGTTCAATAGATCACACATCAGACTGGAAAAAGCAGAGTGATAACAGTCATTATTATTAATGATATGCATCGTTGAAAACATTATTATAAATTACAGGGAATTAGTGACAATAGTAGGTATCTCAGACTCAGAGAATCTTAGGGCTGCCAGAGCTATCAGGGGCCATCCCCTCTAGCCTCCCTCAATGGGGATTAGAATCTTCTGTTCAATATCCATGAAAACCATCATTAATCTTATTACAAGCAAGATTATGCATGATGAATTTCAGAGTTCATCCCAGGCAAGAAGTGGCTCCCCGTACTCCAATCAGATCAAGGCCTGATGGTTATGACACCATATTCCTGGTGGGCCCATGTGGAGCCATCATTCCTGCCTTCACATTCCTGTGACACATTCCTGTCTTTTGCTAGACAAAAAGCAGCTCTCAGAGTGCTGTGGCCAAAATCATGATGGGAAACTAGGTACAGAGCCAGGACCTTGGCTGAGAAAATCTCCCTGGGGGAGGACGGTGCTCCCTTGCCAAATCACTGTTGGTCTCCATGACACTGAGAAAAGGAAGGAGGCCAGAAATGGGCACAAAGCACATGGTAGCCTTCGCAGTCCCTGATGCTCCTTCGTGCTGCGAGATCTACAGTCCCAGTAGCGCCAAGGAGGACCTGGAAAATCCCCGAGTGCACCCCTGGGCTCCCTCGCTTATCACCGTCCATGATCCCTGCTCACCCTTTATCCTCATTCCAGGTCTGGCATAATAACCAAAATCTAACAATGGGGCTCTGGAATGACCTAAATGCTGCCACCAATAAGAAGGCAAGTTGTTTTTTCCAATTTCTTATAGAGTTTATGGAGCAGAAGACGGTCTCAAATGAAATCTTCAGACCCCAGAACATGTGTTCCCATCACTTCCAATCCCCACCCCCCCTCTGCCCCCAGCCACTACAGTGATGGCTGTACTGCTACAGCAAAATACAAGTAAGGCCCAGAAGGCAACCAGAAGAAGGAAAGAAAATATCCACATGGCGGAAGGACAATCAAGCCTGGAAGAGGTGAAAAAGGATATGGGGCCCTGGATAGCTGCAGCATAGGGCTGAAAAGGGTTACTCTTCCAGGAATTCCCCATGGGCATGAGGCTCTCTCAGCCCTTCAGTGCCAGGTCAGCTAGAACAGGGTCAGAGACCATGGTCTACTGTTGGTTAAGAAGGGGGGAGGTGAGAGAGATCAGGCAAGCATGAGTGGGGAAGAGGTAAGGGACAGAATCAGAGGAACAATTGGGAAGAGATAGCTGTGTGAATCCAGGGTATAGGTCTAGCCCATCTGCCATCTACATCCAGAAGAGGGCAAGAGAGCAGAGGCCCGCGATGGGGCTCCATCTGGAGCATCCTTGTGGGCCCTCTACATAGTGAAGCCAGGAGACAAGAGGGTCCACCAAGAAACCAAGGTTGTTTTCAGGATTTGAGTGTTTGTACTATATATGTCTTGAGGCTCTTTTTCTTCCCTGTGGGAATGCAAAGACTCCTGACCCCATGTAAGAAGAGACGCTCATTGGGAAATCATGGCTGTGTCTCTACCTGCATCAAGGTTTAGTAAAGGAAGAAAGGGCTGGCTTCTCCATGAATACTGGAGGCTCTAGAGCATGGCACATGGCCCCACCATTAAATCCACTTGTCTCTTCTAGGTCTCCATGAAGGCATGACTGGACACCACATGAGTGGAGAGTGACTGAGGGTGATGAGCCCCTGGCCTTCCAGATTATTCCAGGGTAATTTATTGAGGGAGAGCTGTTGCACAGAAGAGTAGATGTCTTTCAGGAAGTTTTATGGACTCTGAGTTGGCCATAAAGCAGCTAAGGAAGGGGAGACTCAGGACTCTCCTCTCTTGGTTGTGAGGCACCATGAATAGTAAAGCTCTTTGTTGAAGAGTCCGTTATACATGTGCCATTACTCATAATCCTACAAGGATTATGACACAAGGGTTAGAGCACCCATTTTACCACTGAGAAAACTGAGACACGGAAAGGATACACAACTTGCTGCAGGTCATATAATTACCCACGGAAGAGCTGGGTAATTAGTCACCTGATAATTGGAGTTGCCCCAAGTTTACCTAAGAACAGTGAAGGACTCTCCGTGAATCAACTGGAAGGAATCATATGAGCGATGAGAGTTAAAAAAGAAAATATAACATTAAAATTTGGAAGACATGGAGAGATCTATTGAACAAATGTTTAATGACTTTTCTGTGCCTGTCCTAATAATGCCTGTGAGAAAGAGAAGACTGCCCCAAAGGCCTTAAACATCCTGAAAAACTGAGGATTAAACAAGCCCCAAGTCCCTATTTGCTTTTTTGCTTTTGTATTCTAAAATGTGGGGGTAGGCAGAATAAGCCAGGAGGCCCAATAGGTCAAGTGCACTGCAAACCCTCTCCTTCAAGGGAGCTGAATCTTTTTCCTGTTTTCAGTATACTCATCTGTAAAATGGCCATGGTATCTCTCTACTTCCAAGGAACCCCTGGTTTGTAAATCACAGAGCTCTTCAAAGCTACACAAATAACCCATAACATTTGAGAAGTCACCAATTCATGATGATTAATGACCTGGATCAATGATAACACTGTTATAAATTACAGAACACTAATGATTATTATATGGGTATTAAGCGCAGAGTCTCAGGGCTGGAAAGATCAGAGATCTCCAAATAAACTCTCCTCTGCTCATCAATATCTCTGTCAGGTGGTATTATTCTGATTACAATGGATTCTATACTTTTAATTTGTAAGTCCCCAAGGTAGAGAACACATTTACTCATTCCCTAGGCTCCAATGAGCTCCATGCTTGAAGACTGTGGCTCCAGTTTTGTACTATTCCTGCTCCTTAGGAGACCCCAGAGTCATTACAGAAAACTCCCAGAATATTCTGTGGTCCTCATTGGATTGGAAAAACACAGAGCAAGGGCCCCCAAGGTGGGGAGTCTTAGGGAGATCTGTTCTCTTGCCAAATCAGCTCTGGTCTTCATGGCACATGGGCAAAACAAGAAAGGAAGAGGGGGGCAGGGCACTGAGCCACCTCTGAAGCCCCAGTGAGTGAATGCTGTTTTCTGCGAGGACTTTCATTACCAACCGGAAAGTTGCCCACCACCTGCCAGGTGCACAGCACAGGCCCATTGATGGGGTACCTGTACTCTTTGATCAACAACCTGTCCCACCAGGAATTGCTTCCTTATTAATTCTCCCTTTATCCTTAATCAAGGACTAGGAGAACTAAGTTACAAAAATAGTAACTAATAAAATTCCAGGACCTCAGTATGAATCACTATTTACCCCCTTTTACATCCTTCCTAGTGACCTGACATTCCAATGGAGAAATTTGTTCCTTTGGTTCTTGCCTTATCACAAGGTAGATGCTCAAAGAAAACCCTGCCAGGTGTCTAGCAAACCAACTGGTGCCTGGTCTCTCTGAGATAGTGACAAGCATTGTTTAAAGAGGGAGGTGGGGAGAGTCAGGGATACCCCTTATTAACAGCCCTCCCTGCCTTCCCTCACTGGCCGCTTCTCTGTGGCACGAACACTGTCCACTGGTTTTGGATGGAAAGAAAAGGACTATTCACTCTTCTGATTCAGGACACCAATCACAAGTCCCAGCAGTCAAGGACACAAAGCTTTTATTAAGTTGGTCTACCCAACCAACTGAGGTCTCAGGGGCTCAGTCACCTCTGGTTGTCTAGCCAGGCCCCTTGACTCTACAGGTCTCCTTCATGGAAGGGCAGTTTTGAGGAACAAGATAATGCACAAAAGAGGGAGAATATACCCAAGTGAAGAGCCAGGTTTCCATGTTGATGGTAAATGGAAGAGTCTTTGGGTCTGCGCGGAGTTCTAATGAGGGAAAGATGAGGGGAAGGGACCCACCCTCTGCACTGATACCAAAGTCTATAGTGGGCCTCCTGCTCACACCCAGCCCTCTCTACTGAGTCGTCCTGTGAGCCCTGACCTTTGAAGGAACCCTGACCCGTGAGAGCTAGGTCTTCTCCTCCTGCCTGAACGAAGCTCAAACCTCCTTCCTGAAGGGAGAATACTGGATATCTTGAGGGGGAAGGGGGCGTGTGGCACAGGGAACAAAAGCCCCAGGTCCCGCTAGCAGATCCTTTTCCAGAGAGCTAACACTCCAGTAAAGTCTGCAAAAGGAGGAGCCGGGCATGGTCCTGCTGTGAGGGGTCTCCTGAAGGGTGGCTTCCTAGTTCCTAGAAGATGACCACGTGCACGAACAGCCGCCATGCTCTTGGTTATGGCTTGCCTGACGATCATGGGCAGTGCCCGGTCCTGTGAAAGTAAAAGGACATCAGGAGAAACTCGATACACGGAAAGGCCGCAGTGGGGGCAAAGCCCACACCGTGAAAACCACAAGTTAAAACCACAAGCAATCTGTAGTCCACTTGTTTTCAAAAGACATTCCCTTCACTCCTCTTCTTACCGAGACTCTGACCTCGGCGGTGTTTCCATCCTGTCATGCTTCAGGTGAGAGGGCACATTGGCAAAGGGGTGGTGTTTTTCCCACGCCACCGCCCCCCGCCCCCAGCGTAGGAGGGAGACCCTGGCCTTGCAAAGATCTCCTGGCCTCAGGTCTGCACTTCCGTCCAACCCACGCCCTCTCCCCTCGCGGCGGGAAGGGAGGGGAGACGGAAAGCAGGAGGAGGAACGTCCCGCAAACCCCCACACCCCAGCAGCAGCCTCCGCCAGGCTCCTCTGGCTTCTCCGAGTCCTGAGCTCTCCCCCCACCTGCAGGCGGCGACCCCTCGGGAAGGGGGGGACGGCATCCTTCCACGGGAGACACAATACACAGGTAAAGGGAAATGCGAGGGGGAGCCCGCGGCAAGGGGAGGGGCTCAGCACGACTTCGAGGGGACCCCGGCCGGCAGCAGGCAGCGCGGGGCCGCGTCCCGAGGAGGACAGAGAGGTGGCCTTGGGGACAAAGGCTCTAACGTCTGCAACCAACCTGGGGTATGCGAGGGGGATCCCAGTTCCCCACAACCTGGGCCTCGGGGAGTTTCCTGCATCCTTAAAGGAGTTCTGATCTTCCTTGTGGGTGGAGGGGTGCTCCTAAACCGGTCTGTCAGCTACGAAGTCAACTCAGAGCCATCTCGAAGATACTAAGCGGGGCGCTGCCGAAAATTAACCGCCAACGGCTCACGCTCCTGCCGTTGGCCACGCCCGTCGCCCCGCCCCCGCGTCCCTCTTCCAATCAGAGGCCGCGCTCCTCCCCCGGCGCGCCCCCGCCGACCGTCGTGGGTCATGTTCGCCGACGCGGGAGGGGTGTGCTGGCTTCCGAGGAACCCTGCTCTCGTGAAGGTGGTGACCAGGTGGGAGGGGACGGAGCCCCAGGCTCGCCGGAACGGGGGTCCGCCCCGGTCTCGTCTCCGAGGGCAGGTCCTTTGCTTTATATTTACCAGGCCGTGGAATCGTAGGCTGTGTGCTCCCAGAGTCCTCGCTGCCGTTCATCCTGCCTCGGAGGAAAGCACCATCCAGAAGGCACTTGGCCTGACGTCTCACGAGAGTCAGGGGCAGAGCTGCAATTCCCACCCTCCTAACGTCCGTTTCAGGCATTTTCCAACCAACCTCTTATTAAAGAGAAATGCTTGACCAGCCTTATCCAGCTCCTGGGGCCCCAGACCCCTAAAGAAAGCTTGACCATTATCCCCTGCTTCCTTCTCCCCTGCTTCAGGGCCTGGGGAACCGGGTTCTCACTCAGACCCTTAGCATCAAGTCCAGCTAAGGGGAGGGGTTTGCTGAGCTGATGAGCATGCCCCTGACCGATGAGAGGAGGACAATGACTTAGAGGCTAGTTGGAGGAGGCTCAGGTGTTAATATTTACAGGGCACTTATTTTGAAAGATTCCCTCCTGGAAAATTCAGAATACATCATCATATCTGAGTATCCCACATGCCTTTTTCAAAAGTGCATATAACGTAAAGTTCACCATCGTAACCACTTTAAAGTGTACAATTCAATGGCTTTTACTACGTTCATGACCTTGTGCAACCATTACCACTGCTGGATTCCAGAATATTTTGTCACCCTCCCCCCCAAAGAAGTCCCATACGTACTAAACCGTCACTATCCATTCTTTTCTTTAGCCTAGAGCAACCCACTAATCTGTTTTCCATTTTGATGGATTTGTCTATTCTGGACAGTCCGTGTAAATGAGACACAACACGTGGTTTTTTGTGTCTGGCTTCTTTTACCTAACAGTGTTTTCAGGGTTTCTCCATCCTGGAGCATGTATCAGTGCTTCATTCTTTTTAAGGCCAAATAACATTCCATTGCATACATGTACCTTATTTTGTTTATCCATTCACATTGGTGGACATTTAGGTTGTTTCTACTTTTCGGTTATTATGAATAATTCCACTGTCAACATTTGTGGGCACATTTTTGTTTGAATTTTTGTTTCTAACTTTTTGGGGGTATATACCTAGGAATGGAATTGTTGGGTCATGTGGCAATTCTGTGTTTAACTTTTTGAGGAACTGCCAAAATGCTTTCCACAGTGGCTATACCATTTTACATTCCTACCAACAACATATGAAGGTTCTGGTTTCTCCTTATCAATGCTTGTTATTTTCATCTTTTGAAAAAGGTTATAGCCATTCTAGTAGGTGTGATGTGGTATCGCATTGTGGTTTTGATTTTCCTTGTTGTTGTTATTTCCTTGTTGTTGTTATTTCATTACTTTTTCGGCTGGTTTTGTATAGTTTGTATCCTTCATAATGTGTGATCATTAAAGTCTGTTCTGTTAGATTTATGGTCAGCTAGTGATTTCACAGAAATTTCCTTAGATACTTGGAACTAAAACAGAAACAAAAACAAAAAACAAAAAAAAAAACCCTCCTAGTTTTACTGGGTGG
The DNA here is from genome assembly GCF_922984935.1 of Meles meles. Classification (NCBI taxonomy): domain Eukaryota; kingdom Metazoa; phylum Chordata; class Mammalia; order Carnivora; family Mustelidae; genus Meles; species Meles meles. The sequence continues at coordinate 89,093,129 of NC_060070.1, read as the reverse complement.
TGTATGTGTGTGTGTGTGTGTGTGTGTGTGTGTGTGTGTGTGCGCATTGGGACATGCATTCAACACTCAGCCAGACATTTTACAACTTTACCTTAGCCTTCACGTCCCGCTTGTGCAGAGCCCAAAGATCAGCCAGGGACAAGAACTTAAGGTCTCCTCAAGTGTTTTCTGAGCATGTTCCCAGCCCTGGGTATGTATATTGCCTTCTAGAGTCCCAGAGGTATTTGGCAGCATTCCAAAATCCTTATTCTTAAAAGAATTTCTATTTCTTTCTTTAAAGAATCTCATTTTCCACCCTTTCCTTCCCAGGCTTTTTAGGTTAGACTATTGTTTCCTCTAGCTATTAGTCCTTGCCTGAGGAAGCAGCGCGAACACACTTGATTTTAAGTATTTTTGACAAATTCTCCCTGGGTAGCTGCTTCAACCCTGGGATAGTTCTGAGTTAGCTGAAATAGAACAAGCTTTTTGAGACACTTCTTCAAGAAGCCACCAGACAGGTCAAAACAAAAATTGGGTCTGTTCTGTTCCCTTTGGTGCCAGGTACGTACTGGAAATACCAGCAGCTGTCGTCAGGCCACTGCCAAGCTGGGGAGTGGGAGATAATACCAGGTAGGTTAAAATGTCACATTTCATTGAGCCTCATATGTGTTTTTCTCAGTTGATCATTCCTGTGCTTGTTGTATGATATTGATTAGATTCCAGAGTCCTGTAAATGTTGATTCTCACAGTTTTTTTGTTTGTTTGTTTGTTTGTTTTGGTCAGTTTATTCGTTGCTCTTGCGGAGGAACAGACATTTGGAGTTTCATACTCCACCATTTTTGCTGATTTCACACTCTGTATTTCTCTTATAGGTAACTACTTGTTAGGAGCTAAGTTTCTGAGAAGCTTAGTTACTTGCCCATGTTGTATCCAGTAACACTAAGAATGAGGATTTAGACACAGATCATCTGACTCTAGAACCTGTTTTATCCAATTATTTATTGGATATTTATTCTCTCATTCAAGTAAATTAATTCTGACATCTACTAAGTGCTAGGTATAGTTCTAGAAATACAGGATTATCTCACTGTACAAAATAGCAGATTTCTGTTCCTGAGAGCTTGTATTTTTTTGGAGGCAGATTCATAATAAACTTTAATAAATATTTCATATTAGAACTTAAGAAGTGCTTTGAAATAAAGACATTGGGATGCTTATTTTGAATAGGGACTACTATGGGAGTGATGTGAATATAATTTTTTAACATTTATTTTGTGTTGGTTGCAAATTTTATAGAAAAGTTGTAATAATAGTACATGATTTTCTAAGTATGCCTAAGTGATCTATTTATGGTTAACGTTTTGTTATATTGCTTTATCTCTCTCTCATTTGATAGTAAGTTGTATAAAATTGTTCCTGTTTACTTCTTCATAATTAGCTATTTTCGAAGGATAAGGAAATTCTCTTATATAAGCATGGAATAGTTATCAGTTAGGAAAGTTAACATCTATACAATACTATTACCTAATCAACAGCTTATATTCTGATTCTAAATTATGCTACAGCCTCTCAATTGATTGATTATCATTTGAAATTACATTCTTTATCCCTGGCAATAGTCTTTGTTCTGAAATCTACTTAGTTTCATATTGGTATAGCCACTCCAGCTTTCTTTTGATTAGTCATAGCAGTTTAGCTTTTCCCATTTCTTTGTCTTAAACTATTTGTGTCTGTATATTTAAAGTGAAATTTGTGTAGGCAATGACAGTAGGGATTCTTTCTTTTTAATCCATTTTAACAATCCCTGTCTTTTTATTGGGTGTTTAGACCATTTACATTAATGAGATTATTGATATGGTTAGATATAAGTATACCACCTTACAGATTGATTTGTATTCATCCCATATGTTCTTGACTTTTCTTTCCTCTTCATCTTGCTTTGTTTTAAATTAATTGAACATTTTTCCCCGTTTTCTCTCTTTTATTGGCTTATGAACTATAATTCTTTGTTTTGCCATTTTGGTGTTTGTTTCAGGACTTATAGTATACATCACTAAATTATCACAATTTACTTTCAAGTGATTTTATACTACATCATTATATTTACAGGAAGCAATCTCTCCATAGTATATTTCATTTAATTCCTAGTAGCCTTTATACTATTTCTGCCATACATTTCACTTCCACGTATATTATAAACTACATAGCAAAGTTTTTCTCTTAAATATAACTATTTTTAAAGAGATTTAAATAATAAGAATAAAATCCTACATGTTTGTCCATATAGCTACCATTTTCAGTGCTCTTTATTCCTTTGTGAAATTTTATATTTCCATCTGGTATCATTTTCCTCTGCCTGAAAGACTTCTTCAATAAACCTTGTAGTGTGGCTCTGCAGGCATGAATTCTTCTAGCTTTTGAATGTCTAAACAAATTATTTGTTTGCATTCGTTTTTGAAAGATACTTTCACTGGATATTGAATTCTAGGTTGACAGTTTATTTTTTTCAGTACTTTAAAGATATTGCTTCACCATCTTCTTGCTTGCATTGTTTCTGACTAGAAATCTGCTAGTGCCCTAGTCTTTTTTTTTTTTCTTTTTCTTTATGTAAGGTGTCTTTTCCATTGGTTGCTTTTATGGTTTTCTCTTTATCACTCGTTTTGAGTAATTTTATTATTTGGCTTAGAGTGGTTTTCTTTGTATTTCTTGTGCCTGGGGTTTGTTAATCTGTTTGAGTCTGTGAACTAATAGCTTTTATCATGTTTCAAGTATTTTAAGCCAATATTTCTTCAGATTTTTTAAAATATCTCCCTTTTCTATCCTCTCTTCTGGAGACTCCAATTATAGGTATAATAGGCAGCATGAAGTTGTCCTGCTGCTCACTGATGCTCTTTTCATTTTCTTTTTTATTATTTTTTCCTGTATATTTCACTTTGGTTAATCTCTATTGCTGTGTCTTAAATTCACTAATCTTTTCTTCTCCAATGCTAATCTGAGTTCTTAGTCCCATCGAGTGTGTCTTTCACATCAAGCATTGTAGTTTTCCTCTCTAGGTATTCAATTTGGTTCTTTTTTGCATCTTCTTTGTCAATGTGGGTACAGTTGTAATAACTGTCTTAATGTCTCCACTAAGTCTAACATTTGTGTCCAGTTCTGGTTGGTTTTAATTAATTGACTTTCCTCCTCATTATAGGTTACATTTTCCTGCTTTTTTACATGCCAGGTAATTTTTTATTGGATGCCAGACATTATGAATTTAAATGCGTATTTGTCCCTGGGCTTTGTTCTGAGATGCAGTTAGGTTACTTGGAAAGAGTTCAGTCTTTTCAGGTTTTACATTAAAGATTTGTCAGATAGAGCCAAGGCAGTGTTTAGTCTAGGTCTAATTATCCCCCACCTTTGAGGCAAGATCCTTATGAGTACTCTACACAATTCTTCATGAAGTATGAGCTTTTCTAGTTCAGCTGCTTGGAGCAGGCATTAATCTTGGCCCTGTGAGATTACCCAGCAGTGTTTCTGCTGATCCTTTCAGGAGGTTCTCTTTGTGGTTTTGGGTAGTGCTATGGTCTGAATGTGTGTTTCACTCCCAAAATTCATATTTTGAAATCCTAGCCCCCGAAGATGATGGATTATTAGGTAGGGCCTTTGGGGAGTGCTTAAGTCATGAGCATGGAACTCTCATGAGTGGAATTAGTTAGCCTTATAAAAGAGGCTTCAGAGAGCTTTCGGCTCAGGTCATGATCCCAGGGTCCTGGGATCAAGCCCCGCATCGGGCCCTCTGCTCTGCAGGGAGCCTGCTTCCCCTTCTCTCTCTGCTGCCTCTCTGCCTAGTTGTGATTTCTCTCTGTCAAAAAAAAAAAAAAAAAAGAAGTCTCCCACCAGAAGAGGGCCCTCACCCAACCATGTCAGCACCTGATCCCAGACTTCCAGCCTCCAGAACCGTGATAAATGGATTTCTGTTGTTTATAAGCTGCCAGGTAATGGTATTTTATTATAGCAGCCCGAATGGACTGAGACAGGGGGTTTCCTCACACATATGTACTGACCAGCATTCTATTGAATACCTGAGAGGGACCCTCTGCAGCTCACCTCTCTCTCATACTCTGTCCTGTGAACTGCAGTTCCCTTGATCCCCTCAGACTCTCAGCTTCTCAAGTCAGGCAGCAGTCCACTGGGCTCCCTGCACTGGGCCTGAAACCCTTTCCAGGCACTAACCTGAGAAAATTGTAGAACTCATCTCATTTGTTCCCAAGTCTTCAGGATCACTGTCCTTCATGGTTTGGTCCTGGTATTGTTTCATATATTTTGTTCAGACTTTTTGTGATTGTTTTAGGAAGGAGAATGAAGTCGGTCCATTTTTCTCCATCTTTGGAAGGGCTTTTTCAATGTTGGCTTTTTATTTCTACTTTTACTGCATTGTGATCAGAGAATTCAGTTTGTAATTGTCCTACTATGGAACCTACTTATGTTTCCCTTGTGATATAATATGTGATCAATTTTTATGAATATTTCATGTCTGCTTGAGACGAAAGCATATTCTTTATTGAAGGGTACAGCATTTAATACATATTTATGAAATCTAATTTATCGTTAATGTTGGTTAAGTCTTCTCTATTCATACTTATTTTTTGTTCACATGCCCTTCTTGGCCTGAGAATGGTGTGTAAAACTGTCTTATCATTATTATTTCTATTTTTCCTCACATTGCTATCATTTCCATTTCATGGAGAAGTGGTTTCTGTGTAATCTGGTACATAAATATTAATAACTGATATATTTATTGTAGTTTATGGCTTTTTGCATTATAATATATTTTTATTTGTCTCATTTCATGCTTTTTGGCCTAAATTCTGCACTAATATTAAGTTTGCTACTCATCTTTTGAATTGCCCTATTTAGCTAGTGTGACTTTTCCTATTCTTTTTTATCTTTTAGCCTTTGAATAACTTTGTTTTAAATGTTTCTTCTAGTGCTCGCTTTGGCAGCACATATAATAAAATTGGGATGATACAGAGATTAGCATGGCCCCTACGCAAGGATGACACACAAATTCATGAAGCATTCCATATTTTTAAAAAATAAATAAATATAACAAATAAACAAACAAATAAATATTTCTTCTATATGTAGAAGAAACTGGTATTTTGCTCTGTAAGATATTTTGAAAATCTATTTCTTTTACTGAACAAGTTAATCTTCAAATTTATTGATATGACTATATTGGTATCAATTTTATGTTATATTTACTTTGTTTCTATGTCTCCTTTGCTTTTTTTTTTATAAAAATTGCTTTGATATTTACGGAAGTGTACATATTTGCTCTAATAGTAATCTTTGTATTGATATCATTTAAAATATCCTGATTTACCTTTTTTATCACTTAACTATGAACTATCTGAACTGTCTAGATTGCTGATTCTAAATGGTATCATTTGATTCCTATCTGTTTCTATGGAGCAATGACCTTATTCTAGTTTGGTCTTTGTCTGTCTTCCTTCCTGGCTCAAGTTTTAAGTTATATTCTTTCTACTTGGTCAGAACATAAGCCATTTACAAGTTATTTCCCACCTTTGCCCCTGATCCTTGTTTAACTTTTAGATCTACATGCTCTAAATATACTTTAAATACACCACCTACTTGCCATTATTCTTGCCAGAAGTGTCCCCCACTAGTCACCTCTTAATCAGATAGAATCCATCCTCTAGCAGGTTATCTAAGAAGGGCTCGCGTGTACAGATTTCTCTCACTCCTTGTATATATAACTTTTCAATAGCCTTGATACTTGAATGGTAGCTATGCAGCATGTAAAGTCCTTGGCTCACAACTTACTTCCTTTCTTTTGATTATCTGAAAATAATGCTCCATTCTTGCCTTGCTTTGCATGTTGCTCTGGAATAGCCTGATGCCAATACAATTTGCATACTCTTTTAGGTATTGTGGCTACTGTGTCTGGAAGCCTTGAGTATGAGTATTAGACTCATACTTTAAGTATGACTTAAGACTTTGCCTTTAAAGTCTAATAATTGGGTAGGCTTTGTCTGTGAGTTGATCATTCTCAATTTTCCCAGGCACATCCTTGACCTTTACATAAATTTAAGTTTTCTCCTATTTCTATAAGGGTTCTTGAATTCTGCTTTTTTTTTTTTTTAAAGATTTTATTTATTTCACAGAGAGAGGGAATACAAGCAGGCAGAGGGAGAAGCAGGCTTCCCACTGAGCAGGGAGCCCAATGCGGGGCTTGATCCCAGGACCCTGGGATCATGACCTGAGCTGAAGTCAGATGCTTAATGATTGAGCCACCCAGGTGCCCCTGAATTCTGCTTTTAATATATTAGTTCCACTCCATCGTTACCTCCAATTTTCAGGGACTCCAATGTTCTTGAACATGGGGGAAAAGTTGGGATATAGTAGAAAAGTGGAGGAACTAGTTTGAGGTAGGAACACAGCTAGCTCATTACTACAATGGTCAAGAAAAGAGAGTGTGGAAATGGATGCTGATAGGTGGTCTAAGGAAGCACACTTTTAGTTGCTTTGGTTTTCTCAGTGATAAGGAAGCAAGATTAAAGCTAACTCTCTAATTCTCCCCACCTAGAAAAAAGGATGGTGGAGCCCATTTGTCAAATTTAGATTTGTGGCCTGAATATGAATCATTTACCAAAATTTGTGAATTATGTTCCCCGAAGGAGCTCTACCTGGTAGAACACCCAGAGCTGCTTCCTCCTGGGATTTGTTCACGTCCAGAGGGACCGAAATACAGCACTAATGGGGAATATGAACGGAGGGAGAGGCCAGGCACACCTCTGCCAGGAATCTGGAGGATTGTCTGTGGGAGGTATGAGGACCTGCCTTGTAGTGCTTCGGAAGCAGTAAGAGAAATATACAGGGACATGGCTTTGAGTGAGTATAAGAAAGTATAAGGGGCTGGGTAAGGCTGTTGTGTGAGGTAGTGAATCCTCTCTCCCACTGAGTCTTCCTTAAGTGGCTGAACATCATGATGTCGGGGGTGTTGGCTTAGAGATCTCTGGGTCAGCAGGGTGATTGCCTAATGGTCTCCACAGCAACTCCAAGTTGACTATTCACTTTCTCTCTCCATCCAACCCCCCCTGTCAACAGCTCTTGTCCACTCTACCTTCAACATATATTCAGAATGCAACCATTTCTAGCTTTCTCCATCAGACTCCCCCTGGACCAATAAATACATGGGTTTTGTCACTCCTGAATTATTTCAATAGTGTTCTAGACGGTTTTTCTGCTTTCTTCTTGGCCCCCATTCCCTTAACCCCAGTCTATTCTCAGAACAGCAGTCAGACTGATGCATTAAACTATAAGTCAGATAAAGCCACTCCTCTGTGTCAAATTCCACACCACCCATAGTCCTAACAATGGCCTTCACAGTCACATGTGATCTCTCCCATGGCCTCCCCGCCCAGCCAACTAACAGCATGCCTCCCTGCCCTGCGCTTCCTGCTCACTTACATCGGCCTCTTGCTATTCCTCAGACATACCAGACATGCTCTGTCTGCCCTCAGAGGGTCTTGACAACTTCTTCTTCCTGGAATACTTCTGCCTCAGATATTTAGAGAGCTCACTTTTTTTCTACTTTCTCCTTAGATTCCATTACCTGTTCAGAGAAGCTCTGCCTGTCCACCCTTTATAAAGAAGCACTCCCATTCTTTTGTGTTCCTTTATTTTGCACAATAGTATTTGTCGCCTACCTATTATATATTTAATTATTTGTTTATATTCTGACTGCTTTGTCTGGCAGTGGCTTTGTCTGGTTTTCATTGCTAAATTCTCAGTGTCTAGAAGGGGCCTGCTATAGACAGAACCGGTGCTCAAGAAATATTTGTTAAGAGGATGGATACGTGAATTGGTGTGATTGTGTTTTCAGGAGGATGCAGGACAATCTGACAATCATCCAGGACTTGTCTCCTTCCTTTTGGAGGCAGGAGAAGGACCAAGGCTTTTATAACTCAATAAGTCTTTAAAATCTTATTATGTTCCAGTTCCAGGTAGGATGAAGTAAACACAAGGCTGTCTCTCTCCCTCCCTGGGTATAAAACCTGGACAGAGTACATGTTGCAGCTATCTGAAGTCTCTGAACAGTAAGTACCAGCAAGTGGACTGGGGGCTGGGGGAACCAGGAGTCCAAGGACCACCAAACTGGTCATGAACGGGACATATTTTGTACTTGGGTCTCTGCTGAGCAGAACTTAGCATAGCCGAACACCTCAAGTCAGTGCTTGGTGAGAGATACAGAAGAAATACAGAAGCAACCCTCTGGTTCTGGTCAGAGCAGTGAAACTGGGAACTCCTACAATGCAGAGCATAGGTGCAGGGGTGGGGAGCTCTGATTTTTCCTTTTGCTTTTCTCCACTCTTGCGTCCCAGCCATCAAGGCATGGTGGGGAGGTCCATGGCAGGAGTGGAAGTGGTGGCGAACGTGGCTGTAAAAAGGCAAGGGCTGGGACTCTGAGGAAGGGGAACCTGTATTCTGAACTCAGAGTGCTCTTTCTTCCCACTTTCAGGGCTGTATTCCACCCAGCGGCACCTCAGGACTCTTGATACTTGTCACTCTTACCTGTCACTTTTTTTTAAAGATTTTATTTATTTATTTGACAGACAGAGATCACAAGTAGGCAGAGAGGCAGGCAGAGAGAGAGAGGAAGGGAAGCAGGCTCCCTGCTGAGCAGAGAGCCCGATGTGGGGCTCGATCCCAGAACCCTAGGATCATGACCTGAGCCGAAGGCAGAGGCTTTAACACACTGAGCCACCCAGGCGCTGCCTTACCTGTCACTTTTTAACCCAGACCTGTGGGGTTGGGGGTACAACATGCTCTTGAGGACACAGCAGCTTTCATGTTTGGGACCAGTCAAAAAGTCTGGCCCCAGGCCCCCTACACCCCAAAGATACCCCATGTCCAGGACCTGCTCATCACCCCATCCAGGCCCTGGTCTCTTCAGAGGAGGAGCTGGACTGGCCAGTTGGATCAGAATGTAGAGCCTCCAACCTTCTAATAACTGTCTTGGTCTCTGGGTCAGCCGTGAGTGCCTGAATATAGGGAATGAGTAAAGCTGGAGCCCAGGGGAAGGGACAGAGCAGGAGCTCTGAGACCTGACCTTACAGAATGTTTCAAGGGCACTGGATGGGCCCTTTCATCTGCGATGAAAGATGGGTGCCTGAGAGATAACCTCACTTGATTGCTCAGAGGCTGCATGAAGAGGAGGAGGAAGGCTCTTAGCAGTGTACAAGGGGGGCGAGGGGCAGGGAGGAGCTTGTGTTTCTTTACTTCTAAGAACTTTATATGCACTATGCCAGTTAATCCTCACTAAACCTGTGACATGGGGTAGGTCACCTATTTTCCAGAGGGGTAAATTGAGGCACAGAGCAGTTAAACCTCTATGCCGAAGGTCATGGTCCTGGCAAGTGATAGGGCTGAGTAAGCCTTCAATGAACACATTTGTCTCCATTGGAATTGGTATGAACAAAACTCAGAAAATTCTTTGATTCCTAGACTTTTGAATCCCAGCCCGTGGGCCATGAACTTTAGAAGGCAGAAACCAGCAGCCATGTGAGGGAGATGTAGAAATCACAACAGTTCACATTTAGTGGTTTGCTGAATACAAGACATTCTGCCCCATGTCATGAGAAATGAAAGAACACCGGCTATGCCCATGGGACCTACACAGGTCTTCCTGAGGAATTTATCGCTGACTGACAAAGACTGCTGTGTTTTCCACACATCTCCCCTGGTTGCCTTGTCTCTGAAGAATGCACTGCCAGGCAAGGATGGACTGGCCCGAGTTCCTCGTGGGCCATGGGGGCCCTCTCAGCTGAGAGAACTCATGGCCCACTCTGAGGTTCCCTGAAGACCTCACTTATCCCAGGAAGAGACTAAGGGAGTCCAAGTAGGAGTCAGTCAAGACAGACTGCTGTTTCTGAGGAGGAGGAAGCCTGAGGAATAAACCCCAGCTTTTGGGTTGAGGGGTGCTATGGTCCCGTGGGCTTGCAAGGGAGAGTGTGCCTTGGGCAGTGGGCTGGGGGCAGCAGGAGTTTCTTTTGAAGGCTCAAATCAAGAGGGCTGCTTGTCCCTTCCTGAGTGAGGGGCTTTAGTTTGGACCTCAGTTTTTTAATTGGTAAGTGACAATGAAAGAGATCTAGCTCAGGGAAATGTGTCTTTACAAGCTGAGATGTACAGAGTAATTAAATACATAACACATAGAACTGGGGAAAGAGAAGTGCTAACAGCCTCCCTTCTATTAATTATGGGTGCTATTGAGCACATTGTCATCATTTACTTCATATTCATGATAATAGTATGTTGTGTTCTAGAAACACGAGGCTGGCATGGTCAGAACCTCGGAGGCCATCCAGCTTAGTCTCCCTTATCTGATATTAGAACTCTCGAGCTACTGTTCATGCCAAGCAACACAGATTTTATCTTGAGTAGTAATGAGCACTCAGGAATGAGCAGAATTCATTTGGGAATGGAGGAGGGGTTCTCATGCCCCTCCCCCTCCAGGCAGCCAGAGCTATCCCATCCAATCTTGCCCTCTTGGATCCCTGAGTGCAGGTAGAGCCAGCATTCAGCCTGGTCCGTGGTCACCATCTGAAGAGGAAAAGCAGATCTGGATGAAGACATGGACTGGGAAAATTTCTGAGGCATCTGTTATCCTCTCAGCCCAGTGCTGAGGGAAGAAGGAAGGGCAGAGAGGCCCAAGGGGGTGAGGGTGGGGGGGCGGCCCAATTCCCCAGGCCCAGAAGGCCCCAAAGGAAATGAGCCCAACTGTTCCAGCTATCAACCAAAAGGCCCAGAAGAGCTGTTGGTATCCCCGCAGAGCTACATGTGACAAATATGGCGGGGGACACCAATTCCCTGTGAATCCAAGCCCCCCGCCATGATGAGGATCACCCCCCTGCCATAGGCTTCCTGTTACCTAGGAGCCATGCTTTCCCACAGTTGTAATCACTAAGAAGCCACACCAGGGAGGAATGCTGCCCCACCAGCCCCGGGGCTTGACCGGTACCTGAGAATGGTCGGAGGTCCCATTCCCTCATGTTGACAGAACCCCCTCCACAAAATGTGAGGATGCCCAGGAAGGTGATCCCACTCCTTCGAAGGGCTGTTGTTCTGCTTTGGGGACATTGAGGCCACAGCAGGTGGTCACTGCTGGAAGGGGAAATAGAGGCAGCCATGGACCAGGCTCCCTTCCCTTTGATTCTTACCTCTCCTCTCTCCCAAGCCCAGCCTGCCTGGGTGGGTGGAAGGTAAACAGACTCTTGTTTCAGCTGAAGCAGGAAGGAGTAAGATAGAAAAACTCCCTTAAAGAAACCTTGTCCACCCCAGCCTGCTGCAAGACAGGCTCTGTGGGAGCCTGGATGTCCCCCGGCCCCCCAGCCACGGGGGAAGCAGAAGTTCTGGGCTCAGCCACAAGGCAGGCCACAGGTACGCCAGGACACTTGGCCAGGGTGCAGGAGCTCGTCCACTCCAAGAGCTTGACTTCACATGGTTGTAAATAGAGGGGTGGAGCTGACCTGCAGGGCTCAGAGGGGAAGAAGGGGAGCAGGAATGGTGGGAAGGGACCCACTTTCTTCTTGTACCAGGACCCCAGGGCACACCTCAGACTCTCCCTTCTGAGCAGCCCTGAGGTCCTTCACTGGAGAAAGGAGGAGAAAGGAGGAGAAAGGAGGAGGAGGGCTCTTCTCTGGCTGTCTCTGCTCTCCCTTCTCGCTCAAGTGGGATGTGGAGGGGCCCAGGTCCTATGGGCAGGTCCTTTCCCAGGAAACCAGAGCTCAGAAGTGCAGGGAGGGAAAGAGCCTGGGAAGGGCTGGGTGGGGCTCTCTACAACTGGGAACAGTGGCTTTTCCACATTCATCTCTTTGTATGAGGCGGGTGGTCTCTTGCTCTGTGTTCTGCTTGACTGCTACTGTGGGCTTTGATTCCTGTAAAAGAGAATGATGAGGGCGCCTGGGTGGCTCAGTGGGTTGAAGCCTCTGCCTTCGGCTCAGGTCATGATCCCAGGGTTCTGGGATCGAGCCCCGCATCGGGCTCTCTGCTCTGCAGACAGCCTGCTTCCTCCTCTCTCTCTCTGCCTGCCTCTCTGCCTGCTTGTGATCTCTGTCTGTCAAATAAATAAATAAAAAATCTTAAAAAAAAAAAAAGAGAGTGATGATAGGAGATACCTGGAAGGCAGGTGGGAGAGACACGGAGGCAGTCTCCAAGTCAGGCCCAGCCTGTGTCCCTGTCCCCCAGCCAGGTGGTCACCCAGATTAGGTTTCTCCCCTGAAATACAGGGGGAGGAGGTCGGGGTGGGGAGAGGCCATCTTTAGATCATCTTAAAGGAGAGGAAATGGCAGACCAGAGAGGTCTGGGTGTTTGGTTCAGGTTCCCCACAGAGCATAGAAGGGAGCCCCTGGCCTTGCAGAGGAGCTCTCCTGCCCCCAGTTGGGCAGTTCTGTCCTGTTCAGCTCAAGCCCCCACCTGCCACAGTGGGAAGGGAGGTGAGAAAAGGAAGTGTGAAGGAAGCCACTGAAAAACATCCCACAAACCCCGGGGGGAATCAGCCTCTGGCTCAGGCTGGGGCTGGCATGGCAGCTCCTCCAGGCTTGCCCTGCTCCTGGAAGTCCTGCACTCTCCTGCCACCTGCAGGGTCATCCCCTCTGGAAGGGAGGATGGCATCCTTCCACGGGAGATAAAATACACAGATAATAGGGTGGTGGACATTAAGGAGGGCGTGTGATAATGGGCCTGTGTGTTATGTAAGACTGAGGAATCATTGACCTCTACTTCTGAAACTAATAATGCACTATATATTAATAAACTGACTGATAGAGGACAAGGACGTGGGGCATGTTGGCTGTTGTGACAGGAAGGATTTCAGAGACATGCACCCAGGTCTTCCAAAATGTCTCAGGGCAGGATTCTCCTGCCCTCTGCTCTGGAGAGCTTTGCCCAGCCCTTTCCATTCTGTGTGCTGCTCTGGGCCGGGCGGAGGGTCCTTCACATGGAAGCAGGGGCTTAGGGGACCTGCCAGGCCAATGAGGACCAGTCCTGTCCCTCGCCATCTCTGAGGTAGTATCCCACTTACGTCTCCACTTTCTGCTCCGGGAAGAGATCTTATTGAACTTCTTGGTCTTTAACCATGAAGGGGGTTGGGTATTCTGCTCCTCTGATTCTATGAATGACCACACACACACACACACACACACACACACGTACTTGGAACATCCTTGAAATTAGTCAGGCCTGAGTGCCAGGGAACAAGGGTCATATCCATTAGAGTTTCACTGTACCTCGACCACCACAGACCACCCGTGCTACATGATCCTGCATTTCCCACATACCTCCCGTTGGGATGCGATGCCCAAGCTCGGAGGAGGCACGAGGTCAGAACAACCAGAAGCTCAGGTCCTTGCAGCCCCCCTCTTCCTCCATCTTCTTGTCTGGGCAGAGGTGACATCCCCTCCCCCCAGATGGGTCCTGGCCTACAAGTGATAAGGTGGGGGCCAGGGAGCCTGGGTGAAAGGGGAGCCCCCTCTATCCTGTCTGATCTCAGACCTGCCTCGCCAGTGCCCCACGTCTGGCTATATTTAGCAAGCTCAACTCTCTTAACTAGAGCGACTGGGTCACCCCAGCCCTACCTCCCTTCCCGAGGACTCTGCAGGGGCCAGCTTCTCACACCTTTAAATCAGGTCTTCCATTTCTCCAGGCAACCCACACGAAAGGCCTGGGCCGGGTGGTGAGGATGCTCTGGCTCCTACACGGAGGCTCTATTTTCTGTTCTGCCTTCTTCCAGGCTGGGTAATTCTGGATCTGTCCTCAGAGACGTTCTGTTTCTGAGCATGGGCTGTTAGAAAGCCCATCCACGTTAAGCGGGTCTCGCCACTTCTGTCTGGTGTTACACGGCAGAGTACTATATCACAGACACACAGCTGCCTTTGCCCGTGTAAACGCGGTTGAGTGCACGCTCCGGCATGTGGGCAGTGTCGGTGCATGCATGTGTGTGTGTGTGTGTTGGCACGTGAGCAGTGTGCTCATTGATCAGCCAATATTTGCCAAGTGCCCACTACATGCCAGGCCAAGGTGCTCTGGGTGCAAGGCGCACCATCGTGAGGGGCTGGGGAAAGACAGCTGCGTCCCTGGTTTACATTTTAGTGACAGAAACAGTAAACCCCAAAGTCAGATCAATGCTAAAGAATGAAAGGTGCAGTGGGCTAGCTAGGGGTGTCTACTTTGGATAGGGTCATCAAGCTCTGGAGAGACTTGAAGGCCTGGAGGCCAAGCATTCCAGGCAGAGGGAATAGCAAAGACAGAAGCCCTAGAAAGGGATGAGTGTGGTGTTTGCAGCTGGAGAGCGGTAACGTGGTTGGGGGAGGTGGGGCAGCAGCTGGTAGGATTTGAAGTCAGGGATGAGAGCAGGGGCCAGGTCCTAAAAGGCTTCAAGGAGTCAGACCTTGGACTCTGCAGTTTCCTATGGGCCCAGTTTCCTATGGTGCCACTCATTAGCTGTGTGACCTTGAACAAGTTACTTAACCTCTCTGGGTCTCTGGGAGGGGGGTGGTGGGAGAGGCATGACAGCACCTCCTTTAAAGAGTTGTGATGATCCAATGAGTTAACAGAAGTAAATGGTTTAGTATACCACCTGTCTCAGAGTACATAGCCGTTCTTTTTAATAAGTATTTGCTATTATGAGCAGCCTTACTATTAGTACAAAAAAGGAGCTAAGGTTTCAAGAGATAGACGTTTCTCTGCTGGGACCAGTTCTGGTCTGGAAATTAGGGGAGACCTGAGCCTTACTCCTTGTCTGCCTACAAGTTCCTGGGTGTGCCTTCCTCTAAGTGAGTTCCAGTCTTATGGGACCCCAGTAAGCAGTTGTCACAACAGTAACCCCTGAGGTTTTAATAAGATAAGATTGTTGCCAGAAAGGGAGTTCAAATCTCATCAAGAGAGTGTCATAGGCAAGGTAAAGGTCAAAGGACACACCTGTCACCTGAAGCAGGGAGGGGAGACAAAGCAAAGAGATGAGAGGGGGCGGGCTGGAGGGGATTGGAAAGCAAGGCTGGTTTCCCATAAGGCATCAGTGTTGATCTGGGCCTCACCATGCCCTCACTATGGGGATGGCTGGGATGAAGGCCCAAGGTCAGATAGGCACTGGGCTTTTCATCATTCAGATGAGGGAGTTGGTTGAGATGATTAATAAACTCTTTTAAGGCACTCCTCTCAAAACATCATGGGAGGCCGAACTACTGGCGGGGATAGAGGGGTACAAGGAAAGCATTCTTTGAGAATAATGAGCCCCAGGTCTGTGGTAGTCTTGGGATACGGTGTTTGGTTTCCTTTTTCTAGCTGGAGGTGGAGAAAGAGCTAAGGTTAATAGTCCTGGCTAGGGTCCCACTCTGTGATCAGACCTCTTAGGTGTGTAGCCAGCCAGTTCTGGGGAGGACTGCCATTAGAAATACTGGCCCTTCTCCCCAACCAGATGAGAAAAAAGCACTGACAAGTTCTGCACATTTACAGACACACATTCATACCTCATACCATGGACAGGCTTCTGAAAATGTTTAGGTAAATCAAATTTTTGTAACTCAAATTTTGTGTTAAGTGTACTTTGGCTGCTTCCTGTTTAAAGAAGCCCAATTGCAAGTTCTTTTGTGAAGCAAATATCTCCCCTCCTATAAATATCAATGTTCATATTTAGGCTTTCAAAGTATGGAAGCCCCTGTCTGTTTTTTTTTTTTTCCATTTTATTTATTTTTTCAGCGTAACAGTATTCATTCTTTTTGCACAACACCCAGTGTTCCATGCAAAACGTGCCCTCCCCATTACCCACCACCTGTTCCCCCAACCTCCCACCCTTGACCCTTCAAAACCCTCAGGTTGCCCCAACCTCCCACCCCTGACCCTTCAAAACCCTCAGGTTGTTTTTCAGAGTCCATAGTCTCTTATGGTTCGCCTCCCCTCCCCAATGTCCATAGCCCGCTCCCCCTCTCCCAATCCCACCTCCCCCCAGCAACCCCCAGTTTGTTTTGTGAGATTAAGAGTCATTTATGGTTTGTCTCCCTCCCAATCCCATCTTGTTTCATTTATTCTTCTCCTATCCCCCTACCCCCCCATGTTGCTTCTCCATGTCCTCATATCAGGGAGATCATATGATAGTTGTCTTTCTCCGATTGACTTATTTCACTAAGCATGATATGATCTAGTTCCATCCACGTCGTCGCAAATGGCAAGATTTCATTTCTTTTGATGGCTGCATAGTATTCCATTGTGTATATATACCACATCTTCTTTATCCATTCATCTGTTGATGGACATCTAGGTTCTTTCCATAGTCTGGCTATTGTAGACATTGCTGCTATAAACATTCGGGTACACGTGCCCCTTCGGATCACTATGTTTGTATCTTTAGGGTAAATACCCAGTAGTGCAATTGCTGGGTCATAGGGTAGTTCTATTTTCAACATTTTGAGGAACCTCCATGCTGTTTTCCAGAGTGGTTGCACCAGCTTGCATTCCCACCAACAGTGGAGGAGGGTTCCCCTTTCTCCACATCCTCTCCAGCATCTGTCATTTCCTGACTTGTTAATTTTAGCCATTCTGACTGGTGTGAGGTGATATCTCATTGTGGTTTTGATTTGTATTTCCCTGATGCCGAGTGACGTGGAGCACTTTTTCATGTGTCTGTTGGCCATCTGGATGTCTTCTTTGCAGAAATGTCTGTTCATGTCCTCTGCCCATTTCTTGATTGGATTGTTTGTTCTTTGGGTGTTGAGTTTGCTAAGTTCCTTATAGATTTTGGATACTAGCCCTTTATCTGATATGTCGTTTGCAAATATCTTCTCCCATTCTGTCAGTTGTCTTTTGGTTTTGTTAACTGTTTCCTTTGCTGTGCAAAAGCTTTTGATCTTGATGAAATCCCAATAGTTCAATTTTGCCCTTGCTTCCCTTGCCTTTGCCGTTGTTCCTAGGAAGATGTTGCTACGGCTGAGGTCGAAGAGGTTGCTGCCTGCGTTCTCCTCAAGGATTTGGATGGATTCCTTTCTCACATTGAGGTCCTTCATCCATTTGGAATCTATTTTCATGTGTGGTGTAAGGAAGTGGTCCAATTTCATTTTTCTGCATGTGGCTGTCCAATTTTCCCAGCACCATTTATTGAAGAGGCTGTCTTTTTTCCATTGGACATTCTTTCCTGCTTTGTCAAAGATTAGTTGACCATAGAGTTGAGGGTCAATTTCTGGGCTCTCTATTCTGTTCCACTGATCTATGTGTCTGTTTTTGTGCCAGTACCATGCTGTCTTGATGATGACAGCTTTGTAATAGAGCTTGAAGTCCGGAATTGTGATGCCTTCTTCAATATTCCTTTGGCTATTCGAGGTCTTTTCTGGTTCCATATAAATTTTAGGATTATTTGTTCCATTTCTTTGGAAAAAAAATGGATGGCATTTTGATAGGGATTGCATTAAATGTGTAGATTGCTTTAGGTAGCATAGACATTTTCACAATATTTATTCTTCCAATCCAGGAGCATGGAACATTTTTCCATTTTTTTGTGTCTTCCTCAATTTCTTTCATGAGTACTTTATAATTTTCTGTGTATAGATTCTTAGTCTCTTTGGTTAGGTTTATTCCTAGGTATCTTATAGTTTTGGGTACAATTGTAAATGGGATTGACTCCTTAATTTCTCTTTCTTCAGTCTTGTTGTTGGTGTACAGAAATGCAACTGATTTCTGTGCATTGATTTTATATCCTGACACTTTACTGAATTCCTGTACAAGTTCTAGCAGTTTTGGAGTGGAGTCTTTTGGGTTTTCCACATATAGTATCATATCATCTGCGAAGAGTGATAGTTTGACTTCTTCTTTACCAATTTGGATGCCTTTAATTTCTTTTTGTTGTCTGATTGCTGAGGCTAGGACTTCTAATACTATGTTGAATAGCAGTGGTGATAATGGACATCCCTGCCGTGTTCCTGACCTTAACGGAAAAGCTTTCAGTTTTTCTCCATTGAGAATGATATTTGCGGTGGGTTTTTCATAGATGGCTTTGATAATATTGAGGTATGGGCCCTCTATCCCTACACTTTGAAGAGTTTTGATCAGGAAGGGATGCTGTACTTTGTCAAATGCTTTTTCAGCATCTATTGAGAGTATCATATGGTTCTTGTTCTTTCTCTTATTAATGTGTTCTATCACATTGATTGATTTGCGGATGTTGAACCAACCCTGCAGCCCTGGAATAAATCCCACTTGATCGTGGTGAATAATCCTTTTAATGTACTGTTGAATCCTATTGGCTAGTATTTTGGCGAGAATTTTTGTGTCTGTGTTCATCAAGGATATTGGTCTGTAGTTCTCTTTTTTGGTGGGATCCTTGTCTGGTTTTGGGATCAAGGTGATGCTGGCCTCATAAAATGAGTTTGGAAGTTTTCCTTCCATTCCTATTTTTTGGAACAGTTTCAGGAGAATAGGAATGAGTTCTTCTTTAAATGTTTGGTAGAATTCCCCTGGGAAGCTGTCTGGCCCTGGGCTTTTGTTCGTTTGGAGATTTTTGATGACTGTTTCAATCTCCTTACTGGTTATGGGCCTGTTCAGGTTTTCTATTTCTTCCTGGTTCAGTTGTGGTAGTTTATATGCCTCTAGGAATGCATCCATTTCTTCCAGATTGTCCAATTTGTTGGCGTAGAGTTGCTCATAGTATGTTCTTATAATTGTCTGTATTTCCTTGGTGTTAGTTGTGATCTCTCCTCTTTCATTCATGATTTTATTGATTTGAGTCCTTTCTCTTTTCTTTTTGATGAGTCTGGCCAGGGGTTTATCAATCTTATTGATTCTTTCAAAGAACCAGCTCCTAGTTTCATTGATTTTTTCTATTGTTTTTTTGGTTTCTATTTCATTGATTTCTGCTCTGATCGTTATGATTTCTCTTCTCCTGCTGGGTTTAGGGTTTCTTTCTTGTTCTTTCTCCAGCTCCTTTACGTGTAGGGTTAGGTTGTGTACTTGAGACCTTTCTTGTTTCTTGAGAAAGGCTTGTACTGCTATATATTTTCCTCTCAGGACTGCCTTTGCTGTGTCCCACAGATTTTGAACTGTTGTGTTTTCATTATCATTTGTTTCCATGACTTTTTTCAATTCTTCTTTAATTTCCTGGTTAACCCATTCATTCTTTAGAAGGATGCTGTTTAGTCTCCATGTATTTGGGTTCTTTCCAGCTTTCCTCTTGTGATTGAGTTCTAGCTTCAGAGCATTGTGGTCTGAAAATATGCAGGGAATAATCCTAATCTTTTGATACCGGTTGAGACCTGATTTGTGACCCAGGATGTGATCTATTCTGGAGAAGGTTCCATGTGCACTAGAGAAGAATGTGTATTCTGTTGCTTTGGGATGAAATGTTCTGAATATATCTGTGATGTCCATCTGGTCCAGTGTGTCATTTAAGGTCTTTATTTCCTTGTTGATCTTTTGCTTGGATGATCTGTCCATTTCAGTGAGGGGAGTGTTAAAGTCCCCTACTATTATTGTATTATTATTGATGTGTTTCTTTGATTTTGTTATTAATTGGTTGATATAGTTGGCTGCTCCCACGTTAGGGGCATAGATATTTAAAACTGTTAGATCTTCTTGTTGGACAGACCCTTTGAGTAGGATATAGTGTCCTTCCTCACCTCTTATTATAGTCTTTGGCTTAAAATCTAATTGATCTGATATAAGGATTGCCACCCCAGCTTTCTTCTGATGCCCATTAGCATGGTAAATTGTTTTCCACCCCCTCACTTTAAATCTGGAGGTGTCTTCGCGTCTAAAATGAGTTTCTTGTAGGCAACATACTGATGGGTTTTGTTTTTTTATCCATTCTGATACCCTGTGTCTTTTGATTGGGGCATTTAGCCCATTAACATTCAGGGTAACTATTGAGAGATATGAATTTAGTGCCATTATTAGCCTGTAAGGTGACTGTTACTGTATATTGTCTCTGTACCTTTCTGATCTACTACTTTTAGGTTCTCTCTTTGCTTAGAGGACCCCTTTCAATATTTCCTGTAGAGCTGGTTTGGTGTTTGCAAATTCTTTCAGTTTTTGTTTGTCCTCGAAGCTTTTGATCTCTCCTTCTATTTTCAAAGATAGCCTAGCTGGATAGAGTATTCTTGGCTGCATGTTTTTCTCGTTTAGTGCTCTGAATATATCATGCCAGCTCTTTCTGGCCTGCCAGGTCTCTGTGGATAAGTCTGCCACCAATCTAATATTTTTACCATTGTATGTTACAGACTTCTTTTCTCGGGCTGCTTTCAGGATTTTCTCTTTGTCACTAAGACTTGTAAATTTTACTATTAGGTGACGGGGTGTGGACCTATTCTTGTTGACTTTGAGGGGGGTTCTCTGCATCTCCTGGATTTTGATGCTTGTTCCCTTTGCCATATTAGGGAAATTCTCTCCAATGATTCTCTCCAATAGACCTTCTGCTCCCCTCTCTGTTTCTTCTTCTTCTGGAATCCCAATTATTCTAATGTTGTTTCATCTTATGGTGTCACTTATCTCTCGAATTCTCCCCTCATGGTCCAGTAGCTGTTTGTCCCTCTTTTGCTCGGCTTCCTTATTCTCTGTCATTTGGTCTTCGATATCACTAATTCTTTCTTCTGCCTCATTTATCCTAGCAGTGAGAGCCTCCATTTTTGATTGCACCTCATTAATAGCTTTTTTGATTTCAACTTGGTTAGATTTTAGTTCTTTAATTTCTCCAGAAAGGGCTTTAATATCTCCAGAGAGGGTTTCTCTAATATCTTCCATGCCTTTTTCGAGCCCGGCTAGAATGTTCAGAATCGTCATTCTGAACTCTTGATCTGACATATTACCAATGTCTGTGTTGATAAGGTCCCTAGCCTTCGGTACTGTCTCTTGTTCTTTTGTTTGTGGTGATTTTTTCTGCCTTGTCATTTTGTCCAGATAAGAGGGTATGAAGGAGCAAATAAACTACTAAAAGTGTGGCAAAGACCCCGGAAAAATGCGCTGTAACCAAATCAGAAGAGATGCCAAATTGTGGGGGGGGAGAAAGGGGATAAAAACAGGTTCTGGAAAAAAAAAAAAAAGAAAGAAAAAAATTTAAAAAATAAAACAAATAAAAAAATATAAAAAAGAAAGAAAAAATATATATATTTAGATGAACTAGTCAAAAAACGTTAAAAAAGAAAAGGGTAAAAGTTTTAAAAAAATTTAGCAGAAGAAGAAAAAAGAAAAAAGAAAAAAAATTGAAAAAAGAAAAAAAAATTGAAAAAAGAAAAAAAAAATTGAAAAAAGAAAAAAAAAATTGAAGTAGCCGCAAGACTAAAGAATCATGGGGAGAAAGCCATAAGTTCCGTGCTTTGCTTTCTCCTCCTCTGGAATTGCTCTGCTGTCTTAGGAATTGAATCTGCTTTCTCCTTGATAGATGAACTTCGTCATGGCTGGATATTTTGTTGATCTTCTGGGGGAGGGGCCTGTTGTAGTGACTCTCAAGTGTCTTTGCCCGAGGCGGGATTGCACCGCCCTTACCGGCGGCCGGACTAAGTAATCGGCTCGGGTTCGCTTTTGGGAGCTTCTGTTCCCTGAACGCTTTCCGTAGAGTTCCGGAGGACGGGAATGAAAATGGCGGCCTCCTAGTCTCCGGCCCGGAGGAGCCGAGAGCCTGGGGCCCCACTCCTCAGTGCGCCCCCAGAGGACAGCACCCAATCACTCCCGTAGCCCCAGCCTCTAGCCGCGCTCGGAGCTCACCCAGCCCGCGACCAGTTCAAGGTAACCCCGAGCTGAGAGTTCAGTCCTCGGCTCTGTCTCTGCAGCCGGCTTCTCCGTTCTAATACCTGCGAGCTCTCCGACACTCCGACACCCCCGATCCTTCTGTGACCCTGCGGGGCCTGGGGCCATGCTGGCCCTGCGTGGGGAAGCCCCTGTCTGTTAAGGTGCGTGTGTGTGTGTGTGTGTGTGTGTGTGTGTGTGCATTTGTATTCATTCTGGCACATAAAAGGATCCATGAATAAAAAAAATGTTTTCCTTCTCTCTCAGGCTTTGTTGTGATATGTTGCTGGAAAAAAAGACACACTGTTCAAGCAAAGGGCAGACCCTGAGCGGCTCAGATCTCTATCTGAGTGTACTTCCCATCCTTCCTGCGTCTGATTGCTGCTCCCCAGGGTAGACCCCATGGGCCCACCTCAGGGCAAGGCACAGAGGGAACTTCATAACTTGGGGAAAATGCAAAATCTGTCTGCTGCCTGGAAAGGGGTGGGGCAGGGGAGGCAGATGTGGGGGACATAGAAGGGGTAAATGGGGAATTCTCCTGGAATTCATTCACAAGATTGCATGCTACCATCAGTTGTTCAGGAAACATCCCAGGGCCCACCATTATGTACTTTCTGCTTGTCTGAGGGACCAGGGCGGCAGCCCTAACTGTTGTGTATTTCACTGCTCCTAAGTGTGGCTTGATTTCCCCTGGTGAATTCATGGCACCTTCCTGGGCTTTAAGTCTCATCTCCCCACCCCACACTTCTGCCTTCTGCCTGGGGAAGGGTCCCCCTCCCCATACTTCTGCAGGCTGGCATGGGGACTGGCTTGGGAGCCTCTGGAAAGACTCTTCTCCATCATTTATTAATGGTCCCTGGCCTCTTCCCTGAAATAATTAGGGTTGGGATCTTTTCATATCATGCCGTTAATTGCCATCTGCACTGCTTAACAAGTGAGGGCACTGGGTAGTAATCTGGAGGCCCACCGAGGATGGGACATGAGTCAGGGTGTTGGCTGCCACAGCCTCAGGGCGAAGGAAGGGAGGGCGGGAGCTGGCACTGGGATGTGGGAGGTGCTGGACTCACAGTTCACAGGGAAAGTGCTAAGAACCAGGCTTCTCCTTCAGGAGCAGGAGCGGGAGATGAGATCCTGGCAGAAAGCTGGGTTCTCACCACAACAGACACCCACAGGATGTCCCAGGAGCTGCCTCAAAAGCACACAGATTTGGGATCAGAAGCCCTGTGTTCTAGCCCTCTGTTCCCTGAAGCAGGGTCTGAGCTGGGGATTCCTCTGTGTGTGCGTGATTTGTTGAGGGAGCAAGAGAAGACAGGAAAAGAAGAATCTAGGCCAAGATGCCACTTCAGGCAAGGGCTTGCCTGAGTCTGATCCCTTGGGGAATTCTGGAACCTGAATGGGCCCCTTGGAGTTTGTCCCACCTGAAAACAAGGGGCCAGCTTTGATATTTAGACATCAGTGTTATTACTAGTCAAGGGCTATGGGAGGGGGAGTTATGTGACAGAGGGTCTCATCTCCTGGGTGTATCCCAGGAAAATGGCTTCTATCCTGCCAAGTAAGGACCACCCATTGGAGAAGGCAGAGTTGTGAGCCATCAGGAACCAAGAGCCCAGCAGCTTGGGGATGGAGATCTGGTGGGGTCTCTGACGCAGCCTTCCGGGCTAAGAGACAGCAGACATCTGGACTCTTTGAGCGTCCGCAGAGAGGACCCACAGCCTTCTAGGGCTGTCTTGAGGCACAGAGGGTGGTGCGGAGGCCATCTTGCCACCGCCATGTGCCCTGGAAATACCCACAGGTACCACCACACGAACCCCAGCTGCTCAGGGAAGGAGCGCCCGGATCCAGCCCCGTACGCGGCTGGGGCCACAGACTGGTGCTTGGCTGGATTTACAAGCCTTCCCTCACCGCACTCTGGCCGGGCCTGGGCGTCCCCCATTAGACAAATGTTTCTCTGGGAAGGTATTATCCTTGGGGATATTTTATAGAGACGGACTGATTTTCAGTTCTCAGTCATGAACTCCAGGATCCCGCCCAGGCCGTGTTAGACTAGAGTCGGGGAGAGGGATGAGGGCCAAGCACATGGCCACTGAGGGGACTGTGGGAGGGGCCTCTTCCTGCACTTGTTCATTCAGGTGCGCTGACTGGGAGACTAGGAAGGACTGAGCAATCAGGCTAGTGACAGCGGGGGGATGGTGAGTACAAAGGAAGTCCTCCTCCCTGCCCCACTGAGCCCCCTCTTTCCTTACACCTTGCCCCAGCTCAAAGGAAAAGGGGCCCCTGCCAAAGGTGGCTTCTGTACCACAAGCCAGAGGAGAGGTGATTCCTGGGGGAGGCAGTGCAGGAGGGGAGAAGAAAGCCCTCCCTCCCTTGTGGCTACTGGGGAGGCAGGCAACACTGGGAGCCTAGCAGGTCTGTAGGCTAGAGTGGGGAGGGGGGACATTGTCAGAAGAGCCCTCTGCTGAGCCTGGGGCTCTGCGCGGCATGGAGGACAACTCCTCTTGATAGCGCTAAGGTCAGAAAGGTTGACCCGCTATCTATCCGAAGTTTCTGAGAGAGAAAAAAGAAATGACGCTCTGGCACTTTCCACCTCAAGAAATGGCCCGGAGTCCTTTAGCAAACCATCACCTCCCCTTCCCCTGTGCGGTACCTCCGTGCCCCCGCAGGATGGTGCCAGCCTGGCCTTTCCTGGAGGAGGTGGATTCTACTCCCAGGACACCCTGCCCCAGTTCTGACACCCGGCTTCCTGGGTGCATCCTGTTCCCTGGGAGGCAGCGGTGAGCATGCTGGCCTGTTCTTCTGCTGGACTGAAAAATCCAGAAAATGGGAAACATGCATTTTAGTAGTCATTAATGGGAATGTGAAATTATTTCTTGGGGGGAAACAGCGTCTGTGTGTGTGTGTGTGTGTGTGTGTGTGTGTGTGTGTCGGGGGCCAGGTCACACTGTCCCCCCTCCCAGGAATATAGACGCCTGCTTGAGGAGGGGGTCAAGACTCAGCAAGGACAGACCTGACTAAGGAAAGCTCTGGCCACTGCCATTCACACAGCATGAGGTTAGGCCCTGTGTCCCTGAGGTGAGTGAGGACCTGCTTCAAGGTCCAGAGACTTCGATTTCCTCGGGGGGATCCCGATGGGGTCAGACCCAGGGGACTGGAGAAGGGAGGTCGTGTAGAGTCCACCGAAAGGGTCAGGGTAGGCTGCATGGGGGAGGTGGGGCTGGACAGAAGTGTGGCATTTCGGTAGGGATGGAAGAGGAGGAAAGAGGGATTGCATCGGGAGAGCCACTCTGCTAGCCAAGCGTGGAGGCGGGAAGCAGAAAGGGAGGCCTGGCTGGAAGAGAGCCTTGCAGGAATAGTTAGGTATCATCGACACTAATGATGTCAACACTAACTGAACAGCTCCCATGTGCCAGGCGCCATGCTTAGAGTTTCACAGTTAACGTCTTTCATCCTCACGATAACCCCATGGGAGAGGGACTACTATTCCCATTTTAGGGAGGAAGACACTGAGTCCCAGAGGTTAAGTAACTGGCACAAGGTCACACAACCAGTGAGTGGTGGGATCAGGATTTGAACCCAGATGTCCCAGCTCCGGGGCCTCTATCCCTAATCAAGAAACCTTTGTGGACAGGCCAGCACATACTGAGTGCTTCTTGTGTGCCAACACCACTCTCAGCCTTTGATTCATGGAGTCCCTGTGGTTAAGCCCTTTACAGAGGAGAAAACTGAGACCCAGCAAGTTTCACACAAAATTACTCAAGGTCACCCAGAGAGCAGG
This sequence comes from Meles meles, assembly GCF_922984935.1. Taxonomy (NCBI): domain Eukaryota; kingdom Metazoa; phylum Chordata; class Mammalia; order Carnivora; family Mustelidae; genus Meles; species Meles meles. The sequence continues at coordinate 89,067,616 of NC_060070.1, read as the reverse complement.
GGAGCTCTGCTGGCCCCCAGGCAGTCAAAGTCTAGTGACTCCCCATGGTGTGGGTGGGGAGACAGAGTGGGGCCCGGGATGTGGAACTGGGAGGTATGGACTTGCTCCCAGGCCCTGAGAGCTTCTGTGCGGGTTGATCACCAAGAGGGAGGAAGGATGTGGGCAAGATGCACGCAGCTGGGGCTGTGCCAAGGGGCCACTCATGACTGGACAGGAGACAGAGCCAGCTGATCGGCACGTGAAGCCCTTTCTGGAAACCCCGCTCACCCAGCGGCGGGGCAGTCTTCCCAGCTGGGGCAGAGAGGCTTTCTCTTCTGTCCCTTACTCCTCCTGCTCCCAGGGAGTCTTCAGAGGCTGGGGCAGCGGCCAGGGTCTGCCTCCTCTGTGGTTCCCGCGGCCTAGTTTCCAGGCGGCTGGCAGGTACTGGGCCCCGGCAGACAGGTTATAAATATCCCCAAGTGACAGCAAGGCCTTCACTGACGTTGATGCGGATTAAGCTGGATATGCAGCCTCAAGGTCACTGGCATGGCGGTGGCTTCCACCACTCTCAGAGGGTGGGGGTGGGGGGGTGCCAATGAGGCCAGAGCAGGGGAGCATGGGCCCGAGTTCTGGGGCCCAGCCCAGCTCAGGCTCTTCTCCCGTATGGTCCAAGTCCTTCACTCCAGCTCTTACCTGCTCAGTTCCTCTCCAACCTCCCCGTACCCCCAGCCTCTTCTGCCTGCCCTGGAGCCTGCCCTGAGCAGGTTTTCTTGGCCCATCGGGACCCCAAGGCCCTTAGGACACAAGGCCTTGGTGGGGGGATGGGTTGGTGGCCAGGTAGGAAACAGGTTGTCGGGTGGGGGAATGGGTTGCTAGGTGGGAGAATAGATTGTTAGGAGGCGGGGTGGGTTGTCAGGTGGGGACCTGGAGTGTTGGATGTGGGGATGGATTGTCAGGATGGGTTGTTATGTGGGGGGATGGGTTGTTAGGTTGGGGATGAGTTGTCAGGTGGAAGGAATGGATTGTCAGGTGGGGGATGGGTTGTCAAGTGGGGGCACTTCCTGGCCTGTTCCACCTTCCGCTCTGGCCTCACCTCCTCCCCCAGCACCATATTTCCTCCACTCTTTCTGAATGGAGCTGGGCAGGAACTCTTGGCTGTGCCAGCAAAGCCGTCCCCCGCTCCCTGGGGATGTCATGGGTGCATGTGTGTGTAACCATGTCCGTCTGTTTATCAGATAAGATTCAGAAATCTCAGAGTGTCACCACGAGGTGGGACCTGAGGGACTACCTCCTCTGACGGAGGCTGAGAGGGCCCACATGGAGGACGTGGCTAGAGTCCAGGTCTTCTGAACTTTCTGACTGCCAACCCAGTGCTTCCTGATCCAGTTCAGTGCCAGGGAGCCCGAGGAAGGTCTTAGCAGGACCCTAGTTAAGGAGCTGATGCAGGTGAGGAACAGATGGGGTGGGGCTCCTCTGGCCTGGCTTCGGGGTGGATGGCTGCCGGGGCCAACCCAGCAGAGGCCGGGCTTAGGGCAGGAGATTGAGGGGCGCTCACAGGCTGGGGCCAAGCTAAAACCAGGCCAGGGCTATAAGGTAGCTGAAGTCCAGACGAGCACCGGGGGCGGGGGGTGGGGGTGGTGGTGGTGGTAACCGGACATTGTATATTGGTGCTTGGCACTGATGTCCACCCCCTTCTGTGGTTCCCTCTGTATGACAGCAGCTAGAAGGATTAAAGTGACATTTCCCAGAATCTCATATTGCTGGGATTCTGGCTGCGATTTAAATTTTGCCAACAAGAGGCATGCCTGTGGGATATGGAAGGTGGCAGGAGCCAGAGGCCATTCCTGCTGCAACGGTGTCGGAAGTTCAGTGGGCTCCAGCCAACAAGAACCTTTGCAGCACCTGGTGTATCTGTGGTCTTGCCACCGGCTGCCTGGTGGGGCCAGCTGTGGCAGCTTCGGTAGTCCCAGCAGTGGCAGTCGCTGTCTCCTGGTCTTCGGCTCACAGTTGTGTACAGGTGACCTTAAGCCAGAAGCCTAGCCGTTGTCCCTGACCTCCACTGGTCTGACCCATCTGACGGATCTGGAAGTTCCTATTTCCCTTATATGTTTGTTTCTTCTTCCTCCCTCCCTCCCTCCCAATTTCTCCTCTCCTTCTTCCTTCCTTTCTTTCCTCACCCCTTCCCTACTTCCTTTCTTTTCTCCCTCCCATCTCCCTCTCTCCCTCTCTCCCTTCTCCTCTCCTCTCCTCTCCTCTCCTCTCCTCTCCTCTCCTCTCCTTTCCTTTCCTCCTTATCTTCTTTCTTCTTTCCCCCAGGTGTTTGTCTTCCGCATGGATGGACACACGGGACAGAGCGGGAACAGGTGGATGCTGGGCTGAGTGGAGGACTTAGGCCTGATTCAGAGGCCGAGGTGGATGCTGAGCCTGGCGTCTGTGACAGGACACAATGTGGTGGGACAGAGCTGCAAACCGCAGGTGTCTGCAGAGCCAGGGTCAGAAGCTCTCAGGGCTTCCAGGCAGGAACGAGGAATTGGTCTGGACACTGGAGAAGAGATGGTAGACCTCCTAGCAGACCCCTTCAGAGATAACCTAGCACCCTGTTCAGGACCGAGGGTTCATCCCTCCTCCACAGAGCCAAGGGAAATGGGAAAGCAGATCCAGGCACAGTTGCCAAGAGCTGGGGACCGAGCTGGGTCAGGTTGCCGAGACAATTCTAGTTCATCCCGAGGAGGACGTCATGATGGATGAGCTGACCCTTTCAAGAATGCTGGCTGGAAAAATGCAAAGACTGTCAGGAGTGTTTCCTGGGGAACTTGCCCAGGCTTCCTTAGCCCCGCAGGGCTCATCTTGACCTCCTCACTGCCTCCAGGAAGGCCAGATGCAAATCAGTCTGGAAGGAGGAGGCCCTACGGTGGGAGGGGGAGGGCGCGCCCAGTCTTGGGTCCTGCTCTGCCTACCTGACTGAGACCTGTGGCGAAGGGGACAGCAAGGTGGAAGCTGCCAAAAGGGGCACATTCTCACCAGACCCACATCTGAGGGCCACATACTTCCCCTACAGAATTAAAAATAAGAGACTGTCAGAGGCCAAAATGACTGAGTAGTGAGCTGGGCATGAGCCATGCTGTTCCTGCCTCCCAGCTTCTGATGAATCGGATTGGTCCAGACGCTCTTGCCTCATATCCCTCCCTCCACACCAGACACAAGGACCCCCCCCCCCCCACCTGGTGAGCTGCCCAGCCCTGGGGGGTTCCCCATCCGTGAAGTAAGAGTAACAGTAGTACCCATGCTTGGGGGCGTCATGAGGGCTCAGGTTAGAGGTTAGAAGTTAAGAGATGAAAGCAGTACCAGCACGTGAGCGTCCCAGAAATGTGGGCTGTTGTCACTGCTACTGTCGCTAATGGAACCCATGAATCAGACGATTGTCCTAACGCTCCAGTACCCACGACCCGTAAAACTGTCCTACATAAACATTTTCTGGCTCTCTCTCAGGACGCCAAACCTCACACTGGAGAAGAAAAGCAAACGCTCCCCGTTCCCACCCTGTCCTGAGCTGCCGGTGTGTTCAGCCAGACACAGGTGGCCCCCACCGGGACTCTGCGGTGGGCAGCGTGGCAGGGGCAGACATCAAAGATACTGTTGGCTGAGTATCGCTGCCTGTTGAGTGACAAGCACAGCCCCGTTCCGTGCTGAGAGGAGTTACCACTCCAACATTACAGATGAAGAAGCAAGGCTCCAGAACCTTGAGGAAAGCTCCCAGGGTCCCAGAGCTAGCTGGCGGAGGAGTCGGAATTGGAACCCAGTCTGTCTAGTTGAGAGTCACGGGTGCAGTGTCCCATGGAGCCCCTCCTTATGAGCCCGTTAATGTCAATGCCACCTCTGCCCTTTCCTGGCCTCACCCCACCCCTGCAGCCTCCTGCCAGAGCCTTCTGACCCCGGGGTGCAGCTAAGGGTTGAATATGGAAGCGCAGGGCTTTGCTCCACTCTCCTGGCTTGCCTGGGTGGCTGCCAGGTGGTTTTTCCTTCTTTTAGTTTAAGCTCGTAGCTGCCATCCCACTCCAATATGGTCAACGGGGGTCCCAACTCCTTCTCTGTGCGGAAAGGACAGGACTGGCCTCAGCTGGTGGTGAGGGGAGATGGCCGCTGAGCTGCAGGCCTCCCTGGCAGCGTGAGGGGCACCGTCCCTGTGGGACCTGCTCCCGGGCTCCCTTTGAGAGGAACAGCAGGGAACCGGTTCCCTTTGCCAGTGTAGGAGACTCAGAGACACTCTGGAACGATCTGAAGCTTGGTTGGGTGCTCAGCCCTCAGCCTGCAGTCCTGCCATTCTCAGGGGCAGCAGACTGGGGACCCACAGCCAGATGTTTTGTTTGGCCAGCCCAGTGTTTCACAATTTTGAATTTGAGAGCCTGCATCCCTTTCTTATTCCTGGTCTCCATCCCTCCCTGTTGTCCTACTTACTACAAGTAGCATTTGTCTTCTTACTACCTTGTGAATCCCGCCATCCCTACACTCCTGGTAAATGCTGGTGGCCCCAGGAAAGGTGCAACCTCATCATCACTGTGAACTGGCCCTTGTGGGAGCAATATGCTCTCAGCCACCCTCCAGTAACCCCAGTCGGCTAGGGCTCTGGGGGCTTGGGAGCAGGCGGCATCACTGCGGAGCTTGGGGCACTGCCTTGGAGTTGTGCAAGGCTGCAGAAGGGACAAGTGCCCTGGTCAGGGAAGGGTGGGAGGTCCTTGGCCATCTTCACCATGTTTCCGGGGTGGGCCTCCATGGAAGGGTCCCGGCCACCATTTTTTTAAGGACCTGCCACGGGCCTAGGTCGGTGCTGGATGCTTCAGAGACATCATCTGAGTCAGGTTTCTGAGGTAAGGGTATTATCCACATCACAGATGGAAGAACTGAGGCTTGGAGAGGAGGAGCCCCTTGCCCAGGTCCTCACCATGGACAAGAGGCTGCAGAGGTCATGCCCATATCCAGAGCTCGTGCATCTGCCTGGCATCGCTGTGGCACATTCTCTTTACATGGCAGCATCTCTCTCTTCTTTAAACCATGTTATTTATTCATTTGAGAGAGAGCATGAGCAAGGGGAGCTGCAGAGGCAGAGGGAGAAGAAGGCTCCCTGCTGAGCAGAGACCCCGACATGGGGCTCGTTCCCAGGACCCTGGGATCATGACCCGAGCCCAAGGCAGACACTTAACCGACTGAGCCACCCAGATATCCCAGCAACATCTCTTCTATCAACTCAATGTTGATGGAACAACAACGTTCATGGAACGTCTCCTTCTTGCCAGGATCCAAGAGGGATGGCCCCTGACTACTTCCTGGGCTGATGGGGAACGAGATAAGCTTCTATCTCATAGAGACGGTGCTGGAATATTCCCACCACTGCCACCAACGAAACAACCACCAACATTTCCCGAGGGCTCACTGTATGCCAGGCTGGCCCCAGGCTTCGCAGGTATTAACTCTGTCAACAGCCTGAACGAGCAGGTCCTGGCACCATCTCCATTTTAGACAGGACATAACCACATCACAGAGAGGTTAAGTAATGTGCCCGAAGCCACACAGCTAGTAAGTGCAGGGCCAGCGTCTCTTAACCACGGCCTAGGCCAACAGAGCCACAGAAGGTGGAGCAAATACACAGACAGTCTCACCAGCTGCTTAAAACAGGCCCCCATGGGGACTTGGGGACACACCCGGGGGAGGTAATCGACCCGCCTGCCTGAGATCTTCAGCCCATAACTAGTATAGCTGGGTTTTCAACCCTGGTGGCCCATCCCCGATACTTCCTTGGTACCTTGACCCACACTGGCTGGCAGGACACATTAGCTGAAGGAGAGGAGGCGCCGTGAGTGCTACGGAAAGGGAGCGTCCTCAGACACCCTCAGCTCTGAGGTGGAAGGCCTCCGTGATTTAGTTTATGGCGTGCAGGCCTGCTGACCTGCGTCTGTCAGAAGGGACTTTGCCAGCAGCCTCCATCCCCTGCTTGAGATGTGCATCCCGCCTCTGACTGACGTCCGCTCAGCCTCGCAATCCCCGAGAGTGATTCCGTCTCATGGATGAGAGACTCCGACATCTGTACCTGTCGGGCGACAAATCCACACGCACGCTCCCTGTCTGGTTAGAGATGCACCCGGCCTGATTAGGCCTGTGAACCTGCTGGCTGCTTGTGAATCCCTTTAGCGGGAGGCCGCAAAGAGAAATGGAAATGGGGGCAATTCTCGCCAGGAAGTGTGTAGGGAAGGGCGTAGCGTAGAAGCAAGGGGGAGCAGGCAGAAGGACCCTCATGTGACGTGGGGATGGAGGAAATGGCCGACCAGCAAGTGCAAGGCAAAGGGGCCCTGTCCCTCCTCAGTGTTTTCAGTAAGGGCCACGCTGGCTGCGGCTGGACAAAGTCCCCTTGGCGGCCTCTTACTTAAGCCCCATCATTGCCATCCTGGGCTCTCCCAGCTCTGCCTCTCTCTGCCTGTGTTGCGCTCCTCCTCTTCCCTCTGCCCTGCCCCACCTCCACGGTCTCCCTTCTAGCCCTCTGACTTCCCTGCCCACTATGCCTGATTCTCTGAGCCACTTCTCTAACACCTACTTTTCCTCCACTTTTGCCCCCAAACCTGTCCCAGCCCCCCTCTCTCAGCACCCCCAGCCCGCCCACCTCTCACCCCTCTCCTGCCACGGAAGGCAGAGAAGGTCCACACAGCAGCCCTAGCAGCGTCCACAGCCCCCTGGCAGGCACCATCTTCAGTGCTCAGACTCTGCAGACCTCCCCTGCTCAGGGGACAGGGCAAGGCAAGGAAGGGAGGGCAGCCCTGGAGATGGGGAGACTCAGCTCAAGGACCTCTGAGATCCAGGAGACAGGGCTTCTCCCCTCTTAGAGCGAGCAGGGATTCCAGCACTAGGGCAGAGACAAGGGCAGAGGCGTCCCATGGGGGAACACCTCTCACTCCCGGCTCAGGATGTGTCTGCCTCCCTCTTTCCTTCCATCTCCCTGTTCTCTACTCGGTCTCTCTGTCTCTGAGTTTCTCTCACTTGGCCCCTTGGTCTTTGTATCTCCAGCTCCGTGCAGTGTAAAGGGGGAGTTGGAATAACTTCTCAGCATTAACCACCGCTCCTGTGCAGGGCAATATTATCTTAATTGAGTCTCAGCTTGTTCACAGCCACTCAGTTGCCATAAATAATGGATGTCCAAATGGACTGTAAACCAGGGTTGAACAATGCAGCACGTTGCGATTGCCACCAGCTCCAGCCTTCTGCGAGGAGCCCAGCCTCCCTCTTAATAATGTATGGTCCAAGCCCGCCACAGCCAGATGTCTAGAGGTTCCTGATGAGAAGCCCCAGTGTGGCTATGGAACAAAACGAAGCTATAGAGGAACTGGGAACTTGTCCACCCTCTGATCCTTTTAGTGTGAGGGCAGTGAGTGTCCCAAAGACTGCAGGTCTTCTGGGCAAACCCTCCTGTCCACGATGTCACTAAGATACTGAAACTGACCCACTTTCTCCTGTGTGCACTAGCAGATGGTCTCTTGGTCTATAGCTTTAATCTTGGGGTATGAATCCCGCGGCTGTCTGCTCACCATCCCTGAAGACGGCACCATCTTCTGTGCATGAAGCAAGCTGTTATTTAGAGAGTCTGAAGCTATTAAACATGCTCGGGCTGTTTGCAGAACCTCCCTGTTTGTAGAGCCTACCAACGATTGCAAAATGAGGGCTGTCTGCAGACTTGGATGCTGTGGGCTGCTTCTGGATTCTTCCCTGAATTCAGTCAACGCCTTTACTCATCCCCAAATCCCAGTTCCCACGTGCATTCTCCCTCCTCCTGGCTGCTCTTCTGGCCCAGGACCTTCAGCTCTGCCCCACGGACCACCCATGTCAAAGATACCCCCACCACTATCCCCCATGCTGCTGCTGTGCCCAGAAATAATCTGTGAGAATAGGGCCGAAAAATTTGTTTCAGATCTTGAGGTTTCTGGGGCGGGGCGATTGAGAGTGCTCTGGAAGGGTGCCCCGTGCTACTCAGCTGTGCCTGCCTGGTAGGTGAGGTTCTCAATGCCTTGAGGCTTGCTTTTAAAGCTCTGGGCAAACACGAGCTATTAATAAATCTCAGTGTCCGCTTTATTCTAACACATTCTTGTTGGTTTTGTTTTGGATGCCTGTGGGGTGGATGATGGGAAGCAAGCTGTGGTTGTTTAGTGGTTTTTAACTTTAATGGCTTTGGTAATGTAGCTAAAGCCTGTTCAGCTTCCATTGTTACTGGTCCCCAAATGCTTCAAGCACAGCCTCACCAGGTTTCTGGTTATCTCTGTAACAGGTCAGGCTGGAGGGGCACAGGTCACTGGGATAGGGGGTCCTCAGAGGAGCCGGGGGTGGTCCCTCTGTGACCAGAGTGGAAAGCAATCTCTTTCTGTCCAGTGCCGAGCCTCCCAGTGGGATGGCCTCTTCATTTCCCCTCCATGTCCTCGGACTCATTTTGTCATAGGTGGATTTTGAAATCACTGCTACAGGGATGACTGCTACTCCTAGTAACACTTCACGTTCCTATCACACTGGACAGCTAACCCAGGGTTTCACAAACATTCCTGCGTGAGTTGTTCACAAAACACATGAGGGAAACGAACTTCGGAGATGTGCGGGACTTCTCCAAAGGGTAGACCCCCATGCAGCGGATGCCACATTCAAGCTGCCCCTCTGAACCGCGGTTCTCAACCACAGCACGAAGGTCAAAGAGAACCTCAGCTCCCTCAGGAGTTGCGGGGAACACCCTGAAGTTTTTCGCAAAAAAAGATTTTCATGGCAGGTGTGTAGAGCTGCTTCTGGGGCGAGGGGCTGGTGCTTCCATGAGACATCGGGACCCCCGATGTCTCGTGGACGGTGCTGGGACCCCCGTGGCCAGCCTCGTGTAGCCAAGACTTCCACGGTCTCATGCGCCCATCAGCACGTGTTCATTGACCACCGCAGGTGCAGGTGCTTTGGGGGGCCTTGTGGGAGCAGATGACCAGGGTGCATGAGGGCCTTGTTTTCAAGGAGCTTTTGTTCTAGTTGAGGAGGAAACGGCAAGTGAGTTAAAATAAAATAAATGAAAAGGGAAATGCTAGAGTGTGCAAAGAGGCATGAGGGATATAAATAGGACGATAACCCAGGAAAACTGGGATGGCAGGTGGGGAAGGTCGCCCTGTGATGGACCTGAAAGAGAGTCTCCTCCTTTCCTCAGGCTGGGAACTCCTCAAGGGCAGAAACTGTGTCTCCCCCATCAGACTTGGAGATATGGAATGGAGGGAACCATGAACCCCCCAACCGCGGCGGGTCTAGTGTGGGACACGGCAGGTAGGCATGCTAAGCCCTGGGTCATCTTGAAATACTGGCAAGTCTGAAATGTCCTTTAACTTGGGAATCATTCACTCTGTTTATTTGACAAAGACCTTCCCAGTCCTAGCCTCATAACCCCAGTCTTCCTCTCCCTTTGAAAAAAGATCACATCCTTTTCCATCCTTCTGATTTCTTTCCCAACATCATATTCCAAGAAGAGAGATGGGCTAAAGCCGGCCAGACCCCTCCCCGGGCCTCCCGATGCCTCTGTCCCTAGGCCGGGCACCCCCTCCTCCCATTCACCCGCCCCATGTTTCCGAGAGCTCCAGCAGCCTGTCCCTCTCCCCTTCACAGCTGAGCCTGTAACCGGAATTGGCTGTTGTAATGGCAAACTAAACGGTGCCCTAATACCCAGATCAATCTTCCTGTGAAATAACTCATTATTCAGGCTCCAATTGCGGGGGATGGAATGAAGACAAGAACAGTTAAAGGAGAAACTGCTGTACAGGTAGCATTTGGAAACTCCCTGATGAGGGGTAGGGGAGGAGGACAGAGAGGGAGGGGCCAGGCCTGCCAGGAGAGGACAGGAAGCTGGACGGTGGGCCACTTCTGTAGAAAAAAAAGAAGGTGGGGGCAGGCAGAGCCAGAAACAAGCTATAGGGTTGCAATAGGTGATGCTTTGTTCCAACTGGTCCCGTGTTGTCCAGAACAAAGGGCTCTGGATAGACAGCAAGCCACAGAGGCAAGGGCCTGAGGAAGAGACTTAATCTCAGAGAATGGCCTCAGACTGCTGAAGATCATGCCATGGAGAACAATGAACATGACGTCTATGCACACAGCTGCCAGTGGAGGAAGAGAAGGAGGGCCAAGGGGTCACCCCAAATTGATGGTGCCAAGAGGAGCAGTGGAGTCAGGACCTCCTCTGGGGACCCCTCAGCACAAAGGGTGTGCACCCCCCTCCCCAGCAGGTACCAGGGGCTCCAGGAAAGAAGGGTGTTGTCGGAGCAACTCTCCATCCCAATACAATTAATTAATTAATTAGTTCATCATTCATTCCCCAAACATTCCACATCTCCTGCTATGTTTCCACCAGTCAGCCTCAGGGGAAGCCATGGGCCGAGAGTTGAGAAACCTGGGTTGTAATCCTAGCTCTGGGACAGACTGGTGGTCTGATGCCAAGACAGCCTCATCGGGTTCTCTAGGCCTCAGTCTCCTCATCTGAAGGGTGAGGAGGCTGGGAGTGGGGACAGCAAAGGTCCCAGGCAGCCCTGACCTTGGAGCATTGGTCCTCAGGGCTGAGGCTGGCTGCTTTGGGGGTTGAGATGGGAGCAGAGTGCAGTGCATGCACGGGTGGCTGGGCAAGTGTCTGAAAGAAAGCCAGAGGAAGACTGTGATATATATATATATATATATAGAGAGAGAGAGAGAGAGATCACGATGGCGGAGAGAACAAGACAGAGCTAAACAGAGGGGGAAGAAAGGAGAGAGGGCAGAGGTGGGGAGAAGGTAATCATTTGAAGAATGAGGAGAAGATCCTGTTTGATCCAGCTCCGTTCAACATGTTCTTGTTGGTATATCTACCACGTGCCAGGTTCAGTTCTAACTTCTGGGGAACAAAGGCCGATAAGCCAGCTGCTAACTGCCTTTGAGGAACTACATGATAATGTGGAAAAGCAGCAAGATAACACAATGTCACCATTTTCCTATGGGGACCTTAATCTCGAATCCACGGAGAACAAGAGCAATAGCTAACACTAGTTTCTTACTAACTAGCCTAATCTTTACAGTAACCTGTGAGGTGGTTCCAGAGTATCATCTCTTGGAGAGCTGGGGAATCTGAGACTTGGTCGGGGGGTGTGAAGTGGGCAGTTTTGCTGAGGTCACCCAGTCACACACTGGTGGAGTTGGGATTCGAACCCACAGCAGCCTGGTCTCAGAGCCTGTGCTTAACCATCACCCTGTATGGGTAGACTGGGGAGCCTGGTGTGGAGAAAGGGGACCTGCCCTGCCCCAGCCTCATGCAGGATAGAAGCAGCTCCTTGCAGGAAGCTTCGTTCCAAAGAGGACTGATTCCTTCCCCTGCGTCTGCTTTGTTATAAAGATAAGAAGTCTGGGGCTTCATAAAGAAATGCACCCCCTGAGAGAGGAAAGGAACTGAGCTCTGCCCAGGGGAGCTCTGACTCTGCCCACAGTCAGGACCAGCCCCTGGCCAGGAGGAAAGCACGTCAGCAGGTTTTTCCTGAGACTTCTAAACTCTCTCTAAGTGGTAGTGGAGGGGTGGTTTGAGTCTCTCACCGCAGACTAATGATTAATTCTCTCTGAAACTCAGTCTTCCCATCTGTGCAGTGAGCGGCTGAATGATACCCATGCACTCTTAGGTCTGTGTCCCCTCCCCTGTATCTCTCCTGTCCTGCGTTCTCTTCAGGTGTCACAACCATAAATGTTGTATCAGAAACTGGTTCAGGCGGTAGGCTTGGCGGGTGAGCCATTTCTCACAGGCAGATGAAGAAACAGGGAAAGGAACGGCTTTGTCTTTGTACTGAGGAATCTATTTGCCTATCTGTGCTGAAAGATACAACCTAAAGTAGCTAAAACAAGACATAAGCTTATCCCTATCATAAGAGCAATTTGGAGACTAGCCAACCACACCAGTAGGCCGGATTTTCAGTGTCAGGGACCTGAGATTTTTCCATCTATGTCATCCCTATACTGTGCATGTGGCTTCCTCCTCTTGGTCCTAAAATGCCTGCTAGAGATCCAGCCTTTGCAGTTATGTATCAACTAGCAACTAAGAGAGAAGGGATTTAGAAAGTTGTGCCTTCTCCTTTTTAAGGAAGGCTTCACATAAGTCGCATCCAACGCTTCCACTTAGATCTTGTTGGCCAGAACCCAGTCCTGTGGATACAGCGAGCTTCAAGGGACGCTGGGTAATACAGTGTTATCTGGTAGCTGGCTTTCCAGCCTGGTGCTCAGCTAGCGGTTGTGTTACTACAAAAGAGGGGGAGAATGGAGATTATATAGATACTCAGTAGTCTTTGCCCTTTTCTCTTGACTTTTAATATGCTGATATCCAGGACAAGGGAAATTACAAGTCAGGGGATCTATCACCAAAGGTAAGGCCTTGGCATAGAATTCAAGGACAGGAGTCCAATGTTCTAGATTTGTCCCGACTGGGGGTTGGTTGAGGAAGTGTTAATGGCATAAGACAGAAACTCCAAGCGTGCGGCATGACAGCTGTACCACTTGCTTGTTCCCCTCTAACTTCCTGTGTCCTGGGCAGGAGCAGGCCCACCTGGAGTAAACCGATGGAGGGGGAGTGGGGCTAAGCTTCCTAGCTGTGGGGTTGGGAGCCAGGGGACAGGGAGCTGGGCAGCTCATGACACCAGGCATGTGGCCTGGGAGAAAGGGAAGGGGGAGCAAATGGAAAACGTCAGGTATTTGGACCAAGGACAGGAAAGTATGGACTCCTTGTCAGCAGCTGAAGCTGACTCATGGCCCAGGGTGGGTCCCCATGGAAGACAGAGAGGGGCCGCTCCTGGGGAATGGGAGAGGGAGAGTCCTGGAAGCTGGCTAACAGCGAACCCGCTCTGCAATGGAAATGGTGTTCTAAACAGAATAAAGCTTGGGAGGCAAAACAAAGCTATTCCACTGAATAAATGTTCTGCATTAAAGCAGCCAGAATAGCAATGAATTAAACATCAGGTCTGAATGAAGGGAAAATGCCGTGATTTATAATTGCTTCAGGCAGGAGGCAGCCTGGGAGAGAGGCTGAGGCCCCATCGGGGACCGGGTTTCCCCACAGAGTTGTGGAAGCACTGAGAAGAGATATGGGCTGCCTTCAGGATGGGGAGACTGGAATGGAATTTTCTAGAAAAAGGGGGCAGGCTGGGGAGAGGAAATGTTACCAGGAAGCCCAGCTGCTCAGCTTAGCTTTGTCGTGTGACCTTGGCTAAGTCACTCAGTGAGCCTGTCCTCCTTTTCCCATCTGTCTGATGGGGATAACAACACCTGCTTCATCTCGCTTGGTCCTCTGGAGGATAAAGGAGATAATGGAGGGTAAATGGTTTTGCAAATTTAACGTGCTGCTCTTGCTTCCCTGGTCTCTGCATCTCTGTGAAGGCTGCATTCATGCTAATGCTGGGCTCTCTGCTTCTCTAAGGTGATCAGTCTTGGGGAGGCAGAAGGCGGGGAGGGGGAAGAATAAAACAAGATGTATAGAAATGCCGCTCTGGAGATGCCTGTCAGAACAGCTCCGTGTCGGTGGTCTCCCCCCTTCCTGCAGGCAGCCTGACGTAGTGGTGATGATTCTGGGGGTCTGGCTCAGAGTCTCTGCTCACCCGCCTGTGAGCATGGGACAAGGGCAAGTCAGGTAACTCCTCTGCATCTCAGCATGGTAACGGTACCCTCTCTCAGAGTGTCCTCGTGAGAATTACACGAGGTGATCCGAGCAAAAATACTTGCTGTGTTGCTTGGCACATAGAAACTGCCGTGTAATTGCTAACTCTCATTAAATTTCTCAGACCGAGACCATCCGCTACACATCTAGAAAAGGAGCCACGGACTGGCTTTAGAGGCTCCCGAATCCTGCCAAAGACTTGCTACTCATACTTTGCTCTGCACAGGAATCCCCGTGGAGGTTTTGTTAAAATGCAGATTCTGATTCAGCACTCCTGGATGGGAGTCGGGGATCCCACGTTTCTAAGCAGCTCCTGGGTGATGTCAGGGCCACAGGTTGAGAAGCAGAAGTTGAAAGGATGGTCGCTATTTCAGGAGGCTGTTGGGTCAGCAGGTCTGTGCTGCTGACCGTCCACCCCCACGTCCCATCCGAAAGGATCTGCTACCCAAAGCTGCCTTCCTGCGGGGGGTGGGAGGGGTGGCAGGAATTACTGACATACAAGAGGGATGAGCCTTGATTTTCAACTGACAGGACTTTATCAGCTCACAGAAAACCACCCAAAAGGTTCAGGCAATCTGTCTTGCTGGGATATTTCTGATCTATTACAAACGACACAAAAATCCATTCCTAAAAATTCCCAGCATCTGACGATGGTGCCAGTGCTGCTGGGAGAAAAGTGTTGAGTGGGCGGGCGTAGCTGTGGGCAGCTCCCCACTGGACGCCCCAGATCCTGCTAGGCTGACAAGCCTGTCCCTGTGGACTGTGTGCCTGGGGCAGCTTCCCTTCCCTGAGCCCTGCTTCCTCGGAGATAAATGGGGATCGCAAGAGACCCCACTTTATAGGGCAATATGCATGGGTGTGGAAAGTTGTTCAAGAATGACTAAGGGAAGAAACCAAATTGCAGAAAAGCCTAATGCCATTTTAGAAAATGTACAATAACGTATATTTGCAAACCCCCGGGAGCTTCTGAAGGTATATATACCAAACTGTTAGTAGCAGTTATCTGGAAAGGATTATGAAGGACTTTTACTGTCAATATTGTGAATTTCTATATTATTTGATTTTTTTGAATGATGAAAATGCATTACTTTTGTAAATTTTGTAAAAAAGAAAAATCTGCTTAAAAATGGCTAGGGCCAGTCTTATTAGAGAGAGAACCATTGGCAAGATCGCTGTCCCTACCCAGCCCAGACCATAGGCTTTGGGGCCTTGATGAGAGTCTCACTTTGCTCTCACTCACTGTGTAACCTGGGCAGCTCCCCTAATCCCTCTGAGCCCTGCGTTTCACATCAGCAAAATGGAAATGGTAGTCGTATCTGAACCAGAGATCAGCATTCAGGGAGCACCGGTGAGGATCAAACAGCAGCTCCTTTCCCCCGAATTTGAACACCACACCCCCCCCACCCCCCACCAGAGAGCAGGACAATTGGAAGGCTGGGAAACCCACTAGGCTTCTTAGAGTAGTGGAGCTGGGGTTTCCTCCAACCAGCAAGGAGAAGAACAGATCCTGTTGCCCAGACTATGACATAGTTCTCATTACCCTACCTTCCAGCCAACATTCTCAGGCCTCAGAGCCTCTGTCCCTGCTGTTCCCACTCCCTGGGAGGCCCCTCCCTCCTTCACCTGGCTACTTCTTGCTCACCCTTCAAGACTTGGCTCCTGCAGGAATCTTCCCTGAGCCCCTTGCCGGTAAGGAGGCAGGGAACACGTTCTGCGTGTTCCCTCAGCAGGCTACATTTCTCGAACTCCCTGGGCTCATCCCACTTCTTGGTCATCGTCTCCTTCCCTGTCTGTTTCCCATTTAAGACAAATGGGCAGGTGTAGGTCTTATTTGTCTCTGAATCCCTGGCACCTGGCAGAGAGCCAGGCACATATTTTTACCTCTCTTTCAGTTTTCGTACATCTTTTGATTTAAGCCCCTTCGATTTGTCCTGGAATGTCCTCGTTGGTTCCTTTGGGCCAAGGCCAATGGGACTTGTCTACAAGGAAGAGGGAAAGAGAAAGGGGCGGGATTGCTGGGGTGGTGGTGAGGGCATGGTGCCCTCTAGTGGCCAGGTGTAGGGGCGACTGCCGCATCTCTACCAGAGAAAGAAGGGAGAGGTCAGGTGGGACTGGGGCCCTCCGTTAAGACCAATGAAGGTCCCTACGAGCAAGAAAATGAGTGGGGGACCGCTGTGTTAGCCGTTTCCCCAGCGCGGCTGGGAGCAGTCCTCCTCCGTGGACCCACGTAGGGGCTGTGGTTTAGCTTTAAAATAATTGTAAAACAAGAGGAAGCCCAGAGACTGCCCCCTGGTGGACAGAAGGAGGCAGCCGCGTGGAGGTGCACCAGGGCAATGCTGAGAGGGGGAGGTGAGACGCAGAGATATTGGAGGTGTGATCTGGAAGAGGGATGTGTCTCCTGCTCAGAGGCCGGCGAAGGCCTGAGAACAGAGAGGTCCTTCACCTAGGGGGACCTGACCAGTTTTCTCTTGCAGGGAGATCATATTCGAAAGCCTCTCGCTCCGCCTGGCATCCTTCCAGTTTTGACATCCACGAGGCTCCCTTACATCTCCATGACCTTCCCTAAAGACCCCCTGCCCCAGACCCATCAACCAGAGTCAGCAGGTGCTGGCCAGGCTCCCACCCATTCCTGTCATATGGCCCTAGGGACATTATTAGATATGTCTCCCTTTCCACACCTCTAGGACATCATGCCCCCAGTTACCCCTTGTGCCTGTCCATTTGTAGGGCCAAGGAGGGGCCCACTGAGAACTTCTGAGCAGCCAGCCTACCTCCTCAACGTATCTCTCCCTTTCAACCAAGCTTCACTGCCTGGGGTGGAACGTAAGTCTTTTTGCTGCTCTATGAACCCCTGTCCCGGAGTTCTGACCCCTCCCCCAAACTAGAGAGGTGCTCATTAGCATCCACCTGTCTCCCTCAGCCCCATTTAACTCCCACTTCCCCTAGGCTTTCCCTGCAGGTTCTATTTTTTTGCCCCAACTCTTCATCATTTCTCCTGTTGGCTCTGGCTCCTCCCCAGAACCTCCAAATCCTTCTTAAATGTGACAGCTAAAATAAGATCCGGGAGAAGGCCAAGTGCAGTGGGATGATCGCACCCTGTCTTGCATGTGCTGCTTCCTCCTTCCTGGGTCCTGTCCCAGAGGTGTAGGCTGGCCCGTCACTGGGGATGGTACTAGGCTTGTGTTCCCTGTGGTCCCGGGTCCCCTTGGATTTTCTCCTTGTCTCTTCCTGGATTGGCAGGGCTGGAGTTGAACTTCTAACAGCCTTGCCTTCTATTTCACCCATTCTGAATGGATTGTTTTTCTAATCCGCCAAGCTTCTCCTGCATTATATCGTGGCTTTCTTGGACTGTGTCTGCCTTCTGGTGCCCCAGGATAAGCCAGGATCTAGTTCTAAGATGCACCTAACTGGCTTTGGTTTGTTCATTTGTTTGCTCACCCATCCATTTAGTTAAGGGCTCTTTAGTGAGTCCCTCCCTGGCACAGGCCACTCTGCTGGCTTGGGGATAATGCCGTGTCTAAGGCAGGGCAGGCTGTCATGGAGGACTTGGTCTTAGCAAGCAGCATTGATTTGGGGCAAGGGCTGTCCGGGGGCCTGTAGGGGACTATGGGAGGGGGGGCTCACGGTCTCCCTGGGAGAACTCACTGTGGCATAGAGTAACTATATTTCTGTAATGCCAGGGATGCTGTGGTAAATAAACAAACAAAAAACACCAACCCACCAGGGGCGCCTGGGTGGCTCAGTGGGTTAAGCCGCTGCCTTCGGCTCAGGTCATGATTCCAGGGTCCTGGGATCAAGTCCTGCATCGGGCTCTCTGCTCAGCAGGGAGCCTGCTTCCCTCTCTCTCTGCCTGCCTCTCTGTCTACTTGTGATCTCTCTCTGTCAAATAAATAAATAAAATCTTAAAAAAAAAGAAAAAAAAAACCAACCTACCAAACCGAACCAAACAAACCTCCAAGTGTCAGTATATTAACACAATAAAGTTTTTTTTCCCCCTCATGTGAGCATTCCAGTGTAGGTTTTTTTTTATTTAATTTATTTATTTGGCAGAGAGAGCACAAGCATGGCGAGCAGCAGTCAGAGGGAGAGGGAGACGAGGTTCTCCGCTGAGCAGGGAGCCCAACGTAGGGCTCAATCCCAGGACCCTGGGATCATAACCCAAGAGGAAGGCAGATGCTTAACCAGCTGAGCCACCCAGGTGGCTCACTATAGGTTTTGACTGTCTAGGACAGCCATCCTCTCTAGAGATTCCAGCTGCTTCTGTCTTATGGCATCATGTCAACACATGTCAACATCCAGGTTAGTGTGGCAGGGAAAGGAGAACTTGGGAATTCCACCCACACTTGCTTGTAAGTGTCTTGGACCGCAAGACACCCACATCACTGCTGTTCACATGCCACTGGGCAGGACTGTCCCATGACCCCAGCGTCAGTGCAAGAGAAGCTGGGAGATACCACCTGGCACACGTTCAGATGGAGGAGAGAGATTGGTGGACACAGCGTTGTCTCTCCCACTGCGATGCACATGGCTGGAGCTTAGACAGTAAAGGTCAGCGAGTCACCAACATCCCAGTCAGCCCTCTCTCTTCAGCTACCTGTTTTCAAAGCAGCTCTTGATCTTAAAGAAGAGGGCTAGGGCCAGAAGCCTGATATTTCCTACCCAGGGAAGGCCCTCGACAGGGTCCCATCCCTGGGGCAGTCAGTGTAGACCTTGGCTCCAACCTGAACTTGTGATGGGATCTTGGCTAAGGGGCCTCAGAGTCTCAGCACAAGGTGGTCTGGGGATCCCAGTGGGCTCGTCTGGAACCTGTTGTTCTCAGATCCCCGCCATGCCCTTCCCGGGCATCTCAGGGTCTGGCCAGCTGCAGGCTGCCTTCCCCAGAATCCGATTCAGCCAGGTTGTGTCTCCCTGGCGGGAACTGCAGGGTCAGAAAAGCAGCAGCAGGGGACCACCCCTCTCTTGCTGCCTGGAGCAGCTATGGCCCAGCTCCTGTTCCCGACGCCATTGTGGTCCTAGCTGTCACCGGTGGCCCCTACTCCCAGGGTCTGTCAACAGCTCCTCTTCCCTCTCTCTGTCCAGCTCGAGAGCTGGCTGTGGCTTCTGGAGGCTGCTAATTTCTAAAATTACTTCACCTCTCCATTTGGCTCTTGGCTCCTCCAACATCGTGTAACCAGGCCCTGCAATACATTCCCTCCATTGTGTACTCGAATTGATTTCTCTTTTCCCATTTAGATCCAGACTGATACACCATGGACTTGGCAGGACCCTGGTGGGGGAGGGAGAAGGCAAGTAGGCAGAAGGGAGTGGATATTAAGTGAGGTAGAAAATATGACAAATAGAGATCAGGTGCAAACAATAGTCTCCTTCCGACCCCTCTTTTGTGGTCTCTAACACAGGCATTCACCTTCCCAAAGGCTGTGTCCTCCAAATTGGTCCTCGGCAAAGAAAGGTGAGGAGAGTGGGATAAACGTGTGTTAGAATAGACCCTGGTGAGCTGGTCCTGAGGCAAAGGAGAAAATGGGTAGAGCCGAGTCCTCCGAGTCAGAACAGAACTTTCTAGGAGCCCCGTGCAGTCAAGGCCTGGGCTGCCCCATCCATTCCAAAGCCTTGTGTGGGGAGAGCTGGTGGGGAGATGCTGGGTATGGGCAGGGCCTTGCTGCATCACATAAATCACCCTCAGGAAAGGGACCGGCTCCTCAGCCGACACGATGGGCTCACTCTGCCATCCATCCTGGCCCAGCTCACGGCAGCCCTGGCCACGCAGGCAGCAGGCAACAGCCAGAGTTCTCTGTATGCAGAAGAGCAGCTTTGAGGCGGGCAAATAAATAAAATCAGAAACCATAAATAAAACCGCCAGCCTTGTATGGGGTGAGCCAGCAGCCCCCTGGGGAGCTGGGCTCTGCTTGGTGATTAAATTCCAAACCAACCTGGCACCACTGGGGCTGTGGGACTGCAGCACAGAGAGACGATCACAAAATAGTAGGAAACCGAGGGATTTTGGACTAAGATTCAGAACTTTAAAATTTTGGGGGAGCTTCCTGGTGGCTCTCAACCCCAGGTGCACCTTGAGATCCTGTCTGGTGTTCTTTTGTTTTTGTTTGTTTGTTTGTTTGTTTGTTTGTTAAACCAGAGGACCAGACCCTGTCCCTCCCTGGCCCCTGACGATGCTGACTCAGTGAGGCTGGGTAGGGCCTGAGCTCCTCTGATGTTTCTGAAACGATCTCTGGTCCAGAAGAATCCAGCTCCACTGATAAGGAAATCAGGGGTTCTGAGAGCAGGGCCAAGGGGTTCCTCCTCGGAAATCAAATCATGCAGCTCTTTTCCCAATGCACAGAAGAAATCAAAGTAATGAATAGAATGTTCTGTATTTAAAGTTTTCCCCCATAAATTTTTCCTCTCCTTTTGGCACCTGCTGCTGCATGCCTGCCAGTAATCAGTGAGAAACCAATATGAACAGAAAATCTCAGAAGCCATTGATCACGTCTACTTTTTTTTTTTTTTTTGGTAAGCCCATGTGCTTCAGCTTGTGTTTTTGTGTTGTGTTTCTAGCACAAATTTAATTAAAGGTAACATTTCCAGGCATTTCTGGATAAGAAAATCAGGTAGTGCTCAAATCTTCTTTAGAATAATGTGGGTTAGGGGTCAATAAATAAGACTCCATCTTTTGACCATCCTCAAGGTGTCCAAAACAGGTGGTACAGCCTTCCTAGAGATCAAGGCCACAAATCTCAGAACTAGTCTGCCAGGGGTGAGTGTCAACCCCACTGCGAATTAGACATGAGCCCTTGAAAAAAATAACCTCCCCGTTCCTTAGTTTCTTCATATGGGAACAGGGATAATAAATAGCATCCATGTCACAAAATAAGTCTGTGTATCTAAAGGTCTTCAGTCGCATGGGGCACTTAGTGATGCTATTAGCTAAACCCATTTGAGGATTCAGTGGGGGTGTGGGGCAGCAGAGTTAGTATCTTTAAAGTATGCTTTAGTCAAAGAAATGGTCTTTTTCCCATTCTTTTTTTTTTATTTTAATTTTTTAGAACTGTCTTAGGTTCATGGCAAAATTGAAGTGAAGGTACAGAGATTTCCCATATAGCTTATCCCACACATATGCCCAGCCCCGCCCCCCCATCAACATTCCCCAACTGACAGGGTACATTTGTTACAACTGATGAACTTACACGGATTCATCAGTATTTCCCAAAGTCCATGATTCCCATTAGGGTTCATTCTGAGTGGTGTACATTCTATGGGTTTGGACAAATGTGTAATGGCATGTATCCATCATTATGGTATCCTACAGACCAGTTTCATTGCCCTGAAAAAAATCCTCTGTGTTCTGCCTACTCATCCATGGCAACCCCTGATCTTTTTCACCTTTCCCAGAATGCCATAGAGTTGGAAACATAGTAGATAGCTTTTCAGATGGGCGTCTTTCCCTTAGGGATGTGCATTTATGTTTCTTTCGTGTTTTTTCATTGAAGGCTTGAAGGCTCATTTCTTTTTCACACTGCATAATATTCCATCGTCTGGGTACCACAGTCTGTTTACCCATTCCCTACTGAAGGATGTCTTGGTGGCTTCTTCACATTTTGCAGAATATGGATAAAGCTGCTGTAAACATCCACCTGCTGACTTTCATGTGGACATAAATTTCCAACTCTACTGTGTAAATGCCAAAGAGAGCAACTGCTGGATTGGATGGTCAGACTATGTTAAGTTCTGGAAGAAACTGTTAAACTGTCTTCCTGAGAGACTACCATCTTGCATTCCTACCAGCAATGGATGAGATCTCCTGTTGCTCCACACCCTTGTGGGTGTTTGGTGTTGTCAGTGTTCTGGATTTTAGTCATTCGGATACATGTGTGGTGATAGCTCATTGTTTTCATTTGCATTTCCCTGATGACTTATGAGGTGGGGCATCTTTTTGTTTCTCACTCGCCATCTGTAGATCTTCTTTGGTAGAGTGTCTGTTAAGGTCTTTGGTCCATTTTAAAAAATTGGATCCTTTGCTTATTGTTGAGTTTTAAGAGTTCTTTGTATGTTTTAGATAATGGTCTTTTATCAGATGCATCTTTTGCGAGTATTTTCTCCCAGTCTGTTATTTATCTTCTCATTCTCTTGACATAATTTTTAAATCACGCAGTAATCCATGAGTCATTCTCCTTCTAAAACCTCCAACAAGATAGTAGTATATAAAGAATTACAAAATACCAGCTCCTCTTCAAGAACCTCTCCATCCCAAGGCCACTTCTTCCCTGGCAGATATCTGCTATTCTTCAGCAGTCTGAGCACTGCCAAGTCTTCTCTTCAGAATCCCTATGTAAGTAAGACACCTGTCCTGTTCTTTAGGGACTGACAGTCTGGGAGAGCAGACAGACAAGCAAAGAAAGCATGGCTGAGGGTGGTGAGTGGAAAAAGGGATCTAAGAGGAAGAAGCACATGTAGTTTTCCAGCTTTACCTATGAGGAAGTTTACAGAGAGGTCCTGGTACCAGGTAAAGACCTGGACCTGTGGTTCTCAAAGTGGACCAGCAGCCTCAGCATCAACAAAGGCTTGTTATAAATGAAATCCTCAGGCCCACCTGGACCTGTGAATTAGAAGCTCAAGGGGTAGGTTGCAGCAGTCGGAATTTTGACAAGCCCTCGAGGAGATTCTGATGGATGCTGAAGGTTGGGAACCACTGCTCTAGAACTAATCCCTCCAGAGGCATTCCCTGAGGCTTCCTACTCTCCAGCTGATAAACCAAGGAGAGCTATGGACAAAATGGCTGCAGATCTGCCCTGGGGAGGTGAGGCCACAGGCATGAGCTCACCCACAGGGGCAGGGGCACTGAGCAGAACAATGAAAGGCACACGGCTGCCCATTGCGCAGGGGTGGGTGTTCGGTGTGGAGAGGAATCACATTAGCCATTTCTCCTTCAGACCAGATCTCTTCCTGGGAGACAAGTCTCAGCCCCTTCCCTTTGCTTAAGGGAAGTGTTGCTCCACACTGCTTAGCAGATTCCTCTGGAGGAGTCTGGAAAGTGTACACACCATCCATAATGAATGAACCCATTTCCTGTGCAAATCAGGTGGGAGTCAGGACAGATTAGCCCTCGTAATGGAGTTAAAGTCAAGCTCATCTGTTTGCAAGACTTGTTGGGAAGTCCAAGTCCCTTGGTGCAGCTCCGTCTGTTGGGAATGGAGCAGAGAAGGAGGCATGATGTTCCCTTGAGAGTGTGTGTTGCGTGTGCGTGCCTGGGCTCCCTTATGTGTGTGTGTATATATTTTCCTGTAGACATTTTTAGGAGAGAGGGAGGAATATGAAAGCCATATTCCACAGCCTGAGACCCTATCTTGGTACAGTCATGGCTGAAGCTCTTCAGCCTCTTGCTTTCACCTTTGCCCCACCTAAGACCCAGTTCTGGCCCTGATCTACAGCCTGGAATGTGGGTAGGTGGGGGAGCTCTGCTACTTCCTCAGTGTGAACCAATGATTTCTTCTTTCAAGGTTTACCTATTCTTGGAGTCTCAAGAGTTAAGATGACAGGAGAACCATTAATTTCTCATTAAACCAATTGGCTCCTCCAAAGGAATAGGTCTGAGAGAGCAAATTACCAGCGGAAGAAAGGCAGTGAGACTCAAGACCCCCCACCCTTGCCCCCAGAGTCACCCGCCTTTGGGTTCTCCCCATGATTACTTTGCCATCATTTGGCTGGCCTTGGGAGCACTATGCCTCCTTTAAGGTGGTTTTCCAAACAGGCCACCTTTTCTTTCCTCTTTCCCTAGGTTGGGGCAGTAAAAAGAGGCTCTACTGGAAAATCAAGGATATCATAAGAAAAAGAAAATGCAAAACATTACAGACAACTGGACAGTCTGGATCACAGGGACACTCCCCCTTCAGGTGGTCTGGTCCCCTCCCCTCCCTACCTCATGCCAGCCTCATTATGCTGGGTGCCATCTCAGCGCCCCTGTGGTTGAGATTTAGGAAAACGAGGTCCAAAGAGAGAAGGATGCTCCCTTCTGGTTGTCTAAGAACTGCCTTCAGCGTTCTGGGTGTGTGACTGAGGACTCCACACTTCTAGGTAAGACTGAAAGTGTGTAAGAACATTCTCTTTAGGGAAGATAGTATCCCTTCCCCACAAAGGGATACTAGCCCCCAAAACAGGCACTGATGCTGGGCTTAGGTACCAGTAAAGGAAGCCTGAATCGATTCCAAAGATAAATAAACAGAGACTCAAGGGCCATTACTCTGGAGACCTGCCCATGTCCCAGCTTGGTCCCTAGATGGTCAAGACTGGACTTTCCTAAGCTGCTGTACCCTTCTGACATTGGCCTCATGCCAAGAGATGCACCTGGTCCTGCCATCATGCATCCTTCCCTTTCACCTTCCTCTTACAGTGGGCAGGCTTTGCTCTGACCCTAGGGCTCCCAGTCTCCCTCCTCCAACCAACATGACCTTTCAATACCTGAGTCATGACTGAAGAAGCTGCAGTAAAGGTTTTCAGAACGACTTGAAGGTATCTAAGAATCTATAGCAAATATGGGCCTAAATCCACACAGAACAAGGCCCAGGGTTAGAGGGAACTCGCAAGTCCCCAGCCATCAACCACATCCCAGGGAGCCAGGCCCCAAGGAAGAGGGTCTGAGGGCTCAGACCTCTGCTGCTTCTTCCTGAGAGAGCCCAGGTCTCAGATGAGCACATGCCATTCCTCATGAGGGAAGTTAGCCCCTGCCTTTGCTGAAAACCTTCTTATGCCTCCCAACACTTCTGATAAAATCTAAATAGCTCAGCACTGCCCACAGGCCCTCCAGGCACCTGCCTGGGTGCCAAAGCCACCCTTGTGCTACCTGTCTGTGCCCCACACCACCCACTGCCTTGTGAATTCTGACCTATCCTGTACAAATGGGACCTCCTCTGGGAGCCCTCCCTGAGTATCCTGAAGGAGTTCCTTGAGCTCTTCTGCAGTTGCCAAGCACCCATGTCTCTGTCATGTCTCCACAGAGCCCCTAACATCCTTTGGTAATGGTTTGTCTACAAATCACAGCAGGCTGTGGACTCCCAGCAAGTGTGGGGGGTGTTTTCTTGTACATCTTTGTCTCCCTGCCGCCCACACACTGAGGGACACATGGTAGAGGCCAAATGAACAGGAACTGAAGAGGTTCAGCCTAGCCCTAGCTAGAGAGGCCCACAGAGCTCAGGAGAACAGAGATTCCCCAGGGACTCAGCCCCTACAAGGGCCATGCTTTTCTCCTACCAGGACCCACTCACATTCCCAGAATGCCGTCCAAAATGCTAAAGCAGAAACTGCAGGGGAAGGAAATATGTAGAAACCCACCAGATGACTTTCCTCATTGTCTCTATGCCAGGTGTCCTTGGAGGGGTCAGAGCCCACTCTCCACTCCTCCCACCTGCCAGATGGCTTCTTTGTAATAGGCAGGTCTAATTTTACAGCCAGAGGGAGGCAGCAAAGATGGAAAACTGCTTCAGGGACTTTAGTACCCTCCCTCCCACGGGACCAGGCTCCTTCCCAGAGAGCAGACCTTCAGAACCCAGAGCCAAGACCATCTTCAGATGTGGGCAAAGAGAGTGCTTACTGCACCAAATGGTGAGGGAGGAAAGCTGTCTTGGGAAGTGGCAGCTCCCTGTCTCCCTCAAATACCTCTGCCCACTGACTGTAACACTGCTCTAAGGCCCAGCACAGGCACTTCATACCTGGGGGTGTGGGTTTAGACTCTAGAATTCAGATGTCCCTGAGAGGGATAATAACTTGAGCAGTTATCAGTATATTCTTCAGGAATAGCCACCTTAACAGATAATGAGAACTGTCTTAGTCTGCCGATGTGGCCATGACAAGATACCATAGACTTGGCTTAAACACTAGCAATTTATTTCTTATAGTTCTGGAGGTTGGAAGTCTGGGATCAGGGTACCAGCATGGCTGGGTTCTAGTGAGAGCCTTCTTCCTGGCTTATAGACAGTGTCTTTCTGGCTGTGTCTTCATCCAGCAAAGAGAGTGCTCTGCTCTCTCTTCCTCTTCTTATAAGGGCACTAGTCTCATTGTGGTCCTCCACCCTCATGACCTCATCACCTCCCAAAGGTCCCACCTATAAATGCCATCTTATCAGGGGTTCGACATATGAATTCGGAGGCATAGAATTCTACCCCTTGCCACCCCCAAATTCATATCCCTCTCACATGCAAAATATATCCACCCCATCCCAAAGCCTTAACTCATTTGCATCAACTGTAAACTTTAATATCTAGATTCTCATTGGAGTATCTACACCAGACATGGGTAAGACTCAGGTATGATTCACCATGACAAAACCCTTTTTGCAAATCTAGATAGGTTATGTGCCTCCAGGCATAGGAGGAAACACTCCCATCCCACAATGGAGAAACAGGAAAAGAGGAAGGGATAAGGCACCCCAAACAAGTCAAGGAAGGAAAACTTCACAAGATCTTTAATCTTGGGAATAATTCTCTTCAGTTCATTGCTCTACCTTCTGGACCCCTGAGATGGGGTCCAGTGTATATATATATTGCTACAATTTGGTATTCTGGGTCCATTTGACTGGTGAGGAAGTTGAAATGGGCATGATCAAAGTCATCCAGTGGATAAGTAAGGAACAAGCTAGGCTGTAATGGAAGCCCAAGATAGACCCTATTTCTCACTGCATTCTGGCCATTGTAGATGTCCTGTGTCTGGCTCCAGCATCTTCTATGATGATGTTTCTACTGATGGTCCTCCTTGAAGAGAAGTTGTGGAAGGACTGATCTCTCCACATCCCACCCCAACCAGGCATCCTCTCCTCATTCCCCAGGGAGCTCCAGCTCCTCCTGACCACATAAGAGCTCCCTGGCTCAGGATGATGTTGTGCTGAGAGCTGGCATCCCCAAACCCAACTCACCCTGATTGTCTCAAGCCCAGAAAAGGAGGAGGACCCTTTGGACCTTCAGAGCTTTCTTCGCTGGAATTTGGGAGTTGAAGTGAGGAGAAGGTGGAACCCCAGGGTGTCTCTCAAGTGAGGTCTCTCTAAAAGCACCTACAGGGAGAGACACTGAGAAATGAATAGGGCTTTCTACTTCACACTGGATGGGGAATCCTCAGGTTCTCCTTTGAAATAATTAACTAGTCAATAATAAAATGAAGAACAATGCATTTTGAAGGGCTTGGAGCCTCAGTCAATCAAACGTGTGAACGAAGAGTTATTTCTTTTCAAACTGGAATAGGATATACATACAATAAAGTACACAGATCTTAAATGTATAGCTTCTTGAATTCTTACCTATGGATACACCTGTGTAACCATACAGTTTTCCAGCACCCTTCTGCCCTGGCTTCCTGGTTTCCCCCCTAGTCTCTAGTCCACCTCAAAGGTAACCACCATTCTGATCCCTGTCACCAAGATTGCCTTTGCTTGCTCTTGAACTTCATATACATGGACTCATACAATACGTTTTCTTCTGTGTTTGGTTTCTTTCACTCAGCACAGTATCTCTGAGATTCATCTACGTTGTCGTGTGTAACAACAGTGTGTTCATTTCCAGGTGTGCATGTACCACAAAGTAGGTGCCTGTTCTTCTATTGATAGACATGGCTGGGTTCCAGTTTGGGGGCCATTATGAATAAAATGGCTGGAGACATTCTTATGCATGTTGTTTTATGGACACAAGCCCTCATTTCTCCAGCTAAATGCCTAGAGGTGGAATTGCTGGGGTTTAGAGAGGCTTTCACAGTATGATTAGATTATCTTGGAGGGGTGGGTCAGAGACACTGGTCTCAAGGACCCACCTCACCACTGTTTGATGTTGGGTTGCCTACTTGCCCTTTTTTGGGATCTCAGCATCCTTCATCTATAAAATGAAGGCTAAGACATCCCTCAGGTAGTCAGTGGGAGACTTAAGAGAGATAATATCACACCTGTCAAGCTCCTTGAACAAGCACCCTTTATTAGGAAACTTAAGAAAATAATAGTTCTTGTCTACTTCACTCCACTGCTCATATTTCACTCATCTCAGCCCAGCCTCCCCCCAGGAAGAGAGTCCCTATGCTCTTCACCCCAAAGCCAGGTGAGACATGTAGGTATGCATCTGCCTTCAAAGCTTGTACCAGTCCCTTGTGCTGGAATGATGTGCCCTCTAGGGTGGACATGTATGGCTTGTTCCTTATCTCCTGGAAAGGCTCCTATGAACCATGTGATTCTGGTCAGGACTGCTAATCACAGACCCCATTCCTGCCCCCACAGGGCCAAGTTCGAGATCAGTGTAGGGTTGATCACATGACACAGGCCTGGCCAATTGGAAGCCTTCCCTAGGAGCTTTTCAAACAGGATCTCAGAAGAGAGAGCCCTTTCCTCTCAGTCACAGTTTCCAGACAGGGCCACTTCAGAGCTGGTCATTGATCAGTTTCTCAACAATTCCCTACTCTCCATATACAACACAAAGCATAAAGGTCAGTGAGATTTGAGTTTATCCCGAGAAGAGCTGGGGAGCAGAGGGGAAAGAGAGGGAAAGAGATAGAGCTGCTGACAGCCATGTTTTTGATTATGGGCCAGCTTCTTCACTGGCCTTCTAAGTTATTTGGGTACAGGAGATAATAAATCCCTCATTCCTTTTAAGCCGCCTTGAGTGAGGTTTCTGTCACTGGTTCCCAAGATAGTTCTGACAAATACACTCTATGTGAAGGGTTCACACCAAAGGCCGTTAAGGGCTTCCCTCTAATCCTTCTCAAGCTCCATCCACTTGGCCCTTCTCTTTGCACCAAACCATCACAAGCATGCTCCTTGCTTTTGAAGCCACAGTTAGTGGTCCCTTATTAAACACACATAAGGCGTGTCCAGCCCTGGTGTGGGTTCATGCTGCATGGAAGGCAAGTGGAAGGCCTGGGTCCCCGACCTTGAGCTTTGTACCATCCCTACACAATTTCTTTCATAATTGCTCTCTGGTTTATGCTCCTTTCCTTGGCGTGATATTGACAAACGGAAGATTTGATAGATTCTCTCCAGGTCATCTATTTAAGGTATCCTCAGTTAATGCAGGAAAGAAATGATGTTCGGTTTTTAAGTGATTGAACTCCAGCCACATGTTATTTTTAGCAACATGCTCAGAGACCTGAGAAGCTGCCCCGGCCCAAGTTGGGGAGTGGACCCAGTGGCCCCGGAAAGATCGATCCTGCTTGACTGCTGCCTTCCTAGGTGGTCTCAAAAAACTCTAAAATTTTGTACCAGTAATTCTCCTCAGGAACAGGTGCATAGTGAGAGAGCAAGACACCTTGACTCTGTAGGCAAAGACCTAATAATATTGAAGGAAGAAAGAGGTGAGTTCTAGCTATTCCTGCCCCAGTGCCTCCAGGATCCTGATGACCCATTAAACCAACTGCCTGACATGGCCCTTTTGAGAAGGATGCCGGAACACAGGCTACATTTAGATTGTCTTTTTTTTTTTTTAAAGATTTTATTTATTTATTTGACAGAGAGAGATCATAAGTAGGCAGAGAGGCAGACAGAGAGAGTGAGAGGGAAGCAGGCTCCCCGCTGAGCAGAGAGCCCGATGCGGGACTCGATCCCAGGACCCTGAGATCATGACCTGAGCCGAAGGCAGCAGCTTAAACCACTGAGCCACCCAGGCGCCCCCACAGGCTACATTTAGCTGCAATTTTTTTGTTGTTGTTGTTCTCGCTCTATTCACATCCTTTGCCATATTACTTTGTTGTATGTACTCACCTGGGTGGAGAAATATCTGTCCCTTGACTTGGTTTGAGCTTGTCATGTGACTGCCTTTGTCCAAGGAGATATTCATGGGGAGACATGAAAGAAGCTAGGAAAAGTGCCTCTTATATCTCTGCTCTTGCGATGAGCTCATGTTCGGGCCAGCCTGCTGGAGGATGAGAAACATGTGGGGTTGAACCCAGTCAGCCCCATCCTCCTAGCTACAGCCAGCCCATGTCAGCCAATAACCAGTGCACCTCCTGACACATGAATACATCCAGCAGAGGCCAAAGATCTAGACAGCTGAGCCCAGTCTTTATAAACAAAGACCCACTGTTTAGATGTTCATGTTCTAAAGTCACTGAGTTTTGGGGTCATTTGTTAGGTAGCATTAATTGTGGCAACATGTAACTAACTAATATACCTGCTATCATAGAAAGATTGTCAAACTACATATGTGCAGAGAAGCTGGGTGGGTTAGAACGCTGAACCACTGAAAGATCAGAGTTAGTTAAGGTATTTGAAGCCAAAAGCTTTTTAAGAATTGCTTCCTAGGATCTACAATAACTGAAGTATATATATGCACATATATGAAGTATAGATATAAAGGTAACCAGCTGTCTCAATTATAACCAACTTACTGATATGGCAGTGAGAGCTACTAAGTCACTTAGAAAACAACTTCAGCTGTTAGTCACATAAAATATTTTTCTTACAATGGGAACAAACCCACAATTTTCTTTATCACAACAATCCTGATCTTTTGTTTCTTCTGTGTTTTTTTTTTAACTCTTAGTCCTCCATTGTTAGCGACCCCTTCTCCATGGGTACCCAGGGCCCTAAGGCTGCCTTCTGGTTAAAATGCAGTGAATCCTCACACAGTTGGGCACTGGAATGGGAGTGGAACTTGAAGCACACTTTTCTGCCAAAATACTTCTATGATTGGAAGAGAGAAAAAGGAGAGCTCGGGGAACCTGAAATGAGCTACAGGGGGCCATGGTGGTGTGTTCTTGAAGATTCATATTTGATCTAATAAACCTACGTGAAATTTGCCAGCGATTCTGGATTAATGGTCCCCTCAGGAGTCCTGCAGAAACAAACACAAATCTTTTCTGAAGAACACACTTCAAATACAGATCTCAATGAATTCTCAGATAAAATTGCAAAGAACATGAGTTCACGGTTTATAATCACCAGACACACAAGGAAGCAAGCCACCATGAACAAGAGTTATCAGAAATAACAAACTAGAAATCAGACCACCAAAAATAAGAACTACTTTAGTGATAGATATCCAGGACCAAAGTAGTATGTTTGATGTGTTTAAAGGATTGAAGGGGCATTGAAAGTAGAAGGGGCAAAGTGAAGAAGAACTACTAAAATCGACCAATTTGCAAAAGAACTAAATATGACTTCCAAAAATGAAACAAACAATGAAATAAAAAACTCAGTAGAAGAGGCCAATAGCAGAAAGCATTGCTGAAGTGAGAATCTGTGAACTGGAAAACCGACTGAGTTGAACTCACTGCTAGGAACCTGGGTCCGTGGCATAAAGAGACTTGATCTCAGTTGTTGGGAGAACCAGTGGTAGCTGGACCCTGCTCAGCTGGGGCCTGTCCCCTGTAGTGAGATGGGCGGATAGAAAAGCATTGGCCATTCTACATTCACTTTTATGGAAGACTTTGTGGAATTGTGAGGACAGAGAAGCAGAGGGAGGTCTGGTCTGTTTGACAACCAGAGGCTGGAGGACCACTCGCAAGGCGGCCCACTTGGCTAGCGAGCTGGTGCTGGCTGTCAGCTGGGAGCTTGCTGGAGCCTCAGTTCCTCTCCATATGAGTCTCTTCACCGCTCATTCAGACTCCCTCACAGCATGGCGGCTGAGTCCCCAAACAGAAGGCGGACATGCATGGCTTTTTTACTATCTAGCCTCCGAAGTCACGTGGTGTCACCTCAGCTATCCTCTTTTGGTCGAGATAGTCACGAAGCTCTGCCCTGGTTCAAGGAAGAAGGGGAGTAAGAAGGTTCTAGAACAGCATATGGGATGAGAGATGCTGCTGCACTTTCTTCAAAAAATGCCACAGGTGATAGCAATCCAGGGTCAGGTGATGCTGGAGACCTAGGCACGCAGCCAACAAAGGCATCATCGCCGGGCTTGGATTCAGTGGTAGAATGACACCCCCTGAGTGGGGACAGTTGACAAGAGCAAGGCCAAGCCTGGGAGTATTAGCAGATGGTATAATGGAGTGATTAAGAGCAGATTCTCTAGTCAGATACCCTGCATCCGAATCCTGCATTTCCCAGTTAGCAGTTTAGGATCTTGGGCAAGGAGCCTGACCCCTCTTTGCCTAAGTTTCCCCCATGGATTGGGATAACGATAGTACTTACCTCACAGGTTTGTTGTGAGGATTCAGCCAGTTAATATAACTAATTGCTTAGAATAGTGTCTGGCCCACGGCAAGTGCTGTGTAAGGATAAGCTAATATTGGTAATAGGCTGTTTCACGGAAAAGCACCAGGAACCAAATAGGGAACAAAACCGCCAAATGGTGTGTATCAGAGCTCCGAAGTAAGGCAAACTTCCAGCAATGAGAACTTCCAGTGATGAGAAGGATGCTGGGGGCGGGAGTCCCAGAGGCCCAGGAATGGGGGAGGTGGGGTCTTGGGGCATCCAGGAAGGGGTCCTTGGAGGGAAGAGAATGGTCTCTCACCTGGGGCCTGGCGGTCTCTCCTGGCTCAGAGCAATACCAAGTTCAAACACTCTAAAATACTCCGCAAGGTTGTTGCAGCCATAAAAATAGTGAGGAGTCCTGAGGCTACTTAGAAATAGAACAACTGTTTTCTCCTTAATGAGCCGCCATACTAAGCATTTAATTAAATCTGCCAGTACTTCCCGAGAACATGGACCGAGGGAGTGTGGAGGGGCCAGGTCCCTGCAGCTGGCTGGTCAGGGATCTGGGCGCCCCACAGGGGCGGGGTGCATCCCCAGCCTGCTCCTTCCCCACTGGCCGCACATCAGCATTCTGGGTTCCCGGGAGCCTTCACAATGGTTTCCACCCTCCTCATCATGGTGAAGAGTCACCCTCTCCTGACCTCACGTCTCTGTGGGGCCGCCTAGGGCAACTTGCTTTGCCTCTCTGAGCTTCCATTTCCCCATCTGGAAAATGGAGGTAAGGAGGCCTCCTTGCTAGGGTTGGTGTTGGATCAGAGGAGATATATCCTGGAGGGACCCTGTGCTCCTTTCCAACCCTGGACATTCCTGCTCAGAACAGTGGGGACCCCGAGGGCTACAGGCACTGTTTTCCAAGCCGTATGCTGTAAAGGGCTCCTGGACAACGGGCTCCTGAAGACCAAGTGAGTCTGGAAACGCTGTGTTCTCCATGCACAGTTTCCCACGTGCAGGGTGCAAAGCACATGCCTATTTTAAAGATTCTTAGAAGTTCTGGCATGGACACTCCTGCTTTGTTTAAACCAGTGTTTTCTAAAATGTCTCACTGTAGAAACACTTTTTTTCCTTCTTTCACATGAATTTTCTTTATGTGTTTCACCCGTGCGCACCATGGGGCGCAGTCAGAGGAAACAGTGAGGTGGGGGAAATCACACGTGCAACGGAGCCTCATCTCATCTGAGAAACAAGGGTAATTGCGGCTCTGGGTAGCTCAGAGAGTTAAGCCTCTGCCTTCGGCTCAGGTCATGATCTCAGGGTCCTGGGATTGAGTCCCGCATCAGGCTCTCTGCTCGGCAGGAAGCCTGCTTCTCCCTCTCTCTCTGCATGATCTCTTTCTCTCTGTCAAATAATAACAAAATATTTAAAAAAAAAAGAAAGAAAGAAAGCAACAAGGGTAATTAACACCCACACAGTAGGCGGGCAGGAAGGGAAGCCTCCCTGACTACACAGGCACACTGACACAGGGAATGAATGATACTGGAGAATGCACGTACCAAAGGGAGAGTTGAGACAGGGGCTTGACCAAAAAGGTCAACCTACGCATGGGCCAGCTGGGGCTGAGCCTAGGGCCCTTTCAATCTCTCGGACCATCATGAGGATGGTTCCCAGCAACAGGCTAAAGTTTGTGTTTATAGAGGAGGGCTGTGTGGCCTTGGTCAGGGCTTGGAGGACCACTGGGCACAGGGACAGGTAAGGGAGTCAATAGTGACTCTATTTATTGAACACCTACTACATGCCAGGCACTCTTAGCCACCAAGGATACACTGCTGAACTAAGTTCCTGCCCTCATGGAACATAGACTGTCAACCGGATTTTTTTTTTAAATTTTATTTATTTATTTGATAGAGAAAGATCACAGGTAGGCAGAAAGGCTGGCAGAGAGAGAGAGAAGCAGGCTCCCCACTGAGCAGAGAGCCCGAGGTGGGGCTCGATCCCAGGACCCTGAGATCCTGACCTGAGCCGAAGGCAGAGGCTTAACCCACTGAGCCACCCAGGTGCCCCTGTCAACCAGATTTTTAAAAAATTAATAATAAATTAGGTGAGGATAGGAGCTACCAAAGAATTAAGCCGAATATAAAGGGATGGCGAGGGATGGATGGGTGTTCTTTTCCTGAGGATGGTCAGGGAAGCCTCTCTGAGGAGGTGATGTGAACAGAACGTGGAGAGAGGCAGGTGATTTCATTGTCACCCATTGTCATCCTCACCGCTATCACTAACATCCTCATCCACACCTGCCGGGTCAACTGCTGAGCTAAGCACTTTTCAGGAACGGGCCTTCCCTGGGTGCACTTCCAGAAACTGCCACAAGGTGGAGTAGTGACTCTAACCGGTTTCGAGGGCTGAGATTTTGCGGAGGAATTCAAAAGACTTGAATCCAAGGCTGCTGCCCCTAGAATCCTATAAAGGTTGAGAATCATCTCTGGCTGTCTGCAGCCCCAGGAACCCCATAGAACTGGGTTGTAACCAGGACCTATGGTGTGGTGAGGGTCTTTGGACATCTGCCACCCAGTGAATGGGAGGCTTGGACTGGGTGGGGGGGAATGGAGGGATAAAGAGTCCCACAGAAATTTTAGGGAAGCTGAATGAGGGAGGGGTACACAGACCCCAAGCACAAGGTCCAGGGGGTCCCAAGGCTGAGAATGGAACCACCCAGAGAGCAGTTCCAGCCAGGACTTCTCCTCATGATGGGTGATGACTTTGGAGGTTTCAGACATCCATTTGTTTCTAGCTGAGGGGAAGGAAGGTGAGGAAGTGGCAAGAGGAGAGAGAATTGGCTGTAAAAGCTGAGTCCTGATTCGGTACAGTCAGACAGCGGGGAGCAACAGCATCTCTGCGTGTGGTTTATAGCGGGCTAGCTGTGCCTACAAATTCATCTTAGCATCAGGAGAGGCAGCTTGGAGCTCGCTGGTTGCCTGCCACAATTCTGGGGTGAAGGGGACCCACTCAGACACCCCTCCCTGCCCCTGTTTTCCGTTGGACAGTTCTTGGTGGCATAACTGCCAAGACCCCCTGTTTGGGGTCATCCCTGAGGGCCCATTGAAAAGGGGTAAGGTGGCTTGCTCTGCTTGGCAGCAGGACCTACCTCCTTTCCCCCTCATTGAGAGGATGGATTGCCCTCCCAGACTCATTCCAGAGAGAATCGCAGGGTTTCCAATTTTCCTGGTGTTTTGTTCCCCAGTAACATGTGAACAGATGCTACAAGGTTCTCTCTGAGAATCCCCGGGTAGGGAGGGCAGATTCTCCACAGCGAGGTTCTTTGCTTTTCTCTGGGAGGAAAAATCCATTTTGCTCTGCTCTGTGATTTCACTAACTTTTCAAGGCACGGGCTGAGGATTTAGGGTGTATTTCTACCTCTACTCTGGGTCCTTCCTCCTGGAAAAGGGACAAATAATACTTCATATGGTCATCTGGTCAACTTATTAAGATAATATGTCTAATAGCACCTGCCACCTCATCAGGACTCCGCAAACAGTAATTATTTTTAGGTCTAGAAAGGACGAGGCACATCTTCGTATCTATGATCGTGTTTAGTCCACCGAACAACCCTTTTTGGGGCATTCCGCGTTTTTTTTTTTTTCTTATTTCGTTAATTTTTTTTCCCACAAGAAATACCTGGAACATTCTCATCATAACAGGATTGAGCACTGCTTCAATGTTTGGAGTAAAATATAAGCGTCGCCCCTTACCACCCCTTCAGTATATTCCGTACCCCGCTTTCCTGCACACAACAGATTCCCCACAGGTAACTACTGGTGTAAGTTTGGTGTTTATCTTTCCAGACTTTAAATATATATCCTTTTTTTTTTTTTTCCCCAGCCAATGTCGTCCTTGAAGCTATAAAATTCAGTTTCACGTCAGATAGCATTAGATGAAGATTATCCTTTGAATAAACTGGAGAGTTCCTGTTTCTCTAGGGCAGCATTTAATTCCATATCAATGCTCAACATGTTAATTGCAAATGAGCTTTTGAAAACGGGCATTCAGGAAGTGGTTTGGCAACACTATGTAAATAATTCCTGTTAAGGTCTAGACAGTCATAGAGATATATATGCGGATTCTCTGACTCACGTTTTACCAAATGGCCACAGCCTCTGTTCCAAGCTCTGATCAGGGGATATGGCTACAGATCCCAAGGACGGGATTCTTCAGGCCACCTTCTGTCAAAATGAGTAGCTGAACACAGAGGATGTATCTGGCTGCACGAAGGTTAGGTCATGCAGAATTCTGGGTTTTGGGCTCTGTCGGGACAGGGAGGACAGGGTCCCGTGGACTCAAAGGAACCCTGAGGGTTGGAAGTGGACCATCCATTCCCCATCTGTCTGTCCACCTGCCCTCAAGCCATCCCAGGCAGCAATCACTGAGCCACACCTGCTCAGTGTCTGCTGGCTCTGGGGTGTACTCTTCCACCACCCCGCAAGCCAGCTTCAGGAGCTGGGTACGATGGTCAGTAGTCCCCTTTTATAGGTGAAGAGACTGAGCTTTGAAAAGCAACACATCCAAGAACGTACAACTAGGAAGAGGCAGCCCTGGGACAGGAGTCTGTTTGGTTGAAATCCCAGTTTCAGCAAGAGGGACTCATTCTTCTATTTTCTTTTACTTCTCATTTATTCTTTCATATTTTCTGTACATAGTATGTGAGTCCATTCTGATTATATGTAAAACAAAAATGAAACGCTTTTCAATCCCCAGTAGTTTCCTCCTTCCCCAGAGCTAACCGCCCTTATTTGTTAAGTGCGTCCTTCTGGACCTTGTCACACAGACACGCATGCATGCATGCACACATGCACACACAGTTGCTATTATAAAAATATAAAAGAGATTACACTGTGAAAATATTTCTATGATCTTTTTTATTAGCAATGTATTTCCAGATTCATATATTTTGACTTATTTCCTTTTTTATTTATTTTTTATTTTATTTTATTTTTTTTTTAGAGATTTTATTTATTTATTTGGCAGACAGAGATCACAAGTAGGCAGAGAGGCAGGCAGAGAGAAAGAGGAGGAAGCAGGCTTGCTGCCAAGCAGAGAGCCCGATGTGGGGCTCGATCCCAGGACGCTGGGATCATGACCTGAGCCGAAGGCAGAGGCCTTAACCCACTGAGCCACCCGGGCGCCCCATATTTCCTTTTTTTAAATGACTGGACATTGTTCCACAGTACGACTATGTCATAATTTCACTATTCACTATTGATGGTCAATTTACTCATCTATAAATTGGAGATAACAATTGTAGTTGCCACATAGGATTATTGAGAGATCAAATGAGATAATACATATAAATAGATAAAAATTAGTCATGGCACACGATAACCACACATGCACAACCATTAGCTATCGTGATCTTTACTTAGATCGTCTTTGCTAGTACTGGTGGACATCATTTCCAGTTTTTTGTTATAAAGGATGCTGTAATGAAGTCATTTCTCTTCCTATTCTGTGTGCCTATGTGAGTTTGCCTATGGAATAGATTTCTAGAATGTTGGGTGAGGAGTCTGGAGAGAGAGGTAGGGTGTTTCTTCCCTGCATCAGCCCCACGTCTATGATGTTGACATTGTTCTAAAGCTACGGTTCCACAGCGTAGCCCCTCTGCAGACTCTGACTCTCACAGGATCCAAGGAACAGTCTCCCCCTTTCCTGGCCTCTTTAACCCCTGAGTGGTGACAGCTTCCTGCTGCGGCTGGCTTCTGAGGGGCTTTGCCATCCTCTAACTCTGTTCATTCCACTAGAAGTTCATCCTTTATGTCATTGCCATCATTTGAACCATCAGAGGGTGACCTCTGTGTTCTGCCTGGACCCTATCTGACACACTGGCCTTTTGTTTTCTACCAATTGCCTGTTCATATTCTTTGCCCATTTTCTATAGGATTGCTTATGATTTATGATTTATAAATACTTTTTATAAATACTTTTTATAAAACATGAATAATAGTTCACAAAGATGACATTTTAGTCTCAGTTTATCTTAAAATTCTTAATGTAATACATGTTTATAGTAAAAAAAAATTCTAGGGGTGCCTGGGTGGCTCAGTCAGTTAAGCATCTGTCTTTGGCTCAGGTCATGATCCCAAGATTCTGGGATCAAGCCCTGAGCTGGGGCTCCCTACTCAGCGGGAGACTTGCTTCCCCCCACCCGCCCCTCCCCTCCCCTGCTCATTCTCACTTTCTCTTTCTTAATTAGATAAATAAAATCTTAAAAAAAAAATTCCAGTGACACAGAATGATAAAATGAGAACCAAAGGTCTTTACGGCCTTCCCTGTAAACTCTGGATATGCACAGGGGTGCATACTGACAAATGAAGGAAGATGTGATTGTGACTGTGGACTGGACACTTGCCACAGCTCCAGCCGTCATTTGGAGGTCATTCCGTTTCTGGAGGTTGTGCCTTCCTGGTTTCAGCTGGGGCTGCACACCGTTCCTGCAGGCGGTCACTCCATACATGGTCCAGGGAACCATTGACTGGCACAGCTGTTCTATGGACACTCTCCTAATTAATCATCTTGACTTTGGCCTACCTTCTACCTCTGCCCCTCAGTTGTAGACTGCAAAGGAAGGGGTCTCTCCCACCCCTGCCACCACCCCCAAGTCCTGGTGAGATTGGGGTGGTGGCCCCTGTGCTGGATTCTCCCCTTAT
The DNA here is from genome assembly GCF_922984935.1 of Meles meles. Classification (NCBI taxonomy): domain Eukaryota; kingdom Metazoa; phylum Chordata; class Mammalia; order Carnivora; family Mustelidae; genus Meles; species Meles meles. The sequence goes on along the minus strand of NC_060070.1, from coordinate 89,029,173 downwards.
CTGAGTCTGTCGTTCCCTATTTTCCACCCAGACCTCTGCTGCTCTGAGAGCTCCCTCCTGTCCATAGCAGGTAATGGGTATACTCCCTTGGGAACTTCTTAACTGTCACTTCAGTGGAGTTTGGGCAAGTGAAAGGGGTAATGGATATGCTTAGTCCTATGTAGGAAGCCGACATTGACTCAAACCACAGCACATACAGGATTGTTGCAGCTCATGCACGAGGTGGGTCAGCAGTGTAGCCCCATGTGTCCTCTGTCCCTGTCCTCCAGCCCCTCCTGCTGGCCCCTCCCACACACATGCACCCACCCACCCTGTCTGCTCTCAGACTCTGGAACACCTGTCAGAAAGCCTGTCCACACTGCCACCTCCTTCAGAGGACCGTGGCCAGAACCTGACTGGCATTATGAATTTCCTGTCACTAGTGCTCAGTGTGGGGTCCTTCCCAGACCCTGTGGTCCTCTTGGTTGAAGCCCAGTGCCCATCCCCCTTCTCCTGAGACTCTGCCGGCCCCAGCTCCTTGACTGTTGGCAGCCTGTGGCCCGCGGCCTGACACCGCCAATAAAGTTTTATGTCACGTCTAGGGCAGCTTTCAAGCCCAAGCAGCATGGTCCAGTAGTTGAGACAAAGATCATATGGATCGCAAGACCTGAATTATTTACTGTGTGACCCTTCACAGATGGTTTGCTGACTCCTGCTCTAGGCATTCTGCTCTCCTATATCTAAAAGGGGGAGAAGCTTTTGGGACTTCCTGCCCTTGATCTCGTAACCTGGTCAGTTGCTCCTTCTGGAGAATGAAGGAGGTGACCCTTGACCCCTCTCCCTGGTGGTCAGGCTGACCCAAAGCCTTGCACATGGTCCACCGTGACCTGGCCTCTGGGCAGGGAGGCGGCCCCACAGCTGGATGACCACACACAACCAGGATCACAGTCTGCAACGTGGCCAGGCGGCCAGCCAGCCAGACACAGGTGTGACCCCAGCCCATCCACTATAGGTGAGGAAGCTCTCCTGGAGGAAGCACTGGTGAGGGTGGCTGGCATGGTTGGGGAGGGCGGACTAACAGGGGGTCCTTCTGGAACCGTATCTGCTAGACAGACAGGCTCATGTCTCTGCAGTCATGGGTGGCCCAGCCATGCAGACCTTGCCCTCAGGCAGGAGGTGCTTGTGGAGGGAGACATGGAAGGTCAGCGGAAGGTGCATAGCATCTCAGGCAATGCTGGGAACTGAGTTCAAGAGCTCCCGGGTGCCACCCCTCCAGGGAACCTTGCCCCTCTAGGGGTCAAAACATAGCAAGGTTGGACTCTCACTAATTCTCGTCACTCTGCATCATCCCTGGGACACCACCAACACCTCCTCCCTTACCTCTGCCCTATACCAGTCCCAAGATAACCAACGAGGGAATGCCTTAGAAACTTCTAGTTCCATGATCTACGGAAGCTTCACAAATAGAGTTTTACCGTAACAGAGCTGTGCCCATTTACTTACGTATCGTCTCTGGCTGCTTCCTTACTACGATGGCAGAGCTGAGTGGTTGTCACTGACTGTATGGCCTGAGAAGTCTGAACTATGAAAGCTTGCGATATTTACTATCTGGTTCTTTGCAGGAAGTGTTTGCTGACCTCTGATATAAATATCTGCCCTCCAGGGTTGATATACATGAACTAATATATATAGAATTCTTAGCACAGGGCCTGACAGGTGCACATAAAGAAATAAACGGATGTCAATGACAGGGAATGTATCAGCTACTGTTTCCCCCCTGCCCTCCCGCTACCAGCCTGTCCAGTGGAACTTCCTCCAATGATGGAAATATCTCATCTGCACTGTCCCATGCCATAGCCACCAGCAACGTGCGACTATTGAGCATTTGGAATGTGGCTAGGGTGACTAAGGAATCGGATTTTTAATTATGGTTAATTATAACTAATTTCTGTCCTGACTTAAAATAATGCATGTGGTTAGTGGCTCCCATAGTGGACCGCAAAGTCCCATGAGAAGACGCATGCCTGGAATAATGAGGAGTGCTTGGTAAATGTGGGCTTTACTTGGTTCTTCCCTCTGGTCTTCCCCTGGCCTCCATCTGCCCTCGTGACTCTGTGCTTTTTCTGCCCTCTTTGTCCCACTTGCTCTCCTTGGGACATGCCTTTCCTCTCCCTACTGGGGTTCCCGTCCATACCCTGCTGGGCTCTGCAGGCCCTTCCACACAGAGTACCCATTGGCATCCATGCCTCATCCTCGGCCAACTTAGCTGTCGCTGTAAATCAGCCCCGATAATTCGCCATCTGGTCCCAGACCTTAGCAGAAGAGCAGAGGGAGCCAGACCAGGCGGATTCTGGCTGGAGGCGGGTCGGGAAACCAGGCACTCCATCATTTCCGAGGCTGGCGTGGTACTAGCATGACACCTGGTGCCAGGAGTCTGTGCCAGGCCTTGGGGCGGGGGGTGGGGTGTGCGTCAATCACCGAGGAGCCAGGGGCCTGGAGGGTGGAGAGTGGCGGGGAGGCTGGCTGCAGGTGTCTGGGATAGGGAGCAGATGGATGGCCCAGAGACAGCAATAAGGACAGGACTCCTGGGCAGCGCCCCTGGAGTGTTATGTTCTATAACCAAGGGGCTTGTTATCATCGCCGCAGCTGTGGGCCCTTGTCAGCTGCAGGAAAGGGCGCTGGGGAAGGGTTGTTGGAGAGTGGAGTCCCCATCCAGTGACCGCCTGTGCCCGGCCACCTTGCCGCTGCCAGCCTTCCCCTCCCACAGAGGTGGTCAGCAACAGGGCGTCACTGCCCGCCCTGGGTCACTGAAGGAGGGCACCAGATTAGAAGGTGGTGAGGAGACCCTGGGCGCAGAGCTCAATGAGGACATTTAAGTCATTTCTGACTCATACAGGGTTGAGTAAGTACTGAATCCTCCTGATCTTTTTGGGAAGAAGGAAGTGGACAGACTCAGGAAACCTGACCTCCAGGCCTGGCTCGGCCTCTGAGAGCCAGCTGTGTTATGGGAAAAGTCACCTGCCTTTGACTAGAGAATGAAGGGGTTGGACTGGATCTGTCATTCTTCATTGAATGGAAGGAGGGTGTTGAGAAACCTGTGGGGGCGCTTTGGGTTGTTCCGGTGACTAGGAGGTGTGATGGGCATGAGCAGGGGTGGGGGCGCGCCAGTAGGGGGAACAAGGATGCCAACATCCTGCGAAGAGTGATTGTTCCACACAAGAGAAGTCATTCCATGCCTACTGGCAAGATGGCTTCTGGTCCCTCCTGCTGGGACATCCTGTTTGCCATAGCAGCTGGTGCTGGTGCTCCACCCCAGGTCCATGACCTTGACCTTTTGACCCACTTCTGGTTTAACTCCCAACTGGCAACCCCTGCCTTTCCATGCCCAATGCCTGAGGACGTTCTCTGGCAGCTGGATTCCTCGATGCCTGCCCTCCTGGCGGCCAGACTGCTGGGGAACGAGCAGGCCCGGGGGAGCAGCCCTCACCAATAAACATACGTGCAGAACCGCGAGGGACTTGGAACTTAACCAGAGCCTGGTGAAGGATGGTGGCTGGGGCAGGGCATACAGATGGCACGGACCCCATGCTGCCCAGTGTCCCCATTTCCTGAGCAGACACGGGGATAGCTGTGGGAGACACCCAGATTCTACTTCTCTCATTGGTACCTTTCTCTAGGCCGATCACAGCGTGCAACCACCCCCTGGCCAGAAAGGGGGAAGAAATGACTCAAAATACACTGGTTCTGCTGTAGCCAGTGCTCAGTTATTGATAAAAGCTGATGATGCTCTCTTCCCCTGCACCACAGGGCTGTTTCTGTCAAAGGAGAGGATAGAGCAGCTTGTGGCTACTTTCCATCCCTCCCCTTCTGTCTGGTCTCCATGAAAAGCCCAGCATTTATCCTAAATGGTCCCAAAGACCAGGGGCACCCAGGTGGTCCTGAGTTAGGAAGGAAGTGTGTGGTGGGGGCAGGGGAAGAAGCCAGCTGCTTCACAAAGAAGAAAATGAGGCCATGTCTGTGAGGCAGACAGCAGAAGTTGGCTTCCCCAGACATCATTCCAACCTCTTTGCTCCTTCCTGACATTGTCACCCAAGCAACAATGGTTCTAGCCAGTGAGTTACAGTAGATACGTGCCAGAGTCCTTGTGGGGACAGTGTTTGCTGACCTGACAAAGATGCTACTGCTCTCCCCTCCACCAGGCTTCTACCTTCTTCCTGCTGGAAATGCAAATATGATGGCTGGGACAGCAGCAGCCATCTTGTGTTCTGAAGGAAAAGACTAAGAAAATCTAGCTTTGGTGCTGACATCCTTGAACGTGTATCAGCAGCTACAAAACTCTGGATTTAGTCATGAAAGAAAAAAAAAAAACAAAAAACAAAAAAACTCTCTTTCTCAGACCCTGCAATGGGTTTTCTTCTCATTGCCACCCAGGACATGCTTTTTTTTAAAGATTTTATTTATTTATTTGACAGAGAGAGGTCACAAGCAGGCAGAGAGGCAGGCAGAGAGATGGGGGGAAGCAGTCTTCCTGCTGAGCAGAAAGCCCGATGTGAGGCTCAATCCCAGGACCCTGAGATCATGGCCTGAGCCAAAGACAGAGGCTTAACCCACTGAGCCACCCAGGCTCCCGTGCCCAGGACATTATTAACGGACACAACTGGCCATGCTTTCTTGCCATTTCACCATTCGGTCGCATCAGAGCCCGTGTGCACCAGGCCCCTTGGCCCATCTTGGCTTTGAGACCATTGCTGTGGACGTTGGCTACCCGCGATGTCCTCTGACAACACCTTGCCTGGGGAGCTCTGTCACTCCCCCTCCCACACTCTGTCATGGCAGTGGCTGCCTGCAGCAGTCTGCTCAGCCATAGACACAGGCACAACCCCAGAAGTGCAAGGATGTCAACACCCGCAGGGCAGGAAGCAGCCACTGCCCAGCAGTGATCAGGGAAAAAGGAAACATAGTCCCTCCTTCCCCCACCACTCTGGGTAGACATCTCCAAAGCAGTCAGAAGGCACACTTACATCAGCTCCTTTCATTCTTCCCTCCCCCCCCCATTTCTGATCATTCCCCAAATACACTATTCATATCCAAAATCCTGTTTCAGACTTTTTTTTAGGGGGGGACGGGGAGGAACCCAGGTTAAGACATGTTAGATCACTGGGTGATCTTGGACAGCCTGCTTACCCTCTCTGGACTCAGTCTTTGCCCTACACAGTGGGTAGGTATGGGGCCATGTGTTCTCTGCCCCGCACCGGGCATCCCTGTGCCCTGTCCTTGCCCCCTCTCATGTCAGTGGGTCAGCCCTGACTGAAGTTTCCCCCGAGGCAGGGCCTCCGCTTGTCTGTGAGTGAAGAGGGAGTGAGTGAAGAGGGAGTGAAGAGGGAGTGAGTGAAGAGGGAGTGAAGAGGGAGGAGAAACAGCTAGAAGGAAGTGTTAATTACAAAGTGAAGCAAACCAGAAAAACCCCTCAGGCTCAAAGCCAAATCATGAAGGGAGAGAAGGTGGAGGTTGCCAGGCAGGCATGAAGCCCATTAATGAGAATGAGTCGGGGAGGCGTGTGCCAGTGGGGGCAGGGTCAAGCACGCAGCCCGGTGCTAATTAGCTGCAGTGGCTTTGGTCATAGGTCACCGAGGACAGAAAACACTCAGTCCTGCCAGGTCATTGCTGAAGGAGTTGGGGGAGAGGGAAGGGGAACCAGAAGATGGGTGAGGGACCGGTAAGCAGGTGGGAGTCATGGGGCTGGGATCCATGGCTGGCACTGACTTGTCAGATCCTTTGGAAATAACCCAGATCTCAAGGTCTACTCCTGTGGGCTGGTCAGAGGCCGTTCAACAAGACTTCACTGAACACCTGCCTCTGCCAGGCTCAGGGTAGAGGGGACATTGTCCCAGACCTCACAGAGGTCTGGATCCAGTGTGGAAAGAGCTTCTAGATGGGGCAAAACACAGCCTAGGGAGCACTCACCAGGGGGTGAAGCTTCAAGAAAGGTTTCCAGGGAGAAATGTCTTCTTCGTTGAAATCTGGGAGAAAAGGAGTAATCCAGGTAAGCAAAACAGAGTGGCTAGGGAGGGGGAAGCATGCCTGACAGAGGGAGCTGCGTGTACAAAGTTCAGAAGGGAAGACAGTGTGGCAGAGTCAAGAGCCACAAGTCCTCCTGGATAACTATCCCTCGGCCAGTTGCAGCAAGCCACTGCTCACTGGGACACATACCTCTGGAGGGCCCCCCACCTGTGGCTTCTACCTTTTCCCCTGGGCCTTCAGAGGAGTAGAACTGAGTGGCTCAGGGTGTGGCCCAAATGGTGGCCTAGACCCTGGGCCTCCAGCTTAGGATTCCATTCTGCCATCTGGAGTTGGAATCAGAAGGGAAACTTTTAGGTGACAATTCCAGGGGTCAGGTGGGAATGAATGTCGGTCTCTCATTCATTCATTCATTCAATAACCACTAAATGCCTGTTCTTTGACAGCCTCTCTGCGGGGTGCAAGAACCACAAAGATAAATAAGTCTTGTCAGGACCCTGCCCTCCCTGAGAACCCAGCACTAGGGAGAAAGACACGTACACAAATAATCACAGAAAATCTCAATTAGTGGTCACATAAGCAAGATAGAAGCCTGTTTCTGCCTCACAATCATTCGGCAGAGATAGGCAGCCCAGGGCTGGCATTGCAGCACTGTATGCATCTGAGACACATCCTTTTTTCTTGTTCCTTCACCCTCCTTAACACATAGTGTCCACTGTGTGATTCACACACACTGTAGCTGCTAGAGCTCCAGCCATCTCAACCACATTCCAGCTAGCAAAGTAGAGGAAATGAGAAACAGCAGGGCACTCCTCCCTTTCAGGACACTTCTGAAGAGTTGTCTACACTGCTTTAGCTTTTGTCCTATCTATTAGAATTTAGTCAAATGGCCATACCTACTTGAAGGATAGGATGAGAATACAGATTTTACTCCAGGAGTCCACGTGCCCAGCAAAACATTAGGGATCCCATCACAAAGAAAGGTGGAGGATAGAGATACCAAGAACATCTAAGCAAAAACTGCTGGATCAGAATCCTCCCTGACCAAGAATGACAGAGTTCTGAGCTAGAAATTTCCACCTCTGCATCTGATTTGGGCCAAGGGCACTCTGTTATGTGTCCATTCCAGAATCTCGGACTAGGAGACTGGATCCTTGTGGGCTCTAGCTCCAATAGCAGACTCCCCTGCCCAATCGGCCTCCTCAAGCCCAGATTTTTCTTCCTAGTGCTACTTGTCAATAAAGCTTTTACCTTCCTAACTGCTCGGCCTCTGCTTCCCAGAGGTCCGCCAGTCCAGGGGTGCCACAGATGCTGTTCCTGCATCGCTGTGCTCTGCTCAGTGCCACTCCTGCCTCCAGCAGCTGCTTCAGGTCAACCGGGCTTGGACCACCTTCTAGCACCTCTCCCTGTGCCCTGTGTCTCTTACTTCCCGCCCAGGGCTTCTCTGATGCCGCAGCATAGTGATCTAACTCACTTGAGTTCAGTCCTTGGTGAGTCACAGACAGAAACTCCACCAGGTGAGTTGTCCCGCAAAGGAAACTTTATTTGCAGCAAATAAGGACATCATGGGGAATAACTTCCAAAGTCCAAAGACTCCTGGAGCAAAGGTGGGATGGGTTCCTTCTGTTTAGGGTTAGGATGAATTTTTAGATGGGGGAGGCTTGTCATCGTTTGTGGAGACTGGCAGAAGTTTTCGCAGGTGCCTTAAGAATTCTCACCCTTGGGGCACCTGGGTGGCTCAGTGGGTTAAAGCCTCTGCCTTCAGCTCAGGTCATGATCCCAGGGTCCTGGGATCGAGCCCGACATCGGGCTCTCTGCTTGGCAGGGAGCCTGCTTCCCTTCCTCTCTCTCTGCCTGCCTCTCTGCCTGCTTGTGATCTCTGTCTGTAAAATAAATAGATAAATAAATAAAATATTAAAAAAAAAAAAACGAATTCTCACCCTTACACGCATAGTGTCTGAGATGTAAATGAGGCTTGGGCTCTATCTTGGGCGGAGACTTTAGTATTATAATGAGGTAAAGGTAACAGCTGCGCACTCCGTAGTCACTCCTTGGTCCATCTGAGCAGGCCTGAGTTGGGGTTTGGGTTCAAACTGGTGTGGGGGGTCTGGGCTACTGGAGCCCTTCCTCCAAGCAGTGGTTATTACTGGAGGGAGCCTTTTGGTTTCCATCAGGGAATGTTATTCCCACTAGGTCTTTTGCCTGAGTGAAGAGATAAGCTGGAAAGCTGAGTTTATGGAAAAACTGTGGGACACAGGTCAGTAAGTAGAAGCAGGTAGATAGTAAAATTCAGGTCTTAGGGTCTAGTGGGTGGCAGCATGGGTCTCCTCGGGGCACTTGCTGGGTGCTTTGGTGCCTGCAAACCAGAAAGCGTGGCTTGCCCTTTGCCCAGAGCAGTGGCAGCAGTGGAGAATTTTTCTGCCTTTCATAATCCTGGGTATAGAGCACCGGGACACTGTTCCACGAAATTCCTGAGATGTCCCACTGGGTCTAGCGCCTGTCACTCCCAGAGCCGGCCAGGCCCACAACGCAAACTTGGCATGACTCTCCCTGTTCCAAGTTCTGTTTCCCCATTTCCCTTCTCCTGCTCACAGGGACCATTAAGCTGCCCACAGGCAAGCAAACCCCTCGGACTGCTCTCCAGCACCTGGCCAAGATGCAGGTTGTACACAGAGGCCTTGCTCTGTCTCTCTCTCCCTGTCCCCCCTCCCACCAACAGATCAGGAACTGCTCAAGAAGCACTTGAGCCAAATTCAGAAACCCACGTTCAAGTCCTGGTTCTGCTACTTTTCAGTGGTGAGTCCCTGGGCCTAGCGTCCCGGTGTCCCCACACTCTGATCAGTAATTTGGCCCTAGGTGTGCTTCCGTACTGGCCGTGTGTTGTACACTGTCAGGACACACTGTCGTTGTGTTCGGATGGTACCACCCCTGGAGTTTTGCAGCACAAGGCCCTGATACACCACAGGGTGCACTGAATAGTGAGTGGATGCTTCTAACGTGTTGCTTGACACATGGTCGCAGGTTTATGGAGTATCATTCCTGCCATTAGTCTGGGGATCTCCTGAGGGCAAAGGATCTATCTTTCTCATCAGACTGAGAACGGATGGGAGCTAAGACAATGTCTCCTTTATGGGATAAAAGAGTTTTCTGAAGGCAGGTCTCTGCCTTACTCCAACAGCTAGGAACTCCCCCACTACTCTTCTGACTTTCTGAGAGCATTAATTCAATGTCTTCTCTGGTGTCTCCCCTTAGACTGGGGCTCCCTGAGGACAAGACTGTGTCTCCACCTCAGACTGGGGTCCCTGAGGTCAGGGCTTTACGTCTTCCGCCTCAGACTGGGGCTCCCAGAGGGAGGGCTGTATCTCTTCCATCAGACTGGGGCTCCCTGAAGGCTAGGCTGTGTCTTCCCCCTCAGACTGGGGCTCCCTGAGGACTCTGTCTTCCCCTCAGATGGGCTTCCTGAGGGCAGGGCTGTGTCTTCCCCTCAGACTGGCTGTCCCTGAGGGTTGGGCTCTGTCTCCCCTCTCAGACTGGGGCTCCCTGAGGCAGGCCTGTGCCTCTTCCCTCAGCCTTGGGCTCCCTGAGGCAGTGGTCTCCCCTCAGACTGGGGGTCCCTGAGGGCAGGTATTAGGAGCCTATCTTTTCCTCACTCCCAGCTCAGTAGCTGTCAGTCCTCCACCCCTTCCTGGCACTGTTCCAGTCTCCTTCCTGCTCCAGAAATGACTGTTCTCTTCCAGGCAACATGCTCTCCTGGTCTCTGTCTCCCCTGTTTTGGCTGAATCGGTCCCCTGCTCATTCCTGTTTCTTGCTGTCCTCTTCCCTCCTGCCGGTGTGTGTATGAGGACGAACAGGCTGCATCTTGCTAGCTGAGCTTACCCTTTGGTGATTAAAAGGAACATCATGCTGCCAGCAGAGTAATCCTAATTACAAAGTAGAAACCACTGCTTTTTACCAAGAGACCAACGGGGACATTCTGTGCCTTTTCCCAGCACAGCGGGAGGTGTACAAAGCTGGCACAGTCTCCTAGAGAGCTGGGTGGTGGAGCTCCCCGGAGAAGCTGCCTGGTCCCCTCTGGTTTGCAGAGAGGGAGTGAAATCCCTCCCCAGGCCAGGTTCATTAACAGGCATCCGTGACCCGGAAGCATGGCCCTCTTCCCTGGGAAGCACAGAGGCTGCTGTGAGAACAGCAGCCCAGGCTGGGGACTGGGGCAGCAGAGAGGCTCACATGCAGCCTACCTGCTCAGGGACTCACCCTGTGGATCTGCTGCACCCCTGCCCCAGTCCACGCCAAGGACTCCCTCCCTCCCATTGCAAGGGAAGCCAGAGCTTCTGGGACTCAGTGAGGTGCCTGCAATTTTCCAAGACACAGATCCACTTTTTATATTCATTTTCCCTTTCTTCCCCTTCCCCTCCCTTCCTCCCCTCCTCCCTGACGTCCATCATTAGACACAAATTTTGGGATGGTGCTTAGCCCGAGGGAAACACCGTCAACAAGGGAGACAGGACTTCCCCAGGGTACTTTCGTTCTAATAGAAGAGACACTAGCAAAGAAATGATTATGATTCTAGGGGCGCCTGGGTGGCTCAGTCAGTTGATCATCTATCTGCCTTCGGTTTGGGTCATGGTCCCGCAGTCCTGGGATTGGACCCCACGTTGGGCACCCTGCTTGGTGGGGAACCTGCTGCTCCCTTGTCCCTCTGCTGCTCCCCCTGCTCGTGCTATCCTCGCTGTCACATAAATTAAAAAATAATAAAAAAAAGAAATGATTATGATTCTAGAAAATATTAATGAATAGGGGTGTGGTGGTGTTACAAGGCAAGAATACAGGGTGTCTTATGTAATCTGGGGTTACAGCCTTATATAAGAAAGCCCAAAGTTACCATGTATCAGGAGTTGTCACAATTCACCCCTTCATTCATTCATTCATTACTTACAAAGCACCCACTGTGTGCCAAGTCCTGTGGCCTGGGTGGGAAGGAAGCCGACAGCATCCTTACCTCTCCCCTCATGTCTCCAAATGGGGAGACAGATGAGGGACAGTTCCGACAGTGACCGTTACAGTAATACCCGGCACCAGGCATTTTGTCTTTCAGAGACTTTCTAGACTTTGATCCTTACTCTGGGAGGCATTGTCCCTCCTCCCCTACAGATGAGGCCACCAGGGTTTCCCTGGTTGAGTCTTTTGAATCTCTTGCAGTAAAAACAATAGGAATTCTGGCAGGTCAAAAGGAAGGCCGACACTTTCGTGGGAGTCACTATGAACCTGCTGGCTTATGATCGGTCTTCCCGGCCACAATGTCCCCTCGGGGGCCACCTGACAAGTCATTGCTGGCTGGACTGAGAAGGCCAGTGTGGTCTGCGGGCCCATGCAGCTGCCCGTGCTGACTGGTGTTTCCAGGCCTGGCAGAGGCCCGCTTCTTTCCTTGATGGCGACAGTGTCCCGAGGCCTTCAAGGGGGAAATCATTTTAAATGTAACGATTGCCTTTTACATATGTCTATTGACTTTTTTCCACATTCCATTGGCGTTTTCCGATACTTAGCTAACAGAACGGCCCAGTTTCAGCAAGTCCAAGCAAACGAGGATGTGCTTATTCATTGCTACTGTTACAATCCAGGAGGCCTCAGCCTTGGGTGCCAGTCTCACTTTGGGGTGGAACGTCAGTTCCTTCCTTCTGTTGACTACACTCCGGGCCTTGCAGGACCTCTCCAGCCTGGGGGAGGGAGAGAGGAAGGAGACCTACACATGATTCAACTCATGGTTATCTGTGGTGCCATTTCAAGGCCAAGGACGGGGATAAGGGTGGGGCAAGTGAGGCTGTTGAGTCCTGTGAGGTCTTTGTCTCATTCCAGAACTTAACTTACCCCTGGTCAGGCCTGACAGTGTGTATTCTGTGTCAGAACTTGGGGAAGTGCGTGGAAAGGTTCCAAGAAGCATCATCTTCCTCCAGGGGAAGGAGGGACACAGCCCCATGTAGCAGGTGCTTCAGAACCTGAATAACATTCCTGTGGCTCTCCCTGTTTGATCTCTGAGCTGGAGGGCAAGATCCCTGCTTTCTTCTGCCATCTGGAAGGTTAGGGCAGGCCCCAACCTCATCCCCGCTGGTGCACACCAGCCACCTTACTAATACCTATAGGTGCTTTTAACTTTTTCTCTAAAATAAAATGTTTATAAAATACTTGGCCTCTGGAGCCTTTTCTCCTGTTCCTGGTGAACAAGAGGAGCCGGGCAATGACCATCGCGGGGACAGTTCAAGCCATGTTTGATGAGAGTAGGGGCATAACTCCCCAGGATTCTCATGCCAGGGTACAGGAGGAGTACAAGATGCCCGGCCTGCCCTGGCTCCTGGAGCATCTCGGGCAGGTTGTCAGCTCTTCAGTGCACGTGGCATGGGCTTCCTTCTCTTCCCTACTCCTCTTCCTGGATTTCCTGGAGTCTCTCCTAAATAAACTCCTTGCACTCGAGTCCTTGACTCAGGGCTGCACAGGGGGATGCCAAATGAAGACAGTGGCGTCAATGGGTATATGGACTCAGATCCCATTTCTAGGACCTAGAGCTTGGGCCAGTGACTTAAGCTCATTTTGCCTCTTGGCTGGTAAAACGGGCATAACGACAGACACTACTTCGTAAAATTGTCTGAAGATTGCAAGGGTGATTACACAGAAAGCTTTGTAATAAATAGTACCTGACTCATGGCAAATGCTCAGATGTTATTAAAGCATGAGCCCCACAAGATCACAGGCATCTGCAGTCCCACATGCCAGGCATGTGCCCTTAACTGTTGTGAGTCTGGGCTCGGGTGCCCAGCCTGGCCTGGCCCCTGGCCCTGCCGTGCACTGTGCCTCTCCTGAGACGGACAACCATTGCCGGGCAGGGGAGTCCGAGGCAGACCCCGGGTAAGTCCTTCCAAAGACACTCATCCAGGCTGTGGAGGTCAGACCTGGGAGTGACAATTTCTTATTAAATAGAGCCTATTCTCTGGCTTCCCTTCCCTTCACGCTGGGCAGGGGTGCCCACAAGAGGCCCAGGGCAGCCTCTCTTAGGACTGCAATTTTTAATTAGCCTCTGCTCTTTGAAAAGACTAAAATGTTACACAAGTGTGAGTTGTTAATAAAAATAATTAATCTTGTTGGGGCCAGCAGGGTCTCTCCCTTCTCCTTGATGGGGGCAGTTCAATAGAAAACAAAAAGGGGACCAGAGGTCTAGTCCCAGCCTGTTACTAACTCACCCAGTGACCTTAAACAAACCACATCTTTTTTGTGGGGTCTTAGTGTGCTCTTTGATAAAATGAGGTTGTAAGGACGACTCCCATCTCTGATTCCAAGGCAGATCTCACTAACGGTTGTAGGTGGGGGAACCAGACATTTACCACCTAGATGTGCCCAGGGATTTTCACCCATGGACTAATTTATTCTGCACATGACCCTGTTTTGTAAGGACTGGCTGGTTTGTAGACATGGGCACCAAGGTGGGGAGAAGTTCCCTAAGTCATCCACTGTTGTGAGTCAACAGTGATGGAGCTGGGCTGTGGGATGCACGTGTGTGTGGGTGTGTGTGGGTGTGTGGGGGTGTATGTGTGCACTTGAACATGTGTGTGCCTGTCGGTGTGTACACGTTTGTGTGCATGTAGGTCTGCATGTGTGTGGGTGCACACGAGTGGCATCTGATCGACATCCGGTTTCCCCTGAGAGGTCCTGAATGACAGTCACCCCCTGTCCCATTCTCTCTCCTCTCGCTGTCCCTCTCCTCCCTTTCTCCCCTCGCTCCTTCCCTCTCCTTCCCTCGTCCCCAGACAGCACCACCTAAATTGGTTTTCTTTTGAAAAGAAAACAAAGCCTGTTCTTTCCAAACTCCAAGTGCTTTTACCTGCTGGAAAATCCATAACCATTAACCAGATCTGCTGGAGGGGGGAAAAAATCCCGGGACCCGCTGAGATGGTTCTAGCAAAGGGGGTTGCTCTCTGGAGCTGGTTAAAAATTCAGAGGGAGCACTGGGCATTGGCATATGATATGAGGAGCAGTCTTTTACTAAAGAGATTTAATGGCCCACAATTCAATTTGAACTGAAAGAATCCTCCCGACGACTCCTTATAAAGTCTTCCCGAGCCCTAAGTCGATATCTATGGGGCTGGTGAGGAGCAACTATCGATTAGCTGTCTCTGCCAATGAGCGTTACAAGCCAAGGAGGCTGGAGGGGAGCCCTGCGCACAGTTACACGGGTGGCACCTCATAAAATCGGCCCATATCGAATGGCAGTTGTGCCGTCCAGGCCGGGACAAAGGATGGCTCATGCGGGGCCTGAGAGCTAATCAAAGTCCCTGGGAACCCACTGGGACGGATGAAGCCACAGTCCACTCCCCTTACCGGGGCGGCATGTGACAAGGGGACAGAAGCCTGGTTTCTCATCATTTCAAGCCCACCAATCCCCGGGTGCCAGGTAAGACCTGCTCCGACAGGACTTCACGTTTCCTTGTGTTCTAACCAGTTAGCCCGCAAAAGAAAAGTAGGAAGTGTCTGTGAAGCCCCATTTGTCCTCATGCCGCCGATTTGGCGACCTCGGCTGTACAAGAATGTAAGTAACCAGGATTCCAGAGTCAGAAAAACGGGGCTTCTGGGCATTTAAAAAATCCTCATGCTAAAGCTTATGTATTAAAATACATGCTGCGTTCAAGGAACAGCAATTTAGGCCCTCACTCCAAACCTGTTAGCTCTTACTTTATACACAGTTCTAATACACTTGGTTTTTCTGGTTTACATGCCCTTTTTATAGGAAGCAGCAAAGAGGATCTAAGCAGGAAAGGACGGCTCTGCTAAAGGTAGTAACACTATTGGCAGCAAGAGGTAACAGCTGGCAGAAAGAGCTAAGGCAACCCACCTTGACACCAGAGTGGAATAGACATAAGTAAATAGTCACGTGCTCCTGAGTCTCTGTATTAGTCCGTTCTCAGGCTGCCCTAGATACATACATACATACATACATAAATAAATTAGTTAGTTAAATTAAAGTAAATACCATAGACCAGGTGGCTTAAACAGACATTTATTTTCTCTGAGTTCTGGAGGCTGGAAGTCTAAGATCAGCGTGCCAGCAGGGGTGGTTTCTGGTAAGAACTCCCTCCCTGCCTTGCAAACGGCCACATTCTTACTGTGTCCTCACTGGGCCTTTCTTCTGTGTGCTGGGAGGAGAGAGAAAGCCCTGGTGTCTGTGTCCGTCTCCTCCTGTTCTCATACTGAGAGCAGGCCTGGTGGAGTAGCGCTCCCCCGCTTACGATCCCATTTAACCTTCATTATCTCCTTCAAGGCCCCATGAGCAAATGCAGTGGTAGGGTAGGGCTCCGACTCAGTTTAGTCGTCACAGCCCCCAAAGTCTGCAGTGCCCCACCTGGTACGACAGCTGATGATCAGGAAGAGTCATCTAGAACAACTTTGAAGTCATGCGTCGTCACTTCTCTTTAAGATGCTAGGGAAATAAGAGCTGCATTTCATAAAGATTTCTCTTCAAAAAGTAGAGAATATTTGCCAAAATATTGAGTTGTAAGGGAGAGAGCTCCATTTAAAAAGAATAAATATCATTCATTTTTTTAAAGATTTTATTTATGTATTTGTTAGGGAGAGACAAAGAGAGAGCACAAGCAAGGGGAGCAGCAGGCAGAGGGAGAAGGAGAAGTAGACTCCCTGCGGAGCAAGGAGCCTGATGCTGACCTTCCTCCCAGGACCCTGGGATCTTGACATGAGCGGAAGGCAGACACTTAACCGACTGAGCCACCTAGGCGTCCCTAAAAAGAATATCACTCTTGCGAAATAATTCTTTTTAAGAGTCCTGACAGAGCTGTGAACAATATCACCCTTGAATGAGGGTCCTTTGAAGAGAGCTTAATAAAGGGGCTGTTTACAAAGGTGTGGACAGATAGGGAAACCACAAGGTGGAGAGACAGAGCCCAGTAGCCAGGATGGGAGGGGTGAGATGTATACCACTCAGATACATGGGTGAGCCCAGTTCACTGAGCTCCTGAAGACAGAGAAGGCTATCCACAAAGAACCAGAATGTTGACTCCAGGGTTCAGGCAGACCACAGCAAGGAAGAGGGAGATGGAAAGTGGTAACCTGATCTCTCTCTCTCTATCCACCCTCCCTCCAAGCTCCAGATCTGACCAGAAGTCAGACAGCAGGGGGCTTAGGGGTTGACCAAAAGGTTTCAGCCTCCTGGAGTAGAGAGTGGACTTGGAAGAGTAAAGCAAAGATGGTCCCTGGCCTGGTCCAAGGTGCACAGGTCAACTTGTCCATCCCTTTGTGCATTGGGTGTAGGAGTTGGGGCGGGGGGGAACCCCAGCCCTCTCCTGATTTCCCTCTTCCCATCTCTGGCCCGGTCGGATTCTCTTGTCCTCCATAAAGAGGGGGGAACTCACTTAAAAAGCCTCCCCAGCAAACCTGCTGTGTCTCACCATCAAACACACACAGTGGCCCCTCTTCAACAGGAAACGGAACTCCTTTCACCCCATAAGGCATTTCCAAATGAAACACCACCATTTGTTTATTCCAACCCTGCCCAATCCAGGGTGGGCCACCACCGGTGCTGAAAGGAACAGAGCCGGAGCCCAAGCTGTCTTCTCCACACCTGCACCGACTGATTCGCACCAAACGGCTCTAATTAGCACATTCCGAGCTATGATTAGGCTTCCAGGGGAAGCATGCAAAATGCCATTAATTATGGATGTGATCTTAAATTATTCACTTGGAATTTTTTTTTCCTTGATATGCCCCTTTCATCTCCCACTAACTTTTTGTCACATCCAAGAATAGATCCAATTAAGCCTCAAAAAGCGGAAGTTTGTTATGCTAAAGCAAAGGTAAACTGAAAATTAATCACTTTTTTTTTTCTCCCTAGTTGTGGTGTTGGTGATCAGGAAGCAGCCCAAAGAGGAAAAGGCATTTGATTTTCTTGCCTACCTTCCCTTTCTGCAGCATCGTGGTCCATATGGCTCCTCAGCCTTGCTCTTTCTGCTCAGCCTTGCTCTTTCTGCTGGGAGCCTGGCTGAGGATGTCTTAGGTGTCCCAGAAGCAGGTCCTGAGCTGAGGATTTGTGTGCAAAAGATGTATTTGGAAAGCCAGAAAGGATCTGGGGAAGCAGGACAAGGAAGGTGAAACAAGGTACAATTTCAGGCAATGTCCCAGGCTCAGCCTGATCCTGAGGGGGAGCTTTGTAATATAAATTTCACCTGGGTCTCTAAGGCAAGGGAGCTGAGTCCTCAGACTCCCACACCAGCCAATCATGGACTCAGGGCTGCTGGGGGCTAGAGGGGGGTGCCAACTCCCAGGCATTTACTTGCCTGCCGACTACAAGAGTGAACTAAGCAGTTCTCAAAGGCAGTTCTTTGAAAAGAACATCAGGCAGAGGCCATTAGAAACAAAGTGGAGCTGGAAACCGACTATACAGAATGGCAGAGTCTCCACTAAAGGGGCCTCAATGGGATCACACACAGAAGAATGGGAGCTGGAGAACAATTCTGTTTCGGGCCCCCAAAGGTCAGCATGCCTGCAGCGTGGTCTGTGGGCACGGATGCTCCGAGCCCGCGTGTGGACCCAGCACCGCGCTGTGTGCGACGGTAGAGACGCTGGCGGATCCCTTGGAGCTTACCCTCACTGCCAGACACCCGGCTGACACAAAGGGAAGGACCGAGTGGAGGGTGTCTAGATTAAAGACAGAGATGAATGGCTGAGACTTAATTGCTGGAAGGGTTCGTAAATGTGAGTCAGAGCTGGGCTCTGGAGGATGGAAAGGAGAAAGAATGAATCCTTACATACGATGGTTTATGAAAAGTACTCTCCTGCGTGTTTTCTCGTTTAGGGATTGGAATAAGACTCTGAGGTGGTATAATGTCCCCATTCTACAAATGAGAAAAATGAGGCTGAGCAAGGCTGTGGGGTGACTTGTGCAAGACGTTCCAGGGTCCCGTGGCAAAACCACACCTGGAGTTTTTGGCGTTGGTTCTGAAGGCCTATGTGCTTTCCTGTAGTCACACTGTCTCCCAGGGAGGAGGTCTGCAGACCGGGAGGAGAAGGAAGGACGTTGGGTGGGGGCAACAGTTGGAGGAAAGTGTTGGTAGCTGAAACGGGCCTGTAAAGGCCATCAGGAAAAGAGCTTGTTAAATTAATTTCCATGTTATGGTGACATCATGAGCCATTGGCTCCCACCCCCTTGACCTGCCCCTACTTGTCACAGTGGAATGAAATAGTCTTTCTCTAGAAGGAACCTAGGCCCAGAAACAGCCCCTGAGAGGAAGTGGCTGCCCATCGAGGCCTCTTGCTGCAGACAGGAGCCATGCAGGTGCCCTGAAGGGCCAGCAGTCATGCACTATAGAGGCAATGCACATGCAGGCTGAGAGCCAAGGGTGTGCACGGGACGGGAAGGACCCTGTTGGCCAGAAACCCAGGCCAGGGAAGGCTGACCCACATGAGTCAGAGATGCCAGAGCCCAAGATCCTCCAGAGATGCCCAAGGACAGTTTTGCCCAGGGCAGTGGCTGCTGTCTTCCAGCCCAGCTCAGCTTCAGGGTGACATTCAGGAAAGATGGGCTGTCAGACATTTAGTGAGCATCTCCTGTGTACTGGACACGGGTACCCAGCCTCCCATAGACTCTGACTTGAAGTATTTTAAAATCCACTCAGAAATTTTTGGTCCTCCTCCCTTCAAGTGGTAAAGCTAGATTCCCCTGTATATGGGTTGGATTTGATGACTTTTTTCCTAGTCAGCAGAATGTGGTAGAAGTGATGATGTGTGACTTCCAAAGCTAGGTCACAAAAGACATTGCCACTTTCATCTGCTTCTCCTTCTCTCGCATGGCCTACACTGGGGGAAACCAGGCAGCACAGTGTTAGACCCTCGTCTAACCTTGGAAGAGGCTGAGGTGAGGAGGGACAGAACCTCCCACCAACGCAACGTCAACTTGGCAGTCCGGTGAGGGAGCTATGTTAGGAGCCATTGCTCCTCCTCCTGGGCTGCTCCAACCCCGTCAGGCCTTCAGGTGACTGACATCTTGACTGCAGCTTAATGAGAAACACCAAGCCGCACCACCCAGCTAAGCCATATCCAAATTTCAGACCTAGAAACCATAAGAGAGAAAGAATGGTTATTGTTGTTTTAGCCACTAAGTTTAAAGGGACTGGAGAAGCAGCAAAAATTAACCCAACAAGACAGAGTATCCAGAACCCCTTGAAAACAGACCTTCTTGATTCTACCTAAGGCACATATCAGCACAGTATCACAGTAAAAACACAAAAAACCTGAATCCAACAGGTTTAAAAAAATTAATGTCAGTTAACCAACATATAGTACATCATTAGTGTCAGAGGTAGAGGTCAGTGATTCATCAGTCTTATATAACACCCAGCGCTCATCAGATCACATGCCTTCCTTAATGCCCATCACCCTGTTACCCCTTCCCCCCTCCCCTCTCCCCTCCAGCAACCCTCCATTTCTTTCCTATAGTTAAGACTCTCATGGTTTTTCTCCCTCCCTCTTCAATTTCTTCCCATCCAGTTTTTCCTCCCTTCCTTTGTGATCCTCTGCACTGTTTGTTATATTCCACATGTGAGTGAAACCATATGATAATCATCTTTCTCTGATTGACTCATTTCGCTCAGCATAATACCCTCCAGTGCCATCCATGTCAATGTAAATGGTATGATTTCATCCTGTTTGATGGCTGCATAGTATTCCATTGTACATATCCATCACATCTTCTTTATCCATTCATCTGTTGATGGAATCCAAAACTTTCAAAAATAATGGACAGCTTTGCTGAAGATTCTTTAGCAAGAGGAGAAATCTGGTAGGAATTGCATCTCAGAGCAGAGACCCAAACTCCTTACAATCTTCCTTGTCCTCCTCTTCTTTCTGGAGAATGTTCTCTAGATGTATCTGCTTTTGCTGGATCACCTAGCCCATCTGTATCCTTCTTCCCCAGTGCTTCCATGGCTAGCATTGTTCTAACACTCTCCTACCTGTCACCCACGGCCAGTACAGCAGAGGAGTCACCAAGCAGGACAAATGCACTTGGAAGATTACATAGGCTGGTCCTTTTCATAGCCATGTGAGCAGCAGTGACAGATGCACAAGGTCAGTGCAAGTCCAGGGCAGAGCATGTCACCTGCTGGGGTGGGGGAGACACTAGAGCTTCACAGACAGATGAGCTAAAACATGGAAGATGCCAGAAGAAGGAGAGGCTGTTCCTGGCTGAGTCCTCAGATGGAGCAAAGGCACCATGACAGAAGGAAGGGTGGCATGTTTGTGGAGTGTTCCTCCAAAGCTCTTATGCCTGAAGAGAGAACTCAGAATTCAGAGAGCTCCAGCCAAACTGCCAAGGAGCTCCGGGATTCTCAGGGCAACTTGAGCTTGCCCTAACCTTGAATGTCCTTCCCTTCTTGGAAAACAGCCCTGTCTGGGGTTCAATTTGGTCACCAAATAGTGCAGAGGGCTTTGGCCCAGCAAGCTCACCTCTCTGGGCCTCAGTTTACTACTCTGACTACAAGATACTCTGCTGATATAAGACGCTATGCAAGGTCACATGACTCTCAAACTGTAATCAGCTTAGGAGAGCCTGCAGAGCTGGCTCAGTGCTGATTCCGAAGCCAAGTCAGGGCCTGGGAATCTGCATTTCAACAAGGGTCCCAGGTACTTCTGCTCCAGGTAGTCCTCTCATTTTTGTGGTTTTCTAAAATGTCCCGATGCCAAGAATTACCTGGGAAGTTGTGAAAATAGCTTCCAGATCCTTCTTCTGGAGATTTCGGGGCAGGGAACCAGCCTAAGGCAATGGTTCCCAAAGTGTGGCCCCAGGAGCAGCAGCAAGAGGCACATCTAGGGATTTGTTGTACCACCCATGCAAACTGCCAGGTCTCATGCTAGAGATACTGAATCAGAAATCTGTGGGCAGTGTCCCCAGTTGCTCCCCAGAGTTGCTTTACCAGCTCTCCAGGTGAGAGTGTGGTCTGCTAAAGTAAGGCATCCACTGGCCTAGAGTTTGTCTTACTGAACAATTGCGGCAGGTCATTCTTAGCATTGGAAAAGGTTGGGAAGCCTTGCAATCACTAAAGGCATTTCTAGTTCCTACTTCCCAAGGTTCCAGAAAGCCTAGACTCTCCCCAACTTGCCTCTGTGCTTCTCTGGGAAAAGGTGTCTAGGAAACAGCCAGTATTTCCCCTTTATAAGTAAGTAAGATTCAGAAGAACTGGGAACTGTGTAATTACACCCCTCCCCAGTATACACACACCCACTTCTCCATGCCTGGCTTCCAGGGGCTCCTTTGAGAAGTGGAGGCCATGGACAAATGTCCTGAACCTAAGATTTACCAAGAATGACGTTGGGTCTGCAGGGTCCACTTCCTTTAATTCATTCATTCCTGCCAGCTGACATCTCATTTTCTGGAAGGTGACCTGTGAAGCCTGGCTTCCTTGCCCCTTCTCCCCAACCCCTCTCCCTTTCTTTCCTGCAAGGCAAGAGCATACCTCAAAGAATAACAAGGACATTGGAGCAGGTGCTGGACCCACTAATCATCAGAAAAATGAACAACTTCCTCTGCTCCCATTTCAATACATTGTTAATTCTAGGGCAGACCCTGTGTCTCAGGACTGTGGCAGGGAAGGGCCATTCCTGGTCCCTCAGTGTGCTTTGGCTCCAGAAGACCCTTTCTTCTTTCCCTTTCTCCTAGGGGGCCTAAAATCCCACCATCAGTGCAACAAACTCTCACCTACACACACACACACACACACACACACACACACACACACATGCTTTATTTATGCACCCATACAACTATTCATTCTTTCAGCATTTATCAGTTCAGCACGTTCTTGGGCTCAATAGGAGTTGAAGGTGCTTGTGATTGCTTCTGATCCGAAAAAAATATTTAAATCTTGGCAGAAAAGCTTGACCCCGATTGCTGCATTAGAGCTTCCCAATACCTGATAAAGGGATCTTATAGGTAGAAAGGATGGAACTTGGGTTGGGAGGGTGGGGTGAGAGATGGCATTGGGAAAAAACAAACAAACAAACAAAAAAACACAAAACAAAACAAAACAAAAAAAAAAACTTGTCTGTCTTTAATTCACCCTAAACACATGTTTACTGGGCAGTTCACACACTAGGGGCTCAGGAGAGCCAGTGCAGAGTATGACCAGCAAATTCCGGGCGCCAGGGTGTATCACCCAGTGGATTTCCTCCTGTGTTGTTTGAGAGGTAGGGCGGCGTTGGGGATGGAACCTCAGTTCAGTGGTCAAGAGGACTGAATGATCTCCAAGCAGATCCTCTACGACCTGCCATCTTGGAGAAGCCAGTTTATCTGTAAGTCTCCTAACTTCCACAGTGAATGAGGGAGCTCTCTGCCAAATGTGGGTCCTCATAACCACCCCACTGTTACAAGCAGATGAGATGGGATGTCCACACCTTGCAGGCTGGGGAGAGCTGTGTGGCCTGAGTCATTCTACAAAGATATATTTAGCATCTACTATCTGCCAGACAATTTAACTGGAGGTCAGTGAACACAATGGACAGAAATCCTTGTTGTCTTGGAGTTTCTGGGGCAGGGGCAGTGGATGGTATTTAACAGATAGCAGATAACAGATAACACTATCTGGTTAGCTTGACTACCAGTGTCAAGGGCTCTGGAGAAATATATAGCAGAGTGAGCGGGTTAGGAAGTACTGAGAAAAGGGGGTGCTGCTATTTTATATAGAATGGCTAGGGGCACCTGGGTGGCTCAGTCCATTAAGTGTCTGACTCTTGATCCTTGATCTCAGCTTTGGTCTTGATCTCAGGGTCCTGAGTTTAAGCTTTGCATTGGGCTCCACACAGGGCTTGGAGCCTATTTTTAAAAAATAAAAAAAGGAATGGCCAGAGAAGGTTTTTTAGTAAGGGACAAAGTGATCCCTGAGCAGGAGCTGAAGGAAGTGGGGAGGGAATCACAGTGTTATCTGGGGAAAGAGCATAACAGGCAGGGGAAACTGTAAGTGCAAAGGCCCTAAGGTGACTGTGGCTTGCAAAGAGCATCGAAGTTGCTAATGGAGGGGGAGCCAATTGTTTAAGTTTCAGAAATTTTGACAGACACTTTCAAAGCACAGCTGTTATTTAAAATTATACTACATAGGGTTACCTGGCTGGCTCAATCAGAAGGGTTTCCTACTCTTTTTTTTTTAAGATTTTATTTATTTGTCAGAAAGAGAAAGAGAGAGCACAAGCAGGAGGGGTAGAGGGAGAAGCAGGCTCCAGTCCCAGCAAGGAGCCTGATGCGGGACTCGGTCCCAGGATGCTGGGATCATGACCCTAACTGAAGGCAGATGCCTAACCCACTGAGTCACCCAGGTATCCCAGGGCTTCCTACTCTTGATCTCAGAGTCATGAGTTCAAGCCCCATGTTGGGTGTAGAGATTACTTTAAATAAATAAAACCTAAAAAAATAAAATTACACTATATAAATTATATATACTCTATGTTATATAAATTAAATACTATATCAAAAATGTTAATATTAAATAATTATTAAATAATATATCAAATATTATATCAAAAAGAAAAGCAATAAATATTCAAAACCCATAGTTTCCTAATTATTTAGCTACATTGTACTATGATCCATACTCTTCAGATTATTTACATCTGTTGTAGGTGTCTAGTGGAAATAGCATAAAATGGAGCACTATCAGGCATCTTTTCCGAAATCTGCATAAAGTGACAGCATGTCGGTAGCTTCCAATCAGCCATGCTTGGGAGTATGTATTTACACCAGGGAAATTGGCGAACACTACTAATCATTATGGCTTCTTCTTTTCTCCAGATAGCTGATTTTTAACACTTTCTAGCCCACCACTGCCCATTGCACCCTGCAGAACAGATCTGAGGCAAGAGCTTCCTTTCAAGCCAGAAGGTCTCTGAGTCCAAAGGAGACTGCGGGAGGTGGTGCTGAGAAAAATCTCAGGTAGAGACAATCAGGGTGTGTTGGGCAGGACCTCCAGCCCCAACTTCCTCCCTGAGTCCTCATATTTCTCTCAGAGCTGTCCCTATTGCCTTATTGCCTCTGTGTCTCCAGTTTCCCAGCGGACTGCAGCTGATCTCTTATTTGCCCAATTCAGTTTAGGGGGCCATCTGAGCTCCTTTGTGTGCCTGGCCCCATGCTTGCAGCACCCAAGGTATGATGATGATGATCACAATTAACATTCATTCAGGTAGACATGGTTATCATCCTCCTTTCATAGGGACTCTGAAGCACAGAAAGATTTAGTAACTTGGGCAAAATTGCACAGCTAGTATGTAGCAGTCATAAGTTGAACCCAGGCCATGGTTCCAAGAACCTGCATTTAACCAGAAAGAGATGCAGCGAGATGAGAAGTTGAGGCCCTAGCCTCAGGGTGCTCATGCACAGATTGGGAATGTCTGCATCTGGAAGGATAGATGACATTTGCTGGGAAGAGATGGCACTCAGAAGCGGGGGTTACAGGTGGAGGGAACAACCAGTGTGAAGGTCCAGTGGGAGGGTTAGAAAGGGAAGTGTTTGGGGAATAGCCAATGGCCCTTTGAGGCTGTCTTTTTCCACATCCTCACTAATATTAGAGAAGTCTGCCTTTGGGTGCTTGAAAGTGACAGCTTTCCCAAAATAATTTATCTTCGGGTTTGTCTGTGTCTGATAGTTCTTTGCTTAGTGATTCACATTTCACTCCAGGCAGTAGTAAAGTGAATTACTTCTCTGAACAGAGACTGGGGAAATTGAGTGTGTGTGTGTGTGTGTGTGTGTGTGTGTGTGTGTGTGTGTGTGTGTTGAGGTGGGAGGTGGTAGGGAGGAGCACAGGCAGCTTGAATCTGGCTTGGGATTAGCATTTTCCTCAAGTCAGTTGATTATGTGTCTTGAGAAATGTTGGGTAGTAGAGGCTGATGGGAGGCTGGGCAGGGAGAGGGATGGCTGTGCACTGATGTCCCCCATCACCCTCTCTCATGGCTCAGAATCTGCTGGTCACTCTCAAGGGGTTAATGGGACAGTGAACATCTCTGAGTCAACTGTTGTATAACCAACACCCTCTATAAGAGCATCTGGGCAATAAATCTCCCTTGGAATGACAAATCGCTCTTTCTGAACACTGAGTGGAGCCCATGCCATATGTAGAATTTCCATCTCCCCAGGTAAGCCTGTTGGCCACTTTATACCTGCTCCTTTGAACTGTAAGCTCACCATGGGCATCTTAGGGATTGTATCCTGTGAGTTTAATGCTGCTTTGTGTAATGGGTTGCAGAAAACAAAAGGCCCCAATGGAAATTTCCAATGGGGTTTGGAAAAATACTCTTGGGCAAGATAAGAAAAATCCTTTCTCTTTGCCTGGAATTTTAAAGAGAAGAGTGCTGGTGAACAGAGCCCAGAAACTCATTTCTCTAGAAGGTACCAGAGGTTAGGAAAATCTTGAGGGCATTCAGTACTCTAGCCAGAAGCACAAGATCTCTAGAACTGAGTACTGAGGTCTGAGAGGTGAGTGATCTCAGGACAATGTCCATTTGACCATGGCAGAGGAAATTATGGAATAAGGACATTGCACCCAAGGTGGGCCAATGGTGAAAATGTGGGTTACATGTGTCTGGAGGGGCTCCTGTCGAGGTTCAGAGGTGACTCTTTTGTTCATGTAGTTATTGAGGGTTGCTCATTCTGGATCTAAAAAATTAGTCAACCTCCTCTAAATCAGAACCCTTAGCTACAACATATTTTCCTTTTTGCCTGGGCTACCAGGACATTCAGAGGTAAAATTAGTGTTCAGATAGTGACTAGACATTCCAGGTTCCTGATATGTCTATTTCTTGGTGACTCTGGTTTTGGTCCTTGTTAAAACTGTGCTTTAAAAAAAAGTGGGGGGAGGCACCTGGGTGGCTCAGTTAGTTAAGAATCCAACTCTTGATCTGAACTCAGGTCTTGATCTCAGGGTCCTGAGTTCAGGCCCTGCATTGGGCTCCACACTGGGCATGGAGCCTATTTAAAAAAATATGTATTAGAGGCATATAATACTAAAACAGAAGTACTTTTCAAGGATGCCTAGGTGGCTCAGTTGGTTAAGTGTCTGCCTTCGGCTCGGTCAAAATCCCAGTGTCCTGGGATCTAGCCCCGCATTGGCCTTCCTTCTCGGTGGGGAATCTTCTCCCTCTTCCTCTGCCCCGCCTTTTTAAAAAAGATTTTAAATAAGTAAAATCTTATATATAAAAAAAAAAAAAGACGTGCTTTTCAAAAGCAATCCTTACTTGCAAAGAGTGACTCTTCTTGAGGCCCTGCAGAAAAAAGATCACTGGGGAAGAACTACATGATTAGTAAAGGGGGCCTTTGCTCCCCTCTATGTGGTGTGGCTCTCCTCACCTTCAGGACCCTCTGTTTCCCTCATACTGATCCTCACATGGTACCTCTAATAAGCCTACCTCCCCAATGGTTCTAGATCCTCCACATCTGTCTGGCACCATCCCACCCAAGTCCATCCATGCATCAGCCAGCCAGCCAGCCATCCAGCCATTCATCCAACCCCCTCCACTCTTTCAACAAACATTGAACATTTTTTCCTCTGTACTAGTAATATAAGGATACCAGGACTCAGTCTAGCAGACTTTGCATCTAGTAGGGTAATAGATTTGCCCATGAATAAGTTCAAGAGGTGTTATACAGCTGGGAGGACAGTCAATACAGGGTTCAGAGAAGAGGAGAAAGCATAGGCTTTGGGGACAGGTTGTCTAGGCTTCAGATCCTCACCCCAGCATTTGATAGTTATGTGACCTTGGGCAAATTACTTGACTTCTCTGTGTCTGTCTTCTCAACTGTCGAATGGTATCCCACTGTACCTACCTCAGAACGTGGTTGTGATGGTTACCCACTGTTCTGTAACAAAGTATTCCAGCCACCTTATTATAGCGCATGACCTGGTGGGTCAGGTACATAGGCAGGGTTTGGCTATTTGATGATTTGCTCTGCATGGTGTCTGCTGAGGTCACCCAAAGTTTACCCAGCTGGCCTGGAGGGTCTCCGATTGCTTCACTCACGTGACTGGAAGGCTGGGTCTAGCTGGGATGTTGACTAGAATGTTCAGATGTGCTCCCTCCAGCATGAACATCTTGGGCTAGCCAGACTCCTTACATGGTGGCCCAGGGCTCCTGAAGAGACTGTGCCAAGAGATGGAAGGGGAAGCTGCTAGGATCTTCAAGCCTGATCTAGAAACTGACACAACACCACTTCTACTTGTCACTTCTGTTTGTCAAAGCAGACCTTAGACCTGCCCAGTTTCAAGGTGAGAAGTCATTGACCCCATCTCTCCAGTGGAGGAGTGGAAGGAGCCCATGGCCATTGTTTGAGTCACCATAGATACAAAAAAGATGAAATGAGTTTAGTACACAGAAAGCAATTAGAGCAGTGAGTGACAGAATAAGGGCCATAAAAATGTTGTTAATGCTATCATTATCCCCCCTTGAGCTGAGTCTTGAAAGGTGAATCTGAGCTCTCTTAGTAGACAAGGAGCTGTGGAGAGAGGGGATTGGAGAGTTCCAGTTAGATCGTATTGTTTGCACATATTTGCATCTTGTGAGCAATTTGATGAGAGTCCTGGCCTTTGCTAATTCAAAGTAGATGATCAGACCATGAACGTATGCAAAACATGTAACTGACTAGTAATTAACTGTCTCACATTCCTCCTAAGGAACAGCAGGGACCTAACGTAGTGGGAGACATGGAAGACAGGATGTCGCTTGGAGGCCAACTCCTCACTCAGGATGTGCAGGCTCAGCTCTGAGGGGCTCACAGACCCTAGGACACATAGATGAGCAGACACAGCTCTGGGCTGCTTGCCTAGGTTCCCCCTCCCGGAGCCCACTGCCTAATTGGAAAGGGCCATTTCAACATCTTAACAGAAAATGGAGTTTTTCTTTCCTTGATGTCGTGATTTGACTGGGAGTTAGCAAAGCATCAGTAGAATCCTAAATGTCTACTTAGAAAAATCAAGCCTTCATCTCAGCTTGGCACGGGGCTCCGCTCTCCCCTTGTGGGAGGAAGATAAAACGCTTTCATGCGTGTCCCCCTGCCTGTGAACGCGGGCTGGTTAAACATCTCTGGTAATGGCTGAACTGTGCCAAGGATTTTATCTCTTCCCAGGAACAGTTCCTGCCTTTAAATGGCTTCCACAGGGAAGAGCCATAATGCACACTCAGAACACAGGCTGAGAAGAATGGCTTCAGGGCGGAGGGAGTTGTAGAGGGACAGGCTCAGCCATGGTGTAAGCCTTTGGTCTTTACATAGATTACCTTATGAAATCCTCAATACACTGGAGGACGGGGGTGGGGGAAAGAATGAAGGTTATTTTGACCTCCTTTTACAACCAACAAACTTGGAACAGAGAAAGGCTGAGTAGACTGCTCAAGGTCATGCCCACGGTATGGGCCAGAGTTACAACTGCTATCCAAGTGTCACTTGTATTTTTACTCTACCAGGAAGTAGGGGGTGGGTCTTCCCCATCTCCCCTCCATTGCTCTTCATCTTGTTGCTAACCCTCATACAGACAAGGACCTCTGACCTCAGAGGGTCCCCACTCTGAAGTGGACAAATGATTAGGGTCCCAGCTTGGTTATATGGCTTCCTTAGGCAGACCTCAAAACATGGTGTGTGCTCAATCTGACCCTAGAATGGAGAGCACAAGGTGTGCAGAAAGGGAAGGAAAGGGAGGCATTTTAACAGAGCCTTAGAAGAAGGGTGAGAGAGGGCCAGTAGACAGATCATTTTCTTGCTTGGGGAACCAAGAGCTGTGGGTTCCGCATTCCAACCATTTTGTTAAGACACCATTCTATAACTTTGGGAAAATTATGTCTCCACTAAGAGCCATAGTTTCTTCATTTTAGAGTTGAGAGACTCTTCTCTAGGCTTTCTGAGGTCTCTTTGAGTCCTGAGACTCTGGAAATTTATCAGGGCTGCTGCATACAGTTGTATGGGTTGCGCACTATACAACTCCAGGTAAGTGCCTCTCACAGACTGCCATGTGAGTTGTACATGGCAGTAGGCCTGGATTCTATAAAGGCAGGATGGAAAAAAAGGACATGAGTAGGTGGTGAAGTGGGGAAGTGTTCCAAGCAGGGAGATGGAATGGCCTGTAACTACTCTTTTTTCCAATTAAGAGGTAGGCAAGTACTTACACTGCATAAAGGAGCGGTCAGGTGGGTATGTCTGATCTGCCGAAGAGGATCTGTGGGGTTTGACACTAATTACACTCACTAACCACATCTGATTAGGACCACTTAGATTGGCTCTGATTTAGAACGATAGAGTTGGTGTACTAGGCAGAGTTCCCTTTGCTATATGAGATGTGGGGTCACTGGTTTTCAGAAGCAGCTTCCTATGGGAAGTCCTCCATGACTGAGTCCTATAAGCCTACAGACCCCCAGCCACACTTCCTTCAGGGTTTAGGTGTATGGTTTGTACTTGCTGATAAACTATTGCCTCAAGAGGCACAACAGTTTATCCCCCCTCAGACTGGGATCCATGAGGGCAGGGATGTGTCTCCTTCTAAGACTGAGGCTCCCTAAGGGCAGGGCTGTATCTCCCCTCAGACTGGGACTCCCTGAGAGCTGGGCTGTGTCTCTCCTCAGACTGGGGGTCCCTGAGGACAGGGCTGTGTCTCCCCTCAGACTGGGCTCCCTGAGGACAGGGCTGTGTCTCTCCCTCAGACTGGGGCTCCCTGAGGCAAGACTGTGTCTCCCCCCAGACTTGGGCTCCCTGAGGCAGGACTGCATCTTCTCCCTAAGATTGTTTACTGACCTCAGAAACATGTCTCCATTCTTAATTTATTTGATGTTCACTGAGACCTATTAAGTGCCAGGCACTATTTAGGAACTCAGAATATTATGTTGATAAACAATAAGCACTGTTTAGCAATAAGTGCTAAGAAGAAAATAAAGTCACTAATGTATGACAGGGTTGTATGGCTATTCCAGCTGTGGTTTGTGAAGACCTTTCTGAACAGGGGCTTCTGATCTGAGATCAAATCATAAGAAGCAGCCAGCCCTAGGAAGGTCCAGGTGAAAATCATTCCAAGCAGCACCAACTGCAAGTGCAAAGGCCCTGAGGTAGGAAAAGAGGAACAGAAAGGTCAGTGTGTCTTGACCTAGTGGCACAGAGATGAGGTCAGAGAGGCTGGAGTAGGCACTATGGAGATGTCACCAGGCCTTGTAGACCACAGTGAGGAGTGAAAGCTGGCAGGGAAGTGGTTGACTCCCAAGCCCTGGGACATCCCTGAAATTTCTGTGGCTTTTCTGTGATACTCTGACTGGGCTGAATGTCTGCATATGAGAACTCTGTAGCCTGTTTCACCCTTCTCAGCTCCCTCAGCTGCTCCCAGCAATAAGGGTGAAATGTGCCACTAGTGTGATTTCCTTTCTGCAGTCACCCAGGCCCAGATCACACTCCGCCCCCTGCCCCCCCCCCCCCCCCCGACCCCTGCTGCCTGGGGACAACACTCCATGAATTCCCTGTCCCTCCAGCCTTGCTATTACCTACCTGGTCCTGGAGTTCAGCCCTCATTTCCTGCTCTTTAGCACCATCTCTATCAAGCCAGCAAGGGGAAGACCTCCTTGACCCCAAGTTTGGATTTACAGATGGGATACCTGAGAAGCGTGTGGCTAGATCGGCTCAGGAAGGCCCCTCGGCCCTGGTCAGTCTTACGAAGTTGACAGTATTCACCAGAGGACCCCTCCCCCCACCACTATCCTGCCCTTTCTCCACTCCCACAGCCCAGACAACCAATGACAGGGGTCAGTAAGTGCCTGGCCTTGTCATGTCCCCCACAATCGGGCCAGTAAGGGGCCAGGCTAGGAAGTCACTGACCTATTGATGAAATTTGGCAAGTTGTTTAACCTCTCAGGTTCTCCATTCTTCCATCTGTAAAATGGGAATAATGGCATGGACTTTGCAGGGTTGAAGTTAGAGAGGAAATACTTGGGAGGGGGCTCCCCACGTCGTACCGTGCAACACATCTCATACTGACTGACTATATATCAGGCACTGCTCCTCGTTTTTACTGGGGACATCTCATTTGGTCTTCATAGTCCCGTGACCAAGGCATATTGTGATCCCCATTTCTCAGATGAGGACACCAAGGTAGAAGGAGGTCACCCAGCTCTCTGGAAGGCGATCAGATGGGGGTTCTCAGCCAGGGATGCCACTGTCTCCCTAGGGCACATGTGGAGGCAGGGGCGTGTGCTTTGGGGTTGTCAGAGCATCTGGGGTGGGCAGGCGGGTGGGCCCAATCAAGGTGTCCCCTGGGCAATGTGTGGAATAGTCCTACACAAGAAGAACTGACCGACCCCTAGTGACAATAGCACCCTGATTTGAGAAACACTCCTTCCAGAACAACTCCTCATGAACAGAGGAGAGACTGAAATCCAGATTGGATGACCGGTCCAGGCTTACCTGGTGCACCAGGACAGAGCTAGGACCGGAGCCATGTTCCCCCTTGGCGACCAGCACCTTCGCCACACAGAGCGCAGGCCAGAGTTTGAACTGCTTTGACCTGCCTTCAGGATCAGGCAGGCCAGCCTCGCTGAGTCAGGCCCCCGTGACTCCCCAGTTCCCAGCCCACACAATGACCCCCTCACCCAGCCTCAGCGTGAAAGGTGACCTCCGTTAGCTTTGATCAGGGTCTCAGATGGCTAAGGCCCACAGCCACCTCCTGCAAAGAGAAGGGGTTGATTGTTATATTTCTGCCCTCAGTACCCTGTAATTAATAATTGCCATTAATCTGGCACACTTCTCAAATAACGCAGGGCCTAATTGGCCGTAGAGATTTTCTCATTTTGATTGAGACAATCCTCCTTCTAAGGGGTTCTGCAGCCAGCAGCTGGTAACTCAGCAGGACCTGTCAAAGGCTGCAGTAGCATAATTTGCATGACATTTAGGGAGCAAAGGTGAGCAAAGGGGTGGAGGAGATGGGCCCTTTGAGCTGGGGGCAGAGGGGCAATGATTAGGAAGTGCTGGGATAGATTTATTTAACTCTTGACTCCCTCTGGATGCCAGGCTGAGCAGCACAGGGTTTTTCGGGTCTTGGTCCAGCCCTACTTCCTGTTTCCACTTGTGAGTATGTGGGTGTGGGGGTAGACAGGCTCCTTTGTGACCTAGTAGGGGAGGGGGCCATTCCCTCCTTTTTGTGGTCCCTGACTGCGTCTGTTAAAATTCTTTTTATTGTAAATGATAGACCACTTAGCTTGGCCTTAGATAACATGATTGAATGAATGAATTATTGAAAAGTTCAGAGAGAGAGAGAGAGAGAGAGTCTTGGCTAGCTTCAGGCATGGATTGTTCCAGGGATCCTCACTGGCATCAGGATTCAGAGCCCACTTCTTTGCTATTCTCTTGGCTCTGCTCTACTCCTGGATCAGTTTTCTCTTTTGGCCACCACCCCTCCCCACCCATCCACTACTACAATAGTGGCCATCCCGATACACAGCTTCTTCCTGAGAGGTCCCTGCAAAAAAAGAAAAGAGAGAGAGAGAAAGTAGCTTTGGAGAAGCCCCTAGCAAATATCTCACAGCTCATTGACCCAAATCTGTGGTGTGTTCCCTCCACTTCCCTCCCCAGTATCACTATGGTCCAGGTGATGGAATTAATTTCCCTGGGTCCATATAGTCATATTTGTTACATAGAACAGGAATCAGCCAATTATGACCCTTGAGCCAAAGGACATGTGTTCACAGATAGTGTTCTTGGAACACAGCCATGCTCTTTTTTTTTTCTTTGCATATGGTCTGCTTTTGTGCTATAATGGCAAGAGTGTCATGACACAGACCTTATAACCTGCAAAACATAAAGTTTTTATTCTCTAGACCTTTCAAGAAAGAGTTTGCAGACTCTTGACCTAGAATGGCAGAGCCAGAGGGGAGTCCCACCTTATCTCCCTCCACACCTTTCCCAGCACAGGCAGAATCAACTCCAGTCTGCTCGAAGACAGTGGGTGTGGCTTGCAGCTGAGGCAGGATGAGGGATAGAACTCTCTGGCTCCTAAGTGAGCCAATGTCTTAGCAGCAAGGGAATAGCTGAGGACATAGGTTGAGGCAGGGAAGTGGTCAAGGGTGTACAGGAGAGGAGAATGGGACTCAAGGAGGCACCAAGGGTACATTGGTACCTCCACAAACTTTTCCGGAGGGAACTGGGCCTTGAGTAGGACATGGTGGGTGCCCAGGCTCAGTCTCTAAGGCTGGGCAAGTGGTGGACATTTCTGACCTTCAGAAGCTGACTCCCCAGGAGAGAGACAGTCTCTGCTGAGTGCCGGCCCCCAGCAGCCCCTACCCTCTGTCTGCTTCCTCAGTTTACTGCCCAGGAAAAGGTACTGGAGTTGACATTTCTGTAACCTTACTTCAGATGCATCCAGAAACACATGGGGATCAGTCCCAGGGCTACATCTTGCTATGGTTCCTTCACCAGGATGCAGGAGCCATGGACAAAGTTCATGGACAAAACAGGGTCCCTAAGTAATACCACTGGCTAATGTGTATCCGATGCTTACCTGGGCTGGGTGCTGTATGGATTTGGTTACTCCCCACAAGCACCCTGTGAGGTCGGGATGGCCATGAGTCCCAACTTACAGATGAGAACAATGAAGGCTGGAGAGATAACTTGTCCCAAGTCACATAGCCTGTGTGGGCCCTCTGGGAAGCAGACTTTAAGATTTACTGAGGTTTATTAGAATTAATGCCTGTGACAAATAGAAAAGGGGGAGGGAGTGGAATTGGGCCAAGAGAACCGTCAGACCGTAATATAGACCTGAGAGCCAGGAAAGGAAAGGGGAGGGGCAGTGCCTCCCATTACCATGCACCATGAGGGAGTCTCCACCAGCCGGATGAGGAGCGTACTCTGAGGACAGCCCCAGCACCCTGCTGTGGTCATGGCTGTGGCTGACAGGGAGGAGCTGTCCCGGGCTCCACGGCTGAGGCGGACCCTGAAGGTGCTATGGCCTGACATTGTCCACCAACCACCCTCCTTTCCACGGAACAGCAAATTCCTTCTTGCAGGAGAATCTGAGAGGCTTGCCTCTATGGCCCCCTCGCAGCTTGCTGCTCCAGAATAACCCAGGACCCAGTCTCCAGCAGTCTGGGCCAGAGGCTTGCATGCTGACGCCCCTGCTCTTCCTCCTGCTACATGGGGTGGAGCAGAGTAAGGAGCCGAACTGGAGCTGAAGCCTGGGTCCTGTCTCCTCCTCCACCAATGACGGGTCCTGGGGCAAGTCACTGCACTCATCCATTCCATTCATTCATTCAGCCAGTCCGTCCAACACTTCCTGAGCATTTGGGGTGTGTTGCGTCCTGGGCTAAACCCCAATTCAAATGTAGGCCGCGGCCTCATGGAGCTCTCTTGGGAATGGAGGACCGCCAGAGGACCACAGGCGCTCACAGCAGGGCTGGACAATATCACAAGGTGGGGATAGGCACAACAGAGTACAGAGATCTGGACACTGTCATGGGCCCCCAACTCCATTTGAGAAAGGGAACGGTTGGACTCGAGGATCTCTGAGACTCTATAAAATCAACTGTGGGTCCAAGGTGGGGAATCATGGGGTCTGCTCCAGCCGATCACAAGGCCGGGTTGGGGGTGAAGACCCGGCCAGGGAGGCAGCCTGAGCCTGTATAACCTGGGACATGCACAGCCACCTGCCCCTGCTTCCCAGAGGTGGTCTGTTCTGTATCCAAGCTGCATAGTGGGTCGCTGACTTGGGGGCAGGTTCGCACCCTCTGGTTTTGGATACAACGCTCTTGGTATCCCAGACTGCAGGACAGGCCCACCATCTCTGCCTTCCTGCCGCTGGTTATAGCTGATACCGCTGGTCAAGCTGAGAGCCAGGCCAGCTGGGCAGGAACCATCAGTTAAACAACATTCATCAGCTGATGGATGAGGCCTAGGGAGATCAGCAAACTCATTTGAAAAGGCAACCACCCAGAATTTCCTTAGTCCTTTTCTTTACCCAGCCTTGCCCAGACACATGACCTTGAAGAGGTCCCTTATCTTGCTGCAAATTATTGCCAGGAAAATCTATGGCCAATTAAACAAGCAAATGCTCCTCTTGTACCTTTTACTTGTGCTCTCTTAAATAAGCTCTGGCCTGAGACACGCGAGAAGATGCTGGCTTCGCCGCTTCTCTTCATCAGAAGAAACATTTTCCCCCACGGACAGGCTCCAGGGTTCCGTTATTAAAAGAGCAAAACCCAAATGCCTCCAAGATAAACTCCTGATAATGCGATAATAGCAGCCACCCTGGAGAATTCCAACTGGTGCCTCTCACCGGGGAAATGTCATCAGCAAGCAAGCATCCCGGCTAAAACAACCGGGTAATTTACTGGTTTACTGCTCAGGTGTAAAACACAAATGCGACTGGGTTCCAGTGGCTAATGGAAGAGCATTGATAGGGACGCCCGGGTGGCTCAAGCCATGATCCTAGGGTCCTGGAATCCAGTCCTGCATCTGCCTCTCTGCTTGGGGGGAGCCTACCTCTCCCTCTGCCTACTGCTCCCCCTGCTTGTGGTCTCTCTCTCTGACAAATAAAATCTAAACAAAAAAAAAAGAAAGAAAGAAAGAAGAAAAAGAAAAGAAAAGTATTGACAGTGAAGTCCTTTTCCTTAATTTTGCCAGTGAAAGAGCCAGAAACACTAGACATCCCTGGTCCATAGAGTCTTCCTCTCTCTCACTCCAGAGCCATTTTGGGTCAGTGTTAAGGAACATGTGGAAGATGGGGACTTGGGGGTGGGGGAAGGCCAGAATTTCTTCCCTACAATTAGCCAGATCCCACCCACCTACTGATATAGAAATGTTGGGGTTCAGAGCCAAGGGCCAAGAAAGAACTCTTGAGATGAGATGTCTTCTTTGCAAACGGTGGTATAATTAAAGCACGGGGAACGACCCCACAGGCAGAAAGAACTGTGCTGGGGTCGTGAGGGGCGACTGGCTATTTACCTCCAATAATTGGAGGTAATTTGGAGGGGGTTGGAGACAGCACAAGCCTCCAAGGTATTTTGGAAGCAAAGTTTCCCGGACCTTGAGGGGGCTAGCTCTCCTTAGGAAAAGGTCATTTATTGCTGTTCAGTAAAAACTCAATCATGAGCCCCTTTAGATGTAAATCAGTGGACCATGGACTTGGAGGATGATTGCTAACATGTATCTTGGGGAGTGGAGAAAAGGGAAGTTTCCAAAGGAATTTTTATATGCTGCAGAAGACTTACAGGATTGGGAAAATGTTAGGCTAAGATTGCCTTTTGCCCTTAGCAAAGTGTTAACGTCGAGGCAGATGAGCTCCCCTAGGAAGATCACTCTTCGTGTTTCAAGGACTTGTCAGTGTGCTGTAGGCAGTAAGGAAATTAAATTTTTTCTTTTGCCTTTGTTTCCCACATCACTGACCCTCTCCCAGCTTTGCCAACAGCACCAACATGTGGCCTACTCCTCACTGCGCCCCCAGCTCAAGAGTCATTGTCTGCGTCTCTAATTTTCTTTTAGTTTCTGCCTGTTGATTCTCTCTCTGCTCTTTTTTCTGTCCCACTTCCTCCTCTCTCTTCTCCCTCTCCTGAGGTTGGTCCTCTATGACTTTGCTCTTCAACCTGTGTGTCCTCCTGTTAAAGTAGATGGCTGGTTAGGCTTTAAAGGATGCCTGGAAACCAGCAAAGGTGGAGTTAAGCCCTTTTATCTGGAAAGGTAGCAACCTGCCCTGCTGCCAAGAAGCCAGATTGGAACAGACAGACCCAAGACCAAGAGAGTCGGAGACCCCAGCCGAGTGAAGGAGAAAAGCACAGAGCCCTGCTCCCAAAGATATCCCCTTCCTAAATAATAAATATTCTACCCTTCAGTTACCATCTGCCAGTAAAAGAGAGACCCAGACCCTGGGCACAGCTGCTCCATTGAGCCCCCCGCTCCCACATCTCAAGTGTACTCTCTCTTTAATAAACTCTTCCCTTGCACGACTCAACCCCTGTTCGGGTCCGTCCACCGGGCAACACTACCACTCACGTCAGGAAATTCCTTCTAAGTCCTAGGCCAGTCTTGGGGTGTCTCAGCCACATTTCCTCCCTCCCCTCACTGTCCTCACTCTGGTGATCGCAGTCTGGTCCGAGGGAATGGTCAGCCTCCCCAGCAGGCAGAACTAGAGCCACACAAAGCTGCCACCAGCCCAAGGGGCAGCTCTGTGTCCATTAGAAGGAAGTGCCCCTTCCTCAGGGCAGATGCCGTTTCCATGGCAGAAGGAACATCCCAGAGAACTTCAGCCCCACGCTCCCCCTTGGCCAGGTACCCTTGTGTACAAGGCAGAGAAGACAGGAATCCCAGGACCTATTCTCTGCAAGACACAGCTCTGGGAATAGGAACAGAGGAGCCCTCTGTGGGCTAAGGGGAGTCCTTTCCACTGCTAGAGGCAAAGCAACAGCTATCGAGGATTCTAGGGTATAGACTTAAATGGAGAGCTTTTTTAGCATTGGAGATTCCTCCTCCCCCCAGGAAATCTGCAGGACCTGGGGTGGTCTGGGACCCCAGAATCAATCTCCCCAGGGAACTGAGTAGCAGGCCACACTTTGAGAATCCCTGGTTCCCCAGAGCATGGCTCCAGGACCTTTTCAAATTTGCATTGCAAGAATGAACCCACGTTAGCTCTTGCTCCCCAAATAATTGTATTAACCTGTAAGTTTTGTACACATGATACTGAGAGCTAGGCTATTAAGTGATAGAAAGAAAAAAATTGTTAAAGATAAAAATAGATGTACCTGGAAGTTGCAGTATTTCCTTCCTGCCAATGCCCCTCCCCCATTCCGCCTTTTAACTCTCAGCATTAAGGTCCTCCCTACTGTGGAGGCCAAGGCCACAGAGACTGGGAGAAGAGCTTTAGCCACTGAGAACGGGAGTCACCACACTGGGGGGGCCCTTCTCAGCCAGTCCCAGCCTCTGCCTTCCTAACCCCAATTAGCAATGTTGATTCCCAGGCCGGAATCCCACTCCTGATGACCAGGGTGGCATCTCAGGCTTTCCTTCCTTCCGCCGTGAATTTCTCCTGATTCCATTTTTTTCAGAGAGGACAATGGAGCTATGGCAGGTCATGGCAGGGTCCCTGTTGACTTTCGAGGTGCTCCTTGATGGTGAATGCTGTAGACTCATGCCCCATGGTTTTGCCTTGCACTGAGGATGTTTGGACATTTCTCTCTGTCACGTTCAGCCTCAGCCGACATGCTATGAATCAGGCCTGTGCTGATTTAGTGGTATGTCGCATTTCAGCAGACAAGCTTCCTCACCTGTAAAATGAGACGGTTGGCCTGAGGGGTTGCTAAGGCCCCTTCCAGCTCTGACAAGGAGGGGGGGTGGTCCTTAAAGCTTGGTGGTGGCATTCAAGAGTGATAGGTAAGTGGGGACACTCAGAAAACAACAGGGAAGAGGAGAAGCTGTTTAGTAAGGAGATAACCATCTTCCAGCCAGTTCTCAGGGAGAGAAGGACATAAGAAAGCCAAGGTCACCAGAGCAAGGGCAGTAGGACCGCTGGGCCTGGTACCACACAGGATCAGTAGCCGTGGGATCTGGGATCTAGAGCAACCTCTGCTCAGAGCAAGTTCCCTGAGCAAATGCTGTTTTTCCATGGCCTCAGCTGCTTTTTCCAGACAGGATTGGCTTGGATGATCACCGTGGACCTCATCATTGGTATATCTAGAATGGGTTTTTTGGGGGGCACCTTGGTGGTTCAGTCGGCAAAGCATCTGCCTTCGGCTTAGGTCATGATCCCAGGGTCCTGGGATTGAGCCCCGAATCGGGCTCCCTGTCTGCGGGATGCCTACTTCTCCCTCTCCCACTCCCCTTCCTTGTGTTCCCTCTCTCACTGTCTCTCTCTCTGTCAAATAAATAAAATCTTTAAAATAAAAATAATTTTCTTTTTCAAAATGAGAGTCATGAAAATAAATTTTAATTATTTAGTGAGGCAGGTAGGGCAGGGCAGAATGGAAAGTTTTCTTGAAAGGTGTGCTTCAGGGGTGTGTGTGTGTTGTGTGCGTGTGTATGAAATGTAGAGAGAATGAGAGAGTCAGCAACTGGAGAGACCCCATGAAGAAAAGCTGGGCTTTTTTCCCCCTTTGCTTCTTTTCTTGCTTCTATTCTTGTGAAGACCTGCATCCCTGTTTCACACATGCCTTCATGTATGTCTTCCTTATGAAAATCAAGGAGCTAATGATTTCTTCTGCGTTATCCAAAACAACAGACAACATCTAAGCAGCGTCCAGGCGAGGTTGTCATGATTGTTTTTTCAAGACCACTGATTCAAGACCTCTTGATGTGAGGACCCTTGGCTCCCGGGCATAAGTGACTTATGGAGGACACCTGAGCACTTGTTCTCGTTTGACCAGTTCCTGGATGCCTGAGGACATGTATACCAGACCACCATTCTCAAAAAAAACCAATCCCAAGCAAAAATGAGACTCATGGCTCTTTTTCCTTTCGAAGTCTCCCCAGTGCTCTGTCTGTCTGTCTCTCTATATGTCCTCAATAAAATCTGGTCTCACTTCTTTCTGGCTCTCATTTGATTTCCATGCTGTGCAAAGGTTGGTTCTTGGGACCTCCTGTGGGTCCTTGGACCCTGTCTGCCTGTGTCATGTGTGTACAGACTGGCTCCCTGTACCAGTTAGGGTCCCAAGGGGAAACAGAAGACACGCTTAAATGAGAACAGTCTGAGAAGGGTTTAATAGGCTATTTACAAAACCAGGGAATAGGGAAAGCAAGGTGTGGGACACAGAGACCTCAGTCAGAAGAAAAATGGGGAAGGGAATACTTTCCAGAACCCCACAGAGGAGGTGTGAGGAAAAGGCCAGCTTGAGAGGAGCCTTGGCCATTAGTGGAGGGATAGCCAGCCTGCTGTGACAGAGCGGGAAGGAAGCTGGGAGAGCAAATACCCGAGCCTCACTGCCCTCCCTTCCATGTCACACTGGAGCTTCCCAGTGGCCCCAGAAACCTGAAGGCAACAGAGCCACGAGTGCAGGGCCCTCTACCTCTTGGGGCAGAGGACAGTAGATCCCAAGGGACAAAGGGACAATTTCTCACACAGGGAGGTGTCAAATCTATTTCATACCATGGGTTTCAACAAAATACACTTATGAGCCATCGCCGACCCGAGACCAAGTTTGCACGGGAGCCTGCGTGAGTTATAGTCAGTCTGAATAAGGCTGGAATCCTGGCAAACTGCCTGACCTTGGACAGACTACTGAACTGCAGGCAGGCCGGGTCTGGGGACCCAGAAAGGGGGTTCTACAGGACTAGCTAAGAAGGCCCCTGAATTTACCCAGAATAGAAATCAGACGTGAGCCAGCAGGAGAAGAGAGAAGAGCTTGTTGAAGATGGAAAGAGAGCAGATACAAATGGACGCTCTGGGAGACTCAGAAAGGAAAGGAACCCAAGTCTCATCTTTGTGGTCAGTTGTTTTTATTGGCAATTGTAATTTGGTGCACATGTCTTCCTAGGTCTTCAGAAACTGGGCAGAATGAGGACAGGGTCCAGGTGTCCTTCATAAGTCACTCATTCCCTGAAGTCTTGGCATCAAGGTGGTTAGAGTCAGTGGTCTTGGAGAACGTTCAAGAGGACCCCGCATGGTCACTCCTTAGATACACCTATTGTGCTGGAAGATTCCAAAGACATCATCATCTCTTTGTCTCTCACAAGGAGGACATATGCTACTATTTGCATTACAAGATATGAGTAGAATGAACTGGGGGTGCAGGTCCTAGCAAGAACAGAAGCTGGAAAAGAAACAAGGGGGGGATGGATTTTTTTTCCTGCAGTCCCTTCAGTTTCCCTGTCCCAAACCCATCTAAGCCTGAGCTCCAATATGTGCAAGAGGTGTGAGTGATGCCGACTGTGTTGGCTTATCATGTGCACTACAAATAGTTTTGTACACATAGAATTGGGAAATGCCAGGTTTGTGGGGTATTCGGTAGTGACAGCGGCGATCCCGTGTTCTAAATGCGACAACAGGAATTATTCATGGCCCCTTCACAGCACTGGGCTTTCGGGAGAAGTCTGGCCCATCTCTATTTCTCTGAACCTCACTCTTGTATGCCGTGGGCCTTCTTTTTCTCCCCGCTTTCCACCCAGCCTATGGTTACTTTGTCCTGTAGGCAATTATTGATGGAATGATTTATAAATTACAAGGTGTGTATTGTTCTTGGAGAAAGCACAGGCCAGTTGTCAACAGAATTTACTGAGAAATTAAGTGGTAAGAAGAATTAAAGCCCAAGGAAGGAACCAAGGCAGGAGCAGGAGCGGGAGGAGCTGTTCTGGGGAGTGAGTGTTCTGAGTGTTCTCCAAGTAATTTCCAAGAGCCCTGACCTCCTGGGGGCAAGGGGCCTGTTCCAGACCAGCAGGGGGGTTGGGGGGGTGGAGGGCGTCCTCTGTCCCTGCAGCCACAGCTTAGGTAGAACCCATGTTCCCGCAGGCCCCTGCTCAGCAGACCCTGCCTTTTGACTTTGTGGCAAAAAGTCACTTTATTTCTCTCCTTAACAACACCGAGAGTCCCTTTTCATGAACAATCAAGCCAGATTGCCCAGGCTTCTGTTAATGGACTATATCTACCGGAAGTTCAGTTTTCTCATCTGGGAAATGGAAATGATAACTCCTGCCTTAAGGGATGGCTGCAAACTGTTGAAATCAGGGATCTAGAAAGCCTCGGCCAAGTCTATAAATGGAAGCTTCTTGTCTGGCCCATCGTGGTTAGCATCTTGCACAGATAACAGCTCTGGTCATGCTCCCCAGGCAGGTGAGGCTTTTCCTCTGCAGGAATCCTCCCTCTGTAACGAAAAGCCACTGATGCCATTGCCGACTGCCCGGGGCTCTGGTAAAGATACTGATAATTACACAGTGGTGGCGGGGAGGGGATGAGGGGGGCAGCTTTGCATTAAAATCTGGGGCTTCACTCACTTTCCAGCTACACACACACACACACACACACACACGCGCGCGCCCTTGCTGGAGGCTACACAAAAGGCTTGGCCTTCCTGCTTTGGTAGCAGAGGAAGAGGATCAGGAGAGCAAGCCAGGAGAGCTGCCTCGAAATGATAATAGTACTGTGGCTCCCGCAGATGTTTCCTCCCAGGAGCACCGTCTCCTGGCTGAGAGCGGGGTTCCAGAACCGACCTGCTCAGGCTCATCCCTAATCCTAGCCTTCTCGCTCTCCTGCTGCATGGCCTTGGGCAAGATACTCAGGCTCCCTGTGCCTCGGTTTTTTTTAACTGCACATGGGGACCTTGGTACGCTGTGATGCAGATTTCCTGAGTCAGAAG
Source organism: Meles meles (assembly GCF_922984935.1). Classification (NCBI taxonomy): domain Eukaryota; kingdom Metazoa; phylum Chordata; class Mammalia; order Carnivora; family Mustelidae; genus Meles; species Meles meles. The sequence continues at coordinate 88,986,876 of NC_060070.1, read as the reverse complement.
GGGGCAGGAGGCTGGGATAAGCGCTGACATTGATGGAATGCTCCATGCATGTGAGGCTCTGGCCGGCTTCAGTTGTATCACCATCGTCCCTCCAAGACAGGTGTCCAGTGAGAGGAGCCCTTAGAAGAACGAACAGTAATTCCATCATTATGGTTATTTTTCCAAATATATTATCTCAAATGGGACTTGGGACAAGTCGTGAAGATCCTTACACTTCACCGAAATAGCCAGAATGAAGAACGGGAGGACATTTGGTTGAGGGGGAAAACAGAGGCAAGGGAAGACTGCGCAGAAGACAGTTTGCGTGGTGCTGTGGGGTTTCCGGAGGTGGGCCCTCACGGGCTCTGAGCACCAGAAAAATACGATCAGTTGCAAAATTCACTGACGAACGCAAGTCGGTTGCAAAACGGCTGAACAGCCCCCCAAAACAGAAGGTTGAAGAAAGAAGTCACACACAGCAGAGTACGTGCTGTGCGATTCCATTTATATAATCAGTACAAGCACAGGCAAAACTAATCCGCGCTGTTAAGTCAGGTTCATTGTTCTTCTTGGGGGTGGGGCAGTGACAGCAGATTGGAGGCAGGGGAGTGGGCTGGGGGTCCAGGTAACACCCCATTTCTCCGGTATGAATGACCTAGGTGTTTCCGGTTTGTGAGAATTCATCATACTGTATGGTTACAAGAAGTGTTTGTGTACATGTATTTTTCCCTGAAAATTTCGAATCAAAGCAGCTGCTGGGGGAAAGCACAGCTTTTTGGTACCCTGTGTGTATGTAAGTAATGCTATTGTTAATGACAGAAGTAAAGAGCTAACATTGTGTGCTCTGCTGACCAGTACATGGATTTCCCTCACAGCTCTCCTGCGAGGGGGGCTGGTGCCCTTTTACAGAGCAGCAGCTGAGGCTTAGTGAGGTTACGTCTCTTTCCCGCATGCCCAGACCCCTTCCCTGGCAGAACACGCTCTCCCCAGCCCCTACCCCATACCCAATAGTGAACACCTGGAAGATAGAGCACACAATGTGGCATACAACTGGTGCTCAATTAATGCTTGAGGGACAGAGGAAGCAAGGAATATCATTGCATTGTCACCTGTCAGCCCATCTTGGCATCCAGAAATCATTTTTGTCTCCTGTTTAATTTCTATCCCACTTACAGGCAGCACCAAAGGGCACGTAACTGCTTTTGTTGCTAGTTCTAGAACGTTCTGTCACTTGGGCCTCTGCCTCTGAGCTGCACAATTGTTTGGTGTGATTGAGGAGTGAAGAGATATACTTCTATTCCCAAGGGAGCACAGTGGGGTGGGAGAAGGAGGATGGGGAAAGAGCAGGAAGGTGGGCATGTTAGTGGGGAATGGGTGCCTAGGCCTGACTCCCTCCCTCCTGCCCAAACCCTTAGTTCTTAACCCATCGCCAGGAAGTCAAAGTGAGTGAATGACCCCCAGATGGACAGCCCATCCCCCCACTGCAGGGCCTCCGTTGATCCTGTCCCTATCCTCTGTCCTGGCTCCTTCCCACCCTACTGGATTCTTCCTCTGGACTAAGGTCAACAAATAGCCCAATGTGTGGCCAGTTCACCAGGAAGCCTGCATTTCCACTCTCCTAGCCAAACTCCTAGGGATTTGGTATCTCCTGCAGATACCAAAAAGCTCCTGAGTCCTGGAGGGGGGCAGCACCCTCTTCTCATCCCAGCAGCTCTTTCCCCTTCCCTCCAGAATTGTCAGGGACGTGGCTTTCCTGCCCTTTGGAAGGATCGTGTCTTTCTGCCACTGCTTGTGTTACACTGAATCAACATTCAATGAATAATGAATTATAATAATAATAACTTGAGGAAATTTATGTCCTAGCTTCAACTGGGTCCAAAACATAAAGGGGAAATTCACTGTAAATTACATCCTGGGACTAGCAGGTGAATAATGCAAGCGTCTTTCCCCAGAGACTTCCAAATCAACTCATTTAAATTAATAAATCCCACTCTCCTCTGTGCCTGAGTAACGGGCTTATTTATATGTCTTAGAATTGGCCAAAATATCCGAGCGAGGGAACAGAGCAATTAGAATGCTTTCTTTACACACAGAGATTTTGGAGGTGCCGGCTAAGCTAGCTAGCTCTCGTTTTGGCTGAATGTAGGAAAAGGAAAAAAAAGAAACCCCAAACTGAATTCAGTCTGATGAATAGATTGCTTCTAAATCTCCATGCTGCCAAATAACCCAATTGCCTGAATTTTTCACTCTTCAGTTACTTTCTTTTCTTATTATCTAGAGATAGGGCTTCTAGGCCTGAAACCTTGATTTGGACCAGTCTTTCTTGAAAAAAAAAAAAGAAAAAAAAAGTCCTTGCCGAGCTCAAGACTGGAAAACAGGGTTTGTTCTGACAGGTCCTCTTATGGAGACCTCTTGTATTCAGAGCCGAAATTTAAAATATTTAACAGAATGGGGGTATGAAACCACCAATCAGAGTCGGGTAGGGATGGGGCACTATGCAGTGTTAACTCTCTAGTTTGGGGGTGTTAGGGTTAGAGGGGGATCCTGGAGGAGAAGCAGGAGAGCAGCCGCTCTTTACCAATGGGAATGAAAATATTTAAAAATTTCAACAGTACAGATGACTGAATAGCACGCCTGCCTCTGTGAGTTAGGAAGAGCTGGGGATGGGGAAGAGGTTCTAATCTGCCTTTTGTGGGTCATATTTGTTCTCCTCCCTCTGACCTTATCCTTGAGCCGTTACCCCAATTCACACAGCTATGGGGCAATACAATTCTGATGTTAAGTCTCTGGAGTTAGGTCAAGTTTCATCACTTAAGGGCACAGTCTCCAACCAATCTGTCCTCACTTCAGACACTAGCCACAATTTGGGGGGTTCTGCAGAGCTACTCATACTTCAGACCAATTGGCTACAAATTCAGGGGTAGCTCTTACCTTCTCAAGTTTGATAATTCACCAGAATGACTCGTAGAACTAAGGAAAGCACTTTTCTTAAAATTATCATTTTATTATAAAGGATATAAAACAGGGACAGCCAAAGGAGGAGATATGGATGAGGTCCAGGAGGATCCCACGTGCGAAGCTCACCCAAGCCACAGTCTGCAATTTTTGGGGATTTCATTATGTAGGCATGATTGAAACCTTGGCCACAAGTTGGCCCTCCCAGGAGGTCGAGGTGCTACCATGTGGTTCAACATCCCAACCATCTAATCACATGAGGCATGACCGGCCCACATCTTGAGTTCTCTTCATAGCAGAACCTCAGGTGTCCTCCACGGGCTGGCCATGAATAACACAGGAAATTGCAAGGTTCAGAGTTCCCCTCCCAGGATCCAGAGACAAAGAGCTGCCAAATTCTTTATTATACCACCTATAGCTTAAATGAATGTGCTTTCACTGAGGTCTAGCTTCTGTGTCCATTAGGTATATCCTACAATGCTGTTGTGTGTGTGTGTGTGTGAGAGAGAGAGAGAGAGAAAGAGAGAAAGAGCACAGACACAGAAGTGTCTGAGAAGGTGGAAAGATGCTGAAGCAGAAAGAGCCTTGGACTAGAAGTTGAGCCCCTGTTTCAGGTTGGGTGAAATGTTATCCTCAGGATGGACAAAGACAGTAGTCATTCTGCCACTAAGAATGACTCAGTAGCCTTAGGAGTTTGGCCACAGGCTGGAGGATAGGTGGTCTCAGAATGGGCCAGAGGATGGGAAGAATTGTGGTGCATAGGGCCATCTTGTAGGACATGGAATGTCGGAGTAAGGAATGGCCTGTGTCTATAGTCTTCTGTGTGTGTGTGTGTGTGTCTGTGTTTATGCCTGTGTACACACATGTGAGCATGTGTGAAGGTGAAAAGGAAGGACAAGCTAAGTTGACAATACTCTCCAGATTTGGGGTACAAGATGAACCAATGGCTGATAAATGGTGCCCCTCTCACCATCATGCCTCAGGAACCATTTAGAGAACTTTGGCTCCCCATTCTTACAAAGTTGGGGCCTGCCAGATTCCCGGGGAGGGAGTACACTTCTGCCAGGGGACGCTGCCCTTGAAGCCATGATCACAATGTGGTCATCTGGGGCTCCTCCTGCCAGTAGACCTGCAAGCCAAGGAAGAAGTTACCGTACTGTTCAGCAAGAAGTAACTGGCCCTGACCACCAGGGGAGCCGGGGTGCTGCTACACACTGGGGGCAGGGAGAAACATATCTAGAACTCAAGAATTCACTGAGCTGGGGCTTCCATGCCAGGTAATGGCCAAGACAGCTGGTGGAGTCACAGCCTGACAATGGCAAGGTGTCTCAGACCCCTTGAAATAAGGCCCAACAGTTTCCTACCAGACAAGTAATCCAGATCAGCGGACCAAGGAGAGGGACATCTAGGATGTGTGTTGGAAGAGGGAGAGGATGAGTATCAGTGAAGGTCTCAGGACCAGTTGCAATGACAGGGACCATAGCTGGACCCACAGAGCTTCCTATATTAAGTTTGGGCCAAAACTGTAGGCAGCCACCACCATGAAGGATAGATATTCTAGGGTGAAGTGGACGTAGTGGAAGGCCCAAGAAAATTTCAAGGTTTCGAGGGATGGATGGTGCCACACACCTGTACTGCTTCACACCCTCTAGTCCCCACTTCTCACGCAGCCATGGCCGTGGCCATCAGTCCTGTGCAGGCTACAACAAGCCCTGTGCACTTTACAATATCATAGCATCTTACCTACATCCATGCCGTGTACCTCTTGCTTCCTGTGCTGGGGCTTCGCAGACACCAAGGCCTGGGCACCGGCGGGAGCCCACTCAGCACGCACCCATGAGCGATCCAGAAGTGCGTGATGCTTACAGCCTGTGAGGCCACACTTGACCGATGGGGGATGGAAGATGGTAGACCCGGACTTCTCCCTTTCATTCTCCAAGCACAGACTTCTGAGATATAGTTCTCCTGGCTTCCTGTCAAAATCAAACCCCCGTGGCCCATGCTAGTGGCCAGCTCATTAATACAGAATTCTGGCTTTCCTTCTTCTCCAGCTTCACTCTGTTGCCCTTCGCTTTTGCTCCGTGGAGTCACATATCAAATAAACCACCTGCACACAAGCCTTTGTTTTAGCTTCTGCCCTGGGGGATAAGCAGTCTCTTCCAAATATTTATTTTCAATACAGAGGTTAGAGTGATCCTTATATAAGTTTGATCATGAATCCTCTGCTCAAAACCTGAAGTTCTAGACATGCTCCTCCCAGCTCCCACCTTGTGGCCGCCCCCGCCTGCCCCCAGCTCCTTAAGGTAGACAGGGTCGGTTACCCCCACTGGAATAGTTACCCCTCTCCTGGGATACCTGGAGAGATCTGACCCCCCCAGCAACCGCTCTGACCTCATGCCCCTCCACCTTCTCTCACCTACCCACTTCCACTCATTCTGGGTTCTTTGGGGCTCTCGGACACATAGCCAAGCTCCCGCCTCAGGGTTTCACTCTGGCTCTTCCCTCGGCCCTGGGGTGCACTCTACTCCAGATGTTCACAAGGACAACACCATCACTTTTTTTTTTTTTACGATTTTATTTATTTGTCAGGGAGAGAGCACAAGCTGGGGGAATGGCAGGAAGAGGGAGAAGCGACTCCTCTCTGAGCAAGGAACCCAATACGGGACTCGGTTCCAGTATTTGGGGACCATGACCTGAGTTGAAAGCAGATACCTAACCCACTGAGCCCCAACACCATCATTTGTGTCAGTCTTTCCTCTAATAGTATCTCAAGGGAGGGCGGCCAACCCTCCCGGTTTGCCTGAGATGCGGAGGCTTCTCAGAAGGTGAGACCGTTGGTGCTGAAACGAGGTCAACCCCAGACACACAGGATGCTTGCTCACCATATTTCAATGAGACCGGACTCTTCTTTTTAAAATTTCAACATCACTTGTTCCCTCCCCTCACGTCCCTGATTCCCATTTGCTCTGCTCTTATATTTCTTTTCTTTCTTTTTTTTTAAAAAGATTTTATTTATTTATTTGACAGAGAGAGAGATCACAAGTAGGCAGAGAGGCAGGCAGAGAGAGAGGAGGAAGCAGGCTCCCTGCTGAGCAGAGAGTCCGATACGGGGCTCGATCCCTGGACCCTGGGATATGACCTGAGCCAAAGGCAGAGGCTTTAACCCACTGAGCCACCCAGGCACCCCATATATTTCTTTTCTTTCATAGGATCCTCACCTCCAACCTCCTACACAATTCACTTCAATGTGTTAGGTTTATTGCTCAGACTGTTCCCTTGCTGTATCCCTAGACTCTAGAACAGTTGGGGCAGGGTTCTCAAAGTGGGGTCCCTGGCCAGCAGCAGTGTCACCTGAGAGCTTGTTAGAAGTGCCAACCTGTGGGCCTACCCCCAGCACAGGGTGTCAGACACTCCGGGGCTGAGCTCAGGGATCTGTGTGTTAACAAGCCCTCCAGAAGATTCTGCGGCGCACTGACGTTATGTTATGCTAGGCGCCCTAGCACACAGCGGGTGCTTGTTGAATGACTTCTTGTGGGGTGGGTCCTCTTCAGTCTTCTACAGAAATGCGTCCTCCGTGAGCTCTTCATCAGTAAGGATTTGACTCTGTACCAAGGATTTGTTACCTTGAGCCAGAGGGAGATTTCTCTCCCAGCCTGCGAGCTCCAGCTCGAGAGCAGCCAGGGTCATCATAATTAACCCAACAAGGGCTGCCTACGTGCTGTGAAAATATTTCGGTGCTTGCTTATCTCAGTATGTAGAAGGTGTTAGAGAAATTGAGCTGCCCTTACATTTTCCCATGATACCTGAGCTGTATTTTTCTTCTTTGACCGGGGAACCTCAATCAGCAACATTATGGTGGATTATTTCAAAGGGTCAGATGGGAGTGGAGCAGGAGAGAGATGCCTGCCTCATTGCCCTTCCTGCGAAATCAAACATGCTTGAAGTACAGCAGGAGTGATTAAGGCTAGACCTCAGGAAGGACTTTCTGAAAGCCAGAGGAAGTGACAGGGACCTAAAGAAACCGTGAAACCCTCTCTCATAAATGCTTGAGCTGGGGGTTGGTCCTATGTGTGGGCAGAGGAAATGGCCACAAGACTTTCTGGATTCAGGGAATGGATTGAGAGGTGACTGCTTTTCTGTGAGGACTCAGACAAGCAGGGGTTGTCTCTCACTCACCGGCCATGAGGCTTTGAACCCATTTTTCCTGGTTTCTTTACCTCAGGGTAATTAAATTAATTTCCAACCTTGGCACTACTGACATTTTCGACAGAATAATTATTTGTGGAGAGGGCTGTCTCGTGTACTGTAGGCTGTCTAACAGCATCCCTGGCCTCTGTCCCCTAGACGATGATAGCATCCTCTTTCCTAACTGTGACAACAGAAAATGTCTCCAGACATTGCCAAATGCCCTGGGGTGGGGACTGTTACCTGTACTGTGAGAGTCCCTGAGGATCTATAAGGTTCTTAGCACCCAAATCCCAGGTTCTCAAATAGAGCAAATAACTTCCCGTGGCAGAATAGGTAGGGCTTACTCCGAGCCACAGGAATGTGTCACATGAACCATGGGCCACCACGAAGCCAGGATGGCTCTTATTTGATCTCCTTAAAAGCCATGCCTTCCAGACAAGCTGGGAGCATCTTCAATGACCCCCCCTACTCTGGGGAACTTCAAACCTAACTGGGCTGGTGAGGGAGGGGGCACTGATGTCACACGCCAGAATCCACCCCCTCCACTTGTAAACCAGTGTCCCAGGCCACGCTCTCAGCAGAAATGAACGGCTCAAAGTCATAGCCCACCAAATCCTCAGTCCAAGCTATTTTTGAGGCATTATCCCCAGAAAGACCCTTGCAGAGTGAGGCAAACAAGGCAGGGTCTCGTCTTGACAGGATCTGGGATCCCAACAATTGGGACTTTTTTTTCCAACCGTGGATTTTTTTTTTTGGCGTTAATTTTGATTTTTTAGATATATTGAGTTTAAATATTACTTCGCTCCTGAGTTATTTGGTGTCCCTCTGAAATGTTGCACCCTAGCAAGTTTCTCACTTGCCTCCCCCTAGACCTGGTGCTGACAAGATTTTATGATCCGGAACAGCAGGCCTGGAGGTGAGAAGCACGGCCAAGGGAGTAACTAATGCTCAGCCTGAAGGCCCAGAATACCTGCTGTTGCAGAAGCCCCCACAGCCCCTGCTGAGTGTGAGTGCACTGAGGATAAACTAGATGGAGCCGCCGAGCCCCGGTCCTCAGTGAATGAATGGTCTAGGGCACCACACATCATTCATTCCTTTATTCGCCGTCATTCTCTGAGGACCCGCTCTGATGCCGAGCGATCACTTGCAGGCGGGGAAGACAGGCTCATAAACAAACGTAGCCTAATGCCCATGATAAGGACGGTACAAAGCACTGTGGGAGCCTGCTAGGGCAGTGATTCATCCAATCTGATCGGTGGGGACAGAACCCAAATGCAAGATTCATTCTCAACCCAGGAGAGATCTTGTCAACCACAGGTCATTTTCCGCGTTCGCTAACAAGGCTGCCAGTCACGCCGTGAGGTGTGAGCTGGGGATTTACTCAGCCTCATTTGCTTTAGTCACTTGGGTAGTAATCAAGGGACTCCCCACCCTCCTTCGTACAGCTGAGGCTCGGTCGGGTAGAAACAATTAATGAAATGATTCCCACGTAATTAGAGGGCTTAATTGGTGAAAAGCCAGAGTATGTTTTTTTACTGCCCACTTTTTTTTTTTTTTTTTTTGAGATTCAAGTGGTGGGAGTGATGCGGACTTTCAACGAAGCAACAGAGAGGGGGAAAAAAAGGCTTGTGAACAGTGGTCTAGCTCTCCATTTTACAGATGAACAAACTGAGGCCCAGAGTGAACAACTGAGTGGTTCAGAGGGCCAGTCTTGAAAGAGGATCTGTAAGTAATCATGGTACAGGCCCACAGGTGAGGGAAGGGGTGTGGGGGACAGAGGTGTCTACCTTCACTTCTCTGGTTATACAGGGAGGTGCACAAGCTTTTTTGTTAAGAAATTAATTAAGCAACAACTAATCCCTCCAGCAGCATAAATAGAGCGAATAACCCAGTGTTTGGTTTGTGGCAGGAGGTAGGGTCCGTTGTGGCCCGTGCCAGGTGTTCCACACTTGAAGGAGGAGGGGCTGGGTGGCATAAAGGAGGCTGCCCTGGGATCCGGAGGCACTCTTGGTCTCCTCCCAGCCACCTTGTGCCTACCCTGCTATGCCTTTGAACACCCTGCAGCAGAGGCCTCTGTTCACTCCCACTGGCACTTTCTGCTCAGGGAGAGGGCAAGAAGCACCACCAGCTCCATTTCATGGTTGAGGAGACTGGCATTCAGAAATGTTCCGGGATTTGCCCTGGGGGCATTTTGCTAATCACTTTGCTAAGCACTTTGGCCCCAGAGCCCAGATCCTGTATTTTCTGCCCACCCCAGGCTCTCTCCCCTATCCTGCAGAGTCTCTGCTCCTGGAATACATGGGTCCCAGCTGTCATCTTTCCACCATGGGGCTGTGTGTGGCCAACTCCGGCCATCACCAATCAGGGAGAACCAACACGGTCTACATTTGAGTCCCCTCTGCTACACAGTTCTTTCTTACAGCTACTTCGCTCTCTTTATATAAACAGAGCCCATCTCCCCCACAAGACTCCCTGCACTAAGGACCCTGCGTTTTGCCTCCTGCTAGCCCCTGGGTCTGGCGCAGTGCCTGGCTAGCTCTGTGCTCCAGAAACATGGGCTCGCTTCCCCTGCTCTTGTACGGCTGGCCTTATAATAACCAGGTGAAGATGACATTGGGATTCAGATTATGTACCCTGCAGCCAGCCCACTTCCCAGATGCTGCAATGGAATGGTCTTTGTCCTTGAAACAAGGGATTACAATGCGGATGTTTGGGGGTGGGGGGGAGCTCCTGGTTGAAGCAGTTACCCCCAAAGGAGAGAAGATCACTTCCTGGTCTCTAGGGACACCTCAGGTCCGCCTAGGTGAGCAGCTCATCTCAGCTCCTATCCATGCCCTTTCCAGGTAACTACGGGCCCAGCGCTACCAGACCTTTGCTTTGTCAAGGGAGACAGAAATCTGAATTTCTCTGTGAAATTCCGTGATGGGACAGTGTTGGTGTTAAATCCATCTTTTTCAAAAGACACTGTGATCAGATCCAACAGAACACAGCTCTGGGCTGCCTTATCTGCTTATTGGGGAACTCTGACTTACACTTAACACTTTTTAGGCTGAAAAATGGCAGGAAGGGGCCAGGGTGGGTAAGGGTCTGCAGGAGTCACTAAGGATGCCTTCCCCATCCCCTCCCACCTTGTAGGGGGTGCAAAGGTTTTCTTGTTCTGTACTTGAAACAGTACCCTGTGTCCTAAAATGCCATCCCCTGCTCTAAAGATCTTGGAGTCTCCACTCTGCACCCCCCTCCCCCTCAGTTTCCACAGCCCAACCTCACCATTCTCTTTTCTTCCTTGTGGGTAAATGAGAGGAAAAAAACCATCAAGTCCCATGCTTGCCACGGCTTCTCAGCGAATCTCCCTGTTTTCAATTACCTCCTAACTTACCTCCAGGGAGCCCAGCCAAGCGGGAGGATTAGTAAAATAATGAGTTTAAATTATTTAGTTTTTTCCCCCCCGTCTTTATTCTGTGGCAATATTGAATCTAATCCAGGTCCAGATGCACTGGATGATACATGACAGGTTATGGCTAATAACTGATCTCATTTTCAAATTAATATGCAAATTCCCTCAGAGCTGAGGAATGGAATGAAAGAGGCCAGTTGGGGACAGCAGGGAAGAGAGGTGTGAGCAGGGAAGGAGCAAGAGGGGTGAGGAGGCTGCAGCCCCCCCCCCCCCCACCCGTGGTCTAATCAGAATCTTCATATGAGATACAGGGGAGGGGAAATTTGCTAACAGGGAAAAATCATCTTTGTCAAACAGAGTTCCCAAGTGTACTCATGTCTCCCTCTACAGGGAGGCTGTGGGATCTTTGGACAGCAGAGCTGGAGGGGAATCCTTCCCCATTTCACAGATAAAGGAACTGAGGCCCTAACATAAAAAGCAAGTTGGGAACAAGGCTATGCCTACAAGTCAGAATACTGAGGGCCCTATGCCAGCAGGAAGGTGAGAGAGAGAGAGAGAGAGAGAACTCTCCCTGAAGTGTGTAGCAGGAGAAAGGAGATTCTTTATTACTCCAGACTCTAAAAATATGTCCCTTTTAGTTTAAGGAGCAGGTCCTAAGTGTATGGGATTCTCTATTGGGCCATACCCAGTGCTTGGCCAGAGTGCTTATCATTTCTGATAAATACCAGCTGGATGGCTGAAAATTCTGAAAGCCGTGAAAATGGGGTACACATTGGGCCACATATGAGAGACAGGCTTTTGCCCTATTTATTAATCTAATCATCAACTTCAGATAACCAATGGGAAAGCAGAGTCCTGGCAATGACCTGCCAGGGGGAGAGACTTCAGAGCAGAGGTGGCTCTGTATTCCAGGGCTCCTCAGTCTGTCTCAGTGCAAACTCTGTCTCCCAGGCCCCTCAGTAGGAGCCACCAGTGTGGTTGTATCTGGCCTGGAATCCTGTTGTGTGTTTTGAAAAAGTTCATGGAAAAATAAGTTATCTTCCCACCTCACCCTGGAAGATGGGTTATTGCAGGGAAGGGGCCACTGGCAGCACATGACCCAAAGCTAGTGAAGACGGAGTGGTGGTTCTCTGGGCCAGGAGGGAGCTGGGCCCAGGCATAGTGTTCTGGTGCAAAGATTGATGCCTGGGATGCTTCATTAGGCAGGACTGTCTCAGCAGGATCTCTGTTCCCTTAATCACTTAATCTTCATGTTGGTTTCCTTAATGTGTATTTACCCTCCTGTCTATTTGCTTCTCTGGGCTGCCATTTCTGCTGTCACTGGGTCTGTGTCTCAGATTCTGGGGCTGTTAAATCCTAGAGGAGGGGAGGTTGTGAGGACAGAAGCTTGCAGACCAACGGGCCTGGAGCTGGAGGAGTCAGCGAGGAGGGCTTAAGGAGACTTGAAGAGACTTGTGTTGTCCAAAATGATAGCCACTGGCCAAACATGGCTGTTTACATTTACACTAATTAACATTTAGTAAAATAAAAAATTTAGTTGCTCAGTCCTCCTGGCATTCACATTAGTGTCCAACAGCTACCATGTGGCTAATGGCTATTTTGTTAGCATGAATACAGCATTTCCATCATCATGGAAATTTCTGTGGGATGATGCCATTTCAGGTGGTTTTTGTGTCTTAAGCATCTGATGCCTGGTTTGATTCCCAAGAAAAATCTCCTTGGTTTCTGGGCTCTAGGTCCACCTGCGATGTCCACCTCAGGGCTCTACCTGTGGTGGGGCTTGCTGCGTGACACCCCATTATCCAAAATCAGAAGAGGGGATGAAGTGACCCAATTCATCCATCCAGGAATCAAGCCATTTATATTCCAGTAAGAACTCTTAAATTGGTCTTATAATCAACCAATTATAAGTGGGAGTCAATCCCCTTTGACTTGGGGAGGAGGGATTTCAAGGTAAGAAAACCAGTGAGCACAGAAGTGAGGTGGTGTTGGGCTTCTGGGGGTGACACTGGTTCCCTGCTGGGCCGTTCCTTCCCGAATGCAGGGCTTTCCCAAAGTGCAGGACCACATAGCAAACAATAGTTTTTAGATGGACTGCTCTATCCAGCACAAGGACAGGAAGAAAGGAAGGAGAGAGGAACAGAGGGAGGCAGAGAAGGAGGGAGTAGGGAAAAGAATCAGAAAGATGGGAAGGATCAAGATGAGTACAAAACCCCTGAGGTTGGGGGCTTGGTTAAGAGTCTGCCTTCAGCTCAGGTCATGATCTCAGGGTCCTGGGATCCAGCCCCGTAGGCTCCCTGCTCAATGGGGGGCCTGCTTCTCCTCTCCCTCTGCTCCTCCTCCTGTTTGTGCTTTCTCTCTCGCTCTCTCAAAAAAAAAACCAGAAAAACAAAAACAAAACAAAAACCGCAAAAAACCCAAACAAAACAAAAACCAAAGCTGGTACAGTACCTTTGAAGACCTCACAGGCGTCAAAAGCCATGTGATTGCCTTGCATGGTGCTTGCAACATAAAGATGAGGAGGCAGGGGCGCCTGGGTGGCTCAGTGGGTTAAAGCCTCTGCCTTCAGGCTCGGGTCATGGTCTCAGGGTCCTGGGATGGAGCCCTACATCGGGCTCTCTGCTCAGCAGGGAGCCTGCTTCCTCCTCTCTCTCTGTCTACCTCTCTGACTACTTGTGATCTCTGTCTGTCAAATAAAGAAATAAAAATCTTAAAAAACTAAAAAAAAAAAAAAAAAAGATGAGGCAGCCAGACACCTATTCTTATCATGCCCATTGTGCAGATGACGAAATTAAGGCTCAGAGAGGCTAAGGGCCTTGTCCAAATGAGCCTTCTCCGGCGCCAAGTGGCTGTCTTCTGTTCCGCCTCATGGGTCTTGTGGCTAAGGGCCAGAGCCACAGAGTGCTGGAAGGCGCAGGCCCCAAGCTGCTGGAGGCAGCGGCAAGCAGGAGTAGCTGTATGCAGACTGTGGAGGGACAGGTCTTATTTGCTGGCTGAGAGCAGGAATCCATTCAGCAGTGGAAGCAGCAGGTGAGACCACAGGAGGGGAGCTGCAGAGAGGAAGGGAGGGGGTGGAGGAGCCAAAACAGGATGCAGAATTGAGCTCAGCAAAGGGGAGAAGCGGGGAGGGCGTGCAGCCACTGCGTAAGGAGAGGCACCTGCTGCCTGAACCCTGGGGTCACCTGTCAGGCCAGTGGGTCAGCTGGCCACTGGGCTGGGAGGTGAGCAGTGGGGCTGCTAGGAAACTTCCAGGTTTAAGTTCATCTCCCTGGCAATTACGTTCTTCTCAATCAAATCCCTTTTTGTTACAAGTTGTATAGCAGGTGGGCTGTCAGTGTGCCCCCACTCCAAAGTAGGGGGCTTGTTGTCTTGATTGCTATTTTGTTAACATATTTAGCAATGCTCCAGATCCAAGTAATGAGTACTATGTATGTCTCTCTGTGACCCTGTACAAACGCCTGAGTTCGCGGGTGCACACTCACACAGATACATACACACTCATGTATCTGTGAACTGAAACAACAGTTTCTCAAAACAGTACTCTTATTGAGATGTACTCTCCCCTTCTCCTTTCTCAGCCCCTCTTGCCCCATCTCAGTATTTGTCTTCCCTCCCATTCACTTGCATTGGGAAAAATGCTGGTCACAACCCACTAAATTGATTTTACTCCTCACTAATGGGTCTTGCCCTACAGTTCAAAGCACAGTGATCTGATGAATTGTATGAAAACCTCTTGCTGCCCTTCCTTCTTAACGATGCTGCCTATGCGACCCCTTCTGTTTTAAAGGTGTGATCTCTGGGAACGTGGGCCTCATAGAAGACCAGGTGAGGGTCTGTGGAGACTTCTTCCTTGAGGCAGTAGGGGAAAGAATCTCATCACTTCTCCTCCTCAAACACAATGATGCAGATGATATTTATCCAAGGGGCGGTCAATTTCCTGGCATGGGAGTTAGCTGTTCTTGTAAAGTGTATCAGCCAGAATAATGGGCAGTTATCAGACCCCTCTGTGTACGTGGGCCAGGGCCCACACGAGGAACTTTCGGATTTTATTTCATTTACTCTTTGCTCCAATTCTGCAAGTCCAATATCATTAGTCCCATTTTATAGGTAAAACACACACACACACACACACACACACACACACAAAAACAAAAAACCTGAGTGCAGAGAAGACAAATAACTAGTCTAGGGTCACACAGTGGCAGAGCTGAGATTTAAATCCAGGTCTCTGACTATCCAGAACCTCTATTATCTCGGGAACATGAAATTATCTTAACAGTTGAACATCAGCATTACCTCAGAGAACAAAATTGGCGTGTCTGGTGTCCGCTTCCTGTCTCTCCCTCTCTCTCTCTCTCACACCATGTAATTACTAAATCAAATCTGTATATAATTTATTGCCCAATTTGTCTTGACACGTGTATCAGGCATAATGGATCCAGCTATATTAGGTCCCCTTGTGCCCCTTCTGAGAGGAAAATGAGCATGATATGAGAGATGGAAACCTCCATGGGGGGTTGTCTGTACGCCAGCAACCTCCTTCTAATGCAAGCAAAAAAAAAAAAAAAAAAAAAAAAAATACATTCCTCAGACTTCTTTGTAGCTGTTTTTCTGCATGTGAATTAAGTTTTCCAACTGAATGTCTTTGCACAAGACTTGGGAAACAAAGATGAAGTGGAAGTCATCTTGTTGCTTCTTTGGGCTATGTTTCCACTGGAAAGGGAGGTTGGGGAGATAGAGCGTGTCCTCCCAGTGATGGCATTCCCGTGCTCATGCTCCAGCTTCTGGGTGTTGAGAAGCAGCTGGAGTGGGCCCAAAGACTGAAAACCGTATCCTAGACCTGATCTTCAGCCTTGAGAGTAGTTCAAGAGAGACAGATAGAGGGGCACAGCTGCAAGTCTGGTTTCCTGAGTCAGGATTCCTGGGCCCTGCCTCATGGCTGTGGGTATGATCTCAAACTCAACAGCAACAGTGGTGGCCAACAGCTCCACTGGTTGATCAAAGTCACGGTGTTCTAAGAGGCATTCCTGGACCCAGCCTGAAACCTACACAGTTCTTACCCTTCCCAGAGGTTTTAGGCACTCCCCATTCCATGTTTTCAATCCCTTTCCATTTAAAATACCTAGTTATTTTCCATTTCTGGTGCAGAACCTAGCTGATTCATTTTCCTTTGCCCTCCATACCCCGAGCATCCAGCCCCTTTCTAAACATGCCCAGGGAGGAGACTCTCCCTTCCAAGCAAGGATGGCTATTCTACCACCAGCAGCTGAGGCTTGGTTTAGAATCCTGCTCAGTTTTTCACTTTGGTTCAGAGATTTCTGTGAAGTTATCTGCACCTATTGTTCACAAATAAAAATGTACTGTCTCATGGATGAATTGGCTAGTTTTGTGAGTCAGAACCCTCTTCAGTCTCAGGGAGCCTCAGATAATTAATCAGGTAATCCTTCTCCTTCTGGGTATTCTGAGATCCACAGGGATTTCTGTGGAGGTAGGAGGTTTCCAGGGGGAGTCCAATAGGCTGCTTTCCAACCCTGGAAATTGGCAGGGTGTCACTGTGCCCAGCTGAGCCCTTGGAAGCCAATTATAGACCACATTTTCAATTCCCTGAGTTCCTAAGAGTAAGGGGAAGGGGGTGTTTGTCTGTCACCTGGGAAAGATTTTGTTTGTTCCTCAAAGAGAGAGAAGCAGTAGGGTCTGAGTGGTTGGATTCCCCTCATCCAGGTTTGGTCCTGCATTGATGTGATTGCCTGATTTGAGGAGGGGGAATCTACAATAGGAACCCTGGGATGGAACCACAGGCAGAGCTACTAGGCCTGCCAAACAACACCATTGAACAGATGAACAAAGCAGAGCTCAAAGAAAGGAAGGGATTGGCCCCAAGTCACACTGTGAGTCAATGAGAAGACAGGTAACAGCTCTGGGCTCCTGAGCTCAGAGGTCAATGCTCTTCCTACCTCAGTACACCATCTTCCCTTTTCTCCAGAGCACACAGGAGATAGTCATTTTCCCCAAAAGATGGGGCTGGGGACACAACCATCATGATGGAAAAACTGGGGTGTGAGTTAGCTAGTAAATTGTCCCTGCCCCCCTTTTAGGAGATGAGGTGCATCCACCAGGGTCCTGACAGTAAACAGATGGCACACCAAGTGGGTCATCTGAGGAAAGTTTGAAAAGGGACAATTACAAAGCTGCACACGGGGAATGGGGAAATGATAAAGGATGGTACAGTGCTGCGGGGGAGGGTTTCGAATCCCACCCTAAGTTGGAAGGCCAAGGGGAAGGATAGTATGTGAATCACAGAGAGAGAGGGAGTTGTGTGGGGAGCCTGTGTGACAGGAACAGGGACCTTTGGTTAAGGGACATGTCCAATGGTCAACCTAAGCAACACTACCAAGAGTGAACCAGGAGATAAAGACCCAGATTTTTCTCTCTCTCTTCCTGGTCTTCTGCTCCCTGCCAGTGCCTCCCATTGGCTGAACCCAACCAGAAATAGGGGAAAGGGGACCCAGAGATACAGTGCACAGGAGTGAGCTTCTTGGGCACAAACAGTGTGGGGACTGGATCTAAAAGGCAAATTTTTATCGAGAGTCCTTTGCCTTGAGGTCAGGGAGAGAATCAATTCTCCAGTTTATCTGGGTACTTGCAGCAGGGGAGTGTGAATGGTGGTTTCAGAGAACTAGCCCTCCCCTGCCTGATATGAGTCCAGTTCCCCTGTGGAGAGATCCTATGGGCTGCTCAGCCTACCATGACCCTGAGAGATTGAAAGGAATGGCTTCGAGCGCATCTGAAAAGCCTCGTTTCACCAATTTTATTTCTTGGGGAATCAGAAGGATATGTTTCTACGGAGGGGTGATTCTTGCCAACCTAAAGAGGCATGTAGAGACTGACTACTTTAAAAGTCACTTTAGAGAGGGGGTCGGAAGTGGTCTGAGACACAGAGCAACACTCTCGGAGCATCCCTGAAGCAGCTGGATTAGGGTTTGGGCATGTCCTTTAGGCCAGGCACCTGGCATCCCTTCTCTTTACAAATGGCTGCAGCTACCTTCTAAAGAAGGGAGAAGATGGGCAGGAATGTTGTCTGCCATCGGAGTATACGCAGCTACTTTTAATACAATGTGGGAAATTTCAGGGGACCAACCATGCAAAATAGACATAAGGAGTATGAAGAACCTCATCCAGGTAACTTAACACCAATTTATACATTAAGTGGGCTTGTCTCAACAGTTCCTAGTTTTTGGCTCTGTATCTCCCTCTTTTCTTGGGACTGTCCTCCCACTGGACCCTCTCTTGCTGGATCACCTCCCTCCTATCCCAGGCCAGGCAGTCTTCTTGCTCCCCAAGGTGTCTGATGAAGCATAGCCCCTTTTCTTCTGGGCACCATGTTCCCTTCCTCAAGCTGGGGTCTCAAAAGGGCATGTTGCAGACAGTGTGTAGTTTAGGTCCTTCAAAAATCAGATGTGAGGATGGGATTAAGTGTGCAAGAACATTAGTAGTGGAAACACCTGTGAAGGGAAATGCAGAAGATGCCAGGAGAGGCTGGAGAGCCAATGCAAAGAAAGACCCCGAATGAAGGAAGGAGAAAAAGAATGTTGGATGGGAACATTGAAGGTCCCTGTGGACCCTAAAGAAGGTTTGGCAAGGCTATTGTTGGGGTGTCCTCAAGCCAAGTCCCTTGGAAGAGGAGCCTGAGTTTCTCAGGGACCTGCTTACTTTAGTATCCTTGTTGCATTCCATCAATGGTTAGGAGCAATCTATTGAAAGTGTGACCTTGGCACAAATGTGGCAATATATTTCAAAGCACAACAGCTGGCGCTCCTGAATAACTAAGGTCCTGGTAGTCAGAGTCTGCAAGGTGCATTCTCAGGGCTGCCACAGCTCCCTGCCATGTCCAGCTCACCTTGTTCTCATCTCACAGATGTTCCTCCACTAGGCTTTACTCCCTGCCTTTTTCAGTGGCTGAAGACTGAGTCTTCCATTCTGATGAATGTATTTTTCCTTTCCTTCAAGTTTCTTCCTCTGGTATGGCTTTGTTCCTTTCCTTTCCTTTCCTTTCCTTTCCTTTCCTTTCCTTTCCTTTCCTTTCCATGGACTCTTAACACTTCTCTAACACTTCTACCCTTCACTCTTTCATCTGACTATTTCATATCTTGTTGAATCCAGTTTTCTTGAAAGTCTCAACATTCTCTCTTGAATCTCTAATCTATCATAACAATACCTATTTCACAAGTGTTGGACAGAAAACTCCTTTCCTCTTCTCCCCACCTTCAATATCCCCTATGATATGAATCCTCAATGAAATACTAGCAACCCAAATCTACCAGCATAGTAAGAGGATTATATACTGTGACCAAGTATGATTTATCCCAGGAATGCTAGGGTGGTTCAGCATAATATAAGCAATCGGTGTAATATACCACATTAATAGAATGAAGGGGAAAAATCCAGAGGATCACCTGAACTGATGATGAATATACATTTGACAAATACAATATCCTTTCATGATTAAAAAAACACTCAGAAAATTAGGAATAAAAAGAAACTTCTTCAACATTATAAAGAGTATTTATGAAAAACCCATAGACTCAATGGTGAAAGACTGACAGTTTTCTCTCTAAAGATCAACAAGAAGACAGAAATGCCTGCTTTCACCACTCCTGCTCAACATTGTACTGGAAGTCCTAGTCAGAGCAAGTAGACAAAAAAAAGGTATAAAAAGCATCCAACGTGATAAGAAAGAAATAAAATAATTATCCATGTATATATACATATATGTATACACATATATATCCATATATAAGTCTATATATATACACATATATAATTATCCATATATATATCATCTCAAAGAAACCATAAGAAATCACCTAGTACCAACAAACAAATTCGGCCAAGTTACATGGTATAAAATCAACAGTGCTCCTATAGTTCAGCAATGAACAATCTGAAAGAAATTAAGAAAGAAATTTCATTTACAATAGTGTCTAAAAGAATGAAATACCTAGGAATAAATTTAATAGTGGAGGTAAAAGCCTTGTACAAAACTATAAAATATTGCCTGCAGAAATTAAAGAAGACCTAAATAAATGGAAAGGCATCTCTTATTCATGGGTTGCAAGATTTAATATTGTTAAGATGACAATACTACCCAAAGCAATCTTGAAGATTCAACATAATCCTTATCAAAATTCTAAGCCTTCTTCTTTTTTTTTTTTTTTCCAGAAATGGAAAAGTTGATCCTCAATTTCACATTGAATTTCAAGGAGCCCGGAATAGCCAAAACAATCTTGAAAAAGAAGAACAAAGTTGGAAGGCACATACCTCCAAATTTCAAAATTTAATACAAAGTTGCAGTAATTAAAAGAGGGTGATAAAGGTGTAGGAAAGACATAGTAGTTAATGGGATAGGATTGAGAGTCCAGAAATAAATTCATAAATCTATAGCCAACTGATTTTCAATAAGGGTGCCAAGTTCATTCAAGGAGAAAGGATAGTCAATTCAACAAATAGTGCTGGGACAACTGGATTTCCAAATCTGAAAGAATGAAATATGACCCCTACCTCACACTATATACAAACATTACTCAAAATGGATCCATGGTCAGGGCACCTGGGCTGGCTCAGTCAGTAGAGCATGTGATTATTGATCTTGGAGTTGTAAATTCAAGTCCCATGCTGGGCATAGAAATTACTTAAAAAATAAAATCTTAAAAAAAATGAATCAATGACCTAAATATAAGACCTAAAACCATACAACTCTAAAAGAAAGAGTTAGGGGTAAATCTAAATGACCTTGGATTCATTAACAGGTTCTCAGATATGACACTGAAAGTATGAGCAACAAAAGACAAAATGGATATTTTGTGCAGAGGACATTATCAACAAAGTGAAAATAACTTACAGAAGTGGAAAATATTGCAGATCGTATACTGAATAAATGTTTAATATCTAAAATATATAAATAACTCCTAAACTCAACAAAAAGACAAACAACCCAATTAAAAATGGGCCAAAGATTTAAATAGACATTTTTCAAAAGACAATGTACAAATGGCCAATAACCACATAGGAAGATGCTCAACATCATTTGTCATCAGAGAAACGTAAATCAAAACCACAACGAGATGCTACCTTATACCTACTGGTATGATGATCATGAAAGCAATAACAATAACAATCATGAAAATAACCAGTGGTGGTAAGGATGTAGAAAGTTGGAAATCTTGTACTTTGTTGGTGGGAATAGAAAATGGTATAGCTGCTATAGAAAACACTTTGGCAGTTTCTCAAAAAGTTAACATAGAATTATTGTATGACTCAGCAATTTCATTCCTGGTATATACATAAAACAATGAAAAAGAGATTCAATCAGAGACTTGTACACCAGTGCTCATGGCGGCAGTGTTCACACCAGCCAAACGGTGAAAACAACCTAAGTGTTAATCACCAGATGAATGGATAAGCAAAATGTGGTGCATCCATGCAATGGAATATTATTCAGCCATGAGACAGAATGAAATTCCAATACATGCTACAATATGGAAGAATCTTGGCAACGTTTTGTAAGTGAAATCAACCAGACACAAAAGGACAAAAATGGTATGATTCCACTTATATGAAATATCTAAAACAGCAAATTCATAGTGACAGAAAGTAGATTAGAGGTTACCAGGTACTGGAGGTAGAAGAGGATGGAGGATTTATTGTTTATTGAGTACAGAGTTTCCATCTGGGATGATGGAAATGTTTTGGAAATAGATACTGGTGATGGTTACACAATTGTGAATGTAGTTAATACCACTGAACTGTACTGCTAAATACGGTTAAAATAGCATACTTTACTATATATATCTATATTAAATATAGATAGAGATATATAATATGAAATACTAAAATATATAATATAAAAATAGAGAATATAGGGGTGCCTGGGCGGCTTATTTAGTTTAATGTCCCACTCTTGGTTTCAGCTCAGGCTACGATCTCATGGGTCATGAATTGGGCTCTGGGTTCACTGGGGAGTCTGCTTGAGATTCTCTCCCTTTGCCCCCTCTCTAAAATAAATCAATAAATCTTTAAAAATACAGAATATAAATTTACATAGTATGTAAAGTATTCCATATTAAATATATATTATATATTCATTTTACCACACACACATATTTTACCACATTTTTTTTTAAAAAGTGCATTATTATTGAGCTGGGGACCACTGTGGGAAACTGGGGTTCAGCCCTGTTAGTCCTACCCTAAGGAACCACCCAGAATATACCTTAGAATGTCTCTTTGAAGAATGAAAGGCTGGGGTATTTGTCCATTGGTTTCTGTCTCCCTACAGTTGATAGTAGCCCTTTGGATTGTTAACCTCTCAACATTTCCTGGCTGTGCCCAAGGGTGGGCTAAGTCCTCTGAGAAAGGCCAAAGGCAAAACGCAGAACCTTTCTATATACCCTGAGGTTGGACTCTCTCTGTCACAGACAGTGCCGAAATCAGTGATATGAAGCACAAGAAACTTCTGCTGCATGTCTCATCCTCCCCAAGTCTGGAAACCCCCTTCAATCTGTAGCTTCCTTGGGAAGAAAGTGGTGGGTGGTTGTACTAGCACTCAGTTTGTCCATCCTCAAAGCTCAAGATGATGACTAAGGGCTTTCATCTCTGCCAATATCTGAAGACAGATAGGATGATGGGTTGAGTCCCCAGGGAAGCCTTCTCAGGATTCCCTAAACAACATCACCAGCATGCAGTCATCAGGGTAATAGCACAGAGGGTGTTCAACTGAAATCCAGCCTCTCTTGGGGTTCCTGTCTTTTAAGTATCACTGTATTCAGTTTTCCTTCCCTTCTGAAACCTGAATCTCAGAAATCCAGGATGGAAATATTGATTTTTAAAGAGATTTCTTCCTAGAAAGTGAACAGATGATTACAGTATCTCCCTGTGGGAAGATAAGGCAGGGCCTTCCAGAAGCAGGTCGCCTTCAGGACAAAACCCAGTATAAGTGGAAACACTCAGGTCATGGGGAACAAAGACAGGTGAGTTTCTAAATCTAACTGCCTTTGGAAATCAGCACTGCCATCTCAAATATGGGCAAAGGTGACAGAAATGATGGAATAAACCATCTCCTGGGCATGGACTAGTGGAAAGAAACAGAAGTAGAGGTCAGACTCTATCAGCCACCATGTTGCTGTGAAGTCTGGGAACCCTTCCCTTCTCAGTTCTCCCCTTCCTGAATCTTAGTTCTCCTGATTGAAAATAGCACGTGTTAAAAAGGAGACAACTCCTGGGGTCCTTTTGAGCAACATTCTTCCTCAGTCATAGGATCCTCATCTACATCCATTTTGAGATATACATTCATGTTACAAGTTTCCTGAGGCTGAATCTTCCTTTGCTGAAGTTTGAGATTTTTGTCCTTATCATCCCAATGGGTTAGTATTGACTATGTGTTGACAAGCACTCTGTGCTGAGAGCCTGGCTCTGACCTCTACAAGCTCCTGTCATCAAGAGAAAAGGCGGATGTATATAGGGGCACAGATTAATCTTTCCTGTCCTTTTCCATCCTCTTTGTGGAATTTAGTCAGAGCTTTGTATGTGTGAGTTTGGGTATGAGTAGAAGTTGGTGATAGAAAGGACTAGTCATTAGATAATAAAGTATTCATAAGAAGCAGCATGGCATAGCAAGGACAAAAAGATTTGCAATTAGAAAAAAAGTTCAGATCTTGGCTTTGCTGCTTATTAGCTTTATTTTCTTGAACAAATTACTCAAACTTCATTTTTTTTTGTTTGGGCAATTGGGATAATGCTGGCATATAGGGTTGTTTTTAAGATTAGCAATAATCTATAGAAGTACCTGGTGAATACCAGATGATCAATAACTGGTGGCCATTATTATTTGGGGCTAAGACTATAATAGTTAGCATTCTTTTGGTTGCAAGCAACAGAAACTGACTGACTAAGTTAAGCAAAAAAGGAACTTTGTCTGGAGGATGCTGGGATAGCTCACAAAAATCAAAGAAATAGCATAACCAGGATGCAAGATGGACAGATAATAGTATCACTTCGAGGATCTAAGCAACAGGAGGAATGGACTTCCTCTCAAGAAAACACTTTTGGAAAAGTCACCTCCAAAAATACCTGGAAGGAAAAAAGCACAGAGTTCAGACATGACCCTTGGAAGCTTGCTCCCTCCTGGATGTCGGAGCCAGACACTGGGAAGTCCTTGGAGACCAGACTGCCACCTCAATTAGTGTCCACTAAGGATGATCTCTTTTTAATGATATCCAATTCTGGGCTTGACCTTTGCCACTGAAGGGATCTTGAACCCTGCAGAGTAGACCATGTGACTTCCAGCTGCTTTGAGTGAGGTTCTGACAAGTTGAAGCTACCCTCTTCTCCCAACACATACAGCCACGATAAGCTAGAGGATGATTTAATGGATCTTACCTTGCTATGTATTGCTTGCAACTACAGTCACCAGTTAAAGGCATGGTTGGAAAAAGATTGCAGTCTATATTTTGTGTTCATTGGTTTCGAGTGCTTTCAACCAGACTCCAAGTTAATGCTGGTCCCCAGACGCAGGGCACTTTCGTGTTGGGGTATTACTTTCCAATCGGTCACCTCTGGTGGCTCCCTCCCCCTTTTGTTTATCTTCCGATATCAGTCCGATGCTCCCACTCTGCTTTACCTGCCACTGGTGTCTTCTGCTCCAGTAGAGATCCAGACGTGTATAATTCTGATCTCAGGCTGATTTCATGGGTGGTCAGAGTTCTTTGGTAGGTATTCAGCTCACTTTAGGGTACAGGTTTAAATGGTGCCTCCTCCTACTTCCCCACCATCTTGACTCCTATATTTTGTGTCCATTGGTTTCTACAAGCTTCCATTATGCATACTGCTCATCAATATCTATCATATGATAAATCACACCACAGATGCTTTTGTGTCACACCTTTGCATGCTTCTTGTTCCCTTAGAAACCCAATGAACATGTCCTCATATCAAAAAATAAAAATAAATAAAAAATTAAAAAAAATCCCCCCCCCCAAAAAGAAACCCAATGAACAGAGAGCCCTACCAACACAATGTCCAACTTATTCAATGAGGTAGCACAGTACTTCCTAGAATACCAAGTGTAAGCACTGAATGGAGCCAGAGAGATCAGCTGGTCCAGGTTCTCAGTCCTGGCTGTACATTGGAATCCTATGAGACATTTAAATACTAAGCCCCCAGACCCCACTTGCAGAGATTCTTATGTAATTGGTCAGGTAGGGTCCAAGAGTCAGTATTTTAAAATAACCCCCAGGTGATTCTCGTCTGAGTAGAGATTCAGAACTCTTGATTTGATCCAAGCTTTATTTCACAGACAGGGAAGCTGAAGTGCAGCGAGGAAGATGAGGACATGTGCTTAGGGTCACATACCTGATTCTTTGCTGAACTGGGACTTGAACCCAAGTGTCCTGATTATGCATTCAGTGCTCCGTCTCCTTGGATAACTAGCTGCTCTTGTCCTGTGAAAAGTTGGAAGGTTTCCAGAAGGAGTGACACGACTTGGCATGGAGTTGGGATGGAGTTTAAGGCTGAAGGAAACCAAGACTAGGGCAAATAATCCTGGGACTCTGAAGCAGTGTAAATGAACTTTAAATGTGAAACACACATTAGAAACTGTAACGTATCATACCATGTCAGTTTCTGGTGTGAGTGACTATGCCAGCAAGCACTAGGTCATAGTTTTGCAAACCTGTAGTGATGTGAAAGAAAAAGGCCACTGCTCAATATTTGAGACAAAAACTGGTCAAGAGACTCCTCTCAACTCAGTTTTTCCTGGGACCTTCATGTTGCTTTTTCTCTATGCAGCTAAGCTTGTACCTTTTCTCAGTGTAGGGATACATGCCCAGGTGGAAAAAGTTTACAAAAATGGTTAAAACACAAAATGTATAATGGTTATATCTGGGGGTGAGGGAGTATGAATCAGGGAGTTTTACACAGGGGCCTGCTTGGAATGAAGAGATATGCTAGTTAGGAACAATCTCTCCAAGCAAAGCAGACTGCTGGATTTATACAGTTTTGGAGTCAGGGATAATTTGGGATTGTAATGGTTTTAGAGCTGAAAGTAGGCTAATGCTAGCTTTGAAAGTGTGCTTACTTAAGCAAGACTGCACTAGAGTAAGCTGGCTGCTGACTGAGTCACCTTCAACAGCTATCATTGGTTGTTTTTCAGAAGTGTGTTCAGCGAAGCAAGTTATAACTGATAAAAGACTGAAGTAGGTTGTCACTGATCAAATAGATTTAAAAGTGGTTCTATAAAATCAGTCTTTGTCTAGATGTATAGAAGCTTCATTTTTATTCTTAGTCGGTGGTAAAAAAAAAATTATAAGTTAAGGACCTATGTGTCCAGATTGAAAAAAAAAAAAAGAAAGAAAGAAAACCTGAACCAGATGTCTAGCATAATACTTCAAAATAGACCCAAGATGAAGTATATTATTGCAAAATTTCAGAACACCAGGAACAAGGAGAAGATTCCAAGTCACTTATAATTGATCATGAATCAGAATGACTTTTGACTTCTCAATAGCACCTGGGAGCTAGAAAACAATAAAGTAGGATCTTAAAAATTCTGAAGGAAAATTGTCTTCAACTTAGAATTCTATACTCAGCCAAACTATCACCCAGAGCAGAATGGGTGATATTTTCCAAATAGGCAGAGTATGAAAAAAATGTACTTCCTTGTGCCCTTTCTCAAAAATATGCTTGGGGATATGTTTCACTAAAATGAGAGAATAGACCAAGAAAGAGGAAGATATACAATACAAGGTAGAAGAGATGCATCATGGGAGAGAAGCCAATATGATAAATGGAGGTCCCATGATGACGGCTGTACCATAGGCGTAGAGGGCAATTAGTCCAGATATGTGTGACTTGTGATATTTCTTGAGGATTTATAAATGAGGATCCCAGCTGCCTATATTAAAAAAAAAAAAAAAATCTACAGATGGAATGTTCTGGTGATCTCAGTGTCTATCTGCTCTAGGCTCATTATAACTATGTGCCCTGCTCCCAGAATATGACCAAAAAAAAGTCCTGCTTAGTTTCCTGTGGGAGCTTTCACCTAACAGGAGCCACATTGCCCTGTCCTTACAGGACTATGTTTGTGCTTGACACTCAGTTTAGGGATACATGCATAGGTGGAAAAAAATAAAAAACAAAGAATTACTAAAATAAAACAATAGAATGGTTGCCTCTGTGGGTGACTGGTTATACAATCAAGGCATAACACACACAGACTTTTAAGGTACTGGTATTTCTTAAATAACGTCATAATGATTCTTTAAACTGTAGCTATTTCTTTTTTAGACTCTTCTGTATGTATATTTCACAATTTAGATGATCTGTATCATTTGATATAAATAAACCAGCAGTCATGCTTACTAAGCTTCTTTCTGAAGGTGATTATTTTCAATACTATAAAAGGCTCACTGAAAACTCCAAATGGTCAAGATGAACAGCTTCACTGTTCTCTTCCTGCTGCAGCAGAAGAGATATAAAAAATAAAAAATAAAAAAATAAACGGATGCTTGACTGTTTTGAAATGTAAACACAATGGAAACCTTTTTGATTTTTGATTACCTTGTATATTTATTAAAGGCAAAACAAATGCCCATTCCCTTTCTCTCTCTCTCTCTCTCTCTCTCTCTCTGTCTCACACACACACACACACACACACACACACGCGCGCATTTTAACCTTTACAAGACTTCCTAATAATTGTTCTATTGGAGGAGGTAACAGTATTTCTTTCTTCACCATGAAATGACACCTGAAACTTCCCATTTAGTTGACACCAAATGGGAACAGGAAGAAGAAAAGGGTATACTCAATCTAAGTGTGTGTTTATGTGAGAGGGTAAGAGAATGTGCCCCAAATGAGCATTGGCCTTTGACAATGACCTCACCCAGCAGTACGACTATGGTCAAAGGATGTCTGGCACTCACCAGTCAGATCAGCTGCTCTTCTACAGGGAAAAGCCTAAATAAGATAAAGAGAAGAAAGCCCAATAGTAGTCACATTCAGCCATCTTAGAGAATACAGTGAGTCCCTTTTAAGGAAACCAGTGGGGAGAATCAGCTCCCTGTCCTGTCCACAGTGAGAAACACGTTAGGTATAAAAGGATCAGTATCAGTCAGGATTCAACCAAAAAAGCAGATCCAGCTACACTGACCTTTAGAGAGTAAGCAGGACTACTGTGTCACTCCTGCCTTCCAAACCTTACTCAGATTTTTCCTCTGGCCAACACTAGCCCAAAATCTACATTCTAGGGAGTGCATTTCGGACATAGCCAACCCAACACAGCATGAAGCCAGAGTCCACGCTTTAAGGATCTGACATCCAGATACATCTCTCTCCTTTTTTCTCAATCATAAGCACATCAACGTATTTTATTTATAACCTTTAACTTTTAAGAAAGTGTTTTCTATATACAATTGCATTTGACCCTGCACTTACTCCCAACATACTATTACTAATAAAAATAAGATACTACTAATGGAGTGCCATGTAAATGGCTTAAATCATGCCATTTTAACCTTTACAACAAGTCTATTAGCTATGTATCATTTTCTACCAGTTTCAGATAAGGAAATTGGAGCTTGGGAGATATATAGGTCTTTATACAGAACTTCCAAATACAGGCAATAACAAAGTCCTGCTTCTACCTAACAGAAGGCAACTCTTTTTCAGACCATCAGTAACACACCAACCTTTCCTCATAAGAGGAGACAGCATTCTTTTTATCCATCTTTAGGTTAAATGAATTCTAACTGTGTCATATCTTCCCTTTAATATCTGAAGATACAAAGTTAATTACTACTAATACATCTTAGTAGATAGGATGGGGAGAAAAGATGGGCTAATATTTACAAAATACATTCATGTCAATAGAAGAAAAACATTCATAAACACTTGCCTCTTTGTTTCTGAATGTAGTTATATAATTATAGCTGGTATTTATAACTTACCTTCTTCCACTATTCATATTACATTCCCTTTGTTCCTTAGCAAACACCTCAAATGTTCATGCTTCTTTGCCCAGAGGAGTGACCCAAACCTTTATGTCTCAAGAATCTGGGTCATTGGGTTTTTGTAGTTCTTCTGTTTAATACAGGTTGTGGGAGTTTTAGCAGACACTCCAGAATATTGCCTGCATTCCATAAACCCATCCTTATCCCCCTGTGTGGTGCCTCATTTCCCCTTGTTAGTCAGGATGAATCACCCCAGCTGGCCCTCTTTCTTTATTCGTTGATTCACTGACATGAAGAGCCCCAAGTGGCAAGGTGGCAGTCCGACTTCCAGTTTAAGGAACCATAGTTGTGTCCCTTGGCAGAACATTTTCCCCTTGGCAACAGAGCTTAGAGTAATGGGGTTGAGAAGCAAAAATTTTGCTAGTGACTCAGTAGGAGTATCAGTGAGAAAAGCCAGTATCATTTCTACCCTCTGATTCCTGTCCCCATAAATCCTGCTATGGGTGAAAATATATTAGTTTGTGATTTAAATCATATAACCTATCCTGAGAGAGAAGCAGCAGAGAGAGAGGAGGAAGCAGGCTCCCTGCTGAGCAGAGAGTCTGATGCAGGGCTCGATCCCAGGATCCTGGGATCATGACCTTAGCTAAAGGCAGAGGCTTTAACCCACTAAGCCACCCAGGCGCCCCTTAGTTCAGCTATTTTTTACTGTCTGGTGCTGACCCTGAACTTTCTGTGCAGGTGTTGGGAAGGGAAAACATGAACTTGGGGGGCTGGGGGGTTAGGTGCAGCAGAAACATCTGGATCCCACGAGGAACGAGCTGAAACCTTTGATTGTCTCTCCTTCTCCGAACTGTCTCTCTGGATGACTTGAAGGAGATACCGGTGCTCTCCCTGCAAGGCCATTCTGCACTGGGCTGCTGGAAGTGATCTCATGAGAGCTGGAGTTGCAGAAGACCCTGCTACTGCCCATGCCAGCAAGGGGAATTAGCAGATTGGCAAAACACATGTGAGCTGAAACAAGCTGAATTTCATCTTTCAGTGAGTAATCATGGCAAATACTTCATTTCTACCTTTCAAATCTCTTCTACATTTCTCCCATGGCTCTAAACCAAGCACATAAGGGGAAGGGAATTCTGGGAAATGCAGTTCAGCTCCACTAAGTCCAGAGGTTATAAAGGTACCATCATATGCTGGGCAGCTAGAAATACACATGCAAATGGACAGATAGGAGAAACAGCATGATGCTCAGGGCAGTTGTGGACATATAAGTTTGTCCTGAATCTCCCCTCTAAATGAATCCAGACTATCCACACTAGGATTGTGAGGAAAGTTGCACAGGGCACTACAATCTCAGATCTATTCCATCCACCACTCTAGACCTTCCCTTTGCTGGTTTTCACTGCCCCAGGCCTTATCTCTATACCACAGCTCTGACCCAGACCCATCAGATTGTTGACCTGCTCCTGGGCCTACCTTCAGCCTCTGGCCTTGTTGTCCTGCTGCTGACCTCTGGCTTACCTGTAGGACCTATAGATGCCCAGTTGCTACAGCCCCATGGACGCCACCTAAACAGATCTATTATTCACCAGCCCCAACAAAGAGAAGAACAAAAGCAGGAAAATGAGTTTTGCAGAGGAGTATGGATAACGCTGTTGCTTGCTGCTGATGGTAAACTGTCTAGCACCTATGGCTTTTAAATTTCTTTCTTTATCTGTGTTAAGTCCGGACAAGTTTGAATGAATCATGCCCCTGCCAAGCTGCTTGGGTTATGAGGCGGGGGAGGGGAGTGTGATGTGAGTAATAGACCCCTATGTGAATTATGGTTAAGAAAATCCTACAGCAGTTGGAGACCTCATGTAAAAATAGCCCGTTCACACCTCCCTAGAAATGGTTTGTTTGGTTTTGCTCATTAAATGTGTATAATTACACCTTAAAGTTGTTTTCATTTGCATATCTTTAATTGATAGTGTGAATGCCTTTTTCCTTGATATGATTTACCATCTAAATTTCCTTGAGTTAGCATTTTCTTCTCATGTGTTTTGATCTCTTATTTTGTGAAATCTGGGTATCAACCTAATGTATTTTATCAAGTCTTCATATATTTTGGGCAATAAATTTTTCTGATTATATTTAAATATATTTCCCTCTTCTGTTGCTTTCCTTCTGGTATTTCTTTCATTGTTTATCAATGTACAAAAGTCCTTGCTTTTATGGATGTTGACATCCACCTTGTTCCTGATGATAGCCTCCATTTTTAATATTCATAAATTTATTTCCCTCAAGAACTGTGATAAATATTCTGTTGTATTTTCTTCTAGATAATTTGTTATGGATTGGATTTTTATACTTCTCCATGATTCCTCTGAAGTCTATAGAGAGTAGTATTGAAGAGCCTGGACTTTGGTATCAGAAAGGTATGAGTTCAAATTCTGTCTTTGCTTCTTCCTTCCCACTAACCATGGAAAAATGTTTGTCTTCTCTGAAGCTGTTTTCTCAGATGAGTTTGCCATACCAGTTTTTCTTCCTTAAATACTTTTCAGAGGGAAATATAACACACAAAGTGCATAAAACATACCTGCATACCTTGCCATCATTTCTACATTACTTCTTCATCCTTCATTCTCCACTCTTCATTCTCCATCCCACTCTCAGGTATCCCTGGAGGTTTTAATTTGAATTGCATAAAATGTCACTTTTCCTGTGGGCACTGCTGGCTTACATGATACCCCAAAAGGGGATGTTTGGAGGCTGACAAGATGGCTACCTACCACTGGTAGGTCTGACCATGGAGGTAGTTCACCAAGAGAGGATGTATCAAAATGCATTAGCAGAAAGATGAGCCAGAAACGGGGACCCAAAATTCCATGTTTACAAATCAGAACTGGGAGGTTAAACAGAGAGGGTGATAACGAAATGAACAAAGGAGGAAGGAAGTGGTCAAAACTGTGTCTATAACATGGGGTATCAATGAGGTACTCCTTTCATGATGACTTTGCCCACCCTAATAGGCAGGGAGAAAGCACTAATGGGGCTTAGGAGCACTGGGGAAACATAGGGATGCTCTTACCATACTGCATTTGCTATTCCTTGGCATGAGGTAGTTCTCTCTCTCCAGGTATTAATGTCTTCTTTTTGCCATTAAATATTTATAATGTTATTTGAATAAATCTCTCATGGTACAGGTTGATATTCAAATTTTTATTACCATAAATGGGCTCTTTGTTTTCATTTTTCCTTCAGTGTGCTACTAGTATATAACAATACAATTGATTTTTCAGGCTGTATCTTGTATCTCATAACTCTTACAGAGTCCATTTATTACCTCTAATAATTTTTTGGTTGATTTCTTTTGATTTTCTAGGTCACCGGTAAAAAACAACATTTTTATTCCTTTTCTTTATATATTTATGTCTTTTATTGTCTTTCTTCTCCAGTAGTGATTGCAGGCTCTTCTAGTGCTCTGTTCAATAGATACAAGGAAGAAGACATCTTTGCTTTGTTCCTGTTTGGTTTTATTTTTTTTAAGGAAATGACAAACATTTCTACAACATGTGTCATGCCTTGCCTGTAACAGACCCACAATAGATTTAGGTCAAAATGAGATGAATAATCCACTTTAAATAATTAATGCAGTAATTTAAAGAAAGAAGCTATCCACCTAATCTTGTATACAAAATGGATTTTTGAACATGCCAAAGATATTTCTGGCACATATTAAGATAATAGAATGATATTTGCTATTTTGCTTTTCTACTAATAAGGGTCAATTATGTTAAGGCTTTTAATTTCTGTGTGACAGCTTTGATCTCTACAATTAAAACTGGTTTGGGTTTGGTGATTCATTCTCTTAAGATTCTTAAAGGATTTTTGCATTTGTTTTTCCAAAATGAATTGTTCTAGTTTACTGTCATGATTGGTATCTATCCCATGTGAATGAGCCCATATTTGCCTCAACGAATGTTAGCTAACATTTCATCTTCTTTTATAATCTTATAGACTACAATAAAAGTTAAGTACCCTTGATTTTTATGAAAGTTAAGAAATCTACCTAGGGAATCGATCTGGAGTAGGTTCCTTGTGTGGGATAAATCTTTAATAATAATACTCACTGTTTCCTATTCTGTTATTAGTCTAGTTGTGTTCTCATTTTCACATTAGCTGGTGGAATATAAAAACATGTATGAAGGATTATGCACTTGTAGTTAGATATCAACTTTATTACCATGTAACTGAGAATAATTTCCTACTAAATTATAATAAATACAAAAGAAAAATGTATTTCCATTCTAACTTACTGACTTTATTAATAATCTCCTTGAGGCTGGGACTCAGTCTGGCTCACCTATTTTTCCACAGAGCCGAGTGCACAGAACTCACTGGAGGCATTAAGTAAATGTGTACAGAATGAGTGAGAAAAAGAGGGACCGCCTTCCTGCATAAGATGGAGGTTTAGTTTTCAAAGTTGTCTCTCCTTGATTTTATCCCCAATTCATACTTCATCTTTATATCTTGGGAGTCTGAAGTGTTTTATGAAATAATATATATATATATTTAATTATTTATGCCTTGCCTAGTCTGAAAAGGTGAATTGAAATATTAAAGGACATAAAAACATTGTAATTTTCAAGGTAATAAAAAATGTTAGGTGTGAGAAAAGAGACATGTTAAGCACTGAGAAGGGTTAGATATTTGCAATAAATAGTAAAATTTAATCTTTAATTTTAAACCAAAGACTGTAATAAGAGATGAAGAGAGATGCTATATCATACTTAAAGGATCTACCCCAAAAGAAGATCTAACAATTATAAACATGTATGTTCCTAATTTGGGAGCAGCCAATTATAACAACCAATTAATAACCAAATTAAAGAAACACTTAGATAATAATGCTATAATAGTAAGGGACTTCAACACCCCACTCATAGCAATGGACATAGATCAGCAAGGAAACAGGTCTTTGGATGACACTTTGGGCCAGATGGACTTCACAGATATATACAAAGCATTCCATCCTAAGAAACAGAATACACATTCTTCTTGAGTGCACATGGAACTTTCTCCAGGATAGATCACAGACTGGGTCACAAATCAGGTCTCAACAGATACCAAAGGGCTGGGATTATTCCCTTCATATTTTTAGACCACAATACTTTGAAACTTGAACTCAGTCACAAGTAGAAATTTGTAAGGAACTCAAACACTTGGAGGTTAAAAAGGCTTCTACGAAAGAATGAATGGGTAAACCAGGAAATTAAAGAAGAATTTTAAAAATTCATGGAAACTAATGAGAATGGAAACACAACTGTTCAAAACCTTTGGGATACAGCGAAGGCAGTCCTAAGAGGGAAGTACTTGTAATGCAAGTCTCTCAAAAAATTACAAAAATCTTAAATACACAAGCTCAAGAAAGAACAGCAAATAAAGCCTAAGCCCAGCAGGAGAAGAGAAATAATAAAGATTAGAGTGGAAATCTATTAAATAGAACCCAGAGAAACAGTATAACAGATCAGCAAAACCAGAAGATGGTTCTTCAAAAGAATTAATAAGATCAATAAACCCCTAGCCAGACTTATCCTAAAGAAAAGAGAAAGGACACAAATTAATAAAATCATGAATGAAAGAGGAGAGATCACAATCAACACCAAGGAAATAAAATCAATTCTAAGTACATATTATGAACAACTATATGCCAATAAATTAGGCAATCTGGAAGAAATGGATTCATTCCTGGAAACTTATAAACTACCAAAAATGAAACCGGAATAAATAGAAGATCTGAACAGACACATAACCTGCAAGGAAATTGATGCAGTAATCAAAAGCCTCCCAAAAAACAATAGTCCAGGGCCAGATGGCTTCCCACGGGAATTCTACCAAACATTTGCTTAAGCTCTTTCAAAAATTAGAAATGAAGGGAAAACTTCCAAATGCATTCTATGAGGCCAGCATTACCCTGATCCCAAAACCAGACAAAGACCCCATCAAAAAGGAGAATTAAAGACATATCTCTATGGACACAGAGGTCAAAATATTCACCAAGATATTAGCCAATAGGATCCAACAGTACATTAAAAGGATTATACATCATGACCCAGTGGAATTTATTCCTGGACTGGAAAGTTGGTTCACCATTGCAAATCAATCAATGTGATACATCATATTAATAAAAGAAAGGACAAGAATTATATGATCCTCTTAATTGATGCAGAAAAAGCATTTGACAAAATACAACATCTTTTCTTGATTAAAACTCTGCACAGTAAGATAGAGGGAACATTCCTCAATATCATAAGAGCCATCTACAAAAAGCCCACTGTAACTATCATCTCCAATGGGGAAAAACTGAAAGCTTTTCAGTTTGCCAGAGGAATGTTGAATAAGCCAATGCTGGTGGCATCACAATGCCTGACTTCAAGTTAAATTACAAAGCTGTGATCCTTAAGACAGCATGGTACTGGCACAAAAAGAAACACATGGATCAATGGAACAGAATGAAGAACCCAGAATAGAGAACTCAAATCCATGGTCAACTAATCTTCAACAAAGTGGGAAAGAATATCCAATGGAAAAAAGACAGTCTCTTCAATAAATGGTACTGTAAAAATTGGACAGCCACATACAGAATAATGAGGCTGGACCATTCTCTTACACCATATGTAAAGATAAACTCAAAATGGATGAAAGACCTCAATGTGAGACCTTGGCTGCAGGAACTTCTTGCTAGACACATCTCCAAAGGCAATGGAAACAAAAGCAATAATGAGCTATTGGGACTTCATCAACCTTCTTAAAAAGCTTCTGCCTCACAAAGAAAACAGTCAACAAAACTAAAAGGCAACCTATGGAATGAAAGAAGATATTTGCAAATGACATATCAGATAAAGGGCTAGTATCCAAGACCTATAAGAGCTTCTCAAATTCAACACCCAAAATCCAAAGAATCCAGTCAATAAAGCAGAGGACATGAGCAGACATTTCTCCAAAGAAGACATATAAATGACCAAAGGCACATGAAAAAATGCTCCATATCACTTGTCATCAGGGAAATAAAATAAAAAACACAATGAGATACCACCACCTGTCAGAATGGCTAAAATTAACAAGACAGGAAACAAATTTAGGTGAGGATGCAGAGAAAGGGGGAACTTCTTAGACTTTTGGTGGGAATGCAAGCTGGTACAGCCATTCTGGAAAACAGTATGGAGTTTCTAAAAACAGAGCTCTAGAAAACAAAGCTCTAAAGGTAGAGCTACCCTATGACCCAGCAATTGCACTACTGGGTATTTACCCCAAAGATACAAATGTAGTAAAATGAAGGGACACCTGCACCCCAATGTTCATAGCAGCAATGTCCACAATAGACTGTGGAAGGAGCTGAGATGTCCTTCAACAGATGGATGGATAAATGTGGTTCATATATACAATGGAATATTATTTAGCCACCAGAAAGGATGAATACTTACCATTTACACTGATGTGGATGGAACTGAAGGTATTATGCTAAGGGAAATAAGTCAGTCAGAGAAAGACAATTATCATATGGTATCATTCATATATGGAACATAAGATACAGTGTAGAGGACCACAAGGGAAAGGAGAAAAAACTGGATGGGAAGAAATCAGAGAGGGAGACAAACCATGAGAGACTTTTAACTATGGGAAACAACCTGAGGGTTGCTAAAGGGGAGGTGAGTGAGGGATGGGGTAACTGGGTGAGGGGCTTTAAGGAGGCACGAGATGTGATGAGAACTGGGTGTTATATGTGACTGATGATTGTTGAACACTACATCTGAAACTAATGATGTGCTATGTGTTGGCTAATTGAATTTAAATGAAAAAAAAAAGAAAAAAATTAAATTTTAACTTTGTGGTCTCTCACAGTGCATGTTTAATTTCTTGGTGGAGTTTGCTTTATGGAATTAAGTGTAGATATTGCCAAAATTGTGATCTACCTGCTTCTTCTAGAGTCTCTGTATTTTTTCCTCTTTGCTATACATGTGCTCTTGGCTCACCACCATTTCCTGTACTGATCTCCCCACTTGGAGATTTCATTCTGCCTGTGTCTGGCCAGGTAGGGGCCAAAGGTTCCAATTCTCTACACCTGGTACAATTTCTTGCCCTACCATCTGTGAAAGAGGCCAGCATTTGAATTCTTCTGACTTTAAATATAACCTTTCTTTTCTCCTTGGCCCCATGAACAATCCTGTCTTTGTCTTTAAAGACAATTAACAAGTGGGTCTGGTTTCTGGAGGGGTAGAGAAATGCACTCCCCACGATATACCTGCTAAGTTTGCTTTTCCTTTCAGAATACCTTTAGAGATTTCTTTTTAAAACTGTGTCTTTTTTTTCATTTAATTTTATTTTTTCAGTGTTCCAAGATTCATTGTTTATGCATCAGACCCAGTGCTCCATGCAATAAAAAATGTGTCTTGTATGTTGGGTTTTTTCTCCTTCTAGCAACTCCTACATTCACAGAAATTTTCTTGATCTGTTTTCAAGCTTCGTAAGTTTCTCTTCATTTATCCTTTTTAACAAAAATGTGTGGCTACATAGTACCGTAGTACTGGTTTCTCATGGAGAGCCAACCTCTGCAACAGGGACTTGTAGGAGTCTGATCTAACACATGGTGCACTTCCCAGTCTGCTGCTGGAGGATGTAGTCTGAAGGGGAACAGGGAGGAGGTGAAGCATGGGGCAGGGGAGGTTTGAGGGAGAGACGTATACGTGGGCCATGGAGAATTCCGCAAGCTGATATCACAACAAGCTTGGAAAATGGACTCTGAGGCCCTGAATTAGTGAAGAGGTTGCTGGAATCCACCAGGCTCAGGCTAAATCTGAGTTTAAAGACATTAAACTGTCTTTAAACCCATGCCTGGGTAGCTCAGTCAATTAAGCGCCTGCCTTTGCCTCAGGTCATGATCCCAGGACCCCGGGATTTGAACCCCGCACGGGGCTTCTTGATCAGTGGAGAGCCTGCCTCTCCCTCTCTCTCTGCCTGCTGCTCCCCATTCTTGTGCTCGTTCTTTCTCTGTCAAATAAATAAAATCTTAAAAAAAATTAAAAAGTCATGTATGTTGCATGTTAGAAACCGGTCTTTCATGTGTTGAAATCAAATAACAAACAGGCTAGGGAAGTTGGACCTTTCTCTACAGATATGAGCAGGAAAGGAATAAAAGTCCATATACAAAGAAAGCTGCCAAGAGCCACAGAACTTGCCTTCTCTCGTCCTACAGTGCTGGCCCCAGGCTGGCTGTGAACTGTGGTGCCCCAATCCGTGTACAGGAGCGATGACCTCGGGTGACTCAGGTCTGACCAGAGCTTTCTGGAGTCAAATTGCATTTGTGTTGTGTCCCTGAATCTTATACTTTTATCAAGATTTTCTTCTTTATCTGGAAATAATTCTTTTCTGCCTTTCCTATCTATGGGTCAGCTGGGGTTGCATGTTGGTGTCCCAGGAGGCAGGTTTGGGAGCCACTGAGCTGTGATGCTCTCGCCAAGGACAGCCTGGCTGACCCCTGGGATCCCTGGTACCTCTCAGAGTTGTTTCCTCACACCCCCCCCCAACCCCTTGCACCCATCAGGCACTGGGTATGGACCGCACTGTGGGGACCATGACCTTGGGCAAGTGGCTCTCTGCAGCTGCAGCAATCCTGAAGGGAAGGATCTGTCAGCTGTGGGCTGTGGGCCTCCTGCTGCCAGCACCATTGTCTGGGCAACACTGAAGGGGGATGTGGGCAGCACTTGCCAGTGCCCACCACAGCCCTGCACCAGGGCCTGAATCACCAGGTTGAAAAGCCTCTGCTTGCAAAGAGCTCAGACTTCATCATGTGACTGGGAGACAGGGACGGACACAACCCATTTTCATATAATATGGCAATTACTGTAATTGAAGTGTGCTTAAAATGTCAGCATGGGTTTGTGTATAAGTATGTAGAAAGGATTATTTATAATTACATGGGTTTTAAATTAACTTTTAAAACAAAATATTTTGAGGTCTATTTTTCCTAAGTCTGTACTCAGCTACAGCTCTTATTGTTCTATTTACAAATCCACTAAATTTTAAATAAAAATGAAATGATCATTTTCCATGAGACTTTTGAATAATCCATCAATTCAAGATGAACACATTTAATTCTCTCTAAAAAGTCTATTTTATACACTTAGCTAAATTTACTAAATATTTTAAGTTATATTCATATATTAATATATGTTGTTTCTTCATTAATGCCTTTAAATGCCTCATGACCTTCTGGAATATTTAAATAACTGTAGTAAATTGACTTAATTTATAAATATCAGGCTAACATTGACAGCTTCACTAAACTTACTCAAATAATTTTACAACTTTCAACCTTAAAATCACAGGCCTAAAATCAGTTATTAGGGGGTGCCCAGGTGGCTCAGTCATTAAGTGTCTGCCTTCGGCTCAGGTCATGATCCCAGGATCCTGGGATCAAGCCCCGCATCTGGCTCTCAGATCGGTGGAAAGACTGCTTCTTTCTCCCTCTTCCTCTCCTCCTGTTTGTGTTCCCTCTCTCACTGTGTCTCTCTCTGTCAAATAAATAAATAAATAAAATCTTTTAAAAAATCAGTTATTTGTTTTAAATTGGTTTCTTTAACAAATATATTGCAAGGGAATTTTTTAAAATATGAAGTGATTAGCCATGAATTAAAACTTGAAGAAAGAACTAATCATTATTTGTAGGCCTTACTTGGCTTCAATTCAAAACAACGGAGAAAACCCTTAACAAAACATTTATAGCATTCATGTGACAGAAACCTGAACACTGACTGAACACTTGTTGTTACTAAGGGAGTATTAGTACTTTTTCTACATATACAATGTGATGTGACATCTGAGATTTGCTTTCCAATTACGTGGTAGGTGAGAAGTTGATGTAGAAGGGGAAGGTTTGTCCTTGAGTTCATGGTAATTGTTGGGCTAGGTGATAGGCTCATGCAGGCTCATTGGACTATGCCATAAATATTTATATTTGGTTGAAATTCTGCATACTAAACAATCTTCAAAATTTAAACTGGAATTTTAATGCCAATTTCTGAGATTCCTTAAGATATCATATTTTCAATAAAAACCTATGAAATAATAAATTCACAGATTGTCCCTGTGTACACAAACCATATTCTTTACTAATCCAAAAGCATGAATGACAGGGATATGGTTTGTTTCACCATCTCTTCTAAAGTTACGTAATGTTGAAATGATATCCACTGGGGAGTGGGGCTCACTCCAGGGAGTCAGCATTGTTTTAAAGCCCCACAGGTGATTTTGTGGGGTTGCCAAGGTTGAGAACATTGTTGAAATACAGCAAGAGAGTCTTCTGGAGGGCTTGTTATGCTGGGTGTTGGGCCCTGCCCCCAGAGGTTCTGATCCATGGGTTTGGGTAGAGACCCGAAGGCTTGCATTTCTCACAAGTTCTAGGTAATGCTGATGCTTTTGGTCCAGGGACCCCAGTTTGAGAAACACTGTTGCAAGGCAAGTAGGTTTACTACCTAAAGAGAGTGGAAATACCTAGGTCAATAGCTCAGGTCCATTACACTGATAGTGTCTCGTGTGGACTGAAGTTGCTTTCTATGACCAAGCATACGAATGTGTGTGTGTGAGGTTGGGGGGAGGATTCCTATTCATTTGGGCTTTTGCACTCCTTGTCCTCTGTGTTAAAATCACACCCTCAAGTCATTGTATCTTCTAAGAAGGGCTTAGGAAAAGCATAGATAACTTCCTTTATCCTTCCAGCTTCTTTCACTGCCTACCTGGACTTTCCATATTTTTAGCTCTCTTAAGACATTTTAATGTCTTCTACTCTAGACAGAAGGCATTTGAATGCAAGAGTTTAGGGTCCTGAATTTCCTCATAGTTTGTCTGATGTTGTCATTGAGTTTTAGCATTACAGTCTGCCTGGGGAATCAGGGAAGTCTTTCAGAGGAGGTGGCTTTTAGGTGAGCCTCAAGGAATGAATAAGAGTATGGCAGGTGGACAAAGGAAGCACAGGCAGAGAGAATGGTCTGTTATTTTCATAAGTTCTGGTATGTTAAATGGGGTGTGTTGAGGGTTGTAGGAGGAGGGAGGAATGAGAGATGAGGCTGAGCAGACAGGCAGGCAGGGACCAGGTATCGTGGAGGGGGCCTCATATGACATGCAAGGGAAAAGTTAGTTAGGGAACTAGTGAATACTACATCAAAAACTGATGAAGTACTGCATGGTGACTAACATAACATAATTTAAAAAAATGAAAAAAAAAAAAGAATTTTGTACAAAAGAGTGACCCTATGGGATTTGCATGTTGGAAAGATTATCCTGGCAGCTGTGTGGAGGTTGGACTGGGGATCATGCCCAGAAGCAGGAATTTACCAACAGGGAGATTATTTGAGTAAAAGCGATACATGAGTACCTGTCCAGGGTATTTGTAGCAGAGATGGGAAGAGAAGACAATGATAAAGGATGGATATGCTTGCATGCTGATAAGAGGGCATGTATGTGTTTGTAATCTGCTTTGTCCTGAAAGTATTTAAGGCAGCTTAGTTAAATGCATAAAACTGAAACAAAAATAAAATCTTTAACACATGTAGAAGAAAGCAGAACAAACAGAAAAGCAAAATAAAGAAGATAAGATGAGCCATGAAAAAAGTTCACATTGGGGCATTTAGGTCCTTATGTTTGCCCAAGGTGGGTCATGAACTTGTCTGACTTTCTAGAAATCAGTCAAAAGGGAGGCTCTGTCCATTACTTGACTCACAGAAACCATAATGTAAAAGCACTCCAGCAACTTGGGAGGAACACTAAGGGACTAGTTCTGAAAATAAAGAAGTTTCTCCCAAGGAGCCTCTGATGGAGGAAAAGGGTTGATGGAGCAAACCAAAGTCTTAATGTCATAGAGTAAAGGGATCTGGTTTTCTAAGAAATGGTTCCTATGGGTAGAGAGTCAAGAATTTGGACAGAAAGATGGGGATTGCTCACTGTCTTTCCCTTCCATGAGGGGCCTGATAGGCAGCTACCAGGCTGAGCTCTCAGACTTGCAAACATCAGTCCTGTCAAGCAAGGGTGGATGCCTTTCTAGAGATAAAACAAAAAAACAAAACAACAACAACAACAACAACCAACAATAACAGTAAAGATCAGAGAGGTTCTGGAGGAACACAAACCATAGCCAAGCAGATGTGGAAGATTGAGCCAAGGATTTGGTGTCTTATAATCCAGAAAGCTGAGGGACTGGTTAGCAAGTTAGACCAATGGCTTGGGTAAACAGGTTGAACAGTTATGTAAAAGCAAACAAAGCAAGAGAGGAAGCGGCTTTGAGGATTGGGTGATAGTGAGAGAAATTGTGAGTTCACTTTGGGGCCACACTAAGTATGATACTCCTGAAAATATAATCAGGTTTTTTATGGTTTAGTTTTGGTCTTCATGTGCTGTAGGTGCCTCCTCCCATACCCATTTGGCCTACCAAGGAGGTCATTGGTAACTGTCGCCCTGGGCACCCATTGTTTCCTGTCCTAGAGTGTTTTCTTCTTGATGGAGCTAGGTAGGTTGGAAATATTATGAGTTACTGTTTCAGGAGTGACCTTCTGCCAATAATGGACAGGACTTGGTGAATAAATGCCAAAATTCCCGCCCTTCCAAGTGGATAGTTCTTAGGTATGTTCCTCACAGTGTCTTAGGCATCCTGTGGATCTCCAACAGGACTGACTGCCAGTTGCCCACAGTGGTGACCCACTCATCATTGAACTCCTTATTGGCTTTCCCACTCTGAATGGAGCTTCCTGGGGTCACTTTTCAATTATTCAGTTGCATGCAAATCCTTATCTGAAGGCTGTTGCTGGCTTTTTAAAAAGATTTTATTTATTTGAGAGAGAGAAAGAGAAAGAGCACAAGCAGGTAGAGGGGCAGAGGGAGAAGGAGAAGCAGATAGCCTACTGAGCAGGAAGCCCGACACGGGGGTCAATCTCAGGACTCTGAGATCATAACCTGAGAGGAAGGCAGAAGCTTTACCGACTGAGCCACACAGGTGCCCCAACAGATCAGCTCTTTACAGTATCCATATATGCTAGTCCTTTCTAAGGCAGTTCCTGAGCAGCAGAGGCCGAGATGGGGATTCCCATTCATGATTTCATTCATTCATTCATCCATCCATCTATCCATGCATCCATCCATTCATTCATTTTTAGATCTATTTATTTATTTATTTAGAGAGAGCTTGTGTGCACAGAGCATGGTGGGGGTGGGGAGGAGGGGCAGAAGGAGAGAGAGGAGTGAAGCAGACCCCAGCTGAGTGGGGAGCCCAAGGTGGGGCTTGATCCCACACCCATGGGATCTTGACCTGAGCCAAAATCAAGAGTCAGATGCTTAACCAACTGAACCAACCCAGGCACCTCCTTGTTCATGATTTATTGGGGCAGTCATCCCCAATAAGAGAAGAGGAATTGGGGAAAAGGAAGGGCAGGGATAAAAAGCTAAGTAAGGATGCTTGTATCAGGTAGCCATTTGCATCAGCCTGATCCCACAGGGAGTTCTGGAATGCAAATTGAGCTGTTAAAGTTGATTCTCACCTTAAAACCAGGAAGCCAGCCTTTTGTGTCCTCTGTGCCAGTAGGTGTGTTAGCTGAGGTCTGGGGAAGCAGGTAGGGTGTACAGCCTCCTGGAGCCAAAGACCTCCCTCTTAGTCACCT
This sequence comes from Meles meles, assembly GCF_922984935.1. Lineage (NCBI taxonomy): Eukaryota > Metazoa > Chordata > Mammalia > Carnivora > Mustelidae > Meles > Meles meles. Next base: position 88,943,674 of record NC_060070.1, on the reverse strand, counting down.
CCCAGTGGAGGCTCTCCTTGGCTCTGGGCAATTCTCCTTTTTTTTTTTTTATTTGTTTATTTACAGCATAACAGTGTTCATTGTTTTGGCATCACACCCAGTGCTCCATGCAGTACGTGCCCTCCCTATTACCCACCACCTGGTTCCTCAACCTCCCACCCCCTCCACCCCCCTGCTGCCCCTTCATAACCCTCTGGTTGTTTTTCAGAGTCCATAGTCTCTCATGGTTCATCTCCCCTTCCAGTTTCCCTCAACTCCCTCTCCTCTCCATCTCCGAATGTCCTCCATGTTATTTGTTATGCTCCACAAATAAGTGAGACCATATGATACTTGACTCTCTCTGCTTGACTTATTTCACTCAGCATAATTTCTTCCAGTCCCGTCCATGTTGCTACAAAAGTTGGGTATTCGTCCTTTCTGATGGAGGCATAATACTCCATTGTGTATATGGACCACATCTTCCTTATCCATTCATCCGTTGAAGGGCATCTTGGTTCTTTCCACAGTTTGGCGACCGTAACCATTGCTGCAATAAACATTGGGGTACAGATGGCCCTTCTTTTCACTACATCTGTATCTTTGGGGTAAATACCCAGCAGTGCAATTGCAGGGTCATAGGGAAGCTCTATTTTTAATTTCTTGAGGAATCTCCACACTGTTCTCCAAAGTGGCTGCACTAACTTGCATTCCCACCAACAGTGGAAGAGGGTTCCCCTTTCTCCACATCCTCTCCAACACACGTTGTTTCCTGTCTTGCTAATTTTGGCCATTCTAACTGGTGTTAGGTGGTATCTCAATGTGGTTTTAATTTGAATCTCCCTGATGGCTAGTGATGATGAACATTTTTTCATGTGTCTGATAGCCATTTGTATGTCTTCATTGGAGAAGTGTCTGTTCATATCTTCTGCCCATTTTTTGATATGATTATCTGTTTTGTGTGTGTTGAGTTTGAGGAGTTCTTTATAGATCCTGGATATCAACTTTTTGTCTGTACTGTCATTTGCAAATATCTTCTCCCATTCCGTGGGTTGCCTCTTTGTTTTGTTGACTGTTTCCTTTGCTGTGCAGAAGCTTTTGATCTTGATGAAGTCCCAAAAGTTCATTTTTGCTTTTGTTTCCTTGGCCTTTGGAGACATATCTTGAAAGAAGTTGCTGTGGCTGATATTGAAGAGGTTACTGCCTATGTTCTCCTCTAGGATTCTGATAGATTCCTGTCTCACGTTGAGGTCTTTTATCCATTTCGAGTTTATCTTTGTGTACGGTGTAAGAGAATGGTCGAGTTTCATTCTTCTACATATCGCTGTCCAGTTTTCCCAGCACCATTTATTGAAGAGACTGTCTTTTTTCCATTGAATATTTTTTCCTGTTTTGTCGAAGATTATTTGACCATAGAGTTGAGGGTCCATATCTGGGCTCTCCACTATGTTCCACTGGTCTATGTGTCTGTTTTTATGCCAGTACCACGCTGTCTTGGTGATCACAGCTTTGTAGTAAAGCTTGAAATTGGGTAACGTGATGCCGCCAGTTTTGTTTTTGTTTTTCAACATTTCCTTAGCAATTCGGGGTCTCTTCTGGCTCCATACAAATTCTCCTGAAGGCACAAACACCTGCCACAAGTCTGCGTGCAGAGAGACACCATCACTGCCCTCTATAGGCATTCTAGAGTAGGACAAGCTTGGTATATTGGTTCCTGCAGCTCTCTTTACATTTATGCCAGCGGACTCTGCCAGGTAGTATCAGGGAAAAAGAACTAGATGAAGTCGGATCCCTGCACTCAAGGAGCTATCTAGAGAAGGAACTAGACAGGAAAACAGTTTTTGAAGGAACAAGAAAATCACATTGCAAAGACGTGAAAGCAAACTGCTTGGGAGCTTAACCCGGAGGTGGAGAATTTCCATCTGGGGGGATGACAACCCAAAAGGCTTGATAAGGAAGAAATGTTCCAGGTGGTACTTAAATGTCATCTTGAAGGACCCTCTGGATACTAAAATATCCTTTAGACGCTGTGGGGCTGGGTGAGCTGTTGGAGTTTCCATCACCAGGCATGAGAGCTACCCTTCCCCCAGCCCCAACACACACCACACTCTTGCTCCTAATGTTGGAGAAAGAGGTGTTTTGCTGGTGTGGTGGGTTTTTATTTCGTCTAATTTATTTTTTTCTTTTAAATATTAGGTCGTTCTTATATGCTTTGGGAGAATGCTGTCAGTATTCTCTTCATAGCTGTCCTGTCCTAGGGTCTCCTACATAGGAGAGAGAGAACAAGCTCCTCTCTCTCCCTCCCTCTCTCTCTCTCACTACTTAGCAGCCTCCATGCCTCCATAACATGGGCCAGGAATTCTCCTCTGGGGGTAAGGCAAGGGCTGGGTGGTCAGTCAGTTGAGATGTAGGCCTTAATTCCTCTGTGAAGAGGGGGAAACCATGAGCAGCTTCCCTCTCCTTGCCTCTGCCTTGTGTGGTCTGAAACGGTACACTCCCCAAGCAACAAAATAATAGGTTTTCCCTGTCAGTGTTCAATTCCAATTTCCTGTCTGGCCATGTGCCACCCTGAGCCAGTCCTTAATAAGGTCCACATTTTAGAACCTACTTAAAGACTTAAAGCCCGTGTTGTGGGGGCTACGGAGAGTTTGGGAATTATTAAAAGAAATGGAGCTTTTCTTTAATTGTCTCCTGTTGAACCTGGACTCCTGACCCCTCCCCACGCAGTACTTTTGATGGGGAGGTCAACACTCCAGGAGCTGGGGATGGGATGGGACTGGGAGTTCCAGGAAAGCAGAGGAATTCTCAAGGAAGGAGACACAGATTCAATCTCGAAGCATCTCTCCATTTATTTAATCTCTCAAGGTTTCAATCAGCCAGCCCTTACCTGACTAACTCCAGAGACCAGAGAAAAATCATATTTCCTCTTGAGTGAATCATTTATATCCCATAGCCCTGCTGCTACCTCAGAGCCTTCCTCAAAGGCATCGACAGGCTTGAAGCATCCCCACTTCTTCTAGTTCTTTCTATCTCACACACCCCTCCCTGGACCACCCCACTCAGAATTTTCTACCCCTGTTAGTGCCTGGCATTGGGGCTGGAAGTGTGGGAGAAAGAAAGTTCCAAATCCACAGGCTTTGCCTGTGAGAATCTCATACCATGGGAAGATGACAGGTTGCGGGAAGGGATGGCTGTTCTCTCTTTGAGAAGCATTGGAAGGAGGAGAGGTAACTCTCCCAGTCCCACTCCCTGGGCAGTTATCCCTGCCACCCACCAAAAGACAGAAGCAAAGAAGGAGGGAAGGCATCTAGATCTTTCCACATGCTAGCACGGTAAGAGGGATTTTATGTAATGTAAGGTTACTTAATCTTCTCAACTATTATTCTCATTTTTCTAGTGAGGACAAAGAACTGACCCAGGGCCACACAGCTAGTAAGCAGCACAGGATTAATGACAGAGCATGCCTGAGTCCAAAGCCTATGGTCTTTCCACTTTACCTTGCTGATCAAGTGAGTGGAGGTTCGTTATACAAATATTAAATACTCGCCCCAGAGTCCTTGGGGCTATTTTCCCCAAAGCCAGATTACAGGCTTTGGGAAACCTCAGAGGAAGAGGGAAGGGGTGCTCTTGCTGGCTCCCCTGGAGAGCTGCCCAAATAGGTTCTTCTCTTCTCAGCATGCTGGGCCCTGCTGGCCTAGATACCGGAATAGGGGAGAGATGCTCCACTGGGGGACATACATGGAGCCCGCATGCTACACACCATGTCTTCCCAGGCCCCCACAGATGCATACAGGGGCAAATGGGGCTCCTCTCACTTGTTCCTGTGTTCCATCAAAACCCAGACCAGAGCTTTGCACGGCAGGCCAGCAGCAGACAGGAAGCCCCGCAGGCTTCTCCCTTCTATTTCGAAGTGCGCGTGTGTAGAATATTGATTTAATTCTCATATCCTCTGCACAAGTTATGTAAAGCAGGTGGTATGCTTCCTCTTCTTCTTCTTGTTTTGATTTTTTGTTGGTTGGTTTGTTTTTTTAACCAATGTAGTGGTTCTGTGATGAGCCCTCTGGGTCCCTTTCAGGAGGAAAGGATTCATTTTCCCACCTGCCAGGCTCTTGAGGATTGACTCAGCTGAAGAGAGCTTCTTGCCCAGGGTCGCACCCCTCCCACAGCAGCCCACAGCCAGGGACAGATTGACACAGGGATGGACCAGTGTAGACCAGGTCCATTCTCATATCCCTCCCACTCCAACATAGGGTCAGGGAGCCCTGTGTAGACTGTACAACAGAGCTCAACTTCTCTCTCTGCCCTCTCCTGCTTCCACCCATTCCTTCACCAGCTGATCCAAAGAACACCCCCTGAGAAACCTCCTGCCCATTAACCTCCAGTTCAGTGTCTTCCCCAGAGCACCTACCGCACCCCTGAGGCCTGGGCAGTGAGGTGGTTTCTGAGGTAACAGAAGGAGGCCCACATGGAGCATCGGGGGTCCTCTTTTTTGTGTTCCATTTTGCCACTAACAGGCTTTGTGAACTTGGAGAAGCCATTTGGCTCCAGGCCTCAGTGTCCCCATCTGTGCCAGGAGAAGAGTTTGGACAAGTTCTTAGTTCACTTGAAAGAACTTAAAAATGTGAGAACTGATTGCAACCCACAACTTCCACGTTCCTCTCACATCTCCCTCCCAGTCCTTGACTTCGTAGCAGGGGTCTGTGCATGGTTCCTGGGTCTCCTAAAGAGATGGCCTCCTGGGCCCAAGCTGAGAACTAAGGAAATCATTCTCCAGGATTTGCCCCTACCTTCTTTTCACTTTCTGTCAACAGAGAGCCTCACCAGATTGGGAGAGCTTCAATCTTCCAGCAAATTCCACCACCTGTCATTTCACTGGCCAAGGGGACCATGTCAAAGCCCACCGTCCCCCAGTTATCCGCAAGTCCGTTATCACCCTTTGCTCTATCTGACAAGGTGAAAGTGCAGGATGCCGAAAGAGGCAGGATGCTGTGCTGCATCATGTACGGATGCATTTATACCTGGGAGTGTGGGCTGTAGGTGTGGATCCCTGTGGTAACGAGACTCCATATGACAAGCACCAGATCTATGTCCCACTCCCCATGCCCTTCTCTGCAGTGCCCCTTACCCAGCTACCAAATTGCTCCAGCCCACAGACATTTCCAGCAGCCTGCAGAAATGGAACTGTTCTGCTTCTTGGTGTCCAGTCCCTGACCTAGGCTCCCACCATTCAGGACCCTTCTTCCCTGTCACATTAAGGGTCCATGGTTTCCTCATCCACTCCCCCTTTCCTCCAGGCCAGCTAGGCACTGGCCACACGACCTTTAGCCCTTGGCTTGTTTCTTACAACTTGAGCATGACCAACAGATTAGAGAATTAGACATGGTTGGCAACACCCCAAAAGCCCATATTGCAAATTGACCGTGCAAAATGATCAGCCTGCAAGCAGAACATCTGTGAGCGGCTCAGGATGACAGGCACCAGGACTTGGCAGGACTTCCTGAGAGCAGAGACTGGCCCCTCTGTAGACCTCATGTGGCTCCTTGCAGCCTTTGATTCTACAAGGCACAACTGAGACTTGGGGCACTGCTGGATCTCTTTCTCAGCACTTCTGCTCTTGGCCTCTAGGGGGATTGCAGTTGACTCCCTTGTGAGACCTGTGGTGCAAGTCCCATCTCGCTTATCAGACAGGGGTGTTTCAGAGGGCAGAAGAATCATATCAGACAAGGGCTTGCTGGGGGAAAAGGGTATGTCTCCCCTTCCAAACTGGGCTTGCCTGAGGACAGGATGCTCTGTCTCCCCCCCTCAGATTGGGTTCCCTGACAGCAGGGCTATGTCTCTCCCACAGAGAGCCCTCAGATTGGGGCTCCCTGAGGCAGGGCTGTGTCACCCCTCAGACTGGGCTCCCTGAGGGCAGGGCTGTGTCTCCCTTTCAGATTGGGGCTCCCTGAGGCAGGGCCGTGTCTCTCCCTCAGACTGGGGCTCCCTGAGGCAGGGCAGGATACTGGATATGAAGGTTTCTGTAGGGAAGCTAGACAGACAGGAGGACCCCTGTGGAGGGCACAGTCTTAACTGAGGAGATAAACTTGGGACACATACAAGCATGCCAATACTATGAAAGGTGAGTGTAGGTCCCATGTGTTGTGTGGCAAAGGGGTCCAAAGACATGACTGGGGTGGGAACAGTTAAGTAAACATTTTATCCCCAGTAAAATAGCCAAGCTTCTCCATGGAGATTGAAACCTGTTTATTTAGCTGAAACCAGAGCCATTGAATTCTATGTCTCACACTCTCCCTAACCTCCACCCCCCAACACACTTCCTCCTAATCCTAGGGATCCCATTTCCTACCATTTTGAGAACCTGGTCAGAGGCCCAGAAACACCCTTTCCAGACATCTTCCTGTGTCTCTCATTGGGAACCCTGAGGATTTCTTCCAAAGACGTTGGGATCATTCCCCCTTATTTTTTGTGGAAAAAACACACAGTGGGTCCTTCAGCGTGGAGATGGTCTTCAGTCAGGAGGAACCTGCAGGGCACGTATCCTCTGTGATGAAGCTGCAGGAGGAGATGAGCCCTTGAATTTGGCTTCCCTGCTGTTCTCAGGCTGTGGAGAGTGGCTCACCTCCGAGTGGCAGCCGGGTCTCACTGTCCCAGGGGAAGCCAGGCTGTCTGTCTCACCCTCTGTCCCATGAGCCCTCACTCTTGAAACCCTTCATGGAGCATGCTCACTTCCTGTCCACCCCCAGCAGTGTCCTCACAATATCTTCTCCTTCCCAGGCACCCACTTATTCCAGCTCTGTAGGTCACGCTCTCGTTAGCCTTCATTTCTGGACCAAATCACTTTTCATCATTTCCTAATTTCTCTTACAAGTTTTGTAAAAGTCAAGGTCCCTGTTAACAAACGATAAGGTCCGCTGGGGAAATGGTAGAAAAAGCCACCTGAAGAGTTAAGGTCTGTGCAGTGTCCTGTGCTGGTGACAGCAGGTTACAGCTACTTCCCTTGGGCCCAAAGGGGTGACGGGATGGAGTTTCTTCCAGAAAGGCAGACAGTGACCATAGGGAAAGGGCTGCCAACAGGGTCTGTGGCCTTTCGTGAGCCCCCGACCGCACTAACCTGGCAGGGAGGGATCCCAGGTAATAAAGATCTCGTCTCACTTTCCACCTGTTTTCCCATCTCCTGTGCATACTCCCCACTGACTGAACCTAACTGGAAGCCAGAAGGCAGGGCATCTGTGGACGCAGCCCCTTGCAGGTCAGCCTTTCCAGGGGCAGAGCAGGGTTGGTGGGGCAGAGAGCAGACCCGGACACCTAACGAAAGTGATGACGGCACGTTTATTCCTTCCAGTTCTTTCCTAGTTCTGGGATGCAGTGCGCTCTCTGGGGTCAGTCATTAAATGTATTCTTCTCTGAATGCTGACTGTAGCAGAACCTCCCCCATCTGCCAAGCCCTGTGGCAGACCTCGGTGCATAGAGATAAGACTCAAGTCCTGCTCTCCTGGAGCACAGAGCTATTTTCCTCCCATCAGAGGGCTCCAGCTGCACAGTTTGCTAAATGAGTAGAAGGGAAAATTAACTTATGGACTCAAACCTGCTAATCATAACCATCAAACCCAGATCAGCACTTTGCTACATGCTTTTCCATATGTTATTTCATTTACTCTTCCCCGTGACTTCATACTCACCATTTCCATCACCCTGCAGACGGAGAGGACACAGCTCAAAGAGGTTATGAGGTTTGCTCACGATCGCACAGCAAATAAGCAGCAGAAATCCAAAAGCAAAGAACGCTGTCTCCTCCGTATTGTCTCGGCCCCGCCATCTGCCGTTTATGGAGCCTGCTCCACTTTCTACCCTGCGCTATCATGATTTGGGATCAGGATTTACCTCTCAAGAGCCCCCTCCCAGGGCCACATGAGTGGCTGGCTTTGTGTGCCCCACCACGCCCAGAACACAGCATAGAGTCTGTCAGTACTCGTGAACTGAAGCTTTCAGCAATGAGACCCAAAATACTCCCAGACCCTGATGAGACCAGTCAGGGTAAACCTCAATTGAACTTGGCCTGAGAAATCAGGCATCCTGGGTTCTTGCTGGCATAAGACTTGCAAGTGGTCATATTTAGGCTAACATGTAGTAGGTAGGCTGAGAGCCCGATGGGTTCCAAAAATCATTCAGTAGTTCAGAGATCTCTCCATGCATATTTCATAGACAAGGAAAGCAGGTTCTATGAGCTTAAGCTTGAGGCCTGGCATCGGGCTCATGGTAGACTCGGCATTTGAACCCCTGACCTCTTTCTCAGGCCTTGGCTCTTTCCATGCTACCAGGCCTCCCCCTGGTGGTAGAGGATTCTTCCACTGATTTCCAAGTGACCCATTATAGTCTCCTACCTCCCAGCCCACACTCCGCTTCCCACCTTAACTGATTGTCCCTCTGCCCACTGGACTCTGGTAGGAGGAATCTTACTGGAGAAGGAGTCACAGCAAAGAATCAAGGATAAAACACCTGGAAAGGATTCTGTAGGAATTCCTTGAAGTATTTACTATCCTCCCATCCTCTTCTCTTTCTTTCTGCCAGATTTTCTGGTATTCTGGACACACACAAGTTCTCACAGCTCATGCCCTAGAGAGCAGGCCCTGGGACCGCACACGCGGCTGGCTCTTGAAAAGCACGGCTGTTCTGTCCCCTGATGGGCGAATAAACACAAAATGCTTCTGTTAAAAAACAAGTCCATTTCACATTTCATTTTGCTTGAGAAAATGGGAATTGCTGAGGAGATGCATGGAGGTCAAGCTCCCTTGGAATTTTGCATGGGGTCCCAGCTACTACCTGAACCAGCCAACTCCCATGGTCCTGCTGATTGCTTGGCAGTCACTCAGTTTTCTTCCCACGCCTGGCCTGAAGCACCCACAAACACATGCCCACTCATATCTACACACTATCTCTCTTTTACCTGCACTCCAGAGTCCCCAGAACACAATAGTCAAATGGAGGTGACTTGCTAAATCCTAGTACCTTGGCGCGGCCTCTAGACACCCATTTCTAATCACATCTTCGAACCTCAAGGAAGGCACAGCCATAAAAGAAGGGAAGCCATTCATTTATACTGTACAGAATTTCAATTTTTCTGAGGTTCCCACACAATCATCTTTTATGAGCTATAGTAAAACCACATGTTTATACAGTCTCTCTCCCTAAGTCCCAAACATTTTAGCAACATTATCTTATGTAACACCTGGGGTTTGAGAAACAGGGCCTGAACAGCCAGGCATCACTTATGCAAACAGTTTTGAATTTTCCAGATGTATCCATTTCCCTTTGAGTTAGCAAAAAGCTTATTTGGAAGACATTGCCTCTCCCCTGCCCACCACCGCCAATCTCTTTCCCTCCACCTGCAGGTAATATTTGCTTCTTAAAAGAATCTCTGCCTTTACAGTAACGTGGAAGAGATTTTTCTGATTTGTTTTGCAATTCCTGATGAATATCTTTGTCTACATCTCTGTTATAGAGCAGCAGGGTACTGCCTAAAATTAAATCATAAAGTCACTGCTTTCCTCCCTCCTACCCATGCTCAAAATTTGGGACCCACCATTAACTCTTTTGTGCTCTTCATGTCCTGTATTATTTTAGCTACCAGAACCCTTCACTAGTCATACAAAGTGGTTTCTGCATCCTCCTTTCATTTCTTATTGCTGCCATCCTGCTCAGACTTGCAAATTCACAGTTGGGCTATCTCACCTGGCTCTGGAGAAGTTGCCTGCTTTAATACATCTGGCACATTCTAGCCTCCTAAATCTTTGGATTCTCTCCTCTGCCAAAACACTGGCTCATGGCTGCCCTGTGTGTGTGTGTGTGTGTGTGTGTGTGTGTAAAGCCTTACCGGAAAACACAACCATGCCCATTTATTTACGTACTATCTATGGCTGCTTTTGGCTGAGTTCAAAGCCTCATTATTTACCATCTGGCCTTTGACAAAGTTTGCAGACCCCTGGTGTAGGGAGTAATGCCTGTATCCCGGAGGCACATGGGCCTCGTATGACCTGGCCTCTATCCACTAGCTTTCCCCACCTAGCCTCTGTACGTCCTCCACAACCCCATACGGTATCTGCCTAAGCTGGACAGACCCAGTGACACAGTCTCTGCAGCAAGGCCCGGCCTCCCTGCCTCCCTCTCCCAGGATTCAGGGCTTTTGTTTCTGGGTCCCACTGAACTCTGACATCTATTTCCCACAACTTCTGCTTGTATATGTGTTTCACCCTCCTTAGGCCACAAGTTCCTGGAGAGCATATGTTGTGTCTTAATCTTTTTTTTTTTTTTTTTTTTTTTTTTGGTATCTTAGAGCCAAGTGTTACACTTGAAATACAGTAGATGCTCAATGTATGTTGAATGACTGAATGAATGAGTGAAAAAACCACTGCCTAACTCCTCATCTTGTTCCTTCCCCTTTTTGTCTAGCCTCATAGTCCCTAACCCACCTCACTGATTCCGGCCCTAAGCTAATGTTGTCCTGTCCACTCCTTTCTGGGTTCTAGTCCCTTCTCCTTCAGAGGCAGCCCCTGCCCACTCCTGCCCACACTCCTCTGCTGCTCACCTCTGGTCAGTATGGCAGCCAGTGACCCTCCTACATCCCATCCTACTATGTGGTTTTATTGGGCATCTCTTGCCTGACTGGTATGGATAGTGAGCATGGCTGAGGACTCCTGCACCAGAATCTGGGCTCTGTCTTTTTCTTAGGTCAATTCTTCTTTGGCAAATCAGTACCTCAAATTTCTTTATCAGTAAAATGCAAGCGATTGGATGTATTTCACTAGCTGCTAATGATGTGGGAAACAGAGGCTGAAGAAAAATTATTAAATTTCCTTACCCACTGACAAGCCCTTAAAATAGGTTGAGTGACATTCCTCTAGGGACTCAACTGCCTCCACCTTAACACTTTGCTAAGGGCAAAGGGCAATCATAACCTGACTGACCCCTACCCCAACCAGGATCCTATAAGTCTACTTTAACAATTCCTTTGGAAACTTCATCTCTAAACCCTCCAAGATACATGTTGACAATCGTTCCCAAGCATATGGCCCACTGATGTACATCTAAAGGGTCTCACAGGGGCACCTGGGTGGCTCAGTGGGTTAAAACCTCTGCCTTTGGCTCAGGTCATGATCTCAGGGTCTTGGGATCAAGCCCCGCATCAGGCTCTCAACTCAGCGGGGAGCCTGCTTCCTCCTCTCTCTCTGCCTGCCTCTCTGCCTACTTGTGATCTCTGTCTGTCAAATAAATAAATAAAATCTTTTAAAAAAAGGGTCTCATAAAAGGTTTTATTACTGGTAATGAATAATCTTTTTTCCAACAATAACTAGCCCCTCAATGTCCTGGAAACCTTGCTTCCAAAATTCCTCAGAGACTTATGCCATCCCTACCCGCCTCTCTGAGTATATAATGGACCATTCTTCACAGCCCTGGGGCAACAGCTATTTCTGCCCATGGGTCCTGTCCCAGTGCTTTAATAAACCACCTTTTTGCACCAAAGATGTCTCAAGAATTCTTTCTTGGTCATCAGCTCCAGACCTCACCCCACTGAACCTCACCTATATTCTAGAACTCATCACTAAGAAGGTAACCTCATCACCATGACCCTGATGGATGCACGTATATTCATTCATTCAACAAATATTTATTGATTGTGCCTGAGCGACTAGTCAGTGATGGGATGAAAACCAAAAAACAACAAGAGAACAAAACCAAAACTTAACAAATAATAAAACTAAGACCCCCATAAATCCCTTCCCTCATGGGGCTTATTTTCTTACTGAGGAGACAGACAAGTACAGTACTTAGAAGGGAGAGGTTCTTGGAGACTGATGGAGCAGGAGAGGGTAGAGATTACAGTAGTCTCAGAGGCAGGTTATTTGAAAGGTTATCCACCTGAATCAGAGATGTCTTTTCCTATAACCCCTAGGAATCCCCAAGTCCTGTTTTATCATGTTAGTCAGTGGGGGCAAGCACTTAATCAAAATACTCATGGAATGAAAAAGGAAAGAAGGAGGGAAGGAGAAAGCAGTGTCCTTCAACATTCCTCACCAAGTACTTTCCAGACATTTCTAATTCCAGCCAGGGAAGGCCATCCACATTCAAAGCATTTTTTCAGGGGTATTAGTTGGGCAGTAGTGGTAGTGTGAGATGATCAGTGAGGGAGAGGCTGAATTTGGAGAAACCAGATGTGAGGAGGGTTATCCAAACACCCAGAGAGGGGCTTGGTGAGATTACATTTCATGGGAAAATTTGGAGACTAGATCCAAGGTCCCTCAGAATGAAGCTGGGATTTCATTAATTCTCACCTGATACCATAGTTACAGGGAGAATTCTGGATATGACAAGCGGTGGCAGGTGGTAAAGGACGAGTGGGAAGGCAAGAGACCAAGCTTAGGTTTCTGGACATTTCTTCTATCTATGACTATCCTTTCTTCCCCACCCCAAGCCCTTCTCCAGAGTGAGTCTGATCCTTACACTGAGTCCATCCCTCACACACCAAACTCTCCTGTGAACCCTGTGCCCAGAACCCAGTCTGACCCTGCTCCTTTATTCCCTCAAAAAGTAATTACTCCCGAGTGTGAGGTCCAGGTTCTTCAGTCCTCCAAGACACACAAAAATCAGGGGAAAAAAGACACACGTGTGCATCAGTAGGCCATAACCTATTTGAAGCTGCTCCATAAAGTGGAAGGAACCAGACGGACCCAAGGTCAAATCCCAGCTGTGAGAATCTACAGTTCTGTGACATTAGGAAGGCAAATATTGTGTCTTCTCTCAATTTTCTGATATATAATATTAAAGGATACTTTCTTAAACGTAAGATTATGACTCTTATATAAACATAAAATGACTATGTGTCAATGATATTATTTATCCTATTTAACTCATTAGCTAATGAGGGAGCCACTAAGATAGAACAACTGGTTGAAGGGAGAATTCAAGGGTGATCAGGAACAGTGAACTAAATTTACAAAGATTGACAAAACTGGTCAATAACCTTTGGGTAATAATCAGCTGCATCTCCACCAAACACACTCATTTGCATTTCTAAGGCCAAGATCATTTGCATTACTATCAGTTTTCTAGGACTTACAGATTGTAAATAGCTCAAAGACAATGAAATGCACAGACCCCACAGAATCAGATAAGCTGGCAGATTGCACTCCAGAGAACACCCAACAGTCATCTTTTCATTGTTGTTGGTTTTTTCCTTCCCCCATTTTAGCCTTTCACAGATTTTTCCCAACAGAAATATGGTGATGTTACTTGAGGTAATATACTTAAAACTCCCAGCACAGTTCCTGGCACATCATGGGGCGCTCTGTGTCTGGAAATTTCCTTCCCTGTCTTTCCGTCTAATAAAATCTCAAGGGAAGAATTCCTCAGAGGCAAATATGGCTAGAGAAATGTATAACAAGGGTTCCAGGATTCAGAGGTGAAATTTCTTGCCTCTGGCTGAGAGTCTTTCTGATAGAAGGGGATGGGTCACCTCAGATCTGTCCCTGGTAGCATTTACCCCAGGAAGGATAGCCAGGATGCCTGTGCTGGATTTTTGCTCTCATTTTATAACACATACACCTGCAGCCACTCCCGTATCTCATGTGTGACTCACAACTCAGTGAGGTGGACTGTCCAGTATCAGAGTCATTCTTATTTTACGGAAGAAGAAAGTGATCCAAGGATTAAATAGCTTTGCTCAACTTCATGGCTGATAGGCAGCGTCAGTCCTGAACAGAATCCCATGTTTCAGAAGACGTTGGGAAAAGGATATACATCCAAGACCTTTCCCTCTCCTGAAGGCCTGAGTTTATTGCTTTCTCTCTGTGTTAGAAATCTCTGAATCAAACTCAGCTTTTCTGGAACAGACGGGTTTAAGCAAGTATTAAGTTTTACATTACAGATTATTAATCTGTTGCAGTGATTTTTATCAGCCTGTGAAATAACTATGTAATGTAATGTTCCCAACTCCCTCTCCAAACCAAACCCACAAGCATTCCGTGGATGCTGGTGTCGCTGGGTTCAGGCCCCCTGAATGCACGCACGGGGGGGGGGGGGGCAGTCCCAGGGGACGGCTCTGTGGGGGTACAGTTTCCTCCTGCAGACAGAACCTACGCCAGACAAAGGACAGAGCTGGGACAGTTGTTTGCAATAACACAGTCCCCACCCCAGCCCCTGAACTCTCCCCCATGCCAGAATCGGAGTCCTTCTCCTCCAAGAGCCCCTGGCTGTGACCTGCCCTTTACCCTTTAGAGCAGAGGGTCCCAGACTCTGCAAACTCCCAGCAGTAGGCTCCTAATAAAGGTTTCTGCTTTTGACCTCTTGCTCCTCTTCAGCCCTAGCCAGTTCACGGGGAGTCACATCATGGCACTTGCTGCTCAGAAAAATCCAGTGGCTTCCTGTTGCAAATGGAGTTTTCTGGTACAGACTGAGCGTGGCAATTTAGTGTGCAGGATGTGTAGTAGGGAATGCCTTCGGGATGGACAACTTCAGGGAGGGAAGATTGAGTGGAGAGAGGACTTAATGCTGCAATGCAATTTCAACCCGTGACAGCTTCAGCCGTCCCCAGGAGGCTTCTGGACAACTCTCTTCAGGAACTTGCCGTATTTCCGTATCCTCCTCCTGCTGCTTCCACCTCCTCAATCACAAGAAGAAAAGATACAGATACAAGGGTCCTCCCTCTGCTGATTTCCTTTCTTCTCATTACCCCAGGCCTCTGTCACACTACAGACAGGACAATGTGACTGCTGTCTCATTAATTCTCTGATTTCATGTCTCCATGTCAATTAAATGTTTCCATATTCCTATCCCACAGCTTGAGGAACAATATTAGTTTAATGTATTAAAAGGAAAGTAATTAAATATTTGTTCTAGGGTAATTGTATATAAATTGCATGACAATTGAGCTGGTGATGTAATTAGTGAATCTTAATTAGAGGCCCCTTTATAATCAATATTTAATTTACTAACAACTGTTTTGGCTTAAGAGCAAATTAAAGGCTTGTCATTGGTTTTCCACACCCATTTCAGGCAGAGCCAGTGACTTACTGGCTCAGTAGTGAAGACTTCTCTGCTGTTGGCTGGCTCTGTGATCTCCAGGAAATCTTGGGCCCTCTTCGGAACTCAATTTTATTATCTACAAAATGGGAACATTGCAAAGACTAGGACTAACAGCTTAAAGTGCGTTAAGCATCTCCTGCTACTAAGCATACTACTACTAGAACAGTTGGAAACTGGAAAGCTGCACCCAGGAGCAGCTCATTATACGTGGGCAACTCATTTAGGCCCCAAACAACCCTGTAATTAGGTGCTATTTTTATCGCCTGCATTTTGCAGAAGAGGAAACTGAATCACAGAATAGTTTTTTCATGGGGGAGAAAAAGAGAGATTTGGCTCCGGAGCCCATCCTGCCATCAGGTAAGGCCTACTACCTCTCATTACAAAGTCTAGCTTCTCCTTCTGCTTTGGCTCAAACGGACTGTGTACCCCGATCCTCCCAGCACCCAAGTCCTTCTAGTTCATTGTCATTATTTCTCCCTCTCAGGCAAAAGCCTGCTCTATAGCTGAATTCTTGGCTTTGGTCTTTTCTGATTTGTTACCAAAGATAGTGAGAAAGTGAGAAAGGATTTCAGTCTAAAATGGAACCAGAGGCTATGAAATGGAGACTCTCGGGCATGCACCCTCAGAAGAATGGAACTTAAGAACTTAAGAGTCTCATTTCCTGTAAATGCCTGATTTATAGAAGATGGAGATTCCTTTCTCTTTTTTCTCTTTTTTTTTCTTTTGAAGATTTTATTTATTTATTTGACAGTCAGAAATCACAAGTAGGCAGAGAGGCAGGCAGAGAGAGGAAGGGAAGCAGGCTTCCCAATGAGAAGGGAGCCCGATGTGGGGCTCGATCCCAGGACCCCGGGATCATGACCTGAGCTGAAGGCAGAGGCTTTAACCCACTGAGCCACCCAGGCGCCCCGGAGATTCCTTTCTTGACCAATGAGCATGAATCAAGAATCCCTCCCCAAGTCAAGTAACTGCTGGATTCTGGCTGAACTTCCCCCTTTTTACTCCTTGCCCATAAACACAGCCCTCTCCAAACCCTAAAAAAGACTTACTTGCTTGGGACAACTGGGTGGCTCAGTGGGTTAAGCATTCGACTCTTGGTTTCAGCTCAGGTGATGATCTAAGGGTTGTGGGATCAAGCCCTGTGTCAGTCTCTATGCTTAGCAGGGAGTCTGCTTGAGATTTTCTCTTCCTTTACTTCTGCCCTCCCCTTCTCCACTCTTCCTCTCTGTTTCTCTAAAAAAAAAAAAAAAAAGGCTTACTTTCTTATAGCTTCCTAAAGCACATGTTTCCTGAATTTCAGTTCCATTGATTTTCCTGAATAAACTCAATTTCTGGTAATTTGAGCTTGCTTCAGTTTGCCCCTTTCTTCAGGGCGACCCCAGTAACATCCTGCCTCACCAACTCCCATTGCCTCCCTGTATCACTTAGGATGGGCTAGAGTGCACCATGGCGACAGCCTCAAATCTAAATGGCTTACAGCAGAGGTTAATTTCTCACTCATGTTCCATGTCCAGTGTGGGAATTGTAAACGAGTATTCTGCCTTATTTTCTGGACTTCCAACTGTCCATTTATGGCTCTGCTCTAGGCCTTGTTGCCTCTAGAACCCAGGCTGACAGGATTCCAATGTCATCAGACCCAAAAAGGGAAAAGAGAAATAGCAGATAAAGAGCTAGTTCTTAAAGATTCTGCTCAGAGGTACTAGAACACATGAAACTCTAGCTCCCGTGTTATGGCTAAAGCAAGCCACACAGCAACCCCAGAGTTCAACAGAATGGGATTTCTATCCTGCACTTCCTCCACTTTGCACCCTTGCTTTCTGCCTTGAGATAAGTCTTCATTGCTCTGCCCCTGCACTCCTGAGTGCTGCTCCTGGGCATAAAATGCCTTCTTATTGGAATGCTGTCTGGAAGGGCTTGGGAAATAGCCCATTGTGAATACCTGCAGTCCAGAAAATAGAGGAAAATATTTATTTACGATTCATAGCATCTCCCTACATGATATCTCAATGTCTTTCTCAGCTGGTCTCCTTCCTTTTCTGCCTCCTTCCTGCCCCCAAATTCCTGACTCCATTCCTCCAGTGCCTGCATAACTAAGGCTAGGAAAATGTCCCCAGTTATTTCTTGTAAGTGTTACAGTCCCCTTTGTGAACTGACTCTGAGCTCCATTTTTACCTCTCTGTGTCCCTCTCCCTATCTTAAATGGGAGAAATGAGAGGCAGAAGAGCAGGAGGCAGAAGGTTTCTGTTCTTGCCCCAGCTTAGCCACTAATACTGTCAGCATCACCAGGGGTAATTTTAGTCTGCTTTGCCTGCTGCCTTATCCCAGCACCCTGCCTGGCACGTGGTAGGCACTCAATTTTTGTTTGTAGAGTAAATATTTATTTATTCATCCGAATGAATGGATGGTTGGAATTCCCTCAAAAAGGTTCTCCAAGGACCCTCCCAATTCTGAGTTTCCCTGATGCTATATGATTCTATAAGATTCCCACTCCCAGATTGTCTTTTGGGACTGACAGGGCAGAGATACCAAACCAAAGAGCAATAAATGTGCAAGTGATTTTATACCTAATTGACAAACTAAATGTAGATAAATCACTAGAACCAGATGGTACTTGCCTGAGAGTACTGAAGGAACTCAAGGGTGAAATTGGAGAATTGTTGGCCACAATGTGTAAGTGCTCGTTACGAAGGGATGTGGTGCCAGAGACCTAGAGAGGGTGCTTGTGCTGCCGCAGAGGATCCTGGGAACTGTTGAACAATGATACTGACCATGAAACCAGGCAGGTTATCCACACTAACAATAGAGAGTATCATCATTAGCCAAAGCTACATGGCAGCATAGAAGGCTACTTGGTTCTATAAGGGGAAATCTTTCCTGGCTAAATCTAGAATTATGTGTGGAGACACATATGGATAGTGGCAAAGGGCAGCCAGTGGAGGAAAGGATTCTGGCTTTCAGAATTAAATGCTAAAGTCAAAAAGAAAAAAGAAAAACAGACTCATCCAAGATCAGATGTCTTAGAAAAAAAACCTGATTTAAGATAGGAAACTGTATGGAACTACTAATGATTTATAATTTCATAGGTTTTTCAACCTTTGAAAGATACTCTGGAAACACTGATCTTTATAACAGCCTTATGAAATTGGTAGAACATTTTTTATTAGCTGTCATTTGAGAAGTGACACAGAAAATAAATGACTTGTCCGAGTCACACAGTCAATCGGTAGAAAGTCTTACAACCAGAATGCAGGTTTCTTAAATCCCAAGTACGTGTTTTCTTTTAAACAAGATATTTTAGAGCTCAATACCCACAGATTATTCTTATTTATCACGAGGAAGCAGATGTACGAGTTTTCCATTGATTAATGTTATATGACAAATAACCTCAGAAACTTAGTGGCGTACAACAACAGGCATCCATTGCTTTTGTAATAAATGGAGTCAGCTGTGGGTAGGCTGCTTCATTCACATGTCTGGGAGTCAGCTGGTGGTCAATTAGGTGACGATCAGCTGATTCAGCTCGCTCTATGTATTTCTCACCTTTCTTCTAGGACCAGCAGGTTTGCCTGGGCGTGGTCTCAAAGACTCAAGAACAAATGGGGGAGTACACAGGCTTCTTAGGGCCTAGGCTTGGATTTGGCATACCATCCATCCTGTCTTATTTCCTAGACCAAGCCATGCCACATGGCCAATCCCAGAGTCAAGGGGTAGATCAGGTTATCCTGCCCATGGTGGGAGATCCCTACAATACCCCCTGGCAAAGGATGAAAACTTGGGGTTATTATCACACTCAACCATGGAAGGCAATTCCAGTATCATTTCTGAGTTTGTAAATGACTAAGCTATGCATGAGAGTTAAATGTCAAGCCAACAGAGTGAAATACTCTGCAGGATTTGGGCCCTGGGGAGAAAAAGGACTGAAAACTTTAATTTAGGATTGGGGTCTGCTGAAAGTGACAGAACAAACTTGCACAACTCGCATAAACAAGATGGACTCTTGATTGTGTCTCACGTAAGCATGGAGGTGAGCACGCTCATGCTGATGTAGTCACCCAACTTCATAACGTTTTTAAACTCCTGTGGGTCTTTGTCACATCATCCTTAGGGTGAGGGATACCGGTACAAAGATGCTTCCTTCTCTACAGGGTTGCCTGCCATTTGAAACGGACGAAGCAGCCAGAAAATGCCTGTCTCATCGCCACTTTCCAAACCTCACATGAATGCACATAGTGTGTGCGTGCAGCAGGGGCTATGGGGACCAAATTTGCATCCAGAATCCTAGCTGCAAGGGAGCCTAGGAAACATAGTTCTAAGCTTCTAGCCTTTGCAGTAAAGGAAAACACTAGAAGTTGAGAATGAATGTTAAGGGCCAATGGTCTGTATACGCCAGACTTTGTAAAAAAAAAGGAGAACTTCCAAGAGGAGAAAAACGTATTTCAAAGGATGGGCTTATAAAAGAGTATCATAGTGCTGAAGACTGGATGTTTGTGTCCCCTCAGAGTTCACATGTGGAGCCCTAACCCCCAGCATGATGATATCAGGAAGTGGGACTTTGGGGAGGTGATTACATCGTTAGTGCAGAGCCCTCATAAATGGGATTGGTGCTTTTATAAAAAGAGTCTCCAAAGGGGAACCCTCTTACACTGTTGGTGGGAATGCAAGTTAGTGCAGCCACTTTGGAGAACAGTGTGGAGATTCCTGAAGAAATTAAAAATAGAGCTTCCCTATGACCCAGCAATTGCACTGCTCGGTATTTACCCCAAAGATACAGATGTAGTGAAAAGAAGGGCTATATGTACCCCAATGTTTATTGCAGCAATGGCTACGGTCGCCAAACTGTGGAAAGAACCAAGAGGCCCTTCAATGGATGAATGGATAAGGAAGATGTGGTCCATATACACAATGGAGTATTATGCCTCCATCAGAAAGGACGAATACCCAACTTTTGTAGCAACATGGACAGGACTGGAAGAAATTATGCTGAGCAAAATAAGTCAAGCAGAGAGAGTCAAGTATCATATGGTCTCACTTATTTGTGGAGCATAACAAATAACATGGAGGACATGGGGAGATGGAGAGGAGAGGGAGTTGAGGGAAACTGGAAGGGGAGATGAACCATGAGAGACTATGGACTCTGAAAAACAACCAGAGGGTTATGAAGGGGCGGCAGGGGGGGGTGGTGGGAGGTTGAGGAACCAGGTGGTGGGTAATAGGGAGGGCACGTACTGCATGGAGCACTGGGTGTGATGCCAAAACAATGAACACTGTTATGCTGTAAATAAGCAAATAAAAATAAATAAATAAATTTTAAAAAAAAAAGAGTCTCCAAAGAGCTCTCTCATCCCTTCCACCATGGGATGGTGGAAAAAAAGAGGAGATGGTCATCTGTGCATCAGGAAGCTCTCTACAAATACCAAATCCTATCGACACCTTGATATTGGACTTCTGACTCCAAAACTTCAATGTTTGTTGTTTATGAGACACCCAGGCTATGGAATTTTTGTTATAGCAATGCTTAGGGACTAAGATGCATACGTCTGAAACATCATGGCCCCTTGGCAAGACTGTAAAGTGTCCAGGGTTCAAACAGCTATTTTGTTCTCTGCCCCTCTGTCTCCTCACCTCAGCTCCTTGTTGGAAAGATTGGCATTAGACCTTGTCCCCTTGAGAAGTGGGGAAGGGGAGAGTATGGATCTCTTGTGGGCAAGTCACCTATCATTCTTGCCTTGGAAGACCAGGGTGGGAGCTGATAGGACTGGGGAGATGAACAAGTGGTTCCAGTGAGTCACCATGATCTTTTCTAACTCACCCACGTGGGGCTCTCTGCACCTCAGAGAGGCACAAATAAATATAGAGGCACATACATTATTAAGTGTAATTACATTGTTACTTATAGGTTCAATTAAATACTCTGGACATTTTTATAACATAATTTGAGGTGTGATGCGTGCAGCAACAGCATTAACCTTTAATCATAGTTCTTTCCCTTCCAAATGTTGTAATGACCCCATTAATTAGTAATGAAATGATTAAATAGGAATAGAAGCCATCAGATCATGATTCTTCTCACGGAGTCCTCTCCCTAGATTTAAATAAGGCCTTCTGACCTTCCTCCCCCAAAGAAAACACATCTCAGGATGGGTGAAAGGGAGATGTTGAATTTTATGCAGCCTTTTCTCTCCCAGAGGCACAGAGTAGAAAAGTGGATAAGACAAACATTGTGTAATTAGGGATATTCAGTGCTCACTCTTGGGATGTTTATTTGCTTCTTTGTTTATTTGATAATTGTCCCTTCTCAGCATAAGATTTGGGGATGGAGAGTGGTGTGAGTGATGCAGTTTGGAGCAGCACTAGGGCTTTAATGAAAGTAGCTCAGTCCTGATTATTTCCTTCTACTCACTGCTTTCACCCACCTTCCAGTTCCCTCCCAGAGGCTCAATGGACTTCAGAGAATCCATTTGCCATCCTGTGCTTGAGTTGTCTGAGGTCCACACACTTATGTGTCCATACCGTCCAGTCATCCACCCACTTTCTCCTGTGGGTCCATCCTGGTTTACTGGCTAACATTTTGTGTCAGGAATTATGGGAAACACTGAGGAGATGAAAGCAAAGATTGTTGCCCTTGGAAAACCCTGTCAAACTCAGTCATAAACTGACCGTTGCAATCACGTATTAATAATAATGATGATAGAAAACATGGTCTAGGGTAGTTCAGAGGAAGGACACCTGATTCAGTCTAAGGTGTCATGGAGGGCTTCCTGGAGAAGGTGACATCTAAGTTGAGTCTTTTATGATAAATGAAGCTAACATATGAAGAAACAGGCAAGGGTAAGTATTCCAAGCGTGGGATATATCACGAGTAAGCTCCTGTTCCCCCTCTGTACTTTAATCCAGTAAATACCCCATAAACTTCCCCATACCATATAGAATTCATGCAAATCATTCCCACCCTGCCCCAGTTCCTAGGCCCTACTCTAGTTCCTAACATTTGGGTCTGGCATTGATTTAGCATCTTACTCTGGCTCCTGTGGACATAGAGGTTGTATCAGGCTCTCTGGTCTAGGAACTCACGGTTATCTTCATTGACTCCCTGCAAGGTTCTCTACACCAGTTTCCTGCCCTTAGCTTCCTGTGCAGCATACCTTCTCAACCCGCCCCCCCTTAGCTCCATCCACCACTTTGCACAGCCAGCTATTTCCAATTTGAAGAAAAAATTAGAAAAACACCACCATATGTCTAAACACACACACACACACACACACACACACACACACACACACACACACACACACACACATTGTGCTCTGGGCCTATCCAGCCACCCAGCTGCCCTCACCTACACTTTCTTCGAATCCTAAGCCCAATATATCTCTGGCATCCACCTTCCTCTCACTTCTTTAGGCCTGATCAGACACACAGAGTATTTCTGATTTTAACTAAAACAAAAATTCAGCTGCTTTAACTGAGAAACCAAATAATAACAGCTTAAATAACATAGAAGTTCTTTTTCTCTCCCATAGAGGTCTCAGTGACTCGTCTAGTACTGGCAGGGTGGTTCCATAATCATTAGAGGCCCAGACTCCTTTTATCTTCTTGCTCTGTCAGCTTCTGTGTGCAGCACCCATCTCATGGCCACAACAGCTGCCCCAGCTCTGTCCTCTCAGGGAATGCAGGGCCATTCCATTTAAAGACTTTATTTATAATTCGTTCACATCACTTTTGCTCACACACACCAACACTTAGTCATAAAATGCATGGGAGGCTGGGAAATGAATTCTGGTGGCTATGCATGCCCACCTATCCATTTTAGGTAAGAAAGGCATATAGGTTTGGGGAGACAAGTAGTAAACCCTGCCATAATCTTTATAAATCTGCAAGTGTGGGTCTCCCCAGATTTATTAGGATGCCAGGAGGCCTGATAATCTTCTGGCTGTAACAGCCTCTCGGCCCCTCTTCTTGTCTTCAATTCCACATTTATTCAAAATATACTGAGTAGCTACTAAGTGGTAAGCCCCAGGGCTTTGTAAAACAATTAACTAACTCATTGCTAAAAGGAGAGACAAGTTGTGGATATAACTAATCGTAATATTTGTTTAAAAATGAGAAGCTTCATAAAAAAGCACTGATACAGAGCTTCAGAAATTCAGGGCATGGAGAGTTCTTTCTTGAAGGATGGGGGTGACTTCATGAGGAGGTAGTGTTTGAGCTGGACCTTAGAGGTCAAGTATGATTTCCAGACTCAAAATGGTGTGAGCAACACTTCATTTTTCTTGATAGAGCATTTATAGGAAGGCTGCAAGGAGCTCATATTTCTGGTAGTTGAGAAACCAGGCACATCAGGGAGAGGAAAGGAGGGCCTCCCCACCTGGTTCTGGTGACCAGAGTAAAGCTGTCCCTTACTGAAGGAGTTTGGGAGAATTGCAGAATTCAGGCTATATCCCAAGCTATGCTCTAAAAGGCATATAGTCAAAGGCCCTGAACTGAAGGTTTTTATAATCATTAGGGTTTAAAATGGCAATTGGGAACATCAATAATGGTTCACCATTATTCATTGTTATTGTTGAGAAACAGGAACTGTTTTAAGTGCTTAGAAATGGTTTTAACTATGCAGGGAAAGAAGAGATTCTTCTAGGTTGATGTGATTAGAGAGATGGAATTTTAGATGATTCTTGAAAGATGGGTAATCTTTTGCAAGGTGGAAAGGAGCTTATGAGGAATTCCAGGGAAAAGCCTGATGGGCAGGGAGGGATATTGTATCTCCAGGAGACACTGGTATCTTAGTTTGGATTCCCCAAAAGACTAAGGGTTTGTGTGTAAGTAGTTTACATGGAAGTGATCTCAGAGAACAAGAGGGACCAGGGAAATGAATCTGGAAAGGAGGGAGCACCAGCTAAGGATGGGCTTCAGAGTTGCTCTGTTACCAGTGCCCTCCCCATGTGTACCTCATCCAGGGCACCTCAGGCTGCATAGCAGATGAAAGAGACTTTTGACTCCCAACTCTACTGGTTAAGGGCGTTAACTGCCAGGTGAGCCTGTGGGAGTGTTCACTGGGCTCCTGCAGGTGTCCCATGCTTCCTGGGTATCAGAAAAGTCCCAAGGCAGGAATTCAAGGTGCGCAATGCAGGCTAAGGTGAGGTGCTGTTAGAGAACACAAAACACCTGCTCTGAGCCTGTGTGGGGCTAGGGGAAGAAGAAGGGCCAACAGGATGGCAAGTGGTACCCAAGAGAGGTCCCATTCAGGAAGCTTGAGACATTCTGCCATAGTAAACGCATCTCAAGTAGCCACAGATACCGGCAGGGAATTCAGTGTGTACAGGTAGTGGGAGCAGGAAAAGAGGAAATAAGAGAGGGGATGAGAGGGAGAGGATATGCACACGATGTGCTGACTTATAGTAAACACTTCTGATGAGGAGGCTGCAGTGTGTGATTGTGGGGATGAGAAAGGAGAAATGCTGGGGGCTCTGTTCCTTCTGAGCACATGCCCAGAGAGCAGTGGAGCCCTGATGGAGCAGACAAGGCAGGGATAGAGTAAAAAGCCAGTAGAAGAACTGGAAAGTGGGTAAACATGTAGGGTTTCGTGATATGAAGAAGGTCAGGTCCATTTCTGGGACTCAGCTTTCTCATTCAAGAGAGGTTGGACCCATGCTTTCATCCTTCAAAACTATTAACATAAATTCTTTGAAGTTCCTGGAGCCAATACAATTAGGAAGCATAAGCCTTGGACAGCATTCAGTAAGCCATAAATCTTGAACAGATCCTTATATGAAATTACATTAACATGATGGGCAATGTGGTAGGGAAGGGTCTACTTGGCAGGAATAATATTCCATACTAAATCTTGGAGTTGAAGAAGGAATAAGATGACCTGTTAGTAAGGGGTTTAACAGTGATGGCACATTTACTGTGGTCCAAGCCCTGTTTTAGTCATTTAAATGAGTTCATGTACTTAATCCTTACTGCAATCACAATAGTAAGATGCATCTGGAAGGTGTGCCTGAGGGGAGGGCAGCTTGGAAAAGTGAAAGAATTGGATATTGTCCTGGATCAGTGCCAGAGAGTCAATGGGCAACTTGTTTCTTACCTCTGGGACTATTTCCTAATGTGCAAGAGACATATAGGTGCACTAGCTCTTCAGATTAGTGATCCTATTCAGAAAATTGTTGGAGGAGGTAATCAAAAGGATATGACCACTGGTTGACTCTAGAGCTGGATCCAGGCGATCAGGGGCTCTTCAGTCCCTCCCCAACCTTGGAATGTACATTCTGCCTACCATTGACACAGTGGGAGCTGTTCCAAGGATACAACCTGGAGAAAGTAAGATGCTGTTGAAACCATCTGGAAGGTATATGGGACTAAACTTAGTAAAGGCTTTTATATAAACTTTTAAGACTTGGTTGGTGGGTATAGAGATCTACTCATCTTGCAGCTACCCAAGACAAACCTCATATGTAAGTTTCCTTCCCTATTAAACCTGCCACTTGGTTTGCCTCTTCCTTTCAGTATTCCCTTGCTCTCTATATACAAAGACAGTTTGTGAGCCAACAAAACATTTTCATAGTGGCCAGCCCATAATGGGTACTCAGTGATATATCTGAGACATAGGCTTTGGTTATAAATATGAAAGCTCCAGGACATTTCAATATTTGGAAGTAAGAAGAAGAAATGTTTGAAATCAGCACCATTCTGGACTCAAAAACTATGGTTTACCCATAGTATTGTATTTCATCAAACAAGTATCTGGGCGGGGGACTTGCCAAGGTAATTCAGTTGGTTAAGCATCAGACTCTTTTTTTTCCTTCATTTTTAAAAACCTTTTTAAAAAAACATATAAGGTATTATTTGCCCCAGAGTACAGGTCTGTGAATCATCAGGTTTACACATTTCAGAGTACTCACCATAGCACATACCCTCCCCAGTGTCCATAACTCACCTTAACCCTACCCCCTGCCCCCCAGTAATCCTCAATTTGTTTCATGAGATTAAGAGTCTTATGGTTTGTGTCCCTCCCCATACCATCTTGTTTCATTTTTTTCCCTCCCTACCCCCCATCACTCCCTACCCTGCCTCTCAGTTCCTTATATCAGAGAGATCATATGATAAGTATTTCTCTGATTGACTTATTTTGCTTAACATAATACCCTTTAGTTCTATCCATTGCAAATGGCAAGATTTCATTTCTCTTGATGGCTACATAGTATTCCATTGTGTGTGTGTATGTATATATATATATATATATATATATATATATATATATATATATACCACATCTTCTTTATTCATCTGTTGATGGACATCTAGGTTCTTTCCATAGTTTGACTATTGTGGACATTGCTGCTATAAACATTTGGGTGCATGTGCCCCTTCGGATCACTACATTTGTGTCTTTAGGGTAAATACCCAGTAGTGTGATTGCTGGGTCATAGGGTAGCTCTATTTTCAACTTTTTGAGGAAGCTCCATACTGTTTTCCAGAGTGGCTGCATCAGTTTGCATTCCCACCAACAGTGTAGGAGTCGATCTCCTCTCCCCCTTTCTCCACATCCTCACCAACAACTGTTTCCCGCCTTGTTAACTTTAGCCCTTCTGACTGGTGTGAGATGATATCTCACTGTGGTTTTGATTTGTATTTCCCTGATGCCAAGTGATGTTGAGCACTTCTTTGTGTGTCTTTTGGCCATTTTGATGTCTTCTTTGCTGAAATATCTGTTCATGTCTTCTGCCCATTTCTTGATTGTTCTTTGGGTGTTGAGTTTGATAAGTTCTTTATAAATTTTGGATACTAGCCCTTTATCTGATAGGTCATTTGTGAATATCTTCTCTCATTCTTTCAGTTGTCTTTTGGTTTTGTTGACTGTTTCCTTTGCCGTGAAAAAGTTTTTGATCCTGATGAAGTCCCAATAGTTCATTTTTGCCCTTGCTTCCCTTGCCTTTGCCAATGTTTCTAGGAAGAAGTTGCTGTGGCTGAAGTTGAACATGTTGCTGCCTGTGATTTTCTCAAGGATTCTGGTGGGTTCTTTTCTCATTGAGGTCTTTCATCCATTTGGAGTCTATTTTTGTGTGTGGTGTAAGGAAATGGTCTAGTTTCATTTTTCTGCATGTGCTGTCCAATTATCCCAACACTATTTGTTGAAGAGACTGTCTTTTTTCCATTGGACATTCTTTCCTGCTTTGTTGAAGATTAGTTGACCATAGGATTGAGGGTCCATTTCTGTGCTCTCTATTCCATTCCATTGATCTTTGTGTCTATTTTTGTCTGAGTATCATACTGTCTTGATGATGACAGCTTTGTAATAGAGATTGAAGTCTGGAATTGTGATGCTGCTGACTTTGGTTTCCTTTTTAAAAATTCCTCTGTTTATTCTGGGTCTTTTCTGATTCCATACAAATTTTAGGATTATTTGTTCCATTTCTTTGAAAAAAATTGATGGTATTTTGATAGGGATTGTGTTAAATGTGTAGATTACTTTAGATAGCATAGGCATTTTCACAATATTTGTTCTAACCCATGAGCATGGAATGTTTTCCCATTTTTTGTGTCTTCCTTAATTTCATTCACGAGTACTTTATAGTTTTCTGAGTACAGATTCTTTGCCTCTTTGGTTAGGTTTATTTTTAGGTATCTTATGGTTTCGGTAGCAATTGTAAATGAGATCGACTCCTTAAGTTCCTTTTCTTCTGTCTTGCTGTTTTTTTATAGAAATGCAACGATTTCTATGCATTGATTTTATATCCTGACAGTTTACTGAATTCCTGTATGAGTACTAGCAGTTTTGGAGCGGAGTCTTTTAGGTTTTCCAAATAAAGAATCATATCATCTACCAAGCATAAGCATTTGACTTCTTCTTTGCTGATTCAGATGCCTTTTATTTCTTTTTGTTGTGTGATTGCTGAGGGTAGGACTTCTAGTACTATGTTGAATAGCAGTGGTGATAGTGGACATCCCTGCTGTGTTCCCGACCTTAGGGAAAAAGCTCTCACTTTTTCTCCATTGAGAATGATATTCGCTATGGGTTTTTCATAGATGGCTTTGATGATATTGAGGTATGTAGCCTCTATCCCTACACTTTGAAGAGTTTTGATCAAGAAAGATGCTGTACTTTGTCAAATGCTTTTTCAGCATCTTTTGGGAGTATCATATGGTTCTTGTTCTTTCTTTTATTAATGTATTGTATCACATTGATTGATTTGTGGATGTTGAACCAACCTTGCAGCCCAGGAATAAATCCCACTTGGTTGTGGTGAATAATCCTCTTAATGTACCATTGGATCCTATTGGCTAGTATTTTGGTGAGAAGTTTTGCATCTTGTTAATCAAGGATATTGGTCTGTAATTCTCCTTTTTGATGAGGTCTTTGTTTGCTTTTGGGATCAAGGTAATGCTGGCCTCATGAAAGGAGTTTGGAAGTTTTTCTTCCATTTCTATTTTTTTTTTTTTTTTTGGAACAGTTTCAGGAGAACAGTCTTTAAATGTTTGGTAGAATTCCCCAGAAGCCATCTGGCCCTGGGCTCTTGTTTGTTGGGAGACTTTTGATGACTGCTTCAATCTCTTTACTGGTTATTAGTCTGTTCAGGTTTTCTATTTCTTCCTGGTTCAGTTTTGGTAGTTTATATGTCTCTAGGAATGCGTCTATTTCTTCCAGATTGTCAAGATTACTGGTGTATAGTTGCTCATAATATGTTCTTAAAAATGTATTTCTTTGGTGTTGGTTGTGATCTATTCTCTTTCATTCAGGATTTTATTAATTTGTTTCCCTTCTCTTTTCTTTTTGATAAGTCTGGCCAGGGGTTTAACAATTTTATTAATTTTTTGAAAGAACCAGCTCCTAGTTTTGTTGATTAGTTCTACAGTTCTTTTGGTTTCTATTTCATTGATTTCTGCTGACCTTTATGATTTCTCTTCTCCTTCCGGGTTTAGGCTTTATTTGCTGTTCTTTTTCCAGCTCGTTTAGGTATAGAGTTAGGTTGTGTACTTGAGACCTTTCTTGTTTCTGGACGAAGGCTTGTGTTGCTTCTATACTTTCCTCTCAGGACTGCTTCTGCTGTGTCCCAAATGTTTTGAACAGTTGTGTTTTCGTTTTCATTTGTTTCCATGAATTTTTTAAATTCTTCTTTAATTTCCTGGTTGACCCGTTCATTCTTTAGTAAAATTCTCTTTAGCCTCTATGTGTTTGAATTCTTTCCAACTTTCTTCTTGTGATTGAGTTCTACTTTCAGAGCATTGTGGTCTGAAAATATGCAGGGAATGATCCAAATCTTTTGGAACCCGTTGAGACCTGATTTGTGACCAGAATGTGATCTACTCTGGAGAATGTTCCATGTGCACTAGAGAAGAATGTGTATTCTGTTGTTTTGGGATGGAATGTTCTAAATATATCTATGATGTCTATCTGGTCCAGTGTGTCATTTAAAGCTTTTACTTCCTGGGCGCCTGGGTGGCTCAGTTGGTTAAGCCTCTGCCTTCGGCTCAGGTCATGATCTCAGGGTCCTGGGATCGAGTCCCACATTGGGCTCTCTGCTCAGCGGGGAGCCTGCTTCCTCCTCTCTCTCTACCTGCCTCTCTGCCTACTTGTGCTCTCTCTCTGTCAAATAAATAAATAAATTCTTTAAAAAATATATAAAGCTTTTACTTCCTTATTGATCCTTTACTTAGATGATCCATCCATTTCAGTAAAGGGGGTATTAAAGTTCCCTACTGTTATTGTATTATTGTTGATGTGTTTCTCTGATTTTGCTATTAATTGGTTTATATAATTTGCTGCTCCCATGTTAGGGGCATAGATATTTGGGGGGTAGATCTTCTTGTTGGACAGACCTTTTAAGTATGATATAGTGTCCTTCCTTATCTCTTATTATAGTCTTTGGCTTAAAATATAATTTATCTGATGTAATGATTGCCACCCCAACTTTCTTTTGCTGTCCATTAAGATGGTAAATTGTTTTCCACCCCCTCACTTTAAATTTGAAGGTATCTTTGGGTCTAAAATGAGTTTCTTGTAGACAGCATATTGATGGGTCTTGGTTTTTTATCCATTCTGATACCCTGTGTCTTTTGATTGGGGCTTTTAGTCCATTTACATTCAGAGTAACTATTGAAAGATATGAATTTAGTGCCATTGTATTGCCTGTAATGTGACTGTTACTGTATATTGTCTCTGTTCATTTCTGGTCTGTTACTTTTGGGCTCTCTCTTTGTGTAGAGGACCCCTTTCAATATTATTTTAGGGTTGGTTTGGTGTTTGCAAATTCTTTTAATTTTTGTTTGTCCTGGAAGCTTTTTATCTTTCCTTCTATTTTCAATGACAGCCTAGTTGGTCCAGTATTCTTGGCTGCATATTTTTCTTGTTTGGTGCTCTGAATATATCATGCTAGTCCTTTCTGGCCTGCCAAGTCTCTGTGGATAGGTCTGCTGCCAATCTAATATTTCTACCTTTTAGGTTTCAGACCTCATGTCCCAAGCTTCTTTCAGGATTTTCTCTTTGTCACTGAGAATTTTAAGTTTTACTATTAGATGACAGGGTGTGGACCTATTTTTATTGATTTTGTGGAGTGTTCTCTTTGCCTCCTGGATTTTGATACTTGCTCCATTTGTCAAATTAGGGAAATTCTCTGCTATAATTCACTCCAATATACCTTCTGCCACTCTCTCCCTTTCTTCTTTTGGGATTCCAATTATTCTAATATTGTTTTGTCTTATAGTATCACTTATCTCTCAAATTCTCCCCTCGTGGTCCTATAGCTGTTTGTCTCTCTTTTGCTCAGCTTCTTTATTCTCCATCATTTGGTCTTCTATATCACTAATTCTCTCTTCTTCTTCATTTATCCTACCAGTAAGAGCCTTCGTTTTTTATTGCACCTCATTAATAGCTTTTTTTAACTTCAACTTGGTTAGATTTTAATTCTTTTATTTCTGTAGAAAGGGATTATATTCTCCAGAAAGGAATTCTCTAATATCTGCCATGCTTTTTTCAAGCCCAACTAGCACCTTGATAATTGTCATTTTGAACTCTAGTTCTGACTTATTACTAATGTCCATATTGATTAAATCCTTAGTCATTGGTATTGCCTCTTGTTCTTTTTCTTTTGTGGTGAGTTTTTCCACCTTGTCATTTTATCCAGATAAGAATAGATGAATAAGAGAACAAAATACTAAAAAGTAAAAATGACCCCAGAAAAATATACACCAGCCAAATCAGAAGAGACCTGAAACCAGGGGGAAGAAGAAAGATGGGAGAAATATATATAGATACACAATACATACTGGTGAATAGAACAGAGTCACACACTTGATTTTGGGTGTATTTTGGCCTGTTAGAAGAAATTACCTTCCAATATTTTAAATATATATATATATATATATGCAAAAAAATAAGGGTAAACACAATGAAGGGATGGAATATGACTATAAAGGTGAAAATTTAAAAAGATCCTATAAAAGGAATTGATAAGAACTTGGTCAAAAAAGAAAAAAGAAGAAAAAAAAGAGGAAAGAGTGTGATCAGGCTGGAGACTAGAACAAAGCCATGTGCTAGATTTAGAGTACATTTTGATCTATTAGAAGAAATTATATCCCAAAATTTTAAAGAAAAAAAAACCCCATATATGTATACAAAAAAAAGGTTTAAATACAATGGGATAAAGTATGGGATAAAGAAGGGATAAAATATGACTATAACAATGAAAAATTTAAAAGATTTTAAATAAGGTATTGATAAAATAGTTTTAAAAAGTTAAAGTAGGAAAGAGGAAAAATTTAAAAAATAAAATAAGAAAAAATAAAATTAAAAAAATTTAACTTTGAAAGACTAAAGGATCATGGGGGGAAAAGCCATGAATTCTATGTGTTGCTTTCCCCTAGCTCTGCAGTTCCTCAGTTCTCATTGATTAGTGAACTTGGTCTTGGCTGCATTCTCTTGCTGATCTTCTGGGGAGGGGCCTGTTGCTGTGATTCTCAAATGTTTTTGCCAGAGGCAGAATTGCACCACCCTTGCCAAGGGCCAGGCTAAGCAATCTGCTCAGGTTTGCTCTCCGGAGCTTTTGTTCCCTGAATGCTTTCCATACAGCTTTGGAGGACAGAAATAAAAATGGCAGCCCCCCAGTCTCCCACCTGGAGGAGCTGAGAGCTTGGGGCCTCATTCCTCAATGCACCCTCAGAGAGAAGTAGTCAATCCCTCCCATCTCCCTGGTCTCTGGCCATGCTCTGTGCTCACCTGGCCTGTGACCGGCATTTTTATCTCTGGCACATGGCCCTATTTTGAGTCTCTGAATCCAGCAGATTCCTGCTGCACTGCTCTTCCCAGAGCAGGAAGGTGAGTCTCCTCAGATCTGCCATTTGTAGTGTTCCTGCTCCAAGAGCAGTGGTCTGACTGTGCCTTGGATCACTGTTTAAGGTAACCTCAAGCTGAGACCCCACTTCTTGGCTCCATCTCTGAAGCCAGCTTCCCACTCTGATACCTGGGAGCTCTACCACCCTGGTCTTTCTGTGACCATGCGGGTCCTGAGACCACACTGTCCCCACAAGGGCTCCACCCCTGGCTTAGCCTCTGGAGCAACATTCCTCAGTGATTTTGTGCTCAGTTGGTCTCTCTCTTGCCAGGGCCTGGCCCCTCCCCCCACGGTTTATCTTCCTGTTATTCCTGATGTATTTCTCTGTGCATCCTACCTTCCAGAAAGTCGTCAATTTTCTGTTCCTAGAATTGCTGCTCTTCTCTTCTTTCTCCTGTTGAGTTTGTAGATGTTCAAAATGGTTTGATAATTACCTAGCTGAACTCCTGGGACCTGATGGTATTTTGGTCCCCTACTTCTCCACCATTTTGCTCCTCCCCCTAAGCATGTGACTCTTGATCTCAGCTTAGGTCTCAATCCCAAGATTGCGAGTTTAAGCCTGCATTAGTCTCCATACTCCATGTAGCATGGAGCCTACTAAACCAAACAAACAAACAAAACAAAACAAACAGAAAAACAAAAATGCTAACAAAATAATTCTAGTATCTGTGGGATGCTATACTGTTCTGGACTCAGGGAATGCAACCTTGAGCTGGGCAGACAAAATCCTTGACCTTGCAAAAATTAGTTCTCCTGGGAGGTGTCCTTCATCAAATAGCCCCATATGTAAACAAATCTTTGCAAACTAATGAGTTCAATGAAAGCCAAATTCAGGAGCCATGAGAGAGGACCTAGAGGAACCTGATCTAGTTTGGTATAAAAGGGCAGGCTGAGTCCTAATTGAAGACACTAGGTGAAGGACAGTGGAGAGGGAAGAGGGAGAACATTCCAGAGAGCAGAATAAGGTCAAGCTTTTATCATCACCTAAGGTGGAGCTGGAGTGAGAACATGAGGGAGGCCAGATCTTTGATCCTAAGTGTATGGGAAGCCACTGAATAGGTTTAAGTAGGTGGGAGGATTAGTGCTATCTTAAAAATGTTGCTGTGGTTTCAATGAGGAGAAAGATTAAAAAGGGTCAGTGGGGTATAACAAAATATTATAGAGCTTTGGGCAAGACACAATTGTTCCAGATATTTCCTTTTTTTCTTCTCTGGTGCTGCTTTGTGCTCCAGAAAACAGACCTCGGCTCCTTAACCAAACCCAAGTAGAGACCTAGGAGCCTGTTGGGGGCTGTATTATGGCAACTCAGTATGCCCTGGATGAACTTGGGAATGAGTACACCCTTATATACCTATAGGGAAAGGTAAGCAAGAACATGTCCTGGAAAAAAAAAAAGCTAGTGGAAGTGGTACTTTTACATCTGTGTTTAATTTTAAAATCCTGCCATGACTGGATTGAAGCTGGTTGAGGCCAGTTTGGTGTTCCTCTGAGCCCCAGCACCAGCACCAGAATATAAGGACTGTCCTCATGGGCTGAGGGTCACCCTTGGAGAGCAGACATTGTCTTCCCCCACCACACAGTCAAACATATTTCTTAGTAGCAGTGGACACCAGACAAACCTGAATTTAAATTTCAATTCTGCTACTAACTAGCTATGAGGCTTTTGGGGGGAAAAAAACTAACTTCTCACACTCAGATTCCTCATTATAACAAAAATTTATTAAGCATCTACTATATGCCAGACAATAGGCCATTCTTGGATCTTTATACACTGCTATGGACTAAGTATTTGTGTCCCATTAAAACACATATGTTGAAACTTAATCCCTGATATACAGTTAGAGAAGTGGGGTCTTTGGAAGTGATTATGAAAGTGGAGCCCTCAAATGAGATTAGAACCTTATTAAACAAGGTCCCAGATGGATCCCACTCCTTTAGCCACGTGACAACACAGTGAAAAGATAGCTGTCCATGTACCAGGAAGCAGGATCTCAGCATACACCGAAACTGCCTTGAACTAGGAGAAATAAATTTCTGTTGTTTATAAGCTATCCAGTCTATGGTATATTGTTACAGCAGCTCAAATGGCATAAGACATATACCTTATATAGTTAACCTTCATTTTATAGATAGGGAAACAGGCTCAGAGTAGTTAAGTAACTTGCCCATAGTTATCCACAGCTCAAAAAAGTTAGGATCAGGAATCACACAAGCCTGCTTGCTCCAAAGCCCTTCCACATCTCCCCATTGTCTGCAGACAGAGTCAAGAAATGAATGCCAAAATCTAAGATGGTGTACCTCTCTGTGGATACCAAATATCACCCTCTTGTTTATTGAACTGTTTTGTTTTCATCTTAAAAAGAATGTGTAAGACACATGGTAGGGGACACAGTGAATGCAAATGCTGCTCACCTCATTAGCTTGCTTCTCACAAACATTTTCATCTCTTTGCCCCCCCCATTCCACCCTCACCTCCTCCTAATTTCTCTTGTCTCCCTCCTCAACACACCTCTCCCCTTCCTTCCTCTATCCTCCCCCTTGCTGGGCCATGCTCTTCAGACATCTCATTAAAGTAATTGTTGACCTGAATTCCTATTCTTGTGCATCTATAATTATGCTCCACAGGAACCCCTGGGGGATTCAAAACAGACTCTTAATCTAGTCCACATGAATCAAAAACAACTCCCAAGAAAGCAGTTTAATAGCCACAATTAACAGAATGCTATTTGGCCATCCATGGGAAATGTTCCCAGTCTAGCACTGCCCACTTCCCTGGTCTTGGTGCTCAGAAACATCAAAGGTACCATTTAAAATGGGTAAGACTTTAGGGTTTAATTTAGTTTTCCTAGTTAATTAACCGGATGCAAAGATAGGTAGTGAATTTTGTGAACAGGATTCCATTGTCTTTACTTTCTCTCCTCTGGGCTAAAGGACCTCATCCAGGCCTTGAAAACTTAGTTTTTCTCCAACCCAATGTAGAGGTCAGTTCTGCTTATCAGCCCAGGGCCATATATGTTTGTGTATCTCACACTGTATTAACAGCAAGGCCAGAGACTTTTCTGCACTTTCTCTGCATCTGCTCTCTCTCCCAACCTCAAGAAATCCTTCCCCCTTCTCACCTTTCCATAAATTGCCCACCACAAGACTTCCCTTCATGGATACCAGGCACCAGCATTGCAGGAATGCCCCCATCAGCAGGATGAATGATCCAACTGCTCATTTGGTGGAAGGTTCCAAGAAAGGTGTGAATGTCAGCACCATCTGCCAGCCACACCCTGGGCAAAGAACTTTTTTCTTCAAAGAACTTTCTCAGGGTCAACCTGGAGGAAGACTCGGGTGGGTAATGCCTTGAGCACACCTCCCTACCCTGGGGTCCTCCACTAGTTAAATACCATTTTTCTAAAACCTCATCTGTCCTTCATGTATAGTCTGTAACAGTTGTTCTCAAACGTGAACATGCACCAACATCTCCAGGAGGGCTTGTTAAAATAAATCTCTGCTTCTTAGGTAGGGCCCTTCTGAAAGTTCTTTGTGATGATGGTGCTGTTGGATACAAGGTCTTTGTTATTTAAGGTATGTTATCAGTAACGAGCCTCACGAGCATTACCTGGACACATGCTGGAAATGCAGAATCGCAGATCTCAAATCAGATCTGCTGAATCAGAAACCACAATTTAACAAGATCCCCAGGTGATTTGTGTGTGCAGTAACAAGTGAGAAGCACTAGTTTAGAGGAATGTTCCTGAGGTTCTAGATAAGCAGGAGTTGAGAGTAAGTTGAGAGGGATGACTGTCCCATCATGCCAGGGATGTGACAGGAAACCAGTGTCTTCAGAAAATCCCTCACCCCTCCCTTCTCACACACACTCACACCCTCTACAGTTACCACCAATGAGAATTATCTCATTGCCCACCTCTGCCAGGGCCTCAGTTTTTGGGACAGTTGTTTTTCCCAGAAAATTTTGCTAGGAAGACTCCACCCACTGGTTTTAGGCTTATTGTTAGCACCTCTGTTCCCCTACAGATATCTGCCACTGCTGTTTCAGTCCTATAGTTGCTTGTCTGTTTCTCCTTGGAGAGGGAGACCAGAAGCCATTAGTCCCCTTTTGCTTCTAGAATCTTCTTCCAGAAAGTAATTAGAGACCAATAAGATCATTTTGTCTTATTGTCATTATACCATGACAGCTCCTATGAAGCAAGATTATTATGCATCACAGAAAAAAAATCCATTTTTATAATCTATATTATTTCTCTGTAAAGGGATGAGAAGTCATTTTCTCCAATACCAAGAACATTAACACATCAGCCAGCCTCTCTACCCTGAGCTACACAAGACCCTCTAGCATTCAGGGTTCTTACTCTAGCAGGAACATATAGATTAAGTGGGGAAAAGGCACGGGCACTCTTTAATGGGTTAGGGACTTTTACCAACATGTCTTGAACTTCCCAGCAATTCTTTTTTTTTTTTATTTGTTTATTTACAGCATAACAGTGTTCATTGTTTTGGCATCACACCCAGTGCTCCATGCAGTACGTGCCCTCCCTATTACCCACCACCTGGTTCCTCAACCTCCCACCCCACCCCCCCCGCCCCTTCAAAACCCTCTGGTTGTTTTTCAGAGTCCATAGTCTCTCATGGTTCATCTCCCCTTCCAGTTTCCCTCAACTCCCTCTCCTCTCCATCTTCCCAGAAATTCTTTTTTTTTTTAATTTTTTTATTTATTTATTTGACAGACAGAGATCACAAGTAGGCAGAGAGGCAGGCAGAGAGAGAGAGGAGGAAGCAGGCTCCCTGCCCGGCAGAGAGCCCGATGTGGGGCTCGATCCCAGGACTCTGGGATCATGACCTGAGCTGAAAGCAGAGGCTTTAACCCACTGAGCCACCCAGGTGCCCCTTCCCAGCAATTCTTAATACACCTCTGTTGCCTAGGCTTTGGTCTACATCTGTGTTGGATTTACATTTTTTGTCAGTTAAAGCATATGAATGATAACAGCTAAATCTTATTGAACTGTATATCATTTAGCCAAGAATACTATATGGCAGATGATGCTATAATAATAACTTAGTACTTACAATGTACCAGTCATTATTCTAAGTGTTTTCTATGTATTAGCTCATTTAAACCTCACAATAACCCTGGGAGATGAATATACTATTATAATCATCCCATTTTACTCATAAAAAACTGAAGCCTAGAGAGATTACATAATTTGTACAAGGTCACATAGAGGCACATGGCTAGTGAGCCACAAAGTCAGGATATGAACCCATATTCCTGTTCCTTAGCCATTATGCTATACTACCTCCTGAGTTCTCAAAGTTTATTCATAGTTATGTCGGGCAGGACATGAACTTTTAAACTATAGATAGAGAGAAGAGGCTGAGTTCTTGCTCTGAAGTCTCTTCCCTCTATCACTGATGATATTTTCTCTTCCCGATTTTGCAGTCCAGTTTTTTGTAGATGGAACTGATCTAGAGTCCATGGAGGTCCAGAACTTTCTCTCATGTCCCATAAGAGGCAGAACTTATTTGATTTTACAGCCATCTCTTCCTCCTTCTCCTTTTTCATCCATCCACTCAGGAAACATATATCACACTTGTACCACATTCTTGACCAGAGTGGAAGTAATTCTACTATCCTTCTGTCTGCTTACAATGTAATGATGTAAACAAGTGTGCTTGCAACTGAACACAAGGCAAATAGAATGTGTGTTATATGGAGATGCAAGTGATACTTCGACAGAACAAAGGAAAGCACAACTTACTATTTTTTTTTTCACAGAAAGGAGAAGATATTTGCAAATGACAGTACAGACAAAAGGTTGATATCCAGGATCTATAAAGAACTCCTCAAACTCAACACACACAAAACAGATAATCATATCAAAAAATGGGCAGAAGATATGAACAGACACTTCTCCAATGAAGACATTCAAAGGGCAATCAGACACATGAAAAAATGTTCATCATCACTAGCCATCAGGGAGATTCAAATTAAAACCACATTGAGATACCACCTGACACCAGTTAGAATGGCCAAAATTAGCAAGACAGGAAACAACATGTGTTGGAGAGGATGTGGAGAAAGGGGAACCCTCTTACACTGTTGGTGGGAATGCAAGTTGGTGCAGCCACTTTGGAGAACAGTGTGGAGATTCCTCAAGAAATTAAAAATAGAGCTTCCCTATGACCCTGCAATTGCACTACTGGGTATTTACCCCAAAGATACAGATGTAATGAAAAGAAGGGCCATCTGTACCCCAATGTTTATAGCAGCAATGGCCACGGTTGCCAAACTGTGGAAAGAAAAAAGATGCCCTTCAACGGATGAATAGATAAAGAAGATGTGGTCCATAAACACGATGGAGTATTATGCCTCCATCAGAAAGGAAGAATACCCAACTTTTGTAGCAACAAGGAAAGCACAACTTATTAATCAGAGTGTGAAGTCCTCTAGAGAGATAAGACCTTGGTCATCTTAATTTCTTAACCACTGGTACTTCAGAAAGTGCTTGACAAAGCACTTGGTGAGCGGGTCGGCTGAAACTGGAATATCAGAGAAGGATCTGTGAAGATCGAGCAACTCAGCTGGGTCTCAAATAATGGAATTATTTGTTAGTAGAACTTTGATTTGTGCAGAAAATGAGGGAAAGGAAGCCCCTGGTTAGTGGAACAGCAGGAGTAAATATAAGAAGCCAGGAAAATGAAGGACCTGTTGAGAGGAGAGAATTGACAGTGGTTTCATTTAGGAAGCATGTGTTTATAGAATCACTTTAGAAATACACTACAAGAATAAGAATTAACCACTGAATTTAACAATTTTCTTTTCTTGGAGTTTTTCTGATCCCAGGTTGAGTGTCTTTAACATGTTCACTTGCCACGGGGATGTTGCACAGAGAGTCACCTTCTTGTCTAAAATGTCTTCTGTCTCCACCTTCTTCTGGCTGCACAGGTCTGACCTTGAGGCTTCTGAAACATTCTCACTCCCCACTACAGTTCCTCTGGTTATAAGGTCCTGCCCTACCTTATCACTTCATTCAGGTCCAAAGAGAGACCTGCAGCTAAGCCCATAAACTGAATCAGGTGAATTGGCTTATAACGGATGGGCTCCTCTTATGGCTCATCCCTTGAAGGGATGGCAGGGAGCAGAGGGGCTGTGAAAATCATGACTAGACAGCCCCTTTTAAACCCTGCATTCTTTCTTTCTTTCCAGAAACAATGCTTCTTTGGGGTAGCTGCTGGGGAAATTCAAATCCAAAGAACAAACTAATAGGAAATATTGGGAAAACTATAACAGGTTAACAGAAACAATTTCTTCGAAGGGGATTTTGAATACTACCTTTTAGTATTATGCCAACTTCCCTAAAGACACAAATCCTGGGGATGCTTATGTAAACCATAGATTCCAAGGCCTTCACCCAAGATTTACTGAACCATAATTTCCAGGATAGAGCCCTGATAACCTGACATTTATCAGCACTTCAGGTGATGCTTAACAGGAAAGTTGAGCACAAGATAATTATGCATGCTGCCTCTGAACAGGTTGTCCCTTGTTTTCCAATCAAGGCTGCTGCCAGTATGGGAAGCTTCCCCCAGCCCAGGTGTTGGGTGCAACCTGATATTAAAACCTCTCTCCCTTTTCCTGCTATTGGTGTTTTATGGAACAGGAAACAAGTGGAGGGTGTGGGAGTAGTTACTGATTGAAAGGAAGGGAACCAATGAGAAACACAGGAGCCGCAGCCTACCCAGGATGCTTTTGGGGATAGGGTTAGAACTAAGGCTCCACAGGATATAAAAACCACGCTTTGTAGCTTGCGGAGTAGTGTTGTGTTCATAGACATGGCTGTGGCTCCTGGAAGGTGTTAGGGCAGGTATGTCTGCTGGAGCTCACCTGAGTTGGGAGAGTGGGGGTAAAAAGCACTTTTTTGCTTTCAAAAGAGAAAGCATTTGGGGAATGGGGGTCTAGCAGCTCTCTCTAAAAGCCAGTCTCTCTTGGCACTCTCCGGTATGGGCTTTTTCTTTTGTTCTCTTCACGGAGGTCCTGAGCTGATAATAAGGGCACCTGCCCTTTTCTGCTTAGGGAGATTTTTCTGCCTATCTTAAGTCTGAAAAACTTTTCTTCATGGATTTTCTTCTCTCAACGAATAAACCTTAAAACTTACTGTAGTTAAAGCAAATTTACATCTCTTCCTTGGGAAACTTCTCTTTTTCTCCCAGGAATAACTTTTTTCTGCGAATGGGTTGTTTCAGTAAATAATGGCTTTATTCATGGGGTGAAGGTGAAGAGGTTAGCTCTGCTAAACTCTAGCTGTAAACTCAAGCAATGTGAAAAGCTTGTCCATCTGAGGCCCTGAACTGGAGTGTATGGACCTGAAGGGATGACTTGTTGTTTCACATTCCCAAGACCCAAATCAAGTTTCTGGGGAATGGGGGGGGGAGTGGAAAGAACTTCTCCTTAGCCTTTCCTCTGACAGGGTAACAAATTCAGGACTTTCCTCCTATCCCCCAAAGTTCCTCTGTTCTAAGTAAATTCTGGCTTGGAGTCTTGGATCCTGGAGATTGCTGCTCTTTGCTTCCTTCTGAACCTTCTCACCCGAGCCTCTAAGCATTCTGAAGCTATCCTCTAGGGACAGAGCTGCTGCATGGTAAGAGTGTTGTTGAAAAAGCCAGGACAAAAACCTGGAAAAACCTAAAAGTTTGGAGACCCACATGTTTTCTCCAGCTGAAAATATCAATGTAGGTGGAACTGGGACAGCAGATGGTAGTTAAGGCATCAACCCTTAAAGATAGTTTTCTTCTAGGGATGGTACTAAAGTGCCCCAAGATCCATCCCAGGGGAGTGCTGGTGTAGGAACTTACTGATCGGAGTTTCTCTAACATGGTTCTAGCCATACAGCTCCCTGCTGACCTAATCTGAGCAAACCACGAACTTCTCTGCCTCCCTTGAGAGGAAGTAGTGCGTGGAGCCCATGCTACAGCTGTGATGACAGCTGCGACTACAGCATCATGGTGACGAGCCTGGCCTGTCTGACAGGACCTAATACTAAAGCAGATTTAAAGGCCCAAGAGCAGCAACTGAAGTCTAAGTACACATGAGGGGAACACTGGGGAGCTGTCAGGGAGCTCACTTCATCTTGTGGCAGCCTGAGAAGCAGGAGAACCTGAAGCTTGGAGGTAGTCCGTCTGCTAAACCAGAACACTGAGTGGGAAGTTCTGGCCTTACCTGAGAATCCAACAAGACCAGTTGGCATGGAGTTTGTTCAGCTGAGCTAGTTCTGGGCCAAAATCAACAAAGGCTTAAATACAAACTCCAAGACAGCTCCTCTGAGAGCCACTCAGTATTTCAGGAACTATTGTTTCTCTTCAGATGTGTGAGTGGTGGGGTCTGGATTTAGCATCAGCAGGAGCTGATATACTCTTGTGGTGGAAACCACTGCTGCCCAGAGCATCAAATCTGATCTTTCATGTAAAAACCTAAATATAAATAAATCCTTCACAGCAGTGTGGCATAGGACGGTGAGCTTGTGCTCAGCTGGGTTCTGTCTCAGATTCTGGTACTTACTAGGTCAGAACCTGGGCAAATTACTGATTCAGGGAAACTGGCTTAAACAGGTCTTGTGATTAAATGAGACCAGATGCAGACAAAGGCCCAACTAATATAGACTCAATAAATTTTATCTGCTAAGTGTGATCTCCTGTGGTTCTGTCATGGTTGTCTGACTTGACACAAGCACTTTCTCTACATCATGAACTTCACTTGAACTTCGTTCCTTATAACCTCTGTAGCTTGTCAGTCTAAACCCAGCTTGGTACCTCATACTTTGCTTACCTCCCTCTTCCCAAGTAGACTCTTCGCACCTGGGATTACATAAACCTGTTCTTGTCCTGAGAAATTGTTTCAAATACCTTGAGTGTTGCTTGTTGATTGCTTAGGGATCAAAGTGTGGTTTTGGTGGATGGATCTTACAAGGTTGGAGCTAGGCTAGTAATATGGAGAACTCACTTAAGGCTGCAAATGGATTCCCTAATGAACTAAAAGCAGGGACTGGATAAAATCTTGAGACTCTCGTAGGTTGAACAAACTGGCAAACAGGTTCTTTTTGTAGACTACAAGTGCCACTTGAGGCAACCTTGACCTCCATTCTGTAGCCATGGCTATAACTTACCCTTGATAACCTACTCTTGATTGAAGGCCGTAAAACTATCCCGGGACTCCTCCACAATCAGCTGTAGCATTCAGTTTAGCAGCAAGTCCCTGGGGGGCAGGTGGACAGGTGGTGGGATTGTAGATACATGGTAGTGACTTAAACCCAGATCCAGCACCTGCCTGAGCCTGGCAGAGCCCAAGAGCTGTAACCTTGGCTGCTACTCAGTTAATTTCACTTGGGTGACATTGAGCTTTGTGCCAAGTCACAAGCCTTAAGAACC
This sequence comes from Meles meles, assembly GCF_922984935.1. Classification (NCBI taxonomy): domain Eukaryota; kingdom Metazoa; phylum Chordata; class Mammalia; order Carnivora; family Mustelidae; genus Meles; species Meles meles. The sequence continues at coordinate 88,900,874 of NC_060070.1, read as the reverse complement.
CATGGTTTGGCGTTATAGCCCTGAAGGGGGTCCAGGCTTACTCAGCTGTTAGGTTAGGCATAAGCTAGGTGAGGGCCAACTGAGTGCTGCCAGGTGTTGCTGATAATGGACTGGATGGTAAATCCAGTGGCTTGTCTGGGCTTTGTCTCCTGCTTCTAGAGAACTGAATGGAGGAGGATGGATCCAGAATGAGGCAAAATCTAGACTGATGGTTTCCAGGGAAGCTATTATGACAAAGCTTGCCTTTTAAGCTTTCCCTAAAGGACCTCAACAGTAGAAAAATGTGGTGGTTCGTGGAGTCAAAAAGCTGAGGTCCTGTAGACATTAGGGCTAGATGTTGCTTCAGCCTGGATTCTGCCATTTCTTATTTTAATTGAATTAAGCTGGCTGAGTATTTGTCCTGTTAAAATGAACACACTAAAGCCTATTTCTGAGCCATGAGGTTTCAGCTATAATCATAGGGAGCTTGGCCAGTCCTATAACCAGTAACTATCAGTTGACAACCTTGTACTTCTTCCCCTGCCTAAGTTCTTTTGTCACCATCCGGTGTGGTGCTCAAGAGACTCTTATCTTTTGCATAGCTCCCACCCCCTAGCATAAGCTGTCCTCAACCCTTACCTGGCTAGCATATTCCTTTTTTCCAGCTTGGTTCCTGGTTTTCCCTCATCACTAAGCTGCATACCCTTGATAGGGTAACTCTTACTTTGGAAGTCATGGTAGGTGAGGGACAGTGGGGGAGGGGGTTTATATAGCCAGGTCCTTTTCAAGTGGAGGCCTCCTAGCAGGAAGAACAGAAGCCCACTCTTTGAGGAATAAGACTCCCTTCTTGTGCCATGAGGGAAGGAGGTCCTCTTGAGGACAGTGCAGGCTGTAGAGGTTCCCACCTCTTGGCCAAACTCCATTTGTCATAGTCCATGCTCTCCTACAGAGAGCCCAGTCCCTGAACACTTGGTGAATCTCCAGCCCAGCATGCTTCCTTCATGGGCATGGGGTAGGTGTTGGGTCTGCTTGTGACCTATCTGGTTCTATCATCTTTACCAAAAATGATGGCACCATTGAAAGCTCTTGAGGTGATTTAAGATAGTGTGGGAACTGCACGAAAGCCTTAGACTAAGAGGTAGCCCTGTGGGGAAGAAATGGTCTCTTGCCATCCTTTTTTCTTTGAGAAGTTTTTCAGGAAATCGAGGTGAGGGCAAACTGCTGACTCCTTGGACACTTGTTTCAGAACTAGTTGCTGGTTCCATCTACTCCTGTCTGCTGCAGAATTACCTTTCTTTGTGACAACTTTGCAGGGTTAAAGCAGGACTGAGAGGACTGACACTTATTTCAACCAATTCCTAGATACCATGCTTTTACCACTAAACAAGCTCTTCTGGAGCTGGCTATTCCAGATCCCCACAATCTCATGCACAATATAATCTGACAGTCCTCTTAACTTTGTGTTCTCTTTGAAGAAAACCATAATTGGCAGAGGAGGAAAAAACACCCGAATAAATGGCTCTTGATAGGAGGAGAATCCCAGAGAAGTTTAAGATCATTCAGATCTGTCCATACTCAAACTTCAGAAGTAGTTCACTTTCCCAACCTAATCATCTAAATCTCCAAACAAGTTCTTTTCAGTCCCTTTGCTTAGAAAGAAGCACTTTGTATTAGGGATGTTGCAGACTTTTTTTTTCTTTTTCTTTTTTTTCTGGGCATTAGAACTACCTTGCATATTAAAGATTTGTTTCATATCTAGTCTGCCCAGTGGCTTTCTTTAGGGGTGCTGGAATTTCTCTTGCTTGAAAGGCCTTCTTTGCTTCAGTAACAGAACAAAACCTAAAACAACTTTCAGGGTTCCATCCATTTTAAATACAAAAGTCTAACTTTTTCTAAACCATTAAATGTTTCAATGACCTTTATTGCATTATCAACCTCTCCTTATTGACCCGAGATGCTTTTATTCTAAATTAACCTATGTGGACTTCTACTTTCTGTTCCAATATGAAAGGGTTTAGAAGTCAGGTTTCTTGCTGTAGGGACAAGACTGCTAAATTAACTGAATCAACTCCTAGATCGATCAGAATTGAGGTCACAGGGTAAACTTCTGTCCTGGAAACTGGTGGGAAAGATAATCTTACCTTGCCAAGAGCAAAAACCATAGCTGGAACTAGCAACCAATCAGTGGGAACACTTAAAGGATAATTGTCAAACTGCAGGAGGCTCTGTGGACTAGCTTGAGAGTTTAAAAACTCTGGGGACCCAGTTTTAGGAGATCCCCACACTTCCATGACTTTTACCTCCTAGGTGGGCTGTTTGGGCATGGAGAAAATGGTCCTGGGCCTTTAAAAGAAATAGTCGGCCTGATGGAACAGTCTCCTGGAGATCTACCTTGGCTAGCTAAGAAGACCAAAACCCAAGCATTATCTGAAAGCAGAAAGAAAGGGTGGGAAAGTCTAACATGTCAGCCTGAGGATTCATAGGTCCTGCCTGGCCTTATAAGCCAGCATTGCAATTTGGCTGGAGTGGGGCAGGACATAAAATCTGTGAGGGGCACTTGGGAATCTGCTATCCAAGTTTTTATAACTCCGCAGGAGGACTTTTTCTGGTGCTTTGTCAGTCCTGTTTCTGGGCTCCAGCCCAAGGGTTTCCATGCTCTATCCTGCCTTGCTTCCATGTGAAAAAGCAGAACTGAATCTTCAGACCTTCACAGGTGCAATTGTCTTGTGTTGCTAGAACAATCTCTCAGATGCCTACTTAGTTGCTAGCATTTGGATAGATGGTAAGTAGGGTATAAATCTTCAGTGATTTAGAAAAAGCCCTTAAAATTTCCCCAGGACTAAACTCTCCCTTCTGGCTCACAGCTTACAAGCATTTTAAGTCCACTGGGAGCTGCATTGCCTGACCTGGTCACCTGTATGGACTTGAGTCTCACAGTGAGGGGACATGGTCTCCTTAAATCCAGCCCATTGACACTTCACCGTAGATTCTAGTTCTGATTTGTGCATTAAAAAAAAAAAATGCTGGTCATCAAACATTCTACTCAAGCTGGTGATTCAGACCACTGCAAAAGGTCTTATTGGGAAGGATTCCAGCTAAGGGCAAGACACCCCCCACTCCCCCGCAACCTGTCTAACTCTCCAGAGTCCAATTTCTTTGAGTCCCATTTAATGAGCAGGCATGGATGGGAGTGTTGACAAGTTCTATAATGAGTTTTTGTTTAACTTTTGAACCTATTTCTTGTTTTTAAACTGCCATGTCAAGTATCTCCTTCCCCATGTCAACAAGATCTCTAGACCTCCATTTGATACCTGATGACTCCTTTACATCCACCTTCTGGCCAGGAATGCTTCATACTCTCATCCAGGAATCTTCTGGCCAGGAATACCTCATACTATCAGTTAGGTAAGATTCAAAATATCAGCTGGCTAACAAGCTAACCAAGAATCCAAAAGTGGATTCCTCCTCTGCTTGTCTAGTGGCCCTCAAAGGTGGACCAACCAAAGTACCACACATCCCTTAGGATTCATTCCCCACTGGAAGAATTGAAGACTTCAGACTAAAGCAAAATGTTCCAAAGGTGCTACAACTGCTTCCCTTCCTAATTATGAAACTCAAATTTGAGGACACTATGCTTAAAGGCAAAGCAGTCCAGGTGCCAAGTCAGTCCTTGAGCTTTCAGTAGAACGGTTTTGTGATCCTATGGCATGAGTACCCTATCTAGGGTCCATAATTAGACATCTAAAATTCAATGAAAGAATTTTGGCTTGTCCTCAGGGGTAAGTTAATCTTGAAGGTTCTGTTGTGGTTCATGCTTGGAATCTAAGTGGAGCCAGCAGGTAATAGAGAACTTGACTTATGCTCCTCAGAATCTGACACTGGTCTTGTGAACATTTTAACTTTTCATAGAATTCATGGATTTAATTGCCTTACTCTAGAGTTCACTGATCAAAAGTAGATGATGGCCGTATTAGTTCATGGCATATGTGTTACATGCAAATTCTCTGCAAGGTTTTCTTACCCACTTCCTCATCATATGCAAATATTCACTTGTATATTTGAAATATGTAACTAAACATCTAACACTATAAAAATGGACTTTTTTGTTTTTTCCACATTTCCCTATTCATATGCTCCCTTGGTATTGGACATGTAAGCTGATTCCCTACTGACCCAGGTAATGCTAAATGAACTTGAATGGAGAGACATTCTTAGACAATTATGGTAGCTTTTTGGAAGTACCTAGGTTTTCCTCACTACTTGAGTCAGCTCTGTTCTAAACTTGAGCTTCCTGAGCAGTGTTAAAGATCTTGGATGAACACATTTTATGAGGGATAAGATCTACTTATTGGGCACTATTTGAAAACTAAACATGAGAATTTTTTAATACTTCTGAGAGAATTTAGTTTGGGGGAATTTCCCAAGGTAGAGATGGGAATTCTGTTCTCAGATGTTCTTATACTCAGATCTTTTTTCCCAGCTTAACTAGGTATCCACATCTTTTTGGAAAGAGATGACCTCTTATGTTCAGTTAGCCAACATATAGTACATCATTAGTTTTTGATGTAGTGTTCAATGATTCATTAGTCATACTAGCATACTTGGGAGCAGTGCCAATGAATCCTCCTTGAGCAGCAAGATGTGAATAGAACTTTTCCTGACTTATCAAAGGAGTAGAAGACAGTTACTGGAGACTTAGTTCTCCTAAAGGGTCACTGATGAGAGCTAGAAGCAGAGTAAGAAACTAAAGGGTCTTCTGTCTTGGTCACTAAACTGAAAGGAGGCCAAGCTTGGAATTGGTTAGTATTGGAATTGTTCAGCTCTAAACTCTACATGTAACTAAGTACCACCTGCAGAGCTGAACAAGTAGCAGGGAAGATAGCCCTATAGGGACACATGGGGATTAAAGACTGTGAATTGTCCTAGTTGAAGGAATGCCCTCTCTAAAGGAATAGTACCAGGCACTGGCATCAGCAGTAGATAAAACTAAGTGGGAGAGGAAATCCAATCAGAAGCCAAGAATGTAGATGGATCAGAATATGGTTGATAAACCGTAAGATAAATCCTCAGAGGCTATAACCTAGGGAGTGTCTGAGGCCCTTAACACTGTCTTGACTGTGCAGTGGGGTGGGTTAAAAAGTCCACTAAACAGAAACATAGAAAATGTGCTAGTGGGAAACACTTAGATCAACAAAATGAACTTTATTAGAGATGCCTTGAGGTGAGGTTCAGACCTAACCATCTCTCCAGAAAAACCTGGGGGCCTTCTCTGTACCTACTCTAGCAGCCTGCAATGTTGAAAAAGTTGGGTTTGGGCAAGGAATGAATTAGGCTTTTACCAACCCTCCAGTTGTTTATGTACTGTCCTTGCTAACCTGAGACTTCATTTGTACTTTAGCCTCTGCCCGTCTTTTCCGGTCTTTGTCCCCACCTCTGTTAACCAGGAAATCTGAACAAAGTGAAAACTAGTTTCAAACTTAGTCACTTTTCTAGTCTTGGAATTTCACTATCAGAACTAAAAAGTAACCTTAACAGTAACCTCATTTGAAGATGGTTTATAACCTCTGAGTTTCCTTGACACTAACTCTAGATACAATACAATGGCTATTTTTTCTATGAACTTCCTCAAACTGGACATACCATGGGCTTGGCCATTAGCATGCTTCCTTAAAGTGGTTGAAGCCCAAGAAATTCAATCCTGAAAACACTTCTAGATACTTCTACCCTGACCTCACCCTGATGGCGCTCTTGGTGTTCTACTAAAAGCAGCGCATCTACATGCCTAGTGAATGCTCACTAGCCCCCCACTTAAAGACAAGTAGTAACTTAGATCTAGATTAAGATGATTCTAAGTCTTGGAACTGGTGAAGATTTAACTTTTGCATGAAATGAAGTTTGAGGGGAAGTATTGAATATTGTCATTGTCTATTCAAAGACTTGAATTGTATAGGAGTTGACTAACTTTGGACTATTAATACCCACCCAGGCTTACAAGAGACTCTGTACAGAATTTTGTAAAGGGAAACTTGAGTGAGCAAACAGTATATTCATCAGCTGCTTAGACATGAAAGATCTCAGAATGCTTATGGCTGGCAGTAAAACTCTGAAGTATAAGTACTAATGGAATGACAGACCATGAGCTGGAGTTCAGAGAAATGAACATAATGAAAACTGCCATAGTGATGGCAGTAGAGCTTAGTAGCTATACCAAGTAATGTCAAGATAAACTTGCTTAAAGAAGGGGGATAGGAGAAGAATAAATGAAACAAGATGGGATTGGGAGGGAGACAAACCATAAATGACTCTTAATCTCACAAAACAAACTGGGGGTTCCTGGGGGGAGGTGGGATTGGGAGAGGGGGAGCGGGCTATGGACATTGGGGAGGGGAGGCGAACCATAAGAGACTATGGACTCTGAAAAACAACCTGAGGGTTTTGAAGGGTCAGGGGTGGGAGGTTGGGGCAACCTGAGGGTTTTGAAGGGTCAAGGGTAGGAGGTTGGGGGAACAGGTGGTGGGTAATGGGGAGGGCACGTTTTGCATGGAGCACTGGTTGTTGTGCAAAAAGAATGAATACTGTTATGCTGAAAAAATAAATAAAATGAGAAAAAAAAATCCCTTAACTTGTGCATGTGTATGCCTTCTTCCTGAACCTACCTCCTTGAAATGCCTAATCAGATTCAGTCTGTCTTCTGTACTTGCCCATCACCAACCCCATCTGCTTCAAGACCTAAATTTTGTGTAGGGTATGCACTTGTCAAATACCTATTTCATGGAAAGGGATTGGAATCCTTACTACCCATCCTTTACTCTTGATGTTAAGATTCAAGGTTTCCCAAGTGGCCCTTGAAGAAAAGGTCTCAGGTCTGAAAGACTGGGGAAGCTCTTCAGTTGGACAATAACCAAGTAATGAAGAACAAGGGAGAACTAGAGAGGATTGGGAAGACCATTCCTCTTAAATGGAGAGGAGGGTGAAGTGCTGGAATTCACATGTCTGTATTCTGACCATTGAGGAACTTCAAACTTAGTCCTATCCTCATAGAACTTTCTCTTTCATAAACTTGTTAAACCTTCTAGAAGACAGGTGGCCAAGTGTGGCAGGCAACCATTAGCTGATGGAAATGAACTTGAGGTGGAACTGAAATGACTTTTTTGCCTGAGCCAAACAAAAAATTAGAACTTTTTAAAAACTCTCACAGAGAGCGTGAGCACACAAGCAGGGGGGAAAGCAGAGGGAGGGGGAGAAGCAGTCTCTAGGAGCCTGACATGGGGCTCCATCCCAGGAGCACGGGGTGTTACTCACAATCATGGGACACTACATCAAAAACTAATGAACTGTATGGTGACTAACATAATAAAACTGTTTAAAATATACTTTTAAAAAAACTAGCTTCGGGCACTCTTGCTGAGATTTTAACTCCTGAGCCCTAAGATAATCCTTATTAATACTCTCCTCTATACAGCCTGTATTCTGTCCTTCTCCAAAATATTCCAGCTCCTGCTTGTGTTCGCTAGATCCTACTTTTATTTTTTTCAAGGAATAACCTATTTTCTCCCATTAGAGACCTTACTGTCCATTCCATATTAACATAACCCTGTTTACTGGTGCCTCTACCTGACTTTAAAGAATCCTGGGGGGCACCTGGGTGGTTCAGTCATTAAGCATCTGCCTTCAGCTCAGGTCATGATTCCAGTGTCCTGGGATTGAGCCCCATATTGGGCTCCCTGCTCAGCAGGCAGCCTGCTTCTCCCTCTCAAGCACCTGAATGCTTGTATTCCCTCTCTCACTATCTCTATCATAAATAAATAAAATCTAAAAAAAAATAATCCTGAGTGTTCAGACAGCACAAATATATCTTGCTTAGCTGCATGTGCTGGCTTTTTGCTGTGTCCTACATGTTCATGAAGGCCTGGTTTTGAGACTAGTTCATCTTTCATTAGAACTGGACCCTTTAGGAACCTACATTCCTTACATGATCATACAAATTTCAATATGGTCTGTGAAAATAGTTCTTAACCTGCACCTATTTAGAGAACTACCTCAGCAGTAAAAGGTAACTCCTAAAAGTTGGACTTACTTGAAGGAGGTTGAGAGTTGGAGATCTAATCCAATGTTTTCTTTATTGGAGCAGAGAACCATCCAGCCTGTCTACTAAATTGGAATAGTCATAGTTCAACCACAGGACAGGGCAAGAACACAAATCAAAATCCAATCCTCAAGGGCATGAGGTAGCCGTTGAAATTTGGTCTAGCTTGAAGGATGAAATGATAAGACAGGTTACTGGGATCGGAATGGAAGAATTCTAAGGGTTGGTGGTCTGGAACAGCAAGAAAGTGAAGAAAAAGGTCCCCCAACTCCTAGGTTACTTTTATTATAGCTTCCTTTAACCCCAGCCATGGGAAAGCATAAGTTGGAGTAGGATCAGAAAACATTATGAAGTCAGGGTATTAAGTACAAGTTAAACTCCTAGATATTCCATGCCTATATCTTACCATGTCTTTAACAACTGGGACTCTGCCTGAATGATCCAGGATACCAGCTCCATAAGCTTGGTAGGGTAAGGATTTAGAAATCTAACTTCCAGACCTCAGGTAAGTTCTGCCTTAATCTGTAATGAGAGGCAGGCTTTATAGATCCAGTGAACTTGTTTAGTAGGCCAAAGCTCTCAATCAAGGGGTCCCTGATCCCTGTTTCAAGCTGACAAGCAAAACCATATGATAATTGACTCTCCCTGCTTAACTTACTTCACTCAGCATAATCTCTTCCAGTCCCATCCATGCTGACAGGCAGAAAAAAGTTTACGGACTAGATATTACATGTGAAAGTAGGGAAACCTATTATAAGCATGCATAGCCCTACATGGAGGCACATGCATGTTCAAAATATCTTCACAACATGCCCTGAAATACAGGTACTATCAGTAAAGATAAAGAGCATCAGTCTTATCCTCCTGCATGGACTCATGTAACATGGCTTAATTACTATCCAGCACTGACATTAACTTGTCATGCTTTGTCCATCCTTTTGATAATGTCTAATTACTTGTGTTGAATAGAATGGATGATCAAAGGGCTCTTAGGCTAGTTGCTTATTTGTGACACTTGTGGAGATGCAACATTTACCTGTCTTAATGGGCCCACGTGGACTTAAATAACATTGGCATCAAATTTGATCTCCTTGACCTACCTTGTGGCTTATCCTTTAGATGTTCTGTTCCCTCAGAGTCCTGGGACAAGATATCTAGAGGCTCAATCCCAAACTTGAACTGAACTTCTCATGCTTTGAAGAATATTTTGGCTCAACCTCCTTTTTTTTTTTTTTTATTTTACAGAGATCACAAGCAGGCAGAAAGGCAGACAGAGAGAGGAGAAAGCAGGCTCCCCTTGGAGCAGAGAGCCCAATGTGGGGCTCAATCCCAGGACCCTGGGATCATGACCTGAGCCGAAGGCAGAAGCTTTAACCCACTGAGCCACCCAGGCACCCCATCTCAACCTCCTTTTATGTCAGATTCAGGGTAATTGATCTGTTAGGCTAGAGACCAGCCAAGGGTATATAAGTCAATTTATCCCCAAAAGCATTAGTCAATTCTGATTATCTGGTAGAGCATAGTGATTCAGACTATGGTTTTCTTTTTTTTTTTTTAAGGTATTTTTAAAAAATATTTTATTTGTCAGAGAGAGAGCGAGCACAGGCAGACAGAGTGGCAGGCAGAGACAGAGAGAGAAGCAGGCTCCCTGCCCAGCACAGAGCCCGATGTGGGACTCGATCCCAGGATGCTGGGATCATGACCTGAGCCGAAGGCAGCTGCTTAACCAACTGAGCCACCGAGGCATCCCCAGACTATGGTTTTCTTGATGAAAATGGAGAAGGAGATGCTGGTGCAGTTTTCAGGAAAGCCATCAGATCCTTCTTCCAAAACAATCCTGTTGTAGAATCACTCTTCCAATGGTAGTACCTGATAATGTCCACACATTCCATTCCCTGGGAAATGGGTACTGACTCCTCTGGATTTATGGAGTTCATAGGAGTCTTTTAGGATATGCAGAAGCCTAAGAGCTACTGAGCATTGTGACATAGGGATGACTGTAACCAAAAAGTGATCTCACCCATGAAGTAGCATACCGAAGGACATCAGAAAGAGTTTCCCCATGCCCAGAAAGAGGTATGAGAAATAGCCAGAGCCTTGGCTATCTTTCCTGAAGGTAATTCTGATCATCTGGACTACCACTGTGTCCTTGTTCTCCCAGAAGCAAACTAGTACACCTGTTTCAGGAACAAGATCTGGATCATCAAAAGGCAGTTAGTTGAGTCTAGATAAACTACTGAATATCAGAATGGAAGAATCCAGAATGGATTCTACTGACATGTAGAGGAAAATTTCTGAAGACTTGATTTTTTTTTTATATTTTTATAAATTTATTTTTTTTTCAGCATAACAGTATTCATTGTTTTTGCACAACACCCAGTGCTCCATGCAATACATGCCCTCCCTATTACCCACCACCTGGTTCCCCCAACCTCCCACCCCGGCCCCTTCAAAACCCTCAGGTTGTTTTTCAGAGTCCATAGTCTCTTATGGTTCACCTCTGCTTCCAATTTTTTTTATAAACATATAATGTATTTTTTCTTTTTTTTTTTTTTTGTTTATTTACAGCATAACAGTGTTCATTGTTTTGGCATCACACCCAGTGCTCCATGCAGTACGTGCCCTCCCTATTACCCACCACCTGGTTCCCCCAACCTCCCACCCCCCCCGCCCCTTCAAAACCCTCTGGTTGTTTTTCAGAGTCCATAGTCTCTCATGGTTCATCTCCCCTTCCAGTTTCCCTCAACTCCCTCTCCTCTCCATCTCCCCATGTCCTCCATGTTATTTGTTATGCTCCACAAATAAGTGAGACCATATGATACTTGACTCTCTCTGCTTGACTTATTTCGCTCAGCATAATCTCTTCCAGTCCCGTCCATGTTGCTACAAAAGTTGGGTATTCATCCTTTCTGATGGAGGCATAATACTCCATTGTGTATATGGACCACATCTTCCTTATCCATTCATCCGTTGAAGGGCATCTTGGTTCTTTCCACAGTTTGGCGACCGTAGCCATTGCTGCAATAAATATTGGGGTACAGATGGTCCATCTGTATCTTTGGGGTAAATACCCAGCAGTGCAATTGCAGGGTCATAGGGAAGCTCTATTCTTAATTTCTTCAGGAATCTCCACACTGTTCTCCAAAGTGGCTGCACTAACTTGCATTCCCACCAACAGTGGAAGAGGGTTCCCCTTTCTCCACATCCTCTCCAACACACGTTGTTTCCTGTCTTGCTAATTTTGGCCATTCTAACTGGTGTCAGGTGGTATCTCAATGTGGTTTTAATTTGATTCTCCCTGATGGCTAGTGATGATGAACATTTTTTCATGGGTCTGATAGCCATTTGTATGTCTTCATTGGAGAAGTGTCTGTTCATATCTTCTGCCCATTTTTTGATTATCTGTTTTGTGTGTGTTGAGTTTGAGAAGTTCTTTATAGATCCTGGATATCAACCTTTTGTGGGTACTGTCATTTGCAAATATCTTCTCCCATTCCGTGGGTTGCCTCTTTGTTTTGTTGACTGTTTCCTTTGCTGTGCAGAAGCTTTTGATCTTGATGAAGTCCCAAAAGTTCATTTTTGCTTTTGTTTCCTTGGCCTTTGGAGACATATCTTGAAAGAAGTTGCTGTGGCTGATATCGAAGAGGTTACTGCCTATGTTCTCCTCTAGGATTCTGATAGATTCCTGTCTCACATTGAGGTCTTTTATCCATTTCAAGTTTATCTTTGTGTACGGTGTAAGAGAATGGTCGAGTTTCATTCTACATATCGCTGTCCAGTTTTCCCAGCACCATTTATTGAAGAGACTTTTTTCCATTAAATATTTTTTTCCTGTTTTGTCGAAGATTATTTCACCATAGAGTTGAGGGTCCATATCTGGGCTCTCCACTCTGTTCCACTGGTCTATGTGTCTGTTTTTATGCCAGTACCATGCTGTCTTGGTGATCACAGCTTTGTAGTAAAGCTTGAAATCGGGTAACGTGATGCCGCCAGTTTTGTTTTTGTTTTTCAACATTTCCTTAGCAACTCGGGGTCTCTTCTGGCTCCATACAAATTTTAGGATTATTTGCTCCAGCTCTTTGAAAAATATCGGTGGAATTTTGATCGGAATGGCATTGAAAGTATAGATTGCTCTAGGCAGCATAGACATTTTAACAATATTATTCTTCCAATCCAAGAGCATGGAACAGTCTTCCATCTTTTTGTGTCTTCTTCAGTTTCTTTCATGAGTGTTCTGTAGTTCCTCGAGTACAGATTCTTTACCTCTCTGGTTAGGTTTATTCCCAGGTATCTTATGGTTCTTGGTGCTATAGTAAATGGAATCGATTCTCTAATTTCCCTTTCTGTATTTTCATTGTTAGTGTATAAGAAAGCCACTGATTTCTGTACATTGACTTTGTATCCTGCCACGTTACTGAATTGCTGTATGAGTTCTAGTAGTTTGGGGGTGGAGTCTTTGGGGTTTTCCATATAAAGAATCATGTCATCTGCGAAGAGAGAGAGTTTGACTTCTCCATTGCCAATTTGAATACATTTTATTTCTCTTTGTTGTCTGATTGCTCTTGCTAGGACTTCTAATACTATGTTGAACAAGAGTTGTGAGAGTGTGCATCCTTGTGTTTCTGATCTCATCGGGAAGGCTGCAAGCTTTTTCCCATTATGCCAATAAGCTAAGCAACCTAGATGAAATGGATGCATTCCTGGAAAACTACAAACTCCCAAAATTGAACCAGGAAGAAATTGACAACCTGAATAGACCGATATCTAGTAACGAGATTGAAGCAGTGATCAAAAACCTCCCAAAAAAACAAGAGCCCAGGACCTGACGGATTCCCTGGGGAATTCCACCAAACTTTCAAAGAAGAAATAACACCAATTCTCCTGAAGCTGTTCCAAAAAGTTGAAGCAGAAGGAAAACTTCCAGACTCTTTTTATGAAGCCAGCATTACCCTGATCCCCAAACCAGGCAAAGACCCTACCAAAAAGGAGAATTTCAGACCAATATTACTGATGAATATGGATGCAAAGATTCTCAACAAGATCCTAGCAAACAGGATCCAGCAGCACATTAAAAAGATTATCCACCATGACCAGGTGGGATTCATCCCTGGGTTGCAAGGTTGGTTCAACATTCGCAAATCAATCAATGTGATAGAACAAATCATACCTCTGTTTCTAATATGTACTTTTGGTTGCTAGTTTTGGATTGTTATGCCAGGGTGGGGGTAGAGGGAGTGACTTCATGAGCTTGCCTAAAAGTGGTAAGTGAGTGTCCCAGTTTCCCTGGGAAGAAGACACTTTCACTGCTAAATGAGCATCTCTGGCAAACCAAAACTAGTTGGGCACCCTAAATAAAGCACAGCTACAGAAGAGGCATGTTGCCTAAAGATAAACATTGGCTTAAATGTCTCAATTTGACCTGCACAAGTAAGCTGTTAGATTTCATTAAAGACCTATGGTACAAATTACCAAATGTGGGCACTGCCAGCTAGGATTCTTTTTTGGCATCCCTGGCCGACTAGCAAGTGCTCTGGACTTGCTTGGTATCAAATGTCTTAGTCCTCCAGATGTTTTGCAACTGGGGCTGGTGTTATCAATGGACAAGAAGTCCTGTGAATGAACACGGCTCAGGTATATTGAAGAATGGAGCTCAGAATGTGCAAGTGTGTCCACAGGTGACCGGGGCCAGGACCATTTCTGAGGCCTAATGTGGGATAAGGAGTTCCTTGGTAAGCAGAACTTTAAAAATCAAAGTAAGTAGAAGGCCAAAAAAAAAAAAAAAGTCCATATGCTATGATAAGGAACCAAATTCTGGAAAGGACAGAGATGACTTATGGGGATGGCAGAACTTTGAGGATTTGGATGATAAAGTATCAAGTATTGGCGTTGAGCTGACTCCCTAGAACACTGTGTAAAGTTTCCACGGGTTAAGGGGTTGTAGTAGATTTGTCTAGCTGATTTAATGTAGGATTGAGGGATCAAGATTATAAGAATGGGAATTTCCAGATGCCAGTCTTAATTGTCACAGGGGAATAGAAGTTCCCCAGATACTTTAGGCTCCCTCTTTGCACATAAGCAAAGCAAGTTTTTTGCAGTCCCAAGTTAGCTCCCTGACAAGGATAGCAAAACAGCTATCAGGATGAGTAGAAATTCTCCTACAGCCTTAAAAGTTGGCAAGAATCCACAGAACTTTTCTAGTCTGAAGATTATAGATCACTACTCCTTGCACTTAACTCTCCACCACTGCAGGGTAACCCTGTGTACAACATGTGAGTTTGAACTGTGGAAGGAGGCATATGTAGTAGGAAATCCAGGGCTTAATACTTAGAGTTGAAGCCAGTCAGATTTTGAGTGATGGAAATGGTATAAGATAGGTTATTTTTTTAATATTTTATTTATTTATTTGACAGAGATCACAAGTAGGCAGAGAGGCAGGCAGAGAGAGAGGAGAAAGCAGGCTCCCCGCCGAGCAGAAAACCCGATGTGGGGCTCGATCCCAGAACCCTGGGATCATGACCTGAGTCAAAGGCAGAGGCTTTAACCCACTGAGCCACCCAGGCGCCCCAATAGGTTATCTTTCTTGGATAGAGTAGTTGATCCCAGTATCAACCATAGAAACTCATTGTTATAGCTATTATTCACATGAGCACTTGAACCAAAAGGTGATAGTCCTCTAACTCTAAGTATTCTAAGCAGAACTGTGGGTACTACAGTAATCATGGTTGATTTGACTTTGTTTTGGCAAGTAAATGTACTTTCAAGTGTACTATATTTGAGGGACAGTCTAGTTCGGCAGAATTATGATCAGACTGTAGGATGGAATAGAGGGGCAGTAGATATTTGTTCAGATTAAGAAGGTAAAATAAGGGACCCTCAACTCTTTAAAATGAGTCCAACAGACCCCTAAAGCATAATATAGTCCTACTATCTATAAAGCCTTATGTCCAAAGGCAACAAGGAATACGTTCAATATCTAAACACTAATTTTATGTGGCCTCCATGTTAAAGGATTCCTACTACAAGAATATGTCTCATTTTGGGTGTGAAATTAAAGTCAACAAAGCAGACCTCTCCTTTCAGGATTATTTGGAAATGGACTAGGGGATCATCCCAAAGTACTTACCCTGTGTTTTCACCTGTTTGCATAGCCTAACATAATCCTTATTGTGGAGCATAAAGAACTTGGTTTTTGGAGCCTATATCCCCTATGGGGATTTAACTCAGTACTGCTCAGGTAACATTCAGTCCACTGCTCCTACAACAATGTACCTGGGGAGTGAGGTAATGACTTTTGTGAAGATGTCTCATCAGTCCATTGTTGGAAATATCTGTTGCTTCTAGACATACTGTTACTAGGAAGTCAGATGTCAAGGTAAACTAAAACTCAAATGGCATCCAAGCTCTATCAGGCTCTCCCTGCTGGGAACAAAGGGCATCATCAAACCTGGGCAGGTCCTCAGAGCCGGTTAGAGTCAGTGGCCCAAAATAATGCAGTCCAAAACAAGGGTGATGCTGAAGGGAAAACTGATGCTGGCTATGAGATTCAGAATAGAAGGGTTTCAGGCCCTATAAAGGCAGAAGCAAAGATCAAAAATGAGAAGAATAAGACAGAATGCTATTCAACTTAACCCCAGTGGCCACACTGTGCTGGCAAAGGGATGTTGAAAGGCTCCTACTCAGAAGCTGGATCAATATTCAGAGATAAGAATGTATCTTTGTAAGGTATGAAACTCTATATACGTACCATATTGAGCTAGTGAGTCATTCTTCAAACCTACTATATCTTGGATTTCTTGATCTTTCTTTTTTTTAATATTTTATTTATTTGACAGAGAGAAATCACAACTAGGCAGAGAGGCAGGCAGAGAGAGAGGAGGAAGCAGGCTCCCTGTGGAGCAGAGAGCCCGATGTGGGACTCTATCCCAGGACCCTGGGATCATGACCTGAGCCGAAAGCAGAGGCTTTAACCCACTGAACCACCCAGGTGCCCCGGATTTCTTGATCTTTCAAGGAAGTTAAGTTTCTAGGAATTCTTATTTCAAAACCTAAGCAGAAGGAGAAACAGACTCCCCTCTGAGTGGGGAGTACAATGCAGGGCTCAGTCCCAGGACCCTGGCATCCTGACCTCAGCAGAAGGGAGATGCTTAACCAAGTGAACCAACCAGGCGCCGCTGGCTTATTGATTCTTTTAAATAAAAGTCGCTGAAGAGAGGCTCCGTAGAGGAAGGGTGCTCAGATCCTCCTCCATCACCCTGGAGGCAGGAAATAAATCTCCCAAGTGAAAAGTACCCTCCCCATAGCAGAAGGTGGAGAGACATCCCCATCCTCAGACTGGAAAATTTAGAGCAAAGTAGGCTGTAGAAACAACCCTGGTTACTTTTACTAATGTACCACTCCCCCCAAATGCCATTGAGAATTCTTTACTAATTGAGCCTCTTAAAGTTACATTTTTCTTTCACCTGTGACTTCCTCACAGGTATATTGTCTCTTTGTCTAAGAAGTATGCAAACCTCCTGCTGTGATCCTTTCTTTGGTCTCAATTTCATTATTGGGCTTCCCTGTGCATGTAATAAAACTCTGGCTTTTTCTCCTGTGGGGGGAGAGAGAGAGAGAAATAAGCATAGGTAGATTTGACTTACAATCCACTTAAACACATCTAAAATCATTACCATTTTTTGTCACAGATTTTACTGTTTCTGGTTTTTTGCATTACTCAATTTTTTACTACTGTATTAGAACTTGGCATATATTAGTACTTGGCAGTTAGTTTTGGCTACTTCTGTTATTTCATCTTTTCTACTACTGCAAGTTATGTTTTTAAATAAAATGGATAAAGCCTATGGGATAAGAAATGTCATTCTGTACCTGGAACCTTTACATCTTTCATACTTAATCCTTTCTTACATCAGTTTTTTTTTTCCCTTTTTATTTATTTTTTCAGCGTAACAGTATTCATTCTTTTTGCACAACACCCAGTGCTCCATGCAAAACGTGCCCTCCCCATCACCCACCACCTGTTCCCCCAACCTCCCACCCCTGACCCTTCAAAACCCTCAGGTTGTTTTTCAGAGTCCATAGTCTCTTATGGTTCGCCTCCCCTCCCCAATGTCCATAGCCCGCTCCCCCTCCCCCAATCCCACCTCCCCCAGAATGGCTAAAATTAACAAGTCAGGAAATGACAGATGCTGGAGAGGATGTGGAGAAAGGGGAACCCTCCTCCACTGTTGGTGGGAATGCAAGCTGGTCCAACCACTCTGGAAAACAGCATGGAGGTTCCTCAAAATGTTGAAAATAGAACTACCCTATGACCCAGCAATTGCACTACTGGGTATTTACCCTAAAGTTACATCAGTTTTTTATTGCTTCCTCTTGTGTACCATTTCACATTCCTTCTGCCTCACCTCCCATCCAGCTATGGTTGCTAATATAACCAATAGTACCTTAATTCAGTCTCATACCCGCTACTTAATTTCTGCCTCAGAGCTTTTCTCTAATTTGGAGGCATAGGATGTTCAGAATCCAGAGTATTCATGCCAAGCAAACTGGTAGTATAGGGTACTTTGCATTCGGAGGCAATCCTTGGCAGATGGAAGCTGGGATCCAATGGATAAATGCATTTCTTTATCTTAAGTCCTGGGATGGATTCCATAAGTCTTAAGTAAAATTGTTGGAGAAGCAAACATTTTCTGGTATTGGTGGCCAACTTAATGCAAACTTCTCTTGTCCTCCCCCTATGTTTACCCTTCAATCATTCCCTGATCATGTCCCTAAGTAAACTATTGGTACAAAAGATTTTTCTGGTTTTCCTGAATCTGAAACAATAGTATCTTGATCAACTTTCTCTCCAGTCATCTTCTACTTGTTGTTTTTGAAACCTCTACTTATTCTACTAGGGTTACTTTTCCGTTCTTCATGGTTCCATCTAATCCTGTGTATACCTTAATAGCTTCCTGGTAGATCTTCAGGGATCAACTCTAAGTCCTGGTGTGAGAAAAGTAGAGAAGGGGTAAAGTATATTCATGAAACAGTCCTTGGGATAGGGTTGTATGTGTATTGCTGTTGAGTGGCACCTAGTTCTTAAATTATCAGGCTCAAATGCCATTATAGAGCCAACATGCCACATTAGGTTTCTTTGAGTTCAAAGTACTTCTAGTCTAATAAACTGGGAGGAAAGAAAGTTGTTAGGAGATGTACTTTCAGTGGAAGGACAGCCAAATTGTATCCAACTCTTCCATCTTAACCATCGTCTGGTTATGCATCTATATCTAACTGCAAGAAAGATATGGAAAAGCAATCTCTAGTTGTGTTTCCACATGCCTAGAGAAACCTGTTACCATTGAAGGGAAGAACATTGAGGGGATAACTGGCAGATTCCATCATCTTGATCCTAACTTCAAGAATGTCTTGCCCTTTGAGCGGGCGGTGGGGGGGTAGTATTAATTTGCTTAAACTCTTCTAATGTATGACTCAGCCTGAGATGCATGGGATGGAAACAAGGAGTGAAATCAAGACCAGTGCAGAATTCATGCAAATACCAGTAAGTGGTCACTGACCTGGATCCGAAGCTGAGAGCAAGGACTCCTGTTTTGATCTGTGTTCCTTAAAATGCTTTTCAGTCTGACTAGGATGCCAAAGATATAACTTGCTTGCTGGCTCTACTTGTAAATCTGGGTCTATGCTTGGCCCATTTGTCTAGTAAGTTCTTAGCATCTTCCAGGTTTTAGGACTTTCACAAGCATGGGGGACAAGGTCAAATATTGCTAATAACTGTTCTACCATTATTTAATATCTGATTCACACTGATGAGGGTACAGTAAAGCTTGTCTTTATGATCCAAGATGGCCAGTTCTCTAGAGATGACACAGTGACAAGAACTATGACACTCACAATTGTTTGTTCAAGGGATGCAATCTACAAATGCATCTTAAAGATGGAAAGTCTTATATAAGGAAAGCCTAACTCCAACAGCAGTACCCTACCCCTCTGAAGCAAAAACCTAACTCAATCACAAACTTGTTTAAATCCTGTTAGAGAAATGGTAGTCTTTCTAGAAAAAAATGTCCCAGCTGTCAACTGATTGAATTTAAATAAAAAAAAATCAGTCACACAACTATACTTTGAATCTTTCCTCATTCATTTATAGTAATATAAACAGACCTACTAAAATGCTGTGATTGGGACTTACTTAACATTTTTGAAAGGTGGTACAAGTGTCTTCATTGTGGACTTGATTTAAATTTGCTTCTGACATTACTAGGAAACCTTCTGAGTAGGCCAACTGCCTTGTTACTTCCCTGAGTCTTGGAATACTAAAAGAAGCAGAGATGTTTGACATTTTATTAGTCACTATACAGTAAGTCATTAGTAAGAAGCAGAGATTTTTTTTTTAAGATTTTATTTATTTATCTGTCAGAGAAAGAGCAAGCACGTGCAGACAGAGTGGCAGGCAGAGACAGAGAGAGAAGCAGGCTCCCTGCCAAGCAAGGAGTCGGATGTGGGACTCAATCCCAGAACGCTGGGATCATGACCTGGGCCAAAGGCAGCCGCTTAACCAACTGAGCCACCCAGGCGTCCCGAAGCAGAGATATTTTTTAATAAACCTATGAAATATTACTTCAGAATGGTCAGCAGGAAATGCTGCAGTCTCTTGCTGAAATTTGTCCATTTTGATTGTCCATCGATGATTGATATTCCTCTTCCTCCTACCACCTCTTCCCTTCATCTGCCTGTATTTCTGCTGATCTGGGTTACTTGCCTATTAAATCCAAGACCCCACTGTTCCAATAGGACTGAGGCCCTAGTTAATAAGTCATTATCATGCTATTGTTGAAATTACTTACACAGTTACCTAAAACATTCGAACACCAAGAAGTCTCTCATGTTTCCAGACACATTTTTTAAATCCCTGTTATGTGGCAAGAGACTTATCTTAACATAGTAGTAGCTAGCTATTCCTGCTAATAAACTTTCTTTACTTCAGTAGACCCTTTACTGTATCCTGACAGAGGCATTCTTCTTTCCCTCCTCGATAACCAGACATCAAGTCCAACAGCACTTAAAGGTCTATGGAAAAGCATTAATTTCAAGTGGGCCTATGATGATAAAGGGGTGATGCTCCTTCTATCCCTTGCTTCCAAGACCCATGTTCTCTAGCTAGTGGGAAGAAGACACCATGTAATAGCTATTGGCTTGAAATATCTCTTCTTAAAGACTGTGCCCAAGTACTGAAGAATTTTATGTCCCGGTTGGTTTCTTAGCCATACCTTCAAAAAGCCATTCTAACATCTTATTTGACTTGCAGTTTCCAGGTCCTCTGGTAGGACCAAAATTTTTTGTCATATTCCCATTGTTTATCTACTTATAGAATGGATTTCTTAGTTTGAGACCTGTTATAGAAATAATGTATAGTGAGCCCTTGGGTACAGCTCCTGGCCAAGACACTGAACAGGAGAAGCAAGCCCATACCAAGAATTTAAAAAATGCGTGTTTCCATTAAGGATTAATCACTACTCCTTCTAGGCCCAATGGGATCCAATATCCAACATGACCCCAAGTGACTGGTCTACCTTGTTGAGAGAGAGAGTGAACTTCTCTACATAGCACCATCAAGATGTAAGCATATGCAGCTTGCAGGTTAGATATTCAGCAGTGGCAATAACTAGATAAGTTTTGTTGAGAGGGAGCTCATGCTGTTGGGCCCATGCAATAATTTCCTTTCTTGCCACCATGAATATTTCACTGGTTCAGGAAGCACTAGTGTGACTAAGGACAGAAGCTGGTTGACTTCAAATAAACAAGTTAATCATTTTATCTTGTTCAGTATCTTTCAATGTCTTAATGAACATTGATATTAGACACTCAAATCATTCTACTGATCAAATGACATGCCCCTTCCTTAGAATTTTCTAGTCATTCTTCCATTCTCATTTCTTCCAGATACCTAACCAAACAACAAAACCACTTGCCTAGAAGTCCCTGAATATCCTTGCCTCAGGCCACTCTCTTTCCAGTACAGGGTTAGATATGTAGGATTACCTTGAAGATATTGCAGGTAAGGTTCCATGCCTCTGCAATAAAGTGAGTCAAATGAATTTTTTTGGTTTCTCAGTACATATATGCTGTCTACACATTCAGTCTACTAAGTATACATACCTTATCTGTGCTTTCACGGAGTCATAATTTTGCTGGGGGAAGGTTTTGCTTGATGGTTGCTGACTGATCAGGGTAATGGTTGCTGAAGTTTGGGGTGGCTATGGGAATTAAGACAGTGAAGTTTGCCATGTTAGTTATCTTTCATGAATGAATTCTCTGCAGCATATAATGACCTATGTTGGCATTTTACTCACACTAGAACTTTCAGAATTGGAGTGAATCTTTTCAAAACTTGCCACTGTTTATCAACTAAGTTTATGTAATATTCTTTTTTCAGCGTAACAGTATTTATTTTTGCACAACACTCAGTGCTCCATGCAATACGTGCCCTCCCTATTACCCACCACCTGGTTCCCCCAACCTCCCACCTCCCGCCCCTTCAAAACCCTCAGGTTCTTTCTAAATCCTTTATTACTTCAATCTTCACAGCATCTTCCCCAGGAATAGATTCCATCTCAAATTTTCTTTCCTTTTTTTTTTTTTTTTCCAAATTTCTCTGTTAAAGTTTGATCATGAGACTGCAGCAATTCAGCCACCTGTTCAGGCTCTTCTAGTTCTCTTGATCCTTCCTCCACATCTGAAGTTATCTTCACTGAAGTCTTAAACTTTTGTTATCCATGAGGGTTGAAATCCACTTCTTCCAAGCTCCTATTAACGTTTTGACAATTTCCTTTGAATCACAAATGTTCCGTCTAGGATCACCTTCTTTCCAAAAGGCTTTTCTTGAGAGGCATCACTATCCATGGCAGCTATAGCCTTATGAGATGTATTTATTAAACAGCAAGACTTGAAAATCAGAATCACTTTTTGATCCATGGACTGCAGAATAGATATTGTGTTAACAGGCAAGAAAACACTAATCTCCTTGAACATCTCCATCAGAGCTTTTGGGAGATCAGTCACATTGTTAACGAGCAGTAATATTTTGAAAGGACTCTTTCCCTTTAGCAATAGTTCTCAGTGGGTTTAAAAATTCAGTAAACCATGTTGTAAAAAGATGTGCTGTAGGCTCTGTTTCATTTATAGAGCATAGGAAGAGTAGAGTTAACATAATTCTTAAGGGCCCTGGGATTTTCAGAATGGTAAATGAATTTGAAGCCAATGGTCAAGTCATCAGCTGCATTAGCCCCTAATAAGAGTCAATCCGGTGGATATTGTGGAGGGCACGTATTGCATGGAGCACTGGGTGTGGTGCATAAACAATGAATTCTGGAACACTGAAAAGAAATTTAAAAAATAAAAATTAAAGTCAATCTGTCTCTTTGAAGCTGAAAACATATCTGGCTTCACTTCTCTAGCTATGAAAGTCATAGATGTCTTCTAACAGAAGGCGGATTTTCTACATTGAAAGTCTATTTTGTGTAGCTACTTCTTTAATTATCCTAGATAGATCTTGATAATTACTGCAGCTTCTACATCAGCACTTGGTGTTTCATCTTGCATGGTTTCTAAAGCCTTATGAACCAACTTCTAGGTTCACCTCTAAAGCTACCTTCCTCACCTTTCAGCCTTCACAGAATTGAGTTGGGGTCTTTTTCTGGATTAAGCTTAAGAGAGATTTTAAGGGAATGCTATAGCTGGTTTGATCTCTATCCAGACTTCTGAAACTTCCTCCAATCAGCAATAAGGCTGTTTCGCTTATTTGTGTGCACTAGAGTTGCACCTTTTTTTTTTTTTTAATGTTGTTAGTCACCATACACCAAACACATTATTAACTTTTGATGTAGTGTTCCATGATTCATTTTTGCATATAACACCCTGTGCTCCATGCAATTCATGCCTTGTATTTTTTAAATTTAATTCTGTTTTTTCCAGTGTTCCAAGATTCATTGTTGATGCACCGCACCCAGTGCTCCATGCAATGTGTGCCCTCCTTTAATACACACCACCAGGCTAACCTAACTCCCACCCCCCTCCCCTCCAAAACCCTCAGTTTGTCTCTGAGTCCAGTATCTCATGGTTTGTCTCCCCCTTCTGATTCCCCCAATTCATTTTCCTTTCCTTCTCCTAATGTCCTCTGTTATTCCTTATGCTCCATAAGTAAGCAAAACCATATGATAACTCTCTCTACTTGACTTATTTCATTCAGCATAATCTCCTCCAGAACTTCATTTTGCTTACTGATGCAAGATGCCTAACTTTTCCCTGTTCTAGCTTCTAAGCTTAATCTTGGGTAGCCTTTGACTTAAAGTGAGACATGTGCCTCTTTCACTTCAATACTTAGAGGCCACTATTGGGTTATTAACTGGCCTAATCTAATTCTGTATCTCTGGGAATAAGAGGGGGAGATCTGAGAGAGGCCAGTTGAAGTCTCATGGGCATGGTTCATGCCACTCCAAAACAATTACAATGATAACATCGAAGACTATCAATCACAGATTACCATAATAGAGGTAATATTTCAAACATTTTCACTATAAGAACTACAAAATGTAACACTCCTAGAATAGTAATATTTGGGGGGAGGGAAATGGCATCAATGGACTTGGTTGACACAAGGTTACCATAAAACTTCAGTTTAAAAAAGCTATGAAGCACAATAAAGTGGTGTAATATAATGGTATATGTCTGTATTATCCAAATCTATGTCCACTAAGAGGCTTTCCCCTTATCAGTGTTTTTTCAGACTATACCCTAGCACAGCTATAATACAACAGTGGACATTCTACTAGCACCTTCATTGAGCTTTGAACTGGAGCCACTTTTTTTTTCCTCCTGTTGGTTGATTGTAAGAAACTATTCCCCATGAGGTAATGTGTGAAATTGTGGAAAGAGATGATACTAGGTCTGGACCATCCGCTTGTGTAACTTGTGCCTTCAAGACTTCACATCCCACCTGAATGTACTATGTCCATTTTTAAAATGTTTGATTTTGCCCACCCAACCTTCTGATTTGGTGGGTCTCTCTATAGTAGCTCATGATGGCAAGTATCCAGTCACTTAGAAGTCCCAAAGGTAGACCCCTTAGTCTTCTAGGGCCCTGCAGTATGTCAGGAGCTATTCTATGACAATATGGTTCCATGCTGCAACTAAAATGGCTTTGTTTCAAAAGTCTTAGGGCTTTCAAACTATGGCTTGCTAGACATTCCCTATTGGTGTTCATATCAAAGCTATCCCTTATTGGAATTTGTTGGGTTCTATAGGTCAAGTGGCAGAACTTCCTTACAGAGCCATCTACCTTTGGGCCCATTTGAAACTTGTTTTGGTTTTGGGTGTTTTTTTTTTTTTTTTCCTATTGGAACTTACACCTTCAGCATAACCTGACAAATATATTGGAACAATGTTCCCAAGTGTCATATGCTGCTTACATTTTAAAACTGCCCCCCCCCCCGCCAAAAAAAAAAAAAAAACAGCAAATTTTGTCACTTTCTCTGGCAGTAGGGAGTACAAGGTCTGATACTGTGTCCTTTATCTCCAGTGTCCTGGTATATATCAGATGACTGGAATCTTAAAATCCTCACATTGGGAACACTCTGGGTGGGTGGGGTTTCTCTTGACACCTGGCATGTCTTTCTAGGGCAGCCAGGGAACATGCTAGTCCTGTCACCAGGTCTGATTTGCATGGCCTCAACATCAAGGACTAATGTGGTATTTTGTGGTATATCAGGGTGATCAAGATGCTATGACCTTTATAGCCAAAGTGTAGGAAAGTTAACAGCCTTTTAAGGCTTTGGAATTGTACTGTTTGACCTCCTCATACAGTGTAAACTACCTCAAATCATCTCATGGGAATTGAGAACCTTTCTGCCATGCTCCTAGAGCATGTCAGGAGCATGTCATATTGGTATTTTCAAAGATACCACATCTAACAGAGCAGCTACAGTTGGGGATCACATGGAGAACTAACTTTCATCAATATCTGCCATGATGCATCTTGTTTGTATAAAGACCATAAATAAGATGCAGTGCTAGTGATCTCCATCTTGAGTCTTTGTTATTATGGTGTCATCCCAGAATTCAGTATTGCTTAGAATCAGTATGTTGGAAAGAACAATTCCAAGCCCTTGAGACTGTTCTTCTCCATAGCTCTATACCCCAGGCTAAGGAACAAATTGAGTTATTCTAGATTCAGGTCCATTCATCCGAAGTATGCATGCCTACACTCAGGAAATACTTCATAAGGTGAAGTTATAGCTCTGGAACCATTGGACTATGTGAGACTGACCTGAGTTACAACTCTTAACCTGGCCTCTACTTTGAAGGAACATGGCAACATTTCAAATCTCTAGGTCTGAGTTTTAGCTCTGATGTTAAATAGCCTCTTGTGTACAACTTAGGTAAGCAGCCTTGACAAAGGATTAAAATAGTTATGGCACACTTACACCATTCCGGAGACACCCTTTGGTGAGATTCAATTTATTACCTTCAAGTAGTGAGGTCTAGGTTTGAGGACTACTTTAGATCTGGCAACTGAGTGAAGAATCATGATCTATACTTCTGTGGTTTATACCATCCTTCCCAGCTCTCGGTATTCTCACTGCCCCCAATCTACAAATAAAATATTCCAGTCATTTGCACATATTCCTTGCATGTTAGGAAATTATTGTATACTAGCCATGATCAGAAGTCCCTGCAACCACAATACACTAGTGGTTATACCAGGCTTTCTGCTCTTCAGAATAATTTCTTTGCCTCTAAAGGCTACATGCCAATTCTGGTTGCTATAACCATCTATACCAGGGAGCTCTGTTTCAGAGCAACTTCTATCTCCTTTCTGGCCTGCAGAGGACAAACAGTCCACACTAAGCTTATAAACAATTACTTGTCC
The DNA here is from genome assembly GCF_922984935.1 of Meles meles. Classification (NCBI taxonomy): domain Eukaryota; kingdom Metazoa; phylum Chordata; class Mammalia; order Carnivora; family Mustelidae; genus Meles; species Meles meles. Next base: position 88,874,889 of record NC_060070.1, on the reverse strand, counting down.
TCTTTAATGTATTCTGTATTATCCTAGTGAAGGGCAGCTGGTGGGTATATTACACATATTGTACATATTATGTACACTTACATAAGACTAACGCTGCTAAGCATCTAAGCCTTGACACTATAGTGAGTTCTGGAACTTCCACTTTATTTGTAAAGGTCATTATGATGTTGAAGCTTCAAGAAAAAATCTCAGCATTAGACCAGTTTTGGGTGTCATTTTTAGGATGTTAAATCCTATACAATAGTGGTATGTCATTCTATCCAGCTTTTTAATCAACCCACACCTTTTTTAACACCCTCAATATCTACTTTCCAATTCCTATTGACACATAGTAGGTAATAGAAATCTTTCAGTGAATGTTTATTTCTTCCTAAAGACAGCTTATTTTCCTCTTCAGGAAGCCCTAGTTATTTGCCTTGATGAATTAAGAAAAGGTGAGGAATGAGTTTGATGACAAGCATTATCTTGTATCTAGTTTTTTTGTTGTTTGTTTTTTTAGTGTTATGTAAACAACGAATCTTATATCTGTTTTGGGTGATATCTTAGCATGATCTCCAGGAAAAGGGCAGTGGATCTCCACTTGCAGGTGAAAGGGTCTGCCATCCTGGAGGTTTCAAAGAAATCTGATTCAATATTCTTGGGCCCATCTACTTAGGATAACTCTGACCCAGGTCTGAGTCCTATTCCTCCCTTATTGGGTCTTTGGCTTTAGTACGGGGGACCTGCCAGTAATGTACATCTAATATTTTGCATCTTCGCTATTCAAGCCCAGAATCAAATTATATCCCTTTAGTGTAGGATACAACGCCCTCTTTTTAGGTTGCCATAGAGGCCCTGGCTGTCACCACACACCCTAAGTTTAGTTGACAGCTAGGAGTCTGTCCTTTTTCCCTTCAGATTTCTAAAGCAATTAGCAAGTACCAGCCAACTCAACTATTACCATTGTTTCCATACTGCAGAAGTGCCAGAACTGTTGCAAACCCCAAATGTTTCCCCTTTATTCTGTCTTATCCAAATACACCATAGGTGAGTCTCAACTATGATACTGCATCATGCTGGCAGCTATCACCAGCCCACTTACCAACAGCATTGTAATACTTATTCTCAACTTTCTAGTTCCAAATTGCTTTCCTAAAAGTTTTCTTTCTAGGGCCTCTTCTGGTTTAGCTCAACTTCCTTGAAAGCAGAACTCAAGAACAAAAATTCAGTGTAAGTGGTCTACTTGAAAATGAATTCCACAGAATAGGACTGAAGAAAACAAAGAGTGAAAAGGAAAGCACTGCGGTTTCTAACATGGGCAATAGGAGCTTGATGCCCCCTGAGACCTCCAGAGATGTATAGGATGCTTTGCAGCACTGTCAGCCAAAAGCCTGGGAATCCGGGGCCTCTTCTACTTAATGGATTTCTGCATTCTATTGGTAGATGGTTGCTTTTAGTTATTTAGCCTGAAAGCTGTTGGTGGCTCACTGGAAACTGACCTGGGACAAGAAGTAGTTTCACCTCAGTCATGTCCCTTGTGTATCAGTCTCCACTTCCATGGAACTACAGCTAAAATCAGCAGTGGACAGAGGGTATATGACAACAGATACATTAAGCTGTATATGCTTCTAGTATTTCAATAAACATTTGAAAAATGTTATGAACTACTTCCAGATCTTACCCTTGTTACTTTTTTTGTTTTTTTTATTTGTTTATTTTCAGCGTAACAGTATTCATTGTTTTTGCACCACACCCAGTGCTCCATGCAATATGTGCCCTCTATTACCCATCACCTGCTTCTTACTTTTTTTTTTGTTTATTTTCAGCATAACAGTGTTCATTGTTTTTGCACCACACCCAGTGCTCCATGCAGTACGTGTCTTCCCTATTACCCACCACCTGGTTCCTCAACCTCCCACCTCCCCACCCCTTCAAAACCCTCTGGTTTTTTTTTCTGGTTGTTTTTCAGAGTCCATAGTCTCTCATGGTTCATCTCTCCTTCCAGTTTCCCTCAACTCCCTCTCCTCTCCATCTCTCCATGTCCTCCGTGTTCTTTGTTATGCTTCTTACTTTTAAGTCATCTTAGCATAGCCTTGAATTAGAATGTTCTCTTGGCCATGAGTGACATGTAAGGCAGTCACAGAAAAAAAAATCAGTGAGTTTGTTAGAATGCAGTAAACATTGCAATGGAAAGTATTCAAAACCAAGGATTTTTTTTTTTTCTATCTTAAGTACATAAAAACTAGAAAGCTCATTCTGTACCTTCCAGGAAAAGAAGGAACCTACTAGACAACTTGGAGAATGGAAGGACTCTGTTTACCAAAAGCTAAGTGTTGGGGAAGGTCATCAAAGACATGACTTCTAGTTGCCCCATGAGCTGAACCTGGGTCTTCAGACTCCTCACCACCATGGCCATGGAATGTGGGTTTCACTTGCCTTTTCTACCTCAAGAGGCTATTCCAAGGACCTAGCCTTTAGATAATATGGTGTTGAACACCTGCATAGTATAAATGACTAAACTCAGTTAAGGCTTCTTTATAAATTCTAAGAATTAGAGTGAGGGGATCTATTTGTCTTGCTGCTGTCCAAAACAAGCCTCATGTGAGGTCCCTTTGTTAAAGCCACCACCTACCAAACTGGAATGGCCTGCCTCTTTAATCTCCCCACCCTCTGCATATGGGGAAGGTTTCAGATCATACCTAGGAATCTCTCTAGAGTTTTGTGAACTGCCATTAAGGTGGATCTCTGGGAGGGGATATATTATCTATTAACAGATTAAGGGAGTTTGTTGGCTCCAGAAACTGAGAAGGGGAGAGGTTATGAGTCTGTGGTTCTCCAGTTTTGCTTTTCTGACCACATCTAAATGATTTGTCTGGTTTAAGATTGCAGTAGGAAGTATGCTTCCAACTTAAAGGGGTGAAAGAGAATTATCCAATGTCTCCTGGGTCTCAATGTGTTCCCTCACAGAACTCTTGTTGGCTCCATGCCTTGGGAAGATGGTGAAAGAGCTAGATGTGAAGAGGCCCCTGGAGACAGGAACTAAGGCAGGAGTTCCTTGCTTTCCTACCCTTCTACCCAAGCTGTGAGTGGGGCTGACCCAAGGCGGAGGGGGTAGGGTGAGGAGAGTCTAGAACTGGGAGAAAAATTTTCTGATATCAACCTAGCCACAACTTTCTGCTCCAAGCTCTGCCCAACTGTTCTGTTCTTCCCACAAGATGGTGGCTAGGATCTCAGTAGAAGGGCTGCCCTAGCATAAGTATCCCTATTCAACTGGCCAATTTCCATGCTTATTTGGACCATATTTCTTCCCTCAGCACTTGGTGTTTACTCTTTCAGGAATTTGATGTATTCCTGGGGGCTTATGGAAAGGCACTACAATTGAGGCAGCCCTGTACCCAGGCTCTGAGGTGAAGTACAGCAAAAGGTCTTGGGAACCTCCAATTGCACTTCATTCTACTGGGGCAGAGGCTGTGGTGATGAAATTGGATCTACTCCACTGCCTGCTTACCTCCTTACCCACTTTCATAAGGTAAATAAACACTTGTGCATAGACATAAACATTATAAACTTCTTGCACTGGCTATGACATCTAAGATGGTGTTGGATAGAAATAGTTGTTGTCTTCTAACCTTGGGGAAAGCAATATTTCATAATCAAGGATGGCACACACCACAGGTAACTTTATGAATATTTCAGTTAGGTAAGTTGTTTATTTCCCACTTGCTGAATAATTGTAATGAATGGATATTAAATTTTGACGTGCTTTTCCTATATCTACTGAGCTATGATTTCTCTCCAGTTAGTGTGATGAATTGATATTTTTTTTCATGTTAAACTAACTTGGCATTCCTAGGATAAATTTTACAGTTATGATAGTTTTACATTTGTTGGATTTAAGTTAAAAGTGTAAGGATCTTTGAAATACTTTAAGACATCTTGATCTATAGTTTTCTTGTAATACCCTTTTCAATTATATCAAGGTTATTCTGGCCTTAAAAACAAGTTGAAATATTCCTTTCTGAGTTTATGTAGAGCAATTTCTGTGTCTGATACGTGGTGAATTTTATAAATTGAGGAAAAGTGATAGTCCGGGTTTTGCAAGAAAGATGTCAAGACTGGATTAACCATGGAAGAAACTTACTGGGGGAAACAACAGCAGTGAAAAAATGGGAAGAATCAATGAGGCTGGAGAACTCAGACTGCAATAGAAGTCTGGCCTCAAGTAAATGGAGAAGGAATGAAGTTTTGGTGGAATGCTCTTAAGCTGCATTAAGTCAAGCAAAAGCTGCTTGTCAGGAGTCCCAACTCTCCCAAGAACAACCATTTGTTATACCTGAGGATTCTCCCCTTCTGATATTACCAGTCAATGCCTGGGAGTAGCCATGAGAAGTGTAGCCTTGGTACAATGCACTGATATGTTTTAGAGCACAGCAGTGCGGGACATTATTTAGTCATGCTCCCTGCAGTCAGATTTGAGATGCATCCCCTTGGTTGTCACAGAAGACTCTATACTTGTCACATTTCTCTACCATGGCCTAGGAGTTGAAGGGCAGACCTAATTGAGTAGTATACTACTACTGCTCTAGATCATCTCTCCTAGACTCCCACCGTGGGAGCTGGAGCCAGATGATTGGGAAATGAGGTGGACTTGACCACAACATATTCTCCAGCATCAGCTTGCAGATGATAACAAAAACAGCCTAGGCATACCAGATCTTCTAGATTCTAGTTAATTGGTATGGTTCCCATGATCAGGGATTGTGTCTGACTAGCAACAAGAAAGAAGAGCAAAGATAGTGGTAATCTAGGACAATACTGGAGCCCTCAGTATTGGGTAGGTAAACTTGGGCAATGTTGGCATTGGTGGAAAGCCTAGTCTGAGGAGCCCATATGTACTTGGCATTAGTCATCTGTGACAGCTCCTCCAGCAACAGGCTTTTATATCTTGACACCAACTCATTCATAATATTCCTGGTATTGCGAAACATGAACTATAGACAGCTTCTACCAGCTGAGATGGTAGGTCTGGTTCATGAAGCTGCCCCACAAATTCTCCCCCTTAGGTCATGATTTCAGGGTCCTGGGACCAGGCCCATTTTGGGTCTGTACTCAGTGGGAAGTCTGAGGATTCTCCCCCTCTGCCCTTCCTCCAGCTCACATGTATGTGCACCCTAAGATAAATCTTTGAGGTGCCTGGATGGCACAGTTGGTTTGACCTCTGGATCTTGATTTCAGCTCAGGTCCTGACCTCATGATCTCCAGGTCATGAGATCTGGCTCTACACTCAGTGTGGAGTCTGTTTGTCCCTCTCCCTCCCTCTGCTCTCCCCCAAACCCCATGTATGCTCACTCACTCTCTCCACCTCCTAAATAAAATCCTTAAAGTAAAAAATGCCATGTGCAGCCCTTACCATCTTGACTGGTCTGGTTGTAGTTATGGTTGCAGGGTGTTAGAGAATGAGGAGCTGTTTCTTATTTCCTGGCTTCCTCTGGCATGACCCTGTGGTACCTTTGGTACCACATACCTTTGGTATACCTTTGGTATAGGGTGCCCAAGACTTTTGTACTGCTAGGCACAAGATGTGTTTCAGAATCTTAGTAACAAAGCAGCCATACTCTAAGGCTATGAATCTAAATTTTGGCTCTTGTAAGAAAACATTAATTACACCAGTTAGAATGGCCAAAATTAGCAAGACAGGAAACAACATGTGTTGGAGAGGATGTGGAGAAAGGGGAACCCTCTTACACTGTTGGTGGGAATGCAAGTTGGTGCAGCCACTCTGCAGAACAGTGTGGAGATTCCTCAAGAAATTAAAAATAGAGCTTCCTATGACCCTGCAATTGCACTACTGGGTATTTACCCTAAAGATGCAGATGTAGTGAAAAGAAGAGCCATCTGTACCCCAATGTTCATAGCAGCAATGGCCACGGTCGCCAAACTGTGGAAAGAACCAAGATGCCCTTCAACGGACGAATGGATAAGGAAGATGTGGTCCATATACACGATGGAGTATTATGCCTCTATCAGAAAGGATGAATACCCAAATTTTGTAGTAACATGGACGGGACTGGAAGAGATTATGCTGAGTGAAATAAGTCAAGCAGAGAGAGTCAATTATCATATGGTTTCACTTATTTGTGGAGCATAACAAATAACATGGAGGACATGGGGAGATGGAGAGGAGAAGGGAGTTGAGGGAAATTGGAAGGGGAGATGAACCATGAGAGACTATGGACTCTGAAAAAGAACCTGAGGGTCTAGAAGGGGCGGGGGGTGGGAGGTTGGGGGAACCAGGTGGTGGGTAATAGGAAGGGCACGTATTGCATGGAGCACTGGGTGTGGTGCAAAAACAATGAATACTGTTACGCTGAAAAGAAATTTTAAAAAAAGAAAATAATAACAACTTAGCTGTAAGAGTCAGACCAATGGACAATAGGCCCTTCTTCATATCCTGGAGAAAGACTGTTACCTTCAAGGTAGATTAGGCACAGGAGTTCCTTTTTCATGTGGCCTTTGCTGGTGTAAGTGATGTCTCAGTTCCAGGTGCTAGGTTTGTCTTTGAAGTTATACTGAAAACTCAGTTTGGTGGACCCTCAGGTTGGAGCTTCTTGGGCTCTCAGTACTTAGCAGTGACAGGGGCAATACTGGTGCCAGATGATTCAGAGAGGTGTAGTCGTGGCTGAAACCTGATCTCATTGGTATCTAGCCAAAGTGTATGGCTTTATTGGTGACATCTCAAGGCAAGTCAAGGTTGAAAAGGACTGATTTCTGGGGCCTCTCAGATTATTGCCTACTTGTGGACTAACTTTGTCTTGAAGTTGTGACTAATGGCAAAGCCCAGCCTGACCCATAGCTTAAAGACCACTCTAAAGTTTGGGAAAGACCTAGCACCTTTAGTACTGGTTGTTTGTGGTGTTATGAATGATGTGAGAGTGTCAGTCTGACCTAGAACTATCCAGGACTTCAGGAACCTAGCAAGCTTCTGAAGTGAGCCTGGAGTTAGGGTATGCAGGCTTAGCCACTAGCTCAGTACTCCTTTGTGTCTACATGGCATACAAAACCTTCACATACTATTATGTATAAGGGGCTGAAAGTCCTGTTTTTTCTAGCTCATAGTGTCTAAATTTTCATACTGCTATATCATTTCTACCTTTTGACACAGACTACCATGGCAAAATCGTAAAAACAAAAAACCACAATGCAAAAGCAAGAATTTTGTCTAAGGCTTTCTAGTCCCCACGGAGCAGAGAGCCCGACATGGGGCTCGATCCCAGGATGGTATTCATGAACCTCAAGTTGGGTGGTTTCCAGTTCCCAAGCAGCCAATTTGGGTGGTACATCTGTTTTTGTTGCTTAACATTACACTCCGTTCTGGGTGGACACCTACAAAACAACCATTTGAACATCTCTGGTTCTAAATCAATAGTAGAAACCAGTTACAGGAAAATTTTTTTTTCAGAACCATGAAGATGTTATATCCTGAGAGATGAAATGCTCGGATCTATTCTGAGTTAAAAAAAAAAAAATCTTAGGACAAGAACACCCAGAGAAAGTACATCTTGGTTTTGCTGAAATCCTCTACTTTTTTTTTTAAGGTTTTATTTATTTATTTGACAGAGAGAGAGAGAGAGAGAGAGATCACAAGTAGAGAGGCAGGCAGAGAGAGAGGGGGATGCAGGCTCCCTGCTGAGTAGAGAACCCAATGTGGGGCTCGATCCCAGGACCCCGAGATCATGACCTGAGCCGAAGGCAGCGGCTTAACCCACTGAGCCACCCAGGTGCCCCTCTGAATCCTCTACTTATAATGGAATTAAACTAATGGGAATAGGCAAATGTGCATGTTCCAGAGAACTTTAAGGATGAGGCATTGTTTAACCTGTATTTATACAACAATATTTCTGTATCTTAAGTAATGTACCAATCCTTGTCTCCTCCTTTTTACATCTCTACTTTCTTTTCCTCAGGGGCCAAAATTAGCTTGGCCAGGTACTTGGTTAAATGACAGTAGCTTGGAAAATAAAATAAATGACAGTAGCTTGGTCTGGGGGAGCCAAGAGCAGGGTGGGGGGTGAGGTCTCCTGAGGGAAATAAGAGGTCTGAGAGCCACAGAGACAAGTAGGGACCATAGCGTGAAGGAGCATCTCCACTGCTACAATTGACTAAGAATTGTGTCCAGAGGCATTGGAAGTAGAACTTGAGGGTGCCCTTATATCAGTATTAGCCTGCTCAGTTCATGTCTATGTTCCAACAAGAGCCTATTGAATAAATAGTCTGGCTGGATAAGACCATAACCAAACAGATACCTTGCTGTTATAGCTAGGGTTTCTCTGGGTTCAGGTTATGATCATGTGAAGAAGCAGACTTTAGAATTGTTCTTCTGGCCAATGCCCCCTTAACATTTCAGGGATTGGACATGGTCTGGTGGTCAGTTATCAAGAATCTTATTTCCCTCTCTTATCAAGAAAAAATGACTATTAGCAAAAATACTCATTCAAGTCCAACTCTTCTGGTCTCTGTAATATCCAGCACAAACACACACCTTTTAGTTCCACTGTTTGCATCCATTCTCTACCCACCCTTGCCAAAACCTCTTACAAAATGAAACCTGGAGAAGTTCTCTGCTTTTCCATGTCTCACCAAGTACCAATTAATCAAATATTTGAAAACTTACTTTGTGCTGGGCACACTCCAAGGTACTGGGCATGCACCAAATGTGTTGGAAGCACACCAAATGGAATTGGAAGCACCAGAGCTCTATTGGCCTCATGTTTAAGTCAGAGGGTTAGGGAGCCAGATATATGCAGGTAAAGCCTCCAGACTAACAAGTGTCAGACTGAATCTATTAAAAAAAAAAGTGTATAGGCTTAGACTACAGCTCAGTATATGGGGGGACAACAAGTCAAATGTTTCTATTGACCATTTCCCTCACTGAGTACAGATAGCTAGATTTTAGGACCTCTACCATTCTGGGGATTGCTTGGAGAAGGTGGCATCTGTTCAATTACTGTTCTGAATTCCAAAGGTGTTATAGCTGGAGGCTCAGATATTACTCCTCACTGGTGTCCAGTTCTTTCTTGATAGGAAGCTTGGAGGGCACACTTCTATGGCTGTTACAGTCCAACCCCTATGCCATGTGGATATAGTTTTCTATACATGTTCAAAGAATAGTTCCTCCAGGGTTCTGGTAGGTGTCTTGTACTGAAAGAAAACTTCTTATAAATACTAGTGTGATAAATTATCCTATTGCTTTAATTGTCCTCAGAGCCACAACTAGTGCTCATTCCTTCACTTCCTGCTATACTCCAATTCTCTCTGCTCTCAGATATCACCTCTGCTGGTCTTCATGATTTACCCAGTGACATGACCCAAACCTAGTTTCCTGAGCCCTTGATAATATACTTCTACTGGACAACTGCACTTCCTTAGTCACATTGGTCAACATAACATCAAGAGGTACCAAGATGAATCACAGGAATTCCATACTTTTCTCCTTGCCCCCCCCCCCCCCACTGTCTAACCAGGGCCATATCACCTCCTGATCTGAATGTCTTTTCTCTCTGGACTTCCTGTGTCTAGGGACAAGCAGGTAAAAAGTGTACTAGAAGCACCTGTAGCTTATAGTTCCTTGGGACCCTCATTATATTGCCTGGAAAAAGTGTTTCCCTTTTAGGGATTAGGACCTAATACTGCAGAGCAGACTTGTAGAGATAAAGTCCCTCAGTTGTGTCACAGGTAATAGTTAAATGAAACCATTTCTGCTTGGCATCCTTGATTCTCTGACCTATTAAATCTTCCTATTGGAGCACAAAACTATACCTAGTTCTCTGACATGAATATAATGCATCCTTAGTGATACCTTCTGTCCTTGCAAAGTTATGTTTCTGACTCATATGCTTCTGACTCAGACCATCCCATTACTCCCTTAGGCAAACAGCCGTTAGATGTTGGAGTATGTGATACAACTAGTGGAACACATTGTCATGGGAGCTCTTCCATTCCTTTTCTGTATACGAGATCCTCTGGTCAGATGTCATGTTGTATGGGATTCCATAGCTGTGGATCAAGCACCCCATAAGGCTCCTATGTAAGTCCCTAGGGGACGAATGCTGGGCTGAGTCTCTGAGCAAGACAGTTGAACCCATATCTGAAATTGGTGTCTATCCATACAATAATCAATTATTAGTTCTTCTTAGATGGAGAAGATCTAACAGAGTTAACTTCCTACCAAGGGCCTGATCTAGTACTATTTCTCAAGGAGACCTACTAGAGGCTCTCTATTGTTCTATGCTGGCAGGTTAAACATTAGTAGGTGGTGGCTGGCCTTGGTAAGAGGGAATACATGCTTCTGGGTCTTCCATAACTGTCCTCTTTGCTGCTGTGCCACATCCAATTTGACCATCATGGCAGTTCTTATATTACCAATGATGAAGCTGGCTAACCTCAACTAGTTATTCTGTCTACTTGGTTAAGTACCTATACCATGGTGAATGCATTCACATGTGTCATAAGTCCTTATGCCTACTTCCAAATGTTGTACATGTATCTACCCCAAATATTCTTGCCTCTGAGCCTTCAGTCCTCTTCCTTCCAGACCCCTGACCAGGCGACCAAACTACCTGTGGTTGCCCAAAGTTGTATGTCTTTGGGAAAATGTCTACTCAAGTTTTTCCCCATTTTTTTAAACTAGAATTTTCTAGTTTAGGAGGACACATTGTTTGGATATTAATCCTTTATCAGATATGACTTACAATTTTCCCCCCATTCCATAGATTCTTTTTGGCAATCATTTCTTTGGCTAGGCCGAAGATTTTTAGTTTGCAGTCTCACTTGTTTTTGTTGTCCATGTCTTAGATGTTGTCCAAAAAATCCTTGCCAAGATGCCTGTCAAGGGGCTTTATTATGTTTTCTTTGAGTTTTATGGTTTCTGGTCTTACATTTAAATTTCAAGTTAACTCCTGTTAATGGTGTGGGATAGGGATCTAGTTTCACTTTATATGTAAATATCTAATTTTCCCAGCACCATCATTAAAGAGACTGTCTTTTCTCCATTGAGTATTGGCTCCTTTGTTAGATATTATTTGACGATATATGCATGGGTTTATTTCTGGGCTCAATTCTATTATGCTGTACTATGTTTTATGCCAGTACTACAATGTTTTGGTTAGCCTTATAGCTTGAAATTAGGAACTATAGTACCTTTCTCAAGGTAATCCTTGGCTTTTCCAGGTCTCTTGTGTACCTGTTGCATTTCAAAGCCACTCTGAATATGTCTGGAAAGGAGTTACCACCAACTTCAGCTTGCATACTCATTGGACCAACACATCAACAGATAACTTACTGTTTCATTTTCCTTTAGCTGGTCATAATGGACCCCTATACATCTATACATGTGAGCTCAAGGAAGGATTCTTGTATAACTCATACAGGTGATATAGGCCTGGACCATCAGGTGTTGGGTTCAATCCTGAACATACTATCTTCATCTTTTGAAGGATTGTTGCTGAGCCTTGCCAAACTTGTGATCTAATAGGTCTCACTGAACCCAGAGCATAATGGGAGCTTTAGATATATGCTTGCTTGGTGCATGATTGAGGTTTCCTCTCTACCAGGGCCTTGATAATGCATCAACCATTTCTCAAAGCCGTTAGCATGATTAGGCTCCCCAACCCAAAATTCTGCATAGTTATTCTCTCACGGAGGCTTGGAAGCAGCTTTATCGCTTCCCTTTCCCTGCTAGGGATAACTCTTCTAATGTTCATAATCCATTTTATCTTTCTAACTACATAAGTCTGTACAGGACTTGATTTTTGGACCTATGCAAACATCCATGAAACTATCCCTTCAATTATTTGAGGCAATAGATTTATCCATTGCATCATTGGATTGTATGGCCCAGGGGTAGGGGTCTACTACAGAGTCTTTTTCTGTTCTCCTTTTTCTAGAACCTAAAGCTTACCAAGTGCTGAACAAAGAGGGAAACACATCTACATTCTGCCTCTACAGGTTGTCTTACTCTAGAATAATTGTGACATTATTCTCTTTACCATGGACCTCAAAATCTTTCCTGAAATGGCAGGTTGTCGTGGCCAGCGTGGCAAATTGACCAGGAACATGAGGGTAAGAGGATGGTGAAAGAAAAAGACTTGAGAGACAAAGAGATGGGGGCAGGAGGAGCACTGAGGAGAATGTCCAACAGTGCCAACTTTATTGAGGGCAGCGAGGCATTACATAGCTAACAGAAATAGTTACAAAGAAGTACCTATTTTTAACTAATTATGAAAGAATTTGTTACATGCGCATAAAACCCTCCAGGTTTCCCCATTACCTATTTCCCAAGCTCTAGTAGCAGACCTTCCAAGGCCAGTGGTCTCTGTCTTCAGATAACTCCTTAACCAGCTGCACTGACTTCAAAGTGACTCAAGACATAGTTTACAATGGTGCAGTCTATGGACCGTGTAAGCACAGCACAAACCCACAATGATTTATTGACCAGACCTGTTTTGCCCACTCCAGATAAGCACCTGCAGGCAACTACGTCAGCGAGTCCAGGATCCAAAGCTCAGGCCCTTTCTCAAGCACTGCTCAACTTTTCCACCCACAAGGTTATTAACCCCTGGGCTTCTAGGAGGCGCGAGTTGGGGCCTAGTTTGGTCTCATGACTCCAGCCCAGTCCGTGGCTGCCTACAGCAGGTCCCTGAAATTTCATAGAGCATAATTTATATCCTCTAAATTACATGTGTCTTACCAAGACTTCCCATGTAGTAGCCATCTCTATGCAACCAGCATGACTCCTCTTATAAAGGATCAATACATGCTAACAGGTCCAAATGGTCCAAGTCTTCTGAATATGTCAGAGCCTGAAAATGAACATAGCCTTGGGGGACAGGGGGCACTATAAATGGATACTAACAATTCCACATGAATTCAAACTGTCTCTAATCCTTTCATGACTGGGATAGAAAAGAACTCCTTCCCTTTATTGACCACATAACATGTATCTGAGGTCATCTTAATCTGCTCTAGAAAAGATAGCTCATCTGGCATGATAGCAGCAACTGAGACTACTAGATTGAGTGCATAAGAATTCTTAGTTATTCAACTGATCCTTCTAAGTTCAACAAAAGCCAGACTGACTAAATAAATGATGATGTGATATAAAACACCAGCCTAGCAACTTTAAAATCTTTAAGGATGGTGCTAACATGCTATTTCCCCCACCACTCCAAAATATATTTTGATTCACTATCTTGGCTTGGTGGTGGGTAGCTTCAGAAACTTTCACGTGGCAATCTCTGCTATTCTAGGAGTTACTCAGTCCAAAAAGTAAACATGTGAGTTACTTCAGTTATGTCCATGCTAACTACACATTCAGAGACTAAAGGAATGCTCTCTAGGTGGTGTATTGATCCTGCAGACACACTGAATCTCATACTTTTACTGTAACTCCACTTTTCTGGACTCACCAGGCCTACACAAACAAGTCATGACATGGCTTTTGGTCCCCAGGTATTGATTCCAACTTGGACCCTGTATCCACGAAAAGCTTAATGTCTGGCTATTTCTATCCAGTTCTCCCAATAGGTGTCTTCCATGAGCATGGAATGTATTTCTTTTCTTTTCTTTTTCTTTTTTTTTCTTTTCTTTTCTTTTTTTTTTGATCTTCCTCAATTTAAGTGTTACATAGCTTTTAGAGTATAGATCCTTTACCTCTTTGGTTAGGTTAATTCCTAGGTACCTTTTTGGTTTGGGTGCAATTATAAATGGGATTGATTTTCCTTGACTTTTCTCCTTCAATATTAATGTATAGAAATGCAACTGACACCTGTGCATTGATTTTTTTTTTTTTTTAATCTTGCCACTTTGCTGAATACCTGTATCATTCTAGCAACTTCTTGCTGGAGTCTTCTGGGTTTTCGACACAGAAGATCCTTCATCTGTGAAGAGTGGAAGTTTGACTTCTGTGCCAACGTGGATGCTTTTTATTCTTCTCTGATTGCGGAGGTTAAGACTTCTAGTACTATGTTAAATAGTAATTGTGAGAGTGGACATCCCTGTCATATTCCTGACATTTGGGGCAAAGCTGTTTTTCCCCATTGAGGATGAGATTTGCTGTGGGTTTTTCCTATACGGCTTCTGGGATATTGAGATATTTTCCCTCTATCCTTACACTACAGAGCCTTTTAATCAAGAAAGGATACTTTGCTTTGTCAAATGCTCTTTCTGCATCTATTGAGAGGATCATATGGTTCTTATCCTTTTTATTAATGTGATGTGTCATGTTAATTTGGGAATGTTGAACCAACCTTGCAGCACAGGGACAAATCTCACTTGGTTGTGATGAATAATCCTTCTAATGTACTGTTGGATCCTACTGGCTAGTATCTCTGAGAATTTTTGCATCCATGATCATGAGGAATATTGGTCCGTAATTCTCTTTTTTGATTGGGTCTTTTGTCTGGCTTAGGGATCAAGGTAATGCTGGCCTCATAGAAAAAGTTTGGAAGTTTTCCTTCCTTCCTTTTTGGGAACAGTTTCAGAAGAGTAGGTATTAAATCTTTAGGTGTTTAGTAGGATTCCCTTGAGAAGACATCCAGCCATGGATTCTAACTTATTGGGAGCTTTTTGATTACTGCTTCAATTTCTTTGCTAGTTGTAGGTCTGTTCAGGTTTTCTATTTCTTGTTTTGTTAGTTTGTATCTAGGAATGCATCAATCTCTTCCAGATTGCCTAACGTATTGGCATATAATTGCTCATAATCTCTTATAATTGTATTTCTTTGTTGTGATCTCTTTTACTCATAATTATATTTGGGTCCTTCCTCTTTTTCTTTTTGATAAGTCTGGCTAGGGATTTATCTCTTTCAAAGAACCACCTCTTAATTTTGTTAATCTGTTTTTTTAAATTTCTATTTCATTGATTTCTGCTCTATATATTTTTTTCTTTTCAGCGTAACAGTGTTCATTGTTTTTGCACCACACCCAGTGCTCCATGCAACACGTACCCTCACTAATACCCACCACCTTGTTCCCCCAACCTCCCACCCCCCACCCCTTCTAGACCCTCAGGTTCTTTTTCAGAGTCCATAGTCTCTCATGGTTCATCTCCCCTTCCAATTTCCCTCAACTCCCTTCTCCTCTCCATCTCCCCATGTCCTCCATGTTATTTGTTATGCTCCACAAATAAGTGAAACCATATGATAATTGACTCTCTCTGCTTGACTTATTTCACTCAGCATAATCTCTTCCAGTCCCGTCCATGTTGCTACAAAAGTTGGGTATTCATCTTTTCTGATAGAGGCATAATACTCCATAGTGTATATGGACCACATCTTCCTTATCCATTCGTCCTTTGAAGGGCATCTTGGTTCTTTCCACAGTTTGGCGACCGTGGCCATTGCTGCTATAAACACTTGGGGTACAGATGGCCCTTCTTTTCACTACATCTGTATCTTTGGGGTAAATAACCCAGTGCTCTAGTATTTATTTCTCCTATTCTGGATTTAAAGTTTATCTGTTCTTTCTCCAGCTCCTTTAGGTTTAAGGTTAGATTGTATAAGATTTATTTCTCAAAAAAAACTTGTATTGAATTTCATACTTCTCTCTTAGGACTGCCTTTGCTGTATCCCAAAGGTTCTGAATTGTCATGTTTTCATTTGTGTCCATGTATTCTTTTTAATTCCTTAATTTCCTGGTTGACGCAATTTTTCTTTTCTTTTCTTTTCTTTTTTCCCCCCAGATTTTATTTATTTATTTATTTACCAGAAGTAGAGAACCCAAACAGGGAGAGTGGCAAACAGAGGGAGAATGAGGCTCCGCACTGAGCAAGAAGCCCCATGCAGTACTTGATCCCAGTACCCTGGGATCATGACCTGAGCCAAAGCCAGACACTCAACCAACTGAGCCACCTAGGTGTCCACCATTCATTTTTTTAGTAGGATACGGTTTAACCTCTATGTATTTGTCGTCCTTCACATTTTGTTGTTGTTGTTGTTGAGAACTTCAAGTTTTAAAAGGACTGTGATCTGAAAACATGCATGGAATAATCTCAATCTTTTTGTACTGGTTGAGACCTGATTTGTGACCCAATATGTGATCTCTTCTGGAGAATATTGTTCCTTTCCGGTCTTTGACAAGAGAGACCAAAAGTAACAAAGGATCCCCTTTTAATTCTTGTAGGGCTGATTTAGTGTTCACAAATTCCTTTAGCTTTTGTCTGTCCTGAAAGCTCTTTATTTCTCCTTCCAGTCTGAATGACAGCCTTTCTGGATAAAATATTCCTGGCTGCATATTTTTCCCATTTAGCACATTGAATATATCATGCCAATCCTTCCTGGCCTGTCCGGTCTCTGTGGACAGGTCTTCTGTCAGCCTTATGTTTCTACCCCCGTAGGTTAAGGAGTTCTTGTCCTGAATGCTTTCAAGATTTTCTTTCTCTGATATTTGCAAGCCTCACTATTATATGTTGAGGTGTTATCCTAATTTTTTGAGCGGGGTTCTCTGTACCTCCTGAACTTGAATGCCTGTTTCCTTCGATTAGGGATGTTCTTAGCTATACTTTGTTCAAATAAACCTTCTGCCTCTCCTCTCATCTTCTAGGACCCCTGTTATCTAGATATTTCATTTTACAGTACTGCTAATTTCTCAGTCTTCTTTCATGATCCAATAGTTTTTTTCTCAGCTTCCTTATTTTCCATCATTTTGTCTTCAATATCACTGACTGTCTTCTACCTTATGTTATCCTCACTGTTAGAGCCTCCATTTGTGACTGCATCTTAGTAATGGCATTTTTAATTTCAGCCTGACTAGATTTTCATTCTCTTATTTCTATAGTAAAGGATTCTCTAGTGTCTTCTATGCTTTCTTTCAAGCCCAGATAGTAACTTCTATAACAATTATATTCATTCATTCATTTAAATAAATAAATATTTTATTTTCAGTGTTCCAAGAGTCATTGTTTATGCACCACACCTACTGCTCCTTGTAATATGTGCCCTCCTTAATATCCACCACCAGGCTCATCTATTCCCCAACTCCCTCCCTCCAAAACCCTCAGTTTGTTTGAGTCCAGTCTCTCATGGTTCATCTCCCCCTCTGATTTCACCCAACTTACTTTCCCTTTTTTTTCCATATTATTCCTTATGCTCCACAAGTAAGAGAAACTACATGATAATTGACTCTCTGCTTGACTTATTTCACTCGGCATAATCTCCTCTAGTCCTATCCATGTTGATACAAAAGTTGGGTATTCCTCCTTCCTAATGGAGGCATAATATTCCATTGCACATACAGACCGTATCTTCTTTATCCATTTGTCTGTTGAAGAGCATCTTGACTCTTGGTCAATATGTTAATTGTTGCTATGAACATTGGGGTAAAAATGGCCCTTTTCACTACATCTGTATCTTTGGGGTAAATACCCAGTAGTGCAGTTGCAGGGTCATAGGGTAGCTCTATTTTTAATTTCGTAAGGAATCTCCACACTGTTTTCCAAAGTGGCTGCACCAACTTGCATTCCCACCAACAGTGTAAGAGGGTTCCCCTTTCTCCACATCCTCTCCAATACTTGTTGTTTCTTGTCTTATTGACTTTGGACATTCCAAACGGTATAAGGTGGTATCTCAATGTGTTTTTGTTTTTAATTTTTATTATTTCAGTGTTCCAGAATTCATTGTTTATGCACCACACCCAGTGTTCCATGCAATACGTGTCCTCCACAATACCCACCACCAGGCTCACCCAACCTCCCATCTCCCTCCCCTCCAAAACCCTCAGTTCCTCAGAGTCCACAGACTCTCATGGTTTGTCTCCCCCTCCAATGTGGTTTTGATTTGAATCTCGCCGATGGCTAATGATGATGAACATTTTTTCATGTGTTTGTTAGCCATTCATATTTGGAGAAGTGTTCATATCTTCTGCCCATTTTTTTTTTTGACATGATTATCTGTTTTTTCAGTGTTGGATTTGAGGAGTTCTTTATAGATCTTGGATATAAGCCTTCTTTACTGCCATTTATGAATATCTTCTCCCATTCCATGGGTTGCCTCTTTGTTTTGTTGACTGTTTCCTTTGTTGTACAGAAGCTTTTTATTTTGCTGAAGTCCCAAAAGTTCATTTTTGTTTTTGTTTCCTTTGTCTTTGGAGACATATCTTGAAGGAAGGTGCTGTGGGCGATGTTGAAGAGTATGACCATTATTTTAAATTCCAGTTTAGACATTTTTCTTATATCCATATTGATTAAATCCCTGGCAGTTAGTACTACCTCCTGTTCATTCTTTTAGGGTGAATTTCCCTCATCTAGTCATTGTGTCCAGAAAGGAAAGGAGGAAAGAAAAAGCAAAAGAGCAATAACACTACTTTGGAAAGTATTTCTGGTGTATGCTGTGTACATCCTGCTGTTGTGCTTTGGCTACTTTTTCCCATTGGCCCTTCCTGTAAAGAGTTCCTCCTTTTTGGTAGTGGGGAGTGTTTGGACCTTTAAGTAGGTGTGCTTCAGTAAGTCTCTAGGAAAAGTGAGTCCCTGACATGAATATTCTATCATGCCAAACGTATCTGCTGCTTTCTTTGAATCCTGATATTCTGTGACAAGCTGTGTCATTCATTTACTTAGATGTTTATGTTCAATACTTTGGGTATCACAGCCAGAGAAGAGAAGTGTTGCCAGGGGGGATAAGTAGGCACCTCATGACCTATGGCTGGCACAACTGCTTCAGTTTTTGGAGGAGTGATAGTCTAGCCAGGACCCCTGCCTTGTGTGTCTCAGAGCACCCCATCTCCTGCCCCGCCTCTCAAGGTTGTACCATCTCCAAGAAAATCCAGCTTTAGGATTGCTTCTATCAACAGCCTTAGCATGCAGAAGAGGTACCACTAAACTTAGTAATATAGAACCCCTTTCACAGTACACTGAAGGCCTTGATTAATGATATATCTGTGTCCTCTCGCGGAACATCTGGATTTTTTGGTCTTATGCAATTCATTCCAGAATGCCCACCTCCCAAAGATTTCTAGTGCTTTATTCTTTGCTCTGCAATTTCAGAATGATAGAGATGGTCAATTCTAAGGAAAGTTAAAATACCTAAGTTACCTAAAACTGAAATTGCCTTATCTCTGGGAGTTCTTACCAGTGTTTAAATATAATGTCCTGAGAAAGTACTCCTAAGTTTTAATTCTTCTCCTTTGAACAAGCATCCTTAAAATCTAGTCCTATAAATATTCCTTGGGTTTCTGATACTTGCTAACTAGTTCTAATAGCTTCTTGGGATATAATTGATTTCTTCCTTTATTGAACCCCAGTATGTCCTAATCTCAACTATGTTGAGGTATGCTGAGATTTAATCCTGGTTATTAACCTGGCATTCAGGAAAGGATGTCTCCCTATGGGGTAATCTGTTAGCTTGTGTGGTAGAAGCCTTTGTGGTGTCTTCCTAAATTGGGGAGGAGGAGGAGGCAAGGTCCTAATAGAGGTAGGTCTCTGCTATAGGCCATAAAGGCATTGATTCAGGGCTGACTAAAGGATCTCAACCTTTAGGCACATCTACTCAGATTTCCCCACCCCATGTTTCACAGTCCCCAGGTTTTTTGAACTAGGGCTCTGACATTGTGACTGACCTGCCTTCACAGAGCCTTCAACCATCTTTTTTGAGCTTGGTGACTTTGAGACTCTGAATTTGTTCCTCAGCTGTGCCCACTCTATTGCAGGAGATGAGGGCCTCTTAGAAGCTAGCTACCAGATAGACTCTCTGGCTCTCACTTGGCTTTAATGAACTCTTCAGTCTCTCATCCTTCAGCAGGGCATCACTACAATGTACTAAGTAGCCAATTCCATTTCCCTTGTACTTAAAGACCTGAATCCTTGCACTGGCCAGAGAATCCCCTCCACTTCCCCTTAACAGGAACATTCTCTTGATCATGGTTGGCAAATCAATTGCTAAAAATTTTTACCACCCTGTATCAGGAGCTACTTATGTCACACATCGATTGGGATTGGGTCCTTCTTGGCTGTCTGGAAAAAGGTGATTCAGTCCCCAAACCACTTCTAAATGAGTCCTCAAGAGAGTAGATGCTGAGCAAAGTTGGAAACAAGACTTATAGGGGAAAATACCTAAGAGAAAAGGAAGAAGAGGCAGGCATCAGGAAGGCAAGACTTCAGATGGCAATGCTGATCTGACACTGATCGATAGGAAGGATGGAAGATTAGGTAGCAACTCAGACTGCAGTGCCATCCTGAGAGTCTTAATTCCAAAAAGAAGATTCGCTGCAAAGAATACCTACAGAGGAGTTCCTTAGAAATGTTCTGGTTACCCTTGCTATGCTCTATCTTGAGTGTGGCCTTAGTCACATGCTGTGGTGGATCTTGAAGGTGCTACAGATGGAGGCTTTCGGCTAGTGCATTCCCTGACGATCTGACAGCATACTTCTGCCTGAACATCAGTCTAGGCAGATGAAGTCCATAGGAACATCAGTCTAGGCAGATGTGTTCTCATGAGAGAGATGGATAAGATTTAAACAAGCTATTTTTGATTAGTGATAAATTCTATAAAGTTAAAGATGGGATCTGGAAGGAATTGTAAAGGCAAAGAGAGTGGTCAGGAATCTTTCAGAGAGGACATTAACATTTGCTCCTCCTTTAAATTTTTGGGTTTTAGAATGTAAGGACTTTAACATAAATCACTTGAGATGGAGGGCATGCCAAATAAGAGTCCTGGAGCATAAGTAGCTAGAAATGCTTGAAGGACCAAAAGGAAGTCATGTGGCTAATATTTAATGAGCAGAGGGGAAAGGCAGTGAAAAGGAGGAACTATATCATGAAGAATCCCAAGTCCATTGTAAAGAGTGTAGGTTTCATTTTATAACAAATGGAAAGCCATGAGGAAAGTTCAAGCAGTGGAGATGGAGCAACATGAATCCCTTTTTAAATCCTTAATCACTCTCCCTCCACTCTTGGTCCCTATAATCTGCTCATAGAGGAGCAGAAAATATGTTGCTGGGGCTAAGGTGGGACGGTAGAAATTTAAAAATTTGGATAGATCCAGAGTGTATTTTAGGTTTATAAATAAATATATATTTCTATCTAGAAATGAAGTGAACAGTGCCTGCTGTTAGGTATAGAGAATGAAGGTAAAGGAGAAGGACTCCTAGCTTTCTGTCTCCCTGAGTAGATTTTAGTGCCACCAATAAGATGGGAAGGACAAGAATAAAGTTTGGAGTAAATCCAAATTTTTTTGCCCGCTAAATTGAGATGCCTATTATGGTGCCCATGTAGAAATGTCATGTAGATGCTTGGATGAATCAGGAGTTTAAAAGTATTCAAAGCAAGAAATTCTAAGTTGTATCTATTGTTCTCTATGGTTATGTGGGAGGACAGTCTTGGAGCTACTGATTTGACTACATATCCTCAGAAATTTGACCCAGTAGAAGTTCTTGAGAATAGCAGGTGGCAATTACATGCTTTATAATCAACTTTAGGGAGCTGTCAGTCATTAGCCAAAGGTCTGGAATTGCTTTATGAACTTGAAGCAATGGCAGTAAAAGTGTCCCAGAGAGGCAAAAGGGGAATGCTCAAGGTTAAATGCACACACAAACTCCTCAGAACATTAGTACCAAGATATGCATATCAAGGTGTGTCCTAGTTCCACTGGACCCTCTAAACTTGGTATTTCTCTTGGGGTTTCAGAACCAAAAGACTAGTGATTTCAGCAAAGTGAAAACTAGCTTGGTCATCAATTATTTCTTTCATAATGGCTACAGAGCTAGACTTCAGGGCTTAAACCAGAAGTTTCGGGTTTAAGTAAACAGAGTAGGTTGCAGGTACCAAAACATGGATAGCCTAGGAGTATTCCTTTAAGGAAGAACTATCCTGAGGGTTAGGTAGAAAATCAGAGGTTCGGGAAATGGTCCATGGCCAGACTAGAAGATGATTTGAATTAAAAGATAGAATAACTCAATTTTCCTCTTCTGCCTCTCCTCCTTTATGAAAATGGCTGTGTTGAAGACTCAACTCCCCAATGACAGCCACATTATCTGCTAAACAACTTGAAAGGGCATGTGTGACTTGGGAGTTTGAGATCAAGATAAGAGGGTATGTCCTTTAAGAATCAGTATCAAATACTTTCATTTCTAGTCTAGAACAGGGACAAGGACCAAAGCATCCTGGAAATCCCCACATCCAGAGTTGAGTTCATGTCCACTACTATGCATCTAGGTACAGTTAACAAGTAGAGAAGTCAGTGAAATAGGTGAATTAGAGGCTCTGAGTGAGGGAGAAGTTAATGGCACTGATAATCAGTGATAAGCAACAAGTATTTCATTTGGTTTCTTGGAGGCACAGTTAGATATATACATGTTTGCAAAGTTATGCCTTAGTCTTCTGGAGTACGGCTTCCCTGGACTATTGGTAGTTGATTATATTAGAAAATGAACTCCTGGAGGGTGGTCTGAAGATCAATCTAGTATATTTAGTCTGACCATTAAAATCATGATCCCAAGATGGGAATTAAGCTGACATTCAATATTTTTTTAAAGATTGTATTTATTTATTTGACAAACAGAGATCACAAGTAGGCAGAGAGGCAGGCAGAGAGAGAGAGGAGGAAGTAGGCTCCCTGCAGAGCAGAGAGCCTGATGTGGGGCTCGATCCCAGGACCCTGGGATCATGACCTGAGCTAAAGGCAGAGGCTTTAACCACTGAGCCACCCAGGCGCCCCTGACATTCAATATTTTTAAAAGACTGTAAGAGAAAAGTTATTTTATATGCTCAAAAGATAAGGGTCCTGAGCTTTTGCAAGCTGGCTTGGGCCTGTTTCATACCTCCATGCTAAGTAGTGCCTTATTAGGGATAAACTCTTGTTGCTTGGCACATCTAATGGTTATAGATCAATTTGCTCATGGTTTGCTTCTAAATCTATTACTTGCTATTTATGATTAATGGCTCATGTATTAAGATGCCTCTAAATATCCCATGCCCCAAACATTAACCCATGACAACTGAAAGAGATGGCAATTTAATGGCTTATTCTTTAAATAAATCAGCTGTTAATAGTCTGGGTCCACTCAGGAAGCCAAAACCAAAGCTAAGTAGTTCAATAGAAGGAATTAATGTGGGCAGTAAGCTACAAAGGTATTTTAAGAGCTGGAAGCCAAACAGGAAATCCTGAAGAAATCCAGACTACCAGCAAAAAGCCACTTCTAGGGGTGCCTGGGTAGCTCAGTGGTTAAAGCCTCTGCCTTTAGCTCAGGTCATGATCCCAGGGTCCTGGGATCCAGTCCCACATCAGGCTCTCTGCTCTGCAGGGAGCCTGCCTCCTCCTCTCTCTCTCTGCCTGCCTGTCTGCCTACTTGTGATCAGTCTGTCAAATAAACAAATAAATTCTTAAAGAAGCCACTTCTACCTTTAGGGATTGGAGGGTCAAGGAGCAATGGTAATACTATAGTAGGGGAGATTGCACAGAGGGGTTTAGAACCATGGCAGGGGATGCTTGGAAGAAACCGGACAAGGGCTCACTCTAGAAGATGAAGTGAAATGGCAACTGCTGGAGAGATTCTGCTGAAGTTGTGATATACCCTGGTGTCTCCCTTCTGCCTGCCTTCCAGTTCCCCACCAAAGCTTCCTGTTGGCCAAGCCCAGCTGAAAGCCAGATAGCAAGGGAGCCTAGGGAACAATTTGCTCTTGGGGTCATGAAACTTTATTCTTGCTTTGGTCTGTGTTATGCAGCAAAGACAAGGGTTAGCACAACAGCCTAACCACTTTATACCTAGGATGTGCTCTTCAATGTTTACCAGCCAAGAATAGTCTGCCTTCTGGTTCCCCGATTCCCTCATCAGTGAATAATGTACCTGACATATGTTTAATATCAAATTATCTAAGATTTTATCATGAGCTAGTATGGTGTGGTGGATAAAATTGGTACTGGAAACACCAGGTACATAATACATTCATAGGAAGGAGCAGTTTTTAAAAAGGATAACAGGGTAATCAGGGTTTCAGGATTCTTGCTACTTGATTTTTATATTAGCAGATCCAGTAACTTAATGCTGTGATCTAATTGGCCTTTAGCTGTCTGTGGGGAGGCCTAGTAACTGTTTTTAGAGGTAACATTGACAGCATCTAGAGTCATAGCTCTAGAAATTAATGTGATCTCGTAACCTATGGCATTGAGACAATACTCCTAAAAGAGTAGTTCTAGTAACTACTGGAGGGATAAAAGATGGAATGCAAATCTAACATTCTGAGGAGTGCACAAGACTCACCTGAATGGTGCTAGGACTCTGAGTGCTGGAAACACCATTGCTTCCCATCTTCCACTGTCAGCCTGAGGTTTCTTAACAGATCAGCATTGGCTCCCATCTTCCCTCCTCAGCCATCAAGCCTGAAGAAACCATATAGAAGCAAACATGGAATCCAGGAATAATTACCATGGGGGGCTTCTGGATAGACTAAAATGGGTAGGGGCTCTTGATGTGATATGAGGTGGTATGTGTAAGATGACTAGGTTAGCTCATGGCCAGCAGAAAGATACCCAGAACTCTGTGTAGCTCTAAGAAAATCTCAGTCACCCTAACAGGTACTTTCTGGTATCAAGACCCTCATAGAGGGGCCCTATGTTGAGCAGAACTAGCCAGGTTCTAGTGTGCTGTGCCCTGCCCAGTCATTGGCTAAGATCTACCTGGGTGAAGAAGGTCCTTATTTCTGATATTACAACAGATCCCAAAAAAGCTGCAGCTGAAGGTTGTCCACTAACTGCATAAATTGGGTGGATTCTCTCAGGGAGGTCTGAGTCGTACATCTCCATGGTTGCTACAATGCCCATATAATTTTTACACTCCAGGTGTCATAATTGGACAATGGTTACTACTTGTAATTGCACTAGGGCAACAGGCATAAACTGGAACTACCTGGGCAAGCTGACCCATACCATGTCCATAAGTGTAATGGCTGTGCCCTGAGACAAAGAGCAGCTGGCAGAGCTGTGTTAGAGAACGTGACTTCAGTTCTGCACTTGGCCTCTTCCACATGATTGCTTTGAGATAATCACTGACTGTTGCCTAGCAGAAATCAATAGCAACTCCACATGCTGACACAGATGTTAACTAAATAAAATCAGGTTAGCATGGAAACCCTGATAGCTAAGGGGGCAATGATCAGCCCTCACTAGATTTAATCTTGGGCATTCAGTCCTTCATCCTGTCCTCTTATGGAGCTGGTGAATTCCAGTCTGGGATCCTGCTTCTTCCTAGTGCTGCCCCTCTCAAGGAGGGAGCCCGTAATCTAAAGTTTCTTCCTGGAAATTACAAAACTTCTTCTTCCCCGAAATTACCAGTGCTGAAACAAACCAGAATCTTGCCTTTTGGTCTCTATTCAACATGGTATTGTTGGATAAAGCCTATCCCCCTTAGGGAACTGGCATTTTCACAGGCCCAAACCAGACCCTGGAGTACAACACGTCAAAAGGAAAATTGAACAACACAGACCATTGGAAGAAGAAATACTGGAATGTTCAGACTGAAAACAAATTATAACAAATAGACCCAAGATAAAAGATCTTTTCATTAAATAAATGAAAACAAAAATCAAAGAATCAGATGTAAGAAAAAAGAAGTTAATAGGACATAATGGAAGAACAGATATAGCTGAAGAAAAAACTAGTGAGTCAAAGACCAGATTGAGGAACTCTCTCTAAAGGGACAGACATATAGAAAATAAGGAAATACCCTCAGGTTGTTTTTCAGAGTCCATAGTCTCTTATGGTTCGCCTCCCCTCCCCAATGTCCATAGCCCGCTCCCCCTCTCCCAATCCCACCTCCCCCCAGCAACCCCCAGTTTGTTTTGTGAGATTAAGAGTCATTTATGGTTTGTCTCCCTCCCAATCCCATCTTGTTTCATTTATTCTTCTCCTATCCCCCTACCCCCCCATGTTGCTTCTCCATGTCCTCATATCAGGGAGATCGAGGGTTTTGAAGGGTCAGGGGTGGGAGGTTGGGGGAACAGGTGGTGGGTGATGGGGAGGGCACGTTTTGCATGGAGCACTGGGTGTTGTGCAAAAAGAATG
The DNA here is from genome assembly GCF_922984935.1 of Meles meles. Taxonomy (NCBI): domain Eukaryota; kingdom Metazoa; phylum Chordata; class Mammalia; order Carnivora; family Mustelidae; genus Meles; species Meles meles. The sequence goes on along the minus strand of NC_060070.1, from coordinate 88,848,869 downwards.
AATACTGTTACGCTGAAAAAATTAATAAAAAGGGAAAAAAATCAAAAAAAAAATAAGGAAATATTAGAGGATAGAAAAACTGTAAACAAGTACATAGCTTCAAAAGAAAAAGCTGAAGTAGTAAAACTTGACAGACAATTTCACTTTCCAAGAGCTCATAGCATGTAGAAAGAAGCTCTACAACTAGGTGCAATAACAAAAACACTTAAACCATTCCCGGGTGCCTGGGTGGCTCAGTCATTATCTGCCTTTGGCTCGGGTCATGATCCCAGGGCCCTGAGATCAAGCTCCCTGCTCAGTGGGAAGCCTGCTTCTCCCTCTCGGATTCCCTCTGCTTGTGTTCCCTCTCTCACTGTGTCTTTTTCTGTCAAATAAATAAAACCTTAAAAAAAATCCAAAAATCCAAAAGCTTCCAGAGAAATCACCTACAGAACAAGAATCAGAATCTCACAGGGCTCAAACACTGGATGAAGTAGATGCTAGAGAACAGTTCTTAAAGAATTGAACTTGATTTTATGCACCATTTTAAATAGAGAGGGCACATACTGCATGGAGCATTGGGTGTGATGCCAAAACAATGAACACTGTTATGCTGTAAATAAATAAAATAAATAAAAATGATCAAATTCTTAAAAATAAAATAAAATAAAACTACATGTGTAGAAAATAGTCTGAACAATGTGCCCATTATTCAGCTTTAGGAACTACATTTATTTCAGTCATTTCTACCTGAAATGTAGTTTACTGTAAACTGGTAGCGATGCTATAAGTTTCGAGTGTTCTTTGGTGAGAAGACACTATAGGTGACCTGTGCTTCCTATTGCATCACATCTGAAAGTGCAATATGTGTCTGTTCCATTTGCAGTGGTGCTAAATCAACGGTAGTTTCTCATCAGGACTTGAGCTCCTGGTTAAGTTACAACTAAAAACCCAAGTTCTGCATGCTTCTCTATCCATATCCTTAACAATGTGACTTTGCTGTTCTTCCAGTCAAGAGTGTGTTTCCTTGCTCTTAGACTCTGAGTTGACTTTAATTTGCCTTGGAAACTAGAATGTGGCAGAAACTGCCAGTTCAAGCCTAGGCTTCAGTGAGCTGTGTGTTTTCATTCCTCCTTCACTGCCATGGTCATGAGCATGAGCCTGGGCTATGGTAAGCTGATTGGAGATCTGTGCATCCTGTTATCCCAACTGAAACCATTCTAGACCAGCCTTACGTGAGCTGACCTTTATTGACAGCTACCTTTATAAAACATATTTAAGGCCAAAAGTATAAAAACACTGCTAGGTAGACTCCCAGAGTTCTTCAGAATATTTCTCAGTATTCAAAGTATTTTCCCTAGTCACATCTGCTAGCAAGGATGCCAAGCCTAAGGGTCAACGGAGATTCATAAGGTTAGAATCTGTGTGCTCAGGTGCTAGAGAAGTATGATAGTGGTTGCTTCAGTCCTGTTTCCTTAGCCTCCAGCAAAAGACTTCCTGGATTTCTGCCAATATTGTTAATAAAAATGGAAAGCTGGTTTGAGCTACACAAACCTAACTGCTACATGAAAGAAATGTAGTATATGGGCTCTTGCCACTTTGCCATGCTTTTCCCATCAGTCCCAGCATTTGGGGAAACATGAAGAAGGAATAAGTGATTTCAAACCATAGTATTCAATAACCACTACCATCAGAATTCCCAGGGCATGAGTAGATGCTGTAGCTGCCTTCTGCCAGCACTGTCAAGCCCTATGAGTCTGTCATGCTCATGTTGCAAAAGAATTGGTAAATGGTATGAATGTCCCAAAGCATAATGGGCTTACCCAAATTGTTTTTATTCTGATCCACACGTACACAATTTGCTCATTTAGGGCTTTGGGTTAGACAGTCTCATTGCAAGTACTGTCTTCTGGTTGGCAAGGCCCATAACAGCCAGTCTGATTCCTTCCAAGGAAGTTTCCTTTTGGTATTGAGATACAGATGGGATTTCAGAATTCAAGACTCCTGAATTGGCTCAGTAGTCCTAGAAGAATACCCCATTCACACCAAAATTCTGGTCAAGTTTCCTTGGCTAATGGTGTTAAATAGATGAGGAATCCTGGAATTCTGGCGATGTTTTTGTTCCTGTCCAATTTCTTAGAGGCTACTGAAATAAGATTAGGATTGGGATAAGTGGCAGCTCAGAAACAGACTTAGGTTGCTAGAACCCTACTCTCTAGCTAGGGTTCTCTGTAGGATGGTAAATGGACTTTCTCCTTATACTATTTTGGGAAATGAGCATAGCAGTCTAGAATCCTTTTAAATTTTGGTAGATGCTATAAATCTGCTAGACTCAGGGAAGGAAGATCATTGGGTCAGTTCCACTGAAGTTTGTCTTTTTTCTAAGGGAAATTTGTAGATTGGCAAGTAGCATGATTTATTTTGAGTTTTTTAAATTCATTTTAACTAATATACTGACGACTTCCTACATGCTTAGCTTTAAGCTATGAAATTTACATAGTATATTATATCACAGGGCATTTGTGGTGATTAAAATGAAAGTAGCATTCTTTATGGAAACAAGTGAATGTTCTGAAGTCAAGCCCTGCTTTAACTCTCTTCTCCACTTCTTATTATGTGAACTTTAAGTTTCTTAATTTGAGCCTCTTAACCTACAACATCCTTGTCAATAATGCATTCATTCTGAGTTGAACATTTTTTTCTTCAAATGGTATTAAAATATCCAAAATTCCAGGAAGACTAGTGGTGAACTTAAAAATTCCATTGGAATTCTATGGACTAAATATAAAATAAAGGTAACAAACTATGTTAAGTTAAAAGGAAAAAGCCCTATCCTGATAACCACTATTGTAGTGGTTTCAACCTCACAATAAAAATACCAGTCAATAGGGGCGCCTGGGTGGCTCAGCGGGTTAAAGCCTTTGCCTTCAGCTAGGGTCATGATCCCAGGATCCTGGGATCGAGCCCCGCATCGGGCTCTCTGCTTAGCAGGGACCCTGCTTCCTCCTCTCTCTCTCTCTCTGCCTGCCTCTCTGCCTACTTGTAATCTCTATCTGTCAAATAAATAAATCTTTAAAAAAAATACCAGTCAATAAACTGAGGATTTTAGAGAGGAGGGGTGGCAAGAAGGGTTAGCCCTGCAATGGGTATGAGGGAGGGCATAGATTGCATGGAACACTGGGTGTTATACACAAACAATGAATCATGGAACACTACATCAGAAACTAAAGATGTACTGTATGGTGACTAAGGTAACAACAACAATAGAGCAGAGCAGATAGAAAACCACCTTTGTGATTTAAATTCCTAATGCATATTATGGTCTGATACAAGCTCATTAACTCATCATGGACTGATATTAGTTTGTAGAATGGCATTGTGTGTGGATCAGACTTAGTAGCCCTGATGTATATCTGTTTTCTCCACAGTGGGCCAGACTCAGTCATGCTCCCACTTAACTGTAAGAACCCATAAAACATTGTGTCAGATGATGCTGTATCTTCCCCAATCATACCTGGTTTTCCACTCTGTGGTCTGCTTCTCCCTCTGCTCTTCCCCCCCATCCCCCGGCTTGTGTGTTCTCTCTCAAGTAAATCTTTATTTTTGATGGACAAGAGAACATAAGCAGGCAGAGCAACAGAAGAAGAGGGAGAAGCAGACTCTCTATTGAGCAGGGAGCCCGATGTGAGGCTTGATCCCAGGACCCCAAGATCATGACCTGAGCCGAAGGCAGCCGTTTAACCAACTGAGCCACTGGGGTGCCCCTCTATCAATCTTTAAAAAAAACTTGGAAATTAACAAATCTTGCAACAATTCAGAAAAAAATATATATAATGGCAAGTTTTGTGGTATTTTAAAATGTCCTACTCCCTTCCACCATTCTCAGTGCCAGCTCTGTAATTAATGAAACCAGCAGCCTGACAGTAACAAGAGAACAGAATAGGATTAGAACTCTTTCAAAGCTTGATTTATGAATTGTCACTATCCTATGTGGTGGTTCAGTGGAAGACCCCATGCATAATGCTGTCTTTGACCTGACTCCATGGTCACCTATAGCAAAAAGCTTTTTCCTGGAGGAATTTACCAAAAACAATTAGACATCAATAGTTTAACATCTCATAATAACATCATAATAGTTGCCTAAGACAGAGGATAATTGGGGGGAATGCTAAGCTAACCAAAAAGCTTAAGAGGAAGAGCCAGAAATTAGATGCCTGGAGGGGATTTAGAAAGCTCCAATATATTCCTAGGAATACTAGAAAATCACAGACATGTGTCTGTGTAAATGCCAGGAAGTACTTGAGAAGGCTCTGTGGACTCCCCTCTGATCTTAAAGCTCTGCAAAAGCTGAAAATTAAGGTTAAGGCAGTTTTCAACTGTTTGGCTGAGTTCTGAGGGACATAGAAATTCTGTTAGGACACAGGCACAGAGCTTCTCAGAAAAGACTGGAAGACTTATGGTCCCAGGTGATTATCTACTGATTGGCAGTTTTCTTTAATCACTTAGCTAACTGATAGACTTCAGAGGTCATGTGACAAAGAATACTGATCTTACTTAATAAAGTTACTAATTGAGCAAATAACAGTAACCTTGGGGAGAATCTGATCTTCAGAGCTGCCACTTACATTGTCCAGTTTTCAACAAAGTTGAAACATAAACTGCCTATCTACAAGACAAATGCAGTCAACAAACTGTCCTGGGAAAACCCAGGCATTGAACTTGTTAGACTTAAACCAGCTATCAAATATTTTCAAAGAAACTAAAGTAGCCATGTCTAAAGTATTCTACAGGAAGGCATGAGAAAGAGGAATCATCAAATAGAAAATACCAATAGATTTTTCTAAAAGACCTAAATAATAATTCCCCATTCAAAGTATCAAGATGGAAGAAAACTTTAAATCTGTTGTTGAACTCCTCCAAACAGGTAGAAAAAAATCAGTGAACTTGATCTAAATCAATTAACTTGAAGATAGGTCAACATGTCCTAGAATTAGATAGGGATTGTAGTTGAACAATCTTATGAATATACTAAACTGAATTGTATAGTTTAAAAGAGTGAATTTTATGGTATGTAAATTGTCTCAATTAAAAAACAAAACAAAACACCTGATGGGTTGGACCACCTACCTTACAAAGTACAACCAGTAAATAGACCTCCTCAACTGCATGAGAATAAATGTAAAACCTAAAGTGAGTTGTGGCTATCCAACTTATGTGCTTACACTTCATGTTGGGGGGATAGGCCCATGTTTGATAGGATCCTTCTGAGAGAAGTTTGGACAGTGTCAACCATCAGATTTTTTTTTTCATTATTAGCTTAATTTTACCTCTAGAAGTTGAGCCCAGAAATACCAAATATTGGAGAATTTGTTTTTAGGAGCAAAAGCCAACTTTATTTGTAATTGGGCCACCCCAATATGCAGATAGTTTCTTCTTATAGGAAAGTAAATATGACAGATGGGTCCAAAGGCTCTGGTTTCTGCGATGTTTTTTCTACCATGAAAAACAGAGGAATTAATACCTCTAAACCATAGTTTTGGGTATGGAATCAGACCAAAAGTAAAACAAGGGTGAGAGAAAAGGTGGAGAGATACCCCGGAAATTCTGGTGTGACCTAAAACCATAATATTTAAATTTTATTTGAGGGCGAGAATGAGTAGGGGAGAGGGGAAGCAGGCTCCCTGAACACTGAACAGGGAGCCCAATGTGGGGCTCGATCCCAGGACCCTGAGATCACGACGTAAGCTGAAGGAAGATGCTTAAAACACTAAGCCACCCAGGCACCCCTAAAACCATAACTTTTTAAATCTATGGTGCTTAACCATTCTGGCAGTTCTTTGGGATATCTAGCTTGTTCCTGTGCTATAGGGATCAATAGCCTTAAGGAGGCAGAGCAGCTGGGACTGAACCAGCTAGTAGTACTCTGGCTCCTGTTAGCACTCAGACTGGGAGAGGTACTGATAAGGGCAAGTGAACATGCTGGAATTCTCTTCCAGACATCCATACACTTCCATGTCGTAAGGGGCAGAGGATAAGGCAGGCACTGTGGTCACCCACCAGTCCAGCTCGGGGTCACACTGTTGAAAAGCCCTGTCTGGGTTTCCAGTACCTGCCTCTGAGGAATGAGAAACTCTGGGGAGAATGGGCCCATTGTTGGCAAGGGTTCTGGGTGCTGGAGCTGTGTTCCTCTTGGTTGCAGACAGGGGTATGGGCTGGAAGTCCTGCTTCTGGCTCTTCCTGGACACTTTTTCTCAGTTTAACTCAGTGGTTCTTAAACCAGATCTTCCTTACGGTGTATTGCAAGTTGATTTTTAAAAATTTTTTTTTTATGTCAGTGGCTCCTGGGTGATATAATCTGGAAAATGAGTCAGGCAAAACAAGGCTTCCAGCTCCGCCTTCTGATAGGAGGTGAACGAGGTGTGTTCTTGGCTTCTCTTCAGTTTTGGCTGGTGGCTGGTCTGCCATTTCTGCTCGGTTGGTAGGAAGTCTTCCTCAGGCTTGATGTTGTCCTCATTGTGTTCCCTCTAATACAAGTGTTTCTAAAATATGGTGTTCTAAGCTGCTGAAGAATGAAGAAAACTCCAGTGGATTATTTTACCCAGAAAGCCTCCAGCAGCCCTGGACTCCTCCCCTCCTGCTCCAAGTCACCTGCCCCAAATATTGAAGAAAATTTAAAATGCACATATAGCTTGGGAAAATGTTAAGGTTCAAAATATTTAACTGTACCTTTCTTGAATAAACTGTAGTACAGTCACTACAGGGGATATTGTTCAGTCTAAATAGCCATAGAAAAACACATGGGTGAAAACCATAATAATAGAACTATACATACCAATTATACTGAATTTATAATCACTACATTTTCTAACTGTAATGAAAAAGTAGTACATAACTTCTAACTTTTCATTAATGAACATATTTAGACTTTAAAGAAAACAAAACCAGGGATGTAGCATAAATCCCATGGTCAGGACATATTACTAATAACACAATTTATCTTGCTGCCACCAAGCTCTTCTCTCTCTAAACGCTTGTATATGAAATATTAAGGTCCTAGAGGATCCTAACTTGTGATCTCTTCTTACACTGAGCTGAGACTTCTTCAGGAAAGCCACTCTTGTTCAAGGATGATTAGTCAGTAAGCTTAAAATGCTGTGATGACTTGGACAGGTTTAAGTGGCCTTATAAAGACAGGCTTCACAGATGACAAAATAGTTCCCCATGTAGTGGGGATAGGCACCACAAAACTGGTTAGTGTAGGGGTGTTTATTAAAATGGACCTAGAGTCCAGCCTCTGCAGTTTGCTCTGCAAATGGAGAAAAGACTAACATGGGAGCTGCAGTAAGAAGGGGTCCCATTACAGATATTATTAACAAGATATTCAAGGCCTTTGGAATACCTGAGGCAGGTGTCTTGGGGAGGTAGTTCATTTGGCTATGCAAATAGTTTGTCATACTTGCCTTTGAATCGGGCTGTTCTATGGATAGTCTTCTATGAAGGATCTAGGCTCTGGTGCACTACATTTATAGATGGCTAGATAGCACCAGCTTCTGACTTTGGTGTCTAAAAGACTCATTTAGGGACAGTACTACTTGAAATATTGTCTCAGTCATGTATAACAGATATTTGAGTAAGGCTTTTCCCTTAACACTTCCTTTCCTGAAACCTGGCCTCTTATACACTTTATGTGTGGAACTGCATTTGTACTCTCAAGATCCTTGGGGAGATATCCCTAGATACTGAGCTCTTATATCTTGTATCAACCACGTCAGAGGAAATGGCTATCTCAAGCCACCAAATTCCAAAGCCTTTTCCTCTGTACTTGAAATAGTGTGAGTGCATCCTGCCCCCTTAGGAGTTTGAGGTCTTCAGGAGAGAAGCTGGCTTCAGGAGAGAGACTTTCCATTGGAAAATGGGCCTGATTTATTTTTAAGGCCTAGATCTACTTTAAGAAGAGATCAGTGTCCTAGAAAATCGGTGTTTTACAGGTAGACCCAAAAATCAAACAATGAATGGATACTTTTTTCATAGACCTTTGCTTATCCTGGGTTTCTTTGATGAGTCTTGCCACCTTCTCTCCTTGGACCAGGCAGGTGGAAGATGCCAGCCTAGGAGGCTTTCATCCAATGTTTTCTATTAAGTTCTGCCTCTGGGTTTACCCCCCTCCCCACCGAAACATACATATATGTACACCCCACACCATACTTGGGAAACCAATAGTTTCCTGTTTTCAGTTTTTAGTGGGTTGGTCTCCAGTTTCTAGGTGAGTGTAATGTGGAAGGCATTCTCCCCAACCAACATACAGATCAGTCTAGAGAACATTTGATCCAAGCTATCAGTGTATCAAGTATGTATCAAGTATCATTATATATATATATATCACCGTAGACCCTAACAACGGGCTGAGACATGAAGTCTCTGGAACAAAAAGAACATAATATACAAATGTACAGGGCAAGGGTCAGTCTGAGTATTCATAACTGAGCTGGATTTTGGTAGCCAAAGCAGATCAAAGACTTAGCACCAAAGAGTTACCAAGACTTACACTCAAAGAATTACATTAATCAAGGCCCACGAGTTTGAGTCTGGAGAATAAATAAATGGAAAGAACAAAGTAGCACCATGATCTTCCAAAAAGACTCAAGAACATACAAAGTACAGGAGCTATAGCATGGGTTGGGCAGTGTCAGACAACCTATTGGTTTCAGTCGCAAAGGATGCTGTTTACTCTTTGTATCCATCAGGGTCAGCCAAGAAAACATCCCAATTATCATACTTAATTCACAAGGTTATAATGAAAGAATTGTACTAGTTCATCATAGTAAAGATGTTAGAAGGACTGAAAAGCCCAGTGGGAAATTTGAGGTACCTCAGAGTTTAGTGGCAGAGGAAATCTCTACTATCTCTATGGCTAGAGGGCTAATGGATAGAGGTGGTATTATTAGTCCAAGGGGCACAATTCCAGGGCGAGCCAAAGCAGATGCCACCCAAAGCAAATGTAGAGGTGGAGAAATGTGCTGGTTTCTTTCTGGCTTTCCCATCTTAACCCAGTGCCTCCCATTAGACAAACCTCAGCTAGAAACTACTTTGCCAGGAAGCTGGGAAAAGCAATTCCTTTAATAGGAGTTGATCCTTACTGGTGGGCAAGGCAGAATAGCACAGGGATGGATCTATACCCTTTATCTAGAAAACTTTATCTAGAAAACTTCTCATATGGATGGACACAGGCCACCTTGTAAAGTCCTACTTTCAACTTTATTATGACTATATTTCCTTCCAGACTAATCTCCCCTGCTCCTATGTAGACTTTATTATTCATGGAGACCTATTAAACTAGGCCTATTTGGGGGAGGAGTCAAGATGGCGGAGAAGTAGCAACCTGAGACTACATCAGGTAGCAGGAGATCAGCTCGATAGCTTATCTAAACATTGCAAACACCTACAAATCCAACGGGAGAGCGAAGAGAAGAAGAACAGCAACTCTAGAAACAGAAAATCAACCACTTTCTGAAAGGTAGGACTGGCGGAGAAGTGAATCTAAAACGACGGGAAGATAGACCGCGGGGGGAGGGGCCGGCTCCCGGCAAGCGGCGGAGGAATGGAGCACAAAATCAGGACTTTTAAAAGTCTGTTCCACTGAGGGACATTGCTCCAGGGGCTAAACCGGGGTGAAGCCCACGCGGGGCCAGCGTGGCCCCAGGCCCCGCAGGGTCACAGAAGGATCGGGGGTGTCGGAGTGTCGGAGAGCTCGCAGCTATTAGAACGGAGAAGCCGGCTGCCAAGACAGAGCCGAGGACTGAACTCTCAGCTCGGGGTTACCTTGAACTGGTCGCGGGCTGGGTGAGCTCCGAGCGCGGCTAGAGGCTGGGGATACGGGAGTGATTGGGTGCTGTCCTCTGGGGGCGCACTGAGGAGTGGGGCCCCAGGCTCTCGGCTCCTCCGGGCCGGAGACTGGGAGGCCGCCATTTTCATTCCCGTCCTCCGGAACTCTACGGAAAGCGTTCAGGGAACAGAAGCTCCCAAAAGCGAACCCGAGCCGATTACTTAGTCTGGCCGCCGGTAAGGGCGGTGCAATCCCGCCTCGGGCAAAGACACTTGAGAGTCACTACAACAGGCCCCTCCCCCAGAAGATCAACAAAATATCCAGCCAGGACGAAGTTCATCTATCAAGAAGAAAGCAGATTCAATTCCTAAGACAGCAGAGCAATTCCAGAGGAGGAGAAAGCAAAGCACGGAACTCATGGCTTTCTCCCCATGATTCTTTAGTCTTGCGGCTACTTCAATTTTTTTTTCTTTTTTCAATTTTTTTTTCTTTTTTCAATTTTTTTTTCTTTTTTCTTTTTTCTTCTTCTGCTAAATTTTTTAAAACTTTTACCCTTTTCTTTTTTAACATTTTTTGACTAGTTCATCTAAATATATATACTTTTTCTTTCTTTTTTGTATTTTTTTATTTGTTTTATTTTTTAAATTCTTTTCTTTCTTTTTTTTTTTTTTTCTTTTTTTTTCAGAAGCTGTTTTATCCCCTTTCTCCCCCCCACAATTTGGGGTCTCTTCTCATTTGGTTACAGCGCATTTTTCCGGGGTCTTTGCCACCCTTTTAGTAGTTTATTTGCTCCTTCATATCCTCTTATCTGGACAAAATGACAAGGCGGAAAAAATCACCACAAACAAAAGAACAAGAGACAGTACCGAAGGCTAGGGACCTAATCAACACAGACATGGGTAATATGTCAGATCAAGAGTTCAGAATGACGATTCTGAACATTCTAGCCGGGCTCGAAAAAGGCATGGAAGATATTAGAGAAACCCTCTCTGGAGATATTAAAGCCCTTTCTGGAGAAATTAAAGAACTAAAATCTAACCAAGTTGAAATCAAAAAAGCTATTAATGAGGTGCAATCAAAAATGGAGGCTCTCACTGCTAGGATCAATGAGGCAGAAGAAAGAATTAGTGATATAGAAGACCAAATGACAGAGAATAAGGAAGCCGAGCAAAAGAGGGACAAACAGCTACTGGACCATGAGGGGAGAATTCGAGAGATAAGTGACACCATAAGACGAAACAACATTAGAATAATTGGGATTCCAGAAGAAGAAGAAACAGAGAGGGGAGCAGAAGGTCTATTGGAGAGAATCATTGGAGAGAATTTCCCTAATATGGCAAAGGGAACAAGCATCAAAATCCAGGAGATGCAGAGAACCCCCCTCAAAGTCAACAAGAATAGATCCACACCCCGTCACCTAATAGTAAAATTTACAAGTCTTAGTGACAAAGAGAAAATCCTGAAAGCAGCCCGAGAAAAGAAGTCTATAACATACAATGGTAAAAATATTAGATTGGCGGCAGACTTATCCACAGAGACCTGGCAGGCCAGAAAGAGCTGGCATGATATATTCAGAGCACTCAACGAGAAAAACATGCAGCCAAGAATACTCTATCCAGCTAGGCTATCATTGAAAATAGAAGGAGAGATAAAAAGCTTCCAGGACAAACAAAAACTGAAAGAATTTGCAAACACCAAACCAGCTCTACAGGAAATATTGAAAGGGGTCCTCTAAGCAAAGAGAGAGCCTAAAAGTAGTAGATCAGAAAGGTACAGAGACAATATACAGTAACAGTCACCTTACAGGCTACTAATGGCACTAAATTCATATCTCTCAATAGTTACCCTGAATGTTAATGGGCTAAATGCCCCAATCAAAAGACACAGGGTATCAGAATGGATAAAAAAACAAAACCCATCAGTATGTTGCCTACAAGAAACTCATTTTAGACGCGAAGACACCTCCAGATTTAAAGTGAGGGGGTGGAAAACAATTTACCATGCTAATGGGCATCAGAAGAAAGCTGGAGTGGCAATCCTTATATCAGATCAATTAGATTTTAAGCCAAAGACTATAATAAGAGATGAGGAAGGACACTATATCCTACTCAAAGGGTCTGTCCAACAAGAAGATCTAACCATTTTAAATATCTATGCCCCTAACGTGGGAGCAGCCAACTATATCAACCAATTAATAACAAAATCAAAGAAACACATCAATAATAATACAATAATAGTAGGGGACTTGAACACTCCCCTCACTGAAATGGACAGATCATCCAAGCAAAAGATCAACAAGGAAATAAAGGCCTTAAATGACACACTGGACCAGATGGACATCACAGATATATTCAGAACATTTCATCCCAAAGCAACAGAATACACATTCTTCTCTAGTGCACATGGAACCTTCTCCAGAATAGATCACATCCTGGGTCACAAATCAGGTCTCAACCGGTATCAAAAGATTAGGATCATTCCCTGCATATTTTCAGACCACAATGCTCTGAAGCTAGAACTCAATCACAAGAGGAAAGCTGGAAAGAACCCAAATACATGGAGACTAAACAGCATCCTTCTAAAGAATGAATGGGTTAACCAGGAAATTAAAGAAGAATTGAAAAAATTCATGGAAACAAATGATAATGAAAACACAACAGTTCAAAATCTGTGGGACACAGCAAAGGCAGTCCTGAGAGGAAAATATATAGCGGTACAAGCCTTTCTCAAGAAACAAGAAAGGTCTCAAGTACACAACCTAACCCTACACGTAAAGGAGCTGGAGAAAGAACAAGAAAGAAACCCTAAACCCAGCAGGAGAAGAGAAATCATAAAGATCAGAGCAGAAATCAATGAAATAGAAACCAAAAAAACAATAGAAAAAATCAATGAAACTAGGAGCTGGTTCTTTGAAAGAATCAATAAGATTGATAAACCCCTGGCCAGACTCATCAAAAAGAAAAGAGAAAGGACCCAAATCAATAAAATCATGAATGAAAGAGGAGAGATCACAACTAACACCAAAGAAATACAGACAATTATAAGAACATACTATGAGCAACTTTACGCCAACAAATTGGACAATCTGGAAGAAATGGATGCATTCCTAGAGACATATAAACTACCACAACTGAACCAGGAACAAATAGAAAACCTGAACAGGCCCATAACCAGTAAGGAGATTGAAACAGTCATCAAAAATCTCCAAACAAACAAAAGCCCAGGGCCAGATGGCTTCCCAGGGGAATTCTACCAAACATTTAAAGAAGAACTCATTCCTATTCTCCTGAAACTGTTCCAAAAAATAGAAATGGAAGGAAAACTTCCAAACTCATTTTATGAGGCCAGCATCACCTTGATCCCAAAACCAGACAAGGATCCCACCAAAAAAGAGAACTACAGACCAATATCCTTGATGAACACAGACGCAAAAATTCTCGCCAAAATACTAGCCAATAGGATTCAACAGTACATTAAAAGGATTATTCACCACGATCAAGTGGGATTTATTCCAGGGCTGCAGGGTTGGTTCAACATCCGCAAATCAATCAATGTGATAGAACACATTAATAAAAGAAAGAACAAGAACCATATGATACTCTCAATAGATGCTGAAAAAGCATTTGACAAAGTACAGCATCCCTTCCTGATCAAAACTCTTCAAAGTGTGGGGATAGAGGGCACATACCTCAATATTATCAAAGCCATCTATGAAAAACCCACCGCAAATATCATTCTCAATGGAGAAAATCTGAAAGCTTTTCCGTTAAGGTCAGGAACACGGCAGGGATGTCCATTATCACCACTGCTATTCAACATAGTACTAGAAGTCCTAGCCTCAGCAATCAGACAACAAAAAGAAATTAAAGGCATCCAAATTGGTAAAGAAGAAGTCAAACTATCACTCTTCGCAGATGATATGATACTATATGTGGAAAACCCAAAAGACTCCACTCCAAAACTGCTAGAACTTGTTCAGGAATTCAGTAAAGTGTCAGGATATAAAATCAATGCACAGAAATCAGTTGCATTTCTATACACCAACAACAAGACTGAAGAAAGAGAAATTAAGGAGTCAATCCCATTTACAATTGTACCCAAAACTATAAGATACCTAGGAATAAACCTAACCAAAGAGACTAAGAATCTATACACAGAAAATTATAAAGTACTCATGAAAGAAATTGAGGAAGACACAAAAAAATGGAAAAATGTTCCATGCTCCTGGATTGGAAGAATAAATATTGTGAAAATGTCTATGCTACCTAAAGCAATCTACACATTTAATGCAATCCCTATCAAAATACCATCCATTTTTTTCAAAGAAATGGAACAAATAATCCTAAAATTTATATGGAACCAGAAAAGACCTCGAATAGCCAAAGGAATATTGAAGAACAAAGTCAAAGTTGGTGGCATCACAATTCCGGACTTCAAGCTCTATTACAAAGCTGTCATCATCAAGACAGCATGGTACTGGCACAAAAACAGACACATAGACCAGTGGAACAGAATAGAGAGCCCAGAAATCGACCCTCAACTCTATGGTCAACTAATCTTCGACAAAGCAGGAAAGAATGTCCAATGGAAAAAAGACAGCCTCTTCAATAAATGGTGCTGGGAAAATTGGACAGCCACATGCAGAAAAATGAAATTGGACCACTTCCTTACACCACACACAAAAATAGACTCCAAATGGATGAAGGACCTCAATGTGAGAAAGGAATCCATCAAAATCCTTGAGGAGAATGCAGGCAGCAACCTCTTTGACCTCAGCCATAGCAACATCTTCCTAGGAACAACGGCAAAGGCAAGGGAAGCAAGGGCAAAAATGAACTGTTGGGATTTCATCAAGATCAAAAGCTTTTGCACAGCAAAGGAAACAGTTAACAAAACCAAAAGACAACTGACAGAATGGGAGAAGATATTTGCAAACGACATATCAGATAAAGGGCTAGTATCCAAAATCTATAAGGAACTTAGCAAACTCAACACCCAAAGAACAAACAATCCAATCAAGAAATGGGCAGAGGACATGAACAGACATTTCTGCAAAGAAGACATCCAGATGGCCAACAGACACATGAAAAAATGCTCCACGTCACTCGCCATCAGGGAAATACAAATCAAAACCACAATGAGATATCACCTCACACCAGTCAGAATGGCTAAAATGAACAAGTCAGGAAATGACAGATGCTGGCGAGGATGTGGAGAAAGGGGAACCCTCCTCCACTGTTGGTGGGAATGCAAGCTGGTGCAACCACTCTGGAAAACAGCATGGAGGTTCCTCAAAATGTTGAAAATAGAACTACCCTATGACCCAGCAATTGCACTACTGGGTATTTACCCTAAAGATACAAACATAGTGATCCGAAGGGGCACGTGTACCCGAATGTTTATAGCAGCAATGTCTACAATAGCCAGACTATGGAAAGAACCTAGATGTCCATCAACAGATGAATAGATAAAGAAGATGTGGTATATATACACAATGGAATACTATGCAGCCATCAAAAGAAATGAAATCTTGCCATTTGCGACGACGTGGATGGAACTAGAGCGTATCATGCTTAGTGAAATAAGTCAATCGGAGAAAGACAACTATCATATGATCTCCCTGATATGAGGACATGGAGAAGCAACATGGGGGGGTAGGAGATAGGAGAAGAATAAATGAAACAAGATGGGATTGGGAGGGAGACAAACCATAAATGACTCTTAATCTCACAAAACAAACTGGGGGTTGCTGCGGGGAGGTGGGATTGGGGGAGGGGGAGCGGGCTATGGACATTGGGGAGGGGAAGCGAACCATAAGAGACTGTGGACTCTGAAAAACAACCTGAGGGTTTTGAAGGGTCAGGGGTGGGAGGTTGGGGCAACCTGAGGGTTTTGAAGGGTCAGGGGTGGGAGGTTGGGGGAACAGGTGGTGGGTAATGGGGAGGGCACGTTTTGCATGGAGCACTGGGTGTTGTGCAAAAAGAATGAATACTGTTACGCTGAAAAAATAAATAAAATGAGAAAAAAAAAAAAAAAAAACTAGGCCTATTTAGTCTCCCAGTCTCTTGCAGCCCTGGCTAATATGGAGTTGCTCACCAGAGAATTGACCTGTTCATTTTTCTGTGGAGAGAAAGCCTCACAGTGGGCTTAAGACTGGATTGCTATCTACAGTCAACCCAGTGAGGTATGAGACTATGGATTCTGCTTGTCACACGTTGTCATTCTTTCTGCCTGTCCCTTGACAACCCCTGGCAGAGTATCCCATTGCTGCTATGGATGAGGGCCTAGTATCCACCAAAACACCATATATAACTCTGGCTTATGCTCACCTTATAAAACTTATCCGTCCTTTATTATTTTCCTACTGTTTCCTGCTGGAGTACAGAATCTCACCTGATTTGACCATCCAATAAAAATTCTAAAATAATAATAAGCCTTTATAGAGGGGAAGGCTGTGCTCCAGTGAGTCAAATGATCTTTTTCTTTTTTTCTTTTCAGCGTAACAGTATTCATTGTTTTTGTACCACACCCAGTGCTCCATGCAATACGTGCCCTCCCTATTACCCACCACCTGGTTCCCCCAACCTCCCACCCCCCGCCCCTTCAAAACCTTCAGGTTCTTTTTCAGAGTCCATAGTCTCTCATGGTTCACCTCGCCTTCCAATTTCCCTCAACTCCCTTCTCTCCATCTCCCCATGTCCTCCATGTTCTTTGCTATGCTCCACAAATAAGTGAAACCATATGATATTTAACTCTCTCTGCTTGACTTATTTTGCTCAGCATAATCTCTTCCAGTCCCGTCCATGTTGCTACAAAAGGTGGGTATTCATCCTTTCTGATGGAGGCATAATACTCCATCGTGTATATGGGCCACATCTTCCTTATCCATTCGTCCTTTGAAGGGCATCTTGGTTCTTTCCACAGTTTGGCGACCGTGGCCATTGCTGCTATAAACATTGAGGTGCAGATGGCCCTTCTTTTCACTACATCTGTATTTTGGGGTAAATATCCAGTAGTGCAATTGCAGGGTCATAGGAAGCTCTATTTTTAATTTCTTGAGGAATCTCCACACTGCTCTCCAGAGTGGCTGCACCAACTTGCATTCCCATCAACAGTGTAAGAGGGTTCCCCTTTCTCCACATCCTCTCCAACACATGTTGTTTCCTGTCTTGCTGATTTTGGTCATTCTAACTGGTGTAAGGTGGTATCTCAATGTGGCTTTAATTTGAATCTCCCTGATGGCTAGTGATGATGAGCATTTTTTCATGTGTCTGATAGCCATTTGTATGTCTTCATTCATAAAATCTATCTATGAAAGACCCACAGCAAATGTCATCCTCAATGGGAAAAAGCTTGCATCCTTCCCATTGAGATCAGGAACACGACAAGGATGCCCACTCTCACCACTCTTGTTCAACATAGTATTAGAAGTCCTAGCAAGAGCAATCAGACAACAAAGAGAAATAAAAGGTATCCAAATTGGCATTGAAGAAGTCAAACTCTCTCTCTTCGCAGATGACATGATTCTTTGTATGGAAAACCCGAAAGACTCCACCCCCCAAACTACTAGAACTCACACAGCATTTCAGTAATGTGGAAGTATACAAAGTCAATGTACAGAAATCAGTGGCTTTCTTATACACTAAACATGAAAATACAGAAAGGGAAATTAGAGAATCGATTCCATTTACTATAGCACCAAGAACCATAAGACACCTGGGAATAAACCTAACCAAAGAGGTAAAGGATCTGTACTCGAGGAACTACAGAACACTCATGAAAGAAATTGAAGAAGACACAAAAAGATGGAAGACCATTCCATGCTCTTGGATCGGAAGAATAAACATTGTTAAAATGTCTATACTGCCTAGAGCAATCTATACTTTCAATGTCATTCCAATCAAAATTCCACCAGTATTTTTCAAAGAGCTGGAGTAAATAATCCTAAAATTTGTGTGGAATCAGAAGAGACCCCCAATTGCTAAGGAAATGTTGAAAAAAAAAAAAACAAAACTGGCGGCATCACGTTACCTGATTTCAAGCTTTACTACAAAGCTGTGAACAGCAAGACAGCATGGTACTGGCATAAAAACAGACACATAGACCAGTGCAACAGAGTGGAGAGCCCAGATATGGACCCTCAACTCTATGGTCAAATAATTTTCGACAAAAAAGACAGTCTCTTCAATAAATGGTGCTGGGAAAACCGGACAGCTATATGTAGAAGAATGAAACTCGACCATTCTCTTACACCGTACACAAAGATAAACTCAAAATGGATAATAGACCTCAACGTGAGACAGGAATCCATCAGAATCCTAGAGGAGAACATAGGCAGTAACCTCTTCGGTATCAGCCACAGCAACTTCTTCCAAGATATGTCTCCAAAGGCAAAGGAAACAAAGGCGAAAATGAACTTTTGGGACTTCATCAAGATCAAAAGCTTCTGCACAGCAAAGGAAACAGTCAACAAAACAAAGAGGCAACCCACGGATTGGGAGAAGATATTTGCAAATGACAGTAACAGACAAAAGGTTGATATCCAGGATTATAAAGAACTCCTCAAACTCAATACACACAAAACAGATAATCATATCAAAAAATGGGCAGAAAATATGAACAGAGTCAAATGATCTTGACTAAAAACGCAGGTATTCAGAGGGCACCAAATATTTATCCAAGCCTGCCTCTTTGGAAATCAACTAAGTATTTTCCATTTCATTTATTGATATTTAAAAGACCTTTAAACACAAGAGAGCTATCAAATCTAGTTGGGAGCCATGTTATAGGACAGGAGACCCCTTCTATTCTTCCCCTACCTCTCCTTACCTTGGAAAGGGAAGGAAGAAATGACAACCCCAGACCTGCTTAGGCCTTCTTTCAAATGGCCAATGTCCATCATAAGATAAACTTAGTGGGTGTGACCAAGCGCTTGATTGGCAGCTTCAGTCAATCTTGATGTCCTGTGGTCAGTACACAGGCTCTGAGAGGACTCAGGATCTGCTTTTTTGTTGTGGGTGGCATAATCTTAGAACTTAAGGGATCAGAGCTGTAATTTTGTTTGAGCTTGCCAAAGACCACTCATAGCATGCCTATCTGCCCCTGAGATCTCTAACACCACTAGGATATGGTCCAAGTTTGTGTTATAGACAGGAGCTGCTGTAGTGCTCCCTATTTCTCTGGACTCCACTCAAACAACTTCAAGGACCCAATAAATGGATCAAAGTCATATTCCCAAGGCTGTAGCATATGCAATGTACATTCATGGGAATGGGGGAAAGGGAAGCTAAGAATAGCGTATGTGTTCTTCCCAAATCTAAGGGCTGTGCTTCTTAGTAGTAGGTGGTCAAAATAGAATAGTTGTCTTTTACCTTAAAATATTGCAGCATGCCTCCAGAATATTGTACCATTTAGGCTTTACTGTTGTGGTAAACTCTCATGTCTTATCACCTACATTCTGGCATACATGTCTTGGACATTCAGTCAACTGGTTATTCCTGTTCACTGGGTCCAGTTATCATGATGTTACCAAGTAGACCAGTGTTATGGAGAATGTCACACCAGACTGTTGTAACAGAGGGGGAAAAGAGCAAAACAGTGCCACAAGGCAATGTCATTTTTTACTGACAGGATTCTGAAAAATGCATTTTACAGATTAATAGCTATATACAAGTGTCAGAGCTATGCTGATATGCTCCCATAAAGAAACATCTGGAAAACAATGAATACTGTTACACTGAAAAAATAAATAAAATGGAAAAAAAAGGAAAAAAAAAAGAAACATCTGGCATAGCAGCTGTGATTAGATCGACTATTTAAATTTAAAATGATCAATTGTCATCAGTCATACCTATCTGGTTTTTGTAAGGATTAGAGAAATGATGGGATGATAACAAACAATTGCCCCTACATCCTTTTAGGTGTTTGGTACTAATCCCTATAATTCCTCCAGGGAATCTGTGTTTTTGATAAATATTGGGAGGTTGGGAGGGGTTAAGACAGTGATACAGTTCAGAGAACTCTACTTGGTCTGGCCTTCCCTACCTTCATATCTTTTATTCTACTGGTCAATGAGCCAAAACGAGTGAATAAGCTGCTAAGTATTCTATCAAAATCCTTCACTCAAAGGACTGTAAAGACACGGGGTGGATTTGTTGAACCATTGGCCCCACTGTGGCATGAATGTGAACCAGGACTCTATTTATTCCCTGTTTTTCATTAAACCTAATGTGAACATGAGGCCCATTGTGTTTGGAGTTCCCTGGTATAGATGTCACTCAAGTATGAGTATTCCTTACCTAGTGTACAACTCTAAAATGGCTCTCTATCCTTTTGAATAAACATTAGAGAAATATTTACTTTTGTGATATTGTAGGCCTTTCCTCAAGAAGACCCATGCTCCTTAAATATGACATATTGTTCAGACCTGGAAACTGCATAGACTTTTTTTCATTGTAATACTGACCTCAGACTCAGGTTTTGACCCTTGAACATTTTTTCTAGTTGTACAAATGGGGAAATACCTTTGTTGCTCATCTATCTCACCTCTAGAATGCCATGTATTAGTCAATGTCACAGATCTCTGTGGGTTAAGGTATCCTGAGACTATGCAGACTTTGCTGCTTTTTATAGAAATTACCAACAGATATGAGGTCAGGAGGTAAAATGCTACTTCCTGACCAGTGTAGAATCCTGCTATCCCCACTGATGTTAGGAGCCTAATTCCACGGCAACATCTTCTACTGCCAAATTTTGATTAGAAAGGACAGTTTAGCAATGATGTTGCCACCCTAATGGATTCTTTATTGCCTGAGTCTCTTAAGAGAGCTCAGAAGACACTACCAGCCTATTTAGGTGAAAGCTTCTCTGATCTCTAGCAAAAATCCATGTAACATCCTCCCTTCACCTGTTGATCCCTTTCATAATACTCTGCTGAATAAGTTCAAGAATTTCCTTCTTGTTTGCTATAGGTCAATATTTCCAAGCTTCAAAAGAACCCTCTGAGTGACATCTGATTAGGATCATGTCCAGATATCCTAGCGAGGATACTATGTCCTGAGTCATGGAGGAGAGTTCTTGTGTCACATACTCCCTTATCCAACCTTATGTTCTTCTCAGCCCCATACTTCCAACATTAAAAAAAAAAAAAAGTGGATGGAACTAGAGCGTATCATGCTTAGTGAAATAAGTCAATCGGAGAAAGACAACTATCATATGATCTCCCTGATATGAGGACATGGAGAAGCAACATGGGGGGGGGTAGAGGGATAGGAGAAGAATAAATGAAACAAGATGGGATTGGGAGGGAGACAAACCATAAATGACTCTTAATCTCACAAAACAAAATGGGGGTTGCTGGGGGGAGGTGGGATTGGGAGAGGGGGAGCGGGCTATGGACATTGGGGAGGGGAGGCGAACCATGAGAGACTATGGACTCTGAAAAACAACCTGAGGGTTTTGAAGGGTCAGGGGTGGGAGGTTGGGGCAACCTGAGGGTTTTGAAGGGTCAGGGGTGGGAGGTTGGGGGAACAGGTGGTGGGTAATGGGGAGGGCACATTTTGCATGGAGCACTGGGTGTTGTGCAAAAAATGAATACTGTTATGCTGAAAAAATAAATAAAATGGAAAAAAAAACTGAAGGAGGCTGAGGCAGAGGGAAATGTAAATAAAGTTAAATTTCTTCTAAACCTAATTCTCACTTAACCGCCAGGGTGATGCCGGGGAGGGGGCAAAAAGTTAAACAAAGTTAAACTGTCAAAGTGGGGTGCAAGATATGTATGTAGCTATGAAAAAGTGCCTTGAAAATGCTATATAAACCCTTGGCTCTGAGAACTCGGGGTCCTTGTTGAAACCTGCTGCGACGGGCAGATACTTGGACCCCAGCTAGCTGGAAATAAACCTCCTTGTGTGACTTGCAAAAAAAAAAAAAAACAAACAAACAAAAAAAAAAAAACAAACTTCCATGATCTTACAGGTACTACCATATGAATTTATCAGGGCTTGCAATCCTTTCAGTGAGAAGTTTCTTCGTCTCAGGACAGAAACTGAGTTCTTGGCTTGGGAGACCTGACCCTATTTATTTCCCTTGAGATAATAAGCAGAAGGGGGTGGATTTTTAGGCATGTAACATCCTTCAAGGGATCTGCCTTGTGTAATCTTTTCATGATCTCCAGTCAAGAAGAGCCTGCTGCTTTCCAGCAGAGGAGAGGGGAGGACCACTTCTCCAAGTTTGGAGGATTTAAAGGATATCAGATTTTGGTTGTTGGGCATCCACCCAAATGTACCCATCCTGAGATGCAGGGCCCCACTTTTTGCCCTACCGAGGCTTTGAATGTAGAAAAGACCTATCAAGAGTCCTCACATCCAATGTCACTGGTATCTCTGCTACCTTCATAGTCAAATCCTCAACCTGATTTATCAATGTGATCTGTCCTCCAGCTAGGGAAATGAAGATTTCCTAAAGTGAAGTCCCTGGAATGTCCTTTTATAGCCTGAGTTGATAGTAGTCTGTTGATCTATCTTCAAGGTTTCTAAATTAGTTCTTCAAAAAGCGAATCTCTTCTAGAACACTTAATTTTCATTATTACAATACTGTTCAGTATTGCAATACCAGAGCCACTGCATTATCCAGTGCTTCCCTTTCTACCTGTACCTCCACCCAGGAAAGGTGAGTTTTAAATGGTGATGCTGTAGGGTGTTGCTTGAGATCTCTGCAGAACCAAGACAACGGAGATCTTCCAAAATCATCTCTATGAAGGATGCACATCTGGGGCACGTATCCACTACTCCTTTTACATGTTGGTGGAGATATGCCCTGAAGTTAATACCCCTCACTTCCAAAATGTGCTTACATGTGTGCTGAGCTGACTTTAGGGGCTTCTGAGAACAGAAAGCGCAAAGACACGTAGCTCACTTGTGGCCTGATACTGTCAGCATGAGTTCAAGCTCATTTTAGAAGGGCCCAAAACATCTATAGCCAAAATTAGAAGTGGGGTAGGGGAGTGTGACTCAGAAAAGGACCTGTTACCGCCAGGGAAAAGGGAGCAATAACAACTGGACTGACTTCTCAATATTGTCAGACCCTCCTGAGACTCTATGCAATTTGTGCCTGGCAGTTTGCTCACAAGAGAGAAAGGAAGAATTGATCTGCCAGCTTCTGTCTCCCATGAGTCAGAGGCGGGTTCCGTGTAGCCTTTCCCTTACATCCCATTCACGTGTGCCTGGGCACTGAGCAAAGATCTCGACCATCTTATGTCCCACATCTGAATAGGGAAACCCAGGGGCAGGAGTTGAGATGTTAGCATGAATGTGATACAACATGCTATTAGGGTATCATTGTGCAACCTCCTGCTAGAGCAAGGAACAGGTGAGACTGTAGGGATCTGAGGCTCTATGCAACAGGTATGATACATGCTGTGTATATGATACGTTAGGTGGGCAAAGATAGCTAAGAATGTCAAAAGATTGAAGAAAAAAAACTATACAGATATGACCTAAAGGACACACGATCCCTCTCACCAACCAGAACCTAATAATTCAGACTATATGCAGTTTCAAGTACACATGAAATGCTTATAAAACACCCGACGTCAGGCCACAAAGTTTCAACAAACTTCAAGGCACGGCCGTCCCCTGTCTTGGTCTGGTTATCCCAGAAACAAGAGCCTGGGAAAACAACCTGGGTACAGGTGACTTATTTGGGAGGTGATTACTGGGAGCAGGAGGGAGGAGGGGGACAAGAAAAGGCAGTAAAGAGCATGAGGAAGCTAGTGAGACTTGACCCCATTGGGGGCCTCTGAGGAGCCCTAGGGAATGTGCAGCAGGTGTGCCTCTGAAGGATGGGAAGCCAGAGAATGTATCCACTACTTTTCAGCTCTGCTGACCTGACAGTTGCCCTCAGGATCATCAGCTCCCTCACTCTGAGTTACCGTATCTCCAGACTGAGTGAGTTCCTGGTTTTCGGAGAAAGCCCTGAAGAATGGGGAAAAAGGGAGATAGGACATAATTAGCATGAAATCAGGTGGGCCAAGGGGATGGAGTTGGGCTGCCAAAACCATCTGTTACACACAGATCACCTTCTCTGACCCAAATTTTGTTATCTTTGTTGAATACAGCTTAACACCCACACATTTGGAATCTAGGAACCATCAATAAATTCTTGGTCTAAGAACAAATCCTAAAGAAAGGTAGACAATACTAGAAATGAAAGATAAGTGCTGCCATAAATCAAAACATAAAGGATACAGAAAATAGAATTTAAAAAAAAAAAACTTGAACTACTTTTAGCACTTCCTAGGTTTGTGAACAAATGTCACTTTTGCCTTTTTGGATTTTCTGTGTGTATATATATACACACAAATACTATATATATGTGTGTGTGTGTGTGTGTGTGTATATATATATATATATTTAATCACATGTATACAATAGCAGAACCCAATGAACTAAAAAGCAGTGATTCTGTGGAAAGGCCAAGGAAATAGAAGCCTGGTGAAACTGGTGTGAGTGGGCTCTGCTGGTGCCCACTGATATTCCTCCAATCTTAACACATTAGTGAACACAGGCTAATCTCCAGCTGCAATTGTCACATTGCTGTCTGAGGGCTTTCCCCAAATCTGTAGAAGACCTCTTTTGTCTTTGCACAGGGCAGGTCTGACAGGCTGGGGAAATTAACACATCTTTGAAGTTAGTCTGTAAAATGTCCCAGTGTGTTTATACAGGATACATCAGAATTTCCCCCAGGAGATTAGCTCCAATCATTCCCAGTGGTAAGAGCCTTAATAACCCATCATGTATTGGTTGTCCTCTCTGGTCTCTCCTCTCCACTCTGCTTGCTGATGTTTCCTAAATAATCTTCTTGCACCCAAATTCTTAGGGTCTACTTTTGGGAAAACTCAAAATAATTGGTCAAAAGATGTTCCAAGTAAACATTTGGATTTTTGAAATGGAATGTAATTATAGATACAGAATAAGAATTTTATGAGCCACTTTATGCCAATTTTGAAAACTTGGATAACATGAACATTTCTAGAAAAACAGTATTCACCATAACACAATCAAGAAATAACATATCTGAATAGCTCCATAAATAAGCTCAGGCCCAGACTGTTTCTTAATTAAGCTCTCTCAAACAGTTAACTCCAATCTTACAAAGTCTTCGAGAGAAAAGAGAGAGGATCCTTTCTCAATTCATTTAAAGCCTGAATAACCTTATTAAGGAAACTAAGGATAGCACAGAAAGAAAATTGGGGGCTGTTACTCATGAACAATCTCAACAGACTATATAGCTAATAAAATTGAGCAACATGTCCATTTTTATAGCATTTTTATAAATGTATTTTTCAGGAATGAAAGTTGGTTCAAAGTTGGCATATCCATCAGGGTCCAAACAGAAAAACAAAGTCCCTTTGCTTGGTATATCCAGAATGTTTTCTAGTACAACTGACTTTTATATAGGTGATGGAAAATGGGAAAAGCTTAACAGGGTTACTGAACCAACCCAGTGATTAACAAGAGTACATACTTTATAATTTAGTTTTGACTATTTTTGAATTCCATATAATCTGACAAATTGTTTCCTGGGGTGGAAGGAAGCTTTCTCAGGCAATAGAAATGTTCTTCTTGCCCAGAGAAGGAGGTAAGAATAAATGTATCAAAATTCATTGTACACTTAGCATATATACATTTATTATGTGTACCTTATATCAAATCTTAAGTAAAATAATGTATCTTTAGTTGAAGAATGCTGCTAATTTTTTTTTTTTTTTTTTTTTTTTTCCCTTTTTATTTATTTATTTTTTTTTCAGCGTAACAGTATTCATTCTTTTTGCACAACACCCAGTGCTCCATGCAAAACGTGCCCTCCCCATCACCCACCACCTGTTCCCCCAACCTCCCACCCCTGACCCTTCAAAACCCTCAGGTTGTTTTTCAGAGTCCATAGTCTCTTATGGTTCGCCTCCCCTCCCCAATGTCCATAGCCCGCACCCCCTCTCCCAATCCCACCTCCCCCCAGCAACCCCCAGTTTGTTTTGTGAGATTAAGAGTCATTTATGGTTTGTCTCCCTCCCAATCCCATCTTGTTTCATTTATTCTTCTCCTATCCCCCTACCCCCCCATGTTGCTTCTCCATGTCCTCATATCAGGGAGATCATATGATAGTTGTCTTTCTCCGATTGACTTATTTCACTAAGCATGATACGCTCTAGTTCCATCCACGTCGTTGCAAATGGCAAGATTTCATTTCTTTTGATGGCTGCATAGTATTCCATTGTGTATATATACCACATCTTCTTGATCCATTCATCTGTTGATGGACATCTAGGTTCTTTCCATAGTCTGGCTATTGTAGACATTGCTGCTATAAACATTCGGGTACACGTGCCCCTTCGGATCACTATGTTTGTATCTTTAGGGTAAATACCCAGTAGTGCAATTGCTGGGTCATAGGGTAGTTCTATTTTCAACATTTTGAGGAACCTCCATGCTGTTTTCCAGAGTGGTTGCACCAGCTTGCATTCCCACCAACAGTGGAGGAGGGTTCCCCTTTCTCCACATCCTCTCCAGCATCTGTCATTTCCTGACTTGTTAATTTTAGCCATTCTGACTGGTGTGAGGTGATATCTCATTGTGGTTTTGATTTGTATTTCCCTGATGCCGAGTGACGTGGAGCACTTTTTCATGTGTCTGTTGGCCATCTGGATGTCTTCTTTGCAGAAATGTCTGTTCATGTCCTCTGCCCATTTCTTGATTGGATTGTTTGTTCTTTGGGTGTTGAGTTTGCTAAGTTCCTTATAGATTTTGGATACTAGCCCTTTATCTGATATGTCGTTTGCAAATATCTTCTCCCATTCTGTCAGCTGTCTTTTGGTTTTGTTAACTGTTTCCTTTGCTGTGCAAAAGCTTTTGATCTTGATGAAATCCCAATAGTTCATTTTCGCCCTTGCTTCCCTTGCCTTTGCCGTTGTTCCTAGGAAGATGTTGCTGCGGCTGAGGTCGAAGAGGTTGCTGCCTGCGTTCTCCTCAAGGATTTTGATGGATTCCTTTCTCACATTGAGGTCCTTCATCCATTTGGAGTCTATTTTCGTGTGTGGTGTAAGGAAGTAGTCCAATTTCATTTTTCTGCATGTGGCTGTCCAATTTTCCCAGCACCATTTATTGAAGAGGCTGTCTTTTTTCCATTGGACATTCTTTCCTGCTTTGTCGAAGATTAGTTGACCATAGAGTTGAGGGTCGATTTCTGGGCTCTCTATTCTGTTCCACTGGTCTATGTGTCTGTTTTTGTGCCAGTACCATGCTGTCTTGATGATGACAGCTTTGTAATAGAGCTTGAAGTCCGGAATTGTGATGCCACCAACTTTGACTTTGTTCTTCAATATTCCTTTGGCTATTCGAGGTCTTTTCTGGTTCCATATAAATTTTAGGATTATTTGTTCCATTTCTTTGAAAAAAATGGATGGTATTTTGATAGGGATTGCATTAAATGTGTAGATTGCTTTAGGTAGCATAGACATTTTCACAATATTTATTCTTCCAATCCAGGAGCATGGAACATTTTTCCATTTTTTTGTGTCTTCCTCAATTTCTTTCATGAGTACTTTATAATTTTCTGTGTATAGATTCTTAGTCTCTTTGGTTAGGTTTATTCCTAGGTATCTTATAGTTTTGGGTACAATTGTGAATGGGATTGACTCCTTAATTTCTCTTTCTTCAGTCTTGTTGTTGGTGTACAGAAATGCAACTGATTTCTGTGCATTGATTTTATATCCTGACACTTTACTGAATTCCTGTACAAGTTCTAGCAGTTTTGGAGTGGAATCTTTTGGGTTTTCCACATATAGTATCATATCATCTGCGAAGAGTGATAGTTTGACTTCTTCTTTACCAATTTGGATGCCTTTAATTTCTTTTTGTTGTCTGATTGCTGAGGCTAGGACTTCTAATACTATGTTGAATAGCAGTGGTGATAATGGACATCCCTGCCGTGTTCCTGACCTTAATGGAAAAGCTTTCAGTTTTTCTCCATTGAGAATGATATTTGCGGTGGGTTTTTCATAGATGGCTTTGATAATATTGAGGTATGTGCCCTCTATCCCTACACTTTGAAGAGTTTTGATCAGGAAGGGATGCTGTACTTTGTCAAATGCTTTTTCAGCATCTATTGAGAGTATCATATGGTTCTTGTTCTTTCTTTTATTAATGTGTTCTATCACATTGATTGATTTGCGGATGTTGAACCAACCCTGCAGCCCTGGAATAAATCCCACTTGATCGTGGTGAATAATCCTTTTAATGTACTGTTGAATCCTATTGGCTAGTATTTTGGCGAGAATTTTTGCGTCTGTGTTCATCAAGGATATTGGTCTGTAGTTCTCTTTTTTGGTGGGATCCTTGTCTGGTTTTGGGATCAAGGTGATGCTGGCCTCATAGAATGAGTTTGGAAGTTTTCCTTCCATTTCTATTTTTTGGAACAGTTTCAGGAGAATAGGAATGAGTTCTTCTTTAAATGTTTGGTAGAATTCCCCTGGGAAGCCGTCTGGCCCTGGGCTTTTGTTTGTTTGGAGATTTTTGATGACTGTTTCAATCTCCTTACTGGTTATGGGCCTGTTCAGGTTTTCTATTTCTTCCTGGTTCAGTTGTGGTAGTTTATATGTCTCTAGGAATGCATCCATTTCTTCCAGATTGGCCAATTTGTTGGCGTAGAGTTGCTCATAGTATGTTCTTATAATTGTCTGTATTTCTTTGGTGTTAGTTGTGATCTCTCCTCTTTCATTCATGATTTTATTGATTTGGGTCCTTTCTCTTTTCTTTTTGATGAGTCTGGCCAGGGGTTTATCAATCCTATTGATTCTTTCAAAGAACCAGCTCCTAGTTTCATTGATTTTTTCTATTGTTTTTTTGGTTTCTATTTCATTGATTTCTGCTCTGATCTTTATGATTTCTCTTCTCCTGCTGGGTTTAGGGTTTCTTTCTTGTTCTTTCTCCAGCTCCTTTACACGTAGGGTTAGGTTGTGTACTTGAGACCTTTCTTGTTTCTTGAGAAAGGCTTGTACCGCTATATATTTTCCTCTCAGGACTGCCTTTGCTGTGTCCCACAGATTTTGAACTGTTGTGTTTTCATTATCATTTGTTTCCATGAATTTTTTCAATTCTTCTTTAATTTCCTGGTTGACCCATTCATTCTTTAGAAGGATGCTGTTTAGTCTCCATGTATTTGGGTTCTTTCCAGCTTTCCTCTTGTGATTGAGTTCTAGCTTCAGAGCATTGTGGTCTGAAAATATGCAGGGAATAATCCTAATCTTTTGATACCGGTTGAGACCTGATTTGTGACCCAGGATGTGATCTATTCTGGAGAAGGTTCCATGTGCACTAGAGAAGAATGTGTATTCTGTTGCTTTGGGATGAAATGTTCTGAATATATCTGTGATGTCCATCTGGTCCAGTGTGTCATTTAAGGCCTTTATTTCCTTGTTGATCTTTTGCTTGGATGATCTGTCCATTTCAGTGAGGGGCGTGTTAAAGTCCCCTACTATTATTGTATTATTATTGATATGTTTCTTTGATTTTGTTATTAATTGGTTGATATAGTTGGCTGCTCCCACGTTAGGGGCATAGATATTTAAAATTGTTAGATCTTCTTGTTGGACAGACCCTTTGAGTAGGATATAGTGTCCTTCCTCATCTCTTATTATAGTCTTTGGCTTAAAATCTAATTGATCTGATATAAGGATTGCCACCCCAGCTTTCTTCTGATGCCCATTAGCATGGTAAATTGTTTTCCACCCCCTCACTTTAAATCTGGAGGTGTCTTCGCGTCTAAAATGAGTTTCTTGTAGGCAACATACTGATGGGTTTTGTTTTTTTATCCATTCTGATACCCTGTGTCTTTTGATTGGGGCATTTAGCCCATTAACATTCAGGGTAACTATTGAGAGATATGAATTTAGTGCCATTATTAGCCTGTAAGGTGACTGTTACTGTATATTGTCTCTGTACCTTTCTGATCTACTACTTTTAGGCTCTCTCTTTGCTTAGAGGACCCCTTTCAATATTTCCTGGAGAGCTGGTTTGGTGTTTGCAAATTCTTTCAGTTTTTGTTTGTCCTGGAAGCTTTTGATCTCTCCTTCTATTTTCAATGATAGCCTAGCTGGATAGAGTATTCTTGGCTGCATGTTTTTCTCGTTGAGAGCTCTGAATATATCATGCCAGCTCTTTCTGGCCTGCCAGGTCTCTGTGGATAAGTCTGCCGCCAATCTAATATTTTTACCATTGTATGTTACTGATTTCTTTTCTCGGGCTGCTTTCAGGATTTTCTCTTTGTCACTAAGACTTGTAAATTTTACTATTAGGTGACGGGGTGTGGACCTATTCTTGTTGACTTTGAGGGGGGTTCTCTGCATCTCCTGGATTTTAATGCTTGTTCCCTTTGCCATATTAGGGAAATTCTCTCCAATGATTCTCTCCAATAGACCCTCTGCTCCCCTCTCTGTTTCTTCTTCTTCTGGAATCCCAATTATTCTAATGTTGTTTCGTCTTATGGTGTCACTTATCTCTCGAATTCTCCCCTCATGGTCCAGTAGCTGTTTGTCCCTCTTTTGCTCGGCTTCTTTATTCTCTGTCATTTGGTCTTCTATATCACTAATTCTTTCTTCTGCCTCATTGATCCTAGCAGTGAGAGCCTCCATTTTTGATTGCACCTCATTAATAGCTTTTTTGATTTCAACTTGGTTAGACTTTAGTTCTTTAATTTCTCCAGAAAGGGCTTTAATATCTCCAGAGAGGGTTTCTCTAATATCTTCCATGCCTTTTTCGAGCCCGGCTAGAATGTTCAGAATCGTCATTCTGAACTCTTGATCTGACATAGTACCAATGTCTGTGTTGATTAGGTCCCTAGCCTTCGGTACTGTCTCTTGTTCTTTTGTTTGTGGTGATTTTTTCCGCCTTGTCATTTTGTCCAGATAAGAGGATATGAAGGAGCAAATAAACTACTAATAGGGTGGCAAAGACCCCAGAAAAATGCGCTGTAACCAAATCAGAAGAGACCCCAAATTGTGGGGGGGGGGGGAGGGGATAAAAAACAGGTTCTGAAAAAAAAGAAAAAAAAAAGAAAAAGAAAAAAATTTAAAAAATAAAACAAATAAAAAAATATAAAAAAGAATGAAAAAATATATATATTTAGATGAACTAGTCAAAAAACGTTAAAAAAGAAAAGGGTAAAAGTTTTTAAAAAAATTTAGCAGAAGAAGAAAAAAGAAAAAAGAAAAAAAAACTTGAAAAAAGAAAAAAAAATAAAAAATTGAAAAAAGAAAAAAAAATTGAAGTAGCCGCAAGACTAAAGAATCATGGGGAGAAAGCCATGAGTTCCGTGCTTTGCTTTCTCCTCCTCTGGAATTGCTCTGCTGTCTTAGGAATTGAATCTGCTTTCTCCTTGATAGATGAACTTCGTCCTGGCTGGATATTTTGTTGATCTTCTGGGGGAGGGGCCTGTTGTAGTGACTCTCAAGTGTCTTTGCCCGAGGCGGGATTGCACCGCCCTTACCGGCGGCCGGACTAAGTAATCGGCTCGGGTTCGCTTTTGGGAGCTTCTGTTCCCTGAACGCTTTCCGTAGAGTTCCGGAGGACGGGAATGAAAATGGCGGCCTCCCAGTCTCCGGCCCGGAGGAGCCGAGAGCCTGGGGCCCCACTCCTCAGTGCGCCCCCAGAGGACAGCACCCAATCACTCCCGTATCCCCAGCCTCTAGCCGCGCTCGGAGCTCACCCAGCCCGCGACCAGTTCAAGGTAACCCCGAGCTGAGAGTTCAGTCCTCGGCTCTGTCTTGGCAGCCGGCTTCTCCGTTCTAATAGCTGCGAGCTCTCCGACACTCCGACACCCCCGATCCTTCTGTGACCCTGCGGGGCCTGGAGCCACGCTGGCCCCGCGTGGGCTTCACCCCGGTTTAGCCCCTGGAGCAATGTCCCTCAGTGGAACAGACTTTTAAAAGTCCTGATTTTGTGCTCCGTTCCTCCGCCGCTTGCCGGGAGCCGGCCCCTCCCCCCGCGGTCTATCTTCCCGTCGGTTTAGATTCACTTCTCCGCCAGTCCTACCTTTCAGAAAGTGGTTGATTTTCTGTTTCTAGAGTTGCTGTTCTTCTTCTCTTCGCTCTCCCGTTGGATTTGTAGGTGTTTGCAATGTTTAGATAAGCTATCGAGCTGATCTCCTGCTACCTGATGTAGTCTCAGGCTGCTACTTCTCCGCCATCTTGACTCCTCCTCCTGCTGCTAATTTTTACTTCAATGGACCAACCAGTTCATTTCATTGTGACCCCAATACCCAACTCCTTGGCTACCTCTTCAGAATTGCTCATTAATTCCTTATTTTCATATCTTTGAACCATAAAAATATATTTGTGGTTTTTCAAGCTTTTATCTAAACCATAATCCTTCTGTGGTCTATTCACTCATTGTGATATTTATCCAGGTATGTTCCCATAATTTACTCATTATTCATCACCAAGTTATTCCAACTGATAATTTGTGAAGGTTTGTGCATTTTCTTGTTTGTGGACTTTGAGTTCAGATGCTTTCTTTTATGACTAATGTTGCTTTGTACATTCCTGGACAACTCTTATATGGGTATACAATATCTCCTTACAGGTATATCTCTCAAGGGTATATACCTGGAAGTGGGTTTTTAGAGCCTGGATATTTTTAACCTTATTTTTCTGAGTTATACATTCTTACTAGTAGGATATAATAAATTCCTTTTGTTCCACACCTTTGCCAACTCTTAGTATAGGCAAAAAATTCTAAATCAGACAAAACCATAATGACATGATACCAGAATCATAATTTCAATTGATTATATACATGAAAATACGTTCAACTTGAACTCATTTTTTGGCAAGGTTTCATGGTAGATCTTTAGCCTTATTTTTAGGCTCTGATTCCCAGGAGTTTTCCACCTATTCTGGGTACTAATCTTGTACTGATTTTAGGTTTCAAATCTTCCAGTTGTATCTTTTCCTTTCATTCCTTTAGCTTTTGAACATAAATTCTTAATAGTTCGTGGATAATACTTAGTATATTTAAGAAACATTTTGTTACTGAAGTCATAAAGATATTTTATAAAGTTCTACCTCAGGTTTAAGTATTCACACTAGTCACAAACCAAGTACAGATGAATTTAATTCTATTTTTCTCCCTATCTATAACCTATTGGAGAGTACATCCCTCCCCCTGCCACCAGCCAGCAATAGAACTGTCAGTATTAAGTTGCCATATGCATGAGTTCATGTCTAAAATCTGTTCTTTTAGTCTATCTGTCCATCCCAGCCCAATATCATAATTTTACACCTATACAAATCCGACAGCTTGTATAATCCTAACAAACTGATTTGGTAGTGGGCACACTTCCAAGTCGAGCCCTTGGCTTTACTTAACCATTATAGCTTTCACTTGCATTTTGTGTAAAATGCTAGAACTGCTGCCCTCCTCCTACTTACCAGCAAATACAGTGAATCAAAAACCATATCGCACCCCAGAAGAGAGTGGTGAAGGTTACATCTACAAATATCTAAAAGAGACAAGGACAGTGACGATCATCATATCTCTATTGAATTCACCAGTCTGATGGCTGCAAAAAAACAAAGGATCTGGAATGAGTTTGCTATGTCTACTAGGTAGTAGCTTCTTTTGCAGCTGCAGGGACGTCAAATATCTTTGCTAAAAAAGATTAGCTTGACCTCAGATAACATGGTATCCAATCATTAATATGATAAATATGTTCTATCAGAAAAACAGAAGTAGTTCATATTTCCATTGAATGGACAGCATTATTAAATTGTCTTGCCCCAGAGCTGTGTAAACTCTTCCACACTCTCAAAGTTTGAAGAGATCAGAACCATCAATGTCTGAAGGACAGCATACTGACTCACCCTACTGATGGCATGCTAACTGGATTAGATGAGCAGAAAAGGCTAATACACCGGAGGTATTGGTAAGGCTTCTTAGTGTAGAAGACCATTCATATTCAGGGGCCTACTCATAAGTAAAGTTTTTATAACTTGAACTCAGGGGTGTGCTGGATTATTTCATGCAAAGTAAAAGATGAATTACTCTACCTTCCACCATGAAGAAAGCCTAACACCTGGTGGGGCTTCTTAGGTTTGAAGGCAGTATATTACCACCTAGGATGACTACTTTAATCCATATACTGTGTGGCAAAGAAGGCTGCAAACTCCAAGTGGGGCCTAGAGAAGAAACTGGCTCTTTAGTAAACCAGCCTATGCTGTTTGAGATGCTCTAGAAACCCTATTAGCATGACTGAGCAATCCCTTCTGAAAGGGTCAAGGTACTAAATGTCTTAGGCTTTGTAGGACATCTGGCATCTGCAAATATTAACTCTCCCATTGTAGTGCAAAAGCAGCTATAGACAACTCCAAAAAGGTGGAAAAACAGGTCAGCAGCAGTCCTATATAAGCTCAGAAATTGTTATAGCTTTAACTCTTAAATTAGGTCTGTAATCCATTTCAAATTAACCTTTATGTATGGATTAAGGTATGAGGTAGAATTGTGACGAATTTTTTCCCATATGAATACCTAATTGTTTTAGTCATGTTTATCAGAAAAAGCCTTACTGAATTATGTTTGTGCCTTTGTTAAAGATTGAACATAGAGAACTATTTCTGGACTCCTGTTGATGTACTCAGGGAAGGACTCAATGTCCAGATACAAGGTATAGGACTATCGGTCATCTTCCATCTGTTAGTTCTTCAGGGTCTGCCTTAGCTTTTGATGTGAGGTCTTGCTCTTCAGGGCAGCCCCCAACCAATGACAATGACCAATCACCACCTTGGTCAGTCATTGGCTGGAGGTTGTCCAGAGAAGAGCTTGCTCTAGTCTACTGCTACCTTGGTCAAAGAATTAGCTATTTCTATCCATTTTAGTCCTCCCCTCTGGAGAAAATTTTCTCCATTGCACATACTTCCGGGTCTGCGTTGCAATCTTGAGGACCCTTTTATCCTCTCTCTCTCTTCCAAGTATTAACTCCCTCAAATATTTTGCATCCCTAAACCTTGAATATGCTCCTCAGAAATCTTATAATTTTAAAGATTTTTTTTTAAATTTATTTGACAGAGAGAGAGATCACAAGTAGGCAGAGAGGCAGGCAGAGAGAGGAGGAAGCAGGCTCCCTGCGGAGCAGAGAGCCCGATGCGGGGCTCGATCCCAGGACCCTGAGATCATGACCTGAGCCGAAGGCAGCGGCTTAATCCACTGAGCCACTCAGGCACCCCTGCTCCTCAGAAATCTTAAGCTGGCAAGTGATCTATGACTACTCTTATGCCGATATCACTATCTTGACTATTGTAGCTTTTGGTCTCAATTGGGTAGTAAAGGTCCTCTACTTTGTTCTATATTAGAATTACCTCAGCTAATAATCTTTATTTCTGTATGAACTACTGTCCATTACTACAGAAAGAGCTGATATCTTGTTTAGTATTATGTTGCCTATTCTCTCCCATAGAGCTATATAGCCATCTTAACATGAGTTAGGTCTTATTAATGCATTAGAGATCATTCTACTTAGATCTTTTTCTCTAACATTTTAGATAAATGTTATACTTCAAAAATAAAAAAGAAAACATTGAAAATAAGGTCTTTTGTCAGTCAACATTGGCTCAGTTCTTTTTATTGGACTTTCATCCAACAAACACTTCAAGAGAAAAATTAGTTTCATTGATATCATAAAACAAAAGCAAAAAGGAATCAGTGGAGTAACTCAGATTGGAAAAAGCAGGCAGCCATTAGCACCTCATTAGACTAATGAGATAAAATGAAGATATGGCAGTCCAGGGTCACCTGAAGGCTATTGGGCAAGAGCAGGCGGCATGGAGAATATGTAGTCACTGGGAGATGGTGCTCAAATCTGATAGAAAAGTCAAAGTATTTGAGTTTCTATTCCTCTACTGTGCAGTATTCTGTTAGTATGCGCCTTTGCTTAACAACCCAGAAGCTTGTTGACAGATGTTTTAGTTATCTACTGCTACATAAGAATACTATGACTGTTGTAGCCTAAATCAGCACATTTATTAGCTCCATTCCAATGAATCAAGAGTCCAGGCATAGTTTAACTGGCTGCTCTTCTTCATGGTCTCACAAAGCCACAGTCAAGGTGTTGGGTGGGCTGTAGTCTAATCTGAAGGCTTGACTAGGAAACAATCTACTTCCAAACTCAGATGGTTATTAGTAAAATTCAATTTCTTGTGGTTTAGACTAAGATTTTGTTTCTTGCTGGTTTTTGGCTGGCAGCCATCCTCATTTTCTAGAGACTTCTGGTTTCTTTGCCACATGGGTTCCCTAGAGACCAGTGAGTGCTTCATAAAAGTCGAAAGGGAAATAATATATCTATAAGATGAATGTCCCAATCTTATATAAAGTAAGCTTTAAAAGGACATATTTTCATTTTGTTTATGTCTTATTATACTCAGGTAACAGGTCCTGCCCATTTTTGAGGATCTTCACAACTATGTAAATACCAGAGGCCAGGACCATGAGGGCTATCTCCAGAGGTGGTCCATCACTAGCAGGGGAACCTGGAAAGTCTGGTTTGCAGAGAGAAGGGTAGCAAAGTGTCTAAAGACAAAACAAGGGACTTGTATGAACATGATCTTTTAGGTGCCAAATATCAAATAGTTTGAACCAAAACTATTTTGGCCACATCTATTTCTGCTTATTGATTTCACTCCATTCCAACCTCTCTTATAGCCAATTACTCTAGCATGTGTTAAATGTCTGAAAACATGCATCTGTCTTTGGGAAATAGGTTATAAGTATTTTTAATTTACATAAATGATATTGTGCTATAGATCTCTCATTTTCATTAAACACTCCAAGATTGGCGATGGTTGTTATACTACATGTAGTTTATGGTTTCTAACTTCTGCAATTTTATTTTTCATTTTCTGTAATAAACCTCTAGATTCATTGCCAACTTTTCTTAACACCAAAATGAATATTCTAGAATATTCCCTTTATGAATCTATGAAATTATGTCTGATAAATCTAGGAATGTGACTCATTAACTTACATCTCTTCATCTCCTATCTGACACCATTTAAAGTAGAAGAAAAAATCTGGAGCTCTATGCTAAACTGATAATTATACATTGAACTCTGTATCCTATTAACAGAGCATACATTTTCCAGGCATCCCTCAAAAACTAATAGAAATCAATATTATAATGGGCTAGAGATTCCTAAATTTCAAAACATAGAAATTACATTGTTACAAGAGAATATAACTTGCAGAGAAAAAAAAATTTCCTATAGCCTTCCAATTTGAAGTGCTTTCCTTCATAACTATTGGGTCGAAGAATAAATAACCAGAGGTAAACCCATAGCCTTAAATACTTTCAAAAACCACATTTTCCCATTGTATCTACATACCACATCTTTATCCATTTGTCTGTTGAAGGGTATCTTGGTTCCTTCTATAATTTGGCTATTGTGGACATTGCTGCTATGAACATGGTGTGCATGTGCCCCTGGCCACTAACTGGTCACTTAGCTTTGGACAAATGGTTTCTCTTTTCTCTTTAAACTTACTATCTCTAAGATAAGTTGAGATCAAGGGGAAGAACATGGGGTGCATGTGCTCCATCTGTATCTTTGGGGTAAACACCTAGTAGTGCAATCACTGGATCGTAGGTAGCTCTATTTTTAATGTCTTGAGGAACAGTACATATATATGATGGAATATTACTCAGCCATCAGAAAGGATGAATACCCATCATTTGCATTCATGTGGATGGAACTGGAAGGGATAATACTAAGTGAAATAAGCCAAGCAGAGAAAAACAATTACCATATGGTGTTGCTCATGTGTGGAGCATAAGGAATAGACAGAGGACCACAGGGGAAGGGAGGGAAAACTGAATGCAAAGAAATTAGAAAAGGAGACAAACCATGAGACTCTGGACTCCAGGAAACAAACTGAGTGTTACAGAATGGAGGGCATTAGGGGGATGGGGTGACCAGGTAATGGGTATAAAGGAGAGTACATGTTGGGATGAGCACTGAGTGTTATATGCAACTAATTTAGTGTTCAACAATTCAACAAAAATTTATTATGTACTATATGTTGGATAACTTAACAAAATGAAAAATAAAAATTTTTAAAAAAAGCAACTTTTTTTTGACAAAACATTCAAGCCTAACCATAGCTTTAGCCAAATTCTACAAACACTTTTTTGTTCCTGGTGGTGGGTATCCACATATTGCATAGAGCACTGGGTATGGTGCATAAACAGTGAATTCGGGAACACTGAAAAGAATTTTTAAAAAATTACACACACACACACAAAAAATTACTCATAGGAGTTGGGTGTTCATCCTTTCTGATGGAGGCATGGAATTCCATTGTATGTATGGACCATATCTTCTTTGTCCATTCATCTGTTGAAGAGGGTCTGGGCTATTTCCACAGGATGGTGAATGTGGCCATTGTTATTATGAACATCTTGTAGAGCATAAAGAATAACATGGAGGACATTAGGAAAAGGAAAGGAAAAGTGAATTGGGGAAAATCAGAGGAGGAGACAAACCATAAGAGACTATGGACTCTGAGAAACAAACTGAGGGTTTTGGAAGGGAGTGGGTGGGGAAATGCATTAGCCTGGTGGTAGGTATTAAAGAGGGCATGTATTGCATGGAGCACTGGGTGTGGCGCATAACAATGAAACTTGAAACACTGAAAAATAAAATATAATAAAATAACAAAAAAATCACTAAAGAACAAGAAAACAAGCAGAAATTGACACACAGTTGGTAAATGAGCTTGCTCTTCAAGGAACTGGGCTGAGTGGGGAATAGGCTTCCACTAGCCTTTTTGAGGGTTATGAAGTAGATGTGTATTGGATAAAAGATGGGACCTGGCCACTAACTGGTCACTTAGCTTTGGACAAATGGTTTCTCTTCTCTGCTTAAACTTACTATCTCTAAGATAAGCTGAGATCAGGGGGAAGAAAGGAGGAGAGGGGGAGGTTTGACAACATAGTATTTAAGTAAATACTAGTCCTAATTTTGACTTCAAAACTAATGAGCGAGAATATCTAAGCTTATGGATGTCAAGAGGCTTGAGCAACTGAGTCTATCTGGTTCAGTAAAGTGCCTTCTCCTATCCTCTACTTTTGAGCATAACCTACAGGAAGTTGTTTGTACTCGTCCCTAGGGGGATAGAGATAAGTGGGCAGTGTTGTCTTAAGCAGAAGATAGTTCTCTGTGCAGGACTCATGGGACATGAACTTATTATTATGGGGGAGTAGG
Organism: Meles meles; assembly: GCF_922984935.1. Taxonomy (NCBI): domain Eukaryota; kingdom Metazoa; phylum Chordata; class Mammalia; order Carnivora; family Mustelidae; genus Meles; species Meles meles. Next base: position 88,809,768 of record NC_060070.1, on the reverse strand, counting down.
ACTATTTCAAGTCTAGCACCACTTTTTTTTTTAATTTATTTATTCATTTTCAGCGTAACAGTACTCATTGTTTTTGCACCACACCCAGTGCTCCATGCAATATGTGCCCTCGTTATTACCCTCCACCTGGTTCCCTCACCTCCCACCCCCCACCCCTTCAAAACCCTCAGGTTGTTTTTCAGAGTCCATAGTCTCTCATGGTTCATCTCCCCTTCCAATTTCCCACAACTCCCTTCTCCTCTCCATCTCCCCATGTCCTCCATGTTCTTTGCTATGCTCCACAAATAAGTGAAACCATATGATATTTAACTCTCTCTGCTTGACTTATTTCGCTCACTTTTGACCTCCCATTTCAAGCATGGCCACATTGTACTTTATGAACTTCTAACATTGACAAATAAGATAAGGAATAATAAATGTCTTCAGCATGTGCTCAGTTTACCACCTTGAACTTGAAATATGATAGCTACAAATACTTCTCCCTTTCCAACATCAACATTATTTAACTTGCTGGGACAACATTACAGTAGTGAAAAATTGTGGTAGCAGTAATGTCATTTTTCTAACTAAATTGGATGCTTCTAATGGTTCATCATTAAATGATGTTTGCTCTAAGCCTTTGGAGGATTTCTCGTATTGAGTTACAGACCTTTCCTTTTATTCCTAGCTTGACAAAATTTACTCAAAGTTTGCAAATGCTTTTTTTTTGAAACTTGAGATAAACCACATTATCTCCTTTAACACGTTAATGCAGTGAGTTATTGATATTCCCCCATATTGATCTATCCTTGCATTTCTGAGATAAATTCTACTTTGTCCCTATATATTATTAATTTAATATACAGCCATGTTTGATTTTTAAATATTTTTAGCTTCTTTGAATCTTTGTTAATGATGTGACCTATAGCTTGCTCTTCTCATTCTCTGTGGTCTCAAATTATGCTAGCTTTATAAAACTAGGCAATTTTCATCTTTATTTTGGCATTTTCTTTCTTTGCACAATGTATCCTCTTTTATCACTCAGGGTCTAAACCAGGAAAACAGAAAACATTTCAAGTATTTACTACAAAGGGAATCTAATCCAGATAATGAGTTCTTCTGAAGATGAATGTGCTAGAAGCCAAACAGGGGATTGAGATGGTGAGGAAACTGAAAAAAATGAGAGGCTACAGGGATCCAATATCACCCTAGGCTGGGGAGATAATGAGGAGGAAACTGTGTTAGGAAGCCCAGGTTGGGGTACCTGGAGAAAGAGAAGCCAAGGTGGGTCTAAGTCCCAGAGTAGCTGCCTGAGACAAAGAAGGGGGAGGAATACCCTGGATTTCTGCTACCATTCAATCCCCCACCAGCCTTCTCACTGGGCAAAAGCTGCTAAGAACCAACAGAATGGGGAGCCTGGGAAATTCAGCCTGCAAGTACAGTCAGCCCTCTGCAGTACACTGACTAGAACAGAAGGGCAAAGACTGAAACTGAAAACAAATGTCAATAGTTTTGGATTCATTCCAGGATCTTGCTATCTGAACAATGCTATGAACATTCTTTTTTTTTTTAATTTATTTATTTATTTTCAGTGTAACAGTACTCATTGTTTTTGCACCACACCCAGTGCTCCATGCAATACGTGCCCTCGCTATTACCCTCCACCTGGTTCCCCAACCTCCCACCCCCCACCCCTTCAAAACCCTCAGGTTGTTTTTCAGAGTCCATAGTCTCTCATGGTTCATCTCCCCTTCCAATTTCCCACAACTCCCTTCTCCTCTCCATCTCCCCATGTCCTCCATGTTCTTTGCTATGCTCCACAAATAAGTGAAACCATATGATATTTAACTCTCTCTGCTTGACTTATTTTGCTCAGCATAATCTCTTCCAGTCCCATCCATGTTGCTACAAAAGGTGGGTATTCATCCTTTCTGATGGAGGCATAATACTCCATCGTGTATATGGACCACATCTTCCTTATCCATTTGTCCGTTGAAGGGCATCTTGGTTCTTTCCACAGTTTGGCGACCGTGGCCATTGCTGCAATAAACATTGGGGTACAGATGGCTCTTCTTTTCACTACATCTGTATCTTTGGAGTAAATACCCAGCAGTGCAATTGCAGGGTCATAGGGAAGCTCTATTTTTAATTTCTTGAGGAATCTCCACACTGTTCTCCAAACTGGCTGCACCAACTTGCATTCCCACCAACAATTTCTCCACAACCTCTCCAACACACGTTGTTTCCTGTCTTGCTAATTTTGGCCATTCTAACTGGTGTAAGGTGATATCTCAATGAGGTTTTAATTTGAACATTCTTGAATGTGTTTCCTGGTGTACATATTTAAGAGATTCTTTATGGTGTAATCCAGGAACTGTTGGGCATGTAAACCTTATATTTTATTGGAAACCACCAAACTATTACAGTGCACTTGTATGTTTTCTATCCTCAGCTGTGTATTAATGTTCTTGTTCCTTGTCCCTAACAATATGAGTTTCAGGGATCTTGCTTGCTTCTCAGAACTCCTTTCTTTTCTCCATTCTTTTCTGTGCTTCCAGAGGCCTACCTGAACACTTTATCACTCAGACTCCCAGCCCTTTGATTGGCCTTGCCAATGGGGTACACTGGCAAGAGATCTGAAGGAAGGTAACTACTCTTCCTCCAGGTCCCTCTAGGGGTAGATAGCCACTCTTCACTTTTCACTCTTCCCCTTGGTTACTACACTATCCAGTGTTTCCCCTCTAAATACTGCCAACATCATTGTGAAGAATCCCTTTGCAAATTGTCTTATTTTAAACTGATCAAGCCATTTAGTTCCCATTTGGTCTCAGAAGGATAGGTACTCTTTATCTTCTGAATGGTTGCCAATCTGGGCTTCCATAATCTTGTGTTCAACTTCCATCGCCAGTCATTAGTGTTGTTGAACATCTTCTTGTCACTGGCTATTTCTGCTTATGTGAGTTTTTCTGAGTTACAAGAGTTCATTATGTAATCAGAATATTAGCCTCTTTTTGGGTTTATATGGTAAAAATATTTTCTCCAAACTTAAAATGTGTTTTTTCTCTATATAATGCCTCTTTAATTCTCAATTCTTTTATATAGCACAAATTAATCAATACTTAATGTGGTTTTTTACATAACAAAGAATTTCTTCTTCTTTACCTCAAAGTCCTAAGATAACTCTAGAAGACAACAGAGTAAGCTGCCTTTTACATCTACATCTTTAGTATATCTGGAATTGATACTTTCTGCACATGGCGAGAGGTAGGGTCCATACTCATGCTTTTCCATATGAATAACTTCCTGTCTTAGACTTATTTATGGAAGCATTCATTCCTGACTCACCCCCTCCCTGCTCTGAGGCAGCTGTGTCATTTTAGACTTCCGCATACTTGAGTCTATTCTGGGTTCTTCATTCTGTTCTGTTGGTCTTCATTACCACTTTTTAGTCTTTTTCTAGTAGAACATGCCTCTGCTTTGTTTTTCTTTAGCAGTGCATTAGCTATTCTGGTCCCTTTGCTTTTCATATAAATTTAGAATGAACTTGTCAATTACTAGAGAAAACAAAACTTTTGGAGTTTAATATAATCCTATTAAATCTGATTATGGATGTATTTATTTTGGCATTCTGCTTGTGTTCTTAGAGCTTCTAGGATATGTGGTTGTTACTTTTTTTAAGTTTTCAGCCTTTCTATCTTTATCCCTCACTTTTAAAAATAGACTATTTTAAAGCAATTTTAGGTTTGTAGCAAAATTGAGCAGAAGTTAGTGTTCAAATGTTATCCCTTGGCCCCACTGTTCTATCTCCTACATATTTCTTCTGCCTTCTTTATACTCTTCTCTTTCTGAAAATTTGATAATATTAAACCATGAGATACTGTTCTGTATGTCTTGGATTCTGAGGGGTTTGTTTTGTTTCAGTTTTTACCATTTTTTTCTATTCAAATGTCCTCAAGTTCATGGATTCTTTTTTCAGCTAGGTCAAGTCTTCTGAGGAGACATATAGAGACAATCTTTTTCTGATATCATGTCTTTTGGTAACTTTTCCATTTAACATTTTAATAGTTTCTATTTCTCTGCTGAAATTCTCTACTCATGCATATTGTCTGCTAAATCTTTTATCTGATGGCTTAAAACCTGTTAGCTGTTCTAGCATCTCAGGTATCCCTGTTGGTTGTGTTGACCATTTCACCCTTTTATAATGGGCAGTTCTTCCCATTCTCAGTTTGAGCCCCAGCTACTGTGAAGAGATAAATAAAATTCTCACCTAAAAGTGGGCTACTAGGCAGTTAGATATGGAGGTATGGGATAGTAAGTCAATATGGTCAGATGTTGACTTGGTTTTGGGGTTTTGTTAATGCTCTTACCTTTATGAATTTCAGTTTCTGTACTGGAATCTGCTTTTCCCTTATGTTTGTGGTGCCAGAGTTTGGTTGGTTGGTTGGTTGGTTTTTCTCTGTGTTCCTGCCCATCCTCTGCTGTTAGCCATTTCTCAATGCCTATACCATAGGAAGGATTTCTCCATGGCCTTCCTCTGCCCTTGCAGTAGACTGATGAGCTTGTTACAAGTGCTAGGATTATGGCAAGGGCAAAGCTGTCCTCTCTTCTCCTTGACCAGCCTTAGTCTCATGTTGGTCCTGTGTGCTTGGTCCTCTGGAGTGGTGGTTTCTAAGCAGTTCTACCTTGTACTCATGGCAGTAACACTCTCCCTGGTCTGAGCAGGAAAACATATCCTACCTGACCCCCAGTGGTATCATGTCTCTATATTGGTGCAAGCTATGGGGTTTCCTGCTCCCTTTTTCTCCCAGATGCTGTGGCACTTGTCTTTAGTCCTGGAAACAGGAGAGAAACACCTTCTCTCTTACAAAAAAGATGAGTTTTGCTTCTCTTCCATAAGCTTTGGTCTTTGCCATGCTCTGGGTGGTGAGCATTTCTCATTCCTCTCCCAGTGGCACAATAGTTTATTTCCTTTTGAGATTAGGTCCAGGGAAGAGGGAGTTATTTGTACCTTGCATCCAGCTACAGTCAATCCTGAGCTACATGGCTGTGCCACCAAGCAGAACTCTCTGGTCTCTGCCCTACCCTTTCTCATGAACAGCTCAAGAAGGCCTTTGACAAAGATCTTGAATGTGAACATCTTAGGTTTTGCGTACCCAAATATTCCAAACTTTGTCCCACACTTGGCCTTTAAGAATTCCTGAACATTCTTATTTCTTCTTACTCATTTCTATGTGGGCTACTACCCCTCTCTTCTGTGTTCTGCCAATGTAAGATTGTCTTGAGCCCAGAGGCCTGAGGTTACAAAGCATCCAAGTGAACTAGATTCCAGAGTGTTAATCTCCTCTGAGAAGAGACAACAAATTAAAATTTTGTAGATCATCTATCTGGCTTAAGGGAAGAGTGTTCTTTTGAAGCTTTCTACACTCTGAGCAGAAAGGATACCTTATCCTCCAATTCCTAATCTGTACTGAGTTTTTCCTTGATCTATGGATTACCTTACAAATGAAACTCTTAATTCCAAAATATTATATTTGCCATTTCTATTGCTTGTTTCTAGTCTACTTTCATTTAATTGGCATTCAGTATAAATTGCTTTTCAATTTTGCTTTGCTTTATTTTGCAGAAGTTCTGCATGTGCTTGAATGTGTTTTCATTTACTGGGTACAGTGTTCGCTGTATGTGCACCAGTTTATTAATTGCAGTGGTCAGATCTTTGACTTCCTTACTGATTTGTCTGTTTTTCTATCAGTTACTAAGATAACTAGATTAATAATCCAATATGATTATGGATTTTTCATGTCAAAAGAACTACAAATCTTAACTGACATATTTTGAGGCAGAAAAGCATTGGAGATAGTTACGTCAAAACGATTGTTCAGTTTGAGGACACATGATAACTTGATCTCAATTTTTTTTTCTGACATGTTAGACATAACTCTGGGTTTTAATTTCTTTCTATTTCCCTCCATCTCTTCTACATAATTATTTTGTACCATAGCTAGGTTTTCTGAGGCTTGACATCTTAACTGAAGCATTTAGCCCTTTGTTACTAATACTTGGATTTAAGATTTATTCCACAAGGTCTGATTCTTTTTCTCTCCCTGCTTTTTTTTTTGAACTTATTACAGTTTTTTCCCCACTATTTCCTTCTGCTAATGAGGTTATTCTTTCTGTGATTTTAGTGGCAAGGTTAAAAATTACAAAATGTGTTAACTAAAGGCTAATAATCAGTACCTTAGCTCTCTGCCTAGACAACTTTACACACTTGAGGTGTTTAATCTATTGAGGTTATATTTATTCTATCTTTGGCCAGTGAAAGCCTCTGCCAAGAGTTGGTGCTCCAGAACTTTTTTTAATGTTCAGTTAGCCACTGTATAAATATATTATTAGCTTTTGAAGTAGTGTTCAATGACTCATTAGTTCCATATAACACCCAGTGCTCATCACAACATTTGTTCTCATCTACTTTAGGGCATCAAGACCAAATTGCAGATATTAGGGGAGTGGCAATAACTCCTATTATACCAATGAACCCCACATTTTGGTGGAGATCAAAATACCTACAAAACTTGGTGGAAAATATAAAGGCAAGACCATTTCATGCCTCAATGAATCTGGGTCTTTATGCTTGATTAGCATTTCAGGGGATTCAGATACAGAATTTTAGTAGCAATGATGCTATAATGCAGAAGGTTTTCAGACTTCTCATCTGTGGTGAATGAAGATGACCTAGAAATCAAAGAGGATATACTGGCTTATATAATTTCTCTATCATTTGAGAGCAAGGGAGGCAACAATGATTCCCAGGATTGAGAAACTGGTTGTTAATGGCCAGAGTAGCACTGGTGAAAGAAAAGGGAAACTCAGTTCAACTAACTACAAACTATGGCATCATCTAAAGGAATTCTCATCTTCTTTAGCCAAAGTGCACATGTAGCTAAGAATCTGACACAGGATATGATTAGGACAATAGCAGAATTACAATGGATGTTAAATTCTACCTCTGGTATACTAAAGTCTTCTAAAGTCAGGCCTTGGTAAAGGAGTTAGAATACTGGTTTAGACACACCTGGGCAGATGCACTTTAAATCCTTGAACTACTCATGTCTCAGAATCCTTTGGACCTCTTCTTTTGCTTAAGGGTAATGCAGAGGCCTCACCTGAGACACATCCCTCACAAGGTGATATTTACTCCTTTATAAGAGATGCCCCCAGCAGTGTAAGAGGGCTCCCCTTTCTCCACATCCTCTCCAACATTTGTTGTTTCCTGTCTTGTTAATCTTTGCCATTCTAACTGGTGTAAGGTAGTATCTCAATATGGGTTTGATTTGAATTTTCCTGATAGTTAATGATGATGAACATTTTTTCATGTATCTGCTAGCCATTTGTATGTCTTTATTGGAGAAGTGTCTGTTCATGTCTTCTGCCCATTTTCTGACATAATCATCTGTTTTTTGGGTGTTGAGGTTGAGGAGTTCTTTATGGATCTTGGATATAAGCCCTTTGTCTGTAGTGTCATTTGTGAATATCTTCTCCCATTCCGTGGGGAGGGGAGGGGGGTATAGGTGAGCCTGGTGGGGGTATTAAGGAGGGCACGTATTGCATGGAGAACTGAATGTGATATGTAAACAATGAATCTTGGAACACTGAAAAAATAAAAAAAACCATTTTTTTAAATATGCCCCATATCCCCCACAGCTTCCAGCCCAATTACTGGTGTCAAGTTCTGCATGACCTAAGTGGGGCAGTCTGTCCTTGAGACAAAGAGGAAGGATCATTCACCAAAGAATCTATAGGACCTGGCTACTCTCTCTGTTGGAACTCAGAACAGACTTATGGATCTTAAACTTTCTAAAGCAGAGAAGGTAGAAGAAAAAGCCAGACAATGGTGAGTTGATTGATGTGAGGTGCCCTCACAGGACTAACTAAATGTCCTGGCAAAGATGTGGAACCAGTCTTGATAAGCTGCTGGTATAGCTATCAGAGTTCTGGATAGGGTGGGAATGTGGAAACTTTGCTTCAAACTTTGCTGTACATTCAAATCATGTAGGGAGATTTTTTAAAATCTTGACCCTTAACCTTCTCATAATCTCTTACAAATAGATCAATCTCAAGACCTAAGATGCAAACATCAGGGTTTTTAGAATTCCCCAAGTGATCTTTGACTTCAGCCAAGTTTGAGAGCCACAACAGCAAATGTGGAGATGGCACAATTACCTTGTTAAGGTTTGGGGAAAGATCTCGGAGATGGGCCAGCTAAAGCTTTTTGTTCCCTTTTTTTTTTTTTTAACAAGTCAGGATGTTCCCCAGGGTGCTCCAGGGATCAGTCTTTTCCTTAAAACAAGTGCTTCACACTAGTGATAGAAGGCACCACCCTTACTAAGAAGCAGAAATGGCAGTCATCTACAGGCCTGGGTTGGTGGTGGGTTTATATTGAACTGGACTCACTGGTGTCCCTGAAAATAGTAGGATTCAGAAATAGCAGAGGTCATGCAACAGCACTGATCACGTCTACACATTTCTGTAAAGCCAGAGTAGCAAGTAGAAGTCTTGATCCACAAGACAATTAGACCACGACACAGCTAGTGCAAAAGATTGGCAGCCACAAAGGTATTGCTTGACCTGTATAACAAAAGCAATCAAGAGCAGGTGAAAAGACTTACACAGGCTGTCCCAATAGGAAGCAGCTCTCTTACTCACTTTTCACACTTGAGCTAAATCCACCTAACTCACCTTGAAGGAAGAACCTGTGACATTACAGCAAATACATACAGTAGTGATTCCCCAAAGTCCATTCCCATCCTATGATCATTTGTGTGAGGAATTATATACTGAGGAAAAGAAAACACTAAGCTCTTTCAGAAAGTGCTGAATAAGGGTTGCACATGTTAGTGATATAAGGGATGGAGAACAAATTCTCCGGAATTTCCAATTAGACAGGATGTAGGGGGGCCAGTTAAATCCTTGGTCAAGGATTCTTCTTAGTGTCTGGTATCACTCCATGGTTATTTCCTTACTCCTCAGTGAGTAACTGTGAAGGTATACTTGGAAAACTCTCATATATTTCTCCTATTCTGGGGGCTATATTTTAAAACATATGAAGCAGGTGGCCTGAATGGCTTTGAATATTTGACTAGAATAATCAAATCTTACCTGTTCCCTAGAATGCCCCAGCAGTCTCACTCCTTTCTCTAGAACGAAAGGAAAGCAATAGTGAGGATGATGCCAGTCTCTATGAGAAGCTGGTGTGTTGGAGGTCTCTTGTAAGCCAGGCTACATGATGATGGCAGGGGCTACACAGAGTTAGGCTTCCTGGTGTCTGTGAGGACAGAAGGATTCAGAAATGCAGAGGTCTATCACAAGCACTTAATTACATCCACATTGCCTCTAAGTGTTGCTGTGAAATACCATGAAGCCAGAGTGGCAAGGAGAGACCTTCATCCACGGGGCTACTGGACCAGGATCTATGGAGTTAATAAGGAAGTCGGGTAGCCAACAGAAGTTTTGATTTACATAACCAAAAGGGATCAAGAGTAGTTGAGCAGAGGATTAAGACCAGTTGCTCCAGTGAAAAGTCCACTATCCCCTGCCCAGTACTCACACCTCAGCTGGCTGGCTAACGTGATAAGTACACAGAGCAGTGACTCCCCAAGTCCTTCCCCAAAAGCATCTATGTTCACTTAATTTGAGGAACTCAACCCTATGAAAAGGAAACTATGCAGATTTTCAGGAGTTGTTGGACACACAGTTGGATACATTACTGATATGAGAGACCCACAACACTTATGACTTTTCTATTAAAGGGTATAGGGGGTAGTTATCACCTCCCAACTTTCTATGATCCATTCTGTGGTCCTTTCCCATTACATGTGAAAGCCTGTCTGTAGCTGTCTGTCTGTAGTTGGATCCACTTGGCAGTTGGTAAGGCTGTGTTCTTTCCTGATATGTGGACTAAGGTTATACAGGCAGGAAAGACCTCCATTTCAATCCTAACACTTCAAGGGGGAAATCTGTGAAATTATACACTGTCCAAGACTTCAAACTGGAATATTGTATATTGGAATGTATACTGGAATGGTAGATACTACTGTTACCTTGAAATCTTAAAGAATGTGGGAATCATGGTTCTCATCAATCATATCCCCATTCAGTGTTGTGCATGGTACATTCAATAATCAGATGGACTCATGGTAGATCATGACCAAGCCCAACAATAGGCACAAAAAGGAACACAGTCTGTTATTGTATATTGTATAGCCCAGGGGCTGCTGGCCTGACATATTTGAGTATGGCCTCTGGTCTACAGTTGATACATCAGCTTTGGTGTACTTGACATTCTGCCATTCTGATAGATGGGTACATATTCTGTGCCAACAGCCACAGTGAGACAGGGCCATGAGAGTCTGAGGGTAAGAAAAACCTAGAATGGGTGGTAGAAGAGGAATATCAATCCTAACCTGTTACATATTGGTTCTCCCAAAGCAGGTGCTAATACAAATAGGGACATAAGATATTAGGGATGAGCAGCTGCGAAAGGAATGAGAGGAAGCCAATTAAGTAGATAAAGAAGTTAAATTGAAGCATGCTAGAGAGACCTTGACCAATTTGAGATGCTCTGATATGAGAGTTGCCCATCAGTGTCCCATTTTGTGCCTTAAATGGCCATTGCCTTATTTTCCTTCTTCACTCATTGTGCTGCCCCAGGAAGAACTCTACATTGCGTGGGGAGCCTCTGGTATAGACCTTAAAGGAACTGGTGAATTGGCAAATTCTAATTCCAAGCTGGGCAGCATGTTGGCCAGGCTGGATTGCCATAGTGGAGTTAGAAGGGAGCTGAAGTCCTATGAAAAGTGTGGAAATAGATGCAGATCACATCAGCAGCTTTGCCCACATGCTTGAACTTGCCAAATGCCAACCTTCCTGCTTACAAGTGGCGCCTGCTCTTTCCTATATTAACAAGGCTGTCAACTTATGCTGTCCCTTTTTGTGTAACCTGGTTAGTATAAAGCTGCTGTCAGTCTCTTTGAAGTTTATTTGTTCCTTATTTCCCTAGCTTGTTCTGTGTTTTGGTATGACCTTGGACCATACCAAGGTTGATTTCTCCTCACCTAGTAATAGTCCTATTCCTGCCCTATTGTGGATTCCCTATAGGGCCCAGTGTTATCAGAATTCTTTAGCCTGACTACATTGAGACATCCCAGTCACTGGAGTGAGCTGAGCTGGTAGGTGACCACATGGTTTCTAATAGTAGGAATGAACTTACCTGGGTTTCAGCTGGGAACACCTAAAATTGACCAACTACCAGCAGGGTGCCCTGATGTCTGGAAAGGCTGAGATAACTGAGAAAATTAAGTATAAGCAGAGTCAACATGGACAAAACTTATAATAAAGGATTTACCAAAATCTCATCCCAAAAATATGAACTAGGAAAATATCACCAATGTTTTGTCAGAAAAATACAATCAGACACTAGTGTCTTCTGATCACGTTTCAGAGCACAGCACTTCTGGATTCAGACATGTACTGTTCTGGACTCCTTCACCTGCCAGGAGTCTGGTTCCAGCAGCTCTAATACTGATTAGTACTTTTCCTGCAGTCTAGGAAGAAAGGTTGCTGCTACCTGAGCTATTGCCACAAAACAAGGGATTTTTAAGAGCTGCATCATGAGTCTTCAGGTTGTTCACAGCCTTGCCTTATTGTGCCTCACTTGGAGTGTGAGACCACTAGGGACCTTCTGAATGCAAATCAGATATGTAGAAGAGTTAATAGTTCCTGCAGCAATTTTGACAGTGGGAGAAAGTAGCTGGTGAATATTCTCCATCACTTGGAGGGATTTTGGGGGGACTTTCAGGCCAATTAAGAAATCAGCTTTTTAGGGAGCTATGACCAAACCAGAAATATAATTTGTTATATTTGGCATCCCCCCTCTCTTGTTTTTTCCCTCCTGTTTTTCTTTATTGTAATGAAGTATAATCCTATCAGCAAAAAAAATTGTTTCAGGCTCTGTTCTGGAATACATGGTCTAAAATCAACCCCTATTTTATTGTTCTTGCTAAAATACAAATTTGATTCTAAAGTGCCTGCATCTAACTTTTAATGTGTAGAAGACAGATGAGACGGAGCACAAATGACATCAAGGGAATAAAATCTTCCAAATCGAGATTCCGGAACTATTCACAGAGCAGATGATCCACTTTTAAGGAACTGTTTGAACTGACTGGATTTAGATCTTAATTGAAAAGAGGCTTCAAGGGTATTGGTGAAACTTTATTTCTTGAGATGAATTATTTATAAACATAGATGTTTACTAACTCTTTAAAACTACATGGGCCATAAATATTTCCACTCTTAAGACAGACCAGGTCAAAAAGTTGGAGGAGGAGCACAATCAGATATGGGACAACATTTAGGTTTTTGGTTAGGAGGATTCCAAGGCTCCAGTAGTTGGAAGAAATGTACAGAATTGGTGAGAGGTATAATATTCAGTTGTGACCTATTGAAGGTTTGAGGTAATTGAGATTTTAATGATTCTAAGATCCTCAGAGGTGCTCAATCAGATGATGGTGTCTCTTACTAAAATGAGAGGCAAGTTGAGAGGAAGAAGTTTAATTTTGTTGGAACTTCATTACTATAGGTCATTCATGTAGAAATGGATATTGGTAACAGGCTGGACAGAACCCTGGGTGGAGAAGGGGACCTGTAGGTGAGCAAATACAAGACAGTTAGTGACTGAGCTTACTCCGTGTCTTTTAGACCTTGTTTTGGGGGAAACCCAAGCTGAGGCTGATGTGCAGAGAGTTTATTGCAAGCATAGCAGGACCAAGGGTTAGTGGAAAATGAGAGACAAGAAAGATGCATTGAGCTAGTCATCACTACAGGTGACTGATTGTTCCATCCACTGATTGCCAGGAGAAGAGAGAAGAATTTATTCAGGGGGTGTTATTGCTTCTATTGATCAAATGTTGTCAAATGTAACTCCATGGTTTTTTAGTCATGTGTGCATAAGTGCTGAGCAGATTTCCAATAGCATCTATGTGATAGAAGTTCCAGAACAGAAAGCCAGATGGGTGGCATGATGTTGGGTTGCTCTTGGGTGAAATTGGTCCCTGTAACAATGGTTTAAAAGAGAGGTGAGGTCAGAGAGAAGTGGTACACAAACATTTCCAACCCATTTCGGGGGGAGCACACAGAGAAGTAAATATAATTGGGTCCCTAGGCAATACCAATCTTTAAGAGATAGGTAGAACAAGGTGCCTAGAGGAAGACTTAAAGGATTAATACCAAAGGAAAGAGGGAAAGTTACCACAAAAGCCATGGGGGGCGGGGAGATTGAAAAAGGAGGGATTAGAAAAATGGTATCAAATATAGCAAAAATTGAGCAAGGCAGGTTGTGACTAATACATTTGGGGAGTCATTAGCTAAAGTCTAATTCTGGAATGAAAATGATAAAAGGCTACAACATAAGCAGTAAATATATTGTGATCTGTGTAGACCAATGACAGTAGTATGTCTGTATACTCCTGCTATATGTATATGCTACTGTACTGTGGTATGTACATTTTCAAACATTCACGGAAAACGAATGCCCTAAAACACCTAACATTTAACAAAACCTCTTCACAAAAATATGAAAACATTAATTTGTCAGCGATGTGAAAATAAGTGCGCTATTTTCAAGTTTTAGTTTAACCTCATTTGATACAGCATTTTTAGGATCTAAGTTTAATTTTATTTTGATTATTGATTTTAAGGATTGACGTAGCTGAGAAAGATACTTTGTAAAGATTGGTAGTTCCAGATGAAGGAACACTACACCACTTGTGGTTTGTTAAATTGTGAAACTCAATGTTTAGTTCCATCTACCAATCATGCAAAACTGGTTTTTTTGTGACTTCTGGAAAATTCCTACTCTCAATGTCAGTTAATGGGTGCAAACTAATTGGAAGGTTTTGCATTTCTACATTTAAACAGTTAGCCCAAACCTGTTGAAATTATTTGAAAACCTAATTTTTTGGTCTGCTGAACTCTTCCAGATTTAAGTATGCAGGCGTAAGAGACTTTAGTAGATACTTTTTTCCTAGTATGCAATCTCAACAGTAGCAACATGTCAAAATGTGCTTTTAAAATACTCTGTGCATAGCATGAATTTTTTCAAAAGAGATTGTCCCTATATCACTCCTACAACTTCACCTTTATCTCTTGTCAAGGTCAGCAAATGTGGAATATTAGAAATTTTTAAAGGACAGATGCATAACTCATTTTTAAGTATATTCTTTCCATTTTAGAGATAGGGAGTGATTAATTTTTTTCATACTACAAAGACTTTTGAGTCAAGTGCAAAGTATAAAAAGTGGACTATAGTTTAAAAGTCTTGTTTTCATGAAATTAGTCCGATAAATGACATCTTAGTACTATGTACATCGCTTTCAACTTCTTCCTGGCAACCCTTGTTTGTAAATGATGTGACAGATGAATTCCACACGGTGTAATATCTGTAAGCTTACTCTGGGATAGTAGCTATACTTATATTTTCCACAAAGGGGCCATTTAATGTTGAGTGTGGCTTACAGAAGTAATTTTAGGTGTATATCATTTTTTGAAATAGAACCTGGCAGGTACCACAATCCGAGACATATTCAAAACATTTATACTTTCATCCAACTATATTGCAACCTCCCACACTATGTAATTTGTTCTAAACCTTTCTGCTGCAAATCTTCAGTATTTTCTGAGCATCTGCCAATAGAATTTGGTGATAGAGGAATACATTTGGCTTATTCTATTGTTTTGGTGTATTCTAGCAATTTCTATAATGGTAGGAAGAGCCAAGTGACAAATGGATTTTTATCTTTCACTCTTAAACACTGATTGCTAAATTTAGTGAAATCTTGTGTAGTATTGGAATAAGAATTGCATAACTCTATAGAGCACTGCTGTCAGTGGAAGTGCTTCTGTTCTGCATGCTTAGTATAAATGTATCAGGATTAGCAAGACTTCAAAAATAACATTAACCTATCCAGTCACTGTGTATACTTAGGAAATGGAATTTTTCTGCTATTACTCACAGACATTACCCTAATAGTCTTGATAATTTTAATTCTTCTGGCAGATTTCTTGAACTGATTAGTTATAACATGGCTATTGAAGAATCCTACTAGGAAATAGAAACTATCAGGTTTTCAGTTCTGCTCAGTTGCTTGTATCAATCTTTTCAGTCTGTATTTTCATTACAACAATCTAAATCACATGCTGCCCATGTTGTGAGGATTCATTTAAACAAAATAATTGCCATCACTCAGTGATGGTTTGCCCTAAATGGATTGATGGGTGAGCCGTGCCTAAGGGAGCCTTGGCCAGCATTTCCAGATTGTTGGAGCTCCCTCTCTGCCCACATCTTATGTCCCAGGTAACCTATGACTATCCAATGCACAGAGGAGTGGAAATCAACCTGTATGCCCAGTGTCCTTATCAGAATTTATCAACATGAATGTGAGAATCTCTTTGCCCCAATAGGTTTTATTGGAATAGTTTGTAGGTATATCCATCTCAATTTGGAGACTTCTGGTGTATGAACAAACCTATTAAGGAGCTGATCTATAAGGATATCAGTTAGAAAACAAATCAAAGTTAATTTTTTTATTAGAAAGGGGTGACAGGAGTATTAGGTTAAGGGGAAGGGAATCACTGGAAAAAAGCCAAAGGTACAGGAAGAGAAATAATAAAGTCAGAGAAATAAGGAAAAGCCTGGTATATAGGAAACATGAGGAAGGATTAGCCTTCTAGCTCAGAAGAGGCCATTTCCTGATAAATTGAAATGGGGTGGAAGATCCTAAGTAACTTTGGGGATAGAGAGCTGAAGGAGTTCAGAAGCTGGAGTCAGGGCTATGTGCTAGAAGGAAGGGGCATTAGGTCTGTGGAGACAAAAATATTACAATAGTCGCTATATGTAATGAGCGCTAAGGAAGTATATGTGTTAACTTCAGGATAGTCACCTTGCTCTTCCTCTGAGAACTAACTGGTCTATGGAAGCTACAGTTGTGGTAACCAATGGATCTCAAAACCAGAAAAGTGGCAGAGTAAGACTCTGGACTCTATATAGGCAAACAAGTGCCCGAAATGCCCAAATACATAATGATAATAAATGTAAGACACATCCATCCCCCAGTGAAAGACTGCAAATGCTCTCTGGACACCTTGAATAGACAAATATTTAGAGCTGAAAGAAAACTATCAAATGTTAGATATGCCCATTTTACAACATCAAACATTTTTTAACTACTGTTTTTTGTAGTCCTGTTATAGAACAATTCACTCTTCATATGTAGCTTCAACATTAGTGTTCTGATCACTAGCAACATACGGAGTCATCAGTCTTCCAGCACTCATGAGCTCAGGCACATAACAGACAATAACACTTGAATCAGAACAGCTTCAGGAAAGTTGATGCCAGGCCACAAGGACCCATTTACACAATGTAATCAGCCTTTTCCCTTATTTTTCCAATGACAAGAGATTTGCTTCCCACAGCATAACTTACTCTGATGTTTCTAAAAGGGATCTCTAGAAGCCCTGTTTATAGTGACCTCCAAACTTTGGTTGAGGACAGGAGATCTACAAATTAACAATTAACAATTGATGAACAATTAAAAAACTGGTGTCACTGTGTATACACAACTGCTCACTGCTTTTGCCAATTCTGTCAGATGACCTGTAGCACAGTCCTGAACCAGCATTGATTGGAGTATGGTGTGATTAATGCAATCCCCACACTTTTTTTTTTTTTTTTTTTTTACCACATTCTTTTATTTATTTTTTTTTTCAGCGTAACAGTATTCATTCTTTTTGCACAACACCCAGTGCTCCATGCAAAACGTGCCCTCCCCATCACCCACCACCTGTTCCCCCAACCTCCCACCCCTGACCCTTCAAAACCCTCAGGTTGTTTTTCAGAGTCCATAGTCTCTTATGGTTCGCCTCCCCTCCCCAATGTCCATAGCCTGCTCCCCCTCTCCCAATCCCACCTCCCCCCAGTTTACTCAAAATAAAGCCACAGCAAGATTGCACCAAAATGTGAGTCACTGTGAACTCAGTCATTGTAAAGCTCAAAGTCATTGTAAAGCCTCATAATCTCTTTTCTGAGAGATGAGCTCTTGAGGGAAAATTGTTATATCCAGGCATGCGCCATATGTTCTTCATAACCCGCAGTCCTGGCAGCATACTGCATGACACATGGCTAACTTTTAACAAACAGTCGCTAGTGTAATAGGGTCAAATGATGAATATTAGAGTGTCCTCTGCCTCTTCCCCTTCCTCCTGCATCTCTGCCATCCCTCAAGCCCTTGAGAGTCATTCAGATTCAGGTAATCATTTAGAGGAAAACACAAGAAGTGAGGAAAATTATGTTTGTAATAGAAAGAGTAACTCTACTGCCAGGAGAGGAAATTATTGTAGAAGTTAAAAAGGGGAGAAAAAAATCTTGGGATGAGTGGGAGTGATTCTGGAGGCTGAGCAAAGTATAGAGATCTGCCTCCTATGGGAATGGCAAAGGCCATGAGCGGGAAGAACATTTATGATCTCTCACTGAACAAAAGTTTTCAGTTTACTCTTCAGGATTTTACTCAGTCACAACACATACTTCACTATGTTAGACTGTTTCTTTGAAGAGACTCAAGGACCTGGATTGTCTTTGAGGCTAGACTATGATCACTTGATAGTACCAAGTGCTTGATAGGGATTCTTTCAATCCTCTGCAACTCTGAGGCCAGTCTTCAGATGAGAAATCCAAGGTTCACCAGTTGCCTCAGATGCTGCTGGCTATAAGCAGCAGCTCCTAAGAAGCACACTCAGGGGGGTGTGAAGAGGAGGAAAGACTTCTCTACTTTTTAGGTTCTGTGACTAAGTTTGATTATTAAACTGGCAAAAGAAAGATTAACAGGAGAAAAGCATATAAACTTTACATGAAAATATGTTCTTCATGTATGTTTAAAAATAAGAAATGAAGACCAACGAAGCAGATAGGATTTACATACCTTTTCAACAAAGAATGACAAACTGGAGAGACAAGGCAAAGTACAGTGCAGCTTGGGCTAGGGGCAGTAAATTTTAGGACTGATTGAGGAAATATGTGGTGGAAACTAATGAAAGGTAAAGTTTGTTAGTGCCTCTCAGTGTTGACTTCCTGTCTCCAATGATAAGAAAGAAGAGTGTCAGAGAGCCCTTTCTGCATCTGCTTTTTCTCAAGTGCCTTTAGCTCAACTATCAGTCTATCAACTGGCATGTTTTGTGGATGGCATATTCTGTTCTCCATCAGTTGTATCAAGCTAGTCGGTGTCCTTTTAACCATTACTCAATTATTCCTCGTTATCTCCAGATGAAGAACCAAATTAGCATAATACCATCTCGGGAAAATAATGGTAAATAACTCAATGTAAATGTCAGACTGCAAAGGGAGAAGGGACAGAAGTTAAAAATTGTTTTAGAACAAGATGGAATAGATATCCAAGCTATCCTGGGCTGGCGCCATGGCCAGGTGCAAGATGTTAAAGAGGTTTAACTATAGAGGCTCTGCTAAAACTCAGGTTTCATAGAAGGGGAAAGAAGTTAGTAGGTATCTTGTCAAAGGTTGATGGGCAGAGAATCCAGGGGAACACCATATCCTGGAGCTTGTTATCAGAGTTGTAACAAATGTTTTCATGGAGGTAACAGACTGGTGTCTGGACTCCATTAGAAAAGGGGTTAGTGTCTTTCAGTGTTGGAGTTAAGCTTATCTGATCTGCCTGTGGTGGAACAGATTAGAATATTAATCACTGAAAATAACTATATCCTATATTTTGTCTGCTTATATCACTAAAAAAATGAATGTAAGATTGCTTTTATCAATTTCCCTTTAATACTTATTCTTGTTCAGAAAATCTAATATCTACCTCTGGAGGCTGCCCAAAGTATTGAAAGCCCTAGGGATAAGTGTGGCCCTGTTGAAGGAAGATCAGTTCTGTTGATTCCTGTTAGTTACTTCCACAGGGCGGAGTCCCTGAAAATGATTCTGGATATCTTTCTACTCTATTAATCCAAATCCAGTCAGAGCTGCAATGGGATTCTGTTATAATACCAAAGTTACAGCTTCTTGGAGGACATTGGGAGATGGAGAGGAGAAGGAAGTTGAGGGAAATTGGAAGGGGAGGCGAACCATAAGAGACTATGGACTCTGAAAAACAACCTGAGGGTTTTGAAGGGTCAGGGGTGGGAGGTTGGGGGAACAGGTGGTGGGTAATAGGGAGGGCATGTTTTGCATGGAGCACTGGGTGTTGTGCAAAAACAATGAATACTGTTACGCTGAAAAAAATAAATAAAATGAAAAAAAATCATATTCCTGTGTTCAACCATTGTTTCCAAAATGCGATGTTTGTGTCAAGGGAGCATCAAGCATCAATCAAATGTCAGTTTGATCCCAGACTATCAACCTGAAATTACCTCTTTCTCTAGACCTATTTCAGGGACCTCACTGTACTTTGCCAAGGCCTATACCCCCCACCCACACCCTTTTAATCTAGGGGAGAAGTAGTAGTGACATAGTGTGAGGAGCCCGGGGGCTTCAAAAGAGATCTCTTCACTCTTTATGTCCCAATTTTGCACACCAAAATGAGAGTGGCCCTTTGCAGAAGTTCATGTTACAAATAAAGCCCAGGACAATGCGACTGTCCTCAGTTTTTTGTTTTGTTTTGTTTATTATTATGTTAGTGATTGTATGTGCTAAGTTGTTAAATACAAAATTACAAAATTCCTTTCACAATACATAAGGAAAAATTAAGTATGGTGGGCATTTAGTGCTCCATGCAGACTGTCAATTCCTTTTGTTAACTATGGCAAAAATATATAAAATTTAACATCTTGGCCATTTTTAAGTATACATTTCAATATTTGATTTCACAACAGTGAATATACTTATTTCCAGAACTTTTTATTTTGCAAAACTGAAACTCTATACTCTCTTTTCTCTCCTTTCCACTAGTAACCACCATTCTGTCTATAAATTTGACTATTTTAGGTACTTCAACTATAATCGTATTTGTCTTCTTGTGATGAGCTTATTTCACTTAACATAATGGGTTCAAGATTCTACCATGTTGAAGCTCTTGAACTTGTTTGTCAGAATTTCCTTTAAGGCTGAACAACATTCCGTTGTATGTATATACCACATTATGCTGATCCATTTACCTGTTGGATACTTGGATTGCTTCCACCTTTTGATTATTGTGAATGCTAATATGAACATGGAGTGCAATCTCTCTTCAAGACCTTGCTTTCAATTCCTTTGGGTATAAACCCAGAAGTGAATTGTTGGATCATATGGTAATTCTATCTTGAGTTTTTTGGGTTTTTTTTTTTTTTTTTTTTGAAGAACCACTAACACTGTTGTCTGTAGTGACTACACCATTTTACATTTCCACCAACAACACACAAGTGTTCTAATTTCTTCACTCATTTATTTTCTGTGTTTTTCTCCCAGAGTTTTTACTTTTTATTAGGCATGAATACAACTTTTTAAAATTTAAATTCAATTAGTCAGCATGTAGTACATGAACCAATTAATAACCAAATTTAAGAAACACATTGATAATATATTAATAGTAGGGGACTTCAATACCCCACTCATAGCAATAGACAGATCATCTAAGCAGAAAATGAACACAGAAACAAGGGCTTTGAATGACCAAATGAACTTCACAGATATATATAGAATATTGCATCCTAAAACACCAGAATCCTCATTCTTCTTAAATGCACATGGAACTTTCTCCAGAATAGATCACATACTGGTCACAAATTAGGCCTCAACCTGTACCAAAAGACTGAGAATATACCATACATATTTTCAGCCCACAATGCTTTGAAAGTAGAACTCAATCACAAGACAAGACTTGGAAGGAACTCAAACACTTGGAGGCTAAAGAGCATCCCACTAAAGAATGAATGGGTCAACCAGGAAATTAAAGAAGAATTTTAAAAATTCATGGAAACTAATGACACTAAAGACACTTTTGTACAACAGCTTTTGGGATATATCAAAGGCAGTCCCAAGAGGGAAGTACATTGCAATACAAACCTCTCCCAAAACTACAAAAATCTCAAAAATACAAGCTAGCATTACACCTAAAGGAGCTGGAGAAAGAACAGCAAACAAAAGCCTAAACCAAACAGAAGAGAAATGATGAAGATTAGAGAGGAGAAATCAATGAAAAGAAACCAGTAGAACAGAACTGACCAATGAAACTAGAAGTTGATTCTTTGAAAGAATTAATAAGATTGATAAATCTCTGGCCAGTCTTATCCAAAAGAAACGAGAAAGGACCCAAATTAATAAAATCATGAATAAAAGGAGGGAGATCATGGCCAACACCAAGAGAATATAGAGAATTTGAAGGACATATGAGCATCTATATGCCAACAAATTAGGCAATCTGCAAGAAATGGATGCATTCCTGGAAATTTATAAACTATCAAAACTGGTTTCTGGGTTTGGTTTTGTTTTGATAGTAACCACCCTAATGGGTGTGAGGTGATAGCTCATTGTGGTCTTATTTATATTTCCCTAATGATTAGTGGTGTTAAACAGCCTCATAGGCTTATTGGCCATTTGTATATCATATTTGGAGAAATATCTATTTAAGTCCTTTGCCCATTTCTAAATTGGGCTGTCCTTTTTTGTTGAGTTGGTATGACTTATGTATTCAGAAAAGTAGCCCCTTAACAGATAAATAATTTGGAAATATTTTATCCTTTTCCATGGGTCACCTCTTCACTCTGTTTATTGTGTCCTTTGCATACAAGTTTTAAATTTTGATGTAGTTTAACTTATCTATTTTTGCTCTTGTAGTAGCTAAGAAATCCTTGCTAAATCAGTGTTATAAAGCTTTCCCCTTATGTTTTCTTCTAAGTTTCACAGTTTTAGCTCTTAGGATGTGTAGGTCTTTGATTCCTTTTAAGTTGTGCTATAAGGAAAGGTTCCAACTTCACTCATTTGCATGCAGATATCCAGTTTTTCCAATACCATTTGAAGAGACTGTTCTATCCCCTGTTGAGTGGTTTTACACCCTTGTCAAAAATCATTAGACCATGGGGTGCCTGGGTGGCTCAGTGGGTTAAGCCTCTGCCTTTGGCTCGGGTCATGATCTCAGGGTCCTGGGATGGAGCCCTGCATCGGGCTCTCTGCTCATCAGGGAGCCTGCTTCCTCCTCTCTCTCTGCCTGCCTCTCTGCCTACTTGTGATCTCTCTATCTCTCTCTGTCAAATAAATACATAAAATATTTTTAAAAATCATTAGACCACATATGTGAAGGTTTGTTTCTGAGCTCTCTATTTGTCCATAGATTTGTATAGTATCTTACTGTGGCTTTGTAATAAGTTTTGAAATTAGGAAGTGTAAGACCTCCAAATTTGTTCTTTTTAAAAAAACTTTATGAAAGTATAAATATACAGTATTAGTTTCAGATGTGTAATGATTCAACCATTCTATACATTTCTCAGTGCTCCAGATAACTGTACTCTTAATCTCCTTTATTTCACCCAACTCCCTACCCACCTCCCTTCTGACAACCACCACTTCTGTATTTAAGAATGTTTTGTCTTTTTCTTAAATTTTATGTATGAGTGAAATCATATGATATTTGTCTTTCTGACTTGTTCTTTTTCAAGATTTATCTATTCAGGGTCCTTTAACATTCCTGAATTTTATGATGGATTGCTTTTATTTCTATAAAAAACACCATTAAGATTGATAGGGATTGCAAGAAATCTGTACATTAATTTGGGCATATTAATATCTTAATCTAATTAATTAACATGCTAGCTCTTTCTGCATATGTGGTTTTTAATTTTTTTCAGCATTTTTTTGGTATACTCATCTCTTGCCACCTTAGTTAAAGCTATTTCTATTGTATTTTATTTTTTATGCTATTGGAAATAGAATTGTTTTCTTTTCCAGGTTGTTTATTGTTCATATATAGAAAAACAACTGAATTCTTATTTCTTATATCCTGCAACTTTACTGAACTCACTTATTCTAACATGTTTTTGTGTGGAATCCTTAGGATTTTCTACATGTAGGATTGCTAACAGATAATTTTACTACTTTCAGTTTGGATGCCTTTTACTTTTTTCTTAATTGTACTAAGATTTCCAGTATGGTTTTTTTTTTTTATTAATTTCCTTTCAGTGTAACAGAATTCATTGTTTATGCACCACACCCAGTGCTCCATGCCATATGTGCCCTCCATAATACCCACCACCTGGCTCCCCCAACCTCCCATCCCCTGCCCCTTCAAAACCCTCAGATTGTTTTTCAGAGTCCATAGTCTCTCATGGTTCACCTCCCCTTCCAATTTCCCTCAACTCGATCTCCACTCCATCTCCCTATGTCCTCCATGTTATTTGTTATACTCCACAAATAAGTGAAACCATATGATACTTGACTCTCTCTGCTTGACTTATTTCACTCAGCATAATCTCTTCCAGTCCTGTCCATGTTGATACGAAAGTTGGGTATTCATCTTTTCTGATGGAGGCATAATATTCTCTAGTATATATAGACCATATCTTCTTTTTACATTCTTCTAATAATTTGCTTGAAATGTATTCACATAAATGAAAGAGTGAAACCAAGAAAGGAGATGACAAGGAAAAGAAGAGGATTTGGAATTAACCAAGAAAAAAAAATAAAAGGAGTCACAGAAAACAAACTGAGGGTTTTGGAGGGAAGGGGGTTGGGAGGTTAGGTGAGCCTGGTGGTGGGTATTATGGAGGGCACATATTGCATGGAGTAGTGGGTGTGGTGCATAAACAATGAATCTTGGAACACTGAAAAAAGTCTTTAAAAAGTATGTTTACAGCTATAAATTCTCCTCTTTTGGGGATACCTGTGTGGCTCTGTTGGTTAAGTAGCTGCCTTCAGGTCAGGTCATGATCCTAGGGTCCTTGGATCAAGTCCCACATTGGGCTCCTTGCTCAGCAGTGAGCCTGCTTCTCCTTCTCCCTCTGTCTGCTGCTCCCTCTGCTTGTGCTCTCTCTCTGTCAAATAAAATATTTAAAAATATAAATAAAAAATTCCCCTCTTTGCACTCCTTCTCCTTTTATTACATTTCATTAGTCTGGGCTTTTTTTCCCCCCATTCATCTCAAGATGCTTTCTAACATGCCTTGTGAGTTCTTCTTTGATCTATTAGGATTATGTTGTCTAACTTGAAAATCCAAAAATTTGTGGAAGTTTTGTTTTCTAATTTCAGTCCATCATGATAAGAAAAGATATGAGACTAATGATGTAATATATGTTGGCTAATTGAATTTAAATAAAAATAAAAACTTTTTTTAAAAATATACTGTTCAGATTTCAATCCTTTTAAGTTTAGTAAAAGGCGAAAGATTTATGCGATCTGAAGAGAAACCAGAGTATAAGTTTATTAAGTCTTGTTTTGTGGCCTAACATATGGTCTGTCATGGATTATGTTCATGTGAATTTGAGAAAAATGTTTTCCTTCTTTGGGTAAAGCGTTCTATATATATCTCTTATGGACAATTGGTCTATAGTGCTCAAATACTCTACTTCTTTATTGGTGGTCTTTCCTTTTTCTGTCCACTATTGAAAGTGAGGTATTGAAGTCTTCTATTTTAGAACTATTTCTCCCTTCAATTCTATCAATGTTTACTTTATACATTTAGGAGTTCTGATGTTTGGTGCTTGTGTTTATCATTATTTGAATTCTAATCCTTTTATTATTCATTATACAAAGTTCTTTGTTTCTTGTAACAGTTGACTTAATCTATCTTGTCTGATATCACTACAGGCATCCCTGTTCTTCTATTCCTATTTGTGTGGAATATATTTTTCTATCCTTTCATTTTTAACCCATGCATGTACTTAGATCTAAAGTGGGTCTCAGGTTCTGAATGTCAGGAGTTTAGAAGTCACCACACTGTCTTCACAAGAAATAGTTGAACAAGCTGGAAAAATTCACACTTCCTCTTAGATCCATAAGAGAGGCAGAAGACATAAGGCAAATTGCTGCCCCCAGACTAGAGAGAGAGAGCAGGAAAATATAGGTAGTCATGGCTTACCAGAGCCAATGCAAGCAAAAACTATTAAGAACCAGTGCTGGGTAAGAAAATTTGAACTGTAATTCACAAATTCCTGGAGGCTTAGTGTGAACAACTCAGTTAAACTCCAGGGGACCACAGTATTTTGAAATTTAACTGTGAGCTCAACCAGGTTTCAACATTAAATATTAGAGAAAAATTCCCTCAGGCTTGCTGCAGGAAGAGGGGAAAGAGGAACCATTTTGAATGTGCCAGAAAACTCTGTTCTTCCTAGGAAGGCCTCCCTTCAGGGGAAACTAGTTAACTACAGCCTCGCCTGCTGGAGTACCATCAGAGCCTAACTGACCTGGGGACGGGAAATCCCTAACTCCAACCCATTCCAGCCAGCCTGTCTCACCAAATAATGGAGAAAAACTGGGAAACATTTGAAATCTAGTCCTGAAGCTCACTAAAAGACTGAGACCTAATCATAGAACTACAGAATATTCCCTCTCCCTTCACATGTCATCACCACATTACCGAATGCCTATTTACTGTTCTTTTTTACCTGGTACATCATGTCTGGCTATCAAGAAAAAATTGCACTGATTATTTCACAATATATGCAAATATTGAATCACTGTACACCTGACACTAATGCTATGTCAACTATACCTCAATTTTAAAAAAAAATGGAAAGACATACCAAAGAAGTGGGGAGGACATAATTTGAAGAGACAGAGCAAGTATTAGAGCTAGACATGGCAGAGATGTTGAATCTAATTCTGGGTTTAGATTTAGATTCAGATTGAAACTGGGAATATAAAATAATTATTATACTAAGGGTCTAGTGGATAAAGCAAACAGCATACAAAGACAGCTAGGCAATGTAAGCAGAAATAGAAACCCTAAGGAAAACAAAGAAATGCTAGAGATTAAACAAAAAAAGGGAAAATGCCTTTGGGACTACCTTAGACTAGATATGGCTGGGGAAAGAATCTCTGAGCTAGAGAGTATATTAATGCTATCTTTAAATCAAAAAGCAAACATAGACTAGAAGTCCAAAGACTATGGGCAACTACAAAAATTACAGCATATGTACAATGGAAATATCAGAGAAGAAAAGGGAACAGAAGAAACATTTGAAATAACTGAGATTTTCCCCTAAATTAAATATCAGACCTCAAACCACAGATCCAAGAACCTCAGAACACAAAACAGGATAAAACTCAAATGAAAAATAAATAAAATGAAAAAAAAAAAAAAAACTCAAATGAAAAACAAAATCTATGCTTGGGCATATTTGCAAACTACAGAAGATCAAAGATATATAAAATCCTAAAAGAAGACAAAGAAAGGGGCACCTGGGTGGCTTAGTGGGTTAAAGTCTCTGCCTTCGGCTCGGGTCATGGTCTCAGGGTCCTGGGATTGAGCCCCAAGTCTGGCTCTCTGCTCAGCGGGGAGCCTGCTTCCCCCTCTCTCTCTGCCTGCCTCTCTGCCTACTTGTGATATCTGTCTCACTCTCTCTCTCTCTCTCTCTCTCTGTGTCAAATAAATAAATAAAATCTTTAAGGAAAAAAAAAGAATAAGTCAAAGGGAAAAAATACCTTAGAAGAACAAAGAATTACACCAGACTTTTCCTTAAACCATTCAAGCATGACAGGGTACCTGGGTGGCTCAGTGGGTTAAAGCCTCAGCCTTTGGCTCAGGTCATGATCCCAGGGTCCTGGGATCGAGCCCCAAGTCGGGCTCTCTGCTCAGCGGGATGCCTGCTTCCCCCCTCTCTCTGCCTGCCTGTCTGCCTACTTGTGATCTCTGTCTGTCAAATAAATATATGAAATCTTTTTTAAAAAATTCAAGCATGAAGAAGGGGGAGTGAAATATTTTAAGTGTTAAGATAACCCACCAACCTAGAATTAGGTACCCTGCAAAATATCTTTCAAAAGTGAGGAAGAAAGAGTCCCAGACAAATTAAGGGAATTCATTGCCAGTAGACCAACTTTATAAGAAATGTCAAAAATTTCTTTAGCTGTTGAGTCAGTTGAGGAAACTGGAATCTAAAGTTTAGGACCCCTAATCCAAGAATTTGGTTGGTATGGGGAAAAGTCACCATTGCCCTTCTGTCATCCCAGAATTTTGCCAGGAATATATTGTTTCTTCATACGTCTTGATGCCCCTCAACAATCCTTAAGGAGTCTGGAAATAAGTAGATGGGAGAGACCTGAAGTATTGGAAGTAAGGCCAGCCATATGGTTGGCATGGGCTGGGTGGAGGTGAGGATGACACCCCAATGGCAGGTGGAATGGCCTCTAAAAGAGGCCCTACCACTGAGTCTGAGGCTGGCCCAGGTAAGACCATCTAGGAGAGGTGCTGAGCCACCTTCTATAGACCACTGAGCCATGGAAATGGCAGAGATGGTAGAGGGGAATCTTTCCCAGACACCCTTATATGACCTCTGTGGAAGAAGAATAAGCCCTGGGAGACTGAAGCACTGTTGTCATTTTTTTTAAGTTTCTCTTTAATTTTAAAAATACTACTTATTTCCTAGAGTATTTTATTGAGGTATAACTGACATACAAAACCATAAGATTTTAAATTCTTTAGAGAGAAGGAAAACATAGGTCAAACTCAGATTTATATAAAAAAGGAAGAACATCAAAGAGGGAATAAGTGAAAGTAAAGTAAAATGATTAATTTGTAGGCAGCATATAGTCAGATCCTGTGCTTTTATTCATTCTGCTAATCTGTCTTTTGATCAAGTAGTTTAATCCATCTACATTTAAATTAGACTTTGTGGTAGGGGGATAGGAGAAGAATACATGAAACAAGATGGGATTGGGAGGGAGACAAACCATAAATGACTCTTAATCTCACAAAACAAACTGGGGGTTGCTGGGGGGAGGTGGGATTGGGAGAGGGGGAGGGGGCTATGGACATTGGGGAGGGGAGGCGAACCATAAGAGACTATGGACTCTGAAAAACAACCTGAGGGTTTTGAAGGGTCAGGGGTGGGAGGTTGGGGGAACAGGTGGTGGGTGATGGGGAGGGCACGTTTTGCATGGAGCACTGGGTGTTGTGCAAAAAGAATGAATACTGTTACGCTGAAAAAAAATAAATAAAAAAAAAAATCAGTGTTTAAAAAAAAAAAATAAATAAATAAATTAGACTTTGTTTTCTGTATGTCTTAGTTTTTCTGCCTTCCATTTCCTCCTTTACTTTCTGCATTTTTGTGCCCTGATATTTTTGTCGTGACATGTCCTGATTCCCTTCTCATTTCTGTGTATATTATATATTTTCTGTGGCTCCTATCAGGATTACATAACACAACCTAAATTATAACAATCTATTTTTAACCTGATAACTTCAGTTGAATACAAAAAGTACCTCTTTACAGTTCCATCTCCCACACTTGATCTTATGTCACAATGATATCTCTATATTACATACCAATTAACAGAGACTTAATTTTTATGCTTTTATCAAATTTTATAAGACAAGAGTTATAAACCAAAATAAACCAAACTAAAAAATGGCACAGGATTTTATATTTATCTATATATTTACCTTTACCAGAAAACTTTATATTTCCATATGGCTCTGAGTTACTGTCTGGCATTCTTTCAAGTTGAAGGACTCCCTTTAGCATTTTTGTAGGTCAGGTCTTTTAGTTTTGTTTTATTTGGGATGGTTTTTTTTTTTTTTTTTTTTTTAACCTGAAATGTATTGCTCATTTTTGAGGACAGAATTTCTAGATTTTTTTTTCCCTTTCAGTACTATGAATAGATCATCTCATTGACTTCTGGTCTATAAGAAATCTGATAATTTTAAGCTCTTGTACATGGTGAGTTATTTTTCTCTTTCAGATTCTTTGTCTCCCACTTCTGGCAGTTTGATTAGGTCTCCATGCTAGTCTATTTTATTTTACCCTACCTAGAGTTTGTTGAGCTTCTTGCATTTGTATGTCCATTTCTTTCATCAAATTTGAGAAGTTTTAGGCCATTATACAAGTAAGCTCTCATTACAAGCAAGCTTTTTTCCTTTTCTGGGACTGCTATAATGCATATATTTGCACATTTGGTATTGCTCCATAAGTCCCTCAGATTCTACTCACTTTATTTATTTTGAGAAAGAAAGAGAATAATTGTAAATACTTGTCTTCAAGTCCACTGATCATTTTTATGTCCGCCTGTTCAATGGGCTGTTGAACCTCTTTAGTGAATTTTTCACCTCAGTTATAGTATTTTCAGCTCTAGAACCTACCTGAATTTGTTTTGTAATTTTCACCTGTTGACATTCTCGTTTTGTTCATCTATCATTTTCTGGATTTAGTTTGGTAGTCTGTGTTCTCCTTTAGTTCATGAATATACTTAGTTGGTTGTTTTAAAGTACTCCTCAAATAAGTCAGAGGACTGTATCTATTTAGGGTAAGTCTGCAGAGCTTTATTTTGTTCCTTTAAGTGGGTCACATTGCCCTCTTCATTTTCATTGTGATCTTTTGTTGAACATTGGGAATTTGAAAAAAGTCACCTCTCTATCTTTGCAGACTTCTATGCAGGGAAGAACTTTAAGCAGCCCAGCATAAAGGTGTAGCGTTCTCTCCAACCTTTTTTTGGTGATGCATCTTCCCTGGGCCTATGTGTGCTTATTCCAATTCCCTATATTTAGGTTGCTTTTAAAGATCTTAACTTCCCTAAGAATTCCAAGTCTTTCCCCTGCTTCTTAACAGAGGCTTTGATGTCTTATTGTATTTCTTTG
The DNA here is from genome assembly GCF_922984935.1 of Meles meles. NCBI lineage: Eukaryota > Metazoa > Chordata > Mammalia > Carnivora > Mustelidae > Meles > Meles meles. The sequence goes on along the minus strand of NC_060070.1, from coordinate 88,779,970 downwards.
TCCATAATCTCTTGATCCCAAGAGCCCATATGCCTGTAGCCCCCCAGCAGCTCAGGGACTGTGGTGCCTGCCCCCGCTTTCAGGCACCCCCAACCAGATATCCAAATCCTGCCCTTCCCTGAATTGAGATAAAAAGTAATCTTTTAGGCAGCCCCCAGACAAATCAGAATATTGTAAGCAAGTTTAATTCTTTTCCTTCCCTCCCAAGGGAAGAACCAGGAACTGGGCAGCTTTTTCTCAACTGTTGACAGACAAGATGGGACAAGGGTGGCAAAAATGCCAGTTTTCTACTATTTTGAGGACAGCTTTTTGTTCTTACTGTGGTTGGTGCAGCTTCTTAACTGGGTTCGGGAGTTTTTACAAAGCTATTTTGGCCTACATATTGCTTATTCAGGGGGGTACTCTCAATTCCTTTTTACCATTTCTGTATATCCCAGCTTTGAGCTTTTGCCTCCAATAAGCCTGCATCTGCACGTCTGTACTTGCATCTGCCAATCTGGAGGATTTCCCTCAAATTTGGAACCACCTCATCTGCAGGTACAGGGAGTCAGAAGAATCTGGGAAATTTTCTCCCTGGGGCCATCTTTAGCCAATGACTGTCTCTACCTGAGGCAAAGGGAGCTGGGTTTTCCTATCTCTGTAACCATAAAATTTGGAAACCTAGCTTTTATCCTCGAGTTCTCTTGTAGAATCAGGCTATACCCTACCCTCTTTGGGACCTTGTCTGAATCCTATACCTGCTTTGATTTCTTCCCTTTCCTTGCCCTGCTTCCCAGACTACCTTGCTACTCTCCTTGGAACTTTTCCCTAATCACATGTACATATCCTCATGTCAGGGTCTGTTTCTGGAGACAATACAAAGTATATGTTGCATTTCTCCCTCTACAAATAGCAACTTATAGATTATCAAGATTAATCAAACCAAAAACTGCATGTTACTCTACATTAAACACCTCATTATAGATTTTGAAAGTAGGCTTTTCCTAAACTGTCTAATTTGAGGAAGATCTTAGATATTGCTCAGGAATTTGGGACAAGGGAAACCAGCATGGAGGAGAAAATCCCTTGATTACTGGTCCATTCAGACCCTAGCAGGAAATATATGGTACATATAGATTTAACATATGGTACATAGATTTAACTAAAGGGTAGTTAAAAAAGAGACAATTTAAGGAGGCAAAAGTAGAGTTAAGGGAGCTAACAAAGAATAGTAAAGCACCAAGAGAACATCAACAGATTGAGCTGTTATAGCTACCAGGACCTGGAAGTATATGGGGAGGAAGTTATTAATGGGACCCAGTACAAGCGATAGCCATGGGAGAAATCACACAGGAGTTGTGGCTTTGGTAAAGCAATACAGCAACTGCTCATCATAGCCTGTCAGGAAGGAAGCATGGGGAATAAACACTCCATCCTTTCATTCCACTCACCCTCTGAACTCCTGTGGGTGCTTTCCATTGGTTGAATATTCAAGTCAGAAGGCAAGTGTGGAAGGCACATATGTCATTTCTTCCAAGGACCTGCTTTCTGCCCAGCTGCAGAAAGCCAGTCATTCAAAGTTATGCCTGAGTGGGGGCAGCCCACATCCAGTGACTGAGCAAGGTCTGTTATAAAGTCCCAGCTACGTCATCCACTCAAAAGACACTAAAATGGACAAGGCTTCAGAAGTCTTAGCCAGGCTGGTCAAAGTCTGTTGGGCATATTTCAGTTTGGTCTCTTTCTGCTGGTCCTACTTTCTTCCCTCGCTTTCACTGATGTTGATACCTAGTAATTATCCTGCATCCCAAATTCTATTTCAGTGTCTCCTAGAGAGATAAACCCATGAAGTCAAGAGGAATGGGTGTTGCATTCCCCATAGAACATCCTCCTGAGTACAGAGCAAGATAGAGAATAGCTCTGGAAAGGTAAACGCAGAACAACCAATAAATAACCCATAAACTTACACTTACTCCTAGTCCTGTGCTTTGAACTGCTCCCTTCCCTTCCCCTGAAGTGTAGAGTGAAAGTGAACACAATACCCTGTGATCTGAGGGAGCTCACACAGTTTGAAGACATGTGCAGGGATTGGTGGAGCTGTAGTGAGGTGTACATACCCTCACATCCCATCCCTGTCACACACACCATGTGAGAATCTGTACACGTCACCATGTCTCCAGGGACCTGCATTGCATGATGTATGTCAGGCCTGTGTGCAGCTCCCCGCTGTGTGCCATCAAGGAAAGCCCCACACGATGCTAAATGATGCAGCTCTAAGTGAGCTGATTAAGCAGTTCAGTGACCCAATCTCCCCGGGAGATGAGGAGGCTTCTGGGGACATGCCTGAGGGAATCAGAATGGGGTTCTAGTGAAGGTGGCTAGTTTGATCGCCTACGGGGATGGTGAATGCCCCTTGTCCTGAGAGTGGGGCATGTTGTGCTCAGACCTGAGGGGCAGTGAGGAGCCACTGAGATGGAGAGCTGTTGGACTGAAGCAAGCTTAAGGCAGAGTCTGTTCTGACTACTGTGTTATTTGTTCTCAGCTCCTCTGGCTTCTTGGAGTAATTCTGCATCTCAACCAGATTTTTTTTTTTTACATCTGAATATTTGTTTTTGTTTTTGTTCTCAATTCTACTCTGAATCCTGTTTCCGTTACATGGGAAGCTCCTTTAAGGATGGGACTATATCTTCTTTGCATCAAGTTTCTCCATGTTGCAGGGAGAGACTGAGACAGACTTTGGGGTACCAGGTGTTGATTCCTAGTCAATACCTATAAAAGGAAGAGAGAGGAAGCAGAATGGGGCAGAGAAAGAACTGAGATTAGACTCTGACAAAGCCCAGAGCAACCTTATAGGGAACTCTGCAAACACTGGAGCCCATCAGTTTTGGGCTGAAATGCCAGGCCTTTATACATATACTCCTGTTACTGGGCACAAACTACCCCAGAAAGACAGGGCTTCTGGTTCCTTCTTTTTTTTTTTTTTTTTTTTTAAAGATTTATTTATTTATTTATTTGACAGAGAGATCACAAGTAGGCAGATAGGCAGGCAGAGAGAGAGGAGGAAGCAGGCTCCCCGCAGAGCAGAGAGCCCGATGCGGGGCTCGATCCCAGGACCCTGAGATCATGACCTCGATCCCAGGACCCTGAGATCATGACCCGAGCCGAAGGCAGCGGCCCAATCCACTGAGCCACCCAGGCGCCCCCTTCTGGTTCCTTCTTGATGGACGTCTCAGTGGTACATTGCCATGTCTGATGTTTTTCTAGATGAGGCTGTTTTCTTGCCAATTCTCTGTGGACTCCAGGCAGTGGAGGGGAAAGATAACAACCCCTGAGTCCCTGAGAAGGAAGCAGGTGGGGCCCTGTCGGGGATCATGGTAGTTCCTGTTAGACATGAGTTTCATGTGGTCATATGCAACTTGAGCTGGTCTTGAAAGGCTGGGCTAGAACCAGAGTCACAGCTACCTCTGGCACCTCCAGCTCCTTCCTCCTTCCCTAAATAGCCAGATTCAAACTGAGACAACAGGACAGAGGCCCTGGGAATCCTCCTTGGGGAGAGCTAGAGATTACAGAAAAGTAAATGCATTAAGGAACTAGATAAATAAACACCAGTAATTCAGAGTTAGCAAAGCTGCAGTATTTCCTTGAGGTGAGAATGCTTTTCCTCTCTTGGATACTTTTTGTCCTTTATGACAATCTAGAATAGCAGTTCTGCTGTTTTGGAGCTAGAGGAAGTAAAGTGCCTTCTCTGTCCTTCAACCACAAGTCTTCTCCCAGCCTCCCAGGGGCCCATTTTTGAGTGTCAAGAGCAGGAGAAACATTTTAGGCCAGATGTCTTGTCCAGAAGCTGGGGAATGGCTCTAGAGCAGTTTCAGTCCCCTGAAGGTTCCCATAAACCTACTCTTTCTTCACCTTTGGATAGTTGGCTAAAGGCTGTGCTGTGGCAGGGCTAGACCCATTTACCTCTGTCCCCTACCTGACCCCAATTGTAGCCATTTGGCTACTTGTCACTTGTCTTCCTGAGATGCTGTCTGGACAGGTGAGGCTCACTTTGCCTTCTTCCCAGCCCTAGTTGAAAGGCAACTGGACGAGTGTCTTTTTGACACCCCTCAGGACTGCACTCAGCCCATTCTCACTGGGGCTAACTTCACCAACTCTCAGGATCCTACCTGGCTGGGGATGCCCAGTCTCTGACCCCAAGAGCCACTCTTCCCACAGACCTGAATCTGACTGTGCCATATGCTACCTCTCAGGGTATGAACCACTGTCAGGGGCTCCTTGCATGACCTAAAATACTGCTTATTGGAATAGGGTTGGTGAAACAGATGCTGATGAACACTAAAGCTATTCCTCTTTCACTCTGGGCACCTGTCAGCAGAAAAGCAAGCAATTCCCAAAACCTGCCTCCTGCAACCTCTATCAGAGGAGGGAGCTGCATGCCAGGTGGTACTACTGATGCGGAGGCTGATAGAGCTCTGCAGTGTCTCATCTCTCTGGATCTGTGCCAGTGGGGTCCCAACAGGAAACAGGCAGCTCACTCAAATTTGGATCATTTGGTGAGGGCTTATTTCCAAAAGAACTCCTCAAAAGCTGTGAGTGAAGTATAGGGGAACCACAGAAGTAGGCTGTAGCAAGCAATAAACTTGTCCTCCTCACCTTGGGGCCCAGAGATGATAAGTAAGGGAGACTTCAGAACTCAGGGAGCAAGTCCTGAAGAGACGATCACCTTGAGAGTAGCAGCACCCCTTGGCAGAGGTGACAACCAGCTGGAGGTGACCTCCTAGCAGGAATAAATCCTATCCTCCCTTTGTTCCCCTCCCTTTTGCTGGTATCCTGCCTGTCCCCCATGAACTGAACATAACCAGGGACCAGAGGGTGGCAGCAGAGCCTGTCCATCCTGCTCGGCTTCCCATGGCAGAAAGGGTTGGGAATGGTGGATATGAACAAGTGAAACCCATCTGGTAGGGTTTCCCTAATTTCCTTTTCAGTTAGTAAGTATATGCCCCCATCAAAGTTCATTCTCAAGAGTTAACTGAAAGGCTGTATCTTTATGTGCTCGTATTTGATATCTATTGCTGTGTTACAAATTATCTTGTTGTTTTTGTTTTTAATTTCAAACTCTGGCTTTATTATTCTTAGACTCTTAACCGGGTTGGCACACATCCCAATAATGTTGAACATTAGGTTTTCTTTCACTAACACTCAAGAAATCATATAATTATTCAAGAAAATATAAGGATGTTCTTAGAGGAGGTAGAGCTTACATAATGTAACAAATTATTCTGAAAGTTAGGAGCTTAACATTCTATCATAGCTTCTGTCCATCAGGAATCTGAGGCAGCAAAGCTGGGTGGTTCTAATATAGGGCATCATCTGAAAGCTTGACTGGTGCTAGAGGTTCTGATCCCAAGGTGGCTGACTCACGTATCTGTGGATATGGTGACCAATTCATCCTGGCTCACCCAGGACAATTTAAATTATTGTCTGTGGCTGCCATGGCATTCTACAATGGAGGCATTAGTTGGATAGTTCAGACAGAGACCAGGTGGCCTTCAAATCCTAAAATATTTAGGATTTGGTGCTTTATGGAGAAGCTTACTAGTACTTGACCATAAGCCCATGGGGAAAATCAACTCCAGAGGAGATACAAAGTCTTTCAACCTCCACATTGGTAGCAGCCTGGGTGACTAGACATCCCCAAATGCCCCTCAGGACTACAGTTAGGCTATCCCTACAGGTACTGGGGCTGGGGTTTCTGAGAGTCTTAAGGATGTCATCTGGCTGTGGATTCCAAGATTCTGCAGCCTGGATCGCTTAAATATAGTATAGAGCACTTTAAATAGGTACTATCAAACTTGGTATTCTAGGTGAAAAACCCATTAAAGTCAGATGGTGTTGGTGACCTGTCCATGCTTCTTGGCTTTTACCACTTTAGTACACTTGTGTTTGACTTCTAACTGCACCTATAATTCTTCACCTGAGGGCTGCCTCTGGATGTTGAAATCTGGTACGTGGCAGTCTTGAAGAGTAAGGGAATTAATGTCACTAACAGCAGTCCTTTGTTAATGACTAATGTCATAACAAAGTTAATGACAGCAGTCCTTTGTTAATAACAGGTGTTATGAACACCCCACTAGAGGGGAGTTGCTCTACTGGCTCTTCAGATTCCCCAGTGAAACTATGTTCCATTTACCCACAGTGATAATGAGTTTGATGACATACCATGCATTGACTGCCTTTCTTTTTTTTTTTTTTTTTTTTTTTTTTTTTTTTCCATTTTATTTATTTTTTCAGCGTAACAGTATTCATTCTTTTTGCACAACACCCAGTGCTCCATGCAAAACGTGCCCTCCCCATTACCCACCACCTGTTCCCCCAACCTCCCACCCCTGACCCTTCAAAACCCTCAGGTTGTTTTTCAGAGTCCATAGTCTCTTATGGTTCGCCTCCCCTCCCCAATGTCCATAGCCCGCTCCCTTTCCTTCTTTGTCTCACTTCTCTTGTCCCTTATGGGTGTTTTCCTGGGCTCACCTCCTAAATAAACTTGTTCTCCAATCTTTATCTTAGAGTTCCTTATGTCAGAACCCAACCTGAGACACAAGAAATTTCAACATGACATAGCCTGAAAAACTTTTAGACTTAGCCTAGATGGCTGATTCCAATGGCTGTTTTGCACACTTATTTGCTGTGCCTTTGGTTTGATACCAGAATGATTTTTTCCAGTTTTCATCTATAAAATGGGAATGTCAAATCCTGACATGAATGAGAATGCTCAAAAATCCCCAAGAGTTCTGATGTGAATCCCTGAGTCTGGAATCCTAGATGAACTCTTCTGAATTTATCCTTGTTCTAGGCACAATAACCAAGTCTTCTTTACCTTCTATCAGGGCTATGGTCAAGAGTGCTTCCCTGCAGCTGCTTAAGTAGATCAGGCAAGAAAGGACAATGATGAGAAATAGCCTCTGAGGGTTTTCTCTTGTCTGAAGAGCCTGAGCACTAGGTTTACCTTCTTTATTGGAGCAAGTAGCTGGAACCAGTTGTATACATGGTGTTTTTGTATTTAAGATACCAATGGGCACAAGTGAGGTTCTCTTTATACCCAAGCCTGGGGGCAACTCCATCTGCTAAATTTATCATTGTTTTAAATGTACGATGATGCTAAACCTACTAGTACCCTCTTAGTAAGAAGGAATAATGGAGAAGTGGTGCTCCAGGGGAATTTAAGAAATAACAGAGACAGATCTATAGGTCAGTGGCACAGGAAGTATCTGATATGTCCTGAATATAATGTACTTCGACTGAATTATTGAATCAGATCTTTATTTCATTATATCAACTAATCCACAATACATACTAATTTTATTCTGATAGATGATCTAACATTGGTCTATGACTTGAAGTCCATAATATACTACATAATATTAATCTCAGCACTGAGAAGACTTCTCATCCCAGTGATGACAGTGAGGGCTGGAGAGAAGGGAATGGTGGACGAATAGCTCTGACATTTCCTACTTTGTGAGACTACGTAGGGAGGCAGGACAGTACCAGATGAGAATTCTGGGTAGAATACACCTCAGAAGGATTACTGGAGGTGGGGAATATTGAACAAGACTGTGATAGACAGGGGTGGGACTGAGGAAGAAAGGGTAGGCTGGCAGAAGTAATAGTATGACTAAAAGGCTCATATTATGAAGAGTTCAAAAACTTCAGGAATATTTTGGAAGAGATTGAATGGTCACATAGGCATGTGACTTTCAAATAAGTCTTGAGTTTGAATCTGGTGTAACCACTTACAAACTAAGAGAACTTGGACAAGTTGTCTGATTTCCACTATAATTATTTAAATTATATAAAATGGGAATTTGTAACTAACCCTTAAAGGTGTTAGGAGTACAGCAGCCAACAAGGTCAACAGTCTAGCATGGTGCCTGGCACTCAGTAAATAATCAACATGTAGTGGTCACTGCCATTACCACTCCGTGTTTGAAGGCCGACCTGTGGAAAAGGGGCAGCAGTTGCTCTGCATGGCTTTGACAGCATAAGTTGTAAGAAGACATATTTGTTTGGCTTTAGAAGAAACTTCCTGGCTCTTAGAGCTATATGAATAATAGAGTGGATCCTCCCAGGACCCAGGGGACCCTCCTCCAGTACAAGTATTTGAGCAGCAGCTGCTACAGGCTCACTCCTTGGCTGGACTGCTAAAGGAGTTTTTGAGACTGCCCTGGATGGGTGGTCACATGAGAGATTGAGATCACTTCAAACATCTGTGAATGATGTACATTAATCTTGTTTTTCAGGCTTACTAGAATTTGAGAGGACCTTGTTCTGACCAAATACTCTGAAATCAATTTTGTTTCTAAATGTTTCCTGTTTAAATCCTTGTTGTATCTCATCGCCTGATCAGGGATTTTTATTAGAAGAAGGAGGGAGATAATAGGTATGAAAAGCGTTCTGACCTCTTTCTTTAAATATAAGAAAAAATGAAATTACATTCCAGCAAACTTATTAGGATTTGAAATTCTGCATATAGTCATGCCCACCCTAGACATGTTCTTGAACCTGTGAATATTAAATCATTTTTAAATGCACTGGGAGAGTTTGCTATTTAACTCCCATTGGAGGAAGATTCTTATGAAAAAGGATTCATAATAAGATGATTGGAACTGTGTGTATTAGATTTAAAGTGACTAGTGAAAACCATTTTCCAATTACTTATTATAAAATGAGAGTTGTGTTCTTGTGGGGGTTTCTAGGATCATTGGCTAGAAGAGTGGAAGAGGGAGGAAAGACAAACATCAAGCCTTATAGATCCTGGTTCTTCTAGAGGTGGTCTTGCCATGCCCTTAAGAGCTTCCCTTTGGATGTCATCTGGTTATGTATGTTACCAGGCAAGGCAGAATCTGTGCTTTTTATTTCCCTTGGAATTAAGAGTATCAGGGCTATCTTATAACTTACAGTATCAGTATCTCTGTACCGGACAGATTTGTCTCAATTTATAGGACAATTGACAGCAGACCCACTAGGCAATTAACACTCCCTAGGAGCTGCCCTCAATCAGTGACTAAGAAGAGTATAAACACCCCAACTCACATGCACACCTACACCTTTGTGCAAAACAAATGCCTCAGAATTATCCCACTATTACCCAGGGTCTCCAAGTGGAATTAACTTTCAGTTGCCTTTTATAGCTTTGACATCCTTTCTTTCCCAATATAACTTCCCACATTGCTATGAGTTTCTCTGCACTTCTCAAATAAGCCAAATCCTCATCTTAGGGCCTGTTTCCAGGGGAATATAAGCTAAGACCTGAGCTTTGTAAATTCCTTACACATCGTACTTTGAATTATTGAATGTCAGGCCTGTGTGTATGTGCATACACACACATACACACATTTTATGTCTTTAAAGTTCCTGAGAAGGAGAGGTGTAGCCTGGCTGCTCTCATACACCACCCTTTAAGCTGCACATGGTAGAGTCATGAGAGCTGGATTGGGCTGGAGGGTTCAGGGAGCTGCACTCTGGAAGTAATAGGCAATCCATTTGGCTAGTCACTGAAAGATCACCTCTTAAAACAAGGGCATAGATGGGCACAGAGGGACAAGTTCTCAATTCTTTGTTCTCTTACCCTGAAAAATACTTATTTATCAACTCCAGAAAGGTATAAGGATTAGTCTGGTGTTTCCAAGGTGAGTCTTTAATGTCTGTGCCTTTTGTAGTCCATTTGATGAGGACTACTGTGTGGATGCCTACCACTGTCTCCTACAGGAGAATTATCTGGTTTCCAAACAGTCCTGTCTCTACCTATAGTCACAGAATTGGGTGGAGGGTCTCTTTTTTGTTGTTGACTGGAGGATTGGTGAAGTTACTATAGATTTAAATGCATTGTTTCTCCCAAGGGAGATTACAGTCTATTGGAAGAATTGAGGAAAACTGAGGCAAACCGCAAAGGCTTATTGGCTGGCTCCCATATCAACAAATAAAATTCAATCAGTGACAATTAGTTTCTTCTAGATAGGAGTGAGGTCAAAGTTAATGCAGCAGGTCCAAGGACTTGGGCTGGCTGAGGTTTCATTTAGTATGGACAGATACTCTTTACTTCACTTGCCCCTCACATTCCCATCTATGGACAGATCGCCTGGGGCATTTAGAATTTCACGTTTTTGAAGAGGAGAAATTGATGGTCTCTTAGATGGTATAATGGGCCTATTTTGTGGGCTCCTTTGCACCCTGTGTGTAATCACTCATGTAGGGATCAGTGGTTTTGTGACCCTGAGCTGTTAAGAAGGAACAGAGAAGAATCAAATGATCTTCCCAGGGAAAATGAATTTTTGACTTGAGATGATATCCAGTCCATTTTCAAGTAAATATCATTTATAATTTGCTACCAGAGTATCAAGTTATAGCCAATGGCAACAGATATATCCATCAGTTCCCATTGGTTTTGTTTCTGGTTTTCACTGGTACTGAGAAGTGCCCTCTGTGTTCCTTGATTTTCATCTAGGGGTTTTCTAGTAGGAGGGGGGCATTTCAGATGGCCTTGTGGAGAAGGGGACAAAATGGAGAGACATGGTGTAGGATTCCATAAGCTTAGAATCTTATGTTTAATTCCTTTCAGTTACCCTATTTTTTAAAAAATTTCTCCCCAATTAAAAATAATTCATAGTAAGATTTTTGGGAGGGAAGGAGAGGAAGGATGAACTTTGCTGGAGTCATCCCTCTGAGGATCTGGAACAAATTGTGCGGAATAAGGAGTTTACCATTTATCTCCAGAAATATCTATAAACCAGGTATATGTGGCTGAGGTTACAAGGTGAATATTTAGCATCCATGCCACCACGTGGTCCATTTGAAGAGGAGGGCTCTGGTGAAGCTTCTTAAAGCTTAGGCAGAGTTGACCAAGTCACCAATTCAGCATCTGGAAGCTGGGCCAGGTTGCAGACCAGTGTAAGAATGTAAGCTGCCTCAAGGAAGGCAAGACTGTCTTATCCATCTTCATTTCCTAATGATAAGTAAGACTTTTTGACAAATGTGATACAAATTTGTGTTTGGAAAATGCATGTTTGATCAAATAGCTCCCACAGACTGTCTGGGCTATTGGAGGCGAGCTCAGAGATCTGGGCTCCATAAACATCAGGGTCCTCAGAAGGGAGAAGTAATTACAGTACTGATATTTAAAACATGAGCCAGAGCTTATAGAAGTACCTGGCTCCATGAACTATTTTGGAAATTACTAAGTGGAGTAGGCAGCCAAGTTCCATAGGGCAGGGGAAGGGTCTCTTTAATCTTCCTGTTTTATACTCCTTCCCCTTCCAGCCTTCCCATACACAGGTGTCTACACTTTTGGTTCTCATCAGTCCAGACTGATGTAGTTTTTAGAATGTTCTGGTGAGGTTTGGTGGAGTCCAAAGCCAATGGCCAAGAAAGAATTCTTGATATACCTTTGGTGCGAAATGGTGGTTTTAGTAAAACATAGGGACAGCACCCATAGGCAGAAAGAGCTGCTGCTGCTTGCTGTTCCCTGTTGCCCCCTGCTGCCCTGGAATTATGAGGAGCAAGTAATTATATACCTGGCAGTTGGGGGAAGTAAAGATAAAGAAAGTTCCAAAAGGACTTTCATATATGAAAGACAACTCAGGATCCTGGAAGAATGTTATAATCTGCCTATCTCAAGTATCTGTCAATGGTTAGAAGGACATTTAATTTTAATCTATATTTCCTTCTGCTTTTGTTTCCCATATCACAGACCTGCCTCATTTGCAAAAGGAGTTTTCAGCTTAGATTAACTTGAGGATTGTCAGGGTACCTTAGATAGATACAGACAGTTATTGGCATATCCCTGACTCTTGTGCTCAGTTCTAAGTCAGTGCTTCCCATCCTTTTTTATACCAAGGAACACAGAGAGAACATTCATTGTACTGAGGTCTCTGAAGGCCACTTGCCTGGAGGCTCCAGCTGCTCAGGCTCCTCCCAACTGTCCCAAGAGCTAAGGGAATCTGTATTCCATTCCCCAGTAACCTGTTCCAAGTGTCCATTGGAAAGCTTCCTTTTAAATAGTTTTCATCTCCATTGGTTCCCACAACACCCCATTTCCATGGGGAAAAAAAATAGAGAAAAGTCAATTACTTTCACAGGCCAGACCTGGATGAAATAACTTCAAAGTCCATTCATTTAGCAAATATATTGGGTGTCTTTAATGAGCCAGGTATTGTGCAGGGACTGGAGATTATCTGATGAAGTAGATGGAATGGTGCCCTCAACAAATAAATAGGCAGTCACAATATAATGTGAAAGATGGTGCAAAGGGCACTTGCAAAGGAGCTGCATGGTTATGAGGGGTGGGTTGAGAGGGGAAACAGGTTAGAGAGCTTTAAGAAAAAATCATGTGCATGAGGAAGAAAATATACTCCTTTGAGTTCTAAACCAGAAGTCAGTAAGTCTTAAGGGGCAAGACGATCTGCCACAAACATACACTGTAGCTCAAATGTAGCAAAAGACAACACATAAAAGAATGACTGTGGCCATGTTCTAATAAATTTTTGCAGAAACAGGTAGCAGTAGTGAGTACATTTAGACTAAGCGCCATAGTTTTTCAACTTCCCTAAACAAAGGAAGAATAATCTGTCAGTCTCTTCAGATTTAGAAACACTAGGAGAGGGAACTCTGGAGAATTTTATCTAATCCAAAATTGGAAAAATGAGTCTTTAGTCCAAAAGTCTTTAGTTAAGAGTAGAGGCTGTGACATATGACTCCATGCAGGCAAAAGCATCAGTATAAAGGCAAAACACATGCCCCAGAGCATGGTGTGGGGCTAAATGTTGAGGAACCACTGACCTTCATGTAGAAAGGGAAAGAAAGGAGGCTTGCAGGAAATGGCAGCAGAAGGGTTCCAAGGGAAAGATGTCCAGTGAAGAACTTTGAGATGAGGCTGGCTGAGTATTTCAGGAAGGATATAACATTCTTTTTGTTTCCAGTTCTGCAGGGATATAATCCTTCATCCTATATCTCCAACTTTTCAAAAGATGGACAATAGGTGAATCAGAGACAGTTGGTTTCCGTCAAATTTCCCAACATTCCCAGACTCCCTTGCAATTAGGTTGGGACTATTTCTGGCCAATGGAAAATGAGTGAACATCACATGTATAACTTTTAGGGTGAGGTAGTTAAGATGTTTTCCCTCCATCATTCTCTTTTCCTGCCATGGTAATCACAAAGGCCTAGAGTTTCAGATGGCATAGTTGCAAGATTTAGAGAGGCGACCCAATCTACATTGTACTTTATATGAGCAAAAATTAAGTGTTTTAAAGTATTAAGTGGCTGAGATTTCAAGATTTGTGATTAATACAATAGGCTTGGTAGTGGTGCTTTGGAAAAAATATGCATGGGCAATTCAGGGTAGAGACAACGACAGCCACAGGAAGTAAGACGTTGAGTAACTAATACTTACTTAAAATATTTGGAGTTGAATACCAGGTAATAAGCAGGATATGCTAGATTATGCTATAGTAACAAACGGCCACAAATTCTCAGTCTCTAAACAAAAAAAAAGTGTGTTGTTTTTGTTTTCGTTTTTAAATTAATGTAAAATCCATTTTGGGGCTCCAGAGATTCTCCAAAGTAGCTCTCTTCCATGTGATATTGTAGCTGCACATCAATACTTTTTTCTACTATTAACTGGGGTAGAAGGGAACAGAATAATCATTGGTGGGGTAGTGAGTCAGTGATCGGCAGTTAAATGCTTGTACTCAGAAATGACACACAGATTTCCTTGGCGAAATCACATCACCTGATCACACTTAACTTCAAGGGGATGGGAAAGTACAAGTGCCTTCATGGATATCTATGAATAGTGGTGATATCTGCTACACATTCCCTGCTACAGAAGCTTCCAAAATCTTAGAACTGATGTAGTTTTGGAATGTTGGTGAGGTCTGGAGTTGACAGCCAAGAAAGAATTCTTGAGGTCTTCGATGCTTTATTAAAGCACAGGGGAAAGGACCTGTGGGCAGAAAAAGCTGCTGCAGTGAGGTTGTGAGGAATAGCTGATTATATAGTTGGGAGCTGAAGGAGGTAAGGACAAAGGGAAGTGTCCTAAAGGACTTTCATATGATTAGGACTTACAGGATACTGGAGACCTTGCTATTATTGCCAAGCTTAGGTTGTTTTTCCTTCTAGGAAGGCATTAATGTTAAGACAGTTGGGAATTTCCTAGAGGAAAGTTATACTCTTTCTATTACAAGTCCTTGTCAATAGGCTACAGGTTATAAAGAAACTTTTGTTTATATTTCCTTATGCCTATGTTCCCCATATCAGTCATAGAAGACAGGGTGATGTTAGGGCTCCAGGAAATTGAGTTATGGGTCTCTGAAAGCTAGGCTACTGATAAGAGTGCTTTTTCCTTATAAATCACTAAGTCATTGGTAAACTGATGGAGACTCTTGTCTTTCAGGACTGTGATCTCTATCAGTTAACCATTTGTTTTTCCCTTCCCTTAGTTTTAGGCAGTCAGGAGTACCTGAGGAATGTCACAGATACCCCACCAAGGAGTGGTGTGAGCGTATATTGTAGGGTGTCAGCTTGTATTTTGTCTTCAGCTTGCCTTCTGCTCTATCAGAAGATATATTCTTCCCAGAAGTCTAGAAAACTTAAGACTTACAGAATGAGTAGCAGTTGGCCAAGGAAAGAAGGGTAGGTAGAAGGTGGAAGAGTGTTCTTTCTAAAAAGGAACACGTACTTTTTAAAAAGATTTTATTTATTTATTTGACAGAGATCACAAGTAGGTGGAGAAGCAGGCAGAAAGAGAGGAGGAAACAGGCTCCCTGCTGAGCAGAGAGCCTGACGCAGGGCTCAATCCCAGGACCCTGGGATCATGACCTGAGCCGAAGGCAGAGGCTTTAAACCCCTGAGCCACCCAGGTGCCCCTAAAAAGGAACATGTAAAGGTCTGCAAGAATTTAAGGAATAAGACTTCCAGTGTGAGTGGGAAAAACTGTCTAAGAGTAGAAATATTAACAACACATTTGAACAATTGTGCGAGACAATTTAAGGCCAAACTCTCTTCTGATGGTTTGGGAATGTAGAATGCTTATGGATATTTCATACTATTTTTTTGGTCCAACCTGTCATGTGTATTCATGCTGGTACCTGCTATAGTGGAGATGGAGAGCCTAACCTGAGAAAGTCCAGGGCACTTTAACCCCCAATTTTTCTGTTGGCAAGTGTGAGGATTTCCCAGTATCTACCTCTAAGATCTTTCTAGATAACTTACTAGGTCCCTGAACTGACTAGACCCCTCTAAGGATTTAGTGCTCCAACCCCTCCCCTCAGTGAGGGACAGCTAGGTAGACAGCTAGGTTACTACCTATCCCAGTGAAATAGGTAGTAACCATGGCTGTTTTTTCTTGCCTGCAACAGGTTTACAACAAGGAGGAATGGGCTGAAGTTATAGCAGAAGTAAACATAATGCTTTAGACCTGAGCTCTCTGATTTGGGTTCAGAAAATAAGAGCCCATATTAAAATTAAAGTCTGACAACTAGAATTCCATGATCTCACCCAATCTCTTGTTCTCTGATCATACTACTTAGAGGACCCCTGAAATAATTCATATGTGGGGATTTATCTGAAATTAAACAATCAAATATTCTAGATTCTGTAAGAACATTCTCCAGACGAAAGAGATGGTGTTTCTTTTAACCAGTTTCCTTTGCTTCTGTATTCTTTCTTCCACTCTACAGTACCAGTAGAAGAGACATAACATAAATATATGTTCAAATTCCATTTAGAAATCACAGGAGAGGATATACCCTTGGATTTGTCTACTATAGCACTTTTATCAAAATAAACTTACTTTTAATGGAGTGGGAGTCAAATTACACTAATTAAAGCTTCATCCCAGCCATTTATTAACATGTAATTCCCAACATTTTATGGTTGTCCTTGTCTTCATTTGTCCCATTTTATGTTTCTACTACTCCAGCACTCTTATTGGGGTTCTATGCCCAGATCATAACTTAAAGTAGAAATGTTCCTTGAGGGATAAGTTATTAACCAGAACATTCTGGATATAGAACTTTAGTTTATAGGAACAACTATAAAGTCAGGAAATGGGGCATGAACTGAGATGTGAATGTATGTATGTGGAGGGCAGATGGGCATTGAATGAATGAAGCCACTAAAGGTACTCTTCCTAACCAAATTTCCCACTTTCCTTTGCCCTCACTGCTCTTGCCCAGCTTGTGCCAATGGCTTGAATCTCCTGGATCAAATTAATCATGCTGACCTCATTGAGGAGGAAGAGAGGAATTACAGCTGTGACTAAGTCCACCAAAATACCACAGTCTATTAAAAGCATCAGTTCATCAAAGTCCATGATATTAATTTTCCAGGAAAGAGTCCCACTGGATTAGACTTCTAATTGGTATGAAATGCAGCCCAGAATATGGGGGTCTTGGGGAAATTTCATTCTGTAGCCTGGCAGTAATTAATAGGCCTCCTCCGGAGTTACTGCCCCCTGGTGTATGGAGTTGTTAAGTTACCAGGCAGGGAAAAAATTCTATTATCCAGAAGCTCAACCCTTAAAAATTCCCAGTGTTCTCCTCCAATCCTTCCCCATCTTTCTTTGAAGGAAGTTGTAAATAAGTGATCTCTGACCCAAAGCTTCTAAAGACTCTT
Source organism: Meles meles (assembly GCF_922984935.1). Lineage (NCBI taxonomy): Eukaryota > Metazoa > Chordata > Mammalia > Carnivora > Mustelidae > Meles > Meles meles. Next base: position 88,763,326 of record NC_060070.1, on the reverse strand, counting down.
GGACCCTATACATCTGTGTGACCATGAGCAAATAATCATCCCCTGGGTGTTCGATCATCTCCAGCTTATTTTTAGGGGCAAAGATGTGGGAGTCCTTTAGACCAGGACTTAGGGCACGGGAAAATGTTTAAGTCAGAACTGTGGGGCAGTGATACGAATTGTGATATAATCATACAGTATAATAAAAATATAAAATAAGAGAAGTTATATTTCATACAATCAAATAAAAATCCATGATAAAATATACAAATTAATAGAAATAATGTACAAATTAACACAGAATATAAAAGTAATTAAAAAATGAACTGTAGATACATATGACAATATGGATGAATCTGAAAAACATTAGTATAGTGAAAAGCCAGACAGAAAATAGAAACTATGATCCTTACTTACGAAGTTCAAGGACAGGCAAAACTAATCTATTGTAAAGGAAATCCAAAAGGTTTGCTTATGAAGGTTTGGGGTAGGAATTGACACCTAAAAGGGGGCATGAGAGAACTTTCTTAGGTTATGTAAATGGTTTGAATCTTGAATAGATGGTAGTTAAATAGGTGTATACCTTTGTCAAAGTTTAGTGGGTTGTACACTTGATCTACAAGTAAATTTCACCTCAGTGAAAGAAAATTAGGTTTAAAGGCGGGAAGAAAACACATACCTCTGTTAACTTAGCAAATTTCACTTGGAGAAGTTGTCATTAGACAGGTATAAAAAAGGAATCATTGTAATGCTTATAAAAGGAAAAAACTAGAAATGTAATTTAAATACTCAGTAACATGATTAAATTATGGTAGCTCGACATAACAGAACGTTCCACAGCCATGAAAAATGTCAAAATGTACTTTGACATGTAAAATACAAAACGTGGTGAATTAAAAACATTATAGAATGCAGTCTCATTTGTGCAAACATTAAATGTAACAATGGCTTATTTGGTTTGGTTTTATTACCGGCAGCATGTATGCTTTTCCAAGTTCTATCAAGTATATGGAGTATATGGGTCCATAATCAGTGTTTATTACTTTAAAAATACCTGTCCATTTTGTTATGCATTCTTAGAGTTGGGACTGCACCCACCACAATGCCTAATGTCTAGACTGCCAAAATTCACAGGATTCTCTCCCTCTGGTTTTCTCTCTTTCTCAAATAAAATCTTTTTTTTTTTTTTTTTTAATGAGAAGGGAATCCAAAGAATTGAATGAGAAAACAGATAAAGTGAAACAGGAAAGAACACCAAAATAAGCCCGTGTTTTCTATCAAACTGGTCATCGCTGTGAAACTGCAGGCGTGTTCTCCCAGGGCACTCTGAGGAGCTACAGCAGGGCCTCTCAGAATTGTCCATCCACAGGGCAAAAGGGGAGAGCATGATATTTCTTGGTTTCTTCCTCCATTGGTCAAAATTTTCCCTTTGGACACTAACTGCTCTGTGGCCATGCTTCCAGCTGTGCTTGCAGGAGTCCGGAGTGGGAGAATCCTGGGCAGAATGACAGGGAGCAATGACTGCAGTCAGAGGCAGGCCAGGAGGGTAGAAGGCAGAGGGTCCCATGTCATGGCCTAAAGAAGTGTCATCAGTCTAAGAGCACCAGCTCTGAGACTTTGGGGGAAATGGAAATGCTCTTGATGTATAACTAAAAACCTGACCTCAGAGGCTTGTTGAGGATCCAATAAAATAAATATCAGCTAGTATATCCCCAGTTGTATACAATCATCCCAAACACAAAAATTTGTCTTTCCACATCTCCAGTTACCCAGGTGGGGGCTGCTCAGCAACCTTGCCACAGAGGAGGCTGTCTGCCTTCTTCCGGCCCAGTGATGGGCCATTCCCAGCCAGTGCCCAGCTGCTCTATCAAACCACAGACACTGCATGTATTCGGGCCTGTGCTCAGTGGGTTCTGGGACAAGATGCTAACACTGCTGCTCACCACCTAAGAAATGGGGCTTTCTGTCCCTGTGGTAGGTGTTAGCACCCCCTAACAGCCCAATTGATTTCTCATCCTCTTTCTTCAATATGCTATGCCTGACAGCAGGTATCCTAATGTTATTTTTCAGAAGAAATATTTTATAAACATTGTAATAAAACATTAAACCATATTTATAAGATAAGAAATAGAACTATAAACACAAGTATATTTATGGAATTATATAAACTTTATAAACTTATAAGGCTACAAACATCAAAGTTCCAACTGAAACAGATGGCTCACTTCTTTTAGGAATTGGGGATGGTTTATTTGTATGGGGACTCTTTACAAAGTGAGGGCGAGGTGAGAGGGACTCACAAAGGATACTGTCCTAATGACCAGGACTGGGTAATTATAAAGATACCTTCTCTTTCTGCTTTTCTGAGGAGCTCAGAACAAAAATTGACTGGGGTTTTCTGGTACCTGGAGCACTCCACATGAGAGAAGCTCCCTCTACAACCCCTGAGCAGTTTGGGGTCAATCTCAATTAGAGTCTGGCCTTTCTCATAAGCATGACCATCATGAAAGATGAAAATTCCAGAAGAAAATGCTTGCAGGTCAAGAAGTTTTGGGAGCCAACTATTGAAACACACACACACACACACACTCACACACACACTGGATTACAATCTTTCTCAAGAGCAGAAATATTAAAGATAGGCCAAGGATTTAAAACTAGCGTAATAACCATAATAAAGATAGAGATTTCACAGTTTGAAACAAAATATCCAAAAGAACAAGAAGTGATAGTTCTGGAAAATATAACTGAAATAATATAAACACGTCATATAACCCAATAGGTAAAATAACATTATGGGTACAATTGAGAAATTAGCAAATGGGAAGAAAACAGGAGAAATACTACAGTTTTCAAATTTCTTTAGAGAATATCCTGATGAAGTCCCCGTGGTTCATTTATGCTTTTGTTTCCCCTGCCTCTGGAGAGGTGTCTAGCAAGCAATTGCTGTGGCCAAAGTCAAAGAAGTTGCTGCCTGTGTTCTCAGGTTTTGATGAATTCCTGTCTCACATTTAGGTCTTTCATCCATTTTGAATTTATTTTTATGTATGGTGTAAGAACTAAATCGAATTTAAATAAACAAAAAAACTAAATTAAATTTAAATAAATTTTTAAAAATTTCTTTGGAGAACAGAAATAGAAGTGTTAACATTCCAGACAAGAGAGTTCAATGAAAAGGACCGTGAAGAAAATATCTAAAGAAATAATGGAGATGAATTACTCAATGAGACACCTCAGATTGAAAAGGCCTATGGAGGGCCAAAGAGAGGAGGAAAAACCCATCTCTGGACACATTATAGTGAAATATAAGACTTTAAAAGACAATAGATTCTAAAGCTTACAGAGATTTATTATCTTATATTCAGTTTGTTGAAAAATTTATCAAAATATTAGATGTCAAAATACTAAAAGAAAATAATTGCTATTCCAGAAATGTATATCCAGTCAAGGTAACAAATGATTCAAACATTCTCAGCTAATCAAGGCTTTAGAAGCTTGTCATAAAAACACCACCACCACCACATTGGAAACAGTTTCAGTCAAAGCACTTATGTAAGGAGAGATGAAACTAGGAAATGTTGCAGGAGAGAAATGAAATAAAAATGATCAGATGCTTTTGGTCTTAGCTATTTTTCTTAAGATAACAATAGCCTTACAAAGGAAAGGGAGAAAATATTTTAACCCAGTGTTAAGAGTCTATAGGATATTAAAATAATACAGATTGTGTGAAGAGAGGGAGAAACAAGGGATATAAAATCATACTACAGCTGTCATGCTATGAAGAAGACCCAGATTATTAACTACATAAAAGTAAGATAGGATATAAAAGATACAGAAAAAAAAAATGGGAAGGTGCCTGAGTGGTTAATTGTTTGCCTTTGGCTCAGGTCATGGTCTCCAGGTAAGGGGATAGAGCCCAATAGGGCTCCCAGCTCAGCAGGATGTCTGCTTCTCCCTCTGCCTCTCCCCCAGCTTGTGCTTTTTCTCTTTTTCAAATAAATAAATAAAACCTTTTAAAAATGTGAGAAATAAAGAATATAAGATGGTAGAAATCAGCATAAATTCATCTCTGGCCATACCACCCTGAATGCCCCTGACCTTATCTGATCTCAGAAGCTAGGCAGGGCTGGGCCTGGTTAGTACTTGGTTGGGAGAAATTGTCCTAAGTGCAAATTCACCAACTTCTGAGAAATCTTGACAGTAATTAAAAAAAGTGACAAAATCCAGATATAAGCTATTTACCAAAGATACATCTAATATATAAGAATAAAGATTTAAAAGAATGAATAAATAGGTTAAAAAACTACTATAGCATATTGATACTAAATACAACAGATAAAATATATAATTGGTGATAGAAAAAGTAGTACATAGTCCTAAAGGATTAATTTCAGCATTATTTATAATAGCCAAGATATGGAAGCAACCCAAGTGTCCATCAGTAGATAAATGGATAAAGATGTATGGGGTGTGTGTATATACATACATATAATGGAATATTAGCTATAGAAAAGAATGATCTTGTCATTCATCACAACATGGATGGACCTAGAGGTTATTATCTAAGTCAAAATACTCAGGGAAAGAAAAATACATACATCACTTATATATTGAACCTTAAAAAGCAAAATAAATAAATAGATTAATTAATTAAAATAAAATACAGAGGATTAGTGAGTAAGTTGGGGGAATAGGAAAAATAAAGGAGCTTAAGAGGTACAAACTTCCAGTTATATAATAAGTTATGGAGATGAAAAATATAGGGAATATTGTCAATATTTTGTGATAACATTGTATGATGATGGGGGGGCGACTATAATTATTATCACAGTATTAATATATAACACTGTTAAATCGATATGTTGTACACCTGAAACATTAATGTAACTTTATATGTCAACCACATTTTATTCATTTTTTTTCATTTTTTGTTTCATTGGTTTTATATATACAAAATTATTGCAAAGATAGTAGAAAGTTCCCATGTATCCCACACCCAGGTGCCACTGTAATCAACATCATACATTCGCATGGTGTACTTCTCACAATTAATGAGTTGATATTGATACATTACTATTAACTAAAGTATATAATTTATTCAGGTGTTGTTCTGTTTCAACATTTCATCCCAGATAACACATTCCATGATAGGGATGGTCACATCTCCTTACACTCCTCTTGGCTGCAAAAGTTCCTCAGACATTCTTTGCTTTTGATGACTTTGTGAGATTTAAGGATTGTTGGTCAGGTCTTGTGTATAAAGTGCCTCCTTTGGGATTTATTCAAAGTCTTTCTCATGGTTAGATTAGGATTCCGTATTGGGGAGAAAAATGTCAAATGTACATATTATCCATACGATGTCTCACTGTTGATGTTACCTGTATCCATTTTCTATTACTGCTGCAATACATTACCACTGCAATACATTATCACAACCTTAGAAGCTTAAAAAAAAAAAAGAAGAATTTCCCATACCTTAAGTGTGGATTGTATATTGTGACTTTCTTCCAGAGAGTACATTATGGAAAAAGAAAAAAAAAAACCACATCACTAATCAAGAGTAGTAGTATAGGCAGAATAATGACCTCAAAAATGTCCAAATCCTATTGCTCCAAACAAGTGAACAGGTTATAGCTATATAGTAAAGGAAAAAATTAAGGTTGCAGATGAAATTTAGATTGCTCATCAGTTGACTTGAGATAGGAAGATTATCATTCAGTGGGCCTAATATAATCACAAGGTACTTAAAAATGAAAGAACAGCAAAGTCTGAGGGAAGTGTGAGTATGAAACCAAAACAGTAAGAGATTATTGCTGCCTGTAAGGTGGAGAAAGGGAGCCCAGAGACAAGGAATGTGGGCAGCCTCTAGAACCTCTCCAGATAAGAAAACGTATGCAACTCTAGGACTCTAGGAAAGAATGCAGCTCCTCTAACATCTTGATTTTGGTCTAGTGAGACCCAGGTTGGATTTGTACCTATAGAAATGTAAGAATAATTTTATTCATTTTTTAATTTAATTTTATTTTTTCAGTATTCCAAGATTCATAGTTTATGCACCACACCCAGTGCTCCCTGCAATACGTGCCCTCCTTAATACCCACCACCTGGCTCCCCCAACTTCCCACCCCCCTACCCCTTCAAAACCCTCAGGTTGTTTCTCAGAGTCCACAGTTTCTCATGGTTCATCTCCCCCTCCAACTTTCCTTGCATTTTCCTAATGTCCCCGTGTCATTCCTTATGCTCCACAAGTAAATGAAGCCATATGACAATTGACTCTCTCTGCTTGACTTATTTTACTCAGCATAATCTCCTCCAGTCCCATCCATGTTGATACAAAAGTTGGGTATTCATCCTTTTTGATGGAGGTGTAATATTCCATTGTATATATGGGCCATATCTTCTTTATCCATTGGTCTATTGAAGGGCATCTTGGCTCTTTCCATGGTTTGGTGACTATGGCCATTGCTGCTATGAACATTCGGGTACAGATGGCCCTTCATTTCACTCCATCTCTATCTTTGGGGTTAAATTTCCAGTAGTGCAATTGCAGTATAATAGGGAAGCTCTATTTTTAATTTCTTAAGGAATCTCTACACTGTTTTCCAAAGTGCCTACACCAATTTGCATTCTCACCAACAGTGTAAGAGGGTTCCCCTTTCTCCACATCCTCTCCAACACACATTGTTTCCTGTCTTGTTAATTTTGGCCATTCTAACAGGTGTAAGATGGTATCTCAATGTGATTTTGATTTGAATCTCCCTGATGGCTAATGATGGTGAATGTTTTTTCAAGTGTCTATTAGCCATTTATATGTCTTCTTTGGAGAAGCATCTGTTCATGTCTTCTGTACATTTTTTGACATGATTATCTGTTTTTTGAGTGTTGAGTTTAAGGGGTTCTTTATAGGTCTTGGATATCAGCCCTTTGTCTGTAGTGTCATTAGCAAATATCTTCTCCCATTCTGTGGTTTTCTTCTTTGTTTTGTTGACTATTTCCTTTGCTGTGCAGAAGCTTTTGATCTTGATGAAGTCCCAAAAATTCATTTTCGCTTTTGTTTCCTTTGCTTTGGAGACATGTCTTGAAAGAAGTTGCTGTGGCCTATGTTGAAGAGGTTACTGCTATGTTTTCCTCTAGGATTTTGACAGATTCCTGCCTCATGTTGAGGTCTTTTATTCATTTTGAGTTTATCTTTGTGTATGGTGTAAGAGAATGGTCAAGTTTCATTCTTCTATACATAGCTGTCCAATTTTCCCAGCAAAATTTATTAAAGATACTGTCTTTTTTCCACTGGACATTTTTTCCTGCTTTGTTGAAGATTATTTGACCATAGAGTTGTGGGCCCATATCTGTGCTCTCTACTCTGTTCCACTGGTCTGTGTGTCTGTTTTTGTGCCAGTACCATGCTGTCTTGGTGATCACTGCTTTGTAGTAAAGCTTGAAATCAGACAATGTGATGCCCCCAGTTTTGTTTTTATTTTTCAACATTTCTTTAGCAATTTGGGATCTAATAAAAAAATCATGTTTTTTTAAATATAGCAATTTAAAATTCTCTCACATGCATTACAAGAGCTTTATAATATGGAAGCAAAAATTAATAGACCTTTCAAAGAAGCTGACTAATGAAATCTCATTGTGGAAAATTTCAATATACCTCTCAAATAGGAAAAAAAAAATTCAAATAGGAAAAAAAGTATATCAATAGGTATATCAATAAGGTATATCAATAAAAAGTATATCAATAAGGATATAAGTGAATAATTCAGTTAACAAGGTTGACCTACTGGTCAATAATTATATCAACTTCCAATGAGTAGATTACTGTTTTCAACCATGCAAGGAAATTTTCAAAAGAAAGAGTATGCACCAGGACATAAAGTTTAACATTTAAAAAGCAGGTTTCATGAAGACACTGGTGTCTGATCATAAATTAGAGGCTTATTTAAAATATTCCAGCATATTTGAAGTTAAACATTAAAAGCCTAAACAGAAACTTGAATATCTAGAACTGAATGGTGATAAAATGATATATTATAACCTATGAGATTGAAGCTAATATTTATAAATACCTTTCTTAATTTTTTTTAAAGATTTTACTTTAGAGAGCAAGTGGAGGAAAGAGCAGAGTAAGAGGAGAAGGGAAAGAATCTCCATCAGACTCTACTGATCATTAACCTATCTATCTACATAGGGCTGAATCTTATGACCCTGAGATGACTACCTGAGCTGAAACCAAGAGTCTGATCCTTAACTAATTGTGCCACCCAGGCATTCCCATAAATGAGAACATTCAAAAACAATGAGTCAAGAAGATAGAAAATAAACAAGAGAATAAACCCAAAGAAATTAAAAATATATTATTTAAAAACATAAATGAGTAAAATAGAACATCTTCAACAAGAAACGCCAAAAAGTGGAATTGTTGAAATAACACAGTACACACCTGTGATAACACTGATAAAGATAAGACACAAATTATATACATAAAATGGGGGACATAGCTACAGATGAAGTAGACAGTCAAAAGACAATAAGAAAAGACTATTAACCATATTCCAATAATTTTTAAAAAGTTAGTTGTCTGTTTTAGGAATTCTCATTTTGTCTAATCAGAACTGACTTCAGAAGAAATAAAAGGCTCTAATAGTCCTATTCAAGCAACTGAACAACTATTGAAAATCTCTATCCAAAGAAAAGACCAGACCTGGAAGGTTTACAGATAGAATTATCTGTTCCTTGACATTTTAATGTAATTAATATTACACAATAGAAAATGAGGTAGATTTCCAAACTCATTTGAAGATGCCAGGCTTTGTCAAACCTAGTGAAAACATTGTGGAAAAAAATTACAAGCATATTACCTTGATAAACATAGTTGTAAAAATCCCAAATATTAGTAAATCAAATCCAATGTATAAAAAGATACCATGTTCAAGCCAGGTATATACAAAGATGTTTTACTATTAGAAAACTCATAAATATACTCTGCCACATCATCAAACTGACAAGAAAACATTTTTGAAAGGCAGTTCTCCATTAGTCTCTTAGGTTTCTTCACATTTTGTGAGAAACTCCCATGACCTTTGTTCTAGACTATATTTTTAAAGATTATTGTATAGAAAACAAACTTGAAATATGTTGTGTCACTTCCTAAAGAAGATGGCAAGGTTTTTACTTTCCAGTAAAATATCTCACTTCAAGGAAAATGTTGGGCAAGTCCACCTGTAGCCTATTTTTAAAAACTCGGTTTTACTCAGCTGTATGCAAATCAACTGCTTTGTATAGCAGTTGGGCTGTTCTGTGTTGCTCCCGTGAGGCTCAGGAGTCAAGGTAACTGATGTGAACATGAAGATAATACTCCCTAGTACACCATGAGTCATAGTCCTTTATTTCTTACCCAAGAGTCGTCATGCCTTCTGCCAGCATCTATAAAATTATGGCAGGATAGAGAGACAAGATGGCAGAGAAGTGGGAGGCACTATTTCAATATGTCCCCTAAAGTGAGCTGATTACCTACCAAAGAACTCTGATCACGCATGAAATCAGACTGAGATTAGAATTATATACTTGTGGATCTCTATGGGGGCAGAAGATGCCAGTGGACAGGTAAAGATGAGTAGGAACATCAGACTAATATCAGAAGATAAACAAAAGGGGGAGGGAGCCACCATTAGCAACCCATTGGAAAGTAATACCCCAATATGAGAGAGCCCTGTGATTGGGGACAAGCATTATCTTGGAGTCTGGTTGAAAGCACTCAAAAAGTGCAAAAGATCTTAAGGGGAAATTGGTGAGATTGGGCAGTTAGGGACAGGGACTTAAGCCCACAGACCCAGGACAGCCACTGCTGACAGGGAAACAGAGAGCGAATGCAGCGAAGAAGCCAGGTCTTGGTCCCTGAGCTGCTGGCGTGACTGAGAGTGTCTGGGTGGTGGCACCTGTGAGGGTAAGGGAGCCTGCTGTGGATTCCAGTTGGCAGAACCACAGCCTTTTTCACTCTGCACATGCACTGTGCGACCAGAGTCTGAGTTGCACCCCACACACTCCCCTGAGAGAGGTCCGTGCAGGCACCAGCCAACCAGTGCTCTCCAGGACTCAGAGAGTCTGAGCACTCTCAGCCCAGGCCAGCATGAAAATATCAGTGCACTATCTATGCTTGGGACCTCTCTGATGATCTGGAGCTGCCCAGACAGCCACAGCTAGTATTTCTCATGGTTTTGGGTACAAACAACAGTTCCTGTGATGCCAGAGACTGTGACTGGGGACATGCTCTGCCAGTGGCAGAGGGAGAATTTATATGCTCTGGAGCACCCAGAGGGAAACAGACTGAGGCTTCTCTCTGAGATAGAGGTCTGGATGCAGTTTGTTTTCCTCTTAAACCCCAAAGAATCACCAAAAGCTACCAAGGGGAGAGAAAACAAACTAACAAATTAAAAAAAAAAAAACCTCCAGACAACAAAAGCCTGAAAAACCGGTTTCCTCAGAGCCCAGCCTCTTGATGGGGGCAGGAGGACTCAATATTAGCAAGACTCCCTGAAAAGCCACAAGGCAGGCCCCTCCCTCAGAAAGCCAGCCAAAAACAACAACAACAACAACAACAACAACAGGACAACCACCATTACATCATAGATACAACTTTTATTTTTAATTCGTTCCCACTATCCTGGTCCTTTTCATTTTTTTAATATAACTTTTTAACCTATTTACCATCACAATGAGTTGTTCAGTACATCAAATTTCATAATAACCTTTTAACCAGAACTTTTTTGATATACATACCTGTGTTTTCTTTTGCTTTTCCGTTTTTTAACTATTTTATTTTTTTTAATATTCACCTAGAGATAAGCTTCAAGGTAATCCTCTTTCCCCAATCAATGCTACCCCTATATGTAAACCAGTTTTAATCCCCCTTTATCTCAGTAAATTTGAGTCCTTAAAGATATCAAGATAACATCCAGGAAGAATCAAAATAAACTTCCTCACCCACACTGAGAATAACCACCCTCCCATCTTTTTTTTCTGTCAGTGTTTCTGTGTATTTGTTTTTGTTCTGGTAGTATATAGATCTTATACTTGGGGTTCATTTTGATGGGGTTCTTTTTTTTATTTATTTTTTTCTCTTGTCATCGACTTTTGTTGGTCTTTTTGTTTGTCTGTTTTTGTTTGGATACTTCATAAATCTTACCTTTGGGGCCCATTTGGGATGGGCCTTCTCTTTCTTTTTTTTCTTGTCTCTCTCTCTCTTTTCTTTCTTTTTGGTGGGGACTCTTAATTGCTCAGAAGCATTCCAGGGTGCACCTTGCCTGCACCATGGTTAATACATTTAGCTACACATCTGTTCAGCCATCTCTCACCAAAATGACTAGGAGGAGGAATGCCCAACAGAAGGAAATTCAGAGACTGGGCCCTCTCCATCAGAACTTTTGGATATGGACATAAACAGTATGTGGGAAAGGGAATTCAGGCTAACAATTATCCAGGCAATAGCTAGGTTGGAGAAAGTCTTTGATGACAAAATGGAATTGATTAGGGCAGAAGTGAAAGCTACCAGGGATGATGTTAACAATGATCTCAATGAGTTCCAATTAAATCTAAATTCTCTAAAAGCTAGGGTAACTGAGGCAGAAGATAGAATTAGTGATCTAGAGAACAAACAGATAGAGAAAAAGGATCAGGAGGAAGCCTGGAACAAACAGCTTAGAAGCCATGAAAACAGAATTAGGGAATTAAGTGACACCATGAAACGTTCCAGTGTCAGAATTATTGGAATCCCTGAAGGGGAGGAGAAAGAAAGAAAACTAGAAGATATAGTTGAACAAATTCTCCATGAAAATTTTCCCGATCTGGCAAATGGAACCAGCGTTCGTGTACTAGAGGCAGAAAGTTCTCCCCCACAAGATCATAGAATCTAGAGAGACCTCGAGACATCTGATTGTGAAAATGATGAATCATAATTTTAGATAAGAGCTCTTGAAAGCAGCTAGGGGGAAGAAATTCCTTACATACAGAGGAAATCAAATCAGAATAGCATCAGACCTGTCCACAGAAACCTGACAAGCCAGAAAGGGCCAGCAAGACATATTCAGTGCACTAAATGAGAAGAACATGCAGCCAAGAATACTTTATCCAGCAAGACTGACATTCAAAATGGATAGAGAGATAAAGAGTTTCCAAGACCCGCAAGGTTTAAAAGTATGTGACAACCAAGTTGGCACTGCAAGAAATATTAAGGGGGGTTCTATAAAAGAGGAAAAACCCCAAGAATATCATTGAACAGAAATATATGGAGACGATCTATAGAAACAAAGATTTCAAAGGTAACAAGATGTCAATAAAAACGTACCTCTCAATAATCACTCTCAACGTGAATGGCCTAAATGTGCCCATAAAATGACACAGGGTTGCAGATTGGATAAAACGACAGGACCCATCCATATGTTGTCTACAAGAGACCCATTTTGAACCTAAGGGTACATCCAGACTGAAAGTGAAGGGATGGAAAAATATCTTTCAAGTCAATGGGCCTCAAAAGAAGGCTGGGGTAATGATTCTCATATCAGGTAAATTAAATTTTAAACTAAAGACTGTAGTCAGAGATACACAAGGACACTGCATAATTCTTAAAGGGACTATACACCAAGAAGATCTAACAATTGTAAATACTCATGCCCCCAATATGGGAGCAGCCAATTATATAAGAAAACTGTTAATCAAGATAGTCATATTAATATGAATATATTAAGAGTAGGAGACCTTAACACACCATTCTCAATAATAGATAGATCATCCAAGCAGAAAATCAGTAAAGAAACAAGACACATTGAATGACACATTGGACCAGATGGACCTCATAGATATATACAGAACATTCTGCCCTAAAACAACAGAATACTCATTCTTCTCGAGTGCACATGGAACCTTCTCCAGAATAGACCACATACTGGGTCACAAATCAGGGCTCAACTGATACGAAAAGACTGAGATTATTCCCTGCATAGTCTCAGATCATAATGCTTTGAAACTGGAGCTCAACCACAAGGAAAGCTTTGGAAGGAATTCAAACACCTGGAAGATAAAGAGCACCTTGCTTAAGAATGCTTGGATCAACCAGAAAACCAAAGAAGAACTTAAACAATATGGAAACCAATGAGAATGAAGACACATTGGTCCAAAACCTAAGGGATACAGCAAAGGCAGTCCTAAGGTAGAAATACATAGCCATCCAAGCCTCCCTCAAAAAAAAAAAAAAAAAAAAAGAAAAGAAAAATCCAGAATACACCAGCTATCTCTACACCTTAAAGAACTGGAGAATCAACAACAAATTAAGCCAACTCCATTACAAGTAGGGAAATAATCAAGATTAGAGCCGAGATCAAAGAGATAGAAACTAGAGATACAGTAGAACACATCAATGAAACTAGAAACTGGTTTTTTGAAAGAATCAATAAGATCGATAAATCATTAGCCAATCTAATCCAAAAGAAAAGAGAGAAGGCCAAAATTAATAAAATTATGAATGAAAAGGGAGAGATCACAACTAACACCAAGGAAGTAGAGACAATCATCAGAAGTTATTATCAACAGTTATATGCCAATAAATTAAGCAACCTAGATGAAATGGAGGCATTCCTGGAAAACTATAAACTTCCAAAATTGAACCAGGAAGAAATTGACAACCTGAATGGACCAATATCTAGTAATGATATTGAAGCAGTGATCAAAAATCTCCCAAAAAACAAGAGTCCAGGACCTGATGGATTCCCTGGGGAATTCTACCAAACTTTCAAAGAAGAAATAACACCATTCTCCTGAAGCTGTTTCAAAAAATTGAAGCAGAATGAAAACTTTCAGACTCTTTTTATGAAGCCAGCTTTACCCTGATCCCCAAACCAGGCAAAGACCCCACCAAAAAGGAGAATTTTAGACCAATTTCCCTGATGAATATGGATGCTAAGATTCTCAACAAGATCCTAACTAATAGGATCCAACAGCACATTAAAAAGATTATCCACCATGACCAGGTGGGATTCATCCCTGGTTTCGAGGATGGTTCAACATTCACAAATCAATCAATGTGATAAAACAAATCAATAAGAGAAGAGAGAAGAACCACATGGTCCTCTCAATTGGTGCAGAAAAAGCATTTGACAAAATCCAGCATCCGTTCCTGATTAAAATGCTTCAAAGTATAGGGATGGAGGAAACCTTCCTCAACTTCATAAAATCTATCTATGAAAGACCCACAGCAAATATCATCCTCAATGGGAAAAAGCTTGCAGCCTTCCCTTTGAGAACAGGAACACGACAAGGATGCACACTCTCACCACTCTTGTTCAACATAGTATTAGAAGTCCTAGCAAGAGCAATCAGACAACAAAGAGAAATAAAATGTATTCAAATTGGCAATGGAGAAGTCAAACTCTCTCTCTTCACAGATGGCATGATACTTTCTATGGAAAACCCCAAAGACTCCACCCCCAAACTACTAGAACTCATACAGCAATTCAGTAATGTGGCAGGATACAAAGTCAATGTACCGAAATCAGTGGCTTTCTTATACACTAACAATGAAAATACAGAAAGGGAAATTAGAGAATCAATTCCATTTAGTAAAGCACCAAGAACCATAAGATACTTGGTAACAAACCTAACCAAAGAGGTAAAGGATCTGTACTCAAGGAACTACAGAACACTCATGAAAGAAATTGAAGAAGACACAAAAAGATGGAAGACCATCCCATGCTCATGGATCAGAAAAATAAACATTGTTAAAATGTCTATACTGCCTAGAGCAAATCTATACTTTTAGTGCCATTCTGATCAAAATTCCACCGGCATTTTTCAAAGAACTGGAGCAAAGGATCCTAAAATTTGTATGGAATCAGAAGAGACCCCGAATTGCTAAGGAAATGTTGAAAAAGAAAAACGAAACTGGGGGCATCACATTGCCTGATTTCAAGCTTTACTACAAAGCTGTGAATAGCAAGACAGTATGGAACAAAGTAGAGAGCCCAGTTATGGACCCTCAACTCTATGGTCAAATAATCTTCGACAAAGCAGGAATTCAGTGGAAAAAAGACAGTCTCTTTAATAAATGGTGCTTGGGAAATTGGACAGCTATATGTAGAAGAATGAAACTCGACCATACACAAAGATAAACTCGAAATGGGTAAAAGACCTCAACGTGAGGCAGGAATCCATCAGAATCATAGAGGAGAACATAGGCAGTAACCTCTTTGATATCAGCCATGGCAACTTCTTTCAAGATATGTCTCCTAAGGCAAAGGAAACAAAAGCAAAAATGAATTTTGGGGACTTCATCAAGATCAAAAGCTTCTGCACAACAAAGGAAACTGTAAACAAAACAAAGAGGCAACCCACAGAATGGGAGAAGATATTCGCAAATGACAGTCCAGACAAAAGTCTGATATCCGGGATCCATAAAGATCTTTTTAAACTCAACACACACAAAACAGATAATCATGTAAAAAAAATGGGCAGAAGACATGAACAGACACTTCTCCAATGAAGACTTACAAATGGCTATCAGACACATGAAAAAATGCTCATCATCACTAGCCATCAGGGAGATTCAAATCAAAACCACATTGAAATACCACCTTACACCAGTTAGAATGGCCAAAATTAAGACAGGAAACAAGTGTGTTGGAGAGGATGTGGAGAAAGGGGACCCCTCTTACACTGTTGGTGGGAATGCAAATTGGTGTAGCCACTTTGGAAAACAGTGTAGAGATTCCTTAAGAAATTAAAAATAGAGCTTCCCTATGACCCTGCAATTGCACTACTGGGTATTTACCCCAAAGATACAGATGGAGTGAAAAGAAGAGCCATCTGTACCCCAATGTTCATAGCAGCAATGGCCATGGTCGCCAAACTGTGGAAAGAGCCAAGATGCCCTTCAATGGATGAATGAATAAGGAAGATGTGGTCCATATACACTACGGAGTATTATGCCTCCATCAGAAAGGATGAATACCCAACTTTTGTAGCAACATGGATGGGACTGGAAGAGATTATGCTGAGTGAAATAAGGTCAAGCAGAGAGAGTCAATTATCATATGGTTTCTCTTATTTATGGAGCATAAGAAATAACATGGAGGACACGGGGAGATGGAGAGGAGAAGGGAATTGGGGGAAATTGGAGGGGGGATGAACCATGAGAGACTATGGACTCTGAAAAACAATCTGAAGGTTTTGAAGGGGCGGGAGTGGGGTGGGGTGGGAGGTTGGGTGAACCTGGTGTTGGGTATTATGGAGGGCACATATTGCATGGAGCACTTGGTGTCGTGCATAAACAATGAATTCTGGTACACTGAAAAGAAATTTAAAAAATTAAAAATTAAAAAAAAAAAGAAACCAACTACAGAGTACAATGAACCACAACTTTCCTTTCCTTTCTGTCTTTTGATCTATAAACTGCAAGACAATTGTTGAATAACAATTGAATTGAATACATTTTCATTTCAATAAAGTGTCTACAAATGGAAAAAGAAAATTATGGCAGGATAACTTTCTAGCTTCTAAGAAAGGTAAAATTTGGAACCCTTCACATTTCTTGACAATTATTTTAAAATGTCACAATAAAGCAGGTGATACTATTTTATAACCATTTATGATGAAAATTCTTAAATGGAGAAGCATTAGAATAAAATGAAACAAAATAAAATAAAATGAAACAAAAATTTTCACCATAATTTATTCAATATGATTTCAAAGGTCCTAGTCAGTGCAAGAAGAGGAAAAACAACCATAAGGATCAGAAAGGAGGAAATAAAATGGTCATTGTAGAAGATAAACCCAAAGGAATCAGACAAGTTATTGGAATTATTATGTATTAGGATGTCTGTGCATAAAGATGGTACACTTAAATTTGTTGTATTTCTGTAAACCAGAAATAAACAACTAGAAAATGTCATTGAAGAGAAGATACCATTTACAGTAGTCCCAGAATATTAGAAGATCTAATAAATCCAACAAAAAATTTGCAAGATCTTTATAGGAAAAACAAACCTTAAGACATATTTTTAAAGACCTAAACAAATGAATTATAGCATGTTGGTAGTTTAGTGATGGGCTCTTATAGAACTAATAAGATAATTGTAAATCCTATATGGAATAGTAAAGGCCAAAAATAGTTTTTCAAAACGTCTTTCTATATCAAATATAATTATTAAACATGATGCTATATTAAACTGGGTGGCATTGACAGAATAGACAAATTGACATATGGAATAGAACAAGGAGCTCCCAAAACAGAACATAATGATGGAATATCATGTTGTTGAAGAAAAAATTTTTCAACAGATATATTGCTAGAAAATTTTATCCTTATAGGATAAAATTATATCCTCACACAACTCACATGTGTATGTACATATATCCAATAACTTTGCATGAACTAAAGACTTCATATTTTGTACTGCATTTGGAAGTTTTATTTTTTAATCTGGACATTTGGAAAATTTCTTATGACATGAGAAGCATTAACCATGAAAGTTGACAAACTTATTATTGAACAATTTTTAATTTTAACAAAGTAAAAAGGTAAGTTACAAACTGAAGATTTCTGTAAAACATACAATTTAAAAGATTAATATCAAATTATAGAAAGAACACCTATAAGTAAATAAGCAAAAAAAAAAAAAAAAGACAAAGACTTAAATGGGCATTTCACAGTAGGTGAAACCTATATAATAAAATATGAAGGGGTGGTTGGGTGGCTCAGTGGGTTAAAGCCTCTGCCTTTGGCTCAGGTCATGATCTTGGGGTCCTGGGAACAAGCCCCACATCGGGCTCTCTGCTTGGTGGGGAGCCTGCTTCCTCCTCTCTCTCTGCCTGCCTCTCTGCCTACTGGTGATCTCTGTCAAATAAATAGATAAAATCTTTAAAAAAAAAACTATTTAAAATGTGAAGAAATTTTCATTAATGATTACAAAAATGCAAATCAAAATCACAATGAGATTCCATTTTATAACCATTCAGTTGGCAAAAAAATTAAATTCTAGCAGTAATAAGAGTTGACAATGCTATGCATCCACAAGATTTCTTCTATATTGCAGTTGGAAATATAAATTGGTATAATCACTTTGGAAGATTTTGCATGTATGTAAAGGGGAGGAATTGCTGGACTGTAAAGTATCTCTTAAAACTGAATATTCTACCTCTTCCAAATATATCTGGTTCTCCCCTCATCTATGGAAATGTACATTTTGGCCTCTAGAGGTTGGGTGGGACCACAGATTTAGTTTTAGCCAATGAGTTATAAGTAGAAGTCACTTATGTCACTTTCATGGCAGAGTACTGAAATGCTGATATTAGATCTTTCAGTGCTCTTTATTTCCCTCTGGCACAGCTACTGTTGACATTTGAGATAATGACTGTTTTGTAGGCTTTGGCCCTTGAGTGATTATAATAAGCAGAGCTTTCTCCATTGACTGTAAAGGATATATAGCATGAAGGAGAAACCTTTCTAGTTTCAAGCTGCTGAGAATTTGGGAGCTGTTTGTTATTGCAGCACAGTTTATCTTATTCTGACTGATACTTGTACAGTAGGAGACATCTAAAAGTCTGGTTCTGGCACACTATTCACAATGGCTTTGAAAACCATCACAAATGCCTGTCCCCTAAGGAAGAATGAGTAAATTGTGGTACATTTACTAAGGGGGAGATTATTCAGTGAGGGCAAAATAACTATAGTGACCTATAATAATATGTATGAGCTTAAGTAATATACATAAACTGAAAAAGTAAATCCAAAAGATTATAATATATGTAATTATATATATATCAAGATGACTTTCCTATAAAATCAAAAACTAAAATGCAAACACTCTAAAAATACTGGTATAATGAGAGACTATGGACTCTGAAAAACAACCAGAGGATTTTGAAGGGGCGGGGGTGGGGGGTGGGAGGTTGAGGAACCAGGTGGTGGGTAATAGGGAGGGCACGTACTGCATGGAGCACTGGGTGTGATGCCAAAACAATGAACACTGTTATGCTGTAAATAAACAAATAAACGAATAAAAAAAAATACTGGTATAACAAAATCTTCTAAAAAGGAAAACAGAAAGTGAAAACCACAAGATTTAGGATCATGGCTACCTGAAGCAGAAAGAGCCAAAGTCATGGGATGGAGGAAACTGCATTGTTAGGTGTAGGTTATCGTCAAGATCTTAACTGGGGTGGGGATGGGGGTGGAGGGGATGGTGAGTGGAGAACATAAGTATTAAGAATAGCTAAATAAATGATTGGCAGTTTATTTGTGGATTAATAATGCTTTATAAACCAAAATTATTACTAATCCATAATCCAGTTCTACATACCTGATATTTTAAAAGACCATGATAATGGAAATGGCTCCACTGTCGTTACCTGTGTGAAAAGAGGGTTATGTGTGTGAAGGGATTCTCAGTCATCCAGGAGAGTTAAAAGTTAAAATATGTTTGTGTACCATACATCAACATTAAGCCCTGGAAGTAGAGTCATATGGGACCAAAGGATTTTTTTTTTCCTTTCTGATAACATCCAAGTCAGCCTGAGAGTTCATGTATCCCATTTCTTTTCCTATAAGGTTCTTAGTTCTATACCCCAGTTAAAGGCTGATTAGGAGATAATTTCTGCAAATAAAAAAAAAAAAAAGATTAACAAATGTGATGGTCACTGACCTGTTGGCCATCCTACTCATTTGTTTCTATTCCTTTGCCAGTCATTGTTCCCAGAACCGAGGGTAGAATGGTACAAAGGCTGCTTTGGAAAATAGGGAATTCATAGTTTGCTGGGACATTAAGGCAAATAAGTGGGTGCTAGTTCTACTCTAATAAGGAAGAAGTGACATCCTAGCTAAGGCCTAAGGCATTACGTAGGATCTATCCAGGTAAAAGGTTGGAGTTATGAGAATAGGGTGGAAAATAAAGGAAGAAGAGGGCATGTTTCAGGCAGAAAGCAGTATGCGTAAAAATGTTCAAGGGATGGAGGTTTTGAGCAACTCTAAAGTTCAGTTCTGGGCTGAAAAGAGCAACAGGGAGGATGAAAAGAGGAAATGTGAGAATAAACAGATCACACAGGTAGCTGGGAGGAGTTTTATTTTTGGCCTGAGGGCAATTAGTCATTTGGAGTGTGTTAATCAGGGGAGTGATAGCTGATTTACATTTTCAAAGAATGTCCAGAATGAATTACAGGAACTACTTCAGGGAATTCATTTACAGGGTGTATTAGGGTTCCCATAGGAAACTGCACACTCAGTTTTATTGAAGAAAATCTAATGAAGAGTTATTTACAGAGATGTGGGCAGATTAAGATAATCCAAAAGGACAGATTTGAAGATTAGCAAGGGTGAGAGACTTTGACACACCAAGTCGACAGGGTACTGGGGAGGGACTCATGACATGGGAGAGGGGTCCATTTTTAGAAATCCTCTCTAAAAAACAAAGACCCAGATCTGAACAGTTAAGATGTGGCCATAGAAGAGCACATCATAGGGGCGCCTGGGTGGCTCAGTGGATTAAGCCGCTGCCTCCGGCTCAGGTCATGATCTCAGGGTCCTGGGATCGAGCCCCGCATCAGGCTCTCTGCTCCACAGGGAGCCTGCTTCCTCCTCTCTCTCTGCCTGCCTCTCTGCCTACTTGTGATCTCTCTCTCTGTCAAATAAATAAAATAAAATCTTAAAAAAAAAAAAAAAAAAAAGAAGAGCACATCATAGGCCAGAGTGTCTGGGCAGCAGGGATAACTTTTAGAGAGTAAGTTGTCATTTTACCCAAAAAGGAGAGCCACAGTATAGTGACACTATCATTGCTGGCTCTCACTCATTTTATAAAGTATATTGAGGGAAAATAAATTGTGTTCTAAATCACAGAGGTCTGTGGTAGCAAATTATGGATAACTAGAATTATAAACGCATAGTGAATGAAAGCTCTGAGCAATCCTTATGGGGTTGGTGTGTCAAAGTCTCTCACCTTTGCTAATCTTCAAGTCTGTACTTTTGGATTATCTTAATCTGCCCACATCTCTGTGAATAACTCTTCATTAGACTTTCTTCAATAAAACTGAGTGTGCAGTTTCCTGTGGGAACCCTAATACACCCTCTAAATGATCTCCCTGCAGCAGGCCCTGTAATTCATTCTGCACATTCTTTGAAAACGTAAAACACATTTTATATACATGGGTGTGTCTAAACAATCCCTTGAATGTGCAAGGTTCACCTTACACTTACCTTCACTGCAATAGAGAGCATCTAACACAGACTTGTATGCGGTATGGAACAGCATGGGAAACAGAAGAAACAGCAAATAAAGCAGACCAGAGTGGGAAGGAAGAGGATCTGGATGAGATTCATCAACTTCCTAGCACAAAAGATCAGGAATACTAGGTTTATGCAGCTTGAAATAATGTTTGTAAACTAAGCATAATAATCTAGCCTATCAGCCACTCTGGATTTATTCATGCCTACTTATTCTAAAAATGATTGAGTGACTATGCATATCATAAAATATTTGCAATTTGTAAAACCATTCTCTTGTCTTTATATAAAGGCTAAAGTTAAACAGCCCCTTCAAATATTATAGACAATTTAAGGTGTTTAGTTCAGATATTTGAGCACCAAAACCTTCTCTGTAACTGAAGATAATGCTTAGTTCTATCTGAGAACATCACATTTAAATATGCAGAAGTAGCTGAGCTATAAACATGGGGGATTAGTTACAAGAAGCAGGCAATCCCAATGTCTTTGTCTCAGCATCGTTTGTGGAAGAACCCAAATGAAGATTTGAAGGCAAGTCGTTTATTTTGGATGTGATCCCAAGAAACATGGGTTGGGGAGTGGAGAAGTGAGACAAGGAAGAGAAGCAGTCATAAAATGTGTATTTCTTGCCACTGTGGGCCCTGAATCTTAATCCAGGTGAGGAATTCTGAGATGCAATACAGGAAATGTGCCTCAGAGCTATCCTACTCAGATGTTCCTGAGCACTCGTGTCCAAAATTTTGAGAACCCAGAAGTTCATTCTTCATGAAAAAGAAATGGGTGGCTTGAGGCCCAGACACTCTGGCCTACGATGTAGGCCACGTCTTAACTCTTCAGATCTGGGTCTTCATTTTTTTTTAGAGAGGATTTCATGTCGTTGGTGGGATTTTCTCACTCTCAGCGTATTGCCTTAACAACACACCTAATTTTTCTGAAGTAAATCTCAATGTGTAATAATTACTAGGAATGACCTTTTGCCCAGTCCTCTTTACCCTCCCCACAATTTCCCAAAGCTAGAACCCAATTTAGAGAAGCTGTTCTTTGAAGGCTAGTCCCAATTATTTAAACCATAAGAGAGCACCTAAGAATTATAATCTAAAGCAGCGCTTCTCAAAGTGTGGCTCCGAGAACCCCTGCATCAAGCACTGGGGGAACTTGTTAAAAACGTATTATAATCATGTTGCATGGTGACAGATGGTAGCTACACTTGTGGTGAACATGGCATAACACATAGAGTTGAGTCCCTATTGTACACTGAAAACTAATGTAACATCCCGTGTCAACTGTACTCAAATATAGATCTATAGGTATTGATATCAATGAAAGCTTAAAAAAAAAAAAAAAAGGTTTCTGGGCTTTATGCTGAAACTCTGGGCCTGAGTGCAGGACATCTGCACCTTATCAGGAAAACCTAGGTTGTTTCTCGATATAACCTGCACCTGTAGTTCTTAAATTTTGCTCCCCGGGTGATTCCAGTGTATAACATCTCACCCCCACACTCCATACCTCACGCACTTCCCATTCCCCCAGTGCTCAGGTCACACCCAAGACCAGTGAAATCAGGCTCAGGGAATGAGATCTGAGCACATCATGTTGGGGGCAGCAACCTGTGAGAATTGTGTACTGACCTATAGATAATGGAGATGATCCTTTTCAACAGTTAACTGAGAAGCTAAAGGTTCCAAACTTTTAAGAGTTTTCAAAAACAGGCCCAGGCCTTCCTGGCCTTAGAAGTCTTCTTGGAAACTCAATTTACAAAGGAGGAAGCTAAGTCCTAAAAGGCATAAAAAAAATACATAAAAAAATGAACATTCTTGAATATTTAGTGCCAATACCCAGTCGGCATTTAATAAACCATTATTTGATGAGAAATCAGTTGCGTGTGAACATATGTACTTGGCATCCCTATTGCCTGACTTAAGAGTTGCTTATATGACCTTGCTTTATACTTTTTTCTTTAATTTCTAAAAACATTTCAATATTTTGATGTCTTGACCAGCCTCTTTATCAAGAATAAAAGCAAGATTTGGAGGTAAAAAAAAAAAAAATGTATGTGCGTGTGTATCTTCGAACAAGAATTAAGAAGTCCTGGGGTGCCTGGGTGGCTCAGTCGTTAAGCTGTTCCCTTTTGCTCAGGTCATGATCCCAGGGTCCTGGGATCAAGCCCCACATCGGGCTCCCTGTTAGCCTGGGAGCCTGCTTCTCCCTCTCCCTCTGGCTGCCACTCCCCCTACTTATGCTCTCTCTCTCTTCTCTCTCTCTCTCTGTCAAATGAAAAAAAAAAATCTTAAAAAAAAAAAAGAATTAAAAAGTCCTCAAAACTAAATATTAAAAGCCACAGGCTTTTAATGAGTAAAAGAATCACATGCAAAACTTTGCATAGTCACAAATAGTACAAGATTGAAGTACTCTTGACTTTTATCTCAACATTTGCAAGTCTATGAAAACATTACCAACTGCAATACATGCATTTTGGGATTTCTGAGTGCATATATATTACCATAGCTTTGCATCTTTTCCCCCATATGGAAATAAAAAAGTAACTCCAGTTTATTGGTTTATTTTAATTTTTGAGCAGCTCCTGTGCAGTGGAACACCATAGGGCAAGTTTCAAGAATTGTTTTGTTTCCATGATATTTTGTTTTGTAGAAAATCACTAAGTAAAATGTCGGTTATTTCCCTTCACTTCAGTGCACCCTACCTTATTTTCAAATGAAGAAGGTCTCACTCCCAGGGAAGGATGAGACCAACTCCTCCCTACAGCGAGTACAAACTTTTAGTTCTCTAGAAGTACTATATGCCCACATGAGAAACCCAATGAAACCAGTCTCATTCAATGAAATGTGCTGAGGAACCATAAATGGATTTTGGTACTGGTAATAGAGCTTTCAGCTGAAGATTTAAATATATACATAGATATAAAGGGGGAAAAAATAAAAGCACTTTTTCAAAGGAAAATTATAGGTTTCCTATAGGGTGCTTACTAAATTATAAAGGTAATTCAATTACACCAAGATCAGTGTGGCTAGTCTGATTTTTCTTGGAGCCAAGAATCACTTGCTTCTTGTGTTAAATTCTCAGTTTTTCTTTATGCTTCAAGACTCTCAGTGAAAAATTTTAAATATTCTAAGTAATCATGTCTGTGTTCTTTGGCAAACCCTAGGTTTAGCCTAGCATAAAGGAAACTGTCACCTGGGACATTGTTTGAAATAATCCGAAAGCAGGAAGTACAAGGCATTTTTTTGAAAGGGTTTGGTTTCTGCCTAAAGTGACAAAGTGACTCCTTTCTAAAGAAAAATATTTCCTATTTCTAGCTCCCTTACTCTTTCATGTGATAAGAGTTGATGTGTAAGATATATGCCTATAACCCGAGCAGCCCATTTTAGAGACTTGGGACAATTGGAATCCCAGCACTATAGCCCCTGTATGTATCCCTGGTGAGGTTCAGAAATCACTCCAGCTCTTTGCCACTCTATTCTAGAGTCTCAAGGTGTGATATACTAACATTTGATTGTCACAGGTTCCTGGCTCAGAATCCCTAAAACCCTTGGAATTCACTGTTTTTTCTTTTTGTATGCTAATGAAATGACTCCTGGGTTGGAGGTGGGTCACTGGATAGCCTCTGAATGGGACTGGTTGCCACAAAAACAACCACATATTTAGAGGATTAAAGATTTTAGTCCTACCCTTCAACCTCTGGGAGAAGAGAGAGGCTCAAAATTGAGCTCAATCACTGATGGCTAATGATTTCATCAATCGTGTCTACATAATAAAACCACCATAAAAATCCCTAAATGATGAGGTTGAAGGAATTTCTTGATTGGTGCACATATTGAGATGGGCTGGGTGGGTGGTGCAGCTGGAAAAGGCAAGGAAATGGTAGCTCTGGACCACCCCACCCCTCTACCCTGCCCTATGCATCTGTTCCATTTGGCTCTTAACATCAGCATTGAATACCTAACTGATGTCAGAGTTGGTGTGAAAAAGTGAGACTCACATGTTTATTCACTCCATTTTTGTCCTCTTCGGATTTCCTAGGTGATAGAACCTATGTTAGTCAAGGTCCAGTTAGGACAATGGAAACTATTCCAAGTATTCCAGGGGGTGGCAGGGGGAAATTTAAGGTGAGAATCAGCTGTTCTGTTTCTAGGGATTTAATCCGTCTGATCCCAGAGAGAAGTCCCTCTCTGTGAGAGACAGGAGGCACACCAGTTCCTGGGGCATGAATACAAGGCATCCTAGAGATGCCTTTCCATCCTAGAGATACCTGATTTCCTGAGTTACCTCAGGAAGAGAGATAAAAGCTTCCTCCCCAACTCTACAGTGGCTCTCCATGGGCCCAGAGCCTCAGTCTGCTGGGGCTAAACTCAGACCTCCACCACTTTTGTTAGAAAACCTCCCATCCAGCATCTGTGCACATAATCAGGTACATTTGACAAAGAGTGAATAGAGGTGTTGCATGTACAATGAACAAGGCCCAGCTCAGTAGCCAACAAGAAAAAATTGCACAGATAATTAAGAAAAGCATTAGCATAGGTAAGTGTAAAAAAAATAAATCTCCAACCTCCTTTCTCAAGCTGTTTATATACCCATTCCCTTCCTATTCTTTTGCCCCTCCCAAAAGAATAAAAAGTTAATAGGCAGGCCAGGTTTACTCATGCCCAGGACCATGACCTTCAACCTCAAAATGTATAACCAAGAGGCTGAAAGTTGCTTCAAGTTCCAGTCCAAAGTAGGCCAACAGGAGTTTGGGAAGGCTCGATGATTCTGAGCCATTGGCCTTTTATTAGTTGTTTTTTGATATGTAACAAAATGCTCCAAAATTTATCAGATTAAAAGAACAAATATTATTTCACAGATTGAAGGGTCAGGAATTCAGGAGTCACTGAGCTTGCTGGTCCTGGCTCAAGAATTTGCAGTCAAACTGTTGTCTTAGGGAACCAGACATCTGGAGCTGGAGGACCCACTCCCAGGCTTACACATGTGGGTGTGCCAACACCATTGATTCCTCCCCAGGCTGCTGAAATGAAGACCTCATGGGCCTCTCCACAGGATTCCCTGAGTATTCAAAACCCAGGGCAACTGACTTCCCTCAGAACCAAAAGGGAGATTCAAGTGATCCAAGACTTTGGGGCTGGAGGGGGGAAGAACTGCCCCCTCAAAAAAAAAAAAAAAAAAACACTAGTATCATAAAATCTAATTTTAGAAGTAGCATGCCATCACTACCTCATGCTGTTGGTTACACAGAACAGCCCTGATACAAAGAGGGAGGGGACTACACGAGAGTGTAGATACCGCTAAGTGGGGATCTTTGTGCGTCATGTTGGAAGTAGGCTACCATGCCCTCTTAGATCTCCTACTAGCTTTTTCAAAGAATAAATATCAGAAGAAAGTTCCTGGTCCTGCCACAAGCAGTCATTTCTTTTCAATTCAGCTCCTGTTCCTTGTGTTTTTCTAAAGAATGTTGTGAACCAGAGGGATGACTGACATTCTGGAGTCTCATGGTATACCATCTAACACTATGAAACTCCTCCCCCTCTTTGGGTAATCATGACAGATCGAGTACATTCACATAACTGGGGACCCAAGCACTATATTAGAAGGTTGAGGTCTCTGGTATTATACTTAGTTCAGGATCTTGAATAAGTTTGGGTCTTATCTTGGCCTGCATTAAAAATGTCTTTCCTACGGTCAAGGGAGACTTACTTGGGACCATTATACTGTGGAAGTAACTATGCATGCAATATGTCTCTGCTGGCTAACCTCACTCCAAGTGGAGAGAGTGGGGCCCTGGCCTGGGCCAGAGCAAAAAAGATTCAAAACAAGCCCCTTAATCTTTGATGGATAGAATAGCTTTTGCGATCACAACTCCATCTCCCTCATCTAAACAAAAACAAAACAAACAAACAAAAACACCTCATTCTCAAATGCTACTCAAGAGTTTTTTTTCTTCTTCCACAGGGGAACTGCTACTGTAGGCAAACTGGTAGAGGAAAGGGATTTGGGTGCTGCCTTTGGAGTAATACTTCAGCCAAAGTTTTGGTGATCCAAGGCTAAAGGGAGACAAGACTTTAGAGAGTAGGGGGCAAATGCCCTAATGTATTTCATTGGATTTCTGAAGTATAAGCTCGGGACAGTTTCTATAGTTTTAAAAGTTGGGCTTCTGTGAGGCTTAGGGAAGAAGCAAGTGGTAAAAGTCATTGAGTTCACCAGGGTTCTATGTTAAAATATTTCATAACACTCAAGATAAGCTAGATTGTACTATAGAAATACACAATCTCCAAATTTTGGTGGCTCAAAGATATTTCTCTTCTATTTCATGATCATAATGGATTAACTTGGGTGTTCTGCTTATCTTAGTCACTCAGGGTCTCAGGCTTGTGAATCATCTACCATTTTGAACTCAGCTGGTCAGAATGCCAGAAGGAATGAGTGCTCTAATGAGTCTTGCTCCAGGTATTAAATCTCAGCCACAAATAGACACGCATTTTTTCCAGTCATCTCTAATCATAATTTATTGCCTGAATTAATCATAAGACCCACTCAATGCCAGGAAAAGACCAGGAAATATAGCCCTTTTCTGTGCCTGGAATAGGGAAGATGGGTGGGTATCTGGAGAACAGCATTTCTGAGGACCACAACAGGCATCCCAGGGAAGCTAAAACCCAGATTTTCTCTTCTCTTTTGCTTGTCTACCTTAATTCTCCCAGATAGAGCTTTGCCTGTGTTAATGTTGACAGCTGGCAAGAGCAATGTAGGTCTAGAGACCATAATAAGCACTGTGTTCTGGAAACATCACTCTTGTTTAGGAAATGCTATTGTTATAACTAAATAGTATGGGTCTAGAATTGGTACCATGACATCCGTGTGTCCTCTTATCCTTTGGAACTTTGGGAAAATGGAACAGATGAGACTTCAGGTTGGAATTATTTCAATAATGCAGGTGCTAAAATGATTCCATTCACTCTGGTGGAAGACATCCCAGAATGTTGATGTTGGAGAAGAGCCCATTGTACCCAGGCTGCCTAGTGCCAGGTATTTAAGTGTGAAGTCAAGGTCACAGCAGGAAACAGGATGCAAGTCTAGTGGTTCAAAGGAATAGGCCTTAATTAAAAGACTAACAGAGGTGTGGACAGAATTTGGAGAGTCAATAGGGTTGCTGGCAATAGCAGAAACCTGGTAATACCCTCAATAAGAAAGAACAGGAAAATCTGGTATCTTAGCTCAGTAAGAGATACAACTGGGGAGAACAGGGGGGAGGAGTCAAGATGGTGGAGAAGTAGCAGCCTGAGACTACATCAGGTAGCAGGAGATCAGCTCGATAGCTTATCTAAACATTGCAAACACCTACAAATCCAACGGGAGTGCAAAGAGAAGAAGAACAACAACTCTAGAAACAGAAAATCAACCACTTTCTGAAAGAACCTGTTTTTATCCCCTTTCTCCCCCCCACAATTTGGGTTCTCTTCTGATTTAGTTACAGCGCATTTTTCCGGGGTCTTTGCCACCCTTTTAGTAGTTTATTTGCTCCTTCATATCCTCTTATCTGGACAAAATGACAAGGCGGAAAAAATCACCACAAACAAAAGAACAAGAGACAGTACCGAAGGCTAGGGACCTAATCAACACAGACATGGGTAATATGTCAGATCAAGAGTTCAGAATGACGATTCTGAACATTCTAGCCGGGCTCGAAAAAGGCATGGAAGATATTAGAGAAACCCTCTCTGGAGATATAAAAGCCCTTTCTGGAGAAATTAAAGAACTAAAATCTAACCAAGTAGAAATCAAAAAAGCTATTAATGAGGTGCAATCAAAAATGGAGGCTCTCACTGCTAGGATCAATGAGGCAGAAGAAAGAATTAGTGATATAGAAGACCAAATGACAGAGAATAAGGAAGCCGAGCAAAAGAGGGACAAACAGCTACTGGACCATGAGGGGAGAATTCGAGAGATAAGTGACACCATAAGACGAAACAACATTAGAATAATTGGGATTCCAGAAGAAGAAGAAACAGAGAGGGGAGCAGAAGGTCTATTGGAGAGAATCATTGGAGAGAATTTCCCTAATATGGCAAAGGGAACAAGCATCAAAATCCAGGAGATGCAGAGAACCCCCCTCAAAGTCAACAAGAATAGGTCCACACCCCGTCACCTAATAGTAAAATTTACAAGTCTTAGTGACAAAGAGAAAATCCTGAAAGAAGCCCGAGAAAAGAAGTCTGTAACATACAATGGTAAAAATATTAGATTGGCGGCAGACTTATCCACAGAGACCTGGCAGGCCAGAAAGAGCTGGCATGATATATTCAGAGCACTCAACGAGAAAAACATGCAGCCAAGAATACTCTATCCAGCTAGGCTATCATTGAAAATAGAAGGAGAGATCAAAAGCTTCCAGGACAAACAAAAACTGAAAGAATTTGCAAACACCAAACCAGCTCTACAGGAAATATTGAAAGGGGTCCTCTAAGCAAAGAGAGAGCCTAAAAGTAGTAGATCAGAAAGGTACAGAGACAATATACAGTAACAGTCACCTTACAGGCTAATAATGGCACTAAATTTATATCTCTCAATAGTTACCCTGAATGTTAATGGGCTAAATGCCCCAATCAAAAGACACAGGGTATCAGAATGGATAAAAAAACAAAACCCATCAGTATGTTGCCTACAAGAAACTCATTTTAGACGCGAAGACACCTCCAGATTTAAAGTGAGGGGGTGGAAAACAATTTACCATGCTAATGGGCATCAGAAGAAAGCTGGGGTGGCAATCCTTATTTCAGATCAATTAGATTTTAAGCCAAAGACTATAATAAGAGATGAGGAAGGACACTATATCCTACTCAAAGGGTCTGCCCAACAAGAAGATCTAACAATTTTAAATATCTATGCCCCTAACGTGGGAGCAGCCAACTATATAAACCAATTAATAACAAAATTAAAGAAACACATCAATAATAATACAATAATAGTAGGGGACTTGAACACTCCCCTCACTGAAATGGACAGATCATCCAAGCAAAAGATCAACAAGGAAATAAAGGCCTTAAATGACACACTGGACCAGATGGACATCACAGATATATTCAGAACATTTCATCCCAAAGCAACAGAATACACATTCTTCTCTAGTGCACATGGAACCTTCTCCAGAATAGATCACATCCTGGGTCACAAATCAGGTCTCAACCGGTATCAAAAGATTAGGATTATTCCCTGCATCTTTTCAGACCACAATGCTCTGAAGCTAGAACTCAATCACAAGAGGAAAGCTAGAATGAACCCAAATACATGGAGACTAAACAGCGTCCTTCTAAAGAATGAATGGGTTAACCAGGAAATTAAAGAAGAATTGAAAAAATTCATGGAAACAAATGATAATGAAAACACAACAGTTCAAAATCTGTGGGACACAGCAAAGGCAGTCCTGAGAGGAAAATATATAGCGGTACAAGCCTTTCTCAAGAAACAAGAAAGGTCTCAAGTACACAACCTAACCCTACGCGTAAAGGAGCTGGAGAAAGAACAAGAAAGAAACCCTAAACCCAGCAGGAGAAGAGAAATCATAAAGATCAGAGCAGAAATCAACGAAATAGAAACCAAAAAAACAATAGAAAAAATCAATGAAACTAGGAGCTGGTTCTTTGAAAGAATCAATAAGATTGATAAACCCCTGGCCAGACTTATCAAAAAGAAGAGAGAAAGGACCCAAATCAATAAAACCATGAATGAAAGAGGAGAGATCACAACTAACACCAAAGAAATACAGACAATTATAAGAACATACTATGAGCAACTCTACGCCAACAAATTGGACAATCTGGAAGAAATGGATGCATTCCTAGAGACATATAAACTACCACAACTGAACCAGGAAGAAATAGAAAACCTTAACAGGCCCATAACCAGTAAGGAGATTGAAACAGTCATCAAAAATCTCCAAACGAACAAAAGCCCAGGGCCAGACGGCTTCCCAGGGGAATTCTACCAAACATTTAAAGAAGAACTAATTTCTATTCTCCTGAAACTGTTCCAAAAAATAGAAATGGAAGGAAAACTTTCAAACTCATTTTATGAGGCCAGCATCACCTTGATCCCAAAACCAGACAAGGATCCCACCAAAAAAGAGAACTACAGACCAATATCCTTGATGAACACAGACGCAAAAATTCTCACCAAAATACTAGCCAATAGGATTCAACAGTACATTAAAAGGATTATTCACCACGATCAAGTGGGATTTATTCCAGGGCTGCAGGGTTGGTTCAACATCCGCAAATCAATCAATGTGATAGAACACATTAATAAAAGAAAGAACAAGAACCATATGATACTCTCAATAGATGCTGAAAAAGCATTTGACAAAGTACAGCATCCCTTCCTGATCAAAACTCTTCAAAGTGTGGGGATAGAGGGCACATACCTCAATATTATCAAAGCCATCTATGAAAAACCCACCGCAAATATCATTCTCAATGGAGAAAAACTGAAAGCTTTTCCGTTAAGGTCAGGAACACGGCAGGGATGTCCATTATCACCACTGCTATTCAACATAGTACTAGAAGTCCTAGCCTCAGCAATCAGACAACTAAAAGAAATTAAAGGCATCCAAATCGGCAAAGGAGAAGTCAAACTATCACTCTTCGCAGATGATATGATACTATATGTGGAAAACCCAAAAGACTCCACTCCAAAACTGCTAGAACTTGTACAGGAATTCAGTAAAGTGTCAGGATATAAAATCAATGCACAGAAATCAGTTGCATTTCTGTACACCAACAACAAGACTGAAGAAAGAGAAATCAAGGAGTCAATCCCATTTACAATTATACCCAAAACTATAAGATACCTAGGAATAAACCTAACCAAAGAGGCTAAGAATCTATACACAGAAAATTATAAAGTACTCAGGAAAGAAATTGAGGAAGACACCAAAAAATGGAAAAATGTTCCATGCTCCTGGATTGGAAGAATAAATATTGTGAAAATGTCTATGCTACCTAAAGCAATCTACACATTTAATGCAATCCCTATCAAAATACCATCCATTTTTTTCAAAGAAATGGAACAAATAATCCTAAAATTTATATGGAACCAGAAAAGACCTCGAATAGCCAAAGGAATATTGAAGAACAAAGCCAAAGTTGGTGGCATCACAATTCCGGACTTCAAGCTCTATTACAAAGCTGTCATCATCAAGACAGCATGGTATCGGCACAAAAACAGACACATAGATCAGTGGAACAGAATAGAGAGCCCAGAAATCGATCTTCAACTCTATGGTCAACTAATCTTCGACAAAGCAGGAAAGAATGTCCAATGGAAAAAAGACAGCCTCTTCAATAAATGGTGCTGGAAAAATTGGACAGCCACATGCAGAAAAATGAAATTGGACTACTTCCTTACACCACACACGAAAATAGACTCCAAATGGATGAAGGACCTCAATGTGAGAAAGGAATCCATCAAAATCCTTGAGGAGAACGCAGGCAGCAACCTCCTCGACCTCAGCCGTAGCAACATCTTCCTAGGAACAACGGCAAAGGCAAGGGAAGCAAGGGCAAAAATGAACTATTGGGATTTCATCAAGATCAAAAGCTTTTGCACAGCAAAGGAAACAGTTAACAAAACCAAAAGACAACTGACAGAATGGGAGAAGATATTTGCAAACGACATATCAGATAAAGGGCTAGTATCCAAAATCTATAAGGAACTTAGCAAACTCAACACCCAAAGAACAAACAATCCAATCAAGAAATGGGCAGAGGACATGAACAGACATTTCTGCAAAGAAGACATCCAGATGGCCAACAGACACATGAAAAAGTGCTCCACGTCACTCGGCATCAGGGAAATACAAATCAAAACCACAATGAGATATCACCTCACACCAGTCAGAATGGCTAAAATTAACAAGTCAGGAAATGACAGATGCTGGAGAGGATGTGGAGAAAGGGGAACCCTCCTCCACTGTTGGTGGGAATGCAAGCTGGTGCAACCACTCTGGAAAACAGCATGGAGGTTCCTCAAAATGTTGAAAATAGAACTACCCTATGACCCAGCAATTGCACTACTGGGTATTTACCCTAAAGATACAAACATAGTGATCCGAAGGGGCACGTGTACCCGAATGTTTATAGCAGCAATGTCTACAATAGCCAGACTATGGAAAGAACCTAGATGTCCATCAACAGATGAATGGATAAAGAAGAGGTGGTATATATACACAATGGAATACTATGCAGCCATCAAAAGAAATGAAATCATGCCATTTGCAACGACGTGGATGGAACTAGAGCGTATCATGCTTAGTGAAATAAGTCAATCGGAGAAAGACAACTATCATATGATCTCCCTGATATGAGGACATGGAGAAGCAACATGGGGGGGTAGGGGGATAGGAGAAGAATAAATGAAACAAGATGGGATTGGGAGGGAGACAAACCATAAATGACTCTTAATCTCACAAAACAAACTGGGGGTTGCTGGGGGGAGGTGGGATTGGGAGAGGGGGAGCGGGCTATGGACATTGGGGAGGGGAGGCGAACCATAAGAGACTATGGACTCTGAAAAACAACCTGAGGGTTTTGAAGGGTCAAGGGTGGGAGGTTGGGGCAATCTGAGGGTTTTTAAGGGTCAGGGGTGGGAGGTTGGGGGAACAGGTGGTGGGTAATGGGGAGGGAACATTTTGCATGGAGCACTGGGTGTTGTGCAAAAAGAATGAATACTGTTACGCTGAAAAAATAAATAAAATGGGAAAAAAAAAAAGAGATACAACTGGGGAGATGGGGTTATTGGACAGAATCTATAGTTGCTCAAGTACAGAACCACTACCAGAAATGTGTCCCAAAGCAGGGAGGAAGCTGGAAGAACTATTCCAACTGTTTTTTCCCAACTGCCAATCTCCTATCAATATCTCTTGTTGGCTGAACCTGATGAAAAGTCAGCTGACAAGGGAGCTCCAATGATGCAGTTCCCAGGCACCAGCTTTCTGGGCAGAGGGAAGGGAAGGAAAGGATCAGAGGAAGGTGAGGGTTGGGAAGAGGGGCCCTGCAGGGGAGTAGCCAATCAACACAGTGAGGCTGTCTCCAGCTGGGATTGGACAAAATAAGGAAATTACTTTGAGACTCGTGGCCTTTAATTTCTCTGGAACTTTAATTTCCCCAAAGGAAGAGAGATTTTGTTTTCTCCATGGCAACAAAGAAAGAGAGAATTTGCGACTAGAGCTTAAATATCTCTGAGGGAATTTAATAAAGGGAGGGAATTCATATAGTTTCAGTTGGGGGCATTTTATGTATTATGGACACTGCACTACTCAGGTGTTTGGTGTTCCAGTGAACCAGATTTTTCTAAGAGGTTGGGAATTATTTGAGCTGAGAAATAAAGCACGGGTCAATGTTTGGTCAATCTATGACCTTGTGCTAAATATGTTACTCTGTCAACTTCAGAAATTTCTAAAGTCAGCAACAGAACTGCCCATTTTTCTGGACCATGTAAGAATTAGTAGTAAATATTGGGGGCAGCCAAGGGGTTTCCCTTAATGACTATTGGTCTTTTCCACTCAGGGGAGTTAACTCATTCCTAGTTGACCATACACTTGAGTGAGGACTAGGCCTCTGAGCTCACTGGGCCAACAACACAGAGGGAACAAATGCAGAGGTAGAAACACTTCAACAACTTCCACCAATCAACCCACCCCCTCCTAACTCCTACCGACCACGCAGGGAGCATTTATCTATCCAGGTGGCTAAGACGCAGATCTACTATTTGGGACACAGCTAGGCTTCCTAGGGCGTTTCAGATTTTGTCAGCTAGAATGAGAATGTGCTTCCGCAAGCTTCATGGTCTTTATTGTGGGGGTGACTTCACCAAATTCCTTCCTCCTTGTGGTTTGAAGCTCTGCTCTGTTTTCCTAAGCATGGTGGTTACTGATCTATAACTTCTGAGTTTAAGGGATAGGCAAAAAATTCTACTTTAACCTTAAAATGAAGCCTTGTGCTTAATTCAGAACTTTGCGCTGAGGGCTACATGTTACTGACCTGACTAGTGATAGACACTACTAGTAATAGACACTTTGAGTTTAATTTAATTTCCTTTTTTTATTTTATTTTCTCTTTGTAAATGTCTCCTTTGGGCACGTGGGTGGCTGGGAAATGGGCATCCATTACTGCTTGCCCAGCACCCTTTCCCCCTCACAGCTATCATTTCCTTCGGTAAGAGCACTTTCCTTTTCAGAAATTCTTCTGTCTTGCTCCAGTTATGACCATTGAACAGAAGGCTGGCAGTCCTAGACTATGGGCACATGACCCAGGAAAAACCAATCAGGACATATAAACCCTTGATGACAGTAGTAATGACTGGCCCTGCTTTGATCACAGGCTATCTTTTTGCAAGTGTCATTCCTTGTTATTTAACTGAATCTTCGTTGAAGAGAAGTTTTTCCTTTCTGGTGGTGAAGTTGGCAAGAAATAAGCATAAAGCAGTTAGGATCCATATCCTCTACCAGTGGGAGAAAATCAGCCTTCCACAGCAAAGAATGAATTTGACACTTAAAGCAACAGAGAAAACAGCAAAAATGTTCCAGAGAGATAAACCTTGCTTTCAACCTTTCTTACCTGTACCTGCACCCTTTGTGAAGCCAATAATGTTTCTTTTCTTGTCCAGGGTAGACTTAATTGGATTTGTGTCACAACCAAGAAAGTCTTGACTAATTTGGTAGGGGATTATGGGGGGGAGGGGTAATGTGGGCATTTCTTGGTCCCTGGCTATTACACAACCTTCAACCTATGAGCTAAATGATACAGGGTAGGTAAAGTAAAGGCACAAGTCAACAGTGATCAAATCTCCTAAATGGGCCAGGAGATGCTTCCTGAAGAAGCAGTTCGGAAGCTGTTAAAGACTTAGGTTTCAGAACATAAAAAGTGCCATACATAGTTGACAGAGTTTCAAGTAACATAGACCCTATAGTAAAAGTGAGAAGATTCTGCAACATGGGGAATATTTTACAAGCCATGCTATAGCATCTGAACTTTATCCCACAGGCCCCAAGGAGCTGCAGTGTAGCTGCCATCCAAGACTTCTAACCATTCTGTTCAAAACCCTTCTTTTGTTAGGAGGTAAATACAGAAAAGAGGTTAAAGATTTAAAACAAAACAAGACAAAAACCTTCGAGAGTATTGGAAGCAGAAACTGAGATGATTGTGTTGTCCTTAGAAGCCTGAGGCAAGGAGAATGGAACAGTGCTAGCCATGGGTGATCTTGGACCATGCTGTCCTGCCTCCCCGATCCTCGATCTTCTCATCTGTGAAATGACATTTCCCATTCAGACCAGGCTCCTTCTGAGAAACCTTTGCAGACTCATGTGCTGACTGACACCGCCATCTAGTGGGAACCTTTGGAAATCATCTCACAAGATCATTTCCGCCCCCACCTCCTCACCCCCAGCCCCAGCCTTTTCACTGCCATACACATGAATACAAATGCCTGCATGGGAATTGGGTTCTATGACCTGTAATCTCTGCTCACTTACCAGCTTCTGTGGAAACGTCATCAAAAACACCGATAAACAGAAGGCCAATAGTGTTAAAACATGGCATTTCTCTGGATCCTCGCTGTCTGTTTTCAATGACTTCCAGGCCCCTTATATTCTTCCCCAGTGATTTTGGGAACTTTGTCAATGCCACTTGACAACTCCAGTCATCTTGGTAACTATAATGTCTACCATGTTTGCTTTAAAAAACAAATGAAATTAAAAGTCTCTATTTTCACTCAATGGGCTGATTTGTCGTTCTGTAGTTCATGAATATCCTTTCCAGCCCTTTGCTTAATGAGCTACCAAAGCCATAGGAGATATTGGGGGCACTGGTGTCTATGCTGAAAAGGTCACCATCAGATATCCTCTAATAAGTGAGTTACGGTTCCATTGTCAAGGATATTTGCTGTGCTAAAGTGGATACTACCAGGACAACACACCGCTCCATGTCTCCTCACCACAGCTGTTGTCATCAGTGAAACTCTACACACCCAATGTCCTATGAAGACACCAGAAGGCAACATTCCTGCTCTACAGCCAAAATTTTGGCAAAATATTCCTAATGAAGAAAGCTATGCCTATCTCCAGTTCTACTTGTTGATTTCTATACCCTAACTTCTACTCATTTTTTTTGTTTTTGTTTTTGTTTTCTTTTGACAGAGAGAAATCACAACTAGGCAGAGAGGCAGGCAGAGAGAGAGAAGGAAGCAGGTTCCTTGCAGAGCAGAGACCTCGATGCGGGGCTTGATCCCAGGACCCTGGGATCATGACCTGAGCCAAAGGCAG
This sequence comes from Meles meles, assembly GCF_922984935.1. NCBI lineage: Eukaryota > Metazoa > Chordata > Mammalia > Carnivora > Mustelidae > Meles > Meles meles. The sequence continues at coordinate 88,725,770 of NC_060070.1, read as the reverse complement.
AGGTTTTAACCCACTGAGCCACCCAGGTGCCCTCTACTCACTTCTTTTTAACCCTGTGGCCAGAATAGCAAATACCTCTGTTTGCAACCCTGGGAAGTTTCACAAAAGTAATCTGTGATTCTTTCATCCCCTAAAACTTAAATTGGAGCAAGGTCAGCTATGAGACTGGGTAGGAGAAGAAGTAGAGGGCCATGCCTTAGTGTTCTGTTGCTCACTGATCTGGACTCGTGATACTATCCTCCATGGATTTCTAGAACTAGGTAATTCCTTGAACAACAACTGCTTCAGCCTGGACCTCAGTTGAAGGAGGAGGGGAGAGAGGAGTTGACAGAAGGGAGAAAGGGATAAGGAGGATATAATCAAGATTCTAATAAAAGTAGAAAGTATCTACTTTTCAGGTCATTTGGTATCTTTTAACATGACTCTTATTTCTTTAATGTAACATAGAATTAAAATAATTATTGGATGACTTGGTGTCTGTTCAAGTCTGCCAGTGGTGAAACAGAGAGAAGGGGTGTTTTTGTTTTGTATCTATTTTTGGTGGTGCATTTTGCAAGGTTGCTGTTGTTAGCATACAACCCGAGGATTGTTTATTGTGTCATGTCAGCTCAAGATTTTACCCTACTTCGCTGAGGAACTGGGCCTGTCTTCTTCACCCATCACTTGGAAAAGAACCCAGAGGAAAGAGAGAATTGAAAGGCTTTCCAGAGATTGAACCTTAACTGCCCTGAGAGGAGGCAAATGGCCCGGGTACATAGAGCAGAAGGCTTGGCTTTAGCTCCTGAATTACCATTCCTGCATTGAACACTGTTCAAGCCCATGTAGCAAACTTTCATTGCAGCCCTACTGTGCATCACGGCATATGTTAGGGGCAAGAAATCTACAAGTTAGCAAAGAATGTCATGGTAATGGGAAAATACCCAAAGACTGACCCAGATGTAATATATAAGACCGTAGGAACAATAAAGGAAGAAGCTATTCAGTAGTTGAGAGGAGAGGTGGACCTCAACAGAAGAGGGAAGGACAAATTCAAAAAAGAGAAAGTCCTACAGAGGCATTTAAAACCAATCTGAGTCTAAAATCCTGCAGCGTTGGAAATAGAGTTTGGGGAAGTTCACTGTGCCCAGGAGGTAGTGGTCTTGATTCTGCCACCAGTTTCTGGGCAATATCAGACAAGTTTTTCTACTTCTAACTCAGATGGCCTGATTTGCATTGTCCCAAGTTCCTGTAAGAAGGGAAGAGCCCACGTGGCTATGAAGGAATCATTTATTGTAAGACACAAACATGACATAAGAAAAATATGTTCTCATTGTACAATTTAGACAGTACAAGGAACCAGAATAAAAGTGCATTGGCAGAGCCTGAAAATTGGATCTCCTCATTCACCAAAGGATTGAGTGCCTGGTATATAGTAAACTCTATACTGAGTGCATAAGATAAAAATGAGTAAGTTGCAGCTCCTATTCTTAAAGAGTTCTTAATTACCCAATGTAGTCATGCTTCCTTTACTCCAGAATATGCAACTCCAGCATTCCTTTTTTGACTAGAACACATTTCTTCCAGTTCTCCCAATGTACGCACTCGCTGATCCCATGACCACATCCACCATACATCTCCCAGTTTGCCCAACTCCCTACCTCTTTTACCTCTATATGTGCCTTGGAATCCATTCTCACCAACCCCCTGAAATCCCTGGTGCCCATGACCTTTGATCTGTCTATTCTGCCAGTTTCCAGTTTTGATCCAGCTCATGCTTCCATCTTCTGAAAAAAATGTTCTTTAAGGTCATTAAGCATAAGGAGGATATAGTCTAGATTCTAAGAGAAGTAGAAAGTATCTACATTTTCAGGTCATTTGGTATCTAGATTCTAAGGACATATCAGTAAGAACAAAATCCCTTGTGGGGCTTAGCACTTAGTACTATTTTCACATAAGGAATAAATATATAATAACAAGTAAGTGTAGACTATAATATCATATAGTGATAAGGGCCACACACATGTGATATAAAGGGTGGTCAGGGAAAGACTTTGACATAAATGAAGTAAGTGTGGGGCAGGACATTATTTTGGATAAGAACATTCCAGGAAGAGGCCCTGAGTTGGGAACAGGGTTGGGTGTTTAAGAGACAGCAAGATGAGTGTGCCTGGTTGAGACGACAGATAGTGGTAGGAAATAGAAGTCAGAGGCCAGATAAGATAAGGTCATGTGGGCCATGTTGGACTTCTAAATGTAAAGGAAGACACTGAGGAGGGAATGTTTGAGAAAGAAAGTGACAGAATCAGTGGAACCAACCAGGTGCTATTGCAGGAGTCCTGGGGAGAAGCACTGGTGTCTTCTACCAGAATGAGGCTGTCATTAGAAGTGATAAGTACTCAGGTGCAGGATATAGATTCATAGGTAGAACTGACAAGATTCACTGATGGACTGAATATGACTCACTAGGGAATGGTGACAAGACAGACTAGGGAATGACTCCAGGTGAAAAGAGATGTCATGAGAGGAATCACGGGAGAAAGAGTAGGTTGGCAGCGGGTGAAGAGGGAATCAAGAGTTGTTCCTTTCACAGGTTTGAGATGTCTGCTAGGTATTCAAGTGAAGATATTAAACAGGCAGTTTGACAGACAATATGAAGTCATCAGATTACCAATGTTTAAAGCCAAGATGCGGATGAGATCATCTAAGGAGTGGGTGTACATAGAGGAGAGATCCAAGGACCGAGCCCTAGAGATACCCTGACATCTAAAGGTCTAGAAGGATGGAAGAAATAACTAAGGAGACTGAAACAAGCAGCCAGAAAAGTAGAAGGAAAACCAGATGAATCCAATGTCATGGAAGCAAAAAAGCATGTCAGAAAGGAAAATTTTGATTTTTCTCCACATCCACTTGGCAGTCACAGAGATCCTATATCAACCCACAGAGCCAGGGAGCTTGCTTGTCCTATGTATTGAGGTTTTCCTGCCCTAAGTGAGCCGTAACACTAGTGAGTTCTCCCCTCAGTCTTCGCTGGGTAGTGTTCTTGACCGGGCCACATATTCCTTCCACTTTCCCCATCCTCAACTGCTTCACATCCCTCAGACAGCCTGTTCCTTCAGTAGAAAGGAAGAAGCTGACCCACTTTTCTTCACTTCCCCTTTCCTGTCAGAGGAACAGATCAGTACTTTCCTAGTTTTCTTCTCTTGGCCTTCCCCCACTTGCCACCTTGATTCTCAGACTCTTAGTTACTAAAATCCTAGACAAAATACCACCTTGCCTTCAACCAGTTGCCCTGTCCCACCCTTGGAAACAAATACTGGTTTACCCCCAAGGCGGACAGTCTCCTCTCTCACTCTAAATTTACCTTCCACCAGTAGCATCCTCAAAACTTAGATAATAATGTTCCCTATTCAGGGGCGCCTGGGTGGCTCAGCGGGTTAAAGCCTCTGCCTTCAGCTCAGGTCATGATCCCGGGGTCCTGGGATCGAGCCCCACATCGGGCTCTCTGCTTAGCGGGGAGCCTGCTTCCTCCTCTCTCTCTCTCTCTGCCTACTTGTAATTTCTATCTGTCAAATAAATAAATCTTTAAAAAAAAAATAATGTTCCCTATTCAGAAACCTTCAGAGACTCCTTCAGAAGAAAGTTCACATTTAATATAGGATGTTCAGGTAAGGCCCTGGTGCAGTCTGCCTCCCTAGTCCTCCATCCCCTCCTTATCTCCTGCTGGGCATGAGTGCCCCATTACATAGGGGGAACATAACCCTCCCCAAACTACCATGAACTTTCTTGACCACAGGCCAAGTTAATCCCTATGCCTGGTTCTTTCATGAAGGCCGCAAGATAACAGCACAATCATCATCACTGTCGAAATGTTCTAGACCATCTGCTCCCAAAATAAATCTCAGCCTCACTAGGTCCTAAAAAGGAATGGATGTGGTAACTTTCAAATTCAGAGACTTTCCCTCCCCCATTTCACCATTATATATTCTCATCTCTGCTTAGAAAAGGCAATTTGTACTGAAATGAATTACCCATAACCACAAAGGGCTTTAACACATTTTTAAGTTCACAGCCTTACCTGGTAGGAATCCAAAATCACACACACCTGGCCTGGTATCTGCTTTCCTGTTCTCTCAGGGATTCTCACCCAGGCAAATCCCCTTCTGGTTCTACAATCGGCCTGGGCTTCTCATATTCCTACAATCAACTATGACTTACAAAAAAAAAACAACATACTAATCCAGCTCTTTCTCCAAAACACACAGTTATTAGGAGTTTAAAACTGAGATAAGAGTTTTAATAGAAGTCTCAGGAAAAACAGAATGGAGAAACTGAGGGTAGGACAAGAAGAAAGGAAATAAAGTATTTAAGAATATGTCTTTACACTGAAAGAGCCCATCAAGTCTTAAGCAGGAAAAAAATTCTAAAAATACACCTAGGTATGTGCTAGTGACATTTCTGTATCTCAAGGATAAAAAGAATCTCAAAAGCTTTCAGGGATGAAAAAAATATATATATATAGTAAAGGAACAAGAATAAAAGAAGATATAAGGCTTCGTCAGCAATTCTGGATGCTAACAGACAATGGAGCTCAATGCCCTCAAAAATGAGAAAGAAAATGACTGGGTATAGATTTCTAAGTGAAAATACCAAATCAAATATGAGGGAAAAATAGAATGTAAGTGAGAAACATCCCAAAATGTATTGTGGGTATAAGAAATGTATCAGAACAAACACCTGTAAGAGACCAGAGGGCCTGAGAAGTTGGGTGAGAGGTCAGACCATGAAACTAATCTGACTCCAGATAAAGGAGAGAGAGAAGGAAGAAAGGGTGAATGGAGTATCTTAGACTGCAGTGCAATTTTAGAAGAGTTCAAAGAGCTTCCAGGAAGTCCTCAAGTCCAAACAGAATCTCTGGTCTCCCTGCTCATCTTGGGCTGGACACAGGGTCTGAGAAAATGCACCATGAACTTGCTAATGGGTCTCAGAGGCTGCAGCAGGGACTCAGTGGCCCTCTTTGCAATCTGAAATCCAAGGAACACACACTCATGGTAGCCGCAGACGAGTTCAGATGTGCAAGGATTATAAAAGTTTGCAGTCCACTCACATGAAGAATGTACTGGGGGGGAAAAAAGGAATCCAAAAAGAAGATGAAGTAAAATATATGAGAAATAGTAGGAACTAAGTACATCCCAGAACCAGCAAAAGAAGGTAAATAATTATGAAAGGGAAGCCCATGCAACCTCCATGCCTGGCCCAGTGTCCTTTAAGTGACATAGATGATAAAACATTGCACTTCCCTTTCACGAAGGGTTTAATTACACCACTTCGGATTCTGCTACAAATAAAAGTTGAATGATCATAATCATATAAATAAATCAATTTCTGAAAACTGAAACCCAGTCAAAAGAGCGCCCAGAAAGAGTAATTTTAAAGGACAAAACAAAAATATTTGTGAACCTTGACAAAGTGAAAAGGATAGCGTAGTAAGTCAAGAGGGGCGAAAAGGGGAGAGAGGCAGAAAGAAGTGTAAGCTTACTAATTTTCTCACCTTTCATACCATAGGTATATCTAAATGTGAGCAGTCAGCACTGCTCTATTACCTAAAATGATATACAGATAACGACCAGAGGTAATATCAGAAATTTAAATGGTTCTCCTTGGGAAATAGGACTAGGGAGGGAGATTTTAATTTGTTTTATGCTACTCTACACTGCTTGGGCTATGCATATGGACTGATTTTTATTATTTTAAGATTTTAAGTATTTAAAGGGTCCTTCTAGATATTAAGAAAACACCTCTTATTTGAGGAAAAGTTTTAAACTTTAGTTATGCACCCATGAAAACCATCTAACATTCTTAGTTTAAGGGTGACTTCAATTTTTTTTTTTCCTGAGTGCAAACATTTTAAGCTGAGTCAGAGACAGTAAGTGTCTTGGTAATATTTCTGGTTGGGTTTTACTTTTGCTGGACTATGTCCTTAGTTCATTCATAAACATCTATTTAAAGTATACTATCTGCCTCTGAATTGTTTGTTTTTAAGAGATTTTCTTATGATTTCCTGTAGAAAACTCCTGGAATAAGCACACAGAAAGTAGCCTAAAGGATCAGAAGGCATATCTTTATCTCACGCAGGTAGCAATATCCTAAAAATAATTATAGGTGAAAGCCAAAGTTCATCCCTGGACTGAGGTCCCAAGTCCACTGTTGTTAAAAATTCAAAAAAAAAAAAAAAAAAGAAAAAGAAAAAAGAAAGAAAGAAAACATTACAGAGGAGCTTCTAATATCTTAATTTCTAATATCTTAATAATTGCTGTCAAACTGACAGTAAGACCATGTGGCATAATTTGGTAGTATTAAGAACATTCATATTGTAATGCAAACATCACTACCATTCATCTCCAGAACACATTTTGTCTTGCAAAATTGAAACTTTATACCCATTAAACAGTAATTCTCCCACCTCCATCCCTGGTAACCACCATTCTAATTTCTGTCTCTATGATTTTGACTACTCTAGATATCTCTTATAAATAGAAGCATATAGAACTTGTTTTTGTTGTTGCTATTGCTATGTGAAATCACGTCCACAGAGTTCATCTATGTTACAGTATGTGTCAGAATTTCCTTCCTTTGTAGACTGGACGATATTCTGCAGTGTGTGTATATCACCTTTTGCTTATTCATTCATCCGTCAATGGCCACTTGGGTTGCTTCCACTTCTTGGCAGTTATGAATAATGTTACTATCAACATGGGTGTGCAAATACATCTTTGAGATTCCGCTTTCACTTCTTTGAAACATACACCCAAAAGTAGAATTGTTGGACCATATGGTAATTCTACCTTTAATTTTTTTGAAGAACCACCATAATTTTTTTTAAATATTTTATTTATTTGTCAGAGAGAGAGAGCCCACAAGCAGGGGAAGAGGCAGGCAGAGGGAGAAGCAGGCTCCCAACTGAGCAAGAAGCCCAATGCAGGACTTGACCCCAGGACTCTGGGATCATGACCTGAGCCAAAAGCAGATGCTTAACCAACAGAGCCACTCAGGTGTCCCCACTGTAATGTTTTTAACAGCAGCTATACTATCGTGTGTTTCTTGCCAACAGGGCACAAGGATTATAACGTTTCCACACCTCGCCAATTCCCCTCTCCCTCCCCATGGAATGGAAGTGGTATCTCATTGTGTATTTTATGTTCATTTCCCTAATGATTAGTGATGTTTAATGTTTCATCATTTGCTTTTTGGCCATTCAAATATCTTCTTTGGAGAAATATCTGTTCAAGCCTTTTGACTGTTTTTTAACTGAGTTGTTTGGTTTTTGTTGATTCATTTTTATGATGACTATTTAAACTGTCCAATAACTCTAACATCTGTCATTTTGGTATCACATCTCTTGTCTTTTTCATTCAGTTTGAAACCTTAGATCTTGATAAGAATGATTTCTTTTTTATTAATACTTGGGCATTTAGGGTATTGGGTCTGAATCTGAATCATATTCAAACCTTCTGTTCTAGCTGGTTTCCTTCTGAAACTGCTCTGCTAGGGGAAAGGAGTGCCATCTTTTTACTGCCAGGTGGGGTAGAAATCCAGGTTTCCCATTTGGCCTCCATTAACACTTAAGATGGAAGTTTCCTTATTACTGACAGGCAGGGATGGGAGTTCTGGCTCCCTACCAGGTCTTCCTGATTGCTTCATGAGTGCTCCCCAAATGACCTCCCCTGACACTACAGGGGTAGAGAGTAGCCTCATTACTTACTACCTGAGCAGCTGTGAAAGTCCCAACTCTCAACTAGGCCTCCTCTAACAACATGGTAGAGTGGGGTTTTTTGATGCCTAGCAAGACTCTCCACTCAGCCTTTGCTAGCATGGATGGGGTGAGGCCACAGTTTTTTCTGTGATATTTGGTAGAGTGGTTATTGATCAAAAATTGTTGCTTTTGCTAGGATGCCCCTTTCCTGCTTCTGTGGCTAGAGAAGGCATGACATTGGGACATTCTTTGTCTGTACCCATTGGCTTTTGGTTTCTGGAGTATATAGCTTCAAATCTTGGAGATAGACTACACACATACACACACACACACACAAACCTACCTTCTTTCAGCTTCCAGAGGAAGGAATAGGAGAAAATATATTTAACCATAATCTACTCCATATATTTTATCAGAAGTCTAAATTACTGGTTCATTTAGAAAGTAGTTATAAGCCTATTCAGATTTTCTCTTTCTCTCTCTTCCTCTCCCTCCCTTCTCTCTCTCTTTCCCCCCAGTTGGTTAACATAATGTCATATTAGTTTCAGGTGTTATACATTTTTTTTCTTTTAGTTGATTTCAATGACTTGTTTTTCTAGGCATCGTCTAAGCTTTTAAACTCATTGGCATGAAATTGTTCACAGCATTCTTCCTTTTCAAAGTTCTCCAATATATCTATGGTTACATTCCTTTTTTTGTTCATCATTTTGGTTGCTTGTTCTTGTCTGTCTCTTTCCTCGGGTTCCTCCACCTTCCCCCCACTCCACCCCCACCTCCCTTCATTATATTTGGCAAAAGTTTGCGACAGTTGTCTTTTCAGAAGATCAGATTTTAAGTTTGGTAATGCTCTTCTATACCTTTGTTTTTATGAGTGAATTAGGTATTGCTGTCATAATATTTCATAACAAACTGAAACTCAGAATTTAAACAATTCTATGAGTCAGTTGCTCTAAGCTGGAAGAGGCTGAAATCCAGTCTCTATGCTCCCAAGTTGCAGGTTCTGTTTAGGTCCTATCCTCCTTGGGCTGGACCAGCAGTTGCCCAGGAATGTTCTTCTCATGGTGAATGCCAGGCATTCAAGAAACCAAACTAAAGTGGGCAAACATATGGAAGTCTCCTGTTCCTATCAAATTTTCTAACATTCCTCTGGCTAAACAAATTTTGATGGTGAAGCCCCTTTTCAGTTGGAGCAAAGAAGTATATTCTGCCTGATAACTTTGTAGTATTCTCTTATTGTGGGTGAAAGGTGTGAATATGTAATCCTACTACAGGAAAGTGAAGAACTGAGACCCATAATTCAATCTATCACAATTAATTGCTGATCTTATCTTTATTATCCCCCATTTAATTACTCTGGACTCTGTTCTCTTCCTAATTTGAGTTGGATGATTAACTCATAAATTGACTTCTTTAAGAATGAGGCTGTAAGTTTCTCTAAAGGTACTACTTTAGCTGCATCCCATGAGTTTTCGATATGTAGATTTTTGTTATTATTCAGCTGAAATATTTCCTAATGTCCCTTACATTATTCTCTTTCATCCAGACTACTTCACAGTGTGGTTTTTAAATTTCTAAATATTTTTATATGATCTTTTTGCTATTGCTTTCTATCTGAATTGTACTATGGTCAGGTAATATAATCTAATGTTGATTCTTTTAGCATTTGGAGACTTGTTTTGTGGCCCGATATATGACTAATTTTCCCAAGTGTTCTATTCGTGTTTGAGCAAAATTTGTTTTTTAATTTGGGAGATAGGGTTCAATATATGTTCATTATATCACAATTGTTACATTACTAATATCTATACATGTTTTAACTTTGCTTGATGTGTCAGTACTAAGTTATGTGAAAAATTCCCTTCTAGTGTAGAATTTGACATTTTCTCGTAATTCTCTGAATTTTTTGCATTATATATTTTGAGGCTATGTTTTGGGTATATAATTTTGGAAACATATCTTCGTTATGAATTGAAATTTGATCAATAAAGTGACCCTCTTTAAATTGGAAGGAGAGGTGAACCATAAGAGACTATGGACTCTGAAAAACAACCTGAGGGTTTCGAAGGGGTGGGGGTGTGAGGTTGGGGGAACCAGGTGGTGGGTAATAGGGAGGGCACGTATTGCATGGAGCACTGGGTGTTGTGCAAAAACAATGAATACTGTTACGTTGAAAAAATAAATTAATTAATTAAAAAAAATAAAGTGACCCTCTTTAAAGCAAAAAGTGTTTCTGAAAATGAAATCTTTATCTCATTTTTTGGAGATACCTATTCCAGCTTTGTTTTGGTTAGTATTTGCCTGGTAATTTTTTTCAGTTCTTTTATGTGTGACCTTGGTTTTCTTTGTGCTTGAAGTACGTCTCTTATGAATTTGCCTACATCAAAATTTTAAAAATATAATCAAATTAGACAATCTGATCTTTTAAATAGTTTTAGCCCCTTCATCTGTGTTTTGTGTTACAAGAGTTCATCCATTTTAAAACAGACATTTTCCCCATATTTTAACATCTTTGAAATTAGAATACTTCTAATTGATTTGTAATTAGCAGCTTTTACTTCTTAGTAGCATGTAAAACCTAGGTGTATTTTACAAGCTATGTCAAACTTAGATTCTATGAAATGATATTTACTCTTTTATTTCTTGTTTCTCTCCCCTCCCCTCTCTATCTTTATCAACTTATTCAGGGTTTTTTAAAATTATTTTTTTAACATATAATTTATTATTTGCCCCAGGGGTACAGGTCTGTGAATCATCAGTCTTACACATTTCACAGCACTCACCGTAGCACATACCCTCCACAATGTTATTAAGGGTTTTTTAATTTTCTTTTTTTCACCTATATTTGTTTGACAGTTACACATTCTATCTGTATCATTTGTGTAGTTTCTCTTAAAATTGTAACAAGCATACCTGAATTCATTCCTAAAACATATCAGTGTCTTAGGTTGGATCTCCCAAAAGTTGCCCTTGAAACCAGACCTTGGGCCATCGGCATTTGTGAAGTGACATCAGGAAGACAAACAAGGGAATATAAGAAAGCGAGCCAGGAAAAGAGAAAAGACAATATGGGGAAACACTCACAAGCAGGTTATTTTTGTGGGTCATAGGAGCTCAACCCCTCTGAACAACCAAGTGGAACTTGACTCAGAATTGTCCTGCCAAGAGATAAGGAGATTGGGCCTTTATCTACTGACTCCCTCAGTGGTTGAAAGTTATCCCTGAACCTCCAGTCAGAGAAAGGTATACAGTGCAGGAGAAAGCCATCAGGCATAGAAAAGAGTCCTGTTCGAAAAACAGTCTCCCACAGCTACCCATGAACTTGGGTAGGCAGAGAGGATACAGGTGGAATATCTAGTGTCTACTACAATCAGTATTCCCAAACTCTTCCTGCTCTTTGCAACCTTGAACAACCTTGAACTCTTCATTCCCATCATCTAGTTTACTTTACATGTTCTCAGCATATATTTTAGTTACATTTAAATTACATTAGTTACACATATACCTCTACAAAGAGTGATTTATTTTTAAAGATTTATTGATTTATGTTAAAGAGTGCATGCACATGTGCTGAGCTAGGGGACAGTGGTGCAGAGGGAGAGAGAGAAACCCAAGCAGACTCCATGCTGAGCACAGAGCCTGACTCAGGGCTTGATCTCAGAATCATGAAACTGTGACCCAAGCTAAAATGAAGTGTCGGACACATAACTGACTATACCACCCAGACACCTCAAAAAACTAGTGATTGTTATTTTAAACAACCAATGATTACTTTGATTCACCCATATATTTATCAATTTCCTTGACCATCCTTTGTTCTTAATCTCACTCCTTTGTGGGTTAATTTCTTCCTCGAATATAAATTTTCATCACCATTTGAATTGTTCGGTTCCTAGTTTTGGATAATGAATTTTGATATTGAGGTTGAAAAGTATACTCTGTTATGCAAATCTTTTTTATTCCTGTATTTCAGATAGCAATTAGCAAGAGTGTTCATAGAGAGCAGCTCAGCAGTGTTTTTCAGTGAGTGTCTGTTATGGAGTTTAATTTTTCTTTCTGAAAATGACTTTTGCTTCCCCATTTCTGAATAATAGCTTGACTGGGTATAAAATTATAGGTTCATTATTACTGTCAGTACTGCAAAGATAATATTCAAGTGATGTTGATTAGAAGCCTGCTATTTATCAAAAGTCATTATCATTCTGCTTTAGTAATTTATCATTTTCTATTGTTTTTAACAGAATCTCAGGATTTTATTGTCTTCATAATAAATCAAAGGATAGAGCTTTAGAACTGAGCTTTTGGCTCCTTCTCTTCTTAAATCCTCCCATTTCAAAATCTTTGCACTTCTGAATAGCAGAATTATCTTCCATCTGCAGTTGGGCTTAATATAGACAAACCTCAGCATAATCATTTTTGTGGCTTTAGCTTTTTTCCTGGAAAATTGACTTAGTCTGCCCACCATAGCCACTCCACTTCCTTACATACTGCCACTTTCTCGAGGCATACAGAAAATCCATGCTTTTCTTTTACGGTATCATTCGGTGGGGTTAGTGCTTGCCACACTTCTCACACAAAGTTCACTGGGTTTTAAGTACACTCACCATGTTTGCAGGACTGTTATTGGCACAGAAAGCTCTGGTTGTTCTAAGATGTTCTCTTTGTCTTTGCTGTTCTTCTGCACTTCAGTGTGTCTAAATGTGTATGTATTTTATTTGTGCCATTCAGGATTGTTGTGCTCATAAAGCCAGTTAAAGAAAATAAGCAGAATATGCCTGGATTCTGCCAAAACGTTATACCCCCAAAGACATAGGAAAAAATGAAAATATAGAGTTCAGTCAGGTAATAATGAAATTAGTGAACAAAGTCTTCTGTCGTCTGTTTGGAGGTTGTGGAATTTAGATGATCAAATCAGGTAATCAAAACTGGTAGAGGTTACAAAAAGTGTGATTGTATAATTGAAACAGGAGGTAACAACCCCACCTGAAGGGTATAGACTCTCCTATAATTTCAAAATTACTAAAACTGGACTTAGTATGTCAATCTATGATCCAGGAAGAATCCTACTGGGCATAGGCAGCAGGCTTGGCATCACTGCACTAAATGTGTCTGTTCAATAAGCAACCCAGCTTGCCTCAGGTGACAATCATTCTCATCATGAATCTGAAGTTACAGTAAAACTTAGTGGATTGTGTCTCTTAACCCCAGAGACAGAGAAATTATATAGTATATCGAACTCTTGGCATTATTTTTGTTGCATTCAAAATAATCTCTGTGGTATTTAAAATACTTGTAAACTATAATTGAATCTGACATATTAAGGTATATGACAAATTGGCCTGTGATTCCAAATTAAATGCTTGTGATTGTAGTTGAATGGTATAAAAGGAAGTGACTCGGTTCATAGAGTATGGAGGGGTTAAGAGAATTTACATTAAAGAATTGTTTAATAATATGGGAAAGCTCAGACTTTTGGGTCTTGAGTTTGTTGACTACAGACATTCTCAGTTCTTTTTTTTTTTAATTTTATTTATTTGATACAGATCACAAGTAGGCACAGAGGCATGCAGAGAGAGAGAGGAAGGGAAGCAGGCTCCCTGCCTAGCAGAAAGCCCGATGCAGGGCTCCATCCCAGGATCCTGGGATCATGACCTGAGCCGAAGGCAGTGGCTTTAACCCACTGAGCCACCCAGGAGCCCCGACATTCTCAGTTCCTAAAGAAAATTGAACACATAAAATTTATAAGTAAGGGGCGCCTGGTTGGCTCAGTTGGTTGAGCAACTGCCTTCAGATCGGGTCATGATCCTGGAGTCCCGGGATGGAGTCCCACATCGGGCTCCCTGCTTGTCAGAGAGTCTGTTTCTCCCTCTGACCTCTCCCCTCTCATGCTCTCTCTTTCGCATTCTCTATCTCTCTCTCAAATAAATAAACAAAAAATCTTTTTAAAAATTTATAAATAAAGTATTTAAAGGTAATTAGTCTGTTTAACGCAAGCTTATATAGCATTAACCAATGTCAAATTCTCTTAAGTACTCAGCCCAATTTATATTAAAGTTTCCATGAAAATTATTTCTATTTTATATAAAATTTCTTGAAATTAAAATAGCATACTAAAATGTATAAGATAAATTTAGAGGTTTGGACAAACTAGACTTTTATATTTATAATTGTAATAACTTTAAAAAATTAAACCCCAATGAAAATAACCTTCTTGTGCATAAAAGCTGTTCTTGGACATCAAAAGTCTCACATTGAAACTGAAAGTAAGGCTTCACATTTTTTTTTAATTTATTTTTTTTCAGCATAACAGTATTCATTGTTTTTGCACAACACCCAGTGCTCCATGCAAAACGTGCCCTCCCTATTACTCACCACCTGTTCCCCCAACCTCCCACCCCTGACCCTTCAAAACCCTCAGGTTGTTTTTCAGAGTCCATAGTCTCTTATGGTTCGCCTCCCCTCCCCAATGTCCATAGCCCCCTCCCCCTCTCCCAATCATCAAAGTAATCCTTGCTCATTCTCTCTAATCACACCTTCTGAAATTCTTGTTGGGTATTCATTAGACCTTTTACTCTGTCTTCCACGTTTCTTTCCCTCCCTCTCCCTTCCCATCATTCTGACTTCTTTATCTAGAATATAACACAAACATGTAACTTTTTAAATTATCTCTTCCAGTCTACAATTTTAGCTTTATCTGTATCTAGTGTGTTCTTTAATCTATCCACTGGGAAGTGTTTAAGAATTTCACTGACTGGATCATTCCCACATCAGAGTCACAATGCCTTCCTTGTTCTCAAAGTTCGTCCAGCCCCCAGCAACTCAGAGGAATATGCAGGCATTCTGCTTTTGCTGAGCTCCCTGGGCTGGCAGGAGACCTGGGATTGATTGCATTTCTTTCACACTGCACATGCCAGGGGTGTCTGCACTAAGTTGCCATTCTACTTCCAGACAGAAGATCTGCTTTCCTAAGTGGCATCAAAGGATGGCTGAGTGGCATCTAATGATGAATAATGCTGGGGCACCTGGCTGGCTCAGTTGGTGGAACATGTAACTCTTGATCTTAGGGTTGTGAGTTTGAGTCCCACGTTAGGTATAGACGTTATTTAAAAATAAAATCTTTTTTAAAAAAAGATGAATAATGCAACACTTGTGGATTAGCTCTCCATGGAGAGGAATTTGAGCAATGGGAAATGGAAAACAGGAAGTAGCTGGATGGATAAATTCTCCCTTCTTCCTTCCAATCGCAGGTGGTGTTTATTTGATGTTTTTGTTTTTAATTTTTTGTTGTTTTTTTGTGGGTTTTTTTTTTGTTTTTTCTGTTTTGTTTAGTTTTTTAAACTTTCCAGAAAAGTCCTGGGTGCTAAACAAAATGTCTGCTAAGTGACCAACTGCCTCTTCACGGCTTCTCAAGAAACAGTGGCCAGAACTGTGATGCATCACATCACATTGCTTCACATCTTCTCTGGCCCTACGTCGTCCTCTATTATTTCTTGCCTTTGGCTCAATGGACTTTATCTCCTGAACAATATCAGCACCCTAATCCTTGCCTCAGGTTTTGCTTTCAAGAGACCCTCAAATAAGAGTCTTTAAAATTTTTTTATTTGTTGAGAATCCTAATCTTTCTCATGCTTTTAAAAAGACTATTTGTTGTTTTTAATATATCTATCAGCCAGAGACTAAAATAACTGTCTTAAGTTGTTGGGAATCTAATCCTGCTCTGCATATTGCTCTCACTGATGGTGGATCATTTCCTTGTTTGTGCTGTGATTTGGGGAGGGGGGGAATTGTGAGTTTATTTTCAGCAAGACTATATTGAAGGAAACCCTGAGAATACTTACCTGAGGGTTTGTCCCTCCAGAGAGGACTTGTATTCATTTTGTCACAGATATTATTAGCTTGGAAGTTCTCAGCCATGAAAGTGGTATAAATGCCAAACTTTGCCATTAGGGAGGGCAGGTCCCCTGGGAGGGGTTTTCCCTTTATCCAGATACAAGTAGAGATAAATAACTTTCCTCAATATCCCTCTTTGCAGATGGTTTGACTTATAGTTCGCACCCTTTTTCTGAAGGTATAGTAGCTCTTTTGACAGTTTTCAGCTCTTGACAGTAGCTCTTTTGACAGTTTTTATGTGCAAAGGCTTCAAATTCTCTGGGGACAGATGTAGCGTGAACTCAAGACCACTTCTCTGGTTTTTAGGTTCCTTCATTTTTGCCCATAAGGTTTATATTATTTTCTTGTAAGTTCAGTTATGCATTTAGAAGACTATTTTCTATATTTCATCATGGTATTTTATAATAGAAGGTTTTGGGGGGATTAACTAGTGTGCTCTACTGCAAGAAATGTAAGATGTGGACTGTATTTTTCAAGAGAGGAGGAGGGTGCGTGTACACATGGGGGGTGGGAGAGGGACAGAGAGAGAGAGTCTTAAGCAGTCTTTACAACCGAAGTGGAAAGCCCCAAATGGGGCTCCACCTCAGGACCCTCAGTTCATGACCTGAGCCAAAATCAAGCATCAGATGCTTAGCTATCTTAACCACCCAAGTGCCCCCTGATCTGTCTTTAATATAACAACTAAAATGGCCTGAGCTATTACTATTTATCACACACATGTGTAAACACATTACATGAGTTCACTCTTTTTTTTTAATTTATTTATATTTTCAGCGTAACAGTATTCATTGTTTTTGCACAACACCCAGTGCTCCATGCAAAACGTGCCCTCCCTATTACTCACCACCTGTTCCCCCAACCTCCCACCCCTGACCTTCAAAACCCTCAGGTTGTTTTTCAGAGTCCATAGTCTCTTATGGTTCGCCTCCCCCTCCAATTTTTTTTTTTATAAACATATAATGTATTTTTATCCCCAGGGGTACAGGTCTGTGAATCGCCAGGTTTACACACTTCACAGCACTCACGATAGCACATACCCTCCCCAATGTCCATAACCCCCTCCCCCTCTCCCAACCCCATCTCCCCCCAGCAACCCCCAGTTTGTTTTGTGAGATTAAGAGTCATTTATGGTTTGTCTCCCTCCCCATCCCATCTTGTTTCATTTATTCTTCTCCTATCCCCCTAACCCCCCATGATGCTTCTCCATGTCCTCATATCAGGGAGATCATGTGATAGTTGTCTTTCTCTGACTGACTTATTTCACTAAGCATGATACCCTCTAGTTCCATCCATGTCATCACAAATGGCAAGATTTCATTTCTTTTGATGGCTGCATAGTATTCCATTGTGTATATATACCACCTCTTCTTTATCTATTCATCTGTTGATGGACATCTAGGTTCTTTCCATAGTCTGGCTATTGTAGACATTGCTGCTATAAACATTCGGGTACACGTGCCCCTTCGGATCACTATGTTTGTATCTTTAGGGTAAATACCCAGTAGTGCAATTGCTGGGTCATAGGGTAGTTCTATTTTCAACATTTTGAGGAACCTCCATGCTGTTTTCCAGAGTGGTTGCACGAGTTTGCATTCCCACCAACAGTGGAGGAGGGTTCCCCTTTCTCTGCATCCTCGCCACCATCTGTCATTTCCTGACTTGTTAATTTTAGCCATTCTGACTGGTGTGAAGTGATATCTCATTGTGGTTTTGATTTGTATTTCCCTGATGCCGAGTGACGTGGAGCACTTTTTCATGTGTCTGTTGGCCATCTGGATGTCTTCTTTGCAGAAATGTCTGTTCATGTCCTCTGCCCATTTCTTGATTGGATTGTTTGTTCTTTGGGTGTTGAGTTTGCTAAGTTCCTTATAGATTTTGGATACTAGCTCTTTATCTGATATATCATTTGCAAATATCTTCTCCCATTCTGTCAGTTGTCTTTTGGTTTTGTTAACTGTTTCCTTTGCTGTGCAAAAGCTTTTGATCTTGATGAAATCCCAATAGTTCATTTTTGCCCTTGCTTCCCTTGCCTTTGCCGTTGTTCCTAGGAAGATGTTGCTGCGGCTGAGGTCGAAGAGGTTGCTGCCTGCGTTCTCCTCAAGGATTTTGATGGATTCCTTTCTCACATTGAGGTCCTTCATCCATTTGGAGTCTATTTTCGTGTGTGGTGTAAGGAAGTGGTCCAATTTCATTTTTCTGCATGTGGCTGTCCAATTTTCCCAGCACCATTTATTGAAGAGGCTGTCTTTTTTCCATTGGACATTCTTTCCTGCTTTGTCGAAGATTAGTTGACCATAGAGTTGAGGGTCTATTTCTGGGCTCTCTATTCTGTTCCATTGATCTATGTGTCTGTTTTTGTGCCAGTACCATGCTGTCTTGATGATGACAGCTTTGTAATAGAGCTTGAAGTCCGGAATTGTGATGCCACCAACTTTGGCTTTCTTTTTCAATATTCCTTTGGCTATTCGAGGTCTTTTCTGGTTCCAAATAAATTTTAGGATTATTTGTTCCATTTATTTGAAAAAAATGGATGGTATTTTGATAGGGATTGCATTAAATGTGTAGATTGCTTTAGGTAGCATAGACATTTTCACAATATTTATTCTTCCAATCCAGGAGCATGGAACATTTTTCCATTTCTTTGTGTCTTCCTCAATTTCTTTCATGAGTACTTTATAATTTTCTGCATATAGATTCTTAGCCTCTTTGGTTAGGTTTATTCCTAGGTATCTTATAGTTTTCGGTGCAATTGTAAATGGGATTGACCCCTTAATTTCTCTTTCTTCTGTCTTGTTGTTGGTGTACAGAAATGCAACTGATTTCTGTGCATTGATTTTATATCCTGACACTTTACTGAATTCCTGGACAAGTTCTAGCAGTGTTGGAGTGGAGTCTTTTGGGTTTTCCACATATAGTATAATTTCATCTGTGAAGAGTGATAGTTTGACTTCTTCTTTACCAATTTGGATGCCTTTAATTTCTTTTTGTTGTCTGATTGCTGAGGCTAGGACTTCTAGTACTATGTTGAATAGCAATGGTGATAATGGACATCCCTGCCGTGTTCCTGACCTTAGCGGAAAAGCTTTCAGTTTTTCTCCATTGAGAATGATATTTGCGGTGGGTTTTTCAGAGATGGCTTTGATAATATTGAGGTATGGGCCCTCTATCCCTACACTTTGAAGAGTTTTGATCAGGAAGGGATGCTGTACTTTGTCAAATGCTTTTTCAGCATCTATGGAGAGTATCATATGGTTCTTGTTCTTTCTTTTATTAATGTGTTCTATCACATTGATTGATTTGCGGATGTTGAACCAACCCTGCAGCCCTGGAATAAATCCCACTTGATCGTGGTGAATAATCCTTTTAATGTACTGTTGAATCCTATTAGCTAGTATTTTGGCGAGAATTTTTGCATCTGTGTTCATCAAGGATATTGGTCTGTAGTTCTCTTTTTTGGTGGGATCCTTGTCTGGTTTTAGGATCAAGGTGATGCTGGCCTCATAAAATGAGTTTGGAAGTTTTCCTTCCATTTCTATTTTTTGGAACAGTTTCAGGAGAATAGGAATGAGTTCTTCTTTAAATGTTTGGTAGAATTCCCCTGGGAAGTCATCTGGCCCTGGGCTTTTGTTCGTTTGGAGATTTTTGATGACTGTTTCAATCTCCTTACTGGTTATGGGCCTGTTAAGGTTTTCTATTTCTTCCTGGTTCAGTTGTGGTAGTTTATATGTCTCTAGGAATGCATCCATTTCTTCCAGATTGTCCAATTTGTTGGCGTAGAGTTGCTCATAGTATGTTCTTATAATTGTCTGTATTTCTTTGGTGTTAGTTGTGGTCTCTCCTCTTTCATTCATGGTTTTATTTATTTGGGTCCTTTCTCTTTTCTTTTTGATGAGTCTGGCCAGGGGTTTATCAATCTTATTGATTCTTTCAAAGAGCCAGCTCCTAGTTTCATTGATTTTTTATATTGTTTTTTTGGTTTCTATTTCATTGATTTCTGCTCTGATCTTTATGATTTCTCTTCTCCTGCTGGGTTTAGGGTTTCTTTCTTGTTCTTTCTCCAGCTCCTTTACGCGTAGGGTTAGGTTGTGTACTTGAGACCTTTCTTGTTTCTTGAGAAAGGCTTGTACCGCTATATATTTTCCTCTCAGGACTGCCTTTGCTGTGTCCCACAGATTTTGAACTGTTGTGTTTTCATTATCATTTGTTTCCATGAATTTTTTCACTTCTTCTTTAATTTCCTGGTTGACCCATTCATTCTTTAGAAGGATGCTATTTAGTCTCCATGTATTTGGGTTCTTTCCAACTTTCCTCTTGTGATTGAGTTCTAGCTTCAGAGCATTGTGTTCTGAAAATATGCAGGGAATGATCCTAATCTTTTGATACCGGTTGAGACCTGATTTGTGACCCAGGATGTGATCTATTCTGGAGAAGGTTCCATGTGCAGTAGAGAAGAATGTGTATTCTGTTGCTTTGGGATGAAATGTTCTGAATATATCTGTGATGTCCATCTGGTCCAGTGTGTCATTTAAGGCCTTTATTTCCTTGTTGATCTTTTGCTTGGATGATCTGTCCATTTCAGTGAGGGGAGTGTTCAAGTCCCCTACTATTATTGTATTATTATTGATGTTTTTCTTTGATTTTGTTATTAATTGGTTGATATAGTTGGCTGCTCCCACGTTAGGGGCATAGATATTTAAAATGGTTAGATCTTCTTGTTGGACAGACCCTTTGAGTAGGATATAGTGTCCTTCCTCATCTCTTATTATAGTCTTTGGCTTAAAATCTAATTGATCTGAAATAAGGATTGCCACCCCAGCTTTCTTCTGATGCCCATTAGCATGGTAAATTGTTTTCCACCCCCTCACTTTAAATCTGGAGGTGTCTTCGCGTCTAAAATGAGTATCTTGTAGGCAACATACTGATGGGTTTTGTTTTTTTATCCATTCTGATACCCTGTGTCTTTTGATTGGGGCATTTAGCCCATTAACATTCAGGGTAACTATTGAGAGATATGAATTTAGTGCCATTATTAGCCTGTAAGGTGACTGTTACTGTATATTGTCTCTGTACCTTTCTGATCTACTACTTTTAGGCTCTCTCTTTGCTTAGAGGACCCCTTTCAATATTTCCTGTAGAGCTGGTTTGGTGTTTGCAAATTCTTTCAGTTTTTGTTTGTCCTGGAAGCTTTTGATCTCTCCTTCTATTTTCAATGATAGCCTAGCTGGATAGAGTATTCTTGGCTGCATGTTTTTCTCGTTGAGTGCTCTGAATATATCATGCCAGCTCTTTCTGGCCTGCCAGGTCTCTGTGGATAAGTCTGCCGCCAATCTAATATTTTTACTTGTATGTTACAGACTTCTTTTCTCGGGCTGCTTTCAGGATTTTCTCTTTGTCACTAAGACTTGTAAATTTTACTATTAGGTGACGGGGTGTGGACCTATTCTTGTTGACTTTGAGGGGGGTTCTCTGCATCTCCTGGATTTTGATGCTTGTTCCCTTTGCCATATTAGGGAAATTCTCTCCAATGATTCTCTCCAATAGACCTTCTGCTCCCCTCTCTGTTTCTTCTTCTTCTGGAATCCCAATTATTCTAATGTTGTTTCGTCTTATGGTGTCACTTATCTCTCGAATTCTCCCCTCATGGTCCAGTAGCTGTTTGTCCCTCTTTTGCTCGGCTTCCTTATTCTCTGTCATTTGGTCTTCTATATCACTAATTCTTTCTTCTGCCTCATTGATCCTAGCAGTGAGAGCCTCCATTTTTGATTGCACCTCATTAATAGCTTTTTTGATTTCTACTTGGTTAGATTTTAGTTCTTTAATTTCTCCAGAAAGGGCTTTTATATCTCCAGAGAGGGTTTCTCTAATATCTTCCATGCCTTTTTCGAGCCCGGCTAGAATGTTCAGAATCGTCATTCTGAACTCTTGATCTGACATATTACCAATGTCTGTGTTGATTAGGTCCCTAGGCTTCGGTACTGCCTCTTGTTCTTTTGTTTGTGGTGATTTTTTCCGCCTTGTCATTTTGTCCAGCTAAGAGGATATGAAGCATCAAATAAAATACTAAAAGGGTGGCAAAGACCCCAGAAAAATGCGCTGTAACCAAATCAGAAGAGACCCCAAATTGTGGCAGGGAGAAAGGGGATAAAAAGAGGTTCAGAAAAAAAAAAGAAAAAAATTTAAAAAATAAAACAAAGAAAAAATATAAAAAAGAAAGAAAAAATATATATATTTAGATAAACTTTCAGAAAGTGGCTGATTTTCTGTTTCTAGAATTGCTGTTCTGCTTCTCTTCGATCTCCCATTGGATTTGTAGGTGTTTGCAATGTTTAGATAAGCTATCGAGCTTATCTCCTGCTACCTGATGTAGTCTCAGCCTGCTACTTCTCCGCCATCTTGACTCCTCCCCCCACATGAGTTCACCCTTTCATCCTCTCAACAACTAGGTGAGATAGGTACTATTATTTCCAGTTTGTGTCTTCCAAGAAGATGCCCAGACCAGAGTAAATGTGCAAGAATTTTTTTAAGATGCATATGAAAAAGAAAATGGGGGATGTGGGGGAAAGGCTGGTGAAGTCTGGGAGAATCATTAGACCATAGTCAAAGTCTAAACTTGGGTAAAAAAGAAAGTGAGGGAACATGGGATGAAGGGTCTTAGACTCCAGAGCAGTCTTAGTAAGGTTTAGCAGCACTGTTGGGGGTGTCTTTGAGCTAATGTTGACTGACAAAGGAGTCCCATATTTCCCATAGACCTAACTTATTATCCCTGCCATATTCGGTCATTGCTGGAGAGAAGCCCATGAAAGAGGTGACCCTGTCACAGATGCCATGATGGATTCCAAAGTGCAGCAGCTGGGGCCCTCAGCTAATCATGCTCCAGGGACTAGAAAGTCTGCCAGGTGTAATTTCACCACCACCAAACCCACCTTAGAGAGAAGAAAACAAGCACACAGAGACTAGCTAACAGTTAACTTGTGCAAGGGCACACAGCTGGCACATATTGGAACCAGGATTCAAACTTAGGTACTTTAGCTCTAGAACACATCTAAGCTACATATATATATATATATATATATATATATATATATATACATGTATATATATATATATATACATATACATATATATATATATACACACATATATATGTGCGTGTGTGTGCATGCATGCACCTGTGTGTAGTGTGTGTGTGTGTGTGTGTGTATATTTTATATGTGTATATATATAGTGCACATATGTGTGTATGTGGGCATGTAATTTATATTATATATAAAATTGTTTTTATATATAAATATGTATGTGTATATAATATAAATTAAAATTTATGCATATATTTTCATAGGGAAAGTTCTACTTTTTAATCAGATTCTACAAGGGGCTCTATAATGGGGCAAAAACACATTTAAAAAAAACCTTTAACAGTTGGGACCCTCAAGGGCAGAGGCCTATGAGTTTGACGGTGACATCTAAGATGTGACTATTACTAGAAATCCAATGATTTTTTTTAAAGATTTTATTTATTTATTTGTCAGAGAGAGAGAGCACAAGCAGGCAGAGTGGCAGGCAGAGGCAGAGAGAGAAGCAGTCTCCCCACTGAGCAAGGAGCCCACTATGAGACTCCATCCCCGGACCCTGGGATTATGACCTGAGCCAAAGGCAGCAGCTTAACCAACTGAGTCACCCAGGTGTCCCCAGAAATCCAATGATTATTGATGCACTTCTCTCCTCAGTTGAGTTAGTTATAAATTTTGTTTCTCATAGTACATCTTTATTTTTCCCTTCTATTCCCTCCCATGACAGACACATCTATCTAGCTCCCTATTCAATATCCAATCTTCCTTCTTCATTACTAATTATCAGTCCCCCAAAATCAATAATAAGCTACCTATATATCCCTACCATGTCACTATGACCATCTGAGTAACTTCTACGTGTAAGTAAAAATTGTTGGGTGAACATTTCAGGAAACCTTCTTAAAAGGAGTTGACTCAGTTGGCTTGTGACTTGTATCCTTCAGGGATTCCACAAAGAAACAGATGGCACACTGAAATTGGGATAACATGAGGGGTTTTCTATGTAATGGGACTATTGTTAAACGTGTTGGCAGAATGTATGGAAATCATGAAGAACAGCATAGGAGCATGAGATTAGAATCAGCTGAGCTCTTATCATTACTATTTCTGAACTGGTAAGGAGAGAGTCAGGTAGGGCAGACTGCCCTGAGAATAGGTAGAGAGATGCAGACAGACAGATGTGACTGTAGGAAAGGAGTCAGGGGGAAAAAATATCTTAAGCTCATTCTTTTCTCATATTCTAATCTCCTGTCATGGATCTCTATTGGTTGGACCCATCAGAAAGCCAAGGGCAAGGTGGTCACTGATGTAGCCCACACAGGCCAGCCTGCTGACACGGAGTAGATAGAGCAGGAGAAAGGCAGAGAATTGATACAAATGAAAATATATGGACAAAATCAAGCAAATGCACTTTTCTTCTTCCTTTTTCCTTCTCCTTTGGTACACAAATATGATGGCTGGAGTGGGACTGGCCATTTTGTAACGTGAGGCAATCCTGAAGATAGAAACAATCTTCTAAGGCTACTAGAATGGAAATATGGAAGAGGTCTGAGCATTAATAATAAGGAGCAACTACAGTCAGTCCTAAAATGCCCACCCCTGATCTTGTTTTATATTAGAAAAATATAAGCCTTTGTCTTAAGTTACTGTTCTTCAGATTGCTTATATTTATAGCTAAATACAACTCTCAATGCTATACCTTCATAGGTATATATTCAATATATGCCTTTCTTGTTTTTCCCCTGGACTATTGTCCTTACTTTTAGTTAACAAATAGCTTTTTGTCCCCCCTTCTTCATTCTCTGCCTTGTTTCCAGAATGATCTTTCTTAAATAGTTCAGACATAGGGGCCCCCAACTGTGGTTCTCTCTCAGGTGGGGAACTTGGTATCTGAGGACCCTTTTACTGTATGATGTGTTGCATTATGATTTTATATCCTATACACACATTACCTGAAATAATTGAAAATGTGGTTCTCTGAAAAAATTAAAGATCAGTTTAAAATATTCCATCATGTCACTGCCCTCCATAGGATTTTCAAAAGGACATTTGGAGTTCAGCTTCCCCATGTAGACTTCTTCCAGTAATAATGTATCTTGCCAGTTTGAAAATGAACATTTTTCACATATTAATATTTCTGAAGTTGAACAATTCTTATAACTGTTGTTATCCAGGCGGCAGCGACGACATAGCTGTTCTTGTCTGTTCATGCACAAACTTAGGCATCAGTCCTCATTCCCATTGTCGTTAAATGGTTTGTTGACTGAAATGGAGAAGAGCTGCAGTTGTCCAAAATGCCACCAGAAATGAATCCAGGCTGTTTTCTGCCAAATTTTGACAGTTTCAGTAAAATCAATAAAATGCCAGCATCGAAATAAAGAATGAGCATTGGCAGCTTGGGGGAAAAAATCCAGTGATAATACTGGAACATTCTTTAAAATATTACCAGAGCTCCAGATTACTCAGAGGATAACAAAGTGTGGAAAACTCTGACATCAACTCTCCATTGAAAATAACTCAAAGGACTTGAATTCTAAGGGCGGGAAGTTTAGTGATGTTTTAACCAATTCTTTAAAATTTCAGATTTATTGAGGTGTAATTTACATATAGTAAAATTTATCCTTTTGAGGTATGCACTTCTATGGATTAATAAAAATGTATGTCATATATCCACTAAAATCAGGGGATAGAATAGTTTGAAAGTTTCTCCATGCCCCTTCATAGTAAATCCCTCACCCATACTTCCAGCCCTTGGCAACCACTGATCTGTTTTCTATCTCTATTGTTTTGCCTTTTTCTATAACATCATGCATCATTTTAAATGTAGCTTCTTTCATCTAATGTTTTTGCATTTATCAGTAGTTCATTCCTTTTTATGGCTAAGTAGCAAGGATTCCACAGTTTGTTTTCTATTGTTTGTCAATTATGAAAAAGTTAAAATGTTCAAGTGTAGGTTTTTGTATGGATATATAGTTTCATTTCTCATGGGTAAAATCTTCGAGTAGGGTTGCTGGTCATATGGTAAGTATATATTTAACTTTATAACAAGCTGCCGAATTGTTTTCAAAAGTGTCTGCACCATTGTACATTCCCACCAACAATAAATGAAAATGCCAGTCACTCTACAACACCAGCTCTTGGTATGATCAGCTTTTTAAAACTGTAGCCATTGCATACATTTGTAGTATCTGACTGTGTTTTTAATTTGCATTTCCCTAATGGTGTTGGGCATCTGTTCATGGGCCTATTTGCTATCTACATATTCCCTTTGATGAAATGCATGTTCAAATCACTTTTAATTGGATTATACTCTTATTGAGTTATGAGGGTTCTTTATATATTCCAAACATCTTTTATCAGATAGGTGTTTGCAAATATTATCTTAGTCTGTGGCCTTTCTTTTCATTTTTTTTTTTTTTAGTGTCTTTCAAAGAGCATACTTCCTAATATTTATGAAGTCCAATTTGTCAAGTTTTTTTTTTCTTCTATGGTATCTTAGGAAATCTTGCTTTTTTTGTATCTTAGGAAATCTTCGCCAAACTCAAGCTCACGAAGATTTTTATCTTTCCTGTAGAAGTTTTGTAGGCTTTATTTTTTACAATTAGATTTATAGTCTATTTCAAGTTAACTTTTGAATATGGTGCAAAGTATGGGTTAATGTTGTTTCATTATCATTCCTTGAAAAACTTTTTCTATTTAATTGCTTTTCAACTGCTATTGAAAATCAATAACATTGTGTCTTTTTTCTGTTCTGTCCCATTGATCTACTTGTCTATATTTTTGCCAATTCAAACTATCTTAATGGCTATAGTTTTATAGTAAATCCTGAAATTAAATGGTGCAAGTCCTCCAACTTTGTTCTTGTTTTTCAAAATTATTTTGACTATTGTCACTTTGCTCTGCCATAAAATTTTAGCATCAGCTTCCCCATTTCTAAAACACAAACAAACGAAAAAACCTGCTAAAATTGGGGATTTGGGGTTTGGGGAGTGTGTTGAATTTAAGATACCAGTTGTCCTCAAATGAATCTCTAACAATCTTCTGATCCATGAGCACAGCACCTCTCTGTATTTTATTTAGGTGGTCATTTTTATTCCTCTCACCACTCTCCTATAGTTTTAAGTATAAAGCAGATATATGCAAGGTTTATCTATAAATATTTCATGAGCTTTTTAAATGCTATTATAAATGGTATAGTTCTAAATTTATAGTTCATTGGTAGTGTATGGAAATAAAATTGATTTTTGTATATTCACCTTGTATCATCCAACCAGGATAAATTCACTAATAACTTATTTTTAGATTCTTTGGGATTTTCTATATAGACAATCATGTAATCTGCAAACATCGTTATTTCTTTCTAATTGTTATGACTTTTATTTCTTTCTTGCCTTGTTGCACTGGCTAGACCCTCCTGTGCAATGTTGAATAGGAGTTGTTATTTTTCTCTCTTGGTATATATGAGGTTGATCAATGATAAATCTAAGTATAAAAGAGCCCTTTTGATGAATACGGTAAAAAAAAAAATCAAAATAATGAGAGCATTTTGTTACATTTAAGCCATTGGCAGCTTTTTGCTTTTTCAGTGGTGCCTAATATAATGATGCATTTTACCATGGATGGTGTTAGATATAATCAAATATTGTAATAAAGATATAATCAAATATTGTAATAGAGTGGCCAAATTGCATGTTCACAAACTATGATGTGAATAGTATCTTGGAATTACATAATGTTGAGGCCCTAATATTAGGTCACTTGTTCCAAGGGGCTTCACAGTTATACGATTACCTCTAAAATCACTTCATTTAACTGAGCACAGGTATTCATCTTAAGCCTGATCCAGATCTACTTGGTATTCCCTAAGGCTAGAGATGGCTGATAGCCAGAGGCATCTACTGGGTGTTGACCGTGGTACATTTGATCAGGTGACTCCCGAAAACTGTGAAGGGTCTGAGACTTTGCCTTATTTGCAAGTTAATCAGTTGGTCTGGCAAAGTTTGATGGTTGCTTCCAGAAGGCACAAAATGCTTAGACAAGAGACTTTATTACTACTAGCACAGCAGGCAATACGAGCTCCATGTTTTTATTGGTTCTCCTTGCCCACTGAGTGCAATGGGACAATGTAGGGCTGGGCCCAGGTGAATGTTGAGCCCAAAACAAATTTATGTCACCACCCCCCCCCAAGAAACCCCAAACTTAAGAAACTCTAGTTTTTAAAGGGGCTGCAAGCAAATGTGTTGAAACTTTGCCTCAAAGGGAGACATTACCTTTATTATCCTGGATACCAGATGTGTGCTCTATTACAGAGGGAGACACTATTTCCATCTTTCATGGATGTTTGTAGGACGCCAGTGGGAAGATAGTCCAGAGTGCTGAAAATGCCTTTGCTCAGCCGATGAGACCCATAAAGAATTGTGTTCCAACAGTAATGCAGTCTCAGTTGTTACCTGGGAAAAATGTTTGAGTAGAGGGTAATGATGTCACTGAGTTTGTCCCCAGGTGCCATAGTCTTCCTATACATTCAACAAACCTTTCTTCCTTGTCTAGACCCACAGTTTGGCTGTATTTCCCAACTTCCTTTGCAGTTAGGTTTGGCCATATGAATGAGTGGGCCAATGAAACATTGATGGAAATGATGTTGCCATCTCTAGATATGGCCCATAAAACCTCCTCACACAGTTCTTTATGGCTTCTCTTTTCCCACCCTTTTCTAGCACTGGTTGGATATAGAGAAAGGCAATGAAGTCCTATGATGGAAGGCAATCAGGTCCTTGAATAATTACACAGAGCAGAAATTCTCCTCTTCCCACCCCAATATGCATCGAATTATAATAAATTAAAAACCAGTGACTTTTTAGTGGCTTGACAATAAAAACTCATCAGTTATAGTACCTAGTGATACATACTCTAGTTAAAGACATCAATCTTACCTTTATGCCACTCCCAACTTAAACTGCTCCTTATTACATCAGGCCCAAGGAGATACCAGCTTACCTATTATATTTTTTAAAAGCCCTCTATTAGATGTTAACATAAGAGAGACTTTCAACCTTATTAGCTATGAACATAGTGTAATTTGTGTAATTTTTGGCAGCCCATGGTGCCACTATCCAGTGGTACAGGTTTGCACTGGGTGCAAGGGTGGGCCATCTAAAGGCAGAGGGTCATTCACATCAGAGAACAGGTCTTAGTTACTAACATCACGTAGGTGGGGGAGAGGAGCAGGGGGAAATACTATGTGCTGCATGTATTAGCAGCTTTGAGACCTCCACTGGGCCTCCCAGAAGTCCCCTGTTAGTGGCCAAAGCTCGGTTAAGGGGACTCAAGGAACATAGGCTACGTGTTTTTCCCCACAGCCCTTTTTATACTTCAGAGGTCAAATCCTGCCTGCTACCTGTTTTAAGACTTTTTTTTTTTAAGAGCAGTTTTAAGTTCACAAATGCAGCGGAAACCAGAAAAACTTCCCATATGCCTCCTGCCCCCTACATCTTCTCCTATTATCACCATCTCACACCAGAGTGGTATATTTGTTACAAGTGATGAACCTACATTGATGCATCATAATTACCCAAAGTCCATAATTTAAGTTATGATTCATTCTTTGCCTTGTACATTCTGTGGATTTGAACAAATGTATAATGATATGTATCCATCATTCTGGTATCCTACAGAGTGTTTTTACTGCCCTAAAATTCTTCTGTACTCTGCCTGCTCATCCCTCCCCAGCCCCTTCTCTGCTCCTCCCACAACTCCTGGCAACCACTGATGGTTTTGCCTTTTCCAAATTATCATTTGGGTTTAGAATCATACCATTTGTAAGCCTTTTCAGATTGGCTTCTTTCGCTTAGTAATATATATTTCGGGTTCCTTCATATCTTTTCATGGCTTGATAACTCATTTATTTTTATCAGAGAATAATAACCCATTGCTTAGATATACCACAGTTTGTTCATCCATTCATGTACTGAAAAATCTTGGTTGCTTCCAAGTTTTGACAAGTATGAATAGACCTGCTATAAACACTTGCATGCAGGCTTTTGTGTGAACATAAGTTTTCAACCCCTTTGGGTAAGCTAAGGAACATGATCATTGGATTGTACTATAAGAATATGTTTGGTTTTGCAGGAACCACAAAATTTTCTTCCAAAGTGACTGCATCATTGTTCATTTCTACCAGGTGTGAATGAGTTTGTTTCTCCACATCCTTGCCAGCATTTGGTGTAGTCAATGTCTTAAATTTTGGCCTTTATAACAGATGTGTACTAGCATTTCACTGTGGTTTTAATTTGCACTTCCCTGGTGACCTATGATGTTAAATGTCTTTTCATGTGTTTATTTGCCATCTGTACATCTTCTTTGAGAAGGTATCTATTATGATTTTTGGCCCATTTTTGAATTGGGGTATGTGTTTTCTTACTGAATTTTAAGAGTTCTTTGTATATTTCAGATAACTTTTCTTTATTAGATTTTCCTTTTTTTAAGATTATTTATTTATTTATTTGACAGACAGATCACAAGTAGGCAGAGAGGCAGATAGAGAGAGGGGGGAAGCAGGCTCCCTGCTGAGCAGAGAGCCCGATGCGGGACTCGATCCCAGGACCCTGGGATCATGACCTGAGCCGAAGGCAGAGGCTTTAACCCACTGAGCCAGCCAGGCACCCCTAGATTTTCTTTTGCAAATATTTTCTCCAAGTCTGTGGCTTTTTTTAACATTGATTTTTATAGAGTAAAAGTTTTCAATTTTAATGAAGTCTAGCTCATCAATTATTTCTTTCATAGATCATGCCTTTGGTGTTGTATCTAAGTCATCTGTGGCAACCATAGTCGTCCTAGGCTTTGTCCTATGTGATTTTCTAGAGTTCAGTTTTACATTTTATACTTAAGTCTGTGACCACCTGCTTTTGTAAATAAAGCTGTATTGAACACAGCCACACTTACTCATTGCATATTTTCTGTGCTGCTTTCATGCTACAGCAACAAAGTTAGAATCAAATCAGACTGTATGACCCACAAAACTTAAAACACTTACTCTCCGATCCTTCACAGAAAAAGTTTGCTGATCCCTGGTATGAAGCCATTATTAAACTCATTGCCATAGGTAGGAACTGATGGTCTATATATTTAAATAACTGGATTTAATTTACAGCATGTCAGTGGTTGAGCCAGCTGGTCAACTAGGACTTCAGATTCCATCTAAGTCTTTTCTCACTTGCTCATTCTATAGAAATTCTATGCAGATCTCCTTACCTCAGAGTGTTTGATTAAAATAAAAAATAGACATACGGTGTGTTGGATCCCTAGCATCCT
The DNA here is from genome assembly GCF_922984935.1 of Meles meles. Taxonomy (NCBI): domain Eukaryota; kingdom Metazoa; phylum Chordata; class Mammalia; order Carnivora; family Mustelidae; genus Meles; species Meles meles. The sequence continues at coordinate 88,694,774 of NC_060070.1, read as the reverse complement.
CCCTTTCCATTCTTTCTGTCCCAAGAGTCAAAGTGGCCTAATCCATCTTTGGGAAAAAAGACAACAACAAACACTTTTCCAGAGGCCCTGGTTTAAGGAAAACTGTGAAGTGGCCTAAGTTATAAGGACTCAATTTTGAAGATGAAGGGAATGGGGCCCATAGCCCCCAGGAGCCCTTCTGATCTAAGAGCCCAGCTGGACTGATATTTAGGGGACATGACATCCAGGAAGATGAAACCCCAGGGACATTTCTCAGATTTCTGAGGCTGGTTTGGGCTTCTCAGTGTTTGTTGTGTTGCCATCAAGCCTCCTACAATTTGTCACATGTGAATTATGATGTGTTCATTTAGAAAATAGAACCCAGGAAACCCCTTGCCATCAGTATCTCCTTCTGAGTTTTATTTTCTAAATGACCTCTGAATTTTAAATGCCAATATTTTACCCTCATCCTTTCTCATTAGCTTTAATCTCTAGCTCACTATATCTTGCTTGCTGTCTTCTGTATGTGTCCCCCACTCCCCTCTCTCATCCCTCCCCCTTTGAGTTCATCTGAACATTCAGTCCCTGAAGTACTCCATTTTATCCTAATCTATCAGCTCCCTTCCAAATTCCCTTCTTTCCCCATCCATCACTTCAACCACTCTATTACCCTCAACTCAGATCTTGCCCAGTTGTCCTTACATGTACCTGGCAAACTTCCAATTTTGAATCAATCCCATTGTTCACTTTCTCTCCTCCTACAAGGAGCCTACTTTGAGCTGCTGAGGACAATCCTAAAACCATGAGGCATGAAGCCACTACAAATTCCTCTGCTCCACACTCATCAGAACCCCACCTCAGCACATGCATACCTTCTTTCAACTGCTTTCCCTTTCCTCAGAAACTGTGGTAGACATTTGTTTGTTAATTTCCCAGCATCCACTCCCCCTTATCCTTCCCCAAGCACCCAAACTTTCCTTTGAGGAAGTTCCCTGTCCCCGTTCCCAATGATACCGTTTGGGTGGGCTTGACCTCATTTCTATTTCTAGGGGTGGGCCTGATGAGCCTAAGATAATCAGCTCTCCAGTTTCTCTGGCCAGAGTGATTGGTTTATCATGGATGAGCACACTACCAAGTTTGGGTCAATGGGATACCAGGCAACAATCGTAGGGGATTCTGGGAAATAAGCATTCTGTCTCTTCTGCAGGAGCCCCAGAGGAGACCTTCCCTCTCTGGGGGGTGGTAGTGTGGGTACGGTGTCTCTAGCTGCTGAAATACAGGGGCAGGGTGAACAACATGAATCTCAGAAGCCATGTAAAATCCTGAGCCCCTGGGTCAAACTGTGCCTGCATTCCAGTCTGCCTTTAGACTGTCAAGTTCTATTAGTAAATTTTCTCATTGTTTTAAAACCACTTGTGTTGAGCTTTTTATTATTGCATCTTAACTCAGGCCCAGTTCCAGAATTTTATCTCTACCATCAAATTCCCCATTTCCCTCCACCCCCAGCAAATAAACTTGTCTCCTAATTCAAGGAGGAAACTGAGGCCAATTAGCAGGATGCCATCAGTTTATTTCCTTGTCACCTACAAGTGTTTCTGAATCTGAACCTACCTTATTCCTTCCTTTTCGTCTTTCCACCTGCTCAGAAACTCATCTTCTCTTGTATCTTTGCCTTCTTTCTCTCCACTTTTCCTTCCACGTGCCTTTCATCCAGCTTCGAGTGTTTCACAAAGTAAAAACAGCCATCATCTTTCTCAACCTCACCTCCTCATGTCCCTGACTCTCTTCTATCCTTCGTTGCCAAATTTCTTGGGGGGAAAGTAGCAACTTCAGTTGGGGCATGCTCAAATATGGATAGGATTTCCACCTAGTAGGCAGGTTTGCATAGAAAGAGAGAGAGAGAGAGAGAGAGAGAGAGAGAGAGAGAGGTGGCTCAACACAGACGCCTGTGCAGGAGACACAGGTTGAAACCTCACTGAGCTTTGTGATAATGGAAGCCATTGAAGTTGGTGGGACCTCCCAGTGAATATGAAGAGTAGGAACAGGACGAGAATTGGGGGACATGGGTGTTTGACAGAGAAGTGGGAGAACACTTCTTTGAAATCATGGCAAATGCTCAGTGGTAAGAGGAAAATAAGAAAGGAGGCTGTAAGAGGAGCCAAGAGAAAAGCATGCTCCAAGGAGGAAATTGTCAGTCAACTGCCACCAAGAAGTCAAGTATGGTAGGACAGAATCATGGAATTTGGCAGTATCGAGAGTTTGAAAGTGGCTGGAACAGAAGCCAGCTTTCTGTCAGGTAAGAGAATAAATTAGAAGTCAATACGAGGAGGAAAGAACAGCTTTATATGATTTTTCCCCCTTTCCAACTCTTAGTTCAGATTTCTCCAAGAACAGACCCTGGTTGAGTATTTAGCCACAGTTAGTGTATTTGGGAGATGAATGCTGGAAACACAAGTACAGTAGGGCAAAGGGGAGACAGAGAAGGGAGAAATGACAGTTAAGGCAGCACTAATTGGCAAGGCTATGCACCAGGCCTCAGAGTGGTTCCCCTGGACTTGTATCCACTGACTCCCATGCCCTGTTAGTTAGGGATGCTTCTGGAGGCATCTTCCCCACCAACACTCACACCCTCACACTTGCCAAATAGGTTCCTATGGCATCTGAAAAAACCTTCAGACTACAGGTGGGAAGAACTCACTGTGCAGGACCTGAAAACCACAACTGCTATGAATGCTGCAGGGTTCTGGGAATGTGGGGTAAGGCATCAGCCCATTGTCTGCCATACCAACCCCACACACGACCACTTCACCAAGTAAACATAGTTAAGGTAATAAAAGAGGGAGCCTTTTGAAGTAACTCAAGTCAGGCATGACAGAGTAAATAAAAAATACACTATGGCAGCAGGAGATTAATCCTTGCAGAGGTAGGAGAGGTCCGATTGAGTTGTAGATAAAAACGTTTCCTAGCCCCATGTTCTCTTATTGAAATGGCGGCCAGAATTAGGGGGAGGAGTGGGAAGAGGTGCAGACGGTATCACAACACTCTGCCCTTGGATCCTTTGTTGTAGAAGTTGGGAAGAAGGATGTAGCCAACCTCTTTTTAGGTCATCTTACTACCTTTTTCCTTTCTGACTGAGCTGTATATACTCTATATTAAGATAGCCCAATGACTTGACCCTTCTTTTCTTGCATGTACCTGTACCATCATTGTTCCTCAACAATTACTGATCATGCACGTGTGCTAGGAGCTGGGGAAACAATTTGCCCTAAAGGTGAGGAATGAACCTTAGACCTAGACAAGAAGTGGTTGGCTCCAGGACTGTGACTGTGCAGTCTCGAAGCAACCATGGCTGTAAGATGACCCAGTAGGCAATGACTCCTCCTCCTTCCCTCTCCACTCTCAGCCCTTTCTCCAAAGGTCAAGGATGCAAGTAAAGCAAGGTGTGCTGAGGAAAGAATAAAACCAAGATGGCTAGAAGGGATTGGCAGTGCTTAAAGCTGAGCTGAAGTTTGGTGGAGTTGTGAGGGACATGAATAACCTCCAGCTCTACCATGTTATGTCTCCCATCTATTGTATTGTAGAGACAGAATTGCAAGGGTACATCCATGCCTCCTGGATATCTGGTCTGGAGGAGGGGGAAACAGCCAATGAATGAAAAGGCAGGTGACCTACAGGTAAACTCTTAGGAAGTAAACTGAAGAACTGGATGCCTGTGATCTTGGGTCTTCCCTAGATGACCTCAGTGTGGCTAGCTTTGACTAATCACTAGCCCCTCACACATTTCTGGGGCCCTTCTTGCGTCTGAAAAAAAAGGCACTATAGATAAAAACACATGGAGAAGAAGCATGCATATTTATAAAGTTACAAATGTTGGGAAATAGGAAAGGGAACCATGAGCATTTAGAAGGGCTTAATGATGGACTTGTTTTAGAAACAGAGTGGAAGATGATGCCGGGACAGAGGTCTGTGGTTCAAGCTAGAGACAAACATTTTTCTTATTGTCATACTCTCACACCCATGACTGGGATGGTACCACTCACTGCTCAAGGGCACGTTCCTCTCCTCCCTTAAGCTTCCAGCTGAAGCCTCCCTTCCGCCTGCCTTTCTTTCTCCAGGGAGCATCCCTACCCATTTGCTCAGGTGTGGCCTTGCAGCTTTTTCCAGGCTCACAATGTCTTCCCTTTCTAGCTTTCCAAGCTCTCTGCAAGTCTGCATGAAGAAACTCAAACTGCAGCTCTGAAATTTTTCTTGATCATCCAGCAAAAGGAGACAGGACTGTGGGAACCATGTTTGTAAGAGAGCAAATCCATTTTCATTTACCTCCATTCACTGTCCTCCAGAACGACGGTATGACTTATACCCTCCCTGCAAGCTCTTTTGAGGTCTCTGCATTACTATTTTTTTTATGTTCCCTCTGGTTTGTGCATCCCATATGGGAAATGGCCATTTTTATATCTACAGTGATGAGTAGCCCTGCTTGAGTGCTGACTGCATGTTGCATAGACATCATGAAGGGTCTGGTGGTGTCAGACATGGATGTGATGAGGGTTTGAAAGAGAGATGGCAGGTAGACCGATGGATGTCAGAGGTAGTTGAATCGGCTGAAAAGCCACCCCAAATGCATTTACGTAGAGAATAGAGAAGGAACCTAGCAGCCAAGACACACCACAGAGAGGTCAGCAACCAATTCCAATAAAGTAAGTAACAATCCTGAGTGTCCAAAGTTCCAGGCATGACTGCAAGCCCAAGCTCTCTGTACTGACTCATCTGACCTTCACACACCCCAGGGAAGTCCTATTGTTTCCTTCTAATTATGAAGAAATGGTGGCATAGACCACTGCCTTTGCTCAAGGTCAGCTGGCAAGTGGTGGGAATAAGATCTGACCCAGGCACCCTGGCTGCAGAACCCATGCTCATAATCACTGCCTTTCCACCTTGGAAGGGTTGCAAGCTCCCTGTCCTACAAAACCTTGCCAGGACTAAGAGTCCTTTCAGATTATCTAGAAGAATAAATTATTCCCTTCTAAGACCAGGTTAGCCCTTACACATTTATAATCTGTATATGTGCTGGAGAATTCTTTCCCTGGCCAAGTGTGCCTTATCTTCTTTGTGGTGATATAAAGTGTGTATGATTGTTGGGGACACTGTACAGATAGGGCACCATCCTCAATCTGTGTGACAGTACAACCTGGTCCAAGCACTACTTTCCTGCAGTAAGAACTTCTGAAGCAGAACAAGGGTTAGTTTCCCAGATGCCTTCTGGAGCCACCAACAAGCCCTTTGACCAAAGTAGGGCTCATGGTCCAACATGCCTATATCTCACCTTGTACAAGAAAGGATTTAAAACAGACCATGCATGGAATCGATCTGTTCTCCTGGGGTAGTCACACAGGGAAGGAACTGAGGGACTAGACTCTAGTTTCTAGACTCTACTCTTCTCCCCACTCTGATCTTCTGCCAGGGTTTCCCATTGGACAAACCCAGTCAGAAGCCAAAGGGCAAGTTTCACCTCCATGGGTCAGCCTTCTAAGGCCCAGAGCAAGGTAGAGAAGATGGAGAGGGGGTCTGGAGGTGCAGAGAGAAGATATTACCTACCCAAAGCAAATATTCTGATTTCCTTCTTAGGATCAGTATTGCATAGTATATGGACCGCCCCTGTCATCCAGACCTCAAGAGGTTTGGATCTTAACCAAGGGAGAAAACAGAGCTGTAGAACTCTTTCCTCTTCCCTGAGGAGGGAACTAGAATTAGGAGGGGAAGTGTGTACTCTTCCCGCTGATGAAACATAATGATTATTATTAAGTTACCCCTGTACCAATTCTATATTATGTCATATCCACAATTATTTATCCATAACTCCAAAATCCAAACTACTTCTGGAAACAAGCTTTTTCATACTTTGTCAGCGGAACATGACCTATTGACATGAACTATTTATTATTCTATTTATTATTCTATTAAACTATTTATTTATTAGCTGGAACATCTACTTTCTTGCAGATTAATTGATTATTGAAAACTTTCCTAGATTCTGTGTTATGTAACATATTCATATACTTTTATATACACGCATAGTGTAATAACTTCAGTCTATGACTTTTCAAAACTCTGAAACATTTCTAAATTCCAAAATCTTTCTGGTCCCTAGGCCTTCAGATAAAGGATTCTGGACTTGTATGCTCCTTCACTTTAGCTCCATAATATTCTTTAGAAAGAAGAGAGGGAACATTATGTTCTTCATTTATAATTATTAGACCTTCTTTTCTTGGACTTTGACTTGGATATGATATAAAGTTCTTTTAACTCAAAATTAGTTTATCTTCCCTCCACCTTTTGAATGTTATATACAATTGTGAAAGACAATAGACTATAGTACAGAATCCTAGGAGAACAGAGATGAATGGGCTAAGGGATGCTCAGAATTTTCTGAAAAACTGAGGGGTACGGTCAACATGAAGGTCACTAATGAAGTTAGTGCTTAAGAGCACAGATTCTAGAGCCAGACTTCCAAAGTCCAAATCCCAGCTTCACCACTTACTAGCTATGTGCTCTGGGGCTCCTTACTTAACCTCTTTGTGCTTCATCTTATATTTTAATAATACATTCAAATCCCATTTCATTGATTTTTCACAACCACCACCCTGTGAAGTAGGTAAGACAGGCAAGTTTCCCATATGAGGAAACTAGAGAAGTTAAGCAACTTGCCCAAGGTCAGGCAGTGAACTTGTGGCAAGTGAGGACTGGCAGTTAGATCTCCCCACTGCAAAACTAGGTCTCTTTCCAATTCCCCAGCTGCCTAATTCATAGATCCTTGCCCCTCCCTGACAGCTCCAGGAGGGAAACGTGTCACTTGGAGTTTCTTGACCCAGCCAATTCTCAAGCAAGCAGGAAGAATTCCTGGGGTGTTTCCAGAAATATAAGCCTTTTGATATTCTTTGTATTACATCTCCACCCTGATGATTTAACAAAAAAAAAAATTGCATAATCCAGATAGTGAAACCCTGATTCTGCTTGCAGAGGGATCAAGCCTGAAAAAGTAGATTTGATTGTCTTAGGGGAATTAGAGGCTAGTTTCTAGTTTAAAGGAAGAACCAAGAGTGAGTTGCTTTTTTTCTAAATGCATGGGCCTTAACACGTGAACTTCAGCTCCACAGGTGTGAGTAAAATAAAGTCGTGTGTAAGATCAACTTTTGCCTCCCTAGGCCTGGTGGGAAGGAGAGGAGAGTCAAAGGTGTAGATATGCAGACTGCTCTCTCATCCCGCCCTCTGCTCCCCTACTGTGCTTTCCACAAATGGAAACCAAACAGAGAGCTGGGGGCAAGGAGGCCATGGAACCAACCATTTAAAGTAGAGAGTAGGGCAGAAAGAGGTAGGAAAGGATCCCCCAGGTAAGAGTGGGGCACACAGGGAACAAAGAACCAGTTCCTCCAATCCAGTTATCAAAGGGCATCCCTTTCCTTGCAGTGGGGACAGGTAATACCTTTAAAGAAAAAGTAAGCCACAGGAAGAATTGACACACTTATTAATTACCCATCACTGTGTAACAAGTCTACCCCACTAGAAACTCGGTAAAAACAACACATATCTATTATCTCACACAGTTTTGAGAGTCAGGAATCTGGAAGTGGCCAGCTGGGTGGCTCTGGTTTGGGTATCACATGAGATTGCAGTCATTTGAAGCTCCCCTTGGAATTGGAAGACCTGCCTTCAGGGTGGTTCCCTCACAAGGCTGTTGGCTGGAGGCCTTAGTTCCTCATGTCTGTCAGTGGATCACATCAGTTCCTGGTCATGTTGGCCTCTCCAAAGAGCTGCTCAGAACATGGTAACTGGCTTGTCCCAGAGTGAGTGAGTCAAGAGAGAAAGCAAGGAGGGAACCACACTGTCTTTGATTAACTACCCTTAGAAGCTTCATACCATCACTTTTGCCACGTTCTATTTGTTAGAATTCTAAGTTCAGCCCATAGTTAAGGGGTGGGGAACTAGGTCCATCTTTGGAAGTACAAAGTATTTAAGAAATTATAGGCCAATTTAAAGCAACATACACTCAGAAGGAGGTTAGGAGGAGAAATGGTTTGGGGTGATTTCAGAATAGGGATGAAGGACCAGTCTACAAAAGATCCAGGAAGATCTCAGAAAGCTCTTGATGTCCTTTCAGCCCTCCTCTTCCCCACACACCAGGGTCTCAGGGATCCATGGAAGTTGGGGCCTTGTCAGGACTCATCATTATGGGAATTCCTCTGCCTTCTCGATCTTCCCAACTCATTGTTGTACCTACTTTATATTCCCCCTTATTGCTCTTGGCTACCCATTCTTAAAAAAATAGTTAAACAAATTTGAGGTATTCACAGCTTATAATGGACCCACAAATCCCTTATAGGGGTTACCCAATTCTAATAAATTCTCCCTGGATTCTTAATGAACCCAAAGGAATCAATCTCTATAATCTATTTCATGTGGGGAAAAGATAGTTTCAGTGACACCAGTAAGACACTCCTTGCTCCCAAACAATGCTATAACAGAGCACTTGCTTACACATTTTATGACTTAATTGTACCAACAAAAATGAAGACAAGTTTATGACTACTAAGTGACAGGGAACCTAAACCAGTAGAGAGAAAGTGACCAAATGTCAGAGGTTATACATGAAGTGTAGGGTTGGTTCTCAGCATGAGGATCCTTCATTGAACCTGATCTATTAGGGAGGACCCCTGAAGCCCTTATGCCACCACTACCCCCTTAGCAAAATAAGTAGCCCATTCCAGGAGCCCAGGGAAATAAGGGAGTTGGCATGAATTTCTTATATTTTCTATGGTTTGGGGAGGAGAACGTAGGCATAGAACAATTACAAAGCACTCTAGGATGCCTCTGTGTCTTCAAAAGATGAGGGAATATATATTAAGGCAGCAGATCTCAAACTTTTTCCAGGAACTACCTGTACTCTTAAAAGTATCAAAGACCCCAAAGAATGTTTGTTTTTGTTTGTGATATCTATATAATATCTATTTGGTATATCAATTAGAAATTAAAACAGAAAAAAATTAAATATTTAACTCATTTAAAAATAATGACAGTAAATCAACTATATGTTAGCATAACACTTTTAAGAAAATGACCATTTGCAAAAAAAAAAAAAGGGTACATTTTTTTAAATCTCTTTAATGCTGGGCTTACCAAAAGACAGCTGGATTCACCTTTCTGCTTTTGCAGTCAATTTGATATGAAATCACAATCAGATAGGTTGTAGAAAATTCCTCCATACGGTCATTAGAACATGAGTGGAAAAGGCAGATAATATCTTAGTAGTATTGTGAAAATAGTTGACCTCAGTAACCCATGCTTTGAGAACCAGTGAATTAAAGAGGTATTACAGATTCTCCTCCTAATTTTGTTGATGGCAGATTCTAAACAAGACAGTGCTGGAGTCAGTGCTTTATGGCTCTGGGACTATAGCTGGCATGTGCAGACACATAAGGCCACCATAACTGTTTTCATTATACAATGGAAGTGACAAGGATGAATAAAAGGAAAAGTCCTGGGAATGGAAAAGTTCCGATGATACATTAGAGCACACAAGTGTTCCTTGGCAAAATTGTTACTGTTGTGCCCAAACACACTTCTCTGTGGGAGAGCTAAACTTCTTTTCCTTTAAAATTAGATGTGGCCACAGACTTGTCTGAAGCAGTGTGATGTGTGGCATTTCCAGGAAGAAGCTCTAAGAGTAGTTTGTTCTTTATCACACTCTTTCCCTCTTGGCAATCACCTGTATTCTATGTGAATATTAGCTGCCTGATCAGCATGGAGACAAGGATGAGGGCAACACTGATAAAACACAATCTCCAGCTAACCCTTGCTGGACATGTAGCACAAATGAGAAACATTTGTGGTTTTCAGCCATTGAGATGTTGGAATTGTTTGTTATAACTACACAATCTAGCTCATCTTGACTGATATAGATACTTCACTTGAAAGGTCAGTCAAAGATGTGGAACACACCATTTAATGGTCATTTATTGTGAATTTTCTGTGCATTAAACACCGTTCCAGGTACTATGACTACAGATGATCCCAGGGACCTGGGGTAATGACTTGAGCCAAAGGTAGAAGCTTAACTGACTGAACCACCCAGGCATCCCAATGGTGCTAGTTTTGAAGATAAAGAAAGGGACCATGAGCCAAGGAAGGCAGCCTTGATGTCAGAAAAGGCAAAGAAAACAGATTCTCCCTTAGAGCTTTCAGAGGGAGTGAGTCTGATGTCTAGAACTGTAAGAGAATAAATTTTGCTTTAAGCCACCAAGCATATGACAACTTGTTAAGAAGTTATAAGAAATTAATAAAGCTGGGACAGAGTTGATTAAGAACCAACATCTACCTCACTGTGGTTTTGATTTGTATTTCCCTGATGCCAAGTGATGTTGAGCATATTTTCATGTGTCTGTTGGCCATTTGTATGTCTTCTTTGGAGAAATGTCTGTTTATGTCTTCTGCCCATTTCTTGACTGGGTTGTTTTTGGGGGTGTGGAGATTAATATGTTCTTTATAGATTTTGAATACTAGCTCCTTATCTGATAAGACATTTGCAAATATCTTCTCTCATTCTGTATGGCTGAAATTAACAAGTCAGGAAACAACAAATGTTGGCAAGGATGTGGAAAAAGAAGAACCCTCTTACACTACTGGTGGGAATGCAAGCTGACACAGCCACTCTGGAAAACAGTATGGTGATTAATCAAAAAGTTAAAAAGAGGGCACCTGGGTGGCTCAGTGGGTTAAGCCTCTGCCTTCAGCTGAGGTCATGATCTCAGGGTCTGGGATCAAGCCCTGCATCCGCATCCGGCTCTCTGCTCAGTGGGGAGCCTGCTTTCCCCCCTCTTTCTGCCTGCCTGCTTCTCTGCTTACTTGTGATCTCTCACTCTGTCAGATAAATAAATAAAATCTTAACAACACCAACAACAAAAAGTTAAAAAGACAGCTACCAGGACTTGCACTACCAGGTATTTACCCAAAAGATCCAAATATAGTGATCAAAAGGGGCACCTGCAACCCCAATATTTATAGTAGCAATGTCCACCATAACCAAACTATGGAAAAAGCCCAGATGTGTATCAACAGATGAATGCATAAAGAAGATGTGATATATATAACATCATATATATATATGCATATACATATATATATATATGAGATAGAATATTACTCAGCTATCAAAAACAATGAAATCTTGCCATTTGCAATGATGTGGTTGGAACTGCAGGGTATTATGCTAAGTGAAATAAGTCAACTGGAGAAAGACAATTATCATGTGATTTCACTCATATGTGGAATTTAAGATACAAAACAGAGGAGCATAGGGGGAGGGAGGAAAAAATAAAATAAAATAAGATGAAATTGGAGAAGGAGACAAAGCCATAAATGACTCTTAACTATAGGAAACAAATGGAGGGTTGCTGGAGGGAAGGAGGGTGAGGTTGTCTTAGATTTAAACCCATTTTGCCACCTATCAACTGTATGCCTTCAAGAAAATTAACCTAAGACTCCATTTCCTTAGTTGCAAAATTCATTCTATTAATTGCAAGATTATTATAAGTATTGGACATTGCCTGGCATGGTTCTTGGTGTGTAAGAAGTGGTTCCAAAAATGGTATCCACTAATTCTATGACTTCTTCCCATATACTCCTTTTTTTTAAACAGAGAGGGTAAGTGTTAATGTCCTTTGGGGGCACAATTGGAAATGTATCTGTAAGAGGGAGCTGACCAGCCTTCAGCCAGGGCCTAGACTACCTACAAGGGAGTGAGGAAAGTCATAAATGTGCAGGGCCAGATCTTGTTTTTATATAAAATATTGATATTCTGTTCATCATGGACTTTTTTTTTGCATTGATTCTGACTTCTAAAAATACTGCATTAAGTATTATTTATCTTGATAACCTGCTTTTTTGGCACCCCCTTTCCATTTTGTGCCCAAGGTTTCGTTCACCCAGCTCTAGTCCTGCTCTTCCCACAGCACTTTGTGCTGGTCACACCACCATCTAGTTCCTGGACTAGCGCAGGTGAAGAAGTCCGTAAAAATGACCCAGGATGAGGGTGCCTGGGTGGCTCAGTGGGTTGAAGCCTCTGCCTTCAGCGCAGGTCATGATCCCAGAGTCCTGGGATCGAGTCCCGCATCGGGCTCCCTGCTCCTTGGAGAGTCTGCTTCTCCCTCTGATTTCTCCCCTCTCATGCTCTCTCTCACTGTCTATCTCTCAAATAAATAAAATCTTTAAAAAAAAAAAACAAGACCCAGGATCTTCATCTTTTTTTTTTTTAATCTTTTCAGTGTTCCAAGACTCATTGTTTATGCACCACACCCAGTGCTCCATGCAATATGTGCCCTCCTTAATACCCACCACCAGGCTCACCCATCTCCCTACCCCCTCCCTTCCAAAAGCCTCAGTTTGTTTCTCAAAGCCCAGTCTCTCATGGTTGGTCTCCCCCTCCAATTTCCCCCAATTCACTTTTCCTTTCCTTCTCCTAATACCCTCCATGTTATTCCTTATACTCCACAATAAGTGAAACCATATGATAATTGACTCTCTCTGCCTGACTCATTTCACTCAGCATAATCTCCCCCAGCTGAGTTTGAATGAGTGCTTGCCAAGCCCTAGAATGCACACTGGCCAGGGAAGGAGCAGAAGAAGTAGACTACAACTTCCAGAATGCCCCACGGCACAGTGCCTTCGCCAGATTGGCTGCGCGAGCCCCGCCCCTGCCCCGCCCCTACCGCGAGGTCCCAGGGCACCGAGCCCAGGTCTAGCGCGCTTCCGAAGCCGGCTACTCAGTGGAATTTCGCCCGCGGACTTCATGGCGGCGAGGCCCGTGTCCCGGATGCTGCAGCGGGTGCTGAGGTCCGGCCTCCGGAGCTGCAGCTCTGGGGCTCCAGTGACGCAGCACCGCCCCGGGGAGCCCCCCCAAACTGCTGCGGAGGTGAGCCCGCCCACATCCACACTTTCCCCGGGAAAGGGCGACCGGCCATCTGACCCTCACGCCGAGAAGCACCCAGGCGGCTGCGATGGCAGCTTCTGGGAGGGACCCCTCAGCGCTTCCTTGGGGGTGGGGAAAGGAGTGGAGGGATGCTGTCTAAGCTGCCCGGTCTCACCTGATACCCAAGGGACGGGCGCTCCTTGTGCTGCTTAACCAGCCACCTCCCTGCCCACCCAGCCATGCAACCCCCTTTCAGGTCTAAGTGACTACCGGAGATGGGGGAGCAGGCAGATAGGACTCTGGGTTCGGTGAGTTGTTAACTGAGCCCCTTCGCAGTCTTGCCTCACCCACCCTCTTTCTTGAACACTTTTCTCTTTCCCCCACAGTGGAGGCTGACTGTGTGTGATCGGGTGTTCCTGTGACACCCTGCTTCATAGTGTGACAGTGGTTAAAAATGTCACCTTGGCGCCACCAATAGTAGTCACTGGTCACGTCTGTAGTTACAAGGCACTGTGACTTGTCCTTCATTCTTTCAGTTTCATCTTCATGTCCCTTAGGAAGGCTCAGCCTCGTTCTTGAGCAGAAGGGAGCAGATGCCCGTCCAGATGAGGAACTCGGTTTTCCTGAAGGTTTGGGATAGGCCCCTTGGAGGGCTTGATAGCGCCCCACAGAATGATTCATGTCATAACAAGTTTTAAGTTTGGTGTTCTTTTGCCCATGTGGTCAGGGAATAATTTGGGGAGAAGCTTCTCTTTTTCATTTTGTGACACCTCTTTTCTAGACCCGCCCGGTCATTCTTTTCCCATTTCTTAGCATAAGACTTCACACCCTGGGAATCATCAGATCATATCCCCCTTCACACCCCCCAGAGGGAGGGCCTTGGCCTAACTTGATTTCCCGGAGTCTAATCCCTTCTGGATCTTCAGATAATCAGGCCTCAATGCCGGGAAATGAAATTTTTCAGTTTCCTTAAACTGCAAACTTCATTGAGGGGAAAAGTAGGAATGCGAGGATTGGTGAGAGAGCTTTAAAGAGTTCAGGAAAAGGGAAGTTCCTTCTTCCTCATGTCCCTGATTTCCTTTAGGCAGGGATCCATGCCAAGTGACGGATCTCTCTTTCTCTCTCTCTCCTCTCTCTCTCTTTTTTTTTTTTTTTTTTAAGATTTTACTTATTTGACAGCTAGAAAGCACAAGCAGAGGGAGCAGCAGTCAGAGGGAGAAGCAAGCTCTCTGCTGAGCAGGGAGCCCAGTGCAGGACTTGATCCCAGGACCCCAGGATCATGACCTGAGCTGAAGGCACAGGCTTACCCAACTGAGCCACCCAGTGTCTCCATACTTGGTCTCTTTTAGTCCTCACGGTAAACCACGTGAGGTCAAGAGTTTGTATTTTCAGGTGAGGGGGCTCACTGAAATTAACTTCCTGGAGTCACAGAGCTGAAAATAATGGAGCAGTAACTCAAATTCTAGCACCTGTGCTCCCTACTCTTCCTTTCAGGTAGAGCAGGATGAGAGGCCGCCCCACCCTGTCCTTTACCCTGTAAGGGAAGGTGTAACTAGCAGTTAAGAACACAGATACTGGAGGGGCACCTGGGTGGCTCAGTGGGTTGAAGCCTCTGCCTTCGGCTCAGGTCATGGTCCCAGAGTCCTGGGATCGAGCCCCGCATCGGGCTCTCTGCTCAGCGGGGAGCCTGCTTCCCTTCCTCTCTCTCTACCTACCTCTCTGCCTACCTGTGATCTCTGTCTGTCAAATAAATAAATAAAATCTTTAAAAAAAACAAAACAAAAACCAACACAGATACTGGAGCAGGATGCCAGCTTGGGAAGCCCACCCTACCACTGAGTAGATATGTGAACTTCAGCAAGTCCCTTTGCCTCCTAGTGCTTCAGTCTTCTCATCTATAAAATGGGAATAAGTGTCTACTTCATAGTCCTAGAGATTGAGAGAATTAGTATATGTTATATATGTACTTAGAACAAAGCTTGACACACACAGGTGCTGTGTTATGTACATATTTGTTGTAATTACTGTCAGCCTTGCCACCATTAACACATGATGTGTCCCACAAGTCCCCTGCCCCTGGACACTCAGGATAGCCACTCTGTCAACAATCTGGTCTTAGACCTCCTATGCTCGACACTCCCTGTTAGGGTTATTCTCAGCAGGCAGATTGCTCCTCGAGTGCTGGGTGCTCTCCCACCTTTCTAGGTATTTCTGCAAGGTGCTGAACGTGCTACTCTGCAGGCAGTGGAGTCAGCAGATGTTTCTGGCTGTTTGAAACTCACCTGGTAAGGGGGGGCACATGGAATAGTAGAGCATTGCACAGGAATTCCCAGGTTTTCACCTTCACTCTGTCTCTAATTTCACTTGGCTCCTGGGGCTGTCACTTTCCCTCTCCAGCCAGAGCTGGCTGAACCAGCCCATCTTTACGCCATGGGGGAGGGCACAGAATGGCTTTAAGAAAATCTCCTAAGGTGAGGCAAATCTGGAGTTTTTTTTTTTTTTTTAGATTATTTACTTATTTATTTGACAGAGAGATCGCAAGTGGGCAGGTCCGGGGAGTGGGGGTGGGGGAGAAGCAGGCTTCCTGCTGAGCAGAGAGCCCGATGTGGGGCTTGATCCCAGGACCCTGAGATCATGACCTGAGCCCAAGGCAGAGGCTTAACCCACTGAACCGCCCAGGTGCCCCAAATCTGGAGATCTCTATGGTCAGCTTATTCACAGAACTTGCCAGTTGGCAAGAGCAGGAGTAGGGCATTGGGAATCCCTGTCCCCACCTCCCATCCTGCAGGGTACCTTTCCTTCCACCCTGGGAAGTGCTTGGAGAGACAGGAGAAGCCACCGAGTATTATCTGTTTGTGTTTCGAGGTGGGGGTTTGAGAGAGATGTGAGGTGTAGAATGGGAGCTGGCTGTGAGGACAATGGAAAGTGAGCCTTGGGCTTGGTCTAAGGATGGGTTGAGCTACTTTTACAGGTGGAAAGTGGAGGTGGTGGGATGTGAGTTAAGTGGGGAAGTGGGTTGGGGAGACACAACTACTGGCTGTCCGATTGGGGTGACCCACATAAACTCTGCAGGGCTTACCCCAGCCCAGAAGCAGGACACCCCTCTTTCTTCTTCCCAGGATCCATGCCGGCTTTGTTGGGACCACAGGGGGCTAGCCTCAGGTCCAAGGCCTGTTGCTTTAGGATGGGCAGGCAGAGAGAGGGTGGCTTTCTGCAGGTCAGAGACACCCGGTATTCAGAGGGTCACAGTGAACAAATATTGGAGAAGGGGTGTTACGAAGGAAGGAAGTGGATGTAGGAGAAGGTAGGAGGGGACAGTAGGCCTGGCCTGGGACAGTGATGCACAAAGGGAAAGAAGTTCCAATCTAAGTGTGACTGTCGGTGCTGGGAGCCTGAGGTGTCAAGACCCCACATTTAGGGAGGGATGGAGGAAGAGGGGGGATCCAGACCTGGGGCTAGGCACCTTGCTGGGTCTTCTTGTTTAACAGAGATGATTTTTGAGGCACCCAAATACATCCTCCCAAATAGCAAGGATCCCAAATCAGAGCCACTGATATCTGAGTTTGGAATGTATTCTTTTTCTCCTGAATAACCCCATTTATGATACTCGAGAACTATTTGGGGGCTGGCCTTAATCATTCAAATCCCAGAGTTAGTGACTACTTGGAGGGTAGCATCTCTCCCTTAACTAACTCCTTTGCGCCACCCTTCCCCACCCCGACCCTGTGCCCCAGTCCGCACTGGGCAGGTAGAAAAGACACAGCCAGTAGCAGGTGGCAGGCTGCCTTGTGCCTGGTCATCCGTGGTCCTGGAGGAGCGCAGACTCCACTTGCCCTGCTTTGGGGGGTGTGACAGCAGGTCTGAAACCCCAGCCTTGGCCCGTCTGCCATTAAGTAGGGCTGGGCCTTGCGGGACTGACTGGGGGAGCCGGCAAGAGAGGGAAAACGAGTCACAGCACACAACTAGTGCCCCAACACAAAATGCATGTCATAAATAGATGGGTATAGATCGGAATTCTGTTCAGAAAACATACTGAATACCTGCTCTGTGCTATAACTCCTCCAGCTGAGTCTGGGATAATTACTTTCCACCCTTTGTGGATGAGGAAACGAAGACCTAAAGAATTTGAGTGATTTGCTCAACAGCTACTTAGTAATAAAGCCGGGCTTGTAATTCAGGTTTACCGACTCCCAGAGCCTATGCTCTAAACCACAACAACCAGCCCTGGATTAAAATAGTTCCTGATCTGGGTGTCACTGGGCCAGTGGTTCTCAGCCAAACTGCAGGCTGAAGAGCTGAGACGAGGGGAAAAAAAAAGAAGCCAGGACCCTACTCCAGAGCAGTAGAGTCAGAATCTTTGGAGTGGGGCTCTCTGGCCTCAGCACTTCCTTAGAAACACTGCTGGCAATTTTGATGTGTAAACCTTTGAGAGCCACTGTCCTAGGCAAAACCATTTTGACAGTAGAGACCACCCTGGAAATGAAGGATGACCCCAGTGTAACTGGTTTTGCACACACCACTTTTCTCTTCCGATTAGTCCACTGACACAGTGACATACCGTGTAGACTCAGGATTCTGGATCAGACAGAGGGGCTTCCCACATGGGGCGGTGGGAGGTGGGTAGGCAACAACCTAGTCGAGGCTGGGCCCTGAAGCTATGAGCTGCTTCTGACATGTCTCAGCCCTTCTTGGGTGAGAGGCATCTCTGTCCACCCTGCCCAGTCATGCCCTCTGGGTCCAGGGCTCCTCTGACTGGTGCTGATACTTTTTTCCTGCAGGAGGTTTAAAGGAAAGGGAGATGGAAGCATGAAAGTAGGACGTGCAGTGCTGGAGGAGAGAAGAGGCAGGGGTGAGGCCTGTTAACAGCACAGTGAGGAGTTTGCAAGGCTGGCGGGGTGCGAGACTGTGTGTATGTGCGTGCGCGCCTGTGTGGTTCTGCCAGTACCGAGTCTGATGAATCTAGATAAAGTCACTCCAGGTCTCAGCGGGGAAATCCAGCGTCCTCCCTGCCCCCACCCTGGGCCACAACCAGAAAACCAGAGATTCTGATTGGGAGCCCCTCCGTTGCCCGTTACTCTGCTTGTTCCCTGGCTTTTGCTGAGTCATGCTCCTTGGTCCTCTCACTTGCTCCCAATTGGTACACTTTGACTCCTCCCTCACCCAGCCAACAACCCCCCAGTATGTTTAGATTGGGGTGAGAGCGACTCCTGAGGGGCAGAGATCCTGAGTGACTAACAGATTCCTAAGTTGGAAAGAACTGTTGAAGGATTGGGGCAATTCTGCTGGAAACTCAGACTTCCAGTTATCTGATCCCTTGGGCTGTAGTGGCCAGTGAGGCTCTTGTCTGTCTTGTCCTCTGCCCCACCCCCAAGGCTACTGGTGGAAAGGCAGTGGGTGAGTAGGGAGGTAGGAAGAAGCACTGTTAGGACTGTAACAGACAGCAGTTTGGAGAAGTGAGTGCTGCTTGCTTGTCATGGGACTATAAGCACTGTTTCTGGGAGATTAAGGGGGATACTGGTCTTGGGTGAGCAGACTGAGGTCACTTATGCACCCAGGAAAATCCTGGAAGCACCCCCCATCTATGTTCACTCCTATCCCTTTTATCTCCTGAGTCAGTGGCCCTTGACCCTGGCTGTACCTTAGAATCACCTAGACAGACTTCAAATGGGAGTGCTCAGAGATCCAAATTCAGTTGCTTTCCAGTGCAAGTCTTTTCTTAAGCTGCCAGGTGTTTCTGACTTGCAGCCCAGGCCGAGGAAGTCACTGAAGCGGGGCCTAAGGTCTTCTCCTCTCTTAGGTTACAAGATCACGATAATCCTGGGTGCTTAACTTGCCAGCTTCCTGACCCCCTTCCCTTCGCTTACCCGAGGCCGTAGCTGTGTTCTTATTTTACAACAGGGATGGCAGGTGTGGAGAGGTGAGGGAGCTTTCTCAGGATGTCAGGCCACACCTGACCCCATATCCAGTCCAGAGCCCTGTCCGAAGACCTAATGAGCGACCTCATGATTTCTTTGTTGTAAAGATTCTAAAGGAAGGACTTCTCCCCCACAATGTGCACCATACTGTGTTCCTTCTTGGATTCGCCTTTTGCCATTAGAGGGAGGAATTTAGATCTTGGACTCAGAAGACCTGGATTTGAATTCTGGTTCTGCCAGTGGTATTCTTGAACCCCATCCAAGCTTTAGTGATGGTAATCCTTTATGGGTTAGGTGTGGGAATGGAACAGAGAACATTCTTTTTCTTTTCTTTTCCTTCTTTTTTTTTTTTTTTTTTTTAAACAGAGAACATTCTTTGGAAACTTGAAAGTGTTTTGTAAATGTTGCTTCTGTGGAGCAATTACCTCATCAGCATCTGTTGTGACTGAGGGTTGTACGCTCAGGGCAGGAGCTCAGACTAGATCAGACTTGGGGAAACGCTGAGGTTGGCTGTCTCCTTTCTCTCCCCCTGAGAGGAGTTTCGGTGAGCCTTGCAGGGAGGCTCCAGGATTCTCCTCCCTCTGAGCCCCCAGACAGTGGGTGCTTAATCCTTCCTTCCAGCAATGGGTGAGGTGAAGGATGAAGCCTAGAAATGATCTTTGCAGGAGGTTAATGGGTGATCGTCTCGGCCCCTCCCTTCTACCTTTCGAGAGGCTGGTGGCCTCATTCCTTCTGCAGGCTTCCCTGGTTGTGCTGTCCTTGCCCCAAAAGCCTTCTGCATGAGGGGACGCCCCTCCTAGCTTGGTGTGGTCCTCAGCTGCTCCCAGTGGCTTATTGGGTCCTCCTGGGCCGTGCTGAGGCCCCAGGGAGCCCAGTGGACAGGGGAGTAGTTACAGGGAGTTAGCTTGTGTGACACTCACCCCCCCAGAGTTAGTGAGTTGGCTTTGAGCTCCTTCCATCTCCTATCGTAAAGGGAGGGAATGGGAGGTCTGGGTTGGAGAAGTGGCTCACCGTGTCCCAGGCAGCCACCGTCCTCCTCAGTTATCTGCCTCCTCTCTCTTTTCTGGACACGCTTGCCAGCTGGCATAGTTGCCAGGTGCTGAGTGGCATGTTCTCTCCCACTGGCCCATCCAAGAAATACTGGAGATGCTTGTTCCTGGACAGGCTTCCTTTAAAGGAGGGGGGCTGGGCAGTAGGATGGTAATAGGGAGAGAAAAGGGTTGGGGGTACAGTACGGGCAGCTGTGTTCCTATAGAGGTCCTATCCCTGGGGCTGAGCTGGGGCCTTGGGGACAGGTCCTAACCTTTAGACCTCTTCCCAGTCTGTGAATGAGAGGGAGAATCTCAGCTCCCCTAGGACTGCAGAGATGAGGGTGGGGGAGGGGATGCCTGATAGGAGGGGGCTTATGTCCTGGAGGTGGTGGGCTCTCCATGCCCATCTCCCCCAGCCAGGGCCCAGAGGCCCACGTTTCCTCTGCCTGACATTGCAGGAGTTGTCCAGGAGGAGACAGTTCCTGCGGGAGCACGCGGCTCCCTTCTCTGCCTTCCTCACTGACAGCTTTGGCCGGCAACACAGCTACCTGCGGATCTCCCTCACCGAGAAGTGCAACCTCAGATGTGAGTCCCCTTCCTGGGCCCCTGTCTGCTTGCTGAGGCAGCTTCTGAAATCTCCCCACACCCAGGAAGCCTCGTCAGCCCTCCCCATTCCCTTCGAAGCGTCTCCTCCCACCCTTCTTCCCTGCTTGCCTGGTGGGGTTGTGGGTCAAGATAAGGGTCAAGGTTGACTTGTAGGATCCTGGGAGCTGGGTTCTACTTGGAACTAGATTTGAAAACAGAACTGCAATGGAGGTTGGTCCTAAATCTCAGTCTTCAGGGCTCTTCCTTCTTCCCTCCTGTTTCCCATGGTGCCCAGCTATCAGGATGTGGCCAGGGGCAGGAGTCATGCTGGACACCGCCGACACATGAGGTACACAGCAGTGCCGGTGGCTGGCACTGCCAGCCACTGAGACACCCCAGGCCTGTGACAGAAGTTGCTGGGGCCCAGGCTAATACACAGAGTATTCATTTCGTAGTCATTTATGGAGTGCTCTGGAGGTGTAGCTGCTGCTGGAAGGACTTTCAAAGTTTCTCTCTCTCTTACTTTCCATGGTTGCTCCCAATAAGAAATGTGTTTACTTCATGGCCCAATAAAGACATGCGCGTATATAGCAAACGTTTAGCCAAACAATACTCACTGCATGCAGTTCTGATGTTCTTTAGTTATTCTAGTCTATCTAAAAAGACCAATTCTGGACCCTTTACTAATTTGACTAAATAACCCTATACTAGATCTTGATCCAGTCCTTGATAAACTCCCGTGGGAGCAGATGGGAGGGGATAGTGCCCCCTTAACCTGCCAGAGCTCCCCTCATTTGTCCCATTCTACTGCCTCCCCTGAGCAAGTAGTACCTCAGTTTTCCCAACCTGTGAAATGGGTCGAATAACCTGAAATAGACTGGACATGAGGGCACTTGTCACTACAGAGGAGTGTGACTTCACAGGTCAGAGAGGACCTCCCGGCCTCATGACCCAAACACATAGGGGTCACTGTTTGCTACAGCGGATGAAATGAAAGAGGGTGACCAGTGCCAGAAGGAATGGGCTGAGGGCCAGGCAGACCCGGCTTAGCCGCCCCCCACACTGAGGGAATGTATTTTGACATCCCCCACATCAGGCCGGGTTCTGCTCTCTGCCTGATTCATCCTCTTTAACCTGTTCCTTCAGCCTCCCCTCTGAGGGGAGAGGCGGTGTTCCTGTGTCACGGTGAGAAAGGTAAGGCCTGATGAGAGTCTGTAGCATTTGTACCCGCTCAGATTCGGCAAGCTCGTTCCTCACCATCCAGGTGGGGTTCAGGAGAGACTTCTGTCCTGGTAGGGAAGTGGAGGTCTGGAGGCACCATGGGCCCCAGTGCTATGGTCATGGCTTACCTCCCCATCCCCTCCCTTCTTCAGGTCAATACTGCATGCCCGAGGAGGGCGTCCCACTGACACCCAAGGCCAACCTGTTGACCACAGAGGAGATCCTCACCCTCGCACGGCTCTTTGTGAAGGAAGGTATAGACAAGATCCGGCTTACGGGGGGAGAGCCGCTCATCCGGCCAGACGTGGTAGACATAGTGGGTAAGTTTGACAAAAGCCGCGGCCACTTCTCCCAGCTCCCACTGTATCCAGCTGGATTTCGGCGTTCATATTGGCGGCTGACATCCGTTCAGAACATAATGCTCGCTTGGCCCTACCGCCCTCTGACTGTCGTTATTCCCATCTTGTTAGGAAATGAGGCCCAAAAGTTCAGTGACTTGCTCAAGGTCGCAGAGCTGGTAAGTGCCAGAGCCAGTGGTTTGCCCTCGCTTTTAGGCTAAAGTCCTCACTGGGGCCTTGAGGACCATGTGGTCTGGCTCTTGCTGACCTCTGAGACCTCTCGCCTGCCCTTCTGCCTCTGTCCCGCCCCTCCATGCACACCCCCACACCTTTGGACTCACTCTTCCCCTTGCTGGGAGCACAGGGCACAATGCCTGCTCATTCAGGTCTCTGCACACATGTCCTTTCCCTAAGGAGGCCTCCTTGACCATTCTCTCCAAAGTACATCCCCACATCCATACCCCAGCCACTCTCTGTCCCAGACGTTGGCAAGCTAGAGCCCACGGGCCTAATCTGGGCCAGCACCTGGTTTTGTATGGCCTGCAGGCTAAGAATGGTTTTTATATTGCTAAATGGTTAAAAATCAATCAAAAGGATATAGCGTTTTGTGACACAGGAAAGTTATATGAAATCAGAAATTCACTGTTTGCTAATAAAGTTTTATTGGAACGTAGCTGCGCCTGCTCATTTACATATTTCCCAGGGCTGCTTTTACAGAGCTGAACAGACCATGTGGCCACAAAGACCATGTGGCCAGCAAAGCCAAAGTAGTTACTGTCTGGCCTTTTGCAGAAAGAAAGTAACTACCGCTACTCTATCCTCTTGTTCTTCCTTATTTTTTCTTCATAGCATTTGTCTCATCCACGGTTATGTTACTTGGTTCTATGTTTATGTTTCCTTTGTACTGTCTCTCCCTCCCATTAACTGGCATGAAAGCTCTGGGAGCCGAGGCAGCTTTGGTTCCCAGCCATGTTCCCAGCATGTGGGCACATGCCTGACATGTAGCTGGTGCTCACTGAGACTTGTTGGTTTGACGTGTGATCTCTCAAGTTAGAACATTCCTGAGTGCGAATGTCGGCTGTGCCTCTTACTAGCAGCATACCTTTGGGCAAGTGTTTTTTGTTTGTTTGTTTGTTTGTTTAAGATTTTTAGTTATTTATTTACTTGAGAAAGAGAAAGAGAGAAAGCATGAGTCCAAGCAGGAGCGGAGGCAGGAATGGCAGAGGGAGAGGGAGAAGCAAACTCCCCGCTGAGCAGGGAGTCTGCAGTGGGCTCCATCCCAGGACCCTGAGATCAGGACCTGAGCTGAAGGCAAACGCTTAACTGACTGAGACACCCAGGGGACCCTGCACAACTTTTTAAAAATCCATTCTAAGTCCCCAGGCAGAGATAAAGTTTACCTGAGCAGGAAATGAGCAGAAACGCCTACCTCATGGCAAAGTGCTCTGTAAGGGGTCACCCCAGAAGGCCTCTTGCCATGCCTTGCTTCTGAGCCCCAAGGTCAGGGAGGAAGAGATCTTAAGCTTCTATAGTTGTAGATGATGGAATCAGAGGAAAATAAGGCTCCCGATTCTCGGATCTGAGCCCCCACCCCTGCTGCCCTGGGTGGGATCTCCCAGGCCTCCAGTCTCTGCCTCATTTGCCGGCTCAGTGAATGTTCTCTGGAGGCTTCTTACATGGCTGGTACTGGGCTGGAGGCACAAAGGTGAATGAGCTGCAGACCCTGCCATTGAGGATCCACAGCCCATTGATGGAAACAGCCACCAGAGCCAGCTGTCTGATCAGGACAGAGCATGAGGGACCCAGGTGCCCTGGAAGCCTAGGGGAGGTACCCTTGACAGTCTTTTCTTCCCTCCTTCCCCGCGGCCAGCTGACTCCAACTGCCACTGATTACGTGACCTGGGATCCTGTCATCATTCCTGTGCTGGAGGAGCTGGCCCAAGGGAGCTGACCCCCTGTTCCAGATGGCCCCTCAGAGCTGTAAACAGCCTGGGTTCCAGGAAAGAGCTGAACCTGCTGAGCCCGGCTGACTGCCGGCCCCGCCCCCTGATTCAGGCTGCATCATCTGCCCTCTGGCATGGGTCCTGTCTTAAACCCCTGTGTCCCATCCCAGGGCCTGTGGGAGAGCAGAGTGGGTGGGGATCACTGCTGGTCAGAGGGAGGATGAGTACAGACACGAGAACACAGGCCTGCCACTGACCTGCATAGTGGCAGGAATAGAAGCCAGGAAAGCTGGCAGCCCCGTTCCCACTCTGCCATTGCCCAGCCAGGGAACTGGCTTCCTTCCCCACTCTGAACCTCGGTGTCCTCATCTGTTCAGTGGCCCCTTCAAGGGCCTTTCGTGCTGTGCTGGCCCATGGTTTACGGGTCCTGGCTGACCAATAAGAGTTAATCGGCATATAGATGTCAGGTAGGATAAGGCCCCAACCGCAGTGACCTCCAAGGGGGATTTATCTCCCACCTCCAAGAGTGCTGGTTAAGGGGGAAAGACAGGCCTCCCCTTCCTCCCAGTGCTGCAAAAGATGACAGCTGCTAGGCCGAGGACCGCTGTGGCACTGAGCTTGCTAGTATCTGGACATCTCTGAGCCTAGCTCCTTTGGTCTTCCCCAGAGACAGTTCCTTAGAGCAAAGCTGCCCTGAAGGACAGGGCAGGTGGGTGCTAGTGGGGAAGCAGGGCTGAGGGGAGGGGAGGGACTAGCCCTCCAAGCTGGGATGCTCACCAACCCTTGTCCCCACCCTCTCAGGTGGGAGTAGCAAAGGACCCCACCCAGGGAAGCAGAACAAAAGCATTGCATGTTTGGGGGAGCCTGCTGTCCTGATCACTTCGGATCCCTGCCCGAACCCTGGTGCTGCAGAATTCCCTAGTGGGAGACTGCCCAGGCCGCTCTGGGTCCCTATCTGCCGTCACCGTGATTCCCCCTGGGCCAACCCTAGCACTCCTCCCTGCTGGCTTGTGTGTGCAGGAGTTCCTCTACCCCTTCTTTTGCAGCAGACCTGTGTGGAGCAGGACAGGCCACTAGAAATCTTCTGGCTGGTGGCATTGTTTGCTCTCCGTGCTGTGTGACGGGGTGACTGGTGCTCACACACAGCCTTGGGCACTTGGCGTGTGGCTGCAGCGGGATTGTAACTGAGCGGATGTAACTCATTACATCTTAATTAGTTGAAATTGCCACTCCCTGAAATGGCCGTCCTGTTGGACAGTGAAGTTGTGGCATTTTTGCATTTATCATTCTATATCTCATTTTTAAAAATGAGAGACGGTGTTTTTGGACTTGACGAGGATCCTGCCCTGTGTCTTTCAGGGCTTCCCCTTTCCATGCAACCAAACTTCGCATGGGTCCTCCTGAGCTACAGCCTCTTAATGTGAGGCTAGCACACTTTATCCTGCTGGGGAACATTTGGGCTGTCCCCAGTGTTTCGATGTTTCAAGCAGCACTGTTTGGAACATACTCATTCTGGCTCGCGTGTCCCGGAGTGCACTTCCTGTGGGAGGGGAATTGTTGCCTGGTAGGATGGGTGAATGTTTAACTTTGGAAAACAATTTGGTGTTATCTTACAAAGAATTCCTTCCAGCTTCCTCTGACCCAAGTCCTCCTCTGACCCAAGTCCTCCTCTGCGCTTAGTATTCTTATTCTGTTTTTTTGCCAGTTGAACAAGGATGAAATGGTATTTTATTTGGTCTTAATTTTTATTTCCCTGTTTAAGAATGAGGTCAAGCATCTCTCAACATGTGTATCAGCTCCGAATATCTTTTTTCTTTCCTGTGTAATACCACCTTCTATCTTGTTTCTCTTCTTTCTGTTTTTGTTTTTTTTTCATATTGGTGAGGTAAAAGTTCTTATGTTGCAAATGTCTCTTCCCAGTTCGACAAAATAAGCAACATTTTGTATAAGAATTCTTTTCATCAAAAGTGGTTGTTCAGTGGATCCCTTTTATCCTTTATAGTCAATTCTTTTCATTTCTTTTTAAGGAAACACCTCACCCAAGGTCAGAACAGCTCCCTCTGTTTCTACTAAAACAGTTAAAATTTTGCCTTTTGAGCCTGGTGGTGGGTATTATGGAGGTCACGGATTACATGGAGCACTGGGTGTGGTGCATAAACAATAAATCTTGGAACACTGAAAAAAAAATTAAATAAATAAATAAAATTTTGCGTTTTGTTTATCTAAGTCCTCAGTTCATCTGTGGCCAGTTTTTGGGAATCCAGTTTCTTTTTTTTTTTTTTTCCCCCCATGTGATAGTCTCATTTTCTCTGCATTCTGCTCCTTCTTACTGAAACCTCTGGCTCCTCGGTAAATCTGCCATATGTGCATTTGTGTGCTGGGTGCTGTTCTGTTGGTTGGCTTGTCTGTCTCCATGCCAGTATCACACAGCCTTGATCACTGTAGCTTCACAGTAAGGCCACTATCTGCTCAAGAAAATTCTTTTTATTCTTTAGCGGTGTTTTAGCTATGATTTGTTCATGGACATTTTAGAATCAACTTAGCAAGTTCCATGGAAAATTCTGTTTGGATTCTTTTTTTCTTTTTCTTTTCTTTTTTTTTTAAATTGTGTTAAAGTACACATAGCATAAATACACATAGCATAAAATGTACCATCTTAACATTTTTCTTTTTCCTTTGGAGAGGAAAAGTGCACCCATGTGTGTTGACATGCACTCGTGGGTAGGCAGAGTGGGGCCAAGGGTGATGGGAGAGACTTTTAAGCAGGCTCCACATCCAGAGCGGGTGGCCTGATGTGGGGTTCGATCTCACGACCCTGAGATCCTGACCTGAGCTGAAATCAAGAGTCGGACGCTTAACCAACTGAGCCCCTCAGGCGCCCCTGTTTTAACTATTTTTAAGCAAACAGTTCAGTGGTACTAAGTACATTCATACTGTTGTGCACCATTCCACCATCAATACCTGTAACTTTTCATCTTGTAAATCTAAAACTCTGTAACCATTAAAAAATAATCTCCCATTCTCCATTCTCCCCAACCCCTGGCAAACACCATTGTGCTTTATCTTTATGAGTTGGGCTATCCTAAGAATTTCATGTTAAGTGGCATCATGCAGGATTTGTCTTTTTGTCTCTGACATATTTCATTTAGAATAGTGTTCTCAGGGTTCATTCATGTTACAGCATATTGCAGCATTTCTTTTTAAAGCTGAATAATATTTATGTATATACCATGTTTTGATAATCCAATCATTGGTCAACTTGGGTTGCTTTCACCATAATGCTGCTATGAACATGGGTGTAGAAATCTCTATGAACTTCTGCTTTCAGAAAGATTGTGGAAGTGGAATTGCTGGGTCAGATGGTAATTCTATTTTTAATTTCTGAGGGAATACCCATACTATTTTCCACAGCAGCTGTACCACTTTACATTCCCACCTATGGTGCACAAGGTTGTACTTTCTCCACATCCTTACTAACACTTGTTTTTTCTGTTTTTGTTTTGTTTTATTTTGTTTTTTGATAGTAGGATGTGGGGTGGTATTTCACTGTCATTTCAATTTGCATTTCCCTGATAACTAGTAATGATGAGCATCTTTTCATATGCTTATTGGCCACTCTTATATCATCTTTGGAGAAATGTCTATTCAAATCCTTTACCCATTTTTGAATTGGGTTGTTTGGTTGTTGCTGAATTTTAGAAATTCTCTTATATTCTGGATATTAACCCTTTATCAGATACATGATTTAGAAATATTTTCTCCTATTCTGTGGCTGCTCTGTAGATCGTGTCTTTTGATGTACAAATTTTTAAATATTCCTAAAGTCCAATTTGTCTATTTTGTTGTTGCCTGTGCCTTTGGTGTCACATCCAAGAAACCAGTGCCAAATCTCGTGTCACAGCTTTTATACTATGATTTCTTTCAAGAGTTTTGTTGTTTGAGGACTTATATTTCAGTCCTTGAGCTGTTTCAAGTTAATTTTGAATAAGATGTTTGGTAACGGTCCAACTTCATTCTTTGGCACGTAAGTATCCAGTTTTCCTAACACTAAATTTGTTGAAAACACTGTTCTTCCTCTTTTTTTTTTTTTTAAGATTTTATTTATTTATTTATTTGGCAGACAGAGATCACAAGTAGGCAGAGAGGCAGGCAGAGAGAGAGCCTGATGCGGGGCTTGATCCCAGGACCCTGAGATCATGACCTGAGCTGAAGGCAGTGGCTTTAACCCACTGAGCCACCCAGGTGTGCCTTCCCATTCCTTTTGAATGGTCTAGGTACCCTTAAAATCATTTGACCGTATGTGCAGGGACTTATTTCTGGACTGTATTTCATCAGCGTGTATACCTTTGTGAGTTCGACCCTGTTTCGATTACTGTAGCTTCATGATAGGTTTTGATACCGGGGAAGTGTGAGTCTTCCATTGTTCTTCCTTTTCAAGATTGTTTTGGCTATTTGGACTTTCTTGAGATCCCATATGAATTTTAGGGTGGTTTTTTCTATTTCCATAAAAAATGCCTTTGGTTTTTGATAGATATTGCAGTGAATCCTTAGGTTTTTTTTAAGGGAGTATTGTCAAGTTAACAATATTAAGTCTTCCAATCCATCATGCATGTCCATTTAACTTTCTTTGGGAATGTTTTGTAGTTGTCATTGTAGGAACCTTTCACCTCCTTGGTTATTAATTCCTAAGTCTTTTATTCTTTTGGATATTGTAAATGGAATTATTTTTGTAGTTTTCTTTTAAGAGGGTTCATTGCTTATGTATCTGTTGGGATTTTAATTCCACTTAAACCCATATATCAAATTGTTGAGAATACATCTTTTTTGTTCGTACCCCCACCTTCTCACAACCATCTACTTCCTTTGCCCTTCTCTTTGCTCTACGTGGCTGACACTTGGGGTCACCCAGGGTGACCTTGCCTATTGGGTTTCTGATGCATTTAAGTTTCTGCCCTGGTTTTTGACAGTAGCTGAATTCCCTCCAGAACTAAAACTCCCACAGGACATCCTTGCCTCCATGATGACTTAGTTGGATTCCTAAATTAATTTTTCCTCCATGTGCCTTTGGCCCTAGATATGGTAATGGATCCCCAATGTTGCTAGTCTGAGTAGTATTGGAGCTTTTAGTTCTGTCCATATTGGGGCAAGTAGTTCTTTCATTAACTTCTTCATTTTAACCATCAGGATTAATCCTGTTTTATGCTAGGATCCTGATGGATAATGTCTTTTTTTTTTAATTGCATTTTCTAATTGTTTTTGATATATTATAGCATTGATAGGAAACTTAGGAAAATATGTTTAGATTCTTTGGAGTTTTCTATATTAGCAACCATATCATCTGCAACTAAGGGCGTTTTTTCTCCTTATTGTCGCTTTTAATTTCCTTTTCTTGTCCTGTTGCAATATCTAAAATCTCAAGTGTAATTTTGAATAGTAGTAGTAATAAAAGAATGTTTCTAACGTTTCCCCATTTAGAATATTTCTTATTTTTTTCACCAGCTACTTTAATCAAATAATGAAGTTCCCTTCCTAGTTTAAGTTTTTTAAAGATTATACTTTTTTATGTATGTTAGGATGAGCTATGATTTTTTTTTCCCCTATTACTGTGAATGACATTATGGCTTATCTTATATTACTCCTGTAGTACACCCAACCTAGTCGTGGTAAACTGTGCTTTTATCTATTATTAAGTTCAGTTTATTGATACTTTAAATTTTTGTGTCTGTATCCATGAGTAAAATGGGCATGTAATTTGCCTTCCTCATGCCAGCTTTAACTGATTGTGAAATTAGGTTTCAAAGAATGAGTTGAGTAGTAGTATTAGTCCATTCAGGCTGCTGAAACAAAATATAGATTAGGTAGCTTATAAACAGCAAACATTTATTTCTCATAGTTCTGGAGGCTGAAAATCCAAGATCAAGGTGCCAGTATGGTCAGGTGAGAGCTCTCATCTGGGTCAGAGTTACCATTGTATTGGTCACAGGGCAGAGGGAGGTCTGTGGTATCTCTGACTAGAGCACTAATCCTTCCACCTTCAAGACCTAATCACCTGCCAAAGGCCCCGCCTTCTAACACCATTACACTGAGCATTAGGATTCAACACGTGAACCTGGGGGGGCGGGGCAGGAGACAAACATCGTAGCACAGAGTATTCCGCTCAGTTCTTTCATCTGCAAGAGTTTGTGTTAGTCTGAGAATCACTTCTTTGAAAATTTGATCTCACCTGGAAAATTGTGCCTGGTATATTCTTTGCAGGGAGATTTTTAACTGATGCTTTAATTCCTTTAATAGTTATTGCACTAGGCAAATTCTTGACTTCTTTTAGAGTCAGTTTTGGTAGTTCTGTGTGTGTGTGTGTGTGTGTGTGTGTGTGTGTGTGTGTTTTTAGACATTTGTCATTATTTCTGATTTCTAATTTATTGGTATGAATTTACTGATAGTATTTTCTTATTTTTTAATCTGTTTTACTTGCAGTTTGGGATTTGTTAATATTACTATGTTTTATTTGTACCTTATCTCTTTTCTGTTTCTTGATAAATCTCACAAGGTTTACCTATTGTGCTAGTCTTCAACAAACCAACTTCTAGATTTGTTGAATCTTACTGTATATTTGTATACTGTTTTATTACTTCTGCCTTCCATCCTGGTGTAGCCTATTGCTTTATAACATTTAGTTGTGAGTATTTAATTTTAATTCTGATTTGCTCTTCGATCTATGACATTTATGTACATCTATGTACTGTTTTTAATTTCTAAATATATAAGGATTTTTCATTCATATTTTATTAAATTATAATTTAATTGTGTAGTAGTCAGATATCTATATGATAATTATTTTTAAAAATTTATTGAGGCTTTCTTTATGACCTAGTATATTGGCAGATTTTATAAATGTTCTGTGTGTGCTTGCAGAGAATGGTTATTTAATTATTGGATGGAGACATCTCTATTTGTTCATTGGAGCCAGCTTGTTAATTTTATTGTTCAAATCTTTAGTTATCTCCATTTGCTGGCTTTCTACCTGTTTGGCCTGCCAATAATAAATAAGTGGGTAGATTTGTTAATTTCTCCCAGCGGTCCCATTTCTTTTTATTTTATATATAATAGAGATGATTTTATTAGGTTCATATGTGATTAGAATTGTTATGTCTTCTTCATGAATTTTATCTTTTATCACTATGTAGTAGTTCCCTCTATAATGATATTTTGGGTCTTTAAGCTCTGTGTATTTTATTTTATTAAAGTTGTATTGGCTTGCTTTTGGCTTTAGTAAGACCCTTGCATCTGGTTTCACTTTTTATTTTAAGCCTTTTTATGTTCTTATGCTTTAGATCTCTTTGTAGTAACAGCCCATAGCTATTACTTGCAATTTCTTTTACCAAATTTGACCATCTCTGACTTAACTTGTGAGTTGATTTTAGGTAACTTTATTGTAACTATTGAAATAGTTGGACTTGTTTCTATAATCTTTTATCTGTGATACTTTTTCTATGTTTCTTTTTCTTCTCTTTTGGCTTTTAACTAAATGATCCCTCCTTCTTCTCCCTAACAAGACAAGAACGTTAGCACACTCTCAGGCCCTTGATTTTTGTCACCCCCTCACCCCACCCTTACTATTGTTATTTTCTAGAATTTTATCTCTATGTTATCAGGGCTAGGTTGCCCACCTGTGTGTGTGTGTGTCTCTCTCTTCTTAATTTAAAATACATTTTTTTAAGATTTTATTTTTTTATTTTTGAGAGCGCAAGCACAAGTTGGGGGAAGGGGGAGAGGGAGAATAGACTCCCTGCTGAAGCAGGGAGCCCCATTGTGGGATTTGACCAGGACCCTGGGATCATGACCTGAGCTGAAGGCAGACACTTAATTGACTGAACCACCCAGGCACTCCCTCTTTAACAATGTTTTTTAGCAATTTTATTTATTTGAGAGAGAGAGAGAGAGCACACACAACGTGGGAAGAATAGAGGGAGAGGGACAAGCTGGCTCCACGCTGAGCATGGAGACTGATGTGGGGCTCGATCCTATGAACCTGAGTTCATGGCCTGAGCTGAAATCTAGAGTTAGATGCTTAAAGGACTGAGCCACCCAGGTGCCCCCCTCTGTGTCCCTTGCAAGCACTCTGTGTTCTTTAAGATAACAACAAACCAAGTGGATGCTGACACTCCCAGGGCAATGGGAAGTTATGTAATACTGTTTAGTAAAATCCTCCCACTGCTTCCTGACTGTATTGTGGTTTGCCTGTTTCTCTTTCTCTCCTAATGCACAGTCCCTAGGAGATGGGAGGGTGTGGCTTGTGCCAGCCGTAGCTGGAACCCCAGTGTCCTGGCTCCCCCCTAATATTCCTGGCTTCCCCCTAATGTTCCTGGCTTCCCGGTTCCCCCACAAGGTCTCACACTGGTCTATCCCAGCAGTTACTACTCTGCTGTCTCAGTCCTGGCCACGCTAATGAAGAGCAGATTTCCCCTGTGAGGGGTCTGAGCAGGATCCCTTTCCTTTGGCTTTTCTTTAAAAAAAAAAAAGTGTTTTTGTTTGTTTGTTTTTTAAGGAATTACTAAGATATTTGCTCACCCTGGATTCCTATAATTCCTGCAGCATCTACTGAATTGGTTTTTCATCTTATTTGTGTATCTAATAGTGAATCTAATTTTGGTGGTGAATCTAATCAAATCTGGCAGGTAGTTTTTATAATGTTTTAGAGTAGTAGTTTTATAATGTTATTTGAATGCATATAAAATTTTAGGTTCAAGTTTCATTCCTTTGTTAAGAATGTCACTACATTGTCTCCTGACGGCCAGTATTGCTGTTGAGAAAAGTCTGATGTTGGTTTGATTCTTGCTCCTGGTAGATGCTATATTCTTTCTCTCTGGAAGTTATTAGAGTGTTTCCTTGTATCTGATTTTCTTAAATTTTGCAATAATATCCCTAGAATAGGTTTTTCCTTATTTGTCCTGTTGACATTCAACGAAATTGTTCCTTCAGTACTAAGCCATTTCTTTTAAATTTGGAGAAATTCTCTCCATTATTTCCTCAGATAGTTCCTCCTTGCCAGCTTAATTTGTTTTTCTTGGGACCTCTGTTATTTGGATGTTGCCCCTTCTACTTATAGCTGCCCCCGTTTTTAAATTATGTTTTGATTTCTTATTCTCTTCCTCTGTTTTATTTTTTCAAAGATTTTATTTATTTATTTTATTTGAGAGACAGTAGGCAAGGAGGGCTGGGGGCAGAGGGAGAAGGAGAGAATATCAAGCAGACTCTGCCTTGAGTGCAGGGCCCAACTAAGGGCTCGATCTCACCACTCTGGGATCATGACCTGAGCGGAAACCAAGAGTCAGGCACTTAACCCAGTGAGCTACCTAGGCACCCCTCTCTTCCTCCTTTTCCTGGGAGAGCCCTAAATCTTATCTTCTAACTTACCATATTACTGTATATCTAATTTCTTGTGTTTTTTTATTTCATGATTACGCCCTTACCTACTATGTCTTTACCCTTGCTTTTTATGATGAAAAATGTTTCATCTTATTAATATCCTGTGTTATTTCTTTTACTGTATTGATCATGTTTCTGTTACATCAGTCTGTTTTAATCATTTTCCTTCTATTGGTATATATTTTATAGGAGGATGGGGTTCAGGGATCCCAGTTGTCCTTCCCAAGAGTCTCCTTAGTTTAGGTAGGTAAACTTGTTCCCCTGAGGATATTCACTATTCTGTATGGCAGTACTCCATGGAAAAAGATTTAAGGCCAGATCTTAGTCTCTGATAGGCCCATGGGGCTAACTAAAGAACTGAGAATATGACAGTTACCCACTCATGTTTGTCATTTCCCCACCAAAAAACTGACCTTGCCATGTGTGACTGCATGAGTTGTATAGTACATGATGCCGGGAGTGACTATTCATTTAGATGAAGGTAACGGCACCTCCCACCATCATCTAATACAGCAGCTCTGCGGGTCTTCACCTTATATCCCCAGTGAGAAACAGATTTGGCAAGAGGCAGTTACCCTTGATTTTAATCCACCAGTTGTGGGGCTTTGGAGGAGGTAGATGGAGGAATGAATGCCTAAGACTATTGTCTTCCACTCCCATTCCAGAAGGGCCGTGGCAGTTTCCCTGAATTTACCTCCAGTGGATTCCCCAGCGAGTGCGCTGGAGTTGTTGACACCAGATTTCTTCAGTGAAGGGACACGGGATGATTGTTCTGAGGCATCAGTGGGTGAGGGCGAGAATGGAACTTGAATGGCTTTATTTTCCCTGGACTGCTAACTTTCTCTCAGTTGCCTTCAACCCCAGGCTACAAACACCCTCCCCCACACCAATTCAAAAGCACTCTCCTTCCGGTGTTTCTGGAGATTTTCATTTTGTAAAAGTTCCTAGACTCTGTGTTTCTTCAGAGTTGATTTGCTAAAGGGAGCCAACTACTGCTAATTTTCCATATTTTACTTTCCCACAGTCAGGCTCTTCTCTCCCCTTTTTTAATATTAAAAACTGCCAGTTATTCACCAGCAGAAATGGGTTTATTCGAGGATAAAAGAGAATTGCAATCTGGGCCGGACAAGCTGTGGCAAAACCAGAGGAGAGTCTGGAGAACAAAAGGAGATAGGCTTTTTGTGAAGAAAGGGGGTAAATCAGAAAGGCTGCTATAAATGAAAAATCCATTGAAATCAACAGGGAGTTGCAACTATGGTGGCTTCTCCTTGACTGAGCTGTGGCAGGGAGGGGGAAAGGAAAGTGTTTCTTTCTCCAGCTGGCAAAGTCAAGTAGTATCCATTTGCAAGGTCCAGTCCCTCTTTTCCTGTTTGCTTTGCAGGTGATAGAGCTTGATAGAGTTTGAGAGCGTTCCCCCTGCTGAAACCTCCCAACTTCATTTTAGTGGGGTTTCCCATGATTAAATTTTTTTTTAAAACAATAACTTTTATTTTTAAACTTTTATTTTCTTATTACAAGAATAGTGCATGTTTATTTCAGATAAGCAAAAATAATTTCATTATATCAATAGAATATCAGTAGAATATCTACTGCCCCCATTACAACTGTCAACATTTTGGTTTGGTGACCTGCCTGTCATTTTGCTTTGCATCTGGTTCCTAACTACTGTTTTCAACCTGGATTTTAATATAACATGTATATTTCCCAACATCCCTAACACCATTTTAAGAGTCAGTTTTTGGTTACATAATATTTCATCATCCAGACAAAGCATAACTTAGCCTGTTTTCTGTCTTCAGATACAGAGTTTATCTCCAGAAAAGTTACATAATTATGCTCTTAAATCATGATCATGTGCATTTCCACACACCCCTACCTAAACTGGGTGTTAACTTTGTGAGCTGCTGTTGTCTTTTCCTTAGTCCAGCTTGTCTTGGGCACTTTACTTCTGGTTTCTGCACTCGTGCACAGCTAAGCTGATTGTTCGCCAAGATTCGTGCATTCAGGTAGTTTGAAACAAATTTTAAATCTGGATAAGTGAATATAAAAATCATCTATAACCCTCCTGATCAAAGATAACTACGGTGGACATTTTTACACAGTATCTTTTTCTATATTTAAATATAAGCCTTGGGGCACCTGGGTGGCTCAGTGGGTTAAGCCTCTGCCTTCAGCTCAGTTCGTGAACTCAGGGTCCTGGAATCAAGCCCTGCATGGGACTCTGCTCAGCAGGGAGCCTGCTTCCCCATCTCTCTCTGCCTGCCTCTCTGCCTACTTGTGATCTTTGTCTGTCAAATAAATAAATAAAATCTTAAAAAAAAAAAAGATTTTAAAAAATATATATAAACCTTGGGTTTTGTTTTTTCGGTTTTTGGTTTTGTTTTGGGGGCGGGGTTATTTGTTTTGTTTTGTTTTTTGGGTCCCATTTCATTGTTTTGTATACAATTATGGGAGAATCCCTTTGCTCAATTCCAGGTCACTCATTTGCTCTTCATAGCTGTCCATTCTGTTTTCCCATCTAGCTTTTTCTTTTTCTTTTCTTTTTTTTTTTTTTTTCCTTTGTAAAGATTTATTTGAGAGAGAGTGGGTGCACAAGCAGGAGAGGGAGAGAGAGAATCTCAAGCAGATGGCCTGCTGAGCATGTAGCTCAACTTGGGGCTCCATCCAGGACCCTGAGATCATGACCTGAGCCAAAATCAAGAGTCAGATGCTCAGCTGACTGAGCCACCCAGACACCCTAGTTTTGTTTTGTTTTGTTTTTTTCTTTCTATAACTATACTTTTATTTTCCAGAGTTCTAATTAGTTCTTGTTCTTGTTTTCAGGATGCAATATTTATCCTCCTGAGGATATTAACTGATTTTTTTTGACTCTATAATTCACATTGTTAACTTCAGGTGTATAGCACAATGATTCAATATTTGTATATACTGCAAAATGAACACGATAAATCTGGGTAACATCTATCAGTAATTGTAATTATTTTATAATTATAATTATTTTCCTTGTTATTTATGATTCCTTGTTATTTAAGATCTACTGTCTTAGCAGCTTTCCGATGTTGAATATAGTATTATTAACTATAGTCACTGTGCCGTACATTACATCCCCATGACTTGTTTTATAACTGACGCGTGTACCTTTTGACCCCCTTCACCCATTTTGCTCACCTCCTATCCCTCACCTCTGACAACCTGTTCTCTTTATCTGTGAATTCAGGTTTGTTTTTTTTTTTGGTTTTTTTTTTTGGTTTTAGATTCCACATACAAGTGAGCTTACATGGTATTTGTTTTCCTCTGTTTGACTTATTCCAATTAGCATATGCCTTCAAGGTCCATCCATGTCCTTACAGATGGCAACACTTCCTTTTTTATGGTGAAATAACATCCCATTGTATTTTTGCATGCACGTGTGTGTGTGTGTGTGTGTGTGTGTGTGTGTGTGTATACCACATTATTTTTTTATCCATTCGTTATCAGTGGACATTTAGGTTGTTTCATGTCTTGGTTTTTGTAGATAATGCAATGAACAATGGGAATGCATATATCTTTTTGAGTGAGTGTTTTTGTTGTGGGAATTTTTTTTCCAGATAAATATACCCAGAAATGGAATTGTTGGATCATATGATAGTTCTAATTTTAAGTTTTAGAGGAAACTCTGTACTGTTTTCCATAGTGACTGCGTCAATTTACATTCCCACCAACATTGTACTAGCATTCTCTTTCTACCGCATCCTTCCCAACACATTATTTCTTGTCTTTTTGATCATAGCCATTTTAAGAGGTGTGAGGTGATATCTCACTGTGGTTTTGATTTGTATTTCCTGGATGATGAGTGATGTTGAACATCTTTTCATGTGTCTGTGGGCCATCTTATATATATTGGAAAAGTGTCTGTTCAGATCCTCTGCCCATTTTAAATTGGATTGTTGGGTTTTTACTATCAAGTTGTGTGAGTTCTTTATGTATTTTGGGTATTAACCCTTTATCAGATACATGATTTACAAATATCTTCTCTCATTCAGTAGGTTGCCTTTTCATTTTGTTGATGGTTTCCTTTGTAAACAGAAGCTTTTTAGTTTGATGTTTTCCCACTTGTTTATTTTTGCCTTTATTGCCTTTGCTTTTGGTGTCAACTCCAAAAAATCATCATCAACACTGATGTCAAGGAGCTTATCACCCCTTTTTTCCTCTAGGAGTTTTATGGTTTAGATGAAGTGTTTAATCCGTGTTGAGTTAATTTTTGCGCATGGTATAAGGTAGAGGTACACAATGTGTTGAAAAGACTCTCCTTTCCCCATTGCATATTCTTGGCTCTTCTGTCATAACTTAATTGGCTATGTAGGCATGGGTTTACTTATGGGCTCTGTGTTCAGTTCCATCAACCTATGTGTCTGTTATTATCCAATACCATACTGTTTTGATTACTATCGCTTTGTAATTTAGTTTGAAATCAGGGAGTGTGACGCCTCAACTTTGTTCTTTTATTCTCAAGATGGCTTTGTCTCTGTAGAGACTTTTGTGGTTCTATACATATTTTGGGATTGTTTTATTCCTGTGAAAAAATGCCAGAATTTTGATGGAGGTTGCTTTGAATCTAGATCTCTTTGGGTAGAATGAACATTTTAATAATATTAATTCTTCCAGTTCATAAGCACAAAATATCTTTCCATTTATTTGTGTCTTCTTCAGCTTCTTTCATTAATGTCTTAGAGTTTTCAGTGTAGTGGTCTTTCACCTCCTTGGTTAAATTAATTTCTAGGTATTTTGTTCTTTTGGACACAATTATAAATGGGATTGTTTTCTTTATTTCTCTTGCTGATAATTTGTCATTACTATTTAGAAATGTAACAAATTCTTATATATTGACTTTTATGTCCTATAACTATACTAAATTATTAGTTCTAATGGGGTTTTGGTGGCTTCTTTAGGGCTTTCTCTATATAAAATGCCATCTGCAAATAGTGACAGCTTTACTTTTTCTCTTCCAGTTTGATGCCTTGTATCTCTTTTTTCCCCGCTAAGGTCTAGCTAATAAGACCTCCAGTACTATGTTGAGTAAAAGTGGCAGGAACAAATATCCTTGTCTTGTTCCTGATCTAGCTTTTCACCATTGACTAAGATGTTAGTTTTAGTCTTGTCATTTAGGACTTCTATTATGTTGAGGGATGTTCCTTCTATACTCACTTTTTTTTTTTCTTTTTAAGAGTTTTTGTCACGGGGCGCCTGGGTGGCTCAGTGGGTTAAGCCTCTGCCTTCAGCTCAGGTCATGATCTCAGGGTCCTGGGATCAAGTCCCACATCGGACTCTGCTCGGCGGGGAGCCTGCTTCCCCCCTCTCTCTGCCTACTTGTGATCTCTCTTTCTCTCTCTCCCTCCCTTTCATAAATAAAAATCTTAAATAAAAAAAAGTTTTTGTCATGAAAGTGTGTCAGATTTTGTCAGATGTTTTTTCTGCATCTAATGTGATAGTCATCTCATTTTTATCCTTCCTTTTTTTATGTAGCATATATCACAGTGATTTTGTGAATGTTTGAACCCTTCTCAAATCCCTGGGGTAAATTCCATTTGATCATGATGTATAATCCTTTTAATATGTTGGTGAATATGGTTTGCTAATATTTTGTTGAGGATTATGCATCTATGTTCATCTAACTCTGATTTTTTTTTAAGATTTTATTTATTTATTTGACAGAGATCACAAGTGGGCAGAGAGGCAGGCAGAGAGAGGGGGGGAAGCAGGCTCTCTGCTGAGCAGAGAGCCCGATGTGGGGCTCGATCCCAGGACTCTGGAATCATGACCTGAGCCAAAGGCAGAGGCTTTAACCCACTGAGCCACCCAGGCGCCCCCTGATTTTTTTTTTTAATTCAAGTAGCCAACTGATAGTACATCATGCATTTCAGGTGTAGTGTTCAGTAAATTGGGGTGATGGGCACTATGATTTTTAAAAGAATCCTCTTCTGTTATCTCTGTCACTTTTCCTTCCTCTTTCACTCTTCTCTTTGTGGAATTTATCTTTCTTTTGCAACATTCTCCTTAAATGTGTGCTGACTCTTGTCTCTACTCATCTCAGTGCCCAGGGCTTTTGTTGGCCTGGTTGCCAGTGTTGTTTGTATTCATGCTGGTTTCCCCTATCTCCCTCAACTAGCTTAAGTACTCTAGCCTTGGGGTAAAAGCTGCAGCCTTCCCCCTGCAGGCAGGGATGGAGGGAGACCAACTTACCCAGCTCAGGCAAATACAGTTCCCCTGACAGGTAATCTCCTCGACAGGCTCAGGGTCCTTCCTACTCCCTGTGTAGGTGACTGCTAAATTTGGGGTATGCTAGTTCCCCTCCTACTTTGTACAGAACCTTCTGTATGTGCTTTGGGCTATGGTTTCCTCAATCCACGTGAGCCCATCTGCTTTCTAGCTTTCAGGATTCCTCCACTTATGCGGGCCATTGAAGGCATGCTTTCTTGCCTTCTGAGGCTGTTGTGGACTCTTTTTTCATCCTTCTGTTACGTCTAGGGACATGGGGTGGAATGGAGGAGGCGGTTTAGCAAATAATCCAAACACTTCTTTGTTTCTCCTGTGCAGAGTATGAGCACCTGTGAGTTGGTTAACTGGGAGCATAGTCCTGGAGTCAAGTGCACAGGGATTTGAATCTCAGCCTTTCTTACTAGCTGTGCGACTTTAAGCAATTTTCTTCATCTCTCCAAGTCTCTCTTGCCTTATCTAGTGATTGGGATGATCCTTGTTGTGAGGCTTCAGTGCGCTAAGGCACACAAAGCCTCTGCAGGGCCTCTACCAGAGCGAGCACTCAGTGTTTAATCTTTCGGTTATTTTTATCCGAGTTTTTATTTTTCTGTTTTTCTGGGGTTTTTTTGTTTTGTTTTGTTTTGTTTTTTATTAAGCGAAGCCCAGTTAATAGAAGAGTCCAGAGAACCCCTTTTCCATCCATCTCATTTGGACTTGGAGTTTCTTCTCCCAGCCCTTCTCCTGGCCTCTCCAGGAGTAACCAGACTGACTCCCCACTCCTGTTCTGTCTACAGCTCGGCTCCACCAGCTGGAAGGGCTGAGGACCATCGGCATCACCACCAATGGCATCAACCTAGCCCGGCTGCTCCCTCAGCTGCAGAAAGCTGGTCTCAGTGCCATCAACATCAGCCTGGATACTCTGGTGCCAGCCAAATTTGAGTTCATCGTTCGCAGGAAGGGTGAGCAGATGTGGCTTGCGTTGGAGGGCAGCCCTCCAAGGGCCCACCTGGCGGAGGAGCCATGACAGGGGGCCTGGTTGCTCCCTTTTTGGTGTCTGAGCTATAGATGAACCAGGCACTTATTCCTCACCCCTCAGCTTTACCAGCTGTCTTGTGGGATTCGATGCTAAGACCTGTGGTGACCAGTCTCCTCCTGCTCTGCCCCCAGTGTGCCCACGACTGAGAGTTTTGCTAGAGTGCAGGCCTTTCCATTTTAAAACCACGGTGGTCGCTGGCAGGTGGGACAAGTCGGTTACCCCATAATGAGCTCTGAGGAAATGTGGGGCAGCCCAGGGTGAAAGCAGCTGCCTGGAGGTGCCAGGGTCAAGGCCAGCACTGCCACGGCCTCCCCTTACCAAGCTTCATCAGGGAGGGCACAGGTGTTGGTGGGGGGAGGTAGAGCAGCCCTAAGCCCCAGGTCTCATTAGATCAGCACCCGATATCTCCTGGGCCATGGACTTTAGTTTGGGATAGGAAGTGTCCAGGGTTGGATGCCCTTTGATTTGGGAGGGTGGTCCCTAACTCAGACTTCTCTGCAGGGTCAGAGACCCAGCAGTCCTTTCTCTTCTCTGGAAACAGCTTCTGGCTCCCAGGCCCAGTTTCTTTTTCCCCTGCTCCATGCGGTGACTCCCTGTTTATACCAATTGTGTGCTGAGGACGGGCTCGTGGAGTCCTTGCCCTCTGTAAAGAGCTGCTCCCGGTGCTGGGG
Source organism: Meles meles (assembly GCF_922984935.1). Taxonomy (NCBI): domain Eukaryota; kingdom Metazoa; phylum Chordata; class Mammalia; order Carnivora; family Mustelidae; genus Meles; species Meles meles. The sequence goes on along the minus strand of NC_060070.1, from coordinate 88,653,437 downwards.
AGGGGACAGAGACACACAGGACATTGCTCTACCTTACAGGCCGAAATATGTGATGCTACTAGATTCCCTTTGTTTGCCTTGTGGTGTTGATTATAAGTGCTACAGAGGAGGAGAGAGAACTCAGCAGGGAGACCTGGAGGGCTCCATGGAGGAGGCACTTACTCTGGGCCTGGAGTAATGAGGAATGAGGAGAGGAGTTAGATTAAGGGAGCTTACTTTGAAGGAGAATGTCAGTTGGGAACCTGCAAGGGCTCTGAGGCAGGCAAGTGGAAAGTGTATTTGTGGGTTTCACCCCCGCAACCCGACATCCACATCTGCCCTTCCTCCTCATCTCATTTCCTAGAAGGAGTATTGGAGACAGTAGATCCTGATGTCAGATCTGCCTTCCCGTTTATACGCCCGTGTCCACCACCTCCTTTTGGAGGCAGAGTGCTTCACAAAGCAAGAAACTTCTAGATGATCATAACAGCATTTTCTATGAAAGCCGCACTTTCCTCCCTTTTGCCTCCCTCGCCGGGCCATCTAAAAATGCTTCAAAGAAACTGGAGACCATCGTCTGGCCACCCTCCCCCAGGGAGATGGCCTAGCTATGAACCGCACACCATCACCAGGCTGTGTGGGGTGGCGTAGGGGCTGGTGTGCAGGAGGCACTCAAATGTGTGGACGCACGAGTGAGTGGAGAGTGAGCTGGACAGTGAGAAGGAGCTTAGCTGGGATCGCAGGTACTGGGGGTCAGCCACAGAGAGGGGAGAGGGGAGACCCACGTGCATACTGATCGCTCACCGGCACTGTACAGCCCTTGCACAGAGTCAGTGATGGTGAGCTCGGGCAGAGTGCATGAATGGACAGACTTGTAAAGCATTGATAAGGGAGTCTAGAAACCTGCATTCTCGGGCAGGCAGCGAGAGGCCTCCAGCAGAGCACTGGCTCTCCTTCGGGCCTCGGTTTCCCCATCTGGACAATGAGAGGGGTCACCTAGATCAGGGTTGGCACACTACAGTCCACCAGCCACGTCCAGCCCCCTGCCTTTTTTTTGTTTTAATTTTATAGCCTGGGAGCCAAAAATGAATTTGGCAGGTAATATTTATAATCCACTTAATGACAGGGAACATGAACTATGAATTCCCAGTTAAGCAAAATATTATTCTGGCAAAAAGAATTCCATTCCTCCATTATATATGTAGAGCTGTGTTATAAAAAATTGTATTCCGCTATTAGACTCTGAAATTAGTCAATATAGTCTTTACAGAATATACCTAATAATATCCTCAATTTCACCTCTTGGCCTATAAAGCCTGGAATATTTACTATCTGGCCCCTGGATGCGGAGGTCTCTGAGGTGCCTTACTGCTCTGGTGCTTCCCTCTGGTTGTAAGGGGGGCAGGGGAGAAGAAGAAAGTTTCCAGACCCTTCTCTTCCTTGCAGGCTTCCACAAGGTCATGGAGGGCATCCACAAGGCCATCGAGCTAGGCTACAGCCCTGTGAAGGTGAGTACATGCTGTTGCTTTTGACTTCTGACTTCTGCCCCTCTACCCTGGCTAGGCCTTCCACTGCCGCCATCTGGGTCCATGGCAGCCCCCTGCCCTGGCCAGTGCAGCCATCCCCCCACCACTCCCTTGCCCCCCTGCTGGTATCCAGCAGGCCCCTACAAGGGAGGGGTGAAAACCAATGACCCTCTTGCAATCCCCAACTTCAGAACTGGGGGAGAGAGACAAGGAATGGGCCTAGGTAAGCCCCAGACCCCCTAAGGTCATTCCTGAAGAAGATCTCAGGGGGAACAGCCCTTGTCCCCTTGTCCCTGGCCAGGTGAACTGTGTGGTGATGCGAGGCCTGAACGAGGACGAGCTCCTGGACTTCGTGGCCTTGACCAAGGGCCTCCCTCTGGACGTGCGCTTCATAGAGTACATGCCCTTCGATGGTCAGTGACCTGGGGTCGGGAGGGAAGAGGAGATGGGGCCTGGTGGCAGAGCTGGGCCAGCGCCATGCTGAGAGTGTAGTGCAGGGATGCTGAGGACTTTGGGAGGAGTTGAGTGGGGTGGAACAGGTCTGCTGACCCGGCCTGTGGATGCTGCTGACCCTGGGCCCTGCTATGTGCATAGTGGTGGGGACGGGGGGCTGGGCAGGTGCCAGGGCTCAGACTATGATAGGGCATCAGAGGCATCTCCAAGTTGAGCATTGGTATGGTTTGACCCACCTGGGTTAGGCCGGGTCTCCCACCCTCCCATCCAAAAGGTGGAACTGATTCCTGGACCCTGTGGGAGGATGGACCTGAAGACCCCAGGCCCCTGCAACTCTGGCTCAGTGGCTTCCAACCCTGACACAGGTAACAGGTGGAACTTCAAGAAGATGGTGAGCTACAAGGAGATGCTGGACACTCTCCGGCAGCAGTGGCCAGAGCTGGAGAAGCTGCCTGAGGAGGAATCCAGCACAGCCAAGGTTGGGGGCAGGAGGCTGGGGCCGAGTTGGGAGCAGGGGCGTGGGAGAGTGGACGCTGAGGTCAGAATGCAGCGAGGCAGGGCAGTGCCATGTAGCAGGAGGCATGACCGTGCCTTCTCAGCTGCTTCCCTCCTCATGGGCAGAGCAGCTGGCTGGGCATGGGGCATGGGATGGCCGTAAGTACCCTGTCCTAGGCCACACTTCAGTGAGCAGTGGGCAGGTGCTCTGGCCCTGTGGCGCACGGGCCTTCGAATCCATAGCTGGTTTGCTGTCAGGCAGGTCAGGTGCAGGGAGAGAGCTCCTAGGTCATGCCTCGTGCCAGTGTTCTTTTGGCTAGAGGTCAGGGGTGCTCCCTTCCATTGGGTTCCTCCAGAGAGGGCTGTGGAGGGGGGGCTCTGGTGCCCTCAGCGGCCCATCAGGTGCCAGCCCCTCCACTGCCCTTTCTTCCCTGCTCACCCCAGGCCTTTAAAATCCCTGGCTTCCGAGGCCAGCTCAGCTTCATCACATCTATGTCTGAGCATTTCTGCGGAACCTGTAACCGACTGCGAATCACAGCTGACGGGAACCTCAAGGTAAGTGTCCCTCTCCCCATAAGGGCCCCCTTGTCACTTCTGTGTTGTGAATCTCTCTTCGCGCTTTTGCCCCCGGTGGGAGGGGAGACCAGCAGGTAGCAGGACACATAGCGTGGCTGGTGAAATAGGGCCCGTTTTGAGGAGCGCAGGGGGACAGAAGGGGAAAGTGAACCCATGGCATTCCTTCCTGGGGCCCCTGAGGTAGCTTCTGGTTGATTGAGAGCCACTTGCCTGGACTCGATGTTAGCATGGTGGGCGGGGGAGAGGTGAAGGATCTGCGTGCACTGGGCCCCAGCCATCACCCCAGTGGGCCCCTTTCCAGGCCAGGGGTTCAGCTCTGAAACCAGCATCCATTACTCATACCTGCTCAACACACGCTGTGCCTTCAGCCCTGTGTGGAATATCTGAGAGCTGTAGACACACCATTCCCTTTAGAGGTAAAGTCTCCCTGGTAGGACCTCCTAGTAAGGACGTGATTCTGCGTCCGACGAGTGGCCAGACAGGCCGCAAGGGTGGTGGACCTGGAGAGAGCAAGTCGTGGACACTGGTGACCTTGAGGGGTGGAGAAGTGAGGGTGACAGTTGTCTGGGGTACATACTGACATGGCAAGGGCAGATGAATGCCAGATATGGGGAGACCACGTGCTTGAGGGCCTGAGCGCCCAGGGAAAAGGTACGGCGTGTGTTCTGTGGGTGGTAGGGGGCTGTGCGGTTTCTGGACAAGGGAGGACATGACTCCGTTCATGTTTGAGGAAGGAAACCCACTGGTTGGATTTGGAAACAGGAAGACTAGTCAGAGGGCCACTTAACAGTGTTCCCCATAGGGGAGAATGTGAGGCGAGGACAGGAGGGAAGAAGGAAGGAGCTTGGTAAGGCCCACAGAGGGCCCCGAGAAGGCATCCGGGGGCGGGGGCAGTCGGCTTTGGGAGCTGGTCAGCACTGGGGAGGAGGGGGTCGGAGGGCAGATGCATTGAGTTGGACATCCAGGGGACCATCCTGTGCTTGTTCAAAAGCCGGGATATTTCCCTGGGCCTCTCTGAAGAGAGACTGTCTACAGCGCAGGGTGAATGGGGATTTAGAGGGGATCCCGGGGCACCTGGGGGAGGGGGAGGGGAGGAAACAGGGTCCCCCGGGGCCCACAGAGAGCTGGAGCCGGGCGGGTAGCCACCTAGTTGGCGCTGCAGCTGTGGGGGAGAGCAGTCGCCTCCTGACACAGCAGAGCCCGGAAGAAGCGGGGCAGAAATACCCGTTCTTTCTCTTCTCTCACTCTCGGGTCTCCCACCAGCCAACTGAGGCAGAAGGCAGGTAGAGAGGCTCTCAGGAGGTGGAGCCCCTGGGGGCAGAGAGTGGCCCTGGGGCCTGGTGGGGGAGTAAAGGAGGGGGACTAGCAGCAGAAGGAAGTAGGTATACCTTCTTAGATTAGATTTAGATTCTGTCCGTAGCTTCTCCGGTGCTCTCTGCCCTCAGAGGTTTCTCAGACATCCCTCCGTCCTCTGTCCACAGTGCCTTCTATGGGCACCTAGTGGGCGCTTTATAAAATTTTGTGGGAGAAGTGTGGGATCTCGCTTGCTGGGACTGTCTCATCCAGCCCTGAGCCTACACAGCATCCAGGCTCTCCTGGAAGCCAGGGAACATCAAGTTTGAATGGCCTCAGGATGTCCCCTCCAACAGGCCCGTGCTGTCCAGCCATCAGCCCGGGTCACAAGTTGGAGTGGGTTCAGAGACAGGTGGGTAATGTCCGGGCACGTAGGGACCGTGAGGGGCCAGGGGTAAAGTGGGATGTTCGTGCCGCATCTGGGGGTACTGCCGGGACTCAGCTGACTGGGGTCTGTTCTCAAGGCCATAAAGAGGCTACTCTGTGGAATGTCTCAGAAGGTATGGACCAGGATTTTTATGTGCTGTTTCTCTTGGCAGCTCTTTAATTTTTTGTGGTATGTTCTATAAGCTGAAGGTAACATGACTGCAAATCAGGTACAGGCTTTGGGATGTCTGAGTTTGCTTCCTGCCCTTTCGGCTTCTGTGACTTCACCATCAGCACCTTCTGTCCCTCCCTGCAGGAAGTCCTGCCTTGAGTATGACCCAGCCATAGGAGGCCTGGGTGCTGGCGCTCAGCCCATAGGGGACTCTAGGCAGAGGGGGCCAAGGCTCCGGGCCAAGGGAGGCACGTCCTCCTCACCCCCATGGTGACCGCCCACAGGTCTGCCTCTTCGGGAACTCAGAGGTGTCTCTCCGGGACCACCTGCGGGCAGGGGCCTCTGAGGAGGAGCTGCTGAGGGTCATCGGGGCCGCTGTGGGCAGGAAGAAGCGGCAGCACGCAGGTAAGGGGTGGGCACAGGGAAGGCCGGGCTGGCTGCTGAGTGGGCCACAGGGACTGAGGGGACAGCAAAGCTTGGCAGGAAGCCAGCAGGACTCCGCGCCAATCCTGGTGCTCAGTCCCTCCTCTGGCACTTGTAGACCAGGGGTGTGGTGATGGTTCTCCTCCCTCCGGGGCATGGGTACAGCAGAGCCCATGTAGGACAGGGTGCCCTGAATTCTCCTGAGCTGTTTTATCGGGTAGAGAGGAAGTGGGGGGGAGGGGGGCACTGCAGCTTTCTCATCCCACACATTGCCTTCTGTCGGGGGTGGTCCCAGGCATCCACTGTGTCCCCCAAGGGCACCCATTCACGCTCTGTTGGGGGTGACCTTGCAGTGTGCAGCGGGGGCTTTCTGTCAGGATGTACCTAGGTGAGTGCCTGTCCCCGGGTTGTCACACCACTGTGTCCACCACGGTTTCAGTAAACTCTCCTTTCCCTGCCCCTCCCTTCTCCCTTTCCTGCTTTCCTCTCCCTCCCCGTCTTTCCCTTACCCCAGGCATGTTCAGTATTGCCCAGATGAAGAACCGGCCCATGATCCTCATCGGTGGGTGACCCATCAGTACGTAACCACTCACCCTGGCCCTGGGAATCCCGTGGGGTGGGGCCCCGGCCCTAGGGTACCCTGTCCCCTGATCCTGCATTTCATCCTAATGTTCGCTTCTTTGTGTTTCTTCTGCTTTTCCTCCATTTGCTCTCGTCTCTCCAGCTTTCCTTTGTCTTCTCTTCCCTGGCCGTTGCTCCCCCTCGCTCTGTGTACCATAGAAATCATCCTTCTGTTTTACCAGAAACTGAGGCAGGGGGTCCTCAGAATTATGATCACTAAGGTTGTGCCCCAAACATGGAACTCCTGGTTAAGACAGAGACCCCGTCCTTGGCTCTAGAACCTCCCAGCCTGGATGCCATTACAAGAGCTGGGCAGAGCTTTGGACAGCCAGCTAAGAATGCTCCTGATCTTTTCAGGAAGGAGGCAGCCAGGATCTCAACTGCCTAACTCCTTAACTCCTGAGAACTTACATGCATAAAGTCCTGTGTGTTTTCTGGGGAACTGGCTGGTCCACCAGGAGCTTTAGGGATGCTGTTACCCTTCTGCCAGATGCCCAGACGAGAGCAGGGGAGGCCTTGCCCCAAACTTGGCCACGGCCAGATCTGGTCCTCTGAATTGTACCAGCAGGCAAGAGAAAGCAATGAGAAAAACTAGGGGAAGGGATTCTCTTCTCCAGGGGTTGGAGCCTAATGAGTGCAGGGGCCCAGAGGAAGACAGGCTGGCATGGACCAGAGACAGCCCAAGGACTGCCTCCCATACCAGCCTCCCAGAGAGGGGAAGGCAGCGCACCAAAGCTGTCCCCTGGGAAGAAAACCTGACCATCTCTCTTATTCCTGCACTTCCAGTGTCTTAGTCCTACGGCTGGGCCTTGACCCATGCTGACACATCTTGACTGCAAGGAGTGGGCGTGCCTTTGTGGCTGCTCTGGGAGGGAGGTTGTACCTCTGGTATTGGCCGGATGGGAGCCCAGAGCTGGGAACCTGGAAATTAGGAGGACTGTTTGCTTCCTGAGGTGTATTATTCCTCTCAAGGACATAGAGTAATAAGTTGGTCTGGTTTCTATAAAAGCAGGAGTTGCCTGGAATAGGGCCTCCTCCGACTTTTACATGCATGTGAATCACTTGTGGATCTTGTCATTTCAGAGTTGGGTTTAGGAGGTCTGGCCTGGGGTTCTACACCAGACCACCTTTCAGGTAATGAGAGCCTACAAGTCTCCCGAGGCACTGTTTGTATCTGCCTGTCGCTCTGCGGGTCCTTCTGATGGCCTTGAGGAGCCTTCAAAGACGTTGTGGAAAGAGATACAATATTTCTCTGTCTTCTCTATACACTCAGTAATTACTATTAAATCTTCCTAGAGAATGTGAAGAGGAGAGTAACTGATTGGTAGTTCAGGCTGAGACCTCACTATAGCTTCTAGAAGAACGCCGGAACAAGGAGAGGTCATGTGATTGGGCTACAGTCTTCAGACCCTGGGTGTTTGTGAAAAGAACCTTGGCGGCAAGGAAGTTGGTGCAGAGGGGACCCCGGAAGCGCTCCCCCCACCCCTGTAGGCCCAGAGACACTGATGGGGCTGTGCTCTGCATACCACCTGCCGTGACAGGCTGCAGACCTGTGTTCTGGGACCCTCTGTCTGTGTACCTCCTGCCTTCTCTCTCCTCCTGTGCTCTTTGCTCTTCACGCCCCCCACCCCCACCCCGGTGGAAGCTGAACTCAAGGTGGGCAGGGAAGGGGTGGGAGAAAAGGTGGGGAAGGAAACTTCCCTTTTGGGCTTAGTCTTTCTTTTTCCTTCTTGCTTTCCAGAGTTTCTTTTGCTGCTCCAAGATTCCCCACCAGCCATCCCAAGCATTTCCTCCCAGGACCCCTTTTGTGTTCAGGGTATAAGACACAGAGTGAGTTTCTCCAATCAGAAGGTGACTCTGTGGGAAGGAGGCTGGTTCCCCCAGACCCCTCTTCTTGCCCAGTGGCGGCTGGGGTCCCGCTGCCCTCAGAGACACTACAGCTCCCACCTCGACTCAGATGCCAACCCAAAGTGCCTTAGCGCAGTGGCCCGGGCTCCTGCCACCCCATCGGGACCCCTGCCAACTGCGGACCAACTAACCCATGTGGACACGGAAGGACGGGCAGCTATGGTAGATGTGGGTGGGAAACCTGACACGGAGCGGGTGGCTGTGGCCTCAGCCGTGGTCCTCCTGGGGCCTGTGGCCTTCAAGCTCGTCCAAGAGAACCAGCTAAAGAAGGGTGATGCCCTGGTGGTGGCCCAGCTGGCCGGAGTCCAGGCGGCCAAGCTGACCAGCCAGCTGATCCCTCTCTGCCACCATGTGGCCCTGAGCCACGTCCAGGTGTGGCTGGAGCTGGATGCCACACGCCACGCGGTGGGGATCCGGGCGTCCTGCCGGGCTCGGGGCCCCACTGGTGTGGAGATGGAAGCTCTGACTGCTGCTGCCGTGGCTGCCCTCACTGTGTATGACATGTGCAAGGCTGTCAGCAGAGACATCGTGTTGGGGGAGATAAAGCTCCTGAGCAAGACCGGGGGTCAGCGGGGGGACTTCCAGCGGACTTAGAGCTCTTGCTTCTCACCCCTGGCCGAGCCAGGTCAAGATGGGCTGCAGTTCCAGCAAGTTCCTGTAACTCCATCCCTGTTTACCTCCGCCAGCAGGAGCCCGATGTCAGCACCCCCTTCACCGCTACACCATCTCTAGTGAGCTACACGGTCTCCTGTCACCCTTCCTGGACACTCCAGTCATGGGAGGGGATTGCTGTGAGCTGCGCTAGGGAACCGAGAAATCCCATGGTCTGCAGCAGTCCCCAGATAACACATGTGGTTTCAGACAGGACAGTCCTTAACTTCCACTCCTCATTTTGGGTTTTCTCTTCTCCTTCCTTGGGAGAGAATAAGGGCTTATGAAGCAGAGGGAACCCACTGTGAGGAGGGAAAAGCACGGTTTGCATTAAGAATGTTGCACTATTTCTCTAAAGCAGTTTTGCCTTCCCAAGTTTGGGGAGCTGCACCCCCACCATCCCTCTGAAAAGGCCAGTTCTCCCCTCCTCTGGCCTGCATCTGGGTCCCATCAGACTTGCAGGGTTTTGGCTTCAGCATTGCACTTGTCCTGCTAGCAGCTCCCTTTCGTGGGCCCCCCTGCACTGCAACAGGACACACATGGGCAGCAGCCCTGGGGACAACTGCCCCAAGCACACACCCCCACACCTGGCCCTGCACACTGCTCTTCCACCCCCCCCCCCAAAGCCCTTTGTTCCGGAACATATCAGGGAAAGAAGAGAGTTGAAGACTGCCTTCACCCTCACAGCGCACAAAATAAAACCACGATGCCAACTTTGGAGACGCAAGAATGGGGACTTTCTGAGCTGCCATGAATTCATGCCTGTGCCCTTGCCCCCTAGGGAAAGAGGAGCAGGAAGGATGCTATCAGAGCCAAAGGGGCACATTCTCTGTGGCTTCCCTGTCTTCCTTTGGGAGGCCTTCTGTTGGGAGGCCAAGAGAGGCACCGCTTGCTGTAAGTGGCCAGTGGGGACGTCCAAAGCTCATCACGAGGTTTGCTGGCTATTAGAGATCATGGGGTACATTTAGAGGTTCTTGGTCTGTACCTCCCCAAACACTGGACTGGCTGGCTGGGTTCACCTCTGTGGCTAGGCGTCTGTGGGTCTATCCTCAGGGGCACCCCCCCATCCTGCTCACCTCCCCTCTGCCATACACCCACGGGTGCTGGCGCATGTCAGATAGCCACCTCTTGGGAAAAGAAAAAGCCAAATTCCGTGGCCAACATCAAGCTACCCATATGATGTGGACTCACTGGTGGAACTTCTGGAAATGGAACGATTGGTGCTCTCAGATTGGATGGGAACGGGCTCCAACCCCCCCACCGGCTGTGACCGCCCCTGAGCACAGCTCCTGTGTCCGCACGGAAAGAAGGCACAGGTTTCACGGCAGGCTGGAGGGGGATGGTATGGATTTAATATTTTTTAGTATTACAATATATTCTTATAAAAGTGGTGCAGGTAAAAAGGATGCTGCTGATTTTGTACATTAGCCTCACTTGTCATCTGAGACAGCTTGGTGACAGCAGCTATGGCGTAGAGGCTGGAGGAACAATCATGGCACCCCAGTTGGTAAAAATGGGAAGGGGGTGTCTGGACCAGACCCTTCCCTCTCCACCCGGAGAATTTTGTTTCCTCCTGCTGCCCCAGAAAACCTACCTTCCCTCACTGGGAAGGTGGGTGCTGCTGCTGAGAAGGGGACAGGTTGGATTAGGTTAACTGAATTTTACACTGGACACATTAGACAGTTGGAGAAATTTACCTGAAGGGAGCAGGAGGGGTGAGAAGGACACTGGGCAAAGACTAAGGAACAAGTGTAATAGGCGTAAACATTTAGCATATCCAAGACCAACTCCCCCAGCTCCACAGGGCACCAGCCCCTCCTTGCTGAGGCAACCGGGATGGTGAGTGGTCCAAGGCACGGTTGTAGATCTGGCTATTCTACTGGCCAGAACTAGAAAACAATAAATAGAGAAGGAAAAAAAACCTTTCGGGGTGAGACGCCTGAGCCCTGGAACAAGGTATGTGTCCTCTGTAAACAGTTAAACCAAAGTGTGCTTTTCTGTGGATCCAAAATACCTTGAACAACTTCTATGTTCCTTGTCTTTCCTGGAAAATCCAGTCTTAACGTGGCGTGTGGGAAGGCCAGAGTTTGGACATGCTGGTGATAGAAACAGAGCCCTCCCCTGTCCCCTGCTGGGGAGGTTGACCTCAGCCCAGCCAGTTTGAGAGAGGAACTTCAGAGACCCCACCCATGACCTTCCCACCATCCCGATGCCAGCTTCTGGCGGTGGGGGCTGTCTGGTGGACAGACGGGTAGACCAGAGCCCTCATCTTGCCTTCAGCTGGACTTCAGGATGGCTCTTTCCCTTTAGCCTGGCCAGGTTTACATTTGTTCACATCCCTTCCTCCTCAAACCAACACACATGCTCGGCTCACCAACTCTGTTTCTCCCCCCACCACAGCTACTCTGGCCCTACGCCCGCCCCCCCCCCCCCAGTCTAATGTAGGGAAAAGATGAGATAAGCAGCTGAAGAGTGGCCCTAGCCCACCAGTGTGGCCACTGGCAATAACCCTGAGCTGGAGGAGTAGGTTGAAAGGTGAGAAACAAAGACAAGGGCTGGGAGATAGAATGGCCAGGAGCTGGTTGATGGAGAGTCAGGAGGGCTGGACTCTGAGGGTGATAGGTCAACTTCTAGGGGCAAGAAATGGATTGAAAACAAAAACCTTGATGGAGTTGACCTCTTCTTCCTTCTTTCAGAAGATAGTTTTGTTTAGACGCAGCTGTTGATACCCTCCCCCAACCAAAGCTCAAAATGAACAGCATGGATGGTGGGAGTGGATGGGAGGACTAGAATAGGATCCCTTGAAAGTCGGATTGAAGAAATGAATTGAGAGGTGGGTCCCAGGCCCGATGTCTGGTGCCCAGCCTTCTGCCCTTGATTCCTTCAGGCAGTGCTCCCCCAGCGAACTTGGCCTTTTTCCTCCATATTCCATCTCCCTAGCTTCCCCTGCCTGCTCTGGCTCCCAGTCTGAATGCCTCAGAGATCGCATGTAAATGCAGAGGACGGCTTTGGCCCTTTGGACCATCTCAGGAACGGACACCCCAGGGCCAGCCTTAGCCAGGTGCACGTGGTTCGAAGCAGCCTTCCGCAGGCTGGACAGAGGGGGAGGTCCCCGGGGCTTCTGCCCCGAGGCAGACCTTAGAGAAAGAGTTTGGGGCCTATTGAGCATGAAGTGGTAGACAGGGAGCACCAGAGTGGAGCTATGCGTTCAAGTGCTGCCCTCTAGTGAGGGGCTATCAGAATTCCCAGCCAATGCGTGCGGTTATAGACAAAGGTTGGGTTGTACAGAGGAGGTGTGAGGAGTTTTGTTCCAGGGTCCATAGGCCCAAGGCATGAGGTGCGGTGATGATCGGAGTCTTTCTTGAACCCCTTCCCTTACCAGATTCATCAGGTACCTGATCGTGAGCCATAGTTGTGGTAACCCAAAGGTGAGTGTTCTGGGATTCAGGATTAGTAGATAGGAGGGAGATGGCAATAGGGAAGGGAAGGAGAGAGACATACACGTCAGAGAGGGACCAAGGGACTTGTGATGCAGGAAACGGGCACTGCTACTCTGTGTCCTGATGACTTGGTCCCTGCATCGTCCTCCCCACACTTTTTCTGAAACCGTCTAGCTAGAGTATCTAATGCCTCTTCCCTTTCCATCCAAGAGGAAAGTTTGCCCCCAGATCCATGTTCCATTAAGCCTCCTCTTAGCGGATGGGGACCTGCATTCCCTCACGGGCTCTCAGGGGGCCCACCCCACCATGAACTCCCTACTGCACATGGAATCCAGACAAGGCCCATGGACCTGCCCAGTCTAGATCTGGAACAGTTGTGTGCCAACATGTATGTGCCCTTGCTGGGGGCAGGGATGTCCAAGTCTGCCTCGGAGTGACCCTGGGGGGGCTGGGATGCAGAAAGAATTAACCGAACAGGAGATGCAAGAAGCCCCTTCAGGTAAGTGCGGGGACCCCTGGTCCTGCCACACACCGCCCCCACCCCAGGGCCCAGCCCAGGGCTCATTTAAACCGAGCACCAAATTGTCTAAGGATCCCGGCCGCCTCCGCTCAGCCCCTCGGCCCACCCCGTCTCCTGCCTCCTGCTGCGGCCAGTCCCCAGGTCAATAATTTAGCCTGCTTATTGCCCGTTCCCGGGTGACTTCCAGGGCCTGGCTCCCCGACCGCTTGCGGCTGCGTTTCAGCTTGCATAAGTCCTTGTCAAACACTTCCCCGGAGCGCAGCGCCGACACCAGGTCGTCGAACTCGCCACCTTCCTCCAGCGCGCTGCCCGCGTGGGCCTTCCGCTGCCTCTGCCACCGCTCCCGCTCCCGCTGCTCCTTCAGCTGGAGGAAGAGGAAGAGAGAGGTGGGCTGAGGCCAGAGCAGCCACCGACAGTCCAACCGCCGAACCAGTAACCTCCCAGCAGGCACTAAGTCCCACCTGTGTGCCTGGAGGCCCGTGTTGACCAGCTGGCTCCACTTTCTTCCTTCCTAAGATATCCCTGCCTCCCTACCTGCCTCCTGCTCTCCCCCAGTAGCACCCACTCAGCCCCGCCCTCTCACCATGGCTTCCATGCGTGCCCGCCGTTCCTCCTCCTCTTTCCTCCTCCTCATGGCCTCCAGGTCCTGCCGGGCCTCCGAGAAGGCCTGCAGGAAGGTGTCGAAGATTCCAAAGAATTCGTCTGGCTGCATCTTGCTGTCCTGCTCCCCAAAGTGCATCAGGGCCTTGGAGAACTGTTAGGGGGCAAGGGGTGGTGAGAATCTGCCCCTGCCCCCAAGCACGGTGGGCTCAGCCCCTCTGGTGAGCTGAGTTCCGGTCAGAGCAGAGCCCAGTCCAAGGGGAGCAGGGCTGGAGGGGGGCGGGATGCCTGCTAGCACCAGGGCAGGGATAAGGCTGAAGGAAAAGCTTGAGGCGGACACAAAGGGGAGGTGGGGGATCCAAGCCATCTGACAGAGGCTGCCCAGAGCTACCATGGGGTCTGTTATTGGTGTAGGTATGGGTCAGGAGTTGCAGACCTTGGGAAGTACTTCCTGAGGTCACACACTCAAAATGACCCAGAGATCATATAGTTATTGGGCTAATTTAACTCCTCTATTTCCTCAGTTTCCCCAGCTGTAAAATGGCGACAACAGCCTCTACCTTACCGTGTTGTGAGGGCGAGGTGAATTACTGGACATAAAGCATTAGCTCTAATTATAGGTGTCAGGCACTGTTCTGACATTTATTGACAGCCACCATCTCTAATTCAAGCCAGAGTATGCTGCCTGGACCAGCCTGGGCATCTCAGACCTCCTGAATGAGGAGGCCTACCAGTGGGATCCATGGGGATGTTAGTGTGAAAAGCCAGGGAGAGGCAATAACACCTGTGACCAAAACTGAGCTTTGGGGTCCAGATTCTAACTCAGGTCTGTCCAACACAGCTGGGAAACCTTGGGCAAGTTTAACCTCTCCAGCTCTCAGTGTACATACTTGTACAGTGGGGTAATAACCTTTTAAGAAGCCCATACTAAATGGATTATGACTTTTACAACAGACTTGCTATTGCTTTTCTTAAGGGAGTGAGGAAATTATTTTTCCTCAAAGCTCAGTGACTCTGGGTTTGTCCCTCTGAGCCACCCAATGTAGGACTGGGTGAAGGAGCCTTTTCTAGTAAAAAAGGGGGGATAGGGTTAGAATGGGGGCCAGACTGGGAGCTTGGGCCACACTTACCTTGTCCCTGGCCTCATTCAGCTGGTCTTCCAGCTCTGAGAAGCTAAAGCTGGAGACGGTGATAAAGTCACTCATGACTGGGACAAACTTGTCATTTGGTTCCCGTGCCTGGCGCTTCTGGTATTCCAGCTCCTGAGGAGGGAGAGTGACGTGCCAGTTAGAGGGGCACCAGCACAGAAGTCAGGAATTCTGAGGGTCAACCCCTTTCCCACATTTCCTGCCTAGTCTCACACAATTCCGAGGGCGGCAAAGATTGTGAGAGCTTTCTTTCTTTCTTTCTTTCAATCCTTGCTTCCCACGGTGGTCTGGGACGTCTAAAGTAATACAGACTCTCAGGCTCTAGCCCAGACCTAGGGAATGAGAATCTGCATTTAACAAGACCTGTAGGTAATGCTTGGGCAGATTCAAGTGTGAGATGCCTTTCTAAATCTCCTAGCTGATACGGATGCTGCTGGTCATGGGCCCTGCTGTGAGTAGCACTTCCAAGGGCTATAAATTGGAAATTGCCCTCACCCCCACCATAGTGGCAGTGAATATTTCTTTCTCCTACTTACCTTCATTCTCTAACTCATTGTCCCCTTAAATGCCTACCACCCCCTTCCCCCAGTAAAGATAGAAACAGTCTTGAGTTCCCAAATGTGGAGGAAAAACGATTGGGGCCATTGCCATATGGGACTAACCTAGCCTCGGGCCAGAGACCATATCATCTGAGAAGCCATCAGAGCAGGACTGGTGAAGACTAGACACCTGGGTGAGCCTCTGGGTCCTCTGCTGACCCAAGGAGAAGAGGCATCTGGCAGGAATTTCTGGAGATAGCTGTGCCTAGTATCACACACTATGGGCTACCTGTGCCTAACCGGCTTCTGAGAGATGCAGAAACTCTTTCCTGTCCACTTGAATTAGACTTAGGCATGGGGCCAACTTATGATTCATTCTCCACTAGTGCCCAACAGACATGCTGGACAGTGACCTGGCTAGTCTCAGATGGCCACTCTGTGAGATTCTAAATTTAAGTCCTAAATAATTCAATCATCCTTTCCTGAGGGCTAGCTCTGTTGCTGCCTATCACTTGGTCAAATGATAGGTCCCCGGATAGTAGGCCCCCAGATGGAAAACGCTGTCTGATGCTTTTCTGTGTCCCAGAGCTCCTGTCTGGGGTGCCAGAGTCACTGGCACAGGGTATGGCCTTCAGCACAGACACAGGCAGCAACCCCTCAAACCCAGGCAGGCATAGATGGTGTGTACTCACCACCTCGACTGCTCGGAGGCCCCTCCTGAGGTTGCCCACCTCCTTCTCCAGCTCTGCCAGGCTGCAGGGAGACACACAGGAAGGGAGAATTGCTGAGCATGGTTCAGACAGATGGCAGTGCAACGCACAATGGCATTGGAGTCAGTGGACCCATGCTCCAGGCCTGCTACATCACCTCCCCTCTGTGCTCTGTCTGTGCTTCTATAAAATAATAGGAGTGAAATTTAGGTTCTGAAGATCCTTCCAGATCAGAAATGTTATGTTGAATATTAGGTTTCTAACACATGGCTTCTGACTTGAATTCTTTTTAATACCAGCAGGTAATACTTAAAACTCTTAACATGTTGTCCTGTGTGCAGTAAGCATTTGTTGCATATTAACTATTTTCCACTGCATTTCCTCTTCTGTTGGAAATGCTTCTATCAGCCTATGGCTCTTTAGGTCTGACTTCTTGCCTGTAGGAGACATCATTGGTGCTACATCCTTTATCTCCTTGGACCATCCATGGTAGTGTACAATCCTGACTTCTAATGATGGGAGCACTTTCTCTGGATCCTAGAGTTCCCTTTGCCTGTACCTATGGCCAGAGCCATGCCCTGCCCAGAGACGCTCAGCTAATGACTGACAGGAGATGGGTATGATATCCTAGCTCCCTCACCTCTTGGATGGGGTAAGTTGAGTAAGTGTCCTATAATGTCTCACAGACTTCCATGGAGGGAGGTTCCAGGGGTAGCTGGCTTAATAATACTTTGTTATTAGTGTTGTTTCCACCCCTGGCTCACTTCCCCACTCTGTTTCCTAGGAGTATCTCTGAAATAAGGATTTGAGAGCAAGTAGCTAGTCTTCATTTGGTTCTCCTAAAGGCAGACCCTGAGACACTGCCCATTCCTAGTCATCCCACAGTAGCAATGAAAGGAAATTTAGACAAGAGTGCTATGATCACAGGGAGAAAGAAGGGTCCCTCACTTGACTTTGGCGGCTTCTGGAAGATGCTGTAGCTCTGAGGGCATGTTCAGGATGTCAGGGAAGTGCTTCTCCAGGATCATGATCAGGTAATGGAGCAGAGAGATGTTTCTGTGGATGAAAGGTCAGGGGTAAAGGAATGAAGGCCAGGAAGAAACTAGCGGGAGAGGTCAGGGGAAGAAGCAAGGAGTTTGAGTCAGAAATGGGAGGAGGAGGAGGGAAGAGGCAAGGGTGGGGTGAGATGGAAGATAAGGCAGCAGACAAGATCCCACCTGTCAATGCTGGACTTGGTATCTGCAATCTTGTTGAGGCTGGCCACCCGGAACCCATAGGCTCCCCCACGCTGCCCTTTGTTCATGAAGTTGCCGATGGCCAAGACAACCTCAAGCATCTGCCTTAGACGCTTGCTGCGGATCAGCTCCCGGGAGGCCAGCAGGATGGCTAGGAGAGGAGTGACATGTCATAGCCCTACAGAGACTGGGCCAAGGCAGCTGGTCCCCTTGAATGCCAGGATGGTGCCACCACACAGTTCAGTCTTTGACTCAGAGGGGCAGAGACTATACTCACACCTCAACAGACTGGTCTACTTCATACCTGACCACTTCTAAGGGAAGCAGGTAAATTGGTCAAAAGCCAATTTAACAACTCATTCTCAGAATGTGCCAATTCTTCTTAATATATTTAAGAATATCTTTTCTTGCATATATCCAAAGATTATTAGTAGTTCTTTCTATGGATATACACAAGAATATAATACTTTTACTTTTTTAAATTAGTGATTAAAATTTTGAATTTCAGCATTTTATACAGTATGGGACTGTTTCTGCCTTTTTTGAAGTGCTGTTTAATATTTTTAAAGAAAAAAATCCCTGTCAATTAAATTATCACGTCACTAATATAATATTCCCATATTTTTGTTCTATAAGATAAGGGTATGCCTTGCAGTTAATGCTATCTTTAGTTTAAGAGTTTACTTGACATCTTGTTGAACATCATTTAAATTTTTCCCCAACTTTTAGGAATTTTAACAATTTTTCCCCAATGCCTTAAATGATACACTTGCTAGAAATACAATTTAAGGTTAACAGTAACTGGAACTTCAGTATTTCATTCCAGCATGGATGCTCTGGCCCATTCTCAGCTATTGTGTACTAGTGGAGAGGCAGAGTTGGGATACAAATCCTACAGTGAAATTTTGGCTACTAGTTATGGAATATGCTTTCCAATTAAGTGCGGTGATAAGAACACCAAACCATCCCATGATTTTTTAGCTTATGCCAAACTGAACATTCTTTAAGATGCTGCTATGGATCTAAAATGAGAACCATCTGACCAAAAGTTTGCAGAAATCCTCAAAAGCAGTTAAAAGTAAGTAATTGGTGAGCGGGGTGGAGGCTGTAATGTAGAGATCCTCAGGACCTCTCAGCTTGTACCTATTCCAGCCTCAGCTGTCCTTCCAGGACACTCTCTGTGCAGAGAGCCCCAGGAACACCCTGGCCTGCAACCACTTCAGCTCTAGCCATCTCACCAGAGTGTCCCCAACCCCCACCAGCCACAGCCCAAGTCAGGCAAAGTCACCAGATACACATAGCCTACACAGGGGATAACCATACACAAGGCCATTCCTTCAAGTTTTAGAGAATTAGCTGTTCTGCCTAATCATAGAAATAAAGACTAAAAGTTAAGAAAAAGGGGAGACAGAGGAATATGTTCCAAACAAAACAAAACCTTAGGAAAAGAACAAAATGAAATGGGGATAGCACTATTCCTGATAAAGTTAACAAATAGAAAATATGAAAAAAAATCAGAATAAAGAACATAAATGAAAAATACACTAGAAGGAATCAACAGATTAGCAGATGAAGAAGAGATCAGCAATCTAGAAGACAGGGTAATGGAAAACAACCAAGCTGGACAACAAAAAGAAAAATGTTTTAAACGAGGACAGGTTAAGGGATCTCTTGGACAACATCAAGTGAACAAATATTCATATTGGGTCCCAGAAAAAAGAGCAAAAGGGGCAGAAAACTTACTTGAAGAAATAATAGCCAAAACTTCCTTAACCTGGAGACATCCAGGTTCTGAAAGCACAGAGAGTTCCAAATAAGTTGAACCCAAAGAGGTCTACAGCAGGACACATAAGAACTAAAAAGCCAAAGATTAAAGATAGAGAATTTAAAAGCAGCAAAATAGAAGGGAAGTTACGTACAAGGGAAACCCCCATAAGACTATTAGCTAATTTTTCAGCAGTGACTTTGCAGGTGAGAAGGGAGTGGCAGGATGTATTCAAAGTGCTGAAAAGGAAAGATCTATAACCAAGACTACTTTACCTAATGAGAATATCACTCAGGGTTGAAGGAGAGAGAAAAGATTTTCCCAGGCAAACAAAAATTAAAGATGTTCATCACCCCTAAACCATTCTTACAAGAAATGTTAAAGGGACTTCTTTAAGTGGAAAAGAAAGGGCCATAACTAGAATATTTATATATATATATATATATATGAATTATACAATATTATATAGCTGTATATAATATACATTATATATATAATTCATATATTCATATACATATATATAAATAAGAAGATGTAAAAGATGATACCATATACATAAAATGTGGAGGAGGGAGTAAAAAATTATTTTAGGATGTTTTCAAACTTAAGTGACCATCAAGTTAATATAGACTGCTATATACTTGGGATGTTATATGAACCTCATGGTAACCACAAATGCAAAATCTGTAATAGATACACAAAAAAAATAAAGATAAAGACAAAAGGTTGATATCCAGGATCTATAAAGAACTTCTCAAACTCAACACACACAAAACAGATAATCATATCAAAAAATGGGCAGAAGAAATGAACAGACACTTCTCCAATGAAGACATACAAATGGCTATCAGACACATGAAAAAATGTTCATCATCACTAGCCATCAGGGAGATTCAAATTAAAACCACATTGAGATACCACCTGACACCAGTTAGAATGGCCAAGATTAGCAAGACAGGAAACAACGTGTGTTGGAGAGGATGTGGAGAAAGGGGAACCCTCTTACACTGTTGGTGGGAATACAAGTTGGTGCAGCCAATTTGAAGAACAGTGTGGAGATTCCTTAAGAAATTAAAAATAGAGCTTCCCTATGACCCTGCAATTGCACTACTGGGTATTTACCCCAAAGATACAGATGTAGTGAAAAGAAGGGCCATCCGTACCCCAATGTTTATGGCAACAATGGCCACAGTCGCCAAACTGTGGAAAGAGCCAAGATGCCCTTCAAAGGATGAATGGATAAGGAAGATGTGGTCCATATACACTATGGAGTATTATGCCTCCATCAGAAAGGATGAATACCCAACTTTTGTAGCAACATGGATGGGACTGGAAGAGATTATGCTGAGTGAAATAAGTCAAGCAGAGAGAGTCAATTATCATATGGTTTCACTTATTTGCGAAGCATAACAAATAACACGGAGGACATGAGGAGATGGAGAGGAGAAGGGAGTTGAGGGAAATTGGATGGGGAGATAAACCATGAGAGACTATGGACTCTGAAAAACAATCTGAGGGCTTTGGAGGAGCGGGGGTTGGGAGGTTGGGGGAACCAGGTGGCGGGTATAATGGAGGGCACGCATTGCATGGAGCACTGGGTGTGGTGCAAAAACAATGAATTCTGTTATGCTGAAAAGAAATTAAAAAAAAAAAAGATAAAGCCAAGAGTCACACTAAAGGAAGTCACTAATCACAAGGAAAGAAAGCAAGAAAAGAAGAAAGGAACAGGGAACTACAAAAACAACCAGAAAACAAATAACGAAATGGCAATAAATATATAACTTCTGATAATTTCTATAAATGCAAATGGTCTAAACTCTAGAGTGCATGATGGATTAAGAAAAATTCCTCTATAGTGTATATGGACCATCAGAAAGGATGAATACCCAACTTTTGTAGCAACATGGGTGGGACTGGAAGATATTATGCTGAGTGAAATAAGTCAAGCAGAGAGAGTCAATTATCATATGGTTTCACTTATTTGCGAAGCATAACAAATAACACGGAGGACATGGGGAGATGGAGAGGAGAAGGGAGTTGAGGGAAATTGGAAGGGGAGGTGAACCATGAGAGACTATGGACTCTGAAAAACAACCTGAGGGTTTTGAAGGGGCGGGGGTTTGGAGTTTGGGGGAACCAGGTGGTGGGTATAATGGAGGGCACGTATTGCATGGAGCACTGGGTGTGGTGCAAAAACAATGAATACTGTTACGCTGAAAAGAAATAAAAAATAAATTAAAAAGACATAAAGAACATATCTGCAATTAGAGATATCATTAAGATATTAGTTTTCTCACTTTAATAAGTTTTAAAAATCAGAAAGTAGAGGAAGAATTATCATTAATTTCTCTTAATTCAGTAATTCAATTAAAACTAGGATAATATTTTTCCTTATCTATTGTAATAAAGTTAAATTCTTCCTAAAAAAAAAGAAAAAAGAAGAAAAATTCCTCTATATGTTGCCTATAAGAGATTCACTTCAGACACAAGACATACAGACTAAAAGTGAAAGGATGGAAAAAAAGATATTCCATAAAACAGAAGAAAAAAAAAGCCAGGGTAGTAATACTTACACAAAATGACTTTAAATCAAAGACTGCAATAAGAGACAAATAAGGGCATTACATAATGACAAAGGGATCAATATAACAAGAGGGTATAACAATTCTAAGTATCTATGCACCCAATATTGGAGCACCTAAACACATAAAGCATATATTAACAGACATAAAGGGAGAAATTGACAATAATA
Organism: Meles meles; assembly: GCF_922984935.1. Lineage (NCBI taxonomy): Eukaryota > Metazoa > Chordata > Mammalia > Carnivora > Mustelidae > Meles > Meles meles. Next base: position 88,632,205 of record NC_060070.1, on the reverse strand, counting down.
ATAGCAGAGACTTTAACATTCCACTTACATCAAAGATAGGTAATCCAGGCAGAAAAATCAATAAGAAAATAGTGTTGCTCGGTGACACATCAAACTAGATGGACTTAGATATATACAGAACATTCCATCCCAAAATGACAGAATACACTTTACAAGTGCACAAAGAACACTTTCAAGGATAGATCACGTGTTACGCCACAAAATAGTCTTAATAAATTCAAGACTCAAATCATATCATGCATCTTTTCTGAACAGTGGTAAGGAACTAGAAATCAATCACAAGAAAAAACTGGAAAAATACAAACATATGGAAGCTAACAACATGTACTAAATAGCCAATGGGTCAATAAGAAATGACAGGAAATCAAGAAATACAAGGAGACAAGTGAAATTGAAACCACAATTATCCAAAATCTTTGGTACTCAGCAAAAGCAGTTCAAAAAGGGAAATTTATAGCAGTATAGGTCCACTTCAAATAAAAAAAAAAATCTCAATCTAACCTTATACCTAAAAGACCTAGAAAAAGAAAAATCCAAGGTGAATAGAAGGAAGGAAATAAAAGAGCAGAAATAAATTAAATAGAGCCTTTAAAAAAAGTGGAAAAGATCAAAGAACCCAAGAGCTGGTTTTTTGAAAAGACAGGCGTAAGTGATAAGCCTTTAGTCCTACTCATCAAGGAAAAAAGGACACAAATGAATAAAATCAGAAATGAAAAAAGTGACAACTGACAACACAGAAATACCAAGGATTATGAGAGTACTATGAAAAATTATATGCCAACAAACTGAACAACCTAAAAGAAATGGATAAAGCCCTAAGAACATATAATCTTCCAAAATTGAATCAGAAGGAAATAGAAAATCTGAACAGACCAACTACTAGTAACAAAATTGAATAAGTAATCCAAAAACTCCCCAATAAACATAAGTCCAGGAACAGACTGATTCACAGGTAAATTCTACTAACCATTTAAAGAAGGGTTAACACCTATTCTCAAGCTCTTTCAAAAAATTGAAGAGGGAGGAAATCTTCCAAATATATTCTATGAAGACAGCATTACCCAGATACCAAAAGCAGACAAAGACACTATAAAAAAACAAAAATGAAACAAAAAACCCTATATGCCAATATCTCTGATGAACATAGATGTAAAAATCCTCAACAAAGTATCAGCAAACTGCTTTCAACAACACATTTAAGAAAATATTCACGAGCAAGTGAATATTCCAGGGATTCAAGGATGGTTCAGTATTTAAAAAATCAACATGATACATCACATAAACAAGAGAAAGGAAAAAAAAAAAACATATGTTCATTTAAGCAGATGCAGAAAAACCATTTGACAAAATTCAACATCCGTTCATCATAAAAATTCTCAAAGTAGTTATAAAGGGAACATGCCTCAACATAATAAAGATATATATGAAAGACCCACAACTACCATCAAACTTTATAGTGAAAAACAAAGTTTTTCCTTTAAGATCAGGAATAAGACAAGGATGTCTATTCTTATCACTTTTATTTAGCATTGTAATGGAAGTCCTAGCCACAGCAATCAGACAAGAAATAAGAGGTATTCAAACTGATAAAAAGTTAAACTATCACAACTTACAGATGACATGATACTGTATGGAGAAAACCCTAAAGACTCTACTAAAAATCTATTAGAATAAATGAATTCAGTAAAGTAGCAGGATTCAAAACTAGTACAAAGATTTGGGTTGCATCTCTATACACTGATGATGAAGCAGAAAGAGAAATTGATAAAATAATACAATTTACAATTGTATCAAAAAGACCTGGGATAAACTAATGAGGTAAAAGACCTGTATTCTGAAAACTATAAAACACTGCTGAAAGACTGAGAAAAACTAAAATAACAATGACAATAAGAGTCATCTGTCTTTGATTATTCCTCTTTTAACAAAAAAAATTTTCAATTTTAAATGTAAAAAAAAAAGTAAAACAAGTAGAAAGATATTCCACACTTGTGGATTGGAAGAATTAGTATTATTAAAATGTCTGTAATGTCCAAAGCAATCGACAAATTCAGTGCAATCCCTATCAAAGTACCAATAACATTTTTCACAGAACTAGAACAAAAAACCCCTAAAATTTGTATCATACCATAAAAGACTCTAAGGAGCTAAAACAGTCTTGAGAAAGAAGAACATAGGTGGAAGTATCACAACTACAGATCTCAAGATAACCTACAAAGCTGTAGTGATCAAAGCAGTATGAAACTGGCACAAAAATAGACACATAGGTCAATAGAATAATACAGAGAACCCAGAAATAAACCCACAATTAAATGGTCAATCTATGACAAAGGAGACAATAATTTTCAATGGGGGAAAAGATTACAAATGATGCTGGGGAAACTGGACCACTTCCTTAAACCACACACAAAAATAAACTCAAAATGGATTAAAGACCTAAATGTGAGACCTGAAACCATGAAAGTCCTGGAAAAAGACGTGGGGAGTAATCTCTTTGACATTGGCCTTAGCAACAATTTCTTAGATTTGTCTCCTTAAGCAAGAGGAACAAAAGTAAAAATAAACTGTTGGGACTACACTGAAATAAAAATCTTTTGCACAGCAAAAGAAACTTTTGACAGAACAACAAGGCAACCTACTGAATGGGAGAAGATATTAGCAAATGATATCTGATAAGGGGTTCATATCCAAAATATATAAATAATTTATATAACTCAACATCAAAAAAAAATCCAATTTAAAAATTGGCAGACGACCTGAATAGACATTTCTCCAAAGAAGACATACAGATGGTCAACAGACACATCTGCTCAACATCACTGATCATGAAGGAAATACATATCAAAACCACAATGAGATATCACCTTACACATGTCAGAATGGCTAAAATCAAAAAGATTATATCAACTGTTGTCAAAGATGTGGAGAAAAAGGAAATCTTGTGCACTGTGTGTGGGAATGTAAATTTGTATAGCCCCTGTGGAAAACAGTATAGAGGTTCATCAAAAATTAAAAATAGAAATATTACATGATCCAATAATTCCAGTGAGTATTTACCCAAAGAAAATGTAAACAGTAATTCAAAAAGATATCTGTACCCCTATGTTTACTGCATCATTATTTATAATAGCCAAGATATGGAAGCAACCTAAGTATCCACTAATAGATGAATGGATAAAAAAGACACAGTTGTGCCAAAGCTTTTTATCAAAATAAAAATAGGGGATAGGAGAAGAGTAAATGAAACAAGATGGGATTGGGAGGGAGACAAACCATAAATGACTCTTAATCTCACAAAACAAACTGGGGGTTGCTGGGGGGAGGTGGGATTGGGAGAGGGGGAGCGGACTATGGACATTGGGGAGGGGAGGCGAACCATAAGAGACTATGTACTCTGAAAAACAACCTGAGGGTTTTGAAGGGTCAGGGGTGGGAGGTTGGGGCAACCTGAGGGTTTTGAAGGGTCAGGGGTGGGAGGTTGGGGGAACAGGTGGTGGGTAATGGGGAGGGCACGTTTTGCATGGAGCACTGGGTGTTGTGCAAAAAGAATGAATACTGTTACACTGAAAAAATAAATAAAATGAAAAAAAAATAAAAAATAAAAATAGGCCCAATAGTTTATTTTGGCTTTTGTTCCCCCTGCCAAAGGAGACATAGCTAGGAAAATGTCGCTTAAGGCTGATGTTAAAGACATTTACTGCCCATGTTTTCTTCTAGGACTTCTACGGTTTCAGGTCTCACACTGAGGTCTTTAATCCATTTTGAGTTTATTTTTGCATATGATGTAAGCAAGTTGTCCAGTTTCACTTCTTTGCACGTGGCTGTCTAGTTTTCCCAGCACCATTTGCTGAAGAGATTGTTTTTTTCTCATTGTATATTCTTATAGATTAATTGACCATATAACTGAGAGTTCATTTCTGGGCTCTCTATTGTGTTCCATTGATCTATGTGTCTATTTCCATGCCAGTACCATATGAACAAAGAAAAAAAAGAGACAAACAAAAAACCAGACTCTTAAATATAATGAACGAACTGGTGGTTTCCAGAGGGGAGGGGGGTTGGGGAATGGGTGCAATAGGTGAAGGGGATTAAGAGTATATTTATTGTGATGGGCACCAAGTAATGTATAGAATTGTTGAATCCCTATACTGTACACCTAAAACTGAATATAACCCTGCATGTTAATTATACTGGAATTAAAAAAATTAAAAGCCACTGCCTTAAATATATACAATTGTGAATCTTAAGTATATACACTTGTACATCTGAAATATATACAATTTTTGTCAGTCTTAGCTTAGTGAAGCTGGGAGAAATTTTTCAGTACACCAACAAAGAAAGAAGATACACACAATGTAATATTATTCATCCATAAAAATGAATGAGATCTTACCATTTGTGACAACATGGATGGATGGATCTAGAGAGTAAAATGCTAAAGTGAAATAAGTCAGAAAGACAAACACCATATGATTTTACTTATATGTGGAATCTAAAAAACAAAGAGGTGGAGGAATGGCGTAACTTGAAGATGGACATTAAGGAGGGCATGTGATGTGATGAGCACTGGGTGTTATACACAACTAATGAATCTTTGAACATTATATAAAAAACTAATGTTGCACTATATGTTGGCTAATTGAATTTAAATTTATTTTTTTTAAGATTTTATTTATTTATTTGACAGAGATCACAAGTAGAGAGGCAGGCAGAGAGAGAGGGGGAAGCAGGCTCCCTGCTGAGCAGAGAGCCCAATGTGGGGCTCGATCCTAGGACCCTGAGATCATGACCTGAGCCGAAGGCAGATGCTTTAACCCACTGAGACACCCAGGCGCCCCTGAATTTAAATTTAAATGAAGACTTAAAAAAGAAAAATAAAAAACAAAATGAACAAATAAAAACCAGATACAGACTCATAAATACAGAGAACAAACTGATAGTTGCCAGAAGGGAGGGATGTGAGGGGATGGGCAAAACGAGTGAAGGGAAATGACAGATGCAGCCTTCCAATGATGGAATACATAAATCATGGAGATAAAATGTACAGCATGGGGAATATGGTCAATGGTATTATAAGAGCCTTACATAATGTAGCTACACTTGTGGTGGACATAGCACAATATACAGACTTGTCCAATTTCTATACTGTACATCTGAAACTGATATAACATGTGTATCAACTGTACATTATGTACACATCATGAAATTAGCAACAAAATAAAAGTAGAAGTTTGAATTGGAAAAAAAAGAAGCTATAACAGTGAATGATAAGTTTTGTCAGTACATAGTCAGTCTATGACCTAATAGCAGAATTACTCTTGAAGGGTATTAGAGTGGTTTCTAGTCATTTTTTTTCTTAAATTACAAGCAGATTGGTTAAATTAATTATGGTATTCAGACAATGGAATAAAGTGCAACACTGAAAACGAATAACTCACTGCTAGCAGTAACAATAGGGTAATTTACAAGCATAATGCTGAGCAAAAGGAACCAGCATAAAATTATGCATATACTTTTATGGATACATAAAATATCCATGTAATGGTATACTCTAGTATACCATTTATATGAAGTTTGAGACCCACGAAACCTTTAAAGAAGCTAGACCAATGGTTGCAGGGGGTAATGTTTGCGAGGAGACATGAGAAAGGGTGTTTAGGGCTGGCAACATTCCAGTTCTTTTTTTTTTTTTAATTTTATTTATTTATTTGACAGACAGAGATTTCAAGTAGGCAGAGAGGCAGGCAGAGAGAGAGAGAGAGGAGGAAGCAGGGTCCCTGCTGAGCAGAGAACCCGATGTGGGGCTCGATCCCAGGACCCTGGTATCATGACCTGAGCCGAAGGCAGAGGCTTTAACCCACTGAGCCACCCAGGCGCCCCAACATTCCAGTTCTTGACTTGGGTGTTGGTTTTACAGGTGAGTTTACTTTATGATAATTCATCAAGGAGGACACTTGTGATTTATGTACATTTCTGTATGCATATTTGAATTAAAAGTTTACTTTTGTAAGTAGTTCTTAAAAGTTTTTGGCAATTCATAGTGGTTGGGATGCTTTTTCTAACGTTGATATGCTACTTGAGAAATTTGCAAAAGAATCCTCCTAAAAATGCTAAAATGTTGGCAAAACAGAAATTGACAAGAGTTCAAAGGAAATCAGTATAAATGGGAAAACTCCCATTGCAATGCAGACATTTTAGATAAAGTCATAAGAATAATATATTCTTGAATATATTCATAAGAATGTTTACATTTGAAACCATATTCATCTTGACTATATTCAGTAAATGTATTCAAAATGAGAATCAGTAAATTTGGTATATTCAACAATGAACAGATTCATAAGAATATATTCAAGAAAAATATGTTTCATGAATATATTCATAGAATTGGTAAATCTGTCAAATTTGGTGAATTGGCTTTTGGCAAACTGACCCAGAGGCCGGGCTGGAAACTGAGGAGGGTAAGGTATCAAAAACTCATCAGCAGCTGAGATAGGCCAAATATTAGCTTACCAGGAATATTTCCCAGAACTGGAAGGAAAAATAGGAATTCCAACTCCTGTACAATTCTCTGGTCTCCACCCCTAGTTCAAGCCACTGACCTGATTCTGTAGGATACAACTTCAGCCACCTCCTTCTGACTCTCAGAGGAAGAGCCATCCAGACCTTTCTAGAATAGCTAGCAGCCATTGCTACGGCAGAGCAATTCGTACCTTCCCCAGTAGGTTATCCAAAACATGACTTGCTCTGCACAGCTTGATATTAAAGGGAGACTCTCCTGAGCATTTAGAGAGTAACACTTAGGGGGAGTTTTGGAGTGGGCTCTGAGATTATCTGAGATTCACCCTACCCAGGGGCTAGACTACACTGGTTCCACATCTCCAGGTGGCAGTTGCTCACATTTGTTCCACTGACCCAAGACACACAAACGGTTGAGCAAATATGTTGGCTCATCTCTGCATCCACTGCCTCATGCCCCAAGGGAAGTCTGCAGGAGGACAAAGAAGGTTGTATGAAGGTAGGGATTCACTCATCACCAGGGCAGAAGGTACTGCCAGACCTCAGACCTGCAGAGTCACGGCTGTCCTCGATCCTTCTCCCTCAGATCAATAATTATGATTACACCCAGCCTGCAGTTGCCGTGTGTGTGTGAATACACGTGGCGGGGGGCGGCGCAGATTGCAGAAAATGTCTGCCTCCAGCTCTGTCACACACCACCTACCCCCATCCCCAAACCTCCCTGAAGCAGCTCCAGGAAGGGCCAGTCTCTGGACTGGGCATCCCAGGGAGTGCTGGTCAGCCCTGGTGTCCAGCAGAGGGGGCCCATGCTCTGCTCCACCCCCAGACTATGTCCCTCAGCCTCCTGGACTCAGGCTCTCCTGTTCCACTCTGCTGTCCTATCTTCTCCACAAGTGAGCCTCACAGCCTCTCCTGCTTCTCTGCTCGAGGGTCTTCTTGGACCTGCCTGCGTTCTTCCCCAAAGCCCTGCCCCTCTGTCTTCTGCTATCGTCTATCAAGTACTGCAGGACAAAGAGTGAGGGATGAATTCTGAAGAAGATCTGGGTTCTAATTCTGGGTCCACCACTCCCTGAACATGGCCTCAGGCAGCATGTCCCCATTTTAGACCTGAGAGAATGGATACACCCAGAGGAATGTTGTGAGGACCAATGAGGCCCTCCACGAGGAATGTTTCATGCAGTGCTTGCTACATGGTTCTCACTGAATTACAAATTGACCATCTGGAAAAGGCCTGCATCAGAAGAGTTCCCTAACCCAGAAAACCAGATACCACCAGGAATTACCTTGCTAATTTCCTACTTTTCTGAAAGCTCACACTTAAAATAATGTGTCCAGAGGCCTCCTATGAACTTAGCCCCTTTCAGGCAGGGTAAAGATTGATGAGCTCAACACATGCCAGGCCCTGTTCTAGGAACTTGCTATTATCATCATCTGTTCAGCATTTCTGTCCCATTCTGAGGCAAACGTCAACAGACCCCCACCCTGGAGAGTATCTGGCCATGGCACAGGAAACATGTCACATGTTTGGCACACGTGTTCATATAAACAAGTGCATATATCTATAATAATCATAGTTTTAAATTTGTCCTTGGCTTTGGTTATTTCTGGGGGGGAGGCAGGGGCGGGGATTGAGAATGAGAAAGTTTTCTTCTATCCCTGTTCATTGATTTCCACCCCTGGGCCCACCCAGATGTCTCTCGACTCTAGGCCTCCCCACACCCTCAACCATACCTTCCACTTTGGGCTTTGCCTCAGCCAGTCGCTCCTGGAACTTCTTCTTGAAGAACAGGGCCTGCAGTCGCTGCTGGTAGTGGTCGATCCTGTGGACAGGGCAAGCTACATTGTGAGGCCGCCCCCTCCAGCCCCAGGAGCTAGCTTCAGCCCCTCCTTCGTGCCTGCTTCCCTGACCTGCTCATTTCATAGAGGAAGCGGTCAGCGCGGGCCATCCGCTCTATCTCATGCTTGTGCTCCTCGAGGAGGTCGATGTCACTTTTCTCTGGAATGAACTTGAGGAGCTGCAAAGAGCATCAGATGAACGTCAGACAGGAAACTGTGAGAAGCCGATATGGGAGTTCCCTGCAGAGATGCACATACACTGACCATGCTCAAGATGGGGGCGGAGTGGTCCTTAAAAGAGACAGGCATCCTCACGCAGTAGTTTTATGTTTCATTTGCCTAAAGGGGACCTCAGGGCACCTGCTCTAGACTTTTCTTTTTTCATTTTTAAAACTGAGATGCACCTTATATATAGTAAAGTATACTGTTCTTAAGTGCACAGCTCAATGACTTTTTCCTTTTAAACCCTTTTTTTCTTTTAAAGTTTGTTGAGGTATAATTTACATAAAATGCATCCACCTTTTGTTTTCTTTAAAAAAAAAGATTTTATTTGTTTATCTCAGAGAGAGAGCACATACACATAGGCTAGGGGAGAGGCAGAGGGAGAGGAAAAGTCCCAAGCCAACTCTGTGCTGAGCTCAGAGCCCCACATGGGGCTCAATCCCAGGGCCCTGAGTTTATGACCTGAGCTGAAATCAAGAGTCAGATGCTTAACCAACTAAGCCCCCCAGTGCCCCAAAATGCATCCATCTTGAGCGTGCAATTCAATGAGTTTTGACAAAACCACCAAGTGAACTCCCATCCAGATTAAGATACAGATTTCCATCCCCCAGAAAGTTCTCTTGTATTTTTTTCCATAAGCAACACATCCCCCTGCCCGTTATAGCCTCCCAACTGAATTCTATCACCTTAGATTAGATTTGCCTGTTCTTGAAGTTCGTATAAATGGATTCACGCTATGTGTTTTCTCTGGTGTCTGGCTTCTTTTGCACAACATAATGTCTGAGACTCATCCATACTGTAAGTATGGGTAGTTTGCTTTTTATACATTGATGAACAGTATTCCATTGTAAGAATATACCACAATGTATTTATTCACTTTCTTATTGATGGCCAGTTGTGTTGTTACATGAATAAAACTGTTACAAATATTCTTGCCTATATCTTTTATAGTCAATGTTTGTACTCACTTCTCTGTACCCTGCAGTGGGACTGCTGGGCAGGAGGGTAGGTTGAGCCTTTGTGTATGCTACCAAATTGTTTTCCAAATTGTACTCAATGAGAATTCCCATTGCTTGATGTCCTTGCCAACACTTGGCATTGTTAGTCTTTTCAGTATAGTTCTTCCGGCGGGTATGTGGTTCTGCCTTAGTGTGATTTACTATATATCTCTGATGACTAAGAGTGTCAAGCCACTTGGAAACTGTCTTTCACGAAGTACCCATTGAAGGCTTCTGCTTATTTTCAAATGGAGCTGTTTGTCATTTTCTCTCTCAGATTTGTAGAGCTCTTTATTCTGAATAGGAAGTGTTTGCTACATATACATAAAGTAAATGTCTTCTAAAGTTTGGCTTGTCTTTTCACTCTAGTAATGGTATCCTCTGATGAACAGAATTCTTAATTCTAATGAGGTCCAACTGATGGTGCTTTTGTTGGTACCTTCTAGGTTTCTCTTGAAGGACCCAATAAACAGAGGTGGAGGAGGTTGGGGAAATATATGATTATGGGTCACTCTGATTTTGCCTTGAGACCCGGGGCAGGGGGGATCATAGCTTATACCTCTTGTCAAAGACCTCAATCCCCTAGAAAAGATGCAGCCTTTCCCAGCCTCCCCTCAGAAAGGCTGGTCCAGAGTATCTATAAACCTTTCCCCAACTCCTCATCTTCCAGCCTGATTTTTCCTTGACCTAAGAGTCGTGGCCTCTCTGGGGGCAGGGAGGGGTGCAGCTGGACCCTAATTTCCGCTCCCATCCCTTCCCCACTAGGGACCTCACCTGCTCCAGCATGTCCTTAGCGAGGTCCTCCTGTTCATCCATCTTCAAGATGGCCTGCCGGATCTCCTCATTAGAAAGCTTCAACCTAAGGCAAAATGCTGCCCCTTAAGCAGCCTGGCGTGGCCCCTCTGCTCAGGACAAACCCCAGCCCTTCTCCTCCCCTGCATTCTCTCACTTACATGAATATGGGACTATATCCCTTATTGTTCCCCACTTACGTCTTCTGCAAAGCCTTCTCTAATTAAACTCATATGGTCTATTCCATGAACTCAATAATAATAAGATAGTTTGATCTTTAAGGATAAACTTGAATCTGCTGTCTTGCTGGAGTCTCTGTCATAACTGATAGGGACATTTGGGAGTAAAAGGGCCATCTTTAGTGTAGACAAAGAGACAGGCACAAGGTTTCTGGTCCTTCTTCACCTTATGCCTAAAAGATCTACTGCATCATCTCCACGCAAAGATGGGACTATTGACAGCCCACAAAGGGGGCTGCTTCCTGCTTCCTTCATTGTCAGAAGACAGAACAGCTCTCAGTCTTCTGACAGTGCCTTGGCTCCCGCACAGCTGTTCCCATACATCTTGCTGTCCCCTACACACACACACACACACACACAGCCCTTCCCTTTTCCCTCCAGATGCACACCACTTGGAGCCCTGGAGATACAGAACTCTCCCTCATCTTCAAGAGAGAAACTGAGGCCTGAGGACTGTGGGAAGAAAGAGGCATGGATGTCCCGAGATGGCTGGGGCAGCACTAAGAATAGTATGGGTGGCGGTGCCCTCTGACCCTGGCTCGGGGGGAGGACCCACACAGAAGCTGTGCTGTTCATGCAGATACTGCCCTGTTTGTTCTGCAGCCGCGGGAAATGCTTGGGGGCTGAGATCATGCTGCTCTGTGGCCTAAGCCTAGTGGGGCCCTCCATGGGCTTAGAGCAATGCTGCTGCCAGACGATGACCACGCTGGTCATCGTGACTGGGACAGTTTCCTGTCTGCAGAGCCCCACACTGCTGCTGAACATAAGCTCCCAAGACAGGGTTCTAGATCAGCGGTCTCCTACCATTCCCAGGGGACAGTGGGGGCAGGGAAAGCAGAGAGACAGCTATCACCCAGTCCTCGGCCACCCCTGTCCACCAGGCATTCGGTTCCAGTATACGTTTTTGCTCTAGCCTTCCCAGGGCTCTGCTTCCTTGGAGGGATCCATCCCTCCCAACAGGGGCTGAAGGGGCAGGACAAGCACATACTTGGAGAGAAGGATGATGCAGTTCTGTGCCCTTCGACCATCAATGACTGACAGCTCTTTGACTTTGCGGGAAGCCAGGTAGATGTCCTCTGTGGAGCCCAGCTCTTTCTGAAACCAACAAGCCAAGTAAAAATGTTGAGGTATACATATATGCTCCAATCCTCTCCTTGCCCACCCCCCAGGAGCCGCTCCCACACCAACCAAGGGATGCTCCTGGTTTGAGAGGAAGAAAGACGGGGGAAGAAAAAGACAGGAGAGAGAAAAAGGAAGGTGGTTAATAACCATCTCTACTAGGAAGCATCTGGGATTTTACCATGGGCTAGAACGGACTGAGGGCAAAGAAGAGCCCCCCTTTTTAAAGACTGCCCTTTCTGGACAAACTAAAGAAGGAACTTTTCCAGTGGAAGCGGGGTGACTGATCCCTATGGCTTTGGACAATGTTATATGATCCCCACATCCACAGAATCAGCCCTGACTCCACCACCCTACCCAGAGAGCTTCTCCAAGCCTATTATGGGAAGCAGCTTCCAAATCCCCATCAAGCCACAGTTCCTGGACTCCTGGGACTTCAGGCACAGCCCAATGTGCCCAGATTAGAGGGCATCCACAAGTTCAGAGGTGGGGAAACTGAGACAGAGTTCCATGAAGAATTCTCTCCACTGGGGTTCCAGCAGCAGATTCCCCAAAAATCAGACTCCGTCTCTTCTCTTGGGCCCTCGATGAGGCAGGCAGGAAACTAGTTTTTACCCTGAGAGGTCCCTCCAAGCACATGCTCTATATTGCACAATGATGTGAGGCTGCCACTCACATCATTATCCTTGTGAATTGTGCCCTTGGGATTGTGCAGTGCCCAACCTCTGCAGTCTTACAGGACAGCTTTGCCTTGGGCCAGGTAGGTAAGACAGACCTGGAATCTTTCTCCTTACTCCAGTAGACATTCACCTCCATTGCTGGTAGGGGTCCTTTTGAATTACTTCCCTCCCCTACATTTCTGCTTTCTCCTTGGGAACCCTTTCCTGTGTTGCTTATAGGGATGGGTCATAAAGGTAGAAGGCAGAATGAATAAGCCCTCTCTTTTGACAAGTACAGGGCAGCAGCCCAGGACAGTGGTTAGAAGTTAGAGTGTCCAGAGCCCCAAGAGTGACTCACCTGCTGAGAAGGATTAGTTATCAGCTCCTAGGCAGGTAGCAGCCACAGCCAACAGAGAATTAAACATGCACAACATTAGCCAAGAATTTCAGGGACCCCAGGGACAGTAGGAGAGACATGGGGACCCCCGAGCAGTGACTCTGTCCACCCCATCCCAATGAGACCTGCATGGTGGGAAATGGAGACTAGCAATTAGCCCTGGACAGGAGGTGCTTCTAGTGGGCATACACTCCCAGAGAAGCCACAAAGTGGGGAGCAGGCAGGTCCCCTGCCTGTCCTGGCCCCAGTGGGACCACCACTCCCTAGCTGGGACAGGACAGGCCCCCAAGCTTTCCAACACCAGGCCTTGGCTGCTATTCTTCCTTTCTTCTCTGTTGGGAAAATGCTGAGATGGCAGAGAGCATTTCTCTGCTGCTGGATGACTTCACCTTTCTAAACAGAAGAGGAAATACAACCAGAAGGGGCCAGAAACATGCAGAAGTTGCATTCATTGAGGCAGAGGAAAGCAGGTGTCCCTGAGTTTCACCCCTTCCCTTTGTCTTTTGGTTTCCAAGGGAGCTAAGGAGGCAGGGCCCACACCCAGTTCTCCCTTTTGGGCCCTGTTGGAGTTGAAGTCACTAACTCAGAAGCTGCTTAGAACACAGTGGGAAGACCATAGCTCATGGGACCTCCCCCTCCCCACCAAAACATGCAACCTGGGACCCAAGATAGGGAGAGGCAGCCACCAGGGACCAGGGCCACACAGCCTCTGGGATCTTTCCAGATCTGCTGCTGTGAAGTCAGCCTGAGTCTGGGCGACCCACCAAGTGGCAATAGTCTGGGTGAGCCCAGCCCCACAGAAGGGGATTAAGAAAGGAGACAGGGGACTCAAGGGGACTTTCCACCTTAACTTTTCTCCAGTCATTAAACCCAAAGGCCCCAAACCCAGTTTGTTCTAAACCCCATAGACCTCTTTCCCCACTGCTCCCCATCTTAGCCTCACCTTGGGGCCCGGACACTGGGTGGGCTGGCCTGGAACCCTGCCCAAGAGAAAGACTCTCCAACCAAGAGGAGGTCTGTGTGATTGACCATGCCTGATACACTCCTTGTACACACTCCCTCCAACCCACTTCGGAGCACCGGGCACAGGAGCACCAAGGACTCAAGAAGAACCCCTTCCCACTCCTGTTAGACCACAGATGCTGGGGGTGGCCATGCCAGCCTGATGTGGGCAGAGACTAAAAATGTTACCTGGAATTAGGGTAAAGAATCAGATACCTTGATCACCTACTTTTGACTTAAATAACAACCATCTCGTTTTTCTAGAATGCCAAGTCAGGATCAGAGCCCTGCCCCAGCTCTGTCCCTTTGGCTAGACTCCTAAGAGGAGTCTCATGTGCTCTCAGGAGGGATTGTCCACAGGTCTAAACTTGTCAGAATGCAGAGGGGGGCCCAGCCACAACAAACAGCTGCTACTCAGGGCCCAGGAAGCCGCAGACCCCACTCACAGTCACCTGGGGTGTCCTCAGGGCTGGCACCCTGGGCTCAGCTGAGGGGACCAGAGAAAGTGGCACAGTGTGGAGAGGAAACAACCCTCAGAGAGCACTCTAAAGCCTCAAGGCTGGGAATGCCCAAACTGGACTTGGCGGGGGAGGACCCCCAGATGTGCTAGCTACAGTGCAGATTCCTCCGCCCCGACTCACCTCCTGACTCACATTCATGCGAGGACGAGGAGTTAGAATCAGCACATCTGGCAATCCGCACCGCACTGCCTCTGGAGTGCCCTGCATTCTGCCACGCTCCCACTCCCCCTACTGCAGTCAGAAGAGCCGGCTGATTGGCCAGCCATCTGTAAGCGGAGTCTGCAGAGCAAAGCTCAGGGCTTTCCCAGCCTGCCCAGGCCCAGACCCAACCTCAACCCCATAACCTGACCTGGAGCAGCTCCACCTTCCTGGAAACAGACATCCTCAGCTAACTGACTCCCGGGGGTGCTGGCAGGCTATGGTGGAGAGAGCAGTTTGAAACTGATCATTCCTGCTAGGTGTAGTATCTAGACCCTGGGGTCAAAGAGAGAACGGGGGTCAACAGTAGCCAGGGCTGTGACTCCACCTCCAGGGCTCCAAGATGAAAGAGAAATGGAAAAAATGTTATTTCATCCCTCGGTGTGTAAATACACACAACTATGAGCCAAAACTGTAATACAACAGGATATTTCCCCTACTGCACTGCAAGTCTCTAATTCTGATCCCTGTACTTAGTAAAGTATGGTACCTAATAAGGAATAAAATCATTCAGTATACATGGGAGGAAGGGAGGGAGAGAAGAGAGGTTGAGGGTTGGGCTCAAGGGGCATAGGTGAAGCCAAAACTAGAAGTCAAGACCTAGAAGATGGGGATGTGGAAGGGTCTTACCTGGTGCCTCTGATAAGCTGAAAACATTTTTTCAAAGTCCTCTAGGTCCAGAATCCGAAATACCTGCATGTCATCAATCTCATTCCATACGGTGCCAGGGACACGTGCCTAAGATTCAGGGCAAGGACAAGACCCAGTGTTTGACCCAACTCCTTCATGATGGAGGGGTCCAATGTCTCCCTATCTCCGCCTGCTCCCAGCTGCATGAACTATAATAGTCAGGCCTTCAGACCTTCAGAAAGGGGGTCAATTCATCTCCCCCAAACCTTCAATACTCTGTTCCAGGGCAGAGGCCAGAGTCAACCTCCTGTCCTTCCTTTCTAATAGGGCCGCATAGACATGTGTTCCAGAAATCAAACGGAAGGCAGGAGTGGTGGGTAGGTCAATATGAATGATGGTATGAAATTCCTTCCAGAAAAACCAAACCAAACCAGTGTTTTCAGGGCACACTCCTTAAAGGTCGGGGTTGGCTAGAGTCACTGTGAGAGATAGTGCCCACACATATCTGAGATCTTCAAATCCTCAGCACATACTAGATTTCCCATATCTGAGATGGTCATTTTCTTTCCCAGAGGGTCTTCCTCCCACTTTCCCAGATTCCCAGAAAATGGGAATGACAAATTGTCAGAAAGTGGCAAATGCCAAAGCCTGGGACATCCTGGTCCCTGGAGTGACTGCTCAGGCCAGCAAGACTGCCACAGCTTCCTGTTGGTCAGATCCAGGGAAAGTGGCCTATCCCTCATGGTTGGAATGCATCCAAGGGTTCACATTCCCAGCTCTCCCCACCTAAGCACTGCCCCACCTTTGTGTGGGACCCTGGCACTGAACCTCCACGCTGGGGAGAGGCTCCATCAGCAAAGCTGAGAAGATCCCAGTGGTCTTATAGCACCCCAACAATGGCTCAGAGGCCAAAGAGCTCAGCCCCTCCCAGGGTGCTCACTTCTGTCCTCCTAGGAGTACTGGCCTCATCCTGAGCTTTGCTGTCCTTTAAAATGGAATCTCCCACCTTCCTCTGCCTGGGGGGCAGATGAAGAACCTTCCTAAGGCCACTATCCCCTTCTCCCTCCATCTCCCCCTCAGCAAGGCTTAGAGAGCAAAACATACCTTTCACTCACTTTTATTTTCTTAAACTCTGGAAAGGGGAGGCTAGGCCAGAGCAGGGGGGTGTGGGGACATTCCTGTGGCCTTCCTAAGGCCAGGGACCCTCTTGTGGAATGCCGGGCTGGGAAGCTTAGAGCAGCAAGGGATACAGGCAACTGGCCAAACCCAACACAGACACATTCTTTTCATGGCAGAAACAACCACTGTGTGTGTGTGTGTGTGTGTGTGTGTGTGTGTGTATACAGGAGCATGCGTAAAGTAGGGGAAGGGGACTGGGGAAAGGAGCCAGGCCCCTGGAATGGAGTAGATGGGAGGCAGAGAGAAGATGGGAAGGGAAACTGAATCAGGAAAGCAGGGAAGGGAAAGCTCTCAGTGGTCCCCATCAGAGGCTAGGCCTGAAGTGGAAGTGAGCTCCATGGGAAAGCCCACACAGGTAAAGCTTGCCACTGTTCTTTACTCCCAGTGAGGATGGGCTAAAACAGGGCTGGAATGCAAGAGCTGGATGGACAACACCAGGGAGACTTTCACCAGGGAGAACAGACTGAGTGCCCAGCTCTCCCATCCTCCTTGCCAAATGTCACCCCAACCCCCTACACAGCCCCCCGTGGAGGTGAAGCTGAGCTCTGGAGACATAACCCATTTCCTAGTATTCTCCACGTCCTATGCTTCTCAAGGCACCTTGATGCGCCCACTGTGTAGAATGACCCCTGACTTTAAATTTGTATCACTCTGGCCAAAACCTCATCACCTCCTGTTTAAATCCCTGGGGCTTCGGTCCCTCTAGACATACCTTTTATATGCCAGGGAAATCTTTCCCCAAAACCCTTTTCATTGTGTTTCTCTCATTGAGAGTTTGGGGTCAAAACAGAGCAAGTGAGCGTGTACTCCCAGCCTCATGACTACTTGGGACCATTGGCAAGTAGGAGGGTATCATTTTCTTCTCATTTCGCACAAAAGGAAGCAGAGTCTCAGCAATGCTTGCTTAGTGAGTTGAAGGATTAGGTGAGATAACACACTTAGGCGTGCATGGTTGTGCCACTAATAACTCGCCTAATACTATTATGAATTCCTGAGTCAGTCACTGTTCCAAGTACTTTATATGTCAATTAATCCTCACAATAATCCTTTGGTGTGGATGTCATAATTCCCTCCATCTTGTAGATCAGGAACCTGAAGCCCAAATGCTTAAATAACTTCTGGCCACATGATTAAAAGCTTCGGAGTGGGCTAACAGGTCCACAAATATTATTCAGTCCCCTCCACTCACTCCTGCTGAGCAATGTCTACAACTCCTATGAGTCCCCCCCACTTCCCATTCCATCACACCTGTATTTTCCAGTCCAGGAATGATACTCTGGCCTGCTTTGGGTTCCTGAGGAATTTATATAGATTTTATTACTGGACCCCAGAGAAAATCCTAAGTCCAAAGCTCTATTTGATGAAAATGTTGCAAAAATATTAGTTGCCTTGTCTATTTTCCTTAATTGTTGAGGGGTCTAATCAACTTTTCATTACCTTTAAAAATTTTTAAGTTATAAAAAAGGCAACTTACTGAATGAGAGATGATATCTGCAAATGATATATTGAGTAAAGGCTAAATACCTAAAACAGATAAGAACTTACACAACTCAACACCAAAAAACCTCAAATAATCCAATTAAAAATGGGCAGGGGACCTAAATAGACACTTTTCCAAAAGAGACATAGAGATGGCCAACAGATACATGAAAAGACTCTCAACATCACTCATCATCAGGAAAATACAAATTAAAACTACTACCACCTCACACCCGCCATAATGGCTAAAATCAAAAAGGCAAGAAACAACAAGTGTTGATGAGGATGTGGAGAAAAGAGAAGCCTTGTGTGCTGTTGGCAGGAATGCAAACTGGTGCAGCCACTGTGGAAGACAGTATAGAGAGGTCTCAAAAAAATAGAAATAGAAATACCATACCATAGCAAAACATATAGAGTCATAAAAATCACTATGTGTATGCCCGAAACTAATGTAACATTGTGTCAACTATAATAAAAAATTTTAAGCTTTTTTTAAAGAAAGCAAAAATAAACAAAAACCTTTAAGTTATACATTGTAAGTATAGGAGATAATTTTTTTTTTTACCACAAAGAGGTATATCTATTATTTCTGATCATGAACAATGAAAATTTCCACACAGCCTGTGGCCTTTGGTACTGCAGAGTGGTTTGTCCGCTTGCCTCATGACAGAGGATGAGGACCCACAGGGTGCAGCTGTGCAGTACAGTTGTCACAAATGTCAACCATGTGGCTTCAAAATTCTGCTAACAGGTGGCTCTAAAATTTTACCAACTTAGATTGGAGATGTTATCAGAGACCCATAACTATGGGTTATATTCATGCTTTGTCTTTCCACCTCAATTATAAAACCAGAGGTAAGAGGAATCTTAGAAATCTCATAGATAAGCAAACCGAGGTATAAAGTGAGTGATTTACGCAGGTTGCCCAGTTAATTAGAGGCAAACCTGGTTTAGTTGGAGTTTAGAACCTCCCCTTCAATCCCTGCCTAGGATCTCTAGGTGTTTCCTTGAACAAATCCCTAATTTGCCAGATTCAAAACTCTCACAAGACAATGCTTTGTCTCACCTTTTATTATTATCCATTATGACCCCCAGCAACAAATCTTTACACAAAGAAGCCCTCAGACTGACTGGCTAGCTGGTCTACATTAGAAGAGGCAGCTAACATATAGCTGCCCACCTATTTCACAATTCCACGTTTCTTCCCACTTAAGTCTCCTTCTGAACTCATTTAAGCTTGCATAGAATGGTATAGTTATGAATTCCCCAAGATTCAGACCAGGAGGTTCATACAAAAGGTTTGAGGGCATCCCTTAGTCCAAGCTCCAAAATGGTGTCTGCATGGCCGCTGAAGTGTGTGTATGGGTCAGGCTAATTGAACTCAGTTACTGTGTATGTGTTACAGCTCAAGGACAAAGCCACAGGTCCAAATAGGATTTAGTATAGAACCAGAGGTAGGGCTCGACCCAGGCTGGAACTGGACTTAAATTACTAGGAGTCTAATGTAACCCAGGGCAAATCTACTTCATGCGTGTGAGAGTCCGACAGAGGAACCAACACCCACATGTGGACCTGGGATTGGTGATTATTAGAATAGATAACATTCATGAAGACCTCACACCACTGAGCAGTCTAGAAAAGTACCCAGTGTGTCTACTTCCCACTGGGAGGATGCCAAAATGGCTACGTCTTGACATGAAACTCTTCATGGCAAGGGTGCTGTCCTGTCCCCTTCCAAGGCCTCATCATTTCAGTCCTTTGAGCACACCAGCCTGATCTTTACCATCTCTAGACCTTGGGCCAAGTTCTTAGCCTATATCTTCCACTCTTTTCCTCAAATAGACCCTATTCTTAAAACTCTAGCCCAGCCATTGTATTGTCCAGAAAGTGACTCTGCTTGGCCCATGCTCTGGTATCAACATAACCCTATTAACCCTCACCACATACACATTCTGTCTGCAGGTGGTTTTACCAATGTGACCCTTAGCACATGCCAAACTATCTTCTCCCAGCATAGATGTTCTTCCCAGTGGACAGTGAGCTGTCTGGCATCAGCAATCCCATCTTCTGCATCTACTGTGCCTTCCCTTCCCCCTACCCAAAGAAGGAACCCAGAAGGGGAGATCTGCAAACAATGGGCAGGCAATCCCTGGGGCTGATTGTTACTGGTTATGGGAGAATGGATCTACTTATCTTTTCTTTGGTTACTTACCTCATTCAGCTTGACCCAGTTGAAGGACTTCAGTGGATGGGAAGGCTGGGGGACACACTTCTTCCTGAGTGGAATATCACTGCTGGGGCAGGGGTCTGGAGGGAGAGGCAGGCCCATGCTGAAGCATGGTGGGGCACCAGGAGGAGTGGGAGGCCCACCAGGTGGAAGAGGTGGCGGTGGAGGTGGGGGACAGCAGACAAATGGGAGAGGGGGCGGAGGTGGAGGCAGGTCATTGGTTGTCATTGAGGAAGACAAGGTAAGTGGGCCCCCAGGGGGAGGCGGGGTAGATACTGGTCCTGTCTGTGGGAAGACAGAAAAATCAAAAAGACAAAGCCATCAAGCTTTCAAGACCGCACCACACTATTCCTTTCCTTATTCTTACTCACCTATACTAGAACCCCAATCCTGCTCTCACCTCTCCCACACATTTTGTCCCCCCACTTCCTCTCTGTATCCCAAATATCCAATATACACAGACACAAGCACAGACACATACACATAGGTAAAACACACATACATAACACTGGACAAAGTCATAGTTATCACAATGGAACAGCAGGAACGCTACATATGGTTATGTATGCTACTCCCTGCACAAGGACATCCAGCTACACACGGAAGGGGTGCAAAACCATACTTGCACTCTGCTTTGCCAGGTATGCTTCCTGGGAAAGTGTCACCCAAGGTAAACAGCATTGGTTTGGTTTTTCTTTTTTCCTAATTAACACAAATGTAGCAACCCTTACAGACTCAGAGGTCCCCTCTATCCTGGCCTGAGCTCCTCCTCTAAATTCTCCTTCATTTTGAGGTCCTCAGCCCTTCCCCACACCTGTTCTTCCCACCTCATCCTGAAGGTCTCAGCTCAATACATAAAGAGAGGAGGGTATCCACGTACTGAGATTTCACTGAGTTGGGCTACCAGCTCTGCCACTTGTCCTCGAGCCTGGCGCAGCTCCTGGGACTCTCGAGCCAGCTTGTCCTTCATCTTGTTCAGTGTCCGCATCATCTCTTCCTTCTCTAATGTTTTTGTCTCACATTCTCGCTCCTTCCTCTCCAGCTTGCTCACCAGCTCCATGTGTTCTGGGATGGGAGTAGGACAGGAGAGAAAATGGGAAGGGACGATTGAATATGCATGGGTCCACCTCTAATGGGTCCTGGGCTGGGCAGGGGAGGGGTTGTGCGGAGCACGCAGTGGTTTGAGGCAGAGCCCCTTACCTTTCCGGAACTTCTCTGCCTGGTCTCGCCATTGTTTCACCTCATTCTCATTGATGAGCCTGGTGAGGAATATAGGGGAGGGTCTGTTGATTGTTGACTCATTACTTCCCGAAAGATATATCATCCCCCTATTCCCCACATCAGTTCCATGATCTCCAATCTGTCCAGCCACATCCAGGAGGCTAGGATTTTGACTCTCCAGATGTCTCTCCAGGTCCTCAGCTCTGCCCAGTTCTCATGTGTCTCTCTGTGGACTGTGAAAACTAAAAAGACCCTCAAATAACTTATGATCCAACCCCTTGTGATATATTTGAAGCTCTTGAGAGCAGAAATGAAGACAATAGCTTAACTAATGGTAGAACTAGGACTAAATCTCAGGCTTCCTTTAGTTGTCTAATGACTTGTACACCTTTGTAAAAATAAGTTTTTGCATTGAAAGAGATCAAAATGTTAGCCCTACCATGATACAGGCTTCCAAAGACCAATGTATAAGAGCAAGAGAAATCGCCCATCCCAGCACCACAGAATGAATATGTTGAGGGTAAAGAGGGGATGTATCTAAATCACAGGAAGTCCTCATTCATGTCCAACTCGTGTAATGAGGATTAAGCTATTATCTATCTAGACATCAAAGTGTAATAGAGATGAAATCCCAAATGAGACCTGAATAATCAGGTTTTTGTTTTTTGTAACTCTAAAAACATGGCAGAGTTAGATCCATGAATCTTGGCCTCCTCAATCAGATGAAAGATATAAAGAGGGAACAGAGTATGGAAGGGAACATAATTTTTTAAGAGAGTCTTTGGAGAGAGCCATTGCTGTCCTTCTTGGAGGTCCTACCTCCTTCACCATCATCCACTGTCTTTGTTGAACCCAATTCAGAGTTTTTTTTTTGTTGTTGAAAAAAAAAACTTTTTTTTTTTGAACCCACATTCCCTGATGTTGGGAAGGAGGCATGGTGGACTGGGGTCCAACTTGGGGCCAGGCAGGTCCAAAGAGTGAAGGAACATTAACCAGGAGAGTGGTGCTCTGCTGGGATATCCAGCACTCTTAGACTTTGTTGGCACAGAGATTGCATGAAGATTTCTCATGCAAGCATCATGGAGAAATTGGGCTGATGCCATTTTAAGTCCTGTTCAAGATGTCCACCTAGCAGAGAAGTGGAAACTTGAACATTGTGCCATTGTGTACTAGATGGCTAGTGAATCAGGGGCTGATGGAAGGGATGGTACCACCCAGTCCCAGGGGATAAAAAGGCCTTAAATGGCCAGTGGCCAGGGTTTTATAGTGAGATGCATGTGCCAAAGAGCTTCAAAAGATCCCAGAAATAATCCATGTCTTCACCCATCTGCCAAGGCCAGAGAATAGGAAGCCTGTTTACTAAGTTACCTGATCAAGTAAGATCTTTTCATCTTCTCCTTCCTTCCCCTGCACTGTGATAGGGGTTAAAAACTGGTTAGCTAATAGAAGGGGGTACGTGTGTACAATGGGTTAGAAGAAAAACAGAACAGAGAAAGTCAGTCAATCATTACACATGCCCTTCCCACTGCAACTTCGAGCCCCAGTCCAGGGAAGAGAGAGTGAAGGCTAAATCTAATCTAGAATTCACATAGTTCACATCTGGGACTAGTTTTTCTAGTTGCAAATTTGAGACTGTTTAAAATGATCTTAGGACTTCCATTGTGCAAGAAGAAGCAAAAACTTCATTGGATCTGAGGGCAGAGGAAAAGCTTCCCCACTAAATAGTGCAAAGAATTGGTAGAAAACAAAAATAAAAATCAGAAATAAATTTGTGTTTTGATTACTTTTCTATTTGCACTTGTCCAGCATACCAGGTAGGATTAACCACATCAATACCCAACTACTTGCAAAATGAAAACAATAGCATGAATAGTTCAAAAATCATTATCTACTTGGCTTTGGTATGTGACCAAATTTTGGTATGTGACCAAATTGAGAGCCAATTTATCTCCTTAAAGGGCAATTGGATCAGACTTTCACTAACGGCAACATTATTTGAAAAATCCAAGATTTGAAAGAAGCCCAAGTGTCCATCAATTGGTTATTGGATAAGAAGATTTGGTGCATTTAAATGGTGGAATATTATGCAGCCTTTAAAAAGGATGAAATCTTGCCATTTGCAATGACATGGACAGAGCTAGAGAGTATCATGCTAAGTAAAACAAATCAGTCAGAGAAAGACAAACCCATGTGATTTCACAGATAGATGGAATTTAAGAAACAAAACAAATGAGAAAAGGGAAAAAAAGAGAAAAAGAGACAAATCAAGAAACTGACTCTGAACTATAGAGGACAAACTGATGGTTCCCAGAGGGGAGGGGGCAGAGGGATGGATGAAGCAGATGATGGGGATTAAGGAAGGCACTTGTCATGATGAGCACGGGGTGATGTATGGAAGTGTTGAATCAGGACATTGCACACCTGAAACTAAAATAACACTATATGTTAACTAACTGGAAATTAAAATTAAAAATTAAAAAAATTAAGTCAACTAAAAGTTTAAAATTAAAAATTAGTATCTTAGCATAACATCTGATTACTAATTGATGTGACTTTAAACTTGGTTCTGTGTTTCTCAGTACACAGGGTCAAAGATAAGCCAGAAGACTTTAGGCTCTGACACCCTTATCCAAGAGCCTTAGTTAAACTGCCATGCTCTATTTCAGTGATCAGCAAACTTTCCCTAAAGGGTTAGAATAAATATTTTAGGTTTTATATAGCAGGTACAGTCTCTGTCACATATTCTCATTTGTTTTTAAAAACACTTTAAAATGTCAAAACTATTCTTAGCTCATGGGTCATGCAAAAGCAAACTGGAGGATTGGTTATCTCACAGACCACTGTTAATGGTCTATCCTCTATCTTCCTCTATCCACTCCATGCAATGAATCATTAAAAGCTGAGTGCAGGGACACCTGGGTGGCTCGACTGGTTAAGTGTCTGCCTTTGGCTCAGGTCAGGCCAGGGTCCTGGGATCGAGCCCCACATCAGGCTCCCTGCTCAGTGGGAAGTCTGCTTCTCCCTCTGGCTCTCCTCCCTACCCAAGTTTGTGCTCTCTCATGATCTCTCTCTCTCTCAAACAATAATTTTTTTTAAAGCTGGCTACAATGACAGTACAGACAAAAGGCTGATATCCAGTATCTATAAAGAACTTCTCAAACTCAACACACACAAAACAGATAATCATGTCAAAAAATGGGCAGAAGACATGAGCAGACATTTCTCCAATGAAGACAAACAAATGGCTATCAGACACATGAAAAAATGTTCATCATCACTAGCCATCAGGGAGATTCAAATCAAAACCACATTGAGATACCACCTGACACCAGTTAGAATGGCCAAAATTAGCAAGACAGGAAACAACGTGTGTTGGAGAGAATGTGGAGAAAGGGGAACCCTCTTACACTGTTGGTGGGAATGCAAGTTGATGCAGCCAATTTGGAGAACAGTGTGGAGATTCCTGAAGAAATTAAAAATAGAGCTTCCCTATGACCCTGCAATTGCACTGCTGGGTATTTACCCCAAAGATACAGATGTAGTGAAAAGAAGGGCCATCTGTACCCCAATGTTCATGGCAGCAATGGCCACGGTTGCCAAACTGTGGAAAGAACCAAGATGCCCTTCAAAGGATGAATGGATAAGGAAGATGTGGTCCACATACACTATGGAGTATTATGCCTCCATCAGAAAAGATGAATACCCCAGTTTTGTATCAACATGGATGGGACTGGAACAGATTATGCTGAGTAAAATAAGTAAAGCAGAGAGTCAATTATCATATGGTTTCACTTATTTGTGGAGCATAAGAGATAACACAGAAGACATGGGGAGATGGAGAGGATAAGGGAGTTGAGGGAAATTGGAGGGGGAGAAGAACCATGAGAGACTATGGACTCTGAAAAACAACCTGAGGGTTTTGAAGGGGCGGCGGGGTGGGAGGTGGGTGAGCCTGGTGGTGGATATTATGGAGGGCACGTATTGCATGGAGCACTGGGTGTGGTGCATAAACAATGAATCCTGTTATACTGAAAAGAAATTAAATTTAAAAAATGAGAAAAAAAAAGCTGACTACATCCCCTATAAACTTGTGTTGCTCGATATGATAGTCCCTAGCTATGTCATATGGCTATCTGAATTTAAATGAAATAAAATTTTAAATTCAGCTCCTCAGTTACACTATCCACATGTCAAGTGCTCAGCAGCCAGGTTTGAACAGGGCAGATATGGAACATTTCCATCATATCAGAGAATTCTATGGGGCATGTTCCTTAAGGTGCATTTGAGGCATCTGGTTTACGAGAGAGAGAGAGGAGAGAGGAAGGAGGAGGAAGACAGGTGAGAGCTGGCCACTGCTCACATGTTGACAATGTTCTTGACGTTGAAGTTCTCCAAGGGAGCCAGGTCAGGGTCCACACCCCTCTCATCCTGGAGGACAATCTGCTGAAGGATTCGGTCCAGGAGCTGCCACTGCTGGAAGTAGCCACCGTTCCGCTTGTCTGCAAAGACAACAGGCACCATAACATTACTGAGCCCTGGAACACCCTGGGGCCCTGCCCTAGAGTCATGGCATGGGCACAGGCTGATGAAACATGCCCTCTCCCACCCTTGGAAAGCTCCCAGTCTGATGGAAGAGGCAATGATTCTACTGATGCTGATGGTGATGATGGAGATTCACAAGTGCAGCCATTTCTTGATGATCTGCAACTGACTTCCTATGAGTGTGTCAATCCTCTAGATACTTTCTCTACTCCCTGAAGTACTTCTTGGCTGTCTTTGTTCCCTGTAGGCACCCTGAATAGCCTACACCTTGGGAATACAAATTGTCTTTTCCATTATCTAAAAAAAAAAAGCACCTTTCAGAAAGTAAATCTGCTCCAAAATATTACCTGCTAAATAATGAAGTCTCCAGGGAAATTTAAAAAAAGAAAAGGTTTTAGGATTATCTAGGCTGTTGTTCTATGGTGAAAGATGAATGGAAACTCATTACAGGTATGCACTACAAAAGAGAGAGAGTCAGAATGGGTTGGAGAAGTGCTAATGGAATCCAGGCTGATTTCTTGGTGAAGGTGACCCGGAACTGTGAAGGCAAAGGCTTGTGTGTAATGCTGACCTCACAGGGCTCCACTCCTATCCTCTGTAGTCATGGTTTGGTGGGACATGGGTTTTCTTTTCATGGCTAGCCACAAGCCCCTCTTCCTCGTCTTGATCCCAAGTACTTTGACCAACAAAAGGAGGTCAGCCAACATGAGGCTGATCTCAGAATCAAACCATAATGCTTAAAGATGGAAGGTCGTCTTCAGAGCCCCATTTTGAAGGAAGCCACCCGTTGACATTACCCATGGAGCACCACACACAGAACCTGAGAGAGGAGAAGTTGGGTTTCTCAGGTACTTCCTACAACTTTCATGAAGGTCTCTGGACTGAGCTTTGGAGAACTGATAGGTTCCTGGTCTAGGTCACTGTATCCGGTTTCTTTTCCAATACTTCACTGACACAGGCACTGCAATGGGGCATAGTTTTCCATTTACCCTTCACCCAGGAATACAGGGTAAAGCCAGGTCACTGGCTCACAGAAGTAGAACAGGTTTCATCTAAAACCATAACCCCAAAGAAATAAAAATTCCTTCATACGTACAGAATCACCAAGCCTCAAGTTCATCCACTATAAATCAGGTATAATAATGCACACCCCTTAAGTCATTTTGAGGTTTAGAGACACTGTGCCAAAGAGCCTTGCATCGTGTATGGCCCAGCATTGGCACATAGGAAACTAGTCATTGCCACCATCACCACGAAAACAAATGCCACCATCACCACCAGTACAGAGTCTGCCCAGGTTGACCATCTTGGTTGGCCATACTCTTTCAAATTTGTGGTTTTGTGAAGAGCTTAAATACCAAGTGGTACAGTTACAGTTCATTTTTCAAATTGCATGCTGGGGTGGCTATTAGTGATTATATGTAATTTATTCAGTCTCTGTGCACACCTGGATCTTAAAAAGCTTAGCATCTGCTAAGCTTATATGCTGATATCCAGTATTTGCAAAGAGAGGCAGGGGAAAGTGCATTAAAGTGGAGCTCGCAAGACCTGGATGGAGGAGTTGATAAAACCCTGGAAAAAGGCATGCTCAGTGTGGATCTGTGCTAGTCCCCCAAACACAAAGCTGCTTTTTGGAGCCCCCCAAGAGGACTGATCACTCTCCTGTCATAAGCTGACAGCCAGCTCTGTTTGATTTTACAATGATCAAGCTTCTTCCTGGTAGACGAGAACATCATTGTTCAGGCCCAGACCCCAGCTGCTCATCTGGGTGACAGTGGAAGTCCTGATCCCAAAGAGGGAGGGAAGAACAAGGGCCTGCATCCTGTGGCCAGGCCTCCTGGGGACGTGTGCCAAGGGAGACCCAGCCAGACTCACCAACTCAGGGAAGTCCTGACACATTGTCTCAACCTGCCCCAGGCTAACGTTCAGGCCGGCTGAGGAAGTGGTACATGTAGGGTACTCACAGGGCATCTGCAGACAGTGGTGTAAAACAGACAGCAAGCAGGGGTAGGCCTCAGTGTGCTTTAGCTTCTTGTGGATCAGCTCAAACATCTGGGAAGCACTCTTGGTGTCAATGTGGACCTGAGGGAGTGGAGGGCACAGTGAACAGGGAGGGGCAAGCCATGGAAGAAGAGGGGAGAAAACCCTACTTCCATCCATGGAGCCCCATTTCCCAGGATGATGTTCCTTCTCCTGCTTCTGGCCAGGCTTCAAAAGAGAGGCACAGAGAAAAGGCAGAGGGAGATGTCCTAATTACATGAAGCAGGATTTCTCCATTTCAGCACTATCGGCATCTTGAACCAGATCTCATTCTTTGACATGGGAATCTGTCCTGTTCACTGTAGGCTATTCCATACCATTCTTGGTCCATATCTATCAGATGCCAGTGACATCCTCCTTACACCAGTTGTGACAACAAAAATTGTCTCCAGGTATTTCAAATGTCCACAGGGGAAGGAGGAAGCAAAGACACTGCTGGTTGAGAGCTACTGATTCACACTAAGAGAAGGGGACAAGGACATAGGCGATTCAAGGACCACGTAGCATAGTTTCAAGCAACCTGGGTTCAAATCCCAGATCTATTCTTATTGTGTGACAAGGCAAACTAATCTCAGTCTCCTTGTTGTAAATCCAAGGTTTATGTGACAATATAATTGGGGTTGGTTTTTTTTTTTTTTTGTGACAATATAATTGGACAGTGATGGGTGACTGGAGCACCACCAGATGTAAGTTTCTATTTGAGTGGAGATTTTATAAGACAATATTTAAGTAGCAGAATTGTGTATTTTCAGGGTTATTGAGATTGAAATGAAAAGACAATCTGTTTTGTGAAGCATGATCTGGTTAGTGACGGGGAGAGGGGACTCAGGAAATTGCTGAAAGGCAGGGGAAGAGTAGACTGGAGAGAATTTGAGACTAATCACATGTAAGAACAGGCCCTCTTTCCTTTGGGGGTTGCATTCTCCCAGCAAAGGAGATGCCCTTGGTAGGTACGGCCTGCCAGGTGAGGACTCACAGAGTCAACACACTGCCAGGCTCCAGAAGCAGGACCTGGGTATAGGGCCACTCACCAGGGAAGCCAGCCAACACTGGACCTACCACATCATGGGATCTGGAGAAGAGTCTGTGGGGCCACCTGAGACCCCACTGCTGTAGCCCCATCCCTGTAGGCTTCTCACCATGTCAAACCTCCTGGCTAGCTCCAGGTCATCCTCATTCCGGACCATCTCAAAGAAGTCTAAATGCCTAGATAGGATGCGGGGATAGAGAGAGCAGATATTACTTTGAGGATATCCCTATTTGAGAGTCAACCCCTTTAACTCCCCAGTGGACTAAATCTGAAAGTTTCATTCTGGTGAGGCCAAGGCAAAATCAGAAAGAAGCCACCTGTCTGTAGGCCAGCGCTCTCCTCCTTTATAGAACCCCATGCACCCTCCTCAGGGAGGCTAGCCTAGAGGCCTGTCCCCTTAGATCAGCCTTTCTCAATTTTGTCATTATTGATATGCAGGGCTGGATTTGCCTTGGTTGTGGGAGGCCGATCTTTGCAATGTAGAAGGTTCAGCAGCATTTCTGATCTCTACCCACCAGACACCAGTAGCAGCCCCCAGCTTTCAAGTTGTGACAACAAAAATGTCTCCAGGATTAGCCAACTGTCCCTTGGGATAAAATCACCCAGTCAAGGACTACTGTTCTGCCTTCACCAGGATTCTCATACTATCCATATGTCAACCTCTGAAGCCAGTGTATGGCTCTGTCATTTTTCACCCCATCCATTCCCCAACTCCATTTCAAAAGGGCCCATCCTGTCTCCCTTAAGACTCTGTGCAATAAAATAGTCTACCAATGGGACAGAACCAGAAGAGACAGATAGGAACTTAATTGGAATGAAGGAACACATAGGAATTTTAATTGTGCCCTTTTATCAATGAAGGCTTTTATGACTTCCATTTGGAGTGGAGCAATTCCCTTGCTAAGCAGGAGTGCCCTGCAGGATGTTTAGTATTCCTGGTTTCCAACAATCAGTACCAGTTAGTGTTCCCCAACCAGCCAGTCTGAACGTCAAAGGAATACCACCATGTGTTTCCAAATGCTCCCCCACCCACCCTGAGGTTTTGATTGAGGACTACTGGGTCCACCTGCCTATAACACTGGAAATGAGAAAGCAGGTCAGCCAAGAGAACAGGCAGGGGCATAGGTAGGATGCGGGACAGGGGGGTGAGAGTTGTCCACCTCCCCCACACAGAACTGATTTTGAATTGATACTGGGTGTGGCAGGTGGTTTCTAGTAGGAAGGGCAGCCTCCCTGAAAGTCCTGATCATCCCCAACTGAGGCTCTGTCCCCATATGACTGCAGTGGGGACAGGTGGGTCTTACTTGTCCAGGATGGCATTCTCATGCTGCCGGAGTTTGTCAATCACAGGTTGGATCCCCAGCATCAGGAACTCATACCGTAGATGAAGGCGGAACTCCAGATTATCCTGGGGGTCACCGAAGCAGGACCAGACTCATTGGCTTGTGGCTCTTCCACAAGAGTCCCCAGCAGACCCACTCCTGTCATTGTCCCACTACATCGCCTGCAACAACCCATCTGGAACTGCCTCAGGTCCAGAGTTCCAAGAAAGGGCAGGAGGAGACACACTTGACCTTGTTATTTACTCCCATTAGGTGTCCTGCCTCATTTCCTTTAAGTCCTTTACCAGTTTTCTCAGCCTTTGGCATCCAAGAGTGGCACCGTAATGTAGAACATAAGCTTTGATTTCAGGCAGATCTTTGTTTAAATCCCTGCTCTGACACTCACCAGTTTTGTCATTTGAGGAAAACCTTAGTTTTCTCATCTGTAAAATGGCAATGATATTACCGACAGGATGATATTATATTACCTGATGAAGTATGGTTACCATCTAATCAGAACGGATTAGTATAGCTAGTATTGACAAGGATGATGTCAGCATCTCAGGCACAGACTGTTCTCCCACCCACCTCACCTAACTTAGCTCATCAGGGCTGGTTGCAAGAAAAGTGTGCTGGCAGAAAAGAAGGAAATATAGAGATTATTAAATTGCCCCCTTGACCTTCAACAAACTGACCTTGATTGGAGCATCTGATTCCCTTAGAATTTGGGGAGTTAATCTGCTCTTCAAGTTCTTCTTCATCTGTTGCTATTTATAGTCTGAGAATCCTATTCTGATCCCACAGTAAGGAAAATCAGAAGCCATACCTCTTAACAGAAGGTGATAGAGGGCATGACCAACCAACTCAGAAGCAGTTCAGAAGGTCTGGACTAGCTCAGACCTAGTCCAGAAGCATGTCTTTGGAAAACTCTAGAAAGAAGGGCCTACACTTGCCCTCCTCCCATAAATGATCTCCCACCATCCTAAGCAAGCATCATCTAGCCAACTTAGGTTTTGTCCAGGACACATCTAATGCACAATGCTACCCATGTAAGAAACTCCCCAGGAACCCCTCATGACAGCAAGGTTCATGATAATCCATTCTTTCTCAGCCCCAAGTGAAAGAGGCAAGAGTTGATACAGGTAATCTGAAGACAGTGATGGTAGTGACAGCCCCACCAACTGGAGGTCTTGGCCCCATCCCTCTGCTACATTCCCAGGAGGCACTTGCACATACTCCCCTGGGGCCAGAAAGTCCAGGAACAGTGAGGACAAGGAGAAGATGCCTCACCTCTCCAGCTCCAGCATTGAGGACAGCATTGATGAAGGACATGATGGCTGTTTTCAGATTCACTTCATCCCGGTACCTGCCCAAACTTCGGTCTAGCTCATTCAGCAGTGTCTGGATGGAAAGGCAGGACAGGAGAGAAAAGGCGGGCTCAGGATCCTACAAGTCCAGCCTCTGTGCCTGTGTTCCCACCATTCTAACCGCCTAGCATGCCCCACTTGCTTGCTATACCCAATCAATCTAGCTTACCCTGGGCCTTCCTGAAAGCTCAGCTTTTCCAAGAAGTGTCCTTTGCCTCTCCACACCTCGTCTCAGTCCTGCCACTCACCTCCAGGGCTTAGTTTATTTTGTAGGGCTGTGCCAAAATGCTGCTTCAGCACGTTAGAGCTGTTTACAGCTCCAGCTGCTTACAGCTCATAAATCTTCCTGCCCAGCTCCCTGACAGCATGGACACTGCCTTTTACCTCTTTGGCAAAGGGTCAGGGCCCACTTTCCGCACAGAGTAAGTGCTTAAAAACCTTTGATGACTGAATCTACAAATAGCCTATACAGACAGATAAATCATAGCATTTTTAGTGACAGTCTAGATCTATTGACACTTCCTCTACATAAGACACTTTATACTTACTATCTCAGTACTTTTCTGGGGCAGGTCAGGGAGAAGAAAAGAGAATAGCATGGCTTAAGTATCCAGCACTGTTCTTGGGGTCCCCATAGTAAGCTCTGGCCCAGGTATAGGGCTTAAAATCTTGGCCCCAGCAACTGCATTCAGGTCCATTTCAGACTCAACCATTGTGATTCATCAGGCACTGAGCTCAGAGATGTAGACCCACAGACCAAGAATCCAGCCTCAAGGATCCCGCGGTCTAGTGAGGGGTCCATTATCCCAGCCAAACCCATATCTCTTGAGGTCCCTTATGTCTCTTCATATAAGTGCTCAGTTAGCCCCTCACCTGAAAGCGGGTCCGCTCAGCTGCATACACCTGGTAGTGGAGCATGGCCTGCAGCACCTTCTTGTGGCCACCAGGAACCAAGCACACAGCACCCAGGATCTCCAGCACGGCCACCTTGGTCTTGCTGTTCTCTGTGCGCAGACTCTGCGCAATGGTGCTGATGGCCTCTGGCTGTGCCAGCACATGTGCCCGCCCCTGGGAGTTGTTCATCAGAGCCTTAATGCAACCGATGAGGGAGGTGTGGATACGACTTTCACAGGTGGCATGGTCCATGCTCCGGAGGAAATTCAGCAGACAGGTCAGACCCTCCAGCTCAATGAAGCGCGTCACGAACCTGTCCAGGCCAGCGCCATTAGCACAACAGGTATCCTGAATTTGCATAGGATTCTGTATACACTTTGCAAATAGTTACCCCGGGACCTGTGTAACACTGTGTCCCACCTACAGCAGCCACGTGGTTCATTTAGTGAGTTTATCTAAGGCATTAAAATCCTATCTCCCTCACAGGAGACTTGTGCCTTATTTGCACCTTAAATACCATGCTTTTGCAGGTCATCATCTGTCAGTCTCCTGGCTGTAATGGTATATACATGAAGGGAATGATTGCAGTAATTATTACTGTAATGATCACGGCTATTAAACCTGAAAATTCATCTCCAGAGAGGACGGGAATTAAGAGAATTACAGTCAGAAGACAAAGAGGACTTCCAAACAGGGTGGAGGGGGGCATCAGAGTCATTGAATCACAGGACCAAGGCTGGGAAAGGCACCCTTCAAAGGATCCTGAAGAAAATAGCTAAGTTATCTTGAATATTAACAAAAAGCATTAAAAAAAAAAGAGTTAGTTTGGAGCTTCTTAACCTGGAGTCTGTGCTCCCCTAAGGGGCCAATGGCTATCTTGCAGAGGTCTGTGAATGTGGATGGGAAAAATAAGTTATACTTTTATTTTTGGTAACCTCTACCTGAAGTGTATCATTTCCTCTTACGATGAACGTGGACAATAAACTATAGTGGGATTAGTAGAACCTGTGACTTTGTCACCCAAAGAAATTAGCCATTTTCATATCAAATTATAGCTGTTGCAGGTGTCTCAGACTATCCTTTCTACTCGTCAGCACTTCAATATCATGGTGGTTGCTAGCTCATGCCGCTTAAGGCATAAAGAATCTTATCTGTTTTATTATTTAAAAGCATCATTTTGATTAGTAGTCAATAGTTTTCATCTAGTGTCAAAGTTACCCACGGCACACGTGCCTTTACACACACATATACACAAAGATGCTTAGAACACTTGATTTCATAAAACAGTAACGATCTAAGGAAATGTCATTAATGGAGCTGAGGGAACCATTCCATATAGTTAATACATTTGGTCCCAAGTGTATTTGTGTATTTCCACACTATTATATAAATATCTCTACAAAATGAAATATACTCTCAAGTCGTTGAAATAGGTATTATTTGTTTCTATTAATGCTTTTCTGTATTCTGAGTATTTCCACCATGACTGTTCACCATGACTGTCAGAATTTTATTAAGGGAAAGAACAGTAAACTGAAGCAGGAGAGAAACCTGGCAAACTTCCCTCAACCTCTCTCCTTCTCGATGTCCTCATCCTTCCTGCACCCCCTTCCTACATACTCCCCACCCCTGGAACCATACAGAATTAAGATGTTCCCATTCTCCTGAGGCTCTAGTTCTAGGCTCCCAAAGTAGAGAAAGTAGAGAACTCAGCCCAAACCACACATACAACACACACGCAGACCAGTATGCTGGTAAAAACATTTAACAACTGGCTCTCTGAAGAAAGAAAAAAAGGCCTAATGATAGTGTTTGCCAATTTCCACAGTATACATATCCCCAGCATAGCTGATTTCAAGCTATCAGTGTAACAACATTGAACATGGAGTTGGGAAGAGATACAACATTTATAGCACAGTTGGTCCTCGAATGACATGGGTTTGAATTGTATAGGTCCACTTATATGGGAAGTTTTTCAGTAAGCACAGTACAATACTATGGTTAGATTTTCATTGTGATTCTCTTAACAGTTTCTTTTCTCTAGCTTCCCTTGTTGTAAGAACATAAGATACATGTAACATATAAAATATGTATGAATCAACTGTTTATATTATCAGTAAGGCTGCTGGTCAACAGTAGATGGTTAGTAGTTAAGTCTTTGGAGAGTCAAAAGTTGCATGCAGATTTTCGACTGCATGGGGCTTGGCACCCTAACACCCTCCTTGCTCAGGGTCAGCTGTATTTCCACTAGGCATATACAACGAATATAAACTCAAGAGCATATATAACAGTCGAGAGCGTACATAAAACTAAAATGTAGTAAGATCATTAGGTAATTAAGGAGTGAAAAGTTTCAAGTATTTATTACTTTTGTTTTTGGTATGATTTATTTAGTTTTAAGTTTATGCCACTTACATTCTAATCATAGCCATGTTTAAAAAGCAGCTTACGAAACTGCTGAAAACTTAACAGTCGGCTCCCACAAGCAGCTACAAGCCAGCTCTCAGGCATGAGAAGAAGCTGTGGCTCTTGGCCCACTTTGCGCAGTATGGCCTGGGAAGGGGTAAGGGTACTTCTCAAACTCATCCCCTTTGCCCGGCCTGCATCACTCTAGGTGGTGGAATCTGGTCCACAGACACCACATCTCCCCCTAGTGGCTAGAGTCTCTCTCGCCCACACTGCCCTCCTCCATGGAACACTGGTTCTCAGGGCTCTTTCTTACATACTTTGTCCATAAGACCTCCTTCTCTCCCATTCTGTTCTCTCGAGAAAAACAAGTAACTGCCCTCAATTTCTGCTCAGATAGCTCTTCAGGACCTGAGGTTTATGCCACACTCCTCGGCCCTCTACCCTGGTCCCCCACATGCCCTTCCTCTGGCAGCCTCCCAGCTCTTCAGAGAGAGGGGCTGTAGGAAGCAGGAAGTGGAACAGCGGTGGGGAAGTGGGAGAAGGCTATGGAGATGACGGCAAGGGACCTGGGATGGGAGCAGAGCTTTGGGTTAAGCTTCAGGAAATTGTGGGGGACCACCAAGTGAAGGGGTGTGGAAGGAAGTGGGAAGGGGAAACACGAGTCACCTCATGGGTTGTGTCCGGAGAGCTGTCTTCAGGTCTTCCACAATTTGGTTCCTCATCTCCGTCTCTTCCTCATCAAAGGCATACAGACTCTGCATCTGAGTTAGGTGGAAAGGGGTAGAGGTCCTGCTAGGCTGCCTGATTCCCAGCTGCCTGCACCCCCTAGAGCCCAGGTGTGACCCAGGAGCCACCGTCGACTCAGAGTGGGGCCTCAAGGAATGGTTTCCTAAGAGGGTCAGATTCTGAGAAGACCCAGGTTCAAATCCCAGACTTCACTTTCCTCATCTGTGAAATGGGGAGAATTATTGGCTCAGCCTATTTTCCAAGACTATGTGATATAGAAATGGTTAATAAGTGTTTAAATGCCTGGGGACCTCTTGAGTCACACAAAGAAGGGAGGCATTATTATTAAAAAAAGTAACTGGAAACCTACTGATCCCAGTGAGTGGGGTGTAAAGGGCAGGGAAAGATGCGAGAGGATCACTCTCCCCATTGGCTTTTCCAGGTGGGGCGGGGACGGGGGGGGAGCCATCACTCACCGCCGCCATAGAGTTGATGCGGTCAATGTAATAGTCAGGCCAGCTGGTCGCCAGTTTGTTGGGGTCCTCCTGCTCCTGGAAGAAGAAGAAAGACTGTATGGACCACCTGGCAAGATGGGTCCATGGTCTGAGGTCCTGAGCTTCATTCGCTGTCAACTGATTCACTCTCTAGCCCCACCCAGATAGGCATAACTTCCAGGAAGTTGCAAAATCTCTCCAGGCTTCCATTTCTTCCATGGTAAAAATGTAGATAATGAACACTGACTCTCATGACCGGACAGTGACACAGGCAGAAATCACAGGTATGTGCACTTTCCATGAGCAAGATAGATAATTAAAAATAAATTCTATTTTTTTCCTGTTGTATCTATTCCCACTTTGCTTCTTAATAAAATATAATTTTATGTCTCTTGAACCTGATAAAAATCTGTGCTTATATTTTATACATCTGGTTTTTCAAATTTTGCTTTCTAATACCATTCTTATTGTATTTTACAAAAGTATTGGTTTTTGAGGGTTTGGAATTTAAAAAAAAAACAACTTGTTTTTTCTCCCAGATTGTTTGAGAAGCACTGATATAAAGCATTTGGTGCACTTCCTTGGCACATGGTAGGCAGTCTGTGAATAGTAACTTCACTAAAAGAGGGAGAGAGACTCTCAAAGCCCTGGGTTATGGAGAGACTTGGGAGGGCTTGGTGTAGCTGTAGCTCTGGCAGAACCCAGAGCACAGGGCCTTTGACCTAGCCCTCAGGTGCCTAAGGAAAGCCTCAATCCTTCCCCAGGATGGGCAAGAACAATGAGAGTTGAGTAAATATTAACGCTGATTGAAGATCTAGCCCTGTCCTTCAGCCAGTGACTCTGCTTCTGCATTTTACATACACTCTGCTCCTTCCTGTCCCTGTCTTATTTGGACACTCCCCTTCACCTGCCTTCTGCTAATTTCCTGCTTTAAATCTGCACAAAAACTTGCCTCCTCTTGCAGAAACTTGCTGCCAAACCCCCTGTCTGTCAGCTGACCTGGACTTTGCCCTGTATCCCTCAGCTCCCTCTACTCAAGCTTCACAATTTCGTTTCACAAAATTCAAATTTTAGATCAGTGGGAAAGCTGCCTTGATTTGGTCTTTGTGATTTCACATGGCTATGTGTTAACTCTTCATGATGGAAGACCCCCAATTCTATCTTCTGACCTTGGGAAGGGGATCATAGAACTAAAAACAAATGCATCATCAAATATATACTTTTCTGCCTCTGCCAGCTCATCATTTAGCCATCCCATATGCATTAAATGAGCGTCTACTACATGCCAACCACTGTTCTGAGCCCTGAAACTACTGAGCAAAAAGTCAGTCTCTGTAATTCAGGAGTCAATTCCATTTACAATTGCACCCAAAACTATAAGATACCTAGGAATAAACCTAACCAAAGATGCAAAGAATCTGTACTCAGAAAACTATAAAGTACTCATGAAAGAAATTGAGGAAGACACAAAGAAATGGAAAAATGTTCCATGCTCATGGATTGAAAGAACAAATATTGTGAAAACGTCTATGCTACCTAAAGCAATCTACACATTTAATGCAATCCCTATCAAAATACCATCCATTTTTTTCCAAGAAATGGAACAAAATAATCCTAAAATTTATATGGAACAAGAAAGGACCTCGAATAACCAGATGAATGTTGAAAAAGAAAGCCAAGGGGTGCCTGGGTGGCTCAGTGGGTTAAAGCCTCTGCCTTTGGCTCAGGTCATGATCCCAGGGTCCTGGGATGGAGCTCCGCATGGAGCTGTCTACTCAGCAGGGAGCCTGCTTCCTCCTCTCTCTCTGCCCGCCTCTCTGTCTACTGTGATCTCTGTCAAATAAATAAATAAAATCTTTTAAAAAAAAGAAAAAGAAAAAGAAATCCAAAGTGGGTGGCATAACAATTCCAGACTTCAAGCTCTATTACAAAGCTGTCATCATCAAGATAGTATGGTACTGGTACAAAAACAGACATATAGATCAATGGAACAGAATAGAGAGCCCAGAAATAGACCCTCAACTCTATGGTCAACTAATCTCTGACAAAGCAGGAAAGAATGTCCAATGGAAAAAAGACAGTCTCTTCAACAAATGGTGTTGGGAAAATTAAACAGCCATATGCAGAAAAAGTGAAACTGGACCATTTCCTTACACCACACATGAAAATAGACTCAAAATGGATGAAAGACCTCAATGTGAGAAAGGAATTCATCAAAATCTTGAGGAGAACACAGGCAGCAACCTCTTCAACCTCAGTTACAGCAATTTCTTCCTAGACACATCACCAAAGGCAAGGGAAGCAAGGGCAAAAATGAACTATTGGGACTTCATCAAGATCAAAAGCTTTTGCACAGCAAAGGAAACAGTCAACAAAACCAAAAGACAACTGACAGAGTGGGAGAAGATACTTGCAAATGACATCAGATAAAGGGCTAGTATCCAAAATCTATAAAGAACTTAACAAACTCAACACCTGAAGGACAAGTAATCCAATCAAGAAATGGGCAGAGAACATGAACAGACATTTCTAGAAAGAAGACATGCAGATGGCCAACAGACTACGAAAAAGTGCTGCACATCACTCAGCATCAGGGAAATACAAATCAAAACACAATGAGATACCACCTCATGCCAGTCAGAATGGCTAAAATTAACAAGTCAGGAAACAACAGATGCTGGCAAGGATGCAGAGAAAGGGGAACCCTCCTATACTGTTGGTGGGAATGCAAGCTGGTGCAGCCATTCTGGAAAACAGCATGGAGGTTCCTCAAAAAGTTGAAAATAGAGCTACCCTATGACCCAACAATCGCACTACTGGGTATTTAGCCTAAAGATACAAACATAGTGATCCGAAGGGGCACGTGTACCCGAATGTTTATAGCAGCAATGTCCACAATAGCCAAACCATGGAAAGAACCTAGATGTCCATCAACAGATGAATGGATAAAGAAGATGTGGTACACAGACACACAGACACACAGACACACACACACACACACACACACACACACACACACACACACACTGGAATACTATGCAGCCATCAAAAGAAATGAAATCTTGCCATTTGCAACAATATGGATGGAACTAAAGAGTATTATGCTGAGTGAAATAAGTCAATCAGAGAAAGACAATTATCATATGATCTCACTGATATGAGGAATTTGAGAGGCAAAGTGGGGGTTTGGGGGTAGGGAAGAAAAAAATGAAACAAGATGGGATCAGGAGGAAGACAAACCATAAGAAACTCTTAATCTCACAAAACAAACTGAGGGTTGCTGGGGAGAGGGAGGTAGGGAGAGGGTAGTTGGATTATGGACATTGGGGAGGGTATGTGCTATGATGAGGGCTGTGAAGTGTGTAAGCCTGACAACTCACAGACCTGTACCCCTCAGGCTAATAATACATTACATGTTAATAAAAAAATAAATTAAAAAAAAGTCAGTCTCTGTCTTCCATAGAATAGTCTACTGCCAGAGGCAGAGTGACAAATGCTCTATGGTAGAAGTGTCTATAGTGGGCTGTGGAAGCCCAGGGTGAGGACATCTCTCAGAGACCCTCATGAGCCTTCTGTGTTAGATGCCCCCACGTCTTGCTGAAGCTAAGACAGGTGGGGAGGATGGTAAGGACAGAGGAAGCACCACATAGCAAGAAAGGGGTGTGTGAAAGTGTGGAGGGAGATTACAAGTAATCTGGTTTGGAAGGTATAACAGTTGTTCTTACATTTTAATTCATTTTTTATTGAAGTTGTGCAAGAGACCACTTGCAGGAACTCCATAGTAAATCCATTTGGAAAGTGGAAAAGCACAGACATGATAAACTACGCCTGAAGTTAATTTTCTCCACCTTCCCTCTCATAACTTGCACTTTTTAAAGATCTTCGTTTTCACTCGAAGAGCTCTGGACACAACACATAGTATTCTGCAGGTGCCTACTAAATGTGCATCGAGTATACTAGACTAGTGTGCACAGCCCCTACATCTTGCCACAGGCTCTCGGACTCCAGCAGGTCTAGGTTCTAGCAATGGTGCAGCCACAGGCCATGACTGGCTGGGACTTTCGGGCAAGTCCACTGCCTCCCTAGGCTGTCCTTACTTCATATGCAGAAGAAAGGACCAGACTGAAAAGTTTCTCAGCTCCTTCCAACTCTAGAATGGTATAGCAGTCTAATCCCCAATTTTATAAGGCCATGGAGCCCCAGATGAGGCAAATACCCTAGGTGAGGAGAAGATGAAAAGAGCCATGAACAAACAGGCTCAGGAAACATAAAGAAGCAAAGGTTCAGGACTGCCCCAGACCTGCCTGTCTCCTCCCAGCAGGAGCAGGTCCGAGCCTCAGGTGCAGGAATAACTGGGTCCTAACTCCCAAATTCCTATACTCTAAGGTCAAAGGAACAAGTTGCTAGTCTTAAAAATGGGAGGGTGTGATGTGAGGAAGTGGAGAAGCAACATGGGGGGTTTAGTGGGTAGGAAAAGAACAAATGAAACAAGATGGGATTGGGAGGGAGACAAACCAAAACAGACTCTTAATCTCACCAAAAAAAAAAAAAAAACAACAACAAAACAACAAAACTGAGGGTTGTTGGGGGAAGAGGAGAGGGAGAAGGTGGTGGGGTTGTGGACATTGGGGAGGGTATGTGCTATGGTGAGTGCTGTGAAGTGTGTAAACCTGGCGATTCACAGACTTGTACCCCTGGGGCTAATAATACATTATATGTTAATTAAAAAATTTAAAAATTTTAAAAAATGGAAGGGTAGAGGGGAGACAAGGAAGATGGACCAAGAAAGAGAAAAGCTATAAAATAGAAGGGGCTAATAAATAGAGAGATACAGACAAAAAGATATGTAGGAGGACACAGATATGGAGAAAGATCAAGGGAAGCAGAGAGGAGGAGGTAAGATTTAATGAAGCCCCAACTGGAGCCTGGAACACCCCTTCCTAAGGAGGGCCATAATCAGGAGACCAATGACATCTCTTAATGAAGGAGAAGAGGGGAAGGAGAAAGTGGGGAGAATGGAGACCAATGTGTGATCTTGATATACTTGCTGCTCTGTAAGGCCGAGCCTGGGACGGGTAGGGGGGCCAAAGATCCTGAAGAGGCCACCCTGGCCCCAAACTGATACCTCACAACACAAAGCAGCCGTTGGATACAGCATAGGACAACCCACTCTCCAGGCAGGCATGGGAAGAGAGTATAGACTTGTCATCTTGGTGTCTCCTGGACCCAGCCCTGCTCCTGGAACCCAGTGGGCACCTGCACCAAAGATTTTTGGAAAACAGAATCCCATTTCCCAGAGGGTCAGCTCCACGAGAGTGGGGAATTTTTTGCCTCCAACACCTAGAATGATGCCGGCATATAATAAATTTCTGTTGACGGAGTGAGCAAGCATGGAGGCAAGAGCTGCCCCATGCTGGGGACCCTGAGGTGGCCGTGGAAGGGGCCAGACATGGCACCTTCTTCTTGCTGCAGTAGATCTGCCATTTCTTCTCCGGAGGCAGCGCAAACACCGCCTCTCGGTTCTTGTCGGTGAGATCCAATTCATCCTGCGAAGACAAGAAATAGGTCAGACCCAGAGATGGTTGATATTAGAATATTCATTGTTTCAGGAAACTGTAATTCCTCCAAACCTATCCCTCAGTCTACTGTCTCCCTCCAGAGAGTATCAAAGCATGATAGGGCAATTCTTCTTCAGCTAGAAATACAGCCCCAGGGGCGCCTGGGTGGCTCAGTGGGTTAACGCCTTTGCCTTAGGCTCAGATCTTGATCCCAGGGTCCTGGAATCAAGCCCTGCTTTGGGCTCTCTGCTCAGCAGGGAACCTGCTTCCTCCTCTCTCTGTCTACTTGTGATCTTGGTCTCTCTGTCAAATAAATAAATAAAATCTTAAAAAAAAGAAAAGAAAAGAAAAGAAAAAGAAATACAGCCCCGCTCCCCCACCCCCATTCCCTTACATCCACCCAAGCCTGGGCTGCTTCTATTCATGCTTCCCTTACTTCCTGTCCACTCCCACTTGTCTCTACAAATCCATCCTCCTCCTCCAGGCTCCCTGTTCCCTGCTCACCTCCT
Organism: Meles meles; assembly: GCF_922984935.1. Lineage (NCBI taxonomy): Eukaryota > Metazoa > Chordata > Mammalia > Carnivora > Mustelidae > Meles > Meles meles. The sequence continues at coordinate 88,590,076 of NC_060070.1, read as the reverse complement.
TCCTGCATTGCTTTGCAAGTTCCTAACGGTCTTGCCCCAGGTTTCTGCTCTTTATTCTTTGTCCTTCTTAAGCTGGTCAACATCATAAGTCAAGGCCTAACAAAGCACTCAGTCTATAGATCTAGTTTTTGCCCCATCCTGCAAGTCTCCCTGTCCTTTGGGTTTCTACCCCAGAAATTCTGGCTCCCCCCAACCTCAGCATGGTCTCAGCACAGGCTGAGAAAAACTGGTGAGGACAAGAAGCTGTCCTGTCTTGGCAAGAAGAGTATGCCGTGGAAAGGGAGGTTCTGACCCACTTCCCATGGAGGTGTGTCTGTCAGGCACCGCTCCTCCGCCCACACAAGGCTGAGGTTCCACTAGACTGAGCCACACTCCCCAAGGAGTAGAACTGGGTAGTTCTGATATCATGGAATGTAGGGTCGTTCTATATGTAGTTTGGAGTGACATTGCAGGTTTGGCTGCACTAGATGGGCTCTAAGAAGCTCTCTTATTGAAGACTTTTCTCTTGTGATTCATGAGCTGTGCTAAGGTTCATAAAAGAGTTAACGGGCCACAGGAAACAGCCTGCTTTTCAACTCAAGTATTGTGAGTTAAATTTCTTTTTAAATAAAAAGTAATACTTGCATTAAGACAATAAAGTGGGGGCACCTAAGCATCTGCTTTGGGCTCAGGTTATGATCTCAGGGTCCTGGGACTGAGACCCATGTTGAGCTCCCTGCTCAGCCAGGAGTCTGCTTCTTTCTCTCCAACTGCCCCTCCCTCATTCTCTCTCTCTCTCTCTTTCTCTCAAATAACTAATAAAATATTTTTTAAAAAAGATAATGAGGCACATTATTAATAATCTTTATATTTTCAAGGACAGTGAAAGTAATACCTAAGAAAATATAAGAGTCTTAAATATCAATATCTCTTTTCCCTATACTTTAAGGAAGAACATTGAAGTTTTTCCTTTACATAGATCAGAACTGTCCAATAGAAATATAAGATGAATATAAGGTGAGCCAAATGTATTTTTAAAAAATTTCTAGTCATAGTAAAAATTAAGAATGGGTGCAGGCACCTGGGGGGTGGGTCAGTGGGTTAAGCCCCTGCCTTCAGCTTCAGCTCAGGCCACAATCTCAGAGTCTTGGTATCGTGCCCCATATAGGACTCTCTGCTCAGGAGAGAGCCTGCTTCCCCGTCCACCCCCCCTGCCTGCCTCTCTGCCTACTTGTGATCTCTCTCTCTATGTTAAATAAATAAATAAAATCTTTTAAAAAATTAAGAATGGGTAGAGTTAAATTTAATACTACATTTCATTTAATCCAAAATACCTAAAATATAATCACTTCAACATGTGTTCAACTGAAAACATTATCAGTGACCTTGAAAAAAAGAATATAAAGTATCGAAATCATCAAAATCTGGTGTATATTTCTTCTCAGTTCAGTTCAGCTCTTCTCAGTTCAGACCAGCCGCATCTCAAATATGCAGCAGCCCCAAGGGACCAATAGCTGCCATCCTGGACAGCACATACAAAGGTAATTAGAAACAACGCCCATTAGTTCACCTGCCTTTGGAACTAACTCCTGCAGATCTAATGTTAAACAAAGGTTCTTCCCTAGAATCATTCTCTACCTATCCCAGTAACAACCTTCGTCAAGATTCCCAGAGCCCTGCTTAAAGTTTCTGGAGTATTCCCTTTCCATGGTCAGAATCAGGAATCAAAGAAATAGTAGAGATATATGCACCTTACTCTTCCCAGTGCAGACTGCGTCTCTTCTTCTTTTACTTACGTAGTTAGTTCTGCCTGGTCTGCCTTCCCTGACCCTGTGTGTGTATTTGTATTTTTTGCTTTAGAGGATTAAAATTTTTGCATTTTAGGTTCTTTTGTCAGGTTAGCAGAAATAAAATAACATTTTAACTTCTGGGCACCATTTTACTGAGTGCTAAGGACGTATATCTCAACTCCCATATTTTATAACCAAAGCTTGATCATGACATAGTCACAAAAGAAATAAAACCTCTTGGGATTTTTATAGCTTAGGTGTAGTTATAAAGGTAAATCATTTAAGTTATAAAACAGTCTCTGTTTAGATCAAGAGTGATTTCTGCGATCCAGTTTGTGTCAACTGTATTAAACTATTTTGTTAGAAGTCTTGAAATGTTGAATTTTTAGGCTGTAAATGATTTATTCTTAGCTCTTCTCTCATTTGTTAGTCATTTTATTTCTTTAAATGTAAGTAAAATCTGAGTCATTTTTTTCTGGGTTTAATGGCTCCTGGATCCTGGTCTAATTTACTTAGGCTCAAAGTCAGTCTCTTCCAGCAAGCCTTTCATATCCATTTCGAGGTAAGACCACCTTTCCCTTCCTGCATTCCAGAACAGTTACATTCAAACTTGGATCCTGGTTACTCATGCACCTGTCTTTTCTTGTCACTAAATCAATGGTTATTTCTTGATGATTTGGCTCCGCCCAGGTAGCCTATGACTAACTGCAGACCATTCACTCCTTATTGAATCTGTCCTTGTTTCTGTGACAACCACGCTCTCTGGCAATCCCTCCTGCTTTGCTCTATGTTCATCCTGGGCTCCCTCGATGTCTTCTAGTCTTCTCTCCTACTGTCAAATGTTGAAATCCCTCAGGGCATCAACCTGGATACTGGGGTCCTGGGGTCTGCTTCCATGTTTCCCAGTAAGGACTTCTCAGCCATTCCCAAGGACTGTTACTACCCCCAAATTCTCTCAAACCTGTGTCTCTAGCCCCCCAGTTTCCTGAGCTCCAGACCCTGAGATCCAACTGCCTCCCATGCCCATCTATTTTGACATCCCTCAGGTACCTCACACATTTATGTAGTATCACTATGTGCCAGGCACTGTTCTAAGTGCTTAATATGTACTCATTAAACTTACAGCAACCCATTTTAAAGATGTGGAAATTGAGGCACAGAGAGAACATGCAAACTGAGTTCATCACTCTGGCCCCTAAACCTGAGTTTCATCTGGCATCTCCTGTCTTTTACAGGGTCCCAACATCCACTCAGTTCCTCACATCAGCAACTTGGGTATTCCCTGATTCTAGTCACCCCCCCACCACCCAAGCCCAGCAAGTCCTGTATTTCCTCCTAAATAGCTCTTCAATCTGTTCTCTCCATTCTCACTAATAACATTTAGTCTAAGTCACCATTTTCCCTAGTTTGGATTGCACTAAAACCCTCTTAAAGTCCTACCCATACCCTTTTTCTTTTAGAAGACCATCCTGCTCCATTGACTTTCTGTTACCTTTAAGATCAAGTATGAAATCCTATTACTCTCATCTTCCATGGTGAACTCCTAAAGGCTCAGCTCTTTTCTGACTGAAGACTCACATATTATGCTTCTCTTACTGGGGCAACCTCTGTCACTGCTCTGCAACCCTATTCACTTCTCTAGCCATCAATCTGCTTTTGGATCTCAATGGAAATGTCATTCTTTGGGGGGACCATTTTGACCCTCAGTCAAGAATTAAACTCTCTGTTAGACATTGCCACAGGCCCATGAATGTTCCCTTTCCAAACACTCACTACATTTGTCATTACTGTTCAAAATCAGTCTTCTCTATTAGACTTTATATTCTTGGAGGCAGGGACCAGCACACAGCGGGCTCTCAAGGAATATTTTTCATTTGCTCAATACTAATCTCAGTGTTAGCTCAGTGTGCAAAACTGGCTCAATGTTAGTTTGCTCTGTTTGTTTGCTGATGCCAGTCTCCTTGCAGACACGACTTGTGTGACTCATCCTTGTTTTTGTCAAAGTACTTTGTAAGGAGTCCTGCTCACTAAGATGCTCAATAAATACTCGCTAAATAAAAGGGCCAAGGAGAGGAACATCTTTTATACTGTCCTTCTTTCAAAACTCATGTGCTCTGTTCAAGAAAATGTCCATGCTGTGGTAATATAAGAAATATAGTTTTTCATCTGACTATTCATTTGTATTCTTCAGACTATCCTTTATAATGCATTGATAGTAGTAAGTGAAGCCTTTCCCTACATTCTATGAGCCATTCTAGCAAATTATCCAACCTGAGGAGAGGATCATGGGAACTTCCAACTTGCAGCCATGTCTCTCTGAAGTGTAGAGCAACATGGGGACCTACTACTTCTGATTGGTGTCTGGGTAGGGGGCCATCTTGTGGATCTGGGCCCTTCCTCTGTGGGGTCTGTGTGAACTCGGGTAGTTAGTGTCAGCATGGAGTTAAGTTGCAGGACACTAGTTGGTGTCTGCAATGAACTAGGAAATTGCTTGGCATCAAAAACCCATATATTTACTGTCAGCAGTATTCTGAGTAAAATAAACAAAAAACAAACAAACAGATCTTGGAAGTACTAACACCAATCATGTTCCAAATGTCATCCTATACTAATAAATACTTTGTTCTCTCCCATCCATTGCTCTACACAGGGTTCAGCCCTGAATCCTGGGGGGGGTGGGGGGGGTCTGGCATCCCTGATCTGGAGTCTCCTTGACTTGATCTCACCACCAGATCTCCAAGAAGAAGAATCATGCTTCTTTCCTGCTCTGTCTCCTTGTGGTCAGAGTATAGGATTTCACATGCTCACTTTGTGAATGGTTCTCACAAAGGTGTAGTGCTGCTCTAGTCTGAATGGACATCACAGAGGCAGGAAGAGCTGCTACCAGTGTCAGAGATAGAGCTTCCACCTGCCATAGGCTAGACATGGAATATAATCACTCAGCCTGGGACCAGGCATGAACCAGGTACAGTATAGGCATCTCTACCTCCATATTTCTAGTTAATCATATCTGCTTTGAGGACCTGGTATCTGCCTACAAAGTCTCACTCTGTCCCTTGTTCTTGTATTCTGTATTCTTGTGTTCTGAAAGAATCCCAGGGAAGTTCCAGAAAGAAAGTGCCAAATGGTATTCTTGGAAGCTCCTCACTGCCTTATTTCACAAAAGCCTGGACCTATTCATTTCAAGATGGCCTAACTGCTGTACCATGAGATCCAGAACCAGCTGGAGATATGAGGTAGGTCCATTCTTCTAAGGACATATTACATGGTATCCTCCCCAGTAAATGACTTATTTCCCCCTCATAGCTGAGGTGTCCTGGGGGGTCCAACCTCACCCAAAGCAGAGTTTCATAGGTAGAGATCCCAGCACATGGGTCCCCGCCCTCTGTCCTGCTCTGCCTACTCCAGAATCCCACCCCCCATTGTCAACATCCTCCCTTCTCTGTCCCCTCACTGACCACCAGCTCTGCGAAGCGGACGTTGAGCTCCTCTGGGTTCGGGATAGGACTTGAAAACTCCATATACTGCAGAGGGTGGTTGTCCCGGAGGTTGATCTCAGGGAGGCTGCTGCCCCCAAAGCAGCACAAGAAGCCCAGGCCCTGGCGGCTCCTCTTGCGGGGGGCCATGGTCACTCCAGGCCAGGGGGGATAGTCAACAGGCCGATGCCCTAGGTCCTCATTGTGATCTGGACGGGAAAACAGACAGCATAGAGGGGTCAGGCAACGGCAGCCAGGTAGGCAGGGACAGTGGTCACTGAGCCACTATTATTTCTTTGCCCAACTGCTAGGAGCCCTCGACCCAACAATCAGGCCCACCCTCCCTTCTCTCACAGCTTCTTTCCACCTGGAGGCATTCCCTCCCCATCATCCCCTCCAGTGTCTCCTGCCACAAACACTTGCAGGTACTCCCTCCATGCTCCCAGAGAACAGAGTCACAGTAGTCACGGTAGCCACAGAATGTGAATTGCACCTTCTCCATGATTGTACAGATGGATTTCCCAGTCCCTTTCCTCTAGCAGAGCCATTTTCGGCAGGGCCAACTCAGTCACTAGATCCATTTTAAGGTGTACAGATGCCTGGTTTAAAGGTTGCATCCAGTGGGGAGGAGAGGGTTGAAGTAGGCTGGAGAGGAGACAGCAAGCTAATTATATGGCATGGCTCCTGGGAAGCAGAGGATAGAAGTCTTCAGAGACTCACGGGGTTTTCTGTCCATTGTGCCCAGGCATGTTTGAATGAATGTGAAATATTAATAAGACATGGGTTCACCACCCATCTATCTAGAGGGAGAGGTAACCTGGGGGAGTCATCAGAGTGAACCCTGAATAAGGAAATGGGGCTGATCATTGGAACAGTGTTGAGCCAATACTGAAGGAGATCTGGTCAGATTCATTTTCTATACCAACCAAGAACAGAGGATATCACTTTGGCCAGAGATCAAAACTCATGAACACCCAACAGTTGAGTGGTCATGTAGCAGGAAGGGTTAAGTTTTTAGCTGGCCACTGGGAAAGACTTGTTCAACGGTGCCCCAGCTTGGGAAGAAACACTGGCCAGACCTAGTCATTGATGCCACATAGCTTCTAGATGGATAAGCCCAACTACCTGAACATAGGCTTCCCCAAAATGTTAAAACTACCCTTGACCATTACTAGTTCCCAAACATGCTTTCAGATAACCTGAGTGGGTTCAGGAGAGCTTACCCACAACACTGCTGCCCAGCCATGCTCTCCTCATTCAGTATTTGTATATCTTAGTTTGGTTGTTTTGTTTTGTTTTTTTAAACATAAAAAAGATTCTACAGGCCTGGGGTTAGGGGTTTTTTTTATTATTATAAAATACACATAACACCAAGTTGATCGTTTTAGCCATCTTTATGTGTACAGTTCAGTGGTTTTATGTGCATTCACATTGCTGTGCAACGATCCCTACCATCTATCTCCATAATTTTTTCATCTTGCAAAATAGAAACTCTGTACTCATTAAGCACTAATTTCTCATTTCCCTCTCCCCTGAGCCCCTGACGACTACTACTTTACTTGCTATCTCTATGAATTTGACTACTCTAAGTAGCAGTATGAGTAGAATCATAGGAGTAGAGTCATACAGCATTTGTCCTTTGGTGACTGGCTTATTTCACTTAAAATAATGTCTTTAAGGTTTGTACATGTTATAGCATGTATCAGAATTTCCTCTTTTTTTAAGGCTGAATACTATTCATCTGTATTTATATACATTTTGTTTATCCATTCACCATCAATTGACACTTGGGTTGCTTCTTCCTTTTGGTTATTATGAATGATGTTGCTATGAGCATGGGTGTGCAAATATATCTTTATGTTTCTTCTTTCATTGCTTTGGTATGCATACCCACAGGGGTATTTTCGAGTCTTGACTCTAAGCTATTTCTCCTAGATTTGGACATTAACAGAAATGTTCAGAATATACTCATGGTCTTTACCCATATCATTGCTAAAAATGTTGACCACAACAAAGATACCGACAGAGCCAGATGACATAGCTACGTCATCTGGGAATGCCAACAGACTAGTCATCAACACTCTCAGGGAACAGTCCTTCAACCAGTTTGGAATCCATGAACCCACACTCTTATCTTGCCCTCTTTGCTATAAAGACAGCATACGAGATCTTTCTTGAAGCCTTGTGGAATTTGAGAAATGCCAAATGTAAGGTATACCTCAGAATGGAGCTCTAGAACCTTATCAGAAAAAGATAAATGTGTCATAACTTGTTCTTAGTGAACTCAAGGTAACTTCTGGAGAACATTGCTTTATTTCCTAAACCCTAACAATAGAGCTAGTAACGGTCTAATCTGATCAGGCCTCTAAGTCATCACGCATTTTAATCGTCATTCTAGAGGTTTTTTACTAACTCCATTTTATCTTTCTTTATAACCTTTGTGACAAGCTTTTTAATAGACCCAGAAGAGCCTCAATTAACACACTGAAGTGGTCTCATATTATTGGTTATCTTTTTTATGTTTATATATTGGTTCTCCACAGGCATAGTGAAGACATCTTGAGGGTAGGGCCATGCTTCCTGCTTCTTTGATATCCCTCCCATTTCTACAGCTAATAAAATGCCTTGCATTTAGTTGTGCTCTAAGTATTTATTGCTCAATTGGGAAATGTCCTGTGCTCATGGAAAAGACAGGCCTTCCTTAATCAGTCAAGAAATATTAACTGAAATCTCTGGCTCCTAGCAGTTGATAAGCAATCAGGAACCTTTATAAAGAGATAAGGTAACAGTCCTGAGGCTGGGGATGAGGGAAGAAGCCAGTAGGCTTACTCAGCAATCCTGGTACATGGTGGCAAAGACCAAAAATAGGCTGGCATCTGAGGAAAATGAAAGAGGAAAGGAGGCTTTTGGGGTTTTCTATGGGACTTGATAACCAGTAGCCAAGAGTGGGTGAGGCAAAGCCCTGGTCTCTGGCTATCAGGCTTAGTAAAGCACCAATTCTGCAAGCAGATTGGGGTCAACCACCCTGCGGGTCACCTGCCCATTGTCAAGTTTGGGATAATGCTGCAGAGTACAGACCAAGTCCCCTTTGTTTCGTCAGCCTCCAATATGCAGCTGCAGCTGGTGGAGAGGGCTTTTCTTCAGGGGACAAAGCGTGAGAAGGACACTCCCAGAGGCCACAGTGAGGCTGAGCTGACAGTATGATAGGGTTCAAGGGAGGGACGAGCTGATGTCTGGGAAGACCTGTGAACTTGTTCCCTGCCTTCACCTCCTCAACTTTTTGCTCCCTCGTCTCCCTCCTTGTCTGTCTTTGCTCTTCAGCTCTTGAGCCAGACTTTCCTAGGAGCAGTCAGGAGTCGGGGGCAGGGTGGGCATACAGTTGGCACACTCTGTTACAGTCTCACACCAGCTGTTTACAGCCATGACTGCTCTGATTGGTCGGGCTATGCTATATTTGTCATTATATACTTCTTAACATTTTCCCCCAAGTACAGGGAATGAGGCAGTATGGCCTCAAGAGGATGGGAGATGGAGATACTGACCTTCCAAACAGGAAGTACTCTCCCCACAGAGAAGGGCCTGAGCACCAGGGGGATTGCTGTGTATTTGCCCAGACTGTTTAACAGCTCCTCACTATGCTGATGTTCTCCAGGATGCCCTACTCCCAATAACCCTTTCTTAAGACTGTTGAGGCCCCACTTGAACATTCAAGACTAAAACCATAGGTTCTCCACTGCAACGCATGTAGCTTTAGGGCATAGACCAGAAAACTGAGATCAAAATGGGAAATGTCTTCTCTGAGGTCACACAGCTAGGGACAGAGCTGGGCTTAAAACCCAAGACCCCAGTGTTCAGGCTGCGGTCTAGTGCTCATCTTCCCACGTCAGCAGCCCCTTTCACCATCTTGCCACAGCCCGCTTATTACTCCTCTCCATCAGAGAAGACAAATCTTGGCAGCTTTGTTTAGAAATATCTTCAGTCCTGAGGATGCTGTTGGGGCCAGAAGAGGGTTATAGAGATCCTGAGGTCTTCCTCTTTTCCACTGTGAGGAGGACAGCTTCTACCTTCCACTGCCCCATTTCTCATCCATCCCACTCTATGGCCTCCTTCACCCTAGCAATCTTCCAAGTCAGATGACTGGGATTTGACTTCTGGCTTTGCCTTCCCAGCTGGGTGACCTGAAGCACATTTCATAAAGTCTTAACTTCTCAGAGGCTTAGATTCTATGACACCAAGATAATCACAGCACCTTCCTTGGTGGGTTTCGGTGAAGAGTCAGTCCAATAATGTAGATAAGATGTCTGGAGCACACAGGGCACTCTCTGAAGGAGGCCAGCACTGCTGCTGTGACTTTGTTATCCTTACTGCCAATGCTTGCCCTGCCCAGACCCAGTCTGTAACCACAAGCCCTCTCCAGGCACAGCAGGGACCACCAAGGCCTGGCATTGTAGGGATCTGCCCAGCCTGATTTAAGAAGTCACCCAGCTTTGCCTTAGGCCACTGGGGAGTCTGGACCTGAGGGACTTGGATTTTCTTTGGGCTCTAAACTAGCTCTGGTTGGAAGGGGAAACCCTCATCCCTGACACTGGGCAGGGAGCAGAAAAGTGAAGGGGGCCAGAGTGTTCCTTTCTGCAAGATCACTTCACAAAGAGAAACAATGGAGGCACCCACCTTGAAGATAAATTGAGGAACAATATGGAAAAATGAGAACAATAGAACAAAATCCAGTGGACTTAAACCCCAAAAGAGGGATTCAACCCATCCCTACCACCACCCACCTTTCTCTCTGTGAAAATTCACTGAATACCAACACCTCTGTGCACTCCACATCCTGTCTCCTTGTCCCTTCTTCTTCTCCCTGGGGGATCAAGGTCTTCCCAGGCCTGTGGGTACCCAAACACAGACTAGCTGACCTAAAACAGCCAACCATCAATGAGGAAATAGCCTTCCTATGAGGACTGTAAGGTCCCCTTCAAGGCTGTCCTCCAGTCCTCTGGTTCCTGCCAGATTTTACCTCTTACTCACATCCTTTTACATCATGGAGAAAACATACCTAACTCAGGAGACAGGGGCTAGTTCCAGCATTTGCACTATCCAGATGTGGGTCAGAGGGCCAAGGTTTTAGGCTCTCTGGGACCTGGGTTCCTCCCTGTGTGATGGCGGGGCCTGCTCAGCCATACTGTTTGGCTCCATTCCAGTCCCAAAGATTTCCCCAGGGGCTCTCCTCATGTGCACAGAGCACGCCTCCCACATTCCACCCCAAGCCAGGAAGTACTTCCTATCACTTGAGTGCAATACTCCCATTTGGCTTGCAAAGATGAAAAATCTAACCCTTACCCCCAAACTGTGGCCCTCTATACACCAATTTTTACACTAACTAGGACTTCAAAAGCCCTATATCATCAATGCTTGTTCCTAAGTCATAAGTAAAAGCAGAATAATGTTAATACTTGAGACTCGGTGTAGACCAGACCCTGGGATCTATCCACATTTCATCCCCATAACAACTCTGAGATATGTGGCATCATCTTTAAAAAGTCCTTAAAAAACAAACCATGGTTCAGAAAGGTTAAGTAACTTGCCTAAGGACACACAGCCAATTAGTAGCATAGCTAGGACTCAAGCCCATGACGGCATGACGGATTTAAAGCTATAAATCACTAAGCTATATGGCATGTACCCAAGAAACACCCTAAGCTGAGCCCTGCTTAGAGCTTTCTCAAGCATTCTATAGATCCAGACTCAATAATTCATGATTGAGCATTCCCTCAGAGCTGGACCAAGTGTTTTCCCAGGTCTGCAATCTCATGTCAGCCTCACAAGGACTTTGTGAGGTCATTATTATTCTCCCCCCAACAGATATAATATTGAGGTTTATAATGGTATTACCAGAAGTCACATGGCTTGTCAATGGTGCCCATTGCTGCTAAGAGGCAGAGATGGAATTCACAACTAAATGTTCTGACTCCAGGCTCAGTTCTCTTGGTGCAGAACCAAAGCTGATGCATGAATTTCATCTTCCCCTACCCCATGCATGGGGGTCATGGAGGCAAGGATATGTATAGCCACTTCCAAAGTGCCTGCTAAGAGCCAGTCACTGTGCTGGCAACTTTCTGCTTTACCTCATTTATTTCCCCCGACGCTCAAATCACATCACTGTCCCTTCCTGGTGATTACATTAAGACTCCCAAAGCCCAGGCAACTCGTCCAAGGGCCACATCTTATAGGGAAAGGGACAAGCTTATGTGGATGGTGATGTTGCTTCAAACAGGATGCTTTGAACCAGCTTCTAGCCTGTGGAGGCTATGCTGGACCCGGGGGGTTCACTTTGGTGGTGAGGACACAAGAGCAAATAAGATACGGTCCCTTCCCTTGAGGGGTCCCCTTTTGGTAGGGGAGCCAGAAAGGTTAAGGAGACAGGGGCTTTGGCAGCACTAGGAAGGGGGACCTGGTATAGCCCAGGATGTGAAGAGGAGGTCAGAAAAGACTTCCAGGAGGTGGCACCAAGCCAGTCTTGAAAGAGGTGAGAGGACTAAGGAAAGGTACAGAGGTAAGAAATCCTTTCTGGGCAAGGGGAATGGCATAAGGAGAAAAAGCCTGGTGTGCATAAGGCCAGAGTCCTGACCAGTGGCCTGCTCATTGGTGGCTAAGTTAATAGGCAAAGGGGATCAACAAGGTATACAAATACCTTGGCTTGACACCAGAACTCAAGCATCCTGGGGAGCCTGCTCTTTGCCCCCCTCTTCCTACCAGGTCCCCTGGGGCCCAGGTCTGGGAATGGGGCCCAGAATTCCCCAGAGATACTGCATGGAACATAAGGAATGTAAACAATTTCCTGCTCCAGAGGCCAGAGATTCCTCCCTATATACTGACCCTCCATGTGTCACTGGAGGTCACCGAGGAAACAGCCCCAGACACAGGGCCATGACCCAGGGCTTAGCTTCCCAAAGAAGAGTCTGTGCTTTTCCATCCCAGGTCCTCTGCCCACCCATCTCCTCACTGCCCACCTCTACCATGCCTGCTACCCCTTTAAGGACCTGAAGACCATGCTTTGTGAGCAGCAAACAGGCTTGATAATCCCCACTTCCAAAAGATGTCAAACTTGACCCTACAAACTCAGCTGGGTTTTGTTCAACTGCTATCCACTCTAACTATGGGACCCCAAACAAGTTACTCATCCTCTCTGAGCCTCACTTTCCTCATCCATAAAATGGGGCAATAATAACAGCCCCTACCTCATAGGGCTGTCGTGAGAATAAATTAGTTACTCTTTGTAAAGTTTTTGGAACAGAGTCTGGTAATAATAAACACCATCATGAACTCTACAGCTAAGCTACGGTTATAATTGGGAAGATTCCTGGATACTGACTGTATGAATCACAGAAAGTTCATTCTATGTAAGAATGAAACTGACATAGTCTGATGGGGGTTGGCAAATATCATAGAGGCTAAATTCAACCCATTTTTGTAAATATGGTTTTTCTGAAATGCAGCCACACTCATTCATATAAATATTGTCTACAGTACCTGCCCCTTTACAGAAAATTTGCTGATTTCTGTGTTATTAGCTTGAATCATATGTAAGTGATGGTATTTAATTATGCTTAATCTACAAAATCATCAATTTCATGTGGTTCAACTTAGCAATTCATACTGGTTTATGGTTGTCCTATTGCCTTGCTTGTTAAAACAGAGGGCCGCGCTCTAATTTCAGTGATTCTAATCATAACGAAGTTATGGTCATCATCCATTGAGCCCTACTATGGTCAAGGTTTACCTCAGACTTTCAACACGCCCTGGCAAGATAAATATGACCATCACCCCAGCTTGTATAGAAGGGGAAATCTGAGGCTTGGAAAGATGTGCTGTGTGAGCCTCGGACTTGATCCGGGTCTCCAGACCTGGTGACCTGTCCCACATCTGGCGGCTGGGTCACACAGCTGGCAGGCTGTCCCCACACAGTGCTCCCCAAGAGGCTGCTGGGAGGGAGACCCATCTGATTAGGACAGGACATTGAGCACGAATACCCCTCATCTCTCCCACTTTTCTGCTGGTCCATCTCTCAGACAGGGCTTGGACCCCCTGGTTGATGGGGCCCCATACTGTGACTCGCCTACCAGCCTCAGGACAGTGCTCAGAAGCATCTGGCTTGTAGTGCAAGTCTTGGGCAAGGCTGGGGAGGGGACAGGGAGCAATTTCAAAAATAAGCAAGTTCTCTTTCCAGGACTGGGGGAGCTATTTTTAGCAGCTGCCTAAATTACGGTTTCCCCCTCTGCTCTGGGAAAGGCAAAGAAAGCAAAAGTAAACTGTCTCAGCCCCAGGGTCCCCTCCATGCAGGTTGAGGGGTGGGAGATACAGGGATGAAGAAAAAGAGGGGTCTTTCTGGGTAAGCAAAACTGAAAATTCCCCAATGTGACATTTCTCTGACTCGGGGGTGTTGTGTGGCAGTTGTGGATTTTCCCAATCCGTTTTCTCATTTTGAGAAATGATAAAGAGAACATAGATTTCTTTGTCTCACCAGGGTAAAAAACAAGGACATAATTGCTCTCCTATGTCCCAGTCAAGCATGCGTGCATTCGTTCATCCATCTATGCCCTGAGTGACCGTCATGTACAAAGCAATTTTCTGGGCACTTTGGATGAACCCAACATCAAATTCTAGCCCCACTGGGTCTACAGACTTTCTGGGGGAGGCATGGGCATAAACAGGCCCCAGGCCTAAGCACCCAGGATACCAGGGAGGGGAGGAGGTGCAGACCTGGGACAGCAGGGTTGGGGGAAAGGGACTTCTGGCTGGGGTCGTCTGCAACATCCACCCATGGACGTGGCATTGAAGCGGAGATTCAGAGGCAGGAAAGATGTGGGTGCATCTCATGGGGATGGTCCAAGAAATCATTCACAACAAAAGATGTGCCAGAGGGAGAACTTGATGTCAAGAAAAACCCCAAGCTGAGCATGAGGTGAGGGGAAATACCACTGACCTTTGAACCATGGTCTTTCGGGACACAGACTCCTCCCCCACCCCAGTAGAAACTCCACATAGAACTTATGACTGCCCCAAAGTCATTCCTCATTGCAAGAACCATGAGAGATCACTTCTTACTGCTATTCACCATTTACTGAAGAGACACCTTGTTCCCATGGAAAGGATTAGTGTCACACAGTGTTTTCAGTGGGGACAACACTTGAGCTCGAAGCAAGAGCAACTGGAGATGGCTTTGAAATGGCTACAGGACAGCACGTACTCCAGTTAATTTTATGAAGTTATGATTTAATACAGCATCTTTACCTTTGTTTACATTTCTCTCAACTGTGATGGCCACGTGAATGGTCTGTGTTTGTGCAAGCTTTGACAAATTTTAACTTTTTGTGATAGATTGGTGTCTATTTTTTGGTAGCATATCAGAGAATAGAGTAGCATCTACAAAACTTTTACACATTCATGACCTACCGAACATTTTTTTTCCTTGAGATTTCCAGGCTGTGTAGTTCATCTACACTTTTTTTTTTTTCAAATGGCGGCGAATGTCCAAAAAAATCTTCCAAAATGTTTATTGAAAAACAGCCACATTGAAGTGGACCTGCACATCCCACACACATGTTGTCTGAAGGTTAACTATTATTTTCTCAGGCTGAAATGTAGGACTTAAAGAGGGGCAATGGAAAACAAGATTGGGGCCAGATAAAGGAAGGACTCGAATGCCAGGTTAAGGAAGGGGAAGTCACTGAACGATGGATGGATGGTTGGCCGATAGGAGGGAGAGCTTGAGTTGGGATTCAGATCAGAGCTGGAATTTGGACAGGCAATTTCTGGTGGCCCTGATGGAGGGCATTACAGGAAAAAAGGACATCAGAGGGAAGATCTAGACAGCATCTCTGCGTGAGTAAGAGTTAATGAGGCCCCAAACTGTCGAGAATGGAGGGGATGGATGCTAGAGATGTCACGGAGGGGTGTGCAACCTAACACGTGTGTGAGCTGATGAGGGGGCTTTGGCAAGACATGGACTGGGCACAGAAAACAAGGACTTGGGCTAAGACTGAGTGGGAGTGGTGGGGAGCTCTTTGGGCAACAGCTGTGAAGTAAAAGAGAAGAAGGAATTTCCACACCAAGTCTCTGCTACCCATTAGAGCCAGAGGTGTGGGGCTCCCTGCCAAAGGGAAACCACCCTACACATGACATGGGTTGTCCCTCCCCCCCCAACCCTGCCCCCTTCCCCCCCCCACCCTGCCTCCACTTCCGGGAAGCCAAGCCCCTCCCCTGCTTCACAGAGATGGTGCTGTCTTTACTGAAAGGGTGCAAGGGAAAGTAGCCCACAGCCTCTTCCTGCACTCCTACATCGGAACACCCAAACATGCTGAGAACCCACATTATTGGAGGCAGCCCAGCTCCCTCCTGACCACTCCTCCTGGTCCTCTTCTCCTGGGGTCCCAGCACAAAAGCATTCTCTCCCTCATGAAGGCAGAGCCCTGAGGAGTTGCCAGGGCCAGTCAGCCCTGGGACCCTCAGCTGGGCTATGTTCATGGTCACACTCTGGACCCTGGGCTGAGTCTTCCTGAGACCCGGTGCCCCCCACCCCTGTCATCCTGCTAGGCCTTCCCACAGTCCTTCATTTACACCAGAAAAGGCCCTGCGTGTGGCCTCAGGGCTCCACTGGACATAAATCCTGGACCATAAGCACATTCCATCTCTCCAGGGTAGGAGGCAGGGGAAGGGGGACTGTAGGAACTGGGGGAGGGGAGACTAGGAATGGGGTTGACCCCTAGAAGGTAAATGTGATTGAAAATGTAGACCCCGGTGACCCCTCGCCACCCTTCACTCTTGTTTATACAATTCCATCTGTTCCTTCATTCATTCTAATAAATATTCATTGCACACCTAAATACCACAGAAAGGGTATGAAAAAATACCCTATGGAAAGGGCTGAAAAAATACCATGGTAAACAGGAGCTCCGTTTGGTGGGGAAGGGAGAGAATCAAGCAAACCAACATACTAAAGTGTAGACATGGTTAGGATCAAAGTACAAATGTTTGAGTGTGAGGAATGTTGGTGGAACTCCACCCCAGCAGGTGCTCTATTCCTCCTGGAGCACTCTGCTCATCCTAATGGTTTAGTGGGGACACCCTATAGGAGAATAAGTGCTGGGAAAAATCAGGGTGCTATCCAAGATTAGTACCAGATGTCCACCCCAGGATTCATAATATAAGAAAAGACTGAAAACACCCAAACCACTAAAACATAGGGGATAGTTTAGACAGATGGACACAGAGACATCAAATCGTGCACATGGCTGCCTAAAGTGATTATACTTGGGTTGCTGGAGTTTGGGGTTATTTTTCTTATTTTTCCAGATTTTTCCAAATTTCCTATAATGCGAATTTATCCTTTTCATCAGAAAAAAAAAAATGATGTTCTTTTTAAAAGAAGATAAACCCTAGACTACAAAAGAGGAGGCTTGGGATTGAATCCGGTCTTTGCCCTTACAGACTACCTGGGACAAGAGAGCATAACTTCTTTGAACCTTGTCAGTAAATGAGAAGGGCAAACTCCATGCTCTTCAGAGCTTCTTCCACCCCTGACACTAGGCTCTGTACCACAGGCTACATAAAGTACTAAATAATGCCGTTCAACCGGATCCCATCCCCTGAGCTCTGACGAGTTCGTCATTCACCCATTTGCTCATTCCTGCAACCACCACTGCTGTCGGCACTCCCTCCATGCCTGGCACTGCTCTTGGTGCTGGGGGTGCAGAGGCAACTAATGAAACATGCGCTGCTCCTCCCCTCACAGAGCTAGGTCTCCCAAGCTCAAGGCCTCCTTCCACTGCTCTTCTCTTCCACCCCTAATGCCCTATCCCATTAATGAGTCTTGCCATCACTTTTCCAAAATGCCTCAGGGATGTGTGTTTCATTCCCAAACACCACATTCCAGACCTGATCCAATCCCATGTAGTCTCATGCTGGGAGCAGGGTTGACCCCATGTGCCTCCCCTTCTCAGCATCCTGCAAAAGGTTTTGGACTGATGTCTCCAGAAGCACCTGATTCTGCATCCCTTGGGTCGGCATCCCTCAGAGTCCCCAGTCTAAACTGAAAGCCATCTGCTTTAATCACTAGATTTGGCCATTGGGTGGGACTCACAAATTCCATACCAACCAAACCTTGAAATCAGATATACACCCTACAGACCCATGAGGATAAGAACTGGTACTCTCTTGCACCTGCCGGTGGAAATGTAAAATGGCATAGCTACTGTGGAGAATGGTTTGGCCACTCCTTAAAAAGTTAAACAGACACCATCATATGACCTGGTTGTTCCAATCCTAGGTATTTACCTAAGAAAAATGAAAACATATGCCCATATAAAGTCTTATTCATGAATGTGCTTAGCAGCTTTATCTGTAATAGCTCCACACAGGGGGCACCCAAATGCCCATCAAAGGGGAATCCATAAACAAATTGTACATAAGTTATCCATATAATAGAACACTACTCAGAATTTAAAAGGAACAAACTATTGATACATGCAACATGTGGACAGAGCTCAAAATAATTATGCTAGGTTTTAAAAAAAGTCAGAGGAAAAAAGGATTCATAGTGTACAATTCTGTTTATCTACAGCTTGAGAAAATGTAAACTCATCCATAGTGAATAAAAGCAGGTAGGTTGTTGCCTCCAGAGGCAGTGGAAGATAGGCAGGGAGGGGGTGGATCTTAAAAGGGCATAAGGGAACTTTTGGGGATGATGAATATGTATACAATCTTGACTGTGGTAGGGGATTCAGAGGTGTGTACATAGCTTAAAACATATCAAATTATGTACTTTAATTAATAAGATTATTGCATGTCAATTATACCTCAATAAAGTTACGAAAAACAAAACAGGTCCATTTATAGCCTCACACCATCAAACCACCAAGGGTTCTGCCCACTACAGTTGGTTACTCTCTAGAAGGTTCCTAATATTATACACGACTGTAAAGATTCTAGGTAAAACCTGAGAGGTGCAGGACGGGAACAAGGAATCCCCCAACCCAGGCCCAAACCTCAGCTTATCTGGTCTCATCTTTTAGGAGGCAGTGTAGTGGTAAACTGTAAAGAGTATAGACTTTCATTAAGCCTGTGGCTACATTACTTAGTCCCTAAAAGCCTCAGTTCCCTGTGGACACACGGATGACGGAGCCCACCATGAGCGCCCGATGGAAGGCCATGTATCATGCCCCCAGCTCAGCACTGGGCACATCACAGGTCCTCAAATTCTTTTCCCTCCTCGTCTCCCAGCCCTGGGCTCCTCACAGTGGTGCTAAGGTTCATAGCTCAGATGATAAAAGCAGGAGAAGCTGAGGGACTCCCAGAAATCAAGTGAGGAGGGGGTAAGAAGCCCAGTGAAACTCAAACAGGCACAAACCTGATTCCATGGGGAAGTCTCTGGAGCTAAGACTGAGTTCACAGTAGCCCAGGGCCTCTGGGAGGGTAGAAATGGACACTCGAAGCCTGGGCTACAGTCCTGGAGTTTGTTAAAAGCATTAGAGATGCTGAGGGGGGTTGAGAAGAGTGGCCATGATGTGGAGTTTTCAGGAAAAGGGATGGGGAGGGATTTAGTAGGGTGGGAAGAGGAAGATACCTGACCCTGGTACACTACACAGGCAGGTATAGGAAAGGCCCAGAACTGACCAAAGAATAAAAGGAGAGAAGAGATTAATGCATGGGAGTGTGTGAGAGGTTCAACTCTGTGATGCAGAGGTGGCTGTGCAGGATGGTTATGTGTGATCTGTGTGGTGTGAGTCTTCATCTGTGTGCATGTATTTTTGGTCTATGTATATGTGTGTTCATCTCCAGGAGACAAATACATGGGATTCTACTGACTTTCAAGTCCCAGCAGAGAGAAGACCCAGTTAGCTTCCCAAAGTACAGAAGCAGAGGAAATAGCAACGCCATGCAAAATCAGCTCCCTTCGTTTATAAGAAGTTACCCAAACCTGACACTCAGAAGTGTCACTGTGGGGGACGCTGTATCTGGCCTTCAGTTCACTGTGGGCCTCACTCTGGCCTGGGAGGGGAGACCCATTCGAAAGATGCTTGCCCCTGCCAGGGACCCGAGACCAGCATTCCCATTCATCGTCTCATTTCATCTCAAGAAAGCCCAGTGAGGTCAGGATTTCTGACTGAGGAAGACACCGAGGTTCAAGGCTAAGATGGAATGACATCCAGACTGGGCTCTTTCCTGTAACGCACCATCTCATTCCAACCCAGTCCCTACTCCACTCCAGGTATGTGCATACACACGCCCCCGTGACCACGTGTGTCTGTGCCTATGCGTGTATGTGTGTCTGTGTATATGCGTGTCTAGCAGGTATAAGTAACTGGGTTTATTTTGGGGACATATTTTTTTTTTAAAGATTTTATTTATTTGACAGAGAGAGAGACCACAAGTAGGCAGAGAGGCAGGCAGAGAGAGAGGAGGAAGCAGGCTCCCTGCGGAGCAGAGAGCCCAATGCGGGGCTCGATCCCAGGACCCTGAGATCATGACCTGAGCCGAAGGCAGCGGCTTAATCCACTGAGCCACCCAGGCGCCCCTGGGGACATATTTTAATAGGGCATACACAATCCCTCAGCCTCTGCTATTTGAAATATATCCCCAAACTAGCCCATGTGCCACACTTTTACAAGATAGATATTCAAAACATTTCCAGAAAGAAGGATTCACTAAAAAATAGGTTGGGTTCAAACTTCCACATTTGCTTTTACTGAACTATCCTGCAAAGATGATATTATGGTTTGCCTTTTTACGTATAGGGAAATTAAGGCTTAGAGAAGGTAAGGAACTTGCCCAAATTAGTAAAGTACATAAAACATGTGAGTTTCAGTTTGGTCCGTTCCAAAACTCAGACGCGGCCTTGCTACAGCACAGAGATGGCAGGGTGTGTAAACAGTTGGTGCCCCCACAGCCATGGCAGCTTCTTGCGGTGCCCCGTGCCTTCCCCATCACCCCATGCCAACTCTCAGGGGACGACACAGCACTACTAGGACAGAGAAACTCTGTCCCACAACCACAGACAGCAACCCGGCCCATTATCTTACCACACACACTGAGTCTTAGAAGGGTCCAGGCTGTTCCCTCCTCTGGGTCAGCCTCTTGGGCGCATGTGCTGGGCAGCCTCAGGAGAGCTCCCTGCTTGCCTGAAGGCTCTCCTGTTGTTGTCCTGAATCTCTGCTAATGTTTGAACAAGGGGCCTTGCATTTCCATTTTGCACGGGGCCCTGCAAATCCTGCAGCTGGCCCTGCCCATCTTCCCCAGCAGGGAGCTCAGGGAGCCTTTCCCAGGAAGAGCAGCCCAGCCAGCCACTCCCTGTATGTTTCCAAAAATGTTACCCACAGCCCCTGAATGGTCAGAACGGAACAGAGACAAGTTACTTTAATCTGGAGTGGCTTCCTGCCTGCTTGGCCTTGATGGGCAACTCAGTAACTGCTAGATAGCTCCTCACCCCGTGTCTCCTCTGTATCCCACCTCACTCCTCCACTCCACCACGTCCCCTGGTTTCCAACTACGTTGACCTTCTCCTCCTTAAATGTGCCATAGCTCACAGGGTTGAAATTCCCAGAGAGCATGGGCATTTCCGCTCAGATCCCCAATTCCCCCATGGAGCTTTTTCAAGCACCCGCAGCAAGAACTTGATAAGTGTGGATGGATTTAAATAAATGGCAGTATTTCCTGAATTCCTTACCCTATCATAAGACATATCAATGTGACATTACATTACATATACACAGAGATTGTATTTCCTTCTGCAATGGGATAAGCACTAAATAGAAGAGACTGTGTTAGTTCCAACTCAGTTCCATTTGGGCTCATGACATTTCCCCTATCCTATAGTCCCCATGGCTGTCTCTGCTTCCCCTTCCTCCTCTCCAACCCTTTGCAGATCTTCCTTTCTTTAGGCAGCCTTCCTGATCATCCCGACCTACTCGAATTCTCCAAAACACACTCTGAGCACTCTCTGCTCTGTTTAGAGGACACCTGACCATATACCACGTCACGACACCCCCATTGTTATTGGATTTCTTGTGCTAACTTAATTTTTTTACATCAGCAAACATTCTTCGTTATCCAGGCTCTGAGTCTCACAGGAATGGTTCTTGGCACAGTGCCATGGGTGCTGCAGGTCCTCTCCTGATGGAAAGACATCTAATGACAGTGGGTGGTAGTGGGGCAGAAAGAGGAGAGAAAGTTACCAATTCCCAAGAAGGAAATCCTTGTGGCAAACCCAATAAACTCAGGAACTTTGTTCCCTTCTCTTCTGGAGTCCACAGGAGGTCAAACACATCCAGACCTTGGCCAGATACCCTGAAGAGGCATCGCAAGTGACAGTCAGCAGGAAGCAAAGGCATTTTCCCTTATGAACCTGCATGGTTAAATCACATCTTGGCATTCCCAGACAAAAAGCAGGACATTTTCATTTCTGTTTGTGGCTATTTTCTACCCCACTCCATCCTATGAACAAAAGACATATGCCTTGTATAAAAGGCATAAGAGATATTTTTCTCCTCTATGCTTTGAGGAAAGGGATGTTTTCTCCAGGGGAACGGAGACCCAGGCTCCAGGACTTGAGGCTCCAGAAGCCAAGCCACCCCTCCCAATGGCTACAAGCCCCAGGAGATGTCTTTGTGTGGACTCTCTCATTTCTAACCCACCTTTCTTTGACTTTGACATCCCTGCAAGCTCTGCCCTGATTCTCTCCACCAAAGGGGCTTTATTGACCTAGGAGGACACTTCATCTGTCCCATTAGTGCCCAACAGTGGAGGCCCATGATCCCCCTGAAACTTCACTTCTGGGTACCTCTTCTGTCTGTCCTGTCACCCCTCCAGAGGCCTGTTAACCTGTTCTCCCTCCCCACTGGTGTTTCAGAACACTGAAATGCTGATACCTAGCCCCACGGTCCAGGCCACTCTCATGCCTCTGACTTCAACCAGCTGCTTCCCCCTGTCTGGAACAGCTTCTCTCTGGCCCTCCCCAGGTTCCTGGCCACTCACAGGGCGAGCCATACTCCTTTCCCACAGGTGGGACTTAGACACCCCTCCCTGGCAACCTGCATCTCTCCCACCATCAAACATCGGAAAGACCTGCTATTTCTTCCTGAACTGTGGTCACTGTCCCTGGGATGTGACCTTCCTGGGGTCGGGACAATGCCACATGGTTTATCAGGAACCCACACAGAGCCTGGCACTTAGCAGACCTGCCTGGGCTTTGCCAAGGTTCATATCTCTGATCTCCGTCCTCTCTTGGCCTTTCTCCCTCCAAACAAACATTCCATGTCCTTATTTCAAGTAATCCAGTGACAGTCACTCCCAAATCCTTCTCCCCCCCACTCTCCACCTCCATATGTCCAGCTCCCCACATCTCCATTTGGATGTGCTCACACAATCCCACCAACTTCCTCTCAAATGGACTTCATGTCCCTTCAGGCCACCCTGGCTTCCTTCAGTGAAGGACACCACAGTCCTGAGGTCTAAAGCTACGGAATCATCCTAAACTCTTCTGTTGTCTTAAGCCCTGACACATGCCAGGATTTTATATGCATTATCTCAGTGCAATAAACACTTAGAAGTGGATGTTCACATCCTGATTTTACACAGGAGGCAATGGGGGTCTCCGAGAAGTCAAGGGACCTGCCCAAGGTCACAAGCACATAATCCACTGAGCTGGCATCCGAGGCAGGTGACCTGCTCACACTCTCTTCTTGGCCTTAGGCCCAAACTACCAACAAGCTCCCTCCTAGGAGCACATCATGGCTTTTCATCCCTCTTCCCTTGATTTAGCTCTTGGTTTGCCCACTCTCAGCAGATCTCCAGTGATAGCCCACCCTCAGGGGTTGAGCAAAATGACAGGATCCAGAGGGACCTGTGCTCCGAGTTTGAGTCAGCAAGGACCCAGGAATCTGTATTTTAACAAGCTCCCGGAGGGACCAGGGATGCAAATAGTTCCATTCTCTCTAGGTTCTCGTACCTCCTCTTACACCAGCATCTGTCCCCAAACTTCTTCACAATTCACCCCTTCTCTCCCGAGCTGTGGTCAGGTCCTCTGGTGTCTCCTCACACCCCACAGTAGAGGAGAATCACAGGGCCCGTTGGAAAATATCAACGCATGGATGCCAGCCAGAACCAACTAAAACAGGATCTCTAGGTGGGTGTTGGGGAACTGTTAGGGCAAGCAGCTCATCCCGCTTTACCCCAGATTGCCCTGGTTTGAATAATGGCAGTCCCGCATCACAGGGGACCTCTCAGTCCTGGGAAAACCAGAGCAGTAGTGACCACATGGGCTCTGGCCTTTGTGAGCCTCCCTAGGTGATTCTAATTTGCAAAACACTGGACTACATCTGGGTCCAGAGGGGTTTCTCTCACTCAGACAACTGCCCCAGGGCATTCCCTAAAGCTGGAGTTCATCTGCCTTTTGTTTTCATTTAACTCTGGTGATCTCAAAATGTCTCTCTAGACCAATGGCATCCCATTAGCCGGGAAGTTGTTAATAAAAAGTGGAGCTAATTCTAAATCGTTTGCTCTTCTCTCAGGTTCACTAGACCTTTGGCAAGTCCCTCCTGAGAGCCAGTGGCATTGACAGATTTGAAAGAAGTGGAGTTTAAGGAGTTCACTGTCAGGCATGAGACGGCGTGATGGTGGAGGTGGTTTGAGGCTGGGAGGTCTGTCCCCAGGGAGGTGTAGTGGCGCACAGAGGGGGCTTGGCTTTGTGTCAGATGCAACAAATGTTTACTGACCACTAGCTAACCAGCAGGCTTGTTCAGGCCACTTCACTAATTCAATACTAACATGGTGTTGGGTAAAGCCTGCTGCCTTCTCTTGCTTGAGCTCAGGACCATTTGAGAAAGGGACGTGTGAAGCTGACAGATGGAGGTCACAACATCAGCCAGGCTCTGATAAAGCCGTACAAGTATGCAGCTTTATATCTCTAGACAAATGGACTGCCTAATATTCCGCTCAGTGAGGCCAGCACACAGGTCCAGGCACTGGCATAGGAGGGTTGACCGTGGACCTCACATAGGAGCGGGCTCCTGACCTCATCTCCCAGAACTGGCCAGACGCACCCACCCTGCAGACAGCAGATCCCAGAAAGGGGCAGAAGTATTGGCAGGCCCACCTCATAACTTCTTCTAGAGTCACTGGTTAGAGATGCCTCGCCTGTTCCCTAGAGAAAGTGATGGAGAGGATGAAGTGTGAGAGTGAACAGCCAGGGCTGTCCCCTGCCTTCTCCCCATGCACATTAGAGCCGCCATCCCCTTACCCAACCCCGAGAGATGCTGGCCCGGTCTGGGGGAGGAGCCAGGCACTGATGTCTTGTAAGTTCCCTGGCAATCCTCAGGTGCCATCAGGATTGCATAACCAACCTGGGGAGATCCTCTCCTGGAAGCGAGATGCCAGGGATGTCCTCTGTATGGGTTGGATTGCTCCTATCTCACAACCAGGGAAACAAGTGCTCAGGAACATCTCTCTCTATGCCCAGAGCCGGCAGACAGAACTATAAGGGTGAGTAATGGCAGGAGACGGATCTGTTTTCTCCAAATACACAGACTTGGGGGTTTTCAGCCAGTTTTGAGCCAGATCAGTTAAAGCAGAAGTTCTAGAATCTCCTGGGGGGCTTGTTAAAATGCAGTTCACTGAGCAGCATCCCCAGCAAGTCTGATTCAGAGGGACGGCTGTGTAGCTATGGGGAGAGAAGACACAGGCTGATCTGGTCTCCAGCCACAGCTTTGCTGTGGCATCCTATCAGGATGACATTTCCTGACTCACCCAAACTCTCTGAGGCTCATTTTCTTCGTTTGTCAAACACACGTGCCAGCAGTAATGACCTTATGTGTTTTTTAGGAAATGACAGGGGACACACAAAGCTCCCCGGGTGGCGTATGGCCCATGGTAGGAATGGGGATAAACTGTAGATGTTAATTATTATTTGTAGATATTGCCATGTAGGGAGGGCTTTGAAAAGACTGGGAGGAGGTTTGGGACGCAGGCAAGAATACCAAGAGGCAGAACACCAAGGAGAGAGTGAGCCAAGTCTAAGAGGATGCAGGAAGGGGAGCTAGAAAAGGAGCAAAAGCCAGGGCACAGAACTGGCAGAGGATGCGGGGTGGGGGCTGCTACGATCTGGCTGGGAGAGGGGCTGGGATTCAAAGGCACCCAAAATAGAACTTCCTTCTCTCCGAGCTCACGATTTACTCCACCCCGCCACCCCCATCTCTCTGGGCCCTACTCCACATGCCTCTGTCCAGGCTCATTTGTTAGAACTGCTCCCCCAACTGCACCCCCACCCCTGCCCTAGGGACTCAAGGAATCTTAGCAATGTGTCCAGTTCTTGTGCTGGAGGGAAAGAAGCAAAATAAAAGAGGGGAAGCACTCTCTCTAGGCCTGTGTCTTTGTAGGACTTCCCACAGCCCCCCAGTCCTCCTCTCCCCCAGGAGATGGTCGTCCTGAGTCAGCATCTGGTTAGAAGTATCCAAACCAACAGGGAGCCCAGTGGCCTGCCTCCCCTCATCCAACCACGAAGCTGCCTCGGCCATCTCTGCCAACACATACCCCTTCCCTCTCTCATAACTAGACTCAGCGCTCATCTCCCTGAACTTCATGGGATCACAAGAGTTTCTCCCTCCTTGTGTACACCCATTCCTTCCATCCATTCCACAAGTGTTCACCTCACACCTACTCCATGACCAGGCACTGTGCTGGGCAGTGGGGATTCCAACATGAAGAAGGTACAGTCTCTGCCCCACCCCCGTGGGCTGAGAAAGGGAGCACTAGATCTGGAGCTCACAGGAGAAAACGGGGGCCTTGTCATGCTCTTTAAGTTCATGCTCTTCTTTGATACCCTCTTCTAATATGAGAAGATGCCCCCTAGTCAGTGGTGGGGTGCCCCAAATTCACCTCTTCTCTCACCCACACAAAACACACCGAAGAAAATACGCCCGTAACAGACACGAATAGCACACTTCACGGTTCCATGTTGCTCTCCATTCTGTAGATTTTAGAAATTTGTCTGAGCCTCAGTGCAGGTCTTCTTCAGTACCTGCCCTGACCTCTCTATCTGGCAACTTAATTTTACTGACCTCTTGGGTGTCCCAGCACTGGAGATACAGAGAAGAATAAGCTGTATTCCTGAATACCTAAAGATCCAGGTCTAGTGGGAGAGCCAGGCACTTAAACAGTCATAACACAATACGGGACCCTCAAGAAAGACTTTGGGATGTGAGCAGAATAATCATCCCCTCTAAAACCTCCCAGTTGTTGACAAGAAGGATACCAGGGGAGGCTTCCTGGAGGAGGCAATCAAGAGAAGGTGTTAAGTCTGAAATTGAGCCTATGCATTAGCTTAGTGCCTGTCATTTTAGGTCATCTTAAACACTTCCCACTGACTCTGCTCCCATCCCCTCCATCTCTGAAAGCCCAGGACACCAGGGCTTTTGGAAAAACAAATCCATGTGCAAACGATGTGATTATGGGTGGATTTTTTCCCTCCTTTGATTTAGAGTTAACGATATAATACCAAGAACTACTTATGTAATAAAAACTAATTTGTAGAAGAAGAAGCTATTTCCCCTGGCTATTTTTAGGTGGTTGCCCAGAAAACCCACCTAGATACCTGCCTTGGCCTTTCAACTTCAGTGCAAACGAAGGCCAGAGTGGAGTTTTCAAATGTGGCACTCCCATCCTCCCTAGCTGGGAGCCAGCAGTGCTTTAGCAGACTGGAGGGCTGGAAATCAGAGCTGTCCCAGGCTCTGCAAAGAAGGAGCTCAACTGCGAGTCAAAGGCCTCTTTGACTCGGGAAGCAGAGCGGGAATGAGGTTGTTGCCCCACATTTTGATCGAGCACAGGGATCCAAACAGGTAGCAAAAATCATTGTTTTTGTCAAGACTGAAGGAGAACAAAAAGGTGTAAGTTTTTGTGTGTGCAGGAACAGGAGAGACTCAGAAGCTCGAAGAGCCCTTGCTAACGTGAATCGAGATTTCCTCTCACGTGAGAGGTCTGCCCTGATATTTACCCCTGGTTGGGTTGACCGAAGCCAATCCCCCTTTCTCTGGGGATTTTATCAATTATTCAAGGAGCAACATTTTATTTCACTGAGCATTGGCTGAAGAACCTTGGTCCTGAGTCTCCTTACTGAGAAGCAGCTAAGACCTCAGGGATCAGATGCAATTTAGAATCTAGAATTTTACCTTCTAAATTTGGCTCTGCTGCTAATTAGCTATAAGACCCCGGGAAAGTTAACTTCTCAGAGTCTCACCTTTTTCATCTATACAAAGAGAGTATGACGGGACATACCCCGTAACATAGTCATGAGAAGTAACTGGCAACTCAGGAATAATACTGCTTGTCTGATCCACAGTATTTACAAGGGAAATATTTAAAATATTTCCTAATATATTTTGTCCCTGAGAAATCCAGGTGTTCCATTTTTTTTCCTTTCCTTTCTCTTGTACCCTTCTAATATCAGCGCTAAGCCAAGACCTTCTTTCCCTCAGGCAAAGAACACACGAAGAGCCCCCGGAAAACAAATGTTGGCAGAGTTGGAAATGGCTGCCGAGAGGTAATGCTCTTTTCTCTAGTCAGGAATTGAGAAGAAACCTTTCCAGGACTGGAAGGGAAATGAAGTCAATGGCCAGGATTTCACTATTCCCTTCCCCAACAGGGGGGTGTGGAGAGGGATAACATTAGAAACGACCAGTGACTCAGAATCCCAGAACAGGCAAACGCCTTGGACAAGGCCAGCCTTTGGCGGGGCCCAGAGCAACATGGGAAGGTTCACAAGACCAGGGGCTGCCCTCAGGCCCATCTATAATCCCCACATCTCTCTGTGGGTAGAAGAGCTAGACACTCAAGCCCTCCAGGGACAGGGGCGGATCCCAGGAGAGCCAGGGAGGCTGAGGATGCTGAAACTTCAGCAGCAGGCTCCAGGTCCGCCTTCGAAAGCCCCGGGGACAAGACCAGGCATGGCCCCTTTAGTGAATTCCAGCACAGGAGCTCCAGATGCAGAGGGGACAGACAATACATCCGTGAAGATCAACAGGGACCCTGCAGCCCCACGGGGAGACACCTTCCCAGGGAGTCTGAGTTGGGACCTCATTGAACCAGGAGCCAGTTTCACATCAGGACAGGCTAAAGTACCTTTATTAACTGAGCTAAGATTTTTACGGCAAGTGACCGATTACAGGAAATAATTGGTTTTCCCTGCATGTGGGAGTTGTATATATTCGAACTTCCCATTTCTGTAAGGTTTCGGCCAATATTAGCTGCTATCATCATCATCATCAACAACAAAATAAGTTATTCTCAAATTGACACAGAGGGAGGGAAGGCCAGGGCAAGAGCCAAAACAGCCCTGGGGCGCCTGGGTGGCTCAGTGGGTTAAAGCCTCTGCCTTCAGCTCGGGTCATGATCCCAGGGTCCTGGGATCAAGCCCTGCATGGGGCTCTCTGCTCAGCAGGGAGCCTGCTTCCTCCTCTCTCTCTGCCTGCCTCTCTGCCTGGTTGTGATTTCTCTCTGTCAAATAAGTAAAATATTTAAAAAAAAAAAAAAAGAGCAAAAACAGCCCTACTTGTGTCAGATCCACATCCTAGGAGGGCAGAGGGTAGCTGGCTGGAGGCATTGGGCAGGGAGGGGAGAAGAGGGGCAAGGTACAGTCTTTGGGCCTAACGTCCCCTCTCCTGTTCTTATTCTTTGCAAAGAAGTCAAACCCTATGGTTTCACCCAGGTCTATGGCTAAGGAATCTCTCCTCCCCTCTACCCTTTGCTCTATACTCACCTGGCCTAGATAGGGGCTACAGGAGCTACAGGGCTCCTCCTCTCCCACCAGGCCCCTGGCTGCAGTCACCGTCATGGTCACAAGCCAGAGCGGGGAATCAGGTGGCCTGAGTAGAGATCCCAGCACCTCTTCTCATCTGCTATAATCTCTGGCGAGTTCCCTGTGCCTCAGTGTCTCCCCCCCTCCACCCCCCAAGAAAGAGAATCTCAGCCACATGCGTCATAAGATAACTGCGGGGGTTAACTAGCAGGCTTGATGACAAGGGAGTGTCTGGCCCCTGGCAAGCACTGTGCCAGCATCAACAATTGCACACGTTCTCAATGACTATTCCAAACAACCCCTCTCCCTCCCATTTTCCACATACACTTACGACTGTGTAAGATACCATTACTTTTTTTATTATCTCTCTCTCCTTGAGACATTTTTGTTCATCACCCACTGCTATCCACAGGGCCTAGAATCACCGCCTAGCACATAGAAGGAATTCTTATGAAATTTTACTCACTTTTAACCTTGGGCAGATTATATAGAATGCCACATGCCTCAGTTTACTCATCTGGAAAATGGGGTTCAGTGCCCATACAGCCAAACTGATGTGAGGATTAAACAAGGTACCATTTGTGACTATGCCCACACCAGCCCTGGGTACATGATGGACGGGTGCTGGCCGATCTGGGAAGAAAGTCTTGGCCTGATTGGGACAGGGTCTGCAACGGTTAATTCCAGACTCATTTCCCCCCATGGCCAGCAGGACAACTGGCAGCCATCCAGGTAGAGGGCAAATGTCAGAAATGGGTGCCCGCAAGGCTGCCCTGGTCCTGATACGGGGTCCTGACCCAGGCAGCTGGAGTCTCTCCCCGCCCCCTGCTGCTGAGAGACACTGCCGGGGCCTGCAGCATTTGGGAGCCAGCGAAGGAACTGAGCGGTGGGAACCTCCACCCGCCTGGGTCCCACGCCACATCCTGGCCTCGGGGGAGGTGGGCCCAAGGCCGGGACTCGCTTCCCAGCCATTCCCAGGTGGCCCGCTCTCCCGCCGGCCCAGCTGCGCCGACTGAACCCGAGGGCTGGAGGGGCGAGTCTGTCCCTCAGCACTGCCTGGTCCCCCCACACACGAAAAGACAGACCCAGGCCTCAGCACAAGGGGGGCTTGGAGTTTGGAGCCCAGCAGCCCACCTGCCTGCCCAGCCTGCAGGAGGGAGTGTGTTCAAAGGCAAAGTCATGCAGGGGACACAGTGAAGAGATGGTTTCAAGCAGGGGTTTCCTGCTTTTCCCATTTCTCACAATTCCCCAGCTTTCCAGCCACTGCCCCTAGTATCCACCCTCTGACAACGGACCCAGGAAGAAATTGAAACAGGCACACAGGCTCAGCACAGATGGTGAAGAGGAGTAAATGAAATCCAGCGTCCATCCCATGAATTCATTCCTTCCACAGTCACATACAGAAATTCTACCCGGTGCCAGGCGCGGCCTGCTGGGGGATACGGGCTTGAATACGACAGAGCTGCTCATCAAAAGCACTGTTGTAGGGGAAGGAGGTACGAGTGATGAGCAGACTGGGGAGGGGTAGTGGGCAGGGTAGTGCACAGGGCGTGGTGGGAAACAGGGGAGGGTCTCTAACACAGCCTGCGGAAGGAGGGGGAGCCAGGAATCCAGGAAGGGCGACACCACAGTGGTCTGGCAGGCAGCATCTTGGGGGAGAATAAGAAGCTGACGAATGAAGAAACGACATCCTGCACCATGACATTGGCTTAGAATCTGCAGGGGACACTGTCTCCAGAATGATGGTGGCCTTAACTCCCATCCCCTCAGGGTTCAGGGATTTTCAAAAGAAAAGAAGCCCTCCAAGAGACGCTTGGGTGGCTCAGTTGGTTAAGTGTCTGATTCTTGATTTCGGATCAGGTCATGATCTCAGGGTCATGGGACAGAGACCCACCTCAGGCTTCACACTCAGTGTCTCTCTCCCTCTGCTTCTCCCCACACACTCTCTCCCAAGTAAATTAATTAATTAATTAATTAGTAAAATTTTGCAGCCACTCTGGGAAACAGTATGGAATTTCCTCAAAAAGTTAAAAATAGACCTACCTTATGACCCAGCAATTGCACTACTAGGTATTTACCCCAAGGATACAAACGTAGTGATCCAAAAAGGCACGTGCACCCCAATATTTATAGCAGCAGTGTCCACAGTAGCCAAACTATGCAAAGAGCCCAGATGTCCATTGACAGATGAGTGTATAAAGAAGATGTGATATATAAATATACAATGGAATATGACTCAGCCATCAAAAGAATGTAATCTTGCCATTTACAACAATGTGAATGGAACTAGAGGGTATTATGCTAAGTGAAATAAGTCAGTCAGAGAAAGACATATATCACATGATTTTACTTATATGTGGAATTTAAGAAAAAAACAGATGAATGTAGAGAAAGGGAAGGAAAAATTTAAAAAGATATAAACAGAGAGAGGCAAACCATAAGAGACTCTTAACTCTAGGAAACAAAAGGGTTGCTAGAAGGAAGGGGATGGGGGATGGGGTAACTGGGTGATGGGCATTAAGGAGGGCACATGATGTAATGAGCACTGGGCATTATATGTAACTGATGAATCACTGAATTCTACCTCTGAACCTAATAATACACTATATGTTAACAAAATTGAATTTAAATTAAAAAAAGAAAGAAAGTAAACCCTCTGAGGCAGGGACAGGGTCAGGTCAGTCTGCACCCTCCGAGCTTAGAACAGTGATGGACACGCACATGGGAGGCACTTGGCAAATGTGCCTGAACACGCCATTTAGTAAATAAACTCCTTGAAGGTAAGATCAGGACTGACCCAGAAGACTCTTGCACCCTTCTTATCTTACCAGTATTCACAAAAATTCTGTTTTGCAATCTCTTGCATGCTGCAACTCTCTAACTCGTACAAATAGGATACCTTCTTAGCCTCCAACACAGGTGTCTTTCCAAGGCACCAACAGTGGGGTCTGTCTCCCAAAGTGCCACCAGCTTCCCCATATGGTCACACTCCCTCCAAAAGCCCTGGACACAACTATGAGAATCTCATGCCAATGTGGACAGCAGGCAGCTGGTGCCAATGTCCGCACCTCGGTCTCTACAGGAAAACATGGTGCTGCCACGCACCCCCAGCCGCGGGCACACAGCAGGCCCGTGCACACACTGGTCCCCAGCCCCCCCCCACCATAGGAAGCATACGCAGAGGAGACACCAGTTAGAGTGCTTGGTTTGGATACCACCATGGAACTGGCCCCGGGACCAACTGCCCAAACACCAGCCATTCTTGTCTCTTTCTCAGCAGGAGATCGTGAAGACTACAGGTTCCCCTCATTTTTCACTCAGCCAATATTTAATGAGGACTTAATATGGGCTAGACCCTGTCACTGGGACTAGGAATGCACAGTTGGCCCTATCAGAACACCTGCATTCCGGAAGTCCCTAGTCTAGGGAAAGACAGGGAGAACTGTGGTTTTCATACTCTGAGCTAAGTGCTACACCCGGGGCAGGTCTTCAAGGTCACAGATGAAGGAGAACCTCACCTCCCTGAAGCTGGGGGTGGGGAGGGGAAGAGGAATTGGAGAAACTATAGACATAATTGTGCTTGGAACTACATCTTGAAGGATGGCTAGGTATTCACCTCTGGAGGTACCAACCCTCCACGCAGAAGGAAGGGGAAAGTTTAAATACAGGCTGTGAGAGGTGGGGCGCACAGACATGGTCCTGTGCTTGGTCATGAAGGGGAATACCCTCCTTGGATTCTGAAACTGAGTTTGGGATTTTCCAAATTCCCCCTTGGTCCAATGAGAGAATCCATTTCCAGACCAAGGAGGTCAAGGGGAAGCACACGACACACAGAGACAGAGGCAGCTCAGCAGCCCTGGGACAATCCCACCCCATCAGGGTCAGGGCTGCTTCAACAGACCCCTACTCAGAGAGCTGAGATGTGAGGACCAGTGACCAAGTCCCATTCCACAAGCTCGGATGCAAAAATCTGACCCATGAATGGTGACACTCCTGATGCCTGTGTGTGAATGGACTCAGCCCCAACTTTTCTCTGACATACCCTACAGGTGACTCCCACACAGCTGTTGGGAGGCACAGGACACTGACCATGGGGGTAGCTATCCTTACCAAGACCATTTTACAGGGAAGAAAACAGGATTGAGAAGCAAGGCCACTTGCCTCAGGACAAACTCATGACAGACCAGGTCTAGAACCCCAACCCCAAATTCTCAGCACAGGACTTCCCTTTCCTGCTAGAGGACGGTGGCAGGCACACCCTCCTTTGGTTCTTGGCTTCCCCTTAAGCGCTTTCTCCTGAAGGTAGTGTCCATAGTAGAAATAACAACTACAAAAGTATAACTAAAAACAAAACAATACCTCCAAAATTCTCAGCCAAGATGCATTGGTGAATATTTCCCTAAATACTGTGAGTCCTGCAAGGGTCCAACAACATCCCCATCTCTTTGGATGGTGTTCCCTAATATTCTAGAAGCAAACTCACAACTTCTGGTCTTTACCGCAAATTTTCCCTCTGAAGCCTGGAGAATACTTAGAAATGCTGTTTAAATGAGAGAAGGTGCTCCCAACAGTCCATCAAAAAGGTTCTGATCTGCCAGGTCGAAGTTTCTAGAAACTCTGAGTGTGTGTGTGCAGAGATCACTACCTGCCTGCCATCAGTATGCTCTTTTCTAAGACCCAGTGAGAGGAATCAGCAGCAACAGCAGCATCAAGCAAACAAACCTGCCTGGTATCCAGGGAGCTGGGAATTTTAGGAGCGTGAGGTGATATTTTGATTTTCCAGAAAAGAAGAGCCATCAGTCATGCCAAGCTATACAACTTGAGAATTCTGATGGAAATGCAAAAAGACAGAGAGATTTGAGACTCCCAAACCCCAAATGACTCCTCTCCAGCTTATGAACACCACAGATATGCTCACCTTTTGAAAGACTTGCTTTCCATAGGATCTTACCTGCTCACAGAATGTGTCCTGTCTTGGGAGTGATAAAGCAAGGACTTCCAGAAGACAGGGATCCCAGAAACTCCCAAGGGCACAAGAGGAAGGTTCTCAAAAGCCAAAAAACATCTGTACCAAGTGTTGGTTCTTCGGACAAGTTACACCAGATCCCAAGAGCTGGCCCTACTACTAATTCCTCCCCAGGCCATTCTTCCCACCGCTGACCACATACCTGGCCTTTAGGCAGAAGCTGAACCACGACAGATGTCTGATGGGGAAGGAAACCAGGTTCACTGAGGTAGGCCTGGGATATGCCTTATCTCATAGGGACCAAACACGCCTACCCTTTAGGACACACATACAGTATGAGCCTCGTCCCCAGTTACCATTAGAAACTGGAGAACACTGGAGAGGTGAGCTGGCTGTTTCTACAGCAGTAAGCTTACTCTCCTCGCTGAGGAGCACTACTCTTTAACATCACGTCAAGGCTCTACATGGGTAAGCAGCATCTCTGACCAGAACTTTCCCTTAGCAGGACAGCCACCTGGGCCCCACTTGAAACCATGCCCAGATCACCTCTCACCACTGTCCCCCACTAGCCAGGCTGTCGGAATAACGAGGTTCTAGAGAACCTGCTTCTTCAGTCTCTTGGATCTTTCTCTCCTATTCTCACCCAGCTGGCCTCCCTCCAAATTCCAGCCACTCAGAAAACACCCCAGAAGAGGAAGGAGGACCAGAGCTTCTTGTCTGGGCCCTGCCTGGAGCTGGGTCCCCAGGACATGGCTTCTGTGGCACCTTTTCTTGCAGAGAAGGCACCAGTGAGTCCCCTCTGGCTCACACAGTCCCGTCTTCCAGCCCATCCTGCCCACAGGGCCTGGAGGCCTCTCCCGCATGCTGATGTGAACGCTGTGTCCTGACTCTGCAAAACCATCTCTGTCAGAGATTTGGGGCTTGTTTTCTTAATTAACTGAAAATGCTAACATGGGAGCCCAGGCGCTGGCAGGGGCCTGGCCTTCCGCGGCTGCTAGAGAAAATTCTTGCTTTGAAATCTGGATCTCTCAGGTCTCCCCTCATGCCCCGCGCAGGATGTCAAAACAAACTGGGACACCTGATCGTGGGGCACGGGGAGTGGGCAGGCTCGGGTTTCAGGCCAGTGACGGATTTAGCTACAGACAGCTTCACCGTCCTACTCACGAGGAGATCTTGATTTCCCAAAATTGCTCAGCTCAACCCCGAAAAGCCACCTGCTGTGGCAGGGGCTCTCTGGGGGAAAAGGAGAGGTCATGGGGTTTATGCTAAGGCAGTTTCCTGAATGCCTACTGCCCGGCAGGCCTGCTGTTGTTCTGGGGGAGACGGCCAAGTCCTACCAATTCCGGCCCTTGAAGAGATAAGCCAGGAACAAATTACTGAAGTGTAGCACATGGAGGGTCACTCCCCAAGCAAGCGCAAAGTGACAGGGTCACAGAGGAGGAACTCAGCATGTTGGAAGGCTGAGGGGGCAGAGGGTCATGGTAGGACACAAAGAGAAACATCTGATCTGAATAAGGAGTCAACATCTCAGGAGTAGAGAGGCTGCATGAGTGGGAGGAAGAGGAAGAGGGCATTCCGGGTGGAGGGGACTACAGAGGCAAAGGCTAGGTGTAGAGATAGAACGTGTTTGAGAATGGGCAGGCAGGGCAGTGTGGCTGGAGAGTGGGACTGCTGGGGGCTTCGGAAGGACTGCGGGAGATGCACCCGGAGATGAAGAATGGGGGGGCCCACGTGTGAAGGGTCCAGTAGACTGTGGGGAACTAGCAAATGTTTTTCAGCAGAAGCTATCTCCATCTAGGTCAGGGGAGGCCCAACCTAGTCCACTGCCAGGGTCATGGGCACACCTGTTCATTTACATATTGTCTGGCGCTGCTTTGGTGCAGGAGTCAAGTGATCACAGCAGAGATCGTGGGGCCCCCAAAGCCAAAATATTTCCTCTTGGGACCCTCACAGAAAATGTCTCATGGCTCCTAACGCAGGAGATGGACAGGGCAGAGAGGTCTGGAGAGAAGACCAGATGACTGCCCAGGATCCAAGTGAGGGACAGTAACCAGAGAGTTAAGACACAGGTGTCATGACTCAAAAGTAGGTGTGACCATGAGCTGCTTCATGGCCAGACCCAAAATCTCAGCAGCAGGAGGAAGAGGAGATGGCAGAAGAAGTCCTAGATCTCTTGTCTCCAGCCACCTGCCTGGTGGGATGCGTGATCCTCCCAGGGGCTCGTGACCCAGCCCTGTGTAAGAGCCGAGGCATCGAGCCAGCATGGTGTGCCTACAAGTCACAAGGATCTTGCTTCAGCCTTCTCACCTAATAGCTGGACCCTGGGAAAGTTCTGAAATTCTAGAAAGTTCTAAGAAGAACCCTCTGTGACAGGAGACTACCCAATACCCCCAGGAGGCCCCACATTCACCCCTCCTAGCCTTAGCACACCTTGTTCCATCTATCAAGGTTGAGAGAGGAACATCCTTGCACTGTAGGTCAGAGACACTGTGTCAGAAGTTGGGGTCACGATTCTTAACTCGGGGTCTTTCATCTTTCCTGACTTGTATGCCCCTGAGTCTTTGTCCTGGGTCTACCCTGTTCCTGAAAGGATCGGCACCCATCCACTGATCTGTTACAGCTGAGCCCGACTTGCTCTGCGCCGAGGAGAGGGGTGACAGCTGACCCATCTCCCCCGGTCCCCCTGACCACACCGCTCCCGTCTTGCATTAGATCAATGGAGCCTTTCTTATCTCTGGCACTTTGGGCTTCCCAAGCTCATGATGCAAAGCTCAGCTTCAGAAACGAAGCTGTAAAAGTTAAACACTATCATTTTAGGAAACCGCTTGGTGCCAACTTGCACAGAAACATAAACTCAGGACTCAAATCGCAGGCCAGTCGGAGGTTATGTGATAGCCATTCAGGCGATGCAGAATGAATGCATTCAGTTTTTAGGTGACTATTAAAATGAAAACAAAATGAAATATTTCTCAAGAAAAAGAAGTTGCTCAAGCAGAGTGCTCAACACACTCCCCTTAGGGGTCTCGGCACTCATCTGGAAGACTCTGCAGGTGCGGAGGACCCTGGCTGTGCTGCTAGGTCTCCGGCCTTACACCCTTCCATGCCTTCAGTGCCCACCAGAAGAGTCGGCAAACAGAGGTCATTCGCTCAACTCTGCTGAACCAAAGCATGAAGGAATGATTGAATGAAGATGTTTGCATCCTTGTTCCACAATCTACCAGTCCTGTGTCCTTAGGCAAGGCCCTGCACCTCTCTGAGTCTCTGTTTCTTCACTGGTAAGAACCCCTCCAATTACAGGCACACCTCAGAGGTCTCGCCGGTTGGGTCCCAGACTACTGCAACAAAGCGAACATCGCCATGCAGCAAGTCAAGCTGGTTCTGTGGCTTCCCGGTGCCTGCAAGAGCTATGTTTGCCCTGTACTGTCGTCCATGATGAGAACAACACCATTATGTCGAAGAAAACGGTGTACATACCTTAATTAAAAAATATTTTATTGCTAAAAACTGCCACCCATCCTCTGAGCTTTCAGCGAGTCTTAATCGTTGTTTGCAGGTCATCATAACAAATACAATAATAAAAGCCTGAAGTATTGTGACAATTAAATGTGAATTCTTTTTAAATGTGACACGGAGCCGGTGGTGGGGGGGGCAAATGCTGTTGGAGAAATGGGGCCAATAGATCTGTCCGCACAAGGCTGCCACAAACCTGCAATTTGTAAAAGAACAAACAAAAAACAAGCAAAAAACCCCAAAGAAACAAAAATACAAAGCCTACAACTCCCTCCTGTCTCCTCTGTGGGAGGCCACCCCCCAGGCCCAGAGCCCAGCTCCAGACTGCACCTGGCATTCAAGGCCAGGGAGCTCACCTGTGCCCAGGAGGTGGCTGGCTGGCCATGGGGCTCTGCAGAGGTGGGGTGTGAGCTCAGAT
This sequence comes from Meles meles, assembly GCF_922984935.1. NCBI lineage: Eukaryota > Metazoa > Chordata > Mammalia > Carnivora > Mustelidae > Meles > Meles meles. The sequence continues at coordinate 88,552,101 of NC_060070.1, read as the reverse complement.
CCATGCTGCCCACTGCACAGACCTCTCTCCCAGTTCCTTCTCACACTGAGCACAGGGCATCCTGAACCTCCCCCCAGGATGGCATTCCCAGGCCCCAGAAAAACAGGCCTCCATTCTTTCCGGCCCTTGGCAGACTAGCCTTCTCCCACTACAGCACAGCCTTGCTACTGCTCACGCAGCTGCCCCAGTCCAAAGGGCCAACACAGACCTCTTTGGGGCCTGGAGAACAAGCCCAGAGCCTGGGGCGTCCCCTCAACCCCAGGAGGAAGAGGAATTGGCTTGAGTTCCCTGCTAAGACAGAATTCCCGGGGGTCACTCACTTCACCCTCAGGCTACAAGTGTCATTTGGCCTCGGGCATCTTTGCAAACAGTCCCACACTTTGTTTTCCCCAAATGAGAGAGAAATCTGGCATCAGCTCTTCCCTGATCTTCAGAATTTCTCCCCACTCTCCACCCCCACCCCCGCCAACCACCGAGTTCCAGATACTTCCAGATGTCAACCCTCAGCTCCCTGCCTCAAGGGTGACAAGCAGTGGGAGGAGGGGGCGGAGGCTATCCCCAATCCAAAACTCACTACCCACGGGGAATCCCAACCCCACTTCTGTCTCTTCCTTCCCATATTTGCCCATCAGATTCCATCCAGCAAGAATCACCAAACTCCAACCCAAATCTGTAATCTGCAGAAAGGAGGAGGATGCAACGTGGGTTTCTTTCACTTACCAAGTTTATACAGCTTGTTTCCAACTTTCTTTTTAGGGATCCTGAGCTCAGTCCTTAAGAATGATTCTTGTATGTCCCAGAGCCAGGCTGGGGGGTGGAAGGCAGGGGCCACCGTGGGGGCTGATGACAGGGAGTCCTTCCTCGGGCATGGATTCCTGGGAGATGTGCACTTGATTCAAAGCAGTCCCCCTTCTCCAGAGGGTCCAGCACTCAAATCCAGCCCAGGAGGGTCCCAGCTGTGGCCCAGCCAGGCACCCAGCAGGGGAGGCAGGGCCCCATAGTATGTGGCTGCCTTTCTTAAAGGGACAGCCTGCCCAGAGATCCCGTGGGGAAAAGCAAGACAGGAAGGAGTGAGCAAGGATGAGCCAGCTTCCTCCAGAGAAAATCTGTGAAATATCACCAGGATCCTGGCTTGGTGTTTGCCTAATCCTGGGAACCTGACAGGCTTGCCCCTCTCCTGATGTGGGGGACACTTCCATAGAAAGACCCTTTTGCAGCAGAAGGTTCCCCCATGTGGCTCCTCCTTCAGGGTTGAACTGACCCATAGGACAGGACAATAACCAGTAACAAATATTAATCACTTACTATGTGCAAGACAGTTTCTTAAGTGTTTTGCCCAAACAAACTCTGGTCCCCAAATTTGAGGCTGTAGATGTTATTGTTTAGGATGTTAGGATTGTTCCCATTTTACAGATGAGGAAACTGTAGAGAGACTAAGTTGCTGAGGTCTCACAGGTAATGAATGGAAACTTTAGGACCTGAACAGAAGTGGTTCTCCTAGCGTTCCACCACAGAACTTTCTCTAGAAGGATTATGGGAGCGTCATGATAACGATCAATTTCAGGTGGACCACTTGCCAGAGTCAGGTTCATGCAGTGGAAGAAGAAACATGCAAGAAAAGGTGTCTTTCCTGTAAGTGCTCGCTGGAAGGAATTACCCAAATAGTAACACCAGACTCGTCTGGAGGGCGGCATCACTGTGCTTTTTCTTTTTTTGTAGATTTCTTTATCTTTCACACTTCCCTTTTATAAAGAGCAAAAAAATAATAAAGATCCCACTTCCTACCTCCTGCTCAAATATTTCTAATAACCAAGACTGGAGCAGGACCACTTAAGTGCTCCCCATGGATTCTACGAGGAAGGAAAGCAGTGAAATAAACAGGTCTGTGCAGCAATGCTGTGAGTAAATCTACTTTTTTTTTTTAAGATTTTATTTATTTATTTGACAGAGAGATAGAGAGCACAAGTAGGCAGAGCAGAAGGCAGAGGGAGAGAGAGAAGCAGGCTCTCTGCTGAGCAGGGAGCCCAATGTGGGACTCAATCCCATGACCCTGGGATCATGACCTGAGCTGAAGGCAGCCACTTAACTGACTGAGCCACCCAGGTGCCCCAGTAAATCTACTTTTTGTCCATTATAAATACATAGGCTGGTTTTTTATCAATTTAAAGCCATCGCTTCTTCTTTCAGCCAAAACTAAAATGAAAAAGTGTTTTCAAACTAGGTAATTTCCAAACTCGTTTAAGAACTAATGCCTCATACATTATTCCAGAACTTTCCTAATTTGACCACCACCCTCCCAGGAAGCTCCCTTTCACTTTGTTCCCCCCACCCCCACCCATCATCCAGGCCAGTCTTCCAGGGCTTTCTCTATGCCTACCCAGAACTCTGACACTTGCTCAGGCAATGCCTTCTGCCTAGCACTTCCTTTTCTTCCCATAAAGTCCTTGACATCCTTCAAGACCCAGCTTCCCTGTCACTGCTCCCATGGAGCCTGCCACCCCCACAAGCAAAATTAATTGGTCCTTTCTCTGAGCTCCCACAGACTTGGCTCATCTGGAACATGCTATTAGAGCTGGCACCACCCTGTATTCTAATAAGTTAGTGTCTTTGCTCACTTTTCTATCCCTAGCACCTAGCACCAAAATAGCCATGGAATAAGGCAATACATGATAGTAATAATAATATTGTCTGAAGAGCACTTATAGCTTTCCATGTACTTTCTCCAACATTATCTCATTTGAGCTTCGAAACAGTTCATTGGGATGGAAAGGAAGGAAACGAGTAGTACCTGGGGTCCTTGGAAATCTACCTTTTGCAGGTTAGGTTTGCCCAGATGGCCCTGAAGGGCTGGCCTGGTTCCTCAACCTCCCTTTCAGCTAAGCCAGACCATTCCCATCTCCGGTACTCCATCCCAACATCTCCTTGCATCAGGCTCCCCCATCAGCAAGTCAGGGGGACACCAGAGGGCCAGTGGGCCTGAAGATGATGCTTCCCAGCTGGTGTATAACACTCATGTTCTCTAGGCAAGTGAACATAGCAAGACTAGAACACTAATGAGGCCATAACTTCTAGTGAGAACCCAGAATGATCTTGCCACTTTTAGGAAGAAAACTCTGTCATGAAGCCCTGGCTATACCCAAGCAGGCAGCCAGTCCACAAACTGGCTTTGGGGTCACAGGGAGAGGGTGAGAACCGAAGGTGCACAGAGTGTTAGAGCCAGAAAGCAACTCAGAGATCCCATTGCCCAACTCCCCTCCAGACAGCCAGGAAAATCAGGCACACACTGGGAAGGGACTTGTCAGAGGCAGAGAAGGAGATGGTGGCAAATGGAGGGCTGGCCCTTGAGCCCTTTTGGGTCCAACCAAGGAAAACACAACTTGGTACTAAAAGGAAGCCACAAAGGCCAAACTATTCTTCAGGACATTTGGCAGGACATTCTTCAAGTACACAACATACAGATGGTATTTGAATGCAATACCACACACAGAAAACACTTAATGACGGAAAAACAGAGGAAAGTGATCGGTAACAATCTTAAATTTTAGTACCCCTGAAGGCCAGGCCATGTCTTAACCCATCTCCTTAACCTCGCCTATGAGCAAAGGGGGCACGTGGGTCGAAGTCTAAAACTATTTCTGGGTTGAATTCAGCAGAATGCATTGAAGTGAGGATACTGTGAAGTGATAACAGTATTTACAGTTGTGATAGTTACTGGTACTTAGTGAAATATCACTGGTCCCCATCCCTCACTCCAGGCATGAAATAGATTGTACTTCCTGGCTTGTGTTTGAGTGCCAGCCACATGTCTAGTTCTGGTCCATGAGTTGTGAGTAGAAGCTGAGTTTTGTGATGGTTAATTGTATGTATCAACTGGGTTAGGCCAGGATACCAGATACTTGGTCAACGTTGATTTCACCATGAAGGTATTTTTTTAGATGAGAGAAACACTGAGGTCAGTAGACTTTGGGTAAAGCAGATTACCATCCATAATGTGGGTGGGCCACATCTAATCACTTGAAGATCTTATTGAAAAGACTAGCATCCCCAAGGAAGAGGGAATTCTGCTTCCAGACTGACTTTGAACTGAAGCTGCAACATGTACTCTTCCCTCGGTCTCCAGCCTGCAAGGCTGCTCTCAGATTTTCAATGTGCCGGCCCCCACAATCAAGTGAGCCAATTCCTTAAAATAAATCTAGATAGATGGGTAAGATGGACAGGTAAGGTGAATAGACAGATAGATGGATGGAAGGATATAGAGATATATACATCCTTTTGGTTCTGTTTCTCTAGAAAACCCTGACTAATACCATTAGTCATTAAGTAGTGGCCTAGAATGTTGAATCAACAGGACACAGCCCCCTTTCTCATTGGCACAACAATCAACAACATTTAAGCGGGGCCAGTTTTGCCAGCCTGGGTTCCTGAGTGACTATGATGTGTAGAAGTCTGTGCTGACCCACCACAAACAATAGCACAAGTAAGAAATAAACCTCTCGTTTTAAGTCACTGGAACTTGGGGACCATGTGTTACCACAGCATAATTCAACTTATATTGACAAAAGCACTGGCTGTTTGTCTTAGATTTGAGGTGCTGGAGTGTGAGGAAAGACATCTAAAAAAGTAATGGAATCATAAAAGGTTTTGATCCTGGCTGGCCACTGAATCCCAGATACACGGCTCCTCCCCAGCTACACAGCTTCCCTCACAGTCTATGTTGGGATCCTGGGACATCTTAACACACAATCCAAACACAGTTGTGTAAATGTATCAAAGGTACAATCTCACTGGTGAAAGAAACTTCCCTAGAAAATGTTCAGAGTTCCGCTGAGGAATCTGACCCTGGGCCTGGAATGGGAAATTCTCCAAAGAACAAAAGTTTCCACTACGGCAACAAGAATGTTAAACATGATTTTAAAAAAAAAAAAAAAAAATCTTTTCTCAGTAAGAAAAATGAGACCATGAGTATTTATAAGCCAAAACCCAAAGGCCATTCCCTGGTTCCTATGAGGTTTCCTGCTGTATGGGGGAGAGTCAAGCACATGAGAGAAGGTATTAGAAGGGAGTGGGATGTCCTTGGCTTGAAGGTAGGTGGGTTAAGTATGGGACCTTTGAGGAAAGCTATTACAGAGTGCTGGTGATTCTCCTTAGGGGAACCCAGAGGCTCCTGGAATGCTGCATCTTTCTTCTCAATGGATAAGCCCAGTCTCCTAACCTTAAATATGCTACAGACATGAACTCTGGGATACAATAAGATATAATAGTCCTGGGGCGCCTGGGTGGCTCAGTCAGTCAAACTTCTGACTCGATTTCAGCTCAGGTCATGATCTCAGGGTCCTGGAATCGAGGCCTGCATTGGGTTCCCTGTTCGGTGCGGAGTCCACTTCCCCTCTCTCTCTCTCCTTCTGCCCCAACCTTGTCTCTCTCTCAAATTAATTAATTAATTAAAAAAAGATATAACAGACTTAAACTATTATAGGAAGAATTTAGCTTAGGCTAGTGACTCTCAACAGGGATAGTTCCCAGCGACATTGGGAGGACTTTTTGGCAATCAGGACTGGGCAATACTACTGGCATCCAATGGGTAGAAGCCAGCAATGCTGCTACGTATCTTATGACACACAGGACAGGCCCTCACCCCCAACAAAGAATTATTCTGGCTAGTATGAAGGTTGAGGAACCCTAACTGAGACTAAGTCCCTAGTTATGAGGGGATGAAGATTTATTTTCTTATTTTTTAAAAAGATTTTACTTATTTATTTGAGAGAGAAAGAGAGCAAGAGAGCACAAGCAGGGGTTGGGGGGTGGGGAGAGGGAGAAGCAGACTCCCAGCTGAGCAGGGAGCCCAATGCAGGGCTCAATCCCAAGACCCTGAGATCATGACCTGAGCTAAGGGCAGACATTTAAGGACTGAGCCACCCAGATGCTCCATAGGGTGTAAAGGTTTAGAACAAAGAGCAGGAATAAATGCTCTGGAGTGAAATGCTCCAATGGGGCCGGGGTGGGGGGGTGGTAAAAAGATCCATATTCATGTCCATATACATATTCATATCTACATAAATATTCATATCCATATATAGATACACATAAACAGACTGTACCACTGAAGCTTTCTGAGAGGTAGCACAGTTCCCTTTGGTAGGGAAATAAATCGCATTGCTCCCTTGCCTCTCTGATGAGGGAGGAAGCCACCATGAGACTCAGAGTAGCAGGTCCATTGTTTAGAAGCTGTCCTGAGATCTGCAAAGTGAGGTTAGAAGCAAAGGATCAGAGCAGGGCTGGGGAATAAAGTCAGCATCATAAACAGAGGGGGTAAGTTGTGGTGAGCACAAACAGGGAGGAGAGAGGCAAGGCCAAGCAACAGGACCTCTGGCCAAGCAATCAACCTCTTTTAGAACAAGGTTGCCCAACATCCAATTTCAAATTGTTTGGGTTGCTGTGATGTGAACACCATTGATCTAGGGAACATGTCCTTCAGGCCTACTGTGTGTGAGGTAGTGTGTGAGGTAGTGTGTGAGTGAGTGGTGTGCAGTCTCACTGGAGGTTCACAACTGTCCCGTAGGAGTAACAAGTCTCCAGAGGGAGAATTTAAGCCACTCACTCAGGGACATACAGTGAGCTATCGCTAGAGACAAAACTCAGATGTACATGTTCTAGCTCCAGAACATGTTCTTCACTTCTGGGCTGCCCTGCTTGTAACCAGCAATAATTAATACTCATAACTAATTATATGGAAATAGGAAATCAGAGCAGGAGGTAACAGGAAGTGTGTGAGCCATGACCCCTTACTTTGGAATCCTAAACCAGAGGTTCCCAGACTTGAGTGTGACCAGTCTTGATACAACACCAACAACTGAGCTGCATCCCTCAGAGTTTGATTTAGCAGGTCTGGGGTGGGCGCCCAAGGATTTGCATCCCTAATAATGTGTGATGCTAATTAATTCTGCTGGTCTAAGGACCCCTCCTTGAGAACCGCTGCTCCTTCGGAAGGATGTGGGGCTTCATCTTCTTGTGAGGACTGGATTTAGTTAATTTATGCTGAATCTCAAAGACAGGGCAACATCTGGTCAGAAGATCAACTACTAAGTAGCTGTGAATTAGAGAAGGCTAATAATGAAGAGAAGGGAGGGAAAGGAAGAGTGTCAAGTAGAATTCAACCAGGAAGGCTTCCAGGAGGAAGAGTCATGGGGCAAGAAGAGACACTGGCATTACTCATTTGATACACGCTCCAGATAGCAGGTTCAAACCTGCAAGGTCCTTTTTAGGGGAAACTCAATTAATACCAATTAGCTGTCTCCCCTCTAACTCCTGAGAGGGTACCTCCTTGTTCTTTGGTGAGTCCATCCAGGAAATCTAAGCAGCAAAGTGTACCCAACAGACAAACTCTTTCACAAAATGGGAAGCTGCGCAGGACGGCAGTTAGAAGAATGATGAACAAGTTCAGATTTCAACTCTACTGCTGTGTGATATGGACCCCCCTCAAAGTTCTTAACTATTAATAAGCCTTAGTTTCCAAATTTGTAAAATGGAGGAACTCATAATCTAAACTTCAGAGTTGCAAAAAACAATTGTATGTGACATGCTCATGACCATGCCCATTCTACACCAAGTCCTAATAATGGCTTTAGAGCTCTATTTGTGGCCAGAGAACCAGCCACAGTCAAAGGAAGACTTGCTCTGGGCTGCTCGCTGCTCTTGCGGGAGCTGAGAGGTTAAACTTTGGATCTCCCTCACTGTCCACAGTTTAAAAGATCTCGCATCCCAGTGGACACCCTCCAGTGTTTTAGGACCTTTCCCTCCATCTGAGCTTGTTCTTTATCAAACCATGTATAATGACCCCTTTCCACACCTCACTCAACACTTCTCTCATTTATAAACTTAGTAACACTAAGGAAAGTGGATGAAATCTAAATACAAAACTCTCTAACATCTGCACATACAATAGGGACTCATCTTTGCTTTGAAATGCCTGCAGAGAGAAAAGACTGGCTTGTGAATTACCAAATGTTAACCAGGAAGGCAGGTTCCCCAAGTGTGGTTTGTGAGCAGGTGGGAAATTGGGAGGGGGGAGAGCATGGGTGGAAGGGCAGAAAGTTCCAGGAACCTCTCAGTCATCCAGTGGTGGACATAGAGACTAATTTTATTTTCTTTTTCCTGCTTCTACACATTTTCTGTAATGAGCCTGCATTTCTTTTACAATCAAAGAGGGAAAGTTGTTTTGCTTGGTTTTGTTTTGTTGTTTTGTTTTGTTTCCTTCCTATCCTTCCAAAGCTTTTTTAAATTATAACTGACTCCACAACCACCTCGTCCACTCTGCTCACATGCTGCCTCCTGGCTCTCATCCTCTAGCGCGAGTTTGCACTAGTAGTCATGAGAAGGTTCCTTCTCCATGTTCTTGAGCAGATTTCCCGTGCATTGGCCTGAGATTCACTGGTAAGTGGAATGGCCCAAAGTGGGAGGAGAGGTTTCCTCCTATGGAAGAGTGACAGGCCCACCACCTGCCATTCCCTGTCCTGGCACCCACTCCCAGTCTTAACAAGCTTGTTAGATGCTTCTTTGTGAAGCAAGTGGTTCATGCCAAGAGGAGCAACAAAGGAGACCGGCGGGTGAGAACTGTGCACATGCGCACACACGTACACATCCTCCTCACACACATGGACACACACACACTTGCATGCACGCGTGCACACACACTCACACACCCCAATCTGCCTCTGCCTTCCTTCTGTATCTGGAGGAAAATGTCATCCGGTTAGTGCCCTCAGACGAACCAGGAAGGCAAATCCCCCAGATGTGGTTTGTGAGGGGGTTGGGCAGCTGGGAGGGGGGTGTCAGAGCCAATCCGCTGCTATCTGGCTCCAAAATCCAAACTTATTTTCCCGGACTGGACTAGGTTCTCATTTCTCAATGTGAGGAGTCTTGCTCTCTTTTAGTGACACACATTTTCCCCAAGAATGCTGGACTTCTCAATGAAGAATTCTTGTATACTTGGATTCTTGGAATCTGGACAAAGACTAATGAATTGCTGGCTCTACTCTAGATTTGGAAACCTCTAAAACTCACAGGCAGGAGGGAAAGAGGGAGGCAGGGAGAGAGGCTGTGGGTATGTTTGCTGCAGAGAGGAGGATGCAGGATGAAGAAGCAGGATCACAGTGTCCGAGGGGTGGCCGCTCCAAAAACTACCCACTGACTCCCAAGTCAAAAGTCACCTTCTGCTCTGGGACTAGAAGGCTGATGGAGGCAGGCTGGGAGATGGGCAACACTGAATGTTTGTTGGGGCTCCAGAGTTATAATAGGGTGGAAGTCAGGTTGTTGGTGGTTTTGTCCTCACAAAGGGAGGAGATTGTGACCTATCAGGGTTCAGTACAGAGAGCATGGGTCTTGGAGCCAGGCACACCTTACCTGGAATGCCCACTGTGGCTCTAACTAAGCCATGTGACTTCAGGCAAGGCACCTGCATGCTCGGAACCTTGGTTTTCTCTTCTGTAAAATGGGATGACAGCTACTTTGCAGGTCTACCATGAGACAGGGACGGTGCGGAACGGTGCCAAGTGCTGAGCCCCATGCCTGGCACATAGTAGGCCTTCAAGATGGTAGGTATTGTTTGGCGAGTTTGAAGAGTAGATGTTCATAAAGCTCTCTGTGCAGTGGGCCGGCTGTGGAAGGTCTGACAGCCCTGGGGATGACCAGGCAGTAAGAAGGTATAGCTCCCTAGGATAAAGGCAGATAAGTTTAAGCTCCTTCCTTCACACACTCCTCAGGAGACTTCACGGGTTCTGGTGGGTTTGGGCCATGCCACCCAACCTGACACCCCACCTGTAGAGGGTCTGCTTGAATCCAGTTTATGAATGTGTACATTTCAGATCACTAGAATGAAATGGTAGAGGGTCCACAGGGGTTCTGGGGCAGGAAGCCTACTGGCCTCTCAGTAAAGATCAGGCAAACCACACCAACCTTGCTGTCTAGAGACCTCCGTGAGTTCCTAAGGCATCCTGAAGAACATAGCAGCCGAGTTCCTGCTACCCCCTCACCCCCATCTCCCCACAAGCCCCCTGCCAAGAGCTCCAGTAACCTGGGCAAACAGACCAGGCCCCCAGGGTGTTCTCAGTCTAACTGAGAAGGCAAAACACAGACATAAAAGACTTAAGAACACAAAAAAACAAGGGGGAAAGAAAATAATTTTCTTTCAAAGGAGCTCATATATGCAGAGGGATCATGAGGTGATCTAAGGAATCCACATTCCACAGGGTTAATCCTGGGAGACTTTCTAGAGAGAGTGGTGATGGGCAGGCCTGCCACTTAGTGCCACCACAAGTTCTCCCCCAAAGTCCCCCCCTCAGACCCTGTGCCCTGACTGACGGAGAATAGGCACTTTTGCCTGAAATAGTAAATTTACATAACCTCACCATCGTAGCGATGCTCAGTGCGGCTCTAGTTACAACAACAAGGGTTGAAGAACTAGAGACTTTGCAATGGCAAAGGCAGAGGGGGAAAACAAAACAAAATCCACATGAGGTTTTAATTTTCTTTAGCCACGTGAGAATGGCCCCATAGATCCAGCTATAAATACCCAACTGCCATTGCCACAAGATGGAAAATCACACACACACACACACACACACAGCCCCTTCAAACATTTCGTGCAAGTCAATATTTCTGTCTTGAGAAGATGCAATCCTAGACTCCCCTTGCTCAGTGTCTTGCCCTAAGAGTTATCTTGTGTCTTGTACTCCCCAAATATATCTGGCAGGACTTGGAAGGAAGTTATCTCTACAGCCATCACCAGAGCCAAACATGGAGTGGTCCCCACAACACACAGGCCAAATCAGAGCTCAGCAGTGGCTACAATCAGGACTGACAGAACAGGTTTTAGATGGAACCCCTTAGAAGGGAATAAAGAGCACCCTGCTGGACCCTGGACACCTTGTGTTAGGCTCCCAGAATCAGAGTCTGAGACAGAGTTTTGTATATATATGTCATGTATGGAAGCTGTGCTCTTGGGAGAGACCAGGGAGGGAATGAGGAAAAGAGAAGAGGGCAGAGGAATGATCCACCAAGGATGTGGTTTTTGGAGAGATCTAGCTTTAGTTCAGTCCTGTGGGGAGCCATGGAGGGGAACTGCCCTGCCACATGGCATCCCACTTTAGGCCAAGGGAGTGGGGCTCTTGTTCCTTTCTCCTTGCTAGTCACTAGCCACAGAATTCAGGGGAATGGCTGGGCAAGCATGGTGCAGCTCCAGACACCTCTGCACAAGGTGGTTCAAGAAGCCAAGGTCAACCCACACAGGTGCAAGCCATTAGCTGGAGAATCCACAGCAGCCAGGGACTTGCGCAAGCCACCAACAGCATCTTCTGTATAGGGTCTGTGAACCCAAGGGCCTTGTTGCTTAGAACTTGTATTTTCTATTGATTACAAAGGCTTATTGGTTTGTTTGGTTTTGTTTTCTTTTGCATGCAATGCTTCTGAAATCATTCTGCTGACAAGAGAAGCAGAAGTATGACCAATACAGTGCACAATGCAAACTGCCCCTGTAATATCTCTTCTTGCCTTCTCCCGTATTCGTAGGTCCCAGCTTCTGTGTGAGGCAGCAACACGCCCAGTTGAAAATTATTCTACTTCCCCCAAGACTCCATTGCAGTTTGAGGTCACTACTTAACACAGTTTTGGTCAGTTTCTAGAGGGAGCTTTCAGAAAATCTTGTTAAAGAGAGCAGAATTAGCTGGCATACACTTCTTGTACTTTCTCTTTCTTTTCTGCCTGGAATGCAGATGTGAAGCAAGAGGTGATGCAGCCATCTTGGAATCATGAGGCAGTGAGAACAGGGACAAAAGTCTCTTTCTAAAGAAGGCTGATGTAGAAAAACAAAGGGAGCCTCGGTCCGTGACAGCACTGTGGTGCCACTCTGCCGACTCTGGACTATGTCCGCTGGATTCATGTAAGAAAAATAATGAGCCCTTGTTGACAAGTCAGCTCTCCATACCATGTAGCTGAATACAAATTCTGATGGATACATGAACTCTAGTTTTGTGGGGCATCCTATGGAAAAAGCCTCCTTAAGATAAATAAATTGAGAGAACGCTAGTTGGAACAATGTGGAGCCCATTGTTTGTTACAATGCTTCTCTAAGTGCATGGCTCTGTGCTGGTGAGGGTAGAGAAGAAGAAAGAGTGCTGCTTGCATTATTTAATTCCAGAACTTTTCTTCCCAGGGCCATTGTGAGAATCTGGTGTTTTATCAAGCAGGGCTTGGGAAATGCGGACTAGATGACCTCTTAGGACTTCCTTTCTTCTGAACATTTCATGATTCCCCACCTGGGGGGAACTGAGCAGATGGCTAGACCCACAGTGGCCTTAGCGTTTGCCCCTCCATGGACATATGCGTGCATCAAAGAATTAAGTCCTATGAAGATGGTTGGAAATGTGCTATGAACTAGATTAATTAAAAGACTTAAGGAGAGACCAAGTCTTTTGGAATTTTGGAGGAATTTTTCCTCTTCCCAAGCAGAGATAGGCACTTGCCTCTAGAGATAATTATCATCATAATAAGTGACGTTGATACAGCCAACATTTATTGAGCATTCATTATGCGCAAGGCATTGTACTTCACACGAATGCTCTCTAGCAATCCTCACAATTGTCTAATAAGAAAAAGAACTTCCACTTGCCCACTTTGCAGGTGGAAAAGCTAAGGCCTATCGAGATGTCACAAAGTTATCCAGGGTCACTCAGTGACCACCTGACAGAATAGGGACCCTCTGCCCCCATAGCCCACAACTTCAATGGTGCCAATTCTCTGCCAAGCAGCCATTGTGTTTGTATATTGTGAACTTTCACTTGATGTACTGTTTGCTGGTGTCCCTGTGAATTGGATGAGGACACTCTGACTCATAGACTGGACTGGGAATTGTCAAAGGCAGGGCCCCCTACCCCCATGAGTTCAGATATTATTTTCTCCCTTCCCTGTACTTCGCCACAATATTTAGAGACTATGTCTCCACCATGCAGTGCCACTCAGTCAAGGCTGACTCTCCAACATCAGACTTCACAGGAGCTAAGGTGTGCTTAAGGGAGCCTTCGGATGAAGGTGATGAGTAGTGCAGGTGGAGGTGGACCCAGGAGCCAAATGCTGGAATGGTTAGCTCCAGCTAAGCTCATCCTCAACATCACATGCTTATCACGGCACTTGAAACCAGCATAATGTGTGTCACATGTACTGGGCTCGGACCAGGTCTCAAAGTCTTCAGCCGGCTACATGAGCCCACTGACTCAATCAGTTCAAGGTAGACACATGCTCCGTTCTCTGGTCTGTAAAGTATTTAGAACATGACAAATAGCCAATCCCCAAGTCTCATTCAAAACATCTTCATTTTCACAGCACAGTACAAAGTATCTGACCCATAACCAGAAATACCTCTTCCTTCCTTCCCAGACCCCATTCCTGACTTATCCATCCATGTCAGCCTCCCGGAGTCCCCCAGTTCAAAAACAGCCCAAAGCAATTCTAGTTTGAATCAAAAGGGACTTTCCCTCATGCCTGGTCTCTCTACTTATACAGTGAATGCACACAGAAATATCCGAGGCTCTAACTATTCTCGGCTTGCCCTTCTACCTCCATTCCCTGCCCTTCTCTGCCATGCTCCTGCCCAGGGGGCAGACCTCTCCAGAATGCATCACCCAGATTCCTGGGTTTTGGGTGCCCAGGTGATTCGATCAGTGGGCAGCAATAGTAGGAGACCGGAGGATAGAAGGAGAGGGACCACAGGGGTTTATTCCCCCATCCCCTCTCCATTCAGCCATGGGTCTGGCAGTGACGGTGCTCCTTTAGGGCCAGGGCTCTGGCCAAGAGGCTGTAATTCCTCAGCCTCAGTGGGCACAGGGCTCTGATAACCCATTTCTCCCCCTTGCCCCTTCAGGTGCACAAGTGTTAACATATTCCTGCTGTTGATCATCCTTGGGTATCTCCCATCTCCTCCAGGATCTTTTCTCTCTGAAAATAGTCCTCTCATTACATTCTTATCAATTAAGCCCTTTTGGGAGTGCCAAGTGTTTCCCGCCTGGAGCCTGACTGATATAAGACTGCAATGTACATCCTCAGAGCAACCATCTAACCGGGTTTGCTCTGAAGAGTCCCAATTTTGTGTGATTTTCTTCCTTTTAATTAAAGTGAATTACACGATGTATAAATAAACAGGAGGTGCCGAGGAAAGCCACCCCAGCTTTAGCTGCCATGCAAGCATCATACCAGCCAGATGAGGGGCTCAATTTTGCAGAACTGAGCACTGAGGTTCGTGAGCTCAGTCACATAATAGAGGACAGGGCACTCAAGGCCAACAGTTTGTGTCACTTGGATTGGACTCAGACCAGATTCCAAGGGAGAGGGTGCTGTGACAAAGAGTAAGCCTGAATCAACTGGATTTCTATAAGCACCCTGACAAGAAGATAACATGGCTTCATTGTCCAGTGAAAGAAACTGAAGGAGCTCCTGGTGGTGCGCACTTTCCCACTTTGGGGCAGGATGCTTGCAACAGGAATGGAGAAGAGGTGGTATTAATGAAAGTCAGAAGGATGGCAAACTTCATGTATAACGGACAGTTACAGGGAAAGAGGGAGAGTCTTTCAGTTTGGGACAATGAGAAATACTTGATACTGTTGGTCCCATTGCCCTTATCAAAAGGTTGTCAGGATGATGGTCATGGCCACTTGCCAGCACATGCAGGAAACCCCAGTAACTCCCATGGAAGGGGTGGGAGGAGAGAAGACTCCAGCAATCTGTTATATGGAAAATGAGCTAGAGAGCTGGTGTTTGGTTTCTATTAGTATGACCCTATTTTGCATCTTACTAATATGTCAATATATGATCCCAACAAAGCCACATCAGAAGAAAATCAATCAAGATTTTTCACTCAAAAACAGGGATTACCAGGGCCCAGTGTAGATGTCTGGAGAACAGCTCATATGAATTACCACAGGGCCCAGTGTAGATGTCTGGAGAACAGCTCATTTGAAGAGGATCGTATCTACCTGAAATTTCCCAGAAAAACCTGGAGCAAATGGGAAGTGCCTTCCTATTCAATTTTCAGCATGCCCACTAGCCAATGGGTGGAGGAGACAGATTAGGGGTTTGTGCCCATTTTTTAAAATTACTTTTTTTCAAATGAAAAAACAATGATCACTGTCTAGAGATACAGGCAATAATAAAATAAACATTTGTATACCCATCACCCAGTATAAGATATAAAATCTTATAGGTTTACATGGAGCCCCTCTGAAACCCTTCCTTCTTGCCTTCCCTAGAGGGAGCCCATTTTCTGAATTTACTGGTTATTCCAAACCTTTTTTCAAATTTTACTTATACATGTAAATGTTTGTAAATAAAAGACTTATTTGGTAGGATTTTAAATTCAATATTAATGACATCCTTGTACAATTTGCTTCTCCACTCAACATTATTTCCAATTAATATTATTATAACTCCCAAGAACAAACTATTCATTTTTTTTTTCTCTGTAATCCATAGGATGCCACTGTATGCACATATCAAAATAGTTAGCCAATCTTCTGGGTACCAGAAATTGGGGTGGCTTTCTAACTCTTAAAAGCCATGCTGTAACGAATATTCCTGAACACAGCTCCTTTTCATAGGTGTTAGATTTCTTCTAGATTTACCTAGGAATGAAACTGCTGGGTCATAGGGTAAGTGCATCTTCAGTGTTACTAGATCTACCAAATTGCTCTCCAGTGTGCATACCAATTTAACCCCAACTGTTGGTGAATGGGAGTTCTTTTTGGCTCTACATTCAATGTGAAGAGTATCATTTTGGGGGCCAATCTGATGAGCATGAAATTATATCTCCCTGTGGTTTCAATGTATGGTTATTTCCCTGATTCCAAGCAAAGCTGAACATCTTTTCCTATGCTTATAATTCTACAGCATCATTTCACTTTAGATCTGCATACTCTGAAAACCCAAAAGATTCATTCTTGTAATTTATCAAAGTCTGAACAAGTTGGGTATTTCATCACTTCCTCATTGGAAAACTGGGAGAGGGAGGAAGAGCTGTGGATACATGCAAAGGGAAGACTTCCCTTTGCATACTGGCTTTGAGACAGGGATTTTTCAAATAAGCCCTAACTTTAGAGATCAAGCACATGAAGCAGGAATTTCAACAATCCCTGGGCAATGTGGGGAATACATCCTGTTAGACCTCATCAACACTGTCCAGGAAAAGTTCAGAGTGTTTTCACAGTGCTCGCCACCTCTGTAAGACACCCACAAGGTGGACACTACGAATGGGCTGAAGGAACCATAGGAACCAGCTGTCCATCTTCCTGCCGCAGAAAGCACCAAGTATTTACCATTCCAGCACACAAAATTGCTCCTCTAATAACTCAAGCCTGAAAGGAGATTTCACAACTTCCTCACATTTCCAAACACTCTTCAAAGGAATCTAAATTTCTCCACTTCGAACACATCCCTCTCATAGCACTGATGTCATGGAATAGTACCCTTCACTTCTAGATTTTTCCTTGACAATGCTGTTAGTACTTTGAGGACTCATCTGAAGGTCTCCTATCCCTATCACAAGGGGGCATGAACTAGTTGGAAATGCACAAGGGCCAGGACCATATCTTATTCAGCTTCAAAATTCCAGGACACATTCAATTTCTGTTTCTTAAGGGAAGGCATTTCTTCCATCTAAATCTTCTTTTCCAAGCCTGAAGACCAGAGGAACTGTGGAAATGAACCTTCTTGTTCAGGGCATAGAACTCTAAAAATTCCTTGGAAATCTTCCCTATGAACCCTTCCTTGACTTCCCTTACCTCAAAATAATCTTGTTTCCTCTGTATTAATTACATCAGTACCACACAGTCCCTAGTATTCTGATGGAAAGCAAGTTATTTGGCAAACAACAATCATAAAGATTTACAGAGTACAGACCATGTTCCAGGCACAATTTTAAGTACTTTGCAAATATTAATTTTGTCCTCCTTTGGAGGTAAGTACTATTACTGTCTCCATCTTACCGTAGAGGAAACAGAGTCTCAGGGAGGAGACAATTCTAGAAGTGGTGGGACTTAAAGTTGGATGCTTGAAGTCTGACCCAGGATCTGTACCAGAAGCCGCTATGCTCCACCAAAGCTCCGGCTAGCTAGACACACATAAGCACTTCAAATGCTTCTTGCTGTTGTTCTAGTGAAAATACAGCTGTATGCTTAATGAGAAATTAATTATCCTTGGATCCTTATCTCTGACACCCACATCAAATCCCCAAGGCCCTGAAGAATTTGCTGATCCCTTCCCTATTTATTAATGAAAGCTTCCAGTCACATGGACTGGCCACATACACACTGGGTCTGCCTTGCTTGAGGCCAGAGAGGCCCCGGAGGGAGGTGGAGGGCATGTGGCTCACAGCTGCCCCCACCCCCACCCCAGCAGGCAGTGCCTTAAACCAGTGCTTCTCAGATAATCCTTGAGCCACCACCAACCGTAACTGCACAGCAGCACTTTGCACTTTTCATTGACTCTACATCACAGACTCACTTAGCTCCTATGCCACAGGTATTTCCGGCATGTTAATTTCACACATGACAAAATTCCCAGGCTCAGAAATACCAAAATGCCAAATTCCTTATGTAAAGAAGCTTGGCTAATTAGCAGATGTTGACATTCAAACCTAGATCCTGACTTAGAATCCCATGATACAGCGTCGTTTCCTACTCATTAAGTTGGTCCCTTTTATTTTCTATCCTTGGCATGTACGCACACCCGCATACACAACTGACTTCTCTTTCTGGACCAATGGAATAGGAGTCAGATTAAAAAAAAAAAAAAAAAGGAAAGCAATCTAAACTAAGCTCTTGTTCTATGAACCATGAATGAATGAGCACAAGGATAAGTGTTATGTACAGTTAACAAGGATTCCCTGGACGCTAACTCTGTGTCTGTCACTCAGCTAGGGGCCACAAAGACCCCAGGGACTAAATCACAGCCCTAGCCTTCTAGGAGCTTCTAGTCTATTAGCATACACGACTCGATGGTAACTAGATCTGTCAAAGGAAGCTCCCTTTGTCTGAGCCTCCTCTGAGCAAGGAATGGTGTGCAGAGGGGAAGAAGAAAACCAGATCCTGTTTTAGCATAAGCAGGAGACCAGAAGTACATTGTGTTGGGGGAAAACTCCAGACAGACAGTGTTCAGAATGAGTTAAAAAGCTCCTGTAGGCCCCACTGACCAGGAGAGCAAAGCCCACTTGGCCTCCGAGCTGACCCGGGACAGTGTCAAAACATGCCTGCTTCCACAGTGTCCCATCCAGTGACCCTTTCACTCTTGAAAGAGTCCTAGCTTAGACAGTAAATTACATGGTCATCCTTGCCTTCCAGGAAATTTGTGACCTTTTCCAATAGCCCCTGGTCAGGAAAACAATTTGGCTTCTCAAGGTCATTGAGTTGTCTTCTTTCTGCTCCTTGTTACAGAGCTTCTCCTCACAGCCACCATCCCACAACCGTCACAGGCTCAAGGAGGACGACCTTCACAAAGGTGTGTCTCTGCTCAGTGTTAGCACTGAAGCCAAAACAATTCACCATCAGATCCCCAAATGCACGAGCTGTAGATTCAAGCATATCCGTCCTATAGCCTGACACTGAAAGTTTCTGGCTGGGTGACCTTAGGCAAGCCACTCAACCCCTCTGTGCCCCAGTTACCTCATCCATAAGAGGGGGGTAAATGACACCCATCTCATCTTATGGGACTCTTGTTGGAAGTAGTCTAAGTGAAAACACCCAGCCCAGTGCCTAGTCTAGGACACATCTACCTGCAGCAGGCTTTCTGGAACACATGAGCTCTCAGAAGTAAAGGGCATGGAGGATATGAACATCTCAGGAACCCCACTATAGTACTGGGACTCAAACCCCTGTCCACCAAGTGGGAGCTGCTTCTTCATTTTTACAGAAAATGGAAAACATGGCATGATCGCTTCATAAGACTGATGGTACCTCCTGAAACTGACCACATGCATTCCCTAAGATCCAGCATTTCCACTCCTGGGACATACCAAGAGGAATGCATTCATAGGTTCACCCAAGGACAAGTGCACAAATGCTCCTAGCAACACTATTCACAACAGCCCCAAACATGGAAACCAACTCTATGCCCATCAACAGAAGGGTGGATGCATAAATTGTGTTATGGTCACATAACGCAATACTACACAACAGAAAGAATGTTCCGTGCAACAACACTATGCTGAGCAAAAGGAGCCAGACAAAAATGAGGACACACCGTATGATCCATTTATATGACATTCAAGAATAGGCAAAACTAATCCACAGTGTTGGAAGTCAGGATTATAAAAGGGTAGTAGCCAGAGTGGGAATGCACATAGAGATTCTTAGCACAGAGACAATGGAGGGGGCTTTAGAGTATTTTGTTTCTTGATCTGGATGCTGGCTATACAGGTGTGTTTAGTGGGTAAAAATCCACTGAGCTATATACTTACAGGCTGTATATTTTTCTAAACCATTTTGAACTTCAATAAAAAGTTTTTTTATATTTATTTATTAAAGATTTTATTTATTTATTTGACAGAGAGAGATCACAAGTAGGCAGAGCAGCAGGCAGAGAGAGAGAAGGAAGCAGGCTCCCCGCTGAGCAGAGAACCCGATGTGGGGCTCAATCCCAGGACCTTGAGATCATGACCCGAGCCAAAGGTGGAGGCTTAACCCACTGAGCCACCCAGATGCCCCTTCAATAAAAAGTTTTTTAAAAAAAACTTGAAAATGCAAAATATATTTCCTTTTGCAGTAGTGAGTTGACCCAATGAAGTAGGCAGTAGACACTTAGCAAAGGGCAGTGGGATATTGCATTGACTAAATGTGTGTTGCCCCCTCCCCCCATGCCATGCCAGGCACTGCACAGAAGGCTGGGCAAACAGAGCTAATGAGACTGGGTCCCTGTTCTCCATCATCATCATCATCATCATTAATAGTTCATAGTGATCTCTATGTGTCAGCCATGGTTTCAAGCAGTTCTTTCTTCTTTTTCTCTTTTCACCAAATCATTCACGAACTTCATCTTCATCAAAACCCATTTTACAGATAAGGAAATTAAGGCACAGAGAGGTGAAGTAACTCATGCATGGACACAGAGCGAGTAAGAATTTAAACCTCAATCTGAACCCAAGGCCGGTGCAGTGACCCACAGCTTTCTCCTCAGAAAACTGGAGTCTCAGCTCTGTTAGCCCCCGCTCCCATTTAGACAGCTGCACACCTCAATAACATGACCCCTGCTCAGGGCAGCAGTGATGGGAAATGATCATGTGTGTCTTGGAAAGGCAGCTCCTAATTCTGGGCAGCTGCCAGCCCCCTGCCACATGACAGGTGACAGACTGATAAATATATTGACAGAGATTAAAAAAGGAAGGGAAGAGTGCTCGCTTCGGCAGCACATATACTAAAAAAGGAAGGGAAGGTTAAAATGCTTTGGCCTTTCTACTGCCCCAAGTTTGCAGAAACTCTGAATTTGCTTCCAATTTCCAAAGCCACCTTGGGCAGTGTGGAAATACTGACCGATCTTCCCGCTGACCTAGAGTCACTCCCTTCCCTCGCTGCCTGGTCCTGGGACCTTGACGCTGGGGACTGTGGTGTCTGGGAGGAAGTGAGAAAGGATTGACGCGGCCCCCAGGAATGTGGTCAGATGTTGAGCTGTAAGTCTAGGTCCTTGAGTCTGGTACATCGCACATCCATCTCACAGGCAAGCTTGGCTTTGGCACTCGGGTAGACCATCAGTGTACGTGACCCGAAAGGCAGAAGGTTCAACACAGCACCAAAGCCTGCCTGCGCTTAGGACAAGGCAAAGGGAAACAAACATCCCTAAGGGTGAAACAGATCCGCCAGAGACCCATGCAAACACGTGGTGAATACGTCTGCAGGTGGGAAGGCCACCCCGATGGGCCAGCAGGGTTCTCTGATACTGCACCCCACTTTGTATTACAGAAGCACTGGTAAGATGGAAAGGAATTCCCAAGGCCAACTTGTCCTGCCCCACTTCTCCATCTGGTCATGCTTCTATCCACATATACCCAAACCCTTCAGCCTCATATGGGCGGGGGTAGGACAGGGCAAACACAAGTTTAGCAATAAAACTGAAAACTCTTGCTCGGTCTGTCCAGTCATGACACAGCGATATTTGTAGGGAAATCAGTTGGGTCTCACCTAGAAAACACACAAGATAGAGCCTAGCCACCAATGATTACCTAGAAAATAATGGGTTGCTCCAAACCAATTTCACATGAAAGAGTCAAAATGTCTGGAGCAGGTAGCAGGTTATTCGGAAGGGCTTTTAGAATCCATCCCCCATGGGACAGAGGGATGGACAGGAGGGAGCACTGGGCAGGAGAAGTGCAGTTGCCAGGCCCTCAGTGAAGGCCTCGGTCAACCCCACATGGAGCCCTGAAGCTGGGATGCCCTTTAGAAGCTTCCCGAATTGGTACAGAGGAGCCAAGCCTTCATCGCTCCCACCAATCATTGGGTGCAGGTGACCCAGGAGGGGAGGGTGGGCAGAGCAACTCTCTTCAGCAGAGGCCAGTCCAAAGTGGGCTGGCCCCTGGGGTCAGTCCAGAGCGAGGGTCAGGGTGGCAGAGCCTATGTCCGCTATGCGGGGATCTGGACCCAGCAGGTGATCTGAGTGTAGAGTCCACACACCTGACCATTACACTACACTGCCCGATCTATTTCCATCAGGACGGTTCTCCCATCTAATGCATGTCTTTGATATTTCCCGCTGCATTCCTGCTCAGTCAGTGATAGAGGAGAAAGAAGCCGGGAAGGCTAAATTGGATAAGAAGGGGCAGGGGGAGCCAGAAGGCCTGATGCTCGATAGCTTCCTTAGGGGACCAAGGAGGACTACTCGAAACATGCGCTCCTATCCCAGATGGTCACCAGCCTAGGTATATCTATCACTCAGCCTGAGTGCCAGAATGCAACTTTCCTGGGTGATGGATGCTTGATTATATCAGAAGCAGAGACCCAAACTGGTGATCATCCAGGATGAAACCATGTTTAATAACTGACTGATGCAAAAATAAATATGCCTACAAGAATGGCATGATCTCAAATATATAGAGCTGTGTGTGTCTCAGCCTAAAGAAATCAGAAAAAATAAAAAGGACTTGATGCATGGCAGGGGTGACCTGATAGATGATCAAGAGGAAGAAAAGTATGCCATGGAGTAACGTGCAAGGGTAAATTCAGTTTCACAAGAAGCAAATGTTCAGACAACAGGTCCCATCTATCTGTGTATGCACTGGTAGTATTTGTATCAATGAAGTACAGGTAAGTTGGCTATAATCTAGGCTATTAACATTAATGACGGGGGGCTGGAGGGGGTAATGTTATTCATTTTCCACTTGTCTTATTTTTCTGCATGATATTGATTCACTTCTCTAAGCAAGTAAGAATTATTCAGGATTTGGAAAAATCAAAGAATATGCTTTTTAAAATGATCAGCATAGTGCCAGGTGCAGAGTAGGGTGTTATATAGAAGTATTATTTCATTCCCCCCTCCCTGCCCCTCACCTCAATTAAGTAGCTCTGAATGGTTCATTGGGGTTGATCAAAAGGCCAAGATTTTTCTGTGCCCTCCTCTTAATCATTAGAAGAGAATTTTAATAATCTTCCGTACAAAATATGTATCTGCCATCAAAATAAATCTGCCACTGAAAGCTATAAAAATTATGCAACACGTTCTAAATGGCAATGCTGTGAATTATCTGCTGTTTGCTATTATCCGTGACCGTGCTTCTCTCTATGACCATGCTAACAAAAGCTGACCATACCAGCCAACTCCCAATTATCTTGGCACATATACGTACAAAGCCTGGAGAAGCCAAAACCCAACTTTTCACCACATCTGCTGACCAGAAACCAAAGGGTTGGTTTTATGTTTCTTCCATCTTTCTCTGTCCCTGGCTACCCCTTAGGAGAGGTGTTCCAGAGGGCAAGAACCAGGAGAGCCCAGGAATGAAGACACAAAGGGTCCCATCATCCAAAAACTGAGTGGCTCTTCTCTATGCGGTTGGCTATGGGGATTTTCTCTTGCAGCCCCGTTAGCACCTGGGTAAGCCCTACTCTCTCCTCAAGAGTTAATTCAGATATCATGGAGTTGAATCAAGGGTCTAGTGGACATAATTTGGCTACCAGGTGTGGAGTCAGTGATGCAATTTGACTTTTATTAGCTCCACACGTAGAAGGCATGAAGGAGATTCATTTCTTGTCTGATAATGCGAGGTGTTAGATGTTGCGACAGAGCTGGGTGCTGTGTTTGTGAGAATCAAGAGGAAACAGTGATTGGGGGAAGCCTCACAGAGGGCGTCGGACAGAGAAGCGGACACCGGAGTGAGCCTGGCAGGAAGACAAGGACTGGGGAAGGGCTTTTCAGGTAGACAGAACTATGAACAAGGGTGCAGAGGTGGGATGGGCTTATGACTAGATTAAGCGCAATAAATCCTAAGTGAACCCGGGAGGAATGATGAGGACTGCTGGTCGACATAATACTCAGACATTCAGGAGCACCTGTGCTGTCTTGAAAGGACAATCATTACCTCAGAAACCCGTTTTTCTTCATCATACCAGCTCACCAACTGATTCTGTTTCACCACCACCTCCCTTATTTCTGCCCAGAATATTAGATGTGGATTTTTTACGTTAATCTAGTTCCTTTTGCTTTTACTTGGTTAATGGCCAGTCCTCTCAAATCCTCTCAACCATCCTACGAGGGACGTGTGATTCATTATCATCCCCCACCCCCCTTTTTCAGGTGAGAAAACAGACTCAGGGAGGTAAATAATATGTAAACTCTTACATCAGGTAAGTGGGGGAGCCACGATGCAAGCACAATTTGCCCGATTCTAGAACCCATATTCTTGACCACCATGCTGTCCTGTCCAGCTCCAAAATATACCCTCTGTTCCCGTCAGAGGTCCAGAGCAGGAACCATCAAACCTTTCCTTTTCTGTTAAACGTTCGGACAGTAAATATTTTCAGGTCTGCGAGGCTGAAAGTCTCCGCCACAACACTCAACTCTTGCCCTTTTAGCACAAAAGCAGCCATAGACAATCTATCAACAAATGTCATGGCTGTTCCAATAAACCTTTACTTACAAGACAAGGTGATAGGCTGGATTTGGCTGTTGTAATTGCTGGCTCCTAATCTATAGTAGCTTGTTCACTCATTCATTCACATAACCAACATTCGCTGAGTGACTTACCTTGCGCCCGGCACGGCTCCACGTTATGGGGCTAGAGGGATCACCGTACAAGCACCGCCCTTTTGAAGCTTAAATCCAGGCAAAACATTGGCTGGTTCTTTTTTCTTTTCTTTTTTTTTTTTTTTTCTTAACCCATGCCTGACACCCTGAATCTTAACGTTGGTACTCTCCACTCTCCACTTTGACTTTAGGCTGTCACTTATGTTCGGATCACTTGGGGAACTATCAAGGCAAAACTATCCATGCCTGGGCCTCACTCCCCAGAGATTCTAACTTAATTGGTCTGGGGTGGGCACAGGCCCACACATTTGAGACTTTTACTAGCTTCCCACGTGATTCTAATGGGCAGCCAGTGTTGTGCCCCATCGCCTGGGGACCTGTACCCCTCCTGTTTCCTCCACCCGCTGGGGGAAATAGGGTAAGTCTTTTAAGCCCTCAGAGTTTGAGCTGTGAAATATGGTCAATGCCAATCTCATAGGATTGTTCTAAGGATGAAATGAGACCACCTGCTTTTCAAACTGTAGGCTGTTATGCAAATGTAAGGTACTATTGACATTGTGCCATTATTATTTGGTTTCAATATCAGTGATTTCTTTTCCCCTGGTGTTGACTTTAATTCTGGACTGCATTTGGGATTTCTAAAACATGCTCTATGGAGAGTTCACTAATAGCCCGGGTTCGTGGGTCAGTGAGTTGGTGGCCTTTCCTTTCTTCCCACAGAAGATCACATGGGGCTCCCATTTGTTTGGCATGGGGAACAATGAGCTGTGCCGCCCCACTTCTGAATTAAAGGTCTCCATCTCCAGCCTGAGATTAGCCGACCTTTAAGCACGCTGCTAAGCCTTGAATAAGTAGCTTATTTGCTTTGACTCGTGGACAAATGTCTAAATCTATGTACTTTCTTGAGCTTAGAACCAGAGGGGGAAAGGTCCCTTACATTTTGCTAAGCAGTGGGCAGTTTGCTAGATCCTACCCATATATTATTCCGTCTCACCTTTAGCCTGTGAAGTAAGAAGAGTCATTGTTTTTCATTTGACAGGTGAAGAAGGATCAGAAAGGAAGAATAGCTTGTGACCCGCTGGTGCCAAACTCAAACCTGAATCTGCTTGATTCTGAGCCTCCTTTCATAGAACCATGAGGCAGCCTACAGGTAACTCAGCTCCTCTCCAGCCAGAACCCAAAGAGATACCAAATTGCCCAAGGTTTATATTTTTCCGGGTTCCTTTTGTTCTTTGCTTTGCTTTTTTTTTTCCTGTGGATGGGAACCCCAGAAAAAAACCCACAATACCTGCTAACCCCCTTAGTCCGATAAGCTTGCACATTACTGGCAGAATGACACACACGAGTCCAAAGAAAAGGCATTCTGTCTCTACACAGTGTCTTGACAGTGCAGTTTTATAACCTCCTAAAGACAAAAACAAAACAAAACAAAACAAAAAAACAAAAAACAAAAACAAAAACAAAAAAACCCCAACACCAAAAAATGTGAGAAGGGAGCTGGAGAACTAGATACTGCCAGGAATGAGGAATTCACTGACCCCCCAATCTGGGCCATCTCAAGAGAAGTTGGCCACGGGCTGAGCCTCTTAAAAGCTGAAAAGTCATCCCAGGCCATGGTTAAAGAGAGAGCTTGAACAAAACAGAAACAAATGTGATCTTCAACATCTTAAATGTCAAATTGATGGATAACTTAGAAGCTCTGAGATGGGCCAGGAGAACCTGCAGATGCTGTCTCCAGCCTCTGGTGCTCCTTCTGTCTGTGGGACTAGTCACTCCCCAAGACAGTGTATCAATGGGGGACCGCTTCCCCACTCCATACATGCCATAGACACTTGGGGATATCTTCCATACTTTGCAACCCATCACAGTCTCCCCTTACTCTGACTTGAGCGTCCTGAGGAACAGTGACTGCCTAACTGATCTCAGACCCGGGGCTGGTTCTTTGAGACTCACCTGGTTCTTGACCTTCCGGCCCCACCCACACCCCCCAGACCCATATGAATGGCTCTGCTGCCATCCTCCCTTCTGAGAGATCTCCAACACAAAAGTGGTTTCTGGGCCAGATACCCAGGACGCCAGCCACCTCCTCCCACTGCTCGGGGTAACAGACCGGGCATGCTCCCGGATCATCCCCACTGGTCACCTTCTCTAGAGGGAGGAAATAAGGGTGACCAGAGCCCTGGGACTGCCACCTACTGGCCTTTAATAATGGAAAACATGTAGCCAGGTTTGGGGAGAGGACCTTTCCAAAAAACATGGATTCCTGATGACTGAAAAATGAAGAAATAACATTATGCTCTTCCCTTCATTAAGGACCTATGCCATCGTTAGCTTTGTTCTTAGTCTTTTTGCACAAATGCTATTTTTGCAATAACCTTGTGAGGTCATTATCCCCATTTTACAGACGAGGAAGCTGAGACTCAGAAGGAGTAAGTACTATCTACCTCAGTAATCCTCTCCCAGGGCCGCATCTGCTCTGAGGTCTGCACTCTCTCTGCTATCCCAGGGTGTATCTGAAGTCCAGGGCTGAACGACGCAGGATCCCCAACCATAGAGACTTGGGCTGTGGGGGCTCCTCTGCTATCAAAGCCAAGTTGTTCTGCCTGCCAGGTGCGTCTGCGCTTGGGGCCTTCGGGAAAGAGCCTGAGTTCCATCCTCTCTAAGTATGCCGATCTCCAAGATGACCCAAGAACCGGCCAGAAGCTGGAGCTTACAGAAGAGGCAATGAGATCAGCCCAAGCACCAGAGGTCTGGGAACTCAACCTGGGTCTGTAGTTGGCAAAATGTCTCCCAGAGCAAACCCAGAAAGGTTAGAACCCCACGGACCCGCCAGAGAAACCCGACACGACGGAAGAGTTGCAAGCCCAGTTCTTGCCCTTGGCTCTCCCTGAGGGTTCCTGCACAGGGATGAGAGTATTTCTGAGTCTGCCTGCTGCAGGTCCCCCGTGTCCCCGAGTCTTCAGCCTTCTATTTGCACATAGCGAGAATGGGTGGGAACATTTAAAATTGGTATTTCCACTGGATCCACTAAAATCAAAGAAACAAGCCTCTGCCTCGTTAATTATCTTTGTAGCCTCCCAAGCACCTGCCCTTAGGCTCGCCCTCTTTACCCCTGTGTCCAACTCTCTTCAGTAAAAGGCAGAGTTTAACCTGTTTAGTTTCGAGAACTCTAAGGGCGGGGGGGTTGGGAAAGCAGACTGGGGAGAGAACATGTTCCCACAGAAAACAGTAGGCTTTCAACCTCCCCCACACTCACCAAAAGAAAACACATTCACAGGCCTTCTTACTGGTCCTGCCCTCTCTGCCTCCTGCTTCCTGAACTCCTGACTTTCTTCTGAGGGCTAAGGCCCAGGAGAAGTTTCCTCTTTCTGTCCTGTGGGGGGCACGAGTATTCGCTCAGCATCCCAGGATCTGGAGGAAAAGCTCTGGAAACTCGGGAGTTAGGAGCCAGAGCAGGCAACAGAAGCAGGCAGCAAGACAATAATAGCACAGTTGTTTTTGGTAAAGGAAGAAACGGGAGTCGGCTGCAGCTCCCAGAACAGAAGAGAAATGGGCTGTTTGTGCTTTCATGCCTGAGGCCAAGACCATCCCCGCACAGTCACGAAGGCATAAACATGTGCCTGCACGTGCATCTCATGGTACCAATGACCCCTGCTTACACGCACTTTTGTTTACACTGCCCTCGGAATGGTTTCCCTCTTCTTCATGACATTTAAGTTGAAGACACAACTTCTGAAGTGAAACGAGTCTTTCTGACATTGCTGTCTGCTCAGTCCTTTACGGCACTTCCGCAGGGGTCAATTTGTATAATTGCTAAAATCTACCCCAAATCTCGAACTTCCTGTGGGTCCGTTTTTATATCCAGATGACCTCCCTGTCCCTTCAATCCCTCATTTTCCTAGGACACGGGGAGAGTCCAGCAATCTTCCTCCCACCCAAACATTGTAGGTTGGCTCTCTTGCAAAATATAAAACCAGAGACCGAGTGAGGGCAAAGTGAAAGGGCTCTCTTTGTGGTCCTTGGTTCTTGGGCCCAACTACTGACGTCCAGCACCGTGCCTGGGGCCATCCAGGGCTAGCCAATGCCTACAGCCTGCACCCCCGCTTCCACTGGCTCTGAGAGCACAATCCCCCTCTGCTGCCTAGGGAAAATCCACTCCCTCCAGCAGCCCACTCTTCAGCGAAATCCAAGACACTGACACCAAACCCGGAAGAGGGGAAACACAAAACTAAACTCTTGAAAGATGGGAAGTTGCTTTCATTCCCATGTAGATTTCAAGGAAAACCTCCAGGGACTCTTTTCTGGAGAGGTGTAATTTTCCTTCCTACCTTCCCAGGAACTCTGCAAATCCACCACAGAGAGGTGGAAAACTGGCCAAGGCAGAGAGAGAAGAGTTAAATCAAGCCCAGACCTCAGCAATCTGTGTTCAATTTTGATAAAAATCTCTCTCCCTCTCCCCCACCACCCCCCTTCCTCCACCCCACAGTTCAGACATGTCTCTTTAAGTTAGGAGCTTGCATCTTGTTTGGGGCACCGCGGCTCCTCGAGAACCAGGCACATCCCTCCCTGTGGGCCCATGTGGCAGACGCATCCCTCCCACTCCTGGGGCAGGACTGGCCACCGCACCGAAGTGTCCCAGCCACCACCGCCTCCGCCTCCTCATCCTCCTTACAATTACCTGCCTCCAGCCTGGATCTTTCCTTCCTCTGTTAAGTCAAGGTCCCATTGCCTGGTGATGTCAGGGCCACAGCAGGAGGCTGGAGGGCAGCCGCAGGTGCTGAGGTCCCCAGAGTCAGGACCCCTTTTCTGGGATGCTCCTTCCCTTGCCTCAAGTCCCACTGCGGCTGAGAGCAAGACCCTCCCGCTCCGCCCTCTGCCCTGCCTGCTGGCCAGAGGCCAGCCTTTCGAGTGGGAGCTGGGGCTGGGGAAGAGTTAAATCACCAGAACGAAGTCACAAGCTGAGCGGGGGGAAAAGCCACCACCAAAAAGTTGTCCGCTTCGGGGTTACCGGCTATGTGGCTATGTTCGTCCACTTGTGACAACAAGGAATCAGATTTCAAAGCCACGAAAAAAAATTTTTTTTCTAAGTTTCCCAAAGACATTTCCTGTGTCCAGATGTGCCAATACACAGACACAGACACACACGCAAATCACACCCGTGGGCGCACAGACACGCACACAGGCCCCGGGAGCCCACTCCTGGACCGGTGGCTCCTGCAAACACTTTGCAGAAACAAAACAGGCAGCCTGCGGAGCGGCCGCCTCTCCGGTCCCCTTTCAGCACTGCAAAGAAAGCGGGGTTTGGGGGTGGGGGGTGTTGGAGAAGAAGTGTGGAGGTGCCGGCAGAAAGCGCCCGCCGCCCCGCCCGCCCGGCCCGGCGCGAAGCGGGGCAGAGGCAGGGCCGCGCACTTACTCCGAGGACCCCATGGCGCGGCCGCCGCTCCCCGCAGCCCCGAAGCCGCCGCGCCGCCGCCGCCGCCGACCGCCGCTCGCCCTGGTTCCTCTGGGCGCCCCCGGGCTCCGAGAGCGGGCGGCACGGCTCCCCGCCCGGCCGGCCCGCGCCCCCGCCCGCCCCGCTCTGACGTCAGGCGTCTTGGAGCGGGATATTTATGGCAAGGATACTCTGAATGTTCCCTAGGTAGAGTTCTGATTGCAGTTCCTTGGGATTTGTAATTTTCACACTTTCAGACAGAAAGGAGGGGAGGAAGGGCGAGCGCGGCCGGCAGGGCGAGGCAGACAATGAGGGTAGCTGTTTCCAACTTTGGCAAGGAGCCTTCTCAGGGCTCCCTCTGTTTGGGAAACAAGTGAGGGTCAAGGAGGCAAGAGTGGCGACCTGGGCAGCGGGGTTTTGGGCCTCTCCTCCCCTGGGGAAGGGGTGAGAAGACCTGGTCTGAGCCGCCTGCGAGGGTCAGGTGCCGGGGGATGCCTCTCGTTCCCCAAAGTGCCCCTGGTGGGCGGGGGGCGGGGGGGACCACAACTCCCAGGAAGGTGCTGGGGCAAGGACAGAGACAAATGAGGCAGACCAGAACAGCTAATTAGAAGCCCTGGTCCACACCCTAACAACTTTTCCATTTCTTCTTTGGGAGTGTGTACGTATAAAAAAAAAAAAAAAAAAGTTTATTTTTATTAAATTACGTTCCACACTCCCTGCCTCTGTATAGCTTTTCCAACTCAGTGCCAGTCAATTCATCTTACTTCACTGCTTATATACAGAGTTTGAACCGTTTACAATAGCTCTTATTCATCGTTTTAAAAATTACTTTTATTTTTTTTTCTTAAAAGTGATTGTGATCCACCTCTTTGACTCCACTGGAAATCGCCCCAGTCAAGAGCAACCGTGTCTTCCATGATTGGCACCATTGTCAGGGTGAGTGTTTGATCTCTCTACCCCATCCCCCAATCCCAGGAGTGTGCAAACAAAGGGTGCCCACACTAGGTGATGACTCTTGCAGAATTTTCTAGGTGTTTAGGACTGGGTTCCAGCAGTCACCTGTCCCTCCATCCAGCTAAAGGGACTTAAGAAAAGGGTTTGGCTTAACAGATATCTTTCAAGAGAGGAGAAAAAAGGGCATAATGCTTTATCTTTCATGATTCCTACAGACTGGAGAATAAACATAAACGTGATACACATGATTGTATAAATTGCTCGGGTAGTTCGATAACAGAAATGTGTATGTATTCAACTCCCTGTTAATGGGAAGGAGCACAGATAACCGCAAAGCATCACTAAAAAAACACAACTCTGGTGAACTTTCCATTAGCCCAGATGGGGTAGAAGTGGGGGGATGTCTTAACCACAGTTACAGTGCAGCAGGGATTCAAGGAGTTGGAATGTGTTTACCCCTTTGGCAGGAGCTGGTTAGGGCTGATTGCCAGAAGGAGCCAAGTATTGGGGCTGAGCCTCTTGGTGGGGGACAGCCAAAATGTTTAGGTCCAAGCCACAGAGGGCCCACAGCCCTGCTGTTTGGTCACTGTCAGTTTGCCCTCCTGAGCATAATATCCCACTGCCACCTCCCTCCATCCCCTTCCTCACATTAAGGCTCCACTGGCAAGATGAACTCGGCTCTGTAGTAGACATTAAAAATTGACTTCCTGAAGCCATTGACAGACCCCTTGTCCCTAGCCTTCCACAACTAAAGAAAAAGGAAGTCTACAATATTCACCACTCTGGACTCCTTGGTAGCTAGGGATAGCTAGGAAACCCAGTTCTGGCCAGTGAGGTTGGCATGCAAAAGGCAAGAGTTAGCTTCCAGAAAAACTCTTTAAGAAAAGGTCAGCTTCAGATGGCATGCCCCTTCAACCCTTTGATGCTCCGTATTCCTCTTTCCACCATTTCTTCTCTTTTGAACATGGATATCATGCCTGGAGACACAGCAGCCATCCTGTAGCCTTGAGAACAAAAGTCACTCACTTGAAGGTGGTGGTGCAGGATGGTAGAAGATGTTGAAGCCCTAGAGGACATCTGTAAATGGCTGTGCCTTCCTCTGACTTCTTGTTAGGTGAGAAAAATAAATGTGTATGTGTTTAAATTAGAGTTGAGTCTTCCATTGTTTACAGCCAAGTATAATCTTACCAGATACATCTCAATCTGCTCACCAAGGTATAATATTGGGACAATTCCCAAATAAAAACATTAGCTTATAGGGATGATTATTTTTAACATGAAACTTTGCACTGGCATAATTCTTTATAGTTTTCAAAGCCTATACACATATATCTCCTCTGAACCTCATAATTCGGGAAGCCATCACTATAGCCTCCCTTTTTTTAATATATAAGAAAAGCCAGACCTGATAAATGTCCTGCCCAAGGTCACACAGTGAGCAAATAAGGTACCTTGAATGCTAACCCGGTTCCTCTGACTCTGATTCTGTGGATTTTCCACAACATCTTTATAAGATCACAACAGAAATGTCTAATGAAGAATCGGTATTCCTACTAAGCTGAAATGAACTTTACTTATTTCAACCTAAATGAAGCAGTTTGCAAGTAAATTCTGGAACTGGAAAGTGCCACAGTTCACTAGGGAATTAAGTTCCCAGATCCCCTTCACCTTCCAGCTCCCTTTTGGCATCCTTCCCTGAATCCCTGCAATTGCTCTTTCTTAAGTCAATGACCTTTTCTATGAATCGGCCCTGTCCCTCTTCATTCCCACATTCTTTGAAATGCTTATGCCATCCTTTTCTTGAAGCTCCTTTCTCTCAGAGACATCTTCCCATCACTTGGACTTCCTTATGTGGTTTCTCTTCCTTCATCTAGATGTTGATGTTCCCCTAGAATCTGTCAGCAGCTGTCCTTCTGAGAGTCACAGACTGTTCTATGATTTCATCTTTTGTTGTGAATTCTACCACAAGTTCTTGGGGAAAGTCAACCACTGTTTCTACAACTAAATGTATATGCCAACCACCATATTCTTCTCAACTTTGATCTCACTTTTCCAGCTATTTATTGTCATATTGCCCAGCATGTGGCAATGATTAAATAAATGGTATGTATTTTTAATTATTACTGTTTTTAAAAAGATGCAGAAAAGTTCCTCAGGCATAAGAGACTTTTATGACTGACTCATTTCTAGTATCAGGAGCTATGATGTGACCATTCTCCTTGAAAATCGTACCATAGGCCAATCAAATTGTCCACAGTCATAAGAAGATGGAGTATAATTCATGGAAATGAGCAGCAGCAGTCCAAATAGAAATGAAGCGGCAGACCTAATGAGAAATAGAATATCCTCACTAACTGCTTTTAGAAGTAACTCCTTTTATAATATCCTCATTAACTCACTCCAGGCACAGAGAGTGAAAGGAAGGAATTAAAGATGAGGTGGGATAGGGCCAGACACTTAGCTGTGGTGCGTGGGAACAGGAGAAGTGAGGCTGTGTAATGGAATATTCCAGGTCTAGGAGAAGGGAGTCTATCCCTGCCCAGGTGAGCTTACTCAGGTTCTGTTGGGGAAAGGAGCAAGGGAAGCTCATAAAAGGTGAGGATTTCAGTGCCAAGGAGCTGTTTTTGAGGCTGCTGAGCCCTGAGGAGTTCATAAAGTGGGAGGGGCCTTTCCAAGGTCATGTGATTCACTCAGTACCCTATCCCCCCACCCCATAAAGCCCTAAGGTAGGGAAGTGTCTCCTATTCTCAAGACTACCAGGGAGGGAGCCCCATCATCCTTCACCCGTCAGTCATCATCATGTTCCAGACATGTTCCCTGAACACACAGTAAGCTCTGTATAGCACACCACTCATCTGGAAAAGTCTGCCTCTTCACTGAGTATCCTCAAATAGTTCACCGAGCTTGCCCTGGCTTCCAGAGTCAGCCATGTACTTCCAAGACTCAGCCTATTCAAGGGGAGAATTAGGCTTCACAAAGGTCCTTCCTTGCTCATTCCCAGTCTCCAGTGCATGGACCTTAGTGGCACTTAATGAAGACCCTTTGGAGAATGAGTGAGAAGCCAGTGAACAGGACATCTAATCAAGATGAGGCTTTCTATGTATAACATGCCACTTGCCCTGATTTACTGACATGGGCTATAGAAGATCATGAAACGAACTCTTTAGAATCAGAGACCTTGGTTAAATCCCCAGCCTTGCTTCTCAGTGCTGTGTGATCTCAGCATGGCAGGTAACTCTCCAAAGCTTAGTGTTTGTGATGGTTAATTTTACGTGTCAACTTGGCTCAGGCACAATGCCAGATATTTGGTCAACCATTATTCCAGATGTCCTATAAGGATGTTTTAGGATGAGATTAACAATTAAATTGGGGAACCTCCCTAATGTCGTGGGCCTCAACCAATCAGTGGAAGGCCTTAATAGAATAAAGATTGATCTCTAGCTTCTGCCAGCAGATGGCCTTCAGACTTGAAATGCAAGTCTTCCCTGGGTCACCAGCCTGCCAGCTTTCCCATCAGATTTTGTACTTCTCAACCCTCCACAATTGCATGAGGCAATTGCCTTTTTTTTTAAGACTTTATTTATTTATTTATTTACATATTTATTTATGGCAGGGGTGGAGAGGGAGAGAGCACAAGCAGGGAGAGCAGCAGGCAGAGGGAGAAGCAGGTTCCCCGCTGAGTCGGAAGCCTGCTGCAGCACTCCATCCCAGGACCCTAGGATCATGAACTGAGCCGAAGGCAGCACTTAACTGACTGAGCCACTCAGGCGCCCCATGAGCCAATTTCTTAAAATAAACCCATCTATCCATCTGCACGCGTGCGCGCGCACACACACACACACACACACACACACACACACACTGTTGGTTTTGTTTCTCTAGAGAACCTTAGTATAATGTTCTCATCAATAACATGAGATGAAGATCATTGCATCCCAAAGGACTGTTGAAATGAGGGAGAGCGGGTTGAAAGTCCCTACCCCAATGAGTCCTTCTGAAACAGGGAAGGAAAGATCCCTGATTTGTGAGCTCTCCTTGATCTCACCACGTACGCTGTCAGAACCGCCTCACTGGCCCCCAGGCTCTGCTCACAAAAGTGCCAAACTCTGTATCAAGGGCAATGTGAATGCCTAGAAGGTAGAAGAAGCTTGTTCTAAAGCGGACCCAGTTCAGCAAGGACACATCTCACATCAGGCGTTTTGATCACAGCCCCCATCCCGCTTCTCTCACTTATAATAAGGGATGAAATCTCCATTATTTAGATCAGGACTTCTGGCCTTCTATTATCAGACAGTAACATCCAAGGATACAACTAAAGAGAGAAAAAGTCCAAAGCTATCACAGTTCTTTCCTGAAAGGATCAGGAGGACAGGAACTGATCATGGTTTAGGGCTTCATTGTGGTATATAGTAGAAAAGCCTCCAAATACGGTAACAGGAAAACCTGGTTTCTAATCCCAGCTCAGGCTTTTATAGCTGAGTACGAGCCTCATTTGGCTTCTCTGAAAAATATAGATTAGCAGGAGGATCAACTCCATAATGCAAAGTGAGAATTGAACTACAGAACGTTTGTACCTTACAGACGGCCATTATTCTTATATGCTTCTCCTTCTCTTTGTCTTTTCCCATTTCCCACCAACGCCCTCAACACACACACACGGCTCCTGTGTTAGTTAATACTGAGAATGCACTTAACATTGATGTACAATTCATTAGGCTCCTGGTATCCAGTTCTCTGCAAACATCTTTGCCTGGAGTTAAGAAACTTCCCCGGGATCAGACATGACCACACCAAATAGGCAGCGATTGGAAAATTGCCCCATAAAAGCTGTCTCCTTCCGAGGCGCAGGACTGCATTTTTTTGAGAAGCCTTCTCAGGTTGTTTGTAGCGGCTTTGAGGGTCGGCTGTGCTGCCTTGCCTACGTCAAAACCCTAAGTGTTTAACCACAAGACACACAATCCTGGGACATTGTGGCGGCAGCCCTCCACCCCCACGGTGAGGCAGGCCATGCGTGTGTCTAATCTGGTATGTGGCCCCCCAGAAGGGCCAGTGAGGCACCGCACCTGGCCAGATGGAGGATGGAATATCACACAGTGTGCAGAGGTCTCGAGTGGGCAGGGAAGGGGTGAGATTCCTTCCCACCTCCCCCCGACTCCAGACAATGTGTGATCAGAGCCTAAGGTTTCCAGGCTGAGGAAGGCCATGCCCACTAGTAGCCACAGCTGCTCATGTTATTTCTGGAGTCAGAATACTTGCCCACTCACAACGGCATACAGACTGCCATTCTAGTCCCATTTTCAGTAGCTCAAAACCCTGTGAAAAATAATGCTCAGGGCCAAGTGTTTCGGTTAGCTTCAGGGCAAAATTGTATTTTGAAATGTGAGAGAAAGGAATCTTTCCACTGATCTCTACTGCGGGTGAGAATGGGTCTCACACACACACACACACGCACACACACACACACAAAATTTTCTCCATTGAAAAAAAGCATTTGAGACTGCTTACAGTCTACAAGCATGTGTGACTCTGAGCTGGTAAATATATGTGTGTGTAAAACTGAGCAGGAATTTGTGTGAGACTAAGGGACTTTGAGAGAAGCATGACATGTTTCATCATTTGGTGGTTTTGTCTTTTAAAGGAAAATATCTTAAAAATGGCAAAGTGATGATGTTAGGAGTCTGTTCTTAATTACCACTCAGTAACTTGGCGATCTGGTATATCCCATTCACTTCTTTTGGAAAGTTCTCAGTAACTTGTCTTTTCAGCTGTGTGTACACAATCAGACGCAGATAGAAGGAGAGGTAAAACCCACCCTGGTTGCCCTTAGAAAGAGCACAGGACATTTGCACACTTAACGAGTTCTCCTGTAAATGTGTACAAGCACAGATTTTCACACACTGGGGAGTTTCATAGACACCCAGTAGGTTTCATTGCTCTATATATGTGGTTAGGGACTCTGGTGAGAAGGGTTTTTCTTACTTTCTTTAAAGAAGAGGAAAAAGAAGAAGGTGGAGGATGTGGAGGGGGAGGAGGAGAAGAAGAGACACAAGGAGCAAGAGGACAAGGAAGGTGAGAAATCCTCCTCTAATATTATTTGTTCATTCATTCCTGTTAGTTGCCAAGCACTGTGGTAAGCCTTGGAGATGCAAAGATGAACAAGATGGGATTCCTATCAATAACAAACTTAGTTTAGTGGAGAGACCATGCAATCAAGATCAACTACATTCAGGTTAAAAAAAAATTAGACATTATGAAACTTTCAGAATTCTTATGATTAGCAGGAGGTAAAAGGCAGTAACACATTTCCTGCCTTAAGGGAGTTCTCTGGAAGAAGAAGAAAATACCATCCCTAATTTTTACTGGTACCTTCCAGGCCAATATTTCCAAATTGTGTTTTATAGAATGCAAATCCTTTAAATGACTTGCCAAAAAGGTAGTAGGAGAGTTCCTCATGGTCAAATAAGTTTGATAAAATTATAAATTCTATGAGCCCCAACCCCCTTACAATTACTCAATGCATGTTAGCAAATTGAAGGTTCTAAGAAGGCCTGCAGAAAAAGAGACCTTCCTATCTTTGCTTAGCACAGTATTCCCTAAAGTTATTTCCTCATAAGATCCATTTTTCACATAACATCTATGAACATTCCATAACTTTAAGAAACACTGTTTAGTCTAAAGGGGACCGTAAGAAATTTCTAAAAATAAACACAAGTGTAACAGGATGCTGAATTGGAATTTTTAATGAGGCAGCAAGATACAATAGATAAGAAATTCTAAAATAATATTTCAGAGTGAGAAGCAGACTTTAAAAAGAAAATATCTGGGTACTGGTTTTATGCCTCCAAAAACCCCTCCCTATAAAAAGAATTGGAAATGTGGAAGTTGAGAAAGATTGTTATGAAGAGGATTTCTTTGAAAGCCCTGCACTCCATGCCTTTACCCCCACAATGAGAATAGCTTGAGGGTGATGAGTCAAGGACCTAAGTGCTTCCCAAAGCTGGGAACTGTGGACAGTGTTGGACTCCAGCCTGGAAATCTAGAGGACAAGAGACAGATGATGAATTGATTTCGTGGTGGATCAAAGGAGAGCAGTTGCTTTATTGGGAAGGCTGGCACTCTCTGAGCTTGCTAGGACATGGATTAATACATGTTTCCTGAGGACCATATGTGAGCCACATGGGAGAGAAAGTGAACCAGGAGCCCTTTTTAGATCTTATCAAAGAGGACTACCTGAAAGAATTATGGAACCACGATATCAAGAATTGACGTGGAGTGGACCCTTGGAAAACCAAACTAAGCGGGGAAAAGGCAGATGAAGGAAGAAAATGCACATAACATAGGAGTTGCAAGGGCCCAAATGAGTAATCTCTGAAGAATACACCAAAGACTTCAGGAAAAACAATCTGATATATGAAAAACCATTTCACAACAATACCAATCAGGTAAAACCTTCTCTGTGAAAGGAGGGACTTCCAACCATGGCTGAGCAAGAAGATTAGCATACCTTATATCCCCAAAGCAACTATAAATCTGGATTAAATTGATAAAAATAGCCATTTCAGCACTCTGGAAATCAACTAAAGGTATAGGACAGTCTGAGAGGTGGGTATACTTCAAAAACTGATGAACTTTGAATAAGAATAAGGGAATCTTTGATGTTCTGGCTTGAGGCTGTATGAAATCACTGACTGGCCACTAAGAAGACACAAGGGTGACCTTTGGGAAGCCAATTTTACAAATAGAAGAAAGAATATTCAGAATAAAACTGAGCTGAGATATCAGTGTCCATATATTGCAGGTTTCACAAATTTAGCCAAGGCAAGTTACAAAACAAACAAATATAACAGATACAGGAACCTTTAGTGTTGGGAAGAGGATAAGAATCTAAAGTTGCTACAGTAAGCCTTCCAAAATGTCTAATTTTCAACAATAACAAAAAATTTATAAACCACACACAAAAAAAACAATGAAGTGTAAACCATATGCAAGAAGAAAAAAGAACAATCAATAGAAACTGTTTGACTGTCTTCAAAGGCTGGGTTTAGCAAAAACTTAAATTAACTATTCTAAATACGTCTAAAGAACTGAAGAAAGCCATCTTTAAAGAATTAAAAGAAAGAGTGACAACAATGAATGAACAAATAGGGATTCTCTATCAGGACATAGATATTACAGCTTTAAAAAAACTATAATATGATTTATAAGATGAAAATTCTGGATTTAAAAAATACAACTGAAGTGCAAAATCCATTGTAAGGCTCAGTAGGAGATTCAAGATGGTAGAAGAAAGAATCAGTGAACTTGAGGACAGATGAATAGAAATAACCAATCTAGAGGTGCCTGGGTGGCTCAGTCAGTTAAGCATCTGACTCTTGATTTAGGCTCAGGTCATGATCTCAGGGTTGTGAGATTGATCCCTGAGTTGGGCCTCATGCTGGGTGTGGAGCCTGTCAAAGATTCTCTCTTTCCCTCTCCTTCTGCTCCTCCCCACTTTCTCTCTCTTAAAAAAAAAAAAGTAAAATAAAAAAAAATTTAAAGAAAAAAAAGAAATGACCAATCTGAAGAACAAAGAGGAAAAAAAGAAGAAAAACTAGTGGAACCTCAGAGGCCCGTGGAACATCACCTGTGCCAATATGCATATAATGAAAATCCCAAGAGAAAAAAGATAGAAGTAGATCCCCCAAAATTAGAATATACAGTGGCATAAGTGTTCTAAAATTTAATGAAAACGTACTGATCTACTTAAGCTATTGATGAAAGAAGCTTAAAAACGCTAAGTGGAATAAACACAAAGGAATTCAGACCTGGACATATCGCAGTCAAATTCTTCAAAGCCAAGACAAAGAGTAAATCTTGAAAGAAGTGAGGGGAAAAAGACTCATTGCATGTGAGGAGTGTCAATAGGATAATGACTGGCTTCGCATCTGAAACAGTGGAAGCCAGAAGACAGTAAAATGACATATTCAAACAGCTGAAAGAAAAATATTCCTAACTAATAAATTCTAAATCTAGCAAAATTATTCTTCAAAAATTTTGGCAAAATTATCCCCATAGCATAGTTAAAATAAAAAAAATTAAAAAGATACTCCTTGAAACCTTATTTAACACACACAAAAAGCTGCCAAGAAGAAAGAGAAAATGAACAGAAAAGAATGAAAAGACACTTAACAACTGAGCCACCCAGGTGCCCCAAAACTTTACATTTCTGTACAATTGATTTCCAACAATTCAATGGGGAAAGGATTTTTTTCAATAAGTGACTGAGCAATTGGAGATACACATGAAAAAAATTAATCATGGACTTAAATGGAAGAACTAAAACTATAGAACTTAGAATAAAAATAAGAGAAGGCATTTGTGACCTTGGGTTTAGCAAAGAGTCATTAAATATGACACTAAAAGCATAATCCATAAGAGGGGAAAAAAGGGACAAATTGGACTCCATTACAAGTTTCAAGTTTTGCATTTCAAAAGACCCTATGGGAATGAAAAGACAAGCCATATATGGAGAAAATCATATATCTGATAAATAATCATATATCTGATAAATCATATATCTGATAAAGGACTTATAGGCAAAAATTTGTAAATTTTGTAACTCAGCAAGATAAAGACTAATAACCCGATTTTAAGATGGACAAAAGATTTGAATAGACATTTTAGGAGAAGAATTAGACAGCTAATAAGTACATGAAGAGGAACTCAACGTCACTGGTCATTAGGGAAATGAGAATTAAAGCTACAATGAGATACCCCTATACATCCACTAGAGTGGCTTTTTATTCAAAAGACAGAAAACACACTATCTTGTACACCCAAAACTAGTAGAACACTGTATGTTACCTACAATGATATTAAAATAACTTAATGAGGGGCGCCTGGGTGGCTCAGTGGGTTAAAGCCTCTGCCTTCGGCTCAGGTCATGATCTCAGGGTCCTGGGATCAAGCCCCGCATCGGGCTCTCTGCTCCGCAGGGAGCCTGCTTCCTCCTCTCTCTCTGCCTGCCTCTCTGCCTGCTTGTGATTTCTGCCTGTCAAATAAATAAAATATTTAAAAAAATAACTTAATGAGGACGTGAAGAGACTGTACTCATCAGACATTGCTGATGGGAATGAAAAATGGTACAGCCTCTTTGGAAGACAATCTGCATGTTTCTTAGAAACTTAAATATAAATTTATCATTAGAGTCAAAAATTCCTTTACGAGGAACAAACCCAAGAGAATGAAAAGATATATCCACAAAAACTCATATGTGGATGTTCATAACAGCATTGTTCATAATAACCAAAAACTGAAAACAACCTAAATATTCATCAACTGAGTAAATAACACAATATAGCTATGCAATAGAATACTATTCAGCAATAAAAAAGATTTTTGACTCATATCATGATATGAATAAATATCAAAAATTAATGATAAGTGAAAGAATCCAGATGCAAATATAGTATATGATTCCATGTATAGGAAATATCCAGAAAAGGCAAATTTATAAAGTCAGAAAGTGGATCAGTGGTTGCCTTTGACTGGGAGAAGAAATGAGGTTTAACTGCATGTTAAGATCAAGAACACTTTTTGGAGTAATGGAAATGTTCTAACAAAGTTGAAATTATGGTGGTGGCACATCTCTACATATATACTAAAAATCATTGAGTTATACACTGAGATGAATTTTATGGCATATAAACTATGGTATACAAAACTGCTTAAAAAAATGATTTTCCTGTCTCTCCTCTCTCCTCCAAGCTCCAGTCCTGGAGGAACAAGCAGGGGAATAATCAGGCCAGAAAGAGAAAATGATGCTAACCACATCCTTTCTCCAAAGACGGGCAGTTAGACAGCAGTTAGGTGGGAGGAGATGGGTATAGGGGGTCAGAGAATAAGAGTTTTACTCTAAATATAAATGAATATTCCCAATTAATATACAGAATTGGGTATTTTAAGACAAGACTATGTTTTACCTCCCTAACATGTTTGTAGAACATTCTATTGCCTACTAATGAAAAGTCACGGGGCCTGAGATTTTACCTGACAGCCAAGAAAAGACACCCTCGTGTTGCAGGTGTGACAGGGTGGAAGGAGACAAAGCTAAAGTTGATTTCATGATCACCTTCATGAAAACTAATTTTTATAAATTAGTTTTTAGTTTCACCTCTGGTACCACAAGGACCAGAAACAGAGACAAAACACAAATTCAGTTATATAATGAATTAAAGATTCAAAGTGTTTGGGAAACCAAAGAATTTTGAATGCAGGCTTAGACCTGGTTTGGAGTCCTAGCTTGGCTATTTAATAGCTATATAACGTCAGGAATTTTTTTTTTTTAACTTCAGGAATTTTTACTTAACTTGTCTGATTTCAAATTTCTTGTCTTCAAAATAAAAATAGTAATATCAACCTCAAGGAGACACTGTAAGATTAAGTAGATAATGAATATGAAAGGATTTTGAGAGATGACTTATCAGTCAAGGTTATCAGTCAGGGTTCACTCAGGGAAAGTGAACCACTAAGCATGATACAGAATAAGAAATGTATTGTAGGAACGAGACCTAGTGTAGAGGACAGTAATGCAGTCTATTTGAGGCTCTTACTTCTATATCTTGTGTTGGGCACAAAGTCAGAAGAGCTGGAAGCCATAAACGGAGGATGGATATGAATTGGGGAAACTAAGGTTCAGCGGAACTTGGAAGAGTAGACTAGAACCATGTCTGTATTTCACCACCTCAGTTCTCAATGACCCAACATCCTGCAGTATAAGTTGGCATCTTTACCACACATATTTATGTGCACCTAGCTCAGGGTTAAGAGAAGGAAGGAGAGTATCCAGTGGGAGATGGATACTCCAGATTCTACCCTTCACCAAGGTGAGCCAGCATATCAGTCACAAGGCCTTTGAGTTGCAACATCTGCTTTACAACAGCCTTCCGAGCATAAGAAAATGACTACAGTTTCACTTTTACCTTTCAAATCTAATGCAAATTTCTCTTGTGGCCAATCTTAACCTGGAATCATGCAGAGAAGAGAATTTGGGGAAACATAGTTTCAACTCAGATTGACATAATACAATGCCACTACAGCCCACCCCATGACAACGTGGTGTCCAAACATATTTTTGCAATCATATTTAATGTCCAAATAAAGATAATAGCAAGATTACACTTTGCCTCACAATGCAACTATTTCATGTACCACCAAAAACACAGGAACTTTCTCTGTAAAGAACGTACAGAATTCTTTAACTTGTCTTTAGGTGATGTTCATTCCTCCTCTAGCTGAGTCAAGTTCATCTGGGGCTATCTTGTAACTTAAATACTAAGAAATCAAGCTAACTACTATTAACACATCTTATGTTGGAGGTAAATAAATGGAGGAGGGGGGAAAAAGAGAAAAATAGGTGAATATAGTCATAGAAAAATAAGGAAGAAATACTCATAACTATTAAGGGACATGTTCCAAGACCACCAACGAATGCCTGAAACCTCAGATGGCACCAAATTCCATGTGTGCTATGTCTTCTCCTATACATACATACCTATGATAAAGTTATATATAAATTAGACACAGTAAGAAATTAATAATAACTACTAAAAACACAGAGCAATTACTGTAATGTACTGCAATAAATGTTATACCTCTCTCTTAAAATATCTTATTATACTGCACTTACACTTCTTGTGATGATGTGCGATAATAAAATGTCTACATGATGAGGTGCAGTAAGATAAACAACATAGGCGTTGTGATGTAGTGTTAGGCTACCATTGGTATTCTGATGATGCATCAGGAATATCATCTGCTTCTAGATGGCAGTTGACCATGGGTAACTGAAACTGCAGAAAACAAAATCACAGATAAAGGGAGACTACTATATAGAGAGTACACTCCAAC
This sequence comes from Meles meles, assembly GCF_922984935.1. Lineage (NCBI taxonomy): Eukaryota > Metazoa > Chordata > Mammalia > Carnivora > Mustelidae > Meles > Meles meles. Next base: position 88,508,573 of record NC_060070.1, on the reverse strand, counting down.
TGGTCATGTGGCTGTAGCTGGTATTTATAAACTACCTTTTTCTACTACCCATTCAATATTCCCTTTGCCCTCAATGAGCATTTTCAGGTAGCCAAGATTTCTTACCTGATGGGAGTGACCCAACCTTCATCCTTAAAGGGTCTGGACCACTAGCAGGTCAACCTATACTAGGTTGCTGTAGTTTCCCATTGATTTTTGTCATAGGACATTGGAGAACTAAGAGATGCCTCAGGGGATCTCCTGCATTCCAGGCATATGAGCATATTCCTCCTTACCCCTATTGTATATTAGCAACAAATTTCCCCTTGATAAGATAAATCACTTATGCTAGCACAGGAGTCCTTCTCTGCCTAATGATTCTCTAGCATGAAGAGCTTAAAGAGTTCAGGAGGCAGTCCCAACTTCTAGTGTAATGGAATTGTTGCTGTGATGGATGTATTTTTCTTTTGGAAACTAAGACCTCCAGATGAGAAGAGTACAAATATGCAGGGAAAAATTTGAAACTTCACTAGTGATATCATTAGTGGTAATAGTGACAGAACATACTCCCACTTCCACTCCTTGCTTCAAGAATCCATGAATCTTGACAATGGACAAAAAGGCACTATAGAGTTGACCCTTGAACAATACAGTTCGAACTTCACAAGTTCATTTATATAGAGATTTTTTTACAGTAAATACAGTATTGTGCTGTAAATGTATTTTTCTCTTATGATTTTCTTAATCACATTTTCTCTAGCTTACCTTATTATAAGAATACTGTACATAATGCATGTAACATACAAAGTATGTGTTAATTAACTATTTATGTTATCAGTAAGGCTTACAGTCAACAGTAAGTTATTAGGAGTCAAGTCTAGGGGAAATCGAAAGTCATATACAGATTTTCAACCATGTGGGGGTCAGCACCCCTCTGCACCAGTAATCCTTGTGTTGCTTAAGGGTGAACTGTATATTGGTCACTGATTTAGAGCATATGCTTTATCCTGTAGAGCACTGCCCCATCTCTGTAAGGTATTGTCACCCAGATGATGCCATTACTATGTCTTCAAAAGGATATTTCATTATTCTGTCAAGTCAGCTGCTTCAGGGTGATGAAGAGCAGGGTAAGATCAGGAAACTCCATGAGCATGAGCTCATCACTATACTTCATTGGCTGTGAAACAGTTTCCTTGGTCAGAAACAATACTGTATTGAATACCATGACAGTGAATAAGGCACTCTATAATTCCACGTAGAATGGTTTTGGCAGAAGTATTATGAGCAGGAAAGGCAAATCTATTTCCAAGGAAAGTATTTTCTCTGGAAAGAACAAAGCGCTACCTCCTTCTATGATGGAAGTGGTTTGTTATAATTGACCTGCCATCAGGTAGCTGGCTGATTCCCCACAAGAAATGGTATACTATCAAATGTTCATTGTCAGTTTCTGCTGTTGTCATATTGGGCACTCAGCAGGGGCTATAGTCAGATTAGCCTTGGTGAAGGGAAATCTGTGTTGCTGAGCCCATACATAACCTCCATTCCTACCACCATGACCACATTTTTCACAAGCCAATTGGTCAAGGAAAGGTGGCTGGGGAAGGAGGCCACCTGGTCTCTGCACTGAGTCATCTTGTCTGTCAGATTACTAAGTTCCTCCTCTGCTGAGGTTATTCTTTGGTGGGCAAAGATACAAATATCTTTACATTGTGTGCCCATTCAGAGAAGACAATCCATATACCTGTTTTCTGGGCCTCCTTGTCACAAGTTTGTCAAGTTACTGTCCATTCAGCCAAACCATTATCCATTATGCATGAATCAGTGTAGATCCCAACCTTTGGCAATCTCTTCTTCCAGGAAAGATGAATAACTCTGTATGTTAAAAAGATACTTTTTCATCATTTCCCTTCTGGGACATTGTCTTTTCATCATTGTCTTTCTGGGACACTGTAGCATGGAGCTACAGTTTTGTAGCCATCCATCTTCGAGTAATGTCAGCATCTTGCAAGAATCACACATAAACCAAGCTTGAATTTTTTTCTTCTTCAGTCAATTGGACATTGAAAACTCCCCATGCAATCATAGATGCATGTTCAGAGGGATGAGGCAGTTTGACAGGAACAGGACTGACTATACAATTTGTGAAGCCCAGAACAAAATGAAAACGGAGGACTCCTTATTCAAAAATTATTAAGAATTTCAAGACAGTGACAGCAGAGCCTTAAACAAATGTGGGGTCCTTAGGAACATAGGCTCTGTGAGAATGCCCAGGTCACATGCCCATGAAGCTGACCTCAGCAGGAGTATGGGCCATGGCATCTGGGCTGCTTATTCATGCAAGTGAACACATGACTTGTGCTTTAAGACCTGTCTGAACTTAATTTCATGTATACCACTTCCATTTGAAGACAGAATGATGCATGCATTCTCAACTTTATGGTTTAACATACCAGACAATGAACACCTGGTTCACAATGAGCCACTGAAGTCACATGGTAACTTGCTGGTTCATAGTTAAGTAGGTGTAGCTTCTACTAGGGTCAAGGAGCAAGTCAAAGGTATTTTCTCAAAGGAAAATAGTTATCCATAGAAGATGGCATATCTGCTTAAAATGCTGGCGATCTTTGTTGTGACTCACTAATTAAGGTCTGCCACAGGTTTCACATAAGCAGCACAATCTGCCCCAGATACTTAGGGCAACATTGAACATGCTAGGCCATCTAGCCCGAGTAGCAAAGCAGTTTGCACAGCACCCTGGATCCGCTGAGATGCTCTTTCCCATTTGGGAACCCATTCAAAACTATACATACATGAGTTTAAAAATTAAGTGAGTAATATGTATTAGGCATGGGCCACAAGTATGGCCACAAAATGGAGCAGACCAGAAATTATACATAGATCCATGTGATTCTATCATCCCCCAAGAAAGATCACTCCAGGGACATGGTCTGTTGATGTTTGGTGAGTAGTACTGGATTCCTTGAACAGCAGAGCTAAGATATTAAAAGTCTAGAAGGGTGTATAGTATAATAGTTAAGACTGGGGACTCTACAGTTAGACTGCATGAACACCTAGACCCAAATCTAAACCCCATCACTTTCAAGCTGTTTGAGTTTGGGCATGTCACTTATAACTTGATCTCTCCAAGTTTCAGAGGCGATAATAATAGTTATCTATATGTTATAACCATTAATTGTTATAATAGTTACCTAATATAACCTTATAAGGTTGTTGCAAGTATCAGAGGAACTACATGTGTGAAGCACAGAGCAAAGGCACAGAGTGAGGGTTCAACAAATGATTCACTGTTCTTACAGATGAACAGAATTTAAAAGGCATTGAATTTGGGTAAGAAGAGATCATGGGTGAGGCTCATGGGAGGGCTGCCCATTAAATAAGGAAGTTGGACTCTGTATGCCTGACTAAGTATAAAGAGAGGAGTGAACATTGGACATGCTCAAGTTACTGCTCTGCCATTCCAAGCCATTGAGACCTTGGGCAAGTCATTCCCCAGCTCTGTAATCTTGGATGTAAAGCAGTAGGACTGATCTCCATGATTTCATGATCTCTCCTACCTGTGACAGTCTGTGGCAGTGTGGGGACTCCTAACTGTTGTGAGACGGGTGTCCCTCCTGCCCTGCCACCATAACATCCCACCCATGATCCCAGCAGAGAGAGCATCAGACAGGTCCCTGCAACTTTTTGTCCCAGAAGCAGGTCTAGCAAAGACCAAAAGAGGCTTTGGTATTTATTAAAGCTCTGGCAATGGCTCCCACATATACAACTGAACTATTTTAAGTCCCAGCTATTTTCCTTTTCTTTTGAAGAGTGGGTGGATATTAAGACAAACAGACTAATTAGGTATATGTTAGCATTGCCACAAAAGCAAAACAGTCAGATTTCCCAACACAACTCCAAGTTAGGATTTGGAATTTGAAGGATTCAAAGGGAAGTCCAGCGGTTATTCCATTTCCCACATCCAGGGGTCTTGGCTTTCTGACCGACTGTCCTCCCACTAGGCCTAGAGAGGGGAGTTTCTGTGAGGGTCTCCATCCTGGGGGTAACAGGATGGGGACAATAAGATTCCCTCCTTCCATTCTCCAGGCCCCCAAGTTAAGAGCAAAGACACCACAAACACTTAAGCAATTAGAGAATAATTTAGAACAAATGTGTGCTGGAGTCTACAAGAGCAAAGTAGGCTTGGCTTAATGTGCAGCGTAGCAAGAGTTCTCCTAGTGCTTTATCTTCGCTGGGGAAAAGAGACTCCTTCCTGCACCAAACACACCTAAGATTCTGCTGAAACCTCCCTCTCTCAAAACACACAAGTACACAAAGGCCCCTCATTATTTTATTTGCTATTCTAAAGCAGCCTCTGGCCCAGTGGAGCTGCCCTTGAGCATAGATTTCCCGGTATATCAACTAAATAAATTTTGGCTACATAAAGCAGAAAATCCAAAATAACAGCAGCATAAATGTAATAGAATATTATTTCTTCTTCATGTAAAAGAAGTCCAGAGGTAGGGAGTCCAAGTTTGTGCATGGTACAGAGGATGTAAGGATGTAACTAGGTGTACCCAGGAATGAAGCTGCTCTGTTGAAACTTCCAAGGACATGACTCTGACCTTGAGCCTTTATCAGACCAACAAAGAGGGGGGCATCTGTCTCAATGCACCTATTGTATGCCTACTAGATGTTTATTATTTTTCATTCATCCATTCTACAAAATATTTACTGAGCAGTCATTCTATGCTGGGTACGACTCTAGGTGGTAGGGCATAGTGTGACTAAGACAAGTAGGTTGCACACTCTTACAAAGCTCATAATTAAGTGGGGGAAGACAGATAAAAAATAAGCAAGTAAAATGAAAATTGCGGCTAAGTGGTTTAAGGAAAGAGCCAGGATGCTGTGATATAGAATAGCAGGAACGATCTACAGAAATGGTAGGGGAAAGATATCCATGGAGGTCTGCAGGCGAGCCAGGACTCTCAAGAAGCAGATAGAAATGATGGCAGATCTTCAGAACATTGTTGCTGCCAACCAAGTAGCAGTCAGCCACACTGCACAGAGACTCCCATGATTTAGGAGAACGCATGCACTCTAACCACAGCCAGGCCTGTGCTAGCCCTGCACAATTCTGTTAAGTCTGGGTGGTAGAGAAGATGAGGCCCACTTAATGTCACTGACGCTCGCTCTGGGCAGCTTCAATGACTGGTCCTACTTCAGATTAAATAGCAAGAAAGAAGCAAAGCTGAAATTTGAACCCAAATCCAGGATCCAAGTCCAGGCCCTTTGTGCATACAGTTAATCAACTCCTAAGAGGAAACTGATCTATTTTAGAGCATCTGTTTGGGTTAGGGAGAGCAAGGTACCGGCTCAGAAAGCTCCGTGCTGGTGCCCATGGAGAACTGATAGACCTACAAGGGCCACAAAGGCCAGCCAGCCTAAAGCATCACATTACACTCCGCAGACCTAATTGCTTTACAGACTAAACAGCAAAATTTAGTCAGCTCTGGGCTAATGACCTCTTCCTTCCAGTTCTGCTCTGTTCTGAGGGATTCTAGCATTTTCCTGTGAGACATTAGACAGAGGCCTGTAAGACTGTAAATCTATAGGCTAAAGGAAACCATTGTGAAAGACCCCAAAGAAGGGTCTGTTGGGAGGAAGAGGAACTAAGTGCTATTGCAGGCCCTGTACCACAACTGAGCAGCCACCCCAGATAAATGTTGCCAGAACTCCCCTGGAGAGAAAATGATGACACAGAGGTCAACCAGAAAGCCGACAAATTGACTGCTTTGTGTCCATTCAAGTTTTTAAGCAATCAAATTACTCAAACCCGGGTAGACAGTCTTAATCCCCACAAATAACATGCATTATAAATCACCGACAGAAAGCTATTTCCCTCTACTTCCCCTAAGTCTCCCTTTTACTAGAAAGTAGTCATTTTTAAATAAAAAATAAACCCTTTCAAACAAGTCAGGTTATCTTTCTGTGTCATCCATTTAAAAAATAAAACCTGAACTTCATAAAATGTTCTTCCCTTTTTCCACAGAGTACCATCTTCATTCACTTCTAGGCCATGCCCTTTTATTTATTACTCCAAAGACCAAATGTTATGGACACCATTGACCCTACGTGTAGAGATGTCAACATGAGAATTCTTATCATTCTTATGCAAGTGTGCACTCAGAATGTGTGAGACAGGTTGCAAAGCCACTGTCAGTAGACTTCCAAGTTCTCTTCATTTTTGTTTTTCCAACTTTCCTTTGAAGGTAAGGAAAAATGCATACATACTGTATAAAATGGAGAGGAGTAAATAAGAGTATGGGTTAAAGCTAAGCTATTACCATATTTATCTATTTGTGGAGTTTTCATCCATTGCTCAGTTATCTGTGTTTATATTAAGGTTGGGCATGCAACTGTCACCAACCTTATAATGAGACCATATTTAATCTCTCAAAGGGCCAGTGCCCTCTCCACTTTATTGTTATTCTTAAGTGTCCTCAGGCATCTTTTCCTTTTCTGAAGTGGAGAGTTCATAATTTGCTGGCTTTGATTTATCAAACTTCTTGGCATGTTGGCATGTCTGCAACAGGAACCAACAACATAGGCAGCAATGTGAGTGAGTAAAAGGTGAATTCAGGGGGTTGTCAGACCCAGGTTTGAATCTGTTCACTATGTCTTAGTAGCTATATGGTTATGATCATGTTACCTAACCTCTCTGTGCTTTGATTTTCTCCTCTGTGCAATGAGAATGATTGAAATGGTAACAACTTTTGATGACCATTAGAATGGTAAATGGTTTTCTACCCCCTCATTTTAAATCTGAAGGTTTCTTTGGGTCTAAAATGAGGATCTTGCAGACAGCATATCATTGGGTCTTATTTTTTATCCACTCTGATACCTTGTGTCTTTTGATTGGAGCATTTAGCTTATTTATATTCAGGGTAACATTTGAAAGATATGAATTTAGTGCCATTGTATTGCTGTAAGGTGACTGTTACTGTATATTGGCTCTGTTCCTTTCCAGTCTATGTTACTTTTAGGCTCTCTCTTTGCTTAGAGGACCCTTTTCAATAATTCCTGGAGGGCTGGTTTGGTGTTTTCAAATTCTTTTACTTTTTGTTTGTACTGGAACCTTTTTATCTCTCCTTCTATTTTCAGTGACAGCCTAGGTGGATATAGTATTCTTGGCTGCATATTTTTCTCATTTAGTTCTCTGAATATATCATGCCAGTCCTTTCTGGCCTTCCAGGTCTCTATGGGTAGATCAGTTCCCAATCTAATATTTCTACCATTGTATGTTACAGACCTCTTGTCTTGAGTTGCTTTCAGGATTTTCCCTTTGTCACTGAGACTTGTAAGTTTTACTATTAGATGATGGGGTGTGCACCTATTTTTTATTGATTTTGAGGGGGGTTCTCTGTACCTCCTGGATTTTGATGCCTGTTCCCTTTGCCAGATTGAGGAAATTCTCTGCTATAATTTGCTCCAATATACCTTCTACCCTTCTCTCTCTTTCTTCTTCTTCTGGGATCCCAATTATTTTAATATTGTTTCATCTTATGGTATCACTTATCTCTTGAATTCTCCCCTCATGATCCAATAGTTGTTTATCTCCCTTTTGTTCAGCTTCTTTATTCTCCATCATTTGGTCTTCTATATCACTAATTCTCTCTTCTTCCTCATTTATCCCAGCAGTAAAAGCCTCCATTTTTTATTGCACCTCGTTAATGGTTTTATTGATTTCAACTTAGTTAGATTTTAGTTCTTTCATTTCTTTGAAAAGGGATTCTCTAGTATCCACTATGCTTTTATTAAACCCAGCTAGTATCTTTATAATCATCATTCTGAACTTTAGTTCTAATATCTTACTAATGTCCACATTGATTAGGTCCCTAGCAGTTGGTACTTCCTCTTGTTCTCTCTTTTTTTTAAGGTGATTTTTTTCTGCCTTGTCATTTTGTCCAAATAAGAACAGATGAATGACAGAACAAAATCCTAAAAGTGTAAAAATGACTCCAGAAAAATATACACTAAACAAATAAGAAGAGATCTAAATCTGGGGGGAAAAGAAAGAAAACAAACAAACAAAAATATGATCAGGATATTGAACAGAACAGAGTCACATACTTGATTTTGGGTATATTTTGGTCTGGTAGAAGAAACTGCCTCCCAAAATTTTAGAGAAAGAAGAATATATATATACATATATACACACACACACAAAAATAAGGGTGACTACCATGAAGGGATGGAATATGACTATAAAGATGGAAATTTAAAAAGATTTTTAAAAATAAATTGATAAGATTAAAAGTTGGTTGAAAAAAGAAAGAAATTTTTTTTCAAAAAAAGAAAGAGAATGTGATCAGGCAGAAGACTAGAACAAAGCCACACACTAGATTTAGGGTATATTTTGGACTCTTAGAAGATGCTGTATCCCAAAAATTTAAATATAGAAAAGCTCATATGAAAGAAATTAGAGAAGACACAAAAAGATGGAAAAGCATTCCATGCTCATGGATCAGAAGAATAAACATTGTTAAAATGTCTATACTGCCTAAAGCAATCTATACTTTCAGTGCCATCCTGATCAAATTTCCACTGGTATTTTTCAAAGTGGTGGAAAACAATCCTAACAATCAATCCTAAAACAAACAAACAATCCTAAAATTTGTTTAGAACCAGAAGAGAGCCTGAATTGCTAAAGAAATGTTGAAAAAGAAAAACAAAACTGAGGGCATCACATTGCCTGATTTCAAGCTTTACTACAAAGCAGTGATCACCAAGACAGCATGGTACTGGCACAAAAACAGACACATAGACCAGTGGAACAGAGTAGAGAGTCCAGATATGGACCTTCAACTCTATCGTCAACTAATCTTCGACAAAGCAGGAAAAAATAAACAGTGGAAAAAAGACAGTCTCTTCAATAAATAGTGCTAGGAAAATTGGACAGCTATGTATAAAAGAATGAAATTCAACCATTGTCGTACACCATACACAAAGATAAACTTGAAATGGATAAAAGACCTCAACATGAGGCAGGAATCCATCAGAATTCTAGAGGAGAACATAGGCAATAACATCTTTAACATTGGCCACAGCAACTTCATTCACGACATGTTTCCAAAGGCAAAGGAAATAAGAGCGAAAATGAACTTTTGGGACTTCATCAAGATCAAAAGCGTCTGCACAGCAAAGGAAACAGTCAACAAAGCAAAGAGGAAACCCATGGAATAGGAGAAGATATTTCCAAATGACACTACAGACAAAGGGCTGATATAAAAGATCTATAAAGAACTCCTACAACTCAACAGTCACAAAACTGATAATTCACATAAAAAAACTGGCAGAAGACATGAACAGACACTTCTCCAAAGAAGACATACAAATGGCTAACAGACACATGAAAAAATGTTCATCATCATTAGGCATCAAGGAGATTCAAATCAAAACCACATTGAGATACCACTTTACACCGGTTAGAACAGCCAAAATTAACAAGGTAGTAAACAACAAGTGTTGGAGACAATGTGGAGAAAAGGGAATCCTTTTACACTGTCAGTGAGAATGCAAGTTGGTGCAGCTACTTTGGAAAACAGTGTGGAGATTCCTTAAGAAATTAAAAATAGAGTTACCCTATGACCCTGCAACTGCACTACTGGGTATTTACCCCAAAGATACAGATTTAGTGAAAAGAGTGGCCATTTGTACCCCAATGTTCATAGCAGCAATGTTAACAATCGTCAAACTGTGGAAAGAGCCAAGATGCCCTTCAACAGACAAATGGATAAAGAAGATATGGTCCATATATACAATGGAGTATTACGCTTCCATCAGAAAGGATGAATACCCAACTTTTGTATCAACATGGATGTGACTGGAGGAGATTATGCTGAGTGAAATCAAGTGGAGAAAGTCAATTATCATATAGTTTCACTTACTTGTGGAGCAGAAGGAATACAACAAGGACATTAGGAGAAGAAAAGGGAAAGTGAATTGGGTGAAATCAGAGGAGGAGATGAACCATGAGAGACTGTGGACTCTGAGAAACAAACTGAGGGTTTTTGAGGGGAGGGAACTGAGGTGATTGGTGAGCCTGGTGGTGGGGATTAAGGAGGGTATGTATTGCATGGAGCACTGGGTGTGGTGCATAAACAATGAATCTTGGAACACTGAAAATATTAAAAGAAAAAGAAAAACTTATATGTACAAAAAAGGGTTAAATACAATGAAGGGATAGAATCTGACTATAAAAATGAAAATTAAAAAAGATTTTTAAAAAGGAGCACAGGGTGTGGTGCATAAACAGTGAATCTTTGAATACTGAAAAAATAAAATTTAAAAATTTAAAAAGGTATTGATGAGATACTGGTTAAAATAGGAAAGAGGAAAAATTTTTTAAAAATGCAAAAGGAAAAAAATAAAGAAAATTTTTAAAATTTGACTTTGAAAAACTAAAGAATCATGGGGAAGAAGCCATGTATTCTATGTGTTGCATTCCCCTAGCTCTGGAGTTCTTTCTGCTGTTCTCATTGATCAGTGAACTTGGTCTTGGCTGGATGTTCTTGCTGATCTTCTGGGGGAGGGGCCTGTTGTAGCAATTCTAAAACATCTTTGCCCAAGGCGGAATTGTGCTGCCCTAGCCAGGGGTCAGGCTAAGTCATCTGCTCAGGTTCACTCTCAGGAGCTTTTGTTCCCTGAATGCTTTCCATACAGCTCTGGAGGATGAGAATGAAGATGGTGGTCTCCCAATCTCCAGCCCCATAGAAGCCAAGAGCTCAGGGCCCCACTTCCCAGTGCACCCTCAGAGAGAAGCAGTCAATCCCGCCCATCTCCCTGGTCTCTGGCCACATTCTGAGCTCACCCGGCCTGTGACCAAGCATTTCTATCTCTGGTACCCACCCCATTTGGAGTCTCCAAATCCAGCTGATTCCTGCAGTGTGCTCCCGCGCTACTCCTCCCAAAAGAGGAAAGTGAGTCTCCCCAGATCTGCCACTTGCGAGGTCCCTGCTCAAAGATCAGTGGCCTGATGGTACCACAGATCACGGTTTAAGGTAACCCCAAGCTGATAGGCCACTCCTCGGCTCTGTCTCTGTAGCCAGCTTCCTGCTCCAATACCTGGGAACTTTGCCGCACTCAGACACCCCCAGTCATTTTGTGACCCCACGCGTCCTGAGACCACACTGTCCCTGTGAGGGCTCCCCCGCACCCCCGCTTAGCCTCTAGAGGGACATCCCTCAATGGAGCAGACTTCTGAAAGTTCTGATTTTGTGCTCCACTGCTCTACTGCTTAACAGGAGCCAGCCCCCGTGGTCTATCTCCCCTTATATCGCCTCGGATTCACTTCTCCACATATCCTACCTTCCAGAAAGTGGTCGCTTTTCTATTCCTAGAATTGCTGCTATTCTTTTCTTTGATCTCCTGTTGAGTTTGTAGGTGTTCAGAATGGATTGATAACTATCTAGCTGAACTCCTGGGACCAGATGAAATTTAGGTCTCCTACTCCTCCACGCTCTTGCTCCTCCCCCCTGAAATGGTAATAACTTAATGCATGAAGGGCATAATGCGTGGCACAAAAAAACACTAACTACTGCTGTTAGAGCAATAATAATTATCATGTTATTATCAACATGAACAGCCCTAGAATGGACAGCATTGATATATGCTCTTTAGAGAATATGGACATCTTCACTTGACACAAATCACACAAACAAACATTGATATATTATTTTCTTTTTCTCTTAATTTAATTTTATTTTTTCAGTGTTCCAAGATTCATTGCTTATGTACCACACCCAGTGCTCCATGCTATATATTATTTTCTATATTTTCATCTGAACAATGTAGGCAATAAATAAACCCATGCACATAGATGAAAAGCCCTATAAACAGGACAATGAAAATGACCAGTGGTGTGAATAATCCTAACTGGCAGGCCATCAGTACTTGATCATTTGGGCATGCGCAAGAACTGCTGCATGGACAGATCCGGGGCATTTCTTGCTGGTGTTTGCAGTAGAATTAAGGGTGTGATCCAAATGGCAGGACAATCATGCTCCTTCTAGAACAGACTATCAACCCTTATACCTGTGATAGAGAGGGTAGAAGAATGTGTTTTTTAAGTCAGAGTCTGAGGGGCGTATTCCAAACTGGGGACTCTGGTCAAGTCCAAGAAGCCAGGTCACAGAGAAGAATCCATGAAGGGAAGCTGGGTTGTGGCAGACAACATCACTGCTCCAAGGTAGCCTCCTAGGATCCCTTTTTATCATATCTCTGTCTTCCTCCTACTTTTTTTAATGTGTGATTTCAATTACCTACACCTGCAACTCATCTTTGAGGGCCTGTCTTCTGGCTGTTAGAACCACTTTGTCCCTTCCCACAGAGAGCTAGAGGATTGCTTTATGACCCTCTCCCCACCTCTAAGGCCCAAGATTATGGCATGGAGAGTAAAAAAGCCCGGGTCATTTGCCTCAGATTTTGGCCACTCAGATACAGAACTTCTAGGTCAGAGGCCTTCTGCTAAACCAGGCCGATCCCCTTTCCTTGAAGCTTTTTGCTTGAGATAGTTCCTTGCTCCCTATTCTCTCCCTTCCCTATTAAGCCTGCTAGCTCCCCTAGGGGTATCCTTGGAACAATTTCTTTTAAAAATACTTATATACAAGTCATTGTCTCAGATCTGCTCCTGGGAATTCTACCTAAACCATAGGTCAAAATAAGAGCCCAGCACAAGGGAAGCTGTTAATGTAGCTCTTAGAATTTCCTTCTTTCAGTCAGATATTGAAAATGAATTTCAGTCTTTACTTTGTGTTGTGGGATTTAATCCCTTTCAGAGGAAGCAAGACTCTTTCTTGAGTGTGCAGAATTCTAATCCCTGGTTCTGACTCTTTAGCATCTTCAAACCCACCTTCAAACATGTAACAGTGACACATGGGGTCCTGGGGCTTGGGAGCCCTTCCCAAGGGGCCAGGCAAGCTTCCCTATTCTGTAACAGTGGGTGAAGACTTTGCAAGGTGAGACAGCACTTTGCAAGTCCCTCAAAGCTCTCTTTCTCTGATGGGAAGTTCAAACTCAGGAGACTTTCTGCATGTATATGTAAGCCTGATCCAGTAATGGATGAGATCCTTTGGGAACTCGGGTTCCTGATTAGCCCTACAACTTATCAGCTTGCCCTAATTATCTCAGTAAGGAAATTCAGTCTGTATCCAGGACCCATACTGAGGCCCCTGAAGAATAAAGCCCTGTTGAGTTCCCTATCAACTCCCTTGCTTGGGAGACCTTTAAAAGAAGACCAGGAGAGTGCTTATTGTGCTCTCTCTAGTGTCTCCTCTGTGTGCAGGAGTAAGTGGGGAACCCAAGCATGGTAAAGATAACAGAACTCAGGAACTCTGAACTCAGGAGTGGAGCCAGTATCACACCTTTCAGAACCCTAAGCAAGCAGTGAGGAATGGACAGGATGCACATTGGGAGAAAAAAGGGAAACAGCTCTAACAACTAGATCTGATGCCCTAAAACCTCCCAGCAAGTCCCAAAGTGAGGACTCAATAACAATCAACACTTGTGAGAAGGATGTCATAGCATCGTGACATTTTGAGTTAATATAATTCTAGCCATAAGCAAAGAAATTTATTCTTCAACCGACATGTACAGTCTTATTACTGAAAAAATAGCCTTTTTTTAAAAGCTTCCTTGAAACACTGAAAACAACTCATCACTTTTGATGGACCCCTCCCCAACCTGAAAACCCTAAACAAGGAAGCACTGGGGTAGTCCTTTTCCAGGTTGTTGTTATCATGGATGATGTCCTCAGTGGGGGGCTTAGGAGCGATCAAAATGGATATAGTCAATCACAATGATTTCCCCTGAATCTCCCCTGCCAACACAGGAGCTACTGTAGGGTGATGAGAATACCTGAAGGAAGTCTTTGGGGATCAGGGTCAGACAACCCCTTTAAGTTGGCTAAAACCTCGTGTGGTTTCCAGTGGTCTGAAGGGTTACAATGGTAGACTGCACCAGCATCAATCTCCTCTGTTACTCTGGTCTCACTCAGTGGAACTGGGCCATTTCCCCACTGCCCAAATGCATGTGTGCTGTGGCATTTTTTTCTTACAAAAAGGAGATTAATAAACATGGGCAAACCTTGTGAGTAGGATAAGAAGCTTACTCCAAAAAAAAAAAAAAATCACACGGAAGCAATAGGTAGGGATCTTGTCTTCATGTGCCCCAGCAGCCATACAAGACACATCCACAGACCTTGGGTTTGCAGCACTCCAGGTGTCTGGAAGCCCCAGACAGCAGACTCAGGGATATTCGGCTGCAGCACAAATGGCTTCCCCTCATTTCATTGTGCACTACTTGTTTCTTTTTATCTTACCCCTAACTTTTTATGGGATTCTGCATGTAAGACCAAAGTTATAGTGCCAGCAAACACACAATGTTTCCATGGGGAAATCATTATTCTTGTGTGCTTGAAGCACTTGTTTGAACCGTCTTTAAATTATTTCTCTGGAAATCGGTCTGGCTTAAATGTGTTTATCCCTCTGCCTTTGTTAGTCCTTGTTTGCATTCACTGGGCATTAGTAACAGATGAGCACAGTCATAGTAAGGTATTTAGCTCTTTGAGGCACTGTAGTTGTTTCCACATTTCTAGCCTTGATGAAATCAACAAGAACTAGGAAGGATGCTATGGCTAGAAGCCCATGGAGAAGAAAGTAGGATTTGACTGGGGATAGAGAACTCACAAGGGAGAAGCTGGGAATATATCTTCACTTATATAACTGAGTATATGTATATATATACATCTACACACATTTTTACCTTTTGTTCTGAAATACGTAGGTCTTGCAGAAATCCCAAATCTGAAATGGGCTGATGAGAGAAAACTTATATCCAGAAACATGAAGCAAAAGCAATGTGGAAGTTCTATGTTTGGTCTTGTCTGATTTCCTGTGTGCTTCTAAATAAGTCTGTTTCTGGGGCGCCTGGGTGGCTCAGTGGGTTAAGCCTCTGCCTTCGGCTCAGGTCATGAACTCAGGGTCCTGGTATCGAGCCCCGCATCAGGCTCTCTGCTCAGCAGGGTGCCTGCTTCCTCCTCTCTCTGCCTACTTGTGATCTCTCTGTCAAATAAATAAATAAAATCTTTTAAAATAAATAAATAAATAAATAAGTCTGTTTCCTTCTCTGAACAGTGGAAAGCTGGACCAGAGCCAGGAGCCCTCCCAAATTTGATTTTCCAAGGTTTTATTCTCCAGGGGCCTCAGTATGGGTCCTGGATACAGACAAACTCCAAGAAGAGTTAACAATGAAAAAAAAAATTCCCAGGTTGGCCAGACAGGGGGGCTATCCCAGACCTAGAAGTTACACTGTGGGGGAATAAGGCAATGGCAGGAAGTATGGCATCGTAGTTAATAGGGAGGTATCCAGAGTTCCACAGCAGAGGTTCATACCCAGGCTCTGCTACTCCCTAGCTCTGCAACCTTGAGCTTGTTCTTAATGTCTCTGTGCCTTCATTTCCTCATCTGTAAATTGAGGCTAATAATAGCTACCTCAAAGGACTTGAGTGAGGAATACATAATGTGCATAAGATATTTAGAACTATGCCTACCTTCACAGTAAGTGCTCAACAGATACTTTCATATATGTTTACATGTCTATGTGCATTTATGTGTGTATGTATATGCATATGTGTGTGTGTATACACACACACACACATATATATCATATATATGTAGTGATACATATATATCACTCCAGCAGTGTTAGAGAGTCTACTAGTGGGTGTGACAGAGATTGGCAGATACCTCCCAAGAGTCTTTCAGCCTTAGGGGAAAGTAAAAGCAAACACTTGCCCAGATGCCAGGATTCTAACCTTGGCAAGCTGATCCCAGAACCTAGACTGCAGGGTTTCAGGAAGGTTGAGGGACTATGAGGTTAGGGAGGTAAATTGTAGGTTGAAGTGCGAAGGACTAACAAGTCTGGTCTGTGTCCTGCAGACAGCAAGGAAGCCTCTACAGCTATAGAGCAGAGCATGGCTGTTATCTAGAGGGTTTAGGAAGGACAGTGCAGGCTAGGTGAAGGCTGGGCTCAATGGTGGGTAAAGACTGTGGCAGGGAAGCCAACCGCGAGTTGTTTTAATCCTCCATGGAGATGAAAAAGATCTGAGTTAAGACAGCTACAGAAGGAATGTGGATGACAGTGAGGTGTTGGCATCAGAGGACCCTCCATCAGAGGATTCTGAATTCTCCCACTTGGGAGAATTGGAAAGAATCATGCTAATGACTTACATGAGAAGCTAAGAAGAAGAATATTTGAAGAGGAGAAAATGGCAAGCTCAGTTTGGGATATTAAGCTGGAGGTGTCCTAGGGCCCCCAAGGAGACATATTCCGTGATTTTTAAAATAAGAGGAGTCTGTTGCATAGGAAAGCAAGCATTCCAGGCTGGACATAGAAATCAGTGGGGACGGAGGACAATCTTGGTCAAGCCCTGGGAAGGGTTGGAATAGCTCAGGGAGGTTTCACAGAGCAGAAGAGAGCATGGCGAGAGCCCAGATTATGTGGGGTTCTGTCCTTTTCTTAGCACATCCAAAACATCGGATGCCAACATTGGGAAGCAAATCAGCTCCCATATCTTCAGCATCCTGGTATCCTCTGTGGTTCCTCTGAACCAAGCCTGGGGCCTGCCATCTAGCTCCTTGGCTCACTTTCAAAGCCTTGCTAGTCCTACACTGGAATACGCTTACCAACCACTGACCACGCTGCCCAGCCTTCCCTCTGATCTCCATCCATGGCAGGCAGCCTCCCTCAGCTGGGTTCTCATTCCCAGCTGAGTCTAACGCTCCTTCAGAAGAGACCAGCCTATGGAGGGACTTTGCTTTGGTTCTCCAACCTCATCAGGGTTCCACTGAACCACTCATATACCCAGTCAAGTGTGTCTAATGATGACTGAAGTGCCAGGACGGAGAGGACGCCTCCTTAGCTCTCCTGACTTTCCATGCTCTTATCAGCATGATCGTCACAAGGACACTTTTCAATAAAAAATTTAGTACAACAATTGCTATTTATATCCAATCCAATTCTTCTCATTTCCCATTTCTGTCTCTTTACCTATCTTTAAACTCGAAGATAGTGGGGAATAAGCTGGTAAGGCAGGGAGTAGAGAAAAAAGTAGAAGTGTGGAGAAGATTGTTAACAACACTGAAGATTTATTCTAAGTTGAATTTTCAGACTAGAGGGTTCAGGAAAGGTTAAACTTGTACTGAGTTCTCACAGACAAGATGGATATTCTCTGGCTGATCAGCTGTCTGGTCTGAGAGGATGAGTTCTCCCCTCCACAGAGGGGAGGGGTGGGTAAGCAGCTACTTCACAATCCACATGTCTGAGAGGTGATTTGATGTTTAGCTATTCTCCCTCTACAGTAAGAGTGTAGCAAGAAAGATGGTTTCCAAGTAAAGCAAGGACTATTTGGGTCAGACATAAGAAAGGACTTCTAGGGAGTGAAAACCTAATATTAGGAGAAAGTTCTAGAAATAGTATGTATCTAAGGTATTGTGGTTGTAGTTTCATGAGAAGGCAAAAAAATGGATGGGGTGAGAGCTACCTTCCATACCTGAGAAGAAAATTAAATATTCCTAAATTCTGTTGAAAAATTAGTTGGTGTGGCAGTGTGGTGAAATGTATGATGCCTGGGCTTTGAAGCCGAATGGGCATAATGTCTCATCCAAACTTCAACACTTGTTAACTGGGTGGCCCTACCCAAGTGAAAAATAACAATACTAAACCTTGGTTTTTTCATCTATAAATTAAGAACAATAAGGATTATAGTAAATTTTCTGTATTATTTTACTTGCTAGAAAAAATATGTGTAAGGCAACTCACACATAGTGGGTACTCAATTTTTTAAAACTTGGATTGGGTGTTCCATTTACTCCTGTTTTTTTTTGTTTTGTTTTGTTTTGTTTTGTTGGACACATAATAAAGCCCCAAAGCACTCAGTTCTGGTTTCTATTACACTTGAAAATGCATTCACATCTGACTGGGAGCGAGTGCAGATTCTCAGGGCAAAAAACAAACTCCATTGTCTGCTTGTTTATAATTAGTGACATATTACCCATTACATCTAGGACTGGTTGTGACTGGTGAAGGAAACAAAGGCCCTGTGAAGTGTCTAGTTTGTGCTTTGATTTAAGCTGCAGAGTTTTATGGCACAATATCCATGGCTTATTGTAATGAAAGCAAGGTCCAGGTCCCAGTGAAAATGCCCAACACCCAAATGACCCCTGGGGAATGTAAATGAAGGGGAATTTCACTTCACAGTAAAGTGAAAGCCAATCATTTGTCTTTTCATCATGTCTCCAATGCTTACCACATTGCTTCTCTAAAACACAGCCTCAATTCCCTCTCTTGGGCCAGAAGCAGATTTTTTAAAACTGTCTACATTGGGAACTACTCAAAAGCCTAGGCATTGATGTTGTATTGTATTTGTGAACGCAGGGGGCAAAGACAGGATAGCTCTACCCCAATATTAATTGTATTTGGCAAATGAAAAAGACCTACCACCTGGAGGTCTTTAACATGTTAGCAACATGGACCTATTTATACTAGCTCATCTGGACTGTGAAGGGAACTTGATGTGTGAGATGGCTGGCAGGGCTGGGTATCCTTCATGCCCATGAACAGATATGAACAAGCTACATGCTGGACCCAGATCTTTGTCTTACACTTGATGTAGCAACCTGCCTAGCCCATCTTTGCACATGTGTCTCATTATGGCTGAGTTCTTGGGCATGTTCTGAGGCACTAAATGTCATGTCTTTCTGATTTTTGTTCTCATTGTATCCCAGAAAGACCTCAGAAATCCTGGAGGTAAAAGAAGAAAGATTCTCTTAGATCACAGACCCCTCACATAAACTCTCCTGTTAGTGTTCAAATCCCCCCATCAGTTAATATGGGTTGGGTTATATGAGACACATGGCCTATATACACCAGCAAAACCTATTATACTTTGTGTATCAAGAACATGTCATGACCCATAAAGAGATGGAAAGCCAATCCATGCTCTTGGATTAGAAGAATTAATACTGCTAAAATGTCCATGTTACCCAGAGCAATCTACAGATTCAAGTCAATTACTAACTAAATAACAACAGCATTTTTTTATATAAAACTAGAAAAAATAATCCCAAAATTTGTATGGAACCTCAAAAGATCTGGAATACCCAAACTAACTAAATAAACTTACTAACTAAATAACAACAGCATTTTTTATATAAAACTAGAAAAAATAATTCTAAAATTTGTATGGAACCTCAAAAGACCTGGAATAGCCAAACAATCATGAGAAAGAAGAACAAAACTGAAGGTATCACAATTCCAGATTTCGAGATACACTTTAAGCCATAGTAATCAAAACAATGTGGTACTAGCATAAAAATAGATACATAGATAAGTGGAAGAGAATAGGGAACCTAGAAATAAACCCACATTTATATGGTCAATTAATCTACAATAGGGTGTACAAGAATGTACAATGGGAAAAAGACAGTCTCTTCAACAAATGGTTCTGGAAAAACTGGATAGCTACATGCAAAAGAATGAAACTTAACCACTTTCTTATACCAGACTCAAAAAAAAGAAGAAAAAACACCTCAAAATGGATTTAAGACCTAAAAAATGAGACCTGAAACTATAAAACTCTTAAAGAAAACATAAGCAGTAATCTCTTTGACATTGGGCTTAGCAACATTTTTCTAGATACTTTTCCTGAGACAAGGGAAACAAAGGCAAAACAAATTATTGGACAACACCAAAATAAAAAGTTTTTGCACAGTGAAGGAAACCTCAACAAAACAAAGGCAATCTACTGAATGGGAGAAGATATCAGCAAATGAAATATCCAACAATGGGTAATATCCTAAATATATTAAATACTTATATAACTCAACACCAAAAAAATCAAACAATCTGATTTTAAAATGGTCAGAAGGCTTGAATAGATATTTTCCCAAAGAAGACATAAAGATGGCCAACAGGCACATGAAAAGATGTTTAACATCACTATATCATCATCAACAAGATGTTCATCATCAAGGAAGTACAAATCAAAACTTCAATGAAGTATCACCTAGCACCTGTCAGAATGGCTAAAACCAAGAAGACAAGGAGGATGTGGTATTGGTGAGGATGTGGAGAAAAAAGGAACCCTCATACACTGTTGGTGGGAATGTAAATTGGTACAGCCACTGTGGAAAACAGTATGGAGGGTTCTCAAAAAATTAAAAATTAAAATACCATATGAGCCAATAATTGTATTATTATGCATTTACCCAAAGAAAATGAAACACTAATTCAAAGATACATGCACCTCTATGTTTATTGCATTATTATCTACGATAGTCAAGATACAGAAGCAACCTAAGTGTTGCTCTTCATCAATAGATAAATGGATAAGGAAGATTTGGTACATACACACATACATACACACACACACACACACACACACACAATGGAGTACTATGCAGCCAAAAAATTAGCTTTTCCAGTTAACACAATGTGGATGGACCTAGAAGGAGCTATACTAAGTGAGACAAGTCAAACTGAAAAAGACAAATACCATATAATTTCACTGTTATGTGGAATCTTTTTTAAAAAAAAAGTGAGTAAGCAAACAAAAAGCGGACTCAGATCTCTAAGTACAAAGTGATGGCTGCCAGGGAACAGGGAAGGTTGGAAAAAATGGGTGAAAGGGATTGGGAATTATAGACTTCCAGTTATGCAATGAGTAAAAGGCAAAGCATAAGGAATATAGTCAATGACACTGTAATAGTGATGCTTCAGGACAGGTAGTAGCTATGTTTATGGTGAACAGAGCGTAATGTATAAACTTGTCAAATCACTATGCTGTGCTCCTGAAACTAGTGTAACATATGAGACAACTAGACTCAATTTTTTTTTAAAAAAAGAAGAAGGAAAGAGAAACTGCATAAACCAAAAATATGCCCTAATCACTTAGCAATTATCTGGATGATTATCTTTAGGGCTTTTAAATAGAGCAGAGTATATCAGTCTGGGTACCAGAAGGAAAGAGGCAACTATTCAAATGGGATGACTGAAAAGAGTGTAAAGACATGCTGTGGGCAGAGCACCACAACCAGGAGTGGTGCTGCACCCAAAGGCTAGCAGCAGTGGAAATCCATTACCACCTGTACTTTCTTCCTACTGTTGCCATAACAAATTTAATGGCTTAGAATGACACCCATTTGTTCTATCACAGCTGAATAAGTCAAAACTGTACTTGTAGTGTAATTCAGCTGGGTCCTCTACTTAATCCCTCAAGGCTAAAATTATTATGCTGTCAAACCTACGTTCCTTTCAGGAGACTCTGGGAATGAGTCTGCTTCCAAGCCCATGCAGGTAGTTTGCAGAATCCAGTTCCTTATGAGCATAGGACATAGACTTGTTTCCTTACTGACTGTCACCTGGGGCTGCCCTTAGCTCCTCGAGCCTCCTCCTCTCTAGCCCAGCACCAGTATTATATCCTTCTCACACTTGGAATCTCTCGGATTTCTTTCACTGCAGCATCTTACTCCAGCTAGAGAAAGTTGATATAGATTCGTGTGATTAAATTGGGCCCACTTGGATAATCCTAGATACTCTGTTTTAGAAGGGCCATGACCTCGGGTGCCTAGTTAGCTCAGTTGGCTAAGCATCCAAATCTTGATTTGGACTCAAGTCATGATCTCAGGGTCATGAGGTCAAGCACTGCATTGGGTTTTACACTGAGCATGGAGCTTGCTTGGGACTCTTTCTCCCTTTGCCCCTGACCCCCTACTGGAGCTCATTCTCTCTCTCTCTCTCAAAAAATAAAATAAAGGGTCATGACCTTAATCACATTTGCAAATCTCCTTTTGCCATGTCATGTAATATATTCAGTTTCCAGGGATTAGGTGTGGTCATTTTGGTGGGACTATTCTGCCTCCCATGCCACCCCTAGGATTGAAGAGGTTAAGGGAGGGCACTCTTACCAGAATGCAGTGAAAACAGTAGCCCTGGTAGAGGTAGGAGCTGGGGCCATACATTGGGTGAACAACTACTGCCAAACAGCAACCTGGCAGGGAGGGATGGGGAGGAAACATTCTGAGATCTCTCTCTGCTCACTCTTACTCCATTGCCTAGGCCTAACTGGCACTCAGAGAACAAGGAAGCTGAGGCGAAGGAGTCCATAGAGTTCAACTTCCCCAGTTTCAGATTGGGGCAGATAAGAGCAGAGCGAGTCTCTAGGGATGAAAGCAGAATGGCCAGCCTGTGAAGGTATCAAGGGAATCTAGGCTGTATTCTCCTTGGGATCCAGACTTTTCTAGGCAGGTCTGGAAGAATAAATAATAGGGCACTGTTTACACGAGCAGCTTGACTCCTGAGAAAGAACACAGGGAAAGATGAGTAGAGGTGGGGATGTTGGCTTAAGGACAAGGAACTAATAAAACAAAGGGAGGCCTGATTCTAAGATTGGTGTATTATCTGTTACTCATATCAAACTCAGAGCCATTCTACTGGGCTTATGCCCAAGTCTTTGGCCAAAGGCGTTCTGTCTGATAAAGAGCAAGCAAAGATGATGACCATGATCTCTATAGAACACTGAAAGTGTGAGGAGTAGAGCATGGCCACACAAATTGGTGATGGCTGCTGTCGTTTGTAACTCATAATATATATAACCTGTGCAGGTGCTTTTAGTGTCTGCATCAGGAACCTTGGCCCAAACATTCTGCAGCCGCTGAACTAGGGAAGCCACGAGGGGCAAAGGCAAAACGGTTGCTGCTGCCTTTTGAGATGGCTAGAGCTGTTAGCACACTGAGCTGGAGCAGTAAGGGAAGAAGGTAATGCACCCCATGGGAAATTGTTGTAGGGCAAGGAGCATGGGAGAAGGGAAACAGAAATATTATTTTGTGTCTGTTATTATTATAGTATAGCCTGGGAAATGTGGAGTTACATTTAAAGACAGGTGGGGCTAAGTCTGTGTTCATCAGAGTTCTAGCAGGAAAGAAGCTGTCACACTCAAACTAAGTTATTTAAGACCAGCTTAATGAAGAGACTTGTTCCAAAGTTGAGAGTGGGAGAAAGAATCCACAAAAGATAAAGCTATGTCCTGGGGGCTAGGTAGCCACAGTAGAGAGCTATTAAAATTCCTAGGTCTGAAAGCAGAAGGGAGAAAGTGGTTACTAAGAAGGCAGAAGACAGAGTGAGCTCCAGACTTCAGTAGAGGGAAGTGGCTGCCACAGGTTGGAAACCAGGGGTTGGAGGGGCAAAGCTGATCTCTTTCTTTGAGTCTCCCAGTGTTGGAACCCTTACATGGGACAAATCTAAAGTCAGTCTCCCCAGGGAATTGAGGACTGTAAGAGGGAATAGGGAATGGATCTAGAGTGGAAAGTTAAAGATAGTTCCTGAACTGCTTTTGAATGTGCCATAGAAAGATCAGGTCAGATGTTCCGTGTGCAGTAGGAGGTCCATGGGAATTGAATCAATGCCATGAAGTAAAAAGCCACTAAACAGTTCCCTAGTGACCTGAGTTAATCAGATTTCACCAAATGCTTAACCATATTGTAGAAAAGAGTTTACATATGGGAGATGCTGGCTTGTTGCATCTACATTTGATCTCTTTCTCCTTTGAAGCAGCATGTTTCCTACAGGGTGACTTTTTAAAACTCTAACCATTTAATTTGGGAGAACAAAAAAAAATTTTTTTTTATAAAGGAAAAACTCAACTTCATATGTTTTCCTCCAAATCCCCTGACTTTCTGAGATTATGTATTTTGCTGTTGGGCAGCTTTTTCCTCCTCAGTTATACAATAAACTCTTTGTTGTTCAACATTCTATTAACCACAACCCTCTAGTAACCAGCACATCTGTAAATCTCCAGTACAATAATTGTTGTTCATAATCATGACCCTGGGGCTCTGCGTGGTCTCAAATGCCTTCCAAGCCATCAAAGAGAATGCACTAAAATGAGTTTGCGTTCCCAGAGCACACATCAACCAACCACAAAGGGCAGGAGTCCAGATAAGTGCTAGGTAGAAGAAGAAATAAAGTGGGGATTTCAAATTTGTCACAGGTAATTCAAAGTGTGGATAACAAAAATCTGTACTACATCTGTTAGAACTTCCCTCTCTCAGTGACTTTCTTCATCAACATGAACTCAACTAAAATACCCAAATACTACTTTCAATCTGTAAAAGCAGATGTCAGTGTACCCAATTAAATCACTGCTGTTTGTGCCTAATCTGTAATATCCATTGACAAATTTGAAGTTAAAAAGCTTTTAAAATTTGAAACTTTCTGAGCTTAAGAGTGAGTGAGACATACTCTCTCCCTTTGGCCACTACTACATTATAAGTCCCATCTGCTGACCACACAGCAGCAAACTCTTAAGCCATTTCCGGACTTTGGATGGACAATACCAAGCTTCACATGGGATGCTCTCCTCTCTCTGAGAAAATCTTTGTATTCGTCATGGCCACATATAAGAATGAAAGTATTAAAAAAAAAAAAGGAGAAGAAGAAAGAGATTGAAGTTGAGATGGGGCGATTTTCTGAGCAGAGAAATTAGGACTCACAAACTCAAGCTTGCTTCTTTGATAAAGCACTGCAAGAGTATGTTTCTACAGCATGAGGTGACTTTCACTCTGGAAGAGAACTAATTCATTATATCCCATGTAAGGTTTTCTATATAAGTCAATTTCAACTACTATCACAGACAATGTAGAGCTAGTTGATTGGCACAGGGAGAAAATCTGTTGCATTAGGGAAGAATAAAATATGATCCCAAACATAGTTAGCAGAAACATATCTTCACAGCAAAACTGAACGTATTTGGTTTTAAAGAAGAACAGCAAAAATTGGATACCATGATTTCCACAGATGGAGATAAGCCAATCCCTAGAAGGAAGTGTTCAAAAGATTATGGTAGAGTCCTATTTCTATAAAAAATATATAAAATTTCTTGATTCTCCATTTAATTTTTCAGAAGGGTTGAGACAGTGAGAAAATGTGTGTTTCCAATGGTGGCATTTTTTGGTATGTGATCTGAAGAGTGTGTCTTCTATAGGCACCATACTTCCTACAATTTAGCATCAGGCTTGACTTTGGTCTTACCAGAGGACAATGGCCTATCATGGGATCTCATAGTTTTTGCATATTCCAAATTTCATGTTTTTCACCCAAATATTCTACATCAGCCCAATTATCTAACTTAGAGTTTCTCAACTGGGGTGCTTCTGGCATTTTGGCTGAAACAATTCTCTCCAAGTGTGTGAGGTGTTTGGATGTTTAGTCTCTCTGGCACAATGTAACACTCCCATATCCCCAAAGTTTTTAGGACCTACACCACAATTACAAGCACTCCCTAGAAGGCATTTCTATCTCCCTTATGAGAACCACTGGCTACTTCATGTGAAGGCTCCAACAGGGGCAGCCAGTTGCAACCAGGACAGGGCCAGGCAACAGATTACTTTTCTTGCCCCATCTTTTCTGGGCCACTCATCTCCCTGCTCTTTTCCTAAAGCCACAAGTTGAGAGTCATCCATGATACAAAGATGATACAAAAAGTCCTTGTATTTGTATAGACATTTATTTTTTAAAAAGTCATGGTTTTAGGGCAAATCTGATTCATGATAGTATAGCTTTCCCAGCTCCCTTTTCTCCTATTCCCTGGGATTCCTCAGGATTAACTTCCTGTATCTCTGAACTTCTACCTAAAGTTTGGTGCCAAACTCTCCAAGACTTAAAAAGATTTTTCACACCACCTTTGCCTCCAGATAAGGCTCTCCCCGCTTAACCTGATTTCATTCTCTCCCCCAAAGCTGTCCACTGCCAGCTCCATCCTCTCAGATTATAGTAGAGACTCTCCAAAGAGAGCTGCCATTGATTCTTTTCTTCCTTGTATGTATATGCTGCTCCCTCAAGTTGAGGGATCTATTTTACTTCCCTTTGAATTTTGGCTGGTCTTTTGTCTGGCTATGACCAATCAAATGCAACAGAAATGATGAATAGTAACTTCTGAGACTTTGCAAAACCAGCTGCTATGTCAGAGGTTGGACTACTCTGAGACCACATGCTATAAGGAAGACAAAACTAAGAACATGGAGAGGCAACCAAAAGGAGTACTAAGTCAGCCAACCTATAAGCATAGCCTTCCTAGACCCGCCAGCCCAAGCACCAGCTGAATGTTAAGAATCCCAACTGACACCACATGGAGAAGAAAACTACTCAACTGAGTCCAAAATTATGAAAAATAAATTGTTGTTTTGAGCTACTAAGTTTTGGAATAATCTGTTATACAGCAATAAATAACAAAAACACAGGCTGTGTTCTAAAAAAAATCTCTGTCCCAGGCTGCATTGGGGACTATGCTTTAAATCTATTAATTTGAGCAGGACTGCAGGCTCACATCAGGAAAGGAGAGGGCCTGCTAGCTTCTGCACTAGCCCTTAGCCACTGGCATTTCTTAGACTCCTTTTAGTAGGATTCCACTTTCTTGCAGCATCTTGTCAAAGAATTTTCTTCCTATCGGTCCAACCTCTTCTTTTCATATAAAGGACACAAGAATCAGCTGTAGCTAAGCTTCCTAGGAATTGATGTTCCACTCTTGTGGTGACTCCATCCTAGTTTTATCTAGTAGATGTAATTTTTCTTCAAGGTTGTCTTGGTGACCACATGGGGACTTCCATTCTATTCCTCCAGAGATCATTTTTTCCTTGAAGTATAGACTCATGTTTAAGTAAATCAATCATATAATTTGTATGATTTATTTCTCCATTGAACACAAGTTGCTTATTTACCAAATTTTTAGAATATTCTCACATTTTCATTCTCTATGCCAAAGACTTTTTGTTACATCTCTATTCCTATGCTTTATTAACTTGTAGGAGTTCACCATTACATTTGAAAAAGAGCAAAAATGTTATGAACTGTCTGTTATTATCTCTGCATAATCCTGCCCTTCACCTCACAAAGCTTTCAAGTTCTTTCCAATCCATTTTGGGAACCAACTTCACTTTTTTTTTTTTTATTTATTTTTTCAGCATAACAGTATTCATTCTTTTTGCACAACACCCAGTGCTCCATGCAAAACGTGCCCTCCCCATTACCCACCACCTGTTCCCCCAACCTCCCACCCCTGACCCTTCAAAACCCTCAGGTTGCCCCAACCTCCCACCCCTGACCCTTCAAAACCCTCAGGTTGTTTTTCAGAGTCCATAGTCTCTTATGGTTCGCCTCCCCTCCCCAATGTCCATAGCCCACTCCCCCTCTCCCAATCCCACCTCCCCCCAGCAACCCCCAGTTTCTTTTGTGAGATTAAGAGTCATTTATGGTTTGTCTCCCTCCCAATCCCATCTTGTTTCATTTATTCTTCTCCTATCCCCCTACCCCCCCATGTTGCTTCTCCATGTCCTCATATCAGGGAGATCATATGATAGTTGTCTTTCTCCGATTGACTTATTTCACTAAGCATGATACGCTCTAGTTCCATCCACGTCGTCGCAAATGGCATGATTTCATTTCTTTTGATGGTTGCATAGTATTCCATTGTGTATATATACCACCTCTTCTTTATCCATTCATCTGTTGATGGACATCTAGGTTCTTTCCATAGTCTGGCTATTGTAGACATTGCTGCTATAAACATTCGGGTACACGTGCCCCTTCGGATCACTATGTTTGTATCTTTAGGGTAAATACCCAGTAGTGCAATTGCTGGGTCATAGGGTAGTTCTATTTTCAACATTTTGAGGAACCTCCATGCTGTTTTCCAGAGTGGTTGCACCAGCTTGCATTCCCACCAACAGTGGAGGAGGGTTCCCCTTTCTCCACATCCTCTCCAGCATCTGTCATTTCCTGACTTGTTAATTTTAGCCATTCTGACTGGTGTGAGGTGATATCTCATTGTGGTTTTGATTTGTATTTCCCTGATGCTGAGTGAAATGGAGCACTTTTTCATGTGTCTGTTGGCCATCTGGATGTCTTCTTTGCAGAAATGTCTGTTCATGTCCTCTGCCCATTTCTTGATTGGATTGTTTGTTCTTTGGGTGTTGAGTTTGCTAAGTTCCTTATAGATTTTGGATACTAGCCCTTTATCTGATATGTCGTTTGCAAATATCTTCTCCCATTCTGTCAGTTGTCT
This sequence comes from Meles meles, assembly GCF_922984935.1. NCBI lineage: Eukaryota > Metazoa > Chordata > Mammalia > Carnivora > Mustelidae > Meles > Meles meles. The sequence goes on along the minus strand of NC_060070.1, from coordinate 88,480,423 downwards.
CATAGTATTAGAAGTCCTAGCCTCAGCAATCAGACAACAGAAAGAAATTAAAGGCATCCAAATTGGTAAAGAAGAAGTCAAACTATCACTCTTCGCAGATGATATGATACTATATGTGGAAAACCCAAAAGACTCCACTCCAAAACTGCTAGAACTTGTACAGGAATTCAGTCAAGTGTCAGGATATAAAATCAATGCCCAGAAATCAGTTGCATTTCTGTACACCAACAACAAGACTGAAGAAAGAGAAATTAAGGAGTCAATCCCATTTACAATTGTACCCAAAACTATAAGATACCTAGGAATAAACCTAACCAAAGAGACTAAGAATCTATACACAGAAAATTATAAAGTACTCATGAAAGAAATTGAGGAAGACACAAAAAAATGGAAAAATGTTCCATGCTCCTGGATTGGAAGAATAAATATTGTGAAAATGTCTATGCTACCTAAAGCAATCTACACATTTAATGCAATCCCTATCAAAATAACATCCATTTTTTTCAAAGAAATGGAACAAATAATCCTAAAATTTATATGGAACCAGAAAAGACCTCGAATAGCCAAAGGAATATTGAAGAACAAAGCCAAAGTTGGTGGCATCACAATTCCGGACTTCAAGCTCTATTACAAAGCTGTCATCATCAAGACAGCATGGTACTGGCACAAAAACAGACACACAGATCAGTGGAACAGAATAGAGAGCCCCGAAATCAACCCTCAACTCTATGGTCAACTCATCTTCGACAAAGCAGGAAAGAATGTCCAATGGAAAAAAGACAGCCTCTTCAATAAATGGTGCTGGGAAAATTGGACAGCCACATGCAGAAAAATGAAATTGGACCACTTCCTTACACCACACACGAAAATAGACTCCAAATGGATGAAGGACCTCAATGTGAGAAAGGAATCCATCCAAATCCTTGAGGAGAATGCAGGCAGCAACCTCTTCGACCTCAGCCATAGCAACATCTTCCTAGGAACAACGGCAAAGGCAAGGGAAGCAAGGGCAAAAATGAACTATTGGGATTTCATCAAGATCAAAAGCTTTTGCACAGCAGAGGAAACAGTTAACAACTTCACTTTAAGTTTAGAAATCTGTAAGATGTAAATTTTGATTTGTAATCACTGTTATATAACCTTACCCATAGCAAATCCCTTGCAAAACAGAATGGAAAGCACAATTCTAAACTAGGCACCATTTGACAACTACTTTAAGAAATGAAGCACCTGGGTGCTTCAGTGGCTTGAGATTCGCCTTAGGCTCAGGTCTGATCTCAGGCTCCTAGGATTGAGCCCCGCATCAAGGCCCTGTGCTTAACAGGAGCCTGCTTCCTCCTCTCTCTCTGCCTGCCTCTCTCCCTACTTGTGATCTCTCTATCTTTTAAATAAATAAATAAAATCTTAAAAAAAGAGAAATGTTTTAATTTTTAAAAATAAAATTTATACCAGCTAGTTTATACATTCTGCTAAAATTTGGACACATCAAAGTCCAAAACATATTAGCCTGCTTAAAAAGATTATTTTACCAATGGCTGCTGCTTTGGTGATACTACTTACTGTCCTGTTCCAAAATTCATTTGGGAAACTTTGAAAACACTTTGAAGACATGTTTATAAAAGCCATATGTGTTCAACACAGAGGCAGAGGGCAAGAATTCAAAATCATGTTGATGAAACCAAAGCCAACGTTTGGAGAAATAATTGGGTTTTTTGAGCTGAGATGTATTTCTATCAGTATTTTTAAATGGCCCTGGAACTGCCACTCCTAGACTATAGGAGTAAATGACAAGGCAATACAAGAATAAGGAGTAGGAAGTCCCATGCGCCACAGAGACATCCAAAGTGGAGGTGGGTTATTTGAATTATAGATCTGGCAGTTTGGGGAAGCCTTTGGGGTTTTTCAACTCTGCCCTTACAGATATACAGCTGGGGCCACTCAGACTCTGAGGGTGGGTGAATTTAGTGAATAAAAGATGGGACAGCTCTTTCTCCAGCCCCTACAGTGTGCCACAAGTTTACATACATAATCTCAGTTAAGCGTCACAATAGCCTGGAGAGGTAGAAAACATTCAGAAATAATGGAAACAAAAGCTTCGAGAGCTTAAATAATTTGCTCAAGGTCATTCCCTACTCTGATGAGATACCCTGGGACTTGAACTCTGATCTGATGACTCAGAGACTCTTTCCTCTACACATCAGAGACCCTCTGAAGCCAAGAACAAAGACTGTTAGTTTGTCTCTGCACCACCACAGACCCCACTTTTAATCTTGGTGGATAGTTGCCAAATACGTGCCCTGGGTAATGGAGATTAGATAGAAGAGAGTGGATGGGTAAGAAAAAAAATATAAACTCACAAGTTATGAGCAGATGCTAGGTCTTGCTTGTTTCGATTTCCTAGCCCTATCTTCGCAAACACACTCTCTACATTGGACCCTCACAAAATACTGGCAGGTGTTCATGATCTTTGTTGAGTTCAATCCATAACTAATGAGAATGATGATGATGATGGTGACAATAAAAACAATGACAAAAAGTTAAAATTTAATGAGCAATTTAGTGCATGATAGACACTGTCCTACACATTCTGTAACCATTAACCCTTTGGGTGCTCATGATAACCTATGGGGAGGTACTATTCATTATTACATTTTACAGATAAGAAAACTAAGGCACAGAAATGTTAAGGAACTTGTCCAAGACTACACAGCTAGTGAAGGTCAGAATAAAAAATCAAAGTGAATCAGGCTGGCTTTAGTACCCATCCATGTTCTTAATCATTCTAATGTGTTTCTCAAACATCCTAAGAATTACTTGAAGTACTTGTTAAAAATACTCTTCCCAGTGTTTTTCTCTGGAGACTCTTATCTAGAAGGTTTGAGTTGCAACCCAGAGCACTATAATTTCAGAATCTTGTGAGATTATTACAATGAGAAACTCTTCATTTCCTTCTGCTACCTCTCACTCCTGAAGAAACCCCTCCAAAAGCACATTCGTACACTGTCCAAAGCAGGATTTTTATAAGGAAGAATGAATTTATCTAAGAGTACTAGGAGAATAACTTCCATGAGGAAAAAGGTCATTTTTTTCTTTCTCCTTCCAATACTCTTAGCTCAAAAGAAGGAGCTAGGGGTATAGATGGGGCAGGGGATGGGTTTTCCTTGAAGTCCCTGCTCTTCCTACTCAGACAAGGTTCTCTAGGCACATTATTGCAGCCTTTCTAATACTGCACATTGATCTTTCTTCTGCTGCCTCAGGAGCTTGAACAACAGAGAGGAGTCTTGGATAAAGCAGAGGAAGCCCTTTCCCCTCCATTGTCATGGTATTTGGAAAGGGTAGACACAGCCCACTGATGACTGAGGAGTCAGCAAGTTTGTAGTGGGGTCTGGATCGAGAATGGCCTCACCTGTTGTGTCAGTTAGGGTCTTCTGAGAAGCAGATATACAGATAGGATTAGACATGCAAGAGATCTATTAGGGAAAAGGGAAGGAAAGAGAAGGATAAAGGGAAAGGAAACAGGCAAAGGCTAGGGCATCCTTTGAATTGTGATTTGGTCTGACATCTGTGAAAGGAAAGAGGGAAGCAGGGATTGTGTTGGAAAGGCTTCCAACTGCAGCTAAGTCCTGAGAAAGGCTTGGCCTGAGAAAGTTTAGGAGTTTCTGAGCAAAGGTTGCCTGTCAGGAGAGTCTTGCACTGTAAAGGCTGACTTGGCTCTAGTGTTACCACCGTGCTTAGTCATTGTCTAGGGCCAGTCTGGAGCAAGAGAGACCTTGGACTGAGTGCTATGGTGGATCCACAGCTGTGGTAGCTGGAGGATCTTAGCCAGCATACTCTCTGGTGCAGGTTCTTTGGGGAGAGATCTGAGGGCATCCCTCCATAGATGTCACATATGCATGGTTAGGGAATTTGTGCTTAATACTGCAAGCAAAGAGCATTTCAGAAAATGCACTGTGGAGATTAAAAGACTGCTCAGTAGGATACTGCAGAAATCCAGCCAAGAATGGAAAAGAACTGAATTTGAGGAAATAACTCTGTGAAGGGAGGCATGAGCTAGATTCAAGAAAGCGAAGAAGTTAAAAATGTTAGCTCTCCAAAAGACAATATTCAGAAGATGAAAAAGCAAGTCATAGACTGTGCAAAATGTTGGCAAAACATACACCTGATATAGGATTTGTATCCAGAAAATTTAAGCAGCTTTTACCACTCTATGATTAGAGACAACTCAACAAAAAGAGAAAAAGATGTCGAATAGATACGACATCAAAGAAGATAAATGGGGGTGCCTGGGTGGCTCAGTGGGTTAATGCCTCTGCCTTCAGCTCAGGTCACAATCTCAGGGTCCTGAGATCGAGCCCCGCATCGGGCTCTCTGCTCAGCAGGGAGCCTGCTTCCCCCTCTCTCTCTTTGCCTGCCTATCTGCCTCCTTGTGATTTGTCTGTCAAATTAATTAATTAATTAATTAAAATTTTTTTAAAGAAGAAGATGACAAATTTCTTGAGAAGCTGATCAATATCATTAGTCATTAGAGAAATACAAACTAAATAATAATGAAATCTCCCATTACTCCTATTAGAATGGCAACTATTAAAAGCTAAACTATATCAAGTTTTGATGAGGATGTGGAAAAACTGGAACCTAAATACACTGCTGGTGGGATGGTAAAAGACAACCTCTCTCACTTGTAAAACAGTTTGGCAGCTTTTTTTTTTTTAATTAGCTTTGACTTTAGTCTTTATTTTTCTCAGGCCTTGGAAAAATTAGCATATCGGGGGTTTTTTATGTTATGTTAGTCACCATACAGTACATCATTAGTTTTACGACATTAGTCATGTCCCATGTTTCATTGTTTGCATATAACACCCAGAGCTCCATGCAATCTGTGCCCTCCTTTATACCCACCACCAGGCTAACCCATCCTCCCACTCTCTCCCCTCTAAAACCCTCAGTTTGTTTCCCAGAGTCCATAGTCTCTCAGAGGAGAGTTTGTCTCCCTCTCTGATTTCACCCTCACTTCATTTTCCCCTTCCTTCTCCTAATGTCCTCCATGCTATTCCTTATGTTCCACAAATAAGTGAAACCATATGATAACTGACTGTCTCTACTAGACTTATTTTACTTAGCATAATCTCCTCCAGTTCCATCCATGTTGATGCAAAAGTTGGGTATTCATCCTTTCGGATGTCTGAGTCATATTCCATTGTATATATAAACCACATCTTCTTTATCCATTCATTTGTTGAAGGGCATCTAAGCTCTCTCCAAAGTTTGGCAATTGTGGACATTGCTGCTATAAACATTGGGGTGCATATGGCCCTTATTTCCACTACATCTGTATCTTTGGAGTAAATACCCAGTAGTGCAATTGCTGGGTCATAGGATAGCTCTATTTTTAACATTTTGAGGAACCCCCACACTGTTTGCCAAAGTGACTGTACCACTGTGCATTCTCACCAACAGTGTAAGAGGATTCCCCTTTCTCCACAACCTAACATTTGTTGATTCTTGCCTTGTTAATTTTTGCCATTCTAACTGGTGTAAGGTGGTATCTCATTATAGTTTTGATTTGAATTTCCCTGATGGCTAATGATGATGAACATTTTTTCATGTGTCATTCAATTATGCCCTACACAAAGATAAACTCTATATGAGTGAAAGACCTCAATGTGAGAGAGGAATCCATCAAAGTCCTAGAGGAGAACATAGGCAGTAACCTCTTCAATATCAGCCACAGCAACTTCTTTCAAGACACATCTCCAAAGGCAAAGAAAACCAAAGCAAAAATGAACTTTGGGACTTCATCAAGATAAAAGCTTCAGCACAGCAAAGTAAACCATCAACAAAACAAAGAGGCAACCCACAGGATGAGAGAAGATATTTGCAGATGCTACTACAGAAAAAGGGCTAATATCCAGTTTGGCAGTTTCTTAAAAAGTTAAACCCACTTATCATGTAAACCAGTAATTCCAGGCCTAGATGTCTACCCAAGAGAAATGAAAACCTACATCCACACTAAGATTTACATGAGGATGTTCATAGCAATGCTAGTCATAGTAGCCAGAAACTGGAAAGGCAACCAAAATATCCATAGATAAGCATCACATGGTATACCCATATGATGGAACATCATATTATAGTTATAAATTATAATTATAAAAAGGAACTAACCATTATCATAAAATTATAAAAAGGAACTAAATTTATATCAATTATAAAATTATACATTATAGCAATTATAAAAAGGAACTAACCATTAATACATGCAATAAGACAGATGAATTTCAAAAACATGAAAAAATGAAAGAAGCTAGACACGAAAGACTTCATATTGTGTGAATTTATTTACATGACATTTCTAAAAATGCAAAATTGTAGAAGCAGATAAGTGGTTATCTGAGGCCAGGGAAGGAGTGCAAAGAGGTGTAGGGAACTTTTTGTTGTAATGAGAGTATTTTAAAACTGGATTGTGATTATGGTTACATACTTACATACATTTATTAAGACACCTTGAAGAACATATTTAACATGGGTGAGTTTAATGGAATGTAAATTAAATCTCAAATAACTATTAAAAATGAAAAGAGTTAAGAAGGCAAACGAGATGGGCCATGGTAACTGAATTGCTAGAGAGTAAGACTGAAGGAACTGTCATGAACAATGACAAGGTCTCATTGGCTAGGGTCCAGTAGGAAGGATAGTGTTATAAAATAGTGTTTGGAATATAAGGAAGAGCAGATTTGGAGGTTAGCTTTGGACATATTAATTTTGAGCTGACTGTTGAACACTCAAGTGGAGGTTTCCAGTAAAGACTTGGAATCAGTGGTGTAGAGGTCATGAAAGGGATATGAGTTGCACAGTGATTGAGAATCATACACTTTTAGGAGGTGGTTGAAACTATATGAGTGGCTGAGATCATACAGAGAGAATGTTCAGTGTGAGGGATCCTAGTTCAACTGAAATACATTTCCAACTAATTATGAGTAGCCCAATGAAGGTCTGTTTCCTTACAGAGTGCTTCACTACTTATGTGCTGATAGGAAGGTATTTTCCCATATTTCATATATTTGTCTGATAGCTCAAGACATTGGAAATTCTGCTTCTGAATATCAGAACTATTAAGCAGAAGTAATTTAATCTAGACTGTGCTGTCAAATATTTATCTTATGTCACATAACTGGAAGCTGAACTATAGCAAATTAATAATATCTGAGGATTTTCCATCTGCATGACAACGGACTAAAACACTCTTAGGATTGCAAGGGAATTTAAGTCTCAGAAGCTGATTACAAGAAGTATATAATCCAATCTTATAGATTCTATACCTTTTCAGCATAGGGATCCTGAGGTGGGCTAGGAATGATGGGAAAAGGACTAAGAATTCATTGCCCTATAAGGATAAAGAAAAAACTATAAAGATCTGTTGGGTTGCTTGTCTCTAAAATAAGCCTTGACTGGAAGTAAATTTAAGGAAACAGCTGAGGCCAAAAGGGCTTCTGTTTTGTTTCAAAAAAGTTAGTTTCTTGTGGGTTTCTTTTTTAAGCTTGCATTGGTCATTTTATTTGAAGTAAATTTCATCCTGATTTTCCAAGAGGCATGGTAAGCATTATTTTCAGAAGCCATTAATATGTTGTGCAATTCCTTGCAAAATGGGTGTGTTCCAGACAAAAGAGAAATGAGGCAGGCCCCTTGGCCCTTTCATAAACAACCTTCCCACATGGAAATGCAGATGCAGGAACTTGAGCTAGATCTGACAAGTGAGTTGAGTTATGAAAGAGAAAGGCAACTCTATAAAACTCTAGCCAGAGGGAAAGAGCTTATTGGCTGAGATTGACAAATGGGTAATGAGGCCTCTGAAATCCACTGAGGAGAAGAAAAAGAAGCAGGTATTAAGAAGTGAGAACACAGAGAGACAACATGTTCTGACAATATTGGGTAGCATCCCCCTACAATGCATTATGTGGACAACTACAGTCATGCTCTGAATGACCCAATAGCTCCAGGTAAGAAAGGGCAGAGTGGGCCATTGGTTCCATTGTCAGACAAGAGAAGGAACCTACATACTATGTTAGGTCTATGCAAACTCTGGGTAAGCTTGAAATAAAATGTGGTCAAAGAATGGCATGTCCCTGCTGTCCTCCAATTGAGTATCAGCCAAGAGCTCCAGGATGACCTGGAGGAAGGAGCATGGCACCATATCAGCATCCACAGTTTATGCTTCAGTGGGACCCAGTGCCAATGTCCCACCACTAAGGTAGATACGTCTCCAAAGATACAATTTCAGAACTGTCTCTGGCAATTAAATACTGCTGCAAAAAAGCAAAATGTATTAACATCCTTTGGGAATTTCTTTATCCTTTTGTATGCAAGAAATGGATTTTTTTTCCCAAATCCAAGTTTTTCAGCTTAAGCTATATTTTTAAATTATCTAAAAATCACTTTCAAGAGGAAGAATTTAGTATATATACCCTGTAGAGTATTTAAGTAAAGTTTAAAAAAAAAGTGAATTTGGATTTATTTCTGGTTTACGCAAGCTCTATTCAATTATGTCCATAGTATTTCTTTACTGCTTACAAATCTTAAATGGACTCCTACCACCATAAAAGAAAACCCTCATGACTTAAAAAAAAAAAAATGGGCAGATGATCTATCTCTATATAATCTTGCTGATTATTAGGATAAATAACAAGCACACACAGAGATTCTTACACAGTTATTATAATCACCACATTTTGCTTCAGAATTGTCATTGTTCTTGTTCTTAAAGGTATTGCTACCAGAATACATGGGACAAAAAACCTGGTGTGAGGTGGAGTTCACATATTGCCGAGGGCTTGAGTAGAAATGGGCAGGGATCTAGCAAGAGGTCCCGACTCCTTCTGGTCCTCCCTCCCGTGGAGGGAGTTGCACATCTACTGAGGCTCCCATAAAGTTTTTGGCCCCAACCACATATCTACCTGCCCTGGATAGGACTGTACATTCTTGTGTCTATATCTGGCTTTGATGCCTCTGAATTCTGTAATTTTCTTTAAGAAAATTTTCTTTAAGAAAATTTTCTAAGAAAAATTTTGTGCTTTTGGACACATTGAGTACTTGGACTTTATTTTTAATACTTACTGATTTTCTTCCTGAATTGGGCTTTATTGAGTCTGTTTGGTTTGAAATTTGTCCCATCTCATTGGATGCATAATGAGACAGAGATGATCTAACACAGTGGAGACTCACAAGCCAGTTTCTTCTTCATCATTCAGGTTTCACATTTGACTTTGAAACCAGAATCATAGGGAAAGCCAGAAAACACAGAACATTCCTTAATATTTCAGGCTTTTTAGATGCCATATCAAAAAGGCACAATATTTCATAATCTGTTGGTTCGCTATAGGTGTTAGTTTCATCTCATAAATAAAATGCCCTAACTAGTCTCATTGACACTTTTGTTGAAAGATCATATTTGTATCTTAAGTTTCTTCTTTTGTTGTCATTGTTTTTCAGTGACACTAAGGACCCATTTTATGTTCTCCAAAGTGCTTGTCTTGGCCATAATTTACATTTAAGAACCAAATTGCCAACACAGATACACCCTTCATATCAAAGAATCTGCCTGCTTAATGAAAAACATTGTTCTATAGCTACACTCTCAATTTGGTGCTTGGGTGTAAAGATCAGTCATCATATTTAAAATAAAATTTTTTTCTTCCCTCAGAATAAGTGTCCTACCATAAAATATTGAAATGCATTTTATAAATTATTCAAGACATATTTATAAGGATTGTTATTTTTAAAGTCATTTGCTCTTAAGTAAATTAATATATCTGCTTGTTTGCTAATACTCTAGGTAAAGATGCATTTTTTTTGTTAACCACATTTTTAGGTTAAAAAAGAATATCATTCACATTTTATAGAGTGCCTAAATCACCACGTTTATTGCTATTGGCCTCAGTGCAATACGGAAATGAAATTTGTGTATTCCTTCTAAGACATATTATATTTCCCAATATATATTCCATCTCATATTGTTTTCTTACACAGTGACTCTTCTCACTTTGAGCCTGAATGGGGGTTTTGACTGCATCAATGAGCTAAAGATAACAGAAAAATGCTATCTGACTTCCCAGCTAAGTGGTAATAGTTTTAGCCTTATTCTTTCTGTCTATCTGTTTTTCTCTCTCTAAAAGTGCTGATTCTGGAGGAAGCCAACTCTAAGCTATGAGGAAGCTCAGATTACTCCATGAGGAAAGTCTCATGGAGAAGTCCTTATAGAAATTTGCTGAGACTCTTAGCTAATGGTCATCATGAAGAGCCAGATATGGGCATGAAAGAGAGTGTAGGTGCCTTCAGATGATTACATGATTCCTATCCCCTGCTACAAGTCTTCCAGCAGAGACTCCACACATTGTGAAACAAAGAAAAGCCTTGCTCATCCTATCCTTTCTGAACTCCTGACCCATAGAATCCATGAGCAAAATAAATGATTGTTTTATGCCACTGAGTCTTAGGTGATTTGTTACACATCCATTGTACCTAGAACACTTCTTTTTCTCTTCCCAGTTTTTCCTTTCCTAGTCCTCTAAGGTTAGTACAGAATGGCACGGGGAATGTCAAGGAAGTTGTGATAATAAGACTGGTAAAATGACTTGATACTTTTGTTTTATTTTTCTTTCCTGCTTCTTTTGGTTAAGAAATGTTTAGTTAAGGGGCACCTGGGTGGCTCAGTGGGTTAAGCCTCTGCCTTCGACTCAGGTCATGATCCCAGGGTCCTGGGATCGAGCCCCATATCGGGCTCTCTGCCCAGCAAGGAGCCTGCTTCCATTCCCCTCTCTCTCTCTGCCTGCCTCTCTGCCTACTTGTGATCTCTGTCTGTCAAATAAATAAATAAATAAAATCTTTAAAAAAAGAAATGTTTAGTTAAGAAATGGTAAAGAAAGTGAACTCTAGAGCTGAACTGCTTTGTTAGAATCCTTGTCATGCACCTCACTAATTGTGTGACCATGGAAAAGTTATTTAATACTTTTCTCATCTGTAAAGTAGCAATAATAATCATACCTATCAAAGAGGGTTACTGAGATAACTAAATGAGCTAATACACTTAAAAGGCTTAGAATAGGACCTTGTACATAGTAAGAGCTCATTAAAATATTAGTTTACCTTTAAGGTAAAGGTAATATTACCTTTACCTTAAAGCTTCATTTTATTTTTTTTATCATTTATGTTTAATACAAAAATATATTTCAATATAAATAGAAATTTTAAACACACACAATACCAATACCCTATCAATTGACTTCATTTTTCCAAGTTCTCTTCAGGTCCCCATTTTTACATAAACATTATTATGATTATTATTATTATTATTATTTTAGAGAGAGAGAGCATGTGTGTGTGTGTGTGTGTGTGTGTGTGTGTGTGCATGCACGCACGAGTTGGGGGGAGGAACCAGGGGAGAGGGAGAGAGAGAATCTTGGGCTCCAGGCCCAGCATAGAGCCTGACACGCTGCTCAATCTCACAACTGTGAGATCATGACCTAAGCTGAAATCAAGAGGCAGAGGTTAACTGACAGAGGCACCCAGGCAACCTTCAACCCTACACAAACATTATTTTTAAAGTCATAATCATTGCAAAGACCTGGGAGGACAGATATCATTAATTAGGGTCCATTCTATGAGAAGATTATCATTGTGAGCCAGACAGCTGCCCCAAGAGGTGGAAATATCCCATCTTATAGATGAATAAACTATCATTCTTTTGGTCAACAGTATACAGATATCAAAATTATAAGTTAGAGGACTAAGTAACACTATGTGTATAATGTAATATGAAATGAAAAGAGTAAGATATAGAACTCCAGATAATAGACTTATTAGAGATAGACCATTTAAAAAGCTGTATTTAATATATCCAATGAGCTAAGAAGACAGACTGAAAGTTACAGCATGGAATTGGAACCCATACAAAGTGACCTGAATGTTTGAAAAGCAATTGAATAAAAACTCTGAGAGTGAAAACTATAATTGCCAAACTAAGACCTCTGTGGATAGATGTAGTAGCATTCAAAGAGGGATTTAGAGAATTGGAAAATGGGTTCAAAAATATTTTTAAAATGAAGCATCAAGAAACAAACACATATAAAAACCCTAGAAAATCAGAAGCAAAGATAAGGTGCTTAGAGTACATAATGAGGAATTTTAGGATGTCTAATTGGATTCAAGAAGAAAAAGTGAAAGAGAAAGGATAAGAAGCAGTATTTGAAGAATGATGGATGAAAATTTGACAGTATTGATGAAAACCGTCAATCTGGGGTTTCATGTTCCCATTCAAGGAGCTTACTGAGTCAAGAACAAGAAAAATAAAGGAAATTCATACTTGGACATACTAAGAGAAACTACAGAAAACCAAGACCAAAAAAAAAAAAAAATCTTAAATCTCCCCAAAGGAAAAAAGAGACTACCTCAAAATACACTATAATTAGATGGACAGCTGACTTCTCAATAGTAGCAATAGAAGCCAGACGCCAACAGATTGATGTCATTGATGTGCTGAAGAAAAAATAAGTAACTTCTGGGTCGGGGTTTCATATGTAGCAGAGCAGCTCCCTCGCTGCGATCTATTGAAAGTCAGCCCTCGACACAAGGGTTTGTATTAAAAAAAAAAAAAAAGTAACCAATAATCTAGAATTCTTCACCCAGAAAAATATTCTTCAGGAAAGTTATTCTTTAAGGTTTTATTTTATTTTATTTTGTTTTAGAGCACAAGTGAGGTTCGGGGTGGGGGGGGTAAGAGGGAGAGGAGAGAATCCTAAGCAGTTTCCACGCCTGGCATGGAGCCCAAGCAGAGCTCAGTTTCACAACCCTGAGATCATGACCTGAGCCAAAATCAAGAGTTGGATGCTTAACCAACTGAGCCACCCAGGTGCCTCAGGAAAGATACTGTCTTTTAATCATTGAGATGATCATCACTAATCGATCACAGTGAATTATTTTCCTAAAGGTTCTCTGTAGGTAGAAGAAAATAATCTCAAATCTCAAATTACATAATCTGAATGGTCAAGTTAAGGTTTAAATAAATTTTTAAAATGTTATCTTTAGGTTTTTTAACAAGGGAAGGAGAGATAATTTTCACTATGTACCATTTTTGTTCCTTTTGATTGTATTTCTGATTTAAGAAGCCTATATAGAAAGTATTTTTCTTAGTACACACTATATGTTGATACAACTAGATTAAATGAAACTTAACCCAAAAGTTGTTGTGGTCAGAAAATAGAAAAGAATGTAACGACTTTCAGGACCACTATGGGATGTTGTGTATTAACATTATCTCAGCCATAAAGTTTTGCATATATTTATCTCTAGACAGTGGAGACCAGGCTGTGGGTATAATGAAAAACTAGCCAGCAGAATGTGAAAATATGGAACACTTTCTATCTTACATATTATCTGTGGATAATATGTTCAGAAGGACATACTGGATTCAAGACTACAAATTTTGCTTGTCATTTCCATTTAACCATAGTATCACAAAAATGTTATGGCTGGTGTTATCCCACATTGTACAAACACTCATATTAATAAACCATAGAGAATCAAATAGATCAAATCATAGTAGTTTAGAGTTGGAAATTACTCAGAAACATAGGTATTATGTCTCTACTCTGCCTGAGAAGTTTGAACACATCCACTGATGAGGAGCTCATTGCTGATTCTGGAGGAATTGCTTTCCTGCTGATTCTGGAACTCAGTGCTTTCTGTTTTATTCCTGAACATTAGCAATTCTCTGAAAGATTTGTAAGTAAGCCCAATTTTCCTGCCTATGACTTATTATTGGTGTAGCTTTGTTCTTTCTATGGTAACACAGGACAAGCATACTCCTTCTATAACACAGATCACCAAATTTTAAAAGATGACGATAATGTCTCCCTTTAGTATTTACTATTGTAGGTTAAATGTCTACGTTGCAATCTGCCTGCATTTGGCTAGTCAGGAGAGAAACAATCTGATTCAAGGAGAGGATGGGATGCATGGGTGGGTGGGACGAGAAGTAGAAAATATCAAGGCAGAGAAGGGGAGGTGAGCTTTGAGGGAATAAACAGAGCCAGCACATGCTTTATAAGGTTAAATATAACTTTTATGTTCTTGGTGACTATTTTTTTTAAAATTCAGGATTCCTATTAAAAGTAGGAAGACTATTTTTGACCATGTTGTAAAGATACAAATCTGGGGCTCAAAGTAACCTAAGAACTTACCCTGGTAAAATGATGACATCTTATTCTGAGATATGCTCCTAAAGGCAGTATCAATCTATAACCTTACATTTGAAACAGCATACTATAATAAAGGATTCCAATTAAAATTATCTAGCTAAAGATCTTAGTAAAAGGAAATATACTTGTGAGGTCCAGCCAACTCCAGTAATGTAACTGTAGAATGTACCCGTGGAGCAAGGAATCCCAGAAAATGCATTTCTCTCTTTGGGGATATAGGTAAAACAAGGAACAGCCTGTCATTTCATGTTGATGTTCACTGAGCATTGCAATGGACACTTGAACAATAACTAATGATCAGAGATTGTTAGTATTCTTGGGGAAAGATTAAATTTTAATGGCTTTTTCTATTGTCATGAAACTTGGCTCTTACAGCTCAGAACCTGTGCCAACACTCTTGTATAAATCATAACATAACAACTTGATAGACATTGCAGTTGTTAAGCCCTATCACAAGTAAGGACAACTAAGAAATGACAGCGTTTACATTCTATAATTCTATACAAACTGATCCTATTAAAGGAGACTCAGAAAATCTGCTCAGAGCACATTCTTGAAGAATGGGCTAGGCTGAAAAAAAATCCATGAGAAGATGCTAACTTGTCGGATCCACGGCTACAAATATTCACTTGTGTGTTTACCCTGGCAAATTAATGACTTGTGATGGGTTTTATGTTGACCCCACTGTCTCTGGGACACATGACGGGAAGATGGACAAGTTTTCAGCCAGTTATTGTTCTAATATGCTGTGTAACAAAACTCAGTGGCTTATAAACAATAAGTGTTTTGTTTTTCTTTTTTTTTCCATTTTATTTATTTTTTTCAGCATAACAGTATTCATTGTTTTTGCACAACACCCAGTGCTCCATGCAAAACGTGCCCTCCCTATTACCCACCACCTGTTCCCCCAACCTCCCACCCCTGACCCTTCAAACCCTCAGGTTGTTTTTCAGAGTCCATAGTCTCTTATGGTTTGCCTACCCTCCCCAATGTCCATAGCCCACTCCCCCTCTCCCAATCCCACCTCCCCCCAGCAACCCCCAGTTTCTTTTGTGAGATTAAGAGTCATTTATGGTTTGTCTCCCTCCCAATCCCATCTTGCTTCATTTATTCTTCTCCTATCCCCCTAACCCCCCATGTTGCTTCTCCATGTCCTCATATCAGGGAGATCATATGATAGTTGTCTTTCTCCGATTGACTTATTTCACTAAGCATGATACGCTCTAGTTCCATCCACGTCGTCGCAAATGGCAAGATTTCATTTCTTTTGATGGCTGCATAGTATTCCATTGTGTATATATACCACATCTTCTTTATCCATTCATCTGTTGATGGACATCTAGGTTCTTTCCATAGTTTGGCTATTGTAGGCATTGCTGCTATAAACATTCGGATACACGTGCCCCTTCGGATCACTATGTTTGTATCTTTAGGGTAAATACCTAGTAGTGCAATTGCTGGGTCATAGGGTAGTTCTATTTTCAACATTTTGAGGAACCTCCATGCTGTTTTACAGAGTGGTTGCACCAACTTGCATTCCCACCAACAGTGGAGGAGGGTTCCCCTTTCTCCGCATCCTCGCCAGCATCTGTCATTTCCTGACTTGTTAATTTTAGCCATTCTGACTGGTGTGAGGTGATATCTCATTGTGGTTTTGATTTGTATTTCCCTGATGCCGAGTAACGTGGAGCACTTTTTCATGTGTCTGTTGGCCATCTGGATGTCTTCTTTGCAGAAATGTCTGTTCATGTCCTCTGCCCATTTCTTGATTGGATTGTTTGTTCTTTGGGTGTTGAGTTTGCTAAGTTCCTTATAGATTTTGGATACTAGCCCTTTATCTGATATGTCGTTTGCAAATATCTTCTCCCATTCTGTCAGTTGTCTTTTGGTTTTGTTAACTGTTTCCTTTGCTGTGCAAAAGCTTTTGATCTTGATGAAATCCCAATAGTTTATTTTTGCCCTTGCTTCCCTTGCCTTTGCCGTTGTTCCTAGGAAGACGTTGCTGCGGCTGAGGTGGAAGAGGTTGCTGCCTGCATTCTCCTCAAGGATTTGGATGGATTCCTTTCTCACATTGAGGTCCTTCATCCATTTGGAGTCTATTTTCGTGTGTGGTGTAAGGAAGTGGTCCAATTTCATTTTTCTGCATGTGGCTGTCCAATTTTCCCAGCACCATTTATTGAAGAGGCTGTCTTTTTTCCATTGGACATTCTTTCCTGCTTTGTCGAAGATTAGTTGACCATTGAGTTGAGGGTCGATTTCTGGGCTCTCTATTCTGTTCCACTGATCTATGTGTCTGTTTTTGTGCCAGTACCATGTTGTCTTGATGATGACAGCTTTGTAATAGAGCTTGAAGTCCGGAATTGTGATGCCACCAACTTTGCCTTTCTTTTTCAATATTCCTTTGGCTATTCGAGATCTTTTCTGGTTCCATATAAATTTTAGGATTATTTGTTCCATTTCTTTGAAAAAGATGGATGTTATTTTGATAGGGATTGCATTAAATGTGTAGATTGCTTTAGGGAGCATAGACATTTTCACAATATTTATTCTTCCAATCCAGGAGCATGGAACATTTTTCCATTTCTTTGTGTCTTCCTCAATTTCTTTCATGAGTACTTTATAATTTTCTGTGTATGGATTCTTAGCCTCTTTGGTTAGGTTTATTCCTAGGTATCTTATAGTTTTGGGTACAATTGTAAATGGGATTGACTCCTTAATTTCTCTTTCTACTGTCTTGTTGTTGGTGTACAGAAATGCAACTGATTTCTGTGCATTGATTTTATATCCTGACACTTTACTGAATTCCTGTACAAGTTCTAGCAGTTTTGGAGTGGAGTCTTTTGGGTTTTCCACATATAGTATCATATCATCTGCGAAGAGTGATAGTTTGACTTCTCCTTTGCTGATTTGGATGCCTTTAATTTCTTTTTGTTGTCTGATTGCTGAGGCTAGAACTTCTAGTACTATGTTGAATAGCAGTGGTGATAATGGACATCCCTGCCGTGTTCCTGACCTTAACAGAAAAGCTTTCAATTTTTCTCCATTGAGAATTATATTTGCGGTGGGTTTTTCATAGATGGCTTTGATAATATTGAGGTATGTGCCCTCTATCCCCACACTTTGAAGAGTTTTGATCAGGAAGGGATGCTGTACTTTGTCACATGCTTTTTTGGCATCTATTGAGAGTATCATATGGTTCTTGTTCTTTCTTTTATTAATGTGTTGTATCACATTGATTGATTTGCAGATGTTGAACCAAACTTGCAGCCCTGGAATAAATCCCACTTGGTCGTGGTGAATAATCCTTTTAATGTACTGTTGAATCCTATTGACTAGTGTTTTGGTGAGAATTTTTGCATCTGTGCTCATCAAGGATATTGGTCTGTAGTTCTCTTTTTTGGTGGGATCCTTGTCTGGTTTTGGGATCAAGGTGATGCTAGCCTCATAAAATGAGTTTGGAAGTTTTCCTTCCATTTCTATTTTTTGGAACAGTTTCAGGAGAATAGGAATTAGTTCTTCTTTAAATGTGTGGTAGAATTCCCCTGGGAAGCCGTCTGGCCCTGGGCTATTGTTTGTTTGGAGATTTTTGATGACTGTTTTAATCTCCTTACTGGTTATGGGCCTGTTCAGGTTTTCTATTTCTTCCTGGTTCGGTTGTGGTAGTTTATATGTCTCTAGGAATGCATCCATTTCTTCCAGATTGTCAAATTTGTTGGTGTAGAGTTGCTCATAGTATGTTCTTATAATTGTCTGTATTTCCTTAGTGTTAGTTGTGATCTCTCCTCTTTCATTCATGATTTTATTTGGGTCCTCTCTCTTTTCTTTTTGATAAGTCTGGCCAGGAGTTTATCAATCTTATTGATTGTTTCAAAGAACCAGCTCCTAGTTTCATTGATTTTTTTCTTTTTTTCTTTTTTCTTTTTTTTTTTTTTGGTT
Source organism: Meles meles (assembly GCF_922984935.1). Taxonomy (NCBI): domain Eukaryota; kingdom Metazoa; phylum Chordata; class Mammalia; order Carnivora; family Mustelidae; genus Meles; species Meles meles. Next base: position 88,462,238 of record NC_060070.1, on the reverse strand, counting down.
TCTATTTCATGGATTTCTGCTCTGATCTTTATGATTTCTCTTCTCCTGCTGGGTTTAGGGTTTCTTTCTTGTTCTTTCTCCAGCTCCTTTACGTGTAGGGTTAGGTTGTGTACTTGAGACCTTTCTTGTTTCTTGAGAAAGGCTTGTACCGCTATATATTTTCCTCTCAGGACTGCCTTTGCTGTGTCCCACAGATTTTGAACTGTTGTGTTTTCATTATCATTTGTTTCCGTGAATTTTTTCAGTTCTTCCTTAATTTCCTGGTTGGCCCATTCATTCTTTAGAAGGATGCTGTTTAGTCTCCATGTATTTGGGTTCTTTCCAGCTTTCCTCTTGTGATTGAGTTCTAGCTTCAGAGCATTGTGGTCTGAAAATATGCAGGGAATGATCCCAATCTTTTGATACCGGTTCAGACCTGATTTGTGACCCAGGATGTGATCTATTCTGGAGAAGGTTCCATGTGCACTAGAGAAGAATGTGTATTCTGTTGCTTTGGGATGAAATGTTCTGAATATATCTGTGATGTCTATCTGGTCCAGTGTGTCATTTAAGGCCTTTATTTCCTTGTTGATCTTTTGCTTGGATGATCTGTCCATTTCAGTGAGGGGAGTGTGAAAGTCCCCTACTATTATTGTATTATTATGGATGTGTTTCTTTGATTTTGTTATTAATTGGTTGATATAGTTGGCTGCTCCCACGTTAGGGGCATAGATATTTAAAATCGTTAGATCTTCTTTTTGGACAGACCCTTTGAGTAGGATATAGTGTCCTTCCTCATCTCTTATTATAGTCTTTGGCTTAAAATCTAATTGATCTGATATAAGGATTGCCACCCCAGCTTTCTTCTGATGCCCATTAGCATGGTAAATTGTTTTCCACCCCCTCACTTTAAATCTGGAGGTGTCTTCACGTCTAAAATGAGTTTCTTGTAGGCAACATACTGATGGGTTTTGTTTTTTTATCCATTCTGATACCCTGTGTCTTTTGATTGGGGCATTTAGCCCATTAACATTCAGGGTAACTATTGAGAGATATGAATTTAGTGCCATTATTAGCCTGTAAGGTGACTGTTACTGTATATTGTCTCTGTACCTTTCTGATCTACTACTTTTAGGCTCTCTCTTTGCTTAGAGGACCCCTTTCAATATTTCCTGGAGAGCTGGTTTGGTGTTTGCAAATTCTTTCAGTTTTTGTTTGTCCTGGAAGCTTTTGATCTCTCCTTCTATTTTCAATGATAGCCTAGCTGGATAGAGTATTCTTGGTTGCATGTTTTTCTCGTTGAGTGCTCTGAATATATCATGCCAGCTCTTTCTGGCCTGCCAGGTCTCTGTGGATAAGTCTGCTGCCAATCTAATATTTTTACCATTGTATGTTATAGACTTCTTTTCCCGGGCTGCTTTCAGGATTTTCTCTTTGTCACTAAGACTTGTAAATTTTACTATTAGGTGACGGGGTGTGGACCTATTCTTGTTGACTTTGAGGGGGGTTCTCTGCATCTTCTGGATTTTGATGCTTGTTCCCTTTGCCATATTAGGGAAATTCTCTCCAATAATTCTCTCCAATAGACCTTCTGCTCCCCTCTCTCTTTCTTCTTCTTCTGGAATCCCAATTATTCTAATGTTGTTTCGTCTTATGGTGTCACTTATCTCTCGAATTCTCCCCTCATGGTCCAGTAGCTGTTTGTCCCTCTTTTGTTCAGCTTCTTTATTCTCTGTCATTTGGTCTTTTATATCACTAATTCTTTCTTCTGCCTCATTTATCCCAGCAGTGAGAGCCTCCATTTTTGATTGCACCTCATTAATAGCTTTTTTGATTTCAACTTGGTTAGATTTTAGTTCTTTAATTTCTCCAGAAAGGGCTTTAATTTCTCCAGAGAGGGTTTCTCTAATGTCTTCCATGCCTTTTTCGAGCCCGTCTAGAATGTTCAGAATCGTCATTCTGAACTCTTGATCTGACATATTACCAATGTCTGTGTTGATTAGGTCCCTAGCCTTCGGTACTGCCTCTTGTTCTTTTGTTTGTGGTGATTTTTTCCGCCTTGTCATTTTGTCCAGATAAGAGGATATGAAGGAGCAAATAAAATACTAAAAGGGTGGCAAAGACCCCAGAAAAATGCACTGTAACCAAATGAGAAGAGACCCCAAATTGTGGGGGGGAGAAAGGGGATAAAAAGAGGTTCAGAAGAAAAAAAAAAGAAAAAAATTTAAAAGATAAAACAAATAAAGAAAAAATATAAAAAAGAAAGAAAAAAATATATATATAGATAAACTAGTCAAAAAACGTTAAAAAAGAAAAGGGTAAAAGTTTTTAAAAATTTAGCAGAAGAAGAAAAAAGAAAAAAAATTGAAAAAAGAAAAAAAAATTGAAGTAGCCGCAAGACTAAAGAATCATGGGGAGAAAGCCATGAGTTCCGTGCTTTGCTTTCTCCTCCTCTGGAATTGCTCTGCTGTCTTAGGAATTGAACCTGCTTTCTCCTTGATAGATGAACTTCGTCCTGGCTGGATATTTTGTTGATCTTCTGGGGGAGGGGCCTGTTGTAGTGACTCTCAAGTGTCTTTGCCCGAGGCGGGATTGCACCGCCCTTACCGGCGGCCGGACTAAGTAATCGGCTCGGGTTCGCTTTTGGGAGCTTCTGTTCCCTGAACGCTTTCCGTAGAGTTCCGGAGGACAGGAATGAAAATGGCGGCCTCCTAGTCTCCGGCCCGGAGGAGCCGAGAGCCTGGGGCCCCACTCCTCAGTGCGCCCCCAGAGGACAGCACCCAATCACTCCCGTATCCCCAGCCTCTAGCCGCGCTCCGAGCTCACCCAGCCCGCGTCCAGTTCAAGGTAACCCCGAGCTGAGAGTTCAGTCCTCGGCTCTCTCTGCAGCCGGCTTCTCCGTTCTAATACCTGTGAGCTCTGCGACACTCCGACACCCCTGATCCTTCTGTGACCCTGCGGGACCTGCGGCCACGCTGACCCCGCGTGGGCTTCACCCTGGGTTAGCCTCTGGAGCAATGTCCCTCAGTGGAACAGACTTTTAAAAGTCCTGATTTTGTGCTCCGTTGCTCCGCCACTTGCTGGGAGCCGGCCTCTCCCCCCGCGGTCTATCTTCCCGTCGTTTTAGATTCACTTCTCCGCCAGTCCTACCTTTCAGAAAGTGGTTGATTTTCTGTTTCTAGAGTTGCTGTTCTTCTTCTCTTCGATCTCCCATTGGATTTGTAGGTGTTTGCAATGTTTAGATAAGTTATCGAGCTGATCTCCTGCTACCTGATGTAGTCTCAGCCTGCTACTTCTCCGCCATCTTGACTCCTCCTGTTTTGTTTTTCTTATTCACTGATGTGTGGGCTGGCCAGAATAGCTCTGCTTCAGGTTGCAGGTTGGCTAGTTTAGGTTAAGGTTGAAGATCAGTTTTGGGTAAACTTAATATGTTACATGATGGGCCCAAATTGAAGGGGCAGAAGCTAGCTGGCCCTGCTCTTCCCATGGACCTCACAGGAGTGCAAGATTTGAAACCAGTCCATGTAGGCATGCATATACCCTAGTCATGTAATTTTCTCTGCATTCCATTGGTCAACCCAATTGCTAATAAAGTGGAGTTTGGAGGGAAGTTAAGTCCCTCTGCTACCCCATTGTCCTGGTGGGGGGCAGAGCCAAGATGCAATGCAAAAGGTATAGATGTATAATCCTATTGGAGGGGAGTAAAGAGTTGGACCAAATAGTTCATTCCTCCAGAGTAAGTAGAGTGTATGTGTATGTGTGTGTGCGTGTGCACGCACGCTATTTTTTTAGTAAAATCTGGCCTAGGTAACTGCTTTTTTAAATGCAAGGATAATATTTTAGGCTAAAGCCTGACAGTGTTATATATTCAGTGTACCCATAATCATGAAAGAATTGACAACAGTGAGAAAGTCATTCGTCGTAAATCCAAGAAATTTAAAATACTCCCAGCTCTGTGTGAAGGTCTTCTAGTGCACAGAAGTGATGGGGATGCCTCAGGCCTCAAACCTCAGCAGGCTGAGCAGAGAAGTCACACTGCTATTCTGGTGGGTTCAGGGCAGGGCAGACACACTCCAGCTTTCTGACACTGTCGGTGGCTCCAAAAAAAGATGTTCTAGTTGCCAGTAAAAGTACCATTAAAAAATGGAAATGAAATATAAAACTAAGGAAAGTTGGGATCAAATGTAGAAGTGTGTTTATGGAAAGACCTATCCATTTCTAAGTGATGTAATGGAAAACCCATCTTTGGTCTACCCAAGTCAAGGACATTTTATAAACTGAATAATGTGACAGTTTGTGACAAACTCTAAAGCCACTAACCAAAACCTCCTGCCCCTGGGAAAAGGGTAGCTGGAATTACTGAATAAGTAAAATTAGGACTTCAAGCTCCAGGGAGAGGCAATAATTCAGAAATATTTAAGACTGTGAAGATGTGTGTGTGTGTGTGTGTGCACGTGCGTGTGCATGTGCACACACGTGCACACATAAATAAATTAATGCATGCATATACATAAACACACATACTATGCATTGATTTTGCCAACCAATACTTACTTGTCAAAGAAAGGACTCGGTATTTCAGTATCCTTGTTGTTTATTCTTTATTAAGACTCATTGTAGGGGCACCTGGATGGCTCATTGGTTAAGCCTCTGCCTTCAGCTCAGGTCATGGTCCCAGGGTCCTGGGATCAAGCCCCGCATCTGGCTCTCTGCTCAGCGGGGAGCCTGCTTCCTCCTCTCTCTCTGCCTGCCTCTCTGCCTACTTGTGATCTCTCTCTCCGTCAAATAAATAAATAAAATCTTAAAAAAAAAAGACTCATTGTAGTCATCTTGCCTGATAAAAATTAAGCTTTCTTCAGTTCATATTTACCCAACCTCAAATATATTTCTAGAATTAAAACCTTGATGTAAGAAAATAGAGCATCTTAAAGCTTGCAATGGTCAAACTGGAAGCAGTGTTCTGAGGTAAAGGCAAAATGTCTCCAAAGGCACTCAATTCAATTCAGTGCACCTCATACCTTGTATAAAAGTGAATGTAGTGCAATTGCAGGGTCATAAGGAAGCTCTATTTTTAATTTCTTAAGGAATCTCCACACTGTTCTCCAAAGTGGCTGCACCAACTTGCATTCCCACCAACAGTGTAAGAGGGTTCCCCTTTCTCCACATCCTCTCCAACACACGTTGTTTCCTGTCTTGCTAATTTTGGCAAAGATACAGATGTAGTGAAAAGAAGGGCCATCTGTACCCCAATGTTTATAGCAGCAATGGCCACGGTCGCCAAACTGTGGAAAGAACCAAGATGCCCTTCAGCGGATGAATGGATAAGGAAGATGTGGTCCATATACATGATAGAGTATTATGCCTCCATCAGAAAGCATGAATTCGCAACTTTTGTATCAACATGAATGGGACAGGAAGAGATTATGCTGAGTGAAATAAGTCAAGCAGAGAGAGTCAATTATATGGTTTCACTTATTTGTGGAGTAGAACAAATACCACGGAGGACATGGAGAGATGGAGAGGAGAAGGCAGTTGAGGGAAATTGGAGGGGGAGATGAACCATAAGGAGGAGGAGATGAACCATGAGAGATTGTGGACTCTGAAAAACAACCTGAGGGTTTTGAAGGGGCGGGGGGCGGGGGGCGGGATGTAGGGGGAGCCAGGTGGTGGGTATTTTGGAGGGCACACATTGAATGGAGCACTGGGTGTGGTGCAAAAACAATGAATTCTGTTACGCTGAAAAGAAATTTTTTAAAAAAGTGAATGTAAAATGTATTGGAATGCATGATAGAGTTAAATGTAAAGCTACTAGTATAAAACTATAAAACTTTTAGGGATGCCTCTTTGTTTTGTTGACTGTTTCCTTTGCTGTGCAGAAGCTTGTTATCTTGATGAAGTCCCAAAAGTTCCTTTTTGGTTTAGTTTCCCTTGCCTTTAGAGGCATGACTTGAAAGAAGTTGCTGTGGCTGATGTCAAAGAGGTTACTGCCTATGTTCTCCTCTAGGACTTTGATGGATTCCTGTCTGACATTGAGGTCTTTTATCCATTTAGAGTTTATCTTTGTGTATGGTGTAAACAAATAGTCAGTTTCATTCTTCTGTACATAGCTGTCCAACTTTCCCAGCACCACTTATTGAAGAGACTGTCTTTTTTCCATTGGATATTTTTCCCCCTCTTTGTCGAAGATTAGTTGACCATAGAATTGAGGGTCCATATCTGGACTCTCTATTCTTTTCCATTGATCTGTGTGTCTGTTTTAATACAAATACCATGCCATCTTGGTGATCACAGCTTTGTAATATAGCTTGAAATCAGGCAACATGATGCCCCCACCTTTGTTTTTCTTTTTCAGCATTTCCTTGGCAATTCAAGGTCTTTTCTGGTTCCATACACATGTTAGGATTGTTTGTTCCAGCACTTTGAAAAATGCCAGTGAAATTTTGATTGGGGTGACATTGAAAATATGGATTGCTCTGGGCAGCATAGATATCTAAACAATGTTTATTCTTCTGATCCATGAGCATGGAGTGATTTTCCATCTTTTTGTGTCTTCTTCAATTTCTTTCATAAGTGTTCTGTAGTTTCTAGAGTATAGATCCTTCACCTCTTTCGTTAGGTTTATTCCAAAAGTTATTCTTATGGTTTTGGGTGCTATTACAAATTACAAAGATTCCCTAATTTCTCTTTTTACAGTTACATTGTTAGTGTATAGGAAAGCAACTGATTTCTGTGCATTGATTTTTGTATCCTGTCACATCACTGAATTGCTATATGAGTTCTAGTAACATAGAAGTGGAGACTTTTGGGTTTTCCACATAAAGTATAATGTCACCTTGAAGATAGAGAGTTTGACTTCTTCTTTGCCAATTTGAATACATTTTACTTCTTTTTGTTGTCTGATTGCTGTTGCTAGGACCTCTAATACTATGTTGAATAATAGTAGCAAGAGTGAGCATCCTTGTCATAATCCTGATCTTAAGGGAAAGCTAGGAATGGGAGAAGATATTTGCAAATGACACTACAGATAAAAGGCTGATATTCAAGATCTATAAAGAACGTCTCAAACTCAGCACCCAAAATACAAATAATCATGTCAAAAAATGTGCAGAAGACATGAACAGACACTTCTCCAAAGAAGACATACAAATGGCTAACAGACACATGAAAAAATGTTCGTCATCATCAGCCATTAGGGAATTCAAATCAAGCCATATTGAGATACCACCTTATACCAGTCAGAATGGCAAAAATTGACAAGGCAAGAAACAACAAATGTTAGGAGGTGGTGGAGTAAGAGGAACTCTCTTACACTATTGGTGGGAATGCAAGTTGATACAGCCGCTGTGGAAAACAGTGTGGAGGTTCCCCAAAAAGTTAAAAATAGAGCTATCTTATGACCCTGCAATTTCACTACTGGGTATATACCCCAAAGATACAGATGTAGTGGAAAGAAGGACCACATTCACCCCAGTGTTCATAGTGGCAATGTCCACAATAGCCAAACTGTGGAAGAAGCCAAGATGCCCTTCAACAGATGAAGGAATAAAGATGTGGTCCATATATACAATGAAATATTGCTCAGTCATGAGAAAAGATGAATACCCAATTTTTGCTTCATCATGGATGGAACTGGAGGAGATTATGCTAAGCGAAGTAAGTCAAGCAGATAAAGTCAATTGTCATATGGTTTCACTCATTTGTAGAACATGAGGAATAACATGGAGGACATTAGGAGAAGAAAGGGAAAAATGAAGGAGGAGGGAATCAGAGGGAGAGATGAACAATGAGAGACTATGGACTCTGGGAAACAAACTGAGGGTTTTAGAAGGGAGGGGGTGGAGGGATGGGTGAGCTGAATGATGAATATCAAGGAAGGCATATATTGCTTGGAACACTGGGTGCTATACACAAACAATGAATCATGGAACACTACATCAAAAACTAATGATGACATAACAATTTAAAAAAAGAACTTGAAGGGAAAAGCAGTAGAAAAGTCCTCACAACCATGAATTACACAGTTCTTGGCTATAACACCAAAAGCATGAGCCAGCAAAGAAAAAAATAATAAATTAGACTTTATTAACATCTTAAAAACTTTTGTTCTATAAAAGACATTGTTCAGAGAATGAAAATCTACAGACTAGAGAAAATATTTGTGCATCATATGTATGTATATATGTATGCATGCATATATAAACTCAACAAAAAGCAAATAAACAACCCAATTAAAAGGTGGTCAAAAGGTTTTCATGTCACCAAAGAAGATATACAGATGTCTAATGAGCCCATTAAGAGAGGCTGCACATCATTTGTCACTAGGAGAATGAAAATTATAACCACATGAGATACCAGTACTTAGTAGAATCCTAGAAAGTTTTTTTTCTTGAAGTGCCAATACCAAATGTTGATGAGAACACAGAGTATGTAGAATTCTCAAATAGTGCTGGTTGGAATGCAAAATGGTACACTTTGGAAAGTAGTTTTGGTCAGTTATTATAAATTTAATCTCATACTAACTACATGACCCAACAATCCTACTATTAAGCATTAACCTGGATATATAAAGACTTATGTCTTACAGTGAGTGAGAGAATAAACAAACTATACCACATCAAATCCATGGACTACCACTCAGTGATATAAAAGAATGAACTGCTGCATGCAACAAAACGGATGGGTCTCAAATACATCTCACTGAGTGGAAGAAGCCAGAATCAAAGCTACCTAATATCTGATTCCATTTGTGTGATTATGGCAATGGTAAAACCAAATGGGTGGAAAACAGATCAGTGGTTTTCAGGGGCCTTAAGAGAGGAGAGTGTTTGAGGACAAATGAGTAGCATGAGGGAATTTTTGGAAGATGATAGAATTGTTCGAAGTTCCAGTTATGGTGATGGTTATACCACTCTCCACACATGTCAAAACTCACAGAAATGTACACTTTAAAAGCAAATTTTACTGTATATAAATTTAAAAATAAATTTTAAAAATACAGTTCAACAAACACAATGTTTCAGTATTATGTGCCAGGAAGCCTGCTAAGGTAGTATAAGATACAAAAATGAGAGTCAGAGCCCTCATCCTTGTTAAATATAAAAGAGCAAGCCTTTAGGCTAGGGTGGAGAATGACACATTGTCACTAAAAACTGTGCTGGAGAGCAGTGTATATAAAGAGCTTCAAGAAAAGCACACACAGGGGCAAGGTGCTTAAAGGCAAGAAAGTGGAGAGATCACTTTGTAGACATGATGAGAAACAAAGACTTAGGGAATTTAAGATGGACTTTAAAATAGAAGCACCGTTTAGTAGACAGGGATCAAAGATGGGAGAGAAGAAAGGTCAGGTCCAAAAGCATAATAGCATGGGTGCAGGTAGGTAGACAGGCTGTTTGGAGAGAACAGCAAGTGGCTTACTATGGAGAGAAAGTGGAAAGTGTTGGAGTTAATTTATGGGGTGTCTTGGATGGTGTGGCAAGATATTCTTAATTCAGTAGACAGTGGACAGTGGAAAGCCAAAAAACCTTTCTGTAGGGCTTGACTGTAGGACAAAATTTCTCAAGACCATATGACCATGGGGCACTTAAAAATTAAAATGTGTAGATGGAATACCAGCCTGTTTCTTGGGAGAGATAATGCTAGCTTTTTGCTAAAATATGTTTGATTTACCAACTGATCCACAGGAGAAAATGCATAGTACAGATGTTTAGCTCATAAAAAACATTGAATATTACCATAAATATTTGTTGACATTGTAAAACATGGTGCAGACATAGACCAGAGATCATCAAGTAAGCAAGTAATATCAAAGGTGTGGTTGGTTGGTAAAGGTGGCCAGTCAGCATCTATTCAAAAATTGGGTGTCATGTGTTTCTATATGAGAAAAATCTCATGTGGTTTCCTGTGACTGCAAAAGGCACTACACTATTATTTAGAGGTAGATACTATTACCTGGAGGTAGGTAATTATGTAAGATTTAGAACTACTGGGTAATTTTTTAACATACATTTTAAAAAAAATGAAATTCAGAAGAAAAACAGTAGTAGTACTTACTGTAGAAGACATTGCTGGTGACCTTGTTGGTGACTCATCGCTATCTCTTCAGTTCACTCCACATGTCACTGCAACTCTGACGGACATACCTATGCATGCCAATAGCATTCTACCTCAGGCCCTTGGACCTCTCTCTACCCAAGGGCTTTCTTGGAATGTTAGGCTGTTGGTACACCAGGTGGGCTGAGAGTGCTGGGGAGGAAGTTATTTGCAACCCCAAGAGCAGCCTGCAAATAATGAGGAGCAAGAGCTGCTGGATAGATGCCCCAGCTCCTTACCCCTCAGGGGAACAAGACTGAGCTGCGTTATGCACAATCTTTCAGAAGGTCGTGGGTGGGATTATGCCTTAGTTTCCCACCATGACAATCCACCCATAAATGCACCCACCATTGTTTTCCTCCCTTCCCAAATAAATTTCTTACATTCAAATCCTTACCTTAAAGTCTGTTTGAGGAGGATGACAGGTCTTAGACAATGTTGATTCCTTTCCCTCGTCAAGCCAACTTTCAATCAATTCAATAAATATATCAATTTTCATTAAATATGTATTTATTAAGCACTTGCTACCTACATAGACTGAGAATCTGATCGTGAGTAAGTAGAGTGTTAGAGGTAATAATGACATAGTGGTGTAAGGATGCAAGAGGGGTGTGGGCAGGTGCTAAGGGCACATGTAGCTTGAGCTCTCTATAGTCTGAGAAAATCAGGAGAAGCTTCTCAGAGAAAGAGGTATTTCACCTGGGGCCTGACCAGTAAGCAAGGGCTGGGGAAACAGGAGGGAGGAAAGTACAACAGGCTGTGTAATTTAGGAAATATTTCTTTAATGTTTGCAGGAATAAAAATCGTGGAGAAGAGGAAGAGCAGTTGATTGAAGTACCAAAAACTGCCTGGGTCAAACTTTGGAATAAGACTTTTATAATATGAAATGAAAGAAGGTGAGTAATCATTTATTTATTTTTTTAAAAGATTTTATTTATTTATTTGACAGAGAGAGAGATCACAAGTAGGCAGAGAGGCAGGCAGAGAGAGAGAGGAGGAAGCAGGCTCCCCGCGGAGCAGAAAGCCCGATGCGGGGCTCCATCCCAGGACCCTGAGATCATGACCTGAGCCAAAGGCAGTGGCTTAATCCACTGAGCCACCCAGGCGCCCCAAGAAGGTGAGTAATCATTTAATTGGTTATTTTTTTAACCTTTTATTTACTTATTTGACACACAGAGAGAGAGAGAGAGACAGCTAGAGAGGGAACACAAGCAGGGTGAGGGAGATGAGGAAGATGAGGGAGAGGGAGAAGCAGGCTTCCTGCTGAGCAGGGAGCCCTATGTGGGGCTTAATCCCAGGACCCTGGGATCATGACCAGAGCCAAAGGCAGAGGCTTAACGACTCAGCTACCCAGGTGCCCTTTAATTGGTTATTTGTAAATGGTGCATTCTTTTCCAATTAAAAAGGAGTTCATTCCTAGATTCATTAAACGGGTGGCAGACATCCTGGATGAAACTCACTAATTTAACAATGGGCTACTTTGCTTCTGACTTATCATTCTGTTTCTGTTATCTTCCACTGATACACATTACCTCTATCACCCTGGGAAATTTGTAACCATCTTTTTGTGCCTGAAGAAAGAGGGTTCAGAAATTGAAACAATGATGCTGTATTTGTTTCCAAATCTTTCTCTTGTTCAGTGTCTACTCAGTCTGTAAATTATCTTTGTTCTCTTGGGTGAAAGGAGAAAGTAATTTTCACCATGGAAATATGAACCTCGCATAAAAATTTTAAATTGTAAGAGTTTGATTTTATTGATTTCTTGCAATGAGTTATGAGTCCACTCGTTCATTCATCAGACATGTAGAAATCTCTGGTATGTGCCTAAAACCCTGTTTGTCACTGGGAATACAGACAGATAAACAGGAAGCAGCCATTGCCCTGAAATAATCGACGGTGTGATGGGTAGGGGGCAGGTACATACAGGCAACACTGACAAGACAAGAAGTGCTATTCCAAAGGAACATGTAAGATGTAGCTGCACAGAAGAGGGTCGCTAACTTTGACTAGGGGATATGGGGCTGATGGTCTTTTCAGAGCAGGTGACATTTGAGTCAGATCTTGAAAGGGCGGGGTGAATTTTCCTAATGGGAAAATGAGAAAACAGAAAACAGAAGGTGGACACAGAAGCGTGGACAAAGGCATGGAGACATGCAAAGGTATGGTGTATTTAGGAACTACAGGCGATCAGTGGCTAGAGTAGAGGCTCAAGGAAGACGGATGGAGGACACAAAGAAGGGCTGTGATATTGATGTAAAGATAGTTTGGGACCAGCTTATGAAGGTTCTTTGGACTAGATTCTGTTTGTAACAGGATGTTTTGGAGGTTCTCAAACAAGGAGTGACATGAACTGATTTGCATTGTATAAAATTAACCCAGTAACAGGTGTAGAAGATGGGCTAAAGGAGAGGACCAGATTAGAGGCAAGAAAAGCAGTCAGGTTCCTAGGTCAGGCAGAAATGAAAAGTCACAGTCAGGCAATAAGCATTGGGCATGGAGTTGATGGGGAAGAGACAAAAGATCTTTGGGAGGCAGGATCCTCAGGACTTGCAAATGGAATATAGCTATCTAAGGGACAGGATGCAGAAAGGGACAGCTCTGAGGTCAAGCCTGGACAGTTGGGTCTATAATGATGCTATTCCAGGATGTACAGACAGAAGGTATTACTGTAAAGTTGCAAAGCTTAAACAGGTTCTGTGGAGTGTGGGAGAAGCTGGACTGTGAGAGTTGAGAAGAGAAGAGGAGATGAGGAAGCAGAGGTCTGGATAGATTAGACTGTGAAGAAGCTAGATTCAGGATGCATGAGCCAAGGTTGGATTTGGTGGCAATCATAATGAGTTAGATAAGGGAACTCTGCTATGCAAACCATTTTCTTTGATGTCTTAAGTTATGCTATTTGGTAAGCACTTCCTGTAATTCTGAAATATGCAGGGAAACACATTAAACATCCAGAGAAGATAGGACAGGGTGGGTAATTTACTTAGAAGAGAGGCATTCTGGAGCTATTTCTAACTCAGCCCATCCCTTGCTTCATTGGGATGTTGGTGAAACATTCAGGTTGTTTATGAGGAGCCTGAGTATAAATACACAAACAGTCATATTTTCCAGTCAAAACTGGAGGCCTTACCAGCCTTCCCTCCATGCCATGGACTGTCATTTGATTCATATGCTGCACTCTGTAATCCGGCGAGAGCCTGGGCTGTAATTCCATATGGCTGGCCACCAGCTTCCAGCCATAAATGACTTTGATGTTGTTGTTCAGGAGGAGCCCCAGGAGGGCTGCAGGAAGAGGATCAGACAAAGCAGGGAAAAAGGAGCCTCTGCTTCTCAGCCAAAGAGAGGATGGACCCAAAGGAGAAGGAACCCCGTAAGGCGTCAGAAATTTGTATCTGCCATCTCATAGGAAAAGGGAAAGAGCACACGTTTACCAAAACCAATGATTTCCAACTGATCCCGTAAACCCAAGCAACCCAAAGCACTACTAAGTTTTATGAATTCCACTCTGCTATGTGTGCAAGGATGGTTATGTTAATGAAATGATGCTTTCAATTAGCTGAACATATTCTCAAAGAATTTTTTTTTTTTTTTGCTGAAATTATACATTGCAGATTTTGCGGTACCCTCTCTCTGCAATTTAACAGCATGTTGCTATTATTTAGCATTTAATGAGTACCAGAAAATGCTCTTTGTATTCTCTATAAGATTCAGAAACAATGGACTAGTGGATCTTTTTGAACTGATGGGAATAAGGGGAGGCCTCTGGTAGTGACCACACATGAAACAGAGGGATGGGGACTCAGATGAGAAGGGGATTCCTAAGGAATGTGTCCTCCTCAGGAAATGTGCTCTTTCTTGCTCATCTTTTAAAATCCTCAATCAGGGACACTCAGGAGTCATGCCTGATGCCCTATTGATTATCCCCAAACACATTCTTACTGGGGGTCAAAGCAGTTTTCATGAGCCTGTAGGCACAGTTTCCATCAGTTGATTTTTGTTCTATTAATATCACCATTTGCCAATAAGCAGCACAGTTCAGGTTCCTGGTCTTGCTTCTTGAAATAAACTAATAGAAAAAGGCCCCAATGAAATGCTTTCTGTCTTATTAATGAGCAGCCTCCCACTCCTGTCTGAACACGCTTGTTCATCTGATGGTAAGGGGGCAGTGTCGTGTTGTAGCAATGAAAGATGTTAGAACAAATTATCATAAGTCCCCAAAAGTCACGGATAAAACAGGGGAGGGAAAGTATACAGCAATTAGGTAATTTTATGTACATATTCTATAATATCAAAATTACCAGCTCATAAAACATTAACTGGTCCCATCAGACTTACAAAGAAAAATTATGCATTTTACAGTTGTAGCACCAACAGCTAAAGAAGTAATTGAACACTCATACCGGCACACAGTTTCAATTTTTCTTAAAAAACATACAAACAAAACCGAACTCACTTGCCTATGGACTAATTCACTTCAGGCACGGCTTAATTTCTTTCAGATTTGAGGCCTATAAACCCTGGCTAATTTGTGTGGTACAATTATACATTATTTTGGCAACTACAGAGCTCAAGAATCCCTTCAACAATTTAAAGACACCTTAATTCCCACATTTAAGCAAGTAGATAAGGTGCAAATAATCATATGGAATATACACCCAGTTGTGGGAAAGACACTGTAACTTGGAGATTTAATCTCAGAATTTATTTAATACATTTGGGCCATCTGTTTGAGATTTAGGTAAACCGGTCAGAGGCTTTGGCCTGGGAGTTATTGAAGTCGACTATACCAGGAACAGAAACAGAGGTTGTAAACTGGGGCTCACAAATGTACTTTATTTAGGCAGCCTTGTGTTTTAACTGTTCCACATGTGAATGTTTTTAGCTGAGGGCATGTAGTCTCCAGTTCACAGTGGGACAACTGCCTATTGTCACAGACCTGTCTGTTCAGCACACTTACACCATCAATGTGGGCCCAGGAAATAACTGAGTTTGTAATCTTCTGTATGGCTTATGTACATACATACATGGTAGCTTCTGCTTCTTAGGAAGTGTTTAGAATACAGGACAGACAGCAGAGTAACATTCTTACATAATCGTCCATAGATAGCCTGCATGCCAACTGCATGAGGTAGATGCTGTCAATTATCCATCCCATGACATGCCCAAGGTCACACCTTCAGTTTGATACAGAGCAGGATTTGAACCCGCACTTCCACCCCGTCAATGCCTTTGATCATATGACCTGGAGTAGAAGACAGGAAGTATCAAGTTCCCACACCTAGAGCCCACAGATTTTCCTCCCAATCTCATTCCACTCTTTCATGTCGAAGACATCTTTAAGCAGCCTGGATCTCATGATTCAACACTTAACAATGATCTTTTGCCAATACCCTTGGCTTTTTTTGCCTCCTCTGTTGCATTCTCTTGGTATAATTCCAACTTTTTATCTGAGACACCGCACATTTTCTCCTCTTTCCTGTTCTTTCAACGTCCCCTTCTTTATTGGCTTTGCCCCCTTAGATAGGAACAAAAGACCCTTCCTGACCCCGGGTTCCATGCTTTCCTTCTTTACAACTCTGCACCACCAAGCTTCCTTAAAAGTAGCCTCACTTGGCTGCCTCTACTCCCCAACCTCCAATTTACTCCTGGGACACCTACAGTCTGACTTAGACCCCCATCACCCCACTAGAGCCTTGTCTAGGTTACAGGTGACTTTCCAATTGTCCGAGTGGATGGACATTTTCAATATGCCCTCTTTAGTATCCAACACCATTGAGCACTTTCTTCTTCTCAAAGGGTCCTTTGCCCTAAATGTCCATGACAACAGCATTCCCACTCCTCTCCAGCTGCTCCTCTCTGTCCCTTTAGCAGCCCCCCTCCACCTCCAACTATCGGCAATAGAATTGCACCCTCATTCCTCATGAGACATTTGATCACTTTCTGGAAAAGAAACTCTGTGATGACTCCCAAATCTGTATTTTTAGCCAGAACTTTCTCCTAAAGTTTATCCAACTACCCATGGAAGACCCATAGACACGTGACATCTAGAACATCTGCAGCTCCTTATTTCCCAGCTCTCCATTCTTTTTTTTTAATATTTTATTTATTTAACAGAGAGAGAGAGAGAGAGATCACAAGTAGGCAGAGAGAGGGGGAAGCAGGCTCTCTACTGAGCAGAGAGCCCAATGTGGGGTTTGATCCCAGGACCCTGAGATCATGACCTCAGCCAAAGGCAGAGGCTTAACCCACTGAGCCACCTAGGTGCCCCACCCAGCTCTCCATTCTAACCTATTTTACCTATCTGGGTACATCTGCACCATCAACCCAATAGCACACTCTCTCTCTTCTTTTCTTTCTTTCTTTCTTTCTTTTTTTTTTTTTTTGCTTCACTGAAGTATAATCGAAAATATAAAACTGTATATATTTAAAGTGTACAATGTGATGACTTAATATACATATGCATGTGAAACTTTTACCGCCATCAGGCTAATTAACACATGCATTACCTCACCTAGTTACCTTTTAAATTTTTCTGTGGTGAGAACACTTAAGATTGACTCTCTTGGCAGCTGTCAAGGATACAATACAGTATTATTAACTATAGTCAGCATGCTGTACATTAGGTCCTCAGAATGTATTTATCTTATAACTGAAAGGTTATACCCTTTCACCAGTGTTTTCCATTCTCCCCTCTCTCCCCAATTCCCCAGTCCCTGGCAACCACCATTCCATACTGTTTCTGTAAGTTTGATTCTCTCTCTCTCTCTTTTGATTCTACATATAAGCGAGATCCCAGAGTATTTTCTTCTAACTTATTTCTCTTAGCATGATGTCCTCAGGGTACATCTATGTTGTCATAAATGGCGAGATTTTCTTCTTTTTATGGCCGAGTATTATTCTATTGTGTGTATAGGTAGATATAGATATACATTTCCCACATTTTCTTTATCCATAGATAGACAATTAGGTTGTTCCACTTCCGAAGGAAACAAGATCAGTATCTTGAAGGGGTATCTGCACTCTCATGTTCTCTGCAGCATTACTCACAACAGTTAAGATACTCACAACAGTTAAGTTAAGCTGCCCCATCTTAAATCATCTCTTCCTTAGCACCCAGTACCAGGTGAAAAAGACCTTAAAATCTATTTCATAAATACCTGGTTCTGTCCTGGTTCTCTGCGTTTCTCCATCCCTTCTACAACTACACCTGTTCATACCTCATCCTTTTTTTTTTTTTTAACTTTCTTATACTAGTATAATGTGCATATCATGTAATTCACACTTTTAAGTTCTATGAGTTTTCAAACTATACAGTCATGTAATTGCAACTACAGTCAAGATATGAAATAGTCCCACCACTCCTCCCTACTCCAAACTTTCCCATGCTTCTTTGTATTCAGTTCCTTCCCTCTTCTTCGCACTGGCAAACAGTGATCTCTTTTCTATCCCTACAGTTTTGCCTTTTCTAGAATGTGATATAAATGGAATTATACTGTGTGTAACTTTGAGTCTGGCATCTTTTACTTAGCATAATAAATTTTATATTCAACTATATTGTTGCAAGCATCAGCAGTCTATTCATTTTTATCGTGTATATGTGTTAGTTTGTTTATCCAGGTCACCAGTTGAAGAACATTTACTTTGTTTCTAGTTCAGGGCAGTCGTGAATAAAACCATAATAATCATTTACCTTTACCTTTCTGTGGGGACGTCAGTTTTCCTTGCACTGGGTAAACACCTAGGAGTGGAGTTGCTGAGTGATATAGTAAGTGTATATATAACTTTATATAATAAGCAACAATGAAGCTATTTTTCAAAGTGACTGGTCCATTTTGCATTCTCTTCAGCCATGTTTGAGAGCTCCAGATGTTCTCTATCTGTGTCAGCTTTTAGTATTGGCAGTCTTATTTTCTTACTTTTAGCCATTCCAAGAAGTTTGTAGTAGTATCTCATTGTGTGTGTGTGCCTGTCTGTGTTTTTAAAGATTTATTTATTTATTGTTAGAGAGACAGAGACTGAGAGAGCACAGAGTTGGGGGGGGGGTGTTGCAGAGAAGAAAGAGTGTTAGCAGACTCTGTGCTGAACTTGGAGACTGAGGCCAGGTTAGATCTCACAACCCTGAGATCATGACCTGAACCAAAACCAGGAGTTGGATGCTCAATAGGTGCTCCTCATTGTAGTTTAATTTACATTTTGTTAACGATTAATTATGTTAACATCTTAAGTTAGACATGCTTATTTGCCATCCATATACTGGGAAGTGTCTGTTGAAATCTTTGATCCCCCCTTCAAAAAGTAAATTGGGTTGTTTTCCTATTTTTTTTTAATTGAGTTTTAAAAGTTTTTAGGTACTCTGGATGCAAGTTCTTTATCAGATATGTGTTTTGCAACAATGTTCTCCCAGTTTGTGGCTTGTCTTTTTATTCTCTAAGAGTTTCTTTTTAAAAACTTTTTATTTTGAGATAATTGTAGACTCACATGCAGTTGTAAGATATAATAGAGAGATTTTTGTTTCCCCTTCCCCCAGTTTCCCCAAAAGTTAACATCTTACATAACTATAATACAACATCACAACCAAGGAATGGACACTGATACAATCAATCCATCTTATTTAACTTTCACCAGCTTTATATGCACTCAGTTGTGTGTGTGTATGTGTGTGTGTGCATGTGTGTTTCATTCTATGCAGATTTCTGTGACCACCACCACAGCCAAGATACAAACAGTCCATCACCAGGATCCTTTTATAGCCATAGCCATCTTACCCCCTCCCTTCCTCCCTAACCCCTGGAAACCACTAATCTCCTCTTCATCTCTATAATTTTGTCATTTCAAAAATGTTATATAAATGGAATCATACGTATTTGACTTTGAGTCTGGCTTCTTTCACTCAACGTAATTCTCTGGAAATTCATCCAAGTTGTTATATGTACTAGTAATCCCTTCATTTTTATTGCTGAATAGTATTCCACAGTGGTTTTGTTTGTTTGTTTTTTGTTTTTGTTTTTTTAATCCCTTCACTGTTTGAAGGACATTCTGGTCATTTCCATTTTGGAGCTATTACCAATAATGCTGCTATGAGCATTTAAGTACCAGTTTTTCATGTAGGCACAAGTTTTCATTTCTTCGGGATAAATGCTTATGAGCATAATTGCTGGATCTTACAGTAGTTGCATCATTAATTTTGTAAGAAACTGCCAAACTGTTTTTCTAGAATGGCTGTACCATTATCCACAATACATTTTACATTTTATATCCCCACCAGTAATGCATGTGTGATTCAGTTTCCCTGTATCCCAGTTGGACTTGGTTTTGTTGCTATTTTTTATTGTAGCCATTCTGAGAGATGTGTAGAGACATCTCATTTTGGTTTTAAGGTGTATTTTCCTGGTGGATAATGATGCTGAACATTTTTTCACGTGCTAACAGTGTCTTCCAAGGTAGTCACCCTTTCTTATGTATTCATGTGTGTATACATGTATGTAAGTATGTATTTTCCAGCTTTATTGAGAGTTAATTGATGTACAAGTTTTAATAAACTTGTATAATCTGATAATCTGATTATACTGTGATAATCTGATCCATGTATATATATATATCTTCCTCAGTTTATGATGGGGTTATGTCCCAATAAACCTATCTTAAGTTGAAAATATCATTAATTGAAAATGTATTTAGCGGGGCGCCTGGGTGGCTCAGTGGGTTAAGACGCTGCCTTCGGCTCAGGTCATGATCTCAGGGTCCTGGGATCGAGTCCCGCATCGGGCTCTCTGCTCGGCAGGGAGCCTGCTTCTCTCTCTGCCTGCCTCTCTGTCTGCTTGTGATCTCTCTCTCTATCAAATAAATAAATAAATAAAAATCTAAAAAAAAAAAATTAAAAAAGAAAATGTATTTAGCATACCTAACCTACCAATCATCTGTAGCTTAGCCTAGCCTACCTACCTTAAATGTGCCAGAACACTTAGATTAGCCTACAGTTGGGAAAAATTGCCTAACACGAAGCCTATTTTTTAACAGAGTATTGAACATCTCGTGTAATGCATTGAATCATGCACTGAAAGTGAAAAACAGAATGATTGTATGGGTACAGAATAGTTCTAAGTACATAGATTGTTTAACCTTATGATCATGTGGCGCTCATTGGGAGCTATGGCTCCCTCCTACTGCCTAGCATCATGAGACAACATGATACTGTATATTGTCAGCCTGGGAAAAGATAAGAATTCAAAACTCTAAGTACAGTTTTTACTGAATACATATTGCTTTTGCACCATCATAAAGTCAAAAAATCATTGGTCAAATCATCATAAGTCAGGGATCATCTTTTCTGTGAAACTGTTATCATAATAAAGTTAACACCTCCATCACTTCACATAATTACCATCTATTTTTCTGGCGAGAATATTTAAGATTTAAGTCTTAGCAACTTGTAAATATGTAACACAATATTGTTAACTATAGTCACCAGACTATACATTAGATTCTCAGAACTTATTTGTCTTATGACTGGAAGTTTTTACCTTTGGCCAATATCTGCCCATTTTCTGCATCCCCAGCCCCTAGCTACCTGTTCTACTCTAGTTCAGCTCTTTTAGACTCTACAGATAAGTGAGATCAAACACTATTTGCCTTGCTCTAAGTTATTTCACTTAGCATAATGCCCTCCAGTTTCATCTGTGTACCTGTAAATGCCAGGATTTCCTTGTTTCTTTCTCTTTTTTAAAATTTTTAATAAACATATAAAGTATTGTTAGTCCCAGGGGTACAGGTCTGTGAATCGCCAGGTTTACACACTTCACAGCACTCACCATAGCACATACCTCCCCAATGTCCATAACGCAACCACCCTCTCTCCCTCCCCCCAGCAACCCTCAGTTTGTTTTGTGAGATTGAGTCTCTTATGGTTTGTCTCCCTCCTGATCCCATCTTGTTTCATGTATTCTTTTTTTTATGGCAGAAAAATATTCCATTATATATAGAAGATAAATAATATATTAAATAGTCTTCAAATATTCCCATATCACATTTCCTTTAGACATTTATCCACTGATGAACACTTAAGTTTTTTTCCATGTCTGGTTAACGCTGCAATAATTATGGGCGAACAGTGATCTGTTTGGCAACCAGATTTCAATTCTTTTGGATATGTTTCCAGAGGTGGAAGTGCCGGATCACATGGCACTTCCAGTTTTCATTTTTTGAGGAACCTCCATCCTGTTTTCCATAGTGACTGCACGAATTTACCTTCCTACTAACCGTGCCCAAGGGAGCCCAGCCATTCTTGACAGGGCCATCTGCACGGCAAACGGCCCCTCTCTCTTCCGGTCTTGACATCTTCCAAGACAGAGGTAGAAGAGGTGCCTTCCACAGCATCTCGTGCCCAGTCCTGGTATAACTTGAAACTTCCTGTGGAAAAGCTGCCTCCTTCATCAGACCCTGATCTCTAAGTTGGCAGACGCCGTTGTGCTCAGCTCAGGATAACGCCCAGCCAACATACTGCTTGTCACAGATCAAGTGACATTTCTTCAATGAATGAACAATAAAAAACGGAATGACTTCAGTGCTAAAAAGAGGTGTTGGCACAGAGAAAGAATGGATTAAGGAATCGGTCAGGGCATGGTGGTTGTCACCCCATTAACCACTAAGTAGGCCAGCTGTGGAGCTAAACCTGGTGCCCAGACCTTGACCCCGCGCGTGCGCAGCGCTCGCCGCTCGGCCCCGCCCCAGCTCCGCCCCTCGGGACTTCCCTTCAGCCCCCTCTGCAGTCCGTAACCAATTAGGGAGAGGAGGCGGTCCTGGTTGGCGCGGTGCTCCTTGGGTAGTGTCCCTAGTTACTGTTGCTAAGGCTGCCGCTGGCCGGAAGTGGTGGGAGTCAGAAGTTTTAGGAGCCAGCTCCTGACAGAGGGCAAGGGTCAGTGCAGAGCCAAGAGGAGATGGTGAAGCAGACCATACAGATTTTCGCAAGGGTGAAGCCCACTGTCCGGAAGCAGCAACAAGGGGTACGGGCAAGGAGAGCGCCGGCGCGGCGGGGCCTCCCAGGCAGGGGAGGGACGGCACGCGAGGCCCTAGGCTAGGGAGGGGGTTTGGCGCCGGGCGCCGGATGTCTACCCGAGTCCCGCACACTCACTTGAGGCGCCGCCCCGGCGGCCACGCAGATACCACCGCCGCGCTGTCAGGGACGCGCGTTGCAGACAGCCGGGCCACTCCCGCCCTGCAGCGACCCGCGGGCGCGGTTGCGGACGCTGTGCACAGAGCCCCACACAGGCGCCTGGCACACGTGTTCACGCAGCTGCCGACGCGGATGTGTGTGCTCCTGTGCGCGCTCACAGGGGCCGCCCCTCATCTTGCGCACTTCTGGCTCCTTTCTGGCAAGCGGTCACGCAGCTCTGCACACCCTGCGCGCACATAAACCCAAACGTCTTTCTCACTCGGGCGGCAGATGCCAGCTGGAGAAGTGTGTCCATACGCGTCTGAGATGTTACAGATGATGTAGGTAGTTACACAAACTCAACACCTATGACTGTGGCTCTGTGCACCATGAGCGCTTAGGAATTTGTTGCCTAACTACATCGTCCTTCTGCAACACAAACACGAACCTTTGACATACTTCTTGCAGATATACATATTTATGCATCTCAAAGCATATATATATGTATATTTTAAAATATATATATTTAAATATATACGTTTTAAAAGTATATCTATGTATCTATGTATACATAATATACTTTTCATTCAGAAAACATCGACTGAGCATTTACTAGGTGCTTCGTCTAGTGTGCTAAGCTCAGAGGTACAAAAAGGTTAAGATTTTGCCCTTGCCCTGAGAAGAGATGTGCTTCTTAAATGTTTCAAAATACTTTTTTTTTCCCTCCCTAGAAAGAACACAGTCGTTCTTACCACTTAGGTATTTTGTCTGTGTTATCGCTGATTCTCAGGAGAACTCTGCAAGGTCGATGTCATTTTCCTCATTTTGTAGATGAGGAGACTGAGTCTCAGGTTAAATAATACGGTTAAGCCATCCACCGGGTGAGTGGCAGGACCAAATTTTAATGAAGGACTTTTTATTCTAAAGTTCTTGGCTCTCAAGACCAAACTTTTTGCCTCCCAAAGTGAGGACTTAGGTAAGCGCAGTCTGGGTCTTACTCATGAGTGCCTGGAATGGGTATATTATTAATAATATTTTATATCTATTCCATATCTGTAATATATATATACATGTAACATCATAGTATATCATAATGTAGCATTTGCAGTGTGCTATTTATGTATTTGAAACAAGAATATGGCATTTTTGTCATCATTAAAAGTTTTTTTGCTCAGGGACTACTTGAGGATAAGATGCATGAGAAGACGCCATAGAAAATACAGACTTTTTTTTTTTAAAGGAATAAAACAGTGTAGAAAGGAACCATGGATACTTTAGCATTTTCTCTCCTCTTATATTCACTTACAAGAAGGTTTTTAAAAGTTAATCATGTATACCAAGTGTTTTATATGTAAAGTCCCTCCATACCTCTTCAGATTCTTAGCCAAAAATATTGAGCTTGTCTACATAGACTCAGCAGTGGGAAGCAGGTGTTTGGATTTGGTAGTATTAGAAGACTGGTTGGGTGAGGGGGTGGAGGGAGTATGATAGAGGTTGATGGAGAATGTTGGGTGCTATTTTGAACTTTCTCTTTTTTTAAAGTGCAGTGTTTGTATATTTTACTGTGCTGCCTTTTGCATTTCTTTGGTGAGATTCTGTAGCATGGATTGTTTGATACTCCAGGAAGTATTTTTAGGTGTTACTATGTTTTTAAATAGCAGATTCTTACCACCATGCAACATTATGCCACATGCACAAAAATAAGAGAACATAGCTGAACACACTTTGAGTTAGTGTATTCCTGCTCTCTCTTAGAAATCCCACTTCTAACACCCGATCTTTTTGCTCCTGGAGATGTATGGTTGTTTCTTTGCCTGTGACGTTCAGCTAGAAGTGATTCAAAGGTTGGTTTCTTTCTTTCTTTCTTTTTACGATTTTATTTATTTATTTGAGAGAGGGAGACTGAGAGAGAGTGGCTGAGGGAGAAGGAGAAGCAGGCTCCCCGCTGAGCAGGGAGTCTGATGTAGGGCTTGATGGCAGGACTCTGAGATCATGATGAGCCGAAGGCAGATGCTTAACTGACTGAGCCACTCAGGCACCCCTGTATTTTTTTCTTTCCTCTTCATTTTGTGGTTCTATTACTTCATTAGTCTTATTCCTTAAGGTAATATAAAGTAAATTATAATAATCTATAGAATGGTAACTTAGAAGATGCATAAGACAAACCTCTGATAATTTTAACAATGGCCATGCTTTTCATTTGTATAGTGCTCAGTACATTTCAAAACATGTTCACATTCATCCTTGCATTTCTTGTAATTGCCTTCTGGGCCCCAAAACCCCCACTGTGTCTCAAATAAGTATTGTTATGACTAAAGGTAAAGAGTCAATCTATTAGACTAAATAAGTATTCTGGTTGAGAGGGACTTTTCTCAGTGCCTCAAAGAATGGCTTAATCAGTGAGGTAGAGGGTCTTTTCTGTCTTCGGAACACTGAATGTTACAGAATTTTTGAAAACACTGTGACTCGCATTGAAAGGAGTACCTCACTCTTGTATGTTTCATGTCTTAACACACCCCTTTCACTCACTCACCTGCCTAGTCATTAACTTTTTTTTTTTGGTGTAGTGCCCTACAGGATATAATTTTTAAATGTCTCTTGAGGAAACCTAGCTATGGAAAGTCTCAGACCTGATGCCATTACTTTCTACAAATAATTTTATTTTACAGGATGCCTTTTCTGCATGAATTCTTCACATTTTAGGTGAGAAGGTTCAATAAAAAACTGCTTAGGAAAATTATTTACTTTTGAGAGATTTAGGTAAGCTTTTACTTGTTTAAGAATATGACTTCTCCCCCATAATCAAGTCTTAATGAGTCTTAAACAGGAAGTATTCCTGTTAAAAGACTTATTTCCTGATGAAAGACAAGAAGTCTTTTAAAAAAACATAACAAAACAAACAAACCAAAAAAAGCCTCTCGATCTAATGACTAACATTTTTTTATGGTGCATTACAAAATGCTTCCATTTCCATGACATCATTTATCCCCACAGCAATCTTGTAAGGGAGGCAATTCTGTTTTCCTCATTTTATGTATAAAGGAACTGAGATTCTGAATGTGGTGGCTGGTCACACAGCTGATAAATTGAGCTCAGTGTTGGACACAAGTCTTGCTATTCTTTATTACATGTGACCTCTTTATAGGCTTTATAGGCTTAATCCTTGATTTTCCTGGCCAATAAATAAAGGAGTAGGTAACCAAGAAGAGAATCAAAGAATTTGCAGTGGAACAGGTGCTTGGTTAAGACCCTTCATTTCCATATCAGTTTAGAGAGGTTAAGTGATTTCTTCCAGGTCCTTTGCTAATTAGTGGCTGAGCTGGGAGGAGAACCTTGAAGATGACATCAAAGACATGAATTACATATATCTTTTGAAACCACATGTCTTTTATCAAATCCTGAATATGTCTCATGGAAACTTGGACTGCTTTGAATATAACTTGAATTAGAGCATTCTTGTGAGCTCTCTGAGAAGTCTCAGACCTAGTCCTTTGATCTACGTCAGCCACTTTGTGTAAATGCTCAGAAATGCTTATTCCTTGTAGAGAGATGTTAATTTCTGGTACATAATTCCAAAGCAGTACTTAGATTAATGTCCTGCTTTCAGAACTATTAGTTTCTCAACAACAGAGACACTCAGATGCTCAAATTTGAATAGTAGATCATTCAGAGAGGACCTGAGCTTTGCTAGAGCATTGATTTAGATTTTACCTCTTTTTCTGTTCCATATATTTTTCAGAGTCTGTGCACAGTTCAAAGAGGAAAATTATCCAAATTATACTATGTTATGACTTATCTTGAGTGCAATTTTTTATACAATTACAATACCTATCATAATAACATGGTCATAATTCAAGCTGTAATTTTACTGTGCTATATTCATTTGCTGTCTTCACATTTGCAGATTTATTCCATAGATGAAGATGAAAAACTAACCCCTAGCCTGGAAATTATCTTACCTCGTGATTTGGCAGATGGATTTGTGAATAATAAGCGAGAAAGCTACAAATTTAAGTAAGTTTCTCTTTCGCCTTTGTTTCTGTTTCACTATTGAACTAACTCTTGTGGTGCATTAATTATCCCCTGTGAAATCATTAGTGCCATTTCTTGGGGAGAATGTGGTGCTATTTTCTATCTCATCTAGTAGGTAGAGTTCAAACTGCCTTTTCATTGCTGGGCCCAGAGTTGAAAAGAGGGAGTGTTTCCTTTCTTTTCTTTCTTTCTTTCTTTCTTTCTTTTTTAAGAATTTATTTATTTATTTGACCGATTGACCGAGAGGGGGAGAGAGAGAGAGAGAGCGAGTGCTCACACAAGCAGGGGGAGCAGTAGGCAGAGGGAGAGAGAGAAGCAGGGTCCCTGCTGAGCAGAGAGCCTGCCCGAAGTGGGATCATGACCTGAGCTGTAGGCACAAGCTCAACCAACTGAGCCACCCCAGCACCCCGAGGGTGCATTTCTCTCTGTCCAAGATGCTGTCCCAAGATCCCAGCCTTTCTTTGTTACATCTGTTTCTCCAATGTTGTCCTTTTCCTCCTTGGCCCACTATGATTTAAGACTTATAGGAAGCTCAGTGTATGACTAAACTTTATTCAAGTTAGTAACTCAAGGTATAATCTGTGTGCTGTATCCATGAGCTTTCTTTATAACATAAATGATATCTGGGTCTCATATGCCCATATGCACACTCCATATTTCTACTGTGTAATGTAGTGGCCACTAGCCACAGGTAGTTCTTAAGGACTTAAAATGTTGCCAGCCTGAACTGGGATGTGCTCTAAGTGTAAAATACATCGAGGATTTTTGAAGGCTTGGTGTGGGAAAGAAAAAAGAAAAAAAAAAAGAATGTAAAACATCTCAAGAATTTTTTCATACTGATCACATATTAAAATGATAAAGTTTGGGGTTGCATTGGATTAAAAATAGGTTCTTAAAATTAATTTCACCTGTTTCTTTATTTTAAAAAGTGGCTACTGGAAAATGTTAAATTACATATATATTCACATGTGTGGATTGCATTATATTTCTCTTGGACAGTGCTGAGCTATAGGGATCAGGCGAAACATACTCAACAGGCACCCCTGGGTTGTCGTCAGTGCCTTTTGTCCAAATTCTCTTCTTTTTTTTTTTTTTTTAAGATTTTATTTATGTATTTGTCAGAGAGAGAGCGCGAGCAAGAGAGAGAGAGCACCAGCATACAATCAGGCCGAGTGGCAGGCAGAGGCAGAGAGAAAAGCAGGCTCCCCGCTGAGCAAGGAGCCTGATGTGGATTCAATCAGAGGACTCTGGGATCATAATCTGAGCCGAAGGCAGTGGCTTAAATGGCTAATCCACCCAGGCGTCCCAGTCCAAATTCTCTTCTGGTAGCCAGGCATTGAAATGGGGGATTTGAGCTCCTTTATGCTGCCTTTATTCTCTAGTTTCAGTCTGTGCTATTTTCTTTTTTCCCCACTTTTGGCTTTTGAAGAAGTTTGAGCCCAAGTCAAAGCCATATTTGATCTCTGCCTAAATTTAGATAGTGAATTTCTGGGTCCTCCGGAAGGAATCCTAATTGCTGTCTTGCATTTCT
Organism: Meles meles; assembly: GCF_922984935.1. NCBI lineage: Eukaryota > Metazoa > Chordata > Mammalia > Carnivora > Mustelidae > Meles > Meles meles. The sequence goes on along the minus strand of NC_060070.1, from coordinate 88,434,462 downwards.
TTCTGGGCTGTTTGGCTTGGGCCCTGTTTTCATACTGTTTTGCCCTTGCCCTTTGCATAAAACCAGCCCAGATATTTTTTATGGTTTTCTCTTGAATTCTTATATTTATTTACTTATGTCTCATAAAATGCTCATTGGTCTTGACAGTTTATTCTTTGTGTCTCATTTACCCCATCTTCTTGTATAGCCCATCTTCTAGTGTCTAGCACATGGCTGCATAGTAAGGTGTGCTTACCCTGTCTTTTTGGCTCCTCATTGCCTTTCATTTTGTTCTTTAAGGAACAGCTTTATTATACATGACTTACTTTTTCTGAAGTGGGCCTTCTCCCACTGATGTAAGCATGCCACATACTTCAGTGGCTATGACTTCATGACAGCTGAGCGGGGTCAGTCTCCTTTTTTAAAGCCACAGATTGCTGAAACATTTTATTCAGCATGATTCTATGTGATTGTTAGGAACAACTGGCCATGTCTCTATCTATTGTCCTTTTCCAAAGTATTCTTTAGATTATGTAGATAGAAACAGTGCATTTAAACATGTTCATTGAAAATGTGTTATTTGCTTTTTTAAAAATCTTACTCATTCTTTCTAAATCTCTGGATTAAAAATATTGGCTTTGCATTTTATTTTTATTTATTTATTTATTTAAAGATTTTTATTTATTTATTTGACAGACAGAGATCACAAGCAGGCAGAGAGGCAGGCAGAGAGAGAAGGAGGGGAAGCGGGCTCTCTGTTGGGCAGAGAGCCTGATGCGGGGCTTGATCCCAGAACCCTGGGATCATGACCTGAGCTGAAGGCAGAGGCTTTAATCCACTGAGCCACCGAGGTACCCCTGGCTTTGCACATTAAATCAAGAAATTAGTAAGGTATTTAACTTATACCTATGTTCAGAGATAAATATTTCAGCATTTTAAGAGTGTTTCCTCCCAAAGAACATTCATTCATTCAATCAGTAAATGTTTATTGACCATCCTCCATGTGCTGTTTTAATGGCTAGGAACATAGCAGAGAATGCAACAAAGGTCCAGCTTTTATGGTGCTTACATTTTAGTGAGAGGAGGTAGATAGGCAGATCCTTAAGTACAGTGTATATCAGAAAGTGTTAAGTGCCACAGAGAAAAATAAGGCAGGTAAGAGTAATAAAGAGTGTCAGGAAGAAGGGCCGCAAAGGAGAGGGATAGAGTATTTCATAGGGCGGTCAGGGAAGGCATCCCAGGAGGGTGATATTTGAGCAAAGGCTTAAAGGAGGTGAGGAAGTCAGACATTCAGATATTGGAGGGATTGGGATTCCAGGTCAAGGAAAAACCAAGAACAAGTCCCAGAGATGGGAGTGTGCTGGCATGTCTGAGGAAGACTAAAGGGGTCTGTGTGGCTGGAGAAGAAGGAGCTTAATGGAGCAGCAGAGTGGCCAAATCCTAAGGAGCCTTAGAAGTCATTGTAAGGATTGTTTGGGGGGAAAAAGTCATTGTAAGCTTTTCCCTCCCAATGTCTTTTGGGAAGATAATGGAGGGTTTTGAACAGAAGAATGAAATAATTTCACTTAGGTTTTAGCAGGATCATTTGTCCTGGCACCTGAAAAATAGACCGTAAGAGCAGTCTGTTTCAAGGAAGACTAGGCAAGAAATTATAGTAGCTCGGGCCAGGGTAGTAGCAAGTGGAAATGTGGAGAAATAGTTGGATTCTAGATGCATTTTGAAGGTCAGAGGTGATAGAGTTAGTGAACGGGTGGGAATGAGAGTGTAATGGAGAAAGAGAGGAGTCAGGATGCTCTGAGGGCTTTGGGCAGCACGTTTAGAAGGATGGAGTTGTCCTGTACTAGGATGTGGAGGACCAGGAAGAACAGGTTTGGGGTGGGAAGAGGTCAACATATGCCAAGGTCCAAACGGATTTTACAAAAAGCCTACTCAACTTCCTGATAACTGAAAAGACCTCCTCAGAATCAGGACACCGAAGTTATGTCTCAGGGTGTGGTACTGATTAGCTCCAGGGCTGTGAATAAATTGCTTTATCTCCCTGGACCTCAACTTCCTTTTCTGGAAAAGATTCCACAGAACTCTTTTAAACTCTCTGATTCTGTTTTGTCCTTCCATGGTTTTCAGATGCCAGCTGATCCTTAATGACTTTTCAAATTACTAGGTAACTACATTACATAAACTTAAATATTTTGGGATGATGATATTTGGTCTTTAAGTACCATCGTATGATTTACTGAAACTCTTGCCATCTCTTCGGTTTACATGGTGTCAATGTAATTCCTATTACTTAGGGAGGTGGAGTTGGGAATGGCTGATGGATTCACTCAGGCACGGCCAGCCTGGTTGAAGAAGCAAATCAGCCCGATCACCATCATCCTCAAAAGCACCGCTGGGTCTGTGCTCAGATATCACAGTAGGTAGAGCTCTGAAGAGCGCTTGAGCGGCCCTGTGTTATGTCAGCGTTCATATCTGAAGCTGTGACGCACCTGCAGGGTTTTGAGGAGTGTTCTGGGCAAACCGGTAAATACTGCTGTCTAAGATATAATCTCGCCTGCTAAATGACCTGGTCGCCAGAGTGTCTGACAATCCCTCTCTTTGTATAGTTTCATTATTTGCTTCTTCAAAAGGGAGGTTGATAAGCTCTAAGGATCTTTTGAAGTTAATGTTGATTAAAGACCATGAATTTCATTCCATTTTGTATTTCCTGCCCAGCTCCAGACATTCATCGGAACTCTGGGTCATGAAAATAGTCCCACATCTCATGTAGTCTCCACTTTTTTTTTTTTTTTTTCCCGTAAAGATTTTTTTTTTTTCTAATTTTTTTGTCAGAGAGAGCACAAGCAGAGGAAGCAGCAGGCAGAGGGAGAGGGAGAAGCAGGCTCCCCACCGAGCAGGGAGCCTAATGCTGGACTCGATCCTAGGACCTGGGATTCATGACCTGAGCTGAAGGCAGATGCTTAACCAACTGAGCCACCCAGGTGTCCCCACGTAGTCTCTACTTTAATAGACCATGTGTGCAACTTGTGAGTCACAAGTGAGACCCATGGACCAGAAGTTCCTAAGCTATTCTGAAAGCTGCTTAGGATGCCCTCAATGTGTTTGTTTTAAAGGTTTTGCTTTAAAGCCACACCACCCTTATTTTTTTTATTTTTGAAAAACTTTAAACATGCAGAAGAGGTGGAACAATAATGCAGTATAGCCTCTCCTGGACACTTGGTGGGAGATTCACCGATTGTTAACATTTTGCCCTATATCCTTATGCTTCTCTCTCTCTCTCTCTCTCTCTTTTTCTCCCCCCCCTTCAACCCCTCTCCTCCTTTCCCTCCCCATGTGTTTCCCTCTCCCTCTTACTTCCTTCATGATGTTTTAATGAGGGCCATTCCTGCCGGTAAGTGACTTACCACACTATAAAAGTTACCTTGAGTTTCCCACTGTGCCCATGATCCCATACTAAGCTCAGTCACCGCACCATTGCGAGATAAGCAGTATCGACACCGTTCCACCACCGCACGCCCCTGGCCTTGGCATTCTGATAAAGACATCTCTCTACAGGCCCATCTTGATTTACTTTTTGACTTTCAATTCATGATCAACCCGATGGGGCAAAACTACCCTGAGAGTTTAAGTGGCCGATACCAGGATATAGCACCTACTGATGAAAAATTAACCTCAGTTCACAATTTCAAAACCAAGTTCGATAATCGTACATTTCACAGCTGCGTTCTGTCCTTACATGTCATATATCAGAAGTTCACTGGCTTATTTACATCCTGTTCTTGGGTTTCCATTTCACACACTTATCTGGATTCGAATTTGATGCCAGTTGCAGACACTGTCCCTCTTGAGGGCTAAAGAACACACAGTTTATTATTTGGTTCAAAGCTGCTGCAGTTTTTCAGAGGGATTTATTGTGCAGATCTTGTCAAAGCAATACTGTTTACTCACCATTTGTATACAGGGGTACAACAGCGCAGTGTGGTCAGGACTACAGGGCAAACATTGTGTCAGGTTAGGTAAGCCCAGTGATGTAAATATGGGGTAATTTGCAAAGCTTTTAGGAAAAAAATATTAATCCAATTGTGTTTGAAGCTCAGCTTTTCAATAACTACCACTTTCATATTTGCAGATTTCAAAAGATTTTTGATCAGGGTGCAAACCAAGAGATCATTTTTGAAAGCATTGCCAAACCAGTTGCCGAGAGGTAGGATTTCCTATATTTTATTCGGTGGGTTGGTGGTTTTTCATCTTGTCTTCAATTTTCAGATAATTGTGGTAATGGGCTTCGACATATCAATTATATACTCATTGCTGCAGGACATGCAGTGATGCTAGTATTAATACCTTCTACTTACATAGCTGTTCATTTTAGATGTAGATTTTAAGCCTTAAAACAAACCAGAGAGGTAGAAGAGCCATTATTACTCCCATTTTACAGGCTGTGTAACTGAGGATGGGAGAGATTAAGTGACACTGCTCAGGATTGTGTGGTTCATGGTAATGGCATGCTGGGTGGGGTACATCACCACACTGTTAATGTCCAGGCTCTTCCTTCAATACAGCGTTTCTAACATCTGACCAGAGGGATGAAGGCTGAGGTATGGGTGACACCAGGAGGCCTACTAATGGTTGACCCAGCCCAACCTCACAGTAATAACTACTTTTCAAAGCTTGGCCCTTAACTTCTAGGTCCCTTGTATTTCTATGTATTCAGATAGTTTGAGGCTATTGACTATTAGAACCAAACTCACATGACAATACCGAATAAATCAGAATGCTATTTTATTAGCATACATTGGCAAAAGTGTCCTTTGGACTAGACACTCAGGCCCTTTTGATAAGGACATTCTCCTCTTATAGGAAATCTATATGAGAAATTACCACTACCTAAGGTTGCTTTCTCATCCTGGTATCAGTTGGATGATTCTAATGACCTCATAATCTCCAGATACATCTGTCTTCATGATTAAAATGAAAAATGTTCAGGCAGTCCCCAGCTTAGGATTGTTCAACTTATGATTTTTTGACTTTAGGGTAGTGTGAAAGTGATAGGCATTCAGTAGAAAACCTATTTTGAATTTTGCATTTTGCTCTTTTCCTGGGCTAGTGATTTGCCGTAGAGTACTCCCTCGTGATGCTGGCCAGAGACAGTGGGCACAGCTTCCAGCCAGCCATGTGATCACAAGGGTCAATAACCAATGCACTTGCAGCCATTCTGTCCCCATATAACCATTCCATTTTTTAAATTACATGAGGTATTCAATACTTTATTATAAAACAGGCTTTGTGGTGGATGATATTTACTCCCCTGCAGGCTACTGGGAGGTTCAGAGCGCGCTGAAGGTGGGATAGACTAACCTGTGATGTCCGGTGAGTTAGATGTATTAAATGCATTTTCGACTCATGGTAGGTTTCTTGGACAGAGCTCTATTATAAATGGAGGAAGACCTGTATCCTTCAAATAAGCCCATTTTTCAATTCCACTCATCAGTATACCCTTTCCCACAGACCTTGCTGGAAACCCATAGTCACATTTTGTCTCTCAAACTCTGTTTTCTGAATCCTACTCAAACTAAGCCTTTCTCTGTTAAGACGGTCTTCCTTCACAGTGAGTGAAATGCAATCAAGTAGGCTTTGGCTATTTCAGTTAGAGTCACAATCCGATAACTTCTCCAGATGAAATTCAGGTCTCCTTGACTGCGTGTCACACATCTCTAAAATTCTCTTCCCTGTAATAATCTTTTGGGTTATGTCATTTTTCAGTTAGCTGAACTCATGTGTTTTATTTTGAAACTTCCTAAAGTTGTCCAGGGAGGGAGCCTTTGTTTCTGTTTCCTGGATGTCTGGTTCTTTCTGCACTACTAATGAGCTCCTCCATCTTGAGTCCACTTCCCCTTCCAGCTCTTGCTGGGTCCCTGGCCTGGAATTGTCTTCCTTCAGAAATCTGCATCGTTGCCCCCTTAGCTTTGAGGTCTTGCAATGACACCCAACCTGATGATGATAAGATTTCAAGAATGACAAGCACTTTATCCAGGCTGCTCAAGTGTTCTTAGTGGATCCTATCTTTTGAAGAGAAGAAGAAAGATCGGGGAGCAGGGTGGGAGGGGCAGAGCGAGAGGATCTTAAGCAGGCTCCATGCTCAGCCTTCTCAGTAAGGCCTTCCTTTAATTGCACTTACAGCTGCACTCCCTTTCACCCTTCCCTGTTTTATTTTAGTTTTTTAGCACTTATCACACCATCCGACACACTGTATAGTTTCTTTGTTTATTAGTGTTTTGGTCTGTCTTCCACTGGAACAAAAGCTCTGCAAAGGCTGGGATTTGTTTTGTTCACTGACTTGGCAATGACACCCAACCTGATGATGACAAGATTTCAAGAATGACAAGCATTTTTATCCAGGCTGCTCAAGTGTTCTTAGTGGATCCTATCTTTTGAAGAAAAGAAGAGAGAGTGGGGAGTGGGTTGGGAGGGGCAGAGAGAGAGGATCTTAAGCAGGCTCCATGCGCAGCATGAGCCTAATGTGGGGCTTAATCTCATGACCCTGAGATTATGACCTGACCTGAAATCAGAAGTTAGATGCTTAATGGACTGAGCCATCCAGGCACCCCTCTTTGTCCTTTTTAGACTTTTTTCCTTATATCCCATTTTTCCTGAAACTATTTTTGCTATTTTTTTTTTCTGTTAGCCTTTATCTGGTTTATCTTTCTCCATCTCTTAATTCAACCACCCTGCAACATTTTGTTTTTAAGTATGACCTAAATAAAATATAGCTGACTTTTTCCTTTTCAGCCATACTCAGAATCCCTGATCTTTAATTGGGTACTTTGACCTGTTTATATTTATAAATATAATATATAATGATGTTATATAATATATAATGATGATAATGATGTTTGGAGCTATTCTTCCTATCTTAATTTTATTTTTTCTATTCACCATACTTTATTGTTTTCCTTTGTTGCTGTTTGTTGGTTTGACAATACTTGTTGCTGCTGCTGCTTTCCACTTTCTCCCTGAAGGTGTGCATTGTACTTTAACAGCCCCAGTGTAGTTTAAGTTCAGATACTTAAACTCATTTGTACTTTTTCCCAATATCTTAACTTTTTCCCTCTGCCTCTCACTTTGCACACCTTACCTTTGCCTTTCCTACCCCTATCATTTCCGGTGTTGAGACCAACTGATAACTGCGTTCTGGGTTGTTGTTAATTATTTTTATTAATAGCATTTATTTAAATTTGTCTCTGAGGTAATATTTATTACTTTGCTCATCGTTGTTCCTTATACTCTTCTCTACTTCTTAGATTCCTTTTTGAGTTTTGCTGGTCATCATCCTTTAATAAATTTTTAAATGGAATTTGGGCCTAGGATAATCCCAGCTTAAACATTTCCTTTCTCTCATAACTGTGAAGATACTGCTCCATTGCCCCTTCATTTGCAGTGTTGCTGGAGAGATGTCAGTGTCCATCTGGATCTTATTTCTTCGTAGAAAATGCCTTTTTTTTTTTTTCCCCTTTCTGGAAGCTTTTAGAATTTTTTGATTTTGTTCTTTTTTCATATCAGTGAATCTATCGATAGTATAGGTATGACTGTTTTTTCATGTATTCATGTATTCTTGTCTCATTCAGCCACTTCAGTCTGAAAACTCTTACATTCAAGCTCAAGGGTCAGGTCATCATGTTGATAATATCTTTAAGAATGAGCAAAATCATTTTCTTCTGTCCAGCTGTTTATTTCTCTTTTTGGAACTTGTATTTCCAGAACTATAACTTCTCTCCTTCAAATATTATATTTGTCCATTCCTAGTTCCCATCTCTTTGTATTTTGGTTCTAAGTTCTGAAAAAATTTGTTAGCTCAGTCTTCCATCATTGGTAATTTGCTTTTCAGTTGTGTTGTGTGCATTCTCTTCACCTGCTTCTTAAATTCTAGGAGATGGGGAGAGAAGGTCTGTTCTTGTTTATTGATGTAATGTCTGTAATGTCCTCCCTTTTCACTCTGAAGACAATTATTATTTGGATTGGCTATTTTTTTTTTCCTGTATGCCTTTTTTTTTTTTTTTTTTTTTAATGCTCTATTGTTGCTTTCCCGGTGCAGATTTTCCTCAGATATTTGGTGATTTTAAGAAATACCTTGTATTCCCTGTGATTAGTCTTCGGGAATAAAAGCCCAATGGAAATCCAGCCACTGTACACAGGCCCTTTCAAGCTGTTCTGTTGGGTTAATATATTGTAGCTTAATTTTGGTTGCTTTGTACAATTAAAGTGAAATAAAAATTAGTTCGATTTCTTTCTTAAATTGTGCAGTTCAGGAGTCTCGCTAATTTAGACTCATCTTTTCCTACCTAAGTCAAAGAATGGTAAGACTGCAAGAATGCAGAGCTGCATGACCAGTGGTGAGAATTTCTAAAGATTTACGTTTGTGTCATTGGAGATTAAGTAAAAGAATCTTCGTGGTTAGTTGTTTATTATTGAGTACATTTCTATAGGAAGTACTTTGTCATCCTGCGTCTTTTGAACTTTTTCTGAAATATATCCTGTGTTGCTTAGTAACATGCAGAAACAGCCTTTTTTCATATTAGTTTTGCTTATGGATTTTAGATTAGATTTTTATAAAGATAAAATTTAGTAGGCACACAAATCACGCAAATGTGTATAGTACATGGTATTGTATGATATGAAAGAGATTGTAGAGATTTTTGGTTTTTTTTTTAGTTTATTATTGAAGTATAGTTGTCATACAGTGTAATATTCATTTAAGGTATAAGGAATTTGTGGTTTGATGTGACATTTTACCCAGTGTTCTGGTTCTCAAGCTGGTGTGCAACTATTTTGGGAATATGTAGTAGACTCTCATGGGTTGCCTGAAGCCACAAGCCAAATGTGGTGCCTCATCCTGAGAGCGAATTTGACTGAAAAATTGAAGGAGAGGAGGTTGAACTCTCAACTTCTCTGAGGTCCTATCCCATGCACTTGTAAGTCTGCAGAATCCCCATTTTTCAGTCAGTCTTAGGTTTTACCTAAAAGCTTGGGGTGTAGGAAATATATTTTTATGTGCAGTGAGTGCTTTTGGAAAAACATAGAAATTTAGTGTTTTAGAAAAACGTAGTTTGACCAAAATGAGTAGGGTGCACACCATCAGGGGGATTGATTATGCCAAAGACAGAGGTCCCCACAGGTGGCAGTGGACAAGCTAATGCATCTGCAGTGCAACGAGACCAGCCAGGTGATGACGCTTTTAGTCCCCTGTGAACCAGTTTTTTTTTTTTTTTAAGATTCTATTTATTTACTTCAGAGAGAGAAAAAGAGAGAGAGAGAGTGTGTGTGTGCATACAAGCATGAGCGGGGGAAGGGACAGAGCGAGAAACAGACACCCTGCTGAGCAGGGAGCCTGATGCAGGACTCAATCCCAGGACCCCGGGGTCATGACCTGAGCCAAAGGCAGATGCTCAATTGACGGAGCCACCCAGGCACCTAGAACCAGTTCGTTTTAACCTCTGATTTTACCAGGGTTGAACAATACCAAGTGCAAGCTGAGAAGAGGGTGAAGAGAGAAAGCAGGCTCCAGGACTGCCAGTGCAGTCTTGAAGAGGGATGTATTAGAATACATGCCCGGTGCTGTGGCTGGGCAGGAGGATGGTCTCAGTCGAGGAGATAGACTTATGGGAGGGGTGGTCCCACACTTCCAGTGGGGCAGGGTCAGGACCCTGCAGCGTGCTGTGGCTCTGGGAAACAGGTTCTGCTGATGCTGCTGTTGGTTGCGTAGCTTGTCCAGGCCTGCTGCACTAAGCAGAGACAAGGAGACCAGAGTGGAGTACAAGAGAAGCCACAATAAGAGTACTTAAAAAAGTAAACTCAAATCTCACTGGCCGGTTTTTCCCCTCTGTGTACTCATGCTTCTACCTTATCTGGCTCCAACAGTGTGGCAGTGGAATGATCTGATTCTGCCCTTGGCCTTGTGATTTACTTACTGTGGGACTCTGGGTCTGACCTGCCCCTTCCAAATCAGTTATCCCCTCAGAGAAAGGCAGACACCAACAAGACCAACTTTACAAGATTGTTTTGGTATGAAAAGAAAGAGTACATTCAAATGTACTTTGGGAACTTCAGTGCCTTCTTTATTCTAAGGGTTGAAAAAAATTAGACATTCTTTTTCCACTTTAAAAATATGCCCAGTAGTTTATGGCTTCAGACCAAGATGAAGTAGATACACTTCTCTCTATTCTTCTCACTAAGTACAAGTAAAAACTCTGGGCATTACACATAAAAGAGACATAAGAAGATTCTGAAAGTTGGGGAGAAGAAGGTAGATGAGCCAGAGGAACTCAAGACCTGAAGAATGATGTGGGTTTGGTTTTGTTTTGTTTTTGTTGTTATTGTTGTTTTGTTTTTTGGGTTTTCTTTCCCCCTCACGTGTCCCAGACTAGATGCTGGAAAAACTGGCAACCCAGAAATACTAATAGTCTCAGACAAAAGTGGCAAGAAAAGTCCGTTTTCTACAGCCAGAGGACCAGGAAAGGGGTAACTGTATGAGACAGAAACTTCTAGATACTAGTTGCCTTACTCCATCTAGATACCATGGAAAAATCCCCAGCCCCACCCCAACAGCAAAGGCCTGGCTATCACAAGGCACCCCATTCCCCACTACCAGGTTGGTATCAGAGGAGTGAGAAGAATTTCATCCCCACTTGGAGATAACAACTTCTCCCTCTTCCCTCCCCTAAGTTGTCATTAGAAGTTGCGTGGAATGCTGGAATTCACCACCATCCAATAGGAGCAAGGCCTTCCTCACCCTGATGTGGAATCAGTGGGCAGCAGCAAGGTCCCCCTTCCTCTCCTTTCCAGGGGGGGTGTCAGATGAGGCCTAGAAGGGAGCCTGAAATCTCACCCCCACCTACAGCATGCAAAACAAGATTGAATTATGATCTAGAATCTCATAACATAGTACCTAAGCTATCTAGGGTACAATTGAAAATCATGCATCTAATATGAAATATCAAGAATCAGGAAAACATCAACTCACATAAGAAGAAATAATCAACAGAAGCCAGTACATAGATGACACAGGTCTGGAACAATCTAAAGATTTTAAACAGTCACCATAGAACTGCTTCCATGAGCAATTAGGAACATGTTTGAAACAAATGAAAAAATTCAAAGTCTCAGCAAAAAAATAGAAGATATAAAGAAGAAACAAATGAGAATTTAGAACTGAAAAGTACAGTGACTTAAATAAATTAGAAAAAAAAATGACAGATGGCTCAACAGCAGAAAGGAGGGCTTAGAGAAAAGAAACAATGAATTTGAAGAGGGTAACAACAGAAATCATCCAATATGGACAATAGAAAGAAAATAGGCTGGGAAGAAAGTGAGGAGCCCCTTAGGGACCCCTGAGAACTATAGCAAAAGATCTAACATTCATGTCATTGGAGTCCCCAAGGAGAGGAGAAAGAGTGTGGAGTTGAAAAGTATTCAAACATGGGGGGAAAAGAACATAGAAACAAAAAAAAAAAAAAAAAAAAAAAGTATTCAAAGTAGTAATGGCTGAAAATTCCCCAGTTTTGGCAAGAGTGTGGAGTTGAGAAGTATTTAAAGTAGTAATGGCTGAAAATTCCCCAGTTTTGGCAAAAGCCATAAATCTAGAGCTTTAAGAAACTGAGCAAACCTCTAACAGGATAAACTCACATTCCCTCTAAGCCACATCATTATTAAACTTCAGAACACTAAAGACAGAGAAAATCTGAAAGCAGTAAGAGAGAGAAATGATACCTTACATACAGGAAAAAAGAATAATTTGAAGTATAGTGGATTTCTCATCAGAAATCAAGAAATCTAGAAGGAAGTAGATATTCTCAAGTGATGATAGAAAAGAACTGTCAGCCCAGAATGTATACACAGTATACACAATGTAATTAACAGTCAGAAATAGAGGGGAAATAAAGATATGTACCGACAAAGGAAAACCTAAGAGAATTAGTTGCCAGTGTACCTTCCCTAAAATAAGGGATAAAGGAAGTTCTTGAAAAAAAGGGAAATGAAAAAAGAATGAATCTTGAAACACTAGCAAGGAAGAGAGGACAACAGAAAGAGCAAAAATATGCATTAATAAAATAAACTGTGTTTCTCCTCTTGAGTTTAAAAAACCGTGTTTGATGAAGCAAAAAATAAAGCACTGTTTGATGACAATTACATCATAAACAAGGGAGGATGGAAGGTTTCTATACTTTATTCAAACTGATAAGATGTCAACATCAGTAGATCTTTGGTGATGGAAGAATTCTGGATCTTTTTTTTTTTTCCTTAAGATTTAATTCATTTATTTGAGAGAGAGGGTGAGCACAAGTAGGGAGAGGGACACAGAGAGAGGGAGAGGGAGAAGCAGACTCCCAGCTAAGCCAAGAGCCTGATGTAGGACTGGATCTCGGGACCCTGGGACCATGACCTGAGCTGAAGGCAGATGCTTAACTGATTGAGCCACCCGGGCGCCCCAGGAGTTCTGTATCTTAATTGCAGCGATGGTTTCTTGCACCTACACATGTGATAAAATGACACACATATTGTACTGATGTCAGCCTCCTGATTTTGACAACATACTCAAGTTATGCAAGAAATAACCATTGGGGGGAACTAGGTGAAGGACACACAGAGCCACTCTGTCCTCTCTTTGCCATTTCCTGAAAATTTGTAACTATTGGCTTTAATAAAAAATTAGTATTTCCAGATCTGAAAACTTTAGTGTCATTTGTTTTGTGATGTTCTTCTATTCAGTAAATTTGGTAATATAAATTATTAGACTTCTCCCCCATGGGACTCAGTAAAACTAATTCTATTAGACATTCACCACATGCCTGCCAGTAAACACTTTATTTTCTCAAAGTTGGCTTTTAAGTAGAAAATATTGGTCACCACCAAATTATACAAAAACCCACTGGCTCCCACAGATCTTTTCAACTTCTGGCCACAGTTTTATTTCACCAGATGGATTGTTTATAAACACGTACCTGTGCTTGGCTCCACTTCCTGCTCTGCTGAATTTCCTGAATTTCTAGCTTTTGGGATTTCACTATTATTCTTAAATGGAAACTCTTAAGTGTAGCACTTTTAAAATTTTATCATCAACTGAAAACATGGCTTTGTGCTTAAAAACCAGAACACATATCAGCTTTTAAACCCTCCTGAAATTATATAAGATGATGATCTAAAGATGTTTAATAAGGATCATATTACCATGCTGTCCATAGCTCGTGAACTTGGAGAGAGCATGGCAGTCTACCTGACAAACACAGATTGCATTAAGGGTGCACATTTAAAGTAACGAAATTTACTATTGTAGGTAAACAAATGAGTCTAAATCTGGATGTCTCTTCTTAGGAATGGCCATTCAAGAAATTGCATGCCACCGTCAGTGTTTCAAGGGTAACTAAATTAAAGCTATTTGTGATGCACATGATAAAATACCTCTAGAAATGGTCTGAGAGTTGTATGAAGCAGTTTGACTGTGGGAACTAGGAGTTCTCTGGCAGAGCAGAGATACGTGATGAAAATCGCTGGGCCAGTGGTAAAACAAGTAGCATGGCTTTAACTAAGAAGACAATAAAAGAGACCGACCGGTGGATCAGGGGTGCTTTCTCTCACAGTGATGTGACTCCTTAGCCAGAAGATACTTGTCTTAGGCTGGCATGCCCCCTACTAAAACAGATCCTGAGGCCAGGATTGTGAAGGTAGTGTGTTTGCGGGGTGAGCCCAGGAAGCATCACCAGGGAGTGGGGAAGTGAGACAGTGAAAGGAAGGAAGCCACCAGGATTTATGTTAAGAGAGTTTGTTACTACTTTGGGAGTTGGGACTCAATCCCACTGGAGTTCTCTGGGGGACTTTGAAGGGCATGCTTCAGAGGTGTTCCACCCAAGAGGCAAAGAACCACCTCATATCCCACCACACCTGTCTATCATTGGCTGGGGGCTGCTTCCGGGGTGTTAACACGTGGTACTTCTAGCCTCACCTGTACGTGGACTAAACAAGCCTCCTAGGCCTGGTGAGTGTGTGGGAAGAGGGCAGCAGACTCTTGCAGTGAGAAGCCATTTGCGTGAATAGGAACAGCCAAGTCTTGAGTTGATAGGGATGGGAGCTCCTCTAATTTCTGCGACAGGACGTCCGCATTTCTACTGATTGTCGCCGGAGAACGTCTGGGCTTCTCTCCTCAGCAATGGCCCTGATAGGAAAGCAGATCAAAACAAAATCCAAAAGGAAAACAAAACCCGATGTGATCAGTAACTACGTCTTATGTTAAGACTGTGTTCTTAAAACATTGTAATACTGGAATGAAGAGAAATTATCTGCATGTTTTCTTCCCAGTTTTCTGAACTTCACATACTCAGTATCATTTTGCCCATTCATCCTTGAGGAAGTAAAACAGTTTCCTTGTCCATAAGTGATTAAGAACATTCTTTTTTATATATGCTGGTCCTCAAACACAGCAAGTGTGTTCCCAGCTCAGGGCCTTTGCACTTGCTATCCGTTCTGCCTGGAACTCTCTCTTGCTCCTGGCTTATACCTCCTTATCCAGCAGATCTCTGCTCCCATGTCTTCTCAGCAAGACCTTCCCTGACCACCCCATGTAAGAAAACAGCCCCCACCCTGCACTTATCCTTACCGTGCTCGATTTTTCTTTATAGCATGTGTCACCCACTAACATACTGTACACAGTGTTTACTTGTCAAGTTTGTTTATTGCTTGCCTCTGCCCACTCAAATGGAAGCTTCGTGAAAGCATGGACTCTTCATCTGTGCTCACTGCTATAACCTTGGCTCCTAGGACAGCATCGGGTATATACTGGATATTCAATGAATTGCTGTTGAGGGAGAGGCTCTGTATATGGAGGATTTTTCTTTCAGGGCCATAGCTTTCCTTCTCTTGCTGAATGCATGGTGATGGGCTCTCTTTGCTATAAAAGGAGTTTTTACTTTTGCTTCCTTCCTGAGGTATTTTTGTGGGCAGAGGCCTTCCCAGTGAATCTAAACATGGCAGATAGCTGCTTTTTTTTTTTTTTTGGTGTAGTCTGGTGGTTTTCGGAGTGGTCACCTTGGAACTTGTGAGGCATGTGGATTCTCTAGCCTCACCCAGACCTGCTGAATCAGAGCAGTCTCTTCTTACAAGGCCTGTACATGCTTCTGATACACTAACCCAGAAACTGAAGCTGGAGATTGTGTGATCTAGGCAGACACTTGGGAGAGTGCACTCTTGGTGTTTGGGGGTATCTTTTCCAGAGATCTGAGATGTACTCTGAGCAACTTTACACTTCTGAAATTTTGGTGTGTGTTTATAATTGTCATGCCACTTTCTAAAATGAGTGGAAACACTTCACCCTACTGCTGGGGAAGGCTTCCTGGGTGTGAGCCCCGTGTGCAGGGCCCCCTGTGCAGAAGGGCACCTGTCTTAGTTTAACACTCTGTTGTTCATGTTTATAGGACAATTAAAAAGTAACAGAGAAATCAGAAACTATTTGGCTAAGGTTCTTAATCAGTTATGACTAGTTTTCAGGAATTTGAACACTTTCTCTAAAGAAATAAATGAGGGAGACTATGTAACACATTAAGACCGTGGACTTTGGAGCCATAAAAGTATGGTTCAGTTCCCACCTTTAATACTTGATAACTCTGTGGTGTTGAGCAAGTTACTCATTCCATGTCTCAGTTTTTTATCTGTAGTTGGGGAAAATGGCGCCACTATAGCTACTTTGTGAGGATCAGATGAACTGGACACAAAAAACATGCCCAGTACACAGTGTGAGCTCAGGAAGTGTTAACTAGCACCCATTTTGACTCGTCACCAGTATTTTTCTGGACTTAGATTTTTCATTCTAGTGCAGGGTTTTACCAAGTTGTGAATGCTTTTCTTTATGGACTTCCCTCTCTTGCCCCCTGATTCTTGTTAGAATTGTTTTTTCGTGAGGCAGAGATCTGCAATTTTATCAGAAATCTTTACTTCTGGACTTGAAGATGCAATCCTAGATAATCCAGAGATATTTCCAGTTATTATTATTCACCTTCTTATCTTATAAATGAATGATAAACAAAGAAAGCAAATGGAATGCAAAGCCTTCTGGAAAATCCTTCCTACACAAATGTGAAGTGATTGATTACAACTGGCAAGGTTTTTACTATAGTTATTTGAATTTACAATTGACTGGCAAAGAGCACAACCATAGTCAAAATATGTTGTTTAAATTGTTGGGGTAAATACAGCAGTAAATTTACTTAGTGCGCAATCTAAATGTCTTCTTTCGAAATTGTTTTACTTGGAGCAGATCTCTTAGCAGAATTTCTGTCATTCTCAGTGAATGTGGCCATTCCTATGCCTGGCCAGGTGTTTTTGGTCAGATTTTTAACATAATTCTGGCTAAATAACATGAACAGACTTACTTACTGTCATTTGATAACAGCGAGAATACATTTGATTTTATGTGGAGCTTTGCCAACCTTATAGTACTTGTACACGCATGATCTCGCACAGTTTTTACCTCAACTCCATGGGTAGGCAGGTCTTTCTTTTCCCCTTTTAGATGAGAAAACTAGGGCTCTGAGCTTTTAATTGACTTCCGCGGGGTCACACAGTAGTTAGGTTGTGGAACTGAGACTAGAATAGGTCTTTCTTTCATGGTCCTTTGATCTCCACATTGCTCTATCACACAGCGGTGTTTGTGTATTTCATTGCGTTTCACTGAGATTACCCTTATAAATTCACCAGTGAGGTTGGTGTCAGCAAATCAGTGGGCAGCTTTCAGTCCTCATCCTAGTTGACTTTCAGGAGCATTCAGCCGTGTTAGCTCTTCTCTGCTGGCCATTGTAAATAGGCACAACTGAGGTGTTGGCTTTGTCTTGGTCAGTGCCGGAGGTGGGGGTTCCGCAGGTATGGGAAGTGAAAAGCAACTTCTCTTTCAGTTCCCTCCTCCTGGATTTGTTCTTCCTGTGCTCTAGAATCCATGATCTCTGTGGTCCTGTAACCACTGTGCCCTTTTCCCACGCTCTCTCAAATGTTCATGTCCTCCAGATGACGTTTCTTCCTTTTGTCCATAAAATGTCTTCATTCAGTGTGGCTATTCTTTGAGGAAAAGAACTAGATTGGATAAATTAACCATTATTTATCACTCATTCAGCTAGCATTTTCTGAGCGCTAGGTATATATCAGGCACTGAAAGTAAGTCTTAACTTTCTTGGAGGAATTTTTGTTATATGAAAAGATCCTTGTTTACCAAAATCAGGCCAGGACTGACAGCATTTCAGGCATGAAGATACACTGAAATGAGAGATGTTAAGCTGTGTGTTGGAAGATGTTTTGATCAAGTGTCGAATTAGGTCATTGTCAGGCCTGTCATTCTCACAGATTATGATAAGGGGAAAACTGTCCCACCATAGCTTCCAGCAGGACATTTGTGACCCTGTGATGTGGTCTCTGGCAGCCATGGCCGATGGGACCAGAGCAAGGCATCCAAATCAAGGGCAGCAATGCAAAGGCTGCCCATGACTTTGAAGATCTAGGGCTAAAAGTGTTACCCAAATAGAAATGGGCTGGGGCTGGTTGGGTGTCACTCGTGGCAGAATATGAAGTGGGCAGATCTGGACAAAGCAGACCACTGGAGCAGGAGCTGGAAGAGTGAGGATAGAGAATGAGAGTCTGAAGGGGTCATCGTGGACTACACAGCGGTGACAGATAGGAATTGTCATAGCCTCTGCTAGTTCATAACCGGTGCACAAGATAAAGGTCCTAAGTGTACGAGAGGTCTGGAGGAAATCCCTGTTTCTACATGTCCTCATGCTCTTGCAGTTACCTTGCGTCTCTTAGTCTTTGTTCATTCTGACCAAATGCATTTCATTAAATCAAGGTCTATTTTATTAGTAGACTTGATCTACTTTGTTTATACCTGATGTTGGCCTCAGTACAGATGTAGAAATTATTTTTACTCCCACTTTTGTTGAGACGTGACTGACAAAATTAAAAGTGTATATATTTAGATTGTTCAACATTCTGTTTTTAAAAAAATTACTTTTTGAGTATACTGAATGTTCGAAAGCAACCTGATGGTTGTAAAAATCATGTTTAATACTTGAATCTGAGCAGTTGGGAGTCCAGTTTTCTGGTGTGAAATGCAAAACCTCTCTTCTTCTCTAGTTACTGCATGTGTCATTTCTATGCTCAGAACCCTTCAGTGGCTCCTTGTTTCATTTGGAGAAAAAGCCCAGCTCTTTATGATGGCCTAGAACCAGCTCCAGCTTCATGGGCCTTGGCTTTGCAGCCACTCAGGGCCCTATACTGAAAAGGGCCTCATGCCTAGTTTCATCCTCTGCTATTGACATCTTGAAATTCCTAATAAGTTTATATTTGAATCTGCATTTTGTCAGTGAAGTCCAATGGGACAGAGGAGCATTTTCTTGAAGAGCAGAGATTCCCTGTAGCAGCAGGCTGCACGTGTGCTTGGGGTCCAGCTAGCAGCTGGCACGTGCACAGCCTTGGGCATGGTAGGCAGCACCCACCCAGTAGCATTTGGCCAGCTGCACATGTCAGAGCAGTCCAGGGTGCTGCACGTCCCTGAGTGGTTGGGCATGCTGGGGCATGGTCCTAGATGCAGAGTGTGACCACTGTAACATCAACAGAAGGGCATCTCAACCATGCAAGACAATGGGGGGCTTAGGACCCGAAAGATGGTGAACATTTTTAAAAAAAAAAAAGGGAGGGACTTCTTTTTTTTTTCATTTTTTCATTTTAATTAATTTATTTATTTTCAGCGTAACAGTACTCATTGTTTTTGTACCACACCCAGTGCTCCATGCTATACGTGCCCTCTCTATTACCCTCCACCTGGTTCCCCAACCTCCCACCCCCCACCCCTTCAAAACCCTCAGGTTGTTTTTCAGAGTCCATAGTCTCTCATGGTTCATCTCCCCTTCCAATTTCCCTCAACTCCCTTCTCCTCTCCATCTCCCCATGTCCTCCATGTTCTTTGTTATGCTCCACAAATAAGTGAGACCATATGATACTTGACTCTCTCTGCTTGACTTATTTCGCTCAGCATAATCTCTTCCAGTCCCGTCCATGTTGCTACAAAAGTTGGGTATTCATCCTTTCTGATGGAGGCATAATACTCCATCGTGTATATGGACCACATCTTCCTTATCCATTCGTCCGTTGAAGGGCATCTTGGTTCTTTCCACAGTTTGGTGACCATGGCCATTGCTGCTAAAACATTGGGGTACAGATGGCCCTTCTTTCACTACATCTTTGGGGTAAATACCCAGCAGTGCAATTGCAGGGTCATAGGGAAGCTCTATTTTTAATTTCTTGAGGAATCTCCACACTGTTCTCCAAAGTGGCTGCACCAACTTGCATTCCCACCAACAATGTAAGAGGGTTCCCCATTCTCCACAACCTCTCCAACACATGTTGTTTCCTGTCTTGCTAATTTTGGCCATTCTAACTGGTGTAAGGTGATATCTCAATGTGGTTTTAATTTGAATCTCCCTGATGGCTAGTGATGATGAGCATTTTTTCATGTGTCTGATAGCCATTTGTATGTCTTCATTGGAGAAGTGTCTGTTCATATCTTCAAGGCAGGGACTTCTTAAGGGGGCAACACCATGACAGCCACGGGAGGCTAGCTTCCCTGTGTGTCCCCAGAGCTGGTCCTGACAATGTGTGGTATTTAACTCAGTCTTGGGCACTGGAACAGAACTGCTAGCGCTCAGGGTGCAGACTTGATCAGTAAGCTATGACAAAATAAAAGCGGACATAGGAACATTGCAATAAAGCATATCAAAGAATTAGAATTCCTCAAAGAGGTCAGAATTTCCCATTTTGAAAATATTGCAGGTAAAGCACATATCCTCAGGCTTAGAAACAGAAATTAAAGATCATGCAACGGAAAAGGATACTATTTGTATACAAAGCCTCAGATGAACCAGTTAATGATATTTTAAAATGAAAATTTTAGGAGATAATTTTAAAATTAAATTTTTCCTGATAATCATAGATACAGCGATAAAACTCATAAATAGGTGTCTTGGGTTCTGCACAAATTATGAAGCCACTTCCAGTTTCTTGTCCCACCTCCATGAGTGACAGGAAATTTCAGAGCAAAGATTAAAATGCATTGGGTATAATTGCATTTAAAATTACATCATACTTTCTAACAGAGATGATTAAAGATGACTAAGAAATAATTGAATAGCTAGCAAGAAAAAAAGGGAAACTTAGAAAGTCACCATAAATTTTTGTGTTTCACAGAGAAATTTAGAGCCTCCAGAGAAATCTATTATGCTAACTTAAAAAAAGAATGCCAATGTCAACCTGCTGTATATTCAATATATTCTCTTAAAATGATTTCTGGAGATACATATGATGCTTTAGCTTTGAGAAAGATATTAAAACTCTAAATTCTAAAAAAAAAAAAAAATTACATCCAAACTTACATGAAACTGATTTGTATGAAGAGTTCAATCTTTTTAGAGAAATTATTTTGTAAGATTCATCAGCTTAGATTTACTAAAATTTGGATTTTGAAGTAATTTGTAAGAAATTTATTTCAATGTTGTCGTGGCCTATTAAATACTCATAGTAGCTCCAGTAACAGTTGGATCAGCAGAAAGATCTTTCTCATAAGTAAAGACTATCAAAAACTATTTGTATATTACATCCCCATGACTTACTTATTTTATAACTGGAAGTTTGTACCTTTTGACCACCTCTGCCCACTGCAGTAACTATAGTTAACAATATTTTATTTTATACTTAAGTAAAAGTTGCTAATAAATCCAAAAGTTTTCATCACAAGAAAAACAATTTTTGAAAAAAAAAAACCTATTTATGATCTTGCATTTGCTGACAGTTTTCAGTTGTATCAATTGAAAATGATGTGAAAGATATAAATTTTGATAATCTAATAAGTGAATATGTAGTAAAAGCAAGCCAGGAAAATTATATGATCGATCAAGACATATTAATAAAGTATTTCTAAATTATTATATAGATAATATATGTAAACATTAAATAATAAAGTTTTATATGTATAAAATTATAATTCCAATTTATTGGACATTTGAAAGTTTATCATTATGCAATATAATACCATTATGCCTTGAATTAGAAGTAATCCCTATATTATAAATACTAAAATATCTTTAAGAAAAAAGCTTTATATTCTAATAACTCTGACAGCACTTTTTCTCATTTTGAATAAAGGGGCTATGCTTTTTCATCATTCACTGGGAATTGCAAATAATGCAATTAGCCCTACCAAAAAAGGTCTCCAAGATCTGCTTCTCTTTTGTAAACAAAGGGGACTTACCTTAAAACTTTTTCTTTTTTCTCTTATATTCTCCCATTTGCTCACTCACTATACTTCAGGTTTTAACGCTCGAGGAATCTTCAGCCTCAGGTAGGGCTTTTGCCCTGGCTGTTTTTTTCCTGCCTGGAATGTTCTTCCCCCAGATATCCACGTAGCTCATACAGTCACCTCTTTAAAGTTTTGGCTCAAATGTCAGCTTCTTAATGAGGCACACCCTGATCACCCTAGTTAAAACTGTATCCCATCCTTCTCCCTGACTGCCATGGATCTTGTATCTTTTTTTTTTTGGACCTCGTATCTTGCTCTGCATTTTTCTTTTTTTCTGTAGAACCTATCACCTTCTGACATATATAATTGCCTATGTATTTTGTCTGTTGTACATTATCTGTCTGCTCTGCTAGAATGTCAGAATTAGTATGTAGGATTTCTGTTCTGTTTGCTGATGACTCCCAAGAACCAATAATGCTAGAAACCCAGTGAGTATTTGTGGAATGAAGTCTGAAACTGTTAGATAAACGCGTAGTCACTGTACAAGCCAAAATTACTCATATAACTCCAGTGTGTTTGCCTTTGTTGTACATAGGCAAATCAGATTCTTGATTCCTCAAACTGTTTACAGCTAATGCTTTTGTATTTCCATCTACTTTAATTAATGAGAATTCCCATTATAGGACCATATACTCAATGCATGCTAATTAAATTGTGCTGTTCATATAATTGTAGCCATAAAAGGCTTTCAGAACACTAAAAACTTTGTTATAAAAGCTTAAACAGTTGAAATAAAAAGAAAACCCCAGTGGCTGAATTCTTTATTTGCTTGTTAAGAATATTTATCTCCTATGAGACCCTGTTTAGCCTCAATCTAAATGATAATAGAAGTACAGTATGTTTTCACTTAAGAGTGTCTGTATTTTCATTCTTAATTTAGGTGAATAGGCAATTACGTCAGGAATTACTCTTATTCGGAGATAAAATATTCTTCATCCATAGCTCTGCAGAAATACATTTACTAGCTTGTGTACACTTGCGAGCACTAGAATCTTTGAAAATCAATATTCCTTTTACTTCTGATTTAATTTTGGTTTATCATGAGAACACCCATTTTTTTTCTCACTGAGGCTGAGATGAAATCAGGGTTATTAAACTCGGAAACTCGGAAGCATCTTTTTTTTTTTTTTTAATAACAAGCTTGTGCTGCATGCTACTTTAAAAAAAATGGAGTAGCTTCTTTAATGGGAGAAATTGTTATTGAAAGTTGCTGGGTTATCTGTATGTTTCTGGGAGAGGGAGTATTTATATCAGGACAATAAAATTTGAATTTTCAAGGAAGCCACCAGAATAATGAAACACTTAAGTAACATATCAAAACTATTTTCTAAATGTTGATATGACATAAAATCTTGTTTAGCTTCTTTAAATGTAATTAGAAGGTGAAAATCATGATGGTAGCTTCATATCTGTATCAGATAAAGGCATGGCTCCAAAGATTTCTCAATTTCCATATGATATTCATATATGAGCAATAAAAATTAAAATTTTATGGTACTAAGAAGATCCTAAGATGGATACTACAAAGTTGTTGATTCTGTAGTTTCCTGATCTATTTTTATCTTTAATATCATTGAACCATAGAAAAAATGATCAGTATAATGTTAGTCTCCAGAACTTTCTCAATGACAAGACATAGAAACCTACCTCAAATCCTAGAGAAAGGAATTTACTGGCTTATGTTAGTAGGAAGTCAAGAAATATGTTGACTCCAGACTCAGCTTCTTCCAGGTGTCCAGCAGCTCCAAATTTATAGGTTTGTAGAACCCTGACCCTCAAAACAGGACATTTACCTTTCTTACTAGCTTCAGTAGAATGATCATGTGAGGTTCTCTATTTGCATGGCCATCCCCAAACAAATCACTATCATTAGAGGATGGGGTACTCTCTTTACCTAGATTTCCCCAACTTGAGTGATAGCCCTAACCCAATACCACTTGGAGGTAGGAAGAGGTTCTGCCAAAGGACAGGTTATTTATTAGCAATGCCAGAAGAAAGGCATAAGAAAATAAGCTGGACAGATCAGTCTCTGCCTTGAATCTATAGGTGAAGTTAAAACAAACAAATAAACAAACAACAACAACAAAAAACAAATAAATAAGAAGAAACCTATGAGATATTTAAACTTGAGGACATTCAGGGGTGACTATAGAAAATGAAGACCAAGAGCAGGGCTCGTTCACATTTTGGCTGTGTCCTTTTATGGTATTGAACAATTAGCTCATTTGTCCAATAAGGGGAGGTTACGGATGTCTGTATGTTCAGGACTGATTGTAGTTACACTAGATAAAGAAGAACTAACATGCATATTAGGTTTCTACTAGGTGTTAGGCCATACACACTTTGCGGTATTTTACACACATAGGTATACATTCTAGTTGAAACAATGAGACATTGATTCATCTGTGAGTAACAGAAAAACTTAATAGTGCTTTAAAGATATGAGCATTTATTATTAAACATAAAAGAAACCTAGATATAGGCAGTCCAAGGCTGTATTGGAAACTCCATGACCACCAGGGACCCAGGCACCCTCTCTCATGTCCCACCATCCTTATTTTATACCACTTCATTGCACAAGATGGCTGCTTATACTCCAGTGCAAAGATGTTCCTTGTAGGCAGCAGGAAGGAGAGAGGAGAAGATCACAGCCACTCCTTTTTAAAGAGAATTATTGGCAGTCCCATACAACCTTTCCACTTGGATCTCGTTAGCCTTAACTTAGTCACATGGCCACACCACACAGCAAGTTAGGGGGAAAATGTAATTCCTATAGTTAGCCATGTGCCCAGCTAAAGTCTGGGTTTTGGCTACTAAGGAAGAAGGGCAGATGACCATTGGGAGGCAACCAGGAGTCTCTGCTTCATACTTTATCTCCTAAGATGTACAGCAAACATTGGTTGTGGAGCTGGAAGACACGTGATCCAACTTTGGAAAAGTCTTACTATCTCTGGATTTGAGCTACTTTGGTATCCTTAAGAGCTCCCTTCCTTCTCTTACATAAGGCCTCAGACACGCTATAAAGAGGCTTTTGGTGGATCTTCACAGAGTCCCGGTATGAACTGACTTTCCAGGGGCCTCTGTGCCGTGAACTCGGGGAGTGTGGCTCTACACTAAGACCGCATGTGACCACTGCTTTCTCAGATGCTGTTTGTTACTACCACCATTCTTCCCTAAATGAATTGGAGGGTGAGAGTTTATGATAGTTCTTTTGTTGCTGAGAGGGTACCTCATTTTTGTCTAACTAGCTGGTACTTTTTTGTGTCATTTTTCAAAGTGAGGCTTCTATATATTAAGTACAGCAAACTCTTCGCTCATGAAAAGAAATTATTGAGTATAACTCTTCTGTTTCACCTCACATATTGCAAATCCTTTAAGGAACAGTAAGAGTACAATAAGGTTGTATTTTAAGTAGCCTCGAGTAAATTTATTAAAGTGTGGATGTGGTAAAAATATTTCCCCTTAGAGATTACTTGACAAAATAATGAACAGAGGTTCGGAAATATCTCAGTGATATAGCCATTATTCTTCTTTGTTAGACATATAAAAACACATAGCATATTTTATTTGAACCATAAACATGTTCAAATGTGGTTAAGGCTGCACTGTGATGAGTCATATTTCAAAATTTTATATTGAAAAAGTTGTATGACAATTTACCTGATGTTTTCAGCCTCTCTAAGATTAGAAGTACAGACAAGAAAGCAAGTGTGAAACTTCCTCTATAAAATTCTTGTAGATATAATTCTGAGTGACCTATTCCAGTGACTGTACAACAAACCAAAGCATAGTGCCGTCTCCTTAAGGCCATCATGTTATGAAAAGAATGGCAATGGTTACTTTGGGGAAATTAGGTGGTTTCAAAAACAACCGAGCATAGAGAGACTTAGTTTTAAGTTTGAGTTTCTCTTAACGAAATTTACCACATAGGCCTTTGTCTCTAGTCAGCCTCTTTCAGAAGCTTGTCTCCCAGTTCACACACAGCTAAGGTTGCCAAATATAGCAAATGAAGATACAGGATGCCCCCATTAAACTTAAATTTCAGATAAGCAACAAATACAGTTTTAATATAGATATGTCTCAAATGTTGCATGGGTCATACTTAGGCTAAAAAATTAATTTGTTGTTTATCTGAAATTCAAATCTAACAGGGCATCCCCTATTTGAACTGGAAACCCTACTTCCAGCCCTTATCGCTGTGATGTTGTCATGTATTTTCTTCGTTGGAATTCACATCTCCATCAGTCTCCTGACCTATGCTGACAACCTTCTGTCCCTATATCTTCTTCTGCCTGCAGCCATTTCCCTCCAGATGGCTTCTCTTCTTCCTTTGTTGCTTTACCAGCTTAATGCAGTCACTCATGCATCAACCCCTCCTCCTGACCCCTCCCCAAAATGGCACGGTAGTGTCTTTGCTTGACACCCCCAGGTTATTTGAGTCATCTCTACCCTTGTGCTCCATTTTTTGTCAATCAATGCCATCTATTCTTCCTTCACAGTCTTTTTTTCCTTCCCTTTCTCCTGGCTTTTCCCTCTGCCTCTCTCTCTCTTTCCAAGTGCCCTCATCTGTCCATTCCCCACGTTGCCTGCAGTTTAGGTCCTTGTCTGCAGTGGTCCCTGTCCACCCACTTTTCCAGATGGCCTCTAGCTCTAGGCTCTCCCTACCACCAGTCATTCTGAAATTGGGGTTCACATTCTAAACTATTGCACCAATTTTATTCCTTCCCAGCTAAAAGCCTTCAGTGACTTACTGTGGTCCACAGAATGAAGCTTAAGCTCCTTATTTGAGGCCTCCCACAAAAGACTTTCCCCAATTGACTTCTGCTGATTTCTCTAGTCTTGGTTGCATCCGTACCTTTGATCAGTGTTTATCCCTCATTTAGATTCACTTGCTCTTTCACCATAATATAATATTGGAAACTCCCTTAGAGATGTTTCAAATTATGTAATCATTTGGCGTATAGACTATTTAAAAAAATTTTTTTAAAGATAAATATTTCAGAGAGAGAGAGAGCATAAGCAGGGTGGCGGCAGGCAGAGGGAGAAGCAGGCTCCCCAGTGAGCAGGGAACCCGATGTGGAACTCGGGATGACCTGAGCCAAAGGCAGCCTCTTAATTGACCGAGCCACCCAGGCGTCCCAGGCATATAGATTAAAAGGAAGTAGTATCTCAGTTTTATGTTACTGTATTAGTAAATGTTACCTTATAAAGTTTATTCCTAATAAAAATTTAATACTATCCAAATTGTGTAAATACAAAGACATATTTTGACTTTTCCTCATTTACCAAATGACACTTCCTTTCTTGTGGTTTGAATTAATTAAATAAGAAAAATGTGACTTACTAACATTTAAAATGGCTCCTTGCATTCTGTTTGGCTTTGTGACCAAACGCATATGGAAATGTGTATTATTAAACTATGTAGCAGCAGCATTTCATGACCTGATATTTAATTCTTAACATTTTGCTCTTAAAAACAAACTTTTCCATAATTTCAAAAATTTCGTACCTTGCTTACAGTATATTTCTCAGTAATAAGAAAGTAGGTATCAAGTTGTCATTTCCAAGCATTTTCTGTAGGGCATATATTTCAGAATTAGATAATCTTTATTCATGGTAAATAAAAAGCTCGACTATGTAGTCATCTGCTTTCTCCTCATGACTCCGTTTGCCCAGTTGTAGGATCCCCAGGCTCTGGAGAATATATCTTTCAGACATGGGTTTGGCTTTGTTATAAGACACTGTCATAGCTTCTTGTGAGGCAATCTGAGAAAGTCTACAGCTAGTTCCCATGATATTTCTTTTCTCATTCTTTCTCCGGAGGCATAATAAGTTGAGTAAATAATGAGTGTCTGGTCCCCGGTCTATAGCAAAATGAAAATAAGGTTGTATTAGTCTTGAACTGCAGTCTGGCTGAGTTCATCACAAGATTGGTACTGATCGGCATGCTGTAATGAATTACAGTTAATGTGTATTTGTAGATGTGAAGGATTAAAATCATCAGAGAGTTTCAGTACATAGAAGTGCTTGAGCTGGATCTCTTCTTTTGTCTCTCCAGATCTCCTGTCTTGCCCTTTCTACCTGGTCTCACCCCATTTTGGGCCTGTGGGGGCTCATCAACCTGCTTATTGCCCTCCAGCTTCTGAGTGGTTTCAGCCAATGGAAAGGTCCAGGAGGTGTTAAGAGGGGAAGGGACAGTGAGGCCAAACATTTTCCCTCCCTGCTTTCTTTTCTTTTCAGATGAAAATCAATTATTCTGAAGTCAGTCTACTTTCTGTAACTGTCTCTTCTTCTGGGTTCCAGAATCTTTCTTTCCCCTTGTACTTGAAAGCCTAGAGGTGATGTCAGACCCATCACTACCAGCCCTGGATTTCAGCATTCTTCCCTGTGTCCCACAGTTTTGTAAACAGTCCCTTAGTGAATGGAGTGTGCCATGAATTTCCTGTTGGGATCTCACGGATACAGTGCCTTACATGGTGAAACTAATTTACTCCCTTCATCTGTACCATGAAATAAGCACAAATAGCATCCTTATTCTAGAGGAAGGGAGAGTGAAGCACAGAAACACTAAATGCCCTGCAAAGATCACAGGGTTAATATGTGACAGAGCCAGGATTAAAGCCTGGCTCTAGGCTACACCATCTTAACCATTACCCTATACCCAGCTATGATAATATGAACAACAGTGATTTCAGCATTGTTTTGGGAATATTCACAATAACAAAATATATTAACATTACTTATGTTGATGACATGTATGGATTGATCAAATTATCGCCAGTGCTCTCTCCCCACCTAGAACTTTCATCTGAATACTTCAAAAGAGAGTGATTTTTTTTTCTCTGTTATCCAGGAAAGATCGAAAGAATGATATTCTTTGATGTTAAGAAATAAGAAGTTCAAATTTTACTTATTATCCTCAGCCCTATTCGAAAAAATTCTTCACCCATAACTAAGTATTCTTTTTAAAATAAGAACTCATCAAAGGCTCAAATTTAGCTTCTTTCTCTTCTTAAGAGCCTGACATTAGAAGTTAGTATTCCTTTCTCACAATGACCTAGTTTTTTACATAATTTTGGTCCTGTCAGTTCGTTCCCAGAGCTGACGTAGCCATCATTCTGTTGTCTGCTTTGTGTTGGGTATGTGTCTTCTTCTGCCGTGCCCCCCACAGTCCCCACACATTATTCATTGTTCATTGTCCTGCATCTTCTTCTGGGGTGGAACCTGTCACATTTTCCATCCCCTTGGCCTTGTGTTGTGCCGCTATTGAATGCAGCTGCGCTGTGTTGATTCTGGACTCTGGATATCCTCGGTTGCTACACTGTGCTGCTCCTGGCCTGACTTATTTGGCAGTTAACATTTTTCCAACACAGCAGCTTCCTAAAGTGTCGCTTCGTTTCTTCATGCTAAAATAGTGAGAATAAAGAAACAGCTCTCTTGCAGTCCCTTTGGGATCCTTGGATCATTAAAACTTCACAGGATGATCGCCTATAATTACTCTGGTCTCGGGTATATGCAAACTTGAAAATGCAGTTGGTGTTCAGCAGCTCAGAGAAGAAAAACATACGTTTGTGATTCAGGTGTTCTTGTTAAAAATAGTGCATTTGAATGAGTGGCTGTTTATAGTCTGGGTTTTGGGTGGTTATTCTGTAGCGAAGGTCCTGTTCTTGACAAATTTGCTTCCCAGTCATTTTTTCTAACGTGGGCGGTTGGGTCATGGGAGAAGGCCAGAGTTTCTTGGCAGTTCTCTCTTCTTGTTGCCTGGAACCCCATTATTACTGTGGGCTTTAACTGCCAAACTCGGGAATTTGATCAGAAATTCAAATCTGTGAGCACAAGCAATCACTTATATTCTCTCAAACTACTTACCTTGGTGTTGTATTTAAGATTTATTCTGAAACGAACTATAGCTTTAAGGCTGTAAGAGAAAGCTGCTCATTGCAAAGTTTCTGTTTCACCACGTGATTGGTATAGATAGCACCTTTTTGGTCAAATGCTTTTGCCTGAAGAAGGCATATGTTTTTAAAAATTTTTTTATTTAAATTCAATTTAATTAACATATAGTATATTATTAGTTTCAGGGATAGAATTTAGTGATTCATCAGTTGCATATAATACCCAGTGCTCATTACATCGTGTGCCCTCCTTACTGCCCATCACCCAGTTACCCCATTCCCCCCATCCACCTCCCCTCCCACAACCCTCATTTTGTTTCCTATAGTCAGGAGTTTTTTATGGTATATCTCAAGTGAATTTTCCAAGATTTCCTCAAATAGGGAAATTCTGAGGTAAATTTCCAGAAAAAAAGATCAATGTGGTGGTTTCTTTTCTTTAAAAAAAAATTACCATTTTATGTACATTTGAGATCTAGATAGATCTATTAAGCTAAACACCTCACCAAATATGATTTACTCCATTTTCCTGGCAAGGACTTAAGAAGAAAGTGTCATGTTGAGCTATTTGGTTTATTTTCATCAAAAGGCTCTTTCATCTGCCATCCAAATAAGGGATATTTAAATTCAGAGATGCTTTAAAATCCAACTCTCATTCTAAAATAACAAGATCTCAAGAAAACTTGTCATTTAAATCAATTAAACAAAAATAAACTTTTGCCACAGGGGTTTGCATTGTATTCATTATAAATGTTGATGTCTGTGAGTTCAATTAGCAACAGAGGAGGAGTAAGTACAGAGATTGCCCAAATGGAGGAAAAGCAAAGAAGTGGAAGGTTTTCTCGGTGTTTGGAAAATTGAAGGAGCCGTAGCCATTCTGTCAGTATTAACTGCCATGAGGTGTACCCATTTACGACTTCTCAGCCCCATGTGGGGTTGGATCCATGGCCAAGAAACTCCACTTATCCTTCCGCCTCTTTCCCTGTCATATACTTAAAAAACCCCTTGTCTTGTTAAACCTAATCATCCATCTACACCGTGCCTACACTTAGGCCTCTGATATTGCTACAGAAAAATGTCACATTAATTGGTCTCGCCATAAACTCATGCCCACACACCTCAAAGTAGACACTCAGGGTATGTGAGAGTCCTAATGCACTTTCCTGGTGTGCTTGCTTTCTCACTCTTGGAAATGACTCTTTCCCAATTTAATTCTTCTCAAGCTCCCTACCTTCCTTTCGCTTTTCCTTGCCCTCAGCTGCTTCATACCTCACTGAGACCCAGTGAGACAAGCACTACCTATCTTCCTGCTGCCAATTCTACCAGCCTGCATCTGTACCCAGCTCTATGGCTTCCTTCCTGTTATGGTTGTCAGAACTTCTCTCTCCCTGCCAGAAGCCAGTTCTCCATTTGTATCCTGTGGCCTTCCTCTCCTGCCTTCTCAAGCATGCTGCACTTGTAATTTTCTTTTTTGTGCAGCATCATTGATGTTTCAAATCTATGGGATCAGTCTCATCAGTATTTTCTAGTATCTCCTATCTTAAAATTAAGAAGTGCCCTCACTTACCTGTATCCCTTCCAGCTTTTTTCCATTTCTATGTCCCTGTTCTCAGCAAAACTACCTGAAAAGAGTTATCTGTCCTCTTGTTTCACTTCTTCGCTTTCTGTTCATTATTTGACCCTCTCCAGGTGGGCTTCTGTCTTCTATGCTCTCCTGAAGCTGCTCTTGTTAAGGTCATTTGTGACCTCCATGTTGTCAAAAACAATAGCCACATGCCTATTCTTGTGTTACTTGATGGTTAAGCAGCATTTGACAGGGCTAACTTCTCCCTTCTCTTTGAAACATTCTTTTACTTTTGGCTTACATAACATTACACTGTTGTGGCTGTGGAGGTGTGCCTTTTAGATCTCCCTTCATGAGAATTTCCTACAGGGCAATAGCTGCTTGAAGCCTTCAGCTACCATACCCTTACATCCGGCACAGTGGAAACACAGTCCAGGCTTCCTTAGAATGTTCCCAGTGAATAACCAAGAACTGGGAACTTCTTTCACTACATGAGATTCCTCCAATAGACATGTTGGATCAGAAAGTCCCCAT
Organism: Meles meles; assembly: GCF_922984935.1. NCBI lineage: Eukaryota > Metazoa > Chordata > Mammalia > Carnivora > Mustelidae > Meles > Meles meles. The sequence continues at coordinate 88,403,120 of NC_060070.1, read as the reverse complement.
TGGCCAGGCCTAGTCTCTCTTAGAACAGGGCTGTGGTCTAAAGCACTTCATATTCAGTCCTTCCATCCCTCTCCCTTTCATAGATGTCAAATCTACATAAGGTGTGAGACCCTCTTCACCTACTCCTGCCCCCTCCTCCTTTATATTTCTCTCGTATGTCTAATCCCACTTTGGTGTCACCTTCCCAGAGGGCTCAAATGGACTCACAAACTATCCTATTCCCTCACCTGCTTGGAAGTTCCTTGTCTTCTCACCTCCTTTTTTCCACCAGCCCTTAACACTGATGGGCTCCATTGCTAGACCAGCTCTGTTCTTCTTCATGCCTTTGGAACCTCATTCATTCCATGCTTTAAAAACAATCTTTATGTTACTAGCAAATCTGTATCTCTAGCTCTGATCTTTCCTCCAAACTCTAGACTTCTTTTATACCTAATCATGTTCTGACATCTGTAGTTGGATCTTTAGTGGTCATCTGAAAGGTAACATATTTTAGGGAAGCCTTTTTTTTTTTAAGATTTATTTATTTATTAGAGAAAGAGAGAGTTGGGGGGAGGTGCGGAGGGAGAGAGAAGCCCAAGCTGACTCCTTGCATGGAGCTTGATCCCAGGACCCTGAGTTCATGACCTGAGCTGAAATCAAGAGTCAGATGCCCAACTGACTGAGCCACCCAGGCGCCCCAGGGAAGTCGTGATTCTCATCCATATCCATTCTCCTTCAGTAGCCCTTGGCTCGGTAAATGGCGCCAGTCATTCCTGATGCCTCTTCTCTTTTCCCATCAGCAAGTCCTAGCCACTGACTCCAGAATGTCTCCCAGATCAATCCGTTTTTCTTTGTCTTCACAGATGCTGCCCTATGCGGTGTTGCAACAACCCTCTCTCTTGCCTACTCATAATCCACCCACCACTCAGTAGGCAAAATGGGCTTTTTAAAAATGTGGATTGGGTCCAGTCATTTCCCTGTTTACAGTACTACAAAGGCTCTTCATTGAACTTTGAACAAAACCCAGATTGCCTTATGTTGTTTACAAAAAACCCTCCATAATTGGCCTGTTCTGGCCCCTCAGATCTACTTCTTCCTTCCCTTTGCCCCAAACACAATGGCCTTCTTTCTATCCCTAGCACAGGTCAAAGTCATTCTTGCCATCAGACCCGTTATCATCTCATGCCTAGGTGTTCTTCCTCCTCATCACTCAGAGCTCAGCTTAAATCACCTCCTCTGAGAGGCCTCCTCTGACCTCTCAACATTAAGTACTGTATCTAGTTGCTTTCTAGTGTGTCATCCTATTTTCATTCTCTTCATAACACGTCCTTATCCTTTTCTGTTTTACTTACTGTCTCCCCACAACTGGAGCAGAAGCTCCATGAAAACAGGGTCCTTTTCTCTCTTCTTCTCTGCTGCATTCCCAGACCTCATTCAGTGCCTGGTATGTAGTAGGCATTCATAAATGTTGATAGAACGAGAGAATTGACAGAAATTCATTTGTTCACCTCCATGAATTTTTTTTTTTTTTTTGCTCTGAAGGGGAGGAGGAGTGAATTTTCTTAATTCCAGTCTTCTGAACTTGAAGCTTTTACAATATTCACTATTTCCTGAGATGTAGTTTTCCTTGAATTTATACATAATGCCAATATAGTTAAAATCCCATTATGGTGAATTCCATGGGGGATGCTATTGGCTTTGCTACAGTGGAACTTGTCACAGAGCCAGAAATTGCATTTCCAGTCCAAGGAACTGAGGGTGAAACAGCTGATTCTCTATTCTCTGAAGAATGGGAAGGGAAAAGCTTGAACTTTGAAAGGGGGAGTGAGTGAGGTGTCACAAATCTCTGGACTGCCTTGTCCAGGCTCCTGGATATTCTGCATGGAACGCTGGCTTTGGGTGATTCTTGCTGAGTGATTCAAGGACTGGAAGAAGAGGGGTAGTTGAAGATAGAATGATGAACAAGCAATTTCCATTTGGTGACAAAAAGATTCTATGTTCACCTTTTTAAAGTTTCAGCTCAACGGTGTTCTCTCCTACTTCTGTAGTGTGAAAAGGTGCGTAGTCAGGTACTGTGTTTACACATGGGAAGATAAAATGAACAAGGACCAGGAAACGAAACAAGACAAAACAGAACACAGTGCCTATTTTGAAGGATTTGGTGCTGACAGTTTGTTGTAAACAGAGCTGTGAAGGTTTTTTTGTTTTTAATTGCATTGTCTTCTGAAATGTGGCAACAGCTTTGTTATATTATAAAGATCTTTCTTTCATTGTAATGGTAATTGTGTTCCAATCAGATCCTCAGATTTCTGCTTTAATGCTCAAATGTTAGGAGCCATATAAATGTTATGTTATATAAAAATGTCTTGATGGAGCACTGGGTGTGATGCCAAAACAATGAACACTGTTATGCTGTAAATAAACAAATAAAAAAAAATGTCTTGAGTTACTTTTTAAAGTCGTTTATTAAGAACTTTTTCTGGCTCGCTCAGATGGTGGTAGTTCCACCCTTTCCCTTGCACTTGTGATAGTTGATACACGGTGCTGCTCGTACTGTAATTGTGTTCATCTCTCTGTGTCCTGTACGGTGAACCTACATACTGAGGACAAGGGCTGTGTTTTGCTCCTTCGTGCATTCATCACTGTACTCTCCCTTCCACTCCCCATTTCACCTGGTATAATGGTGCCTGTGAGAAATGGTTTTAAATACATGTTTATGGATTGGTGATATCTATTTCTATAGTTACCTTAGCCTATTCCTTACATTGCCCATTACTTCTTATCCTGCCCTTTGTAACAAAGCTGCTTGCGTAACGGGCAATTATTTCTAGTCTTTGTCAAGCTGTTTTATTGCCTTCTTCATCTGTCTTTTAGTTTTAGAGTAAGGTCTTCTTTGATAGCAAGTCCATCTTGTTGGGTGCCTGGGTGGCTCGATCATTAAGTGTCTGCCTTCGGCTCAGGTCATGATCCCAGGGTCCTGGATTGAGTCCCACATCGGGCTCTCTGTTTGCGGGAAGCCCGCTTTTCTATCTCCCACTCCCCCTGCTTGTGTTCCCTCTCTTGTTATGTCTCTCTGTCAAATAAACAAATAAAATCTTAAAAAAAAAGTCCGTCTTGTCTTCCTCTACCAAGAAGCATAATCTGCCCCGTAAAAAACACCTGTTCCCTTTCCGTTTTACGGTTTTACATATGCTTCAGTGGATTTTCTTTTTCTTTTCTTTTTTTTTTTTCCAGTGAATTTTCTGTTGGTGTTTTCTTACTTGTCTTTAATCCCCAGTTATCAATCTAAGAAATACTAAGTTGTTTGAAGGCCAGTCTATCAGGCCAGTCAGGGCATACTCGCTAAAAACACTGCGATCAGTTCGGTGGGAAAACCGACAAATATTAAGATTCCCTGTGTGCTCTCAAGGAACTGATAATGTGCTTGGGGGATTGAAACTAACTGTGCTTGCTTTATTCGTGATGCCAGAACTTTGTGAGATAGACCATTATGTTAGTAATAGCTTTCATGTAAGAAAAGAAACCCTGCCATGTGATATCTATACAATTCTTGTAAAAGTAATCTCAAATCTACAAGCCTGGGTGTCCCGGATGGTATTCCAGAGAGATGGCATGACATGTATGAAAGCCTAAAGGAATTTAAGGAAAAGCCAAAGGATCCAGAAGCTCCTGGGACAAATGATTGTTCTGTTGACTTTTTCTTCCACCCTTCTTGCCCTTCCCTAGGTGGTAAGGTAAACATCAGTGAAGTTAATTTCTCCTTAATCCTTCCTTTTAAAGTAATATAAGGTAAGCAAATTAATTGGATTCTCTAAAAGGAACACTGAGACGTCATAAATTTGTAAATGTAAATTCATACATCAGTACACACAGCACTATTTTCCACACAAGTAGGTACAGTATGAACCAATTAAATGATGGCTCCCTTTTGTCCTTATCTGTTTTTATAACAGTAGAACTATAATTGTATATACAGACTGATGGTTGGGCCAAGTCTGTCTTTAGAAAGATGTTAGTTGTAAATTTAGCCTGTTACATTATTTCAGCATGTGCTTTGTTATTTATTTTTCCTTCTAGAATGTTGCTGTCATTTGTTTGTTGAACATCAATACATGAGTTCTTTTTTTTTTGTTGTTATTTTGTGTCCCTGTGGTGAATGTCTGGGAGGAAATATTACTGCCTGGCAGAGGGGACTAGGGCCCTGTATGATTTATTTCTTCTAATTTTATTCCATTGTAAAAAGTCCAAAATGTTGTATTGTAAAGACTCCAAAATGTTACAGAAACTTGAATAGTTTCAAGTTAATTATTTTGAAATGTAGTTTTTTGCTCATCATTCAAGCTGAACAGTGCCTTGACATGTCTGAGGTTTAGGAAAATTTGGCTCTGGTTGGTGAGGAGGGTCCAATATAGGTCTTTGTTGCCGAGTGAAATTCGGTGGTTTGGCTCATGGGAATTTGTGCAAAATTGTTGGTTTGTTTGATTTGGTTCCCTTTGGACTACACCCATGAAGATTTCTTTGGGTTTAGCTTGGTGATTCCCACCCCACACCAAACTCAAAGTGGAAAACAGTGGGAATGTTGAGGTTTATACCTCAAGCTATAACTCATCCTAGAGCTTTACCCAGTTTTGAAAAAAAGAAGAAAGAAAAGCCTGGATTTTAAATCTTTGAGTGAAATATTTATTGAAACTAGACTAAACAATCTGAGAGTTAGTTGGGATCTTAGAGGCCATTTGACCAGACTCTCCACCTGATGCATGATTCCCAACGATCAATTTAAGATTGTTTAAAGTCTTTTAAGAGCTAATTAACTTCCATGCTGGAGTCCATGTTAGTCCTTTGATTTAAGCTTGTTGACATTGTGGTCCAAGTTTGCTGTATCTGTATGACTTTTTTCTTTTTAATCTATCAAGAACCAAAGGAGGTGTGTAAAAACTTCCAGATGTGTGCATTTCTACTGGTAATTCTGTCAATTTATGTCTTTTATATTTGGAGGTTATATTATTTGTTTAGAATTGCTTCATTTTTCTGAGAAGCTTTCCTTTTATCCTATGATGAAAGGAAATTGATTGATTTTTATCTCTAAGGGTTCTTTATATCCTAAAGTCTATTAAAAAAACTCATCTAGGCCCATATCAAAAGGCAACAGTACATGTACAGAGTATTATATAACAGCACTAAAGGGTCTGGGCCAGCATGCAGTAATCAAGCGCATTGATAAAATCACAACAAAAGGTGTGAATATTTAAATGCGGTAAATAAAAATGTATTTTTCATCTTTTTACCTTTCTATGTTCTTATGTCTCAGTTGTGTCCCTTTACAAATGACACATGGAGAGGCACCTGAGTGGCTCAATCAGTTAAGCATCTGACTTTGGCTCAGATCATGATCTCAAGTCATGCAGTTGAGCTTCATATCAGGCTCTGCACTCAGCACAGAGTCTCCTTGTCCCTCTTCCACTCTTCCCGCTCATGTTTTCTTTCTCCCTCAAATAAGTAAACAAAATCTAAAAAAAAAAAAAAAAAAAAAAAAAAGATAAATGGATGACTTTTACTTTGTCACCTATGTTTTAGTTAGTGATTACTGGTATTTGCAATTGTTTCTACATATATTTACATTGTATTTAACCTGTGCCCTTTCTTTGTCTCCCTCTTTTTCCTACCTTCTGTTTTGCTAATCAACTTTTCCTTATTCATTTTCTCTACTTCTTTTTTTTTTTTTTTCTTTTTTACAGAGAGAGAGAGAGAGAGAGAGATTACAAGTAGGCAGAGCAGCAGCCAGAGAGGGGAGGAAGCAGGCTCCCTGCCAAGCAGAGAGCCCGATACGGGGCTCGATCCCAGGACCCTGAGATCATGACCTGAGCTGAAGGCAGAGGCTTAACCCACTGAGCCACCCAGGCGCCCCATCATTTTCTCTACTTCTTATATGGAAATTTTATATTGTCTGTCTTTAATTTTAGTAGTTATCAATAAAAGCTTATAAGCATACTTGACTTTATGAAGTCTAGAATTAAATAATATTTCTCATCTGGTGATCTGTATGATCTGTATGATTAACTTTAATCATATTCCCCCCATTTTATCTCAACATTGGTAAATGTTTTAATTCTACCTTTTTTAATATGATCCAAAATAGTCCTTATTATTATTTTATTTAAAAAAATGAATACTTCAATTTTCCCCATACTTTCCTTTCTTTGCCCAGTGTTGTCTTCTTTTACTTCTTTCTGGCTTCCATTTTGCTTTTCCTGAAGCACACCCTTTGGTAGTTCTTAAAGAAAGAGTCTATAAAGGGTTCACACTTTCAATGTTAATTTTATTGGATTTGCATAGTAGCTGAATGTGGAATTCTTGGTCAACAGTTCTGTTTCTCAGTATTTTAAAGATAGTCATTCCATCACTTTTTAACTTCTGCTTTTGAGAATTCTGTTTAGTCTAACTGGTCTTTTTTAGGCAATGTCTTTTCTTGCATTGTTTTTAAGAGCTTTTCTTTGTATTTATGTTCTGTGGTTTCATAATGGTGTGCCTCCGTGTGGATTTATTTTTTTTTTTTTGCCAGAATCTATTAAATTTTATTTCTTATTTTTTTATAAACATATAATGTATTTTATCCCCAGGGGTACAGGTCTGTGATTCACCAGGTTTACTCACTTCACAGCATTCACCATAGCACATATTCTCCCCAATGTCCATAACCCCCCTCCCCCTCTCTCAACCCCACCTCCCCCCAGCAACCCCCAGTTTGTTTTGTGAGATTAAGAGTCACTTATGGTTTGTCTCCCTCCCAATCCCATCTTGTTTCATTTATTCTTCTCCTATCCCCCTAACCCCCCATGTAGCATCTCCACGTCCTCATATCAGGGAGATCATATGATAGTTGTCTTTCTCCGATTGACTTATTTCCCTAAGCATGATACCCTCTAGTTCTATCCACGTCATCGCAAATGGCAAGATTTCATTTCTTTTGATGGCTGCATAGTATTCCATTATGTATATATACCACATCTTCTTTATCCATTCCTCTGTTGATGGACATCTAGGTTCTTTCCATAGTTTGGCTATTGTAGACATTGCTGCTATAAACATTCGCGTGCACGTGCCGCTTCGGATCACTACGTTTGTATCTTTAGGGTAAATACCCAGTAGTGCAATTGCTGGGTCATAGGGTAGTTTTATTTTCAACACTTTGAGGAACTTCCATGCTGTTTTCCAGAGTGGTTGCACCAGCTTGCATTCCCACCAACAGTGTAGGAGGGTTCCCCTTTCTCCACATCCTCGCCAGCATCTCTCATTTCCTGATTTGTTAATTTTAGCCATTCTGACTGGTGTGAGGTGATATCTAATTGTGGCTTTGATTTGTATTTCCCTGATGCCAAGTGATGTGGAGCACTTTTTCATGTGTCTGTTGGCCATCTGGATGTCTTCTTTGCAGAAATGTCTGTTCATGTCCTCTGCCCATTTCTTGATTGGATTGTTTGTTCTTTGGGTGTTGAGTTTGCTAAGTTCCTTATAGATTTTGGATACTAGCCCTTTATCTGATATGTCGTTTGCAAATATCTTCTCCCATGCTGTCAGTTGTCTTTTGGTTTTGTTAACTGTTTCCTTTGCTGTGCAAAAGATTTTGATCTTGATGAAATCCCAATAGTTCATTTTTGCCCTTGCTTCCCTTGCTTTTGCCGATGTTCCTAGGAAGATGTTGCTGCGGCTGAGGTCGAAGGGGTTGCTGCCTGTGTTCTCCTCAAGGATTTTGAGGAGGATTTCCTTCCTCACATTGAGGTCCTTCATCCATTTTGAGTCTATTTTCGTGTGTGGTGTAAGGAAGTAGTCCAATTTCATTTTTCTGCATGTGGCTGTCCAATTTTTCCAGCACCATTTATTGAAGAGGCTGTCTTTTTTCCATTGGACATTCTTTCCTGCTTTGTCGAAGATTAGTTGACCATAGAGTTGAGGGTCGATTTCTGGGCTCTCTATTCTGTTCCACTGATCTATGTGTCTGTTTTTGTGCCAGTACCATGCTGTCTTGATGATGACAGCTTTGTAATAGAGCTTGAAGTCCGGAATTGTGATGCCACCAACTTTGCCTTTCTTTTTCAATATTCCTTTGGCTATTCGAGGTCTTTTCTGGTTCCAAATAAATTTTAGGATTACTTGTTCCATTTCTTTGAAAAAGATGGATGTTATTTTGATAGGGATTGCATTAAATGTGTAGATTGCTTTAGGGAGCATGGACATTTTCACAATATTTATTCTTCCAATCCAGGAGCATGGAACATTTTTCCATTTCTTTGTGTCTTCCTCAGTTTCTTTCATGAGTACTTTATAGTTTTCTGCGTATAGATTCTTAGCCTCTTTGGTTAGGTTTATTCCTAGGTATCTTATAGTTTTGGGTGCAACTGTAAATGGGATTGACTCCTTAATTTCTCTTTCTTCTGTCTTGTTGTTGGTGTAGAGAAATGTAACTGATTTCTGTGCATTGATTTTATATCCTGACATTTGACTGAATTCCTGTACAAGTTCTAACAGTTTTGGAGTGGAGTCTTTTGGGTTTTCCACATATAGTATCATATCATCTGTGAAGAGTGATAGTTTGACTTCTTCTTTGCCAATTTGGATGCCTTTAATTTCTTTTTGTTGTCTGATTGCTGAGGCTAGGACTTCCAGTACTATGTTGAATAGCAGTGGTGATAATGGACATCCCTGCCGTGTTCCTGACCTTAGCGGAAAAGCTTTCAATTTTTCTCCATTGAGAATGATATTTGCGGTGGGTTTTTCATAGATGGCTTTGATAATATTGAGGTATGGGCCCTCTATCCCTACACTTTGAAGAGTTTGGATCAGTAAGGGATGCTGTACTTTTTCAGCATCTATTGAGAGTATCATATGGTTCTTGTTCTTTCTTTTATTAATGTGTTCTATCACATTGATTGATTTGCGGATGTTGAACCAACCTTGAAGCCCTGGAATAAATCCCACTTGGTCATGGTGTATAATCCTTTTAATGTACTGTTGAATCCTATTGGCTAGTATTTTGTTGAGAATTTTTGCATCTGTGTTCATCAAGGATATTGGTCTGTAGTTCTCTTTTTTGGTGGGATCCTTGTCTGGTTTTGGGATCAAGGTGATGCTGGCCTCATAAAATGAGTTTGGAAGTTTTTCTTCCATTTCTATTTTTTGGAACAGTTTCAGGAGAATAGGAATTAGTTCTTCTTTAAATGTTTGGTAGAATTCCCCTGGGAAGCCGTCTGGCCCTAGGCTTTTGTTTGTTTGGAGATTTTTGATGACTGCTTCAATCTCCTTACTGGTTATGGGCCTGTTCAGGTTTTCTATTTCTTCCTGGTTCAATTATGGTAGTTTATATGTCTTTAGGAATGCATCCATTTCTTCCAGATTGTCAAATTTGTTGGCGTAGATTTGCTCATAGTATGTTCTTTTTTTTTTTTTAAAGATTTTATTTATTTATTTGACAGAGAGAGATCACAAGTAGATAGAGAGGCAGGCAGAGAGAGAGAGAGAGAGATGGAAGCAGACTCCCTGGTGAGCAGAGAGCCCGATGTGGGACTCGATCCCAGGACCCCGAGATCATGACCCGAGCTGAAGGCAGCGGCTTAACCCACTGAGCCACCCAGGTGCCCCCTTTTTTTTTTTAAATATTTTATTTATTTGTCAGAGAGAAGGAGAGAGAGAGAGCGCACACAGGCAGGCAGAAAGGCAGGCAGAGGTGGAGAGAGAAGCAGGCTCCCTGCCGAGCAAGGAGGTCATGCGGGACTCGATCCCAGGACCCTGGGATCATGACGCGAGCTGAAGGCAGTGGCTTAACCCACTGAGCCACCCAGGCGTCCCGCTCATAGTATGTTCTTATAATTGTCTGTATTTCTTTGGTGTTAGTTGTGATCTCTCCCCTTTCATTCATGATTTTATTTATTTGGGTCCTTTCTCTTTTCTTTTTGATGAGTCTGGACAGGGGTTTATCAATCTTATTGATTCTTTCAAAGAACCAGCTCCTAGTTTCATTGATTTTTTCTATTGTTTTTTTGGTTTCTATTTCATTGATTTCTGCTCTGATCTTTATGATTTCTCTTCTCCTGCTGGGTTTAGGGTTTCTTTCTTGTTCTTTCTCCAGCTCCTTTATGTGTAGGGTTAGGTTGTGTACTTGAGACCTTTCTTGTTTCTTGAGAAAGACTTGTACTGCTATATATTTTCCTCTCAGGACTGCCTTTGCTGTGTCCCACAGATTTTGAACTGCTGTGTTTTCATTATCATTTGTTTCCATGAATTTTTTCAGTTCTTCTTTAATTTCCTGGTTGACCCATTCATTCTTTAGAAGGATGCTGTTTAGTCTCCATGTATTTGGGTTCTTTCCAGCTTTCCTCTTGTGATTGAGTTCTAGCTTCAGAGCATTGTGGTCTGAAAATATGCAGGGAATGATCCCAATCTTTTGATACCGGTTCAGACCTGATTTGTGACCCAGGATGTGATCTATTCTGGAGAAGGTTCCATGTGCACTAGAGAAGAATGTGTATTCTGTTGCTTTGGGACGAAATGTTCTGAATATATCTGTGATGTCCATCTGGTCCAGTGTGTCATTTAAGGCCTTTATTTCCTTGTTGATCTTTTGCTTGGATGATCTGTCCATTTCAGTGAGGGGAGTGTGAAAGTCCCCTACTATTATTGTATTATTATGGATGTGTTTCTTTGATTTTGTTATTAATTGGTTGATATAGTTGGCTGCTCCCACGTTAGGGGCATAGATATTTAAAACTGTTAGATCTTCTTGTTGGACAGACCCTTTGAGTAGGATATAGTGTCCTTCCTCATCTCTTATTATAGTCCTTGGCTTAAAATCTAACTGATCTGATATAAGGATTGCCACCCCAGCTTTCTTCTGATGCCCATTAGCATGGTAAATTGTTTTCCACCCCCTCACTTTAAATCTGGAGGTGTCTTCACGTCTAAAATGAGTTTCTTGTAGGCAACGTACTGATGGGTTTTGTTTTTTTATCCATTCTGATACCCTGTGTCTTTTGATTGGGGCATTTAGCCCATTAACATTCAGGGTAACTATTGAGAGATATGAATTTAGTGTCATTATTAGTCTGTAAGGTGACTGTTACTGTATATTGTCTCTGTACCTTTCTGATCTACTACTTTTAGGCTCTCTCTTTGCTTAGAGGACCCCTTTCAATATTTCCTGTAGAGCTGGTTTGGTGTTTGCAAATTCTTTCAGTTTTTGTTTGTCCTGGAAGCTTTTGATCTCTCCTTCTATTTTCAATGATAGCCTAGCTGGATAGAGTATTCTTGGCTGCATGTTTTTCTCGTTGAGTGCTCTGAATATATCATGCCAGCTCTTCCTGGCCTGCCAGGTCTCTGTGGATAAGTCTGCTGCCAATCTAATATTTTTACCATTGTATGTTACAGACTTCTTTTCTCTGGCTGCTTTCAGGATTTTCTCTTTGTCACTAAGACTTGTAAATTTTACTATTAGGTGACGGGGTGTGGACCTATTCTTGTTGACTTTGAGGGGGGTTCTCTGCATCTCCTGGATTTTGATGCTTGTTCCCTTTGCCATATTAGGGAAATTCTCTCCAATGATTCTCTCCAATAGACCTTCTGCTCCCCTCTCTGTTTCTTCTTCTTCTGGAATCCCAATTATTCTAATGTTGTTTCGTCTTATGATGTCACTTATCTCTCGAATTCTCCCCTCATGGTCCAGTAGCTGTTTGTCCCTCTTTTCTTCGGCTTCTTTATTCTCTGTCATTTGGTCTTCTAGATCACTAATTCTTTCTTCTGCCTCATTTATCCTAGCAGTGAGAGCCTCCATTTTTTATTGCAACTCATTAATAGCTTTTTTGATTTCAACTTGGTTAGATTTTAGTTCTTTAATTTCTCCAGAAAGGGCTTTAATATCTCCAGAGAGGGTTTCTCTAATGTCTTCCATGCCTTTTTCGAGCCCGGCTAGAATCGTCATTCTGAACTCCTGATCTGACATATTACCAATGTCTGTGTTGTTTAGGTCCCTAGCCTTCGGTACTGTCTCTTGTTCTTTTGTTTGTGGTGATTTTTTCCGCCTTGTCATTTTGTCCAGATAAGAGGATATGAAGGAGCAAATAAAATACTAAAAGGGTGGCAAAGACCCCAGAAAAATGCGCTCTAACCAAATGAGAAGAGACCCCAAATTGTGGGGGGGAGAATGGGGATAAAAAGAGGTTCAGAAAAAAAAAAAGAAAAAAATTTTAAAAATAAAACAAATAAAGAAAAAATATAAAAAAGAAAGAAAAAATATATATTTAGATAAACTAGTCAAAAAACGTTAAAAAAGAAAAGGGTAAAAGTTTTAAAAAATTTAGCAGAAGAAGAAAAAAGAAAAAAAATTGAAAAAAGAAAAAAAAAATTGAAGTAGCCACAAGACTAAAGAATCATGGGGAGAAAGCCATGAGTTCTGTGCTTTGCTTTCTCCTCCTCTGGAATTGCGCTGCTTTCTTAGGAGTTGAACCTACTTTCCTTGATAGATGAACTTCGTCCTGGCTGGATATTTTGTTGATCATCTGGGGGAGGGGCCTGTTGTAGTGACTCTCAAGTGTCTTTGCCTGAGGCGGGATTGCACCGCCCTTACCGGCTGCCGGACTAAGTAATCGGCTCGGGTTCGCTTTTGGGAGCTTCTGTTCCCTGAACGCTTTCCGTAGAGTTCCGGAGGACGGGAATGAAAATGGCGGCCTCCCAGTCTCCAGCCCGGAGGAGCCGAGAGCCTGGGGCCCCACTCCTCAGTGCGCCCCCAGAGGACAGCACCCAGTCACTCCCGTATCCCCAGCCTCTAGCCGCGCTCTGAGCTCACCCAGCCCGCGACCAGTTCAAGGTAACCCCGAGCTGAGAGTTCAGTCCTCGGCTCTCTCTGCAGCCGGCTTCTCCGTTCTAATACCTGCGAGCTCTGCGACACTCCGACACCCCCGATCCTTCTGTGACCCTGCAGGACCTGCGGCCACGCTGACCCCGCGTGGGCTTCACCCTGGGTTAGCCTCTGGAGCAATGTCCCTCAGTGGAACAGACTTTTAAAAGTCCTGATTTTGTGCTCCGTTCCTCCGCCGCTTGCTGGGAGCCGGCCCCTCCCCCCCGCGGTCTATCTTCCCGTCGTTTTAGATTCACTTCTCCGCCAGTCCTACCTTTCAGAAAGTGGTTGATTTTCTGTTTCTAGAATTGCTGTTCTTCTTCTCTTCGATCTCCCGTTGGATTTGTAGGTGTTTGCAATGTTTAGATAAGCTATCGAGCTGATCTCCTGCTACCTGATGTAGTTTCAGCCTGCTACTTCTCCGCCATCTTGACTCCTCCTTATGTTGACTTTTTTATCAAGAGTATCCTACTTGGTCCAAGACTTCAGCTAATTTTTTATGGTTAGTTTTGAAAATTTGTTAGGCAACTAGTGATGCAACAGCATTTTCAGTGAAAGAGCTTAATTTAGTTAAGGGATGAGTTTTTATTGGAACTAGAAATTTTAGATTTGACCTTTAATCTTCTTTTTTCTGTAACCTCAACCAATATTCATTAAGCAGAAAGTCCCATCAGTATTCCCTATTGAAATATTTCATATCTTTTCCTGGTGTCTTAGTCCCACATTTAGTGCCCCAGCTGACACCTTTATCCTTTCTCCTGATAATTGGGTCACTTCCTAAATGTTTTCCATTTCTTCTTACTTTAAAGTCCTGTGTTTTTCACATTGCAGTTCCCAGTCTAATAGGTTATAAAGTCAATTTTCTTATTTATGATCAGAATTTTCTAATGATGTAAGATAGATGAGAGAGATAATATTGCAGTCCATATCTATAATCAGGTTGTTTTTTTCATTAAACTTTTGTTTTTATTATATACATATACCAACCATTAACTTATTATTAATAATAGGAGATAGATAATAATTGCTTGGAGGAGTGTTTCCCTAGCATTTGAACCTTTTCCCTATGTCTAGAGAATTGTGAATCATCTGAGTCTTGATAGAAGGTAGGACCTGTTTTGTATTTCAGATAAAGAAAAAATGCCTATGGCTTGCCTTTTCAGCATCCCTTGCAGCTAAAGTGCTGGCTTCTTAGTAAGGCTCACTTACCAGATGTCTGGGATGTTGAATTGGGACTGATAGGGTCAGAGAAAGTGAATATGGAGGCTGATGGTAGTGGCAGTGACCATGCACTGGTGTTTGGTTTTCTAAGCCACATGGGCTAACAGCCATGGCTGTGGCATCCACTGGTAGCAGCGGGGCCTCATCAGAATGGTTTTGGGAATAGTTTGGGAATGTTTCTGGATGTGTAGCTTCCTTTTGCTCTTGCCTATTTTGTCAGTCTGGTACTCTAAATTTCCTGGAGATTTTATGAGCTGCTTCATTTCCATTCACTCAGTTTCTTGTCTATTTGCTATGCACTGAATTATGCACCTGTCCTTCATCTGTTGTAGCTTTAACCCCCAATGTGACTGTATCTGGAGAGAGGGTCTTTAGGAAGTAAGGTTAGGAAGTGAAGTTAAATGAGGTCATAAGAGTGGAACCCTAATCTGACTCTAACATTATAAGAAGAGGCTTTCTCTGCCTTGTGAGGACACTGGGCAAAGGTGGAGAGACCTGCAAGCCAGAAAAAGGGTTTTCACCTGAAACCAAACCCTGCCAGACCTTGATCTTGGACTTTCAACCTCTAGAACTTTGAGAAATTACTTTTTGTTGTTCAAGCCACCCAATCTTTGGGATTTTGTTAATGGCAGCTTGAGCTGACAAATACAGACTTGGGTATGAACTTGGGTACAGAGAAGTGGGTGACAAGCATAGACTTTCACAGAAAGAGGGAGGCAGAGCCCTATGGACTTACCAGAGCATCACCATGGAATGGGGACTTTCTTACTGGCTGAGCCGGAGCCTGGGGTAGCCTTTTCCACAATGGACCCTTTCTCAGGGTCTCCAGCAGGGTGGGCCATCTGCTTTTCACTCACTAGTCAGAAAGACACTTTTAAGGGTAGAGAAACAAACAACATGCAGTTTGCCATCACCAGCAACATTTCCACAAGTCTGAGTGCCCTGGAGTCCAGGCCTAAGGACCCAGGAGCCTGCTCAGCCAGCACCTGACATCTCTGCCCTGACCTGGCCCCCAGCTGTGACTGCAGGCTCCAAGCTGTGTCTCAGCACATCTAGTCTATTCCTGAGAACTGGACCTCTTAACATCTTGTTCGAGGCACAAAGCCCAACTACCCCGCATGACAGAGATAAGTCAGGCTACGGAAAAAAATCCAGGGTTTTTTATTACAGGGTTTGTTATTACAATTAACATTTTTAAAGTAGCTATGAGTGAACAGTAATATTTTCAAAAGAAAACAAACTGAGAATGGACCTGTGTGAGATGTGGAAAATATTTTAAAGCTAAGGAAATGATTCAGCACCTCAGTGACGTGGCACTTAGATGAATTATGCAGGTCAGTTTTTAACTTCTGTGGAGAACCTCTATGTCTTGGATAAATCCATATGTGTGTACTTTGCATAATGCTCACCGAAGAGTATTTAATATTAGAACTCAGAGAGAAAGGAGCCGCTTTGAATGATTTTAGCTGTTTTCTCTAAGAATCAGAATGGTGGAAGGGGGTGTGGCATGACTTGTGGAGCAGAGCTTTATTTCCACAACGGACACTTTGTCACGTAATTAAAAAAGTGACCTTTGAAACATTTAACTTGGTTTGTTTTGTTAGATTTTCTCATTTATTTTTTTTTCCCCTCAGGTCTGTTTTTGCAACTTCTCATAACATCTAAGCGAATGCTTCAAGAGAATATATTTTCCCTCGATTTCATAAGTCAAATGTACAGGTGTTAAGTAAAAATAAATAAATTATTTCGAAAAGCAAATACTCACTTTGTGGACATTAACTAAAATAAGGATTTTATGGTATACTCCCAAGTGCTAAATATTTAATCTTAGGAATAAGTGTTTCAGTGTTTGTTTTTTTTTAATTTTATGTATTTTCCCAGATAAATTTGGTTTCTAGTAGATTCCATTTTTCATTACTGAAAAGGGGCTTAAATAATGTGTATTTATAGAATTGCTTTGATACATTGAAATTAATATTAAATATTTCCTAAAATTACAATGTAGGAGAGTTTGAATTGCATTTGTGTTTCTTATTGGAGAGATTTAAAGAACAATTAACTTAATTTGGAAGACCTGATAAACAAAGCAGAAACACTTAGAGTGAGTTACCAGGAGGTGCCCTGTACCTCTGGGTACTGAAAGCTTATGTAGTGATGAAACTTGACCCAAAGTGAAATGGCTGTTCTGTGAGGTTATGAATTTCTCATCACAGGACGTATTCAAGCAAAGGCTGAATGACCCTCTGTCAGGGATCCTAGAGTTATACTGGGTCTCTGCATTCTGTGGGAAGGTGTTCAGTAGAGAGAGACTTCTGAGGGTTCTTTGCATTCTAGGGCAAGAGTTCTAAGTAGTTCAGTTTGTCTTAGTCGTGTACTTTTGGTTGGATGAGTCAGTGTTTGAAGTCATTCTATGAGCACTCTAATTTTGAAGACAGAACCTAAGGGAAATTTCTCTTGGTTATTTAAGATGCAGTTAAATGCTTAACTTTTCTAATTTTCTAAGCTTAAAATAAACCACACAGGGGACAAAGGATTTATTCAAGTTTTGAAAGGCAGTGCAAAAGGTCTCTCTGACTAGTTACCCTTACAACTCGAACTCTAGCTAGAGAAGAGGAAACTAAACATGTTTTAGCTATCTTTTTCCTTTAGATTTCTTGTGCTTGTGATTGATCTTGCTCATAGTCAGCTCATGTTTCTTCTGTATGTAACTAATTCACTGCCAAACATGTTTCACATACTTTTATGTAAGGACAACTGTCATGAATAACATGGTGCATTTGGGGACCAGAGGACCCAGATTTATTTAGAAATGCCAGGAAAGGGGGCGCCTGGGTGGCTCAGTGGATTAAGCCGCTGCCTTCGGCTCAGGTCATGAACTCAGGGTCCTGGGATCGAGCCCCGCGTCGGGCCCTCTGCTCCGCGGGGAGCCTGCTTCCTCCTCTCTCTCTGCCTGCCTATCTGCCTACTTGTGATCTCTCTGTCAAATAAATAAATAAATAAATCTTTAAAAAAATAAAAAATAAATAAAAAATAAAAAAAAAATAAATGCCAGGAAAGGACCTATAAGGACAGCTCCTTCCATATCTGACCATCTGCCAGTGAGATGCTAAGGGGGTTAAAAAGAAGCCTTATAGTTTTTAGTCTCAGAATCAAGGCTGCCATCAAGTGGGGAAATTAGAGGTAATTGTCATGCCATTGTCTAAGGCTGAATGAGATTCCCAGAGACTATGATTCCCAGGATCCCCAGCTTCCTCCCTCCTTTCTCAGCCTTCTCTTCCCACCCCCAAAAGGCCAGCTGGACTCTCTGATCTGTTCCTCCTTGTCTCAACAGTCCTACGGAGTCCTTTCATTCTCTTTCTCCCTCCCCTGCTTTTATTATGTTTCTTGATACCACCACGTGAAATTGCGTTATATACAGCTTTTATTTTACTTTTTAAATTGGTATTAGTTCTGATCCTAATTATTTTGAGTAGATTGTAAGCCCCATGTGGGCAGGGGACCCATCTGTCTTGGTCACTGCTGTATCTTGAGCTCATAGAGTTAGGACCTGGTATATATGGGTGCTAAGGATAAATCTTCCCACATTTTTATTGCTGCATTTGTCTGCTGAAGTTTCTAGCAGCGTTCACTGAATTGACTTAGATTTCTCTTGTAAAATTGTGCTTCCTCATCTGATGTGATTTCCTTGCCTCCCCCCAATCCTCGCTTTTTTCCTGTCATTGTAAAATGTTCTCCTCAGTCTGCATCTTTAAGAGAAGCCAACTCTCACAGCTTAAACAAGACGATAAAAGGCAACTACTTCCTCAGACTTGTCTCTGTCTTTTTACTTACTATTCCTTGTCATAACTTCCATTCCCAGCCCAGGTCTTGGCCTGCCATCTTGGCCACGTTCCCTTCAAAACTCTCTGCAGCTTGATTTGTGCTATATTTATATATGTCATAAGTTCCTCTCATCAACACACTTCTTCCTACAACTTCTCATAGCCATATCTAAAACTGACTTGTTCTTTTTTACCTCTTCTACAGGTTCAATACCATGCAATTGGCCATGCTTCTACTCTGGTTTCAGTAGCACATGGGGCATCCTTCTGAGAGAACTTTGAGGCTGGTTAGCTTTATTTCTTACTCTACAATGTACTGCCCAACTCCTTACTTCTTTGTTTCCATCTTTAATCGCCACTCAGGGAGCAAATCCTTGTAGTCTCATTCTGATGGTTCTGGTTTCCCGTAGCATCCTTCGGCAATTTTGTTCCAAAATTTGTATTTCCTTAAATCTACACATATCTTAGAACACTGGTTTTTCCATTAGTGTTGGTATGACTGGTTGCTCTAATTTGATTTTCTGAGTGATACCAAGTTGAAGCTTAAGATAGATTCCCAGCTCAAAGTCCTACATTCTAGTATTCATTTGACAAGTATTTCTGCCTACCTGCCATTTGCAGACATTGTCTTAGGCTCTGAGGTCACCAGGGTTAACACGGCAGAGAAAATCCCTGCTTTCTTGGAGCTTACTTTCAGTATGAGCATTTTATTGTCCAAGGGGAATTTTTAAAAAGGGCCTTCTTACATGTAATTGGGTTTTAAATTAATATTTAATCTATTAAAGCTGTGCATTCAGAAACCTATGCAACCTACAAATCTTATGAGTCTATTTTTAAATCAAGTCATTATTATATAATAATAAGAACAGGCTCTTCCATATTTTATTTTATTAACATTTGGTTACTTCAAGTTTAAAAGTTGAAATTTCTCTAAACAATTAGTTCTGATCCTAGTTTAGGTAATTCAATTCCCTTAAGCATTTTAAATTTCTTTTATACATTTAATATATCTGATTTCTCAAGCACCTCAACTGCCTGGTGGGGCAGACTTATAAACCTAGCAAGCAAATCATTCTAAGAACATAAACAACTTAAAAAATAATGATCAAACATATACATGTAGTAAATCAACCTCTGTTAAACATTTCCACACTGTTTCCAAAATTAGATCAAATGTTCTTACACCTTCAAATTTAATATCACAAGTTTGAAATCAATTGCATGTGTCAAATTGAAATCATAATCTCAAAGTATTTCAAACTCTTTAAATAAACATACCTAGAATAGCCCAATGATGTGAAAATTACTTTTAAACATATTCCATAAAAAGTATAAAGAGTGTGGGTTTGATTTACTTTGTTATCTCTATTCTATTGATTTAATCTTTCCTGGGGTGGCAAAGTCACCAATACAATTAAGGTAAGGAGTTGTACTATCTTTGGATGGCTGAGGTTACTAGGTTGAACAATCAAAATATTCCTATGGTGAATGATTGCTCAGAGATTGGCCTGATTTCTGTTTTTCAAAGATGGCTCCTGATCTAGGTGGTGAAGGATTGATGGTAATGGTAGTGGTGGGCAGAGAAGGGGAGTATGGGGGCTGTGGCTCAGAGGATATCAGTCTGGCAGTGACTCATGGGTCTAACTTCATCAGCATCTTCATGGGAAGGGACTTTATTTGGCTCTCTTAAGATACTCTTATTAGTTTTCACATCTCTGCTGCCTCTTATACCCTTCTTTTATTCTTTCCCCTACCATGTGCCTCTCTAACTCCTTTTCTTTTTTTTTCTTTTTTTTTAAGATTTTATTTATTAGTTTGACAGACAGAGAAATTACGAGTAGTCAGAGAAGCAGGCAGAGAGAGAAGGGGGAAGCAGGCTCCCTGCTGAGCAGAGAGCCAGATGCGGCGCTTGATCCCAGGACCCTGAGATCATGACCTGAGCCGAAGGCGGAGGCTTAACCCACTGAGCCAACCAGGCATCCCTCTAACTCCTTTTCTGATCCTTTGATTTTCATTTGCTTCTAGTTCTACTATTGGAGGTGAGGTAAGAGCTTTAGATTCTGGGAGTGGAGGAAAATCAGGCCCTGACAAGAAAGTGGGTTGGGGATTAGACTTGGTAGAGGAAAAATAAAATAAGAAAGAGAACATTCTTGACACAGGCACGTAGACAAAAATCTAAAGGTGTACACAGCATATGTTAACCTGTATTATCTTTGTAGGACAAAGTTATGAAGGACTTTGAATTTATACTCTAGTCTGTGTTCTTGACAAGAAACATATATTGTTCCTATAATCAGAGAAATTTTAAAAAATAAATAAAAAGATGCAGGGATTAGTGTGGCAATAGAATCACAAAGGCCTTCGAAAGATGGTGAATCTGGATGGAAAATTGAGCCTACCCATGTAAAACAGCATTATTGTTATTTAATTTTCTATCAATATATAATTGTAGGGTAAGAACAGCTTTTGAAATGGTAGATTTTGATGTGTCTTTTCAGACAGATTGTGAACAAAAGTTACTGTGCATAGGTTCCTGAATTTATCAGCCTTTTGGGAAAGTGATTGTTTCCACAGTTTAATAATTGCAGTGAAGGTAAGACCAATTTGGATCTTGCAGCTCTCACTGAGAGGGCAACAGTACAAGAAACAAATATGTGAGCACCAGCTTTTTGTATGAAGCATTACAAGGTGATTTCATGGGCTTTACAGGGAATGAAAAGGAAATTATCACTTGCCTTAGAAAATGTGATGTAATTATAGAATCATGCATAGTGTCCTTGCTGACTGGAATAACTGTATTTTAACTTATTATTTGAAAAGATAGTGGAAGCTTCTGGATCATATTAGTTTACTTAGACAATATTATTATCTCATGCTAACTGTTAGCGTTTTGAAGTTGCTGTAAAGTTCTTTTACAAGGGCACAGTACCGTGTATGTTTAGACTGATGACAGTCATGTCATTGAATAGAATAAACTGGATATTGGGGCTCCTACTTCAACAAAATTTGACTCTTTAAAGGCTGTTTTAGAATTTTACATATTTGTATTAGACTCTACATGGAACACTGCTATGGAAGAAGGGAAATCATCAGTGTTTGTTGGAATGAATGCATGAAGAAATGGATGAAGGATAGATAATAGGCCTTTCACAAATTTTTTACTGGCAATTTTGATGACTATGAACATGAACTTACGGATAGTGTTCTATGGCTAGGTTGGCCAACTTAGCTAGTTTTCAGCATGGCCAAATTTAAGCCATTTCTTTGAAGCTAAGTCATATAAAATATAACTTTATTGACTCTGATCATTGCACAGTTGAGCTGATCAACAACCATGAATGTGAAAAAGCCAGTTTGACTGCTGACTGACCAGTTCAGTGATAATATATAGAATATATATTAGCTCTTTTGCTGGCCTTAGACTTGTGGCCACACTTAAAGAAAGAAACCGAGATTAATGAGATGATATTCCATATACTGAAACAAAATAGGACATATATTTTCTATATGTAGCACTTTCTTGGCCCAGATACTCTTAAGTAACTGTTGGGAAATTGCTATGAAATATACATGATTGGTCCTATTGTATGAGTCTTTATGGTATAATATAACCTCCAGGTTAAGGGACCACATGTTAAAGTCACATTGGGGCCGGTTTTCTGGTTTAAATTTCAGCACAAAGGATTTACTGGAGATACTGGGAAGATTTCTTGACAGAGCTATTTAATACTAGAATGAGTTATTAGTAGCAATTGTGGATTCTCTTGGCGGGCTCTAAACCTAGTTCCGTTCCTCCTCTGTCCAGGATAGGTTATGTAGGCCTACCTGAGAACAAAAGGACAAACCAGATAGGTCCTTCTAGCCCCAAGGTTTGGTGGTTCATTATAACCCAAAAGGAAGCCTGTGGTCTTAAATGCTTTAGTAGTTCTTTTCCATGTATTTTCATGTGTGAGAGCCACACACCATGTTGGATTTTTACACTCTAGCTTGGCCGACCGCCTCTGCGTGAAGACCTTCATTATTGAGTTTTATTTTCATTCACTCTAAAGTTTTCCCCTTAGGTGGAAATATGTGTGCTTGGCCTCAGCTTATGGGGAAATTATTTAATGTATAAGTCCAAACTTAATATACTTAGTCAAGCATTGGTAGAACAAAATAAGGTTTTTTTTTTCTCATTTGTGAAACAAAGGATGCTCTTCAAAGAGAAATAGGTGCTTATTTCCAAGCCAACAGAATTCTTTCTAAGATTTTTGCATAAAAAGAGTTTAGGGAGAAAATAAAATAACAAATAAAATAAAAAAGATGTCGTAAGACTCTCAGGTATAATTTTTTTTGCTCTTTCAGCCATTATGGAATTTTCAAGACACCTAATCAAATCATGTCTTCTCTTACTTGGGACTAGGTGCTTTCTATATTTTTGTTTTAATTTTCTAAACTAAGAATATACTAAAAATGCATAGCAACTTTTTAAGGCTCTGTGGAGATGTTTTTAATGCAGTGTGAATATTCAACTTTAAACGTCCTGAATATTTTAATAAAATAGGCTCAGTTCCAATTCCTCTGCATGTATCCATTATGTATAGGGAAAATAGATCATATTAGTGTGTAATTCTTTGAAAATAAAAGTAGACATCCTAAGCAGTGTGAGAGTTTGGACTGTTCATATATGTGTCCTTTTTGTGTTTTAGCTCAATGCTTAACCTTTTAGTATCTAAACTTAACACATGTAGAATAAGGAAGGTGGGTGAGTTAAAGTTGTTATGAGGGCTATAACTTCTCAGTTTCCTGTATGTTTAAATTTGAAACCTTAATGTCGTATTAATGGAATTTTGTGTTTTATATGTGCATGCGCCAATCTGCTAGACAGATGGTAAAAATGCCAAAACAGGATGAATACAACTAAGAAAACAAATAAAAATTGTTCTGTAAATGTGATTATAGGGTTTAGGCATCTTGTTGAGATCAATTTTTTTGTTTTCCAACAAAGCTAGCATAGCTGATTGACCTTTAATATGCAAAAAGAATGTTCAAATGTGCCAAAGAGCATCCTTCAGTCTTATTTGAGTACAGGTTGTCTTAACTTTACAGACTAGTGAAGGGCTGTGGGCAAAGCAAATATTTGTATATTTTATCACTTATTACCATCAAATTCCTTTATTATTTTAGAAATGAAAATTTCAAAATATATTGGCTAAAGGCAAAATAACCTTAGCAACTTTAAATTTAGAGAGAATTTGTCTGTGGCATTGCACAACTCTTATGAGTTTGCCAGAAAAACAATTATGTGATTGTGTTTATGGTATTTGTTAAGATAGAGGATAAGGTTAATTCCACTTTCTCCTTGGAGATTTAGTTGTTTGGTCATGAGACGATGCTACTAACTTAAAGAGTGACTATCTATCTATCTATCTATCTATCTCTCCAAGCTCCTCAAGAGTAGAGGCAGTGATTGACTCATTAAACTCTCCCTCCCTCCATCCTCTCTCCAGTCTTTCTTTCATTCCATTCCACTGAATACCTAAGCTTCTAGTTACCCTGTCCTAGGCTTAGGAGACAGTGACTTAAGATAGGATTTTTAAAAAATATTTTATTTATTTATTTTACAGACAGAGATCACAAGTAGGCAGAGAGGCAGGCAGAGAGAGAGGAAGGGAAGCAGGCTCTCTGCCGGGCAGAGAGCTTGATGTGGGGCTCGATCCCAGGACCCTGGGATCATGACCTGAGCTAAAGGCAGAGGCTTTAACCCACTGAGCCACCCAGGCACCCCTAAGATAGGATTTTTGACCACAAGGAAAATACAGTCTTATGGATCAAACAGACAAGAACATCAGTCATGTATTGATTCAGTGGGAAATATAATGAGTGGGAAAGGGACACAGAAGAAGACCCTCCATTCTTTTCTTGGGATAGCACTGGGAAGTGGAAGTGGCAGTGGAGAAACAGGAAGAACTATAAAGAGAAGCTAGTGATGGAATTATGTCTGATACATGGAGCTGAAGGTGTTATACAAGCAAACACATGTGAGGAAAGAAGAAATCTGAGTGGGGCAAGGGATTGGAGAGTGAAGTTTATGGGTGGTGGGTTGACTTGACCTTCCTTCTACACAGAACAACTTAAATTCAAGTATGGATGAATATGTGGGAAATCTTTTGGGAACTGTAGACAGGCCCAATGGCTAGAGAAGGGGAAAAATAATGGGAAATAACACATGAGAAATATTTCAGGTGATGGCAAGCCTCCTTTGGCCTACAGAGAAAACTGGATCTTATCCTAAAACTAGTCAGAAGTTTCCAAATAATTCAAATCAGAGCGGTGGCCTGGTTATGTAGGTTATAGAAAAATCGTTCTGGTGGCAATGTAGAGAAAGGATGAATTGGAGGGACACAAGGTTATTGAGGATGGTGTTACTGTAACGCAGGGTTCTCAGAGGAAGAGGCTGTCTAAAATCTAGGTAGATAGCACAAATAAGTGAACAGGCCAAGTTCAGAAACTGGAGAACTTGGACTTAGGGCCTAAGTAAATAAAAGGAGCAGTCACACTACTTGGCTGCAGGCAGTTGTTGCCTTTTGGGAAAGCAAAGACACCCCACCACACACATACACACACCCTGTTGCACATTCATTATTTACTTTTGGCTCTCAGATGGGTGTCAAGCATTTTTAAAAACATGAACAGGTCAACACTATACTGACCAAACAAAATAAATCTTTGGGCCAGATACAGCCTAAGCCAATGTATCACTGAAGTGTGTTCTTTTGAACATTGATCTTTGAAAAATGAGTTCTGTGGTCTAATAAATTAGAAACAATTGGAACTTGACAAAACTGATTTTAAAATTCACAAGGAAAAGAAAATGTGCAAGAATAGCCAGGATAATTTTGTAGAAGAAAAAGGATGAGGACATGCCCTACCAGACATTAAACCATATTATAAATCTATGATCATGAAAATAGTGTGGTTATCAGTACAGAAATGGATGAATCAATTAATAAGATAGAACAGATATTTCAGAAGCAGTCTCATGTGTATCTCACAACTTAGTTTATGGTAAGAGTAGTGTTTTAAATGAGTCGAAGAACGTTAGGTCATTTAATAACTGGTGCTTGGGAAACTAGCTATCGACTCAGCAAAAACAAAGTTAAGTGCTAAAATTTATGCCCTTAACAAAAAATAAACATAAGATAAATTAAATAAATAATTTAAAAATAAGGCAATAAACAGAGGGAAATGGAGGAAACATGTTTATGATGTTGGAAAATAAAAGGCCCTCCTTATGACATGCCGAAAACAAGGGTGTTCAGCTGGCTTAGCCGATAGAACACGCAACTCTTGATTTTGGGTTTGAGTTCATGAGTTAAAGCCTCAAGTTGGGCATGCAGCCTACTTAAAAAAAGAAAAGAAGGGCACCTGGGTGACTCCATGCTCAGCTTAAGTTTCTCTCTCTTCCTCTGCCAGTCCCCTCCCTCCCCTACTCCCCTGCTCACACAGGAACTATCTCTCAAAAAAAAAAAAAAAAGCCAAAACCAAATTCATTTGACATGATTATTAAAAACACAACTGGACAACATAAGCCATCATAAACAATATTAAAAGGTAAGCTACTATCAGACACATGAAAAAATGTTCATCATCACTAACCATCAGGGAGATTCAAATTAAAACCACATTGAGATACCACCTGACACCAGTTAGAATGGCCAAAATTAGCAAGACAGGAAACAACATGTGTTGGAGAGGATGTGGAGAAAGGGGAACCCTCTTCCACTGTTGGTGGGAATGCAAGTTAGTGCAGCCACTTTGGAGAACAGTATGGAGATTCCTGAAGAAATTAAGAATAGAGCTTCCCTATGACCCTGCAATTGCACTGCTGGGCATTTACCCCAAAGATACAGATGTAGTGAAAAGAAGGGCCATCTGTACCCCAATGTTTATTGCAGCAATGGCCACGGTCGCCAAACTGTGGAAAGAACCAAGATGCCCTTCAAAGGATGAATGGATAAGGAAGATGTGGTCCATATACACAATGGAGTATTATGCCTCCATCAGAAAGGATGAATACCCAACTTTTGTAGCAACATGGACGGGACTGGAAGAGATTATGCTGAGTGAAATAAGTCAAGCAGAGAGAGTCAAGAATCATATGGTCTCACTTATTTGTGGAGCATAACAAATAACATGGAGGACATGGGGAGATGGAGAGGAGAGGGAGTTGAGGGAAACTGGAAGGGGAGATGAACCATGAGAGACTATGGACTCTGAAAAACAACCAGAGGGTTTTGAAGGGGCGGGGGGGGTGGGAGGTTGAGGAACCAGGTGGTGGGTAATAGGGAGGGCACGTACTGCACGGAGCACTGGGTGTGATGCCAAAACAATGAACACTGTTATGCTGTAAATAAACAAATAAACAAACAAACAAAAAAAGGTAAGCTACTATCTAGAAGAAGATATAAAATACATATAAGGCTTAATATCCATAACATGGAAATAACCCCTCCCAATTAAGAAAGAGGCAAATAATTTATTACAAAATTAATCAAATATCATGAGAATGCAGTTCCCTAAAGAGGAAATATAATTAATCAATAATCATATGAAAGTATGCTTACTGTGAATATGAAAATACGCTTAATCACTTGTGATCAGATAAAAGGAAATTAGAGATATGAGAGGCCTCCTCCCCTCACTAAGTCAGCAAAATAAAAATTTGGTAGTATTGAGGATGAGAATCTAGGAAAATAGGAACTCTTTCATTATAGATGTATATAAACATTGCTGTGGTCGCTTTAGAGGGCATCTTTGTGAGTATCTATGAAAACTCCCAAGGATACCTGCTCTGTGATCCAGAAATTTTGCTTTGGAGCATCTACTAAAGAGAAGTGGTAAGGGCTGTTGTCCCTTCCAGCACTGCTTGCAGTGGGAAGAAATTGCAAAGAATTCAACTGTTCATCTGTAGAGGACTGGTTAAGTAAGTTACATATTTACA
This sequence comes from Meles meles, assembly GCF_922984935.1. Classification (NCBI taxonomy): domain Eukaryota; kingdom Metazoa; phylum Chordata; class Mammalia; order Carnivora; family Mustelidae; genus Meles; species Meles meles. The sequence goes on along the minus strand of NC_060070.1, from coordinate 88,376,236 downwards.
CTGTGCCGTGCTATACTGACTTAGGTTAAAAAATGATGAGGTAGATCTGCTGATGTGAAATGACCTATTGAATGAACAAAAAAAATTGCCCCAAAGTGTATACAGTATGAAACCAGTTATTTAAAAAGGGAAAAAAACAGGGGCGCCTGGGTGGCTCAGTGGGTTAAGCCGCTGCCTTCGGCTCAGGTCATGATCTCAGGGTCCTGGGATCGAGTCCTGCATCGGGCTCTCTGCTTGGCAGCGAGCCTGCTTCCCCCTCTCTCTCTCTGCCTGCCTCTCTGTCTACTTGTGATCTCTCTCTGTCAAATAAATAAATAAAATCTTTAAAAAAAATAAAAAATAAAAAAATAAAAAGGGAAAAAAACATAAAACAATGCTATATGTTTTTAAAAAAAAAAGTCTAGAAGTGTGCTTGCAAAAGGGGTAACTGATTAATGAAGGGGAATGTTTGAGGATGGAGAAAAGAATTCAGGTTCTCTGGGACACTTCTCTGGGACTCTCAAGTTGAGTGGGACTCAACTAAACTCAAAGTTTAGGGGGGTACCTAGGTGGCTCAGTCATTAAACATCTGCCTTCAGCTCAGGTCATGATCGTGAGGTCCTGGGATGGAGCTCCGCATTGGGCTCCCTGCTCAGAAAGCCTGCTTCTCAGGTATCTTATAGTTCTTGGTGCTGTGGTAAATGGAATCAGTTCTCTAAATGGTAAATGGAATCAGTTCTCTAATTTCCCTTTCTGATTTTGTATCCTGAATTGCTGTATGAGTTCTAGTAGTTTGGGGGCAGAGTCTTTTGGGTTTTCCATATAAAGTATCATGTCATCTGCGAAGAGAGAGTTTGACTTTTTCATTGCCAATTTGAATACCTTTTATTTCTCTTTGTTGTCTGATTGCTGTTGCTAGGACTTCTAATAATATGTTGAACAAGAGTGTTGAGAGTGGGCATCCTTGTCGTGTTCCTGATCTCAAAGGGAAGGCTGTCAACTTTTCCCCATTGAGGGTGATATTCACTGTGGGTTTTTCATAGATTGATTTTATGAAGTTGGTTTGGTGCATAAACAATGAATTCTGGAACACTGGAAAGAAATTTAAAAAAATAAATAAAATTAAAAAAAAATTTTTTTTAAATTTCTCCCACTCCCCCTGCTTGTGTTCCCTCTCTGTCAAATAAATAAATAAAATCTTAAAAAAATAAATTAAAATATTAAAAAAATTTAAGACATGTATATGCATGCATTTATGAACTACTTGTATAATCAAAAATAAATGAAAATATTTTCCACAATGAGAGAAACTTGTGTCTGCCTATTTTCTAAAGAGGAAGCAAACAACAGAAAGGAAGGAGTCAAAAGTACAGAGGGAGAGTTAATGATAAAGAAAGGTCCCTAGAGAAGTGGGAGAAAGAAATCTAGAACTTAGTTGGAAAAGATTCACTTTGGAGAGAAGGACCAATCTCTAGGATCGGGGAGGAGGAAGTGATGGGACTAATGGAGATTTTATATATATATATATATATATATATATATATATATATATATGAGAGAGAAGCTGAGGAATTTCCTCCAGGGTGACCTCTATTTTCTCTTTGAAATAACAGCTTGTCTGCCATCACCCTCATGCCCTGTCATCCTTGCTGTGGATATCAGTAAATGTGACTGCATGGCTTCTCCACCAGCTCACCTCAAGCACTTTTAATGTTATTAGTATCTCATTGCTGTTGCACTCTGTCCTCTTGCCATCTTTGTGAAGAACAGCTCGTTACTGCCATTGCATATGCTCCCATAAGTCGTGCAGTGCTACCTTGAACACAAGGTCCTAACAATGGGCTGTATCGATGAACCAATTTCTGTTGTCTGAAAGAATTGCTTTCAAATGTCTTGCTTTCATTCCTAGTGTATCCCATTTTGTACTGAGGAGTTTTCCTATTTCCTGTGCATTCAGAGGACCACGTTCCCAGCTTTCTCCCCAGAGAAACCTATGAAACCTTCCCACACCAACATTCTCTGGAATTTCTTTTTCTTTCTTTCTTTTTTTTTTTTTTCAGCCTCACAAAGCCCTCTGTTGTTCTTTAACCATCAGCTAACTGTGAAGTTGGGGAGAAGTGGTTCTGCCCTTCCCTCTCTTTTAGATTTTAAGAGCCTTCCAACAGCCTGACCTTACCTTTTATGTAAAATATATTTAGCCACTCATTGCATGTTTCAATTCCTTTGTGATCCTTGGGTTCCAGATAGGGAATTGAAAAGGGTTTTTAGATCAGGCATCAAAGGACATTAAGGCAAATAAATATCTGAGTCCTTTCTTCTGCTCTGAAATTTCTGACTTTCCTAGAGGCTGTCTCCCCCAAGTCTCTGGTACTTTCTCCCTTTGATAACTCCCTCCAAAAGGAAAAATCCTAAACAGATTAGCCATTCTGTTCTATCTTCTACGTTGTCAATCCTATTACTAATGTAAAGGCACATCTTTTGCTTCTTTCTCAATAGGTGATACAGATTTTTTATTGTTAATTTTCTATCCTTACCTTTAACCATCCTACTTAGTGGTAAGCGTTATGAAGTGTTTGCAGGATTTTGCTGTATAATTAATACAAATCAAGGTACTTTCGATGAAAGGATTGTAAATATGTAGTACGTTCATACCTATAAGCTGCTTACTACATGCAGTGTGAGCAAAAAAAGGTGTGGCTTTATGATGAGAACAAATGAAAACTATTGGAATGAGTAATTTAATTGTATATAACTTAATATTATTAGCTCTCACATTTATTTTTTAAATGAAGTCAGTAAACTTAATCTCTAAGACTTTTATGTTATTTTTTCCTGTAAACTTCTGAAGAAAGCAACTTTGAGATGAGTATTTCACTGGATATGATTCCAATGAACACACTGGATTATTTAGTTGGTTTTTTTTTTAAGATTTTATTTATTTATTTGATAGAGAGAGATCACAAGTAGGCAGAGAGGCAGGGAGAGAGAGAGGAGGAAGCAGGCTCCCTGCAGAGCAGAGAGCCTGATGCGGAACTCGATCCCAGGACCCTGAGGTCATGACCTGAGCCAAAGGCAGAGGCTTAACCCACTGAGCCACCCAGGCGCCCAGGATTATTAAGTTTCTTTAAAAAAAGGTGGCCAGAATCATTGGATAACTTAATTAGGTAATAGAAACACTATTATATTTGGAATCAGACCTTGATTTCAGTCTTATCACTTACTGTGACATTGATGTACTTAACTTCTCTCAGATTCCTTTTTTTTTTCCCATCTTAAAATGGGGATAAAAGAGATGTCTCAGGAGAAATTCTCTAGAGAATGAAGGAGGAGGAATTTATTTGAGAGGGGGAAATAATGAGTTCAGTTTCTTTCAAACTGAGTTTGAAGTGCTACAGAAACATTTAGATATGTAAATTTTGATTGACTGCTTTAAGACTTGAGAGTTTTTAGTTTATTGAGACCATATTATTCAAAGTGTTTGATAAGATGGTATTTCAACTATACGATTCATCAACTAATAGTAGGATATGTTTCTCACAAAAGATTTTGAACTGTTCCCTTCTGTTCTCCTCACGTCTCATCTCACCCTGTGCTCCAAGAAGGCCCTGGGTATGAAGTCTTCCCAGCCTTCCGCTTCTCTCCTTCCTCCTTCATCACCACTAGTCACCTCTGGCCACCTCTCCCCTGTATAAACCCTTCAATGGCTCCATGGCCTGCAGGATGCACTTGACATTACTCAGCTGTACAGTCAGCTAAATAATGATCTGGCCCACACATTGTATGTCATTTTCTGCTCCTTTCCTTCATTCCCTTCACTTATGAGTGATCCCAATCAAGGTACATCTTTCTGCTTTAGACTGGCAGCTCTTAAATTTCATTAGACAATTGTTGGCATGATATAACTAAAACCACAGAGAAGAGTGATTAGCGACTTCATGAGATGTATCCTTACTTATCTTTCTGTCTCAAATGGCAGTATCCCCCCCATCTTGGTTATTGTCTATTGAAATGAAAATGTGTTTGAATTTTCCCAAGCATGTGGAAACTATCTTCTATTTCACACAAAATTGAAATCTAGTTAGATGGTCTTATTTAGCAAATAGTCTTGAGACTCCCAAGTACAGAGAAAAAGGCTTGTAACTCAAATACAAACTCTGCTATAGCTCCAGGTGGTCCAGTCTGTGTACAGTGTCACTTTGGAAGAAACATAAAGTCAGATCTATTCAGGCTCTCGAGGAAATATGCAGGGTAGGGAAGTGTATTTGCAATGCTCCACAGTCATGTTTAGAGGTCCTTCCCCATTGCTGTTTCTGTCAACAGCTCCCACACCCAGGGCCACTCCCTGCTGCCCTCCCCACCACTCTGCACTTCTCTGTTTCCCACTTGCAACCTCTTGCAGAACTGTTCTGACTGCGCTTCCCCATGAGGTAGGCCCCTATGTCCCTTCTTTCCTATACACATCTTCCCTTCTTCCTATGCATTTCTGTTGCTCCCTGCTCAGCTGGAGAACCCCAAAGCTGCATTCGCCTTATGAGGACCTTATGAGGAAAAATGGAATCCCCAGGAAATCCTCACAGAGGACTTTCTATAAATTCTTCATCTCTCTATAGATATGTTTATAAATAAGCCATTTGGTTTTGTTTTGTTTTGTTCTGGTTAAAGATTTACGTGTAAATTGAAAGATTATGTAGTCATAATGTATGCACATGTTCATATATTCAAAGATACTTATCTTGCTAATTATTTTTTACCTTGCGTTGTTTGTTTGTTTTTCCTGTAAATTCACGTAGAACACAGTAGCAGGCCTCTAATGTAATATAGTCAGTGCTTTAAAAATGTGGTTGATCAATTTACTGACAGAAAACTTAGTGTTACAATTTTAGGAAAAAGTGTTTTCTATTTTCTTTTGTGTCCCTAGAAAAGAAACACAATGTAATAATTCAGACTTTATGCAAGATTCTGCCCAAATAAATTTCTATCGACAATGGGTTTTTCCACATTACCATATAAAACTTCTGTTGGTTCATTTGAGTTGCCTCCTTAGATGGTCATCTGAGAATGATTATGTTTAATGAATCTAAGTGTTTATTCTCAAGGGTCATGGAAAAAAAATCTGTCAGAAATGCTACAGTAAATGCATTTTTCATAATGTAACTAAGATAAAAACACAGCCTTCGCTTTCTAATACAGTCTACTGGACTTCCAACTGAAACATTTCAGAGCTGGATTGTGTTCAGAAGGGGTCATTTTCTTCTATTAAAGTTCCATGCATCTCTGTTATGTTTCCAGCTTTAAGCTGCTTATTATTAATACTAAAGAAAATGGTTTCTTCAGGAACTTGGGAAATAATAAACAGCCTCATTTAGAGAGCACTTTGGCCTGGATTTGGTCCATGAACTTATGGATGTGGAGCTGTTTAGTGTGCTTAAGATCTCGAGGATCCTTTCAAGGGAGACTGTTTGGATTATGTACCCCGTGATGTGTTTGCCTCTTGCAAAGTTTGTTTTGAAGTAGTGGGGACAGGACTGCGAACTAATCCCCGAGAATCACAGAGCTGGAAAGAACCTCAAAAAGTCCTCTTTCTCAGCCCCTGTATCCAGGGAGGAGAATTTGTGAGTCATTCAAGATAGGCAGTGACTGATCCTGTTTGTGACACATCCAGGAGTGGGTGTCCTAATTGTGCCAAAGTGACTGAGAAAAATGGGCCCCCAATTCCAGTCTTCCTATATCATGTTAAAACTTACAAGATGCCAACAATGATGGAAGACATAGCCTGTCTGTTTCTTAGGTGCTTGACTGGGAGGGGACTGCCTAGGACATTTCAAAATCTGGAAGATGTATAGTCATATCATTCTTATAGGTTAGTTTCTTTTTTTTTTTTTATTTTTTCCCTCTCAATCATAGTGCTCCTCTCCTCACATTTATCTGTGTTGCTTTATACCAGGGATTGCAAAACTCAAAATTCCATGAAGGGCAGGCAGCTAATCTGTAGTAAGCCAAGGAGGACAGTAGGAAGTAGTGGTGTCTGTGCAAATGGGGAGCACAAGTCTTGGCGGCAAAGAACGTTCCATTTGGATTTCTTTAAAAATGACAGTGCTGGACCAACAGATGCTCTGCTGGCTAAATTTAGTATGCGGCTTCGTATCTATGACCCGAGTCCAACAGCCAGTTTGCCCATGGGCACTTACAGAAGAGTTTTAAATGATCTCAAGTGTTTCAGTTACCACTTAATCCACATGCACAGCTTTAGTTTTCTGAAAAACACATATTTTAGATTGTGTAGTTAATTGTTTCCAATCTGGACATCCTTGCCTTAGATATTCCTTTGCCCCAAGTAGCTAATGCTCTGATTTAGGTCCACTAAGGCTAGCTATGTAACCTACTTTATTTCTGTATCAGGATCCATAACTCGATCAATATAGCATACAAGCAAAGCTCTCAAGACCTTCGAATGATCTTGCCAGAACATACTTTGAGAAGGAATGAGGTCTAAACCAGGGGATCTAAACTCAGATGCCTTTAACTAGGACTTCCACGTTATATACCTCAAGGGGGCGTGATTCACAGGCGCCTATGTGGATGACTGAGCGCAGGGCAGTTCTCCAGGGCAGTGGCATTCAAGTGGCCTACCTTAGCGTGCAGCGATGCAGCCCTGCCTTCAAGTCTGGACCGGTTGCCATGCACTTGGGAAGCAAATGAGTCTAATACAAGAGGGAGCTTGAGGGACAGTGGCGAACTGGAGAACACACATCCCACATAAAAGCATTCATATTGAGATAAGTTTAAACACTCCTATAGGTAAGATTCACCACTAGCTTGAGACCCATGATCCATGCCAATGGATAAAAGATGTTTTTCAGAAACTTTGCATGAGTTAGGACTTTGCTGGTTAATTATAACAGAATTCCAATTAAAAGAAAAGAGAGGATTTCTTGGCTCACAAAACTGGGTTAGCTCAGAGAATTGAAGGGAGTACTATAAAAATCAGGGTTGTAGCTACTTAAACTAAGTACCGGACACAGCCAAGATTACTTCTCCACCCATCTGACCTTTGCTTGGCCCTGCTTCCTTGTACAGAAGGGCAGGAGACAGGGCCTCTGGCAGCGGTGCTTTAAAGACCCCAGCAAAAAGAGAGCTTTTGTTCCTCTCAGAATCTGGACAGGAGGGAATCTTACTTGCTCGGCTTGAGACCCATCATCTTGGACTAGTAGCTGTTCAGAGGTGTCTGGGGTTGGGCGGGGGGTCATGGTGGAACGAGGTAGCACGATTGGCCAGTCCTGGGTCTTGTGCCCCCCACACAGCCTGCTCCTCAGAAGTGGAAGAATGGACTGGGAGCAGAACTGTTACCAGAAGAAGAGAGACTTAAGCAAGCTTGCTAGCCAGAAACTAGAATTCTCCCAGTCAGCTGCCCTCTTTAACTCCCTAGAAGGGTAGTTCTCCAACTTCTTTTCTCCTTCTCCTCACAGCGAAGGGAATGCCCCATGACCAAATTTTGCTGGAAATTTTACAAGTTGTATGCTCATTTGGCTTAACAGATGGGAAGATTATTTTTATATATGGTAAATTGAGTTGTGTTAAATTGTGTTAATTATGAGTTGCTATTGTGTTTGGTTCAAATTCCTCTTAAAAATTCAGGCTGCTGAATTATGCACTGAGAAATATTCTGAAAGTGAAATGATTAAGAGTCTAAGAGTCTCCTTCCCATTTTCTCTGGAAAAGACAATGACCGCACCAAAGAGCTGAGCTGTGGAGCCTGCACAAGAGGGATTTTATTCTAGGAACTGGGTGGCAATGGAGAGCAATGAACTGTTCTGAGAATCAAAAACAAATGAAAATAAGTATATTCCAGCTACTGGGGCTTTTAGAACTATGTGAGCTATAAGATAGAGCAATTGGGTAATTATACTTAAAACAGAGGCCTTAATTTTGATAATTCTATTCCAGATTAGTTTTGTTAACCTTGAGCAAAGATTTTTAATCAAGTTGAATGTAAGTGTAGTATAATTTCTATTAGCTTAAAAAATTCTGTTCTTCATATTGTCTGATTTATTTGTATTTTCTGAATGAAGTAATTGGTTTAGTTCTGATAAACAGTTTTTTAAAGTTTAAGTATGTAGGAGCACCTGGGGAGACTCAGTGGATTAAGCCTCTGACTCAGCTTGGGTCATGATCTCAGGGTCCTGAGATCGAGCCACACGCTGGTCTCAGCACTTAGCCGGGAGTCTGCTTGAGATCTTCTCTCTCCCTCCCCCTCTACCCTTCCTCCTGCTCCCTCTCTCTCTCCTTTCAAAGTAAATAAAGAAAAATTATATAAGTATGTATTTTTTCTGGGACTCTTAATATTTCTAAGGCTGAATATCACAATCTTTTAAAGTACCACCTCACCTCACTCTCTCCCCTCAAAAATGAATTCACCTGGATTCTCTGATTCTGTCCTGCTCCTGAATCTAACAGCTGTTTAAGCATAGCTCAGATATCTGGTTTTCAGAAATGCCCTAGAAGGAAATCTTCTGTTGGACAAAACGTAATGAAAAGGCCTCCAATGATACCAATTATAAAATCCGTGATCCCATTATTTTGTTGTTGTTGTTTTCAGCTATGCCGTATCTTCAGATTTGAGGGACTAAAATATCATTTGTTTGGCTCTGTGAACTAAATTATCATAGCAATAATAATTTTTTGTTGGTTACTTTGACTTAGACATCAAATAAGGAGATTCTTAAAGCCTTCGCATTTGAGTAAACAAAATGAGCTCTCGCTTTATTGCATATACTTCCAAACAGCTTTCTTGTACTTGGGGTGTAGTTAAATAAAGAGTAATAAAAGTGAAAAACTGAACTTAAATGGTTTGTATTTTTTTCTGACATGTACATGTGATGTGTATGGAGTAATACTGCAGTTTATAATTTCCAGGAGAGTAGAAGCTTTATTTTTGTTTTAGTCATGCAAATATTAAAAGTAAGAAATGACAAAATATCTCAGCTTTGTAATTTAGATTTCTAGGGAAAATGCATTTTGCAAAAGGAAGGAGAGAGTTTCTTCTCTGGAGATTTCCTCTGATCACCAAACACTGGTTTAAAAATGTTGATTTATTTACATATCAGGATTGTCTCTAGCTGGAATGTATTAGGCAGTCACCTGCATTTTTGTTTTTAGGAAGTTGAGAAATATTTCTCACCAAAAACATCCATCCCATTGTTCACTGCTGAAACTTAACATTAGCTTTTCATCCTTTTATTAATTACTGTTCTGTCTTTTAAAAATGCTACTGCTAAGCTGTTGAAGCACATCCAATTAGTACCAAAGTAGAATAGGTTCCTTATTATTTTATTTTTATAACACTTTGTTGAGGTATAATTCACATACCAGAAAATTCATTTTCAAATGTACCATTTGGTAGCTTTTAGTACGAATGTGTAACTATCATTGACTCTAATCTAAATTTAGAAACATTTTCATAAAAGAAGCCCTGTACCATACCCATTAGCAGTCATTCCTCCTTTCCCCTTATCCCAGCCTCTGGCAACCACTAATTGATTTTCTGTTTCCGTGAATTTGCACACTAGACATTTCATGTAAGTGGAGCCATACAGTATATGACCTTTCGTTAGTGGCTTCTTTCACTTAGCATGTTGTGAAGATTGATCAATTAATTGTAGCATGTATCAGTGGTTTATTCTTTTTCATTGCCAAATAGTATCCCATGGTATGGATATGACCCATTTTGTTTATCCACTCATCAGTTGATGGACATCTGGGTTGTTTTCACTTCTTGGCCATAGTGAATAATGCTGCTATGAACATTCATTACAAATTTTTGTGTGGACATATTTTCCATTCCACTGGGCATATACCCAGGAATGCCGGGTCTTATTTATGGTAGCTCTGTGTTTACATTTTGAAAAACTGCAAAACTTTTTAAAAGCAGGTACACCATTTACGTTCCTACCAATGTATGAGGTTTCCAGTTTTTCCATTTCTTCAGTAATGCTTGCAGTTGTTTTTTTTTTTTTCCTTTTCTCTCTCTCTTTTTTTAAGCCATTCTAGAGTGATTATGAAATGAGTATCCCATTGTGGTTTTGATTTACATTTCCTTAGTGACTAATGATGTTGAGCATCTTTTCATGTGCTATTGGCCATCCATATATTTCCTTTAGTGAAATGTCCATTCAGATCCTTTGCCAATTTTTTTTTCTCTCAAAATCTCTGATGTGTTCTTATTTATTTATCTATGTAAAATTTTGTCATTGATGTATAATTGACATAAAAAGTTATATTAGTTTCAGGTGTATAGCATATTGATTTGACAACTCCATACATTACTCAGTGTCACCATGAGTGTAGCCACCATCTGTCACCATACAATATTCTTACAATATTATTGACTGTGTTTCCTATGCTGTACTTTTCATCTCTATGACTGATTTATTTTATGACTGGGAGTTTGTACCTCTTAATCTCCTCCTCTCTTTTGCCCCTCCCACTCCACCTCTCCTCCATAAACCATCAGCCTACTGTCTGTATTTAAGAGTTTGGGTTTTTTGTTTGTTTGTTTTTTCCTTTGTTTTGTTTTTAGATTCCACTGATAAGTGAAACCATTTGGTATTTGTCTTTCTCTCTCTGACTTATTTCACTTAGCATATTACCCTCTAGGTCCTTCCATATTGCAAATGGCAAGATATCATTCTTTTTTTCTGTCTGAGTAATATTCTATTGTGTGTGTGTATACCACATCTTCTTTTCCACTCATCTGTCAATGGACATTTGGGTTCCTTCCTGATCTTGGCTATTATAAATAATGCTCTAATGAACATAGGGGCATATATGTCTTCTTGAATTAGTGTTTTTGGTTTTTGTTTGTTTGTTTATTTATTTGTTTTTGAGTAAATACCCAGTAATAGAATTAGTGGATCATATGTATTTCTATTTTTAATTTTTGGAGGAACCTACATACTGTTTTCCACAGTGCTTACATGATTTACGTCCTCACCAATGGTGCATGAGAGTTCATTTTCTCCATATCCTTGCCAGCACTTGTTTTTTCTTATCTTTTTTATATTAGCCATTCTGACAGGTGTGAGGTGATAGGTCATTGTGGTTTTGATTTACATTTCCTTGATGATTAGTGATGAAATCTATTCTTGTGTCAATCAGCTGTCTTTGGGAGTATGTCTATTCAGATCTTCTGCCCATTTTTGAATCAGATTGTTTGTTTGTTTGGTGTTGAGTTGTACAAGTTCTTTATATGTTTTGGATATTAACTCCTTATCATTTATATCATTTGCAAGTATCTGCTCTCATTCCCTAGAGAATGTTTGTTTGTTTTGTTGATAGTTTTCTTTGTTGTACAAAAGCTTTATATTTTGGTATAGTCCCAATAGTTTATTTCTGCTTTTGTTTTTTAATTGAGTTATCTGTCTTTTTATTATTCAAGCTGTAAGGATTCTTTGTATTTTATGGATTATGGATTATGATAAGTGTCTTGATACATGTATGATTTTTCCAACATTTTCTTCTACTCCATGGGTTATCTTTTCACTTTCTTAATGGTGTCCTTTGAAACACAAAAGTTTTTATTTTTTATGAAATCCAGTTTATCTTTTTTCTTTGGCTTCTGTGCTTTTGATGTAATTTCTAAGAAACCATTCCCTAATCCAAAGTCATGAAGATTTACCCTATGTTTTCTTCCAAGAGTTTTTTGTTGTTTTTTTTTTTGTTTTTTTGTTTTTTTTTACTTTTAGCTCTTATATCAGGTCTATGATCCATTTTGAATTAAGTTTTGTATGTGGTATGAAGTAGAATTCCTGCTTCATTCCTTTACATGTGAATATCCATTGTCTAAGCATCATTTTTTCTGAAGATTTTATTTATTTATTTGGCAGAGAGAGCTCACAAGTAGACAGAGAGGCAGGCAGAGAGAGGGGGGGAAGCAGGCTCCCCGCTGAGCAGAGAGCCCAGTGTGGGGCTTGATTCCAGGACCCTGGGATCATGACCTGAGCTGAAGGCAGAGGCTTTAACCCACTGAGCCACCCAGGTGCCCCCTAAGCATCATTTTTTGAAAATACTCTTCTTTCCTCTCTTGAGTGTTCTTGACACCCTTGTCAAAAATCAATTGATTGTAAACATAAGGGTCTATTTCTAGACTCACAATTCTATTTCATTCATGGTATGTTTATCCTTATGCCAATATCCCACTGTTTTGATTACTGTTACAATAGTAGGTTTTAAATTAAGGGGTACCTGGCTGACTCAGTTGGTAAACATATAATTCTTGATCTCAGTGTTGTGAGTTGGAGCCCCTCATTGTGTGTAGAGATTACTTGAAAAGTAAAAAATAATCAATGAGAAAATTAAAAAAAGAAAGAAATGTGAGTCCTTTACGTTTTGTTATTTTTCAAGATGTTTTGGCTATTGTTGAACCCTTGAATTTCCATATAAATTTCAGAAGTTGGTCAGTTTTACCCGAAAAACAGTTTGGATCTTAATGGAGTTTGCATGAACCTATAGGTCAGATGGGAGAATGCCACTTTTCATTAAGTCTTGTACCCTACAACCTTGCTGCACTTGTTTATTGCTTTTAATAGTTCTATGGTAGATTCCTTGGAATTTTCTGTATATGTACAAGGTCATGTCATCTACAAATAGAGAATTCTATATCTATAAAAAGTCATTCTTTGAAAGTGAAGGAGAAATTGACATTCCCAGATAAACAGAAGCTGAGAGAATTTAGTGCATTTAGGCAAGAAAAATAAATAAAAGACATCTAGGTTAGAAAAGAAGAAGTAAATGTTTATTTGTAGATGATATGATTTTGTATGTAGAAATCTTAGGTAATCTACTCTTAGAGGATAAGAAGTAAACAATTTCAATAAAGTTTCAATGTCCAAGGTCAATATAAAAAATCTATTATAGTTCTATAGAGTAACAATAAATAATCTGAAAACAAAATTAAAATATAAATTTTGGGAGACTTGTTAATTTTTGCAAAAGGAAGGTATCCCAACTACTCTTTCAGTATTTTCAATATGTTATTCCATTACCTTGTGGCCTCCATGATTCCTGATGAGAAATCCGTTGTTAATCTTAAAAAGGATTCCTTGTGTGTGATTAGTCACCTCTCTTTTGCTATTTTCAGGATTTTCTTTGTCTCTAGGCGGTTTGATTATGTGTTGAAGTTTGGATACCTTTGAGTTTATTGAGCTTCTCAGATATGTAGATTAATGTTTTTCATCAAATTGGGCTACTTTTTGGCCATTTTTTTTTTTTAAACATTCTCTCCCCTCACCATCTGGGAGTTTAAGCAAATGTTGATCTCTGATTTCTCTGTTCATTTTTCTCATTCTTTATAATTTCTATTGTGTAGACTGAATAATCTCAATTGTCCTATCTTGAATTTACTTTCTTATACCAACTCAAATTTACTGTTGTAGTGAATTTTTTATTTGTTATCACACTTTTCAACTACAAAATTTTTTTAATTCTTTTTTTTAATATTTTATTTCATATTCTCTTGTCTGTGTAACATCATTTTCATACTTCCCTTTAATTCTTTAAACATGCTTTACTTTTGTTCTTCAAGCTTATTTATAATATCTAACTTAAACTCTTCCTCTAGAAGTCAGAATTTGGGCTTCCTCAAGGGCTGTTCCTATTAAACATTTTATTTCCTGTGCATAGGAAATACTTTGCTGTTAGTGAATCTCATATATCTTTTGTTGAAAACTGGGAATTTTAAGTAATAGGATATAACAGCTCTGGAAATCAGATTCCAACCCTACCCAAGTTTTGTTGTTGTTATTGTTGCTGTGGCTGCTTGTTTATTTAGTAAATTTTATGGCCTAATTCCATAAAACTTGTGTTATTTGTTGTATGCAGCCCCTGAAATCTCTGTTTAGTAAGTTTAGTGGTCAGTTAGTGACTGGACAGAGATTTTTAAAAATGCCTTGAATCTATCACTCTGGGTCTTTGGTAAGGTACTTTCTGCATGTGTTGGGGTAACCATTCAGTACTGGAAGTTTATAATTTTGGAAGTTTATAATTTTGTCTTAGCTGTCACTTCATGCTTGTTCATGGCCTCAAGGTCAGCCAGAGGTAAGATATAGGACCTTCTCTGGTCTCTTCTGGGCATGCACACAGCCCCATACATGTGTATGGTCTTCTAGAGTCCCAAAAATATGTCATTACTTTTCAAAGATCCTTATAGCATGGTATTCCACAAATTTTTACTATAAGGTTTCGATCATCCTCTTGTTTGCCTCACTGGTATTGCAACCTAAGGCAACTGTCATGTTGAACACTTTCTGCTGATTTGTTTTCAACAAACACCATGGGGATATGACTTTTTTTTACTCAGTAAACTAAGTTAGTCAAAGAAAGACAAGTACTATGTGTAGGGCTATTCCAGGAAGCTGCGAGATGGATCAGAGAAGTACAATTCTGTGGACCTTTTGGAGATCTCCAAACCTGTACTAGCCATCCAGTGGTTGCTGTACTTATGTTTTTCACAGTTATGTGCTTGCAAGTCTGTTATTTTTCAAGGCTATTATGGAGCTGGGGAGAGGGCATGGGAATGGTCAAGTTACAATGTTAGAAAGCTCACTGGTCTTACTGAGATTCAACCATTTTACTTGAGTAAACACTCCTTGGATTGTTGTGAGCTTTTGGATAACTTCCAGGATTCTGAAAAGAAGTGATTTTGACAATTTTGCCACTGTTCTCATTATTCTTGTGGAGGAGTGGATTTTCAGAGGTTTTTACTCTACCACTTCTCTTTGTTTTTAATAGTATCTTCTGTTAGGATGGATGAGACTACAAGCATATGAAATTGTCCAGTGTTCAATGGCAAGGAGGCACAAGATTAAGTTGAAAATGCTCTGGAGAGAGGAATCGAAGATAAATGTTGCCCATTCACATTTTTTTTCATTTAATTTTTTATTATAGCAATGTAACAAATATCAATAGATTATATATTGGTGGAACCTACATCCTTTGTATTTTAAATAGCATTCTGTGAAGCTTTGCCATCTAGTTTTCCACAGCAGATGGGGGGAGAGGAAGAGTATACTAGGACAACTGGTAGTGAAAAAGACTTAAATACTAAAAAAAGAAAAACATAATAATCAGCAGATGTCAATGTAGCATGCTATGGTACTCACTTTTCTTAGGCTGTTACTAAGTCAAAATAAAAATGCTAATCTGTACAGTTTTTTGCTTTTCAAGACAGGGACAGACTAATATATTTTAGAAAAGTTTCTATCAAAAATTTTAAAGATGTTTGAAGTTTGATTCTTTAAGTTATCAACTTCATTCACCTAGAGCATTTATGGTCAAGAGATAGCATATATTCAAATGATAATTGCTAATGGAACATAGCTGTTTCATTGGTGACAAAAGCCATTGAGCAGAAAGATGATTACAGAGTAATCATCCAACTAATCATTATAGTTCCAACTCCATGTGAAGACACATGGAGAAAAATTATTAAACCTTTCAGAAATGGAAAGTTGAACTACACAGTACTCATCCATTTTTGTTTACTTAATGTGCTGTCTTTTAAGTTTGTAAGCACCAATAACACTTTCTACCTACATAGCAAATGATGCATTGAGTTGTTCTTATAGATAATATTTTTAGTTTCATAGTTGTATAAGGTGTCTGAGACTTAACTGATTACTTCACAAGAAGCTCTAAGCAAAACCTATGTGTTTTGAGGGGGCATGATGATGATAAATCACTTAACATACAAGCATGAAAGCATAGCAAAACATAGAACTGTGAGCATTATCTCAGAAGAAGTGTTAGAGCAGGAATCTCAGTGTGAACAGTGAGGGGTGATTCTCACAGGAGCCATCAATCAAACATCCATTTGCAGTGAAGCCACCATTAGCTGACATCTTCATAATTGTTTGGTTGAAAACATCTCAGAGATGAAGGAGCTACTTTGAAGAAAAAAAACATAATGCTATAATAGTTTGCTGTTCTGTACAGTGTAGAGGAAAGATACACTTGTAAATATATTAGGAAAGACAGAGGAAGAAAAAGAGAGAGAGAAGGGAATGGGAAGGGGGAGAAGTGAAGTGGAAAGGAAAAGAGAGAAGAGAGATGGTGGCTGAGAAGATCTAGTGTTCTTTTTCTTTTTAAAAATTCTAAAATTTTCTTTTTTCATCATGAGTATGCTTTTTGATCCCCATCACCTATTTTCTCCATCCCTCCTATTTGCCCTCTGGTAACCATCAGTTTATTCTCTATAGTTAAGAGTATGTTTCTTGGTTTGTCTTTTTTCATGCTGTTGCAAATGGCAAGATTTCATTCTTTTTTTATGGCTGAATAATATTCCATTGCATACATATGCCACATCTTCTTTATTCATTCATCTATTATTAGAAACTTAGGCTGCTTCCATAATTTGACTATTGTAAATAATGCTGTACTAAACATAGGGCTGCATGTGTCACTTTGAATTAGTGTTTTTGTATTTTGGGGGTAAATACCCAATGGTGTGAATACTGGATAATATGGTAGTTCTATTTTTGACTTTTTGAGGAAACTCCATATTGTTTTCCACAGTGGCTGTACCAGTTTGCCTTCCCACTAACAGAGCATGAGGGTTCTCCTTTCTCCACATCCTTACCAACACCTGTTGTTTCTTGGATTGTTGATTTTAGCCATTCTGACAGGTGTGACGTGATATCTCATGGTAATTTTGATTTCCATTTCCCTGATGATGAGTGATGTTGAGCATATTTTCATGTGTTTGTTGGCCATCTGTATGTCTTCTTTGGAGAAATGTCTATTCATGTCTTCTCCCCATTTTTAAATTAGATTACTTGTTTTTTGGGGTGTTGAGGTATATCAGTCTTTTATATATTTTGTATGCCAATCCTTTATTGAGTATGTCATTTTTCAAACATCTTCTCTCATTCTGTAGGTTCCCTTTTAGTTTTGTTAATTGTTTCCTTCCACTGTGCAGATGTTTTTTGTTTTGATGTGGTCCCAATAGTTTATTTTTGCCTTTATTACCATTGCCTCAGAAGACATATCTAGAAAAATGTTGCTATGGCCAATGTTGGAGAAATTGTTGCCCATGTTCTTTTCTAGGATTTTTATGTTTTCAGGTCTCACATTTAGGTCCTTGATCCATTTTGAGTTTATTTTTGTGTATGGTATAAGAAAGTGGTCCAATTTCATTCTTTTGCATGTTGCTATCCAATCTTCTCAACACCATTTGTTGAAGAGACTGTCTTTTCCCCCATTGTATATTCTTGCCCCCCCCCATTGTAGATTAATTGACCATATAAGTGTGGGTTTATTTTTGAGTTTTCTATTCTGTTCCACTGATCTATGGATGTGTGCCAGTACCATACTGCTTTGATTACTATAGCTTTGTAATATAACTTGAAGTCTAGGTTTCTTACAATCTCCATCAAATCAAAGGCTGCTCTTTATGATTGAAGAGCACATCTGGATTACTGTTTTACCAAAAAGTCATTCCAAGAAAACTGAGGAGGGGAATTCCTAGGGGATTTATAGTTGGTGTTGAATGTTAAATTATGGGATTACATTACAAGGTGTGTAGTGGTAAACATTCTACATTCTATACCTGGTATTCTAGGAGGTGACTTAATGTTGTGAGTATTTGCCCCACGAAGTGCCAGGTGTCAGTTTTGTAGTTTGCCAAATTATAGGTATGGTTTCCTCAGAACTTTTACCTTCAACATATACTAAAGTATACTAAAGTTGAAGAAAATACTTAAATAGAGAGTGATTTCAGCAAAATGGTAGTACAGGAATTTCTAACACCTGTACCCCCAGAAATATCAATTTGAATAACTACCAAGCATGCAAATACCTTCTCAAAAGCTAAGAATTCCAGTTGAGGAATTACAGCATTGGGATGTGGCACAGAAAAAAAAAAAAAAAAAAGACATGTTGAAGAGGGTAGAAAAGATAGATTGACATTACCCCATTCCCCTCCCTGAAGCCTGGCCATCCTAGCACTGAGAGAGACACCATCCCCGTGGGAGGAGACTGAAGTGAGCACCTGACTTTACTGCAGACACCAGTGCTGACGCATCCCAGCATCAGCTGGCTCCAGTGGCCCCAGGCAGCTCCCACAGCCCAGGTGACATACATGGCCCCAGCTGACTTCATGGCACCAGACTCTTGGCAAGCTACTGAGAATCCAGTCCCCTGGCCTACCCTACCACTTGCCTGCTCCTTTAGCCCCAAGCAGATCCTGCAGTGGCAGGCTACCAGCAGGCTCCCATAAAACCAGGCTTCTGATTTACCCTGGGACCAGATGGCTCCCATGGCCCCAGGTAGCTCCCATGATACCAGGCTCCCAGCAAACTCTAGGAAATCCAGGATCCCAGTCTACCCCTGTTTGTCCAGCCAGCATGGCTTTGGGTGGCTCCTGTAATTCCAGTATCCTGGTGGGTTCCCACCAGACCCACATGGCAAGCTCTCTCTAATGCCAGGCCAGCCTCTGCAGCCTGAGCTTTAAGGCTGGCTCCACAGATCTAGGCTCCTGGCCTGCACAGCACCGCATTGGTCACTGTAGACCCAACCTGGCCCCTGAGGCCCTATTTTATAAACTGACTCCCATGGCCCAAGACTCTAGACTGGTTCTAATGCTGGTTTTAATTCCTGTGGCCCTAGCATCTTGGCTGGCTTCTGTGAAACCAGGCTCCGGGCCTGTCCCAGCACTAGACTGGTCCCCGTGGATCCAGATACTGGGCCCATCCCAGTGATTGCCAGTGCCTGGTCAGTCACCATGGACCCAGTATCCAGGTCCAACTACACAGGCATGCAATCCCCAAAGGAAACTAACAAAGGTCCAGTGACTGACCGTAATGAAATGGAGATCTAGGAACTGTCTGACAAAGAATTCAGATAACACTCTTAAATTCAGTGAATTAAAGAAAACAAAGACAACTAAATGAAATTAGGAAAATAATGCAAGAATAAAATGAGAAATTCAACAAAGGAATAGAAACCATAAGAAAACCTCAAGCAAATCCTGTAGTTAAAAAACACAGTGGTCAAATTGACAATTCGATAGAAAGCTTCAACCGTAGACATAATCAAGCAGAATAAATTAGTTAACTGGAAAACATGTCATTTGATATCATCCAGTCAGAGAAGCATAAAGAAAAGAAGAAAGAGTGAAGAAAATCTTTGTGAATTATGGGATATCATTAAAGGAAACAATCTCACATTATTAGTCTCAGGAGAAGAGAGGGAGGAAGGGGGAGAAAGCATATTTAAAGAAAAAATATACAGTGGAAAAAAGACAGTCTCTTCAATAAATGGTGCTGGGAAAACTGGACAGCTATATGTAGAAGAATTAAACTCGACCATTCTCTTACACTGTACACAAAGATAAACTTGAAATGGATAAAAGACCTCAACATGAGATAGGAATCCTAGAGGAGAGCATAGACAGTAACCTCTTCGATATCAGCCACAGCAACTTCTTTCACGATATGTCTCCAAAGGCAAAGGAAACAAAAGCAAAAATGAACTTTGGGGACTTCATCAAGATCAAAAGCTTCAGCACAGCAAAGGAAACAAGTCAACAAAACCAAAAGGCAACCCACGGAATGGGAGAAGATATTTGCAAATGACAGTACAGACAAAAGGTTGATATCCAGGATCTATAAAGAACTCTTCAAACTCAACACATGCAAAACAGATAATCATATCAAAAAATGGGCAGAAGATATGAACAGACACTTTTCCAATTAAGACATACAAATGGCTATCAGACACATGAAAAAATGCTCATCATCACTAGCCATCAGGGAGATTCAAATCAAAACCACATTGAGATATCACCTTACACCAGTTAGAATGGCCAAAATTAGCAAGACAGGAAACCACGTGTGTTGGAGAGGATGTGGAGAAAGGGGAACCCTCTTACACTGTTGGTGGGACTGCAAGTTGGTGCAGCCACTTTGGAGAACAGTGTGGAGATTCCTCAAGAATTTAAAAATAGAGCTTCCCTATGACCCTGCAATTGACTACTGGGTATTTACCCCAAAGATACAGATGTAGTGAAAAGAAGGGCCATCTGTACCCCAATGTTTATAGCAGCAATGGCCATGGTCGCCAAACTGTGGAAAGAACCAAGATGCCCTTCAACGGACGAATGGATAAGGAAGATGTGGTCCATATACACGATGGAGTATTATGCCTCCATCAGAAAGGATGAATACCCAACTTTTATAGCAACATGGATGGGACTGGAACAGATTATGCTGAGTGAAATAAGTCAAGCAGAGAGAGTCAAGTATATGGTTTCACTTATTTGTGGAGCATAACAAAGAACATGGAGGACATGGGGAGATGGAGAGGAGAAGGGAGTTGAGGGAAATTGGAAGGGGAGATGAACCATGAGAGACTATGGACTCTGAAAAGCAACCTAAGGGTTTTGAAGGGGCGGGGGGTGGGGGAGGTTGGGGAATCAGGTGGTGGGTAATAGGGAGGGCATGTATTGCATGGAGCACTGGGTGTGGTGCAAAAACAATGAATACTGTTATGCTGAAAAGAAATTTTAAAAAAGAGAAAAAAAGAGAAATAATGGCCTAGAATTCTCAAATCTGGGGAGAGATTTGAACATCCATGTTCATATAGCTAAAAGGTGACCCTATAATTTCAAACCAAAATGATCTTTTACAAGACACACTAAAATAAAACTATCTAAAATCAAAGACAGAGAGATAATTTAAAAAGCTGCAAGAGAAAAGAATACCCACACAGTAAGGGAACCCTCATAATGCTATCAGCAGATTTCTCACCAGAAGCCTTACAGGCCCTGAGAGAGTGGTACAATACATTCAAATTTCTCAAAGAAAGAAACTGCCAAGGGTATTTTACCCAGCATAGTTGTTCAGAAATTAAAGAGAAGCAAAGATTTCCCAAACAAACAAATGCTGAAGGAGTTCATCACCACTAGACCTACCTTATAAGAAATGCTGAAACATGAAAACATATGAAAATATAAAGCATACTGCTAAAGGCAAGCATAAGCAAATTCGTGATACGCTAATAATATGGTGATGTGTTAATTACTTAATCTAGTATAAGGTTAAAGGACAAAAGTAGTAAAAGCAACTATAGCTACAATAATTTGATAATGAAGACACACTGTAAAAGAATTTAATTGTGACATCAAAAACATTAAAAATGGGATGAATGGTAAAAACCAATAGTAGACACACATAAGATAAAGGAAAAGGAATCAAAGCATACCACAGGGAAAATCACTTCACAAAGACAGTAAAAGAGGAAGAAGGGAACAAAAGAAATACAAAACTAGAAAACAGTGAATAAGTTGGTATTAGTAAGCCCATATTTTGCCTTATTTACTTTTTTTTTCTTTTTTTTTTTTATTTGTTTATTTACAGCATAACAGTGTTCATTGTTTTGGCATCACACCCAGTGCTCCATGCAGTACGTGCCCTCCCTATTACCCACCACCTGGTTCCTCAACCTCCCACCCCCCGCCCCTTTAAAATCCTCTGGTTGTTTTTCAGAGTCCATAGTCTCTCATGGTTCATCTCCCCTTCCAGTTTCCCTCAACTCCCTTCTCCTCTCCATTTCCCCATGTCCTCCATGTTCTTTGTTATGCTCCACAAATAAGTGAGACCATATGATACTTGACTCTCTCTGCTTGACTAATTTCGCTCAGCATAATTTCTTCCAGTCCCGTCCATGTTGCTACAAAAGTTGGGTATTCATCCTTTCTGATGGAGGCATAATACTCCATTGTGTATATGGACCACATCTTCCTTATCCATTCATCCGTTGAAGGGCATCTTGGTTCTTTCCACAGTTTGGCGACCGTAGCCATTGCTGCAATAAACATTGGGGTACAGATGGCCCTTCTTTTCACTCCATCTGTATCTTTGGGGTAAATACCCAGCAGTGCAATTGCAGGGTCATAGGGAAGCTCTATTCTTAATTTCTTCAGGAATCTCCACACTGCTCTCCAAAGTGGCTGCACTAACTTGCATTCCCACCAACAGTGGAAGAGGGTTCCCCTTTCTCCACATCCTCTCCAACACACGTGGTTTCCTGTGTTGCTAATTTTGGCCATTCTAACTGGTGTCAGGTGGTATCTCAATGTGGTTTTTATTTGAATCTCCCTGATGACTAGTGATGATGAACATTTTTTCATGTGTCTGATAGCCATTTGTATGTCTTAATTGGAGAAGTATCTGTTCATATCTTCTGCCCATTTTTTGATATGATTATCTGTTTTGTGTGTGTTGAGTTTGAGAAGTTCTTTATAGATCCTGGATATCAACCTTTTGTCTGTACTGTCATTTGCAAATATCTTCTCCCATTCCGTGGGTTGCCTTTTGGTTTTGTTGACTGTTTCCTTTGCTGTGCTGAAGCTTTTGATCTTGATGAAGTCCCCAAAGTTCATTTTTGCTTTTGTTTCCTTGGCCTTTGGAGACATATCGTGAAAGAAGTTGCTGTGGCTGATATCGAAGAGGTTACTGCCTATGTTCTCCTCTAGGATTCTGATAGATTCCTGTCTCACGTTGAGGTCTTTTATCCATTTCGAGTTTATCTTTGTGTACGGTGTAAGAGAATGGTCGAGTTTAATTCTTCTACATATAGCTGTCCAGTTTTCCCAGCACCATTTATTGAAGAGACTGTCTTTTTTCCATTGAATATTTTTTCCTGTTTTGTCGAAGATTATTTCACCATAGAGTTGAGGGTCCATATCTGGGCTCTCCACTCTGTTCCACTGGTCTATGTGTCTGTTTTTATGCCAGTACCACGCTGTCTTGGTGATCACAGCTTTGTAGTAAAGCTTGAAATCGGGTAACGTGATGCTGCCAGTTTTGTTTTTGTTTTTCAACATTTCCTTAGCAATTCGGGGTCTCTTCTGATTCCATACAAATTTTAGGATTATTTGCTCCAGCTCTTTGAAAAATATCGGTGGAATTTTGATCGGAATGGCATTAAAAGTATAGATTGCTCTAGGCAGCATAGACATTTTAACAATGTTTATTCTTCCAATCCAAGAGCATGGAACAGTCTTCCATCTTTTTGCATCTTCTTCAATTTCTTTCATGAGTGTTCTGTAGTTCCTCGAGTACAGATCCTTTACCTCTTTGGTTAGGTTTATTCCCGGGTATCTTATGGTTCTTGGTGCTATAGTAAATGGAATCGATTCTCTAATTTCCCTTTCTGTATTTTCATTGTTAGTGTATAAGAAAGCCACTGATTTCTGTACATTAACTTTGTATCCTGCCACGTTACTGAATTGCTGTATGAGTTCTAGTAGTTTGGGGGTGAAGTCTTTGGGGTTTTCCATATAAAGAATCATGTCATCTGCGAAGAGAGAGAGTTTTACTTCTTCCTTGCCAATTTGGATACCTTTTATTCCTCTTTGTTGTCTCATTGCCCTTGCTAGAACTTCTAATACTATGTTGAACAAGAGTGGTGAGAATAGACCACATACTGGGTCACAAAGCAGGACTCAACTGATACCAAAAGACTGACATTATTCCCTGCATATTCTCCGATCACAGTGCTTTGAAACTGGAACTCAATCACAAGGAAAAGTTCAGAAGGAACTCAAACACCTGGAAGCTAAAGACCACCTTGCTTAAGAATGCTTGGATCAACCAGGAGATCAAAGATGAACTTAAACAATTCATGGAAACCAATGAGAATGAAGACACTTCGGTCCAAAACCTATGGGATACAGCAAAGGCGGTTCTAAGGGGGAAATACATAGCCATCCAAGCCTCCCTCAAAAACATTGAAAAATCCAGAATACACCAGCTGTCTCTACACCTTAAAGAACTGGAGAATCAACAATCAAACCAACTCCACATGCAAGAAGGGAAATAATCAAGATTAGAGCAGAGATCAATGAGGTAGAAACGAGAGATACAGTAGTACGTATCAATGAAACTAGAAGCTGGTTTTTTGAAAGAATCAATAAGATTGATAAACCATCGGACATACTAATCCAAAAGAAAAGAGAGAAAGCCCAAATTAATAAAATTATGAATGAAAAGGGAGAGATCACAACTAACACCAAGGAAATAGAAACAATCATCAGAAATTATTACCAACAGTTATATGCCAATAAGCTAAGCAACCTAGATGAAATGGATGCATTCCTGGAAAGCTACAAACTCCCAAAATTGAACCAGGAAGAAATTGACAACCTGAATAGACCGATATCTAGTAACGAGATTGAAGCAGTGATCAAAAACCTCCCAAAAAACAAGAGCCCAGGACCTGACGGATTCCCTGGGGAATTCTACCAAACTTTCAAAGAAGAAATAACACCAATTCTCCTGAAGCTGTTCCAAAAAATTGAAGCAGAAGGAAAACTTCCAGACTCTTTTTATGAAGCCAGCATTACCCTGATCCCCAAACCAGGCAAAGACCCTACCAGAAAGGAGAATTTCAGACCAATATCATTGATGAATATGGATGCAAAGATTCTCAACAAGATCCTAGCAAACAGGATCCAGCGACACATTAAAAAGATTATCCACCATGACCAGGTGGGATTCATCCCTGGGTTGCAAGGTTGGTTCAACATTTGCAAATCAATCAGTGTGATAGAACAAATCAATAAGAGAAGAGAGAAGAACCACATGGTCCTCTCAGTTGATGCAGAAAAAGCATTTGACAAAATCCAGCATCCGTTCCTGATGAAAATGCTTCAAAGTATAGGGATAGAGGGAACATTCCTGAACTTCATAAAATCTATCTATGAAAGACCCACAGCAAATATCATCCTCAATGAGAAAAATCTTACAGCCTTCCCGTTGAGATCAGGAACACGACAAGGATGCCTTATTTACTTTTAATGTAAATGGATTAAATTCTCTAATCCAAAGGCATGGAGTAACTAATGGACTAAAAACAAGACCCAACTATATGCTACCTACAAAAGACTCACTTCAGCTTTAAGGACATACTTATACTGAAGGTGAAGGGATGGAAAAAGATACTCCATGCAAATGGAAACCAAAAGAAAGCAAAAGTAGTATACTTATATCAGATGAAATAGACTTTAAGCCAAAACTGTGATGAGGCTGGGGTGCCTGGGTGGCTCAGTCAGTTAAGTGTCCAACTCATGATTTCTGCTCAGGTCGTGATCTTGGGGTCCTGAGATCGAACCACTTGTCAGGCTCTGCTCTCAGCATGGAGTCTGCTTGTCCCTCTCCCTTTGCTCTCCCCCCTCCCCACTGGTGTTCCCTGTCTCTCTCTTGGATAAATAATTAGATTCTTTAAAAAAGACTATGAGAGAGAAAAAAAAAAAAGACTATGAGACAAAGAAGGCCAGACAAAGATAAAAGAGTCAGTTCATCATAAGGATATAACAATATATATATGCCTCCTACATCAGAACATTTAAACGTGTTAAGCAAATCCTAACAGATCTGAAGGGAGAAATAGACAATACAATAATAGTAGTGGAATCTGACACCCCACTTTCAATGATGGATAGATCATCCAGATAGGAAACCAGTAAGGAGGGGTGCCTGGGTGGCTTACTTTGTTAAGCATCCAACTCTTTGTTTTGGCTCAGGTCATGATTTCAGGAACATGGGATCAAGCCCCACGTTGAGCCCTGTGCTCTGCAAGGAATCTTCCTGAGATCCTCTCTCTCCTTCTCCCTCTGCCCCCCACTCTCCCTCCTCTCTTTCTTTCTCTCTCAAAGAATAAATAGATAAATCTTGAAAGAAAGAAAGAAAAAAGAAGGAAAGAAAGAGAGGAAGGAAGGGAGGAAGTGAGGGAGAAGGAAAGAAGGAGAGAAAGAAAAAATCAAGAAGGAAACATTAGATAGGAACTATACCTTAAGCCAGATGAACCTACCAGACATACATATATGGAACATTTCACCCAGCATCAGCAGAATACAAATTCTACTCAAGCACACATGAAACATTCTCCTGGATAGATTACATGTTAAGCATAAATCCAGTTAAGAAATGGGCAGAGGACTTGAATAGAAATTTCTCCAAAGAAAAAATACAGATGGCTAACAGATACATAAAAGGTGTTCAGTATTTCTAATCATCTGGGAAATGCAAACCAAAAACGTAAGACATGTCCTCATACCTGTTAGGGTGGCTATTATCACACTGTCAAGAGACAGCAAATGCTGTCAAGAATGTAAAGAAAAGGGAATCCTTGTGCTTTGTTGGTGGAGATGCAATCTGGTGCACTATGGAAAACAGTATGGAGTTTCCTTTAAAAATTAGAACTAGAACTGCCAATAATGATCCAACAATGCCACTTCTGCTTGTATTTCACAGGAAATAAAATCTTACAGGGGCATTTGCCTCCCCATGTTCATTGCATTTTTCCCAATAGCCAAGGCATGGAAAAACCTAAATGTCTATCGATGGATGAATAAACAAAGATGTGGTGTACACACACACACACACACACACACACGCACACACGCATGCGTGCACACACACACACACACAATGGGATATTAATCAGCCATAAAAAGAAGAAAATTCTGCCATTTTGAAATAATGTAGTTGGACCTTGAAAGCATTATTCTAAGTGAAATAAGAGAGAGAAAGACAAATTCTGTATATTTTCATTTACATGTAGGATCTAAAAAACTGAACTCATAAATATCAAGAAAAGAGTGGGAGTTGTCAGGGGATGGTGGGTGGGGGAAATGTGGGGATGTTGTTCAGAGGGTAAAAACTTCCAGTTATTAGATGAATAAATTCTACAGATCAAATGTACAGCATAGTGACTATATATTATATATTTGAAAGTTGTTAAAAGTATCGATCTTAAATGTTATCACAACCTCCCAAAATGATAATTATGTGAGATGATGGATATGTTAACTAATCTTATTGTGGGACTCATTTTGCAGTATATTTGTGTATCATATCATCACATTTGTATACCTTAAAGTTACATTTATGTGTCAGTTATAGCTCAGTAAAGCTGGAAAAAAATTAAAAGACAATATATAAAAACCAAGGACATTTTTATAAAATGTATAATACATCAGTATTGGTTCTTTAGTTGTAACAAGTGCACAATAATAATGTTATTCACAGTAGGGGAAACTAGGTGTAAGGCATATGTTAGCTCTGCACTATCTTTATAACTTTTATGTAAATATAAAATTTTTCTAAAGAAAAATTAGATTTAAAAAAATACTTAAGATGACCAGACTCCATTTGAGTTATAGAAAGAAAAGGATTGGTCGTGCTGATTTTCCTGGATTTAAAAAAATGTGAATTATTTTAGCTAGATACTGACATATAGAG
Source organism: Meles meles (assembly GCF_922984935.1). Classification (NCBI taxonomy): domain Eukaryota; kingdom Metazoa; phylum Chordata; class Mammalia; order Carnivora; family Mustelidae; genus Meles; species Meles meles. The sequence continues at coordinate 88,348,961 of NC_060070.1, read as the reverse complement.
ATACTTTTATAAATGTCTTTTCACTAGTGTTGAATAAGGCTGCTATTAGAATACAAGCCATTTAATACTTGTGCAATTAGTCATTTTGATATTAAAGTGTGCCATTTCTTTATGTAGTGTCTTGGCAGGTTACAATGGTACCATCTTTGCCTATGGGCAAACAGGCAGTGGGAAGACATTCACCATCACGGGTGGGGCAGAACGCTATAGTGACCGAGGCATTATCCCAAGGACACTGTCATACATTTTTGAGCAATTACAAAAGGTATGGAACTTTAAGTTCATTTTCTATTTGATATATTCAGCAGAAATTTATGGTGGGTAAAAAATTTATTGTGACATTTTATTATATCTAAATGAGGAAGTATTATTGTGTAATAACTCTGGCCTTTATATTTAAGGGAAGTTTAGGATTTTGCTGAAGAAGTAGAAATTAAGGTGCTTTTCATTAAAGGGATGCTGTTTCAGCAAAGGTTCAAAGGGAGGTCCTTCTGATACATCCATGGAGGTTAAAAGAACAGATAACACATTTTACTGACTAACATCTTATATTTCTCATTAAGAAACTGGATGTCCTTTTGCTAAGACATCTTTATTTTGGCTACTAAAACACTGAATAAGACGATGTGATTGTACCTTTTTCACAATTATAATAGAAGCCCAAAAGACTTTTACCAGAGTAAAACTCCTATTGCAATTAATACTGTTATGAAGAGAAGTTCTCTATATTATATGCATCATTTATTGTGTGTCTCTAAGTGCCTATTGCTTTATTACATATAATACATTTAATATAACATATATACATTATTATATATTAATATAACATATAATACAACTAGCAAAGTAGGTATCCTATCCCAATTTCATAGTTGGGAAAAATGAGTCTAAATATCTTTCTCTGAATCTTTATAACTGACTTAGAGGTCCATCCCAGGTGTGTGTGATGCTACACTCTGTGCTTTTTACCACTACATATACTGCCTCTCTGTCTCAGACTGGCTTTATTTTGTTGGTTGTATTTAAACAATAGTGAGTCCCATAGCTTCACTAGGTTTTCGTTTTCCCCCCTGTGAAACTGGGGAGTGCATTGTACTAGATCTCCATTGGCCCTACTAATTCCTACACTTACTTGGTTTTTATGAATTCTGTATAACAAATATCCTAACTAGGTCAGTGTAACAGTTTTTCCAAAATTTCTTGACTGTATGCTTTTTGCCTTTTGAGTTGCAAAGATGAGATGAAATTGCTGAGATCTGCATAATTCTAATTTCCATCCATAAAGTAGCAATTACCCATTAGTTCAGCTCATCTCTCACTTGCTCAAACATGCCAACTCTGCATGCCAGAAAGTGTGGAAGAGAAAGGGTGTAGTGTATAAGTTGGATTCAGATCCTGTCTTTTCATTTACTCATTTATTTCTGACATTAGCTGTTTTGTTTTGTTCCCAGATTTCACAGACTGGGAATATAATTTCTAATAGTTTTTGCTGCTGTGGCCCAATGTGGAAGCCTGTTGTCTTGGAAAGATCACTTAAGTTGGTGTATGCTAACCTGGTTCTGAGAAAGTGTACCACTTATAGCATGTGGCCTGGTGGCAGTTGAGACTTAAGGTCTCAGGGTTGTGGACTCACTGTGAGGGCTGAATATACTGTATCTAAAGATATTGTCCAGTTCCTCACATATAGTATATGCTCAACAAATGAGCTCATTTACAATCACACACACACACACACACACACACACACACACACACACACACACTTGCGGCCAAACAATCCTGATTAATTTCAAAGAATCCTTTGAAACTAGAACAAATGAAACCAATTTCCCTGATTAAGTTAAACAAAATAAACAAATCCTTTCCTAACAGAAAATACATTTGCACCTTCTAAAATTTCGTCTATGGATACCAAATACAGTAAAAGTCAAAATGTTTCCCAAGGACCTACCACCTGTTGGGTCTATTGTTGTATATCTCTTTGGTCACTGACATTATTGTAAACCTCATTTCATTTTGAATGATCCTAAATCAGTTCCTGGACTGAAGAGAGCTCCTTGGACCAGTTTATATCCAGGACAACTCTTTGTAAAAGGATGGATTTCCCTGATGGGGCACAACACATTCATTATAATCAAACCAAACTGCTGCAAAATTAGTCAGAGGCAACTTGAGTTTCATCATTAAGTTTGTCCACATTATGTAGCTGAAAAATGTAGACAGGTACTCAGATGCCCCCAGTCAATTGCTTTAGAGGGCCACATGGAGCTCTCTAGAATTCTTAAAGGAAATATTTGACTTATGCAAAGTATTTATTTCAAGATAAACTAAGAGCAATTGTATACTGGGTCCTAAAATCAAGCTGTGAGCTTGATGGGAGCACATTTGCAGTGATTTTAACAGAAGACAATTGATTCCATTTATTTTAGAAATCACTGCTCATTATTTTTGAGTATTGTGAGGTTCAGACTTGTTTTGGGGCAGGAGAAAAGGCTGTCTGCAGGAAACATATGTGTTACATTATAGTCTGGCAATCCTAAACACTAAAAAAGGAGTAATAAGGAAAGGTAGCTTGCCACATTGCTCAGTGACTTTTAAGTGTGTATTCCAATAAAAGTCCAGAAAATGCAGAAGCTGGAGGAACCAAAGGCATTATCCCCATCATCTCAGGGGAGTGGACCCGCCATTTTCCTGACTTATGATGATTTCTTCTACTTTCTGGAAGAAAGAGAATTTCTTCACTGCAGATGAACATACAAGTTGGCTGTTGTTTTTGCCTTTCTTTGCCTTCTCTTTTATAGTCATGTGCTGAATTCTCCATTTGGAGCCCTTTAGAAATAATAAAAACAATAACAATAGCAATAATAATAGCAGTAGCAAGGATTTATTGGGGATTATTACAGGGCCACATGTTCTTGGTGGGATTTTAAGTTCAGAACCACATTTCCCTGTCACAACAGTTCTTCCAGATAAGGGTTATTCTCCCCAATTCCACAATTAAACAGCTGCAGATAATGCACGATCACTCAGTTGTAAATGCCAGATTCAGTGTTCAAACCCAGCTTTTTCTGATGCTAAGATGAACCCTGAACTGTCTGCTAAAATCTCCAACTATTACAGATGGGATATTTCAGATATGGTCAGATAAGTTTTAGAAATATATTGCTTTTGAACAGGATCTCAGGAAGTTGGTAAATGATCCCCGTGGCCTTTAACATGCTCTGAGAATCTTCTAGAGAGGGACAGCATATATATTGATCGTGGAACACTTTTTCCACAAGTTCTTTCATGGGACATTTTGGGGAAAACTATTAGACTAAAGGCCATGCAGAATCTGCCTAATATTTATGGTCTCTGATACCTGTGCTAAGCCAAGTTATAACCTACAGAATGATGTTGAAATGATGCCTTTACTACACTAATCTGATCGACAGGCCATGTGTTAGGATAAGCAGCCAGAGTCGCCCACATCAGGAGGATTTCCAGCATTTTCTTGGGAGAAATTTGCTTAGTGGAGACTCAGTCCATGCTGTCACCTTCCCAAACCACCAGAACATGGAATTTCAGCAGTAGCTTGAGTGTTTCACTGTAGTCATGTGCTGCTTAAGAATTGTCTTAATTTTTCAGGTGTTGTTTTATTTTTATGAAATCTTGGTGTTTTTCTTTGGGTAGTTTGAGCCATGTTAGGACCAAAGAATCGTACGAATTTTTTTTTAAATTTTATTTTATTTGTTTGACAGAGAGAGAGAGATCACAAGTAGGCAGAGAGGTAGGCAGAAAGAGAGGAGGAAGCAGGCTCCCCGTGGAGCAGAGACCCCGACGCGGGGCTCGATCCTAGGACCCCGAGGTCATGACCTGAGCCGAAGGCAGCGGCTTAATCCACTGAGCCACCCAGGCGCCCCCATACTAATTTTAATCTGAAGAACACATGGGGATTCGTTATTCAGTTGCCTCACTAATGGTTACGGAAACTGAAGCCTGACATCACAGGGGCTCATAGCAAGTAGGCCTAGGATTCCAGCTCTGGATTTGCAGGCCCCTGCTCTTCCCCCATCTCTGTGACTTGGTCCTCTCTCCCTTTGAATAGTATCTGTCAAATGGATTGCCTTGGATATGGGTGAGAATCAATGGGAAAGTCATCCTGAGCAAATTCTCTGGCAATCTGCTGACCTTCTTGCCATTAGACACAAATATATTGTCCTCTTATGAGAAGTAGGGCTCTATTTGCCAAAATGGAAGAATTTGTATTTTGGGGAAAGCAAGAAAAAAGTGCTAGAAATTGACACTTGGTCTTGAAAACTGAGCCAGGAATTTTCTTGAGACCTAAAAAAATTCCATTTTATTCCATCTCAGAGAGAACAGGTACTTTTTATCTGCTGACAGAACTGAGACAGGACCTTTCACCTTGATTTTTATCCTAATGACACTGATGCCTGTGTCATTGCACTTCCCCAGCAATGATCCACAGAAAATACCTCTCAAACCAATAGCTCAGTATCCCTCACCTGCCACGTAGACCAGGAAAATTAACCCAATAGTAAGATATAGGCAGTGAACTGTGAGTGTCCACTCTTACTGTTACCTGATTGATCTAGAGTATTTCTGTCCCCTGGGATTCATTTTCCATTCTCTTTTATTGTCTGTTATCTATTTGTCTCATCAGAAATTTTGAATAGTGGAAATTAAAAAAAAATAATTATAATTGAAGATGGAAACTCTTATGCTACTGAGGTTTTTAAACTGAAGTCATGATTCTGTTTTCTTTTATGAATAGGCTATTCACAGAATGTAAGTTTATTTTTTCATAGTAACCTTTTTTGGGGGGGTCTGGAAAGTAAAAAATGGTGTGTTATACAGTTCTGTAACCAAATTGGCTCATTTTAAGTGTATATTGACTCTTCATGTATAACGTGGAACCAATAAAAAAGCAACAGACTAAAGTTGCTTGTAATCATGGGTGTTGGCCATTTAAAAAAAATGCTTCATGCATATGGTAACTGGCAACTTGAAAGTGTCACGAACTGAAAATGGAAACCATACAAAGTGAAGAGAGTAAAGGAGAGAAAGCTGTGAGGAACTGTAGTGATAAATGTGTTCATCCTCCTCCGAGCTGAGTCGCTATTTATAGCCATTAAACAATGTCTTCCCCTTTTCCAATCAGGACAGCAGCACAATACATACAACGCACATTTCCTATTTGGAAATCTACAATGAATGTGGTTATGATCTATTGGATCCAAGACATGAAGCCTCCAGTTTGGAAGATTTGCCGTGAGTAGCAGAACAACAAAGAAGGGGGGGAAATCACTTTCAGATGTTCCCTTCAATTGTTTCCTTTGAAACTTTGTATGTTTCTGGTCTCAATCATAATTAACAAATACTGGATAACAGAATCTTTTTGTAATATAATGGATATTTTTTCAGTTATGACAAACAGACAGTATTGATGGGAACTAAAATTGCTTGAAACCCATTTCTTGAGAAAATCTCCTTTGGAGTTGGTGCAAGAGAGTACGCTGAATATTCTCAGAGTGGGTGCTGAGAGGACTGGTGGGATGTGCCAGTATTGCTTCACTCTTGTCAGATCAAACCCTTTACTCCTCTAATTGTGGCCTCTGAAGAGGGGATTCAAATTAGGGCTCAGGCAGCAATAAGAGAATCTGAAAGAGAGAAAATAAAAACTTTGTTTTCCTCATTGCTTCTCTACTGTTATTAAGGCTGACATTGATAATCATTTGGTCAAATTGGCACTGATTGCATCATGGCTGAAATATAAATAGTCTTAAGAGCTTACCTACTAACTGAGTCAGTTACTCTGCCAACTTTTGTGTAACTTTATTCACTGTTTGTTTGAATAGCTGCCTAAATTACATATTAATGGTAATACTTCATATCCTTTTGTCCAGACATCTGCATATATTAGAAGTTGGTAGCCAAGAAAATGTACTTTCCAAATAAATAAATAAACAAATAAGAAAAGGTACTTTCATTTTCTTATTAAATATTCTAAAACAACTTAAAAAACATATATTAATCCTTTACTAAAGAGACCGACAATTAGTTGCTTGCTTTAATTGGCAAAGGAAATAAGAGAAAATACTAAAGAAAATAAGTTACACTCTTTACATCACCTTTATATGTATTCTTCCTTTTAATGTTGACTGGAGTCTTTACATATCATCTCTGTTATGCCAGCTATATTCATTAGAGGGAGTTAGAAAAGGGGATTATTATTGGTACTCTAAATATTTATGTTAATTAAATAATATAAGAAGAGAGAGGAAAAATCTGACTCCATGGAAGAAATCGGTCTTAAGGAAGCTATTGAAATTAACTTTGTAGAAAGGTAAGAAGTCCCTCAGAGGAAGGTTGGAAACAACGTTAAAAACATGAAGATGGAACTAGAGGGTATTATGCTGAGCAAAATAAGTCAGTCAGAGAAAGACAATTATGTGATTTCATTCTTACGTGGAATTTAAGAAACAAAACAGGATCATAGGGGAATGGAGGGAAAAATAAAAGAAGATAAAATCAGAGAGGGAGACAAACCATAAGAGACTCAACTCTAGGAAACAAACTGAGGGTTGCTGGAGAGGAGGTGGGTAGAGGGACAGGGTAACTGGGTGATGGGCATTAAGGAGAATATGCGATGTAATGAGCACTGGGTGTTATATGCAATTGACAAATCACTGAACTCTACCTCTGAAACTAATAATACATTATATGCTAACTAATTGATTTTAAATTAAAAAAAAAACATGTAGATGTGATCAGAAAGGCCATGTGTTGAGGAGTCATGTGAAATAAAATCAGAAAGGCCAACAGGCCTTTTTTTGAGCAACTGCTTTTGAGGGACTTGAAAGACCGTCTTTTGCTGTGAGATTGGTCTTTATTCTAATAGGCTTTTAAATTAGTTTTCTAGCCTCCATTCTAACCTGGACCTCTAGGCTATATCTTGCTTAAAATTACTTTTAGCAAGTCACATCTACACTGAAAAGCTTGAAGCCTGCTTAGCAACAACTCAGAAATGGTTTGGCTCTGACAAACATGAAGGAGGAGAGAGAAATATTAGAGATATGAATAAAAAATTTAATAGATGACAGGATACCTGGGTGGCTCAGTCGGTTAAGCATCTGCCTTCAGCTCAGGTCATGATCCCAGGGTCCTAGGATCAAGTTTCCCATTGGACTCCTTGTTCAGCAAGGAGCCTGCTTCTCCCTCTGTCTGCGCTCTGCTGCTTGTGCTCTCTCTCCCTCTCTCTTGACAAATAAATAAAATCTTTAAAATAAATAAATTGATGATAGCTAGCTAGTTAGGTAGATAATAGATAGAAATAAAATACATTGGTTATGCTCACCTTGGATTTGATTGGATTTGAAAAGAAGGTGAATTATAGCAAGTTCGTTCCCTGCATTTTACTGATTGAGTAGAGTAAACCCAGAGAGGTATGACTTGCCCAGAGTTTCAAAACTGATCTGTTAATGGTACAGCAGGAATTGAAAACCACATAGTCCCAATTTCATGCCTGAGTAGCAAAAATAGCTTCAAGATTTTACTGTAGAGCCCAGAGAATTAAGGAAGCATTGACTAAAAAGATGATCTGCTAGAAATTTTAATTGGATGGTGGTAACGAGTTTCACATACATACATAACTTTGGTGTCTCAGAGTACCCTACTTGATGTTTAGAATAAATTCCTCACAGGTAGGAAGCATGGCTTACTTGAATGGTAGTCTCTCTGCTGTGTTCAACCAGAATAAGTTCTTAATATTTTATTTATTTTTTTAAAGATTTCATTTATTTATTTAACAGAGAGAGACATAGTGAGAGAGGGAATATAAGCAGGGGGAGGGGAGAGTGCAAAGCAGGCTTATTGTTGAGCAGGGAGCCTGACATGGAGCTTGATCCCAGGACCCTGAGACCATGACCTGAGCCGAAGGCAGACACTTAAAGACTGAGCCAGCCAGGCACCCCAGTTCTTAATACTTTAAAAAATTATTTGTCAAATTGGAGCTGTGAAGTAGACTTTTTGAAGATGAGCATGAAAGGGGAAACAGCCTAAGTTCTATGAATCAGAGTCTAATATAACGAGACACAGCCTGACCATGAGAAGCAGGAGTGAGAAGAGTCATTGAATTTAAGAGAGGCAGTGTCATAGAGTCAAGAATACTTGATTACAAGTCAGGAAATTTGGGTTCTAGTCCCAAACCTGCAATCTTAGATACATTTATTTCACTTTTCTAGGTTTATCTATAAAATGTGGCCATTGAGTTATATAATATTTAACAACTTTCCAACTTCCAATGTCTACAGTTCAAAGATTGGTAACTTCACAGGATAGAACTTATTTGGTGACTCTTTTCCCTCTCACAAAAAGAATAAGAAGTAGTGCAGATATTTTATATTTTTCTCCTAGAAAGAGCCTTCAGCCTCTTGAGAGCAAGGACAATGCTTTAATTCACTGTATGTCTCTGTGTTTCCTGGCATGCCTGACAGTAATGGCTCTCAATGTAGATCAGATTGTCTCTGTAGATGTCACTAGCTTTCTGTCTTAAACTACTGCTCCTTCCTTGGTAGCCTTGTCCTCCTGTTGGAGAATGAGTTCACTGACTCAAGTCAGAAGTGACCTCAGTTACAAAACATATTTTCAGTGAACTATCACCCTCTCCCACAGGCATACAAAAGTGGACAGAAAGATGTTCTTATCTTGCATTTTGGGATATAATTACATGACAACAGTCCTCATTAAAATAAAAATGAGAAGATTCTCATTATGAAAGAAGATTCCCATATCCCAGGAGTGTAGCCTATTTACTTCAAATATATTCAGTACTATAAAATTCCAAAATAACTCGAGAATTGCAGTCTTATGGTGTGGGATTATGAGATTTGGCTGGTATTGAGTCTGCTGGCTTTCTGGGATTTTAGGTTTGCATTTTACTAAGATTATCAAGTAATTCTTCATAATGGAAGGTGACTTTTGCTATACCTGGATTGCATTAAGAGTATGTCCAGTTAATCTGGTTTCACACACACTTGAACTGGGACGAGCTCTAACTCTGCAATACTATCCTTCTGGTTGATTGCTTTCATTGTCACAAGCTGGAATGTCCCAAACACTCTGAATACGATCCCCAAAAAACAGTAGGTAAAATGTCTGTTGACTTTGGTTCTCTCCTGCAGCCATCCATTTGAGGGACAATGACAATATACACATATGATCATTTCCACATTCTTGTGCAATCAAATCCAAGATCATTTTGATGTTGCATAATAATAGCCATCTGTAGCAGGTTTCTTACCCCTGAGCAGCAACACCGCTTCCCCCAGATCATCTGCTGGATGCTGTTCTCATGAGCACTCTGCCTTTCTGCTTCTTGTTCTTTTACATCCTAATTTGAGCTCCAACTCTCTCCTGTTACTGAAGCATTTACCTATAGACTGCCTGCAGACTTTGTATGTATGATGTTAGGGTACCAGACTAAAGTCAATTGCTTTTGAAAATATTGCTCTAGTCATTGCTCTAGTCTGCTGGGTCATATCCTAAGAACTATTTAGCAAGGAGTTTTTAGATACAACACCAAAAGCATGATCTGTGAAAGAAAAAAAAATAGATGACTTGCATTTCATTAAAATTAAAAACGTCTGTTCTCTGAAAGACACTGTCAAGAAAATAAAAAGATAAGCCAGAGACAGAGAAAATATTACCAGACACATGTCTGATAAAGGACTTTTATATAAAATATACAAAGAACTCTTCAAACTTAAAAATAAGAAAACTAAAAATCCAATGAAGAAATGAGAAAAAGATCTGAACAGACACCTCAACAAAGAAGACATACAGATGGTAGATAAGCATGTGAGGATAAGCATGTGAGGAGATGCTCAACATCATCTGTCTTTGGGAATCACTAATTAAAACTACTATGGGGGCACCTGGGTGGCTCAGTGGATTAAGCTGCTGCCTTCGGCTCAGGTCATGATCTCAGGGTCCTGGGATCGAGCCCCGCATCGGGCTCTCTGCTCAGCAGGGAGCCTGCTTCCTCCTCTCTCTGCCTGCCTCTCTGCCTACTTGTGATCTCTGTCTGTCAAATAAATAAATAAATAAAATCTTAAAAAAAAAAAAAAAACTACTATGCACCTACTAGAATGGCAGAAATCTAAAAAATTAGCAATACCAAATGCTGGAAAGAATGTAGAGCTACTGGAACTCTCACTCATGCAGTATAGTACAGGTACCTTGGAAGTCAATTTCCAGTTTCTTAAAAAATAAAATAGTTCTTAGGATATGACCCAGCAGTTATGATCCTGGGTATTTAACCAAATGAAATGAAAACTTAGATCAGCACAGAAAGCTGCCCATGAGTGGATATAGCAGCCTTATTCATAATTGCCAAGAACTGGAAGCAACCAACATGTCCCACTGTAGGACATTCATGCAGTGGAATATTATTTGGCAATAAAAATCAGTGAGCTATCAAGCCACAAAAAGACATGAAAAGTCTACATGCTGTATGATGCCAACTATAAGACATTGTGAAAAAAGCAGAAGTATAGATACAGTAAAGATACAGGGGTTGCTAGTAGCTGGGGAGAGGGCAGGTCGGGGATGAATAAGTGAAGCACAGGGGCCTTTTGGGCAGACAAGCTAGTATACATGATAGTATGATGGCGGTTGCATGATATTATGCATTCGTCCAAACTCACAGAATGTACACCACCAAGAGAGCCCTAATGGAAGCCATGGACCTTTCGTTAATAAAATAACAACAGCAAAAAGGAATGAATTCTTGATCCATTTTACAGTGTGGGGGACTCTCCAGGGAACTGTGCTGAGTGAAAAAGCCAATCCCAAAAAGTTATGTGCTGTGTGATTTTATTTATGGAGTATTTTTTAAATGGCAAAATTATAGAAGTAGATAGCAGCTGAATGGTTGACAGAAGTTAGAGAGGGAGGTGGGAGTGGTTATACAAGGCCAGTGAGAGATGCTTGTGGTAACAAACTATTCTGTATCTAAACTATGGCTGTGAATACACAAAACTCACATGATTAAATTCCATAGAACTACACACACACAGACACACACACACACACACACACACACACACACAAAAGTACTGGTGAAACTGGGACATCTGAATAAGATCAGTGGATTGTATCAATGCCAGTGTCCTGGTTGTGATATTTTAATATAATTTTACAAGATGTTAACATTGGGAAGAATTGGGTAATGGGTACATTATATCTTACAGATGCATGTAAATCTGCAATGATCACAAAATACAAAGTTTAATTTTAAAAAGTGTCTATATATTTATATAGAGGCATGTGTGTATTTAATGTGTTCTGTATTTAGTAATATAAATGAAAATAAAACATCTATTTTTGAAAGTCCTTATGTCATATGCTATAAAGGGAATATAGTTAGAATCTAAGTATGTCTTATGAAGTAAAATAGTATAACTACTGGTCTTAACCATAAGGAAAATAGTCACCTTACTTTAGTGTAATTTTAGTATTCCTAAATAAGGATACATAATAGATTTAAGGTTTCAAAGACGGTCATGGTTATTACTGTTAGAAAAAAGTCAGTAAGCCCCAGCATCCAGTATTGAAATCTTGGCTGTATTGTAAAATAATTTGTCATCAAAGAAAAAAAAAGTTGATGAATGTTAAGTTTAATTCATCACATTTCTAATACCCAATGGATATGAAAACACTGTTGAATGTTGCATGAGTTATAGAAAAGATTAATGCACAGTGTCTGTCCTCACGGCTTAAAGTCTGGTCATGTAGAATCATTCATTTATTCAACATTTATTGAGATCCAGCTTGATTCCACACTTCGTGCTAGGCCCAGAGACATAGTCTTTCCTTTCCTGGTGCTCACAGCAGAGTAGGTACACCTCGTACAAAATAGCATAAAGTGGAATATGAAAACCATCATAAGAGAGGCACAAAGAATGACTAGGGCTTAAAGGAGAAAGAAATCTCATTAGGTCAAGTGATCAGAAAAAGATTCACAGAGAAGGTGGTACATGATATAGTCCTTGAGGGAAGGGGTAGGACTTGGAGCAGTGGAATGTGGCATTCATGTGGACGCAAAGATGGGGAAAAGCATAAAGCTTGTTCTGTCATAGGTAATAGACCTGTTTGACTGGACTCCAGTAAGGGAGTAGGTGAAACCATCAAGACTGGAATGGCAGGAATCCATGGATTTGGTAGGAAGGTGTAGCCCTCAGAGATTTTTTTATCCAAGAGTATAGCAGGTTAGAATTGCCTTTTAGGAAGATAACCCAATCAGTAGCATGTAGGGCTGGAACGAGATGGATGGGAGTCAGAGAGACTCCAGAGTATTGTGGGAAGTGATCAGGACCATTTACGTGGCAATGGGAGTAAAAAAGAGAGACATAACTAGAATACGTAATCCAGTGGCTTGACATTTAACCATGTATGAGACTACAACTATGTATGAGAATCGTGTGGAGTGTTGTTAAAAATGCAGATTCCTGGCCCCTACCTCCAGAAAGTTCAGATATGTATGAATAAGCATCCCAGGTGATTCTAATGAAGGTGGTTTATAGTCATCCCTTCCCTCATCCACCTAGGGAAAGTTCTTTTTAGAGATACCAGAAAAATGTCTCCGAAGAAGGAGATGGGTACCTATTGTGTGCTAGTCCCTGTGCTAGGGACTTTAAATACAGTATCTCATTTGAGGAAGTAGGTATCCTCATCTCTGTTTTATGGATGACTAAATTGGGGTTCACACAGGTAGGGTGATATTTCCCTAAGATTCCATGTCTGCCAAGAATGGACCAGGATATCAATCTCCGTCTGTCAGACATCAGAGCTGGAGGTGCTGGTGCTCTTGCCTGGGAGATCCATGTTGTGTCCTGGCATTCCATCTGAGCTCTGAGCTGTGGTTTCTGGGCTTCTGCAGGCCTGTGGAACCTCTTGTGTGAGCCAAAGCTTTGAGTCCTCTTCAGCTCTGTCTGTTGTGTGTCTAACCTGTTGGTTAACCAACAGGTTAGACACACAGGCTTGGAGAGTACCTGTTCTTTTACCTCTAAGGGAACTTAGTCTGGTAGAAAAGACTCACAAATTGATCATTTCAGGCTTATATAGTAAGTGATAAGTTGCCCTGGGTTCTTTAAGGGTACATGGGAAGATAGTGATTTCTACATGGGGGTTCAGAGAAGGCTAGAGAAAAACTCTGCCACATTATGGTCTCCAAGCTCAGCAAGGCCCTCAGTCTGCTAAGCAATACCTTCATGTACCCAGTACTTTTTTTCCTGTTCCTGTTGCCCACAATATTTGTATCAAATGTCTGTCTCTGTTGTCATGAACTATCTGACCTGTTTCTCTTCCAAGCCCCTTGTATCCTTACCTCAGAAGCTGCCAAATATGTTCCACTCACCTACTTTTCTCTAGCCTCAGGAAACTCTGTCCTTTTGCAAGTCAGTATTCCCACTTGTGCTCAGGACTCCCCTTGGATGGGCAGCAAATCTACTTTTTTGGCCTACACATTTTATGTTTAAAATTTTTGAATTTAGTGCCTTTAGCTGAAGCATGGGTCCTCAGTTTTTATTCCTACCTACTTCATTATATTTTTCATTTGTGTTATTTTTCTGGTCCCATTGAACACTTCTGGAGGTTCCTGGGCCTATACATACAGATCTTAAAGTTAAAACTAACTCCAGTCTTCAACTGAGTCAATTACTGATATAGCCGGGAGGCAACCTCTTGAGAAGCAGGGCTGCTATCTTATAGGATGATCTGAGCAAGTGACCAGTGACTAGTGATGGTCACTTACACTTTATGTCCTTCATGGATTGACCAGGGACTGTTTCTTGGAGAAACGGAACATTGGCAATGACCATAACAGGGAATAGAGAACTGCTCCATCCCCAGAATGACACTTTTTCCCAAAGCCTGTCTTACTAGCGTAATAACCCCTACTCTGAATGGCCAGTTGGAAGAGATCATTCTCAACATCGGAAATGTCTCATATAGGAGACTGTTTTTGTCAGCTTAGCTACCGGAACAATATAGCATAGACTGGGTGGCTTAAACAACAGACACTTAGTTTCTTACAGTTCTGGAAACTGGGAAGTCTAATATCAAGGAACTGGCATATTTGGTTCCTGGTGAGACCTGTCTTCCTAGCTTATAGATAGCTGCCTTCTTGCTTTGTCCTTACATGGTAGAGAGAGAGACAGTGCATGCTCTGGTCTCTCTTCCTATTTTCATAAAGGCACAGACCCCATCCTGTGACCTTATCCAAAACTTCATTACCTACCGAAAGTCCCACATCTAAATACCATCACATTAAGGATTAGGTCTTCAACATACAAGTTTTTGTGGGGCATCACCATTTAGTCCCTAAAAGAGGTGTTAGCTTTCGCTAACAGTTGCCTCATATGTGATGTGTAGAGGGATGGGAAGAAACAGATGTAGCATTTTCACTCATACATCTGGAATGTAAAAATATATCTGTGATATTTAGGGTTGTTAGTCACTTGAGATTAATTAACGACAGGGAAAACACTGTCACGTCAATCTATTCCATCTTTCTCATATGTTACATATAAGCAATTGCATACAGTTTCTTTTTCTAAGATTAAGAGTTGAAATGCACTTTTAAAACTATGTGTTAATGTGGATTTGTTTTTCTTTGACTTTTTGTCCACTTACTCTTCATAATTGCTCTATGAATCATTTGGTTTAGTCTTATACAATGTAATTTTTCAATCTGTTTTAAATTTTGAGTATAAAAGCAAGACCATAAGATTACCTAAAAGAATGTTGAATAATTTAGGTTTGCTTGGTCACTTTATTCTGTCATTTAGAAGAATACATAGTGTTTGGAAACCCACCTGACTAGTACAGCTCAATAATACGGAAAAAATGAGTACAACCGTTTGTGAGTGTCAGCATCATATATACCAGGCAATTATTATACTGCAGGAATCTCAGCTCTTCTGGGGCATTACAAAGAATTCATACTGTATGTTTATCCTCAATGAACTTACCATTTATTTGGAATATGCAGCATCCACATGAAACACCACAAGAAACTTCTGCAAAAGGCAACCGCTCTCAACTGTGCAGCTAATAATGTGTGTACATGCAAAAAAGACATTAAAATGACTTATAGCTGCAGTAGTCTCATGAATGAAGCTACATCAATCAATGATCTCCTGTCATAGCCCACACCTTCAATGATCTTCTTATTTTACTGGCATATGCCAAGACCAGAGTTCTAACTGAGCTGAGAGCTGGCAGTGCTGTAGAGGTGGGGGCAGTGCTGAGCCAGTCTAGAGAGAGGATGCATGGGGGAAAGCCTTTCCAATGAAATCTAGAGTGAGGGGAAGAGGATCTATAGACAGCTGGAGGGCTCATCTGCACCAGGTGAGGAGTGTCGCAGGTAGCACATTAATCTTGCAGCTCTGAAACTTCCATGCCAGTTAGCTTATGTACTGTTTAACTAACTGTAATTGACCTTGTGTTTTCATATTGAGTTCTAAGACAGCTGAAGACTATAAGATACAAAGCTGAAGTTATTGTGAGCCAGAGATCAGACTAATGCTGCTCAGGCTGGCTAGCCACCTATTATCTTTTAGTACATGTGTGACTCAATCCAAGAAGGAAGCCCTAGGAATAACCCAATTAGAAGAAGTAATGGCAAAAATAGATCCCTTTTACAATAGCAAAAAGAGGTAAAACGTTCAGGGTCTTTGTGAAGACAGTACAGGTAGTGCATTTTTTTGGTGAGAAATAAAAGAAGATTTTGAAGGTAAATGGAGAGCTGTTAATCTGGTTCTGAATGAGAAGTGTGAATACCTTGAAGAGGTCAGCTCTTCCCGTTTTTAGAGTTTCAGTGAAGTTCCAAGCCAAATCTTAAAGACTTAAAAAAAACAAACAGGAGTCCAGAGTTTATCTGAAAGGAAAAACAACCAAGATGAGCAGAGAAATGTCTGAAACAGACTGGAGAAATAAGAGCGGACCAGAGGGGTGCCTGGGTGGCTCAGTGGATTAAGCCGCTGCCTTCGGCTCAGGTCATGATCTCAGGGTCCTGGGATCGAGCCCCACATCTCAGGGTCCTGGGATCGAGCCCCACATCGGGCTCTCTGCTCCGCAGGGGGCCTGCTTCCTCCTCTCTCTCTGCCTGCCTCTCTGCCTACTTGTGATCTCTCTCTCTGTCAAATAAATAAATAAAATCTTTGGGGGAAAAAAAAAAAAAAGAGTGGACCAGAGATGCCATATATTCAAATTAGGTAAAACTCTAATAATGAAATTGTGTTGTACCACTTCAGAATTGGACAGATGAAGAGAGAACAGATAAACCAGAATTAGATCCTATAGCATGTTACTATTTAATGTGGATAAAGAGGAGAGTTATTCAGACATTGGATTGAACACCTTTTTTAATGAATTAACTAACAACTGCTTATAACAGCAGCCCAATTTATAGTGGCTTAACCAAATAGTCTGTCCACCCCCACCCATGACTCCTGCCCTTGCCCTGCTGCAACCCTGCACACACAGTAAGGATTCTAGAGATGGGAGCAGGGCTGCTATGGAAGTTCCAGGATGCTGCTGGGGCTTTCTTTTATCATTCTGCTGGAGCCATGCTTAGCAGGTGGCTTTAGTCCTCCTATAGAATGACTACCCTACCTTCAGCAGCATATCCACATTCCTGGAAGAAAAAATAAGGAAGCAGGCATGTGCTAGCTGAGCCTGTCCTTTTAACAGTTTTCTCCAGAAGCTCTGTCCTCTGACTTTCACTTACTTGTCCCTGACCAGAATTATATTACATGGCCAGTTGTAGTTAGTTGCAAAGGAGTCTGGGAAAGTCTAGTATTTTTAAATAATAACCTGAACAAAAATCAGAGCTTAACAGTTACACAGAAGGGGAGGACAGATTCCATAAAGGCAGCCCGCACTGTGAGTCACAATTTGTTATCTGGGGGGAAAAATCCATGTACATCCCTTATTTCCTTCCCTGCGCCTGCATCCTAAAAAATAGAAGAAATTGTATTATTAATACTAAAGGATATAATAACATGCATGCATTTATATTTTTACCACAAATCTGCTAAATATTTAGCCTAAGATAATCACTTTAAGGAAATATATCAATGCATTATCATTGTCCCTGTGGTAGGATTCTGTTTTTTTTTTTTTTTTTAATTCTTTCAACCTTTTAAAATTTTCAAACTTTTTCACAAGAAGCATGTATTACTTTTATAGTTGGACAAAAATAAACCTTATGTTTTAATGAAAATAAATAAAAGTAAATAAACACAGAACTTGTCAAATGCAATGACATAATCTTAGAGGTGTATAAAGCTATTTTCCTGCTGGAAAGGCTATAGTTTTCCAAAATTAGAAATCCATGGCCTCTAGATCTATTTGCTGCTACAATTCCCCCTAATGTGGAAAACTTGACCACATAATTTTGATGGTGCAACCATGAAGTCTGAATGAGAAAGCATGTATTAGTGAAAAATGAGAGGAAAAATATTTTCTTTGGGGAAAAAAGTTGATAGTTCTGAAAAAGATGAGTTTTTTAGTGTATGGCTCTATAATTACCATACGGAATTAGGTTAAATAAGACATTTCTATTAAATGATGGGTTATTTGTGAGCCTAGAACACTGGAAGGAACATGATATATATGGCAGGATATAACTGGAAATTAGCAAAGTATACTAGTGTAAGAGAGAGGTACTAGCATAAGCATTGTATTTGATGCGTAAAATATTCATTTTCGGAAAATTATGCAAATTGCCTGTAGACAATAGATAAGTGTAGGGGAAGCCTTGGTTATGTACATTAGATTTGGGAGCCATTTGTTTGTTGGCGGTTGCACAGTGATATTGTTTGGGGATGAGAAAAGTCTGGTTACTTTAATATAATACAGAAAATATAATATATACAGAAAATATAATACAGAAAAGTGACCTTACCAAGTTCTTAACAGTCGAAAAGTGTATCCTATTTGGATTAATTTTGGAAAAAAATAGAAGTGAAAAGATGTTTCATATGCATACTAAATCTTAGTGAAATAATTGAATTACAGTAACCAATAAATACATACATAAGTGTTGGTTCTCTTACACATTAATTGTACCTAGTATGATTCTGTCTTTGACTATCATGGATAATTTTCATTTTGGTCTTCCATTTCCATAGCAGTGGCCAACAGCTTTCAGTTCTCTGTCTTGTTCTTTCATTGATTTTTGTTTTCTTAGCATTTGAAAGCATGAGCATGATAAGTAGTTACCTTAGATGACTTAATCCTTGCTCATTTTCAGACAGGGAATAAATAATGTACAGGTGTCAGCATCTCTGAAATGGCAGACTATGGAAGTAGAATAACCTTAGGGTGTTGGTTAACTTCTTTGGGAAATCAAATGGATCAGAGAGTTCGAGTCTAATAATGTTATAATTTAGCAACACAGGTAGATACAGTTAGGTTAGAAATAGTAATGACACTATTTAGGAGAGGATATTTACCAACTGAATGAAATTAATATGAATAACAAACAAGAATTCATCACAACATTCACTCAGAATATTTTGCAGCTTTGAATTTGGACTTGTTCTTTTTTCTGACAAAATATTTCACTTGTTCATATACCATGTGAATCTTTTAGAAAGTTAAAACCAAGTTTTTTTTTCTTAAAGACTTTAATTTTTAGAGCAGATTTAGGTTTACAACAAAATTGAGAAGAAGGTGCAGGAATTTCCCATACACTTCCCATCCCTATATGTGCATATCCTTTTGCACCACTCACCAGAATGATATATTTGTTACCAAGAATGAACCTAAATGGACACATCAAAATCACCCAAAGTCCATAGTTTACTTTATGTTTGTAATACTCTTGGTATTGTACATTCTGAGAGTTTGGACAAATATATGGTGGCACTATTCATCATGATAATATCATACAGAGTATTTTCACTGCCCTAAAAATCCTCTGTGCTCTGCCTAATTATCCATCCCCTGCTACCTCTTGCCTCTGGCAACCAATGATCTTTTTACTGTCTTCATAGTTTTTCCTTTTCCAAAATGTCATATAGTATGTAGTCTTTTCAGACTAGGTTCTTTCACTTAGTAATATGCACCGAAGGTGTCTCCATGTGTTTTCATGAATTGCTGGCTCATTTCCTTTCAGAATTATATTCCATTGTCTGGATGTACCAAAATTAATTTATCCCTTTACCTACTGAAGGGCATCTTGGTTGCTTACAAACTGTGACAACTATGAATAAAACTGCTATAAACATCCATGTGCAGATTTTAGTATGAATATAAGTTTTCACCCCTTCTGGGTAAATATTAAGGAACATAATTGCTGGATTAGATGTCATGATTGCTGAGTCAGTTGGTAAGAGCATGCTTAGTTGTTTTGTTTTCTCTCTTCCCTCACTTTTTTTTTAATTTAAAATTTTTTTAAATTTAAATTCAATTAATTGACATATAGTGTATTATTAGTTTCAGAGGTAGAGTTTAGTGATTCATCAGTTGAATATAACATCTAATAGAGCATGTTTAGTTTTATAAGAAATAGCCAAATTGTCTTCCAAAGTGGCTGTACTGTTTTGTATTCATACTAGCAGTGAATGAGATTGTTCCACTTCCTCACTAGTACCAGCATTTGATGTTGGTAATGTTCTGGATTTGGGCCATTCTAACAGGTTTGTAGTGATATCTCATTTTAATCTGAATTTCTTTGATGAAATAAGATTTGGATCATCATTTCGTATGCTTATTTGCCATCCATATATCTTATTAGGTAAGGAATCTGTTAAAGTCTTTGGACCATTTTTGAATTGGATTGTGTGTCTGCTTATTGCTGAATTTTCAAAGTTCTTTGTATATTTTGGATAGCAGGTCTTTCTCTTTTCTTTCTTTCTTATTTATTTATTTATTTATTTATTGCATGTGGGTGTCCAATTGTTGTAGCACCATTTGTTAAAGAGACTATCTTTGCTCTATTGTATTGTCTTTGCTGCTTTGCCAAACGAGCTTACTGTATTCATGTGGATCTATTTCTGGGCTATCTATTTCATTCCATCGATCTGTTTATCTATGCTTTCATGAAAGCCACACTGTCTTGATAACTATAGCTTTATAGTAAATCTTGAAGTTAAGTGATATTGATCCTCCACCTTTGTTCTCCCTTAATATTGTTTTTGTTATTTGGGGGTCCTTTGTGTCTCCATATACACTGTAGAATCACTTTTTCAATATCCACAAATAACAAGGAATTTATTGGGATTGCATTAAATCTATAGATCAAGTTGGGAAGAACTGACTTCTGGACAGTATTGAGTCTTCCTATCCATGAACATGGAATATATCTTCTTTGGTTTCTTTCATCAAAGTTTTGTAGTTTTCCTCATATAGATCTTGTGGGCATTTTGTTTGATTTATAGCTAAGTATTTCATATTTTTTGGATGCTAATATAAGTAATACTGTGTTTTTAATTTCATTTTACTTGTTCATTTCTGGTATATAAGAAAACAATTGACTTCTGTATATTAGCCTTGTATCCTGCAATGTTGCTCTAATTACTTTGGTTCTAGAAGTTGTGTTGTCAATTCTTTCAGTATTCTACATATATGACTATGTCATATGTGAACAGGAACAGTTTTAGGTTTTCCTTCCCAATCTGTATACCTTTTATTTCCTTTTCTTGCATTGTTGCATTGGCAAGGATTTCCAGTACAATGTTGAAAAGCAGTGGTAAGAGGGACACCCTTGTCCTGTATCTGATCTTAGTGGAAATGCTTTGAGTTTCTCACCATTAATTATGATGTTATGGTAGGTTTTTGGTAGTAGTCTTTATTAACTTGAGAAGGTTCCCCTCTATTCCTTGTTTACTGAGTTTTTATCATGAATAGATGGTAGATCTTACTTTTCCTGCACCTATTGATATAATCATATGGTTTTTCTTTTTTAGCCTGATGATGATGAATTACATTAATTGATTTTAGAATGTTGAACCAGCCACATATACTTGGGATAAATTTCACTTGGTTATGGCATAAATTCTTTTTTTTACTTTGTTGGATTTGATTTGCTAATATTTTGTTGAAGATTTTTGCATATGTGTTCATGAGCGATATTAGTCTATAGTTTTCTTTCAACATCTTTGTATATTTTTGGTATTAGGTAATTCTGACCTCATAAAATGAGTTAGGAAATAGTTCATCTGCTTCTTTCTTCTGAAGGAGATTATTGAGAATTGATATAACTGATTCCTTAAATATTTGCTAGAGAAACTGGTATTTTTAGTAGGTGAAATTAAATAACTTAGTTTTTAAAATGTCATGTGACTGGTTATAGTCTTCATTATCAGTAAAAAGATACAATATTAGATAAAACTATAAAGAAAATAAATGTTTTTCAACCTACTAGAAAGAATTTTCAATAAATAGAAAAAATATCGATTCTTTTTAGTCCCTTCTGTCTAGGTTAAGACCAATATAAAAATGTAGTACAGGTTTGGAAAACATCCTCAAGGGATACGTTTCAATTATTTATACAAAAGAGGAAATCGGGGCACCTGGGTGGCTCAGTGGGTTAAAGCCTCTGCCTTTGGCTCAGGTCATGATCCCAGGGTCCTGGGATCCAGCCCCACATCCGGCTCTCTGCTCCGCAGGGGGCCTGCTTCCTCCTCTCTCTCTGCCTGCCTCTCTGCCTAGTTGTGATTTCTCTCTGTCAAATAAATAAAATATTTTTAAAAAAATTTTAAAAAAAGAGGAAATCTTTTAAATTTTTAGTAAATCTGAAGAAAATCTACCTTTAAAATTGTTTAAGTACAGGAAGGATAGTTCCACTTACATGTCTTCTAAAAATTTGCATCTTCCTTTTTCTCAAATCTTTACCATTAAAGAGCTTCTGAGAATGTGTGTTGGGGAGGAGGGAAGAGACTGAAAACCACTGAACGAGAGAGTGTTTTCTTCATTAAAATGAATAGTATGGAGAGGAGAGGGAGTTGAGGGAAACTGGAAGGGCAGATGAACCATGAGAGACTATGGACTCTGAAAAACAACCAGAGGGTTTTGAAGGGGCGGGGGCGGGGGGGGGGGTGGGAGGTTGAGGAACCAGGTGGTGGGTAATAGGGGGGGCACGTACTGCATGGAGCACTGGGTGTGATGCCAAAACAATGAACACTGTTATGCTGTAAATAAACAAATAAAAAAAAAAACCTACAAAAAAAAAAAGAAAAAGAAAAAAGAAATGAATAAGAATTGAAAAAAAAAAAAAAGAATAGTGTGACTGTGTTTACAACATGTGCAACATACCCATTTATTTAGAAGAACCTGACTGGACACCCTTCTGTTTTCATGAGTCTGATCTGCTACTGATATTTCTGAGTCAAGGTAATTAACTAGAGAGGGCTACTTCTCTTCTGGATAGCACCTTCATGTGAATTATTAAAAGGCACCCCTGCCATCTGTTGGAAAACTGTTGTAATATGCTAGTTTTGTTAGAAGATGCTTACTGCCCTCTGACAGACATTTTTTCATAATAAATATATAAACTTATGATGTGAATTGCACCCCCTTAGACATGGTGTCCTTATGTAGGACATCGCCTGCCCATTCACACAGGGCATTTGCAAGTAGGGGGGAAAAAACTAACACCATGGCAACACATGTTTACAATATGAAAATGAGAAGCCAGATTCATTGCAGTAACTCCTGGAAAGTTCCTGTTCAGCAAGTTGGTGGTATTGGAATGTTGTGGAGGTAGTGTGTGGGGAGGGGAGGGTTCTTTCATTGATGGCTTCCATTATTGAGAACAAGAGCTTGGCTATTGCTCTTTCTCTGTCTTCCAGCCAGTTAGAAAGAGTCTACAAATTCCAACTACTTAGCCAAATGGAAAAGATTCTCTGTTTACAGAGAAAACACAAAGCCTGCTTCTTCCCCATCATTAAGCAGGCCGAGTATACTTAGCTGAACTTTTCCACTTAGGTGTCCAAGTTAAGGCTATCAGTGACTTTTTGCTTAAAATCTAAACATTTTAGAAACATTTTTTAGGGAAAACTATTCACAGGACCTTTCAAAAAGAATCAAATAAATAATTTGAGGGGTTTCCATCTTGGAATTAGGATGTTTATTTAAGAAACTCTAATAAAGTCCTCTTTCAAGCCCATGAAAATTATAGTCAGAATTGAGTGGTGGACTAAGGATTCAGGAAATAGCTATTGATTTGTGAGAGAGAGAGGGAAAGAAAAATGCCAAGGAAAGAGAAGCAACTTGGTGAGAAACTTGTGCTAATGTTCTTATTTTTCCCACCTTTGAAAATGCATTCCATTAGCAGCAAAGTTTAAAACATTCTCACTCCCAGGTTAGCCCACCTAGGCAAGAGTTAGTACCCAGGGCATGGCTTAGGCTGGGCTTCTGTGAGCAAAGGCAGGAGTGTGGGTGGAGCTGACACATTGGCTGTCAGGCTTAATGCAAAAGGGATTTTCAGTAAAGACCGGCAGGGCTATGATGGAAAGTACAAAGTCTCATGCCCAAGAGATTAGGCAGAAACCAGGAAAAAATCTGAGGAGGAGAACTGGCAAGGGAGATCCTGACTGGAGAGAGAAAGTTACACCACAGAAGATTCCAGAAGGATGCCAGAGGTAGAGCCTTTTATAGGGTGGCCACAGATGAGCCCTAAGTAGAGAGAGAATCATGAAAGAAGCCAAAATAAATTGGACGCCAACCTGCAATTTCATTTACTTTTCAAAACCTCCATGGGCAAGAAATCAGACAATTGTGAGGGAAATATAATATCAGAAAAGCATCAGAGAGATGCATAGCAGTGGTTCACAAATGACAGCTGAAAGTTTGAACAGATAAATTGGGAGTGTGTGCAGGTTGTATTTTGATCAAAGTGACAAAGCTAGGCAAGGATCTGGAAGTAAATACAGAAGTGTAGTAGCCCTGAAGTAGCCACACGGGAGATCAAAGGTTCTGAATGATTTAGAAGAAAGAAGTAGCTTAGCCAAATGCCTCTGATGACCTTTCACACTTATACCTTATGCGTCTAACTATTCTATATAAATATAATCCCAAATCAATGGTCTATTTAGGCTGCCTAACAAATGAACACTTTCATAATTCCAAACCTGCTTGTTTTCTGCATTTCTTATTTCAGTGAAGTAATGGTGAGACATGGTGAATATGGTGAGTCCCTACCAGCTCTTGGGTTTTTTTGATTCGGTAATGTTAAAAACTGTATGGATGTTTAAGTAGATCATAACCCCCAGTTGAGCATTAGGTATTGCTGTGGCTGATGGGTGACTTAGTTGACCCATCAACTGTGTGGGAAGTCAGGGAGGTAGATAAGAAACTTCCTGTGAAAAGACTAGCTTTTTAAAATTCACACTGATCTTGCCTGTTGGTAGGTATAGTTCAATGGTAACTTCCTGCAGCCCGCAAGATGAGCAATTTTCCCCTTTGGGCATGGGGTGGAGCTGGGGGGAAAGTAAAGATAGAGAAACCAGAAATCTCCACCCCATGTATTTACCTTTTAGGGTTATTAAAGATGAAGTCAGTGGCTTTCAATCTTGACTATATGGTAGACTCACTTGGAGTTTTCATGAGGTTCCCCCCCCCAGACCAGGTCCCCAGAACCATCAAATCAATATCTCTTAGGACGGGACCCAGCATCAGCTTTTTATTATTTGCTTTATGGTTCCCCAGGTCATTCTGATGTGCAGCCACAATGAGAGAACTGGATTAAATGAAACAATGCTGGTGCCTGGCATACTTTGGGTGCCCAAAGAGCATGAGCATTCTCTTCTTTGAATCATTTCCTCCCCCAGCCACCCCTTTTCTGAACTTGCACAAGATAGTGCCGTCTCTGGCTTGGTCATTCAACGTGTATCACAGATGACTTAGCCTCAGAGTTGGAGAATTGATTTTTATCTCTGTGTTGAAAATAAACTCTCTTCTATTTTAACTCTGAATGTACCATTTCCTCCCTTGTTTCCTGTTTTTATCTTCCTTCTAGTATTACTTAATTTCTTGCATCCTGAAACAATGGATTTAGGAAGAATTCGACTTCTGTGTCCCTAGTGATTGAATTTAGCTAAACCTTCTCGAGGACTTTAGAAAGTCAGGGTGGATCTAAAGTTTAAGGAACAGAGAGGGTTCCTAAAAATAGACCACAATTCATCCATTTCAGTTAAAAATGCCTTCATGTTGTCCAAGCATTTTTCAACTCTTAAGCATTTTTAATAAGTTCACTTATGAATCTTGTTGAAAAATAAATAAAATGCACTTGTTTTCATTAAGGGAAGAGATCTTTTTCCATCTTAGTTGGTATTGTTGAAGGAGACAAAAAGGAGTCCAAAACTTGGCAAAGGACTACATTATTAGTGACATATTGGTCACAGATGTGCTGTGATAGAGCTACATTTTCTTCCATCAGTTAGTATCTTACCCACAAACTACATATGAAAGCCCAGATGACCTCTTTACCAAACAGAAGGAAGAAAAATAATGATATTTGCAAATCTTTATTTTTAAGGTATTCTAAATGTGATTTTATAGACAAGTGACACAAGTCCATTGGCTATTTATATTTTTTTTTATTTGTTTATTTACAGCATAACAGTGTTCATAGTTTTGGCATCACACCCAGTGCTCCATGCAGTACGTGCCCTCCCTATTACCCCCACTACCTGGTTCCTCAACCTCGCACACACACACACACACACACACACACACACACACGCACCCCCCCCCTTCAAAACCCTCTGGTTGTTTTTCAGAGTCCATAGTCTCTCATGGCTATTTATATTTTTAAAGGAGAAGTAATGCTAGATGATGCCAGCCTTCACCTAGTATCAATTCTGAATGCCTTAAGCAAGTACAGATAAGCCAAGGTACTTTTTGGCAGTACTAATGAATTATAAGATTTCTTTCCTTAACAATTCTTAAGAAAATCAAGGAGATGAAACTCGAGAGTCAGAAGGGAACTCGCTCTAGTAATTTTATTGCTTCAATCGATGGGCCTTTGAAGCAGAGTATAGGGAGTTAACATTGTATTCAGTTGCAAAAGTCCTAAAAGAACTCCAAGGAGAGTATTGACAAGCCAACTCAGGAAACAGGGTTAAGATTCTCTTTGGAAGAAAATGATGTTGGCATCCCATGAAGGCTGTTGTAATGAACATAATTCCAGACCTAAAGATTTGGACATAAAGATGTAATGGAGGGAAATGCTATGTTATAAAAAAAATTTTTTAGAAAAAAAGGATCAAGAAATACATTTGATGGACATGAAAATAATAATGACAAACTAAAACTTTATTATAAAACTTCTTGAGGATTTTAAAACTCATCTTGATAAGAAAACTAGACAAGGTAATAACTCCTGGGGAGATGACAGATACTTCAATTTCCAGCATGTTTAAATTGATGAGCTAACCAGTTTGAAAGGTTATGTAAATTGAAAGTGATATGAAATTGAACAAAAGGGAAAAATTAGAAGAAGAAGAATTAGTGCATTATCTAGGTAAGAAACTGAATTATGACAGAGAAAAAGCAATGTGGCCAGGTTTCCTGATATATAGGTAGAAGGTTATTTATTTGCATTTTTAATTGAGCAACAATATGTATGGTTTAGTGATGATTGCAAAGACAGAAGGAGCTCATGATATACTTTTCAGCCCCCAAACTATTTAATAGTACTATCAAGGGGATGTCGGTGTTTGATGTGAATCCAGTACTGTATGGTGTCTTATGTATTGTTTGAGTTTATAAGTTCAAGATGTAGTACTCTGCAGTATTTTAAAAATAAACCTATACGAAGACCTCAAGTTCTTTTCATTCTCAAAGTCCCTTGTTTTGTTGCTTCCCATTTCCCTAGGAAAGTGACAATATTGGAGGACCCTGATCAGAACATTCACCTGAAAAACCTGTCTCTCCATCAGGCAGCCACGGAGGAAGAAGCTCTAAATTTGCTCTTCTTAGGAGACACGAACAGAATGATTGCGGAGGTAATAAACTTTTCTCTGCAAGTTGCTTTCGCATATTATAAGATCTAATAGAATTTTAGCAACAGCACAACCTTAAAAAGAATCTCATCCAGGGGCACCTGGGTGGCTCAGTGGGTTAAAAGCCTCTGCCTTCGGCTCAGGTCATGATCCCAGGGTCCTGGGATGGAGCCCCACATAGATCGGGCTCTCTGCTCCGCAGGGAGCCTGCTTCCTCCTCTCTCTCTGCCTGCCTCTCTGCCTACTTGTGATCTCTGTCTGTCAAATAAATAAAATATTTAAAAAAATTGAGGAGGATGAGTATCAGAAACATTTCTTTAAAAAAAAAAAAAGAATCTCATCCAAATCTCACGTTACAGATAAGAAATCTTAGATTCAGAGAATTGAAATTTTCCCAAGGTCATTTGACTTAGTTAATGAGCAGGGACTGAAACCTAGACTCACAACTTCGATATTTTCAATTTTCTGCAAATTGGTTTGCAGATAACCAATGAAAACTCCTCAACTGTTTTAATCATAGGAATTTTTGCATAATTTTTAAAATTTAAAAATACACAATTCATTATTCCTAACCTCAGATCATCCAAACATCGGCATATGTTTACATATCCATATATTTTCATGTATTTAGGGAATTAATATTTATATGGCATTTAGAACAATACATGGAACATGAAAGGGGCTGTATGTATTTGCCCCTGTTGTTGGCAGATTTGCAAATACTGTGATGGAAGGTAGTAAGTATGCCTCAATGCAGTATTTGGGATATATTTATACTAAAACTTACTTATTGCTAATCATATTTGGACCTAACTGGGTGCCTGTATTTCACCTGGAAGCCCCACACAGGAGCCAGGACTGACTAAGCTTGGTCAGAGGCCCTGTCCCCCACCAGTTACTGACTGAAGATGAATAGTCACAAATCTTTCACCCAGCGACAGTGAAGTAAAGGAATGGGTGTGGGGGTGGTGTGGGAACAGTTCCCCAAATGAATAGCTTACTATTATCACTGGCATTTCCTTTTCTGTTTATTTTTTCATTGAAATATAGTTAACGTGTGATGTTACATTAGTGTTGGGCATACAACATAGTGATTTGACAAGTCTGTATGTTCTTCAATGCTTGCCACCATGAGTGTGGTCACCATTGGCACCATGCAATGTTACTACAGTATTACTGACTGTATTCGCTATGCTGTACTTTTCATCTCTGTGACTTATTTATTTTATAACTTGAAGTTTATACCTCTTCATCCCCTTCACCCATTTTGCCCATCCTCATTTACTTCCACTCTGGCAACTCACCAGTTTGTTCTTTGTATTTAAGAGTTCTTTGTATTAAAGTCTATTTGTATTTAAGAATTTTATTTGTTCATTTTGTTTTTTAGATTCCACATAAAAGTAAGAGAACATAGGACTTATCTTTCTGTCTGACTTACTTCACTTAGCATGATGCCCTCTAGGTTTATCCATGTCATTGCAAGTGGCAAGATCTCATTCTTTTTAATGGCTAAGTGATATTCCATTGCTTCTACAGACCACATCTTCTTTATCCATTTATCTACTGGTGGACATTTGAGTTGCTTCCATATCCTGGCTATTATAAATAATGCTGCAATAAACATAGGGATGCTTGTATCTTTTTGAATTAGTGTTTTTTTTGTTCTTTGGGTACATACTCAATAGTAGAATCACTGGATCATATGGGAGTTCTATTTTTAGTTTTTCAAGGAACCTCCATATTGTTTTGGAGTGGCCACACCGGTATGCATTCCCACCAACAGGGCACAAGGGCTCCCTTTTCTTCACATCCTTTCCAATACTTGTTATTTCTTGACTTTTTGATACCAGCCATTCTGAGAGGTGAGGGGTGATATCTCATTGTAGTTTTGATTTGGATTTCCCTGATGGTAAATGATGACGAACATCATGTGTCTGTTGGCCATCTGTATGTCTTCTTTGGAGAAATGTCTGTTCATGTCTTCTAACAATTTTTTTTTTTTGCATGTTAATTACTGAGTGAGCATGTTCTTTTTTTTCTGCCCATTTTTAAATTAGATTATTTTTTGGGTGTTGAACTGTATCAATTCTTTATATATTTTGGATATTAACCTTTTATCACATTTATCATTTGCAAATATCTTCTCCCATTCACTAGGTTGCCTTTTTGTTTTGTTGATGGCTTCTTTTACTGTGCAAAAACTTTTTATTTTGGTGTAGTCCCAATAGTTTATTTTTGCTTTTGTTTCTCTTGCCTGAGGAGACATATCCATAAATATGTTGCTAAGGGCAGTGTCCAAGAGATTACTGCCTATGTTTTCTTTTAGGACTTCTATGGTTTAAGGTCTCACATTCAGGTCTATAATCCATTTTGAGTTTATTTTTGTGTATGGTGTAAGAAACTGCTCCAGTTTCATTCTTTTGCATGTAGCCATCCACTTTTCCCAGCACCATTTGTTGGAGAGACTGCCTTTTCCCATTCTATATTCTTGGCACTTTCCTTTTTAAACGATGCTCCCTGTGTTCCCTGTTTTACCTTGTCTTAAATAACAAGCAGTAGGTAAGGTTAGTAAGCAGGGAGGATGAGATGTCTGAGAAAATCTCTAACAAATGACTTTTTCTTCCTGTCCATTTCTACTCTCCAGATTGTACTGCTTTAGATATAAGATAAATAAATGGAAACCAAAATCATATAGTGAAAGCGTGGTGCTGACATCTGTTATTCTGGGTTCTTGGTTTTGCTGTTTTTTTGTTTTTTGGGTTTTTTTTTGCCAGTTCTGCATGAATACTTTCCAGTCAACTAACTTATATAGGTTGAGCTTATGTGCCACATACAACATGGATTTAAGAACCTTGAAATTATTATTTTCATTTAAAGAAAATTTTATGTATCTTTTAATGTCCAAATACCTTGTTTTGCTTTAATGTTTTGCATTAGTGTTTTGACTCAACATTCATTACCCATGTGATCATCCACCATGCTCTTATTTGTCATGATAATTGAAGCTTAAGAAATAAACGCAGATTCAGAATTAGGGAGTATAATGACAAAAGATTTAGAATTCCCTACTAAAAATCCTCATTCTCCATACACAGTTTAATAAAGAGCAAACCTAGAGATACAGGATATAACTGAGTCCTGGCCACCAACCAACTATGAAAGAGAGAAAAAGTTAATTCGTACCTGCTGTTAGAAAACAAATAGAGAAACCTGTCCCTGCCATGATGCTAACCTTCCTCTCCAGGTGACTCATCCCTACAGAAACCAAGGCCTTCTCCTCACAATTACATTCTCTCATCTTGAATGGGTTACAGAGGGAGGGCTCCTGGCCCTGGTTCACCATGACCTCTATTATTTAAAAGCTTGGCTATTTGATATTTCAAAGTTATGCATTAACTTTAGCTGATGGCATATTTTCAGACTATTGTTTTCTAAAGTTTTGAGGACTTTAAACTTTTTGTGCCAGAGGATCTGTCATGTTCCACCACCTCATAGAATTCCAACAGTGTTTTCCTATTGGTGCTGAGTATCTAATAACAGTATCATATATAGCTAAAGCCTGACAAAGCTCAATCCTAATGATGCTGGTTGTGCCTTATTTTTTTATATATTCATTGTTTTCCTAGGTAAAGCCCAATTTCTTTTAAACCAAGTCTGATGGGTTTTAGATGTTTCTCTGCTTGCTTTTTTTTTTTTTTTCCTTTGGTAGTAATAGCCACCATGTTATATTGAGAACCTGCTCAATAGACTTGGCATTGCTGTGGACACTTTCTGTATGTATATATTTATTTTTGGTTCTTATTTTATAGATGGAAACTGAGGCTCAAAGAGTTAGACTACTTACCCAAGGTAACACAACTAACTAGCAAGTAACAGGGTCGTGGTTTATCTTCAAGTCTGACTGATTTAGAAGCTTTTGCTCTTTCCTTTTATTACACCTCACAAGTACAATAATCAAAGTGACATACATCAACTTTTTCCAGGGAGGACATATTTCTGAGTTATTTAATAAGTATAGCAGGTATTCAGTGCTTCAGTTTGTCTCTCGAATTCATTGAAAGCAAATACATGAAAATATAAAGGAAGACTATCAATCAATTCCTGGAAACACTTTATTATTCTGAGCCTCTAAAAAAGTATGTTTTAGATTATAAGCTAGCTGTCAGAATATAATTTGTCAGCACAGAACAAGCTTACCAGGATAAAAAGAACACACTAATCATTTTTTTAAAATGAGGTTCCCAATTTCCCATTTACACAGAGACATCCAGAAGTTGTCATGGTAACCAAAAGACATTTGCAAAACAGAGCCTGAATCTGAGGGACACAGAGTGGAGCACTCTTTCCCTCAGTGTTCTCTACCCCTAGCCAGCATTCTAAGGAAAAGTAATTAAGAATAGCTTCATCCTCTTCTTATTTATTCAGAACTCTTAAATAATTTCTGTAATCCTGCTAATGTTTTGACTAAAACCTGATTATGTCCTTAGGGTGGGTTTTTTTAAAAATGGTTGACTTGCTGTGCCAAAGAGATGAATTGTCAAAGCTGAACTGTGTGTAACCCAGTGTCAAAGCCCACCAGTAGCAAGTGTGACTTAATCCTTTTCTATCTTATCACTGAAATGTCTCCATCAATTAATCAAATCTAATTGACCAAGACATTCTGCATTTGACTGTTAAGCCCTGCAAAGTCCTATTGCTGGGACCATTGGTTCAGCCCCACCCATAGTCTAGAGCATTCTATGCCCCAGTGTGGCCTGAGGTGACTTGCACTAGAATACCCTGTAGTAGTCGAGACCTTTCTTGGATCTCATTTCTGATCAATGGATTCAGAATCTCCATGGTGGAGCCCGGGAATATACATTTTAGCCTTTTATTTCTGTTTGCTAGAACATATACAAAACTGTACTTAAAAAAAATTTCATTTGTCCCCCTGACTGGAGTAAGCTCTTTCAGGGCCCAGATCTTTCTATATTTTCTTCATCTTTGGGTCCCCAGTACCTCAAGCACTGCCTGGCATACAGTAAGTGCTAACAGAAATGCTTAATGAGTGCAAAATCTGCAGGTCTAAAAATTTTAATTTAAAATTTAATTTTTAATTTTAATTCCAGTGTAGTTAACATACAGTATTATATTTGTTTCAGGTGTACAATATAGTAATTCGATATTGTCATACATCATCCAGTGCTCATCAGGACAAGTGCACTCCTCAGTCCCCATCACCCAAAACCCCGCCCTCTCCCCTCTGGTAACCATGAGTTTGTTCTCTGTAATTAAAGAGTCTCTTTCTTGGTTTGTCTCTCTTTTTCCCCTTTGATCATTTGTTTTGTTTCTTAAATTCCACATGTGAATGAAATCATACGGTATTTGTCTTTCTTTGACTGACTTATTTAGCTCAGCATTATACTCTATGGCTCCATCCATGTTGATGCAAATGGCAGGATCCCATTCTTTTTTATGGCTGAGTAATATTCCATTGTACTTCTGTACTACCTCTTCTTTATCTCTTCATCAGTCAGTGGACACTTGGGCTGCTTTCCTAATTTGACTATTGTACATAATGCTGCTAGAAACATACTAGTGCATATATCCTTTGAATTAGTATTTTTGTATTTGGGGGGTAAATACCCAACATTACAATTATTGGGTTATATAGTAATTCTATTTTTGACTTTTTGAGGAACCTGTTTTCCACAGTGGCTATACCTGTTTGCATTCCCACCAACAGTGCATGAGGGTTCCTTTTCTCTACCTCCTCACCAACGCTTGTTGTTGTTTTTGTGTTTTTGATTTTAGCCATTCTGATATCTACAGTTTTGATTTGCATTTCCCTGATGATAAGGGGTGTTGACCATCTTTTCTTGTGTCTGTTGGCCATCTGTACATCTTCTTTGGAGGAATGTCTGTTCACATCCTTTGCCCATTTTTTAATTGGGTCATTTGTTTTTTGAGTGTTGAGTTGTATCAGTTCTTTATCTACTTTGGATACTAACCCCTTATTGACTTATTGGGTATGTCATTTGCCATCTTAGCATTTTAAATGTGCTCAGGCTAAACTTGGGGACAGTTTGGGTTTTACCATTCAGAAGCTGGTTGAAACCCACTCTCAGATAAGTATGTGGCCAAGTCCATATTCCACACCCTTGCCGACACCACAAAATTTGAAAGTTCTGCTAATTTGGTAGGCAAAAAAATCTTGTTTTAATTTATTTACCATTTGCATTTCTGTGTTTGTTTATGTCTTCTAATTGCTTTTCTCTTGGAGTCTTAGGGTAGGTCTGGTTGATTTGTTGACTCCATGAGGGCTGGGACTTGGTCTTGTTCACATCCATGATACCTAGAAACAGAACCTCACATACAATAGGTGATCAGTAAATAATAATTGAATGAATGAACATTAAAGATAATAACTTTTTGCCCTTGTCATATATTTAGTAAATATTTTTAAATTTTACAAATTTTCTTTTACTTTTTCTTTCTTTTTCTTCTTTATTTTTTTTAACTGTAGTTAAGTGGGTCTTTTTATTTTATGTTTTCTGTGTTAGATGCCATGCTTGGACATGCAGTAGCTCATTGATGAATAATTGTACTTAATAGAAAGCATTTTGTTTTTTTAAATTGAAATTTTATGCCTAGTAGCATCTACCCCATTGTTCACATTTTGACCTGGGACGTGGAAAGGGATGATAATCATCAGGATGGAGCAGATCTTATCAAAGATAGGATGAGAAAAGAACACTTTGTGCCAACATTAGGAATGTCCAGGGTCCCACTGATCAGGTGGTTTGCTTTCTTCCCCTTCCTTTCCTGAGTGAACCATCAGGTAAGTTCTTACAGTCAGTGTTGATATCCACTCTTTGGTTTCTTCACCATCACTGGACATTCCTGCCAGGCAGTGGTGTAGTGCATGGGTTTTGGAGGTGACCACCTATTCCACTCCTGGCTCCACCTTGATGGGCGTATGTCCTTGGACAAGTCAGTGACCTGATGTGAACCCAGTTTCTAACCCGTATAATGGGCACAATGATACCTACTTTCTAGGGTTATAGTAAGAATTAAATAACATTTGGAAAGACCTTAAAATTTTCAGCTAACAACTATTTAAAGGTAAGCCTGTCAGCCTATTCAACTCTGTTCTCTCAGCACCTGGCAACCATCGATCAGTCATTAATTAATTACTTGGTTCCATTGCTGAGGAGAGAAAGATTTGGTGATTTTAGGAGAGAAGACCTACAATCTCAGGCCCAGAATCGAAAGTGGTTTTATGGTACACCATGCCTATTGGAGAATACAGGGTACATCCCAAACAACTTTGACTTTTTAAAATTTGTGATACTCCAGACCTTTTGGAAGAAATTACTTTCCAAATAATCAGCCTATCAACAATGTTTATGGGATTTAGAAATCGTTTTGCCAGGAGATATTAGTGGTCCTTCTACCTAATTCTTTGCTTGAAATAAAAAAGATAGATTTATCTGAGTTGCACTGATAGGTTTTGTAATTTCTCAGACTT
Source organism: Meles meles (assembly GCF_922984935.1). Classification (NCBI taxonomy): domain Eukaryota; kingdom Metazoa; phylum Chordata; class Mammalia; order Carnivora; family Mustelidae; genus Meles; species Meles meles. The sequence goes on along the minus strand of NC_060070.1, from coordinate 88,314,434 downwards.
TGCACATTATCCAACTTGTGGAGTGACTGTTAGATCCTGTGGAAGTGCAAAGCCAGCTGGGAGATAGGGTATAAGTGGAGTTCGTAGGAACCACTGGCATTGGACATGTAATCTAATAACATGAGGACAGCAAAGGAAAGAAAGAGCAGTTTTAGTGTGTGATTGTGTTTGCTAATAACCTTCGAAGCCTTAATCTGGTGTGGTGTGTGTGGGAAACAAGAGGATTTGGGTTGCACTTAGCATTCTGGGATCTTATTCTGCAAGACTGTTAGAAGGAATACTGACTAACACATCCCCACAGATTTTTGTTTGAAAGATATATTAATGGTATGTAATTACCAAGTTTATTCCAAGATTTGTGTGGCTGGGAAGAGCAAAAAACAGCATGCAAACTACTTATTGATCCTGCTCTTTTTTTTTTTTTTAAGATTTTATTTACTTATTTGACAGAGACATAGCGAGAGATGGAACACAAGCAGGGGGAGTGGGAGAGGGAGAAGCAGGCTTCCCACCAGGCAGGGAGCCCAATGCAGGGCTCAATCCCAGGATCCTGGGATCATGACTTAAGCCGAAGGCAGATGCTTAACCACTGGGCCACCCAGGCTGCCCCTGGCCCTGCTCTTATTATAAAAATAGCATCTCTTATTAGTAGGTCTCCACAGACAGGTAGAAGCCTCAGTAGATGTGCTGACAATTCTAACCTCTTCTTTTATTCACTGAAGGAAGGAAACTTCAATTTTGAGTCTATATGTCTACTATATGTCAGGCATTTCCTTCTTTTTCTCATATTTTATATATGAGATATATAATTTCTTAAAGATAGTGATTCTGTGTTATAACATAGTTTGCATTCTGCTCTCATCTAACCTGATAAGTAGTATTACGTGAACTGTGAGTGTTGAGATCTAAACTATTTATTTATTAAAATAAATGAAGGGGTCTGGTACAGCCATTAATAGAAAGTTAAAAGACACATATTCAATATACATAAGAGAAACATAATTTTTTTTTGAGAAACATAAATTTTGACTTAAAAGTTTAGCTCCGAAGTTTCTCCTGATCTTTCAAATTCTCATTTATGATTAAACAAGGAGAGAAAGTAATTTTTGCCCTACTCCCTGTTATTGAAATTCCCCAACAGCAGCAACAAAATATAAAAACAGAGGGGACAAAAAGCCATCTTCAGTGAAAAAAGAAAATAGCCCTAACCTCAAACCATGAGGAAAGCTGCCAAATATTATGAAATTTGAATTATGGTGAGGGAGGGTGCTGAGAGCCAACACATTTATCCTCCAACCTCAGGCAGGATACAGTTTCCCCTTAAAGAAAGAGTCACAATTCTCAAACGCAAATCCAATGATCCTTTGGTTACAGTGATGAGATTTAAAAACACAGGCAAGTACAGGGGAGGGGCAGTATTAGACACATATTCATTCTACACTATGAAATGTGGATCCAAGGAAGAAGCCTGAAAGACAGGTCATTTTTATGGTCAGTGGTCTTGGCTCATGGCCAGAAAGATGATGTTTGGTGAATGGGGTTCAGAAAGTTTGGGACTTAAGGGGTTGTACCATCCCAGGCCTCTTTGGGTAAAAAATCGAGGAAACTATATACTCTTCAGGCTCAGAACATAACAGATATAAAGTAGAAATATTCAGGGCACAAACTTAATTTGAATGTTCCCTCACCCGTCCCCTAGACTGTTCTTTAGAAAAAAAAAAAAAAAATGGATATATTCAGAGGTAAAATTATCAGAAAGAAGCAGGTGAAGAGGGGCACCTGGGTGGCTCAGTCAGTTAAGCATCTGCCTTTGGCTCAGGTCTTGAACTGAGTCCTGGGATCAAATCCCGCATAGGGCTCCCAGCTGAGCAGGGAGCCTGCTTCTCCCTCTCTTTCTGCTGCTTCCCCTGCTTGTGCTCGCACACTCTCTCTCTCTCTCCACCCGCCCCCCACCAAGAAACAAACAAATAAATAAATCTTAAAAAAAAAAAAAAAGAAAACAGCTGAAGACTTATCCATGTATATGGAATAGGGTGGAGGATGGCTAAGGAACATCTATTTGAAGGTTAATTACATCAGGGAGCAGAGGAGGTATACTTCAGACTCTTAAATATGTTACCTCCAGGTAATCTGTGTTTAAAAAAAATAGCTCTAAAATATAGAAGGGATTATAAGAGAAGATGAAAAGCAAACCTAGAGAACTCAGAGAAGAAAAGACAAAGAAGAAAGCCATTATAAAGATGAAAGTGCTATTAGAAACAAAAAAGGAGGAAGAAGAGGAGGAGGAAGCTGAGGACGGGAAAGAGAAAAGAAGAGGAAGAAATGTGATGGAGAAATAAGGATACAAAAAATGAGAGAAGGTGCCACCTAGGAAGAGAGCTCAGCAAGCCCTGGGAGCTGCCGCTCTCCCGAGGCAGATCTCACCCAGCCAAGGCACTGGCAGGAGATGGGAGGGCGTGAGCAAGGGAAAAGCCAGAGGATTTCTCCCCCTCCCTGACTTCTCCAGTTAGATGCCCGCAAAATGGGGGCCTTCGGAAGATGTTGCTTTTAGGGCTCAACATCTCTGTGGTACAGGAACACAAACTAACAACAACAACAACAACAACAAAAAAAAAAAAATAGAGGGAAGGGAGGAATGGATCAGAGGGCAAAGAGGCCTAGGATTAGCCCCTGAGTAAAAGTATTTCTATAAGACACTGAGATAATAGCTCAGATAGATTGCTTTTGGCTTATCTTACAAATCAGGAATATACATGGGGGAACTGGCAGGAAGTCCATTTTGGCTGTGGTTTTAAGCACAGAAGCTATTCTTTTAGCATTTCTTGCTGATAGATTTTTTTATTTTTTTGGCAGGCTAACTTTTGTATCTATTCCTTATATTGGTTCAAGCTTGGAGGGAGGAGACAGGGAGCTTATCAACCACCCAAAAACTTTCAGCAAGTAGTTTGATCATGTTTCGGGTATGCCATTTGGAGTCTTGCCAGTTTTAACACCAAGAGATCTTCATGGCCGTAGAGAGAACTATAGAATCTTCAAAATGTGGAAAAAATATTGGACTATAAAACAGAGTGAAATAATGTATCTAGGGACGCCTGGGTGGTTCAGTGGGTTAAGCCTCTGCCTTCAGCTCAGGTCATGATTCCAGGGTCCTGGGATCGAGCCCCGCATCGGGCTCCTTGCTCAGCAGGGAGGCTGCTTCCCTCTGTCCCTCTGCCTGCCTCTCTGCCTACTTGTGATCTGTATCTCTCTGTCAAATAAATAAATAAAATCTTTTTTTAAAAAAGGAAAGAAATAATGTATCTAATAGTAGCCTTCTGTGCTTCTAGAGTTCTTCTGTTAGCTGAGTGACACTATCCTCAAATTCATGTCTGTTACTCACCTTGATGTCTGACCTTAAACGTTGCATTGAGAGTTATCATAATCAATCAGATGGGATGAACTTCTTTGTTTATAAAACGAGTGTATATCTGAGTTCTGCTTGGCACGTTATCAGTACTGATCTCATTGTCTGTACACAGGATAGGAAAGGGTATTTTCAGCTTACCTATAATCTCCAGCTATGTAATGTGTATAAAATAGGTTTTCTCTAAAGACAAATCCACTAATTGCTGTCAAATTCTTGAAATCATTAGGCTTTTGGGCCCCATAATACTGTTGTTCCAGTTGTGTGTATGGTCATACTTGGAAATTGTTAAGCCAGACTGAATTTTAAAAGGAAAAGAGAAAAAATTAAATTCAATTTAAAAGGTGCAAAATGTGCTAGATAACAGGGATGAGTTACTTATTGGCATTGAAGAATAAATTTAGCTATGATTCTTCTTGCAGTCAAGTAAAAAAGGGGGGTGGAGGTCGGGGAATATTTGGGGTCATAATTTCCATTGTTCAGAGAGTAGACCTTTACTCTGGCGATGATATGATGATACCTCATTCAAGGATGATAAAAAGAGAATACAGTTGGACAGAATTCTGATTCAAGATATGGGTAAAATTCCTTCTCAGTTTGTATATGTGCCAATTTTAGCATACTTAGCTTTTTATATAAATGTGCTTGACTTTCATTGTCAAATTGACATTTCATTGTCAAATCCTGAAGAAATGACCCATAGGGAGGCAATCTTCTGAATTCTGACATCTAACAGAGGAAGAGCCATCCCTAATTCTGACATTTAGTTTTCTTAAAACTAAGTCACCTAATTGATACATCTTGGAGGATGTGAAAGTTAAAAAAAAAAAAAAAGTCCATCAAATTTATTCCAGACTTGTTAGGAGGGATATATAATAAAATATAATAGTCTATTCTTATCAGAAAAGTAAATCATACTTGCTAGAATGTTCTTATCATATGTTCCAGGTTGCTCCAAAGCTTGCTTTTAAATTTTAAACAAAATTGGTGTGCCTAATCTGTCTTTCTCTTTTACAAAACTATTTTGACACTATGTAGGGCCTAGAAATCCCACAACTAGGGAAAATGATATTGACTACTTTTCTAAAATCCAGGGATCTTATAAAAGGAAAACTCTGAAAAACAAGCAGTTTAGGATCATTAATTCCAACAGAAGTTTCTCTAATTGGAGTTATTTTGCTGCTAGGAACCATGGTCTAAACCAGCCTCGAGGGATCAAGGCCGGTGTTTATAGTGTCAGGTGCTGTACCACCAGGCTTGTTCAGGCCTTCCTTCAGTCTGAGTTGTTGTATATCAAAGACATAGTGGGCCTCCTAATCCAACCCATTTGCTATTGGAAGAATTAGACAAGGAGTCATTTAACCGGGGAGTGGGGGGGGTGTGTGTAGGGAGTGTTTCAACCTGAAAGGCTGGGGTAGCCTAGAAAACACATAGAAGTTCGTATTTCCAGTCTTCAATTCAGATAGAATAAATGAGCAGAGGAACTGATCAGTTAGGCTATCTAGCTAGAAAGTATTATCAAACAAGGAGAATTGGAGTGGAAATCTGAATTCTGGATTCTTTGTGCACTTTTGTCCTTAGTTGGTTTGCTTTAAAGAATCTCAAGTGAATACTCTGTTCAGTCTAAGAGATTTTCTTCACCTGACTTGTTCTAGTGTAGTGGAAATTCTTGTTGAGATATTTCACTCCAAAATAGAGGGGTGATTGAAAAAAATAATAATTTGGTACATAGGAATGGAATATAAGCTTTTAAGAAATAAAATGTATTCAAAACATCCTAGACATAAAGTTATATGTAATTTAAAGAGATTATTTGAATTATTGTAGACTATATTATCTATAATCATTTTGACTGAAGACATATTAACTAAAAGAAATTTTTTTTTTACCAAAAGCATAGTAGTATATTATGTAAACACAAAACAATTTTACTTATCAGTTCTTGCCCATAAAATCAAAATGTTCAACCTTGAAAATGGTCACACACAAACTCACACACATACACACATACAATGACACACATACACATAAACCCTGTTGTGAAATAATGAAAAAAAAAATGAAAATTTTAATTCATAGGGAATCCTTGTTATCTGCCAAAAAGAATATGTGTAACAACAACAAGAGAATATATGTAATGAAATAATTGGGCATCAAGATTTGTTGTTGTACATCTGCAGAATCCAAAAGGGAAGATGAGGGGTGCTAGGGTGGCTCAGTCAGTTAAGCATCCAACTCTTGATTTTGGCTCAGGTTATGATCTCAGGGTCCTGGGATCAAGCCCTGTGTAGGGCTCTGCACTCAGCAGGAGTCTGCTTCAGGATTGTCTCTCTTCCTCTCCCCCTACCTCTATGCCTTCTCACACTCTCTCTGAAATAAATAAATCAATCTTTTTTTTTTTTTTATAATAAGGGACAGTGAATGAATAGCCTTTTGAAAATGTTCATCAATGTTGCCTGATTCTTGTCACTAAACCATTTCTTTTAAAAAATTTCTTTCAGCCTACCAAAGTCTCCTGCTTTGTAGAAAATTGTTCTTCTTCAATGAAATTTGAGATTTTATACTTACAAAATAGTATCTAAGAGTGGTAGCCCAGCCAGAGCCAGTAAATGGCTTGGAAGGCAGGAGAAGGAATTTTAGTCTTCACTGTGGGCATGTGATATTTTCTTGATTTAATGCTATATTATATAAAACACTCTGCAAAAGCAGTTTCTTTTCTTTTTTTTTTTTAAGATATTTATTTAAGAGAGAAAGTGCACGCATAAGCAAGGGAGAGCAGCAGAGGGAGAGGGAGAAACAGGCTCCCTGCTGAGCAAGGAGCCCAATGCAGGACTTGATCCTAAGACCCTGGAATCATGACCTGAGCTGGAGGCTTAACTGACTGAGCCACTCAGGTACTCCTGCAAAAGCAGTTTCAAGTACCACTCCTCAGCCACATTGCTGCTCCAAGCCCTTCTTTATAGACAGTTTGAAGTCCCCATTGTCTGACAGGGTCATTTTTGAGTCACCTTTCATAATGTGCACTGCTTTTTATATCATGCAAAGTGGGCTGGCCACCAAACACTCATAGAGCACACCATCACCCCTCACTGCCCACTGTAGCAATTATTCATATGTTATAATTTTTAAAATGGTGGACACTTAAAAATCCATTTGGAACAATCAATCCTTTGAATTTTTCCAGATTTGGATATTAATGATCTTCTACTATATGCACAAATGTTAAATGTCCTTTCTGAACACAATGGCTGATGCCAACTGTCAATAGTCTAAGGGAATTCATGAAGATAAATGAATTTTGAGTTGGCTTATTTGGGAAAGAGGAAAAGGGCATATTTTCCAGTAAGAAATGCTAGGTGATACTTGAATAGCAAGAAGACATTCTAGGTAAGAGAAGAGGCAGTAGGAGATATAGAGGGTAGTGGGAGAGCTCTGGAATCAGGCACAAAAAATAATGGAAGCCAAAGATAGGTAGACAGATTTGAGTTGGTCTTACTTTTTCAAATCATCCTAATTTTTAGACTTAAGTGAGTTATATTCCATGGCATTGCAAGGACATGAAAACCAAAATTAACTTTGCTTAAGATTTCGACACTACTGAGTGACAGAACCAGGACTTGAAACCAGGTGTTCCAATACCAAAATCTAAAATCATTGGTATGTGACTTTTAATCACACTACAGTATCTCTCCCATGATAATCAAAGCTACAGAAGAAGAACTCTCCAAGGGGAGGAAATATGATGAACACAGTGTGGGACATGCCTTTTTTATGGATTGGAAAGAAAAGGATCCAATAAAGGAAAAAGACAACAGAAAGTACCAGAACACAAGGAGCCTGGGTAGCTCAGTTGGTTAAGCTTCTGACTCTTGATTTTGGTTCAGGTCATGATCTCAGGGTTGTGAGATTGAGCCCAGTGTTGGGCTCTAAGCTGGGTGTGGAGTCTGCTTAAGGTTCTTTCTCTCCACCTGCCCTTTCCTTCCCCCCAACCCCTCCTACCGTCCCCTGCTCATGTGAGTTCTCTCTCTCTCTCTCTCACTCTCAAGAGACCAAAAAAAAAAAAAAAAAAAAGCCAGAATAATGTTTGATTATAGAAACCAAGGAGGGTCAGGATGGCTGGAACTTCCAGAATAAGGGGATGATTAGCATTCTTAGGTATTACCTAAAAGATCAGGATGCTCATTTCTGAGAACAGACCACTTCATTGAACATTTGCCCTTTTCTCATCTTTCACTCTCATTTTTCTTGTTTTGTCTTTAGCTCTTGAACTAGATTATAAATTCCTTGAAGGCAAGGTCTATGTCTTACTTTCCTTCTAGTCTTTGTGCTGCCTGATGCAGAGCTGTAGCCATAGACTGATATGAAATGTGAAAGCTCTCTCCATGCGGATGATTAATCATCACTAAAATTTTTCCAAAGACATAGGCTCAAGTGCCAAGAGCACATTTAAAATGTGCGCTTAAATTTGAATGAATCTGCCTAAATGGTGCCATCTGTTCTTAGGCAGTTTCAGAAATGTTTTAATACAATTTTACCTTTGAAAGGGCAAACGTAGGGGCATGCCTATGAGACATAAAGACACCCCTAAACAAACACAGAGCAGACACCAGCACATTCAATCACACTTAAAACAGCTACACATAAAGAATGTTCTCTGAGGTTTAAGAAAATTTTAGCTGAGAGGACACCAACTACTACTTCATGCAGGAAATATTTATGAGAAGTTACAAAATTGTAGGCATGGACTCCGACAGCATTTTAATTACAGACTCCAGAAATACAATTTAATTTGATGTAAATCTCACATTCCTTTGAAATGGGCATGCTCTTCCATTATTTGCTAATGGCCGCATTTTACTGTGATTTCAATATATCCACATAGAAGCTGAAGACAGCCGCTGGGGATAGTCTCCGTGTTACTCATTTATATCGATCGTCAGTTTGACTTTTGTGACAGTACTGTAGGATTTATTGTTGTGCGAATATAACAGTGAAATGAAACCCATGTTTAAGTTCTGCAAATAACTTCCAGTCACTTTCAAGACACCTCAACTTAGGTTCTAAATTTGAGTTTGCGGTTTTTCAGGCACAGTTATTTGCCGATCCACTTCAGCAAGCAAAATCACACACTGGCCAGATCTGGGTATAGTTATTGTGGCAACGAGTAATGGGTCACATTTTCAGCCTATTTAACTCACTGTCTACATCATCACCAAAACAATGTCAGTTTTTTGACATCTGTGTATTTTGCTACTTGGTATAAATCAACAATGGATTATATATCAAGAACTCATATTTACAGAAAGAAATTTCTGGTTAAAATAGCATCCAAGGGGCGCCTGGGTGGCTCAGTCAGTTAAGCGTTTGCCTTCAGCTGAGGTCACGATTTCAGGGTCTTGGGATCAAGCCCCAGGGTGGACTCCCTGCTCAATGGAGAGTCTGCTTCTCTCTCCCTTTGCCCCTCCCTACCTCTTGTGCGCGCGCTCTCTCTCTCCCTCAAATAAATAAATAATAAAATAAAATAGAATGGCATCCAAGTGTGTTACCCAAATACATGTGCATCCATATGGAAATTCTTTCATTAAATTCCATTTTGCAGAGTTGGAAAGATGAACATATTTACTTACGTGAGCATTCATTTGGAATATTTTTAGATGATTTTTTATTTTGAGGTATCAGAATTTGCTTCTGATCATTTTAAATACATAGGCTATTACACATACACTTGAAGTCCTCTTGTTGGCCTTTTGCTTTGTATCCCTCACAAAACCAACTCTTATCATTAATTTGCTATGTCCTTCTAGTCTGTAGTTTTATACTTTAATGGCCTAAGTTATCGAGCCATGAACAAATCTTGTAGATAGCATTGCTTTTTTGGTTACATAAGTTCTATCATAGATATCATTTTGATCATCTAACTTTACATCCTTCTTTAATATGCTTTTTATTTCTTCAGAAATCCCATCTGCCAACCGGTGCTTCATTTTAACTTCTCTATAGTTTGAATTATCCCAGTGTATCATCTTTTCCACCACAGATGTTCATTTACATGATACATCTTGCACCACTTTCTTGTTATCCCCAAACAGTGTTTTAGTGAATGTTCATTTGTGTGTATATCATCCACACTTTTCTCTCTCCTAATATTCCTTGTTCCAAATTTTCTCTCCAGGAAATACACCTCATAGTCTGCAGCTGGGTTGTGGATTTTATGTATCTACAACATTAACCACATATTGTCAAATTGCTTTCAAATGGGTTCTTAATTTACGTTGTCACCATCAGTATATAAAAGTTCCTGTTTCCTTGTATCTTTACAATCCTTATCTCGTTAGACTTTGTTTCTTTAAAGTATTGCCAGTCTGATGGATGTGAATGAAATAGTTTATCATTTTGGCTTGAAGTATTTGTCCTGATTATCTGTGAATTTGAGCATTTTTTAAAAATACTTATTGACCATGTTCAGATTTCCTCTTTATGGGTTGCCTGTTCATATCCTTTGCTCATTTTTTTCTGAGTTGTCTTTTTCATATCAACATGTGGGAGTTGTTTATTTCAAATATTAATCTTTTGTTTGCCATATGGATTGCAAATGTCATTTCCCAGTCTTCTAACTTTGTGGTAGATTTTATCACCTGGAAGTTCTTCAATTTTGGATAATTTGGTCCAATATTTTCAATCACTTCTTTTTTGTGTTTAATGGCTTATCATAAAAGATCCATTACTGGGGCACCTAGGTGGCTCAGTTAGTTAAGTTGTTGACTTGTGATTTGGGCTCAGGTCATGATCTCATGGTTCATGAGATTGACCCCATGTCAGGCTCTGCACCCAGTGGAGAATCTGCTTGAGATTCTCTCCCTCTGCCTCTCTCCCAACTTGCTCTTTCAGTCTCTCTCAAATAAATAAACAAATCTTTATTTTTAACGAAAAAAGATCTATTATTACCTTAGGTTGATATGCTTCCATATTTTCTTATATTAGTGTTAAAATTGTATTAATTTACACCTAAGTCTTTAATACATTCTGGACTTTATTTGTGTGTCTGGTGTGAGAAAGAAACCTTAATTTATTATTTTTTTTAAGATGGAAAGCTGATTATTACCGCACCATTTGTTAATTAGTCCATCCTTTCTCCACGGCACTCCATGTCTCCTCTATCCTATACAGAGTGCCTACACGAGCCTAGCCTGTTTTACTGACTGTGTTATCTGTTCCTACAGCTACACCACACTGTTTTAATTACTGTGACATTATGATATACCCTGATGTACAGCAGGACAAGTTGCCTTCTCATTCTTCTTTCACAGAATTATTTTTGTTATTTTTTAATATTTGCTCTTCCATCTGTGTTTTAGAATTGATTTGTTTGTTCTGTTCCACAAACAGAATGTGTGGTATTTTTATTTCAGTTGCATTGAATATATAGGTTATTACAGAGAAATTAACATAGAGATGCATTTTTAGTTTTCCCATCCCGGACATCATATTTTAATATCTAGGACACCTTTACTCAGGTTCCCTTTTTGAATCCTTTAATATCATTTCCCAACAAATCACACATTTTTATAAGATTAATCTCCTGTTATCTCATTGTCTTTGTAGCCATTATGAGTAATATTGTATTTCCTGATTAATTATTGCTGGGTTACTAGAACTTCCTTGATTTGGCATGTTGATCTTGCATCCACCAACCTTGCTGAACTTCTTAGTTTTTAACGGTTTATTTGTGCTCTTGCATTTTCTATGTACATCACCATATTTCTATACACAATTATGTTTTAATCTCTTCTTTTCCTGTCACTATGACTTGTATTTCTTTTTCTTGTTTATTGCATTGGCTGGGATCCTCATTCACTGTTAGGTAGTAGCAGTGATACTGGGCATCCTCATCTGTGGGTTGTGTTTATTACAAGTGTGTAATGAATTCCCCCAGTGCATCCATTTTCACTTTTTTCCCCATGACATTCCCATCGAACATTTGCAAGTATGGCTAGCCAAGGTTAAGGTAAGGACTGTGGCCACGTAATGAAATTAAGTTACCATATTAGTAAGAGGATTCATGCTTTACTTCATTTGAACTCTTTCTTCACTTTCTGAATCAACCCACCAATATCTGTTGTCAGTCATTCAAGAGACAGTGTATTAAAAATAACTCACTTTAAGAGATCTCAGCTAAAAAAAAAAAAAAAAAAAAAAAAAAAAAAAAAAGAGATCTCAGCTACAAGCTTTTTGCTGAGTTTGACAGCATTGGCTTCAAAGTCAGATCGTTAGAGACATACACCTAAACTTTTTGATAGTCTGCAAAAATTCTCAGTGTTCACATTAATTTTGTTTTGCAATTTCATTTTATAGACTCCAATGAACCAGGCTTCAACTCGATCCCATTGCATTTTCACTATTCACTTATCAAGCAAGGAACCAGGATCTGCAACTGTCCGGCATGCCAAACTTCATTTGGTTGACCTGGCTGGTTCAGAGCGAGTTGCAAAGACTGGAGTGGGGGGCCAGCTTCTAACTGAGGCCAAGTATATCAACTTGTCCCTACATTACTTAGAACAGGTAAAAATGGGCACAATGGGATGTAACTGTATCCACCATTTGTTGATAGACTTTGCATCAGGTACTCTGCTAGCATTGTTGTTTTGTTTTCTTCTTTTATTTTGGTAAAATGTGCATAACTTCATCATTTTAATCATTCTCAAGTGTCCAGTTCTGTGTCATTAAGTTCACAGTGTTGTATAACCATCACCACCATCTACTTCCAGAACTTTTTCATAACCCAATCAGAAACTCTGTACTTATTAAACAATAATTTTCCATTTCCTTATGCTCCCAGTACCTGGTGACCTCTATTCTACTTTCTGTCTCTATGAACTGCCTGTTCTAGGTACTCATATAAGTGGAATCATATAATATTTGTCCTTTTCAGTCCGATTATGTCACTTAGGATAATGTCTTCAAAGTCCCTCCACGTTCTAACATGTGTTTGAATTTCATTCCTCTGTAAAGCTGAGTAATGTTTTCTTATTGCACATGCCATGTCTTGTTTATCCATTCAGTCATCGATGGATGCTTAGGTTGTCACTACCTTGTAGCTATTGTGAACAATGCTGCTGTGAACATTGGTGTAGCTACTAGCATTTTGTCTGGACCATTTCATTTAAACTTTGCAACAGCCCTACTCTGTGGGTATTAGTTATTCCCATTTAATATATTTTAAAACTTGGGTCTTCCTGAGACCTTCCTGAGGTTACCAGTTAATGGCGAGATGAGGATTTGAATCCTGAGTTGCTTGGCTCCAAAGCCCATGTTTTCTCTCACTATACCTTATTGTTTTTGTTATAAAATTTGTAATGGGTGTGAATATAGGTTATAAATGGCCTCCCGTGGCCTGTCTTTTCAGGCTAGTAGATTAGTTGTGGGAACATAATTTAGAGATGACTGATAGCTTTTTAGCTTCTGGTGACTTCATCTAGCTGGTGATTGTGATTCTATAAAGGTTCTCTTTACTTTAGCTTCCCCTTCCAGCCCCTACCCCAAGTTTACTGCAGTCCACCCTAGTGTATGCTCTATTTTTGATTTCTGAATTTATTTCCCAAGTGCAAAGAAAGCTCATCTGAATTTAGCTAAATAAATTTTCCAGAAAAAAAAAATCCTCACCCCTAAAATGAGCATATTGAATTAGATGATTTCTCAAGTTCTTTCAGCTCCATGAGTAAAGTGCTGTGAGTTGAATGTTAAAGATGGCAACTACTTCCAAATTCTAAGGGGAAAAAAAAGAGAAACATGATCAAAAACTGGAGTAGAGAAGTACAGAGTATATTGGCAAGGCAGAAGGACTTGCTAATGAGTGTTGGAGGCTAAAAGATTTGAAAAAACAAACAGAACTCCCCCCTCTTTTCTTTTACTGCCTAATGAACCCTTTTGAGACTGATATTGTCCTGATGTTAAATGCTTCTAATGGTCAAGTTGGCTGAGAAAGCAGATTGAGAGAAACCTAAGGGAGCTGTATCTGAACAAGGTGCCTGCAGTTAGGCTCTGACTAAATGAACCCCAGTAAGGCAGGACCCAGAGATTAATGGCCTGCATGTGTTCAGATGATTTTAGTGTTTCTGACAAGACTCAGCCTTCCCTAGCTGTTCTTGCTCAAATATTAAGTAGTACTTTTGCTTAACAGAGCTTTTTCTTAATTGAACACTTATAAAATCCTGATATGAAAACATAATGGACTGTATTCAAAGTGCTTTATTTCACAGAAATATTCCTAGTTGTTTCTGATGGTAGCACTGTCTGCTTTAATTCCCATTATGCCCATCTGTTCATACAAAATTATATTCATTAGTTAAATCAGAATTTCCACCAATTGTTATCACTCAAGGAAAACATTCTGCCCCTAATCCTCTCCCTTCATTCTATACAACCTATGCAAGCTGCTACTTCTCATTAAAACACTTCCTCTCCCCACATCTCTTCTCTTCAAAATTCTTGTAACATCGACCTCATGTGAATAATCTTGGAGGCTCTCTGCACTTGATTTTCTATATAATGAATTTATGTATTTAACGAACATTTATAAGGAGCAGTATCATGCTGAGGACTTCGCCAGGCACTGGAGCATAGTGCTGAGCAAAGTAGAAATGGTCCTTGCACCAAAGGTCTCAGGGGCTGGTACAGGGCGATGTGCATGGAATAAATAGTCATTAAATACTTGGCTGTCATCCAGGGGAGTTGTGCAGAGAAAGGCCAACGGGTGAGGAGAGCTTATAATGGGGGACCGGACTTTGGCTGAGCAGGGCAAAAGGAATGAAAGTTCTCTCAGGGCTGATATTAAACAGAGACTCAAAGAACAAGTAGAAGAGAACCAGGCAGATCTGGGGTTAGAGCATGTCAGGCGGTGGGAACTGGGAGTCCATTAGCCCTTAGCTCTAGTCCAGGGGGCTCAGTTCAGCCATGGCCACAGCAATACTCACATGTCATTGACCTTTGGCTTTCTGAATGTCAACTATCTGTTTCATATGTACCCAATGCACAACTCTAGCTGTTAACTACTTACACTGATCTACAAGTGTCTTCCTAGAGGTTATAGCATAAGATAACAGAGAGAGAAGCGGGGGAAGATTAGCATCAGAGGGAAGAGGGACAGAAATATGGAAAACTACAGGTGTGGGCATAGATATGTGGGGTTGAGTAAATCTAGGAGTTGTGGTGAATAAGGAAATAGGTGGGTCATAGAGAAATTTTGGAATTTCACACAGAAAGAGATAAGTGAGGGAGAACCAAGAAGTACAGGGGAATAAGAGTAATAAAAAGAGGGGGCAGATACTATTAATAAAATAATAGAATTCAAGGATTTTTATACCCAGGTTTTCTTTATGCAGGACTTGATTATGTGGCTAATGAGACTGGAAGTGTAACACACTAGTTTAACTGCATTCATTCATTCATTCACTCATTCATTCAACAAACTGTAACTAAGTGTCTTTATGTCAGACATTGAGTATAAATGCGTCATTGAGAAATGGGCTATCATGTTATCCAGTGAAGGAGCAACAACGTATAAACAAATCCTTACATACGGTCAGATAAATGCTGTATTAGCAACTCAGGTAAATGTTTGTAATTAATTACATCCTCTCCATCTTAGTTTCAGTATATAGATGGAGATCTCCTAGGAAATAGTTTGGTAACCTCTCTTACACTTATGAGCCCATGTTGGTTATAGAAATTCCATGCAGAACTGGCACTGCCCTTCTGGCGATTGTTGTGGGCCTTACATCTGCTTGCAGCTTACAGCCTTTCTGAGTTGCATGCCCCTTACTGTGCTTATCAGTAAATAAATTTATGTTTGTTAGAGTATTGTTGGTTTTGGAGTTTTCCTTGTGTATGCGGTACTCTTTCCAAAAAGTCTCCTCGGAAACATTTTAAGCCACAATAACAGGGTGCATTTCGGCCCTAGAAATTAAGTGCATGGAAGAAAAGGAAGGGGACATGCATACTTGTTCTAACCATTAGCCTCACCAAGTGCTCCTGGTATGACCTTTGGTCTCTGTCAGCCCAAACATCAAGTGAGAAACCACTGGGAACAGTGTGTTTGCTCTCTGCCTTTACAGAAAGCAGAATCTGGGTTTCCTTCAACCAGTTATCCACCATAAGCAGGATTTCTTCAGAGTTTCAATTTCCACTTGGCTTCCACTGAATGTGCGTGTTGAGGAGAAAAACGAATGCTGCCAATGACAGTTGTAACCACTCCAAATCATTGTCAGTTTTCAGAGGATAATTTTCCATGTGCTTCTGCACTCTTTAAAAGAAAATCTCTTTAATTCATTAAATAGTAATCTGAGTGATTGATTTGAAGAATAGTTTCTAGGTACTTGGAGATATTAAGTATAATGTGAATTTCCATTCTTTGTTGCTTAAAGAATGTCTTCAGGAACATTTTGTTGTATTTATGTATGAAATCCCAAATGGGAGTAAACATTTTTTTAAAATCCAGATTGTATAACCATCTCCTTAGCTTGTGCCATTCAGATCATTTGGTTCTGGCCCAATTTAGAGAGCCTAAAGCAGCCCCATAAAGAATAATCCACCTTTGCCTCTTTCCCAAATACCGGCCATTTCTGGGTCACTCTGAAGATACATCTGTGTCTTCTCCAAGGGGTTTAGACTTATTCTGATACTCCCAGGCTCCTTTAGAGATGAAAAGGTGCCTTTTCAGGGCCCTCTGTTAGAGAAATGGCCCAGGACTAGCTTTATATGGCTGTAACAATTGTCCAGAGGGATCCTAAAGAACATAGCCTGGATACCCCTGCTATATGGAGTGCATTTTGTTTTACTATCCCAGAAACAATCTCTATTCATCTTTAAAACATTTCTGTGAGATAGGCAGGTATTCTAATCCTACTTTTACAGGTGAGGAAACAGAGACTAATAAACTTAAGAGATGTGTCTAAAATTGCACAAGTGGGGCAGCTAGATTCTGCCTCTAAGTCCTGGGTTCTTTCTTTTATTATGAACTGCTTTCATTTTTCCCATTTTTAAAGACCATGCTTTCCAATCCATAATCACATTTGGAATTTTAATTATTCTCTTGAACATTTTAGAACCATTTCTGGAAAGGGCATTGGAATTTCCTCTACAACATTCTCCGCAAGAGTAGCAGCCATGAGCCCATCCCAGCTCCAAGAGTAGACCTTGACTAGTCTAAACCAATTGGAGCCTTGGCTGTAGTGACTGGTTCAGAGATGGGCCTATGACCCAAGCTGATCCCTAGGGAAGTTCAGGGTATATATTTAATGATTAGAGAACTTTCTCACATCAGTTATAAATAAGGATATTTGGCAGCCATCCCATGGCCGTGAAGAGAGGCAGACTTCTACAACATAGAAGGTAGAGCAGAGATATTGGCGAAAACTAAATCCTTGGTGGTAGCACTACCTTTTGGGTTATGTGTAACCTAAAACCTTTCCTATTATAAATACATGGGCTAATAAATTTCCCTTATGATTAAATCCAGCTTGGGTTACATTTTCTGTTATTGCAACCAATAGAAAATTAACTAACCCCATTGAATTTACTATGAGCCGGAAGCTTAATAAGCATATTCTCTTTTATGTCACCTAAGTTGTCATTAAGCTGCTGAATAGAGGAGATATTAATATTGTTTCCTGGAGCAGGAAAAAAATAGTGACATTTGTTTTATGAAAGAATTTCAAAGTACTTAGAACATTGTCAGACACTTAATTATGATTCATAAGCAGTTATTCTGCCCTCTCCACACATCTATCAGACCAACCCCTCTTTCGTCTGGTTTGGTATTTGGGCCTGCCTTGATTATTAGAGGTATTTCCTTTGCCCTCTTGGCTCTGAGGGTCTGGAGTTCTGCTCAGCATCCCCTGCTACCACCTTGCCACTCAGACTTGGGTCTGCCATGTTCCCTACTTCCTTTCCAATTACACTGAAACTCAGTTCCACCAAATCTTACTCTACACTATTGACCCTTGCACTATCTTCCTAGGTGAAGCTAATTAATCTACTCATTTATTTGTTCATTTTACATAACGGTGTCGAACACATGTTGTATTCGTCAGATTTCTTTATCATAAACCAGAAGACCTACTGTAGCTGATTTAAGCAATGTAGAGTTTATTAAACATAAAGAACCTCAAGAAAAGTTAGAAAACTGGACTTAGATATTACACAGCCCAGAGCAAAGCAAACAGGAGACAGTCTAGCCACAGCACTGAACTGTTCTGCGAAATGCTACCATTATCCTCCCATGGCACCCAGGACAGTAAGTCCTGAATTCTAGAAGTTTGTTGCAGCTACCTCGAAGGAACCAGATGCCTTCACCACCACACTCTCCTATATATCTGATCTTCCTCTTCGTGGCTACCACCTCTCATCACTCACCTCCCAGCCACACACAAGGGTGTCCTTTTGATGGAGCTAGGTCTCACATAGAAAGTTGAGTTGTAAGAGAGGCTAGAAAGTGTAACTTCATAGTGAGTGAAACTAGAATGGGGGTTATCCTGAGAATGGAGTAAAAAGACAATGTAGTTTCTGTCCCATAGACTGGGGGCCAGAGACTGCTCTAGGTGGTGGGGTAGAATTGTGAATGAGAGAAACAAAGTCTCTGGCCTAATGAAGCTGAAAGCCAAGAGAGGAAGCAAATTAAAAAAAAAAAGGTAAATAAGTGAATAGAATTTCAAATGGTGATAAGAACAGGAAGAAAAATGAAATAGATTAAAATCCTGGAGATAGGTGGATTACATTTGACAAGGTGCTTAGTGAAAGCCCTTGTGAGGAGACAAGATTTGAGCAAAGATTTAAATGATGCAAAAAATGGGCAGAAGATATGAACAGACACTTTTCCAATTAAGACATACAAATGGCTATCAGACACATGAAAAAATGTTCATCATCAGGGAGATGCAAATTAAAACCACATTGAGATACCACCTTACACCAGTTAGAATGGCCAAAATTAGCAAGACAGGAAACAACATGTGTTGGAGAGGATGTGGGGAAAGGGGAACCCTCTTACACTGTTGGTGGGAATGCAAGTTGGTGCAGCCATTTTGGAGAACAGTGTGGAGATTCCTCAAGAAATTAAGAATAGAGCTTCCCTATGACCCTGCAATTGCACTACTGGGTATTTACCCCCAAAGATACAGATGTAGTGAAAAGAAGGGCCATCTGTACCCCAATGTTTATAGCAGCAATGGCCACGGTCGCCAAACTGTGGAAAGAACCAAGATGCCCTTCAATGGATGAATGGATAAGGAAGATGTGGTCCATATACACAATGGAGTATTATGCCTCCATCAGAAAGGATGAATACCCAACTTTTGTAGCAACATGGACGGGACTGGAAGAGATTATGCTGAGTGAAATAAGTCAAGCAGAGAGAGTCAAGTATCATATGGTTTCACTTATTTGTGGAGCATAACAAATGACATGGAGGACATTGGGAGATGGAGAGGAGAGGGAAGTTGAGGGAAATTGGAGGGGGAGGTGAACCATGAGAGACTATGGACTCTGAAAAAGAACCTGAGGGTTTTGAAGGGACAGGGGATGGGAGGTTGGGGGAACGAGGTGGTGGGTAATAGGGAGGGCACGTATTGCATGGAGCACTGGGTGTTGTGCAAAAACAATAAATACTGTTACGCTGAAAAAATAAATTAATAAAAATTTTTTTAAATGATGTGAAATAGGAAGCTATATGAAAATCTGGGCAAGAACATTCTAAGTAAAAACAACAACAAATTCAAAGGTGGTGATGTGGAGACAGTCTTGTTATGGCGGAGCAACAGTGAGGCCAATGTGGGCTATGAAAGGAAAGTACAACAGAAATGAGGACAGATAGGTAGATAGGGACCAGATCATGCAGGAGCTGGGTCATTATGGTGTTTCAGGAAGCTACGGGAAGGTTGTAAGCAGGGAAGTGACTTGAAGTAACTTATATTTTATAAAGATTTCTCTGCAGAGAGTAGATCAAAGGGAGGTTGGGGTGTGGTGGGCAAAAAGAGAAACAAGGATAAGTCAAAGCCTTGTATAGTTGTCCAAGGAAGGGATGATGGAGGCTTGACCTGGAGTGGTGACAGAAGAAGTGGGAAAAGTGGTCCAATTCTGGGCATGCCATTTAGGTAAAACTAATAGAAATCACTGGTGAATTAGATGTCAGAAATGAGGGGAAATAAGGATGATGTGCAGGGTTTTGACCTGAGCCATTAGGTGGATGGTGGTGCCATCAGTAATGATGGGTAAAACCCAGAAAAGAATCAGATTTGTGTGGAAGGGGAGAGAAGGTCAAGAATAGACATTCAAGTGGAGATTTAGGGTTGCCACAGAGAGAGAAGCTCAGGGGGAAGCTGATGGTATAAATTGGGGAGATATCAGGATATATGTGTATATATGTATTTAAGGGGATTGGATGAGATTCCATAGGGAGAGAGTATAGATAAGAAAGAGAAGAGCATCAAGGACTGAGCCCTGGAGTATTCCAATGTCTATAACTTAAGAAGAAGGAAAGGAAGCATTCATTAACTAATGTTTGAGAAAAGATGAAAACCAGGGAAATGTGGTGTCCTGGTTACCAATGAATAAAGTATTTCCAAAAGGAGGCAGAGAGTACCTGTGTTGAATGCTTACTCGACTCAGAAGTCTAATAAGATGGCCATTAATACTTTGGTTATAGCAGGGGATTGCTAAAAACCTTAGCAAAAGCCATCTTAGTTTTTAGACTAGTGGGCACACAGTATGGGAATGATCCAGGTGAGAGAGAGATGCAGAAGTAAAGGGGTAATTGTAGGAGCAAGGTAAGTGAGAGGAGAAGAGGGAGAAGATGAGGGGCTGACCTTAGAAGGAGCAGTTTGGTGACACAGGAGGGGCAGAGTGTTTGGGGCATTTAATGATGGGACAGGAGATGGTTCTGGCCAGGCCACTCCCTTCTAATGGAAGGATGTGTGACCATCAGCTAAGACTAAAGGCAGGGAGGGAAGGCTGGGTGGAGGTCTGAAACAAAAGGATAAGATATGAAAGCCTCATTTCTGAGATTGGAGAAGTAATTTTTGAGAGAAATGATCAGAGGATGTTTGTTTTGTAATAAGATCTGTGGTCATGAATTTAAAGCAGGACCTGTGGTATTATGTGTTTTTGCCCCAAATAGCCTGTGAAAACTATTTTGTTTTATAAACCAAGAGGGCAGAAGAAGTTCTGATGGTGGGGATTACTCACCTGAGGGGTGGGAAGGTTAGAACAATGGTAGGTGTTAGCCGAGTTATTTTCAAGAGTCAGGGCCTCATGATACCTCTGAAGTCACATCTGTGGGTGCCTTGTTCCTGATGCTTGGAATGGACATCCTAGCACTGGGTTCATCTTCCCAGGAAAACCCTGAAGCCCTGGTGGCTCCCTTTGGGCAGCAGCCTTTCATCCAGCTAGTACCTTCCTATTAAGTGAAGAGTAAGATGAGCGAGCCTTAATTGACCCAACATAAACTTCCCCCATCCCTTAGAATGGTAGCAACCATGCAGACAGCACTTAGCTAGCTGGCTGCCTCTCAAAATTTGTGCATTTTAACTCAGTCACTCCAACTCCCTGTGAGGTAGCTGTTATCCTTTCTCTGTTTTACAGTTGAGGACACTGAGGCAGGGATGTGGAGTAACATGCCCGAGCAAGGCTAGAATTTGGACCTGGACAATGTGGTAGCAGATTCTTGGGTCTCCATCACTAACCGCTGCTGTCTCTCATAGTTCTTCTTTACTGCTCTGCCTCTTCTACCTTGAAGATGGGTCATAGAAATCAATTTTGGTAGGATTTTAAAACTCTGGCATGATTTACTCTTGAGTTTTACATGAATATTCCAATGGCCAAACAGGGTAATAATGTATCCTTTTCTATGCCAAGTTATATCATCTGTCCAAAAATTACAGTGTTCACAGTGGTATGTTTCTGTTAAGTTTACTTCCCTCCATCTTCACCATTAGTGTACCAAATCATGGTAAAATATTTATTTTGAGCCCAGGTTTTAGATGTCACCCTGCATTCAGTTATGATTTCTGTTTGAATTTTCACTGCAGTTGCATCTTAGCTGAGTGTCAGATGTGCATTTTCTGCTAATCTAATGCCATTATTTTTCGGCCACACCACAGGTGATCATTGCTCTTTCCGAAAAACACCGTGCACACATTCCCTACAGGAACTCCATGATGACCAGTGTCCTAAGGGACAGTTTGGGAGGGAACTGCATGACGACCATGATTGCAACACTCTCTTTAGAGAAAAGGAATATCGACGTACGTTGGTTCTTTCCGGAGATCTCAGTCTGAGTTTCTGTTGCCAGTTTCTGAGATGGCGCTGAGGGTCCTGGGCGGGTTTCCTTCTTTTCAGCCGGGTTGGGGTATGCTTTGAGATGTAAACACCCTGCAGAGTTCACAGCTTTGGCTGGTTTGCCAGCATTATAATTACCCCATTTGAGAATGGCCTTCACACAGTCCAGGGTGGTGGGAAGAAGGCTCAGATACAGATTTTGGGAAGCTGCTGCTGGGTTATCTTGGCTAGAGGATATGAGAGAGGAGACCCATTAGCTGCTTTTCTGTTTAGCTCTTGATTACTAAGATACCTTCATCTCTAGGACATGTCCCTAGACCTGTCACTGAGTGCAGTGCACAGGATACTTTATCAAGGCCTGGCTACTGACTGACTTTCCTGGGTTGATTTAGACTCAACTTCATGTTTTATGCATTGCAGTCCAATTCTTGGGATCCAGAATTTCTCCAGAAGAGGAAAACAAAAAGTGGCAGGATGTCTTCCAAAACGAGGCCAACCCCTAAGTGCATTTTAAGATGTCTTGCAAAGCATCTTTCTGGCTTGTTACAAATGTTTATTTTGTAGTCATTCAAGTTTGTGGGTTATAATAGTATCTGCTACAATTATGATTTCTATATGGGGCTCTGGTTTCATAGATCAGTAGTTGAAAAATACATAAGTTGCCGTGTAGGACCTCATGATCTCCCACATGTTTAGCATGGATCATTTTATTAGGCCAAAATAAAATTTTAATAAAACTGATGTTCTAGAGCAAAGCTTCCTCATTTGGAGGTACGGTCCCTCATTGTGTTTTATACACATCACTCTTTAGATGTGCTTCTTTCTTCTGTGAACAAAAATTAAGGGTTACCTTTCTAAGCCATAACATTTTAAGGAGTTACTTTGTTTATAGGAGTCGATATCTACCTGCAGATTTGCACAGCGAGTGGCACTCATAAAGAATGAAGCTGTTCTTAATGAAGAAATCGATCCCGGATTGGTAAGCAACTTTGAACTTACTAAGTTGGAAGAAAAATCAAAGTGGATTAAAGATTAGCAAAACTTGGGAGGCACATCCTCCATACCAGGCAGTGTTCTAAGTATTGGAAACATATTAATTTATTGAATTCTCACAACAAGTTTATGAGTAGATGTTATCTCCATCCCTGTTTTACAGATGACAAAACTGAGGCACAGAAACGTTAACTAACTTGCTGAGAGTCACAGCCCCCATAAGTGGCAGAGCCAGGATTTAGGTACAGACGGTCTGACGCAAGGACCTGCCAGCTTCAGTCCCATCAGTCCGCTCCTGAGATAGTGTAGTGAGTCCTGAGGATGCGTGAGACTTGGTCAGGGCCAGTTCTATTTACATGCAGGTGGTAGCCTTTCAGAAAACCTCAGTTGAAGTTTCTAGAGATAATAATAATAATAGACCATCTTCTATAAAAGCTAACAGAGGCCACCAACTTTGGCTTTGTTCTTCAATATTCCTTTGGCTATTCGAGGTCTTTTCTGGTTCCATATAAATTTTAGGATTATTTGTTCCATTTCTTTGAAAAAAAATGGATGGTATTTTGATAGGGATTGCATTAAATGTGTAGATTGCTTTAGGTAGCATAGACATTTTCACAATATTTATTCTTCCAATCCAGGAGCATGGAACATTTTTCCATTTTTTTGTGTCTTCCTCAATTTCTTTCATGAGTACTTTATAATTTTCTGTGTATAGATTCTTAGTCTCTTTGGTTAGGTTTATTCCTAGGTATCTTATAGTTTTGGGTACAATTGTAAATGGGATTGACTCCTTAATTTCTCTTTCTTCAGTCTTGTTGTTGGTGTACAGAAATGCAACTGATTTCTGTGCATTGATTTTATATCCTGACAATTCCGGACTTCAAGCTCTATTACAAAGCTGTCATCATCAAGACAGCATGGTACTGGCACAAAAACAGACACATAGATCAGTGGAACAGAATAGAGAGCCCAGAAATCGACCCTCAACTGTATGGTCAACTAATCTTCGACAAAGCAGGAAAGAATGTCCAATGGAAAAAAGACAGCCTCTTCAATAAATGGTGCTGGGAAAATTGGACAGCCACATGCAGAAAAATGAAATTGGACCACTTCCTTACACCACACACGAAAATAGATTCCAAATGGATGAAGGACCTCAATGTGAGAAAGGAATCCATCCAAATCCTTGAGGAGAATGCAGGCAGCAACCTCTTCGACCTCAGCCGTAGCAACATCTTCCTAGGAACAACGGCAAAGGCAAGGGAAGCAAGGGCAAAAATGAACTATTGGGATTTCATCAAGATCCAAAGCTTTTGCACAGCAAAGGAAACAGTTAACAAAACCAAAAGACAACTGACAGAATGGGAGAAGATATTTGCAAACGACATATCAGATAAAGGGCTAGTATCCAAAATCTATAAGGAACTTAGCAAACTCAACACCCAAAGAACAAACAATCCAATCAAGAAATGGGCAGAGGACATGAACAGACATTTCTGCAAAGAAGACATCCAGATGGCCAACAGACACATGAAAAAGTGCTCCACGTCACTCGGCATCAGGGAAATACAAATCAAAACCACAATGAGATATCACCTCACACCAGTCAGAATGGCTAAAATTAACAAGTCAGGAAATGACAGATGCTGGAGAGGATGTGGAGAAAGGGGAACCCTCCTCCACTGTTGGTGGGAATGCAAGCTGGTGCAACCACTCTGGAAAACAGCATGGAGGTTCCTCAAAATGTTGAAAATAGAACTACCCTATGACCCAGCAATTGCACTACTGGGTATTTACCCTAAAGATACAAACATAGTGATCCGAAGGGGCACGTGTACCCGAATGTTTATAGCAGCAATGTCTACAATAGCCAGACTATGGAAAGAACCTAGATGTCCATCAACAGATGAATGGATAAAGAAGAGGTGGTATATATACACAATGGAATACTATGCAGCCATCAAAAGAAATGAAATCTTGCCATTTGTGACGACGTGGATGGAACTAGAGCGTATCATGCTTAGTGAAATAAGTCAATCGGAGAAAGACAACTATCATATGATCTCCCTGATATGAGGACATGGAGAAGCAACATGGGGGGGTAGGGGGATAGGAGAAGAATAAATGAAACAAGATGGGATTGGGAGGGAGACAAACCATAAATGACTCTTAATCTCACAAAACAAACTGGGGGTTGCTGGGGGGAGGTGGGATTGGGAGAGGGGGAGCGGGCTATGGACATTGGGGAGGGGAGGCGAACCATAAGAGACTATGGACTCTGAAAAACAACCTGAGGGTTTTGAAGGGTCAGGGGTGGGAGGTTGGGGCAACCTGAGGGTTTTGAAGGGTCAAGGGTGGGAGGTTGGGGGAACAGGTGGTGGGTAATGGAGAGGGCACATTTTGCATGGAGCACTGGGTGTTGTGCAAAAAGAATGAATACTGTTACGCTGAAAAAATAAATAAAATGGAAAAAAAAAAAACTAACAGAGGAAAACGAAGTTCTAATGGTTTTTAAGTAAAACCGTATTTTGTAAAACTGCCCTGCTGCTTATTTTAGAGATTAGAAAAAACTAATCAGTGGGGTCCTTGGGTGGCTCTGTCTGTTAAGCATCCAACTCTTGATTTTGGCTCAGGTCATGATCTCAGGGTTGCGGGATTGAGTCCTACGTTGGGCTCCATGCTCAATGAGGAGTATGCTTGAGATTCTCTGTCTCCCTCTCCCTCCGCCCCTCCTCCTGCTCCCTCACTTTCTATCTCCCTCAAAATGAATAAACAAATCTTTAAAAAACTTAATCATTAGTTGGGTCCATGGAAAAATAGCTAAACTTCTAGTTCTATAACAATGAATCCTGCTTTATCAGAGTGCTTATTTACTTATTTATTTGTTATTTTTATTTTTTTATTTATTCATTTGAGAGAGGTACGGAGAGAGATAGAGCACAAGCAGGGGGAGAGCCAGAGGGAGAGGGAGAAGCAGACTCCCCGCTGAGCTGGGAGCCCAATGTGGGGCTCGATCCCAGGAGCTGGGGATCACGACCTAAGCCAAAGGCAGATGCTTAACTATCTGAGCCACCCAGGCACTCCTATCAGAGTGCTTTTTTAAAGCAAAAATATTTGCAAGTTCCATGACTCAGATCCTCATTTTAAATGCAGATGTTTTTTCTCTATTTTGTTAGTCTTCTCTAAATGAAATACAACATTAAATCAACTTATGCCAACATTGAAAATGTAGAAATAAAATATTTTAATTTTATACATTCCCAAATTAAGATTATATTACTTTCCAGATCACTCAATTTTTTAAAATTTTCTCTAGAACTTAAGGATGTGAAATCTCACCAACAGTGCTTCATTTATAAATTCCTCGAATTCCAAAATAATAATAATAATAATAACCTTCTAAATAATAACCTTCTGTTACCCATATTAATTATTTCCTTCTGATTGTTTGCCCTGTCTCCCTGAAATCATTGTGCTGAAGTATAGATACAAAGGAGGTTAAAAGAATAGTGGGGTTATTGGGCACCTGGGTGGCTCAGTGGGTTAAGCCGCTGCCTTCGGCTCAGGTCATGATCTCAGGGTCCTGGGATTGAGCCCCACATCGGGATCTCTGCTTAGCAGGGAGCCTGCTTCCCTTTCTCTCTCTCTGCCTGCCTCTCTGCCTGCTTGTGATTTCTGTCTGTCAAATAAATAAATAAATAAATAAATAAATAAATCTTAAAAAAAAAAAAAAAAGAATAGTGGGGTTATTTGTTTTACCCCACTTGTCTCAAGAGCTTGAGCTGCCCCGATGGAAATCGCTTCTGGAGAAACCAAGTGGGTGAGGCAGGGTCTCTTTCCAGCACAGACCCTGCTCAGACACCTGCAACACACAGTACCCCCACTGGAAGAAGGAGTTGGAATTCGAAGGCATGAGTCAAGTGGAAGGAAACACATAGGACGAATTCTTCTGCCATCCCCACCCCCCCAGCAAGCAACCCTGTTGCATCACACAGCAGCCTGAGAAAGACAGCCATGAGTCATTAGCCTGAAGACAAAAATTAGAGTGTAATTGAAGGAAAATGAATATATTAAATGCTGGAGGGGTTTTTTTCTTTAAATTTGGCTGGAGAGACTTTGAAGGTACTTGAGGAATGTGAGGAAAGGTGAACATTGTTATGTGTTTGATGTAGGACTGCGAAAAATGTAAAGAGGAGAGAAATCTGAATCAAAGCTGACAGCTGTTAATTGAATAAATATTGAAGTTTTCCTTGTTAATTTTAGCCATTCTGACTGGTGTAGGGTATCTCATTGTGGTTTTGATTTATATTTCCCTGGTGTCAAGTGACACTGAGTGTTTTTTCATGTGTCTGTTGGCCATTTCTATGTCTTCTTTGGAGAAATGACTGTTCCGGTCTTCTGCCCATTTCTTGATTGGATTATTTGTCTTCTGGGTGTTGAGTTTGATAAGTTCTTTATAGATATTGGATACCAGCCTTTATCTAATATGTCATTTGCAAATATCTTCTCCCATTCTGTGGGTTGCCTCTTAGTTTTGTTGACTATTTCCTTTACAGTGCAGAAGCTTTTTATCTTGATGAAGTCCCAATAGTTCATTTTTCCTTTTGTTTCCCTTGCCTTTGGAGATGTGTCTAGCAAGAAGTTGCTGCAGCTAAGGTCAAAGGGGTTGCTACCTATGTTCTCCTCTAGGATTTTGATGGATTCCTGCCTCACATTTAGGTCTTTCATCCATTTTGAGTTTATCTTTGTGTATGGTGTAAGAAAACAGTCCAGTTTCATTTGTGAGGTGATGAGCCGATGAACACTGGGTGTTATATGCAACTGATAAATTATTGAACAGTATATTTGAAACTAATGATGTACTATATGTTGGCTTATTGAATCTAAATAAGGAATCAAATAAGATTTGTTTTATATATATATATAGAGAGAGAGAGAGAGGGAGAGAGAGAGAGATATCTTCTGGTGCAGAACAATCTATAAATGATAAGTGTTATCTCCTGTTCCCTTTTATAATGGCTTCAAAAAACTGACATTACTATTCATGACTTTATGGACAGAGCTTTTCTGAAGCACAGGTGACAATTGCAAATTTGTCCTCAAAACCACCCAAAACACAATTTGGATGGGATTTCCAATATATTGCTCTCAGAATCCAATGCCACACGTGAAACCAGCCCTCTAAGATCAGGGTCACCAGGGTTTTGACTTGCTTTCTTTACAAGTCTCAGTAAGACGAGGTGATAAAAGAATTATAAAGAGGCCAGAGTCTGTGGTGACTCAGCATGGGCTAAAATCTTCTACGGATGGCTCTCATTCCAAAGTTTCTACAGTAATTTGGTGGGAGGTATGATTGTAATAATCTCAAAATCATGAAAGTTGGCTTAGTTTTGAGATTTCTGCTCAGTGACAGAAGATAATTTGGTTGTTAAATTTGACTTTGAATGCCTTAGCAGAGTAGAAAATATGACATCAATATTAATGTGGGGATGAGGGGGAGGAGATACAAATGAATGACTCACATAATTCCTATCTGAGGATTTTCACTGTGCAGACCTGGATGATTCTGACCATGTTTTTGAAAAGAAGCAAATAACCAAAGGCCACTCAATCCTGTGCATTTAAATGAAATTCTAGGAGTACTGACATGTTCAAAATACTCAGTGTCCCGGGGCGCCTAGGTGGCTCAGTGGTTTAAGCCGCTGCCTTCGGCTCAGGTCATGATCTCAGGGTCCTGGGATCGAGTCCCACATCGGGCTCTCTGCTCGGCAGGGAGCCTGCTTCCCTCTCACTGTCTCTGCCTGCCTCTCTGCCTACTTATGATCTCTCTCTGTCAAATAAATAAGTAAAATCTTAAAAAAAAAAAAATACTCAGTGTCCTGTTCTTTGGAACTTCTGGTCCTGTCAATATGGCAGAGATAATGGGAACCCTACCTATATATAAAATTTAACAAGTACTTTTGAAATGTATGTCTGAGGTTGAATGAGTGAAGGAAATTCTCCAGGGCTCAGAAACCAAGCTGAGGCCGCTGTTGTTCCTGGAGTAGAGGGATGAAGGGAATTGTAAGAAAGCCATCAAATATGGAGCCCTGGAACCTTGGAAGATGGGCAATGAACATATGTTCTCTGCTTCTCAATATGAAACCAGTGAAAGTGTGAACCAGAAAGGAAAAAATCTGCCCACTGGCATCGGGAGATGCTAGGAAAGCTTATCTGCCTTAGCCTGGGCTTCAGGTGGAGCAAAAGTTGGTTTCTCTGGAAGTTTTAAATCCTAAGCCTCTGCTTCCCATGAGTTCACAGTTCAAATTTACAAACTCCCTTGGTCTGGTATACCCCAAGCCAAGAAGTTAGAAAAATAAGCACTAAAATAAATCCAAAAGAGTAGAAAGACAGAAATTCAAAAGTGTAAAAATGACCAAAAACAAAACCCAAGGCAAAGATACAGTAGAAAGGAGTAACCAAAACTGAAGTTGACTTTTAATCTATTAATAAAATGAACAAATCTCTGGAAAGATTAATGAAGAAAGGAATAAAGAAGGCAGAAATTGACACAGTATTTGGAATGGAAAGAGGACTTAACCATAGGTCCAACAGATACCTTAAAATAATAATAAAGTATTTTGAATGACTTTATGACAGTAAATTTAAAAGCAAAAATGGACAATTTCCTTTAAAAACAACATTGAAGCTAATGCAAGAATAATTCATTTTATTATTTTATTTTTCAAGAAGAATTTTTAAAAATATGAATATATCTATGACTATTAAATAAATTAAGTAATAACAGAGGTACCAAAGGGAGAGAAAGACAAAGAGAAAGAGAGAAAGAGGAAGGAAAGAATGGAGGAAAGGGGGGAAGGAGGGGAAGAGGGAGGGAGAGAAAGAAGACAGGAAGAAAGGAACGATGGAGCAGACTACATGTTGTTTTTAAGTTTACCAAATATTGAAGGAAGAATATAAGTTTAATTCAGTCTGCCAATTCTTGTTTTAGGAACTTTGCATTGTGATTATTAATACGTGGTATCATGAGCTAGTTGGGTTTATTTTGGGAATTGAAAGATAATGTGTCATTAGAAAACATTTTAGTGTATATAAAAAAAGAAAAAGAGCCATGGGAAAATTTTATAAAAATAAAAATTTTAGGTAATGGTAACAAGAGATTTATTTAGAGAAAGCTATACAGAAGTTCAGGCTTCAAAAACATCTGTAATGTTTTATTTCTTAAGCTACATAGTAGGTATATTGGTATTCACTTAAGCTAAATAGTGGGTTTACAAGATACCCTTTATATATCTTTTTGTATATCTGAAGTAGTTCATACTAAAAAAGTAGTCACATGAATGAAGGTGATTCATAACATTCACAGTTAAAAAGAGAAAAATTATATGCTCACATCACTAGAGGCAGAAGAGATATTTTTAACATTAAACATTCATCCATAGTTTGAAAAGACTCATCAAACTATAAATATCAGTGAACAGCCTTAAAGTGATTAAGGGTATCAACCAAAAACTACAGCAAACATTTTGAAGGTGAAATGTTAGAAGGAATAAGATAAGAATGAATGTCTGAAGCATTATACTTGGAAGTTCTAGCTAGGAAAGAGACAATTTAAAAAAAAAGGAATGAGGATTTGAAAAGAAGGAAACATTTGTCATTACTTGCAAACAATTTGATTGCTTATATAGAACACCTAAAAATATTTAATGATAAACAGGACCAAACAATGTTCAGAAAATTATTTGGTACATAATCCATACATAAAAATTAATTGCCTGCCTATAAATGAAAAGCTAACAATTAGAAAATACAATTTAACAAAAATTTCATTAATAGTAGCAACAAAAATCCATGGGATGCAGGGGTGGTTCTCATTCGCAAATCAATCAATGTGATAGAACAAATCAATAAGAGAAGGGAGAACCACATGGTCCTCTCAATTGATGCAGAAAAAGCATTTGACAAGATACAACATCCGTTCCTGATTAAAACTATAGGGATAGAGGTAACATTCCTCAACTTCATAAATCTATCTATGAAAAACTCACAGTGAATATCATCCTCAGTGGGGAAAAGCTGACAGCCTTCCCTTTGACATCAGAAACACAACAAGGATGCCCACTCTAACCACCGTTATTCAACACAGTACTAGAAGTCCTAGCAACAACAATCAGACAACAAAAAGAAATAAAAGGTAGCTTTCTTATACACTAACAATGAAAATATAGAAAGGGAAATTAGAGAATCAATTCCATTTACTATAGCACCAAGAACTATAAGATACCTGGGAATAGCCCTAACTAAGGAGGTAAAGGATCTGTACTCGAGGAACTACAGAACACTCATGAAAGAAATTGAACACACAAAAAGATGGAAGAGCATTCCATGCTCATGGATCAGAAGAATAAATATTGTGAAAATGTCTATACTGCCTAGAGCAATCTATACTTTAAATGCCATCCCGATCTAAATTTCAACGGCATTTTCAAAGTGCTGGAACAAATAATCCTAAAATTTGTATGAAACCAAAAGAGACCCCGAGTTGCTAAGGAAATGTTGAAAAGGAAAAACAAAACTGGGGACACCACGTTGTCAGATTTCAAGCTTTACTACAAAGCAGTGATCACCAAGACAGCATGGTACTGACACAAAAACAGACACAGAGTAGAAAGCCCAGATATGGACCCACAACTCTATGGTCAAATAATCTTCGACAAACTAGGAAAAAATATACAGTGGAAAGAAAACAGTCTCTTCCATAAATGGTGCTGGGAAGATTAGACAGCTATATGTAGAAGAATGAAACTCAATGATTCTATTACACCATACACAAAGATAAACTCGAAATGGATAAAAGACCTCAACGTGTGGCAGGAATCTATCAAAATCCTAGAGGAGAACATACGCAGTAATCTCTTCGACATCAGCCACAGCAACTTCTTTCAAGACATGTCTCCAAAGGCAAAGGAAACAAAAGCAAAAAGAAACTTTTGAGACTTCATCAAGATCAGAAGTTTCTGCACAACAAAGGAAATAGTCAACAAAACAAAGAGGCAACCCACGGAATGGGAGAAGATATTCGCAAATGACACTACAGACCAAGGGTTGATATCCAAGATCTATAAAGAACTCCTCCAACTCAACACACACAAAACAGATAATCACATCAAAAACTGGGCAGAAGACATGAACAGACACTTCTCCAATGAAGACATACAAATGGTTAACAGACATATGAAAAAATGTTCACCATCATTAGCCATCAGGGAGATTCAAATCAAAACCACATTGAGATACCACCTTACACCAGTTAGAATGGCCAAAATTAACACGACAATAAACAATATGTATTGGAGAGGATGTGGAGAAAGGGGAACCCTCTTACACTGTTAGTGGAATGCAAGTTGGTGCAGCCACTTTGGAAAACAGTGTGGAGATTCCTCAAAAAATTAAAAATAGAGCTACCCTATGACCCTGCAATTGCACTACTGCGTATTTACCCCCAAAGATACAGATGTAGTGAAAAGAAGGGCCATCTGTACCTCAATGTTCATAGTGGCAATGGCCGCAGTCACCAAACTGTGGCAAGAACCAAGATGCCCTTCAACGGATGAATGGATAAGGAAGATATGGCCCATATATACAATGGAGTATTATGCCTCCATCAGAAAGGATGAATACCCGACTTATATCAACATGGATGTGACTGGAAGAGATTATGCTGAGTGAAATAAGTCAAGCACAGAGAGTCAATTATCATATGGTTTCACTTACTTGTGGAGCTTAAGGAATAACACAGAGGACATGGGGAGATGTAGAGGAGAAGTGAGATGGGGAAAATCAGAGGGTGAGACAAAGTATGAGAGACGGTGGAGTCTGAGAAACAAACTGAGGGTTTTAGAGGGGAAGGGGGCGGAGGGATAGGTGAGCTTAGTGTTGAATATTATGGATGGCGCATATTACCTGGAGCACTGGGTGTGGTGCATAAACAATGAATTTTGGAATACTGAATAGAAATAAAATGAAAAAAATAATAGCAACAAAAACTAACAATCTAGGAAAAAATCTGATTAAACATATGTTTATCGAGAACATGGTAAATCTTTATTGAAAGGAATCAGTGGAAATCATACTATGTTTGTGGATGAGATGATTCAACATTACTAATTTGATAAGTCTTATCAAATAACCCTTTTTAAAAAAAGATTTTATTTATTTATTTGACTGCGAGCGAGCATGGACAGGGGGAGCAACAGGCAGAGAAAGAGGGAAAAAACAGGCTCCCCACTGAGCAGAGAGCCCAATGTGGGGCTCTATCCCAGGACCCTGGATCATGACCTGAGCCGAAGGCAGACACTTAACCAGCTAAGCCACCCAGGTGCCCCCCAAATTGCCCTTTTAATCAAATTTATTTCTAGTTAAAAATTGAGGAGGACCTTTGGTGGAATTTTATAAGCTGTGTCTCAGACTTGTACAAGAGAACAAATGACCAAGAATAGCCATATCTGTTTTGGAAAAGAATAAAATGGTGGGGGCTTATTCTATCTTGATGTCAAAATTTCATAAGCTGTAATAATTAAAATAGCATAGTATTGCTGCATGTATAGTCAAGTACATAAATGTTTTTAACCAAGAGCCCAGAAAAAGACACATTTATATGTAGAAACATGTTATATAACAGAATTATAATAGCAAATCTTACATGGTTAACCATATAAAAAGTGAAATTAGATACATACCTCATACTTTATACAAAACAAAAGCCTAAATGTGAAAAGCAAATCTTTAAAACTTTTATAAGAACATACAGGAAAATATTCCTATGGTTTTAGGTAAAATGGATTTTAAAAGACACAAAAATACAACTCATAATGGAAGAAGTCGATAATAAAATTTTATTGAAATTTAAAATCTTTACTTAACAGAAAGAACACCACAAAAAGCAGAACACCTGGGTGGCTCAGTTGGTTAAGCGTGTACCTTTGGCTCAGGTCATGATCTCAGGCTCCCTGCTCATTGTGGAGCCTGTTTCTCCATCTTCCTCTGCCTGTCACTCCCCCTGTTTGTACTCTCAATCTCTCTTTCTGACAAATAAATAAATAAAATCTTTGAACAAATGAAAAACATGGAATAGATTGGGAGAAAACATGTACCTTGCATAAAACTAACAAAGGATTCATATATAAAAAAGCCAGCAGACCAACAAGGAAGAGAAAAACAAGACAATTGAAACACGAGCAAGAATATAAATAAGTAATTTACAGAAAAGGAAACCCAAACAGCCGACATACATGTGCAAAGATGATCAACCTCCCTAATAATCAGAAAATGCAGAGTAGAACTAAATGAGGTACAATTTTACACCTTCTGGACTGGCAAAATTAAAGCGTCTGTCAATACTACATACGTAGTGAAGTAAATGTGGGGAAACAGGAACTTGTATACATTGCTTATGCAGAATGTAGGTTTATAAAATGGCTCTGAAGAGCAGTTTAACAATATATACTAAAGAGAAGATGCACATACTCTACAACCACACAGTTTTATTCTAAGCACCTCCTGTAACGAAACTCACATATGTGCCCGGAGATTTATAGTGTTAACAACAACACTGTTTGTAATAGCAAGAAGAAGAATCCTAAATGTCCATCGACAGGAGACATGGATAAATTGTGATACATTCTTTCACCGAAGTAGTATATTTCCATGCAAATTAATGAACTAGAGCCACATGAAGCAGGATACATAATCCCAAAAACCTAATGTGAGGAAGAAAAAAGCAAGTTACCATTCCACGCAGCATGGTAACATTTACATAGAGTTTAAAGCATGCAGAATGATACCGTATATTATTTATAGTTTAATCCATAAAGATGGAGTAAACATATGAAAACATGCAGGGAAATGCTCCCGATGAAATGCAGTACAGTGATTACCTCAAGAGACAGAAAGGAAATAGGAATGAGGGGCTCCAGTTACGTAAGCACTGTTTTATTTGTTAAAATGAATTCTAAAATGATTTTGACAAAACGTTAAGAATTGACGAAGGCTGATGGTAGGTACGGGGTGGCTTTTGTATCATTCTCTGTACATTTTCGCATCCTCCAAATTGTTCGTAATTTTCGAAGATGTTATGTTCTCTGTCACCAAGTTCCCTTTAATGAGGAGTTGACATTTATTCTCCCACCTTGCCATTTGTAGATGATTATACGCCTACAAAAAGAAATCCAGGAACTGAAGGATGAACTGGCCGTGGTCACTGGGGAGCAGAGAACAGAGGCGCTCACAGACGCGGAGCTCCTTCAGTAAGCCTGCAGACTTGTTTTTGGGTCTTTAACCGTGAAAGTTTGTGTTAACTTCTTTGTTGGCCCCAGTGTTACGAATTCACCTCAAAGCATTAAGATCTCCTGGGAGAGTCTGAAATTGCATGTAGGCGCCAGTTAAGAGTGGCAGCTTTCCACGAAAAGCTGGCTAAGGCTGGCAATGTTTTTGCCGCCTCAGCTTTGAGGGAGTAAAGAACAGAGCCCATAAAGGATGGGAATAGCCTTCTCATGCCAACCAAAGAGAAGGGCTTGTATAATAGTCATGCAATTTTAAAACATACACACCAAACACTCCTAAGCTGTGGATCTCAGATCTAAAAGGAATTCAAGAAACATCCTTTGTATTAAAAAGCATCTTGCTGCAAACACCAGTTTATCCCATGCCAATGTAGCTCTCTCCTGTAATAAATAGATGGCCCATATATTCAAGTTCAAACACTGGAAATGGGAATGAAAGCAGGGATTCAGGGCCTTTCGTATCTGCAGCCATCTGGCATATTGGGGGCACGGTGTGGCTCTCGTTTGCTCTCTGATCATGAGCCACGGTGCTGGGTTTTCTTGTTTCTGTGCAACTCACAAAGCATTTATGGAGTGATAATAATGGGCTGGGCTTAAAAGCTAGTGATATTCTCAATTTCCAAATGAGAAATAGAGCTACAAGAGATTTTTTCTAAGGGTTTAGTATCATTTCACCGAATCCTCTCCTAACAGAGAAAATGGTAAATAGTAGAGATGATGAAAGTGTTTTCTTTAAACTATTTCATGGCTATGCCCAGAGGTAGGCCTAAAGCTTGAGGAGCCTTAAGCAAGATTTCTGCTATAATCAAAGATTTCACTCCTCTAGGATACCATTTTGTAATTCTAGAACACTGTGTTTAATAACAGGAGAGGCTCCTAAGACTTTCCTTGCAAATTCGCTTTATGGCATATATGCAATTCAAGTAAAATACTTGCCCAAAGTCACATTTTGAAGAATTCCCTGTCACTCCTTGAAATAACTTGGGATAGCTTAGATATAGAGAAACTTCTCCAGGTTGAGTATTCCTTCACTCTGATGCTCCCTTCCCCCTCAAAGAAAGGAATTACCAATTATCATCTTTGAACATGTCTCTTCAGAACTGTGAACTTCAAGTCAGGGTTCAGAGAGGTCCTAGGCCTCTCAACCAAAGTTTAACATAGGAAATCTGTTGTAAGGAGATGGTATTATAGGAAATAACACAGCACCCCAGAGATCAGGAACAGCAGGGGCCCTATACTCCTGGGACTGGGGAGAGGATGGTAGAAGCTTATGTCAGTAAAGTCTAAGACTAGAACTGACCAGAGGACCTAGCCCATGATGAGTGCTGGGGCCAGGGAAGAGTGACAGGTGTTATCAGAGGCGTCATCCTGGCAGGGAGCCTGAGCTTCTCTCTCATATCACTTCCGGTCCTCCACCCATCAGCCCATTGGCTGAACTGGCCCAGAAACCAGGTGTTAGGAGGGTCAGGGAAGGTAGTTTCCTGTGATGCAGGGTCAAAGCGGGGAAAAATAGAAGTTGGATCCAAGAGCAAAAAGGAAAATGGCCAGCATGTCAAATAAGTGCCAGAGTTTTCTCCAATTCCACTATATCCTATCTGTTGTGCAGGAGGCTCCAGATAAGGATAAGATTATGCGTGTGCTAGTTTCAAGATGTCCAGTCCCTCCACTGTGCCAAATCTGAAGAATTTTAGAACTGATACAAAGAGACATCTGAATCTCTAGCCATACCAAGGAATTATACATAAACTTCTCAAGGGACTAAGGGGCTTCAAGGAATTCCTAGCAGATTGAAGGGTGGGGCCCACCCAGAGCCACCATGGAAAAGCTATATCACTCTGCGGGCTGGTGCCCTAGAGTGGGAGAAGTGTGGCAATAGCCTGCTACACTTGAGTTTGGTAGAGCACTCGTAGTGGGAGCAATTTGTCCTGTGGATCCCTGTGCGTTCCTTTTTCCCTTCTCCATCCAGGTGTTTACATCAGAGTTTAGGATGGAGAAATAGGGAAAGGCTCCAGGTAGCTGATGATATCCAGGATAAATTGAGGGCCTGACAAGCTCTGAAGCGAGCTGTTGTCCTCAGCTCTGCCTGTCCCCCGTTCCCACTGAAAGCAGCAAGGAGCACAAGCACCCATCACTGCTTAGCCCATCCTCCAAGACCAGCTGCCTTCTCAGAGAGTCTAGAAAAGATGAGCTCACAGTCGGAAACAACTAGACATAGAAGGACTGCTGACTTGGAGAAAGACCAGAACAAGTAGCCTAGTCTAAGCTTGGAGGGCTTCAGAACCAAACATGATAGGAAGAGTGATTAATACCTTTGGAGATGTAAAAGATGGCATTACATCCATGAAACAACAGGATCTTTATTTTTATAAAAGAGACTCAAGAGGAAATCTGAAAAATGAAGAAATGTAATGGTTACCACTAAGAACTTAAAGGATGGCTCAGGGGCAGCATGAAAAAACAGAGGGACAAATTAGTCAGCTAAGAGCAAGGCTAAGGAATTCTTCCATAATAAGATGAAAGGGTAAAGAGAAAGTTGAAAAGAATCTTAAAGAATAGCTCTAGCTTTACCAATATCTAACAGACGTTTTTTAAAGGAGAAATAGAGATAACACAGAGGAGCCAATGGTTAAATAAATATTCTCTTAAGAATTTCTTAGAACTAAGAAAAAAAAAGACATAAGAATGAAAAGGTTACCAGGTACTAAGCTGTATAATAATGTAGAAAAAATTTAAGACCTCAAAGTATAGGAAAGAATCCCAAAAGTTATCAAAGAAGAAAAATATCATTTACAATGAAGAATCTGATTTAGAGCAAACTTCTCATCAGCCTCTGTGGAGACAGAAACCTCTGGACCTCTGGTGCTGAAAAACAAAACAGAACAAAACAAAAACAGGACTTTGAATGGAGATTTCTGTATCTACCCAAATTAGCATTCAAATGCAAATGCGAAACAAGGAGTTTTTCAGACATACCAGCTTTGAGAAAGTTAACCACCCCAGTCCCTCTCTAGAAGAGATTACAACAGATTACGTTTTCACAAAAAGAAAAATGCTACAAAGTATAAAAAACAACAATGAGCAGATGTTATTTCTTTACGATACTTAATATTGTATTATATTTACATTGTATCTTTTACTGACCTGCTACTTCCCATATACACAGATGTTTTTGTTTAAAAGTTATTGACAACAATCAAATTTGCCATTCACAGAAGTTTGGGGGGGGGTAGACTGGAGAGAAATAAAAATGGGACAACTGATTTAAAATACTGAGAAACTCTTGGATGTAGTTGGTTTCCTTTGATCCACAGGTAACAATACATACACATATGTCAATTGAACAGATTCTCTATAGACAGTGTGTAGTGTTGTCTTTAGTTTTTCTGGGCACTTGGTTCATTCATTCATTCAACATTTATTATTCATCTAGTGTTTACAAAACTCCACCCTAGGCCTTGAGAGATGAACACAAGATGAACAAAACCTAGAGCAGGCTCTCAAGGGATTCACAATTTACTGGCACTGACAGACACAAGCACAAGTAATCACGATGCAAAATGTAAGTTATGAGAACATGTAAATAAAACACGAGATTGCAAAGATAGTAAGGATTAATTTTGAGTTCAGGATCCTCATGTAAAATTAGTTCTTGTGCTGGTAAGTAAACTTCCGTCGTTCCCAGTGAAATGACTTCTCTGCTGTCAAGCTAAGTATACCATATAGCATTACATCTTATTAATGACTTGTGATGAGCAGCGAGAGAGAACAAATGTGGCAAAAGGTTATACCCACTCTGCCAAAGCAAAGCACAGGGGTTCACAACCATCCAGTGCTCCACCTTGGGTGCTTGTTCATACTGATAGTAAAGATTTTTCAGATAATGTGGGGTTTTGTTATGGTTTTCAGTCTATTGTTGTTACAGTTATGTTTTGCCAGAATCTGCTGGATTGAATACTGGCACAACTTAAAATTCATCAGACTTAAGAGTCCCGTGTCATCGTAAAGTAAAAGAGAAAAGTTAAAATTTGTCTGACATGTGGCACTGCTATTTAATATCATTAGTCTGTGCTTCTTTGTCTTCTGGGGACTCTGGACATTTATTCAGGAGTATGACTCCGATCCAGCCTCTCATCGTGCCTGGACTCCATGGATGGTCAGGGTGGGAGGCAGATAGTGCTGTTGGAGAGAAGAAGAGTCCCATGGCTTGGCAGGACAGAATGTCAGAAATGTAGTGGCTTTGGTCTACGCTCTCAGTCCTGCTGTCCTGCTGTTTCCAGGCTTTATGCTGACTGGCATGACATAAGGACATTCCTATCAGGGATTCTGTGAAGGATATTAGAAAGCAGATATTTAATAGATAACCTATTCTATATTCTCTGTTATGTGCACTGAACACTTTGGAGATGTCTGTGAATATCTAGCCCTATCAGATTTTTTGAACTATTTCCTAACATTCTGGTTCTTAATGTAAATATTTGTTGCATTGACTTGGATGCTTCAACTGAAGAGGCTTACAGATGTCAGCCTCCAGTTATTGTGATATTTTTAGTTTACATCTTTTTTTGGGGGGGGGGCTGTGTAAATTTGAGAAGAGGCAGCTGGATGAAGGCTGGATAGCCAAGTTAATGTTTATACAGAGCTTCTTGGGTGAAGATTGGATTCTGATTGATTCTCTAAACACATACCTCTTTTTTTCTCTGGTTTAAAAAATTAATAAGCCTGTAGATCTCTGGTGAGGATGGAAGTATTATATCCTGGCCCAAGCCTAAATAGTAGAATATTTTCTGCATAGCAACATTTTACCTTTGAGATGGAATTGAAGTGGATCTCATGGGCTCAAGTCTGCCCAAAGTAAACTTCCGAACATCTGGATCCTTTTGTTTTTGTTTTTGTTTTTTTCTGTTTTCCTGTCAGCCTTATTGAGACATAATTGACATATAACATTGTGTGAGTTTAAGGTATACAATGTGATGCATTAATATATGTACATATTGTGAAATGGTTACCACAATATGGTTAGTTACACATCTACCACCTCACATGTGTCTGTGTGTGTCTGTGTGTTAAGAACTTAAAGATCTACTCTCTTAGCAACTTTCAAGTATACAGCGTAGTATTGTTAACTATAGTCACCATGTTGTATATTAGATCCCAGAACTTATTCATCATATAACTTGAAGTTTTTGCCTTTTCGACTAACATCTCCCCCGTTTCCTCTACCTCCCAGTCCCTGGCAAACACCAGTCTAGTCTCCATTTCTCTGAGTCCAGCTTTTTATTTTTCACACATACGTGACTTTATATAGTATTTGTCTTCCCTGACTTGTTTCTCTTAGTTATTTTTTGCAAGTCAGTCAATCCTTCATCCTGAATTTATTGAGCATCTACTCAATGCTAATCATTTTAATAGGTACTTTTGGCTTTTCAGGAATATAGGACATGGAAAAAAATTCTAAGCAGTGACAGTTTTAATAGGGACATAGTATATATAAACAAATGCACACAGTTAACACACACATGCACATATAAAACAGGGAATAAGCATATTAGTGAAAAGAATAAATGGACACTGAGAATTGTAAAACCTTAATTATAGTTCTAATTCTACTCATATTAGGTTTTTAATGACTCTCTAGATTTGGGTTTTCTCATGTATAAAGTAAGAGAAGTGGACTAAATGCTATCTGGGCGTCTTTCAGCTCCATGCTTTCAAATGTCATATCAGCTTATTACACATGGTTTAATATGTTATTTATTCACTATCTATGATAATGAAAAGCTCAATCATGTAGGAATTCAGAAATGGGGAAGTCATTACAAGTATCACCACTGAGGAAGCTAAATAAGCCTTAAAGGACGTCAAGAAGAAGAAGGTACCACACTAAGAGAAAGAGGAGAGACCACATAAAGGAAGGTGCTGAGAGGGAAAGAGCACAGTGTCTGTGAGTGCACGCATGTGCGTGTGCACGTGTGTGCATGTGTTGGGGGGCAGGGGACAGTGGCAAGAAACCAGTATGGAGGCGTGCGTGTAAGAGGCACTGCCTAATGAGGATCTGGATGAAACTGGCCTGGCAGGAGCCAAGGGTTCTCCTGGAAGAATTGAAGAACAGGGTTAGACACATAAGCAGTAATCTCGTGATGAGTTATGAACACCATGTGTAGAGGAGCTACTGCTTTATTTAATGGGGACTAGGAAACGTTGTGCTTGAGAGTACTGCAATTGATTCATTTATATAATAATGTTTATTATGCTCTTCCTTTGTGCTAGGCACTGTTCTAAGTGCCAGAGATATAGAAATGAACAAAACAAAGTCCTTGCACTCGTGGAGCTTACATTCTGGTGGGGAGAGAGATCATATACAAGATAAATAACTAAAATACAGAGCATTTCAGAGAGTAGAAAGTGCAAAAAGAAAAATAAAGCAGGAGTTGCAATTTATAGGATAAAGATTTTTTTTTAATGGCTGCTTATAGCAACAAGTAGATGTGATAGCAACAAATAAAATGAGCAGAAGTGAGAAATCAGAATGATATTACCATCAGGTATAGAGTGATGATGATAAAAGGCTCCAGTAATGACAGCAAAAACAGAGGACGAGACAAATGTGAGATACTTTATTGAGGAAAAATCAATGGAAGTGATGACTACCAATATAAAAGACAAAGAAGGAAGAATAGTAAAAGGTCAAGACTTTGGGTGAATTATCAAGGTTAGAAAAAGAAGCTAGTTGAAGGGGCACCTGGATGGTTCACTTGGTTAAGCGTCTGCCTTTGGCTCAGGTCATGATCCCAGGGTCCTGGGATCGAGCCCCACATCAGGCTCCCTGCTTAGCAGAGTCTGCTTCTCCTTCTCCCTCTGCTGTTCCTTCCTGCTCATGCTTTCTCTCTCTCTATCCAAAAAAAAAAAAAAAGCTGGTTAAGAATAAGAAATGTTCAGTTCCTGACATGATGAAGGAATATACAATATACAGAACTTTAAAGTTCTGGAACTTTAAAAGAAGGTTGAGGCTAAGACTTAAACTTTGGAATGACTCATATTGAGTTGATTTAATGCTGATGTCATAAGCCAGCTTAGAAATTCCCTGATCTGAATTGAAATATGCAGTAATCAGGATCAACAAGACCATTTCTCGCTACGTTCAAACTTACTGTAGGCAGCTTGCCAACTGAATTTACCTTTGTACTTGGCCACATCATATCCATTCCCTCCTTTATGTCAATGTACATATAATTAAATACTCCATTGTTGGTTATTTCCCAATGGGAAAAAAAATCTCCCTTCCTTTATGACTCATAGTGTTAATAATAAACAGTGTAGGAAGATGAGACATTAAAAGGATAAAAAGGGAATATTATGAACAACTTATAACAATATATTTACTAACTTATAAATCTGACAGATTTTGAAGATGCAGACTACTAAGGAGAAATAGAGAAACTTAATAGTCCTATATCTAGCTAAGAAAATGAATTTGTAATAAAAGCCTACCAACAAAGAAAACTCCAGGCCCAGATAGCATCACTGTAAATCCTGCCAAACATTTAGGGAATAAATAATACCAATTCTACACAAACTTTTTTCAGGAAACAGAGGAGGGAACAATTCCTAACTCATTTTATAGTCCAGGGTTGCCCTAATATCTTAAGTAGACAAATACATTTACAAGAAAAGAGAACCAGAAACCAACATCCCCTATGAGTAAAAATGTTTAAAAGATTTGCAACTTGAGTCTACCAAACATAAAAAAATTAATAAATCATGACCAAGTGGGGATTATTTCAGGAACACAAGACTGGTTTAACATTCAACAATCAATCAGTGAAATTTACCACGTCAACAAACTAACAACAACAATAACTAACAACAAGTATTTGATCATCTCAGTAGATGCAGGCAAGCATTGTACAAACTTTGACATCCACTCGTGGTGAAAGAATAGAAGGGAACTTCGATCACCTAAAAAGTATATTTATAAAAAACAATAGAGCTAATTTAACAATTAACAGTAAAAGAAAGAATTCTTTCCCCCTAAAATGGGAAATGAGGCAAGGAC
Source organism: Meles meles (assembly GCF_922984935.1). NCBI lineage: Eukaryota > Metazoa > Chordata > Mammalia > Carnivora > Mustelidae > Meles > Meles meles. The sequence continues at coordinate 88,271,317 of NC_060070.1, read as the reverse complement.
GTCTTTTCTTACCTCTTCAACATTATACTAAGAGATCTAGTCAGTGTAATACAGCAACCAAGACAAATAAAACACATAAAGGATTAGAAAGGAAATAATAGAAATATCTTTATTCACAGACAATATGTTTGTCTATGTAGAAAACTCAAAAAAAAAATCCAGAAAATAAAAAGGCAACTGGAACTAATAAATGAGATTAGCAAGATTGTAGGATACAAGGTCAATATACAAACCCAATTATATTTCTATATACTAACAATGAACAACTGGAAATTTAAATAAATCCAGCATCATTTATAATATCATCAAAACCCAAAATACTTAGTGGTAAATCTAACAAAGCATGTACAAGATTCATATGCTGAAAATGATAAAACATTGATGAAGAAATTAGAAAATGCTTAAGTAAATGCAAAAATATACTCTGTACATGGCTTGGGCTATTTAATGCTACAATGTCAGTTCTTCCAAAATTGATCTGGAGATTTAATGTAATCCCAACCCAAATTCCAGCAGGCTTTTTGTTTGTGTGTGGAAATTGGCGAGTTGCTTCTAAAATTCACAGAATTGCAAAGGACCTAGAATAGATAAAATGACTTTGTAAAAGAACAACAATCCATACTTTATATACAAACATTTGAAATGAACCATAGCTCTCAATATACAATGTAAAATATAAAATTTCTAAAAGGAAAGATAGAAAACCTTTGCGAACTTGAGTTGGGCAAAAAATGTATAGGACATAAGAAGCACAAATCATAAAAAAAAAAGATAAATTGGACTCCATCAAAATCTAAAAAATGTACTCTTTGAAGACACTTTAAAAGATTTTAAAAACACAGACTGGCAGAAAACATTTTCAAAACAGATGTCTGACAAAGGACCTGTATCCAAAATATAGTTTAAAAATGATCATGATTCAATAATAAGAAAACAAACAATAATATGGACAAGATATTTGAGCAGACATATATCACAGATAAAACAGATGGCAAATAAGGACGTAATAAGGTCAACATCATTAGTCATTAGGGAAATCAAATTAAAACCTTAGTGTAATGATACTATGTAATTTTTAGAATAGCTTTTTAAAACTAGCAATAGTCAATGCTGGTAAGGATGAGACCCTGAAACTTTCTTATGTTGCTGGTGGGGATGTTACATGGAGTCCCCACTTCGGAAAAACAGTTTTGCCATTTCTGGTAACATTAAATATTATACTTACCATAAACTTCAGCAATCCCATTACTAGGAATTTTTCTATGAGAAATGAAAGCATATGCCCACTCAAAGACTTCTACGTGAATATTCACAGCAACTTTCCTCAAAATCTCCTAGAACTGGAACCATCCTAAACCAGTGAGTGGTTAAGCAAATGGCTATATGGCCATATAGTTGAATCACACCCAGCAGTAAAAATGGAGTGAACTATTGATGCATTCAGCAGCTTGGGTGAATCTCAAAAGCATTATGCTAAGTAACAGAAGCCAGATACAGAAGGCTACATACTATATGATTCTATTTATGGGACATTCTGTAAAAGGCAAAAGTATAGTAAGAGAAATCAGATTAGTGGTTGCCAAGGTTGCTGGTGGGGGCCGGTAGGAACTGATTACAGAGGAGCAAGAGGGAATTGTTTAGGGTGATAGAAATACTCTGTATCTTGATTTTAGTGGCAGTTACATAACTATACACACTTGTCAAAATGCATAGTCTACACATCTAGAAAAGGTGAATTAAAAATTTTACTACCTGTAAATTTAACCTCAACTAACCTGACCTTTAAAAACAACTTGAAAAATCTGTATGATAAAAAGTAATATAAAATTTTAAAACCAGTCACTAAATACAGCAAAGTGAAGTAAAACAAACCATACAGTGAGGAATTTTCCTTACGTAAAATTGTGCTGTAGTTAGTTTAATAATAGAAACTTATCTTTAACTATAAGCTCCTCAGAGCACAGAGACATATCTTTTTACCCTTAATTACTGCATGCCCAAATTGAGGAGGACTCCCTCAGTTTCCTGCTCTGCTACCAACCTGAGTATGTCCTCCCCACCTCCTTCCTTCCTGTTGCAGTCATATGTCCTCTCTCCTGCTTAGAGCTCCCCTCACCAAACGTGCTCTTAGTCCCAGTCCCTTCTACCATCTCAGGAACATCCATTATCCTTCTTTTCTTTAATCTTCAAGTTTTCCCCATATATATATATATAGATATATATATATACACATTCTTTCCTTCTTGAAGCTCAACTACACCAAGAAGTTCCTTTCACTCATGGTGTCCATTCCATTCCGTCATCCTCAGCACCCTCCGATCTGGCTTTTACCACCTCACGCTGAAGAGCCATTACAGTTACTGATGACTTACATGTGGACAAATGTAATGCGTCAATTTCAACCCTCATCTCTCTTAACCTGTTGGCAGCATTCATCATTATTAACAACCCTCTCACTGACACACTGTCTTCTTGGGACCTTCCCCTCCCCTGATGCTCTTTGGCTTCCCTCGCATTCTCCTCCATTTGTGTTGGCATTCCTTAAGGTACTATTGCAGGACCTCCCTTCTCTCTTTACTTTATATTTTTTCCTAGGTGATCTCATCAACAGCCACACCCACCCCCCATGACTCCGATTTATTTTTCTAGCTCACATTTTTTCTTCTCTGAATACCACACTTATCAATTGCATTGCCTATGTGCCAGCACACTCTGAACTCCACCTCCCCCAACTGAACACTAATCTTTCTCCAGACCTGGTCTCTGCCTCTGTATCCCCATTAGTCACTGTCATTGCCAGCCCTATAATTTCCCCAGCCAGAAACGTGGAATTTACCTGTGGCTCTACTTTTCTTCTCACCTCCATCCCTGGCAAATCCAACCCACTGGGAAGTCCTTTTGACTCTGTCTTCAAAGCATGTCTTAAATCAGACAACTTCACACCCACTCCAAACCTCGGCCACCTTCTTTTCACTAGTAAAATGGTGCCATAATAGGTTTTCCTGAATCTACTTTGCTCCGTCTAATTCTTTTTTTGTGCAACTAGAATATTCTTTTTTTTTTTTAAGTGAAGTTCTTATCATTTGACTCTTTCTAAGACTCTTTAGTGACTTCTGACTTCTCATTGTTCTTGGGAAGAGACGAGATTTCTTTCTATGATCTGTAAGTGTCGGCCCCATCTGACCCTTTTCTGTGTTTTCAGCCACATTTCACACTCCTCTCCCCCTTGTCCCTGAGCTTCAATGGTACTGGCCTTTTGGTTCCTTGAATATTTCATTCTGTCTCTTACCCTGGGGCCTTTGCACATGCAGTTGCTTCTGCCTTCTGATTGGGATGACCTGTGTCTGCATGGGGACACACACACATACATCTTGATTTGTTTGTTCTACTCCTCCTCCAAATCTCAGCTTAAATTCTCCCTCCTTGGTTGATCTGCAGCCCCAACTAAATAATGAGAGGTTTTCACCTTTTCTGTACTTTTCCATCAGAATGCTTATCTCTGGTTAGAATCATGTACCTGGAGTATTGTTTGGTTGTTATCTGTTGTCCTCCACCACACTGAAAGGCCTTTGAGGCTATGCCTGCTTACAGTGAAAGTACACAGCACCTTAATTTGTATCATTTTGTGGCACATAATCAAAGAATATGCAGTGAATATTAATACAGCAAAGAGTACGCATAAGCTACATTATGCAGGAAAAAGCTTAAGAGGTATTTGACCCACTCATGAGCACTTAATCACACAATTTGAGAGATGGAGCTACTGAAATCCATCCATGCAAGCACATATCACCCTGAGCAGATGAGGCCCTAGTTTGGTGTGTAGTTTACCAAATGGGAAGTGGTTCCTGCAGTGACAGGGTCACTCCTACTGTTCGGGAGTTCCCAGATTGCTCTTGCTGGGCTTATTGCTCCTCTTGGGAAATAATGCCATCCTTCCAGACTGAAACAGTTGGTAAAGCTGGCAGCTGTGCTGGAGTTGACCCTCAGGCCCTTTAACCAAGTGCCAAATAGAGAGTAGGCCTTCACTTTCCATCCTTGGGGCTATCTATACTCTGTGTTGGGGCTCATTTGGAGATTGCTATCTGATGGGATTTATTTGTTTATTCTTTGTCAAGTTAAATAATTTAAGACTAAATATAGTTTGAAATCAAGCACATTGTATTATCAGAAGCATGAACACAGAATTTGTTTCAAAAGAATGGATCTGTACTAATAAAAGCTTCCTTGATGTCCAAACTTCTACTTGGACATATAAATGAATATACGTGAAGGAAGAATTCTAAATCTTCATTTTCCCACCAAATGAATCTCACTTTGAAGTAATTTATACTTTCATTCATTCTTTCTAGTGAAGAAACCCTCACCGGGTACCAACGATCCCATGTCAGGTACTCTGTTAGGATCTGGGAGCCAGGGGCAGATGACCAGACATACATGCTTCCTGGTGATGCTGAGCTGCTGTCAGAGACACTTGGGTCCAAGATGGGGAGGGGAGTTTTTGTAAAGGGCAGGGGAATAGGGAGGAAAGACTTTATAGAGGAAGTGACACACAGAAAACCCATTAGTGCTTTCATCCTCTTGCAGTAAGCATTTCAAGGTGACTTCAGGAGAAGTCATTTCCACCACAGTTAACTTGAAGTTAATTTTTTTTTTTATTCGACTAGTCTAATAAAAGTTTAATTGGGTTCAGTTCCTCAATTTGTTTGAACTGGATTAAAACCATAAAATAGATTTCAACTCCAGATATAGTGGCTCTCCTGAACCTAAAATTTGATAACTTGTTCCCCAAGGTATGGGACAGAACAATTAAAATCAAGACCATCCCATATAATTTGAGATATACCATCACCATGGTTATAAGTCTTGTATTGTACCCTCAGACTATTCAAGAAATGAGATGAAGCAGACAAACAAATAAATAAATCCCCACAATATTGGAGTTAATATAGTTCTAGTGAGAATTAGATACCAAACCAGTCTTTTGTGGGAGAATCTCTTGTCAGTACTTAACTCTGGATACTTTATCCTTTTTATATTCAGTTTATTGTCACTGGCCTCCAGAGTGGTTTTATTTGTCAAGCTGTTATTAAAAATATGTTTCAAAATCATAACTTATTCTGTGTAAGTCCTGTGACATGACGAGCTGTCCTGATTGGTCTCTGGAAGAGTCTTCACTGTGGAGGCAGGGAGGAATGGATTTCAGGAAACCATGCTCCTCAAGGATAGAAGAGAGAGAGAGGAGGTTGTGGGGAGAGAGAGAGAGAGACAGTGGGGGAGAGAAAGAGAGAAGCCCAGGCAGGAGTCTGAACAATCTCTTGAAAATTGTTTGTAACAGGACTGAACTTCTTCCTGTATCAGATTGCTCATTAGAAAATGAAAAGTCTCAAGAAATTTTGTGTCTAATTTCTTGTCATTATGGATGAAATTATCCCATTGACAGTGATATGGATTATCTCTGATTCTCCAGAATCTCCTCCCAGGACCTGCTGGGGCTGCCCATGGTCTGGCCCCTGGCAACTCCTGTTCCGACCTCCATTCTCTCTCCCCCTGGCCTCCTCAACCAGGAAATGCTCCTGAAATGCTCCTCCCTCACTTCATTACTCAAGTGTCACATTATCAGGAAGACTTCCTTCCCAGGCCACCTTATCTAAAATACACCTTCCCTTTACTCTTTATCCCCTTTATATGGAGTTATTTTTCTTCATAGCAGCAACAGGATTTTTAATGTTTCATTGCCCATTGTCTGTCTCTGCCTCTCTGCCTACTTTGTGAGGAATTGGGCTTTGTCCATGTTTGCCATTATGTCCCTGTCACCTAAAACAGTACCAGGCCCATGAATATAATGTGTTGAATGAATTAGTAAACACTCTGTGGGGGGTCTGCGTTCCATCTCTGGCTTTTTTTTTTTTTTTGGTAAGATTTTATGTATTTATTTATTTATTTAGAGAGAGCATGAGCAGATATCTGGAGACTCCATGCTGAGCAAAGAGCCCAATGTGGTGCTTGTTCCCATTACCCAGAGATCATGACCTGAGCCAAAATCACACTCAACTGACTGAGCCACACAGTGCCCACTGACACCCACCCCTTCTCTGGCTTTTTACCTCTCCAGGGCCCCACTCAGAGCAGCCCCCTGGTGTTGTGTGTGAGCAGGGCCCCTCAGAACTAGTCTCTGTGATAGAAAGCACTTCCTGACATTCATATTCAACTTCACTAGTTTGGGATCCACGGTCTGCTAGGCCTTTGAAGGATTTATCAGTGTGAATGATGAGGAATTTTTTGCAATATTCAGAATTTGGCCCACAACTATTTTTTGACCTTTGTCCAGAGTTACCGAGATCAGGCAGAGAAAATTTATTGGAATGAACTGAGTCAGGAGACTCAAATTCTAATTGTGACCTGTCTTCTAGCCTACTGAGATGTGTTACTTAAAATGTTCACTCCACCTCAATTTTCTAATCTTAGGTGTGTGACCTTGGGCAAATTATATCATCTCTGTGTGTCCCAGGTATTAATCTGTTGTAACAGAGGAATAATGGTATCTAACCACAGTGCTGTTCTGAGGGTTGATAAAGAAACCCATGTTATGCACTGGACACAATTATTATTATTATTTTTTTTTCCCTATGATTCTTTGATATAATTTTTACTGCTGCTGAAGAATCTCTTATATTTTGTCAGGCTTCTTTACCTAGAAATGAAGGAGGAAACCAGATTTTAATATCTCTCTTTAGAATATATATGCAGTCACACATTCATGCACAAAGGAGCACCAGAAGGAAGCACCACAAAAATGTTATTGGAATTACCAGTTTTTTGCTTTGTTTTCTAGTTCTTTTTACTTGACTCTTATTTCCTAAAATTTCTGTGGAAAATTAAAGTTTACTTTTAAAAGAACAAATGTCACCTGTCTGTTTTACAGCTCCGAGTGGCAAAATAAGGTCATTTCACCAATTAATGAACAGCAGAAAAAAAATGCCCTTCTTTGTTAATTCTACTTTTACACTAAATTTCACAGCTGAATTAAAAGCAAATGTTCTCTCTTGGCATATTGCGAATTATTGCACAACCCACATAGTTGGTCCTGAGATCTAAATTACATCTGCTTCTGGAATTTTAACTTTAGTTTTACAGTTAATATTCATATTATTTTTTGTATATTTGGGCTATAATATTGTGTATTATTAATCAGTCGCTTCAGAGTGGTGCTTTTCTTAGACAGTTGATATAAGACTGTATATCTAAATGGCTAAATAAAACAAAACCTATAAATTACCAGAATGGAATGTTCATAAAATGCTTCCAAATTGGACTTGCTTGCTTTGCATCTTACTGTCCATTTCCTTAACCATAACAGTGCTCTACATACTCCAAAAGTGAGAAAAATTTGTTGAAACTTTCCAGATAATTTGGAAAATTAAAGATAAAGTAGCAGCCTGAATCATAAAGAGAACCGATGCCTAAAGTTTTTATTTGTATTTAAAGTAGCATTATAAATTGGAATAAAATCTTTGTAAATATATGTATGTAATTTTACACTATGTAGTGTGTATAAGTATATAAGGGATGTGTACTTACAAAAATTCTGAAAAACAGAGACAGACAAATAAAAAAGCTATCTGTATATGCACGGGCCCATATCTGACTGCTTGAGAATCATGCCAGAGCGAAAAGCAAATGCTTTTCTCTTGAATGTTGTTGGTGAAGGCTTTTCCCCAGGTGACTTTGCCAGCCACTTGTAGATGTTTTATCCAATATTAAGGCATATCCTCCAAGCCCCTATTCTCTCCCCCCCAACCCTTTTCTTTAGGATCCCTACCAGCTGGAATTCCCCATATCTCTCTGTGGACATTCAATGTGAATAGTTTAATTTATTTTAATAACTTCATACTTCTTTCAGGTACTTCCCAGTTGTTTTTATTTTGAGTCCCCTATTCTTTCTTTCCAATGCTGGATGTGTCAACAAAGCCTTCTGTTTCCCGTTTTCTGAATTTAGCATTTCAATATCTGTATAATAGCTGTACTAAAAATATACAAACATACAATTATTAGTGAACGTCCTAAAATCTTATAAATGGGCAAGATGGATTGAGTTGAGATTTTGTGGCTGTCATTACTGAGAAAGATTTGTTTGATTACTTGTTTTTGGGGGGGCAAGGGAAGGCTAACTTGTCTTATGACCTTAGGAACCTAACCTTTGGGTATGTAATATAGCTCATTTGCTTACAAATCTGTGAACTCCTGAGAGTCCAAGAGAACAGTTTGTCTTGGCTTCATCCCTTGAGGCTGGGGAGAGGACATGTAAAGATTTCTCCTTCTATTCTAATCCTTGGCCCAGCTGCAGCTGAAAATTGGCAATTCAGTTCTATCTGGGACTTAATTATCAGTCCCTGAGTATTATTTTTTTTAAAGATTTTATTTATTTATTTGACAGAGAGAGATCACAAGTAGGCAGAGAGACAGGCAGAGAGAGAGGAGGAAGCAGGCTCCCTGCTGAGCAGAGAGCCCCATGCAGGACTTGATCCCAGGACCCTGAGATCATGACTTGGGCTGAAGGCAGAGGCTTAACCCACTGAGCCACCCAGGCACCCCAGTCCCTGAGTCTTATTAAGCACATCACAGCACTAGGCTAGAAGCTGCAAAGATGTAGAAGCATAAAGCATGGTGCCTGGACAGAGGGAACTATGTGAGGACATGTGACATCTGCTTTTGAAAAAACAAAAAAGCAAATTAAAGATTAAAACATGTAAATGATCATGTACAGAATAAGCAATAACAACCAGGAGCATAAAGAACTTAATGAAAAGAAAGATTAATTAATTACCCAAATAACTTTCTGTATAGATCAAGCTTTCTTAATAAAATGTAAAAGTGGCCTGCTTGAGGAATTGTCCAAACTCAATATGAAGGAAAACTCTTAAGGACTCTCAGAACTGCTACCAAGTTGTGTGGAATCTAGAATTAGACAACTGGCTTTTATTTTTCAGTTTCTCTGTACAGTATGGGCACCCATGCTTCTTCTCTGTGTCCAGGATGGATAGCCATCCCCCTGCCGTTCAGGTAAAGATCTGAGAACTTGTAAGAAAATCCAAAGACTTTTTTATATATTAATGAACCCCAGCGCAGGACATTCCAGTGCCAGTAAAGTTAAGAATGCTCCCAAATGGAACAGGGGTAATTTGTGTCATTCACTGGACTATGAGATGGTGACTGTTTTGTATTCAGCTGAACATTGATATAAATCCTACTTCTTTTTTAATTCTACACCTATTGATAATGGTAGTTTGACAGACCCTTTTAGCTTGGCACAATATCATGGAGAATTGTCTCCAAATAACATAAATAAGAGTTCATGGTATACCTCCAACTCCCAACAGAGGCACACCAAAATAAAATGTAAGACGCCTCATGCAAGTATTCTGTTTCTACCTCCAACTGACTCTAGGCTTTCTTATAGAAACCCTGCTTTATCGCCTGCCTTTACATCCTTATTGGTGAAGGACAAATATCCCCCAAGACCATACAAGGACAGGCTCTTAGCCTACCCTGATTGGCTTAGCAGACAACCTGTCCAAGTTCTAGATGACCTAACTCTAAGGAGCTAAGCTCAATGATGACTCAAGACTGGGTGTTTTTGTATTTTATTCCTCAGAGTACAACATACCTTTTTTATTGTACTTTGCTGTATGGCACTTTGCAGATGTTGCGTTTTTTTTACAGATTGAAGATTCATTACAACTCTACATCAAGCAAGTCTACTGGCACCATTTTTCCAACAGTATTTTCTCCCTTCATATCTCTGTGTCATATTTTAGTAATTCGTACAATATTTCAAATGTTTTCCTTGTTATTTAATTTGTTATGGTGCCCTGTGATTAGTGTTCTTTGGTATTACTACTGTAATTGTTTGGGGACACCACAAATCATACCCATGTCAGATGGCAAACTTAAATCAACAAATGTGGTATGTGTTCTGAGTGCTCTACCAACCAGCTGGAACACCTGTCTCTCTTCCTCTCCTTGGACTTCCCTATTCCTGGAGACACAACAATATTGAAACAGGCCAGTTAATAACCCAACAGTAGCCTCTATGTATTCAAGTGAAAGAAAGTCACATGTCTCTCACTTAAAATGAAAAGCTAGGAATGATTAAGCTTAGTGAGGAAGACATACCAAAAGCCTAGACAGGCCGAAAGCTAGGTCTCTTGCACCAAACAGTTAACCAAGTTGTGAATGTGAATGGAAAGTTCTTGAAAGAAATTAAAATTGCTACTCCAGTGAACACATGAATGATAAGAAAGAAACAGCCTTATTGCTGATATGGAGAAGATTTTAGTTGTCTGGGTAGAAGATTAAACTAGCCACAGCATTCCTTTCAGACAAAGCCTAATCCAGAGCAAGGCCCTAACTCCAGTTCTATGAAGGCTGAGAGAGGTGGGGAAAGTACAGGAGAAAGGTTTGAAAGCATGGGGTTGGCTCATGAGGGTTAAGGAAAGAAGCTGTTTCCATAACACAAGTGCAAGGGAAGCAGCAGGTGCTGGGGTAGAAGCTGCAGTGAGTTCTCCAGAAGATCTACCTATGCTAATTGTTGAAAGTGGCTACTCTAAACAGCAGATTGGAAGAAGATGCCATCTAGGACTTTCATAGCTAGAGAGGAGAAGTCAGTGCCTGGCTTCAAAGCTTCCAAGGACAGTCTGACTCTCCCATTAGAGGCCAAGACAGCTGGTGACTTTAATTTGAAGCCAATTCTCATTTACCATTCGGAAAATCCTAAGGCCCCTAAGAATTATGCTGATTATGCTAAATCCAACTGTAAATTTACAGGCTTTACAATCCTGTAAATCCTGTACAGGATTTTACAGAGCAAATCCTGTGCTCTGTAAATGGAACAAACCCTGGATGACAGCACATCTTTTTACTGAATATTTTAAGCTTTAGCTAACATCTACTACTCAAAAGAAGTGATTCCTTTCAAAATATTACTGCTCAATGACAATGTACCTGGTCACTCAGGAGCTCTGGTGGAGATGTTCAATGAGATTAATGTTGTTTTCATGCCAGCTAATACAACATACATTCTGCAGCCCACAGATCATAGAGCCATTTTGACTTTCAAGACTTATTCTTTAAGAAATATACTTCATAAGGCTATAGCTTCTATGGATAGTGATTTCTCTGATGGATCTGGACAAAGTCAAATGAAAACCTTCTGAAAAGGACTCACCATTCTAGATACCATTAAGAAACATTTGTGATTCCTGGGAAGAGGTCAAAATATCAACATGAATAGGAGTTTGAAAAAAGTTGATTCTAACCTTCATGGAGGACTTTGAGGAATTCAAGATTTCAGAGGAGGAAGTAACTGCAGGTGGGGTGTAAATAGCAAGAGAACTAGAATCAGAAGTGGAGACTGAAGATGGGACTGAGTTGCTGCTGTCTCATGATCAAACTTGAACTGATGAGGAGTTGCTTCTTAAGGATGAGAAAAGAAAGTGGTTTCTTGAGATCTGCCCCTGGTGAAGATGCTGTGAAGATTATTAAAATGACACCAAAGGGATTTAGAATCTTCCATAAGCATACCTGATAAAGTAGTGGCAGAGTTTGAGAGGATTGGCTCCAATTTTGAAAGACATTCTACTGTGGATAAAATGCTATCAAACAGCATCTCATGCTACACAGAAATTGTTCATGAAAGGAAAGGTCAATCAATGTGGCAAACTTCGTTATTGTTTGATTTTAAGAAGTTGGCACAGCCACCCCAGTCTTCAGTACCCATGACCCTGCTCAGTCAGCACCATCAACATTAGGAAATTCTCTCCACCAGCAAAAATATTGTAACTCACTGAGATCTCAGATGACTAACATTTTTAAACCATAAATATTTAAATTAAGGTATTTACATTGCTTTTTTAGACATAATGGTATTTCACACTTAAAACACTACAATATAGTGTGAACATAACTCGTATACATGGGGAAACCAAAAAAATTCATTTGACTCGATTTATTGTGATATCTGCTTTATTGTGGTGGTCTGGAACCAAACCCACACTAGCTCCAAGGTGTGCCTGTATTCTTTATTCTCACTCCCATCCTCTCAGCCTAATTTCCTTATGGTTCTCTTTGTGTTTATCATGAACTGATCATATGGATGACCATAACCTCCAACTCCAGAACTTGTCACTATTAATGTCAAGATAGCTACTGCCGATTGTATAATTTCTTCAGTTTCCTGGAAGAATAAGATTTCCCCTTCTCATTTATAAATCCACCTTATACTATTACTGCTTTCCCACTGCTTTGCTCATCCAGGTACTTTCCAGATCCATCAGCTAGCATGCACTGTGCAGAGTTCAGTACTGTATATTTACTTTGCTATAGAATCTGAAACTCTAATTGAAAATTGCAGCCACGTTTCCCTTTTTTTGTGCATCTCACTTTTTCTCATGTTCCCTATTTAATAACCATAACTCTTCCTATAAATGTGGAGGAAGAAAGCAACCATCAGGAGACCAAGACATTGCTAATTATCATAGAAAAGCAGATTAAAATGAGATGCAATTTTTTGCCAATCTTATTGGTATGATATCCCATGTCAGGGAGGGCATGGATGAGCTCCTACACTGGAGGTAGAGTGGACAGGGCCAAAGGTGGGTGGTCCAAAGGACTGGGTCTGGGGTAAATCCCATGTAACATTTTTAGCTTGTGCCCTCTTCCTGGACAGTCCTAAAGAGCATTTCTCCAAACTTTTTCAGCGAGTATACTTTTTGGCTCAGTAATTTAATTTCTAGAAATTTGTCCTTAAAGACAAATGTACAAAGATGTATGTATGAAGTTGTTTTTTACACCATTTATAATAAGGAATTGGGTTTTGATACATTCATTTAATTGACTGTAATGCAGTAATTTTCAATGTCAGTGAAAATCTGTGTAAATATTGACATGGGGACACTTCCAAACTATGTGTTCTGTTACTTTGTAATCAAAAAAATGCATTTTTATGTATACACTTACACACACACACACACATATACACACTTATAAACTAGTCTAGAATTGTAAACACCAGAATTTTACCATCTTATCTCTGGGCTCAGTGGATTGGGCCGCTGCCTTTGGCTCAGGTCATGATCTCAGGGTCCTGGGATCGAGCCCCGCATTGGGCTCTCTGCTCTGCAGGGAGCCTGCTTCCTTGTCTCTCTCTGCCTGCCTCTCTGCCTACTTGTGATCTCTCTCTCTGTCAAATAAATAAATAAAATCTTTAAAAAAAAAAAACTGGGGCACCTGGGTGGCTCAGTGGGTTAAAGCCTCTGCCTTCGGCTCGGGTCATGATCCCAGGGTCCTGGGATCGAGCCCCACATCAGGCTCTCTGCTCCGCTGAGAGCCTGCTTCCTCCTCTCTCTCTCTGTCTGCCTCTCTGCCTAGTTGTGATTTCTCTCTGTCAAATAAATAAAAAATGTTAAAAAAAAAAATTAAAAAAAAAACTGTTTGCATTGGGCATGCATCATTTTTTGATCAGATGAAATAACAGTATTTAAATCCTGTTAAAGATATAAAAGTGAAATATTTTCTAGCTCATAACATTTTCCATAAGTTATAATCAAATCACTCAGCAAACATGCATTAATAATTATGATAAAAATAAATGCCATGTATTGAGCATTTGCCGATAGGCATTTCATTAATTTTTTGTATGCATAATCAGATAAAAACTCCACAATAACTTCATGAGGCAGATAATATGTGGCTAGCAAGATGAGATACAGAGTCAGAATGTGAATCCTATTTTTGTCTGTCTCCCGAGCTGCTCTTTTGTGGCTCTTGAGCCACAAAGATGTAAGGTGTTGTGATGACTTGCACCTGAATCCTGTTTCTGAGAGGATTACAGGGCAAAATGCAAGCCCTGTTCTAGAACTGGCTGGATTTCTCTGTATTGCTCACTGTCAGAAACTAATGTCTGTGTAGAATTCTGTGTTGTCTTCACTGTTGTTCATTCACTCTGTCAAATAGAAATGGTCTTGTCTAGACTGTCCAATAAGAGACAAGGAAAGGACCTATATGTTTCCCCTTGTGGGGAAATGTACCCCACTTTGTGTCCTAGGGAGTTGGCTTCTGGACTAAGATGGAGAACAGGGCCATAAAGTAAATATCCGCCCACTGCTGTTGGCTCATTTTTGGTGTGTTAGAAGTGTATTAACCAGTGCTTGTTTTAATATGAGACAGTTTATGTAGAAGTAACCACAGCTGATAAAACTCAAGAGTTCATGCCAATAATGAAATTCCTCATAGTTCAAGTAATCATGGGGCCACTAACCTATGAGGTAGTTGCTAAGAAACACAGGGACAGATTCTAATTATTCTTATTAGCCACCATTTGGGTCAAATGACTAACTTTTCCAAAGTTCATTCCTTCATTCTTCTTTGTTATCAGCCAAAGGGGAATAGCGGAAATGTATGGGATTTTTTGTTTCAGTCAGTATCACTGATTTCACAGAAACATGTTCTCAGAAGGCTTATGTTGACTATGTCACACAACTAGAAGTTCAGATGGCTTGGGAGAAACCCTGGGATCTCCTCATGCCTGACCTCATAAATGCAGGATGTAGTTTTCGTAGACTCCCTGGGTGACCCTGTTCTGCCCATGACTTCCCCAGGCACCCCTCCAGGTGCTGAGTAGAATCTTCTTCCTTGTATGAGCTAAGCTTTGAACCAAAGCATTGTTGTTTCTTCACGGGGTTAGGAAACAACAGGTTACACATACTTGTTTCTAAAAGATTTGAGTTTGATATTCATGTTTTAACATTCTTGTTCTTTTCTTGAAAAAATATTTATGACTTTCATAAATATTCTTTGCCGATAATATATAGGTTTGTAATAACTTATGTGGGACGGGTTTAGCTGTTGATCCTCTCCTAAGGTATGATTTCTTCTGATTCTAGCTTAGGCACCCTTCTCTCATGGTTCCCGTTCTTTTTAAAAAAGATTTTATTTGTTCGTTTGTTTGTTTGTTTGTTTGTTTATGGGGATTGAGCAATGGGAGAAAGAGAGAGGGAGAATCTCAAGCAGACTCTGCACTGAGTGTGGAGCTGGACACAGGGCTTGATCCCAGGACCCTGAGAACATGATCTGAGCTGAAATCAAGAATCAGACACCCAACCAACTGAACCACCCAGGCACCCCTTTCCTGGGTCTGGTTCTATCTTTCTGGTTTGAATGTTAACCCATGCTTTTGTTGTTAAGGCAACTTATCTGCTCAGTCCATAAGTGCATTTTAAGATTCAGACTTTCTACCACAATTACGCTAGCTCAGCAGTGTGTGCAATGTAAGTTTCCTTGCTTTAGCTATTTTTATTTCTGCTTGCTACAGCTCAGTTCTGTACAAAGGCAGGACATCTTAAAGAGTCTGACTTGGATCAGAAAATGCCCAGCAAACAACTTCTGCCTCTGAAAAGGCTGCGGCATCAGAGGCACAAAAAAGGACTGTGTCCTCAGCCCACAGCAGGGGCATTAGATAAAAGAAGGTCCTTTATGCAGGGATGGCCAGGAAGGGACAACAAAGATGAAGTTAGTGACAGACTCTGGCTTTAGGGAGCTTCAGTCATGTAAGAGAGACAAGTACATGAATATACTAAAGGTGAAAGGTAACCCCTGATACAAAAGTGCTGGGATAATTGGAAGGGCAGAAATTATGTTTGAGTGGGAAGATCAGGGATGACTTTTAACAGACCTGTGAATTAAGACAAAATTTAGGAAAGAAATTTGGGCAGGGAACACATTTCAGATAGAGGAGGATCAAAAGGAGCAAAGCTATAGTCTGGTCTCCTTATTTTATAGATTCATAAACAGATCCAGAGAAATGATGTGACTTACGAAAGATAACTACCAAGTCAGATTTTTTCCTGAGAAAATCAGCCTGCACAAATTCTGCCTCCCCAAAGGCTCTAAACATTTTATCACTCTGAATTTTTAGTGTTTAAAATCACTGGGGGGCGTCTGGGTGGCTCAGTTAGTTAAGCATCTCCCTTCCACTCAGGTCCTGGGATTGAGCCCCACATCAGGCTCCTAGCTCAGCGGCGGAGTCTGCTTCTCCCACTGCCTCCTGCTTCCCCTGCTTGTGCTGTCTCTTTCTGTCAAATAAATAAATAAAATCTTTAAAAATAATAATAAAATCAATTGAAAATATAGGGTATCAATATTATTATTATTATTAGTGTGGAAACATTTAGACACTGCAGACAGTGTTTGTGGTATGTTTTATTCTCTGAGGGAAGAATGGTGGCATTGGGCCTCACTTGTCTTTATGACCAGTGAGTAAGTTAGGAACCCAACAGCAGTTGCCAGTGCCTGCCCACCTGCCAGATCCAGGCACCCCAGCCACGTGCCTCCATAGGCCAGTGTAGGGCTGGATTCCCTGCAGGCTTTCCGGCTTCCAGCCTATGATGGCCACATCTAACAAATAAAAATGCAAGACATCCACTTAAATTTGAATTTCAAATAAACAACAATTTTTTTGTAGAAGTGTGTCCAATGTGACCTTTATAACCTGATTTCAGTTTCTTGTTTGATCAGAGTTTTTACTTTTGTTTAATTCCCATGAAGAGTTTTGTCTTAAAAACAACTAATTGACATTTGTGTTTTTTCCTTTTTCTTTTTTTAAGCACCATTAAACACAGCCTTAAAGATTTTTAAAGATCAAAATACAGGGGAAGTTAAGGTGAAGAGAATAGACTTGAATGTGTCTTTCATCTTTATATACCCAATGCCTGCTTCATGGTAGACGGCCAGTAAATGGTGTCTGAATAAACCTAAGAATGAAGGAGTTAGCCCATTCTTGATTTTTATGCCCTGTCATCTGAAAGTCTCCCTTTATGCAGTGATAAATTTAAGCCCCAAATGTAGTGCTTTTCTAAAATAGCTCATTGGGTAGAGAATAAGAAACATATCATGGTTAGTGTTTGCCAGTGGGTTAATTCACACCTCCTGAAGAGAAGTAGCCCAAGTAATCAGGCATTGTTTACATTAATTAATTAATTGGCAGATTATCTGCTAGCATGGTCCTGAGTTCACATCTCTTGGATCCTAAGCATCCTTACTCTAGCTTCTAAAATGGCTGATCCTAAGCATCCTTACTCTAGCTTCTAAAATGGCTGACTATAAAGCAATAACCTACACTTGTGGATTACATATCCTAGAGATCATTAATGGCTAATGCTCCCTCTCTTATTTTTTAAGAAATCAGATCTCTGAAATCATTATGAGATATAATTCACTACAGATGAGGTTTCTCCACTTTTGTACAAAGTGTTTCTGGTCTTGACACTACATTTTGAAGATATTAAAATGAAAACTAAAAGCATGGTCTACAGCTTGTGTTAATTATCCTTGGGTAGTTTGTGGAAGCGTTGAGTTCTTAAGACATAGTTATCTAATATGATTAAAAAGGCCTGTCTCCATGTTAGGTCTATTTCTGTACTTTAATGATTATTTTATTGTAAGTTTAAGTGCTTTGGGTTCTAGTAGGCCAAATGAATGGATATTGAAAGCAGATAATGAAAAGGGGGCGGGGCGTGAATGGCAATGCTATTTGTTGGACTACAGTTGACACATTGGATTCCTTTGGCCTGGACAGCTCTTGCCTCAGAAGTCCAAGTACTTGGTTCTAAATTAGAAAATCTTGAGTAGGAAAGCATGAACATACTGTTTCATTCTTCTAGTTATTCAGTGCTTTCTCACTGTTAATGCTTTTTGCTAGTTGGGTTTTGTGAGCTCCAGGGAATTCTTTTAAAAGAAGAAATGAGACCCATCACCACAGCCAGGGATATTTGTATTTCTCTCTTGCTTTCCCCAATAACCTTTTCACGGGGAAAGTTTGCCTACACATGGCACTAGACATTTTTAAAGACTTCCTGAAACAAATGTTTGTTCTAATTACAGTTTTATATAGTTTATGCCACTTAAAGAAAACCCACAGTGTCAAAGTGTGCACTTATGGAAATAATAAATTATAGCAATGTCTAACACCTGGTTCCTGATAGCTTGCTCAAAGGATGCATGAACAAATGCAGAAATAGCCACCAACCAGTATAATCAGGGCCATAAAATAAATAATTAGATCATATTAACAAATCAAACCCATCTGGAAGCAGCAGAGGAATGACTTTGGGTTTTAACCAAAGGATCTAATTCATTTCAAGCACCTAATAGCAAATAAAGTGTATTTCTCTACTGTAGTATCATCTTCAGGGAAAGCAATGTGAAATGCTATAAATTAATGTTTAGAGTTTCATCTGCTTTTTTTTTTAATTCTGCTTTGAGAATGTAGGGGTTTTATAATTTCTTATTTTGCCAACTATTCACGTTCATTTTGGAAAAGTGCTAATGGACAGGCAAACAAAAAGAAGATAGAAACCACTGGTAATTGTGCCACTCAGAGATAACAACTGTTATTTTTTGGTAAATACATATAACATTTTCAGTGAATACATATAAATGTGTATTTTAATAAAATGAGCTCAGGCAAACCCTTGGGGTTCCCTCCCTCCATGGGAGCTTTGTACTATTACTTTGCTATCCCTCATTCAATAAGCCTTGCTTTGATGCCCATGCGCCCCCCCATAATGAGCTCACACTTTATTTACTGTTTTTTAACCTGTGTTTTAATTTGATTGTGACATCTTCTCATATCAATATGTATGTATATCTTTGGCCTAGGATCCACATATAGATTTGGTAGGATTTGGGGATCCTGCACCCCCCAAAAATGATACAAAATTTGTGGGGGGGTATGTGTATATATATTTCTAGAAAAAAAGATGCATTCAGATTTGTATTGATTTACTCTAATTTTTAGTGATATATTTAGGGAGAGATTACAGTCGTGCCTCTTCTCACTCAGGAGCATAGTAAGCCTCCCAGTGTGTTCTTGTCCTCTTGTTCCCTTTCTAAATTTTTACCTTTTTCTGTACAGGTCCTCCATCACTGTTTTAATAACTTAATGGTCATCTTTTTAGGAAAAACATTGAATTTATTAAGGTTTAGATATTTCTTATGATTTTTATTATATCTTAGGGTCTCTTTTGTTACCTTGTAAACTCATCTTCAA
Source organism: Meles meles (assembly GCF_922984935.1). Lineage (NCBI taxonomy): Eukaryota > Metazoa > Chordata > Mammalia > Carnivora > Mustelidae > Meles > Meles meles. The sequence continues at coordinate 88,252,212 of NC_060070.1, read as the reverse complement.
TTTAATATAGAACTAATATAGAATATATAGTGATAATGTAAGGTTTAATTTGCACAAATTTACTCTAGATTTACATTGCATGAACATATGTTTTATACATGTTTCATACACGTTTCATAAATAGCTATGTGCCGTTTTCCATATGATAGAATAAAACAAATTATTTGTTATCAAATAATTGGTAACATATCCACAAGGATTTAGTTTGTATTTTTACATACCAGAATCTTTTAAAATCTGTCTTTCAAAAATTTTTACAACTTTTTTAATTAAAAAATATATATGTTCCGCATTTTTGTATGTAAACCAAGACTGTTGTTTAGAATTTTCACAAAAGGAACCAGATGAGAAATGTTTGTCTAAAGTTTCATGTTATCTACAAATATAATTTCTTACAAGACAGAATTGTAGAAAAGGAGTTCAGAGACTTGGAGCAAGGGGTGGATAAAACTCTCACTACACCTTTAAATTAATGAATGGTCTGGAGAGTCTGTGGACAGAAATGAACCATGGAGCCATATAGTGATGGTAAAGTCCAGTCCATTTCCACAGGCCCTATTCCTCCAGATTTACCAGTAAGCTTTTGTTCCATGGTAGGCTCCTGTTTTATCCCTCTGAGATCTGACTTTCTCTGTCTCTTCTCCCTTTCTATTCTCCTCATCCTCTTCCTGCCCCACCTTCCTATCCCTATTTCCTGCCTCACATCCTGCCCCCCCCTTACCTCAGTCCCCACACTTGATCTTCTCACAGTCCCCAGTGTTCTGCTCAGAGGGGCTCTCTCTGTAGCTTCTGCACATTTTTTTTTTAAAGATCTTATTTATTTATTTGACAGACAGAGATCACAAGCAGGCAGAGAGAGAAGGAAGCAGGCTCCCTGCTCAGCAGAGATCCCATCCGGGGCTCCATCCCAGGACCTGAGATCATGACCTGAGCGGAAGGCAGAAGCTTTAACCCACTGAGCCACCCAGGCACCCTGCTTCTGCACATTTTAATCCAATTTGCCTTTCCCCCTTGCCTTAGGTATCTGTCTCTCTACTCCCAGTTTCACTTCTCTCTCAGCTCCCCCAGCCTCTGACACAATGGCAGGAAACCTTTTCTAGCTTGTTTCTGTTCACTGTCATCGCTGCCGTCCAGAAGGTGACTTGTCTTTTATGTTTTCCTGACTCCAGCTACACTGCTCACTAACTAGCCTCTCTTCCCCCGTCCTACCATACCACCATTCTGTTTCCTGTAAGTCAATTTCTTATTTATTATGCATTTATGTAAATGAGTATCCATGTTTACATGAAAACAAATAAGATAGTGTTTGCCTACAGCCAACAAAGCGTTGGCTAGATACAACAGAATTTAAAGAGATAGTTATTAAGATCTGTGGATTGATTGATTTACGTTATTTTCATTTCTTATTTACATTTGTTTTAAACCACTGAACCTTTCTACATCTTGAAGTTAAGATGTTTTGATCATATCAAGAACTATATGCCATTAAATTGGGTATGTGAATATCGGGATTGACAAAATCATAATCATTTTCTGTAACTTTTCAAAGTCTTCATCATTGCATTACAAAAGTACTTTTAAAATATGTCTTTTGAGGATCACCTGGGTGGCTCAGTCAATTAATTGTTGGATTCTTGATCTCAGCTCAGGTCTTGATCTCAGGGTCATGAGTTCAAGCCCTGCGCTGGGCATGGAACCTATTTAAAACAAAACAAAACTGTTAAAATACATCTTTTGAAGAAAAAAATACTGAACTGCTAGAAAGGAAAAAAAACCAAAAGCTGCAACAACAAAAAGTCAAAAAGGCTTTAGTATCTTCAAAGTTGTTTCAGTTTATTTAAAAATTATTTCAAAGTAGTTTTTGAAAATTCCATAAACTGAAGTACATGACCACAAATGCATTTTCCTATAAATAGGCTATACCTTCAGCATTAAAGAGGCAAACCAGTCTGGTTTTGATGTGGGTTTTTCACAGTTGTCATTTCAAAACACAGAAAGAATCAAGCAGTTGTGCAACTCTGCATTTGAGGTGCCATTTAACTGTGCTTTTATGGAGGTAAAGGAAATATTCCTTACTAAGACAAATCTTGAAGATAAACTTTGCATAGGAATTTCCTCTGCAACACAGAAACCATGAATTTTCTGGCCCCCTACTGTTATTAAAAAGAGCTCATTCCAACAAAGTGGCTGACATTGAACTCAATTCCTTGTGCATGAAAGTCCATGTCTCTCACTTACTGATTAGAGCTGGGGGAGTGTATAACGTTTCTAATACTTGTCACAGACTGGGAAATTCTAAAAGAAAAAAATCTTGAAGCAACCACCTTTAAGCCAGTTGGGAATGCTGCTTTCAGCAGAATCTAACAAAAAACAAACATGAAACTAATGACCCTGAAAAATATTTGTATAGTTTCCTTTGGCCCTGGTCCTATTGGCACACTTTCAGCCTTTAGTTTTTCGTGTCCTGTGGATTATAGTTAATCATAAATTGTGAATTTATTGTTCTTATCTGAACTTTCCTTTTGTAAATTACATGCTATCCCAACACTGTATGTTTTAGAAGGTGACACCCCATAAAATAGGCGTGTCATGTTAGGAAGGTCAAAATAAGACCTTCCTTTGCCCCCCATAATTAGGTCTCAAGATCCCCCACTGTTGTGTCCTATTAAAAATTCTTGTCTTGGAGATGCCAGACACAAAGTTGACCTTGTTGTTTGCATCTTTACATCTTAAGAAAAAATTTTTAAAAAGTCTGTAGACAGTTTTGAATCGAAAATAAAAATTCAGTATACCAGAGATGATGGCAAGTGTGAGGCATTTTTCTGAGTTAATTGAGAGGCTTTGTGATATATGTGGAAAGAGGAGGGGTTTCTGATGCAAAAGACCAGTTTTTAAATCCCTGTGTTTCAGTTTTCTAAGTTTGTAATAGTATGCACATTACTTAACTTCTGAGCTTTCCTGTCCTCATCTCTGAAAGAGGGAAAACAATTTATAGGTTTATGGTCCAGCTGAATAACGAAATGCATATGAGAGTGCCTGATGTGTAATGGATGTTCAATAAAAGTAATAATAAAATAATTGGAAAAAGGCAGTTATAAAGAGAACCAGACTATGAAATTCTCTTTAATTCTTTTTCCACTTAAATAAGGAAAAAAAAACATGTGAAGTAACTAGCACAGTGGCCAGGACATAGTTGACCATCAAGGGATGTTAGTTACTCTTTTATTCAACATTTCAAGTTATTTATTTGCTTGGTTTCCAGGACTGACAAGATATTCTTGACTCGGCATTCAACAGTAGGTTGCCTCCTTGTAGTGTTCCTTAAATACTAATGTGTGCAGAGATGACCCAGGAATGTTGTTGAAGTAGAGATTCAGTGGATCTTGGTGGGGCCTGAGTTCTGGTTCGGTGGGTTTGGGGTGGGACCAGTGACTCTACTTTTCTAAGAGGCTCCCAGGTGATGCCTTGAGGTTGGCTTAGCGTTCACACTTTGAATCTCATGGCATCAGTGGGCCAGACAATAAATATCCTGCCTTTGTTTCTTACAATATCTTATTTCATGGAGCTGAGAGAGCTTAGAGATGATATTATTTTGCACATTTTACAGATGAGCAATTTGTGACCACAGAGGTTGATGAATCAGTTAATAGTTGAGATCCTTCATCCTTATAGTTCAGCGACATTTGTTATCTACCATGATCAATTTTTTAAAATTGTTTAACTGTTCTCCCATCCTTCTTATTTAGTTTTTATGTTCCTAGAAGTTAAGGGTAATCAAGTTTCTTCTTCTATCTTTATCACTATTTTCCATCTCCTTTTGAGATCTTTGCTTATGTTTGTATGTAACCATAGTTTGTCAGCATCCACGTTGCTTAACCCTGTCAAGAGACAACCCATCCTTGATGGAGCCCTCTGTAGTGGCAAAATGATTGGTAAAGGTCAGGCAGATTTTGATGCTTTTTGGCATAGTTAATAGCAGTTGGGTTTTTATATCAGAACTCCTTTCTACTTTTTTCGAATAAGCTGCCTACTCCTCCCCTAGAACCAGTGAGAAGCCAGATGATCTAAGAGCCATCAGTTCAGGGATGCTCGGCATTTCCATTGTTCTAACCACAAAACAGCCCTGACCCACCCATGGGGATCTATTTTATCCACTTCAGTCTTTTCAGGTCAATGTCAGAGAACAAGTTTCTATTGCTGTGGACTCCCTGGCCTCATTTTTATAAATTCCATGGAATAAATACTATGCTCTGGGACACTTCTATTATGCTTGTACCCCTTTATGAAGACACACTCCCCTTCCTCTCCCCGGGATACACTCCCCATGGTTAAGAACCAGCCAGGGTCTCCATGAGCCAGGTTAGGTATGCTCTTAATAATGCCCCATTCCTCTTTTCTTCCAGCTTTCTCACAACCAGCACCATAGACATATGGTTTCTAACTCATTTTTAGAAGCTAATGCTGATGGGAACGTGCTCATAAACTTTTTTTTTTAAACAAAGATTAATTCAGAATAAGGAGAATATCATAATCACACTCAATGTATAAATAATGATTTTAATTTAATAAACAGTTAAATGTAACATAATCATGAGAATATTTTAGAAGAGCCAGTTTAGTTTGGATCACTGGTCTCTCTTCATAGGGAGATAATAAATGTTCTTGAGCCAGAAACAACAGGGTAGAAGTCTCAGGACTGCCTGCCTTCCTTCCTTCCCTCTTTATTTCTTATCTTCTGTCTTTTGGGTATGTTATAGGGTATTTGCAGAATCCCTATAAAGGGATTGATTCATTGTTTACCTGTTATAATATAGCACAGATATTTTTAATGTTAATAAATATACATTTTTACCATTATTTTTTAAAGATTTAGTTGAGAGAGAGAGAGAGAGCAAGAGGGCAGGGGAGGGCCAGAAAGAGAGGGAGAGAAAGAGAACCTCAAGCAGACTCTGTGCCAAGTGTGGAGCCAGACACAGGGCTCAATCCCAGGACCCTGAGATTATGACCTGAGCTGAAATCAAGAATCAGACGCTTAACTGACTGAGCCACTCAGGCATCCCTCACCATTATTTTAAATAGTTGCTTACTATGTACATAATTATGCCATAATTTATTCAACTAATTTGCTGCTGTGGGACTTTCTGATTCTTTCTCAGCTTCTTTTGCTTTTCATAAAATACCATGCTGGTCAGAGACTTTGTTAAGATCTAAGCAACTGCCCCTCAGTAATTTCTTGCTTATCTATTCACCTGTTTACCTCCTCAAAGATTTCTCATAGGCATCTTATTTTCCTTTAGAAATGCATTGCCCAGCATGATATTTAAATAAATTTAGTAATTTTGTGATAGTAAGTATAGTGTTTAAAAACTTGGATTCTGAAACAGCCTGCCTGAGTTTGAATGCCAGCTCTGCCATATGCTAGTTGTGTGACCCTCGGCAAGATACTCAACTTCTTTGTACCTTAGTTCCTTCACCTACAATAAGAGGGTAAAATAGTATTTATCTTATCTAGTTGTGAAGATTAAGGAAACGATGTATTTAAATGATACAGAATAGTATCTAGCATTTAGTACTTGCTCAAGTTAAATTAACTACTGTTAACGATAATTAACTTGCTCTGCCTTTTTATTCACCCTCTTTCACTTTAATTTCCACCAAAATGTGGCTGCAAACGAAACTTCATTTTTTGGCAAGAAATATTAGGAGCAGAAAGAGAGGACTAAAGTGATCTCAATATGGTCAATTCTTATTACGTGTTTAAGTATCAAATATTTAATACAGTAGAGTTGCTAGACTAGGCTCCAGGCTATCAGAGACATCTCACTTGTAGTCAAGGTGGTGGAGATAAGCATAGTCACCAGACATCCACCAGTCACCTACCATCAGCCAGGATTTGTGTCCAGACACAGGTAGATTATCTGTGATCTTTCCTGTCCATATGAACTAGAACTGAATGGCATACATTTATTTTTACTTCTCCCCTAGGATTCTTTGCTCTTCCTTCTTCTCTCCTAGTGAAAGTAGAGAGAAAGTAAAGTGTTTCTTGTTTTGTTTTGTTTACTTGAGCTTTTCCTAAAGAACAGACTTTATTGTTCTATTTGACCTCCTTAGAGAGCCTTTTCTGCAAACAGTTCTTCACTATCCAGCAGGGTTCTGGCATTTGGGAGACCCCTCAGTGGGAGCAGTGACTAGGTATGAATTTGGGAACTATTTTTGGGAGATAGGAAAATGTACGGAATTTGGGGTCAATCGTTCACTCTTAACTACTAAAGGAGTACATCAGAAACATTTGAATTAGGCATTTTTCTGCATTTTAATTGTTAGATCAAGTCCTTGGTTGATAAGAAAATAAATTCTACAATAAATCAAATGTATGAAGGAAAGACCAGGCATTTTTCTTATCTAAAGAGACTCATGGTCTCAAGCACTGAGAAAAAAAATGCACGTCAAAAGGCCTGATTTTTATTCTTAGTTTTGTACCAGATTTAGTTTTATACTAGAAAGGGTAAGGCAACCTGGTTCTTTCATTTAGGCAGAAGTTCCTGGTCCTCCTTGTAATCTTATACTAATACTGTTCAGGACAAGAATCTTAATGGAATAGCCAAAGTCCAGTGGGGCTAGTGATCTGTGTGTGGGTATATCCTAGAACTAATAGGGATTTTAAGAGTTCCAAAACTTCTGGGAAAAATATTCAGGGAAAATACAAGTAGATAAACATTACTATTTTTTTGAAGCCTCATTAAATGGGAATTGTAGATTCAGTCCTCCTCAGAGGTTATCGAGGAAAGTAGCAACTGTGAATATGCCTCCTCAGTATTAATCATGAAAGGATCATTATGCCCATACTGTGGAATATTATATGGCTATCAAAATGGAATACATAAAAATGAAATACACTAGTGTATTAAAAATGAAATAAAATGACATAGAAGATCTGTGATAAATTGTTTAGAAAAATAATAGCGAGAGTACTATTCAGAATGTGATCTCTCAATTTTGTAAAGACAAACACAAAATGTCTAAACATAAGGACTTAGGTGTCTGCTTGGGTCAGAGCTAGAGGAATGTATTTCAACTGTTGGCAGTGGATCTCCCAAGCTATTGCGAGTGAATAGAGGGGATGTGAATGGTGGCATGGTGTAGGGGAGAGGGGGACAGAGAGGTGTGTTTACTTTTTAATTTATTCATGTCTGTGTTGTTTGGAATTGTTCTCATAAACATTTTTATAGTATTTTATATGAATATATCTTATACATTATATTTTTATAATGTTTTATATGAAAATCCATATAAAACCTTTGTGTCAGAAATGAATCTATGTGTTCTATTCTTCAAAGAAACATGGTATCATTCAGCAAATAGTCCAAATGATAAGTATTCCTCCACCTAAGAAATTCCTTACAAATTACAATATAAATTGTCTCACATTTGTAAATATCAGCTGTACATGTTACAGATTATAGGAAGAGAAAAAAAATGAAGTCCAAAGCTGCTATAGATGGAAATCATTACATCTAGTTTGAGTGGGTGATAGTAACAGCAGAAGGGAAATGTGTACAGGTAAAAAAGATGCTGGAAGTGTGCAAATATTTTCATAATAATGTGAGAAAGATGGGGTGCTTGGGTGGCTCAGTTGGTTAAGTGTCTGCCTTCAGCTGAGGTCATGATCGCAGAGTCCTGGGATGGAGCCTGCACTGGCCTCCCTGCTCAGCGGGGAGTCTGCTTCTCCCTCTTCCTCCCCATTCCCCTCCACTCATGCTCTAGTTCTCATCTCTCTCTCAAATAAATAATAAAATCTTTGAGAAAGATAGTAATGTGAGAAAGATTTGCTGCTGCTCTATTATGATACTTAGCATCTTAGATACTGATCACCATCTCTATACCCTGCTCTTCAAGAATTCCATCTCAACATAGAGGTGAATAATTTCCATGGAAATAAGTCCATTAACTAAAGAACACGTTTGTACTGAGAACATAATGTGTGGACTGCTTTAGATACAGGGTGGGAGAGGGGAGCGCAAAGATGAAGAAGAGCTAAGCATTGCCTCCTGGTGCTTGCAATCTAGTAGGGGAGCTAAGGTGGTGCACTAGCTCTGAAGTGCCATGGGGACTGTAGGAAGCACACAAATGTGTAAACTAAACTAGGACTTCAGAATAGAGGGGATGGATGCTCCCTCCAAGGGGAGGTGTTCTGTTTTTTATTTTGTTTTGTTTTAGAATAGAAAAAACATGAACATCATTGTAAGTCAGCATGGAGAGGTGACAATGGGGTAAGAGAAAGGAGGTGATGAATAGGAGGTAACCCAGACAGAAGCCTGAAGAGAGCCCAGGGGGAGAGAAAAGCAGGAGTAGGAGGAAGGATATTACACAAAGCATGTGAAAGAAAGAAAGGGGTTTGTGTGGTGAGACAAAGATGCTCCAGGAGGTGAAGAGGAAACTGGAAGAGACCATTTATAACAGGTTTGACTTTCTCCATCTAGTGGGAAGTTACAATATTGCCAGAGTCATGGTAGGCTTGGGGGCTGTGAAAAGACTTGGAACAGCCACTGTGAAGAATGTAAGTTAACCAGGGGTTAGTACTTTTGTATTCTTTGGGTTAATCCGGAGTAAGGCAATCGCTGGATTATAAGGTAGTTCTATTTTTAACATATTGAGGAACCTCCATACTCTTTTCCAAAATAATTGCTCTGGTTTACATTCCCCCCAACACTGCATGAGGATTCCACTTTTTCCACATCCTCACCAACTTTTGTGTTGTTAATTTTAACCATTCTGACAGGTGTGCAGTGATATCTCATTGCAGTTTTTTTTTTATTTGTTTATTTACAGCATAACAGTGTTTATTGTTTTGGCATCACACCCAGTGCTCCATGCAGTACCTGCCCTCCCTATTACCCACCACCTGGTTCCTCAACCTCCCACCCCCCCCACCCCCCTGCCGCCCCTTCATAACCCTCTGGTTGTTTTTCAGAGTCCATAGTCTCTCATGGTTCATCTCCCCTTCCAGTTTCCCTCAACTCCCTCTCCTCTCCATCTCCCCATGTCCTCCATGTTATTTGTTATGCTCCACAAATAAGTGAGACCATATGATACTTGACTCTCTCTGCTTGACTTATTTCGCTCAGCATAATTTCTTCCAGTCGCGTCCATGTTGCTACAAAAGTTGGGTATTCGTCCTTTCTGATGGAGGCATAATACTCCATTGTGTATATGGACCACATCTTCCTTATCCATTCATCCGTTGAAGGGCATCTTGTTTCTTTCCACAGTTTGGCGACCGTAGCCATTGCTGCAATAAACATTGGGGTACAAATGGCCCTTCTTTTCACTACATCTGTATCTTTGGGGTAAATACCCAGCAGTGCAATTGCAGGGTCATAGGGAAGCTCTATTTTTAATTTCTTCAGGAATCTCCACACTGTTCTCCAAAGTGGCTGCACTAACTTGCATTCCCACCAACAGTGTAAGAGGGTTCCCCTTTCTCCACATCCTCTCCAACACACGTGGTTTCCTGTCTTGCTAATTTTGGCCATTCTAACTGGTGTTAGGTGGTATCTCAATGTTGTTTTAATTTGAATCTCCCTGATGGCTAGTGATAATGAACATTTTTTCATGTGTCTGATAGCCATTTGTATGTCTTCATTGGAGAAGTGTCTGTTCATATCTTCTGCCCATTTTTTGATATGATTATCTGTTTTGTGTGTGTTGAGTTTGAGAAGTTCTTTATAGATCCTGGATATCAACCTTTTGTCTGTACTGTCATTTGCAAATATCTTCTCCCATTCCGTGGGTTGCCTCTTTGTTTTGTTGACTGTTTCCTTTGCTGTGCAGAAGCTTTTGATCTTGAGGAAGTCCCAAAAGTTCATTTTTGCTTTTGTTTCCTTGGCCTTTGGAGACATATCTTGAAAGAAGTTGCTGTGGCTGATATCGAAGAGGTTACTACCTATGTTCTCCTCTAGGATTCTGATAGAGTCCTGTCTCACGTTGAGGTCTTTTATCCATTTCGAGTTTATCTTTGTGTACGGTGTAAGAGAATGGTCGAGTTTCATTCTTCTACATATCGCTGTCCAGTTTTCCCAGCACCATTTATTGAAGAGACTGTCTTTTTTCCATTGGATATTTTTTCCTGTTTTGTCGAAGATTATTTGACCATAGAGTTGCGGGTCCATATCTGGGCTCTCCACTCTGTTCCACTGGTCTATGTGTCTGTTTTTATGCCAGTACCACGCTGTCTTGGTGATCACAGCTTTGTAGTAAAGCTTGAAATCGGGTAACGTGATGCCGCCAGTTTTGTTTTTGTTTTTCAACATTTCCTTAGCAATTCGGGGTCTCTTCTGGCTCCATACAAATTTTAGGATTATTTGCTCCAGCTCTTTGAAAAATATCGGTGGAATTTTGATCGGAATGGCATTAAAAGTATAGATTGCTCTAGGCAGTATAGACATTTTAACAATGTTTATTCTTCCAATCCAAGAGCATGGAACAGTCTTCCATCTTTTTGCATCTTCTTCAATTTCTTTCATGAGTGTTCTGTAGTTCCTCGAGTACAGGTCCTTTACTTCTTTGGTTAGGTTTATGCCCAGGTATCTTATGGTTCTTGGTGCTATAGTAAATGGAATCGATTCTCTAATTTCCCTTTCTGTATTTTCATTGTTGGTGTATAAGAAAGCCACTGATTTCTGTACATTGACTTTGTATCCTGCCACGTTACTGAATTGCTGTATGAGTTCTAGTAGTTTGGGGGTGGAGTCTTTGGGGTTTTCCATATAAAGAATCATGTCATCTGCGAAGAGAGAGAGTTTGACTTCTTCCTTGCCAATTTGGATACCTTTTATTTCTCTTTGTTGTCTGATTGCCGTTGCTAGAACTTCTAATACTATGTTGAACAAGAGTGGTGAGAGTGGGCATCCTTGTCGTGTTCCTGATCTCAACGGGAAGGCTGCAAGCTTTTTCCTATTGAAGATGATATTTGCTGTGGGTCTTTCATAGATAGATTTTATGAAGTTCAGGAATGTTCCCTCTATCCCTATACTTTGAAGCATTTTCATCAGGAACGGATGCTGGATTTTGTCAAATGCTTTTTCTGCATCAATTGAGAGGACCATGTGGTTCTTCTCTCTTCTCTTATTGATGTGTTCTATCACACTGATTGATTTGCGAATGTTGAACCAACCTTGCAACCCAGGGATGAATCCCACCTGGTCATGGTGGATAATCTTTTTAATGTGCTGCTGGATCCTGTTTGCTAGGATCTTGTTGAGCATCTTTGCATCCATATTCATGAGTGATATTGGTCTGAAATTCTCCTTTTTGGCAGGGTCTTTGCCTGGTTTGGGGATCAGGGTAATGCTGGCTTCATAAAAAGGGTCTGGAAGTTTTCCTTCTGCTTCAATTTTTTGGAACAGCTTCAGGAGAATTGGTGTTATTTCTTCTTTGAAAGTTTGGTAGAATTCCCCAGGGAATCCGTCAGGTCCTGGGCTCTTGTTTTTTGGGAGGTTTTTGATCACTGCTTCAATCTCATTACTAGATATCGGTCTATTCAGGTTGTCAATTTCTTCCTGGTTCAATTTTGGGAGTTTGTAGCTTTCCAGGAATGCATCCATTTCATCTAGGTTGCTTAGCTTATTGGCATATAACTGTTGGTAATAATTTCTGATGATTGTTTCTATTTCCTTGGTGTTAGTTGTGATCTCTCCCTTTTTATTCATAATTTTATTAATTTGGGCTTTCTCTCTTTTCTTTTGGATTAGTGTGGCCAATGGTTTATCGATCTTATTGATTCTTTCAAAAAACCAGCTTCTAGTTTCATTGATACGTACTACTGTATCTCTCGTTTCTACCTCATTGATCTCTGCTCTAATCTTGATTATTTCCCTTCTTGCATGTGGAGTTGGTTTGATTTGTTGTTGATTCTCCAGTTCTTTAAGGTGTAGAGACAGCTGGTGTATTCTGGATTTTTCAATGTTTTTGAGGGAGGCTTGGATGGCTATGTATTTCCCCCTTAGAACCGCCTTTGCTGTATCCCATAGGTTTTGGACCGAGGTGTCTTCATTCTCATTGGTTTCCATGAATTGTTTAAGTTCGTCTTTGATCTCCTGGTTGATCCAAGCATTCTTAAGCAAGGTGGTCTTTAGCTTCCAGGTGTTTGAGTTCCTTCTGAACTTTTCCTTGTGATTGAGCTCCAGTTTCAAAGCATTATGATCGGAGAATATGCAGGGAATAATGTCAGTCTTCTGGTATCGGTTGAGTCCTGCTTTGTGACCCAGTATGTGGTCTATTCTGGAGAAGGTTCCATGTACACTTGAGAAGAATGAGTATTCTGTTGTTTTAGGGTGGAATGTTCTGTATACATCGATGAGGTCCATCTGGTCCAATGTTTCATTCAATGCTCTTATTTCTTTATTAATTTTCTCTCATTGCAGTTTTGATTTGTATTTCCCTGATGATGAGTGATGTTGAACATCTTTTCATGTGTCTATTGGCCATCTGGATGTTGTCTTTTGGAAAAATGTCTATTTTTAAATTGTCTATATTTAATTTAAAATTAAATTCACTTTTTGGGTGTTGAGGTTTATAAATTCTTTACATATTTTGGATACTAATCCTTTATCAGAAATGTCATTTGCAAATATCTTCTCCCATTCTGTAGTTTGCCTTTTAGTTTTGTCGATTGTTTCCTTCACTGTACAGAAGCTTTTTATTTTTATATAGTCCCAATAATTTGTTTTTGCTTTTGTTTCTCTTGCCTCAGGAGATATACCTAGAAAGAAGTTGTTATGGCCAATGTCAAAGAGGTTGCTGCCTAGAGGTCTCCCCTAGGGTTTTTATGGTCTCAGGTCTCACAATTAGGTCTTTAATACATTTTGAATTTTGCTGCCAAAGAGGTCGCTGCCTAGAGGTCTCTTCTAGGGTTTTTATGGTCTCAGGTCTCACAATTAGGTCTTTAATTCATTTTGAATTTATTTTTGTGCGTGGTGTAAGAAAGTGATCCAGTTTCATTCTTTTGCATGTTTCTGTCTACCCCAGTGTTTATAGCAGCACTACCTACAGTACAATGGAAACAGCCCAAGTGTCCATCAGTTGATGAATGGATAAAGAATATGTGAGATATATGCACAATGGAATATTTTTCAGCCCAAAAAAGAATGAAATTTTGCCATTCGCAATAACATGGATGGAGCTAGAGTATAATGCTAAGTGAAGTAAGTCAGTCAAAGAAAGACAAATACTGTATGATTTCACTCATATGTGGAATTTAAGAAACAAAACAAATGAGCAAAGGGGAAAAAATAGAGGCAAACCAAGAAACAGACTTAACTGTAAGAGAACAAACTGATGGTTACCAGAAGAGAGATGGGGGGGGTGCGTGGTGAAACAGGTGATGGGGATTAAGGAGGACACTGTGATGAGCACTGGGTGATGTATGGAAGTGTTGAATCACTATATTGTCCACCTGAAACTAATAATACACAGTATGTTAACTAACTGGAATTTCAACAAGTCAACCAGGAATGATTAGCAGGGTTGTGGAGCATCACTGAGGTCCCACCTGAGGTGGAGTGGCATGAATCTTTAATGAAACTAATAAAAAGAAACATTCTGCATTACTTTCTCTGGCATTGTGGCAGCTGGGCATAGAGGCATGGAAATTCAGCTTCACCAGAATGCATATTTTGTAGAAATCAAAGGATTCTTCAGTTGAAAGCTGGGTATGAAAATTTATCGGAAAGTAGTCAGATAATTGCATCATTTCAGATTTCACTTTGTCAATATGGAATCAATATGTTTCTTTCCTCTTAATTTTTAGTTAAATCAGTTAACTATATTTCCATAAAGAAGTAGGAAAATATCCAGTATTTTGAATGTTAACTATCCAAGTAATGCCATTAGAATTTCTAAAGTTTCTAGCTCATAGTTGCTTCTCATACATTATGTATTTTTAGGCTGGAAAAACTAGTAACATCCTTTTTGGAAGACCAGGATCCAGAGAGCAGACTAGATGTTGGCACTGATATGCGTAAAATTCATCACTGTTTCCATCATTTAAAGGTAAAGTTCAGCATTTCCTCTAGTAGACGCCATTGTCTGCCATTTTGAAACTGCAATAAAGTTTGCCTAGTTGACCAACTCTTAAAAGGTTAGGACCCAACTTCACATGTGTAGAACGGTATGATCTTCCAACAAGGCTGGGATTATTCTGGAATTTCTTCAGGGGTTTTATCTTACCTGCCAGTGAATAAGCTCAGACCATAGACTTGTAATTCTTTTGCCAGGAGCCTCTAACTTGTACACAGAATAATTCCATGTTCAAAAACCATTTATTTTGAACATATGTCAAGAAAATTGTGTCCTGTGTTTTTCCCAGCAGTTTAGATTTATCCATATAAACCCTCAGTTTTTCTCTGCCTTACATTTTACCTTTCACGATGACACAATGGGAATATCATTAACTTTTATTTCTACCTCACTTGTAATTTGGCATTCTTCACTATAATAATAAACATTCATTGTGAGTCTGCTATGGGCCAGGTCTTTGGGAAAGCAAAATTGAGTAAGTCAGTCATGAAGAAGACATATGTGTAGAGAATAATTATAACACTTGATAAGTGATATTTTTAAAAGTGTGAATCAAGTGATAGGGGGTTAAGGGGAAAGAGAAAGAAGTTCAAGAGGAGATCATGTTTGAGCAAGAATTTCTGAGTTTAGGGAAAGAGACAGACAATAGCAGAGAACGGGATGAGGAAGGGGAGGGGAGAAGGGACAGGGAGACAGGGAAGGCAGCTGCATTGTAGAGACAAGGAGGCAAGAAGGGACAGGCATGCCTGATTTGTGCAAGGAATTGTCTAAGGCAAAAAGAGTCCAAGAAACTCAGAGATTTGGAAGAGAAGTATGGGCTCTAAGCTCTTATTTCATCTTACAGAAACTATTGAATGACAAGAAGATTCATGGAAAAAGCACAGTCTCCTCTGAAATCAAAGATCAAGACTGCCAAGAACCATTAAAGGAGGAAGAATACCAAAAGCTCCGAGACATTCTACAGCAGAGGGATAATGAAATCAGTATCCTTTCCAAAGCGATTAGAAACTGACCCTCTCCTGACCGGAAAGCGGGAGAGGGAACAACTTCGATGCCTTCCGCTAGCCACATCACCTAGCCCCCCACCCTGCGTCCAGTTCACACTACTTCTTGTCGTTTAGGAGAGGTCCCTCCCATGCACAGAATATAGCTACCAGTGAAAAAAAAAGTTGCTAAAAAAGGAACATTTTGACTTTGTTTTTAGCTAGATAGTGACTGTTATGGGGAATATTTCAGTTTATTGAAAAGCATGGTATTTTTTACACCATCTCTTAACATGAATTTTTTTTTAATATATTTTTTGGACTACTCCACTGTGCTCTTTCTGTTTCAGTTCTGAGCCAAGAAGTTAGCTGGTTATCTTTAGCTGACTGACCGGACACTGGGCGGACCACAGCCTCACCAAGGCCCAGAATTTGTGGCTGGTGTGTGGGCGGCACTCAAATGGTGGCTGAAAACTGACAAATGGTATTTAGCTTATGGAGAGCAGAGATTGATTTAAATGTAACTTTTTTCATTTAAAGGCCGGGTCTACTGCTTTGGGTTCCACTTAACAAATGTTCCGAAATTTGGAAGCAAGTGTCGATGGGCGTTCAAGATAGAATCCTTCTTGACTCTAGGAGGCAGTATGGGGTGCTGGGTGAGCCAGCAGCCCATAGGAGCTGCGTCCAGGTATAGGCAGGGGAGTGGGGTGGGGGGCCTAGACCTCAGGCCCCCCCCAGCATTTCTTCAGTCTTTTTTCTCACTTTATCTGTCCAGCTCAACTTCTTGTAAAAAGATTTGACATTTTCATTGCATTTGCAGACTTTAAACGCGCACAAGAGGTTATTTCAGTCTCTCACCAACAGGTATTTGTGTTCATTTTTTAAAATTACTAAAGGGCCTTTTAGCCAAAGCTAATGTGAAAAAAAAAAATGCATAAAAATCACCTACATTCAGTAAATAAAGAGGTAAAAACAAACCACACACAAGGTAGGCACACTGCCTGATTAACCTTGGTCTCTAATTTTAGCTGAGTATTAGCAGACCCTGTATGCCTGATCCAAGTGAGTTTTAGCTTCTTTCTTATCCAGCCAATAACAGTAGGTTCAGCTGCGAATTCTACTCCCACGCGAGGCCTTGTCTGTGAGTGCTGCCCACGAGGTCACCCCGCATTCCTTTTCCTCTCTCACCCTATTCTGGACCTGGCCCCAGTCTGAGCTCTGCGTCTTTTCCGAACCTTGATCCTATTTTAGGATCTTCTCCCCTAAACACTCCTACCAACTTCTTAATCCCCTCCTGGGCTCATGAATATGTGTGCCGATAGGAGGAATGAGATATGAGATACGTCAGCAAGGAACCAGTCTGGGCTTGTGCATGTATGTTTATTTAAACAAGAGAGTCACAGAGAGACATACATCATCATCTCCCTTATTGACTGCCTGATTCAGGTGCCACTGTTCATGTGAGGCTGGCCTGGATTCTTCACTAACTGGGAATGACCTGACCAGTGTCTCCTCCTTCTGAGACTCATGTTCAAAATGATGGTGTGTAGGAGCCATGGTGAAAAGATCACTGAACTTCAAATTCACACCTGGATTGATATCCTAGGTGCCTTAGCTCCACAACTATTCCATAGAACAGTTTCCTCCTCTTCTGTAGTAGGACCATAAAGCCTGCCTTGCAACCTCACAGTGCTGAGCAGAGCTGGTAAGGTAAGGTACTAAAACGTGCTTTGAGCACTTTTGAGCATGTGGTGTGATACGATGGGAGATATGAAAGTTTCTTATGCCAGGTGGAGGATATTTTCACATCTCATCTGTAGAACCACCAAGGTGAAGACTGACAGGAGGAATGAGAAAGATCTGGTATATGGGAAAAACAGGTGGTAATACTTGAGCTCAGCAAATGACAGTAATGCAACCAAAATGACAGCGAATGACACAGAACACTCTTCTTGGTAAGGGAGTGAAAATGATGTCCTTTCAGTGACATTATCAGTCTGCTTAAAGTTCAGACACCCCTTCACCAAACATGTAACAGTGTGTCATTTAGGACCCCACACAACAAAGGCCCAAGTTAAATGGAATGGGCTGGGGAGGAAGACAAAGGAAAGGTAGGAAGAAGGAAGGCAGCCAAGCAGATTAATCTGTACTCTGATCTCTCTGAAATGTACATTAGAACACTGCATGTTTCTGGTTAAATTCTGCCAGAGCCAGTTAGAATGAACCTCAGCCCCTTACTCCAGATCACAAGGCCCTACATGACAGTGCCCCTGCCATACCTCTAATTTCATTTATTCTGTCTCTGTCCTGTATGTGTCAGACTTTGGTCACAGTGTCCTTTCTGTGGTAGTTCTAACACTGGCTTTGTCAACCTTGGCACTCTCGACACTTGGGGCTAATTCTCTGTTGTGGGAGCTCCCCTGTGCATTGTAGGATGTTTGGCAGCCTCTCTGGCCTCTACTCACTAGACTTCAGTAACAACACTTGCCTCCCCCCACTTTAGTATGCAACCAAAACTGCTTCAAGACATGGCCAGACGTCCTTTGAGAGGTAAAATAGCCCCTGTTGGGAGCCACTGACAAGGCCCTTCTCCTTAGGGTTTTAGCACTGGCCATGAACTCTATTGACATATTCTTCCTCTGGCCACTGCCTCTTGATGTTCAGCTTAAATGTCACTCTTAGGAAAGTCTTTTGTGAGCACCCAGCATAGAGTAGCCACTCAGTCATTCTTGACCTTTTAAAAATGAGCTACCCTGGGTGCCTGCGTGGCTCAGTGGTTTAAGCCGCTGCCTTCAGGTCAGGTCATGCTCTCGGGGTCCTGGGATCGAGTCCCGCATCGGGCTCTCTGCTAATCTTAAAAAAAAAAAAAAAAAAAAAAAAAAAAGAGCTACCCTTTCATCCTCTAACATGCGGTATGTGTACTTGAGATCTGACTTTCCCCAGTAGGACCTCTGCTTTGTGAGAGCAAGAAGCTCGTATGCCTTTTCACCATTCCATCCCTCTGCCTAGAGTCATGCCTGACATAGAGTATAAGCTCCATGGCTCACAGTCGAATGGGTGAGCACATGGATGCTGCCATTGCAGTGTGTGAACAAGCAGAAGCTTCTGATGCTGTGGGTAATCAGTTCCGCTTGAGAAGTGGAAGATGTGGGCAGAGCACTGCTCCTCTCTGCCAGGCCAAGGCCCACACACCACCTTTGGTAAGAACACATTTTTTTGAGGCGAAGATTGGAAGCCACATCAGGGACTCTGAGAGAAAGAGTGATTATGCTTCTGGAAATCTCCAAGAAGTTGGAGTTAAAGCTGAAGAGGAAGATGAAAATCCAGTGACCCCCATGAGACTTGCCCAAAAACAGGCACCAAAGTTACAGTCTTCTCTCCCCACCACCTCCATATTTCCTCACTCCCCATCTCTGGGGATGCTGGAGGCCTGCAGTTCAGCTTACTGCATGAACACTTGGCGTTCTGAAATTCTCAAGAGGGATTTTAGTCTGTTCTTTCAGTGATGGCAGAAATCCCTTTGGGTTCTCAGCATCTTGAGCCCAAAGGAACAGCAAAGGAGGGTGGCAGGCAGTGATGCCTTCACTCCTCATCAGTGTTCCCAGTATACTGAAATGGCCCACCAAAATGTGCACTGTAAAATGATATGTCTGTACTAACAACTCACTTCTTTCCAGGTCCATTTGGGACCAAGATTTAGAGACTTTCTTAAAAAAGTAACTGTAATTCCCATTCTTATCTATGCTAAGCCAGCATGTGTTGGATGTGGGGTACTCTGGCCACCAAAGCCGATTTAGCTGCTCTGCCAGCTGAATGGACTCTGGTGTTCTCCCTCTCTAGTCCTCCTGCTGCCTCCTTAGCAGCATCCTGGATTCAAGTCTTACTTATTCACAGATACATCCATAGCTCCATTGCCTGCCCTCTTACGTGTTCATTTTATTTCTTGTAAACCCTTTCTTAAGAATTTTAGGTCTTTACCAGTTTAAACTCAAAACATTTTAAAGACCTTCAGGTTTGCTAACTTTTCATATAATGGTGCCATATTGAAAGGCCAGTTGCTTCCTAAACTGTCTATAACTAGATAAAGTTGAAGTCTTCCTTCAGTGGTCTCTTTACCATATGACAAATAGCAAATATTATTGGAAATAATAACCTCAATTGAAACATTAGTGTTTTGATCATTGCAACTTAGCATGAGTCACGAAATCCTTAAATCAAGTTTCAGATATTCTGGTCAATATGCTAAAGAAGGAAAAAAAGAAAACTCAAGATGCTCTCCACTTATCCAGCATGGATAGAAGTGAATGGAGACACTCACAGAGCTCGCCCTTCCCACCTGGGAACTCAGAAGGTCTGAGGACGTTGCCATCCTCAGCAACCACACAGGTCCGGGATGTCAGCACTGTTGGGCACAGATCCAGTTTGCTCCACAAAAAAACAGGTCAGTTATATTTATACATATAGATCTATAAGTTATCTGAAGTATGGAAAACATAGGCTTAAATGAGAAAAATAGGCTATCATAAATCACACATCTATAGAAAAAGTAAATAAACATAGAAATGATTATAATTTATCATTCTATTCTTCATCATTGCAATTCTTATTGTTGGTATTATTACTAGTATTTCTTGAGGTTTTAAAGTTGTACCAGCAACAGCTCCAGCAGTAATAACAAAAATCCCCAAGTGAAACTTATCAAGGAAAAAAATAAATGTCTGGCATTCCTCATCCTCCATAATGGAATTCCACATAGCATTTTTGGTTTTAAATATGAAGAAATGACAACTTATTTGTTATAATTATTTTTTATAACTATCAAATCTCTTAAATACTAGTTTCCAAAATTGATGACCGAACTGAAAACACGAAGTTTAAATTGTGACAGAGCTCAGAGGCAGAAACAGATGGGTCCAGGGCAACAGGAGAAAAGTTAAAGTTAGAGAAAGGAACAAAACCTTTCCTCTGATAGAGGAGGGAAGGAGTAATGACAGATGTTGCATTGCCAACGTGATGAGACAGTATTTATTTCTAAATCTGAATAAGCTATCTGCAGCAAAATAATTTAAAAATATTATCACAGTCTGCCTTAAAGGATACTAAACAAACAATATTTTGTCAGATAGTAGGATTTGACTGAGTTGGACCAACTCAGGGGCACTTTCCCCACTTATAGCTGTTGATCAGTATGTCAGTTCTGCAACTACAGAACCACACCAGAGGCCCTGGTTGTTTTGTGTTATTTTCTCTTTCTGTTATACCAGCAGATCATGAGGTACAGGCATGTGATTGGTGCCTTTCTCTTGAGGACACTAAGAAATCTGAAATATGAAAATGTACTAGAACAAAGGGGTGAAAACCTTCCCTTTTTGGCAACATAGGTTGAAATTTTCTGTATAAATATTTTTTGGGATGGATGATCTGATATGCTTGGTTTTCTACAGGATTTAGCTTGGGAATAATTAAAGGATGGTACTCATTAAGAAGGATACTTTTTAATTAATAAAGATAAGGTTGAGAAGCTTGGAAATATACTTCATGATATTATATCCCTTTATCTCTTAATTCTAAATCTCTTTGCTTTGAATATTTAGTTAGCAATACAGTAACATAAATTCAAAGTCAGAGGAAACCAAAAATCCTATTTTTACCATGATGGTGGTGGCAGTAGACAAGGAAAGCAATTGTTCCTCTCTGTGACTATTTTCCATACAGCGTTCCTGTACTCTGTTATGGGTAACAGCTGGTTCTAAAATAAAAGGAGACCCTGTGGATTGGTGAATTCATTTGTTCATCCATCAATTTATATATTCCTTTATTCATTCAATATATATTTATTGAGTATACACTTTGTTCTAGGTACCATGCTAATAATTACTGTTATGGCTACAGCTTACATAGCCTGTATGTATGTATGTATATGTATATACATTCAGTCAGACAACTTTGAATATATTCAAGTTTGAATAGATTCAAAGTTGTTATTTATATATATATGAATAAATATATATTCAAAGTTGTCATTTATTCAGAGTTGTCTGATTGAATTAATTCATTTAATCCTTATTCTATAGGTTCTTGTTTTGCCCCCATACTATACAAGAACATATGAGGACAAACAACTTCTGATCTCACAGCACTTAGAGACTGACAGAGAAGAAAGCTTTGAACAATTACAGAATTACACCACTGTGTTACTGACAGGGCATATATCAGGGAACCCAACCTCAAGTTAAGATCAGAAGGATCCAAAAAGGGACATGAGGAGCAGAATGTGGCTGGAAGCAATACTGTAAGCAGTAGGAATCATTTGAATAGCTTTTGGGGTCTTTGTGGTGGAAAGGAGCATTTTAGGAAGTAAAAAGGCCATGATGGGTGGGATGTGGGCAGGGGGAGGCTGGGAAGACAGGTTGAGTAATGTGTGCAGAACAGATAGGCGGAGGACACAGAGTATGTATGAGTAATTAGAAGGTCATTGTAGCACAGTGGTCCAGGCCAAAGGATGGGGATGATGAGAGAGAGATAGGGGGATCAGAAGCACTTAGGATAGAGAGTGAGCAGGGTTTGGTGACTAATGAATTTGAGGGGTAAGGGTAAGGATGGGCCCCAGGTCTCTGGTGGCTGGTAAGGCTCTTCATGCAACAGTTGGGATTGTTAGCTGTACAGAGCAGAGCCTGGCATCTCTACTCACAGGAAAGGTGGGAGTCTGTACCCACATTAGAACCCTGTGCTCACAATGGAAGGAACTGTTCACTAGCCTTCTCCAAAGATGCACACCATTATGGAAACAGCCCGGGATATCACTGCCCCACCCCTTGCTGTGTGCCAGACCTTTCCTGTTTCTATTTTCTCTTGCCCACACCATCTCCCTTCTCATAATTCTTCTTCCCCACAGCATCTCGTAATCTCTCTCCTAACTCATAATTATAGTCAACTTTTTCAGTAACCCTTCTCCTCCCTTGATACTACTATCAGGACAGACTGTAGTTTAATTTGGAGAATGAATTAAGTTCACTTGCATAGAAAATCACTAAAAAATAATAATAATAGTGGAAATTATTTGTAAAGTCCAAGTATGAAAGAGTTTTGGAGAAGAGCCTTATAGTTGAAAGGGTTTTTGAGTTGTCTTAACTGTTGTTGGATATAGTTCTAGCAATAACTTTAAATAGGAGTAGGCTCACAAATGGATTGATAATGATCTAAGCATTTGGAGGAGGGACTGATGAAGGATTGATTTTACTTTTTGGCAAAACTACAAATAGGGTGAAATTGTGGATGAATCCATGCTGCAAAGCAACAGGTAATGGGAGAGTTTGTTACAATGTTTAAGATCCTCAGAGCTGATTAAGCTTTTATTATTGCATTATTTTATACAAGAAGCTCATGTAAACGAACCCAAATACAAAAAAAAATTAAGAAGCACGTTGTTTTGAAAGATTTCCACCTTATGTAGGTGTTGTCAATGTCTTTTAACCATTCACGGGGCTGCATTCAGTGCAGAAAGCAAGTAGATTTGACCTTGGCCACCCTGAGACTGCGGTGAAACTGTCTCCGCTCTGATGACCCTCCTCATTCTTCCCTTCACCCCCACTTCTGAAAAAAAAAAAAATGACTTCTTTCAAATTTCTTGTACTAAAAGAAAATGAGACTAAATTCATGGTTCACTAGAGAGCCCCACACAATCACTGTGCAAGCAGCCTGCCAAGGCAGAGGAAGGAAGGTTAGGCACTTTGGGGCTCTTGGTTTTTTGGAGGTTAAATGTCTGTTTTGCTTTCACTGAAGTAATGAGAGGGATTGTTGAGCTCCACATTTTGAAAAGAGTCATATGGTTCTCTTTAAAATAGCAGGACTTTGATAGTTCAGTTTTCTTGTTTGGTTTTTTGGGGTTTTGTTATTGTTTACTTTTTAAGTTCTCTGATTGTGTGTCCCACATGGTCACCTGGAACTAGTCAGTGTTCCCAAACCTCCTGATGATTCACCACATCCTTTAACTGAGATGCTAATAGAACCGACTCATCACAGGTGATGACACTGGCTTTTTAAAAGGTGAATTGAAGGGCACCTGGGTGGCTCAGTGGGATAAGCCTCTGCCTTCGGCTCAGGTCATGATCCCAGCATCCTGGGATCAAGTCCCGCATCGGGCTCTCTGCTTGGCGGGGAGCCTACTTCCTCCTCTCTCTCTGCCTGCCTCTCTGCCTACTTGTGATCTGTCAAATAAATAAATAAATTCTTTAAAAAAAATCAAAAACAAAAAAAAGAAAGGTGAATTGAAAGCCAGAACCATAGCCTGGAGGCTCCAGCCTCTTTTCTTTTATTCACTTTTAAGAATGTAATGAATCCCCACTATGTGTGTGGAAGGTCCAAGGGTAGGGTGGTAGAGGCCATCAATGGAAACTGAAAAATGGTGTCTGCCCCTGGGAACTTACATTTAAATAGCAGAGACTGACTTGGTACCCAAAGAGTAGAGAATAAAGTAGCAAGTGCTATACTCAGGAGCTAGAAGAAATGCCATGGGAAGTCAAAGGAGAAGGCAGGATTTTAATAAATGATTGGGAAAGCATTACAATGCAAGTGACATAGAAGTTAGGTCTCAAAGGATCAGTAGAATTTGGAAAAAGATGGAGGGAAGAACATTCTCTTACATTCCAGATTTAAAGAATATTATGAGTAAAGGCTTGGGAACAGGAAAGCAAGGGAAAATATGCGGTGTTGGCAAGGGTACTTGTTTAGCCGGGGCCTTGGAGAGGTACAGGAAGTCCAAAAACATAAGGCTAGAAAAATGAGTGGGAAATTGTTGGGATGGATGCTTCAGGGAGAGGGAGTAGAGGAATATATGGAAATGTCCTCTTTTAACTTTATATGCTTTCATGTTGTTTTAATTTCTTACCATGTTATGAAAACCCTTGACTGCCATGCCAAGGAATTGCCTTCCTCAAGTTGCAGGGAGCCACCAAGACAGAGGGGGCATGGTGATAGCTATACTCTAGAAGGTATTTGTGGAAGAAATCTTTAGAGCATCTTGGAGATGAGATGCCTGGAAATGTGAGTAAATGGTTTAGGAAATAAAACAGTCCAAGGTGGGAGTGATGGAAACAGAAGAGGCAAGGGCACAAAGAGATACAATGGGGGGAACCCACAACAGTTCTCCATGGCATAAACAACTCTTTCTTCTCCCTCTTTTTGGTTTTCCCAGTTCTGGCATTGAGAATGCAGCCACAGGCATGGCCAGGAGAACAGGAAAGTTAGAGCTTCTCTGGCATGCTGCATCAAACGTGGAGTCCATTCCTTAAGTTTGCTTTACCCATGCACAAAGGATTGCTCTCTGGACCAATGGCTATTGTTACAAAGGTTTAATATACCCCCATTATCACTAAGTTGAAGAAAAGAGCTCAAAGAGAAATCAATAGAGAAAAATTCACCCATAAAACCAGAGAAAAAGAATAGAGATTAGATTTTTCTAAGATCCTTTCCAACTTGCTTTGTTGTAAGCCTCAGGCACAAAGGTACACCTCTTGCTTTTTTTTCTTTTTTTTTTAAGTGGTTTACATTTTAATTTTTTTTTATTTTTTTTTCCATTTTATTTATTTTTTCAGCGTAACAGTATTCATTCTTTTTGCACAACACCCAGTGCTCCATGCAAAACGTGCCCTCCCCATTACCCACCACCTGTTCCCCCAACCTCCCACCCTTGACCCTTCAAAACCCTCAGGTTGCCCCAACCTCCCACCCCTGACCCTTCAAAACCCTCAGGTTGTTTTTCAGAGTCCATAGTCTCTTATGGTTCGCCTCCCCTCCCCAATGTCCATAGCCCGCTCCCCCTCTCCCAATCCCACCTCCCCCCAGCAACCCCCAGTTTGTTTTGTGAGATTAAGAGTCATTTATGGTTTGTCTCCCTCCCAATCCCATCTTGTTTCATTTATTCTTCTCCTATCCCCCTAGCCCCCCATGTTGCTTCTCCATGTCCTCATATCAGGGAGATCATATGATAGTTGTCTTTCTCCGATTGACTTATTTCACTAAGCATGATACGCTCTAGTTCCATCCACGTCATCGCAAATGGCAAGATTTCATTTCTTTTGATGGCTGCATAGTATTCCATATTGGGATTTCATCAAGATCAAAAGCTTTTGCACAGCAAAGGAAACAGTTAACAAAACCAAAAGACAACTGACAGAATGGGAGAAGATATTTGCAAACGACATATCAGATAAAGGGCTAGTATCCAAAATCTATAAGGAACTTAGCAAACTCAACACCCAAAGAACAAACAATCCAATCAAGAAATGGGCAGAGGACATGAACAGACATTTCTGCAAAGAAGACATCCAGATGGCCAACAGACACATGAAAAAGTGCTCCACGTCACTCGGCATCAGGGAAATACAAATCAAAACCACAATGAGATATCACCTCACACCAGTCAGAATGGCTAAAATTAACAAGTCAGGAAATGACAGATGCTGGAGAGGATGTGGAGAAAGGGGAACCCTCCTCCACTGTTGGTGGGAATGCAAGCTGGTGCAACCACTCTGGAAAACAACATGGAGGTTCCTCAAAATGTTGAAAATAGAACTACCCTATGACCCAGCAATTGCACTACTGGGTATTTACCCTAAAGATACAAACATAGTGATCCGAAGGGGCACGTGTACCCGAATGTTTATAGCAGCAATGTCTACAATAGCCAGACTATGGAAAGAACCTAGATGTCCATCAACAGATGAATGGATAAAGAAGATGTGGTATATATACACATTTTAATTTTTTAAATTAACATGTAATGTATTATTGGTTTCATATGTACAGGTCTATGATTCATCAGTCTTATATAACACTCAGTGCTCATTACATCTTATGCCCTCCTTAATGTCCATCACCCAGTTACACATCCCTCCACCCATCTCCCCTCCAGTAACCCTCAGTTTATTTCCTATGATTAAGAGTCTCTTATGGTTTTTCTCCCTCTCTGGTTTCATCTTATTTCATTTTTTCCTCTCTTTCCCTATGATCCTCTATTTTGTTTCTTAAATTCCACATATCAGTGAGATCATATGATAATTACCTTTCTCTGATTGACTTATTTTGCTTAGCATAATACCCTCTATTTCTATCTACATTGTAGCAAATGGCAAGATTTCATTTTTGATGGCTGAGTAATATGCCTAAATATATATTATATATAGGCATAAAGAAGTTGTGATATATATAGATATAGATATATCACATTTTCTTTATCCAGTCCTCTGCCAGTGGACATCTGTGCTCTTTCCATAGTTTGGCTATTGTGCTGTTATAAACATTGGGGTGCAGGTGCCCCTTCAGATCTCTACATTTGTTGCTTTTCAAACTTCTCATGCTCCATCTTACCCTCTTTTTTGGAACTGACCACACTTTTGCCTTGCATTTCCCTATAAATGCAATTAAAGAGATGGTCAGTAAATAGATCATTGTTTTCTCTGTAGCTCCATGGCCAATCTCACTTCTGCAGGGCACAGTATTGAGGTTACTCTGAGCACTCTCTCTGAGAAATGCATCTTTGCATCCCTCGTATTTGAAGGGTCCATAGATTGGATGAAATGAATACATGATGTCCAAAAAAGAGAGAAGAGAGAGAAACTTAGAACAGATCTCTGCTTTAGGTTTAAAATCAAGACTTACCCCATTTCCATTTATTTTATCTGATAATCTGTGATTCCAAAAAGGTCTTCAAACCTAAAAAGTGAACAAATACAAGTCAGTGTGTTTTTTAGAGGAAAGCAACATGACCCTAGATGCGACTCAACTATCTTAGAAGTCATCATCAATGAGCATCTCAAGAAATTTTAATCTAGTCAGGGAGATAAGTAGGTAGAGCTCTTTTTAGTATAATGAGAGTCTTCAAGAAAGCGGACTGGAGATTTGAGGATTCCTCCAAAACTCTAGCCTAGTCAACCATCAGTTCCATATTATTTGGGGGAACAGTTTTGTCAGGAGGGGGAACACAGATTCTGAATATGGGGAGGAATCAAAGAATTAGAGGTATCAAAGAAGCAGTGTTCTATTGCCTATGGACATTAAAATTGCTGAGTTAGATATGTAGAGGAAGACCATGGCCCAATACCCAAGTGCTCAGTAAAATGACTAAAGCAGAGAACTGCTGATGGCAGTAAGAAAGAGAGGGTAGAAGAAGCTGTAGCCAGATGGAATGAGCCTGAATGGGGAAAGGTTTGCCTACATTGTATTTTTGCTTGTGTGTTTATTTCCATTAGCATGAGTGAGTATTATTCTAGAGTCACCAAGAGAAAGCAGATAAAATGAAGACCAACATCCTCATTTCCCTACTTGGTTGTAGGAAGATTCTTATTATGAGATAATGCCATCTTCCTTACCTTGCCCTGAAGTTCAGGGTGAAAGGCTGTATTTCTATTCCATTACATCAATAGAGTAGATAGAATATTGTCTGCTCAACAAATTGATTCTTCTAATAGGAGGAACACCCTCAAATCTCCTTCAAAACTTGCTACAAAAAGGGACAGCCTCCGGTCTGGTAGAGGACCCAAACCAAACAACCATGGAAGACCAGTTGCCCAAAGTGATGTACTTGTATGCAGCAAAAAGTTAGTGATGGTTCTGGGCCTGAGAGCCCTATCTTTTGGCTCTAGGATAAAGGATCATAAATATGAAGATTGGATCAGAACACAGGTCATTTTCATTTTATTAAACATTGCATTCAAAAAATAATTTTTCTGCTGATTATTTAGAGCTTGGACTTCATTCTCCCATATACAGGGAAGTTGGGTTTCCTGGGAAGCAAAGTCTCAGCCAGATGTTTATTAGAGAGGGCCCTTAGGACCAACAGCTATGGAAGGGAGTGGAAGAATGCAGGGCTTGGCAGAGGGAGAGGCTGAGTTGCGATGCAGTATTGATAAAGGCTTCAAGGGCTCAGACACTGAGCAGGTCCTTCAGAGTTGTCCAAAGTTGAGACAATGGGACAGACCTTTCTACCTTCATGATGATCAGTCCCTGGATGTGGGCCTGCCCTGGAAGGAGGCAAGGCTTTGAATGAGGTAGTTTTCTTCAGCTGAGAAAATCTCCAAATTGGGTTAACAATTGACAACTTGCTGCTAATGTACTTAGGAGCTGGAGGAACAAGTCCTTCATTCTTGTTTTTCACCCTAAATTTTATTTTCATCACTCCCGCCCCCGATGTCTGGGAATCACCAATCTATTCTCTGTACCTAGAGTTGTTTGTTTTTATATTCCACATATAAGAGGGATCCTACAGTATTTGTCTTTCTCTGAATTATTTCACTAAGCATAATGCTCTTGAAATCAGTCCATCCATGTTACCACAAGTGGCAAAATTTAATTGCTTTTTGTGGCTGAATAATATCCATATCTATCTCACAGTTTCTTTATCCATTCATTATCAATGGACACTAGGTCATTTCCATATCTTGGCATTGTAAATAATGCTACTATGAACATGAAGATGCATATGTCTTTTCGAATTACTATTTTCCTTTTCTTTGGATCAGTACCTAGAAGTGGAGTTGCTGGACCATATGGTAGTTATATTTTTAGTTTTTTGAGGAACCTCTATACTGTCTACCATAGTGGCAGCACCAATTTATATTCCTACCAACAGTGCACAGGGGGTCCCTTTTCTTTGCATTCCTGCCAACACTTGTTAATTCTTGTCTTTTTGATAATAGCCAATATCACAAATGCAAGGGAAAACCTCATTATGCTTTTGATTTGCATTTCCCTAATGATTAAAGAGGATAAGCATCTTTTCATGTGCCTGTTGACCTTCTATATGTCTACTATTCAGATCTTCTGCTCATTATTAACTGGGTTGTTGAGGGGGTTTTGTTGCTGTAGTTTTGTTTCATTTTGCTTTTGAGTTACATGGGTTCTTTATATTTTAAATATTAGCCCCTTGTCAGATATATGATTTATAAATATCTTCTCCCATTCAGTGGTTTCCCTTTTCATTTTGTTGATTGTTTCCTTTGCTGTGCAGAAGCTTTTTTAGTAAGATGTAGTCCTACTTGTTTATTTCTGCTCTTGATGTCAGATTCGTAAATTCTTACTGCCTTCTAGGAGTTTTATGGTTTCAGGTCTTGTGTTCAAATCTTTAATCAATTTTGGGTTAATTTTTGTGTACATTATAAGATAGCAGTACAGTTTCATTCTACTTTATGTAGCTGTTCAGTTTTCCCAGCACCATTTATTAAAAAGACTGTCCTTTACTCATTGCATATTCTTGTCTCCTTTGTCATTAATTAATTGGCCATGTATGTATGGGTTTGTTTCTGGGATCTTTATTCTATTCCATTGATCTATATGTCTGTTTTTATTCTGATATCACATTGTTTTAATTATTATAGCTTGTAATACAGTGTGAAATTGGGGAGCACAATGCCTCTAGCTTTGTTTCCCTTTCTTCATATTGCTTTGGCGTGTGTGTGTGTGTGTGTGTGTGTGTGTGTGTGTGTGATTCCATAAGTTTTATGACTCTTCAGTTTTTTTATTTTTACTTTTATTTAAATTCAATTAGGTAACATATAGGACAACATTAGTTTCATATACAGAGTTCCATAATTCATCAGTTGCATGTAACACCCAGTGGTCTGGGTCATGTGCCCTCCTTAATGCTATCACCCAATTACCCCCATCTCCCCACCCAAGTTCCCTCTAGCAACCCTCAGTTTGTTTCCTATAGTTAAGAGTCTCTCATGGTTTTTCTCCCTCTCCAATGACCTCCCATTCAGTTTTCCCTTCCTTCCCTTATGATCCTCTGTACTGTTTCTTATATTCCATATATAAGTGAAACCATATGATAACTGTCTTTCTCTGAATGACTTATTTCTGTTAGCGTAATACCCTAGAGTTCCGTGCATGTCGTTGTAAATGGTAAGTGTTCATCCTTCTGATGGCTAAGCAATATTCCATTGTATATATATACCACATCTTTCTTATCCATTCATCTGTTGATGGACATCTTGCCTCTTTCTACAGTTTCACTATTGGGGACATTGCTGCTATAAACATTGGGGCACAGGTGATACCTTTGTATCTTTGGGGTAAATATCTAGTAGTGCAATTGCTGGGTTGCAGGGTAGCTCTATTTTCAACTTTTTGAGGAACCTCCATACTGTTTTCCAGAGTGGCTATACCAGCCTGCATTCCCACCAACAGTGTAGGAGGGTTCCCCTTTCTCCACATCCTTGCCAGCATTTTTTGTTTCCTGGCTTGTTAATTTTAGCCATTCTGACTGGTGTAAGGGTATCTCATTGGGTTTTGATTTGTATTTCCCTGATGACAAGTTATGTGGAGCATTTTTTCATGTGTCTGTTAGCGATTTGTATGTCTTCTTTGCAGAAATGTTTGTTCAGGTCTTCTGCCCATTTCTTGACTGGATTATTTGTTTTTAGGGTGTTGAGTTTGATAAGTTCTTTATAGATCTTGGATATGATGAGCCCTTTATCTGATATGTCATTTGCAAATATCTTCTCTCATTCCATAAGCTGCTTTTCAGTTTTGTTGACTGTTTCCTTTGCTGTGTATAAGTTTTTTATCTTGACGAAGTCTGTTTATTTCTTTGCACAGTTCCGTTGGAATTTTGATATGGATTGCATTGAATCTGTAGATTGCTTTGAAAAGCATGAACATTTTAACAATGTTGATTTTTCTAGTCAATGAACTGGACTGCATGTTCTTCAATTTCTTTTATTATTTGAGTGTTCTTCAATTTCTTTCATTAATGTCTTGATAGTTTTCTATATATAGGTCTTTCATTTCCGTGGTTAAATTTATTTCTAGATGTTTTATTCTTGAAGCTCTTCATTCTTGAAGGGGTATCTGGACGGCACATCACAGTATCCACCAGAGATAGTAAGTTTTCTAGGATATCCAAAATACCAATGTAGTGCTTAATTTGCTGAATTATGTTACTTATAGCTCATAATGTCACTCTATAGTAGTATGACTCATAAAGCTAAATAAATATAACTGTTTTATCCAATCACTATTTTTAGCATTGTTATTCTACATTCCTACTTGGGATGTCAAAAACACATGCCCTTTCACTCTGGCAGCAGAGGAACAGAATCATTCTCTCTCTCTCTCTCTCTCTCTCTCACACACACACACACACGCACACACACACACATATGCATGCATGTGCACACATGCATATCCATGCAAAGTCTTACCCAGACTTTGGCAATAAAACATTACTTTTTCACCAATTGTGTATTTGGTTTATAAAACACATGAAGTACTGTGCTATTCTAAATGATGTGGAGAATATAAGGTATTCTACTATAAAGGCTCTGGGAAACATGAAGGACTATTTTGTTCAGGAGCAGTGGCTCTTATTAATTCATTTAATAAACATTGACTTGAAGCTGTGTACTATGCTAGGTGAATGAGCTCCAGTACCTGTTAAAGGGTTTACAATCCAGAAGAGGACCTGTAGTGTACATGCACAGAAAGTGCCATGGGACATGGAAGAGGAATGGTCAACTTTTTCTGGGTAGCTTCAGGAAAACTTGTATGGAAGAAGTGGTACTTGAACAAAATCTTTAAAGAATTCACATTTATATCTGGCAAAATGAATAGAGGGGGAAGCAAAAGACAGAGCACCTTGGAAACTTCTCAAGCAACAGCATGGAGGTGTGGAACATAGTATGGTTGTGATGGTTCAAGCCTTTGGTTTGGCCAGACTGTAAGGTTTGTGTGAATAGGATCATGTTTACCAATAACTAAAGCTAAAGAAGGAGGAGTTCATGAGAAGCTTAAAAGCCATGCTTCTAAATTTAGAACTTAATTGTCCTGGCAGTTAGGAGCTTTATATAAAAAAAGATTATATAGCTTTAAAAAAAAGATTTTTATTTATTTATATTAGCGAGAGAGTATGAGTTGTCCCCACCAAGTGGGGAGCCTGACACAAGGCTTGATCGCAGGACCTTGGGATCATGACCTGAGCCAAAGTCAGAAACTTCACTGACTAAGCCACCCAGGTGCCCCCATTATAGCTTATTAATTAACATGTAATGTATTATTTGCCCCAGAGGTACAGGTCTGTGAATGACCAGTCTTACACAATTCACAATATTCACAGTAGCACATACCCTCCCCATTATCCATAACCCAGCCAGCCTATCCCTCCCCCCACCCCCCAGCAACCCTCAGTTTGTTTCTTATGGTTTGTCTCCCTCCCAATCCCATATTGTTTCATTTTTTTTCCCTCCCTACCCCCCATGATCCCCCACCCTGCCTCTCAAACTCCTTATATCAGAGAGATCATATGATAATTGTCTTTCTCTGATTAACTTATTTCGCTTAGCATAATACCCTCTAGTTCCATCCATGTCGTTGCAACCCATTATAGCTTTTTAATAGGAGAGTAACATGATCTTATTTCTGTTAAGGAAAGATCATTGATGGCAATGTGCTGAGTAAACTGGGAACTAGGGAGAAGGTAGAATGCAGACTGTTGTAGTACTAGCCAAAGTCAGAAATGATAAGAACCTGGATCAAACCAGTCACAGTAGGGATTGAAAAGACGAGAAAAGTATTAGGGATACATAGGAAGGAGAACTGGCTATGACTGGTTGGAATGGGGGTGAGATGAACAATCTGAGATGACTCCCAGGTTACCAAGACCATGAGCCATGAAGGGAAGCAGGTTTGGAAGGAGGGTCTATTCATTTAATTATGAATATGTTGAGAAGGAGTATGAAATGGGAGTGTCTAAGCTAGTAAATATGCAGTTTCAGGGCTCAAGGCAAGGGGTTAGGGACTTGGATCGCTGACTTGTAGCCATGAGAGTGGATTAGGTGGTCCAGAAATTGGTAGCAAGGAAAAAGAAGACAAAAGGGCCAAAGGCAGAACACTTAGGATTCCCTATATTAATGGGGTGGGCTGAAGAAAAATAACCAGCAAAGCAGAACTGTGAAAGACAAGTGAGGTCAAGAGAGAGCGAGATCTCAGAAGCCCCAGCAGAGTTTGTGTTCCAAGGAGCTGGATATGGTTAACAGTGTTGGATGTAGCAGTGAGGTCAAGTTAGATGAGAACTGCACAGTCGATTAGATTTGGATGGGAAGTGATCAGTGACTTTTGCCAAAGCACTTTCAAAGAGTGAGGGAGCAGAAAGCTCACTGTACCAGATTGAAGAGTGGGAGGAGAGGAAGTGAGGCAGAAATAGTCACAGAGATCATTGGAATGAAAGAATTTTGAGGCTAGCGTTGTTAAGTGGAGTTTCTTTGTGGGTGTTGAAGTCATTTAGGATATTGGCAGGAAATGGGATGGAAAGGAAAACTGTGAGCCAGGAGCCCAAGTTCTGCTTAGGGTAGCTGAGTGGTTTGTTCACTCTTTGGACCAATATATACCTTAAGTTGCAGCATCAGAAAGAGTGGGTAGCAGGACCAAATGGCACAAATCACAGAGGAGGAAAGCTCTGGGCCTTGATGTTAAAAATAGTGATTTTGAAATGGTACTGTCAACTCAGAAAAAGGCCACACTGTCTCTGGCCCTTCCAGTATTTACACTAGAGCAGAATGAACATCCTCCCCTTGAGAGGACTTCAGATATTTTCGCTAAAAAGAAAGAGCTGAAGGGGGTATTCCATAAAAATGATGAGGACATGGGAGAGCTTAATTTACAATGAATGTGGGGTCCAGAGAGCAGAGTAGGACAGGTTCGCAGGGAGGCCAGCAGTGGAAGGGGGAATGGGTGGAATGACATTGAGGTAGGGTAAGGAAGTAAAGAATAATAAGTGAGATGACAATTGCTGCAGGGGCTTGCATTTTGTGGGTGGCCAAAGATGATAGGGATAGAAGTCATGGTAGGATTGATTATCCTTGAGGCTACAGGCCTGGGAAGTGTGGCAGATTCAGTCTCTTATTGGTTTTTAAATGATATGGTTCTGATGATTTCCTTTGACATGAACTCTCCCTGGATGATGTTTTGGAATGAGGGTGGGGGCGAAAGATCAGCTGGCTTCTGGAACATTCCACTTCCAGTGAAGTACACAGGACCCTGTGAGCTTAGGACAAAGGTGCAGCATGGGAAAGCTTGGAAAGGGACTAGAAATTCTCTGGTAGAGTTTTCCTCACATCATGGAGAGCAGTTTATACATCTCCCACACATTCTTCTCTTGATAGAGTCCTGGGTGATTCCAGCAGTAGCAGCTGCTCTCCTAGTGATGGGGACACTTGCATCAGTGCTAGTTCTGTGGCTTTGTAGATAGGGGTCATTCCTAAGTCAGATACTTAGAATTTTGGTATTGTATTTCCTAAATTGTAGGCTCCTAAATAGGCCTTGTGTTCGGATGCCTCCTCAGAGCCCCCTCTGGAGGTAACATAGAGAGACACTAAAGCAAGAGAAATAGAATTGAATCAGAAGATCCTTTTTCTGGTCTGCTTGATTTGGGTCAGTCACATTGCTGAGAATCTCTAAGCCTCCCATCTGACAAAGTTAACTCTGTCATTTCCCTATGGCCATCATATAATCAGACTTCCTCTTGCAATGAGAGACAGTAATTGCACAGAACTACAGCATTTGCCTTGACCATGGAGTTCGAGAAAGCACCAGCTCCTCCTTTTTCAAATACGGTTTTCTGGGATTTATACCAACAAAGATGGAAATAGTTTCTGTCACTGTATTCAGCAGGGAATGTATTTTGGAAATGTGATAGGTGAAACCTGACTTTATTTGTAGCATAAGATATGATTTTTGTAAAACATCTATCAATTGCTCTGACAACCCAAGCCAGAATTTACCACTCTGCTCCTACGAGAGTTGAGTTCAGCTGTTTTTCATGTTTATGGTTGTTATTGATATTTACTACAATCAGTCTATAGGTTGAGGAGTGGAGCAGGTGTGGTTACAAAGACCACCTGGGAAACAATGAGCCTTTCTCCACTGTACACGTGAAGTTTGTCTTTTGACTAGACCCTGAGTCATCATTTGAAAAGCTTTTGTCACCTGTTACTCTACCTCTTAACCTCCCTCAGCCAGAAAGCTTTGCGCAGAAACACTAACTACGTCACACGCCCAGCTGCATTTCAGGCTGATCTTCCGATTCCCTAATTTCTAGTGATGCTTCTGTGGCTCTGGTAAATTCTTCACTTTCGGTTATTCTGCTTCGTTTTTTTTAATGAAAAAACTGTTCTTTTTTAAATTTTTTATTTATTTCTTATTTTTTTATAAACATATCATGTATTTTTATCCCCAGGGGGACAGGTCTGTGAATCGCCAGGTTTACACACTTCACAGCACTCACCATAGCACATACCCTCCCCAATGTCCATAACACCCCTCCCCCTCTCCCAACCCCACCTCCCCCCAGCAACCCTCAGTTTGTTTTGTGAGATTAAGACGAACCCCAAGACAAACTATTCTGCTTCATTTTGATGAACAGCAATTTCTTGGGACTCCTACAGCCATCCATTTTCTGAGTATCTTGAACCTCATAAGCTTGTGTTGAGTACTGTCCCAAAACTGCTAGAAGAGGTGTGCTTCTGGCTGGGATTTCCAGATTTCGGAATAAATAATGCATGATGTTTTAGTGTAAATGTGTCCCAAATAGTGAATGGAACCCGATTATACGAAAACATTAAGCTTGGTGTTTCTCTTAAATTCAAATGTCACTGGGCAATCTTGTATTTTACCTGGCAACACTACCCCTGGCCCTTTTCTTTGTTGTGATGTTTCCTTGGTATAAGGGTTCCCAGAAAGCCTTTAAGGAACCACTCCAGAAGAGGAATAGGAGATCTGTGTGGGTCCATTGGCATGCAGGACTGCTGCAGGGTTCTTGTGTTGGTGGGGGTGTGGGGACATGGGAGGGGGCAGAGTTGATCTTCATGCTAGCACCAAACACTGCAGTTTTTTATCCTTTGTCCTACAGCTACCACTTTCTAGACTGGTGGAATTCCCAGTTTGTGATCCTAGCAGGAAGACAGGAGGGTTACAGTGCCTAGCATCTCTTAAATGTTTGCCTGAGAATGCCTGTCAGTACCTCACAGGAGGCTTGCACTGTCTAGAGCACCTGCTGGGCGTGTTTCCCAGGAACATTTTTTGCTCCCTGTAGAGTTCATCCAATGCTACTCTACCCAGCTATTTATTCTTCAGATTTATTGTCAGTGACCGGTACTGGCTCAAACCATGGTATGATAAACTCCATATCTTGTTGACAGTGTTCCTAGAGCCCAGTGATTACTATACGGCTATTTTTGGAAATGAGGTTTATAACCAATGCTTTCATTAATAATGTAGCTTATTTCTGTTAGAAGTTTTCAGATGCCCAGAAATACGCTGAACCTAGTTTCCTTAAGCCGAAAAGCCAAAGTAGAGCTGTCATAGATAGTACTTTCTTCCAGTGAAGTACTCCCACTCTAACTTAACCAACCATACAGTCAGGATAGCCTGTGGATATTTCTGAAATTCTCAAGGCAGCCACACTTAGAAGCTTCCGTAGCTCAGTTCTGTGCATGATGCCGTAGCTTCTGTGAAGGTGACAGGTATAAATAGGGGATATTAACATTTAGCACTGTAGCGTTCCCATTCACTGCATGATGGAAATCATCTCATCGCCAGGTTCCCCTCACCAGTTGTGCGGTTTAGCTGAGTTTACAAATCCCTTTTTAAGAGGTTTATTTCTCTAGAGCTCAACACTGACCATGTGGATGGTTTGAATGACGTTTTGCAACAAGTGCTTACTTTACCCACAAGAGTTTAGTGGGAGTCAGACAATGGTTATTCCAAGAAGTGCCATGTAGCAATGGGCATGGCCTTCAGGTCTCATTACTAAATGTGATTTAATTGACTTAAGCACCATCTGGATTTTGAATGTAGGCCTTTTTCTTTTTCTTTCACTAGAAATTTATATTTGCATCACAAGCAAATGCCTGGCGTATTCTTCTTACAAGACTGTAACATAGTACTTCATATTTCAAGTCCCACGTTGCTCAGTCGTTCTCCCATATTACAGTAAAACTCACACTGAGATATGTGTGAATTTTACACACATAGAATTTTACAGTCACTGATATGAGAAAGAGAAATTGAGCCTTATAAACTATTAGTCTACAATGCTCATCACTTAACTCAAATAACACGGGGTGACTAGATCATTCCGTCAATCACAGCTATGCAAATACATGTGTGCGTACATATACTTTCATGCACACACACTGCAGATACTCACACAATACACTGTGTACACACACACACGCACACCACACACACAAAACACATGGCATGCACACCAACTCTTTCGTCCTTTGTCATTTTCTAGTATATCCTGTCCTAGTCTAGTCCTCTTAGTCCATACTAAATTAAGCGATTGTCCTGCCATATTTACTGGTCCAGAACTATCTAAATGGTTGATTTACTGACTCATAGGTTAAATTTCAGTTTTGTTCCACTCAGTTAAATCTGGCAGCTACTGGGTTGCTGTCCTCTAGCATTTATCTGGCCCTTATGGTCTCAGTGAATTCCTGTGACCCACTTTATTCTGTGAACACAAGCAGGAGCAGAACAACATTTGATATGTATGAGATCATGGAAAAATGATCCTCTGCTGTGTGTGTGTGTGTGTGTGTGTGTGTGTGTGTGAGAGAGAGAGAGAGAGAGAGAGAAAGGGAGATATTTTTCTCAGCAAGGCCAGAGGTGGTTTTTGGTAGTGCCCTACAGGGAGATAGACAGGATTTAGTGGTCTATTGCTCTCTCCAAACTCATTAAGGTTTGTTAAGCTGATTATGTTAGCTTGGATATACAATAGATAGGCTCTTTAAAAAAAAATTTAAGGAGAAGTAAAAACCTAATTGGTTAGCATATTCATTTCATAACTTCATTGCTCATTACCCCTTCCATTTTAATTACATATGCTGTGTGAAATAATCAGTTTTTGCCATTAGCAAACAAAGCCCACAGGACCTCATTATCCCAGACTCATTGCTTCTGTGTTCAATTAACCACTTTTCTGGGATAGTTTTGTGGGACAGAAGATTGACTCCAGGATTGAAAACTCCATTTTTTACCAGGTGCAGTAGGTGACAGTGCTATGGATGGTATCTTACATGTCCACAGAGGGCAGCTCCCATCAGTCTGTGTCACTGACTGTCACAACTCAAATCTGCCAAATGTTGAGATGCAAGATAGTCTGCTGGTCCCTGCTGCAGCCTGGATTCTCAAAAGAACTCTCTCTCCTTTCCATGTCCCTAACAGTAGAGACCTCTGGTGGGGGCTAGAGATGCTCTGCCCCAAATATCCTCCTACTCTCCTAAGCTTGAAATCCTGTTAGTTTCAGTTTCATTGGGGTAAATGGGATAACAACCTTAAGGAGGTTAAGCTAGAAAAATCTATCATTCTACCTTAGTGTGTTTCATTTAGTCACCTCTTTTCTTAGCTAAGATAAATGGAGGTAATCTGAGGAAGCTGCATGCATGGACAAGGTACTTAGCAGTGAAGGCCCATTTTCTAGAAGCCTGGAAAGCAGCGTGGTGGCCAAAGGAAGAAGGACAGAGGCACAGTGAGAGAGCGGGGAGAATGAAGTAGGCCACTCTGAATGTGCCTGTTCCTACCTTCCCTTCTCCCAGGGCTCATTCCACATTAGGAAAGAGCAGGAAAGGAGTTGGGGAACCAACCACAGCTGGCTTTGTGGTAACAAGTGCAGAAATCTGGGAAGTGTATTATCAAGACAGACCCCAGATTTGCTGTGTGCAGCCTGTAGGATTTTTGTAACAAACAAAACTTTTGTAACAAAAAAGGATTTTGTAAGTTTCTTCTATGTCACATATGGCTGTAACATCCACATAGTTTAGCAAGAATGGTGCCATAGAACTTTTAATTTTACAAGTAATACTTACACATATTTTCCTTTAAAAATAATTAAAACCTTACAAGTAGCACTAACTTCCATTTGACAACCCACCCCAATCTCTAAATCCCTACCTCCCCAGATAGAATTGTGTGTATGAGATCATTTTTCTTACTTTTTCTTTATATATATGTGTGTAATTTCCCCTTTTCTATATATGTATATATGTACATATATACATATACATATATATTTATATTTATAGAGAGATATACATAATTCAAAATACATAAATAATATAAAACTTTACTTATATAATACATTTTATATATTTAAATGTAAATAGAAAATCTTAAACATATTTAAATATGTAAGTAATAGAAATATATGTTTATTATATATGAATACCTATTTTGATTTATATATAGTAAATCCATAGAGAATATCTAATATTTTTTATGTGAATATATTTGTGTGTTGCTGCATGAATAATTATTCAATATTCAGCAAATGGGAAGTGTCTGCTCTATCCTGAAACTGTTCTAGGTGCTGGCAATTGAATCCTAAATAAAACAAAGATCCTTGCCCTCATGAAACTTTTAATGTAGTAAGTGCTGTCATTCTCAAACTCTTTTTCACTCCATAATTATCTTGGAGGTTTATTCATTTTTATACATAAAAATGCACCTTGGTCATTTTAAATGATGCATAAATGCGGCTACATCACATGTGATTTAGACATTCCCACATTGATGGAATTATTGTAACGAAGTTTTTTTTATTATTATTGACACATAATGTATTATTTCCCCCAGGGATACAGGTCTGTGAATCGTCAGGCTTACACACTTCACAGCTCTCACCATAGCACATACCTCCCCAATATCCATAACCCAACCACCCTCTCCATACCCCCCTCCCCTCAGCAACCCTCAGTTTGTTTTGTGAAATTGAGTCTCTTATAGTTTGTCTCCCTCTCAATCCCATCTTGTTTCATTTTTTCCTTCCCTAAACCCCCAATTTGCTTCTCAAATTCCTCATATCAGGGAGATCATATGATAATTGTCTTTCTCTGATTGACTTATTTCGATCAGCATAATACCCTCTAGTTCCATCCACATTGTTGCAAATGGCAAGATTTCATTTCTTTTGATGGCTGCATAGTATTCTGTGTGTGTGTGTGTGTGTGTGTGTGTGTGTGTACACACACACCACATCTTCTTTATCCACTCATCTGTTGATGGACATCTAGGTTCTTTCCATAGTTTGGCTACTGTGGACTTTGCTGCTATAAACATTTGGGTGCACATGCCCCTTCAGATCACTACATTTGTATCTTTAAGGTAAGTACCAAAGTAGTGTGATTGCTGGGTCATAGGGTAGCTCTATTTTCAAATTTTTGAGGACCCTCCATGCTGTTTTCCAGAGTGGCTGCACCAGCTTGCATTCCCACCCACAGTGTAGGGGTATTCCCCTTTCTCTGCATCCTCTCCAACATCTGTTGTTTCCTGACTTGTTAATTTTAGCCATTCTGACTGGTGTGAGGTGGTATCTCATTGTGGTTTTGATTTGTATTTCCCTGATGCCGAGTGATGCTGAGCACTTTTTCATGTGGCTGTTGGCCATCTGGATGTCTTCTTTGCAGAAATGTCTGTTGATGTAGCTACCCATTTTTTGATTGGATTATTTGTTCTTTCGGTGTCAAGTTTGAGAAGTTCTTGGATACTAGTCCTTTACCTGATATGTCATTTGCAAATATCTTCTCCCATTCTGTCAGTTGTCTTTTGGTTTTGTTGACTGTTTCCTTTGTTGTGCAAAAGCTTTTGATCTTGATGAAGTCCCAATAGTTCATTTTTGCCCTTGCTTCCCTTGACTTTGGCAATGTGTCTAGGAAGAAGTTGCTGCAGCTGAGGTCAAAGAGGTTGCTGCCTGTGTTCTCCTCAAGGATTTTGATGTATTCCTTTCTCACATTGAGATCTTTCATCCATTTAGAGTCTATTTTTGTGTGTGGTATAAGGAAATGGTCCAGTTTCATCTTTCTGCATGTGGCTGTCCAATTTTCCTAACACCATTTGTTGAAGAGACTGTCTTTTTTCCATTGGACATTCTTTCCTGCTTTGTCAGAGTTTAGTTGACCATAGAGTTGAGGGTCTATTTCTGGGATCTCTATTCTGTTCCGTTGATCTTTGTGTCTGTTTTTGTGCCAGTACCATGCTGTCTTGATGAAGACAGCTTTGTAATACAGCTTGAAGTCCGGAATTGTGATGCCACCAACTTTAGCTTTCTTTTTCAACATTTCCCTGGCTATTCAAGGTATTTTCTGGTTCCATATAAATTTTAGGATTATTTGTTCTATCCACAGTTTGGCGACCGTAGCCATTGCTGCAATAAACATTGGAGTACAGATGACTCTTCTTTTCATTACATCTGTATCCTTGGGGTAAATACCCAGCAGTGCAATTGCAGGGTCATAGGGAAGCTCTATTCTTAATTTCCTGAGGAATCTCCACACTGTTCTCCAAAGTGGCTGCACTAACTTGCATTCCCACCAACAGTGGAAGAGGGTTCCCCTTTCTCCACATCCTCTCCAACACACGTGGTTTCCTGTCTTGCTAATTTTGGCCATTCTAACTGGTGTCAGGTGGTATCTCAATGTGGTTTTAATTTGAATCTCCCTGATGGCTAGTGATGATGAACATTTTTTCATCTGTCTGATAGCCATTTGTATGTCTTCATTGGAGAAGTGTCTGTTCATATCTTCTGCCCATTTTTTGATATGATTATCTGTTTTGTGTGTGTTGAGTTTGAGAAGTTCTTTATAGATCCTGGATATCAACCTTTTGTGGGCACTGTCATTTGCAAATATCTTCTCCCATTCCGTGGGTTGCCTCTTTGTTTTGTTGACTGTTTCCTTTGCTGTGCAGAAGCTTTTGATCTTGATGAAGTCCCAAAAGTTCATTTTCGCTTTTGTTTCCTTGGCCTTTGGAGACATATCTTGGAAGAAGTTGCTGTGGCTGATATCGAAGAGGTTACTGCCTATGTTCTCCTCTAGTATTCTGATGGATTCCTGTCCCATGTTGAGGTCTTTTATCCATTTCGAGTTTATCTTTGTGTATGGTGTAAGAGAATGGTCGAGTTTCATTCTTCTGCATATCGCTGTCCAGTTTTTCCAGCACCATTTATTGAAGAGACTGTCTTTTTTCCATTCTATTTTTTTTTCCTGTTTTGTCGAAGATTATTTGACCAGAGAGTTGAGGGTCCATATCTGGGCTATCCACTCTGTTCCACTGGTCAATGTGTCTGTTTTTATGCCAGTACCACGCTGTCTTGGTGATCACAGCTTTGTAGTAAAGCTTGAAATCAGGTAACGTGATGTCGCCAGTTTTGTTTTTGTTTTTCAACATTTCCTTAGCAATTCGGGGTCTCTTCTGACTCCATACAAATTTTAGGATTATTTGCTCCAGCTCTTTGAAAAATACCAGTGGAATTTTGATTGGAATGGCATTAAAAGTATAGATTGCTCTAGGCAGTATAGACATTTTAACAATGTTTATTCTTTCAATCCAAGAGCATGGAACGGTCTTCCATCTTTTTGTGTCTTCTTCAATTTCTTTCATGAGTGTTCTGTAGTTCCTCGAGTACAGGTCCTTTACCTCTTTGGTTAGGTTTATTCCCAGGTATCTTATGGTTCTTGGTGCTATAGTAAATGGAATTGATTCTCTAATTTCCCTTTCTGTATTTCATTGTTAGTGTATAAGAAAGTTCTATTTCTTTGAAAAAAATGGATGGGATTTTGATAGGGATTGCATTAAATGTGTAGATTGCTTTAGGTAGCATAGACATTTTCACAATGTTTGTTCTTCCAATCCATGAGCATGGAACATTTTTCCATTTCTTTGTGTCTTCCTCAATTTCTTTCATGAGTACTTTATAGTTTTCTGAGTACAGATTCTTTGCCTCTTTGGTTAGGTTTATTCCTAGGTATCTTATGCTTGGGGTGCAATTACAATTGGGTTGACTCATTAATTTCTCTTTCTTTTGTCTTGTTTTGGTGTATAGAAATGCAATTGATTTCTGTGCATTGATTTTATATCCTGACACTTTACTAGCAGATTTGGAGTGGAGTCTTTTGGGTTATCCACATAGAGTATCATATCATCTGCAAAGAGTGATAGTTTGACTTCTTCTTTGCTGATTTGGATGCCTTTTATTTCTTTTTGTTGTCTGATTTCTGAGGCTACGACTTCTAGCATGATGTTGAATAGCAGTGGTGAATGGACATCCCTGCTGTGTTCCCAATCTTAGTGGAAAAGCTCTCAGTTTTTCTCCATTAAGAATGATTTTTGCCGTGGGTTTTTCATAGATGGTTTTGGTGATATTGAAGTATGTACCTTCTATCCCTACACTTTGAAGAGTTTTAATAAAGAAAGGATGCTGTACTTTGTCAAATGCTTTTTCAGCATCTATTGAGAGTATCATATGATTCTTGTTCTTTCTTTTATTAATGTATTGTATCACATCGATTGATTTGCGGATGTTGAACCAACCTTGCAGCCCTGGAATAAATCCCACTTGGTCGTGATGAATAATCCTTTTAATGTACTGTTGGATCCTATTGGCTATTATTTTGGTGAGAATTTTTGCATCTGTAT
Source organism: Meles meles (assembly GCF_922984935.1). NCBI lineage: Eukaryota > Metazoa > Chordata > Mammalia > Carnivora > Mustelidae > Meles > Meles meles. Next base: position 88,208,689 of record NC_060070.1, on the reverse strand, counting down.
TCATCAAGGATATTGGTCTATAATTCTCTTTTTTGATGGGATCCTTGTCTGGTTTTGGGATCAAGGTAATGCTGGCCTCATAAAATGATTTTGGAAGTTTTCCTTCCATTTCTATTTTTTGGAACGGTTTCAGGAGAACAGGTATTAATTCTTCCTTAAATGTTTGGTAGAATTCCCCTGGGAAGCTGTTGGCCCTGGGCTCTGGTTAGTTGGGAGATTTGTGATGACTGCTTCAATCCCCTTACTGGTTATAGGTCTGTTCAGGTTTTCTATTTCTTCCTGGTTCAGTTTTGGTAGTTTATACATCTCTAGGAATACATCCATTTCTTCCAGATTGTCAAATTTGCTGGCGTATAGTTGCTCATAATATGTTCTTATAATTGTCTGTATTTCTTTGGTGTTGGTTGTGATCTCTCCTCTGTCATTCATGATTTTATTTATTTGGGTCCTTTCTCTTTTCTTTTTGATAAGTCTGGCCAGGGGGTTATCAATATTATTAATTCTTTCAAAGAACCAGGTCCTAGTTTTGTTGATTTGTTCTACTGTTTTTTGGGTTTCTATTTCATTGATTTCTGCTCTGATCTTTATTATTTCTCTTCTCCTGCTGGGTTTAGGGTTTCTTTCTTGTTCTTTCTCCACCTCCTTCAGTGTAGGGTTAGGCTGTGTATTTGAGACCTTTCTGGTTTCTTGAGAAAGGCTTGTATCGCTATATATTTTCCACTCAGGATGCCTATACTGTGTCCCACAGGTTTTGAACAGTTGTGTTTTCATTATCATTTGTTTCCATGAATTTTTTCAATTCTTCTTTAATTTCCTGGTTGACCCGTTCATTCTTTAGTAGGAAGCTCTTTAGCCTCCATGTATTTGAGTTCTTTCCAATTTTCCTCTTGTGATTGAGTTCTAGCTTCAGAGCATTGTGGTCTAAAAATATGTAGGGAATGATCCCAATCTTTTGGTACCAGTTGAGACCTGATTTGTGACCCAGGATGTGATCTATTCTGGAGAATGTTCAGCGTGCACTAGGGAAGAATGTGTATTCTGTTGCTTTGGGATGGAATGTTCTGAATATTTCTGTGATGTCCATCTGGTCCAGTGTGTCATATAAGGCCTTTATTTCCTTGTTGATCTTTTGCTTGGATGATCTGTCCATTTCAGTGAGGGGGGTGTTAAAGTTCCCTACTATTATTTTATTATTGTTGATGTGTTCCTTTGATTTTGTTATTAATTTTATTTTTTTTCCATTTTATTTATTTTTTCAGCGTAACAGTATTCATTGTTTTTGCACAACACCCAGTGCTCCATCAAAACGTGCCCTCCCTATTACCCACCACCTGTTCCCCCAACCTCCCACCCCTGACTCTTCAAAACCCTCAGGTTGTTTTTCAGAGTCCATAGTCTCTTATGGTTCGCCTCCCCTTCCAAATTTTTTTTTTAAATAAACATATAAGGTATTTTTATCCCCAGGGATACAGGTCTGTGAATCGCCAGGTTTACACACTTCACAGCACTCACGATAGCACATACCCTCCCCAATGTTAATTTTATATAGTTTATATAGTTATATAGTTTATATAGGTTTATATAGTTGGCTGCTCCCATGTTAGGGGCATAAATATTTAAAATTGAATTAGATCTTCTTGTTGGACAGGCCCTTTGAGTATGATATAGTGTCCTTCCTCATCTCTTATTATAGTCTTTGGCGTAAAATCTAATTTATCTCATACAAGGTTTTCTACCCCAGCTTTCTTTTGATGTCCATTAGCATGGTAAATTGTTTTCCACCCCCTCACTTTAAATCTGGAGGTGTCTTCGGGTCTAAAATGAGTTTCTTGCAGACAGCATATTGATGGGTTTTGTTTTTTAATCCATTCTTATACCCTGTATCTTTTAATTGGGGCATTTAGCCCATTTACATTCAGGGTAACTATTGAAAGATATGAATTTAGTGCCATTATATTGCCTGTAAGGTGACTGTTACTTTATATTGTGTCTTTTCCTTTCTAGTCTACTACTTTTAGGCTCTCTCTTTGCTTAAAGGACCCCTTTCAATATTTCCTATAGGGCTGGTTTGGTGTTTACAAATTCTTTTAGTTTTTGTTTATCCTGGAAGCTTTTTATCTTTCCTTCTATTTTCAATGATAGCCTAGCTGGATATAGTATTCTTGGCTGCATGATTTTCTTATTTAGTGCTCTGAATATATCATGCCAGTTCTTTCTGGCCTGCCACAAATATTTTTACCATTGTATGTTACAGACTTCTTGTCCTGAGCTGCTTTCAGGATTTTCTCTTTGTCACTAAGACTTGTAGGTTTTACTATGGGGTGTGGACCTATTTTTATTGATTTTTGAGGGGGCTTCTCTGTGCCTCCTGGATTTTGATGCTTGTTCCCCTTGCAATATTAGGGAAATTCTCTCCAATAATTCACTCCAATATATCTTCTGCCCCCCTCTCTCTCTTTTTTCTTCTTCTGGAATTCCAATTATTCTAATATTGTTTCATCTTATGGTATCACTTATCTCTTGAATTCTCCCCTCATAGTCCAGTAGTTCTTTGTCTCTCTTTTGCTCAGCTTCTTTATTCTCCATCATTTGGTCCTCTATATCACTAATTCTCTCTTCTCCCTCATTTATCCTAGCAGTAAGAGCCTCCATTTTTTATTGTACCTCATTAATAGCTTTTTTTTTTATTTCAGCTTGGTTAGATTTTAGTTCTTTTATTTCTCCAGAAAGGGCTTTTATTTCTCCAGACAGGGTTTCTCTAATATCTTCCATGCCTTTTTTGAGCCCAGCTAGCACCTTGAGAATCGTCATTCTGAACTCTAGATCTGACATATTACCAATGTCTGTATTGATTAGGTCCCTAGCCTTCGGTACTGCCTCTTGTTCTTATTTTTGTGGTGAGTTTTTCCACCTTGTCATTTTGTCCAGATGAGAATATATGAAGGAGCAAATAAAATACTAAAAGGGTGGCAAAGACCCCAGAAAAATGTATGCTAGCCAAATCAGAAGAGACACCCAAATCAGGGGGAAAAGAAAAGGGGTAAAAAGAAATTTTAAAAAAATTTTTTTAAAGTACATATATATGTACTTTTATGTTTAAAAAACTTTAAAAATGTACATATATATGTATATATGTGTGTGTGTATATACACACGCACATACACACACACACACACACACACACACACACTGGTGAATAGAACAGAGCCACCCACTTGATTTTGGGTGTATTTTGGTTTCTTAGAAGAAAGTACCTTCCAAAATTTTAAAGGAAGAAAAAAAAAAAATATATATATATATATATATATGGCTAAACACGATGAAGGGATGGAATATTAGTGTAAAGATGAAAATTTTAAAAAAACATTCTAAAGAAAGAATTGCTAAGATAAGTTGGTTGGAAAAAGAAAGTGGAGAGAATTTGCTCAGGCTGGAAACTAGAACAAACCCCTGTGCTAGATTTAGGGTATATTTTGATCTATTAGAAGAAATTGTAACCCAAAATTTTTTAGAAGAAAAAACTCCAAATGTATACAAAAAATAAAGTTAGATACAATGAAAGATAAAATATGACTCTAATAATGAAGGTTTAAAAATATTTTTTAGAAAGGTATTGTTAAGATAAATTAGTTAAAAAACGTTAAAAGAAAAAAGAGGAAAAGTTCAAAAAAATTAGAATAAGAAAAAATAAAATTAAAAATATTTAATTAACTTTGCAAGACTAAAGAATCATGAGGAGAAAGCCATGCTTTGCTTTCCCCTCCTCTGGAATTCCACTGTTCTCCTTGATCAGTGAGCTTGGTCTTGGCTGGATGTTCTTTGATCTTCTGGGGGAGGGGCCTGTTGTAGTGATTCTCAAATGTCTTTGCCAGAGGTGGAATTGTACAGCCCTTGCCAGGGGCCAGGCTAAGTGATCTGCTCAGGTTCACTCTCAGGAGCTTTTGTTCCCTGAACCCTTTCCATAGAGCTCTGGATGATGGGAATGAAAATGGTGGCCTCCCAATCTCCCGCCGGAAGAAGCTGAAAGCTCAGGGCTCCCACTCCTCAGTGTGCTCTCGGAGAAAAACTGTCAATCCCTCCTGTCTCCCTGGTCTCCGGCCATGCTCTGAGCTCACCTGGCCTGTGACCGAGCGTTTCTAACTCTGGCACACAACCCCCTTTGGCGTCTCCAAACCCAGCAGATTCCTGCTGCTCTGCTCTTTGGCGGAGGAAGGTGGGTCTTCCCAGATCTGCCACTTGTGGAGTCCCTGCTGAAAGAGCAGTAGCCCAACTGTGCCACAGATCACGGTTTAAGGTAACCCCAAGCTGAGAGCTCACTCCTTGGCTCCATCTCTGTAGTCGGTTTCTCTGCTCTGATACCTGCAAACTCTGCCACAGTCAGACACCCCTGATCCTTCTGTGACCCCATGGGACCTGAGACCACACTGTCCCCACGAGGGCTCCACCCCTGCTTAGCCTCTGGAGCAATGTCCCTCAGTGGAGCAGACTTCTAAAAGTTTGGCTTTTGTGCTCCGTTGCTCCACCGCTTGCTGGGAGCTGGCCCGTCCCACCATGGTCTATCTTCCCGTTGCTTCAGATTCACTTCTCCGAAAGTCCTACCTTTCAGAAAGTGGTCAATTTTCTGTTTCTAGAATTGCTGCTCTTCTTCTCTTCAATCTCTTGTTGGGTTTGTAGGTGTTTGGAGTGGTTTGATAACTATCTATCTGAACTCCTCTGACCTGAGGTCATCTCAGTCTGCTACTCTTCCGCCATCTTGACTCCTCTCCATCATGAAGTTTTGATCTAGTGATAGGCTCTGCTAGATATTTGTTTACAGTTGACTGGCTGTGGGGAGGGCCCCCTTTGCAGCTCTTCCTTCCCTATTTGTGGTGGAAGAGATAAAGTAACTGCATCTCCTACATCATTTTATGATGATTTTGTTAGTTGCATCCTGGGTTGTCAGACCAGAAGAACAAGGCAAGAGAAATATTTGAGCAAGTTGGGGAGGGAAAATCTCTTTTTCTCCTTGGGAAAATGCATCAAAGGTTTAATGATAGGAATCAAAGTGAGATCACCAGGGGAGTAGAAATGAAAGAGTTGTGGCCAGAAACTACTTGTGAAGGATGGCAGCGGGAGAACACTGGGGGGCAGGGCCTGGATGACAGCAGCAAGTGGCCATGATCCATCAGAGCAAAGGGGAGGGGGCCAGCTTTATCCAAGTCCACATCAAACATGAGGAAGGCTTATGTTGGTACTAATCTTCTATCTGTCATCTTCCAGTATGGTTCTTATTCCTGACATCACCTAGTTCCCTTCTTAAATCCCCCTGAACCAGGAAAGCCTGAGTTCCTGTTTCTAGACATTTGGGTTTGATAAGAATGTGAAAAAGCCCTTCTGTCTGAACAAATAGAATGAGGCTTATGAGAAGAGCTTCAAGTATAGAATGAAATCCAGTCCTCATAATGGAAATATTTTCCTTACCTCATTTGATCTGCATGCATTTAATGTGCATTATATAGGAAAGCTTATTGTCATATCATTAAAGAAAATTAGGAGGTTTCATGGTTTTCTCTTTCCAGTTGAGGCTTCAGAGAGTTTATTTTAGATCTGCTTTATCACAGTATAACATAAAAACATGATTTAAGCTTTTCTTTGGTTTCTTCACTTTAATCATCAGTGAAAATAATGCTGATTTTTCCATGATTAGTCAAGTGTTGATGTTCAAATTAGTGCTAATACTTTCCATTTGTCTATCTAGTCATTTAACCTGAAAATGGTTAAACCAAATAGTAAGGGGAATTATCTCCAGATAAAAAGTCTTGAGTTTGGATGATTAGTTTTGGAAACTTCATCCAAATATCTTCACAAATGAGATAATCAAATGTGCCTCATGACATCTTCTATGTGAGTATTATATATGGCTTCTATATGTGCTGATTAGCAAGACAAATATTGGTGGACTTAATTGAAGTTGAATGATTTCATTTTTTGGCATTCCAGAGTTATTCTAAGGAATGCAAAAATTAAATCTTATACACTTTTTTTTTTTTTTCTGAGAGAGAGAGTCATGCAAGCTGGGGAGAAGGAAAGGGAAAGAGAGAATCCCAAGCAGGCTCCACGGTCAGTGCAGAGCTGAACTTGGGGTTTAGTCTCACAACCCTGAGATCATGACCTGAGGTGAAATCAAGAGTCAGACACTTAACCAACTTAGCCACCTGGACACCCCTAAATCTTACATTTTATATTTATGTTTGCATGTAATTAATAGACATTTCGTGAGCACTTTTGTGTTATTTTCCAACTCTGTGCCCTGCATGAAAGAGGGTTTTCTTTCAATCTCTGATGTCATTGCTCTGTCGACATGCAAATTCCTGGGGGGAAAGCCAGTTCACAGTTGGTACCAGGAAGGGAAAGAACAGGGGTTTGCTCCTCATTTGAACCCATTTAACCCCCAAAAGAAACAGAAGAACAAGAACATTTTTAAAAAGAAAAAAACCTGCTGACTTTTTATATGTTGTACCTCTATATCTAGATAGCCCTTTTGTAAATTCCACTATCAGGCACTTGAAGCTTATGCATTGATGGGGTAGGGGGTCCTTTTTAAGAAAAAAAAATCAAAATTAATTATTCAAATGCAGACATGAAATTGAATATTTATGAAATAATGAGAAAAGAACTATATCATAGCACATTATAAATTTTAAAAAGCTAAAAAATAATGAAATCCATAAAAATATAGTATTTTAATTAAGTGCTTGACATACTGCTAATACTTTTTCTTTGTATTTTTTACTGCATAATCTTCACTGCTTCACATAACCATCTTGTCATATTATTTTCTATAGAAAGAAAAGAAAGATTATTCAATTTCTTTTCTAAACATGGTTGGCTGAAACATTTCTCTTATTGGCCGTTTAGAAAAGATCCCTTCATCTTTGCAGCCTGTCATTGTTAATGTCATGTAAATTGTTAGTATTCTCAAATTTGGGGAAATTCCCATCATGTTTCTTTCATGTGCAAGCCATCCCATTTGGAGGAATTGTCTACCTGCACAGACCCATCTCTGTGTTCCTACATTTCAACCTTGTTTCTACCCCAATGCCCAAATCTTCCAGTGCTGGGTGCCACAGAGGATGTTCATATCATAGAATAACCTCCAGAGCCGTATCTTCATGCCAAAGTGCCAGGTGGGTTGGCACGATGAGTGGAAAATCTATTGCTGGAAACTGTTCCTACACCAGAACCACTGGCAATAAGTTAGGCATAAACAGAAGCCACTAAGAACCATGCAGCTATATTACTCTCAAACCCTACTCTAAAACCTCCTTTGTCAGACCTCCAAATGCCAGTAGTCACTCCATTTCTCCAAACTTCCAGACTAGGTGGGAAGTGTAATTGAGGGCAAGTCCAAGTGAAAGATCCAGCAGTCTTTACTGATTACAATTAAAATTCCTACCTTTGAAAAATACTAACACCTCCTGGCCATGTGCCCATGCTACCAAGACCCTCTTGGGGGCTCATGCAAGGGAAGGTCCTAAAGCTTGAGCTTCCTTAGCTTTGGGGCAATGATGCCATGGCATTTTTTGAATCACAGTGATCAGGGACCAAGAGGGTAAAGCAGTCAGCCTGCCAGTACCTGCTGTTGCAGGACTTGGGTGAGCTCAGGCATCCAGGAGTCTGGTAGGGAGGAAGAAGAGGAAACCTGATGCAGATGCCACAGGTACTTGGGGAAGCAAACCTAGCTGCAGGTTGGCTGACCCCAAAAAAGGCAGCCAAATCACTTGCTGTGGGAGCTCAAGTGTCATGGTAGACTCAGATGGGACCAACCAACAACCAATGGGAGCCTCCCATTGTGGTACTGAAGAAAGGACATGAGCTCTGGAGTCATGAAGACCAGGACTAGAATCTTCATGATTATGCACTCAGTAACTGTGTCACTTCAGGCAAGTTACTTAGCCTCTCTGAGCCCTACTTCCCTTGTTGTGCAAAAAGAATGAATACTGTTACGCTGAAAAAATAAATAAAATGGAAAAAAAAAAAAAAGAAACGAAAAAAAAAAAAAAAATCTACTGTGTTGGGGAGGGAGCCAAAGAACTAATTGGGAAATGAAAACAAAAATATACAAATATGCCTGGCTCATATTCCAAATTTTAGTGCACTTCTTTCTTAGAGGCAGGCAAAACTCAGGTCAGAAACCTTCCGTCAATCTTCATTAGCTGTCAATTTGTAATAAGATCTTAGCCTGTGGTTAGAGGTACAGGAAATAGAAGCCAGTCCTCTAGGCTGAAAGGATCTGTGGGGGTGAAAACGGATGTCAGGGTCCCAACCAAGGTGAATGAAGCTCAAGATGGGACTGCATTCCAGTGGGGAACTGAAGTAGTAGGGAAAGAAACTGAGGTAAAATGCTTTCTGTCATATAGCCTGTGCCCACATGGAGGGAGGGAGGGGAAAAGTGCCCAGGTTCACCACCAGAAACATCAGAACACTGAACAAGGGTAGTAAAACTCACAGCAGAGCATAAGGACTAGGGTTGCTAATGTGCAACCTGCCACAGCTAAGGCAGATACGGGCTGTGAGTGGGAGGCCATGGAGACCACACACCCCAGTGGGCTACAAAGGAGTGGATGGGCAACTTTCAGAAAACCTGGAAATGCCTGCCTTCTTCATGGCCCACCAGTATCATAAGCACAGGAACAAAGGAAGGCAATTAAAACATCCACAAAATCCTGTATTACACATCAAAAAAGAATCAGGACAAAAGGAAAGAAAAGTGTTGTGATGAGCACTGGCTGTTATACACAACTAATGAATTGTTGAATACTGCATCAAAAACTAATGATGTACTGTATGTTGGCTAATTGAACATAATAAAAATAATAACAATGACAATATTGTTTCTAACCACCACCACCCCTTTCATCTCTCTGCACAGAAGATTAGTCCTTTTCTTTATTTCTGATTCTTTATCCTGGCTGCTTTGTTACTGATTATAGCATCTGGGACCCATTCTTCAGTCCATCAGTTATCAAACTTTCTCACACAAAGGAACCACCGGTTAGATCTTTGTGGTGGGCCCTGGGAACCTGCATTGCTAACCCATGGGGCACACTTTGCAAGACTGTCCAGCCTGTGCTCAGAACTCTCCTGACCCCAGTCCTTATCTTTGTTCCAGCTTTGTTTCTTATCGCTTCCCAAGTCCAGGCTCCTAGGAACTAAATTTTTTGACAAAAGCATGTCATATCTGGAGAAAGCATCATTGTCAAAAACATGAGAATTTTCATGGCACCTGGATGGACACCCAAAGAGCAGAACAACTTTTATAAAGAAATTGAAGAGTCAAGTGGTAGGATGTGGCTTCATTGGGGGAGGGGGGATTCCCCACTGGATCTGCTTATAACAAATTCACAAACCCTTAGCTCCCAGACCTTTGTCCATTTCCTTCTACTCTTTTCCCTAATGGATTTCAGCCCCTCTCAGAGCCCAGCTACATTCTCTCTGGAGGCAACTTCCAAATCTCTACCTCTGGCTCTATCCCTGTCTTCAACTCCACACTCCTATCTCTGTGGAGATGATCCTGTCACAACAACAATGACATTTGTCAAGCACTTTTATGTATCAGGCTCTGGGATAACTCTTTTCTTGCCTTATCATTTAATTCTCCCAGAAGCCCCTGAGCTAAGTAACATTGCCCATTTTACAGATGGGAGAACTGAGGCAGAGAAAGAGTAACTTGCCTCCAGTCATAACGCTGGTAAGTGCCCAGCCAAAATCCCCAAGGTGCCTCAGGACACCCCCTTAGGGAAATGTGTCCAAGTTCAACTAATTATAAATCCCTAGCTCCTCTTCCTATATTTTTCTTCCTCAGTTAATGACATCAGCAGTGGTCATGGTGGGAAAGTATCTAATTTCAGATTCCTTCCTCCCCTAGTTCCCCACTACCGAAGTGGTTATTTATTCTGACTAGTTCTCCCCCTGAACTCTGGAGACTGCCTCTTCTTTCCCATGCCCTCATCTCACCTGTATGATTGCATCTGGTTTCTTTGTCTCCATTTGTACCATCTGCAATCACTTTCATGCCACTACCGGGTGACCCTCTCACAGGACTGCTGGGATGTCCCTCATATTCAGCTCCTTTCACCATCTTCCCATCTCTGACTCGTTAGAGTCCGTAATTTGAGCACAGGACAGCCCCAGCTTCCCTTTCTAACCTCATCTTCCATGTGCATCCCACTCTGCCCTTCCCTGACTGAAGCCACCCCAGATATCATCCCCCATCCCAAATATACATCCACACATCACGCTGCCTTGCCATAGGTGGGGGCAGGACATCACCAGGCAGTGTTCATCACTGTCTCCCTTATGAACCCACAGCACCTTGCCTGTACCTCTATCAGGCAGTTCCTCATCCTTGCTTGGGAGAATTAATTCACATGTCTAACTACTGAACTAAATCATAAGCACTTTCCAGAGAAGGTGAAACCGATTTTGCTACCTAGAACTTACTACCACCCAGTTTGAGGCTATATAAGGGATGCTGAAAAGGCTTAAAGTGGGGATTTCTTCTGAGAAAAACTGACTTTCCTATTGCTGGCCCAAGGAGAGGGGGAGGTGTTTACCCATCTTCTCCATTCAAACTTCCCAGTCCCAGCAAGAATCAGACAGAGATGGCCTGCTCAGCTGGGATATTTGCAGAGGTTTTTAAAGGAAGGAAATATTTAAAGAAGTGCACCGGAGAGGGGACCAACAGGGGCTTTGGGCTATTGGGAAACTGTGACCCAGTTGGCCATAAACCAGATATGCCAGGTTCCTGCAGTGGGACACAACCCCATGCAACATGAACCTGCTCCCTTCCCAGGCTTGGGATCACCATTTTGCCATTTCTCATCTGCATGCTTTTCCTCATGTTTTTGCCTCTTGTAATACCCGTTTTCCTCTTTATTTTAAAAAATTGAGCCACTTCTCTTTAACTTTCAAGGTTCTGTTTGTGTCACCCCCTCCAGGAAGCACTCCCGCACCACCATGCTGAGCTAGATCATCCTCTCTTGGGTCTCCACTAATCTTACACACGCAGTTCCAGCCATCTGGTTAGGAACCTGTACCCCATGGGATTCGGTCTCTCTAAGGGAGGATCTTAGCCATGCTCAGTGCCCAGCCCACTTGACAGAATTGAATTAAGGTCTTTGGGCCCCAGATTCTTAGTTCTCTCTATAGCTTCTATAACAGGTTCTATAGCAATAAGTGGTTCCTCATTGTTTCCAGAGCCTTTATCAACTATTTTTTAAATTAGGATTTCTTTTTTCCCCCTTCTCTATTTATTTCTTCTTCCATGTGCTCACAGCAGAGGCCAGAGGGCTTGAATATGCTAATATTCAATATTCAGTATCCCTTATCTGCTGAGAAGACCACTTTTAGCAAGTGTGCCAGTTAGTTTTTCTCTTTCCAGGTGTTTTAAAAATAATTTTCAAAAATGCAGTTAGAACTCAGCACCCTAGCATCTCTTCTCTGAGAATTTTGCTTAAAGTTATTTATTATAATATTGAGTCTAAACCTGGCATCAGCAAACTATGGCCCATAGCCTATGGCCAGCACCCCACTTTTATAAAGTTTTACTGGATCACAGTCATGTTTATATGTTTGCATGTCTGTGGCTCCTTTCATACTATAAGAGTAGTTTGAATAGACGCAACAGAGACCATGTCATATGGCCCACAGAGGAAAAAAAAAATATTTACTATCTGGCCCTTTCCAAAAGAAATTTGCTGACCCCTGCTCTAAAAGAAATTGTGAAGGAGTCAATATTTGACTGTGGCCATCCAACCTTCTCTTTTCTGTTATAGACTCAATTATTTGAGCACTCATCATTCTGCCCCTCTCTTCACCTTCTAAATTCTCTTCACCCTCGACTTTGCATCTGCTAAGGGAGAAGTGAATGTCTTCTCTGATGGGCTTTGGAATTACAACAACTGATTGGGGAGATATTTTGGAGGAAGATGAGGGAATTGTGTGGGCCAATATTTTTTAAGTGAGGTCTGTGGCTCAGTTACATCTAAATCATATGAGGAGCTTTTGAAAATGTAGACTATGCAGGGCCCAGGAATTGAGAGAGGGGAAGGGTCTTGGTCTCTGTCTAGTCCAGGTTTGTCAAAGTGCCAAATCTTGAGCTCCATGTGGGCCCTTGGTGAGTGTGCCCCCCCCACAGGCAAACTGCATTTTTCCAAGTTCCTTATATGACACTGATGCATCCTGAAGTTTGAGAATCACAGAATTCTTCTCTCTGTAAGACATTCTAGATTCCTAGTTATAGGAATCTAGAAGCTTCCTTTAAAGATGAACAAGAATGAGTTGCGAAATAATTCGGTTGACTCTAGACCACAATCATTTGTAATCTACTAGATGTTCACTTACAGAAATCTGCAGAAAAATAGAACAAGGAGAGGGCTGCCTAGTAAAGAGGACAGGGAGAAAAAAAAAATCTGTAAGAACATGAAATAAAAGTTAGGAAACATGAGTTTGGGGCAGGAAGGGGAATAACAGGAGAGTGAAGTGTTGTCAAAAGTGACTTCAATATGTTTCTTATCTGGAAGTCTGGCCCCATAAGGCCACACAGAAGCTGTCACTATGGTTGAAATTTCTTACTTTTTAATGTATGGAACAAAGTTTTGTCCTAGCCTGCCTTAGGCCGGTGGGCAGGCTCCTTGAACACTGCTTTGTGCTAGAATTGGGTGGTAAATGGATCAAATGATCTCTTCCTCTCCATACAGAGCCACCTGCCTGAGATATTGGGAGGTGAAAAATAAAATCTGGTGATCCCAAGCAACAGGTCTGTCAGAAACCTGCAGTTTTTTAGTTCTTCAGACCTGGCTGATGACAATGCACTTGAATGGCATTGACTTTATTTGACAACAATACCAATTTTCATGCAGACAGATTTGTTTTCCTTGGATCTGGAAAGTCATCTTTGAGTAAGGAGTGGTGGGGTGGTGGCATGACTCTAATTCAGTGCACTAGCCACACAATGCCCGGTGTTGATGTTGGACCCAATCCTGATGCTGACTTTTGGCAGCCTGGCTCCTGTCACTGAGGAACTTACCAAGATTGGAAAATGGAGTTGATGTAGCATGAGCAGTTTTCCATTTGTTGTGTAGTCCAGCTGCTGCTCTGTGGAGGAGGCACTGAGAACTCCAGTTTGCAATCTTCATTTTGTGACCCAAGCAATTATTTTAGCTTGGCGATGGTTTTGTAAATCTGGTCGAAGACTTCGACTTTTTAAGCAATTTGATGAAACATTATAAGTCAAAGTGAAATTCCTAAATTTGTTAACGTTCTGAAGGATCTCAAAAAAGTAGAGTTCCTGAACATGTTAGCTAACTGAACATAATAAAATAAAACAAAACAAAAAAACATAGATCTATATTAACCCAAGCTCTGGATCATTTTAGTTATGTAATAACTAAATGTATATTCATCGTTCTGAGCTCAATGTGAAAATGTTAGTAATTTACTGTTTTTAAGTGGCTTCTGTTGATGTTAGGTGGTGAGCATAGTTTCTCCATAACTAAGATTTTCACGTATAAATAGATGGTTACTCTAATGACATGTCAGGATTGAAAATGGGGGGGGGCTTATTTTGATCTAAACTTCATTCTTTCAGTTGAGTCTGAGCAGGAAGACTGGTGTACAAGTGTAGGCTCTGCCATTTACAAGGAAAGGGAAAGTTTCTTAACCCTCAGAGGGTAATTGTGATTCTTAACAACACACATACACACACACGCACATGCACTCACACACACACACACACACACACACACACACACACACACACAAACATGTATACAAAGTGTTTAAAATCATGACTGACCAGAATAAGCACTTAAGGAATGTTAGTGACACCGTGACTATTACCATTATTATGGGAGGCAACTAAGCCTTTTGAGCACATAGTCTAGATGTGGAAGGCTCTGTCTCCCCTTATGACTTCCATCCATCCTTTGGTTATGTGGAAAATGAAGTGTGTTGTGACAGTGATCTCAGGGACTTTAGGAAGATCTCCTTCAGTAGATGGTCCATACTGAAGCCAGAATGTAATGGGCTGTGGATTGTATGGGATTTGATGAGTCAGAGCAGGCAGCTTAGAGGTTTATAGGAAGAAAAATGGACTGTCATCTTGAGGGGAAAGTAGAATCCAAGAAATAATTTGTGATAGAGACCTTTGCATGTGTGGCTCAAGTTTTCCCATACCAAAGCAGCCTGAGATGAAATGAGTCACATTTGGTTCTCACCCCTACTTCTTATTCTGGGGTCCTCAGCCCCCTGAGAGTATTCCCCTCCATTAATTGTAAAAGTTCATAGAGAGCATTTCACATTTGCACCCTGCCAATATCATGGCAGCCATTTCCCCCTTTTTCCTGCTCTAGCCTCTTCAGTGCCATCTACTACCCAACCCAGGTGAGGATGTCTCACTCTTATCCTCTGTTGTTAGAGTCCACAAAGCCAGTGCCAATGTTTGCTCCAGTGGTGATGCCACTGCTTCTCTTTTTTAAATTCTTCCCAGCTTTAGCGAGGTATAATTGACAAAAATTGTGTGTGTGTGTGTGTGTGTGTGTGTGTGTGTGTGTGTGTGTGGTTATAACATGTTGTTTTGATATATGCATATATTGGAAAATGATTACTATAATAAAAACTAATTAACATATCCATCACTTTACATATTTACCTTTATTATGCATGTGGTAAAGACATTTAAGATCTACTTTCTTAGTAAATGTCAAGAATGCAATAGAGTATTATTACCTACAGTCACCATGCTATAGAGCTTATTTATTCTGCATAATTGAAATTTTGAACTCTTTGAATAACATACCTCCAATCCCCTAGCCCTTGGCAACTACTATTCTACCTTCTGCTTAATGAGTTTGACTCTTAGATTCTTCATGTAAGTAAGATCATGTTATGTTTGTCTTTCTTTGCCTGCATTATTTCACTTAGCATAATGTCCTCCAGGTTTGTCAGTGTTGTGGCAAATGACAGGATTTTCTTCTTTTTTAAGGCTACATAATATTTCAGTGTGTGTATATGTGTGTGTGTGTTTGTGTATGTTTCTCTTTATCCATTGATCCACTGGTAGATACTTGGGTTGTTTCCATTTTTTAGCTATTGTATATAATGCTGCAATGAATGTGAGGAGTGCACGTATCTCTTTGAAATACTGATTTCATTTTCTTTGGATATATATGCCCAAGAATAGGATTGCTGGATTTTATACAGTTCTATTTTTAACTTGTTGAGAACTTTAGTACTTTTTCCATAATAGCTATACCTCCACTGCTTCTTGAGGCTGCCATCTCTTGCCACTGGTATAGCCTCTTGGTACTGGGAAAGGGCAGATTCTGGGTACCACTGCCACTACACTGATATCGTGGGACTCTAGAAATTTTATTGGCACCCATTCTGCTTAACATTTTTGTTAATGAAAGACACAGAGCAAAGTGAGCTCATCAAAATTACAGATTCATGCCACAATTGTAATTTATAAACATTTATTGAGTGCAAAACACCAGACACTGTGCCAACTGCTGGAGATAAAAAGATGAATTTTGAATGGAATTCACTAGAAGACTATCCAAATTAAAAGAACAGAACTATGGATTAAGATTTTTTTTTTTATTTGTCAGAGAGAGAGGGAGAGAGGGATCACAGGCAGACAGAGTGGCAGGCAGAGTCAGAGGGAGAAGCAGGCTCCCCACTGAGCAAGGAGCCCGATGTGGGACTCGATCCCAGGACGCTGGGATCATGACCTGAGCCGAAGGCAGCTGCTTAACCAACTGAGCCACCCAGGTGTCCCCAGAACTATGGATTAAAACAAAATTAAATGGGATAGAAATAAATGTAAAGTTATGTTCTTAGTATTAAAATGCCGGCATTAGAAAAAACATTTAGTTTGGAAAGGAGGAAGTAAAACCATCTCTCTCAGACATGACATAATAGATAATTCTGAAGAATTTACTTAAAAAAAAAAAAACTACTAGGACTAACAAGAGTTCAGCAAGATCGAAAAGTACAAGATTAACATGTAAAAAACTATTATATTTTTGCACATTTTGCAATGAACAATCTGAAAATAAAATTAAGAAGACAATTCCATTTACAACAGAATCAAAGACAATAAAATATTTAGGAACAAATTTAATAAGGGAAGTACAAGACTTCTTCTCTGAAGATTGTAAAAATTATTGAAAGAAATTAAAGATTTAAATAAATGGAAAGGTAGCCCATGCTCATGGATCAGAAGACTTAATATTGTTAACATGATAATGCTCCCCAAATTAATCTACAGAGGTAATGAAATTTCCATCAAAATCTCAGCTGGCTATTTGAAGAAATGACTAGCTCATCCTCAAATTCATATGGAAATTAAGTAACTCAGAATAGCCAAAATGTTCTTGAAAAAGAAAAACAAAATTGGAGGACTCACTACTTCCCACTTCAAAACTTACTACAAAGTAACAGTTATCAAGACAGAATGATATTTGTTTAAAGAAGGGCACGTTTTGCATGGAGCACTGGGTGTTGTGCAAAAAGAATGAATACTGTTACGCTGAAAAAATAAATAAAATGGAAAAAAAAAAAAAGAAGTGTGTAAACCTGGCGATTCACAGAGCTGTACCCCTGGGGATAAAAATACATTATATGTTTATAAAAAAAAAATTGGAAGGGGAGGTGAACCATAAGAGACTATGGACTCTGAAAAAAACCTGAGGGTTTTGAAGGGTCGGGGGTGGGAGGTTGGGGGAACAGGTGGTGGGTAATAGGGAGGGCATTTATTGCATGGAGCACTGGGTGTTGTGCAAAAACAATGAATACTGTTATGCTGAAAAAATAAATAAATTTAAATACTGAAAAAAAAAGATAGACATATAAACCAATGGAATAGAATTTATAATCTGGAAATAAACCCATATACCTAGAGTCAATTGATTTTTCAGCAAGGATGCCAAGGCCATTCAATGCGGGGAAAGAATAGTCTTTTCAACAAATGGCAAAGGGACAAGTGGATATCCACATTCAAAGGAATGAAATTGAACCCCTATCTCACACCATATGCAAAACTTAGGTCAAAATTAATCAAAGAGCTAAAATTACAAAATGCTTACAAAAAAAATGGTATAAATCTCTGTGACCTTAGATTTGGCAATGGCTTCTGGATACAACATCAAAAGTGTAAGCAAAAAAGAAAATAGATACATCAGACTTCACCAACATTGAAAGCTTTTGTGTTTCAAAGGATATCATCAAGAAAGTGAAAGACAATGTACAAAATAGGAGAAAATATTTACAAATGATATATCTGAGAAGGATCTGGTATCCAGAATATATAAAGAATACTGGAGGTGATTATGCTAAGTGAAATAAGTCAAGCAGAGAAAGACAATTATCATATGGTTTCACTCATATGTGGAACATAAGGAATATCACGGAGGACCACAGGGAAAGGGAGGGAAAATTGAATATGAAGAAATAAGAGAAGAAGACAAACCATGGAGACTCTGGACTCTTGGATGCAAACTGAGGGTAACAAAAAGGAGGGGAAATGGGGTACCTGGGTGATGGGCATTAAGGAGGGCATGTATTGTGATGAGCACTGAGTGTTATATGCAACTAATGAATCATCAAACACTACATCAAAAACTGGTGATGTACTATATGATGGCTAATTGAACATAATAATAAAAATAATAAATTTTAAAAACGAAAAAAAATTTTTTAAATCATATTTGTTATGTTTTAAAGCTAGTGATGTAATTTTAGGAAGAGAGCAATCAACTCATTTCAAGTGAACTTTCTCCAATTTGTGAAAACATGAAAAATTATCAGAAATTTGTCTCATGGTGATGTGTTATTTAAGTAAGGCATTTCACATTTTGTTTAACTTGTTATATATCATGAAAAAATACTTTTCAAGTGTTGATTTAAAGTATCTACTTGCCAATTTTTGAAATCCTACTAACCTAAACATAATAGAAACAAAAAATAAATGCCCTCTTAGTCATAAACTTCCAAAATAATAATAATAATAATAATTTTTAAAAGAATACTTTAACTCAACAATAAAAAGCCAAATAACCCAATTAAGAACTGGGCAATGGATGTGAGTAAACATTTCTCCAAAGATATACAAATGACCAATAGAAAAATGAAAAGATACTCAACATCAATTGTGGTCAGGGAAAAGCAAATCAAAACTACAGTGAGGTACCACATCTCACTTCCTATGACTGCTTTTCTCCCAAAAGTCAAGTATTGGAGAGGATGGAGAGGATTTGAAACTCTGGTATGCTGCTGGCAGGGATACAAAATGGAGCAGGCACTTTGGAAAACAGTCTGGGAATTCCTCAAAAGGTAAACAGAGAGTGACCACAGGACCCAGAAATTCCATTCCCAGGTATATACCCAAAGGAATTGAGAACATGTGTTCACACAAAAACTTGAGCACAAATGTTTATAGCACAATTCTTTATAATAGCTGAAAGATGGAAACAACCCAAATGTCCATCAAGTGATGAATATATAAACAAATTGTGCTCTATCCAGACAATGGAATATTTTTCAGTTTCAAAAAGGCATGAATTACTGATACATGCTACAACATGGATGAGCCTTTCACATCAATGGAAGATGCCAGTTGCAGAAGACCACATATGATTCTATTTATATGACATGCCCCAAATAGGCAAATCTAAAGAGATAAAAAGCAGATTAGTGGTCACCTGTGTCCAGAGTGGTTGGGGGACTGGGAGGTAATAACTAAAGGGTACAGTGTTTCTTTTTGGCATGATGGACATGTTCTAAAATTAATTGTGGCAATAGTTGCACAACTGTGGATGTACTAAAACTTATTGGATTGTAGATTTTAAGTGGGTAAATTCTGTGCTATGTGAATTACATCTCAATAAAGCTGTTTTATGCAATATGCAACTGATGATTAACTGAACTCTACACCTGAAACTAACAATTATTATTATATGTTATATATACATATATATACATGTTATATATACATATATATACATATTATAAGTATTATATGTTGGTTAATTGAATTTATATTAAAAAATTTTTATAAAGCTGTTTTAAGCAAACACACAAATAAAAAGAAAATGGCAAAAATATGGTATCAGGAGAAGCAGCTGTCTGTGTAGAAGGGCCAGGGATCTCCATTGGCTGCTAACTTTGAGTTAGCTTGAATCAGCAGGATCATGGATGAGTTCCCAGCAAAGCCAATGTGATCCTGGGCAGATGGAGAGAGGTAGTGTCCAAAATATGGCAGTAGTGGCAATCTCACCAGTTAGATTGCCTTGGTTGGATTGCCTCTGACATGGCAAATTCATTCTGGACACTCCATTCTTTTCTTCTTTTAACTCCAATATAGTTAACATATCATGTTATATTAGTTCCACTACAATATAGTGATTCAACACTTCCATACATCACCTGGTGCTCATCACAACAGGTTTACTCCCTTCATCACCTATTTCACCCATTCCCCACCCACCTCTCCTTTGGTAACCATCATTTTGTCCTCAATAATTAAGAATCTGTTTTTGGGCTTGGACCCCATTCTTGAAGGTTGTTAATGAACATGCCCAAAAGAGAGAGGTCATGGGGATAAGTGGTGAAACTGCCTTCCCAGTTTTTACAGTGTGGAAGGCAGAAAGACTTAATAAGGCAATGATAAGAAAGGATGGTAATAGTACAGGGGAAGAAAGTCTAAAGAGAATAGTTAATATGGAAAAGAAAAAACAAGGAGAAATAGGCTGTCTTCAAATATCAAATGAAAAGAGTAAGACTTATCCTATGTCAATTCAGTTTAAAAAATATGGAGCACCTACCCACATAGAAGGCAGCCTTCCATAAAGTACAGTCCTGGTAAAAATCCATAAACAAGGGCTTCTCTGATCAGAAAGCTTGAGAGATGCTAAACAGTCTACCCTCCCCATTAAAGAGTTATAGTGTACACTAATTTACTCAAAGCCTCTCTGGGGAATCTCCCCATGCAGTAGTTTTGTTTAATCGATCATTTTTTTAGGCTTGTTTGGTCACTGCACTTCCCCACACCTTTTAAATGTTTAGAACTTTGAGCATAGCAGAGATTCACTGCTCCTTGCAGCATATTGCAGCAAATGCTGTTAGAAGGCATGAACAGGTGGTGGGTAATGGGGAGGGCACGTTTTGCATGGAGCACTGGGTGTTGTGCAAAAAGAATGAATACTGTTACGCTGAAAAAATAAATAAAATGGAAAAAAAAAAAAAAAGAAGGCATGAAAGTGTGGCCACTGAAGAGAGAAACAAAGAATAGACTTGATGGTCACTTTGCCTGCCCTTAGGAAGCTTCCATCTCAGTCTAAGTTAGGGCTGGGGGTACAGGGTGCTGCTCAGCACCAAGTGAGCCCATTCCTTCCCTGTTTGTACCAAGCGCTTTCTCTTCCCCTTGACCTAGGAACTGTTGCTCTGTTTTGTTGCTGCCAATTGCTAAATCCTGTGTGTCTTCCCCGTTAGGGCTTCCTTAAGTATAGAGACATGGAAACCAGAGCCAAAATTGAGTCTCACAGTTATCACTTCACTAGTGCCTTAAAATAACTAAAACTCTATGGAAACTGTTTTAATTTTGGTAATTTGACCATTCTGTGGCTGCTTGAGAATGTAGCTGTCTCATCTGCTGAAAATGTTGTTGGTGACTAGTTAGTTGGAAGTGCCCACCAACATGGGATGTAGGAGCTGTGGGTACACATTTTTTCCACCTTTATTTCCTTTCCCTAAATAAATTTGGCAGTTCAGAGGCCCTGGTGTCCTGGTGTCTGGTGTCCCTATCTCCACTTCCCCTGAGAAATTCCCCTGATGCAAAAAGTATGTTTGGAAACTGGTTAAAAATTATCCGGGCATCTATAAAGAACTCCTCAAACTCAACACACACAAAACAGATAATCACATCAAAAACTGGGCAGAAGACATGAACAGACACTTCTCCAAAGAAGACATACAAATGGCTAACAGACACATGAAAAAATGTTCATCATCACTAGCCATCAGGGAGATTCAAATCAAAACCACATTGAGATACCACCTTACACCAGTTAGAATGGCCAAAATTAACAAGACAATAAACAACATGTGTTGGAGAGGATTTGGAGAAAGGGGAACCCTCTTACACTGTTGGTGGGAATGCAAGTTGGTGCAGCCTCTTTGGGAAACAGTGTGGAGATTCCTTAAGAAATTAAAAATAGAGCTTCCCTATGACCCTGCAATTGCACTGCTGGGTATTTACCCCAAAGATACAGATGTAGTGAAAAGAAGGGCCATCTGTACCCCAATGTTCATAACAGCAATGGCCACAGTTGTCAAACTGTGGAAAGAACCAAGATGCCCTTCAACGGATGAATGGATAAGGAAGATGTGGTCCATTTATACTATGGAGTATTATGCCTCCATCAGAAAGGATGAATACCCAACTTTTGTATCAACATGGATGAGACTGGAGGAGATTATGCTGAGTGAAATAAGTCAAGCAGAAGGAGTCAGTTATCAGATGGTTTCGCTTATTTGTGGATCATAAGGAATAACACGGATGACATGGGGAGATAGAGAGGAGAAGAGAGTTGGGGGAAATTAGAGGGCGAGATGAACCATGAGAGACTGTGGACTCTGGAAAACAATCTGAGAGTTTTGGAGGGAAGCGGGATGGGAGGTTGGGTGAACCTGGTGGTGGCTATTATGGAGGGCACGTATTGCATGGAGCACTGGGTGTGGTGCATAAACAATGAATTCTGGAACACTGAAAAGAAATTACAAAAAATAAATAAAATTAAAAAAAAAATTATCTTGGCAACTACCTGGCCTGTTTAGAAAGGTTTTTTTAATTCATCGTGTTCATTAGTTTTCCTTATCTTTTTTTTTTTTTTTTTTTTGTCTGCAAAGTCATTAGAGGCATTTCTTATACATTTGATCTATTTGCTATTGGGTACCTCACCATTTATTGATCTTGATTATTTTTTCCTATGAAAAGGACAAGGATTGAGAACAAGAAAATATCACCATAGCTTTTCTGCCTGTGAATAAAATACCCCCTTACTTTACATCTGGATATTATAGTTTCTTTCAAATATTCAGAATCATAAAAGCATTGATTTATTATTAAATTAAACATGCTGTTGTTTGAATAATACAGTTCTCCATATTTCTTTTACAGAAATACTATTTCAAGTGTCTACCCCTTCTCTAATACTCCAAAAATGCCTATGATTATTTAACCTTTTGAAAAAAACCCAGTATTTCCTTATTGGGTGTTGCATATTAATTTATTACTTTGTCACTCATTTCACTATAAACCTTTTATTTTAGAAACTTCTTAAGGAAGAGACTGTATCTACTTCTTAATATAGAAACATCCAAGTTATAAAACTGAGTACTGTTGCCAGACCTTAGTCAATTTAATGAGTGTGCAGTCTTATACTAAAGGTAATATTAAATTCTGTTGTGTACCTAATGATATACCAGGGACTACCCAGAGTCAGTCACCAGATATCACTCTCACCTTCTAAGCTACATATCAAGTCAATAATAAACTCAGGACAAGAAAGAAAGTGGTAAGGATGGGAGAATCCATATTGCACACTAAAAATCCTACAGATTAAAAAGGTAGTGGGTTCTTTGGTGAGATTTTCCTAAGAATATCAAGAAAGTTCTTACTGTTCTTGGAAACAGGGAATATTCCTCATGTAGGGAATTGTGCAATAGGAAGTTTGGTGCCAGGGGTGGAGAAAATTTTGATGAAACATGCCAAGACATCATGAAGCTGTGTGCAGAAAAAGATCAAAAGAAGATTCTGAGAGCCAGCAGGAGTGCCAAGTTGAGCTTCATCTTACTGAGAGGCAGTGATGGGTTTTGGGAAAGGCCAGGCAGTATTCCAGAATAGGCCAAAGCACTGATAAGAAGGATTGCTGTAAAACTTTGAATTAAATGGAGTTTGTACAACTGGAAGGTGGCTATCTGAGAAAGAAAAATATTCTATTTGGAAAATGGCCAACTTATTTAGATTTTGATTATCTGTGGTAAGGTTGTACACAAACTATCTGCCTTAATAATCTCAAATCACAGGCAATACCATGCCAAAGGCAAGTTTTAACATACCCACCCATCAGACTTTTTCTAGAACTATTAAAAGGGGGTTCAGTAGACTGGCTTGAATGCATCTCTACTACCTGATTCTGTTTAAGAACATCTAGTGAGTATATATCAAAGGGATACAGAAAAGGAAAGAATCGACCACATGCCTTACAAATAGCAAGTTCTCAGAAAAGTTTGTTGAATGCAGGAATGAAAGGAGAGGAGAAATTTCTAGTCTGGGCTCTGTCATTAATTATGTGACCTTGGGCAGGTCACTTAACCACATTATGATAAATCATCCCCCTGACCTATAAAACCTCAGTGTCCTCTTCTGTAAAATGAAGGGGTTGAATTATTAGATCTCTCCCATCCCTTCCAGTCCTAAAATTCCATAATATACAAGAATTATCTTGCATAAATAGTTTCTGAGTCATCCAGGACTGAATTAAGAATTCTGTAGGTAGGAGATGTATAACCCCCTAGGTTCTGCAGGAGGAGAAGGAAGGGTACAAGCTTTTTGTCACCATAGTTATCATCAGGCATTTAATATAAGCCTAATAATAGAAGATCCTGAGCTGCATGCTTGGTGAATTGATGCTTCATTCTTGCTCCAAAGGAGCTTTTTTTCAGTTATGAAGTAGTCATGGTTAATAGTTTAGATAACTTAATAATTTATATGTAAAGGAGAAAAGGAAATCTAGACAGTTTCTGTGCTTTGAGCTATAATTTTTCCTATAAAAATCAAGAGCCTGAAGCAAGCATTAGGCTCAAGGTCTAGGCTCTAAATCTGGTGTGCTTCCTTGAATGCTTCTCTGGGAGTGCCATACTTGCCAACTGAAGACCAGTAGGGACAAGTTACCCACCCTCCTCACATATAATATACAATGGATATGCTGAGCTTAGTGCCAAACCCAGATTAGTGCAGTAGATACTTCCTTTTAAAAGAAGGGGAGAAAGGTCTTCTCCCCTTTATAAAGTCTATCCAGCCACATAGTTTCAGGACCCTCATTAGAACCTAATTTGACTTCCTAGTGTTTGGGTTCCATGGCTTTTGGCTCTGCCTTTGGTTCCAGTCTCTGGGTTATGTTCTTTTCCCCAAGGAAGTGGCCTGTATTTGCAATTGAGCAACTTTTTTTTTTTTTTCAGTTGAGCACATTAGCTGACTTCCTAACTGCAAAAGTTTGGGGATCCAAAGATTTCTTTGTATTTCATACTACCTCAGTCTACTTCAGCCCAAACTAATACAATTTCCTTAAAAACTTTATGGCCTGCCTGCATATCAATTTATAATCCACTCTGTTAGGTAAAACCCATACCCAGGAATCTCTGCAAGATGAGTCCTTCTCTACTTTCAACTTCTGTGGGATGATACCCTTAAAATCATTAGAAGTCCTATTATTTAACTATGAGGATCTGTGAGACATGCCCTTAAAATCCTTAGAAGAACTTTGTCTGTCTGAGAGGGCCAAAGAGATATTGCTCTAGATCTTTATGAGGTCTTTTTTTCTTTTTTCAGATTTATTTATTTATTTGGGAGAGAGAGTGTGTATGTGAGAGAGGGGAGGTATGGAGTATGAGCATGACAGAGGGAGAGAAGTAGACTCCCTACTGAGCACAGAGCCCAACTTTGGGTTCCATCTCACCGCCTTGAGATCATGATCGGAGCCACAACCAAGAGTCAGGTGCTAAACAACTGAGCCACCCAGGTGCCCTAATCTTTATGAGGTCTTAACAAAGGATCTTAACATCCCACTCTGAGGACCATCCTTTCCAGGAAGCATTCCTTAAGAATACCTTTACTGGCTGAAAATATTCTTTTTTTTTTTTTAAAGATTTTATTTATTTGACAGAGAGAAATCACAGAGAGGCAGGCAGAGAGAGAGGAAGGGAAGCAGGCTCTCCACTGAGCAGAGAGCCTGATGCGGGACTCGATCCCAGGACCCTGAGATCATGACCTGAGCCGAAGGCAGCGGCTTAACCCACTGAGCCACCCAGGTGCCCTGAAAATATTCTTCTGGACCTTATTCCTTACTTCATTTTTCTACTCTCCCATTTTAATATAGGCTGCTAGGGGTGTCTGGGTGGCTCAGTCAGTTAAGCATTCAGCCCAGGTCATGATCCCAGTGTCCTGGAATCCAGCGCCCTGTTGGATTCCCTGCTCAGTGGGATTCCCTGCTTCTCCCTCTCTCTTTGCCCTCTCCCCCGCCCCCCCCGCTTATACTCTCACTCTTTCACTCTCTCTCTCTCATAAATAAAAATCTTTTTTTAATAAAAATATATGCAGCTAGAGGACATGAACAGACATTTCTGCAAAGAAGACATCCAGATGGCCAACAGACACATGAAAAAGTGCTCCACGTCACTCGGCATCAGGGAAATACAAATCAAAACCACAATGAGATATCACCTCACACCAGTCAGAATGGCTAAAATTAACAAGTCAGGAAATGCCAGATGCTGGAGAGGATGTGGAGAAAGGGGAACCCTCCTCCACTGTTGGTGGGAATGCAAGCTGGTCCAACCACTCTGGAAAACAGCATGGAGGTTCCTCAAAATGTTGAAAATAGAACTACCCTATGACCCAGCAATTGCACTACTGGGTATTTACCCTAAAGATACAAACATAGTGATCCGAAGGGGCACGTGTACCCGAATGTTTATAGCAGCAATGTCTACAATAGCCAGACTATGGAAAGAACCTAGATGTCCATCAACAGATGAATGGATCAAGAAGATGTGGTATATATACACAATGGAATACTATGCAGCCATCAAAAGAAATGAAATCTTGCCATTTGCGACGACGTGGATGGAACTAGAGCGTATCATGCTTAGTGAAATAAGTCAATCGGAGAAAGACAACTATCATATGATCTCCCTGATATGAGGACATGGAGAAGCAACATGGGGGGGTAGGGGGATAGGAGAAGAATAAATGAAACAAGATGGGATTGGGAGGGAGACAAACCATAAATGACTCTTAATCTCACAAAACAAACTGGGGGTTGCTGGGGGGAGGTGGGATTGGGAGAGGGGGAGCGGGCTATGGACATTGGGGAGGGGAGGCGAACCATAAGAGACTATGGACTCTGAAAAACAACCTGAGGGTTTTGAAGGGTCAGGGGTGGGAGGTTGGGGGAACAGGTGGTGGGTAATGGGGAGGGCACGTTTTGCATGGAGCACTGGGTGTTGTGCAAAAAGAATGAATACTGTTACGCTGAAAAAATAAATAAAATGGAAAAAAAAAATAAAAAAAAAATAAAAATATATGCAGCTAGAAGAAACTGGGCAGCACCCTTATCACTCTTCCTGGAAATCTCCCTATCTCAATCATTGAATTCATTAGGTACAATCTCTACTTACCACATTATGCTGGTGACACTTTCATGAAACTTTCCCCACTTCATGAGTATCTTTTCCTCCAGCTCAAATGATATCTCTCTCACTTTCTGGGAAGCCCTCATCAACAGCCCTCAAAGCTTCTGCTAACATGCTCTTTAAAACTTACTAGGCTTTCACTGGCATACTCTTCAAGTCCCTTCTGCCTTCCTACTGCTGTCTAAACCCAAAGTCAATGGCACATGCTACAGGTTTTTGTTTACTACAATGCCCCCATTTCAGGTAGCAACGTTACGCAAATCTACTGGCTAACTTTTGCTGGCTATTACCACTACTCCAAGCTTACTGGCTTAAAGCAACAATCAATTTATTATCTCTCATGGTTTCCCTGAATCAGAACTTTGGTAAGGACTTGACTGGGTAGTATTCGTTTAGTCTCTCATGTGGCTGCAGTCAGATGGTAGCTAGAGCTAGAAGAGTGGGGGAAAGGATGTGGAGAAATTGGGAACTGTCTAAGCCTCTCTTCATATTGTCTCAGGACCTCTCCTTGTGGTCTCTGGATGGACTGTCTTACAACATGGCAGCCCTCAGCATATAAGCAACTAGATTGCTTGTTTAGCAGCTAGAGTCTTCAAGAGCAAGAATTCCAGCTAACAAGTCATAAGCTACATTACCTTGTATGATCTAGACCCAGGAGCCATCCAGAATTACCTCTGTTCATCCTGTTGGTTATAAATGAGTCACAAGTCCATCCAGATTCAAAGATAAAGAAATTAGATTCTACTGCTTGATGATGAAGGGACAAAATTCCACATGGGATGGAAGATAGCATTGTGGCCATCTTTGGAAAAATACAATCCACCACACCTAGGGTGCAGACTGCAATGAGGGTTAAGGATGGTAAATACAAAGTGCCTGGCACACATGTGCCAGGTAGCTGCTAAATAAATTATTGTTATTATTACTCATGTCATTATTACTCTTACTCTTCAGTATTTTTTTTCCTGAGTGTTATCAGAATCTTCTCAGATAAAGTACTGTTTTAACTTCCTTTCTCCCTCTTCTTTATAACTTTTATCATGCCTTTAATTGCTAGTAGATTACTTCTATAGATAATTTTAAATCTCATAAAATCACAGAATATTAGGGCTATATATATACACCTTATTTATCGTTTCAAGCAACCATTTTATGTAGAGATGACAAACCCAAAGCTTCGCACAGCAAAGACACTTGCTGCACACACACAGGCAATTTATCCGTCACAGACACCAGACCCAAAAACCCCTGGTTTAGATTCTCAGACCCATACTTCTTCCCATGTAACATTCCCACTTGTCTCATCAAGAAAGGCATGATGACTCACTTCTCCTTTGGGATAAAAGCTTCCATTTTCCCTAACTGGAAGCCTACCCAAGCCTTTCTGCTTTCACATTGTCTAGAAGCCTGCTGCTACAGGGTATCAGAAGGTCTACTTGGAATCCACGATGCTTCTTTGGGCACCTTCAAGTGTTAGAACACACTGACATTAGGGAATGCAGAGATGGAGCCTCTTCAGAGAACATAACACCGTGCTTCTGGTCTATCCAGCATTTCTCATCTGAAACAAGAACTGATGGCCCAACAATCACGTCCGCTTCTCCTATTTTATTAATATCTTTGGAAAGATACTTCAGGCCAATTTGTCCTTTGAGCATTCACATTTCAATTCCATTTAATTTAGTAAGAACTGTTACATATATATCCAAGAGTGAAATTTGGCCAGAGGATAAAAAGAACAAAACTGTCACGGGTCACGTACACCACAGCAGTTCATTTCTGAATGTATTTTCCGCCTTCTGCTTTCTGCTGAAAGAGCTGGACTCTGTGCCCTGCTCTAAAGAAGACCGTAATTTTTCCTTTGGAAATGACTGATAATGATATAAAGTCATAACGCCTCTAGGTTTGTATTAAGTAGTTTTGTAAGGTTTGGCTTGCTCATTTGTAAGACCTTTATCCTTCCTTCCCCTTCTCAGATGGCTCTCCCTGGCAGCTTTTTTCTTGGTTCTATTAAGCCAGCCATTGGGGGGAAATGCTCCATCATGAAACAGTGTGGCCACTTGAAGGCCCTGAAATACTATTGCCCTTGTCGCAGTTATCATCCCTCTCTGTTCTTTAGTTTTCCTATTGGAGATTTTTTCTCAGGTGCTAGTATTGTTCATTTTCTATCCTGGAAACATGTAAGAAATAATTGAAGGTTATTTTTAATGATAACAGTAATTATATAGGTCCATGCAGACCTCTCTCGGTTCCAGCTGAGATTTCTCTCAAGTGCATTGCCATGACTACCCCTGATTTTTAAACTAACAGATGTATTCAATGTGTACCAGTTCAGGTGATTTTGAACAAAAACAACTTGGAAAATTGTTAATAGTCTTCCTTGGGGATGGGGGGGTGGAACTAAGTCTCAAAAAGGAAAAAAAATCCTACAAAAGAAATCCAAATAATTAAAGGCCAAGAACCCCAGATTTCAGATATTGGCCCAGCACTTAAAACTGATGTCAGGGAGCAAGGTAAGATTATCAGAGTCACACATCAGATGGCTGTGATCAAGACATTAGTTTATGAAACCAATGAAGACTGGTTCATGTGACCATTGAGCTATAAATCACAAAATGTCAATTGACAAGAATTCACAGTTATTTATGTTTACCAAGCAAGACAGGATTCTAGTGTTTGGTTAGGGAATAGCCAGTCAGGACAATCTGTCTCTAGTAGGACTATGTACATGGCTAAGCAGGTAGTTGCTTATTCATCAGATATTTACAAGATGTCAAGCAGTGCCAAGCACCATGTCGGGTTTTAGGGAGTCATAGCTAAGTAAGGTATAAGATATAGGGACTGGAGTAGTCCCTAAGCTCTTGGAGTTCAGCACCTAGTAAACAGCAAGGATAATAGTCAGCTTCAGAGACACAGGAAGGAGACCTAACCCAGCCACAGAGAGGCAAGGAAGGCTTCTGGGACAAGAGAGCATCTCTGTTGAGTCCTAAAGTGTGAATAGCAGTTGTTCATCTGGCTGGTGGGACAGGATGAAAGGAGCAAAGTGCTGTATAGGTTTTTTTGTTTTTGTTCTTGCTTTTGCTTTTTTACTGTCTTTCTTTTACTGTTCTTGTGTTGGGACATTCTTTCTAAAAATGTGTCCATACCCTTGTTCAGGCTAGACATCAGTGGCTTGCCCTTTTGTTATGGTCCAATATACCTGAGAGGCCAACACTGCTTTCGTGACAGGTGCTCTCCGCATGCTGATGATCAATGGGACGGATGAGATCAGAGTCTCCCACTGAGAGTTGGGAGTGTGGGTGGTGCTCTTTCAAGTTCTTCCTTGAGAATCCCGAAATTATAGGTTGTATTAATCCATGGCTTACTGTTCATTGCCAAACCCTGTTCTGAGTGCTGGGGATATGAGTCTGGTTAAGATACGAGGTTGCAACCTTCAAGGGACTCATATTCAATTAAGTGCCACAGTTAGTGACCAAGTAAGCAAAGATATGATTGATGCTCCAAAGAAAATCAAGAACAGTAGGGGAAGATGGGGGCAATGGCTTTAGATAAAGTATTAGGGGTGAGCTTTTTGATCAGGAGACCTGACCTGTGAACAGTTTCACATTTCCTCATACCTTAAGTTTCTAGGGCTTTCCTTTCTTCCTTAATTTTTGGGACATCCTATGTATAAAGTAGCTCTGCAAAGTGACATTAGTGTCACTGCTAGACAGTGACCAATGTCCCAGCCCCGGGACACCGCTACAAGCCCTTTCTACTAACTATACTTCTTAGCAGTGTGATGGTGGGCAAATTGCTTAACCTCACAAAGGTTTCATTTCCTCATCTGCAAAATGGAGGAATCTTCAGGGCAAGGGTAAAGCTCTATGGGTGATGGGTGGTAGTAAATTGTTGGGAAGAGGGAAGCTGATAAAGGAAGTAGCCCAAGTGGAGAGAAGAGGCCAGAGAAAGGGGCCTGGGCTTGGTAAGTCCACGTGGTGTGGACTTGGTAAGAGGAACTTCCCTGGGGGAGGCAGACAACAGACTGAGAAGGGGTGGAAACGATAGCAGTCACAATGGTGGGCTGACCACCTGAGCCACTCCACTGCCCTGTGGCCTGGCCTCTGAATGAGGGAATGGTGTTACCTTTGTATAGAAAGGCCCAGGCTGTAGCATAGAGGATGTTGCTTAATGCATGCAACAATCCCACCAAGGTTCACAGTCCAGGTGGCTCTCAGTAATTGCTAAACTCCAGTAATACTACCAGATTTGCCCACATCTGCGACTTCTGAAATTCATTACTTCCATCAATCTATCAAGCATAGACTTTTTGTTGCCTGGAAAATAAAGTTGAAGGTCTTCCACACATCATCAGCCTATCTGCACTTCGGCTTCTGCCACTCCATCTCCCACCACTTTCTTTCCAGCGGTTCTTGTCCGTACTGCTCCTTGCTCCTTCCTGGACCTCAGACCTTCCTGTTTCTCAGAGCAGACAGATTGCCCTGGCCCTGAATTCCCACAGCACTCTGGGTTGTGTTTCTTTCATGACCCTTTATCACACCATGTCTTCCGTTTTCACTGCAGGTGGGAATGAGTGTATTCATCATCCTAAGCCTCCTCGACTTCTTGGCTTATACCAGATAAATAATAATTTATCTGGTATTTATGCACAATATTTTTATGCACAATATTATTTATGCACAATAAATAATTGTGGATCTAATTAAATAATTATTATGCATCTGCTATAGAGCAGACCCTGTAAGCAAAATGAGTAAGTTGAAAGTGTGGTCCCTACAACATAATAGGGAGATAAAGTAGAAATGCACAGGTGTGCATGTGGAGTGGTGTACAATAAGCACAAAAGGAATGTTAGCAGCAAGAAGTCCTTTCGAGTCCCTCTTGAAACCATTGCTCTGCGGCCTCATCTTCATTATCATTTGTCACACTGTCCTGAAATCGCCTGCTGACGCGTGTGGTCTTCCCCCACACAGTGAATTGAAGAACATGGGATATGACTGATTATGTTTTTATCCCTGGGTCCTGACCCTCGGTCAGAATTCAATAAATGTTTTTGGAATTAACAGAGCAGCTAGTCACCAAGAATATCACTTTTAAATACCTTGTCTTCCGTCAGAGCCTACCTCATTTCATTTATTGATCCTGAAATGCTGGTAGGCCTTTTTCCATTTCCTTTTTCTCTTAGGGCTAATATCCTGGATCTTACAGCACCAGTGCTTGAGTTTTTCCTCTGAGTCCTGGAGAAAGGCCTGGAAGAGCAGCAAAACATTTAAGTGCCCATGCCCTTAATGTTGGGGTCAAACCTTAGATCTCTTTCAGATGCTTGAAATTCACGAGTTTAAAACCTACTCTCTATCAGTGGATTTCAAATTATTACTGTGAGTGAAAGACAGCCTTTTAAAAAGCTAGCAGAGAAAACTTGGCATGTTGGCCAAAGGTATACCCCAGTGTGATGACTCATAATGTGATATGGCAGGTGGGAAGTCTTAAAAAATAATTGTTTCCTCATAAACTCAACTACAGAAATCAGATGTGGAATGGTGTGGGGGATGTATGTGGCAGAGCTGGAGGAAGTAGCTTCAGGAAAACAGCAGTTGTGGAGGGAAAGGACTTTGGCGCATGCAAGAAAGGCTTGTAGGCACCATCAACTCTAGACTATTCACTCAGTTTGTGGACTAGCCAGATATTTTCCTACCTCCTTCCCCTTCAGACTGCCTATATTTTGCCTCTTCAGTTCCATCTAGTTTCCGCCCCCACCCCCAACAAAGGATAGGAGGGGAGCCAGAGAGAAAGGAGAAAAATCTCAAATCTGTTGACTATTTTATGAAACATTCATAATTTCTTTTGTAGAGGGGTAGTGGGAAGAATGGAAGAATAAAACTGTTAACTAAAAATCAAGGTTTTAGGTAATTTGTTATTTTGTTTATCCTTACTTTTCCAATTATCAAAAGGAAGGAAGGAAGGAAGGGATAGAGGGAGGGAGAAGGTGCGGGGGAGAGTTGGAGGAAGGGAAGGAAAGGAGGGAGGGAAGAAAGAAAGGACCAAAACAAAACAACAAAAAGAAAACCTTATGATGTAATGGAGAAGATAGAGAAAGAAGGGATCCAGGTTTTGTTTCTAGCTTGATAAGGAGAAATTGAGGAAGCCACTTCCCTTCCCTAGGGCTCAGTTTCCCTGTCTATAATATAGATAGGTTCGAAGGATGACAAATCCACACACACAAAAAAAGCAGCCTCCCACTCTGAGCACATGGCAGACATCTCTAATGGATTATGGTACTCTCTCCCAGTGAGCCAGACTGGCTTTCAAAATCCTTCCCAACAGGATTCCAAGAAGCCACTATGAGTTGATGAGAGGTAGTAAGCACTCAGGATGAGACCTGTTGGCCATTCCTAACACTAGCTCTAAAATTCTATCACTCGGACTATGTGTTCATTGTGTCAGTAAGACCATGGTCTCTACCCTGTGGGAGGAGGTAGTTGAAAAGTATCAAGTATAAGTTGAAGTTCTCAAGGCGCCATCTACTTGGGGTGTGTGGATGATGTTGCATCAACAGAACTAATTCAGATCTGTCTTGCTCTTGCCGTTACCCACTTCCATCCAGAATCCCCTCACCACTCAGGGATTCTGACAGCCCCTGGGGTATCTTACATTGCTCGAGAACTGCTGTTTCTTGTGATTCCATAGCGGCCCCCTCCCTGTCATCCAAGGCTTGAGATGTCACTTGTTGTCCTGCCCTTGCCAGGGTTACCCTGCTCAGGCTGTCACTTCTAGTGCTCCTCAAAGCTGTAAACCTCAAAAAAAAAAAAAAAGTCAGAGCTGCCTTACCTTCTCTCCACTTCTCACTGTCCCAGAAACACTCTGGCATGAATAGATGGCTCGCTTGTAGACTAGAAATTGTATGTTGTGGTTCTTGGCATTCCTCATGGAAGTAGACCCTCCAGGTGTGCCCCTGTTTCTTACTCTATAGTGCTCAGACATGGACTCAAAGGGACTGGGAACAGACGCTGTACCCTCTTCTCTCTTATCTCAAATGCCCTCCTTTCTTTTCCCTCATCTGGTGGTAGGGGTGTGGGCACAGACAAGCAAACAGGCACCTCATGGGACTACCCTCCAGTTCAGCAGACACAACCAGTAATGTCTGGATTTCAGTCTGGTCTCAAGGTAGGGTGCCTGTTATGCAAGTAACAATTAACAGACACCTGGAGAATTTGGCTCAGGGTCTCTAAACCCCCATCTGAAGCAGCAACTGGGGTTGGGCTGGGGTCTGGACAGTCCTTACAGCTGTGACATGGATAGCCTCTTCTTGGTAGGACCCAGAAAGCTGGAGATGTGTGTCGTGGATGTTGCTGCCTGCAAAGGGTCCCAGGGTGTGTGGGTGTGGGTGTGGGTGTGGGTGGGTGTGCGCGCGCGCTCGCGCGCGCACGCGCACACACGCGCGCACGTATGTGTAGGTCCCATTGTAGGTCTCATTGACTTTAAGGACCTAACAATCTCACCATGAATTCAGTTAAGCATGGAATGCTGATGGTACGTATCATGGAGGTCACATAAGGAATAGATCAGTATGAGTTCAAAGCACAGTCTTTTGGGAAGGGAGGAGCCTTGGAAAACACTGGGGCTGAGGATAGACAGAGGGCAGGGTAGAAGGCACTCCCAGGCAGAAATAGCCCAAGCAAAGGCAGGGGAATGGAAATGTTCAAGAACAATGGCAAACTCAGCCTAATGGAAGCACAAGGTTCTTGTTGGGTGTCTTAACAGTGGACATTAGATTGCATCATTTGGGTGGGTGGGTTTGTGGAGAGCCCTAAAAGTCAAACAGAGATGTTTGAATTTGATGCAGAGACCATAAGGAAACATTTCTGGCAATCTGTCTAAAGGGATATTTTGGGAAGATTAATCTGGCAAGGGTTTATAACAGAAGAGGAGAGGGAGATTAACTTGAAAGGCTCTTATGTGATTCATCCCTTGAGGAGTTTTAAGTTTAATTAGAAAATAAGGCAGCAGTGTGTATTATACATATTCTTGGAACATATGTGTATCTTCCCTAAAAAATTTTAAGAACATACTTATTTTATTTTTTGAAGAGGTAATACATCCAGGTGGATCTTAAATCCAAGCAATATAAAGAGGCATCTGTTCCCACCTTGGTCCCAAATGGTCTCATTCCCACCTGGCACATGCCCCACCCCCAGCCCCGCAGTACCACCCCTCCAAGCCATGTACATGGCTTCCTTATGTATGCTTCCAGAGCTTCTTAATGCAAATTCAGGCAAATATTAATGTATGCTCTCATCTTTCTTCCTTTTTGCCCAAAAGATAATAGCCTAGGTACTTCTCTTTGAATTTTGCTTTTCTTGCTTAAAAAAATTCATCTTGAAGATTTTTCCACATCATTCTTCTTGTCAGTGGCATAGTATTACATTATGTAGAGAACAAGACCCATATCGATGGATGTGTTTTCTAACATACTTTTGATATTGTGTGTGTATATATATATATATATATATATGGTGCTATAAAAATTATCTTGCCCTGTACCATTTTGTATGTGTGTATATATTCACAGAATAAACTTCCACAAATAGACTCATTGCATCAAAGTCTACATACATTTATAATTTTAATAGCAATTTGCAAATTGCCCTCATAGGGAGTTGTACTAATTTGCATTCTCACCAGGGATGTCTGGGATTGCCTGCTTTCCCACAGCCTTGCCAACACAGTGGGTTATCACTTTGGGGACTTTTCTGTTCTGTTGGTGAAATCTTCATGCAGCTCCAATTTGCTTTTCTCTTATTATGAGTGAAGTTGAGCATCTTTTCATATGTTTATGGACCCAGTATATTTTAAGCTCCTTCTTAGGGGGCTAACTTCATCATTTCTGTGCCACCCTTTCCAGGCCTCCCTAAAGGCCTCTCTACAGAGCAGGTTTTCAGTAGAGATTTATAAACCCAAGAAATGTTTGCATGAATGAATAGATAAGTCATTGAATACATGGTCATTCTGTTGGAGCTACAAATCCTCAATTAGATATGATTCTTCCCTCAACCAGCATAAGATAGCATAAGCTTCAGGGCAGATAGAAAAGCAACATATATGTAAGTTCAAAAATTACAGGCCCTATTCTAAGAGTGAATAATTACTTGCCTTAGGCTGAAAAGTGAAGAAACTTAGATGAAATACCTTGTTCATCCCCAGAAAGGGATGAAGGAATCCCATAGCTCTTTTCCATAGTTTCTTCTTTATTTAAAGAGTGGTTTGGGGGGTGCCTGGGTGGCTCAGTGGGTTAAAGCCTCTGCCTTCAGCTCAGGTCATGATCCCAGGCCCTGCATCGGGCTCTCTGCTCAGCGGGGAGCCTGCTTCCCCCTCTCTCTCTGCCTGTCTCTCTGCCTACTTGTGATCTCTGTCTTTCAAATAAATAAATAAAATCTTTAAAAATAAATAAATAAAAGAGTGGTTTGGAGCTGGTATGATTAAGTGGTTTCCATAGGACCCGTAGCAAATCAGACAAAATAAGGCCCAGCATGTGAGTTCTCAGGCTCCTTCCACCTTCATTTCTCCTCATAATCCACCCAGAACTCAGATCCTGTGGTAGAGTAAACTGTGTCATTAGCTACAGTTTGAAGACAGAGTTTCTTAGTTTCTTTATTGTTTCTCTCTATTCTCACATCAAAATACTATGAGCCACAGCAAAACATATTTGTTTGTTTGCTAGTTTTATTAATTGTATGGAATTCTGTTCTCCAGCAGCACATTTGCCAATTGTCTGCTTTATGCTATCTCCAGTCAAAGAGAAGCCCCTGCTAGACAGGTGGAGGGTGAGAGCAATTTTCAGCTAGAATAGAGCAGAACTTCCATGGTGTACTCTTACCAGAAGTGACTTATCTAACAGCTGTGCTTGAACTGAACCTTTCCCTAAAGGAAAGCCTGCCCCAAAAAAACCCATGAAGCCCTCCACCTACTTAGGAGGCTCCCCCTTCATCCTTAAGCAACAAGAGCTGTCCTCACAGTCACAGCCCAGAATATAGAATCACATCAAGCAATGTGTTTAGTTGCTCTGACAGCCAGCTAAAGAGCAGGGAGGCAGAAAGAGGACAGGAAAAGAAGAAAGAGAAGGTAAGTCTGAAATTCAGGTTAGAATCCTGATTCCAGACCCACTATAACTAAAAATAACTAACGAGTATTGTCAGGGACCTGGGAAAATAATGAGTGGGGATTCAGTATTTCAAATGGATCTGTTGATGGAGATTAACTGTTTAAAATAAGGATACTTGGAAAATTAAGATACTTGCAACCTTCCCATTAGAGGTTCTTTTCCCTTCTGTTGTTACTTTTGGGTGTGTGTGTGTTAAAATGGCAGATCAAGAAGAAACAACTTTAACATATGTTCAACGTTTAAAAGTCTATTTAATACATGTGTGTCTGTTGTGTTACTTCCTATTCTGAACAC
Organism: Meles meles; assembly: GCF_922984935.1. Classification (NCBI taxonomy): domain Eukaryota; kingdom Metazoa; phylum Chordata; class Mammalia; order Carnivora; family Mustelidae; genus Meles; species Meles meles. The sequence goes on along the minus strand of NC_060070.1, from coordinate 88,171,722 downwards.
CCTGTGTGTTATTTTCATCTCTACCACTCACACATTTTGTAGACAAAGAGGAGCCAGAAGAGGTTGAATGACTTGCTCAAGGTCACATACTTCATAAAAAAGAGCCCAGACTTTGACTCACGTCTTCCGAACCCCAAACTGGAGTAAAGATTTGTTTCTTAGCTTGTAAAATTGGTCTCAGGGAAGACATTCTGGTGCTGAGAAGTGCCAAAAAAGAAGGATTATCTTCACTTTCAGCAACAGAACCACTCTAAAATTGTTTTTGTGATGATCTGAAGCCTTAGAAACTATGCTAGATCCAAAGAGGCTTAAGTGAGTAGTCCATACCTCTGGATGATCATCCTGGGGATTTTGCCACACGGCAATGGGTCCACTGTAAGGCAGTTCAACTACAAGTTAGAACTGGAATCACTTTTTTTAAATTTTATTATGTTTTTTCAGTGTTCCAAGATTCATTGTTTATGCACCAAACCCAGTACTTCATGCAGTATGTGCCCTCCATATTACCCACCACCAGGCTCATCCAACCTCCCACCCCCGTCCCCTCCAAAACCCTCAGTTTGTTTCTCAGAGTCCACAGTCTCTCATGGTTTGTCTCACCCTCTGATTTCCCCCAATTCACTTCTTCTCTCCATCTCCAATGTCCTCCATGTTATTCCTTATGCTCCACAAGTAAGTGAAACCATATGATAATTGAGTGTCTCTGCTTCACTTATTTCACTCAGCATAATCTCCTCCAGTCCCATCCATGTTGATACAAAAGTTGAGGATTCATCCCTTCTGATGGAGGCATAATATTCCATTGTATATGTAGACCATATCTTCTTTTTTTTTTTTTTTGACATGAGAGTTCTTTATTATATGCTTCCTATTACATCTTTAGCACAGCTTTGTGTCGGCTTTCCCCATAGGTTGAATATAATGATGGGTAACCTAATCCTGAAGGTAACAGAATAATCTTAGAGGACACAAGGCTCTATTTAATTCTTGCCAAATGAGAGAATATACCCAGACTCCGACCAGACCTCTGCAGAGCTCTCCGGTAAGGTTTTGTTAGACCATATCTTCTTTATCCATTTGTCTGTTGAAGGGCATCTTGGCTCTTTCCACAGTTTGGTGACTGTGGCCATTGCTGCCATGAACATTGGGGTACAGATGGCCCTTCTTTTCACTACATCTATATCTTTGGGGTAAATACCCAGTAGTGCAACTGCAGGGTCATAGGGTAGCTCTATTTTTAATTTCATAAGGAATCTCCACACTGTTTTCCAAAGTGGCTGCACCAACTTGCATTTCCATCAGCAGTGTAAAAGGGTTCCCCTTTCTACATTGTCTCCAACACATGTTGTTTACTGTCTTGTTAATTTAGGCCATTCTAACTGGTGTAAGGTGGTATCTCAATGTGGTTTTGATTTGAATCTCCCTGATGCCTAATGATGGTGAACATTTTTTCATGTGTATGTTGGTCATTTTTATGTCTTCTTTGGAGAAGTGTCTGTTCATGTCTTCTGTCCATTTTTTGATGTTATTATCTGTTTTTTGAGTGTTGAGTTTGAGGAATTCTTTATAGATGTTGGATATCAGCTCTTTGTAATATCATTTGCAAATATCTTCTTCCATTCTGTGGATTGCCTTGTTGTTTTGTTGACTGTTTCCTTTTTTATGCAGAAGCTTTTGATCTTGATGAAGTCCCAAAAGTTCATTTTTGCTTTTGTTTCCTTTGCCTTTGGAGACATGTCTTGAAGGAAGTTGCTGTGGCTGATGTCAAAAAGGTTTCTGCCTGTGTTCTCCTCCAGGATTTTGATAGATTCCTGCCTCATGCTATGGTCTTTTATCCATTTTGAGTTTATCGCTGTATATGGTGTACGAGAATGGTCAAATTTCATTCTTCTATACATAGCTGTCCAATTTTCCCAGCACTATTTATTGAAGAGACTGTCTTTTTTCCACTGTATATTTTTTCCCGCTTTGTCAAAGATTATTTGACCATAGAGTTGTGTGTCCATATCTGGGCTCTCTACTCTGTTCCACTGGTCTATGTGTCTGTTTTTGTGCCAGTACCATGCTGTCTTGGTGACCACAGCTTTGTAGTAAAGCTTGAAAAATCAGGCAATGTGATGCCCCCAGTTTTGTTGTTCTTTTTCAACATTTCCTTAGCAACTCAAGGTCTCTTCTGGTTCCATACAAATTTTAGAATTGTTTGTTCTAGCCCTTTGAAAAATGCCAGTGGAAATTAGATCAGGATGGCCTTGAAAGTATAGATTGCTCTAGGCAGTATAGACATTTTAACAATGTTTATTCTTCTAATCCATGAGCATGGAATGCTTTTCTGTCTTTTTGTGTCTTCTTCAATTTCTTTCATGAGTGTTCTGTAATTCCTTGAGTACAGATCCTTTACCTCTTTGGTTAATGTTATTCCCAGGTATCTTATGGTTCTTGATGTTATAGTAAATGGAATCAATTCTCTAATTTCCCTTTCTATATTTTCAATGTTAGTGTATAAGAAAGCAACTGATTTCTGTTCTTTGATTTTGTATCCTGCCACATTACTGAATTGTTGTATGAGTTCTAGTAGTTTGGGGTGGAATCTTTTGAGAATTGGAATCACTCTTGAAGATTTGCCACTTACCTAAAGATAAACTTGCTGGATCACAATTCATAAGCCACATTGTGACAATACACAGTTCCATTAAGGATTTATTTTGTTCTTTCACATGGCCACAGAACTTTCACAGGAGGAACTTATCAGTTCCAGCCCATTATCAAGTTTCTGTAATTAATGATTATCAACAGGAAATACAGAAATATTGAAGACTCTATCTTCAATATTGAAATATAAGGTTGGTAAGATTGAAATATAAGGTTGGTAAGATGTACTTCATTCATGCAAGTAAAGAAAAATTTATTGAGCACGTACTATGTACCAGTTACTTTAGTTACCAGATGCCCGCAATTAAACCTCTTAACAAAGAAAGAACTTTGCTTTGAGAATAAATAGTTTAACTGAAAAAAAGGTTATATATTTATTAATTATTTTGCTTACTTTGTATTTAGTCACACATCATGGCTTACATGTAACCGAAGATTTATAAATATCTCAAGCTTTTAAAAATAACTGCCCCTTTAAACATTCCCTTATCAAAGACTCCTTCCCCCAGTCTTCACCTGTTTTCAGTTAAAAGCTTTTCTACAGAGTCACACAGAAATAATATGAAAGCTCTTTGGAAGTACACATCTATTATTTCCAAGGAGTGGATGGATTGGATTTTCCAAAGGCCAAATAAAGAACGAAAGTCGTTGATATTGTCATGGTCAGAATCATGGTCCTGTATCAAAACTCAAATGAATTTTCCACAAAGAAAATTATTCATTGAAAAAGGATGTGTCCTGACTTTTCTACCATACTCAGGTTACCAAATTAATTAGTGAAGCTCTTCAGCAGAAGGGAAAATAAAGCTAAAAGTCAAAGTTAGAGATAAATATACCCAGTGTTTTAACCCTGATTTCTGTTTAGTTTTTGGCCTCATATTAAGTAGAGTCATTTGTCCTGTACTAGCAGTCAGTGAAGTTTTTCAGATAAGGGAAATTTGCAAAAAACTGAAGCTTATCTCTTTCTTTTTCATTTTAACCAATTTTATGTTTTGAGAAACATCCTAAAAATCAATTGCATTGCTCCGTCAGTGTAAGGAAAGTATATTGTACAACATTTAGTCCCTTCCTGATACATAGGGCCCTGCTTCTTAAACTTAATATCCACAGGTAAGCAGCAGTGGGTCTAGAGGATTCAAAGCCACTAAATTAACATGAAGCAAGTCTTCTTGTACATCTAATATACTGGTGAATATGTAGGAGAAATGTATGAACTTCAGTACTCTTAAAAGTTTTTGTCATGTCACACATACAGAAACATTAACAAAATCTTTTCTACAAAAATCAATTTTATCTTTTTTCTTTTTAGGCAAATGCCTAGAAAGTAGAAATTCTTATGCTCAGTAAGTGATTGGAAAATGTGCAACATTTTTATTATTGGAGAATCTTGTGGTATTGGCATTGCGGTTACATTAGAACAAAAAAAAAGTGTGATGGATTTATCAGAGACAGTGTGAATTGCACTGGCCTGCTTGGCCAGGACTCATCTGTAGAAGCAGAAAATCTGGAGTGCTTGATTTTTCAGCAAGACCTAGAAAGCCCAGGCAGCTGCATTTTTTTCAAACTAGAGTGTCACACTAGAATATGTATATGTTGCAGGGGGTGGAGAGGTATTGTTGTTATTGTTTTGGTTTTACTTTGCATTATGGGGAAAGTCCTAGAAATCTGCTTGATTTCTTATTGCAACTGGCACCAACCATTTCATTAAAATATGGGGCTATGTTTAGTTCCCCGGCAATGTATAAGCAAAAACACCAACAATTAATCTTTTGGAGTCATTCATTATTTGTCATTTTAAGAGTAACAATTTTTTTTGCAGGTGAACAATGCATATTTCTTTTCCACTGGAGATTCAAAGTTTTATTTTACTTTTTCAGTGTTAACAAGATTCATTGTTTAACACCATACCCAGTATTCCATGCATTATATGCCCTCCTTAATACCCACCACCAGGGTCACCTGACTCTCCACCCTGCACCCCTCCAAAACCCTCAGCTGGTTTTTCAGAGTTCACAGTTTCTCATGGTTTGTCGCCCCCTCTGATTTCCCCCAATTCACTTTTCCTTTCCTTCTCGTAATGTCCTCCGTGTTATTCCATATGCTCCACAAATAAGTGAAACCATATGATAATTGGGTGTCTCTGCTTGACTTATTTCACTCAGCATAATCTCCTCCAGTCCTGTCCATGTTGATGCAAAAGTTGGGTATTCCTCCTTTCTGATGGAGGCATAACAGCCTTCCCTTTGAGATCAGGAACATGACAAGGAGTAACAATTTTTGAATTACATTTTCACCCAGAGACAGGAAAGTTTCTAGCTAGAGGGTAAGAAAGAATACAACACCAGTGTTAAATAGAGAAGGAGCCTGCTATAAAAACTAAGTAGGGGTAGATAGACAGGACATTGGGAGGACAACCAGCTATGTGGAGTACTGGGAACCAACAGAACAGAACTGGGATTAGTTTATGGTATCAAATCAGAGGAGGACTACAAAGACACTATTGGGGATTTCTGGTCCAACATGTGAGAAACTTGGAAGTCATCACTCTCTCCTAACAGCAAGTAAAAAGCTAGACAAACTGAAAAATCAACAATTCTTTTTAGATCCATAAAACAAGTGAGGTCACAGGGCCCTGACTTCAAAATTGGAGACAGGTGAAGACAGAGAACCACAATTTACTGGAACAGAGACTCATATATACACACATCTGTGCAGGAACTAGTGGCAAGTTAGGGAACCTGAACCATAATTGACAAATTGTTGGATGTCCCCATACTTTTGTGAGTTTTACCTCCAAGAGCTCTACTATATCCTCAAAGTGAATATTGAAGAAAAATCTCCTAATGCTTCTAGCAGGGGAAGGGGGAAAGGAACATTTTTAATTATGCCAGAGCACTCTGTTCTTTTTTTTTTTAATTCGTTTATTTGTTTATTTACAGCATAACAGTGTTCATTGTTTTGGCATCACACCCAGTGCTCCATGCAGTACGTGCCCTCGAGCACTCTGTTCTTAACAAGGTCTGCTCTTAGGAGAAACTCTTTAACATGTGCCTAACCTGCTGGGTTTTTATCAGACCCTAACTGGCCTGAGGAAGGTGAATGCCCACCTAGCTTTCTATATAGGGAAGAGGAGATACCCAACTCCAGCGACTCTTGCAATCATGTCCCACCTAAGTACAAGTGAGATGTAGCAGAGACTGAGAAGCATGTGTGAAGCTCATTAGCCAGAAGCATAGGCTCATTAAAAAACTGAGACATAGGGGAGGAGTCAAGATGGCGGAGAAGTAGCAGGCTGAGACTACATCAGGTAGCAGGAGATTAGCTCGATAGCTTATCTAAACATTGCAAACACCTGCAAATCCAACGGGAGATCGAAGAGAAGAAGAGCAGCAATTCTAGAAACAGAAAATCAACCACTTTCTGAAAGGTAGGACTGGCGGAGAAGTGAATCTAAAACGACGGGAAAATAGACCGCGGGGGGAGGGGCCGGCTCCTGGCAAGCGGCGGAGAAACGGAGCACAAAATCAGGACTTTTAAAAGTCTGTTTCACTGAGGGACATTGCTCCAAAGGCTAAACCGGGGTGAAGCCCACGCGGGGTCAGCGTGGCCCCAGGTCCCGCAGGGTCACAGAAGGATCAGGGGTGTCAGAGTGTCGCAGAGCTTGCAGGTGTTAGAACAGAGAAGCCGGCTACAGAGACAGAGCCGAGGACTGAACTCTCAGCTCAGGGTTACCTTGAACTGGTCGCGGGCTGGGTGAGCTCGGAGTGCAGCTGGAGGCTGGGGATACGGGAGTGATTGGGTGCTGTCCTCCGGAGGCGCACTGAGGAGTGGGTCCCCGAGCTCTCGGCTCCTCTGGGCCGGAGACTAGGAGGCCGCCATTTTCATTCCCATTCTCCGGAACTCTACGGAAAGCGTTCAGGGAACAGAAGCTCCCAAAAGCGAACCCGAGCGGATTACTTAGTCCAGCCCCCGGTAAGGGTGCCCCAATTCCACCTGGGGCAAAGACACTTGAGAGTCACTACAGCAGGCCCCTTCCCCAGAATATCAACAAAATATCCAGCCAGGACGAAGTTCATCTATCAAGGAAAGCAGGTTCAATACCTAGGACAGCAGCGGAATTCCAGAGGAGGAGAAAGCAAAGCACGGAATTCAAGGCTTTCTCCCCATGATTCTTTAGTCTTGCGGTTAATTCAATTTTTTTTCAATTTATTTTTTTTTCTTTTTTCTTCTTCTGCTAAATTTTTTAAAACTCTTCCCCTTTTCGTTTTTAATGTCCTTTGACTAGTTTATCTAAAATATATATTTTTTCTTTCTTTTTTATATTTTTTCTTTATTTGTTTTATTTTTAAAATTTTTTTCTTTTTTTTTCTGAATCGCTTTTTATCCCCTTTCTCCCCCCCACAATTTGGGGTCTCTTCTGATTTGGTTACAGTGCATTTTTCTGAGGTCTTTGCCACGCTTTTGGTATTTTATTTGGTCCTTCATATCCTCTTATCTGGACAAAATGACAAGGCGGAAAAACTCACCACAAACAAAAGAAAAAGAGGCAGTACCGAAGGCTAGGGACCTAATCAACACAGACATTGGTAATATGTCAGATCAAGAGCTCAGAATGACGATTCTGAATGTTCTAGCCGGGCTCGAAAAAGGCATGGAAGATATTAGAGAAACCCTGTCTGGAGAAATAAAAGCCCTTTCTGGAGAAATTAAAGAACTAAAATCTAACCAAGTAGAAATCAAAAAAGCTATTAATGAGGTGCAACCAAAAATGGAGGCTCTCACTGCTAGGATAAATGAGGCAGAAGAAAGAATTAGTGATATAGAAGACCAAATGACAGAGAATAAAGAAGCCGAGCAAAAGAGGGACAAACAGCTACTGGACCATGAGGGGAGAATTCGAGAGATAAGTGACACCATAAGACAAAACAACATTAGAATAATTGGGATTCCAGAAGAAGAAGAAAGAGAGAGGGGAGCAGAAGGTCTATTGGAGAGAATTATCGGAGAGAATTTTCCTAATATGGCAAAGGAAACAAGCATCAAAATCCAGGAGGTGCAGAGAACCCACCTCAAAGTCAACAAGAATAGGTCCACACCCCATCACCTAATAGTAAAATTTACAAGTCTTAGTGCCAAAGGAAAATCCTGAAAGCAGCCCGGGAAAAGAAGTCTGTAACATATAATGGTAAAAATATTAGATTGGCAGCAGACTTATCCACAGAGACCTGGCAGGCCAGAAAGAGCTGGCATGATATATTCAGAGCACTCAATGAGAAAAACATGCAGCCGAGAATACTCTATCCAGCTAGGCTATCACTGAAAATAGAAGGAGAGATAAAAAGCTTCCAGGACAAACAAAAACTGAAAGAATTTGCAAACACCAAACCAGCTCTACAGGAAATATTGAAAGGGGTCCTCTAAGCAAAGAGAGAGCCTAAAAGTAGTAGATCAGACAGGTACAGAGACAATATGCAGTAATAGTCACCTTACAGGCTAATAATGTCACTAAATTCATATCTCTCAATAGTTACCCTAATTGTTAATGGGCTAAATGCCCCAATCAAAAGACACAGGGTTTCAGAATGGATAAAAAAAACAAAACCCATCTATATGTTGCCTACAAGAAACTCATTTTAGATGTGAAGACACCTCCAGATTTAAAGTGAGGGGGTGGAAAATAATTTACCATGCTAATGGGCATCAGAAGAAAGCTGGGGTGGCAATCCTTATATCAGATCAGTTAGATTTTAAGCCAAGGACTATAATAAGAGATGAGGAAGGACACTATATCCTACTCAAAGGGTCTGTCCAACAAGAAGATCTAACCATTTTAAATATCTATGCCCCTAGCGTGGGAGCAGCCAACTATATAAACCAATTAATAACAAAATCAAAGAAACACATCAATAATAATACAATAATAGTAGGGGACTTTCACACTCCCCTCACTGAAATGGACAGATCATCCAAGCAAAAGATCAACAAGGAAATAAAGGCCTTAAATGACACACTGGACCAGATGGACATCACAGATATATTCAGAACATTTCATCCCAAAGCAACAGAATACACATTCTTCTCTAGTGCACATGGAAAATTCTCCAGAATAGATCACATCCTGGGTCACAAATCAGGTCTCAACCGGTATCAAAAGATTGGGATCATTCCCTGCATATTTTCAGACCACAATGCTCTGAAGCTAGAACTCAATCACAAGAGGAAAGTTGGAAAGAACCCAAATACATGGAGACTAAACAGCATCCTTCTAAAGAATGAATGGGTCAACCAGGAAATTAAAGAAGAATTGAAAAAATTCATGGAAACAAATGATAATGAAAGCACAACGGTTCAAAATCTGTGGGACACAGCAAAGGCAAGCGGTACAAGCCTTTCTCAAGAAACAAGAAAGGTCTCAAGTACACAACCTAAACTTACACCTAAAGGAGCTGGAGAAAGAACAAGAAAGAAACCCTAAACCCAGCAGGAGAAGAGAAATCATAAAGATCAGAGCAGAAATCAATGAAATAGAAACCAAAAAAACAATAGAAAAAAATCAATGAAAGTAGGAGCTGGTTCTTTGAAAGAATCAATAAGATTGATAAACCCCTGGCCAGACTCATCAAAAAGAAAAGAGAAAGGACCCAAATAAATAAAATCATGAATGAAAGAGGAGAGATCACAACTAACACCAAAGAAATACAGACAATTATAAGAACATACTATGAGCAACTCTACGCCAACAAATTTGACAATCTGGAAGAAATGGATGCATTCCTAGAGACATATAAACTACCACAACTGAACCAGGAAGAAATAGAAAACCTGAACAGGCCCATAATCAGTAAGGAGATTGAAACAGTCATCAAAAATCTCCAAACAAACAAAAGCCCAGGGCCAGATGGCTTCCCAGGGGAATTCTACCAAACATTTAAAGAAGAACTAATTCCTATTCTCCTGAAACTGTTCCAAAAAATAGAAATGGAAGGAAAACTTCCAAACTCATTCTATGAGGCCAGCATTACCTTGATCCCAAAACCAGACAAGGATTCCACCAAAAAAGAGAACTACAGACCAATATCCTTGATGAACACAGATGCAAAAATTCTCACCAAAATACTAGCCAATAGGATTCAACAGTACATTAAAAGGATTATTTACCACGATCAAGTGGGATTTATTCCAGGGCTGCAGGGTTGGTTCAACATCCACAAATCAATCAATGTGATAGAACACATTAATAAAAGAAAGAACAAGAACCATATGATACTCTCAATAGATGCTGAAAAAACATTTGACAAAGTACAACATCCCTTCCTGATCAAAACTCTTCAAAGTGTAGGGATAGAGGGCCCATACCTCAATATTATCAAAGCCATCTCTGAAAAACCCACCGCAAAAATCATTCTCAATGGAGAAAAACTGAAAGCTTTTCCGTTAAGGTCAGGAACACAGCAGGGATGTCCATTATCACCACTGCTATTCAACATAGTACTAGAAGTCCTAGCCTCAGCAATCAGACAACAAAAAGAAATTAAAGGCATCCAAATCGGCAAAGAAGAAGTCAAACTATCACTTCGCAGATGATATGATACTGTATGTGGAAAACCCAAAAGACTCCACTCCAAAGCTGCTAGAACTTGTACAGGAATTCAATAAAGTTTCAGGATATAAAATCAATGCACAGAAATCAGTTGTACACCAACAACAAGACAGAAGAAAGAGAAATTAAGGAGTCAGTCCCATTTACAATTGCACCCAAAACTATAAGATACCTAGGAATAAACCTAACCAAAGAGGCTAAGAATCTATATGCAGAAAACTATAAAGTACTCATGAAAGAAATTGAGGAAGACACAAAGAAATGGAAAAATGTTCCATGCTCCTGGATTGGAAGAATAAATATTGTGAAAATGTCCATGCTACCTAAAGTAATCTACACATTTAATGCAATCCCTATCAACATACCATCATTTTTTTCAAAGAAATGGAACAAATAATCCTAAAATTTATATGGAACCAGAAAAGATCTCAAATAGCCAAAGGAATATTGAAAAAGAAAGCCAAAGTTGATGGCATCACTATTCCGGACTTCAAGCTCTATTACAAAGCTGTCATCATCAAGACAGCATGGTACTGGCACAAAAACCGACATAGATCAATGGAACAGAATAAAGAGCCCAGAAATAGACCCTCAACTCTATGGTCAACTAATCTCCGACAAAGCAGGAAAGAATGTCCAATGGAAAAAAGACAGCCTCTTCAATAAATGGTGCTGGGAAAACTGGACAGCCACATGCAGAAAAATGAAATTGGACCACTTCCTTACACCACACACGAAAATAGACTCCAAATGGATGAAGGACCTCAATGTGAGAAAGGAATCCATCAAAATCCTTGAGGAGAACGCAGGCAGCAACCTCTTCGACCTCAGCCGCAGCAACGTCTTCCTAGGAACATCGGCAAAGGCAAGGGAAGCAAGGGCAAAAATGAACTATTGGGATTTCATCAAGATCAAAAGCTTTTGCACAGCAAAGGAAACAGTTAACAAAACCAAAAGACAACTGACAGAATGGGAGAAGATATTTGCAAACGACATATCAGATAAAGGGCTAGTATCCAAAATCTATAAGGAACTTAGCAAACTCAACACCCAAAGAACAAACAATCCAATCAAGAAATGGGCAGAGGACATGAACAGACATTTCTGCAAAGAAGACATCCAGATGGCCAACAGACACATGAAAAAGTGCTCCACGTTACTCGGCATCAGGGAAATACAAATCAAAACCACAATGAGATATCACCTCACACCAGTCAGAATGGCTAAAATTAACAAGTCAGGAAATGACAGATGCTGGCGAGGATGCGGAGAAAGGGGAACCCTCCTACACTGTTGGTGGGAATGCAAGCTGGGGCAACCACTCTGGAAAACAGCATGGAGGTTCCTCAAAATGTTAGAATAGAAATACCCTGTAACCCAGCAATTGCACTACTGGGTATTTACCCTAAAGATAAAAACGTAGTGATCCGAAGGGGCACGTGTACCCAAATGTTTATAGCAGCAATGTCTACAATAGCCAAACTATGGAAAGAACCTAGATGTCCATCAACAGATGAATGGATAAAGAAGATGGGGTATATATACACAATGGAATACTATGCAGCCATGAAAAGAAATGAAATCTTGCCATTTGCGACGGCGTGGATGGAACTAGAGGGTATCATGCTTAGTGAAATAAGTCAATCGGAGAAAGACAACTATCATATGATCTCCCTGATATGAGGACGTGGAGATGCAACATGGGGGGTTAGGGGAATAGGAGAAGAATAAATGAAACAAGATGGGATTGGGAGGGAGACAAACCATAAATGACTCTTAATCTCACAAAACAAACTGGGGCTTGCTGGGGGGAGGTGGGGTTGGGAGAGGGGGAGGGGGTTATGGACATTGGGGAGGGTATGTGGTATCGTGAGTGCGGTGAAGTGTGTAAACCTGGCGATTCACAGACCTGTACCCCTGGGGATAAAAATACATTATACGTTTATTAAAAAAAAAAAAAGGCTGAATACCCAACTTTTGTAGCAACATGGACGGGACTGGAAATGATTATGCTGAGTGAAATAAGTCAAGCAGAGAGAGTCAAGTATCATATGGTTTCACTTATTTGTGGAGCATAACAAATGACATGGAGGACATTGGGAGATGGAGAGGAGAAGGAAGTTGAGGGAAATTGGAAGGGGAGGCAAACCATAGGAGACTATGGACTCTGAAAAACAACCTGAGGGTTTTGAAGGGGTCGGGGTGGGAGGTTGGGGGAACCAGGTGGTGGGTAGTAGGGAGGGCACGTATTGCGTGGAGCACTGGGTGTTGTGCAAAAACAATGAATACTGTTTTGCTGAAAAAATAAATAAATTTTAAAAAATTTAAAAAAAAAAAACAACTGAGACATAATCACAGTAGTATAGAATGCTTCCCCTCTTGCTGCATCTTACCACCACATTACTGAAGGCCAATTTATAGCAGTTTCTTTTACTCTGTACGTCATGTCTGGCTATAAAGAAAAAGTTGCAAGATGTACTAAAAGGCCAAAAAAAAAAAAAAAAAAACACCATAAAACAGTTCAAAGAGATAGAGCAAACATTAAAACTAGACACTGATATGGCAAGGGTGTTGTAGTTACCATGCCAGGAGTTTAAAACAACAACAATGAATATCCTAGGTCCTAAAGTGGATAAAGTAGACAGCATTGAAGAGAAGATGGGCAATGTATGCAGATTGATGGAAATTCTAAGAAAGAATTCAAAAATGCTAGAGATCCAAAACACCACAACAGAAATGAATGTTCTTGGTGGACTTATTAGGAAATGACATATGGCTGAAGAATCTCTGAGCTTGAGGATATCCTAACAAAAACCTCTCAAACTGGAAAGAAAAAAGACTGAAAAAAATAGAACAGAATATTCAAGAACTATGGGACAACTACAAAGGGAGGGGTCACATAGATGTAATGAGTATACCAGAAGCAGAAGAGAGAAAGGAAGAGAAGACATATTTGAAACAATAATGACTGAAAATATCTCCAAAACTAATTTCAAACACCAAACCACAGATCCAGGAAGCCTAGAGAATTCCAACTAGGAAAATGACTGAAAAACTGCATGTAGTCATATACTTTAAGAACTACAGATTAATCAAAAATAGAGAACAAAATCCTGAAAGAAGCTGGGAGTGGGAGGGAAGCACTTTACCAACAGAGGAGGAAAAGTAAGAATTACATTCAATTTCTCTTCCAAAACCATGCAAGCAAGAACAGAAAGTAGTGACACATTTAAAGTTTTGGGAGAAAAAATTGTCACCAACCTAGTTATATTAATTTCAGATGGAGCTGACTTCACAGCAAGTTTAATTATCAGAAATAAAGAAGAACATCACATGGGGCGCCTGGGTGGCTCAGTGGGTTAAAGCCTCTGCCTTTCGCTCAGGTCATGGTCCCAGGGTCCTGGGATTGAGCCCCGCATCGGGATCTCTGCTTGGCAGGGAGCCTGCTTCCTCCTCTCTCTCTCTGCCTGCCTCTCTCCCTACTTACGATCTCTATCTATCAAATAAATAAATAAAATCTTTTAAAAAATCACATAACGATAAAGGAATAAATTCTCCACAAAGACATTCTTAATGTGTGTGCATATAACAACAGTATCAAAGTATTTAAGGAAAAACCTGATAGAACTGCAAGGAAAACTAGATAAATCCACTATTGTAGTTGGAGACTTCAACATCTGTCAGAATTGGGCAAATCCAGCAGGCAGAAAATCAGTAAGGACATAGTTGAACTCAATGATACCATAATTCAACTGTATATAATGGTCATCTATAGACTGCTTCATCCAAAAACAGCAGAATACATATCCTTCTTGATCTCACATGGAACATACGCCAAGATAGACACATTCAGGTTTATAAAGTATACCTTAACAAATTTAAAAGAATAGAAATCACACAGTGTCTGCTCTCAGACAACAATTGAATTAAACTAGAAATCAGTAGCAAAAAGGTAACTGAAAAATCCCTAAATACTGGGAGACTGAACAGCACACTTCTACATAATACATAGGTCAGACAAGAAATCTGAAGAGAAAATTAACAATACTTTGAAGTAAATGAAATGAAAATACAACATCAAATTGTGTGGAATACAGCAAAAGCAGAGCTCAGAAGAAAACATATAGCATTGAATCCAATATTAGAAAAGAAGAAAGATCTAAAATCAGTCATCTAAATTTCTACGGAAGAGCAAATTAAATCCAAAGTAAGCAGAGGTAAAGAAATAAAAATTAAAGCAATAATCAATGAAACCGAAAATAGGAAATCAATAGAAAAAGCTAATGAAAAAAAAACTGGTTTTATGAAAAGATAAGTAAAATCAATAAGCCTCTAGACCAGCTAACTAAGAAAAAAAGAAAGACAAATTATTAATTTCAGAAATGAAAGAGGAGACCTCATTATAAACCCCATGAATATTAAAAGGATAATAAAGAAATAATACAAACAACCCTATGACCACCAATTTGATAACCGAGATGAGATAAATGGGTCAATGCCTTGAAAGACACAAAACTTAAGACTGCCAAAACTTAAGAAAAAGAAATAGACAATCTGATTAAGCCTATCTCTATTAAAGAAATCAATAATTAATAACCTTCTAAAACAATGGGCCCAGGTGGGTTCACTGGAATTTCATCAAATATCTAAGGAAGAAATTAGACCAGTTTTCCACAATTTTTTTCAGAAGGTAGAAACAGAAAAAATGCTTCTTAATTTATTCTATGAAGTCAGCATTACCCTAATAACAAAAACAGATGAAAGCTTTACAAGAAAACTACAGAACAATATCTCTCATTAAAATGGATGCATGAGAGACTGTAGACTCTGAGAAAGAAACTGAGGGTTTTGGAGGAGAGGGGGCCTGTGGGGATGGGTGAGCCTGGTAGTGGGTATTAAGGAGGGTACATATTGCATGGAGCACTGGGTGTGGTGGATAAACAATGAATCTTAGAACACTGAGAAAGTGAAATTAATTAATTATTTGCATTAATAAATATTAACAAAGACCAAAGTAAGTCACAAGTAGCCATTTAAGGAGCAAATCTAAAATGAATTCACTGCTATTAGTAACCGTTATCTTGGAATTTATTTTCTCAACACTACTAGAACTCATACAGCAATTCAGTAACGTGGCAGGATACAAAGTCAATGTACAGAAATCAGTGGCTTTCTTATACACCAACAATGAAAATACAGAAAGGGAAATTAGAGAATCGATTCCATTTACTATAGCACCAAGAACCATAAGATACCTGGGCATAAACCTAACCAAAGAAGTAAAGGACCTGTACTCGAGGAACTACAGAACACTCATGAAAGAAATTGAAGAAGACACAAAAAGATGGAAGACTGTTCCATGCTCTTGGATTGGAAGAATAAACATTGTTAAAATGTCTATACTGCCTAGAGCAATCTATACTTTTAATGCCATTCCGATCAAAATTCCACCGATATTTTTCAAAGAGCTGGAGCAAATAATCCTAAAATTTGTATGGAGCCAGAAGAGACCCCGAATTGCTAAGGAAATGTTGAAAAACAAAAACAAAACTGGCGGCATCACGTTACCCGATTTCAAGCTTTACTACAAAGCTGTGATCACCAAGACAGCGTGGTACTGGCATAAAAACAGACACATAGACCAGTGGAACAGAGTGGAGAGCCCAGATATGGACCCTCAACTCTATGGTGAAATAATCTTCGACAAAACAGGAAAAAATATTCAATGGAAAAAAGACAGTCTCTTCAATAAATGGTGCTGGGAAAACTGGACAGCGATATGTAGAAGAATGAAACTCGAGCATTCCTACACTCCAATTATATATAACTTTATATGGAAATAGATAAACATAATTTCATATACGTGTATATATAATTGTATTTTATATAATTGTGTATTATGAATAATAAATGTAAGTTTATATAAAAATATTAAAAAATAAAATGGATGCAAAAATCCTCAATACTTGTCTGTTTTTGCTTTTGTTGCCTGTGCTGTTGGTGTCATATCTATATTGTCAAGACCAATGTCATGAGCTTTTTCCTGTTTTCCTCCAAAAGTTTTATAGTTTCAGATCTTACGCTTAAGTCTTTAATACATTTTGAGTTAATTTTTATGCATGGTATAAGGGTTTAGATTCTTTCTTTGGCATGTTACTCAATTTTCCCAACACTATTTAGTGAAGAGACTGTTCATTCTTTCCCCATTGTGCGTTCTTGATGCCCAAAGATCAGTTGTCTGCATATGCATGGGTTTATTTCTGGTCTCTCTGTTTTGTTCCATTGGTCTATATGTTTGTTAGTATGTCAGTACCATACTGTTTTTTATTATTGTGGCTTTGTAATATATTTTGAAATCAGAAAGTGTAATGCCTCCATCTGTGCTCCTCTTTCTCAGGATTGCTTTGGCTATTCTGGGTCTTTCATGGTTCCATGGGAATTTTAGGATTTTTTTATTCCTTCTGTAAAAAATGCCATTGTTTTTTATAGGGATTTCAATGAATCTGTAGATTCCTTTGAGTAGCATGGACATTTTAATAATATTAAGACTTCCAATCCATGAACAGAAGATGTCTTTCCATTTGCTTCTGGTTTTTTTGTTGTTGTTTTTCCTTTTTTCATTTTATCAGTGTAGTATAGTTTTTGGTATAAAATATTTCAACTCCTTGGTAAAATTTATTTCTAAGTATTTTATTCTTTTTAATGCTATTGAAAATGAGTTTGTTTTCTTAATTTTCTTTTTGGTAGGTTTGTTATTAGTTGCTTTAGTTTGATTTTCTACCCTCAACTTTACTGAATTCATTCACTAGTTGGTTTTTTGGGGTATTTTTTTCTTACTTTTTAAGTAAAAACAAAAACAAATTTATTGACTCACATAAATGGAAAGTTCATGGGTGGTTATGGCTTCAGGCAATTATCTCTACCAGCAACTCCAGACTCCAGGCTTACATATTCTCTCACTTCTCTCTTTTTTTTTTTTTTATTATGCTATTTTAGTCACCATACATTACATCATTAGTTTTTGGTGTAGTGTTCCAAGATTCATTCTTTGCATATAACACGCAGTACTCCATGCAATGCATACCCTCTTTAATACCCATCATAGGGCTAACCCATTCCCCCGTCCCCTCTAAAACCCTCAGTTTGTTTCTCAGAATCCAGTCTCTCATGGTTTATCTCTCTTCTGATTCCCCCCCTTCATTTTTCCCTTCCTTCTCCTAATGTCCTCCATGCTGTTCCTCATGATCCACAGTAAGTGAAACCATATGATAATTGGCTCTCTCTGCTTGAATTATTTCACTTAACATAATCTCCTCCAGTCCCATCCTTGTTGACGCAAAAGCTGAGGATTCATCCTTTCTGATGGCTGAATAATATTCCATTGTATATATGGACCACATCTTCTTTATCCATTCATCTGTTGAAGGGCATCTCTGCTCAATAGTTTGGCTATTGTGGACCTTGCTGCTATGAACATTGGGGTACATCTGTCCCTTCTTTTCAATACATTTGTATTGTTGGGGTAAATACCCAGTAGTGCAATTGATGGGTCATAAGGTAGCTCTATTTTTAATTTTTTAAGGAACCTCCACGCTGTTTTCCAAAGTGGCTGTACAAACTTGCATTCCCACCAACAGTGTAAGAGGGTTACCTTTTCTCCACAGCCTCTCCAACACTTGTTGTTTCTTGCATTGTCAATTTTGGCCATTCTAACTGGTATAAGGTGATATCTCAGTGTGGTTTTGATTTGAATCTTCCGGATGGCTAATGATGATGAACATTTTTTTCATGTGTCTGTTAACCATTTGTATGTCTCCTTTGCAGAAGTGTCTGTTCATGTCTTCTGCCCATTTTTTGGCTTGATTATTTGTTTTTTGGGGGGTTGAGTTTGAGAAGTTCTTTACAGATATTGAATATCAGCCCTTTGTCTATAGTTCCATTTGCAAATATCTTCTCCCATTCTGCGGGTTGCCTCTTTGTTTTGTTGACTGTTTGCTTTGTTGTGCTGAAGCTTTTTATCTTGAGGAGGTCCTAAAAGTTTATTTTCATTTTTGTTTCCCTTGTCTTTGGAGACATGTCTTGAAAGAAGTTGCTGTGGCCAATATTGAAGAGGTTACTGCCTATGTTCTCTTCTAGAATTTTGATGGATTCCTGTCTCACATTAAGGTCTTTCATCCATTTAGAGTTTATCTTTGTGTATGGTGTAAGCGAAAGGTCGAGTTTCATTATTCTGTAAATTCATTAGTTTTAATAGTTTTTAGTGGCATCTTTAAGGTTTTTCTACATCATATGACCTGCAAACAAAGAAAATTTCACTTCTTTTTTTTCTGATTTGGATTTTATTTATTTCTCTCCATTGCCTGATTGCTCTGGCTAGGATTTCTAGTCTGTGTTGAACAAAATGGCAAGAGTTGACATCCTTGTTTTGTTCCTGATCTTAGAGGAAAGGACTTCAGTTTTTCACCATTAAATTGATGTTAACTGTGGGTTTGTCATACACGACCTTTAGTATGCTGAGATACATTCCTTCTGTATGGAGTTTATTGAGCATTTTTACCATAGAAGCATGTTGAATTTTGTTAAGTGGTTTTTTTTTTTTTGTCTGTTGAAGTAATCAAATGATTTTTTTATCCTTTATTCTGTTAATATGGTGTATCACATTTATTTATTTGCACAATTTGAACCATCCTTGCATCCCACAAATAAATATCACTTGTTCATGATATGTGGTCATTTTAATGTACTGTTGAATTTGATTTGCTAGAATTTTGTTCAGGATTTTTGCATCTATGTTCATGTAATTTTCTCTTCTTGTAATGTCTTTGACTGGCTTTCATATCAGAGTACTGTTGGTCTCAAAAAATGAGTTTGGAAGTGTTCCCTTTTATTAAACATCTGTCTAGTAAACAAAACAATCAACTGAATGGAAAATCAATCTGTAGAATGGGAAAAAATAGTAGCAGACTATGTATTTGATTGGGGGGAAGGATTAATTTGCCAATATATAAGGAGCTTCTGTAACTCAATAGCAATAAATAAATAACCTGATTTTAAAATGGGCAGAAGACTTGGTTAGGCATTTCTCCAAGGAAGACATATAAATGGCAAACAGGTATATGAAAATGTGCTCAATATCACTAATCATCATAGAAATGCAAACCTAAACCACAGTGAGGTATCACCTCATATCTGTTAAAATAGCTATTATAAGAAAAAAAAAAGATGACAGATGTTAGCAAGGATGTGAGAAATTGGAATCCTTGTGCACCATTGGCAGGATGTGAAATGGTGTAGCCACTATGGAAAACAGTATTGGATGTGTCTCAAAAATTAAAAATAGAATTATCATATGATTCATCAATGTCACTCCTGAGTATATATCCAAAAGAATTAAAATGAGCATCTCAGAGATAAATCCACATTCCCATGTTTATTGTAGCATCATAATAACCAAGATGTGGAAATAAGTCAAATGTCTATTAACAGAAAATGGGTAAAGAAAATGTGACATATGCATACAATGGAATATAATACAGCCTATAAAAGAAATAAATCCTAGTTTCAAGAATATGGATAGACTTGGAAGACATCATACTACATGAAATAAGTCATTCTCAGAAGGACAAACACTCCATGATTTCATTCATATGAAGTATTAAAATAGTCAAACTCAGAGACTAGAGGCAGAGACTAGAATGGTGGTTTGCAGGGCATGTGGGGAGGGAGAAATGGGGAGTTGTTGTTCAATGGGCTTAAATTACATTTATGCAAGATGAATCATTTCTAGAGATCTACTATATGACATAGTGTCTATGGCTAACATAATGTTGTACACTTAAAAACTTCAGAGAGTAGATTTCATGCTAAGTGTTCATCACACACACACACAAAAGCAAGAGGACATAAGAAATCTTTTAGGAAGTAATGGATATGTTTATTACATCAATTGTTGTAAAGCTATCACAGGTGTGTGCACATGTCCAAACTCATCAAAATACATACATTAAATATATGCAGTACTTTGTATAATAAGTATACCTTAATAAGCTGAAAATTTTGAAAAAATCATCAACAAAATGTTAGCAAATTGAATCCAACAATGTGTAAAATGAATCATACACCACAACAAACTAAGATTGTTTCCAAGTATGCAAGGCAGGTTCAACATTCAAAAACCAACTAAAGTAATCCATCAACAGGCCAGGCCCACAAAAAAATTATAAGATCATATCAACAGATGTAGAAAAAGGATTTTACAAAATCAACACCCATTCATGATAAAAACTTTCAGCAAACAAGGCATAGAGAGAAACTTCCTCAACTTAATAAAGAATACCTCAAAAAAATGCTTTAGCTAACATCATATTTAATGGTGAGAAACTCAATGCTTTCCCACTAAGATCAAGTACAAGGCAAGGATATCCCTTCTCACCATTGTTTTTCAACACTGTACAGAAAGTCCTAACTAATGCAATAAGATAAGTAAGTGAAGGGTATACAAATTGAGAAGGAAGACATAAAACTCTCTTTGTTTACAGGTGACATGATTGTCTACATAGAAAATTTTAACAGAATCTGGGTGCCTGGGTGGCTCAGTGGGTTAAAGCCTGTGCCTTTGGCTCAGGTCATGATTCCAGGGTCCTGGGATTGAGTCCCGCATTGGGCTCTCTGCTCAGTGGGGAGCCTGCTTCCCCCTCTCTCTCTGCCTGCCTCTCTGCCTACTTGTAATCTCTGTCTGTCAAATAAATAAATAAATAAAATCTTAAAAAAAAAAAGAAAATTTTAACGGAATCAACAAAATAACGCCTAGAACTAATAATAGATTATAACAATGTTGCAGGATACAAAATTAACATACAAAAGTTAATCACTTTCCTATAGCTCAGCAATGAACAAGTGGAATTTGACATTAAGAACTCAATACCACTTACATTAACATCCAAACAAAAGAGAAATACTTAGTTATATATCTAATAAAGTATGCACAAGATCTATGTGAAGAAAACTATAAAATTCCAATGAAAGAAATCAATAAACTAATAAGTGGAGAGATATTCTGTGTTTGTGGTTAGGAGTACTCAATGTTGTCTAATTGTCAGTTATTCCAAACTTGATCTATAGATTCAATACAATCCCAATCAAAATCCCAAAATTGGATTTTGTGACTATGGATAAACTAATTCAAAATTTATATGGAGAGGTAAAAGACCCCAAACAGCCAACATAATATTGAAGGAGAAGAACAAATTTGGAAGACTGACAATACCCAATATCAAGACCTACTATAAAGCTATAATAATGAAGACAGTGTGGTATTAGCAAAATAATAGACAGATAAATGGAAAAGAACAGAGAATCCAGAAATAAACCCACTTAGATATAGTCAACTGATGTTTGACAAAGGAACAAAGATGCTGCATTGAGGAAGAGATAAGTCTTTTCAACACGCTGCTGCCATGGTGCTGGAACAATTGGGCATATACATGTGAAAAAGTGACTCTAGACTGTACATCTTTCATATGAAATAACTCAAGATGGATCACAGATTTAAATGTAAAACAAACAAACTGTGGAAGGATCTGAGATTCCCTTCAACAGATGAATGGATAAAGAATTTGTGGTACTATATACAATGGAATATCATTCATTCAGCCACCAGAATGGGTGAATACCCAACATGTGCATCAATATGGATGGAACTGGAGGGCATTATGCTAAGTGAAATACATCAAGCAGAGAAAGACAATTATCATATGATTTCACTCATGCATGGAAATGAGCAATAGCTTGGGCCCACAGGGGAAGAGCAAAAACTGAAGGGGGAGAAATCAGAAGGGGAGGCAAATAGAGACTATAGACCCTGAGAAACAGTCTGAGGGTTTTAGAGGGAAGGGGTTGGGGAGATAAGATAACAGGGTGATAGATATTAAGGAGGGCATGTGTTGTGATGAGCACTTGGTGTTATACACCAGTAAGAATCAATGAACACTATATCAAAAACTAATGATGTATAATACAGTGGCCAAATGAACATAATAAAAAAAAACAAAACAAAACAAAAAAAACACTCTAAACTCCTAGAAGATAACATGGAGGAAATCTGGATGACTAGATTTTGGTGATGATTTTTAGATATAACATCAAAAAGAATAATCTATGAAAGAAGTAGTAAACTGGACTTTTAAAAATAAAAACTGCTTTCAGAAAGACACCATCAAGAGAATTTTTTAAAGCCACAAACTGGTGGGGCACCTGGGTGGCTCAGTTAGTTAAGCGGCCAACTCTTGATACCAGCTCAGGTCATGATCTCAGGGTCATGGGATTGACCTCTGCTTTGGACTTCATGCTCAGCATGGGGTCTGCTTAAGGTTTTCTCTCTCCCTCCCCCTATACCCCTCCCCCCACTTGCTCTCTCTCTCTCTCTCTCTAAAGTAAATAAATAAAATCTTTTTTTTTAAGCCACAAACTGGGAGAAAATATTTGTAAAAGACACATTTGATATAGGACTGTTACCCAAAATATACAAAGAACACTTAAAATTAACAAAGAAAACAAATAATCCAATTAAAAAAATGATCCAAAGATTTTAATAGATACCTCACCAAAGAAGATATACAAATACACATGTGAAATACACATATGGCAAATAAGTATATGAGAACTGCTCTGCATCATATGTCATTAGGGAAATGCAAATTAGAACAATGAAATTTCACTATGTACCTATTGGAATGACCAAAATCCAGAACACTGACAACACTAAATACTGGGGATCATGTGGAGCACCAGGAACTCTTATTCATTGCTAGTGGGAATGCAAAATAGTACAGCCACTTTGGAAGACAGTTTGGCAGTTTCTTACAAAACTAAATATTATCTTAGCATACAACCCAACAATTGTGATCCTTGGTATTTACCCAAAAGAGCTGAAAACTTACAT
Source organism: Meles meles (assembly GCF_922984935.1). Classification (NCBI taxonomy): domain Eukaryota; kingdom Metazoa; phylum Chordata; class Mammalia; order Carnivora; family Mustelidae; genus Meles; species Meles meles. The sequence goes on along the minus strand of NC_060070.1, from coordinate 88,148,533 downwards.
CCACACAAAGACCTACACATGAATGTTTATAGCAGTTTTATTTACAATTTGCCAAAACTTGGAAGCAACCAAGATGTCCTTCAGTTGGTGAATGGATAAATAAACTGGGGCACATCCAGTTTATATTCCATTCCAGTTTGGAATATTATGTAGTGCTAATATGAAATGAACTATCAAGCTATGAAAATACAAGGAGAAACATTAAAATGCACATTAGTATGCATATTACTAAGTGAAAGAAGCCAATCTGAAAAGGTTACATGCTGTATAATTCTAACTATATGATATTTTGGAAAAGGAAAAACTTTGGAGACAGTAAAAGATCAATGGTACTGGAGACGGTAAAAGATCAAGATCAGAGGTTGGGTGGAGAGTGATATAAATAAGGAGAACATGGATGATTTGGGGTATAATGAAACTACTGTATGTATGATACTATAATGGTGTATGTATGCCATTACACATTTGTCCAAATCCATAGAATGTATAACACCAAGAGCAAAGCCCAAGGTAAACTAAAGGATTTTAGATGATCATATGTCCTCATAGGTTCATTACTTATAACAAATGTACCATCTCGTGGGGGCTGTTGATAATATGGGAAGCTGTACATGTGTGGGGACAGGGATATTTGAAAAATATCTATACTACACCTTCTGTTCAGTTTTGCTGTGAAAACTAAAAATGCTCTAAAAAATAAAGTCTATTTAATAAAAAAAAAAAAAAGACTATTGGGTGTGGCAATAAGGAGGTGGTGGGTGACCTCAAAAGAGCAGTTTCAGTGAGGTGCTGAATATAGAAACCAGACTGCAGTGAAATGAGGTGTGAAGAATAGTTGAAGAAATGGAGCTAGGGAACACTGACAGCTCTTTCAGGAGTTTGCTTTTGAAGGGCAAGAAGACTCAAGTTAGTAGATTAGAGAAGTGGGGTCCAAGGAGGGACTTATTGTTGCTTGTATTAGTATACATTGCTGTCAGGCATAAATTCTGCGTGCAATATGTGTTAGGATTCCTTGGCTTTATGGTACAGTTGGAATTCCTTGGTGTGTCAACAATATCAATGACTTCATTAAAAAGTGGATAAGTACAGGGCAATATATTTACAATTTACTCCACTTTCTATGAGTTTCTTCATGTTTGTTCATTCCTTGGAAAGGCCATATGTATATCCCCTCAATTTAGATTCTCAGCAAATAACCCTATCAAGACCAAGGCACATTATTGGAGAACCTAGTTTTCCTAATGATAAAGTAGTTCCATTAGGAAAAATACAATGACTTGAATTATTTATATCTTTTCTGCCTTGAGCTGGTCTCCAGATGTGCTAGAAGAGGATGTTTATGACTCTCACCCTCTCCTGAAGACATTCAGGATCAGGACACCTGAGGGCCTCTAGGTAGCCTGCAGCCATCACAGGTACACATTTGCTGAACACATGTGGCTTCATGAATAGATGACCTAAAAACGACCACAGTTAAGTAAAACCTAAGACATGGAGTGCCCAATCTCATCGCTAGGCAAGAAGGAAATAAGATGGCTGGGTGTGGGCCACAGAGACATAAGGGAAAGGAAGATCAGACAGTCAGAGAGGAGGAAGCAAAAATAGATGGGTGGCAAATGCACACAGCAGAGCCTTCCTTAAGAAGAGGTTGGTCCATGTGTAGGAGAGACTACTTCAAGGAGGAAACATGGAGACTATAAAAGATACCAAGGGAAAAGAAGAACAGGAGAAAAGGAAATGAAAACAGAAGAGAGGGGTGTCACATTTCTTTTGGCATTTAAAACACTTCCAGATTGCATCCTGAAATCTTGCTGGACCAAGAATTGCAATCTTCTGGCAAACTCAAGGTCTTAGCTTTGGCATCCCTGGCACCATAATATCAAATCACAGCTCAATGTTAAGTTTTATTATTCAACATGAATTAAAAGGTCAAGGGGGAAAAGAGCTCTGTGGTGTTCCATTAAAGGAAAAATCTGATCATTTTAAAGCAGTATGATCTTAAATGAACGCATGTTAAAAAAGGTCAGTGTACAGGGGAGTATGGGCAGTAAGTGCCTGTTGCTTCCTTGGAAGCACATGTGAATGCTGGGAAGGGTACTTATGGGCAGAGTTAATGCTTCTCACCAAGTGTTTCACTTATAGGAATAGTGGGAACCTCTGTCAGTAGGTGGTTACCTATGTAGGTGAAAAAAGTGATATATTATTCCTCTTTCCTTCCCCCAAAATACGTTGTTTTCTAAACCTAACTGTGTGAATGTACACCATCTTCCACATCATATGGGAAGAAATAAAGGAGATCCCTCCTGATCATACACTTGGTATCACAGGTATCATCCTTAGATAATCTCCAGAACAGTCATCTACTGGATTCCAGTCTGCAGTGCTTAGAGACAAGTTCATTAGGGCACACCATTGGATGCTCTGCTGTGACCAATCCAGATGCTCCTACAGCGAACTCTGTGACCTCTTGTGTTATTGGCAGGAGCTTCCAGACAGGTGTTTGGGTGGTATTGAGCCACATTGTACAGCTCAGCCACTTCTCAGACTGAAAGCTGCTATTACTGCATTAATCTTTCATCCATACCAAATTGCTCTTAGACCTCTGAATTTTGAACCTCAAACTCTGAAGTTCCCTCCTCCACCTCCTTACCTTCTACTCCACTGGCCCTACTATGCCAACTCCTAGTCCTTCCCTATACTTTGTTCTGTGATCCCTTTTGTCTTTCCCTGCCACTGGTCTATCATTGAAGAACATACTTTTAAGTTTATTGAGGCTTGTTTTATGGTATATCATGAAGAATATTGCATGTGCACTTGAGAAGATCATGTATTTTGCTGTTGTTAGATAGAGTATTCTATAGATGTCTGTTCAGTCTAGTTGGTTTGTAGTGTAGCTCAAGTCTTGTATATCTTTGTTGATCTTTTCCTTACTTATTCCATCCATTATTAAATGTAGGGTCTTGAAATCTTCAAATATTATTGTTAAATTTTTTATTTAAATTCAATTTAGTTAACATGTCATGTGTTATTAGTTCCAGGTCATTAGTGACTGAATTTAGTGACTCATCAGTTGCATAGAACACCCAAAGTTCATTATGTCAAGTGCCCTCCTTAATGCCCATCACCCAGTTACCCCATCCCTCCACTCACCTCCCCTCCAACAAGCCTCAGTTTTTTCCCTATAGTTAAGAGTCTCTTATGGGGGGCGCCTGGGTGGCTCAGTGGGTTAAAGCCTCTGCCTTCGGCTCAGGTCATGATCCCAGGGTCCTCTGCTCTCTGCTCCGCGGGGAGTCTGCTTCCTCCTCTCGCTCTCTGACTACCTCTCTGCCTACTTGTAATCTCTGTCTGTCAAATAAATAAATAAAAATTTAAAAAAAAAAGAAATACCATATGATCCAATAATTCCACTACTAGGTATTTTCTCAAAGAAAACAAAAGCAGTAATTCAAAAGATGTGTGCACCCCTATGTTTATTGTAGCATTATTTACAATAGCTAAGTCATGGAAACCACTTAAGTGTTCATTTATAGATGAATGGATAAAGACATATATAAAGAAATATTACTCAGCCATTTTTTTAAAAGAATGAGATCTTGCTATTCACAATGGTAGAGATGGGCCTAGAGGCACAGTATTACGCTAAGTGAAATAAGTCAGACAGAGGAAGACAAATGCCATATGATTTCATTTATATGTGGAATCTAAAAAGCAAAGCAAATGAACCAACAAACAAACCAAGGAAAAAATTAAAAAAAAATTTTTTTTTTAATTTTTTAACAGACCCGTAAGTGCAGAGAACAGACTGATGTTTGCCTGGTGTTGGGGGAAGGACAAAATAGGTGAAGGGGAATATGCAGGTTTCCAGGTATAGAATGAATGAGTCACTATATATTATATAGTCCATATACTATATAATACATATGTTATATATATAATATATATAAACTACATATTATATAGTTATATGGTTATATAATAGTTATATATGTGTATATGCACATACCTATATAAACATTTTAACTTTATCAGAATCTAGTTCAGATTAATACTAATTAATTCTAATCAATACTAATTAACCTAATTAATACTAATTAATTCCAATGAGATATAAAAATGAATCCTATATAACTCTACACCATCTTTCCTTTTTTTCACTATTGTTAATACACATATTACATCTTTGTGTGTTACAAACCGATAATACATTGTTATAATTATTCCTTTATATAATTGTGTACTTTAAAGAAGCTGAGAGAAGGAGAGCCATTATATATTTACAGAATATGTTATTTTTCTGATTTACCATTTCTGGGTCTCTTATTTATTCCAGTGCAATCAAGTTACCACCTGGGTAACCTAGTAATTTCCTTACACCGATACAGCTTTGTCCCCCCACCTCTTTTGTGATGTTATTGTCAACCATATTAAATCTTTGTGTGTTATACGCCACATACTACCACTACCTTCATATTGTCTTGTGCTACTAATTTTGAAATCTGTTAAAAGAAGAAATATGCAATAAACGGTCTTTTGTAAATACCTACATAATTACCTTTACTAATGCTCTGTGTTTTCTCTTGTGGATTGAATTAATGTCTGGAGCCACTTGTGTTCAACCTGCAGAAATTCCTTTAGTATTTCTTGTAAAGCATATCTGCTAGCAATGAATTCTGTCCGTTTTTATTTAAGAATGTCTTTATTTCACCTTAATTTTTGAAAAATAGTTCTGCTGGATATAAGTTCTTGTTGACAGGTAGTTGGGTTTCTTTCCCCTTTCCAGGACTTTGAATATATCATCCCATTGCCTTCTGGCCACCATCATTTCTAAGGAGAAGGCAGTTCTTAATCTTGCTGAGGTTCCCTTGTCCACGACAAGTCATTTTTCTCTTACTGCTCTCAAAATTTTCTCTATCTTCAGCTTTCAGCGTTTTAACTATGATGTGCCTGGGTATGGAACTCTTTGTATTTATCCTACATAGAATCATTGAGCTTCCTGGATGTGTAGGTTAACCTTTTTTTTTTTTTAAATCAAATCAGGGAGTTTTCAGCATTATTTCTTTGGATTTTTTTTTTTCTGCTCTTCTCACTTTCCTCTCCTAGTAGTTCCATTACTTGTATGTTGATGTGCTAACCATGTCCATATTCCTCTGGGGCTTTATTTTTATTTTTTTAATTTATTCTTTTTTCTCTCTCTTCTTCAGATTGCATAATCTCTAATGATCCTCTCTTTAATGGCCTCTTTCACTGATTTCTCTGTTGAGCTGTCTGTCACTCTTGATATCACACCTACCTGTTAGCTTCCACTAATTGACAGCTGATTTCTCCATTGTTTTCAGAGATACTTGGGCATAAATTGCTCCAGATTTTAATACAATTAAATCCAGCCCCTTTGCAGTAGTCTTTAAGGTCAGTATTCAAGGATTGTTCTAACCCCAGAAGGGCTCTTATTAACAGTGTCTTTCCCTTGTTCTCTATGTAAAACTTGTCTCATCTCTGTTAAACTTAAGTATATTTAGTTTGTTGCCTTCCGGGAGCTACCAGTTTACTTGTAATTACTTGCCACCCAAATCTCCATTGTTTCCATAGAACCTTTAGATTTGAACATCTCCATGCTTTCTGTTCTAAGTAAAGCATTTCCCTGGGAGAACTGTGAAGCTCTCTGGTGTTATACCTGCCTCTTCCCATGAGTCAAGCCTCTGAACCACAGCTCTGGAGTTGAGGTGGGGACAATGTCTGTTTCTCTTGAAGCAACGTCATTCCTGGTTTATGAGAGAGGTGCTGGCCAGAAGCTGTGTCCTTTTCCCTCAGCACCTTGCCTCTTCCACTATGGAACCATCTTTTTATGAATAAACTGAGGAAGAGATGATCAGAACCCTGTATTCTTGGCCCACTACTCTTGGGGTAGAGCTTCTGCCTTACAAGTGGGGGATAGGTAGAAGAAGGGAGCCCCAGACATCTCACCTGCTCTTACCTAGAATAAAGCTTCTGCAACTCAGAGCTGGGGATCATGAGAAATTGTGGTAGCCTTCTTCTCCTAGGGAGATACCATAATACCAGACTGCGAGATATGGGGAGAGGGAGCCTTGTGTTCTAATCTGCGCTCACCCAGTATACAACTTCCATCACCCTGAGGTGAATGATGGGCGGGAAGGGAATCATGGCTCAAATGCCACAAACTTTAGCTGTTCTTACCAAGATTTAGTGGATATTTTCAAATTAATACTTCTCCATTTGCTATGTGCCCTTAGGATAATTTCCAAGAACTTAAAATAGTTGTGGGTTTTTTTGTTGTTGTTGTTGTTTTTTAAATGATTTTCAGTAGCTATGGTTGTTTTGCTAGTGAGAGGACCCTCTGAGCTCCTCACATCATCATTTGGGGTATACCAATCTCTTATCTTTGATTTTTAACTAAGGAACCATTGCTCTCTGTTCTTCCAGAAAGTCCAAAAGAGTTCTGGTACAGTGTTTGTTGGTAGGAAGGAAGGAAAAAAGCAAGCTGGTCTTACTATCACACAAAATTGTTTATCATCATAACTTCCTCCACTACCGTAATTATGTATTCAGCAAACATGAATGAACAGTACACACATATGCTAGTTCCTGGAGTACAAAGTCCTGAGGTCAAGGAGTTCACAGAAGACAAAGAGGTGGATAAAAAAGTAAAGGAGCCCTTACCATGTAATGCAGCAGCAATGAGGGAAGCATGTGGAAAGTGCTGTGCCATGGAGAAGAGGGAGGGACATTCTGCCTGGAAGTGTTAGTGTGGACTTCAGGGACAGCAGCATCTCAGCTGCCTCTTGAAATAAATCCCACAGTAGTGGTGGAGAAGAACATTTGAGAAATAGGGAATAGTGTGGGCAAAAAGAAGAGAGGCATGAGAAAGTACGATATGTGAAACATCGAGAGGACTTGAAGCACTTGATTGTGGAACACAATCAGAACGTAAGATGTACTCTATGGGGGGAATGGCAGAAGAGACTTTAGTTGGGGCCCAGTTGCTAAATCCATAAGGCTTGGAAATGATGGTATAAGCATAAACACTGAGGAGCCTTTGAATGTGCTTAAGTGTCAGAGAAAAACTATCAAGTTTATTTTAGATGGATACTCCTGACAAGCATGAGGAGAGGTTGAGAATGGAGTTAGAGAGAAAATGTGGAATCTGTGAGCTGCAGTCATTTTGGCATGAGATTATGAAGGTTTGAACCAAGACAGTGGTACCGGGGTTGAAGAAGAAATGGGAGAAAGAGATCCATATGAGAGGAGATCAAAAGGTTTGGGTAACCAATTAAATGGCAGTGATAAGGGGAGAAGTCAAGGATGATTCAAAAATTTCATATTTGGCAGCTGTTTCTGTTACCCACTATTTATTGTCTCTTGATGACAAAATCATTGCTTTGATTTTTGGAAAAATGAGAATTAATTGTCCAAAATTCTTCACTTGCCAAAGATGTGTCTGTGTCATGCTATTTAACAGGTAGCCCTTCTTAGCCCTCCCTTCAAAGAATAGGGAAGCCTCCTTCAAGACGTATGCATACTGAGGGTATAACATTCCTTCTTACCTACAGAAGCAGCTGAGTAACCCATAATCTATTCTGGAAATGAGAAATGCACTGCCATCTGGTAATGCCAGAAATATTTAGAGAAGTGGGCTACTAGGAAAGAAGTCTTGAGCAATTAAAATTTATGGATACATCTTAAAGCTGCTAATTCCCATCCAGTCTTTTGTTCAAGTGGCTTACAAGCATAAAGCCCAGTTTGCCGGTAACTTTCTTTTGCCATAAACTGGGAAAGTCATGCTTTTAGTAACCAAAAGTTTGTTCTACATTAATAGGGATAAAGAATGACCAATTTTAAAGGGTAGTTTTTGAAAGGCCTTTAATCCATTGTAGTTGTATCACTGCACTGAATTCAAAAAATTATAATGATCACCCACAATCAGGAGACCAGTGGGATCCTTTAGGGTCTTGTTAGCACAAGCTCCGTTCCACTGAGTGGTGCTCATAAACATTCCACCTGGCCTGGTCTGGCCTGGCCACTTCAGCCTGCTGGCATCCAGGCTGTGTGGAGAAAGCTGCCAAGTGATGGCCTGACAAGGCTGAGGAGGAGGAGGCCAGTGACTGTTTTGTATTTCAGATTCAACCTGTAACCAGATGCTCACGATTTTCAATTATAAAAGAATAGCCATATAAGATAAAGAAACACTAGATGCAAAAGTAGGGAACTTCATGGAGTCCTTAAGTTAATGCATGAATTTATGCTTAACATACTGGCTAATCTAAAGCAGATAGGATTTAATTGAGATCATTTTTTCCAAAAGGAGGGTAAGCCTCCCATATGCTCAGAGGATCCCTCATCCTCCAGATTCTCAGCAGCCAAAATAAATATGTTTTCATTTAGCCTGAAAATGCAGATGGTCTCCAAATGCCTGATAGTCTATCTTGTTAATCATAGTCAGGCCAACATTAACCACTCCCTGCTGCTCAGCTCTGAGCATGAGAGTAGTCCTACCTCACCCTTCCCTTCCAGAACCTCATAAAGTGCAATGGGGGGTCAAGAAGAACTGGCCCCTGACCTACTAGCCTTGCTCCTCCTTTGCTTGGCCCACCATGCATGTCCCTGGCACCCTATCAGATCATCTACATGTGCTAGAAACATAAATACAACCAGCACACTGCTGAGGTCATAAACATGTGCTCTAGATAAACCAGGATGTGTGAGATATAAAGAAGGAGGTAGTGAGAGATTTTGGAATGACATCCGAGGTAAATTTTAAGAAGAGCAGTGATTTGCCTGAAATATAAGAGAAAGAAAATGAATGATGGCTCAGGAGAGAGGCAAGTTGTATATGGGAAGGAGGAGCCAATTTATTTGGCTAGAATATGAAACACCAGCTGGAGGGTAGAACCAGATGTAGAATGATAGCACCTGACAGGATCCAAGAATGGGAATTTTTATCTAATTCAAAAGACAGTTGTCAGTCCCTGTGGGGACTCAGAAAAGAGAAGTGATGATATAAAAATATGGCTAAATAAGTTCAAGAATGGCCATCTGATGGGTTCATACAGTTATTTTTTAATGCTTTTGAAGAACTTTTAATGACACAGGAAATGTTTTATGATGGGAGGAGAAATAAAAAGGATAAATGCAAAGTTTTGCTTCTAATATTTCAATTATGTTACCAAGATCGACACCTGCATAGAAAAAATTCAGGAAGACACACTAAAATATAGTTACTATCTCTATCTTATTACTATATTATCTTACTATCTTATTTTTTTCTTTTCCGTTTAAAAGTTTTTTTCCAGATAGTCTCCAAAGAATATGTTTTTTAAATCTGGGGAAAAAATTATGTGTTCTTTGAAAAATAGTATCAGAAGAATTTGATTAGACTATAGGTTGGGGTTGGTGAGGCTGGTGGCATATCAGCCAGTAGGGGTTTGCACAGTATTCAAGCAGTGAGTTGGAGATCTGGTTTCACACCGTGGGAATGGGATAACGGTGATAAAATAGGGGAACTTAGGTAGGAAGAATAACAGAAAGGACACCATGAGGCTAAGTATTACATGTTCAAAGAGATGACAATAGAAGCCAAATGTCAGAGGAAGGATAAAGGTGCTACCTTGTAATTAAGTTGAAAGTAGAAAGAGTTAAGCAAAATTCAATTTAATATGGTCCTTTTTGTTTTAGGTGTTTATGGGATATAAAAAGTAGGCCAAAGACTTTCTATTTGACATACTAATAAAGGAACCCTCAATAGGTTTCCTCACTGAGGGCTTTCTTTTGTTGGGGTTTCTTTAATGTTAAGCATTTGATCTATGCTAAAACCCAGTCTCGATCTCTCTGGCTCTGTATCTAACCATTCAGCTAATGACTATTTACTAAACTTTCTCTGTAGAAATCCCCAGCCCTTAAAATTTAATAACCAAAAAAAAAAAAAAAAAATGACTTATGTACAAACTGCCTTAGAAAAGAGAGAATATGATAAGGTCTATATGACAAAGCATATGACTCTGGATTTCTCAGCTGAGAAGCCTTGCCCTCCATTATCTGGCTCTGCCCCATCTCTGCTAACTTACTATTGTTCTTCAACATATACCATTATTCTTCAGTATACACCACTATCTGCTCATGCTGCCTAGTGTCTCTTTACTAGTGTGCATACTCACTGTAGGAATGTTTTCTATTGCAAGTTTTTTTTTCCATTTTATTTATTTTTTCAGCATAACAGTATTCATTGTTTTTGCACAACACCCAGTGCTCCATGCAATACGTGCCCTCCCTATTACCCACCACCTGTTCCCCCAACCTCCCACCCCTGACCCTTCAAAACCCTCAGGTTGTTTTTCAGAGTCCATAGTCTCTTATGGTTCGCCTCCCCTTCCAATTTTTTTTTTTAAATAAACATATAATGTATTTTTATCCCCAGGGGTACAGGTCTGTGAATCGCCAGGTTTACACACTTCACAGCACTCACAATAGCACCTACCCTACCCAATGTCCATAACCCCCTCCCCCTCTCCCAATCCCACTTCCCCCCAGCAACCCCCAGTTTGTTTTGTGAGATTAAGAGTCATTTCTGGTTTGTCTCCCTCCCAATCCCATCTTGTTTCATTTATTCTTCTCCTATCCCCCTAACCCCCCATGTTGCTTCTCCATGTCCTCACATCAGGGAGATCATATGATAGTTGTCTTTCTCCGATTGACTTATTTCACTAAGCATGATACGCTCTAGTTCCATCCACGTCGTCGCAAATGGCAAGATTTCTTTTGATGGCTGCATAGTATTCCATTGTGTATATATACCACATCTTCTTTATCCATTCATCTGTTGATGGACATCTAGGTTCTTTCCACAGTTTGGCTATTGTAGACATTGCTGCTATAAACATTCGGGTACACGTGCCCCTTCGGATCACTATGTTTGTATCTTTAGGGTAAATACCCAGTAGTGCAATTGCTGGGTCATAGGGTAGTTCTATTTTCAACATTTTGAGGAACCTCCATGCTGTTTTCCAGAGTGGTTGCACCAGCTTGCATTCCCACCAACAGTGTAGGAGGGTTCCCCTTTCTCCACATCCTCGCCAGCATCTGTCATTTCCTGACTTGTTAATTTTAGCCATTCTGACTGGTGTGAGGTGATATCTCATTGTGGTTTTGATTTGTATTTCCCTGATGCCGAGTAACGTGGAGCACTTTTTCATGTGTCTGTTGGCCAACTGGATGTCTTCTTTGCAGAAATGTCTGTTCATGTCCTCTGCCCATTTCTTGATTGGATTGTTTGTTCTTTGGGTGTTGAGTTTGCTAAGTTCCTTATAGATTTTGGATACTAGTCCTTTATCTGATATGTCGTTTGCAAATATCTTCTCCCATTCTGTCAGTTGTCTTTTGGTTTTGTTAACTGTTTCCTTTGCTGTGCAAAAGCTTTTGATCTTGATGAAATCCCAATAGTTCATTTTTGCCCTTGCTTCCCTTGCCTTTGCCGTTGTTCCTAGGAAGACGTTGCTACGGCTGAGGTCGAAGAGGTTGCTGCCTGCGTTCTCCTCAAGGATTTTGATGGATTCCTTTCTCACATTGAGGTCCTTCATCCATTTGGAGTCTATTTTCGTGTGTGGTGTAAGGAAGTGGTCCAATTTCATTTTTCTGCATGTGGCTGTCCAATTTTCCCAGCACCATTTATTGAAGAGGCTGTCTTTTTTCCATTGGACATTCTTTCCTGCTTTGTCGGAGATTAGTTGACCATAGAGTTGAGGGTCGATTTCTGGGCTCTCTATTCTGTTCCACTGATCTATGTGTCTGTTTTTGTGCCAGTACCATGCTGTCTTGATGATGACGGCTTTGTAATAGAGCTTGAAGTCCGGAATTGTGATGCCACCAACTTTGGCTTTCTTTTTCAATATTCCTTTGGCTATTCGAGGTCTTTTCTGGTTCCATATAAATTTTAGGATTATTTGTTCCATTTCTTTGAAAAAAATGGATGGTATTTTGATAGGGATTGCATTAAATGTGTAGATTGCTTTAGGTAGCATGGACATTTTCACAATATTTATTCTTCCAATCCAGGAGCATGGAACATTTTTCCATTTCTTTGTGTCTTCCTCAATTTCTTTCATGAGTACTTTATAATTTTCTGTGTATCTATTGCAAGTTTTATCTATTAATGACTTACGGTATAAGGACAGATGTGGTTTTCTTTTTTTTTTTTTAAAGATTTTATTTATTTATTTGACAGAGAGAGAGATCACAAGTAGGCAGAGAGGCAGGCAGAGAGAGAGGAGGAAGCAGGCTCCCTGCGGAGCAGAGAGTCCGATGCGGGGCTCGATCCCAGGACCCTGAGATCATGACCTGAGCCGAAGGCAGAGGCTTAATCCACTGAGCCACCCAGGTGCCCCCAGATGTAGTTTTCTTATGAAGAAATTAAATGGCAGGGAATCTCAGGGTTGATCCAATGATTATCATCCAGATTTCTAAGTTATTACTTCATCATTCTTAGTGAATTGATTTTTTATCCTTGTGGGTTGTCTCATAGTACAAGGTGGCTGCTATAGTCCAGGGATCACATGTTTACTTTGAAAGCAAGAAGAAGAAAGGAATAGTGCTAGCCAATTTTCTTCTTGTGATTTTTCCCTTTGTCTGAAAATTAGGGTCAGAAGACCATTCCAAACTTTCTCACACATTTTCTTAGGTCAAAAATACATCACACAACCACTCGAACATGAAAGGAAGTCTCTTAACATAGTATATGGCTTCCAGCCTGTAGAGCTGCACTGTCCAATGTAGCCATTAACTACATGTGACTATGGAGTACTTGATATGTGGTGAGTGGGTGTGAGGCTCTGAATTGCTAATTTTATTTAATTTTAATTAACTTAATTTAAATATCAAATTGAAGCAGTAAAAAGCAATTTTCCATTAGATACAACTTTATTGTTTTGGTAGAATTATATTTCACTTTAATCATTGCATGGCACAAGATATTATTATTGTATTATGCTACACATGTCAACAGGCACAGAAATTGTTTCTAGTATTACACATAAACATTTCATTGACAAGTTTTGTCAATATGGATTCAAATATTAAAGGGCAATACATTTTTTAAGCTCTCACTTTGGTTATTGGAAAATTTTTAAGGTTGTTTGGAACAATTGGATATTTTATGAAATAAATATAAATGATATTTCCAGTGTGAACTCAGCCTCTGTGCTATAAGTATATAATATGCAAAGGAGTCCAAAGATTTAATGTAAAAAGCAAATGTAAAGTATCTTCCTAATTTTGTAAATATTGATTACATATTGAAATTATAATATTTTAAATCTGTTGGGTTAAAAATATATTATTAAAATTAATTTTACCTGTTTCTTTTCACATTTTTAATGTGTCTACTAGAAAGCTTAAAATTATATATACAATTTGCATTACTTTTTTATTGAATAGTGCTTGCCTAGAGCTAGGAGAATATAAAGGATAGGAGGATTAGGGATGGTTTTTAGGTTAGCCAACCAATACAGTTGGCCTCACTCATGTGCCTGCAGTACCTGCACATGAAGAATACCTCTCATCTCACTGTTAATTGGTACAGAACAGTGCTCAATAAATCCTACTTATGATTTATTATTATTCCTTTTGCTAGTAGGCTGGCACTTAAACAAGATCTAGCTGGGCAGTAAGTAAATTCTAGTTTCAAGCTGACCTCTTCCAAACATTTTTCTTTGATCACCTAGTTCAGCACTCTTACTCTATGTCCATGCTCACTTGCATATAACAAAAATTTATTGTACATTGAAATAAATGGGAAAGAATGCAATAATAAAGTTAATAATTCTGCCAGGAGAAGTCATGAAAATTTCCCAGAAGAGGTAGTACTTTAACTGAAATTAGAAGAATGAGCTGGTGCCTACCACATGTGTAGCTAGAGAAGGCTGCTTGGATTTGAGGCTAGAATTTGGGCATTCTGTAAGGGTGAAGTAAGGAATAAGCAGGATATTTATCTAAGCAGGCAGATGATGTAAACATATTACATCCTTTCTCCTTGTAAGAGATTTATTCTGATTTTGTGTCTCTACCTTTCCAATGTATATGCTTATTTCATTAACTTACATGTTCTTTCTTTTCTAATATAGCCCTTAAGCTATCGAAGTGCCAGTAATTACTGATTTCACTCTATTCCACAAGATTGGTTATGAAAACACTAACATTGTTATAGATAGCATCTACTTTCCTTTTCAGTTTTTCTTTGACCTGCAAGTAATTTGGGGATGTTCTATAACTGTTCAAACATATGAACTTTTTAAAGCTGTCTTTTTGTTATTAATTTCTAACATTATTGCACTATGGCCAATGAACATGGTTTCTATGACTGAATCTTTGTACTTGTTAAAACCCGATTTGGGACCCGGTACATGTTTGGTTTTGTCAATTTTCCACATATGCTTTAAAAGAATGTATATTTTCTTATTTGTGGTTATATGATTTTCATGTGTTCTTTTGATGAAGCTGATTAACCACATTATTTCAAATTTTCTTTATTTTTACTCATTTTTTTCTAATCTTTCAATTATTGAGAGGTATATTCAGCTGAGTATAGAATTCTAGGTTAATATATATTTTCTCTCAGTGTTTTAAAGGCACCATCCTATCATCTTTTTGTTTTCATTGTTATTATTGGGAAGTATGCTGTCAATCTAACCATCATTCCCTAGTAAACAATATGCCTTTTAAACCCCTGGCTACTTTTAAGATTCTCCTGTCTTTGGTGCTCTTGGTATCAATGTTATGCCTAGAGAATGAGTTTTGTTTTTATCTTGCCCAGAATTCATTATGCTTCCCAAGTACCAGGATTTATATATTTATTATTTCAGGAAAATACAAAGCCATTATCTTTTTAAATATTGAGTCTACCCCATCCTCTGTATTCTCATCTTTAGAAATTCCTGTTAGACTGTTGGACCTTATTACTCTGTATCTCACATCTCAATCTCTCACACATATTTACTATCTCTTTAGATGTCTGTGCTACCTTTGACTGACTTCCTTAGATTAGTCTTTTGCTTTTGCTTTTTGAGTCTTTGTCTCAAAGAATGCCTGAAACCAGCATTGCCTTTGCATTTTTCAATTACCTGATACAATCCATTTTTTCAAAGCCGGCTTAAAGTTTAGTTTCTATTATTTGCAACACAGAAATTCTAATATATACTCACACAGCCAGCTGGTCATCATGTTCCAGCAGAAGTGTGTACTGACTTCAACACTTCCTTTCCATCCCCACTGACCTTCTCCTTGTCAGTTATGCTGCTCAGATAGACAGACAGCATAGCAGCCAGTAAAGGAGGCTCAGAATAAACAGTCAGAAACATAGAAGAAGAATAATGAGGGAACTGTGCCAAGATGCCAGAGAATGAAATTTTAATAGCTAAGGAATATTCAGTTTAATATTCACTTTAAGTGAATATTAAATATTTAACTGAATATTAAACTGAATAATTAAGGAATATTAAACTGAATAGTTAAGGGATATTGAATAGTTACAGAATATTGAATAAATTGAATATTAAACTGAATAGTTAAATAATATTCAGTTTAATAGTGAAGGAATACTGCAGAGAGGCCAAGGAAGTATAAGAATTGAAAACTGAGCACTGGAATTGCCAATGGAGAGATGATTGCTGACCCTTATTCCGCCTTTACTTTTCATGGATTTCATTGAATTCTTATTAACTACAGTAATGAGCAGAAAGCATAGAAGATGTATATTCAAAAAATATTAAGTGACTGATTAATGGATTTTATTTGGGAATTTGGGAACATACAAAGATAACCATTTAATCACCATGGTTTCTGTGTAAGGGGCAAGAGATAATAGACTAAGAAAATAAGAAAGGCAGTTTTAAATTGAAAATAATTTGGAAAGGATGTAAAATTTTTAAGTCAAATTTTTTTTATTATACAATAAACAATTTATATTCATTTCCCATGCCTTAGATTCTTTCTTCTTGATGGGGTCACTTTACTCCAGGTTTGGGCGGGCATGGTAGTAGTGAGAGCCAATACACGCTGCATCAATGAGGTAAAATTCATTTTTTTTCTTGTGATGATAACTTCTAAGATTTACTTTCTTAGCCAACTTCAAACTTGCACTACAATATTATCGACTGTAGATCCATGCTGTACATTATATCCCCATTACTTATTTTATAACTGGAAGTTAATATCTCTTGTACTCCTTAACCCTTTCACCCACCCCCAAGTCCCCATTCTCTTTGGGAACCACCAATCTGTTCTCTGTATCTGTGAATTTTGTTTTGTTTGTTCATTCATTTTGTTTTTTAAATTCCAGCTACAAGTGGAATCACACAACATTTGTCCTTCTCTGTCTCACTTATTTCACTATTTACTGTCAAGGTCCATCCACACTGCAAATAACACGATTTTATTTTTTTTATAACTGGGTAGTATTCCACTGTATGTATATACCACATCTTTATCCATTCATGCATCAGTGAACATTTGGGTTGTTTCCATATTTTGCCTGTTATACATAATGCTGTGGCAAACATAGGGATGCATATAACTTTTTGAATTAGTGTTTTCACTTTTTTCAGATAAATACATAGGAGTGGAATTGCTAGATCATATGGTAGTTCTATTTTTAATATTTTGAGAAACCTCTGTGCTGTTTTCCATAGTGTCTGCACAAATCTTCCATTCCCACACTGTGAGGGTTTCCTTTTCTTCACATCCTCACCAATACTTGTTATTTCTTATCTTTTTGATTTCAGTCTTTCTGAAAGATGTGAGATGATATCTCACTGCAGTTTTGATTTGCATTTCCCTGATGATTAGTGATGTTGAGCATCTTTTCATGTGTCCATTGGCCATCTGTATGTCTTCTTTAGAAAAAAGTCTATTTAGATCCTCTGCCCAGTATCTAATCAGATTTCTTTTTTTTGCTAATTACTTGTATGAGTTCTTCATACATTTTGGATATTAACCCCTTATTGCATATATGACTTGCAAATACCTTCTTCCATTTAGTAGACTGCTTTTTAAATTTTGTGGATGATTTCCTTTGCTGTGCAGAAGATTTTATTTTGATGTAGTCCCATTTGTTTATTTTTGCTTTGGTTACCACTGCTTCTGGAGTCAGGTCCAAAAAAATATTGCTAAGACAAATGTCAGGTAGCTTACTATCTATGTTTTCTTCTAGAAGTTTTATGGTTTCTAGTCTTACATTCAAATCTTTAATCCATTTTCAATTCATTTTTGTGTACAGTTTAAGATAGTGGTCTATTTCCATTCTATTGCATGTGGCATCCCAGCAGCATTCATTGAAGGGACTGCCCTTTCCACATTGTGTATACTTCCTCCTGTGTCATAAATTAATTGACCATATACGTGTGGGTTTGTTTCTGGGCTCTTTGTTCTGTTCCACTGACCTATGTGTTTTTAATGCCCATCCCATACTGTTGATTAACTTTGTAGTACAGTTTGAAATCAGAAAGTGTTATGACTTCAGCTTTGTTCTTTCTCAGGATTTCTTTTCATTCAGGATCTTTTCTGAAATTCCTAAAATTTCCACACAAATTTTAGGATTGTTTGTTCTATATCTGTGAAAAATGCCATTGGAATTTTGATAAGGATTACATTGAATCTTAGATTCCTTTGGGTAATATGGATATTTTTACATTAGTTCTTCCAAACCATGAGCACAGAATATCTTTGTGTCTTTAGTTGTGTTTTCTTTCATTTCTTTCATCAATGTCTTATAATTTCCAGTGTACAGGTCTTTCACCCCATTGGTTAAATTTATTCTAGGTATTTTATTCTTTCTGATGCAATTTTAGAGGGAATTTTTTAAAATTTCTCTTTCTGATAGCTCATTGCTAGTGGATAAAAACACAACAGATTTTTGTATATTGATTTTTTATTCTGAAACTTTATTGAATTTGTTTATTAGTTCTAACTTTTTTGGTGAACTTTTTAGGGTTTTCTAAATATAAGATCATGTATTCTATAAGTAGTGGTAATTTTACTTCTTCTTTTTTAATTAGGATGCTTCTTATTTCTTTTTCCTGTCTAAT
This sequence comes from Meles meles, assembly GCF_922984935.1. NCBI lineage: Eukaryota > Metazoa > Chordata > Mammalia > Carnivora > Mustelidae > Meles > Meles meles. Next base: position 88,130,453 of record NC_060070.1, on the reverse strand, counting down.
TGCTGTGACTAAGATTTCCAATACTATGCTAAATAAAAGTGGTGAGAGTAGATGTCCTTGTTTTGTCCCTGATCATAAGGGAAGCTTACGAAGCTTTTACCTTTTCACTATTAAGTATGATATTAGATGTGGGCTCACCATATATGGCCTGTATTATGCTGAGGTATGTTCCACCTCTACTCATTTTGTTGAGAATTTTTATCGTAGTAAGTCAGAAACATTTAACCTAGAGCCACATTCTTCAGGTAGTTTATGGTGTCTTCTACAGTGGTATAGATGAATGGGCAGCTATTTAAAGGGATTAGTTAGAAATTTCAAACCACTCTTCAAGAAAATACACACTTGGACCACATAGCCTTACAGTTCACTCTCAGTCCTTTTCTCCTTATCGTTGTTTTAGGAAAGTGTTAATCATACCCAAGGCATCAGAAAAGAAAATTTATCTTTTTAGGGGTACCTGATGGCCCAGTCAGTTAAGCATCTGACTTCAGCTCAGGTCTTGATCCCAGTGTCCTGGGATCGAGCCCTGCATCAATGGGGCTCTCTCCCACTCTCCCTGCCCGTGTGCTCACTGTGTGTGTGTGTGTGTGTGAGAGAGAGAGAGAGAGAGAGAGAGAGAAATAAATAAATAAAATCTTTTTTAAAAAATCATCTTCCAGATCAGTTACTATTCTTGCAACTGATGAAGTAATGATCACTTCCAATACTTCCTCAACCAAAGTCCATTAATGTAGCAGGTGTCCTCAGGAGAGGGCTCTATAACAGAAGGCCTTGGAATTCTCTTTCCACAACAGACTCATCACTAGATCACATTTATTTACTATGATTGCTCTATCAGTCCATCTGTCTAAGTAACTAGCTTTGGGCAACTCAGAAGCATCTCTCATCACTGACTGACAAAATTGTGGGTTAAATCAACCCAAAGAAGGACATTTCTTCCTTGATCTCAATTTCTTCCTTGACCTCAATGACTTGGACCAGTAGGTCCAAGTGAGTTGGAAGCTAGGCAGGGGAGAATGTCCTAGAATCATAGCATTATAGGCATCGTATGCTGTTGGCTGCAAAAGTTGGGTTTGCATCTGTTCTGAAATGAATTTTCCTGATCGTTTGCTTTCTGGGCCATTTTTACTATTTATTTTGTTGCTTGGCTTACCCTGGACCTGAGCTTGACTTTGGTCCATACGTCTGGAAAGCATAGTGCCGTTCATTTGCCTTCCACACATCCTGCTCTTTTAATAAAACTGTTCCTTTTTTTTTTTTTTAATACAGAATGGCTGATCACAGGATTTGGTAACAGGGCAAAAACTGATAATTTGCTTAAAATGAGTCACTTTTGCGCCAGACTGGGAGCCCCATGACTCATAATTACAAGTTCAAAGCCTGGCTGTTTGTAAGAAGAGGAAACCCAGCCAGAGGGGCTTTCAGCCTGCTCACTCTTTGCATTCTTTTTATCCAGAGAGCAAATTACTGCCCAAGGCAACCCAAAGCTCATTAGTGAACCCAGCAAAGACAGGCAGCTTCTTCAGCTTGGACAGAGAGGAGTCTTTCTACCCTGCCATGCAAACCACAAACAGTTAACCAGCTCCTAGAGCATCTGCCAGTGAGCATTTTCCACCACAGATGAATGCCAGTCTGAGAAGCTTTAAGCAAATTAAATTTAGATTCCTCTTCATCGACTAACTGCTTCATCTACTTAACTTTTAATACCCTCTCCTTCTTCCTCCTCTTCAGCCATTGTAGCAGATGGCAGCAGTCGGGGCCCCTTGCCCTTCGCATTGTTTTCCACAATCCAGTTCTTTTTTTTTTTTTCTCGTTTATTTGTTTATTTACAGCATAACAGTGTTCATTGTTTTGGAATCACACCCAGTGCTCCATGCAGTACGTGCCATCCCTATTACCCACCACCTGGTTCCTCAACCTCCCCCCCCCCCCCCCCCGGCCCCTTCAAAACCCTCTGGTTGTTTTTCAGAGTCCATAGTCTCTCATGGTTCATCTCCCCTTCCAGTTTCCCTCAACTCCCTCTCCTCTCCATCTCCCCATGTCCTCCATGTTCTTTGTTATGCTCCACAAATAAGTGAGACCATATGATACTTGACTCTCTCTGCTTGACTTATTTCGCTCAGCATAATTTCTTCCAGTCCCGTCCATGTTGCTACAAAAGTTGGGTATTCATCCTTTCTGATGGAGGCATAATACTCCATTGTGTATATGGACCACATCTTCCTTATCCATTCATCCGTTGAAGGGCATCTTGGTTCTTTCCACAGTTTGGTCCACAATCCAGTTCTGCTTCTGGCTTAAAGAAAAGACAGGATTTTAAAAAGTTAAAAAAAAAAAAATAGTGGGGAAAGAAGTCAGACAAATCTATTACTGCAAGTATGGCTTATGTGCTGCTACCACGTGAAGAGAGGTGACCAAGAGTAGAAGATAGACAGAAGTAGGAGCCAAAAACCCAGCAGTTGATGGAGCAGATCTGTGGCTGCAACTTGGCTGCCTCAAGACTAGGGAACCCTGGACATCACTAAATTTGGGAACACGAAGGGTGATACTGGTAGTCCTGTTTAATGTGTTTCCTACCCCATACAGATCTGCACTCCCCAAACAGGGTGTGCAGGGTACCCAGTCTGACAGACCTTACAAAGAACCTCTTCTGGGATCAGAAAGATATGATGTGGGGAGTAAGCCTAAGAAGAGGGGTGGAGGGTAGAGGTGGAGGGATCTTAATATGAGGGAGACACTCTGCTGGAAAGACCAAGAGGAAATAAGGAGATGTAATTCCAGCTGTTTTCCAAATCAAGTTAGTTTTTTGAATCAAGTTAATCATTTTAAATGCAGAGAGCATTTAAGTCTGATGCTAAAATAGATGCCTTTGATAACTTTGCTTATGATCAGCCATAAACTAGGGCCTTGAAACTCCTTTCTTGGAGTTTTTTTGTCAACAGCGGCACACATTAATTATCTTAGATGCAACAAAATGTTTTTATTGTGCTAGATCTGAGAGCTCAAAAGAATACCACCCAAATGCAGGTGTATAAGCAAATACACTCTCCAGTTCTGGGGTTAGGAGAGATACAATTTACTTAAATCCCATTGCCCTACCTCTTTACTATCCCAGATCCTTTTCTACCTAATCCATCTACAAAATGAAGAAGAGAAACACGCATTTATTGAAGGCCTACTATGACCAAGACACAGTATTGCATTCTTTCCATATTTCAATCCCTTTAAATCTTCAGAATAGCCCTATGAAGTCGATACTACTAGCCCTGTTTTATAATTGAGTAAATGGAGGATAACACCTATTTGCAGACCTATGTATGAAAAGGAGCTTGTCTGATTGACAGCTCATGAGACACATTGTACTTCTCTGTGGTGACTGGTCATCTAAGACCTACCCTTTCCAGCTCCCCAGTATCAAGAAGCTCTTCCCGAGAGGTTAGGTTCTTTCTTTTACTTAGCCTGCATTACTGACCACTTACTATGTACCGGGCATAGTAAGTGTTCATGCCACACTTTCCAGACTTCTTTCAATCAAATTTCCATCAACTAGAATGCCCTGCACACATTTCATAGTTCAAACATGCCCTTTTCACAGACATGTGTTTGCTCCCTAACCCAGTCTTCTGGGATGCAAAAACCTTAACATCTCCTCTCCATGGCCTATCCCCAACCCTCCTGCCTCCACCACATATGTGTGCCCACACACACAAGCATGTACACATACAAACATAATTATTTCCACTTCACACAGGAAAACTAAGGAATACAGGAATTAAGTCACTTGTTCAAGATCGTACCCTAGTAGGGTACATTTTTATGACTGTTATTTCTTCCAGACCCTGCTGAGAACTGCTGTTGAAATAAACTGGCTTCCTAGAAAGCAAGAACTTTAATTCAGAAACTCCCTCTAGGAATCTAGCCTACAGAAATAATCCAAAGTGCCCTGTACAAAAACCACTTCCTCAGAGAGACCTTTCTCTAAACCCCTAAGGAAAATAGTCTCCTGCATCGCTGGGATCTCTCCATCCCCATACTTTGCCTTACCTCTCTTCACAGAGCCAATGGATAGTATGTATTTCTGTTTTTCTTGTCTGTCACCCTCAGTAGAATGTCAGCACTCCAAGGAAATAAGCTTTTATTGACCAGCTCCAAGAACAGTAACTGGGATATAGTAGGCACTCAGTAAATATTTATGTTAATTAACTAACCAATGAAGTACTTAAATGTGGAATAACATTTACACACCACAATGCTCCCTGCAGCATTACTTACATAGCATATATATGTGTGTATATATATATACACACATATATGTATATATATATATATAAAATAATGTACAATTCTAATTCTAGAGAATAGATGATAATAAAGAAACATTACATAACCACAAAAAAGTAACATTTATGATGAATTTGATGATTAGGAAAAAGAATTATGAGATAATTTTAAGTGAAATAAGCAAGCTACAAAATTGTATATACATTATCCTCTTAACTATGTCATAAAACAAAGCAGAGAAAAAACGGCAAGGAAAGTAGAGGGATTGTGAGTTAGTTTTTTCCTGCTGCTTTTTACCATTCTTTACTTCCCAATTTTTTGCAAGGGACAAGCTATACCTTGATGATTAGAAAAGCAAAATAATACCTTATAGATGTTCTTACCTCATCAGGCAAAGATATAGGGGGTTAAATCTTTAGGACTTGCTCTCTGCATGAATTATATTCCTCTCTGAATTCCTAAAAGATAATGCATCTTTGAAAGAAGAATTCCTCAGAAACCTTCCTGAATGACTTCTTATAAAATGGTCCATAACAGTAAATTACCTCTCTCTGTTGAGGATGTACAAATGCTAGGCACAGATATTAACTGGGTGGCCCTATAGTGTTCTGAAATGATGTTAGATGTCCCAAAAGATTCTCATTTCTCTGTCTCAGAAATGGAAGGAAGGTCTTTCCAGGAAAAGGAAGGGGAGCTATTCTCACAAGCCCACTCACCGTTTAGGTGTGGCATTTAATCTGGCTCCCTTTAGAAATAATTATTTATAGGTTTAATATGCATAAAACAGAAACAAAAAAGAAGAACCACAAAAGGGAAAACCAAAGGAGAGAGAGATTGAGGAGTGAGGTGGTGAGGTTATTCCGGGAATGACTTAGCAGAGAGCTCTGGAAGTTGAGGGCTGGGTTCCTGAGAAAGAGGGGGCACTTTAAAAATTCTGACTGTGGAAGGTGCCTGGGTGGCTCAGTCAGTTAAGCATCTGCCTACAGCTCAGGTCATGATCTCAGGGTCCTGGGATTGAGCCCCACCTCAGGCTATCTGCTCAGCTGTGAGTCTGCTTCTCCCTTTCACTCTCCTTCTGTGCCCTCTGTCTCTGTCTCTCTCCCTTCAAAAAAAATAAATAAAATCTTTTAAAAATTTTCTGACTGTGGGTGTAGAGGGGTGCGAGCTCAAACATGGGCGTCAAGGTTCTCATAGGAAAGCAGTTTGGACTTGAGCAGGAGGGCAGGAAGCAAGGGTGAAAATCTGGTACATATTAGGGGCACCTATTTTCAGCAAAACTGTTGACCTTCCTCCCTCCGTTTATTTCTCTCTTCTTTCCTTCCTTCCATGCTTAGTTCTTTCTTCTCTTCCTTCCCTCCTAGTATTAGAAAAGGGGCAATAAACAAGACAGATCACCTTTGTGGAGTTCTCATTCTATACAATACATATATACATGTAGTTTCTGAGGATGACAAGTGTTAGGAAGGATATAAAACAAAATAATCAGTTACAAAACAGGGTGGGTCAGAGACCAGAGAAGGTGATATGGAATGAGCCATAAAGATTCAGGGAAATAACATTCAGACAGAACGAACAAACAGCAAGTGTACAGGACCAGAGGTAGGAACATGGTTGACATATTTGAGGAGCTGAAAGAAGGGCAGTGAGCTGAGAAGATGTGAGCAAATGAAATCTATGAGGAGCGTGAGGAAAGAGAGATGTAAGTAGACACCATGATGTGAAGTCTGCCAAACTGAGTAGTTTGGATTTGTTCAGGAGCCATGGGAAGTTACTGAAGAGTTTAAAGCAGAGCAATGACATGATTATGTTCTTAAAAAAATCGCATAGGTTGCTAAGTGGAGAATATGTTGTAGGAAGGCAAGATGAATGGTGGCAAAGCAGGAGACAGCCTAAGTGAAAAATGGTGGTTACTTCAGTTGGGATAAGCAAGGAAACAAAGAGAAGCAAGAAGGTCTAAGGCACACTGTTTTTGTGTGTGTGTGTGTGTGTGTTTTTTAATGTTTTGTGGAATTTCTTTGTGAAGCTATCCGGCCCTGGACTTCTGTTTGTTGGGAGATTTTTTTATTACTGATTCAATTTTTTTTATTTGTTTATTTGTTTATTTACAACATAACAGTGTTCATTGTTTTGGAATCACACCCAGTGCTCCATGCAGTACGTGCCATCCCTATTACCTACCACCTGGTTCCTCAACCTCCCACCCCCCCGCCCCTTCAAAACCCTCTGGTTGTTTTTCAGAGTCCATAGTCTCTCATGGTTCATCTCCCCTTCCAGTTTCCCTCAACTCCCTCTCCTCTCCATCTCCCCATGTCCTCCATGTTCTTTGTTATGCTCCACAAATAAGTGAGACCATATGATACTTGACTCTCTCTGCTTGACTTATTTCGCTCAGCATAATTTCTTCCAGTCCCGTCCATGTTGCTACAAAAGTTGGGTATTCATCCTTTCTGATGGAGGCATAATACTCCATTTTGTATATGGACCACATCTTCCTTATCCATTCATCCTTTGAAGGGCATCTTGGCTCTTTCCACAGTTTGGCGACCGTAGCCATTGCTGCAATAAACATTGGGGTACAGATGGCTCTTCTTTTCACTCCATCTGTATCTTTGGGGTAAATACCCAGCAGTGCAATTGCAGGGTCATAGGGAAGCTCTATTCTTAATTTCTTCAGGAATCTCCACACTGTTCTCCAAAGTGGCTGCACTAACTTGCATTCCCACCAACAGTGGAAGAGGGTTCCCCTTTCTCCACATCCTCTCCAACACACGTTGTTTCCTGTCTTGCTAATTTTGGCCATTCTAACTGGTGTCAGGTGATATCTCAATGTGGTTTTGATTTGAATCTCCCTGATGGCTAGTGATGATGAACATTTTTTCATGTGTCTGTTAGCCATTTGTATGTCTTCGTTGGAGAAGTGTCTGTTCATATCTTCTGCCCATTTTTTGATATGATTATCTGTTTTATGTGTGTTGAGTTTGAGAAGTTCTTTATAGATCCTGGATATCAACCTTTTGTCTGTACTGTCATTTGCAAATATCTTCTCCCATTCCGTGGGTTGCCTTTTTGTTTTGTTGACTGTTTCCTTTGCTGTGCAGAAGCTTTTGATCTTGATGAAGTCCCCAAAGTTCATTTTTGCTTTTGTTTCCTTGGCCTTTGGAGACATATCTTGAAAGAAGTTGCTGTGGCTGATATCGAAGAGGTTACTGCCTATGTTCTCCTCTAGGATTCTGATAGAGTCCTGTCTCACGTTGAGGTCTTTTATCCATTTCGAGTTTATCTTTGTGTATGGTGTAAGAAAATGGTCGAGTTTCATTCTTCTACATATCGCTGTCCAGTTTTCCCAGCACCATTTATTGAAGAGACTGTCATTTTTCCATTGAATATTTTTTCCTGTTTTGTCGAAGATTATTTCACCATAGAGTTGAGGGTCCATATCTGGGCTCTCCACTCTATTACACTGGTCTATGTGTCTGTTTTTAAGGCACACTGTTTTTTGTTTTGTTTTGTTTTATTGTTTTTAATTTTCACTTATTTTTTAAATTTCTTTTCAGTGTACCAGAATTCATTGTTTGTGCACCACACCCAGTGCTCCATGCAATACGTGCCCTCCATAATACCCACCACCAGGCTCACCTAACCTCCCACCCCCTGCCCCTCCAAAACCCTCAGATTGTTTCTCAGAGTCCACTGTCTCTCATGGTTCATCTCCCCCTCCAATTTCCCCCAATTCTCTTCTCATCTCCATCTCCCCATGTCCTCAGTGTTATTCCTTTTGCTCCACAAATAAGCGAACTGTACACTGTTAAAAGAGTTCAGACAGAATCTGCTGGTAGAACAGTTGTGGGATCTGAGGACTCATGGATGAGCCCTAGGATTTTTTGCTTGAGCAAGTGGTACCATTTACTGGTATGGAAACAATTAGGGGAAACATCTTGGGGTAGATTTTGGAATGGAGCATGAAATTAAGAGTTCTGTTTGGAACATGTTAAGTTTGAGATGCCAATTAGACATTAAAGTAGAGATTTCAAGTGGGCTGTTAAATGTCCCAATCTGGCCCTCAATGGAGAGGTCAGAGCTTAAGATATAAATTTTGGAGCCATTGGTGTATAATACCTTTTAAAGCTATGAGACTAAATGAAATCACCTGTTGAAAGACAAGAGTACCCAGGACTGAGCCCTACCACACTCCAACATCTGGAGGTTGGAAGAAGCCAGGAAGATGGAAGAAAAATCAGGAGGGAGTGATTTCACAGAAGGCCAAGGAAGGAAGTGCTTCAGGCAGAAGGGAGGAGTCAACCATGTAGAATGGTGGTGTGTATTGGTCAGGATTTACGAGGTTATCCTCTGGTAATAAATTAGCACTAATTCTCAGTAGCTGGTCACAACATTTATTTCTCATTCACACTGTATGAATGCTGTGGGTCAGAAAAGGTGGAATTTCTGCTCCACAAGTATCAGGGACCCGGGCTGATATAGATTCCATATCTGGGATGACACGGATCACCAAAGTGAGATAAGAGAGAGCATGGAAAATGGCACAGCAAGTCCTCCATGCTTCAGCCAGGGGGTAATGCATATCACAGCCACTCACAACCCACTGGCCAGAAGCAGTCATGTGCACCTTCCCAACCCACAGGGCACTTAGGGACTGGGTGCTGGCATGTCTAATGGTTGGGGACTTTATTTCTCTACCATTTGCTGAGAGGTCAACTAAAATGAGAACAGAAAACTCACCATTGGTTTTAGGTATGCTTAGATTACTAAGGATGTTAAAGGGACACTTTCAGTAGAATGGAAGGAATGAAATTCCCTTAGACAGGATTGAGGAGAGAATGGGAAATGAGGAAATAGAGATGGTAAATACAGACAACCCTGAAGAGGATTTTTTTTTTTAATTTTATGAAAAGTGACCAGAGAAATAGAAAGATCTGGAAGGTTAATGGGGAGAGGTGGATATTGTTAAACAGTAATTTTTCCTTCCTCTGGGAATCTAAATGTCCTTGAATCTCTTACTCTGCGATCCCTCTATAAATAGATGAACTTGGCTCCTATTTCACTAATGAAACCAAGGCCAATGAACACTGAATATTTTAGCCTTCTATTTTATACCCACAAATTCAATGATAGCTACATCTAACTATATCCAATTCAACATGGATTTTAAAATATGGTTTTGAGGTGATGGAAATAATCCAAAGAAGAGGGGTACAGTTGCTCAGGCAAGAGAGAAGGGATAGGGGAAGAAGGCCGGGGAGTTTGAGAACCACAGCCCAGGTAGAGGGGTTGGCCTTTGACAATAGATGCTTAATCCATTGTCACCAGAAGGAAAGCCTGGGTTGCCGTGAGTTCACCAGGCAGGACTGATGAGGAAGCCCCTGTCCTGTTGTGTTTCTTTCCCCAGTGAGAACAGGTTGTTACTGTGGAATGAGTCTGGCTGGGGTGGTCAGGAAGCAGAGAACACAGAAGCAGTAAAGCCCGCCTGACCGTTTAAACCACTCTCTCTTCTCCATTGCTAACTCATAGCTAGCAACTACTTCCAGAACTCTCCTACTGCATTTAAGTTGTTCTTGCATTCAAAACAGCTTGCTGTGGGTAGGTTTTTAGATGACTCATTATTACTTATGATAATAATAACTCAGTTTTACATTTCACTTTTTGTAGTGTAGTCCGTATTTATTCATTCATTCTGTCAGACTTTCAAATAAATGATTCATAGCTGCCGTATTCAGTTCTGTTACTATAAAATATATACCTAGAAGACTGCCTAGAGATACATGTACAGTTTAACAAATAATGTTTTTAAGAAAAACAAGTTCACTAGAGGTATCACATCATTGATCATTCATTTGACAAACCTTGTTTGGAGTATCTACAGTGTTCCAGGCACCAAGCTGGAGCTGGGTCTACAAATGCATAAGGAAAAGTCACGTGACTTTGGGGACTCAGAGCCTGAGGGGTGGAGAAGGTGGGCAGATATGGTAGTCATGCAGATAGTTCATGGCAAAAGTATTCACCAGTTCCAAAATGGAGAGATACTCCAAGTGCCACCATCTTTCATTAACACTTCACAGTAACATTAAGAGACAGGAGTTTTTATTAGCTTCATTTGATAGACAAGGAGCTTGAGACTTACAGCAATTTAAATGGCAGATCCTAGATCATACAGCTAGTGAGTGAAACCAGTGCTCAAACCCATGTCTGCCTACTTCAAATTCTATCACATTTCCCCAACCACTGCACAAGAGCAGAAGAGCAGAGAAGCAGGTATCTATTCTTCCATCATCTGAGGGAGGGAGAGTAGCTTGACAAGCCTGTGGAAAGCTCCTGTGCGCCTCTCCTGGGAATGTTCTGGGGATGTAGGGGACTCATTAAGGGTGTGGTGTCTGGACCTAGAGGTCACTGGGCCCCAATTCCCCCAAAGTCAGAGGAAACCCCAAGGTCCTTCTCAGGCTGCCTGGACTCAGTCAGTTAAATGTCTGCCTTCCATTCCGGTGATGGTGCCGGGGTCCTGGGATTGAGCCCCACATGGGGCTCCCTGCTCAGCAGGGAGTCTGCTTCTCCTCCTCCCTCTGCTGCTCCTCCTGCTTGTGCTCTCTCTTGAATAAATAAATAAAATCTTAAAAAAAAAAAAAATGAAACCCCAAGGTGCTTTTAGTTGATCTCTGTGCCTGTCCCTGAACACGGTGGGCCCCTCCCCAACCCTATGACCTTGCCCCTGTGTTCCCTATGCAGGGAGTGACACTGGCCTCCATTCCTCCAGCTCCTGCTCCTCAGTTTCTCTAATCCCTGCCTTGGGAGGCACGTTTATTGAAAAGCCATCCACAATCTGACCACGCCCCTTCTTTCACTTTCTTGTGATCATCTACACCACTTGCTCCATACTACCACCAATGCATTGTCTATGAGTGTTCGCCAGCTTTCTGATGTAAGCTTTGACCTTCCTGTACCCCCAGTGCTTTCTATCACAAGGTCAAGGACAATATTTCTTTTATTTATCTGGACCATTAACCATAGAAGAGGGCTGTCAATAGAGCAGATACTCAGTACTTACTGACAGATGGTCTACTTCACCAGTTGACTCACTGTCTTGGTGAATAAACAAATGTTACATTTAAACAATGAAATTCTTTCTAGAGGAAAAGCAGTCAGGATAAAGAGGGGCCAAAGGGAAAATGATGGCTCCTTGGATCCTTTTCATCTCTTTCTCATGGCTATTGCTCATTTGGGGACAGGAAATTACTCTCTGCCAAAGTCCACACTCTCAGAACCTGGACCCTACCCCTTTTCTCTATAGTATCCCCATGCTTTGGTCCAACAACATCATTTTAAGTGCATAAACTCTTTGACTATGGAGACTCTTCAGAACTGAAGCTCCATATAGATTAGGGAAATATAATTACTTACATGGGTCTGACCCAGTTGGTTAACTAATAAAGTCCTTATGGCAGAGAGCCAAGCCTCCCCTACAACCCTCCCTTTCCCTCTGATCCTTACCCAGGCCCTGGGGCTCCAGGTGGAGCAGCTCTTCCTGGCCATCTGGTGCCTGCCCGAGCTTCCCATTCATGAACATCTCCAGCTCTCCCGAGCTGCCATGTGCATTCATGGTTTTCAGTGCACAACCCAACACATAACCCTCTCAACACGGTCTTTTTCTCATGACCTCCTGACCCCACGGGTCTGACCTCAGTGGTTTGCTGGTATTCATGAGATCATTTCTACTAGGCAAATGATTTTCTTTTAACAACACTGTATGCAGAAGAAGGGTTCCAGAGTGAGACAAAGCTGAGATAAAGTTATGGCATTGCCATTTTGCTAACTGTTGTCTTTCAACCTCAATTACCCTTCCTGTCGAATGGGCCCAATACTACCTAGTTGACAGGGTCACTGTGAGAATTAAATGAGACAACATATGTAATGCCTCTAGCACATGCAAAGTTCTCAGTAAGCATTAGTTCTCCCCCCATCACCACCAATAGACTTGTGAGATTAGTTAATATCTGAGATTTCTTATTTGTGAAGCATGAAACAGTGCCTATCACATAGAAGACACACAACAAGTAATTTCCTCCTTCCTTTTTTTTTGCCCCCAAAGAATGAATACTAGTATCCCCAAACTCCATTTTACCTTTTGCTTACTTCCAAGCCAGAGAAACAGAATTTTGTTTAAATCTACATGCATTTCAGGGAACAGGCTACTAGGCTAGAATGTATATTTTTAAATTCTCTTTTAGGAATGTAGCAAAATAAATTTGAGAGTACAGTGGAAGTCTTTCCTAATTCAGGAGTAGATAGAAATCTGCCCTTATTTGTCACACAATAGGGCATGTGAACAATGCTCTAACCACTTCCCCCAAAGCACAGGCTGACATAGAAGCCAGCCAAGAGAACCCTGTTGACCATGGCCTTTGGAAATGGTCAGGACATTTCAAACTCAGGGAATCCTGTGTTTTTCAGATTCTGCAGTATTTGGAGCCACTTATTAAGCTGAAGAGAAATGCTGCCTTTCTATTCAGTGGGCCTCTCCATCAACTGCCCTTTAGCCCATAAAGGACTAGAGCCCACATGTCCTTCCACCCAGATTTCCAGTGTTGGTCCAAATATTGGGCATGGAATTGGACACCAAGGCTGCCACATCTATGGACTGAAATCGATGGAAAAGACTCCATAGATCCAGTTTCGCCTGGCAGCAGGAGCCACACCATGCTGTCTTATTTAATGGAAATGTTGCTGGCCTCCAGATTCCTGAGTTAACTCCAAAACGCAGAAATGCCAACATGACCCAGGCTCTTCTCCAAGCTCCATGCCTGTGTCTGTCCATGGGTTTTTCTACGCAACCCACATGGGCACTTTGTCCTGAATAAGAACGCTCACAGAAGAAAAACCCCAGAGAGGCCGGGTTAGGAAATGCAAGGTCTTTGGCAGATGACCTTCAGGACCATGGTTTAAAGACTTAATGTGACTACTGGGAATGAGCCACTGCCCTCAAGCAGCTGCCATTCTTCTAGGTGCTCCAAGTCTGTCCACTCAGTTGGCACACTAGGCCATTCAGCACCCTCTCAGACTAACATCCAGCATGCAGCTGCAGCAGGAGGGTGAATCAGACGTGGTTACCAAGACGAAAGAAAAACACAACCAGCTTCAAACACTGCCCCTTAATTCCACCCAGCCCACATGGTCTGCGCTGCTGGGCCTGCAAGGCTTGCCGGTGGGATGTGTGATCTCTGGCACCAGGAATCAGGAACCCATTTGATTTATTTAGATGTGGTGCCACTACTGGGTGGGTCTCCTAAGGTTTCCGTGGCTTTCCACTTCAGATTTTCCCTTTACTCCACTCCCTCGAGCCCCTGCCAAGCTTACCATGCTTCAGCCTAGTCCAAGCCAGCCCTAAGAATCTACAAATTAAAGGTTCTCCTTTGATGGTTTTCATGTGGCAGTTTAGGAAACTCCAAGGCCAGACCTAATCTGAGGACTTCAGCCCAGGTGGTATCTTCTGGTTTGAACATAGGCCTTTAACCCCAAGGCCTAGGGCACCAACTCATTCCAGAAGTGTCACTGAAAAGCAGGAAGTAGGTTGGGCAAGCTTCCTTGGTCACCCCAAAAGATATACTCTTGTCTTCACATCTGCAGCCACTTTGACCGTGGCTAAGTGGTTTTGTCTTCCCCTCGTCCTCAGATTCCATAGCCTGCTGCACCCGCCCGGCCCCCCCTCAAATTGTAGCTGAGCTGGTCCTTAAAGTAAACAGACCCATGGCACATGACGCTGCTTCCTATGGTGGCCTCCACCACTCTGGTGGCAGGCAAACATGGACAGAGGGCTCCTTGGCATATGCTCCCAGACATCCCCTCTCAGTGACTCCAGTACTTGGGACATGATGCTGCTCCCTGGGGAAAATCCTCTGCATGTCAGCCCCAAAGGTGGTAGAACTGGGCTGTTATTTTTCCCTAGAAACATAGGAATGGGAAAAGTTAATAACAGTTGTCATTTGATTGCATGGTAATCTGGGAGCCATGTGTGAAAGGAGACAAGCAACTTAGGCTGCCTGACAATGCCTTCCATGAGTGTGAGGAAGGAACGTGGGAATGCTGTGCCTACCTATGTGCCATGCAGGTCTTTCACGTAACTTCCAGAAACCTCCTCCTTCCTAAATGACAGCATCCGCCCACAGTGAGGGGAGGAAGGTAAACTGTTTCAAATGTCCATCTGAATCTTTCTGGAAAATGGGCCATTTCTCTTTATAAGACCTTTTAGCACCTCCCCATCTCATGCGTGTTTTCAGTCCAGCAGCAGCAGACATTTTCTTTCCATGCTAGAAGCTGCTGACTTGTCCTTCACCGCAGAGTTTCTGGCTGTAGCCATCATTTCCGTTCGATGGCTCTTGGGACATCTTTATTCCAGACACTATTCCCAAGAGTGCTGGACCACTGAGCTTTCCTTCATTTCCCTCCTGACCTTTTATGTTTCATGCTGCTTTGATAGATTTATCCCTTCCTCTCATTTAAATCCCTCCTTCCTCTCCCTCCTACTGATCCATTCATTCTAACTTCTCTATACACCAAAGGATGGAATTCTCTTAAAATTATTTATAGGAGGATACTTTTTTTTAATAAAGATTTTATTTATTTATTTGACAGACTAGTAGGCAGAGAGGCAGGCAGAGAGAGAGAGGAAGAAGCGAGCTCCCCTCGGAGCAAAGAGCCCGATGTGGGGCTCGATCCCAGGACCCTGGGATCATGACCTGAGCCGAAGGCAGAGGCCCCAACACACTAAGTCACCCAGGCGTCCTAGGAGGATACTTTTGTATGTTTCACCTAAGTCAACATTTGCTGAGAAATTTCAGTGCCTAGAGAATTTTTGTATCACATACTGTACAAAACCACACTCTATCCCTGCCCGTTTCTTCTCATTTCTGTTTGCACTTCCATGTCCTACATATTGTAGGAATTCTTCATGTCACTATATCAAAGCCACTCCCTCACCTGTGGTTTCAAAAACTTCTACCAAGCCACAAGTCGTGTAATCATGCCCCACATCCAATTTCCTCCCTGTCTCAGCCTTGAATGCCTCCTACCCAGCTCTGAGCCTTCTCTTGCCTTTAGTCCCCACCAGTGTGATCCACGCCCCCATTCCTGTCAGAATCCCACCCCATCGCTCACTTTTCTTTGTTCCCTGTGGGTGTTCTTTTCTCCTCTTCCTTCTTCAGTCAGAGGGAACTGAGGCACCACATGAGTGAACGTCATTCCCAAGGAAAACAGATTTTTGGCTCTGACCAGAAAATCCATTTTTCAGCATGAATAACACAACTCTCCATCATTTTACCTTTGTCAATTTTTAAGCAATAGCTTAAGCAGCAGTAGGTTGTTTGGGGCAGCCAGGAAAATGAGCTCTGGCCCTTGTGCTCCAGACTAAAGGAAATCAGACAGCAGGCCCAAAGGCAGGAGCATAAACTCTCCACTTCCGATGTTTTTCCTTTCCATTTGGTTTCCATGGGACCCTGTGTTGGGGGCAGGGAGGGCTTCTAAAAGGACCAGGATGTTCTCCAGCAAAACAAAGGTCCAAATTTCAGGATGGCAAAAAAGAGAGAGAGAGAGAGAGAGCTCATTATAGAAATGGATGAGGGACAAGAACCGAAGAATTTTGCATGCCTAACATTATCAGAAACTACAAACCAAGGCTGATTTTGTGAGTGCCTTGTTGTCTCCCATTTCTACCGAAGTGCTGTTCATAAGAATTATCAAAATCCAGAAGAGGCTGCATCTTTAGGATTTGGAAGTGTTTTCCAAACACTAGCTCACAACCTAGAATTGCAATGTCGCGTTTTGGGGACTGAGATGGAGAAACTCCTCTCCTTCTTTAGGGTTTTTGGTTTGTTTGTTTGTTTGTCTTTTGGTTTTTGCTTTGTTTCGTTTGAAATTTTATCCTGGCCTGTAATATTTTATGTGCTCTCCTCTGGGTCTTAAACAGTCTTGTGTCTTAGCTAGCCAGCAGGCTCCTCTGAGTCATCCATGTTTTCTGGGATTCGACACTGTGATCTACGACTGAAATTCACTAAAAGGAAACAACCACGAGCTAGAAATGGTCACGGCAAGCGGGAACTCCTAAGGTCCTCCACTTTGATGAGCAGCTGAGTCTAACAGACTAAACAAAGTTGGGGAGAAGGCACAATTTGTCTTTGCCATCGTGCCTTCCCTTTCAGGCTCAGCTTTTCCCCCATTTTGGCACCAGCCTGAGACACCATCTTATGTCTTGTCTTTGCAGGACCTGTTAGCTAATTGTCGACACATTGTGGAGTTTGTCTTTGCTAGCTCCAAGACAGTGATGCCTTCAAGAGTATTTGCATTTTTTTAATATTTTATTTATTTATTTGACAGATCAGAGTAGGCAGAGAGGCAGACAGAGAGAGGGGGAAGCAGGCTCCCTGCCGAGCAGAGAGCCCGATGCGGGGCTCGATCCCAGGAACCTGAGATCATGACCTGAGCCGAAGGCAGAGGCTTTAACCCACTGAGCCACCTGGGTGCCCCAAGAGTATTTGCATTTTTACAAAAGCTTCTTGGAGCTGGAATCTCTAAGGGCGGGCTATGAAACATAGTAACATGTAGTGGGAAAAAATGGTGTTGATTTTCTTGTGTGTGTGTGTGAATTTCTAAAATCACACTATACAGGAGATACACCCACCCAGGGGTGTGGTGGCCAAGGAAGGAAGAGCCGTGGGAGCACTTACCCCATCATGTCACAGTATGCTATGCTAGAAGTTTAACATTAAGCATGTAAGACATTCATCTATTCATTCCAAAGAATTTGAGCTCCTCCTACGTGCCAGGTACCATCCAGGTACTAGAAATACTGCAGCAAACAAAACTCACAAAACTCACTGCCCCATGGAGTACATGGAGGGCATGGAGTACATATTCTGGAAATAATAATAGAAACAGTAAAACAAAATTTGTGCTTCTGTTTTTTCTGTGATACTGTAAAGAACATTCAAGGTTTTAGACAAGATAGACAGTAATAAGAGTGTAATCCCATGGGCAGATCTGCCCCTAGCAGGGCACTTTGAGGCCCACCACTTGCCTCCTCTCTCAATCAGACTCCCTGGAGAAGTGGATCTGAGAGCAGAACTGAATTCCTCTAAAAAGCCGGGCTGTTTTGATCCCTTTATAACATATCTTTAACTGAGCTTCAGTTCCTTCCTCTGTAAAATTGTATCTGACCAGGGATCATGGAGAAGTTTAAGTGATACAATAGGTAAGGAAACACTTAATACGGTGACTAGTGTAAAGTACGTAAGAAATTCATTTTATTCTCCCCAAAGACCATTCCTGTTCTGTGACAGAACCGTGCATTTGAATCAAGTTGCCCTTTTGCTCCATCCTCCTCTTCCCCCTTCATCAGGGATCTTCTTCCACTCCTGCTTGACCTGGCAAATGCTGCTTGTCCCTCGGAATCCTTCCCAGTCTCCCCGACAGGGCTGACCCTCCTCCTCTTTATTTCCCAGCGCTGGACACATGCCCGCCTTAGAGCAAATAGCAGCTTTCGTGGTAACTATTCATGTTTCTTTCTCCTTCACTAGACTTTCAATTCTTGAAGGGCAAGGATCAAAGCTTTAATCTTCTTTTTCAAGTTTATAGCTCGGTCACATGCCAACCGCAGGGCCTAAGAGAAATAAATATTGGTGGAGAGAATAAATAAATAGATGATTATCTCATTAGCTTTTAGTCACTCTAGTGCTCCAACTGCTCTTACTCCTTCTAATAGGGACATGGTGTACTTGGGTGCCAGAGCTTGCCATATAAGAAATCTGTTTTCTAAATCCTGAGAGGGGAAGGCAACTGTTCAGTAGGCTTCCAGGCCCTACTTGCCTCTCTGCCTTCAGAAGCTGGGCATCACAGCCACCACACTTTGGCCTCCCTGGGCAGACATGGGGGATACTAGCTGCCAGAATTAGAGCCCTCACATTAATGTCCACTCACCTGAGCTCACCACCATCAGAGAACTCCAATTCCAGAATACTCCATCGTCACTGGAGGAAAGCTGATCCCATGTTCCTGACAATAAGCCCACAGCACTGCAGGACCCCAAGGACCTCTTAAATCAAAAATATGAAGTGCTTCCATGGTAACTTTTTTTCTCATAACGTGTACTTCACTGACTTTTAAGTCTTGGAAAATTGGTGGCACTCACATACTGTGATACGGCACTGGCCCCACATTTTTTAGCAAGACTTTCAAGATCCTCTGGAAAGTGATAGCAAATTACCTTCCTGAGCTTCTCTCTTCTGTGCACCCCACGTCCTTTCTGTTCCTACTACCCAGGCACCTCTGCACCTCAAGGAAGATGCAATAGGGTTTTCAGTTGGTTCTAAGTTCTTCCAGGACTGGCTGCTATAACAGTGCCATGGGCGCTGAGAAATCTCAGCATGGCCATTCCTCCCAGCT
Source organism: Meles meles (assembly GCF_922984935.1). Lineage (NCBI taxonomy): Eukaryota > Metazoa > Chordata > Mammalia > Carnivora > Mustelidae > Meles > Meles meles. The sequence continues at coordinate 88,111,736 of NC_060070.1, read as the reverse complement.
GTCGATTTTGGACTGTCAGCTCTGAAAGAATGCAGAGCCTGGGAGAGAAAAGGCCATGAACCCATCTCCTTCACTGCAGCTTTTCGAACAACCCTCTCCCCGCCCCTCACCCCTGCTGTTGCCTTCTCATCACCTCCTCTGTTGGAGGCAATTTGGGGGATCCCCCAGGCAGGCTTCCATGTGGTCTCCGTGGCGCTCTCCTCAACCCCCACTCCATTCCAGAGAGATTTGCTCCCTCTACCCCCTGTTGCTGTTTCATTGGCAGTGAAAAGCACACATTGTCAGAACTAGGCACAGATCAGGGGCAGGGGAGAGGTATGGCGTGAGTCCCTTGGCTCCCCGTGGGCTTTGCTGGATGAAAAATGCCCCTTGGTTAACGTGTCTTGTACAGCAGAGCTCATCTTTCCGAGTCCCACCCAAACCCGTTCCCAGGCCGACCCGGTTCTGGAGTATGCAGGGCAGATGAGGAGACAAAGCCAAGACGTGCCCATTTGCTTCTGATTGGAAAAGGGTGGGGCATCTTGCGTGCCTCACCATTCAGACATTCTTCATGGTGCTATTTTTATCAACAGTAATCATTAAATTGGTGTCAGATGGGCTGGTCCGGTTCCTCACCCCGAGGCCTGGTGATGAGACTCCACGGGTTTTTTCCAGGCAGGAGGAGATGTGGTATGTGGCCCATATGAATGGGTGTCCGGAACCTGGGGCCTCACAGCAAACCCCTCTTGCCCTGGATTGTGTTCATGTGGCAATTAGAGCAAGGCTCATTTTCACTCCTGGTTCATTCCTGACCTGATTCATTTAACACACATCTGTTGAGCACCTTCTAAATGCTAGACATTGAACAAGATACTAGGGATTCACGAAGATGTAATCTCTACCTCCTAGAAACATGCCTGTCACCAGAAAGGATTGTCATGTGAAGTGACAGTGTCTACTGGGATGTGCGTGTTACCGATGCACTGATAGGTACATAATAGAGGGAGGATTCATGCTGCCTGGGCCTCAGGGAAAGCTTCTCGGGGTTGGTGACACTCAGCAGGGCTTCAAAGATAAGTAGAATTAACTGGATGAAAACATGGGGGAAAGGAACCAAAACTTTTAAAAGAGGCATAAAAAAACAAGTCCATAGATTCACCCAAAACCTAGCTGTGTTTTCAGCTGTCACTTAGGGATCCCAGGCATACACCTACATTGACCCTCGCTCTGGGAGGCTGGGAGAAAGAGGTCTATGGTGCAGAAATGCCACCTGTTCACTATGCCATCCCTGGCTGTCCTGACTCTGGATTTCAGAATTTGGCCCCTGAGCAGGGCCCAGTAGCAAGGATAGCAACCCAGAATGTTGGAGTTAGACATGACCTAGGAGCCTCCATCACAACCTTCTCATAGATCTTTCGATGGAGAACCTAACCTCAGAGTAAGCACCAAGGCCCCTCTCTAGACACAGGAGACAAGGATGAGTCATTATATGGAGACTAAGAGTAGAATTTTCTAGATTCTGTATCTTTCAGTCTGGACCGTACCACATTTAACTAAATGCCTGGAAATCCAGCATGAAATTGGATAGAAATCCAAAACGGGGCATAGCAGGAAAATGGGGAGAGCCGTGGTACCGAATGATGGCAGAAAGTGCATTTGCAGATGTTCTTGGCAATTCAGGGCCTAGCGCTCTGGTTCTCATTTCCTCTGACCAAACATTCCAAACTCCACCCCCCACAAGTCACATGCCTGCACAGGCACAGCCCTGCAGGGTGCAGGTTGTCGCTGGAAGGGCCTCCTTTCTGGGTCAGTGGCCAGCTGGAAGAGCCCAGGGCCACCTGTCTGGTCGGAGGCTCTCTGTCGTGAGCCTCTTGGAGCCAGGACTGGCTTTGTGGTCCACCTAAAGTGACAGTGATATTAATGGGATCCTGATGCCATGACTGAGGCCATTTCCCCGTGTCTCCAAATAGGAATGAGAGAAGAAATGTCCTTAGGACGACAAGAGGCTTTTGAAATCTTCAAGAGGGACCACGCTGACAGCGTTACCATCGAAGACAACAAGCAGATTTTGAAGCAGAGGTAAGGCTGGCTCATAGGGCCGCTGGTCCCCCAAAGCTTAGCCGGGCCAGTCTCAAGGAAACTTGCTATTCCATTGTCCCTAACCTGCTTAACCTAACTTCTAAAAGAAAGGCCTGATGTGTATTTAGCTTCACAGTGCATTGTGTCCAGCCCGGCAGGACTTTCCTACATGGGAACCTCCTCGTCCCTGTACTGCTGGGGTATGCAATATCAGGGCGGGGTCTGTCACTGGCAGCACCAACTTTGTCTCCCGTTCTCCCCTGTTACACTAATTCCTATCTGCCTGTGACTTTGTCCATGTCATACTGTTCCAAAGACAAAGGAAAAAAAGTCTGTAGACCAAATTATCATCTCAGAACTCTGGACCCTCCAGCTGCTGCAGCCCTGGGCTTCCTACTCAAAGGAGTAAAAGTGTGCACGGCCTGTGACCCAGAGGCCTCTGGTGTATTCTCTAGCCGGAAGCAGAGCGGGCAGCAGCGTCTGCTGAGATACCGTCAAGCTGGCCTCTGGACCCTTTAGAAAAAACTTCAGGGTACATAGTTCATCGGCAGTTTAGATGCGTAGCTGCAGACTGTGGCAGACAGAAAGACGGCCAGGTGCCTGGGTCGAGAGTTCAGAAGAGAATGTTCTAGCCTGTGAACTCTTAAACTGAGTCACACGTGATTCTGGATCTTAGCACACAAACACTTGGAAATTTTCAAAACCAATGCATTGAATTAAAATGACGTCCAGGTTTGGGAGTCATATGCTTATAAATGCTTCAAGGAAGCCTAAGGAGTGGCCAAGCTCAGGGAAACAGGTGGAGACGCAGGGGTCTAGAGGGTAGAAACAGGGGGAAAGCTCTAAAGGGCAGGGAGGGAGAGGAGGCTGTGAAGGAGGCTGAGAGATCCAGCGAGGGAGATCCAGGGAGTTCTGAGGAGCAGAGGGAAGCTGAGAAACGGAGAGAGAAGCAAAGGAGACCCAGGAGAACATGTTGAACTGAAAACCAAGAGGGGAGGTGACTCCAAGAAGCATGCTGTGAGTGGTGTCCAGCGCTAGAAAGAAAGAAGCAGGGGAGGCTGGACCCAGTGCACCGAGCAAACAGGTGACCACGGACCATGGGTCCGAGGGCTGGGACTGAGGGAGCACGTGAAAAGGAGCTGAGCAAATGGAGCACGCGTGAACATGTGTTCAAAAGTCTGTGATAGACGACAAACATTCGAAGGAGGGAAAGGGGAGGCCTAAGGAGAAGAGAGGTTTGTTTCAGAACAGGAGAGAAGTGGTGAACAGTGCAGGCCACAGAAGCCAGCCTTGTGGAGAGAGAGGCAGACAGACAGACAGACCAGGAGAAGGACTGACGCAGCAAGGCCTCAAGAAAAAGGTCTGGGGAGGGAGGGCCTCAAAGATCCCAGTGAGGTGAGCCTGGAGAGAAAAACCAGGCAAGACAGGACTGCCATTGATGCCCTTGGAAGCGAAGGGAGGAAGTTAAAGATGGCCTCTATTTTCACAAGTTGAAGTGGAATAAGAGTCGTGAGGGTAGTGGCAGACGTGGTGGCAGAGGTCTCATACAGATGTCACAGGGAACAGGAAAGAAGGAAGAGCTGAAAAAAGAAAAGGGAAGGCAAGCAGCACTGAGGGCCCAGCTTGATGGTTAACCACTGGCTTTCTCACTTTGGTGCCTTATGAGTGGGGGTCTCAGATCACTTTAGGAATCCAGCAGTGGTGGGCGGGGTGTAGCCAGGAGCAGCCAGTCCAGAGCGCTGTGGTCCCCTTAGTCCATGCAAGTGCATGCGGCCCCTGCGGCCCAGTGCTTCTGCTTCCAGGTCTGTCTCCCCAGAAGCTCTCCCGTGGGCTCCGAAAGGGACATACGCAAGGGTGTTCTCAGCAGCTCAGTTTGTGGCTGAGGAGAACCCGAAGCCTGGGTGTCCATCCCCGAGGAAGCAACGAGGTAAAATCTTGCGGCAGCTGCCCATGAAGTCAGGAGCAATGGATGAATGTACACACACCAGCACAGACAGCACTAAGAATGCACAATTCATGGAGACTATAAATAGACGCACCCAAAACGAACAGAAGAGCCAAAGGTGAAGATAGACTGTCACTTGCTTTAACCATAAGAATGGTTACCTGTGTGAGGGAGCAGAATGAGAGCAGGACGGGGTGGTGGGAACGAATAAATGAATAAAACAAGGGCTGGGGGAGAAAATAAAGTACCTCTAGTGAAAGCTGAGGACACTCCCTGTGGAAAAATGGCCGTATGCTCACCCACACAAATTTTAGCAAATGAACCCCGGGATTTCACAAACCTTCTAACACATATCCACAGTAAGCCCTGATTTTCTGGGGTAGTCAGTTGGATGTGTTGGAGCAGAACACCTGTCTGTCTGAAGATGAGCATGTCACACTAGCTGCCTCATCCAGTACAGGGCTCTCAACCTTGTCCTTCCCCGGGGCTTCAGAGCTTACATTAGTGCCTGATAAATCTGGCTTTATAGGAAAATGACCCACGAAACTTGAAAAGCTCCCAACACTGGGCTCATCCCTCAAATACTCTAATTTAATTAGGTAGGAGACTAAGCATCCATTTGTCTAAAGATTTCAACATGAAAGCAGGTTTGAAAACCACCAGCTGAACAGCGTCCAGAGTCCCGGAGCTCCAGAATCTGAGGCAGGATCCCCAAACTCTACAGATAAAACCAGTTCCCAAGGGATTCTTTTGCACACTCAAGTTTAAGAAACACAAGCTTAGAAAGAATTCTATTTTTTAAGAGTTCATTTATTTGAGGGGCACTTGGGTGGCTCAGTGGGTTAAGCCTCTGCCTTCGGCTCAGGTCATGATCCCAGGGTCCTGGGATCGAGCCCCGCATCGGGCTCTCTGCTCAGCAGGGAGCCTGCTTCCTCCTCTCTCTCTCTCTCTGCCTGCCTCTCTGCCTGCTTATGATCTCTCTGTCAAATAAATAAATAAAATCTTTAAAAAAAAAAAAAGAGTTCATTTATTTGAGAGAGAGAGAGAGAACATGAGCAGGGGACAGAGGGAGAGGAGAAAAGTAGGCTCCCCACTGAGCAAAGAGCCTGACATGGGGCTCGATTCTGGGACCCCAAAATCATGACCTGAGCCAAAAACAGATGCTTAGCTGACTGAGCCACCCAGGCACCCCAAGAATTATTCTGGAATTGGTATGTTTCCTGGTTTTGGTTTATACTCGAGTTTAGGTCTGTTTCCAGCGGGAGGGTGGGTTGGGATGGTGGGGCTGAAGGTGCGGTCTTTCAAAGCCTCTTAATACAGAGCTCACTTAACTCTAGTAAGGTTCTGACAACCCTGTGACAAATGTGCTTTTGAGCTGAAACACATCCAATCAGATAGGATGGGCTGGTAACACTGGTGGTCCCATCTTGCTTGTGGCCATAGAACAAGGGAATTAATGAAACTCACACAAAGCTTTGAAAGTGTTTTTCCCAGCAGTTAATCAGTCTTTTTAAATCAAATGAAAAGTCAGGAAGACCAAGCCCACATTTTTAAAAAAATGTCTACATCTGTTTAATGTTATTGTAATAACAATCATTAAAGGAATATTTGGTACTGGAGGGGTGTAACCCAGGGTCTACTCCTGTCTCAGGATTGGAGCTTTTGTTTGCATTCCTGGAGAGCATTCAGTTACTAAGTATTACATGCTCATAGCTGCTTGAGGCAGAAGACTAAGAGAAAATGTTTTTCTGTGAAAAGAAATAGCTAAAGCCCTCTCTTACCGCAGACATCAAAATAGGGTCCCACAGGTGCCAATGGGGGCAACTTCCACACCGCCCTTACCTCAGGAAGCAGTCTTCCATAACCCTGATCCCCTCCAAGCATCTGTTACTGGTCTCCCTGGTGATGGGAAGCACCACGCACCCCATCTGCGGGAGGGCTGGCCAGTCCTAGGAATGCAGACATGCTCCACAAGATTTTAGTCAGGATGATGCTAAATGCCTGTTTCCTCACTCTGCTCCCAGGAGACTTCCTCAGAGAAAGTCTCACCCTCTGGTAGCCCCAGCAATGAGACCGCAGTCTCCTGGCCTGCCATTCATTCCCAACTTTTCACATCACATCACTCTACCATCCAGGTTTCCAATCTTGGGACATTGTGTTGGCAAAGGGACTCATTGCCCCCACACAGGAACCTGGGGGCAGCTCAGCCTCTCTAGCCCATGGCAAGGGGCTCCTAAGCCCAAATGAAGGAACCGTCGGTGGCCCTGGATCCCTTGTGACTGCTCAGTTCCCCCAGAGTGCAAGGGTTGACTTGGAGCCGCAGGAGGGGTCCATAAGTGGCTCACATGTACACACCCGTGTTAGTGGATGGAAAGATTTTCTTCCCCATCTTACCTGGACCCTTTGCTGTCCTCCCAGGCAATTTCTAGCATCTCCTAGCCCTAGTTCCCAGTCTGGGGGAGATCTTGCTGCCTGTCTGTGACACGAAAAACAAGACACTGGCACATTAATGGGGTGTTTACCCTTTGCTGAACTAGAGCATGTGAGCCAATTCTTAAGCTGAATTTTTTCAGTGGAAGACAACTACAATTCAAAATCACATTTTTCAGGGATGACTTATCCTTGTAGTACATGGTAATATGAAGAGAGGCTGGAGACCCCATGGTTGGCAAAGACCAGTGCCCAGGCACCACACAGCTAAGTTTCTTCTGTGGCAGGTCTTTGATTACAAACTGAGTCCCTCTGTCACAGACGTCCATTAAATAACAAAGGAAGAGATAAATAGGGAGATTAACTGCAATTGCAAACAAAGGCAATGATAGTGTGAACTCAACCCAGAAAAGTGCCTCTTCACTCCACTGGATCCTTCAGACACAGAATACAACAGCAATCTAAAACCAACAGGAAAACCGGACCGAGGCTGGAGAACAATCTCGTGGCACCATCTGGAAATAACATCCATGACAAATAGGAGTTCCCTGGTTCCTATTAGACTCCAATTTTAACTTTTATTATTTTTCCATTTGTTTTTTGTATTTACACCTTGTCTCCTGAACTAGAATTATGGATTCTGAGAGCTGAGATTAGATTAGAATCTTCCCAGCCTCCCCATAGTTTTTAAACACAGTTCTGGCCACAAAAACAGTATTCAACAATACTTCTTTGGCTCGAGAATGATACTTTGAAACTGGCTTTGAGAAGTCTTAGCAGCCAAGCAGACTCCTCAAGACCTACTTCCTAGAAGCAAGAGAATGCAATGGCAGACTTCTCAAGACTCAGAAAAGGAACAGCTCAACAAGACACAGGAGGGGGCAGCCATCTTGATGGGAAACAAGATGGAATAGAGAAGAAGTATTGGTTTTAAGGAAAAGGCTAAGGGAAATGAAAGGTGGATCTTCACGGCAATACAACAGAGAGAGCTAAGGTGCCATGTCAGGGATGGGTCTACAGAGAAAGGTAATGGCACAGATGCAGGCCTACTCTTCCTCTCTGATAGGGAACAGTATTGCATGTCCACTCTGTAAATAATCAACATATTAAGTTAATTGCTCTAACAAGAAGACTAGGAAAGGTTTCAAGAGGAACCCCTTGCCCTCCAACGACATATTTGCCCCACTGGCCTGAATAAACCTTCCCAGAGGACGTGACAGGGAATAGACTGCAAATGCTCTTAGAGATTGAGTGGCTTATGAACACCAGCTCCTCCTCTTAGCCCATAGGTTAAAGCAGCTGCTGCCCCTGGTCCGCAGCAAATTGCCTGTGGTTCTAACTGCCCTGGGGCAGAGCCAGGTGTCTTGCTTCCTCAGCTGCTCCCCCAGTGGGGACATATCTCTGCCTGACACACACCAAGGGCAGGATGGAATTCTCCCAGGAGCTGCTGGTCTTGAAAGTCACATGACATTCTACCTCAACTCCCATCCCTTTTATTCCCCCTGAAGATTGAGAAACTCAGCAACTATCCTAGGTGTCCTTGACCACGGACTTGCAAGGATCCTTCCTCTGACCCCTTGGTTTGCTGAGAAGATGATACTCATCATTCCTGTCTGTGGTTGCTGCTTCCAACACACAATCCCACGTCACAGTTCATCACCCAAGCAGGTCCCCACACTGCCGGGCAGTGGTCATGATCTAGGTACAAAGGACATCTGTATGCATGTACTTCCCACATCAACCCACCCCCGAAAGCCATCTCATATTAATCTTACAAACAAGGACTCTCAGATTCATCTGGACATTGAAGTCCAAGTCTCTGCATCCCAGGGAGTGCCGTCTGCATTGCACACCGTGCCTGTGTGACGTGCTCCCTCACACACTGCCGCTTGCATGCTGCAGATAGTATAGAGTGCTCACGAAGTACGTGCCCCTAGTCTAAGCTCCAGGGAGAGAAGTGTGAATTAAACAGCTGTGGCCACTCTCTTTGAGGCGCTTACGACATTGAGAAAGGGGACAAAGCACGTCAGCAGGCAATTCCCAATGGTGTGCCCGTGATGACAGAAGTTCAGAGTTCTCTGGAACACATGGGGCTGCAGATCTGCACAGCCCTACAGAGAAAGAGACATCTCTGCTGCACCGGCAGGGTTAGGTCAAAATTAGCCAGACATCCCATGCAAAGGGAACAGCCCCCAGGTGAACCAATGTGACACTTGATGGAACTGAGACCATTTGGACCACCCTAGAAAGGCCGGGGAGGGGGGTTTGTTAGAGAAGATTCTGGCAAAGTTCACACCAGCCAGAGCATGAAGAGTTTATTAACCCTGTTAAGGAATTTGGGTTTTGTCCTATGGTCCCTGGGGAGCCCTTGAAGAGTTTTAAGCAGGAGACTTATAAGATCAGGTATGCATTTAAGAAGGCTCACACCAGGCACCTGGGTTGCTCAGTAGGTTAAGCCTCTGCCTTCGGCTCAGGTCATGATCTCAGGGTCCTGGGATCAAGGCCTGCATCGGGCTCTCTGCTCAGCAGGGAGCCTGCTTCCCCCTCTCTCTCGGCCTACTTGTGATCTGTCAAATAAATAAATAAAATCTTTAAAAAAGAAGGAGGAGGAGGAGGAGGAGGAGGAGGCTCACACCAGCTCAAGTGTGGGAATTGGCCTAAAGGCAGATAACATGAATGCAGGGAGCCACTCAAGTCCTTGTCCCTTGGGATAATGGGGTGAGGGAACTGTTCCTTCTCTGAGGCAATGAGAGGAGGAATGAAACCAGGTGGAATGCTGTGAGAGATACAGAGGACTAGGATAGAGGGGAGGACAGGGAATGGATGCGTTGAGTGAGGATGGCAGTGGAGGGAGGGGCAGGAGCACGTGGGTGAGTGCCCATCCTGGACGGTGAGATGAGGAAAAGTAAGAGAAAGAAGAGGGATTTTTGGAAGTGGCGGGGGGGGGATCAGTTCCTCAGGTGTGTTTGTCAAGAAATAAAACGGGACTGGGAGGGAGATCTGGGAGCTGTCTGTAGGGATGACAAGTGAAGGCACTGGTGTGTTGGGGTGTCTGGAGAGAAGAGGTCACACAGGGAGAGGGTCACGACAAAACCCTGCCCACACCTGATTCACAGCATCTAAGGAACAGCTGCAGAAGAGGAGACAGAAGGAGCAACCAGGGCGAGAGATGGCTGATGTGACGTGGAGGCCAAGAAGAAGAAGGGTTTGCACTCCGCGGACAGTATCCAGCATGGCCCTGGGCGCACCATGGCTGCTGTAGGATCAGTGACGGCTCGGTGTCACGGGAAGCCAGGCTTGTGAAAGAGCAGCCAGAGGACTGCATTCCTTCTCCCTTCCAAGCCCAGGCCTTGCCCGGAGGTGGAGATTTCTGTGCAGTGCCGCCTGCCAGCCCCCATGCTGGAAATAACCCCCCAGCAAAGCTGCCTTCCTGAAATGAGCCATGCAGCCAACGACTCCCAGATAGGAATACCTTGGTGCCAGGAGGAGACCCTCAGGGGCGCCCGCGTTGAGTCACAGAGCCTTGTCCCTGGCCCTGCCCAAGGTACAGCCTCCCTGACATAGGCCAGGCCTCGTCCCCAGGAGCAGCAGCTGAGGCTGTCCTCCAGAGGAACAGCGCACCCTGGGGAAAGTCAGCACAAGCTGAAGCACCATGGACCCAGGCTAGTTCCCTGAGCCACTTCATTAAGGGGATGTGCCTCTTTCAGGTCAGGAAGGAGTCAGGAGTCTCCCCTTCCTAACGATCAGAGCTCAGTCTGGGGCCTGAGAGAGGGGAAGCAGGGGGGCTGAGGGCGATGTGGGCTGGGCAGGTCCGGAGATGCAGGTGGGCAAGGAGGAATGTGGCAGAAATGGGAGGCACCTTCTTTCTCATCTCTCCCGCCTCCCTGCACTCTCCTCTTCTTCTCCTCGGGGCTGGGCTTTCTCAGGGAAGAGTTTGTCTTGACAACTGGAGATCAGGAACACATGTGGGTGGGGTGGCCTGGAGCAGTGACAAGTGCAGAGTGAAGGGAAAATGGTCTCATGTGGACAGCACAGCCCTCAGCGCACACCTCTTCAGTGGGCAAGTCCATTTTAACTCAGTGCTGAGCTGCAGGGGAGAGACTGGAACAGCTCATGGCTTCTCCCGCTGGGTCTGCCAGCCCTGGCAGGGCAGCTCTTTGGAGCGGGGTTCACCTCAGCACAAAGCAGCTCCTTCCAGGACAAATGTGGGCACCACCAAGGCTTGGGGGACTCCAGCCCAGGCCCTCTGTCAGGGCTTCTCAACAGTCACTGTGGAGACGGCCTGGACTGCCTCGATATCATCCCCTTTTCTTTCTCTACTCTGGTTTGCTCCAGAATTGACATGAATTTCAGCAGCTCTGCAACCTTGTTCTCATATCTTCCTGATTCTCGAAAATCCAAATGGGTGAGTGGACGCTATGGGAGCAGGCACTATGAGGAGTCTTTCACCAAGCAGGGAAGGATTATCAAGCCCTGTGGAGTCCTAGATTCTGGGGATGGACAGAGCCAACAATCTGACAGTTAGAGTCCCCCTGCTTGGCAGAATTTACAGGATGAAAATAGCCCCGCCTTCTGAGGGGCCTGGCCCACAGCTCAGATGCTGTCTGTCTGGCAGGCAAAGGCCAGCATGAGCCCACAGAGCCCAGCACAGGGACTTAGGATAATGTCTGCTGAGCCGAATTCAGTCTGAGTGGCATCAAATGGACCTGCATTTCTCTCCCAAAGGGGACAGGCCCTAGCTGAAGAGAGCACATCCATAAATCTGTCACAAGCCTGAACACCCTAATAAGGGAACTGGGGTGGAGACCCAAGAAGCCTAGCACTGAGAGGAAATTTAGTCCCCGTCCTTGGAAACTTCCCATCTGCAGCCAGACTCGGAAAATAGCAGTGACATAATTCACACTTCTCCCTCATCAAGCAGAGGGCCGTCGCGGCACTCTGGCCTCTGCCCACGTTGTTCCCCTGCCTGGAATGCCCTCCTCTTCCCACCTCCTCTAACAGAATCCTACACCACTAAAGAACTTAACAGACGAAACAACATGATACCTGGGATTTATGGGATCCAGAAAGATTTGGGGGGGTGGGGAGGGAATGCGGAGAGAAGAGATCGTTAAAATCAAATTGCCTCAGTGTCGATAGTTGATGAAGCATGGTGGTGGGTAGAGTTTTCTAATATGTCCTATGCATCCACGAAAGCCAGGTCAATCCTACCTTGTCATGAAGCTTTCCTGACTACTCTCCACTCATGGAAAGACCCCTCCCCAGTCATACCCCAGTGGCTTAGCCAGGGTTAGCCACGGTAGCACAATGATTTACTGTAACCACTTATTATGGATTTGTTTCATAGCCTTTCAGTTGCCCTTTAAATTCCATGGCAGAGAGGAGAAGGGAAAGGCTTCTTTCCCTTTCTTTCTTAAGGGTCCCCCATGTATAGGGGACCAGACCGCATGTTTCTCACATAGACCAGATCCTACGCTGCTTTGCCAGCACAACGTTGGGCTCTCAGCAGGCATTTCATACATATTTGTTGGCAAATATGTAGAAGTCATTAAGTAAACATCAGCACAACTATCTGGCAGACTATAGATAACCATCAAAGATAATGGACATGGAGATGAACCATTAGAGACAGTGGACTCTGAAAAACAATCCGAGGGTTTTGGAGGGGTGGGGGGTGGGAGGTTGGGTGAACCTAGTGGTGGGTATTATGGAGGGCACCTACTGCATGGAGCACCGAGTGTGGTGCATAAACAATGAATTCTGGAACACTGAAAAGAAATCAAAAAAATAAAAATTTTTTAAAAAGATAATGGACAAGTTTCTAATGGCGTGCAGAGGAATTAGTACTGTTATGTAGAAAATAACCAAAACACAAAATCATGTGGATGGTATGATCTTAACTCTATAAAAAGTGAGTAGAAAAAAGACTGGTTGGAGCTCAAAATGAGCGGATTTCTGGGGAGGGGTTATGGGGATCTTTTTTTGTTTTGTTTTCATACTTTCAAAATGTGATTTAACATCATATGCAATAGGAGTCAGCATCCTTTTGTCAAGGGTCACATAGTAAATATTTTCAGCTTCACAGGCCATACAGTCTATGTCACAACTACTCAGCTCTGCCAATGTGACCTGAAAGCAACCATAGACAATATCTAAATGAATCACAGTGGCTCTGGTTCAATACGATTTTATTTACAGAAGTAGGTGGAGGCCTGGATATGTTTCACAACCGGCCATAATTGGCCAGCCTCGGACCTATTAATTAATAATCGGGAAAAAAAATATGTTATTTAAGTTATAGTAAGCAGGTATTCTCGACTATAACTAAAAGATCTTGATAATGTGATTAATAGAGAAGAGCAGGGCACAAACATTTTGCAGCTGTGCTTTATTCCAGTACCCTTGCATCATAAAACACTCAAAATTGCAAGTCATAACTCTGTGCTGGATAAAAAAGTAAAAATTCACAATACCAGTAATTCATACAAATTTTAGCTCTATTTTTAAGCCCGCTATATGTCATTTATTTAGATTTTCTTTTATCATTTTCCATAAAGTTTTAAATTATTTTAGAGAGTTCCCAGAAATCTATTATTTTTAACGCATAATTTAGGATGAACAGAAAATGGCAAATTCTTTTTTTTTTTTTTTTCTCCCTGCAGATTTTCTGAAGCGAAGGCCCTCGGAGAAAGTATAAATGAAACAAGAAGCAAAATTGGTAAGCAGATGTTATTCTGTGAGCCTCTTTCACAGACCATTTTCCTGGTGAAAATCAGGTCGTGATGTCCCTCCAAATAACCATCAGGCCGAGTTTCAGGACATCCCTGCCAAGGAAGCCGCTTTGAGAGTGCCTTTCCTTGGAAGTTTGTCATCTCCCCTACCATCCATCAGCAAAAGTGTTTTCTTTTGTCTAGAACTTGAACTTTTCATCCTCATGAAGGCCTGAGCTCTAGCATCCCAATGAGAAAGTTTTCCTTTTCCCCCAGTGTTCCTCAACAATAGCTCAACTAGTCATAAAGGCAAGACTACAGTTAAGTTTCATATTTTCAAGTGCTGTGGAACACTTCTACGCCCACCCCCCAAAAGTTTATACTTAGCATTTTGGGCACAGGCATGCATTTCTCAGCACCATTCAATAAGCTGTGGAAGGAGGAGAAGGAAAATGAGCCTCTGTGCCTTCCCAGGACACAGGCTGCCTAGCAGGGCCCCGCCATGTAGGTGAACATCCCTGGAAAGATGAGGTTAAGGCAGGAGGCAAACTCAATTAAAGTATGCTTCATATTTTTCTCAACGTGAGAGGAAAATGTTGCCTTCATCCCAAACTAGAGGACACCTAGGGACCCATCTCCCAGGCTGAGGCAGCTCTATAGAGCGGCCCCTTGTGCCTTTGCCTCTTGCCAGAGAGGCTGACTTCCTGCATCTATCTCCCTTGTCCCCACCTTCCTCCCCTCATATGTGAGGGCAGGACAGAAGTCACTGTGAGTGTCCCCATTGGCTTTTCCTACAGAATATGGAAAATTACAACAGCTTCAGACACTCAGTCCCTAAATAGGAGTCTCACATTCTCCTCTGCTGCCTGAGGCAGCCAGGCCCTGGGCCATGCCCAACACCATGCAGAGAATCTCTATAGTCTCAGGGGTTCTTAACCTAAGATCTGGGAACTCGGATGGGGGGGAATTAGCCTTTATTTTCACCAACCTCTAACTGCAATTTAGCGTATTTTCAGGGATGAATGGAGGCAGCTGACCCCAGTAGGACTAGCAACACCCGTCATCAATGGAAATTGCAGACATTTTCATTTCACAGCCCAGTGTGGCAGATGTCAAAAAATATCTTTTATACTCATCAGGACTTCAAAATTATGGTAGTTATTAGATTCAGTATTTGATCTTATTATTTGATGTATTTATATAAAAGCATATAGATATTTCTATACCACAAAAAGCTTTAAAATTTGGATAACTATTTTAGTATAACTCATTTCTCTTAAAATCCTTTTTTTTCCCCATGCTTTGTACCCAATAAATCATCATTCTGAGGGAGGGTTCATGGTTTTATCAGACTGCCAGAAGGATCCCTGGCAAAAAACAAAGATTACAAACTCCTTTCTTGACCTGGGTTCCCAAACCCCTAAAACTGCATGAAAAAGAAAACTGGGTGTTAAGGGTGTGTACATTTTTCTGGAGAGGTCTGATTATCAGAAGGGTCAGTGACCCAAACCAATAAGGAAATTGGCTCTATGTCAGTGCCCCATCAGCTATGCCAGGACTTGAGGGCTAAGGAGCAGCCCAGGCCCAGCAGCAGGACCATGCTGGCCCACCTGGCTGGATGACCTGGAAGGAAGGGAGGTAGGGTGGGAAGGAGAAGCAGGCCTCAGTGCATCCGGGATGGACTTACCTGCCTTATAGGACTCAAAGGACCCAGTGGTCTGTTTTTATCCCTGGAGGGATAAGAGGGAAAGACCTTTTATAAACTGCTTCTCCCCAAAAAGTAATATGAAGTTTTTCTCTTGAAAAATATCTCTCTCAACCAAAATAAAACCAAAGCGTTCATTCCAACACTAATGAAATAGACTCATGATGAAAGACACCAATGGCCTATACTAATATAGTTTTTCACTCTGAGTACAGGTGGTTATCACAAATAATTCTGAATTCTCCCAAGTTTTGGTGCAATATCATATGTTCATAGATTTGGTTTGCCACATTCTCAGGAGGAGGGAAGTCAGACGTTGACCTACAGTTCTGCAGGTGCTGCCCTGCCCAAGAGCCGGGTTCCGAGGGTGGTGGTGGGGGCTGTAATTTATTTCTCAGTGAGGATGATCTGGACACACAAAGAGTCCAGATATGCCAGCAGAAACCCTGGGAAGTGGACCTTTGTTTTTTCTGGGTCATAACAAGCAGAGCTCATACCAGTGTTGAGATTCAAGCATTCACAACTACCAAGAAAGTAGCTAGTTTAGTGGTCCTAATAGTCCCAATGTCACTCTTCCCTTACTTTATGCAAAGAGCAGACTAAAACCCATCCCCTGGCCACCCAACTTCCTAATGTGCATTTGATCCAAGGGGGCCCAGGTGAGGTGGATCACTGAAATTCAGCCTTATTACTGAACAAGCTGTCATGGTCCTTGACCTCAGGAAGCAGCCTGCCATCACTGCATGTCAGAGACAAGGCTAAGATTAAGGAAGTGTAAGGTGGAACTTGTACACACATTTAAATTTTAAATCTCCAAGGCAGTCTTTTTTTTTTTTAAAGATTTTTTATTTATTTCACAAGTAGGCAGAGAGAGAGGAGGAGGAAGCAGGCTCCCCGCTGAGCAGAGGGCCCCAAGTGGGGCTCGATCCCAGCACCCTGGGATCATGACCTGAGCTGAAGGCAGAGGCTTTAACCCACTGAGCCACCCAGGCGCCCCTCCAAGGCGGTCTTGAAGGAAACTGACTTCAGGAGATTTGTGACCTTTCTAAGCACACTTTTTCCTAGGGAGAAATTAAATCAAGTGGAATTTTTAGTCCCCAGTGACTGAAATCTTAGACTTAGTGAATCTAAAAGTCAGGAGGTGGGAGCTTGGCACAGATGTACCATCACATGTGCGGGATGGTGACTCAGCTCCACTCCCAAACTGTGCCACATCCTGCCTCTGGACCCTGAGGCAGGAATGGGATGCTGTGGAGTGCACATGGAATTGGCCTGCAGAGAGGAAATGAAAACTGGGTTTGTGAACTACAGATTAGCCAGTCCATGTGTTTCAAGTTCAGGTTCCTTCCTGGGTAATTTTTCTCTGACATTGTGATCTAGAACTGTCACTTGAGTGTCATCCTCAAAATTTTCTAAAGGCAAACAATTCAGTTATAACCACATAATACCTAATTTTACATGGCATAATAAGTCAACCAAAACTCCCATGTTATTTTCTTTTCTTGTAATAAGCCAACACAAACTAAGTGGGTAAACTCTTGCCACCAAATCCGTTTCTGTCCCTCTTCTGTACACCATTTACATCAATTCTGGTGTCAAATCAGTTGAAATCAGAAATGGAAGAAATAGCCAATTTAGAATCTCCCCGAAAAAAGTAGAGTCTTTGTTTCTGTAGAAGAGGTGTCTTCATTGTATTTACGCGTCCCATACACAAGAGCTTTAGACTGCATTTCACCACCTGGGCTGTGTATTTGACACATTCACATATGCCCTGCTTCCATTCATCGTATCTCTGAAACTGCAATTGAGTCCAAACTGGGGGGGAAGGAAGATAGACTGTGTGAGAAGCAGTGGCATCCACCAGGCCACTTTCACTTGCTAGAATTCTGGCATTCCTTCTTCTACACAGTGTTCTACCACTGGCAGCATTGTCTTTGGCAACAAGGCACAATGAAGGGCTGTCCTTTGGCATGAGGCCCATGCCTAGACCAGTCCAGGAGTCAGCTGCTTCAGGAGAAAGGAAAGAGCTTGATTGACAATTTCATCCTCCACTGACCCCTCCAGGCCTAAATGAAAACTAACATCACGGGATGCCACACAGAAGGGTTTTCACTAGTGGGCCAATCAGTGATCAATTCAAAAGTCACAGAAAATGTAATAGCAGTAGCTGTTAGCAGGAGGTAAAGGGAAATGCTAGAAAGCTAACAAAATGCTCTGGAAGGTTTCTTTCTCCTAACTCAACTTCGAAGAACCCCAGCCACCCCTCCCCACATTTGAACAACACTCTTTAATAAAATGTTTCTCTTACATATTTGGGCATTAAGAAAAATCATTTCTCAGATCCAGGTCTCCATCAGCAGGGTAAATAGGATGATTTTCAGTTGTGTGCCTTTCTGTACTGGGATCTTCCCTTGAGGTTTGCTTTTGGACCTGTTGGTACATGTTGATTTCTAATAGCTTATCCAGGAGTAGGAGAAAGATGACATCTGGGTCATTTTGCTAGATTATGAAGACCTGAATCAAGTATATCTTTGTCACTAGTCCCAATTAACAACTGGCCCAACAATAGCTTCCACCATGTATTAAGCACTGACTGTGTCATCCCAAACCTTGACATACACTATCTCATTTAATCCTCGCAAAGAAGAGCCATGACCTACAGGGGGACAGGAGTATTACCTTATGTCATATATTATAGATCACGATTTTTAGTCTTAATGCTTCTGAAAATCAAGATACATTTGGCCATTTTTTCAGTTTACAAACCTCTAGAATGAAGATGCGTCTTAACATTGATGTAACCTATGTTCTGTGAAATAGGGAATTATCATTATTTTGCAGATTTTAAAAAATGAAGTTTCAGTGAGGTTTCCTGCTATGTGACTAAGTGAGAATCAAATTTCATTTCTGTCCAACTCCAAAACTTTTTTTTTAACATCTTTATTTTATTTTACTTTTTTCAGTGTTCCAAGATTCATTGTTTATACACCACACCCAGTACTCCATGCAATACATGCCCTCCTCAATACCTGCCACCAGGCTCACCCATCCTCCCAACCCCCCCTTCCAAATCCCTCAGTTTGTTTCTCAGAGTCCACAGTCCCTCATGTTTCGCGCCCCCCTCCGATTTCCCCCAATTCACTTTTCCTTTCCTTCTCCTAATGTCCTCCAAAACTTCTAAATACAGTTTATGATCTCCATAAATTCAGATTGATCTGACTTTGACATTTGTTTCCGAGTTTAAAATTTTACTCAGCTGTTACTCAGGTCTTTCTTTGGCCTTAATCCGGTGTACCCAACAAAAGACTCAAACTTCACCCTAGCTCATGCACACACAGCTCATGAAGATGAAAAGGGTCTTTGTAACATGATTAACGATAGGTTGTCTTGTGCCTTTTGGGGCTCAGTTGCAGGGGCGGGTGGCGCCTGAAACACAGCCTGCCCTTGCTCTCATTTCCATGTGCTCCAGCCCAGGCTTGTGTCTGCTCTTAGGAAGGGATGACTTTTTCTGGTTTGCAGAAAGATATGCTATGGACCTGCAGAAAGATATGCTATGGACCTGCAGCAAGCCCGGTAGGATTCAGTGTCCCACATGGGTTTCAACCATTCTCTTCAGTTAGTTTAGAAAATGGAATAGTGGGGTTGTATTTACAAGCTCCTTACAACTGAGTGGGTTTACTGATGCTTCAGGAAACATGGGAGAATTTAAAGCAGTAACTTAGATGAGGTGTAGTATGAATGAGTGTCATGAAGTACTTATGCTTCATGTAAAACAGTAACCAATAAGCACTGGAGAAAGCCTGATTAAGGGCAGGCATAGAAATCATCAGTGACCACAAGATAAAAATATGTTACCACCAAGTGAAAAAATACTATATCCTCAAAACTAAGAAACGCAGAAGCCAAGACTTCCGCTCTGCCCAGCATTTCCTTGTGCACATTGCATTTGCTCCATGAGGAGAGAGATGGTTCAGAGAAAAGCAGCTGAGGGGATGAGTAGATGTTTGGCTTTAGGAAACAGCTCACCACATGCTTATTTTAAATAACAAGCTCTGTCTGTGCTTTAAAGTATTTGTGTGGTTGTTTTAAACTACATTTATCAAAAAAACTCCATTCATTTATGCTCAACTTGTATTGGCCAGGATGTTTGGCTATAAGCGTCAAAGGAAATTTACTGTCTCATGTAACCTGGAAGAAGTACAGTTGGCTTCACATGTACCTTCTTTTCCTCCTCCTCTTCTTCCTTTTCTGTTTCTCCTCCCCTGCTCCACCCCTCCTTCCATTTCTCGGTTCTACTTGACTAAGTTCCTTGATGGCTTAACCCCATTTAGTGACAAGGTACCCCTGAAAAATCTCAGTTTACCTGGCCTGTGGAATTCATAATCCCAGTGAATGAGATCTTTCCCAACAAAGTTGGCAAAAAGTCCCTGGAGTGAGGACACTTAGCCTGGTTTAAGTCATGTGTCCATCCCTAAAGCAATCCCTCCTGCCAAGAGGAATGAAACATGTTTGTTGGTTGGGCCTGGAAGCTCCACCCATTCCTCAGGTTGCGGGGAAGGGGCGTTAATCCACCTGCACCACAGAAACTGAACAAGATTTGTAAGGAATTGAAGAGTTTTCTTTCTCCAAAGGAAGGAACACTGGGCACACAACAACCAAGTTCACTACAGGCCTTTCAGAAATGTGTCTGTGGTTTGAAACAGAAAAAATATCTGTAAGGGAATGAATTGTAGGTCCTATGAGAAAAGATAACAGTTAAAGTGATTTATCCTATACAAAAGATAGCTGTGCACGGGAAATTTAAAAAGCTGGTTTTAAGTATCAGTGCTTCTGTTATGATGGAAGAAATGAAGAATTACATGTGAAAAAATAACCAGGCTGGTAAGAAAATTGAGATTGGGGCGACCTTTCAAAACCCATGCAACTTTATAACTGGACCTCTAATGAAACCAATTATAATCCGAATAAAAATAATGCTATAAACAGAAGGACGTGTTAAATTTAGATAGGGAAACACTATATAAAACATCGGGTTTGTTGTCCAGTTTGAGGCTTCGCGATAGAAGAGGGGGCGTCAGGAAGGGTTGAGGTGCGGAGTTACGGAAACGTGACCAATACCCACAAAGATCGGAACTGCCGCACAACAAGAAAGCCCACTGACCACGCTGGACTAAGAGAAGGAATGCTGTGTACAGTCCTGTGCTTCTCTACAGCCCAAGGGGGCTCAGCTCTGCAAGCTGACTTTTTATTTGGTGATATTTTTCCTGGTTGTGCAAAAACATTAACTTAATAGTGAAAAAATCCTTTATGAGCAGATGAGGCTCCTGCGTGAGGTGGATTTCTACCAAAGGAACATATTCATAGTCGAGCTGACTGTGTATGACACAATGTCATACAGAGGGACCAACAAGTCATAATTCACCTTTCAAGGGTCTGAAAAAGGAAGAAGATAATTTTCACTTGTATTGAAGAAAACACAGTTCACCGTGGGAAAAGACATTGTGTCCAAAAGGTAATTAAATGGATAGAGACTCTAGGAATCTTATTTAGAAACAGGAGAGGTGGGCCTCTTTCTGAGATGGCTCAGGGCAGCTAGAAACAAAAAGGGCAAAGCTGATTTCTCGAGGTCCCTCCTGCAGCAATCTGGAACACTGAAACTCCAAGACAGGCAGTTACGAGTGACAGCCCATAACCAGCATGACTGATGTCTTCACGGAATGAACTGAGTGCTCTGCTGTCATAGTTTGGAGATCAAACAAACAAAAATGATCTGAACAAGCTGGGGAGCTGGAGAGTATGTTAACTGACAAGAGGTAACACTAATAATTGTCATGTATAAGGAAGGAAGCCATGATTTGGTTCGAATGACAGCCAAGAAAGATGGATGACTGCTCTCCTGGCATCCTGACAGGGTGGTCTTACATTAATGAAGGACCAGCGTCTGGGATCTGGCCTTTCTGGATGGGTTCAGGAAAGTCATGCCAATGAAACTCACTATAAACTGAAGAAGCAAGTGTTAAATGGACCATGGAAGGTGTCCCTTTATAGACGGGAGCTCCCCGTCTATATATATATATATATATATATATATATATATATATATATATATATATAGTTTATATATGTATATATATAAACTGCCTCCATCTGGGGCATCTTCTCTTAAGAAACAAAGTAGATTAGTTATTGGAAGGCTGTCACATAGGCAGCCCTCAGCACAAACAGAATCAAAACAAAGAAAAGAGCTTTGAGAGCCAAGTTCTCACAGTCGTGGTGAAGCCTCCCAGGGTGTCCATTGCCCACAGGAGCAAATATCCCTTGAGCTCACCAGGCCCCTTCTGTGAAGAAGAACCCTTTCTCCAGAAAAGATAAAATACCATTCATTAGGGTTCTACTTCCTGTAATTATTCCCCATTCCCGCTTCTCAAAGATGAAGTCCACATCACTTTGAACTGTGCTCTGGGTTCTAGAAACAATCCCTTTTAGTTTGTTTTTTTAAATTTTCAGAACTCGAAACCCAGTCAAGCTAGCTCAAGCTTAGGAGGCAAAAATCTCCTCAGTATGTAGTAATAAGAGCTGAGACCTGTGCAAGCTGAAATGGGAGCCAGAACCGGGACCCAGGGGGACTTCAGGAACCAGAGTGGCTCTGGAGCCCAGTGCACCCTCCCCAGGCCTTCCTCGGGGTCTCTTGCCACCTCTTGCATGCCTATTCTTACAACCTGCTGGTTTTGCTGACCATAGGCCTTGTTCTCTCATCTTTGGTTTTCTCTGGCCCCAGCTGGACCTGAAAGCATCCTTTAACACTCTGTCCCCAAGGTGAATGGGCTCATTATTTGCCTATTTCTTAGCTCACAGTTACAGGAAAAAGAACTTGAGTGGCCTGCTCTATCCTTTCTAGGCCTCCAAGACAGCAGCTACAGGTCAGCTTAAGAATGTGCTGTCTTGGGGCGCCTGGGTGGCTCAGTAGGTTAAGCCGCTGCCTTCGGCTCAGGTCATGATCTCAGGGTCCTGGGATCGAGTCCCACATCGGGCTCTCTGCTCAGCAGGGAGCCTGCTTCCCTCTCTCTCTCTCTGCCTGCCTCTCTGTCTACTTGTGATCTCTCTCTGTCAAATAAATAAATAAAATCTTGAAAAAAAAAAAAAAAAAAGAATGTGCTGTCTTGGGGCGCCTGGGTGGCTCGGTGGGTTACGCCTCTGCCTTCAGCTCAGGTCATGATCTCAGGGTCCTGGGATCGAGCCCCACATCAGGCTCTCTGCTCAGCGGGGAGCCTGCTTCCTCCTCTCTCTCTGCCTGCCTCTCTGCTTACTCTTGATCTCTCTCTGTCAAATAAATAAAAAAAAAAATAAATCTTTAAAAAAAAAAAAAGAATGTGCTGTCTTATGTAGTGAAAAGAAGAGCCATCTGTACCCCAATGTTTATAGCAGCAATGGCCATGGTCGCCAAACTGTGGAAAGAACCAAGATGCCCTTCAACGGATGAATGGATAAGGAAGATGTGGTACATATACACGATGGAGTATTATGCCTCCATCAGAAAGGATGAATACCCAACTTTTGTAGCAACATGGACGGGACTGGAAGAGATTATGCTGAGTGAAATAAATCGAGCAGAGAGAGTCAAGTATCATATGGTTTCACTTATTTGTGGAGCATAACAAAGAACATGGAGGACATGGGGAGATGGAGAGGAGAAGGGAGTTGAGGGAAAGTGGAAGGGGAGATGAACCATGAGAGACTATGGACTCTGAAAAACAACCTGAGGGTTTTGAAGGGGCGGGGGGTGGGAGGTTGGAGAACCAGGTGGTGGGTAATAGGGAGGGCACGTATTGCATGGAGCACTGGGTGTGGTGCAAAAACAATGAATACTATTACGCTGAACATAAATAAATTAAAAAAAAAAAAAGAATGTGCTGTCTTGAGGTCAGAAACCCACTGCTGGTCCAGGCAGCCAGGGAGGAAAAGAGGTCTCAGAAAAAGGCCACCTAGGCAGCAGGGGAAGTTTTTTTTTAAAAAAGGAGGATTGGTAGAGCAGGCACAGGAATTGACATCCTGTATCCTCTGGGCTTTGTCTTACAGCTGTGTACAGATTTTTGCTAGTTCAGCTCTTGCAAGATTCGATCAATTCCTTCATTTACAGGTTCTGAAGGAAGCAGTGCACCACTTTGCCTGTGGTTTACCAACAGTACTAGTGACTAATCTTTGTAAAGTTATTATAATATATAGGGTTTTATTTTGTTATTTTTATATATTCAAACCCATTGATCTTTCCTTTTATGACTTCCTTCATTGCTTTTGTACTTAGAAAGGGTCACTGGAACAATAATAACTATGGGTTGTTCATTGCTGAGTATTTGTTTAAAGCTTTCTAAATTTTCTTATAGTTCTTTTATTGTCTATTTTTCACACTCAACTAATTTAGGCTTTACTGTGGAACATGGCATCAGCTAAGGCTCAAAGTGGAATCTTTTGCAAAGAACCAATTTTCCCAACACCTATTTGGTTTAATGAAATGCCTTAAAATAAAATTTCTTCCTCTCACACGAGAGTCATTTCAGATTTTCAGAATGCAGCTGATGCATCTAATCTCATCATAGCAGTGATGTACCTCCTCGATATGATAATTTTCTTACAAGTATTACAAAAATAACTTTGCCAGCCAATACTATTATCTGGATATCAGAATAAGCCTGCAGAGGAGTGTGACCTTTTATGTAAACCAGGAAGCTCATGGAGGGGGAGTGGTGGGCACATATCTGTAAGTGGGTGATCCCTGCAGGCTAAGGGCCCTCTCCATACCCTGTGAAGGGAAGGAGGCTTTCCTTTTTTTCTTTAATTTCTTTATTTAAATTCAGCTTAGTTAAAATACAGTATATTTTTAGTTTCAGGGGTAGAATTTAGTGATTCATCAGTTGCATATAATACTCAGTGCTCATTGTGTCAACCACCCTCCTTAATGCCCATCACCCAGTTACCCCATGCCCTACACCCCTCCCCTCCAGCAACCCTTAGTTTGTTTCCTAGAGTTCACTGTCTCTTATGGTTTTCCTCTCTCTCTGTTTTCATCTTATTTTATGTTTCCTTCCCTTCCCCTACATTCATCTGTCTTATTTCTTAAATTCCACATGTGAGTGAGATCATATGATAATTGTCTTTCTCTGACTGACTTATTTTGCTTAGCATAATACCCTCTAGCTCCATCCAGGTCATTGCGAAAGGCAAGATTTCATTCTTTTTGAGGGCTGGGTAGTATTCCATGGTAGATACCTACTGCATCTTCTTGAACCATTCATCTGTCGATAGACATCTGGGCTCTTTTAATGAGGCTATCTTTAAACCCAGCAGCACGAGCTGGGGAAGATAAATGGTACCATGTTGTTTCACCTCTAAGGAGAAAACGTGAGTTACATTATCTTACACTGATTAAACAGGAGAAATAAGTATAGCTGTCTTAGAATTGTGTACAGCCTTTGTCAATGATGCTGTGCAGGGAAGAGCTGAACCTGGCAAAGGGTTTGCCATGACTCCTCTCAACCACCCTGAAAACACTGGTGAGTTCCCTGCTAAAAACCAGCAAATGTTTTCAAAAGCAGAAGATACACAAGGGTGGTTCCTCCCCTCACAGGGTTCATTCTGTTCAGGGTGGAGACAGCTTGGCTTTGCTATTGGCTTCATGTAGTAATATGACCCTGTGGGCCAGCCATACCCCCAACATACAGTCTGCATCACAGCTTACCAAAGTGAGACTAAAAATACGCACGTGCAGCTCCAACACAAGCTGGGCTGGTTAAAGCACAGACCTGCAGAGGGGGGACCAGATACCATGCAGAGACATTTGTCTCTGCTGCAGGGACTCAGCACTCTTCTTCCAGAAGGTAGGTGTCTGCTGTTGGGCAACATTTAAAAAATTGAGATCCTCCCACACACATTCACACTGCATCACTAATCAGGCATCTCCTGAATGAAAGCCCAGCAGTTTATGTGGGAAAAATAGTAACAACAGGACTCTGGGCACCTGCCTGAGCAAACCTGAAAGGGCAGCCATAGGCAGAACCAGCGGGAGTACCACTGGGACTCCCTGAAGTTTGGGATCAATATTTGGGCAGATTGGGGTTGCCTGGAAGGAATGGGAATAAACAGAGAAACTCGAGACTAGCCATTGTGTGTCTAAGCACAGACTTTGGGCCAGCAAGAGTCAAAGAGGTGAAGTCCCCACCATGGTAGTAATAATAATTAACTTTGGTAGAGATAACTAGTATTATCCTGTTATTATAGATAAAGGACCCGAGACTGAAGGAGGTTAATAAACATTCTCAATAATATACCACTTAGTGAGGGGTAGAGCCAGAGCTGGAACCAGTTTCTGTTGGGCTCCAAGGTCAACGCCTTTGGTTGGCAGGAGAATTCACAACTCAACTAAGAAGGTGTTAGACTCCTGTTGTGTAAGTGCCCAGGAAAGTCACATGTTCTCTCTGAGTTCAAGTTAATGATAAAAAGAAGGAAAATGAGCCAGCAAAGAAAGGCTTTACCCCCCTCTTTACTTTCAACAATATAATAAGGGAAGGAGACAGAGAGGTTGGCAGGAGGTAGAGAAGGGCAAAGTCAGCCAAGGCAGGGCAGGCCTACCTTCCTAGGCTCTCTCCCCTGATGTGGAGTTTAGAAAGTTATAAATTGCTTGGAGGTTTAGTTTCTGTCTCTTTTTAATTGTACATGGGATTCTTGGATGTAGTTTCACTGCAGAATGTTCAAACACTACATTAATACATGAATCAAAATGTGACAGCCCTCTTAATTTCCTTTCCCCAGTACCGACTATGGCCCCTCCCAAGAGGGCAGTAACCAGAGGGGA
This sequence comes from Meles meles, assembly GCF_922984935.1. Taxonomy (NCBI): domain Eukaryota; kingdom Metazoa; phylum Chordata; class Mammalia; order Carnivora; family Mustelidae; genus Meles; species Meles meles. Next base: position 88,086,042 of record NC_060070.1, on the reverse strand, counting down.
GTTTTGTTGCATAAATGAGACCATAATGTACATCTTACTCACACCTTGCTTTTCTCATGTACCAGTGAGCATGGGTCTACTGCTCACCATTTTTGATGGGGCTAATTGTAAGTATGAATAAACCATGATCTATCTAGCTACTCCCTTGTAATGGCCATTTCACTTTTTTCCCCCAATTTTTTTCTGTCACAAACCCTACATGCATTTTTGTGTACAAATGTGATTGTTTCTTTGAGTTAGATGCCTGGAAGTAGAATTGGGGAAAACAATGGTGGATGTGTATTTTTAATTTTAATGAGTACTCCCCAGTTGCCTTCCCAAGAGGATTTTATTAGTTTGTGTTCCCATCAGTGTGTGACAGTACCCATCCCCCTGCTCCCTTACTTGTACATGATAATATCAGTCATTTTATGTTTTGCCAGTTGGAGAGCAAAAAATGGTATTTCATTATTGTCTTTTTTTTTTTTTTTTTTTTTTTTTTTTCATTATTGTCTTAATTTGCATTTCCCTGACAGCTGGTGGAATTGAATGCTTTTTCATGTGTCTCATATCTTTTGCCCATTGGTTGGTTGAATTGCTCTTTTTGATTTGTAGGAGCTCTTTGTGTCCTCCGGATATTGGGCCTTTGTCTATGGAGTAAATAGCAGATGTTTTTCTTCCAGTCTGCCACTTGTTTTAATTTTCTCTTAAGATTTTTTGAAGAGCGCTAGGACAGTTGCTTTTCCCTAACTTAAAAAAAAAAAAATGCCTTGGGTAAGACTGGTTTTTCTGCTCTTCTTCATTGGAAGTTGCCTGTAACTGGGAGTTATCCACCCTACCTCTCATCTGTCTCTCCATCACCTTGCCTAACCATAGCACTGCCCTAGAGAAGATATCCAGGGTAATGTGATCATGCTGCATAGCACTCACCAAAACTGGATATGACCATTTCAGATCATTTGTCTTGTAGCCACTGGCCACTACATGAGTACATGACCCCTACATACAGAATGTTAAACCTTTTACCAGACCACTAGTCTGGTGATTTTATTGCTGAAGACATAAACTTTATAATGAGGCAAAGACTGATTTTATTAATTTAATCTTTATTGAAGTTATCTTTAATGATGCTTGAATATTTTTAAAATTTTATTGTATTTTGCAAAACAACTTATTAACACATGTTGAGATGATGCTGAAGTCTAGAAAACCTCCTAATAAATAATTGGAATATAGCAGTACCTAGCAACTCATTAGCAAATAGCAAGGTCCTTGGGTAGAGCCTTCTGTTGGAAGACAAAAGCATATAGTTAAGGAATGGCTACAGAAATGGGTAATGTACCAAGTAAACTTAATAGACAAGGGACATCAAAGACAAAACGTTTACTAATCTCCTGCACCAATAACCTAAAGCAAGGGTAGCTCTATGTCTGGAAGTTATGAAATGATATACTCCTGCAGGGGTAAATATTCCAATCTTGTATATATGTCACGGAGAGGAGTCATGAAGCGTTTGGCTTTACTTTACCCACAGTGAGATAACTAGAACAAAACCTTTATTAGCTCCCATGACAGAGGTGATGCCATGCAAAAAGGGGTCCCACACCCGGGAGGCCTTATACCATATCCACAAGGGGTGAAGCTGAATTGGAGAGGCCTTTGGCCTAGCAGCCACTAATCCATGTGTGATGAGGACTCCCTAGGCAGGCGATTCTCAACAGGACAGTAATGGCAATACCTTTCTGCTGTTGTCACCTAGGGAGAAAGGATAGACTGCAGCAGAGGAAGGAGTTCAGAGTCAGGGTTGAGTCAGACTGCTGTTAAAGCCACAGAGCTATTCAAATGCTAGAGAATAATCCATGGATGCTGTTTCTAAACAAGAAATCCACTGGGAGAAGGTTTGGTGATGAAGGAAACAGCAGATTTGGCAGTAGTCTGCCAATAGGAAGTTAGCCACCTTTAATATTAGAAAACCAGGTAATAAGTAATAAAATTTGCATTATAAAGATTCATATCCCTAAACCACAGCTGCAGCCAATCTCTCTCCTCCTCACTCCCACTCATAAACCTCTGAGACCTACAAAAATGTTCATGCCCCTTAATCTAACATTCAGATTCTGTATCCATGTTGATATAATTATATTAACATTCACTCACTTATATGGGGGATTAGGTTGCTTGTCCTACAAAAAATAAATAAATGAAGATAAAAATCATCATGTACAATTTTTCTGTATCCTGCTTTTCACTACATCCTGAATTTCATAAATATAAATTTCATATGTGGCTATATTGTATTCCTTTTAATGGCTGCATAATATTCTATAGAATGGTTGTAGCATAATATATTCTATCATTTTCTAGCTGACAGGTATTTGCCTTATTTCCATTTTTCTGAAACGTAAAATATGCTGTAGTATCCACATATATCCTTCTATACTGGCACTTCTACTTCTATGGAAACTTTTCCTATAAGGGACCAGGTAGTAAATATTTTAGGTTTTGTGGGCTTCTTATGGTCTTTGTTGCATATTCTTCTTTTCACAGTCCCATAAAAATTTAAAAACCATTCTTAGCTCTCAGTCCAAAGCCGTAGAAAAACAGACCGCAGGACAGATTGACCTGCCAGCCCCAGTTTGCCAGTCCTTGGAGTAAGAATCCAAGGAGTAGGATTTCTTCCTAAGTATGTTATATTTTTTGCTGCTTTTGTGAATGGAATATTTTTCTACTTCCTGGGGTAGAAAAATCTATTTTTAAAAAATATTTTCCTATACCTAGTCATCTTACCAAATTCTCTTTTTAATTTCAATGGGCTTTTTCTTGTTATAGTTTCTTGAGAATTCCATAAATATAGTCCTATCCATCACAAAAGAAAAATTGTTTTCCAATATTTACACTCAATATTTTATTCTCTTATTATATTCATTAGAGCCTCTGAATCACTATTCAGCTACTCACTGTTAGCTCATAACAGTAACAGCCTCTCTGATCTTGTTCCTGAGCATAATGAAAACAGCTTAAGATTACATAATTTAGAATGACAGAAGACATCATATAAATACAGTAAGGGTTGTATACATCACCTTATTTGGGCTGTTAGAATTTCCATAATGTGAATTTGAGATGAGAGAGATCTATAGTGTTCCAGAGGCAGGAGAGGTAATGGAGAGATTCTGTATTTGAGCATTGGCCTGATGGGGAGGTCTGAGGATTATGTAAACATAAATATCTGAGGAGTGATAAAGCACTAAGTACAATATAAATAGAATTGCCTAATGAACTTGGTGAAGGAGGGAGATTGTATCTGCCCATATGATGAGAAAGAGAAATGAGGTAAATGTTATAGATGAGACTTTTCAGACTGAACTATACAACTGGCCAGTGAGATGGATATTTGCCTATAATAAAAAATAGTGTAAGGTTCCAGTTCTGGGGAAGGCAGAGTAATCACACTCCATCTTGTCTTTCCCACTGGAAGCAACTGTAAACCATGGACAGAGTGAATGGAGCAGCTAGCTAAGAACTCAGAAGAATAAATCGTAGCAGGCAACTTAGAGAAGGAGACCAGAATTCAAAGTACCATCAAGTCAACACCCCTCAGAAAATCCTCTGGTGGCAGTGAGAGCAGAAGCAGACAAACAGAAGAAAACTCTAATGGAGAGAGACTCCTTTGAACACAGGAGCTGTGCTATCAAAAACGAGAAGACTACCCATGGCTTTGTCTTCTCTCCACTAGGTGGTGGTCTTCTCACCATTTGGTCCCAAATGTAGACATATTCTGCATTGCATGGCAGAATTGAGGAGTCCACAAGTGGGCCTCAGGGCGTTCATGTGTCAGGCAGATAGATCCCAGAGAGGAAGGAGATCAAGACAGTGATTCCATAAAGTTGTTTACATACTCTCCTTACTTTTGAGCTGAGCATGGATGAATCCAAAGGCTTTAACAATCCTGCTATAAGGTAGACCAACACAGGCCGCACTGGCCACTGAGTGGCACACACATGAGCCAAATCTGAATAACACTACAAAGCCTTCAAAAACAGAACTGACACTGGAACCACAGGCGAAAGAAACTATTGGAATTTGTGACCTGAACTTAGCCAGGCTGACTGTCTACCTAAACAAAGAAACAACAACAACAACAACAAAAAAATGGTCTTCTTAGAATTTAAACAAGACCCTGAAAATGTTCAGGATGTGACTGAAAATTACCTGGTATAAGAACAAAAATTTTTAACTCAAAAGAGAAAAGATGGTCAATCATTGGAGACCAGCCCCAACTGGATAGTGTTGGAATAAAAAGGCAAAGACTTAAAGCAGCTCCTAAAAACCATGCTTCAGGAATTAAGGACAACCCCCTGGAAACAAAATGAAAGATAGAAAGTCTCAATAAAAATATAGAAAACATTAAAAGAACCAAAAGGAAATTTTATAAATGAAAAATAAATTAGCCAATGGACTGAAGAAAAGAATGAAGACAGAGGGAGAAGTTAGCAAGCTTAAAGGAAGAACAATAGAAATTATCTAATCCAAATAACAGACAGAAAATATTTTCCAAAACGCGAACACATCGACTGATTGTCATGGGAGAGTGGAATCGGAGGGGTTGTAGGAAGACCTGGTAGACAGTGGACACTGAAACCAACAGCAATATGTTGTGGACAGTGTGGGATCTGAAGAAGAGGAGCAGGAGGTTAGGGGGTTAATATTGAAGGGGAAAAGAAAAATCATTCTGCATTTTCTTTTATATGTTCAGTTAGCTGCTGTCTAATACATCATTGGGTTTTTTTTTTTTTCAAGAATTTATTTATTTATTTGAGAGAGAGAGCAGAGAGGGGGAGGGTCAGAGAGAGAAGCAGACACCCCACTGGGCAGGGAGCCTAATGCAGAACTCGGTCCTGGGACTCCAGGATCATGACCTGAGCTGAAGGCAGACGCTTAACCAACTGAACCACCCAGGCGCCCCATCATTAGTTTTTTGTTTGTTTGTTTGTTTGTTTTAAAGATTTTTTATTTATTTATTTGAGAGAGAATGAGTGAGAGAGAGCATGAGAGAGGAAATGGTCAGAGGGAGAAGCAGACTCCTCGAGGAGCTGGGAGCCTGATGTGGGACTCAAGCGCGGAAGTCAGGGATCATGACCTGAGCCGAAGGCAGTCGCCCAACCAACTGAGCCACCCAGGTGCCCCCATCATTAGTTTTTGATGTAGCATTTTGAAGGGAAGGAAGAATCAAAGAAACCATTTGTGACAGAGAGACTTTTGCATGTACAGCTCAAGTTTTCCCACACCACAGCAGCCTAAGACAGAATAACTCACATTTAACTCTTACCCCAACTTCTTATTCTGGGGTCCCCAGACCACTGAGAGTATTCCCTTCCATTAATCTTAAGGGTCCATAGAAAGCATTTCACATTTGCACATGACCAAGGTCTCTCCCCCTACATCATGATAGCTATTATCCTCCTTTCCTGCTCTAACCTCTTTGGTGCCATCTGCTGCCTGAGTCAAGTGAGAATACCTCATCTCTGTCCTCTGGAATTAGTGTCTACAAGTACAAGTGTTCTTGTACAAATGTCTCCATTTCTTCTTGAAGCTGCTGTCTCCTACTTCTGGTGTGGCCTCTTGGTACTCTGAAAGTGTAGCTTCTGGTGCCACTGCCACCACCTTGATATCCCGGGGCCCTAGAAATTTTAATGGCACCCCCATTGCTTGACATTTGTAAATAAATAAACACAGTAAAAAAAAAAACACAAAGAAGACATCCTTGCCAAAACTGCAGACCAATACCATAATCTTAATCTTGCAAACATTTATTGAATGCAAAGCACAAGACACTGTGCCAGCTACTGGGGTAAAAAGATGAATTGCAAATAAAATGCATTAGAAGACCATCCAAATTAAGAGAACTGAGCTATGGTTAAAACAAATAAAATTAAATGTGATAGGAATAAATGTAAAATTCTGCTGTTAGTATTAAGAAGTCAAAGTCATAAAAGGTATCTAGATTGGAAAGGAAGAAGTAAAGCTATCTTTATTCATAAATAAAATGATCTTATATATAGAAAATTCTAAGGCATTCACTAAAAAAAAACATCAGAACTAAAAGAGTTCATCAAGGCTGCAGGATACAAGATTATGTACAAAATTCAAATTGTATCTCTATATACTTTGCAGTGAACAGAGGAAAATTAAGAAACAAATTCATCAAGAATAAAATATTAAGAATAATTTAACAAAAGAAGTCCAAAACATTGTTGAAAGAAATTAAAGATCTAAATAAATAGAAATATTTAAATAAATAGCCTATGTTTATGAATCAGAAGACTTAATATTGTTAAGATGGTAATACTCACCAGATTGATCTTCAGAAGCAATGCAATCTCTATCAGAATCCCAGCAGGCTTCTTTGTAGAAATGATAAGCTCATCCTAAACTTCATAGGGAAATGCAAGGGATGAAGTTAGCTAAAACAATCTTAGAAAGGAAAAACAAAGGTGGAGGACTCACATTTCCCAATTTCAAACTTACTACAATGCAACAGTAAGCAAGACAGTGTTATAATTCTATAAAGATGGACATACCAACCAATGAAATAGAATTAGAAGTCCAGAAATATACCCTTGTATCTATGGTCAGTTGATTCTCAACAAGGTACTGAGACCATTAAAGGGGTGGGGGAATAGTCTTTTCAACAAATGGCACTGGGACAAGTGGATATTCACATTACAAAGAATGAAGTTGGAACCCTACCTCACACTATATAGAAAAATTAGCTCATTATGGATCAAAATGCTAAAACGAAAACATAGGGATGAATCTCTATGACCTTGGATTTGGCAATGGTTTGGGGGATATAACATGAAAAACATAAGCAGAAAAAGAGAAAATAAGATAAATTGGACTTCACCAGCATTCAAAACTTTTGTGCTTGAAAGGATACTACCAAGAAAGAGAAAAAAACAATGTAAAAAATAGGAGAAATATTTGCAAATGAAATAACTGAGAGGGTCTGTTATCCTGAATGTAAACGGAACACTTTAACTCAGCAATAAAAAGTCAAAAACTCAGTTAATAGATGGCCAGTGGATTTGAATGAACATCTCTTCAAAGAAGAGATCAATAGGTAGATAAAAAGGTACTCAACATCATTAGTCATCAGGGAAAAGAAAATCAAAACTACAATAAGATACCACATCACACCTCTTACAATAGCTCTTCTCTAAAACATCAAGTGTTAGAGAGGATGTAGAGGAATTGGAACTCTGGTACGCTGCTGGCTGGAATGAAAAATGAAGCAGTCACTTTGGAAAACAGTCTGGCAGTTCCTCAAAAAGGTAAACATAGAGTGACCACGGGACCCAGATATTCCATTCACAGGTATATACCCAAAGGAATAGAAAACATATGTTCACATAAAAACTTGTACACAAATGCTCATAGCACCATTCTCCACAATAACTGAAAGTAAACAATCCAAATATCCATCAGTTGATGAATATATAAACAAATTCTGCTCCAGCCATGCAATGGAATATTATTCAAAAAGGCATGAGTTACTGATACATGCTACAACATGGATGAGCCTGGAAAACATTATGCTCAGTGAAAGATGCCAGTTGCAAAAGACCACATATGATTCTATTTATATGACATGCCCAAAATAGGCAAATCTATAAAGATGGAAAGTAGATTAGTGGTGGTCTATGTCCAGAGGGACTGGGGGGACTAAGAGGTAATAACTAAAGGGTACAGTGTTTCTTTTTGTCATGATAGACATGTTCTAAAATTAGTTGTGGCAATAGTTGCCCAACTGTGAATATACCACAACTCTTTGGGTTATATACTTCAAGTGGGTGAATAAAGCTGTTTTGAACATGCAAACAAACAAAAAGAAAATGGCAAAAGTAGGGAGAAGTATCAGGAGTATCAGGAGACGCAGCTCCCTATATAGAAGGGCCAGGGATCTCAGTTGGCTGCTAGCTTTGTGTGAGTCAGCAGGATCATGTGATGGCTGCCAGCAAAGCCACATGATCCTGGGCAGATGAGAAAGTCAGTGTCCAAAACATGGCAGTAGTGACATTGTCACCCATTGGGTTGCCTTGGTTGGATCACCTCTGACATGGCAGGTTCATTCTGGATACCCCATTCTTCAAGGTTGTTCATGAACATACCCAAAAGAGAGAGCTCATGGGGATAAGTGGTGAAACTGCCTTCCCAGTTTTTACAGTGTGGAAGGCAGAAAGACTTAATAAGGCAATGAAAGGATGGTAATAATTACAGAGGAAGAAAGTCTAAAGAGAATAGTTAATATGGAAAAGAAAAAACAAGGAGAAATAGGCTGTCCTCAAATATCAAATGAAAGGGGTAAGACTTATCCTTTGTCAGTTCAGTTCAAAAAATATGCACCTACCCACATAGAAGGCAGCCTTCTATAAAGTATAGTCCTGGGTAAAATCCATAAACCAGGGCTTCTCTGATCAGAAAGCGTGAGAGATGCTAAATAGTCTACCCTCCCCATTAAAGAGTCATAGTGTACACTAACTTACTCAAAGTCTCTCTAGGAAATCTCCCCATGCAACGGTTTTGTTTAATCCATCATTTTCCAGCTTGTTTTGTCACTGCACTGCCTCACCTCTTTTATATGTATAGAACCTTAGCATACCAGAGATTCACTGCTTCTTGCTGTTGATAAGGTTTCTATATCCCACTCAAAGTGGTAAAGAATTCATTCTACGTATACTTTGAAAAATGATGTATCTATATTGTGACCCATAACCAGTCCCTTAAAAAGTATTCAAAGAAATATAATCAAACATTGAATCAATAAATTAAGATGGAATTCTAAAAACACTCAGATTAAAATTAGGTAAGAAAGGGAAAGGAGAATGAAAAACAGAAAGAACAAAGAACAAGAAAATGGTATACCTAAATCTAAACACGCCAGTAGTTACATTAAATATAAACAGTCTGAACATACCAACTGAAAGGGAGAAATTGGCAAACTCTATTTTAAAAAAAGATCCAACCATATGCTATTTACAAGAACCCTATTTTAAATATAATAGGATATAGATTAAAGGATGGAAATGTATATGGCATGCAAACACTATTTAAAAGAAATCTTGCATGGCTATATTAAATTCAGATCAAATATGAAGCAAGGAAATTACTCAGAATTAATTACAAAGATAAAAAGGACACTTCTCCAACGAAGACATACAAATGGCTATCAGACACATGAAAAAATGTTCATCATCACTAGCCATCAGGGAGATTCAAATTAAAACTACATTGAGATACCACATTACACCAATTAGAATGGCCAAAATACAAGACAGGAAACAACGTGTGTTGGAGAGGATGTGGAGAAAGGAGAACCCTCTTCCACTGTTGGTGGGAATGCAAGTTGGTGCAGCCAATTTGGAGAACAGTGTGGAGATTCCTTAAGAAATTAAAAATAGAGCTTCCCTATGACCCTGCAATTGCACTACTGGGTATTTACCACAAAGATACAGATGTAGTGAAAAGAAAGGCCATCTGTACCCCAAATTTCCTAGCAGCAATGGTCACAGTCGCCAAACTGTGGAAAGAACCAAGATGCCCTTCAATGGACGAATGGATAAGGAAGATGTGGTACATATACACGATGGAGTATTATGCCTCCATCAGAAAGGATGAATACCCAACTTTTGTAGCAACATGGATGGGACTGGAAGAGATTATGCTGAATGAAATAAATCAACCAGAGAGAGTCAAGTATCATATGGTTTCACTCATTTGTGGAGCATAAGAAATAACATGGAGGACATGGGAAGATATAGAGGAGAAGGGAGTTGAGGGAAATTGGAGGAGGAGATGAACCATGAGAGACTATGGACTCCGAAAAACAATCTGAGGGTTTTGAAGGGGTGGGTGGTGGGAGGTTGGGTGAACCTGGTGGTGGGTCTAATGGAGGGCACGTATTGCATGGAGCACTGGGTGTGGTGCACAAACAATGAATTCTGTTACACTGAAAAGAAATTTTAAAAATTAAAAAAAATTTTATTTATTTATTTTTTTTTAAAGATTTTATTTATTTATTTGACAGCGAGAGATCACAAGTAGACAGGCAGGCAGAGAGAGAGAGAGAGAGAGAGAGAAGCAGGCTCGCCGCCGAGCAGAGAGCCCGATGCGGGACTCGATCCCAGGACCCTGAGATCATGACCCGAGCCGAAGGCAGCGGTTTAACCCACTGAGCCACCCAGGCGCCCCTAAAAAAAATTTTAAAAAGAGGAACATGACATAGGATAAAAGGAGCAATTCACCAAGAAGTCCTAGCAATCCTAAACACGTATATATTAAAAACAGAACTTCAAAATACATGAAGCAAAAACTGGTACAGTTGAAGGGAGAGTTGGATTAATTCAGTTACAGTTGGAAATGTCAACACTCTTCTCTCAGTAATCAACAGAACAAATAGACTTCAAATTAACAAGGATATAGAAGAACTGAACAGCTTCATCAACCAACAAGATCTAAGTGACATTTATGAACACTCTACCCAAAAATAGTACAATACATATTGTTTTCAGGTGTGCATGAAGTATTCACCAAGACAGACCACAGTCTAGGTTATAAAACAAACATTAACAAATTTAAATGAATTGAAATAATACAATATATATTCTCTTAAAGTAATGGAATTAAACTAGAAATCAATAACAGGAGATAACGGAAGGTTTCTGAAAACTTGGAAATTAAACAATATGCTTCCCTCAAAGCCCCTATGAATCAAGAAGAAATTCTCAAGAGAAATTGGAAATATTTTCAACTGATGGAAAATGAATATAAAACACATAGAAATTTCTGGGTTGTAGTTGAATTAGTACTTTGGAGGAAATTTATAGTGTTAAATACATATATTATTGGCAAAAAAAAAAAAGGTCGAAATCAACAACCTTAGCTACCACCTTAAGAAACTAGAACAAGAGGAGGAGTCAAGATGGCGGAGAAGTAGCAGCCTGAGACTACATCAGGTAGCAGGAGATCAGCTCGATAGCTTATCTAAACATTGCAAACACCTACAAATCCAACGGGAGAGCGAAGAGAAGAAGAACAGCAACTCTAGAAACAGAAAATCAACCACTTTCTGAAAGGTAGGACTGGCGGAGAAGTGAATCTAAACCGACGGGAAGATAGACCGCGGGGGGAGGGGCCGGCTCCCGGCAAGCGGCGGAGGAACGGAGCACAAAATCAGGACTTTTAAAAGTCTGTTCCACTGAGGGACATTGCTCCAGGGGCTAAACCGGGGTGAAGCCCACGCGGGGCCAGCGTGGCTCCAGGCCCCGCAGGGTCACAGAAGGATCGGGGGTGTCGGAGTGTCGGAGAGCTCGCAGCTATTAGAACGGAGAAGCCGGCTGCCAAGACAGAGCCGAGGACTGAACTCTCAGCTCGGGGTTACCTTGAACTGGTCGCGGGCTGGGTGAGCTCTGAGCGCGGCTAGAGGCTGGGGATACGGGAGTGATTGGGTGCTGTCCTCTGGGGGCGCACTGAGGAGTGGGGCCCCAGGCTCTCGGCTCCTCCGGGCCGGAGACTGGGAGGCCGCCATTTTCATTCCCGTCCTCCGGAACTCTACGGAAAGCGTTCAGGGAACAGAAGCTCCCAAAAGCGAACCCGAGCCGATTACTTAGTCCGGCCGCCGGTAAGGGCGGTGCAATCCCGCCTCGGGCAAAGACACTTGAGAGTCACTACAACAGGCCCCTCCCCCAGAAGATCAACAAAATATCCAGCCAGGACGAAGTTCATCTATCAAGGAGAAAGCAGATTCAATTCCTAAGACAGCAGAGCAATTCCAGAGGAGGAGAAAGCAAAGCACGGAACTCATGGCTTTCTCCCCATGATTCTTTAGTCTTGCGGCTACTTCAATTTTTTTTTCTTTTTTCAATTTTTTATTTTTTTTTTCTTTTTTCAATTTTTTTTTCTTTTTTCTTTTTTCTTCTTCTGCTAAATTTTTTAAAAAACTTTTACCCTTTTCTTTTTTTAACGTTTTTTGACTAGTTCATCTAAATATATATATTTTTTCATTCTTTTTTATATTTTTTAAATTTTTTTCTTTTTCTTTTTTTTTTTCTTTTTTTTCAGAACCTGTTTTTTATCCCCTCCCCCCCCCCCCCACAATTTGGGGTCTCTTCTGATTTGGTTACAGCGCATTTTTCTGGGGTCTTTGCCACCCTATTAGTAGTTTATTTGCTCCTTCATATCCTCTTATCTGGACAAAATGACAAGGCGGAAAAAATCACCACAAACAAAAGAACAAGAGACAGTACCGAAGGCTAGGGACCTAATCAACACAGACATTGGTACTATGTCAGATCAAGAGTTCAGAATGACGATTCTGAACATTCTAGCCGGGCTCGAAAAAGGCATGGAAGATATTAGAGAAACCCTCTCTGGAGATATTAAAGCCCTTTCTGGAGAAATTAAAGAACTAAAGTCTAACCAAGTTGAAATCAAAAAAGCTATTAATGAGGTGCAATCAAAAATGGAGGCTCTCACTGCTAGGATCAATGAGGCAGAAGAAAGAATTAGTGATATAGAAGACCAAATGACAGAGAATAAAGAAGCCGAGCAAAAGAGGGACAAACAGCTACTGGACCATGAGGGGAGAATTCGAGAGATAAGTGACACCATAAGATGAAACAACATTAGAATAATTGGGATTCCAGAAGAAGAAGAAACAGAGAGGGGAGCAGAGGGTCTATTGGAGAGAATCATTGGAGAGAATTTCCCTAATATGGCAAAGGGAACAAGCATTAAAATCCAGGAGATGCAGAGAACCCCCCTCAAAGTCAACAAGAATAGGTCCACACCCCGTCACCTAATAGTAAAATTTACAAGTCTTAGTGACAAAGAGAAAATCCTGAAAGCAGCCCGAGAAAAGAAATCAGTAACATACAATGGTAAAAATATTAGATTGGCGGCAGACTTATCCACAGAGACCTGGCAGGCCAGAAAGAGCTGGCATGATATATTCAGAGCTCTCAACGAGAAAAACATGCAGCCAAGAATACTCTATCCAGCTAGGCTATCATTGAAAATAGAAGGAGAGATCAAAAGCTTCCAGGACAAACAAAAACTGAAAGAATTTGCAAACACCAAACCAGCTCTCCAGGAAATATTGAAAGGGGTCCTCTAAGCAAAGAGAGAGCCTAAAAGTAGTAGATCAGAAAGGTACAGAGACAATATACAGTAACAGTCACCTTACAGGCTACTAATGGCACTAAATTCATATCTCTCAATAGTTACCCTGAATGTTAATGGGCTAAATGCCCCAATCAAAAGACACAGGGTATCAGAATGGATAAAAAAACAAAACCCATCAGTATGTTGCCTACAAGAAACTCATTTTAGACGCGAAGACACCTCCAGATTTAAAGTGAGGGGGTGGAAAACAATTTACCATGCTAATGGGCATCAGAAGAAAGCTGGGGTGGCAATCCTTATATCAGATCAATTAGATTTTAAGCCAAAGACTATAATAAGAGATGAGGAAGGACACTATATCCTACTCAAAGGGTCTGTCCAACAAGAAGATCTAACCATTTTAAATATCTATGCCCCTAACGTGGGAGCAGCCAACTATATCAACCAATTAATAACAAAATCAAAGAAACACATCAATAATAATACAATAATAGTAGGGGACTTTAACACGCCCCTCACTGAAATGGACAGATCATCCAAGCAAAAGATCAACAAGGAAATAAAGGCCTTAAATGACACACTGGACCAGATGGACATCACAGATATATTCAGAACATTTCATCCCAAAGCAACAGAATACACATTCTTCTCTAGTGCACATGGAACCTTCTCCAGAATAGATCACATCCTGGGTCACAAATCAGGTCTCAACCGGTATCAAAAGATTAGGATTATTCCCTGCATATTTTCAGACCACAATGCTCTGAAGCTAGAACTCAATCACAAGAGGAAAGCTGGAAAGAACCCAAATACATGGAGACTAAACAGCATCCTTCTAAAGAATGAATGGGTCAACCAGGAAATTAAAGAAGAATTGAAAAAATTCATGGAAACAAATGATAATGAAAACACAACAGTTCAAAATCTGTGGGACACAGCAAAGGCAGTCCTGAGAGGAAAATATATAGCGGTACAAGCCTTTCTCAAGAAACAAGAAAGGTCTCAAGTACACAACCTAACCCTACGTGTAAAGGAGCTGGAGAAAGAACAAGAAAGAAACCCTAAACCCAGCAGGAGAAGAGAAATCATAAAGATCAGAGCAGAAATCAATGAAATAGAAACCAAAAAAACAATAGAAAAAATCAATGAAACTAGGAGCTGGTTCTTTGAAAGAATCAATAGGATTGATAAACCCCTGGCCAGACTCATCAAAAAGAAAAGAGAAAGGACCCAAATCAATAAAATCATGAATGAAAGAGGAGAGATCACAACTAACACCAAAGAAATACAGACAATTATAAGAACATACTATGAGCAACTCTACGCCAACAAATTGGCCAATCTGGAAGAAATGGATGCATTCCTAGAGACATATAAACTACCACAACTGAACCAGGAAGAAATAGAAAACCTGAACAGGCCCATAACCAGTAAGGAGATTGAAACAGTCATCAAAAATCTCCAAACAAACAAAAGCCCAGGGCCAGACGGCTTCCCAGGGGAATTCTACCAAACATTTAAAGAAGAACTCATTCCTATTCTCCTGAAACTGTTCCAAAAAATAGAAATGGAAGGAAAACTTCCAAACTCATTCTATGAGGCCAGCATCACCTTGATCCCAAAACCAGACAAGGATCCCACCAAAAAAGAGAACTACAGACCAATATCCTTGATGAACACAGACGCAAAAATTCTCGCCAAAATACTAGCCAATAGGATTCAACAGTACATTAAAAGGATTATTCACCACGATCAAGTGGGATTTATTCCAGGGCTGCAGGGTTGGTTCAACATCCGCAAATCAATCAATGTGATAGAACACATTAATAAAAGAAAGAACAAGAACCATATGATACTCTCAATAGATGCTGAAAAAGCATTTGACAAAGTACAGCATCCCTTCCTGATCAAAACTCTTCAAAGTGTAGGGATAGAGGGCACATACCTCAATATTATCAAAGCCATCTATGAAAAACCCACCGCAAATATCATTCTCAATGGAGAAAAACTGAAAGCTTTTCCATTAAGGTCAGGAACACGGCAGGGATGTCCATTATCACCACTGCTATTCAACATAGTATTAGAAGTCCTAGCCTCAGCAATCAGACAACAAAAAGAAATTAAAGGCATCCAAATTGGTAAAGAAGAAGTCAAACTATCACTCTTCGCAGATGATATGATACTATATGTGGAAAACCCAAAAGATTCCACTCCAAAACTGCTAGAACTTGTACAGGAATTCAGTAAAGTGTCAGGATATAAAATCAATGCACAGAAATCAGTTGCATTTCTGTACACCAACAACAAGACTGAAGAAAGAGAAATTAAGGAGTCAATCCCATTCACAATTGTACCCAAAACTATAAGATACCTAGGAATAAACCTAACCAAAGAGACTAAGAATCTATACACAGAAAATTATAAAGTACTCATGAAAGAAATTGAGGAAGACACAAAAAAATGGAAAAATGTTCCATGCTCCTGGATTGGAAGAATAAATATTGTGAAAATGTCTATGCTACCTAAAGCAATCTACACATTTAATGCAATCCCTATCAAAATACCATCCATTTTTTTCAAAGAAATGGAACAAATAATCCTAAAATTTATATGGAACCAGAAAAGACCTCGAATAGCCAAAGGAATATTGAAGAACAAAGTCAAAGTTGGTGGCATCACAATTCCGGACTTCAAGCTCTATTACAAAGCTGTCATCATCAAGACAGCATGGTACTGGCACAAAAACAGACACATAGACCAGTGGAACAGAATAGAGAGCCCAGAAATCGACCCTCAACTCTATGGTCAACTAATCTTCGACAAAGCAGGAAAGAATGTCCAATGGAAAAAAGACAGCCTCTTCAATAAATGGTGCTGGGAAAATTGGACAGCCACATGCAGAAAAATGAAATTGGACTACTTCCTTACACCACACACGAAAATAGACTCCAAATGGATGAAGGACCTCAATGTGAGAAAGGAATCCATCAAAATCCTTGAGGAGAACGCAGGCAGCAACCTCTTCGACCTCAGCCGCAGCAACATCTTCCTAGGAACAACGGCAAAGGCAAGGGAAGCAAGGGCGAAAATGAACTATTGGGATTTCATCAAGATCAAAAGCTTTTGCACAGCAAAGGAAACAGTTAACAAAACCAAAAGACAGCTGACAGAATGGGAGAAGATATTTGCAAACGACATATCAGATAAAGGGCTAGTATCCAAAATCTATAAGGAACTTAGCAAACTCAACACCCAAAGAACAAACAATCCAATCAAGAAATGGGCAGAGGACATGAACAGACATTTCTGCAAAGAAGACATCCAGATGGCCAACAGACACATGAAAAAGTGCTCCACGTCACTCGGCATCAGGGAAATACAAATCAAAACCACAATGAGATATCACCTCACACCAGTCAGAATGGCTAAAATTAACAAGTCAGGAAATGACAGATGCTGGAGAGGATGTGGAGAAAGGGGAACCCTCCTCCACTGTTGGTGGGAATGCAAGCTGGTGCAACCACTCTGGAAAACAGCATGGAGGTTCCTCAAAATGTTGAAAATAGAACTACCCTATGACCCAGCAATTGCACTACTGGGTATTTACCCTAAAGATACAAACATAGTGATCCGAAGGGGCACGTGTACCCGAATGTTTATAGCAGCAATGTCTACAATAGCCAGACTATGGAAAGAACCTAGATGTCCATCAACAGATGAATGGATCAAGAAGATGTGGTATATATACACAATGGAATACTATGCAGCCATCAAAAGAAATGAAATCTTGCCATTTGCGACGACGTGGATGGAACTAGAGCGTATCATGCTTAGTGAAATAAGTCAATCGGAGAAAGACAACTATCATATGATCTCCCTGATATGAGGACATGGAGAAGCAACATGGGGGGGTAGGGGGATAGGAGAAGAATAAATGAAACAAGATGGGATTGGGAGGGAGACAAACCATAAATGACTCTTAATCTCACAAAACAAACTGGGGGTTGCTGGGGGGAGGTGGGATTGGGAGAGGGGGTGCGGGCTATGGACATTGGGGAGGGGAGGCGAACCATAAGAGACTATGGACTCTGAAAAACAACCTGAGGGTTTTGAAGGGTCAGGGGTGGGAGGTTGGGGGAACAGGTGGTGGGTGATGGGGAGGGCACGTTTTGCATGGAGCACTGGGTGTTGTGCAAAAAGAATGAATACTGTTACGCTGAAAAAAAAATAAATAAATAAAAAGGGAAAAAAAAAAAGAAACTAGAACAAAATAATTCAAAAGCAAGCAGAAGGAAGGAAATAAAATAAGAGCAAAAATCAATGAAAAGAGGAATCTCCACACTGTTCTCCAAATTGGCTGCACCAACTTGCATTCCCACCAACAGTGGAAGAGGGTTCCCCTTTCTCCACATCCTCTCCAACACACGTGGTTTCCTGTCTTGTATTTTGTCCATTCTAATTGGTGTAAGGTGGTATCTCAATGTGGTTTTAATTTGAATCTCCCTGATGGCTAGTGATGATGAGCATTTTTTCATGTGTCTGATAGCCATTTGTATGTCTTCATTGGAGAAGTGTCTGTTTATATCTTCTGCCCATTTTTTGATATGATTATCTGTTTTGTGTGTGTTGAGTTTGAGGAGTTCTTTATAGATCCTGGATATCAACCTTTTGTCTGTACTGTCATTTGCAAATATCTTCTCCCATTCCGTGGGTTGCCTTTTTGTTTTGTTGACTGTTTCCTTTGCTGTGCAGAAGGTTTTGATCTTGATGAAGTCCCAAAAGTTCATTTTCGCTTTTGTTTCCTTTGCCTTTGGAGACATATCTTGGAAGAAGTTGCTGTGGCTGATATCGAAGAGGTTACTGCCTATGTTCTCCTCTAGGATTCTGATGGATTCCTGTCTCATGTTGAGGTCTTTTATCCATTTCGAGTTTATCTTTGTGTACGGTGTAAGAGAATGGTCGAGTTTCATTCTTCTACACATAGCTGTCTGGTTTTCCCAGCACCATTTATTGAAGAGATTGTCTTTTTTCCATTGTATTTTTTTTCCTGTTTTGTTGAAGATTATTTGACCATAGAGTTGAGGGTCCATATCTGGGCTCTCCACTCTGTTCCACTGGTCTATGTGTCTGTTTTTATGCCAGTACCATGCTGTCTTGGTGATCACAGCTTTGTAGTAAAGCTTGAAATCAGGTAACATGATGCAGCCAGTTTTGTTTTTGTTTTCAACATTTCCTTAGCAATTCGGGGTCTCTTCTGACTCCATACAAATTTTAGGATTATTTGCTCCAGCTCTTTGAAAAATACCGGTGGAATTTTGATCAGAATGGCACTAAAAGTATAGATTGCTCTAGGCAGTATAGACATTTTAACAATGTTTATTCTTCTGATCCAAGAGCATGGAACAAACAGTCTTCCATCTTTTTGTGTCTTCTTCAATTTCTTTCATGAGTGTTCTGTAGTTCCTCGAGTACAGATCCTTTACCTCTTTGGTTAGGTTTATTCCCAGGTATCTTATGGTTCTTGGTGCTATAGTAAATGGAATCGATTCTCTAATTTCCCTTTCTGTATTTTCATTGTTAATGTATAAGAAAGCCACTGATTTCTGTACATTGACTTTGTAACCTGCCATGTTACTGAATTGCTGTATGAGTTCTAGTAGTTTGGGGGTGGAGTCTTTGGGGTTTTCCATATAAAGAATCATGTCATCTGCTTAGAGAGAGAGTTTGACTTCTTCATTGCCAATTTGGATACCTTTTATTTCTCTTTGTCTGGTTGCCATTGCTAGGACTTCTAATACTATGTTGAACAAGAGTGGTGAGAGTGGGCATCCTTGTTGTGTTCCTGATCTCAAGAAATTAAAAATAGAGCTTCCCTATAACCCTGCAATTGCACTACTGGGTATTTACCCCAAAGATACAGATGTAGTGAAAAGAAGAGCCATCTGTACCCCAATGTTTATAGCAGCAATGGCCATGGTCACCAAATTGTGGAACGAACCAAGATGCCCTTCAACGGACGAATGGATAAGGAAGATGTAGTACATATACACGATGGAGTATTATGCCTCCACCAGAAAGGATGAATACCCAACTTTTGTAGCAACATGGACGGGACTGGAAGAGATTATGCTGAGTGAAATAAGTCAAGCAGAGACAGTCAAGTATCATATGGTTTCACTTATTTGTGGAGCATAACAAAGAACATGGAGGACATGGGGAGATGGAGAGGAGAAGGGAGTTGAGGGAAAGTGGAAGGGGAGATGAACCATGAGAGACTATGGACTCTGAAAAACAACCTGAGGGTTTTGAAGGGGCGGGGGGTGGGAGGTTGGAGAACCAGGTGGTGGGTAATAGGGAGGGCACGTATTGCATGGAGCACTGGGTGTGGTGCAAAAACAATGAACACTGTTACGCTGAAAATAAATAAATTAATTAATTGATTAAAAAACTAAAAAAAATCAATGAAAAGAGAAAATTAAGAAAATCAATGAAACCAAAACTGGTTCTTTGATCAAACAGCAGTAACATTGATGGACATAGAAAAAGACAAAGAAAAAATTGACAAAGAAAAAGACATAAATAACCAATAATAAGAATGAAAGAGGGATATCATTACATTATTGAAAGGATAAGGGAACATCACAATCTATACAAATTTCACAATTCAGATAAAATGGACAAATTCCTTCAAAGTCGCAAACTACCAAAACCCACACAAGGAGAATTAGATAGCCTAAATGCTTCTATATCTATTTTAAAAATTGAATTCATAGTTAAAAGTCTTCCAAAAAGAAATTTTGTAGCCCAGATTGTTTCACTATAGAATTCTGCCATACATTTAAAAAATAAATAATAAAATTCCACACAACCTTTTCCAGAAAATACAAGAAGGAATATTTCCCAGTTTCCCACATTTTATGAGGACAGTATTAATAACCAAATCAGACAAAGACATCACCATAAAACTATAGACTAATGTCCTCTATAAACATACATTTAAAATACCAGCATATAAAATCTAGCAATGTATAAAAAGAATAATGCACCAGAGCTAAATGAGGTTTACCTCAGGAAAACAATTTTGATGTATTCAAAAATCAATCCGTATAACACACCATATTAACAGGCCAAGGAAAAATATGATCATACCAACTGAAGCAGAAAAATATTTGATAAAATTTAACATTCATTAACAACAAAAACTCTAGGAAACTAGAAATAGAAGGGACCTTCCTCAGTCTGATGAAGGGCAACTCTTAAAAAACTCATGGCTAGCATCATACTTACCGGTGGATGTCTTAACACTCTAAAATTGGCAACAATTGAGATCATGTCCATTTAACACCAAAATTTAATTTAACACCAAAAGTTCTAGCCAGTGCAATTAAATAAGAAAAATATTTAAAAGGCATAAAATTTGTAAAGAAATAATGAAACTGTCCCTATTCACATGTGACATATTTGTCTATTTAGATAATTCCAAGAATCTACAAGACTGCCTAGAAGCAATAAAGGAGTTTAGCAAGGTTGCATGATCCAAGGTCTATGCACAAAAGTTAATTATACTCTAGGGTGTCTGGGTGGCTCAGTGGATTAAGTCTCTCTGTCTTGGTCTCAGGGTCCTGGGATCAAGCCCTGCATCTGGCTCTCTGCTCAGCAGGGAGCCTGCTTCTTCCTCTCTCTCTCTCTGCCTGCCTCTCTGACTACTTGTAATTCTCTCTCTGCCAAATAAATAAATAAAATCTCTTTTTAAAAAGTTAATTATACTCTATATACGAATCATGAATAATTGACAACCAAAACCAAATATTTACCATTTCATACCTTAAAATATATAGTTTTACATAACATATATATTAATACATAATTATAGAGGTTGAAATCTAAAGAAATAAGTGTAAAACATATGGAAGGAAAGCTACCAAACTCTAATGAAAAGAGTCAAAAAAGAACTAACTAAATGGAGACATGATGTGTTCATAAATTAGAAGAGTCAATATAGAAAAGATGTCAGTTCTCCTTAACGTATCTTTAGATTTAATACAATTCTAATTAAATCTGAGTGAACTGTTTGTAGTTACAAAGAAGGTGATTCTAATATTTATATGAAAAGGCGATGGAATTAGAATAGCCAGAACAATCTTATAAAAGAGTATTGCTGCACTACCCAAGTTTAAGACTTTGAGAAGCTGCTGTAATCAAGACAGTTTTGACAATGGCAAAAAGATTAACATGCAGATCAATGAGAAAGGGTAGAAAATACAAAAACCGACGCACACATTGAAGGTCCATTGATTTTCAGTAAAGGTGTCAGTGCAAGAGGGAAGAATCACATTTTTGACAACCAGTATTAGTACAATTGGACATCCAGATGCAAAACAAAACTATGTTCTTATACCACATAGAAAAATTAAGCCAGAATAGATTAAAGATCCAAATGTAAAATGTAAAACAACAAAATTTTGGAAGAAAATGTTAAAGAAGCTCTTCATGACTAGGGTTCTTAGATATACGGAAAGCGCAGTCCACAAAAGAAAAAAAGGTGCTAAACTGCAGTTATCATCATTAAAACTTTTGCTCCACGAGAGATGCTGTTGAGAGCATGAAAAGACAAGTGACAGGCTGGGAGAAAATATTTTCAAATACCATATCTGACAAAGGACCTATATTCAGAATATAATAAATAAATAATATAAACCCTCCAAATTTCACACTTGGAAAAAGAGTAAATTTTTAAAGATTTATTTGTTTGTTTGAGAGAGAGAGAGAATGGGAATAGGGGCAGAGGGAGAGAGAGAGAAGCAGACTCCCTGCTGAGCACAGAACCTAACTCTGGGCTCAATCTCACCACCCTGAGATCATGACCTGAGCTGAAATCAAGAGGCCGACACTTAACTGACTAGGCCACCCCAACCCCACAACTCACTTATTTAAAAAAAAAAAAAAAAGAAAAGAAAAGAAAAAAAGGGCTTGGGGTTTGTTCTGAGTGTCTGGTAAACAGACACTTCACTCAAAAGGATGTATGGATGGTGAATGAGCACATGCAAAGATGTTCCACATCATTGACCACTAAAGAAATGAAATTAAACGATGCTGAGATATCACTATACCCCCTATTAAAATAGCTTTTTTTTTAATATTTTATTTATTTGACAGAGAGAAATCACAACTAGGCAGAGAGGCAGGCAGAGAGGAGGAAGCAGGCTCCCCGTGGAGCAGAGAGCCCGATGTGGGGCTCGATCCCAGGACCCTGGGACCATGACCCGAGCCGAAGGCAGAGGCTTTAACCCACTGAGCCACTCAGGCGCCCCTATTAAAATAGCTTTAAGAAATTTTTTTCTAAGCTAACAATACCAAATGCCAGCAAAGGTGTGGAGCAACCAGAACCCATGTATTGTTGGTGAGGATGCAAAATGCAAAAGCAAAATGCAAAACAGATGCTTTGGAAAACAATTGGCAGTTTCCTATAAAATTAAACATAGACATATACAACTCAGTATTTAACCTAGAGAAATAATAATTTACATTGTCATTTGCTAACCTCAGAGACATCGTGCCGAGTAAAAGAAGCCAGTCTCGTAATGCCGTACAGTCTCTGATTCCATTTATAGGACATTCTGAGAAAGGCAAAACTACAGTGATGGTGAGCAGGAATGGGGGAGGGCATGACTCCAACAGGGCAGGAAGAGGGGCTTTGGGGGTGGGCAATAGAACTTGGAGGAATCCTGATTGTGATGGTGGTTATACAAATCTATATACGTGTTAAATCTTTAGGACTGTCCCGGAGCATGCACATGCACACACACACACGCGCATACACACGTCAATTTTACTGTATGTTAATTTAATATGAATATTAAACTGAGTCCACCAAAGAAAGAAGGCAGGAGGCAATATCAAACAATGCACCTCAGCGAAAATCTTGAAATGACTCTTACGTAGAGAACAGAATTTTTTTTTTTTAATTTCTAGAGAAAGTGTGCTTAGGCGATTGTGTGTGGGTTGAGGGTACAGGTGTGGTGAATTATTCAGGCTGAAACCAGTAAGAGCCCTTACCACAGTTTTTCCTGAGATTGGGCAGTTTGGCATTAGAAGTCAAAGAGTAGGAAATGGAGGACTTCTATGATCAGGAATATTGGTCAAAACTCTCGGTCCTGTGATTGATTTACTTGACAGTTATTGTGCATCTAATAAGTTCAAGGCCATGTTGGGCCAGGGGGTGGGGCACACAAATCCCAAGAGCCCTAGCCTGGGGAAACTTATAAGCTGGTTGAGAAGTAGGACAAAGAAGAAGACTCCTGGGGTTGAGCCCTGTGGACATGATGGAGAGTCCCTGCTATACCACTCACTGAGGGCTCCTCCGCCCGACTTTACTGGCCAAGTGACAGGTCACCACAATCAGTGTCCTGTAAAATAGTTGGAGACATTTTACCAGGGATAATCATTGAAAATACAATTTCACCTGCTATGCTCAACCCAGCAAATTCTGTGGGTTTCTTAAACAAGCCTCTGGAGATTTTTTTTTTTTTTATCTCAGTCCCTCTTAACGACAGCCCTTATTTTTTAGTGTCTCCCCACAGAGCAGTATTTCATTGAGTCAGCCCCCCAACCCCCCACCCCATGACCGGGGATGTCTTTCCCTGACTTCCTAAATAGCTGTCAGTTTCTACCAGGCACAGCAGGGAGTTAGTAGAACAGGCCCAGGGACCCAGGTTGAGGAGGATGCATTGTTTACATTGTTCTGAGATGAGTCCTTGAAATGGCTTGGGTCCTTCATGCCCCCAGCCGGTGTCCACCTCTGCAATGGTTGGTCAAAGTGACATCTACTGTCATAGCCACATATCACTGCCTTCCTTCCACTGCACGTAGCGAAAGCTGATCACCCAGCCAAAGTGTGAAGGAGCTTCTGTTGTCAGAGCTTCATTTCCAAGGTGTCACCCCAAAAGGGAAGCAGGCAGCAAGAGAGATAGTTGTCTCCCCCAGCATGCAAAAGGGGAGCCAAGGGGCTGGACAATCTGGTTTCTATTAAAATCTGGTCAGTAGAAAACAAGTGGCTGCTACAGGCATTCCTATCTGCCAGGTCAGAAAATAAACTTGGCCCCCAAAATACTAGCCACCCCTATAAGAAATCAGGCAACGGACTGGCTAGAATAGTTCATTTCTTTTGCCCCTCACTCCTCGATTAGTTGGCTTGGTTGCCAGAGAATTAGCTCTGTTTGCAAGAGACTATACTAACAGCAGGAGGTACTTGGTCTTTCTCAACTGAGGAGGATGAAGAAGGAGAAATAAAGGCTAGACCAGATGCTGTCAGAGCCTAACCCATATGCCCTTGGGTACCATGTGTGTACACTAGGTACACACAGCATGGTCTCATCTGCTAGCACCTTCCCGTCTTCCTAAGAGCATTACCTGGCCATCTAGAGCAGGCTAGTGCCAGGGAATTAACACCTCCCCCACCCCACCCCCCTCAGGACCCAGGAGGAACAACTTGGAGATGTGGGTCCTGCACTGTCCCCCAGAGGCACCCAGTGTGATTGAGCTGCATTGCCCATACTTGACAACTGGGCCCCTATTGCTCCCTTCACTGCTCTCCCTCCCTGTCTCACTTTCCCTCTTTCTTATCCATTTGTCCAAGGATCACTTTCCAAATAAGCTACTTGTTCTGGAGTCTGCTCCTGGAAGATACCACGTTAAGACAGGGGGTCTCCATGCCTCCAATGGTCAAGGGAAGACAGAAAGAACTGTGAGCAGGGTTATGCAGGCTGGATGAAAGAGCATGGAAGTGGATTGGGAAACTGCAGGAAGGTCTCAGGCCCCTCCTTGAGAGCTTCCTAGAAGTCCTGTCAGTGTTGATAATATCACACTGTTAGGAAATCAGGGTGCCTGTTTGCCAGCTAGATGCTTCGCTGTTTCCTGCCCTACATGAAAGATCTTAACTCACCCATCATTCATCTGTTGTATTGGCATAGTTGGTGAGTTCCTGAGATCCAGGTAAAAACCACCAATTCCACTAAATGCCCCCTCATTGTTAAAATAACAACCCACAGAGGATCATTCACATTAGTCTGCTAACATGTACTCCCATGGAAAACAGATTTCTGTGATTCTGGGGTACCGAAAATTATTACCTCAAACATATTGTCTGCAGTAGACAATATCCTCAGGCCCAGACCAAAGTTTCCACTAAAAATTGCATGTCACCCATATTCACTCTTCATTACACCCTTGACTATGAAGTAAAAAGATTATATTCATCCCCATGAAGAAGGAGTCAGATCTGTTTCCAATGACAGATCAGCATCAAAATCCTTTTAAAGGAACCTGAATGGATTCACAAGCTTCCCTCCCACAGCTCTGCCCCCCCCCTTGCCACACATTCACCAAGTCCTCCAGAGCAAGAGCTATTTCAAGTTGAGGACTTTCAGGATAAGGAACAATCCTTGAATTCTTCTGTTAATTCCTTGGCCTCCTTGGGCCTCCCAATGCTGACCAAATGTAGGTCAGGTGTATTTGTTTTGGACCTCACCAAGCCTAGCCAGCGTGGCCAGCATAAAGCCATCTGCAAAATATAAGCTTCTGATATTTTTAAGGAGGGTGAAAAAGAAAAAAAATTAACTTAAAATTAACAAATTTAACTTAGTTTAAGATCTCATTTCTTCAGCAGTCTGGGAGTACGGATTGGCACTGGTTAGGAATGGAATCATCCAGCCGTATTTGGAAGATTCTGTCCTTTTCACATGCCTTCTTACATCTCACCTGCCCTTATAAGCCTTCCATTCTCATTTCTGGAGGGGATAGCATCAGAGGACACCCCTCTCAGTGAATCTCGTGTGCCCCTGGCCTCACCAGCCAGTGATGGCCCATCAAGGCTGTGTCTCCTTTTTATTCCCAAATTATTAAAGTTGAAGTCTCTGAAGATTTCTTGCTAAAAATTAGTCCACTTGTCTCAAAACAAGTCCCCAGACTGATCCTGAGAGGGTCTCCAAGGATGGCCTCTTGAATGCTCATGCCCAGGTACATGCCCAGGATCACTTGTCTTCCCTGGCTTCCTCACCTTTCCGCGCGCTGCAGGAGCTGCTATATGCTGGGCCTGCTCTCCAGCATCGCTGCAGGCCACTGCAGGCAGACTTTTATAAGACCTTACCAAAGTTTGGGCTAACAGAGAGTAGCAAACAGGAGATAACATCTTCTTCTGAAAGTGGGGCTCTTAGAGGGCAGTCACCCAGTGGCTCTGTGCTCTTTGGCCTCCAGGCCCAACTGCCTCTTTACATATTCAGTCTCTCTAGGTCATTGCATTGACTCAGAGCCCTGACAAATAGTTCATAGCACTTTGTTTTCCCCACATCTGGGCTATTCAGTCTTAAAGTCTTTAAAACAAAACAAAACACCAAAACAAAACAAAACACAAGCAAGTGGCTAGTCCCAGTGGGCTGCACAGGACCAGATTCCACTCACTAAACACTAGTTGTGTCTTTCCCCTGTTCTTATGATCACTGTTCGGCTTCTAGATGAGAGACGCCATTCATGTGCAAGGTGAGGACCATAACAGGCCTGGACATTTATCCCACCGTGGTCTGTCTTCTGCTTCCGAAGTGCTAAAGCAAGTGCTTGGACAAGAACACACACCCACGCCACCTGTATTCATTGGAGTTCTTTAGAGACGTAGAGCCAATAGAGGTGGGTGGGTGGGTGTGTGTGTGTGTGTGTGTGGGTGTGTGGGTGTGTGTGTGGAGAGAGAATGGCAAAACACTGATTTATTTTAAGGAATTTACTCATGTGATTGTGAGGCTGTGCAAATCTGCAGGCTAAGTCTGCAGGCGGGAGACCCGGGGAAGAGTTGCTCTTGCAACTCAAATCCCAAGGCATTCTGGAAGTACTTCTTTCCCAGAGAACCTCGGTCTTTTTCCTCTTAAACCTTGGATGAGACCCATCCACACAATGGAGAGTAGTCTGCTTTATTCAAACTCTGCTGATATCTAAAAGCAACATCTACACTGGTGTTTGACCAAACATCTGGACAGCATACCTCAGCCAAGCTGGCCCATAAAATGAGCCATCACATGGTCTAAGCACAAACCGTACTTCTAAGGCATATGACAACCTACATTGAGATTTAGGAGGGGGATAAAATTCTGTAGCTGTGCGGACACACAGTTCTGCTAAAGAAACACACATCCATTGTGTTTCTGAACATAGAGCACCTAACTCTTACCCTGAAACACCTGCATTTGGCTTATCCCATTTTTAGAGCTTCCCCAAGAATAGTGGAGCTTAGCCTTATATGTAGGGACCTCAAATGGTCCATTAAATGATTAGATTATCTCAAATAGCAGTGTTTGCCTTGAGGATGATATCTAGACTCTCCTGTAGGAGGCAGAAACTGCTCCTAATTCTGAAAATTTTAACTTCCCCAAGTTCAAAGAATGTGAAGGTCTGCTGTCCTGGCCTCTGGGGCAGCTAATGACCAATACACTCCATGAGCTGAATGGAAAACAGCTTCTGATGAAATGAGAATTCCCAACAATTGCTGGTATGTATACCATCTTGTCTTCTGATTTATAGAGTGCAGTTGTCCATCCATCCCCAGCTGTGAGGGACCAGAACATCCCTGTGATAAGAAAATCCATAATTAAGGAGTAAACCTTTATATGAAAAATAAGATGGAGTCTACAAGTAAACTTATGAAAGGCCCTACAGTATTTGTATATTCACCAAAACAAAACAGTAAAACCAAGACACCAAAGAGCATATAAGAGCATCTAATTCATCTTCAACTTGTCATAATGGGTTGTGTATATTTAACTTCCACTTATCATTCCTTAATACACTGACATTTTTTCAGGATCTCTCTCCCCAGAAGTTTCAACATGAAGCTTCCAAGTTATTTTTATCTTTGCATATTATGGCAATTCCTTCTCTGTGTCTGTTTTTCTTCTGAGTGTTCCCTGCCTGCTGTTATCACTTGGAGCAGTACTCCTCAGAGACACAGCATCAAAACGTGTGCCATGGATCCTGCTCACACCCCTTCCAACTCCCCAGTCCCCCTCCTCACCCATTCTGATGAATGAAGAAGGTAGTTCGCAGGCTGGGTGGACTTTACCCTTCAGCTTCCTTTATCTCTTCCAAAGCTTCTCCGCAAAACCTCCCTTCCAGTTTTGCTGTCTGCTTTCCTCCTTTCTCTGGTCCTAACTCCCTTGGTTTCCTTCTTCTCCACTTATCCCTCAAATGCACACCTGGGATAGAAATCTCCACAGAAATAGAGCATTTCATGTAGGCAGAGCTCAAGTTCAAGGAGGGGAAACTATATTCTCCCTGAACCTTGTCATTCTGTAAAGCATCCTCTGCAAGATGGTCAGCGAGTCTCTTCCTTTCTCTTTCTTCCCCTCTCCTCTTTGAGAATATGTAGCCATAACAGAAACAAAAAGAGGAAGACTTCTGGTGCTATTTTCTGGAAGAATAATAAAATAAAAGGATGAGGGTAAGAATCATCCCAGGCTCTGAAAACAAGACTATTACCACTAGCATTTCAAGCAAGCTTATTAAAATGTCGTTTACTTCCAATTACAGAAATCAATCATCTTTGACTTTATAAAGGAATATGAAAGACCCAGTTATTAATGTAAGTAATAGTGAATTTGAGAGTGAGTAATGATCAGAAGGCAGAGGTTTAGAATGGGGGTGTCCCTACATTTGTAAAAAAATAATAATAATAAGTTTTCATGTTTTAATTCATCTGAAAACTCAACACACTGCCAAATCAAACACCTTAGTTCCTGGGCTTTACTTTATATCCCTAAATGAGCCCTGCTCCCTATATCCACAGTTAATGAGGGGCTTCTACAAACTAGCCTCCTGTGTGGGCTGGGGGCACTAAGAAGTAGAATATAACTGCCCCACCCGCACTGGAGCAGAGGAGGCTTGAATGTGCCCAGATACCTCTGGGAGTGTCCCCTGGGTGTGTCGCCTGGGTGTGTCCCCTGGGCTAACTCTGGAGCTTTGGGATGGAAGTCAGAGGCCATGCTGCATGGACCCTCCCCTTGCCCCAGATAGCAGCCTTGGCAACCGAGCCACATCTTCAAATGGAAAGAAGGATTGTGATCTATAGCTACTCCTCCAGGGCAGGTCTTGAAAGCTGGTTAGATCTTTCCCTTGCTGAGATCCAAACTTCCAAGCATCTAAAGTAACATCTTTTGAATGGAAGCCAACACAATCATGAGCCCTCAGCTCCCTGAGATGTTTAGTACTTAACAATTCATGCTGGTTGCTGAGCTGAAAATTTTCCTTCTGCTTACCTACTTGCACATTTATTTGAGCTTTTAACAAATGTGCTTATTTACTTAATTCTCCAAATATGTTTATGGAATATTATCACCTACTGGAATAGTGATATCAGTAAGCTCCTTAGCTTAATTAAGTGGATACAAAAGCCAAATGCCTAAGCTTCAGACAGAATGTGCTAATCTCATATGATTATTATGATTACGTGGGTAACCAGAATGAATATCCCACAGGAAAAGTATCAGGTCTCCCAGACAAGGTATAATTTGGTCATTTTTTATAAATGAGAGCATTCCCCCAAAATGTGATCATCATGTACTGTCCTGTTGATAAGAAAGGAGCTGTGTTGAAGCCCAGACTGCGGTCTGGTGTTTTCATCCTGAACTGAAATGCTCATCAATTACGGGGCATGTCCTCCTCTGCAAGATAAGGCCAAGGTGATGGGGTGCTTTTGAGAAAATCCTGGTGGGGGGAAATCAAGGCAGGTTACAACGTGTTTTTCTTGAAATTATTGATATTAAGAATGAGCCACTTTTTTTTTCCTCTCTCCGTGACTTAATAATGTTACCAAGTGGAAGAAAAGTCTTGGAATCTGGAAAATTGAAATGTCATGTTGGAATGAGAAGGCTTAAAAACATTTGCCCAGCATTTAGACCATTCCTGTCTCCCACTCGGTGCCCTGTCACTGAACTTTTTTCTTTGGGGAATTCAGGAAAGGACCTGTCCTCCCTCTCCCAGGGAGGGTTGAAGGCTTCTCGGGGACCTCCCCCAGCCTAAGCTTGTCAAAATCCCTTGGGTTGCTGCTGTTATTCTGGGTTTCCTCTGACTATCCTCCTTCAACCCTCACCTTTCTTGCACATGGTCCTGTGTTCTGAGGATAACCTGGAACAGAGTTCTGAGGATAAGCTGGAACTCCTCATCACCCCCAGCCCTGGCAGTGGGTGGGACTCAGGCTGTGATCATTTTCAGTCAGCACACAGGACAGATGAGTGTCATTGTGTGGACAGTACCCAAAAACAATTGTCAACATGCTGGAGGAACATCCCATTCCCTTTTAAGGAAGCAAATTGTAGTGGTTTTTTAAATTTTAATTTCTTTTTATAAATATACATAAATAGACAATGAGGTAACTCATTGTAACAGCTTTATGGGGACCCATTCACAATACCTCCAAGCTCAGGGGCGCCTGGGTGTCTCAGTGGGTTGAGTGTCCCCTTGAGTGCCTGCCTCAATTTCGGCTCAGGTCATCTCAGGATCATAAGATCGAGCCCTGAGTCAGGCTCCATGCTGAGTGCAGAACCTGCTTAAGATTTACTCTCTCCCTCTGCCTCACCGCCCCCTTGTGCACTCTCTGTTAAAAATTGATTAATTAATTAAAAATAAAAGTGCCTGCATGTTAATAAGGCCATATATGTGTGTATATGCCACACACACATAGAGTTCTATATCCATTGTTTGATCAAATGCAGGATCTTTTATACCCTTTTCCCCCATTGTCTTCTTGGCTTCATTTTTCTCTTTCCCTGCTCTACTGAATCATTGAAATTTTGGCATTCCTTCCCTATAGTCCTCCCTGCTGTCTTTTCTTATCCTGTATTGATTTGGTTGTTAGAGTATGTATTTATTCTTCTAGAGTTTAAACGTAACTATAACGATGCCTATAGTTATTGCAAATATACCCTCCACCCATCCACCTCTAGGGCTGTAACTTGAACATCCCCTCACCTTATCTCTATTTTGTTATTATGGCTTCAGGTTTTAGTTTACATACACACACACACACACACACACACACACACACATACACACACACTCACACACACTCACATACAGGGTTTTTATGGTCAGTAGTTAAGTATTCTTACTTATTCTTTTTTGCTCATCACTGTTTCTTTTTCCTACATATTTCTCTGCATTAATTTTTCTTCTTGCTGATCATCATAATAAGTTTTTACACTTATTCGGTTCTTATATCCCAAGCACTCTCCTAAAGACACTGTATAGGTGACCTAATTCAGTCCTCACACCATATATTGGTACTAACCCTGTTTCATAGGAGAGAAACTGAGGCACAGGGCCATTCAGTAGCTTGCACAATGGTGTACAGAGTGTAGCCCAGTTGGTCTGCAAACTAGGGCACCTGGCTACAGAGTCCATATACTGCACCTCCATGCCTGGTTGCTGTTCAGTTGACCCCTTTCTGGGGAGTGGTACTCTGTGGATGGTAAATGCTCAGTCCTCTTATGACAGAAAATGTATTTATGGTGCCCTCATCTATGAATGAAAGTTGAACTAGGTATAAAATTCAGGTTGACAGTTACTTCCCTCCATTGGCCCAGCACCCATTGTCATGGTTGAGATGTGGGCTTCTGCCTAAAGAGTTCTGTTACAGGTCCCCTGGCAGCTGGGAACAGTGGCTCTGCTTCCCTGAAGGTCTGCAGTGGCACTGTGATGTGTCCAGGTGTGGATCTGTGTGTCTTTGCACTACTACATGCTCAGAGTACACTTATAACCCAATGGCTTTCGTCTTTCTTCAGTTCTGGAAAAGCACGCCTGCTATCTCCTCCAGTACTGCTTCTTCACCATGCCTACTTCCTTTCTTCCAGAACTCTTATTTTTCCCTAAGATTTAGTTAGTTAGTTAGTTAGTTAGTTAGTTATTTGAGAAAGAGTGGGTGAGAACAAGTGAGGGATGGAGGAAGAGGGAAAAGCAAACTCCCCACTGAGCAGGGAAGCCTGACTCTGGGCTCAATCCCAGGAACCCAAGATCATGACCTGAGCCAAAGGCAGATGTTTAACTGACTGAGCCACCCAGATGACCCCAACCTTCTTCTAGAGCTCTTGTCAGACACATAAAGAGGCTTCTCAGTCTCCCCTCTGAAACTTCTGTCTTTTCCCATTTTCTGTTTTGTCCTCTCTTCCATGTTTGGGGTGGGTATGGGGTGAATTTTTCCAGATTATGTTTCTGATAACTAATTCACCTTTAAATACATCCAGTCTGGGGGTGCCTGAGTGGCTCAGTTGGTTAAGCAGCCAACTCCTAGTTTTGGCTGAGATCATGATCTCAGGGTTGTGAACCCCCCCCACTTGGGCTCCATGCTCAGCATGGGGCCTGTTTGAGATTCTGCACCCCCTCACCCTCTGTCGCTCCCCTGACTAGCGCTCTAAAAAAATAAATAAATAAATGTCTTTTTAAAAGCTATGTCCAGTCTGGGGTTTATTCCCTTATTCTCTCTATTGTTCTTGGTTGTTGTGTCAATGACTCTATTTTTCATTTCAAACATCTCTCCTATCCGCCTATTATTCTGGTTTCATTCTTATTCATACCTATTTGTTCTATGATTTCTTATTCTTTTCTCAAAGAAAACGTAAGCTGTCAATTATCTCTTTGAGTATTCTCATCATACTTACTTTGAAGTCTGTCTCGGGAGCCTAGAGTGGTACGATCATTATGGAGCCAGCACCTCCAGTTAACACAGATCTGCTGAGACCCAGCAGGGGCTTCTCTTTCAGACCTATAAGACTTCATGTTCCAGCATGGCCATCACAGCACTGCTGGTGTTAGTAGGAGTGGGAAGCAATCCAGCTGTCCTACCCTGGGGGAAGGGAAGTAAAATGCACTATGCAATGTATGCAATAGTTAGAAACCGAGGACTAGATGCGCATATAGCAAAATGGGTAGTTGTCAAAAACAGAGTGCTAGCAAGTAAATGGGAAACACAATGAGATCTGTAGCTCAGTATTTCTTTCATAGCTTAAAAACTTCACAAAAAACTTTAACACAGATTGTAAGAATATATGTGATAAAAGAGCATGTATCAAACCAATCAGAATGGCCACCTATTAGAGGCATAACAGAAGGGGAATTGGAGATGCAGCATAAGGCATGGGGATAAACACACATGTATACATATACTCTCTCTCTCTCTCTCTCACACACACACACACACACACACACACACACGTGCAGGGCTTTATCCATACTGGGAAGGATAATGTGCTGTTAACTAAAGAATAAGACTAATTCAACCCTTTGTGAGTCTGCATCAATAAGTGTCTGTAGCTGTCTATCCAGAAAATTACATTCACCTCTAATGAATTCATGTTCCAGCTATTAATTTTACTGTCTTTTTTTTAGCATTAGATTTATTCATACATTTTGGCATTTTTGTGGCCAGATCCATTTTTAATGAAACCCATTTTATTTCTTTCTCTTTCCCTCTGTCCATTTTTTCTCATGCCTCTCTATCTGACAGGCCTTCCAGGCCCCCCATCAGGAAGACAGTTGGAAATGACTGCTCCATGGTGATGTTGGGATGTGGCCCACCTGGGCAGACTATCAGTGGGCAGCTTGGTGGGCAACTGAGGGTAGCAGCGGGTGTACCCTTCTTCCTCCTCGGGCTTGCAGTAGGACGTGAAACATAGCCCTAGGCAACATCTAGCAGCAGTTTTTTTCCTCAGTCCCCCTTCAGTCACAGGTTGGGTGACCGGGGACTCTCACCCCACCCTGCTGCTTCAGACTGTGTCTTGCTTGCAGGATGCACTTTTAGTCACGTTCTTGCTTCTGGACCTGGAGCC
Source organism: Meles meles (assembly GCF_922984935.1). Classification (NCBI taxonomy): domain Eukaryota; kingdom Metazoa; phylum Chordata; class Mammalia; order Carnivora; family Mustelidae; genus Meles; species Meles meles. The sequence continues at coordinate 88,052,026 of NC_060070.1, read as the reverse complement.
CTGCCAGCTGAAAGCTTGGGCTCCCACAACCATTCTTCATTTCTGTCCCACTTCATATCTTCAGAAATCTGTCTTGAAAGCTAATCTAGCAAAGTCTCCTTAATATTCTCTTGTTTTATTTTATTCACCATTGCTATGGTGGGAAGAGGTGTGTCCTGCCTCAATCGATTTTCAAATTATCCAAACAAGTTTAGGTACAACCTGATGAAAGAGTAGCAAGGAGGAGATGAATGTGCCTGATTTTAAGACTTCAAAGGATTTGCATACTCCTGTTTGTTGGAAATTCATCTAAGCATTACACACATAATTTATGCTGGGCCCATTAATTTTACAAATAGCCTTACAAATGGTCTTTGGGGAGTCTAACCTTTTGGTAATCATAGTCCTCTGTGTTAGAATACAAAGAAACTGGCATCCCACGGCACAGCTATAATCCACACTCTGAGTTCATACCCACTAACTAGACTTTCCTTTCAAAGAGGCCCCTCAGGCAGGCAACATAATTCTGTGTCCTCTCCCCACACCCCAAGCCTGCTACTGAAGTTTAATTTGATTTACTGAATTGCTCTAGTTGTAGAGCCAAATAGAAGAACAGATTTTCAATGGGATCCAGACCCTTTAGAAATGACCTTGGACCCTGAACTGTAGTCTCTCCCCACCCCTACTCCTCCATTCAAGCCCTCCCTTCCAACCTCCACCCCAAACCAGTGTATGCCTGGCCTTCTCCACCATTGTGGCCCCCACCATTGTCATTGACTGCCATGCCTTCCCCACCCTCACCTTAACACCTCTGCTCCCTTCACAATCCACCCAAGGCTCACCATTAGTGATGATGCCTTTCCTAATGCCGCTAACCTACCTTTCCTCCTCTAAACTCAGGTCTACCATTGATTTGACATTTAACCGCTCGTCCTTCAGGCCAGTCATCTTGTGAATATAATAACCTTTCCACAAGTCTGAAAGTGCCTTCATGCCTAAAACTAGTCTGGTGTGTCACATATGCTGACACATTATCCGTTATCCTCCCAAACGTCTTGAGAGATGGTAAAACAGGTATTATCCCAGTTACTTTACTATGACCCATTTTTCAAGTGATAAGATGGAGGCTCAGAGACGTTAAGTAATATACCCTAGTAGAAGTCACAGAGTTGGGATTTGAACTTAAAATCTGTAGACCTACAAGTTTGTAATTATCTGCTAGTTTAACCAAAATGGCAAAGAAGTTTGCTTCATCTCAATGCCAACTCCCAGCAATTAGATATAGCTGCCCAAAGTGCTGTGTTGAAGAGCCAAACCCAGGCTCAGCAGGAACACAAACCGTCTAGGAAGGAAGAGCAAGGTCTGCCAGGGGTCCAGCTTTCAACAGGAAGAACATGCAGGCACCCTGTTTGTGGTCCCCTGTATCAGGTTAACTTTCTCGAACTAGAAGAGCCTTCTTAACTAGTCTGTTTATTCCACTTAGAATATGGTGCTTAACATATAGTTCATGAGCGAGAAATATTTACTGCCTGGTAGTGACGTCAGCATCCTCAGTAAAGCACCACATCACACAAATTGTGCAAGCATCCCGCCCGGGGGCCCTATTCTGGGTTGGGGTCAAAGTGAAGGGCTTGCTCCAGATCCCACTCAAGCAGCTTTCCATTGGTGACCAACTTCAAACTACCAGGCATGCAAAATAAAATGTGAAATGTAAGGAAAATTGTTGTATCCAAAACACTATCATTGTAAAAAATAAATAAATAAGTAAGTGTTGCTTCTTCACGATGATGATAATACTTTTCATATGAACTACTTGTTACAGAAAATCGCTAAACCACGCTACCCTACATGTGGCGGTTACGAAGGTCAGACATCTCCACTGGCGCTCCCCGTGGGTGATTGCGTGTTCCAAGTACCCCTCCACCCCCTGCTAACACCCCAGTTCCAGCAATCAATGAATCAGAAAGGGAGAGAAGGTGTTTCTGGCATGCGCTGTTGTAAGGTACTGAAGACAAAATTAGTAATTACCACCATTTGCCTACAAGCCGAGCCTCCCCCTGCGCCCCAGCTTCCCTCCCTGACCATGTCCTGCCTCAGGCTGGGAGTTCTCTGTTTCCGTTTCATCTCTTTTCCATACCTTAGGATGGAGATGTGTCCAGGAACCCCGGCCAAAATCAGCAAATTTATCACCATGCTAATGACAGCAAGCCGCATGCTGAGTGAATTCTGCTTTCCCCCTCAACTCCTTCTTTTGCCAAAACCTGTGGAACTGCAAGATCCAGCCGATTACAGAGACTGTTATCTTAGCATGAAGAATGGCTCTGGTAGAAAATGCAATTAGGTATCAGCTCTAGGGCTATTTTTAGCTTCTTGTTTGGGAACATCTCAGAAACAAAGATCACCATGTGGAGAGCAATGTTAGCCGAGTCACCCAAATTGAACATCCATACGCACAATTTAAACCTAAACCTACCTTTCTCAAATAGGAGCATTATAAAGACCCACCCATCCCATCAGGATGGCTCATTGTTCTGGGAATAGATATTTCTGTTTGCGGACCGGCAGTCCTGGGGGCAAATCCCGCTGTTTACTTACAGGAGCAGCTCTTCCCAGGCTGGGGACCATGGAGAATCTCTAACCCTGCTTCCCCGGGATTTGGAGAAGGGAGCCTAGTGGATCATTCTGCTGGGAGCAGGGAAAATCATGCCATATGAGAATGAGCACCTACAGGGGTGAGGCATGAGCATGGGAGCTATGTAGTTGGGGAGACCTACTGCTGGGGAGGCCCATGGTCAGGGGGACAAGCTGTCGGGAGTATGTCAGGGAGATAGTTTCTCAAGGAGGAATGCAGCCCAGTGTGTCCTCCAAAGGAGCAAGTCCCCAACCAGTGTCAGCAGGAAGGAGGTAGCCAGGCACAGAAGAGGCTCGTGGTGGAAGGTGCCTATGCCAGATACCCAGGACCCAGGACAGACACCACAGCAGCATTGGCTGTTCCTGCTGTGGGCATAAGAAAGCCCTAATGACCTACTCTCCATCAAGGGCTGTGTCTAAATGGTGTGTTGCATTTGTCACAGCACGACCTCCTTTTATTTGAAAAACGCATGTGCTATGCTTCTTTATAATTCAGTTCAGTGGTGTTGGACATAGACTGGAATCTCAGCCCAGCACCACCCCTGGACCCCCATCTTCTTCCCTCTACTGATGTAGACAATAAAGGTCATATTGCTGAGAGTGGGAACAAGATCCCATCTGTGGCTGTGGCTGGCCTGGGTTTCAGGTCATTTTCCTGTTGGCGTCAGGCTGGTCCAATTCTCACCCATGGGCCAGATTGCCACTTCTCCACCTCTCCCCCCCACCCATTACATTCCCTTAATTCTTGCTCTCCCCCACTTCGAATTAGGGTACAATACTGCTTATGCCCAATTCCTGGCATCCTCTCTTCACAGTCCTCTCCACTGGGGACACATGAAAGGCAAGGCACAGACTTGCACTCTGGCAGGAGCTGAAGGAACAGGTGACATTTAACCCAGAGAGGCCAAGTCGAAGTGAAGAAATCATGGCATCCTCAGACCCTCACTGCCAATGAGAGAGGATCCTTCTTCTGTGCTATTCCAGAGAACCAACCAGGTCCAAATCTGGAAGTTACAGGGAAGCAGGTGTCAATATCATTATCAATAACTCCTTATATACAGCTTAATCAGTGGAACAGCCTAGATGCATACAAGTCATACAAGTAGCAGAGACTCCTGAATTGAGTGAGACCTTAAAGTGAATGACCTCTGCCATGCCTCCCAGTCATAGTATTCTAGAAACTTTCTGTGAGTGATGGGGTCTTCTGCGACTGCTTCATTGTCTACTAATCTTTTGAAAACTCAGTTCAATCATCACCTTTGAGGTGTCGAATGTACCTCATGTGAAGAAATGAATACATGAGACCAGGGAGCAGAGAAGTTCCCAGGCTTTCTCAGGGTCCCCAGGGGCCTGATCACATCTCCCAAATGGGACACGTGATGCAGACAGCAGTGACATTTTTTTTTAAGATTTTATTTATTTATTTGACAGACTGAGATCACAAGTAGGCAGAGAGGCAGGCAGAGAGAGGGAATCAGGCTCCCTGCTGAGCAGAGAGCCCGATGTGGGGCTCAATCCCAGGACCCTGGGATCATGACCTGAGCTGAAGGCAAGGCTTTAACCCACTGAGCCACCCGGGTGGCTCAGTGACAGCAGTGACATTTTAACAAGTCTTCTGAGCCCTTGGATATGAAAATACCCTGGTGGGGGAGGGTGCTTCACTCCACCATCCAGCAGGAAATCATAGCCATATCGTAGAGATGGAGGAACCCTGAAGGCCACTTCACCCCAAGTCCTCCCCAGGGCAGGAGTTCTTGCTCTCACACCCCACAAACTGTCCCCCAGTCGGTGCTCGAAAAAAGGAAAACCCTCGCTGCTCTGCCAGGAAATGTAGTCCGGTTAGAGACAACTCAATCCATGTGGAGACAGTGTTTTTTGTGAACTGTTTCTTCCTCGTATGGAGCCCCTACTTTGTCTTTATTCAACTTGTGCCCTCAGCAGTGGGACAAAGAAAATTTTCTTCTCTCATCCAGATGACAAGGTTTGGATTTTTTTTTTAAGATTTTATTTATTTGGGGGCCACCTGGGTGGCTCAGTGGGTTAAAGCCTCTGCCTTCAGCTCAGGTCATGATCTCAGGGTCCTGGGATCAAGCCCCACATCAGGCTCTCTGCTCAGCGAGAAGCCTGCTTCCTCGGCTCTCTCTGCCTGCCTCTCTGCCTACTTGTGATCTCTGCCTTTTTTTAAGAAAAAAGATTTTATTTATTTGGGAGAGAAAGAGAGAAATCATGAGTATGGGGGAAAGGCAGAGGGAGAAGGAAAAGAAGACTCCCCACTGAGCAGGGAGCCTGATGTGGGGCTCAATCCCAGGACCCTGGAACAGACCTGTACCAAAGGCAGATGCTTAACTGACTGAGGCACCCAGACACCCCAACAACATTCAGATTTTTAAAGACAGCCATTATCTCTGAGACTTTTCTCCCTCCAAGTCTTTCCTTCTCCATCTGAACATCTCAAATTACCTCAAATATTTCTCATATAGCATGGTTTTAGACCCCTAACCATTTTCTATAAATATTTTCTATTTGACTAGTATTCCTTATGAAGAATAAACTCCCAGACCAAATGCCAGCTGCGGTCTGACCACTACAGAGTCCATATGCAGGGTCCACCATCATCACCTCCCTTCAACTACACACTATACCTTTATTAATGCAACCTAGAATAATATATGTTTCATAGTAAGTGATCAACTGCTGTGTTCATATTAAAGTTATCTAAAACCATCATCTTTATTCCTTGACACAGTTTCATATAGCTTAAAAGAAAAAAAGTAGATTTAAAAATGGCCCTGTACATTATTATAAGATTCAATCCTGCCACCGCTTTCATTAATAATAGACAGATAGAACTACTGAGGAGACGAGGGCCCCAACAAATGTTGCGAGTGACAGCCTACGGTAACTGAACGCAAAGATGAATTGAATCCAAAAGTGAAATGTGTATTTGCATCAATGTGCCAAGAAGCCAGCATGTCAGCCTGTTCTTCCAATACCATCCAGTGCATGGAGGGATCTTTTTGGAAGCTATGCCCACTTTTATCTTCCTTACTCTACCTTATTTGTTTGTTTGTTGTTTGGGGGTTTTTGTTTATTTGTTTGGACGGTTTTTGTTTTGTTTTGTTTTTGTTTTTGTTTTTTTGCTTACATGATTTGGAGGCAAAGGCTTCCTCCAACCTGTAGGAAACTCACTAATGGTTTTCCTTTGTGTCTTTGACAGGTCACCTGAAGGAAGAAATCACCCAGCGACATATGCAGCAGGTAGCTCTAGGTAGGTACAAAGTGAAGTCTGCAGGACGAAGGTGAAGGTAAGACAAGCTGTGTGGTCTTGGAAACCTAGCCAAAAGATAATCCATCTAGAATGGATAAATAAGATGTGTTATATAAATATACAGTGGAATACTATGCAGCCATCAAAAGAAATGAAGTCTTGCCATTTGCAATGACGTGGATGAAACTGGAGGGTATTATGCTAAGCAAAATAAGTCAATCAGAGAAAGACAATTATCATATGATCTCCCTACTATGAGGAATTTGAGAGGCAGGGTGAGAGGTTTGGGAGGTAGGGAAGGAAAGAATGAAACAAGATAGGATCAGGAGGGAGACAAACCATAAGAGAGTCTTAATCTCACAAAACAGCCTGAGGGTTGCTGGGGGGAGTGGAGTAGGGATAGGGTGGTTGGGACATTGGGGAGGGTATGTGATATGGTGATTGCTGTGAAATGTGTAAGCCTGATGATTCACAGACCTGTACCCCTGGGGCAAATAATACATTATATGTTAATAAAAATAATTAATTAAAAAAAGAAATCCATCTAGAACCCTCAAGAAGGTTAAGGAAGGCAAGGTTTGCTGTCAGTGAAGCTTCCTCTGGATGCCCCTCCTCTCTGGGACTAGTTACCCCCATCCTGCATGCTTGCTCCCAGCTCTCCAGCCTGGCACCCCACCTTCCCAGCTGCTGCCTCATCCTCCTGACCTTTCCACCCCACACCCCCAACTTAAGTTCATCCCTAGGTCCCAGCTCCTCAGGGCTCTACTCTAAGCTTTCCAGAGCTGCTACTAACTAATCCTAACAGCAACCGTGGGTGATGAAGACATGACTGTTTTCTGAACCACCCTGGGCACTGCTGTGTATGCATGGCCTCCTTTCTGCCTTGCGACTGTGCTTAGAAGTAAGTGCATTTTTCGGGATGCGGGTGATTCAATGACTTGCCCAAGGTCACATAGCTAGAAATCATCGAAACTAGGATGTGAACCCAGGTCTCTGAGTGTACACCTGGTGCTCTCAGCCCCCATGCTATTAACACTGCCAACAATGATGGACTCACTTAATACATTAATAATGCAAAGACTAACCAACACAGTGATATTCTAAGAGGAACGTGGCACCTTTCAAGCAGTGGACAGCTGCAGAAAATCCCTCCCTTTTGATATGGGACCCAAGGAAGTCACCTGGGGGGGAGAGTTGAGCTCCCGGAAGGGCTGGTGGAGCAGGTATTTGGGGCACGACCAACTTGCTTCCTCTCCAGCTGGCCTGGGACCAAGTGCTTAGAGTGCTCTGATTAAATAAGCAATTCATGTATTCCAAACAAAGGGTTCCCTTGAGATGGCCTGGCCCCTGGAACCTCCTGAAGTTAGAGAATTCCAACATCCAGGACCTCTAGAGGGGAGATGGAGGAGAGCCCCAGAGTCAGAGAGATGACCTACTGAACTCCAGTAATTTGGATTATTAGGAAGGTGGGTTTTTTAGTTTCAGTAATAATAATGAACACGTCACGTAGCCACTGGTTGCATCAGAAACAAGGAAGAAGGAAGCCTGAAGCACACTGACCAGAACTTGAGCTTCCCACCATTGATCCTGGCACTGAGAGTTCAGGTCAACATGCCAGGCCAGCCCTCCCATGGCCAGAGATGCAGGCAGGGAGTCAGAGCTGAGATGCTCCTGACTGCTTCTCAGGAAGCAGGCAGGACTCCCCCGGGGCCCCAGCTCATAGGGCTGGGCTAAGGAAGTGTTGGGAAGCTGTGCCAAGGTGACCCTTGGGCCTCACCAGTAAGTCACTGGGTGGGGCGGCATTCCTAAGGACTGCCTTTAGACCCTGTATCTGAGGCCTGCCATGTGGCCTCTTCTCCAGTCTTCATGATGCTGCGTGACTAGAAACAACAACTGGAGAACACTGGTCAGTTCCTGAGGCTTTCAGAGCAAGAGATGTTCCATCCTCTCTGACCGCCTCCCCACCCCAGTCCCAGACAGTCCTGGGCCTGTGGGAAACGGCTGCATGTCTTCTCTGCAATTCCTCTTGCTCCTCTGTCTGGGAGGCTTCTCTTGAATTACAGCAGGTGTCAGGTTCAACAGGGCCCAGCTTTGCCTGAAGTAATCAGCAGACTTCAAATGGAAAACACTCTGGATGGAAGTCTAATTAAGAGCATTTGAAATACCTATTTATTTTAAAAGCATACTACCCCAATTAGAAAAGAAGTGTTAACATCTCCCAGCTGCCATTTTGAGCTTAAATGCCATGTTTTTAGTCCACACTTCTCAGGAGCTTGTCTGACAGAGCTTTGGAACCGCCAGCGCTCATGGGTCCCCTGGCGACCACATTTCAGAGTTCTTCTCATGGGGAGAAACCTCTCACTGCAACATGTTTCTAGATGCCATTTCCTGCCTTCACACTCGCCCCTCAGGCCTGCCTTGGGGCTGAGGGCTGGGAACCAGGGCTCCAGTGAGACACAAAGCAGCTCAGTGTACTTGATGTTCCGTATGTCCTGGTGCTCCGTAGTCGGGGTTTCCAGTGGAGGAACAGGGCAGGCATGACATCTGCCCTTTCCCTCCCTGCCCTCTGTTCTCTTTCCTTTGTCTCCTTCTCTCTTCTTTCCCTCCATTTTAAGTATTCCCTTTCGGTGGTGTTTCTTTCTTTTGCCTCCATGCTCTGAGGTTTCCATGAAAGTGTAGGTCAGTTTGGTTGGTTGTCCTTGGGGGAAGAAGGGAGGAGGTAATGCGCAAGGCTGAGCAGGAGAGGTTTCCTCACGTGTTTTGTGTCAGAATAGATGTGTGTGTGGATGAGGGGATGTATGCCCACGCCACGTGTAAGAGACTGTCGACCAGTGATGTGCTGGAGCCAGCTCCACACCCATCGGAGGAGCGACCATCACCATTTCAGCAATTTGAGGAGCCATGATAACACACGGCTGTTGTTAAAAATTAAATTAGAGAGGGACTCCTAGGTGGCTTAGTCAGTTAAGCATCCAATTCTTGATTTCAGCTCAGGTCATGATCTCAGGGTCCTGGGATCGACCCTGTGTAGGGCTCCACACTCAGCGGGGAGTCTGCTTAAGATTCTCTCTCTCAGGGCGCCTGGGTGGCTCAGTGGGTTAAAGCCTCTGCCTTCGGCTCAGGTCATGATCCCAGGGTCCTGGGATCGAGCCCCGCATAGGGTTCTCTGCTCAGCAGGGAGCCTGCTTCCCTCTCTCTCTGCCTGCCTCTCTGCCTGCCTCTCTACCTACTTGTGAACTCTGTCTGTCAAATAAATAAATAAATAAAATCTTAAAAAAAAAAAAAGATTCTCTCTCTCTCCCTCTCCCCCTCCCTGCATCCTGTACCTGCACGCGTGCTTTCTCTCTCTCTCTCTCAAATAAATTTTAAAAATCATTTAAAAAATTAAATTATAGAAACTTACAACTAAGTAAGTTCTATTAAAAAAACAAAGGCAACAAATACTCAAAATGTATCACCTCCTAATTACAGATCTTCCTCGACTTACAGTGGGGTTACATCCTGATAACCCCATCTGTTGAAAATATCATTAAGTTGAAATGCGTTTAATGCACCTCACCTACAAAACATCTAGCTTAGCCTAGCCTGCTTTACACGTGCTCACAACACCTACATTAGCCTAAAGTTGGGCAAAATCATCTGACCCAAAGCCCATTTTATTTATTTTTTTTTCCATTTTATTTATTTTTTCAGCGTAACAGTATTCATTCTTTTTGCACAACACCCAGTGCTCCATGCAAAACGTGCCCTCCCCATTACCCACCACCTGTTCCCCCAACCTCCCACCCCTGACCCTTCAAAACCCTCAGGTTGCCCCAACCTCCCACCCCTGACCCTTCAAAACCCTCAGGTTGTTTTTCAGAGTCCATAGTCTCTTATGGTTCGCCTCCCCTCCCCAATGTCCATAGCCCACTCCCCCTCTCCCAATCCCACCTCCCCCCAGCAACCCCCAGTTTGTTTTGTGAGATTAAGACTCATTTATGGTTTGTCTCCCTCCCAATCCCATCTTGTTTCATTTATTCTTCTCCTATCCCCCTACCCCCCCATGTTGCTTCTCCATGTCCTCATATCAGGGAGATCATATGATAGTTGTCTTTCTCCGATTGACTTATTTCACTAAGCATGATACGCTCTAGTTCCATCCACGTCGTCACAAATGGCAAGATTTCATTTCTTTTGATGGCTGCATAGTATTCCATTGTGTATATATACCACATCTTCTTTATCCATTCATCTGTTGATGGACATCTAGGTTCTTTCCATAGTCTGGCTATTGTAGGCATTGCTGCTATAAACATTCGGGTACACGTGCCCCTTCGGATCACTATGTTTGTATCTTTAGGGTAAATACCCAGTAGTGCAATTGCTGGGTCATAGGGTAGTTCTATTTTCAACATTTTGAGGAACCTCCATGCTGTTTTCCAGAGTGGTTGCACCAGCTTGCATTCCCACCAACAGTGTAGGAGGGTTCCCCTTTCTCCACATCCTCGCCAGCATCTGTCATTTCCTGACTTGTTAATTTTAGCCATTCTGACTGGTGTGAGGTGATATCTCATTGTGGTTTTGATTTGTATTTCCCTGATGCCGAGTAACGTGGAGCACTTTTTCATGTGTCTGTTGGCCAACTGGATGTCTTCTTTGCAGAAATGTCTGTTCATGTCCTCTGCCCATTTCTTGATTGGATTGTTTGTTCTTTGGGTGTTGAGTTTGCTAAGTTCCTTATAGATTTTGGATACTAGCCCTTTATCTGATATGTCGTTTGCAAATATCTTCTCCCATTCTGTCAGTTGTCTTTTGGTTTTGTTAACTGTTTCCTTTGCTGTGCAAAAGCTTTTGATCTTGATGAAATCCCAATAGTTTATTTTTGCCCTTGCTTCCCTTGCCTTTGCCGTTGTTCCTAGGAAGACGTTGCTACGGCTGAGGTCGAAGAGGTTGCTGCCTGCGTTCTCCTCAAGGATTTGGATGGATTCCTTTCTCACATTGAGGTCCTTCATCCATTTGGAGTCTATTTTCGTGTGTGGTGTAAGGAAGTGGTCCAATTTCATTTTTCTGCATGTGGCTGTCCAATTTTCCCAGCACCATTTATTGAAGAGGCTGTCTTTTTTCCATTGGACATTCTTTCCTGCTTTGTCGAAGATTAGTTGACCATAGAGTTGAGGGTCGACCAAAGCCCATTTTATAATAGAGTGTTGAGTAGCTCCTGTAATGGATTGAATTCTTTCCTGAAAGTGAAAAGCAGAATGGGTGTCTTGGTACCGGGTGGTTGCGAGCTTACCAGGTGTTTACAGGGCAGTCTGGGAGCTGGGGGCCCCCTGCCATGGCCTGGCATCACAAAAGCCTGCCCATCATGCTTTCTCTCGCTAGCCTGGGGAAAAATCAAAACTCAAAATTCAAAGTAGTGTTCCTCCTAAATGGCCATCACTTTTGCACCATCCGAAAGCCGAAAAGTCCTAAGTTGAACCATGGTAAGTTAGTGACCATCTGCTATTTACTACGTTTTACTATTATTTCTTCCCTTGGGGTTATTTGCTGCCACTGTGTCTGTATCATGGAAATACTGTCTTAGAGGGCACTACTGTGCACCTCTTCCTAATTCCACATGCAGTAACATCACACGGGCAGCTTGAAACCAGCCTTGTGGGACTAGTTACACCACAGAAATTGACAAATATTATTACAAATTGGGGCGCTCTTTTCCCCCACCATGGCATCCTGATAAGCATCCATTTGAAGACCAGTTTTGTGCACATGTATGTTCTTAGGAAGACTTCTTCTCCTCTTCCTGGCTCACTATGTAGATGACAGTTCTCAGTTTACTGCCTACCCTGGGGAAACCTGGCCCTTTAGAAAATGAGTAGACCGGGATACCAGGGAAGACAGATGTGGACCAGGAGAAGCACTGGCCCCAAGGGGCCCCTCAATGTAACAGCCAGAGTCTTGGGACCTCTAAGAGAAACACCAATGATCAGTTCTATGAACATCATCAACAAACACATGTTCCCCTGGTCTTAGAGGAGAGCCTACTCCCACACATCATTTCAGGAAACAAGAAAACAGTGCTCTTTTTAATCAGGCCTCATTTGGAACTGGTATTAATTGAACTAGATTCAGCCAGTTGGGTAGAGCAGGTTTTGCTTCATTTAGTTGCATGTGGTTCTCTCACTTCATTGTACTGGCCGCCCTGAACAGTTTAACATTGTCGGTAACACAGACGAGGCTGGTCAGCAAATGTTCCTTGAGAACTTGGTGTGTGCCCGGCGTGGGTCTAAGCTCTCTATGTGTAGCTTCTTCTTTAATGTTCCTCAAACCCCCATGAGGGAGACTCTACTGTTACCCACACTTTACAGTTAAATCCCAAAGGGGTTAAGTGAACCTAATTTTGCTCAGCTCAGGGATGCATGGACACGCATGTCCAGAGCCTGTGTGGTAACCCCCATACCATGTTGCCCTCAGCCCTGTGCAGGGTATCGTAGCATTCACAGAGGGACAGAGATCCAAGGTCTGCTCTCAGAGGGTTTCTACTCTAGACAGCTTAAGGGGAAATACACATAAAAAGGTAATTCTTTATCTAATTTCGGATTTAATTACACATATTATGCTATTCACTACACTCATCCCACTGTAGCCCCAAACCAGTTCAGCCTCGGCCTCCGCCATGAAGCCTTGCCTGGCCCCTTTTCCCTAAGCCTGCTTTGTCCTCTAACCTCACACACCTCCAAAAGGCATCAACCTTTTTTTGTAATGTATATTTTCCATAGCTGTATTCTCCATGCTGAAACACAAGCTCCTGGAAAGCTGGGTGGGTCGAATTAATCTCTGTACCCCTCGCAGACAGTGCAGGCGATAAATAGGGCGAATCAGTGCTTCTCCAGATGACTTCCAGCCCTCACATATCTTGCAACAGTGTAATGACACATTTGAACATAAAATAAAATAAGCCCATTTAAAAGAAGTAGAAGGAGTAAGTGCTTTTGGACCCCACAGCTGAGCCGATCACAATACAGCAGCAGTAAATTTGACTCCCTCTTATCTAGTCACTAAGCAAAAAGAGAAGCACCCGGAGTTACATAGTTTTCATTTTCTGACAACAGGAAGCGTACCAATTAATTTATCTGCAGAAATGAAATTTCTTCCTGGAACGAAACACAAACCAGAATTTATTGGGTAGATTCTTATTAAAAGACACTGAGTGACACAGTGAACCATGTCTTCAGCCGCAGTCTTAAAAAGATACCGAAATGTTGTTCTACCAGATGATTCTTATATCGACCCTCAATAAAAGCAAGAGGGCTGACATTAAAGCATAACTCATCGAAAACATCTATGTGAGCGGCTGAGGTCCTCTGCTGCAGGTGTTCTGCTTTCTGATGGTTGCACAGAACAGGAATAAAACCAGGAGAAGCCAGCCCCAGGAAGGTGGGCCATGGCCTCTCTCTTAAGTGTCTCTTTTGAGCAATATTTGGTCAGCGACAAGCTCTTGCTCTGCTCACAGTCCAAACTGTACCAAATGCCAGTGATTCGGATCTATGACACATGGTACTAGCAATATATGAAATGTGTCAGGTGAGAGGGACAGGCCATGAGAGCTCTGGGAACTTACCAGAGGGAGGGACCCCCAGCAGTTGTCACCAAGGCCACAGGTCTAGGCCAAACCATGAAGAACGGGCAGGATTCAGAACCTCGGAGCAGAGTGGGGAGGTAGTTGTTGTGTGTGTGTGTGTGTGGGGGTCTGGTGTGTGTGGTGTGTGTTTATATGGTGTGCCGTTGGTACGTGAGGGTATGTATATGTGCGGTTATGTGGGGGGTGTATGTTTTGTGTGGGGTATGTGTTTTTGTGTGTAGGGAGTAGAGTGAGAGAACTTTCCTGAGAAGTTATTTGAAATAGTGGAGGCAAAAATCTAAAAGTGGGGAGTTGGGCCAGTTGACTGAGAGCCTTGAATCTGACCATTTTAGCAAGGAATGTTTGGTCAAAGAGGCCTCTTAAGAAAAAAAAAAAAAAAAAGCCCCCAAGCAGCCATTCTAATCCTTCAGCATTTCTGACTCACTGATGAGTAAATAATCTGTACCACACCACCCCTAGCCCCTTGCCTACTTGCCCTACGATAGCTGTTCCTCTGGGCACACATGCTTCTAGCCCAAGCTCAGCATCCCCAGGATGTCCGGCTATCTGAGTAAATCTGTTGGCAACCTCGCCCCCTGAGATATGATGCTGTCCCAGGGAGTGGCACACTGACCATTTGTCCTGCGCACTGGTCTGGTCCTTTGTGAGTAGGTGGTCAGTCCATTCTTTTGTTCTGTGGTTGATGGAAGTGGGGAGATCACTGTCCTTGAGAAGCTCACAGATGTGCCCCACACAAGCTGTCCATGTTGGGTAACACCACACCTTTCTCTGCATTTATCCCTTGACGCAGCTTCTGTGAAAACATAACCTACTGGAACATTCCATTGCCTCTATGTGTAGGCATTTTTTTTATATACTGTTACAGAAGATAAAAATAATAGTGACTCATAAATAAAAATCCATGAACATGACATTGGCAGGTTCCAAATGGCATCCTGAGTTTCCCCCCACCCCAAATTCTAGCCTCTTGAATACTAGTCTTCCTCTCCCCTCCCCCATCCCTCTCAGCACCCCAGGAGAAGAGATCCTTTGAACAAAAGAAGCCCCCAAGAACAGTCTGTTGTGGCTGCAGTGCCACATGGACCCTTGGATTGCTCCCTGGGTGGTATGTGCTCCCTGACCCTGAAAATGGGGCAATGACAGCTCCTTGTCCCCAGCAGGGGACTTGAGGAGGGTTGGGAGAGCCACTGAGGCCAGAGGCTGCCTATTCTACCATGTTGTTCCAGCTTAGTCTGCCGAGGGGTTCTCTTCTCCCGAACAGAATTCCCACAGTGGCCTCTTAAGCCATCTCCGCTGCTCTCCAGATCAAGGCCCCTGCCATCGCTCTGCCTCTCTGAACTGTCATTTAAGACTGAATCTGGCACTACTTTTCTGGAATTCTGCTCCTGGGGATAACAAACGTGGGAGTCATCCATTTCTATATCAGACTTCACTGAGCACCTCCTATGATCCAGACAGCATGTGAAACCAGGAAGTCCAGGCTGTGGGGAGGACCCACTGATTGTCATGGAACTCCCATGCATGTCAGGGGACCTCCCTGCATTCTCTAGCTCAGTGGTTTTCAGAATGAATTCTCTGGGACCTAGGTGTTTTTGGGGAGCATGAGGCGAAGAGGAGAGAGGCAAGCGGCAAGACCCCAGGATTTTTGCCCACCGTGATTCAACCAAAGCAACTGCTATTTCTCTTTTTGCCATGAAGCCTTTGGGAAAAAAAAAAAAAAAGGCTCTGCAGCTTTTAACACATCTTCCTTCAAACCTGTGGCTCCAAGATATTTCCAGAGGCAGATACCCAGCTCCCCTCCCCAGAACTCTCTGAGTTTCCTCTGGATTCACACAGAATTCTGCTTGTACCTCTGTGATAGGACTTATCATATTGTGTGATAATTAATCAGCCTTTTATTCATTTCCCCCACTGGACAGAGGATCTTTATTTCCCCAACACTGAGCACAGTGGTCGGCCCGCAGTAGGTCCTCCGTGAAGGTTTGCTCTGCGCCAAGGTTCCAACATCCATAATATGAGGTGGTCGGACCAACTGACATCCTGTGCCCAGCACATCCTGAAACTGAGCTGGCGTTTGCTGGTAGCCTGTTGAATAAACAAACAAATCTAACACTCCTCAGCCCTCAGGTGCCATGATTTTACCTCTTTGTGAATGCACACGTCCTTAAGACATGCAGGAAAGGTAGCCTTGGTGAGGAGATGCGTGAGGGCTTAGATTATAGGTATCTTCCTCCTCTCAGAAAGGAATCATCAAAATGTGAACCCCCGGAGTAAGGCAGAATGTAAAGGAAGCAGCTGCCCTGGAGGTTGAGATGACATCACAGTTGGTTCGAGAAGGACCCAGTTGGCTCTGTAAGAGACCAGTGATAAATTCTGTCCACCTGAGTCAATCCTAATCCACAGTTGCTTGTGAATACAGGACTAGCTCCTATGACATGAGGCCAAATTTGGCCAGATTCCCAGGCTCAAGTTGGAGCCTGCGGAGTTCCCACTCCAATTCCTTGCCGAGTTCCCAATTGCCAAGGCTCCAGTCCCTTTGGGTAGTTCCAGACTTCCCCGCCAGCCATTCTGGAGAACAGAAGGAGGCTCTGGGCATCAGCCCTAGTGCTGGCCTTGAACTGCAGCTGTGGTATAGTTAAAAAGAACACTCGCCTTGGAATCAGGAGGGACCTGATTGAATCATGCCTCTACCCTTTGCTAGTCATGTGACCTTGGTCCAGCAACCTTCCTGAGTTTCCATTTCCTTGTCTGTAAGAGAAGAATATCTGTTCCCCACGGCTGGTCTGAGTACCAGGTGAAATGTGTGTGTGGTGGAGTTGAGGACAGAGTAGATGCTCAGCAAATCTACATGGAACCTATCTCTGAGTGCCAGGAACCGGACAACCAGATGCCTAGGCAGCAGACACAGTCCCCAGCTGCAGAGCCTACCACAGCTCTGGGCCAACAGCACCAGTTGGCATAACTGGTGGAGGTCGCCACATTTCCGCATTCACCACGTCCCTCTACCCACATATGTTCACAGGCCCCATTAATCACTCTACCCTGCAAAAATACAGTCACTGTCTCTCCCATTGAGCACTGATTAAGGATAGTCCTCTCACCAGTTGCCAGGGCAATTTTATTCATCATGTAAATATGCGGGAACCATGTATGATACTTTGAATGAATTAGGCATTTGACCAATGTCCTAGTCAGTTGGGGCTGCTATAATGAAGTACTGTAGGCCAGCTGCATGATGAACAACAGGAATTTATTTTTTTCCAATTCCAGAGGCTAGAAGCTGGAAATTAGTGTGACAGCATAGTGGTTCTAGTGAAGGCCCTCCTCTGGGTCGCACTCTGCCAGCTTCTTATTGTGTCCTCACATGGCAGAACAGGGGTGAGCTAGCTCTCTGAACTCTTTTTATAAAGGCACTAATCCCCTCCATGAGGGCTCCACCCCATGACCTGATTACCTTCCAAAGGCCTCATCTCTGAATACCATCACATTGGGGATTCAATTTCAACATATAAATTTTGGGGTTACACAAATAAACATACAGACAATCATATCCAAATATATAATATATTATAAACATATACAACATATATAACAGATAAATAAACATATAACCAGTCTAATATATATAGAAGACAAAACTCTAACCTTTGATGTCATCTGGTAGGCTAAAATGTATCATGGTTGGTCCCTCTAGCTGACCTAA
Organism: Meles meles; assembly: GCF_922984935.1. Taxonomy (NCBI): domain Eukaryota; kingdom Metazoa; phylum Chordata; class Mammalia; order Carnivora; family Mustelidae; genus Meles; species Meles meles. The sequence goes on along the minus strand of NC_060070.1, from coordinate 88,034,824 downwards.
GTCAGCTAGATACGGTGATAAAAATCGCCATTTGTTCTTGGCAAGTCCCAGCCCAAGAAAGGTCTTGGGGTTCCCTAGGAACAATTCTGTTGCATAGTAATGGGGCTAGGTAAGATTCATTTCCCCAAAAGCTCATTCATTTCCCCAAAGAAGTTGATGATGAGTTTGAGTTTGGGGAAGACCTACCAGCAGGAAACCAGCATCATTCTTATAGCAAACAGTCAAACAAAGGAACAAAAACAAGAACAGAAGATAACCCAAAGGTCCCCTGAGTAAGCAGGTAGATAAATGAGCTAGGACTATGATATATTCATATGATATGATATATTCATATTATTCATATTCATATAATAGAACATCATAGAGAATTAAAGATGAATAAACTAGAACTACATGTAGCAATATGAATAAATCTCAGAAACACAATGATGATTGCAAGAAAGAAAATTGCTGAAGGATATTGTGGAATGATGTCATTTATGTAAATTCTAAATTTGCTGATATTGTGTGTCAGGGGGAGGGGAGTGGGAGCTTTGTGTTATGGTGCAAGATAATGTAGGTACAGAAAAATGCATAAAACATATGTACAGATGTACAGTCCAACAAATACTTACAAATAGAGCCCCTCTGTCACCTCCCTTTAGGTCAAGAAATAGCCAAGTAATGAAAAAATTGTAAGGGATTTTCGAGATACAGGGTAAGAGAGTGCCAGCAGGAAGGGGGGGGGGGTCTGCAGTACCATCTGGACAGTGTTATGTTTAGGGGTCAGGGATAGTGGATGGGAAGGCTATGGTGGCCTCTCCCAGCTCTGCAACGTTCTCCTTCAACACATATGCACACACATGGAGGCACCTATGGCGTACTATAGAGATTTTTCAAAACATGGAGGCAGTATGTGGGTGTTATTTATATCATTCTCTAAACTTTTTGGTGTTTGAAATGGCTTATAATAATTTCCAGAACTCGATGAAGGATTAGATTCCGAGGATTCAGAGATCAAACAATTACTGTTTAGTGGAATCCCCATAATAGCGGTGGTTGTAAAACCCAAATCCCTATTCAGTTCTGATTAACCTTCATTTCCTCACTACCATTTGTGTCAGGAGCATTTCACTTAAAGATGGGAACAGAAAATTTGCCACTTCTTATTCCCTTCTCTAGGTACCTTGTGTCCTCTAGGAGGGACTTCATAGCTAAAAAGGGTGTGCCTGACCCACTGAGCAATGCAGGGGAGGTGCTTGTAAGACCACTTTCTGTTGTTCTTCTACCTTCTCTTTAAGTCCTCACAGTCGTGACAGTTTGGCCTCTGCCCTGGATGGAAATTGGACAGCTCAGTAACTCAATTGCTCTTTCTTTTTTTTTTTTTTAATATTTTATTTATTTGACAGAGAGAAATCACAACTAGGCAGAGAGGCAGGCAGAGAGAAAGGAGGAAGCAGGCTCCCCGTGGAGTAGAGAGCCCAATGTGGGGCTCGATCCCAGGACCCTGGGATCATGACCTGAGCCGAAGGCAGAGGCTTTAACCTACTGAGCCACCCAGGTGCCCCTCAATTGCTCTTTCATTGTTAATTACAAACAAGACAAACAAGAACCAAAAAATATCAGTCATTTTATATTGTAACTACAGTCTTAACAATTCAAATTTCAATTAATGCTAAGACTTCTCTCCTTTTCCCCAGCTGAGGCTAACTCTGAATTCAGGAGAAGGTATCCCTGGAGGGATAGGGTATCCCGGGAGGAAAGGGATATAGTCAGCTCCTTCTCTTTCTTTTTAAGATTTTATTTATACATTTGACAGACAGAGATCACAAGTAGGCAGAGAGGCAGGCAGAGAGAGAGAGAGAGAGGAGGAAGCAGGCTCCCTGCCAAGCAGAGAGCCCGATGCGGGGCTCGATCCCAGGACCCTGGGATCATGACCTGAGCGAAAGGCAGAGGCTTTAACCCACTGAGCCACCCAGGCGCCCCAGCTCCTTCTCATTCTAAGACACTTCCTTCCTCAGTCTGATGAGCTCAATTTCCCCTGACTCCCAAGAAGGAGTTGGAGAGAAGGAGGAAGAGCAGTTGGTAAAGATGTTACTTGACTGGTACTCTGTAACATGGCTTTGTGCTCTCTGGGCCAGGCAGATGTTCCAAGCTGACTCCTCCTCACTTTGAGTACTTTCTTGGGTCCCTGGAGGTCCCTCAGCAGCAGGTCCCTTGCCCTGATGTAATGTACCTTATTGGACAATTGCTTACCCACTTTGAGTCTAATGGGTCAGGTTCCAAACACAAAACAGATTACTCAAATCAATAATCAAATTATGTGGGGCACCTGGGTGGCTCAGTCTCTGTGCTGAAGTGGAGCCAGCTTAAGATTCTCTCCCTCTGTCCCTTCCCCCTGCTTGCACTCTTTCTCTCTCAAAACAAACAAACAAACAAAAATCAAATTAGATATTGTAAGAGAGTTGAATAAAAGCCTATTAACAAAGGTCTTAGCAGAGTGCAGGGAAATGCAGAGGTCATAACCAGCAGGACAGGAATCATTGCTTCCCCTAGACCTGAACCCAAAGACAGAAAGGGCTGTGCAGAAAGGCTCAGGCCATCTGATAGGAGCTGTGACCTTCAGGCAAGCAGTGCATCCAACTCATGGCCCCTCAACCTCTCTCCCCTCCCCCACTTCCAGTCACTTGCCCATGCTCACCACTGGCTGAGCCCAGCCAGAGATGAGGGGTAAGGAAGCCCATTGTTCCACCAGCCAGCCTCCCAGGGCAAGTAGCAGAAGAGTAGAAGAAGACGGAGGGGGGCACTTAGGGGAGAAGAATAGATAGGTAGAGGACTCAGCCCACAAGCATTCTTTGGTCCACTGCCAAGCTTCTTTCTACCTAGGTCCCATTGCCCTTCTGCCTTGTCCCACTAAAAAGGATCTGAGTTTTTTGCACTGAAAAAAAAAAAAAAAAACTGATCTGAGTTTTAAGTGTGTGCTAGAGGGTGTAAGTGGTGTGCGGAGCCAGCTCATACTGGCTCGTGAGAGTTGACCGTGTACATCTCTTCTCAGCTCCGAATTCAGGAACATCATGTTGGTAGCTTGAAATCAGCTATAATGGGAGTAGTTACACCCCACATTATTTCCACAGGAGCACAGCTGCAGCTCTGGTCTTGCTCCCAGCACGTCAGCCTATGCCCTACTAGAGAGTTCTTGAATGGGAATCAGATTTCTGTGCACGTATACACACACACACACACACACACACAGAGCACACCCCACACACATGCACAGATTCCTGAGGATCCTAACCAGTCTTTCTGAGCGTCTTCAAACCCCTTCAAGACCTTTGAGGGAAGGAGAAGGACCTCCACACACACTGCCCCCCATGAAGAAGGTAAGGCAGACTTAATGCAAACTGCCAACTTTCTTTAGAGAAATTCTTTCCAAAAATTTCTTTTGGCCCTTTTCTCATGTGGGGTATTTTGGTTGTCTTGCAAGCTCTTGCCGTCGTACTTTGCCAGCTTGACTGTGTGGTCCATCACAGAACTCACTTCTGACTCTAATGTGTAATAAATTTTTTGGAAACGAACAGATGATTTACAAATTGGCTAGTAGCAGATAAGTTTCCTCAAAGTGGCTGGAGATGGTTTTATTAAGGATCCTCAACTCAATTCCTAAAAGTCCTAAAACGTCTCTTTTAAGCCAATCAACCGAGTTGAACTAAATCCCGTGAACCGTCATCATTAGGGGTTTTTAGAGGAGGAAGGTGCATGCTTACTGTTATAGGCATGAGAAAATCTGCCCTCCCACAAGATCGTATGTGTCCTGAGAATGTTCCAGACTGACTTGTTCCAGTGTGACAAAGATGTAACTGAGTTTTAGGGATGCCAACTTCTTGCTAACTTCTGTCGGAAAAGCCACTCAGACTGAGGACACCACTGGTCAGGGAGGCTGCAGTGACAGACAGTAGACTCACCAAGGGACTTGGGTTTTGAGAGAAATCCTATGTTCTGAAATATGAGCTTGATTCTGAGGAGTGGGGAGCCTGAGTGGGCTGGTAAGCAGGCAGGAGCAGCATCCGGACCCTCCAAAGAAGAGACACCATGCAAGGCTCTGAGTGGTCCCAGCCAGAGAACACTGACTGCAAACCACAGATGAATCTGGGGCTCCAACAGAAAGGACCGTGGAGAGAGAGAAGAGTTCCTCTTTAAACAGAGGTGAACATGGAAAGGACCCGGTGCCAAGCTGAAGCAACTAATGGCAATAGAAATGTCTTTCCTGTGTCTGCAGTATGCTCCCGGGAGGTACCTGCAAGTCCACACTGACTCTGCTGCACACTGACCCTCTGAGCAGTTCACCTCCCCCAACAGGGAGCACAGAGGGAGAGAAGAAAACAATATAGGAGAGGGGCCCCCATCCCAGGGCCAGCAGATGTTGGGCAGAGAAGCCCAGAGTAGAATAGGGAAGGTTACTCCAGCAGCAGGAGACAGCAGACAGCCTTCTACAGGGGGTGTGTATGTCTGCGTTTTGTTCTAAAAAGGCTTCCCCAACAGTTCCGGTTGTCCGAAAGCATGGCTGCTCCCTGGGGGAGCTGAGTGACTGTGGGCCTGTGTCTGTGGGGGTGAGTGTGCCCAAGAGATTATCAGTCCTCAGGGTATTATTCATCACACCCGTAAGCCTGAGCATGCCACGAGCAGCTAAGGTGTTACAAAATCAGCACCAAGATGGATGGTGACTCTGAGCACCTGTCAGCGTGTGATCACTCCAGCTGACAATAAATTTGAGCCATTAAGGGGAAATGGTCTGATTGGAAAGCCAGAATCTTTGCCTCTGAGCTGCTGACCATTGTAGTAATTGAGCTAGTGACACCATCAGTCTCGGTAAGAAGAGACACGTTGACCTCTCAAACAGCTGAGGCTGAGTGATCTATGGCTCTATGAGATGGTTTAGCCCCAAAAGGCCCAGAGTGGGTGTTCAGCAAATGATTCATTATTGGACAGCTGAGGAGACGAGCTAGAACGCCTCCCTGGCCCTGAGGTCTTATTGGCTGTGGTAGAGCCACAGAACTCATGGCTTCCTTCCACAAAGGGCACGGGACCAGCAACTGCCATGTTGGACCCTGTAGCTTTTGCTCTACAGAAGACTCCAGAAGCCCTCGGGGGCCCTTTTGGCTCTGGTGCCTGGTTGGAAATTTCATTATTGCTTTCCTTAGGATCCCCAGCACCTAGTCTAGGAGACAAGCAGACTGGCTCTGAGTATTCCAGCGACTAAACTTGGGAAAGGTGCCGACTCCGGCAAGGACAACTCACACCCAGCCCGTGAGCAGCAAATACCAAGTGAGATCAGGCTGCAGGCCATGGTTTTGGTTAGTAAAGGCCAGTCTTCACAGGCCAGCACTCGAGGAGAGGCTGAGGCTTCCTCTCAGCCCCAGCCCCCAGATATGAAGGGCATTCATGGAAAAGGGCATTGCCTTCAAATACCAAGGACAAGTCAATACCGATGTCAATGATCTGCCCAATGGCTTCCTTCACTACCAGAATCACTTCCAGAGGAAAAAGTTCCAGCTTTGAAGTGAGACAGAGCTGTGTCCTGACTCCAATTCTATTGACTTGCAGTGTGATCCTGGGTGGATTATTTCCCATCAGAGCTCAGTTTCCCCATCTGTAGTGGGGGGTTGTGAAGATTATATAAGATAAGATGCAGGAAGTATCTGACCCACGGAGGAGCCTGGTTGGAGATTTCACGGCTCACATTTTGTCTACCCTTTACAAGAGTCAAGTGCAAGCAGCTCCAGCCCTACAAAGAGTGTGTCGTCTTCCTTGCTGGAAACCCTTGGGCCCCTCTTCCCCACTGCGGCTCCCAGAAGTCTGGAAAGCAGATGGGGCAAAGGGACACACTAGCCCCATATACCGTGCCATCTAAACGACTGCAGATTCTTTATTCCTTGTAACGCTTGCGTGGAACACTTGCACTGAACCTGGTCTCAAAGCCTGGAGCAGTGTTCTTAACCAGAGCTCAGCATCTGCATCTCCGAGGAACCCACTGGAAAATTCTAGCTCAGTAGGTGTAGTGCAGGGCCCAGCTGTCTCTGTACTTTTACCAGCCTCTCATGTGCACACCCAATAGAGAGCCACTAAACCAAAAAAATGAAATTCTGCACATTTCAGACACTGAATAACTGTAGGAGAGTTTGGGGGGTGGTGCCTGAGGAAGGTATGGGGAAGCAGGAAGAGGAGTTATAATGATCTTTTCAGTGTCCCAAGATCCCAGCAGGTAGGAGGGGGCCCACTGGAGGCCGGCCTGCCCAGCAGGGGCCTCACTTGTCCTGGTGCTGCTGGTTCCCGAGCACCTGACACATCAGACACAGGGCCAGCCTGGGACGGAGGTGCCCTGTTGGAAGTTTCATACACTGCTCAACCACTCAGGCTCCCTCCTTGTGTGACATTCAGGTCTGCGCCTGCTGGAATGAAACCCTTCTTTCTTTCTTTTGTGTTGCTTTGGAGCCAGCTGCCTGAGCAGAGTCACTGTGTCACCTTATAGGCCACTCAGGGCTACGACCCCCTGTGTTCCTGCCCCAGCCAGAATCCTGTGGTTGAAAGGATGGCCCCCGGTGCCTCCTGTCAGGTGACTGGAAGCTCTGTCCCTGGCCCCAGTCCCAGTGGGCACGGAGACCTACAAAGCCCGAATGCCCTTCAGTTACTCCCTCTTCCTCTGTTCTTGCTCAGCCGCTTTTTGTTCCTTTCCTTTTCAGTTCCCAGCCCCTCTTTCTCTTCAGACAAGACTGATAAGCCCAACCTCAGGAAGCATCAGAAGCAGCCAGGGGCTGTCTCCTGCTGGGGTTACAATGCATTTCACTAAGTAGACATCACCTTTGGCAATAACCCATTGGTTGCCATGACAACGTGGACAGCTTGCGTCTTGGGGATATGTTGTGCCCTCATTCTGGCTGCCCGAGGTCCCTTGCCCCAGCTTTCTTTCCCACATCCTTTCAATAGGCTTACAGCATCCTGGCACCAACTCACAAGGACCATTCTTTAGTTTGGGGCAGCTTTGTCTTGATCAGCAAAAAACTGCTTGGCTTAGCTATCAAAGGAATAGTTCGAGCCATTTCTGTCCTCAAAATGCTCTAGCCTCTGTCTCTCTCAAAGCTAAGATCCTTATCAGGGCCTTACAGGTCCTATGTGATCTGGCCTCAGCTCCCACACCCCTCTGCCCTACCAACTTTCCTAGACACCCCGGCCTTTTCACAGTTCCTCAGAAGCACCAAGCAGATGTACCGCAGGCCCTTTGCACCCGCTGCTATACTCTCTGTCCTGATTTCTGCATGCTTGTTCCCTCCCTTCATTTGGGTCTTTGCCCCCTCTTCAGAGATGCCTCCCCGAGCACTCTACCTAACATCGCAACCCTCCACCCTTTATCCAGCTTTCTCTCCTCGTGGTGCCTTTCGGCCCCTGGCATTATGTCAACCCAGTTTTTTGTTGGTTCAATGTCCATGTTCCCCAGCAGACTGCCCCTGGTGGGGGCAGCCCATTTGTTACCTAAGTGAATGAATAACCAGCCTTGGACTCGAAGCTGGCTTTTCTATTTGGTAGCTTTAGGGCAGGTGCAAGCAAACCACCTGGTCCCCAAGCCTTAGTCTTCCTGTCTGGAAAACAGAGGTGATAATATCTGCTAGCTAGAATTACAGGAATAAATGAGGCAGTACAGAGGATAGAACCGAGAACATGCCCCACACATGGGAGCTGACATCATCTCTTATTCCTGGGTCACCTGCATTCAGAACAATGCTCTACCTGCCCTAGGCTCCTGGACACCCACGCATCTCCAAGACACCTGCCACTGTGATCTGCCAGGGGAGCCTGCCAGGTGCCCGATGGAAAAACAGTGAGCGATGGGGCAGGGTGAGAGCCCTCTCCTGCAGATGGGCTCCGCACTCCTCCTGGGGCAACCACAGCCTTTAGGTGGGAGACCAGGTCATCTCGGACTCCCTGCATGAGGCCCTTAGAGACAGCCTCCGCCAGGCTGGGTGAGACATCCCTGTGCCCATCCAGCGGCCCTGCCATGCCCCCCTCCCTCCAGCGACCTCTCATACAGAGTGCATCTGTGGGCTGCCCAGCCAGCCACTATGGAGCAGGGTCTTCGCTGATTTTATCAGGGGTTCCCTGGGCATGGAGTCAAAAAGTGTTAAAAGGAGGAAGGAGATCCACAGCCTTTCTTTTTCAACAGTCCAGAAGATAGATTTGCTCATTTCTGAAACTGTTAGGAGGCAGCGAAACATTCCGTCCATTTCTAGTCCTACCATTATCAGTTTGATGTTAAGATACTATCTTTGGTTTATCGCAGCTAACATTTTTCCGAGAGAGCAAGGGCTGGTGCACGCCTATAGCACTGAGTGTCCCCTGCACATGGGGCCTAAACAGAGAGCAGGGGAGATACGATACGGTCCCCGTCCTCCAGGGGGTCCAGTGCATATGCCTGGGGGAGCATGGGCAATGTGGACAGGCAGCCAATTCATCAGGGCCAAAAATCACAGTAGCCCAAGTGACATGTCATTCTGAGTTGGCAAGTCGAGTGGTATCTGCATCTCCCATGTTTAAATGGAGTAAGAAAGACACTTGTCCAGTCCGTTTTCCAAGAGACAGTTGTCACTTGGCACATGGACGAGAGAGTATCAGTGCCCAGACAGACTCCTGATCTGCTTTGCATGTTTATCAATGAGTTAGATAATGGCACAAAAGGCAACTCACATGGACAGAATAAAGGCATGGCAGAATAAGGACCTCTCGGAAGGCTTAACGCCCAATAGATCGAAAGTGTGGCATTTAGAGTCAAAAGGACAATCGCACTGAAATAGGATGTGTTTTGACAACCACTCATAAAAATATGAAAGTGTTGAAACTAGCCACAGCTTAATGGAGGCCAGTGACAAACTGACAGGCCATGACAATGACAAAACTGCAGAAAAACAAAAACGGCATGGGGTGGGGGGGTGCCTGGTCTATACACTGAGCTCTTTAGAAACAGAAAAATTTGAGTCCAAATCCCAGCTCTGCGCATTAGCTGTGTGACTTTGGGTTATTCACAGCCCTCTCTGAAACTCAGAATCTAACTGAAGTGAGATGGTAAGCCCCTCCCTCCTGGGTTATTTTGAGAATCAGTGAGTTGGCCCCTAGCCCAGTACCCAGTAGAACTTGGCAGACAACAGGCATTCAATAATGGTCATTGTCCATTATTTACCTGCTAGAGAAATAGAGAACACACATTTTTTTGGGGGGGGTATTTTATTTTTTTTTTAATTTGTTTATTTACAGCATAACAGTGTTCATTGTTTTGGCATCACACCCAGTGCTCCATGCAGTACGTGCCCTCCCTATTACCCACCACCTGGTTCCTCAACCTCCCACCCCCCCGCCCTTTCAAAACCCTCTGGTTGTTTTTCAGAGTCCATAGTCTCTCATGGTTCATCTCCCCTTCCAGTTTCCCTCAACTCCCTCTCCTCTCCATCTCTCCATGTCCTCCATGTTCTTTGTTATACTCCACAAATAAGTGAGACCATATGATACTTGACTCTCTCTGCTTGACTTATTTCGCTCAGCATAATCTCTTCCAGTCCCGTCCATGTTGTTACAAAAGTTGGGTATTCATCCTTTCTGATGGAGGCATAATACTCCATTGTGTATATGGACCACATCTTCCTTATCCATTCATCCGTTGAAGGGCATCTTGGTTCTTTCCACAGTTTGGCGACCGTGGCCATTGCTGCAATAAACATTGGGGTACAGATGGCCCTTCTTTTCACTCCATCTGTATCTTTGGGGTAAATACCCAGCAGTGCAATTGCAGGGTCATAGGGAAGCTCTATTCTTAATTTCTTCAGGAATCTCCACATTGTTCTCCAAAGTGGCTGCACCAACTTGCATTCCCACCAACAGTGGAAGAGGGTTCCCCTTTCTCCACATCCTCTCCAACACACGTTGTTTCCTGTCTTGCTAATTTTGGCCATTCTAACTGGTGTCAGGTGGTATCTCAATGTTGTTGTAATTTGAATCTCCCTGATGGCTAGTGATGATGAACATTTTTTCATGGGTCTGATAGCCATTTATATGTCTTCGTTGGAGAAGTGTCTGTTCATATCTTCTGCCCATTTTTTGATATGATTATCTGTTTTGTGTGTGTTGAGTTTGAGAAGTTCTTTATAGATCCTGGATATCAACCTTTTGTGGGTACTGTCATTTGCAAATATCTTCTCCCATTCCGTGGGTTGCCTCTTTGTTTTGTTGACTGTTTCCTTTGCTGTGCAGAAGCTTTTGATCTTGATGAAGTCCCAAAAGTTCATTTTTGCTTTTGTTTCCTTGGCCTTTGGAGACATATCTTGAAAGAAGTTGCTGTGGCTGATATCGAAGAGGTTACTGCCTATGTTCTCCTCTAGGATTCTGATAGAGTCCTGTCTCACGTTGAGGTCTTTTATCCATTTCGAGTTTATCTTTGTGTATGGTGTAAGAGAATGGTCGAGTTTCATTCTTCTACATATCGCTGTCCAGTTTTCCCATAGTATTAGAAGTTCTAGCAACGGCAATCAGACAACAAAGAGAAATAAAAGGTATCCAAATTGGCAATGAAGAAGTCAAACTCTCTCTCTAAGCAGATGACATGATTCTTTATATGGAAAACCCCAAAGACCCCACCCCCAAACTACTAGAACTCATACAGCAATTCAGTAACATGGCAGGATACAAAGTCAATGTACAGAAATCAGTGGCTTTCTTATACACTAACAATGAAAATACAGAAAGGGAAATTAGAGGGGCGCCTGGGTGGCTCAGTGGTTAAAGCCGCTGCCTTCGGCTCAGGTCATGATCTCAAGGTCCTGGGATCGAGTCCCGCATCGGGCTCTCTGCTCAGCAGCAAGCCTGCTTCCCTCTCTCTCTGCCTGCCTCTCTGCCTACTTGTGATCTCTCTCTGTCAAATAAGTAAATAAAAAATCTTTAAAAAAAAAAAAAAAAGAAAGGGAAATTAGAAAATTGATTCCATTTACTATAGCACCAAGAACCATAAGATACCTGGGAATAAACCTAACCAAAGAGGTAAAGGACCTGTACTCGAGGAACTACAGAATACTCATGAAAGAAATTGAAGAAGACACAAAAAGATGGAAGACTGTTCCATGCTCTTGGATTGGAAGAATAAACATTGTTAAAATGTCTATACTGCCTAGAGCAATCTATACTTTTAATGCCATTCCAATCAAAATTTCACCGGTATTTTTCAAAGAGCTGGAGCAAATAATCCTAAAATTTGTATGGAATCAGAAGAGACCCCGAATTGCTAAGGAAATGTTGAAAAACAAAAACAAAACTGGCGGCATCACATTACCCGATTTCAAGCTTTACTACAAAGCTATGATCACCAAGACAGCGTGGTACTGGCATAAAAACAGACACATAGACCAGTGGAACAGAGTGGAGAGCCCAGATATGGTCCCTCAACTCTATGGTGAAATAATCTTCGACAAAACAGGAAAAAATATTCAATGGAAAAAAGACAGTCTCTTCAATAAATGGTGCTGGGAGAACACACATTTTTAAAAGGTTGGAGGTCCATTTTCCACCCTGTCCCTTTCAGACCTCTCTGGAATATTATGTCCAGATTTAGTCCTTAATGCTTAAGGTCAGTCAGAAAGCAACCATGTCACTGAGCCCTTGATGAGGGAGTTGGGCAGAATTAGCCTGAGAATAAAGCTCCAAAAACATGGTTGGTAAATTATTTTGTCATCATTGTGAAAATCTCTAAAGAACCGTCAGAGGAAGGAAGACAAGCTATGCTGCTCTTAAGACCCAAAGTCGAGGTGGAAAGAAGTGATTGGGGTGGGTCTCAGCTCAAAGGAAAAGCAAACAGAGCTACCCATCATGAAATGGGCTACAGTGCCAAAGAGGGAGCTCCCCACCCCTAAAAGTATTTGGGCAGAAAATAGATGACCATCTGTCAGAAATGTTAACAGAAGAAATTTCTGGATCCAAGGCCCTTGCAACCAAACACAGCTGGCTTTGGATCCGGTTTCCTGAAGTTAGCCGGGTGGCCTCAGGGCAAGTTAACCTCTTTGAGCCTCAGTGTCCTTCTCTGCCAGATGAGAACGATAATGCTTCAAATGAGTACTAGAAGGATGAAGTCCGATCATGTCCAGAAAGCACCTGGCCCAAAGTAGATTCTCCCCTACTTGGAGTAAAAAAGCAGTGCTCTGTGACTTCCAAGACACCCTCTCTGAGGCTAGGAAAAAGCAGAGCAGCCATGGAGACTGCTAGGAAGAGAAATAGAGCCCACCCAGCAAGCTAGGGAGGGGCCAGGCCCCCGACAAGCAACCAACCAGAGTGGGCAGCTTTGTAACCGGCAGCAGGGGTCAGCACGCCTGGGAACACAGCCCTCACCAGGACCTTGCCGTGGTCTCATGGGCAGGGGGTCTGAGCCTGTTCTCAGCTCTGGCTGCATATTAGCCTTGCTTAGTTTCATCGGGCTTGGCACCCTCCGCTTCGGAGGGAAGTAAAAAACTGGAGACATGATTGGAGGCCAGAGACCTTCAGCACCTCGACTGGTACAGAGACAGATGTGGCAGATGTGAGACGGGTTAGTGATGTCTTCCCATTTGTGAGGGGCTCTGGAGCAGAGGATGGGAAAATGCTATTTTGCATCTTCCCTGAGGATTCAAGAGGAAATAAGTGAACTCAACAGTAAAAGGATTAATAACAATGTAAGGACAGGTTCTCTTCCAGTGACAATGTTGGACTGTGGGAGGATGGTGGAAATCATCATGGAAGCCTCTCCTGGGAGGCTTTCAACCAAGCAGAGATTGCCATCCAGAGGAGGGGGCTGAACTCTCACCCAAAGGCCCCAGAAGGTCCTCACAGAGTCCCCTTTCATCTCGGGGTGCACTTTACCCTGTCCTCCGCCCTGACCCTCACACATCTTTTACCATTCTTCCTTGTTGGAGTAACCCATTGCCATCTCCCTTCCATAGGCCTCTCAGAAAACACAGCCTTGCCTTCCATGCCAGACTCGCTGGAAGAGAAGCTTCGATCCCAGCTGGAGGAAGAAAAGAGAAGGTACCCTTTTTTTCACCTCACACACCCTGACCCCAGCCTGCTAAGGCCCTCGGGGATGACCTGGAGCTGCCCAGGCCAGGCGGGGTGGGCACTCCCCAGGCCGGGTCTGGAACTGTTCTGGGAAGCAGGTCCAGTGGTTGGGTCCTCAAGTAGGTAGAGGGTGTGCTGCCTTTGAGCAGACAGATATGGAATGCAGGGACCATAAGCAGCATGAGGCTGGAATCTCCGGAGCAGAAGGCCTAGCCAGGCCCTAGAGCCCACAGGGAGGTTTGCTTTTTGGCGCACCACCCACCGCCAGCCCAAGGTCCTGGGCTGCCTCTCAGAAGCAACTAGGCTTAGCTACTGCTGCCATCTAGTGGAGCCCAGCAGTATGACCACGGAGGGCTCACTCCCGCAGGCAGATCTGCCCCCATTTCCCTCCTGAGTCTCCTCACCTGCAGGGCATCCCAGAGAACCTCACACCCTCTTGCAGCCAGTCAGGTTCCCAAGATGACGTCACTAACAAAGCGGCGAGAAACCTCCAGCATCAGCAGACACGTGGCCGTAACTGATCCTCAGGATGGTCCCAGAATCTCACTGAACACCGCAGTCCAGCTTTGGCCTTCATTCCTTGATTGATGCATTTGACCTATGTTTGCTATGCCCTGCAGGCCACGGAGAGGCTCTGGGGAGAGCCAACAAGTCACCTTCCGGGCCCTCAGGCTGCTGATGGTGTCAATGCTACACGAACCACCGCTGGGCTAGGGAGGTGTGCCCCCTGAGAAAACCCAGGCATTCAGGCCTCCCCGCATCCTCCTTCCAGAAAGCCTTGGGCTGGCCTCCCAGATGTGCCACTGTTGCTCTCCTTCCTCACTCTGTTTTTCCCCATTTCTTTCTGACCCACTTTTCTTGTATCTTTACCCCACCCTGTGTCGTCTCCTTGTTCCACATTCCCAACCCCAACGTCCTCAGGAGCAACACTGTATCCACAGTTTGGCTACCGGTTCCCGTTGGACAACTTCTGCTTCACGGCCACATGCCCCAAACCTATACACACAGTAACAAATGTAGTGTGACTTCTGTCCTCAGTACAAAGTGAACCAATGGAATAGAGAGGTGGCTGAGACTGTGGTTTCTAGACCCGGATGGCCGGGGCTCACATCCTGGCCCCTCTGTTTATTAGCCTTCCCACCACAGAGCAAGTTATGTATGGGGGGCAAGTTATGGGACCTCCATGCCTCAGGCCCCAGATCTGTAAAGTGGAGCATCTTCTTCACAGGACTGTGCAGAGAACTGAATCCGTTGTTATGCCAAGTGCCTAGAATAATGCCTACCCCCTAGTAAGTGCTCAGTATTGGTAGCCATCCTTCTGGAAGAAGGGGGTATTCATCTCATACACAGAGCGCATGGGGCCTGCTTCTCTGTGAGGGGCTCAAGCCCAGGCCCGGCCCCTGGCCTCCATGGACTGCCCTGGGGTCCTTTCCCAGACTTTCCTCACTGCCAGTGACTTTCAAGACTCTTCCTGATTCCACCATAGGTATAAAATAATGTTCATGCGCCTGAAGGCCCTGAAGGTGGAGATCGAACACTTGCAGCTGCTCATGGACAAGGCCAAGGTGAAGCTGCAGAAAGAGTTTGAAGCCTGGTGGACAGAGGAAGCCACCAACCTGCAGGTATTAGCATCTGTCCCCTTCCCTGCCCCAGAGCCGGCCCTCCTCCTGGGGCCCAGGGAATGTTAGGGAGGCTGGGGAGAGTCTGTCGGAGGCAGAAGAGTGGGGGCTTCGACCCACAGACCACGTGCTCTCAGCCTTGGTTTGCGAGGCAGGTGCTCATGTTTGTAACAAGGATGCCACAGCCAGGGGCTCCCTGTCTCCGTGCTCTGGGGCCTGACACGTAGAAAGGTGGGGGACGGAAGGGGTGCCCAGACCGGTGGATTTGCCACTGCTGCTTTGTGTAATACCACATTGACAATATCAGTTGTTTTTTATTACAGTCATATGTGTGTTTGTATCCATAATGTACATATATGTAAATATATGTTTCTCTAATTCATATATAAGCTATAGAAATTTTGGGAAATAGAGAAAAACACAAAGAAGTAAAAATCACCATAATCCCACCACTTAAGGATAACCAATATTATCATGTTGGATTAGACTATTTTATCTTTTTTCCAATGCATATATTTCCATTTGTGTTTATAAAGATAGAATCGTATTGGTCTTCAAGTATCACAAATGGCTTTTGCTTGTGGACCTCACTGCATCGCATGACCACTCTCCTGTGATACTTTTCTGTATCATTCTATTGACTGTCACTGTTCCATCCTATGAATTTATTTTAATCTGCTTAATCTTCTATTGTTTAATGTTTAGGTTGTTTCTAGTTTACACTGGAAACATGTTTGTAGATAAATGTTCGCACATTTGCTAGACAGATTCCTGGAAGTTCTCTACAACACTATGAAAGTAAAATGGCTAAATAAATAAAATAAGAAGCTAATACAAACCCCCAGTTCCAATTGTCCTGTAACTCATCAGCTGTGGTATAATGGAAGTGACGAGATTCATATTATCCGATCACCAGTGTGACTTGTGGAACGCTCAGAGACGAACAGCTGATCCCTTTATCTTAAGGACAAGGAAGCTGAGAGCCCAAGAAGTTATTTAGCCAATGACACACAGCCAAGCAGTAACCAGTATGTTACCAAGTAACCATGGTTACTAGACACTAGAGAGAATATTTGGATAAAATTTAATACACGAGATGACAAAGAAAGCCAATAGGACAGAAATAAATTATCAAAATATTCTTAAAGCAAAGTCATGGTATAATAAGATGTAAACCGCTTTACAAATGTATTAATAAGATCTAAGGGGTGGACTCAATATTTAACATAATTTCAAAGTAATGGGGAACAGAGTATTTTAAGATTTCTGCAATGGTGTAATAGGATATGAAAATATCTGTTTTCTAACTGGTGACAAGTCACTGATACTACATATACTGCTATGGTTTGTTGTCCACATTGTGTTGTTGAAAGAAATGCTAAATTTCAGGTGGAAGTTAGGAAAATTTAAAATGTCATTGGTTCCCATCCACGTTCCCAGCACTCCCTGCGTTCTGCCCATTCTCTGGTTAAGAACCCTTCAAGGAGAGGCCATCAACCGCTGCTGGTGCCCAGGGGGGGTTTAGTCACTGGACAGTGGATGATGAGGGTCATTTTGGGTGACGCAGGGAGAGTTAAGGCAAGGCGGCCGGATTCGGGCCTCGTATTGCTCATAGAAACAGTGAAAACTAGTGTCGCCAAGATGTCCATTCTTCGTGTCCTCCACCCTACAGGAAGTCACTGAAACAAAACAGACCAGATGACTACAGTAGGGACAATGGGGCACCCATTGCTGAGGAGTGAATTCTATGCTGCCTCTAGGCGGTTTTATAGCCTGCAAATGTACCCTGAGTGGAGCAAGGCAGAAAGCCTTAAACCTCATCAGAACATGGGAGGTGATGAGAAACTGTCCCCTGACCCTCTCCTGGGGAGCTAGGAAGGCAAGTGGGGAATGGCCTTAGAGCAGCCACTCCCATTCGGGGAGGATCACAGGGCACTCTGCCAAGGCTCAGAGATGCTGCCATTGAGGCTGTGCTCACAAGCCCTGTGTGGAGACATGCGGGGTTGCTGGGGAGCCGTGTGGAGCTCTTCCTGTAGATGAAGAGCTCATTGGATTTCTCCTGCCTCCAGTAGCATCTCTTCGGGGGACGAGGGGCGGCAAAAGCAGAGAGGACTTCTGGAGAATTGTCAGATCACATTTTAAACCCTTTTTCCTACCTACAAACAGGGAACACGTGCTCTATTTGGAAGGCTGGGCACAGAAAGGGACAAAGAATACATCAACCATTATCCACAATCCTGCCAACCAGAGACAATATTTTGATGCCCATCATCATAGCCATGCAATGTCTAGCTTATTTTTTTTCTCCCACATATGTTGTATATAGCAACTTTGAGAGCAGGGTTTTTCACTTTAAAAAATACATCAAGGACATTTTCCCATGTCAGGGAAGAGGTCATACTGTGAAACTCTTTCTTGGTCCAACAGGTAAACTCGCCAGCAACGAATTCTCTCAATCACGTGAGGCCCTTTCCCCAGATGCCTGAGTCCCCGCAGGAAAGGTCTCAACTTGTTTCTAACAGAAGGTAAGGAGAGAGCTCTACCAACAGAGGGAGGGTGCAGGAAAGTTTCCCCACCTCTTCCCCATCTGTTCTTGCTGCTCTAAGTGTGTCTCTATAGGCCTCCTGACCCAGGGAGATGAATCACGTGTACTGTGGCGTTGGCTATAGATACTCAGGCCAATGGCTTTTGGACGTGTTTGAGCAAAGGTTGTTGAGCACACCTCCTTGGTCCTTCTCCCCGTGCTCTGACAGCCAGCAGACCTACTGCCATGGCAACAAGAGATGAGTGGCTTAACTGTACGAAGCCCCGGTCCTACCCCTGGGTAGGAAGAAGGGGTTGGCAGAAGGGGGAAGGGAGCGTGTGGCATGGGAGAGAGAGGGGGATGTTGGTAGTAGGTCAGAGGTTAGCAGGCATGCCAGGATACAGAGGAGCTCTGGGAAATGACTGTCCTAGCACAGATTCAGGACAGAGGTAGGCAGCCTCCCATGAGGATGGCCTCCACCTGAGGACAGTCCAGAGCCAGTTTCCTTGATTGCTGGCATGATCCAGAAGGGACACCACTTCTCCCGACCCCACGCCCACTTCTGAAGGCAGGTTCCTTCTCATGCCATCCACACGATTACCTTTCCAACCACACCACTCGGGTGGTAAGGCCAAGGACACAGGCCTCGGCCACCCTCCCTCCCCCAGACAGATCCACTACTGTCAGGGCAGAGGCCAGGGAGGCACAAGTGGGGCACCAAGGAGCCACAAGGAGCAATCTGCTCTGCCACCAAGGAGCAACCTGCTCTGCCACCAAGGAGCAACCCTTTGACTGGATTGGAATAGGGACTGAGCTCTCAAGGTGGAAAATGTGGAATAGAGCTTTTAAAAGAGGTAGTGGGGCACCTAAGTGGCTCAGGCGGTTAAGTGTCTGCCTCTGGCTCAGGTCATGATCCCAGGGTCCTGGGATGCAGCCCTGCTTGGGCTCCCTGCTCAGTAGGGAGTCTGCTTCTCCCTCTCTCTCACCCAC
This sequence comes from Meles meles, assembly GCF_922984935.1. Taxonomy (NCBI): domain Eukaryota; kingdom Metazoa; phylum Chordata; class Mammalia; order Carnivora; family Mustelidae; genus Meles; species Meles meles. The sequence continues at coordinate 88,016,602 of NC_060070.1, read as the reverse complement.
CACCCCCCTCACCCCACTGGTGCTTTCACTCGCTCTCTTTCTCTCTCTGTCTGTCTCTCTCATGCTCACTTTCTATCTCAAATAAATAAAATCAAGCAAGAAAGAAAGGAAGGAGGGAAGAAGTGGTGGGTGCAGGGGGGCGAGTTGTGTCAGTACCTTTAACGTGATGTTATGAGAATGTCACGCGAGCTTTTAAAAAGATTTTATTTATTTATTTGAGAGAGAGAATGATCAGGGAGAGGGACAGAGGGAGAAGGAGAGGCAGACTCCCCACTGAGCAGGGAGCCCAACAGGGGACTCCACCACAGGACCCTGGGATCATGACTTGAGCCGAAGGCAGGTGCTTAAACCACCTGAGCCAACCAGGCACTCAACCTCTATGCTCTTCTTCTCAAAATCCTATAACCTCAGTCCAGTCATGAGGAAAAAACCAGGGGACATTCTACAAAATACCTGACCAGTCCTCCTCAAAACTGTCAAGGCCATCAAAAACAAGAAAAATGTAAAAAACTGCCACAGACAAAAGGCACCTAAGGAGACAGGACAACAAAATGCAAACTGCAAGCCTGGATGGGGTCCTAGGTCAGAACAACACAATAGGGAAAAACTAAGAAACTTCAAGTAAAGCATGGACTTTAATTAATAATCATGTATCAGCATTGTTTCATTAGTTGGAAAATTTGTACCATACCAAGGTAAGATTGTATGATAAGGGAAACTGGGTATGAGGGACATGGAAACCCTTTGTACTATCTTGGCAACTTTTCTGTAAACCTAAAACTATGTTTTTGTTGTTGTTTGTAATATGGTTGACACACTACATTGTTAAATTAATGCAGTTATACAACGTAGTAATTCCACAAGTCTACACCTTATGCTATCATCTGAAACTACTCTTTAAAAAGAAAATAAAAAAGGTCAGCCAGTGAGCCCTCCATCACCTGATCGACATTTTCCCTGGACTTCTGCTCACCACCTCCCCCCAGAGTTGGCCCTAGGTGCCAGCACTTCCAGTTATGTCCCAGTTTTAGGAAACACCTCCTATCTGAGCCCCTAAATCCAAGGTCAACAGCAGGGAAAGTGTGTTCTGTTTGGTTATACTGGTGTTTTAAAAGGCAGCGTAGATCCAGAAATGAAAAATTGCTAAGCTGGACTTTATTAAAACCTAAAACACTGCTCTGCAAAGACACTGCTAAAAGAAGGAAAGGATGAGCCACAGACTGGGAGGAAATATTTTCAAAACATGTATCTGATAAAGGACTTGTGTCCAGAATACACAAAAAGTTAAAATTTGACAAATAAGGAAAACAACCCAATTTAAAAATGGACAAAGTATCTGAATAGCCACCTCACCCAAGAAGATTTACAGATATATGTTTATAACAGAATGCTCAAAATCATATGGCATTAAGAAATTGCAAATTAATATTTGCAAAGGACATATCAGACAAAGGGCTAGCATCCAAATCTATAAAGAGCTTATCAAACTCAACACCCAAAGAAAAAATAATCCAATCAAGAAATGGGAAGAGTGGTGCAACCACTCTGGAAAACAGCATGGAGGTTCCTCAAAAAGTTGAAAATAGAGCTACCCTATGACCCAGCAATTGCACTACTGGGTATTTACCCTAAAGATACAAACGTAGTGATCCAAAGGGGCACGTGCACCCGAATGTTTCTAGCAGCAAAGTCCACAATAGCCAAACTATGGAAAGAATCTAGATGTCTATCAACCGATGAATGGATAAAGAAGATGTGGCCAGATGGACCTCATAGACATATACAGAACATTCCACCCTAAAACAAGAGAATACTCATTCTTCTCAAGTGCACATGGAACCTTCTCCAGAATAGACCACATACTGGGTCACAAAGCAGGACTCAACCGATACCAAAAGACTGACATTATTCCCTGCATATTCTCCGATCACAATGCTTTGAAACTGGAGCTCAATCACAAGGAAAAGTTCAGAAGGAACTCAAACACCTGGAAGCTAAAGACCACCTTGCTTAAGAATGCTTGGATCAACCAGGAGATCAAAGATGAACTTAAACAATTCATGGAAACCAATGAGAATGAAGACACCTCGGTCCAAAACCTATGGGATACAGCAAAGGCGGTTCTAAGGGGGGAATACATAGCCATCCAAGCCTCCCTCAAAAACATTGAAAAATCCAGAATACACCAGCTGTCTCTACACCTTAAAGAACTGGAGAATCAACAACAAATCAAACCAACTCCACATGCAAGAAGGGAAATAATCAAGATTAGAGCAGAGATCAATGAGGTAGAAACGAGAGATACAGTAGAACGTATCAATGAAACTAGAAGCTGGTTTTTTGAAAGAATCAATAAGATCGATAAACCATTGGCCACACTAATCCAAAAGAAAAGAGAGAAAGCCCAAATTAATAAAATTATGAATAAAAAGGGAGAGATCACAACTAACACCAAGGAAATAGAAACAATCATCAGAAATTATTACCAACAGTTATATGCCAATAAGCTAAGCAACCTAGATGAAATGGATGCATTCCTGGAAAGCTACAAACTCCCAAAATTGAACCAGGAAGAAATTGACAACCTGAATAGACCGATATCTAGTAATGAGATCGAAGCAGTGATCAAAAACCTCCCAAAAAACAAGAGCCCAGGACCTGACGGATTCCCTGGGGAATTCTACCAAACTTTCAAAGAAGAAATAACACCAATTCTCCTGAAGCTGTTCCAAAAAATTGAAGCAGAAGGAAAACTTCCAGACCCTTTTTATGAAGCCAGCATTACCCTGATCCCCAAACCAGGCAAAGACCCTGCCAAAAAGGAGAATTTCAGACCAATATCACTGATGAATATGGATGCAAAGATTCTCAACAAGATCCTAGCAAACAGGATCCAGCAGCACATTAAAAAGATTATCCACCATGACCAGGTGGGATTCATCCCTGGGTTGCAAGGTTGGTTCAACATTCGCAAATCAATCAGTGTGATAGAACACATCAATAAGAGAAGAGAGAAGAACCACATGGTCCTCTCAATTGATGCAGAAAAAGCATTTGACAAAATCCAGCATCCGTTCCTGATGAAAACGCTTCAAAGTATAGGGATAGAGGGAACATTCCTGAACTTCATAAAATCTATCTATGAAAGACCCACAGCAAATATCATCCTCAATGGGAAAAAGCTTGCAGCCTTCCCGTTGAGATCTGGAACACGACAAGGATGCCCACTCTCACCACTCTTGTTCAACATAGTATTAGAAGTTCTAGCAATGGCAATCAGACAACAAAGAGAAATAAAAGGTATCCAAATTGGCAATGAAGAAGTCAAACTCTCTCTCTTCGCAGATGACATGATTCTTTATATGGAAAACCCCAAAGACTCCACCCCCAAACTACTAGAACTCATACAGCAATTCAGTAACGTGGCAGGATACAAAGTCAATGTACAGAAATCAGTGGCTTTCTTATACACTAACAATGAAAATACAGAAAGGGAAATTAGAGAATCGATTCCATTTACTATAGCACCAAGAACCATAAGATACCTGGGCATAAACCTAACCAAAGAAGTAAAGGACCTGTACTCGAGGAACTACAGAACACTCATGAAAGAAACTGAAGAAGACGCAAAAAGATGGAAGACTGTTCCATGCTCTTGGATTGGAAGAATAAACATTGTTAAAATGTCTATACTGCCTAGAGCAATCTATACTTTTAATGCCATTCCGATCAAAATTCCACCGATATTTTTCAAAGAGCTGGAGCAAATAATCCTAAAATTTGTATGGAGCCAGAAGAGACCCCGAATTGCTAAGGAAATGTTGAAAAACAAAAACAAAACTGGCGGCATCACATTACCCGATTTCAAGCTTTACTACAAAGCTGTGATCACCAAGACAGCGTGGTACTGGCATAAAAACAGACACATAGACCAGTGGAACAGAGTGGAGAGCCCAGATATGTACCCTCAACTCCATGGTCAAATAATCTTCGACAAAACAGGAAAAAATATTCAATGGAAAAAAGACAGTCTCTTCAATAAATGGTGCTGGGAAAACTGGACAGCGATATGTAGAAGAATGAAACTCGACCATTCTCTTACACCGTACACAAAGATAAACTCGAAATGGATAAAAGACCTCAACGTGAGACAGGACTCTATCAGAATCCTAGAGGAGAACATAGGCAGTAACCTCTTCGATATCAGCCACAGCAACTTCTTTCAAGATATGTCTCCAAAGGCCAAGGAAACAAAAGCGAAAATGAACTTTTGGGACTTCATCAAGATCAAAAGCTTCTGCACAGCAAAGGAAACAGTCAACAAAACAAAGAGGCAACCCACGGAATGGGAGAAGATATTTGCAAATGACAGTACCCACAAAAGGTTGATATCCAGGATCTATAAAGAACTTCTCAAACTCAACACACACAAAACAGATAATCATATCAAAAAATGGGCAGAAGATATGAACAGACACTTCTCCAACGAAGACATACAAATGGCTATCAGACCCATGAAAAAATGTTCATCATCACTAGCCATCAGGGAGAGTTAAATTAAAACAACATTGAGATACCACCTAACACCAGTTAGAATGGCCAAAATTAGCAAGACAGGAAACCACGTGTGTTGGAGAGGATGTGGAGAAAGGGGAACCCTCTTACACTGTTGGTGGGAATGCAAGTTAGTGCAGCCACTTTGGAGAACAATGTGGAGATTCCTGAAGAAATTAAAAATAGAGCTTCCCTATGACCCTGCAATTGCACTGCTGGGTATTTACCCCAAAGATACAGATGGAGTGAAAAGAAGGGCCATCTGTACCCCAATGTTTATTGCAGCAATGGCTAGGGTCGCCAAACTGTGGAAAGAACCAAGATGCCCTTCAACGGATGAATGGATAAGGAAGATGTGGTCCATATACACAATGGAGTATTATGCCTCCATCAGAAAGGACGAATACCCAACTTTTGTAGCAACATGGACGGGACTGGAAGAAATTATGCTGAGCGAAATAAGTCAAGCAGAGAGAGTCAAGTATCATATGGTCTCACTTATTTGTGGAGCATAACAAATAACATGGAGAGGAGAGGGAGTTGAGGGAAACTGGAAGGGGAGATGAACCATGAGAGACTATGGACTCTGAAAAACAACCAGAGGGTTATGAAGGGGCGGCGGGGGGGGGGGGGGGGGGGAAGGTTGAGGAACCAGGTGGTGGGTAATAGGGAGGGCACGTACTGCATGGAGCACTGGGTGTGATGCCAAAACAATGAACACTGTTATGCTGTAAATAAAAAAATAAAAATAAATAAATTAATTTAAAAAAAAGAAGATGTGGTATATATATACAATGGAATGCTATGCAGCCATCAAAAGAAATAAAATTTGCCATTTGCGACAACGTGGATGGAACTAGAAGGTATTATGCTTAGCGAAATAAGTCAATCGGAGAAAGACAACTATCATATGATCTCCCTGATATGAGGAAGTGGAGATGCAACGTGGGGGGTTTGGGGGGTAGGAAAAGAATAAATGAAACAAGATGGGATAGGGAGGGAGACAAACCATAAGAGACTCTTAATCTCACAAAACAAACTGAGGGTGGCTAAGGGGAGGGGGGTAGGGAGAGGGTGGCCGGGTTATGGACATTGGGGAGGATATGTGTTATGGTGAGTGCTGTGAAGTGTGTAAACCTGGCAATTCACAGACCTGTCCCCCTGGGGCTAATAATACATTATATGTTTGTTAAAAAAAGAAAGAAAGAGAGAGAGAAATTAATTGCAAATTAAAGCAACAATGAGATTCCTCTGTAAACCTATTGGAATGGCTAAAATCCCAAAACACTGGCATCCACAAATGCTGGAGAGGATGTGGAGCTACAGAAACACTCTGTCTTTGGCTGGTGGGAATGCAAAACGGTGTGGCCCTTGGGAAAACAGTTTGGTGGTTTCTTATTAAATTAAACATATTTGGGCGCCTGGGTGGCTCAGTGGGTTAAAGCCTCTGCCTTCGGCTCAGGTCATGATCTCAGGGTCCTGGGATCGAGCCCCGCATCGGGCTCTCTGCTCTGCAGGGAGCCTGCTTCCTCCTCTCTCTCTGCCTGCCTCTCTGCCTACTTGTGATCTCTGTCTTTCAAATAAATAAATAAAATCTTTAAAAAAAAAAACCATATTTTTACCATACTATTCAGCAGACATGCTCCTTGATATTTACCCAAACGAGCTGAAAACTTATGTCCATACAAAAAAACCTATGCATGGGTGTGTACAGCAACTTTATTCATAATTGCCCTAAACTAGAAGCAACCAAGATGTCCTTCAAATGATGAATGGATAAATGAACAGTGGTACATCCAGAAGATGGACTACTATGCAGTGTTAAAAAGAAATGAGCTATTGAGCCATGAAGAGACATAGAGGAAGTTTACATTTATATTACTAAGTGAAAGAAGCCAATGTGAAAAGGCTACATACTGTGTGGTTCCAACATGATATTCTGGAGAGGGCAAAACTATGGAGGCAATAGAAAGACTAGTGATTGCCAGTGTGAGAAGGGGTGGAAAGGAGAAATGGGGGAACACCGGGGATTTTTAAGGCAGTGAAATTATTCCGCATGATACATAATGGTGGGCCTATGATAATATGCATTTGTTAAAATCCATAGAACTGTATAACTGAAAGAGTGAACCGCCAGATAAACTGTGGACTTGAGTTAATAACAATGTATCTATATTTGTTCATCAGTTGTAGCAAATGTACAAAGCTAATGCAAGGTATGAATAATAGGGGAAACCACAAGGCTCAAGAGGGGAGTTATATGCGAACTCTCTGTACCATCTGCTCAATTCTCTTACAGAGATCTAAATTCTCTTATAGAAAATTTAAAACTTCTCAGAAAAATTAGTCTATCAATTTAAATTCTTTAAAATGTCAGTGTAAGTAGACTTGCTCTATGGCAATACAGGCAGCTTGGCACTAATGTCCTACACTAGTCTTGTCTGTGCATTCCCTCAGGTACCTTCCAACCTCTGGGACACTTGAGTTTGTAACCCCTGTATAGCTGTCTCCTTCCCCTGAAACTCCTGGACTGCACAGAACGTGTCTGAAAAACACTGACCCAGCCTTTCCTTGGTCATTGCTCTGGCTCAGTCCTGAGCCTGTTGTGTGTTCCACACATTAATAAGGTCTCTTCCCAGTGATGAGGCTCAGAACCCCTGGCTATTTCCCCAGCTGCTTTTCCAGATCTCTTGCATGTTTCCTTACTGATAGAAATATCCTGTCCAACAAATAGGAAGCTCCACCTCTAAGTTTTCTTTTGTTTCAAAGACAATGCATTGTGAGCACATGTATGTGTATGTGTGTGTAAAGGCCCAGGACTATAAGGTGGAAATAGACTATGCCTGCCAAGTAAAGTTCAGAACCCTGAATTTCAAAGGTGTGTATCAGATTACCCATGGGAGCTTTTCTCAAAATCTTGCTCCCAGAGCACTACCCCAAGCCCCTCACTGACTGCTGGCAGGAAGGTCTTTGGAGAGATGGCCCAGATAGGCCTTGGAGTACTGTTCAACCCCGGTGGCAGCCAGTGCTCTGGCTGTCTTCTAACCCTCTGAGATAACCAAATGTTCTGAATGGTGCTTGCTAAGACACCTCAAATGCGGGTGGTTGGCACCCCTTAACTCCCTCCACGCGGCAGTTTGGATACCCAAAATTGTAGTCAGAAAGTTTGCAGTAGGTGAGAGGAAAAGGGCCCTGCTAGAGCCTGAAAAGGCAGAGGTAGAGGGCCTCCACCTCTGACAAAGAAATCACCTGTCACGTGCTTTATAATGCTGGCAGAAAAGAACTCACGGGACTCTAGCAGGAGTGAGACAGGAAGGACACGATGTCCCACGTCATCATGGCTTCTCAGACCTTCTCTGCCAACAGCAGTGGAGGATGAGTTGTCAGTGTCCTTAAATTCCCCCGAGGAGACAACTTTAGCTCTCTTCTCTTCTTTCTTTTTACTTCTCTTTTCTTCTCCTGGGCCTTGTAGGCCAAGCACCGAGCAAATGTGCAACATATAATCATTGTCCCCATTTTACAGATGAGAACACTCGGGCTCTGAGAGGTCAACTGACTTGCCCAGGGCCTCCCAGCTAATCAGTGGTAAGGTGGGGTTGGAACCCAGGCCTGTCAGTCTCCACCTACTCCGCTCACTCCTCACTTCAGTGACTGCCCTTGAGAGGCACATGTATTTTCTGTTGCTTTGTAAGAGGTGGCATTTTCCAGCCCATATTCTGTGCTATCTTGTATAACCGCGCTTTCTTTGTAGTCTGCCAAATGCCAGGTCCTCCTGCTTGGGCCTTCTGCTCTTTCCGTGTGTCCACATCTTAATTTTCTCAAGGGGCCAGGATTCTCAAAAAGTAAATCTACCCTTGCCTACAGAGCCAACCTCTGACTGGAAAACCAGCCCTCGTGCTACTGGCCCCCACCATTTCTGCTGAGAAGCCCTGAATTCCACCCCCCCCCCTCATTTAACTAACTGAGGCCCAGAAAGGAAAAGGGATGTTTCTCTCGCTGTCATTGATAATGTGAAGAGCTACAGCTTAGTCCTGAACTTCAGGCTGCAGGCTGAGCTGTGGTGTTGCCTTTCTTCCTACTTCCCTCCCCCCACCCCCTCCCTGCCTCTTCTCCTCTCTTGGCTTCAATCCTGCACTCCATTCTTCCCCATTCCTTTCTCCCACTTTCTTGCTCTGCTCATCTTTATCCCCAACTTCCATTCTTCTTCTCCCTCCTTTTTTCCTTTCCCTTCTCCCTAGACTTTTGCCCCTCTTCCATGCTCTCCATTAGCCAAGGCTGCCTCTCCATATTGCTTTTCCATTTGTCCCCTCTGCCGCCAGCCTTTACTTGCCAGCTTCTGTGAAAGAGTGCCCACCATGGAAAAGGCTAAGAACCAGCCACTGGGCAGGGCCTTCTAGAATCTTCTTGGAGAACCAAGAATCATGCTCCCCTCCGAGCACCGACCTGTGTGAGAAGTAGTGCCTTGGCATCCCTGAACACTCCTTGGATATTTCAGGTGAAAGAGAGCCTTAGCCCCGAAGCTCTGCGCAGTGGATTTCAGAGGTGTGCCTCACATCACCGTGGGTTACCTGCAAGGAGTTCCCTCAGTTTAGACTTCCACAAAGAATGTCTGAAACAAATCGTCATTTTAGTTCTTTCAAGCAGCATGCTCTTGGGCAAGACAGTCCCACCCACCCCCTTGTGGATTTCCTCATCTCATCTTTGAGATGCATCAAGGTCCCTCTGCAAGGACACCACGAGCAGACAGATGTGCCAGGGAATGGGAGAGCTACAGAGGCAAGAGAGCCAGAGTCTGCTGGCTGTCCTCCCCCCACCCCCAGAGCACCTGCTCCAGATGGACTCACTGCAGGCCTGGGGCTTGTCCTCTGCTCCTCAGGTTCTGGAAGAAACTTCCTCAGGGATGCCCAGGGCCTGCGAACCAATCACAGTAAATTCCCAACACTCTGACTGGCAACCCAGGAGACCTATTATTAATACTACCTATTAATCCTTATTAAGAAAAAGATAGTTAATTCTGATGGCTGGTGTGTTCTTTCTCCAGAAGGCATGTCAACATGAGAAATGAATGCAGTATGCAAGGCTGATTGGTCAGGAAAGAGGAAAAAAAGCAATCTGTGGTGGGATCCTGAGGGTCAGAAACTGAGCTGTGGCATCCAGGGGCACTCAAGTAGCTTCAAGACTGGAGGAGTCAACTCCCTTAGTACCCCCAAGCCTTCATGGTGTGCTGTCCTACTGCACAGTCGTGGCAATATGCTGGGCAACTGGGCTTTGGCAGAGGGTGTTGAACACCCCCTTCTTTCCACGGTGTGATCATGATACCTTGCTGCCCTGTCCATATCTATCTCTGCCCCTCTACCACCCACTGCCAACCCTCAATAATTTGTACCCATGGATCTCCCAGGATTCTTAGACAAGGAGCCTCTGGGGACCCACTGGGAATCCATTGAATTAATGAGCCATTTGAGTGCCTGTGACCTGATTTTGCAAGACTTGCTACAGTTTCCAAACTGACTTTGGCCTGGCGTAATCCGAGCTGCTACAGAACGGAAAGTCCTTTCTCCTTCCCTCCTGGAGGCCTGCACCAGAAACCATTCAGAAAGATCCTGATCATTGGCCACTGTTCTCCAAGGAAAAGCGTGCAGAGCTTGCCACCTTGTGGCTGCCTCTGGTTCTACAGCACCCCAACCAGAAGCACAGATGCTCCTCTCCCCCCACCACCCAGGGGAGTCTCTGGGATGCAGGGAAATAGGCGTGAGGGTGGCTCGGATTCCCAGGCTCTGGTATCTCTTTCCATCTGTTTGACCCACAGTCTCGAACCTGTGGAGGCAGGCCCAGGGAAAGAGGCCCAGCAGCTGGCTGAGATGGGAGAGAGCAGAAGGCTAGAGCGAGGGAAAGTGTTGTATTCATGGTGAGGCAACAGGTTGTCCGGCCTGTGGAGCACCTTAAACTGATGGTTCAGGCTAGGCAAAGCCGGCCCCCCTGTCCAACCCCAACCCACCTCGCAGCCTGAGTGTCCCCATCTATAAAGGAAGTCTCTGACCAGGTGACCTTTTAGGTCTCTTCCAGCTCTGATATGGTACCTAGACAGGACCATCCCAAAGCAAAGGAGAGAATCCCAGCCTGTCACTGGCATCCTGGGACAGCATTGGCCTCTTCACCTCCCAAGGGGCAGTGTTGGGTTCTGCTGTTTGCAAGCAGGAATCCAAGGCAAGACACACCCATCAGGCAGCCTGAATGAATCAGATGCCTGTGCTGTTGGGTCTGATTCATCACTCAGGAGTAGGAGCTGGTCAGTTGGGGTGGCCAGGGGTGAGCTATGCATCTCCAGCCGAATCCGGTTGATAAAGTGTCATGGCTGAGAGCACGGATCCTGACCCCTCACAGAGTCATGGATCAGATTCAGATTCTGCCCTTAGCCAGCTGGTAATGTTTAGAATTTCTTTAATCTCCCTAAGCCTCCATTCTCTCACTTGTGTAAAGGGGGAAATGAGGCTCTTGGCAGGAGAAAATGGCATGATGTGTGCAGAGCACTTTCCAGGACTTGGTGAGTAGACTGCATCTCTAAATGCCATCTGATCAGTGAGCGTGCGCTGTTCTTCCAAGTTCAGGGAAGAATGACGCCAAAGGCAACTGAGACGTCATCCCGGCTGCCTCCATTTCAAAAGTGGGGGGCATTGCCTTGCTTTCAACAGAGCAGATAGCCTCTACCCAAAGTTGTAGGGCAAGGCCTCCCTGCAGAACCATGAAGGCATGACCCCAGCCCTGCAGAGCCCAACAGGCCCTTTGCTCAATGAGTCTAGAAGATGGGACCATCATGCCAGTGAGTCCAGGGGGCAGAACACTGGACCAGAGAGGATAATTTTCAAGCCTTAAGAGCTCATGGAGTTTGCGTTGCTAGGTTTCACACCTGCTTGGGACCTCACAGCTCTTCCTTCTGTCTTCTTTCTCCCTTGTGGAATGAGAATGTCTAACCTACGCCTGTCCACCACTGTATTTTGGAAGCACATCACATGTCTGTTTTCCCAAGCTTGGAGCTGGTGAATTCCACCTCAGGATGATTTTACTTCTAGTCTCACCCATATCAGATTTAGATGGGACTTTGGACTTTAGAGTTGATGCTGGGACAAGTTGAGGCTTTGGGGGCTGGTGAGGTGGAAGGAATGTATTTTGCACATGAGAAGAACATGAATTTGCCAGGGGTGGAGGGAGAGGGCAGGTTAGGATGTGATGGATTTAATGTGTCCTCTAAAAATTGATTTGTTGAAACCTAATCCCACATATGATGATATTTGGAGGTAGGTCTTTAAGTCACAAGGATGGGGCCCTCATGAAGGAGATTAGCACCTTTGTAAGAGGCAGAGAGCTAGCTCACTCTCTTTCCAGCCTGTGAGAACACAGGAAGAATTTGGCAATCTGCTGGAAGAGGACCGGCGTGAGAACATGATCATGCAGTACCCTGACCTCAGACTCCCAACCTCTAGAACTTTGAGACGCAAATTCCAGTTATGTGAGCCACACATCTAGGATGTTCTGTGACAGCAGTCTGAGCTGACCATGACACTGTTCATGACACGGGATTCCTGGCTCCTCTCGTAGTCAGCTCAGGCTGCCATAACAAAATACCATAGACAAGCTGTCTTGAACAATAGGAACTTTCATTTCTCACAGTTCTAGACACTGGAATTCCCAGATCAAGGTCCAACAAAATCAGTTGTTGACAAGGACCCTCTTCCTGGCTTGCAGACAGCACATTCTCACTGAGTCCTCACATGGTAATGAACTCTGATCTCGCTTCCTCTTCTTCTAAGAGCACCAGTCCCCTCAAAGGCACCCACCCCCATGACCTCATCAAACCCAATTACCTCCCCAAATCTTCCCCCCCAAATATATCACACTGGGGGTTAGGGCTTCAACAGATGAATTTGGGGGACCACACGCATTCAACCCATACAGCTCCTAATATAAACCTAAATTTCTTGTCTGTAAACCTCCTCCCATTCCTTTTCCTTTTGTCATTTTTTCTTTTGCAGCAATGTGAACACCAGGAAAATCTTGCCCTCGCCTCACCCCATCCCACAGAGCTGGGGGCACAACAGCACCAGCCCCTCCCTGGAAAACAGGTCTGTCTTCTTCTCCTCTGATGCCTGTGACAGTCCCTGCTATGTGTGGAATGAATCCAAATTGCCAGTGCTCTTCTCCCACATCCCGAGGAGCCCCTTGTCTGGTCGCCACACAGACAGAGCCCAGGGTTGGCCTACTAGGAATAAGGTATTATTCCTAGTACCCTAGGAATACTATGGAGTCTCTCACAGATGCTGAGTGCCAAAGCTGGGGTGTTTTCTCCCAGGGGTCTTTGCAGCTCCATGCAGGCAGACTTGCTTCAAATCTTCTTGTAAATAGATGTACCCAGGGCTATTAAGGGAAAGAATTGCTGGCTCACAGATCTTTCCAGTCCCACCACAGGGTCTCCAGGCAGGGAAGGACAGAGAGTTGACAAGACTAGCCTCAGGCCCTGTGCACTGTTCACTGCAGACTGAACAAAGCTGACAAGACCTCTCCCCAGCAGTGCTCTTTGTGCCCTCTAGCTAGAAGGCTTGAGCACCCTTCTTGACCTACGCACCCCCCCACCAAACTGTCCAAGGGTGAGGTCCAGCCACACTCCTTCTGGAGCCCAGACAGAAGCAATACCTCCGTGGGCCCCGCGGGACCACTTCTGGATTGCAGCTGGATGCCAACACAATTACTTGTGATCATGAACAGTCCGTTATCATGTCCTGTCCTCACTGCCTTCTAAGAGAGTGGATACTGTCACTTGCTATGTGGAGTGACAAGATGTGGGTTACACTTGGAGAGCCAGGAGGGAACTGCTTTAAATTTTCTGTAGGGGCAATTTGTTGGATGGAAAAATAAGAGGGAGAAAAGCACAAACATTCTTCCTTTTTTTAAGGGGGTTTCTTGGAAATCCCACACTTCTTATAAATCTCATTGGTTGGAACCTGGTCACCTGACCACACATTGCTGCAAAGGAGGCTGGGAAATGTAGTATTTTTTTTCAGCCATGGTAACATACTCAGCTAAATATGTTTTTATGAAGAGAGGAGAGAATAGTTATCTGTCCCAGGAGCAACTAACGAAGCCATGGTAGAGTAAGGGGACACATAGGGGAGATGTCCTAAAGGATGTGCCATCTAAGTTGGGTGCTGAAGGAGACAGTCAAGCCCCAGGTGGAACAGACTTGGTGGAGGCAGGGGTTGGGAGGGATGGGGAAGGTGCTAAGACAAAGCACGTTCAGCCATGCAAAGGTCTTGAAGCAGAGCAGTCCAAGGAAAGGAAACAGCTAAAGCAAAGGTCCTGAGGCCAGAAGGAACTCATGTTACTGAGTAACAGAATAACAGAAAGAAGGGCAGGATGGCCAGAACATAGTATGCAAGGGGCCAGATCACACAAGAAGAGAGTTTGAGTTTCATTCCAAGAGTGATGCGAGAAGCCACTAATGGATTTAAGGGTTAGAGTTAGGAGAGGACAGGACACATTTGCACGTGAAGGGATTGCTGTGGCTTCTGCCCAGATACAGTGGAGGGATGAGAAGGCAGACTGCCATCCCACAACCTCCTGGGTGAGATCGGGTCACTGATCTATGCAAAGCACTTTGGAAAGGTAAGCATGGGATCCAAATGTAAGTCGCAGTGATGCATGACTTGTGGTTGTCCTCAGCATCTCTGAGAGGCCAGCGTCATCTGTCCCTCTCACCGGGGACAGCCAGACGGACTCCGACATCCTGGCGTTCATCAAGGCCAGACAAAGCATTCTACAGAAGAAATGTAAGTGCACCTTCCTCCACAGCTCTGCTCACCAGCCCTTAGGAATGAGGGGGAAGGCCAGAGCAAGAAGTGGGCTGAGAAGGAAGTAGGAAGCTTCCTGCCTATTCCTGAAACCACAGGACTGACCCTGTGGTCACCTCACACGTGCCTGGCCTCTGCTTCCTCCAGGAAAAAGTTCCAGGAGGCGATATCACAAACACCAGAGCAGGCCCAAGGGGGTGGTGGGCCCAGGCGCTCCCATTCTGCTTGGCAAAGCTTCCCTCCCTCTTCCAGATCTTCAGCTCCTGGTGTTCTCTGTCCCCAAAGCCATTCACCTCTGTTTAGCTTTCTCCATACAAGAAGAGGCTGAGTGATGGTTTGATAACTTGAATCCCTGTCTAGAAGTATCACTCTCCTATCGGAGCCTGGTTCTTCCCAGTGAGTTGTAGACGTAATTACCATCTGAAGGCTCAGGCCTGAGGACACCGTTAACAGTTAAGGAAGAAATACCGGTGGCATGTCAGACAACAGGAAGAGAAAGAAAAGGTCCTCCCTGGCCTTTGTCACCTCCTCCCCGCCCCCCGTGTTCCTCTTGGCAGCTGCCCCCCGACTGTGGACAGGCCTTCTCTTCTCCTGCCTCCCCTCTCCCCAGAGACCCCCCAAGACCCAGGACCCCTTACCCCAGCCCTACTTTTAACCTTGTCCCAGTAGTAAGCCAAAGGCTACCAGATGGGCCAAGCATTGCTTTCCTGTGTCAACACTCTGATGGATGAAATGGCAGACTTGGATTGTATCAGGACTGACACCTGCCCCGAGAGGCCCACAGTCAGTTTCACGGCCAAGTCTCTGCAGTTCAGACCCTAGTGGGTCTGCATATGGACGGAGCATCCCAAGCAAAGGATGGCCTTGCCACGTCATCCTTCCAGCAGCAAGTAGGCACCCTCACTGAAATGCCAGCCTGCCCACTGTTCTCTCTCTACCACTGAGATCAGCTCCTCTGTGGTGGGGTCCCTCTGAGACCTGAGATAGGCTGGCTCTGCCACCAACCCCCTTACAGCATAGCTTGCCTTCTCTCCTCCATTTTCTTGTTGAAAAAGAAAGGACGCCAACAAATACGTAAGATCATTTGAGGTGCTGAGCGAGAGAGCAGGAGACAGCTCACAGACCTTATGGGCAAGGGTGAGGGGCTTGGCTTCTACTCCAGGTGTCCTGAGAGCTCTGTGAAGAATTTAAGCCATGGCATGATGTGGTCTGACAGGGGCTTTGGCAAGCTCACTCCAGCCACTGTATACAGCAGAGACCATAGAGGCCCAGGAATAGCAGTTTCCAGAACCTGGGGAGGTCCAGGCAAGGGGTGAGGGCAGCCTGACCCCAGCAGCAGGTCAGCCATGAGTGTGAAGGAGAGGAGAGCCAGGAGGGCCGGTGGGCACCTACTCTGAGCAGCTAACAGGACAGAGATGTCAACTGGCAGAAAGGCAGACAGGGGTGGACACCAGAGGGAAGTTGCTGGGGGCACTCAGAGTTCCAGATGGCCCATTCGAAGTTTCAGAAGCCCTCTGAGACCCCAGAGGAGGTAAGTAGGCCTCTGAACATGAGTCTGGGTGAAGTATAGCACCACGTCCTGAGTGAAATCCCTGTGGAAGAGAGAAATAGGGTTATTCTAATGTCTAGCTCAGACCACTGGGCAACCTGACGTTTGGAGGTGAGAGGGAAGATCCAGCCATAGCTACAGAGAACATTCGGCCAGGGCGGGAGAAGGGCCAGCGGCGGAGTGAGCGTGGCCTCAGGCAGGCCTGCAGGAGAACGTGGTCCAGGGGGGAAGAGCCAGTAGAGCCCAGGGTTGCTGGAGGCTGAGGAAGCATGGATGGGACGCTGCCCACCAGCCCTTCCACCTGTCATGGTGGCGGGGGACACATGCCCTATAGGTGGAGGACTGGGAGGAGGAAAGACCCATGGTTGTGGTTGAGGAAAGAAAGGAGCAGGAGTGGAGACGGGGAATGGGGCCAGCTGTCCCACGGGCTGAGCTGGGAGGAGGAGCAGCCGGGAGCTGGGGCCAAGGAGAAGCCGTGGTTGCGCAGATGAGTTCTTTTTTTTTTTTTTTTTTAAAGATTTTATTTATTTATTTGACAGAGAGAGATACAAGTAGGCAGAGAGGCAGGCAGAGAGAGAGAGAGAGAGAGGGAAGCAGGCTCCCTGCCGAGCAGAGAGCCCGATGCGGGACTCGATCCCAGGACCCTGAGATCATGACCTGAGCTGAAGGCAGCGGCTTAAACCACTGAGCCACCCAGGTGCCCGCGCAGATGAGTTCTCATGCTAAGAGGAATGGGCCACTAGGAGAAAGGAGGTGGGTGAAGTGGGAACAAGGACCAGACCTACAGGGGAAACTTCCAGGAAGTAGAGGGCGTGACATCCGGGACTTAAGTGGAGCAGAGGTTGGCATTTGGAGCTGGGAGGCTCCCCTCGCCTGGAGCAAACACACAGAAATCAACCATCATTCATACTCTCGGGAAGCCAACACGTAAGCAACATTGTTAAGTTATGTTTACTGAGCTTCTGCCTGGATAATAAAGACGCCCTTTCCAACCTCTCCAAGAAAGAGAGACATTCACCCAAGGCCTGTGTGAGGATGCCGTCCTGCTACGTACACAGTGCCCAGATGGTACAGAAAGCTGGGCTGAAAGGTGGAGCCCTCTTCATGTACAGAGCCAAGAGTCCAAAACCTCTTTTGGCAGATGGGAAAACTGAGGCACACAGCGGTTGCATAGCAGACCCAGGACAACCCCGCTTTTCTACGTGCTCTCCACGGGGCCACACTGTCTTGAAAAGCCTCTCTGTGGTCGGCCTGGTGTCGGTCTCTTGGCCCCCACCCTCCGGGCAGCTGGGGAGCTTTGTTCTTCAAACAAATAGTGGCCTGGAAGTAATTCATCAAAACAAAAGTTCAAGGGTTCAATTTTTATTCTTAAGGGAAAAAAAAAAAAAAATTTAGTGACCATGAGGCTGCAAAGGAAGTTGAAGAAGGTTGACGGGGGATCCCCGTTCCGCCAGGTCAGGGCCAAAGGGCTAGCAGGTGTGGCCTCACGGCCCGGCAGCAGATGGCCAGGACCCAGCAGGCAGCACTTTCCACACAGCCCCCTTATCAGGCCTCCCCGACAGGCAAACATGCAGGCGGGCCCCAGGCACCTTCCCCAGCCAAAGCAAACATTTCCCTCTCCCCTGCCCTGGGCTCCCTCTGCTCTTCATTTAGCGGCACTGTCTGTCTGGGCTTCTTCAGCAGTGCTCATTATGGGGAATTTGTGACTATCAGCCTGGGAGCAGGAGCCCAGAAAAGGTGATTTAACGTATGCCTCGCCCGCCGGCTCTCGCACTCCACCAAGGGCCGGGATGAATCTAGTTGATTTAGGATTCACGGAAAAGCTGTGGAACGTTTAAAACCCTGCCAGGGGCACGTGTGGACAGGTATATATCCCCCCTCTGGGGCGTTTGTCATCCATGGTGTCAAATCTGCTGTTTTTAACTGCCGAGCATGGCTTTAAAATCTGAGAAAATGAGATTAACCCCTTTCTAGAGTGCTTTAAAAAAAACAAATCTTCCTTAATTTAATTAATCCAAACTAAAAAAGTTTGGAACTTTTTGCATACGGACAGGAACCTTGGTGTGACCCCCATGACCACCGTGCCCTTTTCTCTGGCTGGTGCCAGGAAGAGGCTCTGCCAAAGGCCTCAGAGCCTCCTGCCCCCTCCCCCCGACTTCTCCATCCCCAGCCAGAGAAACCCTCCAGCTCTCCTCTGTGCTGGATCCATCCCAGTGAAATGGAGAGAACCTAGACTGGGTGAGGGAAGAGGCCCAAAGGCAGGGCTCCTTGAAGCCCTCAGCCCTGTGTGACCTTGGGCACGTCACCTCCCCTGGCCCCCTCTCACATCTATCGAGTTCAGATTCTGCCTCCATCCGGGTGGCCAGCCCCTCCTGAGATAACGTCCATAAAAGTCCCCTCTAAGCAGCCAAGCGCCAGGGAGCCGTTAATGGGGAAACTGGCCTTAGTGGTGAGAACTGGCCGCACACGTAAGGAGTGATTTCCTATCTGTGGTCTCTCTGCAGCAGTACCCTCCAGTCTGGGAACCTACAGTCAGGTAACCCCAGCGCGGACTGGACAGCTCCACCACTTCCCGGGGCTCATCAAGTCAAGAGAGGGCACTTTGTATCTGCAGTGGAGGTCTGTGTCTGGGGGGCCCTCCGAGCCCTGCTCTGTGGCCCTCCACCCTAGCCCCGTCCCCGCCCCAGTCACCACAGCAGGCCAGTGTCTGGGGTGGGAGCTGGCTCCAGACCTTAGGCCCCTTTCCATCGGCAGCGCTGATGCATCCTAACCCAGGCTGCTGAGGAAAGGAGACCCATGTTCCTGCTGAGCCCCAGTACCTGCCCTCACCATCCTTGGACTAGGGAGCCAAAGACAGTGGGCTTCAGCCCTGGCTCCTCATGGGTACTACCTGTCCCCTCCCACCCCTGCCCCATGCACTGGGCGTGGGTTTCCAGTGTGCAGCAGAGCTGGGAACCATGGGTCCAGAGTGCCTGGAACACATCCCTTCAGATGCCCTGGGGTGCCTGGTCTTCCTTCCTGTCCTAAGATTCAGTCAGAACAGCGAGGAATGTCTGAAAGCTAAGGACCAGCTCTATTTCATTAAATATCCTGGGGTCCTGCATTCAGAATTAGATCTGAAAGACCAAGAGCCCATTGCCTTGACTTGTTTTCAACCTCTTCCTCCCCATCACCTGCCACATTGAGTGTGTCACTGAGAATGACCTGGTCGTCCTCCGCAATGTCAGACAGACTGTGCCTGCCCTATACTCCCCGCCCCCAGCTGCCCCCAGGCCAGGTCCCTGTGGGCACACTCAGATGGCCGCTGCCTTCAAGCTCTCTGCGCCCTGCAACTGTTTGAAACACTCTCTTCCCAAGCCCTCTGACTCCTATTAAGATAGCCAAACTTTAGACGAATTAACTGCTGTCACTCACACCATTTCTTCTCACATGTTAATATGCCAGGAAATCTAGGGGTTTTGTTAAAAGGTCCATCCCAGTCCAGTAAGTCTGGGCTGGGGGCCGAGATTCCGCGCTTCTTAACAAACTTCCTGGGGATGCCAGTGCTGCTGATGGACACTTTGAGAAGCAAGGAGCCATGCTTGCCAACTTGCTTCTTCCGGCGACCTCACCTGCTCCGTCATTCTGGATACTCGGAAGGAGGCCCAGAGAATGAACATGATTTGCCCAGCCACACCACGGGTTGGGGACTGTCCTGGCTAGAACTCAGGGGCCCTGGCTCTTAGCCCAAGAAGACCCTTCTCCATTTCCAGCTGTGTGGTCAGAAAGAGCCACCCTGAATAAAATGAGTGTCAGGAGCCAAGCAAAAAGAGACTCTTTTGGAGAATCGAGCAGCGGTGTCTGTGAAAACTGTGGGCTTGGACAATGAGTACAGGTTCTGGCTCAGGGAGATTAAGATTTTGCAGAGGACAAAGGAGGTGTCATCCTGCAGAACTGGGGAGATAAAGACAGCCCCTGGGAGTCGGGGCACTGGGAGGCACACCGCCCCAGAGCCAAGAGAAGTGACCTGCAGCCTCCTCCCTGTGCTCCTTGCCCTTCCATCCGCAGGGAAACTGGTGCCCCGAGACACAGCCTAACCGAGAACATCCCGTCTTCTTTCAGGTTTCCAGTAGGTGTCCAGCCGCAGGAACAGAGTACGGATGAAGGAAGGCGCCTTTTCTCACTCATCCTGGCTTCAGATGTGATCTGCGGGCTGCCGAGAGCTTCTGGTGATTTTGGCTCCAATAGAAGGGGCTGTTTCCTTAAGGATGTTGTCCTGGCCAGTGAGCCTGGGGCTAGGGCTTAGGGAGCTGTCCTTGCTGTGGGTGCTGGAGATAGTGCCAGGATGCTAGGGGTGGGACAGGGGCTCCTACTCACTCTTGTAGTGATGCTTCCCTTGGTCGATTATAAACCTGGGACATTATGAAATAGCACCATCAGAATGTGGTGGCAGGGGAAGCTCATGCTGGTAGAGTAGGGGAGAAAGCTACTTACCAGCCAGCTATACGAGCCCAGGAATGGCTAGGGCACGCAGGCAGCAGAATACAACACAGCAGAATACAAAGCATCTTGATGACCAGTCCTGATCTCCCAAACCAAACTTCTACCATCACCCTCACGGCCCGGGTGACCATAGGCAGTGCCTGAATCAGCCGTATCTCCAGAGAGCCACCCAGTAGGGTCCAAAGACATTGCTGCACCCCAAGAGCAGGAGACAGTTCCCGAGAGCTCTGCAGAGAGCTTGAGAAGGGGCGGTATGGGCACCTAGGGCCTCACACCCTCACCCAGCCACTTGGGGCTCTGTAGGATTTGGGCCGAAACCTCCCACTCCCACCAGGGAAAGAGAGCTGCTGGGGGCTTGCCTCCATGAGCCTTTCCAGCACTCCAGGGCCTGGCTGCAGGATACAAGAGGCCCTTGGAGAACCGCCACCTGGCCTGCGTCTGGACAGCGGCAGCAAGGTCCCAAGTCAGCTGTAGGTGGGGAGGGGTGTGGAATCGGGAGAGAAATGGCACCTGCGATGAAGCAAGTGAATAAAAGTGTCCGTCAACCACCCCCACTGTCTCTGTCCTGTGAATACAAGAACTGCCACCCCAGAGAGAGGACAGAGAGAAAATACATATAACTGGCTTGTTTTCTCCCCTGGCCCAGACTGGGTAAAAGGATCATGCAGGAGAAGCTGATGATGACAGTTCAGAGTCAAGCCACCCATAGAGCCCCTCTAATCCATACCCTCACTGCTAATATTAGAAACCTGAAACAGAGTGGAGGGGCTGGCTTCTAAGGGCGAGTTAGTGGCAAGTGTCCCCTCTTTGGGGGGCTTTCCCTGACCTCCTGACAGGAGCCACTGCCATTTCTCTTTTCATTTTGCCCATCACTACGTGACATATCATCTTTCTCTATTTGCTTCTTTCTTTATGGCCTGCCACCTCTCCCCATTCCCCCAAGACTAAATGCTCCATGACAACAGGGACCTGTGTGTGTTGCTCACTGCCGTGTGCCCAGCACAAGCTGGAACCAAATAAATACTCCTTCAATTAATGAGCAGCAGAGTCAGAGCCCAGACCTCCTATTTCTCAGGCTCACATCTGTCCCATGCCTTTACTCTGGCTCTGCGACGGAGGCCCGTTGAGGCAGAGTCCAGTCTCCTTGGTCAACTTCCTGCCCTCTTGGTTCTGTGGCACATAGTGAGTCCTCCGTAAAGTCTATAGAACCTGGGAAGATCAAATAGAGCCCTTGCAGCCTGATCCTCGAAGCCTCCCCGAGGCCACGGGGCAGACATGTAGCAAACACACACACTCTCAAGAGCACGGAAGCCAGCATGGTGTTGGCCAGAGCCCCGCAGAGACAGCCTCAGTGTACCTAGCACACCTGAGGGCCTGCCGCCCTCTAGAGCTGGTTAGAGTCTATTGACTTTAGATCTCCTGCTGAGAACTTATCTCCGGGATCCAAAGGCCTTATTGACAGAGATGTGTGGTATGGCCCCACGGAGGGTGTGAACCCACAAAGGCAAGGGAGGAAATGAAGAAGAGAGAAAAACAGACAGCTGGGTCATGGCGTCCTGCAAGGAGTCTTATATAAAGTGTATGCAGCCCCTAGAGAGGGAGCTTTTCTCCAAATTTCCCCTCCCGATGGAAGCTGGCCCTTGGACATGGACACAGGCGTGGCCACAGTGCATCTTCTCCAAAATTCACTGGCCTCTGAAAGGAGAGAAATGGATGCAAGGCTCTGGAAAGACTGTCCAACAAGCCTGAGTTCACCCCAGGCCAAACTGTGGAGCTTTCCAAACCGTCTTCTGGAAAGCAGCCTGGCCAGTGACTCTAGCCCTGGCCCCACTAGAGTTCAATTTGCTCTGCTGTTCACTTAATAGGGGATGTGAGGAGGAAGGCGGCTGCGATGCTAGGAGGAGGGCTTGCCCAGATCTTACTAAAAAGGGGTTTTTAGGAAGTAGATAGAGAAACTGTGGTAGATCGAATAGCCAGTCTTAAGACTTTACACCCTATAATAAAATTACATGTTCAAAGCTTTGCTGCTTTGAACGGCAGCGAAGTCTACTTTCCTATCCCTTAAATCTGGGCTTGGTCCTGTGACTTGCCTTGGTCCATGGGATGTTAGCAGACATGCATGATTCAAGTCTTGCGTGCTCAGGCTTGCCTCTCTGCACTCCAGGGATCTTCCTTGAGAAGAACATGCCCAGAATAAGTGCTGCCCCTTCAGCTTCCATCCCAGAACATCAGGAGAGTAGATCCGAGCCCAGCCTACATACTGGAGCCAAGCCCAGCTGACCCATAGCTTGGAGCAGGGCCTCCCGGTCAAGCCTAGCCCAGATCAGCTGAACCCCGGCTGCCCCCAAACACCCTACTATCATGAGAATAAACACTTGTTGACATAAGGCACTGAGAATTGGGGTGATATGTTATGGAGCATTAATTGTAGCAATGGCTAACAGACACAGATATCAAAAACCAGAATCGGAATATAGCTAGATGCAGGATTTCTCAGAGTTCACTGTTTCTTTCTATGCTGCCTACTGAGAGTAAGGACTTGAGAGTTGTACTTGAGAGTAAGCTGTGTATAAAAAAGCAGGACACAACGGCCATGATAGAGCAACAGGGACCTGACTTACCCTCCTGCTTGAAATAACTGAAGACTAGACAAAATGTATAAAACAATGGAAAAAGGCAGTTACAGGACACAGACCCCAAGGGAAGGGAAACAAGTGAGATAGGTGAGTCCAAGATGGTGGAACTTAACGGCCCACAGGGCTTGGGCCTCAGTCCAGGAAAAGGCCACCAGGGGGCGCCTAGTGGTTTCCTGAGTCAAGGAACTGGTACCAGGGGTCCAGGGAGGTCAAGGTGGCTTCCACTGGCAAGGTGAGGGGCAAGGGATGAGCGAGCTGCAGAGAGAGAGCGGACTGACTCCAAAGGTCTTCAGAGGTTACTCTCAGGTCTTCAGCTCACAGCTGGGCCGTCATGTGGGGGAGGAAATCACTCAGTGCTGGGGAAAGAACCATCAGAAAGGAGCAAGTGGAACAATTTCCAGAAATAACACAAGCTTGGGAATAGTTCATGCTCCCAACAGCCGCAGTGGAGAAACCTTCTCACAAAAGAGTCATTGAACAGAAATCCCATAAATGTGCTGCCATGCAAGTGGGACCAAATTAGCCGTAGATCAAAGCTCTTCCAGTCCTGCCTAACAAAATCTTAAAAGCAAGCCTCAAGAGAGGCAAACTGTTTTCAGTGAGTTTCCAAACAACACTCAAAAATATTTAAAGGAGGGACTCCTGTGTGGCGCAGTCAATTAAATATCTGACTCTTGGTTTCGGCTCAGGTCACGATCTCAGAGTTGTGAGATCAAGCCCCCACATCAGGCTCCATGCTCAGTGAGGTGGCTGCTAAATTTTTTCTCTCCCTCTCGCTCTGCTCCTCCCCAGGCTCACTCCCTCTCTCAAATAAATAAATCTTTTTTAAAAAATAATTAAATGAGGGGCGCCTGGGTGGCTCAGTGGGTTAAAGCCTCTGCCTTCGGCTCGGGTCATGATCCCGGGGTCCTGGGATCGAGCCCCACGTCCGGCTCTCTGCTCAGCAGGGAGCCTGCTTCCTCCTCTCTCTCTGCCTGCCTCTCTGCCTAGTTGTGATTTCTCTCTGTCAAATAAATAAAATATTAAAAAAATAATAATAATAATTAAATAATTTAAAAAAATCTAACCCCTGGCAATGTAGAAGTGATACCCAGTAAAAAAAATTACCAAGCATTCATAGAGGCAGGAAAGTACAGCCCATAGAAAAACCAATTGGAAGAATTAGAAACAGCCCCATGAGTGACACAGATGATTGAATTAATAGACAGGGACTTTTTTTTTTAATGCAATGGGTATATGTTTAAACTATAGGGAGAAAGATGCACCTTGTAATTCCTTAAATTAAACATGACTCAATCATCTGGTCGTTCTTTTAACAAGGATGTGTCATCCACTGTGCTAAATTCCAATGACTCAGAGGCGACCAGGACAGAGAAAGTGCCAACAGTCTTCGAAATTACGTTCTAATTAGGGAGACGGACAACAAATAAGCAACGGAATCTGAGCTAAGAAGGAGTTGAGATGGGATAGGGTGGGCCTGGGCTCAATGTCTAGGTGGGTCAGAGAATGAGAGCCAGGGCGGGGAACCAAGAGGAAGGTGGGAGAGTCGGGCTCAGGACTAGAATGGGAGGTAAGGGGTTCAATGACGTGAAGAGGCCTGGGCCTGAGCTGTCCATTTGGAATGTGGAGCATGGCAAAGGGAGCCTTTGGGGGATCTGAGCCATCGAAGACTATTTCATGATGTGTGTCCAGGGGTCTACCAGGGCAACCAGGCAGAGGAGGTGTAGAAAGCTTGGCTGTGAATGTTGGAAGTTGAAAATGTCCATGTAAAATATGGGAGGAAAAACAGCATTTCCATCTCCAATGTAGCAGGTGGCCCCTGACCATGGCCCCGGATGCTTCTGTCAGGGCAAGGGAGGAGGTAGCAAACTTTTTTGGGGTTAACTGCTCTGTTTGGGTTTCGATGGCCAAGTGCTGGCGAGCAGGCCTGAGCCCGTTTTATGCACACTGAGGGGGAATTCAGAGCAACCAGCAAGCAGAAAGCAGGTGAGGGATCCCTCCCTCTCACTTCACTCAATTCCTTGTCTTGAGAAAGCAGCCCTTCCCTAGAGCAGCCCTAGCCTGCACTCCATCCCCGGTATGAGATACTAGTGTCATGTCTCCTTGGAAGTATATTTTGGGTTTGCCTTTTCCATGACTTTCCTTAGAACCAGGCAAGGAGATGCCCTTGGCCCTGCCTCAGAGTAGCCGACACTTTGAAGTGCCTTGCCAGAAAGTTTCTAAATCTTCCAGTGCTGGGACCTGCCATGACCAACAGTGTCATCAACAAGGCCCATGTGGGCCTTGTTCCCTTTTCTTCAGGTTTTTTTTTTAAGATTGATTGATTGATTGATTGATTGATTTGGCAGAGCACAAGCAGGGGGAGAGGCAGTCAGAGGGAGAGGGAGAAGCAAGCTCCCCTCAGAGCAGGGAGCCCAATGGGGGGCTTGATTCCAGGACTCTGGGAACATGACCTGAGCTGAAGGCAAACGCTTAACCAACTGAACCACCCAGGTGTCCCTTTTCAGGTCATTCTTGCATGGGGTGGTTGACCAGATGCCCCAAGCTACTCTAGAATTCATGCCTATGGAGGTGTGCTGGGGTCCCTTAATCAATCCTTCATTCCAGGAGAATAGCCCAGTGAGCAGATCATTCCACTGACTGGTGCAGCATTCCACTCATGACACTGCTCAAGACTGGGCCACCAGAGTGGTGCTGACCCCCCACTTAAATGACTCTCACGTAGGACAAAGAATCTTCACATGCCCTGAATGGACAATGAACAAATCCACGAGTACCTGTTCTCTGCTCCATTCTGAATCTTCACCAATAAGTCATACCTCACATGGGACAATTTTAATCGAATTCCTTCTATGGACAGGAGCAGGCCTGGCCTTTTCTGTACTCTCAATTCCTCCATTCACTACATCTCTCAGGTCCTGGGGAGGCTCTGCTCCTCCCTGGAGCCAGGATGGGCCCTACCTTGGTCAACACCCCACATCCACACCCTGGTCCATGTCTTCCTGGGCTTATTTCTGCTGTAGCTCCAATGCATATTACAGCTCTGGGTTTTTCCATAGTAGGCAGATGTAGGAAGACACAGGGCAAATGTAGGCAGATGTAGGGAGACACAGAGGTTTCTTTGGGGGTGTGGGAGGGCTTCTTTCATATGGGGTATCTGATGGAGCCCTTACCAATCCCTTTGCCTTGTTCAAATTTAGTGGCCGTCAAGAGAGAGGCATGATCTTCCCACTCCTGTCATCTCCCAAGGGCATTTGTCTGACAAGCTGAACGACTCCAGTTCAGTTCCACGGATGAGCAATTGCCCTGCAGAACTGACAACTAGAATGACTCAGGAAAAGAGGCAGAGAACCAAGAGTCTAACAGACCCTGGCAGTGTCCCCCAGCCCCCTGGGAGGTCCCATGTGAACAGTCCCCATCCACACCAACAGCTTCCCATCTCAAGTACCCATCTGTCTCTACCCAAAGGTTCTCTTTGGCCACAGGGGCACTCTTGGCCCACGTGCAGGGCAGCCCAGCAGCCCAGGAGTTAGTCTCTCCTAGAATAATCCAAAACTAATGAGGGGGGAGGGGCTGGTGGGTAAACACCCCCAGCTTCCTCGCCTCCCTGTGGGACAACTCTGAAGTGTGTCCCATGCAGTTTCCCAGAGCTCCCCAGTGGCACACCGCGGTCACCTGTTCGATAGCTCACCTTACAATGACTGCCCCTGTCTCTCCTCCCCAGTCTCTTGGGATCACCTCTTGGGATCACTTCCCCCATGAACCGCTCACACCCAGATTTTGCATCAGGGTCCGCTCTGAGGCAAGCCCAAGGTGAACAAGGGCATCTACTTCAAAGTCACGGTAGGGGGCGCTCTTGCAATCAAGCCCTCGGGCTGGTAAAGTGGGAGTCCAGTCTCCAACTTCAACCAAAGCCCTGCTCTTCCCGGTGCCACATACTGGGCCACAGGGAAAGAGTTCATGTGGGAAAGGAGTCCTGCTGCTCCGAAAAAACACAATGGAAAATCTGAACAAGGTCAGTACCAGGTGTGTTTGTTTGTTTTAATCCTTTCCCTCAAATCACCCCTCAGCTTTCTCCCTCCTCTCTGCTGGCCACAGAGCTGGGCCGGGCCTCCCTGCAATCCCACTCTCTGGCCATGAGAGCAGAGCCCCACACAAACCCAACCCGCCCCTGCCCCCAAACATGATGCTCTCCCGCACCCCTCGCTGTGGGGGACATCCACACAGGGGACCTGACCTGCCACTCTGGCCCCATGGTGCTGCCCATCCGGTGGGCACAGGGAGGCGGTATCTGAAACCAGCGCTCCTTTCCTCCCCTTGCCCTTTTCCCCACAGGGGACGTCCCGGGGGCAGGTGGGCCTTATCTTCTCCCTCCAGTTCCGGTTTGGAACGTGCCCTGTCTCACTCGTGCGGATATGTGCCTATCGAGTGACTCCCCAAGCGAATGCCGATGTTGGTTGGCGGGGTGGTGGCCTGTCCTTTTCCTTATCTTGGGGCTCATTCAGATGGAAAGGGGCCCCAGGCCCAGCTGCTCTGTTTACTCTGCATTCTCTGCCTATTGTACACAAAATTGATCTGAGAGGGGTTTTGTTTTTCTTCTTTTTCCTCCAATCGCCTTATTAGTTCAGCCTCAGAAAGTCCCTTATCACTGCCGGATGTCAGGCCACACTCTGCCACCAGGCCTGGCCAGGTTCGGCTCTCCATTAATTGATTTTGCCCTCCCCACTTGGGGAGCACAAATTGGCTCTGCCCATTAGCAGAAACAATTCCCTGAAAGGAATTATAAATCAGGCCCTGTGTCCACCCGTCCCTCACAGTGCCGTGTGCCCATGTGGGGAGGTGTCAGGCAGGGAGACGGAGCGCTTGAGGGCCAGGGCACGTCCCCACAGTCATGCAGCTTCTCCCCTAAACCAGACGGAGGGAGGCCTCACCTCCCTCCAGACGGAAGGAGTGCCTGAAAAAGGTCCCAGCACAGAGGGCTCAACGAGCAACAAGTGTGCACTGACTGAGTATAGGGAGAGAGAAAGGGGCCTTGAAGGCCTCTTGACTTGACCCCCACCCACCGGTTCCACCATTCCATTAAACACCCTTTGGCTCTGTGGCCTTGGGGTTTTCCTAAGGACCCAGTAAACTGGCAGTGCTCCTGGGAAGGATTCTATCTAAATTCCCATCAGGTCTCTGGATGTGCGAAAAGTGAACATGAAGACAGGACCCAGGGTGCAGGTGCAAGGAGAGAACACCAGAAGGGAAGGGCAAGCGGCCAGGCAAGGGGAGACAACATTGCCGTCGCACAGGAGGTCCCCGGTAGGTAGGCCGCAAGTGAATGGACTGTCTTGCTCCCGATGAACCTGCCTAGGACCAGAGGCAGCAGAAGGAGGGGAGTGGGCGCTCCAGGGAGGACTGATCCAGCCCCGCTTCGAGCCCAACACATCAGAGACCAACCTCTGGCCCCCTGCACCCGCCCTTTGCTCCCACACAGGTAGTCTACTCTTCCGCTCTTCCCCTTCACTTCCTTCCACCCGAGAACCACCACCATTCCCCGTGGACCATGTCCAGAACTGTTGAGGCTGCTCAGGCTACAGTAGATGCTAAGACCCACCTGAGATGCCCCAGACATCCACAGATGAGCTTTCTAAATGATAGAGGAGAGAACACGTCACACGTTGAGCTTCTCTAGGGCAATAAAATAGGATCTGATTATCACATGGTCTTGCAGGTTAACTACAACCCTAGCTTAAAGTCAGGAATTAGCAAGTCTGTAATGACGGGGATGGTGGCCAACACCTTGTCATCCCATCTCTCCGGACCGGAAAAAAGAGTCTTGACACTTCCTTCCTCCTCTAAGACGAGCCCACGTCCCAGCATGGTGCTGTCTGGGAAAGCCCTGGGTGCAGAGGAGCGTCGTACAGGAAAGCTTGAGATCCCCAGGTGGCTTTGGGGAGCCCAGAACATGTAGGATGGCAGAGAAGGCGGCTGCCAGGCTGGGCCGGGCCCCACCTAAACCCCAGAATGGATGACGTGCTCCAGAGGACACAGAGGACACCGCGGCCTGCCCTCGGCACCGGTTACGGTGCTGAGATGTCCCCATGTTTAGCTCCACATCCTGCCCGGTTCGGGCCTCAGAGCAGATTAAGACCCTATGACGCTCCCGCTCTCCTGATCATCCCCGTACTTGGGATGGTAAAATTCTCCCCCTGGCTTTTACTTCCTACCATCTCTCTCTTCCCCTCCCTCTCCCTGGACATTTGTGGCCACTGTCTCTGCCTCCCCATAGCCCCTTCCAAGGGACACGTGTCCGTGGGCGGCCCCCACGCCCCTGGCTGGGGCAGAGAGGCTGGAGGTAGTGTCCGACACAAGGGTGGCCAGACACCGTGAAGTGGCCCACGTGAAAAGGCTCCCTCAGACCCTTGGCCTCTCACCACAGAGGATCTGAGGCAAAGAGTAGCAAGAGGAAGAACAGAGGACAGAGCACCTGATGCTGACGGGATGCGGGGGGCGGCCTGGAGCAGATTTCTGTCTGGAGGGAGGCTGGGACGAGCAGAGGGGCCAACGCGAGGAGAGGGGACGGAGTCCATGAATGGTCAGGAGTGAAGACACGGGCTGGGTTATTCCAGAACCCTGGCGGCTCCTGGTTTCCGACCACAAATTGTTTCAATTACTTAAGGTAACTGGAGTGTGTTCCTATTCCTTCCAACTCAAATAAGCCTTGAACTATGAAAACAACAATAACAATGGCAAAAACTTGTGTAGCCACTGGGGACTCACAGGACACCTCATAGTGGCTTGAACAAACAGGGGTAATATTTCTAACATTTTTGAAACCTAGAGATGGGCGTGTCCAGGAATGGGCAGAGCATCTTTGCAACACCCTTGGCCGTTCCCTCAAGGACACGAGGTGGCTCCGCACGGCCGGTCCTCTGTGGGAGGGGGGCAGTGGGGCCCGCTGCGGCTGAGGCCTCTGTGGGGACAGAGCAGCTTTACCCCACACCTCCACAGCAGGCTCCACACTCATCCAATTGGCCAGAACTGGGTCACAAAGCCACCCCGGCTGCTAGGGAGCCCCGAAAGTGTGTGCAAGGGGCACCATCCATCCTCCGATCCCCTCCCCATTTCTGTGCCCCTCTTCCCCTCTTTAATGTGTTTTTGCTTGTAATGATGGTGGCCTGCCTATCACCTGGGACTCCATAGACCGTCCTCAGGCTACCAGAGCCGTTCTGCCTGCTGCAACCAGCAGGGGTGGGATTATGAAAGCCCAGCTCCCCTGCCTCCACCTGGGACTCGCAGGGTGTGCATTCCCTACCAGGGCTCTCCGGGAACCAGGTGGAACTGGGACTATGTTCCCTTGTGTGGCCCCACCTGCCCTACATTCTTATTGGTCCTCCCCTAGTCTGCTGTTCACACACAAATCCCGCTCTCAGGGCGGCTCCCAGAGACCCCGACGAAGAGCCTGGGGAGCAGGTTTATCATGATGGGTTGGACGGATCACGCTCCACTGCCTGGAGCCGACATGTACACACACAGCTCCCAGCTGTGAGCTGGGAGGGAGAGAAGGGGTGTGGGCGGAGGCTCGTGTTGTCCACTGCCCCAGCTCATCAGACAAAACGTGAGCAGGGATCTAGATCCTCACGCACGGCCGGTACGAAGGTACAACCGTGTGGCTGCTTGGGGAAAACAGTCTGGCACTTCTCAGAAAGTTCGAGTGACCACATGGCCAGTACTCCACTCCTGGAGACATGAAAACGTACATCCTCACAAACACTTGCCCACGAATATTCGTGGCAGCATCATTCATAAGAGCCGAGACATAGAAACAACTCAAATATCTATCAGCTGACGCATGGATGAATAAAATTCTCTGCTCTGTCCCACGGAAAAGGACACAGCTCTAAAGAAGGACAAAGTACTGAGACGCATGCTATGGTACGGATGAACCTTGACAACATCACACCAAGGGGCCAGGCACAGGAAGCCCCATATGGTATCATAGCACGTCTATGAAATGTCCAGAACAGAGAAACCCAGACAGAAAGCAGACGGATGGCTGCCTGAGGCTGGGGGGCGGGGGGGCTGGGTGGATGGGAGGGATAGCTAAGAGGGGATAGGGGATTGGGGACATAGCATGATTCTGAACATACTGAAAGTCATTCAAGTGTATACTTTAAAAGTGCGAATGAAAAAAAAAAAGAAAAAAAGTGTGAACGAAGGGCACGTGGGTGGCTCAGCCTGTTAAGTGTCTGGCTTTGGCTCGGGTCATGATCCCAGGGTCCTGGAATCAAGTCCCACATCCGGCTCCTTGCTCAGGGGGAGACTGCTCTTCCTCTTCATCTGCCCTTCCCCCTCCTCATACTCTCTCTCTCTCTCAAATAAATAATAAAATCTTTTTAAAAAGTAATAAATGTGTGAATGATACGGTATGTGAATTATATCTCAATAAAGCTATCGCAAATACACACACGAGCAAAGAAGAGGAAAACACCCTCAATTCCACTCCCCTGAGAGAACCCTGTGAACATCTCAGGTCAGGATATACTTTGAGCTTCCTTTTTGTTCATGCATACATCTTGCCGTCATGGCATGCTCGGAAGGCAATCTGCTGAAGGATTTCAAGCACGGAAAACCATCAGCAAAAGCTATGAAGCAAGTGTGTCCAACTGCTTAGGAAATCGGCCCCAACACCACTCCCGATCGAGGCTGTTACGTGTCTATTTGCTTTGCCCTGATTTGTCACCGAGTTTACTTACCCTCGGGTTTCCCCACTAGGCAGGTCAATCCTCCCAGCCCCATTCTGTAGCCAGGGCAACTGAGCACAAGGCAGAGTCACACCCATCCCGATTTATTTTTTTGTAAGATTTTATTTATTTAGTTAGTTAGTTGGTTAGTTATTTGGGAAAGAGAGACAGCATGAGTGGGGAGGGGCAAGGGGGGAGGGAGAAATAGAATCTCAAGCAGATTCCATCCTGAAGAGGGAGCCCAATGCGGGGCTCGATCCCAGGACCCTGAGAGCATGACCTGAGCTGAAACCAAGAGTCAGATGCTCAAATGACTGAGCAATCCAGGTGCCCTCCACCCATCAACATCCTGATTTCTTCCCAGCTTGGGGCCTGAGGCATCATGGATGAAAAACTGGGGGCTGCAGAGGGCACCCCTTCAGACAAGGGCAGAACAAGGGGGAAGCATTTGATTTGGTCCAGAAATACCCATCCAACCTAGAGGCCAAGGACAAGGCAAGATGACCTCAGGAGGACCCTGTAGGTCTCTTTGAGGGGTCCATGCCACTGACTTGTGCTCTCCATGGTAGGGGAAAAAAAAAAAAAAAAGGCTGGTTGGGGGTGGCAGGCCTGTTTGCACTGGAGGCACTTAGCGCAGCCATGCTGAGCCGCACTGTTCAAACAGACTCCCCGGCCTCCAGACACCTGTGCTGAGGAGGACGAGAAGAGCTAACGAAGCAGGCAGGAGGCTGGGCGCGGATCCCTGCCCACGTTCCACCTCTCCTCCCACGGGCAGTCCCCCGGGCCCCAGCAGCGTCCTGGCCACACCATGCCCCGAGCCCGGCTCTGCAGTTGCTGGGGAGGCCGGGTGCTGCCCCTGCTGCTGGCCTATGTCTGCTACCTGCTGCTCGGCGCCACTGTCTTCCAGCTGCTGGAGAAGCAGGCAGAGGCTCAGTCCAGAGACCAGTTCCAGTTTGAGAAGCTGCGCTTCCTGGAGAACTACACCTGCCTGGACCAGCGGGCCCTGGAGCAGTTTGTACAGGTGAAGGGGAGAGGCTGGTGTGGGATGGCGGGCGGAGTGCGGGTTCTCACGGCAGGTCCAGAGCTGCCCTCCAGGGGCCAGTGCCCTGTTCGGACGCAGTGCGTGCCGGCTGAGCCCTGGGCCGGGTTCTGGCCGCGGGTCCAGAACCAGATTGCTGTGCCACACTGAGCCAGCCTCTTCCACTCGCTGGCTCCAAATGTCCTCCTCTACAAGGTGAGGAGAATAACCTCATGTGAGCACAGACGTTTACAGCAAATCAAAAGCACCTTTTTAAGCTGACACTCGCAGCATAAACGTGAACTCTGTGTCAGTGTTATCAACATCGCAAATTTCCTTCTCCCACACTCAGCCCTTCCCCTCCCCCAATGGCACGGCTGCTAATCCTGCTGTCCTCCCCCTGCTCACACCCGTGAGGGCTGACCACACGTGAGGGCTGTGGGGGCGGGAGACACAAAGATAAATGGGGAGCAGGGGCCAGGGAGACAGCCCCAGCAAGGTGTCCTTAGGGGGAGGTCTCTGGTGGCAGAGCTGTTCCCTCCGCCTGACCTGGGCCCCTTCTGCTTCCCTGCACAAACTCTGGGGCCCCAGCACCCTCTCATCAAGAAGCAAGGCAAAACCACAGTGTCATGAACACCTTGGAGACCAGGGGGCCCCGTGAATGACAATACCCACCATGAAGGAATAAGCCAAGTGCAGAGTCATCACAAAGACAAATGACACTTAGTGAGATTGCCTAAAACAGTGGAGAATCCGGGCATCCTGATGGGGTCAGAGCCGTCAGGATCCATCCTCTGGAGCTGAGCATTTTGTATGTGTTTCCTCTTTTTTTTTTTTTAAAGATTTTATTTATTTATTTGACAGACAGAGATCACAAGTAGGCAGAGAGGCAGGCAGAGAGAGAGGAGGAAGCAGGCTCCCCGCTGAGCAGAGAGCCCGATGTGGGGCTTGATCCCAGGACTCTGGGATCATGACCTGAGCCGAAGGCAGAGGCTTTAACCCACTGAGCCACCCAGGCGCCCCTATGTGTTTCCTCTTAACAACCTATTACCATCACTGTCTCCAGTCGGCAGCTGGAAACCGAGGCACAGAGGGGTGGAGTGTTGGCAAGACTGCAGCGTGAGTGATAGAGACAGAGCTCACCCCAGGCCAGATGCTCTTCACCATAAATATTAGCATAAAAGCGGGGTCGGGGGCCGGTAGAATGGGGCCTAGAGCAGCGATTCCTCAAGTGTGGGCCAGCTGTGACTGCATCACATGGGAGAGTCCTTTGGAAATGCCAGCGATGGCACCCGGCCCCAGACCCTTCGAATCAGCAGCTCTGGGGGCAGGCCAGCAACCTTTCCTTCATCAGCCCTCCAGACCATGCCCATACCCTCAAGATGGAGACGAGATGACATAGAAGATGGTGGGTGGGCTGAGTGGTCAGAGAGAACTTTCTGGAGTTGTGAGACCCCTGTCCAGGCCCTCGCTCCAGGAAATGAGGCTTCTTTGCTCTCCGGCAGTATAGGCCTGGGGCCATGGCACCCCTGTGGGGCTGAGAAGGGCTCTGGAGCCTCCCAAGACCTCGGGGGATAAGGAAGAAGGCCTGGAGTCCGTGACACCTCCTCCTCCCTCAGCGTAGGGTTAGAGGTGAAACCAGGAGCCAGAGGGTGCTAGAAGGATTGGAAGCTGGGATCTAACTAGTTCTGTAAACAGAGGTGGGAGACAACAGGCTTGACGGCTGCTCCAGCTGCCAATTAACGGCACCCGCCCTGGCCTCCTCAGGGGAGCCAGGATACCCCTGTCCTCAGCCTCCTGGGGAGGGAGCGTCAGTTGCCAGGGATGCCCGGCTGACAGGAAGAACACTGGTCTAGAATTCCAGAACACATATTACTGGTACAATCACGAGAGGAAAAAAAGCTATTAGCAGCACCAGAAGCTGTATTAGAGACTCCTCCATAGGGAAAAGGCCTTGCCCAGTGTCACAGGACTCATGTCTGACTTTCCCAACTACATGTGGATTCTCAGAGAAAAATGGAACGTCGCACTGGGGTCCCCACCCTCAGTACCCTTCCTGAATCAAGGCCTCTTCCTCAGCAGGATGGAGACCTTCAGGTTGGCCGTGGGAGATAGCTGGGCCCAGGGCAAGTGCTGCTCCCAAGGGGGAGGGTCTCCAGGGAGCCAGCGTGTTCCAGAATGTTCCATCCTGGCCTCTCAGGGGGTGTGGGAAAGGGAGGGAGACCAAAGTCCACATTCGAAGAGACCAGTTCTGCCAAAGTGAAGAAAAGCAGACAGCCTGTGTCATGACTCCCAGACTGGCCCAGCCTACCAGGGCCACCCCACCCTGGCAGGGAGCAGGCTCATGCAGCCAGTGGGGAAAACGTTCTCACGGGAACTAGAGGCTGGAGTGGCCCTTCCCCCACTGACTCCTCCTGCTTTGGGGGCTCTATCAAGTGGCAAGGCGGTGCTGCTGCCTGGGACAATGCACGGTGACGGGATGGGTCTAGGGGGCAGACTGGAGAGGGACCCTAACCATCTCCAAGAGGCCTGGGCCTAGGGACACAGGGGCTTTGGTTGAGCCCACAAGCGTTCAGGGTGTGTAAACACACTCAACACACATGCACACACATGCAACTTGGAGAACCCATGCACGTCGCAGGCATAACAACACCCAGAAACACTGCTGCACACCGGACCTTTGCCCAGGCCTCTGATGGAATTTCCCTTACCCGTAGTCCCGGGCTAGGCGTCACTAGGGGGCAGCAAAGAGCAAAGCCGCCAGCTCACCTGGAAGTTCGGAGAACACAGGATTCTAGGTCTCCACCACACACCCTGTTGGGAGGGCAGACCCATGGCTTTCCTGTGGTCCCCCAAACCCCACATTCCCCAGTAAGCCCTTCTGGAAGCATCTGACCTGAAGTCGTCCCATTGTCCTCACAACACACCTATGCTTCACCCTCTTGGCCATTGGCAGCATCTCCCATGTGGCCCACCCCATAAGCACCCTCTGCTTCCTTAGGCCCCGTCTCCCCTTCCCCAGCCCATGTTTACAGCTCACGTGGCAGTCAGCCCTGGCCCATGGAACAAGCCATGGATTTGGTCCAATGATCCTGGACAAGTCATTTATTTAGCTACTGAGCCGGAGCCCTGGTTTCCTTTCCTACAAAATGGAAGCAAGAGCCTCTAAGAATATCATTGAATGAGATCACAGGAAAGCACCCTGCTTGTCCACCAGCTGATGCCTCTGCTGCCTCCACCTCCTACCCCATCCCAACCTCCCCTCCCCTGCCACAACAGGTCATCATGGAAGCCTGGGTGAAGGGTGTGAACCCCAAAGGTAACTCCACCAACCCCAGCAACTGGGACTTTGGCAGCAGCTTCTTCTTCGCAGGGACGGTTGTGACCACCATAGGTAAAGGGCTGGGGTGGGGAAGGGTTTCCCCAAAGCCCCTGTCTTGGTTTGGGTTCCCCAGAGCAGAGGCTGAGACCAGGATATGGTTTGTCTAAGAGATGATGCCAGGAAGCATGAGCAGAGAGGTGGGAAGGCAGGGCAGGAGAGGAGAAAATGCAGCAAAGTTCGCATTGACGAGCAGGGTCCCAGGGAGGGCCACCGGCCTCGCTCCCACCTGGACCCTCTCAGAGGCCAGGCAGAGCTCAGCCTCAGAACGGTGCCCATGAGGGGTGAGGAAGCAGGGCTATTTACCTACCAGCTCCTGCCCTCACTGGATGAGACTGATCCCAGGTCAGCTCTCCAGGATTTGGAACTTGCCGACATACCCAACATACTCTCAAGTAGAGAGAGCTGCAGGGACTCGGGATTCAGAGCCACCTGTGTATATAGAAACCGCCCCCCCCCCCCAGCTGCAGGGGATGCCCCAGGTGTTCCGAGGGCACAGGCCACCCAACAGCACCTGCTATAGCCCCTCACCTAGAAAACCCACACCACCTCTCCCAAGGAAACCCCAGACCTCCCATATCCATGGTCTCCCCATCCATTCAATTAAGTTCGATTCCACACACCTTCCTTGACCTCAGGGGACAACTGTAGCAGAAGGAGTGGGGGATGGGCAGGGAGGGTACAGACTTGGATCAGATCCAGGCTCGGCCCTCACGGAGCTTCTGATCCAATGAAGAGGAATGAGATAAGCACCAAAAAAAACAAGAGTACAAGGCAAAGTAGATCATCAGACAGGAATGACACAAAGCACTATAAGGAATCACTCCTAGTAGGAAGGAAGACGGTAGTAGTCAAGAGGGCTTCCTAGAGACAGTGTCCTTGGAGATGTGCCTTTCAAACACAAGCAGGATTCTTTTTTTTTTTTTTTTTAAGATTTTATTTATTTATTTGACAGACAGATATCACAGGCAGGCAGAGAGAGAGGAAGGGAAGCAGGCTCCCTGCTGAGCAGAAAGTCCGATGTGGGGCTCAATCCCAGGACCCTGGGATTATGACCTGAGCCAAAGGCAGAGGCTTTAACCCACTGAGCCACCCAGACGCCCCCACAAGCAGAATTCTTACAAAGAGAGATCATTCTAGCGGGGCGGGGGATGGGGGCCAGCAGCGCTCCACCCCTCCAACCCCAGAGGTAGTGGAACACCACCTCTGCTCCAGTCTGTGGGGGAAGCCATTCTGAACTCTCCTATATTTGCACACTCCTCCTCCCCCTGCAGGTTATGGTAACCTGGCACCCAGCACGGAGGCAGGCCAGGTCTTCTGCGTCTTCTACGCCCTGGTGGGCATCCCACTCAACGTGGTCTTCCTCAACCACCTGGGCGCAGGCCTGCATGGCCACCTGGCTACCCTGGAGAGGTGGGAGGAGCAGCCCAGGCGCTCCCAGGTAGGGCCCCTTCCCACTTCCAGCCCTGCCGCAATGGGATCCGTTGCAGGGTGAAAACAGAGGTTGACACCAAGACGCAGTTTGACAGTCAAGGTCTTGGGGGTCGATGCCTGTGGAGGAAAGGGCCCTGCAGAGGGAGAAGGTGAATTGTGTTTGGGCCGGAATGAAGACTTGGACAGCCCCTCCCGGAGTTCAGCATTGTATGTGTGGCCATCAGAGCTGGCCCCACAGGGGGCTGAATTGGCCAGGGTTTATTCCCTGGTGTCCATCAGGCACAGGGTGGTCTTCCTGGGAAGGGTATGCCCTTAAGCCAGGCGGTCCTCTGTAGCTGAGGGCCACCTCCAAAGAGCTGAGAGCTGGAGGCCACTGGCTGACGGCTGGTCAACAAGGTTTTCTTTGCAGGGGGATCTGGGTGGCACATCCTTGTGGTCATCACAGAGCTCCAGCACCTCCCCTTGTGGTTGAAAATAAGCTCCAGGCCACCCAGCACACCCCCAGTGCCCACCAGCTTGGCCAGCTTGCAAAACCAGGCGCATGAAGGAGAGCCGAGGTGCAGAGGAATCTGGGATAGTTCAGATCAGAGTCCCCGTGGGCCTATCCAAGTGTGATCTCCAGGCCCAGAGGAGTCTTCAGATTCCAACCTGACCCACTAATGAAATCCCTCTGACCAAATATTTCCCCGGCCTGGGCAAGAGCGCGCACACACAGTACAACCCCCACCCCCAAAGGTCTGCAGGCAAGGAAGCGACATAGCTATGGTCTAGCTTCACTCCCAGATTTGTGTCCGCCCACTCCCCCCCACCATACACACACACACACACACACACACACACACACACAGTCCTGGGGCCTTCCAAGTAGACTGAGAGGCAGACTCTCTCTCTCTCCCAGCTGCTGCAGATCCTTGGCCTGGCTCTGTTCCTGACCCTGGGGACGCTGGTCATTCTCATCTTCCCGCCCATGGTCTTCAGCCATGTGGAGGGCTGGAGCTTCGGGGAAGGCTTCTACTTCGCCTTCATCACTCTCAGCACCATTGGCTTCGGGGACTATGTTGTCGGTGAGAACAAGGCGATCACAAAGCTCAGGGTGGGGGCCACAGGGATTGGGGGGATGGGGAGATGTCTGCAGGTGGTAACCATTGAGCATCAGATCGTCCCTGGGTATCCGGGAGAGACCAGTGGTTTGTGAGGCTGCTGAGGATTCTAACAGCCTTAAATCTCTGTGGTTGGGGACACATGGCCCTTTCCCCTGGGGACCCCCACTATAGATCCTTGTTATGGAGAGGCCGGTGGGGATCCCTATGGAACCTGGGGCGATGGGGATTGTGCCCTCAGATCCCTGGCATGCATCATGTCTCGTTCCCTGCCAGGCACAGACCCCAGCAAGCATTACATCTCCGTGTACCGGAGCCTGGCCGCCCTCTGGATCCTCTTGGGCCTGGCATGGCTGGCGCTGATCCTCCCACTAGGCCCTCTGCTTCTGCACAGGTGCTCCCAGCTCTGGCTGCTCAGCAGGAGACTCAGCCTCAAAGACCAGGGAGCCCCCGAGATGGATGGGCTCCCCAGACCTCAGAAGATCCCCATCTCTTCGTGAGGTCTCCAGGGGCCTCAGGAGCCCTTCCCACTTCCCCGAACCTGTATGCCTTCCGGACTTCCTGTTCTGTGTCCTTTCCCACTCTCTTTCTAGCCAGGGCTGGTCTCAGGAGCTCTCCAGAGAGCAAAGGAGATGGGTTGCCCAAGCAAGTCACTGCAAGGAGATGTAAGACAGGATGAAGGACAGATGTGTGTGGAGTGAGATGTGCATCGTTGTCCCAGAGCTCCTCCCCCAAACATGACCTGACAAAGTCGAATCCAGATATGAGTCACTCTGGCCAAGTCCCCATCATGCCCCTGCATGATGCCCCTGCATCCCCCCCACCCAGGAGACTGGGTGACTTTATTTTCACCTCACTTGATACATGCACAATGAGCATTTGCCTGTGCGTCCGGCAGAGTGCCAGGCTCTGGGGGCACAACAGTAAAAGATCTTGCTCTCTCTGTGCGTTTCATCCACTGGAAGGAACTAGACAAGCAGAGATGCCCCAACCCAGTGCCCCAAATGAGGTAGGGGGGTATGACAAGAGCCCATAGGAATGGCTGGCAGGGACCATCAAGGAGAGAGGCTGGGCAGGGACTTTGGAGCACCTTCTGCAAACACAGTATCTGCCCTCGGGAAGCCAGCAGCTGCTTCTCCAACCTGCCAGCAACCCTTTCCTAGAGGTCTGGAGCCGTCCTTCAACAAGGAGGAGCTCTCGGATGTCCCACCTACCTTCCGGAGTGTGGCCTCCCCTGACTCCTCAGGGCAGCTCTTGGCCTCATCACCCCCTCTGAGTGCCTGTCGTAAGAGCCTTTCCAAACACAGCCTGGGAAAACAGGGAGCCAGCAGATCCCAAGAGATCCCCAGGAAACGAGCTCCGTGGAGCATTGGCCTCCTTCGGGAATGTGCTCTGCAGTCCTGACCTTTCTCCTGCCAGACTGTGACATCTCTGGCCAGAAGGAGAGGAGAGATTGAGACCAGTCCATCTAAAGCCCAACTTCATCAAGGACTCCAACCTCTGCCCCTACATCTGCCATCAAGGAAGGTCCATAAATGGCCAGGGGCTCTGACAGGACTGAGGCAAGGCTGTGACACAGAGAAGGCTCCAGGTGGGACACACAGGGGAGGATCTACAGCAGCAAGAGAGACCCAGGTTATACGGCAGGACTTCCTAATATGGAGAAGAGGCTTGGGAAACGGAAGACCCACAGGGGACTCCTTACATACCCTGCACCCTTCCTCCAGGAAGGGAGGAAGGGGCCTCTTCAGAATCAGGGAACGGACAAGCCCACTGGTGAAGGATCCTCTTGCCTCCCAAGTTCATAGACAAGTAGGGATCAACTGGGGTCCCTCACCTTTGGGTACACAACAGAAAGAAGAGTGTTACAAGAGATCCAGGGAGACTCGACAGGTGGCAAGTCCTTGGTGACAGTCCCAGGGTCCAAGAACTTGGGCTGGGGCCCTAAGGCAATAAACTTGGCTTCTACTTTCTCTTCCTCCAGCGTGCAGTCTCCAGGAGTCTCTCCCGGTGCTCCCTACAGTAGGACAGGCTGGAGGCTCTGGGCCTCTTCCTTCTCAGCGCCTGTGGTCACCCCAAGCCCTCCCCTTCTCCCTGAGCTAGGCCTGGGTGGGGAGTACTCCACGCACACTCAAGGCGGGGCCAGATGCCCCACATCTCCGGCCTCATTTTGTCCCTGGGATTGGATCCCTGGCCGGGGCGGGGCCAGGCTGTCCCATTCCCCAGCAAGCCTCCTCTTGCGAGAAAACTGGCCACAGGCAGGCGTCGACTGAGGAGAGGACCAGCCGAGAAGCCCCTAGCCCTTTCTTTCCACCTCAGTCCCGGGCCCATGGCTCCTGGCCCAGGGCTCCCTGCCTCTCTGGCTCTGTGCAGACCCCGCGCCCCTGCGGCGGCTGGCGACAGGGCGGCGGAGTGCGCAGTGCCGGGCACCCTGCTCCTGCTGCTCGCCTACCTGGCTTACCTGGCGCTGGGCACCGGCGTGTTCTGGGTACTGGAGAGCCCCGCGGCGCGCGATTCCAGCGCGAGGTTCCAGCGCGACAAGTGGGCGCTGCTGCAGAACTTCACATGCCTGGACCGCCCGGCGCTGGACTCGCTGATCCGGGTCAGGGGCGAGCCGGGCGGGCGAGCGGGGGCACGGCGGGGGCGAGGGGACACGCCCTGGCTGAGGCCCGGGCCCCGCCGGGAGCACTGAGGGCACCGAGAGGCGGACGGGGTCGAGGCGGGCAGCCCGGGGCGGGCCGGGGCAGGAGGGTCGGGCTGGAGCGCTGCGTAACAGGCGGCTGCGGCGGCGGGAAGGGGGCGCGGCGCGCGGTCAGTCCCCCTCTGAGGCCGAGAGGTCACGACCTGCCCCGCGGAGAGGGTTGCCAGGCCCAACACCGGAATTTGAGCGTGGGGACCGCAGGGGGCGCGGCGACTCGGAGCCGGGGCGGGCAGGGCCTGCCCGGCGCGTCCGCAGCGGGGCCGGGTGCTCGCAGGGCGAGGGAGGTGGCGGGGCGAGGGTCCCAGCAGACCCGCGGCCGCTGTGTCGGGGTCGCACCGCAGGCCAAGGGCAGAAGGGCAGGCCTGAGCCCTTGCGCAGAGGGCAAACATGCGAACTGGGGCGAGGAGGGCAGGGGGCCACGGGCACTGTCTGAGGATGCGCTGAGCGGGAGTCAGGGTGGGAAAGGGTCAGGGCGCGCTTGTCCCAGCGGGTGAGTGGGATGGAGGCAGGAGCCCGAAGTGCGCCGACCCGCTCTGAGAGAAGCAGAGACAGACACGGGGGCGCTCATTGATCCCGCTCTATTCCCGGTCTTCGGACTCAGGGACTGGACCTGTCCGGGCCATGCACTGCTGAGGGGCTGGGGGACCCAGCGGAGCGTGGGCGAGGGGGAGGGTTCTTTGAAAGGGGGGGCATCGCAGATGGATGGAGGTCCCCTTCCATTCCGGGCAGGCCACACCCGACTGGAACCTGCCTAGAATTGGGTGCTTTAATGTCCCGAGATCTCCCTTAGTCCGGGGACACAAATGTGTCTCTAGCCCCCAAAGCCCGCCCGTTTTCCCGCAGTCTCAG
Organism: Meles meles; assembly: GCF_922984935.1. Taxonomy (NCBI): domain Eukaryota; kingdom Metazoa; phylum Chordata; class Mammalia; order Carnivora; family Mustelidae; genus Meles; species Meles meles. Next base: position 87,974,329 of record NC_060070.1, on the reverse strand, counting down.
CGCTGCCTGCATCCAGGCGGGCAGGGTCTGAGTCCCAGAGCTGCCAATCCGAAGCCAGTTCCCAGAAGGTCGCAGGGAAACGTTTCTGGGTGGGAAGTGACGGGGAACTGGAGCAGTGGTAGAGTCCTGAGGACTTGCACTGGGCTGACTGGGCAGCGGAAGGACCATCTCTGCTAAGGACCTGTTGTCGCACCTCTATCCCCCACCTCCACACTTTCACAAATACAGCGGCACTACCTGGTCCCCTATGCCGGGCAGCACCCCCTTAGCAGAGGTGGGGGGCCTCCCTTCCCTGCCGCATGGGCCCAGGGAGGCTGACAGGGATGGCGATGATAGCAGGGAGTGCTTCTGTGGAGCACTGACAGTGTGCCAAGCATTGTTCCAGGCGATTCATTCCTATTTACTCCTACTCCTACTGGTTACCTAACCAGTAGGTACCATTTCATCATCCCATTTTCAAGATGAAGAAACGGAGGCTCAAAGAGGTTAAATACAACTATCTGGCCGCATAGCCAGGGAGCTGGGCCTGTTAACCACCAAGATGGGGCTCAGTGCAGATCTGTGGGAGGGGTTCCCCAAAGCTCCCGCAGGGCCTTCATCTCCTTACCTTCCCCTTCAGCCCTTCTGCTCCCCTCTGCTACTTCACCCCTGCCTCAAGCATCCCGTGGCTTCCATCATCCCCAAGACAAGGATCGGGCATCTCCAGCCCAGATCTCCCCCTGAGTACAGACAGGTACATGCAGCTTCCCCAGACTCCCCCCAACATCAAGAGCAAGTAGCCTGCCTCCTCCCAGCCCCGCACCTCCGTCTATTCCAAATCTCTGTCATTGGCCCCACATCCACACACTCTCACAGTGGTCCTAAAGGCTTTCCTCACTACCCACACCAAATGGGGCCAGCGTCCTAGGCTTCTGAGTATTTCCTCTCTGTTCCTCCTGGGCCACTCGGGGCCAGGGTGAAGGCGACTTGCCCCTGCAAGTGTCTCTCCACTTCTGGCCTGCTCACACCTCTGCTGCCAGCTGCCAGGGAACACACAAACCAGATCTTGCTTCCTCTTTTACTGGGTGAACTTGGGAGAGGCCTGTTGCCCCATCCCTGGCATGACATAGCCAAGCATGTCCTGGTTCCCAACAGCCTTTCCGTCTCCCTGTACTAGATCCCAGCTACAGTCCTGCCTCGCAGGCTCTGTCCCTGCTGTCCCATCTCCTGAATGTCCTTCCAATCAGGAGCAGTCCCTTTTGACCCTCAAAGAAGGCCCAACTAAAACACCACCCACTCTATAAAGTCTTCTGCCCCTACCCCCATCAGAGTGAACACCTTTCCTCTCTGCATTCCTATGTTCCTATTATTATATTTGTAACTATGACGATGATGGTAACCACTCGCACTTACCATACACCGAATACCTCATTTAACCCCCACACAACTCTGTGAAAGAGGTGATCTTAGCATCCCCATTTTACAGATAAGTAAACTGAGGCCCAGAGAAGTTGGGTATCTTGTCCAGGATCATGCAGCTCTACTGCCTTCATGCCCAAAGCATTAAGGGGAATCTGCACTGTATTAGTTAAGTCTGTCACTGTCCCCCCTGAGGACTGAGGGCTTGGTTCTTACATTTCCGGGTCCCCTAAGACACCAGGTGTCCTGCCTGGCACTGCTTGCTGCAAGGATGGGGCAAGCGGGGGTGGGGGGGGGACAAATGGCATTCTTCAAGCTGGTGAGACACCCTGAGCTGACCTGGGCTCTAGGGCAAAGAAGGGAAGAATCTCTCCCCATGGCCTCTGCCCCTGGGGAGGCCCTGGGTGGAGGGAAACAGCCTCCTTGCCCTGGAAGGGCTGAGATCGAAGAGTCATTGTGAGGATTGTCCGTGAGTGTGTGTGTGTGTGTGTGTGTGTGTGCGTGCACACACATGTATTCATGCACACACGTGTATATGTTTGGGGGCAGGGGCCCAGTTGCCCCCCAGAGCCTAGTGGTCACTGCAGCCTCTCCCCCAGGGCATCATCCAAGCCTACCAAAATGGGGACATTGTCCTTGACAACACCACCAGCATGGGGCGCTGGGAGTTCATGGGCTCCTTCTTCTTTTCCGTGTCCACCGTCACCACCATTGGTAAGAGTGGGTGGGGCTGGGGGAGGCTGGCCTCCCCTTAGATGATGGGGACAAGGGACCAGTGCTTTTTGGAGGGGTCCCTAGGGCCCCATGACTCCAAGTGTAGGTGGCCCTTGCAGTGTGGCCACTGCCTATGGGGAGAATCCCAGGGTCCCCTTGGATCTGTGGAATCCAATTCTGCATTTCACCACGGTCTCCACGAGGCTTGTGCACAACACTCAAGTTTGAGAGGCGCTGCCCTGGAGGGTTCGGCCTCACACAACCTCTTGGGAAGCAGAGGGTCACCCCTGTGCAGCAGTAAAGTTTCCTCTTGGCTTTATAAGTGTCCCAAGCCAGGCCCACCCAACACTGAGCCCAGGGGTGGAGGCGGGGGCAAGGGAAAATTGGGAAGGAAGAAGGGGTAGAAATCCATAAACAGCCTTTCCACACCCTGTTCTCGGCATTGGGAAAATGTGGCCATTCCTGAGGCCTCACCCCAGCTCCTCACCAGCACCCCCAACCATCTCCAAGCCCCCTTTCTCCCTCTCTCTCTCCCGTTTCCCTAGCCCTGCCTTCAGGAGGGCAAAGGTAGAACTTGTCCTGGGAAGGTGCCTGGGGGATGTTAGATAGGGAAGAAGAAAAGCAGCCTAGGTCCCTCCAGCTCTGAAACCCAGGAAATAACTCAAGTCCAGAGTCCCATGCCCCTGTCCTGGAGGGGGGTGGGGGGAGTGGGAAGGGGTCACCTCGCCCTGCATGACACCAGACATACCACCAGGTGGCAGGCTAACACCACTGCTGGCCAGGGCCACCTCCACCAGCTCTGGGCCCGAGGGGATCCTCTCCCCAGCAACCAGTGTCCCAACTCCTGTCCTCCCCAGACCAGACCGGAGCCAGGCAGGAGAACCCAGACAACTCTCCATCTAGTTTAAACCAGGAAATACTACTTGGAAGCAGGTCTCAGGGCTCTTCTCCACCTTGAGGCAAACATGCTTGGTAGGGGACCTCTCAGACTCCATGGACCCTGTGACTCTGGAAGGACTAGCCAAGATGGCATTTATTCCTCTTTACACCCCCTGGGCCTAACACAAGACTCCGCACACAATGGGCACCCAACAAACACTGACACGTTAATGAATTCCAAAAATACCCACTCCACCTGCATTCCTTGAGTCCCAGGGCTGGAGGGGACCCCTTGAGTCCCAGGGGATTTTGAGGCTCTGTGGGAAGCCCTCCCAATTGTATAGGGGTCTTTATTCTCTAAACCCTGCACCTCCTACATCCTTTGCCGGAGGCCTGGGACTTTGGCCCACCGAATTTTCCGAGTTTGGCAGCCTGTCCCTTCCTCTTTACTCAGCTGAGCCAGCTCTCTCTGAAGGGAAGGAGGGCAGGGGAAGGGGGAGCCCAAACCACACTGCACATACAGTCTACTTGTTGTGGGGGCTCTTTTACAACTGAAATTTCATTTTGTCCATATGACCTCACCTCCAAGGACAGGGCTTATTATTTTCGTGTCACAGAGGAGGAAACTGAGGCACGCAGAATTTGCTCAATTTCTCCAAGGTCACATAACAGTAAACAGCAGAGGTGGAATTTGAAACCCAGCTGGAGGACAATATTGCTCTTTTCAGTACTGTAAACCTTTAGAAGGTTTACAAGATAGAGTGGGAATTCTAAACAACAGGAAGAAAGAGAAGAGTATTCTGGGATGGACAGTAGGGAAGCTCATGACCCTGTGATTCTGACCATGCACGCATGCACACACGAACACATGGAGGGGATGCAGAGAGAGGAGGAGGAGGGCAGAGACAGGAAACAGGGTACCTATGGAACACTCCACAGGAAAAGGAAGGAATAATCCGAGAGATACAGCAGAGGACTGCCTCCTTGGGGTCCCTCAGGCCCTGAGTCCAGCGCCCAGTAAGGGCTGTACTTTCCAAGACCCAAAATGAAATAGGGTCTGACAGGGCCTTGAACACTTCTAGACCAGCCAGACAGGCCTGAGCCCTCACATTGTCCATCGCCTATGAACTGCATCCCTGGCTTGCTCATTCATTCACTTACCCTGCCATGCTTTCATTCAACAAAGAGACAGTAGCTGTGGGAAACAATGATGAGAAGAAACTGCAAGTTCCTGCCCTTGGGGGATTGACATTCTAGTGCAAGAGGATACCCAAGAAACAGATACATAGACAATATTCAGGGGGTAAGAGGTGCTTCAAGACAAATAATGCCAGGTAAGGGGGTCTGATAGTGATAAGGGCTATTGTATATGGAGTGGCTATCAAAGGCCTTGCTGGGACAGTAAACTTGAAGCAGAGACATGAACAAAATAAGGAAGAAAGCCATGTAAATATCTGGAGAAGCAAGTGCAAGGGCCCTGAGGTAGGAGTGTGGCTGGTGGGCTTGGACAACAGGAAGGAGGATGAGGTGACTGGAGTGTTGGAAATGAGGGCTGACTTTGGACAAGGTGCAGGGCAGCCACACAAGGCCTTCTCAGGATGTCCTGGGGCTGGACTAGCAATGGGAAAGAGGTGACAGTTGGGAGGCCTGCTGAAGTGAGATGCGGCTTAGCTGGAGTGGTGGTCACCAAGCATGGAACAGACAAGTGCAGCTTCAATGGTGTCTGCTGATTGTGCTGACCTAGGGCTGGCTGAGAATGACGGGAAGGAGAAAATTCACTTAATGTCAGTCTGAGAAAGGCAGGAGCTTCATGGGAGTGGGGCAGGAGCTTCATGGGAGTGGGGAGAAAGGCAGGAGCTTCATGGGAGTGGGGAGGGTCCTCCCAGATTTGGAATCTAAGTGCCACCATTCCATGGGTTAGAAAGACCCCCAGGGACAGAGGATAGTACTTGGCGGGGACCCACAGTTAGAGGAGGGGGGTCAGGAAGGGGTCAGGCAGGGAGGTTTACTGAGACACTTCCCTCTCCCTGGATGCCCAGAGAGAGTTCCCTCCTTTAGGTGAGGGATCCTAGAAAGGCCAAGAGATGGAGGATGCTTGGGGCTCTAGAGGTGGCTGCTGATGTCCTCAGACCAGTGGAGTTGGGTCATCATGCATTCATTCACAAAGCAAATATCCGTTTAGCACCATCTGTATGCTAGATGCTTAAGGGGACCCCTTCTTATCTGACACACCTCCATTGCCTCCTTTTGTCCCGTAGCACGCTGCAAGGTACATGTCCACCTCCCCACCTTACAGACAAAGACACAGAAGCTCAGAAAGGTCAAGCCGCTTGCCCAAGTTCCCACAGCCTTCAAGGGCTAGAGCTGGGTTTCAAACCCAGGAAGCACCTCTGATTTCAAAGCCCATGTCCTAGACGAGTGCATGCTTTGGCTACTCTTGAGACTATGACGTCTGAGACCCCTCAGTAAGGTGAGGGTGGGGTAAACCACCAATGCAAGTGAGCATGAGGCATGTGAGAGTGCTGACCTAGTCGGCGGGGGCGGGGGGAGGCCAGGCAGGGTGCAAGACAGCCATTCATCTATTTACTCATTCATTCCTGTATCATTCATTCATTCATTCATTCTGAATCGTTCAATACACATTCGGTGAGCACCTATGGGGTGTCAGATCCTGGGCCAGTTGCTGAGAATATAAAGCTGATTATGACTCAGCCCGTGCTTTTGAGGGGCTTATGCACTTTGAGGATGGCAGGCTTGGAAACAAGTCATTCTCATACAGCGGGTTACCCTCCAAGCTGCCAGAGTGCTGGGGGAGCCGCTTCAAGGGGGCCGCCGTCTACAGACAGGCAAGGAGGACGCACGCTCTTGGTAGAGAGAGAGTCATGCTCAGAACACAGAGGTGCAAAGGGGTCTGGGGGTTCAGCAGGGAAGGAGAATGGCCGGAACTGGGAAAGTGGGGGACCAGATGAGCTTGGAGATGGGCTGGATAAGACTTTGGGCTTTCCTCAGCAGACTCGAGAAATGATGACAGCTCATAACCTGGGAAACGATAGAATGAGGGTCACATTTCAAACAAGATAGGACAGGGTGCTGACCAAGAAGTGGGGGAACAGAGCTGGAGAGGAATGACAGGGAAGGAATGCCCAGGACTCCTTTGGGGAACACCTCCCCATCCCTTATCTTCATGACAAAGAAGATAGCTAACCCCAGGGCACCTGGTGGTCTGTCCACCACCCCTCACCCCTGAGGGGCTGGAGGGAAGCCCAGGTGTGTTAGTGAGGGCCCTCTGGAAATCTGGTGTGAAGACAGAATCAGATGTACAAGAGATGTATGGGGGAAGGGAAGGAGGCCTTTGAAGGATGAAGAAGGAGCAGAGGGAAGGATGGTGGGAGCCCCAAGCAAGACTGCCTGCTGGGGGTGCGACAGGAGCCAGGGACACCCAGCCCAGGGGCCGCGCCCAGAGGCAGGAGCCAGAGGCAGCAGGGCCGAGGCTGGAATGGTGTCTGTCCCTTAGGGGCAGCATCTGGAGGCTTCACACCCTTCCCTGCCCCTGTCCACATCCTTCTGTCCGTCCACAGAGGGGGAAATGAAGGGAGAGAAGGGAGTTTCGCACACACTGCTGAGCCTCCTGGAACTTCTGTTTTCCAGTCTATAAAACATGGGGCATCATCTCCACTTGGAAGGCTGGTTGTGAGGGGGCGCTGAGGGAAGGCAGGCACAGTCGTGGCCAGTAAATACGAGCTGCTGAGTCTGGAGGGGGTGGGAGTGAGGGCCCCTGGGGATGGAAGGGGCCCCTGAGGTGCCTCCGTCTTGCCTCACTCAGGCTATGGCAACCTGAGCCCCCGAACGATGGCCGCCCGCCTTTTCTGCATCTTCTTTGCTCTCCTGGGGATCCCGCTCAACCTCGTGGTGCTCAACCGACTGGGGCATCTCATGCAGCAGGGAGTGCAGCGCTGTGCCCGCAGGCTGGGGGGCGCCTGGCAGGTGAAGGGGCTGTGGGATAAGGGGAGGGGTGGATTACTTCCAGGAGGAGCTAGGTCCTGGGAATTGGGGGCCCAGGGGAGCTGGGGTTACTTATGGGAAACAGGGTTCCTGGGGGGGATGTGGTGGGATTGGAGGCCACTGCCCAGAAGGGTACGAGCCAGCCAAGATCTTGCCCAGGAACCTGGAAAACATAGGGTAGGCAGAGGACCCCCAAGGGCAGCACCTTCCTCCGGGCATGGGCCCTTCATCCTGCTTCCAGTTCAGGACCACCCCCAACCCCCACCCCAGGCTGTCTGTTCCCCCAGCACTGGCTAGAGGCCACACGGGGGCCGGGGCTCTCTGTGCACCCACAGGACCCAACCAAAGCTCCGTGGCTGGCGGGCGCCGGCGCCCTCCTCTCCGGCCTCCCGCTCTTCCTGCTGCTGCCCCCCCTGCTCTTCAGCCATGTGGAGGGCTGGAGCTTCGTGGAGAGCTTCTACTTCGCCTTCGTCACCCTCAGCACCGTGGGCTTCGGCGACTACGTGATTGGTGAGAGAGCCCCGCAGGCAGTGGGAGAGCGGCCTGGACACTCAGCTGACCAGCGTCCCCTCCCCGCTCCATCGGCTGGCCCTCGCTGTGCGCCAGGTCCCGTGGGGGCTCGCGGGCTCAAAGTCCAGAGGACTCGGTCCTTGGCGAGTTCAACCTGCTCTGTCATGCGATGAGTCAAGGTCCAGCTAAAAAGGGACACCTGGAGTTTGACCCCAGGTCTTGGGACTGGCTGTAAGTCACACTCTTGGCCTCCTTGACAGCACTGGAAACGTCGGAGGCTCAGCTATTGTTATGAGCGCCCGCCAAGTTAGGGGAGTCCCTGACCTCCCTCCCTGACCCTTCCTAGTCCCAGGGTCTGTTCTCCCCACTTCACCCTGCCCCATGAAATGCCAAGATTCCCACTCTCCCAGGGAGAGGGGCCATATGTTCCACACCACAGGCTGCAGGGACTAGGCAGGAAGAGTCTGGAAGACTTGGGAAATGCCAGCACCACCCACACACACACCGGCCTCCACCGGAATACAATTGGCAGACAAACTCTGAATGCCCAGCAAAGAAGGGCTGTGGTCCAGAAGGCCCTAGGTGAGGTTCAATCAATGCGCAAGGTGAGGGGCCGGAGGCCACCGGCCTTGCATAATAAAGCTGAGGCAGGTGCCCAGCAGGTGGCGGTGGAGGGACATTCTGTGGGCAACAGGGCAGGCTGGGCCCTCCATGCAGCCTCATGGGCCCCCTCTGCTGCCCCCATCCTGCCCCCACCCTCCCCCGCAAGGTTCACCACAGGAGTAGTGACCACTGGTACCACCAGCACTCTGGTCGCAAGGGACTCTGCACCCTCCCTCAGACCCCTGGCCCTCAGTTAGGGAGGAGGCCCTGTTCTCCTTCCCATCTTTAGAGAACGAACCCAGCCTAGAATTTGAAACGAGGTCTTAAAAAAGTAACAAGCAGCTAGCTCATCAAGGGACCTAGAGTGACAGTTGTTACAAATATTTTCCTGAGAAGGAAGCAGAAGCTCAGAGAGGCCAAGCCATTTGCCTGAGACTGCACAGCTAGCTCAAATTCTGGTGGGCTCCCAGGCTCATACTCTTTCCAGACCACCTCACACATCCCCTCTCTGGGCCTTAGTGTTCCTATATATAAAATGGGGGACCTGGGCTAGGTGATGGCCTCCTCACCTGTGTGCAGGCCCCCCTTCCCTGAACCTCTCCTTCCTTAGCTAGAAAGGTCCTGCGTCAGGGGCCAGCCACATACTGTCCCTTCCTGATATCCTCCATCCTGGGAGGAAGCCTGTTGCTCTGGAAGGAAATCTTTGAGAAGATTTCCTCCAGCTGGGTACAGTCCCATTCCTATCCTCAAAGTGAAGAGATGTGTCTGAGGAGAGCTGAGCCCCCTGCTCCAAGGGCCACATCTACCCCCAAACAGCTCAGAGAGCGATTCTTGGATCTGTCCTCTCTTCTCTGTTCCCACTGCCATCTCCTTAGTCCAGGCAGGGCTATTATATATGGCTGGTTACGCAGGTTGGGCACTGCACAACCCTAAGGGGTTGCCATTCACACAGAGCACAATGGAATGGCACCCATGGATTTGTGCAGCCTATATCTTTGCCCCCCCCACCTTGGCCCTTGGGGCCTTTAAAACTGACAGGTGCTATCATGTCACCTAGCCAGCTCCTCTAAAAACCTTCAGTGTTTTCCCATAGTCTTAGGATAGAGTCCAAACTCCATGCCTTGGCCTGTGAGGGCCCCCTGTGTGGCTAAGCCCTGCCTCCTCTCTTCTCTGAGCCCTCCCTCTTCTACCCTGCACCAGGGCCACCAGGGGCTCAGCTGGAACAGCCTCAACCCGGGCCTGTGAGATGTGACAGGTCCTGCCTTCCCCACCACCGGAGCTCAGAGCATGAAACTCAGGATTTGCCCCAGTGGTAATCCTAAACCCAGGAGGCCTGCTGCTCTGAGGGCATCCAGTGCAAGGAGAGGGGAGGGAAAGTGGGACTAGGACTCTTTGCTGCAGTTTCTTCATGCCTACTGATCAGGTCCCCCAAAGTTTGGTCCAGGGTGGGGATAGCCGACAGCAGTCTTCCCTGGAATCTTGCCTAGAGAAGCCTCTATGGGGCTGAAGGGGCATCTCCGTGAGGACGTCCTCAGGTGCCACAGTCCCCTGAGGCAGGGTGGGCAGGAGGAGGGGCAGCTCTCTCTAGACACAGACACCCTGGAAATGGGCCTCCAGCAGCATCAAGGGAGGACCAGTGACATCCACAAGCCCTCTCTGCTGGAGCAAGGAGGGCTGATCAGGGTCCCTGCTTCCTGTGAGCCACCCTCTGGGGAGTGGTAGGGCCAGGGAGGCTGGAGTACGGGGCAAAGACTTCCCGGAGCGCCCTTCTACCCGACATCCTGACTAAGGAGGTCTGGTTCCCATCCACAAGAGGAACTCTACAAGCCCCCACGGCATACCACTCCCACTGAGGGGCACCGGGCAGAGCTGTCCCCTCCACCACATCTCCAGAGATTTGCCTCTTGCTCTGATTCCCTCTAGAGCCATGTTAGTGCCTTGTTGCAACTGACCACATGGAGAAGCATTGAGTGCCTCACCTGCAAGGAGAAACTGAGGCCCAGGGAGGGGAAAGGTCCTAGAGCAGGCAAGCCAAGAGGACAGACTCCCAAGTTAGGACATCTGTGTTGCAGAATCTTCCACAGCTGAGTGGGGACACACCCCATTCCCACCTCTCCCCCATGTCTCTCAGTCTTCTCTGTCCTCCACGGGCAAGGTCAAACCCTTTCCTTGGATGGGAATGCTGATGTCCTTGATCTAGACTTGGGGTGCCCATTGTCCCTGTGTCAGCAACCTCAGGGATACTGGCTTCACAGCCACTCCTTTTTCCCCCCCGAAGGCTGTGGCCAGAGCAGCACCCCAGTCCCAGCCGCCTGCTCCTCCCCGGCCTCATACCCCACATCCCCCAATTGCATTTGCAATTCACTGGAGCGCCTTGCCAGCTGCCAGATCTCCCGCGACTTATGATTTCGGCTAAAACAATGAAATAAAAGGGGAGAAGGACACCTCCTCCCCTTGGTTGCCAGGAGCAAGCAGAACTGGTAGGTGGCAGGGGCGGAGAGCTGGCTCACTGCTGATCTCATTTGGGACCGTCAGCGGAATCTTGGCCGCATAACCCAATCAGCTTAATCCAATCCTGGCTCCTGCCAGGCGGTGAGGTGGGGTCCGGGCTGCAGGCTCATTCCTGAGCTGGGGCCCAGGAGAGGGACCCAGGCTTGAATGACAGGAACGAAAAGCTGTCTTGGGGGCAGCCAGACAGAATGGGGGTGAACAGAGGGGTGGGTGGAATGGGGCATCAAGACAGAAAAGAGGGCGCCTGGGTGGCTCAGTGGGTTAGGCCACTGCCTTTGGCTCAGGTCATGATCTCAGGGTCCTGGGATCGAGTCCCGCATCAGGTTCTCTGCTTGGCAGGGAGCCTGCTTTCTCCTCTCTCTCTGCCTGCCTCTCTGCCTACTTGTGATTTCTCTCTGTCAAATAAATAAATAAAATCTTTAAAAAAAAAAAAAAGACAGAAAAAGATACTGAAGAAATAAGACAGATCTTGCCCTTTGAACAAACCCCATCTGATAAGGGAAGCAAGACAGACCCCTGGCTAAGAGGGAAAAATTAACTTATGGAGCAGGCTAAGCCTCCCAATGGCCTCCATCTGTCCCTTCCCTCCACCATTACTGATCTAGTCCTGACTGTGTTGGGGGCACCCGTTTTGCGGTCTAATGGTGAGTAAAACAATCACCCAACTACAGGTCACCTGTTATATGCCTGGCACATTGCTGAAAACCTTAGATATTTGGACCCAGTCCTGGAAGGTGGACCTCTTGTTTTCTCTATTTTATACATGAGGAAAGCCAAGGCCCAGAGAGAATAAGCAAGTTACTCAGCAGAGCACAGGGGCTGGGAGAGAGTGTAACAAAGAAGGGCTCAGCCTCATCTCTGGGAGTGAGGGCTAGCTGAGATCTATCTATAGGATAAGGGGGAGTCAACTAGGCCAAGAGGAATCAGAAATGAAGAACACTGTGAGCAGGGAGGGCAGCGTATGCAAAGGCCCTGGGGCAGGACTGATTGGTAGATGGAGAAAGAGGGGAAGTTCCAGAGTGACAAGCACAGCACTCAGCAGGAAGAGGTGTGTAAATCAAGGTCAGAGGAGTAGATAAGGCCATTGGGAGAAGAGTTTATGATTTCATCCCAAAAGCCAGTGGCTTGGAGACTAATCATCTTCCCCATTTCTCAGGTGAGGGACATTCAGACAGATGAAGGTCACACAGCTAAGAACTGAGACAGGATACAAACCCCAGTGGTTCTATCTGTTCTTCCTAAGGCTCCTGGCAAGTTGCCTCTGTTTAGATATGAGGAAACCAAACACAGAGAAGGCATTCGAATCTCTTGGAAGACTTATTAAAACACAGATTGCCAGGCCTACCCCCAGAGTTTGCATTTGGTAGTTCTGGTGGGGCTTGACCATTTGCATTTCTAGCAAACTCTCAGGTGATGCTGGTGCTGCTGATCAAGTGAATCCACTTTGAGAACCACTGGGATAGACCGCAGAGTCTGTCAGAAAGTCAAAGAGGAAACTGAGCTTCCAAACCCAAGGTTGTATCAACCCAGGGAGGCTTCCTGGAGGCCTACAGAGGTGGCCACAAGGCCAACAATCTCGGACTTGAACCTTGAACTTCCCATATTCTGCTCATATGCATCAAGCCATGTGTGTCTGTTTCTGTTTGATAAAGACCTTCCAAGGCCTCCATCCTCTGACCTTGCCTCTCCCCACAGGGATGGACCCCTCCCGGAGGTACCCACTGTGGTACAAGAATACAGTGTCCCTATGGATCCTCTTTGGGATGGCGTGGCTGGCCTTGATCATCAAACTCACCCTTTCCCTGCTGGAGACACCAGGGAGATCTTATTCCTGTTACCACCACAGCTCCAAAGAGAACTTCCAGCCCGGAAGCTGGAGGCAGAGCCTGGATGGGGAGGCAGAACCCCGTTTGCCACAGCCAGGTTGCCATCTGGAGGAGCCTATGGGAATCACACAGCATCCAGAACCCTCCACTCAGGTCTCATGCTGTGGAAAGGACAGCTAGTTCTACTCCAGTATGTGTTCATCTTCTTCCTCAGCACCAAAACCTCTGGTTTTAAGCTTAACACATGACCACCCAGACTAAAGACTATGTTTTCTTTTTTTAAATCTCCCTTTGAGGCTATTTGCAGCTATATGATTAAATTCTGCCCAGTAGAATCCACAGAGGAGTATCCTGTGTGACTTAATGAATGTGACTTTTCGCAGCAGCGGGGTATGCTCCTCTTCACTACTTCCTTTTTCTAGTTGGCTGCAATGCTGATACCATGGCTGGAGCTCTGGCAACCACACTGCACCATGAAGTTGATGCCATGTATGGATTGGTGATACAGTAAGATAGAAAGAACCTGGGTTCTTTCTACGGTTGATTGCAGAGCTACCATAAGTAAGATAGAAAGAGCTACCACAGTAAAATAGAAAGAGCCTGGGTTCTTTCTATGGATGGTTGCAGAGCTACCATAACAAATGTGGACTGAATACCTCCAGACATCATTTATGTGAGAGAGAAATAAATGTCAGTCTTACTGACTATTGATTGTATCATTTGGACTTTTCTGTCACTCACAGCCGCAGCTAATTCTAATTGACACACACACCCAGAGATAAAGGTAGCATCTGAGCGGGGAACATACACAGCGAGAATCTACTCCCTTCCCAGATGAGTTTGCCCAGGACTCCATGGTGGAAGGGATGGACTGAAGGCAGAAGTACAAGTCCTCCCCCACCTCCAGAGAACTTCTAGGTAAACTCACTAAAGATTTGATCTTTGTCAGGGCTGAAATAACCAGCAGACAGCTGGTCCCAGTTTGGCTGCTGAATCCTTGCCCTAGGACTTTCTCACACCAGGAAGGGGTGGCGGGGGGGGGGGGGGGTGGCAGGGGGAGGCCAGTGGGCTCCTCCTGCCTCACCCCACCCCACTGCATTTGAGGACTCCAGTCACAGTTTATGAGGCCAGGTAGGCTTTGTGGACATAATTCAGTATGTAGATAGTCTTATCCTGAGCATCTCTGTCATGTAGGATTGCTACTAAGGTGGCACACTCCCTACCACACCGAGGTCCCGGAGCCCAGCCAGGAGCCCCTGGCAGTACCAGCCACACCTGAGGGCCACCGCAGGCAGCTGGGTTCTTGCCCTTGTGGATACCTGTAACTTTGGCTCCCTTCCACTGGGCTACATGTGGTGGCACAGGAACCCTGGGGGCTCCATGTGGGCCTTTCCCTGTGGACAAACACCTGGGCCTCAGAGCCCTTCTGAAAGTGGGTCAGGGGCAGCCTTTTGGCCAAGAAAGAAGGAGGGGTTGTTACACCATCCAGCTTACGCCATCTGGCCTGGCCCTAAATGGACCAAGGCCAGACCCAGAAGCAAACACCAGCGAGTAAACAACAGGGTCCATGCCCCCTTCCTAAGGCCCACAGCCTGGCCAGAGGAAAATGGAGGTGAGGAAGAGATTGCTGGCGGTTTGGAACTGGCATCCTTGTACTTAACACACTCAGGAGAGAAGACCCATAACTCAAAATTGGGAGAGACAGCGACGCCAATGCTGGGTTGGTTTCCACGGTGCCAATTCTGCTTCGCCTTGAGCAGGCCCTGCTCTCCCAGCTCTTCGCCCCTCTCTCCCAGGCCTGGCCTCTTAGACAGAGTCCCTCTCATGCGCATCAAGCCCTTTACCCCCCAGACACCCAGACCCATGCTCCCAAGGCCTGCCGTTGGCGGGGGAAGAACAATCCCGTGGTACGCATGGTGAGGGGTGGTTACATTGATGAAGAGCGAGCGGTGTGAAGAGGGAGGAGAAGCTGCAAGAAGCCATGTGGGGAGCCCCGGGAGAGGCCTGGATCTGGGAAAGGCGCCAGAACGGAGTCAGACCTCAGCCCAGAAACCATAGACTGAATGGGCAGCGAGGTCTTGCACTCGCAGACGAGAGGGAGGGGAGGCAGGCGTGCGGCAGCCAGAGAAAGGTGTCCTGCGCCTGCCGCCAAGCAACCAAGTCCCTCGTTCCCTCACACCACCTGGGCCCTGAAGCAAAGAGGGAGCGGGCCCCTCAGGGCAGCAGAGCCTGGCTGTTCAGGGTGTGGAGCCGGGAGCCAGCCTACCTGGCTCACCTTCTCGGTGACCTGTGCAAATCCCTTCACAGCTTGAAGCGGCTCCTTCTTCTTCCGCAAAGGGAGATAAGAGCCGGGCTGATGGCCCGGGCTTTGATGAGTGTCAAGTAGCAGCAGGGTGTGCGTCATCCCCGAGGAGGCAGCGGCGTGGTGCACATCTCGGCTTCTGGCGTCCCACAGCGGGCCCGGGGACAAGGCAGGAGGCAGGGCTGGACGGTCTAGTAGCCACGCGGCAGGCAGCGCCTCCGCTGACCCCTCTCGGGGCTTAGGTCTGGGCCAGGCGGTGACGCAGGACTCAGCCCCGCCCTGGGGGGCTTCCAGGCTGACACCATCACGCAGCTGGCCAGCATGAGGAGGTCTGGACACGCATGAGTCATAGAGGATCCTCCTGGCAGAGGCAGGGAAGTGCATGCCCAGTGTGTAAACGCAGGGTCGGGGGATCGGCTCCCGCTGCTCCCACAAGGCGGAAGGGCAGGTGGGCCCCTCGCACCAGTGGCTGCCCTATCTCTGCTCACGACAGCCTGTCCAGTTCTGTGGCCGCAGCGCGGCCAGGGCAAGATCAGACTCACTGTCACATGGCGGTTTCCTTTAAACCAGCGATATTCGTCATCGCCACGTCATCATCACGGACATCATCATGATTTCCTAACATTTATGGGGTGCTTATTAAGGGCCAGGCTCTGTTTTTTGTAAGCACTTTGCTCGTACTGAGTTATTTACTTCTCCCTTCAACTCCCGGAAAGGGACTTCTCTGTAATGCAGTTTTAAGAGGGGGACATTGACATTTTCACTGGATGCAAAGCAAAGGCGATCGCGTGGGTGAGCAGGAGAGTAAGGGCCTGGTCCCAGGTGGGAGACCCTCCCTTTAAGCCCTGTGGGGTGTTGATCAGCCACTTCCCTTTCTGTTCCTCAGTTTACTTATCTGTACAAGATGAGGCTGGCTTCAGGGAGTCTGCATCCTACTGGCTCTATTCCCTCCGCTTTTGACTAGAGTGTTATAGTTGACCCTGTCTCAGGTCAGTTCCCAGCCCCACCCATCTCCTGGGCTGTCTTAAGCATTTAGGTCCAAGGAAGTCTCACTCTGTCTGTGTCTCTGTCTATCTGTTTCTCTCTCCCTCTCTCTCTCTCCCTCCCTCCTTCACATGCATACACACACACACACACACACACTCACAGGCACACAAAGTTCCCCAGGTCCTTCCCTCAGGGCCCCTCCAACACTGGCAGCCTGGCTGTGAGAGGGGTCTCCATTTATTTTAGGAGCTGGGCCAGAAAAGGCTTGACTCAGTAGGAACCAGAGGACCCCCACAGTCTGGACAACAGCTATGCTGAGACTCTCCCTATCTGTAATTCCCTCTACCCTTACTTCACTGGCTCCCCACCCCTGGGCTCCAGGCCCAGAGAGCACTGACCCAAAGTTGACCCTCTGACAGCCCCCCTCTGCTCTCCCTAAACCACCCATACTGCTGGTCTCTGGGCCCCCCACTCTACTGTCCCTCCCACCCCCACAACCTAGATGCTCAATGCTGGGCCCTGACCCCACTGACTCTCCCTCCTTCTCCCTCATATACTGTGCTATACCCTGTTATGTCCTACCCCTCTCACCCTTTGCTAACCAAAACTCATCTCCAGTTAAAATTGTTCCTTGGGGTTAAGGAGACAGCAGTCTCCCTCCCACAAGGCCACCTCAGCCCATCCCTAGGGTCTTTGCCCAAGATTCCTAGCCCACCCCCCACTCTAGTCACAACACCCCTCCCAATCCCCATGGCAGCCTTGGCAAGACCTGGAGGCAAGAAGGGCAACCAGAATTAGACACCTCCCACCCCAGTAATAGCTTTTGTGGGGAGCCAGGGACACTCCCGCTGCCACACCAGCATATTATCCAGGAGTGTGAAAGCGCAACCATTCAGACTCACTATCCATCAGCCACTGAGTCCCCTGCCCTTGCCAGGTTCTGGGGCTGGGATCCTGTCCAGCCTTTACCCACATTCCAACTTTTCCACATCTTTTTAGACCAACTTTTATCTCACTTACTCTTCCCTGGATTCAGGCAGACATGAATCTGTATCCTGACTCTGTCAATTACATGAATCTGTATCCTGACTCTGTCAATTACCTGCTTGCTGTGCAACATTTGAGAAGTCACATAACATCTCTGAGCCTAAAATGGAAACACTGATACCCTCCTCAGGAATGTTTGGATGAATGTTAGGGGAGTGAGTAACGAATGAGGAAGCACCCGAGTTGGATCTGCTACATCGTAGGGCTCAGAAATATTTGTTCCCCTCCCTTTCTCCTCTTGGCCTGAAGCTCTCCCCCACCCCACCCTCTTTCATCAGGCAGCTCATGGAGCCCTTCTGCACCCTTGCCTTTGAGAAGACCTTCCAGACCCTCCCACCCTTTGGCCTCCAGTGGACTTGGGAGGGGCAGGAAGTGAAGTGGGGATGGAGGAAGTACATTAGCCAAAGCTCTGTGCGGCGGGAGACAGCGGGTAAAGTGAGAGGGTTCCTGTGTGTATTGGAGGAGTGGCTTCCACTCCGCCCACTGGCTGACCTCTTGGGTCAGGTCACTTCCCTGAGGGGTGGGTGTGAGCACTCCTGGATAATCTGTTTTGGCTCCTTTTCCCTGTGCACTCTCAGACTTTCTCTGAACCCCTGAACCTCCCCGGCAGGGAACAGGGTCTGAGCCCCATGGGCTGAGTCACCCAGGCTCCTTTGGTCTTTGGCTTCTGCCTTGCTGAGGCCCGAGAGCACAAGTGATGGGAGGGGAAGAGGGGAGAGGAGTCAGAGTGCCTGCCCCCTCTCCCAGCAGGCCCTGGCTTTGGCAGTGCTGTGCTCCTTCCCTAAGGGCACAGCGCCTGTCCTGCTGGCGCCCTTCCCAGGGTAGCAACACTGACTATGGTTCTAGTAAGAGTGCCCCCCCACCCCGCCCCTTCAGGGCCTGGGGTGGTAATGACTCCCCATGGTCTCTAGTCCCTAGAGCTGCACCATCACCTAGGCCTGCCCACACTCTCCATGCTCCCTTGATTACGCTTTCTGCAATGAACCCTCAGGAAGTACCATCTGCTTCCGGCAAAGACCCAACTGATCCGAGCACCCAGTTCATCAGCCACTCCCCACCCCCTCCCTGGACCAGACTGCAGCCCAGCTGGGAGATGGAAGCTCAAAACACTGAATTAAAATCATGGAGGAATCCACCCAGCCTCCTGATCCAAGAGAGGCTCCAGCTCTGGCTCTGGGTAACAAGAGTGGAGACCCAGGCCAGGTGCCACGCATACCCTGTCACCGTTGCCTGCCTCTGCCTGGCTGGGGACAGCAACATGAAGGAAGGGGGGAAAGCTCCCCTCAACCACGTTCTGGGCCGCGCAGAGAAGTTGGGGAAGAAGGGATAGACCCCGTTCCCCACAGGAAACTCCTTGTCAGACTGGGAGCTCCATGTCTCCCCCATCTGACTAGCTGAGTGCAGGGGTCGGTCTCATTCATTTGTTTTCTTATTATCCACAGCATCTAGCTCAAACAACAAACAATTCTTCAGTGCAAACCTTAGAGACACGGACAAGTGCAAAGCGTGACCCACCACCACCCGCTCCCCCCTCCCTGCCACCTGGAGAGAGGGTCTCTCTAAAAGGCCCACAGTGCAGTGCAGCTCCTGCTCTGCATGTGGTCCGGAGCTGGTCCCTGGAGCCCTTGCCTGGCTTCAATCCCATCTTGCCAACTCAACACCTGTATACCCGTGGGCAAGCCGCTTCAACTTGAGGTGGCCAACGGGTCCCAGTTCTCTGGTCACTGCCCTAGGAAAATGCTGTCTCTGAAGCCACCCTTTACTCCTAGGAAGAGTGGGACAGTTGTTCGCTCTACTTAACCTCCCCATGCCTCAGTTTCTCCCTATGTGCAATAGCGTCTGCCTCTGGAGTAAAACCGTGGTGTAGAGGGAATGAGTTCATGCAAATCCAGAACCTAGAAAGCACATACACGAAGTCAGCTCTATACAATTTACCTTCTTGTTCTGAGTTTCCCAAGAGCAGATCATGGAGCAGGATCTGAGTGTGAAGTAGGTGACTGGGGACATGGGTCCAAAGAGCACCAGTAAAGAAGAAAACCATGGGAAGAAAAGGAGAGCAACCCAGAGAGTTGACGGGCAGGGGAGGGCTGCTGGGCTGTGGGGCTCCAGCTCAAGGCAGAACTCTGGCTGGAGCGTGCCTCAGAGCTGCCCTTCCCTAGGGGCAAGGAAATGGAGGCATATGACCTTCACTCCCGTTTCTCACCGTGTGAGGCTGCTGCCTGAAGAGGGAGGTGTTTCCTGCCCCGCACATGTGGCAGAAGTCTGCCAGAGTACTTGGGAACAGGTCAGTGCAGAGCGGGCAGGGCGCTGTCACGTAACATGTACATGTCAGCTACACTCGGACTGGGCAGGAGACATGGGAGCAGAGGAGGCACCTGCCCCACTGTAGGAAAGGAGGTCAAAGCAGAAGGAGATATTTCCCGGGTGAGCTTTGAAGCATGAATACAAGTTTTCTAGGCAAAGCAGGAAGCAGGCTTTCCAGGAAGCAGGCCTTGCCCGGGATGGGCTCACAATAAATATTTCAATGAATGCCAAAGAAGTCCAGAAAGATTCAAATGCTTGAGTTAGTGGGACTGATTCATGGCCAGTCAGTGGAGGAGCTGACATGGTCAGATGCCTGTGGGCATCAGGAAAGGCTGGATCAAGGCATATAAACTTAAGCAGGTCCCCGGTTGACCCCCGGGTGAGGAAGGAAGGCAGGCCATGTGAAAAAACCTCAAGAGCAAAGGCAGAGAAGCAGAAATGGGTAGGACTAGAAAGTGATGCCAAGGAAAGGGAAGGAAGGGGAATGAAGGGAAGGAAAAATTAAGGAAAGGAAAGGAGAAAGAGAAAGGAAGAACTGAACTTGGGGGGAGGAGAAAAAGAGAGAGACGCAAAAAGCTCAATCACAGGGATAGAGGAAGAACCACAGAGTCCCACTTCACAGAGGTCCAAGGAAGAGAGTGAGAACAAGGCAGTATCAAGTTCTCAGGAACTGAGTTCTGCCCAGAGTGGAGGCATGAGCCATCTGGGAAGGCTTCCCAGAGGAGGCCAGCCCTGAGCCAGCAGCTGCTGTGAGCCCAAGAAAAGGAGCTGCAGGGGCCCTGAGAGTGAGAGAGAGCAGAGAGCAAGGCACTGCCAACAAGCCAGAAGGAGGGCGGGTTCCAGTGGTTATTACCAGAGCTGCACAAATATTGTTGTTTTGACTGGTAGTGGGGATTGGTTTATTTTTCCCCAGGAACCACAAGTGTGATGCACAGGTTCATTTTAGAACATGACACCGCGGGAAGAGCAACGATCTTGGCCTTGCCTTTCCCACTTCTGGTGAGAGGCACACATGCACACCCGCATGCAAACAGATAGGCACGTGCATGCACGTACACACACGTGTGCGCACATATGCACACCCACACATACAGAGCCATAAAAAATAACCCAAACCACAAATGTTTAATCCACCAAGGCCAAGTGTCTGCTGGAAATATCTCAGTTGTCACCATGGTAAGAATGTCCCACTTTTTTTATATGCTTAACACTTGCAACACTTGCAACAGTGCCTGGAATATAAACATCTTTACTATCTTTTGGCGGCTGAATAGCCCAGCGGGTAAGAGCTTGGACGCGCAGCCGCAGCATCTGAGTTCAGAGCCCAGCTCTGCTATTTACCCGATGTGTGACGCGGACACCTTGCTTAACCTCTCCGTTCCTTCATCTAACGTGGGGATAACGACACTCCCTCCCTCAAACGGTTCTAAGAGTCAATGCGTCAATACATAAAATGAGCGTAGAAGACGGCCTTACTCGGAACAAATGGTACAGACGTGATGGTCATTGTCATTGTCATCATCATCACCATCACTCCTGTCCATGAAATGCCCAACTCCTCCAAGCCGAGGCCATAGACTCCCAGCCCTCCTACCCCACAACTTCCCACTGAAAACCAGCCATATGCTAGCCAATAGTGCCCCAAGACCAGATGGGACAGAGAGAGAATGCATGATGCTGTGCATTCAACAGGAAATGTCAGATGCCTAGGAAGCCTTGATTACAAGATTGTGCAAATCTCCCCTTTCCACCCCAAAGCTGCATAACTATATCCAGGGCCTGACACCACAGCTACACCCCTCCCCATCAACCTGCTTCAGGCATCTCTTAGGAGAAGGCAGAGCCATTTCCCCTCTGGCAGAGACCCTGCCTATATCAGCTAAGCTAAGTTCCAGGGGAAGGGATGGCAGATGAACTAAAGCTTGGATCTGGTCAGGGTGAAATCTCCCTTCGTGGTGGGCTTTGTCTGGGGCAAGAGAAGGTAAAGGCCAGTGGGCGCTGTTTCCAGATTCGGCTCAGAGCAGTAGTCCTCAGACCTGACTATGCATCCACAGCCCCTGGAGGGCTTGTTTGAATACAGATTGCTGGCCCAATCCCTGATCTATGTGATTTCTAGGACAATCTGCTTTTCATACAAGTTCCTATGTGGAAGCTACTGGTCCAGGAAGTACACTTAAGAACCACTGGTTTAGGACCTTGACCCTGAATCCCAGTTCTACTCCCCAGAGCTGTGTGACCTTGGTCAGGTCACATAACTTTTTGGGTCTCAGTCTTCTCACTTCTAAAGCCAGGACTCTAATACCTGTCCTCAGGAGGCTATGAGGATTCCAGAAGGACATGGAGGCAAAGTGGCCAACACAGAGCCTGACTCCCAGTAGATAGACACTGTGACTGTTGTCATTATTCCTCCAGCGTCAGGAACTTGTGGTTTTCCTCTAGCATCTGCTCTTTCCCAGTAATGGCTGCCCAGAATAAAGACTTCATTTCTTTGAGGCAGTGCAGACTTACAATAAGAACTTAGAGTTGTAGAGATGCTTGGCTCTGTAGGTTAAGTGTCTGCCTTCGGCTCAGGTCATGAACTCTGGGTCCTGGGATTGAGTCCCACATATTGTTGCCTACTCAGTGGTGTGTCGCTTCTCCCTCTGCCTGCTGCTCCCCCTGTTTGTGATCTCTCTCTCTTTCTCTCTAAATAAATAAAATCATTTAAAAAAAAAAAAGAACTAAGAGTTGTATACTAGGTGGGGTGTTGTTTTGCTACTGAAACAGAGATGCAAAATGGTAGTGATCTAACTAATGGAGAAGTGTATTTATGTTTCATATAAAGGCCGACTAGGTTGTCTATGACCCTTTTATCATTCTCAGTATAAGGCCTTCATCTCATCATACAGCATGGCTGTTCCAGTTCCTGCCATCACATCCACATCCCAGCCAGTGGGAAGGAGAGAAAGGAAAAAGGTCATACTTGTTCCCTTTCAGGTCACAACTAGTAGCTGTAAATATCATTTCTATTCACACTGTATTGTTTGGAAGTCAGTCACATGACTATATCACATGACCACATCTGCCGACCAGGTATATAGTCAGTTAAAAATGCCATTACTCTGTCAGAAGGGGTGAATGGCCTCCATGAATGACAACTGGATAGAGTCACTTTGTGTGCACAGCCTCTAGGAGTTGTCCTTAAAGGAAAGGAGTATTCCCTTTTTCAGTCCTTACTTCTTCCTGTTGTTGGAATAGTCTAGACATGATGGCAGAAGCTTGAACGGCCCCTTTGGACCATGAGCTGAGAGCTCTGTTAAGGAAGTAGACTGACGACGTAGGAGGACTACAGCCATAGTGCAGCCCACACCAGCCCTGAGCTGATTCCCTCTGGGCGTGGCTTACCAGAGAGAGAAATACGCCCTCACTTCATTTAACCCACTGCTATTTGGGATTCTCTGTCCCTGGCAGCTAAACTTAATCTTAACTATTAGTTTTCTTCCCAGCACTGAGCTACTCCTCTCCTGGCACTCCAGCTCAGCTTCCCCAAATTGTCAGCTGTCCCATGTTCTGGGAAATGGGAGGGAAGGGGGGACTCATGGGACACTCTAATATTTTACTCACCCCTGGCCCTGTGATGCTTACGATCACTGAAAAGTGGCCCCAAGTCTTCATCTTTTCCTGGATCCCTCCCATTTGCAGGCTGACTCTGCAACGCTTTCCCACGCTCTGTGTGACTCGCTTTGGCCAATGGGGTGTTAGCAAATGAGAGGCCCACAAAGGCTCAAACAGTACTTAAGAGTTTAAGCTTCTCCCTCTCTCTCTCTCTTTCTGTGTCTGGCTCTGGCTCTGTCTGCCATAGCCACGAGAACATTTCTAACCTAACCTGCTGGAGGAAGAGAGGCAATGGAGCTGGGCATTTTATTTCAGAAACAAGAACCAAGGCTCAGAGAACATGAACTGCCCACGGGCATCTCTAGTATAAAATGCGGGAAGGAAGGAAGTGCCAACTGGTGTCCTCAACACCTGCCATATGCTTGGACTCATCAGTTCATTTCACAGAGGTGGTAATACCAGGGGTTCCATCCAGCCAGGCTTCTGTTCAGCCCACCTGGCATTAAAGCCCTGGGTCTCCACACTACCCCAGAGTGCCCCCAGAGACAGCCCCTGACCCTGCTTCTGCTAACTTGTCCCAGTGCAGAGTCAGACCCAAAGTGTTTTTCCTTGAGGACAGACCTCCAGGCTGTTGAGTCAAGTGTATTAGTCAGCTCAGGCAGTTATAACAAAATACCATAGACTAGGGGACTTACAAAGGGCAGAAATTTATTTCTCCAGTTCTGGAGGCTGGAAAGTCTGGGATCAAGGTGCTGGTGTGTGGTGAGTGCCCGCTCCTGGTTCATAGATGCCATCTTTTCACTGTGTCCTCATGTGGTGGGTGGGGACAGGGAGCTTTCTCCAGCATCCTTTGCAAGGGCACTAATCATATTCACACAACATCTACCCTCACGGTCAAAGCAGCTCCCAAGCCCTGACCTCCTGACACTTTATTTATTTTTTTTATAATTTTTTTATAATTTTATAATTTTTTAAAAAGATTTTATTTATTCATTTGACAGATAGAAATCACAAGTAGACAGAGAGGAAGGCAGAGAGAGAGAGGAGGAAGCAGGCTCCCTACTGAGCAGAGTCCGATATGGGGCTCGATCCCAGGACCCTGGGATCATGACCTGAGCCGAAGGCAGAGGCTTTAACCCACTGAGCCACCCAGGCACCCCTGACACCATCACTTTAGAGGCAGTGTTTCAACATACAAATTTTGAGGGGAAACAGTCAGCTGTTAGCCTCAGCTACACTTTCCAGCCTCATCCTCCTTGTTCCTCATAACACATTGGTACATGTGTGGCTATTCTCTGCTGGATTTCCTGCTGCTCACCTAGACACACTTCTCAAGTATAGCAGGATAGTCGTTTTTTCTTTTTTTTTTTTTAAGATTTTATTTATTTATCTGACAGAGAGAGATAGATCCCAAGTAGGCGGAGAGGCAGGCAGAGAGAGAGGGGGAAGCAGTCTCCCCGCTGAGCAGATAGCCCAATGCGGGGCTTGATCCCAAAACCCTGAGATCATGACCCGAGCTGAAGGCAGAGGCTTTAACCCACTGAGCCACCCAGGTGCCCTGTTTTTTCTTTATTTTTGCCCTTCTTTTATACTTTCCTCTTTTCCTTCCTTCCTCCCCCTTTTCTCTTCTTTCCTACATTCCTACCTTCCTCCCCTCCTTCCCCCTTTCCTTCTTTCCTTTCTGAAATGGAGGATGACTGACCTTCTTTGTCAGGTAAAGGTTTGCTTCTGGTGAACACTTAGCTACTCAAATGCAGGGCAACCAAGCACCCATTGTTCTGAGCTTAGGGGAGCAGGTGGACAATTAGTGAAATCTTTAGAGATGTTCAGAGAGAGGAATGTTCCCTACTAGTTACAACAATGACCTATAGCCATTTGATTTGTGGGCAGATAAGACTATAGGGCTCCGGTCCTCGCTCACCCCATTGTTAACCTCAGCCCCCAGCCCCTTGGGACTGAGACGCCCCCTGAGAATGTTGTCAGCTACAGGTAACAGAATTCCAGAGGGAGATGTTGGAGCTCCTGCAGTAGGGCCCTTGGAGCCTGGAAACTTTAACTGGAGTCCTAGCTGCCATTCCAGACCTCATGGCCAGCTCTATTTTCTGTAAATGTTGGTTTTTCCCAAGGTTCATCCTTAGGCCATCTTTTTTTCTCACTCCATATTTTCCCCCTAGGCCATCAGTGCCTGCCAAGATTTCAACAACCAACCACAGCTTGACCTCTCTCAAATTTTCATCTCTAAATCAGATTTCTCCTTTGAGTTTCTGAAGCTAAGCAGTTGAGATCATCACCTTCTAATCACCTCTGGGTCAGGAGGGCCACGTGAGCTCCAGCCATATTGTTCATGTTCACTCAGGAAGGAGGAAGAGGAAGAGAGATGCTCCACACTCCCCACACTTTCAAGGAGATTTCTTAAAGAGCCAGGAACCCACGGGCTTCTATTTCATGGGCTAGAAGTTTGTCACAAGATCACATCTCACTCCAAGGGAAGCTGGGAGATATAGTGCTTTAGCCAGATGACAAGAAGCCCAGGGCACCACTGGTTTGGTCTCTGTCTACCTCATCAGGCTTGCTTTCTGTGTCGCTGTCGTAGAGAGCCTTCTTCCCTCAGCAAAGGTCACACTGACCTTCTCTTAGTTCCTCAGACTGTAAGGGCCTATTTAGCCAGAGCAGCCCCACCCCAGTTGAACTGCCATTTTGTTGTAAAACTTAAATTGACTCTGCCCCGCCCCAGGGGAACTTACTTAAAAACAAGTCCTGGAAACCAGCCCCAGGTAACAAAGCCCAAATACAAGGGTGGGTCAGGCCAGGTGGAGACATCCTATCAGTGGGGGGGCGCATACTGTCTCCCTAGTTACCAAGGAGTATGGGCCCCGCCCTTTGGGCTCCTTTTGCGCGCCAATTCTGACCAAGGCGATAGGCTGGTTCAAATGTCTACTAGGGTAAATTGTAATTCAGTTGGTCATCTTATGACTGTGCAGCTTTCTCTGTGTGTTACAACTTCATTGGCCACCTGTGTGAGGCCAGGCCCAACCACATGGCCTTTGCTCTATAAAAGTTAGTCTGTGAAACAGAGAGAGGTCGCCCTCTCTGTAAGGGGCAGCCCCGACAGGTCTGGTTGACGGTCGATTTGATTCTTGATGCTTGGTGCGAAATAAAGTTTTGCTTGACCTTCGCTTTGTATCAGTCTCGGTCCTTTAATCACAGACCCATTACTGGGGGACCCAACATTGGGACTTAACAAGACAAGCTCAGTTCTCTGAAGTTGTTGCATAAATTGTTTCCTCTGCCTACAACAGCGTGTAGGCTCTCCCCTCACTCCATCCCACATGCTCAACTCCTTACCTGTCAGTGCCATCTCCTCAGAGACCTTACCAGAAGGAAGGCATGACCCCACTTGAAAGCTTTCACATCTCCCCAAAACCTTTTTCCATAGTACTTAGAAGTTTGTAATTACATATTTATTTTGGTGTTTATTTCAATTCAATTCAATTCAATTCACCTCAACAGATATTTATGGAATCCCTATTATATGCAGCACCTCCTCCTGGTCCCAGTAACTAGCCCTCAAGGGCTCCTTTTCAGATAATTTCTCTGTATCTGCTATTTGCCCTTGAGGCACTGGGACCACACCAGCCAGTAGACTTGGGCAAATCATGACTTGAGACAATGAAGACTGTCTTCCAGTCCATCCTTTCCAGGGTCTGAGTGGCCTAGTGGCAGTCAGGGCCAGTGGACAGGGACGGGAGGGGAGCATGGAGCAGGCTCCTGGAGAGTGAGTCCTGGATCAGCTCTGCCACCCACTGGATATGAGACCTTGAGCCAGTGACTACACTTCTCTGGACTTCAGTGTCTTCATTCATAAAAGGAGTAAATCTCCCAGCCTGACTTTGGATGAATGTTCTCTGAAGAAATGACCAAGACCTTTCTGAAAAATCCACGATGGGCTTTGGGTTTCATTCATTCGCCATTTTTTCATAGGCTCATTGACACGTCTTTGTTGAGTGTCTTGTCTGTAACAGGAATGATTCTGGAGCTGAGGAGTCACAGGCAACCCAGTCAATGAGGAATGGGGTCAAGGACGGAAACATGTCAACAAGCGATCCTAGTTCTGTCTGGAAAGAGAGAGCTCCACCTACAACATTTAGTGGCTTGAAGGCTGTGTGGGTCATCTACAGTCACTGGCTTGCTTGTGTCTGGAACGGACAGTTGGCTGAGACCTACCACACCTCCATGTGACCTAAGCTTGCTCATGACATACTGGCTGCTGGGCAAGCGTGAGCCCTGAGGGGAGAGAGAAGTGCACCACCCCGTACAGCCTAGCCTGGGAAGCCACACAGGATACTCGTGCTGCCTTCTGTCCATCCAGGCAGTCCCAAGCTCCCACCCAGTTTCCATGGGGTGAGGAAATAGAGAACACTTCTTCTGGAAGAGCATGTGGGGAAGCTACTGGTCTGTGAACATTTTTGGAAAATACAGTCTACCATGCGGGTGGAGAGGGGACCTCTTTACATTTTTTCCCACTATTTTGTTTATTGTGGTAAAACACACACACATAACATAAAATGTACCACTTCAACCATTCTGAAGCGTACAATTTATGTTGTAGAGCAACCATCCCTGCTATCCATCGCCTAACTCTTTTCATCTTATAAATCTGAAACTCTATACCCATTAGACAATAATTCCCCATGCCCTCCTCACCCCTGTCCCTGACAACCACTGTTCTACTTTCTGTCTCTATGATTTGACTACTCTAAGCTCCTCATATAATTGGCATCCTACCGTATTTTTTTTGGTGGTTTATTTTATTTAGCATCCTCAAGATTCATTCATATTATAGTATACTACATAATTTCCGTCTTTTTAAGGCTAACAGATACACCACTGTGAGGATAGGCCACATTTGCTCATCCGTTCATCCATTAATGGACACTGGGTTGCTTCCCTATTGTGGCCATTGTGAACAATGCTGTTATGAGAAGTGCCTGGGTGGCTCAGTCGGTTAAGCCTCTGCTTTCAGCTCAGGTCATGATCTCATGATGCTTTTCCCCCTGCTCATGTTCTCTTTTTCTCTTTCTCTCTCTCAAATAAATAAATAATCTTTTTTAAAAATAATAGTGTCATGAACATGGGTGTACAAACCTCAATTGGAGATCTTGTTTTCAGTTCTTTTGGGTAGATACCCAGAAATTGCTCTTTC
This sequence comes from Meles meles, assembly GCF_922984935.1. Classification (NCBI taxonomy): domain Eukaryota; kingdom Metazoa; phylum Chordata; class Mammalia; order Carnivora; family Mustelidae; genus Meles; species Meles meles. The sequence continues at coordinate 87,946,449 of NC_060070.1, read as the reverse complement.
CAGTAATTTTATTTGTAATTTTTGGAAGAACAGCAATACTGTTTTCCACAGCCACTACGCCACTTTTTTTAAAGTTTTATTTCTTTATTTGACACACAGGGAGAGAAAGCACAAGCAGGGGGAGTGGCAGGCAGAGGGAGAGGGAGAAAAAGACTCCCCACTGAGCAGGGAGCCCAATATGGGAGTCCATCCCTGGGCCCTGGGATCATGACCTAAGCCAAAGGCAGACCCTTAACCAACTGAGCCACCCAAAGTAGCCACCCACTACTACACCATTTTAATACTCCCACCAACAGTGGACAAGGGTTCCAGCTTCTCTAAGTCAGTACTTATTGTATTGTTTGTTTGGTTTTGGATAGTAGTCATCCTAATGGGTGTGTGATCATATCTCATTGTAGGGTTGGCTTGCATATCCCTAGTGATTCTAATAATTAATGATGTTGAGCATCTTTTCATAGGCTTACTTTTTTTTTAATGTTTCCCCTATTTTTCACTCCCGGATCCTTGTAGTTCCCCTAAGGGCTTGAGACACAAAGACCAGAGTCTTTTCTGATTCCTGATTTGTTGTGGCCCACCCTTGAGAGAAGAGGACACCACATCACATCACACAAGCTCCTCACCCAGCTGTGAGGAAAGGTACTCTGGGAGCCTGAGGAAAAACTTCCCCCCAGGCCTGGAGCATGAGAGACAGGAATGTGCAGGATGAGTAAGAGGATGTATGATTAAGAGTCAGACTGTTGGGGGAGAAGAATAGGGCACATGATTGGGATGAGGGGAAAAGTGTTCTATATTGAGAGGGAACAGCATGTGCAAAGCTTCTGACAGAAGAAAGAAAAGGATGTCAGAGTCTAGAAAGAGGAAAGAGATGAGGATAGAGATAGCCAGACCAGTTGGACTTTGTCTGGATTCTAGGGAGAGAGGATTTAAAGAGCTTTAAACCAAAAAATAAGATAAGATACTGAGATAAGATTCAAAGATTATTTTGAAGAAAATGTCAACAAAATGAAAATACAATCTATGGGAATAGGAAAGAATACCTGCAGACCATAGCGGGCTAATATCGAAAATGTATAAAGAATTCAAGTGCTTTGATAGGAAAAAAAAAAAAAAAAACACCCACAAATAATTTTTTTAATTAGAATGGGCAAAGGACCTGAATAGACATTTTTCCAAAGAAGACCTATGAATGGCCAACAGGTCCATAAAAAGGTACTCAATGTCATTAATCACCAGGGACCTGCAAATCAAAACCACCATAAGATATCACATCACACCTGTTGGAAAGGCTGTCACTGAAAAAGGAAGAGATAAATACCAGGACCCCTTAAGCACTGCCGGTAGGATTGTAAACTGGGGCAGCCACTATGTTTTTACACTGTTTCCACAGTATACCAGGTCCTCAAAAAATTAAAAATAGGAATATCATATGATCAAGCAAGTCCCCTTCTGGGAATATATCTGGACATATGAGATATCTGCACCTCCATGTTCACTGCAGCATTATTTCCAGGAGCCAAGATATGGAATATAACCTGAGAGTCCACTGACAGTTGAATGGGTAGAGGAAATGTGGTGTATGGATACAAGGGAATATTATTCAGCCATAAAAAAGAAATTCTACCATTTGTGACCACATAGATGAAGCTGGAGGGCATTATGCTATCAGATAAGTCGGACAAAAAGATACAATCTGTGATCTCACATGTGGAAATCTTAAAAAAAAAAGAAGAAGAAGAAAAGGGAGAAGAAAGTAAGGAGGGAGGGTGGGAGGGAGGAGGGAAGGAAAGGAAAGAAGTCATAAAAAGAGAACAGATTTGTGGTTACCAGAGGCAGGGGGTTGGGGAGGGGAAATTAGATGTAGGTAGTTGAAAGGTACAAACTTCTGGTTAGGGGCGAGTTAAGCCCTGGGGAGTTAAGGTGTAGCACAGTGACCATCGTTAATACTGCCGTATGGTGTGTTTGAAAGTTCCTAAAAGAGCAGATCTCAAGGGGCACCTAGATGGCTCAGTGGGTTAAAGCCTCTGCCTTCAGCTCAGGTCATGATCCCAGAGTCCTGGGATCAAGCTCCCGCATAGGGCTCTCTGCTCAGCAGGGAGCCTGCTCCCTCCTCTCTCTCTACCTTGCTTCTCTGTGATTTCCATCTGTCAAATAAATAAATAAAATCCTTAAAAAAAAAAAAAACCTCCAAAAAAAAAAAAAAGAGTAGATCCCAAGAATTCTCATCACAAGGAAAAATCATTCTTTTTTCTCTTTGTTTATATATCCATATATAAATGGATGAATGTTAACTAAACTTACTGTGAAAGTCATTTCACAATATGCGGAAGTCCAGTTGTCATACTGTCCACCTAAAACTTACACTGTGCTGTATCTCAATGACTTCACAACGAAACTGGGGGGAAAAAATGAAGTGAAATGGATTTGAGAGGCATCTGGAGGAGAGAAACTTTGGGTCTTGGGACTGGTTCGGAGCAGGAAGGGGAAGCTCCCTGAGCTCAAAGAAGCTCCTCCTCAGGGCATGAAACCTCCAGACCCCGCCAGGAGCTGCTGTGTGCCACACGCCAGCCTGTCAAGTGGCCAACCTTGTGGGCATGACAAGGTCTTCTGGAACCAGATATGGCAGACATCCCCAACTGTGCCTGGATTCACTAACTGCCTAAATCCATTAATGGGATTCCTCTCAAGTCTCTTCAAGGGAACAGAGCCAAGTCGTCCCTGGAAGGAAGAGCCATAGAGCTCTACACATAGGGGAGCACATCCCCAACCCGTCACCCAGCCCTGTTCACATCCTCAGGTAGCTAAGTGACCATGGATCTTCCACTAGAATACCTGGGTAAGGGAGGTAAGGAAGGTCAGAGAGTTTTTTTTTTCCCCACAAGTGTTGGGGAGGGGCAGAGGGAGAGGGAGAAACAGATCCCTGCTGAGCAGGGAGCCCAATGCGGGGCTTAATCCCAAGACCCCAAGATCATAACCTGAGCTGAAGGCAGATGCTTAACCCACTGAGCCACCTGGGCGCCCCCGACAGAGAGCCTTCTTGCACAGCTGAGGTTGGGTGGCAGGTTTACTCTAGGACTAAATTTAAGGCCACATGAGCCCTGTGCCACTTGTACTAGGCTCCCACCGCTGGCACCATTATGCCACCATTTTGCTTTGGCCACAAAGCCAAAGGATAAATGTGCCCCATCTTCCTGCAACATCTATTTGACTCAAAGAATGTGAGGAAAATAATATTATTTTTGTATTAAACACAGTTATGATGGAATAGAATGCAAAATTTATGTGCGGGTTTTAGATAAACAGAAGCCCTGAGATCCCGCTAGGACTTTGAGCTGGCTGTCTTGAGCCAAGGCCCTTGGGGGGAATGTGGTCTGGCCCCTTTGGACACCATTCTGGTGGAAAAGTTTGAGAAAAATCAGCGTTCTTTAACAGCCATGGTCCAAAGGACAGGCTCTGCAAAGAGTAGCTGCTGCTTCCAGGGACAGCCATGTGTGGAAGGGGCCACCAGGCCAAACAGGAGTCACCCTGGGCTGCCCTAAGGCAGTGACGTCAGAGTCACCAACGATGTAGGGCATGGCAGATGTTGGCAGACTCTCTCACAGGTAGCTGACGTTCGCTTCCCCTGGTCCGAGCCAGTTATCAGCAGAGCATTCCTCTTATCTCCCCCTGAGCACAGCGCAAGCCAGTTCTCTGGCCCTCAGCTCCCAGTGAAGGCAGAACCAGAGCGAGCCCAACTGGACTTCGGTCAGCCATCCGCAGGAGGAGGTAAGAGGGAAGACGGCCAGTCCTTCCACCGTCTGTTTGGTCACTGGTTTCACCTGCAGTGTCCAATTCTGTCACCTTTGCTCCCTGGTCGATCAGTAGCAGAGTGGTTCGAGGTTAGCACAGGGGACCAAAGGGCTGGGTAGCAATAGATTCAATGTGGGATGGGTGGGAGAAGATGAAGAAAGGGTTGCAACCCTTTGTGGTCTGATCGGGAGAGTAAAGGCAAGAGGAAAAAGGAACATGGAAGAGCAATGAGAGACTTTATGTCCTGGCAACTTCCTCCCCAGGAGGCCACCTGGTCTGCTCCTGACAGTGGGTCCAAGAGTTCCCCTGAAGAGGTACACAGTGACCCTTGGCTACAGGAGGCTTGATATCGATGAGAGCTGAATATATCCCCTGGGAAACACCTGATAGAGGGGTACACACAGCCCTGCCCTCAGGAAGCCCCAGTCTGAAGGAAGGACAGAGCCCTGCCCTCTGGGAGCCCCACTATGAGGGCAGACACAGCCCTGCCCTCAGGGAGCCCTAGTCTGAGGAAAAGACACAGCCCTGCCCTCAGGGAGCCCTAGTCTGAGGAAAAGACACAGCCCTGCCCTCAGGGAGCCCTAGTCTGAGGAAAAGACACAGCCCTGCCCTCAGGGAGCCCTAGTCTGAGGAAAAGACACAGCCCTGCCCTCAGGGAGCCCCAGTCTGAGGAAAAGACACAGCCCTACCCTCAGGGAGCACCAGTCTGAGGGAAAGACACAGCCCTACCCTCAGGGAGCACCAGTCTGAGGGAAAGACACAGCCTTGCCTTCTGGGAGCCCCAGTAGGAGGGGAGACACAGTCATGACCTCAGGGAGTCCTAGTCTGAGGGGAGACATAGTCCTGCCCTCAGAGAGGCTCAGTCTGAGGGGGGAGACTCAGCCCTGCCCTCAGGGACCCCAATCTGAGGGGAGACATAGCCCTGCCTCAATCTGAGAGAAGGTAGTGCCCCTGTCCTCAGGGAGCCCTGGGTCTGTCAGACGACCCTGGCTGTGCCCTAAGAGAGTCCCAGCCTGGTTGGAGTACCTCATTAGGCCCCCACAGAGGCTTTTGTCTAGCTGGCCACAGGTACTGCTGTGGCTTTGCTTTGAATTCCTGTAAACAGAAATGGGAAATCCCAGGAACTGAAACACTTTTAATCACCCTCCTTTATTGCCCTTCCCTGGGTGACTCAGCGGTAGGAAAATCACAGCTCCCGAGAGGGAGAGAACCAAGAATGAAAACTGGAAGGGAGAGTGATGAGAGAGAGGCAGCTAGTGACACAGCCTCCACAGCTGGCCCATCTCGTCCCTACAGTGGCTGCTGGTGACCAGTTGAGAGCAGCCACTGAAGCTGCCGACAGAGCCGGCATGACCCACAACACGCTGCCCCCAGCCCCCAGGGATCCCCCACAGCAGGACTGGGCCCAGGTCTGGGCAGGGGCCAGAAGTGAAGGTCTGAGTAGTCTGAGGGAGGTTGCTCACCATCCAGGCCTTTGATTCCTGGCGTTTCAGGTGCATACCCTGCCCTTCAGCCAGCATGCACCCCCTTTCCCTCTGGTGTGCCCCATCCTACCCCATCCTACTCTCCTTCAGTCCCACCTGACCCGTCAGAGCTGCCATCACACCCTTTGAGCCCACACTGCTGTCATCTGACTGATCTGGGGTAGACGGGGGCTTGTGACCTTTCTTCTCCCCTCAACCCTTCAGCCTCAAGAATAGGAGGGGCACTTGGGTGGCTCAGTCGGTTAAGCGTCTGCCTTCAGCTCAGGTCATGATCCCAGGGCCTGGGATGGAGCCCCACACTGGGCTTCCAGCTCAGCGGGGAGCCTGCTTCTCCCTCTGACAACTCCCCCTCCTCCCAGCCATGCTCACTTTCTCTCTCTCTCTCTCTCTCATTCTCTCTCTCAAATAAATAAATAAAAATCTTAAAAAAAAAAAATGGGTGTTGGGCCAAATGGGCCCTGTCCTTAAGAAAACGTGAATGAATGAATGAATGAATGAATGAATAAAAGAAACTAGAAACCAAACCCAGTTTTCTTGACAGAAGCAAGAAGGCAAGAGACATCTTGCCCCCACCCCAGCCTTTCCCTGGGAGCGTGGGAGGGGGATACCTCCTTGAGCTGAAAAGGGTTTTAGAACTGTCTTGAAACTGAGGCTTAGCAAGGGCAAGGGCCTACCCCAAATCACATCAGTTTATCAGAAACAGAGCCAAGACTTGAACCAGGGTCCACTGTCTCGCTCTCTCTGCCTGATTCTCCACCCTTGTACCTGGACCCGGGACTCTGGGTCAGGCTGACACCCAGAGGGAGACACGCTGTTCTGTCCTCGCCCGGGTGGGGTGGAGCGGCATGGCCATGCCAGCGGCTGACGGGCCCCACCCACAGTGGGTACATTTCATCACCGGCAAAGTCTGTTAAGGCTCGCCGCTTCTGTGCCCAGGGAGAGCAGGGCTTTGCCAGCAAGGATCCGTTTGGATCCCCCATCCCAAATTTGATGCAAGCACCCAGGACATCCCAGCCCTGCCAGCAGGGAGTGAAGGGCTGCCCATATACCCTTCACCTGGGGGCAGCTCTTGGGCTCCCTCAAGGCTACAGGGGCTGGCATAGGCTGCTCTGGAGGGGTCCGGCCCAGCTTTTCCTACTGCCCCTCAATGGCAACTGAGTTTGGAGATGATTATAAAAATCACTACTCCCGAGGCGCCTGGGTGGCTAAGTGGGTTAAAGCCTCTGCCTTGGGCTCGGGTCAGGATCCCAGGGTCCTGGGATGGAGCCCCCCCCCCCCCAAAATCGGGCTCTCTGCTCAGCAGGGAGCCTGCTTCCTCCTCTCTCTCTCTCTGCCTGCCTCTCTGCCTACTTGTGATCTCTGCCTGTCAAATAAATAAATAAAATCTTTAAAAAAAAAATTACTACTCCCACTTATTCTGCCCGTCCCTTCACAAATATTTCCTCCCCAAAACACTTAATCACCCAATGAGAAGATACTGTTATTAGCCCCATTTCCCAGAAGGAGGATCCTGGGGCCCAGAGAGGGGCAGTGACTTGCCAGGGGAGCTCAGCTGGGGCTGCCCAGCTCCAAATTATTGCTGTTTACCTCCACACAGCCAGAACCCAGCTGCTGCCTCGCCCCTCAAATTCCTCCCAAGGAGAAGGCCACCCAGAACCCTGAGAGCAGGAGACAGACTCTGGATAAATTACAAAGTGGCTGCGGGTACAAAGGGGAATGGGGGGGACCCCTGTACTCGGGTCGTAATAAAGGCGTAAACTGGAAACCCATTGGGAGTCTTCCCTTTGCCCACCTTCACCCACTAGGGAAGGGAGGAGGCAGGAACTAGCATTTGGCATGGCGCTTGTACAATGATATTGGGACCAGGGCAGGTTGGTAATTTCCAAGTTCTTTGGTATTGGAACCAGCTACTTGTAGGACTGGTTTCCTGGGAGTGACACCCTATACAGAGGGGGCCCAGGGATCTGCTCTTGGATCCTTCCTGGCCAGTATCCTCACTAGTGACTGGGAGGAAGACACAACTGTCCACCTGTTGAGCTTCTAGAGAGAGCTGATGCAGAGTGGACTTAGGAACACTGTGGAAGACAGAATCCAGATGGTGATCTGCCCTGCAAATGATACATTTGGTGTTCTTACAACAGCCATTGGGCCCTACTGTGTGCCAGGCCCTGGGAAATCAAGGGACAATGAGCGGTCAATGCCCTTGACACAAGGTTGGGAGTTGAGTAGAAGGGCAGGAGCCGGTGCCAGATTCAGAGGCTGTCCAGCCCCCAAGATGCAATGATTAACCTGGAGGTGGGGCCCAAGGTTGAGGGGAAGGGGGATGGGCAGGGGGAGAAGCCTTTATTGGAAAAGGGCTTATCTAGGCTGGCTTTGAAAGGCAAATCAGAATAATAGGGCTTCCTGCCCAGGGAGCCACTGGGATTACTGTGAAAATCAAAGGAGATAATGGAGGGGAAAGTATCTTGGGATCTGACTTTCAAAACCCCGGACTCTGGGTCCTGTTAGTTTCCACGGGTGAGAATGCTGAGCCTCAGAAAGAGATGTGAGATCATTTATTTGCCTGAGGATGCCTCCTATGACCCTCCAGAGCCATTGGCCTTCCCACTCCTCACTTCCATCTCCACTGTGCCCAGTGAAAAACATGTTTGTATGGAGTTGCCACTGGGAACTATTGCTCACCCCAAGATAACCCCGTGTTACCACACTACCCTGATATCATTCCTGCCAAAACAGAAGGTTGGGCCTTTTAGTTAGCCCGAATGTCCTTATCTCATCTAGAAGCACATAGTCCACGAGATTGGGATTCCATGGAAAGAATCCTTTCACCTTCACTGTTGTCTTCAAGGTTCCTTGGGAACCCCAGGTTAAGGACATCTAGCTGGGGCAACTATCTGGTCACTGGCCTCCCACCATCCTGGGGATCTCCTCCCCATTCAGCCATTCTCTGGTGATTTATTGAGCACCTAATGTATGCCAAGCACCGGGTTCAGGACTGAGCGAGAGGTACTCCATGGGCATGTGTGTGAGTGTCTATTTCTTTGTCATCTGGATAGACTTGTTCAGCAGGCTGTGTTCTCTAGAATGCAGCTGCTGAGATGGAGGTGGGCATGGGAAAGGGTCACCAGGGAGTGACTTCTGTGAAGGGTGGGATTGTGCAGATCTGACCATTCTCTACAAGCCCATCCAGGGAACAGCAGAGCAAAGATTGCCCAGCAGAGGAGCCCTGATGGCATTGGGCAAAATGACCAGGCCCTAGAACCACGGCTGTACTCAGCCAGTGGTCCTCAAGGTCAAGACTGGAGAGGTGAGGCAGTGCCTAAAGCACACGCTGACAGGAGGTGCTCACATGAACTTGACGGCCAGCGTGTCCTCACATTTTGTGTCCCGGGTGCCCCTTCTCCCTATCCTATAGCCCCAGCCCCAGGCTTCTAGAAGACTCTAAAACCTAGAACCCTTCAACTCACCACACTCCCTGCAACTGGACAGGCAGTTAAAAGGAAGTCTGCAACAGCTCATGTCCAAATTTGCCACATTCTTCCATTTGACACATGCTTATCGAGCACCTGCCAGGTGCCAGGCTCCGGGGATGTGAAATGAACAAATCAGACCAGTCTCTGCCCTGGGGAACTTCCAGTCTGGCCTGTCTCCCTGCACATACCCGCTCTGGGCCTCCATATCTATGTGTCAGGGTCAGACTGGGCACATGCCTGTGTTGGAGCAGACCTATCGCTCCGTGTGAGTGCACGCTTGAGGAACACACACTCACACACAATCAAGGAGGTCCTCGAAGGGTGAAGATTTTTCAGAGAAGCTGTGGCTTCACTGGAAGGATGAGAGAGCACACCAAAGGTGGAGGAAGGGTCAGCCTGACAGGCTAGATGGAAACCGCAGGCGGAAGAAAGGGAAAGCGAGTCGGGGTGGTAGAGCCTGTCCCTGGTGGGGCATTTCCATGCAGGAATGAGCAAGAAGCAGGTGCCAGCAGGGAAGGCTCATGCAATCCTGAGCCAGCAGCTGGGCACAGGGCCAGGAAGGAAAAATTTTCTGCTTTCTTAAGAGCTAGGGAGTGGAGGGAGGAGAAGGGACCTTGAAGAAAGTCCAAAGACCAAGACCCAGAGCCAGGGTGAGCCCTTGAGACAGGAAGGAGCCTCCTGGCAAGGAGAGGGCAGGGGGATGAGAGCCAGCAGAGCTCCAGGGCAGCCCATCCGTCACTTCTGTCAGTCATCATCCACGAAACCAAAGCAAACTGCATTTGAATGAGGAGGAGAAGTGGCAGGAACTTTGTCTAGCATTTGCATAATATCTGGGCTCCTCCTCCCAGAATTGAGTCCAGTGTCCCGGCAGGAACCCTGGTGTCATGCTAGTCATGCTAGACTCCTCTCGCCTTTGCCTCCTCTGCGCTTCAGTCCCCAACACCAGTCTACCTTCTTCTTCTTCTTCTTCTTTTTTTTTTTTTTAATTTATTTATTTGACAGAGAGAGAGATCACAAGTAGGCAGAGAGGAAGGCCGAGAGAGGGGGGAAGCAGGCTTCCTGTGGAGCAGAGAGCCTGATGCGGGGCTCGATCCCAGGACCCCGGGATCATGACCTGAGCCTAAGGCAGAGGCTTAACCCACTGAGCCATCCAGGTGCCCCTCTTCTTTTTTTTTAAGATTTTATTTTCAAGTAATCTCTACACCCAATGTGGGGCTCAAACTCACAACCCCAAGGTCAAGAGCACCAAGCTCCACCGGCTGAGCCAGCCAGGTGCCCTGAGACCAGTCTACCTTTGAAGGACTTCCGGAATTCTGCTCTTTGGCCTATCCTTGCCAGGGCCTCTGGCCTCACCAGGACCACTGTCCCCTGCTGTTAACAGTCTCTTGTCTGCCTGCCTCCCATCTCCTTGCTCCCTCAGATCTATTCTCTCTGCTACAAAATATACTACAGCACTCTTTTCCCTAAATCCCGCTATTGTCAAGACAAAACCCCACGTTCTTACTTTGACCTTCAAAATATGACCACTACTCAACTTTGTACTCACTTCTGCTCCCCTCCTGTAGCTCTACACTGTACCCCTTTCATCCTTAAAGTCAACACCCCCTCCAGCACACCCCCAACCAGGGCTCTCTGGCCTCTGGGCTTCCTCAAATGTTCTTCCCTCTGCCTGGAACATGCTCCCTCAGACTAATTCCCTCCCAGACCTTCAGTTCTCAGCTTCTGCACTGCTCACTCCAGGAAGCCTTCCCCGGATTCCCTACCACACGCCAGGGTTAGGTGTTTCTGCCCCAATTCCCTGTCACGGCACTTGCTAGGTTACTGTTACTGGCGAATTAAAGCAACTCCAATGGGGACAGTTCCCCTGTCTGTCTTGCTCAGACTGTGCCCGCAGGGTGCCTCCCAGCACCCATGTCACCAGCAAATATTTTTTTGAGCGTCTGCATAATGTCAGGTGCCACACATAGACCCTGGGGAAATGATGGGGAATCAGCAAAGTTCTTGTCTTCACTGAGCTTCTACTCTTGGTTTTTGCATGTCCCAGAGTTATCAGGGGGCACTATTAGTTGTATGATAGGAAGAGGAAAGTGAAGCAAAAGAGGGAGGGAGCCAGGAAGGGTGGAGAAAGAGAAAGAGAGAAAGGAAGGGAAGGAGGGAGGGAGGAAAGGTAAGATGGATGAAAGGTGGATTCCTGTCCAAACTTCTGAGTGAGGTAAGCCAAGCTCTTCACAGTTCCGGGTCCTGCCCTCTTCCAGAAGCTTCCTCATCTCTTTTCACTTTGCTGCACAGATTTTATACTCCAAAGAAAATGCAGTTTCCCAACACACCATGATCTTCCTTACCTCTGAGCTTTCAAACACGCTGTGCCCCTATCAAGAGTAGCTTTGCTGGGGCACCTGGGTGGCTCAGTGGATTAAGCCACTGCCTTCAGCTCAGGTCATGATCTCAGGGTACTGGGATCGAGCCCCGCATCGGGCTCTCTGCTCAATGGGGAGCCTGCTGCCCCCTCTCTCTCTGCCTGCCTCTCTTGTCTACTTGTGATCTCTCTCTCTCTCTGTCAAATAAATAAATAAAACCTTAAAAAAAAAAAGAGTGGCTTTGCTGGCCTCGAGGTTCCTGCTTGCCCTTCACGACTCAGCTCTCGTGTGTCATCTCCTGGTTCAAGTTCCATATTTCCTTCTCTGGGCCCCTGGGATGTAGCACATACTTCCCTTGCGTGTGTCACATGGCATGCTAACTAGTCATCTATCTGCTACATCATTCTACCACTGGACTGTGAGCTCCACGAGAGGAGAGACCAAGTCTTCTTTATCTTGGGTCCCTAGAGAGCCTAGACCTGAGTCTGGCCCAGGACGGGTGCTTCAGCATCTGCTGAACTGAATGGGAAGGTTTTTTGATTCCAATCCTGGGCCTTATTCATTCACCACCGCATTTGTCTCCCAGCCCTGCTCAGGCTGACATGCTGCCAAAACCAAGTGCAGGGCTGGTCATCCGGTCCCCCCAGCCCTTGTGGGACTCACCACATTTCCCAAGCTGGGATGCCTTTCCTCTGTCATGATGTCACACCCATCCCTACTTTCTTGTGGGTCCTCAACTCCAGTGTGCCATGGGCCCGGACCAGAAAAAGGTCTTCAGGTCCTGAGTCCAAGCAGGGACCCAGAGTGTTCTAGTTACCTGTCTCCCCAGTTCCCTGTCACCTGCCCTCTCTTCCCTCAAATGTAACCACTAGCCTGACACCTAACACTATCGATGTGTTGTTGCAGTGTTTCTATAAGCAGAATCACACAATACACCCCTTTCTGAATCTGGCTTCTTTTCACTCAACCTCATGTTTATGAGAGCCGTTCGTGTTGTCGCATGTAACAGCCCTGTCTTCATGTTCATTGCTGCCTAATATTCCATTAGAAGAATAGTCCATGATCTGTTTATCCATTCTACCTTTGATGGGCATTTAAGACGTTTCTGCTGTTTGATTTTTATACATGAGGCTATTATGGACATTTTGAAGTTTCATGGTGCGCAGACACGTGCATTTCTTTGGGGGGAAACCTAGGAAAGGCATTGCCGGGTCCTAGGGCAAGCAAGTGGTCAGCTTTAAAGATATTGCCACTTGTCCAATGTGGTGGCAAAACATTTTCTTTTAATTAAAGAGAAAGTTTAAGTCTACATAAACATCTTTCATACAAGGTGGTGGCTGATAATAGTATTTGACCGCAAGTAGGGGAACAGGGTGTTTAAAGGATGTGGATAGAAGATACTTAAGTTTCACTCAGCACTCCTTATATAGTTGGAATTTTGAAGCTAAAGTCAAATTTAGTGCCTTTTTTTTTTTTTTTTAATTAAGAGAGAAGAAGAAAGGGGAGAAAAGTCCATATGATTTTCAAATACCTTCTTGGGGTCTTTGTAATAGACCCCTTGGTCTCCACTCATCCCCACATCCCCATCTAAAAGTGACCTTCCCGGGGCGCCTGGGTGGCTCAGTGGTTTAAGCCGCTGCCTTTGGCTCGGGTCGTGATCTCGGGGTCCTGGGATCGAGTCCCGCATCGGGCTCTCTGCTCAGCAGGGAGCCTGCTTCCCTCTCACTCTCTCTGCCTGCCTCTCTGCCTGTGATCTCTCTCTCTGTCAAATAAATAAATAAAATCTTTTAAAAGTGACCTTCCCTACCCCACCTCTCTGTTCTTAATACAGGAAGTTACGAGGGAACAGAGCACCTAGTCTGAGGAGGGACGCTGTCCCCACCAGGAAGGAGGACCCAACAGGCTGTAAGGAGCAGGAATTGCAGAGCCCAGGAGAGGACAGAAGAGGCCAAACAATAGAAGTGGATGAACAAAGAGAGCTAATCACACCCAAAATTCCCAAGGAGACACCGAAGGGAGGTGTGGTCTGGATTGGAGATGATCTGGAAAGACTTGCCAATTAGGAAGGGTTCCAAAGGCAGGGTGACAAAGGGAATGGGAAGAAAGGGAACACCACCCAAAAGTGTGGGAGGAGGTGGGAGGTGCACATATGTGGACTGTGGGGCATTGGTCCCCTCCCCCTGCTCACTCAGAAACTTCCACTCACACTTTAACTCACACTCCACCTCAACCCGGAGAACACTGAGCACCCCTCATCCAAGGACACCACCTTCCTCCCACCCCTCAGTCAAGGGCCCACCTGCACCTCTGACCACAGCCCGGAGGAAGTGGCTGCTGAGCTGGGCTTAGGGGAGGGAGTCAGGGCCTCTGCCTGCATCTGCTTCTCTGAGAAGGGCTGAGCAGGGGAGGTGACTAGCGCATGCGTGGGGCACCTTCTTCCCTCATTTGCTCCCTGGCTCATTCCATGCTACAGGCCAGATTCAGGCTCAGCATGAGGGACTGGGGACCCAGGGGTGAAGAAGACACAGTGCTCTGTGGTTCCATGTGATTTTAGAGAGGGCAGGAGGGACCCCCCAAATAATGCTTTCCCTCTAAATGACAAATTTTGCAGAAACCTGTGATAGTGCGAACACATTGCTGGGGCCCATCACGGGGTCTGGAAAGTGCAAGACAGACCCTGCAGCCTGAGCTATGTGAGCTTCTCCTCTCAGTAAACCCAACTCACTGTAAGCTAAGGCACTGCCTCTTTTTTTCTTTTTCTTCCTTCCTTCCTTCCTTTCTTTCTTTCTTTTTTTAAGATTTTATTTATTTATTTGAGGGACAGTGAGTGAGAGAGAGCACAAGCACCAGACGACCTGGGACGAAAGCAGATGCTTAACCAACTGAGCCACCCAGGTGCCCCCCTAAGGCATTGTCTCTTAGAAGTGCAGATATTAAGGAAAGGAACCAGTCCTCAGGGTATGGCTCAAGGGAAGGGTGCTGGGCACTGAGGGTGGGCATTCTGACAGGAAAGGGGTAGGGGTCCAGGAGGGGGAGGACCAGGGAAGATGGCAGTAAGAGAAGGTAGCTAAGGCTCCTTCCCCACCCTTTAAAGATTTTTTTTTTAATTTTTTATTTATTTGACAGAGAGAGATCACAAGTAGATAGAGAGGCAGGCAGAGAGAGAGGAGGAAGCAGGCTCCCTGCTGAGCAGAGAGCCCGATGTGGGACTCGATCCCAGGACCCCGAGATCATGACCTGAGCCGAAGGCAGCGGCCTAACCCACTGAGCCACCCAGGCGCCCCCTTCCCCACCCTTTAGAGCACAGAGGTCATTGCTCACAGTGAATCTGCCTCCCTCTTTGGAGCCAACAGGAGTCACCCGCCCTGCCACCCCCCCAGCTTTCCCAGCAGTCAGGAAAGGGTGGAGCTTCCCTCCACCTGGGGTGCCTTATGAAGAGAGAGCAAGGTCCCAGGAAGGGGACAGACTCATTCTACACCAACCCTGTGTGGACTTTCCCGCTCCGGGTTTCCATTTTCACTCTTTTTCAGTGCAAACGTTGGAATAAATCAACTTATACCAACGAAAGGCTTATGGAAGCCCAGGGTGTCCCAAAGTCTTCTTAACCAGGGTCTTTTAGTCAAAGGAGTTGATGGTATCTCTTTCCATGTCAGTGCCTTATTACTTCAACAAATTAAATAATCACTTTTCTCACCCTGAGGCTTTCTAATTATGACACAAAAACTGTAAAATAGAAGCTTGATAAATTTACTTCCCCAAAAGTGTTTTTTTTATTTTCAAATTTCTGTGTGGTAGATGCTATCATAAACAAAACCAAAGGACAAGCAAAAAACTTGGAAAAGAATTTGCGGTTAACATCATAAACAGATAGTTAATTTCCCTAATATATATAAAGAGCTCCCACAAATCAATAAGAAAAAAGCCCAACAACCTTCAATAGAAAAAAAAGAGTAAGCAAAGGACATCAACAGACAATCCACAGGGAGAAAAAGTTTGAATGGCTCAAACATTTGAAAAGATGCCCAGTTTCACCTGCAATGAGGGAACTGCATATTTAAACAAGCACCAACATACAGTTTCTACCTACAAACATCAAACATTTGTCCGTATACTGATTTGGCAAAGATATGTAAAAACAACACTCAGATCTTTCTGCTGAGCATGTAAATTGGAAAAAATCCACTGGAGAACAATTTGGCTACAGCCCTCAGAATTATAAATGCACATTCATTTGACCCAGCCATCTCACTTTGCTTTTGTAGTTTTTGCATTTGAAACCACCTGACCATATTACCTGTTCAAAAGTAAATTGGAACAAATTAAAAACTTCTCCCTAGGGAGGTATGAGAGCCTACTAGGGGAGCCCACAATCTTTGTGGCTCAGTGGGGGTGAAGCCTCTTATTCAGCTACGGGAGATAGTTGATGTCTGTTTTTTGACCATTAAACAAACTTAAACCGTTTTCAGATACTGTCGTTTATTGTTTTATCTCTCTACGATGGCTGGTTGGTTTGGAAGAGGAAGGAGAAAAATTACTGATTCTAGAGTACAACCACCCAGTATGGGCTTTGGCAATTTGCCTCCCAGTGCTCATCAGCAGATCTGTAATTTGCATTCATCTGATCAAAATTATTTTTAAAGCACAACAAGCTGTCCTGGGCTCTTATTATTGAACAATATTAAAATGAAACAAAAAAAGGGCTGATTCTTTCCAACCTGGCTGTGTTTTTATTGGAAATGGAGGCTATGTATAGCCTCCCTGTGTTATGTGTGCAGACACACTTAGGAAAAGCAGTCTGAGGGATGCCTGGGTGGCTCAGTTGGTTGATCATCTACCTTTGGCTCAGGTCATGATCCAGGGGTCCTGGGATTGAGCCCCAGGTCGGGCTCTCTGCTAAGCGGGAGCTTGCTTCTCCCTCTGCCTCTCTCCCTGCTTGTGTTCTTTCCCTCTCAAATAAATAGGCAAAATCCTTTAAAAAAAAAAAAAAGGGTGGGGGTGGGGGTGGGGGTGGGGGAGTGACCTGAAACCTTCTCTCCCATCAATCATGTGCAAACCAAGACTTGAAACATATGATGAGGTCGGGGCACCTGGGTGGCTCAGTGGGTTAAGCCGCTGCCTTTGGCTCAGGTCATGATCTCAGGGTCCTGGGATCGAGTCCCGCATCGGGCTCTCTGCTCAGCGGGGAGCCTGCTTCCCCCTCTCTCTCTGCCTGCCTCTCTGCCTACTTGTGATTTCTCTCTGTCAAATCAATAAATAAAATCTTTAAAAAAAAAAAAAAGAAACATATGATGAGGAACCAGATGATTCTTCATGATGTGAAATACAAGAATTCCACATGTTATGTCCTGAAAACAGTTTTCTGCAATTGAAAATACTATCAAAGTCACTTTTAAATACTTTCAGTCCCTAACGGACACACACTATAACTTGTCATTTTGAATTTGTCTGACAAAGCATGCTTTTCCTTAAGTAGTAAGCTCACTTACCTTGGAAAACCTCAAAATTAGTCCTTATACATTACAAGTATTTAAAAGAATTCTACAATATAGCTGTAATAATACATTTCAAAGATGTTTCAGTTAAAAAATGAAAACACTGCTTTAAAAAAAAGTGCTGAACGGACCATTTAAAAATATTTCAGGCAATTCCCAACATTATACATTAGTGTCGAGGGTGTCGGAGACTTTTGAATAATTGAGACGGCAGACGTCAGCTGTGTTTTTGTTGGCTTCCGAGACCTAACAGCCAGATGTGTCATCGCTCAGCATCTGGGCTGCCCAAATACTGACCCCTGGGGAAGCACCTAAAGGCAGCCAGGCAGGAGTTAAACATTTCCTTGTAGATACTCCCTATCTGCAGCAATTTATAAGTTATCTTGATCTCGCTTGAGCCTTGTGAAACTTCTATTATCTCTATTTATCTACTATCTACCTATCTACCTGTCTTCTGCTACCCGTCATCTATCCATCTATCTATCTATCATCTATCATCTGTTTGTCTATCTATCGATCTAGTTTTTCCCACTTTACAGATGAAAATACTGAGGCCCAGGGAAGTTTACGTCATTTGCCTGAAGTCACACAGGTGTCAAAGCCAGGTTTACAGCTCTCCTTGACCTGTCACTTAGAGGTAACTAGAACAGTCCCAGCTCCTCCCCGCCCCCCACCACTACAGACACCCACCCCCACACTCCTCACCCCCTTTGCATTTGAGGACAAACCTGGTGCTTTTGTGATAAAATGAGCTCAGAGCAATGATGGGTGGGGTCTGGGAGGCAGTTGGAGGCTGAAGTGTGGTTGGCCTGTATCTCCCTTAGTGGGGGGCCAGGAGCGGGGGGCCAGGAGCAGAGGGCCTGGGGGCAGAGGGCATCAAAGTCAGCAATTGCAATTCTGCTCCATGAACAAATAAATGGCTGATGCTTAGCAATCATCTGTGCCTGAGGGGGCCAAAGCCCCTGGAAAGCTACTTGACTGGGCCCCGTTAATGTTTAAGCACTGGGGTGCTGGTAAGGAGTAAGTAAGTGTCGGGGGTGTTCAGGTGCAAGAAGCATGGAAAGGGAGACTTTAACCCTAAGGCTGAGTAGTCTCCTCTCCCTGTCCACTGCCGTCACAGGCCTCAAAGGTCAGGAAAGGGCTGCCTGGGTCAGGCTGGGCCCCACCCCAGGAGCAAAGGGGAGGAGTGAGAGACCCTAGAGTCCAGGAGCCCCCTCCCCTCTCTCATTTAATCGGGGTCAGTTCAGTCGGTCCTAGGCACTGAATTGGGGCTTAGGCGGTTCCTTTCTGGGGGTCATACTCTTCTGGGTTTGTAGCTGTCTGACTTTATTCCTCCCCATTCCTTCACCACCTCCTAACAGGGCCACTCCATGGGGCTCTGCTTCCCCGGTCGATCTCAGTCCCTCCCAAGCATGGAACCACTGATCCCTGAAGGGTCTAACTTCCGCTGGGCCAGCCAAGTGGAAAACAAGAGTGAGTGCAGCTGAATCATAGGGAAAGGCATCCAAACAGGACCAAGGTCCCAGGCCTGCTCTCCCCTTGGTGGAGGACACTGGGCTTCCCAAACAGGGTTGCTGTCAACTGGGAGCCCTTGTCTTAAACCACCAGGACCCTTGGCAACCAACAGCTTCATCACCACCATCTGAAGGCTGGGCAGGGTATTGTACAAGTGGAATCTGAAGTGGGCAGCTTGCTGCGCAAGTGGGATTTCTTTCCAGGGTTTCTGTCCATCGTGGATTTAAAGCAGTTCCTCTGAGCACTGGGAGAGCTCTTAGCCCTATGTGGAGAGTGAAAGCTGCCATTGCATATCCACTCTCACTTTCTTCCTTACTATACTGGGAGGTATTGTGGGAGGTGATGAGGTACCCAGCTTAAAACAGACAAATAAACATTTCCCAGACTCCCTTTCACTGCAGGATGGCTGATGATGCACTGATGGTGAGGGAGGGGGAAGGTTTCAGGGGAAATGCAGTGAGCATCCTAATTGAGCTGACAGGTGCCTTTTGCCCTATCTCCCTCCTTCCTCAAACTTGGTTGTGCTGGCTGGAGCTCCAGCTGCTCTCTTAGACTATGAGGTGACCCAAAAGATAAAACCCACACAAAGGATGGAGAGACACACAGCTGGAAGGAGCCTGGGACATCACGACAACACGGAGCTGATGCTGAAACTCTAAACACTAGCTTATCTATGGAGTTCTTCTACAGGAGAGAAAACAAAGCTCTATCTTATTAATTCACTATCATTTTCAATCTCTCTTACTAGCAGCCAAATGCAATTCCTAACTGAAACTTTGAGCTTCCCTAAAATTCCCTCCAAATGGACATAGGGTCCCATTCTCCAAAGATCTCAGCCAAGAGGGGATGATGCATTGTGGTCTTTGGGCATTGGGCGGGATGGACTGGGGGTAGGAGCAGTGCAGACAGAATGTGCTCTACGTGCTCAAGCCTGAGACACCGTCTACCCTCATGGCATCATCCTCAACAAATGGTGGGGTGTGGGGGAGGGGGTGAGTCCTCATCGCTCCGTTGTCAGAAACAAAACAAAAGCCCTTAGAATCATGGTGGACTTTCTATCCTGGGTCTGTAAAGATCAGCTTCTCCTTGCTTGCTCACCCTTCCAGAAGCTTTCTGGGCTGACCAACGAAGAGCCAGTAAGTCTCCCAGTTATCACCGCTCTGTGGTATCTATTGGAAGCAGATGCCCCTGATTGCCTGCCTCACATGCCCTCCAGGCACGGGTCTGCTTGCAGCCGCAGCTATGGTGGACAGTCCCATGGAAGCTGCTCTCTGCCCCAGGACTTCCCCCAATATCTCAGCAGCCAGCTTGAACTGTGCTCAGGCGGCACAACAGGAATTTGATCTGGGCTCAAGTGGTCCTTAAGCTGGGGCTCTTTGCCCTGGCTACAGCAGGATACCCTGGAAAGCTTTGGAAAAGAAACCCTGCCAGGTTCCCATTCCCAGTTGCCTTTCTTGATGCCTGGAGTTCAAGTCTTAGTCTTTGGAAAGTTCCCTGGGGATTCTAAAGGTCATGCAGGCCCAAGAGCCACTTTTCTGAGGCACATTTGATTCCCTCAGCAATTAGAGTTACTTATTGTTGACCTCGAGGCTGGAGGGTCAATTTCTTTGAGCCTCATTTGAAAAACGGGTATAAAAATACTTAGTCTGTCTACCTCGCTAGGCCAATAGGATACTAATGGTTACCCAAGCTTCCCTCTCCTTCCCTGCTCCTCGGTCTCTCCTCCTTACAGGAGGGTGAGTGGGTGGGGCAGCCAAGGGAGGAAGACCATGAGAGTTAAGGGTTTGCACAGAACCATATGTCTGACTGGAGAGAGCTCAGCTCAGAGAGTGTGGGCACAGGAAGTAAATACATTGGGGATAATGAGAGCTAAGTTTCTCACTGTCAGAGACGTGCTTTGCCAGCACGTGGAGAGAGGGAAAGCTAGAAGGATCTGGGGCTTCAGGGTTGGGATAGGAAGTATGGGTATGAGCTCATGGTTTTAAAATACATTCACACAGGAGTACCTGGGTGGCTCAGCTGTTAAGCGTCTACCTTCGGCTCAGGTCATGATCCCAGGATTCTTGGATCAAGCCCCACGTCAGGTGCCCTGCTCAGCAGAAAGCCTGCTTCTCCCTCTCCCACTTCCCCTGCTTGTGTTCCCTCTCTAGTGTGTCTCTCTCTGTCAAATAAATAAATAAAATCTGTAAAAAAGAAAAATAAATAAAATACATTCAAACAGATAGATACTGAAAGAGTTGTGGATGTCTCTGCATTAGGTATTATGTGTGTATGTATGCATTGTATGTATAAACAGTCAGAACTCACTTTTATTTAGATATTAAAAAATACATACAACGTTGTATCAGTTTCAGGGGCACAATATAATGACTTGATATTTGTACATATTGTGAAATAATCACCACAATAAGTCGAGTTAACCTCCGTCACCACAGATAGTTACAAATTTTTTATCTTGTGACAAAAACTTTCAAGATCTCTTCTCATCGATTTTTCCTTTTTTTTTTTTTTTTGGTTTTTTTGTTTTTTAGAGAGAGAGGGAATGTATGTGGGGGTGGGGTCAGAGGGAGGGAGGGAGAGGGAGAGAGAATCTTAAGCAGGCTCCGTACCCAGCACAGAGCCCTATCCAGGCTTGGTCTCATGACCCTGAGATCAGGACCTGAGCTGAAATCAAGACTTGGACACTTAACAGACTGAGCCATGTAGGCGTCCCAAGCAACTTTCAAATATGCAATACAGTGTTATTAACTATAGTCACCATGTGGTATATTACATCCCTGGGTCTTATTTATTTTATAGCTGGAAGTTTGTACTTCCTAATACTTCTCATCTGTTTTGCCCACCCCCTGTGCCCTACCTCTGGCAATGACCAATCTGTTTTGTCCATCCATGAACTTGGGGGTTTTGCGGGGTGTTTTTGTTTTTTGAGATGCCACACATAAATGAGATCATATGTTGTTTGTCTTTCTCTGTTTGACTTATTCCATTTAGCATAATACCCTCTAGGTCCATCCACGCTGTCATAAATGGCAAGATTTCCATTTTTTTCTATAGCTGATAATATTCTAATATTTCACATGTATATAAAACAACTCCTCATCCACTCATCCATCGTTGATGGACACTTGGGTTTCTTCCATATCTCAGCTACTGAATAATACTGCAGTAAACATGGGTTTGCAGATATCTTTTTGAGTTAGTGTTTTCGTTTTCTTTGGATAAATATCCCGAGGTGAGATTGCTGGATCACACAGTTGTTCTATTTGTAATTTTTTTGAGAACCTCCATACTGTTTTCCATAGTAGCTGCACTCATTTCCATTCCCTCCAACAGTGCACAAAGGGTTTGCTTTTCTCCACAACTTTGTCAACCCATGTTGTTTCTTGTCTTTTTTGATAAGGGCCATTCTAACAGGTGTGAGATGATATCTCCCTGCAGTTTTGATTTCCACTTCCCATTTCCCCGGTGATGTTAAGCAACTTCTCATGTGCCTGCTGGCCATCTGTATGTCTTCTTTGCAAACATGTCTGTTCAGATCCTCTGCCCATGTTTAATCAGATTGGTTTTTGGCTATTGAGTTGTATGAGTTTTGATCCTTATTATTCCATATTTGCAAACGCACCTACTCACTAAAATGTATTTGCAACCCGAAAGTAAACACTTGGAGCACTTTTGAGGTTACGGACCTGCACAGAGAGGTAAAAAATTTTAGTTTGTCCCGGTGAGTGTCTCAGCTGAGGTCAACAAGGAATGCTTCGTCTCCTTGTTTCAACTCTCATGCTGTCAACAAGTGTCCTTGTCATGGTCTATTTAGGGCCACCTTGTTCTCATTTTGGTACTTTCTGTTGGTGTTGCTATTTAAAACAGAGCCCGAGCATAGAGCTGAAGTGCGTCTAGTATTGCGCAGGTAGGAAAGCTGCCATGTGTCTCATGGAGGAAATACATGTTAGACAAGCTTTGTTCAGGTACAAGTTATAGAGCTGATGCCGGTGCATTCAATGTCCATGAGTCAACACTATCTATTAAATAAGATGTCTTTAATAATATTTTTAAAAGATTTTACGTATTTATTTAACAGAGAGAAACACAGCAAGAGAGGGAACACAAGCAGGGAGAGTGGGAGAGGGAGAAACAGGCTTCCCACAGAGCCCGACGCCAGGCTCAATCAATCCCAGGACCCTGGGTTCATGACCTGAGCTGAAGGCAGCCGCCCAATGGCTGAGCCACCCAGGCACCCCAATAAAGTGCCTTTAAACAGAAACACACATAAAACAAGGTTATGTATTGTTTGGTAGAAATGCGACCGGAGGCTCACAGGAGCCTAACCTTGTATTTCCTCTAAGAGCAATGGTTCAGTGCTCACTAATTCAGTGTTGGCGAACTTTATAAAATACAATCACTGTGAATGAGAGTGGCTGTATATACATGTATGTCTTAGCTCTATCTTTTCAGAGGGTCTAGAAGTAATGAGTAATGATGTCCCTTGCACAACTCACTGAGCACCCAAATCTTGGTTTCTAAATACCACCCTCCACTAAAAGGAACCAGAATTCCTTGTAGAAGTGGCTGATTCCAAGGCTGGAGCAGGGAGAGGACAAGTGAGCCTGGAATGCTTTAGTGCACCACACACTAAGGAAATGCTGCACTATAGAAACATGGCAAAGGAGCCAGCCTGAAGGGGGTCTATCTGGCTCAACTTGGGAAAATTTAAACACTAAAATAAATAATAATTTTAATGCATTTCAACCGATTAAATAAAATAGGAATCCATGAGCCCATTCTGACATAAACAAACAAACAAACAAATGGGGGAGAGAGGAAGGTTTTCCTTGTAGTTGAATGCCAACCAACAAATGGTAGACAGAATGCCAAAAATGGAAACGTTCCCATTTGGCAACCGAGGTAGTAGTGTTTGACTGAGGAGTTGTCAACAGATGTTAAAGCTGGTAGGCAGAGGTTCGATGAGGATCAGGAGATTGGCATAGTGTTAATTACTACACAGAGATGGTGACTGTGTGGGGTGGGAGGCTGGCACACATCGACCAGACCACAGGATGAAGGCACAGAATCCTATCTGTGGTGTTTCTGTCAAGAATGAATAAGTGACCTGGGGCTACTCAAGAGAAAACATCAGAGGCACCAAATTGAAGGTCATCCTACAGCACAGAAGGCCTGAACTCTTTAGGTCTGCTAAGGACACAAAGGTCAGGAAAGATGGAGAAACTTCTAGACTGAAGATGGTTGAGACATGACAACTAAATGCAATGCACTGTCCTGGATTCTATCCTGGACCACGAAAGGAAAGAGACATGGGCAACATTTGAACAGAGTCTGTGGACCGAATGGCAGTCTTTACGTATGTCTGTTCCCTTATCTGGAGAGCCGTAGAGTGATTCATACGAGAGTTGTTTTGTTTTGGTTTTTTTGTTTTTGTTTTTGGTTTGTTTGTTTGGTTTTTTTTTTTTTTTTTTTTTTTTTAGGAGTGATGGGCATTACGTCTGCAGCTTGCTCTTAAATTCAGAGAAAGATCAGTGGGTGGATATAAAGGGAGAGGGCGACAAAGCAAATGTGGTGAAATGTTAAAGAATCTGGGTGAAGGGATAAGGGAGTTCTTAGTATTGTTCTTGCAACATTCTTATAAATTTGAAATGATTTCAAAATAAATTTTTTTTTTAAAGAGTGGACCAAAATGTTTCGGAAAATACGGAGAAGGTAAGAAGTGGACTGTTGTTATACTCTTTTTTTTTTTTTTTGAATGTGGGATTATTCCAAAAGGGTGTGCCCTGTGTGTGGGGGTGGTGGGGGTGTTGCCACGGAGTGTGTGCTTATTTATTTTCCATCCCCCAGATTAACCCCTTGCCCCCACGGCAACAAGTGATACAATCTGCACTGGGAGGAGGGAGGGGCCACACCTGGGCAAACACCAAGCCTGGGCTCAGCTGGGATGAAGCCGGCACCCAAGTGTTTATGACTCTTCATGCCTTATCACCCCTTCCTGTCACAACTGAGTGCTCCCCCGCCATCTGTTTATACAGACACTCATAAAACATACAGCCACATGCCTGGCTTGCTCAGAGTCTTGGGAATATCGATACAGTGACACTGGCTAGAACAACTTGTTTCCCACTTCCCCAGCACAGTATGTCCACCCCCTCCATCTCAGATTGGACGGAAGACCCCCAAAAAGACAGTGAGTTCATGGTGGGGTGGGATTGATGGCAAGCCAATGCTATAGGTATTGATTATGGGCCGTAAAGGGGTAAGATCTGACACTGGGCAGTGAACAGGCATTTATTTAAGTGATAACAGTGTAGGAAGAAAGCCATTGGGCAGAGAGAGGTGAGAAAAAGGAAGGGCACGGTCAGACGACCACCACCGCCCTCGTCATCATCATCACCACCATCCTCATCATCATTGTTATGGGTTGAGTGGTGTCCTTCCCAAAACATTCAAGTCCTAACTCCCAGGGCTCAGAAATGTGACTTTATCTGGAAAAAGGGTCTTTGCAGATGATCACGATGAGGTCATTAGGGTGGGGCCCTAATTCAATATGACTGGTGTCCTCGGGAAATCTGGACACAAAGGGAGACAAACACACACTGGGAGAATGCCATGGGAATGTGTAAGCAGAGATCAGGGTGATGGGTCAGCAAGCCAAAGAACGCCGAAGGTTGTCAGCAAACCACTGGAAGCTAGGAGAGAGACAAGGACCTGAGTCTTTCTCCTACTTTCGGAGGGGCCCAGCTTTGCCAACACCTGCAGCTGAGGCCTGCACAGACCGTGAGCCAATGAACTTCTGCTGGTTAAGCCACCGGTGTGCGGTACTTTGCGACAGCAGCTCCAGGAAATGCATACAATCTCCGTTACCATCAGCAGCAGCATCACTGCCCCCCCCCATCATCGTCATCACCACCATCCTCATCCTCATCGCTGTCATCTAACTCAGATGAGGCTAAGCACATGCCATTGCTGCTCTGAGCCCTTTGTTGATACAAACTCATCTAAGCCTCACAGCAGGAGGCAGGCGCTAGGATGATCCCCATTTTCCAGAGAATATGAAAATCAAGCTCAGAAAGGTCAGATCATCTTCCCAAGGCCACACAGCCAGAAAGGGTCTGTGCGGTGGCTTCGGCACTCCCCGAGGACTGTTCCTTTCCTCTCCTCTCAACAGCCACCCCCCTCTTTAGCCTTTGGCTAGTGGGAATGGGTCCCATCTCACCTCCTCCAGCCGGAAGCCTTCAACTGAGCAAATGCTGCCGCATCGTTCCCATGCTTCACAGGTGCTGAAGCACCCACAGGAGCACGTGGGCATCATGTACTGGGGACATGCCAGGCAGGAGTCCTACCCCCAGTCCTGCTTTGCTCTTTGCCCTTAGAGTGCCTGTGTCCCCGCAGACAAGACCGGCCCGGTCCTGATGCCAGCAACCATCGGCAGAGGTGTCAATCACCTTTGGATACAGTCTGCAGGTGGATTATGACGGGGTTTTATTGCTTCAGTTGATAACCAGGGATATTAGCCAGGAATATGGTAACCGTGACTCAGAAGGAAATCAGTCTGAGCTGTGTACAGGTATTCTCGATGACTATTGGAAACGGCGCAGGGTGTCCGGATTTCC
Organism: Meles meles; assembly: GCF_922984935.1. Lineage (NCBI taxonomy): Eukaryota > Metazoa > Chordata > Mammalia > Carnivora > Mustelidae > Meles > Meles meles. The sequence goes on along the minus strand of NC_060070.1, from coordinate 87,920,726 downwards.
ATGAGCAGGGAGTGCATACCGTTCTCCACATTTCCCACTGCTTCCCATTGTGCCTAGCACCATTCTCAGCACATTCTCAGCGGAGGTGCCTGGGTGGTTCTGTCGGTTAAGCAGCTGTCTTCAGCTCAGGTCATGCTCCCAGGGTCGTGGGATGGAGTCCCGCATTAGGTTCCTTGCTTAGCGGGGAGGCTGCTTCTCCCTCTCTGGCTCCCCCACTGCTTGTACTCTCTCTGTCTAATAATAAATAAAAGCTTAAGCAACAACAAAAATGATTCTATTGATGTTTTGGTGAACCCACCCAGAGCCCGTAATCTTTTTTTTTTTTTTTTTTTTTTTTTAATTTACTTGTCCTTCTCCCATCCCTTCCCATCTGTTTCCTAATACTTACTCCTGGAAAGGGTCAGTCATGATCAGTTTCCAAAACTGCAATAGGGTTCTCAGGTTTGGGCTATAGTTGGTACTCTTACAGCCTTGTGTCCAGCTGTTGCAGAACCTACAGCTCCTTGCAGGGCAGAACGTGCAGGTGCTGGCAGACTGCAGGTGTTTATAGAACCTGTGACTTTTTGCAAAGCCTATAGCTGTTCACAGATCCCACAGATGTTTGCAGAACTCCCCCCTGTTTGCAGAGCCTGTCATCTGTAAATGTTTAAAAAATTTTAAACCACAGTTTAAAACTGTAATTTCTTTAAAATACACAGCTGTTTGAAGAGCTTGAAGGTGTCTACAGAGTCTGTCATTGTTTGTAGACTGCAGCTCTTTCTGGAGCTCTTTGTTATTTGCAGATCTGTAGGTGTTTGAAGAATTTGTTGGAGGTGATCAGTACGCCTGCTGGATGCTTGGTTTCTGGCAGAGCTTTCCTTTCTGAGCTAACAATGGACAACTTATTAACACCCAAACTATGTGCCCCGTGTGATGCCCAGAGATTTGAAGGACACAGGATTTTTTGAAGAAAGGTCCCTGGAAGAAGAGGTGGTTTTCCACACATTTGGAGGAAAATCACAGAGTGTACATGGACAGGAGAGCAACCCACAACAGGGGCCCAGAGTTGGATGGCTGTGAGCTACTCCAGGATCAGCCCAATTGGTCTCTGCATGCACCTGTTCCAGAACAGCACAGCTATAGTTCACGCAGACCCCTCCCATGCTGTACCCCATCCCCACCCCATGCCCACAGCCTTTAAGCTGCACTCTACCCTCTGCATCGTACCAAATTACGCAACTCTCTGTCCTTCCATTCCCTCATGAAAACTCTTTTCTCTCGGGGTCCTGATCCTGGCGAACACTCCAGGAGAATCGGGAATAAATGTGCTGCAAGTTCTTAACCACTGGGATGTGCTACTGTGAAGGGACGGTCACATTTTGCAGTAAGAACTGCAGAGGCTGCCATGCCTTCACCCAGCAGCATGCCCCCTGATGGTGAGATCTGGGGCACACTGGCAGGCAGCAGGCATTAATGGGGTGCCTGGCAATCTGGCTGCCTGCGGGGAAGGCTTGCCCTGCAGGTGCGCCCCACTTTTTGGCCACAGCTGTAGTCTGATTGAATCTCTGCTAATCAAATCCTCTTCTCCAAGTGACTCATATGCCGATTTCAGAGTAAGGACGCACCTGGAATGAGAAGTGGTTCCAGTCCAGGCATGAGCTGAAGGATGGTTCAGCTGGGTCACAGCAGTGATTTTTATTGAACAGAAAGATCTGCCTCCTCTACGTGTTCCTATGTGTTTGTTCTCTTAAATATCAACTTGGACTCTGACTCAGTGGGGGTAACTGATAGTTGTTTCAGTTCCAGTGTTCTGCTCAGAGGCTCATCCAGTTCTCCCCAGTTTCTGTTTGGCCCCTGGAACTGGTTTGCTTCCTTGTCCTGGTGAAGCTCCCTCTTCCTCTCCAAGAGCTCAGAAGCCAGCCACGCTGCTAACATCTTGGGTTTCCAGACCCGGGGCAGGAATGGGCTGTTGATCCACTTGGAAGAAGACAACCACCATCTGGGTGCTGGGACCCCCAAATTTGTCTCTTCAAATTCCCAAATTCCTAGTCCTTTGGTCTCACTGCCCTCTGGGCTGATTCTGCCAGTATGCCAAAAGCACCTTCCATGTAAAAAGCCCCAGTGCAAGCTCATTATCAACCCCTCCCCCTGCCGCTCTACTCTCTCCACCTTATTCTCTAGTTTGCCGTGCATCCAGTTGTCCAGATAAAATGCATCCTTTCTCTCTGAGTTTGACAATCCTACCTCCAGAAGGTCCCCCTCTCTCCCCATTCTGCTGACCGTATAGTGTGCCCGTCTCCTCCTTACCAGGGCAAGGCAGCCGCCTCCTCCCCACTGTCACCATCTCCGGTGCAGACCTCGAGGACCAGCATTCCATCCATCATCCAATATTTATTGAGCACCTACAATGTGTGCATCACAAGGGATGCCACTGAGAACAAGATAGACACAGCTATATCTCAAGGAGCTTGCAGTCAGTAGGGTCTTTCTTTTTGTCTGGAAAGAATGCTTCTTTGCTGTTTCATTTAATATTTTCAATACACAAGGAACAGATGTTCATGGAGAAATAACTAGAAAATGAACTCAAGCATAACCAAGGGGGGGGAAATCACTTTTTTATTGAGGTGTAACTGACATAAAACAGTGAATAAGTTTAAGGTGTACTACCTATCAACTTGAAACATTTATATATTGCAACGTGATTACCAATGTAGGGTAGGGAACACTTCTGTCACATGACACAGTTATTGTTTCTTTTTTGAAATGAGAACATTCCAGAGCTAGTCTCTTAAGAAATTTTGTAAAAATTCTTAAACCTCTTAAACCTACCACTCTTTTGAATTTCTACTACCTACCTCCTCCAAATACATTGTTACCCTTTGGCTTTCTTTCCAGACCTTTTTCTCTTTCCTATTCCAATTTTTTTTTTTAAAGATTCTATCCACCCACCTGAGAGAGAGAGAATGAGTGATGAGGAGGGACAGAGGGAGAGAATGAGAGAAGCAGACTCCCCACGGAACAGGGAGCTTGATCCCAGTGCCCTGAGATCCTGACCTGAGCCAAAGGCAGATGCTCAACCAACTGAGACACCCAGGCACCCCTATTCCAATGTTTTTAAACACAACTGATTTTCTTTATACTTCGGATGCATTTCTTTATTCAGCAAATATTTATCATGAAATGCCACCATATGCCGGGCACTGTGTTAGGGACCCGGGATACAGAGATGTACAATCTAGTGGAGGAGACAGACACGGAGCAAGGAATCACACAAATTAATATATGATTCTCAACTGTGATGCTTCTCATGAAGCCAGGATACAGGAAGCCTGAGTGCTTATGATGGGGGCCACTAGCTCTCTTGGGGTCTTGGGGCAGTCAGGGAAGCCTTCTCCAAGGAAGAGTAGCTTGTCAGGATGAAGGGATAGAGAGGAGAGTGTTTGGGGAGGTAGAGACGGAAGATTCTGGAACAGGACTGACTTACCCATTAGCTGTAGCTGGGAGAGTGTCCCAGGCCCACCAGATTACAAAGAGCCCATGAAAACATTTTTATCTTAAAATCAAAAGAAAAGAGACAAACTTTTCAGTTGAAGAAAATGTTTTAAATATGATATTCATGTATTGGTCTTTATATTAATACCTTTGTAAGATATCACTTATAGAGAAAGGGACCCACACAGGCTTAACTTCCCATGAAAGTCACAAGGTCGTCCTGGCACGGAGGGTGGCTGGGTCCCACGTGGGTAGGCTGGGAAGACGGTAGGCGATGTGACCAGAGAGGAAGGTGAAGACTGGATTGATTGAGGCCACGGTAGGAACACGGGACTTCATCTCAAGCCTCAGGAAAACAGAGAAGCGACAAGATTCTTTCGGCATTTTCATCCCTAACAAGAAAATGTTTCTTTTTAAGCCACAATATCCTGTTACACCTTAAAAATGTTAACATCTGGTAACGAATAACAGTGATGGTGGCACGACATTGTGAATGTATTTAATGCCACTGAAGTGTACATTTAAAAACAGGTTAGGGGAGCCTGGGTGGCTCAGTCAGTCAAGCATCCAACTCTTGATTTCAACTTGGGTCATGATCTTAGTGTTGTATGATCGAGCCCCGAGCCCTGTGTGGATGGACTCTGTGCTCAGTGGGGAGCGTGCTTGAGATTCTGTCTCTCCCTCTACCTCTGCCCCTCTCCCCCACTCTCTCTCTCTCTCAAGTAAAGAAATCCTTAAAAAAATAAATAAATAAAAATGGTTAAAGCAATCAATTTTATATTATGTATACTTTACCATAATAAAAAAAAAAAGGAGGTACCAGATAGCCATTGGGGTGGGGGAGGAGGGACAGATTAATACCGCCCACCCCCCAGGTAAAAGCCTGGCTCTGGAGGGATTGGGACAGGTTCTGGAGGAGAGAAGCTCCCTCAGGTCCTGCCCTGTCTAAGTGCTCCAAGGCCTCTGCCAGCAGACCAGCCTGGGTTCCTATCCTGGCTTCCTCACACACCAGATCGGACAAGTCACTGTCCTTCTTGAGCCTCAGTTCCCTCACAGGTAAAATGGGGAGACTAGCCAGGATCACCTTAGAGGGTCACTGTGTAGTACACACCGTCGTGTGTCTCGAGTGCTGAGGGCAGCACCTAGCATATGGCTGGGGGCGGGGGGGAAGTCCACAGGAAGGGTGACTTCCATCATGGCCTCACTTCTGAATAGTCCCCTCCTTGCCCTGAGAGTAAGGCGGAGATAGGGAAGGGGCTGGACCATTCACCCCAATATGGTCACCTGAAGGAAGGTCCGGGAGCGGGACCCCAATCAAGGGTTATTCCAGACCCAGTCAGTTTGGGTCCCTGACACAAGGTTAAGAGGATTGGGGTGGCTGGTTTGAGGAGGGGAGTGCTTTGTGACTGGGATTCCAGTCCCTCAGGGTAGTCAATGAGTTGTAACTTCTGTGTGACGAGTTCTGTCACAAGGTATGGGGCTCCAAGTCCCTGGAGCCCCAGAGCCCGGTGAGCCGTCACTCAGAAACACACGTCTCAGGGCTCTGAGACCAAAGTCCTATGTGTGCGCAAGTTCTGTTTATTGCTCAGCTCACTCATGACACTAGCTCAGAAGGCAGAAATTTCAGGAATCCCAGTTCCTCCTGCCCCTTGGCATCCTCCTCATCCTCCCCTCCCTCCCACCCCCCTCTCATCCAATCCTCAGGCCCCTCTTTCATCTGGTGGACAAGGAGCCAATTGTCTCTGGGATCTTTACATCCCTTGGGAACGGCCACACTGGGGCCCGAAGGGGCTGTCTTAGGCATTGAACAGTGGGTCTGAATGAGGCTTTCTGGGGTTGCTTGGAGCAGCCAACGGCCGAGGGAGGCTAGAGGAGGCAGGCTGGGGGAAAAGCTATGTTCAGGCAATGTGGGAGGGAAGAAAGATTATCACGGATGCTCCAGAATGGAGCAGGTCTGCAAACAGCAGCAGGAAGTAGGGAGTTCCAAAAATATTGACAGGTCCCCAAATCACAAAGCTCCCAACCCCTTCACATCTCCTGAGTCCTCTCTGCCTCTCTCTGCCACTGTTCTTACCTTCCTTCTGGTCCCCACTGTCTCCCCTCCCAGGACTGCTGCTGTCCCCACCTTCAAAAGGACACAGCTGCCTGGGTGAACTCTTGAAAAGGCTGCAGTGATAAGCACCCCTGCCTGCTTAAAATCCTCCCAGGTGGAATGCTTAACCTTATTTTTGTTTCACACACCCCTCTGACTGAGCCGTGAAGCCTGTGGACTTCTTCCTAGTAAAATGTCTTTAAATGCATAAGATGCAACGTGCTGTATTACAAAGGCAACCAATAGTCCTTAAAGATAAAAATTGTGTATAGGAATATATATGCTTTTAAATTAAGGCATTGTAAGTTACAGCAATGGGGCTAAGAAGGACATAATTTTGAAACAATGTTTTGAGATATCTACTGCCATTTCATGGGGTATGAAAATGTGATGTTGGTGATTATCTGTTGTTGACAAAAAGTCTTAAGTGCTCTTAATGCTACTATGTTTATAGCCTGCAGTTGTTATTGAAGGGGACAGTAAGTTTCAGATGGAGACTAACGACTGGGTGGCTTTTGGTTAAGCGGCTGGTTTTTGATTGCAGCTCAGGTCATGATCTCCGGGTCCGGGGATCGGGGATCGAGCTCCTCCACAGACTTCCCGCTCAGCGGGGAGTCTGTCTGAGGATTCTCTCTCCCTCTCCCTCTGCCCCTTCCCCTGCTCATTCTCTCTCTCTCTCTCTTTGTCTCTCTCTCAAATGAATAAATCTTTAAAAAAAAGAATTTCAGATGGAGATTAGTACAAAATAAGTTGTAAAATGTTTCTACATCCAAGTTCACGGAGCCTCTCAATTCTATCCATGGACCTCTTGACTACAGTTAGAACCCTTTGTCATAGCACCCCCTTCCCCTCCCCAGTGCTCCTGAGCGTATGTGCGCATCCATGCACACACACTCTCTCTCTCTCTCTCTCTCTGTGTAGTTCAGGGACTTGGTCTCCGGCTCCCCCTCCCCCAAGCACTAGGCTTGCTGAGTCTCCTGCAGCTGCTCAGTGCACCTCCTTGCTTTCTGCCTTAACGACATTTCTCACTGATCCCCCCACCCAGTCCACCTGGTGAACTCTTACCTAGCTTCTAAAATGACTATCAAGATTAGCTCCTCTTTGAAGTCGCTCTTGACTCTATCCAGATGGAACTGATTCCCACCCCCACTTCTGTAATCCCTGGCTTCCCAACCCAAGGTGGACTTTTACTGCCCTTTTGTCTCCTGGTCATTCAAAGGCCCTTTGGGACAAAGACAGGGCCCATTATGCCGAATCCACAGTGCTCCTTGCAGAGCCTGGCACTTAGTATTTGCTCAAAAGCACATGGAAGAGGGACACCAGGGTTGGCTCAGTCCCTTAAGCATCCGCCTTCGGCTCAGGTCATGATTCCGGGGTCCTGGGATCAAGTCCCGCATCAGGCTCCTGCTCAGTGAGGAGCCTGCTTCTCCCTCTCCCTCCTGCTCTGCCTGCTTGTGCGCGCGCTCTCTCTCTCTGACAAATAAATAAATAAAATCTTTAGAAAAAAAACCATGAAAGAATGGATGAATGCATAAATAAAGGCATGAATATGAGACATTATAAACAGATGCCCAAAGACACTGGCAGGGTCAATATGGGAGTATCATCTCTACGTGCAGAGAACAACTGACCCCATGGACAATTTCTTCTTCTTTCCAAAGCTCCTCTCTGTGTTCAGGGTGACCAGCAAAGGGAGCAGGCTGTAAGAGATCAGCAGGGGCAGCCCACAACATCCAAAAGAAATACTGCAGGCTATGTAGGAAGTTGCTCCCTGCAGGACAGAGAGACAAGAGAGGTAGCCCCAAAGGACCGGAAGGTGCACCCAGTCACTCCCTCAAGAAGCTGGGGAGGGCCTAGGCCAGCAGGGTGAAGATACACAGTACAGAAAGAACCCAGGAGGCTTCAGGGGGAGCCAGAGGTGGTCATGGAGAGGTGGGTGGTGACAGCATTGCTCGGGTCAATGGGGAGCAGCAGCCATGGACTGCAGATTCAGGTCACCCTGTACAAGGTACCTAAAGCAAGTTATTCAACCTCGTCCAGCCTCAGCTTCCTCATATGTAAAATGGGCTAATAACCCCCTGTGGTGTTATTGCAACCATTAAATAAGATAATAATAATAATATGCTTTATTTATCTGCATTACCTCATTTTGTGTTCATTAAATATCTAGCACATAGTGAACACATAAAAAGAGCCTTACTGGGGCGCCTGGGTGGCTCAGTGGGTTAAGCCTCTGCCTTTGGCTCAGGTCATGGTCTTGGGGTCCTGGGATAAAGCCCCGCATTGGGCTCTCTGCACTGTGGGGAGCCCGCTTCCCCCGGCCCCTCTGCCTGCCTCTCTGCCTACTTATAACCTCTCTCTCTCTCTGTCAAATAAATAAATAAATAAATAAATAAAAATTTAAAAATAAAAGAGTCTTACTATCATTGTTATAGGTAAATTTGTAAAGATAGTCAAATTTTGGTGGCACCTAGATGGCCCAGTCGGTTATGTGGCTGCCTTCGGTTTGGGTCACGATCCTGGGGTCTTGGAATCGAGCCCCACGTCAGGCACTCTGCTCAGCGGATGCCTGCTTCTCCCTCTCCCTCTGCCTGCTGCTTCCCCTGCTTGTACTCTCTCTCAAATAAGGAAATAAAATATTAAAATAAAAAAGATAGTCAAATTTGCCTGGTGCCCTGCCCCTCTTTCCACTTACCTTTTTCTTTCCCTTTCTTCTCTTTTTTTAAAAGATTGTATTTATTTATTTGTCAGAAAGAGGGAGCACAAGCAGGGGGAGCAGCAGGCTGAGGAAGAAGCAGACCCCCCGCTGAGCAGGGAGCCTGATTCAGGGCTCCATCCCAGGACTCTGGGATCATGACCTGAGTCGAAGGCAGACGCTTCACCGACTGAGCCACCCAGGTGTCCCTCCATTCACCTTTTCTTCTTCTACTCTCCTCATCAAACAGCTCTGTTCAATCACCCCAAACCTCCCTCCAAGGAGTCAAAGGAGCTGGCTAGTCAGGGGCAGCCTCGGCGGGAGGTGAGGATGGGGTGTCCCTCTGAAACCACCAGAACTTGTGTAAACATTTTGGGGCTTTAGTGCATGGGCGCATTTTTCAGAGGAAATCAGATACTCAAAGTCGTGAAAACAAAACAATAAAAGGGAAAGATCCACAGAAGTAAAGTGTTAGAGTCTTAATGCCACACCCTTCTCATGGAATTAAAAAGAGGTCTTAGGGAGAGGATAACGTGTAACACAAAGGCATGAGTGTCGAATATGGGGTTTCAGACATCGATGCCAGTCAGAGAGAAAGATTTGGGGGTAAATCCCAGAACTCACGCCCTGCTATGTCAACTCTAAAAATGATAAAGAACATCTCTGGGTGACCCCTGAACTGGCCAGACTGGGGCAGGGGGCTTCTTACCGAATTATTTTTCCTGACCACACAGGTTTCAGACATTGTCTGACTACAGTGAAATTCTCATACTGTCCTGCTCCCTTTTTTAGGAAAAGACTTTGAAATGGCAACAGAGATATCTGAAATCTTCCAAGACCAAAAATCCGGCATTGGTGTTTGAGCTCTGTTCTTAACCTACAAGGTCATGTTTTTCCACAGCTTCACAAGCTCTCAGAATGAAGGACATGGAGCTTCAGTATTAAGAGTAACTGAAACCCTGCTGAAGGTTAATTACTGACTAATTCCCGGCCACTTAGTTTCGTCTCTATCCTCAACGGCTGGCTAATCCATGTAACTTCAAATATCTCACCTTGAATTTCCAAGTTCGATTTTCACTGATTTTCCTTGTGTGTGTCTGTGTTTACCTTAAATTTTACAGATAACATAAAATCTACCATCTTGACCATTTTCAAATGGACAGCACAGTAGTGTTAATTACATGCACTTTGTTTTGCAGCAAATTCTCTAGAACTTTTTCATCTTATGAATTGAAACTCTATATCCATTGAGCAGCTCTTCCTGTCCCTCCCCCACCCCCCACTCCCTGGCAACTTCTATTCTATTACCTGTTTCTAAGAGTTTGGCCACTTTCAATGCCTCAAATAAATGGAATCTTACAGTGTTTGTCTTTTTTGTGACTGACTTATTTCCCTTAGCATTACGTCCTCATGGTCCATCCATGTTGAAGCATGTGTCAGCAGTTCCTTCTTCTTCTTTTTTTTTTTTTAAAGATTTATTTTTTTGACAGATAGAGATTACAAGTAGGCAGAGAGGCAGGCAGAGAGAGAGAGAGGAGGAAGCAGCCTCCCAGCCAAGCAGAGAGCCCGATGCGGGGCTTGATCCCAGGACCCTGGGATCATGACCGGAGCCGAATGCAGAGGCTTTAACCCGCTGAGCCACCCAGGCGCCCCATTCTTCTTTTTTTTTTTAATAAAGAGAATAGGTCACCTTTTTTTTTTTTTAAGATTTTCTTTTTTTTCTTTTTTTATTTGTAAGACAGAGAGAGAGCACATGCACAAGCAGGGGTATCAATAGGCAGAGGGAGAAGCAGGCTCTTTGCTGAACAAGAAGCTAGATGTGAGACTCAATACCAGGACCCTGGGATAATGATATGAGCCAAAGGTAGATGCTTAACCTACTGAGCCAGGTGTCCCAGAAGTTCCTTCTTTTTAAAGGCTAGATAATATTCCACTGTATGTACACACCATTTTCACTACAACTTTATTGTTCTGTGATTTTATTTTGCTTTTTCCTAGGATAAAATACGAAGGTTGTCTTATTTGGTATATTGAATTTACCTTTCTAACTTTCTAATTTACCTTTCTCAGAATCTTTTTTTTTTTTTTTTTTTTTTTTTTCAGAACCTTTCTAACTGACGAACCAGAGGATTAGTAGACATGAAAATTTAATAGATATTTTCCCCAGGTTTCTAAATGAGCCATTAGAAATAGAGCAAGTTTATAAAGTAATTGGCAATCTTTTATAATGTAAGCTATTTTATAAGACATTTGAAACTGTCTATCCTTCAAGTAATATGACAGGAACAAAAATGAAAACAAACCTTTTGAACTTTTGAATTGACAGCTACCAAGCTTTTTCTAAGGAAATAAGGTTTTCAAGTGATTGTGATGTTGAACCACTTGGTGTTCTTAATGGCTTTTTATATGTCTCCTTAGATCATATGTGCATTTCAGAGGGGAATTATTCCCCTTGAAATCCCAAAACAGAATATCAACAGAAATATTCCTAAACAGAAATAAAGCGATAAGTGTTATGAAAGGGACGCCTGGATGGCTCAGTTGGTTAAGCTATCTGTCATCAGCTCAGGTCATGATCCCAAGGTCCTGGGATGGAGTCCTGCATTGGGCTCCCTGCTTGGTGGGGGACCTGTTTCTCCCACTGCCTGCCTCTCCCCCTGCTTGCGCTCTCTCTCTCTAACAAATAAATAAATAAAATCTTAAAAAAAAAAAAAGGATTATCAAACATTCATTCACCAAGAGGATAACTCCTCCCCCTAATTGAACAAAGGAAGAAACAAAAAGTAAGTGTGGATCCTTTTGTGGCCAGAGCATGACTTGGGGGGAAAAAGCTGATCTGCTCTTCCAGAGGGCACTAGTGATCTATTGCCATCAATGTGAAATTCAACTCCATTCTCAAAGCTGATTAACTCCAAAAGATGGCACTCTGAAACGATTATCCGCCATAAACATAGCCTCCGTGTAGGGGCCAACGGCAGGCCACCCCAAGATGGGCCACTTGATGCCAACATAAAGATTATTTTGAGTTAAAAATCAATCAAAACCCAGCAGATTCAGGAAAGGTTCTTTACCTTCTCCCTCAACTGCCCAAAAAGAATTCAGATAGAGGATCTGTTCCAGGAAGAGCGCTATCACCACAGATATCTACATTACACTATGAACTAGCTATGGTGGACAGAGGAATCTGGCAAGGCCTGTTTGATCAAAGTCCTCTATGTCTCATTGTTTCTGAGTGACATAGCAAACATTTGTTTACCAAACATTTACTCTTTTTCATCTTCCTGTGAATTGCAATCCTTCCCTTTGAAGTCCAAGACCCCTACCCCTGTCTTCTTAGTCCAAAATGACAGGTATATCTCATTTTGCCAAACTGTCTTTGGAATTTCCATGTCTGCGTGGATTCCCTGCACATATGAAATTAAATTGGATTTTCTCTTGTTCATCTGTCTCATGTCAATTTGATTTTCTTAGTCCAGCTAGAAGGACCCAGAAGGGCACAGGAAATTCTTGCTTCCCAACATCAGCTTGTGGAAGAAAATACCCCTCCCGCACCTTTTACCTACTTTTACTTTTCCATCCTCAAGGCTCAAGTAGTCTAAACATTCATTGATTCCAGAACAGTTTATATTTCCCAAAGCCCTCACTGGCTGCTTTTAGAGAATGGCCATAGCTCCTGATCTCCATCAGAAATTGTTGACCCAAATGTATGGATGGGTCTGGGAGGGTGGAGGAAGTGAGGGGAGAGGGGAAGTACAATCACTCTGGAAGGAGCCCCGGGAAGGGGAGAGAGACACGTGAATGGAGAGCTAAGTGAAGAGGTTCAGGAAGACACAGGAAGGTAAGGAATGGGACCACAGAAGGAGAGATGAGGAGACAGTGAGCACCACACTGAGGGCAAGAGAGAAGCTGGGAAATAGGTAAGGTGGAAAGAGAAACTAGAAATTATAAAAACTTTGAATAACAGAAACTAGAAATTTTAAAAACTTTGAATAAAACCTGATTCATTCCAAAGCATTCTGCAGTGTTTTTGTGAGACAGTGAAACCGAAATAGGAAGAGGCCCTTTATTTTCTTAGGAAAAGAACGCAGACTGGAGGTGGGAGAGGAACGGTGGAGAATTTTCCAAACACAGAGAGAGCCTGTGGCCTCCCAAACTGCCCCCACCCCCTCTGGATGAACTGTTCACACCACAGTCCCTGACTTTCTCTTGAGACACAGGGGATCTGGGACAGAAGACTGGACGCTCTGTGGGCTGAGGGCTGGACAGTGGGACTGCAGAGCTTGACTGTAGGCTCAGTAGGAGGCAGACAGGAATTACAGAACAGTGGTCTGCCTGGGGTAGGGCCCAGGCCTGGCTGGGGAGTGGCTGGGCTCCAGAGCGAGCAACTGAAAGGCCTTGTTGAGGGGACCTGGCTCCATAAATCCCAGAGACACCAAATCAGGAAACATGGGACTTCCTGCCTGCCTCCTGGAGACAGACACATGATGCCATGAAGGAGGGACAGAAACATCCACTAACTCAGATCAATCCTTCACACCTGTTTCCCTAGACCTTCTGCTCCTGCCCAATTTGGACACATTACAGATACCTCCCACAGATACGTCACAGATTACCACCCCCCCCCCCGCCCCAGTAAAAACATCCTAACTCTCGACACCTGAGCAAAGTCCCTCACCTTCCCCATGGGGGAAAAATGGCCTTGGCTAAAGGCAGCGCACCAGTTTGGCTCACTGCCACACTTGCCCGCACAGAGGCCACCAGAGGGTCAAGGCCATCCTCTTGGTACCAAGTACTGGAATGTGCCACTCCAATTTCTGGCTGTTGTTGGTTGGAAATTTTGAATATACTAACTCAACACAAGTTCAGTTTCCTCACTGCAAGGTTGGTATAATTAGAGGACCGGATCGTGATGCATGGAAAGGATGTGGTACTCCCTGGGGTTTTTAGTCCCTAGGTGAGTGAGAGATGTCCTCAGCGTCTGTTCTTGACAAATTCATTCACTCCTTCATCGCACAAATGCTTATTGAGTGTCTCCTACGTAACAGTCTGGGGACATGTCCTTAAACAATCCAGATTCCCTCCCCCAGCAGTCACTTTACCGTTATAGGGTGCATTAGAGTTATATCGTCTCTCAGAAGGAATTTAGGAAGAAAATATCTCCCAACAGTGGGGATAAGTGTGCATATGTGGGTGTCGATGAGGGTTGCAGAATAGGCGTGGGAGTATGGAGAAGTTAAGTATTTCCTGGAGAGTTACAGTGTGCGTGGCTGGGAGGCACCTACAACAGTGAAGCCTCAACAGCGCCTTCTCAGTGGGGGGGGGGGGTGGTGGTGGTGGTGTGTCTCACCAAAGCAAGTGAGAATGGGCCAAGAGGGGGGAGTCTCGCCTTTGTGGCTGGATTAGCTCCTGCTATGCTGATTCTCTACAGCCTCTCCAGTCCCTTTCTAGTCTTACCGCCCAGCCCCGCCGCCGCCAACCCGGCTTACAGCATAGTGTAAGAGAAAGAGACTGAGAGAATCAAACTTTCTTGGCAGAAACGTCAGAGGATGGAAATGGAATTACAATGAAAATAAGAATAGTACTAACTTCCCGACCCTAGTCATTAGATACAAACTCCTCTTAGTTAATACCACCAGCACAAAAAACCAACGCGAGCCCCGGAGACCCCAACCCCTGTGGCACCGCGGTGCGCGCAGCTTCCCCTGGCGGCCGCACCGGGAGCGCACGGAGCACGGAATTGCGCAGCGCGCACCTCGTTGGGGGCCTGCGCAGGGCGGGGCCTGCGCGGGGTGGGGGCGGTGCAGGCGAGGAGGCGGGGCCTCCGCGGCCCCTCCCCCACGGGAATCAGGCGCGGGGCGCTGGTTAAAGAGGCGCGCGGAGGCGGACACGGCGCACATTGCTGTGGCTCGCGGAGGACGGCCCACGTGTCTCCCCAGAGTCTGGCCTTGATTCCACCCCCTCCCTGCTCCTTTTAGCCCCGCGAGGCAGGGCGCCCCCTTGCCCCCACCTTGGTGTCCACCCGCCTCCCCCCCCCCCCCCCGCTACCCCGCCTGCGGAAGGAAAGCTTCGTACAGTTACCCGCGCTCGGTGGGCCAATTTGACGGAGCAACTTTGTCCCGGGAGCGGCGCCGGGGGGTGGAGGAATAGGGCACTGCGCATGCGGAGCTCCAAATTCAAACAGCTGTTTGCAGAGGCTGGAGGGCGCGTGGACCGGGAGCCGCTGCGGCTAGGGGAGGCTTTCTCCAAGAGGCAGCCGCTCGGGAGCCATGGTGGACCGGGGCCCATTGCTCACCTCGGCCATCATCTTCTACCTGGCCATCGGGGCAGCGATCTTCGAGGTGCTCGAGGAGCCGCACTGGAAAGAGGCCAAGAAAAACTACTATACACAGAAACTGCATCTGCTCAAGGAGTTCCCGTGTCTGGGCCAGGAGGGCCTGGACAAGATCTTGCAGGTGAGCCGCCGTCCGTGCCCCTACACACTTGAAGCCGGCCAGAGAGTCAGGAGTGCGGAAGGGCAGCCCTTCACAGCTTTGGATAACCCACAGTCCCTGTGGGGTAGTCCTAGGGGTGGCAGGAAAGGATGTCTCGCATGGGTCTGGCTGCTGGGATCTGTCGTTCATCGGTAGACACCGGAGTGACCCATGCGCCGAGATTCTTTGGGAACCCGGTTTGTCCCGAGAGAAGTTGAGGTTCACCCCCGAGTGAACCAGGCTCCGTGGCGGCTCGGTGTGAGTGTGCGCGTACCTCCCTGCTTGGAAGGGGGCTGGAGGGCGGATAAAGGCGTTTATCTTCAGTTGGAGACGCTCCCGGAGTTCGGGAGGCGAGCCGGGTGCCACTCCTTCGCATCTCCACCTCCCAGCTCCAGGCCGGTGCCGCGCCCGCGCGGTTTTTCTTCGCGAATGTGAGCCCCGCGGGAGTCGGTGGAGGGTCCGCGCCAGCCCCAGCCTGAGCACAGCCTCCCGCCTCGGGAAGTGGGTAGGGGGCTCAGTCCTGCCGGAGCACCCTGGGTGGGGGGTGTGGGACGATGGCTAGAATGCTGGGGACGCGCTCACGCTTCCGGCAGGGCTTATCTCTCGGAGACAGTCCCCCTCCTCCCCCGGGCTTGGAGTTAAAGTTTGTGAAAGTAGCAGGTTGAACAAAGGAACAAAATGCTGGGCATCCTTTTTAGGGGGAAGGAGAGGTTGAGCAGAATGGGAGGTGTTGGGGGTTAGTTTCTCCTCCGTGTTGGGATTGAAAGCCTCTTATCATCTCCTTGTGTTCTGTGGATGGCTTTGACCTCCCTGGGATAAACTGGAGGTGACCATGCTGTTTGGGACCTTGAGTCTGTTTGGGGACCGGGGCCCTTTGCTCCAGTTTCTCAGAGGTCCTTGGCCTTAACCACCCATCCTCTTGGCCTGCATTAATGGCCTCCCTCCAGTGGAAGGACCAGAACCTGGATATAAGAGCTGGTGAAGGTTCTAGATTGTGGGGTGGACTAGAGGGAGATTGTCCAAGGTGTTACATTTCTCTTGGGGCGAAAGATGCCAGAAAGAAGGTTTGATGGAACAAACACTTAAAATGTAGCAGGCCCCCAACATTTTATGGTTGTCTAGTTGTCTCTCATTTGACCCAGTCTCAAATCTCCCCGTATGTGAAATGAGAACGAACCTGTCTTCATCTGTCTTCCCTGCCCTGGCCTGCTGGGAAGTTGAAAGCTGTGGAGCACATGAGCAGGTCTTGCCTTGGCCACTTCCTTTTTGTCCTGAAATCAATGGACATTCACACGCATGAGCGTATAAGTACTTACCAGCAGTTGGGCAAGTAAAGACTTGACCTCCCAGAGGCCAGCAAGAGGGGAGGTTGGGCAGGTTTGGTGTTGGATTTTAGTGGGGAGAGTCTCTGGACCTGTAGCCATCCCCAGAGTGGGGGCCCAGGAGAGGTGAGGTTTGGTGGGGAGCATGGTCTCAGAGGATAATTGTGTGGTTTCTCCCCCCATAGCAGGAGCGCCTTCCAATGAGTGCCCTGTGTGTGCGCGTTGGGGAGGGGTCACTTTATAATTTCCCTTGAGGAAACAATTCCCCGGGAGAAAGACTTGTTGTTTAGTTTCTTCCAGGGCTTTGTTTAGAGGGGGAAGAGGGCAGGCGCGGGTGATGAAGAATCAAGCTGCCCTCGAAGTGTTTCCCTCTTCGCCACAGCAGGGGAAGGAAGGAAAGAATTCAAGGCTGAATGTGGGAAAATAAACTTCAAAACCCAAGGAGAGGGGAAGGGGGGGGGCGGTCCGGGTAAGGCAGCCGGGTGCAGCTGCTGGTAGCAGCTTTGGAAGTTAAACAGCTTTCCTAAGGTGTTCGAGCAAACAAAATGCTTCTTGTTTGGAGGTCCTCTTAAACCCGCAACGATGGCCCCGCAGAATTGCGCAGGTAATTTTTAGGTTTGAGCATCAGACCAGTCTGATTCAGAGACGATTATGGACAGCCCTGTTCCTCATCCCTGGCCAAAAACCTCTCAAACCTTCTCCAACTGGGCGAGTCCCCTCCCATCATAGGAAAAACCCAAGAAATGAAAACTGACCAGGGGAAGCATTTTGCTAGCGTCACTTTTTAGTCTGCAGAAATCTGCCTGGCTCTGCTTTCTGTTCTGACTTGAAGCATTGCCTTCAGCCCTAGGAAATTGGCTTAAGGAAAAAAAAGGAAGACTCAGTCTTTGAAAACTTCTTTCCCATCTGGCCCACCTGAGGTTCTGTGTTTTGTCAGGTTCTGAATCCCCTTTGTAATCCTAAAGAAGTCCCAGGCTAGGAATTCCTGGGGTTGGGGTGGGCTCTTGGGAGGGGTTGTTAGAAGGGAGGGGGGGTGCAGTCTGGGCTGGGGTTTTTCTTACCCTGGAAACCGCCTGTGCTTTCAAAAGCATACAAAGGGAGTTAACCCAACACACCCCTCACCTTTCGTTAGATCTTTGGAAATAGACCCCAAGTTTCATGTGCTTCCTCCCTGTACAAGCAGTGGTTGAACTGAGGTGGAGGCCAACTTTCAAACCTCAAACCTCCCCACCCCCACTAGCCTCAGACCACGTGGTCGCCCTCCTTCCTGCCTTTAGAACCACCTTGGAACCTTGCTCCCAAGCCTTCTTCCGCCAGCCTCTTCCTAAGTTGCAGCGGTTTCCAGAAGGGCAGTTAGCATTGACTGAATGCCTCATGCACTGGGCATTGTGGGTGGCATGTGCATTTTATGAGAGAGGGCACTGGCTGGTTTTGCCATCTGGCTTGGCCATTTACCCATTAAGCCATTTAACTTTGCCTCTTCCCCACCTGCAGAATGAGGGTCCAGTGAGGATCAGGTCAAGCAGAAGCGTTAGGCAAGATGTGTGCAGGAGTGACTTGGGAGAGCCCACACGCCTCCCGCTGTTGTTAGGATTTATTGGGCACACAGTGACCAGGCATTTTACCTGCCTTAGTTGCTCCTTACAGCAATCTTACATATTAAGATAAGGAAACCGAAGCTCGGGGAGGTTGGAATGGCCTTGGTGACACCGCAGGAGCACTCCAGAGCCCATTCCTTGTGTACCTTTGCCCTCCTTGGGCATGTGAAGCTGTTGACTGGTTAGTCTGTGAGTGAGCTCTGGGGATTGGTTCAGGTGGACTCTGGCCGGCTGGGGAATTCTATTTTCTCTTTCCGCTAGAACAGGCATTGGCACACAGGCCTCCTGTGTGGGGCCTGGCCAAGCCAGCACCTCCTCTGTGACTGCGGTAAGCCTCAGTCCGCCCCTCCCTTGGCAGCACAGGAAAGCAAAGGGTTGGGGTGCAGGGGAGCAGTGAACCTTCTCCACAGCCTTCACCTCCGGTGTGTGGTGATCATAAACAGGAAGGATCTGAGAACTCACTGTGCACCAGAGCTTCCAATAAGTACTTTATAGATGTTCTTATTTTAATTTAATCTTGGTGACCACCCCCTTTTATAGAGGGGAACAGTGATATATAACTTGCCCAGGATTATATGGCACAGAGTTGGGTTTCACACTGAGCTGTATTCCGAAGTACATGAGAATTAGTCAGCAAGCGTCTACTAAGGGCCCACTGTGTGCCAGGCACTAGGCAAGGCTCTGGGAGTGCAAAGATGGATTAAGACACCCGCCAGGCTGAAACTGGCTTCTGGGAAGAAGGATGAGTAAACTCCCCAGGATGGGGTGGCTGGTGAGGGCCCCCAGGACCAGCCTGAGGGGTCAGGGAGGGCTCTCTGGAGGCAGTGACCTCAAGTAGGGTCTTGAAATTAGGAGGGTTTGAGAGGAAGAAGAAGGGAGGAGAGAGTGGGTGTTCCTGCTGTGGCTCTCCAGATTCCCCCCATGTCTCCTAGGGGTACAGTAGGGGTGGCTCCAGGCCCTGCCTTCCACTGGGTTGCCCCATCCCTACCTCTGGGTTTGGCTAGACTTCTCATGTATCTGACTAGTTCCCAGAAGCCTTTTAGATCCTGCTGGCCTCCTTGCCAGCTTCATACTGCATTATCCTATTTGGAAGTTTTCCATGTGTGCCAGACCCCTTTCCTTTTATTTCCTAGGACCTCCCTACTCTACATACCTGTTCCCATCTATACCAGTCAAGCTGATTCCAATTTTAAAGGTCTGACCTCAAGTCACTAACACCAGCCCTCCTCCCCAAATTTGAAAATACAACCAGGGATTTTGTGCTAAAATTGCATCTGCCCAAAATGCTGAGAATGGGGCACCTTAATTGAATTTTTTTGAGAATTGAGGGTTAACATGAAAACCTCTTTTGTTTCAAGCCTTGTTGGAAGTGGTAAAGCACACTGGTGTGCTTAACTGCCTTTGTAAGTGAAGGGAACACAATAGATCTTTTGATTATCCAAGATCACGGAGGCCTCCACATCAGTAGTGTGAACTTGGGTCCTCCCTGTCTAGCACTGGAAAAGTGGAAAGTAGAGAAGTCGGGGTTTTGAGAGGAATTGGAAGAAGGAGGTCCCCTCCTCACGGCTGGTCTGTTGATGTTCCTCTCAAAGTTGAGGGCCGCTAAAAAAACAAGAATTCTTAAATCGATAAACCTGCCTCTGTTAACTGCTCTAGAGTTTCAACAGTTAAAGTGAATTTTTATTGCATCGTTTGGAGAGTTTTACTAGAACCCTTAGGATGATTACAGATAGCATGGTATTAGAGACTTCTGGGGAGGGGGAATTAGCAAGTGTTGAAAGATTCTAGTGGAGGTGGGGGGAGTCCTATAGGAGGGGGTGCAAGGGAGGTGAGGACTGTTGCGTCTAAGTATTTTCCTGGGATTTTGCCCTATTTATAGTTTGGTGTTTAAAAGAAACAATCCTCCAGTTTTGGATGCTGTGCTTGGCTGGCTCTGACCTCAGGCCAAGGGCTTTCATCTTGAACTTGGCTGTTTGCTGTCAGATTGGGCTCAGCCTCTGAACTGTATGTGTGGTGGGGGTGGGGGTGGGGAGCGGGGAAGCATAAGGCTTTGGGGAACAGAGGAGCCGTAC
The DNA here is from genome assembly GCF_922984935.1 of Meles meles. Lineage (NCBI taxonomy): Eukaryota > Metazoa > Chordata > Mammalia > Carnivora > Mustelidae > Meles > Meles meles. Next base: position 87,901,006 of record NC_060070.1, on the reverse strand, counting down.
TCCTGAGATAGAATGCCCAAGAGAGCCTTTCTACAAATTGGATTGCTAGATCCGACCGGTGCTGAAGAACTACGTGGCCAGAACTGGGTGATACAGAGAGGCCAAGCGTGCTGGGTACTAGAAGAAACCAAGTGAAATAGGTTTGCCTGTTGGAGAGTGGAGCAAGTCAAGGTGAGGGTCCTTGGAGATTTCAATGAGAGTTTTCTGGGGCTCTCTGATTAGGGCAGAGGAGGCCTGACCTGTCCACCTTCCCCAGGGATGGGTTGACACGCTGCCCTCCATGTGCCACTCACCCCACCAACGGCTGGGCCCTTGCTTTTGCTGAAAGAGTCCCATCCCTGCTGTGTGTCATGGTTATGGACTGGCCTCTGAAGGCAGGCCACAATAGCACCCTCATTGCTTGCCTCGACCAGTGCTGGGCACATAGTCAGTACTCATTAAATGTTAGCTCCACTGCCCCTGCTGCTATTCCTAGACACCCCTGCTCTGGGAGGGGGCTGCCCACACAAGTCTGGCATACAGGATCAGGAGGACCTTCCTGAAGCAGAAGAAATGTTAACCAATTTTTTTTTTTTTTTTAATTACGGTAAAAAACACATAACAGAGTTTACCATCATACCCATTTTTTCCCCATCTTAAAGCACTTTTAAGAGTACGTTTCCTTCATGTTAGGTATATTCACGCTGTGGTGAGACAGATCTCCAGAACTTTTTCATCTTGCAAAACAGATTCTACCTCCATTAAACAGCTCCCTTTTCCCCTCTCCCCCAGTCCCTGGTAATGAGCAATTTATGCTCTGTTCCTGTGAGTCTGACTACTTTAAATACCTTTCAAGTGGAATCATAGAGTATTTGTCTCTTTGAGAAAAATGGTGCAACCATTGTGGAAAACAGTGTTGAGGTTCCTCAGGAAATTAGAAGTGGAACCGTATGCCCCAGAGTCCCTCTTCTGGGTATGGATCAGTGAGATTTTTAAGTTGCTGAACAAATAAGGTTGGGGGTGGGTGGGTGGGTGGGTATGGATCTTTCTTGCCCACAGCCCTCAGGGAGGAGGAAAACTGCCGGATGGTCCTGGGCAGCAGCCACAGGGCTGGAGGGTGAGGGTCAGATGATGAAGCCCTTTGCGTTTAGCCAAGGAATTTGAACTGACCAAATTTTTGTAATTTTCAGCTAAGGGAGTGAACAGCATTTCAGAAAGTTCCCTCTTCCTTCACCGGCTTTGCAACTTAAAAGAAGTGGAGTATTTGACTCGAAATTAACAGCATTTCTGTGGGCTGATCCCTTCACCCCATGGGTGTTCTGATAAGGGTGCTTCCTCCCTCCTCCTTCTGATGTGATAGATAGAGTGTGGGTTTTTCCACCAAAGCCCACAGAACCCACAGCAACCCCCTCCCCCAACCCAAGTTTCAGTTAGGGCACCTTCTCCTCTTACCATGAGCCCCTTGGACAATCAGGTCTGGGTCCCTGCCACAGCCCCCCCCCCCCCCCCCCCCCCCCCCCCCCCCCCCCGCCACATTTGACCAGATTATGCCTTAGTTGTCCCTTTATGCAAAAGTGGGTTTGGTGTAGTCCAGCTCTGTACAGCTGCCTGGGACCTCTGGGTTTTTGGTGAGGGGTTCATCTGGTCCCTAAATTTCAGAGATGTGGGCAAAAGAAAGGGTGGGCTTACAGGAGGGCCTCCCTGCTGGCCAGCATTTTAGTGTGTGCTGAAGCCTCAGAAACCAGGCAGGGGCCTTAGCCCTTGGGAGCTCAGCCTCACTGGGGAGAGAAGCGGTCACAGTGGTGGAATGAAGGGAAATGCGGTCCTGGTGCTGAGTGATGGGTTGCAGATGGTAGAGGCCAGAGAGATGGACGAGGGTCACAGGGCCTCAGAGGATTCGGTTCCTGTTTCCTGAGGCCTGTAGGACCCCTTGGCCAGCAGGGGATCTGGGTCTGACCCACACGTAACCCCTGCCCTCAGGGAGCCCCCAGTCTAGAGGAAGAAAAGTAAAAGGACCTATCACCGTGTTGATATTGGTAAGTGTACCTGGAGGTTCTGAGTGTCAGTCATTGAGAGATGAACCTCCACTCTGGAATTTAAAGAAGCAGGAGTATAAGGCACGCTGGAAAGATGAGCCGTGTAGCTAGCCGCACCTGGGAGCATCCTGCCAAATTCTTACTGCATGCCGTCCTTGGGCTGGTTCTCTGACTGTGTCTCCTTAAGAATCCAGTGGGGTAAATGTTACTGCCTATTTTCTAGGGAAATGGAGGCCAGGGGATTTGCGTGGGTCTACATGGCTAGCTAGAGGCTGAGATTCACCCTGCCCTGTTGACTTCAGAGCCAGGAGTGGAGAAGCAGCCCAAAGGTTGGAGTACAGAGGTTGGGGTAGGGGTGGTGTGAGCCGAGCACTTGCTTAGCCACAGGCTGTGGGAATTGTTCAGTGCCTCACCTCATGAATCCATGCACAGCCCTCTGCTGGAAGGGCTCTTACCAGCACTTCGTCCTGGTAAGAGCCACAGAATGGACCACACAGGTTCAGCCTAGAGGCTGTATGGCTAGGAAGTAGAAGAATGAGGATTTGAACCTGGAGTCCACACTGTGGACCTTTCTGTTCTGTGTAGGGTGGAAAAGTAGAAAAAAACAAGGAGCAAAGGCTTGGAGGCAGGAAAGGGTCAGGCTTGCACGCTGTCTTTAGTGCCTTAGCTATCCGGATGTTTACCAAGCTGCGTGACCATGAGCAGGTCAGTCTCCTCATCTGCAAAATGGGACGGTAGTCCAGTATCTCCCTCATGTCCGCAGAGTCCATGGAGACATGCTAGGCAGAGTGCCTGGCACATGGAGCTGGTGACTTGCTGCCTGTTAGCTGCTGATCCTGTGCCCTGTCTCTCTTGGGGGGGGGGGGCTGTTTCTGATGGTTGTTTCAGGCCCCACCGCGGACTGAGCTCCAGATACGGAGATGGAGATACAGATCATAAAGCCCACCAGATTCCTCCTAGTGGAGTCCCCCACCATTTCCTATTTCTTTCAAGATCACCCACAGCCCTCCCCTCAAAAGAATTAATGGTCCACATCTAAACATATGGAAGGTTGGCCCCCTCTTCCTTTACAGAAGCGGCTCTGGCTCATCCCAGGTCCCCATCAAACTTTTCCTATTCTGGAGGATTCCAGGTGCAGATGGCCTCACATATGTCCTCCCTGGGTGGTAATCCCAAAGGATTCCGGGTCAGAATTACACCCTCGTAGGGGGCAGTCACCCCCACCCACTTCCCCTTTCAGAGGGCCCTTGGTAGACAGGTCCCTTTGATTGCCTTTGAAATGTGCATTCTATTTTTCTATTTTTCCTCTCCTCCATCTAAATATTTGGGTTTCCTGCTGAAATATTTAGGCAGGGTTGTGTACTGTGGCTGTTGTCACCTCCCATGGCCCAGTGTAATCTGGCTGCAGCTGCTTAGCCAGGCTCTTCCTGGGAGGGAGAAGCTTCTCTCCCTTCCCCCCAGGGGGAAAGCCCAGCAGGGTGCTTGATGGTCAGGCCAGTACCATATTCAAAGTCCCTCCCTTTGTCTGTGCTTGCTGCTGGGGCTGACAGACGCTGACCTGAACCACTGTGTAGGGAATAGTGGATTCTACCCTGCTTCCAGTTCTGCCTGTGGTGCTGGTTTGTGCCGAGCTCTGGACTCCATTTCCCTCAAGTAAATTCATCCATGCACTCAAGAAGGCTCACAGTGCCTATTAATAAATTAGGCCCAGCTAGACCGTAGGAGCCCTGCTTGGGCAGGGACATGTCTCCCCACCCTCGGCCCAGGTCTACAGACACGTGCCAAGAAGCCTGTGGGTTTAATTGCCCACTGCTGTGCCCACAATGTCTGTTGGGCCCCAGGTGCCCAGTGGTGTGCCTGGCTCCAAGGGGGATGCTGAGAGCCTGTGGGCCTTCCATGTCCAGTCAGGAGGGGCTGGGCCTCTTGAAGATCAAGGCTCTTGTCTAGGTGCATTGAGCCAGGCCCAGACTATGGCTTGTGGCCTCATAGGCTGGGAACTGTGGAAAGGAGGAGGGGAGGGGAATGCCATTATCAAATGTGCTCCCACTTTCCCCTTCAAGCTTCACGAGCCGGGGCCACGTTTCCTAGTGGTTAAGGACGGGCTTTTCAAGTCACAGCCCCTTTGCAAGCTGTGCGACACTGAGCACACTGTTCCATTGGAAAGTGGGAACAGTGTTACCTGTCTGGGTGGGTGGAGATCACAGGAGATCATAGGAGAAAACGTGTGTGGAGGTCACTTGCTGTGGCCCTGCTGTCAGCTCCAAGTTAGCCTTTAAATTCAGTTTATTGCTGTCTCTTCCCTCTTCGAGGAACTGGAAACAGCTCTCCCTCTCTGGGTCTTTATCTCTGGGCACTCCCTTCCCTGCTTCCTCTCCCCATCCCATATTTCATAAACTTCTGCTAAACTTGTTTCTCCTGGGATTAACAAAGCCAATCTGTCCAGCCCCTGCTCCCCCCACCAAGCCCCCCCCCCCCCACTTGGGGCCAGCCGGCCAGGCTCACTGTGGATGCTGCTTTCAAGGAACTTGAGGCAGAGCAAATAGCCATCCAGTCCTTTCTTCAGCAGATATTTACTAAGCACATACTATGTGCCCAAACCTGTTTGAAACCTGCTGCAAAGAGAATGAGCCCCATCCCTGCCTTTTGGGGAATGCGTTCAGACCATGGACTGCAGAAACCCAAGAGGGCAAGTGGACCTGCTGGGGGCGGCGAGCAACACCCCTGCCCCTCCCTCATGGAGACAAGTCAAGGCCTTCAGAGCCTGCTGAGGAACAGGAGCAAAGGTCGGGCTGTTCTCCCAGGAGAGGGGCATGTCCTGACCTGATCACTCTGGCCCGGCTGGAGCCCGCCTTGGGTTTTTTCTCCCCCAGGGCCCCAGTCACGGGAAGCCTTGCACAGTGGACTGAGGGTGTCGGCCCCAGGGAACAGAGCAGGAGTGTTGCACATCATTGCCTGAAGCACCTGGAGGACCCCAAGAAGCTTGCAGATACACAGGCTTCCTGCCCTTCCCAGATTCCCACCCTGGGCCTTGCCATGGGTCTGTGCAGACCCATTCATCCAGAGTGCCTTCCCTGACCTCTCTGGGCCTGACAGAGGTGTGGCAGTGAAACACCATCCCATTTGCTAAGTAGGAAAACTGAGGCCTGGTGAGGAGCTGGATGGGGACAGATGGTAGAACTAAGTTCAGGTAAACGGCTCTGCTTTCCCAGGTCCAGAGTGTTTTTCCACCAAGCCATTTGTCACCCTGTCTCAAATCCCCTTTTAAATGGCCTTTAAACCAAAACCATGGTGGTGTTTTGGGGTGCCGAGCACTGACTCTACGTACACTAACCAGGCCTGCCTGATTTCCTACCCTGCCCAGCACACACCTTCCTGGCACCTCAAGTGGCAGCTTTCCCACCCTAACTAGTGAGTTTTTCAGGGAGGAGAGGCAGGAGTTGAGATGGAAGCAACTGTAAGCTCCAAAAGGAAGATGGTTTTTTAGGGCTGTCCAGAGCCTGGAGCAGAAAGGATCTGAGGCCTCCCAGGGAGTTGCCCTATCACAGGACCCTGCATCCCAAGTGTTTACACCGAAGGAGCTGTTGTTAGCTGGTTTCTCCAGAGCCCAGAGCACCCCGCTTGGAGGCTGGCAGAGTGGCTGATGAGGGAGGAGGGTCAGGCTCTGGGCACCTCTCCTGGCAGTGAATCATAAATTGTGAGGCTGAAGGAAGCTTAGTGGTTACCTAACCGGCCTCCTGGTACAGCCCTGGAGCCAAGGCCCAGTCCTTAGGAGGTTATGTAACTTTCCCCAGGTTACTGTGCTCACCAGGGGCAGGGAAGGACAGTGAAGCAGTAATTAGAGCTTAGTGGGGCAATTAGGGAAGTCATCTTGGAAGCAGGGTCCCCAAGAGGTAGATTGAAAGGTGACCACCACACCTCCTAATAGCTGTCCTGGCCAGTGTCACGGCCGTCAGGGGTCTTTACAGACTCAGATCGTGACCCCCAACCCAGAAAACCGTCATTGGCTTCTCAGTCAGACCAAGCCAACATCCTTGCTGTGGCCTCTGACATTTGGACTCTACTACCGGCGTGGTCTTGGCCTCTTTCTGGACCCGTCCCTTTGATCCCAGCTGGCCTCCATGTAGATAGAAGGCCATCTCATGAGGAAGGAGAGGCATTTTAAGACGTAGATGCATTGTAAGTTTTCAATTCTTAGGAAGAACTGGAGGTCTGTATCCGCTAGTAACGTAAGTCACTGCAGGGAAGGGTGGCTGCAGGAGCAGGACCATGGTCACGGTGTAACCGTAACCAGAAGTAACGGTGGCTGGCACTTGGTGATGGAAGGGGAGACACAGGCTGGGCGAGGGCCATCGCCACTCGCATCACACCCCCCCCCCCCCCAAGCAATGACAAGATAAGTGCTGTGGGGAACCTCGTTTCGCAGATAAGGCATCTGAAGCAAAGAGATTAAATGACATAACCAAGGTCACACAGCTGGTTAGTGGCCTGAACCTAGGCCTTCTGTGTCCAGAGCCAGAGCCCTGCAGAGGCGCCCTTATTTAGACTGTGGGGTCCTAAATTGGCGCCAGTCCTACCCATTTTGCTAGGCTACCAGCCACTCCTTGGGGCTGCACTTTGTCCTTGGGACCCATTGGCTCCTAGCACCCCCAGAGCACTCCAGGCCTGCTTGCTGGCTTTTGCTGAGCACTGTGTCCTGCAGCCTTGTGGGTTCTGACGCCACTGTTCTCCCGACCACATTGACCATATATAGGTTTATTTGCCATTTTCAGCGTGAAAAGGTTTAAAGCAGGAAATCTTGGGTCCTGTAAGTAGAGGCCAGGGTTCAGGGTCAGGGCTGTCAACTCCTTTCCTGCTCTCAGCCCCTTTCCTCCAGCATCCTTACAGAGCCAACAGGCACTGACCCTTCACTTAGAATTTGTGGGTCAGGGGACCCAGCAACCGAACCTTCAGAAAAGCATCAAGGAGCCGGAGGGGGGCATGTAACTGCTTGTCAGTGGTGGGGTTTCCATCTGAGTCCCCATATTACCTGCTCCCTCCTCAGCAGCTAAACCTGTACTTATGACCTGTGCCCACATTTGGCTTCCCCAGGGCAAAGCCCCAGCAGGACTCCGGTCCCCACCTTGGGAGGGAATAGTTTTAGTCTTGCCATCCTCCTGGAGTAGAAGTGCCACCTGCCTGTGTGGCTGATGACGGGGATCAGTGATCCTGCAGTACGCTGAGGACCCCAAGGTGGACCCCAGGGTATGGCCTTGAATGTTTATTTGGGCCTGGGTGTCTGTGGTGTCTAGTGCAAGTTCCCTGATCCTCCCACATCCCGGGTGCAGAATGGCACCTGTTCAGACCCTCCGGAGGAGAAAGAACAGCAGCCCCAGGCCTGGCCGGTCTCTGCTGTTCAAATAAAGCTCCTGCCTCCCGGATGGTGGAATGCATGCTGAAACTGTTAGCTTTGGAAGGATGCCCTTCCCTTCTCAGCATCCCGGCCCCCTGGAGCAGTGGGTGGAAGGGCCGCCTCTCACTGAGGGATAAGTGCTGAGTGGGCTAAGTGGGGCAGGCTGATGCAGTAGTGTCTCGTCAGCACCCCCCTGGGGAGCAGGAAAAGGGAGGGTGTCCTGATTATCAGCTTTTCAACACCCTGTCTCTCCCATCCCCCAGACGCTAGCCGCAGCCCAGAGATCTACTTAGGAGCGGCCCCATGAGCTGGGAACTGGCAGGTCCTGGGGCTTGCTCAGCCGACTTACTGCGCAACTAGACCAAGTCACTGCCCCTCTCTGAACCCAGGACCTGGTCACTAAGGCCAGTTAGATACCTCCCGAGCACCTGCTGTATGCCCAGTGCTGGTTTAAGTAAGGGTTATGGAAATCATGGGAAGACTTGGACATCATCCCTGCTTTTTGAGGTTGGGGTGGGGCCTTATAGCAAGGATTATTAAGTAGTGATGGGGCATGTGGCAAGGGTTTCAGGGACCCCAGGGGAGAAAGTCACTGTAGGCTGTGGCTGTCAGGGCAGGCTCCCCATCCTTCTCAGGGCACCACCTCCGCACCCTGGGGCATCAGAGCATGTTGCCTGGGAGGGGGGGGTTCTGCCTTGTCTGCACTCCTCCCCCGCTCCGCAAGGCCCTCACCCTGTGCCCCATTGCATCACAAACGTTAGCACCCCGTGAGGGGTCATTAGTAAAAAAAACACTGTGAAACAGGAGGCTGTGTTTCTGTGTCCTTTAGCTTGTCTTCTCCAGCCCCCAAAGCCCAGAGGCAGGATACTCGCAGCCCTCCTTTGCCTTCCAGTTAGGCCTACCTCCAGTCTGGACACTTGTCCCTTGCCCTCCCAGTGGGGGTCTTGCCTGGCCAGATGCTGCATCCCCCCAGTAGGTGCCGTGGGCACCCACAGCCCTGCCATCTTCCTGTGCACGTGCCCTCTTGGGACAGCTCAGCTGGTTGCCCAGCAGTGTTATCTCTGTGGGCATGGAGCCACGTCTCGACCTGGGGCAGGCTCCACAGTTCTGGGGCAGGGCGACGTCAGAGTTGTGGGGGACACTGTCGGGTCCTGCTCTAGAAGGTTCCTCTCTGCACCCAGCCAGCTGAGGCCTCCGAGGTCACAGATGTCCGTTGCGGCATGCCCTGTCTTGTCGGAATCTTCCAGGGCTGAGAGCTGCATATGGTCAGACCCTCTGGCTCCCCCTGCTCGTTGTTGGGGTCACCGTGTACAGGTCTTAGAAAACTCTCCCCTTCACTGACCTGGTCTTGTGTGTGTGCACACAGCCCTCCACACCTCTCCCCTGCCACTCTGCACACACAGTGTGGTCCTTCCTTCTGGCCAGGCTGGGACTGTGTGGCCTGCGGATGGGACCCCCTCAGACAGACTGGCTCCCAGGTCCTGAGGGCGTGGGTGGTCTCCCAGTCCTTCCGCTGGTGTTCCCAAAGTGGGCCTGAGCTGGAACCCAGACTTCAAGTTTGGCAAAAACCAGCCTGGGGGTAAGGGCGGCCAGGGCGCCCAAGTTCACGTTTGGTTCTGTTCGCCCTGAGTCACAGAAACTCGGTGCAGAAACAGAAGGCAGTCAGTGCTGAGCTGGAGGCAGGATGATTGCTGCCTTTTTCTTTTTCTGACTCCCAGTTTTCTGAAATGCTGTTGAATTGCCTTTAAAACAAAGAAACTGAATTTATATCATTAGTCACTTCTAGGCTCGCTATTTTTAAACGTGTGAGGAACACCAAGCACAGAGCCAAACCGGGTCTTAAACAGAACACACTCTGAAACCTGGTGTCCGTCCTGGGATTGCTAACAGTGTCCTGTCATTATTTTTAAATTTAGCTGCCGGAGTAGTGGCTTCCCAAGCAGCAGTGCTCTTGAACACTTGGAGGGGAAGGGTCTCAGAGACCCGGGATGCCAGCTGGGCCTTCAGCCTGCACACCAAGCTCTTGGAGACTGGACGCCTGTGAGTTGGTAGTCTCCAAGTGGGGCTCCCTGAGAGGTGCCTGGCAGAACCTAGGGAGCCCCAACGGCTGAGCCCAGTGCTGAGGTCCGCATCCCCTGCAAGGGACTGTGTCTTCCGGAGGCCCATGGCCCCATGTTCCATTGCATCCAGCTCCGGCAAGCCCCACAGGGCCACAAGGAGACCTTGCCCTGCCTTTCCAATGAACAAAAGCACAGGCCAGCAAGATTTGGGTCAGTGTGCACGTAATTCAGAGTCAGGAGCGAGCTGCAGATGACAGCCCGAGGTCTGGGGGGAACCTGAGGGTCCAGGGAAAGGCATGCCCCGCCTAGGAGAGGATTTGGGTAGGATGTCTTGTGTTTGATTCTGTATCAGTAGAGTAATCACCCACATGCAGCTAATTTTTATTTTAACATGCCATCACTAAATATCATGGCTTTTTAATTTTAAATTAAAATTCAGTTCCTCAGTCACTCTGGCCACATTTCAAAGGCTTGGTAGCCACATGGGACTGCTCAGATGTAGAACATTCCATCAGCACAGAGAGTTCTCTTGGACAGGATTGGTGTGTTGATAGGAATCTGTGGAGGTTTCTAATGGCACAGTGGCTTCTCTCGGGGTCTAGTCAAATTGCATTCCTGCTCTGGGGTGGGAGAGGGGACAGCCGGCCTGGCCTGGCTGCCTCGGAGCAGTGCGGGGCGTGATGTGCCAGGAACCTGCCGGATGTGGTTTCCCTGTGCCATCCACCGGAAACCTGCAAGCCCTTCTGAGGTGAGCACCGCCACCTTCCACCCCAGGAAGTGCAAGATTACAGAGAGCCCTGAACTGCCTTGCCCTTTGAGCCGCATCAGACTCAGATCAGTGGGTACTTGGTGGGAGGGTCATTCCTGGTGTCATCCGTCAGGCTTGGTTTGGTGGAGGTGGGACCAGACTGGGAAGTCAGTCGTGGTTTTTTTTTGTTTTGTTTTGTTTAAGATTTTATTTATTGATTTAAAAAGATCGAGAACGCACAAGTAGGGGGAGGGGTAGAGGGAGAAGTAGTCGGAATTCCCCCTGAGCGGAGAGCCGGATGCAGGACTTGATCCCAGGACCCTGGGATCACAGACTGAGCAGAAGGCAGACGCTTAACCGACTAAGCCATCCAGGTGCCCCAAACTAGTCGTTTTTCATGGGTCTCCAGTTGTGGCTTCAGGGTCTCAATTCCTTCTGACCGCCTACCCCACCCCCTTCCCTCAGCCTGCCCATCTCCAGTGAAGCATCAACTTTCTTCTCCAGTCCTTGGGAGGGAAGCCTGTACTTAAGGTTCAGGTTCACCGCTTGGGTGAATCTGTTGGCACATCTTGCCCCTGGGATGAGAACCGTGAACGTGTTTTCCATCACAAATCTGGAAAGAATGGAAGAAGGGGTGACTGATGGACCTGGTATGGGTTTTCCAGCTTCTTTCTGGGTTCCCGCTCCAGGAAAGTTGCAAGACCCAAGGGTGGGACAGAGGAGGAGGGACAGGCGGCTCCCAGAGCTGGGGGAAGCGAGTCACTGGGAGATGGCTCTGCTCTAGTCATTTATGTCTTGCGAGCCTCCGTTTCCCCATCTGTGTTTGAGCTCCTTGTCCAGCTTTGTGCTCATGTGCTGGGACTTTTGGCAAGGGCATGACTCGAACCCCGGGGCTTGTCCTGGCCTCAACGTTTGTCCACTGCTTTGTTGTGGTGTCTTCCACCATCGAGTAACTTCCTATCTGCCTGCCTGACTCTTGGCGAGGACGGCGAGTCCTCCTAGGCAGGGCCTGTGTCTTGCACTTGGCTTGTTTGGCTCACAGCATCAGGGCATGTGGCCGGTGCTCAGCAAATACTTAACCAGTAGACCCGACTTTGAACTGCACAGTGCAAGGTCGTTCGTTCTTCTGTCCTCATCTTGCCTTGGGTTAGATGAAGTTGGGTGGGTTCTGCATGGGGCTTGGGGCTGGTACCTGGCCAGATGCAGCCTTCATAGCAGTCAGGCATAGCTCTTGCCCCTCTTGCATCCCTCTTGCCCCTCCAAAGAGGGGGATACCCCACGGCCCCTTGCGGGGATTGAGGGTGAAGGGAATCCCTTCCCGGCCTGCCATCTTGTCTCACCTCTCTTCCTAGGAGGTGACAGGCGATGTCCTGCAAGTCCACTGTTGGGTCCCTTGTTTGGCTCTCAGTGGCCCAGGACCAGCAGCCATCTCCAGCAGACTTGAGGGTAAACGGACCTCCCTGGACAAGCCTCCCATGCAGAATGTTTCGTGGGAGACTGAGTTCTGCGGCCGCGTGAGGAGCGGGTTTCACTCTCCCACTGGACCCCTGGGTGACTTGGGAATCTGGTGCCACTTACCTTCCTGTCTTTGAGCCTTTCCTGGCCACACACAATGCTCCAGGAGCCTGAGCCCCAACAATAATAGGCGTTTAGAAACTAGAAGTTTCTAAGTCAGGAGCGTCTCTAGCTTTGTCTGTGCAATCTCCTCATGTCCACGTCCGCTGAGCCTTTGGATCCAGAACCCTGAGATCTGGCAGGCAGGCAGTAGTAGTCCCATTTTACAAGGACAGAAGTGGAGGTCGTGACCTCTAGGCCAGGGTCTAGCTGGCCCCCTGCAGGCCTGAGCACTCACCCTTACTACACTCCACTAAGAAGACTGAGGGCTGTCAGAGCCTGGGGGGTGGGGTGGGGGCGGAGGGGTTAAGCAGACTTGAGAAAGGCCTTTGCTTAACATCCCAGCCCTCGTGAAGGAGAGACCAAGTGAGCCGTGGTCCTGATCTGTTCCGCCTCGTGGGGTTCGCAGTGGGGCGGTCCCACAGGCACGATTCTGCGGCTGTGCCATTGGAGAGTTTCCTGTCACCGGGCCTTTCACTGGTCCTGGGCCCCAGGTCTGGGCACGGGAGGTTTTCCAGCCCCTACACCAGCCCTCACCTCACCCAGCCTCTGTGTGCTGGGAGCGCCGGGCTGTACTTTTCCATACCTTCAGCACAAAACGGCACTCTGTTTCTTCTCCTGGTCACGTCCACGCCCCAGTCGGCTGGGGATGGGAGGTGGGCCAGAGGGCCATCCATCCCTGCCAGGCAGAGAAGGCTGAGGCCACTGTGCCTGGTCTGGCCCTGTGCCTTCACAACCTGCGTGGGTAGGATTGGCCCCCGGGGCAAGTGGGGTGGGGCGTGCTGGTTGCCTATATCTGGCTCCCTTGCCTGTTTGGGGATCCTATTCGTATCTCATCTCTGTGATTTCTAAACAGGGGGCCTTGGCAGTCAGGGTGTGTGAAATCTGTGGCCATCTGGGGAGTGGGCAGCCTGTCTTTTAGGACATTGCTCCCCATGTATCTGGCCCAGGGATCCTCATGGTAGCTGGGCATGGTGGTCTTGACCCTTGTCTCTGATTGGGACTCCGTCTTCTCGTGGGGTTTGATCTGGCCTCTGGGGGCCATGGAGGCAGAAACTGCCATCCACCCCCCCCACCTCTCTGCAATGGGGAGGTGTACCATCCACCCCAAAATGCCTATGCCACTTTGCCAGTAGTTTCTGGTACAATTTATTCCAGGGAGGATGGAAGCCAGCTGTTCGTCTCCAGCTGGAAACTGAACCAGAGGAAATGGGCTTGGAGTGCAGCCGGAGGGATTTAGGTTAGAGTCCGACAATAAGGAAGGATTTTGTGACAGGTGGTTGGCCCTCAGGAAGATCCCATAGGGGGCTTTGTGGAGAGCAGTGGGCTGGGATCATGCTGGGAGGCGGTAGGGGCGGGATTGGGTGCTAGGGGGTGGGTAAGAAACAGGCAGGGGGGTTCCTACATAGTAGAGAAGCTCAAGCTGCCCAATGCTCATGCAGAATTCCTGCCACCCACCCCCTAAGACCCCCTGGGCTGTTTGTTTTTTTTTTTAAATTAGTGAAGGGGTTTACAGTTTAACCATCTAGTCATCTTAAATTACAATAAATGGGTAAGCTTAATAATTCCTTATCATCAGAACCCCAGGCTTCAAGGGTGGGTGGTTACTTATTACCCAGAGCTACCAGTCCTGGGTGAAACGAGAGGTAAAGGAGGAAGGAGCAGGTGGAGGGGCTGTTCTCGAGGCCCCTGGGTGTTGAGGAGTGTGCCGGTGGGCTCTGCGAGACTAGACAGGAGGGGGCCTTGTCAGCCACAGCCCTTCTTTCAAGGGTGCTGGTGAAACCAGGAGGCAGGAATGTGGCAGGTGTCATCAGGATGGGTTTAGTACCATGAAGGCAAGAGTCAGGGGGTGCCAGAGGTAGGGAACCTTGTCCTCAGGATCCCAGCAGCGGAGCCCAGGGCAGCAGCCAGCTGTGTCCAGAGGAACAGGGCTGGCAGCCACCAGGGCTCCAGAGAGCTTCGTGGAACAGAGCGTCCCATCCCACCGCTGAGGTCTGGGAAAATGGGATCATGCATGGGAAGACCTGTGGCCCTCACCCTGACATGCCTCCTGGGCTCCCACCCTTCCCCACCCATCTGCCTTCTTCCTCTGAAATCCTGATGGTTCCAAAGTCTGCAAAGTCGGCTGACTCACCCAGGGCTAGGACCTCTGGGGGCCTTGCCCTTGAAGACAGGTGGGATGGGGTGATGCAGGGGAAAGGCAGTGGGGCAGAGAAACACAGAGTCATCATCGCAGGCTGCTGCACCTGCCAGAACTGCCCACCTTATCCTGTGGAGCCAGAGCCCACCCTGAACACACTGGCACCCCTCCTTGTGCCCTGGAAGGGCTGGTTGTGAAAGATTTACATCTCAAGAGACTCAGTTACTCATTAATATTGAGTGCTTACTAGTGCCAGGTACTGCTCTAGGGGTAAGGGATGAATGATGTCTGCCTTCCGAGCCTACAGTCTTTTGGGGGGAGATTAAACAGTGGGCCAGATAACATATCTACTAGAATGTCTGTAGCCATAAGTACTGTGCCAAGCCCTGGTCTTCCAGGTGGTAGTAGCTGGGAAGGAGGGCATTGCTGTTGACAGCCCACCTCTCATATCTGCAGCTCCGGAGGCCCTGTCCAGCAGGTGGCCTCCCCCAGAGTGGAGGTGGCCTCCCCATCCCCCTGTTCTTTCGCATCCACTTTTCTACCTAGTACCTCTTTCAGGAGCAGCCCTTGAACGGCCACACCGACCCAGCTGTGCATTGTTTCACAAAACCCGCACCCCAACCCCACGAAGTCTTGGTACCCCCACCTGACAAATATGAAAACTGAAGCTCAGAGACGTGGAGGACATGCCCCCAGGTGACCTGACTGACGGTGAATGGGAGAGTGCGGATTTGAATCCAGACATGCCTGCTTCAAAGCCCAGGCCTTTCCTGCTTTGTCCCTGTGCTGCTCGTGGAGTCCTGAACATGATCTTTGTGATTTTGAAGTGGATCGGCTACCACAGTTTATGGTGTCCCGGCCAGCATGCAGACCCTGAGCTGTGCAGGATGGGAAGCGAGCTGGCAGGGGGGCGGGGTGGGGGCCCGCCAGGCTGATGATGAACTAGATCTCCCTCAGGTCATCAGCCCTGGATGGGGAGATGGCAAGTCAGCAGTTCCTGTGACCTCCTTTGTGGCCTGCTCGAGGGCTGTTTATAGAATCCTCGGATGGATGGTGACTTCCCGTGTTTGCACCTTCCACCCCGCTGAAAGGTCAGGGTAAATCCAAGAGGCATCCCGGGAGCTGGGACAGAGCGTGTCAGCATACACTCATCCCAAATGATATCAAAAGTTGATCTGCGCAACCCTTTCGTAGCTCTTTGCCACCTGTTAGCTGTGCTTACCTGTCTATCATCCCCTTCCCCATTCCACTTTGGGTGGCATTTCTCAGCCCAGTCCTGGGGTGGGTGGTGGGTGGTCTGGTTGTTGGGTGGAAAGGGCCCTCAACTGAGAGTCGGGATTCTTCTGGCGGATTCTACTCAGTGCTTTGTCATCACCTTGCTGTGTGACTTCTCCCATGTGACTAGCCCTCTCTGATTGATTCCTCAGCTACAAAATGGGAATAGGAGTATCCATTTTGCCTCCCTTTCCTCCAGGGTCTTGGCCTGAAATAGCATTAGGGCTAGAGGAATTCTAGGTGGGAGAGGTGCCGGATAATTGTGGGTTTGGGCGAGGAGGAGGGAGATGCCATCTCAGAGCCCTTCCTGGCTTCCTTGTTAGAGCCATCGAGTGGGGCTCAACAGAGAGGTCTGCTAGCTTGCTTGGAAGGACAAAGCAGAAGCTGAGCACGGTGCACAGTCCTCTCACTCCCTAGTCCCTACATCCCTGTGGGAGAGGAAAGGGACTGCTTTGCCCATCTCGCATGCTAGAGGGAGACACTCCCAGGATTTGGATTCTGAGGGAAGGGAGGAGCCAAGTCATGATGCCAGGGCCCGGGTCATGGCATCCCAGGTAGGGAGCTGTTAGTGGTGCGGGGCCACAGTCACCCCAGACGGGACAGTAGGTGTGAACTCGTGGGTAGAGAACCTGAGGTGGCTAAAGGATGTCCCTCTTGTCATTAGGTGTCTCGGGACATCCCACATGCCCTGAGTCCTTGGGAGGATGAAGCGGGAGGTGGATTTTGAGAATATGGCTGTGGAGAATAATCTTTGTGTGGTTGGGTGGGTGGGTGGGAGGAAATGCTTTCCTATTGCCATGGCCAACTCCGAGGTGGCCGTGCTGTGGGACCAGAGCCACACCAGAGAGGTCCCCTATGCCTGTACACACAGGCATTTCCAGTCTTACGCATCTGCCGAGCCCTCCAGGTGCCTGAGAATGCTTGCTGACGTCCCATCCTGAGCTCAGCCCCACCAGCCCTTCACTGTTTGCTTTAGCCAAACCTGCTGCCCTCCCAGGTCAGCCCGTCCCTGGGCTCAGCTCTCACGGGAGGGGCTCCCAGCTGCTGGGGAGGGTTACCGTCCCAGGCAGAGAACAATGGGGGCAGGGTCACCTGCCTTGTTTTTATTGTCCCTCCTGAGTACAGACAGGGCTCCCGGGCCTGAGAAAGACGGAAATCCAGAGATTTCTGCTGAAAATGTGCTCACCTCTGGCACGGGCTTGCCTCCGTGAGCGTGAGATCTAAGAGTGCCCCTGCCCTCCGCAAAGGCTGCTGAGAGATGGTTCAGGAGGGTGTGCGAGGGGAAGGCCAGTGGTGGCCTGGAGGACAGCCATGCTTCCAGGCCTGCTGCCCTGGGGCCGGGCTGGACTCTGGCCTCCTAATTGAAAGGATGATTTGGGTCTAGTGCAGTGGCTTTGAAATTGGCTGTACGTATTAGAGTCACCTGAGGCAGCTTGAAGCATCCTGGTTCCATGCCCCAGACCATGTCTGGCTGGTTCCCTGAGGATAGGACCCAGGCAAGAAGACTTTCCCAAACTCCTGCCAGGTGATCTCTGCATGCAGTCCAGGGGAAGCAGGAGTATAGTGACGCCTAAAGTGTGCGTCGAGGATGGGGCCGTAGGCCATTGCTGCCTTGCCTTATTAAGTCATGTGGGTGTCTGTAGGTGTGACCAGCACTTCAGGGGACTTGTTTTGTACACAGCCCGCCGTCCCGTCCCTCAGAAGTCACCTGGGCTGCGGGAAGGCATCCTGGACCAGCACCGGCACATTACTTTAAGGACCAGAGAGGAGGGGACGCAGTGAGGTGTCTTCTCCATCCTGTAGTAGGGTCTAGGGGACATGAGGAAGGAAGTGTGATTGAGGAGCAGGGCTCACTCCTGGCATGGGCGGCCTGACTTGCTGGGGGCCCAGGAGGAGCTGGAGCTGGTGGCCAGTGAACTTGAGTCTTGAGAATGAAAATGTATTTTCTTGAACGTGCTTTGGACAGGGGAACTTGGGAAGGGCTGAACTGGGCTCCAAAAGTCCTGGTGATGGGCAGAAGAAGTTATGATTTGTAAACACAGGGGCACCCCAGCAACCTAAGCCAGCCTCCTCATTTTACAGCGAAGAAAGCAGGCAGAGGTCCAGGGGTTCCTGGAGAATCTCAGCGAGTGACTGGCAGAGCAGAGCTGAGCCTGTCTTTCAGCCCTTCCTGGCCATCCTAGCATTCCTCTAGCAGTTTGTCCTTCCTTCTTCTAAAAACATTATAATTACTCCTGGTAGGCTCTGGAGCAAAGCTGAAAGTTGCAGAAAAGCAAAAAAGAAGTTAACAGAATCCACACCGCAATAGCCAAAGTCTGGTCTCAACAGAGACAGGGGGTGGCCCTGCCTGCTTGGGTTCCAGCACCTGCCACAGACACCTGCTCCTTCCTGGGAGTGACGGGCCTGGTGAGCTGGGCCTGCAGCTGGCTTGGGTATCAGAGTGGCACCACCTGGCCCTCGTCAGTGCCCTGCCCCTGAGGCAAGCCTGCCCTCCCAGCCACACACCCCAGTCACCTGGGCTGAGGCTAGAGGTTGGGGAGAATGCTCGGGATGGGGCCGCTTGGAACCCCTCCCCCCCATCGTCAACCTGCATGAGGCAGTGAGGGGCAGCCCCTCAAAATAGCCCAGCAGAGCTTGTTCGCTGCCCAGATCAGCCGCGCACGCCTGCCGGGGGGCCCAGTCACTGTAGTCCTTTAAGCTGCTGGTGGTTCTGCCAGGCAGCCTGGACGGAGAGCCACTACCTTGAGACCTGTGTGGTGGCTCAGGTCCCTGAGCCTCAGTTTCCACATCTGATAACAAGCCCAGCAACCCCTCCCCCATCCCCGTGAGGGAAAGCTAGAGAAAGCTGAGCAGTGCAGAGGGAGGGAGGATGGAGGTCATGGAGGGTTTGACTACCAGTCTTCAACTCTCATTGGTCTTAGGAATAAGAGGGTTAACAGGTGCTCACCTTCTGGCCAAGATACTTTTGATCTGCCAGTAGACCCAGAAAGGACTGTCTGATGGGGGACTGGCCTGGCGGCTGGACAGACTAGCCCCCAACATGCCCACTCTCACTTCTCAGACTGCTCTAGGGAGTCCCCACACTCAGGGGCTCTGGGGTCCTCCTCCCCTCCGTCTTCTATTTGTTCATTTGTTCAGGTGTAAAAGGATTTGAAAAACTTTATTCTAAACAAGCCCAAACTACAAATACTTGGCTTGGAAAGCACCTGAGATAGGTTTACTAACCTCCACTTCCGTCTGTCCTGTTCAGAACACTTTCTTACAGAGCCTCAACCCCACCCATGGCCCCCTGTTCTGAGAGGTTCTTTGTCAGATCAGATGTGTGTATGGACGACACAGACCTGCGGGGAGAGCCCGGGAGGGGCCGGGGGATATAGGTAGAGGCAGCGGGGCGGCAAGCTGGGTCTGGAATTCAGACAGGCCCAGCCCCTCCTGGCAGGCACAGTGTCAGGGGACGTAGTGTGTGGCATTGTTTCCTTCCCAGCCTGCCTGCCCTGCTTGGCTGTTCGGAAACCGACCAGGGTGCCTGGGAGCCTCCAGGTGGCAGAGACCAGGAGAGATGGGCCTTCCAAGGGATAAAACAGGACATCTTGGGGCATGCCTCTGATTCCTCCAGGAAGAGCTTTAACACACCTGTGCCCCCAGCCCCTCCAACTCCAGCCGACCCCCTGACCCCCTCTTGAGTTGTTTTGTCCCCATGGATGTCGGAGAAACCACCCTGTGCCCTGAAGAAGGACAGCTTTCAGTCTTCGAACAGAAAGGGGTGGGAAAAGGTGGCAGGTGTGAGGAAACTTGGGGACAGTGTCCTGTTCTTTTTTTTTTTATTTATTTATTTATTTGACAGACAGAGATCACAAGTAGGCAGAGAGAGAGGGGGAAGCAGACTCCCTGCTAAGCAGAGAGCCCGACGCGGGGCTCCATCCCAGGACCCTGGGATCATGACCTGAGCCGAAGGCAGAGGCTTTAACCCGCTGAGCCACCCAGGCGCCCCCAGTGTCCTGTTCTCAACAAGGCCTGCCCTCCAGGTGCAGGGAAGTTAACCCCACACCCTTCGATGTAGCCTTGGGGACACATGGTCCTTCTGCCCAGGTCTCAAGTCCGCGCAGGGTCTGGTTTCCTGACAGACACACGGAGCGAGTCCTGGCGCCGACTGTGGATCCGTTTATTCAGTGCTGACGATGACGGCCTGCCTGGATGTCCTGCATTACTTGTCGTATGCTCAGGGTAGGTGTTATTCTTGGCAGATGGAGAAACTGAGGCTGATAGGTTATGTTATTTACCCAGAGACTTGGTATGAGCCATTAGGACCCCCTCTAGACTCACCAGGTCAGTGCCCTGGAGGGGGCCCGAGAGCTGTCCTCCTCCCTAGCTGCAGGGCTTAGGCATGTAAGCATTCCCCCCCCCCCCCCCCCAGGAGGAAGGTGCGAGGCTTCTTACTAAAGTGTTGCTACCTGGGGTGACTTAGATTCCTTTTCCTGCTCTCTGCTCCCCCGCTGCAGGGGACTGTTTCCCCTTCCTGCAGTAAAGTCCTTCAAGTCTCCCCAGGGACTCTCCAGGCCCCACTCTACTCGCTCTGTCATCTTGGCCTTGGCTGAGGGAGCTTTCGTCTTCCTCCTTCAGCCCACCCCCTTCCCCAGCCCTCTGCCCCCCTCTCAAAGTCTAACAACTGCTCCCCTCCCCTCCCCTCAATTCCCCTTCGATGCAGCTGGTTTCCATGGCTCCCACCCTCAACCCCACCAGCCCCCACCCTTGCTGGGGTCTGCCTCTGCTTCCAGCTCTCCTGCTGGATAAATGCCTCCACCTTGTCACTAGTGAATTTAATTAAAGCCCAACTGCAGAATGATGCTGGGAAAGCATTGAAGGAAGGACACAGGAGGATACATCAGTCTAGACCAGAGAATGTACAATCATTTCAGTTAATTTCCTCACCCACGCTCAAGTACTTGTTGAGCATCTACTATGTGCCAGGCAGTGTTCTAGATGCTGGGAATACAACCGCTGAAAAGCAAGCAGATTGAAAAGCCCTGTCCTCATTTCGCTTATGTTCTTAGAACCTGCATTTCTACAGACGGTTCTCTCGCCGTTGCTTAGAAAGTTGTGTTCTCCAGAGGCCTGGCTCCACTCATTGTAGCTAAGAAGCACCCACCCCAGCATCCCCTCCCTGTTGTCTGTAGGTGTGGGGGAGGGGGTTGGGAGTGGGGGCTGAGAGCCAGACCTCCCCAGTTTCCTCCCCAGCTCCGCCACTGACTCACTGTGTGACCTTGGGCACGCGCCTTCATTAGCCTCTGCCTTACTGTCCTCGTTGGGCTAACGGCCCCCACATTTTGGGGTTATAAAAATTCAGCGAACTAAGTGATTTGAGGTGCTTGGTTGGTATCTGTCACTTCCGTGCTCAAAATCAGCTGCTATTCAAATATCAACGCTGCTCATCTATGATGCAAGGATTGATCAGCGGTTGCCCTTCCCTCCCTCAAAAGGGGGAGCTGGGAGGACCAGGCCAGAAGAATGATAAAAGTCCTGTTCTCTCTTGCCAAGCCCCTTGTCAGTATGTGGCCAGCGGCCTTATTTCACCTTCCAGGCCAGAGGCACCAAGTGATTTAGATGGAACAAACTCAGGGTGAAATGCAGCCAGGGGTGGGTAAGGGCCCCCTGCAGCCTGTGGGTCCAGGGGGGCCTGCATGCAGGAGGCTGCTTACGGCTGCATCCGCATAGCAGGGAAGTGCTCTGTGGTCCAGACCTCATGTCTGCCTGGGAGCTGGAGGCCAGGGGGTCGTAGCCCCCTGGGCGGCCCCTAGCTGCCTTCACCAGCCCACCTGTCCCCTGGACCGCAGTGCCCCGCCCCTGCCCGCCTAGGGTAGATGAGGAGAGAGGCCCCACCAGCCCAGGGCTGAAGGTGGGCCTCGTGTCCCAAGCCCCAGGACGATCCACTCTCCAGGAAGGGGAGGCCTGGTAGCTGCCTCTGCCCGGGAAATCCTGGATCCCCTGGGCATGCGGAGATGTCCGGGAACCCGTATTCCGCGGACAGAGGGTGGGGTCAGGGCAGCTGGTTGCCTGAAGCCAAGACAAGGGCATGCGGCCTCCCTGGAGGCCTAGCTGGAAATGCTGAGCTCGGGTCAGAGTGGATGGACTGGTTTTAGGGCACTGTTTTTTCAGCTGGTGCGAAGGGGTGGAAGTATGCACTGGCCTCCTTCCTGCAGCCTTTGTGGGCAGGGGAGGGGGGAGCAGGATAACCGTGTCTAGTTAGGGCTCTCCAGGCTTCGCTTGGAGCACTCTGACCTTAGGCTACTTACTTAACCTCTCCAAGCCTTAAATTTTCATTTGCAAAATGGAAAAAATTATGGTATCTTCCCAGCAGGATTCTGTCCTCATTAAATGAGCCAAAGGCAGTAAAGTGTTAGCACAACACTTGGTGCATAGAAAGGCCTCAATAAATCACAGCTACTTGGTCAGGAGGGCGACTCAGGCAGGAGCTCTGTTCCTTCCCCAGACAAGAGCTGAGCCCAGGCTGTGTGCAGTACCCCCTTCTCTCATCACTCTCCTCGGTTCTGTGGAAAATGAAAATATTGTCTCGGGTGAATCTGGGAGCCAAGTTAAAGAACCCTGTGAGTGAACAGGGGCCACCTCCTCCTGCGAGAGCTATTTCCCTAACCCTGGGGACAGGACGCCGTGTCTAACGGGGTGTCGGCCCAGCTCCCCCATGCCACTCTCTGTAACCCAGGAATGACCTCAGTCCTGGGCCAGGCCCTTTGTTCTGGGAGGTCTCCCCTTTGCATCCTGTGTGAGCGTGAGCCGAACCATTAAGCTGTCCCTGCCAGAGCTGCAGCTACACACAGTGGGAACAGGGAACAGGCCCCCAAGTCCACACTGGGGCTTCCACCCCCATCCCCAGGCCTCCCTTTCCTCCCCTGTCAAATGACACCTGGCAGGATAGGGGATGTGTGTATATACGCCCAGCAAGGGGTGTCGGCCATTCAGCAGCACAGAAATCCTACTTCACACCCAGCACTGGGATGGAGCCAAGCTGATTCCTAGGCCAGCTGCTTGGTGCCTGTGGACAGAGAGGAGGCAACAGCAAGGCGGTGCTGGTGTGCCCAGGGGGCAGTTAGAGCCGTGAAGGGAGGCGGAGGGAGCCCCCTTGGCTGACAGCCAGACAGCCCAGAAACTAGCCCGGTTCTGCCACTTATCCTCTCTCAGCCTGTTTTGTGACCTGACCAGTGGGACTGTTCTAAGGGCTGGTGGTTCTCCTAGCCCTGAAGACACAGGGACCCATCCAGGTGCCCCTCTCTAGATGACCGTGGAGAGAGAACGGGAGTCGTGGGGAGAGTGCCTGGGACTGTGGCCCCCTGGGAACCCAGGGCCGGAGGCTGAGGCGGCAGGCTCTACCCCAAAGGGCATAGCATTGGCAGGGGAGGCAGGAAACCCAGGCTGTCTGCCTCGAAGCTCCCAACTGTAGTGCCATCTTGGGTTACCCTGTTTTGCCCCTCTTCTGTTCGGTGTCTCCTGAGCACTTAACTGACTCCCAAGTCATGGACGGCCTTTGGGCAGCGTGCTCTGGGCTGTCCCTATGTGTCGTGGGGCTTCAAGCCCCATCACCTGGCATAGACAGGTGGAAGGACAGGGGTCTCACCTCCTCACAGTGCCTCCCTGGGACCTGCAGCAGCGTCTCACACAGCCACCGCTCCCCACTCAGCACCTCCTGACACTCCCAGAGGGCGCTGGCCCCCAGCTGGGCTCCCTGGGGTTCCCCTCACACCTTCAGCAGCCCTGTGGTGCCCTGGTTGGCCTTGCTCTAACACGTTCTGTTCGCGGGAGTGATGTGCTGCCGGGAGCCCTGAGTTCTCAGGTAGCTCCTTATCCAGAATGCCACCCGGGTTTCCTCTCGGTTAGCAGACGGTGGGGAGTCCCACACCCAGGGTGGGACAGAGCTCCCCGAGTGTGGCCCAACCCTGAAGACGAGAAGTGTTGACACTGCGGGCGATTTTATGGACTTTCTGGTGTTCGCTAGTTTGTGGTCTCCTGAAGCCCAAGGCCTTCTCCCTCGAGCCTGGTCTGGTCCTTTCGGAACCCAAGGTGGATGACATGAAAATAGTAAAAGATAATCCTGTCTCATGAGTGTGGGTCCGGGGAGGGGATTTTGAGTTCACACTGCCCTTGCATGGCAATGATGAGATGAGCATGGCTCTCTCCCCATCCTGGCCTTGCCCACCGCTTTGCCTCCTCTGCCGATGGGACCGGGCAGCCATCGACCTACGTCTTTGCTGTGTCGTTGACTAAAATACGGAAGGGGCCAGGCCTTTCGCGTGATGGCGGAGACCTCCGTCAGATTGATAACGATCAATACTTCTTGGTTGTTTATCTGCCTGTAAAGGGGCCCAAATTAATCCCAGCTCCGCCCCACATTTCTCTGTCTTGTCCACATGAAATCTCTGCCAGCCCATCTGTTGCTGAAATTGAGATTTACTGCATTCCACCCAACTTCAAGGGCTTGCAGCCCCTGTGGGCGGGAGATGCACTTAGCTGAGCATGACTGGTTCTTGACAGACCTGTGCTCGCTCCTAGTGCCCGCCAGTTCCTCCTCTGAACGCGCCAAACATTCCCATGTCCAGACATTGGTGAGGACTCTGGTTTGAGTTTCTGGAATCCACCCCTCGTCTGTGTGAGAAGAGGGACAGCGCTCGTGTTCCTGAGACTCCACAGGGATGACCAGCCTTGGTGTCCCAAATGCATTGCCCTCTGCTCAGTGGGGCAGCTTCCCCTTTAGTGTCCCTTCGTCCGTCGGGCTGAGCTTCCCGGCACTTCGCCTTCTACCCTCTCTCTCCCCAACGGGCATCCTAGAGGACAGAGGGCCAGAGGGAGCCGCCTCTTTAACACTAAGACACAGGACCCCACTCCTTCTCGTTCTCCTGCTTTGGACATGGGTTTAATCTTTTAGAAAACCTTTCCAATGGACCAGGAGGCCCCTTGGGATCTAGATGTGCTGGTGCTCTCTCATGGAAGTGGCCCGGCCAGCTAGACAGCCAGCTCTCTGAGGAGAGGGCATCCCTCCGCCCCTCCCGACCTGCAGAGAGATGTTCTGGAAAGGAGGTGAGGAGGCAGGGCAGCGGGTGGTGTGGTTTGATGGCCTGTCAGATGAGCATGTCATCATGGAAAATTCTTTATGGAATCTGCAGAGCCGTTAACACGGGGGCCTGCTGTCACAGCTGCAAACTGCTGGTTCCTTCAGAGCCAGCCTAGCCCCTCCCTTGTTTCCCACCAGACTTCAGTCAGGCCACAGAGGGTTAGAACTGTGGGCTCTCCGTCTCCCTCTGGCTTCCATCCCTTGCCCTTCTGTCTTCCCTCAGACCCAGGCTTGAGTTGTACAGAGAATTCGGCTGAGTTTCCTGGTCTCTGGATTGGGGTCCTCCTCCTCAGGGCCACCCTGGAACTCCTGGCTTAAACCCTGGAACCTGCTTGTGAGCCTTCTGCTGGGGTCCATGCCTCGCCATCTGCAGGTTGGGGTGAACAGTGGCAGGAGTGAAGGATGTGGAGGGTAGAGCCAGTTCTCGGCAGGTTGAAGCAGGTTTGGCAACTATTAAAGTTCCTGGAATAGATAAGTCTTCTTCTAGGGCTACCAGTGTACTCCCCAGGTGGCCTGTGTCACCTGCTGCCCCCAGTTGCTGGGAGCCCCGTGGGGACTATCACTTGATTTTGAGTCACCCTAAAATGTACACACCATCTCTGGTGATCTCTCCTGGCCTAGACCTTAAAGTTGCCTGGCCCAGCGCAGAGAGATGGACCCAGAGAAGAGAGGGAAGGGGGAGCTTTTAGAGGAGGAAGATAAGAGTCCCAAGCATGGGGAGAAGGAAGCCAGCCTATGCGATGTGTACCCCTTCAGACAACAGGTCCAGGAGGCGCTGAGCTGGGACGAGGAGTGGATGCGGGTCCCCCCCAGGACTGTCCCGCAGTAGGAGATTGCTCTGTGGAGGACTGGGTAGGGCATAGGCGTCCTGTGTTTCTGAATCACATAAGCCTTCCTTGTGGCAGACTAGTCTTACACAGTGTGGGCTCTGGCCCAGTAGCAGCAGCATCACCTGGAAACTTCTTAGGCATGCAGATTCTCTGGCCCCTTCCAAGACTTGCTGAATCAAACTCTGGAGGTGGGCCCCATAGTCTCTATTTAACATGCTCACCAGGTGATGCTGGTACATGCTAGTAAGTTCCAGAAGTACTGGGACAGTGAGAGAATGGACTTTGGAGACAGAGTGCCTGAGTTTGCATTCTTACCCGCTGTGTGGCCCTGGGCAAATCGTTTAACCTCTCTGATCCTCTATAAAATGTTTCATCATATATAAACTGGAGACAGTAACTGCCACCTTGTTATTGTGATGATTCAGTAAGAATGTTCATATGGAGTTGCACCCGCTGCTGTCACTTCGAAGAAACCATCTTCATCACTTTGTGTCTCTTGTTCTAGGTAGTATCTGATGCTGCAGGACAGGGTGTGGCCATTACAGGGAATCAGACCTTCAACAACTGGAACTGGCCCAACGCAATGATTTTTGCAGCCACGGTCATCACTACCATTGGTAAGTCTTTTGGGACCTTCAGGATACCCACGTCCATGCCCCCCATCCACGGAACTTTGCAAGAGTCCAGCTCTGGTCCCATGCCCCTCAGTTGCATTGCGTTCTGTGAGCATTTTCCTGGGGATTTAGTAAGCCCTTGGTGACTGGCCATGCTTGGGAGATTCTCTAGGAGCCTTCACCTGGGCTCTTGGAGCAGAAACGACAAAGCCTGATAGCCCGCGCCATGTAGCCATGCAGGAAGTTGAACTGGTTGTCCTCTGCACCAACCCAGCCCATGCTTGCTCACCAGGCTGGGTGTCTCTTCTGGTTATCTATGGCTGCATGACCAACTACCCCAGAAGTCAGTGGCTTAAAACACAGCTTACTATTATCTGTTGCTATTCTGAGGGTTGACTGGGTTCAGCCGGTTGGTTCTTGCTGGAGGTCTTGCTGGTGGCAGTCCTGTGTCTGAGGCTGGAGTCAGCCAGAAGCACTACTGGCTAGGCATCTGGACCGCTTCTGCCATCACATGTTTGATAGTGGACCGTGGCTGTCGGCTGCGAGCATGGCTAGGGGTGAAAACGCCGTGACTCGGGTAGCTCGCAGCGCAGCAACTGGATTCCAAGGGGGAGAATCCCTGAAATGAGCACTTCCAGCCAGCTGGGGGAGAAGCAACAGGGCTTCTCAGGCTTAGCCTATCTGGTACTACTTGTGCTGCATCCGCTGGCCAAGCCGGCCCCTGAAGCCCAGCTTCCAAGGTTGGGGATTAGACACCAGCCTGATGTGAGCAGCAGCATGCTTGCACAGGAGGGGAAGGGATTAAAAATGGCCGTCTTTAGGGGCACCTGGGTGGCTCAGTGGGTTAAAGCCTCTGCCTTCGGCTCAGGTCATGATCCCAGGGTCCTGGGATTGAGCCCCGCATCGGGCTCTCTGCTCAGCAGGTAGCCTGCTTCCCTCTCCCTCTGCCTGCTTCTCTGCCTACTTGTGATCTTTGTCTGTCAAATAAATAAATAAAATCTTAAAAAAAAAAAAAGAATGGCCATCTTTAGAGACCACCTCCTATGGTGCCTGTGGGGTGTCTCCCCAGAGAAGGCTGTTTATAATTTGCACTGTGGTGCTGTATGGACTAGTGGAAGGCTTGCTGATTATGAAGGCTTTGTCCAGCAGGGAGCTCCCAGTCTGATGGAGGAAACATGGCCCATGCCACCCTACTTGCTTTATAAACACTCACGACCTTTATGTAATAAAGTAAAATTTCATTTCTGAAGGACCGATATTAGATCAGTATCAAGTGATCTTAGAGGACGGGGCTGTGTGGATATGGGTGTAGGTATGGCTGTGTAGCGGAGCCCGGGGCCGTGCTGAGTCTGGGTCTGTCACCCCCGCTGCAGCTCTCCATGCCTCATTCTCTTTTTCTTCCTCAGGCTATGGCAATGTGGCCCCCAAGACCCCTGCTGGGCGCCTCTTCTGTGTCTTCTATGGTCTCTTTGGAGTGCCACTCTGCCTGACGTGGATCAGTGCCCTGGGAAAGTTCTTCGGGGGACGTGCCAAGAGGCTGGGCCAGTTCCTCACCAAGAGAGGCGTGAGCCTGGTATGTCCCCAAACCTTGGGTGCTGGGCAGCACTGGGGGGACCCTGGCAGGGGATGGGAGGAGGGGAAAGATCTAAGAATGGACAGAGGTGCTAGAGCAGGAGACGAGAGGTCAGTTTCGGGGACCACTGGCCCCGGTTGAGGCTGGGAACAGTGCTCCTCGCCCTTTCCTGGGTGTCAAGCCTCCTCCCAGGCATGGTACCAGCTGGCCTCCCGCCTGGCTGCCTCGCTGGCCTTCTGGGTGCCCTTGCTGATTTTCCCCAGTCTCTGCCATGGGTCTGACTCGGTCTCCCTGCCCCCCCACCCCCACCCCGCAACTCCATCAGCGACAGGCGCAGATCACATGCACAGCCATCTTCATTGTATGGGGCGTCCTGGTCCACCTGGTGATCCCGCCCTTCGTGTTCATGGTGACGGAGGAGTGGGACTACATCGAGGGCCTCTACTACTCCTTCATCACCATCTCCACCATCGGCTTCGGTGACTTTGTGGCTGGTGAGTCCTGCCCTTTCCCCAGACCTCTGCTTCTCCATGTGCAATTCAGGGCACCTTTTTTGGGGCCCCAGCAGGTGCTCAGTGTCCTGGGCAGCAACCCCTCCCCCAAAAGGGGTCCTCTTCTGTTTCCCTTTCTTTCTTGCTTTCCCTGCTTCCTCTCCCTCTTCCCCTGCTCTTAGGCCTAGGTTCACTCGGGGCAGAAGGTAGGTTCTTCCCCCTCTACAGAGTTGGAGCCTGTTACCCACAAAGCCCTGGAGCCAAGCCAGGGGGTCCCCTTCTTGTCCCAGAGCTGCCTGCCTTGTTTCCCATCACAGGAGCAGAGGGAGCTGGTCCAGAGGCTTGGCTGACAGATCCGAAACTTTGCTCTTGCCACAGGCAGTTTAGAAACAAAAGAGGCCTTCTCCTAAGCTGCCCCACCCTCTGGGGCCAGGACCGTCCCTCCCACTCCTCCCCTACTTAATCCAGGCAGGTGATAAAATTCTTTGGCTGCAGCCTTTAAGACCTGTGCCTCTGGCCAGCACTGCATCTCAGCCCTTCTTCATCTTCTTGACCCCCGTTTGGCTGCATTGACCCCGTGTTTGTTCCCTCAATGTCTGCTACCCTGCTCAGCCGACCCCAACGTTTGCTCCAGAGGCCTCTGGTCTCCGCCCTTCCCCTTCCTAGGGGGCAGGAGCAGGTCACTACCCTTCTGCCTCATTGTAAGGGGAGACTCCAAACGCTGGGAGAGATGGTTGGGTGGTGGTGAGGGAAGACAGGAAAAAGGCCCCAACACTCTCCTGACCTTGGGATCTCAGGGCCTGCTGTCTTGGGAGATACATTTAGACGGACGCACAGCCCCGCCATTGTCTAAGGGACCCCAAGTGGGCAAGGAGAAGCCTTTGTGCTGGGGAAGTGGGATGTATTTACCCATACTTTCTCAGCTCCAGCAAAACATCAGGCCCCTTCCTCAGTTTCCTCATCTTTAAGATTGGTTTAAAAAGAACAGCACCTACCTAACAAGGTGGTCAAAGATCAAATGAGTGCTGAGGATAAGACCCAGCTGTGGTAGCGTGCGCCCTCCTTGTCACCTCACCCTGCTTGTGTCCAAGAGCTCCGAGCGTCCCTCAGAGACACCACTTGTCTCCAGGGGCAAACACAGCCCCTGTCCTCAGTGACCTCTAATTTGATGAGGGGTGAATAGTCCCTGCCCTGCGGGAGCCTCACACTGCAGAAAGCCCCCTTCCCCTTGTCCCTTTTCCAGACTGCTCCCAGTTAGAAGGTGATGGGGGCAGGATATATACTAATGTAGGTCAGTGGGTCTAGAAACGTGAAGTTAAGCTGGAAACCTCATAATGCTGGAGTGTAGGAGATCAGTCAGAGCTGCACAGGCTGACCCCGGAGGACTCCCTGGAGCAGGTGTCAGGAGCCTGGGCTCAGAGGAGGAGAATGTGGGGTGGCAGAGCCCTCTAGACCACGGGAAGGGCCAGTCTGAAGAAGGCAGAAAGAGGAAGTCAGGGAGCAGCTGGACCCACTGAAGGAGAATCAGGTCTTTCCAGAATAGTTTGTGCTGAGACCGGTGCGCACAGCCTTCTTGGCCCACCCACCAGCCTCATTCATGTTAAACCAGTGAGTCAAACCCCCGGCCATGAATATGCCGGCCACGCGCTCACTTAGTTTCCATCCTGTTTTTAACTGAGCTATAAAATATACGTCCCCAGAAGTGCACAAAACACCTAGATGTGGTACAGTGGATAATCGAAAGGCAAACATTCATGAATTATTTCCTGACACATATGGTAGCTACATTAACGGGTTCCCCATCACCTGGGACCTGGAGCCTACCTTATCCGAGAGAACCACTCTCTTGACTTCTGACAGTTGAGGACACAGAGGCTCAGGCAGGTTGGGGACTAAGATAGGGGACATGAATCATCAGGATGGTAGAACAGTCTGGTTTCTGACACTGTGCCTGCTCTCAGAGAACACAGCTATGGCCTTGACGTGTGTTCAGGTCCCTGCTGACCCACTTCTGACCCTCGGGGCTTCCTGTCCCATCTGCAGGTGTGAACCCCAGCGCCAACTACCATGCCCTGTACCGCTACTTTGTGGAGCTCTGGATCTACCTGGGGCTGGCCTGGCTGTCCCTTTTTGTCAACTGGAAGGTGAGCATGTTCGTGGAGGTCCACAAGGCCATCAAGAAGCGGCGGCGGCGGCGGAAGGAGTCTTTTGAGAGCTCCCCACACTCCAGAAAGGCTCTGCAGGTGACTGGGAGTACGGCATCCAAGGACGTCAACATCTTCAGTTTTCTGTCCAAGAAGGAGGAGACCTACAATGACCTCATCAAGCAGATCGGGAAGAAGGCAATGAAGACGAGCGGGGCTGGGGAGAGGGTCCCAGCGCCGGGGCTGGGGCCTCAGGGGGGTGGGCTTCCAGCCCTCCCCACTTCCCTGTCCCCCCTGGTGGTTTACTCCAAGAACCGGGTGCCCAGCTTGGAAGAGGTGTCTCAGACGCTAAGGAGTAAAGGCCATGTGTCGCGGCCCCCCAGCGAGGAGGCTGGGGCCGGGCCCCCCAAGGAGGGCTCCCCAACCTCCGAGGTCTTCATTAACCAGCTGGACCGAATCAGCGAGGAGGGCGAGCCGTGGGACGCCCAGGACTACCACCCACTCATCTTCCAGAACGTCAGCGTCACCTTTGCGAATGAGGAGGCTGGCCTCTCGGATGAGGAAACATCCAAGTCCTCCATAGAGGACAACCTGGCTGGGGAGGAGAGGCCCCAGGAGGGGACTGAAGCCGAAGTGCCCCTGAACCTGGGTGAGTTCCCATCATCGGACGAGTCCACCTTCACCAGCACCGAGTCGGAGCTCTCTGTGCCTTACGAACAGCTTATGAACGAGTACAGTCAGTCAGACTGCCCCAGGGGCACGTGAGGCAGGCCCGGCTCCCCACCCCACCTCCGATGGCTTCTGTTCCCCTCATCCTGGGGTGTCCTACTACGGCTGGGACCTCTGGCCCCTGGTGGGGGGCAGCCCTGGAACTGGGAGTGGGGGGCCAGGGCCCCTCCTCACCTTCCATCCCCTCCGGCGAGATGCTGCGGGTCAGTCTCGGCGTGCGCCCAGGGCAGGGCCCCTGCTCTCTGGCAGAATGGGCACGCTGGCAGTGGGAGGCTGGTGTATTTGGTGGTTCAGAGACGTGTGGGCTGGCAGGTGACCCTTCAGGAGGCCTGTACCTGCATGGGTCTTTGGACATTTGGTTGAGCGTGTCACACGGTTCTCTTAGGCTCGGAGCCTCGGCCGTTTGAGTTCACCAGTATTAATGAGCTCCTGCGTGCCCAGCATGTAGCTAGTATTTCAGAAGGGTGGGGGGAGCACCAGCAGCCCTGGGTCCTGCCTTTGCAGGAGGTACAGCAGTGGTGTGGGGAGCGCTCCAGCTCCTCAGCAAATAGCAGGGCGCTACATGGGATGTCCTGTATAAGCATCCCGCAACCCCACCCTGTGTGCCCACCAGGCCCTACTGCAAGCTCAGTAGGGAAGAGGCGCCCAGGGGAAGGAAGGGGAAGACCCCGGGCAGACGCTGAAACACTCCGAATGCACAGGACCCCCAGCAAGCTCTGAGTTGGCCCAGGGTCCGAGTCCTGGTTTTGCCCAGACCAAGCCACCCGGGGCCCAGTTCCCTGACTCGCTCTTTGGCCGAGAGGTAACAGAAGCAGGCCTTCCCTCTCCCTGGGAACGCTGTGGGAAGAGAGGGTAGCAGTGGGGGGGGGGGGACTGCGGGACTGGGTTTTGCTCTTGCTCCTTCCATCCCTAGCCTCCCCTGTGCCCAGAACAAGGACCTCATGGCTCCCTGGCCCTCCTGGCCCCCATGGTGGGGGAGGCCGAGTCACTCTTGGCTTACACATGGGAGGGACCAAAGATGTGAATCAGCTCCCCACCTGCAGCCACGGTTCGTCATTTGTGTGCACACGTGCGTTTGTGTGTTTAAGAAAAGACTGGGGACACGGGGAGCAAACGATAATGTGAAGCTGCACGCAGACTGCTTCTGGTGTAGGGCAGCAGAGGTTCTCTGCCAGGCATACCCTGGGGCCAGCCCTCTCCGCCCTGTATGGTTTGGTTTGGTTTTTAATAAATTGCTGTTTGGATCTTCCATTGTTGGCTTCAGAGCCCTGTGGGGGGGGCAGGGGGGAAGAGCAGGCTCCCAAGGATTGGGATGCCACCTGTTTGCCCTTCTACCCGCAGCTCAGCTGGGCCTTTCTTGGTGGGCTCAGCCAGCATCATGCTGTCGAGAGACCCCACGCAGCGTGGTGGTGGTGGTAGGGGGAGGCATCTGACACGGGTGACTGACGCCGGCCAGGAGGCGAGGGATCACCCTTGATCCAAACTCTCCGCCCCCTCCCACATACTGTGGGGCCAGATCCATCCATTCCCCCCCCCACCTGTGAAGACGGTGATGGGCGTGTGTGACCCCACCTGCATTCATCCTGTGACCCAGGGCTGTGCTGGCCGGCCAGCTGGGTGAGAAGGAGCGGCCTTCTGTTTCTCTGTGAATGTTCTAATGAGTTCATCCAGTTTCCTTGCCCGACCTTGCTGGCGTGTTGCTGGCCATCTTGGACTCGCACACTGAATGTACATACTAGCAGTGATGTTAAATGTAATTTATTTTAACATTTTTACAATAAAGCCTTGAAGATGGACAGGGCAGCCTGGCATGCGTGTGCTCTGTGGGGGCAGTCTGGGAGGATTGGGGGTGGGAAGAACGGATGACGGTGTGCGGGTCATGGTGAGGATTGGAGTGGTCCAGAAGGGAAAGGGGGGGGAAAAAGGTGAGGAGGTGTGGGAAGGGGGCGGCTAGTTAAGATGAGGTGGTCAGGGAGGGCTTCTTGGAGGAGGTGGCAGTTAACAGGTCTGAAGGTGGATGGGGAAGAAGAGCCTTGCGGAAAGGATCCTAGAACTGGGAAGGAGTCAGGAGCCAGGGGAGAGCTCTGGGGCAGTGATAGGGATCATGTAAACTGTCCACAGTTTGCTTCATGCTCGTGCTCCGCAATGAACTCTGATCTTGCAAAAGATCTTACCATGCAGTAGGTATATGTGCCCATTTTACAGGCCGGGAAAAGGCGTGGAGAGGTGACTGGGGCAAGATCTCAGACAGTGAGCCTGAATTCAAACCCACACAGCCACACTCCTGCGTCTGTCAAAGCCCCCGGCATGGGAGGAGGGAGCGAGCCTGTGCTTGTGGCCACTGATGGACCCTGGAAGGGCTCCTGCCTTGGAAGCTGGGCCAGAGAATAACAGGACCAGGCTTGAGTTGGGGGAATGGGCCCTGGAGACCAGAAAGAATGTGAAAGGAGGATGACCAGGCTGAGCCTGTCTGTGTCCATTTAAAGGGTTTGAGACTGGTCTCTTCTATGGTTCCAGAGCCGCCTAAACAGCACCCGACAGGACATTAGTTAAAAGTTGAAGTCTGTTGGGGAAAAATGTAAAGTTCTGTGGTTTCAGGAGTGAGTCACAATTTTCACGAAGGCATGAATGTGTTTATAAAGGGTCCTATGTGTTTAACATACCAACCTATTCTAGAGCTACTTGATATCATCCCTATCTCTACCAGAACATCTCTCCACCTCCCTCCCTCGCCTTCCTTCCCTGCACCCCCACAACCTCCCCCCACAACAGGTCCAAGATTCTCTGGTTTTGCTTTAGCACCTTTCAACCTCAAGGTAACTAAGCGCGACCCTTATTTAGCACTTGACCCCTTCACCAAGCCCTTTGACAAATACGCCTTGGAGCGTCCCCACGCCACAGGTCACTGGGCCCCGTTGTCAGCTCAGGAGATGCAGGCTCAGAGAGCCTGTCTTTACCAGGCACAGCGTCCCACAGACAGAAGCACAAATGCCAGATTGGGGTGGAGGTGTGGTCTGGGATGACCATGGCTAAGGTGAGTCAGGAGATTTCCTAGCGAAAGGTGGGGCCCAGGAGGCCCCAAGTTGTTGAGGGATTGAAGCAGAGGGGGCGTGCCACATGGTGGGTGGGGGTGTGGTGAGACCTCAAGTCACGGTCACGGTCGGTCGTGAGCTGCCAGGCATGGAAGGTAGACGAGGTGGTTGGGAGTCTGGGGAGAGGACCCCGACGGGAACCCTCTTGTTGACGCCGGATTCATAACCCGCGTCAGTGACACCGTTACAGGATTTCCTCTCCTCTAAGTGCCCGCAGTCCTTGGTCACACTGCAGCGGCAGAATGAAGAGGTAAACCAGAAGGAGGGCCGGGCAGCGAAGCAAGGTGTATGGGAGGATAGCCAAGTGATCACACATCTGAGGAGGGAGGGGACCCAAGGGGGCTGTCATGGAGTTTCTCTGTCTAGAGGTTTTGATGGGCTTGTTGGCGGGCTATTTTTCTCTGATGAACCCTCCCTATGCCTGTCCCCCAGTCAGGTTTTGGTCATCTATCTATCACGTGGGAAAGGGTGGAGGGCTCCTTCCAGGGCGGGGTAAAATCCTTTTAAGGATGGTTTCCGGCAACCTCGGGTGTCATCCTGGAGGAGTCCGGTAGCTCCACGCCCGGATGAGAGTTTCGACTCCAGACTGCAGAGGTGGGTCAAGCTTCTCCCAGGCCCCCTGGTGATAATGCTTTCTTGAGCCTGGGGCAGAGTAGGGGAAGGAGGGAGGGGGGCAGGCTGGGCAGGGCTGGGTGGGGTCTCCAGGACTGGCTGCCCTTCTGTGGCGCCCCTGAGGTTTGAACTCAGACCCAAAATAACAGCTCGTCCCCCTTGAAGCAACAGGTCCTCAACTTCAAATTCATACACAACTGGTTCAGGAAGCCAGCATGAGAACCTCCAGGATGTGTTTGTGTAACACAGCGAGAACTCCTAAATTCGCCTGCCCCTTCTTTCCATCCAAGCCCCCGCGGCGTGGAGCCGCACACCAGTGGCATCAGGGCTTGGCACCTGAAAGGGGCTCTAGAGATGTTCGTTGAATGAGTGAGTGAGGACCCTTAGCTGGTCCTAACACAGACTCTCTCCCACCTGGCCACCACTGTACCCAGCAGGGAGAATCAGAACTCATACCTATCCCCCTTTATGTCCTGCTTTGAACTTCCGGGCTCCCATTGCTCTTCCGGACACCCCCTCTCTCCAGCCTCCCCTAATGGCCATCCCCAACCCCACCTCCTTCTGGGCTCCAGCCACAGAAAAGTTTCTCCAATGAGCCAGGCCACCGGTGACTTTGCCCCATGCTGTTTCCGGGTTATGCCCTTCCTCTCTCCCTGTGGCATCCTAAAGCCTTGTGCGTGGGATTAATGGTGGACGCCAGTTTCTCTAGGAGTTCAGCAAGCAGCTGCTTCAGTGCGGTTCAAGGTGCTTGTCTCCTGGTGTCCCACATCTAGTCCCTGCCCAGGAGCCCCGAGATACGGAGAGTGGCTTGTTCACTTTCGGATACTTCCCGCAGGACCCACAGTGAAGGGCTCAGTGTTTCAGGGTTTCCTGAGTGGAGGGGAATGAGCCAGAGTCCTGGACCCTCCCAGTGGTAACTCTGACTCTCTTCCTGGGGCAGAAGCCAAATCAGGAGGCAGATCTTATCCCACAAGGGCGAGTCTCAGCAGAGCTGGGTACATGATCTTGAGGGACCTTGTCCCAGGCGGTGGTGGCCTGCTGAGTCACATAACTGTGCCAAGTCACCTACGTCTGGCAGCCAGGACGAGGACACAGCACGCCTTATTTGTCCACACCCCTCCCCTCACAGCTCCCCTCACCTCTCTGCCCTCACCGCTCGTCACCCCCACGGCAGCCCAATCACCATTCACAGATGACCTGGGGGACTGGACCTCCCACACCAGCAGCCCCCAAGTCCCTGCCTTCCCTAGGGAGTAATACCTCCACTCGCAGTGACCCCTCACCTCTGTGCTGGCCATCCGGTTTACAAAGCTTGTTCACGTCCATTCTTGTGGAATCATTCAACAGCCCCTGGAGGCAGGTGCAAAATTTTACAGCCCAATTTAAACGGCTTTTTCAAGGGAGGAAAACTGAGTGTCTTGGTGTGTTTTTCCAGGAGAACAAGGCCTAAGAGCACAACTGGGAGATGGTTGGAGGAAGTACAGAAAGGGAGGGGGGACGAAGATGGGGAAAGAGCAAAAGGAAATCAAGAGGGCATTGTGAGAGGCTGAACTGGTTCCACTGTGGGAAACTGGGGCTCAGTCCTGCTGGGATCTCCTGCGAAGCCTGTCCAGCGCACCTCAGAACTGTCCCTCTGGAGTACCCACCACATGCCACCCTCATTGTTGAGGATGCCCCCAGGGACATTAGTCCCCACCTTCCTCCCATGTAGGCTGGATGTGGCAGACAGCCTTGTCTGAAGATGGCCGCGACAGTGTCTCCCCTCCCACATACTTGTTGGCAAAGTGACCTCGCCACTCCCCCAGCAAGATGTGGAGTCTCTTCCCTCGGCATGTGGCCCGACTGTTTTGATCAAGAGAACACTGTAGAAATGACCTCTGTGCTTTCTGAACCTACCCATTAAGGGGCCTGGCGGCCTCCACCTTTGAGCTCTTGGGGAAACCAGCTGAAATGTAAGGAACCCAAGTACCCTGAGCCCCGTGCTGCGGAGAGCCAAACTAGCCACGTGGGGAAGGCACGGGGACAGAGAATCTGCCCAGCCAAGGCACATCGTTGGACATCCCAGGCCATTGGAAGACAGCCCAGCCAACCACGAGCAGATAAATGATAGGCGTTGTTTCGAGCCTCTGAGATTTGGGGTGGTTTGTGACGCAGCAGGAGATAATGAGAACACAGGGTGGACTTGCTCTGAGCTGAGTGACTTTTCTGCCGGCTGGAGAGAGAGCTCTGAGGTGGAAAAGCAGAGCGGCACCGAGGCACACGGTGGAAGCCCTTGGGCAGCGTGTGTGGGGCAGTCCACTACAGCGGGGCTGACACCCAGAGCAGGAGAAGGGACTGGGACATCCGAGGCAAATAACATCTGCTTCCCTGATTCCAAAACTGAAGCAGCGTCCCAGCTGAGACCAAATACATGCACATTCCATAAGTCCTTACCTAAGTAAGACCAAAGTTTTTACTTGCAAGATATCAAAGCCGCTTCTATTTTGGGGTCTCTGACTATGTTGATACCCTCTCTGCTAGGTTTAAACAGTCCTGGGAGGCCAGGGGGCTGCTGCCATCTGGGCAGTGTGACCTGCATAGCCACATCTGCCATTTCAGGGTCCTTACCACACACAGGCACTGACGGGGACACTTCAGGTCCATGGTCTCCTTTAATCTCAACATTAGCTGCATTTGGAAGCTGAGGCTCAGAGCAGTTATGTAACTTGTTCCAAGTCACACAGCTAGACGCTTAGCCTCAGTTCTAAGCTAAGAAGTCCCAGCCTGGGCTACTAACTGCCACACCTGGCTGCCAGAGTAGACTCCCGGGCTCAAGGGAGAGGTTCCCAGGGAAGGTGTGTTGGCCACAATTCCCAGCCAATCGTCCTCCGCAAGACCCGGGAAGTGACCCAATCCGTAGATCCCAGCCCTTGTGGCGACTGACCCCCAAATCACCAGGGGATTCCTGGGCTCCATCTCGGGAGATTCTGAATCAGGAGGTCTGGGGTAAAACCTTGGAAATACCCAGGTTCTGGGAACACCTGGCTGGAGGTGTTAGAGGGCAGGTCCCTCGGTGTGTCTGGGAGCCCTGGCAATCCATCCCTGCCGGTGTTTTCATTCTGCGCTGAAATCCGTGTTTACCTCCAGGGACGGGGGAAACCTCCTTGTCATTCTTTGATTCCTTCACCTGCAGCTCTGTGTTTGGGGTGTTTACATCACACTCCATTCAATTCAAATCATCTCTATTTGTTGTCCCTCTTAGGTTACCTGGAACAGCTGATGTTGGTGACAAAGGAGGAAGGAAATGAGGAACAGATAATGACCTGCCAGGCCATGGGGGCCCCCTCTCTGTCTCTCTGTCTGCTCAGATTCCCACCAGGGGCAAGTTTCTGACTCAGTGCTTGGGAGCCTTGTTTGAACTGGCTCAGGGGACCCAATGGCTCCAGTTTCAGACATCTCACAAGCTGGTTGTACTAGAAGTTAAATTATACAAACACACAAGTCATAGTAAGAACCGATGTGATAAATAGGCAGAGCTCCTCATTTCCTCATCACATGCCACCGTTACCCATGCTTCTGAGGATATTTGCATCTACTGGAGGTAAATGGAAGGACTGTTGTATAATGGGAACTACAGTGCTTCTCTCCCCAACTTCACGATTTGGGACATCGTGTTGGTAGCTGAAAATCGGCCCTAGTGGGAGCAGTGACACTATGCAAATGGGCAGACACTGCAAATTAGGGTTCTCCCCTCCTCAGAGAGCCAGATGTTCAACATGGTCAGATGGGCCACGCGTCCAGCACATCTTTGCACTGCGCCCCTTCTGGACTGGCCGTGTGAACTGCTGGGCGGAAGGGGGCTGGGACAAACAGTGAGGTTTTGCCACCTTGGAAAGGAGCAAGCATGTCTGGGCTTTAGGGAGATCAGAGCTCAAGAAGAGTCCCTTGCTTCCCCTGGGACCTCTCAGACAATTGATTCTAGCTCTGAACCATGTGTTCCCCCTTAGCAACGCTGATTGGATGGGGAGAGGAAAACTGGAACCGAGATGCACCAGTGGGATGACCTAGGTAGGCATTCGAAGCAAGGATGTTGAGAGATTGAGACAGTGAGTGGTGGCGAGCAGAGCTGTGAGGTCATGGAGACTTGGGAGTGGTGGCAGACCTCGGCGGTCATGTGTGAGTCAGAGGAAGAAGGTATGCAGAGAGAAGCAGAAGGATAGAGCAGACACATAGTAAGACAGGCAGAGACAAGGAACTGGACAGTCTGGGCTTCCCTGAGAGCTGAATCCTTCCGTGGAACCTCACCTTTTATAACCAGTGGGCCTTGATTAATATAATGGGACTTGAACAGCTCCTACAAAAGCCTATAAGCACTGAAGACCCCTACACACCCCTCCCTTTGCCCCCTAACCCCACATTGTCCCTCTGAGACACTGAGGTCCCTGTCATTCAGCGTAGTCAGGCGAAGGGTCTGTGTCCACTCCTTGGAGATGCTGGCAGTTGAACTCATAGGTCCTGCTCAAACACATGATTCTGAGTTTCCACAATGGAAGGCATAGGGGTATTTTAAGATTATTTTTTCTTCTTCTTGGCACCCAGTACCCGCCTGCTTAACACCTGGTCCCTGGCAAGGAAGCCTGTACCCCTGGGGATGGGAGTGGGGCACGCAGTTAAACAAAGAGCACAAGAAAGTTTCTTCTGTCTCTGCTCCCCACATCAGCGTACGCATCGCCATGGTGGGAGAATGGCAGGGGGGTGGAAACAATGGGAGCCTATGAGTCATGGGGGTGGGCAGGGTAATGTTTCTCCAAAAGAACTCCTCTGGCCATGTCCGGAGTTGCTGACGTAGGCAGCTGCCAGGCAGTGACACCTGGAATGACCTTCAGTTCTGGGCATTCGCTTGCCCTGCCCTGGATGGCCTGAGTTTTCTTTTTATCTTTTCATTCAACTTTTATTTTTAGCAAAGTGATATATATAAAAATACTTCCAAAAAGTTAAAAAAAAATACTACACAGACGGTAACGGAAAAACAGGCATTGCCTGCCTCACCCTTCCCCATCCCCAGTCCCTAGAGGTAACTTCTTCTAGGCTTTTTAACCATTTCTTATTTTTCCTCCACTTCTCCAAATAATGTGTAGCTATTTTTGTGCCCCGTCATTATTTTTGTTATCCTATTTTAGAAATGATCATCTCCCTACTAGAAAAGACGGGGATTAGCTCCATGTGGCTTCCAACACCCAAACTTCTTCCCCAGCCCTTCTATTTGGATTTCAATTTATATGTTCATGTTATTATGACAACGTAAATTCTATCTCATGTACTTATTTACACTTTCATGCATTCATTTTGTTTTCCATGAGTTTTGTTTGCTTAATTTGTATGTTTCTGTCACTGGTTAATTTCTAAGCTCCCTGTACAATTGCAAAACTCTTCCCAGGATTATCCATCAGACCCATTTTTTAATTTCTTGGTAAATTTCTTTCTGAACCAAACATCTTTCTGCCCCTGGGTGCTCTCTAGGCCTGCTACAGAGCTAACATCCTTGATTGTCCTTTCACTACTCACTGGGGATTCCCTTTGCCTCCTTCCTGCACTGGAGCCCCTGTTTTCTGTCCACTATCTTCCATCTTTCTTTGTTTACTTCCTTGTCTGATGGAGCACTTCCTTCAGCTTTCTGAGAAATGGTGCGAGGGAAGTATAATGTTTGAGATCTTGTATGTCTAAAAAGATCTTTATTCTACCTTTAGCTTGACTGATAGCTGGGCTGGGTATCTAACCCTAGGTTGGAAATTGTTTCCTTCAGAATTTCGAGAGTTTTTCCTTTTTTTTTTTTCCAGCTTCCTGTGTGGTTGCAGAGAAGTTCCATGAAATTCTAATTCCTGGGCCTCTGTGTGACCTGTGTTGTTGTCTTTTCACCCTGGAAATATTTTATGGTCTCTTTAGCTACTGGAGCACTTGTCTGTATATTCTGGAGTTCACTTAGTCCTCAGGCTTCCCTTCAATCTAAAAGCTCATGCTGTTCAGCTCCTTTCTGTGCTTATTATGTTCTATATATTTTCAGTTAGGACTCTGGGGTTGGTTCTCTGATTTTCTAATCTTTACTCTGTGTCTTCTTATCCTACTTTCTTTTTTTAAAAAATATTTTATTTATTTATTTATTCATCAGAGAGAGAGAGTACCAGCAGGGGGAGTGGCAGGGAGTAGAAGAAGCAGGCTCCCAGCTGAGCAAGAAGCCCAATGCGGGACTTGATCCCAGGACCCTGGGATCATGACCTGAGCCAAAGACAGATGCTTAACCTACTAAGCCACCCAGGTGTCCCCTTATTCTACTTTCAAGAGGATTTTCCAAACTTTATTGTCAATACTCTTAGTGATTAAAAAGAAAGCCCTCTGCTTTATTATTTGTTTTCTTTTTATAACTTTTTATTAAGATGATCATAGATATGCAGAAAAGTTAAAAAAAAATAACCGAGTTAACATTCTTTTCCTGACATTTAGGTTAGTACTGTTTAATAGAAATATAATGTGATCCACATAGGTAATTTTAAACCTTCTAGTAGAGGGCACCTGGGTGGCTCAGTCAGTTAAGCATCTGCCTTCAGCTCAGGTCATGAATCCAGGGTCCTCGGATTGAGTCCTGCACCAAGCTCCCTGCTCAGTGGGGAGTCTCCTCCCTCTACCCCTCTCTCCTGCTCATGATCTCTCTCATGCATGCTCTCTCTCTCTCTCAAATAAATAAAATCTTTAAAAAAAACTTCTAGTAGCCACACTAAAGAGGTAAAAAGAAACAGGTGAAATTAATATTTTATTTCAAAATATATTTTAATAAGTAATTATTAAAACAATCAAGGTAAATTTACATTCCTTTTATTTGTACTACATCTTTGAAATCCAGTGTGTACTTTATGATCACAGCATATCACAATTCAGATAGATGATGGTAAGTGCTTAGTAACCACATGTGACTAGTAGTTATTGTACTAGCACAGGACACGATTGAAGCTTGTTATTATAAATCTATCTATGAACTATCTATTTTGGTAGAGCCATTTGAAAGGAATTTGAAGGTCATATTACATATTATTTTTAAAAATTTTTTAAAGATTTATTTATTTGAGAGAGAGAGGGAACGAGTGGGGAATGGGGGGAAAGAGGAACAGAGGGAGAGGAAGAGAATCTCAAGCAGACACCCCGCTAAGCACAGAGGCCAACAGGGGGTCCATCCCACCACCTTAAGATCACAACCTGAGCTGAAACCAAGAGCAGGATTCTTAACTAACTGAACCATCCAGGTGCCCCCACACTTGATTTTTAAATATTTTAGCCTGCAGATCCTAAAATTAAAAATGTTCTGGGGCACCTGGGTGGCTCAGTGGGTTAAAGCTTCTGCCTTCGGCTCAGATCATGATCCCGGGGTTCTGGGATCGAGCCCCACATCGGACTCTCTGCTCAGCGGGGAGACTGCTTCCCCCTCTCTCTCTCTGCCTGCCTCTCTACCTACTTGTGATCTCTGTCAAATAAATAAATAAAATCTTTTAAAAAATTAAATTAAATTAAAAATGTTCTGCTACACAATCACACCACTATTATCACCCCTAACAAAATTAACAATAATCCCATAATATCTTCAATATTTTGTCCAGATCCCAATTTCCCCAATTGTGTCCGCGTTTTCTTTTATAGCTGGTCTATTTGAACGGAGATCCTATCTATTTTATTTGACTGTTGGGTGGGTCTCCTTAATCTTTTTAAAATCCATGATAGTTTCTCTTTCTGTTTCTCTGACACCATTGACATTTTAAGAGTCTAGGCAAATTGTCTTACAGAATGTCCTACATTCTGTATTTTTCTGATTATTTCCTCACCATTTATTTAATTTTTTTTTTAAGATTTTATTTATTTGATAGATAGGCAAATAGGCAGAGAGGCAGGCAGAGAGAAAGGAGGCAGCAGGCTTCCTGCTGAGCAGAGAGCCCAACCAGGACCCCAGGATCATGACCCGAGCCAAAGGCAGAGGCTTAACCCACTGAGCCACCCAGGCACCCCTCACCATGCCATTTAATTCATCGCTCCAACCCCTGTATTGTGGGGTAAGTAAGATCATGGTGAGAATCAGTTTAAATATTTTTAGCAAGGATGCAAATAGGTTGTTATCATATTTTTAATTTTCAAGAGCTGTTTTTTATTCTCTGAATGCTCCTTTTTTATTGCATCTTATTCTTGTTTCAAAGGTGACAGCATTTTTCTTATCTCTGAGAATATTATCTCAGAGACAATATTTTTGTCTCAAAGAGACAAAAAAAGATTCTGGCTTCTACATCATCTCTGAGTTATATATATATTTTTCTTACTTGCTTATTTTGGTTTTCTTCTTCATAGCAATGCCTCTTTTCCATTTCCCAGCGAGCCATGGTTGTCTATTCATCTTTAAGACTGAATCTCCGATTGTAGGACCAGGGCTTGTGCCTCAGGGACTTAGTGGCAGGCTGACCCTCTCACTGAGAACCCCCTAAATGTCAGCCTCTGTCGGCTTTTTCTCTCAGGCCAGTTTTCCTCAAGAGATTCCCCAGAATGTGCCAGTCCATGAACATGTGTTTCCAGTTCTGATGCGGAGTGGGGAAGGGCTTCAGGGAACTTACTGCTTGTGTTCAGGGTAGTGGCACTTAAGGCTTTCCTCAGCTGTGTAAACGTCCCTGACGATCAGCAAGCCCAGTCTCTGCTAAGGTGGAGAAATCAGTGTCCAGCCATGCAAGATGCGAGAGGCGGCCTGGGGCTATCTCTCCTTTGCCCACTTCCAACTAGTCCTCCTCAGCCCCAACTGCACCTCCTTTCAGAGGGATCTCGTGTTGCCCCATGCTGAGCCATTCAAGGCACTCACAGCTCCAAGCAGTCTGCAGCAGCTGGTTGTTTTTTTTTGTTGTTGTTTTTTTTAAGATTTTATTCATTTATTTGACAGACAGAGAGAGCGCATGCGCACACAAGCAGGGGGAGCAGCAGGCAGAGGGAGAGGTAGAAGCAGGCTCCCCACTGAGCAAGGAGCCCCATGCAGAGTTCAATCCCAGGACCCTGGGATCATGACCTGAGTCAAAGGCAGACACTTAACGGACTGAGCTCCCCTGGCGCCCCCCCCCAGCGAAGCAGCAGCTTCTGCCAGGCTAACTGCCCACCCTTTTCCAGCTTCCAGAATTCTGCTGCCTACAGTTGAGCTCCACTCTTTTTGTCCTTGTGGGCCATGCCTTATGGTCATCATCTTTGTGGGGGTCCAGGAGAGAGCAGACATAAAATGCAGGCATCCTCCCTGCTTTTTCTCCAGCAATGGCCTATTCTCTGCAGGGGAAAATTGAGGCTTAGAGAAACTTCGAGGAAATCCTACATTCAAATTCTCACCCCACTCAGAAGGCAGCATGACCAGAGACCTGGGAGAAGTTTGACCCCAAAAGCTCTGCCCTGCAGCCCAGCCTCCAGAGAGTGGGGTGCCCGGACCTCGGTTTTGACCATAACACTAGAGTTCTGAGATGGTCTTTTTGCCCCAAGCCAGCTCCTGCATGGCCCATTACATCCCCAGACTCCTGCACAATCACCGGGCCTACTTGCCCTCCCCTGCCTTCTGGGGTCTGGCCCTCCCTCTGGCCCTCTACACCTGCTTCTCTCTTTTGCTCCTTCTATTTTTTTTCTTTTTCTCTCATTTTCTAGCTCTCACTATCCCTTCTTCCTTCTTTTTTCTCTCCCACCTGTTTTTCCCTTTTCCCTTTCCCCCCATTCTCTCTCCCCTCTTTTTCTCCAACCATCCCTGACTTCTTCCCTTAAGAAATCAGGACATTTTCAATCTTTTCTGGTGGCTCTCATCCAGGGTTGATTTCCCCTGCTTCTCCGGGAAACATCTGGCAACCGAAGAGGGACTTGCTGCTGCCGATACCTAGTGGGGAGAGACCAGGGATGTTACCAAACACCGTTCAATGCACCAGACAGCCCCCTAGGGCAAAGAATTATCCAGCTCAAGAGGTCAACAGTGCCAAGGTTGAGAAACTCCGATCTCCTATAACCCCTACTTCATGCACACTCCCCCAGTTCCCCTCGGGGACAACGGGAGGCGAGAGCAGAGGCCCAGAAGGGGAGCCACTGCCAGCAGCCAGCTGTGATGAGTTGCCCAGACAGTGGGAGGGACGCAGCCCCAGGAATCCCTGGTGTGGGTTTTGGCCTTCTCAGGGTCACAAGATCTGGTGGGAAAGTGCTCCGTGGGAGCACCCCTGGTCCTGGCTCAGGAGCAGGTAATGAAACC
This sequence comes from Meles meles, assembly GCF_922984935.1. Taxonomy (NCBI): domain Eukaryota; kingdom Metazoa; phylum Chordata; class Mammalia; order Carnivora; family Mustelidae; genus Meles; species Meles meles. Next base: position 87,856,304 of record NC_060070.1, on the reverse strand, counting down.
ACAGCCAGCCCACTCCCCACCCCACTGGCCTCTCCCACTACCTTGAGGACAGACAGAGTAGCCTCTGACAAGTGTGAGCAGTGGGAACCTCCCTCTTCCAGAGCTGTCCTACCAGCCTGCCACAGACCCTCCTAAAACCCAGTGTGTGGTGTCATGGGGGGGGCCCTCAAGAGCTGGGGCCACCTCCCATGACTGTGACCCTACACCATCAAAGCCTCCACAGGCTGGATCTGCTTTCCCAAACTTGGTAGGAAGGCGGGTGGATTGTGGGGCAGGACAGACCCCAACCCTGACAAGTTCAGTGAAGGGGGGCCAGGGCAGCTCAAGGCCAAGAGGATAATCCTAGAGACACCTGCTTGGGTGCCCTGACTCCAGCTGTACCTTCAGATTCTGCGTCACCCTCTGTGGCCCCTCAACATCCATTCTCCTGCTTTCACGTAGTAATACAATTTTCAGCTGGGCACACGCGGCCCAGCTGCAGACTTCATTTCCCAGACTCTCTTAGGGCTAGGTGTGGCCACATGACTAATTTCTAGCCAACGAGATATGAGCAGAAGGCTGGACGCAACATCTGGATAGTGCCTCTAGAAGGAAGGAGGGTCCAAATGTGATGGCAGGATCTGCAGCCGCCACTTTGGATCCGATGAAGCTATGCGTTGAGGATGGGAGAGCAAAATGGTAGGAAACACCTGACTCTCCATCACCACTTGGCCGCTCTCCTTACCATACCATCTACTCAGACCTTTACACAACAGAGAAAGGAAATCGTCTCCTGTTTAAGTCATTATATGTGGGTCTCTCTCTCTCTTTTTTAAGATTTACTTATTTTAGAGGGAGAGAAAGAGCATGAGCATGGGGTGGGGCAGAGGGAGAGGGAGAAACAGACTCTCTGCTGAGCTCAGAGCCAGACGTGGGGCTTGATCTCTGTATGGGAGATCATGACCTGAGTGGAAACCAAGAATCAGACGCTTAACGGACTGTACAACCCAGGCACCCAGGGGGTTCTCTTTTTAGTAGCAGCCTAAATGTGTCCTAGCTAAATTAAGTCCTCATTAAAGTCTTACACCAGGTACTCCCAGGCCAGGCAAAGTAGATGTCACTTCTTGCACTTTTCAGACAAAAAATTTGTGACCCAAGGTCACGGCCACACTTCATTCATGATGGAGCTGAGGTTTGAAGTCAGGTTCAAAGCATGGGCATGGATGAAGCCTGATGTTCTTTCCATTCCTGGCATTCTAGGATTCTCTGAATCCAAGAGTGTGGCAGGCACCTGGGAATTCTGGCTCACTGGAGACTTTCACATTCAGGGTCATCTGATACAGTGGTCCTGCCCCCTTTCTGCCTTCCACCCACAGTGATCTTCAGTTCTTCAAACCAGCCACGCTCCATCTTACCACAGGGCCTTTGCTTGTGCTGTTGTTCCCTCTGCCTGGAATAGGCTTCTCTCCCCTTTTGACCAAAGTAGCCTCTTCAAATGCAGTTCAAGTGACACTTCAGGAAAACCTTAGCTGTCAGTCCCACTAGCCCCAGAACTCCGCGAGGGCAGGCACTGTGTCTGGGTTTTGCTTATTCCTGTATCTCCCACGCCTTGCAGGGTGCTGTAGTGAACACTTGGGAGATGAATGAATGCATCCACCTGGGAGGCCAGACACGTAGCCACACCCCCGAGTCTGGGAAACGGCGGGGTGCCTTCCAGACTCCAGTGAAGTCTGCTGCAATGACATTGTCCTCTGCGCCTTGCTCACAGGGAAACTCACCAGGGCCCGGGAAGCTCCCAGAGAAGTGGGATTATGTAAATGCATAATCTGTGGGCCTGGGTTGGACCCAAGACTCTACGTTTCCATCATGTTACTGTCCATGAATTATACTTTGAGGAGCAAGGCCCAAGGGGGTCTGAGATTCCCTCTGGGGGTCCATCTGTCCATCTGTCCACTCTGCATGCACAGGGCCCCAGAGCTTGGATCCTTAGTCCGGAGAGGCAGGGCCTTCCAGGACAGCATCCCAGATCAAACAAGGCCCAGTCTGTTTACTCCAGAGGCGCCACACCACAGACCTGGCAGTAGTCCCCACGTGCCCTGTCCCTGCCACCAGCTACCGCCTCCGTCCCTCTCTGGGCCAGTTCTCTTCCATGTTGGCACTGGTAGCTGCTGTGACAGACTTGGACCCGAGCCACTCCTTTAAGACAGAGAGTCTTTGGGTGCGTGCGTGTGTGTGTGTGTGTGTGTGTGTGTGTGTGTGTGTGTCTATAATATCTAGCACAGATCCTTCAGTGTTGATGTCCGAGTGCGCATGCCTGGGCCTAGGCACCAGCAGCTTCATCCCTGGACCTTCCCATTCACCTTCGCTGAATAAACATCTTGTAAGTCCACCAGACAGTAGCCCTGGGGCTTACACTCCTCCCTCGGCCCCCCGGGGCTCAGGAGTGGCTAGACCTGCGCAGGAAGTCTGGCTGGACCATAATCCGGCATGGGCCATGCCAAGGCAGGGAGGCGCCAGGCCAGGCCTGGGGAGGGGCCGGGCCAGGGCCGAGGCCCCGTGTACCTCCATCACGCGGTGGATCCTTGTGCAGCCTTCTCGCCTCACCACCCCCGCCTCCCTGGCGCCACCCCAGAGCACAATGGGGCCACTTGAGAGCAAAAGCCCATCTGTGAAAGCTGGCTTCCCAGGACCAGTTCCCAGACGTAGCCAGGAAGGCTCTGGGCCTCCATGTCACATGGAGGGCGAGCTCCAGTGCACCGTCCTCTGTGCCAGACCGAGGGCAGGGGACCCAGCAGCCTCACAATCCATACCCTTCCCCCACCCCCGTGAGAGGCATCTAGTGAAAGCAAGGCAGCTTCGAAAGACAGCAAGCTCCCCATCACTGGAGCAGTGACCTGTCTGGGAGATGGGCGGTCTTGCCAAGTTGTGCTTCTGCCGGTAAAGACGTCGACTCTTCATTCCTCAGCCTCCAGCCTGATCGAACAGCAAGGAAGGCAACCCGCCCTGAGTTTAAAGAGCGCGGGAAAGGCGGACTTCACAGCCTCTCCACGCCTCTTGTCTTCATGGGACATCATGGCTTCCTACCCTCTAGCTCTCATTGGGACAGTGTCTGCTCTGGGGGACAGACTCTAGTTTCCATGTTTATAAATGAATTGGAATGGTCCTTTTCTTGGGACAAAAAGTGACTAGAGTCATGCAAGCGACAGAAGGATGTTTTCTAAACATTGTTGGAAATGAATCCATTTGAGGGTCCCCTGGGCCCTCCCCAGCATCGAGTCCCAAACAAGGGCAATGGAACACATCCCTGGGAAGATGCAAAGGCCTGGGCTCTCTCCCCCCTGGGCTCTGGAAGTCAAGGCGGGTGTGTGTGTGTGTGTGTGTGTGTGTGTGTGCTTGTGTGTAGTACGGATTCTCTGTTTCTTGGTCAGCTCCACTGCCCCCAGCCCCGTCTGCCTCTGAGATATCTTCAGTCACTGTGCTCCTCACCCTTCCAGGTCCTGCTTCCTTAGCAGCCAAGGATGCATCCGGACTGCTGAGGCTGGGAGGAAACAGCTCCAAGGTGGGAAGTTTCACACCCCCAACCCAGTGACCACAGAGGACACATCTGCTGGCGAGGCTAGTCACACTCACAGCCTCAGAAAGCCCATTGGCTTTAAGGCCCCTGAGTTCAGGTGAGCTCTGGAGCCTCCCCCAGCAGCTCGACCTCAAGATCTTCCTTGATGCATCCCTGAGTCTGGGTCTCCATAGTTCTTAGAGTTTGCACTGTGTTGTGGCATTTATTGAAATTGGGTCTTGAGTTTTTTTAAACCTTCATCTGAATGTCTGCATGTGCCTGTGTGTGTGTATGTGTTTCTGCGTGTGTGCGCACAGGATGAAGAGAAAGAGGGAGAGAGTGAGAAAGAAATAGAGGCAAGACAAGGACAGGAAGACAGAAAGATAATTTCTCAGAGACAGAGATCAGAAAGTGTGTCTTTCCCCTCAGACTGGATGTTTTCCCTCCACAGGGCTGTGTCTTCCCCCTAAGGACAGAAGCTCTCTGAGACAGGGCTGTGTCTGCCTTCAGACTAGGGCTCCCTCAGGGCAGGGCTGTATCTCTCCTCTCAGATTAGGGGTCCCTGAGGGTAGGGCTGTGTCTTCTCCCTCAGACTTGGAGCATCCTGAGGATGGGGCTGTGTCCACTCCTCAAACTGGGGCTCCCTATGCAGTGTCTCCCCGTCAGACTGGGTCCCCCTGAAGGCAGGAATGTATCTCCCCTCAGACTGGGGTCCCTGAGGGTAAGACTGTGTCTCCTCCCTCAGACTGAGGCTCTGTGAGGGCGGGCTGTGTCTCCCCTCAGACTGGAGCTCCCTGAGGCAGGGCTGTGTCTCTCCCTCATACTGGAAATCAGTGGAAGGACTGTTCCTTTCCCCTCAGTCTAGGGATCCCTGAGAAGCTAATCTACCAGGGAATAAAGAACCACAAGTACTATGTGTGTTTACCATGATTTATGTGACTGGTACACTTATCTTAATGTCAGAGACTTCTGTAGAAATACCCAGGAAATGCACTCTGTCTCAGCTGGAGTTCAGGGAGGTCCAGCCTGGATATCCTCATTACCAAAGATGACTTTAGACCTGGAACTCCCCTGGGGAAACCCTGCCCCTCCCTCCTATTCCTGCGCTTTCTCCCTCCCTCTGCTGTGGGGTGTGGATGGTTGAGTCTGAGAGCTAAAACCATGGCCATCCCTGACAGAGGGGTCCTTCTCAGGGATTGTCCCCACCAATAATGGGTCAAGGGGCAGCCTGCTCCAGGCTTGACACAGCAGGACCTCTGGCTTCCTCCCTTCCGCCTGGCCAACCGAATGAATGACCCTCTCAGTGTTCATCCCTTGGCCCCACATGGATCCAGAAGGGCAGGCCCCTTCTTGCCTGCCCTTGCCTCTTTGGAGGATGAAGAGGAGGGATCAGGAAGCAGGAAACATACCAAAGAGATGGGTGCAGGGTTCTAAGAAAACAAAGGACCAGATCACCACAAGGGTGACATACAGGCACTGCAACTATACAGTTGGATAAGGTGGGGGTGAGTTTTTAATCCTCTGTTTTGCCATTTTTGCTTTGTCACAGAACAAACAGACTCCCACTAGAACTTAAGCTTCTTAAAGACTGGGATCTTTGTTTTTATTCACTGTTGTTTTGTTCACTGTGCCTGACACATAGTAGGCGCTCAATTAATACTTGCTGAGTGAGTGACAGATTCTCAACTGGTATGGCTTCATGGCCTTCTGGACCCTTCTATCTTGTTCCTGACAGTTATAGGAGTTTCCTTACTCTCACCCCACTCACATACCCCATATGCCCATGGTAGGCTGTGCGGGGTGGGCCTGGTGGCCAGGAGACTTGGGTTTCAGGGTTGACTCTGTTCCTCTTGAGATGTGTGTTCAGGCAAGTCTCTCCGCCCTCAGGTGTCCATCAGTGTTTCCAACGAAAAGAGAATCAATTAGTTTAGTGATTTGGAAGGACTTTCCCCTGCCCCCTCCATGGTGGTGCTCTTCCTTCAAAAGAAATCTTAAGAAAACACTCAAAATATAAAACAGCTGATACTAGAAGTTCTCTCAAGGGAGTTGCTAGACGCCCCCCCCCACGCCGCCCCCAGTCCACTCTCTCCCACTGCCCCTTCTCAGATTCTCTGGATCCAATAAGCCCTGTTTGAGCCCAGTTTGAGATCTGGGCTGATCTCTCAGAATTTTAAGATCCTGAGGAAGGGGAGAGAAGGAGGGAGCAGGAAGGGATGGAGCAGAACTTCTCTGCCCACAGCGCCCAGGGAGCAGCCAAGGAGATCGTGGATGTGAACGTCATCTTAACTCAGTCCCCAGGGGGGCAGAGGAAGGGGCTCTAATGAGTCTGGGTTGAGGCTGAATGTGTGTGTTCCGTGGTGTGAAATGGGGGACTTCTCCGGCATCAAAACCAGCCCCAGCTCAGGATATGCAGGAACGACCAATTTGAGTCAAATGTATACACCCTGAAAGATGATGACTCTCCGTGGTGGAGGGGAATCTGGGAAGGGTCCTGGCAGCCCAGAGCTCTGAGAACATCTAGGGAAGCAGAACCCTCCCCACTTCTGCAGACCTCAAAGCCGCACAGCAGGCAGATCATCACGTGGGCGCTACTGCCCCCTTGTGGTCACTCTGACAGCAACGCTGAAGGTGCTGTCCCTCTGGGATGCTCAAAGTGCGGGGGGAGGAAGACCTCCCAAGAGCCATATCTTTGGGCCAGGATCAGGGCTGGGAAACTCAGGATCACTCTGCCTCTGGCTACACTTTCTCTCTAGGGTCAAACCTCCCGGTATGGCAGCCACCAGAAACCAAAGCTATGTGGTGTTGTGAACCCAGCTCCGGGCTGGAGTCTCGATACCAGAAGCTAAATTTAACACCACTGCCTTCAACATGCTGTGTGTCCTGGATAGGTCCGACAATGTCTCTGAGCCTCCACAGCCTTATTTTAAAGATGAGACGTAACAGTTTCTGGCCTGCTAGCCTCAGGACCTGTGGTGAGGGCTGGAGAAACCCCCTTTGCATAAAGCCCTCGGCAGGTCAAAGGGTCCAAAACAGGAGTCACTGTCAAGACGGGAGCAGAAAGAGACAGGGTTGAGAGGGGCAGCCTGGAGAAAGTAGTGGGTGGAGGGGGAGTCTGCAGGAGACAACGTGAAAAGGAAAGCAGGAAGAAGGAATTCAGCCAAGGCGACTCCAGAGACAAGCCCCTAGGATCCCCCACACTTGCCTTTAAGAAACTCATCTTATCGGCAAAGCTTCTTATGCCTCTGTCCCTCCAGTCCTCCCCTGTTGAGCCTCATGCTGACCCCTTGGCAGGACACCGTAATGGGACATCAGAGTTGTCATGTCTGCTGCATACCCGAAGCCCAGGGACCACTGCATTTATTCTCCGCAGCTCTGGGGTGCATAGAGCAAGGGCTGCCAGCAACAGTCTCCTCCTTTCCATCTGAGACCTTGCCTTGAACATGGGGATATCCAGAAACAGTCTCTTTCACGGCCACTTAGGCTTCTATCAGTCAAATTCCCCCAGCCTCTACCTATTACCCAATTCCAAAGCCACTTCCATATTTGGGGGTATTATATGCAGGAGCACCCCAGAACCCCCAGAAGCTGGGAGAGAAGCGTGGACAGATAGGTTCTCTCTCTCAGCCCTCCAAAGGAACCAGCCCCACCCACACCTTATCTCGGACTTCTGGCCTCTAGAACTGAGACAATACATTCCTGTTGTTTTCAGCCACCCAGCTTGTGGTTGCTGTGTTACGGAAGCTATCGCAATCTAATACCAGCACTCCCCACCCCACCATCCTCTTCTAGCTGCCTGTTCTGCTTCCGTACCCTCTTCTTCAATCTCTCCAGCCAGCCCCATGTACTCCTGCGACATCCATCTGCCCATCTCTGGATGGGCGATGATCCTAAATCAGATCTTTGGTCCCTTCGTGGTTCCATGTGTTAGGTCCCCATCACACTCTCGACAGTAATTGTCCTAGCTCACACTTCCTGCCCCTACCATGTGCCAGGCTTAGGGTCAGCTGGTTTCCTTGCTTTCTCTCATTGAGTCCTCACATGAGGTAAGTGCCAACATTATCCCAATTTCCCAGACAAAACTGAGGTTCAGAGAGGCAGAGTAACTTGGTAACGTCACACAGCTGGAATATGGTCTTGGCTGAAAGTCCGCTCATTTACATCGACATGGATGGAACTGGAGGGTGTTACGCTGAGTGAAATAAGTCGGTCAGAGAAACACAATTATCAGATGGTTTCACTCACATGTAAAGCATAAGGAATAGTGCAGAGGACAGTTGGGGTTGGTGTGTGTGGGGGGGAACTCAGTGGGAAGAAACCAGAGAGGGAGACAAATCATATGAGACTCTTGACTCTGGGAAACCAATGGAGGTTTGCGGAAAGGGAGGTGGGTGGGGGGATGGGGTAACTGGGTGGTGGGCATTAAGGAGGGCACGTGATATGATGAGTACGAGGTGATATACTCAACTAATGAATCATTGAACATTATATCAAAAACTAATGATGTACTATACCTTGGCTAATTGTACTTAAATTTTAAAAAAGCCTGCTCATAACCACCTATACCCTCCAGCCTTCCACACCATCCTTTCTTGGAGTCACCATTTCCACCGCCTGCTGCGCATTTCCGCCTAGATAGCCAGAGGTCTCCTCAAGTTCATAGTGTCTGGAACAAGCCTGATGGCCTTTTCCCCTTCATTCCCCAGCCCCCCTCCCCCACACAGACATAGCAGCTCCTCCTGCCGCTTCCTGTAATGGCTTTGGAATCCCCTGGGCTGGAGACCTGACTTCTTCCCCTTAGCTTTGCACTGAGTGGAACCACTTTGAGAGTCCAGTTTTGTTTTTTTTTTAATTTAAAATTTTTACTGATCACTTTTTAAAAAATTTATATACAGGGGCGCCGGACTCGCTCAGTAGGTTAAGTGCCTGCCTTCGACTGGGGTCCTGATCTCAGAGTCCTGAGATTCACTCACATGTCCTCAGGCTCCCTGCTCAGTGAGGAGTCTGCTTCTCCCTCTTCCTCTGACCCTTCTCTCCACTCCCACCACCACCCCCCTACCCGCCGCCTGCTCTCTCTCTCTCTTTCAAGCAAATACATAAAATCTTTTTTAAAAAATAAAATTTAAGTACAGTAATATTCACTTTACTTGGTGTACAGTTTTTTATTTTTTTAAATTTTTAAATTATTTTTTTAAAGATTTTATTTGACAGAGAGAGACACAGCAAGAGAGGGAACACAAAGGGGGAGTGGGAGAGGGAGAAGTGGGCTTCCCGCAGAACAGGGAGCCTGATGTGGGACTTCATCCCAGGACCCTGGGATCATGACCCAAGCCAAAGGCAGACGTTTAATGACTGAGCCGCCCAGGCACCCACAGTTTTCTGATTTTTAACACATGCCTAAATTATTGGTTTTTTAATTGAGGTATAATTGACACACAACATTATGTATATTTCAGGTGTATCATCTAATGATTCAATATTTGTATATATTGCAAAACGATCTCCATCATAGATCTAGTTAATGTCTGTCACCATATAGTCACAGATCTTTTTTCACATGATGAGAACTTTTAAGATCTGCTCTCTTAGCAAATTTCAAATATGCAACACAGTATTATTAGCTATAGTCACCGTGCTGCACATTACATCCCCAGGACTAACTTATTTTATGACTGGAAGTTTGTGCCTTTTGAGCCCCCCTTATTCATTTTCTCCACCCCTCCCCCACCTTTTGCAACCATCAATCTGTTATCTGCATCTATGAGCCTGTTTTTATTTCTTTGTTTGAGATTCCACATATAAGTGAGATCACGCATTTCTTCTAACTTAATTTGCTTAGCATAATGCCCTCAGAGTCCATTTATGTTATCACAAATGGCAAGACTTCCTTCTCTTTTATGGCTGTGAAAAAAAAAATATATATATATCACATTTACTTTATTCATTCATCCACTGTTGGACAATTAGGTTGTTTCCATGTCTTGGCTTTTTAAATAATACCTCAGTGAACATGTTACTGTTTTCATTTCCTTCAGAAAATACCCAGAAGTGGAATTGGCTTGATCATATAGTTATTCAATTTTTTATTTTTGAGGAATCTCCATGCTGTTTTCTACAAGTGGCTGCACCAATTTACATTCCTACCAACATGGCGCAAATATTCTCTTTTCTCCACATCCTTGCCAATTCTTGTTATTTTTTGTCTTCTTGATAATAGTCATTTTGCATTTCCCCATCAGTGAGGCTGAGCACCTTCTTCTGTGCCTGTTGGCCATCTGCATGTCTTTTTTGGAATTATGTTGATTCATTTTTAATGTTAATAACGTTAGTTCTGGAATTACTCTGTTCATTTTTAAATCAGATTGTTTTTTGTTATTGGCTTGTGTGAGTTCGTTGTATATTTTGATATTAACTCTTTATCAGATACAAGATTTGGGCATACCTGCTCCCATTAGCAGGTTGCCTTTTCATTTTATTGACAGTTGCCATTGCTGTACAGAAGCTTTTTAGTTTGATGTAGCCCCATTTGTGTATTTTTGTTTTTGTTGCCTTTGCTTTTGATGTCAACTCCAGAAAATCATCACCAAGACTGATGTCAAGGACTTTACTGCCTACGTTTCCTTCTAGGAGTTTTATGGCTTCAGATCAAATCTTCAATCTATTTTGAGTTAATTTTTGGTGCATGGTGTAAGGTAGTGGTGGAGTGGTCTTTTGTACGTGGCTGTTCAGTTTTCCCAACACCATTTATTGAAGATATTGTCCTTTCCACTTTGTGTATTCTTGGCTCTTTTGTTGTAAATTAATTGACCGTTTGTGTGTGAATTAATCCTGGGCACTCTATTCTTTTCCATTCATCTGCGTGTCTGTTTTTATGCCAATACCATACTATTTTGATTACTATAGCTTTGAAATATAGCTTATAATAGGAGAATGATGCCTCCAGCTTTGTTCTTTCTTGAGATTGCTTTGGCTATTCAGGGTCTTCTTCTGTGTGGTTCTACACAAATTTTAGGAATGTTTGCTCTATTTCTGTGAAAAAAATGCCACTGCAATTTTGATAGGGGTTGTATTATATCTGTAGCTTGCTGCGGGTAGTATGGCCATTTTAACAACATTAATTTTTCCAATCAGTGGTCATGGAATATCTTTCCATTTCTTTGTGTCTTCTTTAATTTCTTTCATTAATATCTTATAGTTTTCAGTGCACAGGTTTTTCACCTCCTTGGTTCAATTTCTTTATAGGTATTTTATTCTTTTGATGCAATGGTAAATGGGATTGTTTTCTTAATTCTTCTTTCTGATAGTTTGTTATTACTATATATAAATATAACTGATTTTTGCATATGATTTTATATTCTGTAATTTTACTGAATTCATTTATTCTAACAGTCTTTTGGTGCAGTTTTCTATATATAATACATCATTTGAAAAGTAATGGTTTTACTTCTTCCTGCTTGATTTGAATGCCTTTTCTTTCTTTTTTCTTGCCTAATTGCTTTGGCTAGGTTTTCAAAACTATATTGAATAAAACTGGTGAGAGTGGGCATCCTTGTTTTCTTCCCCATATTAGAGAAATAGCCTTCAGTTGAGATATGATGTTATTTGTGGGCTTATCCTAATATATGGACTTTATTATGTTGAAGCATGTTCCCTCTATACCCACTTCATTGGGAGCTTTTATCATAGATGTGGAATTTTTTCAGATGCCTTTTCTGCATTATTGAGATAATCATATTAATATCTGTATTCTTGTAACTACCACCACACACAGGATACACAACAATTTCAACACCCTAAAGAATGCTAATCTCTGAAAACCATTCATCTGTTTCCTGTCCTGTACTAGTTTCTTGTGGCTGCTGTGACAAGTTACCATAAACTCGGTCGTTTAGAATAATACAGACTTATTGTTTCACAGTTCTAGAACCCAGGAGTCCAAAATCACTGGATTGAAATTAAGGTGTAGGCTGGGATGCAATCCTTTTGGAGACTCCAGGAGAGAATCTGTCCCTTGATTCTTCAAGCTTCTAATGGCTGCCCGCATTCTGGGTGTGGCCACGTCAATTCAATCTTCAAGACCAGCTTCATCAAATCCCTCTCCATTCCATCTTCATATCACCTTTTCCTGTGTGAAATCTCTTTCTTCCTCCCTCTTATAAGGACACTTATGACTGCATCTGGAGTCCCCTTGGATAACCCAGGGTTATCACTCCATCTTGAGAACTTAATCACATCTGCAAAATCTCTTTTGCTAGATAAGTTTACATTTCCAGGTTCCAGAGATTAAGAGGTGGGTACATTTTTAGTGGTGGTTGGCAGGGGTAGGGGAATAGCTTAGCCTGCCACATGTCCCTATCACCCTTTTCAGAAAGTTGTATAATGAAATCATGTAATATTCGGGACTAGTTTCTATAACTAAGCACAATGTATTTGAGACCTATATAATTTGTTACATTCATCAATTATTTATTCTTTTTTGTTGATGAATAATATTCCATTGTATAGTTGTATCCTAGTTTGTTTATCCATTCACCAATTACAGAACACTTGGATTATTTTTGATTTGGGTGATTATGAATTGTGCTGCTATACACATTTGTGAACAGGCTTTTTATGAATATAAATTTTCATTTCTCTAGAGTAAACACCTAGGAGAAGGAGAGGTAGGTTGTGTGGTAAATGTATATATAACTGTAAGAAACTGATAAGCGATTTTCCAGAGTGTACCATTTGGCATTTCTGCTGCAATGCAGGAGAGTTCCAGTTGCTCCACATCTTTGCCAGCACTTGGTATTTTCAGCATTTTAAAAAACTGAGCCATTTTAATAGTTATAAAATGCTATTTCATTGTGGTTTTATTTAATGAAATATTGAGCATCTTTTCATGTGTGTGTTTGCTATCTGTATATCTTCTTTTGGTGAAGTGCCTGTTCAATTTTTTTTGTCTTTTTTTTTTCCCTTAAGATTTTATTTATTTGTCAAAGAGAGAGAGAGATAGGCAGAGGGAGAAGCAGGCTCCCCAGTGAGCAAGGAGTCCAATGCAGGACTCGATCCCAGGACCTTGGGATCATAGCCTGAGCTGAAGGCAGATGCTTAACTGACTGAGCCACCCAGTCGTCCTTTGTTTGTCTTTTTTTAATTATTAGATTATTTTCTTCTTACTATTTTTGTAAAATTTATTTATTTATTTATTTAACCCACTGAGCCACCCAGGCACCCCCATTTTGATTTCTCTTTCAAAATTATTCTGACTATTCAAACTTCTTTACCTTTCCATATAATTTTAGGAATCAGCTTGCCTATATCTATGAGTAATCTTGTTTGTGTGTGTGTCTTTGTAATTTTATACTCAAATTCATTTGGAGATAACATCAGAAGTTTACAGTTGGTACTCTTTTGAATGTGAATCTTGGCTCCCAATCTAGCACCTCATTTCCCTCTAGGCCCCAGGCCACTCTCCTTGGCCACTTCACATGCAGTCACCAGGTTCTGTTAATTCATTCTTTCATTAACCCTCTCACTTCCATACACCCTTCCCTGTCACTGTGAAAAGTGTTGCATAAGAGGGTTTGGTCCCCTTATGACCTCACCCCAGAATGTGTGTGATGGATTCCTACTGGTTCTGGCTTAGCCCAACCTGTTCTTTCTGTGTCTTGCTGAAATCTTTACTTGGAAACCTTCATTGGCTCACCTTTGCCTACTGAACCAAGTCCAGATTCTTTAGGTTAACATTCAAGGTGACTTCAGTCTGTCTGCTCCCCACCCCCCAGTCTTCTGTCTTCCTCTGCCCTAGTGACACATTCTCCCTAGTCACACTGGGAGGAGTCACCTTCTCCTGTGAGAGCCTTGGAGTTTCCTAACCAGCCATCTTTGCCCTTTCTGCCCAGTGTGCCCCCTTCCCTACAACTTTGTCTTATTGTTCATATCCTTCTTGACTGATATATTCAACCGATGTTACTTGTTGGGCATTTTACTAACGATGCTTTTGCAGATGGAAACTCATCCCCAACCTGCAGGACCGAATAGGCACACAAGTAGCTGAAAGTCTAGGTCATTTACACCATATGTCAGATCACAAGAACTTGGGAATTCAGAGAAGACAAATATTTTGAGCAATAATCACAAAAAAATTCCTTCAAGGCCTAAATCAAAGCCAACTTCCTTACAGGAGTTGACCTACTTCCCAGCAGCCTAAAGAATGTGTGTGTGTGTGTGTGTGTGTGTGAGAGAGAGAGAGAGAGAGAGAGAGAGAGAATGTTAGAGGTGTGGGTCAGGGGCATCTAAGAATAATATCTCTAGTTTATGAAGAGAGCTTAGTGAACTCCTTGGTGACCAGTAATACTTCTTCATCTGTATAACAGTTAACTGGTTTAATAAAAATTCTTATTTTGTTATTCAGCAAAAAGACCCTTCATCATCTCAGAGTTCAGGAAATTCAGAGGGGGAAAATGCCAGGTACAGCCCACACGGATTTTGTGAAATTAAAAGACAAGATATATATGTGCTCACTACCTGCCTCTGAAAGGGAAAATGATTGAAAGAGTTTCAGAAATGAAAATCCAGCCACATGAAGGCTAACTATTGCTACAAGAAGTAAAAAGAAAAGAACGTAAAAAAACTGATGGATCTTCCTTATCTTTGCACCCCCAATACCTAAGCCAGCAGTAGGTACTTGGTAAGCAAGTATTTGGCTCTCTATATTTGTTCTTGAGTTACTGAAAAAGACGAATGGAAAAGTTTTGATTTGGTTTTGGAACCCAGAAATATGCACACGCAGGCTTACTCAGAAGAAAAACCATACGACCACAGCACTGCCACCTTGTGGCAGCATTGGTAAATTACAGACTAAACTTCAGTGAGACCTGACTTTTGGAAGCTTGAAGTGTTCCCCATAAAGACAGTGCCAGCATTTCCCTGTCATTTTCTCCCCATTCACCTAGGGTCTTTTTGCGGGATTCTTGTGTCGTGGAGTTGAAGGATGAATCTTGCAAACACAAAAGGGTGAAGTAATAATTTATTAAGTGAAGGTGAGAACAGAAAGAAAGCTCTCTAGAGCAAGAGGGGTCTCAAATTGGGTTGCCATTGAGGGCTTTAATGACCAGCCTTTTTGAGAAAACTGACCAGGGACCTTAAATCTTCTTGACATGACCACGGGTAGCACCATGATTACTTTTCCTTTGAATATCTCATCTCTGGTGTGTAAGACAAACGAGGTGGTCTGGTTATGTTCCCTTATCTCTGGTTTCCTTATGCCTCAGCATTTCTGGGATTTTTGGTGGGCCAGATCATGTAGCCCCCTACCTATCTCTCCCTACCTAGCCCTGCCTGTCCCTTACTCAGTCTCAGCTAGCAGGGTCCTCAAGATAGGCCACTTCCAAGTTGCTCCTCATAATGGAATTGAGGCCTTCAACCCCCCTCTAAAATACAAAAGGACAGTGTTAGGTGTCATATTTTAAGCTTCTGGGGCCCTCTCCAAAAGACTGCAATTCCAGGGTCTAGAGCACGTGTTTTTAACTTGGGATCCAAGGACAGACTTCAGGGGATCCAAGGACAGGCTTCAGGGGATGCATGAATCCTTTGCAATTGTTTGTTGAAGTGTGTGAGCAGATGTGCATCTTTTTTGAGGTGGGGATCCCAATCCTTTGACCAGATTTTCAAAAGGATCTGTGCCCTGGGTGCCTGGGTGGCTCAGTGGTTAAGCATCTGCCTTCAGCTCAGGTCATGATCCCAGGGTGCTGGGACCCTGTCCCAAGTCCCCAATCTCTCACCAGCTCCTTGCTCAGTGCGGAGCCTGCTTCTCCCTCTACCTCTGCTCCTTCTCCTGCTTGTGTTCTCCCTCCCTCCCTCAAATAAATAAGTAAGATCTTTAAAAAACAAAGGATCTGTGACTCTGAAAAGTTTACAGAATCCCTGCCCTGGGGTGACACAGGCCACAGTGACTCTTAAAAGGACAGGAGCAAAAAAAAAAAAAAAAAAAAAAAAAAAAGGACAGGAGCTTGTCTCAATAAATAAGAGAAACAGAAGACATTACTTAACTTCTGAACGCAATTAAAGATGTGCTCTCTCCCCTCTTCTCTGCCTCTGCTCTTGACACACCTTCTTCAGACCCCACCCCTCAACCTCCGCACCCCCTACCCCCCAGCCTACCCCATGCCCTCCACTCCCCACCCCCCTACCCCCATTCCCCACCAAGGGGAGTAAGGAGGGAATTCAAACTTCACTGGCAGATGAGTGACCTGCTGTCCTTCCAAAGGTTTATGAAGGAAAGGAAGGATTTTATGGCCTCCGGAGGAGAGAGATTAATCCAAATTAGCCCGAGGCAAAGGAATCAGACTATTTAAGATAACACCGGTTTAAAAAAAAACAACCCCCTTATTTGTCTCCAGATCAGGTGCCTGGGCTCTGCACAGGAAGTTGACAAATGATTTAGTTACGTTTTCCATTTGGGGAAAGCGCCTGCTTTTGTCTCTGTGATTGCTTTTTTATTTGGCAACTCACAAACTTATCTGTTTTCCCTAATATAATTGCCTGGCCCCTTTCCACAGCTCGCAGTCCTGTCAGCCGGGCTATCTTTCCATTTTCCCCGAGAGTTTAATATCATTTAAGCAAACGAATTGGACTCTATTTCACTTTGCCTATTTTCCTGTACCAGACCTAGGGTTTGGCTGTTTGGGTTTTGCTTGTTTTGTTCCTTGTGAAGTTCCCAAGGATATTGGTATTGCCCCTCCCCCTCCTTTCCTTCTGTAAATATTTCTCTTCCTCCTGTACTGGGACAGGCATAGGTCTAGATGAGGCAGGATTTATGGGGGTAAATAAGGCTCAGGTCCTGCCCTCGGAGACAAACTTTCCATTTCCGTGGCCGGAGCTTCCAGCATGATCCTAGAGATTGTGCATGGGACAAGGGTGCCCTGCCAAGAAGCCGGCAGGAGCTGAAATCCAGCTGCCCCTCAGCTTACAAGCCACACACCCCTGGAGCAGAGCAGTGTCACCAGGAGGATAGGGAACCCCTTTCTTATATGCAAAAAAGCATCTGGTGGGCTAGAAGCAGCCCTTCCCCTTGTACACAGTTTTTTGTTGTTGTTGTTTTTGTTTGTTTTAACTAGAATGAAGGCCTGTTAACATCTGGACATCCAGTCAGAAGCCTTGAAACCCACAACCTTCTCCCCTCCTGAGTCTCTTTCCCCTCATCTGTCAAACGAGGGTGTTGGATTCAAAGATCTGTGGGCGCCCTTTCTCTTCAGGTGGTCTAACACTTGCCCCATTTAACTGAAGTGATTCCATTCATCCACTGATCCCTTTCATCCCTTTCAAGAGTAAGAGCCTGGGGGGCCTGTGGAGAGAAGGACTGGGAATAGGCCGCTCTGGGAAAGAGTGGAGACCCAGTGAGACCTTTCCCAGGAAAGTGTCCTCTCAGGATCTCAGAGGACATGGCTCTGCCTTTGACAAAGATCCTTTTCCTCCTACCTGAGAGCCAAGGTGCCATCCTGTCATTAGAGATGGGATCAATACAGTCAGCGCCTGTAGCCAGCCATGCATGCACCCCCTACCTGGACATGAAATATTATTGCAGCTGTGAAGGCTGATGAACTTCTCCCTCCCAGTCCCTGACCCCACGAGGGGTGGTGGGTGTTTTGACAATCAAAGCACCAACAGCCCAAATGAGAGGCAACAAACAATGATAAACACTGGATTAAACTGACCTTAGGGGCCTGGGGAGGGCACAGAGCCACAACTACACATTAAAGCAGGGAGGGTGTGGGCCGCAGCCTGAGGCAGGAAGTGAGCAATGGCTCTGCTGGGGTAGTCATTCTTCTGGAAGCCCCCTCCTGGGTACTAGAGCAGACAGGCCAAGGGGGTTCCATTCTGCTGGAACCACTTCCTTTCGTACACCTGATTCTCTCTCTCTCTCTCTCTCTCTTTTTTTAAACCCAGCCCTCTGCCAAAGAGGATTTACAATGGCTAGCAATAAAGACACACTTATAAGTGAAGTTAAAATGAGCCAGGAAACTCTAAAGCCTTACTGTAGGGAGTCATTCATTCCCTCATTCATTGGTCTACCGGCTGAAATAGTTACTCACCGCATCACAGCAGCCCTGGGCTGGGTACTTACTGTGATTCCTATGGTTCTTGTCATTGAGGAGTTTACAAGATGATTGAGACTCAGGTTGTATATTAAGAAAGTTGGGTGGGGGGGACTAGATAACCTGGTGTAGAAACTCCGGGTGGGCTAAAAGAGAAAAGACCTAGCTTTTAGTCCTCATTTCACTGCTTCTGACTTGGGTGACCCCCTGGGCATTGGTTTCCTCAAATGCAAAAGTAGGTCCAGTCGCCCAGGTCCAGTCTTACTGGCAAGATTATACTGGCACTCTTGGGGCATCATCAACAATGTCATCCATCACGGTTAAGGAGAGAGGCTTCTAGAACTGGGTAGAGGCTGGTTGACAGCCACAAGTTCCCGTCTAGATCCAGATCTTAAAGCTCAAAGGATCCCCCCCAGGAAACAAATCATAGTTTGGGAGGTAAGCGTCAGGGTTGGATTTGTGGGCATGCATCTTAGAAAGGCCCCTCGCTTGGTTTTAACATTCTGTTGTTACCATCTTGAATTTCCTCTTCTTCTTCTTCTTTTTTTTTTAAGATTTTATTTATTTATTTGAGACAGAGAGAGGAGAGAGAGCACAAGCAGGGAGGAGAGAGAGAAGCAGGCTCCCAGCTGAGTGGGGAGCCTGACACAGGGCTTGATCCCAAGATCCCAGGGTCATAACTTGAGCCGAAGGCAGACCCTTCACCAACTGAGCCACCCAGGCGCCCTGCCACCTTGAAATTCTTACTAATTTTCTCTTTGAACTTGTGTTTTGGCTTCATGAGCACAGGATTCTGGTGGACCCACAATGTGTGGGAGTTGAGTAAAGCCAGGGGGACAGCAAGTATAAGATATGCAGCGTTGGAGGACCAAGCAGAGCTATTCACAGCCTGGAGAGGCCACACTTTCCCTTAGAACTAGAACTTGTTTTGAACACAGCCAGAAGGCAGTGATGGTCTAAGAAACACGAATGACCAAGCAACGGTCCTATCATTTCACTCATGCAAATTCCCAGTAGTCGCCAACCACTTGACCCCTGAAACAATGACACGGAAGGGACGGCAAAGAAGGGGTGACAACAGTTCCCTTTCCTTCAGTCTTTCTTACTCCTCAGGCTGCCAAAGGGAGAGAGGGTTGGTGGAATGCATCTGAATCAAGAAGTGAAATTAAAAAGTTTTGTTCGTTTGGTGCAGTGTTTCCACTGTTCTGGTAAGAACTAAACACATATACATGTAAAAGCTACAAAATGAGAACCTTGTCATTCTGGTGATTCTGCAGATGTTATAAAGGCTCTTCTATTTCCATGTAAAAGTGCCACAGGATGATACAAAGATGAATGATAAAATTCATGACCAACGCCATGCCACATCAAAAGACTCCGGAAGAAAAGAAAGAACATGTATTCTGGTACCTTTAATAGCATTTTCCAATGGGAAATAATCAAGGGACCCGAAATTTCATTTTGCACGAAGGCAGCAAATTATGTAGTCGGCCCTGGGTAGAGGACACCTCCCGTTCTGGAGGAAGCTTGGATCTCTCTGGAGTAGGACTTGATGATCATGTCTTCCTGGAGTCCTAGTCATGAATGTTTGAGACCCCGGTGCCTGGGTTTTACTTGTATTCCTTCCTGCCCCAGCTAGCAGCTTGCTTTTCCTCCAGCAAGAACTCTTTCTACAGCACCAGCAGGGAACCTGCTGCCACAGACTTTCTGATCCAAAACAGCAATTTAGGTTTCATTACCTCTCATCCTCTCCTCTCCTCCCACTCCATTCATCCCCCTGCTCCTAAATTCTCTGCTTGAAAGTTTTACTTCCTCTGCAGCTGAGAGCACCTGCTCTCTGCCTTCCTGCTCCTGCTCCTGCAGCGCCATGCCTCTCCACCTGCCCAGGGCAGTCAGAACTCGGGCTTCGGCTGCAAGGCTGTGCGTCACTTTTCCAGGGGAGCCTTGATGGAATGCTGTGTCCCAGCGTCCGCGTCTAGCTTCCCTGTGCTTTCAGCCTACGCCTAGTTGATACCGTGTGACGCAGTTTGGGTGGGAAGTGGACTCTGTGTTTTCAACCATTCTTCATTTTGATGAGAGGTAGCTACTGCCTGTCTCCTTTGACCATTTCTCTTCTCACCCCCGGCCTTCAGGTGTTTCTGCCTCCCATTCTGCCATTCTTCAGAAGGGGAGTTTCATCCTCTTGGGGCTGCACAGCTCCTTTTAGGACTTTCTGAGACTTCGGATAAAATGTGATTCATTGACTAGTAGAGCTCAGTGTTTCATTCATCCCAATCTTAAGAGAAGCCAGCTTTGGTCTGCGATTTTCTTTTCCTGAACTGAAGAGTATGCAGGCATCATCTTCACTTTACTTAGCTCATCTTTATTAGGGATTCTTTTCGCTCTCTGGAAGCTTTCTAAAATCGTGAATAAAAATGTGCGACCTGGGGCGCCTGGGTGGCTCAGTGGTTTAAGTCTCTGCCTTCGGCTCAGGTCATGGTCTCAGGGTCCTGGGATCGAGCCCCGCATCGGGCTCTCTGCTCAGTGGGGAGCCTGTTTCTCCCTCTCTCTCTCTCTGCCTGCTTCTCTGCCTACTTGTGACCTCTCTCTCTGTCAAATAAATAAATAAAATATTTAAAAAAAAATGTGCGACCTTCCCAAAGAGTGCCAGCTTTCCAGTGAATTCTTCCTATTCTGCCCTTCTCAGTCCTCCAAGCAGCAAGCACATTTCCTGTGTATCTGATTTACATCTTTAAGCCCCGATACTTCCTTAGGGAGATGCTTTTTTAGATCTTGATTTCCCTAAAAGATAACCTTTGCTGTTTTGATGTTCTGTTTCTTAATTGGATAACTTTTTATTTTGGAAATTTCACACTTAGAGAAAAATTGAAGATTTGTGTAATGAACAAATACTCCTCTCCAGGATTCAGTAATTGTTAACATTTTGCTATATTTTCTTTTTATGTCTGATATATGTATTTTTTGCTGCATAATCTGGAAGCAAATCACAGATAGGACATTCCAACTTTAAATATTTCAGCATAAATCTCCTGTAAATAAGAACATTTTCCTACCATAACACCACATTCGCATCTCAGGAAATTAACAATTCCAAAATCTACAGTATGACCTATATGGAAAATTTCCTTATTTGTACCAAAAATGAGTGGGACAACTTTTCAATCACTTCTTTTAATTCTGCCAAGATCATTTAAAAATACTGTGCAACCTGTTATTTGATCACTTGATATCTTCTACCTTTTTTTTTTTAAAAGATTTTATTTATTTATTTGACAGACAGAGATCACAAGTAGGCAGAGAGGCAGGCGGAGGTAGAGGAGGAAGCAAGCTCCCTGCCAAGCAGAGAGCCTGATGCAGGTCTCGATTCCAGGACCCTGAGATCATGACCTGAGCTGAAGGCAGAGGCTTTAACCCACTGGGCCACCCAGGTGCCCCGATATCTTCTACTCTTTATAGAAATGAGTGTCCTCCCCAAAAGAAATGAGCAAATTCACCACTCTCAAGAAGGCAGTAAAAATTCCATGTTCCAAGGGCACAGGATAAAAATCTAGCCTGGCTTGAATTCCTTAGGTGGTGTGGCCATTTGGCTACCCTCGGCGTATCAACTTAGGTTTCATCATCTCCGCTGCTGTCAGAGATGGTTGCTTTTCGGCATTTATTCTTGGCCACATTCCAAGGCATCAAGCCTTCCAAGTTCATGTACAGTTAAGTTTCCAGACTCTTCTAACACATTTAAATCGTTTTCAGTCATTTCGATTCTTAACAACGGACTCTTCTCCCAGGCAATGCTCCCCAAATAATTCCTTGTTATCCTTCCACTCTGAATGTCATTTGGGTTGAAGTTGGTCCTCTAGTAATTTCTTCAGGAAGGGTTCATAGGAACAATCTTTCCTAAATTCTTGCATGATCATAAAATGTTTAATTTGATATCTTTTATTTTTTAAAAGATTTTTATTTATTTACTTGACAGACAGAAATCACAAGTAGACAGAGAGGCAGGCAGAGAGAAAGGAAGGGAAGCAGGCTCTCTGCTGAGCAGAGAACCCGATGCGGGGCTCGATCCCAGGACCCTGAGATCATGACCCGAGCCGAAGGCAGAGGGTTTAAGCCACTGAGCCACCCAGGTGCCCCTTGATATCTTTTAAATAAAAGTCATTGAATTATGATTTTAAAGGAAATTTTTAAATAAAAATTTTAGAGCACACTCTCTTTCCTTTGAAAGATGATTTGGATTGGTTCTATTATCTTCTAGCAATGGGTACTGACTTAGAGAGGCCTGAAGTCAGCACGTCACTAATCTTGGTTTTTTGTTTGTTTGGAGAGCTAGAGAGAAAGATAGTGTGTCTATGAATGGGGAGAGGGAAAGAGAGAATCCTCAAGCAGACTGCTCTGAGTGCAGAGCCTGACACAGGGCTCGATCTCACAACCCTGAGATCATGACCTGAGCCAAAACAAGAAGTCAGGTGCATAACAGCCTGAGCCACCCAGATGCTCCTAATCTTGTTTTTTTAAATATGTTTGCCCCTTTATCTCTGAAGTTCAGTAATTTGACTAAGATAGATCTTGATGATGAGAATCCTTGTTTTTGTTCCCCACACCCCCCCCCCGCCCCCGGAATTAGCTGTCCCCTTTCAACAGCTAAGTTCAAATCTTCCTTGGTTTCTGGGAAGATCTGATGAATTTTATCTTTAAATATTTGTTCTATTCATGATTTCTGGGGGTTTTATTCCCCTCCAGGGTCACCCCCATTTTTCTGTTATGTTATATTTCCTTGACCTTTCTTGCCCCCCCCCTTTTTTTTGGTCATATTTTTCTGCTGGTATAATTATATACAAGAAACTGCACATAGTTAAGTGTACAGTTTGATCTGTTTTAACATCTATATACACCCATGAAACCACTGTCACAAAGAGTGAGAATATTTATCACCCTTCAAATTTTCCAGGACCCTTTATAATCCCTCCCTGTGTCCTTTCCCACCCTTTCCCCATTCCCATGCACCACTGATCTTCTTTCGGTCACTTTGGATTAGTGTGCATTTTCTGAAAAGTTTATGTAAATGGTATCATACAGTATGTAGTCTTTCTTTGGTCTGACTTTTAAATCAGCATAATCAGTGAGACATCCATGTTGTTGCATATTTCAGTAGAAGTGGTGAGGGCAGACATCCCTGCCTGATCTTAAGTGAGAATCTTCCTCTAATCCTTTGGGTGGTTCATTCCCCATCCTCCCCAACCTCCTCCCCTGGCCCCCTCAGGTGGTTTCCGCACCTGCGTGCACTTACCAGAATTCAGCTGAAGCCTCAGGTGGGCCTTCGGTACATACTCTCTCTCTCTTCCTCTTTCATATTCTTCTCTGAAAACTCTGGTCACCTTAGTCTCTCAGGCCTTCCAGCTCCTTCTACTGAACTGAGCAACCACCCGCTCCAACTAGGGTTTCCCTCTCGGTGCCGTGACCTAAAAACTCTAAATAGTAACCTGGGGCAATTGTAGGGCTCACCTCATGAACTTCCCATCTCTCTGAAATCAATGAATACCACTGAATGACATCCAATATTTTGAACATCTTCGCTTCAAATATTTTGTCTGATTTTCAGGTTTTTTTTTCTTTTTCTTTCTTCAGGTAGAGTGTAAATCTAGTCCTTATTATGCCATCATGCTCCAAAGCAGAAGTCACTGTTATAGACTTCTGATGGATAAACTGAGGGAGGTGTGTTTCTTCTTCATCTGGTACTTGCAGGAGTTCACCCAGGAAGTCAGGATCCAAATCAGCAAGAATTTTCTTTACACATCAGGAATGGAAGGTTTGTTTGTTTGTTTTTTAAGATTTTATTTATTCATTTGACAGAGAAAGAGACAGAGAGTGAGAGAACACAAGCAGGGCGAGCAGGAGAGGGAGAAGCAGGCTTCCCACTGAGCAGGGAGCCCAATGTGGGCCTCGATCCCAGGACCCTGGGATCATGACCTGATCCAAAGGGAGATGCTTAACGACTGAGCCACCCAGGCACCCTAGAAGTTTGGTTTTTACTTCTCTTCAGACACTAGGTACAGACAGCCAGTGGCCTGATACTAAGGAAAACCTCTCTTCTCCCCACTGTCACACTGAGAGTTTCCCCATCTCCTTCCTTCCTCAAGACCAAGCTAGATGCAGGGAAGCTCTGGTTCTAGCTCTGGGCACCTATTTCTCACTCTTCTAAGCAAAGGATTGAGGTTCTAATCCTTCAGGTGCACCCCTCACCTCAGGTAAGCGCAGTTGGCAAATTATTGGACATCTGCAGCCTTTGCCTTCTCTGCTCTTCCCTCCCTAGCTCCTGATGTATTTCTACATCTTTTGACACTCTCTCCCCCTACTTAGAGTTCTGACTTTCTTAGAGCTGGAACAGAGAGGCAGAGTTTGAACTTCTGTTTCTTGTATGGCCTTGTTGCTTATAGGTGATTTCTAGAACAGGGACATATCTACTTGAGACCTCATGTTTCAACTGGAAGTCAGGGACCATACCATCATGGTGGTTGTTTTGCATCCATTTTTTTTTTTAAAGATTTTATTTATTTACTTGACAGAGAGAGAGAGATCACAAGTAGGCAGAGAGGCAGGCAGAGAGAGAGGAGGAAGCAGGCTCCCTGCGGAGCAGAGAGCCCGATGCGGGGCTCGATCCCAGGACTCTGAGATCATGACCCGAGCCGAAGGCAGCGGCTTAATCCACTGAGCCACCCAGGCACCCCTGCATCCATTTTTTTGCATCTTCATGAAGCCTGACACAGTCTCTGATCCCTACAGGGAGTCAATAAATGCTGGGAGAATGACTAGCTGACAGATAAAGTGATCCCCTCATAACCTGGGTCTACATAACTGAGACAGACCACTGCTTCCTCTCTGAGATGTCCCAGAATGCATGGACATCTTTCCCCCAAGGAGTCTGGAGCTCCCCCAAGCACTGAGAGAGCTGAGGAAAGTCTAAGAACACGAGACTGTCTGACCCTGTCTTTCAAGAGCATAGGCTTTTGAGTTGGACAATCTGAGCTTGAAATTCAGCTCCAACATTGACCACTTATTGGACATTGGACCCATCAGGGTTCTCCAGAGAAACAGAATGGATGAATATGGTTATTTAGATAGATGAAGACAGAGAAACTATCCATTGGTTTATCTATTAAACTATAACATCTCTCTACCTACCCACCTACCTACCTACCTATCTTGAGAGAGATTTTAAGGAATTGGCTCATATGACCAGAAGGGCTGGCAAGTCCAAAATCTTCAGGGAAGGTCAGTCCCCAGGTTGGAAATTCTGCCAGGTGTTGATGGATATTGCAGTCTTAAGTCCAAAGGCAGTCCGGAGGAAGAATTCCTTCCTCCTACTCTTAGGCCTTCAGGTGTTTGGATGGGCCCAACCACAGTATTGGAGGGTAATCAGTTTTATTTAAAGTCTCTTGATGTAGATATCAATCACATCTTAAAAATACCTCCAGAGCAACATCTAGGGTGGTGTTCGACCAAACAACCGGGCACCACAGCTTAGCCAAGTAGACACACACAATTAACCACCACAGACCTAGAGTCATCTATTCCGTCTCACTGATCCTCAGTACTCTCAGCTGTGAAGTGACACTGTGACTATGACTTCCTCAGAAGACCCCTGTGAACATCAAATTGGATAAACATGCAAACCACCTGGGGCGCCTGGGTGGCTCAGTGGGTTAAAGCCTCTGCTTTCGGCTCAGGTCATGATCCCAGGGTCCTGGGATCGAGCCCCGCGTCGGACTCTCTGCTCAGCGGAGAGCCTGCTTCCCCCCACCACCCAAACCCCGCCTGCCTCTCTCTCTGCCTACTTGTGATCTCTGTCAAATAAATAAATAAAATCTTTAAAAACAAACAAACAAAAAAACATGCAAACCACCTAACATGGCGTCTGGCAAATCATACACACGTGTAGTGAAAGCTACCTTGTTTTCTCTAGAAGATGTGCCTGACATGGTCTCCCAGAACCCAGCCAACTCTCTTCCATGTCCCTCCACTCTCTGTCTCTATTACAAGGGCTGGAAGTCTCAAAGGCCAGACTCCCTTGCAGTAGAGATCTGAGGCTGACCTAAACTCAGGCAAGATTTAGAAGGAGGAAGTAAGGAAGACTGGAGAGATGTGCTTGCAGCTGCCAGAGACCAAGTCCAATTTCCTGGTCACCAGGTTTGTGGGTTCACATCACGGCGACAGCAGCAGCAGAAGCAGCAGTTTCCTGACTGCTGGCTGCAGCTGTGGACGTATGACCTTGAACTATTAGCCTTCAAGTGGCCCCTGACTTCTGATCCTGTACCTAATCGCTTATATTAAGTCTAATTGCTTTGGGCTTGAAAAATCAAGAGTGGTTTCTGTTTACTGAACTAAATCCCGAGTGCTAACAAAAGACTTCACTGAAGGTCACTTCATAATGCTCTCTGTCCTGTATCTGGAAGGCTCTAGGCCCAGGAAGGTACCCTGGGTCTTCCCAAGCAGGCTCTGTCAGAGAGCCCCATGGTGACAGCTTTCATAATGATCGAAACAGAGAAAGCATCAGGAACCACCAACCCCGCCACAGGGCATTTTAATAACTACACTGGTGCTCTTGCTTGGCATTAAGACCTCAGCACAGAACAGACAGTTCTGCTAACTGGAATCTTTCATTAACATCATGTTCTGCCTCTGGATGTTGCTCAGACCGAGCTTGGGCATCTGTCTCTCTGCAGCCAGACTGTATTGCATTGTGATATTTAGAGCAATAAACACTTGCGTGCATTTAAAGGAATACTCCAGAAAAACAAAAAACAAAACAAAACAAAAACCAGCAACAAAATCACATTTCCCAAATGAGGACCCAGACCGCAAATTCTTCATCACAGGGTAGTAAGAGCGGCATTGTATCCTGCCCTGCCCTACCCCCAGCAGCAGCCCTGGAGAGGGAGATGAGGGATTCATAAAACTGGTGAGAACCTTAGACACACTGGGGGGCTGGGGAGTGCTGACTGAAGGAGCCCAACGTCGAGGATTAAGAAAACAGGGAGAGGGGCGCCTGGGTGGCTCGGTGGATTGGGCCGCTACCTTCGGCTCAGGTCCTGGTCTCAGGGTCCTGGGATCGAGCCCCGCATCGGGCTCTCTGCTCCGCAGGGAGCCTGCTGCTTCCTCCTCTCTCTCTGCCTGCCTCTCTGCCTACTTGTGATCTCTCTCTCTGTCAAATAAATAAATAAAAATCTTAAAAAAAAAAAAAAGAAAACAGGGAGACAGGGAGGCAGGAACATGAAGACAGACTGGATGTAACTGCCGAGGGCGGGAATGGCTTTGCAGGGAAGCACTTCCTTAAGATTTTAAAATCACAGTAGCTTTTACCTTTCTCAAGTGCTTATGTATATATTTCACATATTATGTTCTTTAATCCACCTGGCAATCCTATGAGACAGGATTATTAGCCCCATATGAGAAAACTGAGGTTTTCCTCTAGGACACTGGTGGAAGCATGAGTCAATCTAGAGAGTCCGAGCCCAGAACTAGGTTTGTAAACACTGTGCTGTATTGCTAACTTGGAGAGAATGATCAGGGGTGTCATACTAAAGAAGGGGACTGGAACCAGCTTGGGGAAGAACAAGTTTCCAAAATTCTGGGTTAACGGAAATCAAATAGGTTGGATGTTTTGTCTGTTTTTGCTGAAGGACTTCTCTGAGCCTTTAATACACTATTTTGACTGATGGGAGAGAGAGCCATTGAAAGACGGGGAGGGAGAAAGCAGAGCCTTGTTTTCACAAGTGTTCATAGATAGATACCTAGGAACTGTAGTTACCTAGGGAAGTATTCCACATCCCACCCCAGACAAAATACCATGCAACTAAAACAGAGAGAAAGGTGTGTGTCCAGCAGTAGACAGCTTTTTAGCGTAAGCAAGAATACATACATAGCATGAATAGACTAAAAGCTGGGAAGAGAAAACTCGCCCCAAAGTTGTCCTCATTAGGTGAGTTATGTTAAGGTGCCTGTGATTTGTGTTTATTTTTACTTTCTGTCCTTACAATGGAAACATCTGCTGTTTCCACACTATTGCAGACAGAGCCCGCTACCTCATTTGCAAAATGAAAGTGCAGGGCTCCTTGTTCAAAAAGCAGGAAAACAATGTTGTTAGATGTCCAAAAATAGAATTTTTTTCCTTTCTTCTGGGGTCTCTCTGCTGGTGATGGTATTATTTATTTGCCATGTAAAGTCATTCTAAGTAAAGAAAACAGGGTTTTCAATTATTAGCATGAATTTTACTGTTCTTCCTTATCCTGTGGTGATGCCAGTTTTCAGTGCAGGCTATTCAACCAAGAGCAGAGCCCTTGTAAGCACAGGACTCCGTGTGGCTGCCAGGCTTGCATGCCCGTGAACCTGGCCCCGGGCTGCAGAACAGGAAGAAACACGGCTTTTGTTCAACACTTTTCAAGTAGCTGATTTTATGCACTTTCAACAATACTATGAGGTTTGTGACATTTACAGCGTTTCTCCTGTGGGAAGTTATGGCACATTTTGACCGACAGAGTCCACCTTTGAAAGACTATAATGACAGCTTTATTAGAGAGAGAGGATGCAGCAAGAAAAATGTTTTCCTTACTCTTCTTGGAGCTGTAAATGTCACTGCTCATTGTAAGGAAAATCATAGACACGTGTAGTGGGCCAGGGCTGATAAACCAATCAAGTGACTTCAGGTGAAGGCATTCATAAACATGTTTGAAACTTGTCTGGCAGCTTTAGGCTAGAGGCTGAGGAATGACTTCCTTGGGAGAGAAGGAGAGAACAAAGCACCACTCTTCCAACTGGGAAAAAGCCGGGGTCGGGGCGGTGGGGAGGTGAGGACTGGGTTTCACTGGGGAGAGCACTTTTCTTCCAGAGGCTGCACTGGACAGAGTTAAGACTGCTGTCTGCCTTTTCTCTCCATCTTTCCGTGACACATGGGGTCTGGTGTAATCTGACTCACACAGAACTAACATTCTGCCCACTAGTGCCTCTTTCTTGGTCATTCATAAAACTCGTACTTAGAATCCTCAAAAGAACATTATGAGGCTTGGGTTAACTCCCCCATTTTCCGGGTAAATAAACGGTAACTTCAAAGGGTGATGTGATTGACAGACAGAGGGTCACCCAGCCAAAGCGGCCTGTAGGCCAGGCCTGGCTGGCTCCAGAGTGCCCTCAACATCTCCCTGTCTCTGGGTACTACCCTGAGCCCTGGCTTTCTGAAGCTGAGTAGATTAAGCACGGCAGCGCGGGCTGCAGGTCTGCCTGCTGCTCTCACAGGGTTTGAGGATTTTACTAAACACCAAATGCACACATACACACACACACAAATGCAGTATATCATCTGAAAGTGAAATATTCAAAATCTGAGCACATTCCTCTGAAATGTCCTTCATGGTAGCACATTTTTACCTCTGAAATTCTATTGGGTTTTTGGAAAGGGAAGAAAATCATTTGGAACCTATCATATTTTGATTTATAATGAGAACTACAGATCTGATCTTCTCCAGTTCCTGACACAGGCTCCTAAGTCCTTGCGAATTCCTAAGTATTAGGAGCACGAGCCCTAGGAGCATCCTTCGTGCTAATGAGGGAACTCTGGGCAGGGGCCTGGATGGCTCCTGGTTGGGGGTTGGTCACAAGAAAGACTGAGCCAGAATTTGAAGCTTGGAATATTCAGCAGCCCTCCCCCACTTCTCTAGAGAGGAGAGGGGGTTAGAAATGGAGTTAATAATTAATCATGCTTATGTGAGGAAATCTGCCTAAAATCGCAGTAGGACAGGGTTCAGAAAGCTTCTAGGTAGGTGAAAGCACCTGTGTACCAGATGAATGAAGCACCCCAACTTCACAGAGACAGAGGCTCCCTCCCAGACCTTACTCTATTCATCACTTCATCTGGCTGTTCATCTGGATCCTTTATCATGCCTTTCATAAACTGGTAATGGCAAGTAAGTGTTTCCCTGAGTTCTGTGAGTTGTTCTAACAAGTTAATCAAACCCAAGGAGGGAGGTCATGGGAACCTCTGATCTGTAGCCAAGGCAGACAGAAGTTGTGGTCAAGCAGCTCCTATGACTTGGGATTGGCATCTCAAGTGGAGGAAAGTCTCGTGGGACTGATCCCTTCACCTGTGGGAACTGGCACTGTCTCTGGGATGGTCAGGGATCTGACTTTACCTGGGAAGAGTGTCAGAATTGGGCTTAATTGTAGGACACCTGGCCACTGAGAATTGCCAGCTGGAAGTCACAGAGAAACCAGCACACATTTGGTGATCAGAAGTGTCGGAAGTGTTGTGTGTGAAAGGGAAACCCACAGGAGGAAAAAGCCTCAGGTTCCGCCTCTACAGAGCCTTGTAGTGTGGTGCATTGTGAGCTGTGAATTTATTTAGTGGATAAAGTGGTAAAAAATGGGTAACTGGGATGAGGAGGGAGTGGCAGAGTGAGGGTGTGTGTAGATGGATGTGTTGATGTGTTTTGCTGCCTACCCTGAACCATGCACCCTGGCTGGTGCTGTGTCCTAGTCCTCACCTTATTAGTGGCCACAGTACGATGTGGGCAATATTATCCCCATCTTCAAGGTCAGAAGAGATCAAATTATAATTTTCCACCAGTTAGTGGCAACACTGGAAGTAGAATCTAATTTGTCTTAAGGGAATGAAAACCTTTTTTTTTTTTTTTTTTTTTGGTCAAAAAACTAAAGAAACAAACAAAAAAGAAATTCATAAAGCAAAGAGATGATTTTCCCATTTGTCTCCAACAACTAGCTCTGCAGATAACTTTTTTTTTAAGATTTTATTTATTTATTTGACAGACAGAGATCACAAGTAGGCAGAGAGGCAGGCGGAGAAAGGTGGGGAGGCAGGCTCCCTGCTGAGCAGAGAGCCCAATGTGGGGCTCAATCCCAGGACCCTGGGATCATGACGGGAGCCGAAGGCAGAGGCTTTAACCCACTGAGCCACCCAGGCGCCCCTGCAGATAATTTTAAACCAATGAATTTGAAAATGTTTTTAGAAAGGGCAGCATCACATTAGTAGGAATAAAATTCCCAAGGAGACCAGTACGATGGGTACAAACACCTCACGTGGCTGCTTCTGCATTATTTTTCTTTCAAGTCAGGGAACTTCCTAGCCACACCTTGGAGAGCGTTCCTTAGAACTCTAGATGTTGGCACTAGAAAAAACCTTGGAGATCTTGCTCAGCACCCTCATTCCAGGGAGGCAGAACTCCGCACCAAGGTGGAGAGTAATTTCCTCAAGTTCACACAAGGGATTTGTGCCAGAGCCTTGATTACACCCAGGTGCTTGATGACGCAGCAGCACCCTGCCTCCTCCCCACATTCCTGTTGCTCCCTGATGCATCGCCTAACCAGAACTTTTTAATGTGTCAGACACTTACAATGCATTCCCTTATTACATCTCAAGAAAACCTTATGGGTAAGAAGTATTAACCCATTTCAAGGATGATAAAACCAGAGAAAATCGATAATAGGGCCAAGTTACGGAGTTAGGAAACGGAGGCCCTGGGACTTGAACCCAGGTCTGCCAACCTCCAGGTTCCACGTTTAACACTCAGCACTGCCTCCTTTTGTCCAGGCTCCTTCTCCTCCTTCCTTTTGTGTCCCAAGGGGCCTGGGATAAGGCACTTAAACCCATGCTCCCTCCAGCTAGTCACTTCCCTTCTTTCCGTGTTTAACACAAATAGCCTGTCCTCCTGGCACGTTTGTTTTGTTGGAGGCCTGCCTTATTCCCTGGGAACCGGAGGAACAATGAGCTGTTACCCAAGTCCTCCGGGGCCCGCCCCCATCCTGGACCGCTTCCTCAACTTCCCCCCGGTCACGCTCACCCCCAGCAGGGAATGCGTGGAGGCCCCTCCAGCTTGTCTACAAAGTGCGTCAATCACTTGTTTACTGGGTTTTCCTGCCTGGCCCTGGAGGTTCCGCTGGCTATTTCTTCTCTCTGGAAGTTCTCCTGAGGTGAGCTTTGATCTTCAGAGGGGAAGGGGCAACAGGAAGATGATGAGAGATGCTAGGAGTCTGTCAGTAACTGACTCACCCTGTGGGGGGAAAAAAGTCCTCACTTCAAGCAAAGCGAGGATGCTGGTGAAACCTCCATTCCTGCCAAAGGCCTACATGGAAGAGCTTCCTTTTCTCCGGGACAGAGGTGGAAAAGGAATAAAAATTCCACAAGCCAGAAGCAAGGTCTCCTAAGCCTTCCTACACTTAGCTAGCAGTAACAATCACTGAATAATAAATCAACACATAACCTTTCCTCAAAAAGCCATGGCTGCGGACCCCCCAGGAGAGAGATTTTTATGTGTATGTCTTCCCTTGGATAAGGCTGCTTAGACCCTCACAATCCATATTAATATGAAAGTTGGCCACTCAGTAAGGACAAGTAAATAATATTAAAATAAAGTATCAGTCAGGGTCCCAAAGTGGTCTGACTGAAGAAAATTTCATATGGAACTATTCAAAGGGGTGTGTGTGGAATTAAGGAAATTAAAAGGGATGGTGAGGTAGGGAGGGAGAGGGGAACAAATCCCCTTGACCTCTTTCTCCTGACAGTGTTTCCTATTGGCAGACTCCACTAAAAGCTAAAGAACAGAGGCACCTGGGTGATGTAGTCCATAGAAGTCAGCCTCTGGGGCACAACTCAAGGTGGACAGGGCATGGATCAGGATGAATGGATCAGGAGGTGCAAAGGAAGAATACACAGCCTCCTACCTCCTACTCTCTTGCTAACAGCCAAAGGGGTGGTTCTGGATTGCTTTTCTATGCAGAGATGTCTTTCATGGAATGCAGGTTATTACAATAGGATTCCAAATGCTATGAAACCAATTTATTAAACTGGTCTGAAAAACCTCAGCTCTGTGCTGTTGGCTGGGTATTTTGTTATTCCTGCTGCACCTTGATTAGGGCTCTGAGAGAGAGAGAACTTTATGTTCCTCTTCATGGGCCTCTATACAAGGCCCAGAGGGTACATATGAGCATATGATTTCATTATTTCACAGGGTGGCTTTGCTTGGTATGCAAATTTTCATTGTAAAGTGTATTATATGTATGGAGGAATATTTAAAATACATGTGAAGGTGAAAATATAGTATGTTTAACACCTACGTACTTACCACAAAGAGTAATAGAACATTAACCAGTACCTCAGAAATTTGCAAAATGTCTTTTTCCAAAGAAAACCTCCAACCTCTTCCCCTGAAGTAACCATTATCTTGACTTTTGTGCTAATCATTCTCTTGATTTTTCTGGATAGGTTAACCACCTAGGTGTATTTTTCTAAACAATGTGTATTCCATAGAAGCATAAATCTAGCCAAGAATGAAAGGGCAATGCTGGAAGGCGTCCATGAGCGAGAGAAGCTAAACAGTCCTTGGGTCAGTCTGGTTTCAGTTTCCTCAAGAGTTTACTTACAAGAGCCTCTTCTGGGGAAGTAGGTGGACAAGGTCATGCATGGGTCTTGGGAAAGCAGAGTGGACATCTGGTAGGGTTATAGTGGGGGCCAGGCATTGGGTATCCAAAAGAAATATGGTCCAGGGTGTGGATTCCTCTGGATTTTCTGCTTTTTCAGCTTCTGAAGTAGATCCAAGCAGGGTACTTCTGTGGGGTGAAAAGAGCATGCTCAGCTGATCAGAAAATAGGCCATAGTAGGAAAAGCAGCAGCTATATTAGAAATAATTAAGTCAAGTCAGAACACATCATGGATGCAGCCAAATATAAGTACTTATATTTAGAAGAAGAAGAAGAGGAGGAAGAGGAGGAGGAAGAAGAAGAAGAAGATTAATAGCAGTGAGTCTTGATGACAGTTCTCGACACATCTCTTTCAAGGCACTCTGCTATCACCTGGCCTGGTTGTCCTTAATGCCTGTGGCTGTCATTCTGAGACCACCATTTAGCATCCTCTTGGGTATTTCTTTTACTCTGCCTGGTGCTGGAGCATATGTTTCCTTTACTTGATGTCTTTCTCTTTTTTCGGTGCACTCTTTTTTTGTGGAGCATATACTCTAGTAACTCCCTGAGGAAGGGCACGTGGGGGGAGAAATCTGTACAGGTCTAGAAATGTTTTTATTCCACAGTAGTTGATTTATTCTTGGGCTGGGTATAGAATTCCTGATGGGGGTTAATTTTTCCATCAGTATTTTTAATTTCTCTATTTCAAGAGAATATTTGAATTTCTTATTTCAAGATTTGCTGTTAAGAAATCTAAAATCATTCTGATTCTAGATCTTTGAGATTTTATATATAATATAAAATTTATAAGATTATATATTTATCTTATAATTTTATATATAAAATTTTATATATATGAAATTTTATATATAAAATTTATAAGATTATATATTATTATATTATATATTAAATTATATATCACAAAATGTAAGAAAAAATATATATTTATCACATCCCTTGCTGCTGGTAGCTTGTGGAATTTTTCTTTGTCCCTAGTGATCTGAAATTTCACAATGATGTATGCACCTTTTAAGTTTCTTTCTTTCTTTCATTCCTTAGGCTGGGTACTTGGTGGGTCCTTTCAATCCATTCTGGGAAACTTCTTGTATTATTTCTTTAAGAATTTTCTACTCTTCCCCATTTTCTCTGCCATCTCTTTTTAGAAATGCCATTATTCTAATGTTGGACATTTATGATGGTCCTCTCTTCTTTTTTAATGTTTTCTCTTATTTTCCTTCTATGTATGTTTGCTCTTTTAGTCAGAAGGTGAGAATGAGATGTAATTCTCTCAGTATTATCTTCCTACTCAGTTAGTTTTTCATTTCTCCTATCAAGTTTCTCATTTTCAAGAGCCTTATAATGTTCCTTGAACATGCCTTAAAAATATATAGCATCCAGTTCTTGTTTCATGGAAGTTCTTTTATTTTTCAAAGTATATTAATCATAAAATTTGTTTGGGAAATTTTCTTCCCTGCATAGTTTTTGTTTCCACCAAATTGCTTTTTTTCCTCTGTTCTTGATCTCCATCTGCCATAACATAGGCTATCCTTAGATGTGAATTGGGCTCTATGCTCATGATAATGAATGGGAAAGTAAAAAACTAATTAGAAGTTCTGAGCAGGGTATGGGGCCCTGACAACTTTGTGATTCAAAGTAGGGTGATCTGGCTCAGTTGTTGGTTGGGAGAACATCAAAAATAGGCATTTACTTTTCAGATAGTTAGATTACCCAGGGAATGATCTTCCAGTATCCTGCCATGAGAGTAAGGGGCTAGATGCTAATGTTTTGGGAGCCAAGTGTGGAAATAACATAAACCTATATAGAGTTAGTCCTACTGCGGAGCTCTGTTTTTAATGAAGTCGTCAGGAATGAGAAATGGGAAGGACACCTTCAGCCCATGCATGCAAAACATTGCCGCCCTTGTTATACACCAAGCTTGCCCTTGCTATAGTAGAAAACTGAGCATCTAAGTGATGGCAAAAACATTTGCCACATATTTGTTTCTTTTCTTTAAGCAACACTTTAAGTAGTATATACATGCACTTGCACTCATTTAATTATCCACAAGAGACCTATATTATAGGCATATGGGATTTACTGACAGTTTGTCCTTTTTTCCCCCATTGCATAGTTGAGTAAACAATGGCCAGTGAAGATTAAATTAACTGACCTAAGGTCATACAGCTATTAAGTGACAAGAGGATTCACATCCCTATCCTATGATTCCAAGGCTCTTTATTTTTACTTTATTTTAAATGATATTTTCTGAGTAAAGAAATACATGCTACTACAGGTATCTTAGAAAACATGTAAATTTCCAAATAATTTAAAAAAAATATGTAAGGCCACCAATGTGTAACATTCTTTCACAGGGACATGCCATAATTTATAATAATAAATTAATCATTTTTTGACTGTCTCCTAATTAGAATCATTTAGGCTGGTAAACCTTTGCTCTTTCCACTACATAGCTTCAGCCAAAGGTAGTAGGTATGGACAGGGGTAAGGATCAGGAAAGAGCAGGGTTCCAGGCAGATGCCCAAGTAGAGAGCGGCTGATTAAGGGCAATTTAAACAGATACGGTTCAGTACCCTGGAGAGCTCCACATCGTCACATTGTACTGGGGATCCAAGAGAAAAATGGCTGGAGTTCTCTAGGGTTCTGAACTGCTTCTCCAGAATAAAATGTTAAAAACAAAACAAACAGTACACACACAGAGAGAGCTGGGATTGGGGATCTTTTTTGTCCCTGAGGGCCTCGACTTCACTACTCTCCAGTTTAAAGAGCTTTGTGGGAATAGGTCATTTTTCTCACCACTAGGCCTATTTTTCATACTGTTCCCTTAAGAAGGCCTCGTTAATTTCTACTCATCCTTTTATGTTCAATTTAATGATAAGTTTCTTCAAAAAGCTTTCTGAGCTCTTTTTGTCCTCTCCATCAAAAAAGTTCCCCCTGCCTTCCTCTGCATCCTGATCATTATACATGCCACACTAGATTACAACTGTCTGTCTGCCCTCCTAACTAGACTTTGAGTTCCTTGAGGGCAGGGACTGAGACTCAGTTATTCTTTGGCCTTAGTAAATACCAACAAATAATTTTCAATATTTAATAAATTATGCATTATTTATAGGCAAT
This sequence comes from Meles meles, assembly GCF_922984935.1. Taxonomy (NCBI): domain Eukaryota; kingdom Metazoa; phylum Chordata; class Mammalia; order Carnivora; family Mustelidae; genus Meles; species Meles meles. The sequence goes on along the minus strand of NC_060070.1, from coordinate 87,820,103 downwards.
AGGAGGTTTTGAAGGTAGTTCTCAACCAGGGGTAATTTTGCCTCCCAAGGGACATTTCGCAATGTCTGGGAATAGTTTTTGTTGTTGCAACTCAGTGCGGTGGGTGCTACTCAGTGGGCTACGTAGAAACCATGGGTGCTTCTCAACATCCTACTATGCACAAGACAGCTCCTATAACAAAGAATTATCTGCCTCCAAATGTTATTCAAGCAGAGGTTAGGAAACCCTGTTTTAGAATAATGAAAAGGATTTTATTACATTCAAGTCTTCAGAGGGCAGGGAATCCATCTGGCTCGTTTTACAGAAGAAAAAACTGAGCTAGTTGGTTATAAGATCAGGGCAAGAACTTAGACTATGGCACTCTTTCCAAACAGGTGCACTGGCTAACAATTTTTTAACATCCAGTAATCTATGTTGTATAGGAACAGAATAGTTTTTTTAAAAATGCACATTATCCTGGGTTCATCAAGCAGGTTTGGGGGACAAGGATGAGCCTGTTCAGACTGGAGAAAAAATTGTTAGTCACAGAACAGGCAGAACCAGCCTCATCCCATCCCCTACCCCCTACATTAGCCCCTCTTTTCTGGAAAGACATGCCACAAATCTAGGACTGAGTGGGAAGATTTCTCTCAATGGCTCATTTCTGAACAATTCATCTGCTCTGGGAAATGAGAGATTAGCTTGTGGAAGAGTGAATTATTTTAAGCCACTCTGCATTAGAATCTACTAAAGCTCTAGAGGGCCCAGGCTTCCACATGAGAATTCACTCTAACTACCACAGACCAAGGGGATCCAGTATAATTTTTCTCCTATCAACAAATAATAACAATCTCCAAGGGAAGCTCTGAACCAAATTTGATGGTTATCTCCCTCTTCAAGTGCCTCAGATTTAGAATGCTCCTGATCCCAAAGAGTGCCCCACGCATTCTTCTCATGAGCCAAATCTGCCATTTTCCCAGCAGTAATCATAGGCCTGAGCTTCTCCCATTCGGCCCTGTTGACTTAAAAAGGCCAAATGATTCAGGCACAATACACAGTGAATCAGCAAAGGAAGGAAATGTGGAAAAAAGAATCTGTGTGGCATCTTGAATAAAAGTGCCTTCCAATAAATTTGGTGAATTGCCTTCAAGGGAATCAGCTGAATGTTTTAATCACTTATTGTATATCATAACTGTCTGGTGCATATGCGATTAGCTGGAAATGATATTTGTGGGCCTACTGAGGCTCTGAAATGATGCACAGAGAAAGCTAGATTCTGTAAAAGGAGCTCAACTTTCTTTGCTAAAGTTTGCCTTGGAGAATGAAAAGCTTTTCCTGTGTTAGCTGCTACTAGCATGAGAATGTGAAGGGACTACAGTGGGTGGGATGGGGACAGAAAAGGAAAATAAGCATCAGTCCCAACAAGGAAATGCTATCTCACCACCTCTATCCCTTGTTCTCTTCCACTTCCCTGTCCCCACACAGCTGCTCCCACCAACACACATTGGGGGGAAGTAGTTTATTAACTCAGACTTTGGACTCAAATGATCTGAGTTTGAATTTCAGTTCTGCTCCTTTTCTGAGCCTGAGTCTTCACATATAAATTTGGACTAATAAGCTTTTTTTTTTTTTTTTAAGATTTTATCTACTTTAGAAAGAGAGAAAGCATGAGTGGGGGGTGGGGAGAGGGAAAGGGAGAAGCAGACACCCCGCTGAGCAGGGAGCCTGGTACGAGGCTCCAGCCCAGGACCCTGCTGGAGATCATGACCTGAGTCGAAGGCCGATGCCCAACACACTGAGCTACCCAGGTACCCCCTGGACTAATAATCTTAATATCCCCAGATTGTCAAGGAAGTTTTCATGAGATGATCTATATAAAACACATGGCTCATGAAGGCACTAAATAAATGTTCTATCATCACTAGTGAGTTCAGTCTCTGCCTGGGTAATTTTCTAAAGACAGAAAGTTTGGTCCAAGGGACTCATGAGATGAGAATCATGGATATGGATGGAACGCCCTTGCAAGATGTAAAAAATGCTGGGTTGGGAGTTAACCAAAATTTTGAACTGCTCAGCTCTTTATTTAAAGTTTCTAGAGAATGGATATGTCATTGAGCAGACCTTGGAGAAGGCCTAAAATTTTTAGGACACTGCAACAATCTGGGGCTTACTTAGAGTTCAAAGAGAACGTCAAACCAGAATTACGTTGCCAAACATCTGAAGAAAGAAAAACATCACCATAAAAAACAACAACAAAAACACAAAACAAACAAAAAAAACAGAGCTCAATTGGTGAATCTCACTTAAATACATGGTGGTTATAGGTCTCCTAAGTGCAAAGCTGCCCACACCAAGCTCTTCATCAGAATCACTGAAAGAATTTTACAAAAATAGACAGACTCTAGAGCCCCATCCTAGAGATTCAAGAGCCATTGAAGGGCTCAGGATCCTGCCTTTTTTTTTTTTTTTTTTTTTTTTGTTGTTGTTAAAGAGACAAGGTTATTAGGATGATCAGTCAGGTTTGGAAATAGCTCAGAGGTAGATGGATCAGGTCCTGGGCTCCTGCTTTTGAAGTGATTCACCGAGTATTAGCTTCTCCTCTCCATTACCCTTTGTAAAGATCCAACCCATTTCTCTACAAAATAATGTGAGAAAGATTTAGGAGAGGCACTTGGAGCTGATTCTCACTTCAGAGGCAGTGATTTGGGAGTATGTGCTTGAGAAATGACACTATCTGACAATGAAGGTCATTGACAGCATCAGATGTGTTTTTGATACTCAAGTCCTGCCTTCATGATCTCATCTCCTTCCACTCCCACCAGGCACTCAAAGTGTCTCCCAACATATCTTGAACTTGCCTAACATTTTTCACATCTTCCTCCCTAATCTGGAATGAGCTCAATTTCACTAACAGAAGCAATATAGCCTAGTAGTTAAGAGGCTGGCTTTGGAATTAAGGCAGGCCAGAATTCTGGTCTGGTAGTGAACCACTCGTACTATACTGGTCAATGCCCTAAGGATGCCAGAGCAACAAAAGAGAAGAAGCTGGGTCACTGCCCAATGGTACTCTCCAGTGATGCCTACAAGGAAAACCTAAATTTCTATCTGTTCAAGTTACTATTATATTTGGTCTTAATTAAAAATCCTACTAACTAGTACTTTAATAAGGGTCATAAAGGGTGCTACAGAGGATGCAGCTGATGCTAGGAGAATGTATCTGAGGGAACAAGGTCTAGGAGAGTTTCTAGAGAAGGAAATGTTTAAGTCAAGTATGTAAGATGGCAACACTTGATAGGTGAAGAAGGGAGGACTGGGTGTCCCAGATAACAAGGAAAAGTGTGGGCAAAGCTATGGAGGCAGGATGTATTAAGTGCATCATGTTGAGGAATTATAAATTAGCATAGCTAAAGAGTAGGGTTTCGATGGGTGGTGGGGAGTAAGGAGGTCGAGTTTGGGACTGGATTTTGTGTGAGGGAAGAAAAGAGGGTGTAGTGTCATGACGAAAACTCTAATCAGAGAATCCCTCACTATGGTATCTCACCATGTCTTGAGCAGCTCCTGGCAAGACAGGAGACTGAAAGCCAACAATAAGTGCTCTACGGTTTCCCTTAGGAGTAGCTTCCTGATGGAAATCCCAGATTCACAGAGGGGCTCAGTCTGGTGCCCTTGCCAGCTGGATTGCTTGTGAAGCAGAAAGGACTCCCCAGGGGCTCCTACAAACAGACTGTGGGAGGCTGGCTGATTGACAGGCCTATCAACACCACCTCAAACCAACCTCGAAGTGAGATCAACGGCTGAGTAAATTTAAGCCAAGCCTATTAAGGAAATAGGAGGAAGAGCCTTATTTTAGTTCAAATAAGTTCCGGAGGGTGAAAGCAGTCTAGGAAGAAGGCAGAAACAGAAGCCATATGTCAGTGTTTTTTTTGTTTGTTTTTAAAGATTTTTATTTATTTATTTGACAGACAGAGATCACAAGTAGGCAGAGAGGCAGGCAGAGAGAGAGAGAGGAAGGGAAGCAGGCTCTCCACTGAGCAGAGAGCCTGATGCGGGGCTCGATCCCAGGACGCTGGGATCATGACCTGAGCCGAAGGCAGAGGCTTTAACCCACTGAGCCACCCAGGTGCCCCCATATGTCAGTGTTTTGACAACAATCTGAATTCAACCATCTCAGGTGAATGGTATTTTCTTCAGTCTAAACACCTTCCAACATACCAATTCTCCACATGCACTCCAATTTGTCTGGCTTAGGAAGATGTTCTTTTCTTCCTTCTGTTTCTTCCCAGCCCTTTGGTTATCCACTGAGTATGGACCATGCTGGTTTCCTACTCTCTTAAGCTGTCCATGTTGACTAAGCATCTTCAATGGTCCAGGTACTGCCAGTCACCCCCTATCAGCTCAGCTCATCCTGATACCCTCCTGGGAGGTATTATCCCTCCATTTATAGATAAAGAAAGAGAGGGACAATTGCCTTGTCTAAGGCAAAATAAAAATTAGAAGCTAGGGGTTTTTATTTTTTGATTTTTACAGCTCAATGGAGTATCACAGTGATTACTCAGGGAATCACCACTTAAGTCAAGAGAGAATTTTGTCAACATCCCTCCCCGCCTCAAATCACTACCTCCTCCCTCCCCACCTCTCTGAGGCCTCTTCTCGTTCCAAACTTCTGCTTTCTCCCCCATTCCATGCTACCTCCTTGAGCCTCTCTCTTTGTAGTAAAGGAAATGTACCAATAAAGATGATAAGGATGTTCCTAGGATTGTAGAGATAATGTCAGAGCTGGGACTTGAACCCATGTGTTCCAAGTCCTCTATGCCCTGGCTAATTTTCTCCTCTCAGCTTACCTAAGTCCCTTCTCTCTTTTGAGGCCAATCAATGCCATCCTCCTCCATGGAGCCTTTTAGACCACCTTGGTTTCACTGATCTTTTCCTCTGCCCAATAAGTTCCTGCCTGTCTGTTCCACTGACAAGAACCCTGAGCAGATAATCCCTGGCATTATTTTAGCATTTCACATTCTTGTTTCGTCTTTCCACCGAGTTTGTAAGTTTTCTGAAGGCCAGGGATCACAATTTATACCTGTTTGTATTTGTAGAACTTTGAAAGTGGTCTACACAAAGGAAAAGGCAGAATAAGTGGATTCCTGATCTCTTGAGTCAGACTCAGGTTCAAAATCTGGCCCTTCTAGCTGCTTGCTGTGTGATATCGAATTACTTAATCTCTGTCCAAGTGCATACCTGAAGGGTCCTTGAGGAAACTAAAGCACATAATAATTTGCAGGGCCTAGCACAGTGCCTGGCACACATGAATCATTCCACAAAGATCAACTACTACTGGAGCCCAACAAGCATCCATTGTTGATAGTGAATTACTCAACTGGTCCTCAAGGTTAAAAAATTTTTTGTTTGTTTAAGGAAGAATTCAGATAGAAAAATCTTTCCATGGGATACACGCAAGTTGGAAGGAAACCAAATGTTGGGTAAGGATTGCCTCACTTCACCTCCATCATGTCCACCTTACTACTGGAGCAATAATGGCTCCCCAGTGTGCAGGACATTGAAATGACTCACAGCTGAGCAGGGGACAAGTGAGCAGTCAGGCGCCCTGGCAGTGTTCCTGCTGCTAAGTCACGCAGAAGGGGCCAGCTTTCCCTCCAAGCCTTAGCAGCAGCTAATGCTATTAGGATGAAAGATGGGTCCATTTGGGCCCCAAACCCCTGTCTTCAGGCAAGAAACTCTAGAAGGTCAACAGCTAGAGAGAAATGCAGGAGTTTCCAGAGAAGAAGTTGAGCAGTCAATGTTGTCAAGATTCAGGAAAGACACCACTCTGAGTGCCTATGTATAATTTTACTGAAATAGCCCATTTCTTCAAAGGACTTTAAAGGGCAAAAGCTTGCCTTCCTCCTGATTTTAACCCCATACAGAACCAGGGAGGAAAAGGCTTACCAGAAACACAATGCCTAATGCTTTATGCTCTATGTGAATCTTCAAATTGCAAAGAGGTACTTCTCCAAATACTTTCAGATCACTTTAAGGAGAGTCTGGGGATGGGATTTACATGTAGATGATCTCTGTTATAATTCTGTGGGCTTTGTCTGATCATCTGTCCTACAAGCCACAGGAGGCATTTCTCTGAGCATCAGAGCTAAGCACAAGAGGACTCAAAACAAAACAATGCCAGCCAAGTCAGGTGGGCAGGGAAGCTGTCACAATCTGAGATCTCCAGTGAAAGGGAGTTAAAGACAGGGTAAAAGAGCTTATTGAGGAAGCTTTAGATGATGGGATTAGGCAGGGCTGACTGGAAAACACCTGCAGAGAAGCCTTGGCTCTTTCCAAACAGGAGATCCCTGTTAATTGGGTAGGGTACACAAAAAGGCAAAAACAAACAAACAAACAAACAAACCAGCAGTAGCAGTCAAACAAAAGCAGTTGTGACCACCAAGCCAAGAACAGGTCGTGGCGGGGTGGGAGGGAGCGGTCCAAGGAGTTATCTGGCAACAGATAACTTTCCAATGTAAATTTTCCAATGTAAATTTAAAAGGTAATGCTGTCAAGAAAATAACGTCTCCAGAAATACTTGTTGTCCACAGCAATGCCCAGGAACATCCAACCTCATCAGCTTGCCTTTGCGGGCATCAGTTTCCCCATACTAAAATCTAAAGAAGTCATACTACTCCCCAACCTGAGTCAGTGACCCTTCTCGGCTCCCTCAGAACTTCACATGCAATTGTCTTCTAATGATCTCAACTAGACCTTAAACTCCTCAGGGCTGGGACTGTATTTTATGCCTCTTTGCATCCTCAAAGCTTGGCACAGGGCCTGGCCTATAACAAGATTTTCGTCAACATTTGCTGACTGACTGGTCTCTGAAGTCCTTGGAGAACTCAATCATAGCATGACTGGATCTGTCATCTGCAGGGCTCAACATGATGTGTGGGCCAACTTGTCTTCCCAGAAGCTGGCCCAGGCTACTTCAGTGGAGGCATTGTGGCCTTCCCCTCCTCTCCCTTTCTCGTTTTTATTCCTATCTCCAAATATCATTCTGCTTAGACTGTGCCAGTCTAAAAGCCCTGTTCTGCTTGCTTCAAACGTCAAGACAGGGATCTAGTAAATCTGAACTACCAACTGGCCCACTGCTTGACTTCCCTTTCTGCCTTGCTTTGGTCTTGCATGGGTCTTGGAAAAAGATCCTGAGATAATGATTTGAATGGAAGAAATTTACTGGGGAAGTGAGTCCTGGGAGCACCCAGAGTGGAGCAGGGAAGTGAGACAGGAAAGGGAAGAAAAGTGATACAGGATGCTTTAATGAGCAGGTACTACTGTGGGCAACTGAGGCTTGCTCCTCCTGATGATCCCTAGGAGACTCGGTGGAACACACCTCAGAGTCATCCCCATAAGGGGTGAGGGAGCCGGAGTATTTATCCACCAACTCACACCCAACATTGTTTGGAGGCTACTGAGGGGGGCAGGTGGGGAGAAATAAGCCCCACCACCGTTAGTCTGCCTCATGCACTAGTCGAACACACTGGAGCAGCCACAGCAAGCTCCCAGGTGCTTAGAGAAACAAGCCATGAGCAGGTGCAGCCACAGCGAGATCTGACAGGATAGGGGCAGCGGTGCCAACACCTTACATGACATATTCTTAGCCTGATGCCCCAAAGTCTTCCATTCTCTCCTCCTGGTTTGCTCTACTTGCATTAACATGAAGTTTTCCAGTTGGAAGAGATTTGGTGGTCATCTGAGCTAAACAAATCTCTCTTCAGTTCAGAAAGCCCTTACAACATCCCTGAGAGGGGGCTGGTCAGCTTTGGATTGAATACTGCTAGTATCAGGGAACTCGCTGCTCCAAGGCAACCCATGCTGTTGCTAAAATAAGAATTGCTGAAAAATCCTTTTTTTTTTTTCTTTAAGCTTCCACATACATTACCTTGTAATTTCTGACTGTTGGTCTTAATTCTGCCTTTGGGAGCCCCACAGAATGAGTCTCCTCCCCCGCTTACGATAGCCCTTTTAATAGTTTCCAAAATAACTGGTACATTTTCACTATGAGTCCTCTCCTCTGGCCCAAATCATCCACTGCCTTTACCATTCTGACCACAATATGGTATCTAGACAGTCATTCTCCACCTGAAGTAAATTTGCCTCCCAGGGTACCCGTGACACAGTCTGGAAACATTTTGGGCTGTTAAAACTAGCAGGGTGTGCTACTAGCAATGATGGGTTGTGGCCTGGGAGGTTGCTAAGAATCCTAAAAGAGAGGGCACCTGGGTGGCTCAGGCAGTTAAGTGCCTGACTCTTGATTTCAGCTCAGGTCATGATCTCAGGGTTGTGAGATCAAGCCCCACATCAGGCACAGCCCAGAGTCTGCTTGAGATTCTCTCCCTCCCTTTCTCTCTCTGCCCCTCCCCACCTTGCATGTGTGCTCTCTATAAATAAGTAAATTAAATAAAATCTTTAAAAAAATCCAACAAAGGCACAGGATAGCCCCCACAACAAAGAATTACCTGACCTGAAAGGTCTGAAGTACCAAGGCGGAGAAACTCTGTTCTAGAAATATTATCCAGGTCATTCTCCTCTGCATATACTGTGGCTTGTCATGAAAGCATAGTGCTCAGACCATGCAGGAATAGGGATAGGACCCCAAAAAGCATGGAACATGGGGGAATCCTCTCTCACTGTGACAACCAGACAGACCAAAGCAGCTGAAGTGCCCGCAACATATGCCCCCCTCCTCTTTAGTCTGTAGTCACGAAAATCTCTGAGTCCTATCGAAACAAACAGCTCTCAGGGCCAATGACCAAGGAATGAAGATATAAAAACAGAAATGCAAATCTAGAAGGAGGTAGTGTTCCCTCCTAGTATCTCCACAATCCTCTCATCATGATAAACTGAATCAGATTCATTTCAGTTTATTTTTTTTTTTGCCCTACAGATATAATTATAGGTTTCCCTATTACATTTTTGTCATCTGAAAATACAAACTGGCTTTTAAAGGTTATTTATTTATTTATTTGACAGAGAGAGAGAGAGAGAGAGAATATGAATGATCGCAAGTAGGCAGAAAGGAAGGCAGAGAGAGAGAGGGGGAAGCAGGCTCCCTTCTGAGCAGAGAGCCCGATGCGGGGCTTGATCCCAGGACCCTGAGATCATGACCTGAGCTGAAGGCAGAGGCTTAACCCACTGAACCACCCAGGCACCCCTGGCTTTTAAAATTTTCATCCAGGCCACTCCCCAAAACATCAGACAGGACAGACTAACATTGAGCCTTTTCTTAACACTTTTTGGGTAAGACCCTGTTGACCAGCTATGACTCCACTTGACTGTAGCTTACATTTATTTATCTGATTAAGAAAACACTAGGTCTAGAAGGTTCTACTACTAACATTCAGGAAACAGTTAATTTAATTCCTATCCCATTCAAGCTCTTCTAGAAAAGGGGGGGGGCAAAGATGGAGGCACACTTCTGTTTATTTCATAAAGCTAGTATTATCCTAAAACCAGAAATCTTTCAAGTACAGTGCATAAAAAGAAAATTACATGGAAAAAATCTCATTAAATGAACATAGATGCAAAAGTCCTTTTAAAAAATCACTACACTGAATTTAGCTTTGAATTTTATATTTTATGAGGTGATTGAATTGGGGTTATTCCAGGAATGTAGGATGTTTTAATAGAAAATCTATTAATGTAACTCACTACATTAATAGATGGAAGAGGTGGGACAGAGTCGGGAATGGACCATGAGCACACAGAGACATCTTTTTCTTGAGTAGCTTTTTCTGGGTAACAAAACCCACCAAATTTCTATGACATATAACACACATATTTTTTTTAATACATCTTGGGATTGTAAGCTAGGGTCAGCTATTTGAGGCTGGGCTCAGCTGGGCACCTCAGCTTTTAATGGAACGTCTGTGGGTCAGCCAGGTGGCTACATGACTTATTATTCTTAGACCCGCTGGCCAGCCCATGCAAGCTCATCTCGAGGCAGCATGGAGTACTGAGAGGGTGTACCCAAGGGGATCAAGACACTTCAAGCCCTGCTTGCATAACATCTGCCATTATCCTGTTGGCCAAAGCAACCTGCACGGTTGAGTTCAAAGTCAAGGGATGGGAAAGTATACTCTGCCTTCCATGGCACAGATACAAGGAGTGAGGAATTGAGGCCAAGGATTTAATATATCACGGGCCTGTGAATATTTTGTGAATATTTTATTACTTTTAACTTACAAATATGATATGTATGTATACATATACAAATTCACCCCAGGTTTGTATATGTATATACGTGTGTGTGTGTGTGTGAACTTGGTATGTAGAAACTATTTTGTAACAAATGTTAAATTCACACATTAAGTACACTTTGGGACCTTTCTTATTTACTAGTCTAATCTTATCCCAAAGAGAAATGTAGGTGAGCAGTTGTTCATCTCTTTTATCTTTACTTTTTTTCATTCTTTCAACCTCTTCCAATAAAGGATTTAAAGAGGTTTACAAAGCACTGAGATAAAGTAAATGTATAATGAATCAGAAAACAAGGCAAAGGGAAAATAAGGTTATCAGAGCAAGATGGGGCTGGATGGGCATCAGTGCTTGGCTGGATGGTCTCCATTTGCTCCTCCTGATCCTCTTTCCCTCCTTCCCTACCTGGTCTGTCCTCCTTAAAGGGATCCGCTGTCTTGGGCTTTTCCTATACTATAGGTCTCACAGGGTTTGATAACCAATGTGTCCTCTTGCTGCTGGAGGCCTAGAGGCCGTTAACACTGCCTGTGAACCGTCCCCAACTGGCTCCCTCCACCCTGCCACACCTTTGTAATAACTCCTTTGTGAAACTCTCCTCACTTCACTGTTTGCAAGTGTCATTTTTCCCACCAGGGACCCTGATTACAAGAGCCCACAAGTCACATACCTTAAGTGTAACTACACACTAGAATTAGACCATAAATACAGCTCTCAGGTCTCAGTGTGATTATCAAGCGGGAAACACAATCAATAAAAGAACCTCCAGTTCCTTGAGAGAAGTAGACCTACTCCTGACACCAAGATAGGCAAGAAATTTTCCTTGTGATTGCTCTATAAGAGGCCATTGTAGTATGATGACCCCATTCTTTTCTGTCTTACAAACCAGCTCTATTCTGGGCTCAGTCCTCAAGTATCTTCCCTTTCTCCACACTCACCCTCTAATTGATCTCATCTAGTTTCATGGCTTTAAATATATCATATAAATGCTGATGACTCCCAATAGGCATCTCTCGTCTGCCTTCTCCCTGAACTCATTTTCACCATCCAGTTGGCTACACCGGATATCCAACAGGCTTCTCAGACTCTTGGTATATCCAAAACAAAACTCTCCATGTTCATTCCATAGTCCTCTCTTCCTAGTCTTCCCTCATTTCAGTAGAAGGCCCCAGCACCTTTCACTTGGTTACTCCAGGTGTGTTTGAGGGGGGAGAGAGGATGGCAGAAATCTATCATGCCCTATTCCTTTTTTGCACATTCCACATCTAATCCATCCACATATCACATGGCTCTGATCTTCAAAATATATTGGGAATCTCACCACCCCCATCACCACTACTCTAGCCCAACAGTCAGCCTCTCTTGTCCTACTGCACCCCAACCTGGTTTTCCTCCTTCTACTCTTGCACTTTTCCAGGGCCGCAGCTGAAGCAGCCACTGTGATCCTTTAAAAATATGTCGTATCTTGTCTTCTATTCAAAAATCTTCTAAGCACTTATCATCACTCAGACTGCAATAAAGTCTTCACCATGGCCTCCAAAGCCTTACATCTGGATACCTATGAACTTTTATTTTCTTCAATTCTCTCCCTCCCTCTGCTCTGGTTATGGTGGCCTCCCTAATGTTCTAGGAGCAAGTCAAACATAGACTTAAGGTCTCAGGACCTTTGCACTTACTGTTTCCTACAATTGAAACATTCTTTTCCAGATACCTACATGGCTCACTCATTTCATTTAGGTCTCTGGGGAAATGGCAACTCCTCAGAGAAGTCTTCCCTTAGCTCTAAATAGTCCCACCATCCTAGTCCTTACCTTATTTTTCTTCACAGCACTAATCAGTACCTGACAGTACATTAAATATAAATATGTAGTTCACATTTGTCTGTCTATTCAGAATGTAAGCGCAGATAAAAGGGCTTCGTCCTTGTCACTCCAGCGTCTCTAATGTCAGGTACAATTCTTGACACAGAAGTGTCTGGATAAATATCTGTTAAATGAGTGCGAGACTCCGTTCGACTCTGTCTAGTTCCTTGACTCCAACTCAGCAAGACGCAACAGGTATTTGAGTCTAAGTTATGTGAGTGGCACTTAGCTAGAGGCTTAGAGCTTTAAAAATCTATCTACCTAACAAGCACAACAACAAATAATCTGACACGTGAACTGTGACCTTTTGGGTGAGTAATGATTAGGAGAGAGCACGACGGAGCCCTCAGGGCACCAGAAACGTTTTTTCTAGGTAGTACTTATGTAAGTGTAGTCATCATTATAAACCCATTGAGCGGTACACTTAAGATTTGCGTATTTTAAGTTGCACCCCAATAAACGTTTTCGTTTTTAGTTTCTGAGCCATCTAGACACAGCGAAGGGGTAGTTTGCATTGCGGCAAAAGCAATGATAGAGGGTCTGCACAGCCTGCTGCTGAGTGAGCGCTGAGTCACCCTCCGAGTGCGAAGGTCGCAGACTTGTTTAAAAGGAAAAGGGAGACTGCGTCCTGTTTCTTCTGATCCAGAACTTCCCAGAGATGATGGGCCTTCCTCAATGCCCTGGGACCTTCTGAAACTGGCCTGCAATAGTAGTGCCTAACAGCTAACGGTATGCACCATCTGGTGGGGAGCGGATACCTGATGGGAGATGGACCTCTGAAGAAATTCCCTCGGAAAAGCCCCCAAGCGAGAGGGGAACAATGTAAGTCTTTATGTTTTAGATTTTTTTTTTTAAGTTTTTATTTATTCACGTAATCTCTACTCCTAACAGGGGCTCAAACCCACTAGCCCGAGATCAAGGGTCCTGCGTTCTTCCGACTGGGCCAGCCAGAAGCTCCTGTGCTTTCAATGCTTCACCATTTCGCCTGAGAGTATGACACTATGACCACGCTCACTTAGAACAGACATAAACTGTATATTCCGCTCAAAGAACGTCACAAACCCCGCGCTGGGCGGCCAAGCCGCCAGCACGCAGGCGCGGCACAGAGCCTTCGCTACGCAGGCGTAGTGCGGCCGGGCACCCGGAACAGCGGAGGGCAGGGGCCCGGCCGGCGGATGCGCGCTCCCGGCGGGCGGGGAGCGAGGCGCGCGCCATGGAACAGCGGTTAGCCGAGTTCCGGGCGGCCAGGAAACGGGCCGGGCTTGCGGCCGAACCTAGCACTTCGAGCGCGAGTGCACAAACCTCAGGCGAGAAGGCGGAAGCAGCTGCGACTCCAAAGGCAGCCCCAGGCTGGCTAAAACGGTTCCTGGTGTGGAAACCGAGGCCTGCGAGTATCCGGGTCCAGCCCAGCCTCGCTCAGGTGAGAGGGAGGCCTCGCCCCCGGGACCTGGCTTCAGGGACGCTGTCGTGGCCTCCCAGGAAACTGCGGCCGAGGCCCCGCCCCCGCCCCGCCCACCGCGTGGTGGCCTCAAGGCCCCGCCCCCGCCGAGGAGCGGGCCCCGCCCCCTCCTCTCGTTCCCACCTTCGCTGGCGGAGTTGGGGTGCTGGCGCTTTCCGCCTGCTCGGGGGTTTGGTCTGGGCGTTTCCGGTCACTCGTGTCAGCATTGATCCGTGGTTTTGACATTTTCTTTCCAGCTTGCGACCCACGCAGCTCCCGATGTCAGTCGGGAAGCGAGGGTCTAGGGCCCTGGAAGAAAGCACCTCTTCTGCTCTTGAGTTACTGTGATGCCCCGTGCCTTCCAGAAACCTCCCCACAACCGCTTTCAGCCGCAGCCCTCCGCTAATGGCGGGTCAAAGTTCTAATTGGATACTGCTAAAAAGCGGCGGTAATTAAGGCTTCCTTTGATTCCGCATCTGGGCCACAGGCAGTTTGTAGCCCAAATAGACTGTGCTTTAGAAATAGCATTTGAGGGGGCGTCTGGGTGGCTCAGTGGATTAAGCCGCTGCCTTCGGTTCAGGTCATGATCTCAGAGTCCTGGGATCGAGCCCCGCATCGGGCTCTCTGCTCCGCAGGGAGCCTGCTTCTCTCTCTCTCTCTCTCTGCCTACCTCTCTACTTGTGATCTCTCTCTCTGTCAAATGAATAAATAAAAATCTTTAAAAAAAAAGAGAGAGAAATAGCATTTGACTACAAGACTTGGAGGTGTGGTCGCTCTCACTGCCAGAGGTGGCTGATGCTGGGGCATCGCTACGGAATTAGGGAAACTTATTCAAGTTCAGGAGTGAATGTTCAGGAGAACACATTGTTTAGATTATTAGGTCAGTATTACAGACTCTTCACCCTTTAGTTATCTTATTTTGCAGATGAACTTGATTCCCATCTTGTATTTTCATTTAGTTTTCACTCAGGTAGAGTGGCAAGGTGCTTGCAGGTGTGAGACTGGATTATTTATGTTGAAATACAGGACACCACATCAAGGCTGCCTTGAGGCAATCTGTGACAAAGCCTTTGTATCTCAAAACTGTAATAAGAGGGGCACCTGGGTGGCTCAGTGGGTTAAAGCCTCTGCCTTCGGCTCAGGTCATGATCCCAGGGTCCTGGGATTGAGCCCCACATCGGGCTCTCTGCTCAGCGGGGAGCCTGCTTCCCTTCCTCTCTCTGCCTGCCTCTCTGCCTACTTGTGATCTCTGTCTGTCAAATGAATAAATAAAATCTTTTTAAAAAAGTGTAATAAGAGCCAAAAATTCCTTTTAAAAATGAAAATGTATTGGAGGATAAGTGTACCTTACTCCTCTTAAAATTATTTCTCTTAGTTCATTTATTACTATACTGCACATCTGGTTTAGGCAATTTTTTAAACCAAGGAGAACTCACTGTTACTCAGTTTTGATTAGATATTATTCTCCATGACACGCAGGGGTCCATCAGACTTACAGAAAGCGAGTGCAGCAGGGTTTAAACAATCCATTTCCTTGCATGCGGTTTGTCTCAGGATAACTTTATTGTTGATTAGAACTCACTGGACACAATTGCTTAAGATTTTAGAAATCTACTTTCCTTACATTCTTTCCTCTCTGCAGTTAAAAAAAAAAAAAAGTCTAACCCACACAATGAGTATTTGCCTGTATGTCTTGTTTCCAAAGGAGTATGAGATCATTGAATTGGACCTAGAAAAGCTGAACTTGGAGAAAGTTTCCATCATTAAAAGCCCAAAAACTGATGTCCTGACAAAACGATGACAGGAAATGCTAGACCCACAGTTGGTTTTTATTAATTACTCCGTTTTTCATAAGAGACTCTGTCTTAAGCTCATTTTTATTTTTTTTTTTTTTTTTTTTTTTTTTTTTTTTTTTTTTTTTTTTTTTTTTTAAAGATTTTTTATTTATTTATTTGACAGAGAGAGATCACAAGTAGGCAGAGAGGCAGGCAGAGAGAGAGGGAAGCAGGCTCCCCGCTGAGCAGAGAGCCCGATGCGGGACTCGATCCCAGGACCCTGAGATCATGACCTGAGCCGAAGGCAGTGGCTTAACCCACTGAGCCACCCAGGCACCCTTAAGCTCATTTTTATTGACTCCATTATCATTCCTGGCTTTGCTCTGGTGTGAAAATTATCATTAAATTGTTTCTTTTCCTCCCAACTTACAATCCATCTCTCTTAATAATTTCACTGACACATGGTGGCTTGTCAGACATTCTTTAGCCTTCTATTTGTAATTGCTTCTCGGTTGTCATTGATAAGGAAGCATCCATATCCTCCTTCCCCCACTCTCCAATTTAGCTTGAGGAAAACAGTCCCCAAGATAAAATACTTCTTTTTGTGACAAGCTTCTGCCAAATGAAGACTGGAATGCTTGTGACTTTTTCAGTTCTGTAAAAAACCCCCTGTCTCCTTCCCCAGGCATATCCCGCAGCACCCTCAGTGTACCATCTAGCTCCCAAGGAGCCCACACATGCTGTGACTTCTCACCCCAACCCTTGGCTCAGGTTGACCCACTGCTCCAATGCCTTCCTTCTTTGGAGTCACCTGGCTAACTAATAGTTAGCACAGCTCCGTCCAACCCAGGAATCATCTTTTAATTTCTTCCTTTCTCTCACCATCATTCATTTATTCAGAAAAATTCTATCACGTGCCCACTCTTGGGTGTTCCCAAGTATGTTCCAGCTTCTGTCCCGAATCCGGGGAAACAGGGTGATAAGGGCAGACTAAGCCCTGTTCTCACAGAACTTGCACTTGCGTTTGGGGCAACAGACACTAAACAGAAGAACAGAATAATGAATGCCAGGAAAGCAGAAAAAACAGGATACTGTGCTAATGAATTGGGGGTGACAGGTGCACCTGTCAATGAGGCAGGGCAGGAGGAGGTGGGCATTTTATAATTAGGAGCCGCTCTTGGAGAAACCTAGGACAAGGCCAAGGGCACATGTGGTAACATGTTTGCTGAGGTTTATAGGAGAAGAGGGAGCCAGCCAGGTGATGTGATGGGAAGGGGGCATGCCTCTCAAAAAGTGCCGCAGGTGCAAAGTCCCTGAGCTGAGAAGCAGTTTGATATTTGAGAACTGGAAGTATTTTCCCTAAACTATGCCTCTGTGTGCTGTGATGACCACAGACACTTCCATCTGCAGCTTTCATAGCGGAAGCCACGCTGGTGCTAAAACAAATGCCAAATAAGGTAAAGGAATTTCTGTATCTTTCCCCTTGTTTTTTTCCCTTTGGCACTTGGTTTGCCACGCCCCCTCCCCATCTCCCTTCTAGATCTCTAACCCTTCCCCTTACCATCCCCCATAAAGGCCCCTAATTAAGTACAAAGCGCTGCGGAGGGAGACCATCCTAGGATCCTACACCAATCTCATCCCTGCCTATCTCTCGCTGTGTGACATTAGGGGAGTTACTTAACATCTCAGCATTTCCATGTCAGTAAATTGGGATCAATAGTGCCTGTCTCCTGGATGGCAGGAGATCAGACATCTTGAAGGCACTCAATAAATGGTGGCCATGAGCATTATTGTTTTTATACTCCCTCAATAATAAACACAGTCTACGTTGAATTTCAAGTTGTACACATTCAAAATGTATTCCGTATCCCTCAGTCCATCATTTCTCTCTGACTCGTATGTCACTGCTCCCATTATGCCCAGTCCTCCTCTCTTACTGGGCCTCCTGTGTGAGCTTCTCATAGTTTCCCTGCTTTTACGCTGGTAGCCCATTCTCTGTCTGGCTTAAACATAAATCAGATTATATTAGTTCCCTGCTGAGCCTTTCAGTGATTTCCCTCTTGTGCATACCGGTCAGATCTGAAAGGGGCAATTTTTGAAATGACACATATTTACTTAACTGCAAGGGGCACACATTTACTTAACAAATGTGTGTGTGTGTGTGGAGGGGGTGTGTTGCTGATAGCATGTTCGGGGTTTTTCCAATCTAACTGAAAAGGTAATAAGTACAACGTTGACACTAAAACAAGTTCTAACAAGCTAGAACTTCTGAGAACGTAAACCAGATGACCTATATTTTTTATCGAGACTGAATAATGTTTTGTGGTCCCTTTTTAAATGATCATAGTGAGAATGGGGGATGTAATTGAAGAAATGAACTAAAAGTTATGCTCTGCATTGAGAACCTATGTGTGGGTTGCTGTGTTTGGCTCTGGAGACACCAAAGGATAGTAAATGGTAGTCCACTGGCCTCCTGGTAGCAATCTAGGGACACATGTGACTGTATTAAAAGAAAAAACACTTAACTGGCAAACAGTTTAGTGCTCAGTGAGAAAGACAGGCAGTCAGTGCTCTGGGAGACAGAGGGGGCACCCCTCCTTGATGGCCAAGGAGGTCAAGCATACACAGTTCACCAGTCATGCGTGTCCTAGTCTACAGGTGGGCAGTGTCTCTGGGTAGTATGTTGAACTGGAGTACAGGTTCATTGATAGAGCAATGGATTGTGGATTGTGTTGTACAGGGAATTTTTTAAACCATTGTTTTTCAGACTACAAATTGTGACCCATTGGTGGATGGTGAAATCTAGAGGATCTAGTCCTCTGCTAAAGATGAATTTTTAAAAATGGAATAGAAAATGAGAATTTCATATGTGGTGACGAATATTTGTTGGTTTGTGAAACTTTTTCTATTTTTTATATGTGTATACGCTGGGTCCCAGTACAAAATGTACTTCTTATTGTGGGCCATACCCAAAAAGTTTGGAAAAATGCTGGACTAGAGATCAGGCCTCCCTAAAGCTATCTAAATATCTGTTTCTCCCATTAGCACCCAACACAGGGACCTGTGGCATTTCCATGTGTTAAGTAAATGGAAGGGGTTGCTTGGATTCCAGCCCAAGGAGTTTAAATTTTAACTTGCAGGCAGTAAAATTTGTTGAAGGTTTGTGAACAGGAGGTTGGTGGGTGTGGTAGGAAATTCACTTAGCAGCTTTGCAAAGGATGATTTGGAGAGGGAAGAGATAGGAGGCAGGGAGTCCAGTTAGGAGACACTGCCTGGACCTGGCGGTGAGTAGGATGGTCCCAGGATGGAAAGGTTGTGGCTATACTAATGATTTGTTTATTTTTAATTTTTAAAAGATTTTATATAATTGTCAGAGAAAGAAAGAGCACAAGCAGGGGGAGCGGCAGGCAGAAGGAGAAGCAGGCTCTCCTCCAAGTAAGGAGCCGGATATGGGACTTCATCCCAGGGCTCTGGAATCGTGACCTGAGCCGAAGGCAAATGCTTAACCCACTGAGCCACCCAGGCGCCCCTGATGATTTGTTTTTAATAAGTGGAAGGGATTTTTGTTTCCTGTTTCTGGTATAGTCCTCATTTTAGAATCATGTCACTCACAAGACTGTAGCTCATCTAATCAAATCAATGAACATATCGATTCTGTGTGTGAAGCATTAGGTGTAGTTGTTGCATGATCAGTTATGGGGAATTTCTGTCCGGGGCTCAGATGGGCTCTTGTTAGCAGCAGACTAACCTGAGGAAGTGACTCCCACGAATGGGACTCCATCTGAATGCCGTCAGGTTTTATCAGGTCACATCTCACTAAGCCCAGATCAGTTTTGATTCAGTCCGAGCAGGGCACGGGAGCTCCTTGGAGATGATTGTTTTAGAGAGCTGGGCCAGAAAATAGAAATCAATGAGCCAGAAGCCTTTCCAGAGCAGTTGAGAACTGTCTCTGCAGATTGATTTTGATCCTCTGAGCCCCGTTACCCTTTATTCTTACTTTTGTTTGTTTGTGTGTCCTAGAAAGCGGCTCAGCCTGGGACCAGCACATCACAGCCGCCACAGAATACAGCCATTCCTCGGCCAGCACCCCGGGACCAGTCTTTCCTGACCAACGTCACCTTCCTGAAGGTTCTTCTCTGGTTGGTCCTGCTGGGACTGTTTGTGGAACTGGAATTTGGCCTGGCCTATTTTGTCCTGTCCTTGTTCTACTGGATGTATGTCGGGACACGAGGCCCTGAAGAGAAGAGAGAGGGAGAGAAGAGTGCCTACTCGGTATTCAACCCAGGTTGCGAAGCCATCCAGGGCACCCTGACTGCAGAGCAGTTTGAACGCGAGCTACAGTTCAGACCCTTGGAGGGGAGATAGGTCCATCTCTTGTTGTGCGGCTGGCCTCCCACGTGGTCCTCCTCGCCCTTGGGCGTGGGCTTGTGGGTTTGATTTCAGGTGCCCAAGACTAAGTACAGCTTGCAGGTTAGTTCTGTGACTGTGAAGTTCTACATTCTTTCCCAGATCTTTTACTGCAGTTATATCTCTGCACTTTTCTTTGGTTTTGGTGAAACCCTCTGAAAGACACTCACTGTGGATCTGATGCAATTTATAAAACTTACGTACTCAGGAAAGAAATGTTTCTCTCATTATTTGAGAAAGGTGGTTTTCAGAGCATTGGAAGGGCACTGAGGAGAAAGGAGATGGTTTGAAAGAATGGGGAGGTACATCAGGACTGTGTATTAAATAAGTGTTCTCTTTAAAAGTCTTTTCATATTTATAACACTTCCCCTATTTAGTTTAACTAAATAAATAATTAAAAAAATAATAGAGTGAGATAAGTTGCAGTAGGAGGAGGAGTATAGAGGGGACATTCTCGTGAATCACACTTTGTGGCTAACTAACCCATGTGTTTCAGTCCTTCTTGAACATTTTTTTCGTCTGCTGATCATCTCTCCCTATGCCGACTGGGAGTTTAGCTGTCCCTCGGAGTCATCTCTTTTTTTTTTTTTTTTTTTTTTTAATTTTATTTATTTGACAGAGAGATCACAAGTAGGCAGAGAGGCAGGCAGAGAGAGAGGAGGAAGCAGGCTCCCTGTGGAGCAGAGAGCCCGATGCAGGGCTCCATCCCAGGACCCTGAGATCATGGCCCAACGCGGGGCTCGATCCTAGGACCCTGAGATCATGACCTGAGCCGAAGGCAGTGGCTTAATCCACTGAGCCACCCAGGCGCCCCCCTCGGAGTCATCTCTTAAGCACACGTTTCCTTTAGCTCATGAAGAAGTCTTTTCTTTCTTGACTTCTACCTAAGTGTGGGAAACACATGAATCTTTATGAAACAGACAAGTTTGGATCATATTTAAAGATACATGGTATTATTTCCTGACTTATTTTCTTCAGGCTTTCTTCATTTCTCTGCTGTTTTATTTGGGCTTTTACATTTCATAAAAGTCAAATACAAGGAGGAAATATCACTGCTCAAAGACACATTCCAATGCCCAGTTCAGTAAGCCTTGTTCTAAGGAAGAGTTTTCATTTTTAAAAGTGTGATTCAAATTTTTGCCTAAAACAAAGTGCCTGTAACTCTGAATGGGGAACATTTGATCCAGTTAGCAATCTCAGCAAAGTAGAGACTTCGCTTAAACAAAGCAGAGACTCAACTTAGGAGAGGATCTAACTAGCATTCTTTGAAAATGTAGCTATAACGAGGTACAGCTTGATTGCCATGAACCCATTTTTCCTGGGATTTTCTGTGCACAATCTGTCACCTCTTTTTCCTCACCTCTTGCCAAAGGTTGCATGTAATGACAGCATTAACTTCTAGGAAAAGTGGGGTGTGAACCAATTAAATGCATGGCAGGGAAGAGAGGAAGAGACAGTATGTATTTGCTGTTCTTATCAGACCATTAAGCTTTAGGTGCAGTCTTGATTTCCTGAATTTAGAAAGGCCTATTGATCTCAGAATTTCCGTTCAGAGCCCGACCATTAGCTCAGCAAGCAGCTTCCATTAAAGGCCGCCTCTGTCACCAGGGAACTTGAAATCCCAGAGATGCATTCTGTCCCTATGATTGCTGTGTGCACGGGTGAGGTCATTTCTGTCCGAATCTTACAAGAAAATTGGTTTTTGCTTTTATTCATATTATCCTGTCTTATCTATTCACAGAGACTTGGAAATGAACCTCTACTTGTAGGACTGGAAGAAACCCCAAAATGCCACGACATGCTTCCCTCTCACCTTGGCACTTTATTCCTGACAATTTCTTTTTGTTTTCCTAGTGACCCTTAAAGAAGAAGCCAGGTACAAGATGTAGGCACTTTCTAGGAAATTCTTTACCGAAAGAACTTGAACCACCCTCCGTGCCATCCCACATTATTGCTTATCTAATCTCAGGGGACACAGAGCATCCTTCAGACCAGTGGACTGTTACTCTATTCTCTCTCAATCCTCCCTGCCCTTCAGGCTAAATTATCCACGTTGTACCTCTGGGACAGTCAATTTCAAGTTAGCCCAGACCCATTCTGAGGTTCCAGGTCAGGGCAGGGATGAATGTCCCAGTTGGTGGGTGCAGTGAGTGACTGTTCTTTTTTTTTTTTTTTTTTTAATTAATTTATTTTTTCAGTGTAACAGTGTTCATTGTTTTTGCACAACACCCAGTGCTCCATGCAATACGTGCCCTCCCTATTACCCACCACCTGGTTCCCCAACCCCCCCCCCCCCCCCGCCCCTTCAAAACCCTCAGGTTGTTTTTCAGAGTCCATAGTCTCTTATGGTTCGCCTCCCCTTCCAATTTCCCTCAACTTCCTTCTCCTCTCCATCTCCCAATGAGTGGGTGACTGTTCTTGAAAGCTCTGGAGTTTCACCGGTGATGGTTTAGTTGTATATATCTTATGCTGTTAGGGATGTACTTTGAGTGTAAGAGGTCTTCCACATTTGCCTTTTGACTGATCTTGTCATTAAGATTAGGCTCTTAAGCTCTGTGCTAAAATTTAAAAAAAAAAAAGGGAGTTATACAATTGACAGAACAATGATCTTCAGCTGGGCAGAAGGAAGTAAAATTCTGACTGTGTGTTTTGTTTCCTGCCAGCCACCCTGTTAGCTGTTTACCAGCAAATAATTTGTATTTAGGCTTGATGCTGCTGGGGAACCAGTAAGTGAGCTTGGCGGGTAGGTCTGAGAGCCAGGATACCTGGTGGGGCTGGGATGCCATGGAGCATCTTGCCACCAGGGGGTAGCATAGAGCTGCTGCTATACATCCTGGTCCCTTCCCAACACTTGATAATTTATGTAATGTGGAAAACCCACTGGGGTGTTTATCTGAACCACTTGTGCTGCCTTTTAAAGAGTTCTTTTCACTTCAAGATTCACAGAGGAAAGGGCTCATCAGAGGTCCTGGGAAAGGCACAGAAAGCTACAGAATCACAGAAATCACAGAAGTGATTTATACCGATATTTTAAAATAAAACAACAGCCCTTCTCTAGACTTAGCAGGCAGCATGGCACTTGGGGTTAGCACTGTGCTTGTTTATATCAGAGCTTTGTGGGGGGATGGGGTTGGGGAAAGGGGGATACTAGAAACGTACAAGCTGGCAGAGAAACTTGGCCCCCAAGCCAAAGAAAGTAAAATCTAAACTCTATGCTCTGGTTTTTGTCACATGCTTTTTTATTTTGCAACATTGGAGCATTGATAAAGCTAGATAAAGATCTGGATCTCTCAGAAAGCTGAGAGAGAAGACAAAGGACACAGAGAACCACGTTATAAGGCATATAACATAATACAGATGTTTATAAAGGTCTAAGTGTGCATGTGTGTGTGCACGCCTGTGTGTGTGTGTGTGTGTGTGTGTGTTAGGGAAGGAGTCATGAGAAGGAAAGATCACTTTCAAATCTAAATTGTAGACTATGTAGGATTGTCACTTTCAAACGAAAATACTGTTTCCTTAACAAGCCGTAGATGAATATTTTGAAAAGTATGGACTATGGACCATCTGCATTAGAATCTCTTGTAGTGGTGCTCAAATGCAGATTCCAGGGCCCCGCCTAGACCCCACTGCCTGAGAATGTATGGCAGTAGCGCCCTGAGAATCTGCATTTTACAGCCTCCTTTGGGCAAGCTCCAGTTCACCAAAGATGAAGAGCCACTGACATAAATCACAAATGTTGGGGCGCCTGGGTGGCTCAGTCATTAAACATCTGCCTTCGGCTCAGGCCATGATCCCAGCGTCCTAGAATCGAACCCTGCGGGGAGCCTGTTGCTCCCTCTCCCTCTGCCTCTCCCCCTGCTTGTGTTCCCTCTCTATCTCTCTCTCTCTGTCAAATAAAATATTTTTTTACAAAATCACAAATGTTAAAATAGGAAGGAAATAGCGTGTATTAGAACCAAGCAAAGAAAGATGGGTATGTATTTTAAAAAGGGGTAACAAGATTTGCCATTTTTCAAACCGTTCACCTGGAACACACAGAGGAAAAGAACCCCATTGCCCGGCTTTAAACTACTGAGGAACTAGCTCCAAAGACTGTAAGATAAAGATGTATTATTTTCGAAGCTTTATTTGTAAACAATTATTACAAAAAGAAGTACATGCTCATTTTAAAACATGTTGGAACTATAGAAAAGAATATTTTTATTTTTGTACTCATATGCATACATGTCAGAATTCAAGAGACACAGAAGATATGCAGGACTAGAATCTCCCTCCCCCATGTCCTGCTGTGCTCTGTCCAGCCCACAAATGATAGCACACTATGCACGCCATCCTGCCCTTTGCTTGCTTTTTTCTCTTTTAGGTTTTGGGCTTTATTTACATGCACCTAACATTTTTGTGTAAGAGAATGACATGATCCAACTTTCGTTTTTAAGAGATCACCTGGGGCACCTGGGTGGCTCAGTGGGTTAAGGCCTCTGCCTTCGGCTCGGGTCATAAACCCAGGGTCCTGGGATCGAGCCCCGCATCTGGCTCTTTGCTTGGCAGGGAGCCTGCTTCCCCTCCTCTCTCTCTGCCTGCCTCTCTGCCTACTTGTGATCTGTCTGTCAAATAAATAAATAAAATATAAAAAAAAAAAAAGACTATCATATGGAAAGTGGATTCTCCATTGCCTTCATTCGTCTGTCCATCCACCCACCCCCCCATCCATTCATCCATTCATTTATGGAGCACCTGATCTTTTTGTTCCCATGCGTGAAAATGTTCGCCTATGTTGTTATTCAGCTAGCTTTTAAGATTTTTCTTAATAGACACTGACAGTGTGGCAAAATTATTGGATTATGAAGTGTATTTATACGTTCTATTTTTTATGTTAAAGTGGAAGGTTTAAATTTGGGGAAACCAATAATATTAATGATAATTAAAAACTAAATTGAAATACCCTACAAGTCAACACAATAAAAATTACAAATATTTTAGAAAAAGAACCAAGTAAAATCTGTTACCATTTATTTCCAAAACAGATGCATTTGTGCATTCATCAGTTTAACAGCATTTTACTGAATAAATTTTTTTACTGAATTATTCATCAATGAAAGGATTATAATCCACAATGTGACCAAATGAGACATAATAATCTATGAACCAGTACTTGCTTTTTAAACTTCTATGACCATATCATATCTCTCCCTATCTATCTGCCCATCTTTATCCATTGATCTGTCGGTCTGTCCTGTCTTCAGATTTGGGCCATTTCTTGTGAATAGAATCAGAAACCTAACGGAGTATGTACTGTGCAGGTTGATAGAGCAACTAATCTTTGCCAGACCTGGTGCTGGGCTCTGAGCACACAGAGAACGCAGACAAGGTCCCTTTTCTCGAAGAGCTCACAGTCAAATGGGAGAGGCAGCCAATAATCATATAGTTACAGGATAGTGGGGTAAGCGCTATGACGGTGTGATGGCTAAATGTGGGCCAGAGCATAGAGGAGGGGATCAAAACACTCAGGGGCTGGGAAGGACCAAAGTCACCTAAAGGTGACATTGTATTGAGTTTGAAGGAGCATCTGATACTCCCCAGAAAAAGAGACAGGGGCAAAGAGATAGCCTTTCAGTCACAGGAAACCACCTAGGAAAAAGGTGACAAGAGGGAGACTAGGGTGCTGGGGAAAAAATAATGCATTCTGAGGACTTATATTACTTCTCCCAACTGGTTGTTCCATATATATATATACATACACATACATACATACATACATATACATACACATACACATATATATGTTGTTTTCAGCATGTTAAATTTGTTATAGCTCTTATCCTTTATTGAATTTATTTTACTAATTATAGTAGTGTTTTCACTTGATTCTCCTGGATTTTCCACATAGATTTTTTCTTTTCCAGTAAAGTAAAATTTAACTCCTCTTTTTCCAGCTTTTATGCCCTTGTTTTTTCTCTTTATCTAATAACAGTGGCTAGAACATCTAGAAAAAATGTTAAATCAGAATGATAGTCAATGATGTCTTTGTCTTGTTCTTGACCTTAATGAGCATGTTTTAGTATTTTCCCACTAAGTGTGCTGCTGACTCTCTGGTAAGTGGATGGATAATTATCATTTGTATTTATGTTATTAAAAGGCTTTTCCTTCTTAAATTAAGAATGGATGTTGCATTTCACAAAATCTCTTTCAGTGTAGTGGAGATTGATTATGTGATTTTTCTCTTTGACCAATTAATGTAATCAGTTTATATATTTACTCACATTAAACCATCCTTTTATTCCTGGAAAAAATGACCCTATATTTTAATGTACTGTTCTTGTAATGTGCTGATAGACTCTGTTACCATTTTTAATCAATCATTTTCATGAGATGATAGTATTTTTTTTAGTTTTTCTCAGGTTTGGGAATATATAAAAGCCTATTTTTCATTACAGATTGTCCCCCTTTCGTCATTATAAAAAGCCATATTTGTGTTCTTCATTAATTTTTGCCTGAATTCGTCCTTATCTGCTGTTAAGATTGGGACCCCTGCTTGCTTTTTGTTTGAATTTGTCAAGCATGCCTCTGGGCACACTGTGGTTTTCAACCTGAGCCCTTTTGGTCAGGTGTGTTGCTTGTATGTAGGGAATAGTTGAATTTTACTCTGTGATACATTATGAGACTATTTTTCTTTCAATAGGTGAGTTTAGCTCATTTTTATTTATTGAGTCTTGTTTATCTCATCACACGTCACACTTTCTGTTTATATTGGTAATTTTACCACTTGGTCTCTGTTCCTTGTTTTGTTTTGTTTTCCCCTTTGTGTGCATGTTTCTTTTGATGATTTAGAAAACTTAGATTTCTGTTCCAAAGGTTTTTTTCCACTTTTATTACTTAATCCTTTGGATTTTTAGCCAGTATTTGTTCATATCATGTAAAAAACAAGTATAAAAAGTTAGTATTTCCACCTTCTCCCTACTTCTCTCCATTTCCTCGATACTCAATCCTGTTGACTGATTGGTTAATCAACTTCCCATTTTTAAATATAATTATCACTTATTACTTATTTATTAGCCTTAAATTACATATTGCTACCTCTGGCTATGAAAGATGAGGGAATCAGCATAACTACACTGCTGTATACCTCCTATCACCCATTTTTCTTTGATTTTATTATATCATTACTATATTGTTTAGATTAATAAGAGCCACATTTTATTCTTTAATTATCATTTATACATTTGTTTTAGTCTTAGTCCTGCCTATAATTGATATTTTTTCACTTCATGATAAGCTGTAAATAAATTCCCACGTCCTTCTACAATATTGATTTTGCCAGCCGCTAATATTTCTGTATAGATAAATGTATCATTATTTATTTAGCCAATCCTTAATATCCTTAATTATTATTAACCATTAATTTGTAGCCAGTGTTTACTAGTATGAATAGTATAAATAAGCTAACCTCTTTGAAATTTAAAACCATTTCTCAGACACTTAGAAAAGAGTAATTAGGGGGGTGCCTGGGTGGCTCAGTGGGCTAAGCGTCTGCCTTTGGGTCATGATCTCAGGGTCGTAGGATCAAGTCCGCATCAGGCTCTCTGCTCAGCAAGATGCCTGCTTCCCCCTCCCCCCTCTGCCTGCCTCTCTGCATACTTGTGATAGATAAAATAAATAAATAAAATAAAATAAAATATTTTTTTAGTTAAAATAATAAAATAATATAATAAATAAAATATAATAAATAAATTAAAATAAGATTTTATAAGTAAGCCATAATAAAATAAATAAAAATTAAATAAATAAATGTGTTTATTTAATAATAAAATAAAATAAATAAATATAATTAAATAAATTAAATATTTTTAATTTTCAAAATAAAATAAAATCTTAAAAAAAAAAGAATAATTAGAGACCAATCATGATAGTGGTCTCAAACCCTAGTGACCATTCTGATCTCCTGGGAATCTTGTTAAAATGAAGATTCTGATTCTATAGGTCTGGATCAAGGCCTAAGATTCTGCATTTCAAATAAGTTCCAAGGGGATGCTGATGCTATAGGTCTTCAGACCATACTTTGAGTAGCAAGGTCTTTGAATACGTTTTGTGTCTGGAGTTTTGCTCGAATGAAAAAAATGCTAGAAAACGTAATCTGTAGCAGTGGTTCTCATTGTGCCCTGTGACGCATTTAAAATATTAGGAAATTACTGTGATTCATGAATGTTTATTTTGCCATTTTATTAGGGTGTCTGCAAGGTGACCCTGTGTTTTATACCTGCTGGCTCGCCTGGGCCTAGCAGTGGTGTGTCCTTGGGAGACTGCCAGATGTGCATGTTGCCACCACAGGGGAAAACCGGCCGAGAACCTACAGACCAGCAAGGAGGCAGAGTTCAGACAGGCGTGCTGGAGTGAGCTGGCAAAGAGATGTCTGAACTCCTATCCCTGGGGGACACATCTTTCGTGTGGTGGTTGGTTGGTGGTTTATTGGTTTTATCCTACCAGGCCTTAAGTGATCTGGCCCCTACCTGCCTCTCCCAGTTATATTCACTTCCTTCACGTTCATCAGACACAGGGGTTAGCATAAAAAAGGGTTTGGCCTCTCTCTGGACAGGGCCAGACAGTAAATAGTTCTGTTGAGCGTACCTACCATCTTTGTCACAATGACTCAACTTTGCTATCGAAGAGCAAAAGCAGCCATGGGAGACAATATGTGGACGGATGAGAATGCCAATAAAACTTTGTTTATAAAACCAAGCAGCGAGCCATAGTTTGCTGACCCCTCCTCCAACACACAGAAGCAGCCTCTGCTTTCGTGTCTTTGTGCAAGCTGTTCCCTTTGCTTCGAACTCACTTCCCCTGGATGAGCCTGGGATTTGTTCCCTTACTCCAGTCAGGCCTCTCTGATGTCGCATCACCCAAAAGGCCTTCCCTGACCCCCCAGTACAGACAACACACCTCCCCTATGTGTCCATGTCCCTTCCCACCTCTCTCCTATGGTGAATACTTCATCCCACTGCTTTGCTAATGATATTGGTCATATTTTGATGATTCCTAGGGAAAAGCATATGCGTGCATAGGCAGAGCGTTTTTTATACATTTAGCCGTAGATTTACAGTGGACCATCTCTATGGATACAAATGGATTTGTTATGCGGAGTTGGTTTTAATCACGCTCCTTCTAATGACTTTCCCCCGAGATTTAGACTGACTTCAGCAGTGCTACTCGTCTCACGTGGTGAAGCGGTACAGAGTCACATGAAAGATTTGCTTTGTTCTAGATTCTCATCAGTGAGAAAGTAATGTCTTTAACTAATCTGGCGCTTCTAGCAGGTGAGGCCAGGTTCTGCTCCTATCTGTGATTTTCAAAGAACTCTTTATGGAAGGAGGAGAATTTCCCAACATTTGTACATTTCCCAGAAGCAGAGGAAGCCTCATGCCTCGTAAAAGGCAGGCAAATGCAGGGTGAGTAGGGCAATTGGGAGGACACTTCTTACAGAGAGATTGACTAAATGGGAAATTGATTAGGACATGACAGCTTTGGGGGATCCAGCTCCAAGGAGGAGAGAGAAGTTGGATTCCAAAAAGTCTACATGGGGTGTGCATGATCTCGTTGCTGCAGCCTTTAGAAATCTACACCAGTGCAACGTTCTGAGAGCAGGTGAAGAAGGTCTGTTCATATGGGCTGCTGGGAACAGAGGCTGCCTGAGCCCCACATGCTGTTATGGGGATGACTCCAATTTGGGGGTGTTGCTGGGTTTCAGGTGGCTTGGCATACCCTCAGAGGCTCTGCACCGTAGACACAGAATATCTCATGAACTGTTGCATTTCTTATGTGAGGAGTGAAGACCAAGACTAAGTCTGTGAAGGAAACTGAGAGGCAAAGAAGGGCTGTATCTGAGAAGCAGGTGGAGTTCCGGGACCGGAGAATGTACGAGAATGTGGTTGCAGCAGATGCCAAGACTCCATGGATATGGCATCTTTTCTGGGCTTGTGGCCCCATCATGCCTTGGTTGGCAGGCTTTGTGATCTTTACCATTTTCTGAGAGAAGATGTTTTTGTGAATACCTTATGTAACTCAGGGTGTTATGGAAGTTTCTCTTGATTACTAAGAATATTCCAACACAGTATAATTTGTATGGTAGCCTGATTTCTTTTATATGAGTGTACATGTCTTTTTTTTTTAAATTGTATTTTTTTAAGTAGCCTCCACACCCAGCATGGGGTTGAACTCACACCCTCTAGGTCAAGAGTTGCATGTTCTACCTACTGAGCCAGCCAGGTGCCCCAGGATACACGTCTTTTCATCTGATTTTGTACTGTACCTTTCCAAAGGATGCTCTTGGAAGGACATTGGCTTAGCTTCGTCACAGTGAGATGTCTTTAGTGTGTGTCTCCTATATGTTGGTTCTCCAGTCTCTGCTTCCCACACCAGGACCTGAAAAGTGAAAGGACTTCTGGGTGGTTTCATTGTAAAGTGCCATCTAATGGGTGGATACCAGTTGAGTTTCTGTAAAACTGTAAATTTCATTTCCTAGGCATTTTTAAAGTTCTGAAGCTTTCTGGAGGGCAGAATATGTGGTGATAA
This sequence comes from Meles meles, assembly GCF_922984935.1. Lineage (NCBI taxonomy): Eukaryota > Metazoa > Chordata > Mammalia > Carnivora > Mustelidae > Meles > Meles meles. The sequence continues at coordinate 87,789,846 of NC_060070.1, read as the reverse complement.
AACACTTGTCTCTTTTGTACAGAAATGCACATAAATGGTTAGAGAATGTTGAAGATTGGACCTAACAGGTACAGTAACCGTGGCTGCTTTGTTGCAGCTATTTAATGTGCGTTGCTAACGTGCACAAGTCCTGAGCTCTGTTTCTGATTCTACCTTAGGTCATTGGAACTGAAAAGTCTCTGTAGACATTATGTATTATTTCAAGTCCTTGCTCTTTCACTCTAGAGATATGGAAAGTTAAAAAGAAAAAAAGTTGCTTGTAAATCCCCTCCAGGTGTAACCTGCCTGCTTCAGCCCCCGAGCAGTCCATCTCGTACCACGGGACTGCTCAGTATTTATAATCCTCACCTACTGATTTTATTCTGGAAGGTTGCAACACAGATAAATTCTCTGATCTATTGGTCCTACATGAGGAGGAGTCACAGTAATTCATTCTAACACTAGTGCACTGTACCAGTGGGAAGAAAAAAAAAATGGTTGGATTTACTCTAGGCCGTGATCGTTTTCTCTTTCTAAAATCATTATGTTAGTTAAAATGAGCCTTAGGACCAAAGAAAAGATTCTATCACAGTTTTGGATTAGAGACCTCTTCAGTGAAAGAGCTCAGATTTATGGAAGTAGGAGTTAATAACACTGGCTACAGATGAGTCTCCTAACTTGGCTCCCTATGGCTTGTCACCGGGAACTCCCCCTTTTTTTTTTTTTTTTTTTGCATCTCTGCAGTTTCCTTGTGTCTTACTACTGCTCCTTCCCACATTTACACAGTTTGTTTTTCCTTACTTACTTTTTTTAAGGTTCTGGCCTCATCATCTTTCCCATCTATCCCTCCTCACCTTTGGAGACACTCAGTTTCTACTTCTTCCTGGTCCCAATATTGGGTCTGTTTTTCCATCTTCTCCAGTGTTCTGCCTACATTGTTTTCTATTCCAGTTTGCACTGCTGGGGCTTTCTCCCCACTATTTCTGGTAAGGGAGACCATTTTCCGTATTCTCCTTAGTGTGTGTGTGGCAGGGGGGAGGTATTGAAAGACACTGAACTGCTCGTGTTTAAGGCACAGGCTTTTGAAAGGATGGTGAGAGATTTGGTGGGGTTGGGGTGGGGGGATCAGTTATTCCCCATATGTGGGGCATCAGCCTCTGGAACGTGGCTCTATATTACATGTGAACACAAGTGAGTCTAGAAGCCAAGAATTTCAGCAGAGCAGGAAGCTGCCCTTATCCCTTGTTCAGCCTGAGGTTACAACCTGTTGGGCCAGAGTGCACCCTCTTTTCCTGAGGTTGCCATCTGTCTGGTTTCCACATCCTACAAACGTGCAGGTCATTCTTGGTTTGGGTAGGTCTTTTCCTGGGTATCGGGGTAAGGAGAGAAAGCTCTGAGCTCCACCTTATTCCTGCTGCTCAGTAGTGGAGTAAGCACAGGGAGAGGTGAGAATATCACACGCGAGTGAATTAAGTCAAAAGCAAGATCGGTCAGACCAGCCAAGATGCAAATACCAGGGGTTGGCTGTATTTGTTGTTTGCTCTCAGGAGGAAGAATTACTGGGTTTGAAAGAAACAAACCCCGCTTGTCTAGAGAAGAGGTCATTTAAGGAAACCTTCAGATAAGCACGTGGATCTGCAAGCAAGGGTAGCTGCCATGGTGGAGGAAGTGGGAGAATCTGTAATTCCTCTGCTCTTCTAGAAGAGTGAGTTACAAACCTGGAGAGCGAGAGACTATTTAAATTGGAGGAAAGTTCCTTTTTCTGAAGATGAATCTCTAAACAGCAGCTCCATTCAGATTCTGTGGCTGATCTGCAAACAAGGCTGTGCTTTTATGACATTTTTGAAGAAATGGATTTAATGGACTGAGTTCATTTAGACAGGGAGATCAAATGAATGAGTGGAATTAAAATGCACGTCCATTTGGCCACCAGTCATTGTTTAAGCCACTCGACCACCCAACTTCTCTAATTAAATGGCAGTGCAGTCCCTGTATAAAGGCTGCGATGGATAAATTAGTACTTGGTAAGTGCTCTGAAGATGAAAATCAGTAATGAGCAAGGGCTTTTTCCCCCCCCTTGGGCTGGAAACGACATCTTTTGTGTTTTCCCGCTGCACCATCTGTCACCTGGGTTGACATTCCAAAAAACCTCCTCTCCCAAAGGAAGAGCAAGAGGGACACAGTAATGACAGACCTTTATTTGACGTTTACAAGGCAAATTCGGGACGAGACTGCATCCATTTCATGTCTGTGCAGAGAGTTATACACGTTTGCTACCTATAAACGCAGGTCGTATTGTACATGAATTTATACATTAAGAAATCGCATGAAAATTATCTTGTTTAAACATTCATGAAGAGCAGACTTCCCCCAAGAGCACTGAAGAAAGAAATCCAGCTCCTGAGAGCCTGGCTCACCTCTCTCTCAGTGTTTGAAGCTCTGCACGGAACCCCCTCCAAAACCAGCGGGATGTTGAGGTTGATCTGCCTTGAGGACATGATTATGTTTCGTGGGAGGAGCTTAGAACTGCAGAGGTTGAAGTAAAGTCAAGGTCTAGCCCTGTTTGGGGGGAATCTTGCTTCTTCCTGACCTCCCCCTCGTTCCTCCAGCTCCCCTACAAAGAAGCCAAGACCCTAACTTGTTACATGTTCCAAACTTCGCTTGGAGTTTTTGCCCAGCGCATCCCAACACTCTCATTTGTGTATGTTTTCCTTCTCCCGGATTGCTCAGTGGCAATTAGTCATGCTAGATTGTGCGGGTTGACTAATCACTGATGGTTTTGACAGGCTCTATCAGAAAGGTTGCAAAACCCCAGTGTAAGTTAGGCTCCAAGCCGCTGGCTGCCATGCTCCTCACTGCCCCAGAGCATGGAGTACCGTGCACCATTTCAGCCCTGGCAGTGGCTCACTCTCAGCTGTACCCCCAAATTGGTCACAGCTGAGAGAACAGTGTTCCTCACGTGGTCAGGTGGGGGAGAAGCCTGGGGAAGCTCATGGTGAGGATGGGGGAGGTGGGCATGAGGGAGGTAGTGGGGGTTGGGGAGGAGCTGGGGTGCATCAGAGAGAAAATGCACCCCTGGATCAGGTCCGCAGAAACCTGCTAAAATGGCCAAAGAGAAGAAGCAAAAACTCTCCCCCTCTGAGAGATTCAAATGCAGGCGAAGTCCAAGAGATCTGGGTTGTTAATGGGGAAACAATTATGCTTATCTGCTTCCTGCCAATCGGTAGCCACCGACAGAGCAGAAGTAATTATAGATACTGTAGACACACTGTGGCATTAAGTGTTTGAATGACACTGCTTAACAACACTTCCTGCTCTGGCCCTCCGGGCATGGCCAAAGAGGTGGTTTGAGCCAGCAGAGAACACTGTCCCAGCACTGCTTTGTTGTTTGCAGAAGTTTCTCACATTTTCTTTCCCAAAAAAACCTTGCTCCAGCAACAGAGAGGAAAAAAAGTTTTGAGTTGATACTAATTTGGTTTCAACTGAAATACTTAGCATGTCATTCACATAGCTGTCTTAGCAGAGGAAGCCGACATATTTTATTTGAGAGTTTTTATAGAGTTTGGCTCCCCGTAGGAGCCAAAAGCAGGGTCAGCACCGTAGATTAGAATCAATTCAGTGGAGGGAAAATAAACCTCTGGAATAAATTTTATCTTCCCTGAGCACGTCGTAGGCATTAGCAATAATGCGAACACTGTCTGTCTGTGCATGGAGAGGAAGCATCTACGGCTCAGGCTCCCGCCCATCTTCGCCCTGGACTGTGTGGTCCCATGACCTTCACAGTGGGTGAGATGATTCCAGACTCATCATCTCCTAACTTTATGCTGCTGTGCACAGGACACACACACACACACACACACACACACACACACAGACACACACCCAGAGTATTCTCTCCTTGGATGGAGACAGGAGCTGCTAAAACATGATCCATGCTGATGAGGCAACCAAGCCTTTCAGGGTGTAGATACGAGCTGACTCTACTTGCCCTTGTATGGGCTGTGCCATCTCTGCTAGGCTAATGCTGCCCAGTTTGCTAGTCTTCTGGACCTTTTTCCAGTTCTTTTAATTCACTCTGTGTGGCTGCCGGAGCAACTTGTTATCTAAGCACAGACGCATCAAAAAACCATTCAGCCAACCCAGTACCAGAGTGCTGGAGTCAATACTCAAAATGGCTCCCTTGCTGTGTGTGTCTGTGTGCTCTACTGCATTTCAGTTTCTCCATTTTAAGACAAGGATGAAGGACTATAGTAGAGACGGTGAAGCGCAGCCTTCCCCTCCTCTCGGCGGAAGTCTCTGAGGAGGTGGTGCCTTCACTAGCTGACCTGCCTACCTTTTGCAGCTGCAAGTCCTTTTTAACAGAAATTCCAGATACCCATTGCTGGCTTTTACTAAGAGGATCTTGAATGGCTATTTCAGTTTCTTACCTATCCTTCCCAGAGGCCTCCCTGGACTTGGGAGGTCCAGCCCAGCCTCCCTCCCCCAAGTCACCTCTGCAAGCCTCCTTCCTCACTTAAGGTCTTACCCTGCTTTGAGTCTTTAAAAACACAACTGGTATGGGGCTCGGTGGGGATTGCCTTGAGGCAACTGAAAATCATGCGGGCAATCTGGAGAGTTGTCTCGAAGGCAGCTTTGCAGTGTAAGTGGTTTGTTTCAGTTCTGTGATTTAGCTGTTCTAAAGATCGGCATGGGTAAAGATGGGTCAACACGATTTAAGCCCCTAAAGAGTGGAACTGGCCAGAGTGCTGAACTCAGGATTGCTTCACAATAGTCCTCAGTCCCTGCTGGCTGTGCAGTGGACAGACACACACACACACACCGTCCACACCTGGTCAGCAGTCGTACCCCCAGGACAGAGGCAGAGAAGTTGGGTGCAGCAAGCTTATCACTTCAGCGTCACGCATGTAAACAGCTAGTGGAATTTGGGAATACGTGGCATGGGAGTGTTCCCAGATCTCTTGGAGTTATATTTAGCTCAGGAGAGCTTGAGAATGGTTTGGCGGGAGTACACTGCCAATCAAATGAATATTAATAGTGTGGGTCTTGGAGCAAAGAAAATACTTCTTCAGTATCTGATACATATCTATGAGGAGATGGTTGTTAGTGTTATAAGACCTGGAACATGGGGGTGTGATGAGCCTTCGGAGATCAGGAATCAGTACCAGCTGGGAATAGAACTCTACCTACAGTTTAAACCAAACTATCTGAGCATCCCTGGTGTCTAACTAAACATTTTCTCCCCACAATTCCTGCCCCCCCAACAATTTATTTCTCTCAGGTTATATCAATCTGGTTCTTTCTTTTTTTGCTATGCAGTGTATTAAGGATTCTCAAAATCTTCCAGTTTATCCCAAACTGAAACACTGGCACCAGAATTGTATCCCACATCAACTCACGGGTGCTCATCTCCTCCTTTACCCCTATCTAAAAAAAAAAGCCAAGGAGTGGGACCTGTTGGAAAATCCTCCCTTATTCCGGGGAAGCAGCCCCCCGCCCCACCGCATCCCCTACCTCTCTACATTTTCTCCAGGAGCAACTCTGCACAATTCTTTAGCCTGGGGTTCAACTTCCCCATTAACATAGATACAACACTCCACTGAAGCTGAAGTATAAGAAATTTTCTGCTTGATGTGTTTTATGTCCCATTATTATTTCCCCTGTACATCACATGCCTCTCAGAGAGGCACAGAAAAATGTGTCTGGTGCAAGGTTTTGGGGGAGGGTCCCCCACCACTTAAGGAGGAGGAGGGAGAGATGGACTCATAAAGGAATTCACTTGAAGCTACTCCCTGTACCTTCCCAGGAGGTCTGGACTCCCTTAAAAGCTCTCTGCTACTCTGGAAACTTCCTTTGCTGCCACAGACTCCATTGCCACCCTCCCTGGGCTGGCTGTCTCCCTTCTGTCTGGGTCTCTGCCCTGTCTGCCCTCTCATCATGGCAGGGGCAGGACCGAGAGGTTTCCCCTGGGTAGCCTCTCAGCTGCTCGTTGTTTATGGGATGAAACCGGAGGCCGGGAAAATACTGATGAGCTCAAACTGTGGCTGAGTCAAATCCATTATGCCCCAGTCCCCCCAACACCACCACAATCACAATGGTTTTGTCCTTTTTTCCATCAGGTGGGGGAAATCAGAATTGCACATTTGCACATGCAGACTCTTCACAGCAATAAAGAAAAATGAATCAAGTATATACAAGCTCCCAAGTGGGGGACTTTCAAGGGGAAGAAACCAAGGATAGGGGAAGACTGCCTCCATGGTAGCAGTGGCGACTGGTAGTTTACCCCAGAAGTCTCTTAAAGTCAGAGGGCACAGCCAAACTCCCATGCTAACTTGCACGGGATACATAATCTGGTCACAAAAGGCCTTTCCCCAGAGAGGCAGAAGTAAAGCTCTCAGCCCTCTGGGTTCCCAAGAGTTACAGGTACAATGGACCATCCGGTGCAGGTGGTCCTGAAGTTTCCTCATTGAACCCCAGAGGGTTCTGGAGCATCTCTAGAACAGAATTCAGAGCTTGTCCCAAATGCTGGGCTCCTTAGCAGTAGGCCTGCCTTGTTCCCTGGGCATAGGGTAGCGGGCACCCAGGCAGGGCAGGCACCCATGGGAGAAGTGGGCACCAGCAAAGGAACCCGTCGGGCACCTTCTCAACTTTCACGCCCAACACTACCCACAGCCACTTCTAGAAATAGCTGCTGCTGGAAGCCCAGACAAAGCCTCCGCCAAGAAGTTGGGTGGTGAGATGACCGGGCAAGATGAACAAGCAACGCAGACGTGGGAGAAGCATCCCTTCACGGGGAGGTGGTGGGGATGGTGACCCAACCCGAGGCAAGCAGGGTTGGCTCGCGTTCCCTCAGCTCTGTGTGGCTGGGTTATACAAGCCTCTTCTCTCGCATGCCCCAATCGCGCTAATAAGCCATTGACCTTGAGTGCAAGTCCGGGGCTGATTTGCTGCTCTGTCTTGGGGTACCCCAGGGGCCTGGTGGCTTCACGGGAAGAAATCCTCCTCAGTTCAGCAGCAATTGGTTTTTCTCTCCTTCTGCCACGGTGATCAAATTAGCAGAGCTGTTTTTCCGCAGAGGAAACGTGGCCACGGATCCCAGGAGGTACTGCCCGTTTGCCTGTCTGATGGCTTTGGGAAGGGAAAGCGGGGATGGATGTGAGCGTGTGTCCCTACCCCGCCCCAGCCCTGGCAGGGGCTCTCCCACCTGGGATGGCCAGCCAGCCAGCCAGCAGTGAGACCACAGGGAGGGCAGGTGTGGGGGGTCTTAGCTGCAGGAGGCCTGGCAGGTGGCTGCGTAGACGCTGCTGCCCACGGTGCCCCCGCTGCTCAGGCTGCTGGTGGGGCACTTGAGGGGTCTCATGCTGCTGTCCCCCTGGGTGTGCAAGTGCTTGAGCCGCCAGCGCTCCCAGCTCCTCCGAAACTCCAGCTGGACCTTCCGTGGGAAAAGGAGGGAAACAACAGCCATCATGCAAACCAATTGTCCACAAAATGGCCCCATTATTACATTAGCAGGGAAGGGGGAAAAATATCCACTGCATTATATTAAAAGACACAAGTCAAGGCCTTTGGGCGCCTAAATTAATATGCCAATAAAACTGTTTATCGTTGTCTCTTATTTTCTGCCTCTCCTCAGAAGAGGGATGAGGTTGATGATCTAATTGGTCTCTTCCATCTCTAAACTCTGTGACTCAGCTAAGTCCCCTCCGCAATCCATCACGCTATTGTTTAACGAAAGAGAACGAGAGTGAGAGCAATGTGGAGACCGGAGCCGGAGGGAGAAGACGAGGAGGAGGGAGAGCCTGATTTCTGAGCAGTGTGGAGCCCAGTGGCCAGAGCCTGCCTGCCCAGGACCGCCCTGGTGTCTTGGGCAGCAACATGGGGGACCCAGGTGTGGGTGCCAGAGGGAGGTGGAGCAGACTGTGCATCCAGCTGTCCCGCTCTACGCCAGCTCACTGCATGGCTGGGCACCTGTGGCGAGTGTGCCAACAGGGGGTATGGGGACACCCCAGGGGGATAGGAGCCTCTGCTTGTGCAGCAGCATGGAGGCCCATCTTGTCTCACAGCCTTAACTGCAGAGGCTGGGGAGAAGGAGGGTAAATGGAGGCACATCTGTGGGAAGCTACTTCAGGGACTGAGGCGGTTTCATGAACACCAGCAGGAAAAGGGACGGGCCTGGGACTTCTCAGAGCTCTGATCCATGCTGCTCTTTCCGCCGGGACCACCTCGTCCTCATCTGGGATCCCCAGACCTAGCCTGTGCCCCACATACAGCAGGCCCCCCACATGTGCTTTGTAAATGAGCTGAGGGAAGGAGCGGGTGACAAAACAAGCACCTGACACTGGGCTCCTTGTGCTACTGAGTTATTACAGTGAAACAGGGGGTGACGCCACGAGTCCCAGACACCTGTCCCTGCGCTTACGGTGGTACACTTCCTCACCTGCTAAGTTTACCTGACTCCCTGCCTCTGAAGTCCTGTCTGGCCAGGCCTCAGGCTCTGGGATTTGGGAGGAATGGGTGAAGCTCACTCACTCCTGTCTACACTTGGGGGGAGAGGCAAAGCGGCTGCTCATGTGCCACAGCTGGATAGTGGCAGATCTGGGATTGACACTCAGGCTTCTGGGTCAGAGCCACGGTGAGAGGACACGCGAGCCACGATAGAACCTCCCCTCCCCTAGGTCTGCTCTCCTGGCAGCTGAGGCAGGACCCACGTCCAGGCCATCTTTTCAGGTCAGAAGTACCTGGCATTGCCATGGCAGCCCTGGGCCTGGAGAACAGCTTTTGTGGACAGAGATCTCAGCCCAGGAGCCACGTGTGTTTCTGTGGCCAAGTGAAGGTGACACGTCTGTCCTGGTGCCTGGAGGAGCCAGGGCCTGAGGCGTCACTGGGAACTGGGAGGCGCACTTGAACAAGGCAAGTGTCGGAGCAGGCCTCCTGGACCCCACAGCCTGAGCCTGGGAGAGCCCAAGGGGAGAGGCCAGCTGGGGATCTGGTGACTCAGGGGTCATTAGTTGCCAAGGATCCAGTGGGATGTGTGCCAGCCCCTCCCTCCTGACAAAGCTGGGCCAGCCCTGGGGGGGTGGATGAAGCGGGGAGGTGATGGGTGACGGGCTTTGAGGAAGAGAGCCGGGAGGAGACTCGGCCAGGGCCCAGGAGACTTTCTGCAGAAGTGGTGGGGAAGGCTGGCACACGCGTGTGTTGGGGGAAGCACGTGCTGCCAGCAGGGATTTGGGGAAGAGGGGGGAGGAGGGGGAAACTGGAAAGGAACCGCGAGGGACGCAGAAGGTGAGAAGGCACAGAAGGGAGCCTCATCACTCCAGCCCGCCCGGGGACGCCTGCCACCCTGCCCCGTCCCTGGGAAGTAAAGCAGCAGCGCTAGGGCCAGGAGGCACGTCACCCCTCTGGCTGAGAGTCATTCCTGAGGGGAGTGCTGCCCTGCAGAGCTGCCGGTTCCTTGTCTCTCAGCATTTTCTTCAGGTCTTTAGGAAGTTCTTTGTGAGGGCTCGGGTGTGGGAAAGAGCTAGGCTGGTGTCTCGTGTGCCTCCCATGGAGCAAGGGCCTGTCTGGAGGACAAGGCCCCTGTGAGTGTTCTCTGCACCAGCCTTCTCTCCTTCCCCCACCACCCTGCACAAAGCCCGGTCAGCCCTCTGAGACTGGCCAGAATGCCTCTGTGGACCACTCTGTGTCTGGCTCTGCCTCCCCTTCCCAGCCCTGAGCCATTAGTGAAGACCCCTCCCCGTCCACCAGCCCCACCACCTTTGAACTGTTGAACTGGGGCTATTCATTTCATTTTGCCAAGGCTTAATTTCCTCACCTGTATAATGACAATAGCCCCTGCTGCACAGATTGCATTTACTAAAGCAGGTGAGCACCTTATACACAGTAAACCTTCAGGAAGCGTCTCCCTCCCTTTTAGAGATCCATGTGCTCTGAGCATTGTTAACTGCACTTTGCAGAAGAGGAGACAGGTGTCCCACTGTGGGCATGTGACTTGCCCAAAGCTGCGCAGCTCATTAAGCGGTGGGGCCCAGATGAGAGCAGGGACCTGAAGCCACAGCCCACGCCCCACCTCTGTCCCACCACGTCGCATTGTGCTCTGAGCCATCTCACAGCTCCCTGAAATACCAAGGTCCCTACACACTGCCATCACCATGTCTCCCATGCCCACAGCGCAAGTAAAAGTACTGTATGAATGCAGACTCTTGAGATCTCCGAACTCCGGGATCCCAGACTCGGTGACAGAAGCCACACCAGGAGCACCGGCTCTTGGAGGAGCCATGTCCTCGGGTTATTTGAGCCCCAGACTCACGGATATAAACCCTCACCTGGGCCTGAACAGAGCTGAGAGAGGCCTCCAGTGGCTCCCCAGAGTCTGGAATGGGAGATTTCCCATCCTCCCTTCCTTGCTGGGGTCCTTCCCTGTGGCTACTTCCCCAGAGGGCTCTGGCGCCACATCTAGTATTACCATTTGTTTCCCTCCTGGAAGGAGGTGGGAGGGGTGCTGTGGCATTTGTGACACCCGGTCCGATGGCATGGGGCTGCTCCTGCTCTGTGCCAGCACAAAACTGGGTACCTGGGTAGAAGGGGCCTTCCCCAGGCACCATAGGCACAGGTACCCCTCCCCAGGGGCTGACGGTCTCAGGGAGGTGAGGGCTATGGTCCAGGAGGATCCACAGGAGAGGAGAGGGTATGGGGGTTAGCAGCAGCCCCCTTCTTCCACCCCAGCAAGCAGAAAGCCCCTGGAGGAATGCACCCCTTTGCCATGGTGGGCGGGGCTCTCCCCTGCACACACACAGTGGGCACGTCCCTCTTTCTGTTAGAACGCATTCCAGTCCCAGCTCTGCCTCCACTTCCAGGCTAAACCTGGGGCATGTTTCCTATTCCCTCTGATCTCCAAGGATTCCATGTGTGAAAAATGGGAATATTAAAACCATAATTTTAGCAGGGATTTCTTTTTGGTGGTGGTAGGGTAAGCAGTGACAAATAAGATAGTGATTATTAAAGCCCCAGTATGTGACTTGGGTACGTATGCTGTTGAATCATCTTTTAACCACCACCTGTTCACTCCAGACCCCCTTCACACGAGGCTGGGGCTTCCCCAAGTTCACACAAATTAGGGTATGCCTGTGTGTGTGCGTGAGAGAGAGAGAGAGAGACCCGCGTACAGAAAACAATGCATGGACAAGATGCTTCCTCAGGTCTAGTGCCTAGTGGGATGGGTAGGGGGCTTCAGCTGAAAAGATGGATGGGAGTCCCCACCGACAACTCCAGAACAGCCTACAAGCATCCCGTAAGGGTCCCCACCGTCCCCCCTCAGGCCTTACCTCATTGTTGACAAAGCAGTACAAGATGGCGACCATCAGCCCCTGGAAACAAGAGCCACGTCAGCAGGGAGGAAGCAGGAGGGAGGTGCCTTACAGGAGACCCCAAACTCCTTGGGGCTCTAGTCCCAACACCCATCTCCTCAGAATGGGCAGCCCCAGCAGGCCCAGAGCCCACGTGGTGGGTTCCTTCTCCTTTCCTTTCTGGAGAAACAAGAAGGCCCTTGCTTAGATACTGCAGAAGCTCTTCCTCCTTGAGGAGGTCTGACCCTAGGAAGTCCTCTGATCACGGGCCATCTCCCCCACACGGCTCCGTCTGCTCACTCAGCACACTCGGTGCTCCAGAGCTGTCATCTGTGTGTGTGCGCGCACACATACGTGACGAACACGTGCGTGGGCCTACATGCGTGTGGCCCTCCCACAGGCCTCCTGAGGGACTGGGACCAGGCTCTCATACATCTGTGCCTGCGGGATCAGCTAATACTAGGGGAGAGGATGAATCCTTGGCTTTGGAAACTCTGTGATGTGACACATCTTGTTTTAACACCTCTGAGCATCAGTTCCCCCCTGTAAAATCGGGCGACCCGCACACCTCCTGGGGTGCTGCGATGACAATGTTTGCAAAGGCCCTGGTGAGGTGTCTGCGCCCAGCAACAGCCCGGGATTCAGCCGCTGTGATGACAGGCAGAGTGCCCACAGCTGCCTCTGGGAAGGTGTCTTGTCCCACGTGAGGGTGCCAGGTGCCGATTCTAGCCCCAGCTCTGCTCCAGCCACTGAACTCTGGGCATAGCCCACTTCCCCGCCGGCCCCAAGGTGCCTGTCGGCACAGTGCGGGCTGGTCTCTACCCCACTGCCACTCTGCGACCTGGCAAGTGAGGAGGTCACAGGCTCACTTGGAAAGAGGTGAAGGACAGCTCTGTGAACAGCTTGATGAAGCGCAGCGTCCCCCGGGCGTGCTCGTCCATCACAAAGGCAAAGACGACCTCGTGGGTCCCCAGCAGAGGGATGAGCGTCAGTGTGGACTTGGCAAGTCTAGGGGGTGGGGGGTGAGGACATCGTTCTGGATCTCTTCCAATGGACTCTTTTCCCCTTTCTGTGCCCCGACCCCACATCTGGGACAGCAGACCCTCCCACCCCAGACACACTGGGCTGGGCTGCCTGGCAGGGGGGAAGTAGAGGTCAACACCCCCAGAAGGTCAGGACCTGCCCAGGACAAGGCTTGGGGTCCCAGGCTGGCCCAGGTGGGAAAAGAAGGTCATGTGGGGTCCCGAGCTCAGGACCCCAGGATCTGTCCGTCTCTTCCGGAAACAAGGGCGAAGGGGACCCAGCAGAGACAGCTCGGGCACATCACCTGCACTTGATGTCCGTCTTGCACATGACATTGGCTTTGAGCTTGGACACCACAATGCAGATGACCCGGATAAAGATGAGGAAGTTCACCTGCAGGGCAGACAGGAGGGGGCGGCTGGGGGCCCTCTCAAAACACCCACAATCTCCCGGTCTTTCTGCAGCAGCTCTGGATGCCAGAACTGCCACGCCCACCCCCACGCCGTCACTCACCCCAATGGCAAAGAGAATGGGCAGCCGGATGATGAGCCAATAATTCATGTTGGAGTTCCTGGTCCAGCAGCTGGAGGGGAAGGGAGACAAAGAGCCCCCAGCTCACAGAGCAGGCCCAGGGGCACACAGATACGGCCACCATGAGCCACCCAACAACCAGTCCCACAACTCACACAGAGTTCTTTAAGCCACACACACACACACCCACCCACACCCACAGCCAGAGTCCTAAATACATGGTCAGAAGGATACACATGGCCCCTTCAGGAACCCACGAACAGTCAAGTGTGTGCCTAGCATTACACACAAAATAGCAGAGACATTTCATAATTATTACAGAAAAGCCACTACATGGTCCTTGGGCCCAGCACCGTCTGCCATCACACAGTCCCAGGGAAGGACAGGGAGGGGGTACTAGAGAACTGAATCTGTAAATGAAGCTCCTGGTCCCTCAGTTTATTCTCCCAACAGGTAGTAGCGACATGCCCCAGGGACCAAGGAATCCCGTGGGGTCTGAGGATGGGGACCCAGGAGCAGGACACTCACCCCTCATCCTCATAGAGGTACTTGACAATGCCCCAAGGGATAACAAACAGCAGGGGAACACCTGAGAGGAGAGAGGGAAAGAGAGAGAGAGGGGAGAGGGGCTGGCAGGCCCGAGCCAGCACCAGGCACACCCAGGGGCCTCTCCTTCCCCAGGCCTCTCCTGCCTTCATGCCCTTCCCTTGCCGGACCACGAAACCACTTCCTAGCAGGTGTGGAACAAGGCTGGTCTGGGAGCATGGGAGAGCGGAGGCGGCACGGACACCCACCTCCCACCCCACACACCAGACTCTCCCTCAGAGAAAGGATCCCACCCTGTTACTCCTGTATCTGTCCTCATGCCTCGCCCCTCCCTCCCAGGCACACTGTCCGAGCTTGTCTGCAAGTCCTGGCTGAATCGTGAGGATGCAGACACCCAAGTAACAGAGGGACAAGACCATGGAGTGTGGAGAACATGCTGGTGAGGTGGGGACAGGCCAACTCTCTGATGCCCTCCTCCCCCTCTGTGGCCCTTGTGCCCAACTCAGTCAGCTTCTTCATGCACCGGAAGCCCCTCTGGCCACCTGTACCTGCTCTCACTGCAGGTGGCTGAGCAGAAGCCTGGAGGGGAGGTAGGGACCCCAACTTTGAGGCCAAGAGCCCAGCTAACCGCGCAGTGGCCCAGGGTAACAACAGCTCCAGCGTCCACACTCTGCATTTGGCTGAGACTCAGCTGGTGTGGCAGGTGGCCTCTAGGAAGGCCCCCCGCGACTCCCAGCCCCCAGTATTCACACTGTGGGGTAGCCTACGCTGTGTCAGGATCGGTCTGCGTGACCTATAACGTGCGCAGAAGTGATGGCATGTCACTTCTGAGATTCAGTTATAAAACACTGTCTTAAAAGGTTAGAAAAGGCTTGTCTTGGCTCTCTCTCTCAATCTGATGGCTTCCTCTGGGGGACACCAGTTGCCAGGTCGTGGGGGTGCTCAGAGAGCCTGTGGAGGCCCCCGTGGTGAGGAGCCAACAGGCAGCAAAGGGCCTGCACTTCCTGATAACCTCGCAAGTGAGTTTGTGGGGGACTCTCCAATCCCAGTGAAGACTTGTGGTGACAACATCCCAGGGTGACAGCTTGACTGCATCCCTGTTAGAGACTTGGAGCCAGAGGCATGCAGCCCCATAGAACCCAGATTCCTGCCCATAGCAACTGCGAGAAGAATGGCTGCTTTCAGCAGTTAAGTTGTGGGGTCTTTGCTCCCCAGGGGACAGCCTCATTCATCTTCAGAGCCTTGGTGCTTGGCTCACCCTGAGGGCTCAATACGTTTGCTGACTTCAAACGGAATGCCCATCCTCACAACGGACGGAGATGAGGCAGGAGCTCAGGAGGGCACAAGTGGGACTAGAACCTAGAACGCAGGGCTGCCATTCCATGGCCACGCCAACCACCTTCAGCGGCTTTCTGTACCAGCTCCCCATGCCTGTCCCTACGGGTGCCTCTTGCAGGGTGGGAGGTGTGGGCATCTGAGCTAGGTAAGAGTGTGCGTACTGCGGTGTGCACACACAGATGTGAGTGTGTGGTGGTGGGGCAGTCCGTGCCTATGCCTGTGTGGCCTTAGGGGGTCTCCCCAAGAGCACGTTTCACCAGCCTTTCTTGTCGCCATGATCCGTGTCCCCAAGAGCAGCTCCTAAGCAGGAGGGATGCCTGGAATACAGCGCAGACGGTACAGAGGAAACAGCAGCTGACTGTCAGTTTTCATCGGATCTCCTTCTCCCTGGTCATTTATTGTCACACAAGCCAGACCTCTGAACATCCATGATGCTTTACCAACAGGCCCTCGTGAGACTGCACAAGGGACGGGTGGCTTCCATAGCACGCCACACAGAAGATGCTCAAAGATGATGGAAGGAAGGAATGATGAGTGGATTGATTTATCAGTGAGAGCAGGGGAATTCTCCTGGCAAGAACCTGCCAGTTTCCTGAGCCACGCACGCCTGTGAATACCTCCCTCTTGGACATTCCCAGTCACCTGCTGGTCCTCCAGGATTGGGGACTCACTCATGTTATCAACAAGACCTGGCAAACATCACTCACTCATCAGTCTCTCCTTAACAAAGCCTTTTTAAAAATGCAGGCACAGTTATGCCACACGCAAACACGACGTGCTCTCGGCTGGCCGCGTCTTTCCGCTACTTAGAAAGTCAACAAGACAGGCTGGAGGGTGAAAAAGCCCAAAGTAAGACACATAGAACTGGCCCTGAGAAATAATGGTTCCCTTCTCCATCACGTGCCTTCCCCCAGGCAGGCTCTTTGTGGTGTGTTATGGGGACACCCCGCTGCTGGCAGATGGCAAGAGAAGCTGACAAGTCTTCTGGGGACTCCGCAGCTGTGTCCGAGTTTTCATTTTGATTCTCCTGCCAGCACGTGAAGCTGAAAGTTGTTTCCAAGCACCCTAACATGGGCTAGGTCCCCGGGCCCCACAACAGAGCTCTTTGCAGATCTGTCTTTGTGTCCTCTGTCCCTGCCCCTTTGTCTTTCCCTGTATCTTCCCATCCCAATCCCTCAAGAGGGAAGGAACGCCCCCTTCAAGGGTCCCACCCCTCTACCCCCTCAGACCCTGAGTTACGGCATGAGGTGGTAGGAAAAGATGGGCACCCCTCCCCCATTTCCCACTCAGAAACCCAGGATGCCATGTGCCCCCACCCTCCAGCAACCACCCACACTCCTCTGCATACATCACACTGTCCCTCTGATTGTTCCTGCCCTCAGGTCGCCATGGAGACAGGCACTAACAGCGCTGATGCTATTTCCCAGAATGGACAGGCATGGTCCCCCACCCTAAGGATAGCCTTCCCCGAGCTCCCCTCAGTGATGTAAAGCCACCCACCCTCAGCCAGTGGCAGGGCTCTCCAGCTGCCCTCTGCCTGGCTGATGGCCCTAGCCTAGGAGGGGAGGAAGGCAGAACAGGGAGAGATGGGCCCTGGGGGAGGGAAGAGTGGGAGCTGGGAGCTGTACCCAGAGGCCAGGCCCACCTGCTCACTTGTGCAGGGGCCCAAGCTTGCTCAGCTGGGCATTCAGGGGATTCAAGAGGCAGCACAGGACAGAGAAGCTTCCATGACAGGCAACAGGGGCCTGGGGCCTGGGAGTCAGGAGGCCTGGTTCCAGGGCCTGCTCTGCCTGTAAGGCCCTGCCCTCTCTGGGCCTCAGTGTCTTCAAGATACTGATCACCCCCTTTAGAGGCCCCCTTCTACAATGGGGCCATATAGAGCCAAGTGGCTGACGGATACCAGCAGAAAGGAATGCAGAGAGGGGACAGGGGCAGGGAGGCTAAAAGGGCCAGACAACCAGTGGAGGCTTCCTAAGGAGGCGGGCTGAATGGATGAGGAGCCAGTATGGGAGGGGGACTTCACGTGGCCTTGACTGAGGCCATAAGTCTCCAGAGGTCGGAGGTCGGGGCGGAGTGGTCAGAGCAACCTGAGGCAGGGGAAGGAAGGAATGACAGTAGGGAATGACTGAATGGCAAGCTGGAGGTGGAGGGCAGGGACCTGTGGTGGGGGACAGGGCCATGGGCAGATTCGGAAGGGCCAGAGGGCAGGGTTCTCTGGCTCCCTCCCAGGGGGCTCCTGAGGCCCCTCCCGAGTAAGCACTGTTGCATTTGTTTTCCCCGTCATGGGGTGGGGGCTGCGGGGCTGCCGGTGGCGGGGGTCTCAGCCCCTGTCCTCATCAGAATCCCACACGGCGAAAGGCAGAAGCACAACCAGAAATGTTCCAGCAAAAAAAAAAAAAAAAAGACACAATGGTTCTCCGCAAACTTTTTTGGCTAGAACATTTCCAGCTGGGGTCCCGGCGCATCCGCGGTCCCTCCCTTCCTCAGTGGGCTTCTGGCTAAGCAGCCCTGCCCTGCCAGCTTCCTCGGAGCCCACCTCCTCACCACTGGCGGACAGAGCCACAGCCCCTCAGCACTCACCTACCAACCCCCTACCCTGAGCCTCAGAACTCTTCCATTTCCCTCAGGGCCTGGGGCTCCCTCCCCAAGGGTCTCAGAAGTAGAGCTGAGGACCGTGCCATGGCCGCCAGTGTGTGTGTGTGTGTGTGTGGTGTATCTGGTCAGACAGGGTGGAGGCCTCTGCTTCCACAAAGTGGGAAGGGTTCTGCAGGGAGGGAAGGGTAACCGCAGCCCCATTATCTGGGGTTATCCAGCAGGCCTGGCCCTGCTGGCCCAGCACTGTGTTCTCAGTACCAAGCCGGCTTCCTGGTGGTAGTCCCGAGAGAGGTCAGGGTCTCCCACTTCCCACGCCACAGGGTGGGGTGGAGGGGCGCGTGAGACAAAGGACTGCGGGCCTTACCCCAGCCTATGCTCAGATACAGCCTGAAGATGCGCTGCTCGGAGAAGACGGAGAAGGCCAGAAGCGTGTACAGGTACACACCCTCCACCAGGAGCCAGTAGTAGTTGGCTGCCACGCAGTACTGCATGAGCAGGAACACCAGGCGGCAGCCCAGAGAATCCTGGGGGCGGAGAAAGGGTCCCCAGGGGACAACAGCTCTGCCCCCTGCCTCCCTTGGTCCCTCTCCCCATCCTGCCCCAGCCTCTACCCTCCCGCCTTGAATGCAGGAGGAGGGAGCTAAGGCCTTCTTGCCAGGGCCAGCGCTAAGAACTTGGACCTGCTTTAGCACACCGAGTCACTACGGTGGTGGAAGAAGCCATTAGCCCCATTACAGCTAGGAAAATCGAGGTCCAGAGACGTTAAACGACTCACCCCAAGCTCTACAGCTAGTTAAGGAGCAGAGCTGGGAGTCCAGCCTGGGTCCGTTTCCCAAATCCCCTTCCTGGGTCAGACAGAAGTCCTTAGGGGCAGGGAGAGGGTCCACCTCCTTAGACTGGGGGATCCCAAGGGGCGACTGCCTGTCCCATCGGACTGGGGGCTCCCTGAGGACCAGGTGGGGGCAGCTTTTGCGCTTCTTTGTGCCAGGTCTGGGTGGGGCGGGGGAGGCTGCCTTCCCTGACTGTGCAACCCTCCCCGGGGCCCTTCCTGACCGAGCCACACACCTGGTAGGAGAGGAGCCCATCCCACTGGTGCTGCTGGGGGGCCGTGCTGTACATCCACTTGAGGACCGCGTCCCTGATGAAGACGGACAGGGCTCGCAGGATGAAGGACGCAAACAGGTTCAGGTGGATGTAGTTCCGGGTGCAGTGCAGGTGTCTGTGGGACAAAGCAGGGCTCCTTCCTGGCAAGATGGCCGGCGGGTCTGCTCCACAAGCCTCAGTTCTCAAGCTAACGAACCCCCTCAGGCATGTGTCTGCCTCTGGGACCGTGTCTTTTCTTCCTCTGAAAATGCCCTTCTTCCTCATAACCCTGAAAATTCTCTGGGCCCAATGTAAGTCCTGCCTCTCCACGAAGCCCTCAGTTGTGTGCTCACTGCCACCCTCCGTCCTCAGTTGTGTGCTCACTGCCACTATCCTTCCTTCTACGGCGTCTTCTTTTCTACAGAGTCGTGTAAGCCAAGTGATTTGTGTGTGAGGACCCCTCAACCCAAGAGAGACCTCATGAGGAAAGGACCCACCTCTCACATGCCTCAAGGTTGCCTTACAGAGGGCTAGGGCGAAGCACATGGTAGGAATTCAGGAAGTATTAGACACAATTTCAATATCTTTTCAGGTAAAAAACGCAGAGCTAACTAAATACAAGGGCGTTTCTTAATTTGATAAGGGCTATCGAACCACACGGGGAGCAAATATCATGCTTAACTGAGGAATTTTATAAGCATTTCCTTCAAATTCAAGTAGATAAGGATTGCCTAGCCTAACAAAACTATCATCATGTCTATTGAACATCATAGTCCAGATCCTGGCCGCTGGAAGAGTGCAAGGGAAAAAAAAATCATAAGAATTGGAAATAAAAGAACAAAATTGTCATTATTTGTAGAGGGGAGAGTATCTTCGCTGAGAGTTCAAAATAATCTACACATAAATTATTAGAACCAATTAGGAGAGTTCATCTAGCAAGGTTGCTGATGTGCGTTTATGTATAGCAGCAATAAACACTTTAAAAACAAATTTCAAAAATTCACTTACAATTTTTTAATTGGCTACATAGAAAAAAGTCCAACAGAAGATGGGCAGGTTCTCTATGGAGGATATAATAAAACTTGCTTAAAATTGTTAGAGAAGACTTAAAATCCTACGTTAATGGATAGAAAGACTCACTATTTTGAGAGTGGCAATTGTCGCCACTGTAACTGATAAATTCAATATAGCTATACTAAAAACTCCAACAGAGTTGTTTTTGTTTGTTTGTTTGTTTTCCTGGAACTCTCAAAACATACAAAGAGCCAAGGGCCAAGAATACACCAGACACACCTAAAGAACCACAAAGTGGGCTTTTACTTTAAGAGAACTGAGGTTTTCAATGAGTTTATAGTAGTTAAGCCCTCATGATACTGACAATCGGACAGATAAATAGACCAATGGGCAAGAATACAGATGACAGAAAGCAACCCAGGCAAAGATAACTCTGGCTGCATTGTAGAGTAAGCGCCCTAAACCCAAAGGGGAAAGGATGAGCTATCATAAATGGTACTAAAGCAATTAACTTGACGTGTATATGGAAACAACATTAAGTCTCTTAACTTCACCATCAACAAAAATTAATTCCAGGTGGACTAAAGAGTCAGAAGGAATGCACGGAACTTATGACCCTGGGATAAGGAAAGATTTCTTAAACAAGACCATAAAGAAATTTGGTCTTTGGGGAAAAAATTGGTAGTCTTGGGGCGCCTGGGTGGCTCAGTGGGTTAAGCCGCTGCCTTCGGCTCAGGTCATGGTCTCAGGGTCCTGGGATCGAGCCCCGCATCGGGCTCTCTGCTCCACAGGGAGCCTGCTTCCCCCTCTCTGTCTGCTGCTCTACTTGTGATCTCTCTCTCTGTGTCAAATAAATAAATAAAATATTGAAAAAAAATTGGTAGTCTTTTTTAATCAATTGGCAAAATCAATCTGTATCAATTAATAACATTTATGATAAATTTTATCCGTAAAAATGGATACATTGATATGTTTCATTTCATTAAAATCAAGGACTTCCAGGCATAAAGGTCACCACCAAGTGAGTGAGAAAATAAATCATAGATTAAGAGAGGATATACCCTGGATTAGGATCGAGAATATATAATGAAAGGCAAGATAGTAAAGAAGAAGCCAAATAAGCCAATAAAAAAAAGTAAGCAAAGGATGGGAGTAAGTGATTCAGAGAATGAAACAGATGCAAGTGCTTGATCCTTCTAGGAATCTGGGCTGTGCCAATTAAAATCACGAGATATTTCACACACTTCAGATTAGCCACAATTAGGTAAAAATACTAACTACTGGTGAAGATGGTAAGCAAAGGCAATTCTCATCTATTACTGGTAAGAGGGCAAATATGACCACTTTGGAGAGCAACCTCACCTAATAAATAAACAAAATCATGTGGTGTTCAGAGCAGGCGTTTCTACTCAGAGGTGTGCGCCCCAGCCCCCCCCCGCCCCCCCCCCCCCCCGGAGAAATACACAAGGGGTCATAAGTAAGAATGTTGCTTGTAGCCAGGTTTGTAATTCAGAGGAGAAGAAAAAATGGAAAACCTCAAGTACCCATTAAAGTGATAACAAATAAATTGTAACATGTTATACAACAGAGTCCGGAGTGACAGTTAAAATAAATGAAACAGAACTACCTGTATCAACACAAATGAATCTCACAAAAACACGCCAGGCCAAAAATAACATTGCAAAAGGGGTTGTACAACATGCCCTTAAAAATATGCAAAACCCGCAGCTACATATTTTCAAAGATACTAAAAAGGTGGCAGAGGTATAGAGATGCAGGAGAATTATAAGTAGCCCCTTCGGGGGTTCCCTCTGGTTGGGGGGTGGCGGGTAGTGGCAGGGAGGGAACCCCCCAGGGCAGTGTGACTGTGCTGGGTATTGAGCACAGGAGTGATCAGTAGCAGCCACTGTATTTTCAGATCACTGAAATACTTCATAATACAAGGGGGGAATGTTCACTGAGTGAATGCATTTATTTTATTTTATTTTTTAAATTTATTATATTATATTTATTTATTTATTTTTGAGTGAATGCATTTATTAAGCACTGACTGTGTGCCCAGCATTCATTGTGTCAGGTGCCATGGGGGCAGCAAGAGGAATGAAGCCCGTCCTTGTTTCTGCTGGCTGGTGGCCTGAGGTCCCTGCACTCAAAATCCCTCCTGATCTTGAACCCAGGCCCCTCCCACCCACCTACCAAGTGCAGAGGGAGTGGGAAGAAGAGGGCCCTCTGGAAGGAATGGCTCACCAAGGTTAGCCATAGGTTAGGGCTGATACGCTCCAAAGAGAGCAAGCAAAAATCTCTAAATCCTTGAGCTCTTATCTAAAATCATAATGAATTCCTACTTAAGCTTTGCAGGCTCACAGGAGAGGATATCCCCTAATCCTACTACTCACTACTAAGGTTTGGGGGTGTGTGCCTCGTGTATTCCTTGTGTGGTGTTTGTTTTTTCTTTTTTTTGCAGTACTCTAAGCATGCTTTTACAGAGTAGAGATTAGACCAAGCATATAGTGTCCTAGTCCATGTTTTCAGCCTCGTAGGTGGGAAGGGGACAGGCTCTCCAGAGATCTCTTAGGAGAAGAACCTGCTGCATGGTCACTTTAGTTTGCTGCTCCCTCATCTGGAGACAGAGCGGGACGTTGGGATGGAGCAGCCCCTCCAGCCTCCCCCCCCCCCCCCCGGCCTTCTTACCTGAAGCTCAGGAGGATGGCCGAGGCGATGACCAGAGCGGAGAAGGACAGTGTGTAGCCCACCGTGTAGATGACGGAAAAGGACAGGAGCTGCTCCTCTGGGGAGCTCTGTGTGCACACGAGGGATACGGTGCGCATGAGGTAGCCCACGCCCTCCTCTCCCCCTTCCTTCTTTCCCCTTCCCCAGGGGACAGGGGCAGAGGCAGGGCCCTGAGTTAGGCTGCACAAGGGACCCCAGAAGTAAGAAAGAAAATAACCTATGGCCATGTCCCTTGGCTGCCTAGGGCCTAGTCCAAAGGCCAGTGGGGTGAACACACATCACCTCTGCCCTGAAAGCATGGTGTGCAAAGGCCCCGGAGACAGGGGGATAGATAAGATGGCCACAGACCAGCCCCCCAGATGCCCGGGGTCCCAGCTCCAGTTATGCTGGGACCCAGCTACTCCTCGCTGCCTCAGAGCCCCCATCTACAACTCACTCTCTCCCCTCGCTTGGACTCCTCGCACTCTGACAGGTTCCTCCAGGGTGAGCTGGAGTTGTCCTGGCGCAGCCACAGGCCCTCCGCTGTGCAGAATCGGTAAACGCGGCCCTGCAGCACTGGGCAGAGAGACGCACGAGCTGTGCCTTGGCCCAAAGCCACAGGCCCTTCATTCCTGCCCCAACGGTCACCCCGCTCTCCCCAGGACTGGCCTTTAGGAGTTAGCAACACCTCTTACACACACACACACACACACACACACACACACACTCAGGTCCTCCTGTCTTGTCATGTGCCCATGTGGCCCAGGACAGGAGAGGCAGCCACCCAGCCCCACCTCAGCCTTTTCCTCTCGGCCACCCTGGGAGGCAGTCTGAGGAAGCCATGATTTTGAGATGAGACAACTCTAGCCTATTTCCACGTCCTGCTTCTAGCCTCAAATCACACTCCTGACACGGTCTGGCGCTGACCACCTGAGAGCTCCACTGACACCCACTGTGACTTCTGGTTTTCGAGACTCAGTCCCTGGCTCCCTCCAACACTCCACAGACAGGACAGACCCTGCAACAGGTGCGTACAGAGCTGAGAGGGAGGAAGAGACACAGCCCTGACTCAGGGAGCCCCAGTCTGAGGGGGAGACATAGCTCTGTCCTCAGGGAGTCCTAGTCTGAGGGAGGAGACATAGCCCTGCCTTTAGGAAGTCCTAATCTGATGGAAATGACACACTCTTATCCTCAAAGATGGCCTGATCTAAATGATATCTAAATGATCATCAATCAGATGCCTGATCCATGATAGAGGCACAGCCCTTGGGGACACTCCACTCAAAGGGGGAAGACCCAGCTCCTCCCTTCAATGGGGATGTTGGGGATAGCGACAGCCCTTGGAGACCTCCCGGTCTAAAAGGAGAGAGAGTTCCAGCCCCTGTCCTCCGAGAGCTCCCAGCCTGAAGGAAGAAGCACAGTTTCTGGCTTCAGGGAATGAAGACTCTCACAGAAAAAAACAGTCCTCAGAAAGTTATAGCATAAATGCAAACTAAGAGAGATCAAACACAGGCCCAACAGAGCTGGGGTAGGACATTCTCTATGCCCATTCACATCAAGTCTACCACACCTCACCATCCCCCTACTCAGGGAGGTCGGTGACTTCGGGCCCCCGATTCACTGTGAGGTCATGAGAGGGAAAGAGTGGCTTACCTGTGCCTGGAAGGAAATGTCTCGTTACCTCTCTGGAGGATAATGTTAAGTCTGACCCCAGGACAAGGAAACTGGGGTCAAAACAGGGTTAGGTTCGTCCAGGGAGATCAATGAGGGAAACTGGAGCCAGGATGAAATTCAAAAGATTTAAAAATTCTAAAGGACTAAAAGATTTTAAGGACCAGCTATGGGGTGTCGTGGGAGGGAGGGAAAACAGAAGGAGGGAGAGAGGGAGGGAAAATGGAGGCCCTGGTCAGAAGTTTCCAGGTGGAGCGGCCGCAGTGAGAACTGTGTGTGGGAAGAGACTCGTTCACACGTGTGCATGATGGGAGCCCCACAACCCCAGGGCCTGCCTGGAAACGGCCCAGCAGGGACACAGCCGTCTAGACCAGGGGTCTGTCTTGCGGTTCACAAACCACCAGTCTGTCCACTCCTGGTATGTCAGACACCTGCAGGGGCTGTCAGTCAGACCCTCATCCTTCCTTACCACCGACCTCCAGTCACCCACGGCTGCTTCCCTGTTCACTCTTCTCCTTTCTCCCACTCTCTTTCATAAACAAGCCCTGAACCAAGGCCCTTTTCAAGAGACAGAAGTATCTGACAATACAGTAGGGCAAATCAGCTTCCAGCACCACTGCTTCTAGAAGGACCTGCATTCTAAGAGACTTAACCTGGAAGAGAAACAAAAACCTGACAACCTAATGGCGGGACTTCCAGCAGTGAGAAGAGTGGAGTCCCAACAACCCTCAAGTGCGTTTATCAACAAAATCAGGCCAAAACAAAGGCAGAGAAAGGTCTGGTTTTAGCAACTGGGAGGGTTCCTCTCAGGACCCAGTGCCTCTTTCATCTGCTGCATGGATGTCTGGAATTCTTTTTTTTTTTTTAAAGATTTTATTTATTTATTTATTTGACAGACAGAGATTTCAAGTAGGCAGAGAGACAGGCAGAGAGAGAAAGAGAGAGGAGGAAGCAGGCTCCCTGCTGAGCAGAGAACCCGATGCAGGGCTCGATCCCAGGACCCTGGGATCATAACCTGAGCCGAAGGCAGAGGCTTTAACCCACTGAGCCACCAAGGCGCCCCTGGATGTCTGGAATTCTTAACCAGGGCTTGAATCTTCTGAGATGAGGCCAAGCCAGTCTTCAGTGGTGGGATAACGTCAGAGCAGTGATGGGGATCTGGGCTGACCCCATAGGGAATGAGCCCTCACTGGCAACCCATTCTCATGACAGCAAGGGAGGAGAAAGGCAGAGGGCCCAGGGGGAAGGGAGAGGATATGGCAATGGGGCAAAAACCACCACTGTACCCAGTCCTCAGCCCACAGCAGGGTGACCCCAATAACACCCTAATAATACCACAGGTAACACAGGTGCACCCACAATTGCTTTCCCTCTCCACATGCGCCTTATACAGCCTCTCTGCAAGCTACACACTGGCCTGTGGCATGCCTGACACCTTTGAACAACACAACCACATTCCAAGGTAGATGTGGCAAGTCCCATTTTATGGATGGACAAACTGAGCCTTTGAGTGACCGGGTGACTTGCCCAAGTTCATCCAGCCAGGAAGTAGCAGAGTCCGGGTCCAGCGCCCCAGCTCTCCACATTCAGAGATCATAAGTTCACAACCAAGCTCATTGCTAATAGTCAACCGTGGCCACGTGCCATTTCTTGCCTGCCCTTCTTCTGGGCTTGGGTTTGCTAACATTGCCAGCATCCTCCCAGCAGGGCCTCTGGCCAGTGTGGATCCCCAGCAGTGTGCCCCATTCTTGGGCCTTCTGTCCAGCCAGCTCGGAAGATGGGGAGGTGGTACACGCCCAGATGTGTGACTGGCACTATGTCAAGGGATCACTGCGTCCTTGAGAAGCTCAGGGAACCCATGAGAGTGTGTCTGTCAATTATCCTTCATTAGCGGCCAGTATTAAAAGCCAGGACTCATTCTTGGCCAGGCCTCTGGTCCCCAGATGCCCATCTTGGCTGGAGGTGGGTGGGTCCGCGCCCAACCCTGCTTATCAGCTCAGCTTTATCTGGCCCAGGAGCCGCTGGTAAATCATAGCCAGGGGCTTGGCTCTGGTCTTGTCAACACCAGGAGGCCGCCGGCCGCATGCCAGGAGGCCCAGGGATATTTCATTAAGTCGGACCCTGGTGCTGGAAATAAAACCCCCAATTAAACACTTCCCTGCCCGGAAACTGCAGCGGCGTCTGTAATCAAGCTAACAGCCGCCCTTCCACGTGGATGCAGGCTCTCAGGGCTGTGGAGAGCCGCTCATGAATCCATTAGCTCCTGCACCCTGGCAACAGCAGCGGCCAGCAAGGGCTACTAGGCCCCAGCTGACAGACCGGAGGGCTCAGATTCGGGGTGGGGCGTCCCAGGCCCTCCCCAGTGTAGTGGAATGAGGGTCAAAGGCAGGGCTGGAACTGAAAGCTATCAGCTTGGGTTGGGGGACAGGTGTAGTATGTCAGTCATGGCGCAGAAGAGCTCAGGTTCTGAACTACACAGACCCAAGTGCAAATCCTAGCTCTGCCCTCAACCAGCTATGGGACCTTGGGCAGACCTCGCTGGGCCTCAGTTTCCTCATCTGTAAAATGGGAACCGTAATGGCGTCCCAGGTATGTGGTGTGAGGATTAGGAGATAAAGCATGAGAAGTGCCTGGTGTGTAGGAGGCCTTTAAGACATGGTCACAGTAAAAGCCCTGCAGCTGCCCCCATCCCAGTTTGTCCAGAAAGCACTCCCCCAGTGAGACTGGGGCTGGGGCAGGACACCACCTCAGCCGGACTCCCTGGGGCAACGCCGGCCTGCCGGCCTGCCAAAAAAGCTCCTGGGCTTGATAAGACTCAAGGGAGGCACCTGTCAGAGTTTCTGAGAATTGTGAGTTATAGGCCATCTTAAAAGCCTTTTATGACTTTCCTATAATGAGAACTAAACTAACAAGCAGGTACAGATCAGGAGGGGGTGCCGCTAATGAGACCGGAATGATTTGTAACGAGCGCGGATCGGCTGTTTGTGGGTAAACGAGGCTGCTAGATGGCCCTCAGGCGGCAACGGGCTCTCAGCGGCCACTCAAGCCTTCTGGTTCACAAAGTCTTATTAATGCCAGGCATCTCCTCTGAACACGTTCCTTCCTTGAGTCATCTGCTTCTGCCCTCTGGGGTCCCAAATGCTGAGTTAGAGGGCTCAGAAGTCAAGGGTTTGACTGGCGTCCTGTCCCTGGATGTCGGGTGGCTCTGAGGCCCGAGGCCTGGCCCCAGCCCCATCTCCAAGGTGATGCCTGGCTGTCCTCCCCTCCCGGAGGGCCCTCCTTTCCCCCTTCTCCATCTCTCTGTTCTTTCAGACCTGGCGCTGATGCCCCCTCTCTCTGGAAGCCTCCCTGATGCCATACCCCAGGGAAAAGAGGGGGCTCTGACCTCCCTCAGCACCACTGCCTGAGGCGCTGAGCTGACCTCTTCAGCCCTGTGGTGAGGGGTCACCCCCTTTTCCTCAATGCACACACTCACACACTCCTTAGGTCTCACTGGCACCCCATCTCCTGACATGGACCTAACCCGAGTGTGTGGTCATTGTTTTGAATTTAATTCTTTCTGTGGTCACATATCCCTCTGCCCTGCCCTGCACCCCAGAAGACTGACCTGTGTGGACAGCATCGCTTGGGCTCCCTGCCCTCTACAAGTTTGCCCGGTGGGAGGCACAAGTAAAAGGTAGGAGGGCCGCTCTGTGGCCACAGCCCTGCTGGGTGGGCTCTCCATCACCACCACCTCCGGCTGTCATGGGGGCCCCAGAGCCCTGTGCGGGCTCCACTCAGGTCTAGGAATGCTAATGCTTCCTCCTCTTACAGTCCTTGGTGCTTTACACCTTCATGGCCCCTTAACCCTGCCCCACCTCGGCAAGTGTCCCCTCCGTTAAATTCTCTTCAGATTCTCAGCTGAGTGTGTTCCCTGCCACGACCCTGCCTACGACACCCCGGTCCTTCTCTTCACCCGTAACTGTGTCTTTTGGAGTGAAGTTTCTCCAAAGGCCATTCCCTTGATCAGCCCAAGAAACTCTAGCTCTGGCCCCTTACTGCTTCCACATGGCCTGGTGGGTGTCAGGGAAGCCCCTGGGGCCAGCCGCTGCCAAGGGGAGCAGCAGGACAAGCCGGAGCCGGTAATTATGCTGTGGGATCCAACGGTGCGTGGCTCTGCAGGTCCCTAACTCAGGGAGAGGAGAGAGAAAGGCAGAGCCAGTGATCCTGAGTGTCAGAAAACAGAGTGAATTAGCATGGTGAGTCAGGGGAGGGAATGGAGCCTGGCAGGGGGCCTGGGCAGCGGCCAGTATCTTCATGGAGAAAGCAATAAAACCGTGTTCGCTCATAAACGGGCACCACCAGGACCTATTTCCTGCTCAAATAAAATTAAAGGTGATGGATGGAGCCGCAAGGGGCAGGCAGAGCTGGGGGCAGCTTAGTGCTGAGTGATGGGCCCTGTCCGGGGCCTGGCTCCCTGGGGTCTAGAGGCCCAGCCCAGGCTGGCCAAGCAGCAGGTCCCAAACCTCTGGGAGGCAGGACAAGCCTGTGGATTTGGGGAGGTGGGGCAGATGAGTAGGATGGGTGGAAAAACTCAACAGCAGCCGCTTTTCAAGAACTTGCAACCCTCCCCGTACCATTATCACCTGACTTTATCCCATCTCCCAGGCGAGCGAGCTGAGGCACAAAGAGGTCCGGGCGTCTGTGGAGGCTCCCAGAGCCACTCAGAGCACGGACAAGAACTGTTAGATTGCAGGACTCAACGCTTTCATTTGTAGAGAGGGCAGGCAGCTCACTGCGGTTCCCTGGAGTGTGCCCAGCCAGCACACCCAGGCCACTCACCTGTCTTCACGCCCAGAGCCACACACCCAGGAACATACACATGCACACACACACGTGTGTGCACACTCAAGGGAGCCTGGTGTAGAAATTCCACCAATTCCAAACCAGATTCTGGAATGGATTCCTGGGTCTGCTACTCCCTAGCTTGTGAGCTTAGAAAAGGCACTTGGCATCTCTGTGCCTCAGTTTTCCCCCTCTGTAAAATGAGAGCATAATCAGAGTCCTTGTTCATGGGAGGATAAGTGAGTGTAGGGATATAAAGTGCTTACAACAACCACAGAAGTGCTGTGGGAGAGGCCACTGGTCCACTCTGCGTCTTACCAGGTGGGTGTCTCTCTCTAAGCCCTGGCTCTCCTTGCGCACCTTGGGGGGAGGTGGGTATACTGGGAAGACTGAGAAGGAAAGAACCTCCTCAACACCCCTCCCTGGGCTTCATCGGACATCAGTCCTTCATTCTGAGGGGACGTCTACCACCAGGCCTCGCCAGGGGCCCTGATGTTCCACCAAGGGGCCACCTCTTCCAGGAAGACCACTGGATTCCCACAGTATGACCTCATTCTCCCACTTGCTTCTGGGCTAGCTTCTGCCTGAAGGCTCCTTCAAGACACAGTGGTTAAGAGCACAGTCTGGGTTCAGATGGTGGGGCTACCATTTACATCATCTGAAGCAAGTGGTTTCCCCTTTCTGGGGCCTCAATTGCCTCATCTGTCCAACAAGCATAACCATGAGGTGGTTGTAAAGAGTCAACGGCGTACTCTGCTTTGAGGGCAAGACTCGGCACAACGTAGGTAGTCAGTAAATACTGGCTATTATTATTATGTGAGTGACTTTTCTCCTTTACTGAGAATTTGAGCTCCTTGAGGCAAGGGTGCTGGTCCCCTGTTAAACTCTCTGGTGCCCGAGACAGGTGGGTGGCAGTGGGGGTGCACTGGCTACCCCTCCAGTCGGAGCACCCCCTGCAGCCTCCGTAGGTCCCTGCATTCCAACGACATACCTCTCCCAGGGCAGGGTGTCCCTTGCAGGCAGGACTAGAGAGGGACGCCCACAGGCAGTGGGGGGGCGGGGAATGGGACGACATCACCACTGCCCTAATCTCTCATCTCATCTGTATTCATCTGACCAGTGGACTGCTGAGGAGTCCGGAGGTGGCCAGGCACCACTACGAGGTAGGTGGCTCCTACAAACACACGCACACACACATACACACACACACTCCCCAACCCTAGGATCTGTTCCTACCCAGTTCCCTTCCTGACTACTGGTTGGAGGGGGCTTACCTGTCTCTCTTAAGTCAAACCCCACACTTTCCCCCTCCCCTCCCACGCCAGCACAGGCCCTAGCCTAGGCTATACCTGAGGCTCCCCACAACCCCCTTCCAGGGAAAGACAGGCAGACAGATACCCATCAGGAGATCTAAAGACTTTCTGGGTCCTGAGTCCTGAGTCAGGCAGAAAGGCAGCAATGCTCCAGCTCCACGGCGGAGACAGGACTCACCACTGCTGGCCCAGGGCAGGTACCAGGGGCAGCTGACATTCACGAACGAGCCTGGCAGCCCGTCTGGCCAGCAGGCATACTCATCGAAGGTTCGATTGCAGAACAGCCCTGGGGACAGAAGAGAGAGTCTTTGAGTTCCTGCCTGGCCTGCTAGTGACACTCCTCACCACTCCCCGCTGTAGAGGCTGATGGGCCCAAACCTGTGCCCTGCTAAGCTCTGCTGGGCACTTACTGTATGCCCAGCACTTTTCCCACCTGGCAGGTACCGTGCAAGGGGACTCAGGCCCCGAGCAGCCGTGGAACTTGGAGCAAGTTACTTACTGTCCAGTTTCTCATCTGTGAAATGGGGTTGATCCTGAGCCCACAGGGACTTTTGGGGACCAACAGTGTTATGTCACATGGATCCCTGCACATGGTATGTAAGTGCTCTTAAAGTCTCCGTCTCAGGGGAGGGGGGAAACGGTAGCTCATGGGGCTAGAATAACCTGCCTGTAGTCACGGCGCTATGATCACAGGGCCAGGATTTGAACCTAGGCCCATCTGGCTCCAATCCTCTGCCCTTTAGACCACCCCACAAACTCCCCTGAAACAATGCTTCCTATAAATAAGTTCATTGGGCCTCCAGCCCCTGCACAGGCCAGGAAGTGTGAAGGAAGGCCAAGAATGGAAAGGCCAGGTCCCTGCTCCCAAGAGTAAGGAGGAATAAGACAGCACCCCAAGGCCTAGGGCCAATGTGGCATCCTAGAGAGGCAAACAATGCCCGGCCATGACTTGGGGAGTGGGGCTTCGAAGGCTCCAGGGACTCCCACCTGGACTCACCTGTGGCTGGAGGGGGAGCCTCAGTCAGGAATCGCTGGCACTGGCGTCGGTATTCTCGCCACTTCTGCACTGTCTCCGAGAGGGACACGGTGGCACCCTGTGCAGGGAGGGGAGAAATGGAGGCCCCTTGGGTCCAGCCAATCTCTCTTTTATCCCCTGCTCCCCACACTTGGTTTCATCATCTCCAGGGTACCTTAGAGCCCCAAGCTCCCTCAGGCACTGGCTATGTCCAAGAGGGGGACAGAGCAAGTCCTACCACAGAGGGGCTCCAGGTGGATATTTTTACATCTTTATCCCTCCCAATAGACAAGCGCATAGCTTGATGTGTAGGAAGTGGCCAGCAAATATCTACTGAAATGATGCTTTTGGGGAGTGAGTGGGTGACGGGGGAGGAGAGGGTGTCCATTCATGGTCTCCTCTGACTTCACTGAGAAGGCAGAGTTCCTGAGGCCCCAAGACTTCATGATTGCCACAGACTCCTTTCCCAGTGCCCAGTCAGCCTGCCTCCAAGGTTGCTGCACTTTCAAACATTCCAGCAGGGGACATGCCGGCCCAGAGTGGGAGAGGAGCTCAGTCAAAGCCAAATAGTCCCCCAAGGAGCTGAGCCTGGTAAGGCTACATCATTAATATCTCTCCTGAAATACACAGATTTTATCTGGGAGGCCACAGGACCTCCCGCCGCCCCCCCCCCCCCCCCCCCGCATTGTCCCTTTCTAATGTAACAATAGAGTTCAAATACTCAGCTCAGCTTCACCACCTGAAGAAGTCCTGAGGACATGGGGTCAGAAAAGTACCAGAAAAAGGAGCTCAGGCTTGCGACGGGATGGGTCCCCCTATCTGCGAGGAAGGGGGACATGAACCTCAAGTTTTAGATAAGGTAGACACAACAGACTTTTTAGCACAGAGACCCAAGCAGACCCACCCACATGAGAAATGACCCTTCTGAGAAAAAAAAGAAATTTTTGTTCACTTCTTTTTTTTTTTTAAATATTTTATTTATCTGACAGACAGAAATCACAAGTAGGCAGAGAGGCAGGCAGAGAGAGAGGGGGAAGGCAGGCTCCCTGCTGAGCAGAGAGCCCGATGCTTGGCTCGATCCCAGGACCCTGGGATCATGACCTGAGCCGAAGGCAGAGACTTTAACACACTGAGCCACCCAGGCGCCCCTCTTCACTTCTTTAAGATAGGTCCAGGGACGGTGCTCCTTTTTTCTTTGTATTTTTTTCTTGAATAGGCTTAAGATTCTAAATACTCCTCATCTGGAGACTGCAGATGCTGAAATGACCAGGGAGCCCCTTGTACAAAATTTAAGGTTCATACATAATTGAAAACAAAATTTTGCTTTTTGAAATCACAAAAATATACACGTGTGCTGAAATCAAAATAGCTACGTTTTAGAAGCTTGTACCCTTGACTTGGTGGTGGTGCCCTAAAGCACATGCTGGATCTGGTTTTGGGTAATCTTGCCCTGGTTTAAGCTGAGTCCTGGCTTATAGGACACCTCCCACAAAGACACGGGTTGTCCTGTGCTCATCCCTGCCCACAGTGGAAGCTCCTGGAAGGGGACCAGGCTTGCTAGAGCCCCAGCCATGTTTTAGGAGTTAGTGTGCTGAGGCTACAAGTTTGTCACCTGAAGGAGCTCTTCTGAGGGCAAACAAAAGTGACTTGTTTTAAAAAACAAATGAAAGAACAAGGAATAAAACACAGTAGTGAAGGCAGTGTCTTGATTTTTAGCTACAGCGAAAAGGTCAGCAGAATTTTCACTACAGCCAGTCCTGGTGAATCAACCCCACTCCCCACCCCTTTTCCTTCTATCCCCACCCCTGGACCCCCAACACAGCAGCTGGTGGTAAAAGGGCAGAAAGACTGGGAAGAAATTCTCCTTGATCTCCCTTTCTAGAAGGAAAGCAGGAAGGAAGCAAGTTCATGGTCACAGCTGAGAAATGGGGCAGGTGGGTCTGTGTCAGGGAGTGGGGAAAAGGAAGCCGATGGAAACCGGAAGTCTCAGGGTATGGATAGGAATGAGGGTAAAGGATAAGGACAGCACCATGATGGCGAACCTGGTCACAAACACTCCAGGGCGTTTCAAGACAGAGGGAGCCCTGTCACCTGCTCTGAGCAGAGCTTCTGATATAAAACTATCTTCAGACTAAGATTCCCTGAGGGCAAGACTGTATCTCCCCCACTTCACACTGGGGCTCCCCACTCAGACTGGGGCTCCCTGAGGGTAGGGCTGTGTCTTCCCTCAGACTGGGGCTCCCTGAGTGCAGGACTATGTCTCCCCCTCAGACTGGGGCTCCCTGAGGGCAGAGAATATCTCTCCCCTGAGAGAGAGAGCTCCCTGACAATCTGGGTCCTCTGTCTTCTTCCCACACGAGCCCAGGGTCTCCACAAACTCCTCACTGCACTTTTCCCTCCCCCTCCCTCCCCCCACTGCACATATAGCACAAACTACCAAGACCTCTGACCTCTCCCCCATCTGGTGTTTATGGAAGTCATATTGTGCCAGGCTCGGGAGGTAATGAGAATGAGGGAGATGGGAACACATAGAGGAAAGGCAGAGCCCTAGCCTAAAACAGTCCCAAGCTACTTGGGCGTGGGTCAGGTCAAGGGCTTAGAAGGACATCACAGAGAAAGCAGGGGTGAAAGTGCTCAGGGGGTGGTTGGGGCCAGGTTCAGTGTAGACTCAGTTCTAGGGGACTCTGGGGACTGTGAGCTGAAGAAGACACTGGGCTAGCAAGATTGGAGGGTGGGCATTTCAGCAGGATGGCCCAGCAGGGACCAAAATGTAAAGGTGGGGACAGTTCCTGTCAGCAGAGAAAGGCCTTGGACCGGTGTTCCAAAGAAATTTCTGGGCCAGGGAGAGCAGGGACCAGGACTGGGTAGATATGAGACTCTGGTCTGGGACAAGGCTGGTGACCAGCAGTCAGCAGGGCCCAAGTGCTCAGGTGAACCCAGTAAGACCTTGGAGGGTGAACAGCCCTGGCTTTGGGCTCAGATCCAGGCCCCGCCCTGACTCCCCCACAGATTAAGTTTGTTACCCTGTGCAAGAGTTTTAACTTCTAGCCTCAGCTTAGATGTGTGCAAAATGGGAATAATAGTCGTCCCTACCTAGGGTTGTTGTGAGAATTAAAAGTGAGTTCATGCTTAGAAGGGCCCCTGGCCCATGAAAAATGTACAGCCAATGCAGCCCTTCTCAGGACTTCTGCTGTTTACAAGAGAAGGGAAAGACAGAGCAGACAGGGCAGCCTGGCCTCCGGGGGAGTCTGGGCGCTACCTCTCCCTCACTTCCAGGATTAGCAATCTTCCAGGAGAAAATGAACACATTTTCCTGCCAAGGACCAGTCATTCTGTTTAGTGTGCGGCAGCTTCCAGCCGCAAACCCATGCGGGGAGGCTCAGGACTCGACGTCCATGGGCAGGAAAGCGTGAGAAACGGCAGGCCCTGTCCCGCAGCCCCCAGCCCCATTTCACCCTCCTCTGGCACTAGTCCCCGCTCCAAGACTGATGAAGAGGAGCTGCAGGTGCTGCTGATGGGAAGGACACGGTCATGGAGATGGCAGGGATGGTCCAGAGAAGAGGGCAGAGGTGAGGGCTATGGGGCCGGGTGAGGGCAGCTTGGAAGGTTTTAGAATCCAGACTTACCAGGCTTTGTGAGATATCTCTGAAGCAGATGAGGGGATAAAATGGAGACAATTCCCAGTGGAAGTTATAATAAGGAGGGGCATCTCTCAGATTCAGGAGTTTCGGGAGGAAGCAGGAGGTGAGAAAGAGGATGCCAGGAGGGAGTGGGGTGCTGGAGAGAGCACTGGACAGAGAGCCACAAGTCCTGGGTTTAAAATCCCAGTTCTGGCTGTTAATGTGGGATTGACAGGATTCACTTTAATCCTTTGGGGCCTCAGTTTCCTCATCTATAAAATGGGCATATTGTTCTTCCCAAAGAGTTACTGTACAGATCCAGCAACATAAAGGAGGTGAATATCTTTTTGAATTTTCCAGCCCTGTACCGGTGGGCAGCGATAGAAGGAAAGGCAGTCAGGGAAGGATGAAGATGGAGTGACTGCTCTCGAGGTGACGGAGTCTTCCCTTCTCCCCGGGAAGGCACTCGGTCTCCAAAGACTGGGTGCCAACCTAAAAAAATTCCTCCTCCAGTTTTGTTTCTCAGTGTGAATTAAGTTCCTTCCTTTTCTGGGAGCCTTTTTGAATGAGGGAAGGAGGAACAAGACCTTGGCCTCTCTGGGCCACCAAGGTGGGAAAAATGGGAGAGGACCCCAAAGGAGAAAGAGAGATCCACAAGACAACTCTGGGACGCCCCAAATGATGCGGCCCCTACCGTCCCCAGCAGTTCCACCCCACACCCCCAGCCTCCTTCCTCTCCGTCCACCTCCCATTGCCCAAACCATCACCCTGGCCCCTGTGCCCAGGAAGGGTGGGGCTGCCAACCCCTGGCTCCTTGACCTCATTATTTTTTTTTCTTTGGGCTCCAGATACATGAGCAGAGGGCAGGGAAAAGAAAACTGACCCATAGTGTGATATGCTCGGGAACTCTCACACAGATATACTGTCACACACATTATCATGCACACCGCTGAGCACATGCTTACATGACAGCCTCCCCCCTCCACACACACACACACACACACACAGGTTGTCAGGCACACACTCACATGCTGAGACACTGCCCCCAACACACGCATGCGCACACACACACTTCTTGACTGACATATACTCAACCCACACGGTCACACACACGTACACAGAGAAACACACGTTCTGTCATAACCACACTCTCTCTCACCCACATGCTGGCACATCCCAGCAGACACCCATTTACACAAAAATCTCTGTCTCTCACACACACACATATAGACCTTCCCATAGACACGGTATCACACATGGGGTTGCAAACACATATACACTGTTGGACACACAATTACACACTGAGATGTTTCACACACGGTGACTCACACACCAACGGATTGCCACACACAGGATCACACACACGTACACACAGAAACAGGGGTTCATAAAACCCACACCCTCCTCCCCCTGGTCTCTCACTTTCCGTGTCTCTCTACCTGTCTCTATCTCTGTATTTCTGCCTCTCTATCATACACACACACACACACACACACACACACACACACACACACTCACATACACACCCAGATGAATCTGCCTAGGGCCAGGCTGCAGCTAAGGAAGGGCCTGTTTTTCCTCAGAGCAAGGAATTGGAGGGCAGGATGTGGTTTCTTGGTGGCTCCTGTCCCAGCCCCCACCTGGGATCTGTGTCCGGGAGGGAGCCCAGCTCAGAACAAAGTCCACGCTGACCACTGTGCACCCCGGACTCCCTCCACCCTTCACTAGAATGCGGAGGCTCAGGCCTCCCACAGCCCTAGGCTGCCCTGAAGAAGGTTTCCGGATTCTGGAGGACAAATGGGTTAGCTCCCCCATGTGCCTAAAGCTGCCATTTCAGGGTTCCAGTAGCTCAGTCCTCTCCATAACTTTTTGTAGTAGAGGTTGAGATTCCTGCTTACGGACAAGGACACAGGTTCGGGATGGTCATTGTCCTACCAAAGATCACCAGCTAAGAGCAGACCTAAGATTTGAACCCATGTTTGGCTGGTTCTCATTTTGGGTGTCAGAGGCTTGCCTGTCTCCTCATAAACCAGCTCCCTTACAGGGGTCCTGGGGAGGTAAGGAATAGGGGAAGGGGTGGTCCTTTCAGCAACAGTGAAGGAGTGGCCTAGGCCCCCTTCTTTAGAGGTCAATTTGGCCATCCACCTGCCTGCAAGGAAGCCACTTCCAGCCTAGCCACATCTGACAGTGGACAGCTTACTCTGTGTTCTTCCTTCCAAGAAGAAGGATTGAGGCACCAGCCCAGCCTCTCACCTGTTTTTCTCTGTGTCTGAGTACCCCTAGTCTTGCTGACCTCATGAACAGAAAACCGAAAGCAAAATTCACCCATTTCTAGAGTGTTCTACATGGGCATAAGGTTGTGTCACAGGACTGCAGTCTAACCTCAAAGCCCCTTTGCTCAGATTTCTGTGTGACCAGGGAGACTCAGTCCCTCTGCCCCCCCAACCCCCACCCCCGCAACAAGAACAACCCTGGAAAGTTCCATCTCCTTGCTCAGAGCCTAGCTCCTCCTGTCCTGCTCTGCCCTCCCAGGCCTGTTAGGGCTCCAAGATAGTTGGCTTTTGCACTGACCCAGGGCTGAGGAGTGAGGGGATCAGAAGTAAGGGCAGGTTCAAGGAACCAGATTCCTCTGGGAAAAGGAATTTTGGGGAGAAGACAGGCAGCCTCCAGAACCTCCCCTCCTCCCTCAGTCCAAACCAGGTCTGCGAACCTGCCCGGAGCAGGATGAGAGGTGGCCGGAGGGCTTTCCACCTCCATCCAGTCCCAGTCCCAGATGAGCCCAAGGGGACGTCATGCTAATGTGTCTGCAGTCCTAGCTCCTGAGAGATGTCAAGTACACCAGGGGAGTCAAGGCCTGGCTGAGGGACTGTGGGAAAGTGCTGGGGAAGCCAGGGTGTCTCCTGTGGTTAGGGTCAGTAGCTGGGCCGGGGGACAGATAGAGGGAAGGAATGAGTCCGGAAAAGAATTTGGGGTTGGGGGGGCTGAAATGGGCTGGCACATCTGTCCACATCTGGTTTCTCAGCCAGGCTCAAGTCAGCCTTTACCAAGGCAATGGCCCCTCACCATGTCCCCCACCTGTGCTGGGACAAATTCCAAGGCCTGTACTGCTCCACTCCCCAAAGCTCTCAGTTCTTCAGGTCTGGGGGTAGGAACCAGAGGCAGCAGGAAGAGATCTTTCCCTTGACACCAGACAGGCCGCCCAAGCCTGCGCCTCCTCTCTGCTCTAGCATCTCACAACATCTCTGGACAACTCCCCACTCTGCCAGCAGGCTGGCTACAGCCCCCAGCCCAGGAACCTGCAGACAGGAAAGGCAGGGAGGGCAATGAGAGCTGCAGAGGGGTCTATCTGTGGTCTGCTCCCCAGTGGCATCCACGGGACCAAGGTGTCTCTGCGTGTCCCAGTGTGCATTCTGGTATATGCTGTCAACCAGGTTAGTCAGAATGGGGGGTCACACAAGTGTGTAAGGGGGACCCGGCTGCTCCCAGAGGCGCTGGGAGCCTCCTTACGTGTTTGCCGCAGGGGCTGGGGGAGGGGGCACTCAAGTTCCATCTAGGAGGTCAGAAAGAAGGACAACCAGCTGCCACCGCAGGGTCCCTGGGGCTATGAGTCAAAGGCTGTGCTGGGGGGCTAGTGAGGGGGTAATGGAGCTGGGTGTCCATACCCTGGCCCTCTCCGTCTTCCCGGAGCCATTTGGGGTCTTTGACGAGCGACAGGGGTGGGCTAGGGGCAGGCACCGCGGGAAGGGCTCAGGGACGTGGTGGGAGAGGTGAGGTCAGGGAAGGGGGCGAGCCAGGGCCGTGCCAGGGCCACGGGCACGAGTCTGCAAGGAGCATGAGTTGGGAAAGTGGTCTGGGAAGATGCGGCGCAGAAGTCAGCGCAGGGCGGCTGCGGGGCAGCTGGTGGCCTGGTTGGGGGTGGGGTGCAGGGGCAGCGAGGGAGGGGGCGCGGCCGCCGTCCGAGCCCCCGGCTCAGGGCGCCCAACTCTCCAGTGCCAACTCCCCCCCAGGGCTTCGGTTCCCTCCGCCTGCGGTCGCGGAGTTTCGCTCAAGTCCCGGCCACCCCTGCCGGGACCCGGCGCCCGCAGCCCTCAGGGCCCCCCGCCTTCTCCCCCACCCCCGGGGGCCAAGAGTCTCACCTGGGGGCGCGGGCCGACCCTGCCCACCGCCCCGAGCAGCAGCAGCGCCAGGCAGAGTGGGCTGGGGGCGCGAGCCATGGCGGGGCGCTCAGGACCGGGCCATTGCTGCCACCTGCGGAACCGCGCGCGGGCGACTGATCCCGGGCGGCCGGCGGCGCCGGGGGAGGAGCCGACGCGGGGCCGCCCCGCGGGCGGGAGGGGCCGGCGGGGTCCCGCGTTTTCCGCCCCCGCCGCCGGGGGCCTCCTCCACCTCTCACCTGTCGGTCCCTGGCCGCCAGCACCCGGCGCTGCGCTCTGGGCGAGGACCGGTCGAGCTGAGAAGCGCAGGAGCCTGCCACCAGCACCCCGCGCCGCGGGTGCCCTCGTTCCCCCAACCCCCGTGCCCCCAGCCTCTCCCAGGTTCCCCCAAGTTCCTCTGCTAAGAAAAGCCAGACCCCCCCCCACCCCCACCCCACAATTCAGGCTGAAGAAACTGAGCCTAGACCAGAGCGTGGGACTTGTCCAAGGTCACACTACCCGTAAGACCCCTCCCGTTTCCGGTTACTTTCGTGTAACCCCAAGAGCTGCTAGTGACTAGTAAAAGAAAGAGTCGCCTAGCGGGGTTATCCAGTCCCAAGACCTCCCCTCATTCCCCACCTCGATCCTGCGGGTCGCCCCGGGAGAGCTAAGGTTGGGAGAAGAGCGGAGAGAGACCAGGACAAATGGATCGGTGGAGCCCTTAGTTGAGGGTCTAGAGTTTTCCTCCCACTCCTGCAGCCCCCACGGCCCCTGTTCTGAATCACTAGGCTCTTAGAACCGTGTGTCCCTGGGCCAACGTGGGCCCATGGCTGTTCTCTGTGCCTCCTGTATCTTTGTCACCCGCTTTGTAGGGACTCTGTATTTTACCTGCCTTTAGATCCACCCCTCATCCCCCAAGACAGTGCGGGCAGGGGTTGGGGGAGAGGCGGGTGGTGCACAGGCTACCTTCAGATTCCCTTCTTACAGCCAGGCTGCGGAAGACTGTGCAGACTTTACTTCCCTGATGTCCTTAAGGAGTAGGGGTGGGAAGAGGGGATTGCCCCAGCCCCAAAAGAACTTTGATGTCACTGTTGAGAAGGAGGGTGGCAGCAGCACGCAGTCCTGGACTCACCATAGGGGGGGATGTCTGGAGCATCCCAAAGGGAAAGAGAGTCTGTGAGAGTAACTGCTGCTCTGGGAGAAAAAACTTCTGGAAGCCCTGAGGGGAGTTGGCAGGGATAGGGGTGAAGAAGGGGAAGGGGGGCGGAGACAGCCAGTGGGAGGAGTCAGGGGCTTCCTTTCCACCAGAGGGATCATCCACTCCAGCAAGCTCTACTTCCACTACCTGGAGTCATGTCTTCCCTCCCCTGATCAGAAGGCAGTCTACAGTCTCTTGGGATTATGAGCCTGTTCAGCTACACTCGAAAG
Organism: Meles meles; assembly: GCF_922984935.1. Classification (NCBI taxonomy): domain Eukaryota; kingdom Metazoa; phylum Chordata; class Mammalia; order Carnivora; family Mustelidae; genus Meles; species Meles meles. Next base: position 87,749,685 of record NC_060070.1, on the reverse strand, counting down.
AAAACCCCAGATAGCAATGGTGTAACCAAGGGTTCCCATATACAAGACCAGAGGTTCACCCTAGGGCTGGAGCAGTGGCTCCCTGATCATTAGGGTTCCCCTGTTCTAACTTCCACCATTCTCGCGGCCCAAGCCTTCCACTAAAAGATCCAAGGGGGTTGCTTCAGCTCCCACCATGATATCCAAATTCCAGCCAGCCCAAAGGAGAAAGGGGAGGAGGAGGGGTGTGCCTCCATGGTAAGGGCACATCCTGAAAGTGGCAATTGTCAGTTCTGTACCCATTGGTCCGCACCCATTTTTTTAAAAAAAGTTTTTGATTTATTTATTTGAGATAGAGAGCATGGTGGGGGGAGCAGAGGGAGAAGCAGACTCACCGTTGGGCAGAGAGAGCACCTCACCCGGCTCCATGCCAGGACCCTGGGATCATGACCTGAGCCAAAGGCAGTTGCTTAACCAACTGAGCCACTCAGGTGCTCCCATTGGTCAGAATTTAGATGCATGGGGCAGTCCTAGCTATACAGGGGGTTGGGGAAAGCTCCCTTTGTCCCAGGCAGTCACTGGCAAGGTTAAAATTTGGGGTTTGTATTGCTCTAGAAGAAGACAAAATTAGATATAGATACATAGACGATATAGATGTCGATACAGATGCAGGGAAACAACATGCCGGCTCTGCTGCACCAGGGTGGGGGACTGTGGAGAAGAGGAGGCTAGAGAAGGTATTCAGACAGAAGTAGACATGTGCCATGAATTTCTCAGCCTCCAAATCACATTTATTCAATAGATATTTAATAATCTTGAACACCTTGTTATGTGCCGGACACTGAACTCGGTCCCAGGGAGAAAGTGGCGATGCTGCCTCTACCCTCAGGAAGATTCTACTCTGTGCAGAAGAGAGACATTCAACAATTATTGGAGCCATTTCTCTTACAGTCACAAGGGTGACCAGCACTGCTGTGATAAGCAGGTGCCTTTGTGCCCACTAGGAGCCCCTAGGAACAGCTCTCAAACAGCTCTAGATGGACGGAGATGGATGGATAGCTACCCCAGCTCCTCTCCCTGGGTTGGGACACCTTGGAGGAGTGTTCCAGGCTCTCAGGATTCCCCGTGCAGTGGAGGCCCTGCCATCCACAGCTGCCTTCCCTGGCCTGCCCTGTGTTCCCACAGTAGGGCACTAGCGCTGCCTGGGGACACCTCCCAGATAAAAATAAACTACCTGTCCTTAAATCTTCATCTCGGGCTCTGCTTCTGGGAGAGCCCAGCTGAAGTCAGTGGGCACAGGGAAGTCTGCAGGGATGGAGGTGGCCCCCTGAGCCCAGAGACATTTGGGTGGCAGGTTGCTGACCTCTCCCAGAGGTCCAAAGCCTCTGAGGTTTCCCTGATGCTACCTCTCATCGCCGCACGTCCTGCTGTGGCTCCCTGGGTTATAATTGCCTCCTTCTTACTAGACTGGGGATCCGAGAGCCAGCATTCTACTGCAGCACAGCCAACCGAGTGGCGGCTGGGTGTGCACAGACCTTGCTGGTTCTGTCTCCGGGTATGATGGATGCTACTGGGCACCGTGCCCCGGTTCTTCTGTGGAAGGGCCCTGCAGCTGCTGGGAGGTTGTATGTTGGACATTTGCGAAGATTTGTGTCCTGAACTTTTAAGTAAGTGTCAAGGTGAGTCCAAGGTCTGATTCATTCATTCATTTATCTCTCTTCCTTCCTTCCCTTCCTTCCTTCCTTCCTCTTTTTCTTTTCCTTTCTTTTCTCTCTTTCCTTTCTTTTCTTTCTTTCTTTCTCCCTAACAAGTTGACATCTTTCCCTTCCTCCTTATCCCATCTCCAGAGGATTCGCTTTCTCATAACCCTTATCTGACCTTGTCCCTGAGTCCGTCACTGGGTCCCTATCACCTAGGACCAGGTTCTTAAAACTCTTAGTATCTAAGAAGCCTTCTTACGGCTGCCCCCAGCTTACCTCCCAACTGGATTTCTTGCAAGTGCCTCCTTTGCACGTGCAATTCCTTCTGTATGAGTGTCCTCACTTACCTCGCCTGCCTGAGCTCCTACTCATGCTTCACGACCTACTCAGGCAGCCTCCTCTCTAAGAAACGTCTCCTCAACCCTGCCCTTCAGTGCTCCTTCAAGACAGCCTAGGTGCTTTTGTCAGTGGCAAGAGCCCTGGAAGTCTCCCAGAAATCCCTGGAAGGATTCCCCAACTTCTGCCCACCCTTGGAGCCTCAGTAAAGGAGTCACCCCCACCAGGAAGTTTTCCATAATCCCGCACACCTAATTCCTCAGGGCCCCAGGACCTTGTGCATATGGCCATCTGGGTATTTCAAACGCTCTTGAATGTTTGCTGGTTACTTTCTCAGTTTCCTCATTGACTCAGAGTCCCTTAAGGGCAGAGGCCTTGTTTTACTAATTGTAATACCCCACAACACCCAGCACAGTGTTTAATATGGTGACTCTGTTTAAAATAAGAAATGGAATGAATTGAAGCACTTACCATGTTCTATCACTGTCCATATGTGTTTCCCTTGTTAGACAGTGGGCTCCTTGAGGGAAGGAATCTCTCATTGTTCATCTCTGGGTATCCAGCATTAGTACAGGCCCTGGCACATAGTAGGTGCTCAATAATGTTTTTTGCATTAGGAGTGTGTCAATCCAAGTGTCCAGTGAGATGTCTGGCACATAGTAGGTGCTCAGAAATTTCTCAGAAGAAAGATGGGCTGGTTCGGAGGACAGATTAGGTCCTGGGGAGTACAGTCCTCTCCTCTGTCTACACTGTTATCAGCCTCCCTCCCAGGTCCTGCTATGGTCTGAATGTTTGCGTCCTCCCCCCTAATTCACATGTTGCAATCCTAACCCCCAAGGTGGTGATTATGGCGGTGGGAAGTTTGGGAGGCGATGAACTCATGATAGCAGAGTTATCATGAAGGATTGGTGCCCTTATAAAAGAGACCCCAGAGAAGTCCTTCCCGCAGCTGCCACCATGCGAGGACGCAGAGAGAAAGCCGCCATCAGTGAACCAGGAAGCAGGTTTTCACCACACACCAGATCTACCAGTGCCATGATCTTGAACTTCCAGCCTTTAGAACTGTAACAAGTAAATGCTTATTTATAAGCACAAAGTCTATGCTATTTTGTTATGGCAGCCCAAATGGACTAAGGCTCCCTAGAACAGAGGGCAGGATGAGCTACCAAAGAACAGAGATTTGAACAGGTGGACTAGTCTGTTAAACTAACAAAACCCATGAACAACAACAGTAGCTACCACTTAGGGAGTTGCTGGCAGCACTGAGCCAGGTGCTGCTGGTTGCTTAGTGCCCTGATCTCCTCAAGTATTATGAGCAGGTACGATTATACCCATTTTATGGAGAAGGAGACTGAGGCTTCAGAATGAAAATTGAGTTGCTCATAGAGAGGGGCTGACATTCACCCCCAGGTTCCCTGCCCCCAAAGCCAGTACAGCAGCTCTGATGAGGAATCGCAGAGGGGGGCAGGCTTCACCTCTGCCAGCCTGTCTTCGGAGTACCTCCCCTTGGCTCCTTCCTCCGTACCCCTGAGCTCCAGGTCCTGCTCCTTACCTCCACGCCCAAAGCTTCTCCTGCGACCCTAAAGGATGGCCCCATCAGCTTTTACAAAGAAAGCTTGGTTTTCAGATCCCCTTCAGAATGGGACTGGGAGCAACTGGGAGCCCCAGAGGAAAAGATGCAGCAAGGTTCTTTCCTATGGAAACAGACTTGGGAGCAGGCCACCCCACCCTTTGTCCTTGGCTGTGGAAAAACCTCTCCTTAGTAGGAAGACCTGGCCAGTGGGCAGGGCAGAATCTTGCAGCTTGGGGGAGGCAGAGAGGAAGGGAGGGGGACTGAGGAAAACTGCTAAAAGGACAGGTGTCTCTTGCCCTTATAGTTCAGTTCCTCTCTGAGCTCCCAGTTCCTTATTTTCCAAAGCTCAAAACTACCTCTCCTCTGGGGGGTCCAGATGAGGAAAGAGCCAACATATTTTAGCATAATAGAAATACACACACCTCCACACCAATCTTAGAGCCTGTCGGTCTCGGGTTCAAATCCAACAAATCCAATCTCAGCTGCTCCCTGAACACCTCCCTGAGCCTTGGTCTGACAGTCTGTAGAAGGAGGATGATAATGAAGACGGCCATTCCCTGAGTCCTTGCCTCAAGCCAGGCACTGATCCAGGAGCCATGTGAGTGTGACTCCATTTTAATGCTCACCACTGCCCCCAGCCTGGCCATTGCCAGTAGAGTCTGAAGATCCGCTGGCCGAGGGAAGAAAGCAGAGACGGAGGGAGCGGGCCCAGGAGTCCTCCTTCTGCTGGAGCCGGGAGAACCTGGTTGCCGGCCACAACAGAGGCAAGAGTGGAGGAGTGTGTCTGTCCCCGGAGGTTGCCCCTGCCAGCAAGGGTTCTGTGCCCCCGCCTCTTGCTTCTCTTCTGCCCGTCCCTGTGCAGGGAGCAGCCCTGGGTTGTGAAGTGGGATCATTTTTATGCCCCGCTTGACCTCTTCAGACCCTAAAGCACAAAGCAGTGGAGTAACTGGCCCAAGAGGACTCCGGATAGCCAAGGTAGCCTGGATGTGACCCTCCCAGACCCCGTGCCCTACCTATACAACCCACATTCACCACCTTGCAGAACTGTTGGGCCATCAGAAACCCTGCTTGCCCAGAACCTGGCATAAACAAGTTCTCCGTAAATGGCAGCATTAACACCCCTCTTATTCCCCACGGCCCTCCCATCTCCCCCCGTCACATCAGCTGGGCCAGGTCTCAGCACGGCAGCAGGAACAGATGCTAGCGTCCAGGGTCTCCAGCTTTGGACATTCCTTCCTGGTCCAAAGGGCTCCAGCCTGATTCCCCAGGTCTGGGGGAGGGAGGAGGCTGGCTGAACCAAAGAGGCCCTGCCCCCACCCCCCAACCAGGCCACACTCTCGCTATCCCCCCACCCCTGCCCCCACCACTCACCAATCCAGCCAAATTTCCCAGGTGCTGGGTCCTGTCCGGGTCTGGGCAGTCAGCTGGGGAGGATTTACAGTCTCTCAGGCTACAGTGATTATTGCCCTCCTGGGTGAATGCAGCTCTATTTCCAAAGGGCCAGGGCATTGTTTTCCTAACTGACTCCTCTATTGAGAAAGTAGTCAGTGGGATCGTTCCTACTTTACAGAGAGGGAAATTGAATCCCGCAAAGGTCAGGGGATTTGCTTGAGGTCATTTAACCAGATGTTGGCAGGGTCTGTGCTCCTCTGGACCAGAGAATAGAACAAAAAGAGGAAGAGGACAGCAAAGTTCCATTCTCTTCTCCAAATGGGAATTCTGGCAAGAAATGATGGGTCTCCCTACATCTCCTCTGGGAGGAATTTGGGTCAGCAGTGAGGAGAGGTGAGAGAAAACCCTGGGGAGGGAGAGAATCAAAGCGAGGGAGGCAGGTGTTGTCCAAAGAGCCTTCTATTCTTTTCCTTTTGACAAGAAGCTTACGTTGCAGAGCTGGTTGAATGCTCCCCAAATCTGGGCACATAGCTTGTGTTGGTTTCCTGCGGCTGCTGTATAATAAAGTCCCCGCAAACCAGGGGGCTTACACAATAGACATTTATTGCCTCGCAGTCCTGGGGGCTTGAAGTCCAAAATCATGACGTTGGCCGAGGGCTGAGAGAATCTGTTCCAGGCCTCTCTCCTAGCTTCTGGTAGCCTTAGGTAGTCCTTGGCTCATAGACCACATTCTCCCTTTGTCTTTACATTATTTTCCCTCTGTATCTATCTGTCCCCAAATTTCCCTGTTGTGTACAAGGCCAGTCTATTGGATTAGGATCCTAATGACCTCATTTTAACTTGATTACCTCTGTAAAGACCTTATTTCCAAACAAGGTCACATTCTAAGGTACTGAGAGCCAAGACTCCAAGATCCCTTTCTTTGGGGGAGGGGGTCATGATTCAACCCATGACACAGCAAGACCACATTTTCCAGTGTCCCTTGATTAGCTGCCATTAGTATGGCCAGTGGAATGTGGAGGAGGTAGGATAGGGCCCCTCCAGGCTGGGGCCATTCAACTTCCCGCACGATCCTTCACACCCTCTCCCCCTCCACCTGCCAGCCGGTACAAGTGATCCAGGGGAGAACTCTAAGGCTCCAGGGGACAGTAGAACCAGAAACAGGGAGCTTGGGTCCCTAAGTGCCTGTCTGGAGCAATTTCCTGCTGACCTGCCTTGTATCGTATCATGTTAACGCCGCTGAGATTCAGGAACTGTTTGTCTCTGCGGTTAGCTCATCCTGACACCCACGGGTGGCACCTGTACTTAGTCTGTGTGGGACAGGGAGAGTTAGTCCAAGCAGAGGTCTTGTGAAGGCCGCCTCGGCGGCTGCAGTTAGGTGAATGAGACTCCGTGCTTCAGGCCCATCTCTGCTCTTCTGTTCCCCTCACCATTGTCCGTGGGCGGCAGCATCAGAATGGGGATTCTGGGTCTGTGTGGCTGGGCTTCCTGGGCCTGGGAGCAGGCGCATTTGGTCTTATCCACCTGGCTCCTCTCTACCCCTCATCCCTGCTGTTTCCACCTGTCTGCCTTCTTCTCTGGAAAGAAGGTGGGGGACCTGGGAGGGGTTAGTTGTGACAGAGCCCACACTGTCCATTCACAGAATTAAAGCGCTGCAGGAAAAGAGGAAATGTGCCAAATTTCACACATTTGGAAAGCAAATAAAAAAGAAGCACCACGTGGGCCTTCTTACTGTCACCTTTCAGCGCCTCTGTCATGGCCAAGAAACCCACTGTGACCAAGATGAGAAATGAAACCAACATCAGCCTGAATCTAAAATAAGGGGTGTCCTCAGACTAACATGCTGACCAGCCCACCAGTGCACAGTTTTCTTCTTAGAAACTCTCACCAGCTGTTCCCCCTGGGGCATTCTTCAGACCAGCCCATCACAGGCCTCACTGCTCAGCATGGAGGCCAGGAGCTGGGGTCAGGAAACTGTCCCTGCTCGTCAGGAACCAGGATTGCCTTCAGTGCTGAGTCAAGGTCAATGTAAAGCTTCGTCAGAGTCCCCTAGAGCATGGAAATACAAGCACGTGGGACAGGTGGGACCCCTGGGAACAGACTGACTCTTCTCCCAGAGCCTTCTGGAGCTCACTTTCACTATGTACTCAGGCTGGACAAACACCTCCCTTCGTTCTGCATAAAAGGCAGGTGACAACCCATTTACTCATTTCTCCTAAACAAAAGGAAACAAACACAAAACAAAATCTGACTCTTCCTAGCAACCTGCCCCTCCATGCCCTGACTCTCTGAATGTAGACTCAGTGGTCATCTCTGGCTGCCTAGGACCTCAAGGGTCACATCTGGGGTCCAGCCTGAGGCATCAGCAGTCATATAGGACTGACCTTGCAGTTGTCTCCTAGACTTCCGCAGCCCAAAAGTTTCTGTTCCCATTTTGGATCAAGTCCTGGCTGACTTGTGACCTGATACTGCTTCAGAATTCCAGACTGGCAAATGGTTAGGGGAAGCTCAGAGTCACCTTCTGTTGTTGTGGTCTGACCCCCCAGACCTGACCTCTAGTGGACCTGTGGCTTTGCCCAGCAATTGACATTTTCCAAGGACCCAATCTTTCCCCTCTCAAATCCAGCTCAAGAGTCACTTCCTTCCCTGTTCTGAAAGCCCTCATCCCCAATGCACTCAGCAATGCTCTGGTTTCTGGATCATTTGCCAAACGAGATGGCAAACAAAGCTGATAGAGCCACCTAGCACCTAATGACTCAAATGTCCGAACCCCCACCATCCAGGTGCTCTCGTGGAGAGCTCCCTGGGGGAGAGGGCTCCCAGAATTAACTCCAAGCATAGCAGTTTGACCAGATGAGAGCTCACAAACACTTCTCGGAGACAAAAGCTGATGATGCCAGCACTGTGGTAGGGTGTGGAAAGAGGTGTGTGGCCAGGCGAAGACTAGGAGCCCTGCAGAGCTGGGGTCTCTGCTGTGGTCAGAACCAGGGCTGAGGCCTGGAACTGGTGGAGGCAAATGGAGGATGAGAAGTGGGTCCCCAACATCAAACCAGGCGGCCAGCTCTGAGACATGAAGATCAAGTCCCTGGAGATCAATCTCTTCTCTGCGATCAAAGAGTTCGAGATCATGGACTTTTTTCTGAGGATACCCTTCAAGGACAAAGTCCAATAGATCATGTGCAAAGCACAAGCAGGCCTAGGCTGGCCAGCAGACCAGGTTCAAGGTGACTGTAGTCATCAGGGCCTATAGTAGTCATGTCAGTCTGGATGGCAAGTAGCCCAAGGAGATACCCACTGCCATCCTCAGGGCCTCCATCCTGGCCATCATCCTGGTACAGAAGGACTCTAGGGGCAGCAAGCCCCACATGGTGACCTAACCCTGAGGCTCTGTGCTCATGGGCCTCATCCCTGTCCCCCTGGCATTGGCTCAGTTCCAGTGCCCAGGAAGCTGCTGCTGATGACAGGTCTTTGCCAGCTCTGCCAGCTTTGCCAAGGCCACTCCAATGGCACATCCAAGACCCACATCTCTGACCTCTGGGCAGAGACTGCTCCCCAAGCCTCTCTGTCAGGAACTCACTGACCCACACCGACATATCTGCTGGTGGTTACCACATGGTGCTCCCCCCCACCCCAGGAAAAATCAGTGAATGGAACCCGAAAGCAAACCAATACACGGAAGTTCTCCAAACATGGAGAATGGGCAGGTTCTAAGGAGTCAGTTCTCCCACAGACTCCTTACAACCACCACCGGTTTAGGGGAAAGACTCTGGTCAGGGAGTGGGAAGACCTGGACTTTATCCCCTAAAGCAGATCATCTCAACTTTCCAAGTTTCCTCATCTGTATAATGGGCCTCTACCCGTGTGCTCACAGGACTGCTGTGAAAATCCAACAAGATAATGCATTAGGGAGAGATTTTTTGCAAACTGCAGACCACCACCTAGGTAGGGGAAACCATGACAGTCTTACCCACAACGTTCTTGACCCTCCACAGTCATGTGTCCACAGACTCTCCCAGTCGAAGACCTCCCAGTCATGTATCCTATACTGCAGCTGACCCCAATTCCTCCAAACTTAGCCTGCTTTGGCCACGTCAGGACTTTGCTCCTGCCATGCTTCCTCTTAGAATGCTCTTCTCCCCTATTTCCTTATCAAATCCCATCCATCCTTCACGGCTCAGCCTAAAGTCCACTCCCTCCAAGGACCTTGCATTATCCTCCCAAAGCAAAGTCAAGTGTGTCCTCTGTGCCGCCATGCTTCTTCATCTTTAGTCCAACAACCACTCTCTGACTTCTGCTGCAGTTGCTCACGTGCAGCCTGTGTTCTCTGCTCTAGCCCGTGCGTGATGGCTGGGTTGCTCTTGCACCAAACCTGATGGTCGGCCTGGAGCCTGTGTGCGGAAGGTTCTCAGCAGCGTCAGATGGAGTTGGAATAAATCAGAAGGGACCTCAAGATGTAATCAATGTCTTTGGGGCCTGGAGGCAGATGAGTGGCCAGGCTCCGGGGAGCAGGTCTATAAACATCTTCTGACAGAAAAGCCTAACTTCCAAGCCTAGCAATTTTAGATTATATTTGCATTGGAGGCTTTTAAAGTAGCAAAACTTTAGATTTATGTCTTCGTGAACAGCTGTGGAAGGGAAAATCAATGCCTCATAGGATTGGCTTGTTTGTTTTTATCGTGGTACTAAATATTATGCATCAAATGACAAATTAATACATAAATTGACCTAGAGACACACACACACGTTCCCATTGGCGAGTATGAAGGCAGGAGGCACCTGAACTTCTCATGGCTGAACGACGCGGCAGGTGCTTGCATGTTATGTGTCCGTCAAATTTCCCACAAAGATGCTGGATTAGGCAACTCTAATCAAGACACCTCTGAAAGAGCTCAGACTTTTCCCCAGAAGAGGGGAGTGTGCACATACTTCATTTGGGGGAACACGTGGTGTGAAAGGCCGAGGTCATTTTGCCACTGGTTCCTGGGACTTTCCAGGGCCTTTGTAAGGATGTCAGGAGAAAAGCTTGGCAGTCCCCAGGTCCCTTCCCACATATGCCTTCCTCCAAGATGAGAGGAAGAGAATGGAGGGACACCACAGACTGGTCCTGAGCGTGGTGCCCTCTGGGGCTTCCAGCCTGCCCCACGTGACCACCTGCTCTCCCTGGTGTGGCTCCTGGAGTGAGGCATGTGAGCAAATGAAGTGTGAGCATGACCTTCCTCCAGTGGGCATCAGCCTGGAGGGCAGGGAGGGCAGGTAGGCATAAGAGGGCAACAGCAGGACCAGACAAAGAAATTCACTTGCTCCTCCCCTGGACCAGCTGTCCCAAAGTCCAGGGTTCCATGGGCTACATGGGGGATGCACCAGGGAACACCGCAACTGACTGCTGGCTGCCAAGGACTGGCTTGAGCTTCTGGAGAAAGCTGACCAGGCAGGAAGATCAAGTCTATTCTCAAAAAAAAAAAAAATTTCCATAAACATGGAAAAAAACTAAAAGTGACTGCTTTCCCCAGGAGAGGGGATGACACATAATAGACAAAGCTTCTGACGTGGTAGAGCTAAATACCAAGCAGTTGGTTCTTAGCTCTGGAGGGAGAGAGGGAGGGAGAGACTAAACAGTATTTTCGATTTGTCTGGCAACCTCTCTTACAGGTTCTTATCATGATAGACCCTGGTGGTGTTTTGAGAGGACAACAGAAGAGGAACAATAGAAAGGGGAAGGATTTGCATAATCGGGAAGGAATACAGGGAATCCGCAAATGACAGATGGCGTCCTTATCCCCTCAAACAGGTTGAAGTCCCCCAGTCAGGTGTCTGAGGAGGCTGGGGTTCCAGTGACAGAAATATTCAGGAATTTGTTAATCAGGAGGCTGGAAAAGAGCCCCCACATTCGTAGACACCATCTTGAAGCAGCTGTGAAAGTGCCAGGAAATGAGAAGCTCAGGCATCGAATATCTGCACCAGGTCAAATGAGGATTTGCCTGGAAACTGAGAGGAGGTGCTTTGCTTTAATTAATCAGCCACACAGCCTGAGTAAGGACGAGTGCAGAGGCAGCTTCTGTCAGGAAAGGCAGGGAGCTGCCAGCCTAACACATGTGTGAGGGAAAGAGGAATTTCCCCGCTCCCTGAGGACACCTGTTCCGTTAAAACTGTTTATAAAGACAACTGTAATGCTGTCACCCCGCCGCATCCCACGTTCCCAGGGACGGTGACTTTGCAAGTCCCCCAGGATGGGAGCCTCCGGGAGACCCCTCCCTCCCTGACTCCTTCGGGAGAGATGGAGCAGTTAAGATAATCTCCTCTAAACCAACAGCGTCCCAGGAATTGGTATCAATTCAGGGTAGACAAAGAGCATTTTCATTTCTTGAGCAGTACTCCAAAGTATTTATATTCATCTCAGAAGACTGTATGTAAATCAAGACTGGTTCCTCTTTGAAGTAAAAACCAGATGCTTGAAGAGAAGAGCAATGGCGTGGACTACTTTTTCCCTCATGGGTTCAAGTTACAAAAGTCAGTTTTTTGTTTTTTGGGTTTTTTTCCTAAGGCAAAACACAGCTCTATCCTTCAAAGACTATCAGGCAATTTACAGCTCTGAGAAAAAAAGCAGGGAAGAACGGATGCTTTCAGATTTCAGTTGTCTTTGTGTTTGGGGGTCTTTTCAAAATCTGTCCTGTCATTCCACTCAATGTGGGGACTCCCTCAGGCAGGGACCCCCTTTTTCCCCACCTCTCAGAAGGGACAGGAGTCCCACACCTCCCTCAGGTTCTTTCCCATCACTTCAGCCGGTCTGGAAACCTCTCTGCATTTCAGGGGTGTGGCTTCTGTGTGCAGATGTCCGAAATACTCTCTCTCGAGTCTTAGGGTCCTCTGAGGAGACCCTAAGAAGGAAGCAAGGGAAAACATGTTCATGATTTGTCTTTAAATCAAAGGAGGTAGGGAGAGAGAATAAGAGAAGAGGCACGGGAGGCACTGCCCAGACCCCCCGCCCCGTCAGGTCCCAGGCTCCCCAGATGCCAAGAGTGTGGCCTCAGCTGGCCGGCGTGGCCATCCTCGCCCCGCAGGTCCCAGCTGGTGGCTGAGGCCTTTGGTGTGACTGCATCCAAGCCCAGCTTCTGCTCAGTCCTGCCGCTTTCACTCCTGCACAGACGCTATTCCAGGGAATCCCGTGCACAAATCTCCAGCTCAGAGCCTGTTTCCAGAAAATCCAACATAAGACAAGGAGAGGAGTAAAATTTTTAGTGTTTTTAATGGGTGGACAATTTTTACCAAATATGGAATATGCTTACACGCCAACGTCCACTCAGCTCTGGGTGACCTTTGGTGGATTCAGTATTTATTCAGTATTTTTCTTTTTATCCAGCATGTTTTTGGATTTGTACTATATGTCCTATTTCTGGAGTGTTGTCATGTGACACTTTTTATATCTAAAACAGGATCATTTTTTAAAAACTTAAACAAAAAACACTAGACACCTAAGACTGTCCTTAGTTACTTTCACGGTGAATGGCTTTTTAAATGGAAAGAATCCCCACAGTTGCTTTTTTGTTTTTTGGTTTTTTGTGTGTTTTTTTTCCATTTAGGAAGTGAATTACTTTTCACACTTCGGCTTTCTTTTACCCTTGGCTGAACAACTGTGTTCCTTAGAATAACATCTTACTTTTTCCACTTTTGTATGTGGACAAGGAAGCTGCCCAGCATGGGGGCCCACACCCTGCTGGAGACCTCTTGTCTTCTCACTTGGGAGTCCAGAGTAAATTTCTCCAGCTCCTTCCTGTTAACAATGCACCTGCTGGTCTAGAATGTTCAAGAAAACCCAGAAAGAGCATGTTAAATGAACCTCTTAATTCCCTTTGAAATTCCTGAATTTTAAATGTCCATTTGTTTGCACACCATATAAATGCTGATATTTGTCTGATAGCTTCTTCTCTTTGCACGTTATCATTTCCATCCAGAAAATGAAAGCTGCTCAAATTAACAAGTCACAGAAACACAGATATACTATTTTCTGTGCACAATTATGAAATTAAGAAGTTTATGCCATTAGTCTCTGGCTTTTATAAAAATCCAGTACTTTCTTACACAGTCCATCAGAGCATGGGCTGGACCCATTCAACCTGGGTTCAAATCCCTGCTTTGTCACTTACTGGCTGCAAGAAAACGAGGCAGGGATTTTAGCTTCTCTGTTCCTCAATTTCCTCATCTATGAAATGGAGATGATAATATCAATACTGACCTCCTGGGGTTGGTATGAGGATGACTTCAGTGTAATTCATGTCAAGGGCTTAGACCAGTGCCTGACAAATGCTAACACCTTGTGTTATGGTGACACCATGAGTGATGGTGAGCACAGAGCTTGAATCTTCCTTCGGAGACCCTGGCAGTTATGTATAAGCTCGTGGCTAAGAAAACAACTCTTGGGTAGCCTGGGTGGCTCAGCTGGTTAAGTGTCTGACTTTGGCTCATGATCTCAGGATCCTGGAATCCAGCCTCATGTTGGGCTCCTCACTCAATGGGGAGTCTGCTTCTCCCTCTCCCCACCCCACCCCTGCTCAAGTTCTCTCTCATAAAAACTTTAAAAGGAAGAAGAAGAAGAAGAAGAAGAAGAAGAAGAAGAAGAAGAAGGAGAAGGAGAAGGAGAAGGAGAAGGAGAAGGAGAAGGAGAAGGAGAAGGAGAAGGAGAAGAAGAAGAAGAAGAAATAGCAAAATGTCTCTTCCCCCAAAGTGCAGTGGCAGAGGAAACATCCAACTAGACTCTCTAGACTATAAGTGGCTTTATTAATCCTTCCTGCTTATTATTCATCTCATCAACTTGAGTTTTTGAGTCCCTAAATTTTGCTTCATCCTGTCTTTCAAATGACTTGCTTTACTTCCATTCAAGTTATCTTCCCTCTGGTTCCCTCATTTCACATTGTTTGGTCTAGAGCAACAGCCTCCTCTCTCCCACCTTCTCACTTCCATCCCTTCAACAGTGCAGAACCATCAGTAGTCCCATAGTCCTTCCGTGGCATTCCCAACATGGCTCCCACCTGACATTTCCCCATCATTTGCCTACGTTTATCAGACTTGGTTACTTACTGTCCATTCATTCTTTCTTTCAGTCAATATTTAACAGGGTGCCAAAAAGCCAGAATCTGCTTTCCAGAAGGTTGGTATAGACTGGGGAGCCAGGCACCCATTATTAATTCCTAAGATTAAAATTGCCAAATTCAGTTGCGACCAAAATGCCACAGAAGGAGCAACAAATCCCACGTGGTGGAGGGATGAGGGGATGAGGTCATGAAAGTCCTCACAGAGAGCACAGAAAGGATCAAGCAGTGTAGGGAGCACTTTTTGTCCCAGGTTTATTCAGATAGGACTGAAATACAATAACCAGAGCATGTTTGAAATGTACACATTTGGTACGTCTCGACACTTGTGAAGCCATCACAACAACCAAGACAGTGAACACATCTCACCCCAGAGTTTTAATCTCCTTCCCCTGCCCCCTTCCTCTCATTCTGCCAGGAAACCAGGGATCTGCCATCTTCATGGCGGATTCATTTGTTTTACGTATATGTGAAACCATACATCATGCACTTTTTTTTTCCACCTAGATCCTTTAACTTAGCAAAATAATTCTGAGACTCACCCATTTTGTAGTATGTATCAGTAGCGTGTTCCTTTTTGTTGCTGGGTAGCATTCTATAGAACGAATATGCCCTAGTTTGTTTATCCTTTCAGGTGTGGATGGGACACTTGAGTTGTTTCAAGTTGCTGGCATTACAAATAAACTACTAGGAACATTCATGTGTAAGTCTTTGTAGGCATGATGCTTTTATTTCCTTGGGTGCCTATCCAAGAGGGAAGGGTCTGGGTCATAGGTAGCTGGTCCAGTCAATACTTACTGAGGTGCAAGAAGTTTAACTTTTTGAAACTGTCTAGCTATTTTCCAAAAATGGTTGTCCCATTTTACATTGTCTCCAGGAGTGTGGGAAGGTTCCAGTTCTACATGGAAGAGCTTTCCCTGATAAGGAAGCAAAACAGGGTTGAAAGTATGTGAAACGCTCAGGGAACATCAAAAAGTCCCAACTGAGCAAGTGGAGTGATAGTGGGCCACCAGGCAGAAAATTTATTTTAGGCCAGCTCGTTGAGGGCTTTGGCATTTGGAGTGTACATTCTAGGTGATGGAAACTCACTGAGAGCTCTTGAGGAGGGGATAATTTGTTTGGCCTCTGGCTCTGAACATTGTCTGTAGCTTCCCATCTGCATGCTATTCTCTCTCTCATGCTGTCTTCCTTAGCTGTCTTGGTACCATTTTGGCACCATCTGTGGAAAGACCAAGACCCAACTGAAATGTTCACTTGTCTTCAACTTCACCCCCCTACCCCGAATCTCTTCAATTATTCTTTTATATGTCATGGCTCCAAGTCACACTCACATTGCTGGGGAGTTCCCCATTTATCTGAGGGCTCGTTCATGCAACATCACCCAGAAGACCAATCCCTTTTGGAAGATATATCTTTAGACACTTCTTTTTTGGTCTTGCTTTGATGCAAAGTCCAAACTAAAATAAAATTCTAAAACAACTAAGGTATAAATCTCATTGCTCATTTTCCCGAGACCAACATGAGAATATGTGGACTGGATCCAAGGAGGAAAAAAAAAATCACTCTGCCTCCCTCCCAGCTTCAGTTGGTTTAACCATCTTGTCCCCGACCCTTTGCTCTCTTATGCTCACCAGGTCTCCTTCACTCAAGTGTGGCAAATTATGTAATTAGTGAAAGAGCAACAATTTTGCCGAGAAAATGGATTATGTGTTTATGGAAGTTCAATGGCTCAAAATACCTAATGAAATCATTTAATGGGCCCAGAGAAAGAAAGCAGAACTTGGTCCCAGCCAGCTCTGCAAAACCAGGGACAGCTGAGAAGCACCCCCTGGAAAGAAGACCATTTTGAGACGCTGCTTATGTAGCAAGGACTCACCCATCGCTCTCTCCTCTGTGCTGGCACAGAACAAAATCATCAGTGAAGAAGTTCCCAGGAAATGGTCCATGGCTTTAAACAGTCTGATCTATATCCTTGCTAGATTGACATCTTTCCTGCTCTTCCACTTTTCCATAAGATATTCAAGTCAGTAGAGAACACTGAACCTGTTACTCTCTGAAAGCCTACGATGATATCCAGGGGTTTAGACTAAGCAGTTTGCCTTCAGTCATGTTAGCAACCGCACAGGAATATGAATAAAATGCATGTGTTTTATTTGGAGACCTGCAGTTTGGTGTGCTAGAATGTGCTTCACTTCCTCTGTGCTCCCCCAGAACAACAGTGGTTTCCAAATTCTAGCCTCAATTCGGGCAGACACCCTTTCCAGAGAATGCCATCCTTTAGTGTGCCTATGGACCAAGGGAAATGCCAAAACACATTTGGGCTGAGGGCTTGGTTTCTTTAGTTTTCTAAACTGCCCCGGAAAGTTCTACAGCTAGGACATTGAACCAGTCTCAGAGCATAACTGAGTTCACTCCTACAAGGTACATTTCATAATATATTTTCTACTGTTTGGAAGTACTCTGGACTATGGGGGAATTTTTTCTGGGGTCTTCCCTGGACACCTTGCCTGGGCTATTGCTTGACCATCTTGTTTTGTTTCTCACTGGCATCTCTGATCAGAGTGACAGAAGAATGGGAGGAGAACAAGGCAACATGAAATGTGGCCTTCCTTCAGAACAGACGGGGAATGAAGCTGGTGAGTTTAGCTGAGGGCAAGCAAGAGCATTCTAGACGGGAAGGCCAGAAGAGACACTTCGCTACCCTGAAGCTGCATGAACATTCAATGTAGGACTCCATCTGTTTAGTTAAATTGACAATTTCCTTTAGCAGGAAATAAAGGTTCATACTGAGTTTCAGACCAGCTACAGGGTAAGAAATAGCTTCACTTTTTAAAGACTTTGCTTTTTAAGGCATTCGGCATGTAACCTAATTTCATTTGATGGAGTTTGTTTTTCCTTCTCCATTTGCTGCCTAGAAATGTGTGCTCCATTATCTCCTGCAGAGTTGGGGTTGGGGGGGAGCAGTAGGAGCTGGAGACTCAGAGTTCTCTGGGCCTCAAAAGCACATTAAAAAAAAATACATAAAATAATATTAAATAAAATTAAAATAAATGACAAGAGCAGCCATCCCTGTGGATTTGCTGTCTCAAAGACATCACACCACATAGCTGTAACTCCTAAGGGGTACTGACTGAACCCCTCCAGTTTCCATTCCACAAGCACAGAGACAAGGCCAAACCCCAATAAGCAAAGGAGAGCACATAAGCACAAACACACACAGGGGTAGATTTTCTTCTCGGGAAATGCGATTTTCATTGGAAAGAAAAGCCCGCATCTATTAGGCCTTTCTTAGAATGCAACAAGGTCATACTTTGTTTTAGATTATTTAAAAAAAATTTAAACCTTCCAGTGTTCTGACATGAAGATGGGACTTGACCTAAACAAATAATTATAATGGAATAGGATTTCCTGGGCTAAAATGCATTACTTTAGAACTGGCTTTTTAAAAAAATATTGATATGAGGGGAAACACACACACACACACACAAATGATTGCAGAATATCAACTTTTTAATTTAAAAAGAGTAATCAAGCAATTACCGGGGAGAAAAGACACACATCACCAAGGTTTTCATTAGCCCTGGCTGGCTCTGGCTCTAGCGCCCTCAGCAAGTAGAAATGAATTTACTTGATGTCACACAAAAGAGCTACTCCTCTCAGGATCCAGTGATCTGGGGACAAAACTGTGCGCAAATACACCACAGTGATGAAGGTCAAGTCAGTACGCCTGGGTTTCTTGTAAATAGGACACACATACAGCTTGGGGTCCTTGGGCGCGGTGGAATTAATGGCAAAGATGTGTAGCACAGGCAGCTGCGTGAAGAGCACCTTGGGGGTGGATTCTGTAAGCTTCCCGTTCCGTCTGTCCCAGGCTGCTCCGTCCATATACAGCCCATAAATATACACGCCTTCCTGGAAGAGTCAAGCATAAGGTAACACGATTTTTGAAAAACTAGGTGCTATGAGATGAACATTCATTACTGTAATAGGGGTTGTCAGTTTAGAAAGAAGACATACACCAGTCTGAAAACACCACCAAAAGTACAAAACAGCACTGGGCTCATTGCATGAGCAAAATACTGAGCCCAGTTTTCCCCTTGGGCCTATCTTGAGGCCTTAAGGGTTGCAGACATGTTCCTGTTATTGCTTGTTTGAGCATGGGGTAGCTGCTGGGGACAACAGAATTAGCCAGCAGAACTGAATCACCTCTTTAAGGAGCTAAGTCTCGAGAGATCTGGTCTGAGTCAGCTTAAGGTCAGAACAAGGACTGGGATTTGGAGCTGGAGCACAAAGGATCTAAGCCTGTGCTGGCCAAGCCAACCTGCCGCTCTAACCATCTCAGTCACAGGAGGGAGTGAGGTTTGGACAGCCAGGCCCGGGAGCGGGAGAGTCAGAGCACCCCCAGAGGCCAGGTGTGGTAGAGCTAGCACGGGCATAATAGACAGGCACTGGGTGCATTGGTTCAACAGCGGCTGCCAGTCATCCCGTTTCTCTTTCATGCAAAGCGACGCTACCCTTGACGGCTTCACCATTAAATCGGGGGGGGGGGGGGGGGAAGACATGAATTGAATACCAGCACACACTTGTTAGAAGGCTGCCTGCCTGGTGAGCAGCACTGAGACTGCGTGAAAGGCCACCCTGGGCTGGAGGGCTTGGGGGTCTTTGCGGAGAAGACAGCTTTGAAGAGTGGGCTGCTTTGGGGAAGATAGAGGACAGAGGGCAGACATCTAGGCAGCAGCAATAGTACAAAGATAGGTGGGATGGGTGGAAAGCCCAAGCAATTTATTTAGCAGAGGTTTCAGGGGTTATAAAATAAGTTAGGGCTTGACCGTGGAAAAGTCTAGAAGCCAAACTGAAGAGTTTGAACTTTGCCTTGTAGGCCACGGGGAGCTATAGAACATGTTTTCAATAAGAAAAGAAAAGACTAGAGGGAATCATGGGGAGACTGATAATTACATAAACCCATAAGATATATCTATGTAGAAGAGGGTGACCGTTTTTCCTTTCCAATGAGGTGTAGGTAAGGGGAAGCAAATGTAGATTATAATAAAAGAGAGTGAGATTAATTGCAAAGTGTTTTCTGGAATTCCCTCATGTGAGCTAAGAGTATGAAGACCATATTTTTAAACCCAAACCTAAAGTACATGGTTTGAAAGTAAGACCAGGAGAAATTCCAGAAAATCAGAACATATGATTACCATCATTGCCGGTGGGTGACAATTACTGCACGGATGACACAACTATTTAGGTATCATCCAACAGTAAACTGTACCCCTTTTAGGTTCCTTTTCATCTCAGAACTTTACAAAGTCATAGTTAGAAGGTGTAGTGGGCTGAAGAGTGTCCCACCCCCCAAATTCATGTCCACTAAGAACCTCTAAGTGTGACCACGTGGAAATAGGGCCTTTGCAGATGGAATTAATTAAGTCATATTGGGTTAAAGTGGGTTCTAAACCCAATATGATGGACATTCTTGTGAGAAGAGAACATTCTTATGAGAAAAGGAGGAAACACAAAGAGAGAGAGAGAAGAAGGTCATGTAATGACGGAGGCAGAGGCTATAAGCCAAGGAACACCCAGGACTACAGCCACCATAGACGCTGAGAGAGAGACGTGGAACGGATCCTTCCCCCTCCGCCCTGAGCCTTCAGAAGAAACCAACTCCACCAATACCTTGATTTCAGACTTCTGGTCTCCTCCCCTCTGAGGAAATAAATTTTATACAAAGTTTGTGGTACTTGGTGGCAGCGGCCTTAGGAAATGAGTACCTATCTTGGTGCCAGGAAATGGGGTGCTGCTCTAACACCTACAAACGTAGAAATGACTTTGGAGTTGCATAATGGGAAAATTCTAGAAGAATTCTGAGGGGCATGATTGAAATAGCCTATGGTTGCCTTGAATGGAGAGGCTGCTGGTGGAAATGTGGAGGTTAAGTGTGCTTCTGGTGGGGTGGCAGACAGAAATGAGGACCAGGCTATTGGACACTGGAAGAAAGGTGACCCTTGCTTGATGTGGCAGAAAGGTCCAGAGCCTGGAATTCACCTGGCCCAGTCCTCTTCCTTGACAGTTGAGGGAATGAAAATCAGAGAAAGGGAAAATGAGGCTGATGTACTGAGTACCTATATGTAGTCCTAAATGATTCCAGTTGATTCTCACAACCATCTTTCATAAGGTTGAATCGTCACCCTTATTTCACAGATGAGGAAGTTGAGGCTTAAAAAGTTAAAGAAATTGTCCAAGTTCACAGAGCGGGTCAACGTCCAAACAATGGCTCCCAATGGCATCTGCTTACCTTGGGGCCCCCCTCTCTTCCCTCTTCAGGTGTCCCTGTAACAGGGTCCTACAGCTAGCAGGATGCTGCTGGAACTGGCCCTAGAGCTCAGGACTGCAGGTCCTGTTGGTCTCCACCCCCGCCCCCGCACTCCTCTGCTCTGTGAGCGACCCACAGCAGGAGCCAGAGACATGTAGAAAACTGCATTTTAGCAAACACAAGTGTAACTTGAAATTATAAAGATATGCTGTCTGAGGAGTTAGGGCACTTGTCATTAATTCCCACTCCAGCAAACCGAGGAGGCTTCGGCACTGAAGTCTCCCGGTTAGGACCCAGGAAACCCCAGCTACAAAGCTGATGGCCGTAACGGAGGCACTCATAGGTCAGTGCCAAGTGGAATGTGAGCTTTCAATCCTGGTTCCAGAACTGTCCCCACTGTAGCCCAGTCGTGCCTACCATAGGGGGCAATGTGATTTCCTCCTTGGTTTGCCGCAGAACTTCGTTGTGGATGGTCACGGAGTCCAGGGCCCAGCCTTTGTGGGCACGGGTCACTTCTTGCCTCATTGCTGTGAGGAAGCCTGAAAAAAAGGAAAGAGGATCCCAAGGTCTTGGTGAGGTCTACTCGAGAAACAAGAAGTGAGTCGTGCCAAGTACGAGTTGCTTACCCATCTCCGAATGTGTGTCCTCCCAGGAGAAGTTGAGATTGAACCTCGGGGGCACATTTTTTCCTGTGTTTTGTTTCTATGGGGACCTGCAATGAGCTGGGGATTCCTTGCTGAGTGACAGCAGGAAAGCAGCACCCTAACCGCCTCAACCAGAACCTTGGTTTGAAATTCTCTCCTGAGGTTTCAACCACTAGAGTGTCTAAAGATTGTAACCCAGGCTGAGCTCAGAGTCTCTATTTGAAAACACGCTATTTAGGAATAAGACTGGAATGGTAAATATTCTGATCAGCATTCCAACGAAAACTCGAATCAAGCCATTATCAAGCTTCCATTTGCTATAATGGAACAATTTCATTTTGTCTAGGGAAACAAGGCGTAATGCCAAAATAGAAAACCCAACTTTCAATTTCATCAAACAAAGCAATCATACCGGAAAGGAAAGTTATGTGTTTTAATGGGCATAATACAGTTATTTTAAGGCAATACGTGGCTCCAGATACTGTGGCCTTTCTTTACACTTAATATTTGCAAACCATATGCTGTTCAATTCAATAAGAGAAGTCTTCAAGAGTAGCAATTATTTTAGAAACCAAGCCCTAAACTTCAAATGGACTTCAAACCTTAGGAGGATTTATCTGTGACCTCTATATTACATTTGGCTCCCATGTTAATAGTGAAAATCACGAAACTCTTGACTCATAATCATGAGTAAATTTTGGAATATACGTACGTCCCTGCTACTCCCAGTGAGATCTGAGAACTATTATGTACAAAGCAGCACATCAGTGAGAATATTTTATCAAGTCGGGCTGGGATCAGAGGAAAGAGAAAAAGTTGCAACACACTGAGTTACTATCCCTCAAAGCTGGAAAGAAAGAACAGGGCTCTCTCTAGCCTTGTTGAAGGAGAGAATCAATTTCTTCTGATTCCCAAGTCCCTTTTTAGTTATTAAATTAGGCAGCTGGGGAGACACACTTCCATTCATTCATTCATTCATTCATTTGTTAAACTTCTCAGGCATGGTCACTATGTACCAGGCACCACTCTAGGTAGGATGACCACGAAGATGAAAAGGTCATCCATGGACCCTGCATTCCAGGAGTTTGGTCTAGAAGGAGTGTGGAGGAAGGCAGGACATATAACACAATGTTATGAGCAAAGGTGTGGACACAATGAAGTCTTTCACTCAGGAAGACTGCTCAAAGCAGACTGAATCGAGAAGTTGAAGTTGAAGGTGACTCTTGCAATATACATAGGAGTTTGCCAGATGGGACAATTCCAGTTAGAGGAACAGCGTGTGCAAAAAAAACCATGGAGGTCTAGGTGAAAGGTGAGGCAATGCTGGCAGATAAGGTTAGAACAAAGATAGAGGTGGGACTTTTCAGGGTCAGCGTTTGGACTTGATTTCGTGGCTAGTGGGAAGCCACTGAATATTTAGAGTAGGCAAATGATTTGATTTGATTATATTTGCATCATATAAGGTATACTCAGAGTGTTCTCTAAAGCAAGATTTGCATGCTAAAGAAGAGCCCTTGCATTAATCTAAAAGGGCAATCAACCAGAGTAGCTGATTGTAGGCCTCCAGGGTACAGTCTTATTGGGGTGGGTGCCTCCTATGCCCAGGGTATTGTTGGATGCAGTCCAAGAGTGCTTCGGGTGAGGAACATTGAGGTAATCAGAGGACTCATGTTGAGCTCACAACTCACCAGTCCCTGAGGAAAAAACAAGTGTTGGCTCTGGTGAATACCAGAGCTGAAGGTACTCTACCACGTGGTAACCCTCAGAAGTTTCCTGGCCCCATCAGTGTCATTGCTGATTATGGAGGGCACACAGTTATGACCAGGAAGATCCTTTGGACCCTGCAAATTGACATTCTACCCCCGCAAAATGTGAGGATTTTTTGTTTGTTTTGTTTTTCTCTCCAATACCAGAAAATATGGTGGACACTGATATCCTGTAAGGTCAAGGTCTGCAAAGATCTATTGGTGAATTCTGCTTCCAGGTTACAGGACTCAAAGCAGCGCTGGGGGAAAATGCCAACTGGGAACCCATAAGGCTGCCTCCCCCATGAAAAGGGATAGTTGTTAAACAGTATCAACTGCCTGGGGGTGCAGAAGGAGATAGGAGAAACTATGCAAGAACTGCCCCAAGTGGGTACTGTGTGCCCTGCCCACAGTGCTCTCACCAGCATGGTGTGGCAGGTAAAAAAAAAAAAGCCAGGTGACTTGTGGCAGATGACAGTGGACCTACCCAAAAATTGCACAAGGTAGTGTTCAATATGCGGCTGGACCCCACACTGCCATCATCTTAGATACCTTGGTCATGGTCTTAGGCATAGACTCTGTTGTGCTGGATGTAGCGAATGCTTTTCTCAATAGACCTCTGGCCACTGGGTCACAGCATCAAGTTTGCCTCCACGTGGGAGGGGCAGCAATGGACCTTTCAAGTGCTTTCCCAAGGTGTCCTGCACAGCCCCACCATATGTCACGGAATGGAAGTCCAAGACCTGTCCCTGTCCTCCTTCCCCACATTGGTAAAAAGGGCCCATTATACTGATGATAGAATGTTAACACGTGAAGACTTGCCTCTGCGGCAAGACACTCTGCAGGCTTTGTTGGAACATCTGGGGGAGAAGGTGAGGAGTGAACCCACAGAAAATAAAAGCCAAAGCATTGCTGTAAGATTGTGGGAGTCGTTTGGTGGGGTAAGCAGCATCTTGCCCCAGAAGCTGTGATTGATAAGGGCAAGCTCACACAGCCCCTGAGAATGTGAAAGAGGTACAAGGCTTTGTGGAGATTTGGGGGTTTGGAGGACTTATATTCCCCCCTAGCCAGTGCCTCTGTCCCTTATACTGCCTGGCAAAGAAGGGGCATGTTTGGGACTGGGGATTAGAGCAGTGAGCCACCTCTGAGAAGACGAAAATACCAGTGAGGCTCCTAACCAGTGCTACCACTTGAGTAGACATATCTATGTCTGTGACTCCAGGAGGGCTGGGGACAGAGCTCCTACAACTAGAGCCTCTCACGCTGCAGAGGCTGAGCTCAGAGTGGTCTAGCTGGTCATCACTTATGAGCCCTGACCTTTAACCCTTTGCACTGACACATGGGCTGTTCTTTTCTCTCTCTTTCTCTCTAAGATTTTATTTATTTTAGAGAGAGAGAACCTGTGAGTAAGGGGAAAAGCAGAGGGTGGAGCAGAGGGGAGAGCAGAAGGGGAGGGAGTAGGAGATAACCTCCAGCATACTCTGTGCTGAGCACAGAGCCCAATGCGGGGCTCAACACATGACCCTGAGATGGTGATGACCTGAGTGAAAACCGAGAGGCTTAACTGGCTGACCACCCAGGTGGCCCAACACTTGGGCTGTTCTAAAGGGATTAACTCTATTGCTTGGACAATGGGTAGCCAAGGGGTGAATGATAATGAGTAGGCCATTGTGAGGTTAAGATGTATGGGGGCACCATTTTGGTTCACCTGCCAGAGCCTGGGGCCATCCTCACCGTCTTCCACATCCTGGCTCATAAGGCACTGACAACCACTGTCAATCAAAAAGCTGATATTCTAGGTCAGGTACAAGCCCTAGCAACTGGCCCTTCAGTAGATAGAGCAGGTTGAGTACATGGGAAGAGCATCTGCCATTGCATTGAGGTGGGATGGCATATTGCCAAAGATGGCGGCCAGATTGCCCTCGTAATACAGTGGCTTGGTTAATGCGGTAACAGCACATCCTGTGTGTTCTAAACCATGCCCAAGGTAACTTCTAAAGGAGTCTGGGGCCATCCACCAGAGTTCCAACCAGTAAGGGATTGAAAAATTGATTATATTGGGCCCTCCCTCTGAGTGAAGATTCTAAATATGCCTTCATTTGTGTAGATACCACATCTGGTCTAAGCCACGCTTTCCCTATCACCACACAAAGCAGGCAACCACAATTAGGGGACTAGAGAAGCTAAGCAGCATGTATGGATACCTTCATTGACTAAGACACTGATCAGGGGTCACATGCCAATGGTCATGATGTACAGGACTGGGCAAAATCACATGACATGGCATGGCAGCTCCATCTCCCCTACAACCCGCAAGTAGTAGCGGGGGTGGGGGGGTGCACTCTGAAAGGACAATTGGAATATGAAAGCAGCAGATTAAATTAGAAATAGGTAAAGCCACCTTGGCCCAATGAGATACGGTAGTCTCAGGCTTTAATACACTACACTTGAATGGTCAACTAGTAAAGCCTGTTGCCTCATATGCCAGATTGGGGACCCCTGCTAAGGTCCCTAATCCCATACAGGTATGGAAATTGCAGGAAACAGCCATTGCCCCAGATCAACATGCTATGCTGCTGAGAACACCAACCCCCACTATGCCTCGGAAAGGAATTACCTACTGGAAATTGCAATGGGATGTCCTGCTGGGATGGGGATTAATTCGCACCCCTGGCTCAGGGGGAACTACTCAATCTTCATTGGGATCCCACTGTCCTGCTGCAAGCCAGACCCATTGAAATGTACTATGCCTGAAATAGAACATGCACCACTGAAAGAGGGGAGAAGGTGGGGTCTGACATATCTCACCCCTAGTCCATTAGCTCACGCCTGACAGGGCTGCCTCCCTCCATCAACATGGATGGTATGCACAACCAGGCCAAGTTCCTAAAACTGCCAGCTTCCCTCTCCTCAAGGCCAGGTGGGTATGCAGTTTTCCACTGGTACAATCCTTTGGCCACAGTCTTTGTCTGTCCACAGACAGAATGCCTGGAGGACATTCTTGCACACACAGAAGCCCTTACTAAATCCATTCAGCAAGCCTTGAATGACAGCCAACAGAGCATGTCCTTACCAAACACTGAAATGTCTCTACTGAGAAAAACTATTCCAACATTGCATGGCCTTGGACATTATTACTGCCTTGCAACGAGGCATCTCTGCCATTATATAAAAAGAATGTTGTGTGTTCATTCCTGACGAGTCTGCTAATGTATCATCTTTATTAAATCACATGGGGAGATCAGTGAATGGCCTGGGTAATCCAACTCCCAGCCCAGGGGACTTAGTAAATCAGTAGTTTGAACCATGGAGGTCTTGGTGGAAACAATTTTGACTCATTTTGGAATCATTGTCTTAATCTGTGTTTTCTCTTATATGTGTCCATACTTTTGTTGTGGCATCTGCCTGCGGTGTAGCCAATGGCTGCCCAAAGAGCCTTCTCTATGCTAGTGAAACCCCTTGCTGACGGCTCAGGTCTCATTGCAGAAGAGGGGGACCCAGGAGATTGTAGGAGCTGGTCATCAAGTGTTGGGGAAGGTCATCAAGAGGACATGGCCACAGGCTGGCCCATGAGCTTCACCTGGGCAATTGGAGGCTCATCCCGCCTTCCCTGTCCTTGAAATGTGTGTTCCACCTGTCTTTCCTGCTACCAGAGGCTGCCCTAAGGACATAGCCTTGAGCTAATAATGTGCTGTTGAGGCTGTCTGGAGGATATACACGATTGGACCCAGTTAAGTCCTCTGTGTAAACTTTAAATATTTGGTGTGTGGGTACAGAGATCTGAATAACTGGTGGCCACCCAAGATAAGTCTCTCTTACAAGTAAGTGCCCTTACTTATGAAACCAGCCACCTACCAATCTGGAGGGGCCTGCCTCTTCCTTCAGTCTCTCCCTGCCTTCTGCATGAGGGGGTTGTTTTCAGATTACACCTGGAAAGCTCCTCAGGAAGCTATAAACCAACAATGACCACAACAATAATATACAATTCTTTCTTGTAAGTCCTTCCATGAATATCATTTTCATCATTCAACACTAAGCATGCCTCCATGCAGTGTATTAGATGCTATGTATCCAAGTAGAGTAGTTGGAATTCAATTGACCCTATTTTGTGATATTTTAAAAATTCATCCCTGATCTATGAATCTACAAGGTCATAATTCACAAGACATGAGTCTTGGTCTTAACCATCCATTTGCACAAATTGAATAATTGAATTTTTCTCTAATATTTTAAATTCTAATGAAATTGTAAATTTAACCTCTCTCCATATGGCATTCAAGACAATGACATAGGTGCCAGATGATGCATGAGTGGGAACTCACTCATGTAACACCCCTGCTTTGAAGACTTCTGTCATTGTCAGAAAGCTCTGAAAACCTCGAGTGCCATTAGGGTGAGAGCATCTCTTATCATCTCCCTACTGGGGAGTACGCAGGATGTTGTCTAGTGTATGTGAACAGTACCCCTCCTGATTTAGGCAACACACTTAGTATGCTGGTAGATGGGATCTGGAATACAGATTATCTTGAGCTGTTAAGAAAGGAAAAGGTTAAATAAATGTAGTTGAGGCCTGAAAGTGGAGGGTAGGGGAACTGTTCCATGGGCCATTCTCACCCAGAGAACATGGAGAAGACACATAGTTTTTAAAGTCTTCATAGTTTTGCTTTGGCTTCCTGAAAAGAAAAACATGATCTTGTGGAATTCAAACTGCAGTAAGTCCACTGAAATGTTCATTATTGAATTTAAAAAAATGAATGACCATCTTTCTTGTCGACTAATATCAAGGCTAATGGAATTAAAATCTGTGTTTTCTGAAGCCTGTATAGTTTTAAAAGACTATTGATACATTTTTCTTTATAAAAACTTGAAAAGCAGTACTTTTGTCTTGGCACCAATTTAGTTCTAATAATTCTTAAACCAAATTTCAATCATCAGTGCTGGAAAAGTGATTCATGCATTCATATGTTTGACTCTGAAGCGAGTTGGGGAAAGTCTTTACCAATAATAACCTTCTGTTCATGAGATATAACCACCCACATGGAAATGGGTGATTTGACTATTCAAACATCTGAGTTGCATGTGGTCCAAATGAGATGTTTTGAAAAAAAAAAAAAAATTTTTTTTCCCCTTCAAACTCATACAGCACAATGAAATCTTAAAACACTTGTCAAGTATGTTCTTTAAAAAATTCACTGTTAAACTGGGGTTATACTTTGGAAATTCAGGTATAAAGTAACACTTGTTATATCTTAATTCCTATAACAGTAGTAACCCAACATTTCAGCAAACTAATTACTATTGTTTGCCTTGTGTAGTCAGTCGGCTTAAAGAAAGCTGTAGAGTTCAAGTGTCACTTCAAACAAGGCCTAAGAAAAGCTGAAAGAAATAACTAATCGAGAAGGTGGCTTGCCTCAGTTTGATCAGGAGGAGGCTGGTATTCTGTAATGACAGTCCTATCAGCCATTTTTTTTTTCTTTAATAAATGAGCCAGTCCTTATGTAATGGGCCTTAGGTTGGGCAGTATTTCCTGTCTTATTAGTTACCAAGCCTCCTGGTAGCATCTCCAAAGATGAGGAGAAATGATGTTCCTGTCACAAGTGTATGACAGGCAGTTTTTTCCCCAAACGAGAAGCAAACGGAGTTCATTAGTAAGTTAAATAAAGGTCCGAAATCGTTAAACAAAGATGGGGTTGATCCACCCAGTTGAATCAAAAGGCACCAGGCAGCTCTCCTGATGCTTTGCTAGATGCTGTAAGGAGGGGAATCTTAAACCTGCCTGAAAATTAGAATATCTGGGAAGACTTAAAACTCCTGATTCCCAGGCCACAGCCCAGATCAATGAAGTCAGAATCTAGAGGTGGGACCCCGGCATCAGCACTGTTTCAAGGCAGGGCTTCTCAAACGTTTATATTTCATAGGTATCAGCTGGGGAAGGAGTCGTATCAAACACACATTATGACTCCATAGGTAGGTCAAGAATGGGGCCTGAGGTTCTCTGTTTCTCTCAAGCTCCCAGGTGATACCGATGCTGTTGGCTGGTAGACCACATACTGGGTAGCAAGTCTAAGGCCTGGTTTCTTCACACATTAGAATGACCCAGGTGAGCGTTTAAGAAAACTAATTGTACAGACTCCAGAGGCCTCCTCACCAGAGGTTCTGATATAATTGGTCTGGAGCTCCAGGCATTACTATACATTAAATGTCTCTCAGATCATTCAGTTGGAGAGGCGGGACTGAGAGCCACTGCTCTGGAGAAAGATCTCCACAGCAGGCTGCTGACAGTTCACTTACCCACATTTCTTTAAGGAACAAATTTGACAAGTAGGAACAGAAATGCCTCACAGTACCAGCAAAACATTAGGAAGGCTGTCAGTAGTACGAGTGGACTCCTTCCAAAGTCCCCTGAGGCACACGTGTTCCCCGGGATGTTGTTAATCCAGGACACGTTGGCTCCAACAGAACCTGAGTACAGGTGGGAAATCTGGGCCTAATGGTGACCTCTGCTTCATCCAACATACCCCATGCACCAAAGTGTTAATCCCCTGAACTGTGCTTTCTTCTCTGTGTGCTACTTTATGCTTTCTTTCCCCTGCCCCAGCCAAACCCTTTCAGTGCTCCCTTGGGAGTGGTTCAATGGTTAACCGACTCTCCCATTTTCACACCTCTGCACAGAACATTCCATCTTCTTCCTCTTACTGGAGCCTTGCTCAACCCTAAAAACACAGTCCTTCCCAGTTTTTCCTTCATCCTTTATGAGACTCTCTGGTGCTCTGACAAGCACATCCTCTGACCACATGCCCCAAATACTGTCTTCCCCCATTCGCTAAGCGTCCTCCATTATCTGGGCTGCTTCAGCCTCCATTCAGAATCTTGACCTCTCCATTCCCCAACCTCATCTTTTCTGAAGACCTCCTGAGCTCCAGCTTTCCTTCACTTCTTTCCTGTGCATCTAGATCCATTCTTTCCACCACTTGCCCAGCAAAACTTCAACCGTAGATGAATTCAAATGTCCCTCTTCATACGCCTATCCCAGACCACTGAGCAATAGACAATTACGCAGTTGCAACTAGCCCTGATGGGATTCTCAAAACCACCCAGCAATATTTCCTTGTCTCTCTCAGTAGCCTACTTTCTCAAACACCTGCCATTCTTCTTAAATCTGTCTTCCGACACCTTCTTGCTCTTGAAATCACTTTGCCTCCTTCTTCAAGGAGAAAATAGGAAGTGTCAGACAGGAAGTGCCTTAACTTCTTGCCATCAAACTGACAAACTCACTTGCACCTACCCTCTTTCCTTCCTCATTACTCTTACTACAATGGGTGTGGTTTCCCTCCACCTGCTCGGAGTGCATCCCTCCACTTGGGAGCCATTCCCTCTTTGTCTCTTTAACCCCTCTCTGTTATCTTTGCACTCTCTGTTTTTCTTACTCTCTCTCTCCTAGCTTCTTCCCACATGTATTTGAATAGACTTAAGCTTCTCCTACCATTAAAAGAAAAAAAAGAGAATCCTTTCTTTATACAACCACTCCTCCAACTTGCTTGTCCTCTTCAAAGCCAAATTTCTTGAGAAATTGAGACAATTTTCCTTCCTGTCCATACTCTGTCTTTCTGTTTCCTGTTGTCTCACTCACTCACCTGAGGTCTCAATCCTCCACTTCTCCATCCACTCCACTGACACATCCTTTACCAATAGTTTCCTTATCAATAAAGTTATCTGACCACTTTTGGTCCTATCTTACTTGACCTCTAGTAGCATCTGTCACTACTTCCTACTTCCCCCTCTTGTCTGCTACCACACTATGTTTTCTTGGTTTCCCTCTTCCAAGCTCTTTGGATGTGAGAGGACCATCACAAGAATTGGGTGATCTGGAACATGGCGATATGCAAGCAAATGTAGCAGAATCTTTGTAAGCATGGCTTAGGAGGAAGGTGACTTGATGGTAGTATTGGTGAGGTTCACAGGAGGATGGAATATTCTATATTGGCAGTTGGAAGCGAAGAACCAGAATCTTAACCCAGGACTTTGGACGAGTCAGTCAAAAGTGGGGATAAATAGTTACATCTGTGAGAATGGCTGACGTCATCCACGTAGATACCAGGGCCAAGGGCAGAACTTGCTTGAGAAGAGCCTAAAAAGTAGACCAAGAAGCAGTCCTAGGAGAAGTAGGAGAAACAAGGAAGGTAATAGATGAAAACCAAAGTGTGAAAGAGTTTCCAGAATCGACATTCTAGTATAGTTAAGGGGAATGAAGTTGGCAAGGAGGTCACTAGATTTGGTGGCTCTGGAGAGAGCAATGATGAGGCTGGCCAGATTACAAGGGATTAGACAGTTGGTAAGGAAGATAAACATGTGCAGAAACTAGAATGATAAGGGATGTGGTTGTGACTGAAGTCAGGTACACCTAAGCCCCTCCCACACGAAGGCAAGGAAGATGGGTTGTTACTCAATCTGGAGGCATTTCTAAGATATCCACAGTCCTCTTATCACTCTGTGGTCTGCGGACAGAGCAGGTAAGGACTATCACTCAGATAGAGAGGTTTAGCACCGTGAGGTTTACCTGGCTTCCCGCAGATGTTAGAGTCCATTCTGATTCTGCAAAAACAGTAGCCATGGGGCATGCTAAGGATTGTTATGGGATTAGAAGAAATCTCCCAGTTCCTTCCAATCACAAAGTTCTGTTAACTCTTGGTGTACTTTTCCACCCCACAAATAACAGGCTTTTATAAGACAAGCATTCAGAGAGTGCTGCTAGTTGATGATGTTGCCTGAAAACAAATTCACAGGCAAGAGGTTGTAGATGATTTTCCTGTAACAAAAGATTACAGGACAAAAAGTATCTATCCCTTGCTTCAGCAAAATCCTCTCTGAAAATCTTGATTTGTACCACTATATAAGTTGTCACAGATATCTGCTATGACAGACTGACGTGGCTTTTTGAGACACTGAAGAGAAAACAGAAAAACTAATTCAAGTTGGCATCAAGCTCCAGACTGAGTCAAACATTTGGAGAATAATGATGCTGCATGGTTCAATTTCCTATAGAGGTACAAGGCTGGAGACCACATTCAGCTTCTGCACTAGCAGAACCTGTGAGTCATACGTCACATCAAATGGTAAACCATGGCCACCAATTTAGAGGTTTTACAAGGTGGTCAATACCCACTTGAAATCAAGCTCATAATTCATAGTCCCCACTTATCACACACACACACACATGAGAATCAATCAGGTGTACATGATGCTCTGAAAAGATACACCTATGGGAACCAGAGACCGAATAAATCCTTCAAGAATCCTGAGAAGCACAATCTTAAACAATATGTGAACATGTTTACCAACGATTGCCAGGAAAGCCCAGTGGAACACAAAGGTTCTCTCGGCCCTGAGTAATCCACTGGGAGGCAAATCCATGTACTGCCAAAAGCCGAGCCATCGAACAGATGTTATGGGGGTCATGGATAGAGAGAGCTTGACCACTTTCATAATCAAACCAAACTGACACATGATTGAGCTCATCAACTGTTACAAGAAACGACTGTGAAAGGGGCTGGAAATACCACTCCAAGGCGGCTGGCAGATGCGGTCTCTTCAAGTAAGACTGACAAAATATCAGGCCACCATAAGGCAAAGAAGCAATGCTATAAACAGCATCAGCTCAGGCACAGACTGTGTGTTGGGGTCGGGGGACACAAGTCCTGTCACCTGTCATTGTGGCAGTGTAGGTCCTGAAGTCACTTAAGCCCAAGGAGCAATCACCAGGGGCATGATGGGAAAAATACATCAGACAGTATTGGATGCCATATTATAAGAAAATAAAACAAATGGTCATATGTGTAAATGTTTTTTGTATGTTTTATAGCCTAGGTGATTTTGATTATATGTATTTGTGATTAAACTATGGCCTCACCCAAACTACATTGCATTTTACTTAAACATTTTTTTAAATTAAAAAAGCCTATTTGCTTAAATACCTTGAGCCAAAGAAAGAAATTTCATCAAAGAAGATTGGATTAGAATATATAGAACCCAGGAGATCTAGTCATGCTGAGAAATCAATTATTGAGGTCAAATAGTGACCAGAGAGGCTTCCAGTCGGAAAGCACTTTATCTGCTGGCACACTGCCTGTGAACATGCATGCAGTTACTGTAATCTTTATGTTTTCCAGATTTGGTCAGGTAATATGGAACAGAAAATAAATTGTTTCTTATGTCAAGAGAAGGAAAAGGAAGTAGACAAGTGATTAGTGTGCAGAGAAAGTTGACCTCTGCTCTTCTATGCTATAAATAGAAAGCAATCATAGATATGCTTGTGTGTAAAGGTAACATGCTTAAAAAGTCCAGGGCTTTCTAAGACATGGAGAGTCATGAGAGAAAGAATCAAAGTTTAAGCTGAAAATAGAAATGAAGAGGAGAGAAAGGATTAGTATTATTAACAAATAGAGAAAACATGTATGTCTGTATTTGTATTTCTCTAAATGTTCTGACTTGTTAACATTTCTTAACAAATAGTAACAATTAGAGGTTAGTTCATATTAATACTTTGCTATTTTAAGCCATAATTCTAATGGGAAAAAAGCAATCATTGAAAGAGATTGTGTGTTGTGATACACGACTTAATTTGTCTACATCTGTGGAAAGCCAGGGATCAACCAACCCTTCTCTCTTGGCTTCTGAATATCAAAAATGTACTTAATGACCTCATATCTTTTTAAAAATCACTGATCTTTATCCGTCTCCTGAACTCCAAGTTGGCCAACACGCCTCTCCTTCTGGATGTCCTACCAGCACTAGCTGACAATTCGAGTGTTTCTTGTTTTCCTCTCAACCTGTCCCTCTTCCAGGGCTTCCTGTCTGGAACAGGCCTTCAATCTCAGCCATTGCCACTCTCTGTTCTCTCAAAGATCCCCCATTTAATCACCCCATCAAATCTGTCCCTTCCTCTTCACCTGGTTAAGATCCCAGGCTCTCTTCCTTAGACTTGGTAAGTCTCATTGCTCTGGACCTCCATATTCCAGTCTATTCTCTACCTTCTCCTGGGATTATCTTGTGATCTCTGTGGACTTCCAATTGCCTTTATGATGTGGCCTAACCTCCTCCAGAAGACTCTGCACTCCAGCCTCACTGCCATCCTCCTCTGCTCCCTCTTCCTGAACTCTGGCCATACTGTTGTCCTTCTTTCCTCAAGCCTTATCTTTTCTCAGGCCTCTGGCTGGAATGCCCTTTTCTGGAGTCCCTGCAAATCCTACTCTGTGCTTCCTGTGTGAAGCTCTTCTGGTCTTATAAAGCTCTTCTCCTTGGCAGAATTCATCTCCCTGTCCTCTGTACTACTGTGGCACTCAGTTCTCACTTGGGTGGAGCACTTATCGCATTATGTTAAAGTTGCTGATGGGTCTGTCTTACCAATCAGATTACGAGCTCCTTTAGGGGATGAATTGGGTCTCAAATCTCTCTCCATTGAAAGCACCTAGCGGAAGGGCTGGCAAATGGAAGATGGTTAGACAACCCTAATTAAGTTAAGTGTTATTTCTTCAGGCCCTCAAGCCAAGAGTTACCTGGTGACAACTCACTCAAATCGAGGGCTGGTAAGGAGGAAAGAGAGATTCATAAGTAGATTCACAATCTGAGAACCATAATAAAAATGTTTCCTCCCCAAATTCAGTGGAAATTCTGGGAGAAAAATAGATAAGTGAAATCTAGGAGCTGTCCTTTACAAATCTAAAGCCTATTGAAATAATAGTATACTGTGTATAGTTTTGTAAGCTCATAAAAACAGCCATGGTTAGTGTTTAAGTTTAGAAAATGTTTAGATATTTGAAAATGCATGAAGTGAATAAATGTATGTGTATGGAGAACAATTCTGGTGTACCATTTTTTTTAAAAGATTTTGTTTATTTACTTGACAGACAGAGATCACAAGTAGGCAGAGAGGCAGGCAGAGAGAGAGGAGGAAGCAGGCTCCCTGCTGCACAGGGAGCCTGATGTGGGGCTCGATCCAAGGACCCTGAGATCATGACCTGAGCTGAAGGCAGAGTCTTTAACCCACTGAGCTACCCAGGTGCCCCTGGTGTACCATTTTTTGAAGTATTATTTATTTATACAAAGAAAACTGCACAAGTTGTAAGTGTACAGCAGCTTGATGAATTTTCACCAGGAGAAAAGCCATGTAACGAACATCCAGATCAAGAAATGGAACATTCCTTGACCTCCAGGAATCTCCTTGTGCCCTTCTGCAATTATTGCCCTCTGTCTCAAGGGCAACCACTAGTCTAACTTTTAACACCATGGATTTCTGTCTTGCCTGTTTTGATTCATTGTATAAACGGAATTGTACAGTATACATACATTACACATAGACTATAATGTATACAGTATAACACACTGTAATGTATTCTGTTTTATTTCCTTCACTTAATATTTTATGAGATTCAACCATGTTGTGAGTAGCAATAATGCTTCCTAAATTTGTACATGTGAATATTTCTTAGATTGTATTACTAGTGGATCTATAAGGTACTGAACTGTAAGGAACCCAACATTACTTTACTTTGGCCAGGAATTACCTAAGTAGCTATGAAACCAGAAGTAAACCACAAGAAAAAAATCTGGAAAGACCCCAAATACATGGAAGATAAATGACATGTAACTAAACAACGAATCAGCCAACCATGAAATCAAACAAGAAATTTTAAAAATACATGGAAACACATAAAAGTGAAAACACAATGGTCCCAAACCTTTGGGATACAGCAAAAGTGGTTCTAAGAGGGACGTATTGATAATAAACGCCTACCTCAAGAAGCAAGAAAAGTCTCAAAAAAAAAAAAAAAAAAACCTAACCTTGTACCTAGAGGAGCTAGGATAATAGCAACAAATAAACCCTAAAGCCAGCAGAAGGAAGGAAATAATAAAGATTAGAGCAGAAATAAATGATATAGAAACTAAAGAAACAAAATAGAACAGATCAATGAAACCAGTAGCTGGTTCCTTGAAAAAAATTAATAAAACTCATAAACTTCTAGCCAGACTTATCAAAAAGAAAAGGGACCCAAATAAATAAAGTCACAAATGAAAGAGAAATAACAACCAACATTACAGAAATACAAAGAATTAGAAAAGAATATTATGAAAAATTATATGCCTACACATTGGACAGGACAGAAGAAATGGATAAATTCCTAGAAACATAAAATACCAAAATTGAAACAGGAAGAAATAGAATATTTGAATAGACAGATATCCAGCAAAGACATTGAATCAGTAACCAAAAACTCCCAACAAACACAAGTCCAGGACCAGATGGCTTCATAGGTGAATTTTTTAAAAATTTTTTTTCAGTGTTCCAAAATTCATTGTTTATGCACCACACCCAGTGCTCCATGCAATACCTGTCCTCCATAATACCCACCACCAGGCTCACCAAACTCCCACCTCCTCCCCTCCAAAATCCTCAGTTTATTTCTCAGAGTCTACAGTCTCTCATGGTTTGTCTCCCCTCCGATTTCCCCCAACTCACTTCTCTCCATCTCCCCATGTCCTCTGTGTTATTCCTTATGCTCCACAAGTAAATGAAACCACATGATAATTGACTCTCTCTGCTTGATTTATTTCATTCAGCATAATCTCTTCCAGTTCCATCCATGTTGATATAAAAGTTGGGTATTCATCCTTTCTGATGGAGGCATAATACTCTATTGTATATATGGACCATATCTTCTTTTTCCATTCATCTGCTGAAGGGCATCTTGGTTCTTTCCACAGTTTGGCAATTGTGGCCATGCTGCTATGAACACTGGGGTATAGATGGACTTTCTTTTCACTCCATCTGCATCTTTGGAGTAAATACCCAGTAGTGCAATTGCAGGGTCATAGGGTAGCTCTAACTTTTTTTTCCTTTCCTTTTCTTTTTTTAAATTTCTTTTCAATGTTCCAGAATCCATTGTTTATGTACCACACCCAGGGCTCCATGCAATATGTGCCCTCCATAATACCCACCACCAGGCTTACCCAACCCCCAACCCTCTCCCCTCCAAAACCTTCAGTTTGTTTTAATTTCTTAAGGTGTCTCCACACTGTTTTCCAAAGTGGCTGCACCAACTTGCATTCCCACCAACAGTGTAAGAGGGTTCCCCTTTCTCCACATTCTCTCCAACAGTTGTTGTTTACTGTCTTGTTAATTTTGGCCATTCTAACTGGTGTAAGGTGGTATCTCAGTGTGGTTTTGATTTGAATCTCCCTGATGGCTAGTGATGATGAGCATTTTTTCATGTGTCTGATAGCCAGTTGTATGTCTTCTTTGGAGAAGTGTCTGTTCATGTCTTCTGCCCATTTTTTATATGATTATCTGTTTTGTGTATGTTGAGTTGGAGGAGTTCTTTATAGATCTTGGATATTAGACCTTTGTCTGTAGTGTCATTTGCAAATGTCTTCTCCTATTCTGTGGGTTGCCTCTTGTTTTGTTGACCATTTCCTTTGCTGTGCAGAAGCTTTTGATCTTGATGAAGTCCCAAAAGTTCATTTTTGCTTTTGTTTCCTTTGCCTTTGGAGACATATCTTGAAAGAAGTTGCTGTGGCCGATGTCAAAGAGGTTACTGCCTATGTTCTCCTCTAGGATTTTGATAGATTCCTGCCTTACATTGAGGTCTTTTATCCATTTCAAGTTTATCTTTGTATATGGTGTAAGAGAATGGTTGAGTTTCATTCTTCTATACATAGCTATCCAATTTCCCCAGCACTATTTATTGAAGAGACTGCCTTTTTTCCACTGTGTAATTTTTCCTGCTTGGTCGAAGACTATTTGACCATAGAGTTGAAGGTCCATTCTGGGCTTTCTACTCTTTATACCTTAAAGAGCTGGAGAATCAACAAATTAAGCCAACCCCACACACAAGAAGGAAAATAATCAAGATTAGAGCAGAGATCAATGAGATAGAAACTAGAGATTCAGTAGAAAATATCAACGAGGGGCGCCTGGGTGGCTCAGTGGGTTAAAGCCTCTGCCTTCAGCTCAGGTCATGATCCCAGCGTCCTGGGATGGAGCCCCATGTCGGGCTTTCTGCTCTGCAGGGAGCCTGCTTCCTTCCCTCTCTCTCTCTGCCTGCCTCTCTGCCTAGTTGTGATCTCTGTCTGCCAAATAAATAAAGTCTTTAAAAAAAAAATCAACGAAACTAGAAGCTGGTTTTTTGAAAGAATCAGTAAGATCGAAAAACCATTGGCCAAACTAATCCAAAAGAAAAGAGAGAGGACCCAAATTAATGAAATTATGAATGAAAAGGGAAAGATCATGACTAACAGCAAGGAAATAGAAAAATCATCAGATATTATTATCAACAGTTACATGCCAATAAGTTAAGAAACCTAGACAAAATGGATGCATTCCTAGAAACCCATAAAATTCCAAAACTGAATCAGGAAGAAATTGGCAACCTTCATAGGTGAATTCTACCAAACATTTAAAGAAGAGTTAATACATATTCTTGTTTGGTGACTAACATAACATATTTTTAAAAATTATTTTAAAATTATTTTTAAAAACCCCTATTCTTCTCAAACTATTACAAAAAATAGAAAAGGAAGGAAAACTCCCAGATTCATTTTACAAGGCCAGCATTATCCTGATACCAAAACCAGATAAAGACATTACAAAAAAAGAGAACCACAGGCCAATACCTCTGATGAACACAGATGCAAAAATCCTCAATAAAATACTAACAAATCTAATCCAACAATACATTAAAAAAATCATTCACCACAATAAAGTGGGATTATTCCTGGGATACATGGATCATTCAATATTCACAAATCAATCAATGTGATACATCATATTAATAAAAGAAAGGGTAAGAATCATATGATCATTTCTCTTTTTATAAAAGATTTTATCAATGTATTTGACAGAGAGATAGTAAGAGAAGGAACACAAGCAGGGGGACTGGGAGAGGGAGAAGCAGACTCCCTACTGAGCAGAGAATGGGGCTTGAACCCAGGATCCTGGGATCATGACCTGAGCCAGAGGCAGACACTTAACGACTGAGCCACCCAAGTGCCCCGATACAATCTTTTCAATAGATCCAGAAAAAGCATTTGATAAAGTACAATATCCATTCATGAAAAAAACCCTCAATAAAGTACATTTA
The DNA here is from genome assembly GCF_922984935.1 of Meles meles. NCBI lineage: Eukaryota > Metazoa > Chordata > Mammalia > Carnivora > Mustelidae > Meles > Meles meles. Next base: position 87,710,790 of record NC_060070.1, on the reverse strand, counting down.
GAGGGAACATACCTCAACATAATAAAGGCCATCTATGAAAAGTCCTCAGCTCACATCATCCTAAATAGGGGAAAACAGAGTTTTTCCTCTACAGTCAGAAATAATACAGGGATGTCCACTCTCACCACCTTTTTTCAACATAGTACTAGAAGTCCTAGCCATTGCAATTAGACAACAAAAAGAAATAAAGTTACTCAAATAATCAAGAAAGAAGTCAAACTTTCACCATTTGCAGATGACATGATACTTTGTATAGAAAATCCTAAAGTCTCCCCCAAAAAACTGCTAGAACTCATACAGTCAAGTTGCAAGAAACAAAATCAGTGTACAGAAATAAGTTGTATTTCTATACACTAATAATAATGCAGCAGAAAGAGAAAATAGGGACTCAATCCCATTTACAATTGCATTTAAAATAATAAGATACCTAAAAGACTTGTACCCTGAAAACTATAAAAACTGATGAAAGAAATTAAAGATGACACAAAAAACTGGAAAGACAGTCCATGATCATGGATCATTAGAACAAATATTGTTAAAATATCTAACCTACCCAAAGAAATCTACACACTTAATGCAATCCTCATCAAAATATCAACAGTATTTTTCATAGAGCTAGAACTAACAGTCCTAAAATTTACATGGAATCACAAAAGACCCTGAATAGCCAAAGGAATCTTGGAAAAGCTAAGCAAAGCTGGAGACATCACAATTCCAGACTTCAAGTTTTATTACAAAGTTGTAGTGACCAAGACTCTATAGTCCGGGCACAGAAATGGACACACAGATCAATGGAACAGAATGGAAAATCCAGAAATGAATCCACAATCATATAGTCAATTAATCTTCAACAAAGCAAGAAAGAATATTCAATGGTAAAAAGACAGTCTGTTCAACAAATAGTGTTGGGAAAACTGAACAGCAACATGCAAAAGAATGAAACTGGACCACTTTCTCCACCATACGCAAAAATAAGCTCAAAGTGGATTCAAGGCCCAAATATGAAATCTGAAACCATAAAAATCCTGGAAGAGAACACAACCAATGACCTCTTTGACATGGGCTGGAGCAACTTCTTTCTAGATATGTCTCCTGAGGAAAGGGGAACAAAAGCAAAAATAAACTATTAGGGTTAGGTCAGAATAAAAATCTTCTGCAGTCAGCAAAACTAAAAGGCAGCCTAAAGAATGGGAGAAGGTATTTGCAAATGACATATCCTATAAAGGGTTAGTATCCAAAATATATAAAGGACTTGTGAAACTCAATATCCCCAAAATGAATAATCCAATTAAAAAATGGGCAGAAGACATGAATAGACATTTTTCCAAAGAAGACATGCAGGTGGCCAACAGACACATGAAAAGATGCTTAGCATCACTTATCATCAGGGAAATGCAAATCAAAAGTACAAGAGATATCACCTTACACCTGTCAGAATGGTTAAAATCAACAGCACAAGAAACATGAGGTGTTGGCAAGGATAGGGAGAAAGGGGAACACTCTTGCATTGTTGGTGGGAATGCACACTGGTGCAGCCACTCTGGAAAACAGTATGGAATTTCCCCCAGAAAGTTAAAAATAGAGCTACTCTATGATCCAGCAATGACCCTACTAGGTATTTACCCAAAGAATACAAAATACTAACTCAAAGGGATACACACACCCTGATATTTATAGCAGTATTATCGACAATAACCAAATTATGGAAACAGTCCAAGTGTCCATCAACTGATGAATGGATAAAGAAGAGATGTTATAGACACATATACACACACACTGGCATATTATTCAGCCATAAAAAAGGAATGAAATCTTACCATTTGCAACAACATGGATGGAGCTAGAATATTATGCTAAGCAAAATAAGTCAGAGAAAGATAAATTTCATCTGATTTCATGCATACATGGAATTTAAGAAAAAAAATGAATAAGCAGGGGCACCTGGGTGGCTCAGCGGGTTAAAGCCTCTGCCTTCAGCTCGGGTCATGATCCCAGGGTCCTGGGATCGAGCCCCGCATTGGGCTCTCTGCTTAGCTGGGAGCCTGCTTCCTCCTCTCTCTCTCTCTCTGCCTGCCGCTCTGCCTACTTGTAATCTCTATCTGTCAAATAAATAAATCTTTAAAAAAAATGAATAAACAAAGGGAATAATACACAGAAAGAAAGACAAATGGAGAAACAGACCAGTAACTATGTTACCAGAGGGGAAGGTGGTGGAGGGATGGGTGATAGTGGTGATGGGGGACGAAGGAACGCCCTTGCTGTGATGAGCACTGGGTGACGCATGGAAGCAATGAATCACTATATTGTACACCGGAAACTAATATTACACTGTAGGTTAACTAACTCGAATTTAAATAAAAACTTTAAAAGAAAGAATTACTTCAAGTAAAACTATCCACATTATAGTAGACAAAAAAGTTGCCATGTTTCAGAACTTTATGAACACCACGTTTTAAAAATCTGAAACACTAACCATGGTGGTTTTTATGAGCTTGCCAAATGATATATAGTTTATTATTATGTCAATAGACATCTGGTCAGTAATTTAGTAAAAATGTCTAGAATGAAGGAAGAAATGCAGCAGAATCACAAAGCACAATTTCAGTGGGGGAACTGAGCGGGGACATACTCTAGAAGTTCACTCAACAAAAGTTTTGCCACAGGATGATTTTTGAAATCAGTCTAATTTCCTGAAATCTAGAAAAATTTTTGCCTATTTGGGTGCTTCATGTTTGTCATTTTCATAAAAATTTAAAATTAAGATTTGAACAAAACTTTACTATCTCACATGTCCTAACCACAGGCTTGCTGAGGCAGATGAGAAGAAAAATGGAAGGGTTGCTTCCATTATTGTGGAAGCATGGTAGAATGAATTTCAGATCAAATTTGTAAAACAAATACAGAAGGTTCATCTGTGGTTTTCAGCATTTGAAAGAATGTGTTCAGCACTTAGCAAGCTATACCTCTAGTGGTATTATAATATGTATTTATTACACAGTGCTACAACACCACTACCCTCATCCTCCAACTTTGCCCACTCTCCTATAAGCACCTACCTTGGGGATTAAAGAAACCAGTCATCCAAAACACATTGGGCCTCCCTTCAAATATCCAAGTAGAAAACTGAGCATTTCTTTCCAGAAGTTCAGTAAACCAGAAGCCCAGTGTGGATGAATCCCAGGACACTCTTTTCCAGATCTGAGGTATGCGAGCATCATACATGTTGTCCAGGGCATCTCTCAAATTCTGAAAAGGAGTGAGTTAAAAGATAAGAATGGGTGACACCAACAAAAGAGGAAAATGAAAATTGAGATCATACCTCACCTCACTCATAATGATTGTCCCTTCAATGGCCAATTTTAGATCACTCAGGCTACTGCGAAGTATTGAGATGACTTTTTGCATTCTGTCAATTTCTTGTCTAAGAAATATGTTCATTGAATTGAGATGTCCCATTTTTATCAAACGAGCTTTCACCTTAAAAAAAAAAAAGCATACAAGAAAGGATTTTTTTTTTTTAATCATCTGTCATTTCTCTTCCAATGAGCTCTTCTTTCTCTATTCTTTTTCTTCCTCTGGATATATCTCTACTAGACCAAATGGATTCTAAAATATCTCTTGCGGAACCAAACTTGACATTAAATTCCCCATTTTCCAGGCCTCAAAAACTACTGTTCAACTAAAATGGTTTTTATTCCCTACTGATTGTACTTAGTTGGTAATTGGAAATGTACTTTAAAAAGCTGAAACAAAATTGTACCTTTTTCCCCTTTCAAATGATTAAGTCCTAAGTGTCAGTTAAATATTCTTTTGCAATCTAACCTTTGTAAAAGTACAGTTTGGCATGTTTTTTTTCATAATGCTTACAGAGTCGTTATTAGAAATGTCACAGAAAGTTAATATGGCCAAAATCTTTACAGAGCAAGTAACCAATGAATCATTGGTTGCAGCTTCCTACGACCATTATTGCCCTGGTTAGGGTGACTAAAGAGAGCCTTTCCTAATCTAATCAATGAAAATATTTGACTTTGTGTGAGAGCCATTAAGCACCTGTCATTTGTTCCTTTAGTATACCATTTATTGACATTTTGAAGAGATCAATATAAAAGCATCTGGTTCTGGGGATAATAAAATACAATAATTATTGGAAAATAAGCCAAAATATATGCATATTTGAATTTAGTGACCTATTCCCAAGAAAAGATTGACTACGAATATCGGCAAGAACTCATACAGAGATCTGAACTTTCTCCTTGTCGCAATCGAAGAGATGCCAGTATAGGAAGCGTAAGGACAGGCACATGGAGTGGGACAGAATTTAGAGAGATGTACTAGACCACAGAACCACCAGAAAGCCAGCTGAAGGATTCTCTGCTGGGGACACCCTGGGCCCGCTTCTTGAGTCATGGAATGTTAGAGACGATGGACTTCAGGCTCATCTGGACCATCTTCCTCATTTTCCAGAACACATTTGCGACCATGGTGCTGAAGTGTCCCATTCAGCAATGGACCCCTCTGCTTTCCTGCAGCTGGGCCACTTCTAATGAACAAGGGATGAAGAGAGGAAGCACAAACTCAGGGAAGCAGTGATATAAAACCGGACAGCCCAGGTGGGAGTATCTGGGCAGGGAGAGCAAATGATATTGTAATCCCAGACATGCTGGTGGAGGTCCCTTACACAGTCACCATACCAACCTTCAGGCATTCTCCTAAATTCCTGGTTCTGGAACATTTTTTTCAGCCTCCAGCCCCCTTTAAATCATGACTACTCTGTAGAAATTCACACTGAAGGAAAAAGGAAATTATGGAAATACTTTTGCAGCCCCCACAAGTGGGAAATTCAGCCCAGGTATTGGCTACCATGTCACATCAATAACCCAGCTGCCTTTTAGTATGCTAACAGCCCCAAACAAATCACCTTGCCCTACTTATGGTTTTAAATGAGAAACTTCTTTTGCAATAGAGACAAGCTTAGGAAAAACTGAAACTCTTGAAAATCTAATTTTAGTACTGATTTTATTTTGAATATGGTTATTGTTCCAGCCTAAAATTATCTTTTTATTAATAAGAAGAAAGATGTGCTTCAGTCTTACATAGGATTTTCATTATGTTTCCGGGACCCGGTAATCTCTTCTTGAGTGATGTGGCTGCGTTTTTACTATGGAAGTCAATAGTATAATTATATTTCAATTTACAAAATTCACTTTACAGCCACATTTTCAAGAACACATCTCTCTTTTCTGTGAAATAAAGGACACTAAAAGGTAAGTGATCTTGGAGGAGGAAGCTGTTTTAGCTGCCCCAGTACAAACTCCTTCCCATTTAGCAAACCACTTAGCGACGTCCCTTGCATTCAGTTCCTGCTAGAGTACTGCCAGAACAGAGAACTTGGGGAAGTGGCCCTGACCAAGCCTGGATAGCTCAAATTATTCCAAGATCCTGGAGCCCTCCTCTGGTAATACCAACCTGTGGTCTAGTCAACCAGAGTGAGTTTTAGCTCACCTTCACGTGCCAGCTTTGAAAATGTTTGCAGTCAGGTTTTATGTCTCATCTGTCTCCTGAAGATCACTTACAATGAGCCATTGAAAGTATGTACTTACACCATGTATCGGTTTGCAAAAATGTCCCCCCCCCCCCGCCCCCCCACTACAATCATCTCCATGTGAAGCAATGGATTTCAGTATCTTGGCCAAATGCCTTGGTACCTATTTACATAACAGAAGCAAAAACCATTTTAAGAAGCCAGAAAATGTTTTTTACTGTTGAGGGTACTCATTGCAGTGGGAGGCCTGTAGCTCAAGCAGCCTCAGGGCTCCCAGCAAACAAGCTCATTTTTCCCAGACTTGGGGAAACAAGTCAGGGTAGACACAAGACCACAGTTACAGTGGTACTAGGGCGTTAGCTTCTCCCTTTTTGGTTGAAGAGCTACCCTTGACTCAGCCCTATCTGGGACTCTAACTGCCAGCAGTGAGGAGTGGAGGCTGAGAGCAAGAAAGAGGAGGTCCTAGATGGCCAGAGGACACAACCCCATCTTCTTGCATGAAGAAGGAGACCAAGAAAGACCAAGAAAGAGGACCTTTCACAGAAATTTCAACCACCCAGAAGTTTTACCACAATTAAGGATTTCTTTTCTTTTCTTTTTTTTTTTTTTTAAAGATCAGCTGTTCTCAAAGATCCCCTCAGGCCTAGAGAGGCTTTCAGGGAGTCCACAAAGTTGAATGTTTTTCATAGTAATCCTAAGACATCACTTGACTTTTAAACTCTTCTTCTCTCAGGAGTATACAGAGAAGTCTTCCAGAGCTACGTGACATGCGGGATCACAACAGGTCAAAGGCAGAAGCAGATATGAAAATCTACCTACCTTCTATTAAACAGGCCTGAAAAGAGATTTGCAAAAATGTAAAACAATCCCACTATTCTCAATGATTTTTTTTTTTGTCTTGGAAAACATAATTTTTTTAAAATAAAAATATTATTTGTGTTAACATGTAGTGGGGTTTTTTTTTACTGTTACTTTATAATAATACATATTTTTGAAATGTGTCAGTTTAAACTCTTACTATATTAAATATCAGTAGTTATAACCCACATAAATAAAAGCTATTTGGGGTCCTCAGTCATTTTGTAAAGTGGTCTTGAGGTTAGAAATATTTTGAGAAAAACTGGCTTAGGTCAATAAGCAAACAGCTAGGAGGTTCAAGAAATAGAAAATTATTGCCATCCACATGGGGAATGAATTCATTTAAATGGCTTGCTTTCCTGGCTGGGCGGACTGAGACTAAAAGGGGGGAGCAGAGGACAAAAATAAGGGGTGAGTTAAAGAGCAGACAAAGCAGGCGTGGGTAAGAGAAGTGGAGAGATATTTCCAGCCTAGCAGGGTAAGATGTCTGGGGATCCAAAGACAGAGGAATCCAAAGATGGGAGAAGGGTAGAGAAAAGGCAATTGAAACAGAACATAGAGTAGGAGGCGGATGAAGAAAGGCATCAGGAAAAGTGCAGATCATAGTTTGCAAGGTACTTAAGACGAGGCAAGGAAGAAACCACAAGGTTAAAAGAAAAGAGTTGCAAAGGAAGCAGGAATGAATAGAGCGGGGAGAGAATGAAATCTGCTGTCCCAGGACATGCTAGGCTTTGTAGAACCCAAAGATAGCCCTGTACATACCAGGGGCAAAGGGTGTAGCTTACCTCGTGAGGAATGTAATCAGGAGGCAGTTTGCTCAGCATATCTTCAGATAATCTATAAACGATGGCTTCCCTGGTCTCTCCCACACCCCCTCCACTCTCTTTGGGTTGAATGTTGGTAATTGTTTCAAGAACAGCAGAAGCAGTGTTACTCTGATACCTGATAAAAGAGTGAACTGTTCAGAATGTAGCAGGGAAATGTATGTTCAGAGATAATTATCAAGGCTAAGATGAACTGAATAAGATCACTTAAAGCCAGATAGAAAAAAGAAGGTGGGGGAGGAAAGGAAACTTTACCATCAACCCACAGGAATGAAAAAGCTAGAGATCCATATCCTACTGCCTCCTAACAAAACATCAAGAACATCACAGAAATGAAAGGCTCTCCCCACCTTCAGGGAAGGAGATTCCACAAATGTCCTCAGTAACCCAAAATAGTACTATCCAATTTTGCTTGTCACTACAAACCTCGTGCTGGGCAACAAACACATCTCCTTTTATTCTGCCCAGTTATAGACTGGACATGAGAATCTATAATTAACATGACAGTTTGTTAGATCAAAGAAGATCACTCATATTTCCTCTGTGAATTATACATTACTAAAATGTCTTTGGTATTTTCTGTTTTTTTTCTCACTTTCCCACTTTATGACTTCCAAAATAATCTATTGGCATCCATCTGCTGCACCTGTCTAAAGGTATCCACCCATCTTTAAAATCTATGTATCCAATAAAGATTTACTATGTACCAGGCACAGAGCTAGGTGCTATAATATGGTGATAAACAGATCCCTGCCTTGGTGCCCCTCACTATCTAGTGGAATAGGGATGCATTTGTCAATACTGCTTTAAACATGTTGTGGAAGGAAGAACAGGATGCTTTAAAACAGTAATCTGTCCATGTCTCTTTCTTGCTTTTATTCTCACCTCTAGATCTCTTCTGGGTCAACCAGATGCTCTGAGAGGCATAAACTTAGTTTTTGTCTTGAAGTGCCTGGGTCTAGAAACACAGATGGTATGTTTGCATGAGGGTGAGAGTCAGTAGGATATTAAAGTCCCTTACTGTTATTGTATTATATTTTACTATTGTACTATTGTTGCACTGCTGTCAATTTCTCCCCTTTGGTCTGTTAGCATTTACTTTATATATTTAGGTGATCCTATGTTGGGTGCACAAATATTTACAAATGCTGTATCTTCTTGTTGAATTGACCCTTTATCATTATTTAATGACCATCTTTGTCTTTTATTGCAGTCTTTGTTTAAAAGTGTATTTTGTCTGACATAACTACCCAAGTTTTCTTTCAGTTTCCATTTGCATAAAACCTCACTTTTCATTCCTTCACTTTCAGTCTGTGCATGTCCTTACATTTGACGTGAGTCTCTTGTAGGCAGCATGGGTCATCATTTTTGGTTTGTTTGTTTTTTAAATCCATTCAGCCACTCTATGATTTTGATTGGAGAATTTAGCCCATTTACATTTGAAGTAATTATTACCAGGTGTGTGTTCATTGTTATGTTGTTCATTGTTTTATGACTGTTCTTTGTTCTTTTCTGTTCCTTTTCTTTTCTTCTATTCTCTTGTGGTTTGATTACTCTCTCTAGTGTTAGATTCCTTTCCTATTATCTTTTCTGTATCTATGATAGACTTTTGCTTTGTTACCATGAGGCTCATGTATAACAACTTATAAATATAACAGTCTATTTTAAGGGGCGCCTGGGTGGCTCAGTGGGTTGAGCCTCTGCCTTCGGCTCAGGTCATCTCAGGGTCCTGGGATCAAGCCCTGCATCGAGCTTTTTGCTCAGCAGGGAGCCTGCTTCCCTCTCTCTCTCTGCCTGCCTCTCTGCCACTTGTGATCTCTGTCTGTCAAATAAATAAAATCTTCAGAAAAAAGAGTCTATTTTAAGTTTATAGCAAATATATAAATAAGCATTTTCACAGGAAGATTGAGGTTGTGCTTTAGTCCACTGTTTGTACCATGCCTTGGTGGTGGCAACCTGTTGAAAACGGTTTCCCCAATTATTTCAGTCCTCTGGGGACCAGAAATGCATCCCCCACCCCACCCTGCTATCAGGCCAGGCATGCAAGGGACATGCAAGGACCTCTGTGTGGGCTGCATGTGTCTTCTGGCTTTAGCAGGGCCACAGGAGCCACTGGGGTTGGGACACTCCCACAGGCTCTAGTAAGAGAGAGGAAGAACACAAAACTGGTGCCCACCAGTACCTCCATGCCTAGCCAGAGTCCCAACAGGTTTCTGCCCCTCCAGCAGATGCCTTAAGATTAGCAAATGAATCTCCTTCAGAAATGCTCCAAGTGTTTTTCAAGCTGCTGCTTTTGCTCTGAGGGATGAATCCCAGGGATGAGTGAGTCTGCTCATGAGCCCTGGTAAAAGCAGGATCTTAATTCCCTACAGCCCTTTGGTATTACCTCTTAGATATAAGCCCCACTGGTTTTCAAAATCAGACATTTTGGGGATTTGACTCTCTGTTACAGGTCCCAAGGGTTGAAGTTCCTGATGTGGGACACAATCCCTTTGCTTCTCAAAGAGAAGCTCTGCATTTATGAGATCCCTCCCAATTATATGTCACTGTGCCAGGGGTGAAGATTTGAGTGAGATGACATTTCTGTTTCTCCTACCCATCTTGATGTAGTCCTTTTATACTTCACTATGGAGCAGCGGAAGGACCTGTTCCATATGTAGCTGTAGATTTGGTGTGTCTGTGGGAGGAGTTTAGTTCAAGAACTTCTTTGCGGCTAACTTGAACTGCCTCTTCCTGCAAATTCACCATGTTTATTGTATTAATTAATATTCATTCATATTACCTATATGAATTTAAAATCCTCAAACTAGAAATTTATTTTAAGGTGTTTCCAGGAAGTTTCAGGTGGCAGTTGGTTGAACCAACACCTCTTTCCCGGAATAATGTGCCTACAATGAGGTCTCAAAGAATCCAACAGTTAATTTCCAACAGACATGAGTTTACAGTCAAAAGTTAAAAAAAAAAAAAAAACTCATAAAGAAACAAAGAAAGAGCTCTTATTCTGAGCAAGAGCCAGTAGAAACAACACAAAGCAGAACCAAACCTGCAAAGATCACAGATAATAAATTTTCAGATGCACATTAAATAGATGTTTTTACTATATCAGGGAATAAAAAAAAGCATTATTGAAAATATAAGTATGAGACAGGAAAGTCTAAACATGAGTAGCATATGTTAAAAAGAGCCAAATAGAACTTTTGAAAATTTGAAAAAATATCAAAATTGAAAAACTGCATTAGTTTTTTATTGCTGCTATAACAAATTATCACAAAATAACTGTCTTGGATGCCTGAGTAACCCAGTCAGTTAAGCCTCTGACTCTTGATTTCAGCTCAGATCATGATCTCAGGGTCACAGGACTGAGCCCAGCATCAGGCTCTATGCTCAGCAAGGAGTCTGCTTGAGATTATTTCTCTCCCTCTCCCTCTGCCCCTCCTCCTACTTGTGCCTTCTCTCTAAATAAAATCTTTTTGAAAAGTGTCTTAAAACAACATAAATTTATTATCTTACAGTTCTGTAGTTAATAAGTCTGACATAGGTCTCACTGGGCTAAAATAAAAATGTCAGCAAGGCTGAGTTCCTCTCTGTAAGTGATTGGCTAAGATCCATTTCCTTAATCATTTGAGTTATTGGCAGAATCTACTTTCTTACTGAGGACCCCAATTCCTTGGTAGCTATTCACGACAGTGACAGGTCAAGTCCCTTTCTCACTTTGAATTTTTTTTTTTTAAGATTTTATTTATTTGACAGAGAGAGAGAGATCACAAGTAGGTAGAGAGGTAGGCAGAGAGAGAGGAGGAAGGAGGCTCTTGCTGAGCAAAGATCCTGACGTGGGGCTTGATCCCAGGACCCTGAGACCATGACCCAAGCCAAAGGCAGGGGATTTAACCCACTGAGCCACCCAAGCGCCCCTCACTTTGAATTTTTTCTCCGGCTTGCATTTCGTCTTTCTACCTTATACTGCCTCCATCTCCCATTGGTTCATGTGATTAAATTGGGCCACTTGATAATCCATGATAACATTCCCACCCCTAGGTCCTTACCCTTAAGAATATCTGTAAAGTCCTTTGTGCCACAAAAGATAAAATATATACAGGTTCTGGTGATTAGGATGTGCATATCTTTGGGATTCATTATCCTGCCTACCATGAAAGTTAACAATGAGTCAAACAGCAGATTAGATTCAGCCAAGTAAAGAATTAGGAAACTGGAAAATAGATCTGAAGACATTATGTAGAATGCTGTAGAGGAAAACAAATGGAAAATATGAAAGAGAGGTTAAAAAACATATAGGATAGAGTGATGAGTTCTAACATATATCTCAGGACAGCTTCAGAAAGATAGAAGAGAGAGAATAAAAAAGAAATAAGGGATGAAATAATGACTGGGGTTGATGAAAGAGTTGAATCCTCAAGTTCAGGAAATTCAGTGCCTCCTATGTAGGATGAACAAACCAACCAACAAATAAATAGAAATCCAGAGGGATATATATCACAATGAAACTGTAAAACACCAAAAACAAAGCAAGTATTTTAAAAGCAACCAGAGAGAAAGACAGATTATCTAGAAACAAATGACAAGAAGACTGATGGCCAATCCTCAAGAGCAGTGATGGAAGCCAGAAGAAAATGGAAAAGTGTGTTGCACATGTTAGGATAAAATAACTACAAACCAAGAATTGTATACCAAGCAAAATTATCTTTCAAGAATGAAGGCAAGGCAAAAGATTTAAATAGATATTTCACAAAAAAGCTATATTAATGGCCAATAAACACATGAAAAGATGGTCATCATTTATAGAAAAAATGCAAATTAAAAGTGCAACTGAGATACCACTTCACACCTACAAGAATGATTAAAATAAAAACCAGACAATAACAAGCATTGGTAAGAGTATGGAGAAAAAGCGAACCCTCATATATTTTTGGAGGGTACTGTAAAATGGTACAGCCAGTTTGGAAAACAATCTGGCAATTTCTTAAAATGTTAAGAATGATCATATGATTCAATAACTATTTCTAGTTATCTATTCAAGAGAAATGAAAAGCCATATCTACACGAAGTCTTGGACATGAATGTTCATAGCAGCAAAACCCAGAAGCCACCCAAATAATCATCAATTTCTAAATGGACAAACAAAATGTGGTACATTCATATATCGGAATATTGTTTGGCAATAAAAACAATGAAGTTCTGGTACACTTTACAACATGAGTGAGCTTCTAAAACATTATACTAAGTAAAAGAATCCATCCATAGAAGACCAGCTGGTATATGATTTTAGATATAGGAAATGTCCAGAAAGGCAAATCTATAGAGAAAGTAAATTATTGGTTGCCTGAGGATGGGGGTGGTAGTGGGAATTGATTACAAATGGATAATTCTTTTGAGGGATGATGGAAATATTTTAAAATTAGATGGTGGTGATAGTCACAAAAGTCTATAAACAGTAAAAATCACTGAATTGACCACTTAAAATGAATGAATTTATGGTTTATGATAGGCAAATTATAAGTCAATAAAACTTTAAAAAATTTTTTATTTAAATTCAATTTAGTTAACATACAGTATATTATTAGTTTCAGGGGAAATTTTTTTTTTTTACTTTTTAAATTTTATTTGTTTATTTAATTAATTATGTTCAATTAGCCACTGTATGGTAGTACATCATTAGTTTTGATGTACTGCTCAATGATTCGTTAGTTGAGTATAATACCCAGGGCTCATCACAACATATACCCTCCTTAGTACCTATCACCCTGTCACCCCCTCCCCTCCGAAACCCTCAGTTTGTTTCCCAGGATCCACAGTCTCACATTGTTTGTCTCCCTCTCTGATTTCTCTCAGGGGTAAAATTTAATGATTCATCTGTTGGATATATCACCCAGTGCTCATTACATCATGTTCCCTCCTTGATCCCCATCACCCAAGTGCCCTATTCCCCCATCCACCTCCCCTCCAGCAACCCTCAGTTTGTTTCCTATAGTTAAGAATCTCTTACGGTTTGCTTCCCTCTCTGTTTTCATCTTATTTTATTTTTCCTTCCCTACCCCCTGATGCTTTGTTTTGTTTCTTAAACCATATGGTATTTGTCTTTCTCTGAACGACTTACTTTGCTTAGCAGAATACCCTCTAGTTTCATCCACATCATTGCAAAGAGCAAGATTTCATTCTATTTGATGGCTGAGTAATATTCCATTGTGTATGTGTGTGTATATATGTGTGTGTGTGTAATACACACACACACATCTTTCTAATCTATTCATCTATTAATGAACATGTAGGTTCTTTCCATATTTGGCTACTATGGACATTGCTGCTATAAATAATAGGGTGCATGTGCTCCTTTGTATTACTATTTTTGTATCCTTTGGGTAAATATTCATAGTGCGATTGCCGGGTGGGAGGGTAGTTCTATTTTTAACTTTTTTTTCCTTTTTTAAAAAATATAATTTTACTTTTTCAATGTCCTAAGATCTGTTTTTAACTTTTGAGAAGTTTGCCTGTCTTTGACTTATTGCTGAATATGAGTTTTTTTAATTCTGTTTTCACTCCTGTGCTAGTTTAGAAGTTATATACGATTTCTATTTTTTTACTCTTTATCCTAGAAATTTTAACATCCATTTTTAATTAAGTATAAAATTAACATTTTTCCCCTCTCAATCAAAGACTCTTAGGTAACTTTAACTACAGTCACTTCCCTCCTGGCATTTCAGCATTTTAATTCTATCTTTTTTTTAATAAGCCCACAATTAAAATTATTGTTCTATGCTATAATACTTACTTAGATTTACCCATTCTTTTCTATACCTCAAACCTTCCACCACAATAATGATCCTTTCTGAAGTTTATCCTTTAGAATTCCCTTCATTGAAAAGACAAGGAAGATGGAGCAAAATGTAGATATGGTGATGCATATCTACCAAATGCATTCAGCTAGCCTTTACACACATGTTATAAATACTCTTATATTTAACATTTAACAAATCAGTTTTTTAAAGTAGCAAGTGTCCAAAGATGTACATACAAGACTGTTTATAATGATAGCTGTAGTAATAAATCCTGGCAAGGCTCTCTAAATATCTATACAGCCAGTAAAAATGTGATGTGGCTCTGTATGCATTGGTAAGGTGAGGTTACTGAATTGAGATTATTGAATGAAATAGCATGGTACATTCTGTTTTATGACTGAGTAATACTTCATTGAATATAGATGCCACATCTTCTTTATCCTTTCATCAATTGTGGTCATTTAAGTTGCTTCTACATCTTAGATATTGTAAATAATGCTGCAATTAACATTGCAATTAACAAGCATAATAATGTAAATTGTAGCATTATTATTCACCCATAAAAAAGAATGAGATATTGTCATTTGTGACAACATGGGTGGACCTAGAGGGCATTATGCTAAGCCAAGTAGTTGGAGAGAGAAAGAAAAATACCATATTTCACTTATATGTGGAATATAAAAAGCCAACCAAGTGAAAAAAACAAAAAAGCAGAAATAGACCCATAAAACAGAAAACAAACTAGTGGTTATCAGAGCAGAGGGGGGTGGGAGGATGGGCAAACTGGGTGAAGAATGGGAGGTACAAGCTTCCAGTTGTGGAAAAAATAAGTCACAGGAATGAAAGGCATAGCATGTGAATATTGTCAATAGAATTTTATAGTGTTGTATGAGGACAAATCATAGCTACAGGACACATGGCATAATGTATAGAGTTGTCAAATCACTATGTTGTACTTCTGAAACGAATGTAACATTGTGTCTCAACTATATATACTTCAATAAAAAAAATATGTTACAAAAACTTTACCATGGTATGATCTAATTTTTTGTTGTAAATATTGTGTGTATAGGGGCGCCTGGGTGGCTCAGTGGATTAAGCCGCTGCCTTCGGCTCGGGTCATGATCTCAGGGTCCTGGGATCGAGCCCCGCATCGGGCTCTCTGCTCCACAGGGAGCCTGCTTCCTCCTCTCTCTGCCTGCCTCTCTGCCTGCTTGTGATCTCTCTCTCCATCAAATAAATAAATAAAATCTTTAGAAAAAAAAAAATATTGTGTGTATAAGCATAGAAAAAAATCTAGAATGGTATTTTGAGAGTGAGATTTTTGTATGATGAGTATTTGCTGTAATGACTTTCTGCTTTCGTTTTCTTGTTTGTTTTTCTCAATGAGAAAGTATGATTTTTTTATAATGAAGAGGATTAAGGCAATTTTCTTTTGAAAAATAAAGAAAAAATAAGAACCAGATACAAAGCCCACCAAGGACTCAACAAAGACCCATCAGTGACAAATGTTTGAGATCCACTGAAACACATCTTACAAATCCCTAGTAATCTTTGTGCCCCACCAGAAAGGCCCCCTTCTGCCTTCCCTCACAGTGTACAGAAAGAATTAAACCTTTCTCTTTTTCATCTCTAGCTGTGAATTGTGCAGATTATCTCACTAACTTACAAAATCCTAAGGAGCTACAGCTAAAATTATTCAGGCTTCTTTATGAAAAAGCCACATTTTGTGCCCACACAGGGAATTCTATTCAGCTAGCCTTTCATTCATATAGGAACCAGCTGAAAAATGGTGGAGATGATCTGTCTTCAGCATTTTCGTTTGGTTAGCAGGTAGATTACTATATCTGGACCCAAACACACATACCCAAAGAACTGGATCCTTTCCAAAAGTCACGGTTAAGGTAAATGTATCTGCCACTATGCTCTATAAGCTGGACTTCCGTTGGATACAGTGATGATGAGGGTCAAACCCAGCAAATGTTTGTAACCCAACCAGAGTTGGGGTATCAACTCCTTATTACCTTTAAACATATAAGTTTCATAATAAGGGCCAATAAGGTAAAAGCTGATTTTTAACAAAATTAAATGAAAATTGATTTTGTATGGGGCGCCTTGGTAACTCAGTCACTAAGCAGCCGACTTTTGATTTTGGGCTCAGGTCATGATCTCAGGGTAGTGGGATCGACTCCACACCCAGCATGGAGTCTGCTTGTCCCTCTCCCTGTGCTCCCCCCTCCCAACTCTCATTCTCTCTCTCTCTCTCCCTCAAATGAATAAATAAAGTCTTTTTAAAAAAAGAAAATTGAGGGACGCCTGGGTCACTCAGTTGGTTAAGCCACTGCCTTCGGCTCAGGTCATGATCCCGGAGTCCTAGGATGGAGTCCTGCATCGGGCTCCTTGCTCGGCGGGGAGCCTGCTTCTCTCCTTGCCTCTGCCTGCCTCTCTGCCTGCTTGTGTGTACTCTCTCTCTCTCTCTATTTTAAAAAAGAAAAGAAAATTGGATTTGCATAATTTAATAGAGAATTTTAAATTTAGTTTTCATTATTTTTTTGGTGAGAAACCTCTACTCAGATGTTGGGGCTTTAGAATATCCCCAAATACATTTATGTAAAAAGTTGAAAGAAGAACACATCAAGCACACATAAAATTGAGCATATACACAGGTAATAGAATACTCTAGTAAAATGGGACAAAAGGCATTTGCAACTCATTCCTGAATTTTGAAGTATGGTGCTATCTCAGTTTTTAAAAGTCATCTAAATTCCAAAGAAGATACAGATAACTCCAAGGGGGAGCCCTAGGAAAACAGCTAATGTGACAATAAAATGAAGTCATCAAAAGTCAAGGACCCATATGTTATTATATACAATTCTCACACAGGTACATTTCTGTGGTGTGTATTACTCCATGATCTCATGCTAGCATTAGATACAGTAAAGGCAGTCAATGAGGGCAGAGTGCTACATCAAAGATGTAGGTGTCACTGTCACGGTCATCCTACCGAGGGCTGTCAACCATCAGGCAAGGCTGGGTTGCATGAAACCTCCAACTTTATCCTAATCTCCATATATCCACATTTCCGCTGACTTCTAGGCTCTCTGCTTCTTAAATCAAACAATCCCAACACCCAACTCACTGCTTTCATTCTCCCTTTGCCCCATCTGTCCCATCTCCTTGAACATCAATGTCTTCACCCAGCTGCTGACCTACCAAGTTCAGAGACAGTCTCCTCCTTGCACACAGCACACACTAACATCTTCATGCCCCTCCCCCTGGACTGTTCCTTCACGTATGTGCCCTAATCTATGCCTTTTCTTTTCAATGTGCCAAATCATTTTATTTTTAATTTTTTTCAATTGTATATATTTAAGGTGTACAACTCAGTGACTCAATACACGTATACACACTTACTGCTCCTTATCTTCCTCTTTCCTCGCACTCTCATTCTTGTCCCCATTGCTACAGTCCCTTCCTCCCTGCCCCTTCTCTTACCTGAGAACTGCTGTGCATCCACGAAGGCACAGCTCAGAGGTGGCCCCTCTCACTAGCTTACTTTAATTCCTAAATTGGAATTTATTGCTTCTTCATCTTTGTTCTCATAGCAATGAGTGTGTGTGTGTGTGTGTGTGTGTGTGTGTGTGTGTGTGCGCGCGCGCGCATGCGCACATGCTCTATACGCCTGATTTTAAAGTCTGTCATACCGTACTACATGGCTATTTGTCATCCATCTATTTTCCCTAGTACATAATGATCTCCAAGGGCAAGGATCGTGTCTTACTAATCTCTGTATCCTGAGTTGGCTAGAAAGTAAGTTCTCAACAAATGTTTGTTGAATTCAGGCCAATTGACTTGAATTTTATTAAACCTCAAATATAAAGGAGAGCAATTCTCCAATATTTAAAGGGCATGAAAATTTAATTGTTTCTTCTCATGGTAAACGTATATAGTACATTACCATTATCACTATTTACCTGGTTCTGGCACCTTTCCCCACACAAAGGGAAACATACATGTAAATTTATGTGCTCCTCAAAACACAGGAGGATCAGAAAGATGTCATTTGAGGGTAAAGAAACTCTGCTTTTATTATGGTATTTAAGCACAGATCCTTAAAGTTCAAAGAAAAGAAAACCACAGTAAGTTTCCATTCATACAAAGAAAATCAGAGTTCATTCTTCCTACCTGTACTAACTACAAATAAAAAAGGGTAAAGACCCTACATCTGGGACTCTCAGGAGCTCTTGGCTTGCTGCCAGCTCCTTGCCTCTCTGGAAATCCGCTCTGCACCAGGGGCTGAGTGCCGAAAGCTGCAGACATGACCATTCTGCTGTTGGCCGGAGCGAGCCGTATTCACCACTGCCCCAGGGAGGGGTCAGTGGACATGCTTAGTCCTGCTAGGTCTCACCTAGGAAATCATCTTCTTGGTGGGTGATTTTATTTCTTTATGAGGTGATCTGAAAAGAATCTGAAAAGAATCCTCCAGACATGGACATGGGGAAGAAGCCTTCTGAAAAGCTGACCCATTTTGTCTAAGACCTGCACAAGCTCTCCAGATCACCTCTCTGCCACACACTTTATTAGGTGCAGAATGTCAGGGCTATCCAACTCATATTTCTTTATCCACCATGTGATTTTATGTTTGCAGAGATAGGAAAGGCAGAACCCTGGTTAGCTAGCTATAATGGAGAACCATGAATATCTCTATATGCCTCAAAAGCCTTTCAGACTTTCAGGAACACAGTCCCCATAAATGCTCTGAGATGAAGAACAAGAACTATAATACTCCATGAGCTTCGGTCCTAAGTTACCTCTAGAAGAAAAATCTCTCTTTGGAGTTAATATGGAAAGAAGCGCATGTTGGTAATGTAGTGTGGTGGTCTGGGGCCGCTTGTCCGGGTCGCCTCTGTTGGGTAGCAGAGTCAAGGTCATGGGTAATAAAAATGCAAGACAAATGAAAAACGGGACTGTCTATAAATAAACAATTAACCATCTAATGAGATCCTGGTGCACGATCACACGCAAATCAGCTTAGATTTATATACATCTTTGCACATGAGATAAAGACGAGAATACATTTTTAATAAAAACCTGAAACTCCAATCTCAGCTAATACTAAAAGGAATATAATTAAATTCATCCTGCATAGAAATGAATATAAAAGTTGTAATAGAACATTTGATAAATTTCAGAAGGTAGAAAAATATGCATAATGGTTAATGAAAAAAAGAGTGAAGATAAATGACTGTTTTTGACATTGAGATAGTTGCATTTCCAGAGTCCTTGGTACCTTATAAATCTAGATAATAAAATGTGAATAAACTATGCATTTTTATGGTGTCTGTCGCCAAAGTATCTAAGCTCTTGGGAGAGATTTTACTTGTTTTAAAACATTTATTCAGCTGTATATCCCACCTTCACCCCCTTTCCAGGGATTGTGCCTTCTTAAGGAAGACAAACACTCATGACCCCCTTTCACAAATCTCTCCCTCCTCTCAAATTTATGGATGCTAACTTCAGAGGGCAGATTCTAGAAGCAGGAACATAGAGTTCTCCACCATGGCCCAATTACAGCCCAAGAACCCATCTGGAAGAGTGCTATTGAACATGGTGCACGTCGGATAAATTAGTAAGGATTCTTCTAGCTGGGGACATCCGCAGAGATTTCTCACTGTTATCTTAGAGAGTCCGCCCCTTCTCATGGCTTCAAGTGTTATCTCTGTACAAATACATTGAAACTTCTCACCTGGGCTCCAATCCATGTTTCTCTCCCCACTCAGAAACATCTTTCTGTCTCTCCCAATTCAACACACCCAAACCGCACTCTGCAACTCCCCTTCAAATGCACTTCCGTTCCAAACTCCACCATCATCCCAGCTTCCAGACCAGAAATGTCAGGGGAAGCTTTGATTCCTTCTTTTCATCTCACACAACTTGGAGAGTCACTTCTTGCTGGAATGGGAGGGGCGTTGTTGGGAGCGGACCAGGGGTAGGTTTTAGCAGAGAAACTTCATCTGCTATTGCTTACTGCCGCCTGGTGGCTGGTGGGGGAACAGAGAGGGGTTGGAACACCGCCCTCCAGGAAGGCCGGCTCAAATGCCTAGGATTCCAGTTATCAGAAATACCAGAGTCAAGAGGAGAAAATGACCAAACGCAGAGCTGCACAACAGAGCCTACTGCGTGAACAAGAACCAAAAATGGACCAAGGTCCCCAGGAGGAAGAGAGCAGGAGTGGGCAGGGAAGACCCAAGGACAGACCAGGTGGGAAGTCAAGCATGAAGAGAGATCAGAGGAGAAGGGTCACGGGTCCTACAGGCTAGCTAGTTGTCTAGCAGCAGAGGCAGAGTTCTAGCAACTTTCTACTTGATCTTACACAGTGTGATGAGAGATTGCAAGATCCTGACACTCTATTTTGGGAAAAGATAGCTGTGGCATCTAAAGCATGCCAGCCAGTGACGGCATAGAAGCCTTTGGACAGAGCAGTAAAGAGAGCTACCAAAAGAGAGCTACCAAAAGACATAGAAGGCTCACTGTGCTCTCTACCCCACAGGTAGCAGCAATAAATGGATGAAAACTGCATAAGGTTCTCAGCCATTGCTCTAAACTTACTAAATCCCACCAGTCTCCTTTGGGACATGTCCTACAGTTTTCACTCTACCCTCTCCATGCCCTCATTATCCCTGATCTTGGGCCTGCATCAGTCCACATCTGGATTTATCCATAGGGTCTCCAAGATGGTCTTAGTTCAAACAGCCCCCAAGTGTAAGGAAATGTACTCAATTTCACTCAAAATAAGAGAAAACAAATTAAAACTGTGCTGAGATACCATTTCTCACTTGTCTTATTGGTAAAAATTCAAAAGCTTCACCAATACTCTGTTGATGAGGCTGTGAAGGAAGGTCCCCATCCCATTGTTGTTGAGAACGCAAAGTAGCACAGCCCTGTGGAGGGGGAATTGGCAATATTCACTAATTCCTGATCCAGCAACCCCTACCCACAGTCATTTACCCTGAAAATACATCTCCAACAACATGAGAAACCATAACCATGTGAGTAATTGAGGAATTATTTGGGATAGCAAAATTCTGGAAACATCCTAAATGCCTACCCATAGGAGAACAGATGGTAAACTATGATACAAATTAACAATGGAGGCACATGCCACTGTAAAAAAAAAAAATTGTGAGAAAGACAGGGTAACATATGGAGTGATTACAGGATACTTTTTAAAAAGATTTTGTTTACTGATTTATTTTTTAGAGAGAGAGAGCAAGCATGCAAGCAGGGGGAGGAGCAGAGGGGTAAGGAGAGAGAATCTTAGGCAGGCTCCACAGCAAGGAGTCCAACTCAGGCCTCAATCTCACAACTTTGAGATTGTGATCTGAGCCAAAATCAAGAGTCAGACACTTAACCAACTGAGCCACCAAGATGTCCCACAGGATACATTTTTAACTGAAAAAGACAAGACATAAAATTATATATATATGTAAGTTATGGCAACTTTATGTTAAGAAAAAGAAAGGTACTAAGACTATATATGTATTTCTGTTTTAGCAAAAAGAAACAGGTTGAGCATCTGAGTATCTGAGAAACTCAGTTGAACATATGACTCTTGGTTTCAGCTCAAGTCATGATCTCAGTGTCGTAGGGTTGAGCCCTGCATCAGGCCCTGAGCTCTGGAGTCGGCTTGAAGATTCTTTCTCTCCTTCTACCCACCTCCACCCCCGACTCATGTGCATGCTCTTTCTCTGTAAATTTTTAAAAATTAAAAAAAAAAAAAACAGGGAAGATAACTCAGAAACTAATGCGTTTGGTTGTTCATAATGGAAGAGGAAAGTGGGCTGGAAGGGTGTGAGAATATCCCGTTATCCAGTTGGTATTTCCAAGCCATGTCCATGTTTCATGTATTTAAGACAATCAACAAAGATGGACAAAAACTAAATATAATATGAATAGAAATAAATAAATGCACTATCAATTGATGGCATAACCACACAGAAAAAATAATCTGAGTGATTTTTGAATATAGTACTCTGTACAGCCTCAGTGGGATATAGTCTAGGGACAAAAAGAACTGCAAAGAAATTTTGACCTCCACTTAATACACTTGTGGTTGGTAGTGGTATCGGTGGAGTGATTTAGAACAAATGAGTCAATATTAAACTTACTGGGAACCAGAACTCTTACCATGGGAGAAAGGAGATATCGATATTGGAATGAGGATGACAAGGAAGAGACGTGAGGTATACCTTTGCAACTGGAGTTATTAGTATTAGCTCATGATATGTTACAAATGACTTATTTCCTAGCTCTATCTATTAGAGGGACTATAATCCTACACACACACACACAAAGAGAAATAGATACGGTTCCATATCTACATATGTAGATATGGAGATACCTCCATATCTACAGGACATAACTGTAGATCATAAATACACAAAGATATAAACATAGAAAGAGAAAAAGCAAAATGGTACAAAATGTTAACAATTGATGACTCTGGGTGAAGAGTATATGGTGTTCACTGTACTTTTCTGAGGGTTTATAACAGTTCAAAATAAAGAGTCAAGGGAGAAAATAGTTTGTCTCAACACTGCCTCCCATCTAGGTTACATCTTAGTTGTACTTCTCTGGGCCTTTGCTAGTTCTGGTTTGTCTTTCTTGGGAGCTGATGGCAAAACTGCTAGGGTCCTATGGGTAAGTCAGGATGAAATGAGTTCAGCCCTGCTTTTCACACTCCCCAGCCGAATCCTATGGTGCTCAACAGCATCTAGTTCTCTAGGAACTGGCTGTCATGTCTCCTTGGGCTCCTGCCAAGGAGGAAATCAAAGTTCAGCACCCTCATATGGGAGCTGCTTCAAGCACTGATGTTCATGTGCCTTAAAACATGGGCCGTTTTCCTGCCCACCCACATGAACTCACGAGCTGTTTCTATAGACTATTCCCATTCGTCAGATTCTTCATAACCCAGAAGAACTTAGCATGGCTGGCACGTCTGTCTAGTAGTCCCTGAGCATCAGGCCCTGTGTAGCGCTGGAGACAGAGCAGCAGGAAAAGCAGACCCAAGTTTCAGACATGATGGTGCTTATGATTAGTGATGGTAGATGGATGATAGCAAATAAATAAGTGAATACAGACCAGTTGGAGATCCAATCTAAAGAAAAGAGCAGGCAAGGAAGATAGACTCTGGGGTGAGGGCTGGGGAGTGGTCAGCAATTTTTAAACAGGGAAAAGGTAGAGTTTAAGTAAAGACCAGAAAAGGTGGAAAGGTGAGCCACAATGATACCTGGGGGGAAGGGATGTTCCGGAAGGAGCAAGTATCCCATGGAGGGAGCCATCTGGCCTGAGTTACAAGGAGCAAGCGGGAGCTGAAGCTGGGCAGTGAGGGAGGGCGAGAGCAGAGGAGACCAGGCCAAGGGGGGGCAGGTAGTCTTAAGTGGGCCTTGAAGTTCACCTGGAGGTCACTGTCTGCCTTTGACCTTGACTTGGAGTGAGACAGGAGATTTAGGAGGCTTCTGAACAGAGGAGCGACATGGTCTGCCTCAGATTTTTGAAGTTTCAGCTAAAACAAAACTATTCCTCTGTGTTCTTTCTTTCAGATAATGTTTGAGTTGATTCCAAATGGATCCCTGAGCAACCTTTAATTTCTTCGCCTCTTTTCTGTTTTCAGCTAATTTATGAGGGCCTCTTCAAATAACTGCCAGAGCCGTCACGAATTCCATCATGAGGCCTGGAAAGAGTGTTACCCATTCGTGGTTCTTCTGGGTCCTGCCCACATCTTTGAAGATGATCTCTGAGCACAGGAGAGATCAGAGGATTTGGACAATTTAGCATCAGTATGGGTAACAAAGAGGCCAGGTGGCCAAGCCATACGTGAGGGGTGAAGGGCATGTATGTTCAGGGGTAGAGAGACAAGTTCGCTGGGACTCCACGGAGGCTGCACAAGGCCAGAGAAGAAGAGGGTGAGAAATGTCCTTGCCACTTTGCAGAGTTGTTAAAATTGCAGCAGCTGGTGAGTGACTAGGAGAAAGGCACACCCCATTCCTTCTCAATGGGTTGTCACAGCTTAAAATCTGCCAGAGGCATCTTGATCTCTTCCATCCCCCAAAACCACTCTCCTAGACACGAACTCTGTGGTCTTTCTTCGATGGGCCAGAGGCAATGACTATCCGCAGGAAAATCTCAGCTGGGGCTTCTTGGCACCCTCTCTGTGGAACCAGATAGCCTTGTTTCCAGGCTCCTTCTTTCAAAGGGTGGCTCCAAGAAGGGACTTGGGATTTGGATGCATTTCTTGTCTCTTTGCTCATCATCTCTTACCTCAGTGACCAGAGATGGGGCATCACGTTGAGCTGAAACCCACAGCCTTTCCTCCATGCTCTGTGCCCACCATGCATGTTAGTGACAGAAGGAAGCAAATGAGCAAATAAAGGCACAGGGGTCACAAGAGAGAGGATCAAGGAGGAGCACAATTCCTCATCCCCTCTTTCTGTCCTCCTGGCCCTTTTAGACTCCATTTATGACCATTACTTTTAATGGATTTTTTTTAAGGTAAGAGGCAAGGAGTTGGGAGGCTATTGCCTTATCAGTAGAAAGCATCAATACCAATAACACCAGCTGGTTTTATGACATGACAGAAGAGAAATAATCAATGCATAAATCAGAGCTTTAACATCGTCATAAACTCTGGAGCATCAGGATTTAGTGAGGGGAGAGCAGGCCAAGATATGACAAAGTTGTAATTGGGAGACAGGAAGTGACATTATTTTTCACAGCAAAATAAAAAGAAGGAAAAGGAGAGAAATTAAGAGAGAAAATGAAATGCACAGCCTTTGCCAGGCTGAGTTACAAATGATCCCTTAAAATTAAAGAATGTCAGGAACTTACGTGATATCAGCATTAGGGTGCAGCCCAAAGACTTCGGGGTTATCTAGGGATGGCAATGACTGGATGTACTCAAAATACTGATCCAGGGTTTTGCACAAGGGGATTTTATATCCGGTATAAAAACAGAACGACGGCTCAAACATCTTCTCACTGAACCAGACCTAGACGGGAGAGAAAACAGAAGAAATAAAAGTGATGAACATCTAAATGAAAATATAAGGAAGGAAGGGTCAGCTTATTTCCATTTTAATAGATTTTTATGTTGGGTTTAAAGAAAACCACTGATAGAAATAATTAGCACAAATATGAAGAAAAGAGAGAGGCCACATGATGCAAAAACAGTGGAGCCTAAGCCTCTCTAGGAGACCAAAGGCGCTGGCTAGCAGTGATGAGAGAGAGCCAGTCTTGTAAGCCCACTCTCTGCTCCACTAACTCATGACCCTCCACCCCACTTTTTATTTATTTATTTATTTATTTGACAGAGAGAGAGATCACAAGTAGGCAGAGAGGTAGGCAGAGAGTGAGGAGGAAGCAGGCTCCCCGCGGAGCAGAGAGCCCGATGCGGGGCTCGATCCCAGGACCCTGAGATCATGACCTGAGCCGAAGGCAGCGGCTTAATCCACTGAGCCACCCAGGCGACCCCCTCCACCCCACTTTTGAAGACAAATGGAAACACCCTCCAGAGAGGAGGCCATGACCGCACACATGAGAAAGGATGTGGGCAATTCCATGGCCTCCCTTCGCCCCCAAAACAAGGTTCATGCCGGGAATGTGCTGTGCCTGGGGTGGCTCACAGCAGCACCGTGCACCCCACAAGGCCAGGAAAACTTAACAATCATCTCCCCTTCCACCCAGAGCTGGAGAGCTCTCTCTGTTAATTAAGTTATGTCCCTGGCCACAAGAAGCAAATGTATCCAACCGTCTTATTGTTTGCCTGAAGACACCCTTTTCTCATTCCATATGAATTGATTATCTGTAATGTAAAAGCAAGAGAACAAATATATACTTGGTGTGAACAGACTTATTATGAAGAGGGGGGAAAAAAAAGAATGCTGAATGCCTAGGAGCCAGATTTGAGGCAATGACTTCTGTGTCTAACAGAACAATTTTCTCAGCAGGAAGGGAAATAATGGGAAGACAGGAGGAATAGAAGCGCAGGCAGGACGTCTGAATCACTCAGAGGACTTGATGTGAAAAGACATAGGGACTGTGCTTTACTTCAGTGGTTTACACTTTCTCTAGCATCTTCCTTCTGTATCCTTCTTCCAGCTCTTTTTAGGTCCAGTGATCACTCTGAAATGTCCTGTGTGCTGGTTCTCTCTTCTGTCCTCACCCCCACCAAACCCCCCACCCACCCTGTTCTATCCTAATTAACTCCTGTGCACTAGGCATGGAGCTTAGAACTGGAATAGAAGGCAAGGATGAGTCACATACGGTTCTTTCCTCCAAGGAGCTTGTGACCCACTGGTGGGATGAGTCAATTACATAACAAACCATAGTGCAAAGTCCACTAAGGTAAGTGCCAGAGGAAATAAAAATAAGCAAAACATAAGCAGCCTCAAAGCAGGAAGAGAGACTCGCCAGCTGGACGTCAGGGTAAAGTAGCCACAAGGAGGTTAGGTCAGCAGGTCCAAAGGTAGGACTGAAGCAGAGACCAAGGTAGGGGAAGGCAGCATGTGGGTTCCATGGTGCTTTCTGTGGCCTTCTGCAGTAGCGTTTCCTGGTAACCCTGTGTCCTTACAGCCAGAGACCCAAACTCACCTCTCTGGTTACTGAAGGGCCACCTGGAACAGGTGAGGGGAAGGAACTGATGAGACAGGAGGCTGAAGGGAGTGCAGGGGGAAGGGTACATTCGGGGGAGAAAGGGACAGGGCTGCTCAGTGCTCAGAGAGCTGGAGCCATTGAAGGGGGAGCAACTCTAAGGAAAGTCAGGAGAGAGACGGAAAGAAAGAAGTGGAGGCTGGGGGTGTGGGGGGCAGGGAATGAGGAAAAGCTGCCCAGGGGCCAAAGAATGGAAAATGGGAGGATGACTTTTCATTTAGGGCAGTAATTAAGCCCAGATGGGCTTCCCCAGGTGGGGCCCAGGCCCAGAGGATGGAGAACTGTAGCATTCCAAGAGGGGGTTGGGGTCTGCCAACTAGTCTTCTATTGCCCTGAATATGGGGGAGTGGGGGGGCAGTGTGGGGTGGGAATAGGGAAGAAGTAGAAGAGGGGGAAGACAGATTCAGGTCAGAGGGAGGAACTGCCCACCTTGAGGTCTTGAAGGTGCAACGGTTTGAGCAACAGGCTCTCTTCCTCTCCCCCTCTTTGCCCACAAGCCACTTTGAGCTACGATCCAGAGAGCCAGCTTTGGGTCTGATGTGGAGGGCAAAGAGGTCTCTTAGAAATCCCCTTTACTGAGCCAGCAAACTGTGGTGTTCCTGCCACCTTAAAGTAAGGCAGTTTCAATAAAACAAAGATAAACCCACTAGATCAGGACTCTCCTTGAACTCTACTTTTTAGAAAAAGTCTAAGTAATTTTTTTAAGCTAATAAAAAGTGTTGTTAAAAAAAAAAAAGTATACCTGATTTTCAAGTTGTGCTCTGGGGTCAGTGAAAATTCAATCCAGTCTACTCTGTTTTAGATGATTATGACCCCAGGCACATAAAACTCAGTCTTCTGAGATTAGATTACGTTTATCATTATCAACAAACATGTACTGTCTCCTAGGTGCTAGAAAGGACACAGAGCCTTAGATGACCTGTTTCTTATTTTAATGGGCTTACAATCTAGTGGGGGAGGCTGAACACATGTATTAGGATCACACATTTCTTTTCCCACTCTCCAAGGCAACTACTTCACATCACTTCCCCTTTCTTCAAAGGTCCCAAACGTGCCATACCCTCCCCTCAGCTGATGACTCACATCCCCTTAGCTAATGATTCTTCTTAGTTCATTATGAGCATAGATAAGATGAGAAGAAAACAACCCCATCTTCCTCCACCAAGTCTTCCAGTCTTTGACACCCATAGGTTTCCCTAGGCTTGCCCCATCATAAGGAATGAGCTGCCCTCCTTCTAACAACTAGTACACATATTGGTAAATCTAAATCAGCACTCATTACAAAATTATCATAATGAGTAACAGGAATGGGAATAAAAATGAGAAGCCAAAATTCTCCATAGCTGTAATATGGAAGATGCAAGTCAGAAGGGCTCAAAAATAAAGCCTAAAATGTAGGGTTAGATTTTCACTTAAGTAATCATGTTAGAAAAGGTAAAGACTAAAAATAGAATAGATAATTTTCAAACCAATCAGAAATATAAAAAAGCATTTTTAAAAAGCAAAAGAAGAAAAAAGGCCAAAAAAAAAGTATGGCTAATGAAAGATGGTAGGATACATCCTACCATACAAAGATGGTAGGATGAGTCAAAATATAGCAACAATCACAATAATCAAATTATTCATTTGCCTGTTAAAACATAGAGCTCTTCAGACTAGAGATCAAAAATTCCAGTTATCTGTTGTTTTTAAGAGATCAATCCGACACATAATGACATAGAAAGGTTGAAATAAAAGAAACAGAAAAATATATACCAGATATACTAAAATTAAGTATTTCTAACCATTAAAAGACTAATAAGAGAATGAAGAGGCAAGGCTTAGTGTGGGAAAAGAAATTTACAACCACATAATCAATAAAGAAATTATATCCAGAATTTGCAAAAGGCTCCTGTAAATCAATATTTTAAAAAGACAGACAATACAAGAGAAATAGAGGTGAGAACATACAAGCAAGTCACAAAGGAGAAAACTGAAACAGTGAATCAACATGTGAGGGTACTCAAGTCCATTAGCATTCAGAGAAACAAAAATGAAAACCAAAATGAGATCCCATTAGATATCCACCAGAATGGCTAACATTTAAGAGGCTAATGATGCCTAGTGTTGGTGAGGATGTGGCTTAATGGGATATCCCATTCTTCTGCTGGATATATTCTTGGAACAACACTTTGGAAACCAAATTGGTGTGACTGACTAAAATGTAAAGTACACAAACCCTATAACATAGCAGTTCAGCTCCTAATAGAAAGGCATATTCATGTGCTCCAAGAACCTGGTAAAAAAATGTCCCCAGATGCATTATTTGTAATAGCACCAAATGGAAACAATCCTAATTTCCACCAATACAATACAATGGAACCCAACACAGTAAAGGAAAACAAGTAGACTACATGCAACATGGGTGAGTCTCAAAATACCATATTGAGAAAAGAAGCCAGACACCAAAATGAGAACATAGTCTATGGGTCCATTTATATGAAGTTCAAAAACTGGCAAAATTGAACTATGTTAGTAAGAAGTACTTCCTTAGATGGTACAAGTGTAGTGAGAAAGAAACGGTTTGTATAAAAGTCTATATTGTGGTTACCTTGAGGGAATGGGGAGTTGTGATGGAGAAGGGGCATGCGTGACTCTTTGGGGGAGCTGGAAATATTCTATGTCTATTTGAAGAGACTTACTGAACTATATGTTTTTGTTTTATACATTTTTCTGTATATTTAATATTTCTTAAAAGTTGGCTGCTTTTTTAAAAGATTTATCACATAAGTACTAGGCACAGGTAAAGTCCTTTCCTCATCTTCCTTGCCTCTCTCAGTTAACCATTTCCTCTTGATACACTAAAGTACTCAGAGCCTGGTCCTTAGGTTTTCTTTCTCTACACTTTCTTCTTAGATGGTGCTCTCATCTGTTATCTTGACTTCAAATGCCATCTATATGCTGACAAATTCCAACTCTTTTTCTCTCTGACCTCTCCCCTGAGCTCCAGAACCATAAATCCAACGGCCTTGTTTACCTTCCTTCATTCTCTTATTCAACATATATTTATTGATGAGGTAGTATGTTCTAGATTCTGCTCTGCATGCTGGCAGTGATGTAATCAGGTAAAGTCCCTGCCTTTAGGGAACCTCAGTGGTAGGCAACTCCATGTGTGTGTCTAGTGGGCATCTCAAAAGTCACATGATCAGAACAGAGCTCCTAATTTTTGGCCCCAGTCAATAAAACTCATTCTTTCTGTAGCCCTTCTCCTCTGTAACTAGTTCTATTCTCTACCAGTTGTTTAAATCAAAACTAGGAGTGATTCTTGATCCCCTCATCTTTCGCCATCAGCATTCTGCTGGTAGTTCTATATAATATATGCAAAATCTAATCACTTCTCAGCATCTTGAGTACAAGGCTCCAATTTTAGGTACTTTTGCAATTATTCTAACACACAGTACACAAGACATCTTTTTATTCCTTTAAACCTCAGATATAGAGGTGAGTTTACCATATTTCTTTATTTTATCATACTCATGAGTCTAGGGCCCCCCCTTTTTTGAGAGACAGAGAGAAAGAGAGAAAACAAGCAAGGAGAAGGGGTGGGAACAGAATCTTAAGGAGGCTCCATGCTCAGCATGGAGCTCAATGTAAGGCTCAATCTCACAACCTGAGATCATGACCTGAGCTGAAATCAAGAGTCAGACACTTAACTAACTGAGCTACCCAGGTGCCCAGAGTTGAGGCTCCTTTTATTTTTGCTTTTCCCCATTCAGTCCGGATCTCCACTCCCAGTCTCCTTCCCTCGGAGGGCATCTATTTAAATGCACTTGACCTATGTCCTTGTAAAATATAGTATTACATTACAGATCTCATTTTATTTTTTTTAGGCTGTATACTCAACACGAAGTTTTTCCAAATCTATGCATGATGTCATATAGATCATTTCTTCCAAGTGCTACATTATATTCCATGATAAGCATCACAACATTGAACTCAATCTACTCCCCCATGGCAGACTCCTACTTCTACAACTTCCTACTACTTTCTGTAACTTCCTACAACTTTCTACTACTACAAATAATACTATGAGCAATATCTTTGTACATGTCCATGGACACGTGTTTGCAAATTTCTCTGGGACATATACTCAGGAGTGGGAGCCTGGTTCAGAAAGTATCATGCACTTGATATGACTAAGGGCAGCCAGATTGTACCCCAGATGGGGGAGCAATAGTATTCCATTGTGCTCATTCACTACGTCTTAGGATTCTTAGGCATTTGTAGTGGATGTTGTGACGCACCGCCAGTTCCTTCTTCAGGACCCAGGTACTCACTCTCAGCTGTCTGTGGAGTATTGACTACTCAAGGCTCATCATATTGTCCCTCCCAAGGTATTGCGCTGGCAGGAGGGAGCCTGCCTCAACCAAGGTCATGGCCTGGGGAAGGGAATCCACAAGCAACCAACCTATGAAGGTTACCTTCAGTTCCACACACAATATTGCCATAAACATCATTATACACATTCATTTGTGCATTTTTTCTAAAAATGTTGTGGGATGTGTCTACCTAGAATACTGCATTTCAGTAAGTTTTGCCCAGTTGCTTTCTAGGTCCGACTTAATCTCCAGCAGCCAGGCTCCCACTTCCACACAACACTTATCATCATCCACCTTAGTCCATATATGGCTTTAAGAAAAACTTGAGAAACTAAGTAAGGATTGAGAGAAAAATCAGATTCCTGTTCAACCTCCAATTTACCAAAAATATTGCCAAAGCTTAAGCTTTGCTGTTTTTGTCAAGGAGGAAAAAAAAATCACTGAAACAGAGAATTGCCAGTATAGATCCTACTATAAAGAACTCCGATAATCATAAAATACTTAACATATCTGATTTTTCCCACTTAGGTAATACATATTGCTTCTTTAACATGTAAAAATTTTAAGAAGAGTTTGAGTCTTATATTTATACATTTTATCACTGACATGAAAACTGTTAATTGCTAAGGAATAATTTTCTCTAGAAAATGTTCGCCAGTATGATGTATGTAGATTTTACTGGACACAGGGGGAAAAATGAACACTCTATCAATTTTCAGATGTGTGTTCTAATGGAAAAGATGAGAATACTCAAATCATGGTTAATTCTATAGTCACTTATTTGGGGGTTTGAAGTCTTCGTGAGACTTGCACTCTGAGAAAGTAGCAAATAAACTGTCATGTTTTCATGGAGGAGGGACAGTGGGGAGATACCCTGAAAATATGCAACTCATTTATACTAGGAAAAATTTACAGATCATTAGGAGTTGACCACTATTATCCTCTGGACCACAGGTAGCTTGCTAGTTGCTTGGGCTTTGGTTTTGGTTTTGGTTTGGGTTTTGCTGGCTGGTTTCTTTTCAGCAGCTCTGCAATCTGGGTTTTTCGCGCCCTTAAGTTTGGCTCACCAATTATAAACAAACAAATATTCTTATTTAAAAGGAAAATAAAGGGGCCTCTGGGAGGCTCAGTGGGTTAAGCCTCTGCCTTCGGCCTAAGTCATGATCTCAGGGTCTTTGGATCGAGCCCCACATTGGGCTTTCTGCTCAGCAGGGAGCCTGCTTCTCTCTCTCTTTCTCTCTCTCTCTGCCTGCCTCTCTGTGTACTTGTGATCTCTGTCAAATAAATAAATAAAATCTTTAAAAAACAATAAAAGGAAAATAAAATGAAATGTGTCCCATGCTTTTCCTGTAAATTGACTTACCCTAGCAAAGCAATTGAGTAGACGTTTATCAAAGTCATCTGTCACTCTGCCTCCGTATTGAACTTCTCCAATCATGTACCGAACCGTACTCCATGATACACCCTTTATTAAAAATACAAAAGATTATTCATTGTCAATCCAAACAAGTAACTCTAAACATTTCAAGTCTTTCCCTGGAGGAAATATCTCAAAAAGGAAGCATGAGCTAGATCACTTTTAAAATGACTCACATTCTTCTGTTAGTAACTCTTTTGCTATTACATGATGGAAACTGCCAGGGTTTGGTCATCAAAGAAAAATCTACAATATTAAATAACAAGGGAATATATTACTCGTTATTTTAAATGGGGGGAAAAGACTTTTTCACTCGGTGGATGTAATCATCTATAATACTATTTATAGTAATGCCAAGCTGTTAGAAAAAAGTTGTGTTTAGTGAAAAAAGGAGGAAAAATCAAGCAATAAACTATTTAATATACTTTCTTAGTAATATATTTTCTGAATCAGTATGAGAACAACCAGAAAATTATTCATTCACAGCATTTTTCTACAATGCAATCCTTTGCTGTCTCATTCTGTGAGCTATGACTAAATCAAAGTATTTATTAATTTCCATAGCAATCTTATCCTGGCAATACATTACAGATATTAATAGTTTTTTTGGTTTTTTTACTTAATACATTTGGGGTAGGAAAAGTAAGAATGCTTGATTTTTTCAAATTTATTTTCTTTGGGCTAAATTCTGATTCATCAGCTCCACTGCCTTTCAAAGCAACTATTTCAAGGTTAACTATTATTTGTGTATACAAATGATAAATAATAACAGACTGTGAACCCATCAATATAATTTTTCATCATACTGTCATACTCAATTTAATATCCCTTTGTAACTTCAAGAAAAAGTAATGGCTTGATTCTAGATCAAGAATTCATCATGGTGGGGCACCTGGGTGGCTCAGTGGGTTAAAGACTCTGCCTTCGGCTCAGGTCATGATCTCAGGGTCCTGGGATCGAGACCCACATCGGGCTCTCTGCTCAGCGGAGAACCTGCTTCCTCCTCTCTCTCTCTCTGCCTGCCTCTCCACCTACTTGTAACCTCTGTCAAATAAATAAATAAAATCTTAAAAAAAATAATTCATCATGGCTTACCATCACCATACTGATTTTCTAGTACCTATAATTAGCTTCAAGATTTACTATGAGAAAGAAGAGAAAAGGAGACAGTTGGAAACTGGAATTTATTGAGTTCTTATTATGCACCATATACTGTATTTTCAAAAATGCGAATTCACTTATTCCTCACAGAAACCAAGGCTGCTTTGTAGATGAGGAAACAGCCTCCTAGAGGCTCATAAACTTGCTCCAGACCATAGAAAAAATGAACTTCCAACCCTTCCTAACATATGTGGAGGGACAACTGGATTGTGTTCTTAGCTCTGTGACCTTTATTATTCTCTCTTGTCCATTACCTCATCAATAAAATGGGGACAAGGGGCGCCTGGGTGGCTCAGTGGTTTAAGCCTCTGCCTTCGGCTCAGGTCATGATCTCAGGTTCCTGGGATCGAGTCCTGCATCGGGCTCTCTGCTCAGCAGGGAGCCTGCTTCCCTCTCACTCTTTCTGCCTGCCTCTCTGCCTACTTGTGATCTCTCTGTCAAAAAAATAAATAAAATCTTTTAGAAAAAATTAAAAAAAAATAAATAAAATGGGGACAACAGTAATGCCTTCTATGCTGACGTCACAGAGTTGTGAAGGTACAGGTGAGATCCTCCACACATGAGCTCGTTGAGAACTGTGAAATGCTGGACAATGACCAGTGACCATTATTAGAAATTATTGCTATCTATTTGCATAAGTTTAAATACCGTTAAGTGTATTTAAAGGCAGCATCTGGGTGACTCAGTGGGTTGAGCCTCTGCCTTCGGCTTAGGTCATGATCTCAGGGTCCTGGAATCGAGCCCCACATCGGGCTCTCTGCTCAGCGGGGAGCCTGCTTCCCCCTCTCTCTCTGCCTGCCTCTCTGCCTACTTGTAATCTCTCTCTCTGTGTCGAATAAATAAGTAAAATCTTTTTAAAAAAATGTGACTAAAGGTGAGAAAGAACTCTTGTGTGGTGTGGGCTGAGATAACATTTCACTTCTGAAGAGGCATCAGTGAGAGATGCTGGAAGAAAAGTCTGATTTAAGGTGTACATTCTCTTGAAGTGCACTGGGGGCACTTAGGTGCGATATGAGGAAGGTTGTGGCATTTCCGCGCACAGATTTGCCTCATTTGTGGTCTGTCTCTGCTGTATGTGCATGGGAGAGAGATGAGAAGGGGGAACACAAGTATGAGATTGGGGTCTGAATGCACTCACTCCTAGAGGCATTAGAGGTGTGAGGGGAAGGGCCTGGACAAGTAAACAATGGATTAGAATGAGCAGTCCCTTTTTGGGGAGGTAAGGGGAACCTCAGTGTGTTCAGCTGTGTATTATAGACTGAAAATGTCTGTAGAACCTTGATTTGAGGACAATAATAAAAATGGGGAAAATAACAATTTCACTTACTTTTTTAATATCACATTCATCAAGATGATTCTGAATGAACTGGACGCTGGCTGCAAAGTCAGCAGAATTGAATTCATAGGGAATATTCCATCCTAAGGGACCAAATTTGCGTCGCTCCTTAAGGACACCAAAGAAAATGAGTGAGATTTTAAAATTGAATGCAGCTGATTTCTCTTATTATTATTAAAACATGAAGTACGGGAAAATTAAGGCATGATATAGAGAAGAGTTGATGTCGTAAAAGAACAGTATAGAACTTCGGGTACATTATTCTTTAGAAATACTAATTCATGGTTCTATTGCCAAATGGTTTACAAGGACAAATCCTCAGGCACCTGGGTGGCTCAGTCAGTTAAACGTTTGTCTGCTCAGGTCATGATCCCAGCGTGCTGGAATCAAGTCCTTGTTCCGCATTGGGAACCTGCTTCTCCCTCTCCCTCTGCCCATCCCTCCCTCTGCTCATGTACACATGTGCCTGCTTTCTCTGTCTTGCAAAAATAAATAAATAAAAATCTTAGAAAAAAAAATCCTCAACTATTTGCCAGATCAGAGTTCTTGGGCTTTAAAAAAAAGGCTAGGTTTCCATGGTCAATTTAAAAACATGCAGCGGATGCTCAATAAATGTCTGTTAAATTAATTCATTTATTCTAAATTGGACTCTTAAAAGTTTCAAATGTTCAGGGCAAGTGTTTAAATTTTTGTTTTCCCAGTTGAATATCTTAAGCCCTTGAGAGCATCTAGACCCCCTACTAGTTTGACTTTGTAATCTTGCAATTTCAGGCTTTGAAAACCCCAAATCTCTACTGTGGGACATGACACATTTCTTCTTAAAACTTTCAATTGCCCTGATTTGTTCTCTCCCATAGGATGTAGTTAACTGTTTGGAACTGCCAGATTGCCCATAAACAATCCAAAGGGGCTCAGATCAAATGATTCAACGGCCTCGATATTCTGAAGACCACACTAGAACCAGTAGCTCCAGGCTCTGATCACCTATCGAACTGCATAGATTAACTCAAATATAACTACTCCATCAGCTTTCTCTGCCCCAGTGCACAACCAGTCTCTAAGGGAGGTCCAATTATTTACTTGGGTTTAGCTCCTAGCCCTTTGACCCTAATGGTTGAGATGAGAACCCATGGGGAGAGTAGAATCCCAGAACATCTATGGAAAGGTACAATTCTACTTCTCTACCTCTAAATATATACTAACTTTTCTTTCTCACTTCTGCCTTCCTTAACACACACACACTCACACACTGTTTTCACAAGTCATTCTGATACTTCTTACTACAGCTGCTCCATGTTTTAGATCCTAATGAATACCACAATTTAAAAGAATCTAAATGAATTTTAGTTTAGACAAGTTCATGGACAGGACAGAGAAAAAAATTCAGAAAGCAAGAAGGTTTAATTACTGATTTTCAGAATGTGCTTTTAAAATATTAAGGAAACCATGAAAATTAATCTAGGTAATTTGGGTCCAGATGTCCTGCCCCTGGGAGATCAGACTGTTAAATAAAAATTCAACCAAGTAAATCTTAAAGATCTCCATGGCTTTACTGAACGATTGATGAATCAGGAGGCATCCCATTTAGCAAACTGGAAGGAGCCCCAAAGAGCTACAGAAAAAGGGAAGGTTTTTAAAGGTTTTTAAATTGGAAGGAGCCCCAAAGAGCTACAGAAAAAGGGAAGGTTTTTAAAGACAGAGAGGAGATGGCACAAGGAAGTCATAAGTAAGAAAAAGGATTATTTTGGGCAAAGTCACCTTTCTTTGGGGGAGAAAAGGTGTCTATTGGGGGCTACCTCACTAGTGCTGACCAGGAAATTCCAGACTAACCAGTTAAAATCACACTCCAGGAGAAGGTTGAAATTGCAGTTAGGTTATGTATTGGTTTCGATTTGGCGATGTGGGCTTAGCACAAGTAACTCTATTCTGGGTCTGTTGTCTCCTTTTTAACAAGACTGAAGGTAGACCCATACTTCCTTAGGTTAGGCTGTCAGATATTAGACATCTGTAATGGTGTGACTCCCATCGTCATCGCTTAGCTAATTAATTAGACAGAAGGTGGACTGCCAGCTCAAGAAAGGCCAAACCAGATTCTTCCTCCCAGGAATCTGAACTTAGGGTTCAGAATTGCTATCTAGAATTTATCCTAGTTAGAGCTTAGAGTAGGGAGACATAAATTTGGGAGCTGTGAAGCACCATCTTCCACCTTGAACACAGAGAAGGTGAGAAGGAGCAGAGGTGCCTGAACAGATGAAGAGGACTGTGGTATCATCCCCATGGGGGAGAACCCTGGCTCTTTAATGCGTCGGGTTCTCTTGATGGCTTTCCACTTCCTGGTCTCAACATTCATGCTGCCGTGACGTGTTGTCTTTTTGTTTGTTTCATGTTGAAATATTTGATCCTATAACCAGATTTTGAACCTTGACCGTGAGAAACATGTCTCCCATTTTTGTCTCCCCTTTGCACTTTTTTGGGGAAAGGCTTATGATTCTGAAATGAACACTAGATTGATTATTGATTATTTTCAGAATGAAAGGCACTCTCCTCATTCTGGGGGGTAGGGGGTTATTTCTGAGACTGACACAGAAATTCAAAAGAATTTCTGGAGTGGATCCCAGAAACACTGAGGTGATCTCCCTCCAGGTTATTTTGGAGCAAGAGTGAGTTGGGAGGCCCTGTGCGATATTAACATGAAAATGCATTCAGTTAAGTCTTGAGCCTCTGGAATTTCTTCTACCTGGAAGCCTTCAAAAAGAAGGAAGCTAACCAATTATTGGTGAAGTGAAAATGTTTTCCTCTATTTTTTTTTAAGAGAATCAACTCTAAAATAGTTTCACCTATGTTTGACTTAATTTTTTAAATTTACAGTTCAATTAGACAGGAGACTGAATGGAAAATAATTCTTCCTTTCCAGTTACAAAAACTGCTTAAATTGGCTCTATGGAAACACTTCCACTAACATGTACTGAGCCATTGCAATTCCACTGCTCCTTAAAAATATGATCTTTGAAAATTGCTATAATGCTGAGATTTGTTTCACTTTATGCTATTTACTATCAAATTGCATTTGAAGCATTTACTTTTTAGGTTGTTTCACTAAAGTCGTAGGCTATTTAGCTTATCTCGGAAAAAACAAAAGCTGAAATCTTGGGAGGGTGACTTTTCTTTCACAAATGAAGTAAATTCATTTTCTTGTAACTTTTTTTGGTACTCACTGATCTCTCTAAGTGACAATAAGGAAAGTAAAAAAAAATTTTAAATTAAATAAAAATAAAGAAAGTACCCTGAATTATCACCTTGGAATACTGTCAGATCATAGACTCAAACCCTCGGGAGAAGAACTAATAACACATTTGGAGTATCAAAAGCAGGCCGCCTTGCTAGAATTTGGGATATTTGGAATACTAAATCTCTTCAGTCTTTAGTATTTTAGTACTTTAGTATTTTTGAAACTATGGGATGAGTCCTATGTGAGACAATGGAAAAATATTAAAATCAATGTATTTTAAAGAAATTTTAATCCAGTTGAGAAAATAAGAGTTAGAAACAAGGAGAGGACAATATGATGGTGACTATAATTAATTATCAAAATTTAACAAATGATAAGACTGAAGAAGACATTCAGTCAGAGGCTTCTGGGAAGAATGAAACCAAAGGTGGTCTTTTAAAAGAAGGGAGAGGGGTGCCTGGGTGGCTCAGTGGTTAAAGCCTCTGCCTTCAGCTCAGGTCATGATCCCAGGGTCCTGGGATCGAGCCCCGCATCGGGCTCTCTGCTCGACAGGGAGCCTGCTTGCCCCCCTCTCTGCCTGCCTCTCTGCCTACTTGTGATCTCTGTCTGTCAATAAATAAATAAATAAATAAATCTTTGAAATCCTAGCACCCATTCCCATTCAGTCCAGTCTTTAAAAAAAAAAAAAAAGCAGGGAGAAAAGACTTCTGAGCTTGGCGAAGGCTATGACAAAGACAGGAACACAAAGCTCCCGATTTATCTAGCAAGAGGCTGCAGGTAAATGGTTTTACTGCAGCAGAGAGTGACCTCGGGTGAGTAGCTAGAACTACACACTCATGTGATGATTTAGGGGTGAAACATAAGACAGATTTGAATGTCAGGATAAAGAGCGAAAACCTGATTCAACAGTAGGGAGTTATTAATCATTACTAAGTTGGAGAGTGGTGATTTTAGGAAATCTAGTTTAGGAAAACTAGTCTACTCTTTACTGAATTTGACCAATATGGTTCCTTCTTGTATTCCAAAGAATCAACAAGACAGAGAACTACTAGTGAAATATGGAAAACAGTTGCTTATCTTAATGATGTCAAAGCCATTTCCAATTTTATGTTGGATTCTACTTCAGCCCCATGAGCCCATCTCCTACAGCCCAAGACAGAATCACTTCAGTTGCATCTTCAAAACAAGGCTCTCTTTGGAGCATCACATCCTGTTTCATTTAACATAAAATGAAAAATGCAATCTATACTACACAACACAAGAGAAATTTTAAAAGGTAAAAATAATGAACAAAATGGCCATAACCCCTGCCAAAAACCATCAAGCAAAATGTAAAAGATCTTTCTCTAGACCTGTGTCATTTTATTGTAATTATTCTGAAGACTTTTTTTTTAAAGATTTTATTTATTTATATGACAGTCAGAGATTACAAGTAGGCAGAGAGGCAGGCAGAGAGAGAGGAAGGGAAGCAGGCTCCCTGCTGAGCAGAGAGCTGGATGTGGGGCTCAATCCCAGGACCCTGGGATCATGACCTGAGCCGAAGGCAGAGGCTTTAACCCACTGAGCTACCCAGGTGCCCCTCTGAAGACTTTTTAAAAAGATTTTATCTATTAGAGAGAGACCACGAGAGAGAGCACAAGCAGGGGAGAACAGCAGGCAGAGGGAGAAGCAAGGCTCCCCGCTGAGCAGAGAGCCCCATGCAGGACTCAATCCCAGGATCCTGGGATCATCACCTGAGCTGAAGAGCAGATGCCCAACCACCTCAGCCATCTAGGGGTCCTCTAAAGACATTTAAACTGAGAACTTTTTAGTCACGCCTCCCCAAAGCAAGACTTTCATATGCACTATTAAACTTGAAAGTAATCCTTGTCAAGGCTCAAACTTGAGAAAGAAAACAAGATGTAGGAGACTTTTTGGAAAGAAAACCTACTGGCAGTGGAATTCCCTGAATCCTATTTGATATGGCCATTTTCATTAAATATTTAATTATTTTTAAGGACCAGGATAAAATATCCAAGTCTCCATCTGCCACTGCAAGCCCCGAGAGGGCCTAATCAATGACTTTAGCAAAAAAACTCATAGACTCGTGCATAACCTATTGGAAAATTCCCAAAAAGTAAGCCTCAATTTTGGCAAGCCAAGGTGATGAGGAGACAAATTCCAAACCACGGAAAGGACATAAAAGTGATGGACTCCTGTCTTAAGGACAATGGATATTTGGCAGTTATTCCTAATTCTTGTTGTGTATTAGAATCACTTAAGAGATTTTTAGAAGGACTGAGCAGCCCACCTTGCTGCCTGCTCCCAGGGATTCTGGGGCCCAGGCAATGACTGTGTTAGATATTCACTTGGTCCAATGCATTGTTCAAACAGAGGGTGGTACATTGACCATCAAAGGATGGCACACTGACCACCAGAAGGTGCTGTTCTGACTTTCTGCAGGAGGTACTGGGAGGACAATGCAATGTAATTACTGTGTTTCAAAACACCAAGACTTTGGAGGAAGATATTTTAAAATTAGGATTCTGAAGGGTGAATGTAACCTTGCTCTGAAACCCAAAATGGCGCTGCACTGGAATTTCTGGGAAACCATAGAGAGATGATGATAAAGCGAGAAGGAAGATCCCATTGAGAGTAAGCTCCAAGAGGAGGTGGATATGTCATCAGGGATGCTAGGATGGTGGTGGGTTCCCATGGGAAAGGCAGGAAGGCTGGCTGGTTACGGCAGAGATATCACTTGATTGCAGTAAGAGCGCTGTTGCTGTTGTAACTTCTTGGCCTCTGTGGTTGGTAAGTTCCTGGTGGAGAGGGGAGGGAAGCCCAAGGGAGACTGGGGAAAGAAGAACTCAGTGGAGATTGGTTTGTGTGTCTCTGCAGTTCCCATGGAAGCACCCAGGGCCCCCTTCTACTGGGTAAACCTGTTCTTACTTCAATCACAAAACAAACCACACCCTTCACTGTACCACCCTTGACCATCCAAGTCTACTTCCCCTTCTTATAGGAAAGGAGTTGTGTTCATTTAGTTCTCTGTGACAACGAGTGAGGTTCACATAACACATGATGTCCTTGCGCGGGGATGAGTTGATGGCATGAGGCCAAACTGCAATTCAGTAAGGGAATTACATGAGGGGTCACACAGCTCTCGCATTTGATCTCTGTTTCACTACCAGATTCTGTATTCTGAGGGGTGATGGGCTCCAGCATGAACTCCTCCCCAGGCCTAAAGTTTCAGATTATGTGACATGACCTAATTCCTTGTTCTTTTTGCCTGTCTCTGCAAGGACAAGTATATATACCTCATATT
The DNA here is from genome assembly GCF_922984935.1 of Meles meles. NCBI lineage: Eukaryota > Metazoa > Chordata > Mammalia > Carnivora > Mustelidae > Meles > Meles meles. Next base: position 87,669,262 of record NC_060070.1, on the reverse strand, counting down.
TGCATAGAGCAAGTGATATCTAGGTTAAATTTGGAGGAATCAATTAATCGTTAACAAATTAGGTGTTTGGCTATCATGTCCAACACTAGAGAAATTTAAGTCACAACCACTCCAACCCAGAGCAACAACAAAGCAATAACAAAATGAAAATATCCTTTGAGCAGTGGCTGCACTTCCAACTTTAGAACACACACGAGTTGTTGGACATCTTATTATAATGCAGATTCTGATTCAGCAGGTCTGGGGTGGGGCCCGAGATTCATCTCTTACAAACTCCCTTACAAGACCCCGGGGCCACAGGGATGCTGCTGGCCCAGGACCACAGGCTCCTCAAGAATGCTGTGTTTTCCTCTCAAGCCAGGTCTATCCTAACAAGTAAAAGAAAATATTTAGGCACTATCACAGTAAGTATTTCTGCTAATGATGAAAACAGAACAGAGGAAACCATGCTTGAATTATCCATGCTACCTGTGTAGTCATAGAACTTGATAACAGGGTTTTAGAAATGGGAAAAAACTTGAAAGATCACTTCCTTCTGCTTCAAAACACACAGATGGGAAACTATCCTCACACAGCTAACTGATTTCGTGGTGAGTCTAATGTCCCAGCCTCCTGGTCCTCAATGAGGTGTTCTTTCCAGCAGATGATGGCTGGATTTTAAAAGACATTGGATCTCCTATTTTCACAGCATTAGCAATGGAGACTTTTTCTGTTTTAACCCAAATACATGTCATGTCAAGTGCAAGCACGCCTTAGCCCCGTGACTGGCCCACGGCCCTGTTGTGGTTCCTCTGTGTCGCACTTGGATAATGGCCACTGAAAGACAGGCTACCTCACTGACCATATGGAAAATACCCCCAATCATCACCCCATGATAAGCCCGGTGGAAGAGCTGAATCATCATTACTGGGAACAGAATCATAAAATACATTATTTGTGAATTGCGAATTAAATAACAGAGTTAAAGTAATATTTGAATTAGAGTATGATAAGGCCTAGCAAAGCAAACAATTGCCAGATAAGAATGTATGAAATAGGCTTCAGTGACTTGAAAGCTATAATTTACAATCCAAAGGCCACAATCAGACTTAGTAAAAATAACCACCCACAAAGTCTTTAACCTGATTTTAACTCTCTCAGGGTTAGGGGACCAATAGGCAGGAGACCACATTGTCTCCTCTGCGTAGCCATCCCCATTTGGCATCAGAGATCCTGGTAAAGTAGCAGGGACAAGGAACCTGAGGGTAAATATGCCCAAGATGTTCTGGGAGGAGCACCAAATTCCCCCCACCCTTGGGCAGGATGGGGAAAGAGGAGGTGAAGCTCTCCATGCCACTGCAGAGCTAATTCCCGGCTCCTGGCACAAGCCACGTCATTCAATCCTTTCTCACTCCAGCCTCAGTGGGGGAAGAGATGTGGAAAGTGTTAAAGGAGCTTGTTCTGTCCATCTCTCTCTCTGAAGGAGCCAATCAAGTACATTAAACTTATACAGCTTTGAAATACTGGGTGTTATATGCAAACAATGAATCATGGAACACTACATCAAAAACTAATGATATACTGTATGGTAACTAATACAGCATAATTTAAAAAAACAGTACAAAATATAAAATCAAATGTAGAACAAAGCAATAACAAAATGAAAATATCCCATAGACAGGTGGTTGTGGAGCTATAAAATTACTACATTAATATAGAAGTGTGTAATAAAAGCAAATACACAAGTGCATGGTAAAAGCAAATGACAGATAGCCACTGTCCCTCCCAATATCAGCACTGCTTTCACAGTGGGCTCAAAACGTACTACCATGCGAGGCAGGAGTGTTGGACTCGACCCCTAGATCTATTGCCTATGAACTTAACCTTTCTGAGCCTCAGTGTCCTCATTTTTATTTTATTTTATTTTTCTGGAGATGCAGTTCATTTATTTTTTGCACACTGAAGGGATGAGGGGGACGGACACCTACTGGGGCTAGGGCTCTGTTGTCCCTGTGTCTAGTTTAACAACGTTCTCCTGTTACTTAGGACAGTCCAGGGTGTAAACTTCTGAATGCTTGAGGAAAATCACAAGCTTTGGAGTCACACTGGTTAAATAATCTACTATTTAGTAGAATAGTTTAGTAAAATATTAGAATAGTAGAATACTTTAGTAAAAATCACTAGCAAATAGCTGACGTCCTGTTCCGGTGTCTATTTCAAAGTACTACTATCTTCATTCAGTTATTTATGCATCTGGACATCTTATCCATCAATTTCCTCTTTTTGAACATGGTGATAATCCTATCTTGAGAAACGTAGTGTTTAGTATTACATGAGAAGGTGTACACACCCTCCCTGGCCAGCATAGGCACTTTGAAAACCAAATTCTTGTATAAATAACCCATGTTCCCCTCACAAATATTTACTGAGCTCTGGCAATGCCCCAGACATTGCTATGACGGAGGGGATTCAGCAATTACAAAACAACAGTGTTTGTCTTCAAGAATCTTACACTGTCATGGCCAGGGGCAGGGGAAGGGACAGGGGACACGTCAAGGACACAGACAAGTATATACCATGCCAGGTGGGGCAAAGTGCCATGAAGGACAGAAAAAGCAGGGTGAGGAGAGCAGACAGTGTGGCAGAGAAACAAGAGGGCATCACTAACATCCCCCTAAAGGTGCAAACTGTGCCAAAGTTACCTGCACAGTGGAGTGTAAAAATGCTACTGTGTAAAGCATCGGCTTCCACATGGGTAAGTTACTGATATCCAGAAGGTCTTGATTAATTCCAGCAAATGTTCTTTTCAAACCAGCGCGCACGCCTTGCGGTGGCTCATTAGTGAATTTAAGAGAAGTCTGTGGTAAAAAGCAAACAGTAGTTTTGTTTTTATAAATTAGATGAGGGATAAAGTAGAAATGACAATACCTAGACAACATAAAATGTCAGCCGAAATTCGAAAGTAATGTCCATCATAGCTGAAACCCCATAAATTAGAACTGAGTCTTATAACTCTTGTGCAGAAATATTTGCTGTATAATATTGATTATAGTCAAGATCTTGACAGTATAGGATCTTGGAGACCCTGCTGGATTGAAAGCCCTAGCATGTTTTCATCTTTCAATAATGCCACTATGCCATCTTTATTCAAATCACTCTCAAGGGAAAAACACTATGTCACAGGAACAAACCTGAAGCAGTGTAATTGGAAATCGATTGTGGGGCTCAGTAGTTATCCACACTCGGAAAGAGTCGTCATTGGCTTCGGTGGTAATTAACGTCTCTAGCAACTCTTCCATGAATTCTAGGCCAAGGTGACAATTTTGCAGTAATACCCAGCCACCCTGTATTCAAAAATGATTTTGTATTAATTTCTTGTAACTTTTTTGCCATAATGTTAAGAAAACAAAATGTACAATTAAAAAAAAAACTCTATTTAGGGCATGTAAATACATGAGCACCTGTTTTTAATGAAATGATTGTATGTCAATACGAACATTTCTTCTGCTACTGGTAAGACTGGAATCAAGTGGGTTCAAAACGATTGTACCCTGCCATCTCTGGTTCGGAAGGAAACAGAAATTAAAACTTGAAGTCTTGTGTAAATATAGTGTGTGCACCATCTACTGGTGGGAACAGGTATTTTGGAATTTGTAAAAACCATGAGAGACTATGGACTCTGAAAAACAACCAGAGGGTTTTGAAGGGGTGGGGTGGTGGGAGGTTGAGGAACCAGGTGGTGGGTAATAGGGAGGGCCCGTACTGCATGGAGCACTGGGTGTGATGCCAAAACAATGAACACTGTTATGCTGTAAATAAACAAATAAAAAAAAAAAAAGAAAAAAAAAAACCAAAAACTCATCCTAAAATGAATCCGAACGGACTCACCCCCAAACCATATCATCCAGAGTCACAAAGAGAGATGCATATTACCTCCTGAAAGTTGGACACCATACACGTGGTGACTTGGGCTACAAGAATACTAAGCCTTAATCTTTCTTATCACTCTTCCCATACAGTCCCCAAACCACACAACTTATTAAGCACTATTTTAATACTTGAAAAAACTATCGTTAGCAATATATAAGTCACAGAATCATTACTCCTCTATGAGAACATAGTTTCTTAACCTGACAATATTTTGATACCTTTATATTAATGAGATAAGATCAATAAAGCTACAAAACCCTGAGCACAGTAAATACATGTATTATGTATTATGCCTTCTACTGTGGGAGAAAATACAACTCAGACTGGCTTAAACAGCAAAGGGGACAGGTTGACCTAGACGACTGGGGGCTGCAGAGGAGGAAGGACCTCGCAGTTGAGTTAGCTGGCGCCATAATGTATCCAGTTCCTTGCTCGTTCCCCATTTTGTTCAACAATGTGAGCTTCATCCTCACTCTGGCGTCCATAACGTGGCCAAGTGGCTGTACCTATTCCTGGGCTGTTGGGTTTTTTCCCCTCATAATGTCATTATTATCAATACTTACCGCACCTTGAGAAACAGAACATGGAACTTATAAAAGCTAATATTCCAAAGAAGGTTAGTGTGAATGCAGTATTGAAAGTTAAAAGTTTCTCATTCATGGAAATTGAAGAAATTATTTAAGGTCCAGAGTTAATCTGTCAAATCACTCAGTGGAGGGAATCATTTGATCCAAGTAAAAATAATTATATGTAACTGCCTTGATATATATAAATTAGATACAATATATTATTAAATATAATTAAGTGGTAAAGAAAAAGGCTTCGGGCACTTGAGAATTAATGACTAACTTGAAAATCTGATGGACCAAGCAAAGATTTAGCTCATTAACCCTCTCTAGTCATTAATTCCCAAGGAAAAGCGGCACCAAAGTTGCTTCAGACCTTATGAGATCAAACATTTAAATATAAACTGAGATCTTCCTTTATTTTTATAAGTAGTGTGATTTCTTATCACAGCTGAAATTGCTATCTACCAAGCATCTCTAGAAAATTAATGTTCTGTGTTTTTATTAGGTGTGATGGAAAACATTTATCAGCATTCCATCCAGCTTGCAATTTTCAATAAAAACTATTATCAATATTTAAACATAACATCCTCAAATATTTCTTATTTGTCTGAAACTACCCATTAATGAAAAAAAGAAGAAGCCTGGATTTAACCAAAAATAGAAATTTAACTGTGTTGGTCTGTCACTTCTTAAGCACTATCTATTAATATTGATTGCAAAATTCCAGCTAGAGCTACATTCTTAGGACCAGGGAGTCTGTCTGCCTAATGCTAAAAAAAAGAAAAAAAATTTAGTGAAAATAAGGTAGAGCTTATACTATGGAAAATAAAACAAGCTTTCCGTGGGGATGTCAGGAGCAACCAGCTTAAGGTTCAAAATTTATTAGTAATCAAAGGTTGACTACGCATACATTAAAAAAAATAAAAAACCATGATGGACCATCCCAGGCAGAATGCTTTAGCCACCACTGTGGCCATCTGGGGTGGACCTGATGGCCAGAGGGCTCATAGGAAGAATGGTGCCCTGCCACTAGCTAGCATTGTTACCTACCTGCTGCATGGACATCTGAATCAGCTTTCGAGCGTGTACCTCTTGTCCTTGCCCCATTGAGATAGTTCTGCATTCTGTAACATAGGAGAAAGACCACTACGAGGAAACATAATTTTATAACAGGATTGGGACAAAAAATTAATTTCTGAATGGCCACAGCTGCCCTCACTCCATGGCTTCTAAGAAGGCCTCTTGTGATTCAAACAGGTGTGGCCTTTGGTTGTGCTGATGAGAGAAATGGGTGGGGCGGAAACTGGAGGCACCACGTGGAAAGGTGAGGGTGAAGGGAGCAAGACAAAGGGTGCGTGGCTGGGCTCTTAGAGAGTTTGGGGGTGTTTGGAAGTAAGGAGGAGAAAGGCTGACAGTGGGAGAGGCAGCAACAATGCTCTTACAGGTATTTATAGGGAAAGAGGATTTTTTTAGTTTTGCCGTATGTTTTTTTTAATTTCTTTTTTTTCCATTTTATTTATTTTTTCAGCGTAACAGTATTCATTGTTTTTGCACAACACCCAGTGCTCCATGCAACACGTGCCCTCACTAATACCCACCACCTTGTTCCCCCAACCTCCCACCCCCCGCCCCTTGTTTTTCAGAGTCCATAGTCTCTCATGGTTCATCTCCCCTTCCACTTTCCCTCAACTCCCTTCTCCTCTCCATCTCCCCATGTCTTCCATGTTATTTTTTATGCTCCACAAATAAGTGAAACCATATGATACTTGACTCTCTCTGCTTGACTTATTTCGCTCAGCATAATCTCTTCCAGTCCCGTCCATGTTGCTACAAAAGTTGGGTATTCATCCTTTCTGATAGAGGCATAATACTCCATAGTGTATATGGACTACATCTTCCTTATTCATTTGTCTGTTGAAGGGCATCTCGGTTCTTTCCACAGTTTGGCGACCGTAGCCATTGCTGCTATAAACATTGGGGTACAGATGGCCCTTCTTTTCACTACATCTGTATCTTTGGGATAAATACCCAGTAGTGCAATTGCAGGGTCATAGGAAAGCTCTATTTTTAATTTCTTGAGGAATCTCCACACTGTTCTCCAAAGCGGCTGCACCAACTTGCATTCCCACCAACAGTGTAAGAGGGTTTCCCTTTCTCCACATCCTCTCCAACACACGTTGTTTCCTGTCTTGCTAATTTTTTGCCATATGTTTTGATTAGAATCTCTCTTTGGTGGTTTCACAGATGCTGCCGTGAAAATGGAATTGGGTTTTTATCCCTTTAAAACATCAGGCTTACGGTGCTTTCTGTCCATTTTGGTTTTATTTGCATGGCTGTCCATTTTCTGAGATAGGACTCGAGGCCATTTGGCCCCAGGAGGGCTACATTCAGAGGTAACTGCTGCTTAGACTAGATCACCACCTTGGAACTGAGTGTGAAGAGAAAGTGGAGGCCGCCGCAAGATCAGAAGTGTGATTACAGTCTGGGGGAAAATATGGTATTTAGGCTGCTTAGTGAATCTGTCGTCCCAGGCAGAGAACCCACTTGTGCTGTGCAGTAAGAACTTACTAAATGAAGAAGTCTATGAACCATGTTTGTGAAACTGGAACTGGAAATTAACTTTAAAAGAATTTTTTTAATTTAAATTCAACTTAGTTAACATATACTATACTATTAGTTACAGAGGTAGAATTTTGTGTTTCATCAGTTGCATAGAACACTCAGCACTCATCACATCACAGACCCTCCTTAATGCCCATCACCCAGTTACCCCATCCTCTCATCTCCGCACCCTCCAGCAACCCTCAGTTTGTTCCCTATAGTTAAAGAGTCTCTTCTGGTTTGCCGCCTCCTCTACTTTCATTTTCTTTTATTTTTCCTCGCCTTCACCTATGCTCACCTGTTTTGCTTCTAAAATTCCACATGTAAGTAAAATCACATGGTATTTGTTCCTCTCTGACTTATTCCACTTATCATAATGCCTTCTAGTTCCATTCACATCATCGCAAATGGTGAGATTTCCTTCCTTTTGATGGCTGAGTAATATTCCATTGTAGATACATACACACCAAATCTTCTTTATCCATTCTTCTGTTGATGGACGTCTGGACTCTTTCTATAGTTTTGCTACTGTGGACATTGCTGCTATAAACATTGGAGTGCATGGGCTCCTTCGAATCACTATTTTTGTATCCTTTGGATAAATACCCAGTAGTACCATTGCTAGGTCATAGGGTAGTTCTATTTTTAACGTGTTGAGGAACCTCCATACTGTTTTCCAGAGTGGCTGCTCCGGTTTGCACTCCCGTCAACAGTAAGAGGGTTCCCCTTTCTCTGCATCCTCACCAACATCTCGTTTCCTGAGTTGTTAATTTTAGCCATTCTGACAGGTGTGAAGTGGCATCTAATCATGGTTTTGATTTGTATTTCCCTGATGATGAGTGATGTTGAGCATCTTTTTTCATGTGTCTATTGGCCATTAGTATGTCTTCTTTGGAGAAATGCCTGTTCATGTCTTCTGCTCAATTTGTGAATGAATTTTTTGGTTTTTTTGGGTATTGAGTTTGGGAAATTCTTTATAGGTTTTGGATACTAACCAGATATGTCATTTGTAAATATCTTCTCCCATTCTGTAGGTTGCCTTTTAGTTTTGTTGCCTATTTCCTTTGCTGTGCAAAAACTTCTTATCCCAATGAAGTACCAATAGTTCATTTTTGCCTTTGTTTCCCTTGCCTTTGGAGATGTGTCTAGCAAGAAGTTGCTGCAGCTGAGGTCAAAGAGGTTGCTGCTTGTGTTCTCCTCTTGGATTTTGATGGATTCCTGTCTCACATTTAGATCTTTCAATCATTTTTTAGTTTCTGTGTATGGTGTAAGAGTTTTTGTGTATGATCCAGCTTGAGTTTTGGTGTATGGTCCAATTTCATTCATCTACACATGTGTCTGTCCAATTTTCCCAACACCATTTGTTAAAGAGATGGTCTTTTTTCCATTGGATATTCTTTTCTGCTTTTCTGAAGATTAGTTGACCTGGAAATTTACTTTTACATTAACTTCTGTAGACCTGATTTCTTCAAGTTTTAAAGGTGTCATCTTTGGGGCGCCTGGGTGGATCAGTGGGTTAAGCCGCTGCCTTCGGCTCAGGTCATGATCTCAGGGTCCTGCGATCAAGTCCCGCATCAGGCTCTCTGCTCAGCAGAGAGCCTGCTTCCCTCTCTCTCTCTCTGCCTTCCTCTCTGTCTACTTGTGATCTCTCTCTGTCAAATAAATAAATAAAATCTTAAAAAAAAAAAGGTGTCATCTTAGCACTGAGAAAGGAAGTCAGTGGAGGCAATGTGAAGCAGTGAATGCTTTTGCCCTGCTCTCCTGGATGAGCTTGGATCCTCAGTAAAGTGGGTCACTGTGGTGGGGCAAACAATGAGGCTAGCCTGGGAACTGCTGGAACAGGCTATAAGGGACTGGAGAAATTTATGGGGTAGGAGGGAAGTATGTCAGGAACCACAGAAGAAGTTGTCAGGATACACACCATTTAAAAGGCACTGTGTGGTTAATGGGCAGAGATTCTGTGAGGGTTTGTAGGGTGCAATATTAGGGATTATTCATGAACTCAGGATCACAGAAAGAAATTTTGCAAGGATGCCTGACTGAGGATAAAAGAGCACTGCTTGGGAGAATCAGGAATTGTAATAGGCTCAAGTGGAACCAGTGTCTCCAGCTGAAATGGAATGCTCTCATTCCCAGCCCACATATCTTATCCTCTTTTATGCTTTATTAATGGTGCTTTGACATATGGAAGTTTCAAAACTCCATCCAGTCAGACTATCTGCCTGGGTTTCGGATTCTGGTATTATGATTAAGAAAATCTTAGCTATCCCAATCGTATCAATATATTCTTTTTTCCTTTTATACCTTAATTAATCTAGAATTTACTTTGAAGTTTAAAGTGAGATGTAATTCTTACTTTTTCCTAAAGTTAATTGGCTATCCCAACAATGTTTATTAATTAATCCATTTTTCCTCCATTGATTTGAAATGTGAATCTTATCATAGACTCGGCTATTATAAAGAGTAGAGCCTAATTTGAGGTCTTTCCTTTGGCTTCATTGATCTGTTTATCTACTCTGAGCCAGTTCCATACTGGTTAAAATATTACCATTTGATAAGGGTTTACAAATCTGGTGGTGCTTGCTCCCCATTATTCTTTTTCCTTTTCAAAGCTTTTTTGGTTGTCATTGTTCACTTACTGTTCTAGATGATCTATGATCCCTCTACTATCCAATTAGAACAGAAAATATAGTTGGAATTTCAATTAGACTTGCATTCAATTTATAGATTAATTTAGAGACTATTGACATCTTTACAATATTGAGTCTTTACACTGGGAATGTGGTTTAACTCTCCATTTATTCTATTCTACTTTTATGCCTCTAAGAAAGTTTTATAGTTTTCTTCTAATAGGTACTTTAAAAATTATTTCTGAGTTTTATTTTTATTGCTATAGTGAAGGGGATTTTTACATTTTATTTTACAAGAATGCGCCATTAATTTTTTTATATATTTATTTTGTGACCAGCCTCCTTACCAAACTGTCCCGTTAAATCTAATAGTTTTTTAGTTGATTCTTTTGTGTTTTTAGTTAGACAATTACACTGCCTGAGAATAATGATGATTTTTGTCCCTTCTTCCCAGTAGTTATATCTTTTATATATGGTTCTTACATTAGCTACATCTTCCACAACAATGCCAAATAACAGTGATGATAGCACACATCTTTATCTTCTTTCTGACTTTAATGTGTCTAGTTGTTTACCAGTAAGTAAAATGTTGATGTCTGAAGTTCATTTTCACTATCATATTAAAACAGTCTTCTGTTTCAACTTCTTTAAAGTCAAATACAAATGCTGAATTTTTATAAAATGTCTTTTTAGCATTTATCAAAGTAATAATACGTTAGCCTAAAGAAACGCCTTTTACTTATTATTATGATGAGTTTTCTTAATACTATATCCTTCCTATATTCGCCCATGCATTTCTATTTGGTCAAGGTAAATTATTACCTTTTTTGCATGTTATTTCTTTTAATATTATAATGATTTCTTCTTGGTTGCATTTTTAGCTAAGATCCTTACATTTATATTGACAAGTAGGGTCAATCTGTAGTTTTTTCTTTTATAAAGTTACTATCCTGTCTGTTTATATCAAGATAATGTTATCCCCTTAAAATAAAGAGGAAAATATACCTTCTTTTTCTTTGTTCCAAAATGGAATAAAACATGTAAAATTTTTAAAGGATTTACTAAAAATATCATCCAACCCCCAGGGTCTTTGCTGAAGTCGTAATTTAAAGACTTCTAATTTTTCTCATCTCAATTACTGGTGTATTCAGGTTTTTCTACCTTTTCTGAGAAAATTTGCTCAATTTGTATTTTTCTACAAACTTGTCAATTATAATGATATTTTAAAGGTTATTACAAAAACTATATACTATTATTTATATTTTTTCATCTATATATGTTTTTATACCCATTTTCTCATTCCTTCTTCTGTATATTTGTGGGTTTGTTTTTTACTTGTTCTCTTTCATTTGTGTTTGGATTCTATTTTCAAACTCATCCTTCCTCTGGGACTCCTGCCCCCTTTATCCAGGCTCTGGTAGGGTTCTCATGCTAAAGTCATCTGTCTCTTCCCCCTCTTGCCCAGGTACCCAGTACTTCTGGGCAGAATTTATCTGCTCTGAATCTCTCACTGCAGAGTCTGACAGGCATCTGACAATATCCATAGTGAGACGTTTTTCTTTTCTTACAAAAATATATTTCACTTGGGCCCATCCTTCAAATGGCTGCCTGGTAACTGGTTAATTCATCCAATGAAGACAGTGAGACGGAAGGAAAGAGCACACCATTGCAGTGAAATTTGAAAGCCCTGAGATAAGGCCTGATCTTATCTGTCCCCCCTAAGATCTGTCCCCAGCTAGCTGTCTGACCTGATCTTCAGACTTTAGTTTCCCCAGCTATAAAATAAGGTAGTTGAATTTCAAGATTTCCAATCTATTCACCTTGAGAATTCTATGATGATCTATTATCCAGTTTCGAAAATAAAATATTTGTGGTAGAGACTAGATTAATATGTTATTCTGCCTATATAATAGTTTCATTTTCACAGCTATTTTAGGGATTTTTAATCCAAAGTGGTGAAGAGCATGAGAATTTCTAGCATTCTTAAAAATTATTCAGCGAAGAGTTCTTTCTCAAATTCATTGGGTCCTTCAGGATCAGATCTACTCTATTTTAGGATCCCGCTCTATTTTAGCATCTGTTCTAGATCCTACTCTGTTTTAGCATCCTAATCAACAGAAACCTGAACAATTGTTGGAAAACTAAAGTCATGGCAAGAAATTAAAGCCACCAAATTGCCAAGCAAAGTGGTATGATAACATGTAATAATACTAAAGGTAATAGGACAACTCCAGCCTTGTATATTCATTTAATATTATGGTTAAAATTTCTCCCAATGGAGACCTTGAATTTCTTAGTTCTGTTCCTAAACCCTTGTCCTAGACAACAGCACCATTTTTGAGGTAACATCTGACATTGTATCTCTAGTTGGAAAAAAACCAATTAATTTCTTCCCTTGAAGTTCCCTTTGGACTTGGGACCAAGAGAGTAAGCGGACTTTCCTTGAGAGTGCTGAACTTACTGAACACGTAAGCAGTGAAGCTCATGAGCCACCAGAGACCAAGAGTTCTGTCACATGGAGATTGGTTCATAGTAAGATAGAAAAAAGAAACCCATAAGCAGAAAGAAGAGGGGCAGCTGGACAAAGCAATGGGACAAAGATCCATAGAGGAATACATCTGAGGGAGATTTGCAAACTACAGGGCCGCAAGAGAGGCATCACTACTCTTAAGCCAATGAAGATGACTGGCATGTTGCCATAAATACCAGAGCAACATAGCCTACACTAAAGGTGGTTAATGAGACTTAATCAGGAACAGTTGCTATTAGAACCTGGAAGTTCTTTATATTGGGTATCAGCGTTCAGACTGAAGAAAGTGACCATTCAAGCATGGATCCATATGGAACATAGAAGGGTGTAGTGACAACAGAGCAAAGTCAAGATGAACAAAGAGGGAATGAACATAGACCATGCTACCCTAAGCTAATGGTTTACAGTAATTTCTTCATGCAGGACACATGGTGAATACTCAGAGAGGACAGAAATTGATTTTATATCATGTTATATTAACATAACAATGAACTCAATGTAAGTTCTATTTCATAGGGTAGGTTTAGTTATTCATAATCAATCACTTTTATAATCTTTATGAGGACATAAACAAGTTAACCCAATAAGGTATAATTACAGAGATCAGAATCTAAAAGATACCAAATGGCAATTCCAAACACATTCTGATGTCCAGAGTATGAAGAGCATATAAACAGCCCTCCTACAAACAGCCTAAAAAAGGGTGCCCTAATCTTACCAAGATGTGCTCTGTATCATACGGGTCCTTGTCCTCTGGTTTTACTGACTCAGTAACTACTCTCACCACTTATATGTTTCTAACTCCTTGCCCTACCTTCTCCCCCTAGAGCAACTTTCCTTCTACCTCCTACCATCCCACCTGGTGAAATTTTATCTATTTTTATATCCTACTAAAAATATCAGCACTGTGATACCTTCCCCTGTACGCCTTGAAGTCTGAGTAGCTCTGAATCTTGTAGTCAGGTGTGTCTGTGTAATTCCTACAGCACTATCACAATTACATGCTTATACGTCTGTCTTCCCTGGCTATGTTGTATTCATATCCGTACTTCTTGAATCTAACTTGCTGTCTATACAATAGCCTGTAGGGTTACTGAATGAATAAATCTCTCAATGGACTATTACTCAGCCATCAGAAAGGGTGAGTATCTACCATTTACATCGACATGGATGGAAATGGAGGGGATTATGCTAAGTGAACAAAGTTAATCAGAGAAAGACAATTATCATATAGTTTCACTTATATATGGAATCTAAGAAATGGCACAGAGGATCATAGGGGAAGGGAGGAAAACTGAATGGGAAACAAATCAGAGAGGGAGAAAAAACCATGAGAGACTCTTAACTCTGGGAAACAAACTGAGGGTTGTAGAAAGGGAGGTGAGTAGGGTGAAGTGGGAACTGAGTGATGGGTATTAGGGCACGTGATGTGATGAGCAGTGGATGTTCTACATAACTAATGAATTGAACTCTACATCAAAAACTAATGATATAGTAGCTAATTGAATTTAAATTAGAAAAAAAGTTACATGAAAAAAAAGAATAAATAAATCCCTAATTATTATGTGTCATAACAGTGGTTATAGTTTCTTCATTTGTGACCTAATAGACTTTTTTCTATAATTTTATATAGACATGGCAATACCCCTGTATGTTCATTCTTGCTAGCCTACTATCCATGTGGTGTGTTCCTCTGCTCAAACTTAAAAAAATAATAATAACATAAGTGTGTTCCTCTCTGCACAAAGATATCTATATCATACCCATACTCTAGGAAATCTAAAAAGGGAGGAAAGAGTTTAATATTTTTTTCTAACTCAGTTTTGTAGATATACTTCTAAGAATCAGTTATAAAATTATGAAAGGCAAGGTTTGAGACTAAAATATGGAAGTTTTGCTGAACTGCATAGATTTATGATCATACCCAGCTTCAGTTTCTTGGCCAATGCATCAATTTGAATTGTGGGATCAGATCCCATGGACAGGAAGCATATCAAAGGTGTCCGCGTGTCACTTTCTTCCCAAGTTTTCTCCAGGTTCAAGATAACTGGTTCTGTGTACTTCTCCTCCAAAGAATCTGCAATATACTTTCTTGCTTGAAAAACAGTACGATCTGGGCACCAGGACCTAGAAATGAATACAAGTTAGAGGAAAAAATTCAGTGTGTTCTATTTTTATTCTATTTAATTCTAAGCATGTAAATAACATATTTAATTAGCAAAGGACAAAAAGGTAATCCTCCTTTTCGCAGGTCTGTGAAAGAAGGATCGGAAGGTTTTCCATCCCTGGATGAATACAAATTTAGTCATTTGGTTTTGGTATGAGGCACTGGAAAAAATAGGGCAGAGCTGGTAACAACAGGGTCTGTTGCCAATAGGGAAGGAAACTTAGAAGTTAGCTGATCCAATCGTCTCATTCCCAGAAGCATCAATTACTTGGAAGCTCTTAGTTGTTTTTGTTTTTGTTTTTGTTTTTTTTACTTAATCTGAATTACTCTCAGTTATTTTTCTAAATCACGTCATTGATGGGGTGCCTGAGCAGCTCTGTTGGTTAAGCATCTGACTCTTGATGTCGGCTCAGGTCATGATCTCAGGGTTGTGAGGGCAAGCCCTGCACTGAGGGTCTCTCTCTCCCTCTGTACCCCCCAACCTTGCTCGCATGCATATACTCTCTCTCTAAATGTAAATAAATATTTTTTAAAAATCACATCACTGATTATCTGTAGTCACTGAAGCTATCAAATTCAGTTAAGTAATTCCTCATTCAGACTAATCCACAGGAGCACACTCACTCTTTGATAAATATTTATCATGCGCCTACTATACATCAGACCCACATCAGGTGTGGGGACTCAACAGGGACACAAGGCGAGGTGCCCTCTGCCAGCTCCGAGGGCCAACCTGCTACCCATTCGGGAGCTCTGCAGCATTCAGGGGGAGAATTAAAGTGTCAAAGTTCTCAGAAGGAGGTTGACCAGCAAGCATGTATTCAATACCATCTGTGTAGCCCACACCGTAGTAGGTTCTATACACAGCAACAGATCAAATAAATATCATTTGATATTTGGTATTTTAGATCACAGACAAGCTCTATGGATGCTTATCTGTTAGTAGATCATGCTATTCATTTGATACAGGTTCAATTTTTAAATGATGGTTAAAAGATAGACACATCTATTGCAATTAAAAACAAGTAGCCCTGGGGCACTTGGGTGGCTCAGTCAGTTAAGCATCTGACTGTTGGTTTTGGCTCAGGTCATGATCTTATGGTTGTGAGGTCGAGCCCCACGTCAGGCTCCATGCTTGGCATGGCATCTGCTTGAGATTCTCTCTTTCCCTCTGCCCCTCCTGCTCATGCCCTCTCTCTCTCTGAAATAAATAAATCTTTAAAAAAAAGTAACACTTTCATATTTTGTACATCATGAGGTCACCACAGCTGACCACTCTGATGACCCTCAAAGAGCAGACAACATCCAGGAAACAACTTGTTCTAAGAAAAGCAAGCTCTGGTACATAATATTAGGAAAACAAAAACTACTCCAACATAATCCTACATCTTTTTGTTGTTCTTTTGGTCCCATCCCGTTCCACCCTCCTGTCTTGCCCTTCAACCATACACACACACACACACACACACACACACACACACACACACCCCTACATTCCAGTATAGAAGCCTTCTTTGAGCTCCTATATATATATATATATATATATATATATATATATATATATATATATAAAATATGAAAAGTGAGAAGGAAAAGAAAAGAAAAGAAACAGAAGAATTTTCCACCTTAACATCAATTTCGAAATTTGCTTCCACTTTTAATAGCCAAGACAGAATTTATATTTTTCAATAGGCAGTTCTTAGCTTTTTTTGTCAGATAAAATTGAATTTCAGCTTATCGACTAATTGCCTGGCAACTCTGTCATGTATTTTTTTTTCAAGAAGTGAATTGAACACTAAATAATTCACTCAATGGTAAATGATGAACAGAGGACATAACAAAGGCATATTGTTCATGTTTTTTGCTCAAAGCACTATTACTAATACATTCCCTGCCACCATCACCATTTTATTTGCTTGTCAAAGAACACAAGGAATTGCCATCCCAAATAGCAATTTGGAAGCACACACATTTACAATAACCACTGGGACACAGTGAAGTAAACTCACAGAGGTAAGATCTGTAATTTGACAATATGATGAGTGATGTTTCTAGGTCTGATAATACCTATTCTTACCTGATAAGCAAAAGTTTGCGGCAGGTATCCAGTGAATCATTATACCCATCAGGGATAATTTCTTCCTCTGGAGCATCTTTATCAAACCAGGTTTTCCAACCCTTCTCATTACGAGATATCTAAAATAAATAAGCCAATTAGCAAGCGATAGGACCACATGCAATTGGGATATACTGGAGAGAATTCTGAGTAAACTTAGGGGGTCATTCTTTACAGGCAGACAATTTTTCAAACATAACCACACAGTTTATTTATTTATTATTTATTTATTTTTCAGAATCAATGACTCAAAGGACGTGGCTATTACTAATCCCTCTCAGGTTTTCCATTGCTTTTCTATATTACTCACTGAAATTAAGACTGTGGGTCAATTACACCAAATGATCAGGCAGGAAAAAACACAAACCAGGGGTTTACAACCTGCCAATACGATTGGCATTTGGCACCAGATGACTTTGGGGGAGCAGTCCTGCACACTGTAGGACTGTTAGCAGCATCTCTTGCCTCTACCGACTAGAGGCCAATAGCACCCTTGTCACCAACTCATGATAATGGAAAATGTCTCCAGATATTGTCAAATGCTCTCTTGGTTAAGAAGATACAGACCATTCTGATAACCAAACCTCCTAACTGTTGACCTCTACTTAAAATAGCAATAGATGAGAAAAGAAAAATTTTTATTTTCTTAATGATTCTCTCTGCCTTGAGGCCTTAAACCTGAGAATAAAAGAAGTTTCCATTGGATATATGACCCACACCTTCTTCGTCCATTCATCTGTTGAAGGGTGTCTCAGTTCCTTCCATAGTTTGGCTATCATGGATATTGCTGCTATGAACATTGGGGTGCATGTGTCCCTTCTTTTCATATCTCTGGGGTAAATACCCAGTAGTGCAATGGAATATTACGCAGCCATCAGAAAGGATGAATACCCTCCATTTGCATCGACATGGATGGAACTGGAGGGGATTCTGCTGAGTGAACTAAGTCAAGCAGAGAAAGACAATTATCATATGGTTTCCCTCAGATGTGGAACATAAGGAATAACATGGAGGATATTAGGGGAAGGGAGGGAAATCTGAAGGAGGGGGGGAATCAGAGGGAGAGAAGAACCATGAGAGTCTATGGACTCTGGGAAACAATCTGAAGGTTTCAGAGGGAAGGAGGGTGGTGGGATGGGGCAGCCCGGTGATGGGTATTAAGGAGGGCATGTGTTGTGATAAGCACTGGGTGTTATATGCAAACAATGAATCGTGGAACACTACATCAAAAACTAATGATGGTATGATATGGTAGCTAAGGTAACACACACACGCACACACACACACGTCTCTCCAAGAGCTGGTGTTGATACCTGTTCTCTCATAAGCATGGGAAAAAACGCCAGTTTTCAGTCATTAAAAGGCACTCCGGGAAGCCCTGGTCCTGACAAAACCAATTACAAAAACAACCGATTGGCGAGTCCCACTCTGCCCCTCAGCAACAAGCAGTCTGGATTACTGAGACAGGGTTTGTAAGCAAGTTTCAAAGCCACGGTCAGCTTTAAAAGCGAGTAGCAAATGCGAATAGAGCAGGTCCTATGGAGAAGACCAAGGATTGCACTTTTAGCTGCATTATCCTCATTCTTTACGCAGGCCCAAGGAGGTTAAATAAGTGCCCCAAAGCCCACACCATGCAAACAATTCATCATACAGGATCCAGCCGGGGCGCCAATGAAGAGTGAAACCGATGCTCGAACCTCAGTTACAGTTTTGTCGCCTTGGGACACTAAGAGGAGGAGGAGGAATTCTGAAATGTTTCACAACCGTCTTCTCTCTCCTGAAGACTGCGGTGGCTCCCCCACATTGACCGCTCCCAAAGAATCCAGCCGCGCCCTTGGAGCACCACACCCCCCAACCCCACTGCGTGGGTACCTGCGCACGACCCACACCGCCCCCCTGTTGGTCTCCTCCAGCCTCGCCGCTGGAGAGAGGATGCACAAGAAGAAAGAAGGTGTTTGTTCCCAGCTTCCTGGCCCTGTATCTGCTCAGTCTGGCTCTATTTACTCAATACAGCCTCCAGGGCCAGTCGCCTCTGTGAGGGGCAATGGGATCTCCTCCAGCCCCTCGCTGCTCACCCCCACTTCCTACTCCTTTTTCTGGCCCTGTTAGCAACACCACTTCCAGGGCCTAAACAGTTCTCTTTGAGATGCCCAAGCGGGCTAGCTGCTGTTGGAGTCTACTTTTGTTTCAGTTCCTGACACCCATCAGCCAGAGATGGATCCTCTTCTCCTTCTGCCCTTTCTTCCACCCAAGGAGACGCCAAACTGATGGCCTTCTGATGGCCGGTCCCATGAACTTCTGCAACTTTCCTGAGAATGACCATTCCCCTTACTTCTAACCCACCCCATGGTGAGTTGGAGAGAAATAACCCTGATGTCAGGGAAAGAACATAAGGTCAGATTACAGCTTCACCATTTAGTGGTTGTGCAGACTTGGGCAAGTACTTAACCTGTTTGAATCTCCGTTTTCTCATCTATAAAGCGGGGTCAGTAATACTTCCCCCTAGCATGGTTATAGTTGTTGCAAAGTACTTATCCTATTGTTAAGCAGTAGCAGGTACCAGATTCTACACAGCAGGTAATTAAATTCTAATTAACAGAGGCAAACGCTAATGTCTAGCCCCGAATCAATACAACCCGTCAGCAGAGGGCGCAAGTGTTAAGTGATGATTCCCGCCCCCTCCACCCCCCCTTACCAGTCTCCTGCCAGACCCAGACCAAATTGTTTCTTCCCAAAGTATTTGTTTGGGCTTGCAGGACTCATACAGAACAAAGCTTCGCATCCACCACAGACGGAAGCTAGGGACTCTGACCCAGCCGCGGCTGAATAGGTAACGAATCTCCATAATGTTTCAGAAATGCCACTGAACGGACACACCTAGTGTACGCTGGGCAGGGGGTAGGCAGGTGTGTGTGGAGGGGAGGGAATCACGTGATGACAGCATGAGGTGTCTGTCAACTTGTGGTCAACCCATCGCCCCAGTTGTCCATCCCCAGTAACTCCCAAAAAGCTGATTTTTGGCAGCCGACGCTGGGAAACCACAGGCCTGTCTCGGTGACAGGCGGCTATCACCAACAACACTCAAAGATAAAAATCATCTTTATGCTGAGTAGTACAATTGTTTCCTGGTGAGGACCGAATCAGCTAATCCCCAGCAACATATTTACATTTTCCAATAAGAAAAGCAACGGGTGAATCAGGACCTGTTTCACTGTTATCCTTCACTCTTCTATATCTTCACCAGGAAAATGATGATTTTTTTGAAAGGACCCCAATCTCTTAATTTGCCTCAAATTCAAATCCGCACAATTTAGTTGATCAGAAGCAGCAGGGAAAATGTAAAAACATGGTCTCTAATGAAATAGTCTACAATAAAAAGTTCCACCCACTGGTTCTAATTCTGACAGCTTGAGGTAAGCAGGCTTATAAATGACCCACGCCCACCACACAAGAGGAAAAGGTAGTCACCCACCCTTACCACAAGGCTCCTTCTGATACTCTTCATCCAAAATTTCCCACAGAGAGCTTAGTGCCTTAAAGCTACACTTTCCTTTGAGTCTTTTGGGTGAAGGAATTGTTGTCAGGAGCCCCCAATTAAAATGGCCCCAGGTATGTTTGGGTTTACAGATTTGTACTTCTTTCTCCCAGCTTTCTGTTACCTGGTTCATAATTTCTGCAAACTGTGGAAGCTTACTCAGCTCCACAAGATTCAGCCAGGTCATATCCAGGATCCAGCGAAAAGGCTTGGGAGGGCAGGCTTTCAGATCCAGAGCTGCTCCCCCTGGGGAAAGGCATTGGCAGGAATCAGGTCAGCTTGGGCTTCGTTTTTAGACATTTATTTTCCAACAGAAGAAAGGTAACCATATTACAGAGAAAATGGGGAAATAATCACGAAAAAAAATGTGGCTATCTTTTCTAGGTCCATTTCCTTCAAATCTTAGGGTTTTATTTCCTGATTTATGCCATTTTTCTCAGGTGATTGCAGTTGTTTGCATTTTTACTGGTTTTTTTTTAAACAGCCAATTTCATGAAATTTACAATTTTGATATCAATGAATAGCCTGATCTTTTCATATGTGATTTTAAATTTTATTTTATTTTATTTTATTATTATTTATTTTATTTTATTTATTTGACAGAGAGAAATCACAACTAGGCAGAGAGGCAGGCAGAGAGAGAGGAGGAAGCAGGCTCCCCATGGAGCAGAGAGCCTGACGTGGGGCTCGATCCCAGGACCCCAGGATCATGACCTGAGCTGAAGGCAGAGGCTGTAACCCACTGAGCCACCCAGGCGCCCCTCATATGTGATTTTAAAAGTCACGTCTTAGCTCTCACTCTTTCAGAAATTTGATACTTAATATTATTTTTTTTAAGTCAGAAAGATGGATAGATGGAGGGTGGGAGGGATATGATACTTCTGTGGGTTTTTAAGGAAGTACTCATGTTCAGATAATTTGTTCACTTACTTATTCAAGAAATATTTATTGAGCACCCTCTGTGCACCAGCATATCCCAGGCACTGGGGATAAAGCAGAGAAAACCACACAGGGCTTCTGCTCTCACGGAGTCTAGAGGAGAGTGTGAATTACAGCATGGGATCACATTTTGAAGCAAATCCTGAATCAAATGAGCATACCCAATGGGACAATCTCCCACCAAGACACATAATTATCTATTCCAGCTTCAAAACTCCTCTATTGTACATCTTCAGTAACATTTTATCAGTTGTGTCTTAATTCAGATGTGTGCAAAACAGTGATCCTAAATCCTATAGTCCTACTGAAGAACCATCTAATGCCACCACTTCACATATGGACCCTTGGGCAAAAGAGGGGGTGGAGGGGACTTCCGTCAGCGGCGGCTCTCTTCCCAGCACCTTCTTGAGAGGGTAAATGAGCTGAAGTAATCTTTTCTTATAAATCCCCTTGCACCACCTTTGGGTCAGCAACTCCGAGTGCCATAACACCTTTAGAACAGGCAAACCTTCCTCTTGACACCCCACTCCCTGCTACCTGGGGGAAGAGAAATCCATCCTCTCGCAGCATATCTGCCAGGACCGAGTTTACTGGAGAAGCCACCACTGGAGAGCATCATGGATAGACTCAAGGGATTCTGCTTCTCTAACTTAGAGACAAATGCATTTTCTTCTTGGTTCTTTCCAAAGGAAACGTTTTCATGTGACCATAAGCCTCAAAGACATCAGGAGAAGACATTTAAGCCACAAGTGTTTTCAAACATCCTGGTGGACACCCATGATCCCAGAAAAATCACATCCCAACCTACTCCCCAAAATATTCTAGCTCAACCATGCTAGCTGCCGAAACACAAAGAACTCAGTTTCTCTGAGTTTCCTCTTCTGTCAAATGGGTATAATAATGGACTCTGCCAGATCAGTTTCTGTGAAGATTCAATAAATTCATGTATGTAAAAACCTCAGAACAGTCTTGGCCCATAATAAGAGTTATGTAATCATTAGCTGTCATTTTGACATGAATTCTCTATGTTGGAAGCCTCAGGTCCAATCCAATCTGGAAGGCAAGCGCAGACCCCCCCACCCCCCGCCTCAGGTGTCTTTGGGTCCATGGTTTATAACAAAAGAAAGATGGTGTCTTTCTAAAATAACTAGGCAGGGAAAATAGTTATATCAATTACTCTATAACACAGGGCTATCCCTGGTATCTATTTCATTTTTCAAAGTGTCCTGACATTCTCAGTTGAAGAAGAAAGTCAAAGTCACCTTCCACATACTGCAGAAAAACAAGTAGGAATTGACATAAAGGGATAGTCATTTCTAGGCGATCAAATATTTCTGCTATGATAAATAAATCTGTCTTCTTTCCCTAAGTCCTGAGTTAAAAATGATAGAAAAAATATCAAAGATCTAAGGGTTATATTTGTTAACTTGTTAAAAACACTGAAAACAAAATCATCTATCATTTTTATAAAAATAATTTGGTTAAAATGTAAGCCAGTTCAAAACTAGGACAAACTGTACAACAAACCAATTTTTTTTTGGTTTTTGTTTTTCAAAACAAAACAAAACACAACAAAACCCTCTTTCACTGCTGAGCTGGTTGCGCTTTGGTCAACAACCTGTCATACAATCCCAAATTAATCTTCTTCAAAGCACTGCTCTGTTCCGGTTACTTCCCTGCTCATAAAACATTCGATGGCTTCTATTGCCAACGAAATTAAATCCAGACTCTTCTCACTGTCTCTCCTGGCCCCGTGCAATCCGAGCCTCCGTGACACTCCAGCTTTATGAAGTGGGGTCCCAGAGGTAGCTTTTCCATGACCCAGATGCGCAGGCTTTTCACTTTTTCTGTGACCACTCCCAACCTCCTCACAAATTCCCTCCTCCCTGGGTTTCTCAGTCTCATCTGACTTACAACCTGTCTCTCCAAGAATCCAGTCTCCTTCAGGCAGAGCTCTGGTTTGGCTGGGTGGGCAAGGGGAGAGACAGGTGGATTGGGATTGCGTCGTGATGGGGAGGATGCCTCAGACCTGAAAACTGCCCTCCAGTCTCTGCCATAGGCTGGGATCCCTGGACTGCATCCTCGGTGCCATGACAAATCCTGTCTGACCTACAGGGGTGTTGGGCTGCTGTCCACAGACTGGTCCTTTGTGTCCAGGATTAAAGTTCCCCGGGGCCTGCAGCTCCTTGGTTTGAACCCAGGCCTCTGCTGCGCACCAGCCCTTGCAACATACACACTCCTACTTGCCTAACATCAGTCAGGCTTAGTCCTTGAGCCGCTCCCCTCCACCAAGGCTGCCCTACAGCCGCCATGTGGGATTTGGTGCCAAGCAGAATGAAGGGGCATCTCCTGTCTGGATGTTTCTCGAGCACCTTTCTCTACCCACCCCATGTTCTGCCTCAGGAGACTGGGAAGAGACAAGGATCTTTGTACCTGACCTCTGTCTACCTCTGAATCTCTTGTCCTTTCTGCTGTGGCCCAGAGTGCCAGGTTTCCTCTTCTTTCTAAAGCCTGTCTATCTCCTTCTCAGTGGCCATGTTGCCACATGGGATTCAGTAAGCAAGGCCAGCTCACAGATCAAGAAAGACCCAAAGTGTACCTTCCATCCCACTTGTACACCACACTTAGAAGGCCTTCCTCACCTGAGGCCCATTTTGCTCTTGCTTCTGCCTAGATAGTTAAAGGAGTTTTCTAGGTTTGGTAAATTCAGGCTCACTTTATTTAAATTTCACAGAGGCCAGAGACCTGTACACCTGGACTCTCTGCACAGCTTGCCTGCCTCTCTCAGATGGTACTTAGCACTTCCCCTCTGGCCCCACAACCCCTTGTACCTGGAAGGAGGCAGTGATGGTCTCTGAGCTCACACAGCTGGTCAGCAGCAGAGCCCAGCTCGTGTCCCTGCTTCTTAGTCCAGCCCACACCTTACTACACCACGCTGCCTTACGCTACACTTTAAGACCTCATCCTGTCCAGGTGCATTAGACCTGAGAAAAACTATGAACTGTACGACATGCTCCAGTTTCCTTTGAACTACAAGACAGAAAAAAGTCAAGACATTTTAGCCATTCTGCAAAATTGTTTACAAAGTTTCTAAAACAGTCTTCTAACCTGAAGCTGAGGAAGAAATTCACTGAAGTAGAGAAAGAAGATAGAGTAGTATCTCATAATTTACTCCTTGTTTATTATAAATGTCATGTTATGGAGAAAAGTGTATTGTGTATCATGTCCTATGCCCTTGTCCTCTGAATTTAGAAATACTCTACATCTTCTTCCTACATAATCTCTTTCTTTCCCATGGCTAGGTGCTTATTTCTATGGCCGTAGCTTTGTAGCTGTCTGACTTCTGAATCGTCTGGCCTACCCTTTCTGTATGCTGGAGATCTCAAATTCAACAGGTGTGTTTAGTCACCAGAGCTGTTCAAGGACATTCAAGTTTCCCTTCTTCCAAGCACACGGGAGAAGTGCAGGTCCCTGCCCTCTCTGAAGTTAGTGATCACTGTGTGTCTTGCTTTGCCTAATGTAAGAGGAGCATTTAAGTGACAAATGTCACTTGTGGGATAACTTTTAAAAGCTGGCCCATGATTTGTCTTATCCTGTTCCTCTGCTGTAGTAATTATAGAAGAAATTCCTGGGTGACCACAACAGGCATGTTGGAGAGAGAATAAATGAGAATATACCCTTATCATGTCAAGCCACTGAAAGTTTGGGATTGTTTTTATGGCCACGAAATCTGGTCTATTCTGACTGAATTAGGTCCCCAAATCACATTCACTTCTACCCAGCCTTCAAAATCCTTTTTAAAGGCCACTTTCTTCCTTGCAGGGAGAGGGGCAGCTGGAAAATGATTTATTAAGCTTTACACAAAGAGCAAAAAGTATAATAAATGTTTTAAAACATTAAACATTTTTCCCATGGATAGAATCACCTGAAAAATTCATGGCTTAACCCACAGCAGTGTATTTTCCAAAGAGCTCCTTCTGGCCTCACCAAACACAAGTCTCTCCTTCCTTTTAGACATTAAGACTTTGCTTTTAGCTCTCTTCTAACATTTAGAGTATTCTGCCTTGTTTTGCAATAATTTTTTTAAATTATCTCTATCCCCATTGTAAGAGTGTTTTCTTTGAAAGCAACATCTGGTTTACCCTTTCTATCCCAACATTACTATGGTGGGTGTGGAGTATATGCTCAATAAATATTTGTTTAACCAAATTGAATGAAAATACCACTCTTTGATCTTCTTGATGATACTTTTAACATGGGAGATGAGCATTGAATAGGATTAACTTCCAGTACAAAATACAAATGTGTCTTTTGCAGTCTTAAAAGTCACGATAATCCCTTGCTCAAGGAATTGCTATTTTGTGATAGAAACCTCATTAGTAGCTTCACTTTTCTTCCCTTTTGCCTTCAGGTTTCCTAACCCCAGGCAAAAATGACCAAACTTCAGGTAATGATATAACTAAAAAAAAAAAAAAAAAAAAAAAAAAAAAAAAAAAAAAAAACCAGAGTGAACACAGACCTGAAATAAATCATCTTGAGTTATCAGAGCAAAACGAATGGGAATCAGAAAAGGAAAATGAGGTACAAAGAACTTCCCTTTCATGGGAACATGATTTCCCCACTGTATCATAAAAACAGGTCCCCAGCACGTCGAAGAGCATATCAAGCATATCAGAAGCAATCTCCTTTACATACCACATCCATATTCTAAGCCCTTCACCTTTAATGAGAGCCTGAAACTCCCTGTGCTTCACTGTTCCTCTCTGAAGATCGATCTTCAAGGTCATGAGGAGTACAAAGAGGAATTTGTGGTTTTCGTACAGGCCTCGGACAGAGTATATAAAAACTTCATACGTCAGATACTCAATAATATTTGTGATTCTCTTTTGAGGCAGTGGAGACTTCTCAGATCTGCAAATCATTTTAAAAATTAAGTATGTCAACAGCCATCACTAAGACAGTAGGAAGACAAACACAAATTTTAAGTGGCTCCACACGGGGCTGGGGAGGGCCTCCCTACCTGGCCATGGACTGGTCAAATAACTTCAAGAACTGGGCCAGCGAGGTCTGGTACATGATGTTGACCATGCTCATCTCTGTGATGAGAAAGTAGAGGATGCTTCCGCGGGTGGCGGCAGGTCGGAACTCCTCCTGAGCCATGTTAATTTTGATCTCTGTCTCTGCAGCCACGTGCAGCTTTTCACTTACTTCAGCTGCTGTGTGCTTGGTGGTTCGGAGAACACCAATGAGAGATTCGTCATCTACCAATGAACCTAAAAGCCAAACAGGAAAACCATAGAGCGCAAGAAGGGGAAGCCGCAAAGCAAGAGGCAGCACTTCTGAAATCGACCTGTTCATTTTCAAGTCAATTTCTTCAAAGCACCTCCAGGGAGAACGGCAGATATTAACACGCTGAGAGGCCTCTAGCCCATCTGTCATCTGAGGCCTGAATCCTTCCAAACATCCTTGCGGACAAGTTATCCCAGATGCTTCCTATAAGTCTGCAAAAGGGGATTTCCCAAGGCAGCCCACATGACTGGTCTTCAAAGGTCTGAAGACAGAATCTGGCCCCCTCCATCCCCCACCCCCACCCGGTGGTTTACTACTGTAAACTGAAATTCACCTCTCAGCCATCCCTGCTAATATCAGGATGCCCAAGGTTATCCAAATGGCTGGGAGAAGTCACTGGACCCAGAGCACAGACAACTTCATCAACACAAGCAGTGTGATCAAGACAGATGAACGGACCCTTCCCTGCGGTCTCCATCAAGCAGTGTGGGAGCATGGCGTGAGAATCACCTATCATGTACTTCTTGGAGGTTAAAGTTTTTGTTTATCCAAGGCATAAAGTGCTATTGGGAAGCATTCATTATGAGCTGTAATAAATGGTAGGATTTAGGCTACTGGAATTTGCCTACTGCAGAACAATACAGTGTTTGCTGACATTAGTGTCATTGGATAGGACGTTTTTTCTTTATTTAGAGAGTCTCCATCCCCAGATCAGGGTGTGGCATGATGATCTGACTGCCCAAAGGAGAATCCACCCCTGACTTCTAAGCAGGAGATCAAGGCCAGTAGGGGCTCAAGAAGGGCTGATAAAGATTATACACATCATCACCCATTGTGGTAATTGCATTTCAGCGCCAAATGCAAGAGTTGATTTAAAAAAAAAAAATAGATGAGGCACATTAGTTTCCTTTGGGCAAGCAAATTAGCTGATTACCAGTCACCTAGCTCTATTGGGAGCCCTTATTTTTCTCAGGAGAGAGCAATTACATCTAGAAAACCCTGTCCTTCTCAAATGCTCAGACGCTGTTTGCTAATTCAAAAATCACATTCTCTGCGGTCCCTCTTTAAATGTCTAGAGGGAAAGTGCCTCGCTTGTGTGTGCGTTAATAACTCAACAGTTTCCTAACACCTATAATCAAGGCCCAAGAAACCCTTACTTGCGACCATCATCAGTTTACTTGTTAATAACATAGTACCTTTCGTGGCGCTTAACTTGTAGAGAAGGTTGTCTTCAAGTTCCTTCATCTTCCGCCTGTTGAAGGTCACATCCTCCAAAAGTTTAAGCCTCTCAGACTCTAATTCCTGTTAAGAAACAGAAAATAGAGGTGCCCAGATGGCTCAGTCGGTTAAGCGTCTGCGTTCAGCTCAGGGGAGTCTGCTTCTCCCTCTCCCTCCCCCTGTTCATTCTCTCTCTATCTCTCTCAAGTAAATAAATAATAAAATCCTTTTTTTTTTCAAAGCCAGATTAAAAAAAAAAAAAGAAAGAAACAGGGCCACCTGGTGTCTCAGTAGTTAAGCATCTGCCTTCGGCTCAGGTCATGATCCCGGGGTCCTGGGATCGAGTCCTGCAATAGGCTCCCCGCTGAGCAGGGAGCCTGCTTTCCTTCTGCCTGTCTCTCCCCTATCTTGTGCTCTCTCTCTCTCTCTTTAAAAGGAAAGAAAGAAAGAAACAAAGAAACAAACAAGACATAAAGCCAAATTGTAATCACCAGTCACTATGGCAAATCCAATTTACTTAGTGCTTCTTAACAGTTTTTTAAAAGTTTATTTCTTTTAAAGATTTTATTTATTTACTTGAGAGACAGAGGAGAGCACAAGCAGAGGGAACAGCAGGCCGAGGGAGAGGGAGAAGCAGACTCCCCACTGATCAGGGAGCCCTGATGCAGGCCTGGATTAGGATCCTGCCCTGAGCCAAAGGCAGATGCTCAATGGACTGAGCCACCCAGGTGCCCCCAGTTTTTAAAAGTTTAAACTAAAGTACCTCTGGAATGACTTTACTTTTGTTCTTCTGGATGCTTTTTAAGAAATTATGCCCGCTAGCACTAAGTTTCCACACTGCTTACTCTGGTATGCACAAGAGTCCCCTGCTAAAGGAATTTTGTCTGATTATCCTCCATGCTCTCTTCCTGGGTCTAAGTTTATTTAAATTAGAGTGTCTCATTCTCTTGGCCCTGTTCCACATGGCCTCTGTGTGAAATGCTAACTTTGTTGGCCATCAGAAGTGGTAGAAGCAGAGACATAATATCAAAGCACCACGAGGACAGCCAAGCCAAAATGTCAGCTCTTGGTCTGGGATCTGCCTGTAGGGACAGCAGGTATCTGGTCTACCAGAGCCAGCTGCCAATACAAATCCATTTTCCATTGTTTTACATCTCCTTCCACCAGAGGGGCTAAACTGGATGTTTGGAAGTCATATATTTTCCTACAAAAATAATGTCTTTTTAAATCATATTTTGAAAAAATGTTAAGTTTTCAGAAAAGGTACAAGATGGATACAATTAACTTTCATAAATGTTCTGCCCAGATTCACCAGATACCATTTTACGTTATCACTCTCTTTTTATATATATAATACTTATTATCATTATTGTTCTTCTATTATTGGTGAACCATCTGCTGAGGTCATGATCCTTTACCCCTAAAACTTCAGCTAATCTCCTAAGAACCAGGACATTCTCTTGCACAAGTATAGTCCAATTTTCAAATTCAGGAAATTTAACGTGGATATAATACTCTTGCTACATGCAGACTAAATTAAAGTTGTCTGAATAGCATTTTTATAGCATTTTTTCCTGATCTTATACAGAATCACACATTGTATTTAGAATTATGTTAGAAGGAGGTGTTTTTAAACTACTTATCTGAGAAAGTTTCTTGAAAAACCCTTTCAAAAGTTCTGCCACTTTCTGAAAGTCTTAAACCACTTTGTGGATCCAAAGCCATGGCACGGCGTTCACCTCTACACCTGGCACAGCTTGCATCACTGTCTGTGTGTCGATCGCGTCCCTCCAGTGAGATTCTGTGCATCTAGAGGGCAGACACTTGTCCTACTCACTTTTGTATTCTTGCCAGCATTACCTTGAGCCTTTGCAGGGAAGGGACTCAATCTGAGAAATATGTGATTTGTGATTTCAAAAATTTGAAATGTTCCAAATTGAGTTCAACAGTTCTATTTTACATCTGGGGAAACTGAGGACCCAGAAAATATATATTAACTCCAAATCCCATCCCAGCATGGTCCTCAAGGCTAGTTACCAGCAAAGGCAGGATCATGCTCTTGTTCTCCAACTCCAAGACCAGTGGCATGATTGCCAGTGTCCTAGAAGGTTTGCCGTGTTTGATGGGGGTGGCAATGAAGGTCATGGCTGCGTCTACCGGGGAGTACCTAATGAGCTGTTTCCATTAGGATGGTCACCTCTGGGTGGCAGTATAGGAATATCTGGACAAAATGAAATCCCATGGGCTTCCTTCTCAGAGTGATCTGGCAAAACAAGCATCCTGGTACAGTAGGCACTCGTGGGTTCTACAGTGTCATCTGGAAGGTTTATCTAGAAGGCCCGACAGGATGGAAAGTCTGTGTGCTTTTAGAAGCTCAGACCCTATTCTCTCTGGCTTCTGTTCATTCTTCCGTAAAATGAGGGTGTAAGAGCAGGATAGTTAAGAAGGTTAAACATCGGGGCGCCTGGGTGGCTCAGTGGGTTAAAGCCTCTGCCTTCGGCTCAGGTCATGATCCCAGGGTCCTGGGATCGAGCCCCGCATCGGGCTCTCTGCTCCGCAGGGAGCCTGCTTCCTCCTCTCTCTCTGCCTGCCTCTCTGCCTAGTTGTGATTTCTCTCTGTCAAATAAATAAAAATATTTAAAAAAAAAAAAAAGAAGAAGGTTAAACATCATGGTCAGGATGTCCTCCTACAGATTGAGTGTGCATTTTGGCTTTTCCCAGCAAGGACGATGTAAGCACCTTAGTGCTTCCCTTGAATGTGATGCACATTAGTGCATCCCTTGAAGAGGAAGCTGAGGCCTAGGAGAGAGTGCATGAGCCCTCTGGGGACACGGGGTGTAGCCTGCTTTAGACAGTGGAGTAGTCTGCCTTAGGGAAGTTCAGGCAGCCTGTATGTGGCACCTGGACCCGGGAGGAATCCTCTCACATCAGACCAACAGCACGAGTGAGACCACCAAGGAAGGACTGATTTTCAACGGTTGGCACCATGTGGCCCTAAGAGGTGATGAGCAATGAACTGCAGGGCCCGGGCTCTCTCTGCCTGGCTGTGGAAGGGGCCTGGTTCCCTCACCGGACTGTAGAAGCCCCCGGCTGTTTTTTAGAAGGGAAGGTCAAACAGCTAGTGAGAGCGGAGGCTGGGACTGTGCCCCCTTGGTTCTGCTTTGCCCAGAATGGCCCCCTTTAAGGGCCGGCCCCACCGTAGGGCTTCCCCTCTCCTTTTACTGAGTCTCTCTGTTTCTCTGGTGTGAGTTTTCTCTTGCCCTCTTCCAATGTCTTTCCCGTGTTCGTGGCATCTACTCCTATCTCTTGTCTTTCTCTTCTCCTTGTCCAGTCTTTTGCTACCGATCTTTCCCTCAACCTCCCATGGGAAGCCTCTCTGGTCTTAGTATTGCTAACCTTGCCCTTTCCTTGAACCCTCAGTACTCAAATTAATTCTAGGTAAGCAAACATAATCTTTCTCAGATTTTACACAAATATGTTTTCCATATGCAAATAAGTATAATTACATTTTATGCAAGCATATTTTATGCATAATGTTAAATGTATTCTGAGATTTATCTCAAAAATTAGTTTCAACTTGTATCAGTCTCTTAAAATCTTCCTGTTTTAAGTTGTTCTTTGTTTTATGAGAACCCTCAATCATACTTAATTTCTCTGCCTTAATGTAAATTTTATTTGATTAAAATTCAAGTTAGGCTCTCTGTATCACTAGAGTACTAGAATGTAATAGTTGAAACTACCCCAGTGGTAATACACTCATTCAGAGCAATTTCTTTTTCTCCAGGATCATTATTTTAGTGAATTTTTCAGGTATATCAACGAGCATCTATCCCTAGGACTACAGATAAGAGCTCAACATACTCCTAGGATTAAAGACAGAAGTAGAAAGAGCAGTATGAGTGGTGTGTGTGTGCACGTGTGTATGTATGTGTACACACATGTATGCATGTTGGGGTTGGAGGACAGCTGAGTTAGTTACATGATTTCTTGACAGGACTTGAGAGGAGACAGCTAAATTAATATTTATGATAATGAAGGTAAATAAAAATTTGCTTCATTTTTTTCCCTTCCCAAATACTTAACAATTTCATAACCCATTTTAAGTATTTATTATAATTTACTAGAAGTACTGGTTTACCTTGAGAAATTATTACCTGTTTCTCAGTTAAAATCACTCTCCTTAATAACTGATTCTCAAGTCCTTTCATGGTGACGGTAAAATCAATAACTGATGTTTTAGCATTGATCTCAGGGGTAAAGGCAGGGTTGGGTAGCTTCGTGGTAATATACAGTTTAAATGTATCCATGAGATCACATTCCTTATCACCAATTTTCACCTACATCAATTCAAATACCAAATTAAAAACAGTTTAAGTGACAGGACAAGCAATTTGAGGTTAACTTAGGAAAGAAATTACCCGAGGTCAGGGCTGTGAAACTTGAATGAATTGCAAAGGAAAAAGTTATAAGACTTTAATCACTGATCTTAAATAATTCAGATTTGCGGTCCTGCCAGGAGACCTTGTTAACCATGACACCAAACAAATTAAATGAACAAACAAATTAAATGAAAAATTTATCCCCAACAAATGTAGAATAAAGGAAAACTCAGACACATCTCAGATTTGACTGTTTTCCCCCACTAGAGAAAATTGTTTCCTACCGAGGAAATTTGTGGAGTTTAGAGGAAGTGTTTGTTATTTCTCATTGCATTTCAATCGTATCCAAAGCATATTTGACAACAGAAAGGAATAATGAAATTTTCAAAGAAAAAAATGCCAACTGTTTTTTTTTTTCATAAACATGACATTTATCTTAAACACTACGATTTGCAGTATACTATATTAAAAAACAACTGATTTTATTATCTGAAATTAAAGTGGAAATTATACCATTTTTGAAGGACTTAAATTTTTAATTAATCTTGGTTCTACATGTGGTTGGAAACCACATCTATAAGGCATTACCATGCTCTCAAGCACCATGCTTTCACAGTACAGAGAAGAATCTCTTCTTCTGAAAGACCTTCAGGAATAAAAAATCCTACACCCTTCTTTGGCATGTTAAATACAGCACATTAAAGACTCACATTATGAAGAAATGTTTTCTAAATAAATCTTTGTTTAATGAGAACATTTGCATTCTGTACTTATTCGGTGATATTTGTGAAATTAAGTTGTCTGAAGTGAAAAATCTCCATCAGAAATGCTGTCATTCATCAAGAAACAAAACCAAAGAATCCTAAAGGTGGAGAACACTGCCAATTAAGAAAGAAACACTTCTACTGAGAACCATTCATGTTCTCACCAATGATGGGAAACGTGACTCCTCAGCTTCTAGCGAAGTCTGTGTTTAGATTGAAAGTTAATACAGAAAGAAATGAACAAATCAATGTCCATATACTTTATTAAAATGCCATTTTCTCCCTGTGAAAAAATGCAGGCTTTATTATACAGATGAATATATGACTTGCAAATCCAATTTTCTCAGAGCTGCCAATATATATACACATATAGTGTGTAATACTAATATATTATTATGACCAGACAATGTCTTTCCTTAATATGTTATTTAGTGTCAGCTTGGGGCGCCTGGGTGGCTCAGTGGGTTAAAGCCTCTGCCTTCGGCTCAGGTCATGATCCCAGGGTCCTGGGATTGAGCCCCGCATCGGGCTCTCTGCTCGGCGGGGATCCTGCTTCCTCCTCTCTCTCTGCCTCTCTGCCTACTTGTGATCTCTGTCTGTCAAATAAATAAATAAAATCTTTAAAAAATATATGTTATTTAGTGTCAGCTAAATGGTTACTCTTACCAAAATATTGCTCTCCCCCTGTATTTTTCATATACAATTTTTAAAATAAGAGAAATACTAAATATGAGTTTGGAAATAATTTTTCCAGTGTATCAAATACTACCACCTGAAGCAAAGAACCTTTGCTGCTATGCTCAAAAAGATAAGTAGATGTCACCATTGTCCTTTTCTCGTCTTCTTGTTTTTTTTTTTTTTTCCTTCCCAAAGCTCACCTTGAATGTGGTGCCTGATTTAATGAAATTCTTTTCTAATACATTATCCAGGACTGGATCCAGCTCTTCACTAATGTCCTCAATGAGAAGGGGTCGGCCCAAGGAAAGGCTGTCCTCCAAGTGTGTGCGGAAATATTTATGGTTCAGAGATGTTACCTAAAAATAAAGGGTTCATTGTTATAGAAATGTGATGAAGGATGTGCTTATTTCCCAGGTGGAAACCAAGAGAATTGTTGCACAAGTGCCTGAGAATTTTAAGGACAATATAGGATGCTTTATGAAAATAAAAGTAAGGACATTTAATTTTCCAAACTTGGTGAACTCGTGACTTTTTGGAAGCCTTGGAGGAGCAACAGTCTCTCTGATCGGAACAGAAGAATCGAGTGGCACTCCTCAGAGCTTCGCTCCTACGCAGAGCACAGAAGTAATCACGGATTAAACCTGCTACATGTACAGTTACGATCACTCAGGGAAAGCAAAGTAACTTTGCAAATTTGCAATATTCATTTATCTCTTCAGGACCACTCATGAGATGATCAACTGATTAAAAAAATAGGCATAAGAATGCCAGAAATTATATATGGAGTCAAACCCAGGGCCCATCCATGTATTCTGCCTCTAATAGTGGCACAACGGAAGAACAGGGTAGATACTTCATTTACAATTTCAATATACAAAATCAACCTAAAAGACTGTA
This sequence comes from Meles meles, assembly GCF_922984935.1. Taxonomy (NCBI): domain Eukaryota; kingdom Metazoa; phylum Chordata; class Mammalia; order Carnivora; family Mustelidae; genus Meles; species Meles meles. The sequence continues at coordinate 87,635,041 of NC_060070.1, read as the reverse complement.
TATTCACGCTTTTTAAAAATTAGAATTCTGAATGCCTGGTGGGGCCCACTGTTTCAGTTCAGTGTTTGTTGATTAGTTAAAATAGATACACAGGGGGCACCTGTGTGGCTCAGTCAGTTAAGCACCTGCCTTTGGCTCAGGTCATGATCTCAGGGTCCTGAGATCAAGCCCTGTATCATGTTCCCTGCTCAGCAGAGAGCTTGCTTCTCCCTCTGACCCTCCCCGCATCATGCTCTCTGTCTCTCTCTCTCTGTCTCTGTCTCTCTCTCTCTCGGTCTCTCAAATAAATAAATAAAATCTTAAAAAAAAATAGACACACTGGGCTGGTTGATATTTGCATTGGCCAAATGGCTTTGAACTCTGACTTCTGCTGTGATTCCCTCCCCTGCCTAAATGGGAGGATTCCTGAAGGTTCAGCCCTCAACTCTCCGCCTCCTTATACTTTACCATCTGGATTCTGCTACTGTCTCTATGCGGCTGTGAGTGCTGATCTTCAGACACAAGGAAGATCCTCTGGGACAGCAGGTGATTAAGGGAGTGGAATTAAAAGATATCATCTCTCACTTGCTATAAAAAAAAGATGTGGAATTAAAAATTAAATAAGTCTACTCTTTCCTGTTTTGGATAAAAAGGGAAATAACTAAAAGAAAAAACTGCACATGAAGGAATTTGTTTCCCTGGATGGATAGCTTTATTTACACAAATGATGAGCTGTGAAAGACCTCATTATGAGCTGATAAGGTAAATGAATCTAAACAAAGAGCTTTAACCAGCTTATTAAACAAGATGAAACAAGATCCCAATGAGACTAAGTATAATTGTCCTGCTCTGTTTCCTAAGGAGTAAATTCTGTTTTTGTGATTTGCTTCCTAAGTGTGATGGTTAATATTACATGTCAACTTGATGGGGGTAAGGGATGCCCAGAGAGTTGGTACACATTATTTTAGGCTGTCTGTGCGGGTGTTTCCAGAATAGTAGACTGGCCTTCGAATAGTAGACTGAGTAAAGAAGATCACCCCCACTGATCTTTGGGTGGGCTTCAGCTAATCCACTGAGAGCCTATATAGAGCCCAAAGATGGAAGAAGAGCAAATTTGCTCTCTGCTTAAGCTGACATACGTATTCTCCTGCCCTTGGACATCAGCAACTGGTTCTTGGGTCTTCAGATTTGAACTGGGACTTATACCACTGACTCCCCTGGTTTGAAGACCTTCGGAGTTTAGACTGGGACTACTTCTAAACTCATGACCGGCATTCCTGGGCCTATAGCTTGTAAACAGCAGATTATTGGATTTCTTAGCCTCCCCAAACCCTTGAGCCAATCTCTCATAATAACTCTTTTTCTAAATATCTGTATTTATTTATTTTAATTTTAATTTTTTATTATTATGTTCAATTAGTCAGCCTATGGTACATCATTAGTTTTTGATGTAATGTTCAGTGATTCATTAGTTGAGTATTTTTTTTTAAGATTTTACCTATTTCATTTTTGAAAGAGAGAGAGAGAGAGAGAGAGCACATGAGTTGGGGGGAGGGGCAGATAAAGAAGCAGACTCCTTGCTGAGCAAGGAGCCCAATGTGAGGCTTGATCCCAGGACCCCAGGATCATGACCTGAGTCGAAGGCAGATGCTTAACCGACTGAGCCACCCAGGCGCTCTTTCACCTGATTTTCTTGTGTAGAAACACTATGTGGTAGCTACCATCAGAGCCTGGGTCACCTGCACAGAGACTCTGGTGTTGGGTCTTTACAAGGTGGTCAGTGAATTCTTTATAGGGAAACCTGACCTTCTCTTTCTGGAAGTCAGAGCTGAGGGTTCTGGAGACAGTGTTGAAGGTGGCCTCCACAAAGCTGCTGCAGTGGAATGCAGTCCTGGACGTACAAAACACGTTTTGTTTTTCATTTATAAAGTGTTTCACTTTCCATTTTGTTTTCCTTCCCAAGTAAGGAAATACTATTTTTGTTTCGCTCTGTTCTCATTTATTTGTGTTTGTGCATGTAGTTATCCAAACATTTAAAAATATAACGACTCCTAAGTAAGGAGACTAGAGTTCAATCTTCTTATGTTCCAGGAGTTGATGGTTTTAAAACACGTCGGTATCTCTGGCATATTTCTATTACTTCCTCAAGAAGATTCCTGAGACTGGGTGACGTCAGGAAGCATCATCAAAGGCTAGCAAGGAGCTTAATGCCAAAATGGAGAGACAAAGCTATGATCAGGAAAATCAAGAGTAGGAGGAGTACGGAGATGGACAGTCGGTAGAGGCGAGAGGAATGGAACAGAGGACACGCTGCAGCTACCCTGGGTCCAGGAGCTGAAGTTGAGGGGCAGGAATGCTTCCGTATATGCCACCCGTGCTTTCCTTCTATGAAGACCGCTCCTCAGACGCTACATTCCCATTGGCTTCATTTCCCTTAACTCTCCTCCTCTGCTGACACCCTCTTTCTGGGGTTTCTCTGGGTTTTCCAAATAAACGGACTGGTGCATTGTAACCTGGAAGATCAGTGAGCAGCGTCCGCCCATCAGGGAAGCCCTCATCTCAGAAGGAAATCGTCCAGTATTACACTGGGAAGCGGTGTTTGTTGTAGGCTTTTGGTAAATGCTCCTTATCTGATTAAGGAAGAGCCCTCCAGTTCTTAGTTTGTTGGAGGTTTTATCATGAATGGGTGTTGAATTTTACCAAGTGTTTTTCTGCATTAATCAAGACGATCACATGATTTTCCTGGTTTTTTTCCTTGTAATGATGGCACACTTTGATTCCTTGAAATTCAATACCTGAATTCCTACTCTATAGCGAGTGCAGAAAACAAAAATAAAAATCTTGCCAGCAAGAAGTTTATGATACAGTAAAGACAAAAGACAAATGTGCAATGAACAGTAATTGAAAACAGACTCTAAGTCCACATCAGAAATCCAAACAAGACATTGTGAGCATTTAGGACAGGCTATACTAAACTGAGGACACGGGGAAGTCTTGACGAAGGTACTGCTGGATGTGGACTCAGAAGAACACTCAAGATATTTATCTGGGATGTAAGTGAAGGGGGCAGTAGGGTAGGGCAAAAGACATCCTGGCTAGTAGAAGAGCATAAGCAAAAATATGGAAGCAGGAAACTTAGAACTCTGAGAACACTGCCTGGGAAGTAGAATAGTCTGTATTGGTAGTTGAAATATCGATGGTAAATCTGAGATGTTGGAATCCTGCCTTTGTCTACCTCTATCTTAAAATTAATATCTTATTATGGGGTACCTGGGTGGCTCAGTCAATTAAGCATCTCGATTTCAGCTCAGGTCCTGATCTCAGGGTTATGAGATTGAGCTGTACATCAAGTTCTGCACTGGGCGTGGAGCCTGCTTAAGATGTTTTCTCTCCCTTGCCCTCTGCCCCTCTACTCCTCCCTCTCTAAATAAATAAATTAATTAATTAAATTAAAAATAAACACCTTATTAGACCCCAAGTCTTTTTTTTTAAAGATTTTATTTATTTGACAGACAGAGATCACAAATAGGCAGAGAGGCAGGCAGAGAGAGAAGGGGAAGCAGGCTCCCTACTGAGCAGAGAGCCTTATGCGGGGCTCGATCCCAGGACCCTGAGATGATGACCTGAGCCGAAGGCAGAGGCTTTAACCCACGGAGCCACCCAGGCACCCCTAGACCCCAATTCTAAAACTGGACTGCACAATGCCATAAAGTACCATGGGCCTGAGCTAGGTTGGAGCAAATATCCTTAAACCGAGGAGTCATGAGTTCTATTTTGCTGCTTTCTCGTAAGTCTAAACTCAAGGCCCAGAATAAAAGCCACATGCAAAACTGGCAACAGCAGAAGAGCCAGGGAAAGGGATAGACTGGAGAATGCATCATGAGAGAACACAAAAGAGAGAAAATAATTGGAGCCCTTGCCCCAAATCACTGTTAAAAATATCAAGGGTATAAATTAACAAACAATTATCAGAGATTACAAATTTATGACTGGCAGAATCAACTGAAATTTTGGGAAAACTTCATGATTTTAAGAAAGCTTTCCCGTACACCAAATGGTACGTACCTGCAAGTCATTTTCTCTTTCCTTGGATTTAATCCAAGTTTTGCCTTGAGTCTGTGGGTCTATGAGGAGTGGGTATCTGGTGGCCTTTGTCACAATGATGCCGTTCTGAATTGAGAGGTCATCTCCTGGTAATCCCTGCAGACCCCACTCCCCAATCTAAGTAACAAGAAATGGATATGGCCAGTTAGAGGAGAACAAGAATGCTTTCATAGTTATTAGGTGTCACAATATTAGAAGAATTTAATACTGGGATACATATTTTTTTTCCATTGAGACTCTGAAATGGGTATCTAGAAAAAAAAACAAACTTGTAAATGTGAACCAAATAACATTCACCTAAAAAAAATAAATTTATAATCTAATGAATCCTTTAATGACCCAAGATTAGGGCTTAGTCCCTTATGCTACATTTTTTTTTTAAAATTTATTACAGAATATGGTAAAATCTGTGGATTTTTGAAGTGTGGTTACTGAACATTCAGAGAACATGGCTTAAAATACGGTAAGCCTGGGTGAGTGGTGGGAACCAGGCTAGGCAGGGTTAGTGGAAAGAACACATGGAAATGCCTGGAACGATAAGCACCAAGGGTTAAACCCCTGAAGCTTCCCCTTCCTGCTCTTTGGCTTTGTTCACTTGGAGGGCAAGATTTGTATAGCTGGAGGCAGAGAAATTAGGAGAGATAAAATACTATATTGGCAGGTGCTCATCAATGACATTTAAAAAATAAATATTTCCTGGGGCGTCTGGCTGGCTTAGTTGGAAGTGCATGTGACTCTCCATCTTGGGGCGGTGAGCTTGAGTCCCACGTTAGGGGGTAGAGATCACTGAGAAATAAACAACTCAACTTAAAAAAAAATCCTCCCTAATTATGAGAGAATTGCCAGCCTGCCTCCCCATGGTCAATAAAATCACCTGCAATCCAATGAATCCACCAGCCTCCACCCTCATTAAATTATCCCAGCAGCCCCCAAAGGCCATAATTAATAAGGAATATCCTGGCCCACTTTGCCTCGTCAGTGTCCACTGCATCTTTAATACATTACCTAGTTCCTGGAAACAGGCAGTTGAACACTGTTTGAATTGGAAAACATTAATTTTTTTAACTTTTAAATACGGATAACAGGGAACTAATAGCATGGCTTCCCAAAGGAAATGGCCACTGGGGAACTTATTTACAGATCAGAAAGCAGCTCATGAATACAAATTGCCTGGAAGGCATTTAATGCCAGAGGAGATCTGCCAGAGACACTGAAAATTGATAGTGGCATCAATTCCCAGCAAGGAAGTTAGTGTCATGGGGCCATCACGCAGTGATACCAGAATATACTGAGGTGCTAAGCTCCTGGACACAACGAAAAGATGGTTCATGATCCAAAGAAGATTAATACTAGTACTTACGGCCTAGCTAATGCCTATAATTACCTAAAACGTTTGAAAGAGTGTGACTTAATAGAGTGGTGCAAATAATGGAAAGTTAAAATAAGGGCTCAGTATTAGCAAGACTATAATTCATGAATGATCTTTTTTTTGAAGTCTTTATTTTTTTATGTACTCTCCACCCCCCATGAGACCCATGGGTCTCAAACTCATGACCCCGAGATCAAGAATTGCACTTTCCACTGAGTCAGCCAGGCACCCCCATCTTTCAGCTCACAGCAGTGCCATAAGATTAATTTGAAAGCAAGATTTCTTAAAACTGAAAGGAAATTTTATACCAAAAAGAAAGGTTGCTTTTTCGTTAATTCTTAAGTATTTTCAAAACAATCTTTTCAATTAAATGAAAAAAGAAAAAAAAAGTAGATGTGCCGTGATTAATATTATGAAGAAAGTGACACTCACTGTTGGGGGATCCACCAACATTGAAATAAGATTCAGGTTTTCTGTGAAAGGAATCTTCCGAGCTCTCAGCTCTATCTCCCATTGATCTTTAAGCAAATAGTTCCTAAATATCTGATTGAAAGGACCAAGGTAGGAAAGGAATCCAGTGCACAGGAGAATATCACCTACAAGTCTGTGGGGAAAGGAGACAATGTGAGTCACCTAACACATTCACTCTCTCCCATTAATGAGTCAGAAAGGCCACAGTTCAGCTTTGTTTTCTTACTAGGCAAAATCCTTTGCCATTCCCTGCTTAACACTTGGTAACCAGACACGGAGAGACCATGCAAAGGGAGCCCCCAGAGTGCCCGGGTGGCTCAGTTGGTTAAGTGACTGCCTTCAGCTCAGGTCATGATCCTGGGATCCCGGGATCAAGTTCCACATTGGGCTCTCCACTGCTCTATGGGGAGCCTTCTTCTACCTCTGCCTGTCATTCTCCTTGCCTGTTCTCACTCTGTGTCAAATAAATAAACAAAATCTAAAAAAAAAAAAAAAAAAGAATCCATTAAAAAAAAAAAAGGAGCCCCCAAACCCAAATAGTGGCAGTAGGGGCCACATTTGGGGTAGGCCAAGGAGCAAGAGCAAGCTTCCTTCAAGCCTGTAAGTCCAGAGTCTTGACTCCTAAGAAGAAAAGTATCCTTTTCCCATGCCATGCTCTGGTCTCATTCAGACTCAGTCCTGATAAATATTTCCTTCTCCCCCGACTCTCCCTCTCTTCCCCCGCTTCTTGTTATTCTCTGCCTCTTCCATTCTGCTCTCTTCCAGTTTTCTGAGAACACCAATAGACACTATGACAAGACACCCTGGTACTTAGAGCAACTGATCCACATGTTCAAAATCACTGCGGTGAAGAGTGCAGAACTGGAGAAATTAATTAGACGGTTCTGGAAGATCCAAACAATATCAGAAGCACTCTTGGGGTGCCCGGGGAGCTCAGTTGGTTAATCGTCCAACTTCTGATTTCAGCTAAGGGCACGATTATGGGGTTGTGAGATTGAGCCCTGCATTGGGTTCTGCACTGGGCATGGAGCCTGCTTAAGACACTCTCTCCTTCTCCCTCTGCACCTGCCCCTCATCCCCCACAAACAAAAACAAAAACAGCAGCAACAACAAAAAGAAGCACTCGTGTTCTGAAAAACTACATCGCTGAACCAAACTTGAGATAAAAAATGTTTCACAACCATTTAATCCCTCTGTTTTACTGAGAGTGAGAACCTCTGCTATAAGACTCGGAAATGGATATACGGAAATGTAGGAGCAAAGGGCTTCACTGGGGAGATGTATTTTATTTTCTCTCATGTCACAGAGAGGTGGTGTTTGGGGTGATGACTAAGAAGGAAAGCCATTATAACCAAGGCCAAAATTTATACCTATTAATCTGAGCTTTGAACTCTTTGCTTTGCTGGGTCCACCGGACCTTTTCTCCACTCAGCCCATCGATGAGGGTGGAAGCTGCCTGCATCTTTTTCCGGCACATATCCGCATCGTTTACCAAATCCTACATTCAGAAAGGGAGAATATCCCAAAGAACTTTTTTAAGTATTTAATCAAACATCCATTGTATTCATACATAAAAACATAGGGAAGAATTTCTTAGTTTGCAAAATAAATATCATAGTCTAAAAAAGCAATGTGAGTGAAACTTTACATATTAAATTCTGGTAATTAACCCATAATGTAGTTATTTTAACCTTGCAAAAGCTCAAGAAAAGAGATTTTGTGAGAGAGAATGCAAATCACATAAATTAATGTAGCGTTTCTAGTCCGTGTTTTCAAAACAGAATCAAATCAATAAAATACACCATATTAGGTCTTGGATTTAATAGTTCTCAGTTCTTAGAAGTTCACAAAATTATTTTTTTTCCTCCCAGGAAATTCTACACAACAGTGATGTGCTGCAGCCAACTTGTATCAACTCACCAGAGCCAACCGTTACATTTTAGAAGACTTGGGGGCTAATGTCGAACACAGACATTATTAAATAATTAAATCATATAAACTTGCAATTACAGAAACTACATTACAAGCAAAGGTAATGGATAATCAAAACCCATCACCTTCTAATAATTCACTACAGTTTTGGATGATCTATGCACTTGCAATTATGTCCACTGTACCTGCACGGTGCTACATGATTAGGGTGCAGGATATAACAAGGCTAGATATACAATGGTGCCCTGCTGTTCAGCTGTTTCCAAACCTGTACTCAGTGTCAGCACATTGGTAACTTAGAACGGACAGTGGTGGGAGGACCTATACCACAGAAATCAGCAAACAGGGCAAATCATGGCTCTTCTCCTCCCCCCCCCCGCAATCCTATGGGTACCAGACCATCACTGCCTACAAACCTATCCTACAAGGTTGTATTACGAGCCCTGCCTGCTAGATGAACCTTGATCAATTGCCTCCAACTGCCCCATGATTACGCACCTGCACTGGATCCCAAACCGACTTTTCTAACCCCCAAATCAGGAGCCTTTGGGTATGACATCCCAGCTTACTCTTACCAAAAATAATTATTAAAAACACCAAAAAAGCCCTTAGAGGAATGCCTGGGTGGCTCAGTCGGTTAAGCCACTGCCTTCGGCTCAGGTCCTGATCCTGGGGTCCTGGGATCAAGCCCCGAATCCGGCTCCTTGCTCAGCGGGGAACCTCCTTCTCTCTCTGCCTCTGCCTGCCACTCTGCCTGCTTGTGCTCTCTCTTTCTCTATCTCTGACAAATAAATAAAATCTTAAATTAAAAAAAAAAAAAGACCTTAGAGTGCCAAAAATCCCAAACAGGTAGCCATATCTTGTGAAGGACAGTCACGTATCTATTTTCTTTTTGTCATCAATATTTACCTAACGTCTATATACAACACACACTTTCGGACAATGTTAACACCTCGTTTCTGCAATTTTGTAGATTTAATCTCACCATTTTCTCACTCATGGCTGCATCAAATTTCGCTTGTACTTTATCCAGCTCGGCTTGTTTCTCATCGAGCAGCGCTTGCGCCTTCCCCAGCTCAATATTAGCAACTGCCAGACGGCCCTCCTGCTTGGCCAGGTTAGCCTTAAATGGAAGAAGAGGTCATTGTATGGAGTGGTAGCAGGTCTGCAAAATATTTTTGGTTTTAATTGATAAATAATAACATAGATTACACAATTTTTGCCCAAGATGGTATTTTTAAAATTATTTATGTTTTTATTAACATATATTATTAGTCCCAGGGGTACAGGTCTGTGAATCACCAGGTTTCCACATTTCACAGCACTCATCATAGCACATACCCTCCCCAATGTCCATAACCCCACCACCCTCTCTCTACCCCCTCCCCCAGGCAACCCTCAGTTTGTTTTGTGAGATTAAGAGTCTCTTATGGTTTGTCTCCCTCCCGATCCCATCTTGTTTTATTTATTCTTCTCCTACCCCCCAAACCTCCCACGTTGCATCTCCATTTCCTCATATCAGGGAGATCATATGATAGTTGTTTTTCTCTGATTGACTTATTTTGCTAAGCATAATACCCTCTAGTTCCATCCACATCATCGCAAATGGCAAGATTTCATTTCTTTTGATGGCTGCATAGCATTCCATTGTATATATATACCACATCTTCTTTATCCATTCATCTGTTGATGAACATCTAGGTTCTTTCCATAGTTTGGCTATTGTGGACATTGCTGCTATAAACATTCAAGTGCACGTGCTCCTTCAGATCACTACATTTGTATCTTTAGGGTAAATACCTAGTAGCACAATTGCTGGGTCATAGGGTAGTTCTATTTTCAACATTTTGAAACATGCTGTTTTCCAGAGTGGCTACACCAGCTTGCATTCCCACCAACAGTGTAGGAGGGTTCCCCTTTGTCCACATCTTCGCCAGCATCTGTCATTTCCTGACTTGTTAATTTTAGCCATTCTGACTGGTGTGAGGTGGTATCTCATTGTGGTTTTGATTTGTATTTCCCTGATGCCGAGTGACGTGGAGCACTTTTTTATGTGTCTGTTGGCCATCTGGATGTCTTCTTTGCAGAAATGTCTGTTCATGTCCTCTGCCTATCTCTTGATTGGATTATTTGTTCTTTGGGTGTTGAGTTTGGTAAGTTCTTTATAGATTTTGGATACTAGCCCTTTATCTGATATGTCATCTACAAATATCTTCTCCCATTCTGTCAATTGTCTTGGTTTTGTTAACTCTTTCCTTTGCTGTGCAAAAGCTTGTGATCTTGATGGAGTCCCAATAGTTCATTTTTGCCCTTGCTTCCCTTGCCTTTGGTGATGTTCCTAGGAAGACGTTGATGCGGCTGAGGTCGAAGAGGTTGCTGCCTGTGTTCTCCTCAAGGATTTTGATGGATGCCTTTCTCACATTGAGGTCCTTCATCCATTTTGAGTCTATTTTCGTGTGTGGTGTAAGGAAATGATACAGTTTCATTTTTCTGCATGAGGCTGTCCAATTTTCCCAACACCATTTGTTGAAGAGACCGTCTTTTTTTCCATGGGACATTCTTTCCTGCTTTGTTGAAGATTAGTTGACCATAGAGTTGAGGGTCTATTTCTGGGCTCTCTATTCTGTTCCATTGATCTATGTATCTGTTTTTGTGCCAGTACCATACTGTCTTGATGATGACAGCTTTGTAATAGAGCTTGAAGTCCGGAATTGTGATGCCACCAACTTTGGCTTTCTTTTTCAATATTCCTCTGGCTATTCAAGGTCTTTTCTGGTTCCATATAAATTTTAGGATTATTTGTTCCATTTCTTTGAAAAAAAAATGGATGGTATTTTGATAGGGATTGCATTAAATGTGTAGATTGCTTTAGGTAGCATAGACATTTTCACAATATTTGTTCTTCCAATCCAGGAGCATGGAACATTTTTCCATTTCTTTGTGTCTTCCTCAATTTCTTTCATGAGTACTTTATAGTTTTATGCATATAGATTCTTAGCCTCTTTGGTTAGGTTTATTCCTAGGTATCTTATGGTTTGGGTGCAATTATAAATGGGACTGACTCCTTAATTTCTCTTTCTTCTGTCTTGTTGTTGGTGTAAAGAAATGCAACTGATTTCTGTGCATTGATTTTATATCCTGACACTTTATTGAATTCCTGTACAAGTTCTAGCAGATTTGGAGTGGAGTCTTTTGGGTTTTCCACATATTGTATCTTATCATCTGCAAAGAGTGATAGTTTGACTTCTTCTTTGGCGATATGGATGCCTTTAATTTCTTTTTGTTGTCTGACTGCTGAGGCTAGGACTTCTAGTACTATGTTGAATAGCAGTGGTGATAATGGACATCCCTGCCGTGTTCCTGACCTTAGCGGAAAAGCTTTCAGTTTTTCTCCGTTGAGAATGATATTTGCGGTGGGTTTTTCATAGATGGCTTTGATGATATTGAGGTATGTATCCTCTATCCCTACACTTTAAAGAGTTTTGATCAGGAAGGGATGCCGTACTTTGTCAAATGCTTTTTCAGCATCTATTGAGAGTATCATATGGTTCTTATTCTTTCTTTTATTAATGTATTGTATCACATTGATTGATTTGCAGATGTTGAGCCAACCTTGCAGTCCTGGAATAAATCCCACTTGGTCATGGTAAATAATCCTTTTAATGTACTGTTGAATCCTACTGGCTAGTATTTTGGTGAGAATTTTTGCATCTGTGGCCCAAGATGGTATTTAGAGGCTTAAGTGTGTTCAACGGGGGAAGCAAAGGGTGTTGGAGATACTCCATTAAAGTTCTATTTTTTTCTTTTTCTTTTTTTTTTTTTTAAAGTAGGCTCCACATCTAGCATGGAGCCCAGTGCAGGGCTCGATCTCATGACCCTGAGATCAAGACCCTCATGAGCTGAGATCAAGAGTTGGACACTTAATGGGCTGAGCCTCCCAGACACCCCTCTCTTTTTTCTTTTAATTATTAATGTTCAATATAAAAAACATGAAAAAAAAACACAACAATGCACAGAAAGGATAACAGAAATGATCTGTGATTTTTACCCAGAGACAGTCTCAGTATTGTTTTAAGAAGGTGATAACTTGCATTTTCCAGTTTTTCCTTTTACACTTAATATAGGACAATCATTTCCCCTTAAACATATCCTTAAACACCTTTTCCTTGAACATTAGTAATATAGCAGCCTAATATCACGTTATTTGGATGTATTATAATTTACCTAACCTTAGCCCTACCTTTAGACATCCCCTCTCACCATTTTTAATTATTATAGACAAAGTTACTGGGCATACAAACATTTTGGATTGTTTCCTTCTTAAGGATTTTTTGAAGTGAACTTGCTGTAATGGTAGATTTTTCATCTTTTTCTAACTCCTAGAGCATGGACTTAGAAATTATGTTTCTTAGAAATGACTGGTTTCTTAGAAATTCAAAAGAATTGGTAAAGTATAATGACCCTAAAGCTTTCTGGGGTAGAAGTCTTTTGATAACATTCTCATTTTATTTCTCAATACTTATTTAAATTTAGTCCTCTTTTTCAGGAAATTTTGATTTAAATAATATTAATAGTATTGTTATTATATTTAATTTTTCTAGTGTATTTACGTATAACTTTAAAATTTGTTTTCTAATTATTTAAATCCACATACCTGTGATAATACATATTTTCTTCTTGATATTTTCCAAGAATATATCTTTTATATTTTGTTTTGTAAAACAACAATTCTTCAATTCTGCTACTTTTCTCTAATTTTTAATGTTATTTTTATTAGCTCTATTCCACTTTCCTTAAGCTTTGTGTGTATCTATATTTATAAGTAAGTAGGTACCATTGTGTTTAATTAAAGAGCTAAGAAAGTGCCATTGGGCTACATCACAAAAGTTTTGGCAACTAACTTTTGTTATCATTTCCTAAAAAGAAGTTACTGGCTTCTTTTTTTTTTAATGCAAACTTTCTAATTTTATTGCTTATAATCAGAGAATGAGGCTTCAGCAATTTCTGCTTTTGGGAACCGAGTCAAGATCTTTTACTGTTGAGTATGATCAATTTTCATAAATGTTTCTCAGTCACTAGAAGTAATTTCATACTCTTTGTTCATATTCAAGAAAGTTCAATGCAGCTATTCAACTTTAAAAATGATACAGTGTAAAATCTCTATGTAATTACTAGTTTATGCCTGCTAAATACTGACTACATAATTTTCAGGACTCAGAACAAAGTTAAAAATGTGGGGCCCATTATTAAAAAACTATGGAGAATTTCAACAAAGTGACAGCAAAGCATTAAGCCAAGCATGCACCCTTCTTAACCAGGGGTCCTGTGTGAACAGTCACACACCCACAAAACCAGACTTCTCCACAATCTCAAATTACAATACTATTTTTGTTAATTTCCACTTACAATATTAAAGCCTTTTACTTCTTGTAATTTGATAATATTTTATTTATTACAAAAAGCATTATTACAATTAAGTCTCACTGTGGATCATACTTTTTAATAAAAATTAACTCTGTTCTTCTGAGTTCATTTTTTCTTAAATTCTATATCCCTTCGTATCTTTTGGTTTGAGTGGATTCCTATATTTTCACATCATTTCCTTTTATTAAAACTTTTTAATTTTCAGCATATTTTCTGTCTTTCTCCAAGTTACCTACATGGAGAGTTTTTAAAGGTAGCCATTTCTATAGGGTTTATTATGACAACCAGCAATCCCCTGCCCACCTGCTCATCATTTTCTACTCCACAGAGCAACCACTTTCAACTTTCAGCTTTATGTGGGGGCGGAGGGCAGGAGGATAGTAAGCGTCTGGGTGGTGTATTTCATGAACCTTTTGCACTCCTGTGAACCCTCCCTTAGACCGGAAGAACAGTCTGGAACAGTGTAAATGGTGTATGTGTGCTTGCGCGTGCATGCGTCCATGCGCATGCGCGGATGCATGCATGCGTGTACGTATCGTTTAGTCCTTAAGTCGCGTCCTTAAGAAAGTCCGTTTGTTCCCCTCGTATGTGAATGTCAGCTCGGCCAGTTCTTGCATTCTTGGGTCCCCACAATTTCCTCAATACTCTGCACATATTTTCGCATTACATTCTAATATTTAGGGTTACAGGAAGTCTGTGCCATCCTGATTTCTCTTCTATCTTTTTTTTATTTTGACTGATCATTTATTTCTTAGATACATATAAGGGTTTTTCCCCCCATCTTTCAAATTTAAAACATTTCTGGGTGTTGAGCTTTATTTTTATAAACTTTGTTGGGAATATAGTAATCAAATTCTACCTCGAAATCTAATCTCTTTAAACTTTAAAGAAATGGAAAGTTTTCTTTTATGACAGCTTAATTATTATTGGCAACAAATTAATTTCCTATTTAAGTTAACAAGTTGGTTTTGATTTCTTGTCCGCAATGCCAAGAAACACTAATCAGAGATAAAGAAAACAAGAAATGTGAGAGAACATGAAGAAAATTAAAAATTTAGTCAAAATTATGCTTTGTCTTTTCAAAGGAGTTATGCTGGTGATAGCTTTTATTAAACATTGATTTCCTAGAAGAAGGAGGGAAACTCTTACCTTCAGAGGCAACACTTCTCTATTGATACCATAAAATATTGCCATAGCAAGGGTCCAAGATAGCAGACCAGCCACATTCCCACAGACTTTTTTGGCATTTTCCAAAGAATAATCATCCATGTTAAAATACGGCTGCAGTAACTCAACAGTCTCTTCATTTATAGTATCCTTGGGGAACTGCTGGAGGCTCCACAGGAACCCTGTTGCACTCATCAACTGAAAAATAGCATTACAACCTGTAAGCTCTGGCAGTAAATAAATACTTTCTTCCTGAGTTCGCATATAATTCTAAATTGAATTTTTTCAAAGAAGTAATGACTGATACACTCTTAAACATACAAATCAAGACTATGATGGCAGTCAGCCTAAATCTGTAAGTTGCAAATTATCTTCCTGTGACTGTGGTGAAAAGAGTAAAGAAGAAAAGATATATAAGTTTCCTGTCCAGTGCATGCATCCGAACGCCAACAACCATACAAGCTCTTTTTTGGAGACTGGGTTGGGGTGACATCAAGAGTGTGGCAAGGGGTGCCTGCGTGGCTCCATTGGTTAAACATCTGCCTTCAGCTCAGGTCATGATCCCAGGGTCCTGGGATCCAGCCCTGCATCAGACTCCGTGCTCAGTGGGGAGCCTGCTTCTCCCTCTTCATCTGCCACTACCCCCTGCTTGAGCACTCTCCTTCTCTCTCTCTGTCAATAAATAAATCTTTAAAAAAAAAAAAGCCTCTTGTTTTAAAAACTTTTTTACAAAAAGAAGCCATTCAGCTTTACAATCTTTCCCTACTTACACTTTGGGAAATGCAATCTAAGAAAAAGTCTTCAGTACACAATTATCAATTACTGCCTGCCAGCTCGTGTGGTCTATGCTGAAGGTCCTGGGCTAGGAAAATCTAATGCACCTTTAGGACTTGCAAAGATTTTTTTTTACTTACTTTTAATGACTCTCCCCAGGAAGGCTTGCAGCAAGGTTTTTCTGGATCCATAGTAACTGGGTCAATTTTCTTTTGAAATAGTAGCAGGACACAGTCCATGATTCTCATAATAAGATGCGGGGGCTTGGCAAGTTTCCTGACTGTGGCAATATCATTTGGTTTGATAGTCTGTATTTGGGATTAGGAATCAATATATTATTTTGTTGAGTAGTATTAAGAATGATATTGAATTCTAATGCTTTTAAACAATGAAAGTAGAAAGCTTTAAAATGTATTTTCTCCCTATCCCCTGACATTATCCCCTTAAGGACTTGTATTCCAAGATTTTCGCATTATGCTTTTTTCATGGTTATCTTGGGATTTCTATTAGTTTTTATTCTCTTTTCTCCTGTTTCCCTCAACTAATTGCTGTAGAATATCACTACCATTCATTGCCCTCCACCTCAAGTCTATGTTGGCAACAAGCTTCATTGATGGGTAACAGTCAGATAACTTGTATCTTCAGAGCACATACTCTAAGTGTGGTAGGAAAAGAGGAGCACAGGAACCCTGTTGCACTTTCTGAATAACAGAAACCTCACCTTCAGCGTTGATTTTAAGGGCTGCCCTATCTAAGGAAGGGGGAGAAATTCAAAGGAGAAAAGAGAAGTTATTACAACATATGGCTCACAAAAATATTTTTCCAAGTTTCTATCTGTCAGCGGGGCTTGGAATAAGACGTTAGCTGACATTCAAGGCAAGAAGGATTGGAACATAACATGATTAATAAAATCCCCTAAGACTTGTTTGTTTGGTGATTTCTCTTTCTTGTATTATTGTAGTACTCATAAAGGGAGTGGGGGTAGAGAATGTGTCCTGATCATTGTCACAATTTTATTAAATGATTATCATAAATCTAGTTACTCAACAAATACAGGCATCCTCCCATTTTTCAAAAAAAAGAAAGAAAATAAAGAAAAATAGCCCTGTCCTCATAATCTTCCAAGGAAGAAAATGAAAGCACAATTACCCTAAACTAGAACTGTCATTATGCTAGAAGCAGAGGGGTGACAGGAAACACGAGGTGAACCAGAAGAGCCAAAATCTTCCTGGAAGGAATGAGCCTGGTCCTGGAGAATGACTCTTATTAGGCAATGAAGGTTAGGGAAGGCATTCCTGGCAGAGGGAGAGACACAGTTAAACAGACCATGGTTCTTCCAGAAGCCTGTTTTTGGTGGGTGTTTCTGGATGGCTGGACCATACTGTGTGTGGAGACAGAATGACAGAAGGGCTCAAGGGGTAGACAGGAGCCCAGTTACCAGTTGCAACAGCGGCACTGATATTTACTAAGTATTTTCTGTGTGCCCAGCAAACTGTATTCATTACTTTTAATGCTTACATTGATCCTTCAAGGTTCAATGAGGAATTATAATCCCCACAGAGATCCAAAAAAGTGAAGTAAATTTATTCCAGATCATCTATTTAAGGAGTGGTGGTTGCAAGAGGAAACTATAGGTTGTCCACCAGCTGTGGACGCCTAGCCGCGGACCTTATCCTAAGAGCCCCAGAACCCGCGAGAAGATTTTTAAAAGGCACAAAATGTAATCTGGAGGGGATGCTTTGGAGGAACTGGGGAGGCTGTCTATATAATCAGATCCCTTACGCTATTGTTCAGGCCATGAATCACTCGCATTATTTCTCAGCTCTCACGGAAAGCTGATTTGTGGAATGAAACTAACAAGTTATAAGAACTGCAGACTGAAAAATAAAAATTAGAACACTGAATATTGAACCAACGGAAACATTTGTCTTCAGACTCAGAGATTATCAATCACATTAGAATTCCGTTCAGTTTTCAGATTTTAGAAGTTACGCGGGGACTTTCGCAGAAGGACCCAGGGAGCGGGCTGGGACGGCTCTGAGAGGGGTAACAGCGCATGCTCACATTCAGGGCCGCCTCTGCTTCTTCGAGGGCGGGTTTGGCCGCCTCCAGCTTGGTCTCTGCTTTTACTTTCTCACTGTCAATTTCATCCACAATTTTTTGAGCTTTGTCTTTCACCTCCTGCACTTCGTTTTTCACTTTGGCTGAAGCCTGAGCACTTACCGTGACTTCTGCCAGTACCTGTTAAATTGAGGGTACACGTGAGGGCAAACAGGTAGCTTTTGAGCAAAATGGACAGATTTGAGCAGTGAGAGAATATTTATTTGATATAATAGAAAACACAAATAATAAAAAAAAGAAAATACCAATAAGAGCAAATTTATTCCCTATGTATATTTTATATATATTACCCAATCTATGTCTTAAGGTGTATTACAGTAACTCCTTTAAGCAGTTCCTTGAGATCTTCTATGTTCTAAGCTTCCCTGAGGCTTACAAATATATAAATAAATATATATATTTATATACAGAATATATAAATAAACATTTTAAGCTTTCAGGAAAATGGCATTTTCATTCTATGTAACTTCTAGAAAATTAACACAGCCCAAGTATGTGTAATGGAAAGGTCAGAAACCATATCAAAGCCCAGGTAAGGAAAATAAAATAGGTTGTATTTGTTGAATGCCTATACAGCAGGACAATGCTAAGATCCTCTTCTATGCTATCTCTCTCATTTCAGTAACTGACTAAGGTAAGTATCCACTCTTAACCAACTCAATGAGTGGAAGATGACGGTCACAGATCAAGAAGCAGCATACATATATCCTTATCAACTTGGGAGAAGGAGTTTGTTTGTTTGTTTGTTTTAACTCTACCAACAATTGCTCTTAGCTTTTTCCCTCCTTGACATAAACTTCGGATGAGACATGGATCATACTAGAAACGCTGAGCATGCAGGAACCTCAAAGAGAAGACCAAATATAATTAGAGAGAGGTAAACATTTCATAGGTGAATGAGAACAAAAAAGACAAACCCAGAGAAGAAAGAATAGTCTTAGACCAGGTAGAGGATATAATAATTTAGGCGTCTCTTGGTATAAGTTAAACAAAAATATCTAATAGTCATTGTGAACATTATCTCACTAGAAATAGTCTATATAAGTTTATACATTATTTACTTTTTTAAAGATTTTATTTATTTATTTGAGAGAGAAAGAGGGAGAGGGAAAGAGAGCACAAGCAGGGGGAGGGGCTGAGAGACTCGATGAGGGACTCGAACCCAGGAACCTAGGATCATAACCCAAGCTGAAGGCGATGGCCCACCAACTGAGCCACCCAGGCATCCCTACATTATACATTTTTAGTAACATTTTAAAAAATATATTTTATTTATTTGACAGAGACAAGAGATCACAAGTAGGCAGAGAGGCAGGCAGAAAGAGAGGGGGAAGCAGGCTCCCCACTGAGCAGAGTGCCTGACGTGGGACTTGATCCCAGGACTTTGGGATCATGACCTGAGCCCAAGGCAGATGCCCAACCACTGAGCCACCCAGGCACCCCTTCAGTAACATTCTTAAACAGTGCTTTTAAAAATGTGGACTACAATTCCTCACCACTCGCTATACAGTAAACGTCAACTCACTTCATCTGCTTTTATGGAAGCCACTGCCAGCTCCTTCTCCTTTATTGCGAGGTCCTGAGAGAGCTTAGCCACTGATTCGCTCGCCTCCATGAGCTTATCCAGACCTTTACAAATACACACACACATACACGCTTGCTTAGTATCTGAACATCCCTTCATCAAGTATTTGCTCAGTATTTACTACTTACAAGGAACTGTACCAGTATCGTAACAACCATAAGATAATTATTTATGGACAAATACGTATGTATGAGGAGCATCGATACTGACCATATCTCTGAGGGTTTCGACAGAGGGTGAAGAACACCATCTAGCTAGATTTAAGGGAAGATCCCAAGGCCATACTGAGTAAGATTAATTTATTAATCTTACTTTATTTATTAATCCATTGACAAAATTAGTCCTCTCCTTGGCTTTGCAAACCTCATTTTTAATGATGTAAATATCATTTTTTTGACCTTTGAATCACACTGCAGCTGTGACAAATGAACAGATAATATAGTCATAGTCGTGTGGTTCTCTTTGCTGTGAAAATGAAAACAGCTACTAACACCTGTGCGACTGGCTCTGTGACTTTCAGTGCCATAGAGCACAATAACTGGATTTTCTCCCATTCCAACTGAGTTCTAGACTGTGCTGTGTGGCTGAGTATTTAGCATGAGTCTCTTGGGAGGAGGAGGGGAACACTTATCTGTATGTTTCCCAATTTCCATGGTGTCAGTATTCCCACAAGGGCTGATCTGAAGTTACCAAGAGATTCCCAGTAGCACACCATTCATTATATGCCTACCATACTGATAGAATAGAAATAACCTCAAGAACATTCATAGCAGTAAAATAGAGTAAAAATTACTAAGATGTGATGAATTTTGAGTATTCTTGCCTTTTTCCTTTTTTTTTTAAAGATTGTATTTATTTATTTGAGAGAGAGAGAGCATGGATGGGGAGGAAAGACAGAGGCAGAGGGAGAAGCAGACTCCCCACTGAGTAGGGAGCCTGACTCAGGGCTCAATCCCAGGACCCCAGGATCATGACCTGAGCTGAAGGGAGATGCTTAACCGACTGAGCCATCCAGGCATCCCTGTTCTTGGCTTTTTCAAACATAATTTATTTGTGAGTTTATAGGATTTAATTTTTAACTAAAGATGTGCTATGTAACCAGATTATAAAATTCCTATGAATTAACAATCAACTCTAGAGGCTACAAGTAGCTCCAGCCCACCACTGATCATAGAGAACGATATGGAAAGCTACAAGAAGGTGAGCTATGAGAAAAACAGAGGACGGTTTCTTCCACGGTATTTCCATCAGTATAACTGCACAGATCTTGGAGATTTTGGAGCTGTGGGATCATATTTTTTGCAGAAGAAGGGAGGTCAGGATTTTTGCACTTCTTTTTGGAGTGTTTGGGCCATAATGCTTTCTTAACATATAATTTGTTCCAATTTGTACTTTTTTTGCTTATATTATATGTACTGGACATAGAAATTCATTGTTTAGGTAAACTACCTCTTTTTGTTTTGATTTTATTTTTCCTTTTCCTTTCTTAGAAATCTGAGAAGTATTAACATGGCAAAATTTATGCAAATCAAAATAAACTATAATGAAACAAAAACTGAAATGGTGGTCAGTTCCCAAGAGCTGGCTTTTCTCCACCTGCAGGTAGCAACTCAGTGACGATGGGACTCCTGGCCCAACAGCCTGAACCCAGAGTTGAAGGGGCGGGGAGAAAATGTTCAAGAGAGAAAACAGGCTACCTCTGTTTAGATTTTCTTCTCCTCGAAAGTTCCGTTTTGTTTTGTTTAAGATTTTATTTATTTGAGAGGGAAAGCAAGCACAAGTAAGAGGAAGGGTAGAGGGAGAGGCAGAAGCAGACTCCCCACTGAACATGGAGCCCAATATGGGGCTCCGTGACAGGACCTGATCCGAAGGCAGATGCTTAACCAACGGAGTCACCCAGAAGCCCCTGCCTGGAAGCTTCTTTTTTTTTTTATATTTATTTTTATTTGTTTATTTACAGCATAACAGTGTTCATTGTTTTGGCATCACACCCAGTGCTCCATGCAGTACGTGCCCTCCCTATTACCCACCACCTGGTTCCTCAACCTCCCACCCCCCCCACCCCCCTGCCACCCCTTCATAACCCTCTGGTTGTTTTTCAGAGTCCATAGTCTCTCATGGTTCATCTCCCCTTCCAGTTTCCCTCAACTCCCTCTCCTCTCCATCTCCCCATGTCCTCCATGTTATTTGTTATGCTCCACAAATAAGTGAGACCATATGATACTTGACTCTCTCTGCTTGACTTATTTCGCTCAGCATAATTTCTTCCAGTCCCGTCCATGTTGCTACAAAAGTTGGGTATTCGTCCTTTCTGATGGAGGCATAATACTCCATTGTGTATATGGACCACATCTTCCTTATCCATTCATCCGTTGAAGGGCATCTTGATTCTTTCCACAGTTTGGCGACCGTAGCCATTGCTGCAATAAACACTGGGGTACAAATGGCCCTTCTTTTCACTCCATCTGTATCTTTGGGGTAAATACCCAGCAGTGCAATTGCAGGGTCATAGGGAAGCTCTATTTTTAATTTCTTCAGGAATCTCCACACTGTTCTCCAAAGTGGCTGCACTAACTTGCATTCCCACCAACAGTGTAAGAGGGTTCCCCTTTCTCCACATCCTCTCCAACACACGTTGTTTCCTGTCTTGCTAATTTTGGCCATTCTAACTGGTGTTAGGTGGTATCTCAATGTTGTTTTAATTTGAATCTCCCTGATGGCTAGTGATGATGAACATTTTTTCATGTGTCTGATAGCCATTTGTATGTCTTCATTGGAGAAGTGTCTGTTCATATCTTCTGCCCATTTTTTGATATGATTATCTGTTTTGTGTGTGTTGAGTTTGAGAAGTTCTTTATAGATCCTGGATATCAACCTTTTGTCTGTACTGTCATTTGCAAATATCTTCTCCCATTCCGTGGGTTGCCTCTTTGTTTTGTTGACTGTTTCCTTTGCTGTGCAGAAGCTTTTGATCTTGATGAAGTCCCAAAAGTTCATTTTTGCTTTTGTTTCCTTGGCCTTTGGAGACATATCTTGAAAGAAGTTGCTGTGGTTGATATCGAAGAGGTTACTGCCTATGTTCTCCTCTAGGATTCTGATAGATTCCTGTCTCACGTTGAGGTCTTTTATCCATTTCGAGTTTATCTTTGTGTACGGTGTAAGAGAATGGTCGAGTTTCATTCTTCTACATATCGCTGTCCAGTTTTCCCAGCACCATTTATTGAAGAGACTGTCTTTTTTCCATTGAATATTTTTTCCTGTTTTGTCGAAGATTATTTGACCATAGAGTTGAGGGTCCATATCTGGGCTCTCCACTCTGTTCCACTGGTCTATGTGTCTGTTTTTATGCCAGTACCACGCTGTCTTGGTGATCACAGCTTTGTAGTAAAGCTTGAAATCGGGTAACGTGATGCCGCCAGTTTTGTTTTTGTTTTTCAACATTTCCTTAGCAATTCGGGGTCTCTTCTGGCTCCATACAAATTTTAGGATTATTTGCTCCAGCTCTTTGAAAAATATCGGTGGAATTTTGATCGGAATGGCATTAAAAGTATAGATTGCTCTAGGCAGTATAGACATTTTAACAATGTTTATTCTTCCAATCCAAGAGCATGGAACAGTCTTCCATCTTTTTGTGTCTTCTTCAATTTCTTTCATGAGTGTTCTGTAGTTCCTCGAGTACAGGTCCTTTACTTCTTTGGTTAGGTTTATGCCCAGGTATCTTATGGTTCTTGGTGCTATAGTAAATGGAATCGATTCTCTAATTTCCCTTTCTGTATTTTCATTGTTGGTGTATAAGAAAGCCACTGATTTCTGTACATTGACTTTGTATCCTGCCACGTTACTGAATTGCTGTATGAGTTCTAGTAGTTTGGGGGTGGAGTCTTTGGGGTTTTCCATATAAAGAATCATGTCATCTGCGAAGAGAGAGAGTTTGACTTCTTCCTTGCCAATTTGGATACCTTTTATTTCTCTTTGTTGTCTGATTGCCGTTGCTAGAACTTCTAATACTATGTTGAACAAGAGTGGTGAGAGTGGGCATCCTTGTCGTGTTCCTGATCTCAACGGGAAGGCTTCAAGCTTTTTCCCATTGAAGATGATATTTGCTGTGGGTCTTTCATAGATAGATTTTATGAAGTTCAGGAATGTTCCCTCTATCCCTATACTTTGAAGCGTTTTCATCAGGAACGGATGCTGGATTTTGTCAAATGCTTTTTCTGCATCAATTGAGAGGACCATGTGGTTCTTCTCTCTTCTCTTATTGATGTGTTTATCACACTGATTGATTTGCGAATGTTGAACCAACCTTGCAACCCAGGGATGAATCCCACCTGGTCATGGTGGATAATCTTTTTAATGTGCTGCTGGATCCTGTTTGCTAGGATCTTGTTGAGAATCTTTGCATCCATATTCATCAGTGATATTGGTCTGAAATTCTCCTTTTTGGTAGGGTCTTTGCCTGGTTTGGGGATCAGGGTCATGCTGGCTTCATAAAAAGAGTCTGGAAGTTTTCCTTCTGCTTCAATTTTTTGGAACAGCTTCAGGAGAATTGGTGTTATTTCTTCTTTGAAAGTTTGGTAGAATTCCCCAGGGAATCCGTCAGGTCCTGGGCTCTTGTTTTTTGGGAGGTTTTTGATCACTGCTTCAATCTCATTACTAGATATCAGTCTATTTGGGTTGTCAATTTCTTCCTGGTTCAATTTTGGGAGTTTGTAGCTTTCCAGGAATGCATCCATTTCATCTAGGTTGCTTAGCTTATTGGCATATAACTGTTGGTAATAATTTCTGATGATTGTTTCTATTTCCTTGGTGTTAGTTGTGATCTCTCCCTTTTCATTCATAATTTGATTAATTTGGGCTTTCTCTCTTTTCTTTTGGATTAGTGTGGCCAATGGTTTATCGATCTTATTGATTCTTTCAAAAAACCAGCTTCTAGTTTCATTGATACGTTCTACTGTATCTCTCGTTTCTACCTCATTGATCTCTGCTCTAATCTTGATTATTTCCCTTCTTGCATGTGGAGTTGGTTTGATTTGTTGTTGATTCTCCAGTTCTTTAAGGTGTAGAGACAGCTGGTGTATTCTGGATTTTTCAATGTTTTTGAGGGAGGCTTGGATGGCTATGTATTTCCCCCTTAGAACAGCCTTTGCTGTATCCCATAGGTTTTGGACCGAGGTGTCTTCATTCTCATTGGTTTCCATGAATTGTTTAAGTTCGTCTTTGATCTCCTGGTTGATCCAAGCATTCTTAAGCAAGGTGGTCTTTAGCTTCCAGGTGTTTGAGTTCCTTCTGAACTTTTCCTTGTGATTGAGCTCCAGTTTCAAAGCATTGTGATCGGAGAATATGCAGGGAATAATGTCAGTCTTTTGGTATCGGTTGAGTCCTGCTTTGTGACCCAGTATGTGGTCTATTCTGGAGAAGGTTCCATGTGCACTTGAGAAGAATGAATACTCTGTTGTTTTAGGGTGGAATGTTCTGTATACGTCGATGAGGTCCATCTGGTCCAATGTTTCATTCAATGCTCTTATTTCTTTATTAATTTTCTGCTTCGATGATCTGTCTATTTCTGAGAGAGGCGTATTAAGATCTCCTACTATTACTGTATTCGTATCAATATGACTCTTTATCTTGATTAATAGTTTTCTTATGTAATTGGGTGCTCTCATATTGGCATAGATATTCACAATTGTTAGATCGTCTTGGCGGATAGTCCCTTTAAGAATTATGTAGTGTCCTTTTGTATCTCTGACTACAGTCTTTAGTTTAAAATCTAATTTATCTGATATGAGAATCACTACTCCGGCCTTCTTTTGAGGCCCATTGGCATGAAAGATGCTTCTCCATCCCTTCACTTTCAGTCTGGGTGTATCCTTAGGTTCAAAATGGGTCTCTTGTAGACAACATATGGATGGGTCCTGTTGTTTTATCCAATCTGCAACCCTGTGTCGTTTTATGGGCGCATTTAGGCCATTCACATTGAGAGTGATTATTGAGAGATAGGTTTTTATTGACATCGTGTTGCCTTTGAAGTCTTTCTGTCTATAGATTGTTTCTATATTTCTGTTCAATGATATTCTTAGGATTTTTTCTCTCCTATAGGACCCCCCTTAATATTTCCTGCAGTGTCGGCTTGGTGGTTGCATAGTCTTTTAAGCCTTGCCGGTCTTGGAAACTCTTTATCTCTCCATCCATTTTAAATGTCAGTCTTGCTGGATAGAGTATTCTTGGTTGCATGTTCTTCTCATTTAGTACTCTGAATATATTTTGCCAGCCCTTCCTGGCTTTCCAGGTCTCTGTGGAAAGGTCTGACGTTATTCTAATGGGCTTTCCTCTGTATGTAAGAAGCTTCTGTGTCCTAGCTGCTTTTAAGAGGGTCTCTCTTGAAACAAAATTCCCCATTCTAACGATAAGGTGCCATGAGGACTTTCAAGAATCTAAAATCTTGGGAGGAAATCTTTCTGCCTCTAGTACATGAACGTTGTTTCCATTCGTGAGATTGGGAAAATTTTCATAGACAACTTCTTCCACTATATCTTCTAGACTTCTTTCTTTTTCTTCCCCTTCAGGGATTCCAATAATTCTGACGTTGGAACGTTTCATGGCATCGTTTATTTCCCTGATTCTGTTTTCGTGGCTTCTGAGCTGTTTGTTCCAGGCTTCCTCCTGATCCTTTCTCTCTATCTGTTTGTCCTCCAGATCACTAATTCTATCTTCTGTCTCAGTTACCCTAGCTTTTAGAGAATTTAGATTGGATTGGAACTCGTTGAGAGCATTTTGAACATCATCCCTGGTGGCTTTCAGTTCTGCCCTAACATTGTGAACATCATCCCTGGTGGCTTTCAGTTCTGCCCTAATCAATTCTGTTTGGTCATCCATGGCTTTCTCCAACCTAGCTATTGCCTGGATAATTGTTAGTCTGAATTCCTTTTCTGACATATTGTCTATGTTGATAGCCATTAGCTCTGTTGCAGAAGGTCCATCCTCTGTATTTTTCTTCTGTTGGGTATTCCTCCTCCAAAGAGAAGAATAAAGAGAAAAAAAGGGGAAAGAAAAAAGGAAAAAAAAAGAGAGAGAGAGATAGGAAAAAAAGGGAAGATAAAAGAGAAGGCTCAGCCCAAATGGGCCACAAGGTAAGATTTGTGGAGTATACAAACAAAAACAGACAGACAAAAAGAGTGAAAAAAGTATATGACAAGAGAAAAAAATATGTATATATAAGCAAAAAAAAAAAAAAAAAAAGGGAAGAACCTCATCAGAAAGAACCCCAAGTATAAGGTTTATATATTATCAGGACAAACACAAATTCACAGAAACACTGACAGAAGGAAAAATTGGGAGAATGGTTATAGATTCTCAGTGTAGGTGAGGAAGGTTATTTTGATTCTTCCTGAAGGTATCTTGATGTTTTTGTTAAGGGACTCAACTTTCCTAAGTTACAGGGGGATTAGAAACTGGTTTGCCTATAGGGGTAGCACTGATTGGGGAAAGGGGATTACCTTGAAGTTTAACTCTGTATGTATAGTAGAAAATAAAAATTAAAAAAGAATAAACTAGACTAAACTAAGTTAAAATTAAAAAAGAATTAAAAAATAGAAAAACAAAAGAAAAACACGGGTGTATGTATCAAAAAGTTCAGGTTAGAAGGTTATTAAAGAATTTGATGTACTGGACATCTCGGTGTGATGGTAAATAGGTTAAAAAATTATCTGTATGTATAAAAAAAAAAGAACCAGAATATTGGTAAAGAGTTAAAAATAAAAGTTGTATTTATGAAGTAGTGGTGGTTGTTCTCTTGTAGTCTTTTTTTTTTCCTTCCTTCCTTGTTGGTTTTCTGGGGGAGGGGCCTGCCACGTGGGTTTTCAGACAATGATGTTCCCTGAGTTAGGTCCTCCCGCTCCCCTCAATGGGGTGAGCTCTTTTTTTTTTTTTTTTTTTTTTTCAGGAAACTGTTTTTTTCAGCCTTTTGTTCTCTGGGGGTTTTTATGTTCTTTCATCTGCTTTCTCTCGCCTTGACAGCTTTTGATGGTTTTTGGAGGTTTAGAGGAGAGCAAACAGCACCCCAACCTCCCTCTCAGAGAGAAGCCTCAGACTGTTTTGCAAAAGCTGCTGGCAGAGTCGGTTCTGAGTCACTGTCCCTGGGGATGCAGGAGCTCCTCGTTGTACCCAAAACCAGGGCAGCGGTGGCTGTCTAGGCAGCTCCAGACCGCCAGAGAGGTTCCGAGCAGAGATCGCACACTGAGATTTTCCCGCTGTCCCGGGCTGGGAATGTCTGGTTTTTCCGGCTGCCAGAGCTCCAGGCTAGCGCCTATGAGCACCTATCCCAAGGGAGGGTGTGGGACGCGCGCGTTTCAGGATTGCCGTCTGGCCAGGCTCCCAGCCCCTCACGGGAGCCAGACCCCACTCGTTCTCGGGCGCGCTGGCGGGTCAGGTGCACTGGCGGCTCAGGGACGGAGACCTGATTTCTCCGCTGCACTCTCTCTGGCTCCGCGCCAGGGGAGGCTGTCCTGGGTCCGGGGACTTAGGTCCCTGACTCTAACTGCCCAGGTTCCCGCTATTACCCCCCGCAATCCTTTGCTGTTTGTTTTTTGAGTGCTTTCAACCAGACTCCAAGTTAATGCTGGTCCCCAGACGCAGAGCACTCTCGTGTTGGGGTGTTACTTTGCGATCTGTCACCTCTGGTGGCTCCCTCCCCCTTTTGTTTATCTTCAGATATCAGTCGGACGTTCCCAGTCTGCTTTACCTGCCACTGGCGTCTTCTGCTCCTGTAGAGATCCAGACGTGTATAATTCTGATCTCAGGCTGATTTCATGGGTGGTCGGAGTTCTTTGGTAGGTAATCAGCTCACTTTAGGGTACAGGTTGAAATGGTGCCTCCTCCTACTTCCCCGCCATCTTGACTCCCCCCTGCCTGGAAGCTTCTTAACAGGTAAAAGGCCCTAACGGTATCCCTCAAAATAATCTATTACTAAGAGTAAAGATAGTACTTTGCTTTCAAACACAATATCAACTAGTGTAATATATATTATACACATTACATATATGCATAATATGCACATTACATACATACAATAATATACACATATATGCAATGTTACATGTGTGTTACATTATCATTTCATATTATATCATTTTATATATACATATATACATTAAATATATTACATGTTGTTTCCATATAATGGTGTGTTTCATCAGCCATGTTGGGAGTACTGACCATGGAATTTGGGAAATGTACAGATGAGTGTTCCCCTTTTCCCCCAAAACCATATGATTCCAATATATTCCATATATATATATATATATACACACACACATACATACACACACACATATAATCTGTGGATATATATATATGGATTCCTATCAAGAAGCCCTTAAAAATTCCATCCTGCTTACCAATATTCATGCGTTCAGCTTGTTCATTGATATGTTTCACCTTTTCAGTATAAATGTTCTTATAACCATTTATAAATGAGAGATAAGACTTGGGGGTCACGTGTGCTCTTCGGCGGTATCTGAAAATAGAACGTAAAAATGATCTTCATCTCTATCATTCTGATTATACCTAGAAAGCATTCTACAGACACTCTTCACTCTGTGGAATCAGTGTAATTCTGAAGGGTGATTCACTAGCGGGAGGGCAGGAACTGTGAACTGTCACACTTGATTCAAGTGTTCAACTCACGGTGGCTTTAGTACAGTAATTCTATTTAATGGTAGAATTAAATAAAAGGAATAATTTTATACAGGAGAAACTCAAGTCAAAGAAGAGATACTCACATACTATAAGATAATTTTATCTTTTAATTAATTTTTCACTTTTGGAGTTCTGAAGTTTTTTTTTTTTTTTTTAAGATTTTATCCACCTATTCAACAGACAGAGATCACAAGAAGGCAGAGAGGCAGGTGGGGGTGGGGGGGAAGGAGGCTCCTCCCTGAGCAGAGAGCCCAATATGGGGTTCAATCCCAGGACCCTGAGACCATGACTTGAGCTGAAGGCAGAAGCTTCAACCCATTGAAGGCACCCCTGAAGATTTTTAACATTAAAAAAATATTTAGGGGGCGCCTGGGTGGCTCAGTGGATTAAGCCGCTGCCTTCGGCTCAGGTCATGATCTCAGGGTCCTGGGATCGAGCCCCACATCAGGCTCTCTGCTCCGTGGGGAGCCTGCTTCCTCCTCTCTCTCTGCCTGCCTCTCTGCCTACTTGTGATCTCTCTCTGTCAAATAAATAAATAAAATTAAAAAAAAATATTTAGGACTCGGGCATATATGTGACTAGCACTTAAGCATTTGATAAATAGCACATTCAGAATAAACTTCTCCAACCTAAAAGGATATGAGAATTTTGGAAAATACACCAAATTTTCCAAAAATAAAGACACAGTTTTTTGTAGCTGTAAGAAGGTAAAACTTTCCACAGATGAAAGTGGCAGAAGGAGTTCAAGTTAAATGGAAGGAAAATCTTGCTAAGCATAAGAATACACATGGATCCGCCAAGATGATCTGGAGGGTGGTTATCTAGAACTATTTAAGAGTGGGGGTTTCTGGGGATGGGGGTCCAGGATAAACATCCTTTTATGAGATAGGAACCTCTGAGTGTTACTTAGACTCTCTAGCTGGAAAAATTCCTTCTGGCAGGTTCATTGCCTCCAGAAGCCCAATGATCATGTTGGTCCACCTTTATTCCCATCTATCGAATGTACACAGTGGCTATCATGCTTTGGGAGGGAAAGAAGTTGTATTTTTGAACTTCTGACAACAGTTTTCACATGTGAACACCATTGCTACTTTTAGCCAATGGACTCTCCTGAAGTTAATTAAAATTATTTGGCACGAAAACTTTGCTAAGACTAAGAAATGCAAACACAAAACCCAAATGTCCCTTAACATAAGGCAATAGTGAAACTTTAAAACAGGGTACTTCTTTAATCAAAATAAACAATGCATTTGAGTAGGAAACTAATTTTAAACAATTTATTGGGAATTAGTTAAGTCATTTTCAAAAAAGAAATTAAGCAAAGGAAATAAAGTGATTCATCCTTTGAGGCCTGGAGGGAAAGAGGTGCTTAAGTACGGACACTAGTTCATCTTGAAGTCTCATTGATTTATCCTGATTTCAATACATAATCACTAGAAAATCAAAGACAGAAAAAAAAAATCTAAGTGCAGCTGGGACCTTGTAGACAGTCGATCTGGCTGTTGACAGAATTCCTCTCTGGAGTGAACTCTGGTGCTGCGGCCAGACCTCAGGGAAAGCCACTCACCGTTGGAAATAATTTTCACAGCTCTCGGAGACCATGTCATGGAAGAGACCCATTGTCTCTACAACCTGTCTTTTAGTGTCACTGGAGCAGACAATATTATAGCCTGAAAGGAAATAGGAGGCCACTGCAATCAAGGCCTCCTTCGGCCAGCGACTAAACCAGTCCATGGTGCAACCTGATATCAAGCCAGGAAATTTCAAAGAACGGGCTCGGAACTTCTCGCCAACCTGTTGACAACAAAGTCAGAAAGCGTCAGACATACAGAGTGATTATGATTCTGCTCGAGAGAGGCTTAGATATTCAGAGCCAAAGGTGTGACATCACGATTAAAAAAAAATCTTATGCTGCATAAATATATCGGTGAAATGTTCAGCTGAAGGGAGGTAGTATTTCCTCACCATTCCTCCACACCGTTCCCTGACGTAAGACTAGATCTGGCATTACAGGGTTGGGTTCTAAAAGTTACCTTTAAGAGGAAAGTGACAAACTAAGACTCTTCTAAAGAGAGATAACCAGGACGGTGAAGGCCCTGGACACGAGGAAAAGTGAGAATAGCAAAAGGGATGGGAAGTGTTTGGTCCGCAAAGGAAGCAACTTTGGGAATCTGCAAAAACTTTCTCTAAATATATGAGGAGCTAGGTATGGGGGGGCAGGGAGGGATCAGATTCATTTTACAAGCCAAAACAGGATCACAGGAGGAAAAAAAACAGAGACAAAATTCAATTCATCCCATAGAAGACCTCTCTGAGAATTAGACTATCTAAAAATTAAGCAGGCTGGCTTGTAAGTTAGTGAGACCTGCTGAGCAGAGCTGCCTGATACAACCAGGATTGTGGAAGTGTTCTGTGTCTGTGTCATCTAGTATGGTGGCCACAAGCCACACGTAGTTACTGAGCACTTGAAATAGCACTAATGGGACTGAATAATTGAATTTTTGTTTTTACTTCATTTTAACTAATCAAAATTTACATGGCCATAAATGTCTATTAGCTACTCTACTGGATAATACAGTGTGCTAGGGATATTCAAACCTACATCAGGGACATTCTAGATAATATGTCTATATTGGAGGAAGAGCTGGACAAGATCACCAAATTCCTTACAATTCAAGTGATCTATATCTCTAGGCAATTAATGGAAGTTTTAGGCTATGTAATAATATCTAATAAAATGAATATTTTAAATTGTTACACTTTGGTATGAGATTGCCTCCAGCGGAGACTGGTGGTAGTGAAGTGTTGATTTCAATTCAGTGTGACAAATGTTAGTTTCTGAGCAAATCATCTCATCAGAGAAGGTAAACTATTAAGTACATTTCAACAAATAATTCCTCCCACATAAATATAAAGTAACAACTCACTGGAGAAAAGCAGAGAACAACATGCAAGTTCTTCCTTGATCTTGAAATGAAGTACTCATACAGATTATCGAAGGTAGGAGGGTGGCGAGGCAGTTCCTTCTTCATCACTGATATCAGACCTTGGGTGATTTCATCCATCTCATCTCGTGCAAACAGATTGGAGATCTTTGAGAAACAGACAAGACTCGTACTTTGTAAGTTCCCCACACCAATTCCCCGCCCCCCGCATGTCATGTTTTCTCATATTTCTTTCTGCATCTCCATAGTCAAAATCCCTCGCTTGCCAGAGATAACCAAGAATACAACTCGTTATTGGGCAGTTTAATCAGGAGGAAATTTTGTTTCCCTTTGCTCCAAAAGCTATCACCAAAAAAGTATCTCTCTAGCATTCCAATAATCTCTTTAGAATGTCCAGTGATGCCCTGTGTTCTCTGATTCATGGACCGCCCCAATTCTGGGTCTGAGGTAATTTTTTACTATGTGTATTTTGTTCATGTATAATCGATATACAATATTATAATAGTTTGCAGTGATTCAACATTTGTATATACTGGGCAATGATCACCATATTAAGTCTAGTTACCATCTGTCACCCTATAAAGTTACACTATACTATTGACTACATTCCCCATGCTATATCTTACGTCTCCATGACTTCTTTATTTTATAGCTTTATTTCATAACTTGTACTTCTTGATACCTTTTGCTCATCTCCCCCACTCTCATCCCAGCAAGTTCCCCTCCCTCTGTCAACCACCAATCTATACTCTCTATCTAGGAGATATAGAGGGGTTTTTTTGTGTGTTTTAGGTATCTCATATTTAAAAAAGCATGCAGTATTTGCCTTTCTCTAACTTATTTCACTTAACTTACTACTCTGAAGTTCTACCCATATGCTCACGAATGGCAAGATTATATTTTTTGTTGGGGCTAAGTAGTATTCCATTGTGTGTGTGTGTGTGTGTGTGTGTGTGTGTGTGTATACATACATGCCATATCTTCTTTATCCTTTTATCCACTTATGGTAGCTAGATTGTTGCCATACTTTGGCTACTGTAAATATTGCTACAATGAGCAAAGGGTGCCTATATCTATTTGAATTAGTGTCTTCATTTTCTTCAGCTAGCTACCCAGTTGTGGAATTGCTGGATCACACAGTGGTTCTAGTTTTAACTTTCTGAGGCTCCTCCATACTGTTTTTCAAGTGACCGCATTAGTTTGCATTCCCACCAACAGTGCGTGAGGGTTCCCTTTTCTCCACATCCTTATCAAAACTTTTATTTCTTATCTTTTTGATAACAGCCATCCTGACAGGTGTGAGATGTTATCTTGCTGTGGTTTTGCTTTCCATTTTTCTTACAATTCATGATGGTGATCATTTTTCATGTGTTTATTAGCCATCTGTATATTTTCTCTGGAAGAATATATATTCAGATCCTCTGATCTATAATCTATAGGATTATTTGGGGTTTTGTTGTTGTTGTTGAGTTGGAGGAGTTCTTTATATATTTTGAATATTAACCCCTTACCAGATTCAACTTGCAAATATCTTCTCCCATTTAGCAGGTTACCTTTTAATTTTGTTGATGTGCAGAAGCATTTTAGTTTGACATAGTCCCATCTGTTTCTTTTGCCATTAGTTTCCCTTGCTTTTGGAGTCACATCCATAAAAACATTGCTAAGACCAATGTCAGAGAGCTTACCACATATGTTTTCGTTTAGGAGTTTTATGGTTTTGGGTCTTACCTTTAAGTCTTTAATCTATTTTGAGTTAATTTTTGTGCATGGTGTAAAGTAGTGGTACAGTTTCCTCCTTCTGCATGTGGCTGTCTAAGTCTTTAATCTATTTTGAGTTAATTTTTGTGCATGGTGTAAAGTAGTGGTACAGTTTCCTCCTCCTGCGTGTGGCTGTCTAGTTTTTCCAACACCATTTATTGAAGAGATTGTCCTTTTCCCATTGTATATTCATGGCTCCTTTGTCATAAATTAATTGACCGTATATATGCGGGTTTGTTTCTGAGCTCTCTATTCTGTCTTGTTGGTCTATGTTTCTATTTTTATGCCAATACCACATTGTTTTGATTACTATAGCTTTGCAGTATAACTTAAAAATCAGAGATTGTGATAAGTCCATCTTTGTTCTTTTTTCTCAAGATTGTTTGGCTATTCAGGGCCTTTCATGGTTCCATATAAATTTTAGAATTCCTTATTCTGTATCTGTGAAAAATGCCACTGGAATTTTGATGGTTATTGCACTGAATTTGTAGATGGCTTTGGATAGTATGGACATTTAAACAATATTAATTCTCCCAATCCATGAGCACAAAGCATCTTTCCATGTATTTGTGTCTTCTTCATTTCTTTCAATAATATTTTATAATTCTCAGTGTAAAGACCTTTTACCTCTTTGATTAAATTTATTTGTAGGTATTTTATTCTTTTTTTGATGTAACTATAAGTGGCATTGTTTTCTTAATTTCTCTTTTGGATAGCTCATTATTAGTGCATAAAAATGCAACGAATTCCTGTATTTTATTCTTGTATCCTGAAACTTCACTGGATTTGTGTATTAGTTCTAACAGTCTTTTGATGGAATCTTTAGGATTTTCTATATTTAAGAGCATGTCATGTGTAAATACTGACAGTTTTACTTCTTCCTTTCCAACTTGAATGACTTTTATTTCATCTACCCTAAGAAAAAGCTTCCTATTAAGTATGATATTAGCTGTCAGTTTGTCATATATGGTCTTTATTATTTAGAGGTGTATTTCCTCTGTCCATTCCATACTGTTGAGAGTTTTTAATCATAAGTGGATGTTGAATTTTGTCAAATGCTTTTTTTATGTATCTGTTGTGATGATATGATTTTTATCTTTTATTTTGTTAATGTGATGTATTATGTTGATTGATGTGGATGTTGAACCATCCTCACAACCTTGAGTAAACCCCACTTGATCATTGTGTATGATCCTTTTACTGTATTGTTGAATTCAGTCTGTTGTTTTATTGAGGATTTTTGCATCTATTTTCATCAGGAATATTGGCCTGTAATTCTCTTTTCTTCTGGTATCATTGTCTGGCTTTGCTATCAGGGTAAGTCTGT
Source organism: Meles meles (assembly GCF_922984935.1). Lineage (NCBI taxonomy): Eukaryota > Metazoa > Chordata > Mammalia > Carnivora > Mustelidae > Meles > Meles meles. The sequence goes on along the minus strand of NC_060070.1, from coordinate 87,600,392 downwards.
CCTTGTAGAATGAGTTTGGAAGAGTGAGAATGAATTCCCTCCTCTTCAGTTTTTTAGAAGAGTTTGAGAAGAATGGATACTAACTCTTATTTCAGTGTTTGGTGGAATTATCCAGTAAAGCCTCTGGGCCTGGAATTTTGTTGGCAGATTTTTGGTTACTGATTCAACATCCTTGTTAGTGATCAGTCTATTCAGAATGATTTCCTATTTCTTCATGATTTGGTGTAGGAAGATTATATGTTTCTAGAAATGAATCCATTTCAAGTCAATCAGAGAAAGATAATTATCATATGATCTCCCTGATATGAGGAAGTTGAGAGGCAACGTGGGGGGTTTGGGGGGTAGGAAAGGAATAAATGAAACAAGATGGGATCAGGAGGGAGACAAACCTTAAGAGACTAAAGCTCACGAAACAAACTGAGGGTTGATGGGTGGGGGAGGAGAGATAGGGTGGCTGGGTTATGGACATTGGGGAGGGTATGTGCTATGGTGAGTGCTGTGAAGTGCGTAAGCCTGATGATTCACAGACCTGTACCCCTGGGGCTAATAATGCATTATATGTTAATTAAAAAATTTAAAATTAATAAAAAAAGAAATGTATCCACTTCTTCTAGGTTACCTAATTTGCTGACATAGAATGCTTTGTAGTAGTCTCTTATGACTCCTTGTACTGCTTTGATATCAATTGTAACTTCATCTCTTTTATTTCTGATTTTGAATTCTCCCTCTTTATTTCCTGTTTAGTCTAGCTCAAGGTTTGTCCATTTTTGCCTTTCATTCCAAAGAACCAGCTCTTAGTTTCATTGATCTTTTCTATTGTCTTTTTAGTCTCTATTTATTTCCACTCTGATCTTTATTACTCCCTTACTTCTACTAACTTTGGGCTTTTGTTTCATTTCCTAGTTCCTGTAGGTGCACAGTTAAATTCTCTATTTGAGATTTCTCGTTTCTTGAGGTAGGCCTATACTGCTATGAACTTCCCTCTAAAAACCACTTTTACCACACTGAATGTTTTGGCATGTCATATATGTTTTCATTTGTCTCTAGGTATTTTTTTATTTCTCCTTTGACTTCTTCTATGATCCAGTAATTATTCAGTAACATGTTGTTTAATCTCCACTTACTTGTAGTCTTTCCAGTTTTCTTCATATAATTGACTTTTAGTGTCATACAATTGTGGTCTAAAGAGATGATGCTTAATATGATCTCAATCTTCTTGAATTCATTAAGACTTGTTTTGTGGCCTAACATGTGATCCATCCTTGAGAATGTTTCAGGTGCACTTGAGAAGAGTGTTTTCGGATGGAACATCCTATATGTATATCTATTAAATCCACATGGTCTAGCTTATCATTTAAGGCTGGTATTTTCTAAATGATTTTCTATCTTGATGATCTATCCATCGACTTAAGTAGGGTGTTAGAGTCCCCTACTATTGCATTGCTATTAGTTTCTCCTTCTAGATATATTAATACTTGTTTTATATATTTTGGCACTCCTCTGTTTGGTTCATATACATTTATAGATGTTATATTCTCCTTTCTGGATTGACTCCTTTTCATTATATAGTGCCCTCTTTGTCTTTTGTTACTATCTTTGTTTTAATGTCTGTTCTGTCTGATTTAAATACAGCTATACCAGCTATCTTTTCATTTCCATCTGCATGGAATATCTTCTGTCCTTTCACTGTCATTCTGTGTCCTTACTTCTAAAATGGGTCCCCTGTAGGCAGCACATAGATGGGTCTTTTTTTTTTTAAATCCATTCAGCCACTCTTTGTCTTTGATTAGATAATTTAGTCCACTTGCATTTAAAGTAGTGTTTGATGGGTATGTAACCTAGTGCCATTTTGTTAATTGTTTTCTGGCTGCTTTCATTGTTCCCTTCTGTTCCTTTCTTCTTCTCTTTCTCTCATCCCTTCTGGTTTGACTACTTTCTTCAATGTTATATTTCAATTCCTTGCTCTTTTTCTTTAAAGCATTAACTATAAGTTTTTGCTTTGTTGATATCGTGAGGTTCACATTATCATTTTGTATGTTTAACAGTCTAATTTAATTTGATAGAAACTTAAATTTCAACACAGTCCAAAATTCTTCAGTTTTACTACTTTCCCTCATGTTTTATGTTTTCGATGTCACACTTTACATCTTTTTATATCCCTTAACTGATGATTATTGTTTTAGTTAATTTTATCACCTTTACCTTTATTACCTTCATAGTAGTTTTAGTGGTTTCATAAGTGATTAACACATTCCCTTTACTATATATTTATCTTTTCCAGTGAGATTTTTATTTTTCTTGCTTTATTGCTATTAAGTAGTGCCATTTATTTTGGAAATTCCTTTAACATTTCTTGTAAAGCTGGTTTAGGAGGGATGAACTCCTTTAGCTTTTACTAACCTGAAAAACTATTTATCTCTTTCAGTTCTGAATGATAACTTTCCTGGATAGAGTATTATTAATTGGAAGTATTTTTTTTCCTTTTAGCACTTTGCATATATTGTGCCACTCACTTCTGGCCTGTAAGGTTTCTGCTGGGAAATCAGCTGATAACTTTCAGGAATTTTCCCTTAAACATAACATTTTTTTCTCTTTTTGCTTTTAAGATTCTCTCTTTATCTTCAACCTTTAACATTTTAATTATAATGTGTCCTGACATGAATCTCTTTAGGTTCATCTTATTTGGAACTCTAGGCTTCCTGGCCCTGGATGTCTGTTTCCTCCTCCAGGTTAGGAAAATTTTCAGCCACTATTTCTTCAAATAAGTTTTCTGTCCCCTTTTCTCTCTCTTCTCCTTTGGTGCCATAATGCAACTTTTATTCAACTTGCTGTTGTCCCATTTATCTCTTACACTATCTTCATTATTTTTTTTTTTTTTTTGCTGCCCTGATTTTCATTTCTTTGTCTTCCAGCTTGTTGATCTGTTTCACTTCTACCAGTCTGCTGTTGAATTCTTCCTGTGTATTTTTTCAGTTCAGTTATTGTAATTCTTCAGCTCTGTAACCTCTATTTGGTACTTTCTTATGTTGTCAATATCTTTATTAAAGTTCTTATTGTGTTCATCCATTCCCCTCATGAGTTCAGTAAGCATTTTTATGATCATTACATTGAATCTTTTATCAGGTAGGTTACTTATCTCCTTGTCATCAAGGTCTTTTTCTGATGCTTTTGCCTTTCATTTGGAACATATTTCTCTGTTTCTTCATTTTGCTTGACTCTCTGTGTTTGTTTCTATGAGGCAAAACAGCTACCTCTCCCACTCTTGAAGACGTGGCCTTATGTAGGTGATGGAACTTCTCATTCAACATTGCCCTAGCTCTTGGTTGTCTCACAAAACTTTTTGATTGTCCAAACCTCCTGATTTATTGTTGATATGCCCCTGTTGTTGAGGGTACACCAAAACCAGTCAGTGTGCCAAGGAGGAGGAATCTCATTTAGTACCTGGTTTCAGGGTTGATTGGAATGTTTTTAAAGTATGTTTTTAAAGTATTAAAGCAACAGTTTTTAAAGTATGAAAATACATACAGTCCTGTTATGGCCACAGTCATAATGCCTGCTGTCCTCAGACAGGAAATCTCTCCAAATCACAAAAGTTGGGGCTCCAGACAAATATATAAACTCCTTCCCAGGAGGTCTTGTTGAACTATAATAAGGCCAAGGGGTTGTGGAAGGATAGTGTCTTCCTGCTTACATTCCCTTTGAATGTCTTCTCAACCTCTAGATGTGTGGGAAACTGAAAGCCTGTCCATCTTGTGGAAGCTCCAAGCTAAATAAATGGGCTTTTTCACAGGAAGACTGGGGTTGTGTTACAGTCCCTCATCTGTGCAGTGTCCTGGGTGTGGTGGTCTTCCAAGAACTGTCTTTCCAAATGTTATATTCCTGTGGAGCTCAGGAATGTCAGTCCCCTTGGCCACCAGCATCAGGCAATCAAGAGGCATCCCCATGTAGATTGCCCATACCTGTTGGCTTTAACCAGGCAGCTGGAGAGTGTGTAAGAGGGTAGACTTGTCAGCTTCAGAAAATCAGTAGAAAAAATGTTTTAACTGCATGCTTCCATGGGCTTCAGGACTGCAGAGACTGAGTGCCTTGTCTGAGTGTATGCACCAGCTTTAGACTAGAGTGGAAGAATGTTTCCTCCTTTTGCACTTGCCAGCCCCAGCCAAGGAAAGGCGGTGTCTCAACCACCCAATGCTTGCTGACCTTACCTAGGGAACAGGTGAATTCCACATTCATGCTCACCTGCCCCAGCCAGTAAGCAAGGGAGTGCTGCAACCCATGCTTTCCAACTTTAACAAGGTGGCAGAATAGTACTGAACACTCATTCACCCCAGCCTGTCTTAGTATGGTGACAGCAGGGTGCTTTGTCCCAGCTTGTTCACTTGTGCAAGCAGGGTTGGTAGAAAGTGCAAAACTGGCATCCACCAGCAACTTCCATCTCTTGGGAGATTTTCAACTGTCGGCCTCCTAAGATTAGCAAGTGAGTCTTCACATACAGTCTAGGCACTTTCAAAGTGCTGGGGTTTTTTGTTTGTTTGTTTGGTTTGCTGGGTCTTGGGGTAAGACAATATGGAAGCCCGTTAGTAGTGAATCTCAGTTTCTTATAGCACTTTGGGTCATTAAATGTCAGCCCATTGGTTTTCTTTTCTTTTTTCTTTTTTTCCCCTCATTTGTATTCTAAGCCAGACATTTTGGGGGCTTTTCTCTCTGGTGTGTATTCCAGGTATTGGGGTGCCTGATGTGAGGCACCAATCCCTCACTCCTCCAAATTTGTGAGAGCCCTCCCTACTGCACATTACTGTGATGAGGGTGAGGTCTTTGGCCAGACTGTGTCTCTGCCTCTCCTACCTATCTTCATGTGGGTTTCTTATCCTTTGTTGTGGAGAAGCAGCTTATCTAGTTTTCGGATCTTTTTCAGAGGGAAATAATCCATATGTAGATGTAGATTTGGTGTTTCCATGGGAGGAGGTGAACTCAGGATTTTCCTGTGCCACCATCTTGCAGAAGTCCTCTCTCTGAGGAAGTTAAGGAGCTCAGGCAGCAATAAGCATCGATAGACACCGTGGGACAGGGAAGAGTTAACACCGTGGGTCCAATTTTGAGAAGCATATGTTTGGATGGCTAGCACTTGGCCACCCTCTGGGAACTTGGTTTTTAATGTCTTCTCTATTACTTATTGAAAAGGTTGTTCTGTGCCTGGACTCTTTATACAAACATTGTGATACATGGTGAGCATCTGCTTTCCTTCTGGGAGTCTGGAATTTTGGCAGCTGTGTCTAGGCAGGGAGGGACAACCAGACCAGCCCCTGATAAAACCGCTGAACTCTGAATCTCCCACAGGCTTCCTTGAATGGAAACACAGTGCATGAGAGACTGCATTTCACCACTGGAGGGGAGTCACATCCAGTATCAGCTTTTTGATGAGAACATACAAAGCATGAATTTCTCCAGATTTCACCTGATGTGCCTTTTTTCTGCATTGATGTGGCTGTGAATCCTTGCTGTGCTGCTGTCATAAATCTTAGACAGGAGTACAACTGTCTGCTGAGTCCCGTGAGTCCTTCTAATGAAGCACAAAGCATGTGAGTGCTCATGGGAGTGTCGACAAAGGTGGTGTCAGAAGAGATGACACAAACATCTACTTGGAGCTGGCAGAACTCTTTCATCTCTTTTATACTCCTGACTATCAGATACATACTGTGATTCTTCTAAAATAAATTATAGGACCAAATAGAAGACTGACAAAATAAGTAAGCAATCATATTTAAAATGGAACAATGCATACCAAAAAAACCCTGGAGGTGGGCAGCATAAATTTCACAGGTTGTTTTAAACAAAATCTAGTATGTCTTATACATGAATCCTTTCTAAAATGAAAAATGTATGTTAAGTGGCCTCGCTTATGAAGGGTTGCTGCCTTTTCTGTTCAAATATAATTTACATTTTTAAAGAATAGGAGCGTTTTCTCTCCTTTTGAGACGTACCTCCCCTGAAGATAACAGGTTGTTAAGATATTCCAGAAATGCCTCATCTTTTATTTCATTGTCAGTAAAGATGAAGGTGATACCTTTTCCATCAGCCCCAGCAACTTTGTACAGATGTTTTAAATCATCTGTTAGATTGTTCACATTATAAGACCTAAAAAAGGTGGTAGGAAATTTAAAATTTAAAATTTTATATTTATATATATATATATATATATATATATATACACACACACACATATATTTAGTCATAAGTGTTTCAAAAGACAATATAACCCATGATAATAAGAGTGTACTCTGCACCTGCTCCAAGAAGTATTAAATAAGCTTAGCTGCTAAAAAAAAAAAAAAACAACACAGAGGTTAGAGTGAAATAGTTGTATGTTATCATTCAAAGCAAGTATGTTTTATTTAACTTGAGAAGGGAGAAATGGGAATTTACCAGAACTGACTCATGAAGAGTAATTAAAAATTCAGATATGAACTTTATTCTCAGCAAGCTGACAGTCTTCCACAACAGATTTTGCCCCAAGTAAATATATGTAAAATATTTAAAACTATTCTGAAACTTGGATGAGTGTGGATTGGTAAGAAAGTCAAGATAAATTATAAATAAAATTAGTGATAAATTATATATAGTGGTAATTTGTGTATCTCATTCAGTGGCTAAATACAGAGACAGCCTACAGAAGAATATGCATATGCAATGTGATATAAATAATTGAAATGTTACAATTATGTAGTTACAGATTATGACAAGAAGATCTTAGTCTTTGCTTTTCTGTTTACTCTGTTTCCTGTAGAATGTACATGCTCCTGGAGATGAGGTGATGTGCAGAAATAAAGCAGACATTTTTGGAAGTGTTGTGCATAAATCCTCATGAGTAAATTAACAACACAGACATCTTCACCTGAAGGAGGTTGTACAGTGCAAGTCACAGGGAGTTTCGTGTAAGCCATAGGGTCTAGTGGAAAGACTACCAGCATTAGAATCAGAAGGACCTGCATTCAAATCCCCATTCTACAGCTTTCCTTTACATTTCTCAGCTTCTATTTCCTCCTCTGCTAAATGAACATAGTATCTGTTTGTAAAGGCTTGTGGGCATTTGAGATGATTTGGCTTAAGTGCACTCGAATGAATAAAGAGCTGATTTTAAAGTAGGAGAAGAAGCTACCCCTTTCTGAGGGACACTACAGTAACATGTCTTGTAGACTTGCGCAAGAGGAACTCCACTGAAAGGAGCATATACATGCCTTTTAAAATAATTGCCAAGCAGGTGCAGACATTCTTTAGAAGGAGAAACTGGTAAGATGGCTTGCTGTGATGTAGTTTGGTTTCTGGAAACCACTCTGGATTTTTTCCTCCCTGCCTTGCCTCTTCTGCTCATTCTGCATTGCAAGCAAGGCCCCTTCCTCTATGTTGGGAGACCCCAGCATTCTTCCCTCAGTCATCTTTTCTTCTAGCTACACACCCTACTCGTACTCCTTATTACCTTGTATGTGTTCTCTCCAGCGAGACGTCTGTGCTGACATTTCCAGGACCCACTCCTGAACTCCACACCCATGAACTATGGAAAACGTGTGTTCAAACATTTCACTCTCCACATGTATTGACTGAATTCTCCTTTTACCTGCTCCCCCCACAAAACTGTTATTTTGTTTAACAGATAGTTTTACAGTGTAGGTTAAAAGTACCCACTTGATAGTAATGGTAGATAAGACAAAGGTTACAATGGTCCATCCTCAGTTTGGTTACAGCCCAGTGAAAAAGACAGAGGATTGAACAAGCATTTTTAGAGTGCAGTGGGATAAATACCACTAGAGAGACTAGGTGTGTCCTTCTAGACCTTATTTCCTCTTCTTTACCCCGTATCCAATCAGTTACTAAGTCCTAACAATGTACTAGGGACTATAAAGTCCTACTTCAAATTTCCCCTCTGACTGCACTCTACTCCCACATTCCCTGCTGTTTTAAACTGTTTCCAGGATTTGTTTTAGTCAGATATGGTAAGAGACACAGACATGGAAAGGACTGCCATGAAGGAAGAAGCTTATACCTTCAGACACCAAGAAGCAGGAGGGGATATTCCATACCACATAGGGCTGCCTGGGGAAGCACCAGTCAGTCAGGAGGTGGAAGGAGTGAGCGGAACCATGGGCAACAGCCTTAACTGTGGTTTCCATGAGAAAGTCAAAGGTAGGCAGGCTAAGTTGATTTAGGACTGGCTTGTTTGAATCATTTCAATGGACTCTGGGGGCACAGATGGTATCCCTAGTTACTGGTCCTTGACTCTGGGGTGATTAGGGCAGAGCAATACTGCTTCTTGGCAGAGAAAGCCAGATAGGTGGGGTGGTTCTGAGTAGGACCTCTGGACTGGTTGGTTTACCTATGGAAGGCACAGTACTGGAACAAGCCATTAGCTGTCTCAAAGAATTGGCTGGCCCTGGGAGGGGCAGTCAGCAAGACCCCAGTTCCAGAGCATCAAGAAAACAGAAAACAAGAAAATACAGTCAACACTCTGGTAAACTGGAGGACTGTATGTCCCACCTAAGGAGGCATGTTGTTCAGACCCAGCCACCTGGGAACGTAGGCACAGAGTTGCCAGCTCTTCCAACTGTGTGAAGAGAAGTCCGAAATCCACTTTTTATGTGAAATCTCCCAGTTTTTAAATGTTGACAGCTGATTTAATTTAATTAATCTCTGGATATTTAATGCTTTATATATTTTAACTGCTCTTGTCATTTGTACCTTACTAAATTTTTTTATCTATTTGGCAGCAGAGTAGTTTGTATAAAAAAGTGACCTAAAATTTAGAAGGAACTACAAAAGGCCGAATGTTCAAGGCGATCCTGAAGAACAACAAAATTGTTCAAAATATATTAAAACTACAGTAATTAAAACAGTTGGTAATAGTACAAAGATAGATAAATCAGTGGAACAGACTGTAGTCAAAGACGGGATCAGTTGATTGATGGGGAAGCAAAGACACTGTAATGTGTCCGGAAGAACATGACCTTGCCAATAATGGAGTTGAGAGTGATTGGATATCTATATCTATATCTTAACTCTTACCTCAGGCTTCATAAGAAAATAAATTCTAGGTGGGTTATAGTTCTAAATGTAGAAAGAGCACATTTTGTTTGTAAATGTGAAGGAAATCACAGGGGATATCTTCATAGGTAAACAAAGGTAAACAAATATTTTTTAACAGAATACAAAGAACATTAAAAGAAAAAACATTTGGTAACTTAAGTTGGCTAATTGAACATAATAAAAAATGTAATTTAGACATAAAAACATAATAATAATAATAATAATAATAATAAAATTAAAGTAAGATCTACCGAGGGGTATGTGGGTAGCTCAGATGGTTAAGAATCTGCCTTCAGCTCAGGTCATTATCTCAGGGCCCTGGAATCAAGTTCCAAGTGGGGGCCTCCCAGCTCAGCGGGGAGTCTGCTTCTCCCTCTCCATCTGCCCCTCTCCCCACTCATGCACACGTGTGAGTATGCTCCCTTGCTCTCTCTCAAATGAATAAATAAAACCTTAACAACAACAACAAAAAAGTAAGATCCACCAGGAGTGAAAAGGCAAGCCAATGACTTGGAGAAGATACATGTAATACACATTCTGACAACAGAATTTAGATCTAAAACATGTAAAGAACTCCTAAAAATCAGTAAGAGAAAGAATCACATCCTAACTAGGGAAAAAAATAAGCAAAGGACATAACACAGATCTGTTCAAACAGCTAGTAAGTTCTGAAAATGGGCTCAACATTAGCCATGGGAAATGCAAACAGAAGGCACCGAGACATAGTACTTCACATCCACCAGCACTGCTCAAGAGAGAAAGACTCACAGTGCCGAAAGGGCTCCCGGATGCAGAGCAACTGAAACCTTCATGAACCGTTGGTGGAAGCGTAGGTGGAACTACTGTGGAAAACAACTCCTCAGGGGTACAAACGCTAAATATATGTCTGCTCCACACCCAGCCGTTCTATCTCCGGAAGTGTACTCAGTCATGGGCAAGAACACTCCTTACAGCTCTACTTGCCAAAAAATTCCCACAGATGTTTATCAATAGCACAACAGGTAACAAATTGTGGTAAAATGTGAGAAAGTGGAGGTCTATCCAGCAATAAGAATGAACAAATCATGGGTACATGCGGCATCATGGATGAAACTCCCAAACACTATACAGGCAATTCAAACTGGACCCAAGAGTCGATCCCATAGCATTTGATGGATAGAAAGCTCAAGAATAGATAAAGTGGGTTTAGAAGTCAGAGTATGATTAACCTTGGGAGGGTAATGACTGGACAAGTCTTGAGGGGTACTTCCGGGTGCTGATATTTTAGTTCTTCATCTGTAGACTAACAACTAAGGTGTATGTACTTTGTGACACCCATGATTTGCGTACATTTCCTTAAATAAGTTATACTTAAATAAAAAGTTAATTTAAAAGATACACCAAATTGTCATATTTTTCAAGTGAACATTTTACTTCAGAGAAATTAATTATAGAAAAATGTATTTCTGTGTTTTGTTTCACTTTACCTGGTTAATGTAATCTGAAATATTTGATATCCAGCTATAAAAGAGGCCAATCTCGAAAGACTTTGTTTTCCCGAACCACCAACACCTACCAGCAATGCATTTCCACAGGATGTTCGAATTATTCGTGAAATCTGTTTGGGAATAAAACGGTATATATTTACAAGTAGAATTCAACTGTTCACACTTTCTTGCCCTACATGAGTCAAAATTTTGAATACATGCATGCAGACTACGTTGGACTTTTTCCTTTAATGGGATATGTCAGAGTTTTTTAAAGTTATGCCTCCCATTGATTTAGTCAACTCAAATTCTTTCCTTGCCTATCATGAAAGAGAGAACAAATTGGCTTTCCTATCTCCTATTTCAAAGCCACTTTCTCTGTGCGTGTGTGTGTGTAATTTTTAATTTTATTATTTTCGGACACAGAGCATGATGGAGCTACTCTTCCCAATCCACGGAAAGGTTTGGATTATCAGCTTATTATTCAGTCTAACACACTGACCTAGATAGACAACCTGCTCTACAATGAATACTACTTCTATTATATCTCCGTCAATGAAAAAAATTTTAAGTACCCAAATTCTACTTACAAGAAAGGCAGGAAGGCCTTTGTAGAAAAAGACTTAGACTAGTCTTGTGTTGCTTCTCTATGGCTGATTTCCTTGATAAGGATAAGACTGGAATTGTGGCTCACATCTTACACAGGCGACTGAAGACATTGCTAAAAAACTGCCTTTTACGTTAATGCCACTGATTAAGATGAAAGTCTAGTTGGATCACTAATTTCATTATCATCGTGAAAAAGCTTTTTTTTTTTTTAAATGGAAATTTGACAGATGGCGGATAGTAACACGGTGGTATGTATTAATTCTATCATTATATTTTTTAACATGTTAATCACTTGGGGGTCCCAGGCCTCCGAGACTTTGTCACAGTGAGTATGCAATAGTTACTTGTGACGTGGATAGATGTGAAACAGACCTAGGACATCTGGAAATTCACCAACCTTGGGGAAGACAAAGTATAATAAACACAGAGCAAACTGCCTCTTTATCAAACCTTCTGACACCGTGTTCGGACTTCCTGTAGAAACTCCTTTTCAATCTACACATGATACAAATGGCTCCTTTGGGTGTTGTTATATAATTGGTTTCTGTTTTTATACCAGTCCTGTGCTCCCGCCTTACTCTTTCCTCATCAGTTTGCCCATGATCTGTAAGCCAATCATGAAATTGGCGTTTTTAAAAGCATCGATTTTTCTGCTATGGGGAAGGGAACAGGATTCCCATTATACCAAAATAAAATTTGAGGAGGGACTACATGTTCACAGGGTTCTCTAGCTTACTTTCTAGAAAGGAAAAACTCTGGACATGTCAAAAGCTCTGACTACAAAAACCCATCAATTTGTCCTTGAAAAGCATTTGCTGTCATGTAGATGGATTCAGATAAGGGGTTTCTGATTAAGTCTTTGTTTTATGAGACAGTGGACAACCCAACCTACAGACATTCTTCTATACACTGCCTGAAACTACAGATTTCTTCTCTCAAAATATCTGTCTGTGCAATTTACCCAGTTTTTACATGATCTATCTATATCAGCAAATAGTCAATAGTTGGAACCTTAATAAGATGAGTCATTGCATCTTTAAAAAACACTAGATCAAGAGATGTTCCTCTAATGATTTCATTGAACTGTCTCTGGTAGAACTGGAGTTTTTCAGACAGGAAGTCAAAGGACGGGACCTGTGAGTACAGAGAGAGAGAAAAATATTTAAGAGCCAAAATCTATGAAAGCAGCAATTGTAAAGGCTCTCAAAAGTAATTTTTTTTTTAAAACCTAATGGAGAGGTGCATTGGTGTCTCAGTTAGGTTAAGTTCCAGCTCTTGGTTTCAGCTCAGGTTGTGATCTCCAGTCGTGATCTCCAGTCTTGATCTCCAGTTGTGAGATCAACCCCTGTGTCAGACTCTACACTCAGCATGGAGTCTGCTTGAGATTCTCTCCCTCCTTCCTCTTTCTCTTCTGCTCCTCCTCTCTCTTGCACTCACTCTCTCTCAAATAAAAATTTTTTTAAGATTTTATTTATTTGACAGAAAGCAAGAAAGGGAACCCAAGCAGGGAGAGTAGGAGAGGGAGAAGCAGGCTCCTTGCTGAGCAGAGAGCCTGATGCCGGACTCGATTCCAGCACCCTGGGATCATGACCTGAGCTGAAGGCAGATGCTTAATGACTGAGCCACCCAGGGGCCCAATCAATTTTGTCTTTTTTAAAAAATAAAAATAAAAACCTAATGGACTTCCAAACATCTTTCGTGGATTAGTTGACTGTAAGTTACTTCCATGTTCAGAGGCCTGAAACTTAACAGCATTAGCTGGTTACCAGCATGAAATCATTCCTTGACTTTCCCCTTCAGAAACCCCAGTGCCAACTCCCACCCACGGGAACTACCGTTGGAATGTAACAAATATTTCTGTTTGTATTTGCTTTTTAATATTGTTTATGGATTTTTAAAAAAACACACAGGAGTGTTACATCATTGATGTAGTCAAACAGTTGCGAAGTAAATTCTTCGTTTTGCAAATATTTTCTCTCCCTTTAATTCTTTGACCTACATGCACGTCAGAATTACTCTGTTTGTGACCCTACTTAAAAAACCTTTTGGGGGGCACGTGCGTGGAGCAGTCAGTTGGGCATCAACTCTTGCTTTTGGCTCAGGTCATGATCCCAGTGTTGTGAGACTGAACCCCACATCAGCTCTGCACTCAGCACTGGGTCTGCTTGGGATTCTCTCTCATGCTCCCTCTGCTCCTCCCCCAGGCTCTCACTCTCTCTCAAGTAAATTAAATCTTGAAAAAAAAATTCTTTCGGGGGGCAACTGTGTGGTTCAGTCAGCTGGGCCTCTGAGTCTTGGTTTTGGCTCAGGTCATGATATCAGGGTCCTGGGTTTGAGCCCCAATTTGGACTTTGTGCTGAGCATGGAACCCACTTAAGATTTTGGGTGGTTCAGTTGGTTAAGCAACTGCCTTCATCTCAGGTCATGATCCCAGGGTCCTGAGATTAAGCCTCACATCAGGCTCCCTGCTCAGTGGGGAGCCTGTTTCTCTCTACCCCCTGCTCATGCTCTCTCTTGCTCTCTCTCTCTCAGAAAAATAAATAAAATCTTTAAAAAAAAAAGATCCTCTCTCCTCCTCTCCTTCTGCCCGTCCCCCCTCACCCACACAAGCATGCATGTGCACGGTCTCTCTCTCTCTCTTTCTCTCAGAGGGAAAAAAAGTCCTTTTGGAGTCCTGTTCAAACGTCATGAAATCTATACATTACCTATACATTAATTATACATACCTATACATTAATTTAGGGAGAATGATGTGTTGACTTAATCAAGTCAAGTTTTATCATGTTTATCCCCAGCTGTTTTATATACTTGTTGCTGTTAAATGAAGTACCTTCCTATTATAGTTTCTATCGCACGTTCCTATTATAGTTTCTATCGCACAATTGTTGGCAAGAGTTGGCAAACTTTTTCTGAAAAGGGCAGGATTAAAGCTTCGTGGCCCATATGGTTTGTCACAACTACTCCCCTCCACCCTCATAGTGCAGAAATGGTCCGGGGCTATAAGGAAACAAATCCACATGGCTGGGTTCCAATACAACTTTGCCTATGAATGCTGAATTTGAATGCCATATAATTTTCACATGTCCCACCATATTCTTCTCCTTTGGATTCTTTTTCCTCCCATTTAATAAATGTAAACACCCTACCTAGCTCACAAATTTCACAAAACACAGGCAGAGGGTTGGATCTGGCCCAACAACCATAACTTGCCAGCCTTTCATATAGAGGAAATTTACTGAGTTTTTTATTTCTATCACACTTGGTCATCTTACTGAACTGTTAATAGTTAAAACAGATGTTCAGTTCTTTTCTATTATATTAAGAGATAATCACCTCACCTGCACACAATACTTTTGTTTTCTTCTATCTTTTTTTGGTCATTTGTTTCATTGCCTAGAACTTCCAAAACCATATTCAATAGTAGTGATAATAGGAGGCATCCTTGTCTTATACCTGACTTTAATGGGATTGCTCCTAAATTACACTGAAATGTTCTACTTCCTAAATTATGCTGAAATATTTTACTTGGATATGAATTCCAACATATAACTAATACAGAAGTTCCAACTCCATGGTAGGACTCCAGGGTGCAGAGAAATATACAGTTAGGTGATTGATAGAAAAGCTCTTTTCAAAGGGGAAAATAAATACCAGTTCATAAATTTTGGGCACTTCAAATATGGTGTCTTCAGGTTCATCACCGGTTGGTTCAGGCATCTCATGGAGGAAATCCACAAAGTATGGTTCAGGAAGAATGTATGATATCACATCTGGGTTAATATTCTCTTCAATTGCTCGGACAAGATGGTTATTAAACCACTGCTCATCTTCAGGTGTTATAAATCTGGGAAAAATATAGGAGTAAATATGTAAAATATGAAGGCATCTTTCCTAACTGAACATGCCTGACCTCCCTCTACCTCTTAACGCCCCATCCTGCACCTCAGACTCCTCAGCACAGGGGGACAGAAAAGGACATAACTCCGTTCAAGAGAGTTATAACATTGAGTATTACTTAAAGAAAACACTGGCAAAGAGTCTCTCCTTGATCAATCTTAATCTCCTCTGAATCCTCTTCTCAATTAGGCCTTGACTTTCGGACTTCTGTGTCTTTCTTTGCATTACCCAATTGTACCAAGAATCCTGTCAAGTGGGTTTAATCCCACAATCTCCCACTCCCCATGATCTGATCACCCTCCAATATCTGACCAAACTCCTCATGTCCCATCACCCTCCCCACCCTCCCCAGGTAGATAATCTTGCCTGTTTTCGGCAAGAATCCTATTAGGTCAGTTTAGCTAGAGTCCCTCCCTTACCCTTGATATTTCCTTTCAGTAGTTTTACATCCACCGACCTCCCCTAAACTTCTCCATGGCTATAAATTCCCACTCTTTCCTTGTCGTATTTGGAGTTGAGCTCAATTTCTCTCCCCAGGAGACCCCATCACAGTGGTCCATATACCCATTGCAATAGTCCTGAATAAAGTCTGTATGCCTTATTGTTTGAACAGGTGTCATGAATAATTTTTGTTTTCTTTAACAATACAGATGAGTCACTTAAGTGGGGTGAAAATTTCCTAAAATTTGCAATAGGAGTGCAGACTGACATTCAGCAGTAGGTGAGCGCCCACTTTCTGGTTTGGTGAGCACACAGCACAGGTCTTTTTCAGACCTCCAGTATCAGAGGGGGAAAAGCAGAAGCAGGGGGATCAACATGTGAGAAAAACCATGTATGTATACGATGTTGTGGTAATCCCTTATAGCTTTGCAAGATCAGTATCACCATCCATATTTTAAACAGGAGGAAGGGGAGGCTCAGAACTATGACTGAGCCTACGTTCCCAGATTTTACCAAGTGAAAACTACACGGAGCTCAAACATTTTAGAAAATATACATAACAAAAATTTGCCTCTGAAAGTTATCAAGTCTCTGATGATGTGGTGATTTTAAAAGATGTGTTATGGAGATAATACTCAAGTAGACTGGCTGAGCATTTTTCAAGAGGACTAGCAGGTGGGAAATGGCATCAATGATTCACAAGCCCCAGAGCAAATGAAGACAATACTCTAATTATTTGCGTAGATAATGCAGGAATTGGGTCAGGCAGTGTCAGCTTCTCACATAGTACATTTAAACTCAAGTGCTACGATATACACCTGTCTGCAATTACTCTGTTGCACTCGTGTTTGAAAAGTGATAGGAGAATAGATATCGAATCACACTCCTCAGCATTTATGGTTAACATTCCTTGCCAAATTCTGGAAAGATCTCGAAGATTGAAAATGTAATGAAATTTAGAAGGCGTTGGCAGCATCTTCATCTAGAGATGAACAAAAATGCATTACTCTCAAGGTGCTTCACAGATAAAACTAAAAGATAAAAACAGTTCTTTAGAATTACTTTAATTCACAAATTTCATTTTAAATGAAATCAGCTGAGTAAATAAATCAAGGTTAAGTTTATATTTTTGTTACAGCACTGATGAGAAAATCACATCATAAATAAACCAACATAGAATTTCAAAGACCATATAAGTTCTTGAATCAGATCCATTCAAGAGTAACACTCTAGATGCTAATTCCAATGCCTGTTCCATCAGCATTAGTTGGCTTTGAACAAGTCGCTTTCCCCTGAATTCTTAAAAACTATGTGAGTTGTGGGAATGACCATTCCTAATCATTTTTAACCATATTAGTGTATGTGGAAATATGTCATAACAAAAAACTGGGTTTGAGCTTGTTGCCACACAGTTAAGAACAATGAAATTTCACTTCTAAAGTCAATAATGATCATTTCCATAGATTGCTATAAGGTCTTTAGTATATTTGGATTTCTGTCAATATATCATAGTCTACATTTCATTGTGGAGATCCAAACTCAGTCAGTATGCTTTCACATATCTGTTTATCCATAGTAAGTTGGCAGGCAACTGTGAAATGCAGTTATAATGACTTGGTAGCTTTTCTGGGTTTTGAATCCAAACATACAAAGCTATAACAATGATACATTCTTGTGTGGAGAGATACTAGTCAAGGGATAAACTTGAGGTTTACTAGGTGTGGGAAGCATTGCTGGCCATGTGTAAAGGTTGTAATTGATACCATGAGCATCATTTTGAGTGTGCAAACAATAATTCTGGAGATTCAAAGTAAACTCCCCACATAATTAACTCGGGAAAGCAAAAAAAAAAATTTTTTTTTTTGGACCTATTCATGGAATATGCCCTGTGTACATTGAAAAAGTACCCCACTGAGCTTATAGCAGAATCATTATAGGCTAATTCCCTGTGTCAGTTAAAACAGTAGGTAGCCAGGGAAGACAGAATGAAGACAAGTGTTATTTTAGCAATTATCCTTCAATTTCCCTCTTTGCTCAGTTCCATTCCCAGATAATATATTCATTCTACTCACCAAAATGTAAGATTATATTACAAATATGCAGAAATAAAGGGCTCAGGCTGTGTGAATATTGCTTATTTCTTTGCTATGAAGGACCACCGCTGGGATGACAGCCATTGATACAATCATTAAAGAGAATTGAATAAATTCCTCTTTTCCCCTCTTCTCACCTGTTAACCTGCTTCTTTCACTTTAATTTTTGTCAATTCCTTTCTTTTCTCACCTGGGCTTTTCCTTTAAAGCTTTGTAAAGTAGGGGTGCCTGGGTGGCTCAGTTGGTTGAGTATCCAATCCTTGATTTCATCTCTGCTCATGATCTCAAGGTCATGGGATCCAGCCTCCATGTACCCTCCCCACTCTCTTCGTCTTTCTCTCAAATGAATAAATAAATCTTAAAACGATAAGGCTGTGTCCAATAATATAAGGATGAAATGGTATACAAGGGTTAAAAGTGCTTTGGGAGGATGAGAGGTTTGAAGAAAAGATATAAAAAAGGCTGCTTGCTGCTTATTGGGGGGGAGGGGAGGAAGATGTATTCATTATTCAGTGGCTATTTTCAAGTACTTCCTGCTGTCCTTAAGAAGATACCATGGTAACTGAAAAGATAGCATGGTAACTAGCAGCTCAATCTGCTACCATCAGGGAGCTTCCATTCTAGTGGGGGAGCCTGACAATAAATAAATAAGAAGCAAATATATGGGTAAACAAACAAGTTGACAAAAAATAATGATAAAAGTCATGGTCAGAAAAAATAAAAGTAGGGTCAGGAGACAGATAATGACCATTGGGGACCATGGACAGTTACTTTAGAGCCTATCTGAGAAAGCCCCTCTGAAAATAAGAAGGTTGACAATGACTCAAAGTATGATGGCCCAGAGGCGCAAAAAATGTGGGGTGTTGAAGGAACAGCAAGAGGGCAGAGGAGCTGGAGCAGAAGGTGGAAGGGGCGAGCAGGGACCAGCTCAGGATGAGTTTCACAGGCAAGAGGAAGATGTACCCGGGTTTCACTCCAAGTGTATCTGGGAGCCTCTTGGTAGTTTCAAGAAGAAGTAATGATCTCTGATTTACTTTAAAAAAATTTTTTTAAAGGGGCGCCTGGGTGGCTCAGTGGTTTAGGCCACTGCCTTAGGCTCAGGTCATGATCTCAGGGTCCTGGGATCGAGTCCCGCATCAGGCTCTCTGCTGGGCAGGGAGCCTGCTTCCCTCTCACTCTCTCTGCCTGCCTCTCTGCTTACTTGTATCTCTCTCTGTCAAATAAACAAACAAAATCTTTAAAAAAAAAATTTTTTTTAAAGATTTTATTTATTTATTTATTTGACACAGAGAGAGAGAGAGAGAGAGAGAGAGCAAGAGCAGGGAAGAGAAGCAGACTCTCCGCTGAGCAGTGAGCCTGACATGGGGCTTGATCCCAGGACCCCAGGATCAGGTGCCTCTGATTTACTTTTTTAAAAAGCATTATGCAGGGCGCCTGGGTGGCTCAGTGGATTAAGCCGCTGCCTTCGGCTCAGGTCATGATCTCAGGGTCCTGGGATCGAGCCCCGCATCAGGCTCTCTGCTCCACAGGGAGCCTGCTTCCTCCTCTCTCTCTGCCTGCCTCTCTGCCTGCTTGTGATCTCTCTCTCCGTCAAATAAATAAATAAAATCTTTAAAAAAAAAAAGCATTATGTAAAGATCATGCTGTAGGAAGGCAAGAAGAAAGCAAATCGCTGCATGGTCCAGAGGGCAGGTGATTGAAGCATCTATCGGGGCTAGGGGGTCCCTCTGAGATGGCAGAGTGCTCAGCTTTGGACTGTATTCTGAAAGCATGGTAATGGAGACTTGCTAAAGAACTGGAAGTAGAGGGGCGAGGGAGACAAATCAAGGATGGCAGCAGTTTTCTAATCTGTGGAGGAGGATCAGTGTTGTTGCTATTAACCAAAAAGATGCCGAAGTCTGAGGGAAGGTCCTATTGAAGCTCAGTTGGATTCTGTGTAGACACGTTAACTTTAAGATGGTTACTGGACATCTAAACGGCAATGTCTACTAAGCAGTTAGAAAACAGTATGGAGCCAAGCAGAGAGGCCTGGACTGGACACTGATTTAGAAGTCATCAGCACGGAGATGGTGTTTAAGGCATTGAAGCTGGAGAAACCATCTGGGTGAAGAATGCATACAAGGGAGAGGTTCTAGAGTCGAGATCGGGTGCACTCCAGTATCTAGAGGAAGGGAAGAAGAGGGGGAACTTTATAAAGGTAACTTGTCAAGTAGAAAGAAAACCAAGAGCATGAGGTCCCTTGGAAGCCAAGTGAAGAAGGTGTCAAGAGGGATAATTTATGTCAAATGCTGCTAAAGGGTCAAGTGAGAGGAAGAAATCACCCTTTGGATTTATTTGGCAAGACTGAGATATCTGGAGACCTTGATGAGAGCAGTGGAATGAAAGTTTGTGCCATACAGGTTAAAGAGGTAAAGAAAGATGAGAAAGGAACCAGTAAACACTCATATAACAAAAGAACCTTTGATGGAAAGACACCCAGAAGGCCAAAACTTTTTAGGAAAATATGTATATAATCTCCTTACTGTGCACAACAGTCCCTGGGAAAACAGATGGATCTTATCACGGAAAATTATCTCAGACACTCAGCCCCTGACATTCATTCTGAAGTTGCCTTAAGAGAGGCAGAACAGCATGTGCAAAGACCCTGTGTTGGCAAGAAGGTCCTGCAAGGAACTGGCCACTGCAGGGCACTGTGTGGACTGAGCATTTCATAAGAAACACCTAATTCCTCTCCTGGTAATTCTCTTACCTAGAATTCCCCCCAGGAATCTGAGAGGTTGGCACCCTCCAGGTTTTCTCAGGACATAAGCTTCCTCCCAGAAATGTGTAATTGGCCTGATGAACGTTTTTTAGCAAATACCTCAACTCCGTTCTAAGCATAGGTCTGAGATGTCACAGACCTACACTTAATTGCTTTTTCATGAGTCTGCTTTAAGCCATCTGGTGACAGCTACAGGTTTGCTGAGTTTACTTAGGGGACTGACCTGTATATTAAAATCTAGACTAGGGGCACCTGAGTGGCATAGTTGGTTAAGCATCTGACTCAGGTCGTGATCTCAGGGTTGTGAGATCAAGCCCAGCGTTGGGCTCCACACTTAGAGTGGACTATGCTTGAGACTCTTTCTCCCTCTCCCTCTACCCCTCCCCCTACTCTCTAAGGTAAATAAATAAATCTTAAATATACATACATACATACATATACATATATATATTCTTTTTTGTGAAATACATTTCCATCCATCTACTCTCCGCTCCATCTGAGAGACTCACACAAGTTAGACTTTAAGTCTCAGGGAACTAAGAACATCCAGAAATTCATGCATTCAGTCAGCCAGTAAACACATGAGTGTCTGACATACAAATCAGAGCAACACGTAGAAAAGTAGTGTTCTCATTTTAGCAAAATTCTACTTTATCTTATAGTATTATCTCATACATATGGAAAGCAACTTCCAGTCAGAATATTTGCTCCCTGCAAGGAAAAAGTGTCATAAATCTATTTGAGCACCTAATTTGTTTTTTCCCCACCCCTCCCCCCCACTATTCCATGATGTGATGATAAGCTCATGAGCCATGAGGTGAGAATGGACCGAGTAACAGTGGACTTTCTGTTATTACGGACAACAACGCTTCTGTACCTTCGTCCACTGCCATAGCACTCTGCCTGCTGAGACTAAATTTGGAATCATCTCACACACTTCAGGTTTGAACTTTCTGCAAGGATCAAAGTACCCACAGCCAATAATTCCTGGAAAAGAAAACAAGATTGGAGGCACACACTTATGAAAAGATTACAAGGTGCATGTTTATCCTGGTGAATAAATCATGATAAGACTGAGTAAGCTGGGTGAGGTTAAGAATTTGTCTCAAGGAATCAGCTAAGACTGGAGGTCAGGAGTGGGACCAGCAAAGCTTCGTGTGTAGCGGTAAGCGTTTTATATGTATTAACTCACTTTATCTTCCCCACATCCTATGTGGGAAAAGGATCTCAGAAAGATATTATCATTATTCCCATTCTAATATGAGTTTAGTAACTTGCCCAAGGTCACACAGCTTGTATGTGGGTGGATCTGAGGTTTGAACCCAGGCAGCCTGGGTCTGGAGCCAACAAAACACTTGCCCTGAAGCCTACAAGAGCTGGAAAAGAATTTAGAGACTTCTTGCTAGCATCACAGATACGGAAACCACATCAAGACCGGGAAGGCAAATTGTTCAAGATCACACGGATTGGTTGTTGACAGAACTGGAATCAGGACTCACACCTTGGGACATTGACCTGGGCTGGTGACGCCCCTAGGAAACACTCAGCACCATGACAATCAGACACAATCCCCCTCACAAAGGACTGGGCTGTACATTTATAGACGGTCTTTAAATTCTCAGTGTTTTGGGTTTTAAACTGCAAAAATAGATTTTACTCTACTTCACTCTGGTGAGCCTGCATGTCGAACGACGCCTTCAGTTCTGAACATGGTATTTTCAGAGGAATGCAAACTGGCTATCTGCTCAGGGACACAGAGAAAGTTTACGAAGGGAGGACCCGCTAAAGAAACTGGGGTCATCCACGTGGACCGAAGAAGAGTAGCCCTGAGGGAACATCAAATTGTCCTGTAAAGCCAGGATTGGTTGTGTTCGACACCTACAAGGCCCTTTTGCTCCCTGAAACCCCATATTCTAGATCCCTGACTTCCTGTGGGCCAAGTGTTCTGTAAGAAACTTGGTGTCTGGAATCAAAAAACAGGAGAAGCGCCACACCTCTGCCATACCCGGGCAGTCATTTCACTTCCCTGAGCCTCAGTTTCTCCTTTCTTTTTCTTTCTTTCTTTCTTTCTTTCTTTCTTTCTTTCTTTCTTTCTTTCTTTCTTTACTTTTCAGTATCACTCACACAGAAGCATGTATAAAATAGTTTAACAAATAAACACTAACATAAAGTCTATTAGATTGAGAAACACAACCCTGCCCCCACACAGCAGAAGCCCCCCTTTGTCCATCCCTGTCCACAACCCCTTCCTCCTCCACGGGCCACCCCGACTCTGACCTGGTGAGAATCTGTGACTTGCTTTTCTTTGTAGCTTTGCTACTTAGGGTTTTGACCTTGAACCTTTTCTTTAACTTCAACTTTTGAAATTTAATTGCACATCCTCTCACATATTCCTTTCTGACTTGCTTCTTTTACCCAAGGTACTCCCGGGCTGCAGCCACGTGGGAGCCTGTAGCTGTGTCTCCTCATGTTTGCTGCTGCATAGCATCAAGCTATGCTTGATGGGTGCCTATGCTGTCATTTATTGATGCAATTTTCCCGCCAATAAATCTTTGGATCATTTCACAGTTTTTGCTATCATGAACGAACATTGTTCTATAAACATGCTTGCATGTCTTCTGGCACACATACCCAAAATCAAGTAAAGATGGTTGAAGGGTTTAAATATGGGAGGCAAAACCGTAATGTCTGGAAGAAAATACAGGCCAGTATCTGCATGACCTCTGGGTAGGAAAGGACTTCTTAAATGCAACTCAGAATATGCAAATCATAAGGGAGACAAAGGATAAAGAGGCATACACCTGGGAGTAGAACTGCCGCAGGCGTCCACACGTTCTGCTTTACCAGCAGTTATGTCCAGTCATTATCCACGGTGCATGTCCCAAGGAGACACCAGCGAGAGTGTCTCAGTTCCCATGCCTTATCACCAATGCCTGATTTTGTCCGAATTTTTCATTTTTACAAATCCAGTGGGTATAAAATAGTATTTCCTTGGTGTTCTAAATTTGCATTTTCCTGAATATTAGTATGTCTATCATCTTTACATTTGTTTATTGGCCATTTGCTTTCCTCTTCTAAAATGCTTGGTTTTGTGACCTTTGGTTTTTTTGTTTGTTTGTTTGTTTATTTGATAGACAGAGATTGCAACTAGTCAGAGAGGCAGGCAGGGAGAGAGAGGAGGAAGCAGGCTCCCTGCTGAGCAGAGAACCCAATGCGGGGCTCGATCCCAGGACCCTGGGACCATGACCCGAGCCGAAGGCAGAGGCTTTAACCCACTGAGCCACCCAGGCGCCCCTTGTGACCTTTGGTTTTATACTTTGGTTTGGTTTTTATGTTAGGATGTTTGCTTTTCTCTGATAGATTCACAGGATTTCTTTAAGTATTCAGATTACTAACTTTTTTGTTTTACTATATGTGTTGAAATTTTTTTCTTCCACTTTTGGGGCTTGTCTTTTCAGTCTTTAATGTTGCTTTTTAGACAAACAAAAGATCTTATTTTTAATCTAGTCAAGCTTGTCATCTCCTTCCCTATGGTTTATGCTTTCTGAGTCTCACTTAAAAAGTTCTTTCCTGGGGTGCATTGGTGGCTCAGTGGATTAAGCCGCTGCCTTCGGCTCAGGTCATGGTCTCAGGGTCCTGGGATAGAGCCCCGAATCTGGCTCTCTGCTCAGTGGGGAGCCTGCTTCCTCCTCTCTCTTTGCCTGCCTCTCTGCCTACTACTTGTGATCTCTGTCTGTCAAATAAATTAAAAAAAAAAAAAGTTCTTTCCTGGAGGAGGAGTTAAGATGGTGGAGGGGTAGGGGGACCCTGAGCTTGCCTCGTCCCTCGAACACAGCTAGATAATTATCAAATCACTCTGAACACCCAAGAAATAGATCTGAGGACTAAGAGAACAAATTGCACAACTAGACGTAGAAAAATGTCCACATCACAGACTGTAGGAACTGCTGAAAGGTTATCTATGAGGATAAAGAAATGCAGGTGTAGCAAAGGGGAGGGAGCCCTGATCAGAGAGAGAGGAGCGAGAGAGAAAGAGAGAGAGAAAGAAAGAGTGACGCAGCAGGCAGAGGATTGCACAATAAAAACTCCTTCCCAAAACCACTGACTAGGAAAAGGAGAGGGGCTGACTATCACAAGTCTTTATAAATGTTGAAGCTCAAAGTCTGAAGTTCTAGACATCTGCACCATCGCTGGGGTCATGCGTAATGGGCTTAGCGGTAGTCTGGTGGGGAAGGAGAGCAGAGGCCCAGGATTGTGCAGTGTAGTCTGAGGATCCCAGGGTCCCATGGGGAAGAACAGTTCCCCTTCTTGGGAGTGAGTTTGGGAGTCATGGCATGACCTCTCTGGGGACAGAAGAGCTGGTTGGAGTCAACATGCTGGTCTGTTCGCTTGCATAGGAACAGAGATGCCTGAGGAGGGCAGCAAGGCTTGGTGCCACCATTTTCCTGCATTTTACCATAAATCCCAAACCACCGCATGGTCACATGACTGCTTTTCTGGGACAAACTAGTACCAGCCATAGCATGGCGAGACCTTCCCCCAGGAGATCAGCATGGGTTTGTGCAATGAGAGTCCCTAAAATTGGAAGTTTTGAAAACCAGCGAGGTGCCCGAGATAAAACAGAGGAGTCCTATGCTGCCTAGCAGGCAGACACCTGAACACAGACAGGGTGAAGGCAGGGATCTGATGGAAGCTGGGGACCCCAGAGAGGTGATTTTTTTTTCTGTGAGGGCTTCCTGAGGTGTGGTGGGCACGTACTCCCTATTCCAGAATGAGAGAGTGGGACGATGCCATCCCAAGAGGCACTAACCAACTTCAGGGAGAAACACGGTGCCCCTCAGTGGAGGCCAGAGATGCTTATACCAAGCCCTCACCCCAGTACACTGTAGGTGCCTCTCCACTGTGACAGAGAATCAATGCAAGCAGGCGCCTCCCCCAGAAAACGAGCACAAACCCCTCATACACACTGTCTACTGACCACACAGTTCTGCAAAGATCTAACAATTGTAGGGGCACCTGGGTAGCTCAGTTGGTTAAACATCTGCCTTTGGCTCAGGTCATGATCTCAGGGTCCTAGGATCAGGTTCCCTGTTCAGCAGAGACCCTGCTTCTCCTTCTCCCTCTGCCTGCCACTCTGCCTGCTTGAGCTCTCTATCTCTCTGTCAAATATGTAAATTTTTAAAATCTTCTTAAAAAATTTATTTAAAAGAAGAATTTCTAATAATTACAAATACTTATGCCCCAAATTTGGAGTGCCCAAATATATAAACCCATTAATAACATTAAAAAACTCATTGTAATAATACAATAATAATAGGGGAATCTAACACCCCACTTAACTGCAATGGACAGGTGATCTAAGCAGAAACTCAACAAGGAAACAATTGCTGAGTGACACACTGGACCAAATGGACCTAAACAGATATATTCAGAACATTTCATCCTAAAGCAGAGAATATACATTCTTTTTGCGTGTATATGGCACATTCTCCAGAATAGTGCCATGTATTGGGTCACAAACCAGCCCTCAAGAAGTACAAAAACATTGAAATTATATCATGCATATACTCAGACCATAATATCATGAAACTTGAAGTCAACCACAAGAAAAAATCAGGAAAGACTACAAATATATGGAGGCTAAAAAACATGTTACTAAAGAATGAATGAATGAATCAACTCAAAATTAAAGAAGAAATAAAAAATTACATGGAGGCAAATGAAAATGAGAACATGACAATCCAAAACCTTTGGGATGCAGCAGAAGTGGTCCTAAGGGAAAGTATATAGCCATACACACCTACCTCAAGGAGCAAGAAAAGTCTCAAATATGCAACCTAAACTTATACCTAAAGGAGCTAGAAAAGGAACATCAAATAAAGACTAAAGCTAGCAGAGGAAGGGAAATAATAAGGATTAGAGCAGAAATAAATGATATTTTAAAAAAACAGTAGAACAGATCAATGAAAGTAAGAGCTGGTTCCTTGAAAGAATTAATAAAATTGATAAACCCCTAGCCAGATTTATCAAATAGAAAAAGAGTAAGGCCCCAAATAAACAAAATCACAGATGAAAGAGCAGAGATCACAACCAATAGCACAGAAATACAAACAACTATAAGAGAATATTATGAAAAATTATATGCCAAGAAACCAGGCAATCAGGAAGAAATGGACAAGTTCCTAGAAACATACAAATCTCCAAAACTGAAGCCAGAAGAAATAGAAATTTTAACCGCTGCATAACCAATGAAGAAATTGTATCAGTAATTAAAAATTTCCCAACAAACAAAAAGTCCAAGGCCAGGTGGTTTCCCAGCAGAATTCTATCAGACATTTAAAGAAGAGTTAATGACTATTCTCAAACTGTTCCAAAAAAAAAAAAAAAATAGAAATAGAAGGGAAACTTCCAAACTTATTCTACAAAGGCCAGCATTATCTTAATTCCAAAACCAGAAAATAAAGACTATGCCTGATGAACATGGATGTAAAAACTCTCAGTAAGATACTAGCCAATCAAATCCAACAGTACCTTAAAAGAATTATTCACCACGATCAAGTGGGATTTATTCCTGGGCATTCTTCCAAATACTTTCTAAGTCTCTAATCCATCTGTATTGATTATATGTCTGGTGTGAGGTAGGGGTTCAATTTCAATTATTTTCACATTAGAATTATTACATATCCCATTACTATTTACTGAAAGTCTGCCCTTTCCTTTTTTCCCTAATCTTTAGTACTTGCTATGTCAATTAATGTACATATATGCATGGGTCCGTTCCTCTTGTATGTCTTCATCTACATAATTTTTGATGAAACAATTTATATGAGCCTAAATTTGTTGTCAAAAAATCTCATTTCAGGGCACCTGGGTGGCTCAGTGGGTTAAAGCCTCTGCCTTTGGCTCAGGTCATGATCCCAAGGTCCTGGGATTGAGCCCCGAATCAGGCTCTCTGCTCAGCAGGGAGCCTGCTCCCCGCCCCCACCCCCCGCCTGCCTCTCTGCCTACTTGTGATCTCTGTCTGTCAAATAAATAAAATCTTTTTTAAAAATCTCATTTCAACTTACATAAAATGCTACTTTTGACTTGATACATTATATTGTTTATCTATGATAGATCTGCTGTCATTTATTAGCCCAAATTTCTCTGGTTGATCATGTCAAGAAAACTAAAACCCTAAAACCAAACTTCTAAATATTTTTAGAATGGGCTATAAACATGAATCTTCTTAATATTTAGTCCCTCTTTTCTGATGTTTAGCTCTGCATTTCAGATAATTAATCCCTACTACAGACAGAGACTTTCTATCTCCTAAATAAGATTTTGCATGGCTTATGTCCATTATGTAATACAGTAAAAAAAAAAAAAGAAGAAGAAGAAGAAAAAAGAAACATGAAAAATAGCCATACCAAAAATTTTGTCTATTGAAGCGTTGGAAGGCAATGTGCAGTTAAACACTGTAAAGTGCCTTTTTAAACGTTGGGGAATATCATTTCGACCGCCTCCAGGGTGGATCATTGCTGCTATGATCTGCACATCAACAATAGTAGTGAAGTCTCCAGGCTTATCCAAGCTATACATTCCTTCCATTTCCATCATTTGCCGCACAATCTCATTAGTTATCTGAAATTTTATACAGTGATACTTTAGTCACATTCCACTATCATATCCCTCCACAACTCCTACAAAATTGCACACCTGAGATTAGAAGAAAGTATTCAACACTTGTCAATGAAGTGTTTGTGAATGTTGATGGTCACCTGTAAGGCCATTTGATTTCAGTGCTACCATTCATGAACAAAACCATAAGCTAAACGTCTGAATTGAGTCCAGGGTGCTCTTTACCATTTGGATGAAATGGATCTCCAAAGAAATTTAAATAGGTGAGTAATGGAATAGTTGATACAGTTAACAACAGTAGTCAGAGTTACAAGTATCAATACTGAACACTTCAAACTGCTTTAAATCAGAATGTGGGATGGTTTTACTTTTGAGCGTTCAGGACTACTAAGTGTTTTGGGTTTCAGTTTTATGTTCTTATCTTTTCGGCGGCCTCTAACACTGCTAACGCTCCCTCCTCACTGAGAATGTTTCCTCTTTTGAATTCAGAGGCTCAGTTTTTTTCCAGGCTCATCTTGAGACTTTGGATCACTTCCTAAGTCTCTTTCTCCACCAATCCCTCTCTGCTCTATAGGGTTCCCTCACTGGCTTTTTCTCTTCTTGCTATTTCAAGGGCCATGCAGAGCTGTTTGAGGAACAGTCTCAGGGTGAGCACGGATCTGGAAGTCCTGACTTCCTATAGGTATCTGCGGTGAATTTGGATAAAAGGCCAGGTGGAATGGGTCCTGGCAAGCTCTAGGTAGACCTTACTGATGAGGCAGTGGGCAGTGGTGAGAGGGAGGTGTTGGGAATCCCACAACGAGCATGCAGAATTCTGAAAGCATCAGTGACGGTCTCTGATAGAGAATGACTCTGGGGTTGACAGATGATCACGAGTAAGACATGTGTGGCAGAGTTAAAAAGAAAAAAAAATGGTGTTTTCTAAGTTGGGTATTCCTCGGAGGGAGTATATAGAGTAAGAGGTAAGAGCAAGGATAAAACGCTGGGGAAAGGAAAAGAGGAGCCAGAAAGGGTGGTGACATCGAGACGCCTAAAGGCAGGAAGGAGTATTGCTGAAAACACACACGGATTTCAAGAAGTGAGGGTGCCAGCTCTTCACAGAGAAGCCAAAACTGAGAGAATTGCTACTTGGCTTCATAAGATGAAAGCTATTGAGACCTTTCAAATATAGCTAAAAATACCAATTAAATATAATTTATAGGAGATAATGTATTCATACCTGATCTCCCCATTCATTAATCACAGGCATATTAATATCATCAATAAATACAGTCATTTTTCTGCCTCCTGGAGGCCCGTATGTGCTTCCCATTCGCTTATCCACGTAGCTCTCCATTGTTCTCTAGAGAAGAGTAAATGTTTGTCTTAAGTGTTAAGATTTCCACCCATATTCCTAGAAACGATGAGCCTGTTTTTCAGAGTAGAACTTATTTAACATGCATAAATATGTTTATTAAAATCGACATTGTAAGATTGCAAAAAAAAAATAGGTCATTAGAATGTGAATCATGAATTTTATACAAAAAGTTCAGCTTCAGCCTCAATATTAGGTCAAAATCTGCTGTCTGGACTTGGCCTAGGAAAGCTAATAGCTGAACGCCAAGTGCAGCCCCACTTCCTATACACACACACACACACACACACACACACACACACACGCACGCACCAGATTTTATATTCATACACATTTTACCGCAACCAGCACTCAAAAAATTTAAAATGTTGATTACCTCAGCAAATGATGGGTTTTACCTGAAACATTATGGGTTCTGTGGCAGATGAAAAGTTCAGACTTTTGGATAACTGTACTTCAGGATCGTATTTTTTCAAATAGGCCTTAATCATTACAGTTTTTGCAGTTCCCTGCTCTCCTGTAAGCAAAACGGCCTGCAATAATCAGATAATCATGATTAAAGGGGTTGTAACCCATTCAGCTTTAAATACCTTATGGTTCTGGAAACTTTTTTTTTTCCATTGTAATAGTTAATACAACTAATTTTAATTACTTTTTAGGATTAGACCCACATCAAAATAAATCCTAAAAATAAATAATCAATCAATTCTAGTTCAAATAAAGATTTTAATATAAAATGTGTACTGTTAGCTATGCTGGAAGAAGGTATGGGTAAATAGTCATGTGACCATGGGAGTAGCAAGGGACTCTGTGAGCAGACACCCACTTCCCTTGCAAGCTAGACGTCAGCAGTTCAGGGGATAATGAATTAAAGTGTGTCCTGGGGTTCATTTCCCAAATGTGCTTCCCTTTAATGGCACTACCTCTAGCCCCTTGTGTTGGAATTTGGTTTTTCTATCTGTAGCGCATGAAAAGACATGTGTTTTGTATAGGTTTGTGATCAGCTAGGAGACTATCAAATCGAACTTACTTTCTGTTGTTTTGCAATGGTGTCTATCAAAAAATTCGTTCTAACATTGTCAACATTTGGAACCAAAATAGATGAATATTCTGGAATACTGTCAGTTGGATAATAATATGGCTGAAGCTTCTTATTCCAGTGTTCCCAATCTCCTATACAGTAAGTAAAAATTCATCTTAATTCATCAAAAACTGCATTCTTTGAAAGTTATCTCAAAATATAAAAATGCAAATACTATAAGCAGGCAACAGAATCATAGGAACATTTAAAACATTTTCCAAAAATATGTTAACATAGCGGCTTATCTAATATGTATGGCATTTGATCATTTAAATCTGTTATGCCTCTTTTATAAAGTCAGTTTTTAAACTTCTAAATCATTCATCTAAGAGATCTGGCCAAAAATGGAATTAGGATTGGTTAGTGGTAAACACCAATGAGATATTTGGTATCTAGTAGGAAACCCACATCAATTGAGATTATGCTGAATGAAATAGAGTCAATTATCATATGGTTTCACTTACTTGTGGAGCATAAGGAGTAACATGGAGGACATTAGAAGAAGGAAAGGAAAAGTGAATTGGGGAAATCAGAGGGGGAGACAAACCATGAGATACTGGACTCTGAGAAACAAACTGAGGGTTTTGGAGGGGAGGGGGTAGGGCCTTGAGTGAGCCTGGTGGTGGGTCCTAAGGAGGACACAAATTGCATGGAGCACTGGGTGTGGTGCATAAACAATGAATCTTGGAACACTGAAAAAATAAAATTAAATGAGAAAAAAAAAAGGATGAGAAACACCAAAAGGGGTAACTGATTAGTGGACATAGAATGTTTGTCATGGAAAATGGGGAAAATAAATCTAGCTCTAAACCTACTTAATAAAGTACTCAGGCTCCTGACTACTAATTTATTAACTGATTTTATATAACTAGTAATTTACTGGCTGATGTTATTGGCATGATAATTATTATTACCACATTTCATCATTTCTAAAAATTATTTATATTTTAGCATATCTGGAATGTGCCTTACAACGTAGGAGGCTTGCAATCACTATTGGTTAGGCCAGCTTGGTCAGATTCGCTAATATTGCTACCATTTAAATTAGATTACTTGCATTGTTGGTATTGCTTTGTTCATTTTGACTGGCATTTTAAATGTCTCCAGAAATACTATACTACGATTCAGGATTGTACCAAAAAAAGGTGCTGTGTACACAGAGTGCACAAAAACAGAGCAGGGGAGCACACATTTGAGTGTAGCAAAGAAAATATTCAACACTAGAGGAATGACCTCAATTTCAAATTTCCTTGCAAAATATCAAGTCATATGTTAAGTGTATGTTTAACTCTCAAGGAACTGAGAAATTATTTTCCAAAGTGGTTATACCATCGTATACTATATGAGAGCCCCAGTTGTTCCACGTTCTGCCAGTATTTGGTAGAACTAATCTTTTCATTTTAGTCACTCTGATGGCTGTGTAATGATATTATAGTTTCAATTTGCATTTCCTTGATAACCAATGATGTGGAATATCTTTTCTTGTGCCTTTTTCACTATTTATAGGTCTTTTTTGGTGACGCATGTATTGAAATCTATTGCCCATTTTAAAAAATTTGGGTTGGCTGTCTAC
Source organism: Meles meles (assembly GCF_922984935.1). Classification (NCBI taxonomy): domain Eukaryota; kingdom Metazoa; phylum Chordata; class Mammalia; order Carnivora; family Mustelidae; genus Meles; species Meles meles. The sequence continues at coordinate 87,568,422 of NC_060070.1, read as the reverse complement.
CCATTATTATAGAATTAAAAGAGCCTTTATGCATTCTGTATTAAATTATTTTATCAGATGTATATTTCTCTTTTTTTTAATATTTTATTTATTTTTTGACAGAGAGAGAGAGATCACAAGTAGGCAGAGAGGCAGGCAGAGAGGAGGGGGAAGCAAGCTCCCTGCTGAGCGGAGAGTCCAATGTGGGACTCGATCCCAGGACCCTGATATCATGATCTGAGCCGAAGGCAGCGGCTTAACCCACTGAGCCACCTAGGCACCCTCAGATGTATATTTCTATTACATTTCTTATTTTAATTACAATACAGTTAACATAAAGTGTTGTATTAGTTTCAGGTATACAATATAGTGATTCAACACTTCCATACACACCACCCAGTGTTCATCACAAGTGTCCTCCTTAATCCCCATCACCTATTATACCCACCCCCTCCCCCACCACCTCCCCTCTGGCCACCATCAGTTTGTTCTCCAGAGTTAAAGTCTGTTTCTTTAAAAAAAAAAAAAAAGTCTGTTTCTTGCTTTGTCTTTTGGACATCCTTTGTCTTATTCCTGACCTTAGGGAAAAAGCTCTTGGTTTTTCTCCATTAAGAATGGTGTTCACTGTGGGTTTTTCATACATGGTTTTTAGTATGTTGTGTTATGTTCCCCCTAGACCTACTTTGTTGAAAGTTTTTATCATGAGTGGATGTTGTACCCTGCCAAATGTCTTTTTGTATCTGCATCTGTTGTAATTATCATATGGTTTTTATCCTTCTTTCCTCAGTGTAAAGTATCATGTTGACTGATTTTTCCATATTGAACCACCCTTGCATCCTGGGACTAAATATCATTTGATTGTCTTGTGTAATTTTTTAATGTATTGTTGGGTTCAGTTTGCTAGTATTTTGTTGAGGATTTTTGCATCTATTTTCATCAGAGATATTGCCTTATAGTTCTCTTTTTTTGTGGTATCTTTATCTGGTTTTAGTTTTAGGGTGATCCTGACCTCATAGAATGAATATGGAAATTTTCCTTCCTCTTCTACTTTTTGAAATAGTTTGAGAAAAAAAAAGTATCAACTCTTCTTTAAATGTTTGATAGAATTCGCCTATGAAGCTGTCTGGACCTGGACTTTTGTCTGTTGAGAATTTTTTTTATTACTGATTGAATTTCACTGCTGGTAATTGGTCTGTTTAAATTTTTTCTTTCCGGGTGCCTGGGTGTCCCAGTTAAGCGACTGCCTTTGGCTCAGTTCATCATCCCAGAGTCTCGCATCGGGCTCCCAGCTCCGCAGGGAGTCTCCCTCTGCCTGTGACCTTCTCCCTTCTCATTCTTTCTGCTGGTTTGGGGTTTCATTTATTCTTTTTCTATCTTCTTTAGGCATAAGGTCAGGCTGTTTCTTTGAGATTTTTCTTGCTTCTTGAGATATTGCTACAAACTTCCCTCTTAGAACTGCTTTTGCTACATCCCAAAGATTTTGGACCACTGTGCTTTCATTTTCATTTGTTTCCATGTAATTTTTCATTTCTTCTTTGATTTCTTGATTGACCTATTCATTGTTTTTTTTTTAAATTTTATTTATTTATTTGACAGACAGAGATCACAAGGAGGCAGAGAGGCAGGCAGAGAGAGAGAGAGAGGAGGAAGCAGGCTCCCTGCAGAGCAGAGAGCCCAATGCGGGGCTCGATCCCAGAACCCTGAGATCACGACCTGAGCTGAAAGCAGAGGCTTTAACCCACTGAGCCACCCAGGCGCCCCGACCTATTCATTGTTAATAGCATGTTATTTAACCTCCATGTATTTATGCTCTTTCCAGATTTTTTTCTTGTGAATTCTAGTTTCATAGGATTGTGGTTTAAAAAAGATGGTTGGTATGACTTCAATCTTCTTGAATTTGTTGAGGCAGTTTGTAGGCTAATATGTGACCTTTTCTGGAGACTGTTCCATGTGCACTTGAAAAGAATGTGTCTTCTGCTATTTTAGGATGGAGTGTTCTGATTACATCTGTTAAATCTCCCTGGTCCATTGTGTCATTTAGTGCCACTGTATCTTCATTGATTTTCTCTTTGATGATCTATCCATTGATGTGGGGTATTGTTATCCCCTACTATGACTGTAGGGGAATTATTACTATATTATTATAGATAAGTTCCTTTATGTTTGTTACTAACTGTTTTTATGTATTTGGGTGCTTCCATCTTGGGTGAATAAATATTTATAATTGTTTTATCTTCTTATTGAATTGTCCTTTTATTGTTACTATAGTTGCAGGCATAAATATTTACAATGGTTAGATCTTTTTGATGGACAGGCCCCTTAATTATGATATAATGCTCTTCTGCATCTCTTGTGACAGTTTTTGGTTTAAAATCTAATTTGTCGGGGTGCCTGGGTGGCTCAGTGGGTTGAAGCCTCTGCCTTCGGCTCAGGTCATGGTCCCAGGGTCCTGGGATCGAGCCCCACATCCGGCTCTCTGCTCCGCAGGGAGCCTGCTTCCTCCTCTCTCTGCCTGCCTCTCTGCCTACTTGTGATCTCCCTACTTGTGATCTCTCTCTGTCTGTCAAATAAATAAATAAAATCTTTAAAAAAAAATAAAATAAAATCTAATTTGTCTGATATAAGTATGGCCATCCCAGCTTTCTTTTGATGTTCATTAGCATGATAGATGGTTCTCCACCCCCTCACTTTCAATCTGCTGGTGTCCTTAGGTCTAAAATGAGTCTCTTGTGGGCAGCATATAGATAGTTCTTGTATCCACTCTGTTACCCTATGTCTTTTAATTGGAACATTTAGTCCATTTACATTCAAAGTTATTACTGATATATATGTATTTATTTATTACCCCTTTTTTACTTGTTTCGTGGTTGTTTTTGTGGTTTTCTCTGATCCTTTCTTTTTTTTCATGATTTGTTGGCTTTCTTTAATGATATATTTGGACTTCTTTCTTTTTATTCTTTCCACATCTATCACTGGATTTTGATTTATGGTTACCATTAGGTTTGTACATAACATCTTCTGCATATAGCAATCAATATTAAGTTGACAGTTGCTTAAGTTTTGGATGCTATTTTGAATAGTATATTAAAATTTCAATTTCTAAGTGTTCACTGTGAGTATATAGAAATACAGTTTATTGTTATATATTGTCCTTTTATCCTATGACCTTGCTAAACTTATTTACTGGTTCTAATAACTTTTCTGAGGATTGTATATGGATGGTCACATCATCTACAAATAAAGAGAGATATGCTTGTTCTTTTCCAATCTGTAGATATTTTATATATTTATTTTTGTGTTTATTTATTTATTGCCTTATTGCACTGACTAGGACCTCTAGTACAACGTTGAATAGCAATGGTGAGAAAGAACATCCTTGTCCTGTTCCTGATCTTGGGACAGAAGTATCCAGTCTTTCACCATTCAGTATAATGTTAGCCTTTTTGTAGATGCTCTTTTTCCAAATGGTGGTTTCTATCTCTAGTTTATTGAGAGTTTCATCATAAAAGGGTGTTAAATTTTGTCAGATGCTTTTTCTGTATCTATTTAGAGGACTGATGGCTTGTTTGTGTTTTAGTCTGTTAATGAGATGAATTATATTGATTGTTTTTTGAATGTTAACCTAACCTTCCATTCATAGAATAAATGCTTACTTGGATTTAACCTGTTAAATTTTTACTAAGAAATATGTGTCCAGGCATCTGGCTGGCTCAGTCAGTAAAACATGCAACTCTTGATCTCAGGTCTGAGCTCAAGTCCCACATTGGGTGTGGAGTCTACTTAAAATAGTATTTTAAAAATTAAAAAAAAAAAAGAAACCTGTGTCAATACTCCAAAGAGATAATGGTCTATACTCTATTTTTCTTGAAATGTATTTCTCTGGTTTTGTTATCAGGATAACATTGTCCTTATAAAATGGTCTGGGTGTTTCTTCCTTACATTTTATATGTTTCAGAAGCATTTCTGTAAAATTGGCATTATTTCTTACTTAGCTATTTGGTAAATTCACCAGTAAAGCCATCTGGGCCTGGAGTTTTCTTTGTAGAAAGGTTTTTAATTATACGTTTTTTAAAGTGAATATAAGGATATGTAGGATATCTATTTCTTCTTGATGAGATTTAATAGCTTGTCTCTTTCAAAGAATTTGCCTATTTCATCTACATTGTCAAGGGTACTTTCATAACATTGTTCCTAGTATTCACTTCTTATTTTTTAATGTCCACAGGGCCTGTAGTGATATTCCCTCTTTCATTCTGGACAGTGGTAATTTATGCCTTCTCTTTTACTTACCTTGGTATCTCTGGTAATAGATTTATCAATACTATTGATCTTTTCAAAGAACCTTCTTTTGATTGGCTTTGGATCATAACAGAATTCATATCTAGGTCCAAGTTTGCATTTCATTGTTATTTGCATTTTGAATTAGAGCTCCTTTTTATGATCCCAAATCTTTAATAACATGTAATTACAGGTAGAATTACTGGTCATTCTGATTAAAGATGGCCGGCCAAAATAATTCACTTGCCTCAGTCTCTCTTTTTTTTTTTTTTTTAAAGATTTTATTTATTTATTTGACAGAGAGAGAGAGATCACAAGTAGGCTGGGGTGGGGGAAGCAGGCTCCCTGCTGAGCAGAGAAACCAATTCGGGGCTCCATCCCAGGACTCTGAGATCATGACCTGAGCTGAAGCCAGAGGCTTAACCCACTGAGTCACCCAGGTGCCCCTTGCCTCAGTCTCTTTAAAAAGCCTTCTAAAACACAGACTTTCACTTAATCTCTATTTTTCAGTATGATTCTTCTATTCTCACATGTGTCCAGTGTCCTCCAAATCTAGGCAACTCTGTGTTTCATCCTCCCCCAAAACTAATTCTTCCATCTTCAACCAGTGTGAGGTGGATGCAGGTCTCTAGCCATGTGACTTTGGAAAGAAGACCTGGAGGTCTGTGTCTTAAACAGACTTACAAGCAGCCTGCTGGTTTTTACCTCTTTCCAATTCTCAAGCCCTTTGAAGGTTTTGTGGCATACACTACATTTCTTCTCAACTCTTTCCACTGTCAGTTTAGGACTTACCTTGGCCAGCGTGCTAAAGCAAGTATCCCTTACCTTTCTGCCTTCTTGCTTTCAAAATGCTGTTATTGCTGTCTACTCTCTTGTTCTTTAGAGTTTATGCATTAAAACAAAAAACAAGTGCTCTTGCTATTTGGAGGTCTTAGGAAGAATTAGAGGTAAATACAGTTTTTAGGAATCATGTTTTATCTTCTCTGGAGCTTAGAAGAATTGAGAGCTATACTCTGGGTAAAGGGCACGGAATTTAAGGGCATTTCTCTCAGAGACAGGGAAGCTGAACCCTGCCACAGACAGGAGGCTGGAGGCTGAGGTCACAGCACTGGACTTTGCCAAGTCCTACATGTAAGTCCTACATGTAAGTAAGACGCCATGGGCTTGGTTCATTCTCTAACTATTCTGACATTTCCAACAGGAAAGTTGTAGGATCGATCTGTTATTGCATCATGAAGAATTTATGTTCTCTATACTGCTGCCCTTTCTTCTTCAAGCATCAGAAAGTACATGATGTAAGGGGCACCTGGGTGGCTTAGTGGGTTGAGTCTCTGCCTTTGGCTCAGGTCATGATCTCAGGGTCCTGGGATTGAGCCCCGCATTGGGCTCTCTGCTCAGTAGGGGGATTGCTTCCCCCCACTCTCTCTGCCTGCCTCTCTGCCTACTTATGATCTCTCTCTCTGTCAAATAAATAAATAAAATCTTTAAAAAAAAAAAAAGAAAGTACATGACATAAGAGGTATTGCCAACTTACTTATGCAAGATTTCACTTAGGCCACTCCAAAAATAGGAGAAGCCAAGAGTCTCTTTTCAGTTCCCAACATGGCCAATATGCAAAACTCTACTATTCTTTGCATATATATCTTTTAAAAATGGTATTAGCAATCATCTTACTTATAATTGGCTTAATATTTCCCCATAGAAGAGTCTATGGAAGTTTGTTTTTCTCATTGAAAAAGAGATTATCTCATTTCAGGTATAAGTCACAGTACTTACCATAATCAGTAACATAAAACTCATACATGGTCTGACTAGTGCCTTTGGGTATTTCTGGTAAGTCTAACTTGCTTTCATGATTTCGTAAAAAGGCCTCAAGCTTTTCTCTGCTTTCCAGTTCCAAGAGGGCTCCTAAACTCCACATTAGGCCAAACACAAATAATTTATGAAGATGTTCAACGCATGAAACGCCACCTTCTTCTTTGGAGGGAATTAAACCTTCCAGTAGATTGAGAGACTGCAAATATTTGAATTACAATAAAATGGGTTTTTGTACTCAAGTTTTTGAAATAAAAATGTTTAAATGATAATAAATTTAAAAGAAGGAGAAAAATGGGGAAGAAAACTATATAGCTCTCTAGGTATTTCTTGATCACTGTCCTACCACAAACAGCATTTAGAGAAAGGTCCTTCTGCTTTATTTAAACAGGCTGCATGGACTAGCAGAAAAGATGCCAAAATGGGAATCTGAGGATGTGGTTTCTACCCCACGCTCATGCCACCAACCTCACTGAGCCTCAGTCTCCTGATCTGAAAAACAAATGTCCTAAACTAGATGTTTTCTTTTCTTCTTTCCTTCCTTCCTTTCTTCCTTCACTTTTTTTTAAAGATTACATGTTTTCTAAGGTAGTTTCTGGATCTAAAGTTTAGTTACCCCAAATTTTCTACAACAGAGATTGCATTTCTTTTTCACTCTTTGCAGGGCTCAGCAAATTGTGGCCCCAGGGGTTGGCCACCTGTTTCGCAAATAAAATCTCACTGAGACACAATCACACTCACTCATGTAAGCATTGTGTCTGGCTGCCTTTGCAACAGAGCAGCAGATGTGAGTGGCTGAGACAGGCAGTTGTGCAAACATTTGCCTAAATATTTGCCACCCGCTCATTTAAGGAAAAGTGTGCCAACTCCCATTTGGCATCGGAAAGAAATGTATCTACAGTAGACATCCTCAGTCTTGCAAAACAAAATTAACTCAAGATAAGATTTTTCATTTATATTATGCATTTTAAAGTCATTACTAAATAATTCATTGATTTGGGCCCTTATGTATTACTTCTTATGTAATTATGTATTACTTCTTACCTACCCACCCTCACTGACTGGCGTCCTTTATTAAACTTAGAGAAAACCAAAGTACCAGAATGGATCATGAAAGATCACTTACACCCTAGAAGCAGGGGAGCCCTCATAATCTATAATTAGGTTCTGATTTTTTCCAAAGACTATTAAGGCAAACTGAGTATGAGAGGAAAACACACATACAATGCTAGAAATGACTTGGGAAATTGTTTAAAGCTTTTCTCTGTCTTATATACTCTAAATTTGCGATGCTGAGATTGCCATTCGCATTTTCTTGCTGGTCACCAGCTCTCCTTTGTACTTTTTGGGAGGACTGCCTGCTTTATTTACTCAGTCTAGTGTCATTATTGGGTGCACTTCCTGGGCAGGTTACTAAGCTTGCCAGTGGGAGAAATCGTTCACTCCTCTTCCCCTGCCAACACCCACTCTGGGAAGAGAAAAATCCTAAAACAGATGGCAGTAAAAACATGGATGAACTCTTCCAAAATCTTTCACAGGAATCAAACTTTGCTGGGCCTTCATGGCCATATCACAGAAGCATTTCTATGGATTGTGAGAATTTTCTATTTCAGATGCCTCTAAACTGCGAGGGGGTGCTGGGGAGGGAAGTCTCCAACCTAAATAATGAATGTACACAAACTGTCTTACCTGCATGATATAGTTGCATTCCAGGAGCTGCATTTTGGGATTGAGGTTTAGTTTCATATACGTATATATGTCTTCAAATATTTTATTGTACAGACCGAGGAACACAGTCGCCTCCTGCGCACTGCGCTTCTTCAGCCAAGCCTGCGGCAAAGAAACAGAACCTCAGTTTGCCAAGGAGGCGAAACCCGGGAGGATGCTGAGCACACACGCGCCGGCCCCCTTGTCCCCCACCTGCAGAATCGCCTTCCAGCTGAGCGCGGAGCTGCTGATATAGACCATGCCCATGCGGGAAACCGTGGCTGGAGAAGCGTTCTCAATATTGTGCACCTCGAACAAGAGCTTACAATTGGGGGCCATGGGGATGCGGTCTCCGTTGGCTAGCGTGAGGGTTTTATTGTCATCCAGCACAGAATTTAAGTTCTCGATCCAAATGGCATCCACGGGGCCATCTAAAATGAGGAAAATGTTTTCACCTGTGAATAATTAAAAGGAGGAAAATCACTTTTCATCTACCAAAAATTAAACGTGCTGTTTAACTTTGGGGAGGTGGAGGGTGGGGGGAGGTTGACAAAGGGGAGTGAACGGGTACCTTTTTTAGCTTTTAACGTTTTTCTCCACAGTGCAGAAAAAATCCCATCTGTCCAGTCATTAGTAGCGGTGTCCAGCCTGCCAAACATCTGAGGCGCAGTGATCGCTTTGGGATTCATTCTCATTTCTCTGTGAGGCCTCCCACACTCAGTTAATGCCTTCATCAGGATTGTTATGACAGTTGTCTTCCCAGAACCACTGGGCCCCAGAGTCATCAAACCATGACGGACCAGGGATGTCTCGTACAACTGTGCAGTGAGGCAATCAATTGAAAAATGTAACTAATGAGTCTCTTGCTGATAGTCACAGAAGTAGTGTGCTGAAATTTAAACAGCTTTAAATAGGCTCTTATTAAAGCAACTAGTTCACGATTTAAAAGATGAAAAAAACGCAAAAAAAAAAAGGGAAAAAAGGGTCTATTTTGCTTTGTTAGATGTGGATAGCAAATTAGTGCCACGGTATAAAATAATGATAAGTGATAAAATTATGATAATGTGGAACTTGAATTCCATTTTGGAAGTAATTAATTCAGGATCTCATTTTTTTTTTTTCCCTTCTCAAACTACTCTTCTTTGTGGTTTGGGGGTTTGTGCGTAGGTTTTTTCCAGGCACAAGCTTTCCCTGCATTCAATGTGATGACGCCGTCCCCTGCTGGTGGAAAGCAGCAACACAAACCATCGCAGTGAAGACCAGCTTGAGATTGAGGGATTCCCCTGCAAGTGATTTGCTCAGGCAGTGCTCCCGGCAGAAACTAGTAAGGGAATGGGGGACAAGGGACAGGAGAGAGAAGTCAGGCAGTGTGTGATTGAGAACAAAATCCTGTAGAGGGAAACCTTAACACTGATCCTGCGGGACACTCTGGAATGTTCCACCTGGAAGAAGGGGAGGTTGACTTTCCTTCTCCATCATCCAACAGTCTTTAACTAAGGAGAGTTTGGTTTGGGGGTGGGTGGGAAATAAACTTCAGGTACCACCTGCTGTTTGTGCCTGCCAACCAAGTGACCCCAGTCGTCCTGAAGGGAAGGGTGAATGACACAGAAGCAAGGGAGGGGCACATAGGGTAAAGGAGATTCAAGAAGACAAGCTAAGAACTGGACAATATCTGTTAGAACATCCTCTCTATTGTTTTCTTGATGAAAATAAGAAGTCAAAAGCTCACAGCTGATCAGAGCCAGAATTTAAGTTATTCTCCCAACATTTTAGAGAGAAATGTATTACTGCTGTAACCCATAGCTTAAAAGCAGCAGAGACTCATTCCACCACATTATATTCAAGAGTAACACTACTGACACCGAGTAACACTATCATATTCCGGTTCCCTACCCACTGGGATGATTACAACTTTAGTACTCAATATACTGTATGCATATCACATAGACATTTTCTGAAAAATTTCCCAGAAATGTTAAAAAAGGGTTTAATGGTTTTCCAACCCATGGATAATGAAAAATGTCTAAACTGTTCCTCATATCCTTCCCTGAGAAAATTGGACTTACGCTTCTTATAATCTGGCAAGAACAGTAAGTTAAAATAAGAATTGTTAATTTTTTTCAAAGTCAGTGTTTAACACTCCACAATTTCAGCTCCCTCATTTCGAAACCTGGAAAATACCCCTGAAACATCAGGCCCATAGAGATTTAATCCTGCCTCTCTTCCAACCCTTCTTGACTCAGCTGATGAACTGTAGGGTGTTGTCACAAGGATGAAACGTGATGAACAAAAAGACACCAAGAGACACAGGCAAGAGATGCAAATCTTAGGGGATGTAAACTTGCCCACACACAGACTAAAAGCACAGTATCATTCTCAGATTCCTTGGGCCCCAAGCCCATGAAGACACCCGGCTATGGGGATCCTGCCAGCTGGACACAAGCAGCCAGCAGGGTCATTCCATCTCCCCAGCTTTTTATAACCTACAATCCCCTCCCAACTGTCCTTGAGATTCTGGTTACCACCCAACCTTCTCCCCAGGCATAGCTAACCTCAGTAAATTATCGCTTGCTGATTGCAAGGTGGAGCCGGGGTGAATCCCCACTCTCTCTCGGACCTACCCATCCTCCTGAGGACTCTGCTTGTCAGGATGTGTTTTAATTTATTTTCAACATCCACATTAAGTAAGACGAATCTCCCAAGTTCTTCCCTTCAACTGCCCATTTTTAACAACACACGCTTATCACTACCCTGATAAGAGATTAAAGTGTCTTTACCTGCACAAGTTTGAGATTCCAGGGTGGGTGGTTAATCAAACCTTCTATCTGAACCTGGTTGGCTACCGCAGCCTGCAGCTCCACGTGGGTACTACTGTCTAGCTGTAATCCTGGAAACAGGTCATTGATTAAGCTGAGGAACAGGGGTTCATCTTCATCAACCTGAGATGGCAGAGAATGAATACAAGCTTCTTCAGTCCACAAGTAATTATGGGCCAGCAGGGAAGCTCAGGGCACTTATCACTGGATGCCCAGAAAATCATGGACTAGTTCTCCTGACCAGACTTGCATCCTCTAGAACCGACTCCCAACCACCACCACCAAATCCACATTACCTAGACCATGGTAGCCAGAGCCCCTTGGCATTGAACGTATTCTACAATCTACTGCTTCAAGGTTTGATCTCATTACCCTACGAATGCTGTGCTTCCCACAAACAGCTGTAGGTGTTAACTTAAAAACCAACCCCACGAAAATAGAATATTAATATTTCATTGAAATTAGGAAAACATCCATAACCCTACCTGCCTGGATCATCCAACACTGACTGGAAAACTCCATCAGAGCAGTGTCTTGCCTTCCTTGGAAGCTGTAGTTTTGAGTAAACAGACCCTAATCCTCATTTGCTCTGTCTTTAATACCTACATCACCCCATTCCCAACTGCAGACCCCTTTTGATTTCTCCTTATTGTCTGGGACTCCTCTGATGCCTTCTGGAATTCCTGTCTACCAGTTTTAAGAATACTATTACCAAGGGTAGTGCAGTGAGGCGTGCTGGAAGGGGCAGGGAACTTGGCATCAGAAAGTCTCCTGGATTTTTGTTCCAGTTTCTAAACTGACCATGATTGTGGGTGAGTCTTCCAGACTTGGTTTCCTCATAAGTAAAAAGGCAATAAATACACTCGCCATTTGTGTCTCAGCAAGTGGCTGGGAAGTGCAAACAAGACAGTACCCCTGAGAAAGCTTTGTAATAGTAAGGAACTACATGGAGGTCAGCTATTAGCTTCCATAACTAGAACAGGAGCTTCCTGAGAACCATGTCTTCCTCAACCTTGTACTCCCAGGGCACAGACACAATATGTAACCCACATAAGCCCTTGAAAAAACACCACGTGAACCTGTCCTTCAGCTAGTTCAAGGAAGCTGGCTATAATCGTGACAAGCATGAAAGCAGTGAGATAACTATGATATCTTCACAGCGAACTTCCAATGAGCTTTTGGAAAATAGAAATGGTTTTGATGTCTTGGGAGAGACATAGATAGCTAAAATAGGCTTAGACATATTCTGAGAAACCAAAAGTCCCCGTGGTTCTCTGTGAACCCAAAAAACCAGGGATTTTCATGTTTAGAGTTCATGTTACATCATGTAATGGTAGGAGGCTGGACTGAAATTTGAGGGCCAGAGCCCACCGATGAAGCCTATTTTATTGTTCACAGCTGGTAAGAGGATGCATTTCCACCCATATTGGGCATACAAGGTCATGGGCTTTTTGCCTTCTGGAAACATGTGGGTAGCTTCACCTATCCATTGTCCCTGTAACCATTAATGCTCGCAGCTCAACCCAAGCCAACCCCTACATATCAGCTAAGGAGGGAAAAACCCAGATGACACTATGGAAGGAGAAGGGAATTCGGAGAATACCAGCTTGGAAAGGTTCATGTCTCTCAGTCCTCTCATGACAGTGCTTAGCTCACTGTCTTCTGGTCTGGCTCTTTTTTGAGCTCCAAGTGTCCTCAATACAGATAGAATATTTCTCAACCCAAAGTCGTAATGAACCTAAGATGGGGGGGAGAAAAGGTTGTTTCATTGGACTAAAGGTAGACTCACACCATTTACACATAGGTAGATTTTTTTTTAATGTTATGTTGGTCACTGTACAGTACATCATTAGTGTGTGATGTAGTGTTCCATGATTCATTGTTTGCATATAACACCCAGTGCTCCATGCAATATGTGCCCTCCTTAATACCCATCCCCACAACTCCCTCCCTTCTGAAACCCTCAGTTTATTTCCCAGATTCCATATTCTGGTACGTACACAGTGCTGTTCTGAGGGACTGAGCTGCAAAGTTCTATTAGCTCCAGTCTCTCACCTTTCTTGATTGCAAAATGACCATTCCATTGCGAAGTTCATACTTTATTATTTTTTTTAAGATTTTATTTATTTATTTGAGAGAGAGAGAGAGAGCGAGCATGCGCAAGTGGGAGGAAGGGGCAGAGGGAGAAGAAGTAGGCTCCTTGCTGAGCTGGAAGCCTGATGCGGGGCTCAATTCCAGGACCCTGGGATCATAACCTGAGCCGAAGGCAGACAATGGAGCCACCCAGGTGCCCCATGGGAAGTTCACAGTTTAAATATAATTTCAGAATAATACAGTCTGATATGGTCCATACAGCAAACAGATTTAAATGAGTAACCAACAAATGGAATTAACCAACTCTGTAATTCCATTTCTGTAACATTCTTGGAATAATAAAATTATAGACATGGAGGAAAGATAAGGATTGCCAGGGGTTAGGGATCTGGAAGAAAGGTAGGTGTAGCTATGAAGGGGTAGTGTGAGGAAAGCTTGCAGTGACAGAACAGTCCTGTATGTTGATTGTGGTGGAGGTTACATGAATCTGCACATGTGACATAACTACACAGTACTACACACACACACACACACACACACAAAGTGCATGTACAGTCAGCAAGCTCTTCACAAACTGTGTGAATTGTATTGATGTGGGGTCTCTGGTTTTGTTATTTGTTATTGTACATCGTACAATGTACATTGTACATTTTGTTATTTGTCATTGTATATTGTCATTGTAGTTACAAAATGTTAACACTGGGACCGTGGGTGGCTTAGTCAGTTAAGGGGCCGCTTTCAGGTCAGGTCAAGATCCCAAGGTCCTAGGATCGAGTCCCGTGTGGGGCTTCCCACTCAGTGAGGAGTCAGCTTCTCCCTCCGCCCTTCTCCTCCTGCTAATTTTTTTTTCTCTCTCTCTCATTCAAATAAATAAATGAAATTAAAAAAAAAACAGTCAGCACTGCAGGAAGCATGGTACACAGGACCTCCTGTATATTTCTTTGCACCTTCATTGAGACTCCATAATAATTTCAAACTAAAAAAGGTTTAAAAACTACACACATGGATAAATTAATTATAAATATATTTTAAAAGAGTTTTTTTTAAACTTACTGATTAACATTTATCAAAGTAAAAATGCAAAGTAAAAAAATCAAGTTCTGCAGCTGGGGAAAAATAGATTCAAAAAGTTACCTGTTTGGTAAGTTGCTCTTCACAGAGTTTGTAAAGAACATAAAACTTTTGAGCCAAGATAACATTTTCAAGAAAACCACAGCTTGCAAGTTTAACTCGCATAATGATCTGAAAATTAAGATTGTGAGATTTTTTTTCAACAACATTAGTGAAAAACAAGTAAAGAACGTAAATTATACTACGTTTTTAAATCCTAGTGCTTACCTGTCTGTCAGGAACCATCATAGCAACAGTTCTAAACTGAATTTTTAAGTTTTCTGGTAGTTCCTGGCGCCCAGCATATCCAGGGTTCTAAAAATTAAAATTGTTTTAAAATATTGATATAATTTCCACTTCATGAATGCAAATACATTCAAAATCCTAGTTCATATTCTAAGGTTGTATTGAAAAACATTAGATTCATAATACATCCCTCCTTTCTCAAAAATATGTATTGAATCATCCATATTTTTTAAGGTCATATCACTCCCTGCTACATATTTCCATTTTCATTATACTAACAAAGTGATATATACACATACCACTTTACATAGCAAAATTAAGCATCCATGTATCTGTTGGTTAAGAAAATAGAAAAGAAAGATGCATAAATACCAGGATCATTATGGTCTAAAATAGGTCACTGAAAGAAAGAGAAAACTCGGGATTTTATACTGATCATTACATAGGTAATTCTTTGTTTTATCTTTTCCATTATTCTTTGCAGTCAGAATGATAAACTTCTCTGGCTAACCATTTAAAAAAAAAAAAAAACCACAGGGGTGAGGGGAAATAAAGATGGGAATGATGGGAAAAATAGTAGAAAGGACAAAAGTAGAAGTGGAAAGGGAGCTAAGGACTCACAAGTATCAATAGGTTGAGGATAGGCAAGATCCAAAAGCTCCAAGGGAAAGGTTTGGGGTTCAAAGATTAGTAAGGCAAAGAGGAGTCAGTTATTTTTGGAAACCTTCAGTCCCTGAGCATTTCTTCGGCACTGTCCATGTCAGTGCTGAGAATACAGAAGTGGCTGGTTGCCTCCCATTGCTCCTTCTTTTCTCTTTTCTCAGTCACAGGACCCCAGCCAGTTGCAAACTGGGTGTATCACCACCCAGAATAAAAACTACATTTCCCAGCCTGCCTTGCAGTTGGTGTGATTAACTTTGACACCATGAGATGCAAAGAGGCACACAGTGTCTATGATGCTTGTTTGAAGGGAGTTGATTCAGTTAACTGACTGCAGCAAGATAGATGCTTCTATAGCACCTTGGGTCATAAGGTAAACTGAAGAAGGAAATCATGATGGTGTAGAAACATGGGAGGATCTTAAGAGAATAAATCACTATGCGTTAAGACACTATTTTTCATGTCTCGGTTATTTAGAGCCTAATGCAATATCTAATTGATATTTCCAATATTATTCTTAATCCACAGAGACTGTTATTCTTCTTTTAAATTATTCTACACCATAGTATCACACGATAAATTCATTCATCCCATTACCTAAGTTATAACTATTCACTTCTGGATTATTATTATTTACTCTCAACTGTTTTGCTTAGGTTTGATTACAATAAATCTTATCAGAAAACGTCCTGATTTTGCTTTCTATAATTTATCTTTGTCCACTGAGACACTGAAAATTTAGATTACATGTTATCCTACAATGTAGAGATTTAACTATATAAAGAACATATAAAAACGTGACATGTTTCCCATGTTTCACATTCATCAAAGAGATGAATCTTTGAGGTTTTGAGCCGCTGAGATTTGGGGGTTGTTACTGTAGCTAGCCAGTTGGATACAATACAGAAAACGTTTAGCTTTGCACCTTACACATTACATGTACTCACTAAACAATTGCTAGTATTTTCATTAACCTATTACTATTTTATCTTCTCTCTGGGCTATTTTTAGTACTCAAAAAATCATAGGAAGAGAGAGAATCACTCATGACCTCTGAATAGTCCATCATTTACTAACTAATATATGCTTTCTTTCATTTAAGTCTATAGCAATTAAACTAATCCCATTGTATTTAAAGATCATGTTCTCACCATAGTTAGGAAGATTCCAAATTCTGGATTCAGATCAACACAATCACCATCAGAAAAAATGAACTGTTTTTTTCTCTCTTTTCTTGCTGTCAAAACAATATAAATCTGTTGGGCTGCCACTGATAACACAGGTAATTCAATTCTGTTAAACTCATCAAAACAGCCCCAAGAACCGGATTGCGCAAGACCTGGCAGGAAAAACAGTTGATTTGCAAAGTTTTACTTTGTAATATACCTGCTACCAAGAAGAAGAAGCACTTCTCTAAAATGCTCTCAAACAACTATATATTGAAATACAACTTATATAAAGTGTCAAATCTGGCTGTTTGTAAAGACATATCTAATTCCAGCGACAGAGAGAGGTTTAAGTAATTGTACGTCATCCTGGAAACAAGGAAATTTGTGCACTGCCAAAAGCAAAGGATAGACACGTCATTATGCCCAGGGATGTCTGGTGATGATAAATGTTGATTCAGCTTGGGAGCCCCACTTCCAGTCTGGATGGGGGCTGAAAGAGCCCTTCTGTTTGGGGAAACTGACAAAATGAAACTGACAAAAATGTCTGGGTCAGATCACTCTGTTTCTTTCCTGTTGCAATGAGAGACAGGTGGGGATGCTGGGTGAGACAGAAAATGGTCAAAGGGATATTTATTCCTTAAAAACTCAATACAAAAAAGAAGTATTATGAAGAACATTGCTCCTGTTTTATCTCTAAGGATGAAAACCCTCATTATGTTCAGCTGCATAAAATGGTCTTCTTCCTTTTATGATTGTCCCGCTTTCCCCCAAGTTTTTCTTTTCTTTCTTTTGGTAATTTCCATTATATGGATGTTGGAACTTTTGTATTTATCCCTGTGACCCTCGGGCCTTTCTGGCAAACTTTCCATTTCTCTCTGCAATGTATTTATTCTCTTGGATAGATCATTTAACTCAAAAGAGATTTTTAAATCATTAATTAATTTATTATTCCAGTTGGTATTTTTTCCCTAGCAGCCTGTTTTTCTTTGATCAGTTGTATGTTATGAGTTCTTGAATCCCTCTGAAGCTACTGATTTTACTTACTGTTTTCTCCTGTTTCCTCTATTAATCCATTTAGTTGTCAGTAGGTCTCTTAGCTGTTGGAAGTGCCTCCAGAATTTCTTCAAATATTTTTTGCAACTTTGTTATCTCTGCATATGTGTGTATTGCCTCATCCCAAATGCCAGTTTTTGTTTGCAAGATGCATGTCTACCCCTGGTGATTTGGCGGAAAGAATGGGAGAGGCAGGAGAGCTTCCCTCTGAGTCTGGAGCTTTGTAATCTGACCTCATGCTCTACTTGCCTCTGGAACACAAGCCCCCACCCAAGGTTTATCTTTTTCTTTTTTTTTTTAATTTTTTAAAAAAATTTTATGTTATGTTGGTCACCATACAGTACATCATTAGTTTTTGATGCAGTGTTCCATGATTCATTGTTTGTACATAACACCCAGTGCTCCATGCAATCCGTGCCCTCCTTAATACCCATCACTGGGCTCACCCATTCCCCCCTACCCCCTCTCCTCTAAAACCTTCAATTTGTTTCCCAGAGTCCATAGTCTCTCATGGTTCATCTCCCCCTCTGGTTTCCCCCCTTCATTTTCCCCTTCCTTCTCCTAATGCCCTCCATGCTATTCCTTATGTTCCACAAGTAAGTGAAACCATATGACAATTGACTTCCTCTGCTGGACTTATTTCACTCAGCAAAATCTCCTCCAGTCCCATCCATGTTGATGCCAAAGTTGGGTATTCATCCTTTCTGATGACTGAGTACTATTCTATCATCTGTATGGACTCCATCTTTATCTTTGACAGGACTCGCACTTCTGAGAGCTGACTTACAACTTTTATACAGAGGAAAACTACTGGACATAGCCACGTCCTTTTCTTTTGCTCTGTCATCTGTTATCATTTTAGCACTCTTGAGATTTACTATGTGTTCTAGTCTGCTGCTCACACCCATCCCCAGCCTTTAAGCTAGGAGTCATTTACAGAAGAACCATTCTCTCTGGTTAAGGAAGTGATTCGCAGGGTTCATAAATGGCTTAACAGGCAATTATAAAAAATAACTTCATGAATACCCATGCACCTACCTATCAAACCTTAATAATTTGCTTCACATTTCATTCTAAAGAATAAAATATTAGAACTGCAGTTCAAATCCATATGTTTCTCTTGGATCCACACTCCCTCCTTCTCCAGAGGTAACATGTATCCCAGATTCAATGGTTGTATCCCAAATTCATGCTTTAAAAGACTGCTCCTATGCATGTATTCATGAACACTGTATATTTTGCTTATTCAAGATTTGTATATGTGTATCTATTTACATGTGGCTATCTATAAAATACTGCATATCCCCTCTGAAATTTATTTGCTCCATATTATTTTTCTGAGATTTATCTAAGCTGATACACACAGATATAATTCACTATCTTAAATGTTATACCGTACAGTATTCCATTGCATAAATATGCCAGTTTAAAATTTCAGTCTCCTTTCAAGAGGTATTTGGGTTGCTGCTAATAATTTGCTGTAACAATGTATCAATCTGACTCCTGTCTTCTTACAACGTGTGTGAGGAATGGAAATGCTGGGTCAAAGAGAGCATGTGCATCTTCACATTTACCACCTGCTGCCAGCCTGTTCTCAGAAGCAGCTCTACCAGTCTACACACAGGTAAGATGTATCAATTGTTGTAATTTCTATATATCCTTACCAACAGTGGTTTGGCCAGACTTTTCCATTTCTGCCAATCTGGAAGGAGTGAGATTGGTATCTCATTTTTGCTTTATTTTGGTTTTTTTATCAGAAGAAAATCTTTTTTAATGCTGGGTATTAATTTTTTGTCAGCTATACATGTTAAAATATCTTCTCCCAGTCTATAGCTTGTGTTTTGTTCTCTTTCTTAAGTGGAAAAATATCACACAAAGACTGTGCATTAGGGGTACCTGGGTGGCTCAGTGGATTAATGCCTCTGCCTTCGGCTAGGTTCATGATCCCAGCGTCCTGGGATTGAGCCCCGCATCGGGCTTTCTGCTCAGCAGAGAGCCTGCTTCCCCCCCTCCTCTCTCTGCCTGCTTGTGATCTCTGTCAAATAAATAAATAAAAATCTTTAAAAAAAAGACTGTGCATCATATACATGCAAATATATGTATGTATGACTATGTATTTGTATATATATATTTCAGATGTTATGTACATATATTAAAGTGAGAGATGGATGTGAAATCTCCTGGCATCTATTATAGGAATAGTCTCAAATTGTATTTAAGGGAAGGGCTGCACTATGGAAAAGAGTGGAGGTTCCTCAGAAAGTTGAAAATAGAGCTACTCTATGACCCAGCAATTGCAATACTGGGTATTTAGCCTAACGATATAAATGTAGTGATCCAAAGGGGCATGTGCACCCCAATGTTCATAGCAGCAATGTCTACAATAGCCAAACTATAGAAAGAGCCTAGATGTCCATCAACAGATGAATGGATTAAAAAGATGTGGTATATATACAATGGAATATTATGTACCCAACAAAAAACCTGAAATCTTGACATTTTCAATGACACGGATGGAACTAGAGGGTATTATGCTAAGCAAAATAAGTCAATCAGAGAAAGACAATGATCATACGATCTCACTGATATGAGGAATTTGAAAAACAAGACAGAGGATCATAGGGGAAGGGAGGGAAAAGTGAAACAAGACGAAACCAGAGAGGGAGACAAACCATAACAGACTCTTAAGCTCAGGAAACAAACTGAGGGTTGTTGGAGGGGAGAGGGATAGAAGGGATGGGGTGGTTGGTGATGGAAATTGGGGAGGTTATGTGCTTTGGTGAGCACCATGTATTGTGTAGGACTGATGAATCACAGAGCTGTGCCCCTGATATAAATAATACATTATATGGTCCTCTCAATTGATGCAGAAAAAGCATTTGACAAAATCCAGCATCCGTTCCTAATTAAAATGCTTCAAAGTATAGGGATAGAGGGAACATTCCTCAACTTCATAAAATCTACTTATGAAAGACCCACAGCAAATATCATCCTCAATGGGAAAAAGCTTGCAGCCTTCCATTGAGATCAGGAACACGACAAGGATGCCCACTCTCACCACTATTGTTCAACATAGTATTAGAAGTCCTAGCAACGGCAATCAGACAACAAAGAGAAATAAAAGGTATCCAAATTGGCAAGGAAGAAGTCAAACTCTCTCTCTTCGCAGATGACATGATTCTTTATATGGAAAACCCCAAAGACTCCACCCCCAAACTACTAGAACTCATATAGCAATTCAGTAACGTGGCAGGATACAAAGTCAATGTACAGAAATCAGTGGCTTTCTTATACACTAACAATGAAAATACAGAAAGGGAAATTAGAGAATCGATTCCATTTACTATAGCACCAAGAACCATAAGATACCTGGGAATAAACCTAACCAAAGAGGTAAAGGACCTGTACTTGAGGAACTACAGAACACTCATGAAAGAAACTGAAGAAGACACAAAAAGATGGAAGACTGTTCCATGCTCTTGGATTGGAAGAATAAACATTGTTAAAATGTCTATACTGCCTAGAGCAATCTATACTTTTAATGCCATTCCGATCAAAATTCCACCGGTATTTTTCAAAGAGCTAGAGCAAATAATCCTAAAGTTTGTATGGAATCAGAAGAGACCCCGAATTGCTAATTTAAAAAAAAAAAAAGAAAGAAAGAAAGGGTTGCATGGGTGACTCATGATTTTTATGCAAGGAAGCTCCAGTGCATTTCTCCCCTACTATATCTCCTTTCTTCCCTCCCAGAGGGAGGCACTGCTAGTCTGAACGTGTGACCATCATACTCTTGCTTTTCTTTGCCTTTTTACTATTTCTGTATACATATCTGAATGATACAATTTTTCAGCTTTATCCAATTTTTGAATTTTAAATAAATTTAATCATACTACATGTATTTTTGTGAGACTAGCTTCCTTCACTCTGAATTATATCTGTAAGGCTGCTCTATGTCAACACACCATCTTGTAGTTACTCCTTTTTACTGCTCCATAGCACTGTTACACACAAATCCACATATATATGTTATATTTTTCCTTCCTGGATACATAATATATAAATTATATTCTCCCAATTGATATGTGTATGCATCCACTCCACTGAAGAGGACACTAGAGGTGTTTCCCATTGTTTGTTGTCTATTTTTTTAAGGTTTTATTTATTTATTTGATGGAGAGAAATCACAAGTAGGCAGAGAGAGAGAGGAGGAAGCAGGCCCCCCACCAAGCAGAGAGCCCGATGCGGAACTCGATCCCGGGACCCTGAGATCATGACCTGAGCCAAAGGCAGAGGCTTAACCCACTGAGCCACCCAGGTGCCCTGGTTGTTTGTTGTCTTAAACAATGCTGCAGAGAACATCTACACACAGACCCCAGTGCACGAGTGTTATTTATCTGACTATAGACCAGGAGGTGGGACAGATGAGAATACACATGGTGCTGTTTTTTCCCACACAACTTTTACACTCCTACCGGGAGCTGATGATTGTTTCTGTTATGCTATCCCTTACCAATGGTCAAAATGTCATGCTTAAATTTTTTCAATCTGGTCTGTACAAAATGGAATCACTTTAAGATTTGTAATTCTTCCATTGCTGGTGACATGGTTTCTCTTCATTTGTGAAAAGTCTATTCAAGACTTTTTTTCTGTTTTCTTTCACTCATTCATGGGCATTAGTCATATATTTGGGATCTTAATCCTTTGTAGGTAACATAGGTTGCTAATGCCTTTCCAAATTTCTGGCATGGCTTTTCTCCCTCTGGTATCCACCAATAAAGAGAAGTTTCTGATTGAGGATAAGCAATTTGTCAGTCTTTCCTTTATGGCTTATGATTTTTGTATTAAGGATATTTTCATTTATTACCTTCTAAAAACTGTATGGTTTTTGCCCACCACATTCAGGTATTTCACCCCAGAACTGATTTTATATATGGTGTAGGCATCCAATTTTTATGTGTGTAGGGATCTGATTTCCATTGTTAAATATTAATCATCTCTTGTCGCAGAATGATTTATAGTAAAGTCTATCTCTTCATCACTGATTTACAACACCACCTTTGCCATATGTCAAATGTCCTTGGCCCATTTTTTGCATTCTCTATTATATTCCACTGGTCCATTTATCAATCCCCACACCAATACCACCATCTCTAAATTCTGTCCTAAATGATATCTTTCATTTCAATGGGATTTAATGCAGGAAGGGAAGCCACATGTGTCATGGGTTTGCTGTCTTGATCTTATCCCCTCCACCACCGTTTCAGGCAATAATAAATTGATTCTATTTTCGCAATCCAATACACATTCAACTCATGGACTAGAATGCCAGCAATAGCATTGAACCATATGAAATTGATGACATCCAGCCATTTTTGATGCAGAAAAACAGCAATATCATATGCACCAACCTATACTCATTTTGGTGAGGTGGAATAATATCCTTTTAGGCTCATATCAGAAAATAATGCTAAAGAGCAATAAAAAAATACATTCAACAACAGTGATTTAACAGTGTTTGACACTTGCCTTTAAAAATCCGTCCCAGCCCTCGGAAATCCATTTGATCTGAGCAGTTAAACACGACCACATATTTCCCCAAACATCTTCCCATGTCTTTCGTAGTTTCTGTTTTGCCAGTGCCTGCAGGTCCTGCTGGAGCACCTCCCATGTTCATTCCCAAAGCCTGCGCTAAGGTGATATAGCATCTGCAAACAGGAATCAGAGAAATCACCGGGAGTGGCGGGGGGGGAGCTTATTACTGCCCTAGCGCACCAGCCAAAGTCAGATGTGACTGGAATGGGCCTGTTCATTTGAAAATTCGAGCTGCTCACATAAAAGAGGCTGGAGCACTTGATATTCCCTAGAAGCAGTACAGTGATTGCAAACATTTCTTGGGACAAGCTTTCTAAACTCCTCAACCCTGACTTAAAACCTTCAGGGCTTCCCTCCTGTGTGGTCAGGATAAATCACAAGTCAGAGAACCAAATAAGCCATCGTATGCTGGCAGATGGTGAACAACTGGCTCTCCAGGTAATCAATCAATCAATCAATCAATCAATCTTATTTTCATGTTTGCCAATTGCAGAGGTATAAATATTTCCACCAGGTCCACAAAAGGCTACCGATGTGATTTCACAAAACTGGGAAGAGATGCATACTGCTGACTCTCAAAGGCTGGTACAAGGGCACTTGGGTAGCTCAGTTGGGTAAGCGACTGCCTTTGGCTCTGGCCATGATCCTGGAGTCCCAGGATCGAGCCCTACCTTGGGCTACTTGCTCAGTGGGGAGTCTGATTCTCCCTCTGACCCTCCCCCATCTTGTGTTCTCTCTCTCCCAAGTAAATAAATAAAATCTTTAAATTAAAAAAAAAAAAAAAAAGCTGGTATGGTCAACTCCAGGACGCCACTGCAAATAAATCATTTCACTATGAAATGTTTCACTCATTGAGGTAAGTAAAAAAAAAAATAACATAATGAATCTTCTTGTATCCATGATCCAGCTTAAGTTACGTTTGTTTCAGAGCCAAGTAAAACTTAGTGAAGATTCCTGAGATATGAAGCTTTATATGTAAACCTCAGTGGAAGAGGAAACACATTGACAAGTTTATGTTATGATAGCACTGGGCATACAGAAGGAGGTTGGATGAATGGAGAGACTAAAGACATAATCTGCACCATAATTTTACCTGCAGACAACTCTATTTAAAGTAACAAAAGGATTAATTATTCTGTGACCCAATTTAAGTCAATTCTACAAACACTTACTGAGCATCTTCTATGTATAACATATTGAACTGGTTGCCATGGGATATGCAGAGATGAGAAAGGACCAGTTCTGTCTGATGTCACATGCTGGAAAGAACTGTGAGGAGATCAGCCATTGACTGATTATTCATACCTTGCCAAGAAACTTCCTTTTAGGTATCCATTTCTACATTTGGAAAACCAGGAGACTAAATCAGATCATCTCCAAGGTCCCTTCCTTCTTTGTAATTCTAACAAGTTCCTTTTTTGTTGCTGGAGATATTTTTCCATCTTGTAATCTAAAATTCATTACTGTATTATTCACAGTCAATGTTCAAACTTGCTTTCATTCTTTTATCTTTTTCTGCTTTACAAAAATGTAATGCACATGTACATTTAAGTAATAACCTTGGTTATATCACTGTTAGACTGACTTTGATGAGCTAGCATAGACCTAACACAACAGCAATATGCCTTTGTTAATATTTCAAATGCAATTTGTAAGCAATGTTAAGAAGATCATTTATTACAAAATGGAATAACAAAAACAGAGTGTCTTACCTATCTGTTAAGGGAGTGATGACAAGACGATCAGTGCATCCCAGAAATTCATTCTGGTAAATAAAATCCACATCTGTAATAGACACCACAGTTTGATCCAAATCTTCCTTAAAATAAAATCTACTCTGTTTCAGCCATTCAAAGTCAGTAACTGATCTGATATGCATTTTTACCTTAAAACATGAAATGCAAAGAGATTACATACTGAATTGCAATAGCATAAAACACAAGCATATGGGCAGTTTTTATCCTCATTTGTGAACTGATTTTCATTTATCTAACATATATTTATTAAGTCCCTTCTTGGGCCTGACACTGTGCTGGGTGAACACAGACAGGCTTTGTTCCTGCCTTCTGGAACTGACAAAAGAAGGCAAAAGACAAACAGATAAGCAAGTAATTGCAAAAAATTATGAAAAGAAATTCAGGGTTCATGGAAATATGTAGCAAGAGGACCTAACGTAGTCTGGGGGTCCTGAAAGGGATATTCAAACTAAACCCTGAAAAAAATGGTAGGAATTACCCAGGGAAACAAAACTGAAAGAAAAAAAAAATAAGTAAATTTTTTAAAAAAGGGTAAAATGTCCCAGGCGAAGACTCAGAAGATCTGGCTGCATATTCGGGAATGTGAAAGAAGTTCAGTACAGCTGAGACATCTGGGATTCTAGAGAAAGAGAGATTTGGGGCTTCACAAGACATGGAAACAGAGCTGAACAGTGTTCTCAGGGCAAAAGGAAGCCACCAAAGGGATCAGCAGGGAGATGTATGGTCAATTACACACACACATGCCTTCGTACAGCAGCACTGTGGCCAAACCCACCAATCTGCCATTTCATCAGCATACACCTATGAGCAAGAGGTCCAGGGCTCCCACAGCCATGTATACAAGAGTGAGAAACCAGGGAAGTGCATTTAGGAACAAAATGCCACCAAAACCACATTCTCAGGTACTTCATGATTTTCCATGGGCGACCTTGGAGAAAATTTGGTCCTGCCCACTTAGGTGCATCAACAGGGGCAAGTGGCAAAGGAAGTACCAGGTGGTGGGTGATAGGGAGGGCACGTACTGCATGGAGCACTGGGTGTGGTACAAAAACAATGAATACTGTTATGCCGAAAAGAAATAAAAAAAAAATTAAGAAAAAAAAGTGGCAAAGGATCCCCCTTCACTGTTCTTAAATTCAATCTCACTTCCGGTCATTCAACTGACCTCTGGTAACCCTGCCATGTTCCAGTCTCCACCTAATCAAGTCTCCATGCAATGAAAAGTCTCGCTTTTTGTCATCATCGTTTGTCTATGGTCTTGCTTCCCCCTGCACTTAGGAATTCTGGCTTCTCGGCTAAATCACATTTTGCATTCATCACCTTAAAGAACAGCTTTCAGGTGACACAATCCAGTGTCTCCCCCGGGGACTCCTTCCCTCACATGGGACCTGCAGCCACGGAGATACTGTCAACTAGCTCCTCTCAACAATCCATTAAGTTGGTGAGGAGAAGGTGGAAGTTGAAGAAAAAATAATAGCTAATACTGATTGAGTTCTTACCGTGTATCACGCTGTTCTAAGCATTGCACATGGAAAAATAAAATGCAAATATGCCAGCCATGAGATCTCATCTCAGTTGGGATGCAGAGAGACCATGAGTTCAATAGTAATTAAGACAAAAAGAATACAGTTACGGGGTTTTAATTGTGTATAGGGTTTTCTTTTTAAAAATCCATTCTGAATGTAAAGTAAGGCTTTGTTCAGTACTTTGATTTAAAAGAAATTTCTTCCATGGTATTTCAGCTTTAAGAGTCAGCAAGAGGGGGTGCCTAGGTGGCTCAGTCAGTTGAACATTTGCCTTGGGCTCAGGTCACGATCTCAGGGTCCTACAACTAAGCCCCACATAGGGCTCCTTGCTCAGTGGGGAGTTGCTTCTCCCTCTCCCTCTGCCTGCTGCTCTGCCTGCTTGTATTCTCTCTCTCTGTCAAATAAATCAATAAAATCTTAAAAAAAAAAGTAAATAAGAGAGGTTAGCCGCATGCTCTTCACAGATACAGTAATGGATTTCACAGGAGTTTCTTGAGGTGGACTTCAAAGAAAGCCAACGTATGACAGTAACTGCAATTTACTGAAAGCAACTCTGTAGATGGCCAAAGAACTATGGTCTGAGTATGCAGCTCAGTATGACTGGCTTGATCAGAAGATCCAGAGATAAATCCTAGAGCAGTGTTTCCTCAAATTAACCTGCATTTATGAATCACCTGGGAATCCTGAAATGCAGATTCTCATTCAGTGGGGGATGGGGTGGAGGAGAGGACGGGAGATTCTGCTTTTCTAACCAGCTCCCCGGAGATGCTAACGCAACTGGTTGGCATATAATAATATTTTGAGAAGTGAGGCTCTAGATTCCAGGAGAATAAATGGACTGCATATCCTTCAACCTTCCATAAATATGAACTTATCTGATAGAACTCCTTTTCTTAAAGATTTTATTTATTCATGAGAGAGAGAGAGAGAACAAGCAGGGGGAGAGGGAGAAGCAGACTCCTCACTTAGCAGAGAGCCCAATGCAGGCTCAATCCCAGGACCCCAGGATCACGACCTGAGCCAAAGGCAGATGCCTAACCAACTGAGCCACCCAGGTGCCCTCTTCAGAACCTTTGATACAAGTTTGAAACCAATAGTCTCTGATCGATTATATTCTCTAAAAAAGAGCCCCAGGGTGCATGAATTACATGTCTCTGGTGAAGAAGAGATGCCTTTAAGATGAATCAAATCAAATCAAATCAAGCAATGGTAGTTAAAGACAAAGATAGTCAAATGGGTGTTTAGCAAAGCCTCCTGGGCTCCTACCCAATGATAACCACTGCTTTAGGAGAACTTGGGCTCAAGACTGCTGTTTAGAGCCCTATTTCTGCAGCGAGCTTAAATACCACCCCTCCTACTCTCGCCCTACACAACCTTGTCCAAATCCAGTCCATGATGCCCTGCTCGACACTATCAACTGGGCAAATGTCCACGAGACTTCTCTGAAGCTTGATTCTATTTGATCAAGACTTATTTCTCAATGGAGCAAATAACTCATGACCAATCTTACCTAGACTGTATCATATCCTTGGTGATTTGGTGTAATGGAACAAGTAGTTAGTTCACATCTCATCAGTCGGTTCCATACTTTCAGAATGACATGTGTGAATGTACATATATGGTTGTTTAAACCACCAAACGGAGAGAGTTACAGACATGGTATACATGGAGACAGTTTGGGAAAAGGACCAAGTAGATGGAAGGTTCATATACGTTAGGGCATACATATAATATCTAATTGCTCATTATTAGGAGCACTAAGTTTTTAATCAGTACACTAAATTAGTTTAAGAAAAAAAAAGATACTTTACCAAGTCATCAAAAATATCTCTCTGATGCACATGGATGGTAATCAGAGTTTCAAATTTCACTCTATCAAACTTGCTTAGGTCATGTGTTGTCTGGCCAATGAGAGTATTTAGAATATCCAAAAATTTCTGATTAGTCACATGCATGATTTTCCTGTCATCTTTTGCATTATTTAAAGCCTCTTCTGAATCATGTGTCCACAACATCTGAATTCCCAGAAGCCCCACCTATGCATCCAGAAGAAAAATAATAAGTAAATTTGCCAACTATTTAAAGCACATCCGCAATAAAATTCGGTGGTCACTCATCCGATAGGAAGGCGAGCAAGGTTTGACCCACTTTAAACTCAAAAAAGACATGCATTTCTCCACTCCCAAAAGGGGGAAAATAAACATTTGAAGTTCTAACTACTGATATCTAATGATTTCAATGCAGAGAGATAAATAGTAATGAAAACAATGGCTATCATTTATGGAGCTGTATGTATTTTATAAAGGATGCTTAACAAATTTGTCTATAGAGGGTATGAGACCACCAGATAGCTCCATATGATGATTTATCTTCACCAGCAAAAGCAAATGGAATTACTAGACTCATCATTGTATATTCTTCTGCAGGAAGATTTCCCAAAGTTGTCGTTGCAACTTCTAGAAACAGTACATTTTCTCCTTTCTTAATCTCCCACTCCCTCTATCATCCGTTTCTTTACCTACATCTACTTCTCTCTCTATATATTTATCTGTAGGAGAGAGAGAGAGGGAGACAGAAAATGAGAAGGGGAAGAAGCTAGTCCTTTTTCTCCTGATGATGGCATAGGGAAGTTGTGACTGTCACCTTGCCTACAACTTCTACCCTGGGAAAGGAATAAAACTGTTGGAACAAGGCCCACCCTCACCTTGCTGCACCAGCTGTCCCTTTAAAAACTTTTGTTCATCTGCAGAGTTGAGTAACAGATCTGAGATCATTTGGACCAAAGGGAACCTCACATTTGGTGGAGGGCAGAGAGCAGAGTGAGTGGCATGGGGATACTGCTGGGCAAGGTATTAATGTGGCTAAGGCACGAATATAACACTTTCCTTATCCCTACCTCCTCAAGACTGCAAAATGTTTTGTTCTAGAGCAGTGGCCAATCCTGCGGTCTGCAGGTGAAGACAAATGAAGGCACCTGACTGAGGTGAGAGCATGCTGATGTGGAGGAAACCTCCCACGTCAGGAAGCTCCCAGTAGCAAGCCAATTCTGACTCTGCAGAAGATGGCACAAGAGAGTAAAAACAAAACAAAAAACAAAACAACAACAACAAAAAACCAAAAAATGAAAAACAAACAAAAACGAAAACCAAAAAAAACAAAACAAAAAGCAAAAACCAAAAATATCCAACAGTGTAAGTCTCTCTGATTTAGAGACACACACCCACACTCTCTTGAGAAATCACTGCTTAGTGGTAAAGTCTGAAAACTAATCTTTAAAAGCCTAGCTGGCTCAAAGCATGCAACCCTTGATCTCAGGGTTGTGTAGTCCAAGCCTCCAGCTGGGTATAGAGATTACTTAAAAATAAAACAACTATCCTCAGGCACCAAGAAAAGTTTAAATTGTGTTTTTTAACTCAGTTTAAGAAGGCAGGACACTTAAGGGTGAAAACTGGAGGACATCTCATTAAAATGAAAACAAAACAAGAATGCTCATTCTCCTCTATGTTACTCGCTACCTGTAATAAACATGGGGGAAAGGCTAGAAGGGAAAACACTAAAATATTAAGTCATCATTTCCAATGGTTGAAACAAGTAATGTATATACTGAATGAACATGTATGTATAGAATAGATATTGGATGAATATATATCCCCATTACTCCTTAGAGCAATTTTTCCAAATAACTGAAGTTTGCCCACTAAAATTGTTTAAAATTTCATCTCCTCGTTTGTGTTGTATACACACTACAGAAAATCCTGATGGCTGGTCAACTTTCCTGCTCTATCCCACTCAACTTCAAGCCTGCTCTGAACTTGCTTTTAGTTCTCCACACAATGCTAACTGTTATGTCTACACTAGACTGATCATCTCCTTCAGAGTACACCGGCAATCAAGCTTTTCTGGGAGAGGGAAGGAGCTATTTTTCTCGCCTTATCAAATATTTTTAAAGCTTCATCACAAAGGTAATAAAGCTGAGAAGGATATTAAGGTTTGCCAAGGAGATTACACAATACAAAAATATTAAATACAATATCAGAATATTCTCTTTAATAAAGCTTGATTCTGTATCAGTAAATTGTGTCATTTGAATAAGTAATTTCCTATCATTTCAGCTGTCTCCACTGTGTGTGCATTAAGTTATGATTTAGAGGCTGGGTTGGGAGAAGCAGTTAGACAAGAAGTGTAGTTTGGGTCAAAACTGCCTGTATTTTCCTTGGATATCTCTTGCCTTCTCTCCCACGCTATCTCTGACCCAGATCACAAAGTGTCATTCTTCATTTATTCTGGCTGGAATTTGAAAATTTGAATGAACTGTTGGCTCTTCTTTTCCTGCACCCAGTTTTAATAATACTTGGCGCAAAAAAAAAAAAAAAAAAAAGCCTTAGAATGCAAGAGCTGTTTAAGAGAACACCTGGTCTAACCCAGGCTCTTCAAGGTCCTGTCATGTTAGGAAGTTAGCTGCACGAAGAGGCCTCCTTTAACAGATTATGCCAACTTTTAATCCCTTGAGGGGAAAATACACAAAAGCCAAGATAGAGTTTGTTTCAGGAAAAGATATGCTCATTCCTCTTATTTATGTCTACATTCCTAGCAATATCTGTATTTACACATATCTATACATAGATATATGGAAAATATACCATCTAATCCATACATAGATATCTTTCATATAATGATAAGTGTGTTTTATATGTAAGATGAAATTTTCCATTAGTGAGTTTAGTCTTAGTATTTTCCTTAATGATGGGAGAAGAGTGGCAAATCCTCTTCCTGGGAATGGGACAGGGTGGCCTAGAACCATGTAGGTGGACAAGTAGGGAGATCGCTGCTGAGGATGGGAAGGCCTCCCTAGCTAGTTCAGGGTTACAAAGGCTGCCACGCTTTCAAGGCCAACTGCTTCCTGAGTATATTTCCCCTATATTTCCATTATTTAAACATATATTCTCACCTGTGCTGGAAAGTGGTTGAGGAAAGGTAAGAGTTGAAATCCTGAATCGCTGATTTGGTAGAATGCAGATCTAATGATATTATGCAGGGATGACATTTGCATTTTTAACAAATCCATAAGCCAAATCTCTACAGGGCCTTTGGCCATAATGGGACTGTCCAACTAAAAAATATATTACAGATAGATTAAAAATGGATAATAATTTCCTATTTTTACAAATGTCACACTTCACTTGATAAATTACAGTACCTCAATGCAAAGCAAATAATTTTATGCAGTATATTTAAAACATAAGAAAAATCAACTATTGTTATAGGTGGAAGGAAATAGAAAGCCAGTGTAACCAAGCCAAGGTGACAGGATTAGAACCCAAGTTCACCCTCCTCCCTAACTCTCTGTTGTTCAAAAGAGAATTGTGCTCTCAACCCAAATTTTGAAATAAATCCAAATAACAGAATTTTAACCAAGTTAAATTACAATAATTTTTTCTCCTTCTCTTGATATGACGGCCAGGATACGATCGTAGTCTTTTGCATGAAATGCCACCTCGTTTATGTTGTCAGATACTGCAGGGAGATGTGGCTGTAAGAAGCATAAGACAGAGCAAAGGCATCATACATGAGGCTAAACACAAATGCCACTGAGACATTTTTTAAAAGCCTTTACATGCATTGACTTTGTCAGAGATAAAGAATGCATTTCACTGCGTCAACAAATAAACAAATAAAATACTGCTTTGATCCTTGACTGACTCAGAGGCCCATTTTTAAGATCCAGTCCCACAGCCTGTTTCCTGCAAATGCCCTTGTTCCACGATGGAGGATGGACTAAGACCGTTGTCCTCCTCCACATGGAGACTGAACCCCACAGTCCCTACCTATGTCCTTCCCAGACACAGCCCTGTCTTGCTTCTCTCCTGGTTCTCTCTGACACAGCTTTGACCTCCCTCCTCTCTTTTTTCTTCCCCACAGGTCCCCAGAAATGAGCAAGGAAGACATTAGTAGTGGCTTCCCAGATTGCCAAAGAAGACAAAGCCCTGGGATGGGGTGTTTCAGTGCCTCTCACATCTGGTTCTGCTTTCTGGAAGTACCACCCTTGGAAATGTCTAAAAACACTTGAGAAGCTCTTGGATTTGAATAAATCCAAACCACAATCCCCATTTGATCTAAAAATATTTAGACTAAAATACTCACAACAATGAATACATTTAGTGAGCACATACTGTGTTCTAAATACTTTTCAGTGCATGATCTCACATAATCTTATGATAATCCTATGAGGTGGGAACCATTAACATTCCTATTTTACAGATGAGGAAACTGAGGCACAGGAAAATTAAGAAGCTGGCTAAGGTCACTCAACTGTTGAGCTGCATAATCATCAGTGACTCTTGCCTTAGGTTGATAAGCTCAGAAAATAGGACATTTTACCCTCAGCATAATTTTTAATACTCTCCTGCCTGTGCTTTTTTTTTTTTAAGATTTTATTTATTTATTTGATAGACAGAGATCACAAGTAGGCAGAGAAGCAGGCAGAGAGAGAGGAGGAAGCAGGCTCCCTGCCGAGCAGAGAGCCCGATGCGGGGTGATCCCAGGACCCCAGGATCATGACCTAAGCCAAAGGCAGAGGCTTTAAGCCACTGAGCCACCAGGCGCACCCCTGCCTGTGCTTTTAAGCTGCTAACTTCGTTTTTATTATTAATTATGTATGCTGTGTAAAAAAGCAATTTAGGTAACAGATTTTAAGATTATACCTGTATGGTGTGGGAATCACTGGCTTGTCCAAGAATTTCCAGGAGAACTGGATCAGATACAAAGAAGAATCTTGGAAACAGTAATCTCTTCTTCTCCAAATACCTTTAAATAAAGTCATATTACCAAATGGCATTTTCTGAATTGTTAATTTAGGGGCTTTTTTTTAGCCAAGACACAATCCCTAACATCTTCAGTAAGATAATAGCAAACACCTACAGTCAGTTCCCATTTGTCTCTGAAATGTTTGGTTAGAACCAAAGTCTGTGCTAGGTCATGGATGGCACTTGGGAAAGCAAGTAAAATAAGAAAGGGATTCAGAGTGAACCTGCTCCATCACCTATGGTTCTTCTTTCTCAAGAGCCCTCCTGTTGATGTGGAGAACAAGGACAAAAGGAAATGTAGATAAAATTAAATTTCCTTATAACTTGCAGCCCATTGACAAATACTTGAGACAGGCAGAGTATAACATTCCTGCAGGAGCTTCCAATATCTTACTGTTAAAAAAAAAAAAAACAAAAACAAGACAGCGTGGTACTGGCATAAAAGCAGACACATAAACCAGTGGAACAGAGTAGAGAGCCCAGATATGGACCCTCAACTCTGTGGTCAAATAATCTTTGACAAAGCAGTAAAAAAAATATACAGTGGGAAAGAGACAGTCTCTTCAATAAATGGTGCTGGGAAAATTGGACAGCTATGTGTAGAAGAATGAAACTCGACCATTCTCTTATACCATACACAAAGATAAACTCTAAATGGATAAAAGACATCAACGTGAGGCAGGAATCCATCAGAATCCTAGAGGAGAACATAAGCAGTAACCTCTTCAACATTGGCCATAGCAACTTCTTTCAAGATATGTCTCCAAAGGCAAAGGAAAAAAAAAAGGCAAAAATTATTTTTGGGACTTCATCGAGATCAAAAGCTTCTGCACAGCAAAGGGAACAGTCAACAAAACAAAGAGGCAACACATGGGATGGGAGAAGATATTCGCAAGTGACAATACAAAGGGCTGATATCCAGGATCTATAAAGAACTCCTCAAACTCAAAACACACAAAGCAGATAATCATGTCAAAAAATGGGCAGAAGATATGAACAGATACTTCCCCAAAGAAGACATACAAATGGCTATCAGGCACATGAAAAAATGTTCATCATCACTAGCCATCAGGGAGATCCAAATCAAAACCACATTGAGATACCACCTTACACCAGTTAGAATGGCCAAAATTAACAAGACAGTAAACAACGTGTGTTGGAGAGGATGTGGAGAAAGGGGAACCCTCTTACACTGTTGGTGGGAATGCAAGTTGGTGCAGCCACTTTGGAGAACAGTGTGGACATTCCTTAAGAAATTAAAAATAGAGCTTCCCTATGACCCTGCAATTGCACCTCTGCGTATTTACCCCAAAGATACAGATCTAGTGAAAGGAAGGGCCATCTGTACCCCAATGTTCATAGCAGCAATGGCCACAGTCGCCAAACTGTGGAAAGAACAATGATGCCCTTCAACAGACGAATGGATAAGGAAGATGTAGTCCATATACACTATGGAGTATTATGCCTCCATCAGAAAGGATGAATACCCAACTTTTGAATCAACATGGATAGGACTGGAAGAGATTATGCTGAGTGAAATAAGTCAAGCAGAGAGAGTTAATTATCATATGGTTTTGTTTATTTGTGGAGTATAAGGAATAATACAGAGGACGTGGGGAGATGGAGAGGAGAAGTGAGTTGGGGGAAATTGGAGGGGGAGAAAAACCATGAGAGACTGTGGACTCTGAAAAACAATCTGAGGGTTTTGGAGGGGCTGGGGGCGGGAGGTTGGGTGAGCCTGGTGGTGGGTAATAAGGAGGGCACGTTTTGCATGGAACACTGGGGGTGGTGCATAAACAATGAATTCTGGAACACTGAAAAGAAATTTAAAAAATAAATAAAAATTAAACAAAAACAAAAACCTTAGCCAGGATCCTATAAGTCTTCTTTAGCATATGAAAATCTTTTTAGAAACTTCCTTTGTCTGTACCCACCCTGCAACTCCAAAGTATGTAATGAACTGCTCCTCACAATTCAAGTGCATCTCTTTCTGCCCATGAGTCCTGTCCCCCATGCTTTAATAAGGCCACCT
The DNA here is from genome assembly GCF_922984935.1 of Meles meles. Lineage (NCBI taxonomy): Eukaryota > Metazoa > Chordata > Mammalia > Carnivora > Mustelidae > Meles > Meles meles. The sequence continues at coordinate 87,533,785 of NC_060070.1, read as the reverse complement.
TTTTGTACCAAAAACGTCTCAAGAATTCTTTCTTGGCCATTCATTCATGAACTCCCACTTCAAATCACATCGCCGTCATCTTTCTAGGGATATTGTGAACTTCATGGCTTAAACCCAGGATGAACACATAATTATCTCCAAACCAGGATACCGGGGAAGCACTGAGGGACCCACTAGCCATGAAGTTGGGGCAGAGGCATATAAACTTGGACAAACTAGGATATCCCATAACTCTATTTCAAACAGAAATTAAGAATGAACTGCCTTTTAAGAAAACCATCCATGAATTTGTCTGGCTAATTGCTCACTTAGTGTGCCTCTTTACTCCATGCCTGTCGTGAGTTGAATGGTAGTCCCCCAGAAGACATGTCTTCGTCCTGTTCCCTGGAAGCAGTGCATGTGGACTTATTTGGAAAAAGGGTCATTGTGGATGCATTGAATTTAAGGATCTTGAGAAGACAGAATCCTGGTTGATCCAGATGAGCCCTAAATTCCATCACAAGAGTCCTCATAAGAGACACACAGGAAGAAGAGGAGAAGGACATGCAAAAACACAGAGATCTGAGTTATGCAGCCACAGGCCAAGGAGAGGAAGGGAAGATTCCTTGGAGAGGAAGGGAAGATTCTCCATCAGCACCTTCAAAAGGTGCTGACACCTTGATTTCCGATTTCTTGCCTCCCAAAATATGAGCAAATAAATGTCTGTTATTTTAAGTCACCCAGTTGGTGGAAATTTCTTACAGCAGCCCTATAAAACTACAACACCTTAACTCCCAACCCTCAAAGCTATGGGGTCTTTTTTGCAGGAAAATTAAATTCACGCTAAATTCCTAGAGCCACTTCAGCCATCTCTATCAAACTAGAAATGCCATCAATATTATTTCCTTGTTTGGGAGAAAACACCATCACATATAAAATGAGAGGAAACTTACAACTTCCACTCTTACCCTGTGAGTGACTTCTGACATACTTCCAACTGTTCGTGCAAATGAGGTAAAAGTTGCCCCATGGTTTCATCTCCAACACAGCAACTGATCACATTGGGGTTCTCGTGAGCTCGCTGCATTATCTTCATCCAGGACTTGTCAATATTCTGAAACCGCTTTGCCTCCTAAAACAAACTCCTAGTCAGTAAAAATTAACATTTGAATAAAGCAAAGTCTTCATTCTGGAATTTTCTAGAGTTCCTCAGACCGGCTTCTATTAGTTCTCAGTCTACATAATTTAAAGGGGCAATTTTTTTTCATCTGCATTAATTCTGGACAACAAAAACCCAGCCATAAAACTGCCTATTGAAATATGGCTTTGTCACAATGGGGCTTATGGCTTATTTGTTTTCTTACATTTAATATATTTTTCAAAATGCCACACAATTAATTTGCAGAGCCATCAACTTAAAGCTCAAATCTAGTCTTTCAGCACCCCAGGTGTTTGGTTTGATGAGCAAACTGAAGAAGCATGAAAATAATCTGATCTCAAGATCCTCTGAATAATTACAGCTCAAAAATACCCCAGGAAAAAGAAAAGAAAAAAAAAAGTAAAACCCCGGAACAAAGCTTCATTTACATTCTCGCAAATGAAATTTCTCTATTTACTATGGATGATATTAAGCTTTGCATTCAATTGCAAAAATGCCTCAAGAAATGGCATAAACTTGATTCTTAAAATTTTTAAGGGTATTTTCTTTTAAACAATACAACTTTCTGATTGAAAAAGAAAAGAATTATTTTTAAAAATGTGTTGTTACAAAGAGAAACGAGTCATTTTCAAAATGCTTTTATCCTTGATTTTTAATTTATATAGATCCTGTATTTATAGAAATTCAGAAAGAGCAGCCTTAATTTCATAAGAGGGACATTACCTTCATAGAATAAAGCTACTAGTAAGTGTATTTACTTAAAAGGCCCAAATAAAGCTGTTTTAAAGATTTTTATTAAGGGCTTCTGAAGATGTTTCTTTGCCCCACTGGTCAACTTACTAATAGTTAATTTGTGCTTATACACTACAGATTAATTTTAATTCTAATCTCAGAGGAAGATTGTAAGGTAACCTCTTAGAAGAGATGAACAACTATAATTTAATTTAATAGTACCACATTTGAATGTACCTCACAACCTCAGAAAACCTGGAAATTTGAAAATATGTGAATTCCTTCTTTCTACTAATGTAAATTAAGAAATCAGCACATTTTAAAAATTTATTTTACAAAGGGGCTTATAGTAAATATTTTGGGCTCTGTGGGCCATATGTTCTCTGTTACAGCCACTGAGGTCTGCTGTGGCAATGCTAAAGCAGCTGTAGACAGAACATTAATGAATAGATACAGCTGTGTTCTAATAAAACTTATTTACAAAAACAGGTGTGTGGGTCAGAGATCGCCAACCCTGGTTTAAATAATCAAGAAATGCCATATGTCTTTGTAAAGACTTCTACAGAGACATATAGACAACACACATCAAACTGTATGTTTGGTAGTTACAAAAGCCGTATTTACCTGAGGGAGCTGTTTGGCAATATCTCCACCTACAAAGACAGCTTCAAGATAAACCCAAAGGTTCTGTACTACAAGCCACTCTTCAATTATATCTGAGGAAGTGGACAATTTATACACCCAACTCTGGATAGTTTTTTTAAATGGAGCATTATATCTAAAAAGTAAAAATGGAAAAATACCATATTTGAAGGATGATGCAGAAAATACTATGGCCTAACAAAGTAAATTATCGGAGAAACATTCCTTTGGAAATGAACTTTTTTTTTTTCCTAAAAGGCAGTTCCTAATAAATTTCATACAGCTAATGAGATATTTGCTTTTCTAGGCATAAAACTCATATCATTTTAGTGATTTTCCTTGTTTCTGGGTATGAGTCACGGACCAGGAAGATGGGCCAAGTGTTGGGACATGGAGATCCAGCAAAATGATTTTGTTGGTTGTTTCTGGAAGGAAAGTGAAGACACAGAATAAGGTGTTTTTAGAAGACTTCTGTGAACCGAATCTAAGTGAGCACTGACTGCAGGAATAACACATAGGGCACTTTTCCTGGTCTCTGAAACTATGACAAGGCCAACAGTCAAGATTGAGGGTTGATGTCAACCTACAGATGTGCTCTTCTCACCCATAGACTATAATTCCACGAGGCACTATGCCTAGATTCTAGGGAGTTAGAGATCCAGAGTAGTTGGCCCCAAATAGCATGCTTCCTCTTTTCTCAACATCAGGGCTAGCTGCAGAGTTTATGAGAATTTGAGGTGTCCAGAAAGCTGGGCCCAGCCAAGAAAGAAAAGAAATACAGGGGATGTCGTGCAAGAAGTGATGGAAAGCTACCAGGTAAGGACCCAATTACCTACAGTTGGTTAAAGAAGGTGATCTCAGTTTGTGGCAATGACAAGTAGTTTGGTGTGGTGTAGTGACATTGCTGGTGAGTGGCCGTTATTGACAATGCTCTTCAAACTTTTCATGATTCAGGGCAGGGTGACTTGCAGTTGCTTACATACAGAAGTGGGTTCTTCTGGGTATAGTCTGACGCCTGGATACAACCCATAACTTCTCTATAAGCCCATGCTATATAGGGAGGTATAAAGGGAGTTATATAGGAGATACGTGAGCTATTCAGGTAGTAAGAGGCTTTTGACTCAACACGCAATTTGTACTGTCCATCTGGCCAACACTCTAGAGCCAAAAGAAATCAATATGCTAAAAGCATCTTCAAAATTAAGACAAGAACACTAAGTTGGTACAGATGGGCACTTCAGGGGGTTGAAGCGCCTAGATATTTGAGGATAAAAATCGTCCTGCACAGAGAGAGAGAAAAAAAAAAAAAGAATTCTCTTTGATGGTGTATAACTCCCCAGCATCAAAAAGGGAGACTTGAAATAAGATCTAGCATAACCACGTTCTGTCCTTTGGTCATTGCACAACTTTGGCTGGTGGAACCTGTCGTGATGGATAGTCGGTCCTATAGATCAATCAGGAATCCACTAGCAAGGTGTCACCATCCAGGCTATATCTTGAGTCAAGTCTCACCTATGGAGATATATAATTTCCACCTGAAGTCACACCCAGGTAGCCCTAGAGACCCAGCAGGCACTGCGTCAGCATTGAGTTTACTAGTACTATAAATAAGTATTATACTAATCAGGCTAAATCCAAGTTAAGTATGAAACGAAGAAAGCCTTCTAATCCCGAATTCGTTGGCTACAGACACTGTTCAGGTGAATCTACAGCCTTTCTTCAAGAGGACATCATCCAGGAAATCAGCATGGCAAAATTTTCAATAAACAATGGAAGCATAAAGTTTAAGAACCACTGAATATCCTATGGTCACCTTTGCCAGGATTATTCAGATTCCCTGAAAACAGAAGATGTATGTAGAGTTTTAACCCCAACAAGTCAATCCAGAACTCCCATAACTTCCAGAACTAGGAGCTTTGGAGTTAGGTCATTATCCAAGGGCAAGAGTGCCTTTGAGGCCAGCAGTCAAGGAGGATATCATTCATTAACTAATGATTCCAACCTAGAGAAGGGATATCAGAATTCCCATGCACCCCAGACATTGGTTCTGCTAATGATGAGGTTGTGACATATTTCTTAGGTGTGCTGAAATGAAGAACAGTTGAGAATTATTGCATAGTCAGCTAGGGGATTAGAGGTTGCTAATGTCCAGATTACGACCTGACAGTATACTTAATCTGAGTCCCATTTCCAAAAGCTGCACTCAAGGTCACAGTCACCTTCCAACTGTTTCAGTAATCCAATGATGGACAGGTCGTCTCACTTAGGGAAAAGTAAAACCAACACACATATAGACAATTTTCCTCATAAAAGAATGCATGAAGGGTTTACATAATAAGCCCCTAATAATATATTCCTTTCATGTGTTGCCAGCATACTTTTCCTGGGTCATTGGGTGAACACCTGAGCAGGGCTAGCCGAGGAAGGCAAAGATAACAACTTGGAGGAACCAAAGAGAAAGAAAACAAAATGAATATGTCATCTCCGTGGGGAGCCAAGATGTTCAAGAGATAAACTGCCAATCTGGGGGAAATAATTATGACAGTGCCCACCAGAAAAACAGCAAGAAGAAATAAGTACCATAAAGAAGAGACAGACACCATGACTGTTAGGGAAATAGGTAGCTCATTTAAGCACAGACAAGAGTGAGCCCTTGAGTTCAGAACCTTGTGTTATGCCACAGCTGCAAAACCAGGCTTTCACCCAGTATTATACAACCCTAGAAACCAAGTTAACAACTTCCCCCAAAGGATAAAATTACCTGTTGCTTAGTAAGGAACCCAAGACCATTAAACTATCCTCCATCAAGGTGATGATCTCTCCTGATTCAGTTCCTTTGAGAAGGAGCTCTCCCCTTCCCTTAAAGGCTGCAAAACTCAGGTTCTGGTTGGTCCAATTATCAATCACCTGAGTCAGCTTGGCTTCAATATCCTTCTCCTTAATGGCAGATATGCAAATATCCTTCAGAGGGAGATCAAAGAACATGTCATGACATTTCCAATTACAAATTAAGTGCCTTAGAAAATCATAGCATTTTCAAGCTTGAACCTAGAAGTCATTTCGTCATTTTATGGCCAAGGAAACCTTCTAACCATCTGACTACTAATTCTTTTATGGTACCATATACACGCAATAGCAGAGTTTAAATCTTCATGTTTCTTGATTACATTTTAATTGGAGTTTTTTGGCCAAAATGGAAAGAATAACAGCTGCTCTATCTCAGCAGGTTGTTATAGGAAACAAGGGAGAATATATGTGGAGAGTCCTTTGAACTCTTCAAAGTAGCATAGAATCATTTCTGTATTCCAGCCTGCTCTGGCCCTAATTGAATGTCTCATTTGCTTAAAAGTCATTTCTTTTTTTTTTTTTTCTCACAGGGTTTCCTGTTTTTCTGAGAGTCCTTGATATGAAAGTCTCATAAAGGAAAAGAAAAGTGACATATTTTCCCCACCATGCCTCTATTTGTTTTCATACCTAGAATCACAGATCTCAGAGATGGAAAGGAATTGAAAGGGGCAAGGTATTTCCACAAATAATTACAATACAAAATAGCATATAATAAATGTCCTCAGAGTGGTATGATGTGTTGGGAGTTCTGAAGAGGGAGAAAGGACTTCTTCCCGCAGTCAGGAGGGAAGGCCTCATTGAGGAGGGAGCATGTGAGACTGAGTGGGATTCCCGTGGGTTGTGGGGGCAGACACTCTACAGGGAGGGGAAAGAGTTCCTTTAGAGGTGGTGAGTCCCAGGACAGAAAGAATCCAGCTTGGCAAACGGCAGGACATGCAGAGCAGAGCAAACAGGACTTACTGGCATATACAGTGCTGAGAATCTGTTCTGGAGTACAAATAGTAACTGAACCCTAGAATTCCTTGGAATTACAAAAGGGCATTTTTCAAAGCACGGCTTATAAATGGCTATATTCTTCAGTATAAAACCTACTTATAAGAATGAGATGGACACCAAAGTTCTTTTTCAATTCTTCATTTCCTTCAATAGTATTGGAATGGCATTTATAAATAGGACAAAATTCTTTGAAATATATATTGCTGGTGTACATGTATTGTTAAGAAGGGGAGAAGCAGATGGAGAGCCTGGGTAGCTCAGCAGGTTAAACATCTGCCTTCACAGCCCAGGTCATGATCCCAGGGTCCTGGGATGAACTCCCGTGTTGGGCTCCCTGCTCTGCGGGGAACCTGCTTCTCCCTCTCCTTCTGCTGCTCCCCCTGCTTATTCTCTCTCTCTCATAAATAAATAATTTTTTTTAAAAAGAAGGGGGAAGAAAAGGCAGAAAACTCAAAATCATATATATGAGAGATTTCCAGTTACATGGTACAGTTCCTCACCTCCAAAAATATAAAATAACTGATAAAAGGCAAACAGAGAAAATAGAAAACATAGCCAGGCTTAAAAGCCAAACAAACATCTCCATGAACCAGAGTGGAAAAGATACACAGACCAGTAGATGGAGATGAAACCCAAGCCTGAGGGCTCTGGTAAGGTGCGGGGGAGGGGAGATGGCTCAGCAAGCCCTTGTAAACAGTTTGCATCGACATATCTTGTTACATCCCTGGGTCCAACAGAGAGGCAGACCCCTGGAAACTGCCCATCCTTTCAGTGAAAAAGGCCTATTTGCTTATATTAGAGCTTCTGCCTGAGGGGCAGGCATCTAATTTAATACACAACTTGGGGCTTCCCAAGATACTCTCCCAAGATGGAAGCTGGTGGGCACCACTGTTGCAGTGTCCGTCCACCTCATTGTAGGTCACCAATATCTCCCAGAAAGGAGCTTATGCACATTTCAGGCACCCTGGTTTTTGGTTTTGTTTTTTTGTTTTTGTTTTGTTTTGTTTTGTTTTTGTAGCTGCCACACAGGGGATCAGGATGATACCCTGATTCTGGTGGCAAATGAGATTTATGTTTGAGGTACCAAAGGACTAGAATAAATGGCGGGGGGGGGGGGGCAGTTCTTAACTAGTTACCCACCTCCCAGTGCTGAGCGCTGAGACATCAGAATGAAATGCCCAGTTTCTTACTGTGAAAGAGGCCTATTGCTTTTTCTTCACAGCTGTGGCCTGAGGAGCAGGGTCCTAATTAAACATGTATCCAAGGGTCAACTGTAATCCTCTCCAGAGACTTTGAAGGGTGAGTGTGATATTCGGACTCCTTATGCTGTGCTCCCGAATGCCGGCATCTCCAACAAAGGAGCCTGTGTAAAAAACTGGCACTCCACATTTGTGGCTGTCACCAAAAAGGCACATCCCTTGATAGCCTGACTGTGGTGACCAACAGGGCTTGTGTTCATGGGTTTAACAGAATGGTAGCAAGCAAAGAAATTTCTTAACTGGCTGTCATTCCCAGCTTCAGTGCAGAGAGGACAGACATAAATGTCCATCTCCTAGTATTCCCTTAAAAGAGGCATATTTGCATGCTTTAATAGTTGTTGCCTATGGACGTAGTTTCCAATCAGCCTAAGTCTAGGTGCTGACTGAGATCCTCCACTTTGGGACCTGATAGGTCTCATTACATCCTCAATAATGGAAAGCACCTAAAGACAAAGTAGACTACTGGGACAAACATAAAGGTCTGAGAGACAACCAAGAGCTAGGGCAGGCTTGAAGGATAAGGTTTATCTCCTCACAAGGCCACTCCTTCAGGGCAAGGAGAGGTTATTGTTTTACATGATGCATAAAAATCAACACAGAGAAAAGTAAAATGAAGAAACAGGAATATGATCCAAATAAAGCAAGTAATGTCCTCAAAAAAAAAAAAAACAAAAAACTTTGATGAAATAGAGATGAGTGGTTTACCAGATAAAGAACTCAAAATAATGGTCATAAAAATACCCACCAAGTTCACCAAGTTCAGGAGGACAATGTATGAACAAAGTGAGAATTCCAACAAAGAGAAAGAAAATATTTTAAAGGTACCAAGTAGAAGTCATGGAGCTAAAGAATACAATCACAGAACTGAAAAAGCGCAATAAAGGAGTTCAACAGCAGACTAGATGAAGCACAAGAAAGGATCATGAACTTGAAGACAGGGCCCAGAACTTACCCAATCAGAGCAAGAAGAAAAGAAGAAAGAAAAATAGTGAAGACAATTTAAGGGACTTATAGATCTTGTGGGCCAACATTCACATTATAGGAATTTCAGGAGGACAAGAGGGCAGAAAATGTATTTGAAAAAATAATGGCTGAAAACTAGATCTCAGAAGCCCAGAGAATTTCAAAACAGATGAACCCAAGAGACCTACACCAAGACACAAAAATGAAAGTGTTAAAAGTTAAAAACAAAGAGAAAATCATAAAAGTAGCAAGAGAAAAACAACTTGTTAAGTAGGAAACTCCCACAAGACCAACATCAGATTTTTCAGCAGAAACTTTGCACACCAGAAGACAGGAGCACAATATATTCAAAGTGATGACAGGAAAAAAATTATCAAAGAATACCCTACCTGGAAAAGTTGTCCTTCAGAATCAAAGGAAAGCTAAAGAGTTTTCCAGAGAAACCCAAACTTAAGGAGTTCATTACCACTAGATGAACATTACAAGAAATGTTAAAGGTACTTCTTTAGGCTAAAATGAAACAGTGTTAATTAGTAACAGGAAATATATGAAAGTGTGGATCTCACTGGTAAAGGTAAATATATAGTAAAATTCAGAATAGCCTAATGTTTTAAAGGTGGTAAGTTAACTTACTTAAAAAGCCAATATGAAGTTTAAAGGACTAATGTAGTAAAACTAACTATAACTACAATATTTGTCAGTGGAGACACAGATTTAAAAAATGTAAACTGTGGTATCAAAAACAAAATGTAGTGGTGGGGGAGTAAAACTGTAGAGCTTTAGAATACATTCAAGCTTCAGTTATCAACTAAAAACAAACTGTTATAAATATGTTGTTGTATATAAGCCTCATGGCAACCACAAAGAAAAAACCTATAGTAGATACACAAAAGATAAAGCATACCACTACAGATATACAAATAACAAAAGAAGAGAGGGAGAGAAGACAAGAACAAAGGAATTACAAAAGAGCCAGAAAATGAATAACAAAATGTCAATAGGCACATACTATTAACAATAATAGTTCTGAGGAATTCACCAGCAATGCAATACAGAAATAAACCGATTTTTTTTTTAATGAGATCTAGTTAAGGGACAAGGAGGATAGATTGAGGACCTCCCAAACTAACATATTTCAAGTAAATCATCTTATCTCTTTGAGTTACTATATAATTTTGCAAAACCAAAGGATGTTCAGGGCCACTCCAAATTTTGAGGGTACATTATATAGAGCAATTAGTATACCCTTAAATAAAATGTCCATTTGCATAATTTTCAGAAAAATAAGAGATGTTCTTTAATGAACCAGTAATAAGATCTTATAAGCTTATGTACCTCTATGTCATCCTTATGTTTAAGTAGTGGTGCTTCCATAATATTTTTAAGACAAAAAGAATCAGATTCCACATCAAATGGGGTTCCAGTTAACTCAGAGATTCGGTCCCAGTGTCTCTGTTTCATTGCCTTATTGGTCATCATTTCCAGCAGAGGACATGACTCACTAAAATCATCAATTCTTTTTTTCAGATCCAAGAAAGCCTGCCAATCTTTAAGTCCTTTAGGGAGTTTACGGCACCTTTTAGAAAAAAAAAAATCACATCACTACACATTTCTTTGAAGCATTATGTGTATACAGCTATATATCAGAAGATAAATGTATCTGTAAAGTACCTACAGCTCCTATGAAGATAGGCACATAAAAAGGTAAGCTTAATTCAATTCAAACTCACCTGTTTTGAAATTCCTGCAATTCTGCATTAATGTTTTCAATGTCTACATCTCCCCAAAGTACTTCATAATAGCCACTAATATTGTTCATTACAGTATCATATAATCCATACAGCTTCTGCAGCAAGTTGAGCTCTTTTCTGGGAAACCAAATAACTAAGTTATTACATAATGTATATCTTAAAAATAAATGTCATTATTGGATAGGCAGAATTCATCCAATCAAACATTTCATACATGACACTTATAAACACCAACATGCAAATAACTCTGTCAGTTTCCAAACAAAAGTTTTATTAAAGCCTCATCAATGAGGTCAAGTTTATAGCTTTCAAACATTCCAAGTCATACTATGACTTCACATTAACAAATGGTGTGATTATTATTATGGTTCCAAACACTGCAAACAATGTGACCAGAACCTGATAATAAGACCAAAGCTCAGGCTAAGGTTTTGATTGTCTTTCTTCCAAATGCAAGCTGGTTTTTTATGAGAACATCTGCCTTTAGGAAAGTGACTTATACATCACTTTCCTACTGAAAGCTTTCCCTTATGTACCCAAATGGAATTATATACATAACAAGAATAAGAGGAGTGATTATAGATCCAAGCAAAGAAAAAGTCCTTTATTGTGTCAAACATCAAAAATTGAACACTCAACAGAGTTTGTGGATACTCCCAAGAATTCCTCAGTCCTTAGCAGACCATGAATGTCCCTGAGACACAATTTTTTAGGTTAGTTTTTTAGGTTATTTTTTGAGTGGTTCTATTTTTAAGGATTAATATTCACAATTTTATTACTTATTATAAATAATCCAAAGACCAAAGGCAAGGTTTCCTTATGTTTTTAACATGGTAAAATTCATTCTATCTTGCAATTATAGAAAGGGCACATCAGACCCTTTTATAAATCTAAAACACATTCTGGAATCTTGGTTATCTTATTTTTCCAGTTATTGCTCCATTTTGCTGATCATTTTGGGAACTATTTCATTATTAATCACAGAGTATTTCTAGCTATGCTAAAAATGACTAAAATAATACAAAAAGTATGACAAGATCTCCCATAAGGAAGGGACAACAATCATCCTTCAAGTTTCATACTGTGACACCCAAAGCATTGCATTATCTTTTTTTTTTTAAGATTTATTTATTTATTTATTTTTTTTTTTTTTTTTTTTTTTTTTTTTTTTTAGTTTATGTTTTCTATTTATTTATTTTTTTTTCAGCGTAACAGTATTCATTCTTTTTGCACAACACCCAGTGCTCCATGCAAAACGTGCCCTCCCCATCACCCACCACCTGTTCCCCCAACCTCCCACCCCTGACCCTTCAAAACCCTCAGGTTGTTTTTCAGAGTCCATAGTCTCTTATGGTTCGCCTCCCCTCCCCAATGTCCATCATCAAGACAGCATGGTACTGGCACAAAAACAGACACATAGACCAGTGGAACAGAATAGAGAGCCCAGAAATCGACCCTCAACTCTATGGTCAACTCATCTTTGACAAAGCAGGAAAGAATGTCCAATGGAAAAAAGACAGCCTCTTCAATAAATGGTGCTGGGAAAATTGGACAGCCACATGCAGAAAAATGAAATTGGACCACTTCCTTACACCACACACGAAAATAGACTCCAAATGGATGAAGGACCTCAATGTGAGAAAGGAATCCATCAAAATCCTTGAGGAGAATGCAGGCAGCAACCTCTTCGACCTCAGCCGCAGCAACATCTTCCTAGGAACAACGGCAAAGGCAAGGGAAGCAAGGGCGAAAATGAACTATTGGGATTTCATCAAGATCAAAAGCTTTTGCACAGCAAAGGAAACAGTTAACAAAACCAAAAGACAGCTGACAGAATGGGAGAAGATATTTGCAAACGACATATCAGATAAAGGGCTAGTATCCAAAATCTATAAGGAACTTAGCAAACTCAACACCCAAAGAACAAACAATCCAATCAAGAAATGGGCAGAGGACATGAACAGACATTTCTGCAAAGAAGACATCCAGATGGCCAACAGACACATGAAAAAGTGCTCCACGTCACTCGGCATCAGGGAAATACAAATCAAAACCACAATGAGATATCACCTCACACCAGTCAGAATGGCTAAAATTAACAAGTCAGGAAATGACAGATGCTGGCGAGGATGTGGAGAAAGGGGAACCCTCCTCCACTGTTGGTGGGAATGCAAGCTGGTGCAACCACTCTGGAAAACAGCATGGAGGTTCCTCAAAATGTTGAAAATAGAACTACCCTATGACCCAGCAATTGCACTACTGGGTATTTACCCTAAAGATACAAACATAGTGATCCGAAGGGGCACGTGTACCCGAATGTTTATAGCAGCAATGTCTACAATAGCCAGACTATGGAAAGAACCTAGATGTCCATCAACAGATGAATGGATCAAGAAGATGTGGTATATATACACAATGGAATACTATGCAGCCATCAAAAGAAATGAAATCTTGCCATTTGCGACGACGTGGATGGAACTAGAGCGTATCATGCTTAGTGAAATAAGTCAATCGGAGAAAGACAACTATCATATGATCTCCCTGATATGAGGACATGGAGAAGCAACATGGGGGGGTAGGGGGATAGGAGAAGAATAAATGAAACAAGATGGGATTGGGAGGGAGACAAACCATAAATGACTCTTAATCTCACAAAACAAACTGGGGGTTGCTGGGGGGAGGTGGGATTGGGAGAGGGGGAGGGGGTTATTTATTTATTTTGAGAGAGATAGAAAGAGAGAGAGAGAGAGAGTGGGGATGGGCAGAGGGAAAGGGAGAGATAGAATCCCAAGCAGACTCCATGTTGAGCACAAGCCCAATGTGGGACCAATCCCATGACCCAGAGATCATGACCTGAACCTACACCAAGTGTCAGATGCTCAACCAACTAAGCCATCCAGGCACCCCTCATTGCATCATCTTTTAAGAAAGTATCAAAAAAGAACACCAGACAGACATCAACCATCTTTGTGTTCTTTTAATTTTTGGTTAGCTCTCACTTAATACAGTTAAGCATTCAGAATTGTTCTTTGTTTTTTTTTTTAAACCTAAAACAGCAAAGAGAAAACAACTGATAAGAAAGGTGCTCCCCAAGTATTAAAGAGAAAGACACAGAGCAGCACTCTAGATTCTAACTGTAATAGTGAAACTGTGTAGGGAGATCTCAGACTGTGGGTCTTTAGACGATGATTACCTCGATGAATTTTACTCAGATCAGCCCCTTATGAGTGAACAATATATTTCAATAAGGTCAAGAGCTTCATCATGAAGTGTTTTACAAGAACCTAGACCATCCCATTTTGTGAAAAGGATAAATGATTGTTCTTTCATTACTTGTGATGTTTGCATAGATTTTACTGGGGACTTCCCCTAAGTGGACGAATGCTGAAGGCAAATGTATAGTCAAAGGAGACAGATGATGCAGAAATGAAGAAATTCATTGACTTAATGATTCAAATCTACAAATAAAGATTTTGGCATTTATAATGTAAGAAAGATAGTGACCCCCCCTTCAACAAAATTATGAGTGTCTGAGTTTTCAACAATTTGGGGTTTTAACAATCCAAATGCAAGAAAAATCAGAAGTCATAATAAGCTGGAAGCTGTGAGAGATGGATTTGAAACCAAAAATCAGAGTTTACAGACTGAGTATGATTCACGTTCGTGCATGACAGCTGATGAGCAGTTGGTTGTGTCACCAGGGAGACCCCATAACCTGACCGTCACCACCCACCTGCTTCTACGTACTCATTTTTCTCTTACATTTTTCCTTAAGCTCTTCTTTCCAGCTTCCCTTTTCACTTGGGCAAAGGAAACCTGAAACCACCCCTTAGGTGATGGCCACTGCCCTGACAAGACCTCCCACCTGACCTGACCACCCAGACCCTCTGAGCCAAACCTCTGACTGACACCTGCGCAGATGGACCATGGAGGGGACCTCTGGAAAGATCTCCAATCACCTTTACCTCACTATAACACTAAAGTTCAGCCTAAAGAGGGCATAGCCTCATTTGCATAACATACAATGTGTGATTAGGCATGTTTCCTTAAGGCGCATGTGTGACCTTATGCCCACCTCTATGTTAAACATTCATCCTAACCCTAAACAAAGAGAACCCATTCACCATTTCTTGGGGGAGCCATGACTTTGGAAGCCATCGCCTATGATTTCCTTATTTGCAGCAAATCAAATTTTCTTTGTGCAACAACTCATTTTTGGTACAGTTTCTGACTCACCAAAGAGTCAACTCACGTTGGTTGGGCTCCAGTCGCATTCTGAAATCAGTCTCCATTTTGTGTGTGTATCTTCAAACCAGGGTGTTATGGAGTAAAAGTGTGGGTTTTCTCTGCTTAAATTTTTATTACATTTTCTAACAAAAGTGCGTTTCACTATTCCTTTATTCTTACTTTCACAAATTATTCATAAATTACTTAAAAATATAAAAAAATTTAAAGGGTCCATTAGTCCAGATGGTAAATGAAGATTATTGTTTTTCCTGGAATACTGCCAGGTAAAATAAAATAGAGTCTCAGAATGAATGTGCAAAAGAGTTAACTAGAGAATTTATAAAAATGCAAGACCCAATCCCTGAGATTTTGATTCAGCAAATCAGGGCAAGCAACAGATACCTGCAGTTCTAATGCAACTGGTCATCAGGTTAAGCTTAGTGAATGACTGCTTTGGAAAAAGAATACAAACTATGTACCCTAAAGTAGGCTGAGGCATTAATTTATGGTTGGATGATTTCTTGTCTCCCTTGCAAAGACGTGTTATGACTTTGAAAGAAGTCAACATTAAAGTTCTTTTCTAAAACCATAATACTAATAAGCAAAAAACCACTGTTTTAATTCCAACCTTGAGGAAAGTTACATAAAATTCCAATAAAATATTGTTGCTTAAATCCTAGATCTATGTATTGTTTAAAATCAATGAAGTTCCTTGGCCTTCAACCCTGATGAATTTCTATGTCTACCCAACAGAAAAGAGCACTTAGCATAAAAGTAAGAAGAGCTGGAAAGCCAGGGATGACTATTCCTCTAAAAAAACAATATATTTTATTTGCGTGCTTCTGCACAATAATAGACACTGTTTAAAAATATCCAAGATGACGAAGTAAAGCACAGGCTAAATATAGGTCAAAAACACTGGGATTTTTGCAATGTACTTTCCATTCCCCAAGAATGTTTGTTTTATATGTGACAACTATGGGTCCGGTGGGTCAGCAATAGCCAGGAATAAGGGAAATATTTAGGATTGTTCTAAGAGAGGCTCTTCTCTGCATGATAAAGGATTTAATGATGACATGATCCTTCTAATGGACAGTGTTTCATTATTTGCATGTAATATTTGCCCAGTTTCTACACTTACCTAGTTTTGTGTAAAACCTCATAATCAGTCACAGGCAATCCAAAAAGTTGTTCACCAGATGAATATGTAACAAACTTCCTCCACAGATCATCAAAATTGGCCTGTAAAAACATTTTTTAAGTTGTAGTAAAATAAAATTAATTCAGGCCCCATTAAAGTAGAATTTATTTTAATTGGAATAAAAGCTACACTGAGTTTTATTTAATAATATCTATGAAACAAAGTTTTGTGAAGAAATTTATACTGGTACCAAGCAATCAGAAGAAAAGTTGAGCACTTAGGAAAATTAACTTTCAAACACTCTAAAAGCATCCATTTTACATAAAATTTTTTCTTTAATAAATTCTGTGGTCCCCAGAAGACCTATACTTCAGGTTCCCATAAATATGTCTGAAAGTAATAAAACTGCATTTTAAAAAATCTGTAAGTCAGGCTTTTTCACTAATTTAGACCTGTCTTCTCTTCTACAGGGTTCAAATGAGTGAGTATAATCCTTTCCATCCTGTCTTCCCTCTAAGCAATAAAGAGTCTATAAAATGAAGGATTCCCTTTTAACACCATTTGAGAGAATTCTAACAATCTGAATCAGCAAAATGAATGCCCATGCCCATTGAATTGGAAGTGGGATCTCCTATACTTAGAATGTTAAGCATGGAGTGTGTTTAAAGCACAAAAGCAAATAGAAATAATCCACATGTGACAAGGTATGTGTTGCTCTAAGTAAGGGTATAACGCATCAGTGAGGGCCGTAAATTTCCAGCCCTGGAGAACATCTGGCATCAGACCTCACCACATTCAGTGAATCCGATCTGACAGCTACTGTTAGCATATTTTAGAGGACCCAACTCAGGAAGGGGGGAAGACCCTAGGGGAACTCCAATCAACTCTTCCTTTCTAGAAAGTAAGAGCCGTGTTTTGCACTTTTTCTATTAGTTGCTGGTTAGCATAATGGTCACTCAATAAAGTTACTGACTAACGTAGCCATGGAACCATGTGAACACTAGAAAAAGAGAAACAAGAATGTGAAACTTAGCATACTTTAAAATAATGACACTTAAAATCTTGTTTATGTGGTGAAGACTATTGATGGATGCCAGTCACTCACCCCTTTTCCATTCAGGCCCCAAATAGTATAAAAAGACCTATTGGCACCAGCCAAATGGGGAACAAAATATCAGCTTTGTCAGCAGGCCAACCCAGTGCCCAATAATTCCGGAGATCAGAGTAAAGTTGCATCAGGGAACACCACTGCACCCTGAGGCCCAATGTGAGGCTTCCTGCTTCTTTCCACGATCTAGATCTTGGCATCTGCTTTTTTGGGGCGGTAGGAAGTTGAGGGGGCCCCTGCTTTTGAGAAGAGTTGGGTCACATACCCAGCCAGATGCATGGAGAACAGCCTACTATGTGCACACCCCCAAGCATAGGTAGAACAGAAGGAGCAAGACAGCAAGAGATGGGCCCTACAATGTCTTTTCAATGAAGTAGCCACACACCCCCAGTGAAAAGGTAGCATTATTACAGTCCCAGTCACTGACCAATGAATTGGTAATCCCTGAGGGAAAGGCAAGGAGGTGGATCCACCTTCAAAATATACCCAGGCTCCAACCACTTCTCATCAACTCCAATGCCACCAGTCTGGTCCAAGATACTGTCACCTTCCTCTGGATTATTGCAATAGCCTCCTAGTTACTCTCTCTGCTTCCACCCTTGACGGTCAATAATCTACTCTCAACAGTGTAGCCAGGGCAATCCACTGAGAGCGTGAGTAAGATGAGGTCATATTTGCACTCACTCAGGGCCTTTGCACTTGCTCTCCCCCCTGTTTGGATAGCAGCTCTTCCAGGTGCCTGCCTGGCTCCTTCCCTCATTTCTCTAGGTCTCTCTCAAATGTCAGCTTTTCAAGGTGGCCGTCTCTGGAGATACAGTGTTAAAGTTCACTTCCACGTTACATACACAGAGCCCAGCACATTATGCCCCGTCTCTGCTATTTTTTCCCTTGGCACTTATCACCATCCAACATTACTATCTAGTTTCATTCTTCACCTTGTTTTCATTGCTGAGGGGCTCTGCTTGGCTCAGCTGGCAGCTACCAGGTGAGCACATTTGTCTTGGTCTTGGCTCCTCCAGAGAGGCAGGCCTTTCCCTGGGACTCAGGAGACTTCAGGCAGCAAAGGATCAGAGCCTCCTCCAGGGTCCAGCAAAAAGGGACCAAAAGTGACCACTATTGTCCTAGGACAAAAGAACCACAGCAATAACAAGGGACTAGACTTTTTGTCTCAGGACACCATATTCAAGTGGAAGGCTTATGCCTGCTGCCTCCCATGAAAACCCTGGCTGGCACAGACAACCTGCCTTATAAAAATCCACCAGGGTTCCTGGGCTAGACCTACCCAGCCCATGGAACCAGGCAGCACAGACAGTGGGCTCTGTGACAGCTGATTTCCTTACGTGGCACAAGATTATTCCTCTAGGGTCTAGGCTACAAATCCTGGTTGATCCAGTGATCCTAGAAGGACCCTTTTTTATCTGGGTCTGGATTCCCTTATTTATTTATTTATTTATTTATTTATTTATTTATTTATTTGAGAGAGAGAATGAGAGACTGCAAGTGGGGAGAGAGGGAGGGAGAGGAAGAAGCAGAATCCCCGCAGAAGAGGGAGCCCGATGTGGGGCTAGATCCCAGGACTCATGAACTGAGCCAAAGGCAGACCAACTGAGCCACCCAGGTGCCCTTGGGTCTGGATATTCCATTTAAATCACTCGAATCAAGGGAGATACTTGAAAGTTAGATACCATGTGAGAAATTCCACTCGACTGAACCCTTCTGAGAAAAGCATGCATGGAACCAGTCTGAAACATCTAAGGAACATGCACATAAAGCATCGAGCCCAGATTACTGAATCTACTCTTCTTTTTATTTGCTTTGAGGTGAAAAAACCCAATGGTAAAGTAATAGGAAGTCATCTCTGACATAGGTAAAAGGATATTAAGAAATACCCACCCAGCACGTGGCAAAACTAAGTTAGCTACAGAAAGCCTTCATATGGCTTGATTTGCTGCAAAGTGTGGTATTCCTAGTAAAGAAGAAAACACTGGATTTTGGACAACATCTTTGTATCTCCTGGTAGCTCAACCATGGAAGCTATCAGAGTACAAAGGCAGGCAGAAACTGGGGCCTGGTGAAGAAAAAAGTGACATCTAAAAGGGGGCACAGAACAGAGAAATGGGTGTCTTATTGTTACTTTAAAAAGGAAAGACACACAGCTTTTATTTATTTTATTTTTTTAAATGTTGATTGGGAAGACTTAGTGAAGAGTAAGAGGTTAAGAGGAAAGGAGAGAAAAGGGTCAGGCTAAGAAGGAACAAGAGAGAGTCTAGAGTCCCCAGGGACAGGAAGGGCAACACATCTCTCTGAAATTTACTGCACACACACACACCATAAATCATCTCTGTAAATTGGGAGACAAGGTCTCTGTCCAAACTAATCTCAAAACTACTCTTCCCACACTCATACTTCAGTAAATCACTCTACTTTCTTCTGTTTTCCCAAGCTGGAAATCTCCCCTCTTCCCCTCAGCCCGGGCTCCAGACCTAGCACGTTGGTCTTGTTAATAAACTCATGATCCATCCAGTTTTCCTCATTGCAAGTGCATTTGGTTGGTCTCAATCTTTACAATTTCTTACTTGCATGACTGAAGCTGCCACAAGTCTAACCATCCTCCTTCCATAGCATTCTCTACACTAATGCCAGAGAAATCTTTTCAACACACAGCTGTTTTAAAAATCCAAATCTCAGGGAGCCTGGGTGGCTCAGTGGGTTAAAGCCTCTGCCTTCGGCCCAGGTCATGGTCCCAGGGTCCTGGGATCGAGCCCCGCATCGGGTTCTCTGCTCAGCGGGGAGCCTGCTTCCTCCTCTCTCTCTGCCTGCCTTTCTGCCTACTTGTGATCTGTCTGTCAAATAAATAAATAAAATCTTTAAAAAAAAATCCAAA
Organism: Meles meles; assembly: GCF_922984935.1. NCBI lineage: Eukaryota > Metazoa > Chordata > Mammalia > Carnivora > Mustelidae > Meles > Meles meles. The sequence continues at coordinate 87,514,097 of NC_060070.1, read as the reverse complement.
TCTCAACAGGCCATTCCTTGCTTAGAGCCCTCCAGCCCCCAGAATGGGCTAGGAACCCCTTATCAGAGCCTACAAAGCCCTCTCATTAGTGATTTCCACCCTCTCAGGTGTCCCATCCCTCATCCCTATCCTCTCTGCCCACTCTACCCCACATTTCACGCCTTCATCTCCCTAAATCCCCCTGCTTAACTCCTCATTTATGGGCCTTTGTAGGAAGTATAAATTCTGTCTAACTTGTTTTTCTTCCTTCTTCCCCTGGCTAACTCTAAATAGTCCTTCAAGATGCAGCTCAGATGGCTCCTCTTCCAGGAAGCCTTCTCTGGCTGCCCCAGCTCCTATTTTGGTTGGTAGTTCCCTACATCTGTTTCCATAACACTAGTTCTCACACCTAGATCATAGGGCTCACCACACAGTTTTGCACTTACTATCTATCTAGCTCTCTGTTCCCTACCAGATTTTAGCAGCGTAGAGGGAAGAACCTTGCCTTAATCACTTTTCTATTGACCAGGACACACAGTAGGCATCTGATAAATATTTTTTAATGACTACAAATGCACGCAGGACAGAGAACATAAACAGAACATGAACATATAGTATGGCCACTACAGAAAACAGGATAGAGAACAGACACAAATAATACAACTGCCTGATCCTCCTAGGGGCTAGCTTACATAGGAATCCATGAATCTGCAAAACAACGACCCAAAGGGGTGTGTGATTTTTCTCTAGATGTGCTCAGCAATCTGAGCATAGAAAAAGAGGGTGAAAGGGTGAATCCAATGAGTATTATAGAGTCCAGGGTAAGGCAAATGAGCTAGGAAGTTTAAAGTCAAGGATACAAAAGGAATGGATACTGAGAGAACACAGGGAAACCATTTATCAATATTTTAAATCTTATTCTGATACATTTTATTATTCTATGAATTTTTACCATTTGCATACAAATGAGATGCTTGGAACCAAAATAAGGTATACACGTAAGTTCAAAATCAAAGTCTTATTCTTTAAAAATACGGGGAGAGATTCTGTGGAGAACAACACAAAGGGATACAAGAAAAGGAATCAATCACATTATTTTGCAGATTAAAATCTGTATGCCCTTTAAACACTAAATTTTCCACTGTAAGGTAGAACACATAAATTTTTCCCAAAAATTACTTTAAAGAATAACAACACATGGTTGACATACAAAAAATGAGTTTCACCTGAAATATCTGTAGCCTGTTACTAGCTTCTTGGGGTGGAATATTTGGAACCATGGGTCCTTCCTGTAATGAATAATATAATCTCCATTTAAATTCTTAAACACATATATTTATCAATTTTTTGAGTTTATTATTTCTTTTTAAATAAACATTATTTTTAATTGAAAGATCTAATTTTGTCCCATATATGAAGCTTTCATTTAATTTCTGTAACAGCTTTATTGAGATATAGCTCACATATTATACAATCTCTCATTTAAAATGGACGATTTAATGGCTTTTAGTAAATTCACAGAGTTGTGTAACCATGACCACAATCAATTTTAGAACATTTGCATCACTCCAACTTCCATTCATTTTTTAAAGGACCATGACATCGCCAATAAAAAATGTGCCAGAATTACATCTTGTAGGACGCCTGCACCACTAGAGTTTGGTTTCATTTCACTTATGATTGTAAGTAATGATGCTGTGTTTGTGCATTAGAATAACTGATACAGAGTTCTGAAAACAGCCTCCTTCCACTGACTGTTCAGCCCAATATGGAAATAGAGGAGCATGTAGGTTGAATACTTGGATGAAGCAAATGCAGTCTCTGGTGGCCATCATCCAGAACCCAGTTGCAAAAGGGACCCCAGATGGTCTGTACAATCCTGAATATATGAATATGCTAAAGAATAGACCAGATTCGCAGGATAATGGAGTGATAAGGCCATAAAATGTTGACAAATCCAACTAAAAAAGGTAAGTTTAGTACACGCAAAAAGAAGTATTTTATGTGATTATTATTAAGGGCTTAACATGTCTTATGAATCCAGACCCACTGTGACCATGAAAAGAAAGTAGCATATGTTAGGGGAATACATCCAGCTTCTGAGTTTAACTTCAAAGGGGAGGATCACCGTCAGTCATGTGACCAGGCTGAATAGTCTGCGGAACTGACCAGGTGTGACATTGATTATTCATACTCAGTGACACTTTTGGTTCTCTAAGAGTTAGTGAAAAAAAGATCTATTGCATAATACCCTGGTATTTAGGTTTTTATAATTTCTTATAGCCTTCCAACAACTGTATTACATTCTCAACAATGAGCATTCTGTCCTGAGAAAGAAAGCATAAGACCAAACCTCTTGTTCCTTCCACAATCTCAAAAGCTGTTGCTCATTTTAACAGTTAAATCTTCTTCCTTCCTCTATAAAATAAGTTTAAAGGATCAGCTGTCCCTCCCTTTTTTTTCCTGATTGCTCCAAATATTAAATCCAGCCTCTTATATACAATGTGCAAATCGCAGTGAATTTTTCAAGATTCATCACTGTCATCCCATATAAATATGCCACAGAACATTTTATCACACAGCATGCAAATACTTAGATTACCGTCTCGTATGATTCTGCGAAGTTCATTACATCCTCACGAAAAACTTCCACAGCCTCAAGAAGACTACTTTTAAACTTTGGCTGCACTTGAACTAGTTCATCTTGCACAGAAACCTGGAGTAAAAAAGAATACCCAAAGTGAGATGGATTCAAGTGAAAGTGTATCTAAATGAAAACTCTAATTCTTTCCCGGCAGGTTTGTTATCCTGCAGAGTTCCAGTATGAACAAGGGTGTCTCTGCAATGCTGCTTAAAAAAAAAACAACAAAAAACCAAGAAACAAAAAAACAAAGGGAAATAAAGAACCCAAATGCACCAAAAGGAGACACAAAACATTCTAATTCATGACCCAAGAGGCAAAGCCATCTTCTGTAACTGCAGTTAGGGAGCTCAGGCCATCACTATGGCCAGGGAAACAGTTACTGCTATAGGCCCCAATCTGGGTCACATGCCGTCTCTGAGGCCAGAGGAAGGTTTGGGATTAGTAATCTCTAGTAGGTTCACATGGCTGGAAGAGTCACCTAAAAGAAATAATATTACTCTGGGTATTAAAAAAAAAAATTGTGAATGCCTTCCATGACCATCTTCCAAGCTTCTGCTTAAACCTTCAGTCATAATAGCTAGCACTTAATGAATAATTCCTATCCACCAGGTTTTTCATCTATATTAACTCACTTAATCCTCAGGACAACCCTGTGTGGCAAATGCTGATACTATACCTGTTTTACAGGTGAGAAAACTGAGGCACAGAGACACTAAGGAACTTCCCCAAAGTCCCAGCATCAGCATGAGGCAAGGTCAAGTTTCAAAACCTAGCTGTTTGGTTCCAGGGCCCCCGCTCTTAACTGTTCTCAACAATAGCATCTGTCTAGGTTGGAACATAGGCTACTTTCAGATTAATTGTGATTATAGTAAAGGATGGGCCAATAGGTTTAACATCATAATCAAAGAGATAGAACAACACAAATGGAGCACTGGGTGGCTCAGTTGGTTAAGTGGCTGCCTTCGGCTCAGGTCCCAGTCCCAGGGTCCTGGGATCGAGCCTGCTTCTCCCTCTGCTTCGGTCTCTCTCTCTCTGTTTCTCATGAATAAATAAATAAAATCTTAAAAAAAAACCAAAACAACCACCTGAGTGAATCTTTTCCCACCAAACAATAACAGAAGGTTGGGTTTCACTAAATCTCAACAGAGGGTTCTTCATTTCCTTCCCAAGATGCACTTTTCTAACTAAACCAGCAATTGTTTTTTAAAATAAATGATTACTCAATATCGAGCATGAATGGAAATAAACATAGCATGAAAAAAACATCTTATACACACTACCTCAAGGGAGCCTCATAACCACATATTTTAAAAAATTCCTAATGTATTCCTAAATGAGCACATGAAGAAATTGAGAAACAAAGGTTATTAATTTGCATAAAATCACCCAATTGGCTGGTGGCAGAGCTGGGATTACAAGTTATGATCCCAATTTCAGCTCAGGGTCCTTGCTAGTCTGTCTTGCTTCAATCTCAGTGACAAGTCCCTCCATAAACAAAAAGTTTTAAGTCAATACTTAATTAATATTCAATAAAATTTTTCACTATAGTTAAAGAATCTGGATCTTCCCTTGGAGTTCATTTTTAATGTTTAACTGAATAAATATTTACCAACTTCAAAAATGCTGAGGGAAATTCATAGCTAAAAATTACTGCATGAAAAGAGGAAAAAATGTCAAATTAGGTAACCTAACCATCCACCTTAACAAACCAGGCAAAGAACAAATTGAATCCAAAACAAGCAGAAGAATAGAACAAAAACTACATCCCAGACAAATGATACAGAGTATAGGAAAACAATAGAGAAAATCAACAAACTAAAAATTTCTTTTTTGAAAAGATAAGCAGAATTTACAAACCTTTACCTAGACTAACCAAGAATAAAAGAAAAAGGATTCAAACTACTAAAATTAAGAATGAAATAGGAAATATCACCACCTACTTTACAGAAGTAGATGGAATTATAAGGATTCAATCAATAGAGAGAACAGGGATCCTATGGGGTAAGAGAAAATATTTGCAAATCATATGTATGATATGGTTTTACTATCCAGAATATATAAAGAACAACTATAACTCAACAAAAACAAAAGCAAAAACCACAAATAACTCTATTTTAAAGTAGACAAAGGACTTGAATACACTTTTTCCCAAGGAAAATATACAAATGCTTTTTATAAGCATATAAAAAGATGCTTAACATCATGTAACATAAGGGAAATGCAAGTCAAAACCACAATAATGTGTCCCCCTCCAATGAGGATGCCCACTATCAAGGAAACAGAAAATAACAAGTGTTGGCAAGGATATGGAGAACTTGAAACCTTTTTGCACTGTTGGTGGGAATGTAAAATGGTGTAGCTGCTATGGAAAGGAGTATAGTGGATCTCAGAAAGTTAAAAATGATACTATATGATACAACAATTCTATTCCTGGGTACATATCCAAAAGAACTAAAAGTGGGATCTCAAAGAGATATCTGCACTTTACAATAGCCAATATCTGCATTCTTCCCAATAGCCAAAAGATGGAAGAGACCCAAGTGTCCACTGATAGACGAATGAATAAACAAAATGTGGCTTATCCATGTAATGGAATATCAGTCAGTCTTGAAAAGGAAAAAAGCTCACCTACTACAGCATGGATGAAATTTGAGGACATTATGCTAACTAAAATAAGCCAGTCACAAGAAGATGAATATTGTATGATTCTACTTATATGAGGTACCAAAAATAGTCAAATTTATAGAGGCAGAAAGCAGAATGGCAGTTGCCAGGGAGTGGGGAAAGAGAGAAATAGGGAGTTATTTCACGGACATAGAGTTTCAGATTTTGCAAGATTAAAAATTTCTGGAGACTGGTTGCACAACAATGTGAATAACACTACTGAACTGTACATTTAAAAATAGTTAAGATGAGAGGTGCCTGAATGGTGCTGTCAGTTAAGCACCTGACTCCTAATTTTGGTTCAGGTTATGATCTCTGGGTCCTGAGATGGAGCCCTGCGCCCGGCTCCATGCTCTTAAGCTCTGCTTAAGTCTCTCTCTCCCTCTCCTTATATCCTCTCCCCCTGCTCACCTGTGCACACACTCTCTTTCTAAAAAAATAAATCTTTTTAAAAATAGTTAAAAAGACAAACACTATGTGTGTTTTACCATAATTAAAAAAAAAAACAAACACAAAGTTACAATAATCAAGCCAGTAAGTTCCTGGCATAGGGATAGACATATGAATCAACAGAATAGAATTGAGAGGCAAAAAATAACTCCCTGCATTCATGGTCAATTGATTTTCGATAAGGGAGCAAAACAGTTCGTTGGTGAATGGACGGTTTTTTCCACAAATGGTGCTGAGACAATTGGATATCCACATGCCTTTTTTGGATTAAATTGGACCCCTAAATCACACCATACAAAAATTAACTCAAAATGTATCAGAAATCTAAATGTAAGAGCTAAAATTATAAAACTGACATAAAAAAACATAGTAGTAAATCTTCATGACCCTGGATTAGGCAACCATGTTCTAGATATGATACTAAGTCACAAGCAACAAAAGAAAAAAAAAGGTAAGCTGGAAATCATCAATATTTTAAAAATTTGCATTTCAAATTCAGAAGCAGAAGGCAGAATGGTGGTTTCAAGGGAGTGGGGAGGAGGGAGAATGTGGAGTTACAGTTTAATAGACATAAAATACCAGATTTATAAGATGAAAGGAGTTACAGGGATGTAAATTAGTAATGTTTACACAACAATGTTAATGTCTTTAATACTACTGAACTGTATACCTAAAAAGTGATTTGTAAGGACCTATTTAGAAATTGTCCCTGCTCCCCTTCCCCCAGGGGATTTACTTGGATACAATTCCCGGAAACAAGCTCCAGGTAACGAACCCCAGATGGAAGGGTGGGTCAGGCCAGGTGGAGACACCCAGTCAGTGGGGGGTTTGCATACTGTCTCCCTGGTTACCAAGGAATAGGGACCCCCGCCCTCTGGGAGCCTTTTTGGCGCCAATCCTAATCAAGGTGTAATGTGCTGGTTCTAATGTCCACTAGGGTAAATTGTAATTCGATTGGTCACCTAGCATCACTGTGGAGTTTCCTGTGTGTGTTACAATTTCACTGGTCACCTGTGCGTGGCCGACCGCATGGCCTTTGCCCTTAAAAGCTAGTCGGTGAGGAAATGACAGATGCTGGCGAGGATGCGGAGAAAGGGGAACATTCCCACACTGTTGGTGGGAATGCAAGCTGGTGCAACCATTCTGGAAAACAGCATGGAGGTTCCTCAAAATGTTGAAAATAGAACTACCCTATGACCCAGCAATTGCATTACTGGGTATTTACCCTAAACATACAAACGTAGTGATCCGAAGGGGCACGTGCACCCGAATATTTATAGCAGCAATGTCTACAATAGCCAAACTATGGAAAGAACCTAGATGTCCATCAACAGAAGAATGGATAAAGAAGATGTGGTATATATACACAATGGAATACTATGCAGCCATCAAAAGAAATGAAATCTTGCCATTTGTGACGACGTGGATGGAACTAGAGGGTATCATGCATAGTGAAATAAGTCAATCCGAGAAAGATAACTATCATATGATCTTCCTGATATGAAGACGTGGAGATGCAACAGGGGGGTTAAGGGGATAGGAGAAGAATAAATGAAACAAAATGGGATTGGGAGGGAGACAAACCATAAGTGACTCTTAATCTCACAAAACAAACTGGGGTTTGCTGGGGGGAGGTGGGGTTGGGAGAGGGGGAGGGGGGTTATGGACATTGGAGAGGGTATGTGCTATGGTGAGTGCTGTGAAGTGTGTAAACCTGGGGATTCACAAACCTGTACCCCTGGGGATAAAAATACATTATATGTTTATAAAAAAATAAGGATTAAATAAAAAATTAAAAAAAAAAAAAGCTAGTCTGTGAAACAGAGAAGGGTCACTCTCTCTTGTAAGAGGTGTGGCCCCGAACGTTCGGTTAGATTCTTGATGCTTGGCGCGAAATAAAGCTTTGCTTGACCTTCGCCTTATATCAGTCTCGCTCCTTTAATCACGGATCCATTATTTGGGCATAACATGATTAAGATTGTGGAGTCAAGATGGCAGAGAAGTAGCAGGCTGAGACTACATCAGGTAGCAGGAGATCAGCTAGATAGCTTATCTAAACATTGAAAACACCTACAAATCCAACAGGCAATCGAAGAGAAGAAGAACAGCAATTCTAAAAACAGAAAATCAACCACTTTCTGAAAGGTAGGACTGGCGGAGAGGTGAATCCAAAGTGATGGGAAGATAGACCGTAGGGGGAGGGGCCGGCTCCCGGCAAGCGGCAGAGCAACAGAGCACAAAATCAGGACTTTCAAAAATCTGTTCCACTGAGGGGCATTGCTCCAGAGGCTAAACCAGGGTGAAGCCCATGCGGGGTCAGCGTGGCCCCAGGTCCCACAGGGTCACAGAAGGATAGGGGGTGTCGGAGTGTCGCAGAGCTCGCAGGTATTAGAACAGGGAAGCTGGCTACAGAGACAGAGCTGAGGAATGAGCTCCCAGCTTGGGGTTACCTTGAACCGGTAGCAGGCTGGGTGAGCTCAGAGCGCAGCAGAAGGCCGGGGATACGGGAGTGATGGGGCGCTGTTCTCTAGGGGCGCACTGTGGAGAGGGGCCCCGGGCTCTTGGCTCCTCCGGGCTGGAGACTGGGAGGCCGCCATCTTCATTCCCGTCCTCCGCAACTCTACGGAAAGCATTCAGGGAACAAAAGGTCCCGAAAGCGAATCCGAGAGGATTACTTAGCCCGACCCCTGGTATGGGTGGTGCAATTCCACCTTGGGCAAAGACACCTGAGAGTCATAACAAGAAGTCCCTCCCCCAGAAGATCAACAAGAAATCCAGCCAGGACCAAGTTCACCTGGCAAAGAGAGCAGGTTCAATACCAAGCACAGCTGCGGAATTCCAGAGGAAGAGAAAGCAAAGCACAGAACTCATGGCTTTCTCCCCATGATTCTTTAGTCTTGCAGTTAATTTAATTTTTTTTCTTCTTCTGCTAAATTTTTTTTAACTTTTACCCTTTTCTTTTTTAACCTTTTTAACTAGTTTATCTAATATATATATTTTTTTCTTTTTTATATTTTGTCTTTATTTGTTTTCTTTTTTTAATTTTTTCTTTTTTTTTATGAACCTCTTTTTATTCCCTTTCTCCCCCCCCCCCCCCCCACGATTTGGAGTCTCTTCTGATTTGGTTAAAGTGCACTTTCCTGGGGTCTTTGCCACCTTTTTAGTATTTTACTTGCTCCTTCATATACTCTCATCTGCACAAAATGACAAGGCGGGAAAATTCACCACAAAAAAAAAAACAAAAGGCAGTACCAAAGGCTAAGGACCTAATCAATACAGACATTGGTAATATGTCAGATCTAGAGTTCAGAATGACGATTCTCAAGGTTCTAGTGGGGCTCGAAAAAGGCATAGAAGATATTAGAGAAAACTCTCTGGAGATATAAAAGCCCTTTCTGGAGAAATTAAAGAACTAAAATCTAACCAAGTTGAAATCAAAAAAGCTATTAATGAGGTGCAATCAAAAATGGAGGCTCTCGGGGCACCTGGGTGGCTCAGTGGGTTAAGCCGCTGCCTTCGGCTCAGGTCATGATCTCAGGGTCCTGGGATCAAGTCCCACATTGGGCTCTCTGCTCAGCAGGGAGCCTGCTTCCCTCTCTCTCTCTCTCTCTGCCTGCCTCCCTATCTACTTGTGATCTCTCTCTGTCAAATAAATAAAAAAAAAAAAATGGAGGCTCTCACTGCTAGGATCAATGAGGCAGAAGAAAGAATTAGTGATCTAGAAGACCAAATGACAGAGAATAAAGAAGCCGAGCAAAAGAGGGACAAACAGCTACTGGACCACGAGGGGAGAATTCGAGAGATAAGTGACACCATAAGACGAAACAACATTAGAATAATTGGGATTCCAGAAGAAGAAGAAAGAGAGAGGGGAGCAGAAGGTCTATTGGAGAGAATTACTGGAGAGAATTTTCCTAATATGGCAAAGGGAACAAGCATCAAAATCCAGGAAGTGCAGAGAACCCCCCTCAAAGTCAACAAGAATAGGTCCACACCCCGTCACCTAATAGTAAAATGTACAAGTCTTAGTGACAAAGGGAAAATCCTGAAAGCAGCCCGGGAAAAGAAGTCTGTAACATACATTGGTAAAAATATTAGATTGGCAGCAGACTTATCCACAGAGACCTGGCAGGCCAGAAAGAGCTGGCATGATATATTCAGAGCACTAAACGAGAAAAACATGCAGCCAAGAATACTATATCCAGCTAGACTATCATTGAAAATAGAAAGAGAGAGAAAAAGCTTTCAGGACAAATAAAAACTGAAAGAATTTGCAAACACCAAACCAGCTCTACAGGAAATATTGAAAGGGGTCCTCTAAGCAAAAAAGCCTAAAAGTAGTAGCTCAGAAAGGAACAGAGACAATATACAGTAACCGTCACTTTACAGGCAAAACAATGGCACTAAATTCATATCTATCAATAGTTACCCTGAATGTTAATGGGCTAAATGTCCCAATCAAAAGACACAGGGTATCAGAATGGATAAAAAAACAAAACCCATCAGTATATTGCCTACAAGAAACTCATTTTAGACGCGAAGACACTTCCAGATTTAAAGTGAGGGGATGGAAAACAATTTACCATGCTAAATGGCATCAGAAGAAAGCTGGGGTGGCAATCCTTATATCAGATCAATTAGATTTTAAGCCAAAGACTATAATAAGAGATGAGGAAGGACACTATATCCTACTCAAAGGGTCTGTCCAACAAGAAGATCTAACAATTTTAAATATCTATGCCCCTAATGTGGGAGCAGCCAACTATATCAACCAATTAATAACAAAATCAAAGAAACACATCAATAATAATACAATAATAGGGGACTTGAACACTCCCCTCACTGAAATGGACAGATCATCCAAGCAAAAGATCAACAAGGAAATAAAGGCCTTAAATGACACACTGGACCAGATGGACATCACAGATATATTCAGAACATTTCATCCCAAAGCAACAGAATACACATTCTTCTCTAGTGCACATGGAACCTTCTCCAGAATAGATCACATCCTGGGTCACAAATCAGGTCTCAACTGGTATCAAAAGATTGGGATCATTCCCTGCATATTTTCAGACCACAATGCTCTGAAGCTAGAACTCCATCACAAGAGGAAATTTGGAAAGAACCCAAATACATGGAGACTAAACAGCATCCTTCTAAAGAATGAATGGGTCAACCAGGAAATTAAAGAATTGAAAAAATTCATGGAAACAAATGATAATGAAAACACAACGGTTCAAAATCTGTGGGAACAGCAAAGGCAGTCCTGAGAGGAAAATATATAGTGGTACAAGCCTTTCTCAAGAAACAAGAAAGGTCTCAAGTATACAACCTAATCCTACACGTAAATGAGCTGGAGAAAGAACAAGAAAGAAACTCTAAACTCAGCAGGAGAAGAGAAATCATTAAAGATCAGAGCAGAAATCAATGAAATAGAAACCAAAAAAACAATAGAAAAAATCAATGAAACTAGGAGCTGGTTCTTTGAAAGAATCAATAAGATTGATAAACCCCTGGCCAGACTTATCAAAAAGAAAAGAGAAAGGACCCAAATAAATAAAATCATGAAAGAGGAGAGATCACAACTAACACCAAAAAAATACAGACAATTATAAGAACATACTATGAGAAACTCTACGCCAACAAATTGGACAATCTGGAGGAAATGGATGCATTCCTAGAGACATATAAGCTACCACAACTGAACCAGGAAGAAATAGAAAGCCTGAACAGGCCCATAACCAGTAAGGAGATTGAAACAGTCATCAAAAATCTCCAAACAGGGCGCCTGGGTGGCTCAGTGGTTTGGGCCGCTGCCTTCGGCGCGGTCATGGTCTCAGGGTCCTGGGATCGAGTCCCGCGTCGGGCTCTCTGCTCGGCGGGGAGCCTGCTTCCCTCTCACTCTCTCTGCCTGCCTCTCTGCCTACTTGTGATCTCTCTCTGTCATAAATAAAAAAAATAAAATAAAAAATAAAACCTTAAAAAAAAAAAATCTCCAAACAAACAAAAGCCCAGGGCCAGACAGCTTCCCAGGGGAATTCTACCAAACATTTAAAGAAGAACTCATTCCTATTCTCCTGAAACTGTTCCAAAAAATAGAAATGGAAGGAAAACTTCCAAACTCATTTTATGAGGCCAGCATCACCTTGATCCCAAAACCAGACAAGGATCCCACCAAGAAAGAGAACTACAGACCAATATCCTTGATGAACACAGATGCAAAAATTCTCGCCAAAATACTAGCCAATAGGATTCAACAGTACATTAAAAGGATTATTCACCACGACCAAGTGGGATTTATTCCAGGGCTGCAGGGTTGGTTCAACATCTGCAAATCAATCAATGTGATAGAACACATTAATAAAAGAAAGAACAAGAACCATATGATACTCTCAATAGATGCTGAAAAAGCATTTGACAAAGTACAGCATCCCTTCCTGATCAAAACTCTTCAAAGTGTAGGGATAGAAGGCACATACCTCAATATTATCAAAGCCATCTATGAAAAACCCACCGCAAATATCATTCTCAATGGAGAAAAACTGAAAGCTTTTCCGCTAAGGTCAGGAACACGGCAGGGATGTCCATTATCACCACTGCTATTCAACATAGTACTAGAAGTCCTGGCCTCAGCAATCAGACAACAAAAAGAAATTAAAGGCATCCAAATTGGCAAAGAAGAAGTCAAACTATCACTCTTCACAGATGATATGATACTATATGTGGAAAACCCAAAAGACTCCACTCCAAAACTGCTAGAACTTGTACAGGAATTCAGTAAAGTGTCAGGATATAAAATCAATGCACAGAAATCAGTTGCATTTCTGTACACCAACAACAAGACAGAAGAAAGAGAAATTAAGGAGTCAATCCCATTTACAATTGCACCCAAAACTATAAGATACCTGGGAATAAACCTAACCAAAGAGGCTAAGAATCTATATGCAGAAAACTATAAAGTACTCATGAAAGAAATTGAGGAAGACACAAAGAAATGGAAAAATGTTCCATGCTCCTGGATTGGAAGAATAAATATTGTGAAAATGCCTATGCTACCTAAAGCAATCTACACATTTAATGCAATCCCTATCAAAATACCATCCATTTTTTTCAAAGAAATGGAACAAATAATCCTAAAATTTATATGGAACCAGAAAAGACCTCAAATAGCCAAAGGAATATTGAAAAAGAAAGCCAAAGTTGGTGGCATCACAATTCCGGACTTCAAACTCTATTACAAAGCCATCATCATCAAGACAGCATGGTACTGGCACAAAAACAGACACACAGATCAATGGAACGGAATAGAGAGCCCAGAAATAGACCCTCAACTCTATGGTCAACTAATCTTCGACAAAGCAAGAAAGAATGTCCAATGGAAAAAAGACAGCCTCTTCAATAAATGGTGCTGGGAAAATTGGACAGCCACATGCAGAAAAATGAAATTGGACCACTTCCTTACACCACACATGAAAATAGACTCAAAATGGATGAAGGACCTCAATGTGAGAAAGGCATCCATCAAAATCCTTGAGGAGAACGCAGGCAGCAACCTCTTCGACCTCAGCCGCAGCAACATCTTCCTAGGAACAGCGGCAAAGGCAAGGGAAGCAAGGGCAAAAATGAACTATTGGGATTTCATCAGGATCAAAAGCTTTTGCACAGCAAAGGAAACAGTTAACAAAACCAAAAGACAACTGACAGAATGGGAGAAGATATTTGCAATCGACACATCAGATAAAGGGCTAGTATCCAAAATCTATAAGGAACTTAGCAAACTCAACACCCAAAGAACAAACAATCCAATCAAGAAATGGGCAGAGGACATGAACAGATATTTCTGCAAAGAAGACATCCAGATGGCCAACAGACACATGAAAAAGTGCTCCACATCACTCAGCATCAGGGAAACACAAATCAAAACCACAATGAGATACCACCTCACACCAGTCAGAATGGCTAAAATTAACAAGTCAGGAAATGAGAGATGCTGGCGAGGATGTGGAGAAAGGAGAACACTCCCACACTGTTGGTGGGAATGCAAGCTGGTGCAACTATTCTGGAAAACAGCATGGAGGTTCCTCAAAATGTTGAAAATAGAACTACCCTATGACCCAGCAATTGCACTACTGGGTATTTACCCTAAACATACAAACGTAGTGATCCGAAGGGGCACGTGCACCCGAATGTTTATAGCAGCAATGTCTACAATTGCCAAACTATGGAAAGAACCTAGATGTCCATCAACAGATGAATGGATAAAGAAGATGTGGTATATATACACAATGGAATACTATGAAGCCATCAAAAGAAATGAAATCTTGCCATTTGCAATGACATGGATGGAACTAGAGGGTATCATGCTTAGTGAAATAAGCCAATCAGAGAAAGACAACTATCATATGATCTCCCTGATATGAGGACGTGGAGATGCAACATGGGGGGTTAGGGGGATAGGAGAAGAATAAATGAAACAAGATGGAATTTGAGGGAGACAAACCAAAAATGACTCTTAATCTCACAAAACAGACTGGGGTTGCTGGGGGAGGTGGGGTTGGGAGAGGGGGAGGGGGTTATGGACCTTGGGGAGGGTATGTGCTATGGTGAGTGCTGTGAAGTGTGTAAACCTGGTGATTCACAGACCTGTACCCCTGGGGATAAAAATACATTATATGTTTATTAAAAAAAAGAAGAAGAAGAAAGGATGAATACCCAATTTTTGTAGCAACATGGATGGGACTGGAAGTGATTATGCTGAGTGAAATAAGTCAAGAAGAGAGAGTCAAGTATCATATGGTTTCACTTATTTGTGGAACATAACAAATGACATGGAGGAGTTTGGGAGATGGAGAGGAGAAGGAAGTTGAGGGAAATTTGAAGGGGAGGCGAACCATAAGAGACTATGGACTCTGAAAAACAACCTGAGGGTTTTGAAGGGGCGGGTGTGGGAGGTTGGGGGAACCAGGTGGTGGGTAATAGGGAGGGCACGTATTGCATGGAGCACTGGGTGTTGTGCAAAAACAATGAATACTGTTACGCTGAAAAAATAAATTAATCAATTTAAAAAAAAAGAACAAACTAAAAAAATAAAATAAAATAAATAAATAAAAAGACAACCCATTTTTTAAAAAGCAAAGGATTTAAGTTCACATTTCTCCAAATAAGATGGATGAGTGGCCAATAAGAACAAGAAAAGATGTTCAACATCATTAGCCATTAGGAGAATGAAGCAGTGGTACAGAGGACAACATGGATAAACGTTTTAACTTTATGCTAAATGAAAGAAGCCAGTCTCAAAAGGCTACATATTGTATGAGTCCATCTATATTACGTGTCCAGAAAAGGCAGATCCATAGAGATGGAAAAGTAGATTCATGGCTACCAGTAACTAGGGAAAGAGGGAGAAGATGGAGTGGCTGCTAACAGATATGGGGTTTTTCTTGGCAAGATGAAAGTGTTCTAAAATTTGATAATTACAGTGGCTGTGCAACTCTATGAATATATGAAAAATCACTGAACTGTATACTTTGAAACAGTAAATTTTATGGTATGTAAATTATACCCCAATAAAGTTATTAAAACAATAATACTAAAGCTTTAAAATGTATAAAACTTTTTTCTAGAGATGGTGACTTATAAAAAAACAAGAATTAAGTTTGCACTTACAGCTTTGCTCTGCAATTTGTTGAAAGAATATCTCAAAGTATCAACTGCTTCTGATTCTTCTTTGGTCACTTCAACTTCAAATCTATTTAAAATAGCATAGGCTTCCTGGAAAGTGAGAGAGAGTTCAGAAACATCACAAGGAAAGCAAATGCCAAATGATTTAGATGCCTTCTAGAAATACATTCCTATTCTTCCTATTCTTAGAAGAAGAGAGTATATTCTAGAAGAGTGGCTCCCCAAATTAAACACACATATAAAGCACCTCTAGATTCTCCCTGATACCTGATATTGACTCTACATCTTGGGTCCTGAAATCTACATTTAATAAGCACCTAGTTGATTCTGATGGAGATGCAGGCAGATCACACTGAAATACTATCTTAGTCGGGGCACCTGGGTGGCTCAGTTGCCTGAGCATCTGATCCTTGGTCTCAGCTCAGGTCTTGATCTCACAGTTATGAGTTCGTGCCCCACACTGGGCTCCACACTGGGCTGGAGCTTAAATTTAAAAAAATAAAAGAAAAGAAAGAAATACTAGCCTAGAAAATATCTCTAGGATCATTTTCTCCTCTTTGATCTCCTCTCTCCTCTTTGATCTTTGTCCAACACCATGCAAAATATCTTCTCATTACTCTATTAAAATATGCACTGGCTATATAAAGAACAGAATGAAACAATGATGTGGAGATATTCTGAAGAAAAAAAAACTTGAATGGTCAAAGGGATGGACCGGCAACTGGATTTACTAAAAGAATTCATGCTGAAGAATAAGGCTTCTGGGGCGCCTGGGTGACTCAGTGGGTTAAGCATTCAACTCTTGATTTTGGCTCATGTCATGATTACAAGGTCATGAGATTGAGCCCTGCATCAGGCTCCACACTGGGCATGGACCTTGCTTAAGGACCTTGCCCCTCCTCCACCACTCACACAAGTGCGCTCATTCTCTTTAAAAAAAAAAAAAAAGTAATAAAATAAATTAAGAGTCTGATTTTTATTAATACCTTGAGCCAGGAATTTAAATATTAGTCAGAATTAACTTGTGGTAGACAAAATAATGGTCCTCTCCAATGCTGTCCACATCCTAATCTCCAGAGCCTGTGAATGTTACTTTACATGGCAAAAGGGACTTTACAAATATGATTATGTTTAAAAAAAGAAAACTTGAGTTGGGGAGATTATCCCGGACAAACTGGGTGCACCCAGTGTAATCACAAAGGTCCTTATGAGGGAAAGAGGGAGGAGGAGAGTAAAGCCAGAGAAGATGTATAAACTAAAGCAAGGGAAGGAGTGATGCCACTGCTGGAAGGAGCTGTGAGCCAAGGAATGCAGGTGGCTTGTAGAAGCTAGAAGAGAAGCTAAAAAGCAAGGAATGGACTCTCTCCTAGAGCCTCCAGAAAGAATACAGCCCTTCTGACATCTTGATTCTAACTCCGTATAATCCATTTTCAGACTTACGATCTGTAGAACTGTGAAATAATACCTTTATGTTATTTTAAGCCATTAAGTTTATGGTAATTTCTTATAGCCAGAGTAGGAAACTAATATAGTACTCCACCCTAAAAACATCTCTGGTTGATGTTAGTTCCAACAAACTGCTATTGAGCCTAAGTGGACTCTTCCCACCATGCTGCCCTCAGCATGCCATTGGTCGTGAATGAGACCTAAAACCAGTTTCTAAAGAAAGTCAAAGATATTTGGGGAACTTGCCTAGAATGTTGGGATTGACATGAAAGAACACAAGAATTCATTTTTGTAAAATGTTGGTGCTAGCCTAAAAAACTGAACACTGTCTAGACCAGTTCAGCATTATCAATATTTTAATTAATATATTTATATTATATATTAATATTTTAATTAATATTTTCCTCTGTATACTGTTCACTGTTGGTAATTGTCAAAACCCCTCCAAGGACACCAAATTAGAAAGAAGAAACTGGCAGACTGTGCCATAAAATAGATGAAGAAAGGATGTTAACAGAACAATTTTTTAGTGTCTTTTTTAAAAAAAATTTTCAAGAAAGAAAAATGTGATCATTTCTTACTTCAATTGGTCCCAAAGTCATGTCCATTTGAATTTCATTATCACGGATAGATGATAAGGCTTCCATTGCAAACCTGACATCATCTAAATCACGAATAGGTCTAGATAACTTTTTCAAGTATTCATTGATAAATGCTATCATGTCTGACATTTTCTTTTTGTATTCTTCATTCAAGTAGCGACAGAGTAACATCTTCCACGCCTTAGCCTCAATTGATAAGGCCAATTTCATTGGCTCTGGGGAAGAGGAAGAATGATCAGAATGGAATACAACTGACATTCTGAAACTATTTCTTTCTTGTCTAATCTGAACATCTCTAACTGCACTGTCCTACTTGATGATCCTAGCTCCAAACAGTCAACTCTATCTTACCAATCCTTACACATTCCTCTTTTCTTCTCTTAGTATCCCTTGACCCCCCAGGCCTGCCGCACTTGAAATATGACTGCTCCCCGCCAACTTCCAACAGTTAGACCAGAGAGCTGAGGTAACATACAGCCAGCTCATTGGTTGGGACTGAGAGATCCTCTCGTGAGGTCTGCACCTCATGGGCCTGCCTTGTCCTTTTCTTCAGTCCCCAAGCATTCAGCCCATCTCCCTACTTCTTTAGAACCGTTGCTGCCTATTCCATTTCTGAGTTCTCTCTCTCTCTAAAATCGAGCCCCCAGCCAACTCTCACACTGTGCTGGAGTTGATTTTTGTATGAGGAATCACAGTGCTAACCACGATGAAAAAACAAATAGGAAATTTAAATAATAGTAATAATAACAGGTAAACTATTTTTTCAAAAGTCTATACTTCTTGGAATTATTGCCCCTGAAGCATAGCTTCTGATTTCTAACTAAATATTCCCTTCGAGCATTTGTGATTCTTCCCCCAGTTAAATCCCTTCTTTATAGATATAGTAACAGCATTTAAGGGACTAACTCAGTCAGATGAGCTGCCGACTCTTGATTTCAGCTCAGGTCATGATCTCAGGGTGGTGGGATCAAGCCCGGCGTCTGGCTCCTTGCTCAGTGGAGAGTCTGCTTGAGATTCTCTCTGTCCCTCTCTCTCTGCCCCCCTCCCCTGCCTCCCATGCTCTCTCTCTCAAATAAACAAATAAACCTTTAAAAAAAACAATAACAGTGTTTCATATTTATTGAACATCAACTATTTGCCAAGTAGTATGCTAAGTGTCCCATATAAAGCAGTTCATGTGGTGAGCTCTATCATTACCACCAACAGAAGGAATGGGGTTAAAGAGGTCGGGTAAACTGAATAGTCAAATTTGAGAGCCACAGTTACCCTTATTCCTTAAGGATATATCTGAAAATCTACTTAAGGTGAATAGTTGATGTAAAATAGGTCATTCAAATATCTTCTGAGAATAAAATCCCACAAACTTCTGACAAGACTGTACCACTGTAACCATGGCATCCACCATAACTCAGTTTTAAACCCAATCTATAGACGGCCTGACCTCAGGTCACATACTTCTGCCACCCAATCAGCATCAGTCTCTCCCTTCTGAATGTCAACCAATAGAAAAGAACATAGGGATAAGCCCGCCTCTGTGTGCCAACCAATCAAAAACAACCTCACGTGAGTAAACATCTTTCCACAGATGGTATTAACCTATTTACACCCACAGTCCTGAAAGCCCATGCTACCCAGACACCCCATATGAGTGTACTGTCCTGGCGACACCTGCACCTGACCAGCATCACTCTCCCTTACTCTTGTAATCAGTAAAACCAGGTTGGGCTTTTTATTTCAGATATTAAGTGGCTGTCTTATCATCCTTTGATACTCTAATCCCAAGTGGATTAACATCTCAGGAAACCTCAAATTGTTTCATTCCTTCTCATGTATGCAATTCCTTCCTCACAGTAACCTGAAAAAGAGTTTCACCTGTCGCTTCATTGTTTGACTGCCAATTAAGGAATTGCATTGTACGCAGTATATTAAGCCACCCTGATATAATATTATATGCAAAGAATATATAATAATATATATATAACACACATTGTATATATACATATATATAACATATATATGAACAATATTAGTGGTCCAGAAATATTTGATATTTATAAAATTGTACCAAAGTAGCTTCATAACTGTTTTCTAAGTAAAGCAACATTTCATGTGAAACTAGATACTATATATAACATTTTTTAAATACCTGTATGCATTTCAAGGGCTCCCACAACAATAACAGGCTTCAACTCATCGATCTCCTGTTCAAAAGTAGCAAAGTGTAGAATCTCTGATCTGATTTCAGTCAGAGAGGGGTTGTTAGCCAAAAACTCCTGTAGTAAGGAAACAGTGTTTTCTTTAGCTTTTTAATAGTATAAACCTCACATTGCATTTTTTTGTTTTGTTTTATTTTGTTTGTTTATATACTTTTCCACTCGTATGTGAGGCTAGTAGCTCAGTAAAGAGAGGGATGAGCCAGGAGTACCAGAAGATGAGGTTATGTGAAGGAATGTCATAGTCTACCATGAATAACAATAACAATAATAATAATAATAAGTTATTCATGTGTCCTTGGGTCTCTAACCAAAAAGACAGCTGTATCTATGTAAGTGTGAGACGCTCTCAAATACCCAGCCTCTGAATGTGTCTGGGACGTAATCGGTACTCAACTGTTTACGCAAATTAAATGAAATCTGCCTGAGCCTCATTCCTTTCAGTTGCCTCCAAGTGTCGTTGGGAGAACTGCAGAAAATCGAGTATGTTAGGAGCTGGGCATTTACAGGTTCCTGACCTCTGCTCAGGAGTTCCTGTCATGGTCACTGACGCTTTCCTGGTCCTCTGCCACTGGTTAGATATAAACAACCCAAACCCAGAATGTATCACAAGTACCAGAAACAGACCTTCACTTTCACATCTCGATCTTCGGTCCACAGCGTCTTATACTTTTGAAAGTCCTGCAAAGCTTCATGAGCCACCTTTCGCAGAGAATTCACAGAGGAAGAAAGGAGGAGAACCAACTTGGAAATATCCTTGTGTTCTGCTACCCCTGGATAAAAATTCTTCAGCTTCCTTGCAGGAATAATTTCTTCAAAAGATCCTAAAAACATATGTCAGATGTTTTTTCTATGTAGATAACTTCTATATGCAACTTTAAATATTATCAATGTTAATATTCGTAGACTTTTTTTCAAGCTGTTGTTTTTAAAAGACTCTTCCTCCAAGTAATTAGAACTATTCTCTTATGCCTTCACTTACTCTTATTAAACCACTGTGTCAGATTCTGAAGTCTAGATTTCTTTAATGTGGGGAAACTCTTTTCAGAGAAGAGAAAGACACTGATGAACCACCCCTCCCCCAAAATAAGTCCTCCAAGGAAAGATCAAAAGCACTGACATTGCTGTCCCACAGAAAAGCATGGTGGTTTAAAGAGAGGCACCGTATTTATTATCTAAATAACTTTAGGCAGTTTTTTAATCTTCATGAAAATACTTGTGAGGATTAAATGAGACAACATATGTTCATCTTAGCTCAACATCTGGTATATCTAGATCATGCAATCACTATTAACCACGACTATAAGCATCTCTTGGCAAAATCTGATCATGTCACTGCTTTGCTCAAAATTCTCAAGTATTGGGGAATCCAACAGACTATACAGATATGTTTGGATCAAACAATGCCTTGCTTTTTCAAAACAGTTGTGAACAATTAAAAAGCATGATCTTTCATGCAAAATGCCAGATCTCTAACTTCTCTTTTAAGAAGGTTTAATCTGGGGTGCCTGGGTGGCTCAGTCAGTTAAGCATCTGCCTTTGGCTCAGGTCATGATCCCAGGGTCCTAGGATCGAGCCCCACGTTGGGCTTCCTGCTCAGTGGGGAGTCTGCTACTCCCCCTGCTTGTGCTTTCTCTCTCTCCAGTTAATAAGAAAACTTAAAAAAAAATTTTCTTAATAAAAAGATTTGATCTAGGGCATCTTGTTGGCTCAATTTTTTATGTGTCCAATCCTTGATTTCAGCTCAGGTCATGATCTCAGGGTTGTGAGATCAAGCCCCAAGTCAAGCCCTACCCTGGGCTCCATGCTGGGCATGAAGCCTGCTTAAGATTCTCTTTCTATCCCTCCTCTCTCTTTTTCTCTCTCTCAAACAATTTTTTAAAAAGAAATAAAAATAAAAATGAAAAGCTTTAATCTGGTAGCACAGGACCCATGTTCCTACATGGCAACAATTAGCCAAAGCTGAGAAGCATCTCCTAAAAGAGGATTCCTGTTGAATTTGCCACGGTCTTTTCTTAAGACCAGGTCACTCATTTGCTCTTTTGTCTTAATTTTAATCAAAATCAAAGCAAAAGAAACTACAAGGTATTGGCTTAATTAGCTAAGTAACTAATGTTGCAAGTCCTGGCAGTTCTATCCCTTTTACTGCACAGAAGCATTCCCCGGTGTAGCTCTACTTCATTTTGTTTGTCCATTGGCTGGTTTTTGGACATCTGGTTTGCTACCAATTTGAAGCTATTAGGAATAATGCGGCGGTGAACATTCACACTTTCACATGGACAAATGATTTCATTTCTCTTGGGTATATTCCTGGGGGTGGAATTCCTGAGCCAAATGGCAAAGTTATGTTCAGCTTTTTAAGGAAGTGGCAAACCAGTTCCAAAGTGGCTGTACCTTTCTATACATTCCCTTCAGTAATGCATCAGAGTTCCAAGTTCTTTGTGAACAACTACTATTGTAGATTTTTTAAAATTTTTATCTATTCCAGTAGGTGTGCAGTGGTATATCATCATAGTTTTAACCTGCATTTCCCTAATAATTACTGATGCTGAGTATCTTTCCATGTGTTTTTTAGCCATTTATGCATCCTCTTTGTTGAACTCATCTTTTGCCCATTTGGGGGGGTGATGGTCTTCTTATTACTCAGTTTGAGTTCTTTATATATATTCTGAATACAAGTACTTTATATCAGATGCATGAATTGCAAATATATTCTCCAAATGTGTGGCTTCTCCTTTTAATTTTTTAAATGGCGTCTTTTGAAGAGCAAAAGTTTTTAAATTGGTTGAACTCCAATTGGTCTATTTTCTTTGTTATGGATCACATTTTTACTGTCATTTCTGAGAAATTTTTATCTAACCCCAAATCACTAACTTCTTATATGATCTCTTCTAAAATTTTTATAGTTTCAGTCCTTCTTTTCTTTAAAAAAAATTTATTATGTTTTGTTAGTCACCATACAGTACATCATAGTGTTTGATGTAGTGTTCCATGATTTATTGTTTGTCTATAACACCCAGTGCTCCATGCAATACGTGCCCTTCTTAATACCCATAACCAGACTAACTCATCCCCTACCCTACTCCCCTCTAAAAGCTTCAGTTTGTTATAGTTGACTTTGAGTTAATTTCTTTGAATATTGTGAGGTAAGATACCAACTCCATTTTTTTGCATATGTATGTCTAATTTTGCAGATGTATGTCTAATTGTTCCTGCACCAGAGGCAATCCATTACCCCATTTTCTTGACTTGATATCCTTTCAGAAAGTCAGTTGACTCTAAAGTTTATATCTGGGTTGCCTATCTGTCCCACTGATCTAAATGTCTCTCCTTAGGCCAACACTGTACTGTTTTGATTACTGTAAATTTATAGTATGTTTTGAAATCAACTCATGCAACTACTCTAGCTTTACTATCTTTTTTCAAAATTATATTGGCTATTACAGTTTCTTTGAATTTTCCTATTCCTTATTCAAATTTTAGGATCAACTCAATTTCGGCAAAACCACTTTCTAGGATTTTGATGGAGTTTCCACTAAATCTATAGATTAATTTGGGAGAATTGCCATTTTTAGCAGTACTGAGTCTTCCAATCCATGAACATGGTGTACCTTTCAGCAATGTTTTGTAGCTTCCAGTGTACAGGACTTACCACTTCTGTTAAACGTATTCTTTGTGACATTATTGTAATGAAATTGTTTTTTTTTTAAATTTCATTTTCAGATTGTTCATTCCTAGTATTTAGAAATATAATTGAGCCTTTATATCGACTTCATACCCTGCATACTTGTTGAACTCATTTATTAGTTCTAATAGTCTTGCATGTGTATGTATTCCTGAGGATGTTTTTGCATCTAACATTACATGATAATGTTATCTGTTAATAAAGCCAGTTCTGTCTCTTCCTTTCCAGTCTGTATATCTTTAATTTCTTATTAAAGCCACTAGATTTGCTGGGTATTTACCCCAAAGATACAGATGTAGTGAAAAGAAGGGCCATTTGTACCCCAATGTTTATTGCAGCAATGGCTACGGTCGCCAAACTGTGGAAAGAACCAAGATGCCCTTCAACGGATGAATGGATAAGGAAGATGTGGTCCATATACACAATGGAGTATTATGCCTCCATCAGAAAGGACGAATACCCAACTTTTGTAGCAACATGGACGGGACTGGAAGAAATTATGCTGAGCGAAATAAGTCAAGCAGAGAGAGTCAAGTATCATATGGTCTCACTTATTTGTGGAGCATAACAAATAACATGGAGGACATGGGGAGATGGAGAGGAGAGGGAGTTGAGGGAAACTGGAAGGGGAGATGAACCATGAGAGACTATGGACTCTGAAAAACAACTAGAGGGTTATGAAGGGGTGGTGGGGGGGGTGGGGGGGTTGGGAGGTTGAGGAACCAGGTGGTGGGTAATAGGGAGGGCACGTACTGCATGGAGCACTGGGTGTGATGCCAAAACAATGAACACTGTTATGCTGTAAATAAACAAATAAAAATTAAAAAAAAAAGCCACTAGATTAGGGGCTCCTGGGTATCTCAGTTGGTTAAACAACTGCCTTCGGCTCAGGTCATGGTCCTGGAGTCACGGGATTGAGTCCCCAGTCAGGCTCCCAGCTCCATGAGGAGTCTGCTTCTCCCTTTGACCTTCTCCCCTCTCATGCTCTCTCTTACTGTCTCTCTGTCAAATAAATAAATAAAAATCTTTAAAGCCACTAGATCAAATGTCCAGTATAATGTATCAATGTGGTGAAAGCTGGCATTCTTAACATGTTTCTGATCTTACGGGAAAATAATTTATTCTTTCACCATTAAGTTGGATGTTGACTGTAGGTTTTTCATAGTTGTCCTTTATCAGGTTGAAGAAGTTTAATTCTGTCCCCAGATTGTTGAATATGTTTATCATGAAAGAGAGCTGGATTTTACCAAATCCTTTCTGTGTCTACTGAGGTGATCATGTGATTTTGTCCTTTATTCTGTTATCAGGGTGTATTTTGTCATGTCAAACCAACCTTCTGGGATAATCCTCTTTTGGTCATAATAGATGCTCCTTTTTATGTGTTTCTGGATTCAGTTTGCTGATATTTTATTAAGGATCTCAGCACAGCTATTTAAATTTAAGTATCCTTTAAAGAATGTTTTTAAATATAAGGAAGTCAAACTTAGGGGTGCCTGGATGGCTCAGTCGTTAAGTGTCTGCATTAGTTCAGGTCCTGATCCCAGGGTCCTGGGATCCAGTCCCGCATCAGGCTCCCTGCTCAGCAGAAAGCTTGCTTCTCCCTCTCCCACTCTCCCTGCTTGTGTTCCCTCTCTCACTGTGTATCTCTTTGTCAAATAATAAATAAAATCTTGGGGGAAAAATAGAAGTCAAACTTAAACATATTTTCTTTTATGGTTTGACTTTCACGTGTCTTAAGAATTTTTCCCTACTCTAATGTCATAAATATATTTGTTATATTTGACTCGAGTGTTATAGAATATGTATATATATATATATATATATATATATATATATATATATTTAACAGTGCTACAAAATATAAAATAATGGGTTACGAATTTAAGATGCTTTTAAAATCTAATTTAAGGGGTGCTTGGGTGGCTCAGTCAGTTAAGTGTCTGCTTTCAGGTAAGGTCATGATCCCAATATCCTGGAATCAAGCCCTGAGTCCGGCTCCCTGCTCATCAAGGAGTCTATTTCTCCCTCTCCCTCTGCCTCTCTTCCTCCCTGTGCTCTCTCTCAAATGAATAAATAAATAAAAGTATATCTTAAATAAATAAATAACACATTCTTTCTCCTTCGATTAGTAAGTCTACCTGTGTCATATATCTAATTTTCATATATATGAGTATTGCTGTAACTCTGTCCTGATCCACTGGTCTATCTATTCTTGGACCCCTCAAAATTTAGAAACATTTATTTTGTTGTTTTAATTAGTCTGCCTTAATAGACAGACTAGATTGTTTTAATTAGTCTGTCATAATAACACTCCTTCCTATGTGTCAGGATAGGACCTCTTACCTTGTTTTCCTTCAAAATTTTGAGCTATTTTTGGCTCTTTACCCTTCCATATAATTTTACAGAAAAAAATTAAAATTAATTTAACAAATTGTATAAAAAATTCTGTTGTGATTTCATTGGAATTGTATCAAGTTCTATCAAGTTTGTAAATTAACTAACAAATGAAGTTCTTCATGTTGTGGATTTATTTCTATTTTTCATTATACCATTCCATAATAGTTATTTTCTCCAAAAATGCTATGCAAATATTTTTACATTTATTTATTAACTACTTCATGGTTTGTTTGTTTTTTAAATTTTGTTTATTTATTTGACAGACAGAGATCACAAGCCTGCAGAGAGGCAGGCAGAGAGAAGCAGGAGGAAGCAGGCTCCCTGCTAAGCAGAGAGCCCAATGCGGGACTCGATCCCAGGACCCTGAGATCATGACCTGAGCCAAAGGCAGAGGCTTAACCCACGGAGCCACCCAGGTGCCCCACTACTTTATGGTTTTGAGGCTATTGAAAAACCCATTTTTTCTATTACATTTTTCCCAGCTTTATTGAGATATAATTGACATATAATTCTATTACATTCTAATTGAATTATTGACCATTATAGAAATATTTTTTGTATGTTGGACTTTTATACATTAACATTATTGAACTTATTAGTTCTAATAGACATCTCTAGATTCATGGAATTTCCTATCCATGATCTTTAAAGTAAGGACAACCCTAGTTTTCCTTTCCAATTATTTCATTTTTTATTGCCTGATTTCTCCAATAAAATATTGAATAGAGGTGATGATAGCAGGTTTAACTGACTGAGCCACCCAGGCGCCCCTGGACAAATTATCAAACATTTCTGAAAAAAAGGATGGCACTAATATTTCCTTTGCCAGCTATTTTATGTGTATGTGCGAGACCCACTCGCATGCTTTTCCCCCAGACCTCCTTGCCTCTGATTTTCAATGTTGCTCCTTCTAGGTCTTGAACAACCAGTCTAGCCACCCATCATTGTCCAAAAGCCATGTATATCTTTGCTTCAGATCATTCACCTCTCCTTCAGAAGGATAGACTGCTTGAAGCTCTGCCTACTGGGGGAAAGTACCCTTCTTGCTGTCCTTAAGGGCCACTCCTTATAGTCTATAGTGCAGTAGTCCATTTTCAACTCACACCAATATATCAAACCAACTCAACATAGACTGGGCCTGAGATTTTTCACCCTCCATTAGCTGGTTTTAGGGAATACCCCATGAGACCACAGACAAAATCAGAGCAGTGTTGGTGCACGTAGAAAGGGTATATGGAGCCTGGGCCACCTGTTCTTGTAACTTACATGGTATCTTACTGTTTTTAATTTACATTTTACTGGTTACCAATGGAGAGGATGTAGTTTTAGAAAAAAAAATGTTTGACTTTTCTTTTAGGTTCATGTATAAATGAGATTACATGATATTTGTCTGTGTCTGGCTTATTTCATTTGGTATAACACCCTTCAGGTTCTCCTTGTTGTGAACAGAGGCAGGGTTTCATTCTTTTAAAGTTGAATAATATTCCGTTGTTAAAAAAAAAAAAAAGTCAAACCCATAGTAACACAGAGTAGCACAATGGTTACCAGAGGCTGAGGGGTGGAGAAAAGGGGCGATATTGATCAAAGGGTACAAACTTTCAGTTATGAGTAAGGTCTGAGATTTAATGTACAACATGGTGACGACAGATACTACCAATGTGCTGTACACTTGAAGTTTGCTAAGAGAGTAGATTTTAAATTATTTTACCATATGCATATACCAAAAAATGCTAACTGTGGGAGGTGATGGACATGTTAATTACTTTGTGGTAATCATATACATATATCAAAACATCACATTTATATCCTAAATATATACAATTTTTACTTCTCAATAATTTGGCTTTCTACACAGAACTGTCCAAAAAATCCATGAAACTTGGGGTCAGTGCTGTATCACACTCATAATTACTTAAGGGAATAGCTCATATGTATTTTATGTACAAGGAACACCTGACCCAGAACTTTTAAGTATCATGTTCTGACAAACTAAGTTCATTGGACCAAATACAATGCTGAAAGTAGAATTAGTACTAAGCCTCGTTATAATTTCTCCTTGAATCTAAGATTATGATAGTAGAGCAGTGATAGACATCCTTGCTCACCTATGTCTAAACTCTGGATGAAAATGTCTGTGTGGACCTGTACCCCTGGGGCTAATAATACATTATATGTTTATTAAAAAATTAAAATAAAGAAAATGTCTGTGTGTTATTATTTATAATGGAGTATGGAAAACACTAATTTTTAAAATTTTAATGCAAAGTTAGACAAATAAACATGTAGTAATGACTTTAATCAGCCATAAAAAAGAATGGAACCTTGCCATTTGCAAAAACATGGCTGGAGTATAATGCTAGGGAGTACAATGCTAAGTCAGAGAAATAAGCCAGTCAGAGAAAGACAAATACCATATGATTTCACTCATGTGTGGAATTTAAGAAACAAAACAAATGAACAAAGGAAAAAAAAAGACAAACCAAAAAGCAGATTCTTAACTACAGAGAGCAAACAGATCATGACCAGAGGGGAGGTGAGGGCAGGGGCGGGGGGCTGGGGGAAACAGGTGAAAGGGATCAAGTGTCTACTTATCTTGATGAGCACTGAGTAATATATGGAAGTGTTGAATCACTATCTTATACACCTGAAGCTAATATAATACCATATGTTAGTTACACTGGAATTAAAATTTTAAAAATCTACATGCTGTCATACCCAGAAGAATCATAAAGACCACTGACTAGTTCTTACAATTCTAAGATTCTATTCATCTGAGATTTGTTTTAACGTTCTTACTCTCTTCCTTCTTTGCCGGTTTCACTGCGTTTACAGGGGTCACATCAGCCGCAGTACGGCTGGGACTGGTGATGCCAGGCTTGATGTAACGGGTCTGCTGTTGCCCCCAGTGAGCCACTCCTCTGCTGACCTCCAAGGTGAGCTGGATCATCCGATTGATGGCTTGTTGAATGTCATCCAAACTAGGAATCATTACCTGTGGAGGGAAGAATTGGGCTCCTGGTAGTGGCGCCAAGTACCACCCATTCCTCTGTGTCTCACCAGATCATCCCCCACTGTAGGAAAACCCCAGCTGGCCCAGTGGAAGGCTGCTCCGAGGAGAGGGCTGTTAGAGGAGGATAGGCTGTGGATTTTCTCTACCCTGAGGTTTGCCCATTCTGTCATTTCCTGCAGGCTAAACAGGTCAAGCACTCGTCCTTGTCATCCTTTCCCTGTGAGGGACATTTCTGGATGCAGCCAGAAATTGTGGACTCTGTGTGGAGCCCAGGAAGCAAAGTGACTGAAGAAGCTATACCACCAAGGTTTTGACCTCAGTTCTTTGAAATGTGCCAAATAAGACCAGAAGCTTTCCTCCAGGACCCCAAACTGAGTTGGTGTCAAAGGTGGGAGATGAGTCATGGATTGTTCCTGCCTTTCCTTATCCCATGGCACATCACAAAATGGACCCCAGTCAGCCTGTGTGACCTGGAGGTCCAAATGCCAAGGGGCAGCTGGGACGGTGGTAGAAACACATGCCAGGAGAAGGCATAAGTGTCCCTGTGCTCGGGTCATAGGTCCTTTCTTTCTTTCTCTTCTGCCATTCTTGGTTACCTCACGGTTGTATGCTGGGGGGGTAGGGATCTGGACTTCTGAGGTGGACTGTTCAGATCATTTAATGCTTGAAGAAAGAAAAAGCAAGACTATTTTTAGAGTACTTGCTGACTGACGGCTGACTAGATGCTTAACTCCTCTCTTATGCCAACTGTCAATACATCAAGAACTATGCAGAGTAATTGTTTATAATAGATTAAAATAATGTTCTGCTTTTCATTAAATACTGGTGGAGCTAAAAA
The DNA here is from genome assembly GCF_922984935.1 of Meles meles. Lineage (NCBI taxonomy): Eukaryota > Metazoa > Chordata > Mammalia > Carnivora > Mustelidae > Meles > Meles meles. The sequence continues at coordinate 87,484,485 of NC_060070.1, read as the reverse complement.
GACATAGAGCCAAACAGTTATTCTAAATAAAAAAACTATCAAAATATCACTGTATTAATGTGAATATTTAATTATACTTACCACATTCGGAATTGCTAGATGTACTTCAGTTTTTATAAAGGAAATAATATCTTTTGATCGCCTTCGTCCATGGTGGCTGGAAGAAGATGGACATTTAACTTATAAAACTTAACCTGAAATTTCATAAAAGCTTGGTTCTGCTACCATTTTCGATCCTAAAAATAAAGACCATTTTCAAAATACCAAATTACATGGGGAATGTTACTTACAATGAAACCATACATTTCAGAGAACTAAGAAAACATAATGCTTTAAAATTATTAGAAGTGAAATATTAGTGTCCCATACATTTTCTAGCATTTTTATGTTGCTCTTTCTCAGTAATAACCATTTAATATTGTTTATTAAAAGCATATCCCAGGGCCGCCTGGGTGACTCAGTCAGTTAAACATCTGACTTTGGCTGTGGTTATGATCCCAGGGTCCTGAAATTGAACCCCACATCAGGCTCCCCATTCAGCCTGAAATCCGCTTGCCCCTCTCCACCTCCTCCCCGCCACTGCTCCCCCCACCCACCCCGCTTGCGGGCTCTCTCTCTTTTGCTCTCTCTATCAGATAAATAAATACAATCTTTTTAAAAATTAATAAAAGCACATCTTGTTCCTGCCCTGTAACAGATGCCAGACAAGATCACCACCAAAAACAAAAAAATACCTTCATGTATTTTGTATTTTTATATACACTTTTTTGCAAGATTACACAGAAGAATTCTGGTCAAAGCCTTCCAAAACTGTGTGTTTGTTTGTTTTTTAGATTTTGGTTTTTTGTTTGTTTGTTTTTCTTTTAGAGAGAGAAGTGCAGGGAAGAGGCAGAAGAAGAGACTATCTTAAGCAGGCTCCATGCTGGGCACGGAGCCTGAAATGGGAATCGATCTCACCACCCTGAGATCATAACCTGAGGCACCCCTAAAATTGTTTTTTTAAACTACATATTCATGCTCAGACAGAAGTACATACAGACACACGAGTACAAATAATGAAGAACAAACATCAGAGCTGCAAACTAGTTTGGTTATCTCCATCTGCCTTGACCTCTGTCCCCCTCCCAGACAAAATTATTATCCATGTTTTATTGCTCTCCATAGCAAGAAATGCTGTCCACTTGAATTACAATTTCATTCTCTCACACTCTACAAATACTGTTTTGTTGGCTCCTATGTTTCTACTTTCAGAAGAGGGTTCTGCCCTTAATCTAGTTTTCAAGTAACACCCTGTTGTTTGGATGCTTACAGGGTTTTCCCTTTGATTCTAGAAATCCACAAATTTTATGACCAGGCGTAGGTGATTTTTCCCATGAATCCTCCCAGGTACACAGAGAATCTTTTCAAGATGATAAAATAGGTCTCTTCTTAAGATCAATGTGTAGGTTTCATGTGCTGGGAAATTACTGAAAAACTACACCTGCCTTTATACGCAAGCAGATGGGGGTGGGGGGTGTCATAAGAAACACAAAGCCTTCAATGTGAAGACTCGCTTTAGGATGCAGGACCATTGGTTCCCAGATAAACTTATTATAGCAAAGAAGTCTTTGAACCAAAAGCAAGCAAATAAAGGGGGAAAACCTCTAATTCATAGTCTCATGTGAAATTCAAGGTGCAGCAATAAGACAAGCGTAAACTGTATTTAAAAGGGCAGAATCCCAGAGCAAGAAAGAGTTTTATAAAGTATAAACATCTGAAGCAACAGAGGCCGTGAACAGCACATAGATCATTCAGTAACTTAAAAAGAGATGGATACTATTTAAAGATAAGGTAATATTTTTCCATCTTTTTGTGTCTTCCTCAATTTCTTTCATGTATATACTCTTATGTATATAGACAGAAAATATAGATACTTTATGTCTTTATTTAGGTTTATTCCTAGGTACCTTATGGTTTTTGTTGCTATTGTGAATGGAACTGATTCCTTAATTTCTCTTTCTAGAGTTACATTGTTAGATTTCTGTACATTTCTATACAGAAAAGCAACTGATTTCTGTGCATCGGTTTTGTATCCTGCCACATTGCTGAATTGCTGTATAAGTTCTAGTAATTTGGGGGTGCAGTCTTTTGGATTTGCCACATAAAGTATCATGTCATCTGCAAAGAGGGAGAGTTTGACTTCTTTGCCAATTTGGATGCCTTTCATTTCTTTCTGTTGTCTGATTGCTGAAGCTAGGACTTCTAGTACTATGTTGAACGACAGTGGTGAGAGTGGGCATCCCTGTCGTGTTCCTGATCCATTGATAATGATGTTCACTCTGGGCTTTTCATAGATGGTTTTTATGATATTGAGGAATACTCCTTCTATCCCTATATTCTGGAGAGTTTTAATCAGGAACGGAACTTGTATTTTGTCAAATGCTTTTCTGCATCAATTGAGAGGATCATATGATTCTTCTCTTTTATTGATGTGGATTGGAAGAATAAACACTGTTAAAATGTCTATCCTCCCCAAAGATATTTACAAAGCCATCCCTATTAAAATACCATTGGGGAAAAAATTGGCATTTTTCAAAGAGCTGAAACAAAAAAATTCTAAAATTTGTATGGAACCAGAAAAGACCCCTAATGACCAAGGGAAGGATGAAAGAGAAAAACAAAGTGGGGGGCATCACGTTGTCTGACTTCAAGCTACATTACAAAGCTGCAATCACCAAGACAGCATGGTACTGGCACAAAAACAGATATATAGACCAGTAGAACAGGACAGAGACTCCAGAAATGGACCCTCAACTCTATGGTCAACCAATCTTTGACAAATCAGGAAAAAAATATCCAATGGAAAAAAGACAGTCTCTTCAGTAAGTGGTACTGGGAAAATTGGACAGCTACATATAGAAGAATGAACCTGGACCATTCCCTTACACCATACACAAAGATAAACTCAAAATGGATGAGAGATCTCAATGTGAGATAGGAATCCATCAAAATCCTAGAGGGGAACATAGGCAGTAACCTCTTCAACATCAGTCACAGTACTTTCTTTCAAGACATGTCTCCAAAGACAGGTGAAACAAAAGCAAAAATGAATTTTGGGGACTTGTTCAAGTTAAAAAGTTTCTGCACAGTAAAGGAAATACTCAACAAAACAAAGAGGCAACCCACAGAATGGGAGAAGATATTTGCAAATGACATTACAGATAAAGGGGTGACATCTAAGATCTATAAAGAACTTCTCAAACTCAACACTCAAAAAACTGATAACCCAGTCAAAAATTGGGCAGAAGGCATGAACAGACACTTCTCAAAAAAAAAAAAAAAGACATACAAATGGCTAACAGACACATGAAAAAATGCTCAACATCACTAGCCATCAGGGAAATATAAATCAAAACCACAATGAGATACCACCTTATGCCAGTTAGAATGGCCAAAATTTTTAGGACAGGAAACACAAATGTTGGCAAGGATGTGGAGAAAGGGGAACCTTCTTACACTGTTGGTGGGAATGCAAGTTAGTGCAGCCACTCTGGAAAACAGTATGGAGGTTCCTCAAGATGTTAAGAATAGAGCTACCCTATGACCCAGCAATTGAACTACTGGGTATTTATCCCAAAAATAGAAACATAGTGGAAAGAAGGGGCATGTGCACCCCAATGTTCATAGGAGCAATGTCCACAATAGCCAAACTGTGGAAGGAACCGATATGCTCTTTAAGAGATGAATGGATAAAGAAGATGTGGTCCATATATAAAATGGAATATTATTCAGCCATCATAAATGATGAATACCCACCATTTCCATCGACACGGACGGAACCAGAGGGGATTATGTTAAGTGAAGTAAGTCAAACAGAGAGAGACAATTATCATATGGTTGCATTCATATGTGGAACATAAGCAATAGCACAGAGGGCCATAAGGGAAGGGAAGGAAATCCAAAGGGGGAGAAATCAGAGAGGGAGATGAACCATGAGACTATGGACATTGAAAAACAATCTGGAGGTTTCAGAGGGGAATGAGGGAAGAGGGCAACAGGGTCATGGGTATTGAGGAGAGCATGTGCTACGATGAGCACTGAGTGTTACATTTAACTAATGAATCGTTGAACCCTGCATCAATGACCAATTATGTACTATAATGGCTTACTGAACACAATAAAAAATAAAAACATAAAAAAATAAGGACAAGGTAAGAAAAAAGATAAAGAAATGTAACGTTTATTGAATGCTTAATGTATGCCAGGCACTTTTCCAAACACTTTCCACGAATTAACATATTCCATGCTCACATTAACTATGTGAGGCAGATCCTGTGATTATTTTTTGCATTTTGCAAATGAACAAGTAATAATTGAGATATTTAAGATGCAATTGATCAGATCATCTTTAGACTAGAAAGAGAAATACTTGCTCATAATGTAGCCCAGAAAGGCAAAAAGACAAAACATATAACAAAGGAGTTAGGAGACAAGGGGACAGACCAAAAGCCCCAAGATTTGAGATGACTGCATGTCCAGTGTGCCCAGGACAGTTCCAGGTTAAATCTGTCCTGACATTTCATCTGGATAGTGTCCCTTCACTCAAAAGGGTGTCCTGGTTGGAACAATTAACCATGGGGCTAATCTATTCAACATTCAACTGCTAGGAGTTCTATCAGAAGAGAATGAAAGGAACGTCCCAGAAGAAACATCTGAAGAGGAAATTGCTGAGGATTTTCCAGGATGAGGAATGCTATACACCCTTGAATAGAAAGTGTACACTGAGAACAAAGCAGGACTAAGTAAAGACAAATCCACACAGGGAAAGAAAACTACAGAACATCAAGGATTAAAAAATAATTTTCACTTGGACTTACTGTGGACTTCGTATCAGCAACAATATAAGTCAGAAAAAAAAATGAAATGCTTTCAAAATGCCAAGAGACAAACAAGAATTTTTTATCCAGCCTAACTGTCATGAGAGTATGAAAGCAAAAAAAGAAGAAAAAACAACAAAAAAAATTTTTTTCAGACTTAAAATGAAGAATAAGAGAGTTTACCCCTCATATACCCTGACTAAGGAACCAGTGGGATATAAGAAATACAGAAGAATCTGGAGATTTTAATAAAATATGCCAGTATTCTTGTTTAAAAAAAGGTAAAATGAAACCATCAAGCAGCAATAACAAGGTAGATACAGTTCAGTAAGTAAAGCATGCCAAGTCCTTTGTAGTTAGAAATAAGACTAGAAAACTGAAAAACCATAGATTGTATTTTTTAAAAAACTGGAGCAAAACATATGTATTCTCAATTTAAGGGTAACTACTTTAAAAACTGAAATATGGGAAGGAAAATATTATCTATCCCAAAGATAACGGAGGTAATGAAATAAACCAAAGAAAACAGATGCTAAAAGAAGACACAAACTGAAATGTCAAAAATTAAGTATAGCTACATGAAAAAAATCACCCAAAAATGTAAACAAATTACACTCTATTTAAAAGCAGAGATAATCAGATTGAATAAAAATAATCAGGAACGGGTACCTGGGTGACTCAGTTGGTTAAGTGACTGCCTTCGGCTCAGGTCATAATCCTGAAGTCCCAGGATTGAGTCCCAGATGAGGGTCCCTGTTCGGCAGGGAGTCTGCTTCTCCCACTAACCTCTCTCCTCTCATGTTCTCTCTCTCTCATTCTCTTATCTCTCTCTCAAATAAATAAATAAAATCTTTCAAAAAATAATCTTTTAAGAAATACAACAAAAGCTGTACAGTAAAATTTAAACAAAGGCTTAAAAAGCAATATACCAAAAAAGCTGGTAAAGTAAAATTAATAACAAACTAAAAAGAATTTGAGGGGCACCTGGTGGCTCAGTGGGTTAAAGCCTCTGCCTTCGGCTCAGGTCATGATCCCAGGGTCCTGGGATCGAGCCCCGCATCAGGCTCTCTGATCAGCAGGGAGCCTGCTTCCCTTCTTCTCTCTGCCTGCCTCTCTGCCTACTTGTGATCTCTGTCAAATAAATAAATAAAATCTAAAAAAAAAAAAAAAGAATTTGAGGAGTTAAGATTAACAAACATAAAGGAATAAAATAAAAATTAAAAATACAATGTTCTAAACAGATTTAACTACTATGACTTTTTATACACCTTTAAGCATAGGCTTAAAGCACATAAAACAAGAACTGACCAAAAGAGAGGGAAAATTTGTCAATTTGCCAATGTGTTCACAACACAGTGGGAGATTATAACAGTGTGATTAATTTATTTAAATTAATTTAAATAAATTAAATTTATTTAAATCTTAATAATTAAATGATCGACATTAATAATTAAATAATTAATTTAAATAAATTTTATTTATTTGATTTTAATAAATTAAAATTCAGCCATGAATAGTCAATGAATAAATCTAACAAAAATGTGCAAGACTTTTACACAGAGAATTATAAAACATCATTGAGAAATAGTAAAGAAAACTTAAATGGAGAGGTAATCCATAATTCTGGATGGAAGACTCAATACTGTAAGGATGTTAATTCTCCCAAATTGATCTAGAGATTCAGTGTCATTTAAATGACTCTCCTGGGGCACCTGGATGGCTCAGTCAGTTAAGCACCTGTCTTTGGCTCAGGTCATGATATCAGGATCCCAGGATTCGAGCCCTGAGTCAGGCTCCACCATAGCAGATAGTCTGTTTTTCTGTCTCCCTCTGTCCCTCTCCCTGCTTGTGCTCTCTCACCATCTCTCTCTCTCCTCCAAATAAACGAAGTCTTTAATAAATAAATAAATAAATCTCTCAATGAGAAAAGTAATATTTTCAACAACTTTCATTTGCTCAATTAACCATGTGAAAAAAATATATTGATCTCCTACCTCATATTAAACACAAAAATCAATACCATGTGGATTAAATGCCTAAATATAAAAGACAATAGTATAAAATTTTAGAAGACATTATGAGGTAAGGAATGATTTCTTTTCAAAGACATAAAAATCACAAGAAAAAGATCAATGAATTTGAATATTTTAAAGAAAAGATTGATAAACTTGAATACTCTAAACTCAGTAAAAGATAGCATAAAAAGAATGAAAAGAGATGCACAGGAGGGAGAAGATATCTGCTATATTATCATCAATAAAGTAAAATACTGAGAACATCCATGAATAAGTCCAATCCAACAGAAAAATGGGCAAAAAAGAAAGAAATGAAGGAGGGAAAAAAGGGAAGAAAGAGAAACCAGGTTGAGATAAGATAAGACAAGAGAAAGAATAGAACATAAATTTCAAGGGAAAGAAGGCACAAATGGTTCATACACATGAAAACAAGTTCAAGCTCATTATTAATGAAGAAAATGATCATTTAAATCCCAGTGAGATACAACTTCACACCCCCTTGCTGGCAAGAATTTTTTAGTTTAACCTACCAACTGTGTGCAAGAATGAAGAACCCTGGGGACTCTCGTGTTGGACATCACATGGTAAAATGAGGTATGCACATACTCCAGGGCCCAACTCTTCCTTCTTAGCAAGTGTAGAAAGAGACAGGTACAAAAATGTTCATAGAGGCCTTATTTAGAATAGCTTGAACTGGAAACAACCCAAATGACCATCACCAGTAGAATAAACAGATTGTGTATAATAAAGTATATCAACAAAGATGAATCTCAAAAACATAATACTGAACACAGTTCACATACAGGAAAAATTAAATGATACATTGATTAGGGATACAAACATATGGTAAGGTATAAGGAAAACCAAGACAATAATAAACATGAATTTGGGATAGTGGTTACCTTTAGGTGAGCAGAGAAAGGACTGGTAAAGGGACTGATAGTGTCCAATGTTCTTTGTCTTGGCCTGGGTGTCAGGAACATGGTTGTTCATTTGATCACTCACCGTTCTTGAAGTATCACACATATTTTCATACAGTCTTTTCATAAATGTGATATTTTAAATTTTAAAATTTTTAAAGTAATAAAAATAAGAGGTACTATTAGTATTATGTTATGATAGTATTGCCAGACCTTAGCTTATTTTCTACTTGCCTTGAAACAAATATTCTTCTTTTCATTGTGTCCAAAGATAACCGTGTAGCTTTTTGAAGACTGTCTAGTAATTGATGAGAGAAAAAAGCATAGACCTCTTTACATTCCTGTAACAAAAAATCATATTGAGAGTTGGGTTCAAGATGGTGGCATAGGAAGCTTTCCCACCCACCAATGTATCAGAGAAGTCACAGACATGTCCTACAGCCAGACTGAGTATCAGGCCTACCCACCACTGAGAGAAGGATGAACACAGTGAGGAGAACATCAACAAAGAGAGAGAAAATACAAGAAAGTACTGAAGAGGAACACCTGGGTGGCTCAGTCAGTTAAGCATCTGCCTTTGGCTCAGGTCATGATCCCAGGGTCCAGGGACTGAGCCCCATATCAGTCTCCTTATTCAGTGGAGAGCCTGCTTCCCCCCTCCCTCTGCCTCCTTCTCCCTCTGCTTGTGCTCTCTCTCTTTCTCAAATAAATAAATACAATCTTAAAAAAGAAAGAAAGAAAGAGCCAAAGATAAGTTATAACTGAACTGAAAAATACACTAGAGGGGTTCAATAGCAGGCTGAGTGAAGTAAAAGAACAAATCAGTGAGCTGGAAGACAAAGTAATGGAACTCACCCAGACAAAGCAGCAAAGTGAAAACATAATTAAGAAAGTGAAAATATCTTGAGGGACCTTTAACATCAAGTGGTAAAAGTGCTTATAGGGAACCACGAAGGAGAAGAGAGAGAGAAAAAGAGCCAGAAAAATGGCTTAAAGAAATAAAGGCTAAAAACTCCCTAGTCTGAAGAAGGAATCAGGCATCCACATGCACAAAACCCAGAGTTCCAACGAAGATGAATCCAAAGAGATCCACACCCAGACACATTGCAATTAAAATGATAAAAGTTAAGGATAATTTAAGAGATAATCCTAAAAGTGAGAAGAGAAAAACAATGTTTCACATACAAGGGGAAACCCCATAAGGCAATCAACAGATTTTTCAGCAGAAACGTTATAGGCCAGAAGGAAGTAGTATGGCACATTCAAAGTGCTGAAAGAAAAAAAAAAAAAACTTCCAAACAAGAATTCTCTATGTGGCAAGTGGCAAGATTATCATTTAGAATTTAAGGAGAGATTCATAGCCTTCCAGATAAGCAAAAGCTAAAGAAGTCCATCACCTACACTGGCCCTAAAGAATTGTTAAAGGGATTTCTTTATGATAAAAAAAATGGCACTAATTAATAATAACAAAACATATGAAAGTAAAATCTCACTGGAAAAAGTAAACATATGACAAAGATAGTGAACAAATGACTTATAAAGCAAGCATGAAAGTTAAAAGATAAAAGTAAAATTAGCTAAAATTTTAATAGTTAAAGGAAGTATAAAATAAAAAGATATAAAATGTGTCACCAAAACTATAAAAACTAGAGGTGGGGAAGAAAAAAATAAAGTTTTTAAATGTGCTTAAATGGAGTGGCTATCAATTTTTAAAAGACTGCTATTTAAATGGGATATTTTATGTGACCCTCAGAGTAATCACAAAATGAAAACTTTTACTTAATACGCAGAAGAAAATGAGAAAAGAATCTAAACGTAACAGTAAACAAAGTCATCAGATTACAAGAGAAGAAAGGAACAAATAGAAAACAAAAATAGCCAGAAAGCAATGAACAAAATGGCAATAATTATATACTTATCAACAATTACTTGAAATGAAAAGGACTAAATTCTCCAAACAAAAGACACAGACTAGCTGACTGGATAAAGAAATAAGACCCATCTACATGCTGCCCATAGGAGACTCATTTCAGAAGTAAATCACACACAGACTGGAAGTTAAAGGATGGAAAAAGATCTTTCGTGCAATGGAAATGAAAATAAAGCTGAAGTACCTGCTCAGATCAGACAAAACACACTTGAAAACAAAGACTGTATAAAAAGACAAAGAATGGCATTACGTAATGATAAAAGGAGTCAACCCAGCAAGAAGATAGGACATTTATGAATGTAGATGCACCCAACAGGAGCATCAAAATATATAAAGCAAATATTAACAAATCTAAAGGAAAAAATTGAAAGCATCCATATATGATACACTAGCAGCCACATGCCCCAATGTTAGGGACCATTCAAGACCTCCCTGCACAAAACTTCAGGGCCCAGGGAACTTAGTGCAAGCGGCAGGGTGAGAACCTGCCACTCTAAAGGTGGCAACAAAGGCACCCAGGTGGCTCAGTTGGTTAAGCATCTGCCTTCAGCTCAGGTCATGATCCTGGAGTCCCAGGATTGAGCCCCACCTCAGGCTCTCTGCTTGGTGGGGAATCTGCTTCTCCCTCTGCCCTTCACCCTGCTTGTGCTCTTTCTCTCTCAAATAAATAAATAAAATCTTTTTAAAAAATTAAAATGTACAGGGCGCCTGGGTGGCTCAGTGGGTTAAAGCCTCTGCCTTCGGCTCAGGTCATGATCCCAGGGTCCTGGGATCAAGGCCCACATTGGGCTCTCTGCTCTGCGGGGAGCCTGCTTCCTCCTCTCTCTCTGCCTGCCTCTCTGCCTAGTTGTGATTTCTCTCTGTCTGTCAAATAAATAAAATAATTTTAAAAAAATTAAAATGTACAATACCAAAATATATGGGATGAAATTTCCACCACCCTGGGACCATGGTTTGCCCCTCTCTCTAAGGCCTTTTTTCCCCCCAGAGGTGTTGCCAACTTTTTTGGTTAGAGCACAGGACAAATACTGAGCCTGGGCAGGGATCTGGGCACCATGTCTTGCTAGCACAGTGAGTCACACCTCCAGGCCCAGGCTCTGTTCCTCTTTGCTTCTGTGTTCCTCTCTGCTTCTACACCCTTCTACGTCCCCTGGGACGACCAGCCAGTTTGAGTTGGGTCAGAAGGCAGAGTTAGACCCGAGCAAAGAGGAACAGGATCAGTGCTGGTGAATTATCAGGCTAAAACACGGACATGACATAGTCCGATTTTTACGTTAGAGAGACCATTCTGGCAGCAATGTGGAGGACGATGGATTTGAGGGGTGACAGCACTCATGCAGCTCCAAGTGATCCCCAAATTCAAGAGACTCTGATGATCATCAGCCTTGGTCTAAGGACCCCAGCCAGTGTCAATGGGAATGCAATTGGAAAAGGAGGACTGCTAGCAGGGGCATACACTTCCTCTCTCCTGCTGCCTCCTGCCACTTGATAATGGCCACCTGAAGCACGGTACTGAGAAGAAATCTACAGCTAAAATCTAGTCTCAGTGGCGGGGAAGTGCTTTTCTATCCATTGGTGATATCCTTCTTGAGCCAAAAGGTGAAAGTGGATCAGATGTGTGCTGATTATTTCCAAAACTGTATTACAGTGTTCGTTAGAGGTGTAAAAGTGTGCAAAATAGAAGAAGTAAAAGAAGATGAGGGATTAAAAGAAAACTGGAAGGAGGAGGAGAAAGTAGGGATTAGCGCAAATGTGGGAGTGGCATTCAGAACTGTGCATGACCAGAAAGGTGAGGCCTAAAAAGGAACAAGAAACCCCATATGTCCTTGTCAACCTTCATTCTCAACACAACATGAAAATCTGTCCACACTGGGTTTCTCCTGGAGGGGAGTCCACAGGTTATCCCAGGGATGCTAGTAAAAAATGCAGATCTTTGGGCCCAAGTGAATCAAAATTTGGCCTTGCAAGATAGGAAACTCAATTAAACACAGTAACTGAAAACAGAGTTCTCCACTCTTGGGTCAGATGGACTGGCACTACAGCCCCAGAAGTATGACATTTACTGTATAAGAAAACATGGCTGATCACAATACAGGGAGATGAGTTTATAAACTGTATTGATGAATCGCCTTAAAAGTTGATGGTGTTGGGGAAAACTAGAAGGATGGCTAGGTCTTGCCAGATCCTACAATGTAGAATCAAAAATTACATTTTCTAGATTTTGTAATAAATCCAGATTGGTTATAAGTCCATACACGTAGGTTGCAGAACTGCCTAGAGGAAGCCTCATTTGGGGTCATCTAGGACCCAAGGAGTCATAATTCAGCTAAACTGCATGAAGTCATGTCATAATAAATACCTTCTTAAATTCATCTTCTTTTTCATTGACATCCACCTCAGGAATGATATTAGCCTCATAATCAGTGCTTTCACCTTCTTCTGTTTCACTTCCAAAAACAACATGTTTCCTCTGTTCTACAGATAAAAAACAAAAATGTATATATATATGATATTTGATGTTGAGCATTTAGTTTATTCCACATACCCAAATCTTCTTAGGAAACCCCTTCTTTAAAAGTTTTTAATCTAAATATGTAAGACTTGTTTCAGTAGGAATCATCTTTGAATTCAATTTAAATCACGCATCTCAACAGAATTGCAATTCTACTAAGAAATACTCTTTAAATATACTCCTTCTTGGTATACAGAATTAAGAAAGATTTTAAGTGGACTTTATATATTATCTTTCCAAAATATGTGTCAGGGTGCCTGGGTGGCTCAAAGTGTTAAGTGTCTGCCTTCAGATTGGGTCATGATCTCAGGGTCCTGGGATCAAGCCCCACGTAGGGCTCCCTGCTCAGTGGGGAGTCTTTTTCTCCCTCCCCCTCTGCTGCTCCCCTTGCTTGTGCTCTCTCTCTCTGTCAAATAAATAAAAATCAAAAATAAAATAAATAAAATATGTGTTTACCTTTTGAGTATTTTAACTTAATGAGCTAATTGGAGTTTTTGACACTTCTGAAGAAAGCTACACCATTTAATTAAACTAAGTAGAAAACTAATTAAACTAAGTAGAATTAAACTAATTCTAATTAATTAATTAAACTAATTAAACTAAGTAGAAAAACTCAAAGAGAAATAAGACAGGCCATGGATACTTTTTAAATTTAAATTTAATTAATTAACTTATAGATATTATTGGTTTCAGAGATAGAATTCAGTAATTCATCAGTCTTACATAATATCATATGCCCTCCTTAATGTCCATCACCCAGTTACCCCATTCCCCATCCCCCTCCCCTCCAGCAACCCTCAGTTAGTTTCCTATGATTAAGAGTCTCTAGCAGTTTTTCTCCCTCTCTGATTTTGTCTTATTTTATTTTTCCCTCCCTTCTCCTTTGATCCTCTGCTTTCTTTCTTAAATTCCATATATCAGTGAGATCATATGACAATTATCTTTCTCTGATTGACTTATTTTGCTTAGCATAATACCCTCTAGTTCCAAGGCTGTGGATAGTTATTTAAGCTCATAATTTCTTAGTCTTAGCACTACTGACATTCTTGGTTATGGAAGGCTGTTCTGTGCACTAAAGAATGTTCAGCAGCATCCCTGAGCTCTACCCACTAGATGCCAGTAGCATCCCCTCTGCTATATGACAACCAAAAATGTCTCCAGACATTTTAGCATGCTGTGCTAAAAGAAAAAAGAGAGAGATTAACATAGCAGGCCTAAGACTTGTTTGCAACATTGGTCCTTGGTTGGCATCTGATTCCCACCATTCTCTAGCTGACATAAAGTGTTCCCTGTGCCTAAGTAGTTTGTGCAAATGGTGTAGTGTATGCTGAACACATTTTCCTTCAGGGAGTCTGGAATTTGGGTACCTGCTAAGCAGAAGGCACGCACTTGAGAACATATCCATCACTCTTGTGATTATAATATCATAACTCAAACACTGTAATTAGGAAGCAAAATTACCTGGTAATGGTTTTGCTGTTTTCCCACTGTACTTCACTTCATAAATATTTTCAAATATTAATATAAGTTCTTTGACAGCTTCTTCCACATGCTTACTTTTGTGGTTTAGAATATCAGCCCATTCTTTTGTGTATGTCTATTAAATAAGGCAATGACTATTAATTTACAGATGCTTAAAAATACTGTAAAAACTATTAATATATAATCTCTAAAAGTATAATTAACATCACTTGAAAATGGCTAGAGGGGGTGCCTGGGTGGCTCAGTGGGTTAAGTGATTGCCTTCAGCTCAGGTCATGATCCCAGGGTCCTGGGATCAAGCCCCACTGCAGGCTCCTTGTTCAGTAGGGAGCCTGCTTCTCCCCTGCCTGCTGTTCCCCCTGCTTGTGCTTGCTCTCTGTTTCTCTTTCTCTTGCTCACTCTCTCTGTGTCAAGTAAATAAATAAAATCTTGAAAAAAAAAAAGAAGAAGAAGAAGAAGAAGAAAAGAAAATGACTAGAGATAGTTGCCAATAGCATAATGTTTTAGATCCAAAACTGTCAATGGCTAAAGGCACAGCTGTAAGGTCCAAGTAAAGAAAAGGAAGAGAGAAAAAGAAAAACTCAAAGTCTTTGACTTTTATCTGACTCAATCACACGTAAAAATCTACATTCACATTTATATGATGACTGGCACCTGGCTGGCTCAGTAGGTAGAACAGGCTCTTAACCTTGGGATCATGAGTTCAAGTTCCAAGTTGAATATAGAGTTTACTTAAAAAACAAAAACAAAAACAAAACAAAGAAAGAAATAAAGAAAAAGATTTTTTTTAGAAAGCTGAAGAACAAGAGAGATAAGGATGTCAAATATTGAAAATGAGAAGTGGTTTCAAAAAAGGACAATCCAAAGAGTTGCTTTGAGATTCAAACAAAATAAGGTTTTAAAGTGAGCATGAGGCTCATTTATGCCAGGTCTCTTTTTAAGAGCTTCCCATGTGATAACCCATTTAATTAAATGACAACCACTTGGGATAGGTAATATCATTGTCCCCATTTCACAGATGAGAAAACCGAGGCTCAAAGAATCAGCAACTTGTCCAAGGTCACATAGCAACTGGACAGGGCAGGAGTTTGAAACCAGTGTTGTCTGATTTTAAACCCAGGGCTTTGCCATTCTGAACTTTTCTAATAGGCTTTGGGAAGAAATTAAGAACTAATTAAATTCAGAAAAGAAAACTGACCTATGAGGTTGAACAGGTCTTTTGACATGTCTATGACGTCCATACCTTTTATGGAAGAGAAAAATAAAAGGGAGCAGCCAACATGGGCCTTCAAACTCACTTCTGCAAGGGGATCTGAGCCTGTCTAAGCAAAAACCTCCACACAGACAAGCCTCAGAAAGTCCCATATTTCTCATGCACTGTCTTTGCATGTTCCTTTCTTGACTACTGGATTGAGAGAGCTACTTCTAAGTCTCTCTCTCTCATTTATTCCACTTTGTGTGTATCTGAACCCACCCTCATCTTTTCTCAGTCTCAGAAGAAGTGGTGTTCCTCCTCTGACCTGGAGATACCCTCTGATGCCCTCCCCACTGCGCCAGCTCTTCCCACCTGGGTCCATCACCTATTCATTCCATTCTTTCTGGTTAATTCAACACAGTGGTTAACACTGAATGACAGTGGTGAGAGCCACATCAGACGAGCAGGAAAAAGAAACAACTCTAAAGAGGCAGAACCCAGATTAGTGGTCATCCAGGGCTGGAAGGGTTGAGATGAAAGATATTCTAAAACTGTGATGATGGTTGCCCAACTCTGTAAATACACTAAAACCACTGGACTGTATACTTTAAATGGGTACATTGTTATGTTGTGTGAATCATATCTCCATAAAGGTATTAAAAATATTAATTTGTGCCAGAAATAATCTGAGCCAGGAACTGGGGAACACAGATGGAGATGGGAAATGAAAGATGGGAAAGTGAAGGCAGCGTGCATGGGAAGTTTGGCTGTGAATGAGAAATGAAGGGAGGTATGGGAAGGTTTTTGTTTGTTGGCAAGGAAAAGACAATAGAACATATTAGACTGCTAGTAGGAGGGGTCTGGTGGAGGACGAAAATGAAGATCGAGAAGAGAGGGAAGACGACTGGGGGAGGAAGGTTGCCAAGAGGGCAAGAAAGAGTGGGATTTGGGGCCCATCTGGAGGACCAAGATTTTGAAAAGAGGTTGGAACTTCCTCGCGAGCCTTCTCAGAACTGTGTGAAGAGCAGCCTGAACTGAAGGGCAGTCCAGGGACAGAATGGAAAACCGTCAAACTAATTTTCTTTCTTTTTTTTTTTTAAATGAGATATAATTCACAACACTATACCACAAAGATTACCCTTGTAGAGTATACAATTTATTGGTTTTTAGTATATTCACAGAGCTGTACAACCATCCCTGCTATTTCCAGAATATTTTCATCTCCCCAAAAAGAATTCTCAGACCCATTAGCAGTCCCTCCTCGTTCGCCCATCTTCACAGACCTGGCAGCCACCAATCTACTTTCTGTCTCTATGGAGCCAAGCTGATTTTGTTGAAATAACTTTTAATACCCTTTGATGTATTTACCAGTCTTCCTATCATAACTTGGATCACATTTCCCTGATTTTCTATTCCCTTTGTGTCCCTATCGAGATACAGATATGTCAGTCAGGGTTCAGTCAGGAAAACAGATGCCGCACCAGCTATTCGACCCGACAGAATGAGAGAACGTAATATAGAGAAGTGATTAAACAACTGTTAAAGGACTCAAAAAGGCAAAAGGGGACACAAGTCACACGGAGAGTTACCTCAGGAAGCAGCTCCCGAACCTGGAAGAGCAAATGCAAGAGGCTGGAGTTTCTAGAACCTGGAGCTTCTAGAACCTGGAGCTGGGAAGTGAGGGAGCTGCCCAGCTGGCGCTCCTGCCTCAGGGCGGGGCCTTGTGGGGTTGGTACATCGGAGAAGCACAAGAAGCAAGTTCTGGAAGGGCTGGAAAAAGCTAGGACCTAGGATTAACTGCCACTGCAGCCAAGAAAATTTGTGTGACTATATTGGGAACAGGAAGAAAAGCGGGAAAGGGCAAGTCTCTTCTTTCTCCTCCAACCTCCTTCTATCACCACTATTGGCAAAGCCTAAAAGGAAGCCAGCAAAGATTTATCAAAGGTAAAGGCACTTTGCCGAGTCCCAGGCTCAGCATCATGGAGCAAAGGATCCAAAGTGAAGCCGGTGGATGATAGCTTTTTAAAAAAAGAACATAATCTCTCCTAAAACCACAGTTAGATGCTCCAAGTCAAGGACCACTTCCCTGACTGCAAATATCCCTGGTTCCCAAATATGGTTTGAAACCACCAGCTGGCCCACACTAACCTCCCACAAAAATCAGCAGTACGTGTAGTGTTTCCAAAACTTACTTCTGTCCAGAATATTACCAGACTTGCCCTGTCATTATAAATCTTACTCTGCCTTCATTATAAAGGCCCACCTGATGACAGGTTTGTGGAAGAGCAGCCCACATATTACTAGACTATGGATCCGTCTGATGCAAGTGACTGGCGCGTATTGATTGGCAAAGCACTCTTCAAAATTCCACCTCTTGTATCTTTTTTTTTCAATTTATTTATTTTTTCAGCATAACAGTATTCATTGTTTTTGCACAACACCCAGTGCTCCATGCAAGACGTGCCCTCCCTATTATCCACCACCTGTTCCCCCAACCTCCCACCCCTGACCCTTCAAAACCCTCAGGTTGTTTTTCAGAGTCCATAGTCTCTTATGGTTTGCCTCCCCTTCCAATTTTTTTTTTATAAACATATAATGTATTTTTATCCCCAGGTGTACAGGTCTGTGAATCGCCAGGTTTACACACTTCACAGCACTCATGATAGCACATACCCTCCCCAATGTCCATAACCCCCTCCCCCTCTCCCAACCCCACCTCCCCCCAGCAACCCCCAGTTTGTTTTGTGAGATTAAGAGTCATTTATGGTTTGTCTCCCTCCCAATCCCATCTTGTTTCATTTATTCTTCTGCTATCCCCCTAACCCCCCATGTTGCTTCTCCATGTCCTCATATCAGGGAGATCATATGATAGTTGTCTTTCTCCGATTGACTTATTTCACTAAGCATGATACCCTCTAGTTCCATCCATGTCGTCGCAAATGGCAAGATTTCATTTCTTTTGATGGCTGCATAGTATTCCATTGTGTATATATACCACCTCTTCTTTATCCATTCATCTGTTGATGGACATCTAGGTTCTTTCCATAGTTTGGCTATTGTAGACATTGCTGCTATAAACATTCAGGTGCATGTGCCCCTTCGGATCACTACGTTTGTATGTTTAGGGTAAATACCCAGTAGTGCAATTGCTGGGTCATAGGGTAGTTCTATTTTCAACATTTTGAGGAACCTCCATGCTGTTTTCCAGAGTGGTTGCACCAGCTTGCATTCCCACCAACAGTGGAGGAGGGTTCCCCTTTCTCCACATCCTCGCCAGCATCTCTCATTTCCTGACTTGCTAATTTTAGCCATTCTGACTGATTTGAGGTGGTATCTCATTGTGGTTTTGATTTGTGTTTCCCTGATGCCAAGTGACGTGGAGCACTTTTTCATGTGTCTGTTGGCCATCTGGATGTCTTCTTTGCAGAAATGTCTGTTCATGTCCTCTGCCCATTTCTTGATTGGATTGTTTGTTCTTTGGGTGTTGAGTTTGCTAAGTTCCTTATAGATTTTGGATACTAGCCCTTTATCTGATGTGTCATTTGCAAATATCTTCTCCCATTCTGTCAGTTGTCTTTTGGTTTTGTTAACTGTTTCCTTTGCTGTGCAAAAGCTTTTGATCCTGATGAAATCCCAATAGTTCATTTTTGCCCTTGCTTCCCTTGCCTTTGCCGATGTTCCTAGGAAGATGTTGCTGCGGCTGAGGTCGAAGAGGTTGCTGCCTGCGTTCTCCTCAAGGATTTTGATGGATTCCTTTCTCACATTGAGGTCCTTCATCCATTTGGAGTCTATTTTCGTGTGTGGTGTAAGGAAGTGGTCCAATTTCATTTTTCTGCATGTGGCTGTCCAATTTTCTCAGCACCATTTATTGAAGAGGCTGTCTTTTTTCCATTGGATGTTCTTTCCTGCTTCGTCGAAGATTAGTTGACCATAGAGTTGAGGGTCTATTTCTGGACTCTCTATTCTGTTCCACTGATCTATGTGTCTGTTTTTGTGCCAGTACCATGCTGTCTTGATGATGACAGCTTTGTAATAGAGCTTGAAGTCCGGAATTGTGATGCCACCAACTTTGGCTTTGTTCTTCAATATTCCTTTGGCTATTCGAGGTCTTTTCTGGTTCCATATAAATTTTAGGATTATTTGTTCCATTTCTTTGAAAAAAATGGATGGTATTTTGATAGGAATTGCATTAAATGTGTAGATTGCTTTAGGTAGCATAGGCATTTTCACAATATTTATTCTTCCAATCCAGGAGTAGGGAACATTTTTCCATTTCTTTGTGTCTTCCTCAATTTCTTTCATGAGTACTTTATAATTTTCTGCATATAGATTCTTAGCTTCTTTGGTTATGTTTATTACTAGGTATCTTATAGTTTTGGCTGCAATTGTAAATGGGATTGACTCCTTAATTTCTCTTTCTTCTGTCTTGTTGTTGGTGTACAGAAATGCAACTGATTTCTGTGCATTGATTTTATATCCTGACACTTGACTGAATTCCTGGACAAGTTCTAGCAGTTTTGGAGTGGAGTCTTTTGGGTTTTCCACATATAGTATCATATCATCTGCGAAGAGTGATAGTTTGACTTCTTCTTTGCTAATTTGGATGCCTTTAATTTCTTTTTGTTGTCTGATTGCTGAGGCTAGGACTTCTAGTACTATGTTGAATAGCAGTGGTGATAATGGACATCCCTGCCGTGTTCCTGACCTTAGCGGAAAAGCTTTCAGTTTTTCTCCATTGAGAATGATATTTGCGGTGGGTTTTTCATAGATGGCTTTAATAATATTGAGGTATGTGAGGCATGTGCCTTCTATCCCTACACTTTGAAGAGTTTTGATCAGGAAGGGATGCTGTACTTTGTCAAATGCTTTTTCAGCATCTATTGAGAGTATCATATGGTTCTTGTTCTTTCTTTTATTAATGTGTTCTATCACATTGATTGATTTGCAGATGTTGAACCAACCTTGCAGCCCTGGAATAAATCCCACTTGGTCGTGGTGAATAATCCTTTTAATGTACTGTTGAATCCTATTGGCTAGTATTTTGGCGAGAATTTTTGCATCTGTGTTCATCAAGGATATTGGTCTGTAGTTCTCTTTTTTGGTGGGATCCTTGTCTGGTTTTGGGATCAAGGTGATGCTGGCCTCATAAAATGAGTTTGGAAGTTTTCCTTCCATTTCTATTTTTTGGAACAGTTTCAGGAGAATAGGAATGAGTTCTTCTTTAAATGTTTGGTAGAATTCCCCTGGGAAGCCATCTGGCCCTGGGCTTTTGTTGGTTTGGAGATTTTTTTTTTTTTTAGATTTTTTATTTATTTATTTGACAGAGAGAGATCACAAGTAGGCAGAGAGGCAGGCAGAGAGAGAGGAGGAAGCAGGCTCCCTGCAGAGCAGAGAGCCCGATGCCGGGCTCGATCCCAGGACCCCGAGATCATGACCTGAGCCGAAGGCAGTGGCCCAATCCACCGAGCCACCCAGGCGCCCCTGTTTGGAGATTTTTGATGACTGTTTCAATCTCCTTACTGGTTATGGGCCTGTTCAGGTTTTCTATTTCTTCCTGGTTCAGTTGTGGTAGTTTATATGTCTCTAGGAATGCATCCATTTCTTCCAGATTGTCCAATTTGTTGGCGTAGAGTTGCTCATAGTATGTTCTTATAATTGTCTGTATTTCTCTGGTGTTAGTTGTGATCTCTCCTCTTTCATTCATGATTTTATTGATTTGGGTCCTTTCTCTTTTCTTTTTGATGAGTCTGGCCAGGGGTTTATCAATCTTATTGATTCTTTCAAAGAACCAGCTCCTAGTTTCATTGATTTTTTCTATTGTTTTTTTGGTTTCTATTTCATTGATTTCTGCTCTGATCTTTATGATTTCTCTTCTCCTGCTGGGTTTAGGGTTTCTTTCTTGTTCTTTCTCCAGCTCCTTTAGGTGTAGGATTAGGTTGTGTACTTGAGACCTTCCTTGTTTCTTGAGAAAGGCTTGTACCGCTATATATTTTCCTCTCAGGACTGCCTTTGCTGTGTCCCACAGATTTTGAACCGTTGTGTTTTCATTATCATTTGTTTCCATGAATTTTTTCAGTTCTTTAATTTCCTGGTTGACCCATTCATTCTTTAGAAGGATGCTGTTTAGTCTCCATGTATTTGGGTTCTTTCCAAATTTCCTCTTGTGATGGAGTTCTAGCTTCAGAGCATTATGGTCTGAAAATATGCAGGGAATGATCCTAATCTTTTGATACCGGTTGAGACCTGATTTGTGACCCAGGATGTGATCTATTCTGGAGAAGGTTCCATGTGCACTAGAGAAGAATGTGTATTCTGTTGCTTTGGGATGAAATGTTCTGAATATATCTGTGATGTCCATCTGGTCCAGTGTGTCATTTAAGGCCTTTATTTCCTTGTTGATCTTTTGCTTGGATGATCTGTCCATTTCAGTGAGGGGAGTGTTAAAGTCCCCTACTATTATTGTATTATTATTGATGTGTTTCTTTGATTTTGTTATTAATTGGTTGATATAGTTGGCTGCTCTCACGTTAGGGGCATAGATATTTAAAATGGTTAGATCTTCTTGTTGGACAGACCCTTTGAGTAGGATATAGTGTCCTTCCTCATCTCTTATTATAGTCTTTGGCTTAAAATCTAATTGATCTGATATAAGGATTGCCACCCCAGCTTTCTTCTGATGCCCATTAGCATGGTAAATTGTTTTCCACCCCCTCACTTTAAATCTGGAGGTGTCTTCGCGTCTAAAATGAGTTTCTTGTAGGCAACATACTGATGGGTTTTGTTTTTTTATCCATTCTGATACCCTGTGTCTTTTGATTGGGGCATTTAGCCCATTAACATTCAGGGTAACTATCGAGAGATAGGAATTTAGTGCCATTATTAGCCTGTAAGATGACTGTTACTGTATATTGTCTCTGTACCTTTCTGATCTACTACTTTTAGGCTCTCTCTTTGCTTAGAGGACCCCTTTCAATATTTCCTGTAGAGCTGGTTTGGTGTTTGCAAATTTTTTCAGTTTTTGTTTGTCCTGGAAGCTTTTGATCTCTCCTTCTATTTTCAATGATAGCTGGATAGAGTATTCTTGGCTGCATGTTTTTCTCGTTGAGTGCTCTGAATATATGCCAGCTCTTTCTGGCCTGCCAGGTCTCTGTGGATAAGTCTGCTGCCAATCTAATATTTTTACCATTGTATGTTATAGACTTCTTTTCCTGGGCTGCTTTCAGGATTTTCTCTTTGTCACTAAGACTTGTAAATTTTACTATTAGGTGATGGGGTGTGGACCTATTCTTGTTGACTTTGAGGGGGGTTCTCCGCATCTCCTGGATTTTGATGCTTGTTCCCTTTGCCATATTAGGGAAATTCTCTCCAATAGACCTTCTGCTCCCCTCTCTGTTTCTTCTTCTTCTGGAATCCCAATTATTCTAATGTTGTTTCATCTTATTCCACCTCTTGTATCTTAACTTATCACTTATCTAATAGTAATAGCATCTGCCGGTGAGATATCAATGCAATCACCACATTCAAACTCAGTCACACTTTATCTGTTCTAATTTCCCTGATTTGTGTGATCGGTTTCTCTTTCTATGCATATAAAATTTCTTTGTTAGTGTGTGCAAAGGAAATTCTATCTGGTACTATGAATTTTCCTCCCACTGACCAGCTCACAGTGTCACAACAGTTATAGGTACATACCAATAGAAAATGATTATCACTGTAAATGGGACAAAAAGAAGGATACTGGTAGAGGTATTTCCTGTTCCTTTGTATTCTGCTTGTTTATAAGTAAGACCTGGTGTGAAGTGCATAGAGTCAGATTCTAGAATGAATGAGAAGAAAATGACAGGCAGGAAATTACCCCTAGCACCCCCTCCACCCCCACTGGGGCAGGAAGCAGGAGACTTTTTCTTTGGAAAATTTCATTTGCTCAGAAAAGGCCTTTTCAGCATCTGAAGGGCAGTCCCTCCTAGAATAATACAGAATCCAGGAAACATAGCAGACAGGGAGAGTTCCAGGTTAATAATTTTGCAGCTGACCTAGAGGCTAATCAACCCAGGTTAAAAACAGGTAGTCAGAGGGCTCTGAGAGGAAGTCTCTTGGGGGGAAAATTGCGAGTCCGATATAATAGTGTATTTGAAAGAACGTGTGAAAACAGAAACAATAAGAAACCCCAAGCAAAACAAAAAAGTTGTTTAAGAAAAAAATACATTACATGTACAATACATGGTTCTGCATTTGTATGGGCGTAATTAAGTGTTGCTATTTACCACATTGTTTAAATAAAAATTACTTTATAACTATATCAAGAAAACAAGGGAGGAGTGTTAGAGGATAGGGTCAAAGAAATAAATGCTCACTTATTAAAGCAGGAAGCAAATAATGTGCAAATTTGTCATTCAAGAAGCAGTACCCAGATATACTACTTGAGAGATACAGTAATAATACTATAAGGAAAAGCTAAAAGTTTAAAATTGAGTGCCTTTCCTAGGACCCAAATTTTGATCTCCATATACTATTTTCTACTGGTAATGTGTAAAGGAATGAGGGCTGACTGGAGAAATGGGTGATCCCAGATCTGGGACAGGAAATGTACAAGATAAGCCTATGAAACCCTATAGTTCCAGAAAGCGAGGGAGCTTTCAAAGACTACCAGAGTCATATAAAAAAATATAGAAGCCAGCCTGAAGGATTGCACTGAACGAAGATGGAAAAAATTTTAATGCCAAAAAGACATTTTCCAAAAAGACATACAAATGGCCAAGAGACATATGGAAAGATATTCAATGTCCCTGATCAGGGAAATACAAATCACAATTATAAGACACCACCTCACACCTATCAGAATGGCTAAAATAAAAAACACAAGAAACAAGTGTTGGGTGAGGATGTGGAGGCAAAGGAACACTTTTGTACTATTGGTAGGGATGCAACCTGCACAGCCATACTGGAGAACAGTATGGAAGTTCCTCAGAAAGTTAAAAATAGAACTATTCTATGATCCAGTAATCACATTACTGGGTATTTACACAAAAAATGAAAGAAAAGAAAAACACTAATTCAAAGGGATCCATGCGCCCCTATGTTTACTGCAGCATTATTTATAATAGCCAAATTATGGAAGCAGCCCAAGTGTCCACCAATAGATGAATGGATAAAGATGTGATATGTAGAAACAATGGAATATTTTCCCACCATAAAAGAGAATGAGATCTTTCCATTTATAACAACATGGATAGAAACAAAACAAAAGATCAATGAACAAACAGGTAGACAAAAACAACAACAACAAAAAAAAACAGAAACAGACTGATAAATACAGAAAACAAACTGGTGATTGCCAGAGGGGATGAGGGTGGAGAGATGGATAAAATAGGTGATGAGAATTAAGAGGTACAAACCTCTAGTTATAAATCCATCAGAGAGATGTAAAGTACAGGATAGAGAAGATAGTCAATAATATTGTAATACTGTATGGTGACAGGTGGTGACTATGCTTATTGTGGTGAGCACCGAGTAATGTATAGAATTGTCAGATCACTGTGTTGTACACCTGAAACTAATTTAACATTGTATGTCAAGTATATTTCAACAATTAAAAAAGAGAGGTGCCGGGGCGCCTGGGTGGCTCAGTGGGTTAAAGCCTCTGCCTTCAGCTCAGGTCATGGTCCCAGGGTCCTGGGATCGAGCCCCGCATCGGGCTCTCTGCTTGGCAGGGAGCCTGCTTCCTCCTCTCTCTCTGCCTAGTTGTGATTTCTCTCTGTCAAAGAAATAAAAAATTAAAAAAAAAAAAGAGTGGTGCCTAATCGTATTTTCTTCCTGAGAAACAGTGCTAGCACCATTTAATTAATCCATCATTTTTTCCACTGAACTAAAATATTACCTTTGATGGTGTATTCATTTTTTATTGTGCTCTTTTTCTCCTAGAGTCTTTACTTTGTTCCTCTAAATTATATATTTTTTCTGTTAATGCCATATTGATTTGATTACAATGGCTTTAATAAAATTTTTTATTACCTATTCTTCATTATCATTTTAAAATAACAGTATTTAATACAATTTATGAAAATAAATGTATAGGAATTCTAACTGCAAGTGCATTAAATTTATAAAGTAACTTGCAAAAAAAAAAGATAGATTTTTCACAGTAGGTTAAAAACAAAATCCAGCTAAATGTTCTTTAGAAGAGAAAACCTAAAATAGGAGAACCCAGAACGGTTGAAAAAAACAGACTAGAAAAACTATATCTGGAACATAATAACCAAAAAAGTCTGGTGTAGCTATAATAATGACAAATAAAATAGTCTTCAAAGATTAAAAGCTTAACAGTGATAGAAGGAACAAATGGTCAGGAAGACACAATCATTTTAAACTTGCATGCTCCAAGAACAAGATATAAAAATGGGCCATTTTGTATTGTTCCTGTTATAGCCAAAGTCCCAATGCTGAGAACAAATGACATTAAGATCCTACAGTTTATGCAGAAGGTAGTTCTTAAATGGTAGCAGGGGAGGCAACCATCAGACCTTTGCCCATCTTGAGATTATAGAAAGGAAGTATGATTATTGGTAGAGATCAGGTAGAAATAAGTGTAGGGTACACCAAAGGGACCACTCGGAGACCTTGACCCATGTCCTCTAGAATTGGGGGATAGAGGAGCTGAACTATGCCTAAGTTGTCCTAAGGCAAGAGGCCAGCTCGCTGTCCAAACCCCTAAAGGCAAGAGGAGTCTGCATTTCCATAGAAAAAGGAGCAAATGCTCCTGTATCCCATGGGCTGGACTGGACCCCTTGAGATAGAGCTACCTTTGGTTGACACGAGCAAGGTGACCCAAACCAGCAGGGTGAGTGTAGTTGAAGCACACAGCAAGAAAGAAAGAAAGAAGAATCTGGTTCAAGACATAAAGTGAGCATTTCTGAGAGAGACTGCTATGTGCCAGGCTTCAAAAATGATTAGACAGTGTCCTGTCTTTGTGATTTTGAGCCAATGGAGCATAAATATGTACTCAAAGAATTTCAGTGTATTGTGATGCTGAGGAGGTTAGGTTTTGTCCTGTAGACACTGGATGAAACGGCTCTTGGAGGATTTAAGATCATGAGTGGCAGTGAGGAGAATGGATATGACAGGGCCAAACATGGAGGCAGAGAGACCAGTTAGATCATAATATCAGTTGCTAAACTCAGAATGAACCTTAAGGGCCTGACACAGAAAAGGGTAGTAAGTATGGAAAAGAAGAGGCAATTCAAGCAAACTTGGAGTAAAAGGCAAAAATCTCACTACTCCTGAAGACTGACTGAATTTAGAAATGGGAGTGAGGAAAGGATTCCAGATGACTTCCAGATTTCTATGAGTGGCTTAAGGGAAAGTCTGTGGCAGTTAAAACCAAGAGGCACTTGAGGTCACCCATCAAAGGAAGAAGAGTGAACCACTGCTAGAAACCCAGGAGACTCCAGCCTGAGGTTGAGGATATTAGAAAGATCACATCTAGGGTGTGGCCGTGGGTTTGAGCTATTGAAGCCATGTTGAATCTTTGGATCTGAGGCTCTCCAAAAAAGCTAGGATGTCTACATGCTACTGATAGAGAATTCCACTGTTAGGTTTTCCACGTTAGGTTTATGAGCTCAGATTTCTATGATTAAAACATAATAGATAAATGCATACCTCATTGAGCGTCAACATGTCTTCTACTTTGGTAGCACCCCCTTCGGGCAGGGAAATTAACACAGTTTTGGCTATCTCCTTTAGAACCGTATCAATATGCATTTCACACAAGTCACTGATCTACCAACAAGAAAAATAAATGTAGAGGAAAACTCTTCTTTCATCCAAATGTACTTGAGTTATAAACTAATTTAGAGGGTTATATCTAGAAACTTGGGCCTTGAGCCAAGCACAATTTGGTGGAAATTTTAAGAGTACATCTGCAAAGAAGGTTTAATATGGAAATAAAGTTTTATAGAGCAAGCAGGCATCATGAACCATAATCTCCTATGTGTTATCTCTTTTAATACTTACTCTGATCCATGACTCACTTACTATCCAAGTTATATAGCTAAAGAAACAAAGGTTCAGATAAGTAAAGTAACCTGGGAAGGAACACATACATTGCAAAAGGCAGATCGTTGTAGCTAGGTTTAGCTGACTCCCAAACCTCCAAGTTTTGTCTATTATACCAGGCTGCCATCACAGATCAGCATATCTAAAAGGCATGCATAATCTGCGTAGCAAAGATGACAGAAATCGATAGACAGTCTCCAATTAGATGAATGCCTCATCTAACTAAGAGCAGGTGTATTAATATTAATATTTAAGCACTCTATTCTGCCATTTTCCACAATCTACCATCATCCTGTTT
Organism: Meles meles; assembly: GCF_922984935.1. Lineage (NCBI taxonomy): Eukaryota > Metazoa > Chordata > Mammalia > Carnivora > Mustelidae > Meles > Meles meles. The sequence goes on along the minus strand of NC_060070.1, from coordinate 87,457,226 downwards.
TCTAAACCACATGGTGGAGATGAATCACCATTTTAACAAATTGAAAGCAAGTAATTCAGAGATAAAAACAAGGCAACCCTAAATAAAAACGTCCCAAAGCAGCAAGAGAAACACAAAGCATTATTTTTTTAACTTAATAGGAGTCCTTCTAGTTAAAAGTCACACCCTTTAGCTTTCATAGATAAGCAAACTATTCCTTATAGCCTGATTATGAATGTATGTAATTTTTTAAAATGTATGTATCATACCTTCTTTAAAAGTTGATTGAACATATTCAAAACTGAGTCAACCTCCTTAAAGAAGGTTTCCAGTGTTAAAGACGACCATGTTAATATTGTGAGCCCTTGTCTCAACACAGATTCCACCTAGAAAAAGAAGAAAAAAAAAAGTAGCAGCTTCCATGATTAGCAGGAATATCTCCGTTTACAAAAAAAAAAAAAAAAAAAAAAAAAGCTTTCTTTTATTACCTGGAAATATCATATGTTATATTTCCTTAATTATATTTCCCTCCCCTATACCTGGTAAAGGTGATTTTGCTTTTTAATCACCTTTGGCTGTCCATGAAGAATCATGGATTCTTAGAAAGTGCTCATTATTGAGATTTAGTTGTTTTTCAAAGGCAACAAAACTTGTTGACAAGAAATCACTCTATAGGAAAAATAGAGCTATAATGTTGAACTAGAAAGACAGAAGATCCAGGTAAGAATAGATGTTCTAAAATCCATAATCTGTAGAAAGGGGATCTAATTTTAAACAACAGGGAAAAAATATAAACCTTTAGCATTACCAACCTTTTTCATTTTAGGGGTCATCAGATTGACAAACACCGAAGGCACTTCCTGACATAAGTCTTCATAACACTGCAGAAGACCCTGTTGAAAGTCAAAACGGTTTGTGCGACTTTAATTTATTGTAAAGCAAGTCATATTTTCATCCATACCAGGAAGGTTTCATTATATCTGTTTCCTCATAGTCCTGCCAAGATTAAGCCTGCTCGCCTAAATTTAGATTAATTTATCATACTTTTTCTTCCCCTGTAAATTACCTTAACATCTCCTTTAAACAACAAGTCAGTGAAACTTTCTAGAGTTGCATGCTTTGTATTTATTATTTAATTATTTTTCTGTATTATGCTATATCTTTTTTTTTTTGTAATATTTATTTATTTATTTATTTATTTATTTGACAGACAGAAATCACAAGTAGGCAGAGAGGCAGGCAGAGAAAGAGAAGGAAGCAGGCTCCCTGCTGAGCAGAGAACCCGATGCGGGGCTGATCCCAGGACCCTGGGATCATGACCTGATCCGAAGGCAGAGGCTTTAACCCACTGAGCCACCCAGGCGCCCCTGTATTTATGCTATTTTAAAAATCTATTTATTTATTTATTTATTTATTTATTTATTATGCTAATTTATTGCATGGTGTGTTGGGAAATGTGGATTCAGGTTAATTTTCCCCCAAATAAATAATATTAAGCTGTTTCAAAGTTTACTTAACAGTTTTGAAGTTATTAATTCCTTTCCTCCTTTTCTGTTCCCACTCTCCTATTTGCACATTAGTATTTTACTACTATAAAGAAGGAACAAGGGAATATAACACTGTATGTTAACATATTGGAATATAAAATAAAGCAAAATAAAATAAAGAATAAACAAGGGAACAGAATAAAGAGCCCAGAAATAAATCCATGTGCATATGGTCCATTAATGTACAAAGAAGAAAGAATATACAAAGGAGCCAAAACTACACAGTAGTAAAAGGGCAGTGTCTGAGGGAAATTGGAAGGGGAGATGAACCATGAGAGACTATGGACTCTGAAAAACAACCTGAGGGTTTTGAAGGGGTGGGGGGTGGGAGGTTGGGGAACCAGGTGGTGGGTAATACGGAGGGCACCTATTGCAGGGAGCACTGGGTGTGGTGCAAAAACAATGAATACTGTTATGCTGAAAAGAAATTTTTTAAAAAGTGGAAAAAAAAAAGGGCAGTCTCTAATAGTGTTGGGAAAACTGGACAATCACATGCAAAAGAATGAAACTGGACACCTATCTCACACACACACAAACACACACACACACACACACACACACACACACAAATAAATCAACTCAAAATGGATTAAAGCCTTAAGTTTAAGACTTGAAACTATAAAACTCCAATAAGAAAACATGGAGCTAAACTCTTTGACATCAGTCCTGGCAGTGATTTTTGGATTTAACACCATAACCACAAGCAACAATAGCAAAAAGAAACCAATGGACTATATAAATGAAAATCTTCTTCACAACAAAGGAAACCATCAACAAAATGAAAAGGCAGCCTATGGAATGGGAAAAAATATTTACAAATCATATATCTGATAAAGGGTTAATAGCTGAAATATATAAGGAACTAACTCACACAACTCAATAACCAAAAACTCCAACAATCCAGTTAAAACATGTGCAAAGGAACTAAATGGGCATTTTTCCAAAGAAGACACACAAATGGCCAATAGGTCTATGAAAAGGTAGGCAATATCCCTAACCCTCTGGGAAATGCAAATCAAAACCACAGTGAGATGGTACCTCACACCTGTTAGAATGGTTTTTATTTATTTAAATTATTTATTTAATTTATTTATTTTATTATTTTTTGTTTTATTTTCAATTTTATTTTAATTATTTATTTAATCATCAAATTTAATTAATTAATTAAAATTAAACCTGTTAGAATGGTTATCTCAAAAAGACAAGAGATAACAAGTGTTGGCCAGGATATGCAGAAAAGAGAACCCTCATGCACTGTTGGTGTGGATGTAAATTGGTGCAGCCACTGTGGAAAACAGTATGGAGGTTCCGCAAAAAGTTCAAAGTAAAAATGCCACATAATGTGCACAATCCCACTTCTAAATGTAGATCTAGAGGAAATGAAATCAGGATCTCGAAGAGATATCTGCACTCCTATGTTCATTGCAGCATTATTTCACAATAACCAAGATATGGAAACATCCATCAATAGATGAATGGATAAAGAAAATATGGTATATGTACATAATGGAATATTATTCAGCCATGAGAAAGACATCCTGCCATTTGCACCAACATGGATGGACCTTGAAAGCCTTATGCTAAATGAAATAAGGCAGACAGAGAAAGACAAATACTGTATGGTCTCACTTATATGTAGAATTCTAAAAAGCTGAACTTGTAAAAACAGTAGAAAAGTGGTTGCCAGGGGCTGGGGGTGGGGAGGGAATAAGAAGAGGTATGTAAAAGCGTACAATCTTTCAGGTGAAAGATGAATAAGGACCGAAGATCCAGTGTATAATGTGGTGTCTGTAACTAATAACACTATATCATATAATTGAATTTTGCTAAGAGAGTAGGACTTAAACATTCTCACCAAAAAGAAACAAATATATGTGTATATACAAACAAATATATACTCTTTCTTTTTGGTTTAATATATACATATATATCAATATATAATATACAGATATATATATGTATAATATATAGATAGATAATAGATATATATCTAAATACATATATATCTATATATTATGTATGATATATAGATGATGAATGAACTACAGGAGAGGAATCCTTTCATAATGTATACTCATATCAAATCATCATGATGTATACTTTAAATATCTTACAATTTTACTTGTCAACCATTCATCAATAAAGCTGAAGAAAAATGAAAAGAATCAACAAAGTAAAAAATTATCTCTCAATACCATATCAGCACAGCTGCTATGATATTTTTTTTCACAAAAAAAAAACCTCCTTCAAGAATAATTTTAAAATATAATCTACCTTTGGGCACCTGGGTGGCTCAGTCAATTAGGCATCGGGCTCTTGGTTTCAGCTCAGGTGGAGATCTCGAAGTCAAGGATGGAGCCCCAAGTCAGGCTCTGTGCTTAGTTGGCCTCAGATTCTTTCTCCCTTTGCCTTCCCTGCCCCCTCCCCGCTTGCTCATGCTTGTGCACACTCTCTTTTTCTCTCACTCTCTCTCAAATAAATAAATAAAATCTTTAAAATATATGTATATAATCTATCTTACCTGCAAATGCAATTTGTCTGCTTTCAATTTACTTTCCAATTTTAGCAATTTCTTTGCCTGTTCTGGTACATCCAACTTCATTTTTATCATGCACTTGGTTTCCCGAACAACTTCCAGAATTTTGGGATCAAAATTAACCAGCAACTTCCCGGTTTCTGGGTGTCGCACAAAAAGTGTGGCTTGTAAAGCTACAAATAAACGATTATTGACATTAGCTTTTCTGGATTTCTCTTCTGCTTCCAGCCATGCTTACACACCTCCCTTCCCCACTGGGTGCTGACTTCTTAATAGAACAATAGTGTTGGATACCCCAGTGATGAGGCATAGCATCTGACATGTGGTCTGTGCTCAAAACTTAAATAAGGGAATGCAGTATGTCTGCAAACCCATAAAATCAGATCCAGAGAGATAAAAATGAATGAGGAACAGATAGCTTTCATGCTATGAAAAGCAACACTTTTCTGAGTGGGTCTAAGAGAGCTATAATACAATGTAGTTTCTTTTAATGGATTGTGATTTTATTCACCTCTGGGAGAGAACTGTGTGCACAAGTATAAAATAGGACATACTTCATATGACAAACCCTTTTCCACAATGAACCCCAAACTGCTCCTTTAAAGGAAGAATTAAGCCCTCATCTTGAATGTCTGCTAACTAAGCTCAACATCAGTAAGATATATTTATTAAAGACCATGGCATTGTGAGCTTCTAGGAGATAAAGATTTTTTTTATGCTACACCTAAACTACTACCTGAACATCATTCATATAAATAGGAATTTGCGAGCATGCTTTTGATTATAAATTGAAATATATAATCCCAGCTAGTGGTGAGTAGCCGTAGCTAAATTGTTATTCTAACATGAATTACTTCTAGAGGCATAATAATAACACACTTCTAGATGAGTATGTGCTAGCCTAAATTATACCTTATATTAACAAACATTACTAATAGAATTTCTTATGTATCTTCCAAGCCTCACATTACTTCATAGAATGTGGCTGCCTCTATTTTCTAGTATAATGAAATCGTCTATATATTCCTTTGAAGTTAGTTGACTTTTATTCATCAGATAACATTAGTCTCGAAATGGTTCTTAATGACGCTGGTTGTATCAGGATTTCAACTAAAATTCTCACCTAATTCACGTGGAATCTTTTTAAAATTGGGCCAGAAATCATTTATCCTCCCAGGTAAATTCCAAAATAACCTTGGAACACTCATGTAATGAAATCTATCTTCCTTAAGGCTGTACTGAGCTTTCTTCAAAGGACAAAATGGTCAGCAAGACCACTAAGAATTATGACAGCCAGGAAGTCGGCTCCAGGACTGAGTGACATGTCAGCCAACTTCACAGACCAACCATCTACAAGAAACCAATTCCAGGTCCTCAATTATTATTCCAAGTTTCTATATGGTTCAATACAGCCATGTCAATATAACAAGAAGCCTTGCAGAACAATTCATTTCCACTAGCCTGTGTTCATAGGAAAGGCAGATTTAAACCACAGCTTTGCCACTTCCAAGCTGTGTGATGAGCTTGTGCAAGTGACGTAATCTCTTAGTACCTCAGTTTCCTCCTCTATAAAATGAGGATAATTACAGCTCCTCATAGGGTCACCATGAGGACAAAAGGAAGCTGCATGTGTAAACCGCTTTGACTGGCACAGGGTAAGGACTCTATAAGTGTTGGCATCACTGACTGTTATTTAAAGGATAAAAGATGAAACAGACAGAGACAGTATCCTTGGAATGTGAAGGGGATTTGAGACAGATCCCTAAAGCAGTAAGTGTCATGGGAAAGATGAGCAGATAAAGTGTGTAGAGGAGGAAGAATAAGGAAGGGCTATATTGAAGAGGTGACTGGTGAACTTGTTTTTGAACATGGGCTCGTAAGAGGAAAAACAATCAGGACAAAAGAAAAGTAGAAAAGCGAATGCAAGCTGGTGCAACCACTCTGGAAAACAGCATGGAGGTTCCTCAAAATGTTGAAAATAGAACTACCCTATGACCTAGCAATTGCACTACTGGGTATTTACCCTAAAGATACAAACATAGTGATCCGAAGGGGCACGTGTACCCGAATGTTTATAGCAGCAATGTCTACAATAGCCAAACTATGGAAAGAACCTAGATGTCCATCACCAGATGAATGGATAAAGAAGATGTGGTATATATACACAATGGAATACTATGCAGCCATCAAAAGAAATGAAATCTTGCCATTTGCGACGACGTGGATGGAACTAGAACGTATCATGCTTAGTGAAATAAGTCAATCGGAGAAAGACAACTATCATATGATCTCCCTGATGTGAGGACATGGAGAAGCAACATGGGGGCGTAGGGGGATAGGAGAAGAATAAATGAAACAAGATGGGATTGGGAGGGAGACAAACCATAAATGACTCTTAATCTCACAAAACAAACTGGGGGTTGCTGGGGGGAGGTGGGATTGGGAGAGGGGGAGCGGGCTATGGACATTGGGGAGGGGAGGCGAACCATAAGAGACTATGGACTCTGAAAAACAACCTGAGGGTTTTGAAGGGTCAGGGGTGGGAGGTTGGGGGAACAGGTGGTGGGTGATGGGGAGGGCACATTTTGCATGGAGCACTGGGTGTTGTGCAAAAAGAATGAATACTGTTACGCTGAAAAAATAAATAAAATGGAAAAAAAAAAAGAAAAGTAGAAAAGCATATGATATTGTAGAAGCAAGATAGTACCTGCTCATACTTCATTAACAGTTCTGTTTGTCCTTCTACATAACGTGAACTTTAAGTTTCTCTTGATACTCCTTGAGAGTTTTGCTCCTTAGCTAATTTTCAGTAGGATCCATAGGGTCCTACCATACTCATTACCCAGTATGGGTATTACCAGCTGGCCTGGTACAAGTGGCTTACTAATGGCTAAACTAAGGGGCCAGGTGGGGAAGACAACTGCAGGGTTGGGACCCTGTCCTCCAGGACGCAGGCATGAGCTAATCAATGGATAGCAATAGTGACATGTCCTCCAACAGCTCAAAGATATGGGTCAGGAACCGAGGGGCAGAACAAGAGTGGCCCTTCTTATTATCACTTGCAATGACCCAACCACAGGATTTGTGCTTCCTGTGTCTGCAATTTTGTACGCTGCTGGAGTGGGGATCCTGGCCTGGGAGGGAGAAACCTTTCTGTCTGGGGTCACAGTCAGGATTCCACCAAGATTATAGATAAGAGCTTAAGGTTAAGATGGCACAAAGCAGGAACCTGAACCAACCAATAACTGAGCCCCCACAGTAACAAACATTACAGGTGATGGCAGCATGGATGCATGATGGCTTGAAACCGCCCATCCCCTGCCTCACACTTAACTCCACCCAACACTTTGGCACCCCACAGAGGTACTCAAGCACAGACCTAATACTGTGAATTTCCTAGAGCTCAAAAGCGAAGTTAAATTCGGTTATAGAAAAAGAAAGAATGGAAGGGGGGGAGGAAGACAAGCAAAGTGCAATTCTTTCTCCCCTGATCAGGACAGAGATTTGAATCTATAACATGTTAAAACTGAATATGAAAACTTCCCCCAAGTCTATGGAGAAATATCTATGAAGAATCTCAATAGTTACTTTTAAATGCTGCTTTTTTAGTGGGAGGTCACTATCGAAGTATATCAACTTTAAGATGATGGCAAATTTCGCTTATAGAATCAGAATACTAGTAAGAACGTAAAAAAAATAATTATATCATCCCCAAATCTAAAAGTAACTATTGTAATATTGTATTAAAGGGATGTACAAATTCTCCAGAACCATGACTTTATTCAAAATCACCTAATACCCCTCCACAGCATCACTGCGTGTCTTATACGCACCATATTGTAACTGCGAGATCTCTCTGACCCAAGCTGTGTGATAGACAACCTCGAATTCCACCAGAACATAGGAAATTTTGTTATACTGACGAATGACAGCTTTACCTTCTGCACTTGACAAAATTTCTGAGTTTTTCTGGGAAAAAAATATTTATCATTAAAAGACTGCTGATTGTTTTCCTATCCCAAGCAGAAAGCTGCTGGTATTTAAAATGTCATCAAATAATTGTGCCTTAGATTTTGCCTCAGAGTAAAACAGAGATGAGGAAACCCATACAAACTAGAGATGGAAGTAGGGAAACTTTACTGGTGGAAAGGGAACATTGGAAAAGGCAATAAAGGACTTAAGAAAGAAAGGTCTCTACACTTAACAGCCGGCCAGGCTGAGAGCCTCTGCCTTCAACTCTCTATTCTCTCCCCACAATTCTGGATAAGATATCAATTTTGTATTTTCTATACTGTGTAGGTTTGAAATATTTAATTAACAATAATACTAAATAAAAAGGGAAAAAAAGATACAATGGACTCATTTTCCTTGACCTGTGAATATCAGGGAAAATTCCCAAATTCTAGCACTGAAAAAAAAAAGTAACTGTATATCAAAAAACAAAAACCAAATTTCTTTAGGTAAACATCGAATGTTTTATGCTTTGATTGGCAGATGTCAAAAACAGGGCAATCTCGGCTCTGTCATGCAGAGTCAATCAACAATGGAGTCCCCACCCTGGCCACTTTTTTAAGACTAGGCTTTGAATTTTTTTTTACAAATAATGAGAACAGTAAAATGATTGACAGCAGCCAAACAGAAACAATGGAAACTTAACAGCCAAGAAAGCTTAAATATTAAAATTACTTGTAAGACTATTTTTAGTACTTATTTGTCCTGTATTTGGGCATAAGATGCTACCCTAAGCAAACCAACTCTACTTTGTGAATCTGTCTCTTTACAAAATCAAACCAAACCAAAAACAGAGAAGGCAAACTGGCAATTTCAGAATGACAATGGGGCCTAAGAGTATCCTGGGACTTTTCAGAAATCTAATAATTTTAAGGACACAGAGAAGTCATGTAACTCTTTTATACTTCGCTCTAGATCTCAATTCCTGTTTCAGGAACATACTAAGAGTTGTCTTCACCTTTCCTAATACATGTCAGTGACCCATCTACCCACACATAGAAGAAATCTTCAGGACTACGCCGAGACTTTATTATTTTCAAAACAATTACTCTTTAAAAGCCTTGATAAAGTGTCCTGTATTATTAAGAGTCATAAGATTCTATGATTTCCCCCCTTAAAGATTAACTGTAATTAAGTGAGCTTACCTACCAAAACATGAGAGGATTGGTTTAGTCTCCCTCAAGCATCTTTATAAACTAAATTTTCTTTGCCTCGTGAAAGCAGTAGCTCTAACTACTTTATTGGACACAAACATTACAGGATAAAATATACGTCTTGTATTAAAACCACCATAATCCTCATACTGTAAATGTGACTACTGGCTTACAAAGAAATAGTTGATGGGTTCACTGATCCGTCGGTACAGCTGCCTCACCCAAAGTATTTTTCCTGCTATGGGGGGCATGTTGCGAGCAAGGGGAGGGTCATCTTTTTGAGAATGATAGAGCTGTAATTAAAGATCTGGTATTAATGTTTAAAATTCAGTACAATGGAAAATGCCAAAAGTATTCAATACATTTGTATTCCTATGTTTTACACACAGGAGGTAATGCAAAAATATGTAAATGCCCTTCACCGATAATCTGCGGCTCCGAAACTATGATGTTTACAATATATGACATTTAATTCTCTCTTAACCCTTTTTTCCCATGACATGTACCTTTTTTCTATATTTCATCCCAGACTTTAAGGAGTTCTTCAAATAAGGGAGTACATGAGCTATATTTAATTGTTATAATATTCTTCAGAGCCTATATTTCTGTACACAGAGATATTAACTTCAATGGGCTTTCCTATACACACATAAATACTGTTGCAGAAATTTAAAAAAAAAAAGGCAACAGTTGTGAAGAGCACGGGGCTGCAAAGCTGACTGTCCAATGACATAAACTGTCAACACCTTCCCACACAGAGAAGGGCCCATCGGAAGTACTTTGCAGTGAAGGGATCATTCTAGGAAGCTTAGCACACATAATAATGGCAGATACTTTCACTTTGTACAAAAATACTATTCTGGGGGCACCTGGGAGGCTTAGTCGGTTAATTGTCTGCCTTTGGCTCGGGCCATGATCTCCAGATCTGGGTCCAAGGATCGAGACCGGTGTCGGGCTCCCTGCTCAGCAGGGAGTCTCTCTCTCTTTCTCTCTCTGCCGCTCACCATTACTTCTTCTTTCTCTCTCTCTCAGATAAATAAATAAAATCTTTTAAAAAGCTGAAGTACTATTCTATTTACAAAAACAGTCCTTGCCTTCTTAGTAGCTTCGAGTTCAGACACATAAAACTGAAGAATACGTTCAATTGTGTGGTTTATTTCTGACTGAAGACAGGGGATTTGCAGCTTCTGGAATCTGAAAGTAATGGAAGGTGAATAATTCAAAAGTGAATGAGAAACATACTTAAGAATTGCTGCCATCCTAAAAATCCATTCATTCACTCATTTTGACAAATACTCGTACTAGGCCTCACCCACTGTCCCAGGATTGAGAGAGGAACAGGACAGGTGTCACTCCAGCCCTCTTGGAACCTCCAGTTATGTTACAGAAAATGCAGATTTAGTCAAGAGTTAGGTAAATAATTACTTAAACTACAAGGATACCAGAAATGCACATATTGGGGAAACCAGCCAAGTCTGGGGAGTCGAGGAAGACTTCCCTTAGAAGGAGACATTTAAACCGAAATTGAGAAAATGAGTAAGGGGTGGGGGGCGGCAGTTGGCTCAGCAAAGATGGAGGCCAGCACACTGAGCCTCCCTCTGCCACATCATAGCAATGATCTGTCAGCCAAATATCACTCCCCTGTCAGACTAAGTGATGCACAGGAAACACTAGGACAGTAACATCCTAATAATACAGCGAATTTACACCAGTGCACTGGAGGTAAAAAGAGAAACACATGGACAGCAAGATAGATAGAGACACAGAGAGAAATTGCCAAGAAATTGGTACTGCCATCTGCTGTACAGTACTTTCATTTGTCAAAATCATTTTAATACGTCTGGTTTAACTCTCTCAGTAGGGTCATGAGGTAAGGTCTCACAGGTATGTCCATTATCACAGAGACGTGGAATTCCAGCAAACCTGGGCCCAAAACCAGAGGCACTGGCACTCAGGAAAGAGTTCCCAAAGGGTCCCTAACACAGGCCATGAGCCCTCCCTGAGCTCAAAGAAATGGCCTGTAGTCCAGGCTGTCCTTCCTGCCCTTCAGAGGAGCACTGTTGTCAGGATAGAGGAAAAAGAAGAAGCAGGAGCACTCCGGAGGGAAAATGGGAAGTTGAAGGATCTACTACCCTTAGATAATTTCACTTTTGGAAATCCTTGCAGTATGCAGAATTAAATATTATTTGCTCCTTTTCCAATAATGTCTATGAAATTAACCTCAAATATATTTCATAGCTGGAGGGAAAAAAAATCATGTGAAATAATTCCATTCTCTTACTGGAAGATTTTCTGCTTCAAAAAATGCAATGAAAAATATCATACCATATTTCATATTCTTACTAGTCTACTTAATGGTAATTGAAAGATTAATGTTTATAAGCCTTAAAATTTACAGAGGAAAGATTTCAAAAAATATCATGTTTGAAATTGTATTTTCAGATATAAAGTTATCACACCTAGAAACTACACCGCTTAAAGCATTATAAATACCTTTGAAGCAGCTGAAGGGCCTGTTGAGAAGATAAGATTTTTCCAAAAGTACTGTTCATAAATGCCTGTATTTGTATCTAAAATAAAATATGAATATTTCGTTGAGTGGGGGCATTAAGGAAGAGATTGCTTTTTTTTTTTAACAACAATTAATAGCTTTTCTACAGAATCAAAATAACCTGAAACACATCTACCACCTAAGCACCTAGAACTGCACTATCCAGGCTGGGGGCCCCATGTGGCCATTGAGCACTTGAAATGTCCCTACTTGGAAGTGAGATGTGCTCTCATGTAAAATGCACACGAGATTTCAAAGGCTTAGCACGCACACACACCACAAGAACGTAAACTACCTCAATGATTTTTATCTCAACATGTGAAATGGTAATACTTTGAACATCAGGGTTGGAACAAAGTGTATTATTAAAATTAATTTCACCTGCTTCTTTCAACTCCTATTCATGTGGCTACTAGAAAAATTGAAATTACATATGTGGTTTGCATTTGTTGCTTATTATTTACTGGATATGACTGACCTAGAGATTTATAAAAGGAGTGCATGTCCCTTACCAAGCATATTTCTCAGAACATTTCATCCGTTCCTGATTAAAACGCTTCAAAGTATAGGGATAGAGGGAACCTCACCTTCATAAAATCTATCTATGAAAAACCCACAGAAATATCATCCTCAATGGGAAAAAGCTCACAGCCTTCCCGTTGAGATCAGGAACATGACAAGGATGCCCACTCTCACCACTCTTGTTCAACATAGTATTAGAAGTCCTAGCACCAGCAATCAGACAACAAAGAGAAATAAAGGGTATCCAAATTGGCAATGAAGAAGAGAAGTCAAACTCTCTCTCTTCGCAGATGACATGATTGTTTACATGGAAAACCCAAAAGACTCCACCCCCAGACTACTAGAACTCATATAGCAATTCAGTAATGTGGCAGGATACGAAGTCAATGTACAGAAATCAGTTGCTTTCTTATACACTAACAATGAAAATACAGAAAGGGAAATTAGAGAATTGATTCCATTTACTATAGCACCAAGAACCATAAGATACCTGGGAATAAACCTAACCAAAGAGGTAAAGGATCTGTACTCAAGGAACTACAGAACACTCATGAAAGAAATTGAAGAAGACACAAAAAGATGGAAGACTGTTCCATGCTCTTGGATCGGAAGAATAAACATTGTTAAAATGTCTGTACTGCCTAGAGCAATCTATACTTTTAATGCCATTCCGATCAAAATTCCACCGGTATTTTTCAAAGAGCTGGAGCAAATAATCCTAAAATTTGTATGGAATCAGAAGAGACCCCGAATTGCTAAGGAAATGTTGAAAAACAAAAACAAAACTGGGGGCATCACGTTACCTGATTTCAAGCTTTACTACAAAGCTGTGATCATCAAGACAGCATGGTACTGGCATAAAAACAGACACATAGACCAGTGGAACAGAGTAGAGAGCCCAGATATGGACCCTCAACTTTGTGGTCAAATAATCTTCGATAAAGCAGGAAAAAATATACAGTGGAAAAAAGACAGTCTCTTCAATAAATGGTGCTGGGAAAATTGGACAGCTATATGTAGAAGAATGAAACTCGACCATTCTCTTACGCCGTACACAAAGATAAACTTAAAATGGATAAAAGACCTCAATGTGAGACAGGAATCCATCAGAATCCTAGAGGAGAGCATAGGCAGTAACCTCTTCGACATTAGCCACAGCAATTTCCTTCAAGATATGTCTCCAAAGGCAAAGGAAACAAAAGCGAAAATGAACTTTTGGGACTTCATCAAGATCAAAAGCTTCTGCACAGCAAAGGAAACAGTCAACAAAACAAAGAGACAACCCACAGATTGGGAGAAGATATTCACAAATGACAGTACAGACGAAAGGTTGATATCCAGGATCTACAAAGAACTTCTCAAACTCTAAGCATGTTGGGAGAGCAACATAATGACACTGTCAATGCCCAGGGTCAACAGGTGTCATTTTCCAACACTGCTGCTCTCAGAAACCCCTTTGCAACATTAAGGAAGAACAAGAAGAAGAAAATATTTTTCCAAAACTCTCACTGTCCTTCGCAATGAACTTCGAACTCCTGGTACCCAACCAATGGAACTGACGCATTCTTTCCAAATTATTTTCACTTATAAATCGGTACAGTCTACTAATATAGGCCATGTTTTTTAATCAAAATTTGGGAAAGGAAGGAAAATTTAAACACTGACATTTCTTTGAAACTATTAAAAATTTAAGATGGCCTCTAAATATACTGGAAGCTGAAATTTGTACCTAAGGCCACAGAAAAGCCTTTATAACATATAACCTTTATTAATAAATCACAAAAATATGGGATGCAGCAAAAGTAGTTGAAAGAGGGAAGTTTATAGCAACACAGGCCTACCTCAAGAAGCAAGAAAAATCTCAAATACACAACATAACCTTATACATAAAAGAGCTATAAAAAGACCAAATAAAATCCAAAACTAGCAGAAGGAAGGAATCAAGAATTTTATAGAAGAAATGACATTAAACCTGAAAAACAAAACAAACAAACAAAAAACAATAGAAAGGATCAATGAAGGCAGCAGCTTATTCTTTGAGAAGAACAACAAAATTTATAAATCTCTAGCCAGAATCATCAAAGGAAAAGAGAGAGAGAAAAAGAGGACTCAAACAAAATCATTAATGAAAGAGGAGAGCTAATAACCAACACTACAGAAGTACAAACAATTGTAACAGTATATTATGAAAACCAATATACCAACAAATTGGACAACTGAGAAGAAATGGATAAATTCCTAGAAACATGTAACTTGGCAAAACTAAAGTAGGAAGAAATAGAAAATTTGAAATGACCAGTTACTAGCAATGAAATTGAATCATTAATCAAAAGACTCGCAATAAACAAAAGCCCAGAATCAGACTGCATCACGGACAAACTCTACCAAACATTTAATGAATTCTTCTCCAACTATTCCAAAAAATACAAGAGAAAGGAAAACTTCCAAATTCATTCCATGAGACCAGTATCACCCTGATGCCAAAACCACATACAGACATCACAAAAAGAGAACTACAGGCCATTATCTCTCATGAATATAGATGCAAAAATCCCCCAACAAAATATTAGCAAACCAAATCAAACAATATATTTGAGAAATCATATGCCATGATCAAGTGGGTTTTATTTCATGGATGCAGGGTGGTTTAATATTCATAAAACAATTGACGTGATACATCACATCAGTAAGAGAAAAGGATAAAAACCGTAAGACAATTCAATAGATGCAGAAAAGCATTTGACAAATTACAACTTCCATTCATGATAAAAGTAGGCCTCTGTAAAAAGTAGGCCTAGAGGGAAGAAAACTCCACTTAATAAAGGCCTTATATGAAAAACTCACAGCCAAAATCATATTCCATGGTGAAAAACTGAGAGCTTTTTCCCTAAGGTCAGGAGCAAGTCCACTCTCACCACTTTTATTCAACATAGTATGGAAGACCTAGCCACAGCAAGTAAGTTAAGCAATACGTTTTTTTTTAAAACACACAACTTCCAATTGCCATAAAGTTATAACACCTAAAGCATTTTGGAAGCAAATTCTCACTCTGCCCAACTGGCCAGACACTATAAACAATAACTAAAACATATCTTAATATCAAACAGTCTCTCAAAAATTGAAAGGAAATCTATTCCAAAAAGAAAAGGCATTGTTAGAATTTTAGGATCATTCTTATATGTATTTCCTAGATTACCTTAATATAATTTTTTAAAAATCCTTAAAAAATAAAAATAAATGAATATCTATATTCATTTATTTTTATTTTATTATATATGAATGTATATATATACACATGACATACATATATGTTATATGTAATATATATACATATAACATATATATGTTATATGTATGTCATGTGTATATATGTCATATGTATATCATATATATGTATGTCATATATATGTATGTATGTATGTTTTTCTCACCTTCATGGCAAGAATTTCAGATTCAGGAAGTGGATACAGTATATTCCTGTCCCTCTCTGTATCTCCAAGACATTCTGGAGCAAAGAGGAGACCACTACCCGGCGCTAAGCCTGGGTTTACAGTAGTTTACAATAAGACGGTAACTGAGGTCATGTAAGCCCAAAAGGTGGGAGAGAAATATGTTGTGGTGTCACCAGACATACTCTTTTTAAGTACCCTTCACCCTTCTGATGTCCCTGAAGCTATGACAAACAGGATGAAGTCTTCTTTAGAGCTGCCCTCTAAGCTGCAGAGAGAAGGTGGCCATAAAGTACAAGGCCAAGGGGAGAGTGATCCATCTTTCTAATCTGTCCTCAAATCTTTTCACACTTAAAGAATAGGATTACACACTTTCTCTTGGCCTGGAAAAAATGACACTGGCTCCTCAGCACACCAAAAATCAAATACAAATTCCAATGCAAATGAAAAATGAACCCCAACTATAATAACCCTTTGGCCTTCTGGTTATTCATTGATATCTTTTACTGAAGATGCTGATTTTTTCATTAAAAAAAAGAGAGAAAATGTTTTGTGGACTAGTTGAAAATTTTTTCACATCAAATAGTTTTAATCAATTACACAAGAGTAACTTCCAATAAATAGTAAATATGTGAATTCTAGTACTATTGGTTACATTTCAGCTTTACTTAAGTAAAAGTATATATAATTACTTACCTCCAAACCATTGATTTTTGTCATGAACTCTGTGAAGTCTGTATCGAATTCTGTTCTTCTTGGATCCAGGATGTCATACTGTTTTTTCTTAACCCCTTGATATATGTTTTTGAATTTTATTGACATAATATCTATTCCCTCTATGGTGGAATTACTCAGGGCTGAATATGTTTGCACAATAGTTATCATTTCTGTAATCTTAAAAAGAGAAGTGTCATTTTAGAAATGGGATGTTAGCACCCTTCCCTAGAATAAACTCTTGATGAATCATTGATGTAAAAAAGAAACCAAGGGCCACCTGGCAGGTTCAGTTAGTGGAGCATATGGCTCTTGATCTTGGGGTTTTGAGTTTAAGCCCCATGCTGGGTGTGGAGATTACTTTAAAATAAAATCTTTGCCCCTGGTTCTAATAATATATTATATGTTAATTTAAAAAATAATTTTTAAAAAATCTATAGGGGGCTCCGGGATGGCACAGTCAGTTGATCATCTGACTCTTGGTTTCGGCTCAGTCATGATCTCAGGGAGGCAAGATGGAGCCCAGTGCATGGCTTTGTGCTCAGGGTGGAGTCTACTTGGATTTCTCTCTCCCTCTCCCTCTGCCACTCCCCTCTCCATGTTCTCTTTCTCTCAAAATAATAAATCTTTTTGAAAAATCTTTAAAATAAATAAATAATACAAAGAAAAAATTAAAAACAAACAATAAACAGTCCTTACTATCATTTAGCTAAAACCAGCTAGAGGAGATAAAATGGAAGACAAATCTCTGTCACCAATCATTACTATTCTTGGGCTACTTCTAACATATCCAGAGAGAGTTTGCTAGATTTCTCAGATTTTGATCACTTTGTCCCTCAAGAGGGGAAAGAAAAAGATTCGAGTAAAAGCTCTTACAGATGTCTGAATAGCTTCCTCCTTTTGCTCTGGAGAATTTTCTGAAAATCATTCCCTGAGCCACTAGATTCAAAAGCTTCAGTGTTCTTCTTGGCCCTCACCACAGTTCTGATATGTAAGACTAGCATGAGTCCACATGTTTTCCCTTTTACCTGCATCCAGGCAACCAAAGGCCCAAGAAGCCTGAAAACAACTGCAGTCCCTTCTGACCCCTAAGGGCCTTAGGAAACCCTGGAAATGAACTTTCCTGCAGAATGGCTGCCTCTTGCTCAATGTACCACCACCACCACCAACCTCACACACCAAAAGCAAAAGTCCTTCATGTCTATAGGCCACTCATTCCTGAATCTTCATCAGTGATTCCCCACTTTGATTCCTGGTTTGGAGAACAACGCTCAAAACTCCTCAGGGCAGGCCCATGGGTTCAATGGACAAACAGAATTAAACCTGTTTTCAGGGGATTCCTCCAAATACTACACACCATGAAGACAACACTACAGATTGCAACAAGCCCGCACAATTCACATCAACTTCCTGCGCACATCAACCCAGACGACCATTTCCAGAGCAACTTTCACTCTTCCACCACTACTTCTGTTCACTTCCAAACACCACTGTTGTCTTAGAAGCCAGCCCAACCCTGGAGGAAATACGAACTGCCTGCAATTTGTAGCACGTTGCACATACTGTATGTAAAGATAAGAAATACTTGGGTTTCCTACCAACACATACAGTCCACTCCCTTAAAAAACAAAAACAAACTGCAGAACTGAAACTACCCATGTGCTCACTCGTCTAACCTGCCAAGATTCTGGCCATTATCCCTTCCCCTGACACCTGGCCCCAATGCCCAGATGCTGGGATGGAACTCCTGTCACTAACACATCCTCCATTTTGTCCATGGCCAGATGAGGCATGCTTGGCCTTTCGAACACAGCCAGGGCTTTTCCCACTTCCAACACGTAGCAACAATGTGAAAGCCAGTCAAGGGTGATCAACCTCAACCACGTTCCTGCTTGTTTGTCCTCATCTTGGCTTTTTCGTCAGCTCTCTTTATGCACTTTTGACCCCTCCATATTGACAATAGACTTGTAATCCCTCTTCTGCTCACCAGTCTTGGCACCCTTTCCAGTTCTCAACTTGTTATGATTGTCTCATCTCGCTGTCACCCTACCCCACCTACAAGGCTCCAGTCCCTTAAATCTCCCCCCACCAATACAAGTTTCCCATCCCCTCTCTCCCACAAATGTTCGGGGTGAGAAGAAAACAAAACTAAAGACAGGGCTCTGGGAAACACCAACTTTCACCAAAATTTATATGGCAGGGAGAGGAAAAAGATGTGAAATACATCCTTCATTCTGACTCATTAGCACAGACTAACACTTAATGTACTACCAAGTCTCCACCTACCAAGAGAAGGTGCACTTCAGGCAAACTAGTAACACACTAGAAACTTCCTCACTTATTCTTAAACATTTCTGTCTAACTCTGAGGTCTTGTCTCTCCAACCCCAACCTCAGTGCTGTCTGTCCTGTGACTTTGCCATGTGCTCATTCTGACGTCTCAATCTCTGCTTTCCCTAGAAGGCTCCGACTTAGCTTGACCTTCTGACTCTCCTTTTCTACTAGTTCAGAGTTTACAGAGGTAGCCCAATAGTGGTCCCTCTTGTGACTCACTCATCAGGAGAAGCCCATCCAGGCAGCTTAGTAACAACCTCTGGGAGATGATGGAAAACCTGGCCACAATTCAGGGTACATTTTATAGCCCATCTTTGAAAATCTGGAGGCCAATATTCACCAGTTACACATGGGAGTGACGCCTATCAACTAAGGAATTCTTAAAACAGGGGAATTGGGATGACCTAGCAATCAGAATACACCTTAGGTGAGGTCTCTGGGTGTTTCTGCATTAGCTCTGGCTGCTGAGTCCTTGTGACATGAAGCTGTGTCCTTAAGATTACTGGCAAGACTTCTCCAGAGGTAGAGTGAGGTAAGTGGCTAGTACAGCTGGCCATTACCACCCACTCCTTCTAGCATCACAAATATTCAGGCTACTACTTCATGAATAGATGCCCACTATGCCCAGCATTCGACCAGCCACCAAGATCTTTACTGCTAATGGGCTAACCATTAAGGTCCAACCCTGAAACTCTTCCAAGCATAAAATTACACCCAAGTTGTCAAGGCGACTAGTCCCTGGAAACAGTTAGAGTAACCAGGACCTACCCCAAGGTTTACACCATAGGGCACTCAGAAACATTAAACATCTTTATGGAACAGAGTCTGAGCAATAGGGCCTCCATTCCGATATCCTTCTAATTGGACATTTGTCCCCAAGAAATCTCTATTGTTCACAAAACAACTCCATACAACAGTTTCCTACATAAGGTACAAAAGCACAAGCAACAGAAAGAATTCATAAATTGGACTTTATCAAAATTAAAAAACTATTGTGCTTTAAAGGACACCATCAAGAAAGTGAAAAGATAACTCACAGAATGGATAAAAATATAATATCTGATAAGGGACTCATACCCAGGATATATAAAGAACTCTTACAACTCAGCAATTAAAAACTCAAATAACAAATTAAAAATGTGAAAAAGATGTGATTATCATTTCTCCGGAGAAGAATTATGAATGGATTATAAGCAAATTAAAAGATGTTCAACATCATTAGTCATCAACAAAATGCAAATTGAAACCACAGTGAGACAGATGTTACTTCACACCCTCTAGTTAATATAAATTCAAAAAGGTAGACAATAATAAGTGTTGACAAGGATGAGGGGAAAGCAAAACCCTCACACATTTCTGGTGGAAATGTAAAATGATACAGCTGTTTTGAGAAAATGGTTTGGCTATTCCTCAAAAAGTTACCATAGGGCCCAGAAATTCCAATCCTGTGTATACTCAAGAGAAACAATGGCATGTGTCCACTCAAGAACATGTATGCACATGTTCATGGCAGCATTATTCATACTAGCCAAAAAGTAGAAACAACCCAGATGTCCATCAGCTAATGAGGTGATAAATAAAATGTGGCACCCACACACTGTCATATGATTCAGCACTAAAAAGTAATGCTACAACGTGGATGAATCTTAAAAACATGACACCAAGTGAAAGAAGCCACTCACAAAAGACCACATATTATAGGATTCTATTTATATAAAATGTTCCGAATAGGCAAGTCTATAGAAAGAGAAAGTAGATGAGTGTCTATTTAGGGGTGAGTAGAGGAGAGAAAAGAGTGTGACAGGTGGATGGGGTTTCTTTTAGGGGAAACAAAAATGTTCTAAAATTAGACTATGCAATGGTTACACAACCCTGTGAATATATTAGAAAATATGGACTTGTACACTTTGAATTAGTGAATTGTATGGTATGTGAATTATATCTCAGTAAAGCTGTTAAAAAAAACAAACAAACCGGGGAGGAGTCAAGATGGCGGAGAAGTAGCAGCCTGAGACTACATCAGGTAACAGGAGATCAGCTCGATAGCTTATCTAAACATAGCAAACACCTACAAATCCAACGGGAGAGCGAAGAGAAGAACAGCAACTCTAGAAACAGAAAATCAACCACTTTCTGAAAGGTAGGACTGGCGGAGAAGTGAATCTAAAACGACGGGAAGATAGACCGCGGGGGGAGGGGCCGGCTCCCGGCAAGCGGCGGAGGAACGGAGCACAAAATCAGGACTTTTAAAAGTCTGTTCCACTGAGGGACATTGCTCCAGGGGCTAAACCGGGGTGAAGCCCACGCGGGGCCAGCGTGGCCCCAGGCCCCGCAAGGTCACAGAAGGATCGGGGGTGTCGGAGTGTCGGAGAGCTCGCAGGTATTAGAACGGAGAAACCGGCTGCAAAGACAGAGCCGAGGGCTGAACTCTCAGCTCGGGGTTACCTTGAACTGGTCGCGGGCTGGGTGAGCTCGGAGCGCGGCTAGAGGCTGGGGATACGGGAGTGATTGGGTGCTGTCCTCTGGGGGCGCACTGAGGAGTGGGGCCCCAGGCTCTCGGCTCCTCCGGGCCGGAGACTGGGAGGCCGCCATTTTCATTCCCGTCCTCCGGAACTCTACGGAAAGCGTTCAGGGAACAGAAGCTCCCAAAAGCGAACCCGAGCCGATTACTTAGTCCGGCCGCCGGTAAGGGCGGTGCAATCCCGCCTCGGGCAAAGACACTTGAGAGTCACTACAACAGGCCCCTCCCCCAGAAGATCAACAAAATATCCAGCCAGGACGAAGTTCATCTATCAAGGAGAAAGCAGATTCAATTCCTAAGACAGCAGAGCAATTCCAGAGGAGGAGAAAGCAAAGCACGGAACTCATGGCTTTCTCCCCATGATTCTTTAGTCTTGCGGCTACTTCAATTTTTTTTCTTTTTTCAATTTTTTATTTTTTTTTCTTTTTTCAATTTTTTTTTCTTTTTTCTTTTTTCTTCTTCTGCTAAATTTTTTTAAAAACTTTTACCCTTTTCTTTTTTAACGTTTTTTGACTAGTTCATCTAAATATATATATTTTTTCTTTCTTTTTTATATTTTTTTATTTGTTTTATTTTTTAATTTTTTTTCTTTTTTTTTTTTTTCTTTTTTTTCAGAACCTGTTTTTTATCCCCTTCCCCCCCCCCCCCCCACAATTTGGGGTCTCTTCTGATTTGGTTACAGCGCATTTTTCCGGGGTCTTTGCCACCCTTTTAGTAGTTTATTTCCTCCTTCATATCCTCTTATCTGGACAAAATGACAAGGCGGAAAAAATCACCACAAACAAAAGAACAAGAGACAGTACCGAAGGCTAGGGACCTAATCAACACAGACATTGGTACTATGTCAGATCAAGAGTTCAGAATGACGATTCTGAACATTCTAGCCGGGCTCGAAAAAGGCATGGAAGATATTAGAGAAACCCTCTCTGGAGATATTAAAGCCCTTTCTGGAGAAATTAGAGAACTAAAATCTAACCAAGTTGAAATCAAAAAAGCTATTAATGAGGTGCAATCAAAAATGGAGGCTCTCACTGCTAGGATCAATGACGCAGAAGAAAGAATTAGTGATATAGAAGACCAAATGACAGAGAATAAGGAAGCCGAGCAAAAGAGGGACAAACAGCTACTGGACCATGAGGGGAGAATTCGAGAGATAAGTGACACCATAAGACGAAACAACATTAGAATAATTGGGATTCCAGAAGAAGAAGAAACAGAGAGGGGAGCAGAGGGTCTATTGGAGAGAATCATTGGAGAGAATTTCCCTAATATGGCAAAGGGAACAAGCATTAAAATCCAGGAGATGCAGAGAACCCCCCTCAAAGTCAACAAGAATAGGTCCACACCCCGTCACCTAATAGTAAAATTTACAAGTCTTAGTGACAAAGAGAAAATCCTGAAAGCAGCCCGAGAAAAGAAGTCTGTAACATACAATGGTAAAAATATTAGATTGGCGGCAGACTTATCCACAGAGACCTGGCAGGCCAGAAAGAGCTGGCATGATATATTCAGAGCACTCAACGAGAAAAACATGCAGCCAAGAATACTCTATCCAGCTAGGCTATCATTGAAAATAGAAGGAGAGATCAAAAGCTTCCAGGACAAACAAAAACTGAAAGAATTTGCAAACACCAAACCAGCTCTCCAGGAAATATTGAAAGGGGTCCTCTAAGGGAAGAGAGAGCCTAAAAGTAGTAGATCAGAAAGGTGCAGAGACAATATACAGTAACAGTCACCTTACAGGCTAATAATGGCACTAAATTCATATCTCTCAATAGTTACCCTGAATGTTAATGGGCTAAATGCCCCAATCAAAAGACACAGGGTATCAGAATGGATAAAAAAACAAAACCCATCAGTATGTTGCCTACAAGAAACTCATTTTAGACGCGAAGACACCTCCAGATTGAAAGTGAGGGGGTGGAAAACAATTTACCATGCTAATGGGCATCAGAAGAAAGCTGGGGTGGCAATCCTTATATCAGATCAATTAGATTTTAAGCCAAAGACTATAATAAGAGATGAGGAAGGACACTATATCCTACTCAAAGGGTCTGTCCAACAAGAAGATCTAACCATTTTAAATATCTATGCCCCTAACGTGGGAGCAGCCAACTATATCAACCAATTAATAACAAAATCAAAGAAACACATCAATAATAATACAATAATAGTAGGGGACTTTAACACTCCCCTCACTGAAATGGACAGATCATCCAAGCAAAAGATCAACAAGGAAATAAAGGCCTTAAATGACACACTGGACCAGATGGACATCACAGATATATTCAGAACATTTCATCCCAAAGCAACAGAATACACATTCTTCTCTAGTGCACATGGAACCTTCTCCAGAATAGATCACATCCTGGGTCACAAATCAGGTCTCAACCGGTATCAAAAGATTAGAATTATTCCCTGCATATTTTCAGACCACAATGCTCTGAAGCTAGAACTCAATCACAAGACGAAAGCTGGAAAGAACCCAAATACATGGAGACTAGACAGCATCCTTCTAAAGAATGAATGGGTTAACCAGGAAATTAAAGAAGAATTGAAAAAATTCATGGAAACAAATGATAATGAAAACACAACAGTTCAAAATCTGTGGGACACAGCAAAGGCAGTCCTGAGAGGAAAATATATAGCGGTACAAGCCTTTCTCAAGAAACAAGAAAGGTCTCAAGTACACAACCTAACCCTACACGTAAAGGAGCTGGAGAAAGAACAAGAAAGAAACCCTAAACCCAGCAGGAGAAGAGAAATCACAAAGATCAGAGCAGAAATCAATGAAATAGAAACCAAAAAAAAATAGAAAAAATCAATGAAACTAGGAGCTGGTTCTTTGAAAGAATCAATAAGATTGATAAACCCCTGGCCAGACTCATCAAAAAGAAAAGAGAAAGGACCCAAATCAATAAAATCATGAATGAAAGAGGAGAGATCACAACTAACACCAAAGAAATACAGACAATTATAAGAACATACTATGAGCAACTCTACGCCAACAAATTGGACAATCTGGAAGAAATGGATGCATTCCTAGAGACATATAAACTACCACAACTGAACCAGGAAGAAATAGTAAACCTGAACAGGCCCATAACCAGTAAGGAGATTGAAACAGTCATCAAAAATCTCCAAACAAACAAAAGCCCAGGGCCAGACGGCTTCCCAGGGGAATTCTACCAAACATTTAAAGAAGAACTCATTCCTATTCTCCTGAAACTGTTCCAAAAAATAGAAACGGAAGGAAAACTTCCAAACTCATTTTATGAGGCCAGCATCACCTTGATCCCAAAACCAGACAAGGATCCCACCAAAAAAGAGAACTACAGACCAATATCCTTGATGAACACAGACGCAAAAATTCTCGCCAAAATACTAGCCAATAGGATTCAACAGTACATTAAAAGGATTATTCACCACGATCAAGTGGGATTTATTCCAGGGCTGCAGGGTTGGTTCAACATCCGCAAATCAATCAATGTGATAGAACACATTAATAAAAGAAAGAACAAGAACCATATGATACTCTCAATAGATGCTGAAAAAGCATTTGACAAAGTACAGCATCCCTTCCTGATCAAAACTCTTCAAAGTGTGGGGATAGAGGGCACATACCTCAATATTATCAAAGCCATCTATGAAAAACCCACCGCAAATATCATTCTCAATGGAGAAAAACTGAAAGCTTTTCCGTTAAGGTCAGGAACACGGCAGGGATGTCCATTATCACCACTGCTATTCAACATAGTACTAGAAGTCCTAGCCTCAGCAATCAGACAACAAAAAGAAATTAAAGGCATCCAAATTGGTAAAGAAGAAGTCAAACTATCACTCTTCGCAGATGATATGATACTATATGTGGAAAACCCAAAAGACTCCACTCCAAAACTGCTAGAACTTGTACAGGAATTCAGTAAAGTGTCAGGATATAAAATCAATGCACAGAAATCAGTTGCATTTCTGTACACCAACAACAAGACTGAAGAAAGAGAAATTAAGGAGTCAATCCCATTTACAATTGTACCCAAAACTATAAGATACCTAGGAATAAACCTAACCAAAGAGACGAAGAATCTATACACAGAAAATTATAAAGTACTCATGAAAGAAATTGAGGAAGACACAAAAAAATGGAAAAATGTTCCATGCTCCTGGATTGGAAGAATAAATATTGTGAAAATGTCTATGCTACCTAAAGCAATCTACACATTTAATGCAATCCCTATCAAAATACCATCCATTTTTTTCAAAGAAATGGAACAAATAATCCTAAAATTTATATGGAACCAGAAAAGACCTCGAATAGCCAAAGGAATATTGAAGAACAAAGTCAAAGTTGGTGGCATCACAATTCCGGACTTCAAGCTCTATTACAAAGCTGTCATCATCAAGACAGCATGGTACTGGCACAAAAACAGACACATAGACCAGTGGAACAGAATAGAGAGCCCAGAAATCGACCCTCAACTCTATGGTCAACTCATCTTTGACAAAGCAGGAAAGAATGTCCAATGGAAAAAAGACAGCCTCTTCAATAAATGGTGCTGGGAAAATTGGACAGCCACATGCAGAAAAATGAAATTGGACCACTTCCTTACACCACACACGAAAATAGACTCCAAATGGATGAAGGACCTCAATGTGAGAAAGGAATCCATCAAAATCCTTGAGGAGAATGCAGGCAGCAACCTCTTCGACCTCAGCCGCAGCAACATCTTCCTAGGAACAACGGCAAAGGCAAGGGAAGCAAGGGCGAAAATGAACTATTGGGATTTCATCAAGATCAAAAGCTTTTGCACAGCAAAGGAAACAGTTAACAAAACCAAAAGACAGCTGACAGAATGGGAGAAGATATTTGCAAACGACATATCAGATAAAGGGCTAGTATCCAAAATCTATAAGGAACTTAGCAAACTCAACACCCAAAGAACAAACAATCCAATCAAGAAATGGGCAGAGGACATGAACAGACATTTCTGCAAAGAAGACATCCAGATGGCCAACAGACACATGAAAAAGTGCTCCACGTCACTCGGCATCAGGGAAATACAAATCAAAACCACAATGAGATATCACCTCACACCAGTCAGAATGGCTAAAATTAGCAAGTCAGGAAATGAGAGATGCTGGCGAGGATGTGGAGAAAGGGGAACCCTCCTCCACTGTTGGTGGGAATGCAAGCTGGTGCAACCACTCTGGAAAACAGCATGGAGGTTCCTCAAAATGTTGAAAATAGAACTACCCTATGACCCAGCAATTGCACTACTGGGTATTTACCCTAAAGATACAAACATAGTGATCCGAAGGGGCACGTGTACCCGAATGTTTATAGCAGCAATGTCTACAATAGCCAGACTATGGAAAGAACCTAGATGTCCATCAACAGATGAATGGATACAGAAGATGTGGTATATATACACAATGGAATACTATGCAGCCATCAAAAGAAATGAAATCTTGCCATTTGCGACGACGTGGATGGAACTAGAGCGTATCATGCTTAGTGAAATAAGTCAATCGGAGAAAGACAACTATCATATGATCTCTCTGATATGAGGACATGGAGAAGCAACATGGGGGGGTAGGGGGATAGGAGAAGAATACATGAAACAAGATGGGATTGGGAGGGAGACAAACCATAAATGACTCTTAATCTCACAAAACAAACTGGGGGTTGCTGGGGGGAGGTGGGATTGGGAGAGGGGGAGGGGGCTATGGACATTGGGGAGGGGAGGCGAACCATAAGAGACTATGGACTCTGAAAAACAACCTGAGGGTTTTGAAGGGTCAGGGGTGGGAGGTTGGGGGAACAGGTGGTGGGTGATGGGGAGGGCACGTTTTGCATGGAGCACTGGGTGTTGTGCAAAAAGAATGAATACTGTTACGCTGAAAAAAAATAAATAAAAAAAAATAAAAATAAAAATTAAAAAAAAAAAAAAAAAAAACAAACAAACAAACCAAAAAACAGCTCCACACAAGTATGTATGGAGGACCCCACTCAATGACTTGGTTCTCTTCATCACCCACACTTTCCTAGCCCGGCCAGATCAGGAGGTTACAAAAAAAACAGGCTTCCAGACACGGCTAGGAGAGGCCCTTCAACCTATATGATGCCCTCATCAATTTCCAACAAATGGTGGACAGAATCCTAGATACTACCAAGACCTAGGGAGTCGGCTAACTCCTGGGGGAGCAGAAGGGGTGGTACCTACATGCTATCTTTATACCCTTTTCAAAAGATGACTCCAAGAAGCCTCTGGTATGGGCTTCCCAACACTCCCTCAGCTAAAGCTGATACATGAATCAAAGGTGAAGTGTCTGACCTCTGCCTGACCCACAAAAGCCTCCCCACAGTGTTTAGGTATCCACCATTTTTACTGGCCTAGAAAGAGAAGGTGTCTATACATCCAGATATTAGACTCCTACTGGGTTCTGCCA
The DNA here is from genome assembly GCF_922984935.1 of Meles meles. Classification (NCBI taxonomy): domain Eukaryota; kingdom Metazoa; phylum Chordata; class Mammalia; order Carnivora; family Mustelidae; genus Meles; species Meles meles. The sequence continues at coordinate 87,429,462 of NC_060070.1, read as the reverse complement.
GGTACAGTGGGCATTTCACCACACACTTCTCCTCAACCTAATACAATCATTAGACACAGGATCTTCTAAGGTCAAGTTCCATAGGTAGAGGTAGAATTGAGGTCTTCAGAGCAGGGAAGTCTACAATAGCTTCGCAGTCATCAGGACTGAAAAATAAGTTAGACCAAAATGTAGCAAACTGTAAGTAATAGGAGATGATTCATATTCACAGTGAGACAAAAAAATCCAGGTCAGTAATTCTCAGTGGGGCCACATAGAGTATAAAATAACCAGAGAGGGGCGGGGGTGTGGGTATAGTGACTACATAATGGTTACCTTCTCCAGTCTTTTGCAGAAGGCTTCAAATTTTCCAAATATATACATTTCTGAAACCTCAAAAGATTTTTCCCCTGAGGATTCTAAAATCTGTTTCCTTGTTTTATGAAAAGATGTCTGATATTCCTTGAATAGAAAAATGCAATCCTATGAGAAAATTAAAAGAAGGAGAGAACAAGTGATGAGACTTTGTTCAGGAGTCAGTAATTCAAGAATCGTCCTCATGCAGGACTGATCATACCAGCCCCTCAACAGGAGCTGTTGCTGTTAACATTAAAACTCAAGTTCTCTGCCTACATATTGAAAAGTCTGGGAGCGTGAATGCTGTTTCTCTTAATTTACATCATATTTTTATCTTCTTCATTTTCACTATTTCCCTTCTCTCTTATCCTTATCAGAGTATGCCATACATTGTTTGTACATTTTCATGGCTAATTAGAACTCCTGGGAAGTCAGAAATTCTCTCTCAATTCTATTTATTATCACTCATCTATCACTTAGTATCTGTCTTTTCTTCAGCATCCTTTACATACAGTAAACATTAAGACTCTGTGATACTAATTTATTGTCTAACCACTGTTTCTCCACAAGGCTATCCTAGAGTCTTTGATGAATACATTGCTGAAACCAGAGTATTTGACTACAGCTATCCCACTGGCCAGGCTGGTGAATCTGTTATAAATATAGAAGAGGACATGGTCCTACGGTCCAGTAGGAATTATCTGTCATGTCAAGTTAACATTTCCTAAAAAATAAAATAAAATAAAATAATAATAATAATAATAATGTTAAACTTTTCCAAAGCCACCAACTGCCAGTCGAATCTTTATCACAATGCCATCTCTCTGATTCTGACACTCCCATCTCCCTCCTTGCAAATAAGGACTCTTGCAGTTACATTGGGCCCACTTGGATAATCCAAGATAATCACCCCATCCCAAAGTCAGCTGATTAGCAACACCAATTCCATCTAAAATCGTATTCCCCACCATCTTGCCATTTAACATAATATATTCATGTGTTCTGAGGATTAGAGATGGATATTTTGGGGAGCCATTTTTGGCCTCTCACAGTCACTAAGTCAGAATTTCTGTGAGTGAGACTCAGGAATCTGTATTCCTGGGTGATTCCTATAAACATTGAGATTTGTCAATAAATGGTCTCATACCTACTTCTAACTATGACACATCTTCTCTCTTCTATCTCAGTCTCCAAAACAATGTAATTATTCCATTCAACGTCACAGATTTATTTTTTACTTATTTAACAAGAGTTTGTCAGTGCCCACCATGTGTTAGGAACTCCTTGAGATGTTAGGAATACAGATAAGACCGCTAACCCTCACAGAATATACCACCTAATACCAATTACTTTATATTACTTTATATTGCTTTCTCTTCACCACTCAATCTCTTCATGTTGGACAAACAAGGTGAAGGATTTGAATAAGCATTTCCCTAAAGAAGATACACAAATGGCTGATAAGCACATGAAAAGATACTCAATCATAACTAGCTATTAAAGATAAATGCAAATCAAAACCACAATGAGATACCACTTCACACCCAATCAGGATGGTTATTATCAACAAAATGGAAAATAACAAACACTGGCAAGGATGTGGAGAAAATGGAACCCTCCTGCATTGCTGATGGCAATGTGAAATGGTACAGTCACTGCGGAAAAGAGTTTGGTGGGTCCTCAAAAAATTAAACATCAAATTACCATATGGCCAGCAGTTCTAGGTATATACCTAGTTCCAGTTCTAGGTATATACCCCAAAGAATTGGAAGCAAAAACTCAAACAGATAATTACACAGTAATGTTCATAGCAGAATTACTCACAACAGATAAATGGTGGTAACAATCCCGATGTCTACCAACAGATGAATGGATGAATGGTATATCCATACAATGGATATTGTATGGATATAAATACATACATCCATATACAATAAGGATTTATATGTATATAAATACATATATCCATATACAATATGGATATTGTATGGATACAATATCCATACAATGGAACATTACTTAGCCATAAAAGGAATAAGATTTCTGACCATGCTATGACAACATGCCTCAACTTGTTAAGTGAAAAAAGCTAGACACAAAAGGACAAATACTGTAAGATTCCACTTAAAGGAGGTACCTAGGATAGGCAAATTTAAAGAAACAGAAAATAGAACACAGGTTACCAGGGGCTGTGGGGAGGAGAGGTTGGGGGGTTACTGTTTAGTGGGTACAGAGTTTCAGTTTGGGATGATGTGAAAGTCCTGGAAATGGATAGTCATCATGGATGCACAATATTGGGGATGTACTCAATTCCACTAACCACACACTTGGAAATGGTTTAAAATGGTAAATTTTATGTTAAGCATATTTTGCCACCATTTTAAAATTCCAATTGTAAAAAAAGAAAACGATTTTAAAATCTTCCTACAAAGGAAATGTCAAGCCCAGGTGACTTAATAGATGAGTTCTTTCAGCCTTTTTTTTTTTTTTTTGAAGAACATTATCAGTTTTATTTTTGAAAGGCACACATGACAAAGATTATCACTAAGTCATGTCATGGCTCTACTTATACTCAGCACTTGTTTTGAGCACCTTTCTTTGCTTTTATGGTTTCAACAAGTGCCTTATATTATTTTAGGTAGTCTTTTTCCATCCTGCAAGGCACTGTTTCTGCTATTTTCCCCCCATTTTTCAGGTGTATTTATTGGATTGGCTTTCAAAGCTGGTTGCAAAGCTTCTGTTCCTCTGTTGTCCAAGAGGTGAAATGTGTGCAGACTTTCAAATTGTTCCAAAGGCGGTGTACTGTCAGCTTGAGGCCTGACTCTCTGTAGTGAGCCATCTTTTTGATGCAGGTCATGACTCTGGAGACTCTTTTTTTGCCAACTCCATAAAAAGAATTTGTTTTCATGTAGTCGGCAACAGCGTCCTGTGATACTGTGATTTATAAGAGATATATAGCTGGTCATTCTAAAGACCAAAATACATTTCTCAAATATATTTGGTCTTTATCCATGGTTCCTGGCTCATAGCTCCCCAAAACCTTGCAATTTCCTAAATTATAAGAACAATGAAAGTATCTTTTGTTATAAGATTCAGCCTCTTGTCCTCAGTTATTGAAACTGTTTTCTGAGCCATAAAGATGAAATGGGTATCTGGTCATTCATAACAAGCCCCTTTCTACCACAACTGGGTTCACATTACGAAGTACCTATGGGTGGGGATTGGTTGCCAGGGGAACTAACCAGGACCAACCAGGTTCTGAAGGTTGAATCAATCACCAACGGCCAAGGAGTTGGTCAATCATGCCTATGTAATGTAATGAAACCTCCATAAAAACTCAGAAAGAAGAGGTCTGGAGAACTTTCGGGTTGATGAATACATGGAGATCTGGGGAGAGTGGTGCACTCAGAGCACGCAAGCTCTGTCCCCTTTCCCCATGCCTTGCCCTATACTTAACTCTTCCATCTGCCTGTTGCTGAGTTACATTCTTGTATATTAAACCAGTAGTATTCTAGTAAGTAAAATACTTCTCTTGAGTTCTGTGAACCACTCAAGCAAATTACTAGAACTCAAGCTCTGGGGGTGTCATTGGAACTTCCAATCTACAGCCAGTCAGTCAAAAGTATGTGTGACAACCTGGACTTACAAGTGACATCAGAAACCCCACTCTTGTGGGTCAAAATTGAGTTAAACTGTAGGACACTCAGCTGTGTCTAAGAATCACTTGCTGGTATGGGGAACAGCCCTCTACACATACACACACACACTAGAACTGAGTCCACAACCCTTACTTCCCCATCTTGAATTTGTTCCAGCAAGGAAATTCACAGCTGTAATTAGTAATTGCAAGTCAATTCTCTTCTGAGCACTTTTTACTGCCATTTCTACCTTTCAGCAGTTGATGTCTCCGCATTCTTAGATGCTTGTCACATACAAGCCTCAGCTTCCTCTCTCCTTTTTCTAAGTGGCTCATTTGTTTCTTCTGTCTGTTTTACCAGAGCTTCCACTCCTACTTCTTTTGCAGATCCTGATACATTTCATTTAAGTACCTAAGTCTGCTAGTTGGAACCTATCTGAAAGGTTTTCCGCTTCTCCCTTCCTTCCAGCCTGTCCCGTCTCATTCTTGGAAAAGTGGTTCCAGGTCTCTAAAGAATTTTGAAGTTTTTGCCTTTCCCTTTTAATAGCTTTTTTCCCCCTAGGTATCTTTTCCTTCCTTGCCAATAATGCCTATAGTCTGACCTCCACTCCTTTCTCCATAGCAACCCAAGCAGCTTCAGATTGAGCTCCTCTTTATTTTTCTTTAGCTTCTGGCTCCTTCTGTTTTCCTTCTGTGCCCATTTCTTCTCTGTTTCTTTCTTGGCTTTTTCTTTTTAGAATGTGTTTATCCTTGTATCACAGCTATATGCATGATCAAATAATGTTCTCATTCAATTCAGTTTTTTTTCTTGGTACCCCCTTGTTCTGTCCTATTTTTCAATCCATCTCCTGCCATCATGACATCCTGCTTCTTCATTTAAATACAAAGATTCTCTCTAGGAGTAAAAAATATACCAGGAGGAATAAAATGTCTACTTCTTCAAATGGTGACTTCATATCAACAAGTTTAGGAATCTTTTTATTATTTAACAATCTAGAATTCCTTTCAATCCCTGGAGAAAACACTCTGAAGAAACTGTCCTTTGCTTTTACTTTGAGAAGGAACAGACTTATGGAATGGAAGCTCCATTTCTTAGATTCTCTTATTTTCACTGGATCAAACATTTCATAAACTTTTATGCCAGTGGTTATGAAGTAGCCATGATCTGCCTTTATAGGGTCACCGGCTTCTTTCAGGGATGTTTTAATACCACTGCTTTTTGAGCAGTTTCGGTCTGTCTCTGTGTTACTCTGTGTCTTGAATGGCTAAGTCCAAGAACCACAAAATGAGCCTGGTTCTTCCAGTCTTTGGGATCAAGCATTTTCAGTCATAAAGGTGAAATGGGTGTCTAATGATGTAGGCAGCCTGGATCTGAGGACAGAGAGGGGGCCCCACAGGACTAGTCAAAAGGGTTCTTGGGTTCACGCAGGATGGAAATCAGACGTGAGCCAGCAGGAGGCAAGAGCAAGAGTTTATTGACTATGTGTAGAGAGCAGATACAGACAGACCCTCAGGGAGACCTGGAAAGGAAAGGAGCCTGTGTCATCTTTGCTTGGGGTCTGGAGCTTTTATTGGCAATCATAGTCTGGTGCCCATGTCCTCCTAGGCATCCAGGAACCGGGCAGAACAGGACAGGGTCCAGATGTCCTTTATAAGTCACTCATTCCCTGAAGCCAGGGGTCTAGGCATTGAGATGTCTAGGGCCTGAAGTCTGGAATAGGCACATGATGGCTCTGCCTGGTCACTTGTTATATATCATCTATTATAATGGAAGACTCCAAAGATATCATTCTGTCTTTATCCCTTACAAGGCGGACATATGTTATTTGCATTATAAGGCCTATGTAGAGTGGGGTGAGGGTCCAGGTCCTAGCAAGAACAGAAGCTGGAAAAGAAGCAAAAGGAAGGGAAAAACAGCTCTTCCTTTCATGGGTTCCTTTGGGTTTCCTCATCTCAGTAACTGTAATTCTCCATCTTCTGTTCCCTCTCCCCACTCCTTTGAATCCTCTGGTTCCAAAGGTCAGAGCATGGCAAAGTAGTGCTTTGGGAAAGCCCTGTGAGTGCAGTCCTTCACACTCCAGTTGAAGGGCACTGAGCATCTTTTCTGGCTCTCCCTCCCAGTCCTAGCCTGGTGCCTTGGCTCCAGAAAGCCCAGGGAGCAGCACATGTGGACAGCCAATAACCACTTTCGGATGCAGTCTTTCCGGTGTGGTCATTTCCTGCAGACTTTCAAAAAACAGATGCTTTTAATTTTCTGCAAACACTTGCAGAGAATAGAAAAGGATTGAATACTACTACCTTCTGCTTGTCCTCCTTCACTCAGTCGGAGACCTTAATGCCAAAAACGCTGACAAAGACAGTATGAGAAAGGAATTTACAGGCTATCTCCAATGAATATAGTTCAAAACTCCTAAACAAAATTGTAGCAACCCAAATTTTAGAGTGTTTTTAAAAAATTACACCACAGGATGCCTGTGTGGCTCAGTCAGTTAAGCATCTGCCTTCAGCTCAGGATATGATTCCCAGGGTCCTAAGATCGAGTCCCATATTGGGCTCAATGCTCAGCGAGGAGCCTACTTCTCCCTCTGTCCCCACTTCTCCTGCTTGTGTTCTCTCTCTCTCTCTGACAAATAAATAAATGAAAAAAATTTTAAATAAATTTACACCATGACTCAGAAAGTTTTATTTTAGAAAAACTAAAAATGTCATCCATTACACTAACAGATTGAGAAGAATCTAATAAGCATCTCAATAAGTATATGCAGAAAAACATTTCTTAAAAGCCTATTCATAACTTCAAAAATATCTCCTAGTACTATATAACTAGGAACAGAACTTCCTTAATCTGATCAAAGATGTATTTAAAACCTATGAATACATCAAAATGGGGAAATTTCAGAAATATTCTCTCTCAAAAGAGTATCAAAACCAGATGCCAACAATCACCTTGACTATTTAAGAATGCATGGCAGTCCCAGCCAAAGCAAAAAGGCAAGAAAATGAAATCAACAGGGGCTGGAGTGAAAGGTGAGGACCAGGGAATATGAGAAAGCAAGCAGTGTCCACCATGGGCAGTCATGAAGATAAGGACTAAATTTTATCCTAAAGAATTCTGCGCTAAATATAAAGGGAAGTCAATAATTCTAACGAGGCTCCTTTTATATTATCATGCTATTCTGTGTTTTTTCAAAGTTAATATGTTTTGTGAATGAACAAAGGTAAATAAAAATGGACCAGGTGGAGAAAGCTACATTTTAAGAAAATAAGAATACCTCTACAAACCTGAATTTTCCTTAATACGAGCGGTGTTTCCTGATCCCACACGTGGACGGTTCCTCCATCAGTAATATATGCTTTACACGCCGTCACCATTTGATTTGTCACCTAGAATTAATACAAGTTCAAAATAGCTACAGGCAAAGAGAGAAATAAAATCTAAGATTTTTAAACCACAAGTGTAAAAATGAGATAAATGGTAAACTCATGGGATGAATAAATCACAATATAAAAAACAAAGAATACTATTTTAGTCAAAACCAGGAAAACTTAAATTTTTGGCTGCATTTAAGTCAATGTCACAAGGGCCATAAATTTCAAAGTCAACTATATTTTCCTTTTGTCTATTTTTCCTCTAACTAGGATCCAAGTGTCATTCTTCCCCATCCTTCAAAACACAAACTGAATTTAAAGTTAACCACCTCCACATACCCTAAAATCGTGAGAGAAAAACAAAAACAAAAACAAAAATGGTCAGGAGGTTAGATAGAGAGGGCAGGCTCACACACAGAAATTTTGGGGAATTCCTAAAATATGGAAAGTACACAGGATCAACTCTACAAGGTGGGTGGGGGGGGGAGAAAGACTAGAGAAAACCAGAACCCAGTTCTAGAGAAGGTTACTGTGAAGGTGGAACATTTATGGGAAAACTTCAAGGTGGGAGACAATGGGAGGTGACCCTTGGTTGTGATGCTACACGCTGAATTTGGAGCAACTTGTATGGCAGGCAACAATGGCATATGCTGACAGGACAGAGCCATGAGTGTGGACTACACCCCAGGTAGCTACTGCACCCCAGAAGGATAGGTCAGAGAAAAAGCTCTTCACACTCCCTACCCCACCACACACAAGAGACATACCATAAGAAACAGAACAGGGGGGCAAACGAGGAGTTAAATACAAAGATGGGTAGACAACTCAGAATCACCAAGCAATAAAGAAAATAAATATGGTGGGGCGTCTGGGCGGCTCAGTCAGTTAAGGCTCAGACTCTGGATTGCAGCTCAGGTCATGATCACAGGGTCATGAGATCAAGCCCCCTGTCAGGCTCTGCGCTCAGTGGGGAGTCTGCTTGAGGATTCTCTCTCTGCTTCTCCGCCCCACTCACACTTTTGCATGCTCTCTCTCTTTCTCTAAATATAAATAAATACCTCTTAAAAAAAAAAAAAGAAAAAGAAAAGAAACATGGTAACAGAGTCTTTAAACTCAACAAAGAGGAAATATAAGAAAAGACATGGAAAATACTTCAAGGTATCTTTTATTAACTAAATTCATCCATGAGAAAGATATAAGAGTATTCTACATCATGGGAAAAAAATAACTAGAGAACTTGGAAATTGAAATTGTTATTATCAAAATAAAAAAATTCTATTGAGGACCTGACCAGGAACTGGGATATAAATGAAAAGCAAACGAATGAGCTGAAAGGTCAAATGGCAGAAACTGACAAAATAATACAAAACATAAAATATTAGGAGAAATAGAAGTCAGATTCAAGGGGACAGCCTAAAGTGAACTTGCAGGTAAGGAATAATTCAAAGGCAAAGAGGAAAATTTCCCAGGAATGGAGACAAAAATTTCTGGATCACAACAATCCAAAAGTATAGAATAGCATAAATGCAAAAAAGACCACAACACTTCGAAATTTTACATGTTCAAGAATAAAGAAAAAAATCCTAAGATCTTCTTGAAAGAATAAGACAAGGTGCCTACAAAGGAAAAAGAATCAGATTAGCATAAATTTCTCGTCAACAGTACTGAATAAGAGACAACAATACTTGAAGTTTCCGGAGAAAATTATGTTGAACTTGGAATCCCAGTGAAACTACAATTTGAGTGGCAGGACAAAAATGAAGTTATTTTCAGACGTGCAGGAATTCAGAGGTTTACCACAATAGACCCTCTCCAAAAGAACCACTTGAGAATATTTCTCGGCTAAAGAGATAATGAATCCAAGAAGGAGGAAGATGTGAAAATCACGAAATGGAGGTGATCAAAGAAACTAGCACTGCTTGAATTTTATTCTGAACACATGTGGTGGATTCATAATGTTCATAAAATATTAGACAAAATAGTTTAAAAATATTTTTAAAATATGGAACAAGAAATCTCAGCATGGGACATATATAGCAAGAAAGACATAAGTGATGGGGGAAAATCCTAACATTCTTGCCTTATTTAAGAGACGGATAGTGATTAAATCTACTGACTGATTTTTTTTTAAGATTTTATTTACTTATTTGACAGATAGAGAGTCAAGTAGGCAGAGCAGCAGGCAGAGGGAGAGGGAAAAGCAGACTCCCCACTGAGCAGGGAGCCCAATTCGGGGCTCGATCCCAGCACTCTGGGATCATGACCCAAGCCAAAGGCAGCCGCTTAACCAACGGAGCCACCCAGGCGCCCCTACTGATTGATTTTTAAAAAAGAGAATTGAGATGTGACTATTATATTATGTGTTTATGTTTTGCTTGCATCACAAAGAAATTTTATTCATGTGTCTATTGGATGGTTTTTCTTTAAGTAATGAACCATATGTCACGACAGAGGAAGATTTTACACAGATTACAGTGCTGGTGGGAGTAGCTAAAGAAGTGTTGTTGATCATGCACATAATTCTTAGCTCTTGAGCAGAACTATTTGGAATGAATAAATTAGGAAAGCACCAGCTATGATGTCCAGGTCGTGAGATCGAGCCCCATGTCAGGCTCTGCACTGAGTATGGAGACTACTTAGGATTCTCTCTCTCCCTCTCCCTTTGCCCCTCCCCACCACTTCTAAGAAAGAAAGGAAGGAAGAAAAAAGAAGAAAGGAAAGGAAAGGAGAAAGAAATGGCAAAGACAAGAAAGGGGAAAGGAGAGAAAGGGATAGGACAAGAGATAGGATGAGGGGAGGGGAGGGAAGAGAGGAGAGGAAAGGAAAAGAAAGGAAAGGAAAGGACCAGCTACATTTAAACAAAAAGCCTGAGGGCTGACTTCTGACAAGAAGAAGGTATGCCTTCAATTAAGTACAACTGACCAGTCAACAACTTTCTTTTCTTGTCCCCTGGAAGTATTCAAATCCAGAATTCTGAGAGGCACCCAAACTTCCCATTTCCCTTCCCTGGCCCAGAGGGAAAATATTGTTAACTTTTTTACAAGGTTACATTTGTGATTTCTTCCCTTGGAAACTTACCTTGATAAACAGTGAGGTCATTCTCTCTGAGGTATTATAATACCGTGACACACTGTGAATCATTCTGATGGCATTAATCAAATTTTGTATTCCATGAGCCATGGAAACCTAAAATTGAAATATATTAAGTGAATTTCATCATATATTTATAGTTTTAATAACCAATATCCCATAAAATTCAAAACTCTAACCGCACATAAAGTAGTGTGACACTTTTATCTTAGAGTCAAATTTTACTAAAGGCAATGTAGCATCCTAGACTGGATCTTGGAAGAGAGAAAGGACATCAGCTTTGACAAATGTACCAAGGTAATACAAGATGCTAACAGGAGACACTGGGTGAAGAGAATTCTGTACTATCATCGTAACTTTTCTGTACATCTAAATTTAAAAGTTTATTTAAAAATACAATTTTAGAGGTGGAAGTGATTTTAAGGATTAATAGTTCAAGATGACCTTTTAAAAAAAAGATCTTATGTATTTACTTGAGATAGAGTGAGAGTGAGAGAGAGAGAGAGAGAGAGAACATGAGCAGGGCAGGGACAGAAGGAGAGAGAGAAGCAGGCTCTCCACTGGGCAGGGAGCCCGACGCGGGGCTCAATCCCAGGATCCTGAGGACCTGAGCCAAAGGCAGACACTTCACCGCTGAGCCATCCAGGTGTCCCCAAGATGATCTTTTTAAAGATGAAGAAACTTGGTATCTTGAAGGGTAAAGAGACTTGCTTGTGGTCAGAAAGCCAGTTAAAGACAGAGATCGGTCTACAACTCATTTCCACTTAGTCAATTCAATTCACCTTTCAGATAGCCTACTCAATGCCACTCGTTTCAGAGGATATCGGGAGAAATTCAAGTATAAGGAAACTTCTGGAGGAGGTCCCAGCAGAGTGGGAGAGATGCACACAAACCAGTGAAACAAATGTATCGGTATACAGCAAAGGAAATCGAGTGCAACAGAGAGATAAAGCATCACTGATACATACTGAATGCTTCCTGTAGGCCAGGTACCAAAAAAAGAGCTTCTCATATTACCTTCATTTATGCTAACAATGAGCATTTAAGGAAGGTTTGATCATCGCAAGACTGCACCAATTCTTTACATGCTACTGAGGAAGGAAAAAAAATGCTCAAGATGGGGAGCCTTAACCCCCCTCACTCCCGCATAAAACTAAGTCACCAATGAGCTGTATACCTTCTGTAAAGGTAATCGTGAAATAAACCAGCCATGGAGAAAATGACAGGAACAAATCTTCCATGTCCATATTTTGCTCCTTGGGTAGGCTGGGAAAATAAACTATCCTGAGAATTTGTACCACAGGCTAGTTACTTACTTACGGCAATCTGTATTCACACAAACACACAAAACAAAAAATACTATCCAAGGGGAGAAGTAATAATCTAAGATCATGTCGAGGCACATCCACAATGATTCATAAAACTAGAGAAACTATGAGATGTGCTCTGAGTACAGGGATGTTAAATGTGAAAAAAAGATTACTGTCTTAGAATCTATCAAATAAAGTATTATGATTATTCCCATTGTGCAGATGAGAAAATAGAGACATAGGGAAGTTAAGCACCTTGTCTAGGTTCCTACAACTGTTTTACATAACCATAGTTATGTGCCTGCACATAGTTATGTGCCTGATTTTGAGACCATGCTTTTAACTATGCTGCAAATCAGGTTGGAAGAACAGGTAAGGTCAATGGCATTCCCACAAGGAGGTTGCCTCTTAATTGCTAGGACAGTATAAAATATATAAAAGATGTTTTAATGGTGATAAAAATAAATAAAACCAGAAATAACAACTTTTTTTAAAAGATGTATTTATTTGACAGAGAGCACAAACAGAGGGAGCAGCAGGCAGAGGAAGAGGGAGAAGCAGGCTTCCCCCACTGTGGGGAGCCCAATGCAGGGCTTAATCCCAAGACCCAGAAATCATGACCTGAGCTGAAGTTAGATGCTTAATTGACTCAGCCACCCAGGTACCCTAGAAATAACAATTGCTAATTAGTGTACTGTGTGTCCTAGGTATGAGTGGTAACTATGACATAATTAACTCAATGGTATGTGGTTTATGAAATTAATATCATTACTTTGCAGGAAACCTTGTATGTCAGAATTCATATTATAAGTGTTATCTGTATAACAAGAAGAGTGTAATAAAAATAAGCCTAGGAGGGGTCCTTTCCACTCTCAATAAGGTAAGTCTACAAAGTGCCCATAATTCCAATGAAGAAGGCTCAGAGATGGCATAAAATGGGTCCATCAGGAAAATGCCCTCCATCTAAATTTTAACATCATTTATAATAGAAGCTCCTTGAGCACACAGTTCTTACCTATCTATACACAGTGTTCAGACACTTTGTATGTAAAATACATGATGATAGATATGCCAATAGCAGAAATTGTAATACCAAGATAATAAAATGAAACATTAAACATAAAATTCATAAAACTTATCCACAAGAAATGGAAGTATGAGTCTCTGCACTTTTCCTGCTCAAATGTGAGTTACAAACAGCAGTTGCTGTTTGCTTTTAATGAGAAAAAGAAAATGAGGATAAATAGAATTTTTGAAACCTCAAAAATAGTGAGTATATGGGGGGAAGCAATTATAGGACAATACTATTAGAACTTCTTTAATTTCAAAGATAATGTTTGAAATATTCCTGCATGAGAGAATGTAAGGAGTTTAATAACAACAAAATAATAATACTAATAATAATAAGGTATAGCCACACTAGAGCAATTGAGTAAAAAGTTTTAAATTACTAAGATGAAAAGAACACCAAAACTAAAAGATTTGAAACTTTTATAAATTTAAACAAGTCTCTTGAACAAAGAACTTCAAAGTAGTACATCTAAAAATGTAGAGTTCTTAATAACAATAAAAAGCATTGTACCTTTCTTCCAAGTTTACTTTTATAATGCAAAGCTTTAAATATATAGAAAAGTACAGAGAACAGTATAATGATCATTTATACCCATCACTACATTTGACACATGTTAATATTTTAGTATATGTGCCTCATCTATTATTTTTCACTCAAGACCTACTTGCAGGTAGTCCTAGAATAGGCTTTAGATATATGTGTATTTAAGATGCACATCTTCAGCTCTTGTGAATAACCCTGTATACATGTGACATGTGAAAATTCCGATTTTTCTTAGACACAAATTTTAACTGCACACGCTGTAAAGCCGGGAAATCAAGTCACTAGGCTACTGAGTGAGCTAAGTAATGGCCATGTTTCTCTATCACCATACCATCTGGTTTGCTTTACTCATGGTCATATACACACAAACACCTAAAAAGTGATACAAAATGTTCTTATGTAAAACAAATTTTAAAAGGTCCCCAACAGAAGTTGAGTTGCTAGTACTAGGAGTATAAATAAGTTGTAAGTAAAACCCATCATGTCTTTATGGAATCAATTAAAGACTGCTCTTGGAAGTCTTCCTATTCTCTCTCATGGAGGATGCATGGCTCTAAGAGCTGCACCTGCTCAAAACTCCCAGCCCAACATCTTTCCCTCCCCACCCATGTTAAACTCCAAGGCCTCATGGGAGCGGTATGAACCGCCCTAAACACAACCCTTTCAGTCAAATCTAAATGACATGGAACACAGACTCTTCCTCTTTCCCTGCCTCTACGATGACACCAGCATTTTTCCTGCCCCCAGAAGTCTGGTCAACCAAACCATATAGTCAACAGCCATGTGTGTAGAGGCTTTGACTATTTCTTCAAAAATTAGAATGGAGAACGCTGAATATGTGTATCAGACACTAATATAAATTATTTTGAACATGTTTTAACTTAGAGAACGCCTTGAAGAAGCAGCATGGAGAAGTAGAAACAAACACAGCACATAATGCCAAATGGTGCTAAATTCAAATTCAGTCTCATGACTTACAGCCATAGAAATGTCCAATTTTGTTTCCTCATCTTTAGAATGAGGATTGTTGTGCATACAGAGTAAAAATACATAGAAAGTACGTGGTACAATGCCTACAACAAAAGGTCAGGAGTCCCCAAGATGGTGGACACCTTTAAAAACACAACTGTCTGGGCAGCTCTCCTACCTACATGTGATTCACAAAAGAGGCAACACCCAGTCAAAACTGGGAAACACCGCCCTAAGTTCTTAACAAATACTAGTTTCCCTGACTTCCCTTCTCTATCTAAAGAAAGGATGAAAGGTACCATGCTGTACATTGATTCCCAAAACTTACTGATTGATAACTGGAATTCTGAACCCACTGAGCAACATCTTCCCATTTCCCCCACTCCCAGCGCTGGCAACGAATATTCTAGTGTTTCCATGAGTTTGACTTTTTTAAGATTCCACATGTGATAGCATATACTATTTGTCTTTCTCTGACTTATTTTTTTAAAGATTTTTTTTATTTATTTACTTGACAGAGATCACAAGTAGGCAGAGAGGCAGCCAGAGAGAGAGAGAGGAGGAAGCAGGCTCCCCGCGGAGCAGAAAGCCCGATGAGGGGCTTGATCCCAGGACCCTGTGATCATGACCTGAGCTGAAGGCAGAGGCTTTAACCCACTGAGCCACCCAGGCGCCCCTCTCTGACTTATTTTTTTAACATAATGTGCTCAGGGTCCAAACCCATTACAAATGGCAGGATTTCTTGTAGCTGAATAATATTCCATTATCTTTCTATCTATCCATATGTATATATATATAGAGAGAGTCTTTATTCACCTAATCAGTGATAGGTACAGGGTTTTTTCATATCTTGATTAATATGGGTAATACTGTGAAGAACATGGGAGTACAAGTATCTTTTCAAGATTCTAATTTCATTTAATTTAAAATAGAATTAATTCAATTCTAATTTCAAAGTTAATTTCACTTACTTTGTCTAGATACCTGGTAATGGATTATAGGGTAGTGCTATTTTTAATATTTTGAGGAACCTCCATACTGTTTTCCATTGTGACTGCATCAATTTACAATCCCACTATCAGTGCACAAGGATTCCATTTTCTTCACACCCTTCTCAGCACTTCTTATCTAATCTTTTTGATGATAGCCATTCTAATAAGTGTGGGGTGATATCACACAAGATTTTGATTTGCACTTCCCTGATTAGTGATGTTGAGCATCTTTTCATGTATTCATGTATTCACTGATTTGGATGACTTCTTTGAGAAAACATCCATCAGTTCCTCTGCCCATTTTTTTTTATTGCATTGTTTGTTCTTTGTTATTGAGTTGAATAAATTCTTACCTATTTTGAACATTAATTCCTTATCTAACATATCGTTTGCAAGTATTTCCTCCCACTCAAGGTTGCCTTTCCATTTTGTTGATTATTTCTTTTGCTGTGCAGAAGCTTTTTAGTTTGATGTAGTCACACTTATTTTTGCTTCTGTTGCTTGTATGTTTGGTGTCATATCCAAAAAATCATTCCGAAAACCAAAGTCACAGAGATAGCACCCTGTTTTTTCTTCCAAGAGTTTTATTGTTTTAGGTCTTATACTTAAATTTTTAATCCATCCCACGTTAATTTTTGTAAGCAATGTAAGACAGGGATCTAATTTCATTCTATTGCATGTGATTATCCAGTTTTACCAATACCATTAATTGAAGAGACTATTCTTCCCTCACTGAGTATTCTTGGCTCCTGTCAATTTTTTTTAGCCATATATGAAAGGATTTATTTCTAGGCTCTTGTTTCTGTCCAGTTGGTCTATGTGTCCATTTTTATGCCAGTACCATACTGTTTTGGTTACTATAGCTTTGCAGTATAGCTTGAAATCAGGAAGTGCAATGTCCCTAGGTTTGTCCTCCTTTCTCAAGATTGTTTTTGTTTGTGGGGATCTTTTGTGGTTCCACACACATTTTAGGACTTTTTTCCCTTTATTGAAAAAAGTGCTACTGGAATTTTGATAGGGGTTATCTTGAATTTATAGATGGCTTTGTATAGTATGGAGATTTTTAAGATATTCGTTCTTCTGATCAATGAACATGGGCTATCTTTCCATTTATTTTTGTCTTCTTCATTTTCTTTCATCAAAGTCTTATGGCTTTCAGGGTACAGCTCTTTCATTTCCTTGAATAAATTTATTACTGAGTATTTTATTTTATTGATGATACTGTAAATGAGATTGTTTTCCTTAATTCTTTTCAGATGTTTTGGGGTTTTTTAAATATTCTTTTAAAGAATTTATTTATTTTTCAGAGAATGAGAGAAAGAGAGAGAGCACAAGCAGGGGGAGAAGCAGGCAGAGAGAGAAGTGAGCTCCCTGCTGAGCAGGGAGCCCAATGTGGGACTTGATCCCAGAACCCTGGGATCATGACCTGAGAAGAAAGCAAACATTTAACCAACTGAGCCGCCCGGGGAATTCCCAGATGTTTTGTTGTTAATGCATAGAAATACAGCTAATTTCTGTATGTAATTTTTTTTGTCCTGCAACTTTACTTAATTTGTTTATTAGTTTCAACAGTTTTTGGTGGATTTTTCAGGGTTTTCCATATACAATATTGTATTATCTACAAACAGAAACAATTTTACTTCTTTCTTTCCAATTTGAATGCCTTTTATTTCTTTTTTATTTTTGACTGCTCTAGTTGGGACCCCCAGTACTATGTTGAATAAAATTGGCAAGAGAGGGCACTTTTGTCTTGTTTCTGATCTTAGAGAGAAAGCTTTCAGGTTTTACTGTTGAGTATGATGTTAGCTGTGGGCTTCTCATATACAGCTTTTATTACGTTGAAGTATATTCCTTCTGTACTCAAGTTGTTGAGAGTTTTTATCACGAGAGGATGTTATATTTTGTCAAATGCTTTTTCTGCATCTATTGAAATGATCATATGATTTTTTTTCTTTTATTCTATTAACTCTTCATATCACATGTATTTAATTTGCATATGTTGACCCATCTTTGCATCCCAGGAATAATTCCCATCTGGTCAGGTGTATGATCCTTTTAATGTGCTGTTCAAATTGTTTTGCTTCTATTTGTTGAAAATTTTTGCATCTATATTCATCAAGGATGTTGACCTATAATTTTGTTTTCTTGAAGTGCTTTGATATCAGGGTAATGCTGATTGGGCACTCTCTCTTGCTTACTCCTGGATCATTCGCCCTAGGGGAAGGAAGTTACCCTATTGAAAGTCTCATGTGCTGTGTAACTGGGGCCTTCCAACATCCACGTGATTGAGCTTAGAAGTGGACTCTCTAGCTGTCAGCCTCCACTACAATGAGACCAGATTGCTAGCTAATAGTTTTGTCTGAAACTTCATGAGAGACCATGAATCAGAGGTACTCAAGCTATACTATGCCTGAATTCTTGACCTACAGGAACTGTGATGTAGTAAATGCTTATTTCTTTAAGTCAGTCAGTTCTGGGGTAATTTTTTATGCATCAATGCATTACTTAATTAGTTTAACTCAAAAATGAGATTATACTTATGATAATATCAAATATTTGAATGTAGGTTTAAATGAGTTTTTAATTCATCATATTTATATAATAGGGAGTATATCTTTCAAATAACTTGTCTGCAGTATGCATTTCCCAGTACACATGTATTATAAAGTTACTTTAAAATGAGTTATTTTTCAAACTACACCCTAAAAAGCATACTTACGAGGTCATAGTTATAGAGAGGCTGACATACTTTTTCTAGAGTGTACAAGTATCTGACATTATCTTTTGATTCATTTGCTGTATCTGTTATTCTTGCATCCAAATCACGCCAATTCTAAGAAAAAATGTATAAGAATATCATGAAATATCTGAATATATCACTGTAGTTAATTTTAATCAAGAAATCCAAGCTATCTTCCTTAAAGTAGTTGATACTAAAATGTGAATGATGTATTTTTTCTTATATTATTTAAGACTTAAGGTTATTATAAATCCCTTAAAATGACTTAGTAGAACTGAAGGTTCATTCTGTTTGTAATTAACATCCTGTTTGTAAGATTAAACTGGACTTGCTTCTATCTGGAGTGATTTTTCTAGGTTACTTATTTGTGATATTATATTACTTTGGGTCTTTGAAAATAGGATATATACACAGATGGAAAGATATAGATACATAGATACAGATGTTCATATAGTTTTTTTTTTTTAAGGAAGAATAAAGCAAAAGAAAATGACCCAGAAATAATCAAACCAAATTGTGGAATAGTGGACAGGAGATGTATACTGACAGCATTATTTTTGTTTTTGACTTTCTATATAATTCTTTACCTCCCTGAGCCTCATTGATTCACAGTTTCAAAAACAAATTAAAAAATAAATAGCAATCACCCTACAGGAGTATTGCCAAAATTGGTGTGAAAATATTGAGAAATTAATATTTCTATACTTCTTTTTTTTCCTTTGGGAAATAATTGTAGAATATAAGAAAGCCTTATTCAAAATTTAACACTTGTAAATATATGGTTCCAGTATATGATGTGAAGAAGCAGTTCAAGAAGGGTAATTTTCCAGTTGGTTGTTCATAATCATAACAAATTTTAAAGATTTTTTTTTTTATTTGACAGAGAGAGATCACAAGTAGGCAGAGAGGCAGGCAGAGAGAGGAAGGGAAGCAGGCTCCCCGCTGAGCAGAGAGCCCCGATGCGGGCCTCAATCCCAGGACCCTGGGATCGTGACCTGAGCCGAAGGCAGAGGCTTTAACCCACTGAGCCACCCAGGTGCCCTCATAACAAATTTTAAAATAAAAAGTATTTTACCTTCAACAGTTTGGAGTGTGCAACATTAAGTACATTTATGACAGCCTTACAAGTTGGCCCTTTAATCTGTTCAATGATGTAGTTGAATTTGGCTGACATGCGCTTCCAGTGTTCCAACTCGGTGAGTGGACCTGAGTCATCAGCTTCTTTTCTCATTTGCTCACTCTCAATAAGTACCTGCAATCAAAAGAATTCACAGAATATAGAAATGTTACTTTCTCCTTTGGTAAATCCTCATTATTTGCATCTTTTCAAAGAGAGCTTACAAAAAACAACTTTCAGCCCTGAAGAATATTAAAAACTCTCAGCAAACTGAGAACAAAAGGGAATTTCCTTCTTTTTCATTTTTTTTTAAAGATTTTATTTATTTGACAGAGAAAGAGACGGTGAGAGATGGAATACAAGCAGGGAGAGTGGGAGAGGGAGAAGAAGACTTCCCACTGAGCAGGGAGCCTGATGCAGGGCTTTATCCCAGGACCCTGGGGTCATGACCTTAGATGAAGGCAGACACTTAATTACTGAACCATCCAGGAGCCCAAAAGGGAATTTAACAGGACAAATAGTATCTACCAAAAATCTACAGCAAACTCATACTTAAAGATGAAATTTTATAAAATATCACTTTAAAACCAAGGGCAAGACAAGTTTGCCACTACCACCGCCCACTTCTATTCAACCTGGTAATGAAGGTCTCCAAACAAGATAAGTAGAGTTAACAAAGGCATAAGAATTGGAAATGAAAAAAACAAAAATGGCATAATCAAAGATGATATCGTTGGTTATATTTTTAAAATTCAAAAACATCTGAAGATAAACTTTTACACTAAGTAAAAGTGAATAATTTAGTAAGATTACTGCATGTATACATAAATATCAGTAGCATTTCTCTACAAGCCATCTAGCAAACTGAAAATGTAATTTCTAAAAAAAGAGCATTTGTTATAATAAATAACAACAGTGATAAGATATCTAGAGATTAGCAAAAGATATGCAATATGAATAAAATTAGAAAACTTACTTTCAACATACAAAAGAAACCCCAAATAAGTGGAAAGATATTATTTTCATGGATGGAAAAATTCACCCATATAAAGATGACAATTTTCTTTAAATTACTGTATATATTCAACAAAACCAATCAAAATCTCAATAGGGTTTTTTGTGATACTTGACAAACTAGTCTTAAAATTAATTTGGGAAAACAATTAACCAGAAATAATCAATGTAATTTTGAAGAAAAATACAGAAAGGGACTTGCCATGCCAAATATTGAGTTAGTAAAAAACTACATAAATGAAAGCAATATTGCATGAGTGTAAAACCCAGATAAGTACACCAGTGGGACCAGACAGTGGGATTTTGAAATTTGATATATTACAGAAGTGTTATTAAAAATGTGTTAGGAAGGGCGCCTTGGTGGCTCAGGTGTTTAAGCAACTGCCTTCAGCTTGGGTCATGGTCCCGGAGTCCCAGGATCGAGTCCCGCATCAGGCTCCCAGCTCCATGGGGAGTCTGCTTCTCCCTCTGACCTTCTCCTCCCTCATGCTCTCTCTCAAATAAATAAATAAAATCTTTTTTTAAATGTGTTAGGAAAAAATGGACTAAAACTATGGAAAGAGTCCAGATGCCCATTGACAGATGAATGGATAAAGAAGATGTGATATATACATATACATATACATATACATTTACATATATAATGAAATACTATGCAGCCATCAAAGAAAAGAAATCTTGCCACTTGCAACAACATAGATGGAACTCAAGGGTATTATGCTAAGCAAAATAAGTCAATCAGAGAAAGACAATTATCATATGATTTCACTCATATGTGGAGACTCTTCTTTTTTTAATTTTTTATTAACATATGATATATTATTTGTTTCAGGGGTACAGGTTCGTGAATCATCAGTCTTACACAATTCACAGTGCTCACCATAGCACATTCCCTCCGCAATGTCCATCACCAGCCACCCCATACCTCCTACCCACCTCCCTCTCCAACAAACCTCAGTTTGTTTCCTGAGATTAAGAGTCTCTTATGGTTTGTCTCCCTCTCTGGTTTCCTCTTGTTTCATTTTTCCCTCCCTTCCCCTATGATCCTCTGTCTTGTTTTTCAAATTCATCATATTAGTGAGAGCATATGATAATTACTTTTCTCTGATTGACTTATTTTGCTTAGTATAATACCCTCAAATTCCATCCATGTCATTGCAAATGGCAAGATTTCAGGTTTTTTGGTGGCTGCATAATATTCCATTGTGTACATATACTACATCTTCTTTATCCATTCATCTGTTGATGGACATCGAGGCTCTTTCCATAGTTTGGCTATTGTGGACATTGCTGCTATAAACATTCGGGTGCACGTGCCCCTTCAGATCACTATGTTTGTATCTTTAGGGTAAAATACCCAGTAGTGCAATTGCTGGAAGAGACTCTTTTTTTAAATAAGATTTATTCATTTGACAGAGAGAGAGAGAGGCAGAGGCAGTGGGAGAAGCAGGCTCCCCATTGAACAAGGAGCCTGATGTGGGACTCAATCCCAAAACCCTGAGATCATGACCTGAGCTGAAGGCAGATGCATAACTGATTGAGCCACCTAAGCACCCTAAGAGACTCTTAATCACAGAAAAAAAATGAGGGTAGCTGGAGGGGAGGGGAGTAACCGAGTGGTGGACATTAAGGAGGGCAAATGATATAATGACCACTGGGTATTATATAAGACTGATTAATCACTGAACTCTACCTCGGAAACTAATAGTACACTAAATGTTAATTAATTTGATTTAAATAAATAAATAAATAAATTTTTAAAAAGGAAACAATAGGCTATTAATTAAACAGCTCAGTTTTGGGACAATTGGCTAACTGTATGGAAAAAAAATTAATTTCCTACCCTACATATACACACACACACACATACACACACACAAATAATTCCAGATATACTAAAAACATAAATGTTATAAACAGCATGGCAAAGCTTCTAAAGAAAATATACAGGATGAGGATAAAATTATAAAGTAAAAACATGCAACTGAATACCATGATTGTCAGGGAAATGGTTGCCACTAGGGGGAAGAAAAGGGCATTGAAACTGGGAAGAGGGGCGCCTGGGTGGCTCAGTGGTTTAAGCTGCTGCCTTCAGCTCAGGTCATGATCTCAGAGTCCTGGGATCGAGTCCCACATCGGGCTCTCTGCTCAGCAGGGAGCCTGCTTCCCTCTCACTCTCTCTGTCTGCCTCTCTGCCTACTTATGATCTCTCTCTGTCAAATAAATAAATAAAATCTTAAAAAAAAAAAAAGAAACTGGGAAGAGGGCTGCATGGGGATTGTAAGGTGTTGCTTCTTCTTAACTTGTGCAAAATGTTACATGAATGCTCATTTTACAACAATTCATTTCTTTTATTGTATTCATTTCTGTAGGTTTCACTGTTTAAAATAAATAAATAACTTAAGAGACTATCTTCATAATACTAAACAATGGTTCCTTAAGTAAAATACAAAAAAGCACAAAGTTCCTAGCCACTGGAGGTAACGAAGTTGAAGCTAGATTACAATTTGTAACTAACAAATGTACATTAAAATGTAAAACTTTCAGGACGCCTGGATGGCTCAGCAGGTTGAAGCCTCTGCCTTTGGCTCAGGTCACGATTTCAGGGTCCTAGGATCAAGCTCTGCATCTGGCTCTCTGCTGAGCCAGGAGCCTGCTTCCTTCCCTCTCTCTCTGCCTGCCTCTCTGCCAACTTGTGATCTCTGTCTGTCAAATAAATAAATAAAGTCTTCAAAAAAGATAAAATAAAATATGGGGCGCCTGGGTTGCTCAGTGGGTT
Organism: Meles meles; assembly: GCF_922984935.1. NCBI lineage: Eukaryota > Metazoa > Chordata > Mammalia > Carnivora > Mustelidae > Meles > Meles meles. The sequence goes on along the minus strand of NC_060070.1, from coordinate 87,406,494 downwards.
AAGGCCTCTCCCTTCGGCTCAGGTCATAATCTCAGGGTCCTGGGATCGAGCCCCACATCGGGCTCTCTGCTCGCAGGGAGCCTGCTTCCTCCTCTCTCTCTGCCTGCCTCTCTGCCTACTTGTGATCTCTGCCTGTCAAATAAATAAATAAAATCTTTTAAATAAATAAATAAATAAAATGTAAAACTTGCACATGACTAAAGACACCATACCAAATTAAGATGTAGGACACAATGTGGACCAGCAAAGGATTAACATCTGGAAAATAGTATTTAAACTCCAACATTTCAGTAAGATATCATCGAGCAATCTGAACTAAAGGAACTCAAAGGATATGAACAAGGAACTCAACAAAGAGGAAACCTAAATAGTCATTGAATGTGCTCAACCCTCAACAGAAGTCAGAGGAATGCAAAATAAGATATCATTTCACACCCAACATTCTGGCAAAGATTAAAAGTCTAACAATTGCAAGTGTAACAAAAGATCTGAAGAAATGGGAACTCTCATATGCTTCTGGAAAAATAAGTTAATATAACCACTACTTGAAGGGCTTTGTAGTATCCAGTAAAGATTTTTATACTACTTCTCTCAGCAATTCCACTGAGAAATTCTGGAATATGTGCAAAGGAGATCTGAACAGAAGTATTCATTGAATATGTATTATTATTGTTTGTAATAGCAAAAAAGAAGAAGAAAGAAAAGATAGAAACAACTGTCCTTCTGAGGGAATGGATGAATAAACTCTTTACCTACTTAAACAGAGGATATTAGACATGATTTAAATGTGTCCTTAATGTGTGAAAATTTATATAGCAAACTGACTTCTTTATAGAGGAATATCAGACAGTAATTAAGAGAATGATTTAATTTACTTGAACCAACATGGATGAAAGAGAATACTAAATGAGAAAAAAAAATAAACTGCAAAATGATATTTAATGGTGTTATACCATTTGTGTAAAGATTTTAATCACAAATATATATTATGTATTTATATATACATGATTTATTTTTATATATAATTTAAAGCTTTTAAGTATGCAAACACAATAAAAGTGTGAAACTTTCAGGAGAATGAAAGAAGACAAAAACATCAGGACAGTGGTAATACAGAGGGAGGGAAAAGCAATGGGTTGGAGGCTTTTGTGAAAATAAAACAGATCAGAAGCAAATGTGGCAAACAGTATCTGTTTAATTTCAAGAGTCTTTGTTTCAGGAGTCATTGTTATGTTATTTTCTGTACTTTTTATGTTTATAATGTTACATTATATATTTATTTATCTATTTTTAAGTAGTTTCCACCCCCAACATGGAACCCAACAAGGGGCTTGAATTCGCAACCCTGAGATCAAGATCTGAACTTAGACCAAGAGTTGAAACCTTAACCGACTGAGCCACCTAGGAGTCACATAACTCGACATAATTTAAATTGTGATGTAATGTTTTAAGAATACAAAGAGGTGGAGGGAGGAGTCAAGATGGCGGAGAAGTAGCAGCCTGAGACTACATCAGGTAGCAGGAGATCAGCTCGATAGCTTATTTAAACATTGCAAACACCTACAAATCCAACGGGAGAGCGAAGAGAAGAAGAACAGCAACTCTAGAAACAGAAAATCAACCACTTTCTGAAAGGTAGGACTGGCGGAGAAGTGAATCTAAAACGACGGGAAGATAGACCGCGGGGGGAGGGGCCGGCTCCTGGCAAGCGGCGGAGGAACGGAGCACAAAATCAGGACTTTTAAAAGTCTGTTCCACTGAGGGACATTGCTCCAGGGGCTAAACCGGGGTGAAGCCCACACGGGGCCAGCGTGGCCCCAAGCCCCGCAGGGTCACAGAAGGATCCGGGGTGTCGGAGTGTCAGAGAGTTCGCAGGTATTAGAACGGAGAAGCCGGCTGCAGAGACAGAGCCGAGGACTGAACTCTCAGCTCGGGGTTACCTTGAACTGGTCGCGGGCTGGGTGAGCTCGGAGCGCGGCTAGAGGCTGGGGATACGGGAGTGATTGGGTGCTGTCCTCTGGGGGCGCACTGAGGAGTGGGGCCCCAGGCTCTCGGCTCCTCCGGGCCGGAGACTGGGAGGCCGCCATTTTCATTCCCGTCCTCCGGAACTCTACGGAAAGCGTTCAGGGAACAGAGGCTCCCAAAAGCGAACCCGAGCCGATTACTTAGTCCGGCCACCGGTAAGGGCGGTGCAACCCCGCCTCGGGCAAAGACACTTGAGAGTCACTACAACAGGCCCCTCCCCCAGAAGATCAACAAAATATCCAGCCAGGACGAAGTTCATCTATCAAGGAGAAAGCAAATTCAATTCCTAAGACAGCAGAGCAATTCCAGAGGAGGAGAAAGCAAAGCACGGAACTCATGGCTTTCTCCCCATGATTCTTTAGTCTTGCAGCTACTTCAATTTTCTTTTCTTTTTTTCAATTTTTTTTTCTTTTTTCAATTTTTTTTCTTTTTTCTTTTTTCTTCTTCTGCTAAATTTTTTAAAACTTTTACCCTTTTCTTTTTTAACGTTTTTTGACTAGTTCATCTAAATATATATTTTTTTCTTTCTTTTTTATATTTTTTATTTGTTTTATTTTTTAAATTTTTTTCTTTTTTTTCTTTTTTTTTCAGAACCTGTTTTTATCCCCTTTCTCCCCCCCACAATTTGGGGTCTCTTCTGATTTGGTTACAGCGCATTTTTCCAGGGTCTTTGCCACCCTTTTAGTAGTTTATTTGCTCCTTCATATCCTCTTATCTGGACAAAATGACAAGGTGGAAAAAATCACCACAAAAAAAAAGAACAAGAGACAGTACCGAAGGCTAGGGACCTAATCAACACAGACATGGGTAATATGTCAGATCAAGAGTTCAGAATGACGATTCTGAACATTCTAGCCGGGCTCGAAAAAGGCATGGAAGATATTAGAGAAACCCTCTCTGGAGATATTAAAGCCCTTTCTGGAGAAATTAGAGAACTAAAATCTAACCAAGTTGAAATCAAAAAAGCTATTAATGAGGTGCAATCAAAAATGGAGGCTCTCACTGCTAGGATCAATGAGGCAGAAGAAAGAATTAGTGATATAGAAGACCAAATGACAGAGAATAAGGAAGCCGAGCAAAAGAGGGACAAACAGCTACTGGACCATGAGGGGAGAATTCGAGAGATAAGTGACACCATAAGACGAAACAACATTAGAATAATTGGGATTCCAGAAGAAGAAGAAACAGAGAGGGGAGCAGAAGGTCTATTGGAGAGAATCATTGGAGAGAATTTCCCTAATATGGCAAAGGGAACAAGCATCAAAATCCAGGAGATGCAGAGAACCCCCCTCAAAGTCAACAAGAATAGGTCCACACCCCGTCACCTAATAGTAAAATTTACAAGTCTTAGTGACAAAGAGAAAATCCTGAAAGCAGCCCGAGAAAAGAAGTCTGTAACATACAATGGTAAAAATATTAGATTGGCGGCAGACTTATCCACAGAGACCTGGCAGGCCAGAAAGAGCTGGCATGATATATTCAGAGCACTCAACGAGAAAAACATGCAGCCAAGAATACTCTATCCAGCTAGGCTATCATTGAAAATAGAAGGAGAGATAAAAAGCTTCCAGGACAAACAAAAACTGAAAGAATTTGCAAACACCAAACCAGCTCTACAGGAAATATTGAAAGGGGTCCTCTAAGCAAAGAGAGAGCCTAAAAGTAGTAGATCAGAAAGGTACAGAGACAATATACAGTAACAGTCACCTTACAGGCTAATAATGGCACTAAATTCATATCTCTCAATAGTTACCCTGAATGTTAATGGGCTAAATGCCCCAATCAAAAGACACAGGGTATCAGAATGGATAAAAAAACAAAACCCATCAGTATGTTGCCTACAAGAAACTCATTTTAGACGTGAAGACACCTCCAGATTGAAAGTGAGGGGGTGGAAAACAATTTACCATGCTAATGGGCATCAGAAGAAAGCTGGGGTGGCAATCCTTATATCAGATCAATTAGATTTTAAGCCAAAGACTATAATAAGAGATGAGGAAGGACACTATATCCTACTCAAACGGTCTGTCCAACAAGAAGATCTAACCATTTTAAATATCTATGCCCCTAACGTGGGAGCAGCCAACTATATCAACCAATTAATAACAAAATCAAAGAAACACATCAATAATAATACAATAATAGTAGGGGACTTGAACACTCCCCTCACTGAAATGGACAGATCATCCAAGCAAAAGATCAACAAGGAAATAAAGGCCTTAAATGACACACTGGACCAGATGGACATCACAGATATATTCAGAACATTTCATCCCAAAGCAACAGAATACACATTCTTCTCTAGTGTACATGGAACCTTCTCCAGAATAGATCACCTCCTGGGTCACAAATCAGGTCTCAACCGGTATCAAAAGATTAGGATTATTCCCTGCATATTTTCAGACCACAATGCTCTGAAGCTAGAACTCAATCACAAGAGGAAAGCTGGAAAGAACCCAAATACATGGAGACTAGACAGCATCCTTCTAAAGAATGAATGGGTTAACCAGGAAATTAAAGAAGAATTGAAAAAATTCATGGAAACAAATGATAATGAAAACACAACAGTTCAAAATCTGTGGGACACAGCAAAGGCAGTCCTGAGAGGAAAATATATAGCGGTACAAGCCTTTCTCAAGAAACAAGAAAGGTCTCAAGTACACAACCTAACCCTACACGTAAAGGAGCTGGAGAAAGAACAAGAAGGAAACCCTAAACCCAGCAGGAGAAGAGAAATCATAAAGATCAGAGCAGAAATCAATGAAATAGAAACCAAAAAAACAATAGAAAAAATCAATGAAACTAGGAGCTGGTTCTTTGAAAGAATCAATAAGATTGATAAACCCCTGGCCAGACTCATCAAAAAGAAAAGAGAAAGGACCCAAATCAATAAAATCATGAATGAAAGAGGAGAGATCACAACTAACACCAAAGAAATACAGACAATTATAAGAACATACTATGAGCAACTCTACGCCAACAAATTGGACAATCTGGAAGAAATGGATGCATTCCTAGAGACATATAAACTACCACAACTGAACCAGGAAGAAATAGAAAACCTGAACAGGCCCATAACCAGTAAGGAGATTGAAACAGTCATCAAAAATCTCCAAACAAACAAAAGCCCTGGGCCAGACGGCTTCCCAGGGGAATTCTACCAAACATTTAAAGAAGAACTAATTCCTATTCTCCTGAAACTGTTCCAAAAAATAGAAACGGAAGGAAAACTTCCAAACTCATTTTATGAGGCCAGCATCACCTTGATCCCCAAACCAGACAAGGATCCCACCAAAAAAGAGAACTACAGACCAATATCCTTGATGAACACAGACACAAAAATTCTCGCCAAAATACTAGCCAATAGGATTCAACAGTACATTAAAAGGATTATTCACCACGATCAAGTGGGATTTATTCCAGGGCTGCAGGGTTGGTTCAACATCTGCAAATCAATCAATGTGATAGAACACATTAATAAAAGAAAGAACAAGAACCATATGATACTCTCAATAGATGCTGAAAAAGCATTTGACAAAGTACAGCATCCCTTCCTGATCAAAACTCTTCAAAGTGTAGGGATAGAGGGCACATACCTCAATATTATCAAAGCCATCTATGAAAAACCCACCGCAAATATCATTCTCAATGGAGAAAAACTGAAAGCTTTTCCGTTAAGGTCAGGAACACGGCAGGGATGTCCATTATCACCACTGCTATTCAACATAGTACTAGAAGTCCTAGCCTCAGCAATCAGACAACAAAAAGAAATTAAAGGCATCCAAATTGGTAAAGAAGAAGTCAAACTATCACTCTTCGCAGATGATATGATACTATATGTGGAAAACCCAAAAGACTCCACTCCAAAACTGCTAGAACTTGTACAGGAATTCAGTAAAGTGTCAGGATATAAAATCAATGCACAGAAATCAGTTGCATTTCTGTACACCAACAACACGACTGAAGAAAGAGAAATTAAGGAGTCAATCCCATTTACAATTGTACCCAAAACTATAAGATACCTAGGAATAAACCTAACCAAAGAGACTAAGAATCTATACACAGAAAATTATAAAGTACTCATGAAAGAAATTGAGGAAGACACCAAAAAATGGAAAAATGTTCCATGCTCCTGGATTGGAAGAATAAATATTGTGAAAATGTCTATGCTACCTAAAGCAATCTACACATTTAATGCAATCCCTATCAAAATACCATCCATTTTTTTCAAAGAAATGGAACAAATAATCCTAAAATTTATATGGAACCAGAAAAGACCTCGAATAGCCAAAGGAATATTGAAGAACAAAGCCAAAGTTGGTGGCATCACAATTCCGGACTTCAAGCTCTATTACAAAGCTGTCATCATCAAGACAGCATGGTACTGGCACAAAAACAGACACATAGATCAGTGGAACAGAATAGAGAGCCCAGAAATCGACCCTCAACTCTATGGTCAACTAATCTTCGACAAAGCAGGAAAGAATGTCCAATGGAAAAAAGACAGCCTCTTCAATAAATGGTGCTGGGAAAATTGGACAGCCACATGCAGAAAAATGAAATTGGACCACTTCCTTACACCACACACGAAAATAGACTCCAAATGGAGGAAGGACCTCAATGTGAGAAAGGAATCCATCAAAATCCTTGAGGAGAATGCAGGCAGCAACCTCTTCGACCTCAGCCGTAGCAACATCTTCCTAGGCACCACGGCAAAGGCAAGGGAAGCAAGGGCAAAAATGAACTATTGGGATTTCATCAAGATCAAAAGCTTTTGCACAGCAAAGGAAACAGTTAACAAAACCAAAAGACAACTGACAGAATGGGAGAAGATATTTGCAAACGACATATCAGATAAAGGGCTAGTATCCAAAATCTATAAGGAACTTAGCAAACTCAACACCCAAAGAACAAACAATCCAATCAAGAAATGGGCAGAGGACATGAACAGACATTTCTGCAAAGAAGACATCCAGATGGCCAACAGACACATGAAAAAGTGCTCCACGTCACTCGGCATCAGGGAAATACAAATCAAAACCACAATGAGATATCACCTCACACCAGTCAGAATGGCTAAAATTAGCAAGTCAGGAAATGAGAGATGCTGGCGAGGATGTGGAGAAAGGGGAACCCTCCTCCACTGTTGGTGGGAATGCAAGCTGGTGCAACCACTCTGGAAAACAGCATGGAGGTTCCTCAAAATGTTGAAAATAGAACTACCCTATGACCCAGCAATTGCACTACTGGGTATTTACCCTAAAGATACAAACATAGTGATCCGAAGGGGCACGTGTACCCGAATGTTTATAGCAGCAATGTCTACAATAGCCAGACTATGGAAAGAACCTAGATGTCCATCAACAGATGAATGGATACAGAAGATGTGGTATATATACACAATGGAATACTATGCAGCCATCAAAAGAAATGAAATCTTGCCATTTGCGACGACGTGGGTGGAGCTAGAGCGTATCATGCTTAGTGAAATAAGTCAATCGGAGAAAGACAACTATCATATGATCTCCCTGATATGAGGACATGGAGAAGCAACATGGGGGGGTAGGGGGATAGGAGAAGAATAAATGAAACAAGATGGGATTGGGAGGGAGACAAACCATAAATGACTCTTAATCTCACAAAACAAACTGGGGGTTGCTGGGGGGAGGTGGGATTGGGAGAGGGGGAGCGGGCTATGGACATTGAGGAGGCGAGGCGAACCATTAGAGACTATGGACTCTGAAAAACAACCTGAGGGTTTTGAAGGGTCAGGGTTGGGAGGTTGGGGCAACCTGAGGGTTTTGAAGGGTCAGGGGTGGGAGGTTGGGGGAACAGGTGGTGGGTAATGGGGAGGGCACGTTTTGCATGGAGCACTGGGTGTTGTGCAAAAAGAATGAATACTGTTACGCTGAAAAAATAAATAAAATGGAAAAAAAATAGTAGTAAAAAAAAAAGAATACAAAGAGGTAAAATACATAGTTGATTTTTCAGACCTATGAAGGTGCTTTCTTTAATTCATGAAATAATTATTTGCTTTTAATTTTAACCATGGGGTATGGAACTCTTTCCTGATCTTATCACAATCTTCCCCATCTCCTTAAATAGAGGATACTAAAGATAGTTTCAAGTTTTTCTTAAATGGCTGAAAGTCTATATAGCTTGAATCACTGAATTAAAGAATGAAAATGGACTTCAAGAATTAACTAAATCAGGGGTGCCTGGGTGGCTCAGTGGGTTAAAGCCTCTGCCTTCAGCTCAGATCATGATCCCAGGGTCCTAGGGTGGAGCCCCACGTTGGGCTCTCTGCTCCACAGGGAGCCCGCTTCCTCCTCTCTCTCTGCCTGCCTCTCTGCTTATTTGTGATCTCTGTCTGTCAAATAAATAAATAAATAATCTTTTTAAAAAAAGAACTAACTAAATCAAACAACTCTTTTGATGTTTAATTCCTGTTACAACATTATTTATAGATAATTATCAGCCTCAAAGTGGATACTTTCAGGAATGCAGCACATTCTAATTTTTTTGTGTGGAGAGGATTCTTTGAGAAAGTTACCCTGATTTCTGAAATTGAAAATCTCTCTCCTTATAGCCATCATATTCTGGTCTTACTTCTGCCATTTAGGGCCATACATTGAGATTTTCAATGACATGAAATCCCATCAAATATTTGAAGATATCATGATACTCCTAACTTCGTTTTTTTCCCCCTAGGCCAAATATCTCCATATATTTGCCTTGAATAATGTTGTTTATATCCTTGGCCTATTTTTTTCTATATCGCTCATTTCTTAATGATTTATAGAAGTTCTTTATATATTATGGATACTAACTCTTTGTTATATATGCTGATAATATTTTCCCCCAGAATATCATTTATTTTTTAGTTTTTCCCATGATAATTTTTGCCATATGGAAGTTCTTAAATTTTTTCATATACTCAAGTATGTCAGTTTTTTACCTTCGTGGTTTCTGGATTTTACATCTTAAGAACATATTAATATAATCCTGTGCTGTCCTCTGGTTCATTTACAGGTTTTTATTTTTCACCTTACTTATTTAAGGTTGCATTCATTCACTCAAAGGATCTTTGAAATTCATCGATGTTTTTGCATGTATCTGTTTTTTAAGTTTAAGCTTTCATACTTATGTCTATAATCCATCTTGATTAATTTTTGTGTATGAAAAGAGGTCAAGAACAAGGATTAGGTTTATTTTGTTTGTTTGTTTGTTTTTTGTTTTATTGGTCAAGGTTTATTTTAGATGTCACAGTTCAGATTTTTATTTCAGATTAAAGATCTTTTCCACTTCCTGCATTGATTCTGCTTAATTGGAGGTATCTGTTGCTATTGCCCAACTTGATTTTCTTATTTCAAGTTGCTAAATCTCAAATTATTTTCTTTTGCTTATTCATTTCTATGAAAGAAAATCTGTATTGATTGATCATAATAGTTGGAGAGGATCTCCTCAGCCATTGTGTAGGTCAGACCCTAATTCCCACAATGGGTTACAATTCTCCCTCCAGTGACATAGTAGATGAGTACAGAAGTCCTGTGGTGACCAACTACCCACTTCAATTTCCTAGCGACACTTGGAAGAAATTCTGTGGCCAGCACGCCATACCCCAGTTGGAGTTTCCAAAGTCCTCCAATGTTTCCATTCCAACTGTACCTCCTCCTTTCTAACATAGCTCTAAGAGAGGTAAAATTGAAAATGCTCTAACTCTGGCTTTGTCAAGATTTTTTTATCTTAGTCTTCACTTAACTGAAGATTTTCTTCTTTACTTCCACTGTCCTGTGTTCATGAATAAGAGATCTGTGAGTTGGCTCCTTGTGTCCTCTTTCAGTTTAGAGCAATTACATAGTAGCTGATTTGGGACTGTATGTATAGTGTAGGTTTGTACCTCTCAGAATGTTGACCTAGGCTCCATTCCTATTGTTGCTTTTCCTACTGCCAGAGAAAAATTTATTTGACCAGGGAGTTGCAGTACTGACCTGAATGAGCCTAGTTTGAACCTCTTGGTCAACACAGATAATTCCACTGATCAAGAGCTACTTATTTAATGTCTAGCACTGTGATTACAGTCACTTCCTTTTATTTACGAAGAGTATAAGCAATATACAAACTATTGGAAATGAACACCAACTATTCCTAATTACTCATTTCTCCACTCTCTCCCATATTGTTATGGTTCCCTCCTTAAAAGTGAAAAATATTTAAAATTGATTTTCAGGAACACCTTGGTGGGTCAGTCATTAAGTGTCCACTTTCAGCTCGGGTCATGATCTCAGGGTCCTGGGATCAAGCCCTGCATCTGGCTCCCTGCTCAGCGGGAAGTCTGCTTTTCCCTCTCCCACTCCCCCTGCTTGTCTTCCCTCTCTCGCTGTGTCTCTCTCTGTCAAATAAATAAATAAAATCTTTTAAAAAGAATAAAATAAAATGAAATTGATGGAGAACAATGATTTTGCACTAGAGTCAAGCATAGGCTGAGTTTCATAACAGAATCTGCAAGACTCCTCTTCCCTTTACTTTTAGGGACAAAAATGCAATGGCTCGGACACAGATGAGGACTACAACTCATATTTGGTGTAATTACTTGAGTTAGCTCACCTGTTCAATTTGTTTATACCATGTCATCAGCACCTCCTCTAGCTGACGAACAGTTTCTGAATTGCTAGCTGCAGCTGTCACTTCTTCAAATGTGTGAAGTTTGGAAAAATCGATATTGTCTACCTTCTTTAACATAACTGTTCCCTCAATACTTACTCTAGCACCTAAGAGGGAAGAAAAAATATTGAGAAGAGGTTTTTAATGTCAATGTGTGGTTTCCAGCTATAATTACTCAAATGTTAAAGATCAAATACCTTATGGAAATATAATACAAATTGATCATTAGATTGTGACCTGATAATTTTTAATAATATAATTAATTATATTTAATATTATTTTAATAATATTTAATATCAATAATGTATATCTCTAATAATTAATATATTTCATAATATTAATTTAATTTATTTCATTTAATAACATAAAATAATAAAATTATACATTTTTAAAAGAGCTAATAGTGAAGCAATATTTTAAAATGCGGTGAAATTTTTCATTAATAATATAGGAATAGAATCCTCCACTACAATGGAAGAAAAAAAAACATATCGTACTCCTGCAAAGATCCCTGGAAATGAGAGGATCTAGGGATCTGATTTCTTACCTCTAGGTCTCATAATAACTTTGATTAACAATTTCTTTTAAGACAGAATGTTTTTCCTCTAATGATTACCTTTAATAACATATCTTACAGGAGTGCCTGGGTGGCTCAGTCGGTTAACTACATGCTTTTGGCTCAGGTCATAATCCCAGAGTCCTGAGATTGAGGCCCATATCCACCTGCTTGCTCAGCAGGGAGTCTAGTTCTTCCCCTGCCCCTCCCCCTGCTCATGAGCTTGCATGTGCTCTCTCCCTCTCAAATAAATAAATAAAATCTTTTTAAAATAACATCTTATAGTTAATTTGCTCATATTTAGCAATTTACCAAGCACTAAATTTTATACTTACCATCTAAAAATGAAAGGTATCTGCTGATGGTTTCAGTGAAAATGTGTTTTTCAGATTCTCCTTGCTTGGACTGGTTTAGAGCACCCCAATTATTTGTTGCAAGAATAGCTGGTAAAAATACACTTGACAGCATATTCTTAATCCCATTTAGGATTCCTGTTGATGCATCCAGTACAGTAAATAGCACTTCCTGAAAGGGTGGTATTCAAAAGTGATTTTATATGCTAATCCCATTAAAGAACTGAAAATCATAACCTATTTCACACTACAACATGCATAGATAATACTTTTATAAACTAATAGGAAAACATAAGTGGTCATGAAAATGAGAGTTCTAAAATCCACAAATTTATATTCTGCCCCCATTCTAACCATTCACATATAGGTTGATAAGGCGACACTTTTCCTCAGTGCTTTAGTTTCTACCTAGGTAAGGAGACATGGCCTGGAGCCTGTATGATGTGAAGGAAATGAAGCTGAGCTTTCTGCAGAAATTGCTTAGTAGAAATGGGACTAGAAAAACTCCAGCAGGATAGGGAAAGAGCAATGATACTAGCCCAGTATTTTAAGTGGAAAAAATGATCAGCTCAAGAAATCAAAGGCACAGAAATCAGAAATCCAGCATCTATGAGTATGACATCTAAATTCATGCAATTTAAGTGACATGGAAATCCCAAGCCAAGAAATTAAGATTTAAAAAACTTGCCCAGGACCTGATGGATTCCCTGGGGAATTCTATAAAACATTCAAAGAAGAACTAATACCTATTCTCCCGAAGCTGTTTCAAAAAATAGAAACAGAAGGAAAACTTCCAGACTCTTTCTATGAAGCCGGCATTACCTGATCCCCAAGCCAGACAAAGACCCCATCAAAAAGAAGAATTTCAGACCAATATCGCTGATGAATATGGATGCCAAGATTCTCAACAAGATCCTAGCTAAGAGGATCCAATAGTATATTAAAAATATTATCCACCATGACCAGGTGGGATTTATCCCAGGGATGCAAGGGTGGTTCAACATTCGCAAGTCAATCAATGTGGGACGCCTGGGTGGCTCAGTTGGTTGAGCGGCTGCCTTCAGCTCAGGTCATGATCCCGGCATCCTGGGATCGTGTCCCGCATGGGGCTCCTTGCTCAGTGGGGAGCCTGCTTTGCCCTCTGACTCTGCGTGCTACTCTGTCTGCCTGTGCGCGCTCCCTCTCTCTCTCTCTCTGACTAATAAATAAATAAAATCTTTAAAAAAAAAGAGAGAAGAAAGAAGAATCACATGGTCCATTCAATTGATGCAAAAAAAAATTTGACAAAAGACAGCATCCGTTTCTGATTAAAACTCTTCAAAGTATAGAGATAGAGGGAACATTCCTCAACTTCATAAAATCTATCTATGAAAAGCTGACAGCCTTCCCTTTGAGATCAGGAACACGACACAGATGCCCACTCCCACCACTGTTATTCAACATAGTACTAGAATCCTAGCAACAGCAATAGACAACAAAAGAAATAAAAGGTATTCAAATTGGCAAGAAATAAGTCAAATTCTCTCTCTTCACAGATGACATATACTTTATATGGAAAACCCAAAAGACTCCACCCCCAAACTACTAGAACTCATACAGCAATTCAGTAATGTGACAGGGTATAAAATCAATGTACAGAAATCAGTTGCTTTCTTACATGCTAACAATGAAAATACAGAAAGGGAAATTAGAGAATTGATTCCATTTACTATAGCACCAAGAACCATAAGATACCTTGGAATAAACCTAACCAAAGAGATAAAAGATCTGTACTTGAGGAACTACAGAACACTCATGGAAGAAATTGAAAAAGACACAGAAAGATGGAAACGCATTCCATGCTCATGGATCAGAAGAAGAAACATTGTTAAAATGTCTATACTGCCCAGAGCAATCTACACTTTCAATGCCATCCCAATCAAAATTCCACTGGCATTTTTCAAAGTGCTGGAACAAACAATTCTAAAATTTGAATGGAAGCAGAAAAGATTCCAAATTGCTAATGAAATGTTGAAAAAGAAAAACAAAGCTGGGGGCATCACGTTGCCTGATTTCAAGTTTTACTACAAAGCTGTGGTCACCAAGACAGCATGATACTGGCACAAAAACAGACACATAGACCAGTGGAACAGAGTGGAGAGTCCAGATATGGACCCCCAACTCTGTGGTCAAATAATCTTCACCAAAGCAGGAAAAAATATACGGTGGAAAAAAGACAGTCTCTTCAATAAATGATGCTGGGAAAATTGGACAGCTATGTGTAGAAGAATGAAACTCTACCATTCTCTTACACCATACACAAAGATAAACTTGAAATGGATAAAAGACCTCAACATGAGGTAGGAATCTATCAAAATCCTAGAGGAGAACATAGGCAGTAATCTAGGAGAGCATAGGCAGTAATCTCTTCAACATCAGCCACAGCAATTTCTTTCAAGACATGTCTCCAAAGGCAAAGGAAACAAAAGCAAAAATGAACTTTTGGGGCTTTATCAAGATAAAAGCCTTCTGCACAGCAAAGGAAACAGTCAACAAAACAAAGAGGCAACCCACAGAATGGGAAAAGATATTCACAAATGACACTACAGACAGAGGGCTGATATCCAATATCTATGAAGAACTTCTTAAACTCAACACCCATAAAACAGATAATCACATCAAAAATGGGAAGAAGACATGAAAGACACTTCTCCAAAGAAGACACACAAATAGCTATCAGACACATGAAGAAATGTTCATCACCACTAGCCATCAGAGAAATTCAAATCAAAACAACATTGAGAGGGCACCTAGGTGGCACAGTTGGTTAAGCAACTGCCTTCAGCTTAGGTCATGTTCCCAGAGTCCCGGGATCCAGCCCTGCATCAGGCTCCCAGCTCCGTGGGGAGTCTGCTTCTCCCTCTGACCTTCTCCCATCTCATGTTCTCTCTTTCTCTCTCTCCCAAATAAATAAATAAAATCTTTGGGGAAAAAAAGAGAACACATTGCAATACTACCTTACATCAGTTAGAATGGCCAAAATTGAAAAAACAAGTGTTGGAGAGGATGTGGAGAAAGGGGAACCCTCTTACACTGTTGGTGAGAATGCAAGTTGGTGCAGCCACTTTAGAAACAGTGTGGAAATTCCTTAAAAAATTAAAAATAGAGCTACCTTATGATCCTGCAATTGCACTACTGGGTATTTACCCTAAAGATTCAGATGCAGTGAAAAGAAGGGCTGTATGTACCCCAATGTTCATAGCAGTAATGGCCACAATCGCCAAACTGTGGAAAGAGCCAAGATGCCCTTCAACAGACGAATGGATAAAGAAGATATGGTTCATATATACAATGGAATATTATGCCTCCATCAGAAAGGATGAATACCCAATTCTTGTAACAACATGGACAGGACTGAAGAGATTATGCTGAGTGAAATAAGTCAAGTAGAGAGAGTCAATTATGTAGTTTCACTTACTCATGGAGCATAAGGAATAATATGGAGGACATTAGGAGAAGGAAGAGAAAAGTGAATTGGGGGAAATCGGAGGGGGAGACAAACCATGAGAGACTGTGGATTCTGAGAAAGAGGGGATGGAGGTGGGGGTATGAGTGAGCCTGGTGGTGGGTATTAAAGAGGGTACATATTGCAGGAGTACTGGGTGTGATGCATAAACAATGAATCTTGGAATACTGAAAAAATTCAATTAAATTAAAAAAAAAAACTTGCCCAAAACCACGAAAAATTTTTTTCAACTGTGAGTGCATTTAACTCACAGAAGAATACAACAGCTACTAGTCCAGTTTGATGCCATTGATTTGATTTGTGCTGAGGTGTCCCAGTCTTTCTCACAATTGCATCTGCACTATTAGGAAAATGTCAGCACAGTAAAAAGGACAAATTTCTTAGTATTATAATAAAAATACGTTTTGACCTTGTAGATTCCATGGAAGAGTCTTGGGAACTATGCTGAGGCTCACTGGTATACAGTATGTTCAACCATGATTGTATTTACACAGTTATAATGATATAAACAAACATCTAGCTAAGCAAAATAGAATATAACTACATTGGAAGAATGAAGGGATAGAACGTAGCAGGAGGAGAAGAGGATAGAAAAGAGCTAAACCCTCATCTTCCATAGGGAAGAGTCAATAGATAATGTCTAACTTGGCAAAGGAGCAGTTAGAGCCTATTACTTGAATATATGGAGGCAAAAGAAAGAATCTGCTGAGAATTAAAGTTTGTTTCTGGAGAGTGAGATAGAAGTCAGTTCTTATAACAAGACTTCCAGAATTTCTTCCTTTTTAAAAAACTGCATACAACTGTGACAAAGTAAAAACTAAATGATAAAAAAAGAACGGGTTGTCACAGACAAGCTGAAGGGAGAATTCATGAAATGGAAGATGCACTGAGGAAACAAATCCACATGTTTGCAGACATCATGGCAAAACAGTTTCAAAGACAAAGGGCAAAAACAAAGAAAAGACAGATAACTTATGAAGTACACTTACCAAAGAAGTTTCATCAGCCACCAGAAATATCAGAACGAAATATCTACAAGGAGTTAGAGGGAAATAATTCCCAGGCTAGAACCCAAAACCAAGCTAAACAACCTCTCTTAAAGCAATCTTTTGGCATAAACAGAAAAGAAGAAAAATTAGGTTGGATTTCAGTTACCTTTTCTGTTGTTAAAAGGAAGACTTTTATTTATTAAGATTCTTTAAAATAATAGAGAACTAATATTTGTTGAGGGACTACTATGTTAGGCAACATAAGAACTTGCTGATACTATCATTTAGTCTCACCAAAATGCTGTAAGGTGGGTATGACCATTCCCAATTTAAGAATGTAAAAACCAACATTAGGGAAATCTGGGAAGGGCATATAGGATGTCTCTATATTATCTTCTAACTTCCTGTTAATCTAAAATTATTCTAAATAAAAAGTGAAAAACAACCTTAAAAAACAAAGAATGTAAAACCCTAAGTAACAGAAAAGAAAAGCAACCTGTCAAGGAAAACTCCACTGGTCAGTAGTGAGGCTAGGAGGCAAATTTGGGTCTATCTGAATAAAACTGCTGTTTTTCCCAATCCAACAAGCTGCCTTTCTGGGACTAAGTAACCAATGTCTAAGTCAATTCTCTCTTCTTTCTGAAACTGTCAAAGAGTTAAAATATTAACTAAAGTAGAGGCTAAATAAAGTAACTTATACTCAAAATTGTGTGAACAGCATTAAATTCACTCCCAGTGAATGGAAAGATGGAAATTATTTGTACACCATCTAGATGAAATGGAATTTTCATGAATTTTAAAAGCAGCATCTAAGGGATAAATATCACTGAGCTCCATTATAGTAATTTCTCAGTTTCTTTGAATACATGAATACATTATTTTTCTTGGAACTCAATTCAGTCCTATGTGTAGCAAGGAGAGAAAGTAAAGCGAAGTATGAATATGACGATACGTTCAATGTTTATAGGCTGGTGATGTCAATACATGGCAGAATAGAATGGCCCTTATTTTTGTCTCCTAACAAGAACCAGGAATTTGGTTTTTGTCCATGGACAAAGGTGGCATTATGGGAGCTTTGGCATCCAGCACCATCTGCCAAGGAACTCAGGAGGAGTCTCACCCACCATGCATCAGGGAACAGGTATAGAGACCTCAGCCAAGGTGTGGAAACTGCAGTGGCCGTATACCAACTCCGACCCCTCTCAGACATTGTCTAGGGGCCCCTAGAAAGCACTCTTAATCACTCACACAAAGGAGAGCCTCTGTGGAAGTCCAGATTTCCAGAAAAGAAGTTCCAGCACACAGCTGGAGTGAAAAAAAAAATTGAGTTTGGGTGCACTGGATAAGGTAAGAGGAGCAGCTTGACTTTATGTGTATTACCCCTCCCCCAAGGCAGCATAGTTTAGGACCAGAGATCTTCTCAGCCTTCAATTTCTCTTGCAGGGGAAAGTAAGAGCACATAAGTGAGCATCCAACTTCACCAGCTGTGTAGGATGCTGCCAAAGAGGTTCATTTCTCTCCCACCCTATCTAGAGTACTGAATCATGAGCTGCATGGCTGGGAGCAGGGAGCAGAAAGAAGCAGACAGAGTAGCAGAAAAGAGTCTTGGAAGATATTAAAGGGAAGCAGATGACCTACATCACAGAGTTCATCAAAAAGCCCACCCTGAGAGAGCATGGCCACTGGGAACATCTGACTCATGGATTCCTCCAATTGGCCCTGGGCACCCCCAGCTCTCAGCATGCCTCAGCCACACATGCCCCCCTGTCCTGTGGCTGGCTCCTTCTGCATGCTCCTGATGGCAACAGGAAGAGCAAGCTTTGGCAGATGGCTAGTGAGTACATGAAGAAAGCCAACCCAAATCTGTTGGCCGGGGGAGATCACAAACTTGAGCTTTCACATCATCTTTGGGAAAATGAAAGGGAGACTGTCAGCTTGGTACACTGCAGGATTGAGAGAAGGCATACAAACTCAAGAATTCAGCCACAAAAAGGAGAAAAATTGTAGAGCAGGTTTATACATAGAAGGTCTAAGGGAGCCTTAGAATCACCTTAGGGAAGGTATTTCTCAACTAAAGACAATAAAACTGATGGAGGTAACTATTACCTCAAATGCAAAGACAGCAGTTCAAAACTTTAAGGAACATGAAAAATAAAGGAAATAATATCACCAAAGCATCATAATTAATTTTCTAGTAACTAACCCCAAAGACGTGGAAATTTGTAATTTACCTGAAAAAGAATTCAACATGGCTATTTTAAGGGAAACCAATGACTACAAGAAAACACACAAACACAATTCAATGAAATCAGAAAAACAATACATGAACAAAATGAGAAGTTTAACAGAGTTAGAAATCATGAAAAAAGAGCCAAACAGAAATTATGGAGCTGAGGAATACAAAGAAATGAAAATGCAATAGTGATCATCAACAACAGAATGGATCTAAGCAGAAGAAAGAATCTGTGAGATAGAAGACAGGAACTTTGAGTTTATCTTGTCAGAGCACAACAAAGGGTAAAGAGTGACAGAAACTTTAACCTATGTGAACTATGGGATATCATCGAAAGCACCAATTTGCAAATTATTGGAGTACCAGCAAGAGAAGAGAGGCAGAAGAGGGCATAAAGCTTATTTAAAGAAGTGGTGACTGAAAACTGCTCAAATCTGGGGGGAGATTTTGATATACAAGTTCATAAAGCTCATATGTCACCAAAAAAAAATCAACTGAAATAGATCCTTTCCAAGACACATGACAATAAAACTGTCAAAGCTGATGAATATCCAACTTTTGTATTAACATGAACAGGATTGGAGGAGATTATGCTGGCGAAATAAGTCAAGCAGAGAGAGTCAATTATATAGTTTCACTTACTTGTGGAGCATAAGGAATAACATGGAGGACATTAAGAGAAGGAAAGGAAAAGTGAATTGGGGGAAATCAGAGAGGAAGACGAACCATGAGAGACTGTGGACTCTAAGAAACAAACTGAGGATTTTGGAGGGGAGAAGGATGAGGCTTTGGGTGAGCCTGGTGGTGGGTACTAAGGAGGGCACATATTGCATGGAGCACTGGGTGTGGTGCATAAACAATGAATCTTGGAACACTGAAAAAATTAAATACAATTTTTTTTTAAAAAAACCTGAAAGACAAAGAGAAAATCTTGAAAGTAGTAAGAGAAAAGAAGCTTGTGACTTACAAGGGAAGTCAATGAAATTACCAACAGATTTCTTAGCAGAAACCTGACAGACCAGGAATGTGTGGAATGATATATTCAAAGTACTAAAAGAAAAAAAAATGCCAACCAAGAATACTCTATCTGGCAAATTACCTTACATCAATGAAGGAAAGATAAAGATTTTCCTGAACAAACAAGAGCTGAAATAATTCATCAAGAGTAGACCTGCCTTACAAGAAATGCTGAAAGGAGTTCTTCAAGCCAAAATGAAAGGACAGGGTGCCTGAGTGGCTCAGTGGGTTAAGCCTCTGCCTTCAGCTCAGGTCATGATCTCAGGGTCCTGGGATCAAGACCCGAGTAGGGCTCTCTGCTCAGCGGGGAGCCTGCTCCCCCTCCCGCCCCCACCCGCCTACTTGTGATCTCTATCTGTCAAATAAATAAATAAAATCTTAAAAAAAAACCCAAAAAACAAAAAACAAAATGAAGGGACATTAATTACTGACTTGAACACACATGAAATATACAATACACTAAAAAAGGTAAGTATGCAGTCAAATTCAGAATACACAAATACTGTAATATGAGTGGTGTTAACCACATAGCTCTATATAAAAGTTCAAGAACGAGAATGATAAAAATAACCATAGCTACAAAATTTGTTAAAGAATACACAGTATAAAAAGAGACACATTGTGACATCAAAAACATAAAAAGGAAGAGGAAAAGGTAGAGTTTTGTATGCAATTAAAGTTACTTGTTACCAGCATAAAATAAACTGTCATATCTTATGTAAGCTTCATGGTAAAAAGAAAGCAAAAATCTAGGGTAGATTCACAAAGATTAAAAAGGAAGGGGACAGAACATACCACATGGAAAAACACCAATTTACAAAGGTAAGTAGAAACAGAGGAAAAAGAAAAAATACAAGTACAGAACAGCCAGAGAGCAACCAATAATACAGCATTAGTAAGTCCTTATATAGCAATAATTACTCTAATTGTAAATGGATTGAAATCACCAATCAAAATGCACAGCATGGCTGGATGGATTCAAAAAGCAAGACCCATCTATTTGCTGCTTACAAGAGACTGACTCACTGCAGCCTTAATGATACACATAGGCTCAAAGTGAAAAGAGAAAACAAATATTCCATTATAATAATATAATATACCTCTGAAACCAAAAGGAAGTGGAGGTAGTGATACTTACATCAGACAAAATAGGCTTTAAACCAAACAGTAACGAGACAAAAAGGTTATTGTACAGTGATACAGAAGTCACTTCATCAAAAAGACAAGGCAATCATAAATCTATATGCACCTAAGGACAGAGCACACCTAAATATATTAAACAAATACAAAAGATCTGAAGGCAGAAACAGACAACGCAACTTTCAACAGTAGATAGTCCAGCCAGACAAAAAATAAGGAAGGAAATGTTGCACTTGAACTGTAATTTATAACAAATAGACCTCATAGTCATGTACAGAACATTCTACCCAAGAGTAGAATATATACACTTCCCAAATGCACACGAAACATTTCTAGGAAAGATCCTATTGTGGGTCACAAGACAGCAAATTTAAGATGACTGAAATCATACCAAATATTTTTTTTACCATCACAATGATATGAAACTAGAAATCAGAAAACAAAAGCTAGAAATTTCACAAATATCTGAAAATTAACACACTCCTGCAAAAATGATGGGTCAAAGAAGAAATCTAAGGGAAAATAAAAAATACCTTGAAACAAATGAAAATGGAAACAGAACATACCAAAACCTACAGGATTTGGGATGCAGCAAAAGCCATTCCAAGAGGGAAGTTTATAGCAATAAATGCCTATGGTAAGAAAAAAGAAAGATTAAACAACATAACTTTACACCTCAAGGAACTTGAAAAAGAAGAACAAACTAAACCCACAGTTAGCAGAAGAAAGGAAATAACAAAGAGCAGAAATAAATGAAATAGAAACCAGAAAAACAATAGAATGACCATCTACCTGAACTGAGGATATAGGAAAAATAGAGAGAAAATTTGTACAACTAAATAGCAAACAAGCAAACAATCCAATTAAAATATGAGCAGAGGAACTCAACAGACATTTTTCTAAAAAGTCATCCAAATAACTAAGAGGACCATGAAAAGATGCCCAACATCAGTAATCATTAGGGAAATGAAAATCAAAACCACAATGAGATATCACCTCATACCCGTTAGAATGGCTAAATTCTAAAAGACAAGATGATAGTGAGGGATGCCTGGCTAGCTCAGTCAGGGGAGTCTGTGACTCTCGACATCAGTGTAATGAGTTTGAGCTCCACGTTGGGTGTAGAGACTACTTAAATGATAAACTTAAAAAAAAAAAAAAGACGAGATAAATGCTGGTGAGAATATGGAGAAAAGGACACCCTAGTGCAATCTTGGTGGGGATGTCAATTGGTGCAGGCACTGTGGAAAACGGTTCCTCAAAAAATTAAAAATAGAACACCACACAATCCAGCAATCCTACTTCTGGATCTATATCCAGAAGAAATGAAATCAGGATCTTGAAGGGGTATCTTTACTTCCATGTTCACTGCAGCCTTATTCACAATAGCCAAGATACAGAAACAAGCTAAGTGTCCATCTATGGATAAATGGATAAAGTATATATACAGTATATATATGATACACACAGGATAAAATATATATACAGGATAGAGTATTATTCCACCACAAGAAGGAAGGGAATCCTGCCTTTGAGACAACACGGTGGACATTGAGGACATTATGCCAAGTGAGATAAGTCTGACAGAAAAAGACAAATACTGTATGGTCTCACTTATATGTAGAATCAAAAAAAGCTGACCTCGTGGAAACAGGGGGTAGAATGTTGATTACCAAGGGCTGTGGGGTAGGGGAAATCAGGAGATGTTTGTCAAAGCAAACAAACTGTAAGTTACAAAATGAATACCTTTTGGGGATCTAACGTACAGCATGGTGATTATAGCTAATGACAATATATATACTCAAATTTTGCTAAGACAGGTCACCTTAAACGTCATTACCAAAAACAAACCAAAAAAAGGTAATTAGGTGAGACGATGGACTGTTAGCTGATGCTACAGTGGTAATCAGTTCACAAAGTATCAGTGTATTAAATCAACATGTTACAAATAGCTTAAACTTGTTGTTAGGTGCACCAGTTAAGCTGGAAAAAAACACTTAACTAGATATTTGAAAAAAATGCAAACATACCTCATGAATATTTTTAATATTTATAGCAATATCACTGTGACAGTGAACAAAAAAGATACATAATCCTTTTAGTTTCTCTGGGGCAGCGTTGTCTATATACAATCTCATCATTTTGGCCCCTTTGTTTGCTCCGGCAATAGTTCGACCGCACTCTGAAAACAAAAGTCAGGAGTGTAGTGCGTCATCACAGAACGGATCAACTGTGGTAAATGATTATGGGTGTCACAGCATTGCCTCTTGCTTCACTTTACTGGAAGGAATTTTTTATATGATTGTAATAATTTTTTTTGTGGTTTTTTGGTTTGTTTGTTTACAAAAAGACATCACTAATTGAAATACTTCAAGTGTGGCATCCTCGGCTTTCTTTCCCCGAGATCTGTGCTTTTGCTCCTTTTGGCCTCGCCTCAGGCAGGGTCTTCACACAGACTGTTCTAACCCATCTCCAACCCTTTGCCTCCCCAGTTTCTACTTATCTTTCAGATATGAGCTGATATCTGATATACTGATATACTAGGGTATAGTCCCCTAGTGAACACACTCATAGTCCCCAATTACATTAAATTCTTTTTTTTGTTGTTATAATTGTTCTATTTTATTATTATTGTTAATCTTACTGGACTGAATTTAGAAACTAAACTTTATGGATATATAGGAAAACATAGTATATTACATTCTTCCTCAAACTGATCTCAGCGAAAACTAATCATTTAATTTTAAAAACTAGTAAAAGATGAGAATTTTGTTAGATGGCTGGTTGTACTACTAATAAACAAAATTTATCAGTTTTCCTAGTCACAATAATTTAAAATATGATAAAATAAATTTTAAAATCCCAATCCCGAAACCATGATAATATTTTGTCTTCCCAGCCTTCTCTCTTCTGGGTATGGGGGGCTCCTCCTGTCCTGTGATTCTGGAGGACACCAGCCTCAGAGCCCTGCCGTGGTGGGCGTGTGCAAACGAGACTGATCAGACTCTCTGCAAGGAGGTCAGTCCAGACTGGAGTCACACAAAGGTAAAAGGAGACTGGAGAGATGTCAATCTGGTGGTGAGTCCTAAGGAAACTGCCTTCCCAAGGCCTAGTGGTTCCACTAGTTCTCAATTTTGTGAACAGCCCAGACTTTTTTTTTTAATTTTTTTTTTTTATTTTGGCTAATGTAAACCAGAGTTTACTGTTTACTGAGGTTGCCTACAACCAAAGAGCCTTGATACACAGTATGTAAGAGCTCATATGCTCATTCATGGAGGTTGGCACAGAGAGGTGCTTCTAACCTTAATAACCTCCCTCCCCTTTTTCCTTGATAAGAAAACCTATCCGGCAATGGGTTTTCTTACCCATCAGGCAATATGTACATCCCCAAAGAGACAACAGCTTTCTCAGCCCCTCTGACCCCTGTGGTAGCCACGTGACACAGTTCTGGCTGATAATCTCACGCTTTCCCAATAACAGGGAGAGGTGAGGCCCTTTCCCACAAGCACCTGAGATTTGGATGTGATGGTTAGAGCTTCATCTTATATGGAGCAAATATGAACACAAAAGCAAACATGTTAAAAATGACAGAATAGGAAGAAAAAAAGAATCTGGCTTTCTAATGGCAGTGCTGAGTATTTGAACCATTGCCAGCCACTACCCACTTTCTTATGAGAGAAAAATAGAGCCCCTGTTTGTTTAAGACACTATTAGGACTTTCATTACCTACAGCGAAACATATTCTGTATATAACTACATATTCTGTACACCCATCAGCAGGGGAATGGTTTCTAAAAATCACAATGCAACTATACTATGGAATACTGCACAGCATTTTTAAAGCTTTTATTAAAAAGATTTTATGTATTTATTTGAGAGAGAGAACACAAACAGAGGCAGGGCAGAGGAAAGGGTCAAGCAGACTCCCCACTGAGTAGGGAGCCTGATGTTGGGCTCTATCCCAGGACCCCAAGATCATGACCTAAGCCAAAATCAAAAGTCAGATGTTCAACCAACAGTCAGGCGCCCCTGTACAGTATTTTTTAAATGACATAAATCTATATATAACAACATAGAAAATGTCCAGGCTATACTGTCAAATGCAAAACTCAAATCAAGAAAAAAATGTATTATATGATCACATTTTTAAATGATAATAAGCATTTATGTATTAGTAGACGCATCTGAGAAATACATGTAGAGGAATATTTGCCTAGCTAATAAATGTATTACTTTCCTGGTAGCAAAATAATCATTAAAAACATAGCTATCTTGGGGCACCTGAGTGACTCAGGAAGGTAAGCCTCCAACTCTTGATTTCAGCTCAGGTCATGATCTCAGGGCTATGAGACTGAGCCCTGTGTTGGGCTCTGTGCTGACTGTGGAACCCATTTGGGATTCTCTCTCCCTCTCCTTCTCCCCTTCCCTCATGCGCTCTCTCTCATTCTCAAAAAATAAATATATATATATATATATTTTATTTATTTTATATATTTTTATATATTTATGTAATATATATTTTATATATTATTTATTTTATATATATATACACACACATATATACATATATATTCTTTTTTTTTTAAAGATTTTATTTATTTATTTGACAGAGAGAGAGGGGTCACAAGTAGGCAGAGAGGCAGGCAGAGAGAAGAGGAAGCAGGCTCCCCACTGAGCAGAGAGCCCGATGCGGGGCTCAATCCCAGGACCCTGGGATCATGACCTGAGCCGAAGGCAGACACTTAACTGAGCCCCCCAGGTGCCCCATACATATCTTTTCTACTGACAATTGCCCTCCTGAAAATTATTCCTAAAGTCTTCCTAATCCACATTAACTTCAGTGATATTCACTGAGGCATTGTTTAAAAGACCAAAAAGTTGTAAACAACCTGAGCTCTAATAATAAGAGATAAGGTTTTAAAATAATAGTAATATTAGCCTAATGAAATATAATGAAGCTGTTTAAAATTAACTTGTAAAAAATGTGACACGAAGAAGGGAATATTATCAAATTTTAAAAGCCACCATACAATAACAGGTAGAGTTGGATCCCATTTTTGTAACATATATACATATTTTTATATATACATATTTTCGACATATTGTAAAAGGAGATCCAACTCTACATATATATACACACATACACACACACACTTAACTTTCTCTCTTTCACTCCCATCCTTTCTCTGAATAAAAGAGGGGGGCAAAGAAGTTACAGAGGAATAGTCGTCAAGGAACTAACAGTGCTTATTCCAAATGGCTGAGAATGTGGGTGGTTTTCATTTTTCTTCTCATTGTAGGTATTTTCTTATATTAAAGCATTAGATGAAAATAGAACATAATCAAGTTCTGTATTTCACAATGCAAACTTTAACAAGATAGGAGAAGTTTGGAGAAAAGTGGTGGATAAGTCTGGAACGCCCTGGGCAGGCTCTGTAGGAAAAAGAATGTCAGAGGTAATCTGGAGAAGGGGTAGGATTTGGCTGGGTATAGAGGAGAAAGGCATTCTGCAAGAGTCAGGAGAACCGAGCAAAGGGCACAGAAATGACCTGGAATGTCCAGAAAACAAGGAAGAGACTGGCTTAAAGGGAGCAACAAATTCATGTCTGCAAGAATAGGAGAGCAGGCTAAATAAACACTGTGTGTCCAGGTTATGATGGGCAGAGAAACGAGGGGTTTGGACCCAATCCAATAACTAGCAGCACAATAAAGGTTTACTTTTTAGCATTTTTGCTGAAGGATAACACAGTGTTAGATAGTTTCAGGTGTACAATGTAATGATTCCTCCACCCGCCTCCTCTCTAGAAACCACCAGTTTGTTCTCTGTACTTTAAGAGACTACTTTTTTGTTTGCTTGTCTGCCTCTTTTTTTCTTGGTTCCTTTGTTTCTTAAATTCCATAAATAAGTTGAAATCCTATGGTATTTGTCTTTCTCTGATTTACTTCACTTAGTACAATACCTCCTAGATCCACCCATATTGTTGCAAATGGCAAGATTTCATTTTTTTTTAAGATTTTATTTATTTATTTGAGAGAGAGAAAGAAATCACTAGCAAGGGGAGTGGCAGGTGAGGGACAGGGAGAAGAAGACTCCCCATCAAGGAGGGAACCTGACACAGGATTCAATCCCAGGACCTAAGCCAAGGGCAGATCCTTAACCAACTGAGTCACCTAGGTGCCCCAAGATGGCATTCTTTGTTATGGCTGCAACCTAAGTGTCCTTCCATAGATGAATGGATAAAGAAGATGTGGTAGATATATAAAACAGAATAAAAGATTTCCTTATAAAGGAATAAGCAATAAGCATAAATTGAGGGGAAAAGGAAGGGGAGATGAACCATGAGAGACTATGGACTCTGAAAAACAACCTGAGGGTTTTAAAGGGGCGGGGGGTGGGAGCTTGGGGAACCAGGTGGTGGGTAATAGAGAGGGCACATATTGCATGGAGCACTGGGTGTGGTGCAAAAACAATGAATACTGTTACACTGAAAATAGATAAATAAATTTAAAAAGAAAAAGGAATAAGCAGTGTGAACTTCAGGGAGGGAATCTGGTTTCAGAGCTACAGGTCTTCATTCTGGAACACTAGAGCAAGGATGAGAGATGAACCTCACCTAAAGGCAGCAGAGGAGAAAAATGAGAAAGAACCAACAGGAGGGACAATCCACAGGACTTCTAAGAGAAATAGTCTAAGACCAAAAGGATAGTCCATTCATCTGGTTATTAAGACAAAAGTTTCACATCCTAGTTAAGTGTTAATTATTTTAGGAATCCTGCCAATAGTAAGGAGCCCAGATATTCCACCTGACAGCAGCAGCAGACACAAGATGCTGACCCAGGACCACAGGGCCAGCTGCTGGGCCCTCACATGGTTTCCTGACTGTTACCAGTCACCTGAAACCCTGTGTGCAAAATGGCTCCCCTGTTTCAGGGAAAATGGAATTAAATTCTAGTGAAAACATGTATCCACTAAGAGATATCAGTGATTTCTGTAAGTATGTTTTCTCCTTATATGATAGTGGCCCCTGAAATATATATTAGGGCTGAACGTGTAATTTTCACGTTTTTAAATTTATTTATTTAAGAGAGAGCAAGAGATAGCGGAGTGAGCAGAGAAAACATGAGTTGGGGGAGGGGAGGGCAGGGAGAGGGAGAAGCAGGCTCCTTGCTGAGTAGGAACCCTGATGTGGGGCTTGATCCCAGGACCCTGGGATCATGACCTGAGCCAAAGACAGACGCTTAACTGACTGTGCCACCCAGATGTCCCCAAAATGTATTTTTTTTGGGGGGGACACCTGGGTGGCTCACTCAGATGGACCTCCATATCTTGATTTCGGCTCAGGTCATGATCTTAGGATCATGAGGTTGACCTGTATATGGGACTCCATGCTCAGCAAAGAATCTGCTTGAGATTCTCTCTCCCTTCCCCCAGTCCCTCCCAGCTTGTGCATGAACAATCTCTCTCTCAAATAAATAAATCTTTTAAAAAAGGCATTCTCTTTTCCACATATAAGCTTCTGATTAATTTTCTGTATAAATATATAATCTTTATAAATATATATCTACTTAGAAGAGGAAAGATACACTGCATTTTAATATTCATTAACTAATAGCCAGCACATTGCTTTCATAAAATATCCTTACCAAGGCCAGGGACATCTCCTTCCTGGTACAAAAATTTCAGTGTCTTACAACCATCTTTCATAAAAAAATGAGTAAATGCTTCCAGCTGTTAAATAAAAGAGAAAATGATGATCAGTAAAATGACTAATTACATTAGCTACAATAAATTGAACCATGCCCTGGGCTAAGCAGGCTCAAAGACTTTATTTGAGATACAGAGTGACAGGACATCAGAAACAGGATTAGAATTTGAACTACTTTAACCCCCAAATTACCATGAAATAGATGGTAAATTCTATTTCTGAACCTATCCTGATGATCTGCATATATAATTAGGCAGGCATTTACCTAACCCTGCCTCACAGAACCTTATGGGAGTAAATGAATGAGTCCAACTGGAGGTAAATATAAAGAATTATTGCTAAAACAAACTATTCTTAAAAGATGACTTGGAGAACAGAAAACTTAGAGAAGCACCTAGGGCTTTAAAAATAAAACAGAATTCTGGCCCTGAGGACTTGTATTTCTAAAAAGTTCCAGGTGAGGGGTGTGGGTGACTCAGTCGGTTGAGCCTCTGACTTTTGATTTCAGCTCAGGTCATGATCTTAGGGTCGTGAGATTGAGCCCCACATGGGTCTCTGAGCCCAGCAGGAAGTCTGCTTGAGATTCTCCCTCTCCTTCCCCCTTGGGTCCTCCCCCTGCTCATGATACCTCCCTCTCTCTCATTCTCTCTCTCTCTCTTTCTCTCTAAAATAAATAAATCTCTAAAAAGTTCGTGGCTAAGATCAAGTGTAAAAAGTTCCAGGTGATATGATGCTTCTGGTTCTGGGATCCCATTTGGGAACCGCCATCCCAGGAAATGAAACAGAAAAAAACACAAACCAAATTGAAGCCCTTCATTTTCTACTCTTCCATCTCACACATAAACTTGACTCTTACATAATTACAATCTGAAAGATACAAAAACTGTCAGCACAGCGATTCCTGCTCAGTTCCATAAATACCTTCTTGCTGTGTCTGATCATATGACCCATTAGATTTGATAGTATCCAAATTATCAAAAACAGAGCACACACCCATGATAAAAAGACATCACAATATCAAATGCAATAAATTATTATTCTCTGGACACAATGTACTCCTGAGAGAGTGAATATTCAGAGAGTGAATATTCTCATGGGTTAAAATCATGATTATAAATTAAAAATTCACTTATACATTTTACAAATACCTCATCTGCACTTTACCACTGCCTTGCACTATATAGGGTGGCATTATTATGCCCCTCTTACAGAAGAAATAAGTAAAGCTAAAAAGAATTTGAGTAAAAGACCCAAAGACACACAACCACAAGTTGAGAGCCTAGAACCAGAGGCCAGCCTTGGGCCTCCAGGGCTGTGCTCCATCCACAGAACCACACTGCTATTGCCTTGACTTTGGAAAATACTGTCATGTAAGCCAGGAAAGCAAGATAGTCTGCAATTATCCTGAGCAGCGCTGAATGAAGACAGCAGCAAACCATGGACACCGATGCGGTAGAAACTTCTGTATTGGTCAGGGTTCTGGCAAGAAAAGAAGTCCCAAAAATGGGTTTTTAGAGTGCCTGGGTGGCTCAGTGGGTTAGGCCTCTGCCTTCGGCTTAGGTCATGATCTCAGGGTCCTGGGATCGAGGCCCGCATCGAACCCTTAACACTAACCACTAACCACTACCATAACCACTACTAACCCCTCCCCCTAACAAAAACCATAACCCATACACATACAATGGACTATTCCCCAGCCATAAAAAATAATGAAATCTTGCCACTTAAAAGATGTGGATGGAGGTAGAAAACATTATTCTAAGCAAAAACCTTATCCTAATACAAACACACACCCTAATTCCTAACCCTAAAACTAACTTAATCTAACCCTAAACTTATCCCTCCAGAGTGGTCTCTAAATTGCATGACAAGAGATACATACAATCACACGGGCCCTAACCCTAACTCTTATTCTGGCCTAAACCAAACCCCAACCCTAGATGTGAGGGTGGGGGGGAAGATCTGGTGTATATATACAATGGAAAATTACTCAGCCATAAAAAAGAGTGAAATCTTGCCATTCAAATGGATGGATGTTAGAAAGTATTATTCTAAGCAAAATAAATCACTCAGAGAAAGACAAATGTCCTATGATTTCACTCATATGTGGAATTTAAGAATCAAAAAGAGCAAATGGGGAAGGAAGGAAGGAAGGAAGGAAGGAAGGAAGGAAGGAAAAGAAACAAAACGAAAAAGAGAGACAAATCAAGAAACTTCACTATAGAGTACACACTGATAGTTACCAGAGGGGAGCTGGTTGAGGGGGATGAGTTACACAGGTGATGGGGATTAAGAGTGTACTTGGGATGAGCACTAGAGGTAGTATGGAGATGCTGAATCACCATATTGTACACCAGAATCTAATATTACCCTATACATTAACTAACTGGAATTAAAATAAAATCTTTAAAAAAAATAATTTCAAGGTGTATATGGTCAATTCATCTTCAACAAAAGAGGCAAGAAAATGCAATGGGAAAAAGAAGGTCTCTAACAAATAGTGCTGAGAAAACTGGACAGCTGCATGCAAAAGAATGAAACTGGACCACTTTCTTACACCATACACAAAAATAAACTCAAAATAGATTAAAGACCTAAACATGAGTCTTGAAACCATAAAAACCCTAGAAGAGAGCATAGGCAGTAATTTCTCTGACATTAGCCATAGCAACATTTTTCTAGATATGTCTCCTGAGGCAGGGGAAATAAAAGCAAAAAAACACTATTGGGACTATGTCAGAATAAAAAGCTTCTGAATGGCAAAGGAAATAGTCAACAAAACAAAAAGGCAACTTCCTCAATGGGAGAAGATATTCACAAATGATATATCTGATAAAAGGTTAGTATCCAATATATATAAGGAACTTCTACAACTCAACATCCAAAAAACAAAAAAACAAACAAACAAATAAAATAGTCCAATTTAAAAATGGGCAGAAGACATGAACAGACATTTCTCCAAAGACAACATACAGGAGGCCGACAGACACATGAAAAGATGCTCAGCATCAGTCATCACCAGAGAAATACAAATCAAAACTATAATGAGATATCACCTCACAAATGTCAGAATGGCTAAAACTAAAAACATAAGAAACAACAAGTGCTGGTAAGGATGTGGAAAGGAAGAAACCCTGACTCACTGTTGGTGGAAACAGCCATGTAGAAAACAGTATGGCGGTTCCTCAAAAAGTTAAAATAGTAAAAATAGAACTACCATATGATTCAGTAATCACACTACTGGGTATTTACCCAAGAACATTAATTCAAAGGGATACATGCACCTCTGTGTTTATTGCAGCATTATTTACAATAGTGTTATGGAGGCAGCCCACTTGTCTGTCGATAGATGAATGGGTAAAAAAGCTATGGTATAGGGTTCCTGGGTGGCTCAGTGGGTTAAAACCTCTGCCTTCTGCTCAGGTCGTGATCTCAGGTTCCTTGGATCAAGCCCCGAATCGGGCTCTCTGCTCAGCAGGGAGCCTGCTTCCCTTCCTCTCTCTCTGCCTGCCTCTCTGGCTACTTGTGATCTCTGTCAAATAAATAAATAAAATCTTTAAAACAAACAAAAAAAAGCTATGGTATATATAAACAATGGAATATTACTCAGCTATAAAAAAGAATGAAATCTTGTCATTTGCAAGAACATGGATGGAGCTAAAGGGTAAAATGCTAAGCAGAATAAGCCAGTCAGAGAAGGACAAACACCACATGATATCACTCATATGTAGAAATAAAACAAGCAAAAGAATAAAAGGAGGCAGACAGACAGACAAACCAAGAAACAGACACTTACCATAGAGAACAAACTGGTGGTTTCCAGAGGGTAGGTGGGTGGGGGGATGGGTGAAATAGGTGATGGGGATTAAAGACTACACTTATCACAATGAGCACCAGGTGATGTACAGAACTGTTGAATCACTGTTTTGTTCACCTGAAACTAATATAAAACTCTATGTTAACTATACTGGAACTATAAAACTTAAAAAAAAATGTACTTTTTTAAAGAATTTCCAGGTGGTGACAGGAAACCATTAAACCAAGTGCAGGGCCTTTCAGCACAAGGGTCTGTCTGATGACACAGTTCATGTGCCCAGGCAGCCACCTTGACTACACCTGTACATTCCCGCAGGGAATTGTGGCCTGAGAAATTGTGCTCTATTTCCAGATGCTTGCTGTAGTGCGTCTTGTTTTATGTGCACAATTCATGCATTTTCCTATCTTTCACCACTAAAATAGCTTAGAGTTATTGATCTCTTTGCATCACTCACAATCCCAGATCACCATAACACACTAAGGGAACAGGAAAACAAACGATCCCACTCAGGCTGTCAGAGGACAGCCCGTTCTCAACTTTTACAAGGGTCCTGACAGAAAAGGCAGACAACTTTCCAGAACTTGGCAACACATGGCAGGGAGCAAGAGACTCCTTTAGAAACCAACCCACAGGATCTTGACTCCTACAACCAACTAAAAGAGTTTTGCCCAAGTCCACTGGTCCCTGTAAAAGCAGGGGGTATGAACCCCAATGATGACAACCTTGCCACAACACGGCCCCCTACCCTACGCTCTCACCAGTGCATTCAGTGGGATGATCAGCTCACCACCAGTACGCACCTGTTCACCGGTCTTGCTGGGGCTCCAGGCCAGTCCACAACTAGGACTGGTAAAAATTCAAGCAAACTATAGTACTTTTTTTGAGAGTTAATTTAGAAGCTAAGCTATCAGATAGGAAGCTGTGATACCGCTTCTGGCATCTTCCATGAAAGCCACAGTTTATCATATATTATTCTAATGAGGGTGACCATAGAAATTCATCAGCCCAAACTGGGACATTTTAGGAGTGAAAGGAGGGGCTGTTAATAATTATGCCAGGGGGCACCTGGGTGGCTGAGTGGGTTAAAGCCTCTGCCTTCGGCTCAGGTCATGATCCCAGAGTCCTGGGATTGAGCCCCACATTGGACTCTCTGCTCGGCAGGGTGCCTGCTTTTCCTCTCTCTCTGCCTACCTCTCTGCCTACTTGTGATACCTGTCTGTCAAATAAATAAATAAAATCTTAAAAAAAATATACCAGGAAAGTGGGCATAATCTAGGACTGTCCCTGACATGCTGAGACACATGGTAATCACCTTGTTGTTTTCTGCTATGCTCATGCAAAAATCATTGTTCCCTAGCTCACATGTATGCAGTTTGTTTATCTTCCCGAATGATTTGCATGTGTAGTTCATATAACCTGTACTTTTAGAATATTTAACTCCACCTGTGCTTGACTATCCCTCTAACCTCTAAAGGCATTTTCAGTTACAATTTTAGCCAAATTCTTGTAGCTAACTCTCCCCTTCCTCTTCAATAGTAGACCGAACGAGAAATATGATTCATCTGGGTATAGATCTATAAAACTTCCTTAATGTGTAAAATTACTACTTTCCCTTTCTAAGTGTTTTGTTGTTCATGACAATGATTCTAGCTTCTTAAAGCAATCAGTTCTCAAAGAGCAATTAAAAAAATAATAATAAGATTTAAACTTACAGATGGACAATCCAAAATTAATTCTTCAACGGTTACTAAGTCCAGGCCAAGCTTTTCTGCTAGAATTTCAAATATATATTTGTATGAAGGGTCAATTTTCATTTTTCGGTTTTCCCTTGCATCTCTAAATCTTGCCTAAAGAATGAAAAACATGGGTAAATATTGTCATTATGAAGAAAAACCACCAAAAATGTTTAATTTGACATATAAGTGACACACAAGAAGAATCTTATTATAAGAAAAACCTGTCTCTCTTTTAATGTTTCTTGTAGGTTTGGAATGCCACTCATGCTTCGGTGGTATCGAGACGATCTATGGGAAGACTGAGAAAGCATGTCAGAAAGTATGGATTGACCCAGTCGGAGTGTAGGCTTAGCTCGAACTCTGTGTGCATCCAACTCCTCGTCCTCTGGAAGAATTATCCTTTCATCAGAAGGAATGAGATTCAGATAATCACTTGGAGAAAGAACAGGACCTATTTCGGAATGAGAGCCGACATCTAGAGCTGAGGCTGCCTCTGTGGCAGGATGCAGAGGGCCTTCATCTGAAGGAGGAGGATCCTCTTCTCCTGGATCCCGAGGGCCAGTCCCTTCTGACCCAGGGGGTGCAGCCTCTCCTGAAGAGGGAGGAGCTGGTTCTTCTGGAGGGGGCGAACCCCCTTCTTCCGCGCTCATGTTATCAGCTTTTCCTCCCGTAGAGCACCTTAAACTTTAGAACCTAGAATGATAAAATTTTTTCTTTTAAAACTGTACAATAAGTTGAATGTTCTCTGTTAATTTATTCCTCCCTTTGAACCTAGACAGGTAGCAAAATCATCTATTTCTTCCTTGCTATATTAACTAATGAAGCTCAGCTCACAGGACTGGTGAAATTATAATTGTTTTTGTTTTTGTTTTAGGAGTGACAACACACATACACCTAGGGGCTTTCTGAAGCTCTAAGTGCTCCTCCTGACTATGATTTGACCCTAAGGTGCTGCTACCCCACACACATCCCATCCCTGTCACAGTAATTACTGCAACTGATGGAAAGGTATTTGTCTTCAGGTATGTAAGGGCTGAAAAAAGATTGAGACCTGTGTGTTACAGCTGAGATACTGACCTGTCCAACAGACAAGTTGAAGAACTACATGGACCGAAATATTTCTTCCATCCAGGAATGCTATGATATAATTCACCAATCAGAGACTCAACTGTCAAGTCATATCATCTACATGTGCATATCCAAGAATGCCCCTAAAACATAAAACATCCTCTTGGCAGTGTCAAATAGTAAAATAGAAAAATAGTCAAATAGAAAACTAGTAAAAGGAAACTTCATTTAGAATGTATTCAGAATGCCAGCAGGGAAAAGCTCTCAGCCTACCAACCCTACCACTGGTTGTGAACTGCAGACCAAACAGGAAGAGCCCCACGTAGAATCCAGATACTACTTTCCTATCCCAGTGGGACTAAGACTTTTCCTCTCGCCCAGCAACAGCCCAGCCAATGAGAGACGGTCACAACTTAGCCAATGAAAAACGACTGTACTTTCAGATCCCAGCTTACTTGCATAGACTTCTTGTTTGTAACAGCCTTCCCAATGTGCTGCTAAAATGTGGTGGCGATTACTTACGGAAGCAATGATATCATGTCAAGTATAAATCTGACCTACCCAATCAGAAAAGCTCTACACACGAGTGTAGAAGTTCTCATGAGCACATAACCAGGAAAATCAGGGGACACCAGTGGAACAGGAGAAAATGTCACTTACAGAAAATCACATTATAGGGCAGTCATCAAACCTCCAATGAAATAAATTTTCAGGGTATGGCTAAAATCCAGAAGTCAGGATTATAGTAAACACTTGAATAACAACAAAAATTCCAAAGCAGGGAGTTCAAAAGAAGACAGCGAAAGAGCCTTGCTAATGAAAAGTTCTGAGGACACTTGTGTACACCTAGCCCAAGATAGATGGTATTTCTCATGGAAGGACAGGAGCAGCCCTCCATAAGACACAGAGACAGCCTGTAACCTGCACCCCACAGCTGCCCCCTCCAGCTTTTACGAAGATCCCATCAACAGAAGAAATTATTTCCCTTGATACACTAAATTGGCCTACTTCAGAGTGAAAATATCCAAACTGCCCAAGATCCGCAAACCAGAACAATTGTTCCCAAATTGTTCGCAGATTTTTTTCTTCTTATTCCTCTTTCCTCTCTTTTATAAATCCCAGTTTTTGTCTTTGTTCCTTGACCACAATCTTTACACGTGAGTACATTTTCTTGGAAAGTAACAAGTAAACATCTCTGAGTTACTATTGGACAGGGTGATCTACAATACCCAGGAGTTGTGTGCGCATTACATGTTTACCCTTGAAATTGGCCCAGAGCCTATCCTCCTACCTATAGTATATCAAGAACAAGTATAGTGATACATATTAGTGAAGTCATAGCAACTGCCTGTCACTCTGCTCCAATCTGCACTTCTGAATTCTGCAAAACAGTTCACTTTACTCAGTCAGAGAATCGTGCCTGCTCTCAAAGGATGTTGACAGGCATAGTTGTCTGGTTTCTGAAACCAAAGCAAAATTTACACTAATATCAATGTAATGGTAAAACACATATACTAACTGAGCTCATTAGGACTGAAGAGCTTCTCTGCAGGCAACCAGTGCTCTTTCTAAAGCCACAGAGTTATTTAAGCCACTGTAGAGTCACTATTATTTAAGCCATCAAGGAAAGATGAAAATGGAATCATGATATTATATTTAAGAAGTCAGGGAGGTATGCAATTAATCTTCATGCATTTTTCATCTAAAATTGGCTACTATTTTTTAAGTGTTGGCACAGA
The DNA here is from genome assembly GCF_922984935.1 of Meles meles. Lineage (NCBI taxonomy): Eukaryota > Metazoa > Chordata > Mammalia > Carnivora > Mustelidae > Meles > Meles meles. The sequence goes on along the minus strand of NC_060070.1, from coordinate 87,369,946 downwards.
TTAAATTTTCATAAAATGTTATTATCCAACACAGTTCATTCCCTGAGGAGTCCAGATAGTTGAGATTCGTGGCACATCATTTGAGAACTAGGAAAAAAAACAAAACAAAACAAAACCTGAGAAATTACCTAGTTCAGTTCTCCCTCTTTATTGCTAATGAAACTAAGATCCAGAGAAGGTACAGGTCTTACCCAATTGCACGGACAAAAATGATCTTTCTGAACTTCCAGTCCAATCATATCATATCACTGCCCTGCTTAAAGTCCTCCGCTAGGTGCCAAATACAAATTCTTGGGTCCTCCAAGGCCTTCCTGACTTGGTTCCAAGCTCTCTCTCCAGTTTCTTCCATTGCCTTTGCCCTACGTGCTGCCTGAGGTCACAGCAGCTCTGGCTATTCCTGAAACCAGCACTGTTCTCTCACCCCTAGTCTCTAGTCCTTGGCAAGGAGCTCACAGCCTAATGAGGGAGGCCAAACATACCAATGAACACTTCACGGTTTCCACAGAACCAGCCAAGGAGTGGACAAGAATCTGTAGCATCAGTGGAGAAAACTCAAGAAGGAACTCTCTAAGGAGAAGCTGTCATTTAAGGTAGGTCTTAGTAGGATCATATGCGTCCCATGGAGAAGACTGGGGAAGTAATATTGTCAACAACTAAATGCCAAGTTCTATGCTTGGTGACATATATAACTATGCTTAATTAATAAATATATATAATATATATAAATATATAATATATAAATGTATATATAAATGTCCACTCCAGCCAAGGAGTGGACAAGAATCTGTAGCATCAGTGGAGAAAACTCAAGAAGGAACTCTCTAAGGAGAAGCTGTCATTTAAGGTAGGTCTTAGTAGGATCATATGCGTCCCATGGAGAAGACTGGGGAAGTAATATTAATTGTCAACAACTAAATGCCAAGTTCTATGCTTGGTGACATATATAACTATGCTTAATTAATAAATATATATAATATATATAAATATATAATATATAAATGTATATATAATATATATAAATATATATATTTATTTATAGCACATGACCAACGAGTGCATGGAAAGACACTCAACACCACTAGCCACTAGGAAAATGCAAATCAAAACCACCATGAGATGGCACTTTACACCCAGGAGGATGGCTCTAAATTTTTTCTTAAAAGACATTAAAAAGTGCCGAGAACGTCGTAGAGAAATTCAAATCTTCATACATAGCTGGTGGGAATGTAAAATTGTGCCGCCTCTGAGGAAAACAGTTTGGCAGTACCTCAGAAAGCCAAACATAGAATTAGCAAATAAGCCAGTCCCTCCAAGCCTAGCTGGAATTCTAGCAATTCTACCCAAGAGAACTGGTAATATCTGTTTACACAAAAATCTGTATACAAATGTTCATGGAAGCACTATTCATATTGAGCTCAAATTGGAAACAACCCAAACACCCAGTTAGGTGACAAAGGGATAAATAAATGTGGCATATCTTTACCCTTGGAATATCATTCTGTCGTAAGAAGGAATAAAGGACCGTCCCATGTTACAACATGGATGGACCTTGAAAACATTACACTAAGTGAAAGAAGACAGACACAAAAGGCTACATATGATATGAGTCCATTTATATGAAATGTCCAGAAAAGGCAAATCCAAAGAGATAGAAAATAAATCAGTGGAAGTCAGAGGATGGGGAAGGAAGAATTGGGCCTACCTGCTAATAGGCCTGGGTTTCTTTTTTGAGGTAATGGAAATGTTCTGGGATTAGATAGTGATTATCTGTGGTTGTATAACAGTGCATATAATAAAAACCATTGAAGGGTATGCCTTAGTGAAGTAATTATATAACTCAATTTTAAAATGCTATTTTTTTTAAAAAAGAAAAGAAAATATGATCAACCACATTAAGGAAATACAATTGGAGCTCCTGGCAAGTCAGTAGAACATGCAACTCTTGATCTTGGGGTCATGAGTTTGAGCCCCACACTGCGTGGAGAGATTACCTAAGAAAAATTGTAATAAAATTAAAAATAATAGGGGCGCCTGGGTGGCTCAGTGGGTTAAAGCCTCTGCCTTCAGCTCGGGTCATGATCCCAGGGTCCTGGGATCGAGCCCCACATCGGGCTCTGCTCAGCGGGGAGCCTGCTTCTTCCTCTCTCTCTCTCTGCCTGCCTCTCTGCCTACCTGTGATCTCTGTGTGTCAAATAAATAAATAAATAAAATCTTTTTTAAAAAATTAAAAATAATAGAAAGATTTTTTTAAAAAAGGAAATGACCAATTTATTGACCATCTGTCAGGAGGTTTTAGTTTGGAAAACTTCCTCTTAAACTCACCAGGAAATTAAAAAAAAAAAGCATTTTGAAATTAAGAAAGTTAAAAAAAGATAGAATTAGTTAAGGCACTCTTACCCATCTGTAGACACCAGTCTCTCCCCCTTTGTGATCTTGCAAAGGAAGAATATTAGAGCTGAAAATGTTTAATTTAGTCCTGAATATCATCAGTTGGATTAAACAGTATTTATGGTTATTAAGATCAGGCTTAATATGACCTGGAATTAGGGTCATAGACTTAGAGAAGGAAATCGCACTGAAAACAAGTATAGAAAAGGAAGGGAAAAATGGAAGTTTCTCCCTCTTTCCTGTGCCCAAGCCCCAGCCCCCATGCAAAGTGGGTATATATGCCCATGGCTATGTTACTCACTCTGGGAGGCAGAAAACAAGACAGGATTCACAATGCTATTGGAGAGAAAAAGTAATCTTTGCAAATCAATCAATGGTAAAATTATGAAGCTCAGGGGGCCTGGGTGGCTCCATGAGTTAATCGTCTTCCTTGGACTCAGGTCATGATCTCTGGATCCTAGCATCTAGCTGCTAGAAGCTTTGGGCTTCCTGTTCAGTAAGGTGTCTGCTTTTCTCTCTCCACCCCCCGCCCCCCCACTTTGCCTCTCCACTGCTCATTCTCTCCCCAGACAAATAAATAAAATCTTTTTAAATATAAAAAATAAAATTGTGGGGCGCCTGGGTGGCTCAGTGGATTAAGCCGCTGCCTTCGGCTCAGGTCATGATCTCAGGGTCCTGGGATGGAGCCCCGCATCGGGTTCTCTGCTCAGCAGGGAGCCTGCTTCCTCCTCTCTCTCTGCCTGCCTCTCTACCTACTTGTGATCTCTCTCTCTCTCTCTGTCAAATAAATAAAATAAAATCTTTAAAAAAAATAAATAAAATAAAATTGTGGAGCTCTACTAGAAAATTTAGAGGAAAAAAAATTAGTAAAGACAAAATAGACAAAGAGGATTCCACAGAGGATTTGGACATAAGCTGCCCTTGAAGAATAGGTAGGATTCAATAAGAAGAGAGGGAAGAAATGTAGTGAGAAAAGAAAAGAGGTAAAGGCATGAAAAGCTATGAAGAGATCAAAAAGGGCAGAAGCTGTCTGGGAAAAAAAAATAAAGCTTAGAATTATGCTATATTTTATTTGTTCTTCCAAAAGACTACAAACAGCAAAGATTCAGAATCAGTTAAAATAAATAAATCATGAATAATAAAATGTAGTTTTTATAAAGCACAGATCTTACTGTTAACATGTTAGGAAATTGGCACAGTTCTACCAGTGCTTTTTTTCTAGCACCCGTGAGTAGTTCTGAAAATATCCTAATGAAGAATTTGTCCAGGGGTGCCTGGTGGCTCAGTTGGTTGAGCCACTGACACTTGATTTTGGCTCAGGTCAGGATCTCGGGGTCCTGGGACAGAGCCGGGTTCAGACTCCATGCTCATTGGGGAGTCTGCTTCAGGATTCTTTCTCTCTCCCTCTGCTCCTACCTGCCCCCACCTCCAAAATAAATAAATCTTTTTTTAAAAGAATATGTCAGGGGCGCCTGGGTGACTCAGTGGGTTAAGCCTTTGCCTTCGGCTCGGGTCATGATCTCAGGGTCCTGGGATCGAGTCCCGCATTGGGCTCTCTGCTCTGCAGGGAGCCTGCTTCTCCCTCTCTCTCTCTCTGCCTGCCTCTCTGCCTACCTGTGATCTCTATCGAATAAATAAATAAAATCTTAAAAAAAAAGAATATGTCAAATTTATCATAAAATACACAGGAAGAGGTCATTGTCAGTTACTCTGCTTCTATGGTAATCTAATAAACATAATCTATAGCTTCGGCTCAGGTAACCATATTTCAGTATAGCCTGTATACTCTTTCCACCTCTATGTGTGTCCTCTTAATTTTCTTAAAATTTACGTGAAATTATTTAAGGAAAAATAAAAAGCATTTAATCTCTGAAACATTAGAATACTCCCAGATATATGTTCTGAGTGAAGAGTTTAACCTGTGCTCTACTGAGGGCTGACACATCTATTTCTTTTTCTGTTAAAGATTTTATTTTTGAGGGGCGCCTGGGTGGCTCAGTGGGTTAAAGCCTCTGCCTTCAGCTCAGGTCATGATCCCAGAGTCCTGGGATGGAGCCCCACATCGGGCTCTCTGCTCCGCAGGGAGCCTGCTTCCTCCTCTCTCTCTGCCTGCCTCTCTGCCTAGTTGTGATTTCTCTCTGTCAAATAAATAAAATATTTAAAAAAAAGATTTTATTTTTGAGTAATCTCTCCACCCAACATGGGGCTCAAACCCACAACCTTGAGATCAAGAGTCACATGCTCTAACCCCTGAGCCAGCCAGGTGCCCCAATATTTCAAGCAAAGGACAGGATAAGCTCTTATTTTCTGAACATTAAAGAGTCTTTATGGTTAGTAGTCTGGGAACAAACATTGAATGTAAGGAAACTGATAACTAGGTATTAATTACTATTGTGACTGAGAAATAAATTCCAAATAGTTTGTTATGGTTTAACATTTTTAAGTAAATCATATATCTGAGACACTCTAAATAAATAAATAAACAACCACTGCCCATTTGGGGGGATTTTGCTTAGGGGAAGTATAGAATTCTTCCTCTAACAAAATTATCTGAGATGCATTTTCTACATGGTTTTCAAATGTCAAGTTGTACTTGGCATGCAATGAACTGTAAATATAAAATATCAGCTTACCACTTCCAAAGAGCAATGCAACTATTTCATTTTAAGTTGGAAATATATACAACTACTTTATATAGAATTCCTAAAAATTGTAGCAAAATTTTGAAGAGTACATAGTTGAAATGGAACAATCTTTGTAAAGATAAATTAGCTTACTACATTATACACATTATATCCATTTGTATGTATGTATACAGAGAAGGTTAATTATTTACTCCAACATGTTTATAATAGCAAAAATAAGCACAAGAAGAAACACATTTCCTGGAAATAAACAAAATATCCCTTAATAAAGGACCCATTGTATGTCTGAATTCGATTCAGGGAAAAGTAGCTTTGGGAATGACCCCTGCCTTCCTGTTGGGCTGCCCTTCTGATAATAAAGCTTCAAAACTGGTGTGTTAGCCATTGGCTTACTGCTCTTTGGGTGCACAGTCAAGTTTGAGTTTGGTAACAGTATCCTGTTCAATAGAGTTTTAATACAGACCCTAGCAGTAAAAAAGAATGAGGTAGAGTTATATATACAGATATAGAAAGATCTCTAACACATTTTTCATGAAAGAAAACAGGAAGGCACGGTACACTGCAGAATACCAACTGTATTCATTTTAAACACTATATATATGATATTTTGTCTTTTCTAAGATGCACATTTTTGTTATTATGTTATGTTAGTCACCATACAGTACATCATTAGTTTTTGATGTCGTGTTCGATGATTCATTGTTTTTGTATAAACCCAGCGGTCCATGCAATATGTGCCCTCCTTAATACCCATCACCGAGCTCCCCCATTCTCCCATCCTCCTCCCCTCTAAAATCCTCAGTTTGTTTCCCAGAGTCCATAGTCTCTTATGGTTCTTCTCCCCCTCTGATTCCCCCCTTCATTTTTCCCTTCCTTCTCCTAAAGTCCTTATGATCCACAAATAAGTGAAACCATATGATAATTGACTCTATCTGCTTGACTTATTTCACTTAGCATAACCTCCTCCAGTTCCATCCATGTTGATGAAAAAGTTGTGTATTCATCCTAATGGCTGAGTAATATTCCATTGTATATATGGACCACTTCTTTTTTTTAATTTTTTAATTTTTTTAATAAACATATAATGTATTATTAGCCCCAGGGGTACAGGTCTGTGTATGGACCACTTCTTTATCCATTCATCTGTTGAAGGGCATTTTGGCTCTTTCCACAGTTTGGCTATTGTGGACATTGCTGCTATGAACATTGGGGTGCATGTGGCCCTACTTTTTACTACATCTGTACTAAGATGCACATTTTTAAAAGTCTTAATTGGCAACACTTTTTTCTTTCCTCACATTTTTTTCCTTCATGAAGTCACATATATATAATTTGCATTTGTGTAATTGCATAAAATTATAATCGGTAATAGCTTAGGTTTGATAAAACACATTAAAAGTTTTCTACGGAAGATACACAATAATTTATCAACAATGATCACCTTGAAAGAGAAAGACAGAGGGGGAAACTAGGGGAAGAGTTGTGCTTTTCAATTCTATAACTTTTAGAAGATCATAAAATAATGATTTTATATATTTTACACATTATATATTTTACTCATATGTGTATGTATTATATACAACATACAATATGTGTTTAAATTTTCTCCTCCAACATTAATATTTAGAACCTTAAATTCCCCGTGAATTTTCCAAGGTAGCAAGATTACTTGCTAAAAAAAGAGGCAGGTCCTGGCTCTCGGTGTTCATACTTGGCTGGCCATCAGTTAGTGCAGAATGAATTCAGGATAATCGCCAGTTCATCTCTTTCCCCTCCCCCACCTCCCTCACAGACAAGTTGATGCCACAGGCAATCATTCTAAAATTCCACCCTTCTCCTTAAGTTCAATTTGAACGTTAATTGCATGTCCACAAAGTCATCGCTGCTCATTTTCAGGAGCCATAGGACAGTGGGTCTTCTCCACCCATAGGAGTATTGAAGCAAGCAGGTTGGCACACTGGTGTGCTCAGCGTTCGGCACTTCAACCACACTCCTTTTATTGTACCCATTTCTGTAACTCTATCCCTTCAGGCATTAGCTCATTCGTGACTATGGAGGGGCTTCTGTGTGCTCAGCCGCTGTAGCGACGCATAAAACGAAGAGGCTCCCCCCAGAAGCAAAACGCACAAACTGGGAGGACAGACCATTAAACACACACACCATGGTCAAGGTCGAGAAAAGGTGAATTAGCAAAGGGCTGAGAGAGACTGGCAGAAAAAGAAACTTCAGGAAAACCCTCACAGAGAAAATGAAACTTGAGTTAGGTCTGGAGAGTTGTCGTGAGAACATGGAAGAGGGACTGTTCTAGGCCAGAAGTGGGAGACAGCAGAGTGTAGATGCCAGAAAGCAGGAAAAGGCAGCGCTTCCTTGGGAAAAGTGCTAAGTACGGTGATGAGACTTTTGGGGTGCAGAGGAGTGAGGAAGAGAGAGGTTGAAAACACAAACCTGGAGGGAGAGATATTTTGTCTGTCTTACTTTTGACTTCTTAAAAGGGGGAAATGGGTGAGGTCAGACATCCAGGGAACACACTGGGATTCGCAAACGGAGGTGACTGAGCAGCGGTTCTGCAGCAGGGGGTTGACTGGGCTGGTCAGGAGGACTAGCGGGGAGGCGAGACACTGAATTCTAGCACCGACTCCAGTCCCCACCCAGGGAGGAGAGCGGGCCGGGCACCGGGCAGGAGCCGGTGCCGCACTCACCTGCCGCGACTCGCCGCCGCCACCCGCCAGTCACCCAGGCGGGCCCGGGGACCGCGCTGCGCCCGGAAAGCTGCGTCTGGCTTGCCGGCCGCCGAGGCTCAGCCGTTGGGAGTCCACACCGGTTCTCGGTGGGGCGCCCCGCGCGGGGTCAGGGGGGCGCTGCTCCCTGCGGGGTCCAGGGTGTGGGGCTGCGGGTGAGGGGATCCGCGACCCCCGCGCGCGCAGTTCCGAGGGGCCCGTACCCTACCGTACCCCCTCCGCAAGAGAAGTGAAACACCGCGGAGAGGCCGGGGTCACTAAAGGGCAACTGCCTGGAGGGGAAAATGGAGGAGGGCGGGGCCGGGGGAGGATTCCAAGGTGTGCTTTGAGAGAGGATGGAGAGGGAAATGAGTAATTTTTCAAGGACGTTTGTACTTTTTTTTTTTCAAAAGAGTTTTTAAATTTTTTAAAAGATTTTATTTATTTAAGAGGGAGAGTGCACAAGCAGTGGGAGCAGCAGGCTCCCCGCTGAGCAGGGCGCCCAATGCTGGCTGAATCCCAGGACCCCAGGGTCATGACCTGACTGCAGCAGACACTTAACCGACTTGGGGTGCCAACACTGAGGCACCCCAAGATTTTTTTTTTTTTTTACTTTTTAGTAGAGCCTATACTGAAGGTGGGTGGGCTCCAACTCACAGCACTGAGATCAAGAGTCCCCAGCTCCCCTCCAGCGACTGAGTCTGTCCAGCGCCCCTGTGACCATTACACTTTCTGAAGTTGCTTAGTGTTTCACTTGAGAATATTAAATCTTTTCTGTTGAATTTGCTTGCTCAGAAACCTACGACTGATAATACAGAGAACAGAACTCTGAAGAAAACAGATTTGTTTTCAAAGCCCACCCTCCCTTCTCTTTCCAGTACATTTCTGTTTTTCTTCTAACTCCCTGACATGGTGTGCCTGATGTCTGCTTTAATTAGGAGTTAAAGCCAATCTTTGAATATAGAGCAGGTCAATCTAAAATGAGGGCTGGAAGATCTGCCAAATGATTAAAAAAAAAAACCAAACCTGAAACCCAACAATAATTATAAAAATCACAAAGTTTAATTGAACGTCTACCTATGTTAAGAAATACCATGCAGCAATTATGCAGTGTGAAGTTATGGGACCCTCAGCACCCCTGCACACCTTCCCAAGTATGCCAGACCGCAGGACTTAACTGTCCTCTCACTCTGAGCTGTTTCTTTAGCTAGTGCACAGGCAATTAAATAGGAGACAGCAATCACAGTAGGACTAAGGAGCACCTGCTCACTTCCCAGGGGGAGGGGCCCAGGCTTATATACTGCTTGCTACAAAAATGATAAACCCTTAGCCTTGGATTCCTTAGCTCCCTCCCAGTCCACTGCCCGCACGTGGGCCCATGGTGTTGTCTGGTGGTAGGTGGTACCTGGAGCCAGAACTGGCTTCTACATTGGTACTCCTGCTGTTTGTTGGACTGTGAGTAATAAAGGGTCTTTCTCTCTGGCCCATTTGTTTTTCTTTTTCTTCTTTTTTTTTTTTTTTTGTCTCATCATCTATTTTTGGCACTTATGTTTTAATCCTTGCCATCTTCCCAGTAAGAGGTATATCTATATATTCTTATATAGTAAGAAACAAATTACAGGATATTATATCCTTTAAAGAGCCTTAAATATGTCCATGAGCCTTAACCTACAAAGTCACATTTTGAAAATATATTCTTAAGAACTAATACTGTGCTGGGCTGTCTGACTCAGTCAGTTGAGTGTTTGACTCTTGATATCAGCTCAGGTCTTGATCTCAGGGTCGTGAGTTCAAACCCCATTTAAGAAATAAAGAAGGAAAGAGAAAGAAAGAAATAAAGGAAAAGGAGTGGAAAGAAAGAGTGAGAGACGAAAGGAAGGAAGGAGGAAGGAGGGAAGGGATAGGGAAGGAGGAGAAAAAGAAGGAAGGAAGTAAGGAAAGAATACTGTGAAAGAAAGAAAGAAAAGAATGGAAAGAAAAGAAAGAATGGAAAGAAAGAGAGAGAGAGGAAAGGAAGGGAGGGAGAAAGGAAGGAAGGGAGGAAGGAGGGAAGGGGTAGAGAAGGAGGAGAAAAAGAAGGAAGGAAGAAAGGAAAGAATACTGTGAAAGAAAGAAAGAAAGTAAGAAAAGAATGGAAAGAAAAGAAAGAATGGAAAAAAGAGAGAGAGGAAAGGAAGGAAGGAAGAAGGAGGGAAGGGGTAGGGAAGGAGGAGAAAAAGAAGGAAGGAAAAAAGGAAAGAATACTGTGCTAGATATGGACAGAGCTTTTGCTATAAAGATGTACATTGCATTGGGTGGCTCAATGGGTTGAGCAGCCGGCTCTGGATTTCAGCTCAGGTCAAGATCTCAGGGTCCTGGGATCAAGCCCTGCATCAGGCTCCAGGTTCAACAGAGACTCTGCTTGAGGATTCTCTCTCACCCTCTCCCTCTGCCCCTCTCCCAGCTCACGCAAGGGATGGTGCTCTCTCTCTCTAAAATAAATAAATAAATCTAAAAATTTTTTAAAATAAAGATATGCACTGCAGTATTTGGTTTGTAGCACTGTGGTCTGTGTAATAATTTCATTACCTCTGGCAGAAAACTAGGCTCATGGAACACTACCAAATGATAACACTCCTGAGGATGCCTGAGATATGGAAAAGCACACCATCCAGAGAGTTTTCCTGAGGCTTAATAGAAAGAAAACACTACGTAGCATATATAAAACAGTAAATGGTTAGACTGCCCAAGACCCTGAAAATATAATGAGGGAACTAGTTCTTTGTCTGGAAATAGATCCCCTGTAGATGCACGATGATCTCACCTTGAGATCCTTAACTACATCTGCAAAGACCCTATTTTCAAATAAGGTCACATTCACAGGTATCAGGAGTTAAAATTTGGACATATTTTTAGGGGGACACAATTCATTTCACTGCAATAAGTCCTGTACATATTTTTTTCTTTTTGTTATCTAAAATTAAGATTAGGAAATCTATTCAGAGTATGTTTAAAACACTTTTTATGGTTAATTTTCCCTAATGAACATTATTTATTAGTTGCCTAGGTTCCTATTGCCTTTTGTGTTTTATATTTCTGCATTGACAGTCTTTTTTCTTTTATTTCTTTCTATTTTTCTTCACCAAATGGAGCGGACAACTCAACAAGTATAAATGTGCTGTTTTAACCATAAGCCAATAATCCTGGAAGGATAAGCTCGAAAGGATAAACTGTAGATAGTTATTCAATATTTATATGTATTTTATTTGAATGGTTGGCTACTTGAATTGTGGTCATGTTTAGACAATCATAACACAACAAATATTGATAATCCATGTACAGTAATTGCATATTCTCCACATCATCAAACGTTTTCAGTTGATTGTCTCAATATTTTTATTTCTGCCAATAGTGTGATCTTTCCACCCATCAATGAGGCTTGAAAACCAGACTCATTGTGAAGTTATAGATTTTTGGAACAGAGAGGGAACTTAAAGATCATCTTATTTCCTGAATTTCATTTTACAAATAAGGACACCCAGGACTAGACCAGTTTCACAATCTGAGTTTCAGAATTAATGTGTTGAGTTATTAGCCAGCACAGTCCCAAGACTAAAATTCAGGGCTTCTGATTACCAGTTCAATGTTTTTTTTCTTTACTCCATACACTAATAGCGATATTGTTACAGGACTGAGAACAGGTTCCCAACTCAGGTTTGGCTGCTCAATCCTTGAAAATCAATACCCAAGAGACAAGTGATGGTGGGGAAAGAATAGTTGCTTTATTTAGGAAGGTGGTAACCTGGGTACAGAGTGGGTTAAAGTCTCGAAGACCATCTTCTTCATCCAGGGGAAGCTGGAGGGTTTTCAAGAGAGAGGAACAGAAAAAGGAGGGGGCTTTGTGCAGAAGAAGCAGGTTCCCAGACCGTTAGTTTTTTGCCTACATGACCCTTACAGACTTGCTGGCATCAGTAGCTACTGTTTATGAATATGGTCAGATCTTAACTTCTGGGAAAGTTGGGTCTTTCACTCCTCAAGACCAGTAGTCTGCAAATTGAAAGGAAAGTAAGTTAGTTCTACTATAGATCAAAGGACTTAGGTCAATAAGCAAGGAGTGCATAAATTTGAAGCAAGTTAACCCTAAAGGCCGGTAGGGCTGCTGTTACAGATCCTTAATCCTATGACTGGTGTCCTTAGAAGAGAAAGGGGAGAGAGATTTCAGACTCAGGGAAAAGGCCACATGAAAACACAGTCAGAGACTGGAGTTATGCTGCCATAAATCAAGGAACACTGGGAGCCACCAAAAGCTGAAAGAGCCAAAGGATTCTCTCCCAGAAACTTTGTAGCAGGTATAGCTAGGCTGACACCATCTCATACTTCTAGCCTCTAGTGAGAGGATACATTTCTGGTTTTGTTTTTGTTTTTAATTTTACTTATTTATTTATTTATTTTAAGTAAACTCTACACCCAATGCGGGGCTTGAACTCACGACTCCGAGATCAAGATTCACATGCACTATCAGTTAAGCCAGCCAGGTGCCCCTGAATTTCTGTTGTTTTAAGCCACCATGGTTTTGATAACGTGTTATGTCAACTGTAGGAAACTAACAACCCTTTACCAAAAAAGGAAATACTGCTAAACTCTATTTGGAATTGTGTCTTCTCAAATAGTGACCATCCTACCCTACTCCTTCCCCGTTATTGCTATCTTTCCTTTTTTTTTTTTTTTAAAGATTTTATTTATTTGACAGACAGAGATCACAAGTAGGCAGAGAGGCAGGCAGAGAGAGGAGGAAGCAGGCTCCCCGCTGAGGAGAGAGCCTGGCTATCTTTCCTTTTATTTCTATATGTGGTGCTTATTCCCTTTCAGTTTTTGAAAGTATGTTATACAATATTTAAGATATACAGAGAAACATAAAGAATAATACAACTATCCTTTTGTCCAACATTGGCTATAGTTATGAAACAATGTCAAAATATGTGAATCCTCAGTATATCGCTCCCCTTTTCTCCATCATCTCTTAGGGGAAATCATGTTCCTGAATGTGGGTTTATTCCCAGGCACCTCGTGATCCCCTTACTAGAAGTGTGTTTAGCCCCAACCAATGCATTATATTGTTGCACAATTTAAAACTGCAAAAATGGTGTCATGCCATATGGATTCTTTGGCAAATTTCAATTATTTCATTTGTTTGTGAGATTTATCCATGTTGGAATATGTTCCTCTGATTCATTCATTTTCACTTATGTATACCATTCTGCTGCATGAAAATAAAGTCGTTTTCTTGGTTTTGGACAATTTTAGGTTTTATTAATTTTTTCTATTAAAACCATGTCTCTTTTTTTTAAAAGGTATTTTTCTTAAAGATTTTATTTATTTATCTGACACAGAGAGAGAGATCACAAGTAGGCAGAGAGGCAGGCAGAGAGAGGGGGGAAGCAGGCTCCCCACCAAGCAAAGAGCCCATCGTGGGACTCAATCCCAGGACCCCGAGACCATGACCTGAGCCAAAGGCAGAGGCCTCAACCCACGGAGCCACCCAGGCGCCCCCACACCATGTAGCTTATACTTAAGAGTGAAGGCACAATAATCCTCTAGGATATATGTTTATTCATGGGTCCTAGGATGTATTATCTGCAACTTCACTAGATACTGTCATACTATTTTAAAGTGTTTATAATAATTTAGGTTTACACCAGCAAATGTGTATGAATTTTAATTGCCCTATATTCACATCAACACACTTTTAGTTTTTAAATTTTTGTCAATCTGAAAGGCATGAAAGGAACCTCGTGTTTTTTTTTTTTTAAATATTTATTTATTTATTTTGGGGCGCCTGGGTGGCTCAGTGGGTTAAAGCCTCTGCCTTCAGCTCGGGTCATGATCTCAGGGTCCTGGGATCGAGCCCCACATCGGGCTCTCTGCTCAGCAGGGAGCCTGCTTCCCTTCCTCTCTCTCTGCCTGCCTCTCTGCCTGCTTGTGATCTCTCTCTGTCAAATAAATAAATAAAATCTTTAAAAAAAAATTATTTATTTATTTTAGAGAGGGGTGGGAGGGACACAGGGGGAGGGAGTGGGAGAATCCTCAAGAAGATTCCTTGCTGAGCACAAAGTCTGATGAGCAAATCATGTTCTCTGATATTTTGTTCTTTATGTTTTTAAGTTTTGCTTTTTCACGTTTATATTTTTAATACACTTGGACTTCTGTTTTACTTTATGGCATGAAATAAAGAACTCTTTTCTTTTTTTTTTTTTTTCCATGGATAAACTACGGTGTTCTAGCACCATTCATTGAGAAAGTGCTCTTTCCCTCACCGCTCTACGTCAAGTTTTTTATGTGTGTGTATTTTAGTTGTGTATTGCCACACCAACAAATTACCCCAAAACTTTGCAGCTAAAAACAACAAAAATTTGTTATCTGATAGTTTCTGTGGGTTAGGAATCTGAGAATGATCTAGATGGATTGTTCTGCCTCAAGGACTCTCACAAGGTCAAAATTAAGGGGTTAACCAGGGCAGCAGTTACCTCAAGGCTGTACTGGGACAGGACCTGCTTCTGAGCTTACACATGTGGCTGTTGGTCGGCTTCAGGTCCTCACTGGCTGTTGACAAGAGACCTCAAACAGTTCCTTGCCACATGAGTCTCTCTACAGTGTTGCTCACAATGTGGCAGCTTGCTTACCCTCTGAGTGAGAGACTGGAGGAAAAGAAAGTGAGAAAGAGCTCCCAAGACAAGACTCACTATATAATCTAATCTCAGAAGTGGTATCTCATCACTTCTGCCATATTCTGTTCTTTAGAAGTGAGTCACTAAATCCATACTTGGGGGAGGAGATAATGTAAGATCGTGAATGCCTGGAGGTGGGGATTATTGGTGTCATCTAGAGCTGCCTACCACAGTTTCCGTTTTTATTGGTTTATACCTACCTGTGTCATTATCACACTTATTGCAGCTTTATAATAAATTGCAGCTTTATAATAAATCTTATTATCTAGAAGGGTAGGTTCCCCTACTTATTGATTCTTTGAATGTGTCTTGCCTAGTTGGGGATCTAAAAATAGAATCTAAGGATGCCTGGGTGGCTCAGTCAGTTAAGCGTCTTCCTTTAGCTCAGGTCATAATCCGGGGGTCCTGGGATCAAGCCCTGAATCAGGCTCCCTGCTCAGTGGGGAGCCTGCTTCTCCCTCTGCCACTACCCCCTGCTTGTGTGTGCTCTCTCTCTCAGATAAATAAATAAAATCTTTTAAAAAATAAATAAATAAACATAGAATCTAGAACCAGCTTATTCGGTTCAATGAAAAAGCCATCAACATTTTTTAAATTCTATCACATTAATAGATTCATTTGCAAATCAATATTTTATGATCTGGAGTCTTCCCATCCACTTATATGGTTTATCTCTCATATGTTGTGGGATGTTCATGAGAGGGTTAGAGGAAAAAAACAGTGTAGGATGTCTTTTCAGTAAAATATCTCAGACAAATTTCTTCTGTCTGGGCTCCCTATGGAAAAATTCAGTGGTAACACACAGTGTATGGAGGGTTTGTGTTGCCTCAGTTCCTGGGTTAGCAGTTTTAAGGTCTATTTCCATGTTGAAGTTCTGTGGGTCCAGTACACTGCCTACTCTCTTCTTATAAGAACAGCTCCTTTTGGGGAGCTGCTGCTTCTCCCACTTCCACCAGGTGGTTCTAACCCTGGCTGCCAATCACAGTACCCTGAGCACAAGAATAAGCACAGGTCCTAGTCTAGGCCAATCATAGCTCCTCCTTGGATTTTATCAAACTGGAATTCAAGGAGGTGGTCCCTCTCTCTCAGGTGAAAGGCTGAGAGGCTGAAAGATCCAAGTTTCTAGACTGGAGAAATAAATAAGTGTGACAAAATGAAGTTGAGATGAAGAAAGAAGCTTAGATGAGATATGCAGAGACGTCTTGGTGTTGGCCAAGTGCCGGGTGCTAGAGGTTTGGCCCCAGAAGCATCCCTGTCCTGCTTCAGTTTGATTAGGCAAGCCAAATAAACTTGCATTTTGCCCAACTTCTCGCAAACAAAATTCCTGACATGCATCTATCTTCTTGCTAATTTACATAGACGTTGCCATTCACTTAAAAACCCTTTGTCAAATCTCATTCTACATTAATTTATTAACATAAAGCCCTTTTCTAAATTATGTTTATACTAATTATGATCATTTAGTCTTCTAACAACAGGAAATATGTATGGACCATGTACTATGTATCAGTCATCAAAGAACAGTGATAACTAAGTCTTCCAAGGAACACAAAATATTTGCCTTAGAAAAATTAATGTAGAACATAAGTAGTGAAACCGTGACTTAAATCTCATTCGAACCCGACCAAAACCCTGCAAGGAAGCTCAGAGAGGGGCCAGTAATTACTCCATGCTTCTATAGCGTATAAATAGTGGAACCAAAACTCGAACCAGGATTTTTTACCAAATCAGAGTTGTTTTAATTATCCTGTACGGCTTAAACTGAGAAAATACTTTTGAATCCGTATACTTTAAAAAGGATAGCTCCCAGTTCTCTTTCCATCAGGTTCCAATTTCCTACCAAGTTGCAACAGGGAGGTATGGGTGTTTCCCGAACTTTAACAATTAAACGCAAACAAGGCCAACAAGCAATACTGAGAAATCACGCTTTCCACTTGGCAAGATTTTTTTGTATCTCCTCCGCCCCCTCAAGAGCAAGGCACCTTGGGAGTTGTAGTCTTGGGGCAGAGTCCTGTGGCCGGCGGGGCTGGTTCACTGGGACCCAATCAGCAGAAAGCCAACTTGCTCTCCGCGCAACGATTGGCTGGAAATCAGCGACCGCCCTCCCGGCGGCGCCCTCCGGGCGTCGCGAGTTAAAGGCAGCCCCGGCCCGGGAGGAGTGTGGGTGGCTGTCCTGTTCTCGGGAGCGTAGTCGGTGAAACAGCATTGCGGCCATGGCAGAACCGCAGCCTGCATCCAGCGGCCTCACCGACGAGGCTGCCCTCGGTTGCTGCTCTGACCCGGATCCCAGCACCAAGGTGGGCGCAGAACCTACTTCTCCTGAGTAGCGGCCCCGGGCCGGGGCGGGGCGGAGCGCGGTGTTGGGGGAGGCGTGAGAAACTCATCCCCTGGCTCAGCTAGGCCCAGCTCGGGCTGGGTTCGAACGCGGTCGGGTCGCGGCTGCAGCTCCTGCCGCTTGGGCGGACCAGAATGGGTCGGGTGAAGGGCTAGGGCTAGGGGTATCCAGTAGGGGATCGTGAGAGGATCCATTTCCCCAGAGACTGCGACCCTCCTTGCATTAACTTGTTTATTTTGGGACGGTAACTAGAAGCCACGTCCAACCCCGAATCAGATCCCTTGACTGTGGTGTGCGTGTTCCTCGGGTCAATAGCTATGGCGGGTGAGAGCAGCTTCAGAACTCGCAGTCCAGGTTCGAAGGTCTCTAATTCATGCTGGCCCCTCCCAGCCTATTCTGGCTGCGGGCTTAACTCCTACAAACTAATCGTGGATCCCGCCGAGTTTAACCGCGCCCCATAGTTCGCCTTTGCTTGGTTTTTATGGTTGCTCACGGCCACAATTCTGTCCTCCCTGTGCTTGGTGGCCCAGGAGAAGTGACAGTAATCGTGAAGCTTAGATCCAAGGGGAATCTTGGAGATTCCTTCACCGACCCTCTCATCGCAGCTGAGACCCAGTAAGAGGAATGACCTGTTGCATCCCTCCGGCTTGCTTAACATGTCTGCACTGAGTCAGTGTAACTCACTCAGGTGTGGTGCCTCCACGCTGGCAAGATTTGACTGACACAGCAGCCGCTTGGGGGTTTATTGCTGTGTCCGTGTCAGTAAACGCCTTTGTATTTTTTTTTTTTTTCATTCGATGGGGGAATTTCTGAATTCCTTGAGGACTGAGTATGTGTCGATGAGTTTGCACCCTGCTTGCTCTTTGTCTTCGGGGTGAAGAGTCAGACACCTCTGATTGTTAAAGCCTTTGACTGGCACGTGGAACTCAGGAAAAATAGTAGTCACTGCAAAGTTCAGGGGGAAGAAAGAAAGAACGAAATACATTTCCTCCTACACTCATTTCCCTTGTATACCCTCTAATGTATTATTATTATGTAATATAAGTACCTAGTTATTTCACATAATATGAACTGAGCCATTCAGTATAAATTAGTGTCCTAGATAACTGGGGATTTTGTGTATGGGGCTATTTAAAAAGATTTCAGAGATACCTTTAGAAAATTTGTTAAATACATTTTCTTGCATTCTTAACTTAAACTACACATCATTGAAATTTCTCTTGGTTATATGGGGTAATTACTTCTTGAAATTAATAATTTTTGGTCCTGAAATACCATGTGGGGGACATAAAATTGATATGTAGTGCCAGGTACCAGCATAATGTATACCTCGAGTGTGCCAGGTCCTGCGTTGTTGTTTGAAGTACATTACTTAATTTAGTCCGCAGGACAACCCTATGAAGAAGGCATAATTATTATCTCTAATTTACAAATAAGGAGACTCCAGCATAGAAATATCGAGTAACTTGTCCAGAGAGGCACCTGCACTCTCAACTTCCACCCTTATTCTGTTTGGAACTTGACATTAAGTAAAGTAAAAACCTCAGTGAATTAAATTGAGCCTGATGGCCAATCACCTGCTATAAAGAACATGGTATGTTTGGGGGGGTACTAGGATGAACAAGATAGAGGTCTCTTCACCAAAAGGACACCACCTCTAACATAAGACGGAACTGGGATTAATGTGCTGTTAAATTATAAAGTATCCTGGGAGTGCAAGAAATTTTGGGAGGTAGCCTCTGTGGTATGTTATGTACCTGAGGTATTTGATGTTTGGAGACCTACATTCAAATCCCCAGATCTGCCATTGGCTGTAGTGATCTTAGCAGGGCACTGGGGCTGAGTTTGTAAAAGCAGTATAAAGAGAGCTGCAAGGAGGATTAAGTGTATTATTTATCTCTAAACTATGAAAAGTGATACAGTTCAACTCTGAAGATCAGGGAATACATCAGCTAGAAGGTGGTGGTGGGCCTAGGTCTTGAAAGATGAGTAGGGTTCCAGAATCATCTAAGAGACTGAGTTACGTGGGAGGGGACATTCTAGGTGGAAGAAAGATCTCACAAATATGGTGAGATACAGAAAGATTCAGTGCAGGTGTGTTCTGGAGAGGTGAGTTACATGTATCTGGTTGAAGTTCAGGTTATCTAAACAGTAGAGTTGTGGTGGAAAAGGCTAGAAATGGGAGGTTGGAGCCTCCCTTTCATGGAGAGAGCTCTGAATGTCACATCTAAGGAAGCTGGATTTAAATAAGTAATAGGGAATCATTCAGGATCTGAAAGCATTTTATAGAGTACTTTGAAGGAATCCAGGCCTAGAGGTGATGAGGCGACCTGGAAGGTTCTTCCAGAAGATGAAATAAGTGGTGAGGGCCTGGTTTGGAAAGGAGAGGGTAGTGGTGGTAGAAAATCAACTTTCCTATTGATTGTCTGCATCTTTGTCATGAAGGACATTCCTTGGCCTGTCCTTGGCCAAGGAGTGTACAGTCATACCACTTCCTGGGTAGTCTTATTAGCCAGCTGTCTTCATGAGGCCAAATACTTCTTTTCCCAAGTGATAATCTACTGAAAAAAAAAAATTTTTTTTAACAGTCTCTATCAGTGTCCTTTAATGTAATAATTTGAAGTCTTATCCCATCTGAGTGGTGGGTGATAGGGTCAGGGAAAACTTTGAGTGTTGGTGACACTTAAGCTGAGTTTTACCAAATACAGAGGAAGTAGCTAGGTAAAATTGGGTGCAGGGGTAGGTGGAAGAGAGAATGGAAACGAGGAAGGAAGGGTAATGGCCAGATGGATGAATGACTGTTCTAGGCAGAGAGAATCATAGTAAATATAAAAAGTACAAGACCTCAGAGAACTGATGCAGCAATCTACAGATGACACAAGACTGAAGTTGTAAGCAGTGGAAGTTGAGGGGAAGGTATGCAAGACTATCATTGGGTTGCTCAAAGAAAATATGAGCATCCCCCCACCCCATTATACTTGTTTTTCTCACCTTGTAAGGATTTCTATTTGGTAAATATATGTTATAATATATATGTTTTATTAGTATATTTGTATGTGTATATAATTTAAATACAGATTTATAGGAGGTGCACGCTCTCTTTTTAAACTGATAAAAGTGTACCAAAAACATAAAAAATGAACAGTTTAGGGGAGTACTAACAAGTGATGAAGTTAGAGAAGTATGCAGTAACCACATGTGCTTGCTTTTGGGACTTTCCTTTAAAAGCTGTGAAGTACCACTAAAGGAATGATTTTCATTTTATTTATTTGAGAGAGAGAGAGTATGCAGGGTGTTGGGGGAGGAGGGGCAGAGGGACAGGAGAGGGAGAGAATCCCAAGCAGAATCACCCTGAGCATGGAGTCCGATGCAGGGCTCGATCTCACAACCCTGAGATCATGACCTGAGCCAAAACCAAGAGTTGGATGCTTAACCTACTGAGGTACCCGGGTACCCCTGAAGTAATTTTTTTTTTTGAAGTAATGATTTTTAATCCAGAAATGACACAGTTGGGTTTCACTATAGGAAGATGACTGTGGTACTTTATGGGGAGGTCAGTGGATTGCATCTAGGTAAACCTGCAAGAAGCAGAGACCAGGGAGACTAGGACAGTTATCCAGGGAGGAAATAGTAGCTCAAGAGCACTTGAGGAAGATAGCGCTCATTAGAAAGACACAGAGCAAGAGCCCAAAGGGATTTAAGGAGTCAAGTTGGTAGGACACTTGGGCTGGATTAGAGAGAAGTGGGGAGGGAGAAATCTAGGAAGACTCCAGGTGTCTGATTTGGGCTGACAAGAGATTCTAGCGACACTATGCTAAGTACTTTCATGCATTATCCCGTATACTTTCCAACTCAACCCTACAAGCTGAGAACTATAATTATCCCCATTCTAAAGATATGAAAACTAAGGTTCAAGAAAAGTAATGATTTACTTAAGGTAATGGTGGTAGAGCCAGTATTTGAACCATATTGCTTCTGAAGAATTATTTCTCTCACACTCATGTGTTTTCCTTCCCTTTGTACGAGATTTTTAAAGGCCTTGTGATCCTGAGGGCTTCTGAGATTTTCCTGTTTCTGTTATCTATTGTAAGAGCAGTCTGGCAGTTATGTTTCCTAATATCACAGGTAATTTTAAAATTTTTAAAAATCCTTTGTGTCTCCTAGCTGTTTCTGCCTCCCTTATCTGTAGGGTGAGTATCCTTGAAGTACAGCTTTGGCTGTTGAGTTACAGAGTGGAAGGAAAGAACCACATGAGACCAATTTAGATAAGATAGAATAAATGTAAAGGGAGTGGCTGAATTATTTTCAGGAACAATTTATCACATTCTGGCATAGGTTGAGTCAGGCAAATAACACTGGAAAGAAGAAGATAGTGAAGAAAAAAATACATCAAACCATCTTGTACATCAACCGTGTACTCCAGCTGTTACACAGAAAACAATTTTGTTCCCCTCAGATATGCTTATATTTTCAAAAGGGTCTTTCCAAAAAGGCACTTGTGACCTTAAAAAGTCAGGAAAAAACAAAACTTGATCCATTTTTTGTTTTACAGGAGATGGGATACCTAGGGGTGAAGAGTTAAGCCCTGAACCTTTTGATGAGAATTTGACAATTTGGTTAACTCTAGCTGTTTTCCAAGAAACAGAAATGGTGTTTGTTGCTTAGCAATATAAAAAATAACTTGATAGGTACATTGCATCTGGAGAGGGAGAATTATCGATACCCATAGGAAGTTATAGCTTTGGGCTTCCCTGAATGTAGTGGCTTTTAAAACTGTCCCTTGTGGAGATTCTGGAAGCTGTGCCCGTGGGGTTGCTACTAGAGATCCTGGTTCCTGTGGTCATAGGGCTTCTACACCAGGGTGGTTGCTCCTCCTACCCAGTGCAGATCTACTCCCTGCCCCTGAGCTGTACAGACTTCTGTAAGTACTCCTGCTGAAAGGGGACACCTAGCCCTGCTGTGTTGCAAGCTGTGTTTTTTCTGGCAGAAACCCTTTTACCCTGTGGTTGTCCTGTGAGTCTGAATGTTGAGTTGAAGACTCTGCTGAGGGTAATGCAATGCTTTTGAAAATTCATTGGGAAAGAGAGTTGATGGGCTGCAAAGGGAGTTGGTCTCACTGTTTCTAAGGCCAAAACACACACTTTAGGCCAAAGAAACCTTAACATTTCTGAAAATATAGCTAATGCAAGTTTGAACTTTTTCTTGTCTGAAGACTGAAGGTGGAGGCAGTGGAGATCCTGATCTCGATTTTGAGTAAGATGGAATATCATACAGAGCCCCTTGGCAGCGGTTCTGGAGAGATGAGTGTCTTCATCATTAGAAAAGGCATATGGTGACCAAACGTACCTCACTGTTGGGGCAATTGTATAAAATCAATTTGGACACTTTCTGGGAACATGGAGTACACATACTTTTTCCTGTTCCTCCTGTTAGGGACAGCTAAACACTCTGGGCATTTTATATAACATAAACATAGGAAAACAACTGAAAGGTGGAGAGAAGAAGGCAGACTAGGGGCTTTGAGACTCTAGGAGCAACATGGTGGCTAGCTTCCCCAAGTTTTATTTTTGCCTCATTTAGCCCAAACTTGGAGCTATAGAAATGTCAGTGGGTGCAGACAAAACCAAACCAAACCCCATGAAAACCTGCTTTCCATTCACAGGACCAGGAAATAGGCAGTGTTTCCTGATAAGGCAGAAAACTTTTAGACAATAATGGCTCTACTACAACCAAACACCACAGAAAAAACTGTGGCTTCATCCCTGTTTGTGCCAGCAAAGGCTGGACAGGGAGCCTAGTCTTTGCCGAACAGGTAGCAATGAGGTGTCCATTCTCCCCCTGCCAGGGTGGGATCAGAGAAGGTTGAATAGGAGGCCATGACTTTTGTCTCACCAAGACAATAAAAAGCTTTTGCCACTTGATGTATTAATGGAGAAACATGGGGAACCTGAAATTCTGCCCCACCCCAGCAATGGAAATATTTAAAGACAATTATAAATGGGAGAGAGTAAAGGGATGTAAAGAGAGGTGAGGTTTCTGTACTTCACTCAAATTGAAAAGACAATGACACCAAGTGAATGTGATAACTTATATATATATTTGAAAGCCTAGAACAACCTAGCGAATGCCTAGAGAAAGCTATATACAAAGGGTACATGAGGGAACACTACAGATAAGTCCAAATTAAATTATAAAAAATGTTCTAGTAACCCACAGGAAGGCAAAGAAAAAATTGACAGAAAGCAAAAGTAAATAAAATAACCAACTTAAGCCCTAGTATTTCAGTAATTACATTAGGTATAAATACACCAATTAGAGATTAGCAGAGTGGATTTAAAAACATGCCCTAACTGGGGCGTCTGGGTGGCTCAGTGGGTTGAAGCCTCTGCCTTCGGCTCGGGTCGTGATCTCAGGGTCCTGGGATCGAGCCCTGCATCGGGCTCTCTGCTCAGCGGGGAGCCTGCTTCCCTTCCTTTCTCTCTGCCTACTTGTGATCTCTGTCAAATAAATAAAATCTTTAAAAAAAAAAATACCCTAACTTATATGAGATATATGAGATAATTATCTAAACTTACTGTGGTAATCATCTCACAGCATACGTGAGTCAAGTCATTAGGCTCTCTACTTTAAACTTACACAGTACTATATGTCTGTTGTATCTCAATATAACCGAAATAAAAGAAAATGAAAACATGCTGTAAATATATACTGTTTGCATGAAACTCACTTCAAATATAATAAGAGGCAATAAGAGGATGGAATAAGATTATTATGGAAACACTAATCCAAAGAAAGCAGGAATGGCTGTCTTCATACCAAATAAAGTAGACTCCAGAGCAAAGAAAGTTATCATAGTTAAAGAAGTATATTTATATAATGATAAAAGGATCAGTTGATCAAGAAGATGTAGCAATCCTAAATGCGCACTAAAACACAGCTGCAAGAAAATAAGAAGCAAAAACTGATTTAATGGAAAGGAGAAATAGAAAAAAGTTCCCATTTGTAGTTAAAGATTTCAATACTCCTCTCTCAACAACTGATAGTACTAGACAGAAAATTAGCAAGAACGTAGACAAACTCTACAACACCATCAGTAAACAAGTGATCAGCCGGTAAAGAACACCACCCAAAACCAACAGAATACACTTTTGTTTCCACGTGCCCGTTAGAATGTATATCAAGACATACCATGTCATGGGCCCCCAAAACCAACTTCGACAATTTAATATTACTGAAATAAGACAGAGTATATTCTTCGACCACAACAGAATCAAACTAGAAATTAGCAGCAGAAGCATAACAGGAAAATCTCCCAACACTTGGAAGCTAAATAACACTTTTCTAAATTCGTGGATCAAGAGGAGGTCTCAAGGGAAATTTAAAAAAAAAAAAAGATTGAATGAAAATGAGAAAGGAATCTTAGCTAAGACAGTGCTAAGAGGGAAATTTATATTACTAAACAGCATACATTAGAAAAGAGAAGTCTCAAATCAGTAATTGGAGTTCCCTCCTCAAGAACCTGGAAGAAGAGCAAAATAACCCAAAGGAAGCAAAAGGAAGGAAATAAAAGGCAGAAATCATTGAAATTAAAAACAGAAAATAGAGAAAATCAGTGAAACAAAGCTGGTTCTTTGAGGAAAAAAAAACAATGGAATTGATAAACTTGCAGCAACACTGACAAAAGAGAAGACACAAATTACCAATATTAGGAATGAAACAGGGGATACCACTACAGACTGCAGACATCAGAAAGATAATAAGGGAATTTTAAAAACAACTCTGTACATGTAAATTTGGCAATTTACATGAAGTGGACCAATTCCTCGAAAAACACAAACCACTGTTAGTTACCCGTGTGAAATAAATAATGTGAATAACTCTATAACATAAGGAAATTGAATTCGTTATTAAGAATTTTCCAAACAAGATATCTCAAGGCCCAGATGATTTCACTGGCGAATTCTCCCAAACATTAAAGAAAAACGAACATCAATTCTATACAGTCCCTTTAAAAATTGAAGAGGAGGAACACTTCTTGATTTTTTTTTAAATGTTTGTACTTTTTCAAATTTTTACTTAAATTCTAGTTAGTTAACATAGTGTAATACTGTTTTCAGGAGTAGAATTTAGTGATTCATCACTTGCATACAACACCCAATACTCATCATCGCAAGTGCCCTCCTTAATACCCGTCACCCATTTAGCCCATTCGCCCACACACCACCTTCCATCAGCTCTGTTTGTTTTCTACCTGATTCATTTTATAAAGTTACTCTAATACCAAAAACCAGATGAAGGCTGTACAAAAAAAGAAAATTACTGATATTCCTTGTGACTATAGAGGTAAAAATCCTTGATGAAATATTAGCAAATAGGATGCCTGGGTAGCTCAGTGGGTTAAGCCTCTGCCTTTGGCTCAGGTCATGATCTCAGGGTCCTGGGATCGAGCCCCACATTGGGCTTTCTGCTCAGTGGGGAGACTGCTTCCCCCTCTCTCTCTGCCTGCCTCTCTGCCTACTTGTGATCTTTCTCTCTCTCTGTCAAATAATAAAATCTTAAAAAAAAAAAATATTAGCAAATATAATCTAGCAATAAATAAAAAAAAAATTACCATGACCAAGTGGGTTTATTCCAGTATCCAGTTCGGTATTCAAAAATCATTCAAAGTAATCATTATATTAGAGGCTAAAGAAGAAAAAAATAGATTTGACAAAATTCAACACCATGCATGTTAAAAAAAAAATTTTTTTTTTTTTTTTTCAGAAAAAATAGGAATGGAGAGGAACTTACTCAACTTGGTAAAGATCATCTATGAAAAATATACATTGTACTTAATGGTGGTGCTTTTCCCCTAATTTAGGGGAACATGACAAGGATGTTTGTTCTTACCACACTTATTCAGTCTACTACTGGAAGTTCTAGCCAGTGCAGTAAGGTAAAAAAAGGAGGTAACAGTCATACAGATTGGAAGGAAGAAATGAAACTGTCCCTGTTTGGACATAATTGTACACAGGAAATCCTAAGGAATCTATTAAAACCTCTTCCAGGACTAATAAGTGAGCTCATCGACGTCACAGAACAGGAAAAGATAAACATATAAAAACCAATTCTATTTCTGCATATTAGCAGAAAACACATGAGCACCAGATTAAAAATATAATTACTCAAAAAAATTTCTTAGGTATACATCCACCCTGTACAGGACTTATATGATGAAAATTACACAGTACTGATAAAGATGAAATAAGTGGAGAGACATACTGTGTTCATCGTTGGAAGACTCAGCATAGTAAAGATGTCAATCCTCTACAGATTGATACACATATTTAACACAAATCTTTTTTTTCTCTTTTTGGTAGGTAACATTATTCTAAAACTTCTGTGAAAGACACATAAGCTAGAATAACTAAATTTTGAAAAGAATGAGTGGAAGGAATCAGTCTATCTGATCTTGAGACGACTTTTTTTTTTTTTTGCTTTATTAAATTTTATTTTTTACAAAATGTCTTCTCTGCTCAAATGTTGTCTGTGTGCTGTTTTTTTTTTTTTTGCCTTTTTATTTATTTATTTTTTTCAGCATAACAGTATTCATTGTTTTTGGACAGATCTTGAGACTTCTATGTAGCTACGTAATAACTACTTAGTGATATTGGCAGAGAAGACACAGAGTAGTGGGACAGAATAGAGAACCCAGAAATAGATCCACACTAAATACAGATTTTCAGTGAAGGTGTGAATGCAGTTCAGTGGAGAAAGGATAGGCTTTTCAACAAATTGTGCTGGAGCAATTGAACATCCATAGGTTAAAAAAATGAAGATTTACCCAAGTTTCACATCCATGTCCCCCCTTTACAATTTTGTTAGGATGATAGGGCAGACACATAAGATGTGCACTAGAAACATCCTTGATTGTACTGTTAATTTTTTCAAAGTAGTTTTGAGCTAATTAAATTTTTTTTGAGCTAATTAAATTTGGACAATGCTCTCCCAAAGCCTGATTATTTTTATTACTCTTTTATAAGGCAAAGGAGCAAATCTTTGTTATCACCTAGTACCCATCCCAGAAAACCCAAAGATAGTTTAGATATAAAAGGCGACTTTCATTGTCCAAATTTAGAGCATGAAAAGGAAAGACAAAGTTAAGAGTTGTCTGATGAGGCAGGACATGAATGTAAGTCCTACTTTTTTAAACACAAAATATGTTTATTTTAAATAATGTTTTAGAACCATAGCAACAAGCACTCATTTTTAGGGACTTTTTGAGGAAGGATCATCTAGGTGTTTACCAAAGTACAGAGCCGACAGAATATGCTGGTGATAAAAAGCAAACTATTAGCATAGAATAACTTGAGCCTTTTATAAAAAGCAAGCTCTGCTTGCTTTTTATATCCTCCAAATAACATTTTTGTAGCAAAGGATTCATAAGCCTGTTTTTCATTAATAAGTCCACTAATATTGAATATACCTTTAATTTTTTTGCCATGTATAGACTTCTTTTAAGGTTAAAAATGGCATTAGAGTATATGTATATATTTTTAAAGATTCTGTGTATTTGGCACAGAGAGAGAAAGAGTGTGCATGCAAGCATGCAGAAGCAGGGAGTGTGGCAGAGGGGGAGCTGATGGGAGGCTCTATCTCAGGACCCTGGGATCATGACCTGAGCCAAAGGGAGACATTTCACCAACGGAGCCACCCAGGCGCCTCTAGAGTGTGTATTTCATCTACACATTTACTTGGAAATAATTTATTCTATGATTCTTCTCAGTTGGAACAATGCTGTATTTTTCCATTTTCTCTTTTTTTGAAAACTACTTTTTCAGCTTTATTGAGATATAATCAATATATAACAATGTATAAGCTTAGGGTATGCAACGTGTTGATTTGATATACTGCAAAACAGCTACTACAGTAAGGTTAGTTTGATCATCTCACATAGTTTTTTTATGTGTATGTGCTGACAGCTTTTAGGATCTGCTCTCCTACAGCTCTAAAGTATACATACAATACAGTATTGTTAACTATGTACAGACTTTTTTTTAAAGATGTTATTTATTTATTTGACAGAGGGAGAGCACAAGCAGGGGGAGCAGCAGAGGGAGAGGAACAAACAGACTCCCCACTGAGCAGGGAGCATGATGCGGGACTCGATCCCAGAATCCTGGGATCATGATCTGAGACGAAGTCAGATGCTTAACCACCTGAGCCATCCAGGCGCCCCACGATGTATAGACTTCTTAAAAAGTTCATTTTAATATTCATTTATATGTATGTATTTAGATAGTTTTAGTACATAGCCATGTTAAGAGAATTTATGTTTAATAACATTAGAGGCTTAGTATTACTTTTAAGATGTAATTAATCTGAATAGCCTATTAAATAAACCATACATGTATGTATCTTTTTAAACTTAATATACCATGTGAATGCTCCCTGCCGTTTAATATACCTCTAGAGCAGCATTTTAAATGGATTCACAATATTCTGTTATGTTGTGTCATTATTTGTCTGTTTCTTGGTTGTTAGAGGCAGTTTAGCCAAGGCTGTTGAAAGCAAGGTCTTTGGAACCAGACTGCTTTTTCTTTGACACTTACTCTCTCAGGAGAGAGAGTGGGCGTGGTAATAATACATATTTCATAGGGTTGTTGTGAAGATTATGAGTTGATTTCTGTAAATCACTTAGAACAGTGTCTGGCACGCAGTTACTATGTTAAGTGTAATGATATTTTTTTTTTTCGGTAATGTTGGATGCAGCTTGATTGTAAAGAAACATTATAGTGAAAGTTCATTTACTCATTCAACAAATATTTATTGGGAATCACTCTGTGCCAGATTCTGTTCTGAGGTCAATCAGTAAACAAAACAAACGCTCTTGTCCTTATGGAGTTTATATTCTAATAGGGAAAGAAAAACAATAAAAGATAAATGTAGTAAATAGCATATTGCATGGTGACAAGTACTATGGAAAAAGAAAATGTAAAAAGGGGGTAAGTGGAGAGTTACAGTAGTCAGTTGAAGGCCTCATTGGGAAGATGACATTTGAGCAGAGTTAAAAAGATTGGAAGTGGCTCTGGGGAGGGGCACCTGGCTGGCTCAGTTGGTAGAGCCTGCAACTCTTGATTTCAGGGTCAGGAGTTCAAGCCTCACATTGGGTGTGGAGCCTACTTATGAATAAAGATTTTTAAAAACAGAGAAGAGGAGTGGCTCCAGGCAAAGAGCCTTCCAGCAGAGGCCTAGGTGGAGTTGAGACAGCAGTGGAGTTGAGTGAGTGGGCAGGAGAAGGGGTGAGTGAGGCCACTAAGGCCAACCATCGAGGGCTCTTGTAGGGACTTTGGCTTTAACTCTGAGTGAAATGGGGAGGCTTCTCAGGGGTTTTGTGGAAAAGTGAACTGGATTAACTTTAAAAATTTCCTCAAGAATAGATTTTAGGGGACAAGGTGAGAGAGAAAAGTACCAGCAAGTCTGGGTGGGAGGAGGGGTTGATGGGATCAGGGTGCTAACGCGTAGTGAGAAGTGTAGAATCAAAGAATTTAGGGAAATTAGCTTTATGTCCAATTTTAGTATGTGCTGCCTAAGCGAGCACTAGCTTTATGTCCATAAAAGGACAGTTTTGCTGATAGAATTGACAACTAATAGCTTAATGGTATGTGAGGGGACAAAAAACTCATTAAAAGAGTAAAATAAAGACAGGAGTTCCAGGGACCATCTCAATATAGGGAAAGTAGTAGTGAATGTACCAGGAGTTCCTATATTACATTGTAAGATAATAATTCATGTTTATAGAAATGTCCCTGAATCATGAAAATAAGGAAATTCCACACATTTTTGAAGCAAATAAGTAGATAGCTGAGGTTTTGTGTATGCAATAGTAACTAATATTTTTCGGGTAGTTTTAATCACTTGTGTATAGATCCCGCTTACCAAAGTTCAAACAGTGCCTTGTTTTAATCTTTAACCAAGAATATGAAGTTGAATTGTATTTGCTGCATTTTGATCTCCCTTCACTGCAATTACAGCATGACTTAGTGGGTGCTTTTGTGTTTTTGTTCAATGGGGAAAACCAAGACCTCATTGTGACCTGGATGTCAGGAGCTCTTTTTCCTTTTTTTAGCTCTTGCTGAGACTAAGACCTTCAGGAGTACAGTTCCTGGCTGAGAAAAGCAAGCCAAGTATTCTAGAAACATGTAATTTCTGAGCCAACTGCCTTATATGTGATTATAAGCTGTGAATGAAGAATGAAATTATTATATTCATTGAGATCTACTTATTAAGATAAAGTAGTTTTTAGGCTAGTTTTGTTTTAAATTTTAATGCTTAAAATAAGAGTACATTTTGGTCACTTAAAAATTTAACAAAATAGAGGGGTGCCTGGGTGGCTCAGAGGGTTAAGCCTCTGCCTTCAGCTCGGGTCAAGGTCTCAGGGTCCTGGAATTGAGCCCCACATTGGGCTCTCTGCTCAGCAGGGAGCCTGCTTCCCCCTCTCTCTCTGCCTGCCTTGCCTCTCTGCCTACTTGTGATCTCTCTCTCTGTGTCAAATAAATAAAATCTTTAAAAAAAATTTAACAAGATAGAAAAATACTTTCTAATGATGCTGAATGAATAAAATACATTTGTCTTTATATGATGTGAGTTACACGGCAGGGATGTCTATATGTCTGCAAAGGGAGAGTTCAGAATTTTCGGGCCTGTTTGTCAAGCTGTGGGTATAACAGGAAAAAATCTGTTAGGAAGCACAAATGTAGTGAATGGACTCATAGTTTGGAAGGCATCTATGGTAGAAAGAGACCTGAACTTAGAAGGCAATTTAATCACCTCAGGTGTATTTCTCATCTATAAAATGGGGATACTAATACCTATAAATAATAGTGCTTCATAGTTTCTGTACCAAATGATGGCAAAGTATTATTAATGCCATTAATAATCTTAATTCCGTGAATTAAAATACCTTCTTCCCGTGATGTAAGCCTTTTGTTTCCTGATTTGTAAATTGGACAATTTCACAGTGGTGTTAGAGACAGTAACTTTTTTTTTTAGAGATTTTATTTATTTATTTGACAGAGAGTGAGACAACGAGAGAGGGAACACAAACAGGAGAGTGGGAGAGGGAGAAGCAGGTTTCCTGCTGAGCAGGGAGCCTGATGTGGGGCTTGCTGGCGGAACTCTGAGATCATGACCTGAACTGAAGGCAGACACTTAACAACTGAGCCACCCAGGTCCCGAGACAGTAACTTTTTAAGCTTTCAGTTACTTTAGTAGTCTAGGATCTTGTGAGTAACTTTTTGCTATGGTTACTAATAATTTTGGAAAGGCATTTTATGCATTGATTTAGCACATTTTACAGTAATTAAATTCTTTATTTGTAACATCAGTTTCTCATTTTGGGTTGTCCAGAAGCAGACTGGACGTATTTGGTTGTAAGTAGTTTATTTGGCAGGCAGTCAGAGAATGCAATAAAAAGTATGTAGAAGTGGATTACCCCTGAGGGCGACTGGGCTGTCATCCCGCAGGGACGTCGCTGCATGACTGGGTGGAACATGCTGTAGAATTGTCCCACTAAGGGCCAGGGGAGCCAGGTTTTTTATCCACTGTCGGTTATTTGGAGGGTGTGAACCACCTCCCTGGCCCTTTGGGCCTGCTCCAAAGCATCCTTGGGCAGAGAGCTGTAGGCAGTGTAAGTGGTAGGTGTGGGGACCAGGCAAGGCTGAGGGGACAAATTTGCTTTCTTCTGAAACATTGTGTTACAGAGGCAGACTGTATCCTCCAGTGGAAAGCTTGATTAACGTTGGTAACAAGTGCCAGACATCACACCTGTTTAATATGTGCTCTTTCTTCTTAGGATTTTCTGTTGCAGCAGACCATGCTACGAATTAAGGATCCTAAGAAGTCATTGGATTTTTACACTAGAATTCTTGGAATGACGTAAGTAAAGTATTTACTGATGCCTGTAATGTTTAAATGCATAACTCTGCAAATACTGGAATTGTTTCCAGATCCGTTTAAAAAATGGATTAAGCTTTTCTTCAAAAATCACAGAAGTCCTTTTGGCCAGGTGTCTGGACTGGGCTCACTGGCCAAGTACTTGGGTGTTACTTCCTCCTTTCTCTCTGAGAGTTGTTTGATCCTTAATGTGTTCCGATCCTTTTAATGTTACAGCCTCTTATTTACTTTGGAAAAGATAGAGATATAAAAATGCATTACTTAGAAAATGAATGAGTTTGCCTAAAATTGGTCACCTGTCTCATTTTTATGGGATGTATTCTCTTTTCCTGAATAGGTAGTATCCACTGATCTTGCAGTCCTCAAAGCATATTTGTTTATTTTTCTTGATTTGTTTCCCTGAATAACATGAGGGGTTTTTGTTTCTGACAATATAGATACATAAAGAATAAAATGATTCTGAATTGACTGCCTGGATAGCCTCCATTGACATTGAGAGAAAAATTCAAGTCATACAGTATATGTTTGTTTAGAAAATCTGACCGGTTCAGAAAAATATAAAATAAAAAGCAGTCGCCTCCCTTTCCCAGTCCTTGTCCTCAACGATAACTGCTGTTAGCAGTTTGTTATAGTTCTTTCCAGAAAAAGTAGTTCAGCAAATGTTTACAGCATATGTAAATGACAGAGTAAAACAAATACATTGAACACTCAGTATTTGCCAGACACTTTACATGCTTTTCATTCAGTCTCCACAGTAGCTCACAAAACTTTTTATTCCCCATTTTACAGATGAAGGAAGAAACCAGAGTTTAAAGACATTAAGTTACTGGCCCCAAATGCCACAATGGGCACATGGCGGAGGGGAAATTCAAATCCAGATCTGATTGACTCCAGTGTTGACCTTGTTTTTCAAGAGCCCCCAAATGGGGTGCAACTTGACATTATACTGAAAGATATGCTCGCTGAGAAAAGCGGGTTACAACAGGTTCATTTGCTCTAGTTCCCACCTGATTGGTGTGCAAGGCTTGTGCAGTCTGCTTTAGTAGGTGCAGAGATAGTTTTCACGACCTTATTATAAATGTTAGAGTAAATCTTACTTGTGGGAAGTCAGTGCTGGGGCTCAGTGGGCCAAGGTGTATTACATAGCAGTGATAATTAAAAGAGCTTAGAAACTTTCCATTTGCTAGGTAGGCTTCAACCATTCTCTCTTATTGATTACAAATAAGGTTATCTTTGAGCATTTAGTCCTCAATAATCTAAATGAAATTGTATTGTGTCCATCCTCATTCTACCCTACTCCTTGCAGAATAATGGTATACTCTTTAAATTTATTTATAGGCCATGACTTGAACTATCTTTTTGGCAGGGGAGGGGCTGAGGGCGAGGAAGAGAGAGAGACAATCTTAAGCAGGCTCCATGCCCAGTGTGGAGCCCAGTGCAGGGTTTGATCTTCTGACCCTGAGATCATGACCTGAGCTGAAATCAAAAGTCAGATGCTTAGCCGACTGAGCTACCCAGGCACCTCTTCAACCATCTTTTTGAAAACTTTAGGATGGTAGTTCATTCATTCTTTGTTTCTTCTCAGTCTCTTCCTTTCTACTGGCCCTTTTCCCTCAGCCTACAAACAAGCCGAAATTTTTATTCTAGCATAATTCTTTCCCTCTGCTCTCTTGCTCTCTTTCCTATCATCACCCATCATCTGTATAGGTCAACTGTCCTTGCTCACCTCCCCTGGTCTCCGTCAGGGCCATCTGGCTTCTGCTGCCCCATGCTGCTGAAACTGCCCTCAGGACCTCTCCATGTCTGATCACCTCTTTACAGTCTCGATGTTGTGTGGCCTTTCTGCAATATTTCATATGGTTAACCACTATATCGTTGACATTCACATCTTTTGTGACATTCATCTGTCCTTCCTTCTCTCTTACCACCCATCCTCACTTCCTTTTCCTAGGAGTTTTGGCATAGTAAGATATTTGACTTAACTGAATGTCATATATCTGAAAGAACAATAAGGAAATGCATCGTATTTTTTACCAAAAATGGACGAAATTTTCTTTGAAGATACCTTTGCCACTTAAACAAGTACCATAATTCCAGCTAAATTTCATTATGTTTGAAGAATTATAAAAGTTTGTTTTGTGAAAACTTTATTTCACTGATATTTACAGATGAATTTTTTAATAAGGTATTTTCATTGATTTCCTGCTCTTCCTATTAAATGGGTTCATATTATTCTTAGTGAAACTTGAATATTGTCATGTTGATTTTAATATGAGTCAGCCTTTCCTGTTGTTAATTGATTTTGGCTTGTTGTTTAATTTCAGGCTACTCCAAAAATTAGATTTTCCCACTATGAAATTCTCACTCTATTTCTTGGCTTATGAGGAAAAGAATGACATCCCAAAAGATAAAGATGAAAAAATAGCATGGGTATTCTCCAGGAAAGCTACACTTGAACTGACACAGTGAGTATCCGTTTTTATCTTTCTGTATAGTCTGCATTTTTATAAACCTTTTTTCCTTACTTACAAGCTTAATTCAAACCAGGTCTGCCTAATCACTTTGTATTTGTAGCAGCTTGAGTCTTGAAGGTCTTCGTAATTCCGGCATTTTAGTAATGTTGTTTTATTCTTTATGTTGTTTCTGTGTCTTTTGGAACAACTAACAAAAGAGCATTTATTTCAGGATTTTTTTTTTTTTAAGATTTTATTTATTTATTTGACGGAGAGAGATCACAAGTAGGCAGAGAGGCAGGCAGAGAGAGAGAGAGAGAGGGAAGCAGGCTCCCCGCTGAGCAGAGAGCCCGATGCGGGACTCGATCCCAGGACCCTGAGATCATGACCTGAGCCGAAGGCAGCGGCTTAACGCACTGAGCCACCCAGGTGCCCCTATTTCAGGATTTTTGATTTAGTGTGTCCCTGATTGAAAACAGCTCTGGAATCAGACAGACCTAGACATGAGTGTTGGCTCTGATGAGATAGCTCTGTGACCCTGAACACGCTGTCTCCTCCTCTGCTGGCAGTCTCATTCATGAACTGGACACTCAACTCTTAGCCCATGGAGCTGTTCAGAAGATATTTTAATGAGATCAAATAAATAAATAGATCAAATAGAGTCAATAGATCTATTTGATCAAATAGATGAAATCAAATTAAATGGCCTCTATAAAGTATAATAAATGACAGTTGCTACTGTTACCATTATTGTTACCCAGATGCCTGGTTTTATTGTCTCCTTAGTCTAATTAAAATCATATTTTCCCATTTGCCTTTTCTATAGTTGAAACCTTAATATTTACAGTAGCAAAGATGAAACCAAGCATATGAAATTGCATACATACATGCTAAGATTTCAAAGAGATTATTGCAGCAGAATATCTGTTCTACAGGTCACTTGTAATTCTGTTTTCCCTCCTTTTGTAGCAACTGGGGCACAGAAGATGACGAGACCCAGAGTTACCACAGTGGCAACTCAGACCCTCGAGGATTTGGTATGTTGGCCTGTTCCTGTGTTGTATACATGGATTTGTGTGATTTGTGCATTAGGCACTTATTAAGAATAATCAGCTTCTTTGTGGTATTGTCTTTCTGTGACTGACTTGTTTCGCATGGCATTGTGCTTGTAGATCTGTCCATGTTGTTGCAAATGGCAAAATTTCACTTTTCCATTGTATGTATATGTATTAATATTGATGGACACTTGGGTTACTTCTATAATTTGGCTGTTGTAAGTAATTTTGCAATAAACATAAGGGTACATATGTGTTTTTGGAAAAAAGAATCAACTTATTTGGAGTATGGTTGTTTTAATTTTCCATAAAAATTTTATTTAGGAGTTAATTTCATAGTCTCCATCTGAACCCTACATTTACTCTCTCACAATGATTTCACTTCTCAGTCTCAGGAGTATATTTCCAGTAGACTTTTTAATTTAAAAAACTAAAACCAAGGTTGCTAATAATCCCCCTTTCTGTTAGCGTACACTTCTGCCCTGATCTAGAATCTCTCAGTCAAGATAACAGGATAAATTGGCTGCTATATAGTCAGTGGCCCCAGCAAATCTATTAAGTATGAGTAAGTGACTACTCTTTCTCCATAGTTATTCTTAACAGATTGAACTATACATGAGCCCAATATTGGGCTTACTTGAGATAATGTATAACTCCGGGCTACTAATTAGCTTATTACACGCAGCCAGTTAGACTTAGAGTCTTGTTTTTTAATACAAGTTTTGAACTTATTTGATTCAGTCAGTTTTCAGGTGCCTTATGTTTTGAAACAAACTCGTTTTGCAAGCTAGTTGTGGCCCTTGGATACCCTGCAGTAATTATTTCTTCCTTCTCTCCACCTTGTTTGGGGGTGGCCACCGCAGGTCACATTGGAATTGCTGTTCCTGACGTACATGGTGCTTGTAAAAGATTTGAAGAACTGGGAGTCAAATTTGTGAAGAGACCCGACGATGGTAAGTCTGCTGCTTGCTTTCTCCCAGCCTCTCCTCAGTTAACTAACGTACAAGCAGCAACCACAGAGAGTACTGTTGTAGTAGATCCCTCTGCTTGCAAGTAGCTTTGAGGAAGTCTACTTCAGCCAGCTTAAGGAAAACAAAAGAATTCTTGGAAAAATACCTGGGTATCTTAGGGAATTAAAACAGCAAGTAGGGTGGCTTCATAGGGGACTAGACACAGAGTCTGGAGAGCTGTCAGAAACCTGGGCTCTCTCCCCACCCTTTGACCTTACCATATTTTCTCACTGGCCACTGATTTTCACTATTTCAGGGTGTACCTAGCCACCCAAAATAAGTTCCTTAAAGCCTATGTTAATCTGATTTTAATATAACTACACCACATCTCCTTAGTAAATGGCTGGGCTTTCATTTTTATTCTTCTATAACCATTGCATGTCCTTATGTTTTAGGTATCTGTCTAGAAATAGTGTACATATCTAGATTTTGTTGGATTTATATGTATTGTAACTATTCTACTTAGATCTGTTTCTGCCAGCATATTAATTCAATTTTTATTTGAAACATTTCACATTTCATTTTAATCCTTTTCTTTTTTTCAATTAAGAGATCTGATATCCAGGGGCACCTGGGTGGCTCAGTCATTCACTGTCTGCCTTCGGCTCGGAACATGATCCCAGGGTGCTGGGATCGAGCCCCGCATCGGGCTCCCTGCTCTGCGGGAAGCCTGCTTCTCCCTCTCCCACTCCCCCTGCTTGTGTTTCCTCTCTTGCTGTGTCTCTCTCTGTCAAATAGATAGATAAAATCTTGAAAAAAAAAAGAGAGATTTGATATCCAGATACTCTCCCAGACCAGGATATTACTGATTTATTTTTCCTTTCTCTTTGGCCTTGGCTTTTATTTATTTATTTTGTATTTTTAAGTTATCTTTGCACCCAGCCTGGGGCTCAGACTTAAAATCCTGAGATGAAGAGTTGCATGCTGTACCAACTGAGCCAGCCAGGTACCCCCTGGCCTTGGCTTTTTTTTTTTTTTCTTCCCTTTAATATAGATATCAAAGTCTTTTCTCTATGTAGCTCTTGCAGCATCTTTTGGGTTTTTCTATCCCTCTATTAAATATCTCAACCAAAACTGTTTTCAGAGGGTTTTTTGTGAGGCAAAACTTTTGAAGCTTTGTAAGCCTCAGACCCATATCTTTGTATCTGAATGACAGTTTTATTGAATATAAAATCTTAGGTTTATTTTCCTTTGATCTTGAAAATACAACTCCATGGTCTTATTTTTCTATCCAGTGTTGCTATTGAAAAATCGGCTGATTCAGGTTATCTTCTGTTCGCTCTGGAAGCTTTTGTTATATTTGTTATTTCTTTGTTCTTTTTCTAGGAGATTTCCTCACACTAGCATACCAGTTAGCTAATCTTCCCTCTTTTTCCTATCTGTTCTGATAGTCGTCTTTTGTATTCTCATCTATTGTATTCTGAATTTCAGCTATTATGATTTTGATCCCTAGTTTTTGCTCAGTTCCTTAAACATTTTCTTGTTCTTGTTTCATATTGGTAATAGTTCATACCATTCATCACTTTTACATGTTTTAATAGCTCTTGGGCCGTTGGTTTAATATTTGTTTTTCTATTTGAATCTGTCATCCACTGTTTGTTTTATGGTTATGTTCCTCAAATTCTTGTCACTTTAATATCTGAGAAGTTGTTGTCATTGCAACGATTACTATCCCAGTGCATCAGGCAGTGTGAATGGGGGGAGGCTAGACCCCTGTCTTTAACAGCCCCCATGCTCTCAGGAAGATGGGCCCCGCAGAAATCCCTAGGCACCTGACAAGAATTAAACACCTTGGATTCTGCACAACAGCTCTTCAGTCACATCTTCTTCCACTCTGTCCCTCAGAGAGGAAGCAGGAGACCCTTCTTCTGAGGTGGTCATTCCCTAACTGTGATTGTGTGGAAAGTGAAGGCTGGGGAGATCAGTTGGTTTTCACCTGTTTCTGTCATTTCTCAAGGGCATAAAACTTCTGTCCTACCCTTATTTACTCCTGAGGGCATCTGAACTGGGATGTTTGAACCTCCCCTAATGTGGGGGCAGGAGCTGGTGCCCAAGACACTGGGAGGAGCAAAAGCCAAACTAACAAAACCCCTTCTGTTTATTCTCCCACAGCCATGATGGACTGCCTTCTGGTCCAGGCCAAAACTATCCATTTCCACATGGACCAGGTTAAAACAGTTACCCCAACCAACTTCTTCCTCTCCCCAGTCATCACCCTAGTTCTCACTCCCCCCCCCCCATTTTCCATATATGTTCCTCTGGGGTTGATCTTGGGGGAAAGAGCCAGAGAGAGATAGGAGTCAGACTAATTTAGCATCTTGGTCCCAAAATAGTTGCTGAGGTCACATTTTTCCATTTAAGCAAACAACTCTACTATTAGGCCAACTAGCCTCTCAATCCCAGTTATGAATTCCTAGGAGAAAGACTGACAGAGCTTGAGTGACCTTGAATAGTGTTTAAAGAAGTCATTATGACCCAAGCCTTTGGGTCTTTTGGCTGTGTGGGTATGCCATGCTACCTGCTCAAACACTTATTTTCTTTTCCTCTTTAAAGTAAAACAGTCTTGGGGTGCCTGGGTGGCTCATTCAGTTAAGCTTCTGACTCTTGGTTTGGGCTCAGGTCATAATCTCAGAGTCCGGATTGAGCCCCACATTGGGCTCTGTGCTCAGTCAGCAAGGAGTCTGCTTAAGTTCTCCCTCTCCCACTGCCCCTCCCCTGCTTACGCATTCTCTCTAATAATAAAATCTTTTATTTTATTTAATTTACGTATTTGACAGAGAGAGAACACAAGCAGGCAGAGTAGCAGGCAGAGGGAGAGGCAGAAGCAGGCTTCCTGCTGAGTAAGGATCCTGACGCAGGGCTCGATCCCAGCACCCTGGGATCATGACCTGAATCAAAGGCAGTTGCTTAACCAACTGAGCCACCCAGGTACCCCTCAAATAATAAATAAAATCTTAATAAAATAAGACAATCTCTATGACTACTCAATGGGTAGCATGAACTGTATCATGAAGATGAAGTAAAAATCTGGTGCCTAAAACTGCAGCCAGTTACAGAGTTTATTTCAGGAGAGGTGGTTTCCAGCTGTGTGTAGAAGGTAACTATGTTAGTCATCCTGAAATGCATGCATTTGGGCAATGCTGACAATAGAATTGTCAAAAATTAAAACTATAAAAAAAATAATGTACTTTGTTAAAATGCAATTAAAATTTGGATTAATAAATGTTCTTAATTTTAAATTTTTAAAAAGTCTCTTTTATAATTAAATTCATTTCATCTTACAGGTAAAATGAAAGGCCTGGCATTTATTCAAGATCCCGATGGCTACTGGATTGAAATTTTGAATCCTAACAAAATGACAACTATTATTTAGTTCTGTGAGAATACTGCTTTGCAATTTCAGTGAATAGCTTGTGGGAGGTAAAAAAGGAAATGGTGTGATTCAAGATAGACAACAGAAACATCTAGGACTGAAGAATCATTGTCCCAATTCAGATTATTCTGAAGTCCATTCCCCTTTTCTATTTCAGCCTACGTTTTTCACCTAATATTCAGTCATTGTGGTTTTAAAGTAGTGCTTTGTCTTACGTCCTTGAATGTAGTTAAATAACTTTACTTTTTTACATAATAATTAGAACAGTTCCCTTCAGAGGCTGCATTTGCCTTCTTTCTCCTATATATGATTTCTCAACAAGTCTGCCTTTGAATTATCATTCTCAAAAAAAAAAAAAATTAACAAGTTCATGTTGGGTTACCTTCTGGGGTTTCAGTTCCTCAGAAATACCTTTTCACAACGAAAAGTAAAGAACACTGAACAAAAATGAAACTTCATGTCTACTTCAAATAGTATAAAGTGTTTATTTCACAAAAGAGAAGGTAGTCTTGGGAGCAAGTCAGAATCAGACTGACAAGGATAGAAAAGCTAATTTCTTCTTACTTACAAAGTACTTTCTAAGCTCAAGGACTAACCTCTTTATTTGGGGATGGGGCGGTAGATGGGAAGAATATTTACTGGTGTGCAGAGACTGGGCTAGGCTGTCACTGTATCTCATTTAATCTTCCCAGCTATCCTCTATCCTGTGAGAAAGAAGGCAGGCTAGACATGGAAAATAACTTTAATGAATTAAGGCAGTATTATAAATAGGCTCAAGTACTTGAGACCTGATTCTAATTTTTGTATTAAGATTGTACTTCAAAAATTTGTACCTCACAAGACCTCCTCCACTCACCTTTGCTGTGAAAACCGTCAGTGAGTTTGAATGTTGTCCTCTCAGCACTGGGGCCTGAGCACCAGGATGAGGGAAGGAGCGGCGGAGGAAGTCTGTAGTACACGGCGGTTCTGGTGACACCTGCTTATACCTGGGCAAGCCATGCCCATGTTACTTCATTGCTCGAAGAGTCCCTACCCCAAGGTCTTTCTGATGCCAGTAATCATTTAGGATAAATGATGTTCAGCAAAAACATTACTTAGTTATTAGGAATTAGTTCAGTGGTCTTCCTTGCCATGATTGATATTTGATGGGTTTTTTAAAAAATCAAACCGATTTTGACAATCCCATGGCCCAGAGAAGCAAAAACATCTGGTTGGTGGTTTACCTAACATTTAGATTTTCTGTAGACTCTAGTGGAAGACCTTTGGATAGGCTATGCTGACTGCTGTTTCCACTGCTAGACTTGCACTTGACATTTCCTTTTTGGGTGGAATGGATTATGTGAGCAATTCAAACAAAGAGCAGTACTTACAGACTGAAATAAAATTTCAGATAAGACTGTGTTTAATTTGTGAACTGACCAGCCTTTTTAAAAAGGCCGGCAGTGGGGCATCTGGGTGGTTCGGTTGGTTGGGCATCCGACTCTTGGTTTCAGCTCA
Organism: Meles meles; assembly: GCF_922984935.1. Taxonomy (NCBI): domain Eukaryota; kingdom Metazoa; phylum Chordata; class Mammalia; order Carnivora; family Mustelidae; genus Meles; species Meles meles. Next base: position 87,328,835 of record NC_060070.1, on the reverse strand, counting down.
GGTCCTGAGCTCATGGGCCCTGGGATTGAGCCCCAAGTGATCTCCGCACTCAGTGGGGCGTCTGCTTGAAGATTCTTTCCCTCTGCCCCTCCCCCTCCTCATATGCACATGTGCTTGCTCGCTCTCTAGAATAGATAAATCTTGAGAAAGAAAAAGAAAAAAAGACTGCAATGATTTGAAAGGGCTTGCAGGCTCATCTGAGCTGGGAAACTGTTACTCTGTCTGTCCTGCAAAGCAGATAGTTTCTATGGATAAGCTATGGATAAGCAAGTGTGGAAAAGGTGGGAAGAGTAAATAAGGATAAAGGAATAGGGTAGAAAAGGTACAAAGAAGAAAGACCAAATATCAAAAGGTGAGTTGTGGGAACCAGTGAAGACCAATTTCACATACTAGGTACTAGAATTATCAAATGGGACGGTGATTAAATTCATAAATCTTTTAAACCTTATTTCTGTGGGAAAAAAGCTTTCTCTACTTAGAGAATGTGTCAAAAGACAGGCCTTGCTTATTCCTTAAATTCATCTCTGTGTGCATTAAAAGGATGTATATTCTATCGCCAGGTGCGGGACTGGGACAAATCACTTATTTCCCAATTAACTTAGCCAGAAGTAGTGATATGAAAGAGAGCAGGAGAGCACAAGGTTTTCTCGTTTTCCAGGACTGGACCACAAGACTGTGGAGCTTCCTGTCAATGTAAAATCAGTCTCCCATGGGGCACCTGGGTGGCTCAGTGGGTTAAAGCCTCTGCCTTCAGCTCAGGTCATGATCCCAGGGTCCTGGGATCGAGCCCCACCCACATCGGGCTCTCTGCTCCGCAGGAATCCTGCTTTCTCCTCTCTGCCTGCTTGTGATTTCTGTCTGTCAAATAAATAAAAAATCTTTAAAAAACAAAAAATCAATCTCCCATGAGCCCTTCACAGCTAAGCCTGGGACTCAGATACAATACGGTGGTTTCAATGAGGCACTGATGGCTGAGAGAATTACTGTGGCTTCCTTATGTCGCAGTCTGAGCAGGACTGCATACAGTGTGTACATGTACTCAGCAACACAACTGCTTGTGAAAAGGGTTATATTAGGATGCTTGCTGCTGGTCATGAGAAAAGACCCAATTCTACAAGTTCATAGAGGGTTCAGAGATCTCAAGAACCTTGGTTTCCTTCCTTCCCATCCTGTCATTCTCAGCATTTTCTTTCTGGGCTAATGCTTATGATCAGAGATGCCTACCATGATTTCCAGGTGTCATGAACAATCCAACAATGTCCAGTGAAAGAAAAGAACATTTGTTCCTCCTATGCTTTTAGGGACTATAAAAGCCTTCCCAAAGCTCCTCAGCAGAATTCCCCTTGTGTCTTGGCGACATTGGCTTACTTGCCCATGTCTAATCACTGGCACAGGGAATGAGACCACTGTGGCTTAAAGGGGTCATATTTACTCTAGTTGCCTGCCTGAGCGTGGGCACTGGATCAGAACTGAGACTGCCAAAATGGAGGAGCAAACAAGGGCTTCTGAGCAGGCATAAACAGACTGCAACAAGGTGAAATGAAATGTTGAGAACCTGTAAGAAACCAGACATTTTCTGCCCTTGAAGAGCTTGGTCAAATATTGGGGTTCTTAACCTATCAGGCTTAGCAGACCCTTTTTACTACAAAATGGGAATATTTGTAACCTCGGTCATACCCACTATCCTAAAATGAAATTCATACATAACTCACCCATATACACAATTTCAGAAAGGGTCAGTCCAGTGCCTTTACTGTAATGCAGAGTAGAAATGAAATCAATTTGTAATAAAACATGCATTTTAATATATAAATGCCCGGATACTACTACACTAGAAAACAATGAAGTAGGTGCTTGCTCTTAAATACAGAAGTAAAACTGCTCAGTCAAGTACTGTTAATGCCGCTGGATATTTTATTTTATTTTTTTTTTAAGATTTTATTTATTTGACAGGCAGAGATCACAAGTAGGCAGAGAGGTAGGCAGAGCGGGGGGGGGGGGGGGGAAGCCGGCTACCCACTGACCAGAGAGCCCGACGTGGGGCTCGATCCCAGGACTCCGAGATCATGACCTGAGCCGAAGGCAGAGGCTTAACCCACTGAGCCACCCAGGCGCCCTGCTGCTGGATATTTTAAAGACTGAATTCATGTTTCATGAAGAGCTATAAGGTTACATATAGTACGTACTGGTAACAGGTATGTTTTACTGGCCACTCAAAAAACATGAATAGCATTTACTGTTGAAAATGTCCTTTTCCAAAATGGCAATCAAATTCTTGCTGACATTTTGAATAAAAGAACAGTATTCCTTCTGTTAGCAGGACAGTTTGTCCCTAGTAAATATTAAAATTATATAAGTAACAGAATAGGTGTTCTAGGCTCAGATAATAAAAAGGTGGCTTTATGATATTTTTAATTGAAGTAATATTGACATTGTATAAATTTAATTTGTACATTTGATATGTTTGTATATTGAAATATGATTACTAGAGTTAGCTAACACCTCTATCATGTTTCATAAATACCATTTCTTTTGGGGTACCTGGGTGGCTCAGTTGGCTAAGCATTTGACTTGGTTTCAGCTTGGGTTGTGAGCTTAGGGTGAGATCGAGCCCTGTGCCTGGCACTATGTTCAGCGGGGAGTCTACTTAAGATGATCTTCCTCTCCCTCCGCCCTCCCCGTGCATGTGCATGTGTACATGTTCTCTCTCTCTCTCTCATAATCCTAAAAAAAAATTTTTTTTGTGGGAACAATTAAGATCTAGTCTCTCAGTGGCTCTGAAGTTTATAATACAATATTGTTGCCTGTAATCACTATCCTGTGCATTAGATATCCAGGACTTACCTACTAGTTGAAAGTTATAGTTTACATTTTTAAAAATTTTAAGATAGTTTATAGAAATGCTAATTTTCCATATAGCTCAGACCTAGTTTCCTTTATTTTTAAAATCTTATATTAGTATGCTGTATTTGTTACCACTAATGAAACTACATTGATGCATTATTATTAACCAAAGTCTACACTTTATTCAGATTTTCTTAGTTTTAAGCCACTTTCCTTTGTCTGTTACAGGATCCCATCCAGGATACCATATTCTATTTAGTTATCAGTTCTTAGACTCCTGTAGAATGTGATCTTTTTTAGACTTTCCTTGTTTTCCTTGTTCTTTGATTGTTTTGAGGAGTGCTAACTAGTCAGTGTTTCTCAGTTGGGATTTTATTAATATGAATTTTTTTTTATCATGATGAAACTGGGATTATGGTTTTTTAGGGGAAAGCCTATAGAGGTAAAGTGACCTTCTCATCACATCTGATCAAAGTGCACATTAGCAACACGATGTACCACTGATGATGGGAATCTTGATTACGTGGCTGAGGTGACTTGTTTTTTCTCCACTAATGAATACTGATCATTCTGCAGCTCTTACATCACATGAGACCATGGGAAACTAAGTCCAGAGGTTTATATACAGTCCCACCTATTATGAAGTTAATCTCCACCACCCCCTTTCCACACTGTGCTCTGAGAGAAGTCAGTTATGTGAAGCTCACCTTTTTGAGGGGAAAAGCAAGCTTTTACCTATAAGAATATTCAGACTTTCCAAAGTTGTGCAGGCCCTGACAGGATGTCTTAAAACCCTGTCCCTGGTCCACTAAGGACCAGCTGTGAAGCCCAGCCAAAAATGCCCCTATGAGTTTCCAAAACTACCCCTAGGGGTCAGTAATGCCCTATAGAAAACCACTGGTCTAAGATCTCAAATCCTAGTTTTTTTAAAGTGGAGTGTGAACTTAAAGCATTTGCAAAGCAATCTAAATTCAGAATCCAGTTTCATGGTTTCCTCCTTGTTTACATTTTTTTTTGCCTCTAATTCAGGTGCAATTTATTTTAGCTATTTGTCTTTGAGTTCTTTAGAACATTCAACTTTCCTTTTATATAAACTTTGTTGCTTATATTCATTTTGTATTTTAAAATTATTTTATTTTATTTAAAATAAATTATTTTAATTTATTTAATAATAAAATAATAAAAATAAATAGAAATTATTTTATTTAAAATTGATTTATTTCAGAGAGAGAAGGGGGAGGGGCAGAGAGGAAGAGAAAGAATCTCATGCAGACTCTGTGCTGAGTGCAGAGCCGCATGTGGGGCTTGATCCCAGAGATGACCTGAGCTGAAATCAAGAGTCGGTCGCTTTGGGGCTCCTGGGTGGCTCAGTGGTTTAAGCTGCTGCCTTCGGCTCGGGTCATGATCTCAGGGTCCTGGGATCGAGTCCCATGTCCGGCTCTCTGCTCTGAAGGGAGCCTGCTTCCCTCTCACTCTCTCTGCCTGCCTCTCTGCCTACTTGTGATCTCTCTCTGTCAAATAAATAAATAAAATCTTAAAAAAAAAAAAAAAAAAGAAAATTGCTTGCCTTATAAAAAAAAAAAAAAAAGAGTCGGTCGCTTAACCTACTGAGCCACCCAGATGCCCCTGTATTTTTTTGTTTGTTTGTTTGTTTTTAATTAATAAATTGACAGAGATCACAAGCAGGCAGAGAGGCAGGCAGGGGAAGGGGGGTGGGGAGCAGGCTTCCCGCTGAGTAGAGAGCCCAATACGGAACTCGATCCCAGGACCCTGAGATCATGACCTGAGCTGAAGGCAGAGGCTTAACCTGCTGAGCCACCCAGGGGCCCCAGCCCCTGTATTTTAAACTGAAGTCCAAAATTGGACCACACATCTATGGTACACGGGAGCACCAGCGCCACCCTGTGTTTATTTGAGAAAGTGCTAGTCAATACATTATGGAACCAATATAGTGTAATCATCTCACCAGTATACTGAACACCCTCACTTCTCCCAAGGGTGGTCCCTGGGACCTGAAGCATCAGCATCACTGGACAGCTAGTTAAAAATTAAGATCTTCGGCTTCACCTGAGACCTGAATGAGAAGCCTTATTTTCAAAGGATCTCCAAGCAATTAGTATATAGAATATATGAGAAGCACTATTGTACAGACTCCTTTCTAAAGCCACTAACATCAGAGAATTATATTCCCAAAATATGAATTATTTTCTCCCACTATTTTTTTTAACATTTTATTTATTTGACAGAGAGAAATCACAACTAGGCAGAGAGGCAGGCACAGAGAGAGGAGGAAGCAGGCTCCCTGTGGAGCAGAGAGCCGGATGCGGGGCTCGATCCCAGGACCCTGGGATCATGACCCTAGCCCAAGGCAGAGGCTTTAACCCAATGAGCCACCCAGGCGCCCCTCCCACTATTATAAATATAGTAAAACACTCATTATTTGTAGCAATGAATGTAAGGAATATGTATCTACAAACTCAGAGGTATAAGAAATGAAGTTTTTGGGGCGCCTGGGTGGCTCAGTGGGTTAAAGCCTCTGCCTTCGGCTCAGGTCATGATCCCAGGGTCCTGGGATCGAGCCCCGCATCGGGCTCTCTGCTCAGCAGGGAGCCTGCTTCCTCCTCTCTCTCTCTGCCTGCCTCTCTGCCTACTTGTAATTTCTGTCTGTCAAATAAATAAATAAAATCTTAAAAAAAAAAAAACTTAAAAAAAAAAGAAATGGAGTTTTTATTCTAACTGCACTAATTTAAAAGCCCCATTTTCTAAGGGGGTAGGTAGAAAATAAATCTCAATAAATTCAGGATCTCTCCTGCTGCCTTTCTCTGAGGTAAAATATTAAGTTCCTGTAATGTCTAGAAGGTTGGAGGAATGTGAGCATCTGATCTTCCACAGGAGAACCATTCTATTGGCCTTTGCTGAAATGCCAAGTCTCCTATTTGGTCCTTTGTTACAGATCTATGGGGCTTGCTGTTAGACCATCCTTCATTCTGGTCTGTCACCTCCCTTGCTACTTCATTCTGCTATTTCCATGCCATGTCAGCTGTTTCCATTCTGCTATTTCCATGTTATGTCAAGGAACTCTTTGGGCCTAAGAGTTCTCCTCTATAATGTTTACCCAGGGAACACTGATCATTCTGCAGCTCTTAACATCACATGAGACCATGGGAAACTAAGTCCAGAGGTTTATATACAGTCCCACCTATTAGACATCCGTCACAGTCATTTCTTCAGGGATCTTCCTGACTTCCAGGGTTTCTACCGGGGAAACCAAATACAGGGCCCCTTTCCATTCAGAAGGTGGGGCCTCTTCATGGGGATTCACCACGTCTCAGAGCTCTCCCTCCTCACAACTCAAAGCACAAAGGTTCTAGATTTTTGAAACTCAAAGGCCCTTTTCTTTTATAACATCCCTTAGGCCTGTGTTCTAGATGTCTGAATAGAGAAGGACCATGGGTCACAGAAACGTAGGGAGAAAAGTTAGTATTTTAAAATATCATGCCACATGAATAATAGGATATGTATCCTTCAAATTTGTATATAGGATTTATAAATCCTATAAGGATTTCTATCCCATTATTATATTATTGTAGTGTGCTCAATATGACTGGGGGCACACAATCAATGATATTAAGTGTTCCCATTGAACCAGAGGCTGGAAGTATGAGACAGGGATCCTGTACTCAGAATATTATAATATGTGGAGACAAACTGCACAAAACAGCACAACAGCAAAGCAAAATATCAAGAGTTAAATTGGTTTAAAGGCAATAATAACTACTCTATGTGGGGCTTTTAGTGGCAAGTTATAACACCTTTAAATCAGTGTTTCCCTTTTGGGAACAAGGACCTCTAGGCAAGTCAGGACTAGAGTTGTGGGAATAGGAGGCAAAGATGTCCCCAAGTGAATAACTAAGCAATGATGGTAGGTAGGGGCTGCTCACATTTCCATCCCTTGGTTCCTAAACCCATGATGCTTGATTTAGGTGTGTGCCCTGGCAGATGGCATCATGTCATTACAGGGTTATATCTCCAAGCTGACACCTCAGCTATCCCTTCAGAAGAGCATCTCATCATACTCCCACGCTTCTCATCTCTCCATATCAAATTTAAACTGGCTCAAGCACTCACATGCCATTTATGTAGGAAGTTCAACATCACTCTATTGGTGGTGCAGCATGTGACAGGTCTAGCAGGTTCCCTGCCCTGTGGCCACTACCACACCTCCTTTGCTGTAAAATGGACCCTTCGGTTGCCATCACCATGGGAAAAACATGCTCCAGGCAGCCATTGCCCTTCTAGCCTAGATCCAATCATGTGACACATGGAGCAGGGTCATCCCAGGTGTCTCATAGCCTGAAACAGAGTGACCTTAGCTGATCTGCATGAGCAAGAAATAAGTGCTTATTGTAGGCTACTGAGATTTTGTGGCTGTTTGTTATGTAGCATTTTTGTGGCAATAACTGATTGGCACACATTTATATCTTTACCTCCAAAATTTCTTAGTTTATCTTGTTCTTTTTTCTAACTTCTTAAGTGGAATAATTACTTATTAATACTATTTTTAAACCTCAAAAGTGCATTTAAAAATTAGGTTTTCCTGACAATACAAACAAATGAAAAGATATTCCATGTTCATGGATTAGATATGCAAATATTGTTAAAATGTCCATGCTACCCAAAACAATTCGTAGATTTAATGGAATCTCTATCAAAATACCAACAGATTTTACCCAGAACTGGAATAAATAATCCTAAAATGTGTATGGAACCACAAAAGACTCTAAATAGTCAAAGCAATCTTGAAAAAGGACAAAACTTAAGGTATTATAATCCCAGATTTCAAGTTATACCACAGCGTGGTACTGGTACAACAACAGACACATAGACCTATAGAAGAGAATAAAGAATCCAGAAATAAACCCATGATTATATGGTCAATTAATCTGTGACAAAGGAGGAAAAATATGCAATGGGAAAAAGTCTCTTCAATAAAGGTGCTAGGAAAAAAATAAAAAATAAATAAAGGTGTTGGGGAAACTGGACAGCTAAATGCAGAAGAATGAAACTGTACCACTTTCTTACACCATACACAAAAATAAACCCAAAATGAATTAAGGACCTAAGCATGAGACCTGAAACCATAAACATCCTAGAAGAAAGCACAGGCAGTAATTTCTCCAATGTTGGTCATAGCAATATTTTTCTAGATAGTCTCCTGACGCAAGGAAACAAAAGCAAAAATAAACTATTGGAACTACATCAAAATAAAAACTTCTGCACAGCAAAGGAAACAGTCAACAAAAATAAAAGATAACCCACTGTATGAGAGAAGATACTTGTAAATGACATATCTGATAAAGGGTTAGTATCCAAAATATATAAAGAATGGATACAAATCAACACACATAAAACAAAATAATCCAATTTTAAAATGGGGAGAAGACATGAATGGACATTTTCCCAAAGACATACAGATGGCCAACAACCACATGAAAAGATGCTCAGCACCACTAATCATCAGGGAAATGCAAATCAAAACCACAGTAAGATATCACCTCACGGGGCTCCTGGGTGGCTGAGTGGGTTAAAACTTCTGCCTTTGGCTCAGGTCATGATCCCAGGGTCTTGGGATCAAGCCCCACATCGGGCTCTCTGCTCAGCAAGGAGCCCGCTTCCTCCTCTCTCTCTGCCTGCTTCTCTGCTTACTTGTGATCTCTGCCAAATAAATAAATAAAATCTTAAAAAAAAAAGTATCACCCCACACCTGTCAGAATTGTTAAAATCAACAACACAAACAACAGGTGTTAGTGAGGATGTGGAGAAAGGGGAACGAACCCTCTTGCACTGTTGGTGGCAATGCAAACTGGCGCAGCCACTGTGGAAGACAGTATGGAGGTTCCTCAAAAAGTTAAAAATAGAATTACTTTATGGTCCAGTAATTGCACTACTGGGTATTTACCAAAAGTATATGAAAACACTAATTTGTATGGAAAGATGTATGCACCCCTTGTTTACTGCAGCATTATTTACAATAGCCAAATTATAGAAGCAGCCCAAGTGTCCATTGATAGATGAACAGATAAAGAAGACATGGTATGTATACACAATGCAAGCTATAAAAAGAATGAAATCTTGCCATTTGCAACAACATGGATAGAGCTAGAGGGTATAATGCTAAGTGAAATTGGTCAGACAAAGACAAATACCATATGATTTCACTCATATGTGGAATTTAAAAAGCAAATGAACAAAGAAGAGAAAAACCAGAAAACAAACTCTTAACCATAGAGAACAAACAGATGGTTACCAGAGGGGAGATGGGCGGGAGATGGGTGAAACAGATGAAGGGCATTAGAGTACACTTATATGAGCACTGAGTAATGTACAGAGGTGTTCAATCACTGCATTGTACACATGAAGCTAATATAACACCATATGTTAACTGGAATTAAATAAAAATAAAGAGGTAATTAAGTTAAAATGAAAAATAAATTTAAAAAATAAAAATACTAGCGTTTCCTCAGAACTGTTGTAGTCACACAGCACAGCTTTTACTATGTACATACTCACTGTTATTCTTATATACATATTTTTTGAAATTTCAATGTTGATTTCCTCTTAAACTCTAGAAGATCAACCTTATTTTGCTATCCTTTTGATGCTAATTGTAGTTTACCGCATTGTGGCTAGTGAATGAGAACTGTATCACTTCTTCCTCAGGAAGTTTACTATAATTTTCTTTGTGAACAAGCATAGGCTTGATCCTTGCTGCTGTTCCTTGGACAAAAACAGTATGTATCATCTGTTCGGGTATTTACTAAGTTCTACTTACAACTGCTATAGGTCAAGCTGAGAATTTAATTCAAATCCTCCACAACCAGTGCTATCCCCTCCCCCTCCCTCTTCTCCTTCCTCTTTTTCTTTTTCCCCTTCCCCATCTTCCTCTTCTTGTTTGTCTACTTGGTGCATTGAATTCTAAGAAACATTTATTAAAATCCCTTAAGAAAATTGTAGCTTTACAAAAATCTCTTTATTTTTGAAAAGTTTTCTCCTTCCATAGTTTGCTACTATAGTGTTTGATACATAAAGGTTTAAAACAGATCTTCATTTCTTGGGCTTTTATCATACAGAATACCCTTTCTTTTTCTGTGTATAATATTGTTGATCTTAAATTCCATTATACATGACATTAATATTGCCACCTCTGCTTTCATTTTGTTTGCGTCTAGTTGAAATTTTTGCTCTTCTTCTTTCTCCTTTAAAATTTTTTCTGCTTGGGGGAGTTTGGGTAGCTCAGTTGGTTAAGCATCTGCCTTTGGCTCAGATTATGATCTCGGGGTCCTAGGATTGAGTCCTGAGTCCCACATCAGGCTCTCTGCTCAGTGGGGAGTCTGCTTCTCCCTCTTACTCTCCCTCAGTTCTCTCCCTCTCTCAAATAAATAAATAAAATTTTAAAAAATAATTTTTTTTGACCTTATTTATTTGTTTATTTGAGAGAGAGAGAGCATGAGAGGGTAGAAGGGCAGAGGGAGAAGCAGACTCCCCATGGAGCTGGGAGCCTGATGTGGGACTCAATCCAGGGACTCCAGGATCATGACCTGAGCCGAAGACAGTCGCTTAACCAACTGAGCCACCCAGGCGCCCTCTACCTTATTATCTTAAGCTAGTCAATCAACGTACATAGAAAATAGTGAATAGTTTCCCTCTCTCCAATAACAGCTACCTTGAAGAAATTTACGTTAAAAATGTGGTGTATACCGGGACGCCTGGGTGGCTCAGTTGGTTAAGCGGCTGCCTTCGGCTCAGGTCATGATCCCAGTGTCCTGGGATCCAGTCCCATATCAGGTTCCTTGCTCAGCAGGGAGCCTGCTTCTCCCTCTGCCTTTGCCTGCCACTCTGTCTGCCTGTGCTCGCTCTCTCCCTGACAAATAAATAAATAAATAAAATCTTTAAAAAAAATGTGGTGTATACCTATCCTTCAACACCATTCTCTAAGTTTATAAGTAAGTATTACTATGTTATGGTAGGCTGAATAATGGCTCCCAAAATATCCAGGTCCTAATTTCTGAAGCCAGTGAATGTTACCTTCTATGAAAAAATAGTCCTTGTATATGTGGTTAACTTGGGGATTTTGAGATGAAGAGGTTATCCTGGATTAACTGGGTGGGTCCTAAATACAAACTTAAGTGTCCCTGCAAGAAAGAGATGGTGGGACATCTGACACAGAAGAGGAAAAGGCAATCTGACAATGCCAGTAGAGATGGAAGGGATGTGGCCACAAGCCAAGGAATACTGGCAGCCACCAGAAGCTGGAAAAGACAAGGAATAGATTTTTCTCTAACGACTCTGGAGAGAACAGGAAAATTAAAGGTATTTATAATGCTCTCTGATACATCTTTAGACACATAATGGTTAAAGAGCGCTCTGTAAGTCTCAAGGTACACATATAGTGCCAACACTCCTATCTCTCCAAATCAAATTTGAGTTGGCTCAAACACCCAGATGCCATTTAGGTCAGAAATTCAGAATCACTCTCTTGGGCTATTCCCACTGACCCTAAATTTATTTTCTTTGATGAAGTATGTGTACTTTCTGTATCACAGTCATCTGGAGTTATTGTGAAAAACAGACTCCCATCTGACTGATGGTATCCATCAATCAGAATCTCTGGAAGAGGGGTTCAGCATGCCCCAGTGCATTCTTGTGCACACTTAACACTTCTTAGTCTGAAATTTCCACATGACTGCTAGACCAACATTCTCTGATAGAATTTTCTGCAATGATAGAAGTGTTTTACACATGTACTATGTAGTCACGGGCCACATGTGGTTACTGAGCTTTTAAAATGTGACTTGTGTGATTGAAGAACTGAATTTCTTTTTTTTTTTTTAAAGAGTTTATTTATTTGACAGAGAGATCACAAGTAGGCAGAGAGGCAGGCAGAGAGAGAGGAGGAAGCAGGCTCCCTGCAGAGCAGAGAGCCCGATGCGGGGCTCGATCCCAGGACCCTGAGATCATGACCTGAGCCGAAGGCAGCGGCTTAATCCACTGAGCCACCCAGGTGCCCCTGAAGAACTGAATTTCTAATTTAATTGAATTTAAATAGTCACAGGAGCATATTGGACAGCACAGTGGCCATTGCTGCTGTGAACACTAGTGTACATATGGCCCTTCTTTCCACTACATCTGTATCTTTGGGGTAATACCCAGTAGTGCAATTGCAGGGTCATAGGGTAGCTCTATTTTTAATTTAAGGAATCTCCACACTGTTTTCCAAAATGGCTGCACCAACTTGGATTCCCAACAACACCTTCTAATCAGCATGGAAGAAATGTGAAGTTTCAACTCCTGCTTGAAGTAAGGGTAAGTGGCTACGCATAAGGCAGTCATCATTATATGGTTATCATTCATTTCCCTAGCTTTTTCCACAATCAACTGAGGTGGGTGGCCAGTGCAATTGTACACAGAATGCAGAAAATTCCAAATAAGTCCAAGCAAAAGAAAAACCCAGATTTAAGTAGGTTAGGGTCAGGGAACAAATTAGAATGCAAATATGCAGACCAAAGGTTCCTATTCAGGCACTAAAGCTTGAATCATAGCTTCCTGATTGATGGCCAAAGTGTAAAGGGAAACACATTCAGTTACATAATCTACTTGTCTGTATGGAAGACATATTCAGTTATTCAAGGGTAGCTAAGCATTTCATGACACTTGGCTCTAAAAGAAAATTCTCTCATGGGATTTTCCACGGGAAACATAAAATGACCAAATGCACAGTAGCTCTACAGTAAATGCACTAGTGGGTTCTGTGGAGCAGTCTCTTCTAGAATCCCCTAATGTATGCCAAAGACACAATATTCAAAAGACAAGTCAGTAAACTACTCCTGCAAGAGGGCGAGAAAGGGCTCTGTGTGTATGAGCTTAGGATAATATGATCAGGTATATAGTTTTCTGAGGGACCAGGTAATATTCTGTGGTTGAGTAATGGCAAATTCATACTGTTTAGAATTCAGTAATCCAATTAGCAGATGGTAGGTGGCTAACAGCCCTTTGTGAAGAATGAGTCATGCCATCGAGATTCTCACCTAGATAGAAACATTTCTCTCTACACCGTGGTGAACAGAGGGAGAACCTGGAGGGAATCCAGAATTTTCCTTTAAAAACAACTCTTCAGGGGCACCTGGGTGGCTCAGTGGGTTAAGCCTCTGCCTTCGGCTTAGGTCATGATCTCGGGGTCCTGGGATCGAGCCCCACATCCGGCTCTGCTCAGCAGGGAGCCTGCTTCCTCCTCTCTCTCTGCCTGCTTCTCTGCCTACTTGTGATCTGTCTGTCAAATAAATAAATAATATCTTAAAAAAAAATAAAAAAAGGGGCGCCTGGGTGGCTCAGTGGGTTAAGCTGCTGCCTTCGGCTCAGGTCATGATCTCAGGGTCCTGGGATCGAGTCCCGCATCGGGCTCTCTGCTCAACAGGGCCTGCTTCCTTCTCTCTCTCTCTGCCTGCCTCTCTGCCTACTTGTGATCTCTTTCTGTCAAGTAAATAAAATCTTAAAAAAAAATAAAAATAAAAATAAAAAATAAAAACAACTCTTCAAAAATAAGAAAAATTAGGGGCACCTGGGTGGTTTAGTCAGTTAAGTGTCTCACTCTTGATTTCAGGTCAGGTCATGATCTCAGGATCGTGAGATTGAGCCCTGCGTGGGGCTCCTCACTCAGCAGGGAGTCTGCTTGTCCCTATCTCTCTGCTCCTCCTTGCTCTCTCTCTCTCAAAGAAATAAATTAAAAAAAATAAGAAAATGGGGATGCCTGGGTGGCTCAGTTGGTTAAGCAGTTGCCTTCGGCTCAGGTCATGATCCCAGCGTCCTGGGATCAAGCCCACATCGGGCTCCTTGCTTGGCAGGGAGGCTGCTTCTCCCTCTGCCTCTGCCTGCCACTCTGTCTGCCTGTGCTCGCTCTCGCTCCTCTTTCTCTGACAAATAAATAAATAAAATCTTTTAAAAAAAGATAAGAAAATGAGTAAGTGTTCAAGTCCATAAAGTTCTATCTGACAGAGCAGAAGGTCTGCAAACTCACATACAAGTCTGGTTTTTTTGTGTTTTCTTTGTTTTATTTTTACAAAGTTAACTAGGTAACTAATACATTAACTAACATGTTAGTTACCAATATGTAGAGATCAATAGATTTCAAATCTGACAACCCTGGATGCTGGTCCCACCACTTGGCAACAATCTGCTGGGATGTGTATAGAGCATTTAGGTGTTTGAATGCCCTGTTGGAAAATGAAGATTTGAACTAAAAAATTTTCACAGAAGAAATATCAGTTGTTCACTAAAAAGTTTTCAAAGAAGGAATTATCAGTTGTTCACTTTGGCTATAGAAAAAGTCTGCATAACGCTCCCATGAAATGTATGGCTTTTAGCAAAGTGACTGGCCAGTAAATCTGCCTGAAAGAATTACTTGCAAAACATATCTTTTTTTTTTTAAGATTTTATTTATTTATTTTTTTTGACAGAGAGAGAAAGAATGAGAGAGGGAATACAAGCAGAGGGAGTGGCAGAGGGATATGCAGGCTTCTCACTGAGCAGGGAGCCTGATGCCAGGCTTGATCCCAGGACTCTGGGATCCTGACCTGAGCTGAAGGCAGATGCTTAACCACTGAGCCACCCAGGTATGCCAAAACATACCTTTATTTTTTTTAAAGGTTCAGGGATTTTTTTTTTTAAGATTTTATTTATTTGACAGAGAGACCACAAGTAGACAGAGAGACAGGCAGAGAGAGGAGGACGCAGGCTCCTCACTGAGCAGAGAGCCTGAAGTGGGGCTTGATCCCAAGACCCTGGGATCATGACCTGAGCCGAAGGCATAGGCTTTAACCCACTGAGCCACCCAGGCGCCCCAAAACATACCTTTAAATAAAGAAATGAATCTGGTATTTAGTTATTGGATTTAAGCCAATTAAACTTGAGAAAGAAATAATTATTTTAATTTTAGAACAGGTGATCTTTATCCACTCTTTCAGCCAATGATAAAACACAGAAAGAACTGCACATTAAACTTCATTATAATAAAATATCAGCATTAAAGAAGATTATCGACTTTTTATCTCTAAAGCAAGCTAGCATATGTCAAAATAATCCAAAAGTGGTTTCAAGTAATTTAGATACAGATTAAAAACAAAGAGGGCCACAACTTGCTTCTTTTATGCTACTTGAAATACATTCTGATCTGTCTGGACACAAATTCTAGTGATCCAGGCTCTCAAGAAATACAGAAGTCCTGGTTTTCTAAGAACTAGGAATCTATATTGAACTCATGGAATTTAATTGGAAACTAGTTCTTGTCCACAGAGTAAAGCCTGAGAAATCACTGGAAGCTGCAAACATTCTTTTATTTGCTTTTTCTAATTATAAATGTATATTGTCAAAATTCGGAAAACAAAGAAGAATTTAGATTATTTTTGCCCCAACTTTTTATTTTGAAAAATTTCAAACCAACAAAATACAGATATGCAGGCCAACGGTGCGGCCAGTTACTAATTCTGAGCCACATTTTACGTGGAGCTCCTTGGCAGTCAGAGTGAAAGGAAAAAACTGCCAGTTATATAATTCACATTGCCTATAAGGAGAAAACATATCAGTTACTCAACAGTAGCCAAGTGTTTCATGACATTTGGCCTGAGAAAAAATTCTCTTGTGTTCATTTAATAAGGACTATGAAGCAGTATCACACACAACAGCCCTACTGTAAGTGCACTGATAAGTTCTGGAAACCATGGTCATCTAGAATCCCTCAATGTTAGCAGAAGGTGCCTGGTATGGTTGAACCCTGGCCCCAGCAGTTATTGTGTGACCTTGGGTAAAGTACTTAAACTTTCTATGCCTGATTTATAAAAGTATTGAGATTAAACCATACCTCAAAGGGTTGTTATGAGGCTTAAATGAGTTACTGCCTATTATGTACCTGAAACAGGACCTGACACATAGTAAACATCATCATTATTATAGTAAATGTTAAAAATGAAGATGTGCACATGATAAAATAGTACAGAGCAAGGGCACTTTAAGGGCCCAAGGAAAGGAGGATGTCTGAGCCGGGTCCAAATCTTAAGTCTATTACTTAACTGTTGTTAGTATGACCTTGACCAGATTACTTCAACTTTGTGTTCTCACCTGCTAAAACGGAGATTAAATGTCAGCTGTTGATACAATAAGCTGATGTCTGCAAAATTAAATGAGATAATATCTGAGAATTAGATGAGCAAATGTAATGGAATGTGGTATGTATAACAAATAGATGTTTCCTCTTGGAGCTGGTAGAATAAATAAATTCCTCTTGCATCCAATTTGTACATATGTCCATTTTCCCCAGTTCAACAGTGTACTTAGTTTAGAAGTAGATCTACATAAATAATCTTCCAGATCACAACAAAACTACCTAGAAGGAATGTTAAATGATTGGCACTTAGTACAACTCTCATTTTTAAATTATCAGGGGGAAATGTCATTGGTATAGTTATGTCCATTTTTGAAGCACATTGTGCCTACCTGAGAGAGTAGGTAAATATCTTGGTTTCCATTGGACAAGATTGATTGCTCCCTTATCTGTATCACTTTATACATCCCTTATTTCACTTCATACAAATTTCTACTATAGCATGTAGTATACTGTATTACAGTTAATAGTTCATTCTATTTGTACCTTGCTTTGCTTAAAAAAGAACTATGGCAATGAGTTACATGCTTATGTGTTTATCTCCCTTCCTAAATTGTGAGCTTCTCAGATAAATATGTCAGATCCACAGTATGTGGACAGAAGCTGGCATATAATATACTAACTCTCAATGTTTGGTGAAATAACCTGAGTAGGATTTGAAGTGTGCTGTTATAAGCAAATGAGCCTAATAGAAAGTTGGGATTACCTAGGAATTTATGTGCAAATCATAGATTCAGCCTGATCTCTCCTTGGGTACATGAGAAAAACCAAAGCCTGGAAGAGTTAAAGTGATTTTCCCAAAGTTACCTAGCTAGTTAATTGCCAGAACCAAGACTAGAGTTTCAAACCTCCATCAACCATTCCAGAGTCCAATCCACTATATTGACCTGCCTTTCAGACCCCACTAATTGGATGCCTACATCCACTACCTCACTAAAGCCATTATTATTGATCACCAATCACTTTTGTGTTCTTAAATTCAGTCAGTGCTTTTCAGCCCTTGATATACTTGGCCTACTTGTGATCTCTGACTCTGCTGAACCCCGTCTCCATCTTAGAATTCTTTCCAACCTTGGCTTTTGAGGCATTATGGCCCTGAGGTATTATGCAAGATCCTCAGACTTTTTTGTGGGCTCCTGTTCATCTGCCGCTGCCTTTTAGAGCTAGGGCTTCCTGGGACACTATCCTTGATCTTCTTATTTCTTCTATATTTTCTCCCTGATTGATCTTATCCATACGTAGTACTTAAATTACTAATTAAAAGTTAATGTCCTCTAAATCTATTTTATTTTGACTCAACTACTCTCCTCATTCATAGATCTGTGTAATTCAACTGCTTATTGGATATTTCCCTCTGGATATGGAGGTTCCCTCCATCAAGTCACAGTCACAATGCTCAGTCTTTGAGAGAGCCTGAGAACCTACCTGCATGCTTCTCTTTCAAATAAAGGAGAAGGTGGCAGAAGGCCAGCTATCATCTTTACTATTGACTGTATCAGTTTCCTACTGCTATTTTATAACAAATATCACAAACTTAGTAAACAACACAAATTTATTACCTCACAATCCTGGAGACTAGAAATCCTAAAATCAGGGTATTGGCAGAGCTGCATTATCTCTGGTGACTTTAAGGAAGACTCCATTTCCTTGCCTTTTCCAGCTTCCAGGTGTCTGCATTCCTCTGTTCCATCTTCAAGGCCAGCAGTGCAGATTCTTCAAATCTCTCTGTCTCTCTGAGTTTTGTTTTCCCTGATTCAGACCATACTACTTCTAAGCCCAGCCAAATAACCTAAAATAATCTCTTCATTTTAAAATCCTTAACTTAATCCCATCTGCAAAGTCCCTTTTGCCATGTAAGGGAGGGAACGCATTCATGAGATTCTGTAGATTAGGCCATGAACATCCTTGGGGGACCATTACTCTGTATGGATGTTACCTGTGGGCAGAGAGAGTCCTAATACCAAATTATGAAATTAAATAGGTTTACTAACTTTGTGGTCCTGGACCAGGCACCCTGTTTCTGAAGAAGGAGAGAGTACCACCAAGGCAACTCCGTGAAGGCAATTTTCTTTTAAGAGAAAAGAATGGGATGGGCTATATATGTCCAGTTTCTCCTTTTAAATTCACCAATCAGGAAGTCCCTGCTTCAGGGAGTAGTGAGCTGGGGCAGGTGCAGTGAGAGGCCAGGAGTATTATATTAATGGCTATCACTCCAAATGGAAAGAAACATCATGCGCAGAGTCCGAATGGACTCCAGATTCCATTTTGAGTGACAGCCATTGATATAATACTCCTTGCCTCTCCCAGCACCGGCCCCAGTAGAGATTGTTTCCCCAATAAGCAGATTTATATTTGAACTCATCACCATCTCATTCCACAAATCTGATCATCCTCCAAGACTCTCACCACCACTATCTTGTAACTTGGTACAGAAACTGGTGGATAACCCAGACTCATCTTTCTTCCCATCTTGCTAAATGGTTCCACCATCTATTTCAGCACCCATACTGGAAACTTGTCCTACTCACTTATTCCCCACTCAGTTCTGTCAATTCTACCACCTTAACGGCGCTCACATTTATTCTTTCTCCTACATTTCCTTTGCCAATGCCTTTGTTAAGGTTCTTATCACTTCCTAACTGGAGTATAGCAATCGCCTGGTGTCCTGGTCTCAAGTCTTACTCTTCCTGTTCATTTTCACTTCCATACCTTTGCTCATGAAACATCCTTCGCCTAGAATTATGTCCTTTTTAGTTAGTCTCCAACCCCCCCACACCCTGGTACCCCAGTCTGTCCAAACATCAAGCAAAATTGCCTATCCAGCATCAGCCAGGATCAGACTTGAACCTAGATTTCTCTGACTCCAAAATCCCTGCTCTCTTCTGCTCTTGCTTGGCCAACTTCTCCTATAATAAGAATATTTTAAAGTCTAATGAGCTTTATACCCTACAAAGTAAGTATGCATACATTATTTCCTCTTAGCCTCACAATTCTGCCGGCAGGCAGGATGGGTACTGTCAGCCCCATTTATAAAATAAGTTAACGGGAATTCAAGGATCGGTCCATCCCACCCTGCTGCTCGGTTAACGAGGGTCACTCAGCAGTATTCCACGTCAACCGCGCCCTCATCCCCTTCTGGTTCCACTCCCTGTCAAACCTTCCCGCACTTCGCAGAAATACCGACGGGATCCACTTCGGTCTGGACCAGGCCACAGGTCGCGCAACCACAGGAGCCCTGGAACCTCGCGGCAGGGACCTTCCCATCTGCAGTGACGCGATCGGTGACGCCATACATTGACGTATGGTGACGTGACTTACCCGGAGCCAGGAGCCGGCAGGGCAGCCACACCCTGGGGCCCCCAACTAAGGAGGGCGACGGGTCGGGCGGGTGGGGAAACGCCGCAAAACCCGCCAGAGGGCACCTCCGACCCTAAACCCTCAGATCCCGCCGCTCCACCGCCCACCGGTTGCTAAGTGACGCCAGCGCGCAGAGGCGCGTGCGCGGCCACGGCGGTGTGCGTGAGGGCGGACGCGCGCCGCGGCGGCGGCGGCGGCGGCGGCGGCGGCGGCGGCGGCGAGGACGGCGGCGACGACGGCGGCAGAGGGGGCGGTGGCTACGAGGGGCGTGCGGAGCAGGCGGAAGAGGCGTCCTTACGGGCGGCTAGGTCGCAGAGGATCATCATTGGGGTGAGTAGCCGGGGCCTCGGAGGGGAGGTGGGGCCTGGCCGCACCTGCTGCGTGGGCCCGGGGCGCGGGAACGCGCGCCCCCACTGTACACGCGCGTGCCACTCCACGCCCCTGTGCCGCTTTTTCCGGGGGCGGGGAAGGAGCGGGGACGGGGGCTGGCGAGGGTCAGTTTCTGGGCGCGGGCGCTCCGGGAAGCGGCAGCGAGGGGCCGGTGAAGACAGTGTAGTTCCGGAAGGTGTAGTGGGAAGTAGGTGTCTGGGGGTGTCTTGGGTGGCTTTGCCGGGCTCCCAGACAGAGGAGTCGGAATCTGGAGAAGCCCAGGTTCCCAGAGCAGTCTCGCAGCCTGCCTGAGACAGGGTTGACCGAGCGACCGAGAGGAGGCGGAGCTGGGGACTCGGGACTGGGGTTCGGAAAGTTTGGCATGCTGGGGCCTTCCTCGCCCCTGCCCTGGCTGGGCTCCGAGGAGGAGCCGGTTGTTATGGAGAGAGTTGTGAATCAGTGCCGGCATGCGGCGTCAGACACACCCACGACCCGGGGAAGGCGATCTGTCAGTACTCATAGGGGGCGGCCAACCTGTTGCCTCGAGTTTCCAACTTCTCATGTAGGTGCACGTGCCTAACGCACGCATACAACTTTGCCCTAGGCATTCTGTCACATTGCCGCTAAGGATTTTGAGGCCGGGGGCGGATATCCATCCTAAGATCTCACTTCCTCGTAGACTCAAATCAGCTGTTTCATTTCTCAGACCCCTGTTGTTTTTCTGTCATCATGAAGGCCAAGGAAGCAGGGAGGCACTGTTTTTTGTCTTCCTTAAAAGTAGTACAGACTTGCTAGTTACTAGGCAGAAAATACAGATTCTGTTCAACGTGCGGGCTAGAAAATGGTGGTGGTAGGGCAAGCCTGAGGGTAAGGTGCAGCAAATCAACGGGGACCAGTACTCTCTGTGCAATGGATCCTTGTGAGTCAGTGTGTGGCGGCTGTAGTTACCGTCCTTGGGAAAAAAAGAGTATTGGAGGTACAGAAGAAGTCAATATTTCCCGACTTTTGATTAAGGCAATGCCTAGAACTGGTACTGAGACTATGCTGAAATTTAATCGTGATCTGTGCAAGAAAATTGAAGAAATTAACTTGTGAGTTTTCGTTCAGCTCTAAAATTTTGTGGTTCCGTTTCCTAAAAGAGGATCTGTAAAGTATGCTGCCTGAGGTGCTTACATGTTGGAACCAATAATCTTGCTCTGTAGCACATAGAGTACTGGAAATTCAGTGTCTCTTGTTCTCTGGACAGTACCCGTTTTTAGGACAGGTATCATGTCATTTTTATTCATGGCTATCTCTTAAGCATCTACAGAAGTTTGCCGCAGTGTAGGCACACAATAGGTATTTTTTAATATATTGCATTGTGTTTATTAATGTACAGCAAACATTTAATTTAGTTCATCAAGTAGCTAATACATGTGCCCCCCCTACCCTATACCATGTAACATGTGGGAGGAGGGTTGTAGATATAAATGATGTAGAAGACCTGTTTTTTGGTTTTTTTTTGTTTTGAAGAGCAATCTGGCTGGGAAAACAAAGCATATGTATGTCAAATCATGAAACCAAATGAGGCAGTATGTAACCAAGTGCTGTGGGAGGAGCTATACTTTAAGTGCAGGAGAAATTTAGAAAAGTTAAGACCTGTGGTGGGCTGAGTTAGCGAACTCTTTGGAAGAGGTAAGATTTGATCCAGTCTTTGAAAGAGCTATAAAATTTGAATGAGAGGAAAGAAATCACTTGTTGAGAAGATCTTGTGACTGCGATTGATGGGGGATATATAGAGGAGACAGACCTTCAGGTCCTGTCCGGTGAATGGGGTAGGAGACCTCTGATAGGAAGATACTGGAGAGAGGAGGTTTAGTAGGCTGGGAAGGGAAAGTGTTAAGAGGAAGGCAGGCTTATCAGGATCCCACTGATAACGGGGATAAGGCCAGCTTTTTGGATGGCATGGGAGTTGTGTTAAAATAGAGTCTTAGACAAAAATATGTGTTATCCTTACTTAAACTTAGGAAATGTTATGGTTAAACCAGGATCAGGTTGTTGTATACTTCTGATTGCAGTTACTAATTTGAATAAATGCCTCGCTAATGTGAATGTATCTTATGTTTTTAGCCAGCAGTGCATGTCCCCATTTCTAAAATTTGCCTGATGTGCTTGGGCCTCTCCATTGGAAATCTGAAATGATGTACCCAAAACAATTATCCAGCCACTCTCAGTGACACAGTTTTGCTTGGGATTATCTCTTACAGTGGTCTGTGAGGATTGTAGTTACTGCTGATCCTGTAATATATACAAAGAATGTTTGCTGGGAAAGGAGTCTATTTGAAGAGGGATGCTAAAAAATATTGACAGAAAGATTTGAGAAAATTAAAAATGTTGCTGCTGAATGTTGAACCTTTAGTCTTTATAATATCTTTTGTTGTTATGTGGAAATTCTTTTGAATGGTGCATAAACCTGAAGTTGAATTGCTAACCTACCCTGTGTAAAGTTGCAGCACCAAATGTTGCATTATTTAACAACTCAGCAAATATTTATTGGGTGCTGGCTATGGCTAGATACTGTGGTGGGTGCTGGGAACACAAACAACAAGACACAGTCTACCCTCTGAGATACTAAGTGTTCGTCAGACTAAACTAACCCCTAAATGTGGTGTGTTATAATAGTTAATCACTTTGGAATAAGTAAAATGCTGAGGGTATTGATGACTTTGGCTGGGGAAAAATTGATAGAATCAGGGAAAGCTTTAAAGAGAAGAGGATAGAACTTATTAGCCCTGCAAGTTAAGTAGAAATTTTCACACGTAAAAAAGAAAACAGGCATTCCAAACAGAGGGGAGAGCATAAGCAAAGTTGCCAAAGATTAAAAATAATAGGATTTTCAGAAAACCTTGAGTTGTTTCTTGATGAGACAAGAAAGGTATATTTGGAGCCAAATTATGAAGGGGTTTTCCATTCCATTCTAAAAAGCCTAGACTTTCTTCCCTCCAATGTCACCGCCATGTTGGTGATGGAGGGCCTTGGAAAATGGACTAATCAGATTACAAAGTTAACTTGCAGTTCCTGTGCAGAATTGCATTAGTTTGGAGAGCCAGGGAGACCAGTTAGAATGTAGATAAAAGATGCTGGGAGCATGAAGAGGGAGAGTGGGAATGGGTGGACTAAAGAGGTATCTTAGACGTTAAAATCTTTTTTTTTTTTTAACGATTTTATTTATTTATTTGACAAAACAGTGATCACAAGTAGGCAGAGAGGCAGGCAGAGAGGGAGAGAGGAGGAAGCAGGCTCGCCGCTGAACAGAGAGCCTGATGCGGGGCTCCATCCCAGGACCCTGAGATCATGACCTGAGCTGAAGGCAGAGGCTTTAACCCACTGAGCCACCCAGGCACCCCTTGATGTTAAAATCTTTATTTTTTTATTTTTTATTTTTTTAAAGATTTATTTATTTACTTATTTATTTGACAGACAGAGATCACAAGTAGGCAGAGAGGCAGGCAGAGAGAGAGATTGGAGGAAGAAGGCTCCCTGCTGAGCAGAGAGCCCCATGCGGGGCTTGATCCCAGGACCCTGACATCATGACCTGAGCTGAAGGCAGAGGCTTTAACCCACTGAGCCACCCAGGCACCCCAGATGTTAAAATCTTTAAATGTTATGACCAGCTAGATGTGAGAGAGTGAGATGTTAAAGGTGTGTATGGCTTGAAAACTGGTGATTATTAGGACGTTAAATTAGAAAACACGGGAGGAAGAACAGATATGCAATGGAGAGAGGAAATGATGGCATGTTAATTAGCAGGTCCCTGTGTAGAGTTTAGAGAGCCAGTAGTGATTGGGATTTCTACTCCAGAGTTGATGAGACAGTTTAGGAATAATTGTGACAATCTCCAAGGCTGAGGAAATAGTACTTTTCTAGGAGTGAGTATAGTAGTTAACTCTGTGGACTTTGGAGTCCAGAAAACCTGAGGTCAGATCTGTTTCACTTATTGGTTGGATTGGGCAACTGTGGGCAGGTTATTTAACATCTCTAAGCCTTAATTTCTTCCAAAAAGTGGGATTAATAATACTTTAAAGAATCATTGTGGAGATTAAATAAGATAGTATATGCACAATGATTGGCACAGTACCTACCTTATAAATGCTTAATAAATGATAGCTGTTGCTATTAGTAGTGGTAGTTATAGTTAGCATTGCAGAGGTAGTAGAAGAAGATATAACCACCCAAAAATTAGAGAATGAGAACTTAAAGTACAAGGAATGGAACTTCTGGACATCAACACTTAGATCAAACTTCGATTGGTCCTCAGACTTCAGCTTGTGTGAGAAATACATGAGGCCTTGATAAAACACAGATTACTGGACCCCACGCCCATAGTTCCTGATTGAGTAGATCTGAGTGGGGTGGAGAATTTGCATTTTTAACACATTCTCAGGTAATCCTGATGCTGGTATTCCCACGACCGCACTTTGAGAACAACTGACTTGAAGACTGATGAAAGGAGAGAAATCAGCATTGAGACTAACAAAGAGATTGAGGTGAATGGAGAATCAGGAGAGAGTTCAGAGAAGGTTAGGGAGGTAGCAGTCTGAAGACTCTGTAGATCCACCAGTGTTCTTTCCAGTTCCATAGGCCTCATCACATTCTTATTTCTGTCTTCCCCAGAATTTGGCACAATGCTTGGCACATAGCATTGCTCGAATGAACCTTGGAAGCCCCAAGTATGTGAGCACACATACTTCACACACAGATTTCATTCATCCTCTTATATCTATGCTGAGTCATAGAGAAGATACCATTTCTAATTTTACACACACACACACACACACACACACACACACGAAATTACAGAAAATTTCTTTCAAATACTGATGCATTAGCTAGGTGCTGTGATTTCGTGTTAGATGTTCTAACCCCACCCCCGTCATTTTTAATGTCACAGTCCAGTTTGCAAAATACCTGTCAATAACAAGTGTCAAGATTACAGTCTGTGTCTTTTATGAGGCACTTTGCGGGTTTATATGATAAGGAAATAGTATACTCCCTGTACCTTGGAAGTTTACGATAGGTTGGTCAAAAGAAAGGAGCAGGAGTAGATATGATCACAGAAATGTGGATCAAGAGGAACTTGAATATGAAGATTCATATTTTGTTTGCTGATAAATTTTGGATCTTATATGTCTCACATACTGAGGACTTTTGGCATATGGAGCAAATGTTAATTCTCGTCCCTGACAGGAATTCGTAAGAGAGTTCCATGGTATAAGAAAATCAAACACTAGTTGTGCAAATAGTAAAAGCAATAGTACAAGCACATATTAAAGAGATTTCAGGAGGTAAGTTGTAGTTTAATGATGAGCTAGTTAGCTATTCACCAGGCTTTCTGGGCTCTTGGTCTCTCTCATTTATAATAGTCAACATTTGTTAAGTAATTACCATGTGCCAGAAACTGTAAAGTTCTGGCCACAGAGAACTAATTGCTCTGAGCATCTATCTAACCCTGGCTTTAGTTGTGTAAATGAGTGTGAATCAGTGTGCATACATGTTGTCAGGGGAAGATCTGATACCTGCATTTTATAATCTTAAAAATATATTGATATGAGCAGACCTCAAGGACTTGAACTTAAATTCATTCAGCCTTATGTATGCAAGGAACCATGAAAAAAATATTAAAATAAAAATGTTTGAAGATTTATTTATTTGAGAGAGCAAAAGAGAGCATGAGCAGGAGGGCCAGAAGGAGAGAGAGAGAGCGAAAAAGAGAGAGAAAGAGAGAGAGAAACTCAAGCAGACTGCTGAGTACGGAGCCTGGCATGGAGCCCTATCCCAGGACCCTGAGATCACGACCTGAGCCAAAACCAAGAGTGGGTTGTTAACCGACTGTGCTATCCAGGCACCCCAATAAACAAGAAGTTTTAAGCAATCAAAGAATATATACTTTGGTAGAAGAGAGAAAAATGTATTTATAGTACTACATAGAATACGATAAATGCTATATAAAGATTGGTCACAGAGTAGATTCTCCAGTGCTTGTTGAGTGCTTGAGTGTTAAGTTTCGATATCAGTTCATACATGAATGTTCCAGAAATTATAATGTCACAAATCCATATTAATTTCTTGCGCTGCCTTTTGCATCTTTATGGGATACCAAAAAATATCTGGCAGTCTGTGTCCTTGTTTTTTTTGGTTTGGGAAGTGTACTTATAGTACATGAAAGCTGAAAGGTTATTAACAACTAGCTATTGTTTGTCAAGTCACCGTATTATGCTAGGCTCTTTCTATAGGTCATTTAATCCTTATAATAACAGTTTTGTAAGTTGAGTGTTATCTCCATTTTACTAATAAAGCAACTGAGACACAAAATGGGGAGAAAAGTTTGCCTGCCGTTTGTGGCTAGTATAATGGGACAAGGCTTCAGCCCCAGGCCTGGACTCTAGAGCCAGTGCTCTTTGTGTCACCTACTGGTGTCAGCATGGGGCCCTAGCATGCAAATGTCCAGATGGAGAAATCCCATCTTGTTTCTGCTGATTTGGGGAACTTCATTGGAGGAAGTTAGAATTTTAATAATTGCCTGAGTGACTGAAGACAATTTAATAATATTTTTGGGTTAGAGGGGAAAAGGAGTTATCTAAAAGACCTAATGCCATCTTTTGTGAAGACCATTTGACCATTTATTTATTTTTTAGCTGACTGACAAGAGATTTTACATAAACATCAGATTTTCTACTTTTCTATATATAGGTGCAAAAGTCTTCAATAGGAAGAACTGTACTTTTCCAAGCTAATGACATTTAAAGTAAATTCAGAACTCCTTTTTATCACTTAGTGAAAAATATCTTGCTCATCATCCTAAACAGTGTATATTTCTCTCCCTCCTCTCTACACCACTTATTCCTTCTACCCACCCACGTGTTCGTTTTTTAATCTATTTGCAGGTTAAATAGTTATCTGTATATTTTATTTGACCCTTTTGGGTCCTAGTTTTTAATAGTCCTGAAATTACAACTGTAAGCATCTTTGTAAAGCAGACTGAATTCTGGCTAATTTCCACAATTAATACTTTTATAAAATATATTTATACAAATGGATAAATACTAAACCCAGTATTATCTATTGCTATGTAACAAATTACCCCCTCTCCAAATTAGCAGCCTAAAACAGCAAACTTTTTTTTTTTTTTTAAAGAAAGAGAGAGAGAAGGTAGAGAGGGAAGGGACAGAGGGAGCAAGAGAATTTTAAGCAGGTCTGTACCCAGCTCAAAGCCGGACGGGGAGTTCTATTTCACAACCCTGAGATCATGACCTGAACTGAAATCAAGAGCTGGAGGCCCAACTAACTGAGAAACCCAGGAGCCCCTCAAAATTTCTTATCTAATGATTTCTATGGGTTGGGAATTCATTTGCAGCTTAGTTGGATGGTTTTGGCTCAGAGTATCTGATGAATTGCCCTCCTCTGTTGACCAGGACTGCCATAGTCCTCTATAGGCTTGTTGGGCCTGGCTCAATGCCATGGCTATTGGCGTAAGCCTTAGGTCTTTTATTGGACTGTTTGAGTATCCTCACAACATGTCAGCTGGCTTCACCCAGAGCAAGTGATGCAAGAGGAAAGAGGATACCACATGCCTTATATGGCCTGTTTTGAAAACACACACTGCCCCTTCTGCTCTGTTCCATTTTTTACAAACAAGTCATTAAAACCAGCCCACACTCAAAGGAAGGAAATTAGGCTCCACTTTTTTGGGGGGAGGGGGCGGGTCAAAGAATTTGTAGGTATATTTTAAAACACCGTAGATCCTTTGTCATATGAAGCTATTTCCCCAGCTGAAATTGTCTCTGTTTTTTTTTAAAGATTTTATTTATTTATTTATTTATTTGACAGAGAGCGAGAGAGTGTGCAAGAGTGGAGTGAGGGGCAGAAGGAGAGGGAGAAGCAGACTCCCTGCTGAGCAGCTACCCCCCCCCCCATGTGTGGCTTCAACCCAGTACCCTGATAACATGATCTGCGACAAAGGCAGATGCTTTACTGATTGAGCCACCCAAGTGCCCTTGATTGTCTCTATTGTCACCATGTAGTAATGTAGTAATTTTTCTCACTTGTGTATTAACAGTATGTTCTGGAAATGTTCTGAAGTCAAGGTAGTGTTTTTAAAATCTAAAGCAAGTCTTCACAGATTATAGATTTGTTGTGATTTCTTGAAGTTTTGTATCTGTTTCATTAGCTGCAGTTCTAATACTGCTGGAAAGTTTCATTTTTATCCTATTTTATAAATTTATTTTTCTATCATTTCATTTACACTATTTAACAATTTTCATGATTAATCTTAAGTAGAACCAAACATTTCAAGGCAAATTGATTTACCTTCCAAACTTTTAAAATATTTTATTTATTTATTTGTTTATTTGACACAGAGAGAGATCACAAGTGGGCAGAGAGGCAGGCAGAGAGAGAGGGGGAAGCAGGCCCCCAACCGAGCAGAGAGCCTGATGTGGGGCTCGGCCCCAGGACCCTGAGATCATGACCTGAGCTGAAGGCAGAGGCTTAACCTACTGAGCCACCCAGGTGCCCCATACCTTCCAAACTTTTAGAAGAAAAATGCTTGCTTAACCCGTGGTGGAAGGCAGGCATTTCAGCTTCCACAGGGCACAGTGACTTTGGGTTTCATGGCTTGGATGAGGCTTTTAACTTTGTTCAAGTCCTTTGGGTACTTGAGAAATTCTTCTTGAGTAGGGTTCTTAAAGTAGCTCCATTAGATTCCGAATCTCATTCTTTTGAAAGTGTATATAGAATATAGTTGGTTTAGGCAGAGAACCTTTTTGGAACATCACAGTTAGGTCATATTTTGGCACTTTATTTATTTAGATTTTTTTTTTTAAAGATTTTATTTTTTATTTGTCAGAGAGAGAGAGGGAGAGAGGGATCACAGGCAGACAGCGTGGCAGGCAGAGTCAGAGGGAGAAGCAGGCTCCCCGCCGAGCAAGGAGCCTGATGTGGGACTCGATCCCAAGAAGCTGGGATCATGACCTGAGCCGAAGGCAGCTGCTTAACCAACTGAGCCACCAGGCGTCCCTAGATTTTTTTTTTTTAAGATTTTTATTTATTTGAGAGAGAGCATGAGCAGGGATGGAGCAGAGGGAGAGGGAGAGAGAGAATATCAAGCAGACTCTGCACCGAGCATGGAGCCTGACTTGGGGCTCAGTCTCACGACCCTGAGATCATGACCTGAGCCAAAACCAAGGGTCAGAGACTTACCCCTGTAAGTGCCACCCAGGTACCCCTGTTTCTTTAGATGTTAACCAGATCTAGATTTTACTGTCCCTACCCTAATAGGTATCAGTTACCTTACTTTTTTCTTTTTATTTTGACCGAATTTTAGACAGAAAAGAATTCTCCTATAACCTTTACAACATTCCCCCAAATGTTAGCATTTTACCATGTCTGTTTTATCCCTTCTCTGTCTGTCTCTCTCTCTCCTTCTTACACACACACACACACACACACACACACACACACACACACACACACAGTTGAAGAGTAAGCTGCAGAGCCTTATATAGCTAAACTATGGAGGCAGCCCGGGTGCCCATCAATAGGTGAATGGATAAAGATGTGGTATGTATTCAATGGAATATTATTCAGCCATAAAAAGATTGAAATCTTGCCATTTGTGTCAACATGGAGGGATCTAGAAGATACAGTGCTAGATGAAATAAGTCAATCAGAGGAAGACAAATACCATGTGATTTCACTCACATATGGAATTTAAGAGAAAAAAAGAAATGAACAATGAAAAAGAAAAGAGACAAAATACCAGACTCTTCATTACGGAGAACAAATTGATAGTTACCGGAGGAGATAGGAGGAGGGGGGAACGTGGGTGAAACAGGTAAAGGGGATTAAGATAAACTTAGCTTGATGAGCACTGAATAATATATGGAACTGTTGAATCATTAAACTGTACACCTGGAACTGATACAACTATATGTTAAGTACAGTGGAATGAAAATTTAAAATCCCAGTGCTAGGTGTGCTCACAGCTATCGGAATGTCTTTGCTTCTAGACCCTCTCAGGGCTGTGTGTGTGTGTTTGCCCCCAAACACCTCTTTATCTAGTTTTGTATATCTTCTACCTGTATTAAATCCAGGAGTTCACACTGACCCTTCCGGTTCCCGTCCTATACCACAGGATTTCTTGCAGGCTTTCTTCTAACTGTTCCTCTTTTCATGTTTGTTACTCCCTTCTCCTACAGTGAAACCTGGTCCCCCCTTTTGACCTTATATTTACTTATCTGTACATTCATGTACCTAGAAAGTAGGTTCAGAATTGCTAACCTGTGCCTTTTTGAAAATTCAGTATTTGTTTCTTAACCTTTAGCCTGAAGGCATATCGTACAGCCACTTTGCTCAAAAGTTAAATAGTTAGGTAGTCCCTTTAGTGTGAATATGTTACTCATTTGAAATAGAGCTTGGTTCTTTTGATCCTCTGTATTTTAGGTCACCCTCTTGCCTCCCCATCTTTGTTGTTTTCATTTACTGTCCTTTTTCAGCATGTGAAACATGAACTTGGTTGCAAAAGTCAAGAAGGCATTCTCAGAAAAGTGGCATCCCCATTTCTTCCATCCTTTCCACCCTTTTTCTAACCACTGTCTACAATCTATTCATTTTCTCTGCTCTATCCTTACTATGCTTCCTTTTGCACAAATGACCACATACGTGTGTATTTTCTTATCCCCCCGTTTTTTTTTTCTTACACAAAAGGTGCTATAGACATTCTTTTGCATTTTACTTTTTACACTTAACATTGTATCCTAGAAACCACTCCACATAAGTTCCTAGAACCTTTCTTGTTCTTTTTTTACAACTGCATAAAATTCCTTTGTGAGAAGGTCACCTGCTTGCTTCTATGGGGTTTCTCATATTTACCTAGTACTTCTAGAGTGCTTTCCTCTTGTTGCCTCATTCCATTCATGCTTCCCTCTACCTTTCCCATTTAAGTTAGGTTCCTTTCTTGGGCTTCCTTAGTCACACTTCCTAGCCATAGATTAATTTCTTACCAGATTGAACTTGCTTTTCTTCCCCCTCAATTCCTTGTCCTGATGAATGCTACATTGTTCATCTAAGCTGAAAACCTGAGTGTTCTGAACTCCTTCTCTCTTATACCCTCATATTCTGTCTTGTTCATAATCCCTCATACCCATTTTCTCCTTCCATTCTTACTGCTTTTACCTTCATTGAAGTCCTTAATTTCTTGCCTACATTATTGCATTGGAATCCTTAGCTATAGAGCAGTGGTTCACAATGCTTTAAAGTCACCTGGTAGTTTGTTCAAAATGGAAATCTGAGGACCTCACTTTAGACTTTCTGAACCAGAAACTCTGGGGATGGGACTTGGCAGTCTGTGTTTTACCATTTCCTCTAGGTGGTTCTGATAGAACTAAACTTTGGGGACCATGGACAGAGTGTTAGCAAAATTGCAGGAGATTTTTTTAAAAATTTTTATTTATTTGAGAGAGAGAGTGAGCAAAGAGAGAGAGCATGAGGCGGGGAGGAGCAGAGAGAGAGAGAAGGAGAAGCAGACTCTCCACTGAGCAGGGAGCCTGATGTGGGGCTCGATCCCAGGATTCGGGATCATGACCTGAACCTAAGGCAGGTAGCCTAAGGCAGCCAGCCGACTGAGCTACCCAGGTGCCCCATATGAGGAACTTTTAAAGACATTAGTACATACCAAAAATGGAGAAAGAAGTGAACAAGCTGTGAAAAATGGGAACACTTAAACTGAGCTGACAAAGGCACAAGGAACCTCCAAAAAAAAAAAAAAAGAGAAGGAAAGCTTGTTTGTTTCCCCCCTCGCTTTCCTTTTTTGTCCCATAGGACACATAGTCTTTGGCACAGGATTCTAGAACTCACTCTGATGCTTTCCTTGCCTGGGTTCCAGCTTGCATAGAAAATGTCTATATCTTTAAAAACTTTTGTTTCTGGAGTCCAACGACACACATACAGAAAAGTACATGGAACACAAATGCTGAACTTAATAAATTAAAGTAACAACCAGTATATTTCCACTTGGTTAAGAAATAAAACCCTGCAGGTCCCTAGGCCCCTTTCCAATATCAGCCCCTCTCCTAAAAGTAAACACTGTCCTTACTTTTATAATATTACTTCCTTACTCTTTTTTTTTTTAATGTTTTATCCCCTAAGTATACCCATTAAATACTTAGAGGTTACTTATCCTATTTTGGAACCTTATATAAAATCATATGTGTGTATTCTTTATGTTGGGATTGTTTAATACTACATTGAGATTTATTCATCTCGTTGCATACAGCTGATTTTTCATTTTCACTGCTGCATAGTGTTCTATTTCAGGACTGTACAATTTATCCTTTCCATTTTTGATGGACATTTTGGTTGTCTCTAGGGCCTTTTGTGTTTTAGCTAGGATATTCTTATACATGCTCATGAACATATTTTACCTTAGTGTATAACAGAGTAGTATTACTGAGTTATATGGTGTGCAGATCTTCAATATCAGTAGATAAAAGCAGACTTTTCTAAAGTGTTTAAACCATTTAAATATTTCTATTTGTTTTTGAGCTTTGTATTTTCAGTATGAGGCTCACTTATATCAAGTCAGCTAATACTCACTCTGTAGTTTTCAGTACCTTCCTGAAGTCCTAGAGATGGAGAAGATAGCTTAATGAGGAAATCCCCTTTGTAACAAATCAACTCATTATCTTTAAAAAAAAAAATCAGTTTTAAGGAGGTAATATATGGACATGGTACAAAATTTAAAAATACAAAGGGGTATACAACAGAAAGTCGGTCTTCCCTTCATCCTTACCCAACAGATATCCAGTTCTTCCTTCTGGAAGCAGTCACTACTACCACTGATACATTGATTTGGTCAACAAATTTTTATCAAGTGCCACGTAAATACCAGAAATTGTTCTAGCATTTGGAGATAGAGGGATGAACAAAGCAGGCAAAGATATGTTCTCATTCTTTTGGGGGTGAATAAAAGTAGTAAAGATTCCTGTATACCTTTTCAGAAATAATCTGTTCGTAAATGGCACATTCTTATGTTTATTCTTAAACATAAATGTCACATGCTACATTACTGCATCTGGCTTTTTCCTCATTGTATCTTGGAGGCTGTTCCATGTCAGTATATGAAAGCCTGCCTCATTCTCTTTAGCAGCCCTTACAATGTTCCATTCATTGTATGGTTGTTGTCAGGAAAAAAAAGAATTGTGGAAGACTGAAATGGGCATTAAGAAAAAAAAATCACTGACTGTCCTATCTAGTGCACTCTTCTGGGCTTTCTGTGCCTTTCATTGTCTTTGAGCTATTTTATAACTATAAATTGTGGAAATCTGACAGTAATGCAGATGATTCTTGTTCATAGAAACACAAGTGGATTTTGTCCAGTGGAATGCAATTGAATGTTGCCCTGGGGATATTTACTGGTTTTGCATCTATATGTAAAGCAGTGTTAGCATTCCGGATAGCATGCGTACCTGTGTGTGTGTGTGTGTTCTTTGACTTCTATTTTGAACTCTTTATAATATCTTACTGAATGCTTCACTAATTAGTGATTTAAATAAAATCTTTGATATATTTTATATCTATATCGTGATTTATACGTGTCGTGATTTTACCTTTTAAAAAATTATCTTTTAACAGATACATCATAACTCCCTTTTTGATGGACGTTTCATTTCTTTATAAAGTAGTTCATACAGTTTTAGATGGTTGTAATGAGTAGGAAAATCTGTGCTATCATGAAGCAATGTTTCATGATGCTTTGACAAGGAGATTAATGGATGTGAGTGTTCTGGTAATTCTTTCCTCAAGCATTATGATCTAGTCCCTGCCCTCAAGAAGTTTGTAGTGTAGTGGAGGAGGAGTAAGAATGATATCAGATGAAGCGTAGCATGGATATTGGGTAGTCTACCAAGAGATAGCTAAGATGAGGTTCCCCTAAGAGGGGGAAAGAACTGCATGGTCTTGCTTTCTTCCCAGCATGCTTATTCTCACAGGCCCCTGGTCTGTGTTTGCGGAGGTATTTGTTTTTATGCTGGCTATGGAGCTAGTCAAGTCTTGGGGACTCAAGTGGAGTCCCAGGGCTCTAGTTACCAGCATAGTGGTTTGTTTATTCCCATAGATGATGGCATTAGCAAGAGAATATAGGGGAGCTGTCGCATAGTTGGGGTGGGAGTGGGTTAGTGGTTATATTCTAAAGTCAGGACAAAAATGTAAGAATCAGGTAGTGTGAAAATTTTCTTTGGAAGACCCTTTAATGCCTCCAAAATACCGTATCATCATTCTCTTAATACAGGAATGTCCTAAAATAAGCTAATTTGAATTATGAGAATTTAATTTTACTAGAAGTTTTGTTTGACACCCCTAATTTGGCTTATCAGCACCTCACTATTACTCACTATTTCCTGGCGTGCCTCTAAAGCACCACTATGAAACTGACTTTGCAGTTCTGTACCTGGTGCTTGATAAAAGTTCTCTCAGATCCTTAAATTTCTTACTCTGTTAGTAGTAATCTTGGGTGCAGTTGCATAGTTTTCATTGATTTCCTTGCTCTCCCTACTGTTGTCACCCCTCCATTACAGGTTTAATTACCCAAACATTTACATATGTAACTACTAAGGAATTGTGTACCATTAATTTCAGTAAACTCTATTAAATTCTTTTGAGGTGAAGAAATCACCCTCTGAAAGTTTTTAAAGGAAGAGTTAATTTTCCTAAGGCAGGATAACTGTTCTTCTGCCTCTCTTCCTCTCTGTTGTCAGTTTCTCTTGGGCCTTCCATTAATTTTTTGCTGCCTCCACTTACTTGTCAGTGATTGAGAAGTTTCTAAAATCCCTCAGACCTTGTTTCAGGCTTGGGTACAGCAAGGAACATTGAGTGCAGTCCTTGAGTAGTTCCCTCTATTTTTTTTTTTTAAGAGTTTATTTATTTATTTGACAGATCACAAGTAGGCAGAGAGTGAGAGGGAAGCAGGCTCCCCGCTGAGGTGCTTGATCCCAGGACCCTGAGATCATGACCTGAGCCAAAGGCAGAGGCTTAACCCACTGAGCCACCCAGGCGCCCCAGCTCCCTCTATTTTGAGGACGCCTTCTATATAAATAATTGAATTCATGTAAGTTAAATTTGAGTATGATGTGATGCCTTTATGGTAAGAATTGACCTAATTCAGGTAGAAGTGGAGAGGTTATTCCCAGGCAGCTTCCCTCTCATCCATGCAGACATTTGTTGACCTCCTGCTAGGTTATATTAAGTACTCTGGATACAAAAGAGAGTAATTTATGTTTCCTGACCACAAAGAACTTGTAATCTAGTGGGGGTGGTAAATTTAAAGGTAGATGTTTGTGATATAAAGTGGTAAGTGCTGTGAGAACAAGATATCCAGACTATTAGCTTAGAATTTATATGCTATGAATACTTAGTCTATCCATACTTCTGAGGAAACATCTTAATTAAGACATCTTAATAAGCGTTGATGTTCAGAGAAGTCTTCCTGGTGATGGTGACACTTAATTGAGCCTAAAGAATAAGGCCTTACTTATGCAGGGGGTCAAGGAAACATATATTTTTGTCAGAGAGATGGCAGAGTGTGTCAGGGTAAGTGGTGTTGCTAAAACATAAAGTGAAAGGCAGAATGGAGGCTAGAGTGGTAAGCAAGGGTCATTTCGGAGAAGGGCCATGGATGCCCTGTCTGCGAGCTTGTATACCATTCCAGTGACCATAATCTGATTATTATAATTGTATTAATAATATAATCACTAATAACCACCACCTGTTAAGCACTTACTATATGCCAGGAACTATAGTAAGTGTTTTATAATTATCACATTTAGCTGTGAAGTATGTAAACCTGGTGATACACAGACCTGTACCTCTGGGGCTAATAATACATTATATGTTAATAAAAAGATAAAAAATTAAAAAAAAGTGATACTAAAATATATACAAAAATAATATGGCATTCAAACATAAAAAAAGACTCGACATTTGTTTGAACTCTATCAGATCTTATTAAGTAATCATATATTAATAAAATAATTATCACGTTTAATCCTCTGGGACATTCATAAGTGAAAATATGGAGGTGCAGAGAAGTTGAGTAACTAGTTCAAGTTCACGTCTTGACCTTGCAACGAGTTCGGAGAGGGAATTCCAAAGTATAGAGGTTTGACAGCAGAGCCTTTTAATTGGAGAATTTAAAAAGTGTTAAACCAGGGAGTAGCTTGATTATATCTTAATTTTAGATTGGTTATTGTGCAAACCCAGTAGAGGTGGAATTGAGGGGGACAAAATGGAAGGTGGAGAGATAGTCTGGAACCTGTCAGAGTAGTGCAGGTAAGAGAGGATTGAAACCTGAACTGGGGTGGAAGTTAGACAGTCATAGGAGGGATGAATTAGAGGAGTAATTTTTAGGAGATAAAATTAGAAGATCTTGGGGCTCCTGGGTGGCTCAGTTTGTTAAGCATCTGACTCTTGGTTTCTGCTCACATCATGATCTCAGGGTCGTGGGATCAAACCCCACATTGGGATCCATGCTCAGTGTATAGTCTTCTTGAGAACTCTCTCCGTCTCTATCTCTGCCCTTTCCCCTACTTACACACACTCTCTTTTTCTCTCAAGTAAGTAAATCTCAAAAAAAAATCTAATTAATTGATAAGACAAGGTGGGGCCAGGGAAAGGAAGAAGTCAAGGGAAAAGTACAGGTTTTTAGCATAGGTTACTTGGCGTGGTATGCTCCCTATTAAGATAAAGGACACTGGAGGAAGACATGCATTAAGAGAAGATTAATTTGGTATTGAGTATGCTGATTTGAAGTGCCAGTGGGGACATGTGGTGGAATAATATTGTAGGCATATGAATCTGTACATACGAATCAGAAATTCAGATATGTCTGGCCTAGAGATCAAGATTCAGAAGTTAACAGGTAGTAGTTGACACCAGAAGGAATGCTAAACTCACAAGGAAGCCCTGAGGAATATAACTCTTTAGGACTTGGTAGTGAAAGAAGAGACACAGAGGTAAAAGGAGAACCAGGAGAAGAGAGTGTCACAGAGGCTAACAGAGTAGAGTTACAAAAAGAGTATTTTCAAGAGTGTCACATGCTGCAGAGAGATCCAGAAAGGTAAGAAAAGAAAAGCGAATTTTGGATATGCCAACTAGGAAGTCATTGATGTCTGTAGTAAGAGTGGTTTCAGCAGGTGGTGGGGTAATAGTGAGGTGTTAGTGGATTCAGGAGTGAATTGGAGGTTAGAAAGAGGAGGCTACAAGTGTGGATACAACTGGAAGAGTTTGAATAAAACTGAAAAAGAGATGATCAAGTATGTGTGAAGTGCAAGGCTGAACAACTAGCTCTAAAGTCTTCATGCTCCCAACCTTGGGGAAGCTGGTTTGGGCTCAGTCCAGCAAGTTGAAAGTTCTTGAAACCTTTGGAGAGTGTAGACTCAAATCCTGATAGTCGGGGTCAGCTGCTTCCTTTGTAGCCTCCTAGTAGTCCTTCTATTCTCCAATGGACGACAGTTTACTCCAGTTTGTTGTCAATGCAATATGTATGTCAGAAAGTCATCGCCAATGTGCTTCATTCTAAATGATGGTTTGGCAAAAAAATAAAATAAAATGATGGGAGAGATTAGTGGAGAAAATCCTGGAAAGGAAAGTGTGTCGACCATTATACTATATCCTTCATGTGTTTTATTTTATATTATTTTATTGCATCCTCATAGCCACCATATTGGGGTTGGGGTTATCCCCATTTTCTCAATGTGAGGAATTGAGATCCTATAGCCCTGTCTCTCCTTATCTTATCCCAGGTTCTGCCACTGATGATTGTGACCTTGGAGAAGTTTCTCAGTTTCCTCATCTATAAAAAGTTGTAGGTTTTGATCCTGAAGTCCTTTCCAGTTCTAGGGTTCTAGGAATCTGAATATTTATTTTCTTTTTTTTTTAATTTTTTATTAACATATAATGTATTATTAGCCCCAGGGGTACAGGTCTGTGAATCACCAGTTTTACATACTTCACAGCACTCACCATAGCACATATCTTGGAATCTGAATATTTATTTTTTTAATTTTTTTATTTTTTAAAGATTTTATTTATTTATTTGACAGACAAAGGTCACAAGTAGGCAGAGAGGCAGGCAGAGAGAGGGGGGAAGCAGGTGCCCACCCAGGCGCCCCAAGGAATCTGAATATTTATTAATAGTGTTGCTATTTGGACATGAAAAAAAAAGACTATTCAGGAATTTCCCCCTTTCAGTGAATTAATAACCTAATAGTAACACTGTCATATTGTTTAGACTAAATAATTTATTTTCCCATCACAAAGTGAGTACCCATTATGTATGTGGCCTTAGAAGGCCACTGTAAAATAAATCAAGTAAATAGGCTTGGTGACAGGCTCTCCATCAATTGTAACTAGCCCTGGGCACATGGGCAAATAGCTACCTGCAAGATTGTGTGATGATTTGAAAGTGTGTTATAGGTTAAGTGCTAAGTCTTTTTATTAATTTAGGAAGTACTTTGGCATGTGGCCTTTAAAAATTACATTATTATATTATCATAAATCTTGATTAAGGCAACAAAACGTATTTACTATGGCCAGCTTCACAGCTGGGGTGAAATATTTTATAGCATGTATAATGAGCCACTAGATGATGGTGATTCTCTGTTCACATCTGAAAGATGAGAGTTGGGAAATGAATTAGAGGCTTTAAAGGGCTATTTAATTGTGAAAATTAATTTTGAGGAACAGTATCATGTGCTCAGTGAGTACTTAATAATTGAGGAGGAGGAGGGAAAAAAGGGAATTGTGAGGCTTTTGCACCTTCTTAAGTCCATTTTGAAAAAAGGTTAGGATAAAATATAATGCTAATGTGACTTTCAAAGACATGGTCTACAACAGTAATACAGAAGAAGCAAAATTAACAAATACTAGGCATTTTGAGAGTAAATATTCTCCGTTTGAAGCCAGTGTGTTTCAGATACCTTGATCTTGGCAAGCAGAGGTTTTCAGTGGATATAGAATCTCCCCTCAGAAGGCATCTTGAAAATTTATAGGGACTTTTTTTTTTTTAAGATTTTGTTTATTTTGACAGAGAGCACAAGCAGGAGGAGTGGCAGAGGTAGAGGAAAAGCCAGCTCCCCTCCTCCAGCAGGGAGTCCAGTGGGGCTCAATCCCAGGACCCCAGGATCATGACCTGAGCCGATGGCAGACACTTAACCAACTGAGCCACCCAGGCGCCCCAGGACGTTTTTATTTTATAATATGGTTGAGATACATATTTTATTTTGATTTTGATTTTTCCCTTCTATTTTAGCCAGTGTATTTTTTTAAGTACTTAGTAGGTTCTAAATCTCAGTGTGTTTTGGGGGTGTGTGTTAACAAGGTATTTGTTATGAAAAGTAAGCTTTGGGTCTGGTGGGCTTGATGGCCATTGCGTTAGTTTTCTGTTGATGCATAACAGTGTACCACAAATCACCAGCCATTTTTTAGCTCACAGTTTTTGTAGGTCAGAAGTCCAGGCATAGTACAGCTGTATTGTTTGCTCACGGTCTCCCTAGGCAGAAGCCACAGTGTCTGCAGAGGCTACGATCTCATCTGAGACTAAGGGTCCTCTACCCTGGCTCAGTGGTGGTAGACAGAACTCAATTCCTTGTGTTTACGTAACTGAGGGTCCTCATTTTCTTGCTGGCTGTAAGCTGGGGGTCACTCTCAGCCCCTAAACATGTGACCTGCTCACAGCCTGGCAACTTCTTCAGAGCCAGCAGGAGAATCCTTCCAGTCTGCTATAAAAGAGTCGTGTACGTGTGTGTGTACACACACACACACACACACACACACACACACACCCCTATATAGAAGGCAACCTAATGATATGGACGACTATCCCATATTCACAGGTACTGGCCAAACTCAAGGGAAGGGGACTGATTTATACAGGATGTATATACCAGGGGGTGGAAATCATGGGGGGCTATCTTAGAATTTAACCTACTAATTTAATTAGTATCAACTCTTGGTAACTCTCCTTTCAAAATTTTTTT
The DNA here is from genome assembly GCF_922984935.1 of Meles meles. NCBI lineage: Eukaryota > Metazoa > Chordata > Mammalia > Carnivora > Mustelidae > Meles > Meles meles. The sequence continues at coordinate 87,288,989 of NC_060070.1, read as the reverse complement.
CTAATTTAAAGATTTTATTTATTTATTTGAGAGCGAGATCACAAGCAGGGGAGAGGGGTAGAGAGAGAAGCAGACTTCCCGCTGAGCAGGGAGCCCAACGTGGGACTTGATCGCAGGACCCCGGGACCATGACCCAAGCTGAAGGCAGATGCTTAACTGACTGAGCCACCCAAGCACCCGATACCTCTATCTCTTATGTTTGTCAGTGGGGTTCAGTTATTTGAAAGGGGACCCACAGGGACCTGCTAATTAACATGCCATCATTTCCTCTCTCCATTGCATATCTGTTCTTCCTCCTGTGTTTTCTAATTTAATGTCCTCATAATCACCAGTTTTCAAGCCATACACACCTTTAACATCTCACTCTCTCACCTCTAGCTGGTCATAACATTTAAAGATTTTAACATCTGGGGTGCCTGGGTGGCTCAGTGGGTTAAAGCCTCTACCTTCGGCTCGGGTCATGATCCCAGGGTCCTGGGATGGAGTCCCGCATTGGGCTCTCTTCTCCACGGGGAGCCTGCTTTTTCCTCTCTCTCTGCCTGCCTCTCTGCCTACTTGTGATCTCTGTCAAATAAATAAATAAAATCTTAAAAAAAAAAAAAAGTGGATCTGTTCCTAAATGGATTTATCTCTTTAAATTTGAACAGAGAATTCTCTCTGAACAGTCTGTATTTGTACCCTCTCTCCATCTCTCTTTCTACCCACTTGAATCTTTGTCCTTTTCTTCATCATGTACTGGTAGTGAATAATGATAATAGTAGTAGTTGTTGTGGTAATGATAGGAGTGGTAAATATTTACTGAGAATTTATTATGTGATAGGTACCATAGTATTTGTTTTTCTTTACCTCATTTAATTCTACCAACAGGCCCCTGAGATAGCATTTTATTATTACCACATTTTACAGAAAAGAAAAGAGAAGCTTAGGAAGAGGTTCAGTAATGTGTCAAAGATTACCCAGTAGTAAATTGTGGTGTCAAGAGTTGAACTTAAGTGATGTGACTTGGGATACTGTTTACTGTCTTATTTATGATTATTTGTTTAGTAGTGCTGTCTATTAGAAATATAATGTAAACTACAAATGCAAACCACATTTGTGATTCAAAATTTTCTCGTAGGCATGCTGAAGAAAAAAAACAGGTAAAATTAATTTAAAAATATTTTATTAAGCCTGATATATCTAAAATATTATCATTTCAAAATCAACTCAACATTAAAAAGTAAATGAAATATTTTACTAAGTCTTTGAAATACAGTATGTATTTTATACTTACAGTATGTCTCAATTTGGACTAGTCAGCATTTTAAGCGCTCGGTAGACACATGTGGTAGCCGGTGATAACTATTTTGGCTAATGCAGCTCCAGAGCTGGGTGAAAGTTCTGAGCCCCTTCTACTGCTTAGTCAGCCAGAGAGAGAAAAAAACATGCTGAAAATTAGCACGAGGGAACCAAAAGAAGGCAGAGAAGTAATTCCTGGGTCTGACCCAGTGAACGGGAGCAAGTGGAGAAGAGTTTCCTCCCTTTTTTCTTCTGAAACTAGTAAGGCATATTTTTTTCTTTCTAAATTGAGACTCAGCATTTTCCATATTGTTACTCATTGTGGTTCGTTTCCCTAGTGGTCCATTCCTTAAGGTACTTTGGGAATCAACAGGCATTTGTGGCTGGCCTTCGGATATTGCAACGTTGTTTCTGTGGAAAAGACTTAAGCATTCTAAGTCTTCTAAATAACTTGTTTTGGGGGGCGCCTGGGTGGCTTAGTAGGTTAAAGCCTCTGCCTTCGGCTCAGGTCATGATCCCAGGGTCCTGGGATCAAGCTCCGCATCGGGCTCTCTGCTTTGCGGGGAGCCTGCCTCCCCTTCTCTCTCTGCCTGCCTCTCTGCCTACTTGTGATCTCTGTCTGTCAAATAAATAAAATCTTTAAAAATAAATAAATAAATAACTTGTTTTTGGAATGTCATCTTGTGTAAGTTGTGGAGTGGGTAAGGTTGCAGAAGAAATTATAGAGATCATTTGCTTTCTGATCTTTAAGTTACAGCTGTTACAGCACAGAGAGTAATGAACTTTCTTAGTTCCTTCTTATGGGTAATGTTCATCACCTGTTATTCCTTCCCGCTGTACCTGGTAAGCCTTCATAGTAAGCCTTCACCAATTGTTGAGTTGAATGTCAGCTGAGAAGCAAGTATCTCTAGAACTATTTGAATCATTTCCTTCACAGACTTCCATTCTTTGACACTTGGTTGTGGCAGGTCCTTCTCTTTTAATTAAGCAATTAAAATTAAGCTAATTAAGCAACACAGGCTTATCCTAACAAACTAAGTAACAGAAGTGTAGAAAGAATGGTTTTCCTTTGTTCTGAAAATGCAAAGCTTTGCATTGTCTAAAAGCACTTTAACAGGATTTTTATATTTTTGTGAATGGAAAAATAGAATCATGCTATTTCAGAGTTTTTATTTTTTATTTTTATTTATTTATTTATTTTTTAGATTCTATATTTATTCGACAGAGAGAGCACAAGCAGGGGGAGCAGCAGACAGAGGGAAGGGGAGAAGCAGACTCCCCGCTAAGCAGGGAGCCCTCTGCAGGGCTCGATCTCAGGATCCTGGGATCATGACCTGAGCCGAAGGCAGACACTTAACCTACTGAGCCACCCAGGCCCTATTTCAGAGATCCTAAGGGAATGTTGATCTCAGTATTAGACAGTTGTTAATGTTTGTTTATGCTCCATTGAAGTACTTACGGGATTTACAGTTGAAAAAACCGTACATCACTAGAGACTTCAAGAACACCGAGAAAAGTGCTGTATAACGAAGTGGTTGTGTAAGTTTAATAATATTTGAAGAAATGGAGAAATAAGATAAACATTATGCAAAGTGTGATACAGAAATATAACCTTGGTTAGTTAAGTGGAAATTAAGAAATCAAATACCTGCTGAATATTTGGGGTAGGGAAAACTTGTTAATGAAAACAATTGATTATAAATAGTTGAGAGGTGTTTTTAAGATGAGCACATATATCTTTATAATCAATCCCTGAGAATGACAGAGCATTGTACATTTGTGTTTATACCCTATGCTTGGATTGTTTCAGTGTAATATTTATTGATTGACTGTTGTCCTTGTGGGACACCAGGGAGCATTGCCTAGCCCCTGTTCTCCAGGAATTTGTGTCTTGACTCATTTTCAGCTAACTCTTAAAATTCCGTTATTTACTAAATTTCTCTCTGCATCAGCATTTGGTCATTTCTTCTCATAATTGCTTCTCAGTAAAGTGCAACAAATCAGATCTGGGGTTTTCATCCTTTACTTTAAAGGAGAAAAAAAGCTTCTTTTGGTAAACATAAATGTCTCATCACCTTTTTAAAGTTAACACTTTCTAAAGTTCCTTGAAATGCCATTTTTGTAAAAGATAAATCAGTTCTTGTGTGTGTGTTTGTGTGTGTGTGTGTGTGTGTGTGTGTGTGTGTGTGTGTTTTAAAGATTTTATTTATTTATTTGGCACAGAGAGTACAAGCAAGGGGAGTGGCAGGGAGAGGGAGAAACAGACTCCCTGCTGAGCAAGGAGTCTGATGCGGGACTGGATCACAGGCTACTGGGATCAGGACCTAAGTGGAAGGCAGACATTTAACTGAGCAACCCAGGTCCCCCTTTAAAGGAAGAAAACACTTCGAAGTACATTGAGTTTAAGTGTAATACTTCCCACTCATCCCCTTATGGGCTCCTCAGAGTCACTTCCCTCCCTGAAGATTGTTGCTGTTATTTTCTGCTTGTGGTACTGACGGATGTTTAGTCCCCCAGCTTTTTGCTGTTAGAAGCAATGCTTAATTATAACCTTATTTATTCCTGGAAGTACAGTTGTGGGGTTATAGGAAATGGATATTTAGGAATTTTGTGATTTCTGCAGGTTGACCTCCAAAAAGCTGAACCAGTTTTTTCTTCCACCACTATATAAGAACATTGTTTCCTACACAATATGATTAGCAATAGAGTTTTACAACTTGAAGTTACCACAGAATGTTGCCTAACCCCCACTCCCACCCCCTTTCTAAGGTAGAAACTGAGTCTCAGGACTTGAAATGATTTGTCTAGATCTTACCCAGCAGAACTTATGAGTACTTCCAAGTCTCAGCTCTGTGTTCCCTTGGAGGCATCTTAGTTTTAGATAGGTTTTATTTTGTAAGGCTCTAGCATATTATGTATCTCTTTCTATCTCTTCTCCGTTGTTACTTCCTTTTCAGTCCCACATTTTCGGACACTGCCCTACGACTCCTGCCCTTGCCATCTTGTCTGTATGGAACATCTTTTACTTAATATCCTTAAAAAGCTACCTTTTCCCATTATTTAAAACCTACCTTATCTATAGAGTGTATGGGTTACTCTAGATATACTCATAGTACAGCAGTGTTTTAAGAATCTTGTTGTTTCCTTATCAGCAGCTAAACCCCAGCCGGTGGGCCAAATAAAACATAAGCTGCTTTTTTTTCTGTATAAACTTACACCATTTCTGCTACATTCAGTCATTTTATGTTTGTCAAAAAATGTAATGCCATTTCAATTAAATGAAATCCAACTTAATATTATAATCACAATTTATTTTTTCTCTGAAAAATGACCTTTAGAAATATTCTGCTTATAAAGTATAAATAGATTCTCCTCATCTTGTGTCAATATATTTATTCCTAAGATGCGTGCACTGTAGGCTAGTTTCCCTTATAAAAGGCATGGTCCTAGTATCTTTTCTTGATGGGCTGTGAGAATTTGTGTCAGTGACATCCCAAGTTGGTGCTGGAGCTGAGCTGGTCACATATCAAGATTATGACTTAGGTAAAGAATCAGCTGATGAAATTCTAAGGAACAGGGATCAACCTTGATGCATATTTCGATCACGATAAAATAGATAGAATTCAATATTAGATGTGAATGAAATTTGGCCCATGAATGTTGTTCAAAACCAAGGATAACAGTCTAATCATAAGCTCATCAATTATTCAGTAGCATCTTGGGGGCATTATTGCACAGAATATAGAAGACCCATACACCACCCTTTAGAGTTTTTGTTCTAAAACAGAATGAAAAAAACATACATAATTCTCTCGTTTTATGGATTTTATTCTCCCACAGTGTAAGTGAGGTTTATACATGCACCAGAGGAGGGGGAAAGGCAGGCCACATATTTGCTTATCCACAGGGGTTTGTAGAAGATTTGGGTAAGATTAAGTTTGGAACATGACAGAGTGAGAGCTTTAAAGGAAAAGTCCATTTTACTAATCTTAATGAGGCATGGACTTCTTGAACTTTTTCTTAAGTTTTTCTGTTGCTAACACGAAAGATAGTTGCTTGACATGTGCTATCCATTCCCTATTCTTGCATACACACCATAGCTTTGGATTTGGCTGTAGATTTGACTTTGGTTACAGATTTAGAACAGTGGCTATCGTTTTGGACAGTAACTCCTAGTCTACATGATGATAATTATTTCTGGTTTTTATTCCTTTTTTTTTCATTGCAGTAGAGAATGTTATGTTGAAGGAATAAAGACAATGCCAATAAAACTAAAGGAAAGAAGGGGGAAAAAAAACAAAAGGAAGATTAGTATAATTCGTGAATATTGCTTTAGATTATGTCCTAGAATGGCAACAAAAAGCTTATAAATCCAAGATTTTAGGTGAGCTTACTTCTCAGACTTGATCTTTTTTAAAAATTCACAATTCACAGAAAATAGCCTGGATATTGGGGTTTAACAAACTGCATCAAAGTGTGCACAGTAGAACATTTTTATAACATCTACGAATGAAAAGCCAATTTCCTTTACATAGACAATAATGCAAATGTTCACAGTAGCTTTGCTACAAAGAAATTAAATTGTTGCAATTGATTATTCCACTGCTTTAATGGGAGCTCATGCTATAATGATGCTTATTAATTAGGAAAGTATCATATAATTTAAGTCTGGGCAAGAATATTACAGACCCATAAGTCGCCACTGAAGAAATTAAACAGAAATGGCTTGTCCTGTATTTTCAAATATTATTACAACTAATAACCTCTGCACTCATCATGACTTTTTCATTGCTTTTTGGCTCTGGGTGCATATATTTTCTTTTGGCTCCCAGCATACAGTTCATGCAGTTTTCAATGGACTTGGGACCAATAAAGCTGAGAACCTGAGAAAGGATAGTTACATAAGCTCTGAGAACTGTAAGTGATAGTTACTTCTTAGAATTGCAGTCTGTGACTTGTCATTCCCAAAAGATATCCCATCGTGTAGAGGTTGCCTTATAGGGAGCTAAATAATGGAACAAACAAGAGCTGAGGGAAGGCTTGGGAAGGTTCATAACTGGATAATGCAGGTCTTTGGGTAAGCAATCAGAATTTAGGTTAATAAAATCTGATGTTTCTGCACCTTAATGCATTTCTGAAGTATAAGCTCAAGAAGGTCTTTTGTAGGGAAGAAAGAAGAAGCAAGCTTCAGTATTTGGGGAAACTTTAAAACATAACAGTGGAACCCCACTTGGGTCATTTAATACTTTTTTTGTTGTTCTTCTAAGACACCTGATTTAAGTGCTTTTGTTCATTTGCAGGTATTTGGGAAAGATTGTTTTGGAGATTGGATCCAGGGAAACTGAAGACAGCTTGAATTGAATAGAATATAAAATTAATATTGCAAATTATATATTGGGCTGCTTTGCCTTGGGAGTTTAAGATACTTTGTGATTGAATAATAAAATAGCTTCTCCCAACCACCACAAAATTAAATATCATTGCCAAACTGAGCCAGGAACATTGCCTAGTCTAGGAGAACACTTCTCAAAAGATGGCCCAAGGCCACTGGTTAGCCCTGATCAAAAAACACTGGCAAGTGTCAGTTGATCTCATAGTCTTTCATTTATATATATCCTTCAGCAACTTATTAAAAACCAATCAAGTGAAGCATTAGGGGTATGCAAAATGTGGCATTCAGAAATCCATAGTAGTATAATACTAGAGTTTATAAAGGATTCTAATTAAAAAAAAATTTAACACTATTTTAGAATTTATTTTTTTTTTAAAGATTTTATTTATTTGACAGAGAGAAATCACAACTAGGCAGAGAGGCAGGCAGAGAGAGAGAGAGGAGGAAGCAGGCTCCCCGCAGAGCAGAGAGTCTGATGTGGGGCTCGATCCCAGGACCCTGGGATCATGACCTGAGCTGAAGGCAGAGGCTTTAACCCACTGAGCCACCCAGGCGCCCCTAGCACTATTTTAATATGTACCTGGATAAATGACATGTAGGTGCTGTTACTACCTTTAAAAATATATTTATTATTTTTTAAAGTATTTTATTTATTAGAGAGAGAGAGAGTGCATGACGGGTGGAGCAGAGGGACAAGCAGTCTCCTGGCTGAGCAGGGAGCCCAACACAAGGCTCAATCCCAGCACCCTGAGATCATGTCCTAAGCTGAAGTCCGATGTTTAACTGACTGAGCCACCCAGATGCCCCTAAAAAAAATTTTTTTTAATTCAAGTATAATTAACAAACAGTGTTTTATTATTTTCAGGTGTATAATTTGGTGTTCTACTAATAATTCTGGCTACTATGTAGTCTCTAGTAACATTGCAAAGCTCCTGTTCCATATATGAACATGTGTAAGTTAGAATTATTTTACATTTTAAGAAAGATATATATTATCAGTTGAGTTGGTTGCTCTTTTCACAGTTGTTTCCATTCTTGTTTTTTAAAATTATAGATTACTGTTCAGTTGTGTCATTATCAGTTTAGTTTTTTATAGATTTTCACTTAACCCTATAGTGTATATGGATGGATATTTGTTTTAATGGTATTCTTGGTCTGTAATTTTTCAATAACTAGAATTTGACTACATTGCAGCTGAGTCTGAGTTATTCTCTCTATATTAATAAAGCTAATTTATATGTGATCTCTAAAAGTTGACTTGAAAAAGGACACGTCATTCTTATCACCCATGGCATATTTTACCTAGTCTGAATAGGGTGTCTTAAAAATGTTTGCAAGCTGCTGGTCAGAGGAGCTAGTTAGCAGGAGTCAGTGAGAATCATTTCTTATTTCTCCTGTGTCACTGTGACATAGCTCTTCTAAGTTCAGGACTTTGATAGACCTTGGTTTGAATCTGCTATTTATTGTCTGTGTCCTTGGACGATTGCCTACTCTTGTCTGTGTCTCAATTTCCTATCTGTAAAGTAGGATAAAAAACAGTACCTTCCCAAGCCAGTTCTTTGAATATTAGATAAGATGGTGTGTATAAAATGCTTAGGACTCTGCCTGGCAATAATAAGTCCTCTGTGGGTAGTAGCCATTATTATTAGGTGAAAGGTACTTTGTATCCTGTAAAATGGTTAATTTGCTACTAGATTGTAATTTTTGTCTTAAGCTGCTTTTTGGGTTAGAACATTCAACCAATATTGATTTATTCAGCCCATGTTTTAATGCCTTTTATATGGAGGTTCATTGTTAATAATAGTATATATTTCAAATCTTATTTCGAATTTGGGGGTCTTTTTTTACTTAAATATATTTGACATATAACAAATAGATTTAGGACGCCTGGGTGGCTCAGTGGGTTGGACCTTTGCCTTCGGCTCAGGTCATGATCTCGGAGTCCTGGGATCGAGTTTCACATGGGGCTATCTGCTCAGCAGGGAGCCTGCTTCCTCTCTCTCTCTCTCTCTCTGCCTGCCTCTCTGCCTGCTTGTGATCTCTCTCTGTCAAATAAATAAATAAAATCTTAAAAAACAACAACAACAACAAATAGAATTAAAGTGTAAAACATGTGGGGACCCTGGGTGGCTCAGTCAGTTAATCATCTGCCTCTGGCTCAGGTCATGATCCCAGGGTCCCGGAATGGAGCCCTACATCTGGCTCCCTGCTGAGTGGGGAGCCAGCTTCTCCCTCTTCTTCTGCCCCCTCCCTCACGTTCTCTCACTCACTTTCCTCTCTCTCTCTCTGTCTCTCAAATAAATAAATAAAATCTTTAAAAAAATATGAAGTGTATAACATGTTAATTTAATATATTTATATATTAAGATATGATTGCTCTTGTGGCCATAATTACAACCTTTATCGTGTTAATAATTAGCATTTCTTTTTAGTTGTTGCAATAATTAAATTATAATCTTTTAGCAGGTTTGATGATTATAATACAATATTTTTGTCTATATTCACTGTAGTATGCATTAAGTCTCTAGGACTTATTGGCAGGGGTCACCTTCTTATAAAATCTGATTACTAGGGGTAGAGTTATCATAATGGCCATTTACTTGTTTTCTTATTTTGGCAGTGTTACATTATCTACAATCAGTGGTTTCCTTGCAGGAACTTTTTTAGTCCACTTGTCATCTTGTGAGCAATAATTGAAATAAAGCCAGATAACATTTAGAAAATTCACATAAGCAGGTGCAGGTAAACCTAATATGTCCTTGAACAAATGAGAACACTTCCTTGAGTCCTGCCTTTGTGGAATTCCCTCGACACTTATCTGTCTTATGAGACAAGTGACTGTTTTTGACATGCAGATCATGAGAGGAGGCTAGGGACACCTACATATTAAATATTGCTGAAGCTTAATTTTTTCTTTTTCTAGGTTAGAAATACATGTCGGGACGCCTGAGTGGCTCAGTTGGTTAAGTGTCTGCCTTCGGCTTATGTCATGATCCCAGCATCCTGGGATTGAACCCCTCATTAGGCTCCTTGCTTTGCGGGGCCCTGCTTCTCCCTCTGTCTCTGCCTGCTGCGCCCCCTGCTTGTGCTCTTTCTCTCTCTCTCTCTGTCAAATAAAAAATAAAATTAAAAAAAATATATGTCACTGGAAGTGTTAAGGTTTTCTTACCAAATTCCTGTGGTTTGTATCGTACTCACTTTGGGATGTGAACAACCCCATTTTGGAGAACAAGCAGTCAGTTGTTTGAATATTTTATTTTGATATAAGAATATAACATAATTTTCTGAGTTCCTGTTCATTTAGTAATCTGTTCAACATAGTTGTGGTTGTTTTAGTGTGGTACTTAACAGAAGATAACTTATTTTACTTTCTAAAAAATCATAAAATTATGGCTTGATCATAAAATTATGGCTTGCTAACTCTAGAATTGACATTATTTGTCATCTAGGCCTAGCTTTTTCAGTAGACAGTGAGTACTTCAGAGCTGGCAACTTTATCTTTTATTAGTCCTTGAGTTTCTATCACCTGGCACTGGACCTGTATCAGAGAAGAGAGCTCAATAAATCCTTTTTTTCCCCCTCAATAAATCTTTTATCGGATGAGTTACCTACAGATTCAGAAACTAGTTTGTCCCATGACAAAGAAGTGGAGAATCAGTGTGGTAATTGGTAAATGGAGTTATATAGATTCTCAATATAATAATCTTGTCAAATGTTTTTGTTATGACTACAGTTCTTTAAAAGTGTTCCAAGCTGTGCATATCTATAAACATTTATTCACAAACATATAAAATCATGAGAGTGACAAGAATTTGGAGTAGGGGCGCCTGGGTGGCTCAGTGGTTTAAGCCTCTGCCTTCGGCTCAGGTCATGATCTCAGAGTCCTGGGATCGAGCCCCGCATCAGGCTCTCTGCTCAGTGAGGAGCCTGTTTCTCCCTCTCTCTCTGCCTGCCTCTCTGCCTACTTGTGACCTCTCTCTCTGTCAAATAAATAATTAAAATATTAAAAAAAAAAAAAGAATTTGGAGTAGTACTGGATGTTAGAGATCATTTCATCTTTCCCAGGGAAAGATATTTGGGGGATCCTGAAGCCAGAGAATGCCTGTAAACCACAGTCATGTTTCTCACTTGGGGCCCCTTACTGCCCCTGTGACAGGAGACCTCTGCAAGGTTTAGAAGTAGATTTGCTTGCAGAGTATCAGAATCAAGGTTACACCAACCAGTATGGTCGGCATACACCTGTTTATTCAGACTTTTGGATGACAAGGGTAGAGTATATATCAAAAGAAGTGAGGTGTCCTTCCCATGAGAAAGTAGAATGTGATTTTTTGAGAGTGCTTAAGATGCAGACAGGATATCCTTTATCTCCCCAGGCAATATTAATTTAAAGTTTAAGGAATACTACTTCAAACTACACACCACAAGGGTACCAAGAGCAGGAAGAAATTGCTAAACCATATGCTTGTAAATGCCATCACTTTCCTCAAGAGAAAGATCATTTATATTTTGCAATTAAAGAGCAGAAGGTCTTTTTACCCATAAAGGCTTTTCAGTCAGGAAATAGGCGGGGCAGAGAGGGCTTCCCAGGGGAGATTTATAAAGCTTTCAAGGACTCATTGGCATCTCCACCTGGTGGAACTTTGCTCTTTGTCTGTTTCCTGATTACACTCTGGAGAATAAACTTCAAAAAAATGTGGAGAGCCCTTTCTGAAAGAAAAGTTTGTAAATAATGCTGCCAGAAGTGAGCTTTAAGTAAAGAAATTGGTATTTAGGTTGACTTGGTTTTTTCAGACTCCTTAAGAAGTAATTACAACATTACAGCAGTATAAAGTACGTATGGTGCTCTCACTTTATTTATGGACATTGTTCATTATTTTGGTTAGAGCAAATGGGTGTCAGTTTGTTATTGCATAGGAAGTAGTCAATAACCCTGAGAATCTTAGTATGGCTGCTTTAGTCTTTTTTTTTTTTTTTTTTAATGCATTTGAACCCATGTAAGTTACCCAACCATGAAAGAGTATAGTTTCTATACCACCATCCCTGGTAAATAAATCCGTATGAAGTCCCAGAACCCTCAACTAATGATACCATATGCTATCATGAATGGCGCCATTTCCTGGTGGTGGTGTTCTTGCGCTCTATCCCAGTAGGGCCTTGTTCCCTCTGCCTTCCTGTTCTCCTTCCTCCCACCTTGAAGGAACAGCTTGAGTGAATAGATTACCCTTGTCCTATCCCGGGAACGTCAGCAAATTTAGACTTGGGTTGTCAACAGGAGCAAATCTCAGAACACTGTGTTTGCATCTAAAAAAAAAAAAAAAAATGCGCCTTAAGTCTAGAAAAAGTCCTACTGAAAATCTCAAAGGTGAAGCTCTTTAGTCAGGGTGTATCAGATAAGGTGTCCTAGTAGGCCACGCTACTCAAGTAGCTGGTATTCATTCATTCCTGCCTTCGTGTAATGTCTGTCTTTGTGTAGTGAACCTTTTGTCCTTGTCTTCAAGTTGTTAATTAATTTTCATCTGTGGAGATAATATATAGTCCCTCTGCTTACTGTTCTTAGTCACCAAATCAGGTACTACTGGTTGTGGCAAATTAAAACACTTGCTGTCTCATACACAAACTAATTTATTTTGTAATTTTAGTGGCCAAAGTTATTAAAATATTTGTATAAAGTTTTATTATAAATAAAACATGCTTATAAAAATTTAAACATAAAAATATATAGTGCACTACATAAAATTTTCCCACAACCCTAATCCTTTGGGTTAAGTTAACAATTTGATGTTTGTTTTTTAAAAATTTATTTAACAAGATAACATTTTACTATAATGCAGTTTTGTAGTTTTTCCATGTAATACATTTTTTCCATATATTTTAGATTTTTTCAATGTTAATAGTATCTAAGTTTATTCCTTTAAAATTGTGTATTATTCTACTATATAGATTTACCATTATTTGTTTATCCAATTACCTTTAAATGGGCTTTTGTTTTTTTTCAATTTTTTATTGTTACAGAAAGTGCCATCCTTATGTATTTAATTCTGTGTTCTTGTGTGAATATCCACTTTTTAAGAAATGACTAGCTAACAATGTCTTTTATTGAAAAAAATTCTGTATTGCCCCCACTGAATTGAAATACTGTATTTTTATACATATATATGTATGTGTTTGTGTATATATAGTGAATTCCTGTGTATAGTACTTGGGTTTTTTTCCTGGACTAATATGTTTCAACGATCTGTCTCTCTAATATGACATTGTTCTAATTGCTCTAATTTGTGAATTGCTTTCTCATCCACTAAGTTGGTCCCCCATTGTTGTTTTTTTTTTTCCAGAATATATACCAAATTATATATCTATTCTTCCAGATGAACTGTCTTATCCCAATTTAATTTAAAAACTCTGTTGTGCTTTTTATCTCTCCTTCTATTTTCAATGATAGCCTAGCTGGATAGAGTATTCTTGGCTGCATGTTTTTCTCGTTTAGTGCTCTGAATATATCATGCCAGCTCTTTCTGGCCTGCCAGGTCTCTGTGGATAAGTCTGCCGCCAGTCTAATATTTTTACCATTGTATGTTACAGACTTCTTTTCTCGGGCTGCTTTCAGGATTTTCTCTTTGTCACTAAGACTTGTAAATTTTACTATTAGGTGACGGGGTGTGGACCTATTCTTGTTGACTTTGAGGGGGGTTCTCTGCATCTCCTGGATTTTGATGCTTGTTCCCTTTGCCATATTAGGGAAATTCTCTCCAATGATTCTCTCCAATAGACCTTCTGCTCCCCTCTCTGTTTCTTCTTCTTCTGGAATCCCAATTATTCTAATGTTGTTTCGTCTTATGGGAGACTATGGACTCTGAGGAACAACCTGGGGGTTTTGAAGGGTCAGGGGTGGGAGGTTGGGGGAACAGGTGGTGGGTAATGGGGAGGGCACGTTTTGCATGGAGCACTGGGTGTTGTGCAGAAAGAGTGAAAGCTGTTACGCTGAAAAAATAAATAAAATGGAAGAAAAAAAATGGCTATAATGAAAGAAACAGAAAATAAGAAGCAATGGTGAGGATGTAGAATAAGTGGACTTTTTTTTTAAGATTATTTATTTATTTATTTGATAGAGATCACAAGTAGGCAGAGAGGCAGGCAGAGAGAGAGAGGAAGGGAAGCAGGCTCTCCACTGAGCAGAGAACCCGCCGATGCGGGTTTCGATCCCAGGACCCTGAGATCATGACCTGAGCCAAAGGCAGAGGCTTTAATCCACGCAACCACCCAGGCGCCCCTTCTTTTTTTTTTAATATTTACTTTTTAAAATTTTTTTTCAGTGTAACAGAATTCATTGTTTGTGCACCACACCCAGTGCTCCATGCAATGCCTGGCCTCCATAATACCCACCACCAGGCTCACCCAACTTCCCACCACTGACCTTTTCAAAGCCCTCAGATTGTTTTTCAGAGTCCATAGTCTCTCATGGTTCATCTCCCCCTCCAATTTCCCTCAACTCCCTTCTCCTCTCTATCTCCCCGTGTCCTCCACAAAAAACTGGACTTCTTATGCATTGCTGGAGGAAGTGTTAAAATTGTACAGCTACTGTGGAAAACACTATGGTGATTCTTCAAACAATTAAACATAGAAATTATATGAGGTCTGGCAATTTCACTCTGGGTGTATACCCAGAAGAAGTGAAAGCAGGACATGAACAGATGTATATACACCCATGTTCAAAGAGTGTTAGTCACAATAGCTGGAACGTAGAAGCAATCCCAATGTCCATAAGCAGGTAAATGGATTAGCAAAATGTAGTATATTCACAGAATGGAATATTATTCATCCTTAAGGATGAACACCAGTCTTCCTCAATCTCTTCCCAAAAAAAAGAAAAGAAATGCCTTTAAAAAATTTAAATCCTTTTTAAAAGGAATAAAATTGTGCCACATACAACAATACGAGCAAAACTTAAAGACATTATGATGATGAGATAAGCTAGTCACAAGAGGACAAATGCTATATGATTCCATTTAGATGAGATACCAAAGTAGTCAAGTTCATAGAAACAGAAAGTAAAATGGTGATTGCAAGGGACGGGGAAGGGGGAAATGGGAAATTATCATTGAATGGGTACAGTGTTTCAGTTTGGATGATAATCGAAGTTCTTAAGATGGATGGTGGTGATGGTTGTACAATAATGTAAATGTACTTAATGCTACTGAACTATATATTTAAAAAATGGCTATAATGATCAGTTTTATGTTATGTATATTTACCAGAATAGAAATGGTTTTAAAAAATTTAAAGCAGGGGTGCCTGGGTAGCTCAGTGGGTTAAGCTTCTGCCTTCGGCTCAGGTCATGATCTCAGGGTCCTGGGATCAAACCCCACATTGGGCTCTCGTCTCAGCAGGGTGCCTGCTTGTGATCTCTCTCTGTGTGTGTCAAATAAATAAATAAAATCTTCTTTAAAAATGTAAAAAAAAAAAACAAAAAAAACTCTGTTGTGGGGGTGCCTGGGTGGTTCAGTGGGTTAAGCCGCTGCCTTCGGCTCAGGTCATGATCTCAGGGTCCTGGGATCAAGTCCTGCATCGGGCTCTCTGCTCGGCAGGGAGCCTGCTTCCCTCTCTCTCTCTCTGCCTGCCTCTCTGCCTACTTGTGATCTCTCTCTCTCTCGCTGTCAAATAAATAAATAAAATCTTTAAAAAAAAAAAAAACTCTGTTGTGATTGTGATCAGGATTACTTTTAATTCCCATATTAAATAGAACTGTGTTTCTCAACTTAAATCACCTCTTGTTCTCAGTTTTTTTATGTGTGCCCATTTGTCAAATTATTATTTTTTAACTGTTATCCCTATCAAGAATATTTTCTTGAATTTTGAAGCTTCAGAACATTTAAAGTACAATAAAATATCAAATATGCTTTTTTTGTATGGTGATTGAGGGATGGCTGATCTCTTTAAACAGTGGATTTTTCTGTGTCCAAGCAATGTATGTCTCTCTCTCTCTCTCTCTCTCTCTCTCTCTCTTTTTTTTTGCAATGTATGTCTCTTAATGTATTTCTCTTAAATTCTTCAATGGACGTTGGTTTTATTCCATGAGTTTATGAGTTTATTCCTAAGTATTAGATGTATTTTGCAATTATAAATTGCAGGTCTTTTTCTTCATATTTTCCAGCTTGTGGTATTTGGCATGAGAGGATACTGTATATTTTCATATAATAATTTTATGAGATCACCTTACTGAACTTCCTTTATTTTCTCTCTGATTTTTTTCAGTTGGTTCTCATGAATTTTTCATATGGACAGTCAGATTATCTGCAAATAATTATTTTGCCTCTTCGTTTTCTAATCCATTTACTTTTAACTTGGTTCAATTAATTGCATCGTCTTTTGTTTCTGAGAAATGCTAATAGTGATAAGAGTAGACCTCCTTGTCTTATTTCTGAACTTTTCTGGGACTGTTTCTAGTTTTTTATTACTAACCAAATGCTTATATCTGTTACAGTTAGGCTATGTTTATATGTATATGTATGTATCAAGTTAAGGAAGTATTAGTATCCTAATAAAAATCAGTATCCTTTTATTCCTATACAGTCAGAACTTTTTAAAAATAAACTTAGTAGTGATTGTTTAAAAAGATATTTTAGTGCAGCGCCTGGGTGGCTCAGTTGGTTAAGTGACTGCCTTTGCTCACGTGGTGCTGCCAGGATCCTGGGATCAAGCCCTGCTTCCTGCTCCCTGCTCAGTGGGGAGTCCGCTTCTTTTTCCCTCTGGCCCTCTCAGAGCCCTGCTCATGCTCTATCTTACACACTCTCTCTCTCAGATAAATAAAATCTTTAAAAATATTGAAAAAAGGATATTTTAGCTTTTATTGAGCTAATTATATTATGATTTTATGATTTGTTCCACTTTGATGTTTTAATTCAATGACTTATTTTTCCTAATATTCATCTGTTCTTCTTGAATTGACCCACTTTGCCATGAATCCTTCTGCTTAATTCTGTTTTCCAATATTTTACTTAGGATTTTTGTTATTTATGCTTGTTTTTGAGTGTGTGGGTGTGGGCATCTTCCTGTTGGGGTTAAATTGGCTTTATAAGAAGTAGCAGAAAACTACTTCCCATATGCACAGGAATTGTATAAATAACATTGGAATTATCTATCGTTGAAATTTTGAAGAAACCCGTCCCGAAAACTATTTGGATCGGGCATAATGGGAGGTCAGGGGTCATGAATACTTTTGGATGGGTAGAGTAGGCTAGTTTCTTAGTATACCTCTCTACACTCCAAACCAGAGATTAAATAAGTATATCAGATAGGCTTTTTTTTTTTTTTAAAGATTTTATTTTTTTATTTGAGAGAGAGAGACAGTGGGAGACAACATGAGAGGCGAGAAGATCAGAGGGAGAATCAGACTCCCAGCGGAGATGGAAGCCCCATGTGGGATTCGATCCCGGAACTCCGGGATCGTGACCTGAGCTGAAGGCAGTTGCTTAACCACCTGAGCCACCCAGGCGCCCCATCAGATAGGCTTTTAGATTCCTTATTTGCAGTGCTTTTGCTGACATTGTTAGGCCTCTGATGGTTTCTGGAACCATACAGAAAATGGCTAACATAGCAGGACTGAACTGCTATCTCTAGGAAGCTCTGCTTTCAAGGTTGGCCCTTGACTGGTGTCTAGATGGAAACTTAAGAGTTTAGAAGTGTTCCTGCCATCAGCTGATAAGAGAGGCTCCTTAAGCAGTTTGTGCAAACACTATGGTTTATGTTGAACACAACTTTCCTTTTGGGAGTCTAGAATTTGGATACATGCCAGATAGGGGCTACCTATTGGAACAGCATCCATTATAAATAGCCAGGGCTTTGAGTCTCCAACAAGCTTCCTGCTTGGTAACATTTAACATGTTTTGTCACAAGTTGTTGATGGGGGAATGAAGCACATCACATGTAATTCCACTGGGAGAGGACCCTTGGCAGCTTATGTCAGGTTCTCAGATTTTGCCTCATGTGTTTTTTCAAAACCTTTACGAATTTTGTTTTGTATTCTTTGGCTGTAATAAATCGCACTCATGAGTACAATCATATGCTGAGTCACGAGAGTTCATTTCATAGGTCAGGCCAAAACAGTGATATTAAAAGGCAGTGGCAGAGTTATATGAATTTTAAAAAAGTCAATAACTTGGTCATTACAGGTGTGGAAACAATCTCATGGAAGTTAGAAAATTTGTCAGAGATCACATGTTTGACAGTGGCAGAATGAGTTTTAGAGCTTAAGAAACAAGTCAATAAACAGTTGTACACCATGAACTTTAACATTTTTTCCAATTTTATTTATCAAATTAAAGTTAGAGCTTTAAAAAATTAACTTTATTGATATGTGTTTCTAAAACATGCTTTTTCTTTTTCTTTTTTTTAACATCTTAATTTAATTTAATTTTAAAATTGAATTAAAACATGCTTTTTAAAATACAGGCGGGTGGACCCAAACTATTTGTAATTAAGCTATGGCATCGGACAAAAATATTTTCAAATATTTTCTGCTTATGATCTGTGGCCTTGGCAGTTTTGTGGCACCATTTGCCTCTTTGCAATAAGATTCAAAATGGAATCAAATCCTCAATGAATTTTCTCAGTGGATTTTTTTGTGTGTGTATTTGTGCACCTGAGTAAGGTACGTGACTACAACAGCAGAGTCTAAATCAGTGGCTCCTTTTTAGCCTGCTTGTTAGAATCGCTTCAGAAGAGTGATTCCATATTCTAGGCCAACTAAGTCACAATTTCTGATATGCGGTGCAAGCATCTTTTTCTGCCCCCTTTTTAAAGCTCCCCATGTGATTCCAATGTGTGTAGCTCATTGACAGTCACTGCTCTAATTAAAATTATTACTATATGCCAATAAAATTATATTTATTCCATAGTAAGTAGCTGTTTCCTATACCTGGCAATATTCACTTTATATCTTCAGTTGGAAAAGTGTGATTAAAATCACACTTTCAATTTAGCAAAATGAAGTTGTATTAAGAAGTACAGATCTGGAGAACTTATTAAGGTAGATATTTATATATATACTATTGATGTTTATTATGTATCATTTGAAGAATCATAAATTTACCTTCCAGCTCGTTAACCAAAAATCAATCTTTTCTCATCAAGAGTCATTTCATCTCACTTATGACCTGGGTTAAAGTATAAGTGATTATTATACCAGAGAATATATTCACTGAGTATGTGTAATGCATTTGTTCAGGCAGGGAAAGAGTCTGTTTTGTTTAGAGCCATGCACCATCACTGAAATATGGGATAGTAACATGACAGTTCATTGAAGAGTACTGAGGTTTTGAAGTCAGGCACCAGTAGATTTCAGAATTTCATGGCTGACACAGGAAATGACCATATTATTTTGGATATCAGTTGGGTAATCCAGCCAGAAACCAAAACAAAAACCAGAAACAGTCTGATCCTTTATCTAGAGTATAGCCAATCTTTGATCATATATTAGAGTGGGGTTTGGCAAACTATGGTCTTGAGGGTTAAATCCATCCCTTTTCAGCAAATAGTTTTATTGGAATATAGCCATGCTCATTAATTTACTTATTGTCAATGGCTGTTTTTGGCTCCACTGGTCTAAACAGAGACCATATAGCCTGTAAAGCCTAAAATATTTATCTGACCCCTTGCAGAAAGTTTGCCAACTTCTTCTGTATTGGACTCTTGCATCATGCATTAAATAATTTTAATCATGCATTATTTGTTGACACTCCTAAGTAGATCCTCTTAAGCTGAGTTTGATCTTTCATATATAGGTGACTAGAGATGACTCGTTTTTTTAAGGCTTTCAAGTGAAAATTGTAGTTGAAGAGGGATTTATCTTGGCTGTTAAGGGAGTATGCTGCTATCCCTTTGATGCTCCTAATCTAGGGGGCCGGGAGCTTGTCTACTTACCTGGAGTGGGTGTCATTTTACTTAACCCATGCTCCATCTCCGTGTCACAGTCCTTGCTGTTGCTCTCTCTGTAGGGGGTGGACATGGAGTAGCAAGGATTTGGGGAACCTGTACTGCAAGGATTTTTCACTGCAGTTTTTGGGGATAAAGAAATGTTTTGTACACCTTGCTAATAATGGATCTAGATATGGACGTTTACAGATTAAGAGTGGTTTAACCTTTAATCCTGGTCCAAGTGAACAGTTCAAGAAGGTGTGGAGGTCTAATGAAGAAGGCACATCTGTCTCAATTCCCCTGGTCTCTGGTGCAGTAGACAGTTAGCAGTAGAGGGGTAGCTGGCACCCCTCTGAGCGGTCAGCTTTGTCTTTACCTGGGGCACTTGAATGCCGGTGAAGAATCTTACCGGCTTGCTGGGTTACTTCCCCTGAAAAAACAGAACCTGCAAATACTGGAGAGATTGAAGAATATAAACATTTAGCTTTTAAGGGACATAACTGTTAATCATGTTTCGATTTTTAGTTAAATCTGTAGAAAAGTATTGCATACAAAAGCAAAGAAATGCCTGTAAATGAGATTAAATGTAATGATGTAGTGGTAAACACAGGCAGAGCTGTGAGTTTGAATTAGAAGTTACAGTTTAAAGAAAAGTATCGGGGTTATTCTTTATTTTCAGGGGGGTAAAGATTTCATTAATAAATGTCAGGCTATTTTTGTGACTCTCAAAGATTATTTTTTAGAAAATATTTAAGGTATTTTCAGACGAAAACCTCTGAAGGTATTTGGAATCTGATGACTTAGTTTATTCTGCTTATGACTTAGGTCTAGATCAATGCCCGGATGACTCTCCTCCTGAGTATAGTTATACCCAGCCTCATTAAGTAGATCTGTGCTACAGAGGAGTTCCAGTTGTTGGTTTTTCTTTTCCTGAGGTACCAAGAAATACGGGACTGGTAACTGGCACGGTTTTCTAGACTATAATGGCTCCAAGTGCTGTTTGTGTTAGAAGAGCTGGCATTTTTGTTTTCTTAGTATGATAAGACACTGAAGGGACTGGAGTTCATGGAGTCAGGCTGAATTACTTCTGAGAATAAATTGGTTGATAAAGATGGGAGTCATGATGCAATCTCTCTCATGCTATTTGTTTTAAAGTCCTTCAAATTCCTACTTAGCTCTGTTTATGGTATGTGATTTTCTAAATGTACTTCCCTCCTTCCACTAATTCTTACCCCTTCTTTATATCCTAGATCAACGACTATCACCTGTTCTACAAGATGAGTAACAGCCACCCTCTTCGCCCCTTTACTGCAGTGGGGGAAATTGATCACGTGCACATTTTGTCTGAACATATTGGTGCCTTGCTGATTGGGGAAGAATATGGTGACGTCACATTCGTTGTGGAAAAGAAACGTTTTCCTGCCCACAGGGTAATTTTAGCAGCGAGGTGCCAATATTTTCGGTAAGTGTATATTATTTTTTGAAGATTCAAGTCACTTGTGGAAAACACTGGTATTTTTCTCCTCTATGAAAAATATGTAACAAAGCATAACAATTTAAATCTTTGAGTTCAACCTCTATAGGAATTCTCTCTTTACAGAATTTTTTGTTTTTTTGTTTTTTTTTAATTGCCTTTTCCTTCAGGAGCCACCTGAGAATTAGAGGGTGAGAAGCCTTCCCACGCTTGAATGTTCCACATCAACCATTGTTTTCAGGATGTCAGGAATATTTCTCAGGCTGAGTCTTTGCGGCCCTCACCTTTTCCTCACAGCTCATGACTAATGGAACTTAAGCTGATTTACTGGCAATTCAGCTTCTTACTGTATAAGTGGACCGACCTCTGGACTTGCTAATGAACATGTATACCTCTTAGTTTCAGACCACCGAGGCCCAGGACCTGTCTCTGAACAGATCTATCTCTGAAATAGGCAGTTTGGCAACCCCATATTACGCTTGATCTTAGCCAAAAGGCCGAGGAGTGATAGCAACCCCAAATTAAAGGGAATTTAAGTATTTACTGAGATTTAGTTTTATTTATTTATTATTTTTTTGAAATTTAGTTTTAAAACTAAGTAAATATATAACTAAAACTAAGCAGTCTTTATGTGCTAATGTAAAAAAAAAAAAATCCTGTTTATATGTAGCCCTTTTTTTGTCACTCAGACCTCTAACTTCCAGAGTTATGAATGTTAAGCTAAGCTTTAATTACTCTACATTTTACCTCATATTTGAATGTATCTTTTTTTTTTTTTTTTTTTTTTTTTGACAGAGAAATCACAAGTAGGCAGAGAGGCAGGCAGAGAGAGAGGAGGAAGCAGGCTCCCTGCGGAGCAGAGAGCCCAATGCGGGGCTCGATCCCAGGATTCTGGGATCATGACCTGAGCCTAAGACAGAGGCTTTAACCCACTGAGCCACCCAGGTGCCCCTACCTAATATTTGTTAAAAGGGAATCATTACTGAATTATTGACTGAGTGATAAATTATCTTTGGTAAATCCAGAGCGTCCATATCTAAAAATCATGGATTGACTTGGGAGACTCATACCTAAAACCTGAGATGCCAGTGGCTTAGAGAAAATTGCACTTACCTTCTAGTGAAAACTACAGTCAGACTTTCACAACCAGAATTAAGTCAACAAAACAGCATCTGGAGGCACACAGGTGAGGCTCTTGGAAATATTTACAATTCGAACTCTTTGAGTACGTTTTAAACATTTTTAGAACCTCCCATCTTGCACATATAAAATGCCACAGTAGATGAAGCCAGGACCATCTTTTAGAGTTCTCGCTGACTCTCTCCTACACTCCTGCTAGTGGTCAGCTCCAACCAGACAGCCTGCATTGGTCTGGTCATATTATTAGTAACTGGTCTTTGTCCTCTGCACACGTTTCTTTTTGTGTTTCTCTTTTCTTACTGGTCCACTCTTTATTGTTAAAGTGTTTTAGTCAGAACATTTCAGCTTTATGTTTAGTATTTGTTAACATTATATACCTTCCCTCTTCCAAAAGAATTCAAGACAACGTGTGTGGATATCTTTCAGATGATCAGTATATTCTCAAAAGAAACTCACATGTTTTTAGAAATTTGAAGATCATATTAAGTGAATGGAATATACTTGCTTACTGAACTTGTTCTTGGTGTCTCTTTGTGAATATTGAACATTTATAGTATATCATGGCTCACTAGGCTTAACTCAGAGTCATTGGTAATGCTATTTTATATTCTCACTGCTGACACATTCATATGCAAAGGAATGTTAGGAGAAGCCTCCCTAATTGTTGTCATAGAGCCTATCAATTCGCAGATGAGGACAGACTGACTGTCCACAAGGGAATTTTTCACAGGTTGAGAGTTCATATTTAGTGTTCCAAAGAAACCTCATCAAAACCACTTTTAAAACATTGAGAATTTAGGCGAATACCATGGCTCATACTGCAGTGGGAGTAAGCCTTGGTGAGATCTCCCTAGGAAAGTATTCTTTAGTCCAGTAATTTTAAGGCCGTGGTAGGATACTCTCTGGATTAATGAAAACCTTCAAGGGTATTTTTAGGCATAGTATAACCCAGTAAAGAAATATGTTCAGAATATTTGTGAATCTTTGCCTGGAGTTTCAGCTATTTCCCTGAGGCCATCAAGAATGCCAAGACTTGGAGGAGGGTGGGCGGAATTCCAACAGACATGGAGGGAACCCTTGAAATGCTAGTCCTACTGTGAGAATTTTAGGGGCAAGGGGAGCCTCTTTTTGCCCCCTTTTTCTCTTGTTTTCACTTTTGCATATTTTCTTTCTCACTTCAACTCTTCTTTTTCTGTACTGCTCCTTTGTCCTCCTTTCTTTCCTGATGGATTTGAGGTTTAATTGGTTCATATTATTTCTCCTATAGTAATAGAGATAGAAATTCAAATTCATTACCTGACGGGGCTATCTGGTTTTCAGTTTTTAGATGAGCAGATAAGCAATAATAGGATTTTTTTAAAATCTGAAAAATACTGAAAGGCAGGAAGAAAGAAGTCAAATCACCCATAATCCCATTCCCAATTTTATTTTTAATTTATGAACTAACAAATGGAAGTTCTTCCCTCCCAGCCATCTAATCCCATTCCCCAGAGACAACCTCTGTTAACAGTGTAAGATGAATTTCCCCCAGTTTTTCTCAATGTAATTAGATACACCTATATATCTATGTGCATACACACATAAATATGTGGTATATATTTTTTCCCATCAACACATCTGGGTCTGCAGCTTGACTTACGTACTATATCCTGGATATCTTTTGAAGACTATATACATCGATCTCGTTTATCTCTGTAATAGCTGCACAGAAGTATGTATCAGTTTTTAAAATTCTGTTTCTGTTGATAGACATTTAAGATTTTTTCAGTGTTTCCATTGTTTCTTTTCTTTTCTTTTTTTTTTAAAGATTTTTTTATTTATTTATTTGACAGAGAGAGATCACAAGTAGGCAGAGAGAGAGGGGGAAGCAGTCTCCCTGCTGAGCAGAGAGCCTGATGCGGGGCTTGATCCCAGGACCCTGGGACCAGGACCTGAGCTGAAGGCAGAGGCTTAACCCACTGAGCCACCCAGGCGCCCCTCTTTTTTTTTTTTTTTTTTTTTTAAGTTTTTATTTACTTGTCAGAGATAGAACGTGTGGACAAGCAGGGGGAGCAGAAGGCAGAGGGAGAAACAGGCTCCCTGCTGAGCAAGGAGCTCAGCTGGGACTGAGTCCCAGCACCCTTGGATCATGACCTGAGCCAAAGGCAGACACTTAACCCACTGAGCCACCCAGGCATCCCTCCATTGTTTCACTATATATTCTTATACATGTATCTTTACTTTGCTATATTATTTCCTCTAGAATTGAGTCCTAACAGATTACTGAGTTGAAGGGTATGCCCATTTTAGATTTGAATAGGAATTACTTAAATTACTTTCCCCAAAGGGGTGCCTATTTATAGGCTCAAAGCAGTGCATGAGAAAACCTGTTATTCCATTGCTTTTGTAGTACTGCATAGTTAACAGGATTTTTAATTTCTGCCAGTCTAACAGGGGAGAATGGCACCTGATTGGGTATAATTGTTTTTATCTGATTATATCTTTTCCTACAGAGTTTTACTTTTTAAAGAGTTTATTGACCTTTAATCTGTTTATATGGATTTTGCTGTTCCTTTCAAAAGAGCGCTTTCATCTCTCTACTTAATGAATGTTTCTTACATATTTGAGGTCTCAGGATATTTCATTAGTCCATTTGTTTATAGAATTAATCCAAAATAGTTTATAAATAATTTCTCTTTCTTTAGAGAACTATTTAAAATGATTACTATGCATTTCTTCAGCTGAATCTTTGTGTCATTAAACAAATTTATGTTTGCATAATGCTGATAACCGTGATTTCATAATATTGTAGCAAATCTTATCTGAGGTCTTCCTCATGTATTTGTTCTCTGACATGCAGAGCATTACTGTATGGTGGGATGCGAGAATCTCAGCCTGAAGCAGAAATCCCTCTCCAAGACACCACCGCAGAAGCATTCACCATGCTGCTTAAATACATCTACACTGGGCGGGCAACGCTGACAGATGAGAAGGAGGAGGTGTTGCTGGACTTTCTGAGCCTGGCTCATAAATATGGATTTCCAGAGCTGGAGGATTCTACCTCTGAGTATCTCTGCACCATACTTAACATTCAGAATGTCTGCATGACTTTTGATGTTGCCAGCCTCTACTCACTTCCCAAGTTAACTTGCATGTGCTGCATGTTTATGGACAGAAATGCTCAGGAGGTGCTCTCCAGTGAAGGCTTCCTCTCCCTTTCTAAGGTGTGTCGTCGTCTGCAAGTACTCTGCAGGCATGCATCGCGTTATTTAGATCTGTGCAGCCGGAAGAGAGCCACAGACTAAGAATAAAAGATTAGGAACTGTCGGTCTGGAAGAGGTCGTCTGTCTAGCCGCCCGCCTCCGGCTACTGAGACTCTATGTAGATCATATAAGAGAGAGGCAAATTCCTATTTTTCCTTTTTTAAGATTCTTCTGGTAGGTTCTATGCAGGGTGGGTGTTTTCCAAGTGATGCCTGTCAGATAGGTTCCTTTGTGGTGTTGCCTACTATTTTTTGGTTTTGTATCTCTCCAATAGAGAGTTGCAACTAATAATTCCTTATTGTGAGAGGGAAAGTTCATAAAGGAGATTTGAGGTATCCTTGGATGTTTTAAGTCCACTGTTTTTTTTGTTTGTTTGTTTTTGGGGTTTTTTTGCTGGCTCAAAAAAATAGACTGTTTTGCTCAAATCTGTCTCTGAACCCTGGTCTCTCCCTTCCCTTTTTATGTTCCTCCAAGGACCTGAATATTTCAAATGGGAAAACATATTTGAAAAGCTACGTATTTGGCCCATATGTTTTTTACTATCCTACTTAATTTTTTGGAGCCAAGGGTCTTTGAGGGTTGCCCCAGTGTTGCTGGAGGTGAGTCTGGAAATCTGAAAACTAGAACTACGGGAGTACAGTAATACTGTGGAACACAAGATTTAGAATTTTAAATGCCAGATCTATCTTACTGGCCTTTAAATGTGAGCTCTCCTGGAGAGCCTGCATGGAATGACAGCTCCTCATGTTGCCATTTTTCTTCTTGTTTTATTGAAGATAGGTGCAGATGTGTGGGAAAGACTAGACATTTGATGTAGTGGTACAAGATGCCCATGGCTATTCATGGAGCCGTGATGGGCAAGAGAGCACATGGACAAAGATTAAAGAAAGAAGATGGTCGAAGAGAGTTGTTGAGATAGAAGTGATCCTTGCAGTTCTGTGAGGTTTTGCTGATTGATCATACATAGGGCTGAACTCCATATGACTGGAATTTTTTTTTTTATCCTTTTCAGACAGCACTTTTAAACATCGTATTAAGAGATTCATTTGCAGCTCCCGAGAAAGATATTTTCCTAGCCTTGTTAAATTGGTGTAAACACAATTCAAAGGAGAATCATGCTGAAATCATGCAAGCTGTGCGTTTGCCTCTGATGAGCCTCACTGAACTTCTGAACGTTGTGAGGCCTTCAGGACTGTTGTCTCCTGATGCCATTCTGGATGCTATTAAAGTTCGATCAGAGAGCCGGGATATGGACCTCAATTACAGAGGCATGCTCAGTGAGTACCTGTTTATCCTCATCTCCTGCAGATGTTTTCTCCCTTGTCTGACAGTCTCAGCTATAAAATGAGTTACAAAACTCTAGTTGCGGGTGTACGTGTGGGTCTAAGAACATAGAGCTTTGCTTTCTCTTGTTCTCCTCTTAATTCCCCCAGAGATTGTGGAGCCTTTGTAGACTCCAAAATAGGTATTTCTTGCCATTCCTGGACAAATTTCTTCAGCTGTTCCCTAGAATATCAGAAATAGACACTTTCCTGAAAAGCTTCTTCTCATGCTAAGACCTTTCCTGCCTGCCTTCCTCAAATCAGCACTGCGTATGTGCTCTGTACTTATAATTTTTTGAGGTACTGTGAACACAGAGATTCTAAGTAGTAGTAATAGCTATTTTCAACACTTATGTGATTGTTCTTATTAAGAAAATAATAGCAATTATGAAGTGCTTATAAAGTGCTTGTATTATCAATAACAGTTCTACATGGTCATTTAATTCTTACAACAGCTTGTTGAAGTAGGTACCATTATCGTCTCCATTGCACAGAGAGGTTAAGTAACTTGCCCAATGTCACAAAGAAAGATGCAGAGCAGAGAGGCAGACCTGTGTAGTTAGGCTGTGTAATGAAACGCTACGTTATGCTGTGTAACTGCAAAATATAATCTCCACCTTTGATCCTTTTAATATCCTTGTGGATATAAGACATATACTCCCATGAAAAGTTAAGTACAACAATGTTGAAAGTGAGTACATGTTGTGAATGTCGGAAGAGGATATGGCGTAGAAGGATTAAAGGAGATTTCATGGAGATTTTGAAGCCTGAGGTGAATCCTGACCTTGGATATTGTGAGTGGCATCGGGGTGGAGTGTGTTCCGAGGGGAGGAGTGGTTACGTTTGACAGACAAAGTAGAGCATTTGAGAGACCGGGAATAGAAGAGGTGGACTAGAGCAGAAGGCTCGCATCGATTAACAACAATGTCTGTAAAGGTCAGCTCCACCAAAATCATGGAAGTCTGTCAAACTAGCTTGGGATTTTTGCTTATGCCTGACGAGCAGCGAATTTTCGAGAGGGAGAGATGCATGAGTATGATGATGGTTTTAAAAGTTTGATCCATGGTGCTGTACTTGCTCATCTGGAATAGAGAATTGGTTCAGGGAGACCAGCAAGGAGGGTATTTGACCTGCACAAGGTTGATACAACTGTAAACTGAAGTGGCTGTAAGAAAGAGAGAAAGTAAGTATGTATAAAGGAGATATTATTCTAAAAAATTAGATCTTGGGGCCCCTGGGTGGCTCAGTGGATTAAGCCGCTGCCTTCGGCTCGGGTCATGATCTCAGGGTCCTGGGATCGAGCCCCGCATCGGGCTCTCTGCTCCGCGGGGAGCCTGCTTCCCTCTCTCTCTGTCTGCCTCTCTGCCTACTTGTGATCTCTCTCTGTCAAATAAATAAATAAAATCTTTAAAAAAAAAAATTAGATCTTGGTGACTTAAGAGATATTAATTTGAGGATTAAGTTTAGGAGGAAGTTACCTTATTTTATCAAATCTAAGAAACCAGAAGTTCTAAGGTGCCATTGTTTGTGTACCACTAAGAAAAAAAAGAGTACTACCAGTTAATCCATGACACAGGGGCACCTGGGTGGCTCAATGGGTTAAAGCCTCTGCCTTCGGCTCAGGTCATGATCCCAGGGTCCTGAGATCGAGCTCTGCATCGGGCTCTCTGCTCTGTGGAAATCCTGCTTCCTCCTCTCTCTGCCTGCCTCCCTGCCTACTTGTGATCTCTCTCTCTGTCAGATAAATAAAATCTTAAAAAAAAAACCAAAACCATGACACACTGTCATATCTATATCCCAATTCCAGGAAATGTTAAAATTTGAAAAAATATGTGTCTTAGAACTAAAGAAATTTAGTAGTTCTTTGAAGATGCTGAGCTTGATTTTACACTTATCGAGTTTGGGGATTTCTGGAACATCTAAGTACCAAGTTCTGTCCCATGTTAGTCATTTCCCTGAGTGATCTTTTCCTTGACCATGTTCTTACATTGTCTTCAGTACTGATTCATCTTAAATAGGTGTCCTTAGTCTGGATTTCTCTCCTGACTCATCAGATTTAGGTTTCTTTTCATTGGGCCCAGAAGAAAAGGTATTGGTTTTGGAGCCAGAAAAGTTTTACTTCAAATCCCAAATGAATTACTTATTAATTGTATGACCTGGCATTAAGTTACATAGGAATTTTACTGTTAGTCCTGCATTTCCTAGTATTGTTATGAGAATTAGTTGAAATAATTTCTGCAAATTATGTCTGGAAATTCAATCTAGGAAACCATTGTTATATTATCATTATTTGTGTTCTTCCTCCTCTCTGTATGTCTGTGTAGGAATTACCACATTGATTACATTGTTTTAAACATTTTTGTTAACTTATCTTTGATATTTGAAGGCAGAGATGATCTTTCTAAGGTTTGTTGATCTTTGTATCCTCAACATTTAAGGATAAGATGGCATATAGCATATAGCAGACATTAAGATGGCATATAGCATATAGCAGACATTTGGTGAGTGAACACATAGGAGTAGCAGTGGAAGCATGTTACTGGCATTTAGGAAGCAGTCGGAGCTGGTGAAGAAAGAGTTGAGTCCTGGACTAGAGTGTAAAGAAGGAAATAAAGCTCAGAGTCTGAGATTTGGAGAAAATCTGTAGACAGGGTCCTGAAGGTAGAGAAAGAAGAATTAGAGAGGTAGAGAAAAAATGGGGTAGGGTTATAGAAGCCAGCAGAGGAGAGAACTTTTATACAGAGAGGGTAGTCGCTGGCATTTAGTGGTGCTGGGAAGTCAGAAGAATGAGGATTGAGAGAAAACTTTGGGATGTAAGTTATAGTCGGTTGGTGAGTAGTCTGAACAGAAGCTTGGCTAAATGGGGATTAGGCATGGGTTTGAAATGATAGTGAATATAATATGTTGACCATCCAGTGTGAATTGGTGTGAAAGGCAGTAGAGAAGTAGTATGGCAGCTAGAGGGAATAGCTCAAGATAGATCTGGGAAGAGATTGGAGGTGCTAGAGAGGTCCTAGATGGGAGGATGGAAGTGGGGGAGGTAACAAGATGAGTAATAGAATTTTGGAATTTCTGAATCCTCATTGTCAGATCTGTTCATATAAGTTTCTTTTTCTCCCTTCTTGCCCTGTCTTTGATATGAGGTGTTGATAGGGCCCTACAATGGATTCATTATAGGAATAAGCTTGGGACATTTTTTCAGGAGTGAGGAGGTGCTTTGGAAACTTCATTTAGTTAATGGTAGCTTAGAATTGACCAGCTGGTCACTGGAGGTGTCAGACCTGGGTTATAATAAAGCCAGGAGATTACCATGAAAGGGAGTACTCAACCAGCTGAGGCACACTCAGTTCTGGAATGACGTATTTACTGTATTTATTACTCATAAATGTTAAATTATTCATCTTGGCATAATCCATTGGGATCTCAAGGAAGAGATTATATAAATGTCTGAGAATCTTTTATCTCACTTCTGAATTTGAGAAATGATTAAATAACAGGCTGGTTTTCTGACTTTTTAACTATGTGGGTAGTGAAATCCATAATATCAACTAAGGATGCATAGCACTTTCCTGTCAGCTCCTAAAAAGATACATTAGTTATTCTCTAAGTAAATGTTATCCAGACATACCATTATTTTCTTTTATCACATTTCTTCTCTGTTAGGAATACTTGGTCTGAAATTTCAGAAGTCTTCCTGGATTGTTCTGGGAAAGGTAGTTATGTTTATTTTGAAACTGTTGACCAAATTTGTTTTGTTTCTTTGTTCTCCCCTGTGTGTAGCTTCTTTGTCGTTGGGACTTTTTGTGAACTGTGGAGAGGTTCTATTCTGGATTAGGGACACCACAGATACTAATGCTTTTTCTTTGAGTTTATTAGTGTTGGTTACTGGAAGGTTCAACTCTTAGAGCTGCATATCCTGAGGATTTTGACCAAATTACAATTTTTTTCCTCCTTAAAAAAAAAAAAAGAGGATCCAAAGGATGTTTTAACTTACCAGAGATGGTTAGTCTTTCTGGGAAGGTGATTTTGAGTAGTTTTTTACACACACATGGTGAAAGGAATTAACTTTGATGAAAATTATTTTTTTTCCGTAGGTATTTGAACAACTTGCTGTTCCCTTAATGCTTAGTTTTATCTTAACTATGGAGGTATTTCTGCCGTGAAAGTTAGTGCTTTTTTTGTTCAGGCTGAGTTATACTTGTTTTGTGTGTCTCAGATTTTAGACTCTGGAAAAGAGGACAATATTGTTTCTTCATGTTTATAGCAGGGAGCATATCACAGCTTCCATTCTCAAGGTTTCTTTTTTTTAAGATGTCATTTATTTATTTGAGACAGAGAGATAGAGAGAGAGTACAAGCAGGGGGAGGAGCAGAGGGAGAGAGAGTCTCAAGTGGACTCCCCACTGAGCATGGAGCCTGATGTAGGACTGATCTCAGGACCTGATCTGAAACCAAGAGTCAGCTGCTCAACCAACTGAGCCACACAGGCACCCCTGAAACTTTAATATTTTTAAAACTCTTTGACATACATGTTATTTATCTTCCCAGCTATAGTTGATAGTATCTTTGTCGGTAAACTAGGGGGTTCACAAAGAATCCCTCCTGAGCATTCTCTGTGGAGGCATTTTTATGTTTGATATGCACTTGTCTGTATGAGATGATGGCTGCTGGAGGGTGAGTCCAGCATAGTCCGGCACACAGAAGGCAGCTTAGAAATTTTTTTTTTCTTTAAATATATAGGATGAAGGTCCCATTCAGCTCTTAGAAGCTTTCATTCTGTGATCTTTATAAGTAACTCGTCTAAAGTTACTGAGTGAAATCGAAGCCTGAGCTGGAACCAGAGTGCTGATCTGACTCACAAGGCCATTGCTCTCCAACAGACTCTCCTGCCTGGGTTATTTTCTGTTGGTGTTTGTGTTTGGCATGTTTGATCATGAGTACTGTCAAATGTGGAAAGGAGGCCTGCAGAGAGTGGAGATAATGGGGAGAGTTAGGGAAGACAGGGGATGTCAAGAAAGCCCTTTGTCATGCCACACTTGTTGGAAGGGCAGAGCCACACATCTTCCAGGGAAGTCAGGTTGGGGAGTACAGGGTGATTTGGGGTACAGAAGTAGGTAAAGAGATGGCAGTGGGCAGAGAACCAGTGTGGCTCCAGATGACCCATCAAGAGTGGACAAGTGTCTCAGCCTAGATGTAATAGAAAGTTCAACAAAGGATGATTAAAAACATAATGCAATCAAAGGAAAACACAAGATAACTAACCTGGCACCAGATTTTGGCACTGTGTAGCTAGCGGCCAGTCCTACTCCATTTCTCCATAGCTTTCCTTTCGAGTAATGGCTTGTTTCTGCCTAACTATGGAACGTTAGAGCTTAATTTTTTTTTTCATATTTCTAAAATGCATCCAAAATTACAAATGCAAAGAAAAGTATTGTTATCTACTTGGTTGTTTAATCCCTAACACCTGCATTTTTTGAGAGCTCTTTTCTCTGAGCTCTTTTTCTCTGAGCCCCAATACAGGTAGTAAGAATATTTATGGTTTGAGTTATTTTATTATGACTTGAATTTTCTCATGATCACTTTTTTTTTTAAATTCTTCTTAAATTTAACTATCGGTTTTGTACATGCATGTGTGTGCACACGGCACGTGCGCACACACACACACACACACACTTGGAGTTGTATTTTTATCCTATGAGATACTCAGACTATAATCACCATGAGAGAATTTCCACTTGTGTGAGTGTTTCCCATTTTAAAGTAAAAGATACTTTTGGGGGGAATCTGTATCAAGAATAGTTAGAGAAGTTCTCAAGTGCCCTTGAAATAAACTTCAAAAGAAGACTTTAGACTTGTGGTAGCAATTTCATTTCCATTTTAGACTTTCAGTTACACTCTCTTGAAACCCTTGTGCCTGTGTGTTATTCCAAGCCTGCTAAATTTTAGAGATGAAAAAGCTTATGTTTAGAGAAAATCAAAGGTTAGCAGCACTTTCTAAGTCTGAAAGCTTGAGTTCCCCCTTTTTTGGTGTGGTCTTGACTGGTGGTGTCAGAACTGCTGGAGATGGTTCCAGTGGTCAGCAGTGACAGACTTCAGACCCTAACATTTTATACCGAGCAGCAAGGGAACAGAGATCTCTTTTTACCGAGGGTTACACATTACTCACACTAAAAAGTGTCAGTTGGGAGTTTCTGTTTGCTTGCTTTATGAAGTGCTTCATCTCTAGATTGGAGACATCAGGAGGGCAGGGCCCATATGTCTCATTCTCTGAGGTATTCCCGTGGTACCTGGTACAGATTGAATCTTCTGTGTTTTTGACTGAATGCTTTATATTTCCAGGACATTGTAGCATATATTTTCTGTAGTCTGATCTTTACAGTAACACAGAAGGTGGGTTGGACACAGTATTATTTGTAGATGAGAAAACAGATGCAGATTCAGAGACCGAGTGGCCTCAGGCAGAGGCAATGTGTGGTAAAGCTGGAGTCTCAGACTTAGGTCTTCTCACTTTAAATACAACTCTCTTTGTTTTTACACTGTATCAGACTCTGTTTTTTCCCTCTAAGTCTCAGGCGACCTTTTAGGGGAGGGGATTAGAGGGAGAGGAGTAAATATGGTCTTCTCCTCAGAAATCCTTATGATGGAGGTGGCAGACGGGGCTCCTTGGAGGCAGACTGCTGGGTTCTAAGTACAGCTCTGTTACTGGCTGGCTATGTGACCTTAGGCACCAAAGTCCATCCATCCTTTCTCTGCACCTACTTCCCCATCTGTGAAATGGACATGTAATAGTATTTCACTCAAAGGGTTGTGAGGAGTGAATCAAATGAATTAATAAGGTTTGTTAAATAAATAAGAAATGAATAGTGAAGAATATGTATGAGTACCATGAACTAATAGAACTCAGGAAGTTATAAACCTGTATCACGTAAGCACAAAAGAGGTTGAACATGACTAGGTTTCATTTCGGTTTTTTTTTTCTGAGTTGCCTTACCCTTTTGTGAGTTAAATAGACCTACTCCAGCCCCTATTTGTCAGCTGCATTTATTGTCATCTTCTGGAATCATTCCCTTTACCTGGCTACATCCAAAAAATGTTTTCAATTAATTTTTTCTTTTGTAAGAGACAGAGAGTGTGCGTGATTGGGGGGCAGAAGGGGGAGAGGGAGAGAGAGAATCCTAAGCAGGCTCCATGCCCAACGAGGAGCCTGACATGGGGCTCAATCTCATGACCCTGAGATCATGACCTGAGCTAAAAGCAAGAGTCAGACACTTAATGACTGAGCCACATTTGGAAAAACCCACATAAAAAACAAACAAACAAACAAAAAAAACCCCACATATTTGAAGAAATACGCAGTGATGAATTACTTACCCCCTTTCCCTAAGAGCCTCATTATAGCTCACACTTCCCCTGTTTAAATCACATAGCCAAGATGTATATGTGCTATGAGAATTCAGCATTTATTTATAATCTGTAAACTTGCTTAGTTCTCTTATTGTGTATTGTTTAGTATATGCTTCATAATAATTCTGATAATTTTTTTAGAGCTTACTGTGTGCTTTGCGAACATCATCTCATTTAATCCTTCCAACAAATAAACAAAAACACCCCGGGCTAGGTACTGCCTCTTAAGAGACTGAGTTCAGAGAGGATAACTTCCCCAAAGTGGTTGGCCTGGTTAGAGGCATGACCACTGTTTGAACTCTGATCTGAAGCTCAAGTTCTTCACAGCTGGTTTTTGCTGCCTCCTGTCTCTCCATGGAGAGTGTCACTTAGAACGTTGGCACCTAGTTTGCATAGAGAACTTCAGAGTTCCAGAAACAACTAACACTTATAGTGTGGAAGAGCGGAAGGGGTTAATTATATAATTATTATATTATATATATGTCTATTATTATTATTATTATTTATTTTTATTATTTATTTATTTCATTATTTATATAAGTATTATATCATATATTATTAATTATTATTTATATATAATATATGATTATTGTGTATTATAAATATTATAATATAGAAATAAAATATTTATAAGAAATACATAATTATGATTATATAATGTGTAAAATATTTATATATTATATTTATAATAAATATATTATAAATGTATTATATTTTACTTATATATGTTTATATATAATTATTATATTTAATTATATTGTATATATATTAATTATATAATACTAATTTTGATGACTGGCTGAATTTTCTTTTTTCTTTTTTTTTTTTTTTTAAGATTTTATTTATTTATTTGACAGAGAGTCAGTGAGAGAGGGAACACAAGCAGGGAGAGTAGGAGAGGGAGAAGCAGGCTTCCCGCTGAGCAGGGAACCCGACGTGGAGCTCAATCCAGGACTCTGGGATCATGACCTGGGTCAAAGGCAGACGCTTAACGATTGAGCCACCTAGGTGCCCCTGAATTTTCATTTTTAAAATGCTCAAGTGAAGTAAAAATACACCTTCTTTTACATATATTATTGTTTTTTCGCTAGATTAATTACTTCAGCATGTCCGTGTATAGTCCATGTCCAACAGCTCTGCTATATTGGAATGTGTCTTCTGTTGTTTAGTCAGATATCTGGTCTGTCTGCTTTGCTTTTAAATGTTGCAGTCAGTCCAAATTGCGGGTTCAGGTCATCTTATATGTCAGTTTTGTCCAATAGATGTTAAATTAAAGCTACTAATCGGGATGCCTCGGTGGCTTAGTCGGTTAAGCGACTGCCTTTGGCTCGGGTCATGACCCCCAGGTCCTGGGATCGAGCTCCACATCAGGCTCCCTGCTCAGTGGAGAGCTGCTTCTTTCTCTCCCTCTGTCTGCCGCTCTGCTTACTTGTGCTCTCTCTCTCTGTCAAATAAATAAATAAAATCTTAAAAAAAAATAAAGCTACTAATAGAGTGAACTCAGAGCTGATTTGTTTGTCCTAATACATGGCTTTTTTATTTTCCCCTTAGTATTACCAACTTTTTCTTAGTAACATTGCTCTCAGGCACTCTGTGGCTTTGGTGGTGTCATTAAGTTTAAACTGTGGATGGTATCTTAATCCTCACAGACATTCCATATCCTCTATCAGAGACAAGTCTCTGCCATTTTTAAATGAAATACATGTAGTAGAATCAACTAGAATGCTAGAATTTTGTCCTTTTTCTCACAGTATAGAATAATTTACCAAGTAACCATTGACCTTGCTTTTTCTGTTTTTAACTGTAGTCCCAGAAGAAAATATTGCAACCATGAAGTATGGAGCCCAGGTTGTAAAAGGGGAGCTGAAGTCTGCCTTATTAGACGGCGATACTCAAAACTACGATTTGGATCATGGATTTTCTAGGCACCCAATTGATGATGACTGCCGTTCTGGCATTGAGATTAAGCTAGGTCAGCCATCTATCATCAATCACATACGGATACTCCTGTGGGATCGAGATAGCCGGTGAGTGATTAGTATGACATAGACAGAAAATGACATTATGTTTGATTGACTTGACCTAATTTTGTTTTTACAGATTTGGTGGTTTATTTCCTTCGGATCGTTTTGCTATTTCTCTTGAAGTTTAGTTCTGAGGGAAGAGTTAAAGGTTATACTCCTTTTAAAAAAATGTTTTTTGCCTTTTTTCTGCTTATAAAAGTAATGAATAGTGTTTATCATGGAAAGCGTAGAAAATATAGGAAAGCACAAAGGAGAAAATAGAAATTGTTAGTAATCTCACCGGCCATTAGTAATCTTTGTATATATCTAACAAGTATATGTCTAACTAGTATTTATCTATCTAACTTTGTGTATATTTGACTAGTCACACACACATACACATACACAAAACAGAAACCACACATAGTTTTACAAAATAAAGATGAAATGTGTAAAGGCTAACTTCACTTTGTAATTCATACATTGTGAACATTCTGCTCTTTAAATATTCCTCTAGGGGCACCTTTGTGGCTCAGTTGGTTAAGTGATTGCCTTCTGCTCAGGTCATGATCCTGGAGTCCCAAGATCCAGTCCCACATCGGACTCCCTGCTCAGCGGGGAGTTTGCGTGTCCCTCTGACCCTCCCCCCTCTCGTGCTCTCTCTCTCTCTCTCTCTCTCTCTCAAGTAAATAAGTAAAAATCTAAAAAAAACAAATATTCCTCTAAAATACTATTGTTTTGGTTGTTTGGTATTCTGTCTTCTGGGTTAGCATCTTTTATTTACTTGATTGTTTACTTTCGAATATTATGACTTTTTGAATGCATTTTATCCTATGGATGAAGAAAAAAATTGTCTTTTAGTGGGTGGATAAATAATCATTCTCAGAATAAAGGAAGTTTGTGAAAAATATTTGGTGGGCTCCAGCCTCGGAACCCACCCACTTTGTAGTGCTTCAAGATTCAGCCTTTCTTGTGGCATCTCTGACATTTTTCACCCACTGTAGTTTCTAGGGCTCATCTGTGATGCTAAGAAGTACTAGAGCAGTTGGGTGGCCAAGAACTGTTTCTCTCATCACTGCCCATCGTTAACCTAAACCCTACATACCCAGAAACTGTTATAGTCTTTTAGGCCCTACTCATGCCTCTTTGAGTCTGGCATGGAGGACTTAGTAGTAATGGTGATGATACCCTTGCATGGTAATTCATTTTTCTTAGCACTGCTGGCCACCACTTGGGCCTTTTAGGCCCTTTGAACCAAATACAAGGGAATCTTCATGAAGTGAGAGTCAGCATTTCTCAAAGGCACAGGTATTCAAGGTCCCCAGGTTATTTTTATCTGTTTCTCTTTATTAAGAATATATTTCCTGATGGGCACCTGGGTGGCTCAGTTGGTTAAGCAACTGCCTTCGGTTCGGGTCATGGTCCCGGAGTTATGGGATTGAGTCCCGCCTCGGGCTCCCAGCTCCACGGGGAGTCTGCTTATCTCTCTGACCTTCTCCCCTCTCATGCTCTCTCTAACTGTCTGTCTCTCAAATAAATAAATAAAATCTTAATATATATATATATATATTTTCTGATATGTATCTTATTGGATATAATATAATGCTTAATTGGCAAAATGGAGCTAATTCACATATCATTTCCAAGAGTCTGGGTTAATAATAACGGTATAACAATAATTATATAGTACTTTCATTACTTTTATGTGGTAGGTACTGTTCTCAAAGTTTTACATATATTCACTCATTTAATTAAAGTGAAATTAGTATAAAGATAACAAAAGAAAAGGTTAGTATGTTTCAGACTGAAAGTAGTTATCGTTTCCATGATGTTAAATATTTATAGGCCACTTTGTTTTAATGCGTGCATTACATTCACAGGGGACTTAACCATGTAGCAGTTCTTTCTTCACAGAAGTTATCATTCTAAGCAAAGGTGAAAAATTCAGAATCTTAAGCCCAAAAGATTCTGACATGTGTTGTAAAATTATATCCTGCATTACTGATAACCCAGAGAGGTTCAATAAAAGGTTATAACCAGTTTGAGACTGAGCCATAAAATGAATGGGAGTGAGGGGACAGCAGAAAATGAGGGGATGACACAAAATAAGCTGACCTTTTCTGGTCACAACTGTTGGTTGCAGGCTGACATTTATGGTCACCTAAATCTTCTGAGATTGTTCCTGTTGATATTACA
This sequence comes from Meles meles, assembly GCF_922984935.1. NCBI lineage: Eukaryota > Metazoa > Chordata > Mammalia > Carnivora > Mustelidae > Meles > Meles meles. The sequence continues at coordinate 87,250,630 of NC_060070.1, read as the reverse complement.
CTACAAGTAATAACTGCATCTCAAATTTAAATTTGGCTTATGACAGGGGAATATAGATTTGTGCAGTATGGGACCAGCATCTAATGGTCCAGCGTAGTGGACTAGAGGAGGATGATAGGCTATTTTCATTACTGCCAGATTATTAGCTGCCAAATTCTATGTTGTACCCAAAAGAAACACATATTATCTCTACACCCATGTCATTTATTTTTCTTCAGGCCACGTATTTGTGTGGGATGGTGGGAGACTGAGAGGGAGCAGGAGATAAGCAGGCCTTCCTGGGGGACCATTCTGAGTTGGCTATCCTGAGGGAATAGGGCTGGACTTCCAGACTAGGGAAGGTACAAGGAGAAGGCACACCTCCAACTCCTTGATTTTGTGTCCTCTCTCTGTCATGGCTTTATGAATCTGCTAATACAGCAGGAGCAAGGCATCCTGGATCTGTTTGGAAAGGAACAATTATCTTGCATGCTGGATGTGTGCCAAACAGGGTGCTAGGCCCTGAACAGATGAAGATAAATATGGTATGCTCCTTGTTCTTAAGCAGCTTGCAATCCAATAAGGCATACAAGCGTGCGGAGAGATAAGTTTAGTGCGTTGTGGTGTATGCTACAATAGTGGGTCTATACAGATTTTATTATTATCAGGATTTGATTTTTATAAAGGAAGTTCTGATAATAATTTGATTGTTATGCAGAAAATGCAATTAGCAAACTGTGTATTTTTTTGTATCTTTTAACGTTTTATTAAAGTATGACTTGGTTTTGTTATTTTAATATGGTACTTTTTTCTGCGTTTTTCCTTTTGATTCACAGGTCTTACTCATACTTCATTGAAGTGTCAATGGATGAACTTGATTGGATCAGAGTGATTGACCATTCGCAGTATCTATGTCGTTCTTGGCAAAAGTTGTATTTTCCAGCCCGTGTCTGCAGGTTAGTTCTCATGGCTAATTAATGATTGTGATGTCTTATTTAAGGAAATGTGAACCTTGAGAAATGAGCTATATATTTTTTTGTCTCAAAGAAGAAGACTTTTTCGGGTTATCAGCTACCAAATGCATCCCAACTAAAAAACTTAGCGAAAATATGAAAACAAATCATCTTAATTCTAGAGTATACTGTGGAACTGTTTATCCAGTGTTTTGTGCCATACGTATGCTGGAGACCTGCCGTGAACAAGTAGGGACAGAGAGCACAGGAGAAGTGGAGATGCTCTTTATAAGCTCCATGCTAGACACTGAAAGCAGAGTGATTGTTAGGGGCTTCGTTCTTCCCACAAAAGCCATGGGAGGTATTTCTGGAGGCTTCCCTGGTAGTCCTCAGGGCCAGGAGGAGATTCTTGGATGTTAGTGTGCACATTCTGAATATCTGTGTTCTTTTTCTAGGTCAGTGCTTATCAGCAGAGCTTGACAGAACAAGTGTGTCTAGTGGGTTGGGTTTGGGACAGAGGAGGTTGAGCTGCTGGGGCTCCAGGCTCGCAGCCTCCCTTTAACCAGAGCACCTTAGCTTTTATTGTTGTTAGCATCGTGGCCCCATGGAAGGTTGTTCTTAAAAATTGTTTGTGAGCTACTGTTCTGTGTGTGTGTGTGTGTGTGTGTGTGTGTGTGTATATATATACCTATAATTATATAGGTTTTATAGAATTTCAGAAGGTTTAAACCATCTTTTAAACTTTCTGAAATTCTATAAAACCTATACAATTAATGAATTTGGGAGGGGAAAGATAGAGGGGCCTGAAATTTTGCTGTTTTCTTTTTTGTTTCTGTTTTGTTTTTCCTGTTTTAATTTTCCCCTTGGAAATTGCCCTCAGGTGTTCCTTATCTTAAAGTCAAAAGAGCAAAGGCAGAGAATGATTGGTTCATCTAGACCCATGTGGCAAGAGGAGAAGAAAAGGTGTATGGTGGGTGTAAACCAGGGACAGTATGGGTCTGGCCTCTTTACCCCCTCCTGTCCCCACCCTCATCTATGACCCCAGCTGACCTCCCACTGTGGCTGATTTGGAGCAGATGGGGATGCCCCACGGCACTTAGTCTCTTGGTCAGAAGACACCCTTATACTTAGTAAATTTACGCTCTAACAGCATCAGGCTGAATTCTTACCTCCATCAAAGGAACTCCACAAAACCTTTCAGTGTTCTGGTACAGTAAAAAATGTTGCCTACATTTTTTTTATTATGGGTATGGCTGGACACAATATTGTTACCCAGGGATCCTCGTGTGTGAAAATGAAGAAAATCAATTTCATTTCCCCAAAGAAAGACTTAAGTGTTGCAGGTCTGGCAGTGGCTCTTTTATCAGCGGAGTTTTGAATGGATTAAAATGAGAGGGACAAGAAATTGAGTGAAGATTTTGTATCTCAGAGCTGCCTAGGGATATTTTGAGAGTAATGCAGGGGCCCCATCTTGGAGGAGGAGATTGAGCCTGCATTGACTCACGTTACTATGATTGTATTGGATTAGAAAATAAGCAGCATAGCAACCAAAGCATCTGATGTGGACTGAAGGACTGGGTGTTTGCAATTTGAAACAAGAGGAACATGGCTCCCAGAATAAATCACCATGAATATTAGCCACGACAGAGTCTGTGAGCTTTACCCACTCAAAAACCGCTACCATATGGAGGGGGATGTGTGCCCTCAGTTATGATCTCTGGCTTTTACAAACTATACGTCCCCTTATTTATTAATGGGCAGTATTTATACTTCCCTTTTGTTATTTTGTCTCTACCTTGTGGCCTTGTTTTTGTTGATGTAACTTTTATGTCTTATAGAGGTAGGTGTATTAAAAATGCTCATTTTGGTTTTGGCACAGCCAGTTCCCAACCCTGGTGGAGAAAAATAGAGCAAAGGTGATGTTAGAGATAGCGACAACAAGAAAAGGAAAGAGTCTTGATAGCCACATTAAGAAATAAAATTAAAGAGATTTATAACCACTTTAACGTATATTACTACATTCCTTTATAAACTCTGCCTTTTGTAAACGGTTGGGATTTTGGTAGTATTTAAAATGATCCTAAGAGTAAAATAAGTCACAGTTGATTTTCCAAGGATGTCCTATACTTGGTGTTTCTTTTCTTTTTTTAAAAGATTATTTATTTATTTATTTATTTATTTATTTGAGAGCATGAGCAGGGGGAGGGGCAGAGGGAGAGGGAGAATCTCAAGCAGACTCCATGCTGAGTGTAAACCCCAACACAGAGCTTGATCTCATGACCCTGAGATCATGACTTGAGCCAAAACCAAGAGTTGGTCACCCAGCTGACCACCCAGGCTCCTCTATGCTTGGTGTTTTTTATCTTCACAATCATTTATTGCCTGTCTAAACAATGTTCTAAGTACACATTTTCCAGGAACTTCACTGGGCATATATACATTCTTTCTCTTTGCCTTATTTAGTTAATTTGTACATTTGTATGTCACCTTTGTTTTTCAGTATCCTTTGAGTATTTGTCTTGCCTCTGATACTAAAATTACAACTTCTTGGAAATAAGGAGTAGAGATTGTGATCTTTTAGTATTCTTTAGTATTCTTGCGTGGTTCTCGGGCTATGATCTAGTATGTAGTAGGTGCTCTATAAATGTTAGTACAGGCTTCCTGGGGTCAAGGCACTGACTGTATAATGAGGAGAGATCGATTCAGCATTAATATGTGTATATATTCATTGGTACTTTTGATCTGTGTATTTGTTAAAATGTGTATCCGTGCTAGAAAGGTCTCAGTTACATCGTTTGCAAAGGTAATTTCCTATATTTTCATGAGGAAGCTGAATATTGAGGTTAATCCTGAAGGATGTATCATGTATTGAGGAAAGATTATATCAAATATATTCACAAGAGAAGAGCAACATTGTGAGTTGGGGAGTGTGAAATTACCTAGCTCTCTCTCTATTGAGTCTTGGCTGGATTGCATGTACATCAGCACTGTGTCGTGAAAAAACAAAAAACAAACAAAAGAAAACCCCATGGTCTATGGAGTTAGAGCTCTTCTCACTCTCTGGTTTCATTGAATCCTGGCCTGGTGATCTTAGTGAAGGTGTGCCTCTCCAAGCTCTTGTTTCTACACCAGGAAAAACAGAAATAACACCGTTTAGGAGTCTGCCGTGGAAGGTTTAGATGGCAGAGCGTGTGTACAAATGTTGAGTACAGTGCCTGGCCCAAAGTAGAGGTTCAGTCACTAGTGGTTTTTATTTTTATTGTTTTTTGTTTTTATTATTTTAAAATTGTTGGTATTATTATTATTATTATTATTATTATTTTCTAAATTTTGAGACTCTCCACTGGCATTTGACCTTCAGAGAAAGAGTCATTCTTGCTATCGTCTTTGGCCATGGTGGTGCTCATTGTGAGGAAACTGTTCCTGACCTCAGGAGCCTAGTCTCCCCGACATGTTTCCAGATTGCCATTCAATACACAGCAGTCTGAAACATGCCTTAAACAGTACACTCCATCTTCATAACCTGCCTAGTGATGTGTTCCCAACAGTTGTAATTTGGTAAGCATTTTTTTTATTGTAGCAAAATATACATGGTGTACAATTAGCCATTTATGTATCTGTAGAATGTAATTCAGTCCGCACTTCACCTCATTAAGGTAGTGGACATTATCCAGTGGCAATAGATAGGATAACGTCAGGCTTCAAAGTGAGAGTGATTGCTCCAGCTGTAATAGTGAATGGACAGAAATGATCTGCTCTGTCTTCCTGGGTCTGGTTTAGGAATGCATCGGAGGTTAATTGAGGACTGTTCTATGTAGCCAAAAGCCTAGACTAATAACACACCCTGCTCAGCCCCCTCCTAGGGATGAAGAAAATGGACTTGTCCGTGTTAGTATAATCTTTCTTAAGCACTCAGAATCATGTTATGTCTTAGCAGCTTTCTCTTTCTTAGGAAAAGGCCATTTCTGCTTCACCTTTATTGTCTTGTGTATCTAGGAATCTCTCTTCAAGCCCTTCCACTGCCTTCCATGGCTTTCCTGGATGCTGGAGCCCAAAGCTGAACAAAAAATACTAGTAAGGAGTGGCAAATATGGAGTGCCCTGGGGGTGTTTTAAAACACTATCTGGCTGCTTCTCAACAGGGTGCTGGTAATTTGGCAGCCATATAATGTTGCCGAAATAGGAGACTTGAAAACATGGGTGTGAGTGGTGGAGGTGGATTTCCGAGCCTACAGGTGGCCAGTAGCTGGAATCAGAAAAGTAATTGTGGGGCAAAACCCGGGAGTTGAGGAAAGGAATCCCACCTGAAAGCGCAGCCCTCAGGGTGTTCCTGTTGAGAGAGGAAGGAAAGAGTAGATAGCAGACACCTTTACTGTAGGGACTGGGCAGAGACAGGAGAACAGTCACTGAAGACAAGGGACGGGAGGGATGGCCACTGTTCACACAAGACTAGGCTTCTGCCTTTCCTTTTGTTTTTAACTACCATCATGGAAATGTCTTGTTCTTGACATTTTTATTATCAAATTATAATGTGGGACGTTTTTAAATCTCGGTAAAGCTTGTTCTCTGGTAAGATTGTATCCAGTTCCTACCAATAGCACATGAAAATGCTCTTTCTCTGAGCCCCTAACCAATGCAGGCTTGTCAACACTGCCAATGTGAGCTATGATGTGGTAAAACACACACACACACAAAACCCTTATTTTAATTTAGATTTATCATCAATGAGGTATAGTATTGTTTAATAATGACCGTATGTTCTTTCTCATTTATGAAAAGCGCGTTTTAGCCTTCTGCGTATTTTTCTCCTGAGGCAATGATCTTTTTCTATCTTATCAGAGCTTTATTTTGATATATTGATATATACACACTGAGATAGATATAGATATGCCATCGGTTTGCCTGTCATGTGTTGTGCAATTTGTTTTTAGTTTTTAGTGTTTTACTGGTACTTTTTGCCATATGGAATTTTACTTTTTAAAAAATGTAGTCCAATCTCTTCATCTTTTTTTTTTTTTTTATCTCTGGTCATTTGCAATAGTGTTTAGAAAGGTATTTCGCACTGCAGCATGTTGTGTTTTTTCTACTGTTTGTTATTTTTGTCTTTATATCTAGATGTGTGATTCAGCCAGAACATTTTGTGTGTGTGTTTTCAGGTAAGGATACTCAGTTGATGAAGACTATTTATTTAGTAATGTTCCTTACCACACGAATGTGAACAATCATATTTATCATATATATGCTAAATTCTAGCATATACTCTACTCTGTTTCACTGATTTCTTTGCCTATAGTTGAAAGTGTTAATTATTGTAGTTTCCCTTCCCTCCTTTTTTTTTCTTTTCTTAGAATGAGATATATAATATGCCAAATGCATCATGGAGAAAAGAAAGGGTGTTATAAAGCATCTGCTAGCCTGTCTTCTGGTCTCAGTGGTCACATTAGAGGCCCTAAATGATGATAAATATCTCACTAGCATGGTTCTACTCTCACGTACGACAAGAAATTTAGGCATGCTTCACCAGCTAAGGAAATCGATTTTTCTTCATGTATTCATCTGTTGTTCATTCATTCATCACTCACTCATCCAAAATAAGCTCCTACTCTGTGCTACACATTGTACTTGATACCTAGGCCACAACACCTGAAGAAGATTAACACAGTTTCTGCTGTCATGGATACTGGGAGGAACCAATCTCAACAAGTAAGAAGAATGCATCAAGTCCTTTCAAGTGTTGTGAATATGGTGCTATGATAGGGACTGATGGGGGCCATGCGTGGGTCCAGTCAGGGTTGGGGGGCAGTGGTGGATATTTTCAATAGGTGGTCTGGGAAGGCACGAGAGGGGAGATGGTGTTTTTGACTGAGTGAAAGGAGTGCTATTTCCTGGTCATTGTTTTAGATATTTAGCATTTCTTTGGTCTACAGTGACTGTTACTTGGGAGTAATGGGTCTCCTTTAGGAGGCCTCATTAGATGAGTACTAAAACTGTACTGTGTTTTGGTATAGGGCACTTTCATCTCTTTTATTGCTATCATACATTCCAGGTCCCTCCTCATCCCTGCCATCATTAGAGCAGTATAATTTTTTTTTTTTTTTTTACCCATCTTCATTAGATTATAGTACCTACACAGTGCCATAGATCTACAGGACATAAAACAACTGAGAAAATAAACATTGCTATTTATGGAAGCATTCTTTGCCAACCTTATTCACATTGTACAATAGCTATGTGTCTCCTTTCTTTTCTCTCTTGTTCTCCCCTGCCCCCATAACTGGGCATTGATATATTTATTTACTTTCAAAGGAAGGCGCTTCTACATTATTCATTGGCTCACCAGGATGCTTTAGAATTGTACCTAGAATTATGCTGAGCCTTTACTTTCTTTATGTGATTGGTGTCTTAAGAATTCAAGAAATGCCTTATTCAGATGTAAAGGAAAAAGGAATAGTTTCACGTTAAAAAAGTAATCATTTTCGTTCATACTTAGTTTGAATTGTACCTCTGCCTACAACTTTGATGTCATGATTGAACTAGCATAGAGCAACTCTGCATTCGTAGGAACATTTTCTTCCAAGAATGCAAAGCAAAATGTAGCCACATGGTGTCACTAAATCATAACAATTTTATTTGAGGCCAAAGAGAGATTGAAATTGCCTTTTTTTTTTTTTTAATCAAACCGTATTTATATATCAATTGTTCTGAAGTCTGTGATTTGTGAAATAACACGTGAAACTATTTGTACCATTTAAGCCTTTCAGCTCCTGGGAAGCATTAGTTACGTCCGAAGCCTGGAGATGTACATGCAGGTACTAGCCAGCTCCTGACTCCTCATCTACAAAGTGTAGCACATATGTGGGCCTCTGTAGTACAATTAGGCAGGTTCATACAAATAAGGGTTTTTTTTTTTCCTTTTTGATTTAAATCTTCCTTTGGAATTTTGAACCAAATGGAAGAGGAACTCAAAGGGGTTGAGCCACTAAGTATTTATAAGGAATCAGGGAACAGAAGAAAGGAAGATGAGGAAAAGACAGGATTACAGGAGCTCAGGAGAGATGGGAAGGGGACAGTCTAACATTCATTGAGCATTGTCTCCCATCAGACACATCATTACCTTGTGTGATTGTGATCCTCACAATAGCTCTGTGAGGGAAATGCCACTAACCACCTAATTTTACAAACAAGGAAATTGAGCCTTAAAGAAGCTAAACGTGCAGGTCCCTCAGAGCACACAGTTAGCATCCCAATCCTGCATTGCTTCTTCAGGATGTGAGATAAAGCATCAGCTCTGGGGTCGTGCCGGAGGAGACTTGCCGCCCTGAAGAAGCCCTTGCTGCCCCTTGGGCCGCAGCAGTTTCCCGGAATCCCGGCAGAGATGCCCCAAGCAGAGTGGCCGCAGCCTGCTCTGCTGGCGCTGGGCACAGCCTCCCCAACACCAGGCTGCTGGCCATGTGGATGGGGAGGGTGAGGACGAGGAGCAATTGGGGAAGTTTGCACTTTTAAAATGCTCCAAAGGGAGTATAGCAATCCTTTATCTAGGTGTGTTTTGTCAGTTTGTCAATAGAGCTTTGAATTTTCCGGCCCTTTAGTTCCTAATAAGATCATTTTGGACTTTATTATTACATAGTGAGCCTGATGTTCTTAACTCCTGATTTGTTTTGCTTCCACTATATTTAGAAACATACTTTATATATTATGGAGTCTCTCTTCATGAGCTCTCTTCACATCCTGAATTGCTGTTTTTCCTTTTTTTTAAGTTTAGAAATTTTCTATGTATTATTTCACCTACAATCCTCTTATTAGGCCAAAAAAAAAAAAAACCAACCAAAAACCTGCTGTGTTTTATATTCAGTAAGACCTTTGAGACTCGGCTGTTTGTGCTTAAGTTATTCAATTGCATCCAGGCTTTTTGTTTCATTTTGTTTAAAGGGTAATAACACGTTGAACTTTTGTGTGTGCAGTGGAGGAGTTGGAATATGAGAAAACAGAACAGGGTTGTCCTTTTCCTTCGCATTTTATTTTATAATTTTAGAATATAAATTAGTGTCTTTTAATAAGCCTATTGTATGAGATGATGTTAATAACACTGACGACCTGTTATTATTGCCACAAACAGCCGTTGTCTGTTTTTCATTCTGGAAGGGCAAGCACTGTATTTGGTGCTGCTAATAGTTGCTTCCCAAGCAGTTAGGTCCAGGATCAAGTTCAGACAGCACCTCTCTGGGTGAGCATCAGAATCCTTTTTCTTATGCTTTTACTCTCCTCAGTGCTACTCTGTTATTTACAGCATTTTGTCCTGTGGACATTGATTCAACAAACATGGACTGAAGACCTGCTATATTGCAGGCACTTAGGTTAGGTGTCAGGCATAAAAGGATGAACAGGACACACTCTGCTCCCCTTCTAGGGACTGATAAAGTAAAATATCATTGATGCAATAATAAGGGAATACATAGGTAATGCAGGACCATGGCTGTGGGGGTTCCTACAGAAGAGAAGATTTGAAGTGAGTAATAAAGGACCAAGGGATTGAGCAGGCAAACAAAAGGAGAAAGGATGTCCTACGTATGCACCTGCCCTGGGCAGTATCTGCACTGGACTTGGCCAAACCTGAACTATTTTCTCAAAACTCTCCCATCATTGGTTCCTTCTTCTTCCCTAACTTCATCTTTGGCTTTTATTAAAAATACCTTATTTTAGGGGCACCTGGGTGGCTCAGAGGGTTAAAGCCTCTGCCTTCGGTTCAGGTCATGATCCCAGGGTGCTGGGATCGAGCCCCGCATCGGGCTCTCTCCTTGGTGGGGAGCCTGCTTCCTCCTCTCTCTCTCTCTCTGCCTGCCTCTCTGCCTACTTGTGATCTCTCTCTGTCGAATAAATAGATAAAATCTTAAAAAAAAAAGAATACCTTATTTTGTCTCACCAGTTGAAATCGTCCATTTACCACTTATCTTCCCATACCTCCCTAAGCTCTGAGACATGTACATGAATGACAATCCTCTTCTTTATATGACCTTGTAGAACTATTTCAGGTATCTGGGACTTGGTTTTATTTAAAGTTTTTTTTTTTTTTAAACTTCTTTCAACAAGATTAGAAGACTCCATGGGGAGAACTGTAAATTAGGTTAGTTTTCACAAATAATATTCAGAGAATAGTAAAAATTTGCAAGAAGCAGAGAAAAAGTTCCTGTTTTGGAGCCAGGATTTGAGTCAGTGTATCTTTTGCTTAGAAAAATAATGCATTTCCATAGGTACTTCATCATTGAGTACATGCCACTGGTAAGGAAATTGACCTTAGTGTATCAATTTTCCTATTTGATATCTCCTTTTGGAACCTGTTTTTGTACTGTAGTTCTCCGAACATTTACTTAGGAACTTAGGAAATCCTGAACCAGGAAGCCAGAGTTTGAACTACTGGGCATGGGACTGTGGGTCTGTCAAGTAGAAAACAAGGGAGGAATAGAATACAGAGCCATCTGGGATTCTGGGCTCCTTTATATGAGCGAGGGGCCTCCGGCATAGGTGAGCTATGGAACTGCGACTGGAAATGGTGGGACAGAGTTTCCAGGACTTCCTACACAGCTTCCAGATTGAATCAGAAAATGCTATCAGTGAAGTAAAGCTTCATTGACTTTGGTTTTTGAAAGATCAAGAAGAGGGAAGGACAGTTAGATCTCAGATCTTGGAGGTCAGAAAAAAGAAGTTAGACACAGATTTGTAAAACGTAGTCATTTCTGATCCTGTTTACTTTGGAAATGGTAATCTAAAGAAGATATTGGTGAAGTAGTTAATAATTGTCTCCATGGAGAGTTAGGCCTGTGTATATTAACATTTCACCCCACACGGCCTGGCAGTGATTGCTCTGACTTAGCGTTATAGCTTAAATCACCCAATTTAGCCATTAATTACATAATATATCTTGTATGCCTCTCATTATTTTGTCATCCCTAGACCTTACTGTATATTACTATATATTTGCTCATCAGATATGTTGTTGACTCCCTCTAGCCCCCTGACATTCCTGAGTGAAGGTGCCTGAATAATTGTTTTTCTGGAAAAATCCTTTTAACATTGCTATTTTTTCCCCCAGTGTTAGAAGGAGACACTAGGAAATAGATTTTGTAATATTTCTTTTCATGGAAAATATGCTCATAGAGGACTGTATGTACAAGTCCCCTAGTTAATAAAACCATCAGAGCTTTCTCAGTGATCCTAATAAACGATACAAGTTCCCTAGATCTGGGTGCTTTCTGTGGATACAAGGTTGGCTCAGGGGAGAACGGACCAGAAGTGAAACCAGATTGCTTGTCTGCTGCCAGAAATTCTGGGCAGCATGCCAAACTTGGTTCACCTTCTAAAAATTCATCTCCCAATATGAAAATGGAGGGCTCGATCCCTGAAAGGAATGGTGGTAGCATGAACACTTGGACTTCCTTCAGCCCAGAGGACTTGATGGATGTGAGGAAAGGTGGGGGGAACCGATCGGGGTGGCCTGGCAGCTTTGACCCCATTTAAGAGCTGTAATATTTTCTTTAGCAGTCTTACTTCATTATGTCTCAAATTATAATTTCATAAGTTCATAATTGTTCTTCCAAATAATGTGGGTCATATATACACATGAATATGTTCTGCCTGATAGGAAGCTATAGGTTTAATTTCTAATAGTCCTAGAAATTCTCTGCGTATTATGAAGCTATTAGGATGTAACAGCTGTTTTACTTCTTTCACCCTGCAAAAGAAATGTGATGCAGACTAAAATGATCAGTAATTATGTATTTTGAAAGCTAAAGCTCCAGTTACAGAAAGATCTAATTTACACATTAGATACTGATAAAACTACAGTGTGCTATGAGTTTCAAAGTTAGCGTTATCTCTTGCCTAAGACTATGAAAGAGAATCTGTGCCAAAAGACATTTTCCCTCTTTGAAATCCTCTTTTGCATTGCCTATTGTAATTTTGAAGTTGCAAATCAACAGTAATGAAGAACTGGTTGATATTTTTCTAAGGAAAAAAATTAGAAGGAATGTGAGAGGGAGTAGGATTTAGAAGGATTTTATTTTATTTCTGTTGATCAGTGCCTGCCATCTGCCTTCCATTTAATGTTGTAGAAGCATGCATGCGTTTCTCAGTCCTGAACAGATGATGTGCATGGTTTGTTGAGATCTATGTGTATTCTGGATGTGTGTGTGTGTGTGTGTGTGTGTGTATACCTACAGTGCTTAAAATCACACTTAAAGTATAAAACAGATAATGAGTCTCCATTTTGGGCTAATTTGCATATTCGGCTCTTGTACACAAAATAAAGACTACAATGACACTGATTTTCTTTTCTACTTTAGAATCAGCACTAACCAGCTGTCAACAAATATTTTGATTAAACACTTTCCTTTATTGGTGAACTTTGGGGCACATTCTTTGTATAAACATATTGTTTTCTTTGATTTCAAGGGACGTATTTTCAATATGATTCATGGATGCATCACACCGGTAAGCTGTCATGCACAAAAATATATTTTTCTCTGTAAACTTCCTTTTTACCATTGATTTCTCTAGGGCAAAAATGTCGCTCAGAACAGAATATTCCAACTCAGGTTATTTGCCTGAAATAAAGGTGGTAAACAAATGTGTAAGTCTGCTTTAAGTAAACTGAAGAATTTAAAGCACAGATTCCCTAAACTAGACATTTCCAAGAGATTTTTAAAGATCTAATAGTGCCTCTAATACATTTAAAATATGATTTGAGGATACACATTTTGTTAATATTTTGACAAATATACATTTAGTCTTTCTTCCATGTTTAATCATACATAAGCATTTTATTTATAAAAGTGGTATTATGGAGTATACACTATTTTGAAACCTTGCACATATATACTTATATTCTCTGTGACTATTGTTCCATGTCAGTCGGTAAACATTTGCTTTATCCTGTTGAATAGCACAATATTCTGAAGGTACTGTTGTTTACCTAACAGTGCCCTACTGAGGGATTTAGGATGTTTTTAGTTTTACTATTATAGAACACTACAGTCTTTGCATACTTATCTGATTATCTCTTCACCTGGGCAGAGTTAAAGGATATGATCATTGTAAAATGCTAAACTATTGGTAAATGCTATCCAAAAGCATTATACCAGTTTATTCCTACCAGGAGTATGTGATAGTACCTATTTCTCCCTGTACTTAGCAACAATGAGCATTATCATTGTTTCTAATCTTTTGTCAAGCTGATAAGCAAACTGTGGTCTCTCATTTGTTTTATTGTGCAGATTTTTTATCATTTGTTAAACAACCGTGCATCTGTTTGTTGATAAGCATCCGTATTTTATCGAAAAGATGAAATTTGAGTCAGCCTAAAAGAATGGGTTGAGTTTTGATTGGAGGGCTTTTTCTGTGATGTCTTCTAGGAAAGTGATCCTCAACTGGGGGCAATTTTGTCCCATCCCCGCCCCCCCGGCCCCAGGGGACATTTGGCAACGTCCAGGGACATCTTTGGTAGTCATAATTGAGGGGCAGGGTGCTACTGGCATCTATGGGTAAGAGGGGTGCTTCTAAATATCCTACAGTGTACAGCACATCCTCCTATGACAAAGCATTATCCAACTCAAAATGTCAACAGTGCCACGGATGAGAAGCCCTGATTGGAAAAGTTTGTGGTAATTCCACACATGAAGAGGGCTTGAATAAGATGTCTTTGTTTAAATGGAGAAAGAGCATAGCTCTGAAAGACATTCAAAGGAAAAACCAGTCAAAGCCAATGACTGGTTGAATATGGAATAATAATGACAAAAAGTTGAGGCAAAGAGAGCTTCAAAGTTTGGAACCTAGGTGGCCAGGAGGTGGACATTGGTGGACAGAAATTGTGAGGGAGCCAGTGTGAGCTAGTTGTAGAATTAGTAGTTAGGAAACAAATGGTGACACTCTTGCTATTTCATCTGCTCTGCTTTTATGTAGTGAGTTTTTTATTTTATGTGTGGTGCCAGGATTGTGTTGGGTTTTGGATTACAAAATCTCTAACTAGTATCAAACATTTGATCTCAAGCAGTTTCCTCTTTTGGAAATGTTCTTCTTTCATCTCTAGCAACTGAAATCTGGTCCATTTATGTAGTAAGCTGAAGTGCCATTTCCTCTAGGAAATCTTCCCTAATCTCCCCAAATGAAATAAAAGTATATTTTCCTCATTTATTCAACAGATAGTTATTAAGTGCCTGCTACATGACAGGCACCGTGCTAGGTAGTAGAGCTCCAGTGGAGAGCCTTAAACACACATCCCTGCCCTTGTGGAGTTTACAGCTTAGCAGGAGAGTCAGATATTAAACAAAATAATTACAAGTAAAGGGAGCTGTGATAAAGGCAAAGAAGGAAAACATAAGTAAGCATTGGAGGTATAGCAGAGGAACACAGTTTCAGCTGGGTGAGTCAGGGGAGGTCCTTTAAGGAAAGTGTTTTTTAAGTAGAAACCTTCCTGATGATTAGCAGTAAAGTAGGCAAAGCAAAAGCCAGGGAATTGGGAAAGCGTTTGGAGCAAGGACAGGAAAGCTTTGAGGGAGAAGAGATGACCTGTTTAAGGGCATGAAAATAAGTCATTGTGGCTGGAGAGTGGTGGTGAGGTAGAGAGGAAGAGGTCGGTGGTGGCCAGGTTGTTTGGGACTGGCAGAGCCATGGTAAGGAGTTTGTGGTCTAGTGAATGTGTAGTCCCAGGGGAGGGGATTAAGCAAGGATGTGACGTGATCTGTTGTTTGAAGTTTTTTGAAGACGTGCTTTGTGGGAAGTAGGTTGACTTGGTGGGAGATGAGTTGGGAGGCCTTTACTATAGTTGAGGAGAGGTGTGGTGGTTGCTTATGTAAGGAAGGTGGCAGGGAAGATAGGAAGAAGCAGATGGATTTGAGATGTGTTCTTTAGATTGTGAGACTTCCAATAAGTGTTGTTCCATATACAGGGTAGGAGCTGAAAAAGGAGGTACAGGTTGGAAGTAAGAAATTTAAGAGTTGTTGTCTTAGAGCATGGTATTTGAAGCCATGGGAGTTTATTAGCTTCAGAAGAGACAGAATGTGCTCTAGTGCAGGAGGTGAAAAGAGGACCTAGAACTGAGTCTGAGTGCTCCAGAACTTGATCAAATGGGAGAGGAGACGCCAGCAAAGGAAATGGGGAAGGAGTAGCTAACAGGAGAAGTACACGCAGGAAAGTGTGGCTTCAGGAAGGAGGGACAGGTCAAGATGCCAGATGTCCCTGAGAGATCAAGTAGATGAGGAAGGAAGAGGATCCCTTGGCCTTAACAACATGGAGTACACTGCACACCCCCTTGCCGTCCTGCACCACATAGCTGACGTGGTGGGTGTGGAAGCCAGGTTAGAGTTGGTTAAAGAAATAAATTTATGATGGATCATGAGATGTAAAGTGCATATACTCATTGAGGGGGCAGGTTCTCCTCTTGGTGAAACCCATTCAAAGAAAATGTGTATGTAAGGATGCTGATTGCAGCACTATTTGTAGGCAGCAAAAAACCATAAAGTGCCAAAAAGCCCATCAAGAAGGGAATTCATGTAAATTAAAAAGAATTAATTGTATCTACATGAATTGACCTAGAAGGATTTCCATAAAAATTGTTAGATGAAAAGCACACGATGCAGATCCTGTGTTAATTATGATGCTTCTTTTATCAACAAGCAAACTATCTTAAATGTGTATATAAATGTCTGTATGGATTTATAGGAGCATAGAGAATGGTGTGGAAGGTACACATTGAACTTCAATATTGATTACTTAAGGAAACTAAAGATGGGGTAAGGAAAGTAGATAGTGTTCAATTTTTATTTACTTTATTTATTTACTTTTTGTTATGCTTGCTGTAACATCATTTTTTCAGTTAAAAAGATTTGAACTTAAAAAGCTCTGGGATGCGAGCAGATGGAGAAAGAAAGAATGGATAACTCTTTTGAGAAACTTGGCTCTGAAGGTGTATAAAGAGACAGGATGGAAGGTGGAGATGGATGTGCTTTAAGGATGAGAGGTACTAAGGCACATTAAATGCTGAATGAAAGGATCCAGGAGAGAGAGATTGAGGATGGAGAGAGAAGCCAGTGCATTGAGAGACACCTTCATTTTGCATGATAGGAGGAAGGAAAGAGA
Source organism: Meles meles (assembly GCF_922984935.1). Classification (NCBI taxonomy): domain Eukaryota; kingdom Metazoa; phylum Chordata; class Mammalia; order Carnivora; family Mustelidae; genus Meles; species Meles meles. Next base: position 87,234,573 of record NC_060070.1, on the reverse strand, counting down.
GGACAAATCCAGTCCCTGGCTGCAAGTACCAGGTTCCTTTAGTACCTATGGAACCTACACCAGCTGTGAGGTGAAAGGGGCGTTGGAGGTTCAAGTAGAGTGGAAAGAGGCAGGATATGCATAGTTGTTGCAGACCCTGGGCGACTGACTCTGTTTGAGTCTATTTGACTGTTTCTTTGAGACTGGTAAATAGTGCCTGTAAGATCTGCCAGTAATGATTGCACCTGCCTTATGTGGTTGTCTTTGGTGACATTCTGTTGGTCAGTTTCATGTTCAGAAAAATAGGTGGTTGGGGCATGGGTAGGGAGTTCGCTAGTCCAGTATGATAGCTGGTGGTGGGGCAGGAAAGTAGCAGGGATTTGCAGAGACTCAGGAAGAAAAGTCTAGAGATTATTGCTGTTGGGACAGGGATGATAATTGCTCACTTGCAGGTATTTTTTCTACTTCATTTTTGTTTTATGTGGACCCCCCCCCCACCCCCGCCTTGACCAGTACTGTCATTTTTCAGTGCTTGTAGAGAACCACTCTTTTTTGACCTTTTAACTTTGAAGAAGATGTTAGCTTGTTTCCTGGCTTTCTTAGAGCTCTTGAAAACAGATCCTGGAGCTTATCTTCAAATATAAAACTTAGGTAAACCTGTGTGTGCAACCCGATCCTGGAAAGAAAACAAACTAAGAAAAAGTGTAGGTTTAATTGAAACTGAAAATATGGCCTTGATGGTACTTGTCGCCATGGCCTAGAAGGGCACGGCAGTGTTTGCAAACTTTTCCATTGCTTGGCCAACTGAGAGATTATTGTGAACATTGTCTTTGAACAGTACTCATTATTTGACCATTAGCCCCTGGTTTTATCAGTTTTTTATTTATGTTGTCATCTTAGAGAAGACATGACCAATAGATATGACATCTTTGGAACAGACCTTAGGAATGGGTTTTATTGCTGTCATGATGTGTTTTAAAATATACCTTATGGAACGTGGGTCCAAAGGACTCTAACTCACATATTGATCTCTAGAGGTTTGGGGTTTTTTTTTTTTTTAAATATAAATTGTTGATATTTTATTTTAAAAATGACATTATATGTGGTGTGTTATAGGAATGGATGTCTTCTGAGTACTCTGTGCTTTTATACAAATTACTTTTTTCAATTCTTAAAATAATTCTTGAAGATAGATTTGGTTATTTTCATTTTAGAAACCCTCAGAAAGGCTCAGCCTTGCCTAGGGTCTCATAGCCAGAAAGATCTAAGTGAGGTGTTGTACAATGTCACTGAGAGAGAATCCATTCACTTATCTAAATAACTTCTTATTTGTAAGGCTTAGCAGATATGTGCTTGGGTCTGGCACCTCATTTTTGGGAGGGAGGAACTTTATTTTATAAGACTGGCTTTATCAAGGAGTTCTGACAAATTCCACATAATGATAGCAGAGCACCTTGTTTTTATATGTAGGTAGAACCTCATCAGAGACTTCTGGAGGTTTATATGTTGCCATATGCCTGGAAGAAGGAGGTATTTATCCAGCTAAACCATGACTTCTAGCACAGGTATTGCCCACAGTTTTCTAGACACTTTTTTCATTTGGTCTTGGCTGGGAGCTGAGCAACCCTTGCATTTCACACATGGGGAAAGTGGGACTTGGAGATCACAATGAGTTTACCATCACACAGCTGGAACACAACATCTGGGATTGAGGACCAGGTCTGTCTGACTCTAAAGGTCATTTTTAACACACAGTGCTGTCTTTCCCATCTCTGTTTCCCATCTCTGTTTATCATCTTGTGGCATTGTCTTTCTTTTCTTGTGAGGCTTCAAAGATAAAAAATTTTGTATTATTTTGGACTTAAGGATTCTGAAGTAATAGCTTTTCCTGCAGGGCGATCAACACACGCACACACCCACACCCACTCACACACTCACTCTACAGAACAAGGATAATATCCATATGCTACATATTTTTTAATCTTTTTTTTTAATCTTTTTAAAGCACTTAGTAGCCTCAGTAGTTCCAGATTCTTACAGCTGCCAGATATACATTTGGATGCCTAAATTAATAAGTCAAGGTTTTAATTTTGCTGCTGTGATTAGCAAACGATGCCAGAATAAAATCATTTCCATTATCAAAGAGTAGGATGCTAGGTATCATTTTATTCAGTCTATTTATACTATGATGATAGGGCATGCAGACAGGTAGTATTAAAATGTTAAATGTGAGGGGATGTTTCTCGGCTTTACTTGTAGTCTTCTGAGAAAGTTTTCTGGTTCCCAAAGACAAAAGCATTTCTATGCTGACTGTGGCCTTTCATATCTGGCTCCCCTTGTTATCTGAATACATTATCCCATGCCTTGCAGTCACAAAGGTTGCTTAGGGATACAGAAGTCATCATAATATAAAAATGTGCACTGATGAACTGTCCACATGTAAAATTAATTCCCACTCAAACAGTCATCGCTGATGAATACTATCCCTGCCCACCCTGTTAGTTACAGCATTTCACTGATTGTTGGGAAGATGTAAAACCATTGTCCGCAATTGCCGAGTCAAATGGCAGATTTTGCCAAAAATGCAGGAAATAAAGATTTAATGAAATTAAGAGAAATAATGTTGAAGAACCACCAGATTTGCATGCAAAGGCATTGGCAAATGGTATCCGGCAGTGTTAGACCAGCGAGTTACCGATGAAGAGAAAAATCCAAAATAATGATATGGTAGGCATTTTAAGAGAAGGATCTGACTATGAAAAAATTAAAGATTTGGTGATGTCTGTATTTTTTGAAGAATCTGTCATTATAATTGTGCTGGGAGAGTTAGTGAGGAAATGTTAGAAGAACTGTACCTAATGGTATTAAACAACTGTTTATTACTACTACTATTTGGGTCAGCACAGAGTTGCATTTATTATTTAAATTTTCTTAAATAGAAGATAAAATACGCTTATATTTGACCTCACATATTTTTAACTTAATGAAACTCCTTTTTTTCCCCCACACTCACTGTGAAATTTTGGTCCCTGTTTTAAGTGAATTGACTTTTAAATGTCTTTTTTCTTGTAACTGTTGACCTCAAATCATGAGAAGCTCCCGTAATGGGTTATATACTTATCTTTATGTTTCTGTATGCTCTTCCTCTCCAGTAATGCTGGTAATGAACAGCCACAACAAACACTGGTGTAGTGAGTTAGAGATAGGGGTGATTCGTCTTGAGTCAAATTGTCTTGTAACCAGTGAGACAAAGAAACAGAAGCCTGATGAGCAACAGTCTCTTCTAGAAGAATGGCTAACCACCAGATTCCACTTCTGTGCTGGAGAAAGGGCTTCAGGTTGCTCATTAAATCAAAAGGCATTACCTAAATAAAGATTTCCAGTGTGTGGGTGATTGAGGGGAATCCTTAGTATTGTTTTTAAGTCTTTGTTTCTCTCCAGTACCATCGCCCATAGCTTTAACGTTACTCAGATGCGGACATGAATACATCTTGGAACTTCCTATTCCATTTGAAAAGAAAAACGTGTCTATAACTTCACCAGCCTTAATTTGGCCCATTGATAGACTTGGCAGGCTCCGAGGAAACGGCAAGAATGGAGCTGAATGTACCCTGTTGGCTGTTTTCACTACAGCCAAGGGTCTGGCTGCCCATTATTTCTGGAAATAACGTTCCTTTTAGGATTTTTTTTTTTTTTTAAGTCTTGGAGGCTGTGGAATACCCCAAGGTAGTGGCCATGGCAGTGAATTCAGTATTTTCTGGGTTTTGAATTTTGTGCAAAGAACATGTATCAGTTGAAAGTAGACTGCATAGTTGATTTTCCAGTAACTTCCAACAACATACAAGCCCTGTTCTAAGCAACCAGAAGATTTTTTTTGAGTCCTGCAAAGTAATGTATACCTTAAAGCCATTCAAGTAGAGCTCATTCATAATGACCCCCATTTACATTCATGCTTCCTTTGAACTTAGGCCAGAATATTTATCTGTGCAATTTAAGTAGCAGCACGTTAGTTAAGTGTTTGATTTAAAGTAGCTGGCATTTCAATTTATTTTTCTTTATTGGAAAAGTTCATCCCTTTGAGAGGGGTTGAATTAGTCATTGTGTGGTTTAGATAAGTCCCTTGATCTGGGGACAAAACATTTGCAGGATTTGTGGAGTTCTCTATGGTACCTATGTGAGGGACATGTCATGAATCTCTTAATAGTTGTGAGATTGCTTTTCACTGAAAAGTATGACATGTGTGACTGGCAAATCATGTAGCTCATATATCATGTTAACCATAAATCTTAATTTATATTTGTCCAAGGATTTTACTCTGAGATTCACCTTCTTAGAGCTGAAAAGGTTCAATACCATATGGTTTCTTTTTATTAGTATGATTAAGAATGTATTTTCATCAAAGTATACCATCTGTTTGTTTTAAGAAGAATACAGGTAAATTCACTGATATGTCTACTTGACTTTTTTCCTTTTAACCTCCATCCAATTAGCTGAACAGTATAAATCTCTTGGATTATTTAGAAACTATTTTAGAAAATTTAAAAAGGTGTGTATTGAAGGGAGAGCTTCTTCAGAGAAGGTTTCAGCCATCCTTTTGTCCCACACATACCTTGCATTATGTTATGTACATATTAAAATTTTAGAAATTGTAGTGAAGTGATCTTCACTTCACTTCACTATGTTATTTTCCGTTATAAAACTACAGAAATATGTTATCAGGTTGGAATTACATTTGGCTGACTGAAGAACTGATGGTTTCTTGTTACTGATGCAGTGCTTGGCCCATAGTTGGCATTCAAGGACTGCTTCTTGACTTAGCTAATAAACTAATTGATTGATTCGTAGATTCTTGGGGTAATTTAGTCTGACGACTAGATGAGGTATAAGAAGAATTGTATAACTTTTATTATGATACTGTATTTTAATAATCTTGTAAGAACAGAATTTGCTAATAAAATTCCCTTTGTAGTAAGTTTGCAGTATTTATAAGAGCATGAAATAGTCTCAAAAACATAATTTCTTTTTTTCTTATATTTACTATCTAAACCTCTATCGAATTTTGAGTTTTTTTGTTGTCATTATTTCCATTGAAGCTGATAGGTAATATTCTTGCTGCCTAGATCTCCATGTTTTTAAATGAGCTTTTAAGGGTCCAGTTTAATAAATGCATAACCCAGGAGTCACTTAGACTCCATGCAGTCTGGGTAAGAGTGCCCTAAACCCCCAACTCCTTGGTCTTGGAAAGTCCAAAACTTTCCCCTAAGATATCTGAAAAATCCCAGGACTTAACTTCTTTATATCTTCTCTGCCTTGGTCTCCTTTCTCCTTATGTGCTAAATTTGTGCTGTATCAAGTTGCTCAGATGTGAAACTCAGCAGTTTCCAGTTCCTCCAGAAAAGCCCTTTTCAACAGAAGCATTTGTGACCCATGAAGACTGTTCTGAGGCTTTCCCTGGGAGAGATAAGGAAAGGTTTAACATCATTCATCCCATTATTAATGCCTTAAGAAATCCAAATTAGACATTAGTTTTCATTTACTCATTGAGAAATATGTAATGACTGAGGCACTGTGCTGGGCACTTCGTAGTCAGGGATGCCCTACAAGTAAGCAAGTCCCTACTTTCAAGGAGCTTCTAGACCAGCAAGGGAGCTAGGTCACCAAGCACATAGATGAATGTAAAATTCTAACAGTGGTAAGTGCAGTGCAAAAGAAGGACACAGTACTTGAGGGCATTTAGTGGAGATGGGGTGAGTGAAGATTAAAGGAATTACTTGGCCAAGGAAGGCATGGGGATGGAGGAATGGAGTCTCTTTCTCACATCCTATTATCTGCATTTTCTCCTTGGGCGCTTTTGTCTCTCAGTGCCCAATCTTGTTGGCTGCCTTCTCCTCCAGGATTTTCCCTCAGAACTTCCAAGGTCTTCTTTCTCTGTTAGAGCAGTTCTGCTGTGTTCAGGTCTCTTTTTATAAAACACTCCATGTCCCTGCCAAGGTTTCACCCGTAGATCAAGGGAACTGTTTCACACACATTGGCAACATCATTCATTCATTTTTTTCATTCACTTAGTCAACCAGTATTTATTGCACACTTGTTCTCTGCAGTTTGCCTTCGAGGGGCCAGAGATGTGGCCCTCAGGGAGGTCACAGTCCAGTGCGGGGAGCACTCAGGTAAACCTCCTTACAAGACAGTTGGGCTTAAGAGAAGCAAAAATATTCTTTTGTGACATAGGAAGCAGTTCTTATCCATATCAGGGATGCATCAGAATGAAACTGAAAAGCTGTGCCTTTCAACCTAAATAAAATGTGTAATTTTGAAAGTTGTATATGTCTTAATCTTTCATACTATCAAATCACCAAATTACGTACGATGTAAGTCTTTTAAAATTTATTTATGTACAAATGTAATTATTTTAAAGTAGACTTGCCTGTTGTATAGTTCCATCATTTTTGCCCAATTGAGTCCTAAAGGAAATAATGTCAGGCATGTGGGTGATTTTTGAATAATTGGGGGAGTTTTTTATATTCCTGTTTTCTGTGAGTATATACGTTAGTAAATTCTCATTTTGTTTGGTATTATATATTTTTAAAGACAGGTAGGCTGTATTAAAATTATTAACTTCCTTTAACTGAAAGGCATACTTCTTTGGTAAGCCTAATGAGCTTTCCCAGAGGGATCATTTGGTATGAGTAGTGGAGAGGGGTAAACCCCTATAGCAGAAAAATTGACACTTAGAAGACTAAACCAGTAAACAGTGTATTTTGTTGAATGTTTTACATGTACCCAGTATTAAGAGCAGTCTAGAAAACTACTGGACGCGGAACTTCCTCTTCCCTATAGCTTAGTAATCAGTTTTAGATCCTTTTTGTTGGATCTTTCTGCAAGATTACTAATGGGAAGTCTTGCCATCTCTGTTTTTTCAGGGATAGAAAGATAATTATCTCTTTGTTCTTGCATCAGACAGAATCCTACATGACCTAAAATCTTTTTAAAAGACTTCTTGCTCGTGGGGTGCCTGGGTGGCTCAGTGGGTTAAAGCCTCTGCATTTGGTTCAGGTCATGATCGCAGGGTCCTGGGATTGAGCCCTGAGTCGGGCTGTCTGCTTAACCGGGGAGCCTGCTTCCTCCTCTCTCTCTCTCTCTTTCTGCCTGCCTCTGCCTACTTGTAATCTCTGTCTGTCAAATAAATAAATTAAAAAAAAAAAAACAACTTTAAAAAAAGACTTTTTGTTCGTGATCTTCTGGAGAGGCCATGTTTCCCGCTCCTCTATTAATATTAGGAACTGAGGTATAAGGTCTGTCCAGTTTTTTCTTTTCCAACCCTCAAAATGTTAGCCCTAAAGCTGCTAGAATTGAGCTAACACTGGCAGAGGCAGCAACTTTTTTCTTGGATCCCTTTCAGTGACCATCCTGCTCCCTCCATTCTATTCAATACTGAATGGAAATTATAGTCCCCCCACCACTGTCTTGGAATTAATTTTACTTTGAGATTGACAGACCTATGGTGTGGTGACCCTGTGTGTCTTTTGCCCCCTTCATTTTAATCACACTTAGTGTCTGGTGGCTTTCCCCCTCCCCTAGTGTATTAACAATATGGTAATTGAAGGGGTCAGAGTCCAGAACATTGGCTGTATTGACTAGTGGTAAGGTTCCTGGAAATGAACCCCAGTCTTCTGCCTTTCATTTCCCTAATCTCTGTGGTTGGGATGGCTTTGCCATCATGTTCTTGCCTCCATGAGGTGGTTCTCTTTCCAGACTACTTTTAAACTTCCTCCTTTCATATCATCAATGTGTAGTAAATTGAACCAAAGCACTTCAAGTAACCGGGCATTCATCTCATGATCGTCTCTTTCTCATTCCCTCTGCACATAAGTCTGAGTATGATGGACACCGCCTCAGGTTCTTGCACTTGTGGTTGGCCTAAAGATGGGAAGATCCCAAGATACAGAATTAGACTTACGGAAATGTAGAGGCCCTTCGTTGCATCTTGATCCTAAGCCAAATGCTCTAAACCAGCCTCACTAGATTCCCCCTTTGTAGTTGAACTTGAATGTTGAACTAACTAATGATAAAGTGATACTTTTTCTTTTAGCTTTTGATTTTTTTTAATGTAAATATATACGGAGAGAATGGTGAATGGCAGAGCAGGAATTCCTGTGTCCTCAGCCATAATACTATCAAAACTCCTAATAATTTCTGCCTTCTGGGTATTTCTAAAACCTGCCCTCCCTTCTCTCTCCTCCTCCCCATCTTTAGCTTAGACATTTCCTAGCTAACAACCATTCTCTTTGACCTTCTCTAATCTGTTCTCCACCTTGTAATCAGTCATCTTTCTACAGTACAAACTAATCTTGTTATTCCCCAGTGTAAAACCTTTCAGTCATTTTCCCTCGTCTATACCATGAAATCCAAGATCCTCAGCACAGAGGCAATACAGTGTGATGGTTAGGAGTACAATTCTAGAATATCTCTAACTGGCTTTAAGCTTGCCTTTCAGTTATTAGCTGAGTGGCTTTGGCCAGCCAGTTCATTTCTTTGTCCTCAGTTTGTACACCTAAAAATGCAGGGAACAGTAGTGGCCTCTTTGTACGAGAAGGATTGCTCTATTGGTTGAATTGCTTAAAAACAGTATAAAGGAATTAAAGCAATGCCTGGCACATAGTACATGCTTAATAACTATTAGACCTCTGTGTTGTTTTCTAGCCTCAAGTCCTGTTGAAACCTTAAGCCAACCAAACCAAACTGTTTATGGATTTCAGATGTACACTATACTAGTTCAGTATTCTGTATCCTGTATTTTTTTTTAAGATTTTATTTATTTATTTGACAGAGAGAGAGAGAGATCATAGGTAGGCAGGGAGGCAGACAGAGAGAGGAGGAAGCAGGTTCTCTGAGGAGCAGAGAGCCAGAGTGGGGCTCAATCCCAGGACCCCGGGATCATGACCTGAGCCAAAGGCAGAGGCTTTAACCCACCGAGCCACCCAGGTGCCCCTCTGTATCTTGTATTCTGTATGTAACATGATCTGCCTTTGCCTGAAATGAACTCACCCCACCTGATGACTGAGCGTTGCCTTCCCTGTGAAACTATCCTGAGCTAATCCGAACAACCTGCGTACTGTAGGCATTGAGGATTCAGCGAAGTACGACATACACAAAAATGCCTGTCTTTGTGGAGATTATGTTCTAATGGGGAGAGAAGTAAATAAAATAAGTAAAGCAGGGAAGAGGGGCTAGGATGTTTATGGCGGGGCAGGGGGAGGATTAGCAACTTCAAATAGGCAAGGCCTCATTTTAAAGGTGACATCTGGGTAATGACCCCAAGAAGATTAGCGAACGAGCCAATGTGGGTGAAGAGTGTTCCAAGTTGAAGGAACAGCCCCTGACCTTCACCTGGGAATAAAACTGCTGTTCTCTCTGAATGGTTAGGAGGCCACAAGAGCTGGAGCAGAAGAGAAAGTAGCACAAGATGGTGTCGGAGGAAAAGGGGCCAGATTTATGGGGCTTAGCTGAGTGAGATAGAGAGCCAGTGGAGGGTATTGAGCAGATGAATCATGTGATCTGATCATTCTAACTGCTGGGTGATGATAGGCTGGAGAGGGGCAGAGGGGGCAAGAATCATTTCGCCAAAAGATGGTGGTGACTTGAATGTGGGTAGAAGCAATAGAGAAAAATACTTCAGGTTATAATATATTCTGAAGGTAGAGCAAATGACATTGGCCAGTAGAATTTTGGGATAAGAAAGAAAGAGAAAAGAATCTGGGTGACACCAAGGCTTTTGGTCTGAACAACCAGAAAGATGGAATTGTGGTCGATTGAGATAAAGGGGACTGTGAGGCTTTGATTTTAGAGTAACTCAGGCTGAGCATTTTAGATTTAAGATGCCTTTTAAATGTCCAGGTGGAGATGTTGAAGAGGTACTTGAATTATATCTGAAGTCCAAGGGAATGAGGGCTAGATCTATAAATTTAGGAATTATCAGCATAAGATGTGTCCTACATCTGCAAGACTGGATCAGTGTTATGAGGTTGAGGACAGAAGAAAGATCTAGCCCACCAGAGCAGAGTCAGGTGAGAACAGAGCCTTGGCAGGCTAGGGACAGAGTGACGAACTGTGTTATGCTGCTGGGAGGTCACGTAAGGAGGAGACTGACACTTGATGACTGCATTTGGCAACACAGGTCCTGTGCCCTTGTGGAGTAGTTTTAGGTGAGTGGTGGGATGGAAGCCTGATTGGAGTAGGTTCAGAAGAGAAGAGGGGACTAGGAACCATGTGGATAAGATCATGTTTTTGAGAAGTTTAACTATGAAAGAAAAGAAAGAAGTAGGGCAGTTGTTCCCTACTTTGTGGAAGCTTAGCTTACATAGTCACTTCTGCAGTCCGTTGTCTGGGAAAAGTTATTTTTGCAGAAACCTAGTTATTACCATTAAGATTTTTTCCCCTCTCCTGACAGCTGTCATTTCAGGTTGCTTCTTTCCTTTACTTTGATAATGCCTAAGTTAGGACCTACTGCGATCTTGCTTGCTTTCTGATCCTCAAACAGGACACAAAGATACTGAGCCAGCCCCTGCTTGGGAACAAAGAGACTGTCCTCCCAATCAGTTTAACAGGAGTGTCGGTTTGAAGACATGGCATTTCTAAGACTTGGGAAAATGCTGTGCGCATAAAGAAGGAGAGCTAATATTTACTGAGTGCTTCCTCTGTGCCAGCACATTCTAGGTGTTTTACATCATTATCCATTTAACCATAATAGCTACTTGGGGTGATAGAGCTTCATAAAAAAAGAGCTTACAGGTAAATAACCAGGATTTGTGACAACCCTCTTAGCATTGTGTTTTATCTTACAAACTTTGATAGCTCATTGGAATGCCTATGGATGTTTTATGAATGACTTTGAATTGCCAGGCACATTTATGGAACTGGGCATGGAGGCATTAAAAGGAGTTATACTGTGGGTTGCTTTTTAAAAATATTAAGAACTTCTGGTTAAGAAGATAACCTTCATTTTTTTTTTTTTTTTCCCAAACTGAGAAGCTGGATTTGGGGAAAAACACCTCAGTTCAATGAAAATCTTCCAAAAGATCTTAAATCCTTAGAATTTACAAGTCCCTTTGACCCCAGGGTTGTGTTGTCCCTTTCTGCAGTTATTGATTTTTCCTGGTGCCTTTTCTGTAATGTCTGCCTGGCTATATGTACTTCCTTATGGATTTATTGCTCATCTTTTTACCCAGTTCTCTTTAGAGGAGTACTGTGTCAAACTTTTATCCCTTCCATCAGGTTCCAACAATTTAAAGGTAGATTGTGCTCCTGGCCTAAACATGTTGACAATGACCCTTTATATTTGAATTATAGGGTGGTTTTCTGATAAACGTCTTAGTATACTGTTTTATTTTTATGTATGGTCCTTGCATCTTTACTCATTTACATTTCTCTAGAGAAGGATAAATACCTGGATGGGACAAAAAAGAAATTTTGCTTTGAAATTGCTCCATTCTTTTTTTTTTTTTCAGGTGCAATCTAGGAACGTACTATTTTAAAATTTTGAACTTTGTAGACACATTTTCACTTTAAAAGAAGAGGGAAAATGACTTTTAAAAATGTGTTGGCAAAACCTGAAAAGAAAGCTCTAAAAAAAGGACTCTAGCCTGACAAGGGAACAGGAAGAAATGATTACTGATGATTTCAATTTCCAGTAAATTACAAAGCATATGTAATAGGCTTTGAAGAGGGATGATTCCTATGGCATACTTCATGCTGCCTTCACAGATAAGTGTGTAAATGAAGGGAAGTGAATTGTTTCAGCCTGGCAAATCTGTACCATTTTGGTGGAGTGAAAATGAGTGAAATTGAAATAATTCTATCATTCCTTACTGAAAATAAAACATGTGAATGTTGTGGTATGTTTCTAGAGAATACTGTACTTGAAGATTTGCTACAGGATGCATAATAATGAGATGTAACTAAATATCAAAAATAAGGGTATAATAGTGTGTTATATAATTTACACTGCAAAATTTAAAAATTTGAAATATTTGGTGACTAGAAACGATTTAAAAAAAAAACTCTTTAGAATGTAACAACTTTTCACAATGGGAAAGAAATTTCCTGTATGTATTCATTTAACAAATATTTTTGAAAGCCTACTGTGTGCTAGGTTATATTATTAATAAAACATGAAATAAATTTGGCTGGCTCCTGCCATTAAGGAGCTTATATTCTAGAGGAGGAGACAGATACTAAACAATCACGTAGATAATGTATCATTTCACTTATCACACTGTAAAGGCTGTAAAGGAAAAGAGGCCCTCCGTGAGGCAATGATGTGTAAGCTGAGACCTGAGGAATGGTGAGGGGATAACTAAAAAGTAATCAGCAGGGGCAAGGAGTTCAAAGAACTGAGAAAAGCGGAGCCGGACAGTGTGGATGGATCAACTGAACGAGGGCGGAGAGGCACAAAATGAAGCTGGAGTCGTTAGCTTGGGACGGGTCTGATAGTGCCTTGGAGGTCATGTTGTGGATTTTGAACCTTATTCCAAGAGTAAGGAGAAGCTATTAAAGTATTTTTAGCAGGTTTGCATTTTTAGAAGATTGTCTTGGGCAAAGGACCTGAGTAGACATCTTTCCAAAGAATATATGCAAATGGCCAATAAATGTAGAGATGCTCAACTTCATTAGCCGTTAGGGAAACGCAAATCAAAACTACAGTGAGATAACACTTCACAACCAATAGGATGGCTGTTACCAAGAATAAACAGAAATGGAGAAGAGTGAGTGTTGACAAGGATGTAGAGAAATTGGAACCCTGGTGCATTGCTGATGGGAATGGAAAATAGGCAGCTGCTGTGGGAAACAGCTCGGCAGTCCTTGTAAACGTTTTTATTTAAAAACTGTTGTTACAAAATATGTATAGTTAAACATATAAATAATAAAGTTAATGCTATGATCCATCCAGCAAATCTATCCCTAAGTATACACAGAAAAGATTTGAGGGGCACCTGGGTGGCTCAGTCGGTGAAGTGTCTGACGCTTAGTTTCCACTCAGGTCACGATCTCAGGGTCGTTTGATTGAGCTACGAGCTCCACGTCAGGCACCGCACTCAGTGGGAAGTCTGTTTCCCCCCTCTCTCTGCCTCTGCCCCTCCCTCTGTTCATGCTCTCTCTCTCTCAAATAAATAAATCTTTTTTAAAAAAAGAGAAAAGAAAAAACAGAGACTTAGACACTTGGATACTGACATTCACAGCAGCATTACTCACAGTTGCTAAGAGGTGGAAGCAACCCAAGCATCCATCAGCTAGTGAATGGATAAACAAAATGTGGTCTATCCATACAATGGAATTTAACATAAGATTTAAAAATGAATACGATTCTGATACATGCTACCATATGGCTAAGCTTTTGAAAACATGGTAGGTGAAATGAACCAGACACAACAGGAAAGTATTGTACTCTTCTACTTAAATGAGGTATTTAGAATAGGCGTATGAATGGAGGCAGAAAGTAGAATAGAGTTTACCAGGGCCTCAAGGTGTTAGTGCATGGAAAGTCATTATTTAATGGGTAGATTTCTATCTGGGATAATGAGGAAGTTCCGGAAATGGTTAGTGGTAACAGTTGTATGACATGGAGAATATACTTAATGCCGCTGAGTTGTATACTTAAAAACTGTTAAAATGTTTTGTTAAAATAAAAGAGCATATTTTTTAAAAAATACTACCATGCATATCAGGAATGCATTTTAGTACAAATCACAAGAAACGCTCTTAATCATGGCTTAAATAATTAAGGTGCTTATTTTTCTTCTGTAAGAAGACTGGAGGTCGGCTATCTGGTATGCAGTTCAACAACACCTTCAGGAGCCCAGGCAATTTCTGCCTTTCCATTCGGATATCCTTAGTATGTTATTGTCCTCATGCTTGTCTCTGTAGGTCACCAAATGCCTGTTCTACCTCCAGGCCCACCTCCAAGTCCTTATCAGTATTCCAGCCGGGAAAAAGAAGGAGAACTAGCAAGAAGGAGCAGCACCTGTGTCCAGAAAGAAAAAGCTCATTGGCTGGAATCTTTGTGTTATTCTGCATTTCTTTTTCTCATACACCGCACACATTTCAACAGCAAATCCTGTTGGCCCTACTTTCAAAATACATCCAGAAGTGGCACCATTTTTCACCGTGTGTGCTTCAGCTATGCTGGTCCAAGCCACCGGCGTCTCCGAGGTTATTATAATGGCCAGTGTTTCCTCTCCCTGCGCCCACTCTGGCGTGCCTATAGTCCATTCTCAATCTCTGGGCTGGTTTTTTGTTTTGTTTTGTTTTTTATTAAGACATAATTCACATACCATAAAATTCGCCCTTTTAGAACTGTACAACTCAGTGATTTTAGTCTTTTCACAGGGTTGTGCAATCATTACCACAATAGAAGCCCAGAGGGTGTTCTTTTTTAAACGTAAGTCAAAATCTTAAAGCCTTCCAGGAATGCCTCAGGTCATTCGGGGTGAAAGCATGATTCTTGAGCCATTTGCAAAGCCTGAGTGATCTGGCTGCCCCTCACCTCCCAGCCCTCATCTCCGTCAGTCTCCCCTCATCACTGCTTCAGTGGCACAGGCTTCTTGCCGTTTCATGCCAGACATTCTCCTCCTTCAGGACCTGCTCTTCCCTCTGCCTGGAATGCCTCCTCCCTTACCATCTTGCAGTTTTTCCTGATGTCACCCTTTCAATAGGCCCTTTCCTGACTGCCCATTTTAAAATTGCAGTCCCTTGGGGCGCCTGGGTGGCTCAGCGGGTTAAAGCCTCTGCCTTTGGCTCAGGTCATGATTCCAGGGTCCTGGGATCAAGCCCCACATTGGGAATTTCTGCTCAGCAGGGAGCCTGCTTCCCCTTCTCTCTCTGCCTGCCTCCTGCCTACTTGTGATCTCTGTCTGTCAAATAAATAAATAAAATCTTAACAAAAAAATTGCAGCCCCTTCCATGTACACACACACACATACACATAGCCACACACACACTCACACTCTCCAACACACATTTGCCATTCTCCTTCTATCCCTTTCACACTGTATTTTCTCTTTAGTCTTCGTCACCTTCCCATACGTGTATAAATTGCCAACTTATTTTGCTTATCGTCTGTCCCTACTAAATGATAAACTCCCAAGGGCAAGGTTGTTTGACTGTTTGATCCCAGCATCTTGAGCAATTAATTGTAATATGTATTTGTTGAGTGACTGATATGTGTTATATGGCACCCCAATGGGCAACAGAGACTAGCTTCTAGATTAGTAGAAAGGAGAAAAGGAGATGGGAATGGGCGTTGACTGAGCCCACTTAAAGTTGCAAGAGCTGTTATGGTAGTACATTATTTATTTGACAAATATGTATTACTAAGTGCTAAGTAGTCAAATTATGAAGGCAAATAAGACATTTGTGGTTCCGCTGGAGTGGAGTTTACATTCTAGAGGGATGATATATATATATGTAAAACAGATGAATAAGGAAGCTATGTTAAGTAGCCGTAATTACTATGAAGAAAATAAGGCAATAGAAAATGAAGGTGGGTTATGGGGACACTGCTTTATTGTCTGTGGTCAGAGAAGACCTTTCTAAAAGGTCACACTGAAGGTAAAACCTGTATGACAAGGAGGAACCAGCCATGTGGATATCTTTGAGAGAATGCTTCCAAACTTGATAACAAGGAAGAGAAAGGACAATGGTACAGATAAAGCATAGTGAATAAGGAGAGTTGCAGGAGATGAAACTGGACAGGTTACCTCATGCAGGGCCTTTTAAGCCATGGTAAGAGTGTGTATGTATATATTATTTTTGTTAATGGTCATTTTGGTTGTCCCTATTTTCTGTCTACTATGAATAATGCTGCCATAAACATTCGTGCACAAGATTTTGTGTGTGTGTGTGGATATATATTTTTTCTGTTAAAATTTTTTTATTTGAACATAGTTGACATGCAATGTTACATTAGTTTCAAGTGTACAACACAGTGATTCAACTTCTTTCTACCTTATGCTGTGCTCACTACAAGTGTAGCTACCATCTGTCACCATACAACACTATTGCAGTATCATTGACTATATTCCCTTTGCTGTGCCTTTTATTTCTGTGCCTTATTCATTCTATAACTGGAAGCCTGTATCTCCCACTCCCTTTCACTGATTTGACAATTCCCCACCCTCTCTTTTTCTGGCAACCATCACTTCTCTGTATTTATAGGTCTGGTTCTGCTTTTTGTTTTTTTATTCATTTGTTTTTGTTTTTCAGATTCCATATGTAAGTGAAATCATATGGTATTTGTCTTTTTTAGTCTGACTTATTTCACTCAGCATAATACCTACTAGGTCCATCTATGTTGCAAATGGCAAGATCCCATCCTTTTTTTATGGCTGCATAATATTCGTGTGTGTGTGTGTGTGTTTTCTTTATCCATTCATCTATCAGTGGACATTTAGGTTGCTTCCATATTTTGGCTATGTAAATAATAAACATAGGGATACATATATCTTTTTTTTGACCTGGTGTCTTCACTGGGTAGATACCCAGTAGAGGAATTATTGGGCCATGGGATATTTCCATTTTTAATTTTTTAAAGAATCTTCATGCTATTTCCCACAGTAGCTGTACCAATTTAAAGGTCCACCAGTAGGGTTTGAAGGTTCCTTTTTTTCCACATCTTCTTCAACACTTATTATTTCTTATCTTTTTTAATCTAGCCATTCTGACAGGTATGAGGTCATATCTCATTATGGTTTAATTTGCATTTCCCTTATGATTAGTGATGTTGAACATCCTTTCATGTATCCAGAGTATGTCTTCTTGGAAAAATATCTATTCAGGAAAAATGTCTATTCAGGTCCTCTGCCCATTTTTTTAGTGAGATTGTTTTTTTGGTATTGACTTATATAAGTTCTTTATTTTGGATATTAGTCCCTTATCAGATATATTGTTTGTAAATATCTTCTTTCATTCAGTAGGTTGCCTTTTTGTGTTGGTGATGGTTTTCTTTGTTGTGCAAAAGCCTTTTATTTTGACATAGTCCCAGCAGTTTATTTTTGCTTATGGTTCCCTCGCCTTAACAGACATATGTAGAAAAATGTTGCTACAGCCATTGTCAAAGAAATTACTGCTTGTGTTGTGTTCTACAGTCTTTATGGTTTCAGGTATCACATTTAGGTCTTTAATTCATTTTGAATTTATTTTTGTGTGTGGTATTAGAGAGTTGTCCAGTTTCATTCTTTTGCATGTAGCTGTCCAGTTTCCCCAGCATTGTTTATTGAAAAGACTGTCTTTTCCCCATTGTACATTCTTACCTCCTTTGTCATAAATTAATTGATCATATACTCATGGGTTTATTTCTGGGCTCTCTATTCTGCTCCATTGATCTCTGTGCCTGTTGTTGTGCCAGTACAATACTGTTTTGATTACTACAGCTTTGTAATATATCTTGAAATCTGGAATTGTGATATCTCCAGCTTTGTTTTTCTTGCTCAGGATTGTTTTGGCTATTTGGGGTCTTTGGGGTTCTGTGTGAATTTTGGTGTCATTTGTTCTAATTCTGTGACAGAAGCTGCTGTCATAGGGATTATCCTGGATCTCTAGATTCCTTTGGGTAGTGTGGACACTTTAGCAATATTAATTTTTCCAGTCCATGAATACGGAATATCTTTCCATTTTTCTGTGTCATCTTCAGGTTATTTAATCAGTGTTTTATAGTCTTCAGGGTAGGTTTTTTACCTCCTTAGTTAAACTTATTTGTAGGTATTTCATTCTTATTGGTGCAATTCTAAATAGAATTGTTTTCTTAATTTCTCTTTCTGCTCATGGAAGTGGTATGATCTGATTCACAGTTTAAATGTGAATTTGGAGTGGAATGGATTCACTTACTTATTTGCTTTCATTGGTCATGGAGTGTAAAAGAATGTAGCAGACTTATGTAAACAAAATGATGTTGCAAACTGCATTGATAGATGGCAATTCCCCTTTGGCCTAAGTGTTAGGAGACAATGGAGAGGTGGCTGGCAAACAAACCAGGAGGTCCTAGGTCCTATGTCAACAGATATAGCCTCTTCTGAGCCCCACCAAGTTGAAGCCAAGTGGAATTATATGGCAGTGTTGCGAGGTATTTTAATTTTCAAAGAGAAGCCAGAAATCCGAATTATTTTGTTGAACTTTTCAGTTTGTAAGTATTAGAAACTAATGTAAGTGGTTTTTAAAAATACTGTGGGTGCCTGGGTAGCTCAGTAGGTTAACCCTCTGCCTTCGGCTCCGGTCATGATCTCGGGGTCCTGGGATCGAGTCCCGCATCGGGCTTTCTGCTGAGCAGGGAGCCTGCTTCCTCCTCTCTCTCTGCCTGCCTCTCTGCCTGCTTGTGATCTCTTTCTATCGGGTAAATAAATAAAATCTTTAAAAAAAAAAAATACTGTGGGCGGGATGCCTGGGTGGCTCAGTTGGTTGGACGACTGCCTTCGGCTCAGGTCATGATCCTGGAGTCCTTGGATCGAGTCCCGCATTGGGCTCCCAGCTCCACGGGGAGTCTGCTTCTCCCTCTGACCTCCTCGCTCATGCTCTCTCTCACTGTCTCTCTCTCAAATAAATAAATAAAATCTTAAAAAAATAAAAATAAAAATACTGTGGGCAAAACAGAACAGCCTTGTAGGTAGGAAAAGGTTCCCGAAGTGACAGTTTGCAATCTCTGGATTAGGGTGATAGCAATGGAGATGTAGGGAAACAGATGGGTTTGAGGTATACTTTGAAAGTGGGAATGACAAACATGGTGACACAGTGGATGTGAAGATACAGGGGAAGCAGGGGAGAGGGCAGCCTCACCTTTGACACTGGATTTCTGCATGAACAGTTGGGTGATAAGTGGTCCATTTACTGAGATCAGGCTACCTGGGGAAAGGCACATTGTGAATGCAGGAACACCACACATTTGGTATTGAAAGCTTTAGGGTTTGAGATGCCAGTGAGTCCTCCAAATGGAGATTTCCAGAGAGAGTTGGATGTAAAGGACTGGCACATGGAAAACAGATCTTGATTGAAGGTACAAATTGGGAGTTACTGACACATAGTTGAGTTGAAGCTATGGGAATAAATGAGCTCAGCTAGGGGGAAGGGTTGAGAGTAGAGAGTTTGTCTAGCCTGAGAGTCATAACTGTTACTTTGATAATGATCTCTGCTTTCTATACTCTTCTCCATATAAACTTATGGGTTAAACAGGTATTTAAATTTATATATTTACTACTTAAGAAAATAAATATTGCTTTTATCTTTTTAGTAGGAGCCTTAGAAATTCAAATTCACGAGGAAGAGTTACTCTTATACAAGGAGAAGAAATGGCTGGTTTTATATTAAACTTGCTAGAAGCAGAGAAAAAAAGCAGCATTTTTACTAATCCTCAGTAGAGATTTCAGGATGCGGGTCAATCCCAGAATGAAAATTTTATAGTTGCCCTCTGTGTTCATGCTTCAGTTTATAAAACTCCATCCTATTTGAATTCTTCCCTCCTTCCTGTCCTTCCTCCCACCTTCCTCAAATATTTGAGCACCTACTACATCCAAAGCATTATATAAGATACATACTATAATAGTTGAAACAAAAAACAAAGGAAAACATGAAGCTTGTTATCTGTTATCAGTAATATATGTTTAAATATTCTATTATCTCGACACTCATTTTTTGAACATCTTTATTTTATTTTTTGCAGTGTTCCAAGATTCATTATTTGTGCACCACACCCAGTGTTCCATGCAATACACTGACACTCGTTTTTTTAAAAATTTTCATGCTTTTTATATGGGAGGGGGTAGCGTGGGAGGCCTAAAAATAAAAATCAGAATACATAGGAATGATACACATTTCACTTTCGGAGTCTTTCGCTTGAGACTACCAGAAACCTAGTCATTAAGTTTCTATAATTTACCATTTCACCTGTGTGCAGCATTAAGACAGCTATTGTGTTTTCCTGGCTTGCTGTCCTTCTGATCAAGCTGTGAATGTATGTGAAAGAAAAGGGCCCCGCTCAGTACAGACCATGTGAGGGTGATGCAGTGTGCAGAGTATTGCCACTTGAACGTTAGGCAGCTTAGAACACAGCAGGAGAAAGAGATCACAGCTCTGTTCAGCTTTGGAGTTAAATTCAGAGTAGTAATTTTATTTTTTAAAAACTTATGCTTAAACCTTTAGATATCTCAACATTCACTTCCAGTGAAGCACCCCAGAGCTGTCCTGCTCATTGGCCCAAGCTTTGGTGTTCAGAGATTGCAGTGTTTTCTTGGGTTAGACTTTTTATTTTATAAATTTCTATAAAGTTGGCCCTTTAGGCTGACCTTCAGATATAAGACATACTGCTTTTGTTTAGTGCTTTAAAAAAAAAAAAAGGAGAACAAAAGGTGATTCTGAACAGAGCCTGGCTTTTCTTTTCGTTATAATTTTGTGTCTGCTTATATACTATGTGAACGCCCAGAGGCATCTTAAGATGGACATGAGTTTATAAATCTTAAATAAAAAATAAATGCCTTATAGTTTGGGGGTTTGCAAGTGTGTACCATGCTGTAGGTCAGTGAGTCTGTTGTAATACAATAAGGTTTATTGTAATACAAGCCAATTTATCAAAAATATGGTAATGGACTAATAGCCTAATCCACAAAAAGGGCCCCACTTTTGAGCTTTCCAAATTAATTTATTATATCTCCACTATGTGTAGTATTATTACTTAGCACTTATTAAATGCCCCAAATTTCTTAGGTGTTGTACCAAATCAAAGGATGGAACAAAAAGCTCTTTGGCACAATGACACAGGAGCAAGGTAGAGGGAAGGGGAGGTCTGCTTGTCTACGGTCCTCCTATTTTGCCCTATTATGCCCTACCATACTGTTGATTCCTAAACAGTTTCAATCCCATTTAAAATCTGCTTATGATTCATGTGCCCTGTTCATCATAGGTATTAATAAAGAACCTTAACTTTTAAGAGGAAAGCACTAATACCCTCCACATCCCTGCCCTTCAGTCTGAAAGAAACCTTTAAGACTGGCAATGCAGCCACCAAGGGGTCTGTAGATATATTTATTTCTCTTAGCTTGTGTACTCTAATATAGCACAGAATTTTTCTTTAGTAGCATCTCTAGGAGTCTGATACCATGTAGCACTTAATACGGAATTGTGCTTTAAAATATTTTATTTTTAACACCTATAGTCAAATCTCATTTATCTCTTAGAATTACAATGCTTTCCATTTTATTTGTGGTGAATTGTTATGCCCACACTGAATTGGTCCAGTTTTCAGTTATACTCCCATCGTTTGGCTTGTACCCAGGAAGCACAGTCATTTTTCATATTATCCCGAGAAAAAGATAATCAAATAAATCTCTTTTAAAAATTAATAGACATTTCAAAGCCAACTAGAAGTGATTTGCAGATTGGTTTTGATCATCTGTGCTTCTGCCTTCAGTTAACATAAATAATCAAAAGTTGGCCGTGGCACAGTGTAATTTTTGAACAGAGCAGTGGTTATCTGGTAATAAATACTTTCAAGACTGGCCATCTGTCCTAAAGGAATTCAGACACCAGAGTCTCAGATTCTTTTTTTACTTCTACCAATCTTAGAAATGAGTTTTAATCCTATTAGAGGAGTAAATACATTTAAATAAGGCTCAACCTGGTAATATTTGTTTGAACTGAATTTTACAAAAAGTTAATGTTACATTAGTTGTTGATACTGTTGATATTAGTTAGATGTGGTGCAAGTGATTAAAAATTTGGTAAACAAAGGGCTGTAGACTTAGTAACTAATTTTGATGAAAAAACTGATGTAGATAATAATTTGGGGGTATTGAAATTACTCTTGCTTGAAAAAATGTTGTGTAGATAACACCTGTCACTCCTAAAATGCATTCGGATTTCAGCGTTAAAATCAGAATGAATACTTTTACCATTTCTCCCACTCCTCCCACTCCCATTTGCTTCTTATTGTTAGTGTTGACAGTGCATGTGCTACTAAGGAACCCGTTAATTTCCCCAAAGTAATGTGTAATTTTCTCATCTTTTGGGTTTAATACCGTGGACTCAACCATTACCTTTTTATCTTAAGAAACCAATGAATTCTTAGGTATCAAGTGTAGGAATAGATTCACTGTAGGTGACTTTCCCTGCCAAATTGGTACTTTATTACTACGAATTTGGGAAGACTGGTTGGGTTCTAACTGGCAATTCTGATGTTTAATTGTACCAATATCTATATCAGTAAGGGTACAATTAAGGTGTTCTGTCAAAGAGACTCAATAACCGATAAAAATTTCATTTAAGAGTCTAAAGCTGATAGACAGGCTCTCTCCCATAACCTCCGGGGAGTCAGGCTGCCAAGGTGGCCCTGCCATCTGAAAATGTGACTTCCATGGTTCCTCTGTGGACTCATGATAACAGGAGTATGCATGCCCAGTGTTTCAAGACCAAGGCTTGGAAATGTTAGTCATCATTTCCACTCACATTCTGTTGGTGTTACTGGTCACACCTGTTGGCAAAGAAAACTGGGAAACGGAGTCTCAGTTGGTTAGCCAGGTGCCCGCTAAAATTTGCTAAGCATGAGAACAAGTTTTAAAGACCTGCCGCTCCATCTTATATCTAATATTTTCTTTGTTCATAACATAAAATTCAGTGTCATATTGCCAGTGCATGGAAGTTAAAGTGAAGCACTTTCCCTAACTCTCCCTCATCTCCACATCTCAAAAAGAAATAAAAATGTAAGAGATATGCTCGCCCTTGTATTAAAATGGAAGATTTGTCTGATACATTAGATCTGCAAGATCAGCAGAAATGGATAGAAGTGCTCTTGGCCCTGTAGGAGTCTTTGATAATCTGTATGTGTTTACATAGCCCCCCCCCCCCCAAAAAAAAGTTAGCCAGAATGACTGCTGGCCACTTGTGAAAGGATAGGGAAAGGAAGTTCACTGAGGTAAATTCCAGTAGAGTATATCCAAGCACTTTATAGGGGAGTAATTGTTTCTCGTCCCAAAAGTAAGGCTGTTGGTCTGATGCCTTTGTTCATTTGAATCCTAACTTACTTTTTAGGAGTAGTACAGACTTCCTCATGCATCTTCCTCATCCCCATGCCATTCTCTCTACACAGAGAAAGTACATTGATCATGCAATCCTTGAATGTTTCTGATTGTTAGGGTAGTGACTTCTCATGATCAAAAAGTAGTGGTTGGAAATCATAGCAATCTATTTTCTCCTTCCCCCAGAAATTAATCTCTGGTTATCATTTTGACTAATATCGAAGTGGTGTAACTCCAGGAATGGAATGTCATGCCAGTGGAATGCTGATCATGCCAGAAAGTATTCTTTCACTCATGTTACAAGATATTTTTTATTGTAAATGGATAAATCATTCTAGTGCCTATGTCACTCTTAAGTGAATTTTACTAAGGGTGAGTCCATTTCTAAGGGCTTCATCATCCAGATACTGACAAGATAGCCAGATTGAGCTGACTTTCCCTTGTTTGATACCCCCATCCTCCTCAAGGAGGAAATGACTTATTCTGATCTTTGTTAACTCACATCATCTAATGATTTGTGAGGAATTTAGGTGGAGGACAGAGACTACCTTTGTGGTTTTATTATATAATGTTGATCAAGTAAGAGTGGCTTTAAGAAGGAATTGAGTTTTTTGTCTAAATGCCGCCAAAATGAGTATCAGTGGAGCCAAAACTAGAACTAGTTTCTGAATAGATAGAACTGTGTAACCCCATATTATATAGTCAGTGTGTACATTTTCCAGAAGACTCAATCATAATGTTGGACTTACTGGAATGCAGTTGGTTTTTTGTTTTTTTTTTTTAAGATTTTATTTATTTGCCAGAGAGAGCGAGCAAGCGAGTGAGCGAGTGAAAGCGCAAGCAGGGGAGCAGCAGGCAGAGGGATAAACAGGCTCCCTGCTGAACAGGGATCCCCATATGGGACTTGATCCTAGGACCCTAGGACCCTAGAAGCAGAAGGCAGATGCTTAACCAAGTGAGACACCCAGGCATCCATGGAATGCAGTTCTGCGTAAAAATTATATTCTACAGGAAAAACAACTTAAATAATTTTGTGGTCAAGGTAGCTCATCCATTTATTAAATGAACATTGATTTAAATCTTGCTGTATGTTCACCATTCTAATAACAGTCCATTTTTCTACTTTCAGTAGAAATATATATAGAAAGTGTTAAGACCGTGCCTGATAAACATTAAGCATAACGTGTAGTAATAATAACAGGAGTAAAAAATATTGTAGACCAAATTGCTTTTGGAAGATTTTGTGGAGGATTAAGCTAAAGATTTGAAGGACAGACAGAGTAGGGGAGTAGGGGAGTAGGGGAGTAGGGGAGAGCCCTTTGCCAGCAAGGCAGGATGACAGCACCATGTAGAGAGGGCACTGACTGGACTGGTTTAGTTGGGATGGAGTTGAGTTGTCTGCAACATGAGGATTTGAGTCCCAGGCAGAAAGGCAGACTTACAGCCAACTCTGAGACTTGCAGTGTATTATCAGGAGTTTGGATTTAACCCTTGTAGTGGGTAGTGTACAGGCCTATTTTAATTTTGAGATGAAGTACTGTGCTGGATTGGTGGAGACAGGAGGAGAGCATGGTACCTGGTGACATTATAGCCATTGCACAGACTTGACCTGGAGTGGGCTCAGTAGAAATGGAGAGGAAGAGATGTCTGCAAGAGGCATCGTCATGGACAATTGAAAGGCTTCTCCTGCCTTTAGTTTTTGAGCAGTTTCCTCCTACCTGGTATGTGTTCTCCCCTCACTTGATATTTTTAACTACAGGGGGAAAGTCAGAATAAGAAGCAGTCTGTGGAAGGGAATATCAGATTTTTTTGGACATGCTTAGATTGAAAGTTGGAAATGTCTGACAGGCAGTTGGAAATGAAGGACTGAAACTCAGGAGAGAAGTCAAGGCTGGAGGTAGAAATATGGCAGTCATCTCCCTGAGACTAGTATTTAAAGCCACGGGAAGCGGCAAGGTCTTCGAGAGAGAAAACAGGAAAAGCTAGGCCAACTCCTTGAGGAACATCTGGTTTAAGGGAATGGGACAAAGCAGCCAAAGACTTGAGAGAAGACCAAAATCGTGTGAAGGATTTACATGAAAGAAGAGTTTGCAAACAGAGTGCACAGTCAGAGGCTGCAGAACAAACAGGATGAGACCCAAAGTTGTTACTGAATCCAGCAATAAGGAGACCGTTTGTAATCCTGCTAAGTGAAGTTTCGGGAGAGTACAAGAAGCCAGATTTGGGGACTTTTGTCTGAGAAGTGTGGGTGTGAAAGGAAGACGAAATATAAGGTGGTTCTGATAGGTTCAAGTTAAGATTCTTTTTTTCAAAAGATTGTAGATGTGTCTATTTTCAGGCAGAGAGAGAGAAGCCACTGGAAAAGGAGAGGTTAAAGATTTGGGGGAAGGCAGTAAACCGGCAAGGACCTGGAGTAGATGGGAAGGACAGAGTGGAGCCTATGGGCTTAGCCCCACAGAGGAGGAGGCCCACACTCTTGGGCAGTAGCAGGGGATCTTGGGCCTCAGACAGGGCTTATCACCCAGAGGCATTTGGAAACAGCATATAAAAGGAGGAAGGCAGGCTAGTTGTAAAACCAGATACTCTAACATAGAAAGGAGGTGAAAACAAGTGAGTTAATAATGCCTGATGTCAGGGCGCCTGGGTGGCTCAGTGGGTTAAGCCTTTGCCTTCAGTTCAGGTTATGATCTCAAGGTCCTGGGATGAGTCCCTCATCGGGCTCTGCTCAGCAGGGAGCCTGCTTACCCCTCTCTCTATCTCTGCCTGCCTTTCTGCTTGCTTGTGATCTCTGTCAAATAAATAAATAAAATCTTTAAAAAAACACCTGATATAATAAATTCTGTTATTAAGGTAAGAAATAAGATCATCAGACAAGATATTCATGAGGATGTTAACAATGATGGTTAGCATCTACTTTGTGTAGAGCACCATTCTAAGTGTTTTGCAAATGCTATCTCATTTATTTCTCAGACCTGCATGGTAACTAATTTGGAATATTTGTGAACATTCTTGGTGGGAATGGTGGCTAGGAAGCAAAATGCAAGATATATTTTTTACAATCTTTAATAGCAGTGAATATTTATTTACTTATTTTAAATATTTTATTTATTTATTTTTAACAGAGAGTCCAAGCAGGGGGAGCAGCAGGGAGAGGGAGAAGCAGACTTCCTGCTGAGCAGGGAGCCTGATGTGGGACTTGATCCCAGGACCCTGGGATCATGACCTGAGCCGAAGGCAGACGCTTAACCATCTGATCCAGTTGTCCCAGCAGTGGATTTTTTAAAAATAACTTTTTTTTTTGGTTATTCTGAAAGTAGTATATGCTTCTTGAAGAAAATTTAGAAATTTAGAAATTTCTGTTAGAAGTTAGAAATTAAGAAAATAAAGAAAAATAGACATTTAAGGCAAATAATCCTAAACCCACAGATAACCTATCATGACAGTTTTATGTATTTTTGTGAATCTTTTTTCTAAGTTTATTTTTTCTTCTTATAAAATTATATATTTTCTTCTTATAAAACTTCTTATAAAAATTATAAAATTAAATGATATATAAAATTATATTTTTTCTTATAAAATTATATATACAAAATTTGTATATATTGTGGGGTTTTCATTTAAAATTTTATCAGGAATATTATTTCATCTCATCAGATATACCATCAACATTTCACCATTTTTCTTTTGTTGAAACATTGGGTCATTGCTGTATTTTGTTTGTATAAATAATGTTACAGTGACCATCTTTCTTTGTCTAGAGTTCTTATTATTACCTTTAGGCTAGCGTGTTAGTCAGGACTGCTTGGTTTGTAGGTTGTAGGAAGCCAACTTGAACTAGCTTAGGTGGAAACCAAATTTTTGGCTTGGATATAACTGCTGAACTATCAGGGATGCAGCTGGGCCTCAGGGGTAGCTGGAGCCAGGGGCAAATCAGACTCCTCAAAGCTCTCTCTGTTCGTTCCTGGTTCTCTCTACATGTTTGCTTTCTGAAACAATTTCCCCTCCGTACCTTAGGAAACAAGACCACAGATAGCTCCTTGGGCCATAGCTCACAGCATTGGCCACTGAGTGGGACCACAGCTTGCTTTCCCCCAAATAATTGTATTACAAAATTTTTCAAATGAAAAGCTTTACTGTACAAGTATGTTTCTATATTTGCTTTATCACATATCTATCAATCCCATTATCCAGGAATACGTCTTTTAAAAATACATTTCAAAGTCAGTTACACACATCGGTATGCTTCCTTCTAAGTACTTCAAGATCCTATCATTAACTTTGAGTTCAACATTTATATATATATATATTTTTTTAAATGTTATTTATTTATTTGACAGAGAGAGAGAGATCACAAGTAGTCAGAGAGGCAGGCACAGAGAGGGGGAGAAGCAGGCTCCCCGCTGAGCAGAGAGCCCGATGTGGGGCTCAATCCCAGGACACTGAGATCATGAACCAAGCTGAAGGCAGAGGCTTAACCCACTGAGCCACCCAGGTACCCCTTTTCTTTCTTTCTTTCTTTTTTTTTTTTTAAAGATTTTATTTGTTTATTTGACAGAGACATAGTGAGAGAGGGAACACAAGCAGGGGGAGTGGAAGAGGGAGAAGCAGACTCCCTGCTAAGCAGGGAGCCTAACGTGGGGCTCCATCCCAGGACTCTGGGATCATGACCCGAGATGAAGGCAGACACTTAACTGACTGAGCCACCCAGGTGCCCCTATATTTTTTCTTCTGATGTAAAACTTGAATATAAAGAAATACACAGATTTTAAATTAAATTTGCTGTCTTTTGACAAATCAATACACCTGTGTAACCCACACCCTTATTGTTCTCACTTTTTATGATCTTAAGATTAAAAAATCCCAGGAAATTGCTCCGACTAGCTTATTTTGGGTCTGGTACCCCTTCCTGAACTCACATAGAATGAAGGAGGCAGCATTTCCCACATGCAAAGGATGCAGAACAGATAGGACTATAGATATCTGCAGGAGAGAGTTTTCTGGAAGTTGAATTAAACGAATTTAGACAGCATGCCTTCATACTATGTAAAAGCATGTATATTGGTTTCTTTTCCTTTAGAAAGCTGCCTCTAATGCCCCAGAGTAATGATTTCTTTATTCTGTGTATCTGCGCTTCATCATTTTTCTTTAATTGATATAGCATGTATTTAATATGTCTTTAAAAATAGATCATGAGTTCTTGAGGGCAGAGACCAGTTATTTTTCAAATCTAACCTTACCCATTGTATAATGGCATGTGATGGTAGGTACTCAAATTCCAAATTCTTCTCCAACCAGCCAGATCCTTTATGCATTAGTGAAGATGCTTTTAACTGCATGTAATAGGAAACCCTGATCCAAAGAGGATTAAAAAACAAGGAAGTACACTTCCTCATACAGAAGTACAGAGATCGGCCAGCTTCAGGGTGGCTAATTTGTGACTTAACAATGTTGTCAGGGACCTAAGATTTTCTGTCTTTTGGCTCTCATTGCTTTAGGCCATCATTGCTCTGTCAGCTTTGTCCTCAGATGGCAGCCTTTCATGGTCATAAGATGACTTTTAACAGTCCAGGCATCACATCCGGGTGCAATAGTATCTCTTTCTTCTTGTCCCTCAAAAGAGCTAAGAAAACCTTTTCCAGAAGCCCACTAACAGACCTTCACATGTCATTGGCTAGAACTCGTTGAAAACATCAACCCCAGATCAGTCGCTGGTGAAGATAATGGAAACAGGGTGATATCTGATCAAGATATACCCCTGGATAGTGCATCCCACCCCTTTTCACCTGAGGGGGTCATGGACACTGATAGGGTCAGGACTCTGCTAGAAAGAAGGAAGGAAGGAGTGTTGAATAGGCAACAAATATAGTGCAATTTGATGGCATTATTCCTTAATGAAAATGTCTGATCTTGTCCTCTGAAGTTGATGGTGGGGGAGCACATGGACAGAATTATTTATTTGACTCTTACTGATATCTGAATACTTCCTTAGGGACATTTGATATTGTATTGGCCTTGGCCTTTTAGGTTTTAGGTGCTTAATATTTTTTTTTTCCTAGGATTTATCAGTGTTTGACTGATTTGGAAATAATGCATTTTGATTGTTTCATCTTAATTTCACCTGAAATTAAATTCTGTAAGCTTAATGTCTGAGCCTGGGTGTTAGGAAAACAGAGCCTGAGGCGAGGATTAAAGTGTTGATGCTTTTTTTTCCGAGAGGTATAGATCCAGGTTTACAAGGGTAAGAGCAAAAGGAAGAGAAGCAAGGAAAGATGCAAAGAAATGGATTTGATATATTGTCACGCTAGCTCTTGCTTCACAAGAAGCCATAAAGACACACAGCAGGTCACTGAGGAGCCATGTTCACTTGCCAACAGGATTTTTCTGAAAGGGTAGCAAGGCGGAATTATACATGGAGTAGTCCTTGGAAAAGGTAAAGGGGGAAATTTACCTATCTGGTTTCCTCCTGTTTCCTGTTCCTAGGTGTTGGGAGGTTTATCCACTAGGCAGCTGACTCCTCTGCGCTCCCAAGTTGTATCATCCAGGCCCTTTGTGGCTACTCAGGTTGATAGATCCCATGCCCTGCAGTGTGATATTTCATCCAGGTCCAAAAGTGAGGTGGAGGAGACCCCAGCTGAGTGGGGACATAGCTGGAGGGAGAGGGTGGTGGTTGCAGGTATCTGAGAAGGTATGCAGGTTTGTGTCCCAGTATTTCTCAGAAGACTGAAGTTGAACTTAACTTGCTATAGCATTGCATTATAGCAGCAGCCCTTCCCCCAACTTTATCTGTGGTTTCACTTTCCACAGTTTCAGTTACCTGTAGTCAGCAGCCTGGAAGCAGATCATCCTCTGACATACCATCATCAGAAGGCCAGTAGTAGTCTAAAGCTATGTCACAGTGCCCATGTCATTCCTCTCACTTCGTCTCATCACACGGACATTTTATCATCCCACATCTTCACAGGAAGAGTGGTGGGTACAGTACAATAAGACGTTTTGAGAGAGAGGGACCACATTCACATAACTTCCATAATAGTATATTGTTATAATCTATTTTGTGATAAGCTATTGTTGTTAATCTCTTACTGCCTAATTTATAAATTAAACTTTATTATAGATATCATGTATATGTATATATAGAAAAAAACAATATATAGGGTCCAATTCTATCTGTGGTTTGTGGCATCCACTGGGGTCTTGCATTGTATCTTCCACGATAAGGGGGGATGGCTATACTTTGGTTTTTAATTACTTGGAAACATAGTAGTTTCAAAAAGTGAGCCAGAAAGTGCTTTTGCTATCCCAGGCTATAAAGTTTAAGATAATTACCTTATGAAATGTTTTACTTGTCTCTGGTCTGGGAATTTCTTTAAGAAGTGTTGGCAGTGTTCCAGAGCTCACAAATCATGTTGGTTATTGTGGATCTAGGTCAACATAGACTTCTTCATAGTCATCCTAAAATATGACTGAGATTGAACAGAGTGGCTCTGGGCACCCTGAGATTGTCTAGTCTTTCCAAGTTTATCAAGATTGATGGGCTCTTTGGAACTCTAGACACTTGGAAATCCTCTAAGTATTGGCTTTGAATTCTGAAAGTTCTTACAAGGCCACCTTCTTTTCAGAGAGCAATTTTTACTTTTTATTCAGAGAGCAGCGAGGTATTGTATTGAATTGGTGACAGAAGAGGCACAATCTGATGGAATAAAAGAAGGAATGTCTTTTCTGAGTTGGTTTGGTTTTTGTATTTTTTATATGTTTCTTCCATTTTCTTGGGCAAAGATCTCTATTTTTTTTTCCCCCATTAGTGTACTTTACTCAGATCACTGTGTCTGCTTAATAGGTATTACAGAGTGATGGTAGCTGTTTTTGTGTGGGAGATTAAAGGATGAGCTTGTCAGAGATGAATGTTAATTGGGTACATCTAATAAGCCTGAGGAGACTTCCTGCTTCTGTGTCGTCATAGGAACTAAGGCAGGGCAGTTGGACATTCACAGCATGTCTCTAGCCGAGTGCTCTTGACCCCTTCTGCCTACAGTGGGTGGTGGCCCTGGCAGGACACTGGGAGGCCGCATTGGACGCCGCATTGAAAGTGTGAGAATCGTTCGCCAGCCTTTGGTCTGTGCTATCCAGATTTTGGAAAGTGTTCTGAAAGGATTTGTGTTGTTTTCACCAGCCTTTATGTCTAGACTTCCCCTAGGGATATTAAGTCACATTAGGTGTCTTAGTGTTAAAACACAGTTCTATGTGTATCTGGAGAGTGGACCCTCTTCCTATTTTAAAAAATTCATGGAATAACTGTTACTTACTTGATTTAAGATAATCTTGAAAATTAAAAGTGCCCCCCTCGCTCTGTTTTCTAGTCCAGTAAAGATGTTTGCCTTTCTGTTCTGTTCACCTTGGACACTTGTTACCAGCCATGAAGCATGAGGCTACTTGAAGGGCTGTTTTAGGTGAGATATTTTCTCCTTTTTGAGGCTCTACTTATGAGCTAGAATCATAAAAATTCAAGAATTGTGCCAAATGTTCTTTTGTTGATGACTGTGATTTAGTCTGTTATGTAACTGTAATGTATAATTTACACATCCTGAAGATCATCAGTCTCTGTGCAGAGTGACTATATTTAACCCTCACTTCTTGGGAAAAAGAGAACATTACCAATTATCTTTGAAACTATATTTGTGAGACAATGCACATTGATCCACCCTCTGTCTCCATTTTTAATTTTTGGTGCATTAAGTAGTACTTTATGATTTATTCTATGCTTTTCATGTATAAAGGCTGAAAGGGGAGAGAGCTTAGCAGCTGATGACTATATCTTGAGGTCCCCACTGCTTATATTATCCAAACCAAGAACAACGGACATAATATTCCTGTCATCTCTATTAATATGCAGGTCCAGAGAGAACAAAAGGGTAAATTTCTTTCTACTCTTATCTTTTAGTTGTAGAAATGGAATGAAGAGAGAATATTGAAACAGTGGTAAACAGTTCTATGCTTAGTAGTATGAAAATAACACTTCCTTTTTCTGTTTTGTGATGCCGCTTAGTGCTGTGTCATTTGAGAGGTTTTTGAGAAAGAAAATAATGTTGGTGTTCTTGTATCTTAATCTTTGTAAGTTAAGTCCAGTTTTAAGCTCAGATTCCATAATGGTGTCTTGTAAGCAGATTCACTCATTTACCACCCAACATTTTCGCCTCATTGCCCTGCCACAGGCTCTGTTTATATGAAGTTGTCATGATGTAAGAGGAAGTGTTGACTCTGTTCACTTAGGACTGTGTTCCCTTAAGAAAGAAACCCTTGAGTAAGAAAATGATGTTCTCATTAAATCAGCTCTTTAAGAGTAGGTGGGAGGAATTGCTATCGATCTAATGGATTTAATAGTTCATATACAAAGTCTGTGGAATAGAAGTAATATTCTGCAGCTGAGTAACTGTAGATTAATCCATCTTCAGATAGAATTCTGGAAGCATCTGTAAAACTAGAAAATTACTTTTTCTTTCCTTTTTTCAGGCACAACTGGACGAAATGTATTTCCCAAATACTTTAGAATTAAATTACATCCACATAAGTAGATCTACTAAAAATTATTCAAAAAAATTGAAATAAAATCATAAAATATAAATGTGAGGTTCCTCTTGGCTACGTTTGCTCTGGTGCCAGTTTGTTGGGAATGGCTGCGTTGTTGAAGGGTAACCAGAGGTCACTTGTAGAAAGTCTTTCTTTGTTAGATGGTTCTCTAATAACTAGTGGTGGTCTATTTTAGTTTAGTTGGATGAAGTAGTCTTTTTAAGGTGGGTGGTGAAATCAGACATTTAAGCTTCTCTTCATGCTCTCCCTTTGACCCTTTTAAGACTTTCTTTTTTATTCCACTCACTGAAAGCACATCAACGAGCCCTCCTTTGTCACGAAAGGCCAGCCGTTCCCTTTCCCCTTTCTGCCCTAGCCTTTAATGAGTGGCTGGTTCTGTGAAGATATGGGGGCTCCCAGGACATGTGAGACTTTGGTTAGGTATACATGACATTGGAAAATTAGATGTCCCTGATCATGTTCATGCTTCATGTTCATAGAAACCATGTATTCCATTCATGCTTAAGACCTGCAGGAAAGTCCGTTTGGGGAGCACATGCCCTTTGAAGGTTCTCGAGGAAATAAAATATAGAATGGTAATCATATTAACAGCTACAACTCTGTGTATCAGAAATGAAAAATTGCAGAAGGAAATGGCACTTTTGATTTACAACAAAAAGGAGAATAGACCCGTATTAGGAGCAAGAGCGCTACCAGGTGCTTCTCTAGGGTACCTCAGTTTGCAGAGTTTTGTGTGGCCTTGTGTGATAGGCAGCAGAGTGTGAAGCGGTTGGATCCCATAGTTTCTTTAACCTTAAAATCTCTGGATCTAAATCTTCACACCAGCGATTTCAAGCGCACAATTGCTGCATTGTATTGCTAAACTGCTTGAATGGTCTGATAGGCCTTTCTTGGTGCAGCAGTTCTTCTGGTGTTTCATTGTTTCCCTCTCTGCCTCTCTAACCGCTGTCACTTTCCAGCTTGGAAACTAGAGCATATGCAGCCATTTTTATTTACTTTTGTTCAGTGCTGGCATTTGCCTTTTACTAAATGAGGTGTCCTTTATGAGACAGCTGACAGTTTGTTTCTACAGTCAAGGTTCATAAACTGCATTTCAGAACCTGGGATATGTTACTAAGCCCTCAGAAATAAAAGTATCATCTGAATGAGCGCTGCCCGTGAGTAAGCAGACAGCTCTCCCCCTGCCTCTTCCCCGCAAAACCAAAACTGCTACCTGACTTTGTCTCATCGGCGGCAGGGTACTTCTGCTTATCTACCCCACCTCTCCTGACAGTTTTATAGTCAATAGTCATCTGTGAGAATGGCCGTGAACAGACGTGTGTGTGTGTGTGTGTCTTCATATAAGTCTCTCCTCTCTGAGCAGAATTGTTCCTTTGGTTCGTTTTCATGAGCAGTATTCTTAATTTGATTTTAATATCAGCCCACGGAGCATTTTTTCTCTTTCATTTACAATCAGGATAGTTGAAAGCATCATGAGACTTTTAAAGCACAATGGGAGCACTTCTTTTTTTTTTTTTTTAATGGGATTACTTCTTAAAACATGTTTTTATTAAATCAAACTCATAAGAAAAATTGTATAAGCCAGATAAACCCCAAAGTTCCCTGGGCTTTATAAAGTCAGAGTTAGGCATTGGGTTAAGAGTAGGGCTCCATGAATTCCTCAGGATTTATACTTGGAGTGTATGGCCCAACCCAGTCAAAAAAAAAAAACAACAACACTGCTTTTTGACTGGATCCTTGTTTAATCTTTGACCATTCTGGTGTTTTTAGATTAGACATATTTTAGAACCTTGTTATCTTCACATTACATGTATCATAAACTTTAGCATTAGGCTACGTGGAAATACTTAAATCTCAACTGATATAGTATATCACTGTAATAGTTAAATATGTGTATATAGTATAGTGATCAGTTTAAATTCTATCAGTTTAAATTCTATCAGTATTGTATTTATTTAAAGAATAACTTGACTGAAGGTTGCTGGAGGGGAGAGGTATGAGAGGCATGGGGTGGCTGGTGATGGACATTGGGGAGGGTATGTGCTGTGGTGAGTGCTGTGAATTGTGTAAGACTGATGAATCACAGACCTGTATGCCTGAAACAAATAAAACATTACATGTTAATTTAAAAAAAAGAATAGTTTGTAATGAACTGGGTTCATTTTTAAAATTGACCCCTTTGTAGTTTAAAGCTCACTTCTTAAGGGTAATGAAGATATTTCCTGAAATTTATTGAACTGTTGATTACTGCCTCTAAAAGGATTGTTTTGTTTTGTTTTGTTTGAAAGGGTCAGGCTAAATAGTTTACATCCCAGCAACACATCTGCTCTATTACAGAAGCTGGTAACAATTTTGCAGATCGTGTTATGTAAAGTTGCTGAAGAAGAATTCATTTCAGTTTAGTAGGCGAACTCCCACCTTTTGCTTGGCACTGGAGAGACAGAGACAGTGAGCTCACATCCCTATTCTTAAGCAGCTCACGGTTTACTGGAAGAGTGAGTTTTATGTGGGTCATCTCAGGTGATGGCACCTAACTGATAGTCACCATATGGTGTTTGGTGTGCACACATTCCACGGGCGCTGTGTGATTAGGCGGGTGATGTGAACCATACCGTCCCTTTCCTTGAGTTTAAACTTAGTGGTAGTTTTTTCATTGCTCTGTGGGTGG
Source organism: Meles meles (assembly GCF_922984935.1). Taxonomy (NCBI): domain Eukaryota; kingdom Metazoa; phylum Chordata; class Mammalia; order Carnivora; family Mustelidae; genus Meles; species Meles meles. The sequence goes on along the minus strand of NC_060070.1, from coordinate 87,199,296 downwards.
AGCTCAGTATCCCCACTCCGAGCTTTGAAGAGAGCCTCACACCATTTCATTTGCTTTTCCTCTACTTGCACGTATCTGAGGTTCAGTCTTTCCCAGAGTTGTGCCAAGTGTCCTTCCAGTCATCTATTTAGGCAAATCTTTTACTCTTCCATGTAAAAATTTTCCAGATCTATGTGAGAAAAGTTGATGGCTTCCCTTCATGCTTTGAATTGTGCATAATGAATATGTAGTTAATCATCATAATTCAAATGGGATTCAAATACACTGACGGTATTTACAAAATACTGTGGATGAAGAACACAGGCGGAAGTGATTAATTATTTCTGGGGAATTCAGAAAATGTGTCGTAACGAAAATAATGCTTACCTAGGTCTTCAAGGAAGAGTTGGAGTTTCCCAGGTGGGAAGGTGATTTTGGGCAGAGGGAGGAGTATCTACGAAAAGTCACGGCATCCTGAAAGAATGTGGCCTTCTGGGGGTCGGACTGGACTGCATGCCGTGCACGTTCAGCTGGAGGGGCTGGTGCTGGGAGACAATGGCACTAACAATATTTGTATGATCAGCCCTGAAATGCAAAAGCCAAGTGCATGCAGTTCTTTTAGAATGCTGCATACTGGCATGTTACCAGCTGCTTTAGGCACTTGATAATTTTTTTTTTTTTTTTTTAATGAAACATGAGGCTAAGAGTAGCCTGGCTCTTTGATTGGGAGGAAAATGTGAGTAATGCTTTAAGAACCATACTCATTCATCATTCTTCAGGCGTTCATTCAACAAATATACACCGAGGCTGTGGCGCTCAGAGCAACAAGGGAGATATAAAGATGTTCCTGCCCTGTTTGTGCAATGCCTCTCCCCAAACACAGGGTTTTATTAGATTTTTCTTTTGAGAAGTGTTAATTCTGTGCCATTTTATTATGTTTTATGCATGCTTGCTACTAAAGCACTGTATATTACTGCTCTCTCAGAAAGGTTCAGAACCATTTAACCCACTCTACTGCTTTATTTCAGGAGTTCTCACTCTGCATTTTGAGGAGAATACAGGGGCTCAAATGGTTGGCATTTTTTCTGTGTATTGTGCCTTTCTAGCCAGCATTTATAAGGTCAGGAAGGCGGAGCATGCAGGATTATAGATGTGAAAGCTGATTTGTACTGAACCTTTTAGGCCTAACATATCTTAGCTGCCATTCTTTACTTACAGTTGATGCAAAGAGAGAATATGGTTTAGCCGTAGCAAAGAAAAACGGAATAACACTAAAAGCAGAAGAGAAATTTTATTCTTAAAGATCGGATTCCTGGTAATATGTCCTATTATGCATGTGTGAGAGAACATTCAAGCCTGTTCTTGAGGATTATGTTAAATTCATCCATTCCCTATCCCTCTTTCCCTTCCTTACCTTCCTCTTCCCCTCCCTTCCCTTCCCTTTCATCCACCCACTGTTCCCTTCTTTCCTTTGCCACATATTTATCCAATACCTTGAAGGCGGCAGCTCTCTGCTGGTGTTGGGTTACAACCATAGCCACCACGCTCCTTGGCCTCCAGGAGGGTCCAGCAGTTACTCTCAACCCTGGCTATGTGTTAGCTGTACACATGAGCTTCTAAAAAGCAGAGATGCTGGGGTCCCTGCCCTGGAGAGTCTCATTCAGTGGTTCTGAGGTGGGTAGGTTAGGATCACTGATGACTTAATAGGCAATTACCGTTCTCTGAAGTGGGGCTGCAGGATAGTTCGTGAGTTCAAAGGACGGTCACCTAGCCTGGTCTTGGAAGATTGGGTTGGTGTAGGGGTGCAGGATAGAAGGGAAAAAGCCTTTCTTGGGCTTTCAGGAATAACACGTGGGGACTGCAAGAAGAGCGGGCATGGGAAATGGGTAGTTTATTGTGGTTGGAGCAGAAAAGAGGAGGAGGCAAGGAGTAGTGAGAGATGAGACTGAAGAAGCAAACAGAGTCCAGGTAATTCAGGGCTTCGTCAGTCAGGATAAGAAGTTTGACTTTTGTCCTGAAGACAGTTGAAAAAGAGAGGGAGATTGGAAGAAAATTGGTAGACCTTTGCGGATATCTAGGCAAGAAATGGCAGTGGCTTGAACTTAAATAGTGGAGATATAGAGCAGTGGACAATTTAGAGAAATATTTGTTAAGAAAAAAAGTAAATCACCTACAAAAAAAAGTGTTTAGTTAATAGAATATACAGACCTTGGTTAATTTAATTTTTTTAATTTTTTAAAGATTTTATTCATTTATTTGCCAGAGAGAGATCACAAGAGAGGCAGGTAGAGAGAGAGGAAGAAGCAGGCTCCCCGCCAAGCAGAGAGCTCGATGTGGGACTCGATCCCAGGACCCTGAGATCATGACCTGAGCCGAAGACAGAGGCTTAACCCACTGAGCCATCCAGGCGCCCCCCTTGGTTAATTTTAAATGTGTTGTTGGAGGTGGGAGTGAGAGATATCAGTGTATCAAAGACTAGGATCTTGGCTTGGACTCATGGGATGGATGCCATTCACTAAGATAAAGAACACAAGAGAAAGGGCAGATGTGATGAACAGAAGTGGTGAGTTCAGTTTAAACATACTGAATTTGAGATGCCAGCTGGACATCTAAGTAGAGGTGCCAAATGGGTATTTAGGCAAGTGGTCTGAAGCATGGGAACAGGATCTGAGCTAAAGATAAAGATTTGGGAGACATTTGCATGTCAGTAGGAACTGAAGCTACAGGGGTGCATGAGATGATTGATTCAGGGTATATATATAGAGAGAGTTCTCATGATTTAAAACGCTTAGGAGCACCAACATTTTAGGAAAGGAGGAGAAAAGGGGAAGCCTTAGAAAAAGATACTGAGAAGGAATGGTAAAGGTAGGAGGGACATCAAGAGGGTGAGTTGTCATGCAAGGCAAGAAGACTTTTTCAGAATGAAGGCATGACCAACAGGATTAAATGTCATAAAAACGTTAGTTTAAAAAAAAAAGAAAGAAAAAAATCCCATTTGATTTAACAAGAGGAATGTTCTGTCAGAAGGAAGAGCAGTTGTTATAGCGTAGAGAGAAGTGGGTTGAATGGTCTAAGGTAAAATAATCATGAGTAATATCAAACCCATCATGTAAATAAGACAGTGTTGCATGTTAATTATATCTCAATAAAATGGGAAAAATAATCATGAGACAATTTCAAGAGGTTTGGGACAGCAGAGATAGGATGCATGGTAGTAACTGAAGATAGAAGGGTTGAAGGAGAATTGTCGAGATAGGAGAAATTTGATTATTCTGTTGGTTCCCACCCTCCCGTCCCCTGGGGTGATGGATCATTGAAGACCCTCTGTGAATCAGAATCTGTGTTCTATGTGGAGATGAGATCCTGGTTCTCGTGGATCTTAATTCTAGTAAAATAATTTCTTGGTAACTGAATAACAAAAATAATCAGAAGCACTCTGAAGGATGCCGTGGCTAAGAGTGAGAAGAACAACTTAAGACAGTATGATCAGGAAAGGCCTGTTAGGGGAAGTGTCCCTTTGAACTGAAATCTAAGGATGCAAAGGAGACAGGTGTAAGGAGCCTAGGCACAAGTTTTTCATTCAGGGAGAGTGTTAAGTGCATTGGTCCAAGGTTGGGAAGGAGCTTGGTGTATTCTAGAAACCAGCAGAAGCAGAAGGTTTCCATGGCCACAGTGAGGTGAGCTGAGGAGAGTAGTGTGAGTTAGGTCATGTATGCATATATTAGTTTATGTTTTATTCCAGAGCGGTGGGAAGCCATTGGAAGAACTAGAATGACACAATCTGATGTAAGTTCTAAAAAAGTCACAATGGCTGTTGTGTGGAGAATGTCTTACAAATGGAGGCAGGGCAAGAATAGAAGCAGGGAGATCACTTAGTCGTTAGTTGCATTAACGTGGAGATAGAGAAAAGAGGATGACTAGCGAAATATGTTGTGAAGATAGAATTGGCAGGATTTAGCTGATGCTTGTCTGAGGGGTTAAGGGACAGGGAGGTGTCCGGCTCACGGGTGTATAAATGGTGACACTGTTTACTGAGGGGGAAGGAGCTGAGAGGGGGCCAGATTTCCAGTGTAGGTTGGGGATGGGAGAACATGCAGAATTAAGAGTTCCTATTTTATATATGCTAAAATTCAATTACATAAGAGATTTTAGCTCAGCACTCAAATGTAGATGTGTGGAGATTAGAGGAGAGGTTTGGTCTATGGCTAGAGATTTAAAGTTTGTTGACACATAAATGTGTTTTGAGCCATGAGAATGGACAGGATCACTTGAGAAGAGGATGCAGGACCAAGCTCTGAGGAATGCTAGCATTCAGAAATCAGAGGAGACAGAGCTTGCAAAGACGATTGAGAAAGCAGCTAATGCAGTAGGAGGAAACTCCATGGTACAGTGGAAGCTGAGAGAAGGGTGTTTCAGGAATGAAGGGAATACACGACTCTTGAATGGTTCTTCTAATATGGTCAGAAAGGGGACAATGCATTTGGCCTCACGTAGATGAATGGTTACCATGGCAAAAGCATATTCCATCATATGGTGGGGACAAAAGATGAGTGAAAGAAAGCAAGTAAGGAAGTAGAGTTACACCAATCACACTACATCTATTAGGATCTAATCATTCTTTCAAGGGCTATATGAAGGTCCATAGTGTGGTTCTACTGTAACTTACCCAGCCTTTTATTATCAGCAAGCATTTGCTTTATTTTCATTTTTGCAATTGAAAATAAGGCTATCATAAACATTCTTCCCTCCACTCACCTCACCTCTTGCCGTGTGTGTGTGTGTGTGTGTGTGTGTGTGTGTGTGTGTTTGTATATCCTTACACACTGGTGAATTTATTTGAATAGATTCTAGGGAAGGGATTACTGGGTTGAAGGATATATATGCATTTTATGTAATTTTAGCTGGTATTGTTCTTTACTTTCCTAAAAAGCTGGACAAATTCACATTTCACCAGCAGTTTATAAGCACTTGATGATATAGGGGAAAGGAGAGCTAACGTGAAGGTGCAGAGTTCTTGAATAGGTAAGAGGAGATGGGTTATCAAGCATGTGTGAAGGGACTGGGCTTTGGTAGGAAAAGGATGCCTTGTCCATTATAATGGGGGAGAAAGAAGGTTTGAGATGTCCATAGTTGTACAGTTTTGGTGGTAGTAACATGAGAAAGTTTTGTAATCTCAGTGAAATAAGATACGGAATCATCATTGAAAAGGAGGAATCTGGAAGGCTCAAAATACGAAATTGTTACTAGAAAGTTGAGAATGATGTAAAGTAAGATTGCTGGGCCATGTTGAATTAAAAGGAAGTTTGACCGTGTGTTTTCTCTCTAGCTGTGTACTGTCACTTGCGTTTGTGCTTAGAGGAAGTGGATATTCGGGGTGTTCTAGTGCTGGAGTTTGTCAGGCAAGTCTGGTGAAGGGAGAGGGACAAGGGAAGTAGGGGCATGCTGCAAGGGAATCATTACTCATAGACCGTACAGTCTCAATTCAACAAGGAAGGGAACAGAAGGGGGGCAGAAAGGGGTTGTGAGATTGTGACAGTGTCCATGCATTAGAGAGAATTTTTAGCAGTGAAGATGCTAAAGCCCGTGAACAAGAAGGATGGGAAGAGGTGTTGGAACATGGGGTGTTTGAATTTAGAATTTGGCGCAGGTACAATTTCTGTTGATAAAGTCAAGAAGTTGCCCGTGAATTTGGGTCACTGAGGAATAGCAGTAGAGGGATCCCTAAAGGAGGATACTGAGGACATGATGGGCTGAGATGCCATTTGCACAGTGTCCATTCTGTTGACAGGTGATGATAGGAGTGGGAATGGAGGGGCAGTGAACCAGGAGTAGAGCTTTCCATTTGGTGGAGTGAGTATGAGCTTGGCAGATAACTGTAGCAGCCTGGGGCGGGTGGGTAGCCTTGAGCTTTGAAAGAGCAGGGAGATTTGCAGGCAGAAGGGGAATAGGAGGGTATAGGGGAGTGATGGGTAACAGGGATAGTTGTCCCCCCGCCTCCCTCCTGGCTCCGGGACTCATGGGCCATTGAAAGAAACAAAGAGTCATCTCTTGAGAGGGCTGCAGGGGAAGCATGTTTCCATGCTGGTGATAAGGCATCAGCAGTGAGGCGAGGATGTGGAGGGGCAGGGTAGAGAGCAGAGGCTCCTCAGAAGGGAGATTAGTTGAGCTGTAGTCTTCAGGGAGAGATTGGCTTTGGCTTCCTTGTAGAGGGGCAGCAGGCCTGGGTGTGGCTTGGATAGCCAGAAGCTGATGTCTCTCTCTCATCTCTGCAGAAGGTGGCAAGAGCAGGCTGAGGGTAGGCCTGTGGGGGATTGCATAGGAGTCTGAGAGGAATGGGGGAGGTTTGAAATGGCAGCTGAATGGAGGAATGGAAGTGAGACTTGGAAGCATCATCAGGAGATGATGAGCGCTCCGCTGAGGTTGGAGATATGAGTTAGGCATGAACTTCTTCTTCTCACCCTTTCCTTTACATACGTAATGTCTATTTTACTCCATTCCCACCAGGCTGAATGAATTACCTTCTCACCTGTGTTTCCATAGTGTTAAACGCCTACTTTTATATCACTCATCACACTGTGTTACAGTGATTTACCTGTTTTCCCTTTTCCTGTGTGAGCTCCTCAATAGTGGAGCTTATGTCTCATTTATCTTCTCTCCATGATCACCTAGAATAATGAGGGAACATAGCAGGCGCTCAGTTAGTGTTTATGGAATCTAATTGAATTACACAAGTATAGTCATTTTATTTTCTAACAGTTCTTTTCCTTCATTGATCTGACAGCATATATTCTAAACAACTTACTGGTTTCTGTGGCCACAGTGTGCTCATTAAGGGTGAGCCTTTCTATGTTCCTGCCATGCAAGAGCAAGACCAGTGCAGAAGATGAAGGTATCCCACTCGGCTCCACAGGCTTGGCATGAATTTATTTGTCTGCAGTATTTCTGTCAACAGAATCTTTGTTTGCCTTGCTGTTGACCTTACTCTGACCATAAGGACATTTTTTGGAATTTAGTGAATGTCCATATTCTTCTGAATGAGTGGTACTGTGCTGTGTGATTTGAAAAGCTATGGGAGGCTGAACATGGAAGAGAGAGATTTTTATATAAAAAGAACTCAATAAGCAAAATAAAAAAGTCACCTTGCTTCTAAAACATTGGAAATATTGTACTGACATGAAGACCATACAACCATGGAAAAATATTAATTTGCCCATTAACATGCTCATATTGTTTTGTGGGTAGGAAAATGAAGGTACATTAAGTATTATTCATATTCCATGTCAGTAGCCGTGACATTGGAAGGAAGCTTCCTTAAGTTCCCTCTAAGATTTAGAATTCTAGAATGTCCTAGGAGAAGGGACCATGGAGAGAGCAGCTGGCCCAGCTCTCCAGTGCAACACCTGAATCCCCTCTTCAGCATGCCCTCAAGGAGGGCCCAGCATCTGCTTGTGTACCTCTAAGGATCGGCAGTTTGCTTGAGAACAGAAACCATGCTCTGTGCTGCCACTGGAACGCCGCTCGTACTCTTCAAAATTATTAAATTATTAAGGACCTCAGAGAGCTTTCGGTATGTGAGGTATATCTATCAATATTTATTAATTAATTTTAAAATGCAGTGATAATAAACTGATTATATGTTGACATAAATAATATTTTTAATGCAAAATAACTATATATTTTCCAAAACAAAATAAATTTAGTGAGGAGAGTGGCCTTGAAAACCTCCTTCATATCTGTTACAATAAGTAGAAGACTTCTGTATCCTCATAGCTGTTTCTCATTCAGTCTGTCATGATTTCACAGATCATGTAACCTGTGGAAAAGCTCAACATACAGGGGTAGGTAAATCGCTTCTTAGGATTAAGAAGGTTTGACTTCACAAGCCTCTTCAAAGGTTCTGAGACCTGTGGAAGTCGCCAAACCATAACTTGCAAACTGGTACTGTCATGCAAACACCAGCAGATGGAATGATTGATGAAGTGGATGGTCGGGTGCCGGAACCAGAGAAAACACAGACACAAGAGGGGAGATGGGCCATGTGCTCACACCTGAACAAATATTGAATGCCTACCATGTGCCTGAATGTGAAGCTCTGAAAATTCGAACACTTACATTGTCCATTCCTTGTCCTCATCGATGGGAAAAATATTTTAGGATTGTAAATTAGCTATTTTACCTACAGCATCCATTCATTGAGAAAATGACAGAAAGGTACTATGAATGTAGTTACGTTTTATTTTTATTTATTTTTATTTTTTATACTCTTTTAAGAAGAATTTTTTAACTTATTTGACAGAGAGAGAGAGAGACACAGTAAGAGAAGGAACACAAGCAGGGGGAGTGGGAGAGGGAGAAGCAGGCTTCCTGCTGAGCAGGGAACCCGATGCAGGGCTCCATCCCAGGACCCTGGGATCGTGATCAGAGCCGAAGGCAGACACCTAATGACTGAGCCACCCGGGCGCCCCTGTAGTTATGTTGTAAGCATCCCAGCAGTGTCTGTGGACATGAGAAAATGAATGCCGTGTCTCTGTCTTTATACACAATATGGCTGGTTTACAGGCAGTGCTTGGGGTCCACAGAGATTTGCCAAGCCCTTGCACACAACTGCGCCTGCCTCTGGCTCTGGTATCCATAGGCTGAGAACCATGGCTCAGTGAGCAGTTTTCTCCCCCTCCAGCTCCCCCACCCCCACCCCCACCCGGAAGTTGTTCATCAGTTGTCACCAGCCTTAAAGGTGTTGAGTGATAGAGTTGTTCTGGCGTTGTTTGGGAGCCATTATGACTTCTGGTGCCTTCCCTGAAGATGGCTGGCTGTCATGAAGCCAAGCCGAAGATAGATAACACGTGTGTCGTTGTGGGGCCGCAGGTTCCTTGGCTTGCACTTCCCTTGCCTGGAGCAGTAGATGGGCATGAGCAGAGTGAGCGTGGCTCCCTTGTCCTATGAGATATCTCTGAGAGCTTGTGGAAGAGAATTGTATGGAGAGAGTTAATATTGAGTTAGAGAAAAGTAGAAGTGTGGTAATAGTGCAAGGGGAGGAGTGAGAAATTAAATGGTATCTTTTTAGAAGTCTGCCTTATTGCAGTCTGCATTGCTCCTTGGGGATTTTTTACTGAGCACAAGAAAATCAGCAAGCACTTCTTGAAAAACCCAGATGAAATTACTGCCATAAATTTTTATTTTTTTTTTCATGGTATAAAACCCTTAATTTAGATGGGGAGGGTTTATTACCAGTGTTTTCTTGGCATGGCTAAGTTCAATTAATTTCAGATGACAAGCCCACCCCCTCCTTTGCCTTTTTCCTTTTTTTTTTTTCCCAATATGTGGAAAGTACAATTTGTTATTGGTTTGCCTTTGGCTCTGGAGACCTCATTAAGGGCCTGAGAAAGGGATTCTGTCTCTCTTTCTTTGACACCTTTCTGTTTTTTTGCAGGATTCAGACCATTTGCATTGTCACATGGAAAGTATGTATAGTGTGTGCGAGGGGAAGGTTACCAGATAAAGGCGGTGGTATTTATACCTTTAAAAAACTGATCTGAAATGACTGTTGCAAGTTAAGAAATGGTTGCCAGTGTTCAGCTAAGATAGGGAGCCTCAGCTTAAGATGAGGTCTCTGGAAAGAATGTGGGCACATTTAGACAGGAAACTTATTTAGCTGTTCCGACAGTTCATATGTAACATACCTGGCTTGAAAGCAGGAACAAGATGTCAACAGAATATTGCATTTACTCATACTCTTAAGACATAGCGTGCTGCACCTTCAAGTTCTTGTTCATTGCCGAATACTGTGAGCCTATCTTGCAAACAAGGGAAATAATCTATGGTGTTTTGTTTTGTTTTTCTCTGCATGGTAATATAGAATCTATTGTAGTGTGAATAAAAGAAGTCACAAGAGATTCATTACTGTTTGTGAAGTGTACTGTCTCTGTCTTGCAGCATGTGATTCTTTATTTTACTTACAAAGTGGGTATAAAAATTAGAATTGAGGTGATAGAGAATATATATTGCATAAATAAGCAATTCAAACAAAAGTTTTACCATTATAACAAATAAATACCCTGCTTCAGAGGTTGGAGATTAGAATCCTGTTATATTAAATGCTTGACAATTAATTAGCTATTGTCTATAAAGTTCCCAAGATGACAAGTTACTTAAACACTATTATTAGGAGTAGCTGGGTTAGTAATAATAATGTTCAAGTGCCATTGGCAACAATGAGGAGGTTTTAAAAATAAAGATAAATGCGTGTGATCACAGTCAAAGTGATTTGTGGGCTGTGCTCAGAGCGGGCTGTCCCCGGGGGGAGCGCTCTCAGAGCCCGAGGTGGGGCTTGGGCAGGACTTGGCACAGTGTTCCGAGGAGGATGAAACCAAAGGGCTTCATTGGTTAATATTTTTTCTCTGCTTTTGTGTATTGCTTAACCCCTTGTCAAAATAGCATTCACTTAGCAAAATTAAAAAGAAAATAAGAAAGCCGGCAGAAAACAGGCTCGGCTTAAGGCCAAGCGTAGAAGCTGAACCTCTAGCTGTTGCTGACAGGCATTGTTTAAGATTCCAGACGTGCTGGATCATTCATTAATGTGCTTTCTGCATTTTTTTCTTAAAAATATGGTACATAATTGGGATGGAGAGAAACGTGTGGGAATTTAACGTGATTGTACAGGTTCTTGTTGTGTGGAATTTACATCCTTAGGGCCCCATCCATTTCTGATGTAATTTTGTGAGAAAATCAACATGGAACTGAGGACTGGCCCAATATCAATAATAGGGGGAAATTACCAAAGGAAATGATGCACGTGGATCCTTCTTAACAGCGAGTGAAGCTTGCAAGAGGAATTGGGGCAGGGGGAGACTCTTGATTTTTCGAATCAAAGAATTTAAAAGCTGGGTGGCACGCAGAAGCTGTAGTGCCCATCAACTCTTTCCCTTGTCCCTTATGTGACCTGGCTTCGGTCACGGTCAGGCTCGGGCTGTGTGACTAGCTCAGGCCAGTGGGCTCCATGCAGAAGGGATGTATGGCACTTCACAGCCCAAGTGTTTAAAAGCCAGCATGCCACTTCCAACCCTTTCAGGTTTACTTTTCGGCTCTGTTTTTTTTTTTTTTTTCTTCAGTATGAGATCACAGAACAAAATAGAACCATACACATTTTGAAATATATGTGCACCTCTAAGTAATGAGGTTTATGTTAACATATATCTGTTTAGCACAGTCTGCTGTTTAGGAGCCTGCATGATAACATTCTCTTCTCCATGAATATGGAATGTGGAGGACAGACTAGTTCTGGTATGGTGAATGTGGTCCTTGATAACCACGTACGAGCCCTGGGAAACCCTCACCGTGGAAAACACTGGGATAAGTGGAATCTGGTTTTAGATATTATAGACAGGTGCCTTAGGCAGCCAAATCCATTCAGCAAACCACTTTTATCAATAATCAGATTTCCGTCTCTGATGCTTTGCTGGGAATCACTCAAATGTTGAGCTCACTAAAGATTTATTAATATGAAAGTTAAGTGTTTCTGTAAAGCTAACAAAACTCAGTCATAGCAGTGTTAAGACCAGGGGACGCTTCAGCCTTAAATCCACTTGTTTTCAGCATACCCGACCCACGTGATTCTTATTGAATGCCTCTTTCTATAAAACTGGCTGTTGCCACCGTGGTTGTTTGCTTGCAGTTTGGCTCTGGCCAAGCTTGTTTAATTAAGTCTTGAAAAAAATACCTTTAGCCCTGCCTGGGCTTTGAGAGAATAGGCAGACCAGAAGCCTTTGCTTGCTGTAATGGCTGCTCAGCTCGTTGGCGGGAGTTTTGTAGCAACAAGGTTTAGAAATCCTCTAGTACATGATGATTTTCATTGTAAGAGGTCTAGTTGTAAGGAGTAGTCATCCGTTTCAATGAAAGTTCTTCCTTACTGAATACTTGATTCTTTTGCTCTCCTCTCCTCTACTCACCCCCCAACTGCCGCCTTCTCTCCCTCTTTCTTCCCATATAATGAACTGGGAAACTTGAAGAATGGGACCCCACTCTGCTGCCATATGTGGGGTCCAGGAATCCTGCTCATTTGGAAGAGCTAGCCAGTTATGACGCTATATTTAGGAGACATCTTACTGAATATGGCATCTTTGGTGATGAGTGAAATGATAAAAGAGGGAATGTAAATTGAAGAAGAAAAAAAAGGAAAGCATATTCTTGGACATGCATTAGAGAATATAAATCGCAGATCAATATAAGGTTCAGATAATACTTCTTCATCCAGAAATTATATGTGACAGCAATGGGAAGTTGGGAGAAGCTCTCTCCATGTGTACGTTTTGAGAAGTACAATGTTTTTATTTGGTACAGTTGCATATTCATTTCTAACAGACTGCATCTTAAAAGGATTGGGCTTTTATAGATTCCATGAATATTCAGAGAGTTACCAAAACCAATTCCATCCTTTACCTTATGCATCCAGACCCATCTGTCATGTGCTCACTAGATGGTCCTAGCTCTGCATTGTGAGCTTTCCCTTTTGAGAAAAAGGTATTTCCCATGTGGATGGGGATCAGGGGGGATGTGGTACCTTTGCTGCCCTGGTGGAAAGTTTCAGCCCTCAAGGTGGATCTTAGTTTGTGTCTGTTGTGTGTGTGTGTCTTTGGGATCTAGCGTCAGCTCTCTCTTGCTTTTAGGGTCCTGTGTAGCACATGGACACAGCAAGAGAAGGCATAATGGTCTTTGCTGCTAGTAAGTCATCAGGGTACTTGGCAAGCCAGTAAAAGCTAGAAACCTCACCATTTGCATTTTAATTGGTGTGACCATTAGCCTAAAGCCCGAATTTTGAAAGTTGTCCCTTGAGCCCTTTCTCCTTTTTACCCTCTCATTTTCCTGAAGCTGATTAGCATCTTCTTAAAAAAAAAAAGTTTCTCCACATTTTAAAACTCATACCCTTTTTGATAAGTATAGAAGTCTTATGCCTCCTTAATTTTTTTTAAAGATTTATTTATTTATTTTTGAGAGAAAGTACAGGGTGAGGGGGTAGGGAGGCAGAGGGAGAGAGAAGCTTAAGCAGACTCCATGCTGAGTCCAGAGCCTGATGGAGCCCGATGTGGGGCTCAGTCTCACAGCCCTGAGATCATGACCTGAGCCAAAATCAAGAGTCGGAGGCCCAACCGACCGCGCCACCCAGGCACCCCAGAAATCTTACACTTCCTTTGATGTTATTTAAAATATCCATTAAAAAGTAAGAATTGCAGAGCACCTGGGTGGCTCAGTCAGTTAATCATCTGCCTTGGGCTTAGGTCAGCATCTCACGATCCTGGGATCAAGTCCCACATGGGGCTCCCTGCTCAGCGGAGAACCTGCTTTTCCTTTCTTTACCTGCCGCTTCCCTAGCTTGTGTTCTCTCTGTCAAATAAATAAATAAAATCTTAAAAAAAAAAAAGATAAGAATTGCAACAAAAAAAACCAAGGCAATGACAGTCTTAGAACGATGCCTTTTTTTTACTTCAGCCACGTGAGATTAGTGTGAAAGTGGGGTCTGCTTGCTTGCCACAAGCATTTTTCCTCTTCCTAGTGACAGAGCACAGCATAGATAACTTTCACATCAACCTGTGCGACTGCTTTGTTTTCATGGTCACCCAGGGCGGAGAGCCTGCTTTGCAAATATAGTCTATGTTATTATAATTCCGAAAGTGCACGTCCAGACTACACATGTGCCCATCTTCCCAAGAAAAGATTTTGATATGACTCCCATGCCATTTCCCACCACCTCACTGCTTTAAATACTTAACTATAAAGAGCAAAACAGATGAAAGTAATTAAGATGGGATAAGTAAGTCATTCTTATTCATGAGCACATCCCTGTCTCTCAGCCACCATCCCCACAGGTCTTTGTTATTGCCCCTCCTCTTTGCTGTCCCTGCCACCCCCAGCTCTAGCTGTCAGGCAGTTGGGCGCAGCCCTGCAGTCTTACTTGAACGAGAGTCACCCAGCACCGCTGAGTCCCATCACTGGATAGGCACTCACAGTGCCTTAAATGGAAGACAACATACAGAAACACTTGGTGCAATGATAGCATGTGACAGACAGAACACACAGTGGCTCTGTTCCCTCACCTTCTCTCCCCTCTCCTAACCCCTCCCACCCCCTCCCAGAATTCGGTGTTTTAGTTTCCAGAATCATCTTCGGGTCTTCTCATGGGTGACAGTGGAAGAAGACAGAATTTTCATGGATGCAGTTCTAAGTGGATTTTATAGATTTATCCATGTGCCTCCATTTCTTCTTACTCTGGTTCCCCTCCTCCTTGTGGGGAGAGTAGGTCTTTTGCATTCTTTTGGTGGTAAGGATGGTTATAAGGAAACCAGCATTATTTGAGGATCTCCTGTGTGAGTGCAGGCACTGGGCTGAGTATTTTACTTGTATCAGTACATAGAATCCTCACAATGTTCCTGTGACATGAGAATAATCATCTCCATTTCACAGATACGGAAACTGAGGCACAGAGATGTTATTTGCCTAAGTTGCTCTATAGTGGTAGAGTCAAAATCCAAACTCAAAGGCATTTCTCTTTACACTACAGAGTTGCTTTGTTGGTTTCAGTGAAATGAATGATCCTTTCAAAAACATGTCTAAACTTTTCTGGGTTTGGGGTAGGAAGAAAAAGACAAAAGTAATCGATCATTATTATTCTTTGGAAAATAATTATTTTACTCTGCCTAGTAACTATTTGCTATAGGGTCTGAGGCAAATCTTTTCATACCTTACAGTTTGTAGAGTACAACACCAAGAATATTAAAATGACTTAACTCTATTTTCACTTGTTATTTTAATTAGAATTATGATCCCTTTTTATATGAGGAATCAATATATTTTCAAGAATAGAAGTATTATATGTTGGCCTAAGGGGGCTTTTTTGATAACCTTTAAGGGTAAATATCTTTCCCCACTTCTTCAGAATAATATTTGGAGCTCTAACTTTGGATCCATTTTAGTAGGAGTTGTGATAATGAAAAAATAATGTACATACAATGCATCTTTTATATTGTTATTTAAAAACAAGTATTTATATGTAGAAAAAATGAGTTAAAGACATTTCTATAATTTTTAAGTTCTCTTTGTATGCACTATATTATAGAAGAGTTCCATGACTTTTATAATTTCACTCTAGTTTTGATTTTAACATATAAAAAATAATAAATCCCACTCTAGTATTGATATCCCAGCTGTTTTGCTAGGCTTAAAGAAAATAATTCATTGTCACAAGTGTGTCTGTCTGTGTAAGGTTTGGTTTTATTTTACTTAGATTTTTTTTTTTCTCTCCAAACCATTTCTTTCTCCCTCCCTCCCTTCCTTCCTTCCTTAAGATTTATTTCATTTTAGAGAGAGAGTGCACGTTAGTGGGGCAGGGGGTTGGGGGCGATGGAGAGAGAGAATCTAAAGCAGAGTCCCCACTGAGCACAGAGCTCCACACAGGGCTGGATCCCATGACCTTGAGATCATGACCTGAGCTGAAATCAAGAATCGGATGGTCAGCCAACTGAGCCACCCAGGCACCCCTCTCCAGAATATTTCTTTGGAGCAATTTAGATTCGAATAAAAAACTTTAAATTCAGTGAGGGAAATTAGCAATGGAAAGATAGTATGATATTGAAATATGTGCTGGAATAAGCCACTGTATTAAAAAATAATAATAAAAGGAGCAAACGTTTTATCATCACCATTCAAGACCCAAAGATTTGCTGCTGAACCTAGGCCCGTGGAAATTGCATTTTGAGTCTCTGACCACTGGAGGGCGCTGTTCTACTGCAAACCACTCATTCAAGGCAGAAGTCCTCAAATCTCTTCATTTGTTCTTCTCACTAAAAAGATAAAGGATTTATATTCTTGTAATGCCAAATCAGTTCATACTTAACATTCAGCCTTTAGCTGTAGAAACTTGTTTGAATGACAGTAATGGCTTCATTTCAAGTTATTTAAATGTTTAATGCTGTGTAATTTACTCAAATGTGTATAATCCTTTATTTAACTAGATGAAAATAATATACTGTTAACATTGTTTTTAGCATTAATTAATGCGACTAATTGAAGTTAAAAACACTAAAACCAATTTCCATGTTATGTTGCATGATCAGACTGCAAAGAGGTTTCCCTCCGGCCGGGGCTGGTCTTGGTTCAGTGCTCATTTCCCCTCAACCCTGCTCTCTGCTCCCCACACACTTCACCCTCTCCCTGCTATTTCTGTAGTTAATTTGCTTTCAGTATACTGACAGCTATGGTTGGTAGCAAAACTGATTAACTGTAGATCGTTTTCCCTCTGAAAACTGGTCTTTGCAATGGATTATGACAGGAGCTTCCAAACATTATTTTGTTATTCCAAAATAAACGTAGAAATGATTAAAATCACTGAATTACTATAAGCATGTAACAGGAGAGAGAAAAGATGGAAGTACTTGTTGACATCACTAGTCTTGGCAGTCGGTGAGAACTCATTTTCGGCAGACAAAGCTAGAACTTCAGTATTCCCACCAGAAGACCCCCATGAACACTGCTCTTGTTGCCATTGACTCTCAATAATAATGAAAAACCAAACCAAAAGCCCCTGCTGTTTTCAGAGCTTTGGTATGGTCTTGGAAGTCAGAGGAGAATAAGTCAAAATCAGGTAACACCTTTCTGGCAGCTTGCTTATACAACTGAGATGTGTTATATTGGAACGGCCCATTACAGTTCTCTGTTTGTAGGCATAAATAATTCTTCCTCCTTAAACATGGCTCCTCCCGCATGCCAGAGAAAAGAATATTTCACTCATTGGAATTGTTGATAAATACCCTTTATTCATAGTAATTGTTAGGTCATAGCATGTTTTGTTATTTTAAACTCTAGAAGTTTTATCTACAAACCGGACACATTTTTAAGGGTTAAAATGCAGAAGTATCTCATTTTTAGATTAAATTCTAGATTAGAATTGTCTTAGTTTAAAAAATACCTATAAATGAGGGCGCCTGGGTGGCTCAGTGGGTTAAGCCGCTGCCTTCCGCTCAGGTCATGATCTCAGGTTCCTGGGATCGAGTCCCGCATCGGGCTCTCTGCTCAGCGGGGGACCTGCTTCCCCCTCTCTCTCTGCCTGCCTCTCTGCCTACTTGTGATCTCTTTCTGTCAAGTAAATAAATAAAATCTTAAAAAAAAAATACCTATAAATGAAATTTGTCAACTCATGAACAGTATTTTATATCATCATGTAATCCTTTATATGCAGTGATACTGTTTTATTTTGTGAATAGAATCTTCAGTTGAGAATTTTAATTTAATTTCATGAGCAAAAGGCAATCTAGTTTAATTTAATGAGCAAAGTGCATATTGGTTCTGGTTTATTTGTTTACCAACAATTTTTTTAAAGAATTTATATGACATTTGTGTCACAACATAATTTTCTTTATCATAATTTTAAACATATCTATATAGTTTATTAATATACATATATTAAGAAAATTTTTCAACATTTTGTGTGTGTGTGTATACTATTAGAAAACAAAATTCAGCCAAATCAATTTGAAGATCTAATAGGCTTTATTCAATGATTCATGAGTCAAGCAACATCCCATCTAGCAAATAGAAAGGAACTCAGAGGAGCTATACGAAATGGAAGGCTTTTGTCAGCAGAAGGGGGCAGGGACAAGGAAAAAGAGGACTGTCTCATCTTTGTTTGGGAGATGGAAGGGATGTATCAGGCAGATTACCTCTACCTCTGACCAGGGAATTCCAGACCAGTCCATTAAGATTCCATTCCTGGGGTGCTTGAAATTGCAGTTAGGTTTGTATTAAGTTTCGGTTTGGGGATGTGAGCCTAACATAAGTGACTCCATTTTGGGCCTCTTGTGTCTTCTTTTACCCTCTTTTGAGCAGACTCTCAGCTTAACTGAGAGATGTGACCAAAATTTAAGTGCCACTTGCAGCTGCCACTCAGGCCATGCCATTTCTTGGTGAATGTCTGTGGTACTCAAAGGTCACAGCTTCAGGTTCATGATTCTTGAGTTAGTCATTCTCCCTGCTCCTTTTCTAATATTCCTGTCTGAAGGAGATCATTTGCTTGGTAGCTAATGACTGTGAACATGCATTTAAGGCCTTTGAGAGAACATGGCACACGAGGGAGATTACTATGATTATTATAAGCAGGATAATTCCCAATGTCTGGATTGCACTCTGGAACTGTCTTCCCCAAGACTCCAACCAATCAAAATCAAATAAGTCAAAGAAAGACCCCACTAATGGAGCCACCTTTTTAAAACCAAGTGGTTTGTACAGTGATCCTACTTAATTGTGTTTAAACTTCCCCAGCCACCTCCTTGCTCAGCTAAAAGTTCATCAAGGGCTCTCCTCTCATCAGGCACAACTTTGGCCAGAGTCTAAGGATGTTCACTGGGCAGCTGTTGTGTTAGCAGCAGATTCTGTAGTACTTTCAAGAGTTAAGAAAAGTTCCTGACCAGAGCCTCGTTTGTACTCACTCCTAACCAGGGAAGTAGAGCCCTGCCAAAGGAAGCAAATCCTGAGTCACGAATGTTTCCTGGTAATTCCCGTTTGAATCTGTGACTCAAGACTAGAAAGGTGACAGCCATGGAGGTCAGGAAAATTTTAAGGGTCTGTAGACTACACAGGTGGTTTTATTCTGGTTGTCCCTTGTGTCCCTCTCTTTGCATAGAACCTGGTCACACATTTCCCAGTGTTTCCGGTTGTTAATCAGAGGCAGGGAAGTAGAACAGGGTGTCTCCAGCATAATGGAGGGACTGAAGTTCTTGACAAGTACAGCACTCCGAAAGATGATCCCCGTTAGCAGTGGCTTGGGAGCTGGGGATGTAGGCCAATGCCAAAGTCAAGGAAAGAAAGGGAGGGCTTCATGTTTAGTTAAAGTATGAAGCCTTGATCTGGCATCTTGGGGGAAGAGGCAGTCCACCTCAATGTCAGCTACTTCTCTTCCTAATCGCTTGGATTGGAGGTCTCCAGCATTGGCATAGGACCAGATGCCAGGTGGAGCCTTTTTCAACAGTAAGATGTATATTCAAGTTTCAAGTTTCTGAAGTTTCGCTGCCAAACATCTTACTTGCCAAGCTTCTTTTTTTTTTAAAAAAAAAGATTTTATTTATTTATTTGACAGAGAGAGAGATCACAAGTAGGCAGAGAGGCAGGCAGAGAGAGAGGAGGAAGCAGGCTCCCCGCGGAGCAGAGAGCCCGATGCGGGGCTCGATGCGGGGCTCGATGCGGGGCTCGATCCCAGGACCCTGAGATCATGACCTGAGCCGAAGGCAGTGACTTAATCCACTGAGCCACCTAGGCGCCCCTCTTGCCAAACTTCTTAAATTCTTTCCTAGTTCAGTTTTATGATCTTAAAGTTGTCAGAAACCTGTACTTGTCAGAAGTCCTTTTCTTGAATTTCCTTGAAGATGAAGTACCTTTATCCCACTGAGCCACCCAGGCGCCCCTGATGAAGTACCTTTATAAGAATATTTTTTCAAAGAAAGCATCACGGTAAAACAATAACTGCCTGTAAATGACAGAAGACTTAAAAATTCCCATTGTTAGGGACACCTGGCTGGTATCAGTAGAGCAGGGGACGCTTGATCTCCAGGTCATTTCAAGCCCTACCTTGGGCATAGAGCTTAAAAAAGAAAAAGCCCATTGTTAAAGATCTGATGAAGAGTTCATTATAATGGAATTGACAAATTTGGTTATTTCTGTGACACGCAACATTTCAACAGAATTACTGGAAATATGACTGACAAACACTAAATGTCAGATTTTTAGGTATTTTATATAATTTCTGGAACACTTATGTTAGTAACATGCACACAAGGATATTCATAAAGAGGGTTTAGCATCGCTTATTTTGACAGTGCTTCCCATGTAAATTCATATGACAAATACGTCTACTTTGCTTAACATCTTCCATTTGGTAAGGAGAGAAAACAAGTCTTAGAAGTTTCAGGGACCCTCTTAAAAATCTCAAAATTAGTTCAAGATCAAAAAGGTTTCATTTAGATTTTGATTTTGGAAAGCTTATAAAACATACCAAAAGTTTTAAAATACTTGGTTAAATAGGACCATAGGTCAGTGTGAAACAATACTGAGTTATCTGTTTAACCATGGTGACAAAGACTTTGCAGGCAAATACAGAAAATTAAGTAGTTGTATAATTTCTTCTTTTTAAAGATTCTGTTTATTTGAGAGAGAGCGTGAGAGCATGTGAGAGAGCTTGCACAAACGGGGAGGAGCAGAGAGAGAGGGAAAAGCAGACTCCGCTCGGAGCAGGGAGCCCAATGTGGGGCTGGATACCAGGAACCTGAGATCATGATCTGAACCAAAGGCAGACACTTAACCGACTGAGCCACCCAGGCGCCCTGTACAATTTCTTATTAAGAGTAGACCAGTAAACCAGGAAAACTTGTCTTTTTAGCCAATGAAAGAAAATTGTTTTTGTTGATATTATTTTGAAAACCTTTGTAACAAATTCGGTCTTGTCCAGCTTTAACACACATAGAATTCCTTTATTAAATTTTCTTCCTCACAAACTTTCTACAGTTTTGTCCTGTTTGTCCTCTTTCCCATTTTGAAATTACCAGCTCTCTTTAGGATAAAACTACTTTCCTTTCCCTCAACAAAAAAGCTTTCCATTCCTTATACCTTCTTTTACTGAAAACACACATCCTACTTTCCTTGCATATGGAGGTGTCTCTCCCTTGGTATATCTAGTAGTTTTAGATAGACATGTTAGAGTTATTAATCTTTAAAAGCCTAATTTATAGTGAAAATAAAGAGGTAAACAATGTGACCATTGTATAGCTTGGCAAATTTATAAATACTTCTTATAATTTTAGAAACATGCTTTTTCATGGTATATTTGTCAGCATGGCACAAAACATGTTTAGTAATAGACCCAGCTATCTTTAATTCCCCTGTAAAGAGAAGTAAAAAGTACAGAATTCCTCTATCTAGTAATTAATGTTTTCATAATTTATCTTATTTGGAAATCATCTGGATATTCAATGAATTCAACTTAATTCAACCTTTAACTTAACAAAACTTTTTATCCTGCTTATATCTATCTAATTCACTTGCTCTTGACAATTATGTTTAGATTACCTACAAAAACTTCATGAGACATTAGACAAAGTCAGCCATCATCCCAAGCAGTTTTTCTTGCTGACACGTTTTGTAAGAGATAACATGAACTCTTTCGACCTTTAGTAAGCAGAGGGAGAATAAAAGTTGTATGTCTGCATTATTTTTAATTTGGGTAACTGAGGACATGTCTATGTTAATTAAACCAACAAACTTTAAATTAGTTTCAATACCAAATATTTTCCTAGATCATGTGAACCTGAAATTCATTTGGGTTAGCTCCTGTTATATTTCTGAGAGTTTCCTTTATGTAAACCCTTCATTTTCTTAATGCCAATAAAATGGAGCTCTCTCACAAATTATCCTTGGCGATATCATACAGAGGTAGGAAAATGCCGTAAATCCACAGCACACCTACGTATAGACACCCTCAACAGAGACCTTACAGTTTGTGTTTTAAAATTACTGCCATGAATCAGGTACAAAACTCACTGGTTATAAAAGAAGTTGGATCTAAGTTGTTTTTCTGCTTTTGTAAAGATTTGTAAAGTAAGGACAGTTGATTTTAATTCTTCAAGGAAAGTGGGATTGTAATTTAAATGCTACCATAAGCTGATCCACCCATAAATCCTTTACAGGGGCTTTAGGTTTTTCTTTGCCTCTGGGTACCTTTAGCTTAAGGGATGAGGCCTGAAAGAAAAGTTCTTACCAGATTCTGAACATATAACCAGAGAGAAACTTGAAAATTCGTTTAATTATATAGTCAGTTTTCCGCCAGTACAAATAGCAAGCATTTCTGACAGTATTAAGTAAGCCCCCTAAGATGTAGGAGAGGTGCCCAGAGAGGGTACAAAAGATATTTTCTTTTCCTCTCACTACAGGGAGGAGGAGGAAGTTTGTGTGTGAGTGCAGATTTCAGATAGAAATCTGGGAGAGATGACTTTGCTAAGAGCTCTCACCCTTAGCTGGCTGGCTTCTGCCCAGGATCCCCTCTGCAGGCTCAGAGAGGGGTTTCGAAAGATAGCTCCAATGTCTCCCAGAATTCAGCAATTTTTTCATTAAATTTTAGTTTCCTTTTGCTGTTTAAGGGAATAGTATCAGTATACTAGAAAATCCCTCGGAATCTCGTCAGCTTCACGAGGAGCCCATGTGGGGCCCTTCTTTGGAAATAGATATGAGAGCATCTGTAAGGCCACTAACTTGACGGACTTTCTTTACAGTCTTGTTTCAAAGCCCTTTCAAGGTGCTCAGCTGCGGTTGGGAGTTCAGTCACAACAATTGCCTTCCATTCTATTTTCTGCCTTTTTATCAATCCACTAATCTCAGGAGGTAACCCATTTTAAAAACTTTTGAGGATCCTCCCTGGGTTTGGGAAATTCTTTGACGATGGCTTTGGATCAGCCTTTGACCTAGGAATGAGATACCTGAAGAGGATCCCTATAGCCTTGGGTGGTCTTATTTTAAAAGGTAACCATTTAATAGTCTCTTCAGAGCTGAAAGGCAGTTCAGAGGATCACTAGAATGAGTACCAATAAAGGAGGTCAAGGGCAGTAAGAGTTAAGTCATTCTTGCTGTCTTTTGTTTATGTTCCTCTTATATCTTTAATTTTTATTTTTATTATTATTATTTTTTTAGCCTTTTGCAACAAAATTTTTCATTGAAGCTGTTTTGGATTTTTGAAGCCTTTTGGAAGCTTCTCATACCAGTTAAAATAGGCATCATACTCTGTTTAATTTGCAGGCCCTTGCTTTTCAATGCACTTCTTCACTGATCTTCACTAATTGGAGCATTTCTCATAATGGCCCCTCTAGTTCTTGCCCGTAATTCCCCACAGAGCCAGTAGCAGTTCGGTAGGATCCTAGCCAGAGATGGAGTTTAACCCATTTTCTGGCTACCGGATCTAGCTGCAGATGGGGTGTAACCCATATTTCGCTTTGGCATATTTTGAGGCCCCCAACATAATGGTTACCAAGTCAAGCTCTCAGGACACAATAAGATTGTGCTACTTTTGTATATGCCTATAGCTTCTGAGACCATAGTTCTTAGACATAGAATAAACAGGTGGGCCAGAAGGTGACATGTTGAAATTAAAGGATCCTATCTGTCTCTTTATTTATTTACCTATTTATCTAAGCTTTTGGGTCTCAGAGCAAAATTGATACCTAAAAGTGAGGTACCGGGGGGTTGGGGATTGTGTGGTGGTAGTTTACAGCTGCATTACGCAGAAATTTTCTTGGGGTTGGTGGGTGATCTAGTATCAATCTAACCCATTCGCTAACTAACTTATCCTAATATGGGAGTCTTTGAGTCTGGTGGTGAACGTTCTAACAGTTTTTAAATGTTTGGCTTGGGTCCACCAATTTTTATAGCTTTTTGGCTTTAGAAATCCCTATTAACAATGGGCTTTGCACAATGAGACAAATACATGTACCTTAACCCATCAGTAGTAACTAAGAGATGTTACTATAGACTGGCCAAGAGAAGGGCCTGTGTGCAGCTGGGACTGGGGAAAGGAATGAACCCAGCAGACCCCCAGATGAGAACTGGAGATGAGACTGGGTTCCCCAACAAAAGGGAAATTGCAGCCAGTTAGATTAGTAGCATGACACAAGGAGACCAGAGCTCAACCTGGAGGAACTTCCTGGTGGTTCACAGGGTACCATGCCTGGGTTTCTTGTTGTCCCCAAATATCATCAGGATTTTGTTTAAGGTCCCACTACTGCCGCCAAATCTGTTAAAAAACAAAATTCAGCTGAATCAATTTGAAAATCTCATAGGCTTTATTCAGCAATCGATGAATCTAGCAGCATCTCATCTAGCAGCTTCTCATCTAGCAAATAGAAAGGGGCTCAGAGGAGCTGTACAAAATGGAAGAGTTTTGTTGGCAGAAGGGGACAGGGACAAGGAAAAAGGGGCTTTCTTTGGGCAGTGGAAGGGTTCTATGACATGGATCACTTCACTACTGCTGACCAAGGAATTCCAGCCCGACTTGTCAAGATTCCATTCCTGGGGTAGATTGAAACTGTAGTGAGGTTAGGTAATAAGGTTTGGTTTGGTAATGTGGGCCTAGCAGAGGTGAGTCCATTAGGGGCATGTTGTCTCTTTTTTAACAATTTACATGCACATAGTAGTTGTCTCAGTTGGGTAAAACAAAATAGTTGAAACAAAAAGTTATGCTTATTCTTAAATATCTGCCAGATGGCTCTTTCAGGAGATATGTTTATGAAATCCGTGAATGACAGAGTGATACAATTTTGAAAGTCATTATTTTAGTTGTAGTATTCTTCTCTCTCAAGTCTGTAAATGATAAGAATGCCCAGTGCTTTATAAAGAGGCCTTCCTTCCATTTGATCTTTATAAACACTATGCTAGGGAGTCTATGTAATTTTTGTAGTCAAGGACATGGAGCTATCAGAATGTTGTTCAATGTTACTTTCCTAAGATCCCAGCAGTACTGTGGTATAAAGTTGGGGCTGAGCTCCGTTTCCTGCTTTCCTCCACCACCCTATCCTCTCCTACAAAGGCTGCTGTGGACCCTGAATTGAGCTGTGAACCGAGATCCCAGAAGAGCCCCTCTGGGGGGGAAGTCTGGCCTTTGTTTCCCTGTGTGTTCTAAACTTGCTTAGGCTGCTTTTGTGTGTCTGTTTTCTCATCTCTAAAATGGAATCTAGTTAGTCTCTTTCCAGTTTTATCCAAGACGTTATAAATAATAATGGAATGGTGATTTATTAAGAATTTAATAAATCTGCTTATGATGTAGGTATTTTTTTTTTAACCTCCTGTGTTTTTGGAAGGGGCAAGTGGCTCTTTTCATCTTCTTTACATGAAAGATAAATAAACAAGCTTGAAAAGGAGAGTCCTGGAACTAAACAGATGGATGAGGCATTCTCCATCACTGAAATGCAAGGAAGTAACTCTAATTATTCCTAATAAACCTCGTTGGGCCAGGTGGAGGACTCAGGATTTGATTTTCTTCCTTCGTTGCTTCTTAGCTTTGTATTTTCCTCTCACTTGAAAATAAGCCCCCCCTCCTTTTTTTAAAGTATTTATTGGTGTGTGATAATAGATAGGCTGATTTCTTTAATAGATGCAATGTTATCGGTGTTTGACTGTGAAGATTAAATTAAACCATAAATTAAGACATAACATTTCCTAAAGACATTTTATGTTTTAGTCAGTGCTAAGATGAAAAAGATAAATAACTGCTACAGTAGCAGTAAAGAAAACGAACCAGCGTTACCACTTAATATTATGTAAGAAAAAAATAATTATTGTTAAGTACATGTAACTAAATACTAGTTAGTTACCAAATAAAGCTAAGAAGGGCTTTAGCTCACTGATGTGATTTCTTGTGACCTGGTGTAACCTGGACGCGGGACTTCGTTGCTGGCACCCGCTGCACATGCAACTCTCCGTTCACCAATGCCTTGCCTGTCTTGCCGGCGCCATGGCGCTGTAGAGCACGAATCGTTTCATCACAGTACAGTATTTTGTGGTTACTTCACAGGGACCAGAGACGTCACTTCTGTCTCTGTCACAACTCCGCCAGCCTCTTCTTGAGACCATCTTTTCTCTATGCTTCATGCCTCCGATTTAACTCAGGCCTACCCTTGAAGACGCTCCTCTCAACACTAGCCTCACACCTCATGACACCTTTTCCCTTTCACCTCAAAACGTTTACCACTGTCTCTCCTCCAGATCCCTTTGGGGGCTTTGTTAGTCTGGCTCATATGCCAATAACCAACATTTACAGTCCCCCACCCGACTCAGAGGAAACCACAGTGAGGTTCCCCTGGTGCCTTCTCTGGAAAAGTCTGCTCATAGTGTTAAGCCCTTTCCCAGCTTTGGTTCTGTCTGCCTTTGACCCTGCAGATCATGCTGACTAGCTTGAAATGAATTTATGTAACCTACATATCAAAAGGACTCTAAGGTCTCTCCTGTTAGACTCCCTTTTGCCATCTCTCACCTTCCCCACTCTTCTCATTGACAGGTCTCTCTGGGGTGTGGATTCTAACTAGTCTGCAACATCGAGTACTGAGCTCCCTTCTTTCATGTGTCAATAAGAATGAGCCTTGGAACGGGACATGTCTTTTGAGATTGTAGTGTCCATGCCTCTCATTATATAGGGGAGGAATATGGTGCCCAGAGAGAATGTGGGATTTGCCTGAGGACATACAGCAAGTGAGCAGCAAACCCAGGACTAGCATCCTATCCCCCTGGCTCTGGAGCCATCCAGTCGTGCGTCCTCTACACATTCCTGCCATCTGGCCACAACTGAGCAGACCTTGTGTGGGCTGTGCAGATTTGGGGAACTAAACTCCTATAGATTGTTGGTCAGCTCCAGTAGGTATGGCCACACATTGACATTGGGCTATCCCGACCTCTATCAAAATCATACAGAACAGAGGTAGAAGATTCCATCTGATGGCTACATTTCTGAAATGAAAAAACAACAAATTAAAGAGGCAGATTTAAGAGGTAAATGGCAAAGTAGGAAAAATACAAAATTTCTGACCAAAAGGAAAAGGTTAAAATCTTTAACTCTTTGGCTCCCTAAAAACAATAAGATGAACAATCCAGAAGAAAAATGGGAGCAGGACATGTGACACTGGTAGTAGATGGTTCACAAAAAACTGTGTGTAAATAAACGTTCACATGAAGAAAAGACCAGCCTCCTTGTGAAGCCAAGAGAAACCATTTTGTGCCTATCAAATGGGAAAATATTCCGAATCACGTTTATAGTTCTGCTGATGGGTGGGGTCAAACATTCTGCGGTCCATAACTATCCCGAACGGATTAGCTGAAGGGATTATGATACATAAATACAAGGGAATTGTCCGACCATTACAACTGTCTTAGGAGATTTTTTTTTTTTTAAGATTTATTTATTTGTCAGAGCAAAACAGCACAAGCAGGCAGAATGGCAGGCAGAGGCAGAGAGAGAAGCAGACTCCCCACTGAGCAAGGAGCCTGATGTGGGACTTGATCCCAGGACCCTGGGATCATGACCTGAGCCAAAGGCAGCTGCTGCTCAACGGACATCCCGTCTGAGGAGCATTTTATATGACACAGGAATGTTCATGAGTTGACTTGTAACAAGCGGGGGAAAAAGATACTAAAATAAGCGGTATTCTAATTTTTTAAATGACATATGTGTATATGTACTTTTTTAAAACTTGTAAGGAAATACACCAAATGTTAAGTACTTATCATTGAATGGAGGGATTATGAAGGATTACTCTCTCTCCCCTTTAAATTTTTTCACATTTTCTGTGATGAATGTGTAATACTTTTGAAATTAAAGAAAGAAACAAATGAAAGATTTTTTGTAAGAGGAGTTGAGACCTCACCTTTGGATCACACATTCTCTGCAAATCTGCTGATTCTTGTCTGACCTTTTTTAAAAGCTGCCTCCCGCTCTTTGGTTTGCAGAGCGTGGCTCTGTAGTAAGGTAAAGGCTGCCCGACAGAGTGGGAATAGAATGATAGAATAGAATAGAATAGAATAGAATAGAATAGAATAGAATAGAATAGAATAGAATAGAATAGTATAGAATAGAATAGAATGAGGAGCCAAGATGGACCACAGGGCTGTGTGTGCACATTTGGCCTGAAAAACTCATTGCCCCACCCCCGGCGGTATCTTCATTTACAAAGTGAAGGGCTTGGTTCCCAGTCTGTAATGCCCCTTACAGCTCTAAATTTGGATCATCCTGATTTTTCCCAAGCTCTTCAGCAATCTCCTTTCCTTTTTGTGTCCCCCTATATCATCTCTTTGATCCTAGTATGGAAGGCCAGACCCACCTTAAAATCTGACTCTGGGAAGTTTTGTAGTCCGTGGTATTCTAAAAAAACAAAAAACCAAGACCTCCAGAGATACTTCCTAAAGTCTTCCAGCAGTTGCTTTTGCTGAGCAGTATTTTATTCTCTGTTACAGCTATTTAATATTTTTGTACCCGTTTTTAAGTTCTAGACCAACTTAGGGGCCAGCAAACTTTTCTGATAAAGGGCCTATAGTAAATATGTGAGGCTTTGTGGGCCACACAGAAGTCTCTGCAACGTGTTTGTCTTTCTTTTTCTAAACAATGCTTTTAAAAGTTGTAAAATGCATTCTTAGTTCGGAGCCCCTGAGTAGGCCATAATTTGCTGACCTGTGTTCATTACTGTAAAGAAAGAAGAAATTCTTTTCTTGTACCTGGTGCTGCTTGCAAACTTGTTTCACTTTTCCCATATTTCTAAGACAGGTTGTCAGACTATCAATAAAGTAATCCTTCAGGATGACAGAAGAGAATTTATATTAATGGGTAACCAAAAACGCACTATTTTGTCCAGTTCATCGAATGCCTATTTAAGTAAAAGCTCAGAGATGGAATCTGCATTAGAGAACTGTTTTAAGTTTTTTATATTATGTACTTTATGCTATCCCTGAAAATACCTTAAAATCCTAGATTTGGGTGAAGACTCAAAAAGCTGACCCTATGCTTTAAGCCAGGCTACACTGAGTGCTTCCAAACTCTCCCTTCTAAATATAGTAGTTAAGAGCACAGATTTTATAATCAAACAGACGTGGGTGTTGTCCCAACTTGATCATTCATCCCCTGTGGTCTTTCTGGTTAGTTAGCCATGCTGAGCCTCGGCCTCAGCATCCTCATCTCTAGAATGAGGGTGATAATCTGCAAATACCCAAGGAAATCAGGCTTATAATGCAGTCTTGGTACAGCTCTTGGCTCTCTTGGGGGTTCCTCAGTTGGTATGGGATTATTATTGTCCCTTTGTTTTTAAATTTTTTAATTATTTTGTAAATTCCAGTATAATTAACAGTGTTATATTAGTTTCAGGTGTATGATATACAGTGGTTCAACAATTCTGTGCATTACTCAGTGCTCATCATGATAAGTGTACTCTAATCCCTTTCATCTATTTCACCCATCTCTGGTAACCATCAGTTTATTCTCTATAGTTGAGTCTCCTTTGGTTTGTCTCTTTATTGTTGTGCATTTGTTTTGTTCATTAAATTCCACATATGAGTGAAATCATGGTATCTATCTTTCTTTGACTGAGTTATTTCACTTAGCAATGTACTCCCTAGGTCCATCCATGTCATTGTAATTGTCAAGATTTCATTCTTTTTTATGACTGAATAATAGTCCATTGTGTATACACCACATCTTCTTTATCCATTCATGTATCAATGGATACTTAGGATGCTTCCATAATTTAGCTATCATAAATAATGTTGCAGTAAACACAGGAGTGGATATATCTTTTCCAATTAGTGTTTTTGTATTCTTTGGATAAATACCCAGGAGACCATATAGTAACTCTATTTTTAAAAATTTTTTGAGGAAACTTCCCTCACAGTGTTTTCTACAGTGCCTGCACCAGTTTGAATTCCCATGAACAGTGCACCAGAGTTCCTTTTTCTCCACATCCTTGCCAACACTTGCGGTTTTTTACATTACTTTCTGACTTTAGCCATTCTGAAAGGTATGAGGTGATATCTCATTGTGGTTTTGATTTGCACTTCTCTGATGCTGAGTGATGTTGAGTATCTTTTCATGTGTCTGTTGGCCAACTGTGTGTCTTCTTTGGAAAAATGTCTCTTCATGTCTTCTGCCATTTTTATTTAGATTATTTGTTTTGGGGGATTGTATTGTATAAGTTTTTATATTTTGGATATCAATATTCCCTTTTTGTTTTAGAAGGATGTTCAGTGTTCTACCTCCGGAACTAATTACAATTTCAAATAGCGGTCAATCGCAGGAAGTGTTTCCATTATTCTAACCCATATCTCATCCACTCCAGAACTCATAGTCCTAGTCTACTGAACCTGCCATCCATTTCTTTCTATTTAGTCCTCACTAGACATAAAAAAAATAAGTGAAAACAGCCAGTAATGACCTTCTGAAGAATGAAAATAAAATATATCCTCATTAATTCTAGTTCTGTTAACCTTTGCCATAAGTCTGATTTCCCTTATGTACTAGTTATTTCTGTTTCATCTTTACCCTTCCTGTGCCCTTCTGCAGTTGAAGAGCAAAGAGCTGGGCACAGTATCCTAAACAAAGATTTCGTTATCATTTCATTCATCCATTCAGTAAATATTTACAGAACGCTTGCCATGCACTGACCCCTATGCCTGGAGTTGGCCATACAGCAGTGAATAAGACCAAGTCTCTGCCGGGTGCACCTTACCTTCGAGTAGGAGAGGTAGACAAATGAGATTTCAAGAAGTAAGTATGACACTTGCTGTCATGTTTTGAAGAAATTGGAATGGGGTAAGAAGCTAGCAGGTGACTGAGTCCAGGGAAGGGACACTTGAGTGGGATGATCAGGGAAGGCCCCTCTATTGAAGTCATTGGAGCTGAGACTTGGATGATCAGAAATTGACCATGCAGAGAGCTGAAAGAAGAGTGTTCCAGGCTAGGGAATAGCTATGGTAAAGGTCATGAAGTGGGAACAGCTTGGGGTGTTTGAGGAGCAGGAAAAAAAAAAGCCATGTATGTCTGAAATCTGGTGATAGTCTACAGGGTGTTAGGAGAAGGTATGGCTTGAAATGAGGGCAGAGAGGAAGGCAGGAGCTGGGAAACACAGGCCTTGGTAGTATGGAATTTATTCTGAAAAGCCATTGAAGGGTTTCAGCCAGAGAATGAAATAACTTGATACATATGTATACATATATATCAATGTATACATATGTATACATTTATATCAATGTATTGATATATATGTATATCAATGTATTGATATATATGTTATATATATGTATATATATATGTATACATATGTATACATTTATATCAATGTATACATATGTATACATATATATCAAGTTATTTCATTTCACAATATGTATGTTATTTCATTTTATTTCACAAAACTATGTATATAATATATATTATATATAATATATATTTTTATATACATATTTTTTGTTTTATTTTTTTTAATTAATTATTTTTATTAACATATAATGTATTATTTGCCCCAGAGGTATAGGTCTGTGAATTGTCAGGTTTACACACTTCACAGCACTCACCATAGCACATACCCTCCCCAGTGTCACTTGGTATATATTTTTGAAAGATCACTAGCTACAGTGAGAATGGACTATGAAGGGGACAGGCAAGAAAAAGCAGACAGTGAGAACTGGGAAGGGGCTGCTGGTGAGGCAGAAAGAAAAAAAGGAGAAAATGTTCATGGAAACCTGAAGAAGACAGTCTTCAGTAAGGACAGATGGGAATGGGCAGTAGATGCTACACTGGATAGGTAAGAACAGAAAAGTGATTAATGGATCTAGCAAAATGGAGTTCGTTGGTGACCTTGCTAGTCATGGGAGGAGAGAAGGGGGCAGGGGTTATAGGGATAGCCATACGCCCAGAAGATGAAAGCATTAGGTACCCCTGGGAAGAGAAGCAGAGAAGTGGCAAAGAGGCTGGGGGGGAGACTCAAGGGCAAGGGAAGATGATATTAAAGTATTTCTATGTTTATCAGAATGATTCAGCAGGAAGGGAGGATTTGCTAATGCAGGAGAGTGGATCTTTGTAGGGGCCAAGTCAGAGAAGGGCTGGGACCTCACACTCAAGTGGAGGGGATGAGGTTCCGTCCTCCCTTGTAACAGAAGGAGAGATGGTATACGTGTAGAATAGATACACAAGGCTAGATTGAAAGTGGCAAAATGGAAGAATTTCCTTCATGTTCACAATCCTTGTGTTTTGCTGGGCCTTTGTGGTATGTTATGGCCCTCTAGATTTTTTTTTTTTTTTTTGATGCTGTTATGCTGATTTATTTGTGCAATATATTTTTTCTCCTTCTGCAGGCCATGTATCTTACATACAGATCTGTTTCTATGTCTGTTTCTCCCACTAAACTGGCATCTCTTCAACAAGAGTGGTTATCTTTGTATCTCCAGACACAGCTCACTGTTTGGCAAGAACTCCGTTGAAGGAATGACAGCTACATCAGTACAAAGGCCTCATGTAGCAACTACAAAAACATGCAGTAGAAAGGAAAGTAATTCAAGAGCATGAATAAAATTCAGTGTTTCTATTACCTGGAAGAATTAATAGATCTTTTTCTTAAGTTGAATGAATTGTCACTGATTACCAGAATTGGGGAGTAGCTAAGGGTCAAAGAAGGAAACACCTCATTACGGCCTGGGAGGAGGTGGAATTTTAATAGCCTCTCTGAGTAGGGATGAGTTAGTGTCTGGTATGCTATATTGGAAAACACTGGTGGAAAACGTAGGTTCAGGAGAAAGTGAGACACAGACGTCTATGGGGAAAAGCAAATCCAAGTATGATGAGTTGTTTAAGGGGATCTCAGAGGAGCAGGGAGGTTGTGTGTTAAGAACAACATTAAATGTTAGAGAGAAATGGTCCAAGCAGATTTGTGCCGAAATGAGCGAGAACAACTTTATAGAAACTGGTTTCATTTTGGGGCGCCTGGATGAGTCAGTTGGTTAAGCATTTGCTTTTGGCTCAGAGGTAGAGGGAGAAGAAGCAGCGGGGAACTCACCACAGGACTCAACCCCAGGGCCCTGCTTCTTCTCCCTCTGCCTCTGTGGCTCCCCCTGCTCGCTTGCGCACACGCTCTCTCTCTCCCTCTCTCAAGTAAATTAATAAAATCTTCCAAAAAAAAAAAAGTAAGTTTCAGGTTAGCAGGCAAAACTCTTTCCCGAATACTTTCTGCTTGGATGGGGAGAAAAAACCACAACAAAACAAAATAGTTAACTTTCCCCTTCAACATTATACAGCACATCCTGGATGAAACATGACTTTCTGAGTTACAAGCTGCCCCTGGCAAAGACGCTGGTTGTAAGAGCATAATCCAATGCGTGCCCTGAAATTAATGTTCCATGGGCACTCCAGATTTGTGTGATGTACTGTAAGTTATATACAACCCAGCTGTTCTTTAAACCAGCTGCATTAAGTATCATGAAATGAGTTGCCCTGAAAGGAACCATCTGAATAAAGAAGCTTTCATGCCTTTATAACTCCTTACTGCATGACCCCAGGTCACTGCTGTTGATACTGGGAGCTTCCTCTCCCACTTTTCACTCTCTTGCCTTTAATGGGTAGGAGGTCTCCACACCAAGCTTTCTTTTTCTTTTTGGCTGCCAGATGCTAGCAAATGATGCTGCCATCCCCATTGTGGCCGAAAGATGCAGACGCTGGCCTCCCCATCACGTCTCTCCACTTCCCAGAGGCCTGTGGGGCACCAGCTGAAGAAAGGTCACAGTCAGAGCTGCCCACCCCACAGAGCTCATTTCCTTCAGACTAATGAAAATGCCATCTTCATCTTTCCGCTAGATTTTTACTTTTCAAAACACTTTCCAATGTGTGGCCTCGTTTTATTCTACATTAAACTGACAACCTAACATCTCACCGGGTTTCCGTTGGGAATACAATTCTGCCCTCTCTGCGCTGTGCCATCTTGCCGGCTCTGTCTTTGTTACTCAGCTCTCAGCCAGAAAGGAGTTAATTTGCATTACATGAGGCTGTTGTTGTCTCCTTAAAGAAAGCTAGATTCTTGCACACCTTGGGAAAGTATCTGTGAATGTACTCGAATCTTCCAGATTACCTGCCGTTCCTCTTTTCTCATTTTGTCTTTCACATCATCGTGGGGTCCGCTCAACTTAGAGCTAAATCTTCCTGTTTCGCTCTCCCCACACAATGGGATTTTACTCAAGGGTCCCATGGCTTCTTTCTTTCTTTCCCTTTTTACCTGAGAGAAGTTGATGCAAGTGCATCAACTTGCATTTTCTAAACATAGGGCTACTGCCATAAAAGAAGATAATTTTGACTCTGCTGAAGGTGCCAGGTGTTAGCTTACTTCCCCAGGAGGATTTGGAGTAAGCTTGGATTTGGAAATCAAGATGCTCGTTCTGGCCTCATTGGTGGCCCCAGTCACACAGCTGTGGTTCAGAGAGGGAGTGTTACCTTGTACAGCAGGGATTCAAGCCTGGATCTGGATTTCTAAATGTTGGAAGATTTTGAAGAAATGAGATTTCTTTTTTTTATTATAATGTTTTATTTTTTTAAATTTTTTAAAGATTTTATTTATTTATTGGACAGACAGAGATCACAGGTACGTAGGCAGGCAGAGAGAGAGAGAGGAGGAAGCAGGCTCCCCCCCGGAGCAGAGAGCCCGACTCAGGGCTTGATCCCAGAACCCTGAGATCATGACCCGAGCCAAAGGCAGAGGCTTTAACCCTCTGAGCCACCCAGGTGCCCCAGAAATGAGATTTCTTTTCCCCCTCCAAATAAGAATTTTGCCATGGTGCTGTTAACTTAATCACTGCCTTGAATTTGTCGCATAGCCAATTTGTGTTTTCACTAACACCAAGGCCAAAGGACAGTATTCTTTTTGTGCTTTCTCCTTTCTCTTTCTGCTTTTCCCCTCTACACTGTGGGTTATCAGATAAACCTAAATAGGAAGGTCAATACCGGGTTAACCAGAGTTTAAGGAACTCGGTGAATGGGACGCTGGGTGGAATGGGGATAGGGACTGAATGGGTTGTGTGTCTGAATTCCGGTCACTTTGATGTATGTTCCACATTGGAGCCCTCTTGTTTTCTACTTACCCTTCACGGCATATTTGGAAACTATCTCAGGCAGACCAATGCTCAGGGAAATCTCTACTCTTGCAGTTTTGATTGTGTTCTTGTGGTTTCCATCTGATAACAGTGTAGTTTAGAGAGAACTTTTGGAGCGAGAACTCCCGAGACTCTTATTTTGTCTTCACCTGCAGCCAAGATAATTGAAGCTTTGTCAGTCTATTTCGGGGGCACAACTTCAGGTAGAATGTTTATTTGGGATGTTTAGATAGACCAAAGGGAATGCAACTTGTAGCTCTTCCTGGAGCTGTAATTCTGGTTGTGTGTGTGATGAAAACGAAATGGAATTTGAGCCCACAAGACATACTAAGGCAAGTTAGTCATTATCCAGTAACAGACTCTCTTGTAATTTCCAAAGTCTCCTCGGGTATTTGGTCTAGTGATTGTTCATTCCCTTCTTCAAGGAAACCAGAATTCCTCAGCCCTTCCCTACAAGGGCTGTAATAGAGTCACACAGAGTTTGAAGGTGAGTGAAGTACGTGAAGTCCTGGCCCATCCAGGAACCAAGAACCCCCGTTTCTTCCCTTTGTCCTATCCACCTTTCCTCTCGGTAATGACGGAGTCAGTCAGTGATGGAGAAAGAGGAGAGAGTGGTTGTACAGGAATGGTGAGATTTGGCCCCATCCTCACCGCCAGACATATAATTCTCTAAAAAAAAAAAAAAAAATGGGAGACAGGATATAGACAGTCAAATCATACTAATAGACCATTTATCAATATCCACATGCCCAGGGGTGCCAGAAAGACCAGTAAATGGAAGTGTCACATGATACATGTGGGTAAATTAATATGGTACTCAAATCAATAAAGTAAAAACAAAATATTTCAAGGATGGTAAGGCTCATGGAAGCACAGTACTCACAAATGCATGACCTTCCTCTGCGTACAGCCCCCTCTCTTGAGTTCATACACACCCAAGCAGAGACTGACAGTAGGCATTTTGAGCTTCTGCTCCCTTCCTGGTAGAAGGCATTGGAGGGGGCAGAGAGGAAGCGGCATACTGACGGCGGGCTGTGGGCTCCGAGGCACCTGTGCATGCTTTTGTCTCCCCTCATGCTGCCCAGCATCCCGGCACAGCACAGGGCTCCTGCTGTGTTTACCAAGGAAGAAACTGGAGTTCAGAGAAGTCAAACCATTTTTTGAAAAGGAAAAAAAAAATGGCACCAGATTTCAAAACCAGGTCTGCCTGACTCAGTGACCTCAAGTGGATTCTTTTTCTAGTACACCATGCTGCCTCACCAGAAAACTACAGGCGTCTTCAGACACCTATGTCTTTGTAACGTCTTTGCTCTAACCTTTGAGTCAAGCGAGTGATTCTTAAATGACTCCGGGATAAGAGGACCTCCTGTGGAGGCTTTATAAAAAACAAATATCCCCAGTTCGTATTGCTTTCAGCCTCACTTTCTTAACTGTAATCAGCATTGATTCTTTCTTATTCCCTGATAGCATTAAGTTATGATAACATTAGGGTGACAGAAAATAAAATCAAATACAGATAGTGCCTAGTAGATCAGTAAAGTGTAAGAATTGGCAACAGTTAAAGCAGGTCTTATCTAAAAAGTATGAACATAAATACAAAGCACAGGCTTTAAAAGCATTTCACATAAAGATAACTTTGCTAAACAAGGTTTTTTTTAAGGTGTAAAGAAAATACAATCTTGCTTCTGAGCACCTTGTTATAAGCATGTTTCTGCCCCTGGCATGTCCTGTAGATGAGTGCTAGTGCTTTTAAAAGAAGCTCTGTGTATTCAGTTTCATTCAGACTTTAGATCTAGCATATAGTAGGTACTAGGGAAAGGTTGTGTTATGGACTGAATGTTCATCTTCCTAAAATTCATACATTGAAGTCATAACCCCAAATGTGATGGTATTTGGAGGTGGGACCTTTGGAGATAATTAGGTTTAGATAAGGTTGTGAGGGTGAGGCCCCTATGATGGGATGAATGTTCTTATTGGAGGAAGGAAGGAAGGAAGGAGAAAGAAAAGAAAAGAGAGAGAGAAAGAAAGGGGGAAGAAGGAGAGAAGGAACGAGAGACCAGAGATCGATCGATCTCTCACCAGCAAGAAGGTGGGTGGCCCTTGGCAATCAGGAGGAGAGCTCTTACCAGGAACCAGATCAGCCAGCACCTTGATCTTGGGCTCTCCAGCCGCCAGGACTATGAGAAATAAACCTCTTTTATTGAAGCTACCCAGTCTAAGATATTTTGTTACAACTGGGGAGCTAAGACTGGCTAGCTGAAATGAATCGGAAATCAGTCTCTAATAAAATGTTGCTGTCTTTCCAGGACATCAACTTACTTCTGTTCCTTTACCTCTGAATGGCTGTACTCTGCTCTCATTTTGACTGCCATCCCCATTGATTAAAGAAAGAAAGCACAGATTAAGGTTTCTCTTCTCCGTTCTCCAACTTCTGCCTCATTTCCATTTTAGGTTAGGAAAGACATCTGTCTTTGTCATGTATTCCCCCCCCCCCCCCCCATAGCCCTTATTAATCATCTTCAAACCCCACCCATCCCAGGTGTCATCTAATTTACACCAGCAAGGCATTGGTAGGACTCTCCCCCCAGGGCTGCTGTCCCCTCCCTGGGTGTATTTAAAAATCAGTTAACAAAAGTTTCTATTTAAAAGCTCCAAGGGAAAATTAGGTAGAGTAATAACATTTTCATATGATTATTTGCCATATTGGCATTGAGGCAGTGAAATCTGTTAGAAAAACTGTTTGCTCTTTTCCCATGTGTCCATATTGAATAATATAGAGCTGGATATGCTGTCTCTATTCTGAAGCTGTCGTGTGTTGTAATAACTGGTTTGACACTTATTATCTTTTTTAATGCAAAGAGGAAATTGTCAGAGTTCGCAACAGTAAAATAGATCCTTTGTTATTTGTATTATTTTCACTTGAAAGTATATTTTACTCTCTTTGCCTTGATAAAACTGAAGTTTATATGGTAAAAGATGATGGCATGACATGAAATGCCAGGATTTGGACAGTATCAGAGCAGAGCAGGATTCAAATGAGTCGTTAATTGGTTATTTTTAGAACCAGTGTTTATAGGCAAAGCTGTCAACTCAAATCATAGCCTAACCTCATAGGATCTTGGTGCTTTATCAGAATAATTATTCATCAATGACTTTAATGTATCTTCCTGGAGTGGCTAAAAGCATCCTTTCCATGCTGGTTGGTAAGCACGTATCACACACCCTGGCTTTCCTCAAGCTCATGTTCATGTATTGTAGGGATAGAAGGAGGGAAAGTATAGCCTCATGGGTACACTGAATTATGCTTTTCATTTTATATTCCTGGGAGGAATTTGTGATCAGATTATTCTGGCCTTTGTACTGTGCAGTCTTAAAAACAATTTCTGAACTGCCTTAATGGTTAAGCTTAAAAACTAGTTTCATTAACTTTCAGTGAGTCTCTGATATTCAAACAATTAAAGAGAGTAAAAAACACGATGGCAATCCCCAATTAATTTTCTGCAGCCTCTCAAATGGACATTTGGGTTATAGAATGGATGTTTCCAAACTTGCTTGCCATTTTACATTCTCTGAAGAGCTAGAAAGAGAGGCTTCTGGAATTCCTGCCCTGGAATGGACTGGGGTAAGACCATTGTGTTTCTAGTCCTGGCTCTGCCTTCGGCTCTCCCAAGGACCTGACCTGAGTCTCTCTCTACTTTTCTCTGTCACTAATTTCAGTGGTTGAGCCAGACCCTATCTCAGGCCTCTTTGCTGCCTTGCGCTGATTTAAAGCAGTGAGAATGTCAGCAGCTTTGGGGCAAGAAGCAGCAGGGGAACCCAGGAGATGATGGCCTGGCTAGACTTCCAAGAGCCAGACACTGCCCTTGGTGGGGCAGGTGAGTAACTTCTGAGCAAGCAACAGATACTAATGGCTTTCATAGAAGGGGCTGTGCTTGGTGCTGTGGGGCAGGATGAGGGAGCAAAAACATAGTTGATTGGACTGAGACATGAGTGCTAAAAGCACAGAAAAGAAATTCATGCATCAAGGCACAAATGCTATGCATTTAGTAAAGGTTATGAGCAAGAATTGAGATCCTAAGGGATCCCTCAGAGACTCGAGGCTGTGGAGTGGGAGCAGGCCCTATGCCGGCAAGGGTAGAAGCATGTCCATGGCAAACAGGATCACAGACTTTTGGGCAGACTGGGAGGGCAGCCTGGGAGTTAGGCTGAAGTTTTTTCCTTTTACATATAACCATTACTGGGAGATCTTTCTGAGAATAAAGGTATTACTCTTATGGAAAATTTGGATACTAAGAAAAAAAGTAAAGATCACCCATCGCATCATCATCTGTAGATCACAATTTTAATCTTTGATTTATTTCTCTTTGGTCACATATCTGTGTGTGTATTTTACAAATGAACTTCAAATCATGTTATATATGTTTTCCGTCCTTTTTTTTCTTACTTAATGTTTTATTACTTTCCCCACATTATTAAATACTACTTGAAAACCTTTTTCAGGACCGTATATTATTTCATTATGTAGAGGTACCATAATTTGATTTTTCCTATATTGAAGCACATATAATTTGTTTTGATATTGTAAATAATGCTGTGATGGATATTGTTATATATAAATTTTTGCTTATCTTTTTTTAAATATTTTATTTATTTATTTGACAGAGAGAGAGAGATCACAAGTAGGCAGAGAGGCAGGCAGAGAGAGAGAGGAGGAAGCAGGCTCAATGCCAAGCAGAGAGTCCGACGCAGGGCTTGATCCCAGGACCCCGGGATCACAGCCCGAGCCGAAGGCAGAGGCTTTAACCCATTGAGCCACCCAGGTGCCCCAATTTTTGCTTATTTTATATATGAATTCCATGATTTGAGATTTCAAAAAGTTATACTTTTATATAGAATTTAATGTGGCATTTGAGGAGTTCAAACTTTAAACTGTAGACATTAGATACAATCTAAATTTTTTTTAAATCATGATCTTGACCACAAATTTGACTCTAGAAAATAAATGTAATTGTATCTCTGAAAGAGGCTGGAGGATGCCTCTATCCTGGGCCAGGCAGGAGTACCATGAAAGTAGACTCTAAGAACCGATGCTGGTGTCTGTTTATAGACTCATTCATTTATGGGAACCAGGAACTGTGTCAGACCCTGGCAATGAGGATGGCTTGGATTTGTTCACATCACTGTCGGCTCACTCTTGAACTTCTGTAGTCGTCTCTTAACTAGTTTCCCTGTACACACTTGCTTCACTCCATTTTTTGCCTAGAAGCTTCAGTGTGCTTCTTAAGACCTAAATCAGGTCATGCCCAAAACCCTTTGACTTCCCATTTTACCCAGGTTAAAACCCAATAGCTTAAGTGTGGCCACTGTACTGCCCACTTACTACCTCCAGCCTTACTGGCCTTTTGCTGCATTTTCTAAAATGCGCTAGGCTCTTTTCCTACCCGAAGGTCTTGCGCATGTTGCCTCTCTTCCTGGAATACTTCCAGTCTTCATCTGACTACCTCATTGCTTACCCTTTAGTCTTAGCTCAATTTGCACTGACTGAGAGAATCTTGTTGACTACCTCCACCCTTATCCTAACTAAGTCTTTTAGAACTCACGTCTTCTTCTTTAAAGCACTTATCACAATTTGTAGTGATGCCTTTATGCATTTAATGTGTGATTCCTGTGCTAGACCATAAGCTCCATGAGGGCAGAGACCATGACTGTCTTCTTTACTTTTGCCCAGCATCTGTCCCTGTCCTTGTCACATGGTAGAGGTGAAAGCCTAAACGAAGGGTGAATAGAACAGACACAGGCCCACTCTTCTTAGAGTTTATAATCTTATTGAGCTTCAATATTGTCTCTGAAAGTAAGAGAAGAGGAGGAATCAGAAATGATGAATGAGGGCTAGGATTTAGATAGTTGGTAGGATACAGATGTCACTGACAGAAATGGAGAAATGGTTAGGCTAAGTCAAATTAGGAGAGGGATAATGAATCTAATTTTTTACACATCAAATTTAAGGATTAATGTGGGATAAGTGGGATAATCCATTGGAAAAATCCAGCATTTCAATACCAATCTCTTGCCTTAATGAACCAAAATGTCAGCCCAAACTTTTTGTTCATTTCTTATTTGGGAATGTTATACATGAATCAGAGAACTTTTTTTTTTTTTTTCAATTGAAGCCCTACAGCTTGCTTTTTTTTTTAAGAATATTACATTTATCCTTCTAAATGGCAGGTGAAGAAATAGAAAGAATAAAGCCATCATTTTCGTCTCCCTTGAAGACATGGCATTCTGCCATCTCAATTACAGAAGCCCTGACACCTTCCTATTCTGTGTGGAGGAGAAAAACAAGTTGGAACTTTCTTCCTCCTTCCCTACCCCAGCCACCACCATCAACTCCTACTTCAATTATTTCGGAAAAAATATCTAAATTACAAATGTGGGGAGCTTCCATAGTGTTTTCATATCCTTACTGGGATCTAATCATAGTATCAGGCTTATAATGTTAAATTTTGAATGTAGTGTTTAAAGTCTGATATTTTGCAGAACTGCAAACATAAATTTAAATCGGAAGCTGATTTTCTCCAAGAAGAAATAGAAATATTCTTTGCTCTGTGAAATGTGAGTAATGCAAGAATGGACTTGATTATGACTTGAGCAGGATTATGGATCTTAGAAAGCCAAACCCAGATAGGAGCTCATCTGTTCACATTATAGACGAGCATATTTTTAAAAATGAATGAAAATATAAACCAAAACCCCATCTCACATAGATGCCTTTGGCCTTGTGTCTCTAGAAGTTCTAAAATATATCCCTAACTGGTTGGTTCTCTTTTACTTGTTTGCAAGATGAAGACTGCCTTTGAGATACTAGTCAGGCACAA
Source organism: Meles meles (assembly GCF_922984935.1). Lineage (NCBI taxonomy): Eukaryota > Metazoa > Chordata > Mammalia > Carnivora > Mustelidae > Meles > Meles meles. The sequence continues at coordinate 87,157,768 of NC_060070.1, read as the reverse complement.
TCCGTAGGTCATACAAAATTTTTTAAAAGTTACTTAAAAGTCCAAGGCGTTGTCTTTTGCTGCTTGGGCACCTTGCTGTGACAGTGCCCAGCTCTCTTTCTCAGTAACCGCCTCAGCCTGACACAGTTGTACTTGCTGCTTAACGCTCTGTAAAATGTTATTTAAATATTTCTAACTTATTGTTTCATGCTGGGTTTTATGGAACATAAATTTCTATTTAGGCCACTAATTTACAGTAGAAGTTTGTTACTAATATCACTGCAGGCTCCATCCATCTAAAAATATTGCTCATAACCTACGCTAAAAATATGTTATATATTTGCACTGTATGTAAACAGTGTTGTGTTTTATTAGTGTGCAGTGCTTGGTCTATGGAAATGTCGTATCGCAGCATATATTTAGAGGGGCTAGGAACTCAAGTAGGGTGGAAAGTCTACAGAAAAGTGAAATCCCTGCAGGATGGGATTTATGGAATTTTCAGTGTGCTTTGCAGAAAATCTACATACAGTATCTACATTTTTTCTCCAAAGGCAATGGAGAATCTCGCAGAGTGTTCTGGGAAGGTCTGTTATTTCATGTATTCTCCATCTTTCTAAGTGGTTTATAGAGGATTGAAACTGCAAATCTGTTCACCTTAAAAGAGGCAGTCATTATTGCTGTAATGACCATGTTTTTATGTTTAAAACACATTTATTAAGCGGACCAGAGATAATGTAAGTTGTAGTTCCTTTCTAGTAGCAAAGAGACACGATTTCAGGGAACGCCTTTCTGTTTTCTTTCTGTAAGTGCCCTTGAGCTGGAACACATGATTCAGGTAATGGAGGAAGGTTTAAGGGTTCAGAAGAGTTTCTTTGGATCATTTTGAATAACCTTCAGGTACTACAGGTTATTTAGACTGGTTAACTGAAAGTATTCTGTTCTGAGCTCTCATCCTGTCCTTCACTAGTGAAAAACGAGGGAAAGAAAGCCGATTCATTATGATGAAATCCCAGTTACAGAGTTGTTTCATTCCTGATGTTGTTTTGGGTCTGATTCCCTGGGTGAGATGGCCCTGGGGCTGACCACACCGTCCTCAGGCCCATAGCTACTGAGCATAATCTGGTGAATGCAAAGCTGGTAGGTATTTGGTGACTAGTTGCAAAGATGTTGTGTCTCAAAAACAGACTGATTTAAGTGGTCAATTAAACCACCAGCGCTGCACTTTTATCACGTTTTAAAGGCACATTGAGATTTGATAGGCAGGTTCTTAAATGGAAAATCTTAGAACTTATTTAAAATACATTTGCAGAAAATTAAGGCCATTGGTTCTACCCTAAACAGTGATGCTGTGGTAAGAAGTTTATCATCCTGTGTTTACATGGTTCCCCAGAGCACTAGAAGCCATCATCTGTGATGAAGATTTTTCACAAACAACTCCCAAAGAGTTTTCATGTAGCAAATGAATCTTGGAAAACAGCTCTCTTTTTATTTTACTACTTCATTGGATGCGTCTTAAAGAAGCGGTGAATCCCATAATTAAATGTGATTTATTAAGGCCTTTCAGGTGGCACTTTCCGATTGTTCCCCACTGATGTTTTGCTTGGTTTGTTGCCCTGAGGCAGGAGGTCTTCCGAAACTGATCTCGTCTGCAGGCAGAGCCTGAGTGAAGGGTGCTTTCTGGTCAGTGTGCTCGCCGCCCAGGGTGCCTTCAAATGGCTCCTGCTACCTTCACCTCGTTCTGCTTCTGCATGACTCCACCAGCTCTCCTCTTGCCTGTTCTGTTTTACTCTGAAACTTCAGAAACATTCACAGTAAAATGACAAAGCATTCTCCGAAAGCTTGACCACCAGATTATTAAGAAAAAGTGGGATAGAATCTGAGTCATAAACGTTTTCCAAAAAGGGCCTTTTTCCCCGAGTTTGCAATAAAATGAACGTTCCCCAACCAACATTTGTATCCACAGACAAGGCATTTCCAGCAAGTTCCTGAGCTGTCCTCCACCCTATCTTTGGCCTGTGCTTTCATTTTCAAGACCAAGACACACTGCAGCGACGTGGAGACTCTGTGGGCAGAACCATGGTCGCCCTCCCCTCTAAACTTGGCCTCCCCCTCAAGCTTAGGCCGGTGCTGGGCAGGATGATAAATGTGAAAATTGGACTGTGTTTTGCGGCCAGGCTCTTCACTTTGTCATTTTCTCTCCTCCCCTGGTTATTTCTTCTGTTCTTATAAAAAAGGAAAACAAAGCCCATTTAACAACTGCAAAGCACACAGTCTGCAGAGGCCTTAAAGATTACTGGCAACAAAATATATTTATGTCTTTAATAAGGATTTGAAATTTACTACTCACTAGATAAATTTTCACTCTCTGTTCTTTCTCTCTGGAAATCCTTGGTGTTGGGTGAAACAATTTGGTCTACAGGATATTACATTAATGTCTTTTGATTTCTGAGGAAATACTTTATAGTGTTTTCTGCCAATAATAAAATTTTGAGGTAATTCTAAATTCTGGCATACATGGGCAGTTTTGAATTAAACATTAAATTACTCTCTACGACTTGCAAATGTCTGAAATCTGAGAAAGTATATCCCATGTAATGAATGTAGGTGGGTGGGAGAGTTTATTGAAAGGCCAAAGATGTGGCTATGGAATACAGGTGATATATTTCAAGGTGAACATGGAGTGATCGTTTGTGGACTCCAAATTAAAATCACACAGATGAAATGATCACATTGCCTTTGTAATGGTCTTTTATCAAAGCCTGACCTAAAAGATGAAGAGGTTACAGTGCCACCAACGAGGCAGGGTGTTTCACAAGTGGGCCTTGCGAACACTCCTGAGCCCCCTTTTCCATACTCTTCAGAAGAGACGGCCTGGCAGGTATCAGAGACTCATTTGGAGCTGAGGCACCTGAAGTACCATGGAATTCCCCGTGGAATATGCCGAGTGGGTCCATCTGCTGCTTTTGCCTCATTCAGGATATTTACTTGTTGGCCACTCATCCAGGATTTCTGAATAGGCTTTTTTTTTTTTCCTTTTTAATGCAACTTCAGATTTCTACAAACATACAAATGAGAATAACAGGCCTGAAAATTTGATATTTTATTTCCTTATTAAGGAATGGAATTACTTTCTTTTCTTTATATTGTTATTCTTTTTGTTTTTATTTTTAGTGATTTGATAATCTTCTGAGTCCCAAATCCATCCTTGGGATTTCCCCTACATAGTCACACTTAGTTCAGTATTTTTGGATGATTATTAGGGAAAGAAGGCTAGAAGTTTTGCTCAGAGAGAAGAAGTAAACCTTTGAGGCAGAATATAGAAACTGCATTTCTACCTTTAAATGTTCTTTTACTAAAGTTTTACATACTGAGACTGTGCTATTCATTCATTAGTCGTTCTGCTCATGTTCAAGGATCTTCTCTGGAACTGTAAGGTATACTGCTCATAGTAACATGGTAGAAGTTTCAATTTTGATTCGAATTATAAAATGCTATTTTAGGGAATCTAGAGAGTTCTAGAGGAAAATAAAACATGATCCCTGCCTTTAAGTGGCTTACAATTTGATAGTTGTATAAGAACTCTAATAAAAGTAGTATGTGTTAAGTGAGATAAAAAAGTGCAAAATGCGCTAGGAGTCTAGTGGAAGGAAACCAGTATATGCAGAGATAATCAGGAAAAGCTTCCTAAAAAATATTTATAGGAGGCCCTAATGTCTGAAAAACGTGGGCCATCTTTCAAGACCTAATATAAATATTTTTTAGGAAGCCTTCCCTGATTATCCCTGCAATGCACTCGCCCTTTCCTAAATATGTTCTCACACCCCACCCTGCCACCATAACTCTTTAAATGCAAGAAGATAGGGAGTGAAGACATAGGAGTCAGATAGGGTCAGACCATAAGCTTGGGTAGTCTAGGAAAGTTGTGCAGCCAGAACAGAGAGGTGAAGAGGAGGGAGGAGATGAGTTTTTGATGAGCTGATGAATCTTTTGGATGTGGGGAAGCTGAAGTGCCACCAGGCTATGGAAGTGGTTTTGTCCAGCAGGCAGGTGGAAATGTGGAGTGAGGTTTCATAGGGGTAGGTCAGGTTTTCAGTTGACTCTGCATGAGTTGAAGCTTTGGATATAGATCGAAGAAATTGTCTATCACGTTCTATAAAGCCTATTTTTCTGATTCCTAAGTAAAATTATTCCTAATACTCTTGATTAATATCTAAGTTGGCACTGTAGTCTGCTATTCTGTTAGTAGGGGGGACATGATTTCTGTGATTTCTATTCTGGATTTATAACTGGGGTATTTGTCTGTAGTGATGCTAATTAGAGCTGCATAAGTTCAGAAACAGAAAAATAGCTTTATGTTTGTTCTTGTGAAAACAACAGGCACCTCTTCCCTATGTCTAGGGGGACAAACATTGAGGAAAATGAAGGGCCTGACAGGTTCTGGAAACCAAAGCTGAAAAGGACAAAGAAAGGATGAGATCCTTGTCCATAGCTGCCTCTCTGTGGGTTTGGGAAACAGTCTTATTGCCTTTTTCTAATTCTGTAGTCCTTTTTTTTCTTTCCTTAAATTCAAGACCACAAAGAGGAAAAGCTGTCATTTGCATTTTGGTTTAATCAGCTCTCTCATTAGCACATTCTAATGTAAGTGTTCCCTGATTTATTGACTGAAGTTTACTGGATGCTGTATGTGTGTAAGAGAAAACCTTTGTGACCTTGGCTTAAGCAAAGGTTTTTAAGATACAGCATCAAAAACATGATCATTAAAAAAATGAGATTAATGAATTAGACTATATCAAATACAGAAACTTTAGCTCCTCTAAAGATACTGTTAAGACAATGAAAAGATGAGCCACCAATTAGGGGGAAATATTTGCAAATCATATATCTGATAAAGAACTTGGATTCAGAATACATGAAGTGTGCTTATAACTCAATAATTTAAAAACCCTAAACACCCAAGAATAAAAGGGCAAGAGGTTTCAACAGATAGTTCATCTGAGAGGATACATGAATGGCAAATAAGCACATGAAAAAATGCTCACTCTTCTTAGACATTAGGGAAGTGCAAAACTAAATGAGATGCCCCTACTAGATTGGCTCAAATTAAAAAGACCAGCCATACCAAGTGTTGGTGAAGATGTCAGGGAGCTGGTAACTTTCATCCTCTGATCTCTGCTGGTGAAAATGTAAAATGGCATAGCCACCCTGGAAAATAGTTTGGCAGTGCTTACGTTGGCAAGTTCTTCAAGGTTGAGCACGTATCTTCCTTATGATTCAGCCATTCCACAACTGGATTTTTACCCAAGAAGAATGAAAGCATATAGCCACACAAAGACTTAGACACAGGAATGTTCACAGCAGCTTCATTTGTAACATGAAGACTGGAGACAGCCAGAATGTCCATTCGATAAGTGGAAAGAGAAATTGTGATGCATCCCTGCAAGGGAACACTCCTTAACAATAAAAAAGGGTGAAGTATTGATCCATGCAACAACATGGGTGAACCTGAAAATAGTTACATTGAGGATTGGAATTTTGTGGAGGAGCAGTGGAAGCAAAGCAAGGAAATTCTTTGATTGGCTATAACTTAAGTGGTTGCCTTATTTGCAAGTCTTGTTGGCTATTTGTAATTGGTTGTTCTTTTTATCCTTGAGGCATTTATAGGAATTAATTGTGGCTTCGATTTCATTTTGCTTATATAGGCTACCAAGACATTAGAGCCACCTCAGTCTAATGACTTCCTTGTTTGATCACTTAACCAAGAGAAATAAGCCAAACCAAAAAAGAGTAGATACTGTTTGATCCCATTTATAGAAAATTATAGAAAATGCCGTTATCTCTAGTGCCAGAAAGCACTACAGACTGGAAACGGGCGGAGAGCAGGGAGAGAGAGAGGGACCCAAGGAAACTTTGGGGGTGATGTATATGTTCATTATCTTGATTATAGTGATGGTTTCACATGTCAAAAATGATCAACTTGTATACTTCAAATATACGCCGTTTGTTTCATTCCATTAAATCTCAATAAATCAGACAAGGCAGACGAAGCCACTTTCTTTTAAGAGCGGGATGGAATTATGAAGCTCAGAGTTTTTGCCAACCTGGAAGGGACTTTTTAGGACTTGAATGGGTCCAGCTTGCCCGAGGTATTCCTAATGGAAACGTGGAGGTATGTGGCTGTAAATTTACTGTGTCCTTCCCTCTACCCGGGAGGACAAACAGAGAATGAAAGTCCTAGTCAGGATTAGGGTGGTGATTTCCTAAAGCACAAAATTTAATTACTTCTGTAGTTAGGTGACAAAAATTAAAGATTTCATCAATTATTAAACTATCCAGCTTTTAAAAAAAAGAAAGCCCTGACTGTGAAATAATTAGTAACAAATTCCAAGGGTTGGCTGAGTGTCTGTATGGTATATGAAGAAACATTTCCTTTTGTTTATTATAAATTCACCAGCTATTAGTTTAAAGTGTCCCATTGTTCTTATATTGCACTAGTAAATTCTTTTTTTCTTCTCTCTTGGAAGGAGAAATAAATACACAACTGCAGTATGCATAATGATGTTCAGACTAATGTTGTTACCAACCAAAAAACAAATAGCAATGTGTTGTCAGCTTCCCGGGTAGAAATGACATAAGGGGCAGACTGGTTTTATCATTTCTCAGATCCAACTGTTTGATGATTGCTGTGATATTACTAAGTTGGAAAGGAAAAAAAACCCCACAAAACTTAAATACATAGAGAAACTCATGTGGAAATAAGATCATTTGCATATATATATTTTTTTACTGTATAAAATTTAGATTGCAGACCCTTGGAAGTTTAGTATTGTAAAAAGACGTCTGTTAACTTATGAATTAATGTGTAAGCAGTGATTATCTCTGAAGTAATGATAGACCCCAACACTATTAAATAGGCTATTCATGTGGGATTTTTAGTTGATACCTCTCTCATAAGTTAGCTGGAGGTGATCCCCTATAGATGATGAAACAAATGCGACAGCATAGACCTGATTTTGTTGATGGAATGTGGCAAACCATGATAGATCAATTCAGGAGGCAATGATAGGAAACAAAAAGAGGATAACATGCTGGCCTCCACTTTAAAAGAATTCGTCTCTGCAGATTATTATACTTGCAAATAAAATATACATCTGTGCATGTGAGATGGGTTCTTTGACCACAGTTAGTCTCTGAACTAATCTCCCCTGGATTATCCATAGTTACAAATATGACTTTCAACTGGGATGGTGTATTAATAAGGATAGACTAAGGGAACAGCGACAACAGCAGAATCAATCTCAGTAACGTAGCTTAACAAAAGTCTGCTTCTTGTTGACAGTACACATCCCCATAGGTTAGAGATTCCATTCCACAGAGTCTCTCAGGGACTGAGGCTGATTGAAGCTCCACTGTCTCATAGCTGTACCTTCTGGAACATGCAGCCTCCCAGGTCACTGCAGTAGGGGAAGAGTTGGAGAGGCACTCATCAGCCTTTTTCAGCATGAAAGTGACATGTTCTTTCACTGACAGTCCATTGGCCAAAACCAGTAATATGGCTCACCTAAAGTAACAGAGAGTTGTGGGGGCGCCCATGCATGTTCAGTGATAAATAAATGTCTCTGCCGAAGAAGGATGGGCAGATTATTACATAACATGAATTCTGCTTTGCCTGGCATCTTTAAAATAATACCTTTAATAGAAAGTTTAATGTTAAATAATTAAAGTGTCCGACTGCTAAAGATGTTTATAAAATGGCCTTTTTATGTCATACTTAACTTTTTTTGTGTATTCTCATTTGGTAATAAGGAGGGGAAGAGGAGAAGGCAATCAATATATTCTTCAGTTTACTATTGTTCATGTAAATAATATATTGCCAGTTTCTGTTTTCCAGATAATCAAAACGACCTTCAACCACAAATTGAGGGGTTATGTGTGTGTGTATAGAAATGTGGCTACAGGGGTGCCTGGGTGGCTTGGGTGGTTGAGCAGCCAACTCTTGATTTCAGCTCAGGGCACGATCTCAGGTTCCTGGGATCAACCCCTGAGTCAAGGTCCGTCATCAGTGTGGAGTCTAAGGATTCTCTCTCTCTCTCTTCCCCTCCCCCCTCTCAAATAAGTCAGTAAATCTTCTTTAAAAATATGTGGCTAAAATGAAAATTCGAAATAGAGTTTGAAAACAGCTTGAGTGATGTTAAGCATGTTTAGTTGGGAATTTCCCCTACTAGGAATCTTTTAATCCCAATTTTGACTGAGTTACTATGTTGCTTTTCCCTCCAATAAATAAATAAATCCTCAAAAAAAAAAATTCCCTCCAAAAAATAAATAAATCAAAAGCCATTGAGGAGAATCTTCTATCATGAAAGCATTATCTTGAGGTTTTATTTAGGCTATTTCCTAAGTCTTTATGGAGACAAATGTGACATGAATCTAGGATAGCAATGGCAGGGCTAGTAGAGTCCCTTTGCATTCTTAAGAACACCAGGGAAATTACTTATATTCAGACCATCAAATCCACAGATACTCAGTCCCAATTTAACCCAGCCATTTGAGCTATTAGCTTGTAAACTCTAATGAAGGGAAAGAACTCATTATTTTGCAGGTTGGAAACAAAAAGTAGGAGAAAAGGGATTGCTCACAAAAGTTCCAGTTGAAAACCAACTTCCTTTATTTGCAGACAGATATATTAACTGCTGTTTTGAAGAGCCCCCTTTTGCTTGAGACACTAATTGCCCATTATGGGCACTGCAAAATCTGGCACTTGAAGTTTCCATTCTGGGACTCCATTCTGGGACTCCAGTTTCTCCTGGAGCTGCTCCTTTTTACCACTTCAGTCCACTTTGGACATCCTGATGTTCTCATCCCTCATGTATTACGCCTGTGAGAGTTTCACAACCACTTGTAAGCACTTGTTGAGTATCAGGCACCAAGACTTGTTAAATATATATGAAAAAGAGATGATCTGTGTACTTGAAGAACTAAAAAGCCAGTTAGGGGAGAGAGACAGGTAAACATATTTTAGCCTACTGTTTAGTGCTGTGGGCTTTATCCTGAACTATTCTCTTTTCTCTACCTACATGCTCCTCTCTCATACATGTTTGTGCTTCTGGCTCTCAGATTTATCCCTCTGGTCCAAGCTTCTCTACTGTGTTCCAGCATTACTTGGGTGTCCCTTAGACATCTCGAACTTAATATATCCAAAATGGACCTTTGATTTTCACTCCTTAGGCAGTTCTCTATCCCAGTGAATGTCATTATTATCCACCCCATTTTCTTGGTCTGCAAACCTAGGAGCCATCCTTGAGTCCTCCATTTTTCTTATTCTTCACATTTTAACCCAACAGGAGAGTCCTGTTGGTTTTAACTCTAAAATAAATCTCAGATCCATCGACTGCAGTCATTTTGTGCTGCTCTCTCTCCATCTGATTCCAGCATCATTTCTTTTCTTTTTTTTTTAAAGATTTTATTTACTTATTTGACAGAGAGAGATCACAAGTAGGCAGAGAGGCAGGCAGAGAGAATGAGAGGGAAGCAGGCTCCCTGGCGAGCAGAGAGCCTGATGCGGGACTCGATCCTAAGACCATGAGATCATGACCTGAGCCGAAGGCAGTGGCTTAAACCACTGAGCCATCCAGGCGCCCTCCAGCATCATTTCTTACCTGCACTGTAGTGGTATCCTAACTGGTTTCCTTGCTTGCCCCTCCAATTAATTCTTTATGTAGCCAGACAAATCTTTGAAGTTAAGGAAGATTGAATGACTTTCTTTGTTTGAAACCCTTCAGTGGTTTCTCACCTTCAAATTCCATGAAGGCCTCTAAGATTCCCTGCCTCTACTGCATCTTCATCTCATGCCTCATTCTGCTTCCCTCGGGGAGCTCCAGCCATGATGACCTACTTGTCTTCTTTGAACTTGCCAAACTCTTTCCCACCAAAGGGTGTTAGCCTTGCTCTTCTCTCTGCCTTTATGTTCTTCTCTTTGGCGTGGATCTTGGCTCAAGTACCACCTTCTCAGAGAGTCTTTTCTGATAACCCTTCTTCATCATATCATTTTATTTCGAAGTGATTATTATAATGCCATGCCAGATAATTCAGTGAAAGTCTGACAAATGGAGCCAAGGAATGATAAATAAAACAGATGATATTTGAGAAGATACGTTAAGAAGACTACAAGGGGGAGAAAGTATTTGCAATTTCACATATGGCATAGAACTTGTATCCAGAATACGTAAGGAACTCTCAAAACTCAACAGTAAGAAAACAGACAACATAATTTTTTTTAAAAGACGAAAGATTGTAACAGGTACTTCATCAAAGAAGATATCTTGATGACAAATAAGCCCATGAAAAGATGCTCAACACTATTAATCATTAAGAAAATGCAGATTAAAACCACAGTGAGATAACAAAAACCACAATAAGAAACCACTATTTGCCTCTTATGATTACTTTTTAAAAATAACCACCCCCCCAAAAAAACAAACAAAAAAACAGTACCAAGTCCTGGCAAGGATGGAGAGCATCTGAAATTCTCACTTGTTACTGGTAGGAATGAAAAATGGTAGAGACATTCTGGAAAACAGTTCAGCAATTTCTTGGAAAGTTAAACATACATCTCACCCAGCCATTCCACACAAAAACTGGAATAAAAGTGTTTTATTACATTTTATTTATTATGCAATAATATAATAACATTGTTACTAATTTGTAAAAGCTGGATATAACACAAATACCTCTTCAGTTGGTGAATGAGTAGGCAATTTGTGGCATATCTGTGTTACGGACTACTACTCAGCAGTGAAAGGGAACTGGTTGCTCAGAGACATGGAAGCATGGGTGAATCCCATATGTATTCTGCTAAGTGAAAGAAGCAAGATACTACATCCATCATGTGTCATTCTTTAAAAAGCAAGACTATGGCAAGTGGTTGCTACGGATAGGGGCCGGGGGAGGTTTCCCTGCAGAGAATACAGGGGCGTGTTTTGGGTTGATGAAATTGTTCTCTCACGTAGCCATGGTGGTTTTTACACAGAATAGTACACCAAAGAGAATAATTTTAACTGTTAGTTTCAATTAAACTTAAAACCAAAATGATCATGGGCACTGTTCTGTAAACCTTGACTTTGTTTCTTTGTTTTATTATGCTGGTTGTTGCACTGCCAGGCTAGCAAAATTCAGTTTTTATCTTCTTTCCCGAAAAGAAGTATCTAGTTGCAGGAAGTGCTGGTTTCTCTCAGGCAGTCCACACGACAATGACATTCTTTAAGCTGATAATACTGTATTGATTCTTCCCATTTTTTATTAGCTCTTGTTAAATGAATGAGGTTTGTATTTCTTATCTTGAACTTGCATTATTATTTCCAGTATTTAATTTTATAGTAATGTTGCTTTTTAAAACAACTTGTGGAAAGATATTTTTTAAACTTGCATTTTCCCAAGAATGGGATGATTTGCAGTGCTTTATGACCCAGTGTTCCATACGAGAACTTTAACCTCAAAAATAATTAGACTTAGAAGGTGCATAATACAGTGTTTCCCCCAATTTTTAATACTTTGTGCTCATCTCCAGTAAAGCAGCTGTGTCTACCTATGAGGATATGAACATTGAGTTAACACTTATCAGACAGTGTTTTGTACGCTAACTTCATTATATTTTGTCGCAATCCATTGTGCAAATGTTAGGTTAATTACTTGAAACTCAGACCTACTTGCCTGAAGAATTTCCATTTTGAAGTACATCAGAGTCATTATTCATTGTACCTTTTGATCTCCTTTGAAAAACTTCCCAGCATTTATTTTTCTATTCTCTCCCTCAATAAAAGGAAACCACTTTTTGAGCTGCTGATGCATGACCTGGTGTGTATAGCTCTGTTTCACGAGTCTGTCGGATACAGGGTTGGGTTTGGAATGTGCCCTCAACATTCCTGCACCATGAGAAAGTTATCCCACGTTCTGATGTCTCTCCTCTTTCCAAGAAGCAGCTTGATTTGTTTATGTAACAGTTACTGCTGTTTTAGCATTTCAGTTGCCTCTATCATCTTCTCTCTCCATTTGGGTTGATCTGCAGGGTAGGGGGACATTTGCTGTTCCAGTGGCTAGCCTAAGAGAATGCTGAACAGCTAAGGAGGGAGAGCATTCTTCATACAGAACCTCCCCTGTTACCAGGCTGTCCTCAGTCACGGGGTGGTACCAGAGCTGCATTCCCAGCTTACATCATAGCATTTCTTTTAAAACTTGTCATTTCAAAACTATAAAACCAAATATTTAAAAGTACTCGAGATGTTTACTTTGCTGAGCCTTACTGTCGGTTTTGTTGTTTTATGGAATGCTATGGAGGAGTCCATTGTTAATCACGTCCTAACCCTATAAAATATGTAACAAGCTGCTGAACAGAATGATGAGAGCAGACAGAGAACAGAGTTTCATTTGAATGCATGCAAATGTAGAGGTTTCCCAGAAAGCCATTTTTAAAGTATGAGCCCCATTTTGAAAATAAAACAAAGAATAACGCCTTGGAGTAGAAATCTGTAATGAAACCCATAATAGCTGAAAGAGTACAATAAATTCTGCAGGGAGAGCATTCCATTTTCTGTTCCTTTTCAAATTCTAATACTAAACTCTATTAGTAGTCAGTATAAAATAATGAGACATGAAGCCCTGCTGGTGTAAAACTATTACTAATCTGTTACTTTGCATAAATTTTCACTCAAACGATTGTCTGTGGTCTTCTTACGAAGGACCTGTTATATGCTTTCCAGCTAAACAGATGAGATCTATTAACCATCTCCTTTGAATGAATGGTGTTGGAATTTGTAGGCATGACACTTTTTACAAGTTTGGAAAAGAAAGAGATTGCATGCAAGGGACACAAAGGTGTTTACTCCAATCAGAGGTCAGTGTCCTTCTGTGAATATATGATTTGAAGTCCTTTTCATTACTTTTGGGGTCACACTAAGGAAAAGCAGAAAGGCATATTTACTCTAAAGATAGGTGTATCTTCCTATATCTTGATCACATCACTGTTTTACTTTTCATAATTAAAGCAAGGAATTTATCATTTCCTCTCCCACAAAGCCTGATCTTGTCCTTGTCTTTCCTGCTTCAGTCACGTCTTTTGGTCACACAGACTTGTAAGTTAAGTCAGTTTTGATTCTTTTTCTCTCACTTCGTATGTTTCAGCAGCCGCCAAGTTCTTTTGATTCATCTTTCATAATTTCTCTCATATCCGTCTCTTTTTTCCATTCGCGTTGCCAGCATCTTAGTGCAGGCCATTATGGACTCATGCCTAAATTATTACATCTTTAATTGGTTTCCCAACCTCAAGTTAATTCCCTTCCGATCCATCCTGCATATTACCACTAGATTTATCTCACTAAAACATGGCTTTTCTTACCCTCACCAATTTGAAAGTTTGGAAGTGATTGCAAAAGCAGTGGAAGCTATTAGTGTTATGAAGGGACGGCATGGTATATGGTATATTGGCTTTGGAGCCAAATAGACATGGGCTGGAATCTGAGATTAATCCCTTAGTAATGGCATGACCTTAGGCACTGAGTTACATGACCCTTTGGGGCCTCAAGTTCTTCAGCTGAAAATAGAATAATATAGCTGTTAGAGGGAGTAACCACAATATGTCAAGTACCTCACTTAGCGGGCTCAATTAATATTAGTGCTTGTCAGTAGAATATTGTTGCTATTGCATTATCTTTAGGACAAAATGGAGGAAGGAAACTGAGATTAGGAAGCATAGGCAAAAGAGCCCTTCTATACAGGCAGGTGCTTCTGAAAGAATGAAGACAGTAAAACATTTGTTCCTCTTACAGTTTTGCATTTTTTGTATATCTAGGTTTCCTCTCCTTAAATAGACTACAGGAAGTGATTTTTCAGAAACATCAAGACTTCTTTGCAAACCCATGGATCAAAGGCCACTGGTTTCAATTAGGAAATTAATGCTGATATTCCGCATTGTAGCCTCCTATAGGACAATAAGTGCCAGACGGGAATGAGAGAGGGACAGACGTAAGAGAAATTCTCAAAGTTGAATCAAGAGGACTTCACATGCCAGGAGTAAATTGTGGTAGAAAAGCAGAGACACAGAGTGGTAAACCTTTTATCCAGTAAGTTTAGGGAGAAAAGAAGGAATACAATAGGGCTTAGCAGTGGTGCTAAGGCAGCAGAGGTAGAGGGAGGCTTATGACATAGGTGATGTAAAACATTTCGAAGACAGAAAGGAACCAGTATTGTGCATTAGTGTGGAAGCAAGGGCTCACCATCCTTGTACCACAGAAGAAATGGAGACTGCTACTCCTTTGCCTCTCTTCTGCGACTCTTGATCATTTGTAGACATGTTTGAAGTATGTATTTAAGGCCAGTGGCAGACACTAGGTGAGATAACTGTGTTTTGTAAAAATGTCTTCTGACCTAAAACCCAGGGGGCAAAGAGGCTGTTACTCATCAGTTAGTTTGATTCAAGGTTAGGATACTTTCTGGTCCACTTCAGCACAGCGCTAGGACCCCAGGGACTAAGGATGAGCACGCACCTGAGTGTGAGCACTCAGAGCTTACTCTGAAGGAAGCACAAAATACCCACGATGTCAGCTATCCCTTCAGCACAGACATGTTAAATTTATGTTTGTGACACAGTGTGTCCCAAACTCTATGCAACTAATGAGGATGGAATTGGTATGAGACCCAGACCTTTACCTCAGAGTGTGTGCTGTTGACGCCACTGCGTAGTGACGGGTTCCGTTGGTGCAGCACAAAAGAGTGCTGTGGTTTGGTGTAATCAGGGGTCGCGTGTGGTTAGAAAATCAGCAAAAAAAAAAATCATTCATCATTTGTCCATGCTGGATACTGAGGGGGTTGGTAGGCTTTCAATAAAGAGAAGGAGTTAATGAAACTTGAGTGAGGATGTTTCCTGACAGAGGTCACAACAAAAATAAATGATCAGAGCAGGGAAACTATTTAGACAGCCCGGGTGACAGTAGAAGATAAGTGATAGAGGATGCTTCAGAGGTCACCTAGCCTGGTTCTCATTCTTGAGCTTACGTAAGAATCACCTCAAGGGCTTGCGAAAATGCACAGTCCCAGGCACTCCCCTGTTCTGAATCATGACACCTAGAGAGAGGTCCAGGAGCTTGCATTATTTTCCGAATTCCTATTATTTCTGTTCAATAAGCACATTAGGTGGTTCCAATTCAGTTTGCCCTTGTTTTACACCTACAGAAATGCTGGCCTGGTCCCAAACTTTCAACCAGTGCTTTTAACCTCCTTTCTAAGCCTCTAAGTGGTTGTCTACCCTTTGCATGAACTGGGACCCTGTTTTCTGAGGCAGCCTATTCTGTCTTTGAATAGTCCTGCTAAGAAAGTTTCTCTTTTTATCGAGCTGAAATTTCTCTATGTGCTCTATGCGTTGATTTTCACTCTCCCACCTTGAGGCCACAGAAAACAATAATAGGCCTTTTTCCATGTGAGAGCCCTTCGAGTATTAGAAGGTCTCTCTTTTGTAGGCTGAGCACATCCAGGCCCTCATTGGTTTGGTTTTGAGTCCTTTCCGTGTCCTGGATGCTTGCCTCTGAATGTGTTCCAGTTTTTCTGTGACCTTTGTAAAGGGTAGCACCCAGAACTAAACATTATTACTGCGTGGTCTCTGGATTGTGAGTGAATGGTACCCAGATGGGCCATGTGGTTTTATCAATTATTTCCTCATATGGTCCTCATAAATATTGTAATGGAAACATGGGGACAAAGGGTTGATTGGAATAACCTTTATTAAGAGATTTTATGCCACTGAGAAAAAGAAAGAGACTCGAACCAGCTTGTGTGCTTGGTAGTTGTCAGCTACTAGATTTTGGAATGTAATAGAATGAGAAAGAACACTATTCTTGCCTCCTTTTTCCCCGTGGTTAATTTTACTCTAAGCGTGACTTACAAAAATATGCATCTCTTACCTCCTTCCACTGTAACTCTTTTGTTCTTAATTTTTTTAATTAAAATTTTTTAAAATTTTGATTTCTGTACAGTTAACATACCATGTTATATTAGTTTTCAGTGTATGATATAGTGATTTTACCAGTTCTATACATGATTCAGTGCTCCTCAAGATAAGTGTGCTCTTAATCCCCTTCACCTGTTTCTCCCATCCCTCCTCCCTTCTGGTAACCACCAGTTTGTTCTCTATAGTTACAAGTCTGTTTTGAGGTTTCTCTCTTTTTTCTTTGTTCATTTGTTTTGTTTCTTAAATTCCACCCGTGAGTGAAATCATGTGGTATTCTTAACACTTTGTTCTCTCCCCTTCCCTGCCCTTTTCTCCTTTCCTTATGTGTTAAGAATTTTGCATGTGTCAGGTTAGAGAGATCATCTGAACTTTCATCTCATTGGAGGTAGGTACCTTCAAGTAGGGCAAATGGAGAATTTGGGTGGCATGAGAGGGCTTTCAGATCCATGTCCAGCCCCTTCTTCCTTCTGGGCGGCACTTCACACACCCCGATGGCTATAGTAAGTTCTTAGGCTAGGGCTCAGGGTTAAGCTAACCAGAGCTGCAGCTGAACAAGCTGAATCCAAAGCATTAATTTGCCTTTTGGAGGGCAAAGTAAATTTTGGAGGGTTATGTAAATGTACACTTCTACATCTGTTTTACAGCTGTTGAACCAAGACCAAAGAATGTTCGTGTATCTTCCTACAGACTTCATTCTCCTATGGGTGCAGTTTTAACTCCTATTTTTGCATCACTGTAATGTCTCCGACTTTTCCCTCAAAAAAGCTTAAATATCAGTTGTTTCAAGATGGAGTGTTTTTCCAATATGGTAAACTATATATCATACAGCCTTCTAATAAGGAGGCTGGTTGGGGAGGGAAAAAAGGAGGGAGAGATACAGTGTTTTTTCCTTTTCTTGAGGAAGCCCTATAATAATTTATCCTGTCTTGTAATCTTAATTATTAAGAAAAGATGTCTATTAATTAGCTCTTTTGCGTTAGTTCAGTATGACTGGACAAAGTCTGTACTCTAGCATCCTTGAATTTTCCACTTTCTTGCCCTTTAGCAACATACTAAATTGGTGGATGACTGTTGAAGCTTTTATTTCTTCTCCTGCTGATATTTTTCTTCTTGAATAAGGATGCCAGTGGGCTATACATGAACTCAATCACAGTTTCCAAATATTACTATCATTTTAGGTTCTTTTTGACTTTGCTGAATTATTTGCAACATCTTTTGTCTGTTGCTTGTTATACCAGGTGATTGAAAAGTCCCTTGCATCTCTCCCTCTCTTTCTGATCCCAAAATTGACAGCTGAATTGTAACAAATTGCTATATACACTGACCCAAATTCTCTATCTCTAATTGATGGTTCGTCCATACTTCCATGAGTGTTAACAAAGCAGGAGGATTTTTCTGAATCTCCACTCTCCTGCAGCATTTTGTCTCAGTAGTGGTGAGCTTTTATAGAGCTTGCTATATTTTTATTTATTTAAAAAAATAACTGCAGTTAAATACTCTTAACAAAAATCCGACCAGTGACAGTTCTTCTGATGAGTTGTAAAATTGCCACCAATAAAGAAGAAAAATATGAATTACATGGGGAAGAGTTATTGTTGATTTTTTTTAAGGATAATTTTAGGCTTTCTAGTTAGCCAAGTACACAGGAATTTTGCCTGCTCTGATTTAATTTGTCTAGATCTGTGTGCACGATTTGACTTAGGACTTTGCGGTATGTGTTAAAAAATTGATTCCAAGGGTGCCTGGGTGGTTCAGTGGGTTAAGCGTCTGCCTTCAGCTCAGGTCATGATCCAGGGTCCTGGGATCAAGCCTTACATCAGGCTCCCTGTTCAGCAGAGTCTGCTTCTCCTTCTGCCTCTGCCCTCTCCCACCCCAGCTCATGGTTGCTATCTCTTGATCTATCTCACATAAATAAAATCTTTACCAAAAAACCCCCAAAAAACAAAAAACGAAAGAAAAGAAAAATGGGTTCCACCTTGCCTAGTCATTTAGTGTAGCGTAGTAAGAATTTGCTTTGATATCAGACCTGGGTTCAAGTTCAACTGTATGACCTTGGGTAAGCTACTCATCTAAGCCTCAATTTCCTTATTTACCAAATATGGCTAATACCAGATCCTACCTCATAGAGTCCAGTGAAATCATAAATGCAGAGCTGCACACAGTGCCTGACATAGAGTTAACACTCAATAAATGGCAGGTATTGGTGGTGAACAAGAGTGGTCCATGAACAGGGTCCACCTCACTGTCTGCAGGTGGAGATAGGCAGTGAACAAATCCTTATGAGAGTACAAGCATACCTTGTTTTATTGTGCTTTGCTTTATTGTACTTTGGAGATCATTGCGATTTTTATAAACTGAAGGTTTGTGTCACCCCTGTGCGGACCAAGTCTATCAGCGCCATTTTCCCAACAGCATTTGCCTGTTTCATGTCTCTGTGTCACATTTTGATAATTCTCATAATATTTCAAATTTTTCATTGTTATTATATTTGTTGTGGTGATATGTAATCAGTGATCTTTGATGTTACAGTTGTAATTGCTTTGGGGGTGCCATGAACCACACCCACATAGGACAGCACACTTAATAAATGTGGTATGTGTTCTGAGCACTCTACCAACCAGCCATTCTCTTGTCTCTCTCCTTCTATTTGGGCCTCCCTATTCCTTAAGACACTATATTGAAATTAAGCCAGTTAATTATCCGACAATGGCCTCTAAGTGTTCAAGTGGAAGGAAGAATTGAGTCGCATGTCTCTTGCTCTAAATCATAAGCTGGAAATGCTTAAGCTTAGTGAGGAAGACAGGTCAAAAGCCAAGAGAGGCCAAAAGGTAGAACTCTTGTGCCAAACAGTTAGCCAAGTTGTGAATGTAAAGGCAAAGCTTTTGAAGGCAATTAAAAGTTCTACTCCAGTGAACACACAAATGACAAGAAACTGCTACAGCCTTATTGCTGATACGGAGATTTTAGTGGTCTAGTTAGAAGTCGGCTATACCATTCTCTTGAGTCAAAACCTGATCCAGAGCAAGGCCCTAACTCTTTTCAATTCTGTGAAGACCGAAAGAGGTAGAAAAGCTGCAGGAGATAAGTCTGAAGCTAGCAGAGGTGGGTTCACAAGGGTTAAGGAAAGAAGCCGTCTCAGTAACACAAAATTGCAAAGGGAAGCAGCAGGTGCTGGTGGAGAAGCTGTGGTGAGTTCTCCAGGAGATCTAGCTCAGATCATACATGATGGGGGCTGCAGATTTTCAGTGTAGACAAAACAGCCTTCTATCAGAAGAAGATGCTAACCTAGGACTCTCTGATCTAGAGAAAAGAAGTCAGTGCCTGGCTTCAGAGCTTCAAAGGACAGTCTAACTCTCTGGTTAGGCCTTAATGCAGCGAATACTCATTTAGCATTCTGAAAATCCTAGGGCCCTAAAGAATTATGCTAACTATACTTTACCTGTGCTCTATAAATGGAACAACAAAGTCTGGATGACAGCGCATCTGTTTACAACATGGTTTACTGAATATTTTAAACCTACTGTTGAGATCTACTGCTCAGAAAAAAAATATATATATTCCTTTCAAGATATTACTACTCTCTGACAATGTACCTGGTCACCCAAGAGCTATGATGGAGATGGACAACAAGATTAATGTTGTTTTCATGCCTATTTACACAGCATCCATTCTGCATCCATTTTATGGGTCAAAGAGTCATTTCAACTTTCAAAATGTATTTAAGAAATACATTCTTAAGGCTATTGCTGCCATTGATAGCAGTTCCTCTGATAGGTCTGGACAAAGTAAATTGAAAACCTTCTGAAAAGAATTCACCATTCTAGATGCCATTAAAAACATTTTTGATGAATAGTAAGAAGTCAGAATATCAACAATATTGACAGGAGTTTGGAAGGAGTGGATTCCAGCTCTTTTTTTTTTTTTAAGATTTTATTTATTTATTTGACAGAGAGAGATCACAAGTAGGCAGAGAGGCAGGCAGATAGAGTGAGAGAAGCAGGCTCCCTGCCAAGCAGAGAGCCTGATGCGGGACTCCATCCCAGGACCCTGAGATCATGACCTGAGCCGAAGGCAGTGGCTTAACCCACTGAGCCACCCAGGCGCCCGGATTCCAGCTCTTGTGGAGGAATTTGAGGGGGTTCAAGACTTGGGTGGAGGAAGTACCAGCAGATGTGGTGGAAACAGCTAGAGAACTAGAATCCGAAGTGGAGCCTAAAGATGGGACCAAGTTGCTGCTGTCTCATGATCAAACGTGAACCAATGAGGAGTTGTCTCTTAGGGATGAGCAAAGAAATGGAATTCCATTCAAGAAATGGAATCTACCCCTGGTGAAGATTCTGTGAAGTTTGTTGAAATGACACCAGAGGATTTAGAATATTCCATAAACATAGTTGATAAGACAGCAGCAGGGTTTGAGAGGATTGACTCAACTTTTGAAAGAAGTTCTGTAGGTAAAATGCTATCAAATTGCATCATATGCTACACAGAAAAAATTGTTCAGGAAAGGAAGAGTCAATAGGGCAAACCGTATATATATATATGTATATACACACACACACACACATATATATATATATATTTTTTTTTTTTTTGAAAGACAGATGGAGTGAATGTAAGTGGGGGTGAGAGGGGGGTAGGAGAGGAAGAGAGAGAATCTTAAACAGAGTCCAGAGCAGTGCTCAATTTCACACTGAGATCATGACCTGAGCTGCAATCAAGAGTTGGACGCTTAACCAACTGAGCCCCCCAGGCGCCCCATTGTTGTTTAAGAAATTGCCACAGCCACCCCAGCCTTCAGCAGCCACCACCCTGATCAGTGAGTAGCCTTCAAAATGAAGGTAGGACCCCCCCCAGCCAAAAGATTACAACTCACTGAAAGCCCAGGTGATGGTTAGCATATTTTAACAATAATGTAGGTTTTAATTAAGGTATGTACAGTGATTTTTAGACAGTGCTATTATTGCAGTATAGTATAGTGTAAACATAACTTTTATATGCACTAGGAAACCAAAAAATTCATTTGATTTGCTTTATTGTGATTTTGCTTTATTCTAGTGGTCTGGAAGCAAACTCAAAATATCTCTGAGGTGTGCCTGTAGTTGTTTAATTTTTATTACCTTACGCAGCACAGGCAAAATACAGGGTCTATTTAAAGAGGCTGCTTTTCTGTGGTCTGTCCCTTGTGGTGGTTTACATTGACTGAATGTGCTGTGTCTTTAGCTGGGCTGATTAACCGGATGTGTGTGTATGGGAGTTAGAAGTGGTATGAGAGGGAGGGAGCAGAAAGGGGGGGTGGTGGCGCCTGGGTGGCTCAGTCATTAAGCATCTCCTTTGACTCAGGTCCTGATCCCAGGGTCCTGGGATTGAGCTTCCCCTGGGACTGAGCTCCCCGTCAGGCTCCCTGTTCAGCAGGAAGCCTCCTTCTCCCTCTCCCACTCTCCCTGCTTGTGTTCCCTCACACTGTGTTTCTCTCTGTCAAATAAATAAATAAAATCTTAACAACAACAAAAAATACTTTGGGGGAAAAAAAGAAAGAGGGGTAGGAGGAGAAAGAGACAGAGCAAGTGAGAATGAGAGGAGGGAGAAAAAAAGAGGGAGGGAAAGGAGAGAGAGGAGAGGACAGAGAGAGAGATTAAGGCCAGTTTCCTGATTTCTGGCTTGAAAGCTGAGTGCTTTCTGTTCCCTACAAGGAGAGAGAAAATGGGGGAAAAGCCTTTGAAAGGGAAGACATGAGGGAGTAGCATTGTGTACTCATGTAATGGGAAATAGGAGTAAAAATGCCAACATAAGGCGAGAGTGAGACAGGGATGGAGAATGCATCGTGAAATGAACATGAAAACAACATGCCAGGAACAAAAGTGAACAGCTAGGCTGTGGCACATCTCTAGGTATTGAGGCAAAGGAAGATTCCACCACGGAAAGGCACATTTGCCTTCCTTCATATGGACTCAAGACCAATCTTGACTAGTCTAAATAGGTTTTCTTTTCTGTTCAGAGAGAACTTCTGTTAGTATCAGGATTCTGTCTTTGTTAGTATCTCACAGAGGTCTAAATCTAGTTTTCTTTGAATAAGTCAGGTAGAAGTATTATGCACTCTTGTTTGGGAAATTGTTTGCCTGGCCCTTTGTGTCACAAGGTCCTATCACCAAAGTCCATTTGTGTGCTAGGTAAATATTTGCTGGACATTCAAAAGCAGAAATCTAGATGATTCTGTCCCATTTCAGCTCCTTACGATGTTTTTTTGTTTTGTTTTAATTTTGCTACTTCTGCGTTCAGTAGCACCAGGAAGACTTTCCTAATTACTCTCTTCAGCTTTCCTTCCTCGTAGGAGCGGGGCATCTGAGGCTGACCAGAGCAGACCAGACGCTGACCAGAGTTTCTGGTGGTGTCGTTACTAGCATGGGCGTCTTCTTACTCTGTAGATACTCATTACTTTTCTTTTTATTATACAGAGCTACAGCAAGATTCTGTTATTATCTGAATTCAGGCTATTGCCAACTAAATCTTGTCCCTGCAAAATAATAGGTGAATCGAACAAAAACCCTGCTCCCCTACACCAGCAATACAAAGGTAGTGCGATGTTGTTGTCATTCTGTACATTCTGGTACAGGGAGCCATTCTGTCTTGCCATGGTGTTGCATGGGCCCTTGGAGTAGGGCCTTTTGCTCTGTCTCTCAGAGATCCGGGGAAGGAAGCTTCGTGCTTGAGTGAGTGACTGGAACCAGAATGCCTAGGTTATCTCCTGGCTCTGTGTAACTCTGGGCAGTAGGACTGTATGACTTCATTTGTACCATAGATAAGATGGGACTGTTGGTGACATCTACTTCATAGATTGTTGTCAGGAATAATGATGTACCATATGTAAAGCGTTTAAAATAGGATCTGGTACATAATAAAAGCTCAATACATGCTAGCTATGGTTGCCTTCCCTATTCCCTAACCCCCACACCCCCCTCCAGTCGGAAGTGATGGGTTTTTCCTCTCTCTGACACTCTGTAGCATCTGAGAAAGGATTCTTTATTAAGAAACCTCCTGCAACCAACCTCTTCTTTTCCCTCTAAAAAGTTGTGGGAGAGAGTAAAGAAGTGGAGTGGGGCTCAGTATATCCAAAGGAACCACTAGCACCTAAGAGAAATGAAAACCAGCCTCAAAACTGGCCCCCTTTGAGCTGTTAGCAGCACCACACGGGCTGGGAGTGGATCAGCCAGCATTCCTTGCTCCTCGGGAGCTTTCTCTTTTACCTTAGTGTGTTAGCACTCAGTTCTGTAGAGCAGTGGGTTTTTTACTCTCAGAGTTGTAACTCCCTTTATTGCCTTCATAGGTAGTCAGCCCGCTTCTCTACCCCTCCATGGGCTGTTTCTGGGAATCATACAATAAAAATGAGTTATAGTTATCTATAGGAAAAATACAAGTGTAAATTACTTCTGTAACTTAGACCTCAGTATCAAACACATTCTAGATCGGGCCAATGTGAAATTAGAAAAGCAAAGATGTATCAAGTGAGACATCTTTAAGCCCTTAAGGTTGCTAGAAGTCATATGATTTTAAGGTGGCAGAGGATTTCCAATGATCTAGTCTGACGCTCGTTTTACGGATAGTAGGAGAGGCCTAGAGATGCTGTATGCACCCTCACCCTGCCCTCTGCGTGGTCACCATTATTTCCACAGTGCTAAGCCCAGTGGTCTGTGGGGTTCTGTGCCTTTTTGACCTACCAGCAGCATTTGATCGGGTGGATCCCACCCTGCTCCTTGAAATACTTCACCTATTTGACTCCAGGACACCACTTTCCCTGATCTTCCTCCTGCCTCACCGGCTGCTCCTTCTCTGTGTGTCCCTGCTGTCTCCTCATCTCCCTGACCTCTAAAATTGAAGTTCCCTGGGCTCAGGCCGTGGCCCTCTCTTCTGCCTTTATACTCATGCTTGGACTCCTGGTGATCTCATCTGGGCTCCAGGGCTTTAAACCATTTCTAGGCTGAAGACTCCCAAATTTATATGTCCAGCCCCGACTTCTCCCTTGAGCTCCAGGCTCATAAATTCAGCTGCTTACCTGACATCTTTACTTGAATGGCTAATAGACATCTGAAATATAACATAAACAGAGTCATACTCCTGAACTAACTCCTAAAATCCCCCTCCCCCTGTGGTCTTCCATACTTTGGCAAATAGCAACTCCATCGTTTGGCTCAAGCCAAAAACCTGGGCACCCTCTACTCTGTCAGTAAGCCCTGTTACTTCTTCCTTAAGGATATTTCAAGAACATGATCTTTTTTCACGGCCTCAGCTGCTCCTACCCCTGTTCAGCACCTGCCCCCTATCTCCTGCTTGGACCCTTGCTCCCACAGTGTCTTTTCTCAACCCTGCAGCCAAGCTGATCCTTTTGCTGCTTGTAACACTCTTAGCCTCCATCTTTTCATCTACAGTGATTTCCCATCCCACCCCAATTAAAAGTCATACTGTTTACAGGAGCCTACAAAACCCCACATTATCTGGTACCACGTTACCACATAAACTTTCTTTTTTACTACTTTTGCCCGATTTCCTCCGCTCCAGCCACAATGACCTCCTTGATGCTCCTTCAACATAACAAGACATACTTTTGCCTTTGAATTTGCAGTCCCCTCAACTGGAAGCTTTTCCCCCCAGATATCAGTGTGACTCATTGCTTAACCTCCTTTACATCTTCAGGTGGATGTCATTTTCTCAGTAATACCTTTCCCAACTACCCTACTTTGAAAATTGCCAAATGCCTATTACTGTTTTATTTTTCTCCAAGGCATTGATCACCACATACCCATAGGTATTTTGCTAATTTATTTCATCTTATTTAATTTGTTTACTATCTGTCTCTTCCCCACTAAAAGCCCTCCTAGATCCCCCAGGATCTAGAGCTGTACATGACACATAGTAGGTGCTCAATAAACATACTTGAAAGATGAAAAGAACGAACTCGTGCTCTTCCTTGGTAGTTTTCAGAGAAACCTGTTCATTTAATTGAGGCCTGAATGACCAAAAATTTATTACCTGTTGTTTGTATTTAAAAACACGGCCTTATTGGTAGTACATGGGCGATGTTTGAGTAGTTCTATTTACTTATTCCCTCTGAACTTGTGTCCTAACCATCACTCCTATAGCCTTGCCAGAAGAATTGGAGTTACCCACTTGCCGTCTTAGTCTTGAAAGACTGTTAACTCCTAGTCTGTATCTCACATAGTGATTCTCATCTCCCCACTTTGCCAGTTTATCTGCTACCCAAGCTTATATTGAAAGTCCAGGGTGTGTGAAAGCAATCTTTGATGTCTCACATGGAGCAATAAGACAATAGTAGCACTGCAAAGCCAGTCTCTGCTCCAGATTATTCAGAACTTCAAAGTCTGTGCTCTCCATGGAGGTGAAAGTGTCCTCCTGCTCTGTCCCCAGAGATTACGGGGCTTTGGAGCTCATGGGTTTTGTTTTGATTAGAATTCCAGCTCTGACACCCAGCTCTGTGACCTTGAAAAGATTTCTTAAAATCTGAGACTGGGTCTGAAATGTCACCCTACAGCACAGGTTGCTTCCCTTTGCCTTTTCTACTCCCTTGTCCCTTCTCTCTCCCTGTCCTCTACCCAGAGAAGAGATTGATTGCTGGGTTTTCAAACCTTAACTCCAGAGATTTCCATGTGGACATTGACCCATGCTTTAAAATTATATTCTGAGATAATCCTGCACATTTCAGTATGATCTTTACCCCTTAATTGTTATTAATGAAGCCACCTTCACTACATGACTGTGTACTGAGAGAGCCTCGAATCTGCACCTTACAAGCATTGCAAAGTAAGACAGATATGTCTTGGATATAAGATTAAAGATGACTACATCAGAAAACATGTGGAAAGGGTATTACCGCTCTCACAGTCCCTCTCCAGATGCCATTCTTTTTCAGAGAAATAACAAGAATCCCAGAAAAAGACATATATCATTTTCACACTTCTTCTTTTCAGTGACTAGAAGTAAAAATTAATAATAATGGGAAAAGAGCGTGAATCTAAATGAGGTATTTATATCTTCCTCTATCTCTTTGTCCTCAAGCTGTTGCAAGCTGAGCTGGCAAACCTCAGAGCCATGGGGCTAGGGGCAAGATACTGAATAGACCTTCTTCCCTCTTATAAGGAGTTCCTAGTTGCTGTCACCCTTCCATGTCGACCCTTGGAGAGGAGCACGCGCCCAGGGGTGTTTTGTCATTAATGTCCCTGTTCTCCCTCCATCTTTGTGTCACGTTGACCGCTCAGTCCGAAAACACAGCTCATCATAGTTGACTCTCCATTTACGTATTCATACTCCTTAAGCCCTGGATTTACTATAATTTGTATTAATTAATACATCAGTGTGGTATACATTATTCTCGATCCAGCTTTTCATGATACCATGTTTGATTCTGCGTCTTTAGGAGGATAGGAGAAACTGGCTTGCTGTAGGTATCACGGAAAGCCGGAGGGAAAGCTAGTCGCTCAAAGAGGGGGCATCCATACATATTCCCGTGATACAACTATCATCATAATACTTGTAATTTATAGCACTTCCTGTTTACAGATACTGCGAGGCCTCCACCGTGTGACTTGAATAATCCCAACAGCGGACTCAAACAGAGATTCTGATTCTTGCTGAGGGAAAAGCACAGAGCTAGAGAGTGAGGCATCCAAACCTGTCCTGCTCCCTTTTTTTAAATGAAACCTTCATGAATGAGAATGCTGATGTTAACATACATCTATCCAGATTAGAATTGGGGTGGCTGGTGCTTCATTAGTTTCATTTATAGAAGATTCTGTAGCCTTTCCTTGAGTGCCAGACAATAAAGTATGGGGGTGGGTGTGAGTGGGAGATTTGAATTTAAGAGAGAAATTAGAAAATTAGAATGTGTCTTTTTGGATATCCCTCTCGTCTATTAGTTGTGGGCAGGAATCTGTAACTCTTAGTCTGATTTTTTTTTTTTTACCTTTAAGAAAATGGTGCTTTCTATTTATCTGCTTATTAGTACAAAGCAGAGATTTTGTATAATATTCAGGTTCAAGATACTTAAGAGATTTATGACATTTAGTAATTTTGCTCCAAATTGTTAACTTTATATTCAGAGTGTTAATATCGAACATTCCCTTAGATCTGTGGTTATACCAGAATATTCTCATACCTTAATGTATTATTAGAAAGAGAGAGAGCTATGGGGTACTTCTGTTCTACAGTTTGGATGTTTTGTTTTTTAGTATGTTCTAGATTATTTGTTTTTTAAGCAAATTTTTAATTATTGTTTCTCTAGGGTCAAATGTAATAGTTTTCTGTTCTCATGCTTGTGAAAGTCTGGGTGGAAAACACAATGTGAAATAGTAGCATTTCTCCAGGCTAACAGTGAACCAAAGGAATATAAATCCTTAACTGTGGTAAAACAAGTCAAACCTGTAGTAAGCATTGTGTATGTTCTAGAACTTTGGGGATGAGGTAGAAACAACAGCATATTTTTCTATTCTCTAAAAGTTTTGGCATGGAGAGATACAGATAATCTCTCTAATACCCTTATCTATGTGTCTATGTAGATGTACTTATTTGTAGATGTTAAGTAAACATTCTATACATATCTACATGTAGACCTCTACTGTATGTATTTCTATATACACATACACACATGAAACAACTGAAAGGAAATTTAATGTGTGATCACAGGCTTTTTGAATGCGGACCAGTACTAGAGAGAGAGCAAAAGAGAAAAGTCACTGAATAAATATTGGTCGAGTGCCAGGTACTCACTGTTGTATTCACTGAGGATAGAACAGAGAGCCCAACAGACATGGTCCCTCTTGTTGAGAGGCTTATATTTTATGTTGGAAGAAAGAAATACATGTGACAGTTGCAGATGTGATGAATGCTAGAAGAAAATAAAACATGGTTTAGGGATTGGGAGGGTTCAAATGGCACGATCAGAGAAGATAAGATCTGACCTGCAGCTTAAATGGCAGGAAGGAATCAAGTAAGTTAAAACCTCAGGGGGATGCATTCCAGGCAGGAGGACTCTGGCAAAGCTGCGAGGACGGGACAAGCTCTGTGTCTAAGAGAACCAGGAGGAAGGCCCATGTGGCCAGAGGGATGGTAGTAGTGTGTGAAGCTAGAGCTGTGGCTAGAATCCTAATCAGGCAGGGCCCTGTAGGCTCTATCAGGGAGTTTGAGTTTCATTCCAAGTGAGATGGGATGCCATTTTAAGCAACTGTTAAAAAAACTTTTAAAAGAAGTTTTACTCTTGTTGCAATGGTGATATAGGCAGAGAAAAATACAAGCAGAGGGACCAGTAAGAAGTTAAAATGGCCCCGAGAAGAAGTGATGGGACCTGGGCCTTCGGTGTTAACTGGTGGGAAAAGAGAGCTATGATCAGATTCAGGGTATTTCCAGAATTTGCCATTGGGGTAAATAGAGTCTGGGGAGGAGAAAAATTTTTGGTTTAAGCAAGTAGATGCAGGATGGTGAGGAGGACCATGGGAAGAGCAGGTATAAGGGACAGAAATCAAGACTTTTGTTCTGGTCCTGTTAATCTTCACATACACATGCTTCTGACATGTACTGGCTGTGGATAGTGAGCAAATTGTTCCAGCGCCCTATTCTTTAAAAAGGGGGGTTAGTAATTGTATGTACCCTATATGGCTGATGTGAAAATTAAATGAATTAATATCCCTGAAACACTTAAAACAGCATTGGACACCCCTAAGTTCTCAGTAAATGTTAACTGTTGCTGCTGCTACTGTTGTTCATATTATTATGATCGAAATGGAATATATTCAAGGGAGATGTTCATTAGGCAATAGGATATGTAAGTCTGGAGCTCAGGATGGAAGTAAGGACTGGAGATGAACTTTGATAGTTATCAGTACATAGGTAGATATTTAAAACCACAAGAGTAGATGAGATTGTCTGTGGGTGAGGACTGGGGAATGGGGGGCCGCCAGCATTTAGAGGTCAGGAGAGGTGGCAGAGTCAGCAAAGAACTAAGAAGATGCTGTCAGGAGACATGAGAGAAACCCAAAGGGAATGGATGGCACCATGGAAGCAAAGTAGAGGAAGCTTTAAAAGGCAAAAGTTGACTGTATCAAATGATGCTAAAAATAAAGTAAGAGTTAAAAAGGAGGACATACTTGATCCTTAGATTTGTCAAAGGGTAAACTGATGGCAACCTTGACAAGAGCCATTTCAGTGGAGTGGTGGGAATTTAATCTCTACTGGAGGGGCTGGAGACACTGGGGAGGTCAGAAATGGGGCAGGAAAAAAACCTTGAAGTATTCACAATGAGTTGAGGATCTGGACAGATGCTATAGGAAACAAAAATTGTGTTTGTTTATTTTTTTAAAGATTTTATTTATGACAGAGATAGCGAGAGAGAGGGAACACAGCACAGGGGAGCTAGAGATGGAGAAGCAGGGAGCCCGATATGGGGCTCGATCCCAGGATGCTGGGATCTTGAACTGAGCTGAAGGCAGGCGCTTAATGACTGAGCCACCCAGGTGCCCCCAAAAATTGGTTTAAAAAAAAATTCAAAGCTACATTCTGAATAATAGGAAATAATAAAGAAGGGATAGTCCTCATCTAACAAAGGTGATCTGTTAACATGTATTACCCCTGATAAAACAGGAGTATTAAACTCGTTAGTTACTTCCATTTTCTTCAGTAGAGAGTTTGGCCTTCAAAAAGGAAAGGGTAAAGAAGAAATTGAAGCCCAGTGTGGGTAGGAGAGTCAAAGGAAGAGTAAAGGAGTATTTGCAGCTTTGGATTGTTCTAGTCTTTAGACTGTGCTAAATTACATTCCAGGAGACTCCAAGAACTTCAGATCTGATTTTGGATTTTTCATTCACCACGATTTCTAGACAGGAGACTAATAGGACAGGCAATTTTTCCCCCCCAAAAAGAGAGATTCTATATACAAATAGCAATAGGCCTGATTTTTATAAATCCTTGGTAAAATTTTAGAACTAATGATTAGCCTGATGATTCATAAGCTTTTAAGGAAAAAATGCTTAGTTCTAGTAATCAATTTGAGTTGTCTAAAAAGAAGTCATTCCCAAATAAATGGACTTTTCTTTCAGAATTTTATTGGAAAACCAGGGCAATGCTATAGACACAGTGTATCTTGATTTTAGCAAAGTGTTTGATGTGGTTTCTCATGACATTTTAAAAAATAAGGACAAGTTAACATTTAAATATCTTTATGTGCAAGGCACTTGGTAGAATGGTGAAGTTATATAGAATGTTAGTTCTTAAATCTGTCACCCCCGTAGTGGAGTATCACAAGAGTCCGTTCCTGGCTCTGTCTTAACCAGTGGTCTTCAGAAATCTAGATGAAAATATAATGGGCACATGGAGAGAACTAAGGCAGTAGATGACATAGCCAAATGAATAAATCATCTCAATGACTGGAGAAGCTGTGTTATTTAACAGTCATCCAGGAGCCATTCATTAGTTCATTTATTGATATTTATTGAGATCTTTGTATCAAATACCATTCTTGGTGTTGGCAATATGGGGGAAAACAAAGAGCAATGAGTCATGGTCCCTGCCTTCAAGGGCCATATAGTATGCTAAAAGAATGCATTAATAGAGCAATTTTCAACCTAGAGGAGGGTACAAAGGTCTTTTAGGGCGTAAGGAGGGGAGTGGTCAGTTCAGCTGGGTGGTGCCCCGTGCTGAGATGCTTTTTCTTGAGGTGCCCAACCTCTGCCCAAGAGTCACCACTTCAGGCTCCCTGAACCTTTTGCAAAAATCCTCTGTGCAGTACCTCTTGATGTTTAAATGTCAGGGATGTATCTCATTAATCTTTGCTGGTCCCATCTCCTGTTCCCCACCCTCACTCCCACCAGCCTGACAAAGCAACCCTCCCAAAACCTGTAACCTTGAGAGTAGCTGGTCTTTGTTCCCCATACCTTTGAAAGGACCTACTTACCTCTTTTTATGCAAATACAGAAAAGTACCTTCACTTATGCAAATGTTGAACATTAACACTTCCTAGTGCCCAGGAGCAATGTTCCCTCAAACATTACACTGTTCTGGAGTAACAAACTATGAAGGTTAAGTGTACAGGAACAGTTTAATCTTGTAATCAAATAAAACTTACTCTAGTTAACGCAAAACACGTAATAATGTACCTTATCGTTATTGTGCTGCATTGTAATTAGTCAAGTAGAGAGTGGTTGACCTAGGAGAATACGATTAGCATTTCTTTTATACATGAAAGTAGATTTATGTGCTGTTTTCTCTTCCTTTTGTTAGTTCTCCGTTACCTATAATTATCTTTGCTGATGACAGTTTTTCTTGAGAGCAGTATAATCTAATCATTTTTGTGAACTCATAAACACATACACAAATACACTGACCCACGGGTTAGAAAAATAAAACTCTAGTCCTTCTAGCTGCTGGGATTCCCTCTTCTCCCTTCTGGGGAGGTGTCTTTTCTGCACTTGGTTAACTCATGCAGTAATGGCTGCTCTTCCTCCCCTCGTTGGCTTTTCTCGACTCCAGCTGTACACTGGACTCATTCGGGGAGTTCTTATAAAACCACGATGCGTAGATACCCCCCTCTCCGAAGTTTGACACAGTTGGTCTGGGGTAGGTCCACCATCAGTATTTTTTTTAAGCACGTCAGGTAATTTTAATATGCAACTAGGGCTGAGCATTCATTAATTACACTGAAAAGGATGGAGGAACAGTGGTTTCTTGGGGTGTCCCAGGAGGGTCAGTGAAGCATCATGGTGCTACTGCAGACAGCAGAGAGGACATGCCAGGCTGGATTGTAAGGCGCAGAGCATAGAGAGACTTCACTTGGGAATCTGAGGAGACCAGGAATTGAAGCTTCATTTCAGGGACTTAAGGGAGTGTGGAAGGCTGAATGGTTCTGCCTCCTAGGCCACACATTGTACCACATCAGACATTCTTCACTATTTCTTGGAACCCCTAGGAAAAGGCTGGTAGCAGCTCTAGACAGCTCCACGTCTCCTCTTGGAGGTCCATCCTAATCCTCCTTTTTATAAAGACCCTAATATGACTGGGTTTGCCATTAAATACAGTGTGATTGCAAGGGGCCTCCTGGAACTCCCTCTCCCATTCCCTGCCTTGGATATAACTTTCAGTTAGAATCTCAGAGCTTGAAGAATGATAAGTCATCCTTCTCATTTTTAGATGAGACATTGAAACCTATAGAAATTACATTTACTGCCTAATGTCACACTAATGTTATAAGTATTAAAACTAAAATGAAAACCCAGTTCTCTTGGCCACAAGTTCATTGCCTTTTCTGTACATCATACTGTCCTCTAGTATATTCTCCTGAATATTTCCAGTAGAGAATGTCTCTATATTTTGAAGATAGATTAACTTTTGGAAACTTTTGTAACTCATTCAGATTTAAGCCTAGTAGGATGGGAAATTTACCTAATATTTGTGGTCCATAATTGACAGAAAATTTACAATGAACTGGAGCATTATCATTGAGCCAATTGTTGGATAATATTACTTTTTTCTGTATCACAGAGAATTTCTCAACTGCTTCAGAATTTCTTCCTTATAAACTGAATGGACAGTATGACCTTGTGGGATGAATTTTGAATGTACAATGCCATCTGCCTGCTGATGCCTGAAGTTCCTTTAAAGGAGAAAAAGATTTTCATTCCACAATTAGAAGTAAAAGCCTTAAGATGCAAATGCCTTGGAGACATAACCCATTGAAACTCATTCAGTCATTCACAAATCAATCAGTAATGTATAAAAATAATACTAATGGCCGTCACTTATTTAGTTCCTCTCAGGTACCTAGCTCCTGGATGCTTTGCATACTCATCTCCAATAAGTCATACAAAAAAATTGAATGTCAGTATTATTTCCATTTTACAAATAAGGAAGCCCAAATTTCTGAACATTCAATTAACTTGTCCAAGTTTCTGCAATCAGTAAGTGAAAGTGCTGAACATGGCATGGCCCCTGTTCTGAACTAGTTAAAAATATAATCATTTATTCATCTTGGATGAATAGCCAACAGGTCTGGTTTAAGTTTTTGAGATTCCAAAAACATTCCTTTAACCCATTCTGTTATCTGATTTATCATTCTTTTGATTATATGATTTAACTACAGAATCCCAGTACTAACTTTTATCCTTTGACCGATGGATTTCCAGTTTGTTAACCACTTTGACTTTAATTGCCCAAATAAAAAATAAGGAGTTTATTTATAATGACCTATTTGGCATTGGTGCATGTGTCCTCTGGTCCTCTTACGATAATTTATTAAGGAGTTAATGGATTTTGATAAAAATCACTTAAACTCTTAAAGGATATCAGGCATACTTAAGCCTGGAAAATGCTGGGTAAAATAATTAAATGGGCAAGTCATGACGTCTGAGAAATGGGGTTTTCAAATGAGGATATTTTCAATTATCATCTTGAGTAAATTTTATTTTTCAAAGATCTAGTCTTCCAATATTAAATCCCTGTTCAATAGGGGAGAGTACCACATCCTTATTTCGTTTAGAACATTGGTTCTTATCTCTATGAGGCCTACTTTCCCTTTTTTACAAAAAAATATGTAATGGCCCTTACCATCCTGGAATAAAATTTTAGAAAATGTAGCCTACCCACAAAAGTAAATGTTTTAAAAACTCAACATAACCCCAACTGTGTGTTTTTTTTAGTGGAATTTAACGACTGATTCTAAAATGTATAAAGATATATAAAGGGTCAAAAATAAGCACATCACCTATGAAGGAGAAGAACAGGGTGGGAAGACTAGCTTTACCACCTACCTATCAAGACTTACCAAGAGGGGCCGCATGTGGGGCTCCTGAGGGACTGGTAGGGGTTTATTCTACAACTGTTTGCTAAGTTGTACTGTTATACTTTGTCCATTTTTCTATGTGTTGGTTATATCACAATGAAAAGGAGATTGGAATAAATCAGTATTATGCTCCATCTGTGGCATAAAGAAGAAATGAAAGAAAGGGATTCTCCCGGAAGGTAAAAGTGCTCCCACAGATTTCCAGAATGCCTCCTGGAGTGACACCACCCCCACGGAAAACCTCTGATTGAGAAAATTAACTTGATAGGGTGGTTTTACAATTGTATTTGATGGCACTGGTTTTTTTATTTAACCAGCTGAAGAATTGTCTCTTAATTAGTTATTCTAAGTCTTACCTCATGCTGCATTCTGATCCTTAGTGGAAACTGAGAGCAAGTGATCATTATTTCTGGAGGCAGACGTGTATTTTGGGTCAAGCTTTCTGTATTTGAATATTTGTGGTCGCTATTTCCATTCCTTTCTCCTTTGTTTTCTTTTGCTTTATTAATGTACCCTGTACTTGTCATTATGAACTTATTATTTATTCCACTGACAATTTAGCTTTAGTCAAAACTTCTTGTGTCTGGCTAATGACTCTATTTGGTGTCATCTTGAAATTCAGTGGAATCTATTTCTCATGCATTTTTCTGGTCATGGTTGCAAATGTTAAACATACGGCATTCTTAAAGCTGGCCATGTTACCATGAACCACTTAAATCCTTTGCTCCATGTGCCTTATCTTGAGGCTGACATATAGAAGCAGAACATCTCTGAACTGTCCCATCTATAAGGCAGCCTAGGACATGTATAAATACAAAGGAAATTGTTAAAAGATAAGAACAAATTTTTAAACCAGAACATGTTCAGAAACAAAGAAAAGAATCTTGTCAACTAAATAATCTTGCCCTCTAAAACTATAAATGTTTTCTAAAACTCTTCTATTATTAAATACGCTTTAAGACATCATAAAAGGGAATAAGAATCTTGAAAATTTCATCCAGTCCTGTCAATGTAACATTTTCACTCTTTTCCCATATTCAACAGTTAAAAGATCTTTGTAAAAAATTTTGTGCTTTTCTAACATTATCTTTTAAACATTTTGCATGTAGCCATCACAGGTACCAATTTTAATGGTTGTGTGGGATTTTATCTTTTTGATAAAACCCCACCGTAGGCATCTTGGTGATCAGAAGCAATCACAAAGGTCCCCCCCTCACCCAAACCAGGGATTTTACTGAAGCACAAGTTTGGGTCACTGCTGGTGTTGTCTCACAGGTGGCAGATGAGTTTCTCATGTAGTGGTGAGCAGAGTCCCCTGCCCGGCAGAGTGTTCTGGTACCTCTGTGTTGTTTTCTCCTGGTCCTTGTGTGCGCGCTAACTCTTATAGAGTGATTAAAGAAGAATACCCTCGCAGCCTCATATAAGTTCTTAGATACTGACACCATAGTAACGATTCAGAATAGTGTTGATTTAATGTTACAACCTATTGTCTTATAAAAAGTTCTAGTCATCTATTCATAGAATAATTAAAAGCTTAAAAGGGTTAAAAATTTTTTTTTTTCAGTTTTACTTATTTGTCAGGGAAGAGAGATGCTGTCAGGAGTTTTGCAGAATTGGTAGATTAAGAAGGACCTTAGGCTAAGTCAGTTTTGACTATTTCAGGTCTAGTGCAATTTATTTCTATTCCATTGTTGGACATCTAGTTTGTAGAGCCAGAAGGATCGTTTTGAGCACCATAGAAAGTGCTCAGTACTTCTAAACCAGCCTTTTAGAGTCTTCCAAAATGAGCATTTTCTCTTTTTTCTGGACTAGATCAGACTCTGACTCTCTTAATTACCATGAATTTGAAATTTCAGGTGAGGAAAAAAAGGACTGATTAGAGAGTCTCATCAATATCATGTCCAAGCATTTCTAAAGTACAACAGTACTTCTTTTTGGTTAACAGCTTTATTGAGATATAATTCACATACCATTCAATTCACCATTTAAAGTGAACAATTCCAAAAAAAAAAAAAAAAGAATAAAGTGAACAATTCTGTGTTTTGTTTTGTTTTTAAGATTTATTTATTTATTTATTTGACAGACAGAGATCACAAGTAGGCAGAGAGGCAGTCGGGTGGGGTGGGGGGAAGCAGGCTCCCTGCGGAGTAGAGAACCCAATGCAGGGCTCCATCCATCCCAGGACCCTGAGATCATGACCTGAGCCAAAGGCAGAGGCTTTAACCCACTGAGCCTCCCAGGCGCCCCAAGAATTCTGTGTTTTAAGTATATTTACAGAGCTGTGCAACTATCACCACAATTCAGTTTTAATAACGTTTTCATTGCCCTCAGAAGGAACTCCATGCCCTGTAGATGTCATTCTCCCTTTTCCCCCTCCCACCCCCACCTCACCCCAGCCTCAGGCAATCACTAATCTTTCTGTCCCTGTAGATTTGCTACTCTGAATAGTTCATGTAAATGGAATCATAAAATATGTGGTATTTTGTGACTGACTTTTTTCGCCTAGCCTGAAGTGTTCAAGGTTCATCCATGTTGTAGCATGATGCGTGTACTGATAAGTACTTTATATGTTCTTATGACCAAAAGATACTCCATTGTATAGCTGTGCCCATTTTGTTTAGGCATTCATCATTGGAAAGTAGAATTCTTTAAGAACTTGAAATCCCCGATCCTAGAACTAATGGGGCTTACTTGGTATAGGAATGGATAAGGGAAGTTTGCCCATAACCAACCTCCAAAAAAAAAAAAAAAGAATAATCAGCAAATGAAGAGGATGTCCTGACCCTTTTCTGTAGATCTTCTTGGGAGTAGAAATTGTAAGCAAAAATTAAATCTACTCCTAAGGTCCATAACCAGAATTCCGCTATGGGCCATCAGGATGGTGGGAGGGAGAGGAGAGAAATCGGGGCTCTAACACATTGGAACTCAGCCAGGTATTAAGTAAAGGGATAGGATTGCCTCCTAAGAAGATTATGAAACATATACTAAGGGTAAACTAGCAGTATTCCCAAATGTAAACAGCATGCTTGAAATTCATCTCACTAATTTTCCTCAAGTTACACATAGCTATTTTATAAGAATGAGTTTAGTGATCCTTGGCCCACCTTGCTTAAGAACAGTACTTACTTACCATGTTCATATCCTCTAGTCCACATATTCTCATCAAGAGAGGATATTGCCCACAGAAGTGAAAATTGGTTCTCAGGGTCAAAAAGATCTCATTCCTTTATGTATAAAGCACAGATATATATATATATATATATATATATATATATATATATATATATAGACACATACGCACACATACATATACATACACACATACAGAGTACATAAATAAATAGATAGTTATGCTACTAAAATTTCATTGGGAGTGAGAGTAATTAGAAAAAAAATCTAAAAAAGCTCCTTAGG
This sequence comes from Meles meles, assembly GCF_922984935.1. NCBI lineage: Eukaryota > Metazoa > Chordata > Mammalia > Carnivora > Mustelidae > Meles > Meles meles. The sequence goes on along the minus strand of NC_060070.1, from coordinate 87,120,563 downwards.
AAGGATGGTGATGAAATATATCATTAGAAATACTGCCAAAAGGAAGAAAATCATTATTCTAGAGGCACCTGGGAAATTTCAGGCTCCATTTGGGGATTTTCCTGAGATTTTCATGTAGCAGCCATGAAACTTGAGCTCACTTACTGCACTCATAAACACATACTCTCTTTTCCTTCTACCTCACTCTGCCCCCACCCCCTGCCTCATTTTATGGGTGGGATAGGAGATGTTGGGAGTGGTAGAGCTGGAGAGGGGGAAAGGACCAGAATACACTTGGGTAGATCAGTCAAGACCGATCTGTAAATGGACAGTCTTATATACAATTAGGCCAATTTCTACATCTGGACCATAACACATTTACATGATAGTTGTGCAACCCTAAACATATTTCTCACTATACTTAGAGTCAGAAAGAGTGATTTTTGATAATTTATTTCCCTTGGAAGACTCATCTCATACCAACACGTTTGTTTCATCAGGATCCTTTATATTTTTCCCTTAAAATTTCAATGCAGTTAAATCTGACTCTTTATGGGCCATAAGCAAAGACATAAATGATAATAGAAAAAAAATTCTTCAATTATAACAGGCAAGAGTTCTAGGGTACATTGATCAGCTGCTTTCTTTTCCCATGGTAGAAAGCTAATAAATGACTTCTAAAAGGTTTTCCATGTTTTTTTCCACCTTCCCTTTGGGAAAAAAGTAAGCTATGATGCTCGGTTACCAAAAACAAATGTTACTAATACTGTGGGAGAATGGAAAAGTCATTTTATTAAGTCACTAATATTCATATACTTATTTGTTTATTCAGCTAATCTTTTAATACTGCTTATTTGTCAATAGTTTATTAGGTACTGACACAGAGGTGAAGACAAAGTCTCACCCTCAAGGAGGTTACAGTCTAGTTAGAGGAAATGGATGGAAAGCAGTCAACCTTTACATCTCAGCGAGAGACATGCTACCATAGAGATTGTCCCAGGCGGTGTAAGAGTTTATGGGACATCTAACTCAGGCAGGTGGGACTAACTCAAGCTCTACCTTCTAGGAGCTGCCCTTACAGATAGATAAGGTGCCTGAGCAGAATCTGGGTGTCACAGACAGAGCCACAGGGGATGAGAGAACATAGCTCCCAAGTCTGGGGCAGAGGAGTTGTGTTGTGCCCTTTCTGGAAGTATTGTTTAATAGTACTTTAGAGATGCTGAGGGCTGCAGAGGAAGAGGTTTGAGCTAGCCCTCTGGTGATTGGGTCCCAGATTGCAGAGCCTTTCCAATAGTAGTTAAAGGGGTGGGCCCTTCGCAGATGGCAATTCAACATCTCTTTGTGCCACTCAAGAACATCCCTGGGGCCTTTCACCCGTCCCCACTCTCCCCACATCCTAGTGTTCTCTTCCAACCTCAAACAGTGCTGGGTACTTTGGAGTTCTGTTACGTGTCATTTTCCTCCATGTTTTTATGGTTCTAGCAATGTTTAGCCCTCACCAGTGTTTTAATGCTATAATGCATATTGCCAGTCTCTGTTCTGACAGGGCTTCATAGGCTCTGCTGGGATATTTGAACTTGGTCCTGAAGTCATTGAAGAACTATTTGAAGAAATATGATCAAGAAAGGGATGCTTATTTTTTTTGAGAACTCCTTTAGCAGGCAGCAAGTATCACTGGATTAGAATGAATTGGGGTAAGGGTACCAAACTAAAAAAAGAAAAGCAGTGGGAAATTATGATTATAATCTGACAAAATTGGATGAGATTGTGGTAATGGAGATGAAGAAGAGGAATTGGATCTGAAGGGAATTTAGATGATAATAGTACTTAGAGAATAATTGACTGGAAATAGAGGGTAACTCTCCAGCTTCTGCCTTGGGTGCTGGATTAGTGTCCTGTTGTTGCTACAACAAAATACCACAAACTTAGTGTCGCAAAAATAGCACAGATTTATTGTCTTACAGTTCTGGAAGTCAGAACTGAAATGGATCTCACTGGGATAAAATGATGGTGTTACCAGTGCTGTTTCCTTCTGGAGCCTCTAGGGAAGAAGCCTTGTGTGTGTGTTTCCAGATTCTTAAGACTGCCCTGCCCACCCATATTCCTTGATTCATGGTCTCCTTCCATCTTCAAAGCCGGAAACAGCTGATTGATTCTCATATCACATCCCTCTGACTTTGCATCTCCGCCTTTCTCTTCCACATTTAAAGACCTTGCTGATTATATTTGTCCCACCCAGATAATGCAGAGTAATATCCCCATCTCGAGGTTAATTGATTAGTGACCTTAATTCCTCTTTGCCAGTAGACTGTTTTGGGGATTAGGACATGGACATCTTTGGGAAGAGGGCTACCTACCTCTTGTGCCTACCATAAATGCTTTTGTAGGTAGTGGTGCCATTGCTGTGTTGGAAAAGGAAAAAGTTTGTGTTGTGGGACCACTGAGTTGAAGATTTCTCTCTTAGATATTTGGGGCTAAAGTCCCCCCTGGAGCCTTCCAGGGGAAATATCCAGTAGGCAGTTGTACGTGTGGGTCTGGAGCGTAGAAATGATTAATTTGGGTGTGTGGATGAGATTGGATAGGATAGGTATACAGAGTAAAAACAAGAGAAGGTCAGGTGAAACACTGGATAACACTTTGTGTTTAAGGGGCCAAGTAAAGGAAAAGAGCAAGATACTGACAAAGAATGTAGGGAGAGGCAGGAAGACTATAAGGAATGGTGTCCAGAAGAATGCACAGTAGTCAGCAGACTGCCCACTCTCGGCACAGGTGCAGTGGAATGGTGGGGGGCAGGAGAGCAGTGGCAGCACACTGAGGAATGAATGGGAAGAGGGGAAGCAGAGATTGATGGGAAGCGAGGAAGAGAGAAAGGGCAGTAGCTAGAGGGAGGATACAGGTCTGAGAAAAGTTTTGTTGTGTTTTTTGTTTTTTTAAAAATAATAAATGGTTAGGGGAGACTGATGAATTCATGATATCAGGCCCTGTGACTTGCATCCTGTGTTATTCAGAGAATTAGTAAAATGTATTGGTAGAGCCACTATTAGCTACTATTTTTGAGATGCCACAGAGCACAAAAGACAGTTGTAAAAAACTGGAGAATACCTTCTGGATGACCTGGTAATTACAGATGTCTTCCTATCCCAGATAGCAAGGAAGTTATTACAACGTATCATCAAACAATCCACTTAAAATAAGCACCTTGACAAACACTAGGCACTGAATAGCAATGACTATGTTTTTGCAAATGGCAAATTTTGTTAGTTGTTAAGTCTCCTTCAGGGATAGACGGGCCACAAACAAGAAGATAATAAATGTAACACCTGAACTTTGGTGAAACTTTTGGGGAAATTCTTGTATTGTATAATTATTAAATGTGCACAGAGTTGACATAGTAGCTACAAAGACACTACTAGTCGCTTTGTCTGATAAATTTATCCAAGTGCCAGACACCGTGCAGAATATTTGACACACATCAAGTCATTCAGTCTTCACAACAGCCCCCATAAGTAGATACTCTGTTATTCCCATTTCAAGGATGGGGATCTTCTCAAAAGTCACTGGTAAGGCAGTGAGACAGAAGGGCTGCATCAGGCCTCAAAGGAGCTTGGTTCTAATCCAAACTCTGATTTTTAGAAAACAAGTCCCAATATAGGATGGTGCAATACTTCTTTTCTTATTTTTAAAGAATGAGAATCCTAGAATGCTTATACAGGAAAATGACACGTAAAACTAAAGATGCCACACTGTGCACCAATCATATCACACTTGTAGAAAATTATGTCCCTTTCTGATCTCTGTATTTAGACAAGTGATGACTAACTGGCTGGTCTAGAGAAGAGCAACCCAGATGATGAACCGGCTAAATAATAAGCCCTCTGGAAAAAGATCTAAAATAGAGCTTACAAACTGGAGGTATAAACAGTGGCATTTTTGCTTGACCTGAACAGTGTAAAGAAATCTGAATTGGATGTTAGCTCTTAAAAATTGAGGAATTTCCCATAACAAATGCAGATCACTAGCTGCTCTTGAAAAATGGAAAACATTGTCAACACCAGATTCATAATCCCTCTTGATAACACTGAATGTAAGTGTTATATTCTCCAGTGTGGCCTTGCCTTCCACCCCTGCCACCCACAAGGACATTACAGTTTGCCGTTCCTTGTTTAAACCATATGGTCAGAGAGGAGTCTAACTTTGACAAAGAATGCTTTTTTAAAAAAAAGATTTTATTTATTTATTTTCGAGAGAGAGACAGCAAAAGCAAGAAGGGCAGAGGGAAAGGAAGAGAGAATCTCAAGCTGACTCCGTGCTGAGCACAGAGCTCCACACTGGGCTGGATCTCATGACCCTGAGATCATGACCTGACCTGAAGGCAGCCGCCTAAGCAACTGAGCCACCCAGGCACCCTAAAGAATGCTTTTAAAAGAGGGATGTTATTTTCCTCCTTGATGGAGTTGTTACGAAAAGAAAAGAATGAAGGAAGGAGAGGGAAGGGAGGATGAGGAGGAAAGGAAGAAACTTAATTTGAATCAAGGGAAGCAATGATTTCGTAAGGGTTAGGCAGTTGGTGTCAGGACTCCGTGGAACTCCCGTGGGCACCACTTTATATAACCTATAGGAAAGTCAGCCTTTGGTGTCATACACACCCATCTCGTGCAGCTATATTGCAGTAGGCTAGATTGAGAATTTCTAAGGCAGTTTACAAAATTGCCAACCGTAGATTTTTTTATGTAATCCAAATGGCTGCTGGTTCCATAGTACTCTGCCATACAGTAGCAGGATGTCATCCCCTCCTCAAATGTCCCCTTCAGTGCAGATCCTATCTACAGTGTATGAGAGGCCTATTTCACCACAATGCTGCCAACAGAGTATGTTTTTCAAACTTTTGGAAATCTAGTTGATGAGAGATCTACGTTTCTCCTGTCAGGAGGGAAGTTGAGCATAATTTCATGTTTGGGGGATGCTTGGCAATTCTTTCTGGGAACTCTGCTCAGTTCTCTCTTCTTTTCTCTTTTTAAAGATTTATTTATTTTGGAGAGAGAGAGCACAAGAGTACATGCCTGTGAAGGGGGGAGGGGCAAAGGGAGAGGTAGGAAGTGAATCTCCAGCAGACTCCCCGCTGAGGGCAGAGCCTGATAGGGAGTTCCATCTCACTATCCTGAGATCATGACCTGAGCTGAGACCAAGAGTCAGTCACCCAGCCGACTGAGCTACCTAGGTGCCCCTCTCTCCCAGTTTTCTACACAAGTTCTAGTCCTTCTTTAATTTTAGGAGTTCTTTATATATTGGGAATATTAACCTTTGTATGTGATATGAGTTACAGATTTTTTTCTCAATTTGTTCTTTGTACTTTTTGTTTTGTTTATGGAAGTTTTGTGTTTTTTGTTTTTTTACTCGGTGAGATTTTGTTTGTTTTTATATAGTCAAATTCACTAATCTTTCTTTCTGCTTCTGGACTTTGAGTCACTTGGGAAATATTTCTCCACTCCAAGAATGTGGAGGGATTTAACTCCCCCTGCCTTTTTCTTTAAGTACTTAATATTTTTCATTTTTTATATTTAAATCTTACTTATTAGGAATTTATCCTAATGTATCATGCGAAGAATGTTCACCCAAAATGTCAGTCTTTTCCAAACCCTGATCTGAGATGTTAACTCCATTGTATGATATGCATATATCTTCACATACAGTTTGGTTCTGTATCTTGAATTTCTACTCCATTCAACTGACCTGTTTATGCATATGCCAATACCTCATATTTTATTTACATTATGTTATAATATCCGCTCTTCTTTTTCAAAGTTTTTTCCTGGCTGTTCTTGCTTGATTGCTCTTCCAAATTAGCCTTTTAATTAACTTGTCAAATTCCAGGAGTAGGGAGACTGATGATAGTTTTGTGGGATATATAAGTTATAAGTTAAGAATTAAGGAATAAGAATATCCTGTGATTTTGAGCTTTCCTCTCGAAGAACATAAAATGTCTTAACATCTATTCAGGTCTACTTTAACCCCATATTCTTTTTTTCTTCTTTTTTTTTTTTAATATTTTATTTATTTGACAGAGAGAAACCACAAGTAGGCAGAGAGGCAGGCAGAGAGAGAGGAGGAAGCAGGCTCCCTGTGGAGCAGAGAGCCTGATGTGGGGCTCGATCCCAGGACCCTGGGACCATGACCCGAGCCGAAGGCAGAGGCTTTAACCCACTGAGCCACCCAGGCGCCCCTAACCCCATATTCTTACATATACATGTGTCCCCCCTGCTCCCCTCCCGGTTTGGGCCAGGCCACAATTGAAGAGCTTAGTCCGCCAACAGTTAGAATGTAGGTAGGCAGTCTCAAGAGAAAGAGGTGGAGCTGGAAGTGTATGTCGGGGACCACTTTCATTCATCATGTATGATTTCACGAAATGATATTTTAACTGTTGCATATGGTTGCATCTTTAGGTTAGTTACTCAATAACATTTTCTGAAGATCTACCTCATTGAAGACATTTATTTTATAGTCAGTACAGGACCAGGTAATACTTTTCCATCGACAGGAATGTGTTAGAACTGTTTTCAAATCCCGTAAAGCATGGTTTTTCAATTTTGCGAAATTTTTAAAAAGTTAAGTTTTTGAGACTGTTTCATTGACTAAATTTTTTTCTAATTCCGAGATAGAAAGATAGATGTTTTAGTCATTATCAGCTATACAGAAATATTCAAATAAAAACCATCAGTAGTTTTTAAGTCATCAATTTCCTAGAGCAAAGAAAATGACAATGTTTTAAAATAAAAACTCAGTGATGCGCTGTAGCCCAGAAAATGTAATAGTTTAGCTTCAAAACGTAGTAATTATGGGGTTGGGTTCACTATAAGGAGATGACTAGGTGAATTAGTTTGAGTTATGCATTCCTTTAGTTTTATACTCAGAAAATCACACAGACACACACACATGCACACACATTTTAGAGATAGCCTTTTAAAGAAATTCTTAAGGAGAAACTTAAGCCAGAGTCATGAGCATCTGTTTTTCTGTATTTTAGAAATATTTTTATAGTTTAAAAATAAAAATTAAAAAGACAGCTGCCGGCTACTCTCTATCTTATGCATTATCTTTCATTTCAAAACTAATTAATACCTATTAAACCTGTATAGACAGTCTTAGGAAAGGAATGCCATTGTGTTGTAAATTAAATTTGCTTAAGGAATTAAGGTGATTCACTTTGCATTATAGGCCACCAGCTATTTTTCTTATGGACAGTTGTCTAGGTATCTAGTTTTCCTTCGCATCAGTACCTGCAGTAGTACCTAAAGCAATGAATTTCCTATCTTTTTCTCTCTTGATTCTTGCTTTGAGACCTGTGTGTGCTGATAATGGACTGAAGGCAAAATGGAAGAAATGCCTACCTTTTAGCCTTAGCTGCAGAGAAAGAGGGGTACAGACGAAAGTAATTTGGAAGTCCTATTGGCAGTAGTAAGACTTAGGAAATAATAAAAAATGTTGCCTTTTATTTGTATAGACCTCTCTTTTCTTTATGGATACTTGAAAACTATTTTCTTTGGAGTATTTCTAGTTTGTATGTTAAATGATTTTTCAGCAATTTTTCTTATTAAGCTAATATGCAGACATAATGGTCCTTGGACTGTATCTCTTGATGTAGGGCTAAGGTTTGAATGTATTAATCTGGAATTGTTTCAACCCTGGGGGTGCTTGGGTGTCTCATTCAGTTAAGGGGCCAACTCTTGATCTCAGCTCAGGTCTTGGTCTTAGGGTCCTGAGTCCAAGCCCTGCATTGGGCTGGAGCCTACTTTAAAAAAAAATAAATAAAGTTTCAACCCAAGCAGAAGAAAAACATACTTTGGTAGGCTTATCTCCCTATCTGCATTACAAAGCTTTGAATTATTAAATCTTCAATGCATTTAACCTTTGGGCATTGGAATAAGTGAGCAGACAGAATAAGAGATGTGAGAACATCTTTTAAGAAGTTGGAAAATGGATAGGATGTTGTGCTCTGGCTCATACATTATGACCTAAATGAAACAGTGCATGGCAGAGGCAGCCTTTTCAGAGATTCAGAGGTGTCAGTGACCGCAGGTGGCTGCTACTCCTGTCTATAGGGCCACCACAGAGAATCATGTTCACTAACTACTTAGATGCCGTGATTTTAAATCTTGGCCTTCGGGTATGAGTAAGTAAAAAAACTGATTTTTTAGGTTATATATTAACTGTTTCATCCATACTCCTTTTCTGGAGAAAAAAGAAAATCAGCTATCTCCAAAAAGAAAGCAGAAGCAGCTTTCCTTGGATCATACATCTGATCATCCATCAGAGGGGGCCCATTCAGGTCTTTGAATGCAAGGATTCTTGAATCAATCTGGACGGGTAGGCAAGCATCATGGATTTTGTTCGTCTTCTGATTGAATCCAGTTTTGATCATCATTTGCGTAGTTCTTTCAGGGTTTCCTATTGATTATCCTTGTAGCCATGACCATAGGAAAACACTGTGAAAATCCTGTGGAAAAATGAAATATTATTTTGCTTTTTACTGAAAACAATCCCATAACTGATTTTATCCTGCATACTTACTGACATTGACCAACCCAACCTATCTCCCTTTTCTAAACTAGAACCGAAGTCTAGCACATTGAGAAAATGACTTTAAATGGATGACTGGAATTCTTCAAAACCCCCCAGCAGACAACTCAAGGGGGTACTGCAGATTGCAGGCAGAATGACTGTAGATGATCAACTCCTTGTCTGCGTTCACATAGCCAGGCTTGTACACAGACATGAGAAAGGGTAAACGTACCTGGTAAATAATTGGTCTTAAACATAAAATTTCAGAGAACAGGACTTCAAAATTGACCTCCCATTAAAAGAGCTTCCCTTTTGCTCAGAAATGATCTTTCAGGTTGGGCTCATTCTGAAAGCTACCATTTGAATTGGACTGGGAACAAATGTTGAAATTTACTGAAAACAACTCATTGCTTAATCTCTGGCAATTTTGTTTCTTTAGTAAAAGGGGAAAGATTTATACGATCTGAAGAGAAACCAGAGTGGCAATTTTGTTTCTTTATGTGATCAGCAGATGTGTTGTAAGTCGGATTCAAAATGAAAATAAAAGTTTAAACAGTTCAAGTGTGGTCATCAAATAATTTTCCAGACTTGGAGGAAAATAAAATTAAGATCTGTTTAAGAAGTACTCTCAGGTGTAACACAGATTTTTATTCTGTTCTCTTCTTGCTCACTCCCATCTCTGCGCCCCTGGTTATGTTTGTGTGTTTATTTATGAAAGACTGTCAGGTAGGAGGAACAAACCAAGGAATTTGGACTCTGACGACTTCATTTCTGGACCTGGCTGTGCCACTTCCTAGCTGTGACACCTTCTCGGACTGGTCACTGAGGTTTCTTGAGCAAGGTGATGGAAGGACCAGTCCCACCTCCCTCAGCAGGGCAGTTATTGACTTCAGATGATGTGATGCATTAAGAAAGCTTAATTTACCCCAGTGTCATTCCTCTTAATGAGATCACACACCCAGGATCAGTCCTTTCAGCTTTTGATGCCGTCTTTGAGGGTAAGGGTATCAGAAAACGACTTTCCCAGTCTTTTCTGCTACTACCAAACTCTCTGGAATTAGGAATGCCAAATCCTTACTGTAATAAAATTTAATTTCCTAATCTAAGATTCCTTTCCAATGCCAATTCTGATAAGAAATTTAATGGGATGATAATGTATGTATATTCCTATACGGTGTGATGTAGGACTAGCTTAAACTTGCTGATAGTAGAATTTGGAGGTGTGGTTTTTTGGTTGTTTTTTTTTTTTTTTTTAAATCAATTCTCAGACTGTTGATCAACATTTCAACAGTACTTACAACTTGGCAAAGAATTTTGCCTTTGGCATGTGTTGATACTCTTTATAGTCTCTTTTTTGGGGACTCGAAAATGTTAGAGCTGTGTTGGTGCCAAAGATTTGTAAGAAGGTGCTAGGTTCCGCTCCCACAGAACTGCAAAGAATTTTTGTTCCTTATCTTCCTCTGTCCTTTACCTAAGGACCTATGAATGCCTGTTGGATAAAAGCTCAGATTCTGGGTTAAGAGGCGTAAAATTTAGACCACTTGAAGGGTAGCTTACTAATACATCTTTCTGCTGGCCTCATTGCCCTTTGACATTCTTAACCACTGTACTGAGCTCTGAAGCATCCCTATTTCACCACTATTCCCCAGCATCTCCAAGCTTCACCAACTAATCCTCCAGAGGCTTTTCAACAATTTAATTTGTAACTGTTGCACACACGTGACTTATAGATTAATCTAAATGCTGAATTGTTTATTACAGTAATACTAAAATATTTATGATTAGTATAGAAATTCAAATGGGCTGTATGGCTCCTTTTCCTGATTGCACTGATTTCTACTTATTTGAAGATACTTGGTTTTTAGAAATCAGAGAACAAATCTGGATAAAACAATTTGAAGATGCAGTCGCAAAACAATATATCATTTGCACTGGGAATGCAACATTAGCCCCCACTTCTCTCCCCCCCTTCCTTCCTTCCTTCCTTCCTTTTTACAACAAAACCAATAAAATGCTTAATTTGTATTTTTGCGGGACTTGTTTCTCATCATAGCTTCAATATTGGAGCAGAGATTAAGTTTCTGAATTTGAATCTGATTTTTCAGACTTCCAACTTCCTGTAAGTTTTTATGTGCTGATGCAGGGTTGCTGTTTTTAGGTCATAGTGATTTGGCTTTTCTAGAAGCTATTCTTTTTCTAAGTGACTGACAGGAATCATTACTCTCTATGGCAAGAAACCAGAAGTTGGCAGGAGCCCTACAACAACTGTCCAATTGGATTTATTTTTTTTTAACTATTGTGCCAATTTCCAAATTATCTTCAGTTAGAGGGCATCTGTTTTCTTAAAAAGGTTCAAAGCTAGTGATACACACGTAGTGACAGCCCTGCCCAGGTCAGTTGTGAGGGGACAGGCCTTTCCTCAGACAAAGACTTTCTATTTAGTGCTCTGGACAGAAGTCAGGGACCACAGTGCCTTCCTAGAATTGTGCCAAGCCAAAGCCACAACCATCAGGCAATTTTGTATTTGTTCCTGAGGCTCGCACCTTGTGACTTTGACTCCTTCTGATTGTTTAGAGGTATGACTCTGACAGGGATCGCTTTGTAACAATTGACAATAATTATGCATTAAAAGCTTCAGTGGTGGGGCGCCTGGGTGGCTCAGTGGGTTAAAGCCTCTGCTTTCGGCTCAGGTCATGATCCCAGGGTCCTGGGATAGAGCCCCGCATCGGGCTCTCTGCTCCGCGGAGAGCCTGCTTCCTCCTCTCTCTCTGACTGTCTCCCTGCCTAGTTGTGATCTCTGTCTGTCAAATAAATAAATAAAATCTTTAAAAAAAAAAAAAGCTTCAGTGGTAATACTAATATTTCCTGCCTCAGCTGCTTCCCAGTATGAATTGTAAAATACTGAAAAGAAAGGGCCAGAGCTCTACTCGGAAGAGAATTCTGAGTTTGCCTCTTTCCCGAGAGAATTAATTGAGGTAGAATGTGTGTCAGGTGAGGGCCACTCGGAGCCAAGCCCTCGCTTTCCCCCTGTGTTGAAACAGCCCCACTTTCATCCCCTGCCTTGCTGCCAGGCCAATTTGATAATAACAAGCCCAGAATGAAACACATCTGCTTATTTTCCCTTATCTGCTCGTAACAACTAGAAATGCTTTTGCTTGTTTGAGCTTTGCCCTCCCCAGAATCTTGGTATTTGTTCTGAATTTGGTTTTTGGCAGAATCATATCCAGTGCATGCCAGGTGGACCCAGGGATGTGTATTTAGTAACGTGTGGGGGGTTTTGTTTTCTTTTTTTATTGACTCGCTTTGGGCTGAAGCTTTCAGTTTTTGAACGTCTGACTCTTCTCCCTTTGTCCTAGCTGTGCCGTTAGTAATAAATGCATCCTCTATTTTGGAACTGTGCTGGGTAAGATGCAAATTTGTCTCTCCTGTTCCTTTACCTAGTGAGTTTACCCAACAGGGCTTACTACTGTTTTAAAATACTCAAGACAAGGGGTCCCTGGCTGGCTCAGTCAGTAGAGCATGTGTGGCTCTTGATCTCAGGGTTGTGAGTTCCAGCCCCACAGTGAGGGTAGAGTTTATTTTTAAAAAAATTTTATGGGCACCTGGGTGGCTCAGTCAGTTAAGCATCTGCCTTCGGCTCAGGTCATGATCCCAGGGTCCTGGGCTGGAGCCCCTGCATCGAATTCCCTGCTTGGCAGGAGGCCTGCATCTCCCTCGCTCACTCCCCTTACTTGTATTCCCTCTCTCACTATGTCTCTGTCAAATAAATAAATAAAATCTTTTAAAAAAAACTTTTTTTTTTTTTTTTAGGGGCACCTGCATGTTTCTGTCAGTTAAGCAGCTGCCTTGGGCTCAGGTCGTGATCTCAGAGTCCTGGAATCAAGCCCCACATTGGGTTCCCTGCTCAGCAGGGGGCCTGTTTCTCCCTTTCTCACTCCCCCTGCCTGTGCTCTCCTGCTCTCTCTCTCTCTGTCAAATAAATAAATAAAATCTTTAAACAAAATTTTTAAAAAAATAGTCAAGACTCACAAAACTGTTCTGTGGTAAAAGAAGAGTACCTTATTCTCTGAGTCTGCCGAGGGGAGAAAATAGGCTAGTGCTCTAAAGGAATGGGACTGTATTAGCTACTTCTTTTGAGATTTATCTTTTTATTGAGATTTAATTATCATGTCATAAAAGTGACTCTTTTGCAATGTACAGTTAAGTGGGTTTTAGTACATTCAGAAGGTTGTGCCACCATCACCACTGTCTAAAGCCACGTTTCCATCACCCCCAAAACAAACCCCATACCCATAGCAGTCACTCCCCATTAGCCTTCCCCCTCCCAACCCTTGGCAACCACTAATCTACGCTGTCTCTATGCATTTGTCCCTTCTGGATATTTCCTATAAATGGAATCATACAATATTGTGACCTTTTGTATCTGCCCACTTTTACTTACCATAATGGTTTCAGGGCTCATCTGTGTGGTAGTGTCAGTCAATACTTCATTCTTCTTTATGGTAGGATAATGTCCCATTATGTGGATATATAATATTTTATTTATCCACTCATCAGTTTTTAGATATTTGGGTTGCTTTCATCTTTTAGCTATTATAAATAATGCTGCTATGAACATTCATGTACAACTCTTTGTGTAGACAACGTTTTCAGTTCTCTTGAGTATATGCTTAGTAGAATTGCTGGGTCATGTGCCAACTCTGTTTAACTTTTTCAGGAACTTTAAGACTATTATTGATGGTTGCACCATTATATATTCCCACCCTCAGTGTGTGATGGTTCTTAATTTTCAACATCCTGACCAATACTTGTATTATTAAAGTTTTTGTTCAGAGACACCTTTGTGGATATAAAATAATACCATATTGTGGTCTGGTTTGCATTTACCTGATCAGGGATGATGTTGAGCCTCTGTTTCATGTTCTTATTGGGTATTTGTATATTTTCTCTGGAGAAATATCTTACTCAGATCTTTTACCCACTTTTTAATTGAGTTATTCTTTATTTGTCCATTATTTAATTGGGTTGTCTTTTTATTACTGAGTTTAAGAGTTCTTTATATATTCTGTATTATAGATCCTTATCAGGTTTATGTTCTGGGAATATTTTTCTCCTAGTCTGTAGGTTGCTTTTTTAGTTTCTTGATACTATCCTTTGAAGTACAAGAAGTTTTAATTTTGATGAAATCCAATTTATCTTTTCTTTGATTGCTTGTGCCTTTGGTTTCATATCTAAGAAATCATTTTGCCTAATCCAAGGTCATGAAGATATACCTACATTTTCTTCTAAGAGTTTTATAGTCACAGCCCCTATGCTTGGGTCTTAGATCCATTTTGAGTGAGCTTTTATATATGGTATATGCCAAGAGTGTAAATTCATTCTTTTGCTTGTGGATATCCAGTTGTCTCAGCACCATCTGCCTAAAGATTCTTCTTTCCCCCCATTGAATTGGCTTGTCACCCTTGTCAACAATCAGTTGGCCATAGATGAACAGATTTATTTCTGGACTCTCAGTTCTCATTGTTTATTACATATGTTTGTCATTATGCCCAGACCATGCTATCTTTTTTTTTTTTTTTTTTTAAGATTTTTATTCATTTATTTGACAGAGAGAGCACAAGCAGGGGGAACTGTAGACAAGAAGGAGAAGCAGATTCCCTGTTGAGCAAGGAGCCTGATGCCAGGTTTGATCCCAGAATCCTGGAATTATGACATGAGCCAAAGGCAGATGCTTAACCGACTGAGCCACTCAGGTGCCCCAGTACAATGCTATCTTGATTACTTTGGTTTGGTAGTAAGTTTTTGAAAGCAGGAAATGTGAACCTTCCTACTTTTTTCCCCTCCAAGATTGTTTTGGCTATTTTGTGTTCTTTCCATATGAATTTTAGGATTGGGTTGTCAATTTTTACAAGAAAAGCCAGCTGGGATTTTGAAAAGGATTACATGGAATCTGTAGATTGCTTTAGGGGAATATTGCCATCTTAACAATATTAAATCTTCCAATCCATGAACACAAAATGTCTTCCCATCTATTTAGGGCTTCTTTTATTCCTTTAAACATATTTTTGTAGTTTTCAGTGTATATATCTTTCACTTTTGTTAAATCTATACATAACCATTTTATTCTTTTGATGCTATTATAAATGGAATTGTGTTCTTAATTTCATGTTTGTGTTTTTCATGTATAGAAATACAACTGATTTTTATTGATTATATTCATCACTTTAAAGAATAGATACTTATTATAATTCTAAATATATTGGAACTAGTAGATAAAGCCAGTGATAGTCTTCTTTTGCAGTTCTTTTAAGATGAGAATATGTATAGGTAACATTTATTAAGCACTGACGTGTCATGTCCTAAGTTAGTATGTTACATTGAATTATTTTCACTTAATGCTTACCTCTATCTCTATTTTACAGTGAGAAATCCTTGCCCATAATCCTACTGTTAATAATTAAGTAGCAGGGTTGAGACTTGAACTCAGATCTCTCACCACAAAACCTAGCTTCTTAACCACTTGGCCATACTGTCTTATTGGAAAATGCATAGTAGTTCTACCCTGAAAGGCAGGCAGTAGATTAAGTAACATGGAAATATTTTCCCATCCTCTAATTTTTGCTTCTTATCAGAGTTGATAATTTTCTTTTTGTACAATGGTGATTCTCTCCCTCTTTGAAGAGATTTTAATTACAGAGAGTTACTTTAGCAAGAACATTTGAACCGCTATAGAGCTTGGAGGCAGGAGGTTCTCTCAACAGGCAGGAGTTGATTAAGTAATAGTAGAGAACATGAGATAAGGTTATGCCTTTGAGAGACATTTTGAAAGTAGAATCAAGAAACCAATTATATATGGGAATGAAAAAGAGAAAGGAATGAAAGGTGATTGGGACTGTTAGTTTCAGTGACCAAGTAAATGATGATGACATTGGTTGGAAGGTGGGTTATTTAGAAAGGAGAGGATGGGGGTTCATTGGGGCAGTAGAGGGAAGTTGGTGATGTAAACGTTGTAATAATCTTAGAGGATAGTAGAGTAGAAAGATGACCTGATTCATATTCTAGTTCATCACTTAACTACACATGATTTAATTTGTTGTTTAACAGATATGTAGCTGTGTATTGGTAAATAAAACAGGCATGGTCCCTATCTTCACAGGACTTAGAGTTTATGGAACGAGTCAGACATAGTAAAACACAAAGTACATGAAGAGCAATTATGATACATACCCTGGAGGAAAGGAATAAGATGCTGTGAGAGAGTAATAAGAGGTTCTGATTTAGAAAGGGGGTAGGGGAAGGAAGTGACTCTAGACTAGAGCTGTGAGCTTCCTGAAGTATGGTAGGAATTAGCTTGGCTTAGAGTGGGAAAGAAGCCTTCTAGGCAAAAGGAATAATAGGTATCTATCTAACAATAATCTGGTGAGGATTAAATAAATAATGTACACGAGACTGCCCAAGCCTGACACAAAGTATATGCATTAAAACCAAAACAAACAAACAAACAAAAACCCATTTGGGTGTCTGGGTGGCTCAGACCATTAAGCGCCTGCCTTCAGCTCAGGTCATGATCCCAGGGTCCTGGGATTGAGTCCCACATCAGGCTCCCTGCTCAGCAAAGAGCCTGCTTTTCCCTCTCCCTCTGCCTCCCCCAGCTTATGCTTTCTCTATAAGATAAATAAATAAATAAATAAATACCCATTTTTTAAGGTGGTTACAGTTAGCATGAATACTTTCATAATCAGAAAGCCAGGTAAACTTTGTTTAAAAATCACTGAAGCTCTGGGAGAGACTGAATTAGTTTTGGAGAGTGTATTTGGTGAAACCAGAGAATATCTGGGATAGTATCTTAGGGATTGACCACTGGGGTAAATCAATGAAGATGTAGGTGCAGAAGAGCCTGGAAAGAAAAGGTGAGATAGGAAAGAGGAAGTAGCGAGAGTGTCACAAAAGGTGGAGGGAGGGAAGACTCAGAGAAGAAAGGATGGGTAACCATGCTAGATGCTCTGAAGACTGTCAAGTAGGACAGAGACTGCAAAGAAGTCTTGAGGTTGGCCTTTAAGTGGATGCTGGTTGATCTGTAGGATCATTTTCAGTAGAGCCAGGAAAACAGAAGGTAGACTGAGAAGCTAAGTCAGAGCTGCAGAAACGAAAAGAGTGTTGTGTATGAAGTAACTGAGTTCAAGCAGTGTGATAAAAAAGGGGATTTCATAGGATAAATAGGAAGCAAACAGGCATGTCGTTTAAGGATCTGGTCTGAGAAGAAGTGGCTGGTGGAGAGTGAGCTGTGGAAGATACTGATGGGCAGACGGAGGAAGGAATTAACAAAGGAGGCAAGATATTGCAGGGTAGGAACACAGTGGAGAAGTGTGTGTTAGAAAAGGTCAACTGAAAAGGGGGAAAATAGTGAAAAGATGGAGAGTTGGAAGACACCATATGGATGGCCTCCATTTTCTCCATGAAATAGGGGGCAGAGGTCGGGTAGAGTCCTCTGGGAGAGAGGTGAAGTTGTATAATGGTCTCAATAAGAAAGAGAGGCCTACAGGAAAAAAGAATTGCTGAATTCTGTTGGCCTTGCAAAATTTGGTATAACTGGGAGGTATGATGTGTTTTTTTCTCACTAACATGGTATTAATACACATTTATATAATATACACTTTATAATTTACATAATGCTTTTACACATGGTGACTTATTCTGACCCCTGGTAACCATATGATAAAGATGCCTAGATACACTGATCATCGCACCTTCATTTGTCTTTCCTTCTTTCTCTCTCTCTTTTTTAAGAGGGACTGAGAGAATATGTGTGAGCTTGAGAGGGAGAAGGGACAGGGGGAGAGAGAGAATCCTAAGCAGGCTCCATGCCCAGTGCAGAGCCTGACGCAGGACCAGATCCCAAGACCCTGAGCCAAAATCAAGAGTCCAACGCTTAACCGACTGAGCCACCCAGGTGCCCCTGTTTCTCCTTTTTCTTACAGAGAAAGTAGTCAGTTGTTGTACATATATTTATTATCTACTGTATGCCAAGCACTGTGGATTCAAAAACAAATTACATAGACACAGTGCTGCCCTCATTGAAATCAAAGCCTAGTTGGAGATGCATGCAGGTAAACAAGTAATTACACTGCAAGTGTGTTTAGTATTAAAATGAAGGAAATAGGGGTGCCTGGGTGGCTCAGTGGGTTAAAGCCTCTGCCTTCGGCTCAGGTCATGATCCCAAGGTCCTGGGATCGAGCCCCACATCAGGATCTCTGCTCAACAGGGAGCCTGCTTCCCCCTCTCTCTCTGCCTGCCTCTCTGCCTACTTGTGATCTCTGTCTGTCAAATAAATAAATAAAATCTTTTAAAAAAATAAAATAAAATAAAATAAAATGAAGGAAATATATGATTTTATGAGGCCACATAGGCAGAGTACTATATCAACTAGTATTAGGTTCAGTTGCATGTGACCAAAACCCCAAAATAACGATAACTTAAGCACACAAGAGTACATCTTCATGTAAAAAAAGGTTGAATGTGGGCATTCTGGGACTGACATGATGATTCCATGAGAATGTGAAGAACCAGATTCCTTTTATCTCTCTGTTCTGCCATGACGAGTACTAGCTTCTTTTCTCAAGACTACTTCGTCCAAAATGGCTGCAGAACCCCAGCTATCAAGACAGAATAAGAAACAGCTCAAGGAAGTGCAGAAGAGTGCATTTCCCAGTTGAGCACTTTAAAGAACTTTTAAGGTGTTTTGCACAACTTTCCTACTTATATCTCTTTGGTCAGAATATAGTCAAATGGCTACTCCTAGCTAGCAGAAAGGAAATTTGGGGAATGTAGATTTTATTTCAGGCAGCTGTGTGCTCATCTTAAAAAAAAAAAAAAATTGAGGTGGTTTAAAGAAGAGGAGGAGAATAAACTCTGGGGTAGGCTGTTCACATCTCTGCCATAGATAACCAGACCCATCTAGGCTAGTTGGTAAGCATGTGTGGAGAATTAAAATTATTTACTAGCTCATCAATCACTTCATTTTACTGACAAGTAAATTGACGCTTAGGAAAGTTAAGTGACCACAGTTCATATGATGAATGGGGAACATAGCAGAAATTGAGGTCTTCATACTCCCAGATCCAGCATCCTTTCTATTGTACTGTTGGTTTTCATGTGATTATATGCATATAGAATTTGTAGTTTAATTGACAATTTTAAGATTTAGAGCTTTACTTCCAGATGTCTAAATATTTTGAATCTAGGTAGTATTATATGCATTATATTAAAGTCTAGGGAGATTAAGAAGTCAGTGGGATTTAGATGTGGTCCATTGAAAAGCTTTTTATAATGGATTTAATTTAGTTTTTGTTCAGAAACTCATTTGGCTTTTGAGACACAGTCATTTCTCAGTGTTTTGCAAAATGTTTGCAAATTCTTCCCACTATAGGACTTGCTATTATATCATAAGGACCACTGGTGAAGGCTATTCCTGAATACCATTTATTTTAAAAACAAAACTTTTCTTTGTGAAAACAAATGTTTCTCTATCTTAGTGTTGTGAAATGTATTTCATCATAGAAAACCCACAATGGAATGAAAAGTGGTGTGATTACAAAGGCTCTGAACTGAGGAACAGGGAGTATGTGATTCTGGGCGAGTCCCTTCTCCTAGCCATAAAATAAAGTAATTTTAAAAAATGGGTATGAGAAACCAGGGAGAAAATGTTAAGTGCTTAGACTTACACATTTGCGGTAAACAAATAATGTTAAACTGTCTTTCAGCTACTAGCTTACTTCCCCATCATTGTCATAATTCATTTATTTGGAGGTTTCCTTGTTTTCCTGACCTTGCTTATGGGGGGGGGAGGGGCGGTGGTAAGTGTGCAATGAAGTCATTAAGAACCAAAGAGCATGTGGGTGGAGGATGGTGAATGGGCCTAGATGAGGTCCCTGCTGGATAAACAGCCTGGACTTCCATTGTCTCTTTTTAGTTCAAGTTGTTCGATGACAGCCCTCGAGAGGGTATTAACTTCCTTTGTCCTGAGTATTTTTGCCTGATTATGTGCTATTCGCTTCAAAGTGAACATTGTTCATTGGTGTGCCCTCATACTCCTAACGTTCAGGCTCACACCACATATTATTACCTGAGTATGAGGGTAGGAGGGAAGATGGAGAAGGGGAGAAGGAGAGATGTGTGAAACAGGCACAAGCACAATTTTATGTTCTTCTCACAAGCCTTAACCATAGACTCTGTCGATGTTAAGGCCTTGGGAAGTCATCTAGCTCAGTGACTGGTGTTCCGTGGAACCCAGTGTATGTCACGGCCAAGTAGATGGGGGCTCCTTGTGGTTAGGAAACACGTACCTTAAAGAATGGTATAAAGATCAAATGAGGTCGTGTCACTCCTCTACCTAAAATTCCCTTGACTCCTCTTTGCCTGCAAAATGAAATCGAAGGTTCTTAGCTTAAAACACAAAGCCTTTCACTCTCCACTCCTTCTGTGCCCTTGTGCTTTCTCCCGTTCCATGGTTCACACTTTATATTCCGTAGGACCAGATTCCTGTGGTTTCCTGAACCTGCCAGGCCATTTCACAACTCCGCATTTGCACTTGGTATTTCTTCTACATAGAATGTTCCTTCCTTCTCTGTGCAGCATTCTTCCGTGCTCCCATCTCCCTTACTCCCAGACTTAAAGAGCCACCCAGCCTTATCCCATTACTCACTGTCCTTTGATCCTGCTCTATTTCTAGTATAACACCCATTGCAATCCGGAATATTCTTCATGTATTTGTTTGTGTTCTCTACTCTTCTCACTCTTCATACTCTCCCCAAGCAATCTCATGGGCTCATGTGGCACCAGTCAGTAAAGATCTTCATCCCCTGCCTAGATCTCTCCCTTGTGCTTTCAGGGGAGTGAAATGGCCACTGTGTCACTTCCTTAGAGTGAATACATATCACCTCAAATTCTCAACTGAATGCCTCCACCTAACCTGTCCACATTCTGACACATTCATCTTCCTGTGTTCTCATCTCAGTGAAAGACACCCACTTGCCCCAGCCAGAGAGCTGGCCATCATCTTTTGTTCTTCCCTTCTTCCTCCTTCTACAGCCTGTCTTAGCAGTCTTCATGAACCTTTCTCCTGAAATTCCTTCCCATTCATCCTCTTTTCTACATCTGCATTGTAACAACTAGCTGTCCTTTTCTTGCCTGAATTACTTACTGTATTATTCCAGGTCCTCTAGAACATTGCTGTCCAACAGAAATACATGTTATTATAAACTTTTACATTAAAAAGGTTAAAAAGAGGGGCGCCTGGGTGGCTCAGTGGGTTAAAGCCTCTGCCTTTGGCTCAGGTCATGATCCCAGGGTCCTAGGATCGAGCCCCGCATCGGGCTCTCTGCTCGGCGGGGAGCCTGCTTCCCTTCCTCTCTCTCTGCCTGCGTCTCTGCCTACTTGTGATCTCTGTCTGTCAAATAAATAAATAAAATCTTTAAAAAATAAAATAAAATAAAAAGGTAAAAAGAAACAAGTGACATTAACTTCAATAATTATTTTATTTAAACCAGTATATCCAAAATATAATCAGATCAACATATAATCAGTATTTAAAATTATTTATTATATGTTTTGAACCACTTTATTTAGGTATGATGTAAGAAGAAGCTACACACTTAATGTATACAACTTGATGTATTTGAGGGTATGTGTATACCCGTTAAACCAATGTATGCCATCAACAATATTTCCTTCACCTCCTAAAGTTTCCTGCTGCCCTCTTTTATATATGATGATGATGATAAGAATACTTAACATATGTCTTACCTCCTTAACAAATATTTAAGTATAACAATATATTATTGGGGAGCCTGGGTGCTCAGTTGGTTAAGCATATGACTCTTGATTTTGGCTCAGGTAATGATCTCAGGGAACCCTGCATGGGGCTCTGTGCTGAGCATGGAGCCTACTTGAGATTCTCTCTTTCTCTGCTCCTACCTCTCCCTCCACTTGTACATGTGCTCTCTTTCTCTAGAGAAACAAAGACATTATTGTTAACTATAGCGTACGCTGTGCAATAGATCTTTAGATCTTTCTTATCTTGCATAACTGAGACTTTGTACCCTTGACTGGTGCCTGCCCCCAGCCCCTGGCAACTACCATTCTACTCTTTGCTTGTATGAATTTGACTATTTTAGATGCCTCACATGAGTGATGTTATGTAGCATTTGTCCTTTTGTGTCTGGTTGATTTCATAAAGTTCTTATCTCCCTAGGTTCAACCATGTTGTCACAAGTGGCAGGTTTTCTGCCCCCCCCCTTTTTTTAAAGGATTATATTTATTTATTTATTTGACAGAGAGAGACACAGTGAGAGAGGAAACAAGCAAGGTAAGTAGGAGAGGGAGAAGCAGGCTTCCCACCAAGCAGGGAGACCGATGTGAGTCTCAATCCCAGGACTCTGGGATCATGACCTGAGCTGAAAGCAGACACTTAGCAACGAGCCACCCAGGCACCCTGGTTTTATTCCTTTTTAAAGGCTGAATAGGGGCACCTGGATGGCTGAGTGGGTTAAGCCATTGCCTTCCGCTTGGGTCATGATCTCAGGGTCCTGGGATCAAGCCCCGCATGGGGCTCTTTGCTCAGCAGGGAGCCTGCTTCTCTCTCCCTCTGCCTGCCTCTCTGCCTACTTGTGATCTTTCTCTGTCAAATAAATAAAATCTTTAAAAAAAAAAAAAGCTGAGTAATATTCCTTTATTTATGCCATATTTTCCAATATAAAAATTTATTTTTATTTATTTATTTGGGAGAGAGGGAGAAGCAGACTCCCCACTGAGTGTGGAGCCTGACTTGGGACTTGATCCTAGGATCCTGAAATCATGACCAGAGCTGAAGGCAGGCACTTAACTGACTGAGCCACCCATGCATCCCCAATATAAAAAATTATTAATGAGATATTTTAAATTCTCTTTTTTTAATACTAAGTCTTCAAAAATCAGTGTGTATTTACATTTACAGCACATTTCAATTTGGATTAGTCGCATTTCTTCCTCTGAACAGGCAACAGTAGTGAACTGAATGCACGGTGGCAGCTATAAAATACAGAGCCTGGAGCAAGGATTAAAGTGCTTCACATTGTCTTTGGAAGGTCCCAGCCCAGAGTGGTGAGGGTAGAGGTCAGATAAGGAAAAATGTGATGCAGGGAATTACCAGGGTGGTCACCACCTCACAACCACGGCAAAGACACAGAGCAGGTTGTTCAATGGACGTAATTCTCTCTCATCTTCTGTTACCCATTGATCAAGGTTCACCCCATGGGAAGCTAACTTCTCTGTACCTCCTCCAACCCCTTGACAACTGTACTGAAAGCAGTACTATATTTTACCTGCAGCCACACATGGAAGGGTACCTCAGTGTGGGTTCAAGAGAATGCTGGGGGAGGCTGAGAGAACCACAGTCCCCATGAGCTTTGCATCCGGTACAGTGACTGAGGCTTTTGACTCTGGTCTGTCACTCTCCAACACGTTTTCCACACTGAGTCAGGTAGTCAGGTACTCTTGCTAAATGTAAACCTGACTCTATCATTTCCCGGCTTCAAAACTCTAATGACTCCCCAACACACGTTTTGTTCAGAGTTTTAATGTGGTCTGGCCCTGCCTACATTTCTAGCTTCTGGTCTCAACCACCTCCCTCCCATCTTAAATGCTGTGTGTATAACTTACCAGTTCCTGGGTAACAAATTACCCCAAACACAATGATTTGAAACTACAATGAACCTTTATTATATCCTACTTTCTATGGGTTAAAAGTTTGAGACCAACTTAGCTGGGTGGTTCCAGCTCCCGGTCTGTTTTGGGACTATGGTCAGGTCGTCAGCCAGGGTTGTGGTCATCTGAAGGTTTGAGGGGTTTACTTTGAAAGGTAGCCAGTTCTCTGCACGCCTTCGTTCCTCTCCGCTAGGGGGCTTTTGGAGAATCCTCATAGCATGGTGGCTGTTCCCCCCCATCCCCGCCACGCGCCGCCCCCCCCCCACCCGGAGAAAGCAAGTGATCTAAGAGAGAGAAGCAGAAGTTACAGTGCTTTTGTTTTTTTGTTTTATTTTGTTTTGTTTCACCTAGCCTTGGAAGTCACAGGTCAGTCACACCTGGCCATTTCCATTAATATCCTGTTGCTTACAAAGGTCCGCCTTTTGTAGGGGCACAGATAACAGAAGAAAACCATTGGGGGCCATTTGGGAGACTGGCTACTACTGGATGATGCATCTACAGAATTTCTTCAGGTCCTTCTAAAGTGACCTGATTTATCTCTGAGCCCTTCCACATATTGTTCTTGCTTATCGATAACAAAAGAGTTCTCTTGTTTCTCTTCTCTTTGTTTGCCTCTCTATTTCCTGTTTATCCTTCACCAATGGCTTCTTTATTCCTTGCTGTCTAAGTACACTGTCTTTTTCCTATCGTGGCTCTTCTCACGTTTTGTCACAGTTGCCTGTTTGCTGGCATGTTTCCCCCATTAGACTCTGAGTTCACAAGGGTAGAGACTGTTTCTTTCTAGTTCATTGTTGTATCCCCAGTGCCCAGCACAACACTTGGCAACACGCTGCAGTTTGGTTGGAAAGATGAAGAAAAGGATGTGTGAATATACGGACGAATGATTTACCAGTCTTTTCTACTAGGCTCTGAACGGTGCCCCAGTGTTTTCATTTCTCTTTTCCAGGGTATAACGTAGAGCTTAGCAGATAACAGATGCCTGCTAAATATCCCTTTCTCTTTTTCTCTTCACCCCCCTGTTCTTCTTGATGGAATAAAGATTTCGATACCCTCAGCATCTCTATGGATCTGTCATTAGTGGTAAATCTGATTATTTATAAAAATTCACCTCTCGATGATTTCTTATTTCAATTATTGCGGATATTCCCCTGTAAGTGAACACTGTAATAAGATTTCCGATAATTTGTATTTGTGTTTAATAACTGTAGCAGTGTTTATTCAAGCTTAAGTGGATACCTTGAACATGAAAGCTGTTTTGCGAGTGGTGAATAAACCCAACATATTGATAAGTGCTTTTTACTGAGTGACTGGTGAAGCTTTAGTTTGTATGAACAGTTCTTCGATCTTGATTCTGTTAACACAAGGAATTACTGACATGTAAGTTGAAGCAAATTGGTTTTGCCTCTGGATTTGAAATTTAGAAGAAAATTGACCTACTACTATGGCATTTGATTGTTTTTAATGCCAGTTCTCTTCAGCTACCCCGCTAGCTACTTAAGGGCAGCCAGTGAAAAGGAGGTTTATTATCAGCAATGCCAGCCCTGCCTCCTCCCTTAGACTGTATAGAACCAGGGGTCAATTACCAAGAACCCAGCAGGATGAAAGCAATAACCTGGAAAATAAAATGTGGCTCTGTGTTCCTTTTACTCTTTTCATTTTCTTTAAAAATTCTTGTCTTATTTTGAGGCGCCTGGGTGGCTCAGTCAGTTAAACATTCGACTCTTGGTTTTGGCTTAGGTCATGATCTCAGGGTCATGAGATGAAGCTCCGGTTGTCAGGCTCGGTGTTCAGGGGGGAGTTGGCTTGAAATTCTCTCTCTCCCTCCCTCTTCTCCTCCCCCTCCCACTCGCACATGTGCACACGCTCTCAAGTAAATAAACCTTTAAAAATTATTGTCTTATTTTATGTTTTTATTTATTTTTATGTTTTACAAGTTAATTCCGTATTTTTTTTTTTTTTTTGCATTTGCATTTTCAAATTCCCTCTAGCAAGTCATTAAAAGGTGGTGGGCTTTGGAACTGAGCAGAACTGTATTCAAATTTTGACTGCTACTTCTTTCTGGCTTTGAGTCATTGGACTGTTACTTTATATCTCTGTATCTTATTTTCTTAGCATGTAAGAGGAGGATAGAGATGACCCCTCCATAAGATCGTCATCAGGCTCAATAAGGTGTCATCTGTGATGTGCCTAGTGTGGTGTTCGGTACATGTAGATGCTCAGTCAAGATTGGATAATACCCCTTCCTTAGGCTGTTCTGCCTAGCTCGAAGCAGTGCTTAACAGGCTGTCATGGTGTTCTGAGTCCCATGTCCCCAGGAATAAGTGACACATTTATTCCAGCAGAGAGGTGGTTCACTAGACCATCTATCTGACTAAACTCCTAGTCTCCTCTCTTCCTTGGTTTATTTTTCAACCAACCAAAGTGGGACCATCAGAGAGTATTTGTGCTCCTCCTGTGTATGTTTTCTTTTCTCTCCTTTTTTGCATTCCCTTTCCCTCTTTGACCTTGTTTTCTTCTCCTTCCCTTTGATGATGACTGATATTTTCAGATCCCTACTTCCTTCCATTTTGTGGTATCTCCAAGACTTGTTCCTCCTGCCACCCCCACCCCCCACCACCTTTGCCATGACACAGAACCAAGACTCTCCTCCTGGGAAGCCTTTGCTCCTACCACTCATAGCTGGGGTTTGCTTGGTACCCTGCCAGGAAGTGGTTGTTTGGGTAATGTGTCCTCCTTTTCCGCTCATATTATCTTCAGAGAGATCTGTCTGGGAAGAATGCGATGGGTCCCACAAGCTGTCTGGGTATCCAGATCTAGGAGTTGAGTGGCCTGTTAAAACAGGTTTGTGTCAAAAGTGATGGATAGTTTTTGTGGATTTTGAGCAAGTTGCCAATCGATCAGCTACTGTTTAATGAGAGAGAGGCACTATAAGAGGAGCAGAAGCCCAGCTGCCTGTTCAGGGAGCCACCTGCCTTTTCTCTTTACTTCATTTTCTTGCTAATGAAGGAACCAATTGGTTTAGAGCGATCAATGCTGACCTATTAGGATCAGACATTGTTTTGGCATTGCCAAGGCAATTAAATTCAGCAGGGTGAGGATTAGAGAGGAAGGCTGTGAAAAAAGAGAAACAAGAGGCTTTTTATTCAGAAACAACCACTCTGGTGTTAGAGGTATAAAAAGGATTAGTTAAAAAAGAATTAATCATTAGAGCATTCTCTTTCTTGGTAAAATCATCAGAAGATTTGTTGACATTAGTTCTTAGATTTAGGGAGATAGGAAGCTCACTTCGCTGATCTGACTTAAGGTACAGGCCTTTATTATTGCTCTCTTTCCTATTTAAAGCTGTGATTCATCCAAAAAGCCTCTTCTGTAAGACTGCAGCAGGTAGTAGGTGCTGTGACCTACATGTGTTAGATTTTCCAACGCAGCTCCGATTTAAATAGTCTGGCCCCTCATCATTCTGTTAACAGATGATGTGATTCAGAAATTGTTAATCAGTCTATCACTGAAGACTTGCTGGAGAACACAGCATATAAAAACCCTTGAGAGTAGGGTTCGTGAGCTAATCATCTTGGCACACACCCAGTCCTCCTTCTAATTCTCCCAGCCAAGCATGGTGCCTTCCATTTAGATGCTCAGTAAATATTTGAGTAAACTCACAGACAAATTGACTGATGGAAAGAATAAGAGGTTGGGGCTTTAAAAATGGGTAGAATTTGAAAATGTGGTGTTCCAGAGTTAAGGAAAGAACAGGAACAAGCACATAAAAACAAGAATGGGTAGAGTAGGTTAGGGAGACCGTAGGTCCTTTTTAGAATGGAAAGCATCTAGTAAAGCAGGAATTCTCAGACTGAGATTTCAGCAGCCTGTGTAATTTCCAAAAGTAATTTTGCTAAGTAGAAATGTTGACTGGCTGTCTTGTCCCATAATATCAAAATATAGAATGGATATAATTTTGGCTACAAAAGGGCAGTTGCTTAAATTGCTCATATTTTGCTCTATCTTTGAAAATCTCTGTAGTTTCTTTCTGTTCTATACTAAGGAGAGCTGTTTACACAGACATGGGCAGTGGCCTCTAACATCTTGGTCCTTGTAGAATACCTCCCTCAGAGTTGTCACCAGGTTGCCTTTCATGAGCTGCCTGATGCGGTGGCCAGGAAGTAACTGAAGATGGCTGCCAGCACCTCTTTGCGATTAGAGTGGAGCCACAGCAGTGGTGGTGAAGGTGATGGCCTGCATATTCCTCAGAGTGGTACACTGTCCTTTTTTTTTAAAAAAGATTTTATTTATTCATTTAACAGAGGGAGAGTACAAGGAGGGAGAGCAGCAGGCAGAGTGGAAGGGAGAAGCAGGATCCCTGCTGAGCCAGGAGCCTGGTGGCGGGTTGTGGGACTCGATCCAGGACCCTGGGACCACGACCTGAGCCAAAGGCAGCCGCTTAACAAATGGAGCCACCCAGGCATCCCTGGTATATTGTCCTTGATTTGAAGGTAGCATCTAGACATCTACATCTGGTGGGTCTTTGATTTCCCCACTGGTTTCCCATGCTTTTTGGCTTGATTTATATGTCATCTATGGAAGTGTCTTTTCTCTTCTCCAAGAAGAGATGAATGTCTTACTGTCTTTGCTTCAGAATGTTCTTTGGAGTTTTCATTGGATAACTGCCCTGAAATTGCCAGAGAACCGTATACTGGTGGTCTCGTAACTTTTTGATCATGCACACCATTAGTTTAAAAAAAATTATTTGCACGTGAAGAAGATAATCAACATTATGAGTCATCGAGGAAGTGTAGATCAAAACTACAGTGAAACACCACTTCATGGCCACTGGGATAGCTAGAACCAAACTGCTGGTTTCCAGAGGGGATGGGGGTGGGGACAGTTAGGCAAAAGGGATGAAGGGGAGTGGGAGATAAAGGTTTCCAGCTATGGAATGAATACGTCACAAGAATAAAAGTCACAGCATAAGGAATGTAGTCAATGATACTGCAATAGCAGTGTAATGGGACAGATGGTAGCTACACTTTGGTGAACACAGCAGCATGTTGTAGAAACTTGTCAAATCACCAAGCCATACACCGGAAACTCATGCAATGTTGTGTATCAACTATACCCAAGTAAAAGGGAAAAACGTGGTATTAAAAAAAGTCCCTGATACCAGCAAGTGTTAGCAAGGATGTAGAAACTTGGAACCCTCACAGTCCCTTCAGAAAGCAGTCTGACAGTTCCCCAAAAAGTAACATACAGAGTTACCATTTAACCTAGCAATTCCACTTACTAGGTATATACCCAGGAGAAATGAAAATACGGAGCCACATGAAAACTTGAACATGAATGTTTAGAGCAGCATTATTCACAGTAGCCACATGTGGAAAATACCCAAGTGTCCTCAACTGATGAATGGATACAGAAAATGTGTTATAATTGTGCAGTGGATTATTATTCAGCCATTAGAAGGGGTAAGTTACCAACACATGCTACAACATAGATGAACCTTGAAAATAAAATGCTAAGTGAAAGAAGCCAGTCATAAAAGACCACACATTTTGTGACTCCATTTATAGGAAATGTCCAGAATAGACAAATCTACAAGGGCAGAAAATAGATTAGTGGTTGCTTAAGGCTAGGGAAATGGGGAAGTAGAAAGGTTGATAACTGAATAGAGACAGGGTTATTTTCTGAAGTGATGAAATGTGCTAAAAATAGATTTGGCAATGGTTGATACACCTCTGTGAATATACTGTAACCACTGAACTGTCTACTTTAAGTAGGTGAATTATGAAGTATGTGAATTTTTTGTTACTGAAGCTTTTACAGAAAAGATTTTCAAGTAGATACCCCAATATAAGTATATTTATTCATTTATAAATTACATACATGTATTCTTGTACCATTATGTACATTATACAACACAAAAACATAGACATTTTTAAAACGTACAATAAATGTGGTGGTAATATAAATTCTGGTGTTTTCTTTTTGTAACTAACGAATCAGAATTTTACAAGCCCCTAGAGTGCATGCACCCCACTTTGGAAAGCACTCTTTTTGACCACATGATAGAGATGAATGTATATGAGACAAGCCTGTAAAGGAGGGCTAGGTCTTGCAAGTCCAAGGAGTCCGCTCAGTTCTTAGAGCCTAGCACACGTAGAGCCTGGCCTCTGTGTGATGGCATGAGCAAAAAGGTAATTTCTAATCGTTTTACTGTGCCGTCAGAAAGAAGTTTGAGTGGCATATGATAACAATCAGGGATGGCCCTTATAACCTTATATTTTATAATTACTACTAGAATATATTCAATATGTATGTGGGACTCCATGGAGAGAGAAGGAAGAAATCCTATTCCCAACTGAATGACATAAAGCTGTATTTTTATTAAGAGCTTTGACTGACAATATAAATCATAAATCACCAACATGAAGCTTGAGGCATGAGAAGCCAAAGAGAAAAATATAACCTGCAAAATGTGCCATTCTGCTATATTTTAATACTCATAGTACCCAGGATTTTAAAGCTATCACATACTAAATTAAAGCGTCTAATTTTTTTATTCTATATTTTATTTTTTCAGGTGAGCTAGTCTTCTTGATCCTTTATGTAATTTCCTTATCATATCAGCCAATAACAATCAGTTTGGATATTTCTGTAGTTGACTGATGGGTTCATGAGAAGGATGGTGAATAATTGCGTATTTTTCATGAAATCTTTGTCTTTAGTCACTCTAAAGCACAATCAGTTGGGAACAACTGTGAACACCCAGCAGCATTTAGCATGGGTCTGTAAGTGTAGTCCAAGTGTTTAATACATATTTATTGGCAGTGATATTGATGTTGAAGGGTTAAAAGGAGAGTATTTTCAAATTTCCTGGCTGTGTTTGAAATGTACAAGGAACATGGTATTGCATTTGCTTGTTTTTTGGTGCAGTAATGTATCATTAACAATTTATTGTGGTGTATCAAGCCATGAAACAGACCACGTCTTGAGCATATTTCTCTGGGAGACAAAGGTACAGGTTTTATGTATTGAGTTAAAGGAAATGAAACTTTCCCAGCAGGGATAAGCAGAAAGAAATTTGGCTCTAGATATAATATACGTCTTTAAAATGTGGTAAAAATAAGTTAGAAAGATTTTTTTTTAAATCCTCACCTCTATTAATTAATCTCTATACTATAAATTATCACAGATTTCCTGCCAGTTAACGACAGTTAAAAGATCAAGTAGAGAGGTTGGTATATTACATAGTCCTAAAAATAAATTATTATTGTACTATTGTCATTTTCCCCCTTTTGTTTAAAAATCTTTTTTGCTAGTATGAAACCTGTGGTCTAACACAACTCAGATTTCATTCTTGAGAAAGAATAAGACTATGCATCATAAAGTACAATTTATTCAACCCCTTTAAATGTACTTTTTATGATGACATTTTAATATTTCAGAAGTCATGAAGGTTTAACTTTAAGTTCCAGTTTATATGATTCTCGGATTTGGGGTATTAGTATTTATTAGAGACAGGGTCATTTCAAGGTTAAAGTTTAGAAACAGCATAGGTGTTTTTATACATATACAAAAAAACTGCTGGCCGAGGAATTGGTGGGGACTGCCATTTTCAACACACTTCATTTGAAAAGGACCATATCAAATCTCTAAACACACTAAATTCAGCTGGTATATTCACTTTCCGTCAGTAAGAACTCTGGTAATACAGTGAGGAGATAGGAGAAAGCTAATGCCCCCTGTGCAGAAAATACACAAATAGCTTTCTATTCCAGAGCATCTTGGCTCCCTTTTCCTCGGTGAAAAACAGAAATCTGTAAAACAAATCATTATGAAAGCCTAAGTAGACTGTGATCCTAACAGCTAATGTAGGTGCTAAGTTATGCCAACTTCCTTTTCTTCTCTTCTTACAAAGCAGAGGAGAACGGCCCCTACCTAATGTTGCCCTAATACTGCAGAGCTG
Organism: Meles meles; assembly: GCF_922984935.1. Classification (NCBI taxonomy): domain Eukaryota; kingdom Metazoa; phylum Chordata; class Mammalia; order Carnivora; family Mustelidae; genus Meles; species Meles meles. The sequence continues at coordinate 87,089,329 of NC_060070.1, read as the reverse complement.
AAGCCGCTGTCACTGTGCACGTCAAGTGGGAGGGGCCCTGGTTACAACAAAGCCGTCTGGCTCCAGCCAATTAAACTGTGAACCTTAAAGCTGTCTGACTAATGCAGACTTTTCGTCGGGGCAGTCTTACTGGAAGCATTTTCTTGGCACAGAGTACACATCTGAACATTTAAATCCACATACGCTAACAGATGTCTCTTGAGCAAGAGCACCGTAAAGCCAGATTTCACTTAAGTGAGGAAAATACTTTTTGCCGTCGTTTTGTATTTTTCACATGGAGATTCCATTTCATTTTAGACGATAGCCCTGTGACCTGTGAATAGAATTGGTCCATCCTATCAGTGTGAGGGGAGCACGTACATTTTAAATCAAAGTGGCGTTACCTAAGTGACGTTACCTAGTTCCAAGAACAGGGAATGCTAATGACGCCCATTATTTTTCTCTCTTGGTTTTCAGGCCTCTTCGCCACAAACGTCTCATACACTGTGAATTCGCTCTTTCCCTTTATGATTCCGCATAAATGTATTTGGCATCTGGGCAAGTTCTTTCCCCAAGAATTTAGTAGAAATAGCTTATCCGTTTGGCTGATTTCTCCTCTGGGCACAGATGGAACAAAGTGAATAATACAGGTTTAGAAGGTGTCTCCCACATCGGGATGGCCAGTTTTGCGTCCATCACCCATGATCTCTGCCACCCTGACCAGACAGCAACCACTGAATGAAGCCCATTAGATAGATGATCCCTTCATATGCTTTTTATCTGAAGTTCTAGATTTAGTATAGCATCTCCAACAGCAAACAAATACATAAAGATTTTCATTCAGAACAAAGGTAGTTGAGAAAGAAATGTGCCTTGATTATTACCTTGAAGTTCCTAATAAGGTGAATGTCCACGAAGAAATTCTTAAATATTTCATGGTTCATTCTACCTTACATTACTCTTTCTTGCAACACAATATAGAATGCCACTTGAGAGGTACATATACATAGTTGGGCAAAATGTAAAATCGAGACCAAAAATATCACTAAGGTAGAGGGGACTTCTGGCAAGGAATAAATCTGAAAATGTATCCCAAATATAAAAATCATTACATTTTCAGTAATCAGAATTTTTAAATGTGACCCACTTTTTTTTTTTTAATATTTTATTTATTTGACAGAGAGAAATCACAACCAGGCAGAGAGGCAGGCAGAGAGAGAGGAGGAAGCAGGCTCCCTGCGGAGCAGAGAGCCCGATGCAGGGCTCGATCCCAGGACCCCGAGATCATGACCCTAGCCGAAGGCAGAGGCTTTAACCCACTGAGCCACCCAGGCGCCCAAAATGTGACCCACTATTGTAGGAACCAGCATCCTCCACAGTATCACCGGTTAAATTGATCTTATGAACACTCTATTGCATGTCAATAGACACTTGAACTGAAATCCGATGAAGAGCAATATATTTGGGGGCAACTTTTTTTTCTGTAATTGTGGTTTTCTTCTGTTGAAATTTATTTTATTTAAATTGAAGGTAATTATCATGGTTGTTATTTATGTTCGCTCAAAGTCTTTTCACTTACGAAATTTTGAGGTAGCAAAGTTGACATCTACCTTAAATTTATCCTTACATGGCATGATGATTTCTGAAATAAGATTGTTTCTTCTCTTCTCTTTTCTCTTTTCTTCTCTCCCCTTTCTTTCTTTTTTTGGAGAGCATGCGGGTGGTGAGGGGGGCGCACAAGAAGTGGAGGGAGGGCAGAGGAAGAGGGAAAGAGAAAATCTCTAGCAGGCTCCCTGCTGAGCACGGATCCTGATGTGGGGTTGAATCTCACCACCCTGATATCATGACCAGAGCCAAAAGCAAGAGTCCAATGTTTAACTGACTGAGCCACCAGGCATGCCTAATTGTTTCCTAAAACTCATATCCTATGTAGAACAAAGTAAATTTAAATAATTAGAGGGGTTTTGCTTATAGTTATGAATAATAGTTTACCAAATAATATTATAAAGATTAGAATATGGTATTAATCTCTAATAGTTGGCCTCATGTATTTTTTAAATTTTATAGGCATATTTTGATTCAAAAAGTATATAATGTTTTTCCCAAAGATAACTAGCAATCTGTTTCTTAATATTTGCAATATTAATCTATCTCCCTACTTATGTGACCATTCTGATTTTTATAATTTTATACATATTAATAATTTTGTAATTTTCATACTTTAATTACTATAGCAATTTAATCCCACAGTAATGAACACAGATTCAAACTTCAGCTGATTAAGATTTCAATAACAAAACTACAGGAAGGGCTTTTCGTGCCAGGTTGCATCTAGCTTGATTAACTGTATTTGAAAGTAAATGAATAAATACTAACTCTAAGTCCAAATGGCAGACCTTTTTCATATTACTTGGGTTGTTATGTGAATTAGATTTTATAGGAACCTACATATCACATGATCATTGATCATGACTACATTCAGATGCTAGAAATGAAACTGCACTAGACTATGGGCTTTTAACACCCTTCCAAAGGCTAAGGTTAAAACCAAACAGTGGATAATGGAGGTCAAAAACTAAAAGAATCCTGAACATTTCGGTTTGATATGGAGCAAGTGTATTTTTGTCAGTATATTCCAAGCAAGATGAGAGAAAATGCCCCATGAGGCCTGGAGGCCTTTTATCCTTTTTTTTTCTTTCTTTTGAAATGGCCAACATATTCAAGCATTGTCTTCTTACCACATTTGAAGTCATTTACAAGCCAAACTGTTTTCCAGACTCCTGGGGCCTGAAAACACTGTGATTTTCCTTATCAATTATGCGACTATTAGGAAACACTAGTTGGGAAGACCTTCTACTATGTATGTATCTTTTAGAGATGGGTTATTCTAGTTTGTGAATGCTAACTGATCTAGCTTCTGTATGAACTAAGCAGACCTTTGCTGGTGAGATGCATTTTGCAAATCCAAAAGAACCATTTGCTAAAGGCCTAGGCTCAAAGGAAAGATAAAAAGGAATTTATATCTGACAGCAATCTTTGTCTCTTTTAATACCATTTTATTGAATTCTTCATAAGGTGAAAACTACTCAGTGAGTCTAAAGATATACAAATTAGGCTGGAGAATCAAGCACATTTGATGTTATAGCAGAGAAGCAGTAAAACTTTATATAATGCAGTGTGCTTTATTTTTATATAGCCTAATTCACAGTATCACAAGGCACTTTACAGACAGAATCAATTGCAAGCTTAAAAGAAAAAGAAAACTTTTTAGGTGAGATGGAAGGATAGAATGTACTCTAATTTTATACTTATGGTGCAACTGAGTCAGAGTTACTGCACTTTATGTGTTGCTGTGAAAATTAGACTTAAGGATCCCCGCGCACCCCTGAGCCCTAGAATGTCAGCCTGCCAAAGGGGACTGTTGTATGATTGAGGAAGAGTCCCTGTTGTGCAGCTCGCCAGTTGTCTAATACAAAAGGCTCTCTGCTACAGCCTACTCGGTCATCCTGGGATTTGGGCAAAGTTCCACCCAAAGTCCATGCCCTCTTCTCAGTTATCAACCCAGGCTTTCAAAAGTTAGACACCAGCATATTTGTTACTGTCTCCGTTGTTCCTTCTGATTTGATTCCAGTCCCTTCTATCATTGAGTGTTGTGTGTGCATATATATATATATATATATATATATATATATATATATATATGCATGTGTGTGTGAATTTTTTTTCTTGGCTTAACATTTGAGACACTGGGGTGCCTGGGTGGCTTGTAGGTTAAGTGTCTGCCTTCTGCTCAGGTCATGATCCTAGAGTCCTAGGATCGAGCCCCTCATCCGGCTCACTGCTCAGTGGGGAGCCTGCTTCTCCCTTTCCTCCCTGCTCATGCTCTCTCTCAGTATGTCTGTCTTTGTCTTTCTCTCTCCAATAAATAAATAAAATATTTTTTTAAAAATTTGATACACTTACTGACTTTTTCAGGAATTTTTTTAACTTCTTTAAAATAAGCCTATCCCGGGGCACCTGGGTGGCTCAGTGGGTTAAGCCGCTGCCTTCAGCTCAGGTCATGATCTCGGGGTCCTGGGATCGAGTCCCACATCGGGCTCTCTGCTCAGCAGGGAGCCTGCTTCTCTCTCTCTCTCTCTCTCTGCCTGCCTCTCTATCTACTTGTGATCTCTCTCTGTCGAATAAATAAGTAAAATCTTTAAAAAAAAAATAAAATAAAATAAGCCTATCCCTTTAAAATTTTCTTAAAACGTTATTACTTGGACCATAAAATTTTTGTGAAGTAGACCATACATACAGAAGTAGGCATATAATGTTTAGGTACAGTTTAAATAGTGAGTTATAAGAAAGTGCAGACCCGTTACTCATCACTAAGTTTAAGAGATCAAACATTACCAGTACTTTTGGCATCTTTACAATGTTGGGTCTTCCTATCCATGAATGTGATGTGTGTCTCCGTTTATTTTGGTCTTTTACTGTCTTTCAATAAAATTTTATAATTTTCTCTATATTTTGCATATCTTTTGTTAGATTATTCCTAGTTGCAACATATTTTTGTTGCTAATATATATAGTATCTTTAATATGGTCTACACATTTATTACAAAATGCAGCTAACTTTGGATTTTGAGCTTGGATCTGGCCACCTTGCTAAACCGTTATTTATCATAATTATTTATAGACTCTCTGGGGTTTTTTACATGGATAATAATTTCATTTGGTTTTTGTTTTTATTTTCCCTTTATTTCTTTTACTCTGATTGTAGGCAATCAGAATGACAATGGTAGTCATCTTTCTCATATTTGTTTTTAAATTTTATTTTTTGTTTGTAAATTTTTAAAAAAAATGCTTGTATTTTACCATTGAAAGACACAGTTGCTAACAGGGTTTTGTGTTTGTTTAAGATTTTATTTATTTGTTTATTTGTCAGAGAAAGAGAGAGAGCATAAGCCAGCAGAGTGGCAGGCAGAGACAGAGAGAGAAGCAGGCTCCCTGCTAAGCAAGGAGCCCAGTGCGGGACTCTATCCCAGGACCCTGGGATCATGACCTGAGCTGAAGGCAGCGGCTTAACCGACTGAGCCACCCAGCATCCCAACAGGGTTTTGATATGTACTCTTAATCGGGTTAAGGAAATTGCATGTATTTCTGGTTTTTTAAGAGTTTTAAAAATTTTTTGAATAGTGGTTGAATTATATTAAATGCTTTTCTGAAAATACTGAAATGATCATATGGTTTTTCTCACTGCAAGTTAATGAAGTGAATTATATTGTAAGATTTTCTAACATTAGATTTCCTGGCATAAACCTAATTTGGTCATGATGGATTACCTTTACATACATCATTGGATTTGTTTTGCCCAGTATTACTTAGCTTTGCATTTGCATTCACAAGTCAGGCCAACTGGAATTTTCTTGTGCTTCTCTTGTCTGATTTTGTTATCAAGTTTTATCAGACTCATAAAATGTGTTGTGGAGTTTTGCTTTTTTTTTTTCTCTAAAAATCTTTTAAAAATATTAAATTTGTCCTTTTTTAAAAAAGATTTTATTTGTTCATTGGAGAGAGACAGACAGACAGACACAGAGCATAAACAGGAAAGAGAGGCAGAGTCAGAGGGAGAAGCAGACTCACTGCCGAGCTGGGAGCCTGACATGGGGCTTGATCCCAGGACCCTGGGGTTATGACCTGAACTGAAGGCAGAGGCTTAACCATCTGAGCCACCCAGGCGCCCCTAAATTTGTCTGTTTCTTGAATGCTGGCAGAACTTTCCTGTTAAACCTTCAGAGCCTTGTGGGAAGATTATTGGCTATTAATTATCTTAAAGAGCCACTCTTTTATTTCTTTATTGAGCCAGTTTTACTAATTCATATTTTTCTAGAAATGTATCCATTTCAACTAGGTTTTCAAATTGATTGACTTACTCATAATTTCTTATAATTTTAATCTCTGTATTATTTGTAATTATGTTCTCTTTCTTATGGCTAGTATTATTTACTCATCTCTTTTTACTGTAATTCCTGGTCCATCTTGTTAGTTTTTTATCAATTAATGTTTTTGAAGAACTGATGTTGTGGTTTTTCTGATTCTCTGTATTATATTATTATTTTCTGTTTCAGTGTTTTCTGTTCTTATCCTTAATATTTCTTTTATTTTCTATTGCTTTTGCTTTTCTAACAACTTTAATGATAATAACAAATTGATTGAATATCTAATTCAGTAATTTTCAGTCTTTTTTTTTTTTTTTTTTTTTGAGAGAAAGAGCATACACAAATAGGTAGGGCCAGAGGGAGAGGGAGAGAATCTTAAGCATGCTCCACGCCCAGCATGGAGCCTGACATGGGGCTCAAACTCACGACTCTGAGATCATGACCTGAGCCTAAATCAAAAGTTGGAAATTAAACCAACTGAGCCACCCAGGTGCCCCAATTTTCAGTCTTTCTTATTTTGTAACATAAACATTTTAAACTCTAGATTTTCCACCATGGTGTACATTATTTATAATGTAGATATACGGGTTTTAAAGTCTTTGTCTAGTAAGTCTAGTACCTTCTTCATGGCTTCTTCTTGGACAGTTCCTATTAATTTTGTTCTTTCCTGTGAATAGGCCATACTTTACTGTTTTTTTGGCATGCCTTGTAATTTTTTTTCTTGAAAATTGAACATTCTAAATATTATAATGATGTAACAGCTCTGAAAACCATTTTCTCCTCCCTTCCCAGGATTTGCTGTTGCTGCTTGTTCTGGGTTGCTGTTATTTGCTGGTTAATGACTTTTTCTAACTACTTTTAAAAAATTGTGTTTTTTGCTATATGTGCCATTGAAGTCTATGTTCTATTTGGTTAGTGGTCATCTAGTGTTTTGACAGTTTCCTTAAACACTTGGAGCCAAAAAAAGAAAAGAAACCCACCCCCTCCCAGATTGGTTCTGTGTTGAGGAACTGCTTCAACACTTAACCAAGCTGTTTATAACTCTGCATTAGCCTTGACTTCCTGCTTGCACAAAGCCGCTTGCCAGCCAGAAGTGAAAGCTTAAGGGCTTCACAGGCCTTTTGAGCATGCACCAGACCCTTTGAATGCCTGTGGACTTCTCTGTTCCCTTGTACATGCAGGAACATTTAAATCCCCCACCTGTGTCTTTTTCTAAACTCTTCTTTCTCAGGCTTCTCAGTCTCTCGTTTATCCCAGGTGTTGTCCGTTGCCCCAGGCTGGTCAGCCAATAGCTGTGCCTTTAAACGCTTTTGGTAAACAGCCACTCAGGAAGGGAGCTGAGCCTTGGGAATGTTACCCATTAGACAAAAGAAAGGTAACCTGCACCAGTCCTTAAGGGCATGACCAGAGAGACTGAAATCCAAAGCCACAGTTCTTTGGAAATAAGGTCCCTGTTGTTCCCCCAGCACTGGAGACCTGCACAGGGAGTACAGGCTGCTGTCTTCACAATCACTGCCACGAGGGGTGAGGTGCGAGGGACAGCTTTTGGGCGGGTTCATTGTCACAGCACTCTTCCTCCTGCAAACAGCTGCTTTTCTTCACCTAGCCTTCCTCTGGTTGTTCGAAGTTCTTGACTAGATGCCAAAGTTCTTGACTAGATGCCGGAGTCCTGCAGAAGTTGCTTCTGACAGTTTCTGCCAGCCTGTGGGTTGATCTTTAAGGCACTGGAACCCTGCAGTTTCTTATGCCACCATTTTCAGTGACACCACCCCAGAAGTTGTAGTAAGTGGTGTTTTCACTATTGTTCGTATCTAAGTATCTTCTCATTTCTATTACTGATTTCTTCTCTGACCCAAGCGTTATTCACAAATACATTGAGCTTATAGACATATGGTATCTTCTTTTTTTTTTTAAACATTTATTTGACAGAGACAGATCACAAGTAGATAGAGAGGCAGGCAGAGAGAGAGAGAGAGAGAAGCAGGCTCCCTTCTGAGCAGAGAGCCCTATGTGGGACTTGATCCCAGGACCCCGAGATCATGACCTGAGCCGAAGGCAGCGGCCTAACCCACTGAGCCACCCAGGCGCCCGACATATGGTATCTTTAAAGTTATTTTTTTTAAAGATTTTATTTATTTATTTGACAGACAGAAATCACAAGTAGGCAGAGAGGCAGGCAGAGAGAGAGAGAGAGAGAGAGAGAGAGAGAGAAGCAGGCTCCCTGCTGAGCAGAGAGCCCGATGTGGGGCTTGATCCCAGGACCCCGAGGGACCATGACCTGAGTTGAAGGCAGAGACTTTAACCCACGGAGCCACCCAGGCGCCCCTCTTTAAAGTTATTTTTAAGTTTGTCTTTGTGTGCTAATTTTTCAGTTAATTGACTGTGGTCAGAGAACATGATCTATGTGATCATGAGTCTTTAAAATTTATAGACAAATGGTCAGCCAATAAAGACAAATGTAGTCTTATTTTTTTTAATCTCATATTTTTCATTTATTTACATAAATGTCTTTTGAGTGCTGAGAAGAACATGCATGTTCCTGTTATTGGGATCACTACTGTTTTTATGCCCATGTTATTTTAATTGTATTGCTGAAATAGTCTATATCTTTTCTGACTTATTGTCTGGTCAGTCTGTCAAATGCTGAAAGAAACATGTTAAAATCTTCCAATGATCGTGGGTTTGTCAGTTTCTCATAAGTTTGTCACCTTTTGCTTCATGTATTTTGAAGCTAAGTTATTAGATGTATACACATTTAGAATTGTTACATATTCCTCGTGAAATGCAACATTTTATCAGGGTGTAATTATTCTCTTTAGTAATGTTTTTCACTTAAATGTTTCCTTTGAACATTTTTAACTTTTTAAATTTTTAACTTTGAACATTTATTTTAACCTTTGCCTATATACCTGCTATATCTTTTTCCATACCTTTAATTTCAGTCTTCCTTTGTTTTCTATTTCTTGTAAACAGTGTATCATTGGATTTTTTCCTTGAGTTTGACTATCTTGTCTTTCAAACTACAGAATTTAGTTCAGGTGATTGTGATTCCTAATACAGTCAATCCTTGAACAACATGGGTTTGAACTATACACAGATTTTTTGGAATTTATACATGGATTTTTAAAAAATAAATAACAGTATAATACAATGTATTTTTTTTTCTTCATTATGATTTTTTTTTCTTTTTAAATTTATTAACATATAATGTATTATTTGCTTCAGGGGTACAGGTCTGTGACTCATCAGTCTTACACAATCCACAGCACTGATCATAGCACATACCCTCCCCAGTTTCCATAAGCAGCCACCCTATCCCTCACCCTCCCACCCACCAGCTACCTTCAGTTTGTTTCCTGAGATTAAGAGTTTGTCTCCCTCTCTAGTTTCATCTTGTTTCATTTTTTCCTTCCCTACCCCCCACAATCCCCTGGCCTGCCTCTCACGTTCTTCATATCAGAGAGATCATATGATAATTGTCTCTCTCTGATTGACTTATTTTGCATGGCATAATATACTCTATTTCCATCCATGTCATTGCAGATGGCAAGATTTTGGGTTCTTTGATGGCTGCATAGTATTCCATTATATCTATACATACCACATCTTCTTTAACCATTCATCTGTTGATGGACATCTAGGTTCTTTCCATAGTTCAGCTATTGTGGATATTGATGCTATAAATATTCGGGTGCATGTGCCCATTCGAAGCTCTACATTTGTATCTCTAGGGTAAAAACCCAGTAGTGCGATTGCCGGGTTGTAGGGTAGCTCTATTTTCAACTTTTTGAGGAACCTCCATACTGTTTTCCAGAGTAGCTGCACCAGCATTCATTCCCGCCAACCGTGTAGGAAGGTTCCCCTTTTTCTGCATCCTCTCCAATATCGGTTGTTTCTTGACTGGTTAATTGTAGCCATTCTGACTGATGTGAGAAGGTATCTCACTGTGGTTTTGATTTGTATTTCCCTGATGCCGAGTGATTTCATGTGTCTGTTGGCCATTTGAATGTCGTCTTTGCAGAAATGTCTGTTCATGTCTTCTGCCCATTTCTTGATTGGATTATTTGTTCTCTGGCTATTGAGTTTGGTAAGTCCTTTATAGATTTTGGCTACTAGCCCTTTATCTGATATGTCATTTGGAAATATCTTCTCCCATTCTGTCCATTGTCTTTTGGTTTTGTTGACTATTTCCTTTGCTGTGCAAAGATTTTGATCTTGATGAAGTCCCAATAGTTCACTTTTGCCCTTGCTTACCTTGCCTTTGGCGATGTTTCTAGGAAGAAGTTGCTGCGGCTCAGGTTGAAGAGGTTAGTGCCTGTGTTCTCTTCAAGGATTTTGATAATTCCTTTCTCACATTGAGGTCCTTCATCCATTTTGAGTCTATTTTCGTGTGTGGTGTAAGGAAGTGGTCCAATTTCATTCTTCTGCATATGGCTGTCCAATTATCCCAACACCATTTGTTGAAGAGACTGTCTTTTTTCCATTAGACATTCTTTCTTGCTTTGTCGAAGATTAGTTGACCATAGAGTTGAGGTCCATTTCTAGACTCTCTATTCTGTTGCATTGATCTATGTGTCTTTTTGTGCCAGTATCATACAGTCTTGATGATTACAGCTTTATAATAGAGCTTGAAGTCTAGAATAGTAATGCCGCCAACTTTTTTTTTTAAAGATTTTTTTTTTTAATTTATTTGACAGAGAGAGATCACAAGTAGATAGAGAGGCAGGCAGAGAGAGAGAGAGAGAGGGAAGCAGGCTCCCGGCTGAGCAGAGAGCCCGATGCAGGACTCGATCCCAGGACCCTGGGATCATGACCTGAGCCGAAGGCAGTGGCTTAACCCACTGAGCCACCCAGGCGCCCCAATGCCGCCAACTTTGATTTTATTTTTCAATATTCCTCTGGCTATTTGGAGTCTTTTCTGGTTCCATATGAATTTTAGGATTATTTGTTCCATTTCTTTGAAAAAAGTTGATAGCATGGAACACTTCTCTATTTCTTTGTGTCTTCCTCAGTTTCTTTCATGAGTACTTTATAATTTTCTGAGTACAGATAATTTGCCTCTTTGGTTAGGTTTATTCCTAGGTATGTTATGGTTCTGGGTGCAATTGTAAATGGGATCGACTCCTTAACTTCTCTTTCTTTTGTCTTGCCGTTGGTGTATAGAAATGCAACTGATTTCTGTGCATTGATTTTATATCCTGACACTTTACTGAAATTCTGTATGAGATTTCTAGCAGTTTAGAGTGGAGTCCACATAAAGTATCATATCATCTGCAAAGAGTGAGAGTTTGACTTCAATTCTGATGCTGTCTTTCTTTCTTTCTTTCTTTTTTAAATTTATTTGTCAGAGAGTGAGAGTGAGCGGGCATAAGCAAGGGAGCAGCAGGCAGAGGGAGAAGCAGGCTCCCCACCGAGCAGGGAGCCCGATGCGAGACTCGATCCCAGGACCCCGGGACCATGACCCGAGCCAAAGGCAGACGCCCAACTGACTGAGCCACCCAGGCATCCCACCTTTTATTTCTTTTTGTTGTCTGATTGCTGAGGCTAGAACATATAGTACTACATTGAATAGCAGTGGTGACAGTGGACATCCCTGCTGTCTTCCTGATCTTAACGGAAAAGCTCTCAGTTTTTCCCCTTTCAAAATGATATTTGCTGTGGGTTTTTCACAGATGGCTTTTATGATATTGAGGTATGTACCCTCTGTCCCTACATTGTGAAGAATTCTGATCAAGAAAGGATGCTGTAGCTGTACTTTGTCAAATGCTTTTTTCAGCATCTATTGAGAGTATCATATGGTTCTTGTTCTTTCTTTTATTAATGTATTGTATCACACTGATTGATTTGTGGGTGTTGAACCAGCTTTGCAGTGCAGGGATAAATCCCACTTGGTCGTGGCGAATAATCCTTTTAATGTACTATTGGATCCTATTGGCTAGTATATTGGTGAGAATTTTTGCATCCGTGTTCATCAGGGATATTGGTCTGTAATTCTCCTTTTTGATGGGGTCTTTGTCTGGTTTTGGGATCAAGGTAATGCTGGCCTCATAAGTTTGGAAGTTTTCTTTTCACTTCTATTTTTTGGAACAGTTTCGGGAGAATAGGTATTAATTCTTCTTTAAATGTTTGGTAGAATTCCCCTGGGAAGGCCCTGGGCTTTTGTTTGTTAGGAGATTTTTGATAACTGCTGGTTATGGATCTGTTCAGGTTTTCTATTTCTTCCTGGTTCACTTTTGGTAGTTTATAGGTCTCTAGGAATGCATCCATTTCCTCCAGTGTGTCAAATTTGCTGGCATATAGTTGCTCCTAATATGTTCTTATAATTGTATTTCTTTGGTGTTGGTTGTGATCTCTCCTCTTTCATTCATGATTTTATTACTTTTTGTCCTTTCTCTTTTTATTTGATAAGTCTGGCCAAGGGTTTATCAACCTTCCTAACTCAAACAAACAGCTCCTGGTTTTGTCAATCTGTTCTACTGTTCTTTTGGTTTCTATTTCATTGATTTCTGCTCTTTATTATTTCTCTTCTCCTACTGGGTTTAGGCTTTATTTGTTGTTCTTTCTCCAGGTCCTTTACGTGTAGGGTTAGGTTGTATATTTGAGAAATACACAATCTTTCTTGTTTCTTGAGAAAGGCTTGTATTGCTATATACTTTCCTCTTAGGACCGCCTTTGCCATGGCACAAAGATTTTGGACAGTTGTGTTTTCATTTTCATTTTTTTCCATGAATTTTTTAATTCTTCTTTAATTTCCTGGTTGACCCATTCAACTTCAGTAGGATGCTCTTTAGCCTTCATGTTCATTTGTGTTCTTTCCAACTTTCCTCTTTGTGGCTGAGTTCTAGTTTCAAAGCATTGTGGTCTGAAAATATGCAGGGAATAATCCCAATCTTTTGGTACTGGTTGAGACCTGATTTGTGACCCAGGATGTGATCTATTCTGGAGAATGTTCTAGAATAAAGAAGAATGGGTATTCTGTTGCTTTGGGATGGAATGTTCTGAATATATCTGTGATGTCCATCTGGCCCAGTGTGTCATTTAAAGCCTTTATTTCCTCGTTGGTCTTTTGGTTGGATGATCTGTCCATTTCATTGAAGGGGGTGTTAAATTTCCCTACTGTTATTATATTATTGCTGATGTATTTCTTTCATTTTGTTATTAATTGGTTTATATAATTTTGCTCCCATGTTAGGGGCATAGATATTTAAAATTGTTAGATCTGGGGCGCCTGTGTGGCTCAGTGGGTTAAGTCACTGCCTTCGGCTCAGGTCATGATCTCAGGGTCCTGGGATCGAGTCCCACATCAGGCTCTCTGCTTGGCAGGAAGCCTGCTTCCCCCTCTCTCTGTGCCTGCCTCTCTCTGTGCCTGCCTCTCTGCCTACTTGTGATCTCTGTCTGTCAAATAAATAAATAAAATCTTAAAAAAAAAAAAAAAACTTAGCTCCTTCAAATCTCGGCTCAAGTATTTCCTTTAAAAAAAATAAATAAATAAAATTGTTAGATCTTCTTGTTTGACAGACTTTTTAAGTATGACATAGTGTCCTTCCTTATGTCTTCTTATAGTTTTTGGCTTAAAATCTAATTTAACTGATAGAAGGATTGCCAGCCCAGCATTCTTTTGATGTCCCATTGGCATGGTAAATTTTTTTCCACCCCCTCACTTTAATTCTGGAGGTGTCTTTGGGTCTAAAATGAGTTTCTTGTAGATAGCATATTGATGGGTCTTGGTTTTTTGTTAATTTTTTAAGATTTTATTTATTTGACAGAGAGAGATCACAAGTAGGCAGAGAGGCAGGCAGAGAGAGAGAGGGAAGCAGGCCCCCTGCTGAGCAGAGCGGCCCAATGTGGGACTCAATCCCAGGACCCTGGGATCATGACCTGAGCCAAAGGCAGAGGCTTAACCCACTGAGCCACACAGGTGCCCAATGGGTCTTGTTTTTTAATCCATTCAGATACCCTTGTCTTTCGATTCGGGCATTTAGCCCATTTACATTCAGGGTAACTATTGAAAGATATGAATTTAGTGCCATTGTATTGCTGGTAAGGTGACTGTTACTGTGTATTGTCTTTGTTCTTTTCTGGTCTGTTACTTTTAGGCTCTCTCTTTGCTTAGAGGACCCCTTTCAGTATTTCCTGTAGGGGTGGTTTTGTGTTTGCCAATTCTTTTAATTTTTGTTTGTCCTGGAAGCTTTTTCTCTCTCCTATTTTCAGTGACACCCTAACTGGATATAGTATTCTCGGCTGCATGTTTTTCTCATTTAGTGCTCTGAATATATCATGCCAGTCCTTTCTGGCCTGCCACGTCTCTGTGGATGGGTGTGCTGCCAATCTAATAATCCTACCATTGTATGTCACAGACATATTTTCCTGAGTTGCTTTCAGGATTTTCTCTTTGTCACTGAGACTTGTAAGTTTTAAGATGATGGGGTGTGGACCTATTTTTATTGACTTTGAGGAGGGGTTCTCTGTGCCACCTGGATTTTGATGCTTATTCCCGTCACCAAATTAGGGAAATTCTCTGCTATAACTTGCTCCAGTATACCCTCTGCCCCCTCTCTCTTTCTTCTTCTGGGATCCCAATTATTCTACTACTGTTTCATCTTATGGTATCATTTATCTCTGGAATTCTCCCCTTATGGTTCAGTAGTTTATCTCTCTTTTTCTTAGCTTCTTTATTCTCCATTATTTGGTCTTCTATGACTAATTCTCTCTTTTGCCTCATTTATCCTAGTGGTAAGAGCCTCCATTTTTTATTGCACCTCATTAATAGCTTTTTTTTATTTCAACTTGGTTAGACTTTAGTTCTTTCATTTCTCCAGAAAGAGATTTTTATTTCTTCAGACAGGGATTTTCTAGTATCTTCCATGCTTTTTCGAGCCCAGCTAGCACCTTGATAATCGTCATTCTGAACTCTAGTTCTGAAATCTTACTAATGCCTGTACTGTTTAGGTCCCTTTTGGTACGTCCTCTTGTTCTTTTTTTTTGAGGTGAGCTTTTCTGCCTTGTCATTTTATCCAGATAAGAATAGATGAATGAGGGGTGCCTGGGTGGTTCAGTGGGTTAAAGCCTCTGCCTTCAGCTCAGGTCATGATCCCAGGGTCCTGGGATCAAGCCCCGCATCGGGCTCTTTGCTCAGCAAGGAGCCTGCTTCCTCCTCTCTCTCTCTGCCTGCCTCTCTGCCTACTTGTAATCTCTGTCTGTCAAATAAATAAATTAGATCGTTAAAAAAAATAGATGAATGAGAGAACAAAATACTAAAGGGTAGCAACAACCCCAGAAAAATATACACTAACCAAGTCAGAGTAGTCCTGAAACCAGGGAAAGAAGAAAGGAAGGGGGAAAAAATACACACACACTCACACATATTAGACTGGTGAATAGAACAGAGCCACACACTTGATTTTGGGTGTAGTTTGATCTGTTAGAAAAAACTGCCTCTCAAAATTTTAAAAAAAGAAAAACATATATATACAAAAATAAGGGTAAACATGATGAAGGGATGGAATATGGCTGTAAACATGAAAATTTAAAAGATTCTAATGAAGGTATTGATAAGTTGGTTGAAAAAGAAGAAAAAGAGGAAAGAATGTGATCATGCTGCAGACTATAACAAAGACGTGCACTAGATTTAGGGTATATTTTGATCTGTTAGAAGAAACTATCTCAAAATTTCAAAGAACAAAAAACCTATATGTATACAAAAAATCAGGTTAAATACAATGAAGGGATAGAATATGACTATAATAATGAAAATTTAAAAAGATTTTTAAAAAAGGTATTGAGAAGATAAAGTAGTTAGAAAAGGTTAAAATAGGAAAGAGGAAATATTTTTTTAAATAAAATAAAAAGATAAAATTTAAGAACTTTAACTTGGATAGACTAAAGAATCATGGGGAAAAAGCCATGAATTCTGTATGTTGCATTCCCCTAGCTTTGCAGTTCCGCAGTTCTCATTGATTGGTGAACTTGGTCTTAGCTGTGTGTTCTTGCTGATCTTCTGGGTGAGGTGCCTGTTGCTGTGATTCACGAATGTCTTTGCATGAGGCAGAATTGCACCACCCTTGCCAGGGGCCAGGCAAAGCAATCTGCTCGGGTTCCCTCTGGGAACTTTTGTTCCCTGAGCTCTTTCCGTTGAGCTTTGGAGGATGGGAATGAAGATGGCAGCCTCCCAATCTCCGGCCCCATAGGAGCCGAGAGCTTGGGGCCCCACCCCTCAGTGCTCCTTCAGCGAAAAGTAGTCCATCCCTCCCATCTCCCTGGTGTCTGGCCACACTCTGAGCTCACCTGGCCTGTGAGTGAGCATTTCTATTTCTGGTGCTCCACCCCGTTTGGAGTCTTCTAACACAGCTGATTCCTGCAGCGCACTCCTGTGCCACTCCTGAGGAGGAAGGTGAGTCTCCCCAGATTGGTCACTTGTGAGGTCCCTGCTCGAAGAACAGTGGCTCGAATGTGCCTCAGATCATGGTTTAAAGTAATCCCGAGCTGAGAGCCCCTCTTCTGAGTAGACTGCTTCTGCACTCCAATACCTGGGAGCTCTGCCACCCTCAGACACCCCTGGTCTTTCTGTGATCCCGCAGGTCCTGAGACCACACTGTCACCGCGAGCGCTCCACCCTGCACTTAGACTCTGGAGCCACGTCCCTCAGTGCAGCAGACTTCTAAAAGTTCCGATTTTGTGCTCTGCTGCTCTACCGCTTGCTGGGAGCCGGCCCCTCCCCTTACGGTCTATCTTACCGTATATCACCTCGGATTCACTTCTCCCCAGGTCCTGCATTCCAGAAAGTGGTTGCTTTTCTGTTCCTAGAATTGTTGCTCTTCTCCGCTCTATCTCCTGTTGAGTTTGTAGATGTTCAGAATGGTTTGATAATTATATTTGGTTTGATAATGATTTGATAATGATATTTAGGTCTCTCTCTCTATATATATAGGTCCTATGCCTCTGCCCTCTTGCTCCTCCTCCTTTATGATTTTCTTAATAACATTTTCTTTTCTCTAGCTTAACCTATTGTAAGAATACAGTATAGAAGACATAGAACACACAACATATGTGTTAACTGACAATGTTATCTCTAAAGCTTCTGGTCAACAGTAGACTATTAGTAATTAAGTTTTTGGGGAATCAAAAGTTATATGCAGATTTCTGAATGCATGAAGGGGAAGCGTCAGTGCTCCTAATCTCCACATTATTCAAGGGTCAACGGTATTTTCAGTCTGTTTCTGCTATGTCATATTTTACTATTTTTCCCAATTTTTCTTTAATTTCTTATTTTATTAAAAAAAAAAAAAAGATTTGTTTTATCTGTGGTGCCTGGGTGACTCAGTTGGTTAAGTGTCCGACTCTTGATTTCAGCTCAGGTCATGATCACATGACCATGGTGGGCTCTGAGCTCAGCAGGATGTCTGCTGGAGATTCTCTTTCTCCCTCTCTCTCTGCTTCTCCCTCCCGCCCTCTCTCAAATAATCTTTAAAAAGTCTTCTTTTATCCTTTCTTACCTTCTTTTCTGTTGATTTTTTTTGTTATTGTTATTTTTCTTCATTTTGGTTTTTACCCCCTTCTAATAGTTTTGAAGGTACATATTCTGTTTCCATTTTAGTGGGTATACTAGATATTAGAAAATAAATCTATGTTTGTACCCTCTGTTTAGATTCTGTAAGGACTTAAGAAAACATTTCCCATAATCCCTTATCTGACCACATTTTCCCCCAGAATTTTGTGTATACCTTGTCACAGATATGACATATTGTTATTGTTTTACCTGGTTTATATGTTTTTAGCATTATCCACAAATATTTCGCATTCTTGGCTCATGACTCTTGCATCTCAAATCTTTCCTCCAGGATCATTTTCCTTCTTTCTGAAATATGTCATTAAAAATTTAAGTAAGAACCTGTTCGTAATTAATTCTTGTCATTTTCCCTTTGTCTGAAAATTCTTCGTTTTGAAATTCTGAAAAATCCTGCCTTTCTTTCACCCTTATTCTTGAAAATATGTTAATTTGTTATATGTATGCAATTTTTTTATCAAAGTAATGTATACACATGGATTAAAAAATCAAATCGCCCTACAACACATATATAATGAATGCAGCCGCCCCCACACTCAGCCCTGCTTATTCAGTACAGATCCCGTCTCTAGAAGTAATGACTCCAGCTTTTCCCGAAGGCATTTACACATACCTGTGACTTTTCTATGTGATGTGTAATTCTGATTAATCAATCGTAGTCATTTTCTACTAACTTCCTATTATGATTATAGATGAACATTTGGCTCCCTTACACCGCCGTCTCCTGTGCTTTCATTCCGCATCCTCCCAGTGTAGTTGTAGTACAGTTTGTAATTAAAGCATTTTTTGCTGTTGTCTTGCAAATATTATTCATGCTAGAGCATATATAATATTGTTTCCCTACTTATTTTTTTCCCTAAAGTTAGTTTTTAGCAGCAACTGGTGATTTTTTTTTTCACATGTCCTAATAGCCTGTAGATAAAATTTTCTTTGAGCACTCTACCAATTCCATTTTTGTCCTTTATAGACATCCTTCCCGGAGACCCGTGTTCTCTTCTGATTGCTCTCTCAGCCTTCTACACAGCTCTGATTCCAGGGATCTCCCCTTGCTGTTGTCCTTGGAATTCTCTGCCTTTCTCCTGAGTTGGATTCTCTTATTTCTCTGATTTCCTTTCATTTCTTGTTCACTACCTTACTTTACTCTAGAAGTTTCATCAGATTGCAAAGGGCTCAGTGGACACAGATGTGGTGATAAGAGCCTGCAGTATTCTGCCTTTTGAGTTACACTGCTCCCATCATTCAGATTGGTTGCTTTCCACTGTTGCTTTCCCACTGTGATTGGGGCACAGTGGTCATTTCCCTTCCCCTTCATCCTGGAGATTCTCTTTGATTCTTTTCTTTGGTAGCTCTTCTGTTTCCTATAACTCTTGGTTGGACATTATTTTACTTCAGAATTTTTTTTTTTTAAGATTTTTTATTTATTTGACAGAGAGAGAGAGAGAGCCCACAAGCAGGGGGACCAGCAGAGGGAAAGGGAGAAGCAGGCTCTCCACTGAGCAGGGAGCTGTTGCTGAGCTTGATCTCAAGACCCTGGGACCATGACCTAAGCTGAAGGCAGTTGCTTAACGGATTGAGCCCCCAGGTGCCCCTTTCCTTCGAAATTTAAAGGCATTTTCCTATTGCTTTCTAGCTTCAGTGTTCTTGAGAAATCTGTTCTAATACCTGATCCTCTATATGAGACCTAGTTTTTTTGTTTGTTTTTCTCTCTCTGGAAGTTTCTAAGCCTTTCTCTATGTCTAATGTTCCAAAGTTTCAGGATTGTGCTTAGGCAACCTCATTTTGATCATTGTTCTTAGCCCTTTAAATATGAAAGCTTACATCCTTGATTTTCTCCTGTCCATTTTTTTGATGTCTCTTTCTGAAAATTCTATTATTTGAATGTTGGCCTTCCTGGATTGGTCTTCCAATTTTCTTCTCTTTTTCTCTCCTGTTCACCTTCTTTTAGTTTGTTTTCGGTTTTGTCTTTCAACTGCATATTCTGAGATATTTCCACATCTTTTCTGACTTTTATTTTGATTTTTTAAATTTCTGCTATCCTGTTTTTAATTTTCAAGAGCTCAGTTTTGTTCTTACATTATTGAGGTTTTTTTTTTTAGAGTTTCCATTTCCTCCAAATTATTTTTCCCCCATTTGTATTTGCCTCTCTCTTCTGTTTTAGAGGGTTTTCTCATATGTCCTCTTTTTTTTTTTTTTTTAAGATTTATTTATTTGACAGATAGAGATCACAGGTAGGCAGAGAGGCAGGCAGAGAGAGAGAGAGGAGGAAGCAGGATCCCAGTCAAGCAGAGAGCCCGACGCGGGGCTCGATCCCAGGACCCTGGGATCATGACCCGAGCTGAAGGCAGAGGCTTTAACCCGCTGAGCCACTCAGGCGCCCCTCTCATATGTCCTCTTAAGTAACCCTTGATTTCCCTCTTATTACTAACAGCAGAAGAGTAAAAAACTGATTGGAAGTTCTGAATAGGTCTTTGAACTTCATTATAGGGTAGTGGTTCTTAACCATGGCTGAACCTTAGAATCACCTAGGAAGACTTTTTTTTTAAATCTCTACTCTTAGCCATCTACCCATCTCTTCCCTTTCCCAAGACTGGTTAAGTCAGACACTCTTGAGAGTGGAACCCAGGTGACGACACTCTTTTTTCAACACTTCCAAGATGATGCCAATAAGCAACCAATTTTGAGAACCATTGGTAAGCCATTTGTTATGGACTACCAGGTGCCAATATTTTAGGATTCCCCCTCCCACTCCGTATGCTAGTCAGATTCCTCAGAGAAGAAACATCTGCTTAGAGTGAAGTCCCAGCTGACATTGTTCTAGTGGCCGAGCAGGAAAAGAAAGTTGGTTTTCTCAGCATAACTCAGTCAATAAGTATTGTCACTTAGTCACCTAATTTCAGTGAAATACCTATGTGTTCAACTTCGTAGGCCAACTTCTAGTCCAAAGACCCTTTTATCCTCTGAAGGATAAACCAACAATTTTTTTTTTGCCAGGAGAAGGGCTTACTAATTGGCATGGAAGTGGTGAGGGGTCTCTAGACTCTTGACTGTTTTATGGTTAATAGCTTTCACCCCCCATTCTCACCTATCCTTTACCACTAGTTCCAGGAATATTAAGGACTGCACGTTTCTGAGACTTTCCAGGATTCTATAACATAACACAGTCTGATTGTTACCTTCCCTTACTACTAACTAGGAATCAACTGAGAACTGGCCTGCTAAGCTAGTTCCCAGCCTCCACAATTTTGTTCTTATCTTTTCTCCTTTTCTTCCTGTCCTTTGGCTTTGACTTTTTAAAAAATCTTTTTATTGAAGGTTTAAGGGATTTTAGGATTGAACTTTTGGTCAATGCTTACTTTCTCCATAACGCTTTGATGTTGTTACATTCTCTTCCATTTTTGCTGTTCAGAAGTCAGATGTTAGTCTCATGGTCTAATAAGCCTATACACATAATCTCTCTCTCTCTGTCATATTTTTTTTTTTCCGCCTGCTTTTCAGATCTACATTTTAGTTTTACTGTTCTTCAGTTTCACTAGTGTTTAGGTATGGATTTTTCTTTATCCAGTTTGGCGTTTTTGAGGATTTCTTTATCTGAGTATTAATATTTTTCAGTACAAAATGCTCATCCAATACTTCATTGAATATTATCTCTCTCTTAGTATTCATATTCTTTCTAGAATTTTGATTAAACCAGATGTATATTAGGCTTCCTCACTCTATCCTTCATATTTCTTAAATCTTCCTTCTATATTCTTCCATTTCTTTTTGTCTCTATACAGCATTATGTGTAATCCCTTTAGCTGTATCCTGTATTTTATTTCCTCCAACCGTCATTGATTTCCTGGTTAACTTATTCATTAGATATCAATTTAATTTACATATTTTAAAATTTCTTTAAGTACTGTGTGGTTTTCCTTATATATGCTTTGTCAACTTTGATAATCTTGTGTTGCGTTATCATACTTTGTCACCTCTTTAAATATATTAAGCATGTTCATTTATATTCTGTAGCTGATAATTCTAGTATCTGTAGTTTATAGCAGTCTGATTATGACATTTATTATTTCTGTTGACTCTTAATTCATTGAGGCTTCTTTCCACATGTTTTTAGTGATTGTTTTATTGTTTGTTCATATTCCTTGGAATTTTTATATGGGAATTATTTGAGATCTGCATGTAAATGTGTCCCTCCATGGATGACTTGGTTAGCCTCTCTCTGGCCCCTAAAGGCAGACTAACAAACAAAGATTATTTGGTTAAAAGTTAATCTTTAATTTCAGGTTTTTTTATGCTAGAGAGTGAAGGCCTTAGTATGGATTCTGGCCTGAAACCTAAATGAGAGTGAATTTGTGATTAGGAATTTTTAAGGGAATTCTTTTGATTTTTTTTTTCTTTTCATATATATGAAAAATAGTCACATTCCAGTTAAATATGGCTGTCTTCTTTTGCAAGACAGATTTCTTTCTTTAATTCTTTTCTTTTCTTAAGATGAAACCACTAAAAGTGTCACACTTTGTGAGTCAGGGCTTTTTTCAGGAGTCTTTGGGCATCTCCACCCTGTTCAGAGCCCAGGCTTTGTCACCTTACCCCTGAATACATGTGGTCTGTTCAGATCTAGACTGCTACCAAAGATCAGCAAAGGACTTCAAGGTAGGGTGGCAGTATATCTTGATATGCCTGGAAAAGTATGAGTTTATTACAGCTTAATTACTTGTACTCAGAAATATCCTGGTTTGCACAATAAATTATATGGCCACCCTACCACAGGGCAAACACCAGCTCTATGACTTCCTCATTCCTGTCAAAGGTCCTTTTTCAAAGATTCTTGCCTCCAGTATTTCCTGTGCTTTACTGCCAACTTTACCATATGTTTAAAACAATTTAAAAAAATATGTTTTATCCATTATTTTTAGATATTCTTCTTGAGGAGGGGTTTCTCTGCACATATAGTCAGCTGTGTTGCTGGAAATGGAAGCCCTACCTATGTCTTTTAGAAGGTCTTTCCCAAGAAGGAATCTAAAGACTTCTTTCTTAGGAAGCCCGTACTATGTTTCTTCCCTATACCTCTCTGTTGGTTATACAACATTTCCCAGGTTAGAAAAATTATTAATTCTAACAATGAAAAAAGTTCTACATAGAAAATTAATGTTTTAGGTAAACATGATTATAAAAAAAAAAAAGAGGGAGCGAGAGAGGACCATCTTAACAATTAACGTTCTCAAAGATTGTAACTGGAAATTCCCAGGAGAGTCCAGAATTATTAAAGTGAGAGGTAAATCTAAAAGTAGTGTGTGTGTGTACATGTGCATGTTCTCAGTCTTTATGAATCCAAGAATGAAATACACAGTGAACTGAGAAGCAAAAATCCAAAGTAGAGGTTAAATCTTGTTCCTCATCTTTAAATGGTAGCATTGCTTTGGCCTCAGCTGTAAGTTTTATACTCTCATTGGTTTCTAATATTCTTAAAAGGTGCCATAATAAATAATGTTTGTCCCTCCACCCCTAAATAGAGAAGATGATTTCATTCTGTTATGAGTAATTGTTTCCAACGGAAATACTAGTCCTAGCCCCAGAGTAGCTTCCTTGCTGTGCCTGACATGGTTTCTTCTGAGAAGAATATATTAGGCAGCAGCATATAGTTACGTACTAAAATGCATCTTCTACAAAGAAGTAAGAAATCATCATGAGAGTGTTTACTTTTCATTTATCTACATATCAAAATACACTTATAACAAGTTCAACCAAAAATTTATATACTTTCTGAACCAAAAAAGATGGTTATAAAGAAATATAGTAGGTTCAAGTAAGTGAACCTGATGAAATATTAGAGAACTCATCCATCAACTCAAGAAAGTAGTTCAGATAAGCCCAACTTTGCTCAAGAAACTTATCTCTGTGCCTTGGAAAGCAGCCTTTAGTACAAGACAGGCTGGGAGGATAGGTGTCATGAGCAGGATAATGCACTTAGAGGAAATTATGACACACAGTATATTCAGATGGCAGTCATTGTAATTCTAATTATCCAGTCCATTCAAGGTACTGGAGCTTTTTATGATTATAACCACTCCAAGAAGGACAAATATAAGGTAATAAGCATACAGAGCTATTGAGTACCGAGGCTGCATAGGTTAGGTAAAATGAATGATATTAGAATACATCAGCTTGTCTCCAATTTCCTTTGTACACAATTGCAATAAAATTTGATGTACATTGCAGGGTGTTAGGAGGTTTCTTAGTGGTTAATGATTTACATAATGATTTCCCTTTTATCAGAGAGTTAACACAGCTCTTGTTTCTGGGTTTAGAATAATTTTGTTACAGTCTTCATTCTGTTTAACTTAAATGTCTATCTGCGTGCACACCTGCATGATTTGAGATGTGTGTATTTTATACATTAAGCTCCATACATGGTGTTTATATTACATAGATTGTGGGAAAGTTCTGGAATTGAGGATAACTTTTCTTTCCCTTAATTTCATTCCTGTTTCTCCTCAATTCCTTGTTTCCTAGCACACTAACAAATATTACCAAAAAAATTCTTCATCCTTGGACTACTCTCCAATATTACTTAGTCGGCCCTGAGCTAAATGGTATGTGTTATCTCTTATAGTCTTCCTGCTTGAATTGCCCCCCCCTTTTTTTTGAGAGAGAAAGAGAGAGAGAGAGAGAGTATAAGAAGGGTGAGGGAGAAAGAATCCCAAGCAGGCTCCATGTCCAGAGCTGAGCCCCACACAGGGCTCGATCTCACAACCCTGAGCCAAAATCAAGAGTTGGATACTTAGCCAACTGAGTGACCCAAGTACCCCCATCCCTTTTTTCACATGCATTGCTTTCCTTAAAGTTTCTTCACTTTGTGTAACATCTTAACTCTTTTTTTTTTTTAAAGGAACTTTTCCTTTGTGACTTCCCATGCTCCTTAAGCAGCAAGGGATAATTTGGAGTTTGCTTTTTTGTCCACAGATCTTGGGTATGCTTTCGGGTTGTATTGGATGAGACATATGAGATGCAGACATGGCTTTATTTTTTGTTATTGTTGTGACCCCTGCATGATTTTTTCAGTTGGCTCAAGATTAATTGCTTTAGGTAAGTTTTCACTAAGTCTAGATTCCAATTTTTAGTTTAGTAATAAACTGATGTTCAAAACATACTGCCTCTATCTTAACAGACCTAGAATTGTTCAGCGTACTCTGTGTGTGTGTGTGTGTGTGTGTGTGTCTGTGTGTCCATCCCTGGCGACTCAAGCACGGCTGAATTTTCCAGCTTGCCCTTTCCCACAGACCTTGTCTTCTTGAAGAACGTTGTTCAATAATTCAAATGGTTAAATTCCTCTGAGCAAGAAAAGGTCTGATATTGTTGCCAGAGTTCAAATATCTGGTAACCCTTCACGCTGTGGTTAGCAGGGCTAGACAACAATCTAGAGGACATTGTTCCCTGCCTCAGCTCTCTGAGTTTAGATGCCTGCTGATTTCCCATCCTCTGTAGTTACTGGATGTGGTGATTAGTGTTTGGTACTGCTTGAACTTGCCTTGAAGACTGTAAGCACTTTCAGAGCACAGACTTTCTAACTTACACAAAAACGCCTTAATGCCAGCTGCTAGCACAGTACTGTGCATCTTATGATTGCTCGGTAAATATTTGATACTAATAAAAAGCAGGATACAAACAATTCAGTTGTCCAAATAAACCTTTCCACAGTTCCTGTTGAATGTGATTTTAACCGAATTTATGTTTCATTATTATATTGGTTGTTAGTCACTTTACATTCAGAGACAGAGCTCATATGGACAGTTCAGCAGCATTTCTTCTCCTAACTTTCCTGGTACTTATGTAGTCCTAGCACATCTCGCCTCCTGACTTCTCCTTCAATGCTGGTTTTATCAAGGGACTTCAAATTCCATAGATGGAAGGAATATTGAGAGCGATTCAGTCCGTAGTCCTGCCTTAAGGGCAAGAACATCTGAAAGACAATTGTAAGCCTCTTTTTCCCTCCTCAGGTCTCCAGAGTGATGGCTATCGCATCTCAGCTGCTGCTGGACACTGCCTTGTGTTTTTTGGACATTGTGTTCCAAAGATCACTCAAATGTCGCTGCTGACTCTGAAACCCTTTCCTTGTTACTAGAGCCGGGGAAAAAAGCCAGTGATACTTTTCTAAGACACAGTAGGTGTATCCATAGGTCTATCAGTGCTTTCAAAGCCACATAAAAGGTATTGATTTCCTGCTGATTTCTATGCAGGGTTAGTTCTCTCTGTAGGACTTGTGTGTGTGGTGTGTGTGTGGGGGGGTTGTATGTGTGTTGGGGGTAGTATGAATGCATGTGTACATTTTTTTTCACTATAATTTGTTTTAAATGGAAACTTTCATGAGATAGTTTGTTCATGCTGGTGATTATGCTGAAAATGAGAAGTCTCAGGGAGGTAGTACTTTTATTAGGATACAATAAGTTAAAATAATTAAGATTTTCAAATAATGCTATTTGTAATAATACAGACATTTCATAAATTTAGCTCTGAAGTTTATAGGCTATAATCTCTGTGCTATCTCTTCTGGCCAGTATGTAGGAGAATGTTCCCATTTTAAAAGCTTATATTTCAGAAGGATGCTAGGCATTGAAGCAGAGTTAAATCTTGACCTTGATATTCCTTTTCCAGTTTTGATTTTTGATACTAACTTTTAAACCTAAGTGTTTAAACAGTATTAACAAGTTTGTATGTACCTCCGAACAATAAGTATAGCGGTATGCTTCCCTAAAGTGCATATTTTATGGTCTCATTAAAAAAGAAACTATCACAGTAAGTTTCCTTCAACACAAATTGAGTATTTAAGTAATGTACTAATAACATAGGAAATATAAAGATGACTTAATCATGATTCTTATATTCAGTCAACTTAAAACCTATTAAGGAAGGTCCAAATCTTAATCAGGAATTTTTCTGAATTCTAGATTATTTTCAGTGGTGTCTAGGGAATCCTGGGAAACTGCAGAATGACACATTTTACTCTTGATCCCTTAAGGCTATGTCCCTCTGAGGATGGTGGCCAGTAAGGTCCAACACCATGGTTTTTGTCAAATGTGGTTTCTAAGTTCTTGGTTCTGGTCATCACACAGATAGCTAGCACCCCTTAGACTGCAAAAAGCTAATGGGAGGACCTAATTCTAACCCTCCCTGAAAGGTAAAGAAATGTGCACCTAGACGCATGCAAGGCATACAGAAAAACCTGGAGGAGGGGGGATAGTAGAGAAAGGTGTGGAAAAAGCAGTCCAGCTTAGAGTTCTCACAGAATCTGATAGACCTTTGCTGTGCTTGTTCTATAGCAAATGTAAGATGCTTTTGGCTAGAAGGGAAGGCATTTGGATGTATCATAGGTAGAAAGTGGTAGAAATCATGTCAGGTTTGGGGAAGCTGTTGGAAGGAAGACTGAAAAGAGGCTCATGTGTTCTGAGTATAAGGTACGGGGGGAAAGCCAGGGAGTCTGAACAGCTCTTCTAGGACTTTCTAGTGCCACATGGGTGGGATATGGCCTCAATGCTGAAAGTGCCTAGAATATATCCCCTAAAAAGGGAAAATAACACAGAAAATGATAAATTTGTTTTTCCTGAAAATATGGATGAGAAGGGTTTTATCCTGTTCTGCTTCATACTTTAAAGTGTTTTTTTTTTTTTCTTGAAGGTTCTGTAGATTGATGGAGCAGGATTTTCTTCGAGCTACTGTAGCACTGTGTTTGATTTTTAGAAAATGGGTTATGTCAGTCCATACCAACTCACTAAAACCCCAGCTCACCGCTGCAGAAATAGCCTGAGGAAGTGACAAATTAGTGTACCTCATCATACCGTGATTAGGCTTAGCATCTTTTAATAATGAGTGTGACTCCATGTGAGAAGAGAATAAACTGGCAGTTTTTACAAAGACACAATTTCCCAGGGATTTGGGTGATATTTAAATTTTAATCACTTTAGATTTTGGGTTATATGTGAGCCAAAGACATGGTTAAGATTCTGTCACTGAAGGCCCAGAGATGCATGTCTCCTCATTGACATGTGTGACTGTGGCCCAGGAGATGGCAGATTGTGTGTACTGCATTTTCCCATGGGATTCTTGGGGGGTGGGGGGGAGGGAGCTAATGGAACCTACTTGTTTTACATTGAGGTGTTGTGATTTGTTGTTACGTTGAGGTGTCAGCCTGTGGATAAAATTGTCTTCTTTTGTTTTATTTGAGTTGTCTAAAACTATATACTGATCTTTCCTTCGATTTTATAAAAATTTGATACAGACAGTGAGGCCATAAAAGGTGCAGTAATTTAAAAATTTTGTTAATTTTCGCAGTTGTATGCACAGGTTAGATACAGTTCAGAGAAATGAAAGATCATCAACCATGTCATGCTTACTGGATTCACTGTGGCTCATGCCTTATTTTGTGAGCTAACCTTGTTTACATTATTTTCAATGTGCTGGTGTGCAGATTACAGAAAGATTGGGAACCTGAGAGATTTATTATTTACAGAAGGTGGACAGTAGAGTCTATTGCTTTAGGAAAACACACAGCCCAGAGCAGCAGTCTGTCCGACATTAATGAATCATGGTGATGGCAGTGACCTTGAGACGTCATCCATTTCAATCACCCCATGCTTCTGCACAGGTCTGTATCTCACAAACACCCCCTGGGCAGCACAGGCCTGTCCGTCGTGTGCTGGATGAGATTCTGAGGAGGAGGGCCTGCAGTCTTCCCCAAGTCGCCCTGGCCAGGGATCATCTGGAAATCCTGAGTGGCCTTTGTATCCATCACAGTCACACTGGGCTGATTTTATTCATTGCTCCTTGATTATTGGAACACTTTCAGAGTTTAAATTTCTCTGTCTTTTGGAGAGAAAGCCAAAGTTAAACTTTAGCAAAATAAAAGGTCTCATCTGTGCACAATACACGGAATGGTAAATTGTCCCAGGCGGACTGGATCGCCTTTCAGTAAACTGATACTGCTGAGATCCATTAAAGCAGTGGGGGGCTGCCAAGTACTCACATCCTAGACTCATCAACTTGTTTTTTTGCTGACCACTCAGTCAGTCAGCAAGAGCAATGCGATAAGTCCTGGATGATAAACATGCTTCTGTTGCAGAGACAAAATGGATCACAGCAGAGAAGGAAAAATGTTTCAGATGAGAAAAATAAATGCCAGGAGCAAGGTCCTTTTAGATTAGAGCAAGTCCCTTCAGATCCAAGAGAGTCTCATTTCCCATATGGAAACTGGGTAGGGGTGCAGGGGTGGGGGACATTTTTAAAATGTGCCACACTGGGCCCTTAGCCTCAGACACCTGCAAGTCTGCAGAAGGGGGAACTCGAGGAGAACCCTGGACTCTATGGCATGCTAAGGGCAAACTTCAGTACTTGCTTAATAGAGTAGAGACATTTGTTGCAATGAAATGCAGATCTGCTGTTAGTGTGAATTTATTGTGCTGCTATAGCATCTTTATTATTTCCTATAAAATACAATCTGATTTAAAAATAACTGGTCCTATGACACTTACAAGGTTGAATCTGATGGGATGTCCATTGCAGATGAATAGCCCTGTAAATAATTTATATCTTTTGTCACTTGTGTGTGTATTCTCTTAGACCTACAGTAATTAGCA
This sequence comes from Meles meles, assembly GCF_922984935.1. NCBI lineage: Eukaryota > Metazoa > Chordata > Mammalia > Carnivora > Mustelidae > Meles > Meles meles. The sequence goes on along the minus strand of NC_060070.1, from coordinate 87,060,243 downwards.
ATAAGGTCTGGAGTAAACTAGAGAGTGAAAGTATCAGAAAGTCATGTAGGTTAGTGAGTTCTATCGATTCTTTAAAATAATTCTATAGTAATGACTATGGGAAAGAAGCCAGTGTTTTTCCAAGTCTGATTAATAGCTGATTTAATTCATAAGCCTTAAAGCCCAAAGCAAAGATTCATTTGTTTTCAATTCTGTTTTATGTTTTTTGGAGCATCGAAGCTTGGATAGTTTATTTAAATGAGGTACATTTATGACTTTTAATATGATTGCCCTCCCATTTACACAGAAGGTAATATATTATGTTCAAAGAGGCAGGATGAGTGAGTAGCACTGGCTGTGAAACAAAAGAAGGAGATCTGGATCCCACACTGGATGTCGCTCTGGACTGACGCTGACATAATCAAGTCCCTCATATTGCAGGGAACAGAAATCTACTCAGACTGGCTGAAACCAACTGGGAATTCACAGTCAGGATACAGGGATAGCTGATGGAACCAGGAAGGAGATGCGGTCAGGCCTCAGTGGGGACCAGAATAGGTATTAGAAAGTAGTCATGAGCTGGTGTTACTTCTGTTGGCCTTCTAGGGCTGTACCAGCTCCCGGCTCTCCCCACTGCTTCCACGGGCAGACAGATGTTCTTCTTCAGTGAGACTATGCGGCCAACTACCGTTGCCTTCCTTTCAGGTGTATATTATTTCTCGATTCAAAAAATGCCAGCTAGCCAGCTAACCCTGATTCCTAATTCCAGATTCCTTGAATAGAAAATAATTAGCCCAGGGGCGCCTGGGTGGCTCAGCGGGTTAAGCCTCTGCCTTCCGCTCGGGTCATGATCTTGGCGTCCTGGGATTGAGTCCCGCATCGGGCTCTCTGCTCGGCCGGGAGCCTGCTTCCCCCTCTCTCTCTCTGCTTCCTTTGTCTGTTTGTGATTTCTGTCTGTCAAATAAATAAATAAAATCTTAAAAAAAAAAAAAGAAAAAAGAAAAGAATTAGCCCAGTGGGGTCAGGTAGCCAAAGAGCTGTGTCCAAGAGGACAGGGTAGTCCAGCACCAGATGGACATGAGGGCCAAAGTTCCAGTTTTTGCCTAAGATACTTCCTGTCAGTCCTTCTCCCTTTCCTACCTGTCTTCTTCTGTGAGCATTACAGACATTTTTAGAGCAATTACTTCACAAGGCATTGGAGCGGGAAAAAGCTACTGAAGACGTTTTGGGCAGAGGAAACAGCAGGAATGGGAAACTCCATAATGTGCTGAGGAGTGAACCACATGCAGTTGGTAACCGCCAAGCACCCAGTACTGGGTGGGAATGGCATGAAAATGAGAATGGAGCAAGTGATGTGGAAGCTCTGCTAGGCTTCTGGACTTCATCTGGAAGGCCATGTGTGTGTTGGTTTATCTGGGTATTTTTTCCTCCAGGAAGGTAGTCACTGAAGGATTTTAAGTAGAAACTGACAGATTGTGCTCAGAAGGTTACTTAGGCAGATGTTTGAAGGACGGATTGGCTGACGAAGAGCAAGAGTAGAAGCAGAGATGTCATTTGAGAGTCTTGCGTGGGAGATAAAGGCCTGTGCTAGCAGAGCACTGGAAGGGAGGGACAAATTTGAGAAAAATGAAGGAAGCTCAATGAGGAGATGTGTTGATGGAATGGCTGTGAAGGAGGAGAAAGGAATCAGTTAATCAAAATTTCAAACTGGGAGATAGGGTGGTTGGAACTGAGTTGGAATCCAGAAGTAGGTTTGAGTGGAAGACAGTGAGCTCGCTTTGGACGAGTGAATTTGAAGTATCTGTGGGACATCTAGATAGATATTCCTATCAGCCTAAGCATCTGAGTCTAAAATGTGGGGATCAGGCCTCAAGATATGAATTGGGATTCCAGAGTACTCAAGTAGTAGTTAGAAGGATGACGATATGATCATCCCACGAGAGCATGCAGAGCAGAGCTTAGCTTAGGGCCCATGGAAAGGCCCCAGAAGTTCTTTTTTTTTTTTTTTTTTAAAGATTTTTCTTTTTTTTTTTTTTTTAAGATTGATTGATTAGTGAGAAAGTACGCAAGTGGGAGAGGCAGAGGGAGAGGGAGAGGATCTTAAGCAGAATCCCCACTGCTGGGCTTGATCCCACGACCCCAAGATCATGACCTAAGCCAAAATTGAGTCAGAGGCTTAACCAACTGAGCCACCCAGGCACCCCAAGGCACCGAGGTTCTAATAAATGCTCTGATTGTGTGTAAAATTTTGTACAGATGTGTTAGGAGCGAGGTTAGGGCAGTGAGAAAAGGGCCTATAGCTTTCATCAAATTCTCTAAAGGGTCTGTGAGTCAGAAAATTGTTATGGAGCTCTGGGAAAGGGGACAAAAGTTGTTCTTAGGAGCAAAAAACCCCAAAACACTTATTCTTTCTGTTGTATAAAGTACAGATATACATAGAGCACATAAACAGATATGCAGTGTATCTGTGGTATTAAAATGTCATTGGAGCGATTAAGAAGAAAATGTCTTAAAAGGCTCCTTAGTGGAGTGATAATGAGGAGAGGGTGCAAGACATTGGTATGGAGGGGCACCTGGGTGGCTCAGTGGGTTAAAGCCTCTGCCTTCGGCTCAGGTCATGATTCCAAGGTCCTGGATTTGAGCTCCAGGTCGGGCTCTCTGCTCAGCAGGGAGCCGGCTTCCTCCTCTCTCTGCCTGCCTCTCTGCCTACTTGTGATCTCTGTCTGTCAAATAAATAAATAAAATCTTAAAAAAAAAAAAGACATTGGTATGGAGTAAGAGGAGCAGTGGGTTCTCATCTGTTTTACTCTCGTGTCTAAAAGAGAACAAAAGAATCTGTGGTTGGGTTTATAGCTGGCAGCCCACCTCTTCCTCCCATCTGTTACCCCATCACTGTCACCACTGTGACACACATATCCAGTATATACCTTCTGAAAAGTTGTAGTGTAGGCAGCTGCATTTACCAAGAGTACAAGGAATAAACATTGCATTTTCCAGGATGGGTTTTTGTTTTGTTTTGTTTTGGCATTGCCATTTCTGGTACAACACTCTTTCAAGATGATGCCCATAATAACTGTTTTGAATATCTAGAGTTAGGAGCATATTTTAAAACCAATCTTCCCCATTAATAGAGATGTCTACTTACCCTGTCTGCTAAGTGAGAAAGAAAGCACCGTTTGTGGTCTGAGCTTGCTAGAAGCTTCCAAGAATTGTACTCCCTTGGGCCTTTTCTCTACCTTCTCTTTTGTAGCTAATAACTTCCTCTGCCGAGTATCTGTTGAGCCCTTACTGCACATGACACCAGATCTAAATGTTGAGTAGCTTCACAGAATTCAAAGAGGACCCAGTAAGCTCTTTGAGAAGCCTCTCTTGCCCTCAGAAGTAAAAGCAGCAGTTCTTTCCAGAGGCAGACCATGCTGCAGGGTCAAAGATCAGGCTCTTAGTCCCTTGTTCTCTAAGTCCCTTCAAAGGATCAAGAGGCTGCCCCTTCTCTGTGTAATGTATTATGTACATTTCTAATCTTAATTCTTTTAGTGGTTGCTTATGAAAAAAAGGTGGTCAAAGTAACCAGATTTCACTAATCTTTCCATTCTTTTATTTTGATGTAAATTATTGGTCACCCTTGGGGTCAAAGCTGAGAGCAGCAAGTTTTGGGAGGGGAGAAAGCAAGATCAGCAGGTTTCTGACCACTGGTTCATTAAGCCAGAAATCATTTATCTGCATTAACTCTTGTTCTAAAGCGTTCACATTTTTAAACATACGTGGGTGAGGGTTTCATAGGGTAACTGCACTTCAAGAAAACAGCTCGGCCCTTTTAACCTGTACTCCTCTTGAAGCCTTATTACTGAAAATAGAGCTATTTTCAGGCCTCCCCATTCAGGACATTAAGAGCACACTGTATGTGCTCACCTTCCCTACCCAAGGACCAAATGCAATAGCAACAAATTGGAAATGCTAGAAGAGACCGAACATGTATCATTAGAAGGATCATTCTTCTTTCCATTGCCAGTGAATGGTCATAAAGCTGAAAGCCTTTTTTTTTTTTTTTAATTCTTCCAAAAGGCCCCATAAGATAGATCACCATTACATTTATCATTCTTTTCCACTTTCTTTCATGGGATCAATCACAGTTGTGTGCCTAAAACTATTTAGGAGCATTTCAATGTGTAGCAACTTCCAAAATATTTGATTCTAAATACATCTTTTGGTTTTAATTCTAAAGCCAGTAACACTGTTTTGTTAAGGGAAGACCAGCCCTCTGTTTTTCATATACTCTATGGTTGTGCCCTGTAATGAAGTCTCCAGTATCTGCTTGCTTTATATGACACGCTTTGGGGACAGCTTTCCTTTTCAGACCCTGCTTTTGTGTCAGCTGACTGGCACCGCAGAGCTAGGGAAATGGAGTGGTTCCTTGGTGACTCCAGATAGCTGTCAGAATTAATCTGTAGACGCGAAAAGATTTTCCTTGAAAAGAAGCTAGAGGAAACTGTCGAGCAATGCCCGCACATCATTCTAAGGATGCATTTAATTGTCACGATGGAGGCAAGGGAAGGGGTTGCTTACTTTGCAAATTAAAACCGTGAGCCTCTTTGCTTGACAAGTGAAAATCAGATTTGGTGGGTTTTAAAAAAATATTTAATTTGTAAGTTCTTTACATTTTGGTAAATCAAGCCTACCCACTTATGAAGCAGGTCATATTCTCCTTCTGATTCTGAAGAAGTACAGCTGGCATTTTCTCACCCGTAAGCACTGAAGAGCCAGATAAGGAAGCAGAGATGAGATCCATGTAATCTGCTCCTTTCACGTGAAAGGTATCCAGTTAACATGGAAACGGAAGTCTCTGTTTTCTGTTATTTCTGCCGCACCTTGTTTCTGGAAACCAGAGGTTGTCAAATTTGTGGGCAACCCTCCCTTCCATTTTTTTATAAAAGCGGAAATTCTTTTTTAAATAATTTATCTCCACACTGTTAAGGACACACAGAAGTGTTACTTAGGGGTTGACTTGGACTTGAGGGGATTGTATCACCAGCTATAGTAGCTTGTTATCCTTACTAATTGTTAGTGTGTCAGGTTTTTACTTCCTGATTTAGCTCGGGAGATTAGCCCCCAGATTCATGGCCTCGGACTTATGGACAGATGCAAGTTTAAGTTTTCTTAAAAAAAGGGACCTGTAGCTGTTGTATGCTGCCCAGGCAGTTGTAATGAACTAAAATGTAACTTTGATGTACAGCCTGGCTCAAAGCATAGCTCTTCACTTCTCAGCTTGTGAGTTTGAGCAAGTTCATTAAACACTATGTTTAGTGTTGAGGATTATGCCTCAATTTACTAATCTTTTTAAAATGGGGGTAGTAGCCGTGCCTACCTCATGAATTATGAGGATTCGATGAGATAACATGCTTAAGGTACTTAATAGTATAGTGCCTGGTGTAGATTCAGTGCCCAGTGTTTTGACTTATTTTTTCATTGCCCTAATGCTTATGCTGTTAGCATTCAGAACCATTTAACATTAGCCTTGATCGTTGTAAGTGTTACAGTTTAGCACCACCCTGAAAACAGCCTTGGGAGACTGGATTGCTTGGCCTCCCTCAAATGTTTTAGAATTCCTGTTGTCATAGGATTCAGTGTTCCTAGGGCTTGATACATTTACATGATGCTGGTACCTTACTCAGTGCTTCTGAGGCATCTCTGGGAGAGGTCTTAGAGCTAGAAGAATACATCAGTCCTCAAGAGCCACAGGACCTTGTCTCACTCATCACTGGTTTTGGCTTAGTTTTTTTCCAGTCTCTGATATGTCGGTATTTTCATCATGTCCTGTTAGAAGGGCTGAAAGAGAGTAAGGTGAGAGGATTTGCTCTAGATTGCCTGGGTTTGGTAGCAGAACTAGGCCCAGGACCATTTTGACTGCTGTTTGTGGAAGGTGGTTAATTAACATGAAATCTTTACCCAGCTAAGTTAACATAATGTGCCGTGTCACATTCATTGCCAAGGTCAGCCAAGGAATATTCCAGAGTTTTAGATCTCATGGAATGAATCACTTAAATGTTAATTCTAAACATTTTATCATAAATATTTAAAGCAAATAACCAATTTCCACTTAATCATAAGCACAACTCTTGTTAGTCTGAAACCGTTTGCATGGAAAATTACACATCACTTTAATGTATTTTCTGTCTGCTTTTGTGTCCATATAAAAATAACAAACCACAGATGCATGCTGACATCATCATCACTAAACCAAAGAAGGGAGAAAAGGAAATTATTTCATGAGCTGAAGATTTAAACTGTTCCCTCTCAGGTCGTCAGTGCTTTGCTTAATACTTTTAGGAGGGAGTGCCTGTGTGAAGAGTCAGCTGCAAGATCAAGGACTATTGATACTTACTCTTGCAGAATGAGTCCAAAATTTAAACACAGTGTCCTCCAAATGTCCCTTGGCACCAATGATTGTGATTTTTTTTTTAATGCTACATTAGGTTCTCTAGTTCATCCCACTCAGCTCCATTGCATTTTCTCTAATGTTGTGTCCAATTTTAAATGACTTGACTGATGGGCCTTCCATCTTTTACCTGGCCGGCGTAACCCCGCAGTGCCCAGGATTCACCAGGCCTTTTTGCCTGTGACAGCCGGGCTGCAGCAGGCCCGAGAACAGGGTGGCAGAGCTCAAAGGTTTTAATTGCTGCCTAATAGGCTATAGCAACCTGAGCATTTTATTAAGAGGGCATTTAAAATTAGCATTATTATTCCAGAAGATGCTTTCACACTGCAGTAAAAATCATGCTGAGAGAATGTCTGATATGCAACCTAATTTCACCATTTTCTTAATTTCTTCCCATTACTCCTAGTAATATACCTCTCAAGCCATTTTATATTCTCTTTGTACTTCTCTGATGACATAAATAATTTTATCTCCTCCCTTTCTGTTTCTCCCAGTTATGTATGCCCAGAGTAATCAAGGTAAGGCATAATCCTGCCACTAGACTTGGAGGGCTTTGCCTGCAGGCTTTTCAGAGTTAGAGTTAACATCTTAAAAAGTAGATGTTGATGAATCCCATAGAAGTAGGCAACATGCACCTTCTCAGAGCAATAATCAGGGTAGTTTTGAGGGGGTTTTGTTTTTGTTTTTGTTTTTACTTTTACCTTCATCTTCTTTTCCTAAATCATTCAGTTCTGTCATTTCCGGGCCACTCTTTCCTATTACTGACACTCCCATGAGTGAAAGCCGGATTTCAATATCATCCTCTTTCTAGAGAGGAATTTTTATCTCTCCTCTGTGATGATATTTGAGCAACTCTACTATCATACCGTGGTTATTTAATTCTATTGTATTTATAAGCAATTCTCTAACCTGCTGACAGTTGTCATTTAGAATCCTTACTGGTGTTTTTCCTTTCTTCTGCTATACTCATCAAATCCTGCCACCTCATTCCTGCAACTGTGCACTGTCCCATCAGAATATAGCTACTTTATAAAAAGAGAGGTTTTGGAAAATGAAATACTGTCTAATTGAGACTTATATATACCAAGGCATAAGCATCTACTTCCATACTCTGTATAACACCTCTGGAAAATTCTTTGTCTATTGCTCTTTAGGAATAATTTATACTCCTCTTAAGAAGTATTTTCACATAAATATTATTTGCTTTGATGAATTTTAATAATCTTTAAAAATTCTTACATCCTTAAATGCAATTCTTATAATGATGACCTTTTGTTTATCCACATTCATTCATTCATTTAGCAAACATTTGAGGACATTCATTGCACTCCACTGGCTACTGTCTGGGTGCTTTGAAAAAGGAAGATGAGCAAGAAAAGTTCTGTGTTTTCAGAAAGATCAGAGTCCCATGGCGGGAGGCTGAAAAGTGGACACCTAACTCATACAGTGTGAGACATGCTCTAAAAGAAGGTAGGTGAGCACTAATCAGGGAAAAATTAATGCTTCTTGGGATAAATCAGTATCATGGGAGACTATATACTGTGTGAGCTGGGCTCTACAGGAGGTGTAAGGGTTCCCAAAGGAAGTACGGAGGGAGGGGTACACCCAGAAACAAACCACACAAGGAAGGCACAGACACCTGAAGCCCTTAAGGAATGCTCCGTGATTCGAGCAGAGGGCATATGATGGAGGGAGCTAGTAATGGAACCAGAAAAATAAGTGGAGGTCCACTGAAAAAGTGAAGCCACAGCCCAGTGATCCAGGAAAGCATTAATCCCAAAGTAATCTGTCTTTGCTTTTGAAACGTGTGTCTTTATTTATGTATGACTGTAGGTGTTTATTAGGATTTAGACTAATGGTTCCCACCCCTAGCTGTACATTACAGTCTCTACCTCATTCCAGTTAAATTAGAATGTCTAAGGGTGACATCTATATATTTTTAAGCAACCCCCTCTCCACCCTGCCAGTGATTCTGATGGGCATTCAGGGTGGAGAACCACTGACCCAGACCCCCCCGACACTTGAAGAGGTTCATGGAGGCACTGTACGGGTCTCTAATTCATTAAAGCTAGAAAGGGGTAACCTTGAGTCAGAACCCACTCCCCACGTCGACGGCTGGGAAACGGCAACCTCTACCTCTCTGCTCACATCTCTTTCCCCTGCAGCATTTGAACCTTCCGAGATCACTTCCACGTACTACCTAGCAAAACAGACCCCTCTCCTGACTCTACACTCTCCCTCTAGCCATTGTCCTGCTCTTCCCTTTATAGCAGGACTATAAAGGGAAGGACTATACTGTGCTTCCCATTCTATTTCTGCTCTGGTCCAGTCCAGTCTGGACTCCAGTTCCATTACACTGCCTGGTCTTGCCAGCCTTCCAGGTACCACATTCCTAGACTTCGCACACTGCTCTTCTCCCTGGATTTTCCTTACCTGTGCATCTTTTTTCCCTGGTTTACCCACTCATCTTTCAGTATTCAGCAGTCAAATCAGAAAAGTGACCTCTGATCTTCCCAGTCTAGATTAGGTGCCAGTCCTTGGTGCCACCATGCTATTTTGTGGAGAATTTGTATAACGTTCATTAGTATCCATTGTAATTACCTGTCTACATTAAACAGTGGACTTTTGAGTCCACTTTTTGACTTACTCATATTTGTTTTTATATCTTGGGCATAACAGTGCTGAGTATAGAGTAGTTTTCTTCAATTAAAAAAAAATGCTGAATTGGGGCACCTGAGTGGCCCAGTGGGTTAAAGCCTCTGCCTTCGGCTCAGGTCATGATCTCAGGATCCTGGGATCGAGCCCCACATCGGGCTCTCTGCTCAGCCGGGAGCCTGCTTCCCTTCTCTCTCTCTCTGCCTGCCTGTCTCCCTACTTGTGATCTCTCTTTCTCTGTCAAATAAATAAATAAAATATTTTTTAAATGCTGAATTATGTTAAATATATTCATTTAGCTTTTTAAAAAATTTACCCTCTTATGTATATATTTTTTTATATATTTTTTATTTTTTTAAGTAAGTTCTACATCTAATGCAGGGCTTGAATTCATGACACTGAGATCAAGAGTCACATGCTCTACTGTCTGAGCCAGACTGGCCCTCTCCTTTAAATTCTTAACTACTTCATTCTTGCTAGCTACCAGTTACTTGTTATGTGCCTGGTCAGGTACTGACTGCTAGGCACATGTATGTATGTATGTAAGTATGTATTTATTTTAGGCACATGTACTTTTAATCTTAATACCTGTATTATTTTACCTCCAAGTTAGGCACTGTTATCTTTCTCTTTACAGATGAGGAAACTGAGGCTTTGAGAAGTTAAGTGATAAACCAGAACTGAATTGCTCTTTCTGGGAAATTTCTCACATTACTATTTCCCATTTAATCTGAGCTGACCAGAACTTCTCTAATCTAGACTGTAAATTTTTAAAGCAAAATCTGTAATCACCCAATTATACTTATTTGTAAATTGGCAGCATTACCAATCTGTCAAATGACCTTTTTTTTAAAGATTTTTTTTTTAAAAAACACTCTTTTTAAAAAGATTGTGGTTTAACTAGTAGTTTTTTATATATATATTTTTTAAGATTTTATTTATTTATTTGACAGACAGAGATCACAAGTAGGCAGAGAGGCAGGCAGAGAGAGAGAGAGAGGGAAGCAAGCTCCCTGCTGAGCAGAGAGCCCGATGCGGGGCTCGATCCCAGAACCCTGGGATCATGACCTGAGCCGAAGGCAGAGGCTTAACCCACTGAGCCACCCAGGCGCCCCAGTAGTTTTTTATATCTTTTGTCTAATATTTATACTTTTGCTAGCCCTTCCATGAAAACAGAAGACCAGCAATTCATCCTATTAGGGAATTAAGAGAAACCAAATGATTAAAATGGACAGGTAGTGTCACAAACACCTCCTCCCACACTCCTCCCCCCACCATTCTCAGTCCTCTCTCCTCATGGAAGAACCTCTGGAGCCAATAGTTTCAACAAGGCCCTCTTTAGGAAACCTCATAAAAAGAAAAATTGGCCAGTTCTACTTGCCCCTCCTTGGCTTCCTCCTCCTCCCTGTTAATGAGCAGTGAAATGGCCTAATGAGCAGGGTGCCAGAGGGAGGGGAGAGCAGAGAAGAAGCCTGAATAATCCCCACACTGAATTATCAGCCTCTGCATAATTGAGTTTTCTTTGGCTTCCATCTTTTCAGAGTTCGGCATTTTAAAGTTCTTACGGGACGCGCTGTTTCCAGGTCCTGAGCCAAACCACGTTTTCGGTGTGTGCCACCATCAGTTTGATTCAGCCGTGGGCACTGCACGGCTTGTGCTTCTGACAGGGACTCCAGAAAGGAAGCAGGAGAGCTCTGAATGACACAGTTCCCTTTTCCACTGAGAGGCAAGCACAGGATGGCCTTTTAATGCCCTTGTCGGTTAGACTGTGCATGATACAGGCTGAGAAGCGTGTGTGTGGCAGGAGCGGCCCTAGAAGATAAGGAAGGTGCTGAGTGGAATATGAATGTAGCCAGCTTCGCCCGAGCCCTGGAAGGCGAACTAGCTATCGGTGGCATAGAGTGAACATTTATCCTGCTTTGCCAGAGACTGAGTGGTTTCCTGGGCCACGAGACTTTGAGGACCAAGACCAGCCCAGTCCCGGGCAAATGTGGATGGTTCGTCTTTGCCTTGTGTACTCAAGTTCTGTCCTTACCTTAAAAATTCACAGTCAGTTGGAAATCATTTCCTATTGTCTTTAAATCCTGCCTGGAGTGATTGAATGAGAACAAACAAAAAGCTTGAGAATTTCTTTGGACGCCCTGGCGTCAGCAGTAACATTGAATGGACCCTTGTCGAGAGCTTTCTCCCCACTCTACCTGCATCTTGCTCTCCCCTTGTCTGATTTAGAACCCTTGGCCGCCCTGCTCCCCACGCATCCGAGGTATTTCTTTGTTCTTCCTCCCCGTCTCCTTTTGCTGCTGCTGCAGTAACTCCAAGGATTAAAGAGGAAGTACAGTATGTACTTTCCCCGACTTTGGCACTGGCTTCCCATGGCTCTGCTTAGATGCAGCTGGCTGAGCTGGGGCATTAGGAAGCCTCCAGGCGACCCACAGCTGAATCCGTCAAGTCCCCTGCAGCAGCTGTTACCTGAACCAACTGGGTCGTGCCGACAGCAGCAAAGGAATGGTGCTGTGCAAATGTGCAGGAAGAACCCCAGACAAGCCTGTCTCAGCCCCAGAGAGTCTCAATCGCCCCGTCTGCATGTGGAGCATGGTGATTGTTCTGGGGAGAGTGGGAAGGGGAGGAGATGGTGTTTTTCCACAGTTATCAAGATAAACAGAGCAGCCAGTGCTGTCTGTGCAGCTGTTTGAGTGTGAGGATGAGCGGAATTATTTTATTTTTACTCAGTGGGAATTAACACCCCCCCCCCCCGACTTTCTTTTAGAGACAGGGAGTCTGTGACTAACAAAATCACTCAGTGCTTTGAATCTTTCTGCAGAATGGTGATAATTTGGGGGACTGTCTGGACATATCCCTGTTTGGACATTTAATTAGTGAAAAACCAGTCCAATAAATAAAATAGCTAAATAATCTGAGACGACCATTTGAAGACCTGGCGGAAGGACTGCGGGCAAGGAAAGGAGGCAGAAGAGCAGCAGCAAGGTGAAAATGTTATTTTAAGACAAGAAGGAACGGAGCTGTGGCCCTCAGGCCGAGGACAGGGAAGGAAATGAGGAAGAATGGTTATTATCTCTTGTATTATTGTCCTCACTGCCAGGCAGTTTTAGAGGTTGTACCCTGTGGCCATAGCAGCTTGGAAGACCCAAGGTCTCAGACTTAGTAAGTCCAGCAGAGATCCTTGACGGAACTTGTCTCCTTACAGGAATAACCACAGGCACGGACATACTCTGAGAAATAGTTAAGGTTTCAGGTAATGATGGCAGACGGAACACACATCGATTAGCACGCCCTTCGAACAAAACCCCTCTAAAGTAATGGTAAAGGGATTTTTTTAAAGGTATTAACCTACAAGGATAAGTTAAATGGGAAGAGGAGGTAAAAACATGAAACAAGAGGGAGCTGTAAAGCAGAGAAACAAGTGGTAAATGATTCGATAGGCTCACGAGAACTCATTCCTAAACCGCTGAATTCTCAAAGGCTTAGGAATTAGAGGAACCAGGCACCTTTGAAGCCACTAGGACTAAGGCCTAAAGCTGGTAGGAAAGGGCTAAAATAAGGATTGATTGACAGCAGTTAAGACAATTAAGAGCTCTGGAGTCTCTTCCCCACTTCACAGAACTTTGCTTCTTTACCATCTGTTGGGAAAGTAGAAATTTATTCTTTTCTTTTTCTAACTTAATGGAGATACAATTGATATCTGACATTGTGTAACTTTAACTTGATCATTTGATACAGTTGTACATTATGAAGTGATGACCACAGTAGGGTTATTAGCTAACACAGTAGGGTTATTAGCTAACACGTTCATTACCTCACACTAATACCTTTTCTTTTGTGGTGAGAACATTTAAAATCTACTCTGTTAGAAAATTTCAAGTATAGGGGCACCTGGGTGGCTCAGTGGGTTAAAGCCTCTGCCTTAGGCTCAGATCTTGATCCCAGGGTCCTGAAATCAAGCCCTGCGTCGGGCTCTCTGCTCAGCAGGGAGCTTGCTTCCTTCTCTCTCTGCCTGCCTCTCTGCCTACTTATGATCTCTGTCTGTCAAATAAATAAATAAATAAAATCTTTAAAAAAAATTCAAGTATATAATGCAGTTTTGTTGACTGTAACCACCATGCTGTACATTAGATCTCCAGAGTTTATTCATCTTATAACTGGAAGTTTGTACCCATGGACTAACATCTCTCTGTTTGTCTCCTGCCGCATCCACTCCCTCTGGCAACCATCATTTTACTGTTTCTCTGAGTTAGATTTTTTTTTTTTTAATTTTTAAAGATTTTATTTATTTGAGAGAGAGAGCATGTATACGCTCACGCACGAGCAGGGGGTGGGGAAGAGACAGAGAATCTCAAGCAGACTGTGTCAAGTGCAGGGCCTGAGACTGGGCTCGATCCCACAACTCATGAGATCATGACCCAAGCCAAAATCAAGAGCTGGCCGCTTAACCAACGAAGCCACCCAGGCACCCCAAGGTAGGCTTTTTTAGATTCCACATGTGAGATCATGTAGTATTTATCTTTCTCTGTCTGACTTTGGAAATTTATTCTTTGATGGTGGTAAAAACAAACAAACAAACAAACAAACAAGAAAAACAGTGTCTCTAAACCAGGAAAGATACCATGCACATTGAGGAAGGCCTTGCTGTAGGAAGATTAAGTGGTCATGTGCCTGAGAGACCCTACCTCTCAGTAATACCCACCCCCACACACATATACATGGACAAATACCCCTTGCCATCTTTCCACACTTAGTTTCTAGAACTCTGGCAGCCAGACCCATATCTTCCATGCAGAGGATTAGAAACATCTTCCTGCATAATTTGACCAGCCTAAGAGGGAAGAGTTAAAGAATCTGTAAGTGGGGTTTTCCTAATACTTGACCCATTCAAGCAACTGTGTTCTCAGAGTTTCCTATAGTATCTCTGGACATTTGTTTCTAACAACCTTCTGGACAACCAGACATCTGAGGAAACTAATATGAAACATAAAGACTGAAACAAACGGAAAAAACTATACAGGGAGGTGAAGATTTAAAAAAGATTTTTTTTTTTAAATCATTGCTTTCTTCAGAGAGATTGAGTAAATACGGCAATCTTATGCCAAGAAGATACATAAAAAAAGAAACATTTGGAGAATAATAAGAACAGTTGGATATTTAAAATATTAAAGCAGAAATGAAAAACTTGGTAGCTAGCACAGATGATAAAGCTGAAGAACTGTTTCAGAGAATAGAACAAAATGACCAAGATGGCAAATAAAGAAAGTACAGCAGTGCAGAAGATAAGGCACTCTATTGTCCAAAACAAAGAGTTTCATAATGATTTTTGATAATTCAGAGGAAGACATCAATACCAATAATTCAAGAAAATTTACCAAAACTGAAATACATGGGTTTCCGGATAGCAGGCGCCTTCTGAGTGCTCAAACTAGTGGAAGAAATTAGACCCACTCCAAGGCACATGATAATGAAATTTCAGAATACTAAAGAGGTAGAGAAAATCTACATGCTTCCAGAGCAGGACATAGTTTCTCTAAAGAAGAGGAATAAGAGAAACGAGGTCGGGTATCACCATGACTTCTCAATGGCAAAACTGAAAGTTTGACAGGCAGTAGAATAATACCCTCAAAGTTCTGAAGGAAAACTGCTTCAAACTTAAAATTCTATGCGCAGTCAAACTACCAATCAGATATTAAGGTAGACTGAAGATATGTTCAGACAAACAAAGCCTTAAAATTTTTAGCTTCCAGGGACGCCTGGGGAGCTCAGTCAGGTGAGCATCCGACTCTTGATTTCCGCTCGGGTGATGATCTCAGGGTTGTGAGATCCAGCCCTGCATCAGGCCTCGTGCTGGGTGTGGAACCTGCTTAAGATTCTCTCTCTCCTTCTCCCTCTGCCCCTCCCCCATGTGTGTACCCGTGTGTGTGTGTGTGTGTGCGCGCGCGCGCATGAGCGCATGCACAAGTGCTCTCTCTTTCTCTCAAAAAAAAAAAAAAGTGGTTTTTTACCCTCTGGATACTGGGAGATGCTCTCCACCAAAATGAGAGAGTAGACCAAAAGCATAATATACACGACAGGGACAGTTCAGCACAGAAAAGAGATGAAAGGAGTCCCTGGAATGATGGGGAAGACAGATCTCAGAATAACACCTTGCATCAGATCAGAGGGCACCCAGGCTTGACTGAAAGTAGCCAGAAGGCCTGGGCAAACTTCTTCAAGAAAAAGAAATTACTAGAAATCCTTGATATGTTGGGATATTTTGAGAGGAACTTTAGTTCGAGTAAGGGACAATTGGGAGAGTGGAGGTGAGTTAGTGTTAAGCACATACAAAACTAAGCAAAACAAAAACCAAAACTTATTTTTACCTTTGTAGGGAAAAAAACATGCAGGAAAGGAAAGTACTTCCATATATTAGTTATGAGGAATGTTTACATACTCGTAATGTAAACCCTGAATATTGATTCAACCAGAGTTACAATATAATCTAAACTGGGGGGATGGGAAAGGGTGCATGTAGACAGGGGAGAGCTAGATAATTGTCCTCCATAGAAGGAGATTGGTAGATAAA
Organism: Meles meles; assembly: GCF_922984935.1. NCBI lineage: Eukaryota > Metazoa > Chordata > Mammalia > Carnivora > Mustelidae > Meles > Meles meles. The sequence goes on along the minus strand of NC_060070.1, from coordinate 87,044,608 downwards.
AGCCTAAAACCAAAAAATTAAGAAGTAGGGGTGCCTGGGTGGCTCAGTGGGTTAAGCATCTGCCTTCGGCTCAGGTCATGATCGCAGGGTCCTGGGATCAAGCCCCACATCGGGCTCTCTGCTCAGCGGGGAGCCTGCTTCCCCTCTCTCTTCCTGCCTGCTTGTCATCTCTCTGTCAAATAAATAAATATAATCTTTAAAAAAAATCAAGAGGTAGCATCCAAAGCATGATAATTATAGAGGCGCCTGGATGGCTCAATCAGTTAAGTGTCCCACTGGGTATCGGCTGATGTCATGATTTCAAGGTGATGGGATCAAGCTCCATATACAGCTTCACCCTGGGTGTGGAGTCTGGCTTGAAATTCTCTGCCTGTCCTTCTCTCTCTGCCCCTTCCCCTGCTCCTGTGCTCTCTCTCTCTCTCTCTCAAATAAAAAAATAAATTAAAAAATATATATTTTTTAAAGCATGATAATAATGGTTGTGAGATAAATCCTAAAGTAATCCACTAAAATGGGTAAAAAACGGTTGTCTCCAGAGAGGGGAGGAAATGGTAAACTTATAGGCTTTTTGATGTTTTAAACTATGTATGTTTAAAACTTTATTTTAGGAGCATTTGGCTGCCTCAGTAGGTTGAGTTTATGACTCTTGATCTTGGAGTTGTGAGTTTGGGCCCCATGTTTTGTGTGGAGATTACCTAAAATTAGTATCTTTAAAAAAAACAACAACAACCCAAAACTTTATCTTAAAAATGTGAACAAAGAAAAAGAAATAATCAAGTCAGTTTTGTTTTGTTTTATTTTAATGAGTAGTCTAAATACCACAGCAGTAACGTGACTCTTAGTAATATAATAGAATCTTCTTGTTTATTAAAAAATTTCTCTCTTACCAAGTACGCCTTTTACTTTATGTGAATTCCTCTCCTGGGTTTTTTCTTTCCTTGAATTTCTGAAACAAGTGTAAGGATTGACATTTTCTTCCTGATCACTGGCTTAGCACTAATGCTGTACCAGTAAAGTCTAAGTCACGAATGGTTGAACTCTCAAGAAGCTTTGGGGAGGGGGAAAAAATCCTTGCCAAACTACTCCACCTCCCAACCTGTTTGCTAATCCAGCAGAAATATAGATTGGGGACAGGCTTCAAAATTGAACCTTAACAGTGCATAGGGTTCTTAACACAAAAGGTGCATGGGGAAATGTCTTAAAATGACTGGGCAGACTGTTAGACTTGGACCTGGCCCATGCCTTCTCAGCTCCTGCTAGAAGCTGCAGATCGTGTAGACCACCAAATAGTGCCAGGTGGAGTCTCTTGCTGTTTTCTCTGCTGCTTGTGGTATAGTTCTACCACACTGACAGATTTTAGCTGCAAAATCTCTTAAAGCAGTAAGTGCTGAAATTAATAATCCTTCATGCTGTTTAGAACCTGGAGTACAGTGTAATCAGTCATACACTCTGAGTTAACACACCCTGAGATAGTACATTATACATATCCATACCAGCTTTTGCACCCAGGACAAAAATACTTGCTTTTCTTTTTCTCTCTTCTGTTATCATTTGCATATGTATTGTTGGTAGTGAGCATTCTTCCCAAGTTTTCTGTAGTATTACTTTGATTTGATTTGATTACTCTGTGCCTAGTTGGTAGGTTTGTACATAGTTCTACTGGTACTCAAATGAATGTGCTAAGGAAATCTCCCGTCCTTTCCTCCCTCCCCTCCCCCACCTCCGACCCCTACCCCCTAATCTATAGTCTCTAGGTAAAGGTCCAGAATTTCTCAAAGGGCAGAGGAGGGTCCCTAAAATTATCTGTGAGCATTGAAACAGCTGTGGGTGGTATGTGGCAAGTGTGGGACTTTTATGGGTTGGGTTCGTTTTCCTCACATACATTTCACTTAGTTCTCTGAGGAGCTATTTTGTATGAAATAGGTTTCTTTGCATAGCTTGTAAAGAATTCAGAGGCTTTGAGAGACGAATCTTGTGTCAAGCTTTGAAATCTCCAGCATGATTGTATGAGTGTGTGGGGTGTGGGTTTCCCATTAAAGGAAATAATGCACGCAAAGGGTATCACATGGGATGTGTTCAGAAGTTGGTGGCTTTTAATATAATTCCAGTGCTAGTTTCTCAAGGGTCTAGAGTAAAGATCTGTGATTTCCTTACCCCTATGGTCTCTTTATTATTCTCTTGACTTTGACTCAGTTTTCACTTCTGTTATTCTGAAGGTCTTGAGCAGTTCCGGTCTTATTTCTCAGTATGTCAGATATTTACATTCTTAGAAGGATGCTTAAATTTTTCTTTGGGGAGAGGCAAATTCCTTTTCCTTCTGTTTACCTCTCATGCTTCTCTACTTAATCTTTTACTCTAAAAGACAAGGGAGGGGGAAGTTCCTCCAGCTCTTAAAATTTTAAGTTATAATAAATTGCATATACCTACCATAGTCTTAGGTTTAAAAAAAGAGAACCTTTCCTCACCCACCATGATCCTAAAACAGGCTTGCTACAGGTCATAGTCACCAAATGAGTTTTTACAGATTCATAGGGAAACTAACAAATTTAATTTTCTCCTGCTTTTTCTCTAGTGCACAATTCCATTAGTCTCATTTGTCTACATTCGCAGGAATGCACAGCCTATTGGCTAAACTGAAAAAGATAATGCAGCCATTTAAAAGATAAAAGTAGTGAAATCCTGTCCCCAGCCCCCAGCATCTTGGGCTAGGAGAAAAGTTAATGAAAAAATGCAAATGTTGAACTTTTGGTAATTTAGTTCTATTTCTTAAAATATACTTTGTGTTGGTTTCAATGTTTTATTGAGTAATAAAATTGGTTCACAGTATTCCCACATGGGGATTTGTTCACATTAGCACATAACAGAGACAGAAGAAGGGATTGGTTTATTCATATTCATGCTCTCCCCCCTCCCCCTCCCCCTCTTCCTCCTTCCTCCATCCCTCCCTTTATTCCTCTTTTCTCTCCTTCCCTCTCTCCCTCTCTCTCACTCATTTTTCATTTTATACCCTCTACTTCCCGTTTTGTCTCTTTATAATCTCTTGAAATTACAATCTGAAAAAAATGGCAAAGGTAAAAAGAAAACTAAACCACGAAATAAATAAGACATTTCTTCCCATGAAAATCAAATCAGTTCCTCTTTCCAGATCCTAAAAAGCCTACTTAATTAGATTTTTGCCTATATCCTGCTAAATAGCTATGATAGGTGAACTGTGTCTACACCTCAGACTCATTCACGCTGTCTCCGTGTCCTCAGGCTGAGTGTTTCCCCTTCCTATTGGACCCTTTTATTCCCGCAGGGAGAGGTTTTGTAACTGTCTATCCTTCCACTTTAGCAAGTTTGTCTATAAAGTTCAGTATTAAATAGATCTACCTAACCAACCAGTGAGTAATTATTTGATATTATTCGATTTTTTAATTTGTTGTCTGTCCCCGACCCTGAAATATAAATTCCATGGGGAAGAGATTTGATGTGTGTTATTCAACCTCATGTCCCAGCACCAAGCAGCAGTAGCTAGCACACACAAATACTGAGTTAATATTTGTGTGTATGTGGGCGCGCGTGTGTGTGTGTGTCTCTGTGCATGAGAGAAAGAGGGATTGAGGATTATTTTTCTTTTAGCCATGTTTGTTTTTGTTTTGGTCTTTGAAGCAAGAATAATTCACAGGGAGGACTTTTAAAGTTCATATTGCAGAATTCAGTGTTTTAAGAGTAGGCTAACCTCTTCACCATGTGTGAATAGATAAGAAGCTGTTACGTTTTTCTCTTCACCACTACTGCTAATATGTTTTAGTCTTGCCTTCTAAACTGTACTAGAACCTTCTTTAGATGCACGTATATATCCTGTCTTTTGGGTGCATTCGTCACAGTGCTTAGCACAATTTCTGGCACCTGGTTGGTATTTATTAAATCTTGATTAATAGCAGATTTACCCAGTATACCTGCAAGGGCTATTGACTCATAAATGAAATGTGCAATCAGGAAATTAAACGTTACAGATTATATCATTTTCATATGATTTATGTAAATATTATAATTAAGTTCTTTTTGCTATATTAATTCCAGATATAATTCCATAAGCTGAAGGCATGTAAGTATGGCAGGATAGGTTCTACATATTTGAAGATGGAAAAAAGGCCTACTCTTTCAAAAATTCATAATTCCTCCAAATAAAAAGCAACACTTAAATATTTATCTCTAATGTTGAAAAGTGCTATTTTGGTAGCACTGGGCTATGATGTGTTAGTAATTATTTACTCATCTTATTCCCCTCTGCATACTTGATTCACTAGAGCATCAATTTTTTCTGAAAACCAAGATGACTTGTTTCATTTGCCCTTGAATAGCAGAGATGCTGGAACACAACTGCTCCCTCTGCAGGGCTAACCATCAGACAGCATCCGGGTTGCTCTCCGAGGCAGTAGCCTCTGCTTGGGCTAACTCTGGACACAAACTGCGTAACCTTTCAATAATTCTTCCTCTCCCAAATAAGCAAATGCTGCTGGGGCCCTTTGCTGAAGTCAGTAGAGGAGAATCTATAGCTCCACAGATCAGCCAGAGGGAAGGTTTTGTAAGAGTAACAAATCTTTTCTGTTGCAACCTGCTTTTTCTAGAAGCTTTTTGTCATTCTGGCAGTAAACTGTTTTCCACTTGCTGCCTTAGCAACAAGACCTGAAGTCACTTTCCCCTCCAGTCTGCGGTTTGATTATAAGAGTACTAACACTGTATACATAGAACTGGAAGAAAATACCATACTGGCAAGACCTGCAGACATTACCTGCTTCTTGGGTCAGAGAATTATTTATGTACCTTCTTAGCATCTTCTTGATAGCAAGAGTCAAATAGGAAGTCTTGGAAGCGAATACAGACCTTACACGGTTGCCAAGTCCCTAACAAATCCTGGAGCTAAGGTTATCGCTAGAGGACCACATCTGGCCACAGCAGAGTTCTCTGACTACCTCAGAGAAAGAGCCAAAATGTTAAGGAACCCTTCCTGCACATAGTCTCAGGCTAAATCTAGCTTCCTCAAGAGTCTCTGTTTAACCCAAGAATATGAAGTTCACTTAGAGAATAAAACTTGTTTACCAAAGAATAGAATTTTGATGGATTTAGACTTCAATTGATCCCTTGAGAGCTCATTTAAATATTTCTTACTGAATTCAATTTTATCTTGGAGTAGAATCCACTCAGTACAGACATGGGTGAGCCTGTAACTAGAGGCAAAGGTTAAGGGTTAACTCTAAACTCAAGTAGTCTGTGGTCCACCAGAACTGAAGACTAGAGAATATGGCAGGATTTAAAGCAGGAACACACATGTTGCTATTTCTCTGTACTTTCTCCTTTTTCTGTACTTCCCTTAGTATGTTAAGAATGTATCGTATGTGACTTGGAAATCAAATCGGATAGCATCCTGACAAATGACAGAAAGATAGGTTAAGAATAGGAATCTGTACTTTTCCCAGAACAGGTGGGGAATGCTAATGACATCTTCAAAGCAAAATTCCTCTAAGTCACAGTATTATGATGTCTCTCTTTTAGGAAATGCTAATGTATTTTTCTTAAGGAATTAAAACTACGAACTAGGGTTTGCACAGAAAAGAAACTCTTCTTTGGGTATGGTTATCTAGACCAAACATGGGCAAAAGATTCGTTTCTTGCTGCTTCATGTATAGGTGAGTCAGGTCGAGAACATTTTGAATAGACTTTTCTAGAGACTAGAAGCTTAAAGAAGGAAATAATTAATACCACAGAGCCGGGTAAATCAGCAGTTAGAATGGAGTCTCCTTCTGTGAGCATAGGGACACTACTGTGGTGCCTGAAGAGGAAGGACAGGCCCCTTCCTATGTTCTTGAAGTCTGCTCCTGTGGCGGGGGGTAGGTGGGGGGGTGCTGCCTCCTCTTGGAGGCACCTTATTAAAATCTATAGTTAGGAACACTCTTCCAGACAACCGGCGTTCTCGAAGTCTGACCCAAGAAATTTTGTATCCCGTGACCTACTCCTCAAATTTCTGTTTAATCATATTGTCCTCCACCAAGCACTGTATTAAACACTTTAAATTCTGATCTCATCTAAATATCTCATAAGGTTTGTGTTATTGACCTCATTTTGTAAAGAGAAAAACTGAGGTTCAAAAGGTTTAAGGCTTTTTCTTTTTCTTCTTTCTCTCTCTCTCTCTTTTTTTTTAATCTTTGGTCCAAAGTGGCAGAGCTAATTAAGTGACGGGGCTGGGCCACAAACCTGGTTCTCTTAGCGCCTTAGCCCCTAAAGCACGCTCTTCAAAACAACGTCGTGCCTTTCAATTTGAGAGTGCTATCCTTAGAGGTTTTAGGTTTCATTTCATTAAAGAAGACAGAATCTCTTTTCACCCACAATATTACAGCTCCTGGAAACTTCTGCCTTGAAACATCCTGTTGTGAACTGTGTGCGGGATCCGGTCTCCGTCAGTGACGAGAAGACAAGCAACACAGGGAAGGGAAAAGAATATTAGGAACAGACGGTTCCGCAAGGGCTCATGTGGACAGCATTCATCCTCCTCAGAAATGGCCAATCTGTTGCGTAGCTGCCTTCCTCAGCGCTGTTTAAGTTTTAATTATCTTCCAACTGTCTGAGCTGCTGTTGAGGATCAGAGAGAACAAAGGGTAGCTGCTCTCTTCTTCAGCAGTGCCCCTCTCTGCACACTGATGAAGTCACTAGCTGCCACTGCCCTTATTATCAGGTTAAATCAGAGTCTGACTCTGCTTTGGAGAGGTGATGCTGAACGGAGAAAAAAAAAATTCATCTCAAACTCTCCCCCTTATTCAAAATCTTTGGTGGCAGAGAAAATGTGAAATCTACTCCTGTTTAGGTGTTATGACCCAGAAGGGAGTTTGGCTTTTTCACAAAAAAAATAAGTGAAAAAGAGAGGGAGGAAGGACCCTCCTCTGATCCCATCCCCATCATCTTGGATTTTCAGTAGCTCGGGTGATAAAAACTGCTCTTCTGCCTCAGGGATGCTCCATCGTGAGCTCTCTGACGGAACCCGGCTCTTCATCAGGGCTGGAGTCTGTGCTCGCCCCCCTCCCTCCAGCCCCTGCTCCCGGGTCTGGGCCTCTGAGTTCTCAGTGTAGAGCTCCAGCTTCCCCTTCTGGTCACTGAAGCTGGGGGATTCGTGGCAGCCTATTTTCTACTTGAAGGCTAGATCTTTAGTGAAGGACAGAGTCCTGTGTTAAACCACTCCTCACTGGGAAAGAGAAACATGGTGTCTTTCTTGTGACTTTGTTACCATTTTTTTCGAATGTGTATTTGAGTAAGGACTTCATGCCATTTTTGTAAATTATGCTACAATTTTGTGGAGACTTAGAAAGTATTGTAGAACCAGAATAATTAAACTTGTTTTGAGCATTTACGTGTAACGGGCTAATCAAGAAGTGTGATGTACAGTGGCGAATTGTTAATTTGACCTCAGGATTATGCAGCAGAGATAACATTATCTTCATTTAGAGAGAACTTTTAATCTGGAGGCATCTCTCAGTGCCTTTCCAACCATATATATTATCTTGTTTGTTATCACAAGCACTATCATTAGGGCTGTAAAATGTATTCCTATATAATTTTCTGTTTTCGGTTTCTTATAATTGGGGGATGAAGGAGGCAAAGGTTGCATATTTTCTCCTATTTTTGATCTGTGCACCACGGTTAAATTTGGGAAATGATTATTATCTAAAGTTGGAGAACCTGGTTCCATACAATTTTTTTTATAAAAAGGAAGAAAGGGAGGGAGAGGACATGACCACATCCCCTTAAGTCAGGCTAGACTGTTAATCTTAAGAACTGCCAATGGGGAAGGGCCCTATCAGTCACTTCCTGGCTCCTGTACCTTGCACAGTATTAGGAGAGCTGCCTCTCCTTTGGTGGAGACGTGACCTAGGGAACAGGAAAATGATCTGATCAAATTCCCCAAACCACATTCCCTCAATTCCCTCCAAGGTTACAGACAGCAGTACTCACTGTCACGACCATGAGCAGTTGAAAATGCAATGCCGGTTGAGTTCCTGTGGGTTTAAGGAAATGGACGAAATTAGATTCAGGCCAGTGTACCAGGCTTAACACACCCCTTCCTTTCCAGAAAGTCTATAGAGACTGTCACCGCCAACGGTAAAGAACAGCACAATTCCCGTTCCACAAACCATTTTATTTTATTTTATTTTATTTTTTCACACAAACCATTTTAGAACTTATTTTGCTCGAACCCCACCTACCCATCCAAAGGCAGTAGCATCAGTACCTTCGGTCTGCCTTGAGGACTTGAGAGGACAGCTCAGGGCCAACCTCCTGCTTAACCAGAGGACTCTGATGAGCGCAGCTGTTGCCCTGACTCTCCATACAGGAAGAATGGTGTCTCCCTGCAGTGGACATGGGCACACTGAACAGCCAGCCCAGGAGACAGCATTTAGATTGGTTATGAAGATGAGTGACCAGCTCGTGTCAAGGAGCAGATGGCTAAATGAGGTGCACCGGGAATGCCGTGAGATTCATGCTTGAAGGAACAGGAGGGAAAATAGCTCATGACATAAAAGCCCCAAATATAGTCTCCTTAATGTGAATTTTTTTTAGATTGGCATTTACATTACACAATTAACTTGGAGTGATGAGAAATGTAAGGGAATTACCGAATTAGTGAACAGCGATTAACTCAGAAGTAAAATTATATCATTGAAGTCGAAGGTTGTTTTACACAGCAGAGGAAGGATATTACTAAAACCTTGCCCGGTCTGTCATCTCCTAATTGAAATGTGTTCATTTAATATGCCCCATCCTTCAGAGCGCATAGCTCATAATTTGGGAGAGTGTTACCACTTAATCTAGTTATTTTCCCTGGTTCTTCTTTTGAATCCCAGTAAGACAGTGTGCGGCACATTCTCCAGCGATTTGTGTGACACTCAGAAGAATGAGTTTGTCTGTTCATTAACCTGTGAACTGTCAGGTCCCTCTGGAGAGGGACAGGAACAAGTCACTCCAAGGTTAATGCTTGTTTGTCAGAGGTGAAGCCTCTAGGGAGACACAGAGGGTGAACAGGCCGGGCTGCTCAAGACCTGCCCGGTGAAACTCTGCACTGTATGCAGACGCCAGAGCCGTGTGGCCGGGAGGGGGGCTGCAGAGCTGGCTGGGTCACCTCTGCAGATCACTTCCTCTGGTCAGGAGAAGGCCTCCCAGCAGTCAAGTTGAAGTGGGGAGGGGAGGCGGGGGGCTGGTGTACGTATATAGCAGGCACTTTCTACAAGGATTTAGGAGCAGTGTTGAAACAGAAAAAACTGTGAGTGATTTTTAGTAGTTTCTGTGGATTTTTCTGTTAAACAGGATGGCAGCATTGATTTTATGCATTTGTCTCCAATGGGTGAAATCTTTCCTTGAGTTGGCGAGTGTCCATGCACCATTCCTAACCACAAGGAGCAGACAGAAGCTGTGCTTCTCCAGTGTGAATGTCTCATGGGCATGTAATTATACTGACATTCAGGGCTTGAGCTTCCACAGTACCTGGTTTGATTTTCTAGGTAAATCAAATCTAAGTTCTGCTTAATTCTCCGGAAAGTGGTATCTCCCTAATTTTGCCATCCTGCTTCTAAGCTCAGTTGGAGCTAGCCCTAAGGAGCAAATAGAGGATCTGAAGTCAGGTTCAAAGTCTTCTTTAGTCCCTGCCCTGGAACACTGTATACTTGCACCATGTATCTCATTCTGTTGTCTTTGGATTGGTTGTGATGGAACCTCGTTTTCTTCAACAAATTTTCTTTTTACCCCCAGGTATATTCGAATAGTTGGGACTCACAACACAGTGAACAAGATTTTTCACATTGTGGCTTTTGAATGTATGTTTACAAACAAAACCTTCACTCTTGAGAAGGGGCTGATAGGTAAGTATTGCAATTATATATTTTTATATGTGCTAAGATATTTTGTCTTCATATATTTTGCTAGCTCATTAACTTATCCTAACCCACCTCTTAATCACCTTTGACTAAGAACTGGTTGATTTGAATGCTTTATGGCTGAATGACATAGGGGAAGTCTTCTATTTTTAGAAATAGTCCAAATAATAATTCTAGTAAACATAAAAGAGAAGACTATAAAGATTACACTAGGAGTTAAGAATTGAAAATGTCCTAGTGATACATTCAGATTTGCCATGTGTGGAATGCTTATGATAGTCCAGCAAAGCCTTTTATATCAAAGGCTTTTCTATATTTAATGGTAGGTAAGATCAGGGAAGAAGTCTGTAGAATATTGATCCAATGGTCATGCTTTCCAAGGCTACGGAGGTATTTTGGCCTTTAATTGGATATGAACGGTGTGCTCTCCATGAGACTGTCTCCTTTTCATGGGTAAATCAGTCCATATTTGCACTGTTTAGCCAAGTTTGTCTGTAATTTAAACAAGACCAGAATAACGAATTGTCATTGTCAAAGTCAAGTTATCTTGTGGGAAACACTGTCTGACTGATATTTCAGAAGAGTATTTTTAATTTTGGCTTGGTTGTCATTTGGTTGTTTTCTGTTGTGTTATGTTCTTCTTTTAGGTAATATTTAGTCTGGCAATGTGCACAGTCCAGCCTAGGTCTTGACATTGTAGATAGCGTGAGTGGCTTTTCCCACCCGGCTCTGCCCACAGTTTTTACACCTCCTGCAAAGATCCTAGTTTGACTGACTAGATCCTCAAATCTGTCTTTACTGCAGCTTCTTTGGAAAGGGATTCTGCATGTTCAGGTGCCCTTGCCTTGGTACCTAAGACAGAATTCTTTGCCCTTGCGAAGGGCTCCGCATCCCCTCTCCTTCCGAGGTCCCCTCCATGCTGGGACACATAGCATGTTGACACATGTCCTTAAAACACAGTGATGACTAGAATGGGAAAGATGAGTGTAACTTGCAGACGTTTACTAATTCTTGGGACGGTCATAAGTCTAAATGTCCCTAAGACCTGCTGTGTCCTAAATGTAATCCTTTATTTAGGGAAATTTAGAAGAGGAATGTTAGTCAACTGGCAGGAGTAGCCATTATTCTAACAAATAGAGAAATGTTAGAGCTCAGCTAAAATAAATAATTGGGTTTTACCTTTGTTGTAGATATAACTTTTACCATCAAATATAAATGTTACTCATCGTTGTGACTTCAAAGTAATTTGAAAGTTAGCACTGCTGAAGCATTACCTGATATTATCAAGGCTTTTAATTCCATGGGCTGTGTGGAATTGTGGCGATAGATGGTTGCGGGAAGGATACCTCCTTTCACCAGCTACCTGTGCTCTGTTACAGACTCTGGCCCTCCAGCATACTTGATTGTGTAGTTAGGGGCATCCTTACTGAGGAGGCTGTTAGGAGCCCAGCCACCCTCAGTCACAGCCCGGGTGCTGTTTGGCGACTCACGTCAGCCCAGTGCACTCTGTTCTGGAACCTGCCGCACGGCAGGCACCATCTACTTCAGTCAGTGTCTCCAGGTTTGTGGACGCTGTAATTATCCGAGAAACGGGTATGTTTGGCCCGAGAAGCCATTACAGGGTGAAACTCAGGATGGTCATAGTGAGGGATGCTGTTACTGATCTGCATTTTTTTGTCCAAAGTGAACTCGTCAGCATTATCAGAAGCCATAATGGTCTCAGTCATGTCAGGGGATGAAAGAAGATTGCAGAGCTGCAGGAGCATGTTTGGTTTCTGATCAAACACTTTTCTTCGAGCCCTGTTCTAGGATGCTCCCAAGTTTGACTGCAAAGAGCACTGCAATCATCTACCTGTCATCGTCCCTCAACTGAATGGGAGCAGTAGGGCAGGCTGGCAGGCATGAATGTGCACTTGTTGGTAGATGGCCTGCAGTGGGATCCCCTCTGGCCCTCCTCCTACCATCTTTGCAGCTCAAAGCTGTCCCCACGCTGGGCAGACAGGGAGGTGGCGTGAGTCATGGAGGAACACGGGGATTTCATTATCCTCTGTCTGACATGGCAGCTCTGCTTATTTTCAAGGGGTATTTGAAAAAGGAGTGGCCAGCTTTCCATATTGATGGTCTCAGATGCATTTTGGCTGCACACAGGCCTCAGCCAGCTACCCTACAGGGACCTCCAAGAAGGGAATGGTCCTCTAATTGGGGGCACCATGTACATCAGAATCAGCTGAAATCACCTTTAAATTGGAGCACTTAACTCCTTCCTGCATCTTGTGAAATATGCACTCCTTCCTTGAGAAGCATTGATAGACACTTCAGGTCTTCAGGGGGACAAAAAGTAAAATAATGTCATCATGAGTAACTAGTAAGGTATCAATCCTACTTTACATTTTAAGATTCAGAACATCTCTCACAGCTCTTTGTTCAGAGTTCAGGCTACTCTCATTAGAGCAGTACTCTTCTTATAGGCCTTATATTTGCGTTGGTTTTTTTTTTTTTTTAAGATTTTATTTATTTATTTGAGAGAGAGAGAGAGCATGAGAGAAGAGAAGGTCAGAGAGAGAAGCAGACTCCCAGTGGAGCTGGGAGCCCGATGTGGACTCGATCCCAGGACCCTGGGATCATGACCTGAGCCGAAGGCAGTTGCTTAACCAACTGAGCCACCCAGGCTCCCTGGTTTGTTTTTGTTTTTGTTTTGTTTTTTAATGAGATTTTAATTGTTATTTAAAATAACAGGTATGTTATTACTGACAACATATAATGATGCCAGGAAAAAAATAGACTTTGTAAGATTTTAGTCTTGTTTCCCACCAAAGGGTTTCTTTCCCACTTCTGTCGACAGCATGTCATTCTTCACGCATCTTCACTTGTACAGGTTTGTGGGGGAGCCTTGGAACCCTGTCGGTTCATCTGTCCATGGGGACAGGCTCCCCACCCCCGACCCATGACCACACTGACCAGATCTGGGTAAGGCTCTCCCCACAGCGCTTCTCTCACCTCATCTGCGGCTGCCACCACAGCCCTTTCTCTTGGGCAGCTGCTTGTGGATCATGTTGGGGTGTGTTCTCACCTGGGAGAGCCAGCCTGTGCTGACCGTCTCCTTGTTGTTGGGAGGCAGTTATAGGAATCCCTAACCTGTCTTACCAGTGAGGCATGGAAGGAGTACTTAGAATAGAGAATGACCACGTTTTATAAACTTTCAGTCTCCCACAGAACGCATTTGCTTTGCCTTGACACCCCAGCTTGTGTTATACACATGACATTGCCAGGTCCTTGCAGTTTTTCAGAATAATTGACAATCGTCTCTTCATGTAATCTTGTATTTAAATTTACTTCTTTGAACACCCTATTATTCAGGTAGACGGAATAGTACCCACCCTTCAGCTTAAAGAATTGTTAACTCACAGACTACCTGTTTTATCTCTATGCTACCTACTTCTTTCCTATCAGGTTATTTTTTTTTTTTAAAGATTTTATTTATTTATTTGACAGAGAGAAATCACAACTAGGCAGAGAGGCAGGCAGAGAGAGAGAGAGAGAAGCAGGCTCCCTGCCGAGCAGAGAGCCCGATGCGGGACTCGATCCCAGGACTCTGAGATCATGACCTGAGCCGAAGGCAGCGGCCCAACCCACTGAGCCACCCAGGCGCCCCCTATCAAGTTATTTTGACACCAATCCCCGATGATAATTTTATCATCTTTTCCATAAATGTTTCAGTATGTATCTCTAAAAGTAAGACTCCCTTTTATAACCATAATGACAATATCATTATAATACCCCAAAATTGAACTATAATTTTTTATGGATATTAAATATCCAGTCAGGGGCGCCTGAGTGGCTCAGTCCTTTAAGCCTCTGCCTTCAGCTCAGGTCATTATCTCACCATCCATCCTGGGATGGAGCCCCGCCTTGGGAACCTGCTTCTCCTTCTGCCTCCCCCTGCTGGTTGTGTTCTCTCACACAAACCTTCTCTCTCTCTCTCAAATAAATAAATTAAAATTAAATATTAAATAAATTAAACATCCAATCAGTGTTCAGATGTCCCTAATTGGATCAAAGTCTGGAGTGAGTTTACGTGGATTTTTTTTTTTAAGATTTTATTTATTCTTTAGACAGAGCACACAAGCCAGAGGGAGAGGCAGAGGGAGAGGGAGAAGCAGACTCCCCGCTGAACTGGGAGCCCGATGTGGGGCTCCATCCAAAGACCTGGAGATCATAACCTGAGGGCAGACCCCCAACCATCTGAGCCACCCAGGCACCCCAGTTTATGTGTTTCTACAGGTTGCTTAAAACCAGAATTCAGATAAGGTCCATATTGTTGATAAACAGTCATTATGGCTCTTAAATCTCTTTAAATCTGTAGGTTCCCTTCCACATGTCTATCTCTGTCTCTTTCTCTTTTTTTCCCTTCTCTCTATTATTTGTTGAAGAAACTATTTGGTCTTTGTGCTCTAGAGTTTTTGACAGTCTAAATGTGGAAGATTAAAATCCCCCTGGTAACATTTAACATGTTTCTCTGTTGTAGTTTTTTGTAACTTGGTAGATGGATTCTAATTCAATCCGATTCAAGATCTAGGGGTTTTTTTGTTTTGTCTCATTTTTGTTTTTTGTGAAAATGCTCCATAGGTGGTAGAACATATATTTATTAAGAAACACAGAAAATCTTTGGTTATCTTTCTCTTTTGGCTATTCGTATTCATTCAGACTATTTCCTAGATTCATTATTTCATAATTTGAAATGGCAAAATCATTATTTTCGAATTATATCATTCTTTACTTAGTAACTAGAAAAATCTCCTCAACACTCACTTGATAATCCTGAGGTCCAGTTTGCCAGGGAATAGAAGGATATTTACCGTCTTCAAATAAAGAGGTGGTTACTCAGCATCCTCTGCAGGTGACCAGTGAGATTTTTGTTTGGGGGGACTGTTTGGAAAGGAGGGAAGAGGAACATTTATCACTTTCAGTTTATGGGACTAGACAAATTGGACACGTTTTGATCACTTGCAGTTATTATTATTGACATTGTCCCCCTCTTCATACTGGTTCTTGAGTCCTTCTGACATGACCTACATAGTCGTTAACACTCTTGATTTCTAGCATGACACGACATTCCAGGTTCATTTTGTACTTTTCCTGCCCCGATCTGCGATCAGCCATTTCTTCAAAAAGCCCTGGTTCCTTTCAGTGGGAAATGATATTTGGAAACCTCAGTGGAAGCACTTGCTGCTGGGTTGGTCACTATTTGTGGGCCTTTCTGGCAGACGAAACTAAGAAATATGTGCACATTTATGTATTTATTTACTTATCATATATTTAACAGGTAAAATATATCATGAGTACATGCTGATACTTCTAATTAAAATTCAGTACACAGAGTTTTTGTTTAGCCTTTGATCTGGCAGGTCCTTTTTCCTATACTAAAAATCTTGGTGACCAGTGATACAACACAATAATTCATTTGCTTTGTCCCCAGTACATACAATATAGTCTCAGAATTACAGTGTCAGTGCTACCATATGGTTACTGAAAATAGTTTAAGATTTCTGCAGTTATTTTGGGGGCCCTTAGGGCATATCCTGCTAGAGATATATATTAAAATTACTGTGTTCTAAAGTCATCTAAAATAATTTCTCTGTGTGGTCATGCCAGTTTGTCAGTATATAGTTGGATTCATTTACTCCATTTTGCTTTCAATGTTTGGAGATTACCTTTAAAGATTTTTTTTTGTTTTATAACTATGTAAAATATAGACATGATTCCAAAATCAAATCTACAGAAGAGCTTTATTTAGAGAAATCCCCCTTCTATTCCTGTCCCTTCTACTCCTATAGGTGACCTCTTTCCCCTTTAGTTTTTTGGATTAGGCTTCTATTTTAAATAATGAAAAATAAATAAATACATATTGTGTTATGTTATGTTATATTATATATAATTTCTATTTTGTAACCTCCTCAATATTCTTGAATAATTGGTAGCATACTCTTTGCTTATAAATATTTTCTTTCTTCACCTTGCCTTTTAGTACTTAACACTTCTCCTAAAACTAGCTATCTAGAAGGATATTATGCTTTCCTTTTCCTAGCCGCATGGTACTCATTAGAATAGATGTACTATAGTTTATTTATTCAACTACTTCTGTCTTGATGGACCATTTGGGTTGTTTTCGGTCTTCTGCTCCTATAAATTGTGCTATTGCCTTGTACATAAGGCTTTTCCTATTTTTCCTACTATCTCTTTGGGATAGATTCTTAGAAAGCGGATTACATGGTCAGAAGGTAAATGTATGTGTGATTTTGCAAGATGTTGCCAAATTCACCTCCACAGGGATTATACCATTTTGAAATTTTCACTGGCAATATAGGATAATGACTTTCCCCACAGTCTTGCCAGTGGAGCATCTTGTCAAACTTCTGGATTTTTGCTAGTTTGATAGGTGAGAAATCGTATCTCAGTGCAGTTTTAACTGCATTTCTCTTATGAGAAAAATTGAGCATCTTTTCATATGTTTAAGGGCCATTTCCATTTTTTTCTTTTTTAAATAGCTCTTCTCTTCTTATGAGTCTTGTAGATGAATAGAGAAGATGCTTTTAGTAAGACTTGGGGGAGCAGTAAACACTTTACATTGATATTAGAGTGTGGTATTTAGCATTACATGAGTCTGGTTTCCCTTCTTAAGGTCTCCTGGTTCTTCCAGAAAACATAAGCTCTCATAAGCCCCTCTCTAGCCTTGTTCTTGACTCTACTGCAGCTTAAGAGATAGTAAGCTAGAGCATGGAGCTCTGGGCTCAAAATTCAAGGCTCCTTAACCCTTTTAAAAACCAAGAAGCTTCCATTAGTGGCTTTTTGCCTTTAAGGGTTACCTCTGTGTCTGGCTGGTAGGATCCACAAAGACTTGTGGCTTTTTTGGTCTAGTTTCTTGTTAGTAATTGATGCAGGGCAACCAAAACAGGCAGCATGAGCATAGGAATTCTGCTGCCAATGCTCTGGGAACACTCGCGGTGGCCGCGCCCATGGAATTGTGCTGTCTGAAGGAAACGACGGAGCCTGGGTTCATCTGCCACCAGAGGCAGATAGAAAAGAAGTGTTTCCTTTCTTCTTCCCATCTTCCAGTCTCTCATGACTTTCTTCTACTGGCAGATCTTCACCAAAAACTAAGCTGGCAAGCTTGGGAGGTGTGATGTTGGGAACTTTAGCCTCAGAGATACAGTGCAGAACGAAGGAGGGAACAGAGCTGAAAGCAAACACACAGACTGATGCAAAGACAGAAAGTTACAAAAGGGGCTTCAGAGGGCAGGGAACTTACCCTCTGGCTCAGAGTCTCTGGGGAAGCACATTGGCCAGACTTAGAAATACGTGGAGTGGAGAACAGTAGACCAAAGGCACAACAGAGAGGAGAGAGGGGAAATATTTAGTTGGGCTTTGAAGGAATGAACATATTTCTTGCCTAGTCAGATAAGGCTTAGTGAAGAATGGTATTTTGAGCTGGGCCTTGAAGAATTCAGTAAACTATACAGAGCATTACAAAAGTGGCAATTTACATGGCAACAAAAATGGCCAATACTTCATCCCCTCAGAAGAGCTGGAAGCAGGAAATGGAAATCCATGGTCTGTAGTTGCTACTGTCATTTCTACAAGTTTTTTGAAGTTGTAACAGTGTGTTTAGAATTCGGTAAAGTTCCCGGGGAAATAAACAGAAATCTGTGCTGCAAAGGGCTTTTGGCATCTCCTGAACTAAGGATATGACTTCTGTGCTTTGCAGCTGTGTTTAAAAAATTAGAGCAAAATTTTGCTCCTCTAGAGCAAAAACAGAGATTTGGGGGTGGGAGGGGCGGTTCACTAGGGGATGAAGGTGTTAGAATGTGGCGGAGAAATAAACTTGCTGGAGTGGCAGAGGAGTCCTAAAGACCTTAATGCAGATGGTTTCCTAAAATGACACTTTTGAGTCTGGACTAGTCTAGACCAAGAGGCTATGCTTTTCCCAGCCTTTTTCTCTAACCGGATATTAAGGCTGGTTCTAATTGTCAGTGAAGCTTAACTTCTTTATCTACTGTAAATTACTTGGCATCAAGCAGACATTTATTAAGAGGCTGCCAAGTGTATCTTAGGCACTAGGGATTGAAAGATACAGAGGTGTAGTTTCTGCCTTGGAGGATCGTATGAGCTAATGGAGGAGAAAGACACTTAAATAGAAGGTGACAACACAGTAAAATAGGTCATCTGTTGGGAGGTTGGAGCAGATGCTGTAGGAACACTGGAACAGAGGCACCTAACCTGAGTTCAGGACCGTGTCAGGAAAGACCCCCAGTGGAGGCGATGAATGGGCCAGTCCCTGAGCAAAGGCAGAAGGTGGAGGGTCAGGGGAGAATCATAGCAAATGGGCAGCGTGTGCAAAGGCCTGTTTATCTCTGACCTACTCCAGAAAAATAGTGCCCATTCCAGTGGACTACCTTGCATCTGGTGAGGGGGGTAGGGAGAGTTGGAGTAAGAGTGAAGTTAGCTGTGGTCTCTCTCTCTTCCCAAGGAGAAGGTTAAGCCCTATCTTCTTAGCGAATCTTAAAGTTTTTTTAAAAATTCAGATAAAGTAAATGCCCCACAGTAACACAGACTATTAGATAGTTTGTTTACCTCCTACTCTAGGGGGCCTGTGTTCACTGACAGGAATGGGCTCCAGTTCTTATGTTGGGGGCAGGATGATTAGACTTGATCTTAGCCAAAAGGCCAAGAAGCAATGCAGGGATCATGAGCAAGCAACCTGCTTATCATGATTTAGGATTCTCAGTCTATATGTGGTCTTTTGTGTACATTTACATTTCATTTTCCTTTATATCTGTTTGTTTTTGTTTTTTTTCTGCTGGTGTTATTTTTGTTCTGGTTGTTTTGTTTGAGAATAAAAACACCCTAAAAATATTTTATTGCTCCAATTTTATAGAATTTGCGTCTACATTTTACAGGATTGATTTTTTTGGATCCTACTTATATATCCCTTTGTTATAACAGTGATGTAGGGGGGTTGTGTGTGTGTGTGTGTGTGTGTGTGTGGGTGGGTGGGTCCAGGTAGATGGAAATTTGCACAACAACTTGTTTTTAAACAGGACATCATGGAGCATATATCCAGTATTACACAACAATAGCTAACAAACCATGGTTCTGCCTCAGCCTGGCATTATGAATAGCCACGTTGTAAGCAGGCAAGATGTTTCTCTGGCACTGACTATGAGGGATGTTCTGGTGGTTAAGGGGATATAAAGTCTATTTTTTTTCTCTAGTCCCTAGCTTAGTACCCCAAGCCTGCACACCAAAACCTGGTAGGTGATTTTTTTATTTTAGTATTTTAAATAGAAAATACAAATATATATTCTTATTTCCACCCTTTTTATTAAAAATCATAGCACATATTCACACATTTTTTTCAACTGGTGTTTCTGAGTGATCTTCCCTTACCAGTACACGTAGAGCTTTCTCATGCTTTTTATTTTTACATTTGTGCAGTATCCCATTGAATAAAGGTGCTGTCATTTATTTAAACAGTGCCCTTTGACGGACATTAGGTGTTTCCAATTTTTTACTATCAATAACAATTCTATAATGACCTGTATATACATAGTGAGATTTAATCAGAGGTGATTCCAATAGAGCCTAAAACAAACAAAAAACAAAAAATACCCACTATAATTCCCAGAGCCAGCTATATAATTTGCGGGGCAGCATGCAAAATGAAAACATGGAACACCTTGTTCAAAGAACAGGCAGAATGCCATTAAAGGTACTTTTTTTTCTTTTCTCTTTCTATACATTTCTCATTGTTCATAATGTTAAGTGTACTCTCAATCTCCTTTACTTATTTCATTCATCCCTCTATCCTCCTCCCCTCTGGCAACCACCAGTTCTCTGTATAAGTCTATTTACTGTCTCCCTTTTTTTCTTTGGTTCATTCGTTTTGTTTCTTAAATTCCACATATGAGTGAAATCATATGGTATTTGTCTTCCTCCATCTTATTTGATTAGCCTTATATCCTCTGGGTCCATCCGTGTAGTTGCAGATGGCAAGATCTCATTCTTTTTGTGGCTTGAGCAGGAATAGCTGAACCATTTGGTTTCCTGTGTCACAGAACTACCCAGGTTCCTCCCCGCCATGCAGTGCCTGGTGGGATAGTACTTCTTTTTTTTTTTTTTTTTTTTTTTTTTTAGATTTTATTTATTTATTTGGGAGAGAGGGAGCATGAGTGGGATAGAGGAAGGGGGCGAGAGAGAGAGAGAATCCCAAGCAGATTCCACACCAAGCACAGAGCCCTATTGATCCCAGGCCCTGAGATCGTGACCTGAGCCAAAACCAAGAGTCTCACGCCCAGCTGACTGTGCCCAGGGTTGTACTTCTCACACTCCTTCTTCACATGGGCCTCTGTCATTCTCTATGTTAAATTTCTCCAATGCCCGAGTCACAGTCTCCACTGAGTCCTGTTGCATCTATCCAACACATTTGGGACTAAGGCCTTTCAGGATCATAGCCTTCCCATGGCCCAGGGTGACCAAGGAGCCAGGGGGAAGCTAACCACAGCAGGGGGAAGGGACTGTGTCGCTCCCACCCAGTGGGGGGCCACCGTGGCTACCTAAGCCATGATGCATCTAAGGTCACATGGTGTTATTATTTGCTGTTTAATGTCATTTTAAGTAAAGAAAAATAAACTTTTAAATTAGTAGCACGAATTTTATCATTCAGTTTTATGCTGAATAATGGTGGTTTTAAATGCAGATATAAGAGCATTTACCTTAGGGGCGCCTGGGTGGCTCAGTGGATTAAGCCGCTGCCTTCGGCTCAGGTCATGATCTCAGGGTTCTGGGATCGAGTCCCGCATCGGGCTCTCTGCTCTGCAGGGAGCCTGCTTCCTCCTCTTTCTCTGCCTGCCTCTCTGCCTACTTGTGATCTCTCTGTCTGTCAAATAAATAAATAAAATCTTAAAAAAAAAAAAAAGCATTTACCTTATATGTAAAATCACGAAAATTACACAGTTCACATGTGGGAGCTCATACATCTATATGGATTTAGTTCTTACCAGAACAGTGGAAATTCTGCACAAAACTAAGTTATTTTTATTTCAGTTCTTAATTCACACATAGTCCACAAAAACTCTCTACCCTTGGCTTACTCTGTAAGCTTCCTCAATAAGGAAGGACTGAGGCGGAAAGGAGCTACAGGTTGCTTCATTTTTGCCTTTCTTTTTATGTTATTATTGTCAGCTTAAATACCTGGCTATAATAAGGAAATGAGAGTGAAAAAACATCCATAGAGTTCCTTAGTCGTTAGTACGTCTTGGAACACTCTTACCTTCTTTCTACATTGGAGGCAAATTCTGGCTGGAAGGGGAAGTGTGGCCTCTCCAGGCAGTCAGCAGCCTTGCTTACTCAGTTAAATTCGTGGCACCTTTGCCTTGTCCTTGCTTTGAGTCTTTTTCAGCAACTATCCATGTGGGTCCCCTGGAATTCCACACCCATGGGGCAGCAGGGAATTTTGGACACACTCATTGCATATCTCCTGCGTTTGGAGGGGATACGTAAG
This sequence comes from Meles meles, assembly GCF_922984935.1. Classification (NCBI taxonomy): domain Eukaryota; kingdom Metazoa; phylum Chordata; class Mammalia; order Carnivora; family Mustelidae; genus Meles; species Meles meles. The sequence continues at coordinate 87,023,149 of NC_060070.1, read as the reverse complement.
TTCAGGGGTGCGTGGGTGGCTCAGCTAGTTAAGTGCCTCCCTTAGGCTCAAATCACGGCCCTGGGGTCCTGGGATCAAGCCCCATGTCAGGCTCCCTGCTCAGTGGAGAGTCTGCTTCTCCCTCTCCCTCTGCCCCTCTTCCCACTCGTGCTCTCCCTCTCACTCACTCTCCCTCTCAAATAAATAAATTAAATATTTTTTTAAAAGTTAAAAAAAATAAGTTCAGAATAAGATTATTAAGAATTTTAAGACTGAGGCAGTGGAACATTTAAACTAAGTGTGGGTCCCTTTTGAGTTTAGGACGTGCCTGAAAGCACAGGTTGCATTCCCATGACGGAAATCCCCCTGATTACCACTGCTATGTTGCATTGCTTTGGAAGCTCTGGTGAGGGGCAGAGTGGACAAGAAATAGGTGTGAAAAATATTGAGGAAAAGGAACCAAATATTATTTGCAGATGTAATATAAGATACCCAAGGAAGTGAACTAAAAAATTACTAGAAGTAATAACTATGAGAAATGTAGTCAGATATAGTAATAGATACAAATCAAGTGTTCTCAAAAAACCCAATAACCAGTTAGAAAGTATAATGGAGGGAAATTCCATTCATAATTGTAAAAACTGCCAAACGCCTGAGTAACAGTCCGTGAGCCATACTTCTCCCTTATGTTAGTCCATCCCTAGCCATTTGACCAAGGATCACCCATTTCTGACCCCTTCTTATGCCATTAGAGATGGGATAAGGCTCAGGAACAAAGGTGGGAGGCAGAAAGATGATGTGTGCTCATAAGTAGTGTGGATTATAAGGTGAGCATGCCAGGGAGATCTGCCAGAATTGAAAACTTTTTTCCCTCCTCACAAACAATAAATACCTACCACGGAATAAAGTTAATAAATACACAGCCTCTAATCAAAGAAACTATCAGTCTTTAAGAGACACTGAAAAGACATTATTTCTGGGTGGAAGACTTTAATGTAGTAAAGATGTTAGTTCTTTCCATCTTAATCTATCAGTTGAACGCAGGACTACTCAGAATCCCAGTTGTGCTTTTAAAAAAAGACAACTTTGAGTTAAAAAAAAAAAAAATTCCAAGAGAATAAATAAATGGAAATCCCTTCTGCCCTGCCAAAGATGGGTGGGAAAATGAAATGATAAGTCTAGTATTACCAGGTATTAAAATTAGTACTACCTATTGAAGTAGCATGGCATTAAATATAAGAGTAAACTGGTAGATAAATTAAGCAAACTCTGAATTAGATCTTAGCGTGTGTAAGACTGTTGTGCAGGATAAAAATGCCATTTCTCATCAGTTGAGAAAGAAGGTAATATAGCAAATGCTGCAACAGTTGGCAATTGGAAATACTTACCCGAGATTTTTTCCGCATACTGTATACCAAAATAGTTTCCTAGTCAGAGTTAGATTTTACAATATTACTCCAAAAGAACTGTAGAGAGCTGTTAATAAGTATTCATCTGAGCTTAAGGTGAGGAGCTACTTCCTCAGGGTAAAAGCAAAGGCGGAAACCATAAATAGAGTTCAAAGGTGTTTGACAAACTGGGAAAAAATAATTGCAACATTCATGATGATGAGTAATTGTCTCTAATATTGTAGGAAGTGCTTTCATTAAGTAAGAAAAAACATGAATTCCCAACAGGTAATGTGCACAAACAGCAATTTATTAAAAAATGAAGGAAAAAAACATAGTTGTCAATAAACTTGAAAGAGTAAGGCCTTACTAATAATCAAAAAAATGCAAATTAAAGTAAGATACCATTTTTTGGCCTCTTTTATTGGCAGATTTTTTTATTTAAAATTTTTCATTTACATGAGCAATGCAACAATCATTTCTCAGCAAAAAACAAACAGAAATATATGGTGAAATAAAATATTTCCATTTTAAACATGCATTAGCCTAGTTATTGCAAAACTTGAGTATCTTTCTGTGTTTATTGGCCATTTCTACTTATTTTATGAATTACATCTTCATATTCTTTTTTAGCTTTTTTGATTGCTTGTGTTTTTTTATTATTAGTTTGTAGATTATGGATATTCATCCTTTGTCTTGTATACATGTTGCAAATATCTTCTCCCATCCTGTTACTTTATAACTTTATGATGTTCTTCTGTAGGTTTTTATTTTGATTTTTTTTTTTTTTAGAGATTTTGTTTATTCGACAGAAAGAACACAAGCAGGGGGAGGGGCAGGCAGAGGGAGAGGGAGAAGTACAGTCCCTGAAGTACGGGGTGCCCAACGTGGGGCTGGATCCCAGGACCCTGAGATCATGACCTGAGCCAAAGGCAGTGGCTTAACTCCTGAGCCACCTAGGCGCCCCCTATTTTGATTAAGTCATACCTTTCAGTCACTTCTTTTCTTGCTTCTGGATTTCGTAACTTGCTTCAAAACTCCTTCCTCAGCCCAAAATATAAAAATATGCCTCTCTGTAGTTGTCAGTAGTTGGTTATTGTTTTCTTACTGTTGTGTTTGTGTGTGTTTTTAGTATTTAACTCTTTAATCCACTTAAATTTTATCCTATTTGGTCTGAGGGACCAGATATTTTATTTCTAACATATGTCACCAATTGTTGTAAAATCCTTTATTGATTATTTCATCCTTTCCCTCATTGATTTTAAAATAGCAGATACCATGGATCTCCCTATCTATTCCAGATTCTATGACAAATCATTTAAAGAACTACAACTTTAAAAAAAAATAACTACAACTTTATAATCTATTTTGCTGCCTACTATTGCAAATCTGCGTTCACAGCTTTTCTTTTTCTAAATTTTCTAGGCTATTCTTTCAGATTTTCTTTTCCATTGAACTTGAAAATCAGCTTGTCAAGTTTCATTTTAAATTCCTATTGGCAAAGATGTTTTAAATGAAAATACTTAGTATGGGTGAGGCTGTCACAAAATGGGCAGTGTCACATATTGCTGAGAATGTATAGGTTTTCTAGAAGGCAATTTGGCAATAAATGAAGTGTCTTAAAAATACCCGTTGATCTACTACTTCTACCTTTAGTAATTTATCCTAAGGAAATATTCAGGTAGAGCATTTCTTTTACGTGAATGTACAATGCAGTGTTATTTATGATAACCAAAAAAGGGTAAGGACTATGAAAGTCCAACAGTAGGGGCATAGTGAAATAAATTCTGGCACATTCACACATCAGCATTTCTATGTAACCATTTATAACATAGAGAATTGCTCATAATATAATGTAAAATAGAAGGAAGATACCATTTTTATAGCTAGATTGGTGCCAGCATTTTAAGATTAAAGATATATATGTATTTTTGTATGTGTATGTATTAATTTTCTAGGGCTGCCATTAAAAAAAAAAAAAAACAGAGTGAGAATCTTAGACAACAGAAATTTATTTTCTCACAGTTGTAGAGGTTAGAAGTCCAAGATAGGGTGTCTGGCAAGTTAGGTATCCCCTGAGGCCTCTCTTCTTGGCCTGCAGGTAACTGTCTTCTCATTGTGTTCTCAAGTGGCTTTTTCAACATGCATTGGCATCCTGGGTGTCTCCTCCCCTTCTTATAAGGACATTGATCCTATTGGATTAAGGTGCCTATCCTTATGACCTCATTTAAACTTAATTATCTCTATAAAGGCCCTATCTCCAAATTAAGTCGCATTCTAAGTTATTGGGGATTACCACTTCAACGTATGACCGTGGAGGGGGGACACACAATTCAGTCTCTAACAGTTCATTAAAAGTAGGGAAGAACATCAGAATGTTAACAGAGGTTTTCTGAATGGTGAGATTGTACGTAATTTTAAATTTTTTTAATTTTTTGCATTTACATATTTTCTTCAGTGAATATGTGTTACTTTTATAATCAGAAGAAGAATTAATTTTTTTTTTTTTTTCAAAGAAAGCTATTTCCACTTTGCCTGTTCTGAGGGAGAGACAAGGCAGAGTGGGCAGGGCCAGCACCCATGCCTTCTAGGCACTGCAGCACCCTACATGCTCCCAAAGAGCGCCCACGAAATTAAGGTAAATCTTATTTCTGGGTTAGGTAGGGGAATTTTATGGTGAAATATAGGGATTCACCTGATGATTCTGTTGAGTAAATCAAGAGTCCTTGCGATGAAAGATAACCAGACAAAAAAGCGTGTACTGTGTGATTCCGTTTGTAAACAAATTCTGGATCAAGCAAAGTCCCATAGTAACAGAGAGCAGATTCACAGTTCTCTGGGGCTAGGGGAGAAATTACAGAAGGGCGTGAGGAAATTTTTGAGGATGTTGGAAAGGTTTGTTATCCCGATAATGCTAAGTTTCATGTGTGTGTTCACATATGTTCAACTCATCAAATTATACATTTCAAATATGCGAAATGTATTGTGTGTCAATTATATCTCAAAGAAGATGTCTGAAAATGAGAAGAGGGGACTGGAAGGAAAGATTCCAATAGCCTTTGTGGCCCTACAGTATTCCTTACTCATTAAAATAGCCCCCCGAGGGCTGTGCCTTTGTGAATCAAATGAGATCATTGGGATCTGGAGGCTGAGGAGCGGGAGGCTGTGTAAGACTTTTGGGAGGAGGCCTCTAAACCTGACGGCCTTTTTCCTGCCTCATAATTCAGTGTAACAGGGCTTGGGTGTGTCACTGCTTCGAGTAAAATTAAGAGATTGTATGATAGCGGGTGCCTGGTAGGTGAGCCAGTCCAGGACGCAGCAATCCTTTTGAATTTATTGGCTCGTTAATATTGTGAAGATGGGTATGTTTCTTTTATAGCTGCACGTGATACTTACCTTTTAAAAGTCAGGAACTGGTACTGTGCTACAGGAGAGAAATGTACTTAAAATCACAACATTACCTGTGGTAAAATTATCATAAAAACCACCTAGCACTGAAGCAGGGGATTACTTCAATTTTGCCCTCCTAATGACAGGAAATGGTCGTTGGTGAAGTTGTTTTCCATGAAGCTGTGATGAAATCAACTAAAATGGCAATAAACTGGAGTGTAAAAGCGAGGGACTCAAGTGAGATGTGAAAGTGCAGAAGGGGTTAGATGTTCCAGTTAGAGTCTTCGGGAGATGATTCTGTAAGATATTAAATATGAATTGATGGGGTTCTGAGTGGGGCACCATGGGCACCGCAGGCAGCTTTCGTGGCTATGGGACGTGGTCCCCGCGCCCCCCCATCCTGACCCGGCAGCTGCCATCCTACTCCCGGCCACAGAAGCGGGATGACAGAGAAATGGTCTTTGGCGGCAAATGATAGGAAAGGGCTTACAGCCCCATTTCCTTCCTTCTTGTTCAAAACCGAGGAGCCGGTTGCCCTGGGAGCATTACCATCCTTGTTTCCAGTGATCCTTTGATGAATGTTCCATAGTTGCTGGTTATAAAAAATTGGAAGCACACCCCAATAAAACCTCAGTGAGCTGTGGAAGCACACTAAAATATATATCATCAGAGGTATCTTTATATGAGAGAAATAACTTACAGTGATACTGGATTCCACGTCACATGTATTCCCTTCTTGCCCCTGCTGCTGTCCTCGTGCAAGCCCCCAGCTTCTCTCCTGCCCTGTTGGTTGCCTGTCTGCTCAGCGGGCCCCACATCCTTCCTAGCCCTTCCCATTGTTCTCCATACTCCTGTGCTACTCAGACCCTTTCCATGGCTCTTAAGAGAAAATTGGCTTGCAAACGCCCGCGTAATCTGCTGCCTGCGTACCGCTTGGCCTGATACCAGTTCCCATTGCATCTTCTGCTATTCAGGCCACAAGCCTTCCTTCCATTCCCAGGAGGCCCAGTGCATTCCCTGACCCAGGGACCTTGTACGCCATTCTCTCTGGAATGTCCCTTACCCTCACCTCATTACAGCCCACCCCCTTTATCTAGGGAACCTCCTATTGATCCTTTAAATTTCAGCTTCAGTGTCACTTCTGAAGAAAAATTTTGTCAGACCCCTACCCCCAGTTTAGGTTAAGTTTCTTTCTATGATGCTAATAGATCAGGATTTTTTCCCCCTTTGAAAGTTCATAGTTTCATTTGTAACTATACATTTCATTCACTTTGTTTGATGATAGAAGGGACTGTGTCTGATTTGTTCACAGCTGTGTTCCCAGAACCTGGAATCCCAATACTAAGTAACTGTTCACTGAATGGATGGATGGACAGAATGATATGTTGCATTCTGACGACCAGAAGATTAGCCCAGATTCTGGTTCCCACTTTGCTGCTGATTTGCTATATAATAAATAAGACACCATTTTTCTGAGGCTCAGAGTTCTCAACTATAAAATGAAAAAAACTAGTCTAATGATCTGTTGTTTTTTGCTTTGTTTTGTTTCTAAATAAGCATCCTTTGGGTGTAGGTAATTGTGTTAATCATATATCTCAGGTCATTAATACATAAGCCTCAGTGATCCAAGCAAGGCCTTCTTTTTTATGTATGTTTCCTCTTTGCTTTGAACCCTGCTTCTGTTCTCCTCCATGATATCATCTCTAGTGTGTTTGGTTATATCCTTAATATGCACATATATTTTTAAAATCTATAATGTTGGCAGGTTTTGTATGTTTTAATTTTCAAAAATGCCTTTATGCTATAAATCTTACTCTTTTTCATACTTTTCTCAAGCAATATTATGTTTTTGAGACCTATACATCATTGCTTCTCAGTGTGACTTAGTATTCCATCATCATAATTATAAACGTATTAACCAATTTATATAGTCCTTACTGCTTGCCAGATGCTATTCCAAACTGTTATAAAATCCTCTGTCACCACAGTCTTGTAGGGCAGGTACTGTTACTATCTCACCTGTTTCATTCACATAGATGCCTCCAGATTCCTGCTCTCAAAAACAATGCTGCCGTGATGAATGTTCTTGTATCTATCCCCCTTTGCATCCGCATGAGGATTTCTCTGGGACCTGTCCTCAGAAATATGATCCTGGAGGACTAAAGCACACTTCCATTTTGCTCCATAGTGCAGATTGCCTTCCTGCTCAGCTGCTGCCAGTTCACGTTCCCACCACCAGGAGTGCACGAGAGCACCTTGCCTCCACATGCCTGTACTCCTGGGCAAGGTGGCTCTTCTACTCTTTGCCCTTCTGATAGCCATGAGGTAGTCTCCTATTGTTTCAATTTGCATTTCTCTCATTGCTGGTGAGCCATCACCATCTCCCTGACTGTTGTGTAATCTGTCTGCTTGTGGCTCTGCCAGCATCTTCTCTTGACCTTCTCTTTGCTCTCACACTTCAGCCAAAGTAATCCTTTTGGAACACCCCTTTGCTCATAATCCCTCAGAGGGTTTTTTCTTTAATCCACTGAACTTGTAGATGCTCTGATGATGTCCCATACTTGCATTCTTAAGATAACTGCTGCTTGGACATGATGTATCTTCTAACTAATTATTGGATTTGGTGTTGACTAATACTTATTTAAAAATCTTTACACCTATTTTCTTTTTTTTTTTTTTTTTTAATTTTAGTTGGTTTGTTTAATCTCTGCACCCAACATGGGACTCAGACTCCTGACCCTGGGATCAAGAGTCACATGCTCTTCCAACTGAGTGAGCCAGGTGCCCCTACACCTAATTTTTTAAATAAAATGGCCCTATCAGTTTCTTTCCTTGACCCATCTCTAAGTCATTTTACAACCAAAGTTATATCAAAATGACTTGAGTAGCTTTGCCTCTTCTTCTGTTTCCTGGATCAATATGTAATAAAATATAAATTATTTATTCTTTGAACTGAGTGGTTCTCAAGGTTCTTTTCTAAGTATGACTTTGGTGATTTGATGAGCTATGGGTTTCTTACCAGTATTTCACTGGTTGTGTGGATTAGCCAAATTCATAGGTATTCACGACCTCAGTGATACCAGACAGGTTTAATCTACTATGTATGCAAAGTGATGTGTTTTCTTTCATATGCATGGATGGCTATAAACAGGAGTTCCATGGTCAGCTAGTAACTATTATCATACATTCATCCATTTTACTAAATCTTAGCCACAAAAATCTTTTTGTATAAATTGTACCTAATAGATTATAAAGGAGACTATTGGTCTTCCATCCTAATCCCAGCTGATTTACTGGACTCTCTTTTCCTTCTCCATAGAAATACACTGCTTTATTTTATTCCTTCTTCCTCCCTTCTTTCGTCTTCTCCTTTCCAACTGCCTGATTCTTATGGCTCTAGAGGAAAAAAAACGGGTTCTTTGAGCCTAAAGACGAAGAGATTACCAGAAGGGGTGGTTTTGGCAAGATTGGAATTGTGGGTAGCAGAGGGAGGGGATTCAGTCTCTGCAAATTTAGCAGGCAATACAGAAGAAATTCTCATGCTAGTGCATATTCTGTGATGGAGAGCTTCTGGGGCAGACACAGAATATTAGTGTCTGTGTTCAGTGGCTTTAGAGAACGTGGGCAGTTGCACACTCACTCCTGTGAGCTCAAGCCACTTCGATAACTGTATCTCGATTCTCTGAATCTTATTCTCAGCCAGAATGAAGTCAGAACATGTGACCTCACCATCCCGACATCCGCCATTCTTCCTAGCACATATCACTTTAAACCTTAAGAGTAATTCTCATATCATGTTATGTTTATTTCTCATTTGGCTGAGGACACAGGGCATGCAGAGAACATTATTTGTCAGGCAGCAGCTACCTGGCACATGCAGTCCATATAATGGCAGTTAAACTGAGATCCAGAGACTGACAAACAAGCTATAAAATCTAAAAGGCAGGATTTCTTATGGTAGATTGGTTATAATAATTTTATGCCCCAGTATTTTACATTTGTGACATTTTGTATAATAAACAATTAACTGCCTGCTTTTGACATTTGAAAGTTAATGTGAAGAGAGTTAGAAAACAGACACTGTAAACATCACCTCCCAAAGTGAAGTGGTAAGTAGCTGTCGGCCTCCGGGAGGGTAAGACCTAATTATTCCTCACTGTGCACTCTGTACCTTTTTACTACCAGTTTGGTTTTCATTGTCTTTGATAAACAAGATAATTGATATAAATGAATGTGGTCCTGTAAAATGGTTCCCCAATTGCAGATTTTCATGCTAGAGGTATAATTTTCCTTATGGCACATTACTGTTAATCTTTAAATGGATAGGTTGGTTAATCTGCCTTCCATGAGAAGACATTAGGTGACTTGCTCCTTAATCAGAGCTGAGAAAAAAACATTGGGTGTAGCCAGGGCACAGGAAGAAATGACTAATGGCCACATTGATGAGCAAGACCATGTGGATTTTTGAGCGGGAGGTTCAGAGTTGGGAATGCAAGAAAACCCTGTTAGAGATAAAAAGGAGCTGCAACCCTCCTCAGGAAGAGGACACAGGCAGTGTGTGTTGAAAAGGGAGGTCTTACCCTGCTGGGCTTTCCTTTCCCCTCTCCATCCCAGGCCCAGCTTTTCCCATTTCAGATGCTGATTCCACTGTGCTGAATGGTGGACTCAGGATCTTAAGCAGGCAAGCCCTCACGTGCTTTCTTCCTCTTATCTGGTGGCCAAGGATTAGGGCTTTGCAAAAGTACCATTTTGTCCCATAAATTGATGCTCAGCAGACTTGATCTTCTGTTGAGCGGCTCTCTTTAGGAAATGTCAAGAGCCAAGCAAACAGAAGAGGCATGTAAGTTTGTACCCATTGGGAAGTCTGTGTTAAGATCATTGGCAGTTTGCTTTGAAGAACCCATTTCTCTTCATGCATAAAGTATAGCCAGGAAGAAAGAATGAAAAAGAAAGTGGACAGACGCTTAGGAGACAGTGTAAGATGGCGGATCCATGACTTCTCTTAGGGGAATGTTACCGCTCAGAGTCATGGCAGTTTAAAAAAGCAATAATTAATAATCAGTTACTTGTCTAGGGCATTCTAATATTTAGTTTTAAAAACTAATTTAAACTCATGGCAGGGAAAGCTATGGTGAAATGAGATTTCTCCCAGGACAGTTCTCGTTGGCAGTGTTATCACACAGCCTTTCAAAGATCCAGCATGCTCAGGGTAGCTCGCTGTCCGGTTTAATGTCATCTCTTCACCGAAGGCGTGGGCTGCCTTCCTCCCCCGCTCCCACTCTTGAAAGGTTAGCCTTTCTTCAGAATAGTGCAGGTTTTTCCAGCAACATCTGTCAACCTGGCAACGAGCACACCCTAAGGAAATTATGAACATTTGAAGACCATCTATATACTGTAGGGAAGCTTTCCTCTCCCTCTTTCTTCCCTCTCTCCTCGTTCCACTCCTGCCTTCCCCCAAGAAGAGTGCGGCAACCACGTGGCATTTACCACCATCCGCCTCGCTGACAAATTATAAGCCCATTTGTGTCTGTGGTATTTTTAATGTGTTTTGATTTGCTCACTCCATTGTGATAGCTCATGAAACCTCCAAGCAGTGACCCTCCTAGAAGGCAGGCTGTAGGCAGCCCCTTCGTTTAATGACAAGAGACCCCCTAGCCACCGTACATTTAGCACACAGAGGCTTCTTTGGTCTAATGACTCAGATGATCTTGATCCGATTCAGTAGGTCGGAAATTGCTGTCCCCAGCAAATATCGACCGGACGGAACTGCTTTCTTGGTTATTCTGAAGCTGCCAGCTGCATATTACACTAGCAGGTGCTAATAGTTTTTGTAGGTCAGTAGAATTGCTATTGTTCTTCCTTCCCTTGCCCCCTGTTCTTTTACAATTATAGAGTGGCTCATGGGAATAAAAGTCTCCCCTCTTGTGTGATACCCAGATTTCTAAAACACTGGTCCCATTGACCCCTTCCACATGGGCAGAAACCTGGCTCTTTCATGGTTAAGGAAGTACCAATCCAGGGCCTTGTGTATCTCCAAAAATCTTAAGGTGCTTTTGTAACCATCTAATTTATTCGGTCAATACCCATAAGGTAGAGAGAAGAAGGGATTATTCTCGTTCTAAGTAAAGCAACCACATCCCAGGGCAGTTACAGACCTTCTGCGAGATCGCCTCAGAAGCCATTTTTACAGAACTGAGGGGTAGTTCTCTGGGTGCCTGTGTTGCAGTGCACAGCCTGGCCCGCGGATGCCAGAGCAGAAGGTGGCAGAGGCGGGGAGCCATTTCCCCATTCAGAATTCAAGTGTGTAGATATGGTTTGAAGAGAGCTAGAGCTCAGACGTCAGATGCTGCTTAACAGGCAGGTTTGACAATATGCCTAATAAAGTTTATTTAAAAATACTTTCCCCCATTTTTCATTTCCCAAAGCACTAAGTGTAAACCATTAAAAGAATAATCGAAAATCCTAGCAAAAGACTCCTCTTAAATTACTTCTATTGTATTTTAGACAAGAATTTTTTTCATCACACACTGTAAGTCTACTGGAAAATATAACATGATTCTGTTTTCTCAGTCTAGATTAACTTTGACCTCCAGAAGGTGGTGTACCTTGTATGTTTTGCTGAGGCTTTTTTGTGTGATAACTACTTTACTTAGAGGTATGAATAGAGTTGTCCCAGGTCACCTGGAAGACTCTGATTGTCATTCTTTGAAGCCTGGTAGCCAGATTCTTTCAGAGACCCCAAGTTCAGCCCTCAGAAGACATCACCTTCACTCCCCCCACCCCCCCAACCCCCGCCCCATGGGGACTGCTCAGCCTCCTCACAGCGCTGGGCTGGTCCCTCAGGCTAAAACTGGGAGAGTGCCCAGGAGGCAAGATTTCCCCTCAGGCATCCTTGTAGTTTGATTACAGAGGCTCGGTTCTGAGAGCCCAGTATTCAGAAGTTGAGACTCACCTTTACCCATCTGTTTCTTCTAAATTCCAGTCTTGCTCCCTTGAGATTCTCGCAGATTCTTCTCACACAACTCATTCCAGGAAGGTTTGTAGGAGCGAAAACAAGTGAGAATTTGGCCTTCTCTCCAATTTTTTTCTCTCTGCCTCCAAAAGGTGTGGCAGGAAAATTCTGCCAAAGCAGAATTGCATACATGTCACAGATCCGATCAGGACATTTTCTGTACAATGTACAGGGCTCCATATACGGTTTGGGACACCTCACTACCAATACTACGTTTAGTAAAAACTCAAATTGTATAGTTTTTAATGCATTTTAAAGAAATATCATTATTCCGACAGTATACTGTTAAAGTTCGAACCAGATGCATTCTTCAGCTTATAATAAAAAGGAAAGCTACTGCTTTATTAAAGGAATAGTTAAAAAAACAAAAAAAACCCAAAAAACTTTCTTACAAAAAAGCATCGAGCAAACCGCTCCTTCTTTTGTGGGGCTTTAAAACAACTGTTTGCATATTCTTTGTTCTGTGCCCACGTGAATGAGGAACACTCCCCCAGTCTGCTGTAACATCTCTGCTCTGGAGTCACAGACTCCTCATGACTTGATAAGAACTTTCAATCAGTAGCATGGAACAAAATTAATTCTGTTGATTTCAGCATCTTTTAGGATATGAGGAAAAATCCATGTAAAACTTACACTACCCATAGAACGAAAAAATGCCTTTTATGTTATAACTTTGTAAAATTTTTGAGAGTTTCCAAAAATCACAAAACTCATTTCAGTGACTCTTTTTATATTAGGAATCCCACCACCAACCCACCCACCCTCAAACCCCCATCCCTCATCCCCCCCCCCCCCCAATCCCTCATATCAGCTTGAATAACTTGTCCTGATGTAGGGGGCAGATGTAGTCTCTTTCTATGATAGATTATGTCCAGAGAAAAGAAAAAAAAATCACCCAAAGAGATATTGCCAATTAGTTCAAACACATAGTTGGATGTTTTGGGATATCTTTTTTCTTATACCTGGAAATGCCTTTGTCCTAAATTTCAAGGCCTCACCTACAGAGTGAATCCCTCTTTGATACACTGTAGTGGTTACTGCTGTTAAACATCTGATGCTTGATTCTTTTAGGTCTTTTGGAATTGAAGATTTTCACAGCTAAAAACCTCCAGCATTCAAGCCACACATAAGAGAGTAAACCTCTTAAACAGTTAGTTCTGGACCAGGCTATCCTTAAAAGGCTCCAGTGTGAGGAGAGAATGCACTGATCCTAGTGAACTTGTGCCTTTGAGAGCCACTGGCCCCACCCACCTCACCTTGGCCCCGGGATAACCACCTCTGATTTCTAACCTTCATCTTCTGGAAAACTGCTGTTCCCTCTAAAGTGTTTGGAACCGGCCTTATAAAGTTTGCATATGTTTGGGAAGGGGCCAGGGGGGTGGCACATTTGAAGTTTGGGAAAGTGTTACCTCCTTTCACTGGCTAAATGGAGCCCAGCAGAACTGTCAAAGCCTATACAGTCTCAGGAGATGACATGATTTGGGCAGCCTTGATAGTCTCAAAAGTGGAGCTAGAACAGGAATGACGAGAGCGTGGAGATCCATACTTCCTAAAACAGATGAGAGTGAAAAGCAAAGAGAAAAGGAAAGGAGGCACAGAGGAGTTGGGATGAGGGGAGTGGGGGCTGGGAGGGCGGAGGGGGACAACAGCATTCAAGTGGCAAGATCTGCTTTCTTCCCACAGGCTCCCCCTGTGGGTGCAGAGAGGTACTCGCATCTGAACCACTCGGAATTATATTAGGAAGCCGCCCTCATGGAGGTGGGAACTGGGGGAAATTTGGGGAAGGAGTTTAAAAGTTGCACATCCTACATAATCAATGGTTTTTCTTCACCATAATCAATGGTGATGTAAATATGATTGAAGAGTGATTTTTTTTTTTAACCCGATAGATAAAACTAGGAATTAATGTTTCTTAGCTCCAGTGTTGTAGAATACATTTTGGTAGCTTTCTGATAGCTTCCAAGAATGATGGGCTTGCGCTCTAATTAGCTATTGTTCTTTTACAGCTGTTAAGACATAACAGCTGTGGGTATTTTTTTCCTGAATAATTTGACCGAAGGTTGGATTGTGGTTCGGTTGGAAGTTTGCATGGTCAGCAGTAAGTTCCTGTATAGGCCTAGGGATAGGCGCCTAAGGTGAGTCCCCTTTAAAAAAAAAAAAAAAAATTATAGCTCAGGGGTGCCTGGGTGGCTCAGGTCATGATCTCAGCATCCTGAGATCAGGCTTCACTCTGGGCATGGAGCCTGCTTAGGAGTCTCTCTCTTCCTCTCCCTCTCCCCCTCCCCGCCCCCTGCTTGCTCCATGCACTCTCTCTTAAAAAAAAAAAAAAAAAGGTCTAATTATGTAAGGGAATATCTAGGTGTGATCTTAAGCTAATAGCCTTTAACAACCTTCGGAGGCTTTTTGAAAGCAGTTCTTTGTGAACATCTTGGCATAGAGAAGAATCTACACCAAGGCCATTGAGTACGGGTCTGCTGCATGAAACAGTGTACTCTGAGAAAAGGAACAGCCAGGGAAACAGTGAATGAAGCCTAACACCGGTACGGTTTATGAAGATGATGGTCCTCAGCAAGTGCTAAGTGTTATTTCATTTTTAAAAATCTGCTTCAAGTAGGTTCTCCCCCCCGCCACCTCTCAAAGGTGATCTCTGGAGACAGTTGAATAACATGTCAGTCTTATCTTTAAATAGAGCTGGTACAGGTGGCCCTCAGGTCATGTCCTAGTGAAGTAATACTGCCTTTTAAAAAATTTATTACTCCCGAATTAAATTTACTGGCAAGCTGTTGGCCAACCCTGGTGCAACGTGTAAACAGAGGACAGTAAAATTGTTTTCAGATCACTTTTTCTGCAGTTCCCCACAGCCTGAATCATCCCAACACACATCCACTCACAGAATGTAGACACTTTGTCAACATGCAACTTTTGCATTCAGAGGCAGCAAATTAAATTTGTCTGAGCAGAATTGCCATGTGCACGGAGGGGGAAAAGTAATTTCTGCCCAGGCTGTTCCCCTTTGCCTTTTGCTTATAGCACAGGCTATTGTAATAGGTGTGTAGCTGAAGGACAGCGAAGGGAAACCAGAAAGAGACAGACACAAGATGCTGGATTTTGGCAGTATGGTTTTGTAAACAAAGTGACACAAATTGGGGCAGAAATTCCATGGGGACAAGAGAGGAAGCTGGAAGACTGGAAATACAGCACAAAGCCAAGTCCCTTCCAGATGGCGTTTTTAATAAATTTATCAGACGCATTTGAAAGACTGTAATGAACATTCAGTTGGGGAGTGGCTTGGCCCCTACAAAGAAGAAAAACAGTAATGGCACCTTCCGTGCTTCGCAGTCACAATCACTCCCTAAATTTTTCCAGTAAAAGAAACCACAAAACTTATTCAAACCATTGTGTAATTATTAGACAATTCAGCTAGGCAGGCTGAGGTTTGCGTTTCTAGGAAGAGGAGTTAATAAGAGAATTCTTTCCTGCTGAGATGGGAAAAATGGTCTATATGTGTTAGTAAGCCCAGCAGTGACTTTTAGGCCAAACCTCTTGTGGAAGGACTCCTGTAGTGTAACTAAGGCAGAGAGCTCTCCCCGCAGGCATAAAAAGAGCTTTTCAGTTCTTTAAAAGCCACACTGTTACAGATATTCCTCCCCTCCCCAAAACGGTTTCTCCATCAGAAAATGTTTTGTCTACCATGAATGACCAAGCTTTGTGATTATGGGATACACTTTTAGGGAAGGAGAAGCTGAGAGGGCCCAGGGTACATGTGATACTCACACAGCCGCTCTTCTGCACTGGGCATATTTGTTTCCTTTTTAAGGTTTAGGTCAAGACCCAGACATTGATCATACTTTACTTTTCTAAGAAAACTTTCACTGAGAAAGCATTTTCTTTTTCCTGCCTTATTCAGTAATTTTTAGGTGTTCTAGCTTCTGGGAAGGAACTATGTTGAGGTGAAAGTGCCACAGCCTACAGAAGCATCCTTTTTTCTCACTCTGATTCATTCATTCAGCAGATATTTAGCTAACACCTACTATATGCTAAACATTGACTCTGGGCAGTTGGGACTAGAGCAGTGAAAAAAAGGAAAGCTCCTGCCCTTACGAAACTCACATTCTAAATCTCCAGTGATCATGTTAGATCAGATGGACATACTGGTCTGGATATTAAGAATTGGCACAGTGCTGGAGTGTTGGAGTCATCTTGGTTGTTTATAAGAGGTCATTCATTACCCAGTGGTTTTGTGTCTAGGTCCCTGTTCTTCTTTATGATAGTTGGTATGATTTGGTCATTATACTATTAATTTGACTCATTATCAGAAAATTGGAATGAGAATTAACGAAAGTGGTAATCTTTTGATTTTGTACCTTATTAGGTAGATACAGTTGCTTATCAAGTTGCCAGTAGAGTTCAAGCAAAACTATTTCTCAAAAGGAAATTTGGGACTTGGGGTCGATTTTACTGATACAGGCATCCCTCTGTTTATGTTAAGATGTGTCAGTGTGTGTCTGTGCTGGGCACACTTTGTAGATCCAGACTTTGACTAATAAACACTAATGAATAATTATGTCAAGATCAAAGTGATATTTTATCCTCTAGCCCATAGATAACCGGATTCTTTGTTAAGAAGGCATGATTCTTTAATGTAATGTATGTGTTAGACCACCTCAAGTTTCCAGAGAATCAGAGGGTAATATTTCTAGGACAGTTTTACTTAGAGAAAATTTTAGAGACTGAATCTTCTTGAATAAACCCATTTATAAATGTGTCTCTAGAAAAGGAATTCTTAGCACTTATCCCAGCCTTGTTTTCCAGAGAACTTGAAACCATACCAGTAATGATTTTGTGATCATCTCCAATGCTGCTACACTAATCGACCACTAGTCAAAAATCAGATATCTAGGCATAAAATTGTGAAGCAGTAAGGTTGCATAGGTGGAGGTTGACAAAATCAGGAAAACTCCTCAAAGACAACTGATAAAAACCTAGCAGATGCTACAAAAGATATCAGTGTTCAAAATAATCATAAAAGGTTTTACCCTTTTGGAGGATTTCCATCATTCTGTTTTTCATAAAACCTGTGTTAAAATGTGTGAAACTTGAAAAAAAAAAAAAACCCCACAAAATTCCATACATGCAAAAGAACATAAAGGACATATATGTGAAGTTTGGAGAGTAGGAGCACTGGCATGCTGACCGCTTTGCTGAAGAAAATACTACCAAACCTACAGCTCTGTGTGCGCCCCTCCCCCAAACCCCCCCCCCACCACTGATTTTCAGTGTTCACCATTCCCCAGGTTTCCTTTCTGATCACACCACACAAGCATATGTCACTAAATGACAGAAGTGTGTTTTCTCCTCACTTCCTCTCTTCTTAACCAATTTTCTTTGTGGACCGACCCTGGTTGACACACAGAGCTCTAGTTCCTTTGTCTTTCAATACCGTGTAGTTTTTATTTAACAGTGAAATTTCAGTGACTCAGTGGACAGATTCACGCTTAAAGAGGACTGAACATAAATAATAATTTGAATTAAGAAATTGCCCAGGTAAATTTAATTATCATTGAAAAGTAAAATATAGAGTCTGAGGGAGAGTCTACTCAAAGTCACATCTAACAAAAATACCATAATGTGGAAAATGAAATCATAGAAGATAATGATACAAATCAAAGTGTTATTAGAGCCAGGTACTGGTTTGACCATGTAAGACAAGGCTTATAGTTTTAGACTTTTGGCTATTAAATGTGAACCTCAAGTAAATCATTTTTGTATGCACTTAATGTGCTATAAATACGTTTTCTATCTCTGTTTGTAAACAAATGATCTAAAAAAAAAAAAGAAATTGCCTAGAATACTTCAAAAAGAGGAACAGAGAGAAAAATGAAAGGAAGTTTAAGAAATGTGGAAGACAGAATGAAAAGTTCAACAGAGGTCCGGTAGGAATTCTAGAAGGAAAAAAAAAGAAAAGAAAAGGAAGGAGAATCAGTATTCAGAGAAATAATGACCAAAATTTTCCAGACTTGATAAAAGCCACAAATGCTCATATTCAGTCCTGAGAAGGATAAATTCAGTCTGCCTCTAGGTACAACTGAGTAAAATTGAGAAACACCAAAACCAAAATAACAACAACAACAAAACCCATGAAAAACAAAAGAAAAAAAGCCTTAAAATTAACTGTAGGCAAAAAACAATTACAAGTTAGAGGGATAGGAGACTTTAGCATAGTTAACAGTAGAACCAGGAGACTATGGAATAATATCATCAGAGTGCTGAGGAAAAACAGCTTTTAACCAGGAGTTTCTTATCAGTTAACCTATTTTTCAAGAGTGGTGGCAAAATGCACTTTCAAACAGAGACTTTGCTGAGTACTAATGGATGTATCTTAGAGAGAAGGAAGTTGAACTAAGAAGAAAGGAGGATATAAAAAACAGTAATGGTGAATAAATTGGTTAAGTGTGAATAACGAAGTTTTGACTGTATGAAAAGAAGAAATATTAATGAGTTAATGAATTTCATTTCAAATAGTTAGAAAACAGGGGCGCCTGGGTGGCTCAGTGGGTTAAGCCTCTGCCTTCGGCTCAGGTCATGATCTCAGGGTCCTAGGATGGAGTCCTGCATCGGGCTCTCTGCTCAATGGGGAGCCTGCTTCCTCCTCTCTCTGCCTGCCTCTCTGCCTACTTGTGATCTCTGTCTGTGAAATAAATAAATAAAATCTTTAATAAAAAAAAAACAAACATAGTTAGAAAACAAAACAGTAATTTAAAAGGAATTGAAGGAAGAAATAATAAAAAGAGGAGGAGGGATACCTGGGTGGCTCAGTCGGTTATAACCATGGCAGACTCTTGATTTCGGCTCAGGTCTTTATCCCAAGGTCGTGGGATTTAACCTAATGTTTGGCTCCGTGCTGGGCAGTAAAACCTGCTTCAGAGTTTATTCTCCTTCTCCCTGTGCCCCTTCCCCCCCAACTCATGTATGCACATGCTCTCTCCCCTCCCCACCCTCAAAATTATTAATTAAAAAATAAAAACAAGAGCAGAATTTAGTGAAGTAGGAAATAAAGAAATCAACAAAACTAAAAGTTGGTCCTTTGAAAACACTAATAAATGAGACAGGCTATGTAGGACTGATGAAAAAAGAAAGAAAAAGTACAATTACAAATATTTGGGATGAAAAAGAGGACATACTATGAAAATTTTTTTATGCCAGTATATTTGAAAGGGTAGATAAAATGAAAATTTTTCCTGGAAGGCCCAAGAGTATCAGAAACAATTTGGAAGAAAAAAGGAAAAGAAGGGGAAGGTGAGGGAACAAAGGTATTCACTGTATCGGATTTTAAGATTACTATAAAATTATAGTAAAGCAGCACAGTAAAGGCACAAGGCTAGGCAAATCAATAAAGCATAACACAATTCTTAAAAAGAGACTTGAATATCTATGATAACTGTGTGTGGCTAAAATAACATAAATTAGTGAGGGCAAGAGTTCATTAAATGGTGGTGGCAAAATTGGCTTACCTTAAGAATAAAAGATGAAAGTAGATTTTCTGTGTCACGCACGGTATACCAAAAATTAATCCTAAATAGATTAAAGAACCACATGTGAAAGGCAAAGTTTAAGAACTTTTAGAATAAAATACAGGACAGTATCTTTATGGATTGAGGGTAGGAAAGAATTTATAAACAAGAAAAGGGAAAGGCACCAATCTTAAAAAATGAATGTTTCACCTCAAAACATTAACCAACAAAAGATTGGCATCCTACAAATCAATTAGAAAGACAGTAAAAAAAAATAGACAAAAGATAAAGATAGGTAGTTTACAAAAGAAAGATGGAGAATGATTCTTGGGGGGCGGGGGACTGTACAACGTCTTCAAACAGAAAAATGAAAAACTGAAACCACATTGAGATAACACACTCATCTATCTGTCATTACCAAGAGTTGGTAAGGACGTGAAGCAATGAGTTGAGAATGTACATTTTTTACAACCACTTTGGTGAATAATTTGGCAATAGCCAGGAAAATTGAAGGTAACTCATAGCCATGAGTGTAATTCACGCATATATATATGTATAATATCTAATGTATTCCTTTAAGAAACCCTTACCACGTACACAGGACTCCTTTGTTTGTAATCGCAAAGAAAACAGTGATAACAATCAAAACATCCCTTAGCAAGAGATTAGATAAATAAATTTTGACATGTTTATGTGTTGAAATATTTTATAGACCTCACATGAATGGACTAGATTTATCTTTCTATTGAATGTTCCTTCATCGTAGTTTAATGTTTGTGGTAAATGTTAATATTATTCACCAAGCATTCCCCGTTCTTCTGGGAACACAGCAGGGTCCCACTCTCCCACCCCTTTTGAAGTTAGGCAAGGCCCTGGGACTTGCCTTGAGCCCCAGAATGTGAGAGAGGTGATGTGTGTTACTTTGGGGGATGAGTCTTAAGAATCAGGATCCGTCTTTCTTTCTTCTCATTGCTGCTATAACCGAGGAAATTCATATAGATACAAAGCCTCTGTCACTTGGGCCCTTGGCTGATACAATGAGCAAAACCACTTTTCTGATTGTCACTGAACACATAGGGTGCACAAAAAAATAAATACATAAATAAATGTGCATTGTGGAAAGGGAGAATGGGGGCTGTTCCTGCAGCCTAAGCTCCTGTCTACAGTATTATTTTATGTCTCAGTTCACTTTACCATACACCTTGTGCCACTTTCTTAAGTTCCACCTTCCAAATCACCCAATACTTCCCCTTATCCATGAGATAGAGGTATCATGACTTAGCCTTCAAATATAGTCCTTCCTTGTCTTTCCAAGTCAGGGGGAACTGCTTTTTGAGCCCCTTCCTTCTCTGCGAGGAAACTGTTCTTCGAGGCTATTTCACCAGTGTGTTTGCTTGTTGTTTAGAGTTAAGCTTGACGGTCAAGGGATTCAAGAAATCCATCCTCTCTTCCTTTCTCCTTCCCCTTCTCCCTTTTTTATCTGTGGATGACTTCCTCATCCACAGAGAGCAAAGCAGTGAAGCTGTAGAAGATGAGGGCTCAAGTCAGGCATGCCCAGCTTTGGAAAGTAAATACATCGTGGTGTAGAAGATACATGTAAGATTACGTACTCCACGTCATTATCAAGGTGGAAATGTTTTGGCGTGACGGTAGTACTGCTCACCCTCTCTCTCTTCAGAGAGTATATAATATTACCCTGAAAACTACAGTATATATCTAATGAGAAATTGTCTCTTTTTTTTCCAACCTATTTTAAAATTATATAAAGTAAGATTCAAATCTTGAAGGCAAGTAGCTGTGCTTAAGTGTAGATTTGGGTTGAATAATAAATTAAATTAAAACCCCAACACTAGAAAATGCACAGAAAAGGTCCCAGGGGACTTAAAAGGCCCTTACCTTTTTTTTTTTTTATTTCTTTTCAGCGTAACAGTATTCATTGTTTTTGCACCACACCCAGTGCTCCATGCAATACGTGCCCTCCCTATTACCCACCACCAGGTTCCCCCAACCTCCCACCCCCCGCCCCTTCAAAACCCTCAGGTTGTTTTTCAGAGTCCATAGTCTCTCATGGTTCATCTCCCCTTCCAGTTTCCCTCAACTCCCTCTCCTCTCCATCTCCCCATGTCCTCTGTGTTCTTTGTTATGCTCCACAAATAAGGGAGACCATATGATACTTGACTCTCTCTGCTTGACTTATTTCACTCAGCATAATCTCTTCCAGTCCGATCCATGTTGCTACAAAAGTTGGGTATTCATCCTTTCTGATGGAGGCATAATACTCCATCATGTATATGGACCACATCTTCCTTATCCAGTCGTCCGTTGAAGGGCATCTTGGTTCTTTCCACAGTTTGGCGACCGTGGTCATTGCTGCTATAAACATTGGGGTACATATGGCCCTTCTTTTCACTACATCTGTATCTTTGGGGTAAATACCCAGCAGTGCAATTGCAGGGTCATAGGGACCCTGCAATTAAATAAAAAATAATAAAATAAATAAATAAATAAATAAATAAAATAAAAAATAAAAAAAAAATAGAGCTATTTTTAATTTCTTGAGGAATCTCCACACTGTTCTCCAAAGTAGGCCCTTACCTTTTATTGCTCTCTTCTCCATGGTTAGAGATTCTACATCATTTTTAGATAGCTATCATTTTGTGGAAGCCCTTGGCTTTTATAAATGAACAGGTTGATACGGATTTGAAGTAGAGAGAGAGACTCAAAATCAAAACAGAGCTGGTGTTTCAGAATATAGCAGTTCATGAACAAAGAGAAGAGCATTATGTGTTGAAATGCCCAGAATAGTAAACAAACAAACAGAAAAGGTAAACAAGTCATGGCTGAGGGCAATAGTGTATTCTGAAAAGGGATTGGTACGATTTCCTAGATCATCTTCCTGCTTTATGAATTCTAAAACACTGAATCTATGTGTATATCATATTTCTCTAAACAAATTGATATTTACTGAATGTAACAAGTATATACAGTTTAGAGACTAGTAATAAAACAAGTGTCTATATACCCACCACCTGGCTTAGAAATCAAAGCCAGTACTTCTGAAGCTCCCCTAAGATTTCATCTTGGAAATGTAATCAATTAATATTTGGACCCATTGGTGGGAGTCCCTGCAAGATTTCGTTCTCCTCTTCCCAGACACATTATCCAGAATTTAATATAATAATTCCCTGGATTTCCTTTTTAGTTTTATTTTTATATATGCATCCCTAAACAAAGCACGTTTCTGGTTTTGTCTTTTTAAAAACTTTGTATAAATGCATTCATAATCTGTGTTTTTCTGTGCCTTGCTTTTTTCACTCAACATTATATGTTTTTCTTGTTCTTTTGGTTTTTGGTGTTTCAGAAGTCAAGGCTTTTTTTTTTTTTTTTGGAAAAGAACATTATGGTTTTCAGCTTATCTATTTGTACATAACCATAGTTCACTAAGGTCAATTAATGTATAGTTTCCCATTGTAGTCATATTTGAAATGTATTTATCCATTCTGTGTTTTATGGGGTATCATGGTTCCTCATAGTAAAATGCTTCAGGGTTAATTACTACATGTGGTTTGCTTTGTTCCGATCTTAGATTCAACTTTTTTTCTTAAGGCAATTTGGCATGGAAAATGTGCTCATGTCTTGCAATAACCGAGGAGTTCTAATTTCCCCTTTATCATTGATGTGAGATAATAATTCATTTTGTTCACAGCAGCCTACCAAGATATGTTTAGCTTCTCTTATCCTGATGCTGAATCTTGTGTTGGGCTCACAGTTCCCATGGAGAACGTTGCAACAATTGCGGATTGCGCCAGTGTGATTGAAGGAGTCAGTCGGAGCCGAAATGCCTTGCTGAATGGCGACACCAAGAATTACGACTGGGATTCCGGCTATACGTGTCACCAGCTTGGAAGTGGTGCGATTGTGGTTCAGCTGGCACAGCCGTACATGATCGGGTCAATACGGTAAGAAGGGTCCTTTTTGTTCATTACTTTTAAAACGGAAGACACATGTGCAGATTCTGTTTCAGAACAATGATGACCCTAATAACTTCAATGAAGATACATTCCTGTTGTTTGCTCTAAGTATAGAAGCGGGGTAACATGGAGAAACAGGGGGCTTGTTTGGAGCTCCAGTTGGGGAATACACCAAAATTAGGCCTGCAGTGACAGTAGATTAGAGGCCTCTCCTGGGTACGGCCCACCTCCTTCTTTTTTTTTTTTTTTTTTTTTAAATTCTTTTAAATTTATTTGACAGACAGAAATCACAAGTAGGCAGAGAGGAAGGCAGAGAGAGAGGGGGAAGGCAGGCTCCCTGCTGAGCAGAGAGCCCGATGTGGGACTCGGTCCCAGGACCCTGAGATCATGACCTGAGCTGAAGGCAGAGGCTTTAACCCACTGAGCCACCGAGGTGCTCCGCCCACCTCCTTCTTAAGTCTCAATTTGTGTTGGTTAAGGACTTAGAGGATAATGTCAGGAGAGGCTATATAGATTAAAAACTAATTTTCAACACCAATAAATTTACATCTGAACCAAACATGTGAATATGAGGCCTGGTACTAAGAAAAAAAAATCTTCTTAATGAAAATCTGGGTTTTGGATGGTTGTTTTCATTTTGTTTTACTTTGTTTTCAGAAAGGAACTTTAACCCAGCATTGCTTGATTTATAGGATCATATAATTTTAAAATGCGATACTGGTGACACCCCCCAGAGGATATATTTTTAGTTCAAGAGGGCCATGTGGAATGTATTGAATAGGCTGCCCTTTTCTTGCTTTTTTTCTGAATGTTCCAAGGAGGTCTCTGAAAGACTAATGTATATACATTTATGTTTAACAGTAGGTAAGGTGTGTTACATGATATCTGAGCCTGCCAGGGGTGGAGATCTCGGTGGGGTGTGACTGCCTAACCCCACCATCATGTTCTACCACATTTGCTCTGTTGTTTCCTATTCTCATGTTCAAGTCTTTGTGTAGAAAGAGAGAAAAAGCACAAAAAGTAAGGTAGTAGGATTTTAACCGGCAAACGTGTATTGATGTTTAGGCTAATGACCACAGAGGTTTTTGCAACCTGCTGGTCCCCGGGGCCACTCCGATGAATGATGTTGGATTTGTGGAAGAATTCAGACTGTGGATTTCTTCATTTAAATTGTCAACTCCTTTTCATAAAGGGCCACATACAGGTTGAGTAACGTAGGCAACTATCACACACACAGAGAAGCCTTGGCCTCATGCTGTGGACTAGACAAACCCTCTTGGTGTTTAAGAAAGGAGAAGGAGAAGCCACAGTCAGTCTGGACAAGCTACCAGTGCAAATAAACCTCCATCAGATGGCAAACAAGACTCCATCCTTCCTTTTATCTCAGCTGTGGGCATTAACTAAGGCAGTCGTAGGCTATCTATTTAGTAAGCCGTTCTAGAATTTTTGGCATTGATGGTGGGAAACTTACCTAATGTTTCCCATTATAGTCTATCCCTCTTCACTGTAAAAATCTGGGGAACCATTGTCCTTCTCCTGTCACTGGCACTCCTTACAGTCTTCACAGTTACTTTAAGATTACCAGTTGTGTCTCTGAGATTACATCTGCAATTTCTTTCTGCGGGTGTGGGGTGTAACTCACCGGAGCCAGGAGAGTTGGAATCATTAAAATTGACTGGATACTCTCTTTCACTTCACGTATTTGGGGCTTCAGTTCTGTCTTTATTATGTTTGTTCTGCCATTTCTAATTTGAAGACCAGTCTTCTCGTCATTGAAGACAGAAGCAAAGCAGCAGCTTAGTGGCTCTTCCCACTCTCTTCCAATGTTGCCTGTATTCTGTCTGCTCACCTGGCACTCCAGCCCCACCCCCAGCACTGTTACATGTGCATCTCACACCAATGTGTCGGACATGGAACCCATTATCCCCCCTTGCCCCACTCACCTCGAGATTTCCCTCCTCACATTCAGTGGCACCATCCATCTGTCTGTAGACTAAGCCAAAAACATGGCGGTCTTCCCGAATTTACTCCTCTCTCTCACCTCCCCTTCTCAGCCAGTCGTCAGTCCTGGCTCCTGAATATCTCACAAAGTCTTCCGCTCTTCCCATCTCCACTACCGTTACCACAGTTGTACCTTTGTGGTTTTTCTTCTCCCCCTGGTCTGCCGGACTTCCATCTGGCCCTTCCTTCCCCACCTGCAACCGTCTCCCCGCCCCAGATCTGACGTGGTTATGCCCCTTCAGGAGAAAATTCAGATGAAGGCATTTGAGAACAATCTGACGTGCTTCTGTCGACACAGCCTTGTCTCCCACTTCTCTGTCCACCCCCATACGTGCCAGTCTCGTCCTGTCCAGCTGCTCGCAGTTTTGCACGTGCCATCCCTCTCTCACCTCTGTGCCTTCAACTCTCGGAACATACTGTTCTCGTGGCTGGTGTCTCTCACGACATCCCCATCACCTCTTTTTTACCTGCTCTTCCTCCCACTTCAAGACTCCGCTCCTCCAGGAATGCTTCCCTAACCTCCCATCATTTCCTGGGCTGATTCAGACCTCCCTCTTCAGCGATCCCCATACATTCTGTATGTACGTTCTACTGGAGCATTTGTCATATTTGGATTATAATCGTTTACGTGCTGTCTCTTCCCAGCCCCCCTGACATATAAAGCCTGTGGCAACTCAGAATAAGCATCCCTTGACAGATCAAATGTGTAGATGAGGTAGTCTGTCAAGGATAGAGGGGAAATTATAGCAGGTACAGTAGGAGATCTAGAATTTTAGATTCAGCAGGAACACATGAGGTCTCCACCAGGGTGACAGCTCCAAGTGGGACAAACAGGCTGTTTGTGTGGCAAGGCCACCTTGACCTCTAGCTCTACCCAAACAATCAGAGATAATCGATCTAACTCCAGGTGGTATTGAGGCTTAAAGCAAGAGAGAACAGCGCCCATGTGGCTTTCTTTAATTATGAATGAAAATGGTTCCCCCAAACTATTTTTTCTTTCCGGGACTCGGAGTGGCAGTAATCAGCATGAGCACAACCAAAGGCAGAATTGTATATCTCAGCCACCAGACTTCCTTAAGCCCAGCTATTGTTTTTGCAGTGAGAAAATCCATGCAATTGAAGTCCTGTGTAACTGGCTGAGCACTGAAAGAGACACGTCTCTGTGAAACTAACATTATGTTGTCAGGATCTGCATTTGCCTCTTCTGTGACATTATTAAGAAGAAAGAGAGAGGGATTTCTTAACCATTGGTGCCTGTGGACATGCTGGATACCCTGGCAGGCCATGGTTAGCAGCTGCTGATGTGCCCAGACAGACATTTATTGATAGGAAACTAGATCAGTGGCACCTCTTCATGGGGATGGGTAATTGACCAATGACAGGATGATTAGTTGGTGACATTTGACCCTCAGCTTCTATTGCTTGTGATGACTGACTTGCTTTCCTAGTCACTGTATCTGAAAAAGCTCAGTGATTTTAAATTGACACCCAGAGGGAGAATGCTACAGAGCTGAATGACTAACACTTTCCCCATCTAAGAAGCAGGAGATCTGGCAATCCTGGAAACTCTTCCTCTGGGAAAGCCCAATCACATGGTACACTGGCTTTAAAAATTCAGATTTCTTTGTAGATGATGACTACGAAGGCAAAGGACTCAGGGGGGAATTGTCTTGATCACGGCAGTCTAATTTCTTAAGGGAGAATATAATTGTTTTGTGGGTAAAGATATCTTTTGTGTGTTTGTTTTCATTCAAAGAAATAATTTCTTCCTTTCCTGAGCCTTTACCTGTAGCCGAGTAGGCAAGCAGAAACTTCTTCCTTGATAGACGATGCTTGTGCCTAACCACAGGCCGTGGGTGCCCAGTACCCGTCCCCATATGGTGTCCTGGAGGGGTTGACCTTGAAACATGACCCCTGACCATCCCTCCTCCCCCCTCATTTGCTTGCATTCAATTAGTAAACATTTCTTGAGCCTTCTACTGTGCCAGGCACTGTTCTAAGTACTAGGGATAGAGCACTGAATAAAGCAAACATTGGTGCTGTCCCAAAGCTGACGTTCTTGTCAGGGGGAGATAAACAGTAAACAACACTGTTTGTAACATGTCAGATTCTTCAAAGGGCTGTGGTACCAACCAGGAGGGGGACTAGGGCATAGACAGTGCAGTTTTAGAGGCAGTGGTCAGGGAAGCCAGTGCAGAGCCTGAAGGAGGGGAAGAGCAAGCCATCTGGGGACCTAGGGGATGAGCATCAGAGGCAGAGTACTGAGGCCTCAAGGGCGAGCATGTCTGGCAGGTGGCAGGAGCAGCGAGAGGCCACTGTGGCTAGAGCTGGGTGAGAGGCAGAGAGCAAGAAGCAAGGCGAGGGAGGTGACTTGGAGAGTCGACAGCCCTGAGATTTGTTGCTGTTTCTGTATTCAGTCACCAACTTCCAGAATCATCCTGCCCACCACCACACATCCATCCTGGCGTTTCATTAGCACCACAAGAGGACAGTGTTCTTGGCTAAGGAGAAGAGGGGCAGGGCAGGGGAGGCCGCCATGCCTTCAGAAACGCCTTCGTTGCTCCTGACCTGCCTTTATCCTACCAGCTCCTGGAAGAGAAACTGCAGAGGCGTCCAGTCCTTGCAGCTTAACAGGAAACTTGCTCCCCAGCTCTTTCTTTTCTTTCTCTCTCCCAAGAGCTAGAGCAGGCCATGTGACTGAAAAATAAAGAAGAGTGGCTTTGTTGTTGCTAGATTTACAGGCACAGCCAGTTATTCACTGTATATGAGAAAAAAAGAGAGACATGGTCTGGAATATACCTTACAAGTAGGTAACTAAGTTGTAATTGTATCATTTTTGTGCCACTTTTTTTTTTAATATGGAAGGTTCAGCTCACTTTAAAGATTATATTTATTTATTTGACAGACAGAGATCACAAGCAGGCAGAGAGGCAGGCAAAGAGAGGGTGGGGTGGGAGTGGGGAAGCATGCTCCCCGCTGAGCAGGGAGCCTGATGCGGGGCTCTATCCCAGGACCCTGGGATCATGAAGGCAGGGCTTTAGCCCGCTGAGCCACCCAGGTGCGCCTTTGTGCCACTTTAAAACATTAAGATTTAAATAACAAGAAATCTTCAGAGACCTGACCACATAAAAAGACCAGGGTAAAGTCATAATAACTAACCAATCTACCTGATGTCTTAGTTTATAGTCCCTCTGTCACCTTAGTTTAAGACTTATTATCTTTCTACTTGCTAATCATGGTATCTTTATCAGTGTTTTCAGGCTGATATGAGAATCACACATGCTGTGTATTACGCAGGCCTGTCACCCAGGCCTTTTCAGCTAATCAGTGACAGCACTTTGCGAAAACCCTAATTATACAATAGTCAATTGAATTAACAATTTTTACATTAGCCTGAAAATGATTGTTTTGTAATTGATATGCACAATACTGTAAGTAAAACTTCCCTACTACTTTAACTACAAACCTTAATTGCAAGTAAGTAGGCTGTCTGGAGATGAAACCACGCACGTAGATGCAATTAAATAAACCCACAGTCTCTCCGGGTGCTATGAGGACTAAGGAGTTATGGACAGAAAAACAGAGTTTCTCAGTCGAAAAGTGTTACGTGAACATAATATGTTCGGACAAAATGGGATGGGTTCAGCCCAAAGTATGTTCTTGGTGGGCTTTCATAATCTCTTTAATCTGTGCGGCTGAGCCTTTTTATTTTGTAGTAGGAAGAAACCAGTTTTGCCACTTAGAAAAGTTAATCTGGCACAGAATGTCCGAAGCACAAATCAGTTTATGTCTTGCAGTTTTGTTTTTTTTTAAGATTTTATTCATTTATTTGACAGAGAGAGAGAGAGATCACAAGCAGGCAGAGAGAGAGAGGAGGAAGCAGGCTCCCAGCTGAGCAGAGCCCAGTGCGGGGCTCGATCCCAGGACCTTGGGATCATGACCTGAGCCTAAGGCAGAGGCTTTAACCCACTGAGCCACCCAGGCACCCCTATGTCTTGCCGTTTTTAAACATAGAGAAAATGAAGCAATAGCTAGTTTATCTTGAAAAAAAAAAGAAAGAAAGAAAAGAAAAGAAAAAAAGCAGGTGTGCCACTGTGGTCCGTTTTCATCCCAGGGTATTTTTCTTTCTCAGGGAGCTGTCAAGCTCGTGCCCGGTTCAGCTGCCCTTTCACTGTTGCGTGGCTACAACCAACGCCAGATTATCTTCTCAGTTTGTAAATGACGGGGACCTCTTTCGGACTGCTATTTTTCCTTCTTCCCACTGTTTATCGCCCTGCCAGGCTATTGCTCACCCACTTTCCTCCCAAAGGATAAGCGCAGAAAAGAAGGAGGAGAGGAATCACAAACCATCCCATTTTGTTTCCCATTTAATAGCTCCAAATGAAGGCTTGGTCAGTAAGGGTGGGGAGAGGAACCGAAGCTAATGACACAAAGGACGTTTGGTAATTGTTTGAGTATTCTCTGTATCTGTGCTGCCTTCAGTCTCTCAAAGGACCGCAGATAATCTCTGGTTGAAGACAGTGCTTTTGTAGTACGGAGATGGACGTGGGTCTTTGCGGTGACTTCCAGGTGCCCAGGACAGTACTGTGTGCCGTGAGCACTCAATAAACACTCATTGACTGAACTGACAACATAGTATGTTAGTGCAACTAAAGGGAGTTCTATCTATCAACTAAATTGGACATCATATTTGCTCAGTGTGTCTGATCTAAGTGTATGTGAGGAAACTGCTAACGATCTGGCATCTCCAGCAAATGACTGAGATTAAGCTGTGGAGTTCGGCGCTCATATTAGCACAGGGAAGGGCGCCCACCTCATGCACTTCACGCCGCTTCCATTTCGTTCTGTCTGAGTGCTGCACAGGCAAGCAGTCCATCCATTTACATCACGAGAGCCTTCTTTGCAACCTAGAGAGTGAGAAATTTCCTTTTTTATAGTTTAAAGAATACAACAAACACTAAGTATATGACTTCTCTGGCTTGGATTAAGATTGCCTATAATTCTAGTCAAAATTGGAAATATATTTTACAAAATTTGCTTCTTATCAGTCATGTTGAGCATCATCTGTCACAGCCCTGAACCAAAGAATTCTTCCTTGTCTCCCTGATCCATGATTTATTTACCAAGTGTTGTTTCTCTCTCAGCCGGTCTGCCTCGCACTAAAGTCTTCTCTTATCACTCTCAGACCTCAGAACTCTGGTTCCCAGAAAAATCGTTGAATAAAAAATTGTATCTGTGGTTCCCAGTAGACACTGGAGTCTGGGCTGGGTGAATACTTAGGAGACCAGAAATCCTGGAGCCTGGAAACGGATAGCAGAGTTTGGGGGCTTGGTAAATATGTCTCAGTCAGTTTCCTCCTAGAGCTTTTTCGAGACCAGAAAATATTGCTATGGCAACTAAGTTGCATGTTAAAAATACAGGAGGGGCACCAGAATTCAGATATTCTTTGGAAAAGCAAGAAAGGTTAAATGCCAAAAAAATTCTGTCTGTGTGTGTGTGTGTGTGTGTGTGTGTGTGTGTTTGATTTACCTCACATGTCAGCCATTTATCTCTCTTGAGTGATTAGAGAACTTGACAACTAGTCATCATAAAATATAGCTGAGTACATAAAAAGAAAAATTTTTCTGGTTTTCAAAGATTAAACCATCAAGAAGACATTTTTACACAGGATATCAACCGTATTTGACTCAATATTTCACAAACATAGGTTTAGTAATTATCCAGATTTTTTACATCAGACACTTGTAAGAAAAATCTTCAGAAACAATCACAAAACAAGTAATAAAATGGCAATAAATACCTAACTATCAATAATTACTTTGAATGTAAATGAACTAAATGCTACAATCAAAAGACATAGGGTGGCAGAATGGATTACAATAACAAGACCCACTTATATGATGCCTACGAGAGACTCATTTTGTTTGTTTGTTTATTTATTTATACATACATACAGGAGACTCATTTTAGACCTAAAGACATCTACAGATTAAAGATAAGGTCATGGAGAAACATCTATGATGCAAATGGATGTCAAAAGAAAACCAGAGTAGCAATTACTTATATGAGACAAAATAGATTTTAAAACAAAGACTCTAAAAAAAGAAGAGGGACAATACATAATAATAAAGGGAACAACCCAACAAGAAGATACAACAGTTGTAGATATTTATGTACCCAACATAGGAGCACACAAATATATAATACGGTTAGTAATAAGTGTGAAGGAACTAATCGATAATATAATAGTAGGGGACTTTAACACCCCATTTATATCGATGGACAGATCATCTAAACAAAATCAGCAAGGAAGCGATGGCTCTGAATGACACAGTGGACCAGAAAAATTTAACAGATATAGTCAGGTCATTCCATCCTAAAACAGCAGAATACACATTCTTTTCAGGTGCACTGGGACATTCTCTAGAATAGATCACATACTAGGTCACAAACCAGGTCTCAACAAATTCAAAATGATCGAAACATATCGGGCATCTTTTCCAACCAAAACACTTTGAAATTAGAACTCAACCACAGGAAAATATCTGGAATGACCACAAATACATGGAGGTTAATAATATGCTCCTAAACAATGAATGGGTCAACCAGGAAATTTAAAAGAACATGGAAGCAAATGAAAATGAAAACGTGACTGTCCAACTTGGATGCAGCAAAAGCGATTATAAGAGGGAAGTTCATAGCGATACAGACCTACCTCAAGAAGCAAGAAAAATCTCAAATAAACAACCTAACCTTACACCTGCAGGAGCTAGGAAAAGGACAAAAAGCAAAGCTTAAAACCAGCAGAGGAAAGGAAATAATAAAGATTAGAGCAGAAATAAATGACATAGAAACTAAAAACAAAAACAAACAAACAAAAAAAAAAAAACAGAACTCATCAATGAAACCAGGAACTGGTTCTTTGAAAATATCGATAAAATTGATAAACCTCCAGGTAGATGTGTCAG
This sequence comes from Meles meles, assembly GCF_922984935.1. Classification (NCBI taxonomy): domain Eukaryota; kingdom Metazoa; phylum Chordata; class Mammalia; order Carnivora; family Mustelidae; genus Meles; species Meles meles. The sequence continues at coordinate 86,990,929 of NC_060070.1, read as the reverse complement.
GAAAAAAAAGAGAGGACTCAAAATAAATAAAACCACAAATGAGAGAGGAAAAATAACACCACAGAAAGACAGAAAAGAATGTTATGAGAAATTACATGCCAACAAATTGGACAACCTAGAAGAAATGGACAAATTCCTAGAAATGTCTAAACTGCCAAAACTGAAACAGGAAGAAATAGGAAATTTGAACAGCCTGATAACCAGCAAAGAAATTGAATCAGTATCAAAAAAACTTCCAACAAACAAAAACCCAGGACTATATGGCTTGAGAGGCGAAGTTTACCAAATATTTAAGGAAGGTGAAGACCTGTTCTTCACAAGCTATTCCAAAAAAAGAAAAGGAAGGAACACTTCCAAATTCATTCTACGAGACCAGCATTATCCTAATACCAGAACTGGATAAAGACACCACAAGAAAAAAAAAAGAGAGAGAACTGTAGGCCAGTATCTCTGATAAACATAAATGCAAAAATCCTCAGTAAAATATTAGCAAATTGAACCCAACGATACATTTAAAAAAATCATTTACCACAATCAAGTGGGATTTATTCCTGGGTTGCAGGGATGGTTCCATATTCACAAATCAATCAACATGATACATCACATCATCAAGATAAAGGATAAGAACCATATGATCATTTCGCTAGATTCAGAAAAAGCATTTGACAAAGTACAACATCCATTCATGATAAAATCCTTCAACAAAGCAGGTTTAGAAGGAACACATCTCAACGTAATAAAAGCCATCTATCAAAAACCCACAGCTTACATCATCCTCAATAGGGAAAAACTGAGAGCTTTTCCTCTAAGGTCAGGAATAAGTCAAGGATGTCCATTCTCACCACTTTTGTTCAACATAGTACTAGAAAGTCCTAGCCACAGCAGTCAGACAACAAAAAGAAAGAAAGGGCATCCAGATCGTTAAGGAAGAAGTAAAACTATCATTATTTGCAGATGACATGATATTATATATAGATAACCCAAAAGACTCCACCAAAAAACTAATAGAACTGATAAACCAATTCAATAAAGTCTCAGGAAACAAAATCAATGTATAGAAATCTGTTGCATTTCTAGGGGTGCCTGGGTGGCTCAGTGGGTTGGGCCTCTGCCTTTGACTCGGGTCGTGGTCTCAGGATCCTGGGATCGAATCCTGCGTCAGGCTCTCTGCTCAGCGGGGAGCCTGCTTCCCCCCACCCCTGCCTGCCTCTCTGCTTACTTGTGCTCTCTCTCTGTCAAAAAAACAAAATCTTAAAAAAAAGAAAGAAAGAAAGAAATCTGTTACATTTCTATACACCAGTAATGAAGCAGCAGAAAGAGATATTAAGGGAATCAGTCCCATTTTTTAAAATTTTATTTATGATTATTTTTTAATGATGTATTTGAGAGAGGGGGGTGGGGGATTGTGGAGAGACAGAGGGAGGGAGAATCTTTTTTTTTTTTTTTTTAAGATTTTATTCATTTATTTGACAGAGATCTCAAGTAGGCGGAGAGGCAGGCAGAGAGAGAGGGAAGCAGGCTCCCCGCTGAGCAGAAAGCCCTTTGCGGGGCTTGATCCCAGGACTCTGGGATCCTGACCTGAGCCGAAGGCAGAGGCTTTAACCCACTGAGCCACCCAGGTGCCCCAGGAATCAGTCCCATTTATAGTTGCACTCAAAATATTAAGATACCTAGAAATAAAATAAACCTAACCAAAGAGGTGAAAGACCTGTACTCTGGAAACTAAAACAGTGATGAGAGAAATTTAAGATGACACAAAGAAATGGAAACACGTTCCATGCTCATGGGTTGGAAGAGCAAATATTTTTAAAATGTCTGTACTACCCAAAACTATTTATTTAATGTGGTCCCTAACAAAATACCAACATCATTTTTCACAGAACTAGAACAAACAATCCTGAAATTTGTATGAAACCACAAAAGACCCTGAATAGCCAAAGCAATCTTGAAAAAGAAAAGCAAAGCTGGAGGCATCACAGTTTTGGACTTCAAGTTATATTACAAAGCTGTAGTCATCAAAACAGTATGGTACTGGCACAAACATAGACACATAGATCAATAGAACAGAATAGAAAACCTAATAATAAACCCACAATTATATGGCCAGTTTATCTTCAACAAAGCAGGAAAGAATATGCAATGGGAAAAGGACAGTCTCTTCAAATGATATTGGAAAGAGTGGAGAGCAACATGCAAAATAAAGAAACTGAATCACTTTCTTATACCATACACAAAAATAAATTCAAAATGGATCAAAGACCTAACTGTGAGACCTGAAACTATAAAAATCCTAGAAGAGAGCGCAGCAGTAATTTCTCTGACATTGGCCATGGCAACATTTTTCTAGATATTGTCTCCTGAGGCAAGGGAAACAAAAGCAAAAATACAGTATTGAGTTATAAAACTCAACACCCCCCCAAAATAAAAATGGACAGAATACGTGAATAGACATTTCTCCAAAGAAGACACACAGATGGCCAACAGACACATGAAAAGATGTTCATCATCACTTACCATGAAGGAAATGCAAATCAAAACTACAATGAGATATCACCTCCCATCTGTCAGAATGGCTAAAATCAACAACACAAGAGACAACTGTTGGTGAGGATGTGGAGAAAAAGGAACACTGGTGCATTGTGGGTGGGAAAGCAAACTGCCACAGCCACTCTGGAAAATGGTATGGTGGTTCCTCAAAAAGTTAAAAATGGAACTACCCTAGGATCCAGCAGTTGCACTACTGGGTGTTTATCCAAAGAATGCAAAAACACTAAATCAAAGGGATACATGCGCCCTGATGTTCATAGCAGCACTATTTACGATAGCCAAGATATGGATGCAGCCCAGGTGACCATCGACTGATGAATGGATAAAGAAGATGTGGTGTATGTATACAGTGGAATGTGAAAGAACTTCATCTTGCCATTTGCAGTGACATGGATGGAGCTAGAGAATACAATGCTAAGCAAAACAAGTCCGAGAAAGACAAATACCATATGAAATCACTCATATGTGGACTTTAAGGAACAAACAAACAAGCAATGGGAAAGAGAGAGAGAGAAACAAACCAAGGAACAGACTCTGAACAAACTGATGGTTCCCAGAGGGGAGGGGGCAGGGGGATAGGGGAAACAGGGGATGGAGATTGAGGAGCACACTTATCATGATGAGCACAGAGCAGTGATACATGGATGTGTTGAATCATGATATCGTACAACTGAAACTAATGTGCCATTGTTTATTAAGTAACTGGAATTATTTTTTTTTTCCCAAGGTAACTGGAATTAAAATAAAAACTTAAAAAAAAGTAAGACCTTCTCAAACAAATACTGCTTCACCAGTAGTTCTCTAAACAATCATTTTTAACACCAGGATCATTCACCTTGGAAGAGCAAATAAAAGGAAAGCATCAACCTACCCTTTCTGTGGTTTCACTCCGGCAGATGCTTTCCACACTGCTCCCCAGTCCCCCACCCCCATAGCCCGTAGAGGGTCATAGAAATGTGGCTGTTCTCCTGAGAGCTTTCGGAAGCATAGGGCTTTCAGCAAATTGCCCCGAATTTTTACACATTTAATACATCAGATTGCTTAAGTATATCTTTTGAGTATGAGGTGAATAAAGCTGTTCTGAAAACTGGTGAAGGGTCACCGCAACTTAAGATTAACCCTTGAATTAATACAGTGCAGCAGTCTACCTTTGAAAACCTCCATTCCTCAGGTACCCTTAAATCAGAGAATCCCCCCCCACTCCTGCCTCCAGGAACCCAATTTTGTCACCTTGTTAAATTGCTTTTGGTGCCTCGTGGTAGCACCTGATGCAATCTCTCTCTCTTTTTTAAGCTTACTTAGCCCTTTGTAAACTGGTCACCCCACGGACACTCGATTGAAACATTCTGAACCAGCAGAAGCATTGAGATCAAGAAAAATCCTTCCACGTCCCGTTCTTTCCTCTCCCATCTGTCTACCTCCATTTTGTGTCCTTCTCCAAGGAAAAACGATTATGATGACAGGCTGCTTGGTGTCCCTTAGGGACTCCTTTGTGCAACTTTCCTGGCCACTCAGGGGCTGAGGTCCAGCTGAGGCATCCTTTTTGTCTTTCTGCTGCATTGCCTCTTTTAGCAATGTATTAGATTCAGCAGAAGGGGTATTGGTTACCTAGATAAATGCAGAGTATGCTTTTACTTCTCCCTGGATTTTCTTTCCTTCCCCTCCCTTAAGACCTAACAATAGGATCCTCTTTCTTCCTTTTGCCTTATGATATCCGAAACCGTGTCCCTCAATGATTAGGACATTACCAGCTTTGCCACGTTATTCTTTTACTGTAAATGATACCCTAGTCTAGACTGTTCAGATTTTCCATATGGTTTAATGTTGAGAAATAGCTAATGGTCCTTTTCCTTGCCACGTCTTAACAGTAGCTGGGAAGCTCTAGCTGCTTCATCGTCTCCATGTAAGAGGTGAAGAAACCAAAGTATAATTGAGTTCCTTTCTCTTTTTCTCTCCACCATGAGCGCGACATGCAGCTGGTGCTAAAAGTCTAGCTGGGAAGATTCCAGCATGTTGCACGGTCTTTACAGAGCCTCCTATGGCCTTAAAAAGAAAACGAGAGAAGGCATCACACCTTCTGGTTCAACCCATCCTCTTTCCTAAGGGTGTAAATTATAGACACTTTCATTAAATGTTGTGGCTAGGCCTTGACAACATTTGTTTTTATTACTAGCCTTCGTTTGCTCCAAAGGAGCTTACGTTTGGGCAGCATTTAGCCACAAATAACAGAACCAGATTAAGACTGACTTTTTAAATGTGTGTGTTTGTTTTGTTTTCACTTGTTTGTTTGGGTCTCACATAACAAAATGTCGGCAGGTGGATGTGGCTGGCATTAGTTCTGCAAATCAGCAAGCCCTTCAGTCTTTCTTGGTCTTTTTCACATGCATTTTTGCCCCAGGGTAAAATGACCTCTGCGAAGGCTTTAACTACTTTGTCTGCATTTAGGCAGGAAGAGGGAGAGGGCAAAGAGTAAAGAGTCCTGCCAGCCACTTCTGTACCTTTTTACTAGAAAAGCCCAACCTTTATTTGGAACTCCACCTAGCTGACTTCCACTGAGTCAGGAGGTGGAACTGGGTCATATGCTCAGCCTTAGCAAGGTTGGAGAAGTTGAGGGTCACTGTAAGGCCTTGGCCCATCCAGTGGGCAGTTCTGCCATACAACACTACCTCCTGCTTGACATTTCTTTTTTTTTTTTTTTTTTTTAAGATTTTATTTATTTATTTGACAGAGAGATACAAGTAGGCAGAGACGCAGGCAGAGAGAGTGAGAGGGAAGCAGGCTCCCTGCCGAGCAGAGAGCCCGATGCGGGACTCGATCCCAGGACCCTGAGATCATGACCTGAGCCGAAGGCAGCGGCTTAAACCACTGAGCCACCCAGGCGCCCCTGCTTGACATTTCTTATCTACCTTGGAAGTTGTATAAATCCCCATATTTCATGTGGTCTCTCTCTCTTTTTTTTTTAAAGCAGCCTTATTGAGATATAAGTCATATATCATACAATTTACCATTTAAAGTATACAATTCAGCAGAGTTTTTTTTTTTCATTTATTTTTTAAAGATGCCCTTTAAGCTTATAGCTTCTGGATGTCTCCAAAACAGTAAATATAATAATTACATTTTATATTATTCTCAGATTCAAAAACGTTCTGTAAATAAAAAGCCTGTGTCTGCTCACTGGGTAGTTCTGATCCAAAACAAGCAGAATTACTGATCATTTCTGTTTGTTCTGTCTCTCTCTCTCTTTTTTTTTTTAATAAATATGAGGGGTTCTTTTCTTTTTTTAAAAAAAATTATTAATTTGAGAGAGAGTAAGAGAACACAGGAGAGGGAGAAGCAGACTGAGTAGGGAACCCCTCCCCACCACCACATGCAGGACTTGATCCCAGAACCCCAAGATCATGCTCTGAGCCAAAGGCGGGTGCTTAACCAACTGAGCCACCCAGATGCCCCTCTTTGGGCACTCTTACTTCCTCTTTAATCTTTTAGCACAGCCAGGGTTAAGGTTACTGCCTCATCTCAGGGCCAGCTCAGTGCCTGACAGCAGGAGCCAGTGATCTCCTTCCTACTCTGATCCAGTGGTACTATTTGGGTTGATCCTTCCTTAAATTATAGTGGTAAGAACCAAGAATAAGTCTTGAGTATTGAAGAAGGCACAGGGCAGGCCACCAAGCTTGCTTTGATTGAAACTGTTGAGGCATAACCAACTTGGGAATAGGGAGTGCTCTGTGTCTTACAACTTTTGCGTAAGAGGTTTGAGCTAAAAATTCTACTAGCAATTAAGTCCTTTTGCTTCTGACTTGCTGGGACTCTCCCAAGATATACATAACTCAAGAACTTTGTGGGAAAGGGTAGTTGTGGTCTAGTGTAATAGATTTTATTCCTAAGTCCCTTAGGTATATACCATTTAATTGTACTCTCATGCCTAATGCATCCCTTTCTTCCTGGAGGTTAAAAAATAATAATAAAATAGGACACTTGGGTGACTCAGTCAGTTAAGCATCCAACTTTTGATATCATCTCAGGTCTTGATCTTGGGGTTGTGAGTTCAAGCCCCGCATTGGACTCCATGCCAATTTTTTTTTTTTACTTTAAATAAATAAATAACATCTATAATCAAATAGTATCTTTATTAGGAAGCTTATTGTAGCCCTATTGGAAAGACATAAGGCATTTTCTATAGGGAATTGTTTGAGAATTGGTGGCAAACCAGATAAATAATATCTTGATAACAGGCTTCTTGGTAGAACAGGTAAATGGCTTTGTCATGATTGTGTTCACTGTAGTGAGATTTCAGCTGTATATTTTCGACTCAAAGAAAAGTAGAAAAGTCATGGAGATTAGTTGTGACTATTTGGGAAGAACATGTTAAATAGAGTCATCCATTTAAAATTGGTTTCATTAAAGATTCCAAATGAATAGTTCCGTTAACAGGCCAAGCACTTTAAGGTTTTTATTGTTCTGTAGTCATAGACAGCCCTGGTCAGCTATCTTGTAAGATGCTTTTTATATTCACAGTAGAAAGAGCTGGAGAGATAACAAGGGGATAGATCCATACAAATCTGTCTTCTCCTGGTGACCAATAAACAACTCAGCACTGTCTGCCTGATTAGTGTGCTTTAGCCCATGGTGTCTTCTTCCTCTATAAATGATACATTATTTTACTCCTGTCATATTAACTACCTTATCAGTGACTATATAACTTGTGTGTGTGTGTGTGCGTATTGTTTATTGACTTTAAACATCCCTGTAACATCTTCATCCTATCCTGCTATTCGTATGCCATCTGGAGGGTGGTGATCAGTGACTGTCCTGGTGTTGACTGTCCTGTGTGCACACGTCCTTAATTTGAGAATGTGGCTCCTGGGCATTTCATCAGTTCAGGGAGGAGAGAGGGTTTGAGAATAGTTTTCAGGGTTTTATTTTTAATTGGAACTTTTTTTTCCCAAGTCTCATTCCCTTCTTGTTCTTTTACCCTTAGGAGAAATACCAGAAATTTGGGGTGAAAGGAAAGCCAAAAATTGTGAGGACAGTTGTCATGGTAACAAAAATAGGATTAGGACTATTGCAGAATCCAAAAACTCCACGTGGAATTTGCTACATGAAAATCTTTGGAAACACTTTCAACAGAAGAAAGATTTTAGACATTTCTAGGCTAAGCTCAGCCTTAGTTTAAACTATACCTTTATTTCCTGCCTTGGTACCATAACTCTTTACTGCTCAATAAGGAACAGCTTTAGTTTTCTGTCTATTCCTGGTACCAGCAAGCTTTTTCTGGAAAGGGCTGGGGAGTGGATATTTTAGACTTTGTAAGCCATAGTTTCTGTTACAATTGCTCAACTCTGCTGAGTGGGCATGGCTGTGTTCTGATAAAACTTTATTCACAAAAATAGGCAGCTATGGGCACAGTTTACTAATGCTTAATCTATCCAGCTCCTTTCCTAACAGCTCTGGTCCATAGGTGAAAGCAAAGATTTAGGGAAGTCTATTTGCCTTTTACAGTGTCACAGTATGTTAGTAATAATACTTATAAGCCTACTATTAAAAGCTATGAATATTAATATTAGTGTTTAGTTTGGGGACAAGATGTACACCATGACCTGGTGGTTTTTCCTGCTGTGTTTGTAGGAGGAGAGCCTTCCGGGCTGACCAAGGAGAGGCTGGGAGGAAGCCTGGCAGAGGAGACTTGAGCCTCATCTCTGACCTTAGTAGAGCACTTCCACTTTTCTCTGTTAGGGAGATTGAGGTTCTTCTAAGATGTTGTTTGTGAAGGGGTTCTGCTACTGAAGAACATTATTGAAAATATTGGTTTACATTTTTAACATTTAGTATAATGCCTTTTTGGAGTGGATAATTTATAAGAAGTACCAAAGGATTTGTCATGTGTTACTTTGTAATTTAAAAAACAAAACATTAAAATAAGAGGAACCACAAATCGCCTACGTTAAACTTCATCTCCCTTTCTTCCCCTGCCTGCACCCCACAAAACAGATTTTAAATCCGAGAGTACAGGGTTCTAAGACAGAGGCAGAGTTGAGACTTACGTCTCCTGTCTGCTGCCACTACTAGATATGCCATATTGCCCAGCAATGTCCTTGTGGCCATCAGAGGCTGTGGGAGGGTCAGTGGAGCTTTTAGAGCTCCACTAGGCTGAGGAGATCGTTTGACCCAGAATGTCCCTGAAGACATACTGTTTTCTTCTTTCCTGCTCATGCTCCTTCTTCCTTTGAGCTACCAGGAGCCCCCAAGTACCCGATTGCCCCAGCTAATCAGGGTGCGAACTGCTGAAAGCTGGAGTAATTCCAGCACCAGCGATTGAAGGTTGCCACGGGGACGTCTCCCAGCCTCTGACACCCGAACACTGGTTATGTGAAGAGCCCTGTTTATGGCAGTCTCCTGTGTGACTCAGACAGGCTGCCTTAGCCACGTCCCCTTTTGCCTCTGGCTTGAATATCAATGTTGACTTTTAGGATCTGGTGCTAGAGTGGGAGGATCCTGGAAAATCTGAGATCTCACTACCTTGGGTGTGATTCCTTCCTTGGCTTGTGAGAGTTTTTAATCTTTTCTGTCTGTACCTTTCTGAATGTAAGTCAGGGTAGTGATATAGAGCAGTGGTGTGTGTGTGTGTGTGTGTGTGTGTGTGTGTGTGTGTGTTCATTCACCAGTACACATGCATACACACTTCGGGTGCCTGCGTGGTAGCAGGACTGTGCTCTCCAGATGTCCATGCACCCACCTATGAGCCAAAATACGAAGGAAGTAATAAAGGGGGTCAGCAGATAGGGTTATGGGGCAGAAGGGAGATAAATGTTTGTTCTTCTTGATGAGAAAGGATACGCTGCGATGAACAAAAGAAACCACTTAACTCACAGAGTGCAGTATTCTAATGCAGCCTCATGCTGAGCTTGAGTCCGAATGGCAAGGTCTAGCTGCAGCTGGGCTTTGGATAGATAGGAGTGATTTATTCATCTCCGCCTCCTACACTCAGATTTTCTCCTTTCAGCCATCCAGTATCCATCACCAGAAAGCCCAGCTTTCATACAGGGTTTACCCTAGTAACTTGCCCGGGATACATTCTGAAGGGTTAGTGTACGTGGCGTGGAGACGGGCTCCTATGCTCGGTACACTCTGGTGAATATTCATGTCGGCACCTGGGAGGGTTATTTCTAAAAAGGCAGCTCTTACAGAATACATTCTAAAGAGAGAGTGTTTTTCCTGTCTGATGATCCTTCAACCAAACAAGTGTGGGAGGGAGGGGGAAGCTGCTCTGTAATTCTGGAGAGTATTTATGAGACAGAAAACTGCATTCTTACATCTTCTGCAGCAGGGGGGAAAACGATGCCCCCTCTGCGTTCAGAGCCTTTGCCGGAGCCTCCCGCTCTAGGCGAGACAGGATAGGCGATTCCAGGACCCCCCCCCCAAAAAAGGTATAAGTGTTTAGCCTTTGGTCCTGTAACCTACATGAGTTTGATCTGATTACAGCTGTTTAGCAGCTAGAAAAGTTTGAGTTGTTAATGTTCAGCTGAGAATGTTTGAATTAAAACTTATCCCAGCTTTGAAGACCTGGATCAAGAAAACTGTACCGAGTGGCCAGTGATCAAAAGAAGTCCACTGAAAAACATAATTAGCCATTTTTCCCCTCTAGCCGTTACCAAAAATTACATAAAATCTTGCTTTCTTTTTCTTGCTTCTTGCCATGCTTCAGAAGACTTATCACATAGTTACATATTAAATTGATTAATTATCTTTTTTTTATACGAACTTATCATAGTTAGAATTCTCACTTTTATGTATTGGTTAAGTCGTTACTATTATTAGTCTCACTAATGTGGTCTTTATTTTAGTGGCAAGTCATGTACCGCACGGAGGATTATGATTTGTCAGGCACCTCAGACTTCAAATAGAATAGTCTACTTTAAGTGTTTTAATTCTGTAGCTTGTAATTATTACAGTTTTATTTTCCTGTTTTGGAATGTAGTTCTTTTCAGGTGAAAGCCTCCACAACAATTTTGTAAAGGCAATTCATTAGCAAAGGGACTGAAAGGGAGGAAATGCAGACCAGGCTAGGATGGGAAAGAGGGCAGACGGGCGTTCCATCGTGCAGGACCTAACAGAATGTCTAGGAGATTTGGGACCATGTCCAGGGGGGCAGGGTGGGGGACAGTAACTTTGCAGAGAGAGGACATGAAAGAGGAACAAGCAATGGCAGGCACAGGTGGTACAGTTGAAGGAGGATGAGAGCCCTGATTGGATGGGCAAGTGCTTTCAAATCATTTTCAGCAAGAGCTCAGGACTTTATAGACTTTATAGATTGTGCCCTGTGGGGGAAAGAAGATGATTCAAAGCTGGAGCAAAGGTTGAAACTCATATCAGATTTGGGTGAGAAGGTCTAGGCTGGTAAGAAAGAGGGATATGGGAAAATAGTACTGGCTGTGTTAAGAGAGACCAGTGGAAAGATTTGGTGAGAGCAAAAATAAAGAGATTATATACCTGAATAGGAAGATTTTTTTGCCTTGTAGCTCAGCCCTGCTGGAATGTTCTCTTGCCTGTAATATTCAGAGTCGAGCCTCCCCACCATTGTTTTGCCTGTCCATTCTCTCCCTTTAACACCAGGTTGAGAGAATACAAAGCTCTACCTGTAGTTAAATTGTGAGTTCTCCCACAGTCCCAGATTCCTATGAAAACTTGACCTAAGGGAATAGAAAGGAGCCGTGGAGCTTATTAAATTTCTCTTTGGCTCTGCTTCTTGGTGCTTTGTAGGCGGCGCATGTGGACACGTATTAGCATGTGGTCAGAGGAGGGGCAGGAGAATAAGGTCAGGAGACGAAATAGCAGTCAGAGTCGACATATTTCCCAAATTACCTCCTTAAGTGAGATTCTCCAAAATAGTGTGGGGGTGGAGGGCTGGCTGGGGGGTGTTTCAGATGGAAATATAATGTAAGAGAGAATTAAAAGATGCTGTACCAGCGTGGACCTACCTGGATTTTGTGAGAGGGTGATTTATCTCTAGTTCCCTCTTCTCTTTCCATCATCCTCCCCTACCCCATTCCCCATATCTCCTTTGGTTCAGTTCAGTAGTGTGGTGTGCTGGGGACCCTGAAGAATACTAAGGTATTAGCCATGCATGGCCCCTGTACTCGAGAAGCATGGTCCGGGTGGTTCCTCTTGAGCAGACTTGGTCCTGGAAGCCGAAGGAGGGGCGTTTGGATGGTGTTACACAAGGAACCTGGAGCCAGGTGACACTTTACTCCCCTACCTGTTGGGTAAGGACTCACACTGGGGCCATTTTATCTTATAGGAATCATAAATGTGAGTACAAATCCAGGGCGCAAGATCCCTAACACACAGCTGGTAGGTCAGTCAGGGAGCTCTGAGTTCTTAAACATGCCTGTGCCTTCCTCTCACCCTGCGAATAATTTCACAGAACTGGGGACAGGGAGCAGAAACCCTCACCCAAGTGCATATTGCCCTCAGCCATTAACCAGTTCTGGCCTTTTGAAATCCCAATAGCCCTGACAATGCTTCCTAGCAAATGCAGCAGAGAGTGAGCTGGGCTTGACACCTAGGATGCCAAGCCCAGGCCTTGTCAGCTGTGACACGCTAAGCGGGCGTGCAGCTTTCACAGATCTTGTGGTCTGGGCTGGGTCTCTCTGTTTCCACCCCTTGCACGTCCATTTGCGATCCTCGTGATGAGCCAAATTGGGCTGATGTCACTGGTGGTGTGTGCGTCCTGCGTGCGCGTCCTGATGAGGAAGCTGCTGAGATCAAGGAAGACAGCTTCACTGCCGAGAGGGACATTGACAATGCCAAATTTAAACACAAAGAAAGATCTGTGAAAGCTGCACGCCCGCTTAGCGTGTCACAGCTGACAAGGCCTGTAACATAATGAGACTTCACCTTTTAAAATCTAACAAGACCATTTGAAATGGTTCCCAGTAGTATTGAGGCCGGCGTCTTGCTTAAGGAAGGGACAGTATTTGGAAAGAGTCACCTTGGAAAGTAGAAGAAAACTGCTTTTCTTTGCAAGCACTGTTTGGCCCGGACAAAATTTTCTCATATGTCCACATTGAAAGCATAAAATGAAAGAATTTTCATCAAATTGTACTGTATAGTATGAAATCTAGATCATGAGCATAGGCCTAACTTATTTATTAATAAAGGGTTTGCCAAATGATTGTGTAATCTGTGGAAGATTGCTTGGGTGGTGGATAGCCCCTGTAAGAAAATTAACCAAGGAACTTAGAAAAATAGATTTGCATTGAAAGCAGGAAATGTGCTGATTATAAATTGTCTTTTTTTTCCCCCAAATGTGATAATGTATGCAAAAACATTTTGAAACCAGCAAGGTCTGTGTGAATGTGAGGTGGGATTACGATGAGTCGTTCACTGTTCGTTCCACACTCAGTGTTCACTGAATATCACAGGGGCAGTTACGCTGTTTGGTGGCATGGTGTTACCCTTGATGTTATCACCTAAAACTTGAAATTAAAAACTTAATCCTTCCAGAGCGTGAAGTGATGGTCTCAATAAGCTATTAAAAGTCGGTAGTTGTGTACTATCAAAATTTCAGAGAGCCTTGTCCCATCCAACTGTCCTTATTGCCCTATCCTGCAGGCATGTTCTCTGTTGGCATCTCTCTACCTTCATAGAATTTACCTGGATTATACTGTATGGAATGTAAGGTTCGATAGGAGAGAAAGCCCATCCTCTTCTTCCCTCCTTTTTCAGTAAGCCAGCCTACACTGTGAAGCCCAAGCGTATGCTGTGCCCCGTCTCCTCACTTTTTCTTTATCCCGGGGCTTCGGTGACTAAACACAGAAACTACATGTGCCAGATGACCGAGCACTCGCACCTGTCTTTTCTCTCGCCAGCTGCAAGAGAATATTGTCAGCCAATGCCATTATTTCTCCCTCTCTTGGAGGAATCGCCCTCTGTGTCCAAGACATGAGAGATTATACAGGATCAGACAGTGTGTAGGCTCTCCGATGTCCTGTGACTAACGTAGCTCCCCAGCTCCCACTCCATCTGGCGAGCAGCCTGTGTCTCCCTCCTCCTGCTGTCAGAAGAAGGCGGGTGTCCCCTCTGCCCTGAAAGGTTGTGTTCCACTTAGAGGCAGGGCCCCCATGGCGGCAGCTCCTCGGGGGTTCCCGTGTCTGGAATCTGCAGGGCAGACACCTGCTCTGTCTCACACACTTCCGATCACAACGCTGTTATTTGGCTCTGGTCTCCTGCTGAGAATCTCATTTTGGGCTCGTGGTCCTCCAGCAGCTCATCTAAGACTGACCTTCCTCTCCACCTGAGGAGGAAGCTGCCTGCACCCCTGAACCCTGTGACAGCTGACAGTGAGGGCCCCTCTCATCTGTGGGAAAATCCCAGTTTCTGCCCTGGAAAGTTGTTCCTCCAAAGCTGTATCACTCCTTCTGGCAGCTGTTACAGGCTCCCGCCCCTCTCTCCCCACCTCCCCCCGCCTCTCAGTAGCAGAGATGAGAATGGAGCCTCTCACGTAATGTTCTTCCTGCTCCTCACCCAGAAGAGTGGGAACTGGGCTCTTGTGAATGAGGTGCCAAAGCACTGAAGAATCCCTCTGTGACCACAGCTCCTTCCCCTTCTCCCTTACCTCCGTGTCTGCCACATCTCGTCCCTTGCTTCATAACTTCTAGTCACTCTTGATTCTGAAAGTTAGTCAGTCCCCTACTTGGCCCCAGTTAACCCCTCAGCAGCCTAGAACTGGCTGATACTCTGGTCCTTCTCTTCCCTGACCCTACCCTGCATCTTCCTTGTCCCTGGCGGCCCTGCTTTCCTCTCTCTGGCTCCCCCAGGCCACTGCTGAAGAGAGTTCTCAACTACACGGAGTGTCCCGTCTGCTGGGCTCCCTCCCTGCAGCTCAGTGGACCCTGCAGAACCTATTCCAAAGTCCGGTTGCCTTTCCACCCCACAGTGCCACCCTGCCACTCTCAGCTTCCATTGAGAACCTTCATTAAAAGAGAGAGAGAGAGAGATTGTATTATTTATTTGAGAGAGAGAATCCCAGACTCCCTGCACAGTGGGGAGCCCGATGTGGGGCTCCATCATGACATAAGCAGAAATCAAGAGTTGGAGGCTTAATCTACTGAGCCACTCAGACACCCCCCAAGAATCTTCTTTCATACCTGAATGAAGATCTCCATCCAAACCAAACTTCCTCACCATCCCTATTCCTCACCTCCTGTCTCTCTGGTCCTGGAGCCCTCACGTCGTCATTGTCACCCTCAATCTCATCTGAACCTCTCCTCTTTGTTGAGTGGCCTTTCCATCTTGGGCACTGTGCTGGGATCTTATCTTAGGCTCTTTGGTTCCAAGCTGTAGAAACCACATAAAGATGGCTTAAGCGATAAATGGCAGGTTTATTAAAATGATGGGGATATTTCTCATTGACTACTAGGGTAGAAACTCTGGTGAGCCTCATAGGGAGCTAAATCAGCTATTAGAATCCTCCCAGGAGCCAAGATAACCCCTCCCTGGGCCACATCATCTGTTTTCTTTGCTTCTCATTGCAGATGACTTTCTTTGCCTCTTTGTGCCTCTGATGAAAGAGGGTCACCCCAGGAGGCCCACATTTTCATTATGTCGTTTTAAGTGAACAGGGCCAAATAAGCTGGAATCTCACATATTTCTCAATTCTTGAGAAACGAAATCCAGTTGGTGCATCAGGGGTCATGTATTTTCCCAGAATACACTCAGGTCCACAAACCAAGCTCAGGAACCACCCATGTCCACCTCAGTTCTCCCAGAGAGGAGTCACTGTATAATGGACCGCAATGCAAAGAAAAAATCTCTAGCCACCACCCCCCTCAACACCTCTACTGCTGTCGCAGGAAATTATAAAATGTTAGAACTGGAGGAGCCCTTAGAAACCATCAAACCTAGATCTTTAATTTCACAAGGAATGAAGCTGAAGTACAAGTAAGTGAAGTAACTTGCCTAATGTCACTTAGTCAATACTTGGTAAATATTTGTTGAATGGAAGAAGATTATTTCTAAAGAACTTAATTTCTGGAGATCTTGAACAAAGAATAAGACTCCAAACCTTTGAGGTCAGAGTATCTTTGGTTTTGGTCGAGAGATTGGAAATGGATTTGATAACACATTAGTGTATTACTAATATCCCGGCAGTTGTCCCCTCTTCGTCGCTGTTTTTTGCGCGAGTGAGGAACATGGCAGCGGCAGCCAGCGTGGTCACGGGTCTTCCAGTGGCATCTCCCAGGACGGACAGTTAGAAACAGGCAGAACAGACCTTTGCTGCTGACCTAAAAGACACCAATTCAGTGGAGAAGCTGTTGATCTCAACTGTTTAAACCTCAGCACTGTTTCCAGTCTGGCACAGAATTAATCCCTTAAGAAAGGGATGAAAAAAATGCCACTCAGCACAACATAGTTTGTCATCGCATGCATAATGCAGACTTTCCAATTAGAATGCTACAATTTGGAAACTTCCTTCACAGACTGATGAGAGAGCAATTATTTTAAAGAAGGGAAAACTCAGTCCACTGGGTTTGCCTCAAGTCACTTCTGACTCAAGCCGCAAAGACAAGAGTTTTGAAAACATATTCACTATTGAATTTTGTATCAAAACACCAGCAAGGAGAGCAATTAGTTGCTGTAAACTGAACCCCGGTAATCAATGGTATGCAGCCAGCCAGAGCATTTATGGAAGATGTAAGCAAAATCACATCTGCTAATCAATTAAAAAAAGCCCAGCACTTCACTGCTTTTAGGGGAAACTCCGCAATGAGACAGAAAGAAGATGGAGGAGACAAGGTTTAATATCACCAGGCGTTTCAGGCGGTGCTCATTAGGGAGAGGGACTTGTGGCAACAGCTAAGTACAGACCTGATCTGCATCAGTAGATCCTGGCCAGTGGCTTCCTTTATCCAGCCCCTCTGGAAATGGCTTCTGATGTCCAGGTGGAGGTGTGTGAGATATAGGGGGATAAGTTTAAGGAGCACCTCTCCGATAAGGTCAGAGGGAGTGTGTCTGTCCTGGGCAAGCTCCCTGAGCAAACATTCCTCTGCAGATTACAAATCAGAAGTACCTCTGTTATTGCAGGTGCACAGACATGGGGGCAGACTGCTGCCAAGGGAAGAGGGGAGGTTTTTTGTTTTGTTTTGTTTTTTTCCCAGTTGAATCAACAAAGGGATTTTCATTCCTGGCTAAGCCTAAATTCCAAGCAAATATTCATCTGGGCACATGAATTAGAATCTCTCTTAAAAACTCCAACATGTAGGTAGTTTGATAATGTGGGGTCCATCAATGTCCCTTTTCCACCCAGGAGTCACCATGACCCCACATTTCCAGCCCCCAGGGACTCTTAGTAGAGGAATAGAAAGGAGATGTCTCAACCAGTGTGTGCATTTGGCTGCTGTTCAGAAAAAAGAATTTAGGCCAGGAGAAATTATTGAAGTAAAGATCGATAGACTGAGCTAATAAAAATTAATATCTTCAGCATGCAAACTATGATAGGCAGTAGATTATCCTTCAAGTATAGAGGGCATCTTGTAAGTCATTAACAAAAGGATAAATATAAGTAGAAAATGGGTAAAGTGTTCAAGTTCAATGAATAAATAAAAACCTGCAAGTTAATGACATAGATTTCATCTATCAAATTGGCAGTATTTTTAAACATAATACACAATATCAGCAATGATGCAGAGAAACAGACATTTGTCATACACTGCTGGTAAATGTGAGTAGAAACGAGTACTGACTTTTGTTTGGGGGAAGGGGGGAAGTGTGTTTTTTTGTGATACATATCAAGGCCTTACCTACTCTGCCCCAGGAGTTTCACTTACAGAAACTTTCATGGGCAGGAGTTGTAGATTTAGCTTAAGAATATTCATCACAGAGTTTTCCTAGCAATGTAATATTACACTACCTAACTGTCCAATAATAAGAAACTGATTAAATAAATTGTGGGACATCCATAAGGTGGAATTCTGTGAAGCCAGTACATACAATGAGAAAGCAAATTTCATAACTACAAAAGAAAGGTATTTGTAATCAACCACTAAGCGAAAGAAGCAAGTTACAAATAATTTGGACCATGTGTATGTGTTTACAAAATTACTGGAATTACAGGTGATCTTCCTTTTAAAATAAAAATCTGTCTCGGGGCGCCTGAGTGGTTCAGTGGGTTAAGCCGCTGCCTTCGGCTCAGGTCATGATCTCAGGGTCCTGGGATCGAGTCCTGCATCGAGCTCTCTGTTCAGCAGCGAGCCTGCTTCCCTCTCTCTCTCTCTGCCTGCCTCTCTGTCTACTTGTGATCTCTTTCTGTCAAATAAATAAATAAAATCTTTAAAAAAATAAAATAAAATAAAAATCCGTCTCGAAACTAGTTAGAGGACTTCATAGGAAAAACTGCTAAGGGATAAAATATACACTACTTTTAAAATTCTTTTACTATCCTGTCACACCAGGAATTTCTACTAGAGCATTTGTGATACTTAAAATTGGTCTTTCTTTTTATCTTCTTCATATCCCATCTCCTCAAGGCAGTCTTTTTCCATGAAATATTTTGAGATCCAGTTAGATTCAATCCCAAAAAGGCCTGATTATTTTCATTTGGATACACTAGTAGAAACACTAATTCATGATTATCCAGAAGGATACGGATTATGATAAATCTGGCTCTCCACAAATAATCTAAAATCCCATTGAGAAATAGCCTCAACGTTGTCTCCCAAAAAGCCTGTTTGTTATCAGAGTTGCTAAGTAAAGAGAATGAGTAATTAGTCTGAAGACTTTGTTTCTTGTTTTTAATCTACTCTGGCAGAGTTATGAGCTATTTCAGCCCAGAACATGTATGGAACATACACTTTGAACAGAATCCATGTTTGAAGTAGGATTTTTTTTAAGTGAGAAGATCAACAGTCTTTCTATAATTTTTATAAGAGCCAGACAAACATAGAAACAAAAATTATACTTTGAGGGGCACCTGAGTGGCTCAGTGGGTTAAGCCTCTGCCTTTGGCTCAGGTCATGATCCCAGGGTGCTGGAATTGAGCCCTTCATCGGGCTCTCTGCTTAGTGGGGAGCCTGCTTCTTTCTCTCCCTCTGTGTGCCTCTCTGCCTACTTGTCAAACTGTCTGTCAAATAAATAAAATCTTTAAAAAAAAAAAACAACTTTTACTTTTAAAGGTTATTCAACATAAACATAAATTAACAGGCTAAACTGCATTAAAGTGGTAAGAAACTAGAATAATGTTCGAGGAAATGACTAATGAGGGAAATGATTCACTTTCTTATTAGCCAAGCTGGTATAATCTGAGAGCGGAATTATTAGATGCAAAAACAATAGGGTGGGATCCTGTCTAATTCATTCAGAGTGCTTGGAGAGATTAAATACTCAGGCAAATTAAGGGGAATACTCGGGTGAATTAAGGTGGAATCTGTTTCTGCTTTACTTAAAAGATGAATTCTAAAATATTAGGTAGTATAGGTTTAGTCATTAATAGCAAACAAAATTAGACTTGGAAACAAATAAAAGGTAAAGGGAACACAGTGTCATTTCTAATCCCCAATAATAGCTTTATAGACAACACGAAACCGAGCTTGTGCAAAAAGTTTATATTGATTATCATTGCAAGATCAAGGGCAATAATATGAACTACTTTTGTAGAGTGAGAGGTTGTAGGTTGTAAATCGGGACCAGGATTCATAAAGTGGGAGTAAAGGAAGCACTTGACAGGGGGATGATAAAAATGGGCTTTGGCCAGGACACCAGGTTTGAACCCTGTTATCTGCCAACACTAACTGTTTGAGCATAGACACGTTACTTAACAGTGGTAAGCCTTACTTTCACCATCTGTAATTTGATGAGAATACTAATGCTTGCTAAGGGGATTTTGGAACCATTTAATAAGATAAATTATATAGAGCACTTAACATAGGGCCTGGTACACAGTATAAGCATTAGAGAAATGTTGGCCAGTATGACATTAATAATCATCATTATCACTGTTGTTACAAATAAATATTCGTTGAGCGTAGGCTCAGGGAGACACCATGCTGAGTACCTGGGTATAGAAGGATCAGTAATACCATGCTGTCTTGATGATGACAGCTTTGTAATAGAGCTTGAAGTCCGGAATTGTGATGCCACCAACTTTGGCTTTGTTCTTCAATATTCCTTTGGCTATTCGAGGTCTTTTCTGGTTCCATATAAATTTTAGGATTATTTGTTCCATTTCTTTGAAAAAAATGGATGGTATTTTGATAGGGATTGCATTAAATGTGTAGATTGCTTTAGGTAGCATAGACATTTTCACAATATTTATTCTTCCAATCCAGGAGCATGGAACATTTTTCCATTTTTTTGTGTCTTCCTCAATTTCTTTCATGAGTACTTTATAATTTTCTGTGTATAGATTCTTAGTCTCTTTGGTTAGGTTTATTCCTAGGTATCTTATAGTTTTGGGTACAATTGTGAATGGGATTGACTCCTTAATTTCTCTTTCTTCAGTCTTGTTGTTGGTGTACAGAAATGCAACTGATTTCTGTGCATTGATTTTATATCCTGACACTTTACTGAATTCCTGTACAAGTTCTAGCAGTTTTGGAGTGGAGTCTTTTGGGTTTTCCACATATAGTATCATATCATCTGCGAAGAGTGATAGTTTGACTTCTTCTTTACCAATTTGGATGCCTTTAATTTCTTTTTGTTGTCTGATTGCTGAGGCTAGGACTTCTAATACTATGTTGAATAGCAGTGGTGATAATGGACATCCCTGCCGTGTTCCTGACCTTAATGGAAAAGCTTTCAGTTTTTCTCCATTGAGAATGATATTTGCGGTGGGTTTTTCATAGATGGCTTTGATAATATTGAGGTATGTGCCCTCTATCCCTACACTTTGAAGAGTTTTGATCAGGAAGGGATGCTGTACTTTGTCAAATGCTTTTTCAGCATCTATTGAGAGTATCATATGGTTCTTGTTCTTTCTTTTATTAATGTGTTCTATCACATTGATTGATTTGCGGATGTTGAACCAACCCTGCAGCCCTGGAATAAATCCCACTTGATCGTGGTGAATAATCCTTTTAATGTACTGTTGAATCCTATTGGCTAGTATTTTGGCGAGAATTTTTGCGTCTGTGTTCATCAAGGATATTGGTCTGTAGTTCTCTTTTTTGGTGGGATCCTTGTCTGGTTTTGGGATCAAGGTGATGCTGGCCTCATAGAATGAGTTTGGAAGTTTTCCTTCCATTTCCATTTGCGACGACGTGGATAGAACTAGAGCGTATCATGCTTAGTGAAATAAGTCAATCGGAGAAAGACAACTATCATATGATCTCCCTGATATGAGGACATGGAGAAGCAACATGGGGGGGTAGGGGGATAGGAGAAGAATAAATGAAACAAGATGGGATTGGGAGGGAGACAAACCATAAATGACTCTTAATCTCACAAAACAAACTGGGGGTTGCTGGGGGGAGGTGGGATTGGGAGAGGGGGAGCGGGCTATGGACATTGGGGAGGGGAGGCGAACCATAAGAGACTATGGACTCTGAAAAACAACCTGAGGGTTTTGAAGGGTCAGGGGTGGGAGGTTGGGGGAACAGGTGGTGGGTAATGGGGAGGGCACGTTTTGCATGGAGCACTGGGTGTTGTGCAAAAAGAATGAATACTGTTACGCTGAAAAAATAAATAAAATGGAAAAAAAAAAAAAAGACATAGGCACTGTCTTCAGGGAGCTCACTCTCTGTTCTGGCCATTGGAGGAAGAAAATATGCATGACCAAATGTAAAACAATAGATAGGTATCTTGTATGAGAAGGACTTTTGAGGCTGAAATCATAATTCTTTTTTTTTTTTTTTTTTTTGAGGTTAAAATCACAGAAAACAATGGTGTCTCATCTCCTGCCACTGTGGCACCATCCAAAGCAAAATGCTGGACTGTTGTCTAATCCTGTATTACAATACTTAGATTCTTTTCTCTTATTTTTTTAATATAGGAGTAACCACACATACAGGGCACAAATCTTTCATGTATAACTCAACTGGGTATTTACTGTTACCCATGAACTACCACTCGGCCAGAATCAGCACACTTCCAAGCATCCTAGAAGGTTACCTCATTCCCTTTCACAAGCATTACCTCTTCCAGAGGTAACCACTGTTCTGATTTCCTGTCACCAATGATGAATTTTGTCTCTTTTGAGCTTCATGTAAATGGAATCACAGAGTCAATGCTCAGGTTCTTATCTGAGCTAAAAAGGAGATATGAGGAATAGAACCCAAATAATCAATCTCTAAATAATAAAAAAGTTTTACTAACGAATATATGTTTGCTTGTATCTCCAAATCAGATCATTGTACCACAGCTGTGCAAAATTCCGCTACGAATGAGAGGGAATCTAAAACATGGTAATTGAGGCCATTGGGGGCATACTAGTTATTATCAGTTAGAAAGCACAGATTCTCCCATGAACGCTAGTTTCAAAGATGTTGTTACCTTTGGTCAGCCCAGCCAAGTGGAGATGAATCAGGAAGGAGGATTTGGGGATATCTTCTCATAGATAAGCCAACCCGAAGAGCATAGCCAGTCAGGGAGCAAAGGCTGCCTGAGGTAAGTTCCTAAAGAGACATGGCTCTCACTGCAGACTGACTCCACCTCCTGTCACCAGAGTTTTGCCGGAGATTCATGTCCTTTCTCCAGCCCTGGAAATGGGGTGGGTTAGGGACAAAGGAGGCAGGAAGGAGAGGTAAAGTAGACATGGATTTCCTTAATGCCAACAGGACACAGCCAGTTAGAGCGTTCACAGCATTCTTATGTATTTTCCTTTGTTCAGGTTGCTACTTTGGGACTGTGATGATCGAAGCTACAGCTACTACGTGGAGGTCTCCACCAACCAGCAACAGTGGACCATGGTGGCCGACAGAACTAAAGTCTCCTGCAAGTAAGTTATGTCTTCTCACAGAATTTATTACAATTTAAAAGACAGTCTTCCCGATGGGTACAGAAGGTTCTCATGAAGACTCGTGGAATCACCAAATTATTCTTAGTTACAGGTTGAAAACATCATTTACTTCAGTTTTGACTATTAAGTACTTTGATGAGAAGTTTTTTTTTTAATGTGATCAAACAAGCTTTTCTTAGTTGGTGGTTTGAACTTGACTCTTAAAAATGACATGTACTGGGGCGCCTGGGTGGTTCAGTGGGTTAAAGCCTCTGCCTTCGGCTCAGGTCTTGATCCCAGGGTCCTGGGATGGAGCCCCGCATCAGGCTCTCTGCTCCGCGGGGAGCCTGCCTCCTCTCTCTGCCTGCTTCTCTGCCTACTTGTGATCTCTGTCTGCCAAATAAATAAATAATATCTTAAAAAAAATGACATGTACCTGAGCAGGGAAAAGGATTTCAATATGTAATCCTCTCTTGGGTGCCCACCCCTGATACCACACACTACCCCTTTAGAACTTTTTTCTTCCTTACAGAATTTTGCCAATACAATACAGACTTTAGTATTTATACCAGGACTCCATTCCCTATCTTCATATCATTCCCAGGGTTACTTTTAAATGTTTATCTCAGAAAGAAAGTTTGGTATTGTAGGTCTCTAGTCATTTAATGCATATGGCTTTGGGCCTCCGTTTGCATTTACATTGTTGTGGGGGAAGCTAGGAGGAAGGATACTGTGGGTTCTGACAGGCCTGAGCTCATGACTGGAATGAGTCTGAACATGTGTATATACCTGTATAACTCACTCAGATAAAAATTAGCACATTCCCAGCATCCTAGAATCATACCTTTCCCCAGTTATTATCTAAAAAGAGCTCAGTGCCTTTTTGGGTAGAACCAGATTCTCTGGGAGGCAAGGTAACGCAAAATACCTGAGATTTCTTTTCTTTTCTTTCCTTTTTTTTTTTAAAGATTTTATTTATTAGAGAGAGAGAGCGAACACAAGCAGGGCAGAGGGTGGCAGAGAGACCGCGGGAGAGGGAGAAGCAGACTTCCCACTGAGCAGGGAGCCTGATGCAGGGCTCAACCCCAGGACCCTGCAAGACCTGAGCTGAAGGCAGACGCTTATCCAACTAGCCACCTGGGCACATGAAGATTTCTCTTTTTTACAATTGAAATATGATTCATGTACCACACAATTTACCCTTTTAAATGTACGGTCTGGAGTTTTTAGTGTATTCACAGAGTTGGGCAGTCATCCCTACTATCTAATGTTTCAAACTTTTTCATCACCCCCCAAAAGGAAACCTCCTACCCGTTAACAGTCTTTACATTTCCTTCCAGTTCCCACAGCCCCTCACCCCCAGTTGTCCCCTTCTGTTTCTGTGGATTTGCATATTCTGGACATTTCCTGTACACAGAATCATATAGGATGTGATCTTTTCTTCTGGCTTTTCTGCATTTGACATAGACTTCTGTCAAGCTTCATTCATGTTGCAGCAGGTGTCAGCACTTAATTCCTTTTTATCGCTGGATAATGTTCTGTCCTGTGGAAATATACATGTCACATTTTGTTTCTCCATTCATCAGCGGATGAACATTGGAATTGTTTGCACGTTTTGGCTAAAATGAGTATTTCTGCTGTGAACCTTCCTGTGTGAGTCTTTTTATGAACATATGTTTTCAGTCCTCTTGAGTATATACCTGGGCATAAAATTGCTGGGTCTTATGGTAACTCTGTGTTTAAGTTTTTGGGGAATTGCCAAACTTCTCCACAGCAGCTGCAGCATTTTGCATCCCCACCAGCAATGGAGGAGGGTTCTGATTTCTTCCCATTCTCGCCAATACTTACTACTGTCTAGCTCCTTGTTCACAGCCATCCTAGTGGGAATGAAGTGGTGGTTTCAGTTTGCATTTTCCTCACGACGAATGACGTTGAACATCTTTTCGTGTACTTTCTTGGCCAAGATTTCATAACAGCATTAATGATGGCTTGTTTGATGCAACGTCTGACACCCTTACCATCGTCACGGTCGTAATTATCATAGAGCGCATTTAATGATTCCCTTGGTTAAGGTAACACTTGCTGCTATAATGGAAAGTGGCTTCAACATTCCAGAGTCTTAATGCAATAGTTTATTTCTCAGTCACGTAGCAGGCAGTATGGACAGTCCTGGTTGTCAGGTGGCTCTTCTCCACAGGTGACTGAGGAACCCAGGCATCTTCCTTCTTGTGCCTTGCCATCCTCTGGGGCTTCATCAGCATCATCTGCATCTTGTTGCCAAATGGGGAAAGACCAGAGAAAAGCTATATCTGGTCCTTCTGCACAGCCTTGGCCTGGGTATAGTGGCCATCCCTTCCAGTTGCGTGCGATTGAGGAGAAGTAGTCATTTACCACACTAGGTGCTGGTAGGGCTGGAAACCATAGTTCCAGCTGGGCAGCCACTTCTCAGCAGAGCACACATCTTGTAGCCATCTCTGCCATCAAATAAGAAAACTAACAATTATTGAGTAACTAGTATTCTATGACTTTCCTATATTTTGTCTCACTTTGTCCTGAACATAAAACACCATGTGGGATATTGTTCTCATTTTATAAAAGAGAAAGTGGAGGGCTCTTTCTGTTGTACCACAAAGCCTTACTAAAGAGGGCTAAGCCCAGCTAGATGGCAGAAACAGGGAAATGAAATGACTAACTTGTTTCCAAGTGCCCTTTTTATACAACAGGAAGGACTTCCAGGCCCATGAAGAACTGACCATTTATCTTTTCAGAGCTATTGCTCCCTGAGTATACAGCTCATAGGCCAGACCCTCTGCTTCTTCATCTTTTCCACATCTCACTGGTTACCATCACCCATCTTGTCTGTTGTTTTATGTGTTATAAATTAGATGCTTCATCTCTTTACGTTCCCCTGCTGAAGGTGTGTTACAGTATGGGTTTTTGACAAGAACTGGTTGACTGACTGCTGACCCAGGTATATATCATAATGGTTTCATAGTTATTAAATGGTTTTTTCTTGATTCATAAACGCATTCCCTCATTAGACCCCTCCCAGTAGCCTTTTTTTTTTTTTTTAAAGATTTATCTATTTATTTGAGAGAGAGGTCAAGCAGGGGAGGAGCAGAGGCAGAGGGAGGAGTGGACTCCCTGCTAAGCAGGGAGCCTGACACAGGGCTCAATCCCAGGACCCTCAGATCCTGACCTGAGCCAAAGGCAGATGCTTAACCGACTGAGCCACCCAGGAACCCCTCCTACCAGGAGCTTTCTATTAAGTCATCAATGTCTTTTTCCCCCCTTTTTTGGTATTTTGTTTCCATTAATTGTTGGATTAAATAATTTATATCTTTTTAACCTTCTACATTAGCACTTATATGCTACAGCAATACATGTTTTAATAGATTAACAGATAAATAATGTAAAAACAAGAGTAGTAGCAAGAAGTCAAGTGCCTTTTAACCCCTAAGAATCAATGAAACAGAAGGTTATGACTTTATGTTTAGAGGCATAACCTGAATCTATTGTGCCTTTCATCTTTGAGTTAGATGTTAAGAAATATAATAGAAGATATGCAGATGATAAAAGAGGAAAGCCTTTCCTTTTTAACTAATATACTCCAGAGCAGTCCTCAAGAGAGGATTCTGTTAGCTTCAAAAGTTATAACCTCCTTTTTTTTTTGAAATAAAGTATGTGAATCATGTTATAAATGAAATGCTATAGGATCTTTATAGATCACAGCTGTGCTTCTTGATAGCATTCTACCTAGTCAAGAAATCAAAGGACAGATTTTTGCTGTCCTCTGAAAAATAACTAGGGAATGAGATTCCCCAGTGTCTCCGTGTAAGATTCTCTGCTCCTGGAGCAGGATATTTTCCTGTATTGCTATCCTAAGTCCTTTCTGCTACAGATGGAGCTCACTTGTTTTACTCTCAGGATAAAGGCCCATTTTCTATCACAGATAAGCATGTTTTTGTATAGGCGTGTATTTGATTTGTTGTGTTTTTTTTCCGGCTTACTCAAATATAATTGATACATAACATTGTGTGAGTTTAGGGTATACAGTATAATGATACGTAGAACAAAGTGACTGCCACAAGTTCAGTAACTTCACGATTTTTTTTCTTGCAATGAGAACTTTTAAAATCTGCTCTCTTAGCAAAAAAAACTATGTTTACTACAAAACTGTGTTTACTGTAGTCACCATTGCTGTACATTCCATCCCCAGATCTCATTGATCTTGTAACTGGAAGTTAGTGCTTTTTGATCCCCTCACCCATCCTCCCCTCAACCCCCTGACAACCACCAATCTGTTCTCTTGTTTCCATAAGTTTGTTTTTTTAAGATTACACATTTAAGTAAGATCATACACTATTTGTCTTTCTCTGTGTGACTTTTTCACTTAGCGTAATGCTCTCAATGTTTATCCACATTATTGCAAATGTATTAACTGATTTTATAAAATTATTTTTTTTAAGATTTTATTTATTTATTTGACAGACAGAAATCACAAGCAGTCAGAGAGGCAGGCAGAGAGAGGGGGGGATGCGGGGCTCGATCCCAGCACTCTGGAATCATGACCTGAGCCGAAGGCAGAGGCTTTAACCCACTGAGCCACCCAGGCGCCCATAAAATTACTTTTTCCCCTTCTTTTTTCACATCATCTAATCCTGTGCCCTTTAGCCTTCTTCCAAAAGACTTCACCTTCCAATCTTTGATTCCTTTTCTCTACTGTCTTCTAAATTGTTGAACTCTAAATCTGTGTTGATACAGTAAGACACCAACATCAGCTTTTTATTATAAATGTAAAACATGCATGGAAAAGTAATTTAAGCAATACAGAAAGATAAATGTGAAAGTACAATTTTACCTCCCCATCTTGTGCTCCGTTCCTCAGAAGTAACTGCTTTTGACTATTTTTTTTGTTTTTATCACATCTCAACTATAAATAATATTTTTATGTCTGTGTTTATTAATTTATCAGCTTTACTAACTCCTTGCTGTAAAAAATGAGAAATTTAGCTCACTTAACTACTTCTCATTTTTGGTAACATTTTTCTTTTTTAGTTCCACCAACTACTTACCTTTTAAAATTAAATGATATACCTCTATATTTTGAACCGTCATTTGTAGATAGTATTCCTTGAGTCCCTACTATGTATGAAGAAATTACCACCCTACATTTCCCTTTCTCTCTCCCCATCTTCTGTTAACTGTCCCACCACATTGGCCTTGTAAAGATTTATGACACTTACTTTCTATTCTGTAACTTACAGTTAAACCTTCCATGTGTTAACTGTAAATTGGTCTTGAAAAGGGAAAACTACTAAAAACTCATTATGATATTATGATTATGTAAACGCTGTTTACTACAGATCTATAATTCATTGGATGTATAGTGAGGGAAATATTATTCTGTGTCACTAAACTTATATCCCTCTTAGAAGAATTGTACTGTGTTCAGATCAAATGGATTTGATTTTCTTACAAGTGCTCAGAATTATTTCCCATATAATAAATAAATAGCTTAATATTAGCTAGCTTTTTGGGTTTTTTGAAGTTTCTAATTGCCTTTTTCCTATTTACAGAAGTTTCTGAGACATACTGATTGTTCTTTGGTTAATTTTGAACAGACTGCTTCCTAAGCCTACCACATAACTCAAATTTCTTTTTCTTTCCTATCTAGTTTGGTTTCACTCTTGGATTTATTTTTCTTCTTGTAGAATGTGGGTAAATGGTTAACAAAACCCTGTTTCCTTTGCAGTGAGATACTGACCTGGGGCCCAGTTACCTCTTCCGATCTGTTCCCCTAAAAACCTGATGGAAGTGGAATGTCAGCTATGAGGCCACATTGCTTATGAGGAAAATTACCCCTGATTAATAAATTGCATCTGGCTTGGGAGGACTGTAAATATCTGGTTGGAAGCCATAGCTTTGGGTTTCCTGAGTGTGATGACTTTTGTGACTAGGCACGTCCCTTGTGAAAATTCTGGGATCTTTGTTTATGGAGCTATTACAAGAAATAATAGTTTCAGTCTGGAATATGAGGCTTCTGAGCCAGAGTGGCTCCACACCTGCCCACTCTCACCTGAGCTGTCATGTTGCATGTCAGCGGGAATAGCTCCTGTTCAGTGATATAGACCACTGCGGGGACTCCCACTAACAGAAATGCCTGCTGCTACTCCACTGGCATAGTGTTCTCTGTTCTCTCTCCTGGGTGAATCCAAAGCCAAATAGGACTTTGTTGGGTTTCACTCAAGATCTCTCATAGGCATTGCACAGAGTAAATGTATCCAGAATTGTTTTCAGAAAAAAAGGGTATGTGAAAGGCAAATTTTCAGAATTCTTGCATGCCCGAATCCTAGTTTGACTGGGTATAGAAGTCAGTTCCTTCAGAATTTTGAAAGCTTGGATTTATTGCCAAATAGCATCTAATGTTACTGATGAGAAATCTCATAGGATCTGATTCTTATTATTTGTAGTGATGTATTTTCTCCTGCAGAAGCCTTAGGATCTTCCTATTATTGGAAGTGTTAAATATCACAGTGATATGGCTGGATGTGGACCATTTTGATTTATCTGCTCACTTTGCTTCAGTATGGAAACCTACCCTGCTCCCCTCAGATGTATAAATAATATTGCATCCACCTGCTGTTTTCTGGAAATTCAGAAGAATCTTGATTTGCTTATATCTTTCCCTCCAGTTTGCAATACCTTTATGAGTGTATTCCATTTGTTTTCTTCGAGTTCACCTCATTCATTTCCAGGAAGGGAGAAAGGTCAGTGGGTGTCATCCATCTTCAGCCCGAATCCCTAAAAGCTCTACTACATGGGCCGTTGATGCTTCCCATGACCCCAATCCTTTTCCTTTCCTTCCTTGTGCCTGGCTGTCCCTTTCTCATGTCGCACAGCTGTCGTGTTTCATGCCAGCAGATATACCTTAACATACTGACTTCATTCATGTTCATTTTTTAACCAGTTCTTCCTGTTGTCATGGTCTCATTGACTGATAATTTTGTTCATAGAAGTGCTAATCATCTCAGCCATCATCTGTCCAAGACTATGCCCTTGGCACACACTTTGGCAAATATAAATTACTAGCTATAAAGAATTGATCACTGATACTACTGAAAATTTTCTTTTTCCACTGAAGAATTCTATAGCGATCATCTAGAACTACCTAGGATTTCTAGTTTTTAGCCAAATTTTTTCACAAGCTATCTACCTGCCAGATATACTATCTGGATTCCCTCCTAAATAAGTTTTCTTCTCCAGCCTCAGTGTTTATTAAAAATGTTGTCAAGAGTTTTTAATAACTGAAGAAAAATATATATATAATAAGATATTTTTAAAGCAGAATGCAGAAGTGTAGAAATATTATCACAAGTAGGAAAAAAAAAATATGGAAGGAGAAAGCCAGATGGAAATAGGCCAAAATGTTGTTAATGGCTGCCTCTGTGGACTGGGATTATGTAAATTATTTCTAGTTTTCTGTACTTTTGATCAATTTACATATATTTCTTTTATAATCAAAAAGACGACTTTATTTGAAAAAGATGTTTTTTCTTGCTGCAGTCATAAATGGTTTTGTAGATGTTTGTCCTTGCTGTTATTTGAGCAGCATGTGTTGGCAGAGTGGCATGGTTTATTCACTGCTAGCAATAAATTAAAGAAATTAAATAACTGCTGTCCATAGCAATATCCTAGTAGCTTTTCGGAACCTTGAAGCCACTTACTCCAAGCACAAGTTGTGCTTCCCTGAAAAGGACGCCTGAGCCATATTCTCCTTATGCTGCTCCTCCCCTTGGGCCTCTTAAGGCCCCATTCTCTGAGAGTACTGCCTCCTTTTCCCTTTCCCCAAGGCTGCAAAAGTCCATTTCCACCCGGGGTTTGCCCTCTCAGAGGGGCCCAGCCTTCTTGACCTTGGAGCGCCCCTGTGGGTCAGATGTTTCCACAGCATCTTACTTGAGAACGTTTCTCCCCTGTGCCTTCCCTGAGAAGCATTTTGAAAGCATTTGGCAGCTTCTGTGTCACCTGGAAAGGCCTCTGTGGGGTCAGCTCGCCTCCTCCCAGGTCTTCAGTGTTGATATTAATATCACAGAATATCTGTATCCCCCTTGCTGAATATACTGCCGTTTAGTCCTGGGGAAGGGCAGCCTTCTGTTCTGGGGTTGGTTTCTGTAGCTGATGCTATTTATTCACCAGGAATCTCAGAAAGGGAGTCATGTTTCTTTTTCTAAGTGCTGCAGTGGTTGAGGACAACGGGATAAATTAAAGGTGGAGAGTTATAGCTTCAGAAAACTCTTCCCAAATGTAGCGAGATTGAAAAATGAGACGTTTGAACCTGGACCATTTACCTTGCCTGTGATTTTGTGCATCTTCTGGGCCATTGTTAGTGCTAAAGTTGAGAAAGCCTGCTTTCTGCCAGCTTTGCTTCTTAGCCTGACGCTTAACAAAACAAAAATCTTGGGCTGGTTCCAGGAGGTCACTGCTAAACAGGTGACCTAGGGTTTGTGCATGGATGACTTGCCCTGTTAATGTGATGCAATAGAACAAAAGTGGGTTTTAGAGAAGGGAATGTCGCCACCTTCGAGGCCAATGAAAGAAGAGGTTCATACAAAGTGCCAACTTTTAGTCTCCAGGCTGGCATTGTAGCTCTTGGCTCTGGCAGAGGTCCTGTATTGAAATATTACTATTTCTTGCAAGTCTCTGCTGTGCTAACAGCCAGTTACCCTTACACGCCCAGACGCCTGTCCCTGCGAGGCTGGAAGAGTGTGCTTGCTTGCTCCTTCTGAAAGAGAGAGCCAATTAATGGGCTCTGGTTGTGTTATTGTCACTGTAAAAATGCTCGCTGGAGATTTTATTTTCCTCTTTTTAGACTTAATTCCATTTTTCTACACAGCTTTTGACAGTAATGAAAAAAGCCAGTCATGTTCTTTTCCTGTGTTTTTTTTTTTAAAGGGCAAAACCATTGGTGTTAATTTTGTCACGAATTTTAGAACTTAAATGATAAAGAAACATGTACCTGTAGGAGGAAAGGCAAAAAAAAGGGGGGGGGGGAGAAAAGAAAAATAAAAAGTAACAGAATTTAGATAAAACGCATACACACACGGAGGACAGGTCTGATACTAGGCAGACCCCAGGCTAATAAGACCAATATATCAAAGCCTGCCCTGTAGAAGACTTCTGTCTGTTAAAACAGACTTGGAGACATGTGTTAATCAAATATGCGGTTATGAAGTACCAGAAATAGATGAATATTTTGGAGTAGAAAACATCAATAAGGAGTCAGTGACTCATACTTACCCATCCAGAGAAGGCATTTATCTTTTGTTCTACAGAAAAATTTTATTCAATACTTTACCCATATGTTGTGGGAAGTAGATTTTGATGCTAAGTAGGTGAACCAAGTTCTAAATTTAGAGCTCTCAACAGGTTCTGTGGACCACCAGTGGGGAGACCTCTCCCCACCCACAACATTTGACAGGTGAAGGAGCAGGAAGGACATGTGGTCCCCTCAGATAGCAAATGATGAGAAGGGAGAAGCTGAGAGCTCTTTTCCCTAGTCTGTGAAGATCATTTTTTTCCATGCCTGTTATTAAAAAAATGAACAGACTTACAGTAAAACTTTCTCAGTGAGCTGTGTGAACACACTTAAAATGTGCATGGTCAGAAAGATTTTTCTTTTATTATGGAATAACTTTCCTACTACTATTACATTCCAAACGACAAAAATCAATAAGGATCACACCAGTCTGACTACCATCATCCCTTTTGTCTCCTCCACTCTGCTAATTGCTCCCACCATGTTCTCTCAGTACCCTCCCTGAAGTTTACTAACTATAGCCAGAGTGGCACATTTTAAGGACAGTTCTGACTTTATACCTGCTTGAACCCTCAGCTGGCTTCCTATTGCTCTCTCAATAAAGACCCAAATCTTCACATGGCCTAGAGTGCCTGCACAGTCTGGCCTCCTCCTGCCTCTGCAGACATTTTCTGTGCTGTCTGTGTTCATGTCAGCCTGGTTCCTCTCATGATCCACCGTGCATCATGCTCTGCCTTCCCACAGGGCCTTTGCACCTGCCATGGCCTCTGTCTGGAGCCCACGCTCTGTGCTTTGACTGGTTAACTCCCATGATCCTCAGCTGGAGGGCCACATTCTCAGGGAAGTCCGCCCTGATCACTCATCTCAATCAGAGCGCTTTGTTATTCTCTCTCTCAGTACTGAGCTGTTGTCCTTCACAGCTGATAGTGCATTTTGCAATGGCCCACTTCTTAGCATAGTATTGGATTACTGCTGTTCTTCCCTGTTAGAAGGTAAGTAAGTTCCATCAGAGCAGGGATGTGGTCCATTTTATTCTTACCCATGGTAGCCTAGCAAGGACTTAGCTCTTGTACTATTGTCTGAGTGAATGGACAGGCAGGTGCTACCACTCTGTCCCCAGTCATGGTATATGTCGGTTCCATGTGTCCTGCTGCTGTCCAGAGCTGTTGTCTTCACAGGGCTCACTCAGGAAGTCTGTCCATCCCTGTTCAGAGGCTATCCCGTGGAGCAAGAAAGAGTTTGAGGGAGAGCATAAAAGTTGCTCGTTGACCCTGATAATGTAGTCCTTATAGCCCAGGAATGTGTCTCCCCAACTTCTCTTTATTAATCCATTATTGATCTGTCTTCGCTGATTCATTCACAGCCTTCCTCCACAATTTCAGTCATCGCCAGAGGCCCCATCTTCTCTGGGCTCCACATCTACCCTTGCCCCTCAAGTTAATGACTTGGATCCCCTGGTAACAGTTTATCACTTGAGATTGCTTACTGGCTGGAAGTCCATTACCTTTATTTTTAACCACTCTTCAAAAGAGTGAAGTTTTCCTTTATGGAGGGGCCAAGTGCTTTAAACCTGTTTGCCAGCTGTGCCCCTTTCACTTCAGAAATCGATTTGATTCAAAATCCCCAGTTTGTCAGATTAATTTGTCTCAATTGCTTCTCTGGATTTTTAGAGTAAAAGGTTAAAAAACAAAATAGAACAAAACTGGCCTCCTTCTCTGGAGAGGAACTCTAAACCACTTACCCAGGTAGTACAGGCATCTCTCGCAGCAGGGTGGGTAGAGTTTGTCCAGCAGAACAGACCTAAGTCTGGAGTCTTGAAGCTCTGGATTTCTCCCGTGGTTTCCGGATGGCTGCAGAGGGTCCTGTCCCAGCACTGTCCAGAGTGACGCCTCAGAGGCACCTCTTACCCTGACCAAGCCTTGATTAACCCCTTCCCTGGGAGAAGCATTGCCAAGAAAGCAATGCAGGTAGCCCCTTAATGGGCCCATAAGGTCAGAATCACATAACCCTAAATGAAGACAAGCAAGTCGACACACAGACACTGGAATAACAGTCATCAGAGAAATCCGTTTATAAAAATGAATAGTCAGCATGCCCAACTGCAAAACAAGGAAAGCAGAGCCCATCTATTAGTAAACAAAAGCAGCAGGAAGGAAAGTCAACATAGTTTTGATCATATCTTCTTAAAGTGGCCTGCATCAGTTTGTCTCTGGGTCCAAGTGAGGAGAGCTATCTTGGTAATCTCACCATGATTAGTGCTAACTCACCTCTATCCCAGAGTGCTAAGGGTCTCAGATTTTTTTTTCCTGGGTTAAAAAAAGAAAAAGGGGCCCCTGGGTGGCTCAGTCAGTTAGGCATCTGATTCTTGATTTTGCCTCAGGTCATGATCTTGGGGTCCTGGGATTGAGATCCGCATCAGGCTGTGAGCTTGGCGTGGAATCTCTTGGGACTCGCTCTCCCTCTTCTTCCCTTCTCCCTCTGCCCCCCGACTCGTGATCTAAATCAATAAATTAATTAAAATCTTTTTTAAAAAAGGAAAAGGAAAAATGAAACAAGATGGGATCTGACAGGGAGACAAACCTAAGAATCTCTTAATCTCAGGAAACAAACTGAGGGTTGCTGGGGGATGAGGAGGGAGGGACAGGGCAGCTAGGTGACAGACATTGGGGAGGGTATGTGCTACGGTGACTGCTGTGATTTGTGTAAGACTGATGATTCACAGACCTGTACCCCTGAAGCAAATATACATTATCTGTTAATTTTTTTAAAAAGGGAGGGGGGAGGAAAAGGAAAAACTGTGTTCCTGTGAATTCAGGGATCCAGGATTTCATAGAACCAATTTTTAGAGCTAAAAGGGCACTCGTCTTTGACTATCTGATTTATTCTCTTGGCTTCAGCTGTCTCTTTCATTCATATTTTTCATTAAATGTTGGCCTTCTGCAATGGCTTCACAGACTCACCTTGTCCAAAACTAAGCTCATTGTCCTCTTTCCCCATAAAGCAGCTCCTCTCCTTCGAAGGTCCTGCTTATGTTGGTGGTAAGCCCCTCCTCCTGGGCATACCTCACCCCTTTGACTCTTGCCTCCTCCCTGTCCCTTCACAATCAGTCAGGAACGATGTCTTTTCTTTTATACTCTTTCTTCCTTTATTCTGTTCCTGTTGCCTCCATCTTAGCTGAGACCTTTGTGCCTCTCCGTTAGACTATTATAGTGATTTCCCTCAATCTGTACTCTGTCTGCATCTTTGCTGTTTTGGAATCTGGTATAGTGTTGCCAGATAGGATTGATCTGGCCTTGCTTCCCTGAACAGGTGCCTCAGTGGCCGACTGAGAAAAATCTCACATCTTTGCCCAAGTTGCCTTCTCTGTCTACACGACCAGCTTTTCCCAAACATCTCATTTTCAAATAGCCTGCCCTACTGTTAGACTTCACGTTCAGATTTCAAATATTTAACTACCATACTTATCTGACTCTCACCTAACTTTCTTACCTTTATTTCTTTAACTCTCTCCTTATTGGTATCATTCTTCCCTTTCAGTCTGGCCCAATTGCTGTTGTCAAATGAGTCCATGCTTTAGATGAGCTAATTATCTTTATTTCCACTGGATGGTCTTCAGATCTCTAACCCATCCCTGTTCCCTCCAAGACCCAGCCAGAAATGCCCTGCGAGTTCTTGATCTTTCTCTTCCCAAATACCGACAACTGCTTCATTTGCTGAATGTCCCACTGTATTTTGTTTCCATGTAGCCTGACAGCATTCCCTTTTTCTTGGGTCTGTCTCAGAGGAGGGAGGAAATAAGGGACTAGGCTGGGAGGAAGTTTGCTTCTTAAAAAGCTGGCCATTTTTCAACATGCACTGGGATCTACCGCTTAGAAGTAGAGGCCAGATTTTCTCAGAGTAGCCTCTAGTTACTAGGTCTATAATAAAATGCATAGCCCAGCCCACTGTGATTTAGTCTAATATTTATTGAGTGACCCGAGTAGGTAAAGGCTGCATTGTGAGAGAGAATAGTAGGAGGCAGAAAGATAGTTCTCCAAAGGAACTTACAGGTTGTCTGCAACTTCTGAACATTCAGACACCATCAACACACACACACACACACAAAGTATAAAATACAAAAGAGGATCCTGTAGTCATAAAATCGGTTTAGCTGAAAGTACCCTGGAAGTTATAGTCTAAGCCTATCATTTTACGGACGAGACTCTGAGACAGGTAGAGAGGACAGATGCCTCCGCAAGTTCTCGTCTAATGGAAAGGTCCAGATTCCAATCCAGATATCCTGGTTCTGAATCCCTTGTTCCCAGAATGTTGCATGGCCTATGAGACCGTAGTGAGAAGCAGTCCTGTAAGGGCTATGAGAGTGTAGACATAATCAGAATATAGTATGAAATTAGGGACGTGTTTCTGAAAAGATGCATTTGGATCCTAGCTTTTGGATCCCAGCTTACTGCTGGCCCGCATTGTGACTGCAAGCACTGGAGACTTCCTGACCAAAGGAAGCTATGAACTTCAGACTTAAAAATCACACAAAGGTACAAGTCAGAAGTCAATTCACCTTTCAGAAGGCATGATGAAGACTATAGATTATAAATCCACTTACATTTTCATATGATCTTCTATTTTGCTCTCACTGTAGCTTCTTCCACAGAATAGTAATTTATCCAGCCCATTAGCTATATCATAATTCATGTTTTAAAAACTGGTTTTAAAGCATAGTCTCCATATCAAATCACCTAGGGCTTCGTTATCTAGGTTTGGAGTCTACTAGCTTCTGTTTTTCTTCCCTTTTCCTTCCTATTGCCTACTTAAAAAAAAAAACATTACACTGTTCATTAGGCCATTTATTAGACTATTTTCTTCTACCAAAAGAGACTTGCATGTGTGTTTTTCCTCGGTTTTAAGCCAAGATCCATAAAGCATATTTCCCCCACAGTTGACATTTTCTTTTCACAAGCCCTTGAAATGGAATGGAAGAGAATTTCACCATGGTGCTGTAAATTCTGTACTGAGTATCAGTAATAAACATTTCTTACAAAGTTTTAAAGTGTAGTTTCAGAGTGGTGATCATCTGGAATTGCACACATTTACCAGCTGCTTTGGGGGGAGTTACTGAGTGCTTCCCGCTCATACACTTTCCACCTCTTTATCCAAATTTATACAGCAGTACCCAGAACTTGTAGTAAAGCGAAACAGAGCAAAAGAGTGTTTGCACTCCTAGTGACGTAGCTTCGCGGACTTGACATGGGACGGGTGAGTGAAGTCATCATCTTATTGGTCCTTCTCTCTCCAGGCTGTTGCACATTAAACTTGTACCAGAGAAGTAGTGATTTTCCTTTGGTGAAAAAATCTGGATAATACCCCTTCCTTCCCTATCTGTGCTTCTCAGAACCTTTAATGTAAGTGTTTTCCGTGGGGGTGATGCTCCGGCAAAGGAGGGCAGCTGGCTTTAGTGCCACTGATATTAGAGGAAAGTAACTTGTTTCTGTTGTTCTTCTTTCCTTCCTAATTCTCCAGGGAGTCGCTGAATTCTCTATAGGACTTGGCAGTGGATATATAGGCTTAATAGAAATTCTGACTGCTGGAGCTTTGAAATGTATAGTCTTTTCCCTGGGGTCTGCTAGGGGCGGGGGAAGGAGGGGCTCATGGAAGCTTGTTTGTTTGTGTGGCATTTCCGAATCTTCTCGATTCATTTTTCTTAACTCAAATAAAAATCCAGACCTACTGCAATGTAATGCTGGATCACAGGCTCAAACTAACAAGAGGATACAATTCTAAAGTTGGTGTTCTCATAGCCCCGTCGAGACCCTCCTATCACAGCCGCGGCCTGTTTCAAGGGAAGGCCTCCAATGCACAGAGATGGGGTTATCGTGCCCTGCGGGGACAGAGAGCCCCAGTAATGTTAAGTAGTAATCAGTGTTTAGGAAGACGTGGGATGTGCTGTCATCTACAGTTACAGATACGTTTGGTTTTGGATTTCTAGTCTGTCCTCAATTTATACCTTCACGGTGCATTAATATCATATTCTTACATTAATATTAATTAACTTTATAAATTTCTGAGGAGATGAGAAGGGAGAACGTAGGGCACACAGTCTTCCAAACCATTCATATTTGTGGATGGAAGAACTGATACTCTCAGATACACTGTTTTCTCCTTTTGTCACTTCCTTAACGAAGATTATCTTTCGCTAGTGCTGAATCACTGCCCTGCTAAAGCCCCCAGTCTGGGGGGCGAGGGCCTGTGTTCACTCCACCTTTGCTGTTTATCAGTGCATTTGCTTAGCGGACATACTTTGAGCCGCTGCTCTAGGTCAGGCGGGGCGCTGGGTGGGCACTTTCTTCCTCCCATGGGCTCCTTAATTAAGCTTTTTCAATCAGCTCAGGACCATAGTCCCGGAAAGGCCTTGATCCAAATGTAAACAGAGGCATGTGTGGACTCTGACCCACTCAGCTAGACCAAATCTTCTCTGAGTGAATCAGGAGGGATAACATTTATGGGAGCAAAGCCGCATGCTAAATCTGGACCCACCTTCTCCGTAGAAGGGAGTGGACTTGGCCTTGGTGGATAAATAAAAGTCACCCCTTCTTCCTTCAGCCTGTCGGAAGGAAGTTCAAGTGCACCTCTGAGCACAGATCTTCCCGGAGGCGGCAGGAAGATGGCCTGTACACTCAGCCCGTCCACTTCTTTGTCACCTTTGTATCGGCAACAATAACCTCAACCACAGGGAGTCTTGGCAAACGGAGCGTGTTTTGTCGCACGCCTGTGCCCATGCTCTGGCCGCCCTCTCTGACGATAAGATAAGTGTGATGTGCCGTTTGTAATGAGCACTTGCAGTTTCTGTAAACTGTGTAATACCCTATAATAAGCAGTAATTTACCACTTATCCTTGATAACAGGAGGTTTCTGCTCGGCTTTTAGCAATAGCCAAAATGTGGGTGATTTCCTTTTCTTCCCTCACCAATATGATGAATTTTCAGAGGCATCTTTCTTCTCACAGAAAGATTGACAGGTTGTTTTCCAAGTGTGTCCGAAATGTATATTGGCTAATCTTGCCTTGAACGAGTCAAAATCAAACACAGAATGATTCTGAAGTAGTCATTTATAATAAAATGACTATATACATTCCTAAGCTCATTTTAGCTGTCTCCTGGCTATGCTTTTCCTCGGGGGATTAGTAGCTTGAAGCTTAGCCCAATAGCTTAGATGATAAAACTGCCAAGTCTCAAGTTATTGTTTTAAATTTCCTATAAGAGATTACATCTTAGGTATAAACTGAATTCATCCTAGATGACTCGGTGCTCCTCCCTGAAAGAGGAAGAGGGCTATTATGCCGTGTACTTTCCTTTCGAGCCACATGCTGTCAAGATTGGATGGCGTTCTGGCCATGATTTTTTTTTTTTTTAATCACTGGGAAACACTGGGAAGAGCCATGGACTCGAGCTTTGCAATGAAGTCCTCCCAACCTCTATTGAAAGTCATCTCCTGACTTTCCCTAGATGCTCAGAACACCATAAAATTCAGTGTTTTCCTATAATAAATTAAGATTGCATTTTCGTTAGACAGGCTTCTCCCCTTCTGAGGTACTGCTTACGTTATGTATTCATTCGTCCATTTCTGTAGGCCTCTTGGTAACCACTTAGCCCCATCAGATGGCTTAAGCAAGACCAGCAGCTGTTGACTCTTTGCTATAGGGGAAGTCTTATGAATCATGTTGATGGGCTCCTTGGTACTTCCATGATCGTTGGGCACTGCCATTTATCTGTCACAGAGCTGGCCTTCCATTTCTTGCCTGGCACTTCAGTGTGTCTGACCTGCTAGCACCAGGATATCGGTAAACCGTGGCGACTAAGATGCAGAAGTTGCCTGAGCTGACCTCCCATTTAAAAGATGATTGGTTTTTGGCACAGAAAGTTGCATTTTCTCATCAGAATGATAGATTGATCCTCAGTGCACAGAGCACCGTGTGGGGTGCTGAAGAAGAAAGAAGATAGACCCCTTGCCGGGCGTCTGCCTCAAAAACAACATGCACGTCAAAAGAGACTCTCCTATCAGCTGACTCTTTCCAAGTGTGCCCTCGGCCCCAATCTGAAGTCAGACGATTGTCTGCTTCTTGTGTCTGCTTGAAAATTCATCCAAATCACAGAAGAGCTAGCGTGTGGCTTATAAAGACAATTTATTAGCACTAAAAAGCAAGCAAGTCGCACGTTTACAGAGTTAGACTGCTGATCAGTGGGGTGTTGGGAGAAGTGTGTGCTTGGGCAGAGACCAGGCCTCCTGCAGACCCCGGTGTTTAGAGTTGTGTTCAGAGAAAGTGCTTCTGATCCGTTTCGCAGGGCCATACTCTCGTAGCTCTTTGTTTCTCTGATCTGAATCCAGATACACTCACTGCAGTGACTGTGGGGTCTGGGGAACTGTTGTTTGCTTCCTCCCACAGGGCCTCCCATTGACTCTCTCCATGTGGAACTGAATTGAGTGTGCCCATGAAATGCACTGACCCAGGTGGAAGCAGAGTTTTAATCAAGAACCAATAGAATAACCCATTTTCTGCCAAAATCTCTGGAGTCCTAATATTATTTGGTGCCCATTTTCTAGTTGTTTACCGGGATTTGATTTCTAGCCTAGCATTTGTCTTTGGGGTTTACTAAGATTGATTTAATTAAATTAGGATTTATAGTTCCAGTCATCCTCTTACGTAGGAAGTCTGCATGGAGAACCCCCCTACAGACGGAACATCGTATGTTGGCAGACATGACGGAAGTGAAGGTCTTTCCTTCAGAGCTGAAGTGGTTTGCCCTACATTTGACTTGAATGTTACTGCTTAGCTGCCTTGAGGATGATGGATATTTAGATTTCAGGTTGAGGGTGGCTTTCGAAGTTGTTTGAAACGATGTTACAAACCAAGTGTTCTCCTTTAGAAATGTATAGGTCAGGGACACCTGGGTGACTCAGTCAGATAAGTGTCTGCCTTTGGCTCAGATCATGCAGGGTCCTGGGAACAAGTCCCACGTCGGGTTCCCTTCTCAGGGGGAGTCTGCTTCTCCTGCTCCCTCTGTCCTTCCCCTTGCTCGTGTTCTTGCTCTTGCTCTCTCTCTCATAAGTAAATAAAATCTTTTAAAAAGGTCAGATGACTTGTTAATTTTACTACACTGAAAAGTAAAGGGGAGGGGCTATGGAAAAATCAAAGTTGTATTTTCAAAGAGAGGACCTAAAATTTGTACCAGTGTTGCCAATCCCTGGTACCCATTTGGTTTAGAAAGGAGGGCTGAGGAGGAAAAGCAAATCCCAAAGGGGGGTCTGGGGGTGAGGACATAGGGAAGCAATATAAAACCCGTTGTCATCATTATTTCTTAAATGACACTTTCCTTTCTTTTCAGTAAGAACATCTAACTTAGGTTTTCTTGAGAAATGAGGATCCTGGTAGAGTCTCAGGCTCCATCCAGGTTCTGAAGTCTTGTGCTGTGTCACACAATTATGGCTAGTGAGGAGACAGTCCTTTTTGCCTCCAGCCAGGGGCCTTTCCATGTCATTTTGCCCAAAGGGTCTGTGGACAGCATCGTATTTCTGTACCGTTGGTTTCCCTGCACGTTTGGTTTTATGCATTTGAAAACATTCTGGGAAGAGGTTCAGAGGCCTCACCAGACTGCCAGAGAGAGCCATGGCACAAAAGGGGAAGATCTAAGGGTCAACGGAATACTCACATATGTAAACCTTTAGAGAAAGCAGACATTTCCATACAAATAGCAAGTGTTGGTTACAGACATCTTGGTTATCATGTTATTTTTTTACCTGCTCTCCAGTTGTTCTCCAGGGACCTTTCCATCTGGCATGCACCTTAGGTCTGGGACCACTTGCTGGGCGTCTCTTTTTTTTTTTTAGATTTATTTGTTTGAAAGACAGAGATCACAAGTAGGCAGAGAGGCAGGCAGAGAGGGAGGGGAAAGCAGGATCCCTGCTGAGCAGAGAGCCTGATGCAGGGGTCAATCCCAGGACTCTGGGATCATGACCTGAGCTAAAGGCAGAGGCTTTAACCCACTGAGCCACCCAGGCGCCCCTGCGTGTCTCTATCTTAAACCTTGAGATCAGTGACCTCAGCTGTTAGGCTTCAGCCAGGAGTGCTGAGAGCCAAATGAAGTTCACGCCGAAACGGAGTGCTCCGCCGCTCAGATTTCAGAATCATTTCTGCCTTTGCAGCTGCATTTGTGCGTCAGGCCTGAAGGTTTTTTCCTAAAAGATTAGGGCTGGGGAAGAGTAGCCAGCCCTTGGCTTCACATTAGGGAATGTTCTTCTCACGCTTCAGGCCTGCCCGCCGCCCTCTTTCAGGACTCGCTTGTTTTGAATAGGAAGCTCGTGCAGACCTTTATCAATTCATGCAGCCCATTTTTCTGAAGTGCCTACTGGGAGGTGGGAACTATGCCAGGCAGGAATCCGCCTGACCACAAAAGTCAGGGGCTGGAGGGAGCGAGCTGAATGCTTGCATTTTGGCTGCCCCAGAGGACAACCAAAAGCGCAAAGTGCAGGCAGCCTGTGGGGGAGCAGTTTCCTGTTCCTCAGCTGCATCCCAGGCCCTGGGGTGGGGGAGAGGTCGGAGCCTGGCCCCCAAGGAAGGTACAGGCTAGGGGATGAAATAACGTGCAGACAGATAGAAGTGAAAATCTATGTTGGAATTGTGCTTAATATAAAGTAACTTTAATCTCAGCCTTTACACTAGCGGTTTTTTTCTTGAAGTATTCACCCTGACCTTGCCACCAGAAAGAAAAGTGGGTAGTATGGCAACATTAACTGCACACGAACGAAGGAAAATACAAAATAAAAAGACCTGGACTAGAAATGAGGAGGTCTGACTCTCAGCCCGAGTTCTGCCAATAATGGACCCAGTATTCTTGGCCAAGTCCTTACTCCGCCTGCACCTCTGT
Organism: Meles meles; assembly: GCF_922984935.1. Classification (NCBI taxonomy): domain Eukaryota; kingdom Metazoa; phylum Chordata; class Mammalia; order Carnivora; family Mustelidae; genus Meles; species Meles meles. The sequence continues at coordinate 86,948,226 of NC_060070.1, read as the reverse complement.
GTCCACATCTATAAAACACCATCCCTAAAACAGGGCTTATTTACAGGATCTGAGAGCTCTAGTTATTAAAATAGTCCAGTGTATTGTTATCTTACCAACAAAAATGTGAAGTACTTATGTAAAAGATAAGATACAATGGATTTCTCTCTAAGGCTCCTTCTGAAGTTGACATACCACAGTTCTAAAGTCCTAAGATTATGTGTCGGCTGGACAGATACACAGACAGTGACAGACATATATGCTACACATATAAGATACATATGGACACTTTAATAAACTCTTCCATAGGAGGTAGAACCAAACCCCACAGGTGCTTCTCTCTCATCTCCCCAGCCCCTGGAAGCTGTCATTGTCAAGTACCAGCCCCTGGAAAGCATCATTAATTGTGGCGTACCTGGGCCAAACAGCAAAGAGCGCCTCATCTAGAGATAAGCTTGCAAGCTCAGATATCCTTGTTTGGAAGTGAAAAAAAAAATACATAAGAACCCTGAAATATACTAAATACCTTGAGCTTCCTAAAGATCTTGAAAGTCGTAAGATATATACTTAAGTTATATTTGAAAGAAACGTACTCATGCAAGACAACGAACAGAAGTGCTCAAGCACAAGGTTGGATGAATTCGTGTTGAAAGAAGGGTCAGGAGTTAGGCCTTTTCTTCAGCAATCACTGAGTACACACCTCCTGACTGGAAGCCTTTCCCTAATGAAATATTAACATCCATTAGATGGTGACTATGCATTAAAAATATTTTAACATTTGTATTTTTAGCCCAGACACAGGGGTATCAGTTAAAATAATTAGCCCTTGCCTGTAATCTAAAAGCCTTATCTCTTCACTCTCACTTTTTTTCAAAGGCAGATGTTTTAAAACTGATTTGAAAATCAAATTTGCCCTTCAGTGATTTCATTGGGAAGAAACATAGAAGTAAACATTATAAAGAAGACTTCTCGGCACATTATGCATGCAAATATGGCAGGCGAATTCAGGTTCGCAAGCAAGTGGAGGCGGATGACTGTTCTGGTTGAGAAAGGTTGAGTTGTTTAAGTGAATACAAAGGTCATCCACCCTCCGAGTGTGCTCTTCTGTCATTTAGGAGCAGGGCCGTTGCTTCGTGTTAGGCTCTGTCTGCCAAAAGGTAAGAATTGAAAGGCTTTGGCAGGTACAGGGCAGACACAGTGAAGCCACGTGAATGGCACGGTAGCCGTGTTTAAACTGTAGGACACTTTTAATTGAGCCCTTGGTCTCTGCATAGCCCTGTGGCAGATGTCACAGAATGGGGTTAAGGGGGTTCCATGCTTTTCTCGGAATACCCCACTCCTGGTGTTGAGGCTTTGGTTATAGCTATTAATTCTCTACCCCAAAGACCGTCTGTGATATATTTACAGGTCTGTTGGATTACCGCTCAAGGGTCAGGGACTGTGCCTTATCTATTTTTGAATCATCAAAACTCAGCACAGAGGCTGACATGTGGGAGAAGCCTAGAAATGATTCATGAGCAAATGAATGAATGAACCTATGAATGAATGAATGAGTGGTTATATTTTGGGGGCAGTTTTCTTGAACGGAACAAACGTGGATTTTTCAGACTTACAGTGAATTAGATACAGGTTATCACTAGGGAAGAGTAGAAAATGAGATTTCAACTAATCCAAACCAAATTCTTGCTATCTTGAAGACCAAAAACTTGAGCCCTCCTACAGGTCTGGAGAGAAGAGGTCTCCCATCCAAGGAAGTGTGACCACCCTGCCTAGATTTTGAATTAAGAACCCCTTTGGCGGGGCTCCTCAGTGGGTGGATTCATGCTTCCCTGGAGTGAGCCAGCCATCCGCTGGGAAGAGCCTGCTGGAGTGGGCGGGACTCAGGCTCAGCGTTAGGAGGAAGCCTGACCTCTTTATGTGATAGTAATATCCGTGATCCAGAGAGACTCATTGAAAAAGGCCTCCTTAAATGAACTGCAGCTCAAAGCCCAGTGACAGAGCGGGAAGGGGGACCTTCTGGGAATAGCTCTATGCTACATTACATCTCTCTTGTATCTTTTATCTCTTTCTGTTTAAGAATCTTTATTTATCTCAGGTTTCTGAGGGGATGTGGTAAAAACTTGTCTGGGCCAGTCTCCTCTAGTTTCCACACCTTCCTTTTCTGCTAAAGGGATTCAGCTTAGGCAAGAGGTCTGTTCCATGTGGAGTGCATATCCCCTCATGCTCAAATATTTGTTGAGAGGAGCCCCTTTTATACCTTCCGATGATTAGTGGTATATAAATAGCTTCAGCTAGAAGCATTCAGAAAACAGTCTCGGAGCCATCAGCACCAATTCAACACCAGAGGCGAAGGCAGTCTCTCTGTCCAGGCTGAGGAGAGTGCTAGAGGAGCAAGCCTGACCTGAGCCGAAATCAGGAGTCTGACGCTTAACTGACTGAACCACCCAGGTGCCCCTAATACATTTTTAATTTACGAGTATGAATCCATTCTGGGCCTTTGGGGTGAGAGGAAGGTCTTGCTGACACAGTAAAAAGAATGGTCCTATTTTCCTCACCTGTGGCTGGGCCATAGCTTACCCCTGGGGGCGGGTGGAGCCTTCAGGAGAGTTGGCTTAATGGCACTGGGGTGGGTGAGCTGCTAGGCTCCTGATAAGTCCTTCCAGCCCCACTGATAGCCCACTCAACGTGCTGGCTACTAGGTCAACAGTATGAGTCTTACACCGCCATTGTGAATGGGATTCTAAGTCAATAAAATTCAGATTTTGAAATCAGAATGATCCTTGCCCCTAATGTTACACTAGAATAAGTATATATAAATGCAGGGATTAGAGGTATTTACATGAATTTGACCTGATTGAGCAATGGCCCTCAAAAATGGCCCTTCTGATATAAAAACAATCTAATCCAGTAACCACAGAGCTACATGTGACATGTTAATTCTGCACCAGCATCTTAGAGGTCTCTCAGAGTGCATGGTTTTAAAGTAGCATGCCTGTGTTATCCCACATAATGCATTTTTATTACCAATTATTGTCTGGCCTAACTCCGTGCTGGTAATTCTATTTGATTCTTTGACAGCATCATAAAATATTGATAACAAACCAAAGTTGATAATAACAGTAGTAAGAATGGAGCCAAGCACGATTTTTATTAATACATATAACAAATGTATTTCATATTTCTCCTGGTTTCATAATTCTGACTATTATTCATCCACTTAACCAATAAACTGAGCATCCACTGAGTGATAGGCACTGAACAAGGCAGACAAGATACCTACTTTCATCAAGGTTACATCTTCGCAGGGAGGAAATGGGCAATACCAGATAAATAAGGAACTTTCAACTACTGATAAATGCTATGAAGAAAATCAAACAGGAGAATAAATAGATAGTAATGGGACTCTTGTAGGCAAAAAGCAGCTACTTGAGCTCAGATAAAGGCCACTCTGACAAAGTGACATTTGAGCTTAGTGATATAGAAGACAGCCTTACAAAGGCTTGGGGAAAGAGAGTATCCGAGAACTTTAAGACCATCAAGGAGAAATGAACTTGGTGTGTGTGCTGCTGAAGCCTGGGGAAGAACTCGGACAGTGTAAGGTGGGATGGAGAGGCCAGTGCCTCTCAGATTGTATATGACCCTCAGGTCTTGATAAGGAGTGTGGGTTTCATTCTAAGAGCAGAGGGGAGTTATGTAGGGTCTTAGGCAAGAGAGTGCTGTGAGCTGATTTCTGCTTTTTAAAGATCACTCTCGTGGCTGTGTGGGACATGAATTGGAGGGAGATAAATATGGAACTGAGAGATGAATAAGGAGGCTGTTGCTATAACCCAGAGAAGACAGGGTCTTGGACTAGAGTGGTGACGGGGGGATTGGTGGGGAGTGGTTGGCTGTGTAAAACAGATTGCTGACGGACTGGACTGGGAGCCCATGTGGGGACAGGAGAGAGGAGAGATAGAGCTCTTGATATGTACCTTCTGACTCTGTCCTCAGTCCTGGGCATTTATACATTTCACTGTTTTAATCAATGCCTTGACAGAAGACAGAGGGCAGACATGACATTCAAAATGACCTCTCCAGCCTCTAATGTGGGACCAAACCAACAGGATGGGAGTTAATGGGAATAAATGTGATGCCCTCCATTTAGGTTCAGAAAATCAATTGTACAAGTACAGTAGGGGGGCAGACAAGCTTGAGAGATGTTTATGTGGAAAAAAAGCTGTGGTTTTAGTTGGCCACAAACTCAATACTAGCTAATAGTTAGGAGGAGGCTGCTCTAAACTTTGGGCAGTCCTAGTCTGCACTGGCTGCCCCATGTCTATATGCCCATGCGACCTTCCTGTTGTGCTGTGTTGGGCAGGACACATGTGTTCGTGCTTAAAGAAGGACGTTGCAAATGACCAGGTGATGAGAGTCAGGGAAGGTGGTGTGAGGGGTGGTCCATTGAAGGAACCTGGGATAAAACAAGGCCCAGGTAAGACGAGACCAAGAGAGTTGTGAGGTGATGATAATGATCTTTATTTAATTTTTTTTAAGTAAACTCTGTGCCCAACATGGGGCTTGAACTCATGACCCCCAGATCAAGAGTCGCATCCTCTACCAACTGAGCCAGCCAACCAGGTGCCCCTGATGATCTTTAAATGTATGCAAAGCTGTCTTATGGAAAAGAGACTCTAATTCTGTGAACCCCAGAGGTTGGTATTCACATGTTCTGTTCATACCTTTAACACACATTTAGTGAGCATCTACTCTGTGCCACTTTTAAGCTCCTAAGTGTACGGTGCTCATTTTGGTCCAGAGACAGATACAGAAGTCAGTAAGTGCAATATTGCAGATGCCACGTGGAGGTACTCATCAAGTACAGTGGGGACACAGTGGAGGCAGGGTCATGCCACCTGAGAACGGTTGAGAAAGTTCTCCTGGGGGAAATACCACTGACACTGAATCCTGAAAGATAACCGGATGCCAGCTGGGGCATCGTCTGGGGTGGACAAGGGCACTGGGAGGCACAAGAGGCAAAAGGAGCAGCATGTGCAAATATGTGAGATGTGACACAGCTTGGCGCATTCAGATAACTAGACCTGGTTTGGCCTAACCGAATTGTGGGCTGGGAGGCCCAGGACTGCCCATTCTTGCTTCAGGAATGAGGAGGATTTGTCCAATAGTGTGCCCTGGGCTGCCCCTGAAGTATGACATGTCCACAGGAACGAGCTGGAAAGAGGGCTGGAGGGACAAACTGGGACCAGATTGTGGAAGACCCTGGACGCCATGCTGGGGAGTTTAACCTTATTCTCTTCTCAGGCAGAAGAGAAGGCTGCTAAGGGTGTGCCTTTTGGGGCGATTGTACCTAGGACAGACCGACCATGAATTAGCAGTAAGAGAGACTGGAGACAAGAAAAGCAGCAGTTAGAGATGAGGGTTAACGAGAGTCTACCCGGGAGCGATAGCCGTATATCAGGTGAGAAGCTGAGGTGGGGGAGCAGCGGGGGGCTTTAGGGAGGGCAAGAGAAACTCTAACTCTATGCTCTAGTGCCCTGGGGCAGCAAGCTGGACAGCCACGGGCCCAACAGTCAAGGCAGAAGGGCTCCTTCTGAGCAAAGTACCACATACATATGGTTCCAGAAGTGCCAAATTGCAACAGAAACACTTTCTCAAGTCTGTCCACTAATCAGTCTCAAGGTGCCTGGGTTCTCGGCATGGAAAGCCTGCCAGCCCTCTCTATCACGCCCTCCCTCGCAGAGCAGGACACTCTGAGGACGCTCTCCTCTGTCAGCAGGAGCTGCAGGTACGGAGGAAAGTGGTCCCCTGTCCCCTGTTTGCTTCCTAGACAGGGACTTGTGACCTTCGGCAGAGGACTTTCTGGTCTCTTCTGAAGCACTCTTGAACCAGTTCCTCAGCCAGCTAAGTCCGGCTGCCACTGTGGCCAGCCAGCCCTGCTCTCTCGTCCACCTCATGACGTCCATCCCCTTCCTTTCCTCCTGCCCCAGCAGGGACGAGGACAGTCGCTGACGTGTGTGTCTAGGGCTCTGGAGCATACCACAGGGCCCTTTGTTCTCCAGCCATTTTCGAGAGGCTCATTGTTAAGTCCTTGGAGAACCTCTGGATTAGAAATCTGAGGAATTTGAAGCCGGGAGTGGAAGAACAGAAGCTGGGAACTATGTAATAAATACGTGCCCTTAAAACAACAGTAAGCGGCAGCGCTCGTGCCTCTAGCCAGGACTTCAAAGCACAGACCCCCAAAGAGGTCTCCTTTGGAGAGAAATCAGAATGCCAGCCTTCTTTGAGAACGTGAAGAAAGGGACTCCCTGACCCGCCTCTCAGGGCCGTGTTCTGCGTCTCCTTGCAGTAGAGCGTTTGGTTTCCTGTTAAGTGACTTGGCACAGGGGACACTTGAGGTACACGCTGGACAAGAAAGCCACTCCAGGACACACTTGTTAAGTTGTCAGCCTCACACTGCCCAAACCTCTGCTCATCTCAGCCGTAAAATCCTGGGTCAAATTGTGGTTATAAAGTCGATTGCTTCCAGAGCAGCCCTGCCGTCTTTAGGTCTTTGTTTTATTCAGGGCTGTTCTGTCAGCTGTAGCTTGCCTTTGATGGGCCACAGCAGTGTTTTTCATGTCTAACTAGTGTTTTAATGTTTGTGAGAGATGGTGGTTAATTGGATCCCTGCGGTACCACAAATGGCTTCAGAAGACCCTTATGTCAGGGGAGGGAACTCTGTGATTGTGCGTGTGCATGCCTGCGTGTGTATACACGTGACCTCACACCTGAACAAGCACCATGAGATTTACGTGTTCTTGACCCACATCTCAGCTTTGAGAGTTTTAATACTTGTTTTCCCCAGGTCAGAAATCTTGACCTCACCCCTAGATCTTAGCCTTTCTTCTCTCGGACTCTCTTGTTGTGTGTGCGGTTCTTGGGCCTGTTGGAGCTGTCCAGCCAGGCTCATCCTGGTCATGGCTCACCCACACCCCCAGATCCGCTATGAACTCTGCCCATCTTGCTGGCTGCCCTGTGCCATCGGGTCCGCATTTATGGACTTTCCTCTCACAGGGGTGCAATGATCACGAGGGCTCCCCCTCCCCAAATCTGTGAAAGCTTCCAAGTGCCTGTCTATCACTCTGGCTTGCTGTGTTTTGTCTATTTTCCTGGCTGCTTCATTTAAGGGCTCATGCCTGACAGCTGCCCCCCACCCAGCCCCTTCCTCCTCTACAAAAGCATGACTTAATATGCAGAGGGGCTCTTCTGCCAGGGCCCAGCGAAGGGCCTATGGACTGTGGCTCTTACCTCAGGCCACATGCCTTGGAAGGCAGGAAAGGAGGGAACAGGCAGGCAGTCCAGTTCTAGTGGGCAGAGTGCTGGTGAAGCCCATGAGGAGGAGCCTGGAGAGTCCCGGAGAGCTCTTGCTCTGGATGACAGGACACCAGGGCGAAGGGGCCAGCAGGTCAAAGACTTTCAGAACCAAGTGAAGTGGTGTGGGCCCCTGGGGTCCCGGCAACCCCTCTTCAAGTCCATGCCATGCCCCCAAGCACACCTGCATGGCCACACACACCCCAACCACACCCATACCCGCTCCATACAGAGGGCTGGAAGGGGGCCGGTGGGCTCCATAGCTGGTGGGACTGCCCAGAGGGTCAGTCCTCTGCCTTGTCACTGATTGGCTCCCTCATGGACGTCTGTCTGTCCAATCACTGTACACATCCACCGGTTCGCACAGGTACGGGACCGGTGTGGGACTTCTCTAGGCACATGGTATAGGAGATGACTCTGGTGTTGCAGACACAGTCTATTTTCTCCTCACAAAACTTCTCGTGGTTGCAGGAGGGACGGTGTTCGGTCTCTAGGGTGCCTGTCGTCTTCTTGGAGGGTAGCTTCCATTTTGACTTCCTGTCCCCGGTATCTGTAGGAGGACAAACACCCACCTTCCCCCATTGCAATGGCCTCATTCATCCGGGAGACAGTGGCTTCCCTAAATCACTACACTTTGAATTACGCAATCCAGCTGCCTTGGTAGGGTTCTGTGTCTTACTGGTTTTCCAAAAGAGAGGGTTTCACACTCCGATCCCTTCTAAAACCTGAGGTGACCTATTTCTAGGAACCTGAATGAGACTAATTAACATTCCTGTGGGTGGAGAAGGTTACGGCAGGTTAGAGAACAGGCAGGGACTGGGATAGGTTAGTACCTCCAGGCAAAGCAGGCTGATGTGCTCTAGGATTTGGGATGCCTGGGGACTAAGAAGCCAGTCTGCCTCTGGCCTGGAACCTTATGTTCCATCCTAGCAAAGGGACTGTGCTCACTCATTGAGAACAAGTATTGTTAGTCTCTTTGGATGTGTGTGTCATACCTGCCTCAAATGATTCAGTGTACATGGAAGTAATCTCTAAGTGATAAAACCCTATGCAAAAGGAAGACATCACTAGATCTCTTCAGTTAGGTCATAACTTCTTTAAGTCCAGGGTTACTTCTGACACTTCTTTGCATTTTCATAGGTAGTCCTTAATCTCTGCTCTTTGCCTGGCTACCCAAATGACCATTGAGATAAGCTGGTTAAATGACCATTTCCAGCCAAAATGGAGTTGACCTCCTCTGTTAGTGTCTCCCATAGTTCTGTGTTCTTCTCCTCGAAAACACCTGTCACGATTTATGATTTTATGTTATTTTTTAATTTGCTTGCTAATTTCTGTCATGGCAATAGATTTTAAGTTCCAGGAAAGTAGGGACCCTTTCCCCTTTCATTGTTCATATCTACATTCCCAATACCCATATAATGCCTGGCACACATGAATATTTTTGAGTTACTAAAGGAGGGGTTTCCCAGAAGGACATTAACAACTTCAGAGCAGAGAATGTCTCTGTTCTCCTAGATCTCACCATCTAGGGAGGTCCTTGACCTTCACCAGTTTTGCTGGACTACCTTCCTCATGTACCCTGGAGCATCCTGCCTCTTCCCATGACCTCTGAAGTTGACTGCTAGTGGCTTGATTCAAGTGGATCTCAAAGCCTCTAGGGCACATCATTGGGCAAGAGGAGGCTACTTCCTTAACGCCTTTGTTCTTCTGTTTGTCCACGGTGTTGTGGGCAATGAAGGGATGGATGGCTTTGAGGCTCCAGAGGCACAGAGGTGGGTGGGTGGACTTTTGATGAAGCTTGCAGAGACAGATGCAGAGGCTGCCCTGGGGAGCACCCATGGGTAAAGCATACTCTTTCGTATCTTCCTGTCCATGTTAACTCTATGTCCCCATCTCACAGGGAGCTCCTTGAGACATGCATTCACCATCTACCAGCAAGAATTCCATCTGAAGTTACTTACCTTCAGCTACACATGCCTTTCTGAGTCACATTTTTGGGTTTACCCAAATTAGATTATGGAATTGCTGCACTACACTTCATTATTACCTTGAAATTATACTTCCATTCTGAATGGCCAAGTCTTATAAGCAGTGTGAGTGCTACCTGACATACATACTCTGAAACAAGCCCCACATTAAGCTGAGTTTATAATGGGTGATATTTGGATAACTCTGATTAAACATATAAATCATGAAAATTAGAAATGGGAAGAAAGCTCTTTATTTGGATTAGCTACATACCAGTGTTTGGCTCAGTAATGGATCATTCTTTCTCCTGCAGATCTTGCTCTTACCCAAGCATTTTTTCTTACATTTTTACCTTTCTTTCATGGCATGTCTTTACCCATGTTCAGCCCTTCCAGCAGACAGAGCCTCTCCATTTCTGCTCTTTGTACATTGTGTGTACTTTGGCTGGTAATCTCTAGAAGCGTTTGTGCAAGGTTTTTGAGTATTTTTCATCCAACATTGGTTTTGCCCCACGGATCATCCTCCCCTAAACAGTGACACTAGATTTCGACATCCTTTTCTCTCTCATCATTATGAGATGGCCCTTACCCAGAAGTATGCTCAAGACCTTAGCCAACATTAGGAATATTGCTCAGAAGGCCAGGGGCTTACCAACTGAGCCAGGCAGACAGATAAATCCAAGAAGAGGAATGACAACATAGAAAAAGAGGTTGTGCAGGACAAAAGACTCAAATATATCTTACTACTGAATTATCCATACTTCAGAATTATGAAGAATTCCCAGCCACTCCGAAAGACCATAGGAAGAAGTAAGACCAAGACAGGGATTCCAAAGCAAGATGAGAAATTGGGAACGTTTGGGGAAGATTGGGGGTGGTGTGGTTGGGGGGGAGAGCCCATTAAAAAAAAGGAAAGGAACAGAACAAAAAAGAAATAAAAGGTTTGGCTAAAATGACCCCATTGGGGAGGAGCCGCGGACAGGGTCAGGGCAGACCTGCAGGTGGGTGAGGAACTGGGTAGGAAGAAAGCTAACTGAATATCTAAATTCCAAATTCCTGTGCAGGGAAAACTTCCTGTATTTGGAAGACTGGCTATTCGGAACTGTAGTTCAGTGGGATCAGCTGTTAGAATTCTTTTTAATAGAATTCTTTTTAAATTATTTATTGTGATAATCTACAAATGTTCCCCCAAACTCAGAATCATAACTTCATTTCTGCTGGTTTGCCTCACATCAGATCTATTTTTAAAATATTTTTTGAAGATACAGAATCAGTAAAGAAAGGAGTGGGAAGAACTAGAATGGGTAGCCAGAAAGAACACATGTGGCCACACCCCTGTTTACCTGTGTGTCACACATCTAGTAATAAGTCAGTATTGTATATGTATGTCTAACTTACTGTTGTTATTTTAATTTAAACTCAATTAATTAACATGTAATGTATTATTGGTTTCAGAGGTACAGGTCAGTGATTCATCAGTCGAATATAATACCCAGTGCTTATTACATCATTCTGTTACCCCATGCCCCTACCCCCTCCCCTCCAACAACCCTCAGTTTGTTTCCTATAATAAAGAGTCCCTGGGGTGCCTGCGTGCCTGAGATGATTGAATGTCTGTCTTTGGCTCCAGTCATGATCCCCAGGTCCAGGGATTGAGCCCCGCATGAGGCTCTGGGCTCAGGGGGGTGTCTGCTTCTCCCTCTGCCTCTCCCCCTGCTTGTGCTCTCTCTCTCTCTCAAATGAACAAATAAAATCTTAAAAAAAAAAAGAAAAAAGAGTCCCTTATGGTTTGTCTCGCTCTCTGATTTCATCTCGTTTTATTTTTTCTTCTCTTCCCCTATAAACCTCTGTTTTGTTTCTTTTGTTGTTGTTGTTGTTTGTTTGTTTGTTTCTTAAATTCCACATACGAGTGAGATCATATGATAGTTGTCTTTCTCTGATTGATGATTTACTTTTGATATATGTGGGTGTTCCTATTTTTGAGAGACAGGTATGAGTTTTATATATTCTTCAGCTAGAACCTTTTCAGTTCATGGTGCCTTCATGGGATTATATTCTGAATCTCATTTTGTCCATTATTAAAGTCAAGGTTTTTTTGTTAAGTAAATAAAATGATTGAATTATCAACGCCAAGTTAGTCCTTTCTCTCTTCATCAGTGTGTTTTTAAGCACTTTTATTAATTAAATGCTATATTTGAGAGGCTACAAGCCCAGTTTTTTAAGACAAATCTTTTTTTTTTTTTTTTAGATTTATTTGTTTGAAAGAGAGAGATTGAGAGAACGAGTGGGAGGAGGGGCAGAGGGAGAAGCAGACTCCTTGCAGAGCAGCGAGCCCAACAGGGACTTGATCTCAGAACCCTGGGATCATTACCTGAGCCGAAGTCAGACACTTTACCAACTGAGCCACGCAGGTACCCTAAGATAAATCTTCTATTTTGGTGTCAAATGTGTCCAATTCATGATAAGCGCTTAGACCAGTCTCTTGTTCCTCTCGGTTTTATTTCTTCTGAACAATGAATAATTATTCCAGCTCCTCCTCCATGCTGTAGGTAAATGATATCACATCTCCGACAGCCTTGCCTGGTCTTTAGGGGAAATCTGCAGTATCGTTATTGGGCTGGTAACTGCTGTCTTCCAAACCGCACACCACATAATGCTTGTGGCGCCCACAGTCTAGCTGGGCTTCTGCTGGCAAAGTGATTTGAATGCAGTGGTTTGTCGTGAGCGGTGCTCAGGGTTCCCTGACATTCAGTGGACAGAAATTCGGTGGTGGGCTCTTAGCCTGTGTGTCCGTGCTACAGTGGGGTGTTGGCTGTCTAAGCCCGAAGTGAAGAGGGTGGCAGTGGGTTCGTGGGGGGGTGGATTTTGATTGGGAAGCGTCTGGGTGATTATAAGAAGGCAGGTGCTGATTTACCTGTTTGCCAGTTTATTTTCTTTGGGGGAGGCAGTGTTTCAATTTACTGCACTCCTTGGAGGTTTGACATATCAATTAGATGTTATCGACAGTAATAGAGGGGCAGTTGCTGTAAATGTGAAGTTTTTACTGGTAGGCCATGAAATGACACCCCAAGGGACTGTAACAGCGTGGCGTGATAAATATCGTGTTACCTGCACACGGGCAGAGGGACTGATTAATAGGGGAGAATGATTCTATCTCCTGCACTAAAATGTTATTTATTCATTTGCTGTCAATCAAACCTTCTGTTCTAATTGGCTGAAAGGTTAAATCATCAAGATCTGCTCATAAACCAAGTTAAGGTAGGAAGAAAAGCAGCATTAAATCATAATCAGTAGCTTGTTTATTTACAGCATTATTGCATCTGGGTGACCTTGGAGAGCCTCTCTCTGCCCTCTAGTTACAGTAGCAGCCCTGAGCTAGGGACTCACACGCATGAGTAGAGGTTGCTGGAAGGAAGGAGATGCTCTCCATGACTGCTGGGGTAGTCAGAATCGAGAGAAGGAGGCGCTCAGTGCAGTGTTGCCTTCGCAAATGAGACCACTGCTACTCTTGCTGCTGCGTTTTTAATGTATGGCTCTCGTATTGCACGATACTTGTAAAAGGAAGACTTATTTTCAAAAAGACAAATATATTTCCACGCTAACAGTTTTATAAAGATGTCAGTGAATAAGTATAGGCATCATTAAATCACATTTTAAAGGCAGGCTTCTCGTTGTGATAAATCTGCATTATCAGGTCTCATTTCTGAAATGAATCATACACTGTAAAACTTTATGGGAGTTGAGTAAAAGATCCCTTGTTGGCCAGTACAAGTGTATATTGTCAAACCGTGCAGAAAGGATAGCTTCAAATCCCAGTGAAAACACTGATAGGGTTACACCCCTTTCTCAGAAGCAGTATATTTCAAGTACAAGCTACTTTGGGGAGGTAAGAAGCTTTTCTCACTGCCAAAGAAGCTTATTCAAAGAAAGCCAAGAGTAAATTCCCATTCAAAGGATCTTTCTCCTCAGCTTGGCGCCGTGAGAACACAGCTTGCTCTTCGGTGGGGCTGGTAAAGGTCAGTAACCCAGAACCGCAGCGCTGAGGCCGGTGGAGCCTGCCCTGAAGGCACATGCTCACACGAGGGCACCGTCCTCACCATACGCACCACCCATGACCCACTCTGGGCTCGTGCTCGCTCACCCCACCTCCGCCTTCAGCAGCCCAGCCAGGCAAACACTGCAGCCGAAGAAGTGGACTGCTTTTCCTTTATCGCGATGTTAAACACGCTCACTCCACGTTGAGTGTTTTAACCACAGACAGCCAGGTCAACTCAGGAATCACCAATCTGATGCACCATACTACCATATTAAATACCAACGATCTACCATAATTAAGATAAATTTCCAAAGAGGGTCTGATTGTCACCGCTGTGAGGTGACAGGGGTGGCCAAATGTCTTCCGCAGTGTTTGAAATTATTTGCGTGTATATTTTAGGTCACCGTGTCTGTGGAGAGGTGAAACCAATGTCCATTGGTAGCTCATGTGGCAAAAACGGCCAACATTATCTGCTTTTTCATCTTCTAGTGACTGCTGAGTTCGTTTAACTGTAAGAACACACACCCATCTCACGACCACCTGGCCTTACTTGTCAGCTGTGTTGTTCCACAGTCAGGCCGCGTGTGAGATGCTGGACACTCTCCTAGACGGACGGACAAAACTGGAGCCATTTCTTCAAGTCAGAGAATTAATCAGAAAGATGAAAGCTGAGAAGCTGGACTTAGGTGCCTAATTTAGTAAGGAGAGACTATTTAGTTTAAGGAAGTACGTGATAAAGTCCTCATGTTCCTTCCAAAGGAACAGACTGAGCGGCACTGGAGTGTGCATGGCTTCCGCTCAGCGAAACTAAGCCCTGCACAAAGAGCTGGTCGGTCATTGGGAGCATTAACGAGCCTGGTGCACACTCTGGGCGGGCACTCACAAAACCAGTACGGGAGAGAGGGATCTATCTAGAAAGTCACACACTCCATATATTGTTTGGAGTTGGATTGTTTCTCCCCTATCAGATAAAATGTCATGCATTGCTAGAAATTAAATTTCATATGTATAGAAATTAAATGTCATATATAACTAATCATTCAATCTCTGTGCCCAAGAAATATACAATCTGTTGATTATTGGGATTGGAGACTAAGAAAATTAAGACAACCAGTGTTTCCTTTGTGCGGTGGCCCTGTCATGGCTTCATATGGCTCTCTTTATAAGTTTCTGTCTGTGCCCCACTCACACTCAGCCTACAGGTTAAAACCCAGGCAATCGGTGGTAGACATTCCAGATCAGGAAAGTCAGAACCTGGTCATGGGCTCAACCTCCTCCTGGGGTAGAAGAGAAAATTTGGGAACATCTCTGCAATAGAAAAGGGTAAAAGTCAAGATAAGCAACCACAGGGGAAGTCTGGCAGGTCCAGGGGCTTGTTCTAGAAATAGCACAGCCTAGAAGCACTGTGGGCGTGTCACAGCCTTGGATGTTGGGATTCAGAAGTAGACTGTTGGGCTGGAAGGGTTACAGAAGGACCTTAGGACTTTAGGGAATGAAGGGAATTCAGCAGGGTCAGGGCCTTATTTGGCCCATAGCCTGTTTTTATACAGCCTGTAAACTGAGAACAGTTTTTTTTTGTTTTTTTTTAAAGATTTTATTTATTTATTTGACAGAGAGAGAGATCACAAGTAGGCAGAGAGTCAGGCAGAGAGAGAGGAGGAAGCAGGCTCCCCGCGGAGCAGAGAGCCCGATGCGGGGCTCGATCCCAGGACCCTGAGATCATGACCCGAGCCGAAGGCAGCGGCTTAATCCACTGAGCCACCCAGGCGCCCCCTGAGAACAGTTTTTATATTTTTAAAGGGTTGTTTAAAAAAAATAATAAGAATATATGACAGGAGCTCTGTGGCCTAAAATACTTAGTGTCTGGCCATTTAGAGTAGAAGTTTGCTGACCCTGGGGGTAGGCTGGACTTAAGTACAGAATAATTGGTGGAACCATGGTGTGACGTGCTTGTTGAATGATGGGGAATGAGGTGAGAGCCAGTTCCCAGGACCCAAGTACTTGAGAAGAGGATCAAGAGCAGGGCTCACCTTACTGCTAATTTCCTGCATCCCCTCTGGCTGGGGGTAGGATGGAGCTGGGCTCTGGGAGGGGCTGCAGGGAAGGGAGAGTCAGGTGTGTCCCGAGGCCAGCAGCACAGGGAGTCTGGCAGAAGAGGGACTCCTGACCTTTATAGTGACAGTTTACAGAGTCTCTCCCAGCACTACCTGCGGGATAGGCATCTTCTAGGTGTGACAGCAAAGACTCCAGAGATCTGGTGATTTACGCAGGGCCATAAAGCTAGTGAGTGGCAGAACCTGGGCCTAAACCTCGATATTGTGACTTCTGGCTGGTGGACTTCCGCTCCGACACAGCTCCTGTCCCTGAACAGTGATCCTTGGCCAGCAAACCTCTTCACCTGACCAGGATACCTGTGGAGTGCTTGGAAAGCTGGATTTGAAACCTTCCTACCCACAGCATCCCCTCCCTACCAGACCCCCATCCTCACTACCACTAAAATTGTCCTCTTAGGTCTTCCTGGTCCTCTTATTCTAAAACTGCCTATGATTTTTTCCAGCTTGCTGCCTTCTACTTGGTGTAACACAGCCTTGTCCTCTTTATTGCAAAATAGAACAGTGGCTGCGAAAGTGTGAGCGCCAGTCCATCAGCATCACCTGGAACCATTAAGAAATGCAAATTCTCAGGCCCCACCCCAGACCTACTGAATCAGAAACTCTAGGAATGGGGACTGGCGGTCTGGTTCCACACACCCTCCGGGGACTGCTGTTGAATTTGAGACC
The DNA here is from genome assembly GCF_922984935.1 of Meles meles. NCBI lineage: Eukaryota > Metazoa > Chordata > Mammalia > Carnivora > Mustelidae > Meles > Meles meles. The sequence goes on along the minus strand of NC_060070.1, from coordinate 86,932,117 downwards.
CCCTGCAACACTGTGTCAGAATCACTCATGGACCATACCTCCTCCCTCCCTGTGGGAAGCCCTGCACTAGGGCATGTCCATGTTCTCTCCAGAAGGTGGTTGTCGTGTTCTACACTGACTGAAGCTGTTAGTGGCAGCTGTCATACAGGTCATTGTACGTTGGTTCTGTCTTGAGAACCAGTGAGAATTTCACTGCCACGGCAAACTCTTCAGATGCCGTCACCAGCTGCTAAGCATCCCTGTGCTGGGGGGAGAAGTTGAAGAAGATGGGGCCTGAGCCAGCTACCGTACATGCAGGGACCCTGACTTGGGAGTGCCAACATCGAGGGTCTTCAGAGAAAATCTGTGTTTCCCAAATGCTTCATTTCTGTGGAATGCATTGTAGGGCATCTAACTGGAGTCAGTCGCCATAAAAAGAAGGCTGAGACTAGAACTCTCAGAAGTGTTCTACCAGAGCACTGGTCCCCCCGTCTACTTGCTAACAGGACATTTTGACTCAAAGCTGGAAGTCATGATCATTCCCAGAAAGATTATAAAAAATGAAGAAAATGAAAATCGTAAAAATAAAGATGGATATCCCTGAGGTCCAGCTATTGTCCAGTCATGTGCTCTGAGTCCTCAAACTGCATGGTGTCGGAGATGCATTCTTAATTTTGTGTGGTTCCCTTCCATGATGTGTTGTCATATCCAGGAGAGATGGCTCCAAAAGGACACTTGCCATCTTTAATCATAGAATAGAGCAACGATCCTTCATAAGGAGGGAAGGGCAGAAATACTGATATCCTCCCCACAGCTTTACAACTGACGTTGAGGGCCCTCCTCTCTGGGGCATTTTCTAAGCTAGGGCTGGAATCATTCCTAGTGGCCGTGGTATTAGGATTTTGTTGTTGTCGTGTTCATCTCCAGCGTAATGTCTCCTCAGTACCGAGTCCCAGGTTTAGAGTTGCACTGACTTGATGGAAAAAAACAGCTGAATGACAGAACAACTGAAATTTCATCCATTTCTGTACCTCCCAGCCCACAGCCCTTCAGGACTGTCCAGCAGGACACCAGTGTGATCCCAAAGGGGACAGAACCATCATCGCACAGGGAGATGTGTAAAGCATCTCATAACTTTAGGAAAATGTACTTTGTGCTTTCATACACTTGGTTGAACTTTTCAAAAATATTGACTAAACAACTTGCCAGCTGTGATTACCAACAGCTCTATTTGACAGTCGTTGACAGAAAGCCAGTGGGCACGTGCAATGTCATCTCGTGCTAACAAGGCTTTCATTAGTGGCTGTTGAGGAGATGAGTGCTCTCCTGGACCCAGAAGAGTGATTCCTGTCCCCTAGTGGTGTTCACTCAAGCCTCGGTAAACTGTTTGCTTAGTGAGCCCGGGGGCAGACATGAAGCCCGCCTGTATGTCTCCATCACGCCGAGGGTGTTTTATGTTCCGATCTCCAGGAACACAAATAATATTCTTTCTCAGCTGCTCCAAAATACAGCTGATAGAAAGTATCATGGAAAAGGTGAATTGCCAGACCGTAAGCCCTCATGACCGAGAGCTTATTCATAAAATGATGACAAATTTATTGCACACATTCACTGCTGGCTTTCTGAGATTAATAGCTGATCTATCTGATCTTAAAGGCTGACAATGGAATCAGAAAGAGTTACTGGTCAGTTTTCTCACCCATCCCCTTCACCCAGCAGCCTTCCTCCCCAAGAAATAATGCAGAAAAATAAGCTGATTTAGCTTTAGCAACAGTCTTACAGTATTTTATTGTAGGAGATTTCCATGTGCCAAGGATAACTTTTAACCTTGTTGAATGCAATCTGACTTCTTGGCGTCTTTCTTCAACTCTGCAAAGCCCTCAGGGCAGGGGACTAGCACAGCGAGTAACTAGGGGTAGATTGAAACACAACCTGAAAGGAAGCCATATTTTTGTGCATGTCTCATGGCTTCTTGTTTACTACGAAGTAGTAAAGAAGTCATTGTTTGATGTCTTAGCCTTGGGGCATGAATAAAATTCAAAGCAGGTGTTAGGAAATGCACTGCTTCACATCTTGGGAACGGGTGCACACACGCACACATACACCTGTGTACAGGCGAAGCCTAGGTTTACAAAACACGGGGAGGGAGTCTCCGAGGCTGCTGGCCTGAGGGAAATCTGGATTCATCACAGGGAACGAGATGCCTCCCATGCGTTTTGCTCCTATCATTTTGATCCTGACTTGGCTCCTGCGGCGAATTAAAATGATCTGACCAGACCTCCTGGCCTGCCAGACCTCCAAGTGCTCTGTTTGCCCAGCTAAATTCCCCTACCCATCGTGGCATCTGAATTTTGTGTCATATATTATCTAAATTATCTAACCTAATTATGTACTTAACACATGCCCTGGTGTCTGCTGTCCTGTTGGGTTGGCCACCGTGCTTTGTGAGCTCAGAGGGAGCGGCCCGCTGGCGGCCGGGCTGCAGGCACCGAGACGAGCAGAGCAGGGTCACCCAGGGGAGTTCTCGCCAGCCAGCACATGGACATGAGCCCGGGGATGCCATCAGACAGTGACTTAGAACCAGGAGAGCCAAGGGCCTGCCTGCAACAGAGCACGCACCCAGAAATTCGTTGACCCCAAGTTGCAGGTGGGGGGTTGTGACTTTTTAATCAAGAAAGTGTTGGAAAAGACAGAGAAATTAGGTTTTTGAAGTTCTACTTTTTTATTAACAGAAAATGTCCCAGAAGAAAGATTGTTACGTGTACCAGGCTGCCTTACATCAGCTTTAATTGTGTTGAATGCGGCAATTTATGCAAATTTGAGAAGGGGTCTTTATGGGGCCTGCCAGAGACACTTGTCACCTTTTTATTGTAGAACTCCTATCAGAAGTTCCTGCCTGTTCAGTGGCTCGAGGCTAATCTTGGCGGCTCCATGCAAAGAGCAATTGTTTTCATCACAGAGAAACATTTTTTCGTACTCTGGAGATTCTTAAAGCTCTCCCCAGTGCCCCCAATTTCTTACCTGTTCAGCTGCGAATATCAGGCCCTTAATGGCTGGAAAGGGAGAGTCTATTTTTAAGTCTTCACTGAATATCTCCCCTGTGTTAGGTGCTGAACGAATTTGGCATGTCATCAGATCTGGAATACCCGCAGGAGCTTAGTGTAATTTTTAGTTATGAAATTGGTCAGATTTGATTCAGAGAACGTCTGGCAGCCCTTCCAGAGGGCCACGGGCTTGCTTAGGTGTGTGTACTGTGGTGGGTTTCTGAGGTAGGGGAGGGAGTTATATTCTGCACAGGCATTTGGTGCGAATTTCCATAAAAGCCTTTTTAAAACCTGAAATTCAGGGCCATTTTGTCCTCATTGTGTTCGAAATCCTTTCCGTATTTTAGACACTAGGAAATGACATTGCCAAATTCTTAGCATTTGAAAATTGGCTCCTGCCCAGGCGTGGTCCTCGCATTTCCAGCTCGTGTCTCAGAGGGAGTGTGCTCCAGAGGGAGAGACGAGGTGACAGGCACCGGAGAGTCACGTAGCGCCAAGGAGGAGCAGCGTTCTCCTCAGAGGCAATGGCCTTTTCAGAGCAGGCCTGCTCTCCTTACAGGCTGAAAGGAGCCACTCGCGTCACTAAATCAATAATTCTGTGGCGCATTGTACTTGCCGGGGACAGGGAATCCTCTAGGGAGGAGCAAACTGAATGTGTCCTGGCCCCCACCAGCCTCTAGAGCTGCCTGCCGGCAGAGCGTGTGGCCGAGCCCCGCCCCTCCAGCCATCCAGCGGAGGCCTAGACCAGGTGGTGGTTGTGCTCCAGGCACATTTCAGCAGAGTCCCCGGCACCTGAGCTGGGCACCAAGCAATCAAGTAGGAACATCCCTGACGAACAATATGGAGCCTGTCAGGGTATTTGGAGCCCGTGCAGGGCTGTGAGGGAGAAGAAGTGTGTCCCTTTACTCCCACCGCAGGCTTGGCCTAAAGTAGTCCAGTCTGTTCTGGACAGGATCTTCACAGCACAGGAAACCTCAGCCCCAGGCAGATCGTTCTCCCCAGCTGCCCTAACTGAGAGAGGTGAATGGCCCAGAACCTAAGCCACAGATGGAGAGCCTGTCCACCCTCCTCACCTCTGAGGGAGGACCACTTTCGTCCTCCTCTGTAACGTCACCCAGGACAGGACCCCGCAGCCTCTCTGAGTCACCACGTCGATGTTTCTGGTTTCTCTGGAGGGCCAAGAGTTACTATTCAGTTGCCAGAATCAGCTTGTTGCTGAGAGCCCTTCTGCACGTGGACCAGTAATGGGCCCAGTCACATCAGAAGGGTCACTGGGTGGACTCAGCACCGTGATAGCGAAGTGTTGGTCTAGACCACTCTGCCGGGTTCCTGATGTCTGGTCTGAGTCTTTACTTCCAGAGTGAACTAGGAATTTTGGTCTCCCAAACAGGTGGCTGCAAGAGTCCTTCTATGTGTTAACTACACAAGCACTCCTCTGTTCAGCCTCTTCCTGCCTGCCCCTCACCAGTGCGGGGACTACTTGGTATTTATTCTTCAAAGGGGAAAAACAGATTTTTGTTTCTGATGTGGACCTAAAACCATACGAATACTGAATTTATCCAAAGATGGTGAATAACCAACCTTCAGCTAATGGCTAATCCTTCGCTATCAAACAAGGTGAATTTTTTATACAAAATCTTATATTTATCGGAGCCTTTGAGAATTCCAAGGACATGGACAGAACCTGGAGTGCTTGCACGTTAAGGACTTCCCATCTCCATGCTGTGTCTTGGGAATTGGTTTGTTGAAGTTCTTGCAGGCTCTGGATCTCTCAACTTTGAGCAGGATTATCTCGGATAGTAGCTATTTCTGAACCCATCTCTTATTCCCTTGTGTTCAGAAATCTTCGTGGTGTGAACTTTGTAACATAAAATCTTCCTTACGTAAAATGCTCAGCTATATCTTCAGAAGAACTAACAAAGGTCCCGAAGAATATGTTGTGCTACCAGTGGGGAGGGGAGGAGAGTTTTGGAGGCAGGGATTTGGGTGGCAAGTGACCCAGCTGGTGTATGGTGTAGAGACTCCAGACACTGCCGCAGGAGGCTTGAGACACAGTTTCCCTTGGAGGAGCCCCACATTTCCCTCTCCTACCTGATGGGCTCTTGGAGGAAGCAGATAATGGGCAAGGGTAGAAGGTCGTTAATTGTAAGATCCAAGTGTGACAGAAACCCTATTAGAAAGAACACATCTCTTCAAAAGACTTCCCAGACATTTAGAACTGTTTCAACCAAGTTTAAATTTGCGAGGGAAACCATTAAACCTCGGAAGAAAGAAATGCCAGACCAAGAGGGTGCTTTATAGACACTAATTTGATTGACCAGGCCTCCCCTGTTGCTATACCACACGAAAGCTCTTGCCCAGATGCAAACGTGTGAGCGCATGCACACACGCACACATGTACCCCAACACCCACCACCAGTTGTGTACAAACATAAATACAGAGGCAGGAAGAAACATGAATTTTCTCTTTTTTTTTTTCCTGCATGATACTCAAATTCATTGGGTTTCTAGCACAGCTGCTGCAAGAGAGAAAAGCACTTGGCCCCAGAGTCTGTTTATGTGTTTGAGCCGAGAAAGCGATTTTTGTTGCAAGGAGCTCTAAGTGAGACAGACAGAGTCAGAGAATGAGAGAGAGAGAGATAATTATCTAAATTATGTTCGTGCTATTATCGAAGACGAATATAGTTAAAATGTAATTAAATATGACGGGGCTAGCAGGATGTAAGCCAAGCTTTGGAATGCTAATCATCAATTACTGCATCCCCTTGGGGAATCAAGGAGTGCTCAGTGGCAGGGGGTGGATGGCACCAGAGTGGGAGCGGGGGACTTGGGGATGGGGAGCTGAGTGAGGATTCAGGGTATTAAAGCTGCCCCTCTCCCCTCTGCTCCCGCACAGACTCATCTGAACGCTCTAGAATGTCCCCAGGAACGAACTTTCCCGTGGCTGCCACAGGGTTGGAAGCTTTCAGCTCAGCTCTTACGAGGAGCTGGCAGGAGGGTCCTGACCTTCCCTTTGAGAGGAAAGTCCTCTAAAGGGGAAAATTATGCTATGAGCAGGAAGGTAGAACCAAGCCCAGCTCATGTTAGAGCAGCAAATGCAAGTGCGTTCACCAGCATGACCCAGAAAGCGGAACATGCCCACATAGGTCCAGAAATCTGAGGCAGGAGGAACCTAGGGGACTGTTGACCTGAAATGTCTGTCCCAGCAGGCAACCCCCCACCCCCACCACCCTGAGCCAGGGGAAGGGCTCCCCTGCTGCTGCACACTGAAATCCCTTGTGGAGTTTAAATGGGACACATGCAAGACCCAGCCCCCAGAGATTCTGAGTTTAATTGGCCTGGGGCATGGCCTGGGAGTGGAAATGTTTAGAAGCTCCACAGAATAACCTTCTACCAACTGCAGCCAAGGGGAGGGCAAGCAAATTACTTTTTTTTTTTTAAGATTTTATTTCTAAGTAATCTCTGTACCCAAGCTGAGGCTCCAACTCAAACCCCAAGATCAGGAGTTGCAAGCTCCACCAACTTGAGCCAGGCAGGCACCCGAGATTTTTGTTGTTGTTGTTAGAGAAACATAATTTGTGTATCCTATTCTATTTTTTCTCTATTTTCTATATGTTAATATATTATATATTATTTATATATATTAATATATATTTTATAGAAATATTCCATAATTCTATGTTTTCTATATTTGTGTGACCTATTCTAGGTTCCCAAAGAATTTTGAGGTGGTATGATTCCTGTACAAGAGTTCATTTGTTCCATTTAGCACTGCCTAAGGCTGGGAAAGAAACCTGGACAACTCCTTGAGTCAGGAGGGTGGTGTGAGCGAGCAAAGCAGGCCAGGGTAGGCTCCAGGGAGATGCAGACCACCAGAAGCTTGATGGTCTGGGTCTGTTTCATTCACCTCAGCTGTAGACAGTGCTGTCTCTATAGAAAAGGACTCAAGGATCCCAGACCTTCAAGTTTGTAAGAGAAACCTAATTTGTACAAACCTGTTTGTCTTTTCATGTGAAATCTCCTGATTTTTTTAAGTAGGATCTAACTCAAATTTTTAAAATTACTCAGTAAACTAGCAAAAATATGTCTTCTGAGCCTCCTCTGTGTGACCTTTGATCTCAGGAAGCATTTGGCTGAGCCGCATGTGACTAAATGGTCACTAACTCCCAGGGGCTCCTCACAGTCTGTTCTCTAGCCACCTCAGTAGGACCCACAGTCAGGTCCCACTAACTTGGTAGTGTTTTTCCTCAGCCTGGCATGTAGAGGGCTGTCTGTAAATAGTCGTTGGATAGAGAGAGAGGCAGGATAAATGGAGCGAGCCCAGAATTTCCTGTAAGTTGGGGCAGCGAGACAGCTACAAAATCCAGTTAAGTGTCCTGCAAGACAAAAGAACTTCCTCCCAGTGTGCCAGATTCGACCTGCCCCTCACTGGGCCTTTCCTTCAGCCCAGGGTCAGAGATCTGGGGACCAGGGATCTCTTTGGAAGGACTTAGGATCTGGGCTGACCCCGCCTCTCTGCTGTGTAGGACACTCTGTCCCTGGGACAAGGGAGATAGGCCCAGGGTGTGCCAGGTTGGGATCAGCTGGGGAAGGACATTCAGGGCCCCATTTAGCGCCTACTACAACTCTGGAATTCCCGCCTGACCCAGTGCCCTGGGCAATGCCCTGGCCCACACAGCCCACCTGGGGCTAAGTGTTAGGATGAAACAGGTGACTGTGGGATCCTTGGCCCGGCACAGCTGCGAGGCAGACAGGACAGCGCTCTCAGAGGGACGGTGGGTGGGCCGTTGTGGGGTCACGCTCATAAAGAACTGTCAGAGGGATCTTCAGGCGAATCTGGAGGCTCACTCCAGGCCTCTAGTACCTGTCACGTCTCCACGCCACACAGCTGCGAGAGGGTGCCGCTGTAACCACAAGAGTGCAGTTGGTAGAGGATCGCCTTTAACATTCCCATCCTCTGCAAGAATCTTTTCCAAAGACTCCTGTCTGCCTGCCTCCCAGCCCTGCTCCCCAAGGTTATAATAAATCTGCTCCCCCAACATAGCCTTTCCATTTCTCGTCACCAGTGGCCTATCTCCTCCTCTGGCTCTGCTTTTATTTTTCACCTTCTGAATTTTTCAGTTGTCATCAAAGTTATACATGGACATCGTTTTAAAAGCCAAGTAGAACCACAGGGGTCATTAATAAAAAGCAGGACTCCCTACTTCTTTCTTCCCTCCCCCAAGGCCCACTCCCCAGAGGCAACTGCTTCCCTCCTTCTCTTTAACAATTTTGTAGTATTTGCAGAAGTTAGAATGTTTGGAGGAAATACGTTTAATATGGTTTAAAAATTAAAAACTAAGGACAGGGAAATGTCTCTCACCCACCATCTCTTCCTCCAGAGATAAGCTTATACATGAAATGAGTATGTGGTTTCTCCCCATTCTCTTAATACTGATTTCTCTATACCTTGGAGATCTCTAGAACTTCTCCCTCCCTCTGTCCCTCTCCCTAGCTCTCTCCAGCTGCATAGTCCTTCCTCACAGGGCTTGAGATGAATCATGTTTACTTAACCAGTCCCTTAGGTTGTCCAGCTTCTCTTGGTCTTCACAGGGTGCTTGTCCCTGCTGTGAGTGTGTCACGAGCTCCCCTGATGTGAGAGGAATTGCTAGCTCTAGGCTCCGGGTGTGTACACTTAAAATATTGGTAGTTGGCTAGTCAGTTTACACTTCCTCCAGCCGTGTGTGAAAGCCCGTGTCTCCCCACTGTCTAACATAACACATGATCAGACTTTTAGATTTTAAGGTAAACGTTCCTGCCTTATAGACCTTTCTTTTGGTCAGTGCCTTCAGATTTCTAAATGATAGCTTATTACTCTGTCTTTTAGTCCTGTTAGGGAAATTATCTACTCCCTACTTCGAAAGATAAGGATTTAGCTTGGTGACCCTTCCCCCTCCGGTGAGTGTACGTCTCTCCCCACCCTCTAGTTCAAGCACAGTTTTATCACTTATTGTTACCATTAGCATGACTGCATAACTGTTGTTCAGAGCTAAGCATGTAGTTTGCTAATAAGATCACCATTCCTTTTAGTATCATTTGTTTTTCCTGGAGTTAAACATTACTTACTTTTCCATATATGTCATTCATTAATTTTCTAGACACATATCACCTATTTTTGTCAGACCCACACAAATCCCCGCAGGCTGGTCTAAGACCTCTGGGAAATCCTTTGTTTTTCCCCTTGGAGCCTTGCCTTCTCTCCAGAGCAGGGCTGCTTGTCCTGGGCTTCACTTGGCTCCCGTCCTCCACTCTCCCTGCCCATCCTCCTGGAAATTCCCCTCAACATCTCTTCCTGTCAGATGCTCTCTTTTCTGGATCCCATAACTTTCTTTGCAGTAGTTTATTCCTTTGTAATTGGTGGAGCATATTTTCTGGAAGTTTCTAGTGAATGCACTGAAGATAAATTTCTTCAGATCTGTGCCTGAAGTTTTTTTTATTCTATCCAGTATCGACTGGGCTGGGAATAGTCGTCTGGCTGGGACCAACTTTTCCCTCAGCATTTAGAAAGGAGGGCTCTTTTATCTCCTAACTCCCAGTGTCGTACTTGAAAAATCTCAAGCAGTTTCGGTTCCCTCGTCTTTATGTTGACTTGCTTTTGCCCCATCCAGAAACATTTAGATCTTCTAAAGTTTCTCAATAATAATATGTTTTGTTGTCTTACTTACCATAGTGGCCACTCAGCCTCTATAATTTAGGAACTTAAGTCCTTCATATCTGGGAAAGTATCTTTTTACTTAGTTTTATAGCTCATACCTTCTCTGCTCTTTTTTCCTGGGACATCTACTAATTGGGTAGTGGATGTCTTAGTTCAGGCCTCTCATTTTCTTATCCTTTTTCTTGTATTTTCTACCTTTGCCATATTGTTTGATGTTCTACAAAATTTCCTCAACTTAAGCTTCTATTGTGTTGAATTATTGATTTCAATTCATAGTTTTAATTGACAAGAGCAATTTCTTGTTCTGAATATCCCTTTTTCATATCATTTTATTCTTATTTCAAGGGTGTAATAATTCTTTCATCTTTCTGACAGTAGTATAAGGGTTTTTTTCCTGAGGTTTTATTCTTTCTGCTGAATTATAACTCCACCCTCTGAATTATTTTTCTTTTCTATTTGCTTTTGGTCTCCATTTTTTATGTCTGGGTCCTTGGTGTCCCTTGACTGGCTGTTCACCTTCAAATGTTAGGCTCTGAGAAAGCTGGTTGGAAGCTTTGTGTAGGAGGGTGGGTTTATGGGCTTCCTTCAAGGTTTCAGACTGGGATTTGGGCATTTAACTGGGAGACCTCTGCCTGCTCATTAAGACCCAGCACACTAGCTGCCTTTGGTTTCTTTTCCTGGAACATTCTTCTAGATCGGCATGGCCATTTCCTCCATTGATGCCGATTTTAGCTCAGTTGAGGGAGAGCTTCCTGAAATGTGGTATCTAGAAGCAGTGTGCCTGTCTCAATCTCCTTACACTGCCGTGTTTTTCTACTTAGCCCTATATTTTTTGTCCCTCTCTCCCACTGGAATGTAAGCTGCTTGAGGGCAGAGCCTAAAGCAGGGCGCACTCCACAGTAAGCACTGGATAAATATTTATGGAACCCAGACTGGAGGGACAAAGAGCAAGAAGGTGGATCAGGTCTTTCCTGGTAGGCTGGTCAGAGTCCTCAGAGGGATCATCCAGTCTTCTGCCTGGGGATTAAGCCTGGATCACAGTGGCCTGAAAGCCAAGGGAGGGCTAGGAACTGGAAATCTCACCATCCGTGATACTCACTTCTGTATAATTCTATGCTCTCAGCCCCAACATGTTCCCACCCTCTGCTGTGCCTGGTGCCCCCAGAGTAGACCCTCTCTGTTCCAGGATTCCCAAGTGAAATCCCTGTCTCCTGTTGAGATAGGAGAGAGCTTATTCCCAATGTGTTGGAAGAAAGAGAGGAGATATGTGGGGGGTTCATCTGCTCTTTTCACCTGCTTTCAACCAGTCCTCATAGTTCAGCCCTCGTACACCCTGACCTTCAAAGGTGACTGGTGACTGAAGGTTATGAGCCTTTCGAGGGTCGCATGGTGTGAATCTGCTTGGGGTGTGTGTCTGTGTGTGTATTAGAACACATATATTTGATATGAAGCATATATTAGATTTCCTTTTAGTGGAAGGAGCAAAGATTTAACCCATGCGTTCAGTTTGCCCCATTTAACTGCCAGTCTGGCTTTGGCCATCTCCCCAGTGTTCACTAGGTTTGCTCCAGAAAAACTCTGACACTGGCATTCTCTGTATAACATCAGCAGCAGAGTCCCATGATTTTCCAGAACCAAAAAGCTTGGGCACTATTGGTGCAGGATCTACAGGATCCCCAGAGAAGGCAGGACGAAGCTTAGGAGGGAAAGCCAATCTCAGCCGAGCCCCGCTGCCTGCCTTCCTCCGGGACTCCTTGTCACCAGGGCCACTCTACCCAAGCCCTGCAGAGGGGTGGCTGCACCCCTCCCCAGCCAGCAGGTCCCCTGTCCTCTGCTCGCTTCTTCAGAGATGCACTGGTCCCGAGCTGGCGGTGCCACCTGGCAAATCCACGTGCCCATCGAGGGGCTGACTCCACCTAGCCCCCTAACTTCCACATGGGCGGTTTGGTTAATTCCACCCCTGGCACATTCTTTCTCACATAAACACGGACACCGTTTTAATGCCTTTCTTCTCCCTCTTTTTTAATTTATGTCAAGATCTGTTTAAAATGCAGGAAAGAATAAGATGTGTTCTAACATTCACTCACATACTCATCCCCAGAATTGACTGTAGTTAATATTTTCCACGTACACTTTGTCTTTTTTTTTTAATCAAAGAAATAAAACATTCCGGTTAATGTTGAAGCCTCCTTTGTTCTCCATCAGCAAACCCATTCCTCACCCTCTCCTCAGAGACAACCACTGTCATGAGTTCAGCACATCTTCCAGAATATTTAAACACATTTTGTGAGCATGCGTGTTTTCATGAGTAACGTGTGGCTGTGTGTGTGTGGGTGTGGGTGTGTGTCTCCACATTGCACGTGTTGTCCCCTAATTTGCTTTTTTTTTTTAAAGATTTTATTTATTTATTTGACAGGCAGAGATCACAAGTAGGCAGAGAGGCAGGCAGAGAGAGAGGAGGAAACGGCTCCCTGCTGAGCAGAGGGCCCGACGTGGGGCTCGATCCCAGGACTCTGGGATCATGACCTGAGCTGAAGGCAGAGGCTTTAACCCACCGAGCCACCCAGGCGCCCCCTAATTTGCTTTTTTAATACAACCTTATGTGTTTTCCATCTCTCTAAGCTGCGTGTTTGGAGAGAGGGAACACCTGCTGAGCCTCTTCTCCACTTTTGCATACATGTGACTGTAAAGACAGAACTATAGCCAGCGTGCAGTTTACCCCACAGCAAGCACGGTTTGCTCATTGAATCCCCACAACCACTTCAACCCCCTTGCACACAGGGACCTGAGGCTGCAGGGGCTGGTGTGCCAGGGGTCAGCTTGTGATCCGCTCATGTGTGTCACTCCTGCCCGGTGTCATGATGCCAGCATGGAAGTGAGGTGGTGTAAAACCCTGGGACCCAGGCGGGGTGTCCCAGCCTGTCCATCGGAAAGTCCTCCCTGTGCCCTTGGGTGCAAAGAACACCAACAGTCATGAAATCTTGACACTGGGCAGTGCTGGAATGTGGGCAGATGGTTTCTCTTTCTGCCTCAATGTCTCCCCTCAGAAATGGGATTTCAGCAGGCTGCCCAGCTACCTGACAGATTGCTGGGAACCTAGCCTGATAGATCATGACTGGGAAGCACTTTGTAAGCCCCACAGTGGTCTGCAGATGGAAGACGCTGTTAGGAGGGCTCCCAGCCCACTTTTTCACTCCTTAACAGACCACCTACCCTATTCCAGGCACAAGCCCCCGATTTTGTGCGCATGACAGTACTTAATCCTCATTCCTGCAGCAGCCCCTTTAGAGAGATTGTTCGTAAGTAAGCTCTTGTTTTCCTGGCTTGTTTAATTACCGCTATGGCAACAACATCATTTCCTTTTTTTTTAAACTTTATATATATATAAAGTTTATGTGTGTGTGTGTGGGGTGTGTGTGTGTGTGTGTGTGTGTGTGTGTAGTGTTTCAGCCTCATTATGGGTTAAATTGAGTTTTATGAGTGGCAACCCAATCAAAATTTATAACTTTTTTCTCCAGAAAAATTGCTTCCAAGTTTCAACCAACCAGTCACAGGGAAGCTTTGGAACACAAGCAAGGTACTGTTGACACTGTTCTGTACTCAGATCGTGGACGGATAGCTGTTCTCCCCAGAGGGACTGTGAGCCTTAAAGGGCAAGCACTGTGTCCTACACGGATTCCCCATAACACCGGCGTGCCAGGCCCAGGAGTATATTGAATAAATGCTTGCTTAATTCCTCCAAAGCCCAGCTGCCTTGTCTGCCTCCAAGAAATGGGTGCTGATGGGAGTGTCTTGGGCGCCCCTGGGAACCCCTACTGTAGTCAGTAAATCACATACTAGCAAACTTGCCGCACAGATGAGGCCCGGGAAGCAGTGTGTCTTATCCAGACTCATTTGGCTTAATGGTACTTGTAATAACAATACCATCAATGAACAACTTAGCACCTTGTTCTAGATGTTTTATATTTGTTCACGTATCTAATTGTCGCCAAAAAAAAGAGTTAGATATTTTTATTATCTTCATTTTACAGATGAGGAGACTGAAGCCCAGAGAGGTTAAACAGCTTGCCTAAGGTCACAGAGCTGGGAAAGGGGCAAAATGGAGATTCTAACCCAGAGCCTGTGGTATCAACCAATGTGCCAAACACATTCGTGATCTATATTAAAGCCTTGAGCAGTAGGCAAGATAGGTGCTTTTTAAAAATGCTTACATATACATTCTACCAAATGCAGACAGCACAGAAAGGTACAAAAGTCCAGTAGACAGCTCTGGAAATTCTTTCATCCCAAGCTAAAGTCTTGATCAATATCTTGGCAAACATGCCTATAGATAACCCTCTCTGAACACATCTGTGTACAGATACATATTTACAATCTCCCACACATGGGACCTCCCTCAAGCTGCTCTTTGGTGACCAGCATTGGACGGAAGAGACTGGAGCTCAGGAGAGGTGAGCCCAGCCTCCAGGGCCAGCCTTGGGACTTCAGTCCAGGGTGGGCCTTTCTCTTTTGTCCCAAGTGCTCAAAGCAGAGGCCACACGCATTGTTGACACCCGTTGCTCCTGTTCCTTCCTCGCATCACCCAGTCTTGGCCGTGAGCCAGGTTGGTGTGACCCTTGAGGCTCCTTTGTCTTCCTGGGCTTGTTACCTACTAAGGAAGGGACTCAGGGTACTTGGCAAGGAGGGATGCAGTTCTCAGGAAAACGCAATAAAAATGTCATTGGAGCCTCACGGAGACCAAACAGTGGCAGTGGTTTCCTGGCGCCCTGAGAGCTTCGAGTCACACAGTGATTGCGTCTGTGGCCCCAACGTGGACTTGAGTGCCACCTCATCATTTCCCCGTTGAGCAGCACTTTAAAGTTGTTTGGAAGAAGTTGAGGGCAAATGGGATCTGATATTTGGGGAGGGAGAGATGCCCATTACCTCATCCTAACCAATGTCCCTTCCTACTGATACTTTGTTTTAGGGTTGGTATCCGGTTTTGCTGAAAATGAAATCATCTTTCAACTCTCAGGCTGTGTTAGTGAAAATGAACTCTAATGTGATTAGATATTAATGCCGTGTAATGGAGGATTGGTATTAAATTGAGGCCTTCTGATCCTATTACTCCACAAACGCTCCCTCCTGCTCAGGCTGCTGCCCTGCCAGCCCCCTTCCCCGGGCCCAGGCGAGGGGCTGAGGTGCTCGATCCCCGAGCCCGCAGCGGGAGCCTGGCTCTGCCCAAGGCCACTCCCGGCCAGACCTCTCTTCCTTCATTGCCTTGGGTTTCCCACCGTGGTGTAGGGGGAGCAGGGGCTGGACCTCAGGAGGCGTAATTTGGATCTGCCTGCGCTCTCAGAGCCAGGAGCATGTTGTTGAGGATCATGAGCTTACAAGTGCCAAGTTCTACCTCCACATCCAGAAGCAGTTGAAGATTTTCTGGACAGGCATGCATCTAGAAATCTTAAGAACACAGTCTTTACCTCTTCCGCGCCCAGCCCCTCTGCACCCCAGTCCTTTTTGTGAAGCTGACTTGACCATGATAGTTGTCGGGAGCTGCTGTCACTTGTCCTGGCTATGCCTCCCTTTCCTAGAGGGCTGGTCCGAGATGCAGGCGGTGGCCCAGCCCTGGTGTGTGCCGTCACTTCCCGTAGGAGTGGGGATGGGTGTCTGCTGCCCCACGCAGCGTGGACCCCTCACTTCCTTTGACCTGCCAGAGGAAGGATGCCCGTCTGTCAGCCACACAGCTTGGCTCAGAAGTGACAGGCCTATGGGAGCAAAGGCCCAGGGCTGAGGCACCACAGGGCAGCCCTTGTAGGCCTGGCCCCACCCACAGGCTGCAACCCACCCTGCTATATGCCCCAAGGAGCTGTGTGGTCCTGGGAGCAAGACAATCCCCCACCGAGAAAATGGGCCAAGAGTGCAGGCTCTGGGGCTGGTCAGAAGGCATCACCTTCATGTATGAATAATAGCATTTTTACAAAGAGAGTGATTTTTCTTGTGCTGTTTCCAGAAAACTGCTTTCAGAGGCACAGACTTTGCACACAGGACAGTAATGACTTTTTAATGACCTTAAGGGGCCTGGGTGTCCAGGCAGCAGTGAATCAATCTCAGTGGGAGGCTCATAGTGAGAGAGAAGATGGAACACCTGAAACCAAAGGGGGAAAAAACAAACCACAAATACATATATTTTCTTTGGTAGCGGTACTTGGTAATTAGACAATTACAGGAAACAGCTTCCCAGCAGCTGGCATTTCCACTGTGTGAGCGGAGGAGGGATGGCAACAACTGTGAACTCCTCACATTTATTACAGAAAATATTATTGGAGTTTACAGTCGTGGGTGCCGTGCTCTCCTCCAGTGCATTCTGATGAGCTGTGAGCATTAAACCAAGAGCAGAGCTCCTCCTCTCCGAGGCTCTTTAAGGCCTGCTTACCGGGCTTTAAATGAGCTGGTTTTTGAGCCCACCCAGTCTGGGTGGGGGTGAGGGGTGGGGGAGGGTACATTTGGAAGCAGCAAAGGGGAGGTGAGGGAGGCCTGTGGAGAAACAGCCTCTTCTTCCCCAGGTGCCATCATCTGCATGGGGCAGTGTTCAGACAGAAAAGCCTTGGGTTTCACACAGCACTGAGTACCCCTACTTCTCCCTCCCCTTTCCTGCCCTGCCCCGTCCACTTCCTGCCCTGATTCAAAACTCCTCCCAGAACCCCCCACACCTCTTAGAGGCGCGTGCTCTCAGCCAACGGCCCCTGATGTGGGCCCATTTCACAGATGAGGGAATGTATTGGATGAACCCCACCGACTTTGATCACTTTTCTCTTTGGCCACATTCATGTCTTAGTGTGGACTTGGACTGTACTCTGTGCCTGTTGATGGCAAGCTTTGTGGGAATCCCAGTTGCCTTCACAGAAGGTAGGAATGCTCTGAGTGGGGATGCTAGGTACTGACTGCCTCTCTCAGACACACATGAGGTGGCACCCCGTTCCATTCCCCCAACTGTCCTACGTTGCAGGCCTCCTGAGGATGGAGGGCAGGAGCCCTCAGCATCTAACCCCCCCCACTGGCAGTGTTGGCCGGGTTAACGGTACTGTCTAACCAGGCACACGGTTGTGCTTCCTCTCACAGGTCCTGGCAGTCTGTAACTTTTGAGAGACAGCCCGCCTCCTTCATCCGAATCGTGGGAACACACAACACAGCAAATGAGGTAAGGGTCTCCGTTCATGAGCGACGCTGTGCTGTTTCCTGACGTACAGGTAAATGCTACATCCCTAGCTACGTAGAACTGTTTGTTCTCCCCGCTAATGGGCTGTTGTTCAAGAGCCTGGTACAAAAGAAAGTCCTGCTCTTGCACAGTGGGGATATCATTATCATTTCTAGATGTCTCTTCACTAGGAAATGAAAGCCAACTCCTGTGGCTTTGCTTACTCCCACCAGCCTCCTTGTGGAATCGGCCACCACAGAGACCTTGAGAGGTCACACGCCCTGTCCTCAGAGTTGTCTGTTTTCCCAGACGACAGCTATTCCAGAGGTCCCTTGGCCCTCTGAACATGGTGTTTAAGGAACCTCAGCCCCACAGGGGCCACCATGGCAGACAGTTGCTGGCTTTCTGTCTGTTCTGTCCTATGCCAGGCTGCACAGAAACGGGCCTGTTCCTCCCCTGGCACCCAGGCTCAGATTGTCCCAGGGGACCATGCCGTTTGTAGGTGTTCCTTCACTTTGGGATTTCATGAGGGAAGAGTGGCTGGTTGTTTTCTCCTGTTTTGAGCACCCACAGTCGGGGTAGCAGTCAAGTTAAAGGCCTGAGCCTCAAACATTGCCATGCTGTTTTCTCTGGAATGTAAATGCCCCAGAGAAGTGCACTGGGTTCCTCTGGATCAGAAAACAGAGGACAGGGGCTGCCTGGGTGGTTCAGTTGAAGCATCTGACTCTTGATTTCAGCTCTGGTCATGATCTCAGGGTTGTGGGATTGAGCCCCATGTGAGGCTGCACACTGGGCGTAGAGCCTGCTTGAGATTCTCTCTCTCCCTCTCCCTCAGCCCCTCTCCCTGCTTACACTCACACGTGCTCTCTCTCTAATAAATAAATAAATAAATAAAGTCTTTTTAAAATATAAAAAATAAATGAAGGAAAAAAAAGAAAGGAGAAGACAGTGCCCTTGGTGAATAGAGAAACCAGGACACCTGAGTGTGATGGAGGCCTCTATGACCAATTATACCAGGACAGCCAGTGTAAACCAGGACTGAGCCAGACGCACCTGGACTGCCCTCCCCTCTACAGCGTGGCTCCCGGTGTGCTCACGGAGGCACCTGGGCATTCATGCACACCATTTAAGGTGAGACCAGTGTTAGTCAACACAGTAAGGTCAATGCTTACCTTTTCTGTGCTTTGAGTGGGTGTTGAATGAGCACTGGACGCTGGACGGTGGTGTCTAGTGTATGTCCACGGTGTTGACTTCATCTGCTTATCACGCCTTTGCTTTTTATGCTCGTGTGTGTTTAGTGTGAACCTCTGAAGGACTGCTGGTTAAAGACAGGAATCATAAGGAACCGTAAGCCTGAAATGGGAAATGAAAGGCAACAAAATGGTAACCGCTCTGCAGCTTCCCCTTAAGCTACTCTTTCTCAGATCTGTCCGGGGCTGGCTTCCTGGGCGTGGGACCAGAGCGGTTGCATGGGGCTCCACACCCAGAAGAGGGCTCTGTGCTTGGGGTTGAATGCTCACCAGTACCATCTCGAGTGCTTCACAATTTGACCTATCACTTTGTTTTGTAAGGGCAGCTGCATGGGACGATGGAGCATTCACCTGGGGCTGGGAGCCTCTGCTCACACACAGGCCCCTCTGGCCTTCCCAGGACAGGTTCTCAGCCACCCACCCTCCACTCTCCGTGGGGGCCGAGCACGTTTGCAGGGAGGGTCCACGTCTGGTGTGAATCTCACCTGCATCATAGGATAGGGCCCCGGACGCCTGTGAGGGTCTGCCCTGGCCTCAGGAGTTCCCCTGGCCGAGGGATTGCAACAGGAAGTAACAAAGGAAAAGCCTCTGTCAGGTCAGGAGAGAAACTGTGGGAGGAAAGAAAAAGCTTTTTTCCTGCTTTTTGAATAAGAGGCTCTACATTCTCACTTTGTGCTGAGCCCTGCATATCACATAGCTGGCCCGGTTGTGTTTGTCAAATCAGAATTCTCCAGAGCACGTCAAGGTGTTTCTGGTACTTAAGAACGCATTTTAAGAAGTGAAAATATTGTGATAATTTGTATTCATTTTGCCTTTTTATTTGTTTAGAACAAAAATGATACATGCTACAATGTGTTTCTTGTAGAGAAGAGCTGATAAACAGAAGCCTGAAACTTTCTCTCTTACCTCTTCATTTCACAAATCTGAAAATTAAAAGAGTAAACAAATTGAGATTTTTCTTAAAGCACAAAATTAAAGAACTCTGTACATCAGGTCATAAAAAGCACCCTTTTCTTTGATGAGGCAATAAAAGTATATTTGGATCTGTATTTTAATATATATTTGAGCCCCAAACCAAATATCATCATATTTTTAAATATTTTTTTCTTTTTAAAAAGGTTTAATTCCCATATAGTTAACATAAAGTTTTATATTAGTTTTAGGGGTATAAAATAGTGATTCAACAATTCCATACGTTACTCAGCGTATTTTTAAAATTTTGCCTAGAAATCCCAATTTTTCTTACCACTTAAACTTATATTAAGTTAACATGCTTATTATGTACCAATCGGAAAACAATTTATCCTTCCATAATACTAAATCAACGTAAAATTGAATATTTTTCATTTGCAGTCACTTATTTCTTATGTAATACATCCAAAAAAACCAAGCAGTTCTGTCTTTAATTCCTCTGTGGGATTCTGCAGTTAGGTATTCCAGCAGAAGGAATTCTAGGTCAGAGAAGACCAAGGAGTGAGTGGGGTGAGTCTGATGAGTGTCTCCCAGAGTTTAGCCCCAACCGTATCCCCTCAGTGACCGTATAAAGAGCAGTTTTCCATTACAGAACCCTGAAGTTAGAGTACAGGATCGTCTCTCCCCAGATGAGTTTCCTGAACTGTCTGTGTGGGGAGCTCCAACCCCACTGACCAGCCCGTTTGAATGGGTTGACTAGTAGGCTGCTAATTAATCGGTGATCTGTTGCATTTGGCTCATGATCCTCAGTGTGGTATTGCCAACTGGGGAACCTCTTAAGTCATAAAATAAACGGTATCAAAAGGCAGGACCCACATACTGTCTTTCTCAGAGCACATAAGAAGGCACAAAAGTGCAGCAGACTCTCAAAGACAGCATTCTCTTCTCCGGTGTGCCACTTTCTGGGGCATTGTTTCGGACACAGTATCACCCGTCTTAGAGAACAGTGGGAATGTGTGTACGTCAGTGTGGTGACGTTCAGAGGTGAGAGAGAGCAGGCTGCACTAGGGGAAGAGGGGTGACTGAGGTTGGTCCAGCAAGACTCCTGGGGAAGGCATCCCCAGGGGAGAGCTCAGATGGCCCAGACAGTCAGGGAAAGGAGGCTGGGGGCACAGGCAGGAAATGAAAATGGCCGGGGGTCCGGACAAGCCCCATCCCTAGTCCCACAGAAGCCAGAACCCCGCCGTCAATCAGAATATTAGAGTTAGGGTGCTGCTTTCTCACAGGTGAGGGTGGTAGAGGGAGAGGCGGGGTTTCCTCAGCCTGTCACTGCTTGTTTGCCAAGTGATGTCCATGGCCTCCCTTTAGTCAGAGCCAGGACCTTTAGAGACTGAGTGTTACCAGAGGCTTTCAGAAATGTCAAGAAGGGCAGCTGGGACTGGTTTTTAGCATGTGTGGATAGTGGAAAGAGAAATGTGGGTGAATACCTTTGCCCCACCCCCCCCCCCAGAAGATTGTTTTCTGCAGCTGCTGCCCCTTCCAGAGAGGAAGTCAGGCAGGGGATGGCAGGGGGAGCGTCGCTCAGAGGTGCCTGTGACGTGAGGAGCATTCCAGGGGGTGGTGGTTGGGCCGTTTGGGCAGAGCATGGAAAGTGCCAGCGTAGTGTGTCCCTGGGAGGGGGCCTTCCGGCTGCTGTGCGGCTATGGGGCTGGAAACCGCCCCCACATCCACATCCCTCCTGCTGCTGGACTAGCAGAACCCCAACTCCCCCCAAGCTAAACCAGCCCGGGATTCCTTGCCCAGTGTAGACGTGTGTGTCCTGCCCCTGCGGCCAGGCCTTCCTGCGTGCGAGGCCCACCTGCGGTCAGCCACGTGCTGGTCTCCAGGCCTCCCTGCCGTGGGGCTCTCGGGTGACAGCAGCGTCAGCCACTGTGGAGTTTCAGATTTCTTGATCACCTGTTTGGGCACGCTTCTGATTTCCTGCAGCATTTCATCCCTGTCCTCTGGGAAGTGTCTGTCTGCTGCTGGCATCTGTCTCTCATCTTCCTTTGTGAGCGCCGCAGCGAGGAATTCATTTAATTTTTTAGCTACATTTACGACTCCTGTCAATAAATTTCCCTAATGCTTACCTCACAGCCTCCTCCACTTCCTTCAGTGACCTCCTGCCCTTGTGTACTTGGCATCACCCTTGCCATTTATCTCCGCTCCCGAGAACATTTTCCTTTCGTTCCCCACAGCGTGTGCTTTGTCATCCTCCGCTCTGCAGTCTCCCCTGTGCCAGGCGTGCTTCTCACGCGGCTCGGGCTCCTCTCCTTTACCCTCGGACGCCTCTCTTGCATGTCTTCTGTGCACTCGCAGGGTCTCCTTTGTCTCCCTGTCACGCTTAGCACTAGATGGCAGACACGTGTCTTTCAGCACAGCCGCCCTCTCGTCCTGCTCCCCTTTGTCGCTTCCAATTGTCCGACTGTCCCCGGGGCCGGCAGCCAGCAAGGCCCTCCTCGGCTGCTTCCTTGGGCACATTACGCTGGTTCCGGTGCCAGGCTAGCGATGGCGTGCTCATGCCAGGCTGGCGATGGCGTGCTCATGCCAGTGCGGTAGCCCATCGGCCTCAACTGCTCATCAGCTCTGAGTGCCCCGGAGGCAGACGGTGCTCCTCTCTCCAAGCCTCTCTTGTCTGACAAAGGGTAGAACCAGGGCCCATGGACAGTGCCTCACACGTCTTGACCAACCCGAAGCTGCCGTGCCAGCTGGGATGCGCACCCCGAACAGGCCCCTTTGTTTCCATTTCAGTAATGATAATAGCAGAGCCTCACACCGCCATCCCCGGAGATCAGATGGGTCCAAACAGGATCCGTCCAGGGACCTCTGAAAAGCAGTCCGTGCATTAAAGGAACAGAAGTTACACCTGTTTTGTTGTTGTTGTTGTTTTTTAATGGCTTTCCTGGATGCCTGGGTTTGAGAGCAAGTTCTGGAATGAATTTTCAGTAGGCAGAGCTCAGGGACACATACAGCCCCTGGAGGGAACAAAAGGACTATGGGAAAACGAGCTATCTACAATCTAGAAAGACTGGGGTCCCGTTCGCAAGAGCCGGGGACTGCGGAACGTGAGAGCCTCTGCCAAGTCAGTAAGCAAAGCTGTAGAGGGAATGGCCAGGCTGTCTGGGCTGCTCTCAGGGTTCCTTTCTACTTACTGGGTGTGTGTAGCCAAGGACAGAAGCTGTATCGTATTAACTGTGTGTCCACACACCTTGTGTGGGCCCCGTGTGCATATGCATGGAGAGCCTGTCAGGGAGGGAGTGAAGGAACCGTTCAGTCTGTCTATCCCTCGCTCGTGCATCCTCAGCCACCAAAGGCAAGGACTTAGTGCTCCCGCTTTTCCCCGTCAAGAGCCTGTGTCACTCCAGAGGTAGACGTCCTGCAGCCACCCTGAAGAGCTGCTAAAAGCAGACACTTTCGCAAGTGGAAGGACACATATGCCACATGCCTCCGCAGGTTCCAGTTGAAGACCCTCATTGTGACGACTGTTCTTACTGCAAATTATAGTGGCAGCTCGTATTTACCGAGCAGTTACTGTGCTCAGTACTGAGGCTAATTACACTGTCCACTCGGCAGATGTGAAGGAGAATCTACTTTCATCCACTTTTTAAGGATGATGGACAGCCCTTCGCCTCTAGCACCACGGCAGTATAAACTGCAGTTGTCGCTGAAGAGAGGAGTTTGGTAAGATCTAAGGTCAGACATGTGCGTGCCTACCCTAAGACGAAGCATCTGACACCTTTGGGTATTCTCTAAAGAAGCTCTCACACGTGCTCTGGGGTACAAGAGTGAAGATGCTCCCAGCAGCACTGTTCCTACAAGACCCAAGCAGGACACTCCCAGTCATCTGTCCGGAGAGAACGGATAAGCCAGGCATTGCCGAGCCGTCATCCACGCTGTCATCCAATCAGCATGTCGAAGCAAAGAAGCCAGGCACAGAAGAATGCAGAGATTATATTATATATATATAGGATTATATTCATATAACGTCAAAAACAGGCGAAAGTAAGCTGTCATACACAAGGATGTGGACACGGGTGGTGAAACTTTTCTTTAAAAAAAAAAAAAAGCGAAGGAATAATTATTATTAAAGCCAGAACTGTGGTTTCCTCGGGGTGGGGAGGCTCGGGTCAGGAAGGGCCGTCCTCGTGGAGGGAGCGAGGGACACCGGCAGTGTTCCTGGGTTGTTGCCTCTGGTGGAGTCTACCTGGCGTTCACCCTGTGATTATTCAGCAAGCTGCGCATTTACATTTCTTGCATTCTTTAGGGCATGGTTTCCCCAGTAAAAATGTCCTAAGCAAAAAGGAAAATTTGATGAGGAAGCTAGAGCTGAGTGATGTTAAGTATTTTGCCCAAGGTCACCCTGCTGGCGAGTGCCAGTCAGGATTTGAATCCCGGCAGTCGGACTCTGAAAATATCCAGACTGCACTGTCTCCCAAAAGGACACACTAAGTAATAGTAAAGCCCCAGAAATGAGCCCAGCTCTGCTCAGCACAGTCAGACATAGTAAGCACATGGCTCCTGTGGGCACACTTCAGGCACCAGCCCACGCCAGATCTGGGAGAAAAACGAAGGCAGGGCCCGGCTTAGGGCCAGTGGTCGTCAGCCAGGTGAAGAGCAAGCCATCCAAACTAGAGCCCAACAGCCCAGTGGATGCAGACCAATGCAGGGGCCGGGCCTTAGGAGAAGGCTTCCTCATCTATAAAATGGATCACAGGAGCCTGACCCTTGGGACTGGAGAGACATGGACGAGATGGGGGGCGGCGGCAGGCTCCTCCGCACCCGTGCAGGGGACGTGCGGTGCGTGGGCTGGCCACCGGAGGGTCTGCACAAGCCTGCAGCAGCAGGACAGAGAGTCTGCAAGTGGCTGCTTGAGCTGCCCTCCAGGACCACTCAGCGCAGAACCCAGAGTGAGGCAGAATTTATTTACAGGCATCTGTCAGGCCAGTGAGTGGCTGTGGGTCCCAGTGCCATCCTCGTTCCCATAGCAACATGTGGCTCAAGTGAAGGAAAAAAACACAAAAACAAGGAAAAGGACTCTTTTTGTTGTTGTTTTAAACAAAAAAAGAACTCCTTCCTGGCCTGGTGGTAAGTATTTTCCAGACACCCCCACCAGGTCTGATCGCACCCTCCCTGGCTGCCCCGGGGTCTTCCCCTTGCAGCATCCTCTAGAGGCTGTGCTCTAAGCCCCCAAAGGCAGGGGGCCCCCAACGCAGCCATAGGCTGGCTCTCCAGGCCCGAATTCGTGCGCAGTCAGCACCAGGCCTGAAGGAAACATCCAGAGGCAGAGAGTCCAAGAGATGACAGCAAATGGGCCGGTGAGCTCTCCCTCAGAGAGCTCCTGACCTCAAGCTGCCACTTCTGCCAGGGAGGGGGACCCTGGCCCTCCAGGGGATGTCACATAGCAGTGATGGGGAGGGGAGGTTCCGAAATCAAACGTGCTCAGAGGAGAAATTAACCAGTGCAAACCAGGCTTCCGACGACACCCCGATGCCCTGTGGGGTGTATGCAAGGCAGAGGGCAGGATTGGGTGTGGGCCAGAGACAAGACAAGCACAGGAACAGTAGGGCGTTGGCACGGACAGGTCAGCCTGGCTGGCACCTATGAGTTTGCGGAGCCTTTGCCCAGGTCCCTCACTACATGGCACTTCTTGAGGATGGAGATGGTGTCCTGGTATCTTCGTGTCCCTGCACCCAGCCCTGTCCCCCACAACGTAGCCCTTCCATAAATCAGACCAAGGGCCAGAGCTTTAGTGCAGGGTTCTGAGGGAAATAAGTTCTCAGGAACCCCCTATGACAACCTGCATCTGAGGAATGCGGGAGAGTGGAAGATTGCACCAGGCTGTAGTCCCCATGACGCTGGAGAACGGCCGGCCCATAGCTGTGGGCAAGTCTGGGGCATGGGCAGCTGGGGCTCCATGTGCTGGCCTTCCAACCTGAGGGGGCACAAGCAGGCTCCTTGATGCCCCATCCAGCAGGAAGGGGTCCTTGGCAAGGCCACACCTACCAGGTTATGCCTGGGAACTGGAACATTTTCCCTTTTTTGTTTCTGAGTCTCCCCACCCCCAAAAATAAAAAAGTTACCTCTAACACGGCAGGGCCAGAATAATGATGATGAGAGAGTCAATTGTTCTCCCTGGAACTCTGGAGTGTGCACACAGAAAAATATGGTAACCAGGGATTTCAGGGCTACCTGGAACGATAATGTATTAGAAAGGCTCTTTTTCTAGAACCTTCCAAGCCATAAATTTCCAGGGATCTTTGGGAGCCCTGGCCTATGCGAATATGGGAAAGTAGAATTGGAAAGTTTAAGAACTTGCCATACCTAAGCAATGTCACCAGGAATCATATTCCTGTACCTTTTAGGATTAGATAGTTGTGCAAAACAGTTTGGGCATCGTATCACCCCTAAGCAATACTGAAAAGGTATTGTTCACAATCTGGAAATGTCTCCCATTAACAAAAGTTTTCTTAAGTGAAAACCGGGTTTTGGGCTGTTCAGATGAACATAGAGCTTTTGCTTATAAAAAGGGGTGTTTTGTTGGAGAAACTTGGACTTCAGTTTCAGAGGAACAAAAAGTGAAACGTCCCTGCAAGAGAGACGTCTATGCAGTGCTCCCGCGGTGGGTGTAAGAAAGATGTTCATTGTCACCGGCATCGGGATCTGTGAGCACTTGCTGACTGTGGCGTGGGTGCAGGTGCCGCCGCCACAGACACCAGGAAGCGGGCGGGCTCCGGAGTGGTATCGCCCAGAAGCCTCGTCTTTGAGCCTGAATTACTGGCCGATATCCCTGAGAGGTGGTTATCTATTTTACCAAGATATGTCACCTTGGAAATCTAAGTCGAAAGCTTGGGTCAGGAATCCTATTTGTATCGGCTGGCATGAAAGCAGTCGGGGAAAATTACTCAGGAGAAACCAGAAAAGCAAGGTAGAGCCATGGATCAACATTTATTAAATTTTCCCCATTTTTGCTACAGTTCACGGTGGACTCGGCACAGCCTGGGAAAACGAGCCGGGGCTTCTGTGCGTCTGAGGGCCTCGAAGCTCTGTGGCGCACACCGTGCCTGGGGAGGCCCAGTAATGAAAGAAGGCATGGCCTGTAGCCGGCTGAGCCGCTAGCCCGAGCCCCGAGCCGAGGCCTGCGCGTCTGTGTGCATCCTTTCCAGGTGGCTCCCGGAGACAAGAATGCCCCAGACTCTCTCAAACGTGTCGAGAATTATGGCTCCCGGAGAGGAAAGGCAAAGTGATAATAAACAGCAGCTACAAAAAAGGACACCCGGATAGTGACTCAGGCTGGGTCGGACTCAGACACACGACTACCTTCCAAATTAGCCAGCTCCTCTCGGGGGATAGATCCAGCGGCCGTTGAAGCTGGTTCAGCGAAGGTGCCCCTTTGTGAGCAGCGGCAATCAAACAGGCTAATGGGATACATGATTGCCGAAAAGGGGCCGGGAAAATGATGTGGTGGCCGCGGTAATGGTTTTGCATAAATCAGTAGTGCGACTCTGCCCTGTATGCCTCGTTCACTTTTGGTCACATCCTTTCCCAGGGGTCTTGCAATCTTGGGAAGGTTCTTGGGAAAGCAATGGAATGACAGGAGCTTCTGAGCAAAGAGAAACCCAGGACCTGGCTGTTCCCCCTAGAGGGAGGCAGAGGAGCTAGAGGGCGCGGCCTGCAGGGGGTCCACTCCGGAGGGCAGCCCGGACCCCCAGTCTCCCCCAGTCTTCCCTGGTCTCCCCAGTCTCCCCTGGTGTCCCTGTGAACAGAGCAGAGGCCCTGCAGCCTCTCTTGCCTTGGGCACTTCAGCAGAGGGTGCGAGGCCGCACCAGAGAAGAAGCCAGTTTCCCCACAACAGGCTCACTCTCCACCCCTGCTCCCAAGAAGAGTCGGGCCCCTCTCTGGGTGCCCAGGTTCCCAGGCCTGTGCGAGGTGGTGGTGGTGAGGCATCCAGGCCCGGGGCCTGGCTGGCCGTTGGCCTTGTGCTGTGTTGGGTTCAGGGCCAGCACACTGTCCTCCAGAAAGGGGAGCAGGCTTAGGAGCTGCTCGGCCCTTGAAGTTGAATCCCACCGCTCACTCCCGGGACCTTGGGCACACTGCCCTTGCCTCCTCTGCAGAGAAGTAAACTCATACCAGCAGGGGCGCCCGTGCGCCCCATCTCCCCTGCTCAGTGCCTGGTCACTGTTTCTGCTCTGTGGGGCGCTTGAAGTTTAAAAAACAAAAACCAGGGAAAGGATCTGAAGGCAGGGACAGGCCCTCAGAGGCTGCCCCCTTCTGTAGCATGGCTGGCTGCCATCTGTCCTTCCAGAGAATCTTTCCAGTCACTTCTGACCCTTTTCTCTCCTGTGTCCGTCTCACCATGTTTCTTCTCAAGTTGGGTTATTCTCCCTTTAAAAATGACTCTTTCCTGTTTATCCCAAATCTCTGAAGTCTACCTCAGGGGGTTTTAGGATTCAGGGTTTCTTGTCCCTATCTTCTTCTTTTAGACACTTTCCCCCCTTTTAAGCAGTTTTTATTGTTTGTATTCCTTTTGTAATAGTTTTAATTGAGTCGTTTTTAAAGAGCTGCCTCTGTCTGGAGCCTCTAGCCCCCTGCCCAGGTCTTGCCAGCCCCTCAGAGTGCTGCCCCGAGCCATGCCCCCCACTCATACCCTCCTGCTCTCTCCCTCATCACCCTCAGCTGGAGAGCTCCAAGGGCCTCCCCCTCTCCTGCTGCGTCTAGGGCTCCCTCCTCTGGCCTTTCCTGCTTGGCTGCCTCAAGCTTCCCTACTCAGCTCAGGCATCTCCTCCCCCAGGAAGCATTCATTCCCAACCTCCCCCCCCCCACTACACACCCCCAGCTGGCTGGGCACTCCTCTGTGCCCTCAGGGCTCCTTATAGGCCCAGAGCCCCTTGCTCATCCACAATGTCTCTGCTGTCCCTACTGGATGGTGCCCCTCTGAGGAACCAGGAGCCATGTGGTGGGCATGCAGGAGGTGCCTCGTACATGTTGTGGAGTGAATGCATGAATGTGCTCAGACCTCCTAACCTCCACACCCCAGTCACCCGCTTCCTTCAGCCACTCCTACCATACATGTAGGACCCGCTTTGCCCTCTGTGCCTGGTACCCAGAGGCACCCCTCTTATCCCGACTTCCGCCTGCCCTCTGCCTGCTCATTCTAACTCCCACTGCACATTTGACCTCTTCGTTGACTCCAGCCCTGACCCGTCTTCCCATTTGTAACACACCCTTTTTCTCTTAGAACCGTCAGCACACAGTTTGTGACTTACTAAAATTAACTGTTTCGGGCATGTTGCCTTTGAATCTGGCAGAGCCTGCTTGGCTCTTGGAGATGCTTAGGGAACCCACACTGAAGTTCATTGGTCCTTCAGGGGCACCCTTGGGTCCCAGAGTGAAGCTTAGCATGGAGGTGACCCTGTCCTTCCAGTCTGGTCCCATGCACACCCATCCCGGGGCTGCAGGGGGACGTGGCCAGGCAGCCGGCAGCTGGACGTCCATGGCCTCCTGTCTGCCCTAACTTGGTTGGAAGGGCCGGCCACTGGTGGCAGGGGAGCAGTGGCTAGGGTCTCTGGAGAAGGAATAGCCATGGCAGAACATGAAAATGGCCCGTGGAAATTGCTGTCACTGTTACTAGGCATGTGGGGGATAATAGCCATTTGCACTATTACTTTAGAAAACCGGTTGGTTAAATGGGCTAAAGATGGTTGTGCAGTTCACATCACCCAAGTTAGAGAAGAGAGATGTGCAGGCTGGAAGTAGAAATGGCAGCAGCAGGAGGGCAGCAGGAGGCAGACCAGCGAGCATTTCTTAGGTGCCCGTGGGCTCTCCCAGGACCATGTGGAGAAGAGCCCCTGTCCCTCAGGCCAGGGACGCTGATGGGACCCTTTCTAAGATGAGAGGCATACTCTGAGTGGCCAGACAATAGTGTGTGGCCCCACAGAGAGGCTAAGTTCATTTTTCAATCTAGAATTGAAACACGGATGTGTTTATTCCTGTGCAAGGCCTGTGTGGGAGAAAGGACAACCATGCCTTGGTCCTTGAGCCCCAGGGTTGCCGAGATGGAAGGACAGAGGCAGGAGCGGGCCAGGCTCTGGGGCGGAAGGCCTGAAGCCTCACAGGGCCTGTGAGGCAAGATCTTGCCCGGAAATTCAGGGCACTGAAAAGCTCGCAGGCACACAGGGAGGGAAAACCCCTTCCATGCGGAGGAAGGTCATCAGTCAGTGCATGGATCAGCATCAGGCGTGAGGAATAGCCTCTGGAGAGCTTTGGGCCAAGAGCGCGGGCTACAGGTTAGAGGGCGTGACGGTGCAGGGTAAGGACTCAGGGTCAGAAAGGGGGAAGATGCAGGAAGTGTAGCGTGCACACATTTCCCTTCCAGAAGGTGAGACGTGGGCTCTGGGGACAGAGTGTGCCCGGACTGGACTGAGAGAGAACAGGATGTCAGTTGGCTTATGTAGGAGAAGCTCCAGGGAGAGGCTTGAGAGAACGTGTGGGTGGGATGCCAGGCAGTGGAGGTGTGTTCTGGAGGGGGGGCCCAGTGTGCCCCGCCCACACTTAGAGGAGTGCTCCTAAGGCAAAAGAGATCATCACTAACCTGCCAAAGGATGCTCTTGTCACTTGAAAAGCTCAAAGAATGTTAAACTTGGAGAAGAAGAGGTTAATAGCTGCCACTCAGAAGATGGTCAGGTTTGCCCTTCGTGGCACAGGTCACAGCTGATGGTCTGGACAGTTCAGAATCACAAAAGGCCCTCTCATCGGGCTCTTGCCAGGTGAGCACTTGCAGACGGGCCCAAACGGGAGATGTGCTCCAACAGAGAGGAGGGGAAGAAAGGAAAAGGAAGGAGGACGGGGGTGACTTGGCACCTTGAGGACCCCAGGAAGCACTGTGGCGAGGACAGGGCTGGCCTAAGCTTCAAGGAGAGAAATCCGCTCCCTCTAAAAGAACCCGGCTCTGCCAAAATGCACAGGACAGACCTGAGGACCCATGGCCTCCGTTAGTCTTCATATTAGAGTTTGAGATGTGCCATTTGAAACAGCGGTAGAAAAATGAAGTAGGAATGGGGGGAAATAGTGATGTGGGAAGGTAAGCACAGACTTTGTATTTTAACTACAGTCTCACAGCTGCCATCACACTTGTCTTCTCTGTGAGCGTGATTCTACAGTAGAAGGTTGTGTGTGTGCGCACACGTGGGGGGGGCGTGGTGCGCATGCTCGAGCTGCGGAGGCCACAGAGCCCCTGGGACGAAGGGGGGACAATTCTTTGTGCCCCCCACCCCGACCCCTGCTCCAGCTGCGCCGCCTCCCTCAGGGAGAGGAGCAGGTGCCCACCAGCCCTGCCCTGCGTTCTGCCCACTCCCGGGCTACCAGGGCCTTTTGCGCTACAGACAGGCCCTTAGCCAGGAGCAGACTCACCGCACGCGGGCAGATCCAAAGCTGACCGGACAGCAGGCCCCCAGAATAAGGGAGCCAGGCAGGGGGTGGCCGTTTTCCTGGAAGTGCTGGGCGCCCCTAGCTGGTGTGTCCCACCCTCACCGGCCAGAAGGTGCCATGCCCCTAGGCCACATGGCCTGTACGTGCAGGCTCCAGGGACCCACCAGCCTCTGCAGATACCACTACAAACCAAGTTCACAGAGAGCGCTACCACTTTCCCCGTCTCACTTGTTTAGCAGAAGCCTGGAGACAAAAGGGAGAAAGCCTGGGATCAGGTAGTGCCGTTCGGAGAGCCAGCGCCCTATCAGCTGTCCGTTTCTGCCCCGACGGTCCCCCCGCCACTGTCCCATCAGCAGCCCAGCACACCAGTTCGTTTAAGACTCTCTGGCACCATCAGGCCCCTTGGGAAGTGCAATTCACCCCTAAACCCCCTTCCAGCTGAGGCTTCCAGCCTCCCGATCACTGCCCCTGCCTCTTGCTGGGATCCACCACTGCTAGGCCCCTCCTCACAGCCCTCACTTTCCCAGTGAGTCTGTGCGGCCCTTCCTGCACCCCAACCCCCTCCCCTCAGCTACCTGGGCTCCAGCTCTTGGGCCAGCTCATCCCAGAGTTGTCCCACTTTGCTGAACTTCACCTCTAACAAGTAGTCAAGGTTGATATATGTTTCTCCTGAGTCACCCCATGGACTATAGCTCCTCCCCTTGGCCTCTGTGATCTCCTGCCCAAAGCTCTCCCCCATCGTTGAGGACAGTACGGTTGGCCTGGAGCTGACCACACCGCCCTCCATCTGGGGGCCTCCCTGCCCGCATGAATCACACATCCCATAACCCGTCAGCGGCATGTGCACTTTTGAGGCCAGAGTCTTTGTTATTGGAGCTGACGTATAGGCCCAGCCCCGTGGGAAGTGCCCAGTCTGTGTTCGCGTGATGAGCAGGTTCTGGGATGTTCCTCAGCAGAGACCTCGCCAGCCCCGTGGAGTCGGATCTTTCCCTCAGACACCACTGGCCCTTTCCTCGTAAAGTCTTCATCCGAGTTACTCCCCTTGCCTGGAACACTTCTAACCCGAAAATGCCCCTCTTTTCCTCCAAGCCATGCCTATTAACTTTAAAAAGCACTCCCTTGAGGGCTCAGAGTCTCCCAAGGGCAGCAGCCATGGCCTTCAAACATTTTGTTTGCTTCTCCCCTGGAAGAACTTGGGAAGAAAAGTATAAGTAACCACTGAATATTTAAGGTTGAAAAATAAAATATGAAGTTGAAATACAATTATTTTTATAAATATGAGGTAAAAATACACATTTTTATAAGATGGAAGATGAGGAACAAATTATTAGGAATAAATATTTGATGACATGATTCACTAAAATAGATTTTAACCCACTTATTGAATAAGGCATACCAAATCTGAAAGTCATCATGCAAAACCTTCACTCATGGGTTTTAGCCAGCGTATCTTGAAGATGTTTTAATTCTGGAAAAAATCTCAATTATGTTTAAAAAATCACATGAGTCATGAGTATACCTCCTTCTGAATTCGGAACATCTCCCTGGGCAGAGCTGCGCCCTCACGGGGCCCGATGCTGAGGCAGCTCAGGGCCCAGCTTCCCTCCAGTGAGGGCAGCAGGCGGTTGTGAATTCAGTCACGTTCTCAGGCAGTCTGAGCACGTGCCCGCCCTGAGGATCTGGAAATGGATTCCCCTAAAACTGCCACTGTGCTCCTCAGACAGTGGCTTGGCCAGACCCGCACCAAAGACTACCGCTGCCGAGGAGGGTCGGGGCAGGCCCTGCGGAGCTGCACCCCCAGAAGGGTCTGGGTGTTGGTGGAGAAAGGAATTCCCTGTGTGCCCGGGAGGGCAGGCCCACTTCCCTAAAGGCCCAGCTCTGGCCGAGCGTCTGGCTGTCCCTTGACGCCAGTGGAGACCTGCACACCGCCGGGCGTGTCAGGCTGACACCCACACACACTCACATGGTGCCTGCCCTAGCGGCCAAGCTGTGCCCCGCCACACCGGCGCCCGCCCAGCCCTGAGCGACGAGCCCAGGGGGTGGCCCAGGGACCCGCGGCCACGGCTCCGGCGGGCGGCTGGCTGTCCCGCGCCAGCGGTGTGTCCCCGACCCGCCCCGCACACGTCAGGGTGCGGCGTTCCCTTCCCGAGGGCCCCGTTGGGGCAGAGAGGGAGGGACCCACCTGGACCCTTGGAGACAAGCCTGGTCCTCCCCTGGGGTGACGCCGTGCTGGCTGCTTATTTTTTAATACCAGCTTTATTGACCCGTCAGTCACGTACCGCGCGGCTCACCCACGGGGAGGGCGGCGCAGGGTTTCGGCGGAGCTGTGCCGCCGCCCCGTGGCCACCCTGTTGGCTGTCAACCCAGCTGCCAAAAGCAGGCTTCATCCACTCATTCAAAAGGAAGAGCTTGTGGGACGAGAGTAGCCCGGAATGGAATCATCCAGTGAGAACATTTTAAAAAAAGATTTTATTTATTTACTTGACGGAGAGCGTGCACAAGTAGGCAAAGCGGCAGGCAGAGGGGGGCTCGATCCCAGGACTCTGGGATCGTGACCTGAGCCAAAGTCAGACGCTTCACCGACTGAGCCCCCAGGCTTCCCCACCAGTGAGGACACTGTACGGGAAGCCATGCCATACTGCCTGTGACTATAGCCCATCAGCCTTTTACTTCTGTCCCAACCGACCGAGAGCAGTGTCCCACCTCCTCGTTGCTCCCCATGGACGCCTCCTGGGTGCGACACCCCCCGTGCTCACGATAGGCCTTTGCTCTCTCCTGCCAGGTGTTCCACTGCGTCCACTTTGAGTGTCCGGAGCAGCAGAGCAGCCAGAAGGAGGAAAGCAACGAGGAGTCAGGGCCTGGGGAGCCCAGCCTGGCGGGTCCGCAGCTCGACCCCCACGCCCTGCAGGCCCCTGGGGGCAGCTCCCTGCCTTCCAGCCCTGGCTCTGCCTCCCGCTCGCCCAACCGGCAGCACCAGTAAAGGGGGCGCGGACATGGAGGCATGCGGTGGGCCCCGAGGGCAGGGGCCAGGACTGGCATCCTCCTGGGAGGGATCGCTGTCGACAGCCCCTCTCCCCTCCTGGGAGGAGCAGACGGCGCTGGCAAAATGGACACAGGACAGGCTTTCTCTCAAGGACAGAAAGGGGCCACTTTGTTCTCCTCTCAATTTGTTCAAATCAGGCTGGTCTCCAGGGGGAGAAAATGGGTCTTCAATCTTCATCAAGTCCACCATTAACACCCTACCTCTCTAATCTAACCCGGGCAAAGAGGCCGCGGTGGACGGGCCGGCGTCGGAATGCTGCGACGGCACCGAGCTCGGGGGACCCATCAGGCCTTTATCACCTCCAGGCACCCTTTAGGAAGTGGGTTTCCGTAGAGTGTTTACTTTTCTGGAACACATTGCCCTGGCAACTAAATGATTTTTTTCTTTTAGCTATTGTCCATTTGCTGAATCATAGGTGTTCCAGATCTGTTTGAAATGCTCAAACAGCAAATCACTTGTTTTATTCCCTTTTGACGCTGTAATTTTCCTTCCTTAGTTTTGAACGGTTAGGCCGGGGGTGGAGTGGAGAAAGGCTGTGCGCAGCTCCTGAATGAGGCACAGATGCAGCTCGTCACGGCACCGGGGCTGACAAGGAAAATCCTCTGAGGAAGTTCAAAAAAATACACAATGAGCGAATCAATCCGAGGACACTGGAGTTAATAATCACTCGAATTCCTGAGTTATTAACCTGTCATTCCTGAACCGTACCCAGCCTTTAAGCTTGGGAGGCTGACAAGGAAATGGTTATTTTTGCCACCTGCTAATTTCCTGTTCCTGAGTCTGTAAATGTATCTGTAAGTCCGCAGCAGCTTCCTGTAGGGCTGAGCCTGCTCCGAATCACCACCGGTTAGCCGGGCGGTGGGGATGGTGGTCCCTTGTGCCGGCGAGTGTCAGCAGCACACTCCTGGGGCTGTGCAGGGTGGTCATGGTGGTTCGGTCTTCGCTGTGTTTCATCCCCAGACCCGACTACTCAGCCAGGGTTGAGAAGAAAAAGTTCTAAGAAGCTTTTCTCCTCATCCTCATCGAGCCGATCTCTGACTGCCCCGGCCTGATGTGGCTGCGCTCCCTCTCCTTCCTTAGTGCTTTCCAGCCCGGCGCTAACTACCCTTTGTAACGTGCTCAGCCTGCTGTCTGGGGTTCGCTCACCTCCGGAGCCCGGTCAGGCTGAGCACCGCGGTCCCCTGGCCCCCAAGACACAGGCCCAGGTCCTCGGCACACCTTGTGACCGCCACTTGGAGGAGGGTGGGCTTACAGGGGGTTCCTTTTGGGGTCTTAGTCACACTGGTTACAGGTGGACACAGAGCCCCTGGGCCCACCAAGTAAATGCTCTCCCCAGTGTAGCTTGGTCTTGAGTGATCTCTCACTATGGGAACAGCAGCAGGGCATCAAACCATAGGATTAAGCCTGAAGGTGGGCTTTCTGTTTGAACAGGAGCAGAAGGAGACAGTGGGGGAGGGAGGTGTGGGGAGAGGAGCCCATCAGCTCAGCTCACTCGTCTGACTCCTTCCCCACTGTGTGGGGCAATTGGAACCCCTGAGGGGTGGCAGGCATCTCACAGGAGACGGGAGGCTCCCATGACAGATTGCAGTGCCGCTTGCTCGCCGTGGGTGGCCGCGCTGCATGACTTGGCCACTGCCGTTGTCCACATCCAGGACGCGGTCACCAATTAGCAGGAAGAATTCCTGTCCACTCGGCACCTCCTTACACAGCGCAGTCATTACCCGGCAGGGAACAGAAGGAGCCGAGAAGCCAGCGAGCGCAGAGTTCAGACGTCTGGAAAGTCTCCATTCAAGGGTTTCTTTTTAAACTTTGAGGTCACCTGTCCGGAGATGAGTCCCTGGGCTTGGCTGGCACCGCTGACCTGGGAAGAGGTGAGTGGGCTGGTGAGGATCTGGAAAGTTCCAGGCCTCTACCTCCAGACCGTTGGTGCCACAGGCCCACCGCACACGCCACCAGGCCAGGTCTAGCAGCTCCGTGTCACATCGAAGAGGCCTACAGGCGGAGAAGCTTCTGCACCAGACCCGTCTCTTCCTCTCCCCTGCGGATCCCTTTCCTCGGCCCTCCTTGCACATACTCGCCCTGAGGGCTGTCTCAGGAGATGGGAGTTTGTCAGATAAGGAAAGGAAGGGGAAGATGAGGTGGTGGCACTGACCTGCGGCAGCAGGGAGGACAGGGACAAGGCCACCTTCCCACCCCCGCAGCTGTGGCCATCAGGTCCCCGCACTCGCATCTCCTGGGCCTGGCGGGAAACCTCGCTTGCATGGAGGCCCGCTCTAGATCCCAGGCAGACACCAAGGAAGCTCCGAGAAGCTGCTCTGGTCTACCTCCTGTTACCAGGCCAGTGGGCTCTGCCTTCCGTGATGGGCCTTTTGATTTGGGAAGCAGGGGAGGTGGGGGCCTCTTTCTGCAGACCCCGGTCAAGCTGTGGGGCCCCAGACAGACACGGCTTTCCAGAACCCTGGCTGGTCCTGTGGAGGACTCCTCCCTGCTGCCAGCTAGACCAAAATGGCCCCCACACTTGAAGAGACCAACAGAGTGCAGGTAAGACAGGCTGGCCCACAGCCGGGAGGGATCCCAGATGCCTGCAGGGTCCTTGACCCGGCGGAGGGTGGATGCTGTTCCCCTGTGAGGTGCGAGGAAGGAGTCACAGCCGAGTCTCGCGGGGCTGGGGCACATGAGGGCTCCTGCCCTATGTGGGTGCAGACTGCATGGTCTGAGGAGAGGTCAGGCGAAGCCTGGCCCTCCGTGGGGAGCGATAGCTGGGTGCTGGTGACCTCTGGCCCATTACTGTAATGCTTCTCAGTTACTGTGAAACAACACCCTCGCAACCACCGTACAGGTCAGGAAACAGAACACGGCCAGACCCCCCCTGCCCTTGCCTTTAGGCCATGATATTGGGGAGAGTAAGAATCCACTGCATTGGGGCTTTGGGGGATAGCCTTCGCCTCCTGGAAGCTGCTGGGAGGGCCGGCTGGAGTGACACTGGGCACCGCAGGTGGGGCCTGCGTCCACTGTCCGTGTGCCCACGGGGCTGGCGGCCGGCTCGTCAGATCTAGCACCGCCGATCTGAAGCAGGGTAATAGTATGACAGGCGCGCCCACACGCACACACTTGTTTTCCCATATTCTCAGTGCTTTTTCCTGTTTCACTTCCGACTTTCATTAGAACCACGAGCCTGTGATGGATGTGGGACTCTTCTCAACTGCTCTTTAAATTGTCACTTTTTTAATCTTATTAAATGAAGTGTCGATTCCTGACAAATACATTAAAAGTGTTTTATTCCTAGAAGAGTTAGGAAAAGAAATTATTTTCAGCAAGAGTGGGATGTGTTTGTTAGACTGATTCCTTGGCCCAAAAATCTTTTTTGAATTGTGCAAAATTGCTCAGTAGTTGCGCTGCTGCCCCAGTTGTCAAATTGCTGTGCAGATGGCTCCCACCCTGGCAACTTCACCTTTTTTTTTTTAGAAGATAACAAAATTGTAATCACTTATTATTTCTAGAGACTCAGAAGAAAAAGAAGGTATAATCTGCAACAGGAAGCAGAGCATCCTGTGTGCCGAGGGCCACTTGGGAAAAAAGAGGGAGCGAACCCCATTGTGGGCTTCCATTAAGAACCTTCCTTTGGACCAGTTAGAATGGTGCCAAAAGAGGGAAAGAAAATGAAATGTGTCTCCTTCCAGGAGTTTATCCTCATTTGCGCTGGCTCTTTGGTGTGCCCGTGTCAACCCCGCCTCCTGCGCAGGTGACCGGGTCCTCGGGAGGCCGAGGGCCGGGAGGCGCCGGGCCGGGCGGCCACTGTCCGTGCGGGCGCAGCGGGCGAGGGCCAGGCTCCCTGTTTCCGCCGCTCCAGCCATCGATTCTGTGTGTTTGTCCTGACAAGGGCTCCAGCAGGAGTTCAGTGCTCATTAGTGGCCCGAGGAATTTAAAATGCGGCTCATGGTACTGTACCACTATGGTTTTTATTATGATATTAAATTAGAAGTCATCTGAGTGCCTGGTGTTTGCTCAGGAGTTTCTGAAAAAGGGGAAGGGAATGGTTTAGACGGCATGGAGGGCAACTAGGACGCTCTGTTTCTCCTCCTCGGAGTGGACCAGCCAGCCTAATTACAGAACGGGATGAGAGAATGCGTGGGCAGGGTGGTGAGAAGGGTTTGGTTGGAGGATGGACCCACTTCCCATTTGCCTCAGCCCTGGCTAGCCCTGTGCAGTGTCGTGGGGAGGAAACTGGATGTGGTGACTCTGCTGATTTCCATCAGACGGGCTGGGGGGGCCGTGTGCCTCCTCCCTCTGCAGACGTGGGAGCTGCGCAGACGACTGCGAGCTCCTCCATGGGACCCCCACCCCCACCCAGGTCCCTTCAGGCAGGACTTCCCGCTGGAATGTGGCCTGGGACCTACCTCCATCGCAGGGGTGTGGTGTGGAGCAGGTGCACAGACCAGCTTCCCACACACACTTTGAATATCCCGGTCTCTTAAATTACTTGTTAGAAAATATAGTAAAGTAGTAATGCTCTTGGGGTAGTATTCCAACCTAGCAGAAGAGACAAAGATGCCCTCATTCTCATCTGGCTCTGAGTCAGCCTTGACCTGGGCCAGGTCATTTCCTCTGTGATCGACTCCTTGCGAGGGGTGATAGTGCCCCCTTACCCCCCTGCCCCTCAGTCCTCCTTCCCAGCACCCGGCCCCTCCCAGACAAAAGCCAGACTGTGAAAGGGGCCCTCCCACCCCATCAGGTTAGTTTTTTTTTTTTTTAAAGAACTGAAATATTACCCAAGGGGCCTCATGGCCTGAAGATTCACAATCATTCACCTATAATTTATGGTAAGTGTCTCGAGCATTTACCATTTGCATCCTGAGTATTTATAGCCCTGAGCCGGGAGCGGTGGGAGGAGGAGGAGAAGGCCTCCACCTGCCTCCACCACTGTCTTCTGCTCGGCTGTCCTTGCAGCTGGGACAGCTGAGGAATGCCACCTCCAAGAGCCAGCGCAGGGGGCTCCATCACGCCTAGAGCTGAGAGGCACCAGCTCTGCACAGAACAGCTAGCGCTACTCTGAGCAGAGGAAAGATGGGCGAGGGTCTGAGAGACTTCTAGGGAGGGGATCTGGGTTCTGGGGCTTGGGTTTCTGTGGGTGCCCCGGGAACACGAGTGTCACTACTTCCGTCCACCCATCCGTCACCAAATATTCACATCCTGTCACGTGAGCCCCAGGGTTTGTGGCCCAAGACGGGTGCGGGGGCCGGCTGTTCCTCCCATGGCTGCTTCCAGCCCCCATGTTCCAGGTCACTCCTCACCCACATCTCCGTCCCCCAGGGCCCCGGTCCCAGCTTTTGTAACAGTTGTTCCCTCTAAGACCTGCCCCAGGCTGTGGGGTTTCGCCATCCACAGGGCCAGGCACCTCCAGTCAATTGGGAGAAGCTGGCAGGCGAGATGAGCAGGGGCCCTGGGCCAGGCCTGCTGTGGCCTGGAGGAACAAGCACTGGGCCGAGTACCCAAGGTCCTTGGGGCCCAGCCTCTCCCTGCCTTGTCCCCCCCACAGGACAGCTCAGTCCTCAGAGCTCCCTTCTGAGAGGCAGCGGCCACTCTGAAGAACACCCAGAAATCTCCCTGTTAATAACTAAGGTCCTGAGGCCACCCCAACCCCAGCTCCTGGAAAAGCTGGAGGGGAGGTGGGCCTCAGGCTCAGCCTCCAGAGGGTTTTGTGGAGAGTGTAACAGGAGTGCCTCAGGGTTGCTGTGTGCCTTGACCCACGAGCCACTCTTGCCAAACTTGTGTGTACCCTGAATTTACCAGAGAACACCAGCCTCCAGGGTTTCTGGGCTGTGCTGTTCTCTCGCTCTCAGTGCCCTGTCTTTGCCGGGGGCCCCACATGGCATGACGCTGGCGAGTGCATGTGAACCCCAGGCCACGACCACACGTGACTGCATTTGGCCACCTCAGACCTTGGCCTCACACTGAGCTCGTTGCCTAGAACAGCCTGGGGTGGGTAGGCATGTTTTCTTTTCTGAACCTGCACTCAGGACTCGGCATTTCTCTTTGTGGATGTCCATCTGGTGGTGGTAGCGGAGCGCTGTCAAGGCTGTTTTGAAACTGGATTTAGGCACGGTCGTGTGAGTGAACCCTCCTAGTTTTGCTCCTCTAGAACAGACTGCATTTCCAATGATTCCTGGATGTGCTGAACAAGACAAAAACTAAATCCAGAGAGGCTGGGCTTCACCACGCAGCTGCTCCTGAGTCCCCTCAGTCTGTGACCACCACCCAGCCCGGGCCCTTTTCTCCACACTGGGGACGTAGCAATGACCAACGAGCACAGAACAGGCCCGTGTCCTGCCTTCATGGCCTTTAACTGGCTGAGGACGACGGACGACAGACAATATCCATGAGTCTGTGTGTGGCTCATGCCCATGTGCTCATGGGAAGGAGAGGACTAGAAGCGGACGCTCAGACTGAAACCAGGAAGGGGCTAGCCGGGCAAAGCCCTAGGGATAAGAGAGAGACTGAGGCCCTCTTGGGAGACCTTTCCAGGAGCAGGGAGAGCGGAAAGGAGGGCCCTGCCTTTGCTGGGGGCTGGTGTGGTGTAGCCTGGTGGGGCAGGGGAGGGAGCAAGGCCCAGGGTGACGGGCCTGGGGGGCAGGGGAGAATCCCAGGATTCTCACACTGTTGGGCTCCCCGGCCGCCCTGACTGGGGATTTCTTGCTGGGAGAAGGGGTGAGAGCAGGAGGGGCGAGGGCTGTTGCAGAAATCCGGGGAGAGGTGGTGCTGCCCGGACCAGACGAGCTGCCTGCACGGCCCTCAGGATGTGGGGGTCGGTGCCATGAGAGAAGTGGCAGGGTCAAGGTCAACTCCAAACGGGGTCGCCTTCCCAGAACTAGGGATGGGGCAGGCAGCTGGGGACACACGGTATTGGTCCAGAGAGAAGGCAAGGAAGCTCGACGAACACAAACACAAACCCTAACAAGTTCTTAAGAGAAACAATATAGAGTGTACAAGGTGGCCCAGTTCCTACTGGTCAGTCTGTGATAGAGAAGCAGCTATCTCTCACTTATCCTAGCCCTAAAGGTGATGACTTATTCTGGTACAACAGCTCAGCAAAAGTTAGGGGTTGAACTGCTTTACCGCAAGGAGTATTGGTTTGCAGGGAATACTCAGGATTGTATTATTATGGGAACCAGGACACGTCAGGACAGCCATGTTCATTTCAGCTTAGCTCAGGGGAAAAACTGCCTGGGTTTCTGGGTTCTTTTTCTGAGCGTGGTGTGGAAAGTCTGTCATGGTTGTACCAGGTTTTTCTTCTACGAGTTTGAGAGGGGTCCTGGAAGCAGTCCACAGACCACAGTGTGTAACAATCCCCTGGAACGTGATGGAATGCCAGGCCTCCACCCGCGCCCACAGATCCTGACTCCCGCCGGGATGGCCCAGGGATCTGCATTATCAGGCGCCCCACAGCTTTGGCCCTGACAACGCACCCGGGCCTGCAGGAACACGGACCTAGAGGTGCGAGCAGCTGGGACCCCAGCCCGGGGCTGAGGGCTGCCTAGAGTCCAAGGTCCCCACAGTGTTATGTAGCTGGGACACAATCACCAGCAGGGCAGAGACTGGTGCTGGGCTGAGCCCCAGAGCCCCAGCAGGCAGAGCCTGGGGACGTGAGCGCAAAGTGGCTGAGGGACCAGGAGACCCTGTGCCTGAACACCTGGTGGGCACAACCTACAAGGAGGGCAGATCAGTGGGGCCCATGCCCCAATGGTTCAAGAAGAGAAGAAGGCTGAGGACACATGGGACTTAGGGGGTGCCTGATTCGGGTGAATCTGGTTTTCTGGAATTGACCACCTCTGAGGCAGTACCTGAGGCTGGCTGTGAACTCGTGTGGGCACCTGGGATCCCCACTTTCCTTTCTCAGTGTTTCCAATCCTCCTAACACACACTACTTCCATTTTACCAGACTTCAAGGACAGCATTTGCCTGCCTCTGAGGGTCTTAGCTTTTCTTCCGTTGGCAAGATATTTTCCACCAGCAACCAATGGTTATCTTATAATACCTGTACCCAGGATACACTTGCCCAGGACTTGGAAGGATCAACCCTTCCAAAGTGGCTACACATTTTCAGTCCCTTCACATGTCTGTCTGGGACTACCAAATTTCCAGTATATTCAACTTGTTTCACCTATTTAAATTTTGAAAACCTTGGACTCTAAATTCAAGATAGCGCATAGCTAGTTTGGAGGTACCTTGACTGAAATGTAACACGTCCAGTAAGACAAAATGAGCAAACACTGCCTTCCTCTCCCTCTCTCTAAATCATAAGCAATGACCAAAAAGAGGGAGAGTTTGCAAATAAAAATGACCAGAGTGGAAAAATAAGGTGGTGATGCCAGAAACTCAGGAAATGGTGAAAGATAAGCAACAGAGGGACTGCCTCCAACCACAGAGAGCTTGCTTTGACACTGACACAAAGAACATGGCGCAGGGCAGATGGAGCACCCACATGCCAGTTCGTAAGGTGGTTGCGTCTCTGCTGGTGCATCCTATACGTAGCAGAGGCGAGGGGGGGCGCTCTTCGGGGGCCTTATTTGGGGCGCACCCAGCACCCAGAACAGCAGATGGTGCCCCTCCAGAGGACGAGGATGAAACAAGCCCGTGGGCCACAAGGCTCTTGGGACAGCAGTGGGCACGTGGTAGGCGTGTGATTCCACTGGCCTAAAGCAGGGGCCCTTTCTGTCTGCACTTCCCTTGCTCCAGGAAGTGTCCTAAGCCCTATGTCACCCTCAGCACTTTCCCCTGGGCCCCGGCTCCTCTGTCCACGGCCTCCTTGGCCTCCCTGCGATGCCCCTCAGTGCCCTTTGGACACGTGAGCTCTTCAGAGCATCTCAAGCTGCCGCCCGTGAGCACATCCAATTCAGGGGTGTGGTGCTTTGGGGGATGGGCAAGCCCTGGGGCAAATCGCTGACCTTGTGCAGCTGTGGGGAAACCCCAGCAGGTGCACCCAATGGGGACAACAGGGTTTCGGGGACTGGGGAACAGGCCCTAGCCAGGTGGACCCTGGAGTGGCAACAGGAGACACTCGGCAGCTCCAGACCTGGAGACAGCACGGATCTGCAGAGGCCTTGGCTCTTCTCTCCTTAATCAGTTCCTACAGAATGTGATGTCCCATCCTTGGTAACCTCTTTACCCAGTAATACTCCCTGGCCCTGGAGTCACTCTTCTCTCCCTTTTTTGAATGCTGGTTGGCTCTAATCCTTGGTGAATGCCCACCAGCCAGAACTGTCCTGACCACAACGGGCTCTAAGATGGCAAGTTTCTCTGTCCCGAGGCCCTGGTTCCTCCACATTTGGATCTTCCACCTGGTCAGACCCTCCCCCCCCCCCCGCCCCCGGAAGGGCAACCCTTGTCCTACATCCCGCATCTCCATCCACAGCAGTGACCTGCTGCCCAGGAGCGAGGCCGGGGTGACTGGGGTCTGTGCCAGTGGCCTTGAGGTATCCTCAGGAGCAGCAGAAATAAGTCGACACCTCACCACGTATGTCACCTGGCTCTCATAAGCCCAGCAGTCAGGAGTGGCCATGCCACCACGTCCCTCCCAAGTCTCTGTCATCCCCACGCCACAGGCTCTGGGGCACATGACCAGGAAGTGCTGTCTCCAGGGCCGGGTTGACAGCTGGAGCATTACTGATTCAGATGTGTTCTTCTGTTTCCATCAAAGGGCCCACCCCAGCTAGGGGCTGCTAGCCAACACCTGAAAGCCTGAGAGCCACTGGGTGAGTGTTTGCGATGGTAAAATTTTCCACCTTCCTCAGCGAAGGCCCAGGCCAGTGAGTAGGTCCCTTGGCAGAGACACACTTGGGAGAGGCCCAGCTGGACAAGAATGGTGTCCTGCCTCCAGGCCAGGGCTGCCATCCCCTGCTGCTGGGGCTGACGAGGTGGAGGGTGCCAGAAGGACCGGGTCAGGTCACTGCTGAGGATCTCAGCGAAGGTGCCGGAATCCCCTGCTTCATCAGCACCTGCCTGAGTCCGTCAGGGTGGGTGCCGTTACCCCCAACCTACCCCCCCCCAACTGCTGCCTGCCCACTGTCCTCTACTGTCCTTGCCTGGCATGGCGACTTCTGGGAACTCGCACCCTCCCAGAACCTGGATGGCTCAACCCACTTGCAGTCACGATGCCCAGGGGGGCTGAGTGCTCCCTGCCAGATGTCACCTGTTCGCATCACATCATTGCAGGCCCACCGTCCCTGGACCTACTGGCCTAAAACAAGTTATTTTGTTCACAGCTCCATAGTTTAGTCAGGGCTCTGTGGAGACTGTCCATCTCTGCTCTACTTGGTGTTGTCCAGGTCAGCCAGGAGGTCAGGCCAGGCCACCTGAAGACTCACTCACTCCCAGTGGGCTTGGTGAGTACCTTGCGGACCCAGGCAGCTGGGCTGCTGGGCTTCTCTCATTCTGGACTCTCCACATGGTCTCGCCAATGTGAGGCTTCTGGGTAGCCAGACTTTTTTTTTTTTTTTAATTGAAATGAGAACATAAAATCCACCATCTTAAACGAACACTCAGTGGCGTTTAGGACATCGGCGATGTGCAAAGAGCACCTCTGTCTGCATCTAGAACATTTTTGTCACCCAAAAAGGAAACCCACACCCAAGAAGCAGTGAGTCCCCACTGTCCTCTTCCCATTACCCCTCGTGATCACCCATCTGCTTTCCGTCTCTGTGGCTCTGCCCATTCTGACATTTCCCTTCAATGGAATGCTATCCTGTGTGACCTGTGACTGGCTTGTTGGACTCAGCCTCATGTTTTTGAGGTTTGTCTATACTGCAGCATGTGTATTTGATTTCTTTTCGTGGCCGAATTCTAGGGCTACACCCCATTTTGTTTATGGTTCCATCCCCTGGTGGATGCCTGGGCAGCTCCCACCTTTGGGCTGCTGTGAACGGAGCGGCTGTGAACATGTGTGCACACACGAGTGGCTGCTTTCAAGTCTTTGGGTGGATTCCAAGCAGTGGAACTGCCAGCGTATGGTAACTCCAGGTAACCTTTTGGGGGGCCCCAAACTGCTTTCTACACTGGACACATCACTGCACATTCCCCCGAGCGATGCACGGAGGTCCAAATGGTTTCCATATGCTTGCCAACACTTACTTTCCAGTTTTGGATCATCACATGTCAGCCCTGGGCTCCCGAGGTACACGGTGGGAGCGAGCCGCCAGAGCTCTTCTCTTGTGCCTTTCAGATCTAGCTTGGAGCCGAACCATCGCGCCTGCCGTGTGCTCATCG
Source organism: Meles meles (assembly GCF_922984935.1). NCBI lineage: Eukaryota > Metazoa > Chordata > Mammalia > Carnivora > Mustelidae > Meles > Meles meles. The sequence goes on along the minus strand of NC_060070.1, from coordinate 86,887,296 downwards.
TTGGAAGAGCCAGCGGCCAAAGCCCACACCTTTTGAGGGAAAGGCCTCCAGTCTTTAATGGGAGGAGTGTCAAAGAATTTAGGGGCCAGTTTTAAGTCACAAGATCTTCATGATTTTCTCACTCAGAGGCCCCAGGAACACAGACCAGCACGCCGCTCCATCATCGAGAGAGTCTACGGGTGGAGCCAAGTGGGGCCTGCTGCGGAGCCAACTCACATGCAGACTCCAGCCCATCTCAGCCCGTGACAAAGGGAAGGGCCTGTAAGCCTCCGGGTCATGCTGGGTTACTGTTTCCTGCCCAGTTTCAACTCTCACCAAGGAAAAAGTAAAAACAGGACTACAAAATTAGGCTCAAGGATAAAGAATTAGAAATCACAGCAAATCTCAAAGCTGATACATACCCAGACATCAAAAATGCTGGAAAACCAACACAGCTGTTCAGCGACCGTGGCATGCGTCTGTGACGCCTGGCCCTGCGCTGTTGGGTTGTGCACTCCCTGATCGCCCTTCGCAGGAGAACAAGCTCCTGACCCTGTGTAAGAACAGAATGACTCCTCAATCTTTTCTCCAGCGTGGTTGACCAAACTTGGAATTACTGATACTTTAGAAGAGTTTCTTTCATCTTCACATGCTCACAGCTCACGCGAGCACAGACGTTAAGTTTTCAGAACTGTTGTCAAATGTGGGGCAACCGTGATTGGGTTTCCTGAGCAGCTGTGTGAGCTATAGGATTCCAGGACATGTCAAGAATTCCCAGACTAATCTTTAACCTGCTTCTGCAAACAAGGAACAGCGCATTTATAGCTGGACATGGCTGCCTGGCCCAGTGTATTCCTCCAACAGGAGCAAACTTCCACCTTGAGCAGGCATGGGTGAGAAGCGTATCTTCCTGTTTTGAGTTTATACATCCAACAACTGGAAGAATATTCTGCACACTAGCTTCTGGCTCCACATGTTTCAAATCTTGTCTCTCCTCTGTGACTCCCATCATTCAAGTCAGAACACAGGGTGATCAGCGCGGAGGACAGTGTGTAGTCCACACCTCAGCTTAGTCTGTTGTGTGACCAACAACCGCCCTGCGCCCCACAGCGTGTTCCCACCCTCGTCCAGCATGGATGGCACCACCATGCTTCTGTCAGGCCAAAGCAATGAAGTCACCTACAGCCCCTCTAGCTCACCCACAGCCCATCTGTCAGCAACTCCTAGGGTCGCTACCTTCAGCCCGAGTCCAGAATCTGACTTCTCGGCCCGTCTGGTGCCCTGAGCGCTCTGCGCCACCATCATCTACCGCCTGGATTATCAAGTAGCCTCCTGGGCCTCCTGCCGCCTCCCTTGCAGGCTGTTCTCCTTTACAACCCACACCTTCAGTCCTGGATGGTCCCCATCTCAGATAAAAGCGCCCAGGCCCTGCACTACTTAACCACCTCCCTCACCCATTTTGTATCACACATTTATTCCCTGCTTTCGTCCCCTCGCCCACCACAACAGACAGTATTTTTGGTCCTGACTGTATCCCTAGCACATGGATTGGCGGCCAAGCATGTTCCAGCTGTTCAGTGAGAGCCCCCACAGCCAGGGCTCTGGGCTGGAAGGGCCCCCGACATATAAGGTGTGCACCAAGAGCTTCTGCCTTTGGGAACCGTGTCATGGTGACTTGCCCTTTCCTTTGGGCAATGTGTCACACAGAATAGATCCCCATATAGATCCCCTGCCCCTCACCTCTTCCTGCTGTCCAGTAGGCCTGGGCCTGTGGACTCCAAAGACCACAGTTCCCCCTACCATGGGGGTCAGTTCATTTGCACATCTGACCCTGTGACCTCCCTGCTCCCAAAGCCTTACACAGCCCTGGCCCATCAAACCCACACTCCTCCCTGCAACAGCTCAGGCTCTTACTAGCCCAGGGAGGAGAACAGTACAGGGCTACCTGACGAAGCTGGGGTGGGAAAGGAGCGCTAGGAACAAAAGGCCCAGCTTGGCCTCCCAAGTCTGTGGACCCAACAAGGTGTCACGCATGAACCCACTACCCACGTGAGTGAAACTCCGAGTCCTGGGGAGCCTCTCACTTGCAAACAGTTTAATCGCTCAAACCCGTGGGGCCAGCCCCCCATAGCCCAGAGGCCACATGTAAGCCCAGGTGCCACGTGCCCCTTTCCAGCCTAGCCCTGTCCTGCATGTCCTGCGGAAAGCTATCAGTTTTATTTTGTCCCGTTTGGTAAAGCCCACCCGTGTCCCCACCCCCTTTGCTCCTGGCTTGCAATCCAGTCACTGATCGGGAACACCTTTATAGGTAAACCCAGGAACAGGATACAGGTCAAGGGAAATGAATCTGCTGGGTGTTCTGGGTTACGCATCACTGGGACGGCACATGAGAGAGGTCCACACCAGAAGCTCCCGGCTGGCCTGGCCAGAATTACTCCCCGAGTTTTCCTCAAGTGCCCAGCACACAGGAGGTGCTCAATGAAGTGGGGTAACATATGCCAGGGTGTGGTGGTGATGAAAAGGCCCCGTGGTTAAAAAAAAAAAAAAAAAAAAGGCCCTATGTCACATGCCACAATGCACCAGCACCTGCATCTTCCACAGCGTCTCTGGCCAAGAAACCCATACTCCACTGTGCATCACCAGGGCTCCTGAGCCTCTCGAAGTCCTGACAGTCTGGAGAGCTGGTCCCTTTTCATCATGTTTAAAACTTAAAAAAATCGCTACACATGCATGTAGTTGTAGGAGTGGTAAATACACGGCTCACCACATTCCCGTCCTCCATCCCCAGAGAAAACCACTGAACTCAGCTTTGTCCTCTGCATTTCCCTCCACATTTCTAGGTAATGTGCTTCTACTGAGCTCTTGAATTTTCAGTTTTACGCATTATCTGCTAGCTTCCTACTATGGACAACGAGAACTTCGCCCCACCATGCTCTGCACATACGTTCCCGGTCCCCTTAGGAGAGTTCTGTTGTCAGTTTTTGCCAGACAACATGCATCATCTTTATGTTCATTATTCCTATGTAATCACAGCAGAGTCATGTAAGGCCTATGGTTCCTCTTCCTTAGTATTTCTGTGGCATTAATAAACGGTGTATTTTTACTTGCTTAACTTTCTCTGTCGGACTCCTGCCCGATCCCTGGGACAGAAGCTTGGATCAAGTGTGGTGCCTTCCAGCAGGCAGACCTCATCCCTAGCTGCCCAGTGCAGTCATTTCCCAGCACTCTCCAGTGTCTCCCAGCCTCCACATTTGTCTCTGCTTATTCCTCTTTTCCTGGAGCCCTCCTTCGGGCAGCTTTGAGAATGGGTGCAAAGGAGGGGGATTTTGAGGCCACTGCAGACTTCTCCTGGGGGCTCTCTCACTCTGCCACCTGCTTGGGGTGCTCTCTCTCGGTAAGCCCCTTTGGAGCAAGCAGGTTCTCGGTTTGCCTCGACCAGCTCCTCCCACACCCCCTCCTCACAGTGGGCTTCCTGTTCCTCACTGCCGCTTTCCTCCACCACGGGTCTTCTTGCCATAGGCTCCTGCTGGCATGAACAAAGCCTCCCAGATCAGCAGCAGGGACAAGGGGTTGCACTGCTATGCGTAGCGTTTTCCAAGGCCACCAGACTCCTGTGCTCTCCCCATCTACCTGTTCGCCTCCACACGCACTCCTGAGTTCGAGAATTGCTCATCGTCTCCAATGACAAGTGTGCGGTCAATACTCTGCCTTCAAGGCGGTGAGAAGGGATGCTACCGCTTCCCCGCCACACCCCACCCCCCCGTTTTTAGACTCCTTACGATGAATATAGCAAGTGCCTTCTCTACACCAGTGCTCACACAGCACATACACCATGCTGCTCCTCCCTTGCGAGGGGTCGGGGTCCCAGGACTCTGCCCCTCCCAGGCCCCAAGCACGCCCAACCCACACACCACAGAGGGGCCGTCAGGGCTGGTGCCCGTTTCTTCTCATCTCCCCCACCTATGTAACCGCCCTGCTGCCAGCAAAGGCCTGGCCCAGCAGACACACCACCCCGCAGGCCCTGTGGCCTCCGAAGGCACAAGCACTCCCAGAAACAAGGGGAGCTGCTGTGGAGCCTGGAGGGGAGCCCAGACAATGGAGAGGCGCTCTCTGCACACAAGAGCCACCTGCTTCCCCGCCACACCTCATCCATGCTCTAGCCAGAGAGACATGTCACCATTTTTCTAGCTATACAGGTAGCACTTAGGAGAACTGGCAAAACAGAGAAATCCAAACTTTCATACGATTGGTTTAATTTTTTTTTTTCAGCAGGAGAAAAAAGAATAAAGTTACAAGATTCTTTTAATATTTTCACAATGTTAAAACTAAAACTGAGCTCTAGGCTATGTGTGTAAGTAAATCTAAAACACAAAAGGGTTAAATAAGATCTTCTCTTTTAAAGATACAAGAATTTAAGCTTTCCTTACATTTAACAAACTTCACAGAACAGATACTGCAGGGGAACAAGCCCTCCCCCCACCCCCAGCTCTACCATCAGGAAGTGAACATGGGCTGCAAGCCCTGTGTGCCACTGGGCTCCCTGGAGAGCCTGCTCCCATCCCTGCCTCGAAGCAGCAGCGGTGGGGCCTGAGGAGGGCCGGAAGGGCGCGGGGGGTTGGGGGGGGGCTCTTCGGGATCAGAGCTTGGCGGGGGCCTAGGCGGGCCGCCTCACTGAGGAGGGCCATGTACTGGCCAGAGGGCCGTGGCTTAACAACAGTGGTAAACGCAGGCAGACCCGGCCCCTCTGCCCTGGGCTGCCCTAGAGCAAGATACCGGTCTGGGTCCTGAAGCAAGAATAAGGCTGGAGATTTTGCTGCGGATTCCACTCTGGTGGGGGTGGGATGGGAGGAAGAGGTTGGGAAGAGCATGATTTCCTATTTCAGTATTCCGGATCAAAAAACATTTGTAGTTTCAAGTGTTTGGCTGTGAACTGCAGAGTCGAACTGTTGTTGGTCGTGGTATAAGAGGGAAAGTTTGCTGGGTTAAGCTATTCCAGGAGCCTGTGTGCAGGCAGATCCAAGCCACCTCTGCAGGAGCCTGGGACTCTTACCAGCCTGGACCAGACAGGGTCTCTAGCCCATTCAACCCTGTTCAGGCCTTCCAGAGAATCTTAATCCTGTCTCCCCTCCCCGCCCCCACCGATCGGTGATGATTCCCTAACTCGGGCAAACAGGCCCATATCCACCCTCCCCACCTGGCCTGAGCTACCACAGCTATCAACTCCTCTCTGCCCACAGGAAGAGGCACGGGCTGAGAAACATGGCCTCCCACCCCCAGTGCGGAGCAAATGTCTCACTCAGAGCTGGGCCATGGCCACGAACCACTGTTCTAGACAGATCACTCCGCTGCCCCTGTCATGCAGGCTGCCTCCCCTTCCTAAACTTGCTATGTGGTAGAGGTCGTCCCCTGGACTACGGAGCTGCACAGACGCAAGGGGCTGGGTCATGGCATCGTCTTCTTGGCCCAGAGAGGGCTGGGCAGGCGGCCACTGGAGGGGGCAGAGGCTGTGGGTGGCAGCATCCCACATGCTCCCCAGCCCTTCTACTGATTCCCGTTGGCTATGAAATGTCTTTGTAAAAACTCCCAATATAGAAATCTAGCTGCAGAGGCCAGTCCGTAGATCCTAGCCGCAGCTGCTGTGCTGTAATTAGCCTTATTTGATCAATTGCCAGATCCCTGCACTTGGCAAATGGCAAACCAGAGCCAGTCAGGGTGCGCCCCTGGAGCTTCTCATGACCGTGGGTCCTGTATAGAAAAGATGGGTCTCGTATATGGACTAGTCTTGAGTGGAGCTAATTTTCAAAGTGAGGTTATTGTTTCTCTTCTCGTGTGCTGAGAGAGTTTTTTTCATAGCAAGTCAGGTAAAAAAATTTCCTAAGAACCTACCCCCCCACCCCCATTTCCAGCTCTGTGGGAGAGCGAAGCCACCACCCAGCCCAGCCACGTGGCCAGTCTCAACAGCCTCCTGTGGCCAAGGCACGCGTGGCCATCAGGTATCCTGGCTACTGGGACTAAGGATAAGTGAAGAGGTGAAAGGCCGAACATTAACCAGAGTTTCTGGCAAAGCCATGTGCGTCATGGGAACTTTAACACCAGCTTCTACTCCTCTATTAACTCAGAGTCTCCATCTGGAACACTTTCCGCTTAAGGCTTTTTATAAGTTTGACTCCAGCAGTGACAGGTATGTGTTGTTTTAAATCCACTAGCCATGCTCAAAAAAAAATATTCTTCATGTTTTAATTTTATACAATGGCTAGCAGGCACCTTAGTAACCAGCCAGAAATCAATTTCAACCACCATCAACCCCTAAACTACAGTACCAGGACGGCTGGCTAAAGAAAGGAAACGGACTGGCTGTAGTCTGACGCGTGCCCAGTACAAGGTGTCTGGCTGACTTTGTCCTAAATAAGGCTAACATTAGTGAACTAAGAACAGCGTCATGTGGCGGCCGTGCCTGGCCTTCAGGAGCACCCCTCCCCAATGCGCTGGCAGGAGCGCCCCACTTTCCGGTCCAGTTTCACCATTTTCATGATGGCTTCCTCTCGGCCGCGGCCCATGTGGTCGAACGTACAGTCATGCTGCTCGGGGAGGCGATGTAACATACAGAACACATAACCTGCAACAGTGGGAGAAGCAGAAAAGACACACAGTTAGGGTTGCCTCAGAAAGCACAAAGCCCAGGGCTCATTCTGGGCTGGAGGGCGGGAGGGCAGCCGCCACCAGTAAGGAAAGGGGCCTGCTCCTTCCCGTCTCCCAGCTCCTCCTCCAGTCAGTCCGGGAGCCTCTCGATGTCCAAGCATGGCTGCTCAGACACTGACTCTGCATTCAACACTGCTCCTGCCTGAATCCTGAAAGTGGAACCCCAAAGATGACTGCTACAGTGAGACACACCCCCTTCCCCAGGAGATGAGTGGGTTCTGAGCCCCCTCCTTCCCTACCAAACAGGCGAGAAAGCAGAGAGTGACCAGCTCAGCACTTTCCCAGATTGGGCAAACTGTAACATTCACCACAGGACACCCACCACTTCTAGGAGGCAGGGAGGGAGCAGAAATGATTATGGCTTAAACTACATTCTACCTCCTGTATAGTGAGGGCTTAGGGAGATGGTGGGTATGATCAAACCATAGCCTACAAGGGAGTGGAGGCTCTCAGAAGAAAATGGATTATTTCAAGCGCTGGAAAAGGTATACGTATAAATAGGGGGAAGAACAGAAATGTTGCCCTCTAACCGCCAGCCACCTCAAAAGAACCTGATGCTTCTAACTCCACCTGGTAGGTCAGGAGGCTGCAGGGCTGCTCCTCTTTCTGGAGCGGAGAAGTCAAGGGAGACACTGATGAGATGAGCAGAACAAAGGACCCAGGAGAGGCCCACAGAGAAAGGAAATGGTACAGGTGAAGTCTCTCTGGGAGGAAAGAGCAAGACGAGGCCCTCAGGGAGTCAGCGGGAAGCTCAGAGGACAAAGGCAACACAGAGCTGCCAAGGGTCTGGCCCTTTCCCTTTCCATTCTGCTCAATTTCAAACTGCTGATGGGTGTATGGATGTGTGTTTGGGGGGTGGGGGTGGGGAGACAGACAGCTGATGTCACCTATGTCTGTCTGGCCCCCTCTCTCAGGGAGGGGGAGATCCAGGCTGGGAAGACACCTGCCTGGGCTGGCTGCCCCCCCCCCCCCCCCCGTCCCTCTCACCCCGTCAGTCCTATGTGGCCACACTTCCAGGCCCCACACACCTACACCAGGTCCACAGGACCGACCTGTAGGTGATCCCTCCCTAAACTGCCTCTCCCTGGGCACCTGGGCAGGCATCCCATAGCAGCCCTTCCAGGCCAATGCTCTCTTCACAAACAACATCTCTTCCCAGGGACGACTTTTTTTCCCCCCCCGAGACTTCTTTTATGCCTAGATCTCACTGCCCAGAGTGAATGAGCAGCCACCCCTTGTAAAGCACGGTGCATCTCCATGTCTACATCCTCAATTTCTTTCCTTTTCAGAGCTGAAGGGTGGAGGCAGTGATTTTAGAAGAACAGCATTAGTTGAAGCAAAGACGAGTGGCCAGGACAGGCAACAGCTGTTAAGATTCACTTCCTCTAGAGAACATTCTTCAGCTGATAGAACCCTGCTCAGATGCCTTGAGCTCACACTGTGTACAGAACACATGCACATGGCCCGGGGGCCTGAGTGACCAGGCTGAGCCTGAACCATCCACTGTGAGAAAAAAAACGCATTATTAACTGCTTCCCAGGGACAGCAGGGCAATATGTTTGGCTCTAAATTCGGACTGGGTTTAAGGAAAAGAAAGAACACAGATGAAATTTTTGTCTCCCGAGAAGCCAAGCTAAGCTCCCTCTTGGTCCAAAAGCAAAGTTAAGATTAATGAGCTCATGTGTTATATTTACTAATAAGTTCATTACTCGTAGATATTGGATAGCAGTTGTCTTTGTCCTAAAGGACTTCCCAACCTAAGCACAGATGGCCTCAATACGCATCCTCCATCTAACAAGCCCAACTGTCTTTTGGGAGCAAAGCCCATCTGGCGGGGGAGAACCTGCTGCAAAGGTTGGGGCCTAGGGCGGGGTACCACAGTATGGTGGCATGATGTGTGTGAGGACAGTTGCGTTACCAAGTCCTGACACACTTCTATAACCTCAGCACCTACAATAAGGGGTGGGAGAACCCCTGCTGCCCCTTCCCCTTTTTTTTTTTTTGAAGATACTGGGATGATGCAGGAGAAGGTCCCAGGTGCTCTTCTCTACTTCTGACAAACGGTGCTGGCTGAATCAAAGTAGCAGGAAATGGATTACTTCTGAAATTAACTCAGCCCTGGCTCAGCCTAACACCTCATTAGTCAAAGGCAGACTGGGGTGGAGGGGAGAGGCTTACCACGCACCCCCACAACCTTGCTTAGCGCTTGCCTTCCGCTGGCTAGAGAGCTGCCACCTCAGGGGATCAGAGAACCCCAGGCTCCATCTGGAAAAGGAAGCAGGCCGTGACAACCACAGCAGCTGCCTGATACACTCTCTTCCAGCGTGAGGATTCTCCAGCCAGCCAGAAACATCTCATTTCTCCATTCGAGTTCTGTGTACCTCTGTTAGACACAACTTGACACCTGGCTTTGATTTCTACAAGGTGAAAACCACTACACAGCAGCTATACCTGGGAGTGGCATGGGTAACAATTAGAATATATGGCACTGTCATTCACTACGGAAAAGTCTTGGGAAATTCCGGAAGGCTAGCTGTCCAAGTTGCTGCACTGAGGTTATTAGCTGACATAAATTAAGCTCAATCCCCTCTTCTGTCAGGGTCATTCTCCAAAAGGGAAGTTACATGCTGGAACTTGTCCCAAATGCTGAGTGGACATTATCCATTAACAGCAGCCAGTCGGCTAAACGCATGGCTAAACACATGTCTATGTCAGTGCTGGGGAGTGGGCCGCTCTGGATACAGGGGAGGGCAGGAATGACTGGTGGGTGGGACGAATCTCTGTCCTTTTCTTGGTACCCACAAGTCTGTTACCAGAAACCTCTGCAAGTGTCACGAACTCTCAGTTACTCTCTGATTGGATTCTTTAGACCAAGCTGGATATGGAGAAATGATTTCAGGCTGCTGGGGAAGGTGACTGTTCTTCATTTCAATGAAGAACACCATTTTAAAGCACAAGGGGATTTACAGCCTCTATCTGCACCAGATGATTCTCTACACTGTTTGTTCATTAGCAACCAATTGGGGCCTTTCCAGAGAGGGTCAACCAAGGCAGTGTCTGAAGGGATGAAAGCACAGAGGACAGTGAACTGGTCAGCTGAGATGCAATATGGGTTTGGTATCATCTCCCAGGATACCATACAGTTCTTTTTTCCCTGATTTAAAAAACTATGTATCTAAATTGAAATCACTCACTCGTGTGCATATGTAACAATTCATATCCTCCTTATGGCCCCAAAGTTCAGTGACACGTGGTTTGAAAAATAATTTCAATATACTTTTCCCTACAATAACTATATACCACATAGTACTTTAGAGGGATGAGGAGGGATCAGGGGGTGGAGAATATGATTAAAAGGACACTGATCCCCAAAACAGAAGGAAAACACCCAAGGCAAAGCTTTTGAAAATATGATCTGCCTGCTAAATGTGCTTTAACTTCAGCCCTTTCCTTGCATCTCATGCGCCTGGCTGCCCTGCTCCTTACAGTCACAGATTACTGGTTTTCCATGGCATACTGGCCTGGGAGGCAGCTGCAGAGCTCCTGTAAGGCCACCAGAGTTGTTTTCAATAAACCTGCACAAAACACTCAAGAATCTGTGTGGGCGTTTTCTTTGTTTGCTGGCACTGAAGAACAATTTGGGACGATCCCTTAATTAAAAAGGGAGGGTGAAGAGGGCTCTCTGAGCATTTTGTTCTATAGCCCACCTTCCTCCCATGGCCACTCCCTGGCTTCTGACAGGCCATCCTGTATGTAGAAGGAGGGACAGCAGGCCAACTACAGGTGATACCAGTCAGCCCCTCCCTAGCAGCTGAGCTGGAAGGTCTCCAGCAGCTAGGCCCTCAGTCTGAAAAAATCTTCTTGAAATAAGCAGCCAGCATCAGGAGAGAAGAGGCTGCCTGCCTAGATGGCCCCAGAGGCTGACCTACCTGGGCTTATCCCGGGCTGCCCAACTCTGGCTGTGGACAGCGAGAGATGGGAGGATACCAGAAACTTCCCTCTGTCACTATCACAGGCACAGGATTATAGCAGACAGCAAGAAAACATAATTTGAGGGCTATCTAACCCTCTGTCCAGAAAGGGTTTATCCCTCACACGGCATGAAAAATACAAAGCGCTCCTGATGTGGACCTGGGGCCTGTGGCAGCCAAGAGCCATATGCCACATCAGCCTGAAGATGCCAAGCACCCAATGGCCCTGAAAACACATTCAACGCAAAACAGAACTGAGGTTCATTTCTCCAAGACTCACAAAGATCTGAAGGGCAGCTTTCATTCGGTGGGAACCAAACTTGACCTGACCCTTCAGCTTTTAAAGCTAACATCTAGAAGTCATACTGTTCATCTTGGTGTCCTCATCCACAGTTAAAACCTCACATCTGCTTACACAGAGAGGGGTTTGGGTATCTTGAGACTCAACATACAGGACCCAGAACAATTTGCACAAATGCCGTCATTGAAGATGACAGCCAACACCTTGCTCTAAGTGCTATGAAAGCTATAACACTGGTTCCTGTTTACTGACTTGTTTACAAAAATCCACAACAATCACTACCCAAGAGAAACACTGGGAAAGCTTGTCCCAGACCCTCTGTCCTTTACCTCTCACTACTGCGGTAGGCAGGGCCCTGAGGGCAGCTGAACCAGATAACAACCGCCTCAGTGGCCAGCTCTGCCCTTCCACGGCCCCCCACCCACAAGCCCAGGGAAATAGCCAAGTACTGGGGAGTGGGGAAGGTGGGTGCAGGAGCTGGGGGCAGAGGGAGGGAGACAACCTTATATCCTGCAAGCAGTGCCCACCCTTGGCTGAGGCCGTGTCTCACCAACACCCCCCAGCCCCACCCCCGCCGCCAAGCACTTCCCTCCAAACTAAGAATTAAGCAGGGGTTGAAACTTTTTTCATGGAATTTCCAAAGGGAGATAAAGCAATGCTAAAATCCACATTCAAAGTCTGAGTCCTTCATATTTTTATTCAATCCCTGTCAGACAGAAATGCTGCTTATCGGTTTTATCTTGGACTATTTATTTTATTTTTTTTAAAAAAGATTTTATTTATGAGAGAGAAGAGAGAAAGCACAAGCGGTGAGGAGGGGCAGAGTCAAAAGGGAGAAACAAACTCCCCACTGAGCAGGGAGCCTGAAACAGGGCTGGATCCTGGGGACTCTGGAATCATGACCTGAGCTGAAGGCAGACACTTCACCCACTGGGCCAGCTAGGCACCCCCAAGCAGCACTATTTAAAGTTGGCAAAACTGGGCAGCCCTGGATACTCCTGGACTTCAGTTAAACATTTGTTTTCTTGCAGATCCCACACCCCCACCTTGAAGGCTCACCCACAGTGGCAGTTTTAGTAAAGCCAGAGACCAGGGCAAGCAAGCCTCAGCTCACTTTTTACGTCACTTACAAGAAATATTTTACACTTTCTTGCTCATTTGAATTTCAAATTGCCAAAGGTTCAAGAAGAAACTAAAACTACTGACAAGCCTTGGGGTTGGAGGTCTATGACATGACCCACTGGTGCGCAGCCATCTGCGCGCACACATCCGTCGCAGCGTGCCTGCCCACCAGCTCTGGAGGCTGTGCTGGCCGCGGAGTGGTCATGAGGCCCAGGCAGGAAGAAAATCAGAGACCGCTCCTACACAGGACCATGGGCTCCAGCAAACAGAACCTACCAGAGACCTCCCAGAGCTTCCTGAGAAACCTGGTAATGGACACTCCCAACGCATCAACAGAAACCACCTGCGATCCACGTGCCTATTTAAAGAACAGGTGACAAATATTCCTGATCCATGTGTCTGAAATGACCAGGCAAGCTCGTTAGAAAAAAGAATCACATTTTTTTCCAGCAAGGTAGAAGTTTCTTAAAGCTCAGGACAGCAAGCTGACCTCATAGTTCATTGTAAGTGTGTGCTGGGAGCAGCAGGCAGCTACAGGAAAGCTTGCTGGAAAGCATTAGCCATTTATACTCCCACCAGCAGCAACCCTGGATTATACCACATCCACTGACCCAACGCCCAAGGCAGAATTTGCAGCACAGAAATGTATTAAAGGATCTTAATGCATTTTATTTCATCAGACCCATGGTACGGGCAAAGCAGCTGCAGGTGTTTCAGGAATGGAATAGGGTCCGCTTTACATTCTCCTCCACCTCTGGCTCTGCATGGTGGAGGGAAAAGCATCAGACTCCAAGAAGCAGCCCTGGATATCCTGGCTCAGAAGCTGGCAGGCACAGTGCTTAGCTGGACTTGGGGAGAGAACGGGTGGATGGGCATCAGTCTGTCTGTTCTTCAGAGGTAAGGAGAATTTGCAATTTCGAAGAGACTATTCTACTCGACAATTTAACAAAAACCACTAAAACATACTAAAACATACCAAAACAATTCTAAAACAGAAACGATCATCTGTTTTCCCCCAAACCAATTAAAATACCTGTTAGACACAAGCTAAATGCTAGCATAAGAGGCAGTGTGACAGAAGGCAGAAGACGGGCCTCTGTGCAACGAGCTCCTCAGGCGGCTATGCACACTCAGTCTATGGCTCTGAAAGAACAGTTAGCAGCAGCGGAGAGAAAAATGTCCTGGTCCAGCGTGATGAAGCTCCCGATGCAGTCTGCACACACGTTATTTTAAAAGTATAAAAAATTCACCACTCTGGGTATCCTTTATTGCTCTCTAGACGGCTCCATTCTTGCAAAAACTTGAATGATCTCTTTCCTCTCCTCTGGGGGGAATGTGTGCCCTGTCCCAGTAATGTCTCCTGTCACCCAGCTCAGGAGGCCTCCCTTTGCTTGACCATCAGAGAACAAGTCCTGCCCCCTTGGTTCATGTCTCCCCCACCCAGGAAAACCTAGTCCTATTTTTAGCACCGGGGGTGGGAAGTGGGGGCAGGGCACCTGCACCAAAAAGGATCCTGGGCCATCAACTCTGACTTGTGCAAACCCCCCTCCAAGCAAGCCCTATAACACCTCAGCTCACCAAGAGAAGGAGGCTGGCTGCTAGGCTGTTTTACCTACAGACGAACATATATTTAAAAACTAAGAGAAAATGGCTCTAGATGGTTTTTGCCACAGAAATAACGACTTGCTCTTTCAAACACCATTACATTTCAGTAGCCGAGAGCAGGCAATATTAGCCTCTTGGTACCTTGGGCAGTTTTAAGGATCCGGAAAACCCTAGGAGGTACCGCTACTCTGGCCTCCTCTCCATTCCCTCCCCCCATACCACCAGCCTCTCAGGGCCTCATGAGAATAGTAACATACTGACAGGAAACTTCTATTTCTCAGGTGACCTTATCCTCCTCTCAGCAGACTTGAAATTTGTTTGCCTTTCTCTTTCAGCATTACCTTGTCCTTTAAAAGATTGCCTTCTTAAATTGAGCACTCTCCTAGAAAACTGGCTCCAAAGCTGCGATGGAGAAAAGAAAAGGGGCCCGCGCATCCCACCCAAGAGCCACTGAGGGCACGGTCTGGGCGCACAGGAGCAACTCTGCTACCAGGCCTGCCAGAGAACTGTGGCCTGTGTAGCCAGCGCTGAAGACTACCCAGGCAAGTCACAGAATATCAGTGGTGCTCGGACTATAAATGCTATGTGTGTCTCTCCAGAATAACACTTGGAAAAGAAAGGAATACTTCTCCCATTTTTCTGTTGGTCTTCCACTTCATGTGGTGAGGTCATGGGAGAGTACAAAGATGACAGATTGGAGTTGGGAGAGATCAATGGCTTAGTCCCACCCTTGCTGCTAGGGCAAGTCCCACAAACAGGGTAATCTCAAGGTCTCTTTCTGGATAACCCAGTGAGAAGCTTGTGCTTTGGAGCCAAAGTACTGGACTCAAGTTCTAGCTGCATAGCTCTGATATTCAATCTTTTAGAGCCTCAGTTGTGTCTCTCATAAAATGGGGTTACAGACATGAAAGCAGCCAGTGCAAGGCAGGTTGGCTACTACTGGGATGGCTCTTCCGACTTTTGTTACCCCCTCACCTTACACAATAAAACTAACACACTGGGACTACAAGGCTGGGAGCCCCTTGGCCTATTCCTTCCTCCTCCTCCTCCTCCCCTTCACCTCTCAGTCTGCTCCCTGGTTTCCTTCTCCTAAGCAAAGCTGCTACTGACATAGGAGAATGAACATGAAATCTTCCTCTGGACATGCGATGCAGTCTCCTCTGCCCCCTGCACAAACATCTCTGTACCGACTACACAGGCACAGTTAAGTGACAAGCTCAGTAAAGCCTTCTGTTGAAGATATGCAAATGTTAGAGAAACTTGATTTAAATATATGAAAACTACACAGGGCAGCCGAGAAAGCACTCACTGGTTAGGGACACCATGAAAGGGACCTGGAAACTTTCCAAGAACAGTGGAAAGCAGCTCCTCTGCTCCTGTGGGGGCTTCTCCACAGCTATGGACGCGAATTCTGCAAGCCCCTGTCACAATCAGAGGCAGCGCATGTGTGTTTCCCAGTTTGATCATGTACTGACTGTGCGCTGAAGAGGCCGTGTCTATCTCCCTGAGGCTGGTGGGCCGGGAGCTGCAGTGAAAGGAGGAATGAGAGAAAGGAACAGACTCTAGACACTCAGAGAACAATTATGCTTTTATCCAAACTGCGCCAGTGTCCCGTGCACTTGTTTTGTACTTCTTTTAAGAATGAGAAGTCTCTCTACATACCTCTTATTTTCACATTAACTCAAACAGGTCATTCTGAGGAGCTCAAGAGTATAAGCATGCTCTTTTCTATTTTCACAAAATGTAAGCCTTAAAGTCACAAGTCCCACAACAGACATCTGCTGTTCAAAGCATGTGCAGAAGGGAGGGCAGAGAAGCTGATTTCTTGATTCTCCATTTTTAAGGTTAGTTAGTTTGAACACAGCCTCTCCTGGAGGCAAGAGGCTTATTCAGTGGCAGAAGAATGTTTCAGCTGTAGACAGGAGTTCAGGCTTGAAAACAGACTATAGACTACATACAGTTAAACCCCCAATGAATGGACAGCCCACCCCAGGATTCTAGAGACTTCTTACATGGCTGGGTGGCAGAAGCTGACCTCACAGCCCAATTCCCTTTCACTTGGAGAGTGGGTTGGGAGGGGGCTCAGATAAGGTTACAGTCTGACTATGTAACAAGCTCCATGAATGAAGCCTGCTCATTGCTAAATCCAATGGGCCCTTTTCAGTTCTCCTTGATAGTGTCTGAAACAGTTAACTATTCCCGAGGACTCTGTGACTACTCCCATGGGCACAGGCTACTTCCCTGTTTTTGATCTCCTGCACGCACTAGTGTTAGAATTACTCAGTGCTGGACTCTCTTTTTGTCTCCCCCATACTTGCCCCAGGGTTTAAAGCCCTAACCATACATGCCAACAACTTTGAAATTTTTCTCTCTGCTCCAGACCTCTCTCTTTGGAGCTCTATGCCTCTGGATCCCCTTATCTACTGGATACCTTGGATACCTTAGACTTAAGGCATCCAAATTTGCTACTTCTTCAGCAATTTGCTTCTCTTTCAGTGTCCCCCACTCTAATAAAAGAATGGGCTCACCCTGCTGCCAGTCATTCATGACAGAAGCCTAGGTCATCACTGATATCTTCCTCATTCTTCAACTACCAAGTCCTGTGGATCCTATTTCCAAAAATCAAATTCCTTCTCTTCCTTCCATCTCTATCACTGCCACCCCGTCAAAGCCACCAGTATCCCTCACCAGGGCTACTATAATAGCCTTCTCTGGGTGGCTGACGACCTCAAATCCATCCTGCTCACAGGAGCCACAGTGATTCCACACACCCCGTCTCTGATAATCACACTTATTTAAACCCTTTAATGGTTTCCCAAGAAGGAAAATCAATTTCACCACCTTCACTCACTCTCATGCCTTTCAGCCCTGCCCCCTGTACTCTATGTTCTAGATATACTGCCCTAACCAAATTCTGGCTTCTTCAGCTTCAATGGCTTTTCCTCAGGAAGACCACCCTAGACCTTCAGACTAGTCTAGGGCCCTATTATCCGCTGTTCATGGCATCCTGGACTTTTCCTTGAAGCACTGGTCATAACTATAATTGTAGGTATCATTTGTGTGTAATTTCCATTTAACTTATTTTCCTGTCTAGGATTCATGAAAGCAAGGACCATACTTCTATAATTTAATGCCTTGAACAGTGGGTGGTTCACTCAGAATATTTCGACTGAATGATGAAGGAGAGGTTAGTTTCAGACAGGCTGTTTTCGGTACCTCTGGGGATAAGTAAAAGTCTGTCAAGAGGTCAAGTGGCCAAATCCCATCTGCTCACCCTCACCTCTCAATAGCATGTGTCTCCTCTCCCTCTCTTACAGGATCTTCCCCTCAGCTTCTGCAGTATTCTGGGATATTCCTGATCTTCCTTCCACCTTGCCGGTTGCAGCTCCCTGGAATCCTTTACTGGCCTCCCTTCTGAAACCACCAGAGAAAGTAGTACACTTATGCTTTCATATATTCCTCCTTTTTTAAAAAATATTTTATTTATTTGACAGAGAGGGAAATCACAACTAGGCAGAGAGGCAGGCAGAGAGAGAGGAGGAAGCAGGCTCCCCACGGAACAGAGAGCCTGATGCGGGGCTCAATCCCAGGACCCCGGGATCATGACCTGAGCTGAAGGCAGAGGTTTTAACCCACTGAGCCACCCAGGCACCCCTATATTCCTCCTTTTAAGTAAATCTCATCCAGATCCAAATCTTCAAGTACAGTCTAAATACTGACACATCTGGAACTTAGATTTCATCCACAAATTCTTCCTCTAAACTCCTATATCCAACGTACTCCTTGAAAAACATACTCAACTAGACTGGTTAACAGGAATATCAACATGTTCAAAACAAAACTTTTAATTCTCTTGACTCCGTTATTGGCTGATCTCCTAATCTTCCCTGCATCTGTGAATGATGCCATATCCACACAGCTACTCTATCAGGACTCCTTGATTCCTCATTCCCTTACTCCTCACACCAACTTCTAGTAGTCTCGTTGGATTTATCTCTAAATGATGTTCTGAATCTGCTCTGCTTTTCTCCATCAGCTCACGGCAAAGGTCCTGTGGGAAGAATGAGTACAGCATGCTGACGGAAGAGAACAAAGGCCAGCAGGGCTGGGATGGAGTGAGACCAAGCCTCTACCATGGTTAGCAAGAGCCCACAACGAGCTGCCCTCTTCTTTCTTTGCTGCCCTCCAAGCCTTCTCTTTCAGAGCAGTTAAAGGGATTTCTTTTCTTTCTTGGTAACTGACTTGAGATGTACTTTTTTAATATTTGTTAATTAATTCCTGTTTGAATAGGTAATACATGAATATAACAGAAATTCAATTTGCATGAAATAATATTCAGCAAAAAGTTAGTCTCCATCCCATTCTCTTAGTTACCCTCCCCAGAGGCAAAGCTACCACTACTACCAGTTCTTATGTATTCTTGATAGTCTATGCAGAAGCATTATGTTTATCTCCCAGAGGGACAGAAATGTAATATAAAATGTAAATCAGATCACACCACTCCTTTGCCTAAAACCCTTCAATGCCTTCCCACTACTTTTAAAGTAAAATTCTAAGTCCTTACAAAGGTCTACTTGTCCCCCCTTCTAGTCCTGACTGCTTCTCCTCACGCACTGTGCTTCAACCACAGGGGCCACCTTTCTGGTCCCAATCTGCCCAGTTGTTCCTGCCTCAGACCATTTTGCTGTTTTTCTCTTGATCTGGGGCACTTTCCTCCTAGTTCTCTGAATAGTTCTCCTAGCGTTTTTCCATATCACCTCAGCTTTCACCTCCTCCAGATGCCAGCCTCCCAACCCCCGCACTTGCCCTTCTCATTCTGCCATCCTGTTACACCAGAGCATTTACTACCATCAGGAAGTATCTCATTTATCTGGTCCCTTGTTTACTGCAACTCTCCCCCAAAGAATAAAAGCACCATGAGGTCAGGGGCTTTGTCAGTTTTATTCCCTGCTTTTCCTCTAGAACTCATGTAAGTAAACTGAATTAAATAAATAATTTGAGTCAACATCTGACTCATTAAAAACAGAAGAAAATTGCTTCTAGCAATAAAAGAATGTTAATGCTGGTAACTTTGCCCCTCCCTACCACTCCTGGAGAGGAACACCACCACACATTCTGTCTCCAATTACTCGGGTGAACAGAAGCACAGTGAGCACAATCTGAAACTATTATTGTCTGGCTTTGGATATTCTGTTGTTCTGCAGTAACAGGTTTACTTTCCTAATTATGCTTTTTTTTTTTTTTTGCCATTATTAATATCAGCCTATACTCCCTGAGCTCACTGTGAGAGGCAACCCAGAAATGTCCAAGATGCCATGAGACGCTCTCCTGGAGTTAAAACTTTGCTGTAACTCATAAGCACAAATGAGCTGAGTACAGATAATGAAGAACTGAACATCATCTTCCAAATTCCCACTGATATTCATTTCCTACTCCACCCTGGCATTTTGGTCAACTACTCCAGATTCCGTGGAAAATTAATCCTGAGCTAATAATCCAGTTCAAAGGAAGAGCAGTTTAACTGATACAAGAGCATTAACACAAACCTGGCCCTTTAATCTGTAAATCTGGAAACCTTCCCTTCCCAGGCACACCTGTAACACTGCAGTGTGCCGCTCTAGAGAGCACACATCATCCCATGTCTTAATCCAAGGATGCACAGACCCTGTGGTGTGCTAACGCAGAGCTCCCATCTCCCAGCGGCCTTGGGGCAAACATGGCTCAAGAAGAGGAGCATGTGAGTGTGTGGAGTGGCCTGCTGCTAGACAGCATAATCCCGTGGGGAAGAGACCTGCTCAGTGCCTCAAGGCACAAGCAGGCTGCCAGAAGACAAGGCCGCCATTACCCACAGGCCTGGCAGTATGCCTCATAAGAGAGCCACACAGGCCAGTGCCAGCTGCATATTTTAGCAGGTACAAGAGCTGGTGAGGCCCCATGATCATGGACTAGGAGTTACCCAGAGCAAAGAGGGACACTCCTTGTCATCTCCTCCTTCCAACAATGTTCCAGGCACTGTGTTGTGGGCTGAGAATCAACTAGACAGACGGGTGGCTCTATCTCTCAACTCCACAGGTGACAACACAGAAGGAGAACATCCTTCAAATCTCAGGAAGAAAGAAGGAAGCAGGGGCACCCTCCCAAGCTCACACTACCCCTTGAGTAAATGCCGGCCGACTTCCTGCACCCATCACACCTCGATTTCTGCCCTCTAGTCCTTTTCTACTTTGTTTCCTTCCACTCTCTCTCCAACACCTTTCCCCAGCTCTTCTGTTTCTCGGGGTGCCTCAGTAGCTGTGGCTGCCCTAACACCTACTCTGACAGCAGAAGGTGTTTTCTAGCCTGCAGGCTTAAAGGCAGGCCACGCTTGGTGATGGTGGTGAGTATCCACACCGAGCAGCTTCCACATGCGCGCCTCTCATCAGTCTGCAAAGCACGCGGGAGAGGACTTCATCTCCTACTCGATTCTGCCTAACTCTGTACAGGGATGGGAATAATGTCTGTGGAAAGGTTAGCTATTTCCTGGAGAGCCAGCTGACCCAATTATTTTAGGCACTTCTCCAATGAATTATAGGGCTGACTCATCCACCCTTTTCAGTCTCTGGTCACTGAACTCTGTTCCAACACTTCACAGTGAGTCTAGACTACTCCCATCTGCAGTGTGATAGCTCTTCTTCCCATCAGCTTGACAGCGCCTTCTCTCAGCACTTACTCTCTGCCTATCTAGCACTTGTGTGTATGGAGTCTCTGGGTCTCATGCACTTCATGGGCCCTGTCCCAGGGACACTCTCCCTCATGGCACTGAGTTTCAGAGACCGAACAGTTCTGGTGACACCACGCACTGTCTGAGAGCTTACAACCCACAAACACTGTGATGGGACTCTGGTTAGTGGGCAGATGCACTGAGTGCTAAGGTGGCCTTCTCCGTATCTGCCTTTCAGTTGATGATAATGCCCCCCAAATGCAGACTTTCTTTTGAGAACAGTGGCTACAGTATCAACCAATGCCACAGAGCTTGTGTGGCTATTTGTCAGTCTTATTCACATTGCCGGCAACACGATAGCAAAACTTGAAGTAGTAAGGCTTTTCTTAGAGTCTCTATCTCCAGGGCCTACAAACTGAGGAATAAGGACTATCTTATCAAAGCCTTGGTCTGCTTAGGTAAAAGCACTTTCCAGAAGCAGAAACAAACTTCACTGATATTGATCTCTTCAGAGGAAAGGTGCTATAGAAATTTCATCTAATAAATAAAGGATTCAGGCTCTAGTGTTAGGCTGTCAATCCAGCAAGGAAAAGAAGCTATCAGACTCAAGGAGTCAAAAGTATTTATTGGCCATTTGTGCACTGTTTACAGAGCTCTATTCTAGGGGCTGGGTGGAGGAAAAAGAAAAGGAGGAAGTCACAAGTTCCTGCCTTGAAAGATAGCTGGAGATGCACAGAGAGGAAAACAGCTGAAGGACACAAGAAGCAAAGCAAGAAATCAACTGCAAATAAAATCAATACAACCCAGCTATGTGCAATAAATCGGGGGCACTGAGGAGAGGTCAACTGCATAAGGTATCCTGGAGGAGGGAAGTTTTCAAAGAAAATGAGGACATGAATTAGCACTCAGGAGAAAATGGAACATCCACATCAATAAGAATTAAGTGCCACCGTGTCTCATAATTACGCAGGCACAGTGGGAGACAAAAAGGTGGCAACACTATGGACCCTGTCCTCCAGAAGCATCTTATCTAGACGGAGGGACAAGTAGTCCATGGAACACCACTGAAAAACAGTGCACTGGGATGACTCATTAACACCATCTCAAGAGGTTCTCACATAGTAGGCTGCCTACGTTTGTACCATCCCCATTGTTCATCTCTGAATTGGGGGAGTGCTTAACAGATGGGCTAAGATCTGTATGGCTGAAAATAAAGGTAACTCAGGCTGCTACTTCCTCACTGCTCAGGAACACCCGGGCCAGCAGGGGGACACGAACAGTTCAGGATTCTGGGAGGTCAACAAATCTGGGCTTGCATGCCAGGTGCTCCCTTAGTATTTCTGAGTTACTCAACCTCAAAGCTTGTTTTCTCTTGCTGTAAAAATGTAGTACCATTTTACAACAAAGCTTTTATCAGGGTCAACTGATTTAACATAGGAGCAGGCATTCAGTATATAGCAGGTACTCAATAAAGCTGTCCTTTTTCTGGGGTGTCTGGGTGGCTCAGTCAGTTAAGTATCTGCCTTTAGCTCAGGTCATGATCTCAGGGTCCTGGGATGGAGCCTCATGTCAGGTTCCCTGCTCAGTGGACAGTCTTCTCCCTCTGCCTCTGCACACCTCTCCCCGCCTCGTGCTCACCTTCTCTCACATCTTTTTTGAAAAAGAAAAAGCTCTTCTTGTCCCTTCACCCAGTGGATCACAACTGCAGAGTTCACTCATTCAACTCAAACGTTTACTAGACATGACTGCACTTCTACTATGGTAGGAGCCACCAAACACTATATGGCCCCTGTCTTCCAGTACTTATGGTCTAGAAGGACAGACAGTTTCAGCATGTTCTGCAAAGTACAACATCAGAGGTCAACCATGGACTTCATAAGAGAGACTTTTTAGCAGTCTTGGAAGATCAATAGGTAAAGAAAGGTTTTTGTTTAAAAAGATACCCAGATTTTGTGAGGGCTCCCATAAGGCAGACCGTGGAGACCCTGAGCCCACTCTGGTATTCCTATACCCTCTCTAATCCCCAATGTCCCACAGTAGTTCTTTAGTCCCTATGGACAGACTTGCTACTGGAGGAACAGGGTGCTGGAAAGCCAACACCCCGTAATTCAAGTATCTGAAGAGCAGGCTTTCTCAAAGATGATTTGTGACACATGACTCTGAAGGGCAGAGTGAGGAGGAATAAGGCATGTTCTATGAGGAGGCTGGTTTTAGGTCAGCAGATGAAGCGCTAGGCAATCGAAGCTGCCTGGCAGTAAGACACACCACACTCCCTCTGGGCTGAAGATGTGCGTGGCAGCTGGATTACCTGCCTATGTGGTGTCTGTGTCTGTGTCAGTTTGGGGGGTGGGGGCTGGAGTGCCACCAGATGGATAACTTCTAAGTCACTTAAGTACTTGGATTCTATGCCAGAGTGACAGGTTAGGCAGGAATGAGACACTGGTGTAGTTCTCTACAGGGCGTCTGTATCTCTGTGACCTCCAAAGGGCTTATCTCATTCATGTGCAAGATGAAGCACAGGTTTTATTCATACAAACACATTCATCCCCAAAGTTGAGTATTTAATTAAACCATATGCTTATCAAATATTTTTAATTAGACCAAGTAGGCAACACTACCCTATCTGATAGTATATATGTCTTGTCTGCTTTCCACCCCATATCAATAAAAATTCAAGGCAGATAAAAGTATATAACAATAAATAATGCTAAGGTTTCCTACCTACAACTTATTCCTTCGGCCAAGTATCCCATTGGGAAATCCTCAGGTTGCACATGTACCCTGGCTTTACAAATATACATGGAGACTGGCCCAGGCATTCTCCCATTCACCCACTTGGGCCTGCCTTCAAATACTACTACAAAAGGGCTTTACCCTAAAGATAACCAGTAGGCTCACCAGAGCACATTTCTGTGACTTCCACTTTTTCTTGTGTATTATTAGTTAGCACTGTCTGGGCACCACCATAGGCCACACACTCTATTAAGGACAGTGGGAAACTACAGAATAACACATAGTCCCAACCTTTGAGGATTTTAGAATCTAGCAGGAGAAAGGAGATCACTGGAGGAAGGCATGTGAAAGAAAGAAAAAGAGCATGGAGCTAACTAGATATGATATAAAGACTCTATGATGTGGATCACCTTACTTGATATGTACAGTAATTATATTTGGTCTTAAATTACCTTTCCATTTCCTATGGGAGGAAAATGAGCTATTAGGTATACAGACAGTGTATCAAACACTGGGGTATATTACAGTTACCTGAGCAACTGCACTTCTACTTTCTAAAGAAGCATCCCCTTCTATCCAGGGATTGAGAAATGCTGGTCTGAGGCCCACATTTATCAAGAAGCCCTGCTCATGAGGGAATCTTAGTAAGAATCTACTCAGAAGACAGGAGGCGTCTACGAGTATATATCTGCATACAATGTACTGAACACAAATGAGTTTAACTATGTACATTAAAGGCCTTGGAAAGGGCATTTCTTTGGCAAAACTTTGTGAACAATTTGTCATTGATCTGAAGGAAAAACATTTTAAATCCTCTTATTTTGACTAAATACTACTTCAAGGGCACCTGGGTGGCTCAGTCGGTTAAGCATCTGCCTTCAGCTCAGCTCATGATTCCAAGGTCCTGGGCTTGAACCCTGCATGGGGCTCCCTGCTCAGCTGGGAATCTGCTTCTCCTTCTCCCTGGGCTCCTCCCACCCTGCTCATTTGTGCACATGCTCTCTCTCTTTCTCAAATAAATAAAATCTTTAAAAATAAATAAGTACTACTTTATTTATCTCTACTACACCAATAGTCTAATTTGGTGACATTCCGCTTTAGAGTCCTGAGTCCTGAGCAAGATTTTGGAGGCCAAACTAAGAGAAAGCAAAACAGTCAGGGGTATTAACTCAGAAAGACCAAGAAATCTTCTGGGTACTTCAGAAGGCATAAGTGAGATTCAGTGGGGACAAGCAGACATCCAGGATGCGTGATGAAAAGCTGTAGTTAGGAAGGCCCAAGACCTCGTGACGGGAGCTTTCTATCAAATGCTGCAATCCTGAAATACCAGGATTTTGCAAACAGGTATAATGTTTGCATTATCACAGGTATAATGTGAGGCCAGTGGCAACCTTTCTGATCTCCATTTCCTCATTTATTGAAAAAAAGTGGGGTTGGATGAAATTACTGCTAAGGCTCTTAATCCTGGTGGTATGTGCTGCCAGTATCTACTTACACACAAATTTTTGTGACTGTGCCTTGTTGGTAAAAACATTTAATTCAAGCAAAGCATTTCCAAGCATCTCTCAAGAGTGGTTTGCTTTTACTACCTCAGGTGAGAGTAACCTATAGCATCTTGGGTGTCTGTTACGACATCAGCTTAATGAAAAGAAAAATACTCTCAGGTCGCAGGCTTTCCCCATTAAAGATGGACAGACATGTTACAGAGAACCGTGAGCAAAGGGAATATGCTTCAACTGTAAACAGAAATGAATTCAAGAGATGGTAAAACTTTTAAAACATAGTTTTGCTGATCTTTTTTAGGCCATATGTAGCTCACTCTGGGCTATATCATCTGTTTTGAGGGAATGTATTTGAACATTTACTGTTTTCCCAGAATGCACTCAATAGCCACAACCATTAAGATTTGTCAAGGTTAAGGGGCAGAGGTGGGAAACAGCTCTTAAAAACAAAAACAAAAAAAACTAGAGCAGATGGGATGCCTGGATGGCTTAGGTGGAAGAACATGCAATTCTCTCAGTCTGAGCCCCACACTGGGTGTAGAGATTACCAAAAACAAAGAAATAAAACTTTAAAAACATACAGCTAAATCATACTTAGTTGTAAAAGATGAAATTTTACCTAAGATCAGGAAAGAGGCAAGGAGATCCATTCTCAACACTTCTATTCAACGTTATGGTAGAGGTCGTAGCCAGTGCAATGATTCAAGATAAAGAAATGATAGGCAAAAAGACTGAAAAGGCACTAAATTGTCTTTATATGCAATGACATGATCATGGATGTAGATAATCCTAAGGAACCTAGAGCTAATAAGTTAATTAGCAAAGTTGCAGAATAAAAAAATCATACGCAAAAACTGTGTTTTGAAGAGATAGAAAAGAACAATTTGCAAGTAAATATAAAAACTTCTGTTCACAACAGCATCAAAAAATTAAAATACTTGGGAATAAATTTAACAAACAATGAATATTTAAGTATGGACTCTTGATGAAGTAAGATATGAATGACTAAAAAAACTTATGAAAAAGACACTTAACATCACCAGTCATCTGGGAAATGCCTTGATGGGAAATTAATACACCACAGTGAGGTGACACCACATACCCACTACAATAGATAAAGTTAAAATAAATGACAATATTAAATACTGACAAATTATGGGTAAACTAGAACCCTAATATACTGCTAATAGAATTTTCTTAAAATGCAGAATGTACACTGGTCATTCAACCTGGCAGTTTCACTTCTATATCTACTTAAGAGGAATTACAACATATATCCACACAAAAACCTGGGTATGAATATTTACAGCAGCTTTATTCAAAATATCCCCCAAATGGCAACAATCTAAATGTATGTCCACTGGCAAATGGATAAACTAATATGATATTACCCACACAATGAAATACTACCCAACATTAAAGAGGAATGAACTACTAATATGTAACAATGTGGATCAATCTCAGAAACAACATGCTATGTATACAGACAAGACCGTGTGTGTGTGTGTGTGTGTGTGTGTGTGTGTGTGTGTGTACTGTATGAATCCATAATATTAAAATTCTAGAAAAGGCAAAATTATACCAACAGCAGATCAGTCAGTGGTTGCCTTGAGGCTGGGTAAGGGGACTGTAGGGACTGACTAGAAAGGAACACAAGGGAAGATTTAGAGGTGATTTAAAACATTCTAAACTCTGATTTTAGTGAGGGCTGTATAATTTAAATTTACCAAAACTCACTGAACTCTAAAACAGGTAAATATGATATACAAATTCTATCCCAAAAAATCTGTTTAAAAAAAAACACCATGCACACTTTACTGGACGAAGAATTAACTAAAACTATTTATTCCTGGAACTAAAACAAAAGACATCAATAATTCATTTCCTTTCACGATGATCCTTTTTTTTTCCCCCATAAAGAAGTATTTTAGCAGGGTAACTTATCCAAACAGCTTTGATAAAATTATTGTGCTGTTAACTGCTGCTAAGATTAGACTACAGACAGATAGCTGGAAATTTGCTATCCAGACAGAAAATATTTCACTCTGTGGGACAAGGGTCTCCTGGCTCACCTTCCAGTAGGATAAGAATGTGACACAGGCTTCAGCAGATATGCTCTGCATATTTTGTCTTTTAAAAGCTAAGTCTTTGATGCTTCTTTGCTGGGGAGGGGAGCTCTTCACGTTTCTGACTTCTCTCCATAGCCTTGTCAACGGACATATGGTAAGCTGGATCTCTGAGACGGTGCTGAACTAATGGGCTAAATACATGGAGTCAGTGTTCAGTAAAAGGCTTGATTTGTTTTGCTCTAACATCTCAATGTGCAATTTATAGAGGAGCAGCAGAGGGACTAATCTGTTTGGTTTTAGACTAGAACTTTTATACATTAAAGATTAAATGGGGGAATACAGATAGCATACTCTTATTTAGGTAAAAGTATAGGAGAATGAAAAGTAAGAGAGTAGGGAAGGTAGAAAATTTTCTCAGAATATTTCCCAAGATTTCCAACTATCCTTAGCTCTCACATATACAATAATTCCCATCAAAGGTTTTTTGTTATTGTTGTTGTTGTTTGCTATTGGGAAAATGGACAGGACACCTCCTTCTCTTAAGCCATAGATAACACATACTCTGTTGCAGTCTTACAAGTAATGGAAAAACTTTAGCTTTTCATTGCCAGATTCAGCACAGAACAGGATCCTCAAGGGCTGGGGTCTTGGTAACCACACACTCTCTCTATAACACATGGCAGAGCATGGACTCACCACTCAATGGCAGTAATGATAATAATGAACCAACCAAACCAATCTGGTTATGATAAAGGATCTCAAGTGTTTCCCTGGATAGCAAGGTTTCCTGATGGATCCAGGCTAGAACTCGGTAATGGAATAAAGCCTTTAAAAAAACACCGCCAAATATTCTTTTAGAGACAAAGGGTAGAATGCCAAATCTTCTGACAGGTTCAAGCCACATGTGGATGAGAGTTTAAGCAAAGGCACAGACACATGGACTAATCTCAGGTGATCTCTGGTGCTGGTGAAATGGACCAGCCTGGTAATTTCTTGTCACCAACACACCTCACTTGCCCCTTGCCCCACTCTGGAACCTTAGGGTATCACTATTCACTCACTGTGCAGTCCTCTGTAGTGGCAGGGATGGCTGTGGAACAGGCCCATTTCCTTTTCACTTACTTAGTTCACATTTGTCCTAGACCATTCCTCTAAAAAAGATTCATTAGCCTCCTGGGCTTTCTCTGTGCTTAATTAAGGAAGGAAAAAAAAAAGTCATATTAGATCCTGTTGACCATATTCAAAACCACTGACAGCTCCTCACTGCAAACCAACATCCAAACCCTACAGCCTGGAGTCTGAATTCTTACCGTCCCTTGTTAGTAGTCTCTCTTCACTCAACCCTAATCCAGCTGCACAGGGGTTACCTTCAGAAAACCATCTTTGCACAGGTAGTCCCTCTTTCCACACATCTAAATCCCACTCTTCCTTTAAAGCCCCAATTACTGCAGCCTACCCAGAGTCTTCTATAGTTGAAATTAATTTCTTGCTCCCCGTAGGCCTATAACACATGGCTTATACCTCAGTTAAAACTCTTATGGTAGGCTGCCCTGAATGCCAGCTGTTTCATGCCATGTATATACCTTCTTCATAGGCCCAGCAAATCCCTCTTGGAATGCATATTAAAGTCACCTCAGAGATCCCTAGAAAAATGGCTGATTGCAGGCCTGGCCATAGGTTAAGTACCAGATGTATTCAGAACACATTTTTTTTTTTTTAAAAGACTGAGTTTTTTGAGAGAGAGGGGGAGAGAGAGAGAGAGAGAAACAGAGGGGGAGGGAGGGGCAGAGGGAAACAGAGTCTTAAGCAGACTCTGCACTGAGCATAGAGCCCGACTCGGGGCTCAGTCTCAGGACCCTCAGAGATCATAACCTAAGCCAAAACCAAGAGTCAGATGCTTAACTGACTGTGCCACCCAGGTGCCCCCATAACATATCTTATTATACACTCTGGGAACAATTTGACTACCAAAATAATTAAGTACAGTAATGAATTACAAACCACTGAAAATATAAAAAGCCCATGAGCCCATAATAATAATAAATAAATGGGGGAGAAGGGTCCTCACAAAAGAACACTGAGTGCCAAACGAGAAATGTAGTAAGAGGGCTGGAGTTAGAAAGATCATCATTCTGCAGTCATCAGAGTAAAGACTGGTTCTGGCAAGAATCATCAATGGATCCTAAATCTAGGAGACATGTTTGATGATGAGCAGGATTGTGACGTGGTCATAAACTGTTTTCCCAAAGAATGCTCACTAGCTACACGATCAAAACAGTAACTACAGAATGGAGAAAATGGACAACACTCTGATTTGGGTGAGTGAATCAGAATTAACATCTACAATGAGGGGATGCCCTGAGAAGGGCACATCACTTTGTAGTAGTCTGGCTGGGGATAAATAATCTGAATCTAATCATGAAGAAACACCAGACAAACACAAACACAAAATAAGGAGCATTCTATTTTTAAAAGGGTGTAGTGGGCGTAGTCTTAAAAAATGTCATCATCAATAAAAACAAGGCCATAGGGGCGCCTGGGTGGCTCAGTGGATTAAGCCGCTGCCTTCGGCTCAGGTCATGATCTCAGGGTCCCGGGATCGAGCCCCGCATCAGGCTCTCTGCTCCTCCTCCTCTCTCTCTGCCTGCCTCTCTGCCTACTTGTGATCTCTCTCTCTGTCAAATAAATAAATAAAAATCTTTAAAAAAAATTAAAAAAAAAAAAAAAAAAAACAAGGCCATAAAAATGTTTCAGGTTCAAAGAGTCTAAAGGGACATGACAACTGAACACCACCACCTATTCCAGGACTGGATTCTGTCCTGGAAGGGGAAAATGCTTTTATAAAAGACATTTTTTAGATGAACTGACAAACTGGAATATGGGTGGCAGACTTTTAGTAAAAGTACTGAATCAGTATCAATTTACTAAAGTTGATAACTGTGCTACGGTTATAAAATAATATCCTTAAGTCATAGAAAAGAGATGTGATGTTTGCAACTTACTTTCAAATGGTCTGAGAAAACACTTTAAATTTCCAAATAAAAAGCTAAAACAATAGCTGGTGACCTTTTCTGAGGCCTGGGCATTCTGTTTTTAAAAGCTTTGCAGGATGGAGAACTGTCCAGACCAGCGGTTCTCAAAGTGTGGTTCCTCACACTAGCAGCATCAGCACCACTCAGAAACTTGTTAAACATGCACTGGCCTACTGGGAGGCAGGTGGGCAGAAATCTGTTTTGCCACACCTTCCATACGGTTCTGATGCCCACTCCAATTTGAAACCATTGACCTAGACTATGAGTTCCTACATTCTATATTTCTAGATCCTACATTCCCCACAAAACCTAGCAAAATGCTTCATGCATAGTCCCATCTCAATAAATGCTTGAAGAATTCAGTTCAACAATGAATGAGAATGCAAAAAATGACCACCAAGGCACCTGGAGATGAGAAACTACTCGGAAGGGCGAAAGCATCTCTCCTGAGTTTCTAAAGTGAACATAAAATTTATTTTGAAAGCACGAAAAGGAAGCCAGATTACTTAGGTTGTTAGTAAAAGCACTGCTGTCCCAAAAGGGAGCATATCAGCTTACAGTTTAAGACACAGTCAACTAAAAACAGGTGGTAACTTATGCAAGCTCTTAGACTGGTATTTAAAAATTAATTCTGTGGTTCTGGATAGCACGGCACAGCGATTATGAAGCCATGCTGCGTGTTTCATGCAAAATCGGCCTGGAGAACACAGCATTCACATGGCTGTAATGCAGCCCAGATCTGATGGGGATGGCCAGATTTCAGAACATCCTCTAGGTGGCATTTTCAGAGATAAGACTCCTGTAATGAGAATGAGCTGATCAATTTGCCTACTGAGTAGAAAATGAAACAAATAAATCCATTTTTATGCAACTGTTTTCTATCCTGAGAAGTTAAACTGTTGAAGATACTCTGCGATGCAGGCTATCAGCCCAGCCTCACCACACGCCTTTTCTAATTGGCACCCTGAAAGATTTCACAGGAAAAGGGTGTTACTTTGGTATTGTTGATTTAAAGGTTATCTAGTCACAGCAAGGCAGAGGAGAATTCATCTTCAAAATTCACCTCCTTATTGAAAGCCCATGGAGTATCTTGGCAATTAACAATTCCTATCACCTCTAGCTGTTCCCTATGTGAGAAGGCTCAAACTCGCCTTACAAATTGCTCTTTTGAAGATCAAAGGCAAGCTGAATGTGTCTGTGTGTGCTCTCGATGAGACTGTAATTTAATGGAATTTTTAGAGAAGGCTTGCTAGCAGTGTTTGGATGACAGCCCTGGGGCGGAGGATTCAGGGGAGCTTGGCCACTCTTCCCTTTGGTGCATCTTCCCTGTCTTTAATTGGCACCTCATTAGAAATTAATGAAAATGACATCCTCTGTTCTTCCTGCTCTAGGCATCGAATGCTACAAAAAGGCCCATCACAATTCATAACACATTCAATTTATATAGCAATGGCTCTTAAGCATTATTTATGAGATGTGAATTTCTTGTCAGCAGTTAATAACCTGTACAGACTGGAAGGGGAATGGAAAAAAGATTGTGAATATATATTAAGAAAAAGATTTTCTGCAGTGGAGAAGTGTTCTGAGTTCAAACTACCTTCCTGAGTCTTTACTTCCTGTAGTTACCATGCTCCTCTACCACACCCCCCACCCCAGTCCCAAATCGTTTAGGGCAGTTCAACGTCTCTTCAACACTCCATGCATCCTCAAGGAAATAATGACACAACTCCCCATTTCCTAGAGAGATCCGAGCAGACAGGCAGGAGGAACATAAGAGCTATTTGTCAAAGACAGTCCCAGAGGTGTAAGTTCCCATTGCTGTCCTTCATCTTTTAAAATGTGGCACCAGACTCTGTCATTTTTCTGGGCACATAAGTGTAACACTCTCGGTGGGCCAAACTGAACTCCCAGCTCTCTCTAGGAAGGCTACATCTGGAGGGACTGCAGAAAGCTCAGGGCTTTCTTAGGGTCTACTTACAGAGAGATTTGATTTTAATGCTGGGAAGAGCATTAGAATCAAATCTCTCTGTAAGTAGACCCTAAGAATTGGGCGTAAGCCAAGGGATTATGTGTTAGATCATTTAAAAAAATGCATGTCTGTGATAAACCCAACAGATACTTTAGAAATCCAGCCTCCTGCCCAAGAGGTGAAGAACACAGTAGAATAATCTGAATTTACCAGCGACAGTCAACTGGGTTTCACTTAGGAGCACGTGAAATCATATTTCTAACATGTATTTCTAGGTTTTTTTCCGCTGGGTGCTTAAGACCATAGGCACTTTGGCAGTTTGCATCAAAGCTGAAGTGTAAACTGGCACACCCAGTTACACCACGCCTGCATCTCTCAGTGCTAAACTGTGAGTCCTCACTCCATGCCTGACAAGGACAGGAGGGCATCAGCCACTGCCAGAGGCAAACGACACACTTAATGGATCAACTGCTTGATCCACTAGGGCAAATCCTGTGTAATACCCAGGATTCCATTGCTTTCAAGAATGAAACAAGAATGTAAAGTACAGGAAAATCCCATGATTCTAATTTGGGAACAACCAAGGGCATGTATTATAAAAGCGACCAGCAAAATGGTCAGGTGGGCTTTACAACACTGATAACAGACTGACCACTGAAACCAGCCCCCTCCAATGGTTTGTGCAAGAACTTGCAGACTATAATAGATGAGACAAACCCTTTAATATGGGCAAAGCTGGTTAGCCACCATGCCCCAGAGTTTGCTCAGCTGACCACAGCATTCCTTCCCTATCTCACCGAGTATTTAAGATTATCTGGCAGGGTTGATCAGGATGTAGTTGAAGAATAAGGTTCTGGGCTCTCTTGGGCCATGCCACATCCATGAACACAACCAAAGCTGCTGAGAGCCTCTCCTCCCACCTTTTATCCTACTTCTCTCCTTTACACTTCCACACAAGCAATTAACAAGATAACTAAATGCCAAGCTAAAACAGTAAAAACTGGTCCAGGGGACTTCGCGTGCTACAACAAACAGATTGCTGTCTTGACAGAAACAGGGGTTCCAACTTTGCTTCCCTGAGAAGCTGGGACATCCTCCTTTCCTTCTCATTTCCAACAGGGTAAATAACTGAGGCACGGGAGAAGCAATGGCCGCCTCTTCAGGAGATGAGAGATTTTGAGTTACTGATTTTCCAGCTGCTGAGAGAGCCATCCAGTCCTGCCTGTCAGCATCAATACCTGCAGGGTGTCTATGGCTGTCCTAGGGGAAAAAGGAGGCTTCTAAATCTTACTCCTAAAGACAAATGACATAAGATTCTCAGTGTGAGAGCCAGGTCTCCAGATCTGCCTGATGACAGCTCTGTCCCACAGAACAATTTTATAATACTAAGCGTTAAATCAGGGAATAAAAACAGGAAAACTAAGTCAGCCTAAATAATGCAGCTACACAATTTTGCTTCTATGGGACATGATGTATGTGTTCAAAGGGAGAGAAAGATCTGGACTAAGTTTTGTTCTGCTGTGCGCAGGCATAAAGTTTTAAAACACATCCCTGGGCAGCAATTCTGAGAGCCAGTATTACACTGGATAACACAGAAGGAGTGTTACTTTAAAGCTATTTCAAGGGGTTAAATGACAATGAATTATGGTTCAAAGAAATAATTTTCCAATCAAACTTTCACTTAAAAAGGTATCAGGGGGAAAGAGTTTCCATTTATTCTACATACTAAGATGCTCATTCAAAATAAATTTAGTATCTGAATTTTATGGTACGTATCTGAGAATTTCACTGGTTTTGTTAATTTCTAAATAAGTCATCAATGAGCAGGAACCAGAGTAATACACGGTAGGGAGAAGCTGAAAGCAGTAACCAGTGACGTGCCACTCTAAAGTAGTAAGTGTAAGAGAAGTGGGAATGTTTTTGGCTTTTTTTTTTTTTTGGTGGGTGTGAGAGGAAATAAAGGGCATTTAGAAGGAAGACTCCCTCACTCCTGCTTTTGTAAGCTCCAGCCCCATGGCTTGAGGGAGGCACTCAGAAGAATGAAGGACTTCAGCCTCTTGAGAAGAATTTCCACAGCTAGAGCAGGGTGTCAAGGACACAAATCCCTGTCACACCACCGGAGGCGATGCTTACCGCAGCGGCAGGATCCCAATTCCTGCTGCACCAGCTCCAGTTTGGTTTGGCACTGGAAGCACCGACGTCGACTCTTCTGTTTAGATCGGCTGGTTTCCTCAGGTCGTTCGGTATTCTCCAGTAGTCGTGCCCGTTTCACTGGTGAAGCCTCATTCTCAGACTGTGAATCTAACCAAAACAACACATTTGGGGGTCAGGGTTAGTGGTTGGCCTGGCAAGTACAGCTAATTAATAATATACTGCAAGCCACTCTACTGTCCTCTTCCAGGAACTGGACTTGTGTGAGCAACAGCCAGTCCTGCCTGGCCTGGTTTATGCTGCACAAACTGTGACAAGCACATACCGGTAGGGCAGACTTCTAACAAGCGAGGTCTGAGCTAGAGAGAAGGTGGGCTGACTCAACAAAAATCAGTACTATGCTGTTGTTTTTAAAAACAGCTGTTTCTTTGAGGAGACCATTCAAGCTGGAACTGGGATCCTCTTCTTGCCTGTATTCCTTTTTCGGGCCCTGGCAGCTTACTGCTTGCATTGGTTATTTACTGCTTCTTAGAGATCTGCTTGTCCTCAAGTAGACTGTAATTGTTTAGAAGAGGGATTAAGCCTAATATTTCTTTTCATCGCCATGCTTATTAGCACAATTCTGTACCCAATGCAGTATTTGACGGGTGACCTAAAATCTTTTCTAGTAAAAATACTCATGTTTCTACTCTTAAATGTAACAAAACAACACCTAAGAAATCAGGTTCTGGTGTTGCAAATTATTTCAATTTTATTCAGAGCAAAGGAGCATCCTTGCTTATTCACAAGTAAGCTGTCCGTCCCGTGGCCTCCACTGTGGGATGCTGCAGAAGCAGCGCTCTGCACAACCACCCTGGCTGGTGCCAAATTGGCATGTAGAGGGAGGGGTAACATGTGACAACTTGTGTTGTGTAGAACCTTAATAAAGTAACTAAAACGCAATAAAATTCCTGACATAGCCAGGCTGTAAATAACTCCTGCCGTCAAGGGGGTAAAAAAGAAGAAGAACGGCACAGGGTACTCCGTATTCTTGGACTTGCTGCCACTGTGGTAAACTTGAGATGTACCTCTTGCCAAGGTTCCAAAGGGGTTTGTGCTAAACCCTCTCTGGAAGGGAGTCTCCTAAATGATTTTTTCAAAACGGATAGATCCAGATCCCACCACCTTTCATCCCTCCACCACTACCATCCTGGTCCAAGTTATCACCATCTCACATCCAGCCTAATATAATAGCCTTTTAACTGATGAACCAAGTGATCCTGTTAAAAATCAAGTTAGAATCACCTCACTTCCCTGTTCAAAACCCTTTTATAGCTCTCCTTTCCAGAGTAAAAGTTCAAATATCTCCTATAGCACTCACAAGGCCCTGCATGATTTGCCCTCCTCTCTGCTCCCTTACCTCTCCTGCTGTTCTTTCCCTCTACTTCATTCACACTAGCCTCCTGATTGTCTCCTACCTCAGGGCCTTTGCACCTTCTGTTCCAATTGTCTAGGACTTGTTACCCAGGTCTACATGGATCTTATCTTTTTTAAGTCTTCTGAAGTCACATTTTCAACATCCTTTTCTCTGCTCACCCTATCTAGACTATTCATGTTCCCTTCCCCTAGCACGTACCCTCCTCCCAACTCCTGCCTTTTATTCCTCCACAGCACTATACCTTTTAACATTATCCTCAAGGAGGATATAAAATCCTGCAGGGCAGGAAGTTTCACCTGCTTTGTTCATAATCTGCCTACAATGCCTACAACTCAATAAATATTTCTCAGATAAATGAATCTTCTCCTAGGCAGTTCTGATTTTTCTATTTAAAGTGGCCCTCGTGAGAAGCAGCACACTTTTGGATGTATTTCAGTGGAGGCTTTGTACCTCTTCCCCAGCCCCCACCGTGTGAAGACGCTGCAGGTCACTAGGAAGCACTCACTGCCCTGACAGTGAAGATACAAACAGCCCTGCCCCCCTCAGCCCAGCACACTGTGCACTGACTTACGGAAGGCACACACCATTCTTACCAATTGTAAACTTCATTTTTCATCTCATTTAGTTCTTCCAGTCCTACATGACATTTTCCCCCAATACGTACCAACTAAACAAGGCCTTTGATGAAAACAACTGAAAGCAAGTTCAGCCTATTTCCCAGCTCTGCTGAGCGAAGCTGTCCAAACCCAATCGGTGTGATGACTGAGGCAGCCACAGACAGGGCCCCTTCCCTTACAACAGCAACAAGCAACAATCTAAATGTAAATCATTACAAAACAGCCAGCCAAAGGAATTCAGCTTGTATGAGCCACAGTGCTCTCTGGGGGAGGTCTTTTTTCACAAACCAGCAACAGCATAATTTGTATTAATAACTCTATTTAGACACACTTAAAAAAAAAAAAAAGAAGAGAAAATTCTAGAGTAAGAGCCATAACAAAAAAAAATAGTCTCTGTTATGAGACAAGGTCCTAAATGTGGAGCATCCGTAAGAGAAATTATCTCCCAACCCTGGGGCATGGGGTGGGGGAAGAGAGAGAGAGAGGAGTCCACACAAGAAGGGGAGGCTGTTGAAACTGCTGCATTATTAATACTGTTAAAATCCACACGGCTTTTGACATGATGCCAGCATGCCTCTAATGTAAAAGAGGACCACTCAGATCCTAACCCTTTCATTCACAACACGATCTGATAGAACAGAGCATGTGTCTGGAAATAGAGAGTTCACATTCAAAGCTGTTTTCCATATGACTCTGTCCCGAACTGTCAAACGCGCTATCTATCCCCATTTTTAAAGCAAACTTTTGCTAAGGAGAACATGTTCCTTTTAGCATGGCAATACTATCCAGAGCTAATTATTTTCAAATGAGCATTGGAGGGATATGTAAGAAAATATTGTTTAACGTAGGATTCCTAAGATTGGGAAACAGAATTCGTATTTATGTAATCATAAATATCACTCGTCATTAATTGTAATCATCAATGGTCATTATCAAACAAGCCACCTGATGGGAAACCCAAATGTTAGAGAGGGCCTGTGTTTTCCATTTCTAATTTCCTACTCTAATCTCGTGCTGAAATTTCCCTTTCCTCATCCCACATTTTATATAAAGACTCTTGAGTTATTTCTTCTGGTAGTCAGGAGGTATATGACATTCCAGAAGTTATGGGTCCTAAGGGTGTTTTCTGTTGCTGCTAACAGCTTCTGGGTGCACTGCCTTGGTCATCCTAAAAGACCACTGAGCCCTAGCCAGTTCTCTAAGAGTCAATGTCTAGGCATCTGGACAAGTCTAAGACCAAAGGCATCCATGTATAGAAAGACTGAACCATGAGAAGCAGTCCTCAATGATTCTAAACCAAAACAGATGAAAAGTGTATCAGAATGTGTTATTTTTTTAGAATCAAGGAATTGTTCCTAGACATTAAGAGAGCTATGACTTTTACATTCTGGAATATGCCCACTTCATCTTCACTCAGTCAATGGTCTATTAAATCGAAAGGAATCCCTGTGCCTTCTAATGCTCCCTCCCACATTTTTCTTGTGTGTGGGGGGGAAGCTCCCTAAACTGTTCACCACCCTCCACATGCTACTATCCAGGAAGATGACTGTGTTATATATAACTTCTTGGAGAAGCAAACCGTTCTTGACATTTTTTCACAAGTCAACTTAGTGTTTTAATTAGTAGCTAATGAAATAAATAGTGGTCTACAGGATCACCATCATGTCTGCATAAGAAATTTACATCTCCTGTGCTAATTACCTAATGCAACTTTATGCCATGTGGTGAGCTCCCTAAATAAGAGAAACAGATGTCCAGGGCAGGGATTCTAATTGCTTAATAATGAACTAAATAATTCAACTATTCAATTATAAATTCTATGTGAATTAAAAAAAAAAAAAGACTACCACAAAGAAAAGATCCAAACATGGTCAACACTAAAGGAATCCTCATTTACTGTCCATAATTGAATAAATTAAACTTTGATTATTCACTTTTTGCCCACAAACGTCACTCCTGTCACCGTGATGCATTGTCAACTTCCTCAATAATGATGGAAAACCCCCAACAGTCTACTTGCTTAATCTGCACTTGGGCAGTAAGGGTTAAACACGGAGAGAAAGGTGAACAGAAATAACTCTTACATGCAGCTTCAACTGTCAGAAGAAACCCGTCCTTGCAAGGAGCATGCTCATTAGCAGCAGGAGGAGCTGGAGTGGCAAGCTAGAAACTGTTTCCACCCCAGGAGTTAACAGTGACTTCTAATTAAGGTCCTTCATAAACGGCCAACAAAGCATTTTTTCCCAGTATGCTCTTTCTTGAGGGCATAAATCTAGTCTGCATATACCCACACAAGAGCTGCCACACTCCCATGCTGGGTTCATAGTTCTTGGTACTCACCAGCTGCCCATTTCCTCTGCCTATGTTTAATAGAATGAGAGAGATATCACATCAAAGATCTTCTAAGTCTAAGAAAAGTTTGATCAAGAATCATAATGTGATCACGAGAAAGGAAAATCTTAAGATAAGGTACTTTACCTACTAGCTCCTTAGGTTTCAAGGTAACCACTGCTTAATTTGTGACAGAGAAACAAGTACAGAGATTTTAAAAACACCCATCTTCTGAGGAGGGAAACTCTTCTAATTGTACTTTGCTAGCCAATCGCAAAAAGCAGTGGTAAGACTCTCAATTTAGGAACACAGTTTAACTGGAAAGCTTGACTGGAGACAACAAACAGAGCTACTTCTTTTAAAATTCTGTTTTGTCTCTGACAGAAATTCACATTTGTTCCTTACTGTCACTGTTCTTGTCTTTATTACTCATGTTCTTTCCTGAAAATTTCGAAATAAATTGTGTCAGGCCTGTCAGAGTTGAATCCCAATCTCTCTTAATCTCCCATCACTGTGCAGCTGGCAGGAGGCACACACGCAGGGCTGCTAACCATGACTGTGGCCTTCTGACATCTCAGGTAGGTTCTCAGCCTTCTGGACAACCCCACACTCACAATTTAGAATAGGAGAATGGGAGAAGCAAAGTGGCAACAAAGAGAGGGAAGCCTTTCTCATTCGCTTCCCCCACACCTTCCCTCACCTGTACAAAAGAAAGATGAATCTGTTTAATCTCAGGCTGTATGACAGCTTTTGAGGCACTCAATCAGTTTTTTTAGAACCTATCACAGTCTCTTGACAGATTGACATTTATGATCCCAACAGTCTGTGCAAACATCAGTAAGAGCAATAATTAATGAACCCTCACACATCACACTGCTGCCTCTCCTTTGACCATTTAAAAGGAGCTCAAGGGGCGCCTGGGTGGCTCAGTGGGCTAAAGCCTCTGCCTTCGGCTCAGGTCATGATCCCAGGGTCCTGGGATCGAGCCCCATATCCGGCTCTCTGCTCAGCAAGGAGCCTGCTTCCTTCCCCTCTCTCTGCCTGCCTCTCTGCCTACTTGTGATCTCTCTCTGTCAAATAAATAAATAAAATCTTAAAAAAAAAAAAAAAAAAAAAAAAAAGGAGCTCAAGCTGCTAAAACCTCTGTCCATGAAAAACACCACCCTCTCACTGGAAAAATTGATAATAGAGACCAAAAAAATCTGTTTTATAGGTACTTTCTGTTTCTCATGCTTTGTTTTCAGTGTGTGCAGGGATTAAATTCATCCTCTCCTGAGACTTCAGGAGGAAAAAAAAAAACAACTCATCATTACCCACTATACACTGTTTCCCCACTTTGTTCAACTGGCATTTCTCCCTTCTTTCTTATTTTTCTAATGGCCGTAAAACAATTCTGGAATGACACATCTGTTAAAAATACATGGACATCGGGGCACGTGGGTGGCTCAGTTGGTTAAGGCACTGCTTTTGGCTCAGATCATGAGTCCCAGGATTGAGTCCCGCATTGGGCTGCTCCTCCCTCTGACCTTCTCTCATGTTCTCACTCTCTCTCTCTCAAATAAAAATAAATAAAATCTTTAAATACACGAACATTAAAACATGGCCAAAAAGAAGTTCAAGTGTTCAGAAAGGGTTGATGATTAAACTTTTGTGGGGAATGCCTTCATACATACTTGATACATGACATGGAGATGAATGCAGCTTGAAATACACCAGCAATGCTGCCTTCTATCATGACCATTTTAAAGGTCAGTTGTTCTCAGACTGCCAGGAAGTACTATTCTTAAGCATTAATCCCTCTATTCTCCATTCAGCTCCACTCCCATCCCCCTGTTATTTTCTCTGGCTCTCTCTTTTGCTATTAGAGATACCTGAGGTTGGTCTCCCTCACCATCACAACCTCAAGACAGGAAACCGACCTCTGACTCTTCCTCCCTGCTGGGAACACAAGAAGGGGAGACCTGAGGTAGCTGATGGGTAGAGCTGACACTATGGTGGGAGTGCACCTGGACTTTTGGGTTCTCTGTCCTCAATCTGCTAATAGATACATGGCATCAGAAAGCTTCTTGACGGTAACTATCATCTAATGGTCTGATTTCGGTTGTCATGACAGCAATGCAAAAGCTGCTTCTGCAGGGACTTTTTGGTTAGAAGATAGCTTAAAGAGCAGCAAAACACATCGAAGTCATAAGTCATGATAATTTGTACCCATGTGGGAGAGGATTACCCACAAGTTCCAAAGGCATGTTTTAAAGACGGGAATCAGTTTTCTCACTTCCCCAAAGCCCATCTTCACCTGATTCCCGCTGGACAGGAAGCTGGAAGCTGATTTTGGTGGCTCATCTTGATACCAGAAAAAAGTGATTATGGATCATAAATGGATCAACTAGAAAAAGCTAATGCACTGTGAGGAGAGCAGCTCTCCAGTACATAAATCAATCAAATAAAACCATGGCACCAGAGACCAACAGTTCCAAAGGAAGCAGTTCTCCCTCAACTGTTCTTTCTACTCTGTATGCCTTTTATTTCTTTTTCTTGCCTATTGTGCTGGCTAGGCTTTCTAGCATAATGCTAAATAGGAGTGTTGAAAAGGACATGCTTGCCTTGTTTCCAACTTCAGGAGGAAAATATTCAGCTCACAGCTTTTCATTTTGAAAAATTTCAAACACACAGAAAAATTCAAAAGGTACAGTAAACACCTGTGCACATTCCATTCAGGTTCAACAACTGTTAATAACCCATCCACACTGTTTTCTCTCTCCTCTCCATATTTATGCTCCCCACAAAACCATCTGAAAATAATTTGCACATATCAAAATACTTAATACATACATCTAATATAAGGACATTTCCTGCCATGACCAAAATATCACACTTAAGAAAATCAATAATAATTCCCCAATGTCATCTAATATTCAATCCATATCCAAATTATCTCCATTGTTCTCAAAGGCATGTCCAATCAAGTATCATGTGTTACATTTGGATCTTATGCCTAAGTCCCTTTTAATTTAAGACAGTATGCCCTTCAAAGTGTGTGTTTTCTTTCACTGCTCCTTCCTGCCTTCAAATGTCCTAGACTTTTGAACAGTCCTGGTTAGTTTTCCTGTGGAATATACCATATTCTAGATTCTTTATCCATTTATCTGTTTTGAATGGTATAATTTAACTTAGAAGAAAGGAGATTTTTTTTCATTGTGTATCTCCTCTCTTACATATTCAGGACCAGAAATTAAAAACTTCCAGCAGGCATCTGACAGATCCAAATGGCTACAGGGTTGGCACAAATGAGGGCAGGTTAAAAAAAAGGGGCAAGTACTGTGTAATTAATCAGCCCAGTTTGTACTGCACTTTGGCAGAGAGGGGAGGTATGCTCTTCCTCTTTTCCTACAGCACCCCTGCCACATACTGGACATCAGAACATAGTTCATCTATGCCAGGGCAAGGAATGGCTGTTAGGCAAACATTAGGAGATGAGCTAGCTCCAAGTGTTTTAGCCAACGATTTCTTATGGTCAGAGGGCATTCCTTGTGACTAAAGTTGGGACGAGAGGTCACAAGTCATTCCTCCAATTATTTTCTTTCCAACAGCTTCTTGGCCTTTTTCTGATTGCCCTTCTTTTCCTAACTGACTATACTGTTGCTAATTACTACTACAAGACATCTCTTCACTGCTAAATCACTCAACTTATTAAAACTCTTCCTTATTTTACACATAAGGAAAAATTTCACCAGACTAAAAACCATCAAACAAAAGTCCAGGAAAATTCATTTACAAAAACATTCACAATCTCATTAAGTACAATAATATTTTCACAGTTTATCCGATCTCCTCTATTTAGGCCTTAAGATTAATGACCACTCTGTTCAGAGCCATGAAAACAGCCAATACTTAATTAATTATTTCTCTAGTGCCCAGTGTGTGTGCCAGGCACTGGGCTTTGAACTGGCAAATGAAATCTGCATATGCAAATAGATCTCTTCCCTTGAGGAAGCCACAATCCAAACGGAAAGACATAAATGCAAATAAATCTATAGCAGATTAAGTGGCATATTAATATATGAACAGAATGCTATGAACACAAAATGTGGAAGTGAAAAATTCTGTTGGGTGGGTGATTAAGAAACAGGGGAGAGAAAGGTCAGAAAATTATTTCTTGAACTTAGCCATATTGTATATATGTAGACAGATGGTATTTGCTTACTTCTGTCATCTTCAAATTCTTTTCCGTGGAGCCTCTTTTTCACAATACCTTTTGCATTTAACTTGTCTACCTTCTTCTCTTCACTAAAACTCATATCAACCAGTAGACCCTCTCACAGTCTCAGGAGCAAAGGTACTTGAAGAACATCAGTGGTGGGTTTTTAGGAAAATAAAACTGTTGTTTATCTTTACCCTCTCTTCGATCCCACTGGTTCCAATTTTTCCTTCCATCATGTTTATTAACCTTAGTACTGGTCTCTGTCTGCTCATACACATACATGACTTTAACTGCCAACTTTTCTCTATCAGGAATCCTTCAAGCCTATTTTCCTTTTATCATTAATTGTTTTATTTTGAGATAATTAATTATAGGTTCACGTGTAGTTATAAAATTAATGCAAATAAATCTCATGTATCTTTCACCCAGTTTTCTCCAATGGTAACATCCTGTAAAACTCTAGTACACTGTCACCAGCAGGACACTGATATTGATACAGCCAAGCTATATATAGCATATGGATACAGTCAACTATATCCATCACCACAAGGGCCCCTCAAGGTGCCCTTTTATAGCCAGAGCTACCACCCTCTTTCCCCCCTTGCTCCCTGGCAACCCTAGGCAAACACTAATCTGCTGTCCATTTCTACAATTTTGTCACCTCAAGAATGTCATATATATGGACAAATAGAATTACATAGTAACCTTTTGTCCAAGTTCATTTTTAAGGCAACCATCACAGGAGGTGCACATGATAAAAGAGATTCCTTAAGTTAAGCTTCAGCTATAACTTCAATAATAAGTACTAACATAAAGCACCTACTTTGTACCAGCATCTTCTAAACGCTTTTATGGTAGTTCCTTCTTATCTGCAGGGGACACACTCTAAGACCCCCAGGGAATGCCTGAAACCAGATAGTACCAAACCCTATATATATGATATTTTTCCCTATATATACATACCTATGATAAAGTTCAATTTATAAATTAGGTACAAATAAGAGATTAACAACAACAATAATAGGACAATTATAATATGAGACGTTATGTGAATGTGGCTTCGCTCTCTCAAAATTATACATGGAAAATGCCTACATAATGAGATGAAGTGAAATGAATGATGTAGGCGTTAAGATGTAGATTCAGGCTACTACTAACTTTCCACTGATCCATCAGAAATAGAATCATCTGCTTCTGGATCGCAGCTAACTACCAGTAACCGAAACTGTGGAAAGGGAACCAGTGGAAAGGTGGCCACGGGCAGACTACTGTACATATATTAACTCTTTCAGCTTTTGTAACAAGGGTATGAGGTGGGTACTATTATTACCCATCTTTTCAGATGAGGAACCTGAGGCACAGGTTAAGTGAACTGCCAAAGATCACACAAAACTAATAAGAGTTACTCTTGTGAACCCAGGGTATACGGCCTAGAGTCCTTGTTCTAAACCACTTTGCTATCCTATCTCCAGTGGTTATTACACTTCAACACTCTGCTTGTGTCCTTCCATGGAAGTACCTAACCACTAAGACTAATTTCTAATACCTCCTATGTACACAAAGACCCAGCTGCCTTGGGGAGAGAGAGGGGTGGAGGAACACGAGCAGATCTTATCTAAATAAAGTGGTGCAATTTCTCTAGATATATCTCTTTTGATAATCATCCTACTTGTCCTCTGCTCTTAGAATATGAAAGACTTACCCTTCTACCATTTTCTTCCCATTCGTGCAAACTCTGAATTTCTGTGGACTGTACTCATAGTATTTAATTTATAAAAATCAACTTTATTTTTAATTTTGTTATTTTTAGAAATCTGTCAAAAAGTTCCTTTGCTACTACAGGATGACGTAAAAAAGTATTTTCCCCCTACTAGCAAAAGGAAAGGCAGTTATTTTCATTTGAAATTGTATTTAATGGTCAGAAAATGGTAAAACATGCATTCTTGCCTTTTTATGAACCATACAGAAAAGTCAAAGCTTTCTCTTTTCAAGTACCTTGATGCTCCCTACAGGTAATATATCAGGTCTCTTTAAAAAGGCAGATGAAACCCACAATGAGATACCACCTCACACCAGTCAGAATGGCTAAAATTAACAAGTCAGGAAATGACAGATGCTGGCAAGGATGTGGGGAAAGGAGAACCCTCCTACACTGGTGGTGGGAATGCAAGCTGGGGTAGCCACTCTGGAAAACAGCATGGAGGTTCCTCAAAAAGTTGAAAATAGAGCTACCCTATGACCCAGCAACTGCACTACTGGGTAT
Organism: Meles meles; assembly: GCF_922984935.1. Classification (NCBI taxonomy): domain Eukaryota; kingdom Metazoa; phylum Chordata; class Mammalia; order Carnivora; family Mustelidae; genus Meles; species Meles meles. Next base: position 86,842,634 of record NC_060070.1, on the reverse strand, counting down.
TTACCCTAAAGATACAAACGTAGTGATCCGAAGGGGCACGTGCACCCAAATGTTTATGGCAGCAATGTCCACAATAGCCAAACTATGGAAAGAATCTAGATGTCCATCAACAGATGAATGGATAAAGAAGATGTGGTATATATATATATATATATATATATATATATATACAATGGAATACTATGCAGCCATCAAAAGAAATGAAATCTTGCCATTTGTGACGACGTGGATGGAATTAGAGGGTATCATGCTTAGCGAAATAAGTCAAGTGGAGAAAGACAACTATCATATGATCTCCCTGATATGAGGAGGAGGAAATGAAATGTGGGGGGCTTGGGGGGAGGAAAAGAATAAATGAAACAAGATGGGATTGGGAGGGAGACAAACCATAAATGACTCTTAATCTCACAAAACAAACTGGGGGCTGCTGGGGGGAGGTGGGGTTGGGAGAGGGGGAGGGAGTTATGGACATTGGGGAGGGTATGTGCTATCGCGAGTGCTGTGAAGTGTGTAAACCTGGTGATTCACAGACCTGTACCCCTGGGGATAAAAATACATTATATGTTTATTTAAAAAAAAAAAAAGACTCTTAATTTCACAAAACAAACTGAGGGTTGCTGGGGGGAGGGGGGGTCCGGAGAGGGTGGTGGGGTTATGGACATTGGGGAGAGTATGTGCTATGGTGAGTGCTGTGAAGTGTGTAAACCTGGTGATTCATAGACCTGTACCCTTGGGGATAAAAATACATTATATGTTTATAAAAATTTTTTTTAATTTAATTTTTAAGAAAAGGCAGATGAAGGTGGATAGTCCATAAACCACTCGTTCATCTGAAAAATTGCAGCCCTATCCTCATTTAATGCCTTTCCTACTGCACTATTTAGTTAAAGAGTATCACCAGGAGCTCCATCCTACAGAGGTGCCACTTGGTCAACAAAACCTGCCACACCAACAACACAGCAGTCTTCTTTTGTAGCTGGTCATTGCCTGGTACCACTTCCTTATTTTAGTTTCTCCATCAGCGAGACCTCTCTTGCCTACCCAATTAAACCACATTACGTCTCCCCACAGATATTTCAGTTACTCATTGTAACTGACAAATTACCCTCAAAAGATAATCTTTCATTTTTATAACCTGTTTGGGTATTTTAGAGTTTAATAACATTATAATGCATTGATTTTTTTTAAAATATTACATTTATAACATCAGTATAGAATAAGGTAACACTATTAAGGTGAGAAAGAGAGAGAAGCAAGATTAAGAAAACCAAGAGAAAGAGAATACTTCTCAAAGTCACATGCCCAAGCCCTCTAATTTCTGTTTCTTGACCACAAACTTCAGTCCATGAGCACGAGGGTTTTAAGACTCTCAGAGTGCTAAGACTGGTCTTGAACGTCTATCTTTTCCAGTATTTCCAAAAAAACTAAGATTAGCCACAGTTCATTTTCATTTATCCAAAGAGGGGGAAATTTAAAAGAATCCATGAATGATCTATATTTGTCTATAATTATGTGTAAGACAGGCATACTGTTTTCATTCATTTCTTAGAACACTCATTAAGAAATTAAACTGCCTAAAAATATGGATTAAGTCTTCTACCTACTCTGCAGTTAAATGAAGCCCAGAGATTTTCAAATCATACCTTATAAAACTACAGTTGACCCTTAACACAAGTTTAAACTGCTTTAAAGAGGGTTTACTAATACACAGATTTTGGGGGGGGGGGGGGGCAGATACACAGCACTGTTAATGTACTTAATGTACTTTTTCTGCCTTATGATTTTTCTCAGAAAGAATTTTTTTCTCTCTGGCTTGCTTTATTATAAGAATTATGTATAATACATGCAACATACAAAATATGTTATCAGTCAAACGTTTATCTTATCATTAAGGCTTCTTCTGGTCAACACAGGCTATTAGTAAAGTTTTGGGGAATTCAAAAGTTACATTCAGATTTTCACCTGGGGGTAGGGTAGTGCCCCTGACCCATGTTTTTTAAGGTTCAACTGTATACAACTGTCCTGAGCAACCGAACATTACATGTGACTATAATCATTCTACCATTTGTAATATCTGAAAAGGCCTGGAAGAAGGAACAGTCCCAAGTCTTCAAATAATAATGGGACACCCCCAACCCCAAACTTGGGTCTCCAAAGCATGTAGGACTTCCCTAAGGGTTAAACCTGGTCAGGAGGCTCTTGCAAGGAAGACTGAAAATACCTGTTTGCTTTTTTTTAAGATGACATCATCACTTATTTTATTAATTATTTTTATTAACATATAATGTATTATTTCCCCCAGGGGTACAGGTCTGTGAATCATCAGGCTTATACACTTCACAGCACTCACCATAGTACATACCCTCCCCAATGTCCATAACCCAACTACCCTCTCCATCCCTACGTAGCAACCCTCAGTTTGTTTTGTAAGATTGAGTCTCTTATGGTGTATCTCCCTCCCAATGAAAATACCTGTTCTTTATGGGAGAACACTGAGTATGGGGGTAAGGTGGGAAAATGGGTAAAGGACAGCGAGACACTAATTCAATTTTTTGGCTTTTTGTTAAAAACATGAATACAAAAAGTCAAATATTCCTATGTCCATCATCTCACTCCTATAAAGCTTAACTACTCTCCCTGTGAGTGTTCTTACCATTCAACTGTTCTGCCTGTCTGGCTAATAACACAAGCCTCCAGGGGCAGGGGCAAAATGTACTGTATTTAGTACTCCACTGGTGCTCAACAACAAGAAGTATCATCTCTGTCACAGGGAATAAGTCCTTAATGATGGTGATCTTGCAATGAGAGACTGTCATCTTGTGGGCTGTGGTCCAAGTTTAATGTAAGGAAAAAAATGTCTGAACATTCATATTTTGCTATTTTAAAAAATCTGCTTGAATGCATAACTAAGTAGATGCTAAAATTAAATAGCTGATTTGTTTTTAATCTTTTTTTTTTTTTTTCTAATTTAGCATCAGCTTAATTCAGCTCCTGTCTCTACCTATTGCTTCGTTTCTTCCACCCAAGATCTAGTCTTTTGACTCATTATTCCTAGGGTAAATCCTCCAGTTTATGAATAAAGACTTCTGTGCCGCATTGTTACTCTTCCTCAAGCGAGGCTAAATGGACCTAAAGTTAGAACTTAACATATGATGATAAAGCTTGCCCAGAGAAAGCTTTGTCTGTCTTTATACCTATTTATTGATTTTCCTGAATGAATACATTAGGTATTCCTTATTCAGGGCTGATGCAGGTACTACCAAGTATACAGAGAGCTGAAGAGGGCTGCCTTGAAGAAAATGGCTTGCAAAGTTAAGAGAAATAATCCCATTTGTAAAACAAGCTGGAAAATTAAAGGCAAAGAATTCTACATAAAGTTATTATGAAAACTCTCTTTAGCCCATATTTGAGACATGAGAGGAGCAAGTGTCTAACATTTTAACCTCAACTCAATGGCTTTGCTCACCAGCACTATTCATTAAAAGAATTAGTATTTATGATAACATCCATGCTGTGCACCACCATACCAGGAAATCATGTATATATTATAATACCAATGTCTACTTCGCAACCTTGCAAACTGTACTGTGGCTTGATTTTAAGAATTACATACTGAAATTTTTAGTATAACAAAGGCAACTTACTGAAATAGGGATCTGGATTCAACAAACACATACAAATACACACAAGGTCAATGTTGGGGGGGGGAGTAAAAGGTGGGTGGGTGGGGTAAAAGTGAGAATTTGATGTAATTTTCTTGCAACTTTTCTGTAAATCTAAATTATGTCTAAAAAATTATATTCCAGGGTAGTGGTACTTGCAGATAACTAGCCAGAGTGCCTGTTGAATTCTTTCCCAGAAATGCTGATATTACTTAAGTCGGATGGGAAAGTGCATGACAAGATGGTGGTAGCAAGTAATCAACAGTAAGGTCAATGCTCATGCTTTCTCCAGGTTTGTATGGAAGTCAACACTTACCTGTAAGTACACTTTAATGATTAGTCAGAGACCTTTTTACATGTCACTCTCTTAGTCTATACTTCTTCCAATCCCAGTAAGGACCCATTTTTAATTGCATCAATTACTGCAACTGCTGTTCCAGGAAGGATGACGACCAAGACCTCAAGATGTGATCTTAATCTTCTAGAAATGGATTTATCAACAGGAGCCCAAAGAAAAAGTAGATCCGAATCCTTGTCAGTTACAGGAACTATCAGTTAATGCCAAGCTGGAAAACACTGTGTAGCAGCTAATACCCCTCCCATTCAAATCAGTACTACTCAAATTCCCTCCCCAGCCCAGCTTTCTTTTAAAAGCCACCCTACATATTTGTACATATACTTCAAGCTGTAATAATAACAACATCTTCAGAAAAGAGTTGTTCAACATTCTCTTACAAAAAAAAACCCAAAAAAACAAAAAAACAGTGCCCAATATATTTTTTTCAAGTAAATACTGGCCCACATTCAAGGTAAAAATCTTAAAAGGCTGTCTGCTGTATTCTTTCTTTACTCCTTGCTAAAGTAACAGAAAAATTAACACAGTCTGAATTAAATGTCCCATTTTCTTGCTTATATATGTATACATTTTTAATAAGATTTGATGGGGTGGATGGATGTGGGCAATGCATAGCATGTAACTAATTCCCCTGTCCACTGGGCTAATAGAGATGTGGTTTATTTAAAATTCCGAGTTGTGGTTCTGCTATTTGGGAATGGCTTTCCGAAGCTCTGTGGGTGGATACTAGTAATGAAACAGAGAATTCAGAACAGCTGGGAGCATAAGGCCAAATAAGCTTTTACAGCAGTGTATGTATGCACTAAAAATAACTATACATACGTAGTGGGAGGCTAGTTAACTGAGCCCACAGAAGCTCTTGGTTGTTCAGATAACTAATCACAACATGAAGGCCCCTGTGACAAAAATGTTTCCAAGGTTAAACTGTCTGTTTTTTAATCATAAAGAACTGAATTTATTGGTTAAAGTTCTTTCATGTTGTTGGTTTGAACGTAATAGCCAGACTTTTTATCAAAATTTTAACCACAAGAAAACTATCAACCTTCAATGGTTCCAATTCCAATGAACTGCCCCAGAAAGAAAAGTTCTCAGTTATAATAGAAGCTTAGAGAAGAGTTCACGATATAAGGTTTGTTGTATTTTGCTTTTGTTTTGTTTTTTTAAGAAGTCAAGCTTGTGAAATCTCTCTCTACCAATACACAAGTAAAATTTTTACTTTGAAAACTAGTCCCAGGGGTGCCTGGGTGGCTCAGTGGATTAAAGCCTCTGCCTTCGGCTCAGGGTCCTGGGATCAAGCCCCACATCGAGCTCTCTGCTCAGTAGGGAGTCCTGCTTCCCCTCCTCTCTCTCTGACTGCCTCTCTGCTTACTTGTGATCTCTGTCTGTCAAATAAATAAATAAATAAACTTTAAAAAAGAAAGAAAGAAAACTGGTCCCAGAAACAAAACAGAACAAAAAAGAAGTTTGATTTTCCCAGTTATGATGTCCAGTTTTCTTAAGAGTTCTGGGCTTCCTGTCTTTCACTACCCTGATGTATCAAACAAGGACTGCTAATAGCTCTCCCCATTTGCCTCGACTTACCTGATCTCCACTCTGTAATCTGCTTGGCCTTGGGGGCCTCATCACCACAGTTTCTGATTCTGATTCCCAGACTTTTTCTAACCAGACTATTGGAGCTTGGAGTTCTTTCTCACTTTCCTCTACACTCCTTCATCATCAGATACCTTCTGTTCACATCTCTAGTACCTACTGAACATATATCAGGCACTATGTCAGGTGCTTTAAATGCAGGATCTCATTTCTCTCAAAACAACTTTTCAGTTAGATCTGTCATTTTACAGAAGAGAAAATCAAGGCTCTCAGAGAGGCCCAACAGTTTTTCCTCTTTCATGGTTGGGAAACTGGAAGGGGAACCCATACAGTTTGCCTCCAGAGCCCACCATTCTCAACCACCAATCTCTATCCTTCTTTCCTTGTTCTACCTTCAGTGGACCCCCATTTTCTGCTCTGTTTCTCACTTCCTTTGCATGCAGTGGCTGCCACCACTGCAGTCATCAAGTTTCAGCCTCAACCCATTCCCACTACAATGTCTAGAAATTAAAAATCTTTTGTTGAAAACATTTTTAGAAATCCTTTGTTGATTATGTTAAACACATACAATAGTATTATAATATTGTTATAATTTATATATAGTGCTGATTATGTTAAACACACAATTTTATTTATTATGTGGTTCAGTCTCCAGATTATTTTTGTGCTTTTATTTCAGTTGGGTCTGGGAAGGGGTCAAAAGGAAAAATGTTTAGTCCTCTCAAACTACAAGTTATCTGAAACTAAGTCAGGACTATGATTTATGATTTAGTCACCAGTGGAATACAAAAGGAAAGGGTAGCTTCAAATAGAAAGACGTGGTTCTTAGGAAATCCACAGGATGAGAGTATACCCAAGCTATCTATACATTAAAAAATAAAATCGCTTTATCTATATCTGTATCTCTTTCCTTATACTCTTGGAGACAACTAATACCCCTGGGTTTTTGCCTCTAAGTAATCTTGCTTGTGTATCTCTTCTATTTCTCTGGTAATAGTTTCTATTTATTTCTCTGTCCATGTACCTTTCATTCGTACATTTTTTTAAAGTTTTTATTTAATTCCAGTGAGTTAACACACAGTGTAATATTAGTTTCAGGTGTAAAATACAGTGATTTAACGGTTCCATACACCACCCTGGGTTCACCACAACAAATACACTCCTTAATCCCAATCATGGCACTCTCCCTTCACGTAACCTTCAGTTTGTTCTCTAGAGTTGAGTCTGTTTCTTGATTTGTCTTTTGTCTCTCTCTTTCTCTCATTTTTTCCTCTTTGCTTGGTCATTTTGTTTCTTAAACTCGACGTACAAATGAAATCATATGGTATGTGATTCTCTTAGACTGATGTTAGCATTATACTTTCTAGCTCCACTCATGTCATTGCAAATGGCAAGATTTCATTCTTTTTTATGGCTGAATAATATTTCATTATATATGTGTATATATACACACACACACCACATTCTTTATCCATTCATCAATCAATGGGCACACTGGTTGGTTCCATAATCTGCCTACTGTAAATAATGCTGCAATAAACATAGGGATGCATGTATCCCTTTGAATTAGTGTCCTTGCATTCTTTGGGTAAATAACCAGTGGTGCAACACCTGGGTCATCCTTTCCTTTGTATTTTAACAAGGGCAAAATATTTCCCTATTTTTTTTAAATTGACATATATTATTTGCTTCAGGGGCACAGGTCTGTGAATCATCAGTCCTATACAATACACAGCACTCACGATAGCACATACCCTCCCCAATGTCCAATCACCCAGTTACCCTATCCCTGCAACCCCCCACCCCCTCCAGCAACCCTCAGTTTGTTTCCTGAGATTAAGAGTTTCTTATCATTTGTCTCCCTCCTGGGTATCTTAAACAACTCCATGTCAAGAAATTCCTAACTCCATTTCTCTTCTAATCACCACTACTTACTGGTTTTTAATGTCTCCCCTAAATCCTTACCTGAATGACTTCTGTCTCTTGCCCTTGTTTCCTGGTTGTTAAGTCCCTCTTTAATGACCTGCCATAGACTTTGGTTTCACACCATGGCACACTAACTTCTTCCAGGTTTCCTGATGATGTTCTGATAGCCATAGGCAACAATTTCCTCAGTCCTCATCTCATACCTCCTGGCTCCTATTCCCTTACCTCTTTCAGACCCTGTATGCAGCTTTCTCCTTTCTTTAAGTTTCTTAACTCACTGGATTCTTCTTCTCTTTCCCACAACCCCAATTACAGCCCTTAGCAACCCCTAGTTCTTCTGTGTTCATTCCCTTATCCACTTTCAGGCCCTTCATCACCGCTTCTAGATTAATGATTCCAAACTAGACCGATTTATAATTTTCTATAGGACTATCTATAATAAACCTAAAATTTAGCTCATCAGAAACTGAAAATAGTTTCAGTTTTTCTTCCCACTCTTTTCTTGTCATCAGCCATACCTTTCTTCCCTCAGTTCCCCAGTTTTTCAACTTTGCATTCTTTCTTCAGCCAACTCTAATCAACTATTAAATCCTACTATTATTTTAAAACATTTTTCTCCGATTTATCTCGCTTCCTCCATTCCACTGGCCACTACACACAAAACTTTCTCTCTGAAAAAAAGGGATAAGCAGGAATTGGTAAGTCAAATCACTACTTTACATGCAAAAAGAAAAACATACCCATTTTAACACAATGACAAGACATTTTACAGAGTTGGGGCACCTGAGTGACTCAGTGGGTTAAACCTCTGCCTTCAGCTCAGGTCATGATCTCAGGGTCCTGGGATCAAGCCCCACATCAGGCTCTCTGCTCAGCGGGGAGCTGCCTCTCTGCCTACTTGTGATCTGTCAAATAAATAATAAAATCTTTTAAAAAATAATTAGCATAATTTATCCTCCCTGTCTTCACTTAAAAAAATAAACATTAGCTATGTTTCTTGCTCTCTAAAGCTTTAGTAATATTTTAGAATATTATAGAATTAGTTATATTTATGTTTCTGGACTTCTTATGCCATGAGCTGCCAGGGGCGAGACACATGCTTATCAGTTCTTTAGCATGTTCCTACAGAATTTACTACAGGACTATGTCACAGTGGTCTTTTAATAAAGTACCGGCCTGGCTGACTGACTAGTTTCTCAGCTGGTCCTATATTACACATAAGCAACCACTTCTGAAGGTGTGATCTATATCCATGACAGCAGGCAATACAGTAAGATTCCAGCTTTAATCGGCCATGATTATGAAATATTTAAGACTCTGCACACGGGGAGTGCCTCAGAAGCAGACACAGATATAAGGAATAAATGCCAGCCCACCTGGTGGCAGAACAGGCAATAGGAGACTGTCTCTTTAGATAGATGACCAAGCAGGAAAACGGATAACATGACTTGTCTTGGAAGCAAGCAGCACTATGAGGCAGTAAAAACCCATCAGCATACATCATCCTATCATGGCTAGTGTCATTCCCAGCCTCTATTAGCCTCGCTGCATCAGCGCAAGTCCCAGACACTTTATCCTGTTTATAATTGCTGATGAGCAGTAATAAGGCCTCCATGCCTCAGCTCCGTCCGTTCCACTTCGGTACCCACCTATTAGGTAATAACTTTTATTTACAGCCTTGCTTGATGCGCTGTTCTATTAGTACAGCCAGGAACTGAGTAGGGCAAAAAAAAGTCTCCTTAATGGGCAGTATCATTGCAAGGCTCGGCTGATTTATAATGCAGCTCTGTGGCTGCTCTATCACGCTCCTTCTGGTAAGACTGCTTCAGGAAAGCTATGTTTCTAACATGCTGCCCTCTGACAGGCACCTACCTATGTGCTATGGAGCAGCACCTGAAACACCCCCAAATCCAGAAGTTCTAAAGATGGAGAGGGGTAATTAAATTCCCTCAATATCCTTTTCAAATAGTGTTGGCTCAGGCATTTTGCCCCAGTGGAGCAAGAGAACAGCTAATATAAGTTCAAGGTTTTTCTCCTTGGTAAGAGCACAAGCTATGATAAAATAAAATAAATGACCACAAATGCAAAAACAAACCAACCCACAACCTGCCCCCCAACACACACACTACCTATAACTGCATTCAAGGATGTAAGCAAACTAAGTCTGCACAAAGCATGTGCACAACGAGCGGCTCAGCATCAAAACCTATCCTCCTCATGTATGCACATCCAAAACAGCAGCGGGCCTCATCACACTTCCTTTTCCTTTTAATACTGGAGAGTATTTTTATCCATCGAGTGCAAAAATGCCTCCTGACAAGACTGGCACCCTGGCTTGATCGTCACTTAGATCAGCCTTTTTTTCAGAGGAGATACTGCTTCTTATGAACAAGACTCAAACAAATCCTCTAAAACAAGCCTCTGGCTTCAAGTCCAGCAAACATACACATTACATGTCTAGCTGGCCTATATTGCAAACACATCAATTGGTGGCAATGGGACCAAACTCTCATTTGCAGGTAAGCTCTCCCCAATCCTTTCTGAAATCTAGACATCATGTGAGGTGCTTCTGAAAATCATCTATTATCTACATATTGGCTATCAAATCACATCAAAGCATCTATTTATACAGTGCCTCATTACCTCATTCTATTCCTTAATATAAGCAACAAGACAGGCAGGTGAACGTCTTTACAGAAATAAAAGCCAACACAAGAAAAAGCATTTAGCAGATTATTTCCTTTCTCCAGTCGCCCACCTACTTGCCAAAAACCATACAGTATCAGTAAACAGCCATTAAAGGCATACCATGGTAACCTGTGGCTTGTTTTCTACAGTAAAACACAGGAAGGCAGACCATTTAGATTATAGAAATGTTTGCAATCTTGCCAAATATTTGTTATCCATTTTGTCCCCTGCCCCAGGAATCCAATGACTTCTTTTAGGACCCAAGATGAGTGCACGAGGTAAAACATTTTTTTAATCCTTTTTTCTTCACCATGACAGATTTACTGTTTTGATCTTTCTTCAATGGTTACATTAAATGCTAATAAAAAATGAAAGGTTTATATCTTCCCTAATAGTCTCTTGATGGGAACTTGCATATTACATAAGTAGGTCAAATTTCTAATTTTCTGTCTTAAATGCTGATACTGCAGACCTGAGGGAAAAGCTATACCTGAAGGACCAAGGAGAAAGAATGAAACAGAGAACTGAATTACACTTGAACTCATACCCAAAGTTGTCTCTTTAAAGCACCAAAGCATCCCTTACAGAAGGGTCATGTAACAGTATGCAATATTGACCCATACAGCTGGTTGAGAAGTTTCCATGAATGTTGATTGACTCTACCAGGAGATAAAACACACAACTGTAAGTATTTCTCAGATGTACAGGGCCACCTCTGATTTAACACTACCACCCTTTTGCTTCTGAATCAATTTAAAAGATCTTATATAAACCTCCTGATAATATAAGCAACCATGAAACATTTCCCTTTAACTGGCTTCTGAACATGGATTTGGAAAGTGTTCAGTACATCAATCTTCTCCTAACTCCCAGGTGAAAGGGGGTTTCTTCCCTTGTCTTTGTAAGAACAGCCAATAACATAAGCAGCTTGTCTGAAAGAAGAGAGTCAAGAAAATGTTGGCGGGGCGGGGTGGGGGGGGGGCGACAATGAACAATACAAATGTATCTAGTTCATGCCAATATTCATCATACTAAAAGAAAAACAGATAACTCCAAAGGATTAATATGAGTTTTTGAAAGAAAAAGAAAAGGAAAAAGAATAGAAAGGGAAAAAAATATAAAAAGACTAAGTTTTTGAAGCAAGGGATATACAGTTAAAAGGAATTAACATCCTTCTTAGAGTGGAACTGATAATGCTTTCTGGAAAAACCTGCTTGATGTTTAATGGGACAGTTTCTAGTCCCATCTGCTTTCATCTCAGGCAATACTACAGCTCCCTTATGGCCCCACAAATGGTTATTTTACTTGCATTTTACTAATTATAATCACTATTTTTAACATACACACAGCATTTTAAAACCATAATTTTTCAATCATATCAGAGAAAATATTATTTACACAACATACTTGCTGGAAAAAGAGTAAAAGTAGATATAGATATGGTAAACCAAAAGGTTATTGACAGTATCATCAAGTCTATAAACTTGCTTATGTCTTTTTCCTTATTTTAACTTCTGAAATAAAGGGACTAACTACAGGAGTGCCTGGGTGGTTTAGCTGGTTCAGCAGTGACCGGCTCAGGTCGTGATTCCTAGGTTCTGGAATGGAGCCATGAATCAGGCTCCCTACTCATCAGGGAGTCTGCTTCTCCCTCTTCCCCTGCCTGTGTTCTCTCGCAAATAAATAAATACAATCTTTTTTTTAAAGGGACTATTAAAATGAAAAAAAAATAAAGGCACATAAGAGTGATGAACTAGGAAAGGCACAATTTCCTTTTTTACTATGCTAAAAAGTCTTCATATATTCAAGGTAGGGCCTAGAGCAAAGAATTGTTTAAAGCTCCTCTTTGAAGAAGTAGGGTCCTTGAGTTAGTCACTGTTCAAGGATCCTAGTGGAAACAGATCTTTCTCCAAAAACATTTCAGACAAGACATGGTTCTGTCAATTACAGCTTACAATTTAAGGTTCATCAACAGCAAGTGCCAACAAATGAAACACAAAACAACTTATTTCTTTTGCTGTAACTCTCTGTAAAAAAAAAAAAAAAAGTCTTATGAAGAAAAAGTTAGGTCTTTAAACAAGAAATCCTATGAAAATGGAACAAACTTCCTTCCTGTCCCACAAGCCACTTTAAACACAAAAATAGGACCTTATATATTCACCTAAACATCCAAATATCTTCAAAATACAGTTATCTGATGGAGATGACCATAGCTCGGACTACATTCTGGCTTAAGGAGTAACTTGATAAAAAAGATGAAGGACAAAAGGGAATCTTCTGGTGGTCTGTTGCCAAGGAAAGTGAACTCTTTCCCAATATACTCATTCTTGGCAGGAATGTTGGGAGAGTTAACAAGGGAACATGTACAAAACATTCTGAGCTTTTGGAAGAAACCTAACCTCTCTCTAGTAATCTGAAGGTATGAAATGCTTTAACTCTCACATTCTAACCAAAAGCAACCTGAGACTTGGCAGCACTTCTCAACTCTATGTTGACGGTAGATAACTTGAAGCTCAACAAAGCCACACACAGCTTCACTTCATTTTTCTCTGCTTAAATACCACAATGATCACAGTGTGTTCTTTTTTTTTCTCCCCCCCCCCCCCATCTAAAGATTACAAAGAGTTTAAATGTTAATAGTGCTATGTGGCTAAAAGCCAGCATCTAAAGAAAAGCCTTTCTCACCTGGCTCACAAATACAAACTGATCTTTCATTTGCCATTACTGCTCCTTTCTGCAATCTGCTTATTAGACTCAAAGTTCTCACAAAGCAGTTTCTTAAAAAGAGTTCCCACTCTCATTTTGATGGTTATAGACCAACTACTCTAAAGCGCTGTCCACCTCTCTAAATTATAACACCCTCTAATCAAAAAGTAGTGGCTTGAAAAATAAATAGAGACATAATCAACCATTCAGGCCTTACTGTGTAATGGCCATGTAATAATGTGTCTAATGCTAATCTTCATATCTAATTGTCAAAGTACTAAGTACTTTGTACTAAAGTACAAAGAAATGACCATTCGAGGTCAATTTTCTGAGTGTACATGCATTTCTAAAATACTTGACTACATACCTTTAGTATTATATATAATTCTCTGTGTACTTGCTGGTTGAGATGAAGAGCTTTTATTATTTTCTCCCCATACCTCAGAGACTATATATTATATGCCCTCTTCAGAGATCACTCATTTAAGAACCACTTGAGGGGCACCTGGGTGGCTCAGTGGGTTAAAGAAGCCTCTGCCTTCGGCTCGGGTCATGGTCCCAAGGTCCTGAGATTGAGTTCCGCATTTGGCTCTCTGTTCAGCGGGGAGCCTGCTTCTTTCTCTCTCTCTCTCTGCCTGATTCTCTGCCTACTTGTGATCTCTATCTGTCAAATAAATAAATAAAAATCTTAAAAAAACAACCACTTGATTCTAGCCCAAGTATCCCTTTTCTAATATAACATCATCATCATCATTATTATTATCTTTAGAGATGGAGGTCATAGGGGGAGCAGAGGAGTGGGAAAGGGAGAGAGTGACTCTTAAGCAGGCTTCACATCCAGCATGGAGCCCAACATGGGCCTTGATCTCACCACCCTGGGATCATAACCAAAATCAAGAATCAGACACTTAACCAACTGAACCATCACCCAGGTGACCCTACTAGGAGCTGCTTTAGGTCCAAACTTGCATGGATAGATTGGCTGGGAAGAGTTGGTATAGTCTAATAAAGAGGGTCTCACTCTACAGCTCATAAGAAATAACATGTGCTTGTAAGGCAATTATTTACTGATCACCTACGCCTCAAGCCCGTGTCTGAGAGATCTTTAGGAGAACTAAAGATATTCTTTAGTTGCGGTACCCACTATGGCAGAAGCACCACAGGGCATGTGTTAGAGGCATTGCGTCCTACTCTTGAAGACTAGACATAAAGAAAAGAATATAAGATACTCCACAAACACAACAATAAGTAACTGGTGGTGATTCCCCCCCACCCACCAAAAAAATGCCCAGAATTCCCACAATGGGCAACCTTCTCATTCCAGGACAGAAAGATGGAAACAAAGACAGTCAACCTGTGATTCTCAAAGCAAATCACTTAATTTATCTCTGAAAGTGATGAAGTTCTGTCCTCTGAAGTCAGGACACTTCTGTGTAAGGCAGAAGCCATTTGGTTAGTTTAACAAGCCTGAGGGGACACAGGCAAGCTTTCGAAAAGAAGTACCACACTAGGAAATCTCAACTTTCCTTCAGGCTTTTTGGGAGTGACCTGCACAGTGCATTAATTTCCTTCCAAGCCAGAAAGTCTCAATCTCTTTTTAGTTAAGAGGTATTATATTATCATATGGTTTCACTTATTTGTGGAGCTTAACAAATAACATGGAGGACATGGGGAGATGGAGAGGAGAAGGGAGTTGAGGGAAATTGAAAGGGGAGATGAACCATGAGAGACTATGGACTCTGAAAAACAACCTGAGGGTCTTGAAGGGGCAGGGGATGGAGGTTGGGGGAACAAGGTGGTGGGTAATAGGGAGGGCACGTATTGCATGGAGCACTGGGTGTGGTGCAAAAACAATGAACACTGTTACGCTGAAAAGAAATTAAAAAAAAAAAAAGAGGTATTATATTCACCTAAAAGGAGGTCTGGGAATGTGTGATTGAGAACTCAATGCCTCCCTCATCAAGTGCATTCTACCCTCAGTTCCTGATATAGTACTGACATGCAACAAAAAATGTGATCAACAGTGTCAATTAATGAAACTAGATACGGCAATCCATTCTGTTAAAAGTAACTTCTATTCTACTCTTCTTTCTGCCTAAAATACATATTAATGTGATACCAACACCATCAACACCACACAGAATCTTTAGTGATTATAGTATGGCAGCAGCTCCCATTATTGAAGATTATGTGAGCTTTATTGTCTATTATTTCTCAAATCAAACCTATGAGAAAGAGTTTTCATCCCATTTTTCAGATGAAGAACACATTTTGAGATGTTAACTTACTTACCCAAAATCACATTTTATTAAGTGGCTAGGCTAGGATCTGACATCAGATCTGTTTCTAGAACTCAACATTTTTAGAACTACTTTACAATATGCAGTGCTTCAAAATCCTGTTTCTCTTTCTCCATATTGCACCAATGATATGTTTTTCCACTGTCTAGCTGGGAGTATAATTACAGTAAAATGTGGTGGGAAACAACACAGGCTTTAGCATCTGAGAGATCTGTGTCCGTTATGTGGTGGGAAACAACACAGGCTTTAGCATCTGAGAGATCTGTGTCCAACAAAGTGATGGTGACCAGAGGGAAGGTGGGTGGTGGTATGGGTGAAATAGGTGATGAGGATTAAGATAATACTTAGCAGGATGAGCACTGAGTAATGCAGAGAAATGCTGAATTGCTATACTGTGCACCTGAAACAAATATAACACTGTATGTTAGCTATACTGGAAACTAAATTTAGAAACTTAATAAAAGAATATAAGATCAGTGTTCAAGTCCTGACTATTACTTACTAGCAATATTACCACCGAGAAAAATATACTTAACTTTTTTTTTTTAGTATATGTGCTGCCGAAGCGAGCACTATACTTAACTTTTTGAGTGCCCATTTCTGTCATCTATAAAAGAGGAATAATTATCTTGCAGAACCGTTCTGAAGATTAAGGGAACATGTATATAAAACATACTGAATGGTGCCTGGTAATTTAGTAAGCATGCAGTAAATGCTGTTAATTATTTTTAGATAAACAAAATTGTATGGGATCAGAGAGAGGAAAGAGATCTGCCTAGAAAATGAAGGAAAAAAGCACATGATATTCAGGAAGGGTTCCTACTAATATCAATGTCTATGCTGAGCACATGAGTCTCCTTTCTAAATCTCTCTGATGACCCAATGTACTTGAGGCCCATTCCTTGACTACCTCAACATGTTAGTAGTGCCAATGGTAAACTCTACTCTGAGAACCAAGACTGGAAGAAAAGAATGAAGAAAGACTAAAGTACACTGGTGCATGTCAAGTGTTGGGCCTGAAATCAAAGGGCTCTGAGTGTTTTCAAGCTTCTGGCTGGAGTGGGTGCAGGAAGCTGGCTCTCTACCTTCCCACTGATCAGTCAGGATGGCCTTACCCAAGGGCACAGCTTTCTTCTATCTCAACCAGAACTACCCAGGAGAGCTCAGGTACTGGGCACAGGAAGGATGAGAGCATACTAGTACAATCTCACATATTCCCCGCCCTGCCTCAAAATTGGTAGAGAAGAGTAAAATTAAATTCCTTAGAGTTCAATGCCTGGACGTTACTCTGAAACCATGCAAGGATAGGCCCTGTTTCAGGTTTAACATAAAAACTAGGAGCATTTAAAGGGACTGAGGCTTCAATTTAACTTCGTACACAGAAACAGTTTGTGTTATTTCTGCTGGGGAACTAAAAGGACTTTTTAAGTTATGGAAAAGACTCTAACTGTGACCTCTGACAAAAACAACATAATTACTTTGACTCTTCCAAATAAAATTTTTAAGATATTTTAAATAGCAGGCAGCATTACTAGAAAAGGCAAATAGTGTTTAAAATAAATTAAGCTAGAGACTAAGGGAGCAATGGGCATTACAACTGCTCTTTAGAAAGCTACAATATTCATGACTTCATGTTTAATAAAAATATCACAGATGCACAGAGGTGTGTTTGGGATTCCATGCGCCTAAAAAGAATGATTTCAGCATACCCCACAGCTTTAAGATGAATGGGAGAAAATAATTTTCTAAAACTATTAGGATACTATAATTGTCAAGTTAAAACAGTATCTGTACTATAAAATTTTTCACCCTCCAGCTCCACTATTTAAATAATGTTTTTGTAGTAGGTCCAAGACTTAGACAAATTACACACAGGCCAGAAACTAGGCAATTATCTGTATGTTTCATGTCTTAACAATATTCTTCAAACATTAAGAAGTAGATAAATTTTAACGTCCATCTTCTTGGTTCTAGCTGCCAGCATTAACTCAACTTGACCTCAAGAGCACAACTCTGACCCCTGTTCACTCCACCTCACTCCCAATACTTAGCACGTAATACACCACTTGACAACTGATGGAAGAAATTAGAGTATCCTGGCAAAGACACCTGTTAAAACCAGTAGTTAATTTCTATGAGGAATCCAGATAAGAATGAATCCAGATAAGAATGATGTACGTACCTGTACCACAGGATCTTTTGGTTGGTGTGATTAACGAGACATGAGCTGTGTCTGTGCATGGCCCACCTAGAAACAGAAAGGCAGGCACGTCAGTCAGGACATATCTTCTACATGTCCAAAGTTGCTATCTTGGATAAAGAGAAACTGAAAACCACAAGCAGGGATCAACCTGAAAATATGAATGAAGAGGAGCAGTGGGAAAGATGGAGGTGGCTGGTGGTGGTGGTAGTGGAAGGTTAATTCTAAGGACCCTATTTTAGTTCAGCTATTTAGACCATAGGTCCATATTCTTTCTATATCATAACATGCTTTTCATAAAAAACAATGGAGTTTCATAATGTTCAGAAGTTGAGGATAAAATTTTAATTAGAATTCCAATCCACATGAGAGGAAACTACCAAGTAAGTTTGGGGAGATGAGTTTTTCCACAGAGCAAAAGCAGGAGCACTCCCTCTGAAGTTGATCTCAGTGGTCATCCCACCTTTGAATTTATTGCAAAACTAGCCTTATTTAAAGAGGGGAAACTCCCTAAGGAACAAAACACTGTTTTATAAAAAACTAAGGATCATTTTAAATATAAAGAGAATTACTGAACAAGGAAGAATATCTAGCTTAATTATAAGAATATGATAGGAAGAGGGGCCTTTTATGGAATCTTTGTGAGCCCAGATATCTGGTAGATAAGCATAAATCAAGAGTATGCAAGAGATTATCTTTGTGTACGGTGTAAGAGAATGGTCGAGTTTCATTCTTCTACATATCGCTGTCCAGTTTTCCCAGCACCATTTATTGAAGAAACTGTCTTTCTTCCATTGAATATTTTTTCCTGTTTTGTCGAAGATTATTTGACCATAGAGTTGAGGGTCCATATCTGGGCTCTCCACTCTGTTCCACTGGTCTATGTGTCTGTTTTTATGCCAGTACCACGCTGTCTTGGTGATCACAGCTTTGTAGTAAAGCTTGAAATCGGGTAACGTGATGCCGTCAGTTTTGTTTTTGTTTTTCAACATTTCCTTAGCAATTCGGGGCCTCTTCTAATTCCATACAAATTTTAGGATTATTTGCTCCAGCTCTTTGAAAAATACCGGTGGAATTTTGATCGGAATGGCATTAAAAGTATAGATTGCTCTAGGCAGTATAGACATTTTAACAATGTTTATTCTTCCAATCCAAGAGCATGGAACAGTCTTCAATCTTTTTGTGTCTTCTTCAATTTCTTTCATGAGTGTTCTGTAGTTCCTTGAGTACAGGTCCTTTACCTCTTTGGTTAGGTTTATTCCCAGGTATCTTATGGTTCTTGGTGCTATAGTAAATGGAATCGATTCTCTAATTTCCCTTTCTGTATTTTCATTGTTAGTGTATAAGAAAGCCACTGATTTCTGTACATTGACTTTGTATCCTGCCATGTTACTGAATTGCTGTATGCCTCCATCAGAAAGGATGAATACCCAACTTTTGTAGCAACATGGATGGGACTGGAAGAGATTATGCTGAGCGAAATAAGTCAAGCAGAGAGAGTCAAGTATCATATGGTCTCACTTATTTGTGGAGCATAACAAATAACATGGAGGACATGGGGAGATGGAGAGGAGAGGGAGTTGAGGGAAACTGGAAGGGGAGATGAACCATGAGAGACTACGGACTCTGAAAAACAACCAGAGGGTTTTGAAGGGGCGGGGGGGGTGGGAGGTTGAGGAACCAGGTGGTGGATAACAGGGAGGGCCCGTACTGCATGGAGCACTGGGTGTGATGCCAAAACAATGAACACTGTTATGCTGTAAATAAACAAATAAAAAAAAAACACATTACACTTAAAAAAAAAAAAAAAAAAGAGTGTGCAAGAGATATAGTCAAGTTACTGGGTGAGGGCTTGAAAAGCAGTCTCCAGAATCAGGACCACCAACAAATTCTTAAGTTGATACTGATATATAGTCCAATAGTCCCATGTTGGGGACCATGCCCTACCTTCTGAAATAGGAAGTTACTGTATAAACATGAATACCAGTGTTTCTCAACATGCCCTATGAGGGCCAGTGATGATGATCATAAAGGAATAAAACACACAAGCAAATGTTATAGTATTTTGAAAAGGTTCCTCAGGTGATGATGACTGGCAAAGGGAAACACGATTTCTTGGCATACTTGTATGCCAACTCTGACAAGACTTCTTATCACAGAAGTTACCCATTAAAAAGAAAAAAGGAGAGCTCTGAGCCTTATTCTTAGAGTTTATGCCATCAACATCCATGGATTTTGGGAGATCCCACCTAAGAAGTTCATCATTAGTCCACTTTATCCTATACCAAGGCTCTAACAGCAGCTAACTTTAGTGAGTTTAAGACACAGAAGGGAAAAAGGAAAAACCAAGCAAGTGTATTGTTACTGTCAAAAAGTACTTAGAAAATCCTACCGTGTGCCAACACATGGGATAGTCTCATGCTCAGGGAGCTTAAAATCCTTTTAGGAAGGCAAGATTTGTGTACATAAATAAAGAACAATACATGACAGTAATAAAGAGTTAGATGTGAAATGACTAAGTGCAAAAGAATATGGAACACACAATAAATGCTAAATGTAATCAGGAAGAACAATATTCAATGTTGTCCAGCATCTCCTGGAAATACTTCTCAAAAATTTGAAAATGAGGCAAGAATTTTCTTGAGGCAAGAATAAACGGAAAGTTAGGAAGGCCACAGAGAGAAAGGTGTTTCAGTTGAAAAATTTTTCCACAAACATCACAGTCACTAGAGAAAGCTTAACATACTGAAATTCCAGAGTCTAAATGGACAAATGTGACATTAAAAATAGGCAACATGAAGTGACAATGAACTGTAGGAAAATCTGACACAAATTCCATATCTATTAAGAACTCTCTAAAAAAAAAAAAAAAAAAAAGAACTCTCTGGATAATGGCTTCTACAGCTACATAAAAACACTTTGGCTTTTGCTTCCATGTGAGGTTTGTGATTTGGGTTTTTGTTGTTGTTAACTGAGGCATTCTTATTTCTGGGGAATTACAGGCTGTTACAAAGACTTAAGTTAAAGTCGTGCAACTACCTCCTACTTGCTGAGTAATCCGGGTAAGTTTAACAAAATAGTAGGGATAGTAAATTGCCTATAAGCCACAGTGTTGATGAGATCATCTGTACAGAAAGACTTCCTCAAGTATAAATCTTTATATTATGTAACACTTTATCACCAGATTTTATGTTCCCAGGAGCCAAGACCCACCTTGTCATCTATTCTTGGGTTATGACTATGTGAACAGTGGGTAATTAATAGTGTTTATTTAGTAACCACTACAAGCTGCTTGATGAAATCAGGAGAGTAATGTGTCTTTTTAAAAAAATCATTTTTTTAAATTGAGGTATTACAAGGGGTGCCTGGCTGGCTCAGTTGGTAGAGCATGTAACTCTTGATCTTGGGTTCATGAGTTGATTTAAAAAAAAAAGTTCAAGAGGTATTACAGAAAGCATGAAATACTACAATGAAGTGCACAAATCTTAAACAGATACAGTGAAGGGTTTTAACGTATATGTATTTGTGTAACAACCATCAGATAAAAATATTAGAACATCTCCAGAATCTAGAAAGGTCAAAGGGACGTTTCAAACTAGAGATTCCCAGACCCAGACTCTGGAAATTTTGATGCAATAGGTGGGGGTGGGCAAAGAACTGATTTTATTAGCGCACATTTTAAAAACATCTGAACACAATGTAAATATTAACAGCCCAATCAGTTCCAATTTCTGATAACATTTTCTTTAACTCCAAGCTCAGTATCTGGCCAAGATCACTGAGTACCCACAACATTGTCAGCTGCAAGGAGCACAAGATTCCATAACTATCAGAATACATTTTTAGAAAGACTTAAAATAATTCATCCAGTAAAATTATGAAAGGAGGGACAAACTGGTCAAATCAAAGCCCCTAAAGAAATTTAGCTGGGACTCATGAATTAACACTACCGTATTTACAAATGTAATCTTTACCTCAATCTGTGGCTTCAGAGTTGATCGTTTTTAAAATTCCTAATGAATGAATTTCTGTAAGTTTTGGCAAATACGCAAATAACTTTAAGGCTACCTTGCACATCTCAACATGCATCATCATGAAAGTGTTCTCCAGAGAGCTTGTTAAACTAACAACCCAATCCAATGTATTCACAACATTATAGAAAAGTACAAATGGAACCACAGTTGAGCCACAACAAATTGACAGCATGAGTAACTAGCAGTGATAATATATCCTAGCTTTGATAACCAGACAATATTATAAACAGAAAGCTTGGAATTAAGTTTGGTCTGGAAGACTACAACCTATGAAACTCTTTAAAATCCAGAACGGATGCATAGGAGCACTACACATATATTCTACACTAATTGTGCTGTCATATGAAATTCCTATGCTCCCAAATAAAAATAGTCATCACAGGAGATTATATCTACTTCTACACAATTATAGATCTTTCTCAACTTACAATGGGGTTATGTCCCAATAAAGCCATCATAAGTTGAAAATTGTAAGGTGGAAATGCATTTAATACACCTAACCTACTAAATATTATAGTTAGCATAGCTTATCTTAAGTGTGCTCAGAACACCTCCATTAACCTACAGTTGGGCAAAATCATCTAACACAAAGCCTAAAGTCTTGAATACCTCATGTTATTTATTGAATAATGTATTGAAGGTGAAAAACAGAATGGTTGTGTGGGTACAGAATGGTTCTAAGTGTATGGCTGTTCACCCTTGTGAAGGTGAAGCTAACTGGGAGCTGTTCCCGTAAGCCTGGGGAAAGATCCAAATCCAAAGTTCGCCCAAGAAAAGATCCAAATTCAAAGTTCAAATATGGTTTCTACTGAATGCATATGGCTTTCACACCATCCTAAAGTCTAAAAATCTTAAAATGAACCACTGTTAGGTCAGGGATCATCTATAATTCCAAATCAATTCTGTTAAAATGAAAACAGAAAATTAAGGACCACTCAAGGGGAAACTTTTCAAGTTTTTGTCTACAACAATAAAAATACAACATGGGTGCCATGTGGGTATAGCAAACAAAATAATTTTGAGAGTTAATATAAGAGTCAAAGTCAGGGCACTTGCTCTATCAAGGAATGGACTTGGCTTTTCTTTCCTGAGCTTTCTAATGCCTGAGGGTAGCAAATGGTCCAATAAGTCATTGTAAACCCTGCTCTAATTTTGGCCCTTCTTCCTCTTTGCAAACAGGAGGGTAGACAGAGCTAATAGCTGAAAAGCAAGGTGAGGAAGCCTCTTCATAACTGCATTCTATAAATGAATGTGATGAATGTGTATGTGCATGTGTTTTATGTGTTCAGTGTGATCACAGTTCAGAAAAGAAATAGATTTCTAAGCACAGAATTACTTACACCATTACCCTGTAGTGTATGGTAGTGGCAAGTGAGTTTGGAAAATAAGTTCTGGGTTTTTAAGTATTAAAAAAAAAAAAACACCCACAATTAAAATTCCTTGTTTAATGAAAGGCTCTCTGGGGATTCTGAACCAAATGATATTAAGATTAACCAAACAAAACTAACTTTTTTATGCAATTACTATGAGTTCTCTTTGTTTTCTTTTGCTATAGTATATTAAATATCTTTTTTTCAAATTTCTTCATTATCGACAGATATTTAATGACAGATTATCATTTTGCATTTGATGTTATATTCAAGGACTTTTTCCCTAGTTTCAACAATTTAGAGTCTGAAATTTTCAAGTAAATAATGTCTGTGGTAGTTTGTGGTTTGTGACCAGAAGTCACAATACGCTATTCTGTCTTCTAGGGATGTTTCTATTCTTGTATTAAAGGTGTCATACATAATGTAGCACTATGGATTGCATTTGCAATTCCACATGAGAGGCATGAAATATAATTCTTCAGCTGTATTCCCAACAACAAATCTTTATAGCATTTCTAAAAGCGTAGTGGATTTTCTTGAAGAAACAGTACGAATTTCAGGCCTGTACAGTTGAAGACAGGGGTCAAATCTGCATACTAACTTCACTATAACCTGCAAATCCAGAAGGACTGAATAAAGGTATCCATTAACTACCGAATGCTCATATTTCAAGCTGAAGTGGCAGAATTCTCAAATTTTCTGTCAGCCTCTTATGGAGTTACTGGTCAAAAAAACCTCGGAGCCTACCCATGTAGTAGTCAGTCCCACAGACTGAAGACTACGACTCAAGGAAGAAGCAGAGAACACAGTCCTGGAAGCAGCTGTGTTTAGGATGGCAATCATCTTAGGCACTCCAAATCTAAGGCTAAGTAAATACAGAAAAACAGTATTTCTCCTTAACCTTGAAAATAATAGAGATCAACAATCTACCCAGAAAGGTTTTCTTAAAACAGCTGTGATGACTGGTTATTTTTGGTTCCTAGATCCATAGCTTTCATTGGCTGCAGTTATACCACGTGTTAAAGCATAGCAATTAGGAAAAATGGACTGTCAAGGAGTCAGTCAGCTAAAAACTGCCAGAAGCTCAATAATCAAACAAATATTCTACTATCAGCTCTTTCATGGTAACTGGAAAACATTAATACACAAAAATAGCCATTCCTTTGCAGATTTATAACACTTCACTATTCTTGCTTAATTAACATGACATTTACATAACAGTATCTAATTAATTTCCAACTAAAGGCACTATGGGCTAATTAGAAATGCATCATCCTTTTTAACCAGCTTCAATTCCACTCTCTCATAATCTGCACACTGTTTACCACGCAGCATCTCACTTCTCTAGGCTCAGTGTTCAAAAGGTGTTTTCTGACACAAGATTCAAGAGATAAAATTCTCCTCCCTCTCAAGAGATTTACAAAATCTTATCAAGAGTTTTTTGATGAAGCAACTTAAAACCAAAACAAAATAGGGGTGCCTGCGTGGCTCAGTGGGTTAAACCTCTGCCTTCGGCTCAGGTCATGATCTCAGGGTCCTGGGATTGTGCCCTCATCAGGCTCTCTGCTCAGCGGGGAGCCAGCTTCTCCCTCTCTCTCTGCCAAATAAATAAATAAAATCTTAAAAAAAAAAAAAAAGTAAACAACAACAGAAACCCAAGCCAAAAAAAAAAAAACAAAACAAACAAACAAAAACAACAACAACAACAAAAAAAAAACCCTATGTGACAGAGACAGTAAAATAAACTCTACACTGTCTCCTGATATGGCTATATTAAGAATGTAAAGCTATCTTTTTTTTTTTAAGGTTTTATTTATTTATTTGACAGAGACAGAGATAGTGATAGAGTAAACACAAGCAGGGGGAGTGGGAGAGGGAGAAGCAGGCTTTCCACTGAGTGGGGAGCCTGAGGTGGGGCTCAATCACAGGACCCTGGGATCATGACTTGAGCTGAAGGCAGATGTTTAATGATTGAGCCACCCAGGCACCATAAATCTTTTAAAAATATTCGAAGAACCTGTATTTCAGGGCACCTAGGTGGCTCAGTTAGTTAGGCATTTGCCTTTGGCTCAGGTCATGATTCCAGGGTCCTGAAATGGAGCCCTGCGTCATGCTCCCCACTTAGCTGGGAGTTTGCTTCTCCCTCTACCTCCCCCACAGAGCTTGTGTACTTTCTCTCTTGTTCACTCTCTCTCAAGTAAATCAATAAAATCTTTAAAAAAAAATCTGTATTTCTTCAGTAGCAAAAGATTCCTTCTTTAAAAGCCTTCAATACATACATGGAGACATAAAATAGTAAATGGTAATAAACAGTAAGAAATGAGTATCAGGAACAGATCAAAATGCACAAGAAAATAAGTTATCACCTTCAGAAAAGAAAAGGTGATCCTCCAACCTCATCTTAAATGTGCAATTCATGAACTGTTTTAATAAGAAAGAACACACCTAATCTTTCTACATAATTGAGTTTGAAAAGTACCATCGATTAAAAACAAGAATACATAAAGATATAATGAGTGGGAATCTAAGTTTACAGAAAATCTTCAGCACAGATAATAGCCCTCCCATTTCTCCAAATGAAACTACCAAATTAAACCATTTACAAAGCTTGCTACAGAATCCCAGTGTTACTTTCTCAGTTAGAAGTTCTAATCCTGACTTATTGCATGATCTCTCATACCATTTAGATCTAAATTAGGGACTCATGAGAAGGAGATTTTCAAAGTGGGTCAGAAGTTGCTACTGGTAGCTATCTGTTTTGCTCATAAAGGGCTTCTCAACAAAATTTCATTACCATTCTACCCCTGCCACCCTAAACAAATTATAGTGCTGGGCAGCTCTGCAAATGTTAGCGTATGTTTGTGTGTGAGTATGCTTATTAACCTATTTCTCAAAAGAAATAAAATTAAAAACTCTCCCACACCACTTTCCCCCCAGGGAAGAGCACTTAAAAAAAAAAAAAAAATGAAATCAGGAATGCTTTCTACTTGCCTAGTACTGATGGGACTCTTTTAGAGGAGTTAAAGTGGACATTCCTGAAGGGGCCAGGGGATGTGCTTTGGAAGAAATATTCTCTTTTGACCCAGCAATGACCTTAAATGGAATGAGCCTCAAGGGCAAGAGCAAAGTCTTATTCATTTTTGTAACCTAGCACGTTAAGTGCTCAAAAATATATTTTTCACTGCTGAATGAAAATGATCCAGGCCAAAAGCAATTACTGAACATACAAAACTATTCAAAAGGAAAATGGAACTGTTATATATATGTAGTTGATTATCACCACAGTTACATGTTGATCTAGCACAGCAGTTCTCAAACATTTTGGTCTTGGGACCTTTCCCCCAACAAAAAAAAAATTTAATTTTTTCTAGAGAGACAAGAGAGAGAGGGAGGGAGAGAGCACAGAACTAGGGGAGAAGCAGAGGAACAGGGACAAGCAGACTCTGTGTTCAGTGCAGAGCTACATGTGGGGCTCAATTACGGAAACCTGAGATCATGACCTTAGCCAAAATCAAGAGTCAAATGCTCAATCAACTGAACCGCTGAGGTGTCCCCTTGCGATGTTTTTATACTTAAAAATAATTAAAGATACTAGCAAGTTTCTGTTTATGTAGGCTATACCTATTGATATGTACCTGATCTGAAATTAAAACTGAAAAAATTTTAGTAATATAACTTCATTTAAAATTCACAAAAATAACATGTCAACATAAAAACATACTGTTATAAAAAGAAATTATACAATTTTTAAGAAAATTGTGAGAGCTGCCCATCTTAAAGTAAGACATCTGACTTTTCACATCCACTTGTGCATTCAATTTTAAATTAGGGCTATCAAGAAAATCCACCCTTCCACAGATACGTAGTTGGAAAAGGAAGGACCCAATGGACTCCTGAATGGGTCTTAGGGACCTCTACAAGTCCCCTTTGGGAACCACTGATATAGAACAAAACAATGAACCTAAAGTTTAATACATTGTCCACTTTCTCCATACTTTCCTCACATGCCAATTGGTTTATTCTGGTCTTAGAGAAACCAACTGGATGCACCAGCATTAATAACAGTAAAATGTCTAGCCTCTTCTCAACAAAATGTTAACTATTTGAGGAAACAAAGGCAACAGGTAGTGGAAAACTCTACAGTCATAATATCAACCCAGGATATTCCATTTCTACTACTTATATACAGAGTAAAAACATGATTCAAGGAATTAAAAAAATTCTGAGCCATTAAAATGTTTGATTTCAGCTTTTCAGATGTGATCTCCCACCCAGAACGTTTATAACTAAAACAGAGCTTCCAATATATAACTGAAACCACCTGATATCAAAATTCCAAAATGTGATAAAGTCCAATAGCAATTAACACTGAAACTCTAAGACACCACCATCTTAGGGATCAAAACTAGAACCCTTTTTTGCGAAGTCAAAAATATCACCTGGCTAATATTCTACTTTTAGATACTTGTTTCTCTCTGTGATAAAGCATATTTAATATGGATATGGAATCAGGAGCTGTCACTTCTTCAATTTAGGCTTCAGTTCTGACTATTTACAGGTATAACTAACACCCAAAACAGATTTCTGTATTTGCATTTTACCATTAACATGAGCATGAATCTCATAACAACATTAATGGAGAAACCACTCAGCAATAGAAGAACTTTTATTTTTGACATAGTTCAGCTACCAAGAACATTCTCATAATCTTGGCCCACATCAGCAACTGCAAGGCTGCAATGCCTTCCTCGGAAAGGGAGGTGACTTGTACATATTCTTCAAAAGAAGCTTCAGAGAAAATGAAAAAAGACTTCTATTTATCCCACAGGTATTGCCCTATGACATTTAAAAAGAATTTTGAATACAGGGCCCTTCTCCTTGGACCTTGGCTGAGTCTCCCCTATGGGTCACCATACCATGGCAGGCAAAGCGCCCACAGTGACACTGAATGGAGGGTCCTTGTATCCAACCTTCTTGTTTTACAGAAATGACTGCTAACAGGTCTTGCTAAAGGGACCTCCCTTTGCAAAAATAATAGTTGAAAATGCCATGATTTGAATCATGTAGAGAAGTGTTTATACGGTTTATGTAGTGTAGAAAAGTTGTATGTATGTAGAAAAGTGTTTATACTGAGTTCATACTGTTCATATTTTGGAATTTAAAAATGTCCTTACAAAGATGGCATCTATTGCTTTTATTAAATCTAAAAAAATGTCCTTTTGATAGATCAAAAAGTGAAATCGTTAATGAAATCATACAGCATGTGAACAGAAAATGAAGTTATATGTAGTCATTTTTGGCATTGGCAGCTAAGAATTTTATAAGTTCACAAACACAATTAAAATATAAGGTTAAAATAACTACTTCTAACACACCCAAAAGATGCCCCTATTATAATGAGTTTTTTCACCCAAACACTTCTGTCATAATAAAGCTTACATTTAGTTTAGATTCAGCACAGTTTCACCCACTACCTGCACCTACACGAAAGAAAAATATGACAACCACAAAGGGCTAAAGCTGTGTGAAATGTAGCTGTTCACAGTGACCTTTACTTTCATAGCAAAGTACAGAGCACTTCATTTAATAAAAACATAAAACAAAAATCTGCATTTGCAGAGAGGGGGGCAGTGATAATGTTGCTTCAAAACCTAATCTGAGTATCAGTAACTGTATAATCTCCTAGGTGCCTAATGAAATCTTTTTTTTTTTTTTTGTAAGATTTTATTTATTTATTTGACAGAGAGAGAGATTACAAGTAGGCAGAGAGGCAGACAGAGAGAGAGGAGGAAGCAGGCTCCCTGCGGAGCAGAGAGCCCGATGCGGGGCTCGATCCCAGGACCCTGAGATCATGACCTGAGCCGAAGGCAGCGGCTTAATCCACTGAGCCACCCAGGCGCCCCGCCTAATGAAATCTTTATGGGAAACTAGTCTTTCAGATTTGCAGACTTCTTAAGGGACCCTTAAACATGAGTGTTTAAAGTCTGCCAGTCTTCTGTCTGGCAAAGGGGATTCCTGAAGGGGTAGTTCAGGTGGCAAAAGAAATACTACAAGCAAAAACTGTTACGTCACAACAAGCAAGTAGCTATTTGTACAATGAAAGAAGGAAGGAAGAAAGGAAGGAAGGGAAGGAGGGAGGAAGAAGAGACAAAAAGACAGTCTTCTATTACTCCAAAAGCTCTGGGGGTTAAAAGAGATGAACCACAACATGGCAACCAAATTTCAAACTTTGGAAGGGAAACTGCCTTTCTGAGTTGCTTCATCTTGGGGATACTGAATAGCACAGTCACAGAAAATAATAAAAGAATATTAAGTAAGTTGTTCCAAATCAGGTTCAGGCAATAACAAACCTCTCTTTAATGTACCAAAACACATGAAGTAGGTTTTGTAAAGTAAGAAGATTTAGAAAACTTTTTAAAGTGTTTAAATCATTAACCATTTACTGAGCATTACCTTGTCAAGCACTGTGCTGGGTGCTGGGAAAGAGCAAAGCAACATACAATGAAGTCTCTGATAATTCTGGGTTTACCCTATAAGCTGGTACAAGGAGATGACATTATCAGGCCTAAGAGCAACCAAAATAATATGGGATTAGATGTTACAGGTAAAAAATACAGGAATTCCTTGAAGGAAGCAAATAGTGTGGGTAAAATGGTTTTGAGATGGCTTCTAATAGCATGAATAAAAATGCTAAGACAAGTGCCAGGATGTCTTCTGAGGACAAAAGGGACTACCTTGGCTCAGAGCTGAGCATCACTGCTGAAATGGGTAGACAGATCAGATACAATGAGGGTCCAGAATCCAGGGGGGAATGCTTGAATCTGAATGACCAGACAGATGATGATAAATCAATTGAACAATTTCCCTTCTTGTTTAATATGTTATCAATAGGAAACTCATCTGGACTAGGACAAGATTAGAAGCAAGATATGGCTGTAATGCTACAAAACACAATGGTGACAGTGATAACTTCCCGACCTTTAATATTTCTCCACTGAGTTAACTAGAGGATCATAACAAAGACAACTTAGGAAACAGAACCAATATCAGAGTAAGAAAAACATTTAGTTTATGGACTTGGTATACTTTAGAGTTAATAAATGAAAGTTATGTATTCCAATAAATTTAGATATCTAGATGAAACTGACATTTTTATTAATAGTATTATCAAAATTGACTTCAAATGAGGAACAAACTATGACTAGAGTCCAATATCAGGTATCAGGCCTATCAGTTTTATGAGTAAGTTCTTCAAGTCTTCAAATAATAGATACACTATATAAAATGAGAACATAGGACAAAAATTTCTGTTACAGAACAGGAAAAGGTGAAAAGCCTTCTGTAAGATTAAAGTAACTGATACCAAAACTAGACAGGCATAGCATGTCCACCATATACAAAATTAACTCATTTATTAGAAACGTGTAAAACTTAAAATAAAATTAGCATCTGAAGCCAGCAGTACACTAAAAGAACTAGTAGGGTTTAATTCAAGGAATGCAAAAATGGTTTAACCCTGGAAGTCCATTAAATTAAGAGATTACATTAATAAGGAGAACTCCAAATGATCAACTCCACAGATGCTAAAAAGAAAATTCAACACTTTAGAAAATTCGACACTCTTTTCAGATTAAAAAAAAGTTAACAAACCATAAACAGAAGAATTTCCTTAAACTAGTAAGATCTACAAAAGAAAACCCTACAGCAAATACTATATTGGTGAAATACTACTAGAAGTAGTCCTATTACTTAGAAATGAAAAAAAGAATAAATAAAGCTAAAAAAAACAAGGTTTGAATAAATGAAAACAAATAAGATTCCTATATGAGAAGACCCTAGAGTCTATTAAAATGTCAATTATTCCGAAATCCATCTATGGATTCAATATAATCCCAATCAAAATCACACTGTACTGTTAATACAGCTTGATAAACAAAGTATAAATTCATCAAGAAGAGAAAATACAAAAGAATAGCCAACAAAATTTAGAAAAAAGTAATCTAAGGGGACTGACTCTATCAGATAGCAATACACACCACAAAGCTATATTCCAGTCTTAGGAATAAACAAGTAGACCAACAGAACAAAATGAAAGATCCCCAAAACACACATATGTTTATATAACGATAATGGCATTTCAAATCAGGCCTATTTAAAAACTTTATTTATTTAGAGACAATGCATGAGAGCAAAGGGAAGAACAGAAGGGGAGGAAGAGGGAGAGGTAAAGAATCTCAAGCAGACTCCAAGTTCAAAGCGGAGCCCAATGTAGGGCTTGATCTCATAACCTTGAGATGATGACCTGAACCAAAACCAAGAGTCTGATGCTTAACCAACTGCGCCACCCGGGCATCCCTCAAGCCAGGTCTCTTTAAAAATGGTTTTAAGGGCGCCTGGGTGGCTCAGTGGGATAAGCCGCTGCCTTTGGCTCGGGTCAGGATCTCAGGGTCCTGGGATCGAGTCCCATATCAGGCTCTCTGCTCGGCAGGGAGCCTGCTTCCTCCTCTCTCTCTCTCTCTGCCTGCCTCTCTGCCTACTTGTGATCGCTCTCTCTCGCTGTCAAATAAATAAAATCTTTTTAAAAAAATGGTTTTGAGATAACTGATTCTCCATTAGCAAAAATTATAAAGGTAAACTGCTATACCTCATATCATATGCAAAATAAATCCAGATGTATTCAAGAGCTAAATATAGAAAAAGATGAACTATGAAAGTATCAAAATACATAAAGAACATTTTTTTAACTGATGGTACAGAAAGCCTTCTAAGAAAGTAATAAATGTAGCATACAAAAGAGCAAGACTTTTGAGAATTACTGGAATAGTCCCCTCCCCCACAAGATCAGCAAGAACATCCAGGCAAGACCAAGTTTACCAATCAATGAGAACTGCAAAACTCCAGCACTAGGGGAATACAACACACAGATTTCTTGGCTTTTTTTCCATGATTCGTTAGTCTTTCAAAGTCAAATTTTAAAAATTTTCTTTCTTTTTCTAATTTTTAAAAAATTCTCCTCTTTCCTATTTTAACCAATATCTTATCAATACCTTTCTTAAAATCCTTTTTAACTTTCATTTTTACAGACATATTCTCTCTCTATCCCTTCATTGTACTTAACCTTACATTTTGTATAAATTTAAGCTTTTTCTTTCTTTAAAATTTTGGAACACAGTTGTTCTAACAGACCAAAATATACCCTAAATTTAGTGTATGGCTTTGTTCTATTCTCCCGCCTGAACACATTCTCTCCTTTTCTTTTTTAATATTTTTCTTTGTTTTTTCAACCAACTTATCAATTACTTTTTTAAAATCTTTTTAAATTTTCATCTTTACAATTATATTCCATCCCTTCACCAAATTTACCCTTATTTGTATATATGTAAGTTTTTCTTTCTTTAAAATTTTCGGAGGCAGTTTCTTCTAACAGACCAAAATACACCCAAAATCAAGTGTCTGGCTCTGTTCTATTCACCAGCCTGATCATTTTTGTCTCCCCCCTTCTTTCCCCCCTAGTTTTGGGTCTCTTCTGATTTTAGTGTATATTTTTCTGGGGTCACTGTTACTTTTTCAGCATTTTGTTCTCTCATTCATCTATTCTTCTCTGGACAAAACGACAAAGCAGAAAAACTCACCTCAAAAAAAGAACAAGAGGCAGTACTGACTGCAAAGGACCTAATCAATATAGACATTAGTAAAATGCTGGAACCAGAGTTCAGAATGATGATTACAAAGATACTAGCTGCGCTTGAAAAAAAAAAAAAAAACCACAGAAGATACAAGAGAATCCCTTCCTGGAGAAATAAAACAATTAAAATCTAACCAAGTTGAAACCAAAAAAGCTATTAATGAGGTACAATAAAAAAAATGGAGGCTCTTACTGCTAGGATAAATGAGGCAGAAGATAGAATTAGTGATAGAGAAGACCAAACAATGAAGAAGAAAAAAGCTGAGGAAATGAGAGATAAACAATGACTGATCATAAGGGGAGAATTTGAGAGATAAATGATACCACAGATGAAACAGTATAGCAATTGGAATCCCAGAAGAGGAGAGAGAGAGGCAGAAGGTATACTGAGCAAATTATAGCAGAGAACTTACCTAATTTGGGGAAGGAAACAAACATCAAAATCCAGGAGGCACAGAAAACCACCCTCAAAATCAATAAAAAAGGGTCAACACCCCAACATCTAATAGTAAAACTTACAAGTCTCAGAGACAAAGAAAAAAAGTCCTGATAGCAGCTTGGGACAAGAGGTTTGTAACCTACAACGGTAGAAATAGTATATTGGCAGCAGACCTATCCATGGAGACTTGGCAGGCCAGAAAGGACTGGCATGATATATTCAGAGCACTAAACAAGACAAACATGCAGCCAAAAACACTATATCCAGCAAGGCTGTCATTGAAAATAGGAGGACAGATAAAAAGCTTCCAGGAAAAACGAAAACTAAAAGAATTTGCAAACATCAAACAAGCCCAACAGGAAATATTAAAAGGGGTCCTCCAAGCAAAAGAGTGCCTAAAAGAGTAAGATAGACCAGAAGGGAAAGGAGCCAATATATAGTAACAGTCACCTCACAGGCAATACAATGGGACTAAATTCGTATCTTTCATAGTTACCCTGAATATAAATGGGCTAAATGCCCCAATCAGAAGACACAGCATATAAGAATGGATTAAAAAAAACAAAACCCATCAATATACTGTCTGCAAGAAGCTCATTTCAGACCCAAAGACACCTCCATATTTAAAGTGAGGGGGTTGAAAACAATTTACCATGCCAATGGACATCAGAAGAAAGCTGGGGTGGCAATCCTTATATCGGATAAATTATATTTTAAGAAAAAACTATAATAAGAGATGAGGAAGGATAGTATGTCATACTTAAAGGGTCTCTACAACTTGAAGATCTAACAATTTTAAATATCTATGCCAACATGGGAGCAGCAAATTATATAAACCACTTAATAACAAAATCAAAGAAACACATGGACAATAATACAATAACAGTAGGGGACTTTAATACCTCCCTCGCTGAAATGGACAGATCATCTAAGCAGAAGATCAACAAGGAAATAAAGGCTTTAAAAGACATACTGGACCAGATGGACATCACAGATATATTCAAAACACTCCATCCCAAAGCAAGAGAATACACATTCTTCTCTAGTGCATGTGCAACATTCATCAGAATAGGTACATCCTGGGTCACAAATCAGGTCTCAACTGGTACCAAAGATTGAGATCATTCCCTGCATATTATCAGACCACAAAGCATTTGAAACCAGAATTCAATCAACAGAGGAAAGTTGGAAAGAACTCAAATACATGGAGGCCAAAGAGCATCCTACTAAAGAAAGAATGTGTCAACCAGGAAATTAAAGGAGAATTTAAAAAATTCATGGAAACAAATGAAAATGAAAACACAACTGTCAGGCACCCGGGTGGCTCAGTTGATTAAGCTCAGCTCAAGTCATGATTCCAGAGTCCCGGGATGAAGTTCTGCATTCAGGCTCCCAGCTCCATGGGAAGTCTGCTTCTCGTTCTAACCTTCTTCCCTCTCATGCTCTCTCTCATTGTCCCTCTCTCAAATAAAGAAATAAAATCTTAAAAAAAAAAACAAAACAAAAACAATACAACTGTCCAAAATCTTGGGGACACAGCAAAGGTGGTCCTAAGAGGAAAGAATATAGCAATCCAAGCCTTTCTCAAGAAACAAGAACAGTCTCAAGAACACAACCTAACCCTACACCTAAAGGGGCTGGAGAAAGAACAGCAAAGAAACCCTAAACGCAGAAGCAGAAGCCTAAAGCAAGAGAAGAGAAGTAATAAAGATCAGAGCAGAAATCAATGAACTAGAAACCAAAAAAACAGTAGAACAAATCAACGAAACTAGGAGCGGATTCTTTGAAAGAATTATTAAGATTGAGAAACCCCTAGCCAGACTAATCAAAAAGAAAAGAGAAGGACCCCAATTAATAAAATCATGAATGAAAGAGGAGAGATAACAACCAACACCAAAGAAATAAAAACAATCATAAGAACATATTATGAGCAACTAGACGCCAGCAAATTAGACAATCTGGAAGAAATAGATGCACTCCTAGAGAGACATGAACTACCAAAACTAATCCAGGAAGAAATAGAAAACCTGAAGAGACCCATAACCAGTAAGGAGATTGAAGCAGTCATCAAAAATCTCCGAACAAACAAGAGCCCAGAGCCAGGTGACTTCCCAGGGGAATTCTACCAAACATTTAAAGAAGAATTAATACCTATTCTCCTGAAACTGTTCCAAAAAATAGAAATGGAAGGAAGACTTCCAAATTCATTTTATGAAGACAGCATTACCTTGATCCCAAAACCAGACAAAGACCCCATCAAAAAGGGGAATTACAGACCAATATCCTTGATGAACACGGGTGCAAAAATTCTCGCCAAAATACCAGCCAATAACATCCAACAGTACATTAAAAGGATGATTCACCACGACCAAATGGGATTTATTCCTGGGCTGCAAGGCTCATTCGACCTTTGCAAATCAATCTGGTGATACAATACATTAACAAGAGAAAGAGTAAGAATCATATGATACTCTCACAATAGATGCAGAAGAAACATTTGATAAAGTACAGCATCCTTTCTTGATCAAAACTCTTCACAATGTAGCGATAGAGGGTACATATCTCAATGTCATAAGAGCCATCTATGAAAATCCCACAGCGAATATTCTCAATGGGGAAAAAGTGAGAACTTTTCCCCAAAGGTCAGAAACACAGCAGGGTTGTCCACTACGACTGCTGCTATTCAACACAGTACTAGAAGTCCAGCCCCAGCAATCAGACAAAAAAAAGAAATTAAAGGCATCTGAATCAGCAAAGAAGAAGTCAAACTATCACTCTCTGCAGATGACATGATACTCTGTGGAAAACCCAAAAGACTCCACTCCCAAACTGCTAGAACTCATACAGGAATTCAGTAAAGTGTCAGGATATAAAATGAATGCACAGAAATCAAATGCATTTCTATACACCAACAGCAAGACAGAAGAAAGAGAAATTAAGGAGTCTATCCCATTTACAACTGCACTCAAAACCATATGATACCTAGGAATAAACCTAACCAAAGAGGCAAAATATCTATACTCAGAAAACTATAAAGTACTCATGAAAGAAACTGAAGAAGACACAAAGAAATGGAAAAACATTCTGTGCTCATGGATTGGAAGAATAAATAGTGTTGAAATGTCTATGCTACCTAGAGCAACTTATACATTTAATGCAATTCCTATCAAAACACCATCAACTTTTTTCAAAGAAATGGAACAAAATAATCCTAAAATTTATATGGAACCACAAAAGAGCCCAAATAGCTAAAAAATATAGAAAAAGAAAACCAAAGTTGGCGGCATCAAAATTCCAGACTTCAAACTCTATTACAAAGCTATAATCATCAAGACAGTATGGTACTGACACAAAAACAGACACATAGATTAATGCAACAGAAGAGAGAGCCCAAAAAAATGGACCTAAACTCTATGGTCAACTAATCTTCAACAAAGCAGGAAAGAATGTCCAATGGAAAAAAGATAATTTCTTCAACAAATCATGTTGGGAAAATTGGACAGCCACATGCAGAAGAATGAAACTGGACCATTTCCTTGCAGCACACATAAAAACAGACTTAAAATGGATGAAAGACCTCAATGTAAGACAGGAATTCATCAAAATCCTTGAAGAGAACACAGACAGCAACCTCTCTGACCTCAGCAGCAGCAACTTCTTCCAAGACACATTGCCAAAGGCAATGGAAGCAAGCGTGAAAATGAACTCTTGGGACTTCATCAAGATCAAAAGCTTTTGCACAAAGAAGGAAACAGTAAAACCAAAAGACAATGGACAGAATGGGAGAAGATATTTGCAAATGATGTATCAGATAAAGGCATAGTAGCCAAAATCTATAAAGGACTTAACAAACTCAACACCCAAAGAACAAATAATCCAATCAGGAAATGGGCAGAAAACATGGACAGACATTTCTGCAAAGACAACATCCAAATGGCCAACAGACACATGAAACATCACTCAGCATCAGGGAAATACAAATCAAAACCACAGTGAGATACCACCTCACACCAGTCAGAATGGCTGATTAACCAGTCAGGAAACGACAGGTGCTGGCGAGGATGCGGAGAAAGGGGAACCTTCCTACACTATTGGGGGAAAGCAAGCTGGTGTAGCCACTATGGAGAACAGTATGGAAGTTCCTCAAAAAGTTGAAAATAGAGCTACCCTACAACCCAGCAATCGCACTACTGGGTATTTACCCTAAAGACAGAAAGTTAGTGATCTGAAGGGGCATGTGCAGTACAGTATTTATAGCAGCAATGTCCCCAGTAGCCAAACTACGGAAAGAACCTAGATGCCCATCAACAGATGAACGGATAAAGAAGATGTGGTACATATATAAAATGGAATATTATGCAGCCATCAAAAAACCAAAATCTTGTCATTTGCAACAACTTGGATGGAACTAGAGGTTATTATGCTAAGTGAAATAAGTTAATCAGAGAAAGACAATTACCATATGATCTCACTGATATGAGGAATCTGAGAAACAAGACAGAGGATCATAGGGGAAGGGAGGGAAAAATGAAACCAGAGAGGGAGACAAACTGTAAGAGACTCTTAATCTCAGGAAACAGAGGGTTGCTGAAGGGGAGGGGAGGGGGATGGGAAGGATGGGATGGCTGGGGGAAGGGTACATGGTATGGTGAGCTCTGTGAATTGTGTAAGACTGATATATCACAGACCTATACCCCTGAA
Organism: Meles meles; assembly: GCF_922984935.1. Taxonomy (NCBI): domain Eukaryota; kingdom Metazoa; phylum Chordata; class Mammalia; order Carnivora; family Mustelidae; genus Meles; species Meles meles. Next base: position 86,804,978 of record NC_060070.1, on the reverse strand, counting down.
ACAAACAATACACTACATGTACATTTTTTTAAAAAAGACACAAATGTAGAAGACAAAAGACCAAAGACTTGACTTTGAAAAACATCTGTAAATTTTCTAATGAAACACAAGACACCCAAATTAAATTAAGAGACAAGTGACACACCAGAAGAAAACATTTGCAAGATAAGCGACAAAGACTTACGAGTTCCTACAAATGAGTAAGAAAAAGACAGTTAATTAAAAAATAAGTAAGAATACAGATAGGCAGATCACTGGAGACATAAACAGTCAAGAAACATATGCAGCAGTGCTCAATCTCACTACCAGGAGATGTCAGGGGAATGCAATAAACTATTCTTTTATGTACTGCCTCCCTCCCCCTAGAACACCTAACACTGGTAAAAGCATGGGAACCACTCTCAAACACTATTCTTAAAACACATACTATAAAACAGTAATGTCATTTTGGAAATGAATTTGCCCATGTATATCAAAAGTTAAAATATACATATTCTCTGACTTCCTGTTTCCTCCTCCATGTATTTATCATGAAAAAATGACACATGCACTATTAGTCATGTACAAAAATGTCTACTTCACATGGTTTATAGTAGAGGAATATTAGAAATGCCTGAAAAGAGAAAATAATAATAAAAATACTAAATACTTTGAAGCAATTTAAAAAGAATTACACAAACCTTTATAGTTAATCTGGAAAGATCTCTAAAATATGCCATTGGGGAACCTGGGGGGTCAGTTAGTTAAGCATCTGACTCAGTTTCAGCTCAGGTTGCGATTTCAGGGTTGTGAAATCAAGCCAGGCTCATTTAGCTCCACACGGAGCATGGAGTCCACTTGAAATTCTCTCTCTCTCGACTTTGCCCCTCCCCTCTGTGCACTCAAGCTCAAGCTCTCTTCTCTAAGATAAATAAATCATTAAAAAATATATACTGTTAAATTAAAAAAGCAAACCACAATATACAGTATGTTCTCATCTGTATAAAAATGAAGAAAATCTTTATGTATGCAAACGTATATATAGCTGCACTAAAAAAGAATATGTAACCCAAAATGAATAAACAGTGATTATCTTTGGAAAGAATGGGAATTTAGTGGCAGACTGGGGACAGAGGTGTGAAAAGAGTATTTTCACCTTCTATTCTATATAAACCTGTATGTCTCTGTTTTACTTGTATACTTTAAAAATACAATTAATACTCTCAAGGAACAAAAAGCCAGCAAATGAGTAATTTAAAACTCATGGTTCTATTTTAATTTGGCCTTTATTTTGACTACAAGTTGAAGGTCGGACGATAGTTTAAGTGCCTCAACAAGTTTCAACCCAGCTAACATTACGGAACAGAAATAATTTTGATTAAAAAATACTGCTAAACTGCTCAAGTCCTTCTTCTTTTTGACAGGGATTGATTTAATGATCCCATACATTGATTCCTGGTAAATTACAGCCATATGATTCAATACAGCATGTAACTATATGTTATCATACTGTACTGCAAAGTATCAATCTTTTTAGTAGACAGCTATAATAAAAGCAGCACGCTTTATAAAATCAGCTCCAGGATAAATAAATGCACTGAAAAAAAAAACAAAACCTTTAAATTAAAATCAAGAGAGACATTTAAAGTTTGGGCATTCTTCATTATGGGAAAGAAATCTTCCACTTTGAGACTATTATATATCAGAAAAGCTCCATCTGTTGTATAATTATCTCTGATAAACGGCCTGATGCTTCAAGCTTCATTAGAGAAAAGGGAAAAGAAAGACACATACAGAGAGAACTGTAAATAAATCTCCCAACCATATTTCATTTAAAACCAGCCCACTAGGAAGTCATAAAGTATTTTTTTAATAGGTAATATTTTCTAAATATTTTCCTAGAATAAGCTAGCCTGTTATGCCCAATATCTATCTGGTCTTCTGAAGTCAGCATGGTCCAAAAAAGGGAAAACTAGTTTCACTGAAAGATTATTAGAAACTTAATTGGTAAAAACAAACAGTCTACCTACTTGGTGGCTGTGATGTTAATTTTCCAGGGGACAGACAAGGGATTATCAGACAGGACTGAAGACTAGTAGCCAGTGAAGCCCACCCAATGCATGTGCAAAAAAGACCCAAGGGCAGTCTGGCAAGGACATCTGTTAAAATGCAGTACTATTTTATTTTACTTTCTAAATGCCTGAGGGAGCTGGGGTACCACCAAGAACCAGTTTCCAAGGAAACATGGAAATCTCCCTATTCAACCAAATTAATTTAACCACAGATAAAGAATGTTCTCAAATTTCTATTTTGGGAATCACTGTCATATTTAAAAGAAAATCCGGCCAGCACTTAGAAATGAAGCTTTCATCATTAACAATCTTCATTAACATGCCTGTTAGTATGGTTCTCACCTTTTCTGTATGTTTTCTTTTGGCTATAACAAAAGCATCTCCTGGATAGATGCAGTAGAGAAGAGTATGAAAAATCTTGAGTATTATGGATGAAAAAGGCCCAGAGGTGAGTGCCAGTCCTGACATGTGACTCAAAGGAAAGTACCATGCAAACTGTTTTCTCATTTGTGGAACAGGAAGGAGAGTACGCATGCCTATGTTGCACACTGTCAGGATGATCCCAGGAAAATGTCTGTTAAAGTGCTTTGTTAAATAGTGGTTAGCACACCTTTTCTGTAAAGAACCACTGGGTCTCTGTAGTAACTACCCAATTCTGCTGTTGTACTGCAGAAGCAGCCACAGACACCATACATAAATAATGAGCTTGGCTGTGTTCCAGTAAAACTTTATGAACACTGAAATTTAAATTTCATGTAATTTTTAAAAGTCACAAAACATTGTTTGGCTTTTTTTCAACCATTTAAAATCATTTTTTAGCTCTCAGACCACACAAAAACAACTGATGGTCTGGATGCGGCCCATGGGCTGTATTTTGCCAATTCCTCTTGTAAACTATAGTTTTATAAATGTGTTGGCTACTGTTTATTTCTTACTATGTGCCTCGACAGAGCTAGCAAAGTACTGTGTATGAGGTGGGCCCTCTCTAACTACTAGATTAGAATGTCAGAATACTTGAATACAAGCCCATTTCTTGCCATTACTCTTCCCCTGTATCAGGTATGGATATCAACTCTGTCTGGCTATTAGTTCTCTTCCTCTCCTGCCTAGAAATAAACAGACCAGCCAACTCTCCCGCAACACCTCAATTTCTATCCAATATGTAGTGGGACTAGGAAAAAAACAAAACTCAAAACCTACGTAGGAATGCACATCAGAAATCTCCGAAATATGTCATAAGCAGAGACACCCAGGGTGACAAGAAAGCTGATTTACAGGAGAGAGGGCATTTTCTTCACCTTTAGGTCCAATCTGATAAGACTCTGACTTAAGGTGACTAGTCAGCATGTCACTAATTTAACAATAAAACAACTATTTCCAGTGTTCTAGCTACAATCTAACATTATCCTTTCTCTCTTTAAAAGTTGGGTCATGATACAGATCACAGTTTATCACCTCTATGAAAGCCCTGGAAATTGGGAGAACAATGAGTAACAGCAAAAGGAGAAAAAAAGTTAGGTTTTTGTTGTTGTTGTTGTTGTTATTTTGTTGTTCTTCCTCCATAGCTTACATTTGCATGCAATGTCCTTTACACTATAAATCACTACAGAGATAGGAAGCTCTGGTGTGATGCCAGAAGTTCAGGCTGCTCTGTGAGCTTGCGGCAAGACAATGAATCATCTGTATCTCCATCTCCACATCTGTGAAACAGATATGGCTACAGTGCCCACCATACAAGGGTAATTGTGACAATAAAGTAGGTCAATACAGATAAAGTATTTCGAATAGTACCTGGTACTTGATGAGTACTCTAGTGTTAACTGTTACCCTTATTAAAGCATTTAAATGCTATGACAAGTCCTTTGATCACTATTTGAGTTTTGTTTACACTGACTGTTTTTTTCTTTTTTTAAAGTTTCTAATGACTAAACTTCCACAGACTTTCTGTATACATACACAATGTAGAGGAAAAAGTGTGTATGTGGGGGGGGGGGGTGGACAAAAAATATGTTATTTAGAGCTTTTGGTATCTGTTTTATTTGGCCTTCAATCAGGTGTTTTAAGAAATGCTTTTGAATAAAAATCTGTACTGTTTCTTTGCTTTATACACTCTTGTTGTAGTTATGAACTCTACCTGCAATCTTTTCTAAACAGCATTAATGTCACCACTTTTCTTTTTGTATATTGATTTGACAGTGAGAAGACCAGATATAAACAATACTCATTCTCTTATTAGAGAAAATGTAAAACCTTTTCACAAGTCCTAAAGAATTCACAGCACTCCAGTCCTACAATACTAACAACAGATTCATAACTACTGTATAGTTAACAAATTATGTGGTACTTGGATCTGCAATCCCAAAACCCATTTCCTATATCTCCACACCTCTATACAAGGAAAGGTATGAAGGACCAACAGATGAAATTCCAGTCCCAAGGACACTAAAGATCTGTGTAAGTAATCTCCTGCCTCCACTTCCTCCACGATGCTTCTACAAGATACATCACAGGTGATGTACCTCATCCCTATATACCCTACCCACAAATGAGGCACACAGTTTCAACCTCAGTGAGAAAGCTTTTGCAAATGACATGCTGACTGACCACTGCTCCTGCTGCCTCCTCCATTATACCCCCAAATTCCTCTGTACCCATGTCGGAGAACAAGCCAGAATTTCAGGGAGAGGCATATATATTTGAAAAGGTGACCTCCTTGGGGGTAGAGAACTAATGTTACTCATTTCTGTACCCAGAGCTTAAACTAGTGCCTAACTAGGAGGCTCTCAGCAAAGACCCTAAATGAACATACCAAAAAATCCGCAATGGATTATTAAATAGCTTACATCTAGGTAATCAGTCTCATGATCATCAAATCCAAATCTCTCATCTGTTTACAGCAGCAGCATTTTAACGATGAGGTAATATTCTATAGTGGCTGCAAGCACAGACTTTGGAGCCAAATTAGTGGGCTGAACATGAACTATACTGAGAAGGAGAAGCTCTGGAATTTTGGACTGAAGTCATGAACCTGCCTATCCTTTATCTTCCTCATCTATAAAAGAGGATAATAAAAGCACCTACCTTATAAGACCCTGTGAAAATTAAATGTTAGTACATGTAAAGAGATTAGGAAAGTGCTAAGAAAATAGCAAACACTTCATAAATGTGAGCTTACATCTTCATTATTACTATGAAAGAGCACACCATAAGCTGCAATTTGTTCCCTGGCCTCTGTGAACTTGCCCATTATCATTCTCCTCCTCAACTTCTTCAGTTGCCTTCTCTTTTTTGATTTCACTCTCAAGGTTCTGTTCTCACTGCTTTTTCTTGCTTTCATCCTTACAATCTCATTTAACCAGTAAGGTTTCAATGATCATCTCCCAACTGCATGAAGCTAACTGTGACTTCCCTCTTCTAGGCTCCAACTCAACCCGCCCACTTAAACATGAAAGTCATCATTATATCTCAGATTAGCGAATCTCCTCAATTCCTCAGATCTATGAAAACCTGAGGATTACAATGAGCCTTACAAGCATTAGGAAATAAGATTAGTTTCAGTAAATTTAACTTAACATAAACACACAACGGTTTAAAGCAGTGATGTCATCAGAGAGAATACATCTGAAGCTACTAGAACTAGCAGACATCTTTACTCAAACTGAAGGTATTTATTTATCAAGAGAAAAAACATGGCAGTGTACAATGGCCTAGATTGGCAAGTTACGGAAATACAGGAAGTATTGTGTTCCAGAGGCCCCAAAGCTCAGAGCAGGTCTAAGACCAGGCAGAGGAGGGAGAAAAGGGCATGAAGATGGAATCTTGCATTGAACGCAAGACCTTCGTTATATGGACTTAGGGTACACCTCATAATCAGCCTGACTCAATTAAAAATTCACTTCATTCTAATTTCACTTGGTGAGTCCACACTTTACCATTTGCTATATAAATGCTTGTATGGGTTGGCTTCCCAGAAAGGTCTGTCTCCAGAAAAATGTTTTAGTTCTACGTATAAACTTTTATTTCCAATCCCTGTTACAGGATTTTTCATGATGAATTAATAAAATTAACTTCTGGTTATGATTTGAGTGTCCACATACCTTAATTACAGAGAGGAAGTGTTGATTTTGGCAATGTGAAAATTTCTATTCTCTGTGACAATTAAATTTCCCATGGTGAATTAACAGATTAAAAGGAGAGTTTCTGAAGTCAAATGCCTGAATTTGAATCCTGGTTCTGGTACCCAGTTGTTTGTGACCACAGACACATTACTTGATCTCTTTGTGCCTGTTTCCTGAGTTCTAAAATGGGGATAAATGATAATATCTGCTGCACTGGGTTATCTTGAGACATCTAAGAGAAAATGTCCAAAACATACAGAACAATGTCTTACAAACACCGTGCTCAATAAATGATAGCTATTGTTATCTCAGTCTCACACACAACTAGGCTATTCAGGTTGGTTTGCTGTGGCCTGAACCTGGTATATATGAATCCAATCAGATGAGGTCCTGACCAGTCCAAACTTTCCCTTAAACAAGGAGTCCTTCACCTAAAGGCCAAAGTGAACTTAAAAACATTTTATTCAAAACTGGGTATAAATGGATAGTGTGTGTTTTTCTGAGACAAGGGGCCATCTTTTTTTTTTTTTTTTTTTTAAGATTTATTTATTTGACAGATAGAGATTACAAGTAGGCAAGTAGGCAGAAAGGCAGGCAGAGAGAGAGAGAGGAGGAAGCAGGCTCCCAGCCAAGCAGAGAGCCCGATGCGGGGCTCGATCCCAGGACCCTGGGATCATGACCTGAGCCGAAGGCAGAGGCTTTAACCCGCTGAGCCACCCAGGTGCCCCAAGGGGCCATCTTTTATCTGTTTCTCAATGAGTACATGATCCCAAATAGATTTTTTAAAACAAAACAAAACAAAACCCATTACCCCAACATTATCACTACCAATTTCTTTTTGGTTAAGACTTATTTACTTATTGATTTGACAGAGAGAGAGAAAGCAAGAGAGGGAACACAAGCAGGGGGAGTGGGAAAGGGAGAAGCAGACTTCCTGCTGAGCAGGCAGACCTACGACGCAGGCCTTGATCCCAGGACTCTGGGATCATGACCTGAGCTGAAGGCAGACACTTAATGACTGAGCCACCCAGGTGCCCCATATTACTACCATTTTAATCTTTTCTTCTTCCCTCCTCTTAAAGGAGTTCTATACCTTCTTCTGAGCCTCTATTCAAGAGGTTACAGTATTTTAAAAATCCTTCCTCTACAATGTTATTCTAGTATAATCCTTCCCATTTTCATTACTGCCAGGTTACTTCTCCAAACTGTAATAATATTACTTTCTTTGCTCAAAAACATGACTATTGTCTAACACCTAAATATCTTAGCTGAGCATTTAAACCTCTCTGACTTGATTATTGTCTGCCCTTCCAGCCTTGTCCTCTATAAAAGGCCCTAAAGGGGTCATTTGCCACTGCAGAACTCCATGTAGCTTTCCTCAAAGCTCATTCTACTCTGTCTTCTAGAATGTCTTTTCACCACCTCGTATCTGTCTTCAGCACAATTTTCTCCAGTAAACCAACACCCTTCCTCAACAATCACAGTCTTTATTATTTAAGAATCATTAAAATGAGCTCATATAACCATGTATCAGGGTTTTGCAACCTTGGCACTACTGACATTTTAGGCTGGATAATTCCTTGTTGTGGAGGCCTATCCTACGCAGTGTAGAAGTTTAGAGCATGGGGGTGGGGGACAAAAATCACTCCTGGTTGAGAACTACTGACATACTGTAACAAATATATTTAATGTCCCCTGATAACAAGTAAATTCTTTGAGGACATGGACTTTGGCCTTCTTCAGCATCACCCAGTGCACAAATTTATGATAAATAATTTGTCCTCTGGTAATCGTTCCAAAGTTAGTAGGCAGAACATTCCAACCTACCATATTCCAAGGATTTCTAGATGTTCATAAAATCTGAAACATCAAATTTCAACCTGTTAATTTAAAGCTTTTTAAAAGGCAAAAACTGGTATGTCGAAACGTGCCTAAAATTTTCAAGAGACACTGTTAGTTATAGTCGTGCAGTAAAGAAGTTGGCTACACCAGCAAAAAAGTTAGGTGGACAATGGACTTCCATATCACATATATAACAGTAACATTCTATCACTGAGAACCTACAGAAGAATAAGAAAAACAATTTTCTCCTCTCTGCAAATACCCAATGTTCTATGAAGTACACAGTGTTATTATCTCCATTAATTGCCTAAAAACATACAAGGTCCAAAGAGCAACAGAAGTAAGGTTTCAATCCAAGGTTCCTAAATTAGGAGTAAGTTCTCTAGACCAGTGGTTCTCATCAATTAGCGCAGATTAGGATCCTCTACAGTTAAAAAGAAAAATCCCTGGACCTCCCTGCAGGTCAATAAAATTAGACTGAGAGAATGGAGCCAAAGACTGTAATTGTTTTTTAAAAAAAAATCTTCTATTTTGCAGCCAGTACTGAGAACCGCTGCCCTAAACTGGTTCAAAACCTCACACCTTGACAGTTAACAAAAAAAAGCTATCTTTTAAAAGGAACTTAAGCTCTAAGGAATAGCTAAAATTTATTCCCTAACTGACTGACTTGGACCTAAACATCAACACTTAATCTTGATTTAGAAGAACTGCTATCCTTTTTTCTGAGACAAAGCATTACTAAGAAGCTCATGATACGACTCTTGGGCTGCTTTGTCTAACACTGCAAAGATGTGGGCACTTACACTCCTCTTTACTTGGTGAAGTTACATTCAATTCTGTCGGAAGCGGCTGCTGGCTGGGACTAAGAGTTGGCGTGGTTATAGAGGTATTGTTGTTGTCACTGGTGGTCTCTTCAGAAAACAAATCTGATTGGCTGTCACTTGTACTTGGAGCGGAATCATCGTCTGGTTGTTTCTTTTGAAAATCTGAAGAGAAAGAGTGATAATAACCAGTTTAAAGAAGGAATTCATAATTTCCTTGGGAATTAGAAAACAAAAAAAGTACAAAAATAAAAATTCAATGTAATAGGAGCAATAATAAAGACTACTCTGAATGAAAAAAGGAGTAAAATACTGGTTAAAACATATACCATACATACTTTCCATTGGTGGAGCGTAATTGAAATAAAAGCTTTCCATGGTCCCTATATTGTTCAGAAATATGGCAGACATACCAATTTTTTATTTAAATTCAATTTAATTAACATATATTATTAGTTTCAGAGGTAAAATTTAGTAAGCCATTAGCTGCACAGAACACCCAGTGCTCATTATATCAAGTGCCTTCCTTAATGCCCATCACTGTTAGCCCATCCCCTTACTGACCCACCCCCCTGAGCAATCCTGTTTGTTTCCTAGAGTTAAGGGTCTCTTACGGTTTGTCTCCCTCTATGTTTTCATCTTATTTTCCTTCCATTCTCCATGTTCATCTGTTTTGTTTCTTAAATTACACATAAGAGTGAAATCATATATTTGCCTTTCTCTGACTGACTTATTTCACTTAGCATAATACCCTCTAGTTCTATCCATGTTTTTACAAATGGCAAGATTTCATTCTTTTGGATGGCTGAGTAATATTCCATTGTATATATACAGCACATCTTCTTTATCCATTCATCTGTCAATGGATATCTGCGCCCTTTCCGTACTTTGGATATTGTGGACCCTACTGCTAATGAAGATTGGGGTGCATGTGTCCCTTGGAATCACTATGTTTAGATATACCAGTTTAACGTAAGATTTTACAAAGCCAAATACAAGTAAAATGTTAGGGGTAGTCAGCAGAAGGAAAAAAGAATAAAGAAGTTATTCAAACCAACAGAGGAAAGAAAAAAAAGAGCACAGAAAAAAGCAGGATAAATGGAAAACACATAATAAGACTGTAGAAATAAGTACAAATATGTTAATAATGGTAATAATTGTAAACTGACTAAACAGTAATTAAAAGAGAATGTTCAAATTGAATAAATTAGGCCCTATTTTATAAGTTTACAAGCAACATACTAAAAACATGAACATTAGGATAAAGAAAATTTTAAAGTATATTTTTATAAAGTACCAGCAAAGATGCACGATTAAAAGCCAGTAACAGGGGCACCTGGGTGGCTCAGTGAGTTAAAGCCTCTGCCTTCGGCTCAGGTCATGATCCTGGGCTCCTGGGATCGAGCCCCGCGTCAGGCTCTCTGCTCCACGGGGAGCCTGCTTCCTCCTCTCTCTCTGCCTGCCTCTCTGCCTATTTGTGATTTCTCTCTGTCAAATAAATAAAATATTACAAAAAAAAAAAAAAGCCAGTAACAGTGAGGCATCTGGTTGGCTTAGTCAGTTAAGTGTCTGACTCCTGATTTCAGCTCAAGTTACAATCTCAGGATTGTGGGACTGAGCCCCACTTTAGGCTCCATGCTCAGCAGGGAGGCTGCTTGAGAATCCTTCTCTCCCTCTGCCCCTGCTCCCCATATCTCTCTCCCTCCCTCCCAAATAATTAAATCTTAGGGGGAAAAAAGCCAGTAATAGCTACAGTAGCATGAGGAGATGGAGACTGAGGCAAAAGGCACTATTCGAGGAAAAAAAGAGAATCATTATATTATAGTAAGAAAAAAAAAAAAATCACACACACACACACACACAGCCCTACCTGAAAACAAAGACTTTACCAGGAGGATAAAACAATTTTAAACTTGTATGTACCTAATAACAATGCCTCAAAATATAAAAAGCAAAAAAGATTTACAGGAAACTGACGAATTTACTATCATAGTGGGAAGATTTTACTACACCTGTCTCAGCCAAAATAATTAGTAAAATTAGATAAGATTAGTAAGTTTACACTCATATACCCAACAGTAAGTTAGTAAATTATTTTCAAACATGAGGAATGTTTATAAAAACTGACAAAACGATGGATAAAAAAGCAAAAGTCTTAACAGATGCCAAATAATTAGTAGACAAAAACAGTATTAGCTCACCACAGAGCAAGTAAATTAAATATTGATAACAAAAAATTCTATATAATTTTGGAAACTTAAAAAGTATTTTAAAAATTTAAAAAATTTAAGTTCATGGGTCAAATCAGAAATTAGAAAATAAATAAATGATAATGAATTACTACTTATCAATGTCCAGTAAAGATGAAGATGCAAGTAACATTATCTACACCTCAGTCATTTCACATAGGTATATAGCTGAATCTCAACACACATGACAAAAACGTTAATTATACATTGTTTGCAATACTAAAAAGTCAGAAACGGGCGCCTGGGTGGCTCAGTACGTTAAGCCTCTGCCTTTGGCTCAGGTCATGATCTCAGGATCCTGGGATTAAGCCCCCATCAGGCTCTCTGCTCAGTGGGGAGCCTGCTTCCCCCTCTTTGCCTGCCTCTCTACCTACTTGTGTGCGCGTGCGCACGAGCTCACTCTCTATCTCTCTCTCTGTCGAATAAATAAATAAAATCTTTTTTAAAAGTAAAAATAAAAATAAAAAAAGTCAGAAACAACCTCAAGGTCCATAAATCGCACTATATTCATATAATGGAATAATGTATACTGTGAAAATGAAACTGTGAAATTGCTATGAATGAATCTCAAAATAATAACACTGAAAAAGTCACTATAAAACATAGTAAGATTGTATTTACATAAACCTTAAAAAGAGGCAAAACTCAATATACTACTTAGGAATATGTATGTTTAAACTATTAAAAAATAATTAACATAATTCAGGATAGTGGTTGCCTCTTAGGTTGAAGAGGGGGATATGAAGGTAAGAGGTACACAGGAATATTAAAAATTATAGGTAATGTCCATTGACAAGATAGATTAAAATAAATTAAAATTCATTCATGTAAGGGAATGCTCTATAGCAGTTAAAATTAATGAATGCTACATATACAACAGAAACATCTTAAATGCAATGTTGAGTGAGAAAAGCTATGGAAAGATATATACATATACTTTAATTATAATATAATGACATGTGGAAATGATACACCAAATTGAGGACAATGGTTATACTGGGGGGAAAGACAGGGAGAACAGAGATCTTCAATTATATTTTTTCATTTCTTAAAGGTGGCAGTGGGTATATAACTTAAAATTATTAGGTATAGTCTCTGTTCATATAAAAGTCTAATGCTAGTCTATAAAGCACAGATTATACTGTTTCAATTCAAAGGAGAATCTGACAACTCCACATTGCCTTACCTTCTAAATCAGAGAAAGTGTTATGCTCTATCGCCTAATCAGAATCACTGTCTGTGGGTTTTTTTTTTCTTTTAAGATTTATTTATTTATTTGAGAGCGAGACAGAGACCACAAGTAGGGGAGAGGCAGAGGGAGAGGGAGAATCAGACTCCCTGCTCAGCAGGGAACCTAAAGGAGGGCTCTATCTCATGACCCTGAGATCATGAACTGAGCTGAAGGCAGATGCTTGACTGATGGAGCCACCCAGGTGCCCCCAGAATCACTGTTTTAACAAATACTGAGTTATTATTTATGTTTCACCTACCATGTGCCAGGCACTGAACTGAATGTTTTATGTGTAATACTCATTCACTTCAATCCTCAAGACAATCCTAATGAGGGAAGTGTAATTACGCAGTCATATACCACTTCACTGATGAAGAAACTGAGGCTGAGAAAGTTTAGGTAATTTGTTCCAAGTTAACAGCTAGTTAGTACGTAGCAAGATCAGTATTTAAATGCAAGTCCATCTGACACCAAAATCCATGATCTTCAATCAGAACCACAGGATGTAAAATGGTGAGCACTAATTTGGCTCAAGGAAAAGGCCTCCATGTCAAGCTCCCACTAATTTACAGAACAAATGGTAAGTGCAATGGATTTAGCCAAAGAATCAGTAACTTTCGTGCTGATCAGCGATCTAAAGCATCTACTGCTTCTTTTCGGTGTATTTACTACTCATAGCTTTCTCATTCTTTGGTGTTTTGACATTTTTAAAATGGCTTATTATCTCGATGTTATTTGTGCAGCAACTTTAGAGAAAATGGTACTACATAAATGGAATAAAAGTACTATAATAATGTAAAAATGACACTTCTGTTTTATATCATGTCACCTCATTAGCTCTTAGGTCAATATCATCGTATCCCTCCTATAACCATCTCCACCATTTAACTGGAAATGTTACAAGACCCTAAAAGAACTACAACTGAGTCATCGTGATACCATCTAGCACAATCCCCAATGCCTAGAGACAGATACACAAACTCACTTGATCAGGCACAATAATACTTATGGGTAAATGACATTGATGTCTACAAATGACATTGATGTCTACAGACAATAACAAGGTCCCACCCACCCAATCTCCAGCCCATGCCTGCCATGCTCCTTCATGCTGAAGTATTTTTAGTTGTTTTCTCTTGTGAATCTTCAGTTGGAAGAACATACCTTCTTTTTTTTTTTTTAAAGATTTTATTTATTTATTTGACAGAGATCACAAGTAGATAGAGAGGCAGGCAGAGAGAGAGAGAGAGAGAGAGAGAGAGAGAGAAGGAAGCAGGCTCCCTGCTGAGCAGAGAGCCCGATGTGGGACTCGATCCCAGCACCCTGGGATCATGACCTGAGCCAAAGGCAGCGGCTTAACCCACTGAGCCACCCAGGCGCCCACAACATACCTTCTTTTAACCTATTCTCCCATGATTACTTTTCTGCACCTCCACAGGATGAACAAGTGAAAAAAAAATCATCAAACTAATCATCAAACAGTATTCATTACAAACCAAACTGGCTGCACGCACAAAAACTAGAAGCTCTGTATGTTTTCTTCTGCATGAATTCAATAAAAAGCACAGAACTTTTAGTCAGAACTAATTTTAAAGATCCAGCGCAATCCTCTCATCATACAGATAAAGAAAACAAGAGACAAGAAAGTTAATGCAAGTCACCAGAAATTCATGGAGTTAATCCTAATATAGTTTGTTGTGGTTTTTTTTTTTTTTTTTTTTTTTGAACTCTTAGGCCAACATAAGTAACCTATACACTACAAAGAGCTTCAAAGTTGGACCTGAATTTAAACCCTAACTTTGCTATTTACTAGACATAGGGCTAAAAGCAGACTATTTAATCTTTTGGGGCCTTGCCTGTAAAACAAAAGGAGGGAATTATTTCTACCTCTCACAATAATGTGAATTAAATAAGATAATGTACTTATTCGGCACATGGGTACTCAACAAATGATAGCCATTAAAAATAAAAGGTATTTTCCTAGTTAACAGAAAGGGCCACGAATTATCTCTTCATTTTTGCCCTGATATTTGCATCATAATTCCTACTCTCTTGCTCCTCACTTTCTGAATCATTTGGTATTCAACTGCTGACAATTCAAGAAAAAGAAAGAAAAAAAGAAAAAGAAAAAGAAAAGAAACAAGGGAGGGGAAAAAAAAATGAAAAGAAAGGAAAAGAAAAAGAAAAAAGAAGAAAAAAACACAAAGTCCCAGAAGTTTTCCAAGGTCGGGGGAGCAGATTTACATCACATGTAAAAAAGTGAACAACGGAGGCGCCTGGGTGGCTCAGTGGGTTAAAGCCTCTGCCTTCGGCTCGGGTCATGGTCCCAGAGTCCTGGGATCGAGCCCCACATCGGGCTCTCTGCTCAGCAGGGAGCCTGCTTCCTCCTCCTCTCTCTCTCTCTCTCTGCCTACTTGTGATCTCTGTCAAATAAATAAATAAAATCTTAAAAAAAAAAGTGAACAACGAAAAAGGTAGAGAGAATGCCTCTCATCACTCTCCTTTGGAAAGCAGTAAGGGAAAGGGGCAGAAATAGTCACTTCATTTGATGCAGCCACAGTAAAGTCTTGTTCCACTTGCTGTATAGTTCTCATATAAATGCGAAAATTAGAAATCTCCAAGCTTATCAACCTTTATAAGAAAAAAATAGGAATTATTTATTACTGTAAATTGGGAGAGCTAATTGTTTATCTAAAGGTGTACACCTGGTAAATGTAAGTAAGTCTTCCAAAACAGTTATTTGTAAAACCTGCGTAAAAACCTTTGAATTATATTAATGGGATCTCTGTGCAAAAGTTAAGAAAAGCCATCTTGGCAGTTTAACTCATTATCAACTATGGGGAAAAACAGTTTCTCAACAAAAGGTATTCTTGGAACCTTAAGTATCTAGAAATGGGATATTTCCACAAGACAGAGAAAATGACCTAATGGTACCAGCTGAGCCAAAATGACCGTGAAGTCCCTGCGGCTAGCTGCCCACACACTCAACTCACCAGACATATTTTTCTCCATTGTTTTCAGAATGGTTTTTCTCACAAGTCAATCTTACTATAAAGTGTACCTCAAAAACACTGAAAGCATTGAAAAACCACCTCGTCCTGCTCTGCTGACAAGCCCATTGACCTGAGCAGTCTCACTGGGACTATCCCTTAGGTAGTCATTACTCAAAACTTACCTTTGGTTTGTATATACCAACTTCTATCTCTCAGATGTACTACACAGGTTTGGCAAGATGCTTAGCTCATTTAACTCCCATCCCACTTCTAGAATGTGACAATAACTATGTTTTTGGTAATGATTTCTTCAAGGCAGAGAATACACAAAACTTGATTTGGAAAGGGTTTCACTAAACTTACCTTCTTTGAAAATAAATTCCTTTTCCAAAACCCTCTTCAGGCACACCTGGGTGGCTCAGCTGGTTGAGCATCTTGCCTTCGGCTCAGGTCATGATCCCAGGGTCCTGGGATCAAGTCCCGCATCAGGCTCCCTGCTCAGCAGGGAGGGACAGCACACAAGCAGGGACAGTGGCAGGCAGAGGGAGAAGCAAGCTCCCCACTGAGCAAGGAGCCCAATGCGCAACTCAATCCCAGGACCCTGGGATCAGGACCTGAGCCGAAGGCAGACGCTTAACTGAGCCACCCAGGTGTCACCAATGCACATTTTTAAAGCATTTGGTCATACTGTCTTATTCTCTTGGCACAATACCCTGTGATTTTTCCACAGCACAACAACTATGGCATGTAAGAATCAACTAACCACTTGTCAAGTCTCCCACAATATAAAAACGTTGCTCAATAAATGTTAACTGAATGAATAAGTGGCCAAACGTTTTCCTGTAGAAAGCCCATCACTGGATTATGTTTAAAATTATTTACCCACTGTCATTTTAAACCTTTCTCAAACTATCTTGTGTGCCTTCAAGGACACACTTAGCATCACCTGCATTAGCATTTCCAAAAGATGAAGTGCTCAATACCTGTGAATTTCTATTTTCATAATTAATTAGTAGAAATGAGAAAGTGAACTGTATTTGTTCTAACTCACTAAGTTTATATGGCCACTAATAAGGCTTCTACATCATTATTATAGACACTAAAGCTGGGTATAAAGAAAATAAAACTGGAGGTGAAAGAAGAACTAAGATTTAAGTGCCTACTATGAGCAAGGCACTCTGCCGGAGGCGTTATGATCATTTTCTCATTTAATCCTCAAAACAAAGTCGGCAGCAGATGCCAACCCCACACTTCAGCAGACAGTGGAGCATGGCAACAAGTGCTGGAGCTAGGGTTTTGAGACCCAGGCTTGCATAACTCTGATGTCCACACTCTGCCCACTACAGCATGCATCACTGAAGCAAGCACTGCTTAGCTTATCAAAATGCAACAACTTGCAGGCTGTAGGGGTTACTTTTCCAGTTCCCACATTCCCATTCCAGTCACCAATTCGACCTGACTCTACATCACAGATTACAATGCCATGTCCCAATGGAAGTTTTATTTTAGCATTTCACACCATTAAATGCTGTGTCTCAAGCAGCCAATTAAAGTAAAATGGAAATGCTGCAAATAAAAACTCGATCTGATTATAAGTTGAGTTCATGTAAGGCATTGTATGAAGGCCTCCTTTAAAGAACAGGGTTTCTTTTTCCTCCTCTTCATCCCTTCCCCCAAGTGATGTCCTAAATAGGCTAGAGCCTCCATTAACAAATACATTTCCAGGTTTTCAAAGCTGCACGTTCCTACCCCCTCCCCAATCATAAACCTTAGATACCTTATTTTTTAAAAGCTACAAAGCCATTAGCAGTAGTCAGCCAATTTACAGACCAGTTTTAGCTTTCTGATTAAAATATTAATAAAAATTCTACTAGTTGGATGTTAACCTGGGTTAAAAGCCTCAGCAAAAACAAACTGGTCTGAACAAAAATTACCACGAACCAAGGGCTGATTACAATTTTTAAAAAACCTTAAAATGCTCTCTCTTTGGAGCCTGTCTTACAGGGAAAATTGTGATCTACTCAATGTGGCTAGGTTCATTTAAACTTCCTTTCATGGGGCGCCTGGGTGGCTCAGTGGATTAAAGCCTCTGTCTTCGACTCAGGTCATGATCTCAGGATGGTGGGATCGAGCCTCGTGTCAGGCTCTCTGCTCAGCAGAGCGCCTGCTTCCTCCTCTCTCTCTGCCTGCCTCTCTGCTTACTTGTGATCTCTCTCTGTCAAATGACTAAGTAAAACCTTTAAAAAAAAAAAAAGTCTTAAAAAAAAAGTCTTGGGGCGCCTGGGTGGCTCAGTGGGTTGGGCCGCTGCCTTCGGCTCAGGTCATGATCTCAGGGTCCTGGGATCGAGTCCCGCATCGGGTTCTCTGCTCGGCGGGGAGCCTGCTTCCCTCTCTCTCTCTCTGTCAAATAAATAAAATTTAAAAAAAAAAAAAGTCTTAAACTTCATGAGTAATCTCTTTAACTTCTTAGAAAATAACAAAAAACTTTTCCATATTCTCACCTACATTCTCATAATGATTCCTTCTCTTAAAAACTCAAGACTGTCTTCACTAATCTCAGAAAGACTGACTGATATTGCTTTGATGATAATTGGTATTTTCAGACAAGTTTAAAATATATACATTATACATCCCCACCCACCACATATATCCTATTGATGGTAAATGACCCCAATCCTGTGTGCCCTATGACTCTCTCCACTTTGAGGTACATCTCAGAAATTAAAGTAGACCCTGTATTCTGGCCTTTCCCCCATCTCAGGGGATGGCACCGACATTCTCCTGAAAGCTGAAGCCAGGACTTCTCCTGGAAGTGGAAGCCTGGGAATCATCTCAGACTCTACATTCTCCTGATCTTAATTTTGTATCTCAAAACATCACCACATTTAGTTATTTATGACTCCAAATACCTCTGGAACCCTACCACACTAATCTTCAGTCATCATCATCTGTCAGTTTCCTTCAACAGTATCTGATTTCTTCGCATCCTATCTGCTCTTGGTCCACTCTTAACACATTCACCACAAAGCAATCTGAGTGAATCAGAGTGATGTTGTAAACACTAGATTCTGGTAAGGTCATTTTCCTCCCTAAACTCTTGAATGGCCTCACACTGCCTTTATAATCAGATCCAAAATCATAAACACGGTTTTTCTTTTTTAAAGATTTTATTTATTTGACAGACAGAGATCATAAGTAGGCAGAGAGGCAGGCAGAGAGAGAGGGGGAAGCAGGCTCCCTGCCGAGCAGAGAGCTGATGTAGGGCTCGATCCCAGGACCCTGGGATCTTGACCTGAGCCGAAGGCAGAGGCTTAAACCACTGAGCCACCCAGGCGCCCATAAACACGGTTTTGAAGTTAGAAGTCTCTTTAAGAACTGGCTTCTGGCTATCTCTTCAGTCTCATCTTAAGTCACTGCTTCTCCTCTCCCTCCTCCTACTTCAACCATTCTGGGGTCCTTTTTGTTTTTCAACCATCCCCATGCTTTTTCTTAACCTGGAGTATCCTACTCATGGGATGTGACTATTTTTCTTCATCTTGCTATCTGCTTGGTAACTCCCACTCACCCCTGAACCTTACCATAAGCACTATTTCCTCAGGGAAGCCCTTAAGAGTATATCCACAGAGGCACTCAATACTCATTTCTTGGGTGAAAAATAATGCATGTCTTATTCACTGTATACCCTAGCTCCTAGCAAAAAAATATTATGTCTGCCACATAATACCCAAGACGGATTTGTTGAGTATTAACTTATTTGATCTGGCGAACATACAAAGTTTAAAAATATTAGTTCTCCCAGACCTTAATGGACTTCAAATTGCTATAAAATATATTTATAGAAAGTGAACATTTCTATATACAGCAAAAATATTAAATACCCTTTCAGTAAGCAGATATTTAAATTTTAGAAATTAACACTACATATATAAAATTCTCCTCCTTACTACTCACCACAGGTAACTAGTTCTGATTGGACTCATCAAGGTCTCTCAAGTCGTATTTGCTTAGACCAAGACCACAGAGCTTTAAGCCTTTATTTGAGTACAGAAATAACATTGCACTGGCTCCCAAAAGTATGTCTTCAAATGCTTCTTGCAAAAATAGTCAACAAGAGAATACATGAAGTTAACAAAGCTCACAAACAAAACTCTTATCAGTAATTAAGCTTATTTTATAATCTGGTTTATCACAAATTATACAGTCCCTATATTCTTCACACCTATAGAGCCTACTGCTCAGAAGTGTGAACTAGCAAAAAAGTCATTTGGAAGAAGGTTGCTTCTTATACAGCATTTATCGTACAGACTCTACAGTTTTCCCAGTAATAGTGTCTCCTATTCATTTACAGGGCATAAATTAACATGTTAACATTACAGAAAATATCTAAAAATCCATTAGTACTTCAGTAACATGCACCAGAGACATATTTATTTCATTTCGGTCTAACCACAAAATGTGTCAATTTTTTTAAAAAACCGAAAACACTGGGAGAAGTTTTCTAAACATTGTGACATTAATCTACTTTCAACAAAATGAGCACTGGACGATATGTGTGCATATATATGCATCCTACACATACATCTCAACCATCAAAAGTACTGATAGGGCTGGGCAAATCGTGGAAATATTAAGAAAAGCTGACAAAATAAAATTGGCAAATTAGAACCTAAAAACAAAACAAAAACCTGTGACCTATCTGTTTATAGCGATCTTTGATCCCAGTTAAAGACCTCTCCTCAGGCCAGTAGTTCCTACTGTCCTTCATGAATCACTCCGAGAGCAATAGTGGAATGAGCATAACTGCTGGAGACGGTGGAGTCCAGATTTTTTCTCAGCTCAGACCTAAGGTTTAAAATGTCCGTAAGACTCAACAATACTGAGACAAATTAGAAAAGCATTTTGGGGGTTGGGGAGACACACTTGGGTGGCTCAGTCAGTTAAGTGTCTGCCTTCAGCTCAGGTCATGATCTCAGTTCTACAACAGGCTCCCTGCTCAGGGCAGTGTGTTTCTCCCTCTGGCTCTGTCCACACTCCCCTCCCCAGCTTGTGCTCGCTCATCTCTATCTCTTTCAAATAAATAAAAAAAAATTTAAGAGCATTTGGGAATAAATTACCAAAAAAGTCAGGTTACCCCCCTTTTAAAAGATTCCTGACTGCTTTTATAATTTTACCCACAGTTTTCATAATATCAACCCTTCATTTCACCATGCAGAATAGGAGGAAAGACAAAACACTTCCCATGGCATGCTCCTTTTTGCAAAGTGGGAGGGGAACAGTGTTCATGCTTGAGCCACTGATACCTCTAGAACTTGGTCCTCTAGTCCTTGCCTCCCTCCACCCAGGAGAGCAGCTGTTACCTTTAGTGAGCTAGTCCTACCCTGATACTTCATTTCCACTCAGTCCCCAGGCTCACCATCTCATACCAGGTCCAATACCACCAACCTCCTGCACTTTAATCCTAGTACCAACCTGACCACTTCATTTGCTTCAGGAAATTCAACCAAGGTGGTGGTGGTAACTTTTGAGAAACACTTTCCCTTAAGATAAAATATGCAGAATGTTCAGTATGAATAATTATTTTTCAAACAATGCACTATGGTGTATTTTAAGAATGTCAATCTCTTTCTCAAAGAGAAACAGACTACACACTTTTTAAACTGCTAAAAAAAAAACACCCCAAAACAAAAACAACAACAACAAAACAAAACCACAACACTTTTTAAAGGATGAAGTGATAGGATTACTAAATATTTTCTCACTACACCTGTTAAAACGTATCAGGGGATGCTCAGAAAAGATCATGATTTTCACATGATCCAAAGATCAGGGCTAACTGACTAATTTTTATCCAATGAACCCAACCCAAGGTAGCAAAACAATGGATGATGTTTGTATGATTCAGAGTCATCTGTCTACTAGCAGAAAGAATAAAAGTTCTTTCTGAAGAACACTATGGCTGGTTGTGAAAAAGCTGCAGAATATAAGAAAAATCTTGTCCTTTACATAAAAGCTATCAGCAAAAGATCTGAGAGATTTCTCCACTCATAAGAAAAGTGCTCATGAAGTTATCTATATCCCCCTTCACAGTATGGTGTTTAGGAGTGTGGAATCAGACAGCTCAAATCCTGGCTCAGCCTCTTTTTTTAAGATGTATTTATTTGAAAGAATGCACACTGGGACGTGCACAAGTTGGGGGACAGAGAGAGGAAGGGAGAGAACCCCAAGCAAACTCCCCATTGACTGCAGAGCCCAACATGATTAGGGCCCCATCTCATGAGATCATGACCTGAACCAAAATCATGAGTGGAACACTCAACTGACTGATCCACCCAGGTGCCTTCTGGCTCAGCCTCTTAATTGCCCTGTGACCTCGGGCAAGGCACTTAAGTTCTCTTGCTTCAGTTTTCTTCTATAAAATGAAAATAGTAACTGTGTCTACTTCATAAGGTTACTATGTAGATTATGTTAGAAAATACATGTTAAAGTCTTTAATCAATGCCTGGCACATCTGAAGTCTCAAATTAACTATAATTTTTATTATTCCTTTCTGCCCCATGCACACAATTTAGGAACTTGCCAGTATGAGACCGGCGATGAAAAATAACTTCTCTGATGCCAATAAGTGACCAGGAGGAATTATACCTAAGTCAGTTTCATTGACAATGTACACTAAAATACATCAATCTTAGAGGTTACAAAGAAGTTTTCAGGGACCCATTAGTTATAAATGTACAAAGTCAACTGGCCTAAACCAATATGGAGTGGTGTGGTTACTGTGGCTAATTGGCAAATATAAGCCTCACCTAAGGGCATGTGATTTCAAACGTAAAAACAAAAATAAAAACCTTCAAATACAACATATCTGTGCCCTGCAAGACAACAGTTTAAGACTCCTGCTTTAAACAGAGATAAATATTTATTATATAACGCTTTTATAAGCTGCATTATTCATTCCACATATAAAGAAATGATTCATTCAATACACGCTAAATCGATACAAAGACAAATAGGAAAGTACAAGAGATACAACAGATATAACAGAATCTGACAGACCTGTGTTTGAACTCTGGCTAAGCTACTTAGAAGCTGTGTCCGTAAGAAAGTTCATACTTATTTCCTCATCTGATCCTTCATTAAACAGGTGCTGAATAAATTTTTAAATGAGTAACAAACGAATGTAAAAACATTCACCTACAGTAGAAATTCTTAACATGGGGTTTTTTTATGGTGAGTCAGTTTAGGCTAATTTAGGCTGTGGTAACAAATGACCCTAAAATCTAGAGGCTTTACATCAAAAATAGCTTGTTGGTTTTGTTCAATTGTGTCATCGTTCCAGGAATCCAGAATGAAAGAGTGGCTCTAACTGGAACAGTTCTGGTCTTCTGGCAGAGAGAAGAGAGAGATGCAACTACAACCTGACAAATTTCTGTTCACAAGAGGCATATGAACTTTTTTTTTTTTTTTTTAAAGATTTTATTTATTTATTTGACAGAGAGAGAGATCACAAGTAGGCAGAGAGGCAGACAGAGAGAGAGGAGGAAGCAGGCTCCCCGCGGAGCAGAGAGCCCGACGCGGGGCTCGATCCCAGGACCCCGAG
The DNA here is from genome assembly GCF_922984935.1 of Meles meles. Lineage (NCBI taxonomy): Eukaryota > Metazoa > Chordata > Mammalia > Carnivora > Mustelidae > Meles > Meles meles. The sequence goes on along the minus strand of NC_060070.1, from coordinate 86,782,076 downwards.
ATCATGACCCGAGCCGAAGGCAGCGGCCCAATCCACTGAGCCACCCAGGCGCCCCTTTATCACATGGCCAAGCTTGATGATGAGGACAGGGAAGTACAATCCTCCTACCAGAAGGAGCAGTAAATACAAAGAAATGATAATACAGAGTTTACAATATGTGTGCCCAGAAAATTTTGCATTTAACTCTGGGTTAATCTTCTGAAATTATATGCATTATTGTGTATGCATACAGACCCATTATTGCCCTCAGCAAACGGAGCATACATACTATGTTCTGAAAAGTACAAGCCAAAATGGCCTAAAATAAATCAAGACTGGGTTTGAAAAGTCAGGTCTGAAACATAATAACCATTACTACTGATTTTATAATAGATCAGTATACTAGTCCTAACTCTGATTTTCTCCACTGCTGGCTACTGGACAGTGTGTGCTAGGGAAATAATGTAAACTTTCTCCCAGGCAGTATTAAATTCTAGTATTGCCTAACGAAAATCTGAGATTATGAATCACAGTAAAACTGTAACACACTGATACTGGTTTACTGAAAATAAAGTCTTACCTGAAAAAACTGTGATTTCCAGGCAAATTAAAACCCCTTATGAAATACAAGACAGTGGGGGCCTAATTCAAAATTTTGTGTGTTTTGAGTTAACAAGTTCATGCTATGTTTATTGTATTTTTTCCAACTCAGGTTCACTTCCTGACTTTCAAAGGGGCAAAGGCTACTAAGTCAGTGAACTGAAATATTTACAGCTCCCTATCAAACAGAAAAAGCAAATTATTAGAAAGTCTTTCTTAGGAACCAACTGCCTTACACTAACCAAATAATCCAGTCTGATTTTCTCCAAAATTCACTTAAGACAGGTGAAATATGGAGGTCCCTGGGTGGCTCAGTTGGTTGGGTATCTTGCCTTCAACTCAGGACATGGTATGGGAGTTTTGGAATTGAGCCCCACATCAGGCTCCCTGCTCGGTGGGGAGTTAATCTGCTTCTCTCTCTGCCCCTCACCCCACCCGTGTGCTTTCTCTCTCAAATAAATAAGTAAAAAAAAAAATTTTTTTTTTTTTTTTTTTTTTTTTTTTTTTTTTTTCTAAAAAGATAGGTGAGGGGTGCCTGGGTGCCTCAGTTGGTTGAGCGGCTACCTTTGGCTCAGGTCATGATCCCAGGGTCTTGGGGTTGGGCCCCACATCGGGCTCCCTGCTCGATGGAGAGCCTGCTTCTCCCTCTCCCTCTGCTCTGCCTACTTGTGTTCTGTATCTTTCTGTCAAATAAATAAATAAATCTTATTTAAAAAAAAAAACAAAAAACAAAAAGATAAGTGAAGTTTGGTATAACTAACTCATTTAAAAATATATTTTTCATTTGGGAATAGGTTTTTTTTTATTTCACTTGCAAGTGTGGGGAAATGTGTTTTGAATGGGATGAGGAAGAGGAACAGCTTATTCTAAAATTATTTTTCAGACATTTAACAGCATTAATATAGGCAAGGTCTTTCTTTTAAGATTTTATTACTACTAAACAAATTAAGTGATGATCCTCTATACAGATAGGACTCTAACTGTTCCTTATTCTTATAGGTACCCCAAGAGTCCTTGAAAATCAAACCTTTTGTAAGTTCTTCTGAGGCAATGAACTGGGCTTAGATCTTCCATTACTGTGAAAGACTGTGTTTACCATTAATTCTGACCAATGAGAAAAAGGAAAACAAGATATATTTTAACTGTCACTGCTGGTACTCCCCTTTCAGAGATAATACCCTTGGCTTCTTACGAGGGATGCTATAAGAAAGAATTGTGTAAAACACATTATTTTTTGAAGGGCTGCTATTCAGAACAATGTTCACTACTGTTCTCATGATCCGCTTTAGAGCTCATAGGATGGTGACCTTTGAACTGTATACATTTCCATTTCTGCTCTGACTCCCAGGAAGCTCAGATCTCAATCTGCATTCTGTCTTTAACAGTTGTATGGATGTTAATGGTATGAATCTGTGTACAAATTCCTCTTGTCTTCATCTTACTAATCAATGTAAATACTCCCTTTGTTCTGATTCCTTCATTAAAAAAGAAAAGCTTACTGTACTCTGTATTTTTTACTAAACTATCATTTTTTTAAAAAGCAGCAGCTGTATAATAAAACTAAATCTCACAATCTCATTTTATGTGGGTATTTCATAAAGATAACCACTTATAAATAATACATATTTTTGTCTGTATATTTAAGTGCAGGCTACTAATAAAGCTAAAAGAGAAGAAGTTTACTAGAAAATATGTGAGTATTGGGAATAAAATTCTACAGGAATTACATTAGAATTTCTATTAGGAGTAGACCACAGTTTTAGTTTTTTTTTTTTTTTTTTTTGGTCCATTTTACCGTTCAGGGCAAAGAATGCATGCAGAGGAATATGAACTAAATAGAACTGAACAGGTTTTAAGGCAAGCCATGCCAAGTCTAAGTAATAGATCTAAGACTGCAAGATGCTGAAAAGTACTGGACTAACAAAAATGAACAAAGGATGTTTAGGAGGCCAGGTACAACATTGCCAAAGCAGTACAACAATTTCCCTTGCAGTTTACACTTCAATTGTCTCAGTACAAATCATACAAACCTAAAAAGATATGCTCTGAAAAGAATAATTACTTTTGCATCTTCAAATGTACTTTATCAAGAGCAAAAGCATTTCCCCACCACAACCAGCCCCAAAGCTCCCATTTCATGAGAGTGATTTACCATTTCACTTGGCTCTCTGTGTAAGTAACACTGTAGAGCAAACTCAAGGGGAAAGGCTAGCCTGTCAAGGAAGACTGCAGCACACTCCCAATTTCTCTTTTAATATCGTGCTTATCAATTTGATCGATGTTAAACTCCATTCATCTCTTTTCCTAAAAACTAAAACGGAGAGTGACAAGGAAAATTACATTCTCTATAGCCAAGTTCTTGCTAAGGCTTCAGAGATGCTGGCATGCCTACTCAAAGAGTAAACTGTGACTCCAGTTCAGGAGTTCAAATTCTTCTGTAAGACAGCTAAAGGATGAGACTCTGTTTCCACTTTATTTATCTCAGATGGGGAAAACATTACAGTTATCAACTTATTTGCATAGATAACAATGTTTATCCACAAATCTTTTAAAAACTAAGAGCACTGGCCTTACTTTCAATCAAATGCAAATCCAGCAATAAGTTTGTTGTTGTTATTTTTTAATCTCTTCCATTAAACATTTAAGTCCCGGGAAGAAATAAATGCAACACTGGCCGTAACTACAGCTGACCCTTGAATAACATGAGTTTCAACTGCACAGGCCCACATACACAAAGATGGTTTTCCATAAATATAGGACAGTATAGTCAATGTATTTTCTCTTCCTTATGATTTTTTTTAAAAGATTTATTTATTTGACAAAGAGAGATCACGAGTAAGCAGAGAGGCAGGCAGAGAGAGAGGAGGAAGCAGGCTCCCCACGGAGCAGAGAGCCCGATGTGGGGCTCGATCCCAGGACCCTGAGATCATGACCTGAGCTGAAGGCAGAGGCTTAACCCACTGAGCCACCCAGGTGCCCCTTCCTTATTATTTTAATAACATTTTCTATTCCTTTGTTTACTTTATCATAAGAATACACTATATAACACAAATGACAAAATATGTGTTAATCAACCATTTATGTTACTGGTAAGACTTCAGTCAATAATAGGGGGAATCAAAAATTACATGCAGAATTCTGACTGTGGGGGGGATGGCATCCCAATACTCACACTGTTCAAAGGTTATTGGTAGTATATTGCTATGGATGCAAAAGTAAAGAAAAGGGTAGAAGAGGCTCAGTTTAATGTGGGAAGTCGGGGAGCAAAACTGGCTTATACTTGCAGTGATTATAACTGGAGAGACAGAGTAAAGACTCTGGATTAGATTTCTATTGGACTGGTTTTTGTTGAATCGACTACAACTATCTATACAAGAGAAACCGTTCCTTGTGACTACTCTCATGACAGACTTTGCCCCGAAAAAAATCTGTATTTTTCACCTTGTCACTTTAAAATAATTTCACAGAATATACTCATGTGATTTTGGAGCTGAAGAGCTTTTAGAAATAATCTACTACAAGGTTTTCAATCTAAAAACAATTTCAAAGGTACCACCAGCATTTTAAAGAAACAAGAGAAATAGTGTGCACTGCAGATAGTAACGTTAAATTTTGCTTTATAAAACTTGTAAGATTTTATTTATTTATTTGAGTGAGAGAGAGAGTGAGACAGAGCACAAATAGTAGGGAGGGGCAAAGGGAGAGGGAGAAGCAGACTCCCCACCGAGTGGAGAGGAGAGCCCAATTCAGGGCTTGATCCCAGTACCAGGAGATCATGACCTGAGTCAAAGGCAGACAGACACTTAACCGACTGAGGCACCCAGGCGTCCCACTTTATAAAACTTTTGACTTACACATACACACACACACGTATATGTATTATACATGTCCATATGTGTATACTGGATCACAACATAAAATGTACTTTTTATTGTAAGATACAGTAAAAACAGTTACAAAACCAATGATCTTCATTTTATAGACCTTCATTTTATATATGAGGAAACTGAGGCACAGAGAAGAAATCATAGTGTTCTGGGAGAAATGCACCTGCCACTGTGGACGCTAATCCGTAACTTTCCCATGTAGGCTTTGTCACTTGCTGTAAGTTATATATTGTCAATCATCTACTCCAAAACTCTGGTTCAGCCTAAAACTGAACACCCTAAAACTCTGGTTCAGCCATTCAGAAAGTTGTCCTGATTGGCACTGAAAGATAAACTCTTGTCTCTCCCTTTCCTGCAGATATTTTTTTTAGCTGAAAACAGTAACGACAAAAACTTCTTACACTTTTTTTCCCCCAAGTACTCCTTACGTTTCTAAAAAAGCAGCTCAAAAAACATACCAAAGGTTTAAATGAGTGTACTTTCCCCAACCTCAAACTGGCCATAAGTATAATATCCTCAGTCCATTTATTATTTGAAATGTGCATACTTTTCAATCCAGCAATTCCACTGTAAGAAAATTGTTTTAAGGAAAACAAAAACAAGAGCAAAAAATATGTATGTATTAAGGAAATAACGGTGACATAACAAAAAGAACACAAAAATCAACCTGGAGGTATTCACAGTGGCCAAACTGGGACAATTTGAGCATTAAAAATAAAAGAGGATAGTAATGAATTTTATCTTACTGAATAAAATTGAAATTCATGGGTTCCTGTTGATGTAATTAAAAATGGACAAGGGAAAGCTCTTTGTTATAGAAGGAAGAAAACTAATAAATATAGAAGAAATAATATGGTTAATAAAAATCAATGGGTGAAACTAGTAGGTGAAATTTTGGAGGAACAGGATATTTATACAGTCTCAAAGCATCTCCCCACAAATTCCTTATTAATTAGAAAGGAAATAGTAATTTTATAGTAGAGAGATCTGGGGACACCACCTTAATCACATACCTCAGGACAGGATGCAATGAAGATACAGCAATCACTTCTGGGAGATCTCTATCAAAAATGCATAATTCTACTCTAATCATGAAAAAGGATCAGAAAAATACAAACGGAGGGACATTCTACAAAATAACTGACTTGTCTTCCTCACTAATTTCAAAGTCAAGAAGAACAAACAAAAATAGGCTGAGAGGCAATTCCAGACTAAAGGAGGCAAGAAGAGACATGACAACTAAATTCAATGAATTAGACTCTGATCCAGGGGAAAAATTTTCTATGAAGTGTATTACCGAAACAACTGATGAAATGTGACTATAGACTATCGATTAAAAAGTATTACTGAAACTGATGAAATACGAATATAGGCTATGGATGACATGATAAAACAGTATCAATATTAGATTTCCTGATTTTGATAATGATGGTTATATAAGAGTATATCATTGTTCCTAAGGAAATACACATTGATGTTAAGGATAAAAAGGCACAATGTCTCTCCAGTTTATCCTCAGATGGTTCAAAAAAGCTGTGTGCATGTGTGTGTCCCAATACATACTTATACAGAATGATAAAATAAATGGAGAATGTAAACAAATAATAACTCTACACAAAGGAAATATGAAATTGTATCAAAATTAAAAGTTTTTAAAAGGTGTGTAACAGGAAACAGCCCAAGTGTGACTGATGAGTGAATGGATAAGCGAAATGTGGTATACACATATGGTAGAATATTATTCAGCATTAAGAAGGAAGGGAATTCTGTCATATTCAACGTGGATGAACTCTGACATTATGTTAAGTGAAACCAGCCAGTCAGGAAAAGAAAAATACTGTAGGATTCCATGTATATGAGGTATGTAGAATAGTCAAACTCAGAGACAGATGGTAGAATGGTGGTTGGAGGAGGAAATGGGCAGCTGTTAGTTGATAAGTATCGAATTTCCATTTTGCAAGGTGAAGAGAGTTCTGGAGATTGGTTGCACAACAACAGTATGAATATACTTAACATTACTGAACTGTAAACTTAAAAATGGTTAAAATGAAGTTTTATGGTATATGAATGTTACAATGTAAAAATTCTAAAAGTAATGGATTTTTAAAGAGATGTATATCGGGGTGCCTGGGTGGCTCAGTGGGTTAAGCCGCTGCCTTCGGCTCAGGTCATGATCTCAGGGTCCTGGGATCGAGTTCCACATCGGGCTCTCTGCTCGGCAGCGAGCCTGCTTCCCTCTCTCTCTCTCTGCCTGCCTCTCTGTCTGCTTGTGATCTCTCTGTCAAATAAATAAATAAAATCTTTAAAAAAAAAAAAAAAAAGAGATGTATATAATAGTCACTACAGTCTTCTCTGCCAACAGTGTTAACCACCAAGATGTCCTTTAAGAAGAGATGAGGCAGATCTGTATCTTATAGACAAAGGGTGGGGGGTGAAAAATCTGAGTTTATAAAACAGTATGTTTAATATACTATCTGTATGTAATAATTAAAATTTGTAATTCTTTTTTTAGCTCTTTTATCCATTTATCCCCAAGAAGTCAAATAGAGATGCACCGTAAGTTTAGCAGTAGTAATATCCAAGTGGTAGAATTGAGGAGATATTATTTTCTATAATTATGTTATAATTGGCTTTTTTAAAAAGTTTTTTTTTTTTAAGTTATTTATTTATTTATTTATTTGGTCAGAGAGAGCAAGCACAAGCAGGCAGAGCGGCAAGCAGAGGCAGAGTGAGAAACAGGCTCCCCACTGAGCAAGGAGCCCAATGCGGGACTCCATTACAGGATCCTGGAATTACGACCAGAGCTGGAGGCAGCGGCTTAACCGACTGAGCCACCCAGGCGTCCCATAACTGGCTTCTTAAAATTTAAAAGTAACTACATTATTTTTTAAAAATATTAAAAATATTTAGTATTTTGAAAAATATTAAAATATTTTGAAAATATTTAAAACAGAAAACATGACAAATATCTACATTCTCACCACCTAGAATTAAGTAATTTTAATCTTTGTTGTATTTGCCGTGTGTGTGTATACTTTTTTAAAAAGTATTACTGGTAAAGTGTTCCCTATCCTAGTGCTGTTCAGCTCCAACCATTACCATGGATTTGGAAGGCCTCCTTTTAAATCATGTATTTACTTACATTATCCAAGCAGTATATAGTATTGGTTTTAAAAATTTACATAAATAGTGGGGTCCCTGGGTGGCTCAGTCGGTTAATTGTCTGATTCTTGGTTTCAGCTCAGGTCATGATCTCACGGTCATGAGATCAAGCCCCATATCAGACTCTGCACTGAGCGTGGAGCCTGCTTGAGATTCTCTCTCTCCTTTCCCTATGCCCCTACCTGCCCCTCTAAAAAAAGGGAAAAGTAAATTTACATAAATGGTATCATACTGCATGTTTCATACTATCACTAGCTCTTCCTCAATGTTAGTTCGGCATATATCCATGATGACACATATGTATCTAAGTTTTTCATTTTAACTTCTGAATACTACTCCATCTTATGAATATACTCTCCTCCTCACCACTTCTGAAACAAGTCCTCAGAAAACTCTACAAATCCTTAACAAAGCTAGAATGAAAACATATATGGAAAAGGTTAAAGAGGGAACAGTGGACAATCAGGCTCTTCCATATATGTTTGAAAGCTAATTATGGACAATTTTAACCTTCAAGTTGCTAAATCATTGACTTTAGAGGCAAAACTCTGAGATTCTCTATACCTTTAGATCTTCTCATTCTTCCCAAATAATCTCGAGTCTTAGAAAATTGATTCTCTTTGGGTAAGGAAGAAAATTTTGAGGATAAGTTACTAACTTGTAGAAACAAGACCCCACACCTTTTTAATTTTACTAACAAAATGCAAGAAAACTCTTGGACAAAGAGACAACTAGTAAACTCCTTTAGGGAAGGGTTTCTCAAACTTATGAAATTTTGGAACATAGACAATACAGACTATTGATCCCAGACTAAAAAAATCTGATCTAGGTTTTTATCTTCAATTTTTTGTTAAAAGTAAAACAAAAACCCCAAACCTGTTCATTTATTTTACCTCAAAACCCCAAAACAACCAGATCCCAGTTAGCAGGAGCTTCAAACCAAGCACATTTCAGGGTATAAGCCAACAGTTTTGAGAGACAGTGATGCCCCAAAAGCTGATTATATGGTATAGATTCAGCTCCTTTCTGGTGTGCCTCGCTTTCAAACCCCTGCTTCTTGAATGACATCTAAACATCTGAGACTAATGTTATTTTGCAAAGATAAATGATTGTTAAGGTCTACTGACACTGAAAAGGTACAGATGACAATTCTGAATCTTCTATACTACACCAGAAACACTTTATTTCCCCTCTTATAAAAAACCTGAAGTACAGGTAGGAAGAAATGATCTTCAGCTGACTTTTCCTATATAAACACCTTTGGAGACTCTGCCTCAGAATGCTTCCTGGAGGCCTAGGATGAACCTTGCCATTTTTAATATACCCATTTTATAAATAATTTCTCCTGTACATCCTTCCCAAATCCAATTAAAATGCTACATTTGCTTGAGTTTTAGTTGGTAAGATTCATTTTAAGTTCACACATTTAAAAATACCTGTATGAAATAAAAAGTCATGAGCCCTTTCATGAAGAGCTAACAGACCAACATGCTAAGCAGAACCTCCGATTTTGATTACAAGTGAAGAGCTATAGTACAAGTATCACTCCTACATTTTCCCATACAGGAGAAAGTAAAATGTTTTATCAACAGGCCAAAGACTAAAAGTTTTGTTAGCAGAGCTACTTCTACGCTTAGGGTCCTCAATGCAGCAATGGCAGAGAAAAAGGCAACCAGAGACTTTCAACCCACTGATTAATCCTTGGAAGCCTGTTTGGCTAGGCTACAGAGCAGCCATAGAAAGCCCCCTTCTCCAAATGTAGAATACCAAAAGGAGCAGAGTACGGCCCTTCACTCTGCTTTTTAACTCTATCTCCCTCTGTTCTTTGGCACTTATATTAATTAGCTCACCCTTCCGCACAACACCCCTGTGTATTAAGATCACGTGAAGGAAAGTCACTCCCTACAAGAAAAGATTAAGAATGTGCAGTCTGGGAAATTAATCTTTGATTCACCCAATTTCGCAGTACACAATCAGGAATACGCTGGTTTTGTTATCAATTACTTATATTTGGTCAACAGGAAGAAACTTGGCTGGTTTCCAGAATAGACAGGAGGGGACAAGAGAGCACAACCTTTACACCCACCCCTCAGGAGAAGGAGGTGAGCTTGAGGGACCTATAGAGTCTTCCTTCTGATTAAGGAACAGTGACAGTGACTGGGGCCCTTGCGTGGCTCCTCCCCAAGATAAGTGCTACTGATCCCCTATCTCTGAGTGTGAATAGGTTGTTTCTTTTGTCTACATTAAAGCATATACCTTTCAATTAATTATATTGTCATCATCAACTAAGTGCACAGGCAACCTGGATGGTAGAAAACTTTTTATTAGTGTTATTGAAGCATTTACCTCTAAGATGGTGATCAGTTGGCAGTTACAATGCTTGTTAAACAAGCACTATCACTCTTCTCTGATAACAAAGTTTGAAGCATGATATAATCTAAGTTGTTCTTGGAGATAAGTGAATACTGGGTCAGCTTATTGGAAAATGTAAGTTATTATATTTATTTAATGTCTGACACACCAGGACACAGAGGGGGGAAAAGATTTTCAACTCTTACTTACAACAAATTCCTGCATTATGGATATGCCTAGCCAGAGTACTCCAATCATGCCTATCCTGAGCAGTTTATATTTCATTATTTGAAAAATCTGAGATGAGAATATAGCTAGAAACAGTATTTACTGATATCCTGATAGTGAAGTCCACTCAGCTACCCATGACAGAAATTCTATTCTGTTGGGGGGCACCTGGGTGGCTCAGTGGGTTAAGTCTCTGCCTTCAGCTCAAGTCATGATCTTAGGGTCCTAGGATCCAGCACTGCATCAGACTCTCTGCTCAGCAGGGAGCCTGCTTCCCCCACGCCCTCTCTCTCTGCCTGCCTCTCTGCCTACTTGTGATCTCTGTCAAACAAGTAAATAAAATCTTAAAAAGAAAGAAAGAAAGAAGAAAAGAGAAGAAATTCTATTCTGCTGAACCGGAGATGACCCACTGTGTCCAAGATCAGGAAGACCACACCAAGGCTTAGGTATAATTCAGATAACACTAAAAACATTTTCTACTCATTTCTTGACATTTTATGTTACGTGTGCTTACCCCACTACATTCTGCAACCCTTTAAGAGGTTCTAAGCTAGAAATGGCCATCGGTAGATAGCTATCTCTTCTCTGTTCCCTAAAAGACTGAGTAGCTCAAAGGAAAAGCATAGGTTAGCAGGATATCATATGACTAGAATTGAGATCCTACTCCTTAGGCAAAAACTACACTGTGTTCTAGACAAATTCTGAAGCAACTTAGTATGTTATGAAACAAGTAGAATTTAATGAAAAAATTGTTTAAGTGAGAAAAGTACACATTATATAGAAAATGAACTCTGATTTTATAGTTTCTGGAAATCCCATCAGAGAGTTTACCTTTTAAGACACTCATAAATTTATTATTACCCATTAAAGTTTGCTTAGCAACTTAGCTTCTGAAGTCTTTATTTCTATTTGGTTCACTTTTATAATTTTGATCTGTTCTCAATATGATGAATCACTGTAATTACACCTTCCTTTAAACATATTTATAATTACGTAACTTAAAAATATAACTTGAAGTCTTTGTTTTGAGTCCAACATCTGGGCCTCCATGAAAGGCAGTTTCTATTGTCTGCTTCTTTTTCTTGTATAATGTCACACCTCCCATTTTCTCTACATTTTTTTTTTTTTTAAAAGAGGGAATGTGTGTGAATGGGGTTGAGTGAGGTTTGAACGGTAGGGTGCGGAGGGAGGGAGAGAATCTCAAGCAGGCTCCACATCCAGCAAGGAGCCCAACCTGCGGCTTGACCTCACAACCCTAAGATCATGATCTGAGAAAAAAAACAAGAGTTGGACTTTTTTTTTTTTTTTAAGATTTTTTATTTATTTTTTTGACAGAGATAACAAGCAGGCAGAGAGGCAGGCAGAGAGAGGAAGGGAAGCAGGCTCTCCACCAAGCAGAGAGCCCGATACGGGGCTCGATCCCAGGACCCTGGGATCACGACCTGAGCCGGAGGCAGAGGCTTTAACCCAAGAGTTAGACTCTTAACCAACTGAGCCACCCAGGCACTCCCCTTCTCTGCATGTTTTATAAACTTCTTGCCAAAAAGTTGACTTTTTTAATAAAAGGAAATTTCTTTTAACTGGGTGTTTTAAATTATATATTGTACCAACTCTGGTTACTTACTCCCCCCATTTTTGAAGGGCTTATTGTTTGGTTGGGTTGCTATTTGTTTAGTGGTCTAGGTGGACTAAATCTGTGAAATCCATTTACCCTGCAGGGTATATTCTCCATGACCCTGTTCAGACTTTCCCTCATTTATATCTTTTAGCCTACATTCCTAGGGATCACCCCTGGGTGCCCATAGATATCCCTTACTGGTGAAAACATGCTGATGCCTCCTTAGCCAGTTAGTTTTTCACCCTTTATTGTTGAATATATGTGTGACCTTGAGAATGCTTTCACTTTTCAAGGAATTTATGATTTTGTCCTACATTCTGCCAGGGACTAGTAGCTTGGGGGGTGGGGGTTCCTTTCTCTGGTCACCACTAAGGGGGTGCCTTTAGGCTGGGCACTTGAGGCATGTCCAGCCTTCTACATGTGGAATATTGGTTCCGTTTTTAAGTGGCTTTCTAGGCATCCCCTCTGGATCAGATTAAGTTATTGTTCAGTCAAAGTTTGTTCACAGATTATGCTTAACTCCCCCTAAACCAGGAAGACTCCACATTTCACTGATGGATCTATGTATGACTTGGGGAATGCTTTCAGGTCCATCCCACACCCTGCTCAAATTGCTCCTAAGTGGAAACAGCCTAGTGTATGTGCACAGCCTTTCAGAACCCAAGAAATGGATGAGATCCTAGGAGGGCTCTTTTGCCTTCTTCCTTGCTCCTGTTAAATTTCTGGCTGGTTTGCCTTTTTGTTCATTGCTAATAGTATCACAGTTACCTTTACCCTCTTAATTATGCCATTGTTTCCAACCATGCCCTCAGATATGAACTTTCCTAGGCTTTGTGCCAAAGTCAGTAACTGCCGCCACCCACCTCCCATATACAGAACCTCTACCACTACACAGATGCTGAGGCTGAGAAGTTCACTTTTCCCAAAGTGACACGGTGGTTCATCTTGACTAACCCTTAGTATAGAAACTCTGCCCTGTAAGTAAGGTGGGGCAAGAACAATCAGAGGTCCAGCAGCTCTGTCTTGTTACATCTGAGGCAGAGTCCTTGCCCTGTGAATAGGACCAAGGTTAGAGAAGGAAGCCCCAGTCCTCTTAGCCACCCTTGCCCACAACACTGCTTCTGCGATATAAGGCTGGAAGCACATAAAAGATGCTAGCTGTCTATCCCTCAGAGCAAAACTGTATCTCTAGACTTGCAGTTGGAGAAAGAAAGACTCTGTACCTTCCTTGGCCATACCTGCCTGGAGTAGATCCACTTCTGTAACAGGGAGCTATGAAAGGTATAGTGGACAGAAGCAGGCTGGACTCAGATGCCACAGGCTTTTGCTATTCTTATTAAGATTTAGCTGACTGTTGAGTGTTTCTCCATTTACCGTGCACCCTTAGGACAACTTTCAGAAAATTAATTAAAAAAAAAATAATTTTCGCTAGATGACTGTTACACTGGGGAGACTGTCCACCAACATTCTTATACAGCCATTCCAGAAATTTCCAGCCTAAACTATTTCTAGGAAATTAAAATATGGAGAGGAGATGACAGAATCTTCACCTTTCCTAAGTTAGTGATATCTGTTCTGTTCCTGAATAATTCAACACTGTTTATATATAACAGTTTATATTACAGAAAAGGAAAATGCGAAATCTTTATAGTTAGAATTATGTTAATGAGGAACTTTCATATATTAATTAAACAATGTAAGTTTATTCTGTCTGTGCCTAATTATAAATATTATTGAAAACTCAGAATGTGGGTACATCAGGAATGTACCACCTTCCCCCTTTTTGAGGCTTATATTTAAGGGTTTCAAAGATAAAATACACCATCACTTAAATGTGGACATATATGCCCAGCCATGTATCATCTTGGTTGCTTAGAAACCATGAGGCACAAACTGAACAAACAAAATTAGAACAGCAGAGAGAAAGAACCCTTTGTTTTAAAAAGAGGTTCAGGGAAAACGCTTTGGCTATGTTTATGTATTCTGAAAATGAAACTGCAAGGTAAACAAACATAATGGGAGTTTTAGGATGTTGCATGTAAAATGTCTTCTCCAAAGCACCTTAGTTCTTACTACTCTTGAGTTACATACTTCCAACTCAGTTGTACTTCACCAAGGAAAAAGAATAGTTTTAATGCATGTACAAAATTTCCATAACCCCATGCATCAAAGTGTCAAAAAACCACCAAGAAAGAAAAACTGACCTATATTTATGAACCCCAAAGGTCAATGTGAAATCAACTTTACACCAGGCTCAGGAGGTGTAAAAATTTAATTTCCACTCAATTCTGGCTATTGAATAGCATGAATCAGATGTAAGGCAACTCATCAACAACTCCTATGCATTTAACAGGCAATTAAAAATTTGACGATATTAAAACGACAAAAGAAAACCTGCAAAGAATGTAGTGCTTCTGATCACATATAGGAAACATTTACTTAGATTGGTTCTGCTTTATATTATCTATGAAATATCCATCACAATTTTTAATTTGGCTATATATAAACAAAAAGTGATCTTTAATGAATTTAAATTCTAATTGTTAGTATTCACTCTAAATCATTAGCCTCTCAGAAGATACACGTGTCTGAATTTTCATACTCAACTTCCTCTGAAACAAAGCATAATAAAATATAAATAAATAAATAAAAATATAATGAATTGAAAGGGCACGTGGCTAAAGCAATAATTTCTCAGGCAAGCAAAGAATGTTCTATTCTAGTCTATTGTTTTTGGAAGGACTTTTGAAAGTTTTTAAAGTTGCCAATAATGCACATTTCTTATAGTGGATAGGAAAATTACTCTAGAAACCAATATGAAACATCATATAAATTTCTGTAATTCTTGGGCAGAGTCTCTCTTACGGACTTTTATGGTTCATTTGTGAACTACCAATCTCGGCTGACTTACACAATTTGCAAATGGTGCTCATTTTCCTAGCTGTACAGAGATCAAAAGTCAGCAGAGGTGAATTGTAGACTTCTTGTCTGCATACAACCTGATTTTCATTTACTAGTTCTTCATGATTTCTTAAAACACAAGATGAACAGTATGAAATTCCTGAGAAATGGACTATTTCCTATTCAGTCTAATTCTAGGGCTAGAGAAGTTTTATTTAGGCTCCAATCTGACTTTGTTAATACATGTCAGGCACACAGAACAGTACTTTATAATCCCAATAAATAGAAACTGCTATCCTCAATCCTTATCCTACAAACTCCCCAACAGAGGACCAAGGGCCTTCACCCCATTTCTAATGACATTTATCTCCACCATTCGACTTCAGTTAACCATTCCCAAGGCAGTAGACCAACCCTCATGACCCCAAATGGCCCATTTCAGAAAATCTAAAACTTGCCATCACATACTCTCACCACGATCTCCTTTCCTTCCACAGTCTGTACTCCTTTCCTTTATTCCTACTGTTCTTCCCAGTTTTAAATGATGTTTCTTTTTTTTTTAAGATTTTATTTATTTATTTGACTAAGAGAGAGATCACAAGTAGGCAGAGCACCAGGCAGAGAGTGAGAGAGAGAGAGAGAGAGAGAGAGAGGAAAGCAGGCTCCTTGCTAAACAGAGAGCCTGATGTGGGGCTCGATCCCAGGACCCTGAGATCATGACCTGAGCCAAAGGCAGATGCTTAACCGACTGAGCCACCCAGGTGCCCCTAAATGATCAGTTTCTTGACAAACTTACATCCTTACCCAACCCAACCCAACCCAAATTTCTTAGGCCCATTATTTGGACTCCTGTCACCAATCCTTAACTCCCTTGAAACCCTGTCATGTGTTCTACAGGCCCCGCAAACAAGCCCCCAACCCTGAATCAGTCCCACAATCTGCTCCTAATCTAGACTGCCAAATTCTGCTATAAAGATTTATGCAATTGGGTAGACTAGGGCTACTTTGAGCCATCCAGCCTCCTCCCCACCCAACTCCTCCTGTGCGCTAGTTCCGAACCATCAGCAAATAAATGGGAAACAAATATGGGTGCCTGGATGATTCAGTCAGTTAAGCACCTAACTCTTGGTTTCAGCTCAAGTCATGATCTCAGGGTCATTAGATCAAGCCCTGCATCAGGCTCCATGCTCAGCTCAGAGTATGCTTGATATTCTCTTCCTCTACCTCAGCTCCTTCCCATTCACAGACATGCATGCTCTCTAAAATAAATAAAATCTTTTTTAAAAATAAAATTAAAAACCAAACAAAAAAGCTCTTTTCACCTTTAACCCCATAAACATTGGCTCTTTTCCCTTTCTCATTCAAGATTCTCAAAACAGATAATCTAGATGACTTCAGATTTTCCAATGCCTTTGTAGATGTTAACAGCAAAAGTACAACCCATGAAGGACTGATAAATTGAACATCATTAAAATTAAAAATCTATGCTCTGCAAAGACACTGTGAAGAGAATGAGAAGACAAGCTGCAGACTGGGAGGAAATATTTCCAAGACTCATCTTATAAAGGACTGTCATCCAGAATATACAAAGAACCCTTTGTACTCTCAACTCTGAAAACTCAATAGTAAGAACACAATCCAATTTAAAAAAAAAAAAAAAAAAAGACCAAGGCTTTACGAGACATCTCACAAAATAAGATATACAGATGACAAGCTTATGAAAAGATGTTCCACATCATATGTCATCAGAGAAATGTAAATTAAAAATAAGATACCATTACACACCTATTAGAATGGCCAAATTCACAACCCTGAAAATGTCAAATGCTGGTGAAGATACAGAGCAACACGAACACTTACTCAATAGTACAGCCACTTTGGGAGACAGTTTGGTGGTTTCTTACAAAAACTAAACATACTCTTACCACATGATTCAGAAATCATGCTCCCAACAGGTACTTAACTCAAAGGAGCCGAAAACTTATGTCCACACAAAAACCTGTACACAGATGTATAAATTGTATAGGAGCTTTATTCGTAACTGACAAAACAACCAAAATGTCTGGCAATAAGTGGACGGATAAACTGTGGTATATCCAGACAATCAATGGAATATTATTCAGTGCTTAGAAGAGAGAGAGCACTGTCAAACCATGGTAAGACATGGAGTAAACTGAAATGTATAATACTAAGTTAAAAAAATTTTTGAAAAGGCTACACACTGTATGATTTCAACTATATGGCATTCTGCCAAAGGCCAAACTATGGTGACTATAAAAAAAGATCAGTGGTAGCCAGCGGTTACAGGGAGGAAGGAATGAATAGGCAGAGCACAGTGGACTTTTAGGACAGCAGAGCTATGATTCTGCTGGGTATGTATTACTATACATTTGTCAAAGTCCAGAGACTATACAGTACTAAGAGTGAACCTTGCAGACTTTAGGTAAGGATAATTTATCAATGTAGGTTTGGCAAGTGAAACAAATATACCACTCTGCTGGTGAATATTGTTAAGGGGAGGCTGAGCATGCGCAGGGGCAAAGGATATATGGGAAATCTCTGTACTTTCCATTCAATATTCCTGTGAAACTAAAACTTCTCTAAAAAATATGGTCCAGAGGTTTAAAAAAAAAAGAAAAAGATTCTCAAGATACACATTTTTGCTTGATTTAAGCTCAAGAAGAGGTACACACAGTAACAACAGCATCAGAGGAAGTAATGCCTACACTACAAGGATTAACAACTCAAAACCATGACCTGTTGACAAGCAATTGCTTATTGGGGGTCAGACACTGTGGCTAGTGACTTTACCCTGTTTTAAGAGAGTAGGGGCTCACAGAGATGAGGAACTGAGGCTCATAGAGATTAAGTAACTTGTCTTCAGTCATACAGCTAATATGGGGTAGAAACAAACAGGACACACATCCAGAAAATATAATATTGTAAAGTGATTTCCTTAAAGCATTCATATGGTCCCCAACGAGGTAAAATTCCTTATGTGAAAAACTGGCTTGGTAACTAATACTGGTGAAGAGAAGGGGTGCCTGGGTGGCTCCGTGGGTTAAAGCCTCTGCCTTCGGCTCAGGTCATGACCCCAGGGTCCTGGGATTGAGCCCCACATCAAGCCCCACATCGGGCTCTCTGCCCAGCAGGGAGCCTGTGTCCCCTGCCCTGCTCTGCCTGCCTCTCTGCCTACTTGTGATCTCTGTTTGTCAAATAAATAAACAAAATCTTAAAAAAAAAAAAATACTGGTGAAGAGAAGTAAACCTATCAGTCCCTGGCATGCTTAACATACAAGACTTGATTTTAAGTCAGTCTAGAAATAAATATGAAGTTTTACTCCTGCAGTTATTTTCCTTGAGGAATCCAAGATTTTAAATTATAATCAGCCTTGTTAATTTGATCTTTACACTTGATACTGTTTGAATATTAAACCCACAAGGTCAACACAGTTCCTTATAGCATATTTTTAAAAAAATTCTTTTTAGGGAGTAGTATTAAAACAACTGTATTTATAAAATTACATGTTTTATCAATAAAATAAATATCACTCAGTAAACAAAGGACATTTATCATTGGTTATTCAATTTAATTCTTCTTTTTAAAGGCTGTCTTTTTTAAGTACTTATTAATTTTATCCTATTTTGAGAACCATTCTTTAGAACTGATAGTTTTCCATTTACCTTAAGTCTCTGGAGAGAAAACCCATTATCAGCTTTTAACAGAGAATCTCTTAAGCTTTTCCTTCTGGTTTTATTTAACATGAATTAAATAATGTGAATTATGACCCCACACTGAAAAGATGATCTTGTTTATTTTTAATCATTTTGGTCAATGATCTTCAAATAGACACTGCATGTTTTTTCAAAGTAACTCAGCAGACACAGGATATGCTCCCTCTGCTGGCTTCTTGAAGTAGAAATGCAAAATACTTTTTTTCTAATAAAATAACTAGAAAAGGGTGGCATATCCCATTACAAGGTATGGGGTGGCCTTTCATCAAAGTAGATTTAGCAAAGTCTGTGCCAATCTCAATGGACTTTCCCCTTCTTTAATCTGGATTATTTTCTTATATTTTAACATCTTTATTTCCCACAACGGCTGGTGTAGAGGTGGGGAAGGTAAAACTTCATATAAGGAGATGGGGGAGGGACTAGTTTACTTCATACACACTCAAGAAAAAACAAAAAACAAAAAAACGAACACATTGCAGCATGCAGTTTGGCACATCTGAGTTCACACAAAGCTGAAAATAAATGTAAAATGTAACCAGTAAACTCAAATCTATTTTAAAAAGCTGAGGAAACCAGTTTCAGTAAAAAGAACAATATTGTATTAATGCTTTCTCAGATCCCAAAGCGGATGAAGGTTAGAAAACCAATGCACATGGCTACGGTCGCCAAACTGTGGAAAGAACCAAGATGCCCTTCAACGGATGAATGGATAAGGAAGATGTGGTCCATATACACAATGGAGTATTATGCCTCCATCAGAAAGGACGAATACCCAACTTTTGTAGCAACATGGACGGGACTGGAAGAAATTATGCTGAGCGAAATAAGTCAAGCAGAGAGAGTCAAGTATCATATGGTCTCACTTATTTGTGGAGCATAACAAATAACATGGAGGACATGGGGAGATGGAGAGGAGAGGGAGTTGAGGGAAACTGGAAGGGGAGATGAACCATGAGAGACTATGGACTCTGAAAAACAACCAGAGGGTTATGAAGAGGCAGCAGGGGGGTGGGGGGGGTGGGAGGTTGAGGAACCAGGTGGTGGGTAATAGGGAGGGCACGTACTGCATGGAGCACTGGGTGTGATGCCAAAACAATGAACACTGTTATGCTGTAAATAAACAAATAAAAATAAATATATATTAAAAAAAAAAAAAGAAAACCAATGCACTGTCTAGAAAATATTCTTCCATTAGGTTTTATTATTTAATTCCTAGAGTTTCCAGTCATTTGTGAAATAAAATTTATTTTTAAATAGTATGTACAAGTAAGGTGTTTAAACAAAAGCTTTTAACTCTGCCTGCTAAAATATCTAAGGCTATTCATTTTAATTGTTTTGCCAAGTATCATTAGATCAATGTCATGAGAACGGTTACAGAGATGCCCTATGGACTGAGAGATCCTGAAAAGGCTTCTAGGGATAACATGAAAATTTACCTGCTTCTTGACTATCTCTAAAACACAAGATGAAAGCACTTGCAACTCAAGGCACAGTTGCTAATTGTGTAATAAGTATAGTACATTATCACAGAAAACTGTGGATTGGCATGTAAAATTCAGTACAAGCAGAGAAACGTGAGTAAATGTAGCGGTAAATAATCCTTCCAGACAGAGTTGAATTACTGCTTTAAACTACTGGCTGTCACCCACATGCTGTTCTAATTACCGGGTTAAAGCAGCCTGCATACCATTCCCCTGAGCCTCCTACAAATGACAAGCTTAGTCTCACAATGAGGTAAGGAGGGGAACACTGCAATAAATACAAGTTCCATTAACTAGATCAAACAAGCAGCTGGTGCAATGACATCAGCTCCAGCTAGAAAAACATTTCAACTTGATTTACACTCAAAAAGGCAAAGTTTCCACCTTAAAAAAACATGCAATATGAAGACTGGCAAGGTTGGACTGATGTTTCCTTCTCTTAAAAAAAAAAAAAAAAAGATTTATCATTTATTTGAGAAGGAGAGAGAACGCACACTCGAGCATGGGGGCGAGGGGCAAAAGGAGAGCGAGAATCTCAAGAAGACTAGGCCCTGAACACAGAGCTTGATAAAGGGCTCTATCTCAGGACCCTGAGATCAGGATGTGGGCCAAAATCAAGAGTTAGATGCTTCACCAACTGTGCCAAGGTGCACCCTGGATTGGTATTTTCTGACCTGAACTATGTCCCTTTTCTCACCAGAGAGTGTGTACTATATGAACTATAGTTTCTATAAAGAGTAAACTAAAGCCAAGTTAGGTCCTTACCTAACTTCTCATATTAGAACTAAGTAAGTTGTTTCAAACTTGGATAAGGGTTTACTTGCAGCCATTTTGGTTAAGGCTAACTTTGTTTAAAGTTTTCAGGTAGCAGGTTTCCAGGTCTTTTCAAGAAGTTTCTCATTAGCTTTATACCAAAAGGATATATGTTTTTGCCAACAAAGTAACTACAAACAGGTTTTGTATTCCCATTTTGAGAAGACAACCAAGGCCTGGGTCTCACATAGAGTAATAACATGACATCTGAGTAGTAAATTTAGTCTCAAAACCAGATCTGATCTTTCTAGTTCCCAGATTTGAATAAATAATAATAAAACAATTCAGAACACACCTTCACACACAAATCAAATGCTGGTTATAAGCAACAAAGTTTGCAAGGCTCTAAGTAAGATAAAACATAGCTCCCACTTTGCAAGTACACTTGAGCTGAAGAAAGTCCTCCTCATCACCATTCTCCTCAAGAGTTATTAGATAAGTTCTCTTCAGTCACCTTTAATTCCAGCTTTTAAAAAAGATTCAGGGTATTTATCAAACACCTTCTGAAGACAATCCAGACTTCTGCCTTCCCCAGTAATTTCTCAGTACATTTTAAAGACGACAGATGCTCGGGGCGCCTGGGTGGCTCAGTGGGTTAAAGAAGATGGATGCTCAGAGTTTTGTTCTCTTTTGAGGTCCATGTCTCCCTATAACTTTCTCTGTCACTTACGGCCCTTCGTATCATACCTCTGTGACCATGGAGCATAGTCCCAAATGACATTAACTGTCTCAAATGATTTTGGCAAACATGTTCTCTACAAGGTTATTTCCACTGGTGAAACTCTCAAATAGTTAATACACTCACTGAAAAAAATGATTAAAGTATAGCATGTCCATATAGCCTGTATTATTAGACCACCATCAAGAACATTTCCGAAGATTATTTTCTTTTCATATTGATATACCATAATATGTTGAATAAATTATAGTATGATCCACAGCAGAATTACTAACATTATCATATTAACATGGATAAATGCTCATGATAGGTCATTACTAAAAATGCACTATACAAAAATAAAGAGAATTCCAGTTTTGTAAAAAAAAAAAAAATTATGTAACAGAGAAGATACATTAGAATATATTAAAATGTCTAGGGAGAAACTGTTGGGCAATTAACTGTTAGATGAATTAACCAACAACTTTTTGGGGTAGTTAAAATCAGCTTCATTTACAGTTAGAGAAACCAAGGCTCATAGAGGTTAGAAAATGTGCTCAGTGACAGAGCTAGAAAGTGGCAAAGTTGAGGTACAAGTACTCATCATGTCTATCAGACTCCAAAATCTGAGCACTTCCTCTATACACCAAGGAAAAATGTCAGAACTGAGGAAGGTCTGCAATTAACCCTTGAAATAAGAACAGCACTGAACATGCTAAGAGGAGCCTGTCATTTCCAGAAAGGAAAGTAAGAAAAGGTAGGGCTGAGCATAGTGGGAACACTAAATATTAATTAGGTTTGAGGCATAAAACACAGATCCACGGACGAGCAGAAGAATAGTACTTAAGGAAGATGAACCTAAAACTAGGAAGTACTGAGGTAGCCAGTCAGGCAGTGAATAAAAGTTGCAGTAAAGTCCAAGTATAGGATTACAGAGTAACTGTGTGTCATATTAAGGGAAAAGACAGGGCACAAACAAGTAATCGAACAGGTGGTAGCACCAAGATCCGAGAAGAAACAAGAACATTACATAGAGAAAAAACCAGCAACTTGGATACAGAAAGGCCTGGGTTCTAGCCTGGCTGTATATCCTTAAGGGAGACAGCTTTCTTCTTTGGTTGTATTCTTAATCGATCGCACTGTTATTCGAATTATTATTTTTACTTTATCTCAGATACTATAAGAACCTCAGCAAGTTTTTTATCCCATTTATTGCCCTTCTTCCTTTATCTTGTTAGTTATCCATTTTACTTCAACATCTATTTTAAACTACAGATGACACTGAAATTGTTTTCACAGTCACTATTCATTTAAATTAAATCAACTTTATTTCATCCCCTGCTATTCACATCCTGTGTTGTCCCCCCTCTTGCCTGAAGGTTTTCTTTACTCTTTTCTCTAAATATTTCTTTTAATGCAGGTATGTGGGTGACAAGAATCCCTTGGTTTGTTTTTGGTTTTCACAAAAATGTGTTCTCATTTTTATTTTTGAAGGATATTTTCCCTGTGTTTGAATTATAACTTGACAACTATTTTCTTACAAACTCTTTAAAAATTCCATCCCATTGCTTTCTAAACTTCATTATTTCTGTTGGTCTTCATATTGCTTCAAAAATTTTAATGAAATGTGTCCTTTTCCCTGAATACTTTGGTTTTTAGCAGTTTTACTGCGTTTGTCACCCAATCTCCATGCTGCACAAAATCAGTTTTACTATGATAGGCACTGGTGGTGTCTCTGTATTCAATGTATCCACAATAGAGCTAAACAGAAATTATAAAAATTGGAATACAACTGAAAACAAAGCACAAAAAATAAAGAACAGAGTACCCAAGGCAGTTGAATAAACAGTCTATGTATAATTCTAATACTAGAAGAATAAGAGAGAGAAAATGAGGCAAAAATATTTGAAAAACTCATGGTTAAAAATTTTCCAAAATGACTAACATCAAATTCCAGTAGAAGAACCTCTGAAAATATGAAGATAATCCACTATCACCACTATGACAACATACCCTATTCCAGGTGCTGAAAACCTAGAATAAAGATAAAATCTTAAAGACAGTTAAAGGAAAAAAGACCTGCTGAAGTGTGAGATAAGAATCACAGCAGACCTTCACATCTGAAATTTTGAAAGCCAGGAGAAAACAGAGCAACAAAAAGTGCTAAAGAGAGAAAACAAATGGTCAACCCAGAATTTTATACCCACAGGAAAAATATTTTGGCTTCCCCCACCCCAATTTTATATATAAAGCTATAATGAATGACCTTAAATTAAAATCTGTATAAAAATCTGATTACTTTTTCACAGTATATTACTTAGAAGGAATTACTAGGTAAACAGCTATATTTTTTAATGATTTTGATAACCATCACTTCTTAGAAAGAATGTTATACTTTCAAGGGTGATATAGAAGCACAAATTCTTATAAATACTACATCATTACAAAATCAAACCTACCAATTTAACAGTGATTAATGTTACCTAATTTCTTTATTAGGGATACTGCATTTTTTTCTTATATTATGTAAATTGCACATTTTTTAAGTTTTGTATTTATAGTTCTACCCAGGTTTTCTGTTGAACTTTCAACTTATTTTAATTACAGAAAGCTAATTATATATTAACAAGAGTAAACCCTTACACATATGTTGCTAATATTTCCAATAAAACATTTACTCTTCGAATATTTTTTTTCTTTTTTTTTAAATATTTTATTTATTTGACAGAGAGAAATCACAACTAGGCAGAGAGGCAGGCAGAGAGAGAAGAGGAAGCAGGCTCCCTGCAGAGCAGAGAGCCTGATGTGGGGCTCAATCCCAGGACCCTGGGATCATGACCTGAGCCGAAGGCAGAGGCTTTAACCTACTGAGCCACCCAGGCGCCCCAACTCTTCAAATATTTTTATGGTATGAGTTTCTCTTCAAGCATTCCCAAAAGTTTATGCTGTCAAATTCTTCAGTATTAGTTTCTTTTTTTGGTATTGAATTTAGAAGTTTTTCTTATGGAAGGTTAGAAAATTAGTTCCTTACATTTTCCTCTTTTAAAAAAATGAGGTATAAACTGACTTACAACATTATATTAGTTTCAGTTGTACAACATAAAGACTCAATATGTGTACATATTGTGAAATGATCACCAGAATAAGTCCAATTAACATGTCACCATACATAGTTACAAAAAAATTATTTCCTTGTGATGAGGATTTCTAAGACCTACTCTCTTAGCAACTTTCAAATATGCAATACAGTATTAACTACTGTCATCATGCTATATATTATATCCCTGTAACTTATTTATAACTGGAGTCTGCACCTCTTTTGACCTTGTTCACTCATTTCATCTAACCCTCACCCCTGCCTCTGACAACCACCAATCTGTTTACTGTATCTGTGGCCTTGTCTTGTTTGTTTTAAAGATTCTACATTTAAGATCATATGATACTTGACCTTCTCTATCTGACTTATTTCAGTTAGCATAACACCATCAAGGTCCATTTATGTTGTCACAAATGGAGACATTCATTCTTTTCTATAGCTGAATAATATCCCATTGTATAGACTATTTCACTATATATACACATAAACCACATTTTCTTCATCTACTGATGAACACTTAGGTTGTTTCCTTATCTTGGATATTCTAAGTAATGCTGCAACAGGGATGCCTGGGTGGCTCAGTCATTAAGAGTCAGCCTTCAGTTCAGGTCATGATCCCAGGGTCCTTGGGAGTGAGTTCCACAAAGGGCTCCCTGCTGAGCAGGGAGCCTGCTTCTCCCTCTCTCACTCCCCCTGCTTGTGTTCCCTCTCTCTCTGTCAAATAAGTATTATCTTTTTTAAAAAAAAAATGCTGCAATAGGGGCACCTGGTTAGCTCAGTGGGTTAAAGCCTCTGCCTTCAGCCCTGGTCATGATCCCAGAGTCCTGGGATCGAGCCCTACGTCGGGCTCTCTGCTCCTCAGGGAGCCTGCTTTCTCCTCTCTCTCTGCCTGCCTCTCTGCCTACTTGTGATCTCTGTCTGTCAAATAAATAAATAAAATCTTTAAAAAAAGAAAAAATGCTGCAATAAACATGGGGGTACAGATATCTTATATGTAAAATATATTTTTAAAATACATATAATTCGGGGCGCCTGGGTGGCTCAGTGGGTTAAAGCCTCTGCCTTCGGCTCAGGTCATGATCTCAGAGTCCTGGGATCGAGCCCCGCATCGGGCTCTCTGCTCGGCGAGGAGCCTGCTTCCCCTCTTTCTCTCTCTCTCTCTCTCTGCATACTTGTGATCTCTGTCTGTCAAATGGATAAATAAAAATCTTTTTTAAATAAATAAATAAAATACATATAATTCAAAGTATTTAAATATATTTTAAAATTTAAGAATGAACAAAGACCTTCTCATACACACACACACACACACACACACAGTGAGAGACTTACTGTCAGTAGACCTTATGACAAGAAATGTTAAAGCAAGCTCTGAAGGCAGAAAGAATTTGATACCAGCTAGAAACTTGAATCTACCCATAGGAATGATGAACACTAAATACAGATTTTAAGGTAAATACAATCTTAATATTTTCCTTATTTATATTTTTTTCTAATAGATAGGTGACTGCTTAAAGCAAAAACAGTAGCAAAGTATTATGTCTTTATAGCCTATGTACAAGTAAAAGATACGGTAATTCATCCTCTACTGGAAATGTGTAGATTCCTGTCAGCTCTATACCCTCACCAACACTTCACACTTTCTTCATACTTCCTTGGTGATTTGAAATTATGTTTCATATATGTTTATTAATTGAACATCCCCTTTTGTAAAGTGCCCAGGGTTTTGCCTCTTTACCTACAAGGTTGTATTCTGGGGGCGGGGGGTGGTTAAGATTTTATTTATTTGAGAGAGAGAGAGAGAGAGAGAGCACGTGCGTGCAAGCATGAGCTGGGGGAGGAGCTGAGGGACAAGCAGAGTGGGCTGAGCACAGAGCCCAACATGGGGCTTGATCACAGGACCCCAAGATCATGACCTGACCAAAGTCAGATGCTTAACCAAATGACCAACTCAGGCACCCCAAGTAGTATGTGGATATTCTTTACGGAAAGATATGAGTCCATACTTTAGTCACTGCTGGAAAGATTACTACCAACAATAACACAGTGCTGTGCTATTTCAGAGGTATTAGACTCAAATGAGTACTTTAAAAATAAGGTAAGAATCACAAGGAAGACATTTTACTACAGTCCCATATTTAAAGTGTTTTACTTGTTGATATTTAGTAACAAAGAAACTGGTTAAAGTAGAAATAAAAGCAAGTGGTAAAGTCAGAAGTCCTACCTTTCCTGAGATCCAGAGGCTTAAAATCTGTACTGTTTACAGGATGGTTGTCAGGCTAGAAAACCTTAGGTCAGGAGTCATAAAGAGGGCCATCCACCCGCAATAGTTTATGGATATATCTTCATGGAAACATTACAAAAAAATAGTTTTAAAAACTGTACTGCTTATGAGCACCTGGGTGGCTCATAGTTAAGCATCACAGTTAAGCATCCAACTCTTGATTTTGGCTCAGGTCATGATCTCAGGGTCCTGAAACTGACCCCTTCATCAAGCTCTACACTCAGTGGAGGGTCTATTTGAGATCCGCCCCCCCCCTCCATTCACACACTCTTTCTCTCTCAAATAAATCTTAAAAAAACAAACAAACAAACAAACAAAAACAAACAAACCTGTACTGTTTAAAGAAGATGAGTTAAAAAGGCCTAATAGAACCTTACTGGCTTCTTTTATAAACCCTAATTTTCTTAAGGAAGGAATTAAGATAAAACTGAAACAGCTAGGCAGGCCCAAGATGGAAGATCTGGATCCTACTAACCTCCCAATTCCTCCACTGGCTATTAAGTAAGGCTTCATCATCAAGATGGTCAAGAGTAATAGATGTGTCTGTGATGAGAGTAAAGGTCAACCTCACCGAAAACACACCTAATCAAAGGTCATTAAAACAATTTCTTACTAGCAGAAAACAGAAGCTTGATTTAGGGTTCATCCTTTCTTCATAGAGAAAAGGAAAAAGCCAAGTCACCTAGTTATGTTGTATAAGTCTATCCATGATAAACCAAGACGTTGGGCCAAGATCCCACAGCATCACTCTAAGGCAAGGTAAAAAGCTACAACTTGGAATTTACTCACCAGTACATTAACTTTGACCTTATTTTTATTTTGCTGCCATACTGTTGAGGAGAGGTAAGTGGATTCTTCATTACCATAGCACCTTAGGTCAGACAAGCTTTACCTGCAATGGGACATCAACTTCTAAACTTCATCAAGCAGATCTGCAGTTGTGGGAAGAAATTAATTTGGAAAAAGGACATCTTGACCAGACAATAAATGCAAGCATGGTATACAGACCACTGTACATTCAAATTGTACTTTATTAAGGCTACCCAGAGATGAGGTGGTTTGTTTGTTTTTTTTTTAACATAAAGTAGAAGAAAGGATTTTTTAAAAAATTCTAAAAAGTACAGAAAATCTGGTATAATATTTACCTAAAGCTCTCTTAATACTATACCAGACATTCAAATTCTACAAACTCTATCCAAAATTTATTATGGAGGCTACAGACCTACGTTTTCTTATTCACACATATTGTTATAAGGCTAAAGTATGCTAAATATTATTTGATAATATTTACTAAGAGGCACAAACTACAGAACAGAGAAAAGGAAAGAAAGATTCAGCCTGTTCCTGGGCTTAATGGTATATCTAGGACAGTGGCTAAAAGGAGCCTTTACAGACCTCTACAAAATAAGGACCTTAAGACAATTTCCACTCAGGTAGCAAATGTGCCCTCCTAAATGGTGTGACAACTTAGGGAAAGCAAACAATGACCTGGGGAATGTTCCTTAACTACCTTTAAGTCCGAAGAGCATTTCCCAATCCCTACAAGGAGAGGCCTGCATGAATTACGAAGAAAACAAAAGCAGGGCTCCACTGGCCAGCACAGCACTGAAAATATCAGCTCCTCCTATCCGGGCCTATGGCTGAGGACTAGGCTCCCTGAGATGTTCTGCTGAGTCAGTCCCCTACTCACCCTACATCTTCTACCCTCCTAAGATAGCCAGATTGGTTTCAAAGTCTCTGCTAAGAATATCAGCCTTTTGTACAGATATTAATATTTCATATCTACCAAGGTAGCCAGCCGTGAAGAACAGTTTTTCTTCAAAATTCTGCTTTGATTCCTTACTACTCTCTCTGAGCTACTGAAAGCTAGATAAAATTACACACACACACACCGTTGGGTTTTTCAAGCCTTAGTACATTCATTAATATTTTATAGACTTAATTCCAAGGCAGCTAAACAATATATTCTATTAAAAATTCTCTATTAAAAAAGAGGTGCCTTTAGAAGGGCAAGCTACTGCCTAAAATATACTTATAAAAGGAAAAGTTAACCTTGAAAAAAGGTATCTCTACTGCTATTCAAAGCTCCTTGGTTCTTTTGAAAAGAACCTTAAAGATTCCATGAAAATTCAGCATGAGGTTTCTGAATAAGGACTGAAGAAGCACAGACTATTTGTAAACAATGAAGCATTTAAAAGGCTTGCTGAATTTATATTTAGGAGAAATACTTTAAAAGCAGGAGGTAAAAGTCCATGGAAGAACATCACTATAATCAACTCTCTTAACCATCACTTATTTTGAGAAATTAACAAATGTTTATATCCACATAACACCATTTTGATTGCACTTACTATTCATTACTCATAACTAGTGCCATGTCCTCAGAGCTCTGTAGGCTCTTAAAGGTCTCTCTTCTTGGACTGGGGACTAAACGAAGTATGTAGACAATGGGATAGGAATTCACTCAGTTGCAAAGGTAGGAAGTTGCTAAATCAATTCCTTATTTAGTAAACATTAATCAATACAAAAACCTGGACCTGGAATTTCATCCAGAAGAGAGAAAACTGGCTATTATGCAAGCAAAACAAACTAAAGTTGCTTTCCAAATACAACACCTACACCTTGAAAGCAGTATCTCATTTTATACTACACACACACAATTTATCTAAATAATGAGATTTTATGAAATTATAAAAAGCCATAATATCTACGACACATGGTAGAAAGATGTTCACTGTCAGATTTTAAAAGCACTTTAAGCTCATCTAAAGAGATGCTAAAAATCATGCAAACAATAAATGCTTACACAATTCAAAATGTGGTGCAGAACTTCATAGCTGAGGAAGCACTCTGAGTCCATATATTGTCATGAAGCATTTCCTAATGCCACCTGTGGGTAACAAAGCCCTGATCACAGGGTTAAAACAGGGTGCAAAAGAACCTATTATACGATATGGGACTGGAGAAGTAGGATTCATAAAGAAAAGTTATTAAAACAATGTATCGGGGCACCTCGGTGGCTCAGTGGGTTAAAGCCTTTGCCTTCAGCTCAGGTCGTGATCCCAGGTTTCTGGAATCAAGCCCCACATCTGGCTCTCTGCTCAGCGGGGAGTCTACTTCCCTTCCTCTCTCTGCCTGCCTCTCTGCCTACTTGTGATGTCAAATAAATAAATAAATCTTAAAAAAAAATAAAAATAAAAAAATAAAACAATGTATCGTGTATTAAATGATCCACTATAAATTGGATATATAAATGTTTAAGGGGAAGAAATTTCCTTAAGATTTTGAAGTGGGGATCTAGAAAAGGATTTGACAATAACTTATAATTTAAATAACAGTTTGTTTCTTCTGTAATAGCTTTACTGAGATAAAATTCACATACTACACAATTTATTAAAGTATACAATTCAATGGCTCAAAGTATATTCACAGACATGCAACCATCACATCAATTTCAAACATTTTCGCCCCAAAAAGAAACTGTGTGCCAATTAGCAGTAGCACCCCCCACCCCCCGCCATTTCTCTCCAACCTTTCTGGGAAACCACCGATCTCTTTTATATTTCTGTAGATTTGCCTATTCTAGACATTAAAGAAAAATGGAATCATATAATATATGGTCTACTGTGACTAACGTCTTTCATGAACCATCATGTTTTCAAAGTTCATTAACATCATAGCGTGAATCTGGACTTCATTTTTTTTTTTTTAAAGATTTTATTTATTTATTTGACAGAGAGAGAGATCACAAGTAGGCAGAGAGGCAGGCAGAGAGAGAGGAGGAAGCAGGCTCCCCGCGGAGCAGAGAACCCGACGCGGGGCTCGATCCCAGGGCCCCGAGATCATGACCTGAGCCGAAGGCAGCAGCTCAATCCACCGAGCCACCCAGGCGCCTCTTTTTACAGCTGAATAAATATTCTTTGTAGGGGTGAGACTGGCTAAAAGATGAATAAGCAACTTGTCAGACGCCTCTCTTTCTATGAGAGAGAGAGAGAGAGAGAGAGAGAGACAGCACACGTGCATGCACAAATTGGGGGCAAGGGGGAGAGGGAGAAAGAGAATCTTATGTAGGCTCCAAGTCCAGCCTTGAGCTCAATGTGGGGCTTGATCACATGACCCTGAGAGCTCATGACCTGAACTGAAATTAAGAGTCAGACACTTAACTGACTGAGCCACCCAGGTACCCATCAGACTCCTCTTCTCTTTCAAGGCTAATGTTGTATACTCATGAATATCACAAATTCAGCATAATTAAATATTTTGTAAGAACAAAATAGACAAAAAACTATGGGTACACAATAATGATACAATGGTATTTGCATATAAATCTTTTAATAATCTGACTGCAATATTAAAGTTTAAAATTTTTAAAATACTCAGAGAAGTTCTCTCCCTCATTTGATGTACATGAAATGCCCTTTTTCTTCTTTGACTTGGACATTTTGCCTACTAAAAAGGGAATGAAAATAAATCACCACTTCTAATTATGAAGTGAAAGCATCCTAAATAATGAAAAATGCATTGATATGACCAAAGGAAGACCTCTACTTCTCCTTAGTAATGTCTACTCCTAAAGGTATGTGATTTATAAATTTTGGGGAGGGAAAAACGTTTTTTAAGAGTCATGTTTCTGGCAACTTAATTAACACCCCTGAGTTAGAAAATGAAATTTATTTTTATAGCAAAAGAATGTAGTATGTGGATCTGATATTAAAATGTACTAAATTTTGAAATCTGAGAAGAGGATCTCTCAATTCTGTGACACGTGAACAAACACCTGATACATTAAACCAAAGAGGAAATAGTGAATAATACATGTAATTTTTTTAGTGAGGTGAAACTGACATAAAACCATTTTAAAGTGAACAATTCAGTAGCATGTAGTATATTATGTTGTGTGACTACCACCTCTACTCAGTTACAAACCATTTTCATCATGTCCTATGAAGTTGTTGCCCCCTAATTGCCCTCCCCACCTTCCCTGGTAACCACCAATCTGAGTCACTGTATGGATGTACCACAGTTTATCCACTCATCTAACGGTAAAAAAAGTGGGCAGTTTCTACCTTTTGCCTATTGTGAATAGTGCTGCTATGAAGATGAAATGTATGTGTACTTGTCTGAATACCTGTTTTCAGTCTCTGGGGTGTATATAGCTAGTAGTAGAATTGCTAGCAATTCTCAACTGGCCAACTGAGATTGGCCAATATCATAATCTGATTATTTCCTAATAATGGCTGCATTGTTTTTTTACACTTTAAACGCTGATAGAAAGTATTAGAGACCAAACTGAATAAGCAAGTAGAAATACCACTTAAATTACTTGAAATTTTTTTTTAAAAGCTGTTCTTTCCTTGAATCATTTCTGATTTTTCCAGACAAGTAATGACATTTTTCTTATGGGTATATGAAACTGCTCTTACATTTGGATATTTTCCTCTTGCCAAAATGAAATGCTTCCTCCTTGCCTATGCCAAAAAGTCAGATTCTAGGCGGCTTAGAGACAGAACACTCTGGAGTCTTTTTCAGAACAGTTAACTTTTGATTTTTTTTTTAATATTTTATTTATTTATTTGACAGAGAGATCACAAGTAGATAGAGAGGCAGGCAGAGAGAGAGAGAGGGAAGCAGGCCCCCCGCCAAACAGAGAGCCCGATGCGGGACTCGATCCCAGGACCCCGAGATCATGACCCGAGCCGAAGGCAGCGGCCCAATCCACTGAGCCACCCAGGCGCCCATACAAAAACTTCCACCCCATTATTATTAAAAATGTTTTAATTGTTAGCAATAATACCTCAATCATACAAACTAATGTTAATGAAAAGGATACTGTCTACCTTAAAACACATTTTACGCACACATGTTTAGCTCCTTCTCTGGAGAGGTTTTCTGAATACAAACTATCAGAAAGATGAAATCTTCCTCAATTCAATCTATTTGGCTAGCTCACCTCTGAAAAAACCCTTCTAGCCTTATAGACTTGTTAGAAAGGTATTACCCAAACACTTTTTCCCCTAGTAAATTACAAATTGAAAAACTGAAGAAGTATAATACATTCGCAGCAAATTTCATTTTACTTACTTTCAAGGGATATGCGGATTCTTTGTCTTTAAAGCTAGCCCCCTCCACATATATCTGCTCCCTAAGTTTACAAGGAAATAAACAAGGCCAACAAAGAGTCACTGATTTATTTAGTGGCAGGAGTATACTAGAATCCTGATCTCCTGAATTCCAGTCTTTGGCTGTTCCAACATAACTTGTATTGTGCCTTGTAAGATCAAAAGAATGATGCCCCTCGCCAAATATTCTGAATCAGTAAAAATTATACAATTCACCTATTTGTTCTTAGATAATTTCTAACTAAATGGCAGAGGGACAGAAAAGCACACTGGCTAAGTGGCTAAGGGCTCTGACAAATTTCGCTCTGAACCTCAGTCTTCATATTTAAGAAATGTGTGACCTGACCAAGACACATTAGAATTCTCTGGGCTCATACCCTCATTTAAAAAATTAAAAAAGCGGGGCGCGCCTGGGTGGCTCAGTGGATTAAGCCGCTGCCTTCGGCTCAGGTCATATCTCGGGGTCCTGGAATCAAGCCCCGCGTCGGGCTCTCTGCTCCGCAGGGAGCCTGCTTCCTCCTCTCTCTCTGCCTGCCTCTCTGCCTACTTGTGATCTCTCTCTCTGTCAAATAAATAAATAAAATCTTTAAAAAAAAATTAAAAAAGAAAGGGAGTATGTTTTATTGTAAAGATTGTCAGAGAACTTCATAAACTTAGTATAGTGCCTAGAACACAGCAAACTCTTAATAAATGGTTGCTGTTGTTACTAAAAGAGCTGCAAAACAAAGAGCTGACTTATTCCTAGAGATCAGGTGGAAATAACTCCACTCATAAATAGCATCTCCAGGAAAATGCAGAAACAGCACCAAACAACATGGCACCACAATGACTGCTGATAAAGTAAAAGGCATTTCTTTCTTTCTCTTTTCAAACCTTCTTGCCTACTATGAACAAATGGAAAAGCATAGTAGATGCTGGTTTTAGAAAAACAGGCTGCGGTTTATAGCAGAGCTTCTCAAAGGTTAATAAACATTCAAATAACTTGGAGATCTTTGTTAAAAGGCCGATTCTGATTCAGTGTGTGGTAGGTCCAGGGCAGGGCCTGATATTCTACATTCTAGTAAGCTTCTAGATAATGAGGAAGCTACTAGTCTGGAGATCATACTTTGAATACCAAGGGTTTACAGGATACCACATTCAAAAAACAACAACAGCAAACCTAACTTTGGTACAGATTTAAATCACAAGACTAAATGGTGTTGACACCAGTATATGTTTGCTATGATCTATAGATCTGTACTAGTAGTCAAGTACTGATAGTTTCTTGAACACTCATCTAAGCCAGTCTTTCTCTGCCAGGGTACATACTACTCAAAATGATCCTGGTACCACTCTCTCCGCCTCACACTGAACATCTCAGAAAACAGAGGCAACTGCCACTGAAGGAAGAACAGAATCTAAAGTTGTAACTCAATTTTACTTTTAATGATGCATGCATGGGTAAAGAGGAAAGGTATTACACCTCTACCACCACCCATTTTTCACCTACTCACCTTTAGACCTCTGCCCCCAAGAGAATTCACAACACCACGACTTATCCAGGGAAAACTGCATCACCAATAGCAAGACCCAAGTGAGAACTTACAATTTATATAAGGAAAAGTGTTTCTTCTAACTCATCCTTTTTCTAGGTTCTACCTTACTTTCTGCAGTCAATGAAAAATTCTAGTCCTTGTGGCTGCACTTGAAGTTTAAAGCTTCCTCGGTTTTACCAAGGGAGAAAGAGCTAGGGAACCACCAATTCATATAAAGATAAACATGCATAATAACTATAAAAAGCATGGTCCCTCCCTCTTCCCTGTCACTTCTCTCACCTCCACCTTTTAAATAAGGGCACAGAAGCTGACTTAATGCCCACTGATTTTCACAGACAGATCATTAATCTTCTCCACATTACTCACCACCACAGCTAGGATAATGTTTGCTCTAATCTAACAGATTTTCATTTCAAAACCAATTGTAAAGCTCAGTGGGGTGCTATATACAACTTTAATGAGAGCTTCTTACCCAAGATTCCTCCAATATGTGCTTGTTCAGAACTGTTGAATTTTATGGTATAGGTTGTTGAATGAAGCAAGGGAAAGGTTAACCAAGAAACAGAATTTAAAAACTAAAACTCATTTTCTAATCTTTTTTGTTCATTAAGTATTAAACACTAATAAATTGGACCAAACCGATGATCTGTGTGTAAGTTCTGTGATACTTCAGGCAGCTCTATGTAACTCCTTTGTGGACCCTTCTACATAGCACCCTGTAGCTCCCTACAATTAATGCAGAACAAGGGAGTAGCTCTGTAAACTCGCTGACAGCTGTTTAATGGGAGAGGTGGAAAGTAGTGGACGTATCCTGGCAGTGTGCTTAATGGATACACAAACACCACAGTTATCAGCCTGAAGTGATTCTGGCAGAAAATTAACTTAGAGATACAAAACTCATTTGGTGAGAAGACCCACAGCAATCTGAACAGTATCAGACTGTGTAATGGGGAAACGGGTAAAGGAAGAGGATGTGTTTTCTGAACTCTTCTTATGAAAGAAGCATAAAAAAATTTTTTTTCACATGCTACTTTGTTGCTTTCTCACTTTAACATATAAGCCTGAAATTACTCCCTTTCTGGAAAGGAAATGCTACTAATTATAAATGATGCAATGTACAGAACAGATCAGAGATTTGTTTGTTAATATCAAAGTGTTACTAAGCACAGTATTTTATGAGATAATCTGAGGATGTTATCCATCATCAACGGATTTCACCTTTTAAATTTTTCCCCCAGCACTATGACATTCAGGTCAAAATGGGAAGAAATCTAGCCATGTCAGATTATAAATTGTGGCACCCTGCTCTAAGGATATTATACATTATCTTCCAGTTTTCATAATTACCCCAGAGGTAGATACAATTATCCTTATTTTATATATGAGAACACAGAGACTTAGATACATTGATCTGCTCACTTCAAAGAACAGTTTGGTAATGGAGCTACGATCTGACCATAAGTCTCTCTGGATCTATATAGTCTATGCCATATAGGCCCTCCTACAATTAAACAGCAAAAGCTATGATGAGAAAACCAAAGACAGTTATTTCAGTATTAATGTTTAAGACATCTTTTACTGACAAGAATAAGCCTTGTATTTAAACATAAAAAGCCAAACCATGAAAATATTAAAAGAAAACAATAATTTTATCCTTAATTTCAGAGAAGAGACAGCCTTTCAGTCTAACACAAAACTCAGACGCCATAAAAGTAAAAATTGATGAAATTTGACTACATAGGATAAAAACTTTCTGTAATTTCAACAAATGCCATAAATGACCAAATGACTCCCCCCCAAAAAAAAACTGCACACAGTACAGAAAAAGGACTCTTTTCCTTAAGAGGATTCCACAAATAAAAAAGAAAATGACAACCTAAAAGAAAAATGGAAAAGGATATAAATACGTAATTTACAGAAAAGAAATCTGAATCACTCTTCAAACATACAGAAAATGTTCAACCTCAGAAAACATGAACTAAAATTAAAGTCACCATTTAAAAAAAAACTCTTAGATTGGCAAAGATCAGAAAGTTTATTCTCTGCTGCCAGAAGAATGGACCAAATGATACTCAAACACTGCTGGTGGCAGTACTTCTATGGAGAGCAATTTGGCAATATCAAAATTAAAAGTGCACATACCCTTGGAACAACCAATTCTACTAGGAGTTCATTTTACAGCGATAATCTCGCATGTACAAAGTGCCCAATGTACACTGATAGTAACTGCAATATTGTTTTAGTAAAAGCGCCGGGGGCTGGGGGGGGGGGGGTTAAGTATCCAACAGTAAGAAACTGGTTAAATAAATTATAGTATAATATAAAACTATGCTACTGTAAAAAAAAAATGAGTCAACTTCAACTCTATTTGTACTGATTTGAAATGACTTCTAGAACATAATGAATGGAAAGAACAAGGTTCAGCAGAATGTGTAAATATGAAAACCAAAATAAGTATACACAAAGGGGAGGCAAACTGTGGATGGGGACCAGAGAAGATTTTCTTTTGTGATATACCCCTTTGTACCTTTTGAAATTTTTGCAGAACATGTCTATACTTCCTGTTCAAAAAATAAATCAGTGTTCACATTTAAAAAATAAGCATATACTTTGAAAATATAGTGAAAAAGTTAAAATAAATTACTTGAGACAACTTAATGTATGATATGCTACAATATGCAGTATTTTATTTCCAGCTTTACTGAGATATAACTGACATATAACACTGTGTAAGTTTAAGATGTCCAACTTACTTGTTTGATACACTTATGTACTGCAAAATGATTACCACCAAAGCATTAGCTAACATCTGCAACTTGTCACATAATTAACATTTCCTTTCTGTGGCAAAAATTTTTAAGAGGTTCTTCTTAGTAACATTTAAGTATATAACATAGTATTATGAGACTTAATCATCATGCTGTATATCAGACCTCCAGCACTTGTTAATCTTACAAGTAGAAGTTTGTACACTTTGACCAGTTATCTCCCTATTTCCCCACACTTTCTAGTTTCTAGTAACCACCACCCTATTCTGTGTCTCTGAGTCTGGTTTTTAATAGAGTCCACATACAAGTGATATCATACACTAGATCTTTTTTCTTTTTTAAGATTTTATTTACTTATTTGACAGAGATCACAAATAGGCAGAGAGAGAGGTGGAAACAGGCTCCCTGCAGAGCAGAGAGCCCGAAGTGGGGCTCAATCCCAGGACCTTGGGATCATGACCTGAGCTGAAGGCAGAGGCTTTAACCCACTGAGCCACCCAGGTGCCCCCTACATCTTTTATTTCACTTAGCAAGATGTAACATCTTAAAATTTTCGTATTGTATTTCAAAATGCAAACAACTAAAATATTTTCTTCATTTACTCAGGAGGAGATATTAAAGGACTACATGATGTCTTTTACAATGAAGATTACAGATGACAAGGCTAAGAACCACCTTACACATTACTCTTTAATTAATTAGGATATAAATGACATTACCTAAGCTATCTTATTTTGAAAGCCACATAACTGGCTCTTCAGGTATGATAGTTCACACCAAGAATTTAAAAAAAAAAAAATTCTATGAAAGATGGGGATGGGTAGTGAAGATAAGTAATTATAAATAGTTTTCTAGGAAACAAGGGAAAACACACTTTTGAGAACAAAGGGATAGAGACAAGGAGTAAGGGGGACAACAAAACTCAAAATGAGGGACCCAAGAATGATGACATGAATGTTACTTTCTGTCATTTAAGGAAATATACTCAGTTAACACCTATTTCCATGGAGAAACAGCATAGATTGGGGGCGGGGGGAACAGGCCCATCATATCTTTGGCTAGAAAAGTAAAAGATGAAGGAAGTTCCTTGGAAGTCAGACAGAAACATACATCTAGAAACGTATGGTTTCATTTTATGAGTATAAGGGTATCCCTCTTCGGTGAGGCACAAATAATACCATGGTTCCCCCCCCAACTTTTCAAGTATCAAATACAGAAATTCTAAAACGTATATACACTTTGCCAGCATCATTTACTTTGCAGTTTAGTAAGGCTCTGCTAAAGCGCCTTCTGAAAAAATATGAACAGTACTTTAGTGTAACTAAGCAGATCAAGCTTTCAGACTTTATTTCAGAAACACTGAGCTACCTCAGGAATCTACGGCTCACTGGACACACTAATAACTAACTTCAAATCCAGCTGAAGTCACTGTGGAATGCAAACACAGTGCTTCTAACTGAATGCCAAGCAGTCCCTATCCACAGCTCCCCATAGGGATTCTTAGGTGCTTACCCTAAAGCTTCCTGCCTCTCTCTGAATTATGAGTTACCTTTCGGGAAAATGTTTCTAGAAGTAATCAACCCACTGGGAGAAGCTGGGTAAGGAAATTGACCCATTTCCACCATATGGTTGGGCTCAAAAAGCCATTCCTCCTGTTCCCCTTGGCTTTTGGCATCTGCCATACACCTGCAACTCCGTAATGCCTATAATCCTGGCACTGGACGGTCTTTTAAAAATGAAATCTCAGTGATCAATGTGCCCCCCACCTGCCTCTCAATTTGACAAATTTGAAGGCAAGCAACACCAGGTTAGCAAAGTTTCGGACAGTTCAAAACAAAAATCCAGGTTCCAGGTTTACCACCTTCTCTCTTCTACACACAGTGAAGAATGTCCCACCCCCTTCCCACTAGATATCTGAGTGGGCTTATGAATACAATGTTTGTAAAGATCCCTAAAGCTAGTTCTCAAAAGACCATTTTAAAAAATGATAACAGTAATCCTGTATTTTTGTTTTTAAATTAAGACTTATCTATTTATTTATTTGAAAGAGAGAGCACGAGCAGGAGGGACAGAGAGAACAGACTCTATGCTGAGTGCAGAGCCGGATGCAGGGCTTGCTCTCTTAACCTGAGCCAAAACCAAGAGTTAGACACTTAACTGACTACACCACTCAGGCGCCCCTAAATTTCTATTTTTAAACACCAACAATATCATCTTCACAAAAAGGACTTTTTTCAATCCATTAAATACATATTGTACCTGTTGTACCTATATCTGTTCTTAATATAATCATGCCTAGTTTTTTTGTATTCGTAATTTTCACTAAACAAATTCATTAAGGATGGAAATTTCAGTTGTTGAAAAATTACAAGTAACTGACCTATTTTTAAGGAACTTTCTCCTTTTAAAAAGCAAGGTTACCCCAAGAGGAAAGCACAGTAATAAAGTTAACCTCAATAATCATAATTAAGTTTGTAGGTGGAACTCAGGACAGATACAGAACTCTAATGTGGTTTCCAGGTTTTGGCATGAATTTTGCACTCTAGAAACGTTTAATGTTTTTAAGTTTTATTTATTTATTGGAAAAAGAGTGCACATATGAGCATGGGGGGTGGGGCACTGAGGGACAGAGGGGTGGGAGAAGCAGACTTCCAACCGAGCACAGAGCCTGATATGGGACCCAGGACCCTGGGATCATGACCTGAGCTGAAGGAAGACACCTAACCAACTGATCCACCCAGGAGCCTCTAGAAGCTTTTAATTAACACCAGTCATACAGAAAACAAGCAATGCTGTGTATGTAACATATTTTCCCCACATCACCATGACTCTGTATGGAAGGATGGCTCCTTGAAATTAGATTTGTTTAATGCAGGTGGCTAAAGGCTAATTTGTAACTATCAGATACTGAGTAATGGTTACTACACTTCCAATATATGTATTTTTTTCTATTTTCAATCTCACAATCCCTCCAAAGGAGGGAAATTTCGTTGTTATACTTCACAGATGATCATACTAACGCCCAAAGTGAAATAGCTAAGTGGTAAACTGGGACTAACCCAGATATACTTGACTCCAAAACCTAAATTCTGGACTACTGCTTTTAACCAGCTCACGATTACCTGCAAGGGGTGGTCTACTGCTCTACGTTACTACTGATGACTGAACTACTACTGCCCCGAATGTATCTAATCACAGATCTTATAAATATACAGAAAGTTATAGAAAATAACATGATGAACTATCTAGTTTCGTCTAATCTTAACATTTCACTATATTTGCTCTACAGTCTGAAAAAAGGAACTAAACATTGCAGGTCAGGTTGAAGGTCTCTGTGTACTCCTTCCCCAATCACTCTCATTCCCTTCTCTTTCTCAGAGATAACCATAACCACTATCCTAAATTTAAGTTTTGCATTCCAAGCCTTGTTTTTATACTATTTCTACAAACAAGGATCCATAAAAGGCATGCTTTTTCAACTCTGGAAATTTCATTTTCAAGCTCTATGTAATGGTGTCATACATAAGCACCATTTAGAAACCTGTTTTTCTCCTCAATCATGTTTTTGGTATATTCCATACAGACAGATGAATAGTGGTCTAGTGTATGAACAAACTGCAATCTATTCACCTAATGCTGGACAGTTCTTGTTTTTCTTTTATCCACTAATACAAACACTTACTGTACCTGTCTCCTTTGCACAAGCATTACAGCATTTCCTAGGGAAAGACATAGAAGTAGAAATGCCAGGCTAAGAGGAATGCTACCTTTACTAAATATTGCCAAGTTGCTCATGAAAGTAGTAATCAGTTCATACTCCTACCAAAAGCAGAACCCACACATCCTCACCAACACTTGGTATTTGCCAGACACTTACATTTTTACCAATATCATGGGTGTGAAATTATTTTCGTTTTGTTTTAATTTGTATTTCCCTGATTAGTAATGAGATTGAGCATGTTTGCATAATTACTAGCCACATTTTTTTAAAGAAAGGACAATTGCACAAATACTCAAGTTCCAAGAGGGTACAAATGTAATATAAGATGGATATAAAAGTTTTTCCTAAAGGTAAATATTCAAAGTTGGGTTCTAGATAATAAGAGGAAAAAGTAAAATATATACTCCTCTCCCCCTGAGGTCTTTTTTTTTTTTTTAAGATTTTATTTTTTATTTGTCAGAGAGAGAGAGAGAAGGAGAGAGGGATAGAGTGGCAGGCAGAGTCTTAAATAAAAGTATAGTTTTCAACTATCAGTCTAGTCCTTTACTGGCAAAAAGCAGGTTAAACAATAAAAAGTCTCTTCCAAATAAAAATGTAATTTAAAATTCAGTCAAACCCTATTGTGTGAAAATCATACAATCTCATGTATGAATAAATGAATGGACAGACGAATGAATGAATCAAAGACACACACAGTAACCAACAAATGTTTGGGTTTACCCTGATAATTACTTCCTGAACTTTCAGAATTGCACCTGCATCGTCCTTAGGCACCTTAGAGAAACAGAATTTTGTGCCTATGAAACAGAAAAAAGAAACAGAAAGAGAAGTGGGTTGATGCTTAACTAGATGCCATCTTCTCCATATCCTAGAGAATAAAAGGAAATGCCTTTTCCCTTTAGAAAATAAGGCCCCAGGAAGAAGAAAATTTCAGATAAATGACAACATGAATGAAAGAAATAACTGAAGCCAGATGCACTATGTCTGTCCCAGTGTTTTTTAAAATGAAAAACAAAATTCTCCCTAAATATTTTACCAATTAGTGATCTGAGAAAAACATCTGTTTTTTACAGGGCTTAGTTTTATAAAGTTTTATAAACTTTTACAGAAAAGTTACAAGACTAATACAAGGAACTCCCTTATATCCTTTACAAGATTCATCAATTATTTACCTTTGTCCAATTTATTTTGCTTTATCATTCATTTTCCCTGAATATTTTTTGGAGACACTTGAGAATAAACTGAATACCTCCTTTTGCAGTAGATATCTGGATATTACACATGTTATTTATAGGTCTTAAACCATCAAAAACCTTTTCACCTGACTTGGGAAATATATTTTCCCATTAAAAAGCAAAGTTTTAAAATGGCAAGAATTTTATCTTTAGCACCTATGTATTATATAGATTAAATAGGGCAGTGGATCATAAACTTTACTTAAGGTTAATATCATGTGGGAATCTTTTGATGCCTAGATCCCATCCCAAATACTTTAACTGGTATTAGGTGTGATCTAGGAACTGGGATTTTTTTGTTAAAGATT
Source organism: Meles meles (assembly GCF_922984935.1). Taxonomy (NCBI): domain Eukaryota; kingdom Metazoa; phylum Chordata; class Mammalia; order Carnivora; family Mustelidae; genus Meles; species Meles meles. Next base: position 86,739,595 of record NC_060070.1, on the reverse strand, counting down.
TTTTTTTTTTTTTAATTAATCTGACAGATAGAGATCACAAGTAGGCAGAGAGACAGACAGAGAGGAGGAAGCAGGCTCCCCGCTGAGCAGAGAGCCCAATTTGGGGCTTGATCCCAGGATGCTGGGATCATGACTTGAGCGGAAGGCAGAGGCTTTAACCCACTGAGCCACCCAGGCACCCCATAGGCACCGGGATTTTTAAAACTCCCAAGAGTTCTAAAATGTGCCCCCCCAAGTTTTGAAGGCACTCTTAGGGACTAGGTACCTACACACCATTTGGAAGACTGGTTCTAGGAAAATATAGTCCAAAGCAACTGCTCACAATAAACAAGTAAATACAATCAAAGTGCAAACTGAGGCAGGCAGAAGCTCTCAACATAAGGTTTTTTTAGGCAACTACTCATGGTGTGCTTTCTATGTGCTTTTCTGGGACACTGTAGGATATAAAAAGGCAAAGACAGGAAGTAGGTAACACACATAACTACAGCAGGAAGTAATAAGTACTATATTTAAAATTTCTTAAGACTACTAGGAACACAGAATATTATTTACTTGGATGGCTCACAGGAATGGTGAGTGATACAGAAAGAAAAGTTACACTTGAGATAGCCATTAAAGGATGAATAGAGCTTTACTCAGCAAGACTGAAGTAGAGTGAACAAACATTTTGAGAAACAGCATCAATAAGAACATTTTCACAAAAATGTTAGAGAATGATCCCTGTTCCATTAAAACCCCAAACGGGGTTGAGTGAAATATAGGCCACAGTATACAAACCTAGCATACAGGAATCAAGGTAAACCAAATCTGTATGTTAATAATTTGGGATGATGTATTTAAGAGCATATGGCACACAGAGGTAATCAGTAAGGGAAACTTCCTTGTCTCTGAGTCTCCTTTATTTTGTTTATTCATTTAAACAAAAAAATTACGTGAATAAAATTCAGAAAATACAAGAAAGTATAATTATAAAAATTAAGTCATCCACAATCATACTACCCAGATAACCAGTGTTGATTATTTTAAATAACTCCTTATTAAAGTTGTCAGTCCAGATACTTTCCCATGTAATACAAAGAAGAATTTTATAGAAACAACAAGCCCCTCAGCCACTGTCCTTCCTGATGTACACTAAAAGAGAATCAGTTAAAGCTGCAGTAGGACCACAGCAACCACTAGAGGGTGGCCAAGTCTGATGTATCCATCAACTTCCATACTTTCTCAAAGGCCCTTAACTGACATTCAATCTAAGATTTCTGGACCTAACAGTTGTTACATACAGATTAAAAACTTGTCTCAAACAGAAAAGAGAGACTCGTTCAGGGCAATTAAGTGTTAACAGGATACCAAATTTGGTTGCTCAGGTATTTTTATCAAATGTCTCTGTCTATACTTCTTGGGAACAAGATGCAAGTTCTCCAACATGGTTGGGGATATTTACATTATACAGCATGCAGCAGAGTTACATTTCCTACCTCCCCAAACCCCCACCATCTGATGTACTGAAGCATATTACACTAAAATTCTCAATTCTGAATACTTCTATAGAATTTGCCTTGACGTACTATATCCATATATAGTGCTTTTATTTATATTATATATATATACACATATATATATATATCCTAACTACCAAATGTCAAGATTTAAGTGTATCTTTTATATTTAAATTTTTCATACTATAGTTTCACACACACACAAAAAAAAAAGATTTCTGAAATACAATTGTATACAGCCTTTCATTAACTGTGGAGAAAAGATTTAGAAGATTTACATTAGGTTTTATTCTGCAGAATCCTAACTGATAAGGTACGATCACAAAGAATTACCCTAATGACAATCATTTACAATATGGAAACACAGAATATATTTACTTGAATGATCACATTTTAAGTATAACTGATTTCTAGACAACGAGAAAGCCAATTAATATAAATTAATTTGCCACTAATTGTAGATAATCAAATTTATGTCCTCAGAATATGAAGTTTACTAAGCAGAATAGTAACAGAATTTGAGGGGGAAAAAAACCACCCCACAAAACAAAGCACACATTCACATCCATTAAAAACAAACCTTAAGGAAATGCAAATTAAAACCATAATGAGGTATCACTACCCACTCACTGAAATGGCTACAATCAGAAAAGATCGACAATATCAAGTGTTGACAAGAACATGGAGCAACTAGAACTCTCACATTACTGGTGGGAATGCAAAACAGTATAGCCAACTTGGAAATCAACTTGGCAGTTCCTTATACAGATACACATACACTTGCTATACTTTATCATACATAAAATCCAGAAATGCCACTTTTTGTAAAATCATGCAAATAAAAGCCTATGTCAATACAAAGACCTATATTCAAATGCTCATAGAAATTTAACTCAGAAGAGTCCAAAACTGGAAGCAACCTAAATGTCCATCAACTCAACAAATCGAAAGCAATGAAAAGGAACAAACTACTAAAATAAGCAACAACATAAATGAGTCCCAAAGGCACTGCACTAAGTGAAAGAAGGCAGACACAAAAGACTAAATACACATCTACTAATACCAATTTTTATGAAAAAACAAAATGATAGTTACAGAAGGCAGACCCGTGATTGTCAGGGATCAGGGGTAAAGGAAGATGACTTTAAAAAGGTATGAGGAAACTCTGGGGTGATGGAAATGCTCCACATATCATGATTGTGGGGTTATAGTTACATATAGTTACATAAATATAAATATAAATGTAAATATAAAATATCAAAACTCAAATCAATGAATTTTACTTAAAAAATGTATCTCAAAAACATGATTTATATCATATATAGTGCTTTTATTTATATATATATATATACACATATATATATCCTAACTACCAAATGTCAAGATTTAAGTGTATCTTTTATATTTAAATTTTTCATACTATAGTTTCACACACACACACACAAAAAAGATTTCTGAAATACAATTGTATACAGCCTTTCATTAACTGTGGAGAAAAGATTTTGAAGATTTACATTAGGTTTTATTCTGCAGAATCCATGCAGAAAACATGATTTAAATTTTCATTTAAAACCCTAGAAAACAGGGGTTTTCTAGGTGACTGGGTGACTTGGTTGAGTGTCTGACTCTGGATTTCAGCTCAGGTCATAATCTCAGGGCGATGAGATCAAGCCCTACAACCAGCTCCATGCTGAGCATGGAGTCTGCTTGAGATTCTCCCTCCCTCCTTCTTTGCCCCTCCCCTGCTCAACAAAATAAACTGATTCTAACACTTAACAGTAGGTCAAGATTTTAAATCAAAAGAAAAGAATCAAAAGAAAAATGAAAGGAGATGGCCAAAATGAAGACATTCATATAGAGAAATAATTCTCCTTTGGATTTTTAAAGAACAGGTTCCTACATGTAGAGATCTATATATGAAAAACATGCATATGTACAGGGGGTGATTATTTTACACACACCACGAACACCAATAACACTGGTTCTGTGGCCTGCCACAGAACTTCAAGAAATAAGCCCAACTTTCTCAAATAATCTGCACCCTAATCCTTAACAAAATATGAGTGACATAATCCATTCATTCCACCTCTAGGTCCTGCCCTAATTACTAGGCAGAGAAGCAAAGCAAGGCAAGCACCAAAACAACCTGTTTCATACATCCTTATCACTGTGTCTAAAACTTCTGCCACTGGAGTCACTCTCTCAGTTATAAAACAGTGTCTAGGAGGTCCACAACCATAGTACAAAATATGTGGTTAAGAAATCCACATTAAGGGGGGGCGCCTGGGTGGTTAAGAAATCCACAGTAAGGGGGGTGCCTGCCTCTCTGCCTAGTTGTGATTTCTCTCTGTCAAATAAATATTTAAAAAAAAAAAAGAAATCCACATTAAGGGGTGCCTGGGTGGCTTAGTGGGTTAAGCCTCTGCCTTCGGCTCAGGTCATGATCTCAGGGTCCTGGGATCGAGCCCACGTTGGGCTCTCTGCTCAGCGGGGAGCTTGCTTCCCCCTCTCTCTGCCTGTCTCTCTGCCTACTTGTGATCTCTCTGTCATATAAATAAATAAAATCTTAAAAAAAAAAAAAAAAGAAATCCACATCCACATTAAGTAGAATCAAATGAATGTAATCTATGGGTACAAAATTTCTTTTCAGGAAGATGAAAATACTCCAAAATCAGATTGTGGTAATGACTACACAACTGTGTGAATATACTAAAAACTACTGAATTGTAAACTTTAAATGGGTAAAGTTTATGGAATGTGAATTACATCTCAATAAAGCTGCTTTTAAAAAAAAAATCAACATAGTTTAATCATGTTAGTTTAGAACTCAACACTGGAATCACAAAATTTTTAATGCAGCATGTAGGCATGAGTTAATGCATGGGAAAAAGACAGGTGTCAGAGTGACTACTGGGAGAGGAACATGGAAGAGCAGAAAGGAGAAAGCAAGCACTGGCTCAGGGTCAGGACACTGAGCCTGGGGAAGGAAACTTCAGGCTCTCCAGGGCTGGTCCCAAACATCTATTGTCCTTAATATAAATCTGTTGCTTTTCTACAAATTATTACTAACATTAGTGTTGTTATTTTTCTTCTCCTCTTTTCAGCCCTCATGATTATCTGCTTTGGTGTTTTGTTTTTTTTAATCACACACTAAATCATCTTAGCCAATTTACTTCATCTATAAAACTTCCCTGAACTATATAAATAGATGAGTAATCACAGAATATTAAGAGACCTTAAGTAACATATTGCTACATGCCTACTTTTACAGAAGAGAAAATTAATGCACAGAAAAAGTGGTTTGCCCAAGGTTATCAGCTAAAAATGGAGTAACGACTAGAAAAGATTTCTAATCCAGTAGTGATTTTACATACTATCATACATTACCTATCTTAGAATTTTACAAAGGGTGTTATTTCTTAAAATCGTGTAATCATGTACATATGTATAAAATCCCTTAAACGTATAGAAAATGTTTTTTAATCCACCCCAAAAGAACCATAAAATAGCCAAATACAATCACAGGCATACCCAATACACTCGGGTTATAACTTACTCTCAATTCAATTGGTAAAAGAAGGCTTCCCCATCAAGTTGCAGATTTTACGAGAATACAGCAATAAATTGTATGTTCATATTCTCTTCAGGGTGCTGAGACAATCACAAACTATTAGATATTGAAGGCATAGCCCTATGGGAACATATCTATCTTCAAATGCGACCTTGCAATTAAGCATTCGCCAACTATCTTTCATATTCTGCATACAAAGTATTTAGAAAAAAGTTCAGCTAAATTAACAACTAAAACAGAAAACTTAGAGCTTTTCACAATCTGTCATTACTCCCTTCCCACTGAAGCTCTAACAAAGGCATGAAAAGACTAACAGCTGCAGATGAAAGTAAAAGGCATACCACTGAACCTGAATTAATCTAATCAAAATGATGCTATTATATATAAACTTTCAAAATCCAGTTAAAGTCCTGTGCCGAAGCTTTGGGCTCCAAAACAGCCTGTATCCTTTCTTCTGGTCAGTTATCTGACAGAAACAGAACAAAGTAAACACTTTTTCTCCACACACACCCCCACCCCAACCAAAATTCTAATTTCATCAGAAGACCAGAAAATTTAAGATTGAAGATACAAAGTTACATTTCCCAGACGGTAATGTAACTGTAACTTATTCTGGTGACTGATTACACACACCCCGTATAACTTAAAAAAGGGATAACTAGGGGTACCTGGGTGGCTCAGTAGGATAAGCCTCTGCCTTCGGCTCAGGTCATGATCTCAGGGTCCTGGGATCTAGCCCCGCATCAGGCTTTCTGCTCAGCAGGGAGCCTGCTTCCCCCTCTCTCTCTCTCTCTGCCTGCCTCTCTGCCTACTTGTGATCTCTCTGTTAAATAGATAAATTAAATCTTTTAAAAAGGGGGGGGTAGCTACATCATAGTATCTGCTCCTTTAAAATGTGTCCAAATAAAGCAAAGAGAGGTGTGTAATACAATTGGAAAGAGGAGACCTAAACTGGCCCAGGAATTTCTTGGAAAAACCCTTCCAAAGGTAACTAAACCAACCCTTTTCCAAAACAAAATCTGGATGGTGGCTATATATTATATAGGTTATGGCAGGGTCCTACAGAGTTCTGAACACAGTTCTGGCAGGCTCTTGCAGACTAACAGATGTTATAAGAGAGATTTGGAAGATGGCCTTGTCTCTCCCAGTATAACCATTCTGGGATATTTACACTGAAGACTGCAGGGTGGGAAAAAAACACTGGCTCTCTGATAACCTGATATCCAGCAGTGTTTTGGAAGTTACTTGCCACTGTGGGAGAAAAAGAAGAAATCCACCACCAGAAGTGTAGGGTGTTAGTGGGAAGGCAGGCAAAAGCATTTATCCATGTCAAGATGCATCCAAACCTTGTATTTTCTCCCCTTCCAGAAAAAAAGTGGCTAGCTTCAGAAATCACACAATCTTAGTGAAGTTTAGAAATTTTTTTTCTTTAAAGACAATTATCGTATGATCTCCCTGATAAGAGGAATGTGAAAGGCAGGGTGGGTGTTTGGCGGGTAGTGAAGGAAAAAATGAAACAAGATGGGATCGGGAGGGAGATAAATCATAAGAGACTCAATCTCACAAAACAAACTGAGGACTGCCAGGGGGAGGAGAGGTATGGAGAGGGTGGCTGAGTTATGGACATTGGGGAGGGTATGTGCTATGGTGAGTACTGTGAAGTGTGTAAGCCTGACGATTCACAGACCTGTACCCCTGGGGCAAATAATACATTATATGTTATTAAAAATAATTTTTTAAAGTACCAAAAAAGAAGAAATTTTTTTCTTTAAAAATTTAAATGTTATTTAACTATTTATTTGATTAATATATTCATAAGGCTTAAAATTCAAAAAGAAAACAAGAAGATACACAATGAAGACTCCCTCTGCTCAGGTTCTTTAATCATTCAGTTCCTCCACAGAAGGCAATTCAGGTACTTAACTGCTTAACCAATTCTAGTGCAGGAGTAAGACAGCCCATCTTTGAATAATATGTTTGCAGGTAAGCATCCTCAAATGAATTCTTAATTACAGGATACTAAAAACTCTGAACCCCACATACAAGCATAAAAGGGATGGTTATATATTTAAATATCTACTACAAAAAATTCCACGGTGTAATTCTTACAGATCACATCACACTCAGCAGATCTAAAATCCTATGCCCTTCAACTAGCCTTCACAAGTGAATAGCAGTCCCTGTGTTAGAAGTAACACTAAACAAAGTCCTCAAGAAGTTCAGTACTGCCCTCAAGAAGCTTAAACTTAAGCTAACTATCTGGGATGGGAGTAGAGTAGAGGGAGAGTGGGGATGGGGGCATGGAATGGAGGGAGGATCTCCCCATTGCTACTCATGTCCAAACAGAGAGGAATCCTCATGTTCACAATGCTCACTGTGAACAGAGTCCTAAACTGGTGGGGCTGGAGGGGTAGTAAGTGGAATAGATAACTTCTACGGCTGTGTCCAACTTTGTTTTCATATTTATTTCAAAATTCCACTGCTTATTATGATATAGTCCAAAAATTGTGACATAAATTTCTTACTGCTTAAAAAATGCTCCCCTGGGGCACCTGGGTGGCTCAGTCAGTTGAATGTCTGCCTTCAGCTCAGGTCATGATCCAGAGTCTTGGGATCAAGCCCCTCATCAGGCTCTCTGCTTAGTAGGGAATTTGTTTCTCCCTCTCCCTCTGTCCCTCCCACCTGGTCACGTTCTCTCTCTAACATAAATAAATAAAATCTTTAAAAAAAAAATCAGTAAAAAAAAATCTCATCTTCTGCTCTGTAGGCTGAGCATATGTCAGTATTATGCAAAAGTTTTGTTTTCTCCTGAAGACAAGTATGTGGATGAGTTCTGTGCTATTCATAAAGCAAAGAAGCTATGTTTTAGCTAGGTGCAAGCAGACTATTTTGCATTAATAACACTGAATGAGAACAAAGCACTCAGAGCAGCATAGTTTATGAAGAAAGCCTAATTTATATTTAATTTAGAAAAGACCGCCTCGTAATTAGGCAAATTTCACATGTTCTGTATAAAAAAGAAACAATTAGAATTATTTAGTGTGAAATAAAATTGGTGTGAAATTTCTCACCATCCCACATTCTTTTACATTAAATGTAGAGACACAAAACAGCTGGTCAACTTAACTTACATTTTCTGTGTATTAAACATTACCTCAAGATCATTAAACTCACTTTCTCTCCCAACTATTTCCCCCACAAAAGACTATACAGATATAAAAACTATATACTGTGTGTCACACTGGGCATCTGATGCATTCTGAAGCTGACACTACAGGAAACTGAGTAACAGTAACCTGTACCAGATATCCTCAATGTGAGCCACAGAGCTACACCAGCAGGGAGAGCTTCTGAAGCTAGCTGGCTCTGCCTTCATCTCAGTTCATTTAGCACACCACTGAGAAGACTTTACTGGTTCAATGATCTGTGATTACCTAATTAATAACTTTTTAAAAAAATATTTATTTATTTGACAGAGAGAGAGATATCACAAGTAGGCAGAGAGGCAGGCAGAGAGAGGGGGGAAGAAGGACCCTACTGAGCAGAGCGCCTGACGCGGGGCTTGATCCCAGGACACTGGCATCATGACCCAAGCCGAAGGCAGAGACTCAGCCCACTGAGCCACCCAGGTGTCCCTAATTAGTAACTTTTTAAAGGGATTTCAAAGGACCAGAATTATGGACTTTAATACATGTGCCAAATGTTCATGTATGAATTCATGTCCCCCGAAATGTATGTTCAGTTTCGTGCAGCTTCATAACACTCAAGGTGTCTACCTCATACATAGCAAAGAACTATAAAACCACAGTAATATTTTGAATCCTATTTTTTTAGTGTTGTAAAGACCTGATTATATTAAGACTTTTTCAGCTGTAATATTCTCTTCTTGGCAAATCACACATTATTAACAATGTAGAATATAATAACTGTGTAATAATTAAAAAGATTTTTAAAAATCCATCATTATAAGCAAAGTGATTATTTGATTTAATGTGTTTAGATTCTTGTATGACATTCTATAAATGGAAAGCTATTTGTCTAACTGGCAAAGGAAACAGAATTACTCTGATTTCAATGGTGTTTTGAGAAAGGTAGATTCTGTCACCAGTGTTTTCTATTTCTTACAATAAATGATTCTACCACATGTACTAAAAAAATACACATGATCATGGCTTACTTAAAACCAAGTAAAAATATCACATAGTTCTTACTAGATTCTATACTGGTCCCTAAAATGATCCTGGCCTTTAAGAAACATACATCATCAGCAAGCAGGGTTCCAAAGGGGATCGGATTTAATCATATTGGTACTTGCCTATTAAAATCTAGAATACACCTTTGACTTCAGCAACTTAGTAACAATTATCCTTCCAGAATCTATCTTAAATCAAATGCTTTTGTTTAAAAAGAATATAAGGATGCAAAATCAGTTTTTAACCCTTCCTTTCCATTTCTCTCTCTCTAAGAGAAATACAGTAAGAAGCACAAGTCTAATTTTGAGTCTAAAGGGAAAGAAAAAGAAAAAGAATATGGTGTATAGAAAAAAACTGAATTGTTTGGCAGACATTAAGTTATAGTCCTGGGAACTGGCAACTTACGAGCTATGTGAGCCAGATCCCAGTTTCCTTAATTCTAAAATAAAAGAGTGCAGAAACTGATTTCATAAATAATTTTAAACTACTGGATTTTCTTCCCCTTCCCAATCATAATATAGGCTTGTTAACAGTGTCATGACCATGAATTCTTTAAATACTTTAAATACTATTTTCAAAGTGTTTTAATATCTATTATATTTTATTCTCACAACAATTCTATGATAAACAGAATAGGTAGTATTATCATACTACCTACATACATACATACATACATACATACATACAAAAAAGTAAACTGTCTCTCAGAGCAGTTAAATGAATTGTCCAAGAGCTTAAAACTGAGAGAAGGATGGAGACCTGTCAATCTTGTTTAAGAACTCCTTCTATTACGCTACAGGATTCTGATCTAGAAAAGTTGGGTGCTTTTTAAGTCTATTTTTGGCAGTCAACTGTTACTCCTTATTGGCAATGTAATAATACATACCTATACTTACTTTATATACTGGCACTATAAAGAAATTAAAGTTTGATTGCAAGGAATTATCCTTAGAAACCATCTGTCAATGTCTGCCATCTTTTGGTAAAGATATTAAACACCATCTTTAAGACTGCAGTACTTTTTCAAAAAAAATGCTTAGACAGATCTATCCAGTGAGAGTAGATACATAGAATACCCATAACAGAACCCCAAATAAAACTATCCTATGTGGAGCTCCTGGGGTTTCAAATGCCACTAAAGAAATCTGCTGAGCAGACTCTCATTTCCAATCTTGCTCATATAAAAACTTGAAAGCCAATGCTCTTCCAAAAGTTGGTTACCTTGGTGAAGATTATCCACTTCTTCTTGTGAAAAGCTGAGCATTTCACTATCCACATATACTGCCACTAATTTGTGACGCCAGGAAAATAGCCAACTTTCAGAGTTAGAAGGGATTACAGTGATTTTCTAGTTTGAGACCTGTACTTTACAGACTTTAGTAGGTAAGCCCTACCTGATTATCGACTGAGCCACCCAAAGAACTGTCACTGTGTATTCCAATCTGGCATACCACATAATGTTAAACCATTTTACAGCTACACGTTTAATGGAAGGGACCAAAGTTTTAACTTTAAATGGTTAAAAGCAAAGACTGGGAATTATCCTTGGATCTTCTTTTTCCATACCATTCCTATACTATAGTAACATCATGTGTTGGGCTAAAAAGCCAACCTTATATGTTATGAATTTGTATGTGCACATTCAAATATTCAAAATTTCAAAATTAAAGGATCAAAATTACAAATGAGAAATTTGTTATATTTAATATTGTTCACTTCCATCTGAATGAGCAGCTCCTATTGTCAAAAACAGATGAAGACTTGGATCTACAATAGTATGTTACCTTGATATTATCAGGATACTGCTGCTATCCTAAAACAACCCAACAAATAATGCCCAAAACAAACAAACAAATAAAAGGAAAGAGAAAGGAAAGGAAAAAGAAATCCCAGAGAAAGAACATAGATCACATCTCTAAAGCTATTACGAGCTGATATGTTGGAAATTAGATTCTTCCTTTGCTAAGATTCTACCAAATATCTGCTATCAGTAATCAACTTCATAATACACAAGCTTTACATAACCACAAGATCCCAAACTGAGTATTATTCAAGTTCTAGGATATTAATTTGAAGCTTCTGCCATAGCTTCCTTCCATATTCTACACCCAACATGTTACCCTCTTTTTAAAAAATATAATACTAAAAAATTCCTCCAAGGGACCACTATAAAACCTGCCCCTGGAAAGCTGAATGATGAGCCTTAGTCATTCTATGGTCTAATATAACAAATTTAAAGGAAAACTCAGAGAAAGAGAAAGTTAGGTGGCACTTAATATTAGAGTCCCAAAGGAAAACTAAATTAAGAGTGTTTTCATTCAGAATACAGAAGATGATGGCTGGGTTACAGAGAACCACAGTAATAAAGAGTGACTGAGGGATGATCCTGAAGGCAGAAGGAAAAGAGATATAAACAGAAATGTCCAGATTCTGCATGACACCCACTGGGTAATACAATAAACTGGCTAAATTTTCGCTCTAAGAGAGCAAAGGTCTTGGTCATAAGAGAGGAAAGGGTACATTTTCCTGAAAAACCACTATATTACTTGTTAAGCATTTGGTCAGATATTACAACCTGTTACCCTCGAGGATATTAAAATCTAGCTAATGTCAAAAATAACCAAACTATCATTGAGCAATTTGATCTGAATTAGTCTTGTCTTGTCTTCCCTTTAGTATGTCAACTATTTATTTATTAAATATTTATATTTATTTATTTATTTTTAAACTTATTTGACAGAGATCACAAGTAGGCAAAGAGGCAGTCATAGAGAGAGAGGAGGAAGCTCCACTGGGAGCCGGATGCCGGGCTTGATCCCAGGACGCTGGGATCATGACCTAAGCCTAAGGCAGAGGCCTTAAACCACTGAGCTACCCAGGCCCAGTAAACAACTATTTCACAAGAGAAACAGAAATATCAAAAGCCCAGTAGAATTTAAGCCACTTTAAATCAAATCGAAAATCTTAAAGCTCTAAAGTTTCAGTGAGTTTGGGAACCATAAACAATACCCAAAGAATCAAGCATGAAAGTAGCACATGATTGTTAAACTCTACATTCATATGCTATACCAATATTCAGACTAAAAGAAAAGGGATGAGAAGAACTCAAGCCAATAGCCACTATTCATTTCTTTTGTGTGCAACTAATTTTTATTCCCAGGGACAAATAAGTTACTTTCACTTTTTTTAAAAAATTGTTTATTTATTTTAAAGAGAGAGAAAGAAAAGGAAAGGGTAAGAGAGTAGCAGAGGGAAAGGGAGAGAAAACCTCAAGAAGACTCCATGCCAAGTGAGGAGCCTGATGCAGGGTTCGCTCTCACAACCATGATCACAACCTGAGCCAAAACCAAGAGTTGGACACTTAACTAATTGTGCCACCCAGGTACCCCATTACCTTCTACTTTTATTCCTCTTCCTCTGCAGAGATTATTGGGAGCTATGGAAATGTACAAATACATGTTTATCCATGCTCAAAAAAAAAGGTTTTCCAGAACCAGACAAATCAGATATCTCACTACACCAACTGTATTACATCATAAAATTTTAGGATATTTACCTATGACCATGGGATGAATTAATGGCTAAAAAAAAAAAAAGTGCCAGTATCAAGCATGTAACTTTATGGCATAGGAAGTAACTTTATATACTCTCTATAATCTTGAGTTCAGCACAAAGGGCCAAAAGCCCACTAAAAGATAAGATTCCAATATAGCTTATGTTGCTCTGCTCTGTGGAAAGCTCTCAGAAACACAAAATAAACTGAGCGAGAAAGAACACCAGGATGGAGATCATTTATAACAACAGACTGTCTCACCAGATGCATTTGCATCAACCTTTTTAGTTCTCAGACCTAGCTACAGTTTCAGGGGGCACGCTACCTTCTACAAGGTCAGAAGTTATAGAAATGGGACTTGTGAAGAGGGAAACAGCTGAACTACTTTCAGAAGTAGCTGAGCTTTGATTCTAGAGGATTAAGGAGAATATTCAAACTGGAAGTTGGCACCATCCTCTCTAAGTCAAGAGAGTATGATATATTTAAGCAGAATGAATAAAGATGCATCAGAATGCTTTCCACACAAAGGCTCAGAGTTTATTTTGGAGATTAAAAATTCTCCCTTGCCAAAAGATATACATGCATTCTTGCATTTCTAAATTACCCTGCGTTCTTCATGTTCTATTTCAAGTGTAATTAGAGCAAACTTTGAGCTTTATTCAGTGTATCAAAGGAAGATTCGGTGTCTACAATTTTTCATTTATGAGCACTCCACTGATATATAAAAATAAAGAATTATTAAGTACAATGTAGCAGAACAAGAACTAGAGTCAGGGTCTATGAAAACCAGTTTCTACTTATCAATTTCAGAATTAGATTAAAGGAATTTATAATTAATTAAAAGAAGCTGCTTGGGTATTATAAGCAATAAATATGAGAATCAAGGCATTTCTCATACTGGAACCTCTAGGATCATCACAGGAACTTTTTGGTTGGTTTGTTATCTGAATTTGCTTTTGTTTTTAATAAAAATTTTAAATTCCATCAGGGGATAAGTCTAAGCAATTCTAGCTGTGTGCCACTCAAGTACTTTTTAATAGGATTTTTAGAACATTTCTGGATTTATAGAAAAGTTAAGACATATAGAGAGTTCCTATACACTTGGAACTGAATTTCACCTATCATTAACATCTTAACGCTAATTTGGTTATCTGTTAAAATTAGTGAACCAGTGTTGATACAGGATTAATTTAAGTCCACACTTCACTCACGTATTTCCTTAACTCTTACTAATTTCTTTTTCTGTTCTAGGATCCCATCCAGGACACCATATTACATTTAATCACATTATATTTAGTTGTCATGTCTCCTTAGGGTCCTCTTAAGAATGAAAGTTGTTTTTTATAACCTTGATAGAAGAGTACTTATCAGGTATTTTGGAGTAAGTCCATCAGTTTGGGTTTGTATGATGTTTTTCTCAGTCAAACTGGGATTATGGGCTTAGGGGCCAAAGACCATAGATGTAAGCCGTCATTGTCATTACATCATATCAAGGGTACATGCGATCAGTATCAATTATCACTGTTAATGTTAATCTTGATCACCTGGCTGAGGGTATATTTATAAAGTTTCTCCATTTTAAAGCTACTCCCCTACCCTCTTTACATATTGTACTGTTTGGAAGTCATTACTCACAGCCTGCACTTACGGGGTGGAGACTTAGGCTCACCTTCCTTGAAGGAGTAAGATCTCCCATAAATAATTTTGAATTCTTATGTACAATGAACTTCTCTTTTGCCACTTTATTTAATCAACTACTAACTGTATCAGTATAGACTAATGGAGTTTTATACTTTGCATTATAATCCATTACTACTTACTAATTCTGTTGCTCAAATAGCTCCAGCTTTAGCTACTGGGAGCTCTTTCAGTCAGCTCCTCCATTCCTTTGATAGGGTCCCATCGCTCTGGGTTTGGGAGGTTATTTTTTAAGTACTTCCTTTACTTTCTGGCATTACAATACACTCCATGCTCATCTTGCATGTTTCCTGCCCTGTTCTGGAACTCCTGTTTCTCCAAAAGCCCTTACTGGGGAATGCTATTAAAAACCAAGATCTGGGAGCTACGTATGCTTGTCACTACTGGCACGTCATTACTTCTAAGGACCTCTCAGCTGACAGAGCAAGAAATGTTAAGTGTGTATGTGAACCTGTGTGTACACATATATATAACATTTCTATATGTAACCGCCTATAATAAGCTATACGAGCTGTCTCCAAATCTAATCCATCAGCACACAGATCATTCTAACCACCACCACCACCACCTCACAGATCTGCAAACTCCAACAGTGAGAAGAAATCTGGCTTCAACCAGTACCCACCCATTTATTTTATTGTTCAATTTCAGTATATGTGTATAGGACAGTTATCAGAATTGTTAACCTGTACCCCATGGGAAAAAAACTTTATCAACTGGAGTGTAGTACTGATGTGAACATCTTCTGCTTTTGGTCTTACAGGCTCCACTTAATTCCAGAATTACTTAAGTCAGCACCTTTCTCTCCTACCCTCTTCAATGAAATTGTTTCTTACATTTATCTTCCACTCTGGGTTCTCCCAACTCCCTAAATGATTTTCTAAATTTGCATATATTAAAGTTTACTCTCTGTGCCATAAAGTTCTGTGTGTTTGGACAAATGCACAGGCCATGCACCCACCATTCTGGTATCATACAGAATAACTTCACTGCCCTGAACTTCCCATATGCTTCACTGAGTCAATCCTCCTCCTCTCTTCCCAAACCCCAGCAACTACCAACCTCTGTACCCCCACTCTCATTTTCCATTTTCCACAACAAAGTGCAGCCTTTTCAGAAACAGTTCTTTGAGCAAGAGGCATTTAAGATTTACCCATGTTTTCTTATGGTTTGAGAGCTAATTTCTTCTTTATCACTGAGTAATATTCCACTGTATAAATGTACCATGGATTATCTTTTCATTCATCTATTGAAAAATATCTTGGCTAATTCCAGTGTTTGAAGATTATGATAAAGCTGCTATTAACATTCATATGCAGGGTTTTGTATGGTTTTAAGTTTTCCAAGGTTTTTTGATGACAGAAATTCTCAACAAAGTGGGCATTGAGGAAACATACCTCAACACGATAAAGGCCATTTATGACAAGCCATAGCTAATACTATACTCAATGGTAAAAAGCCCTTTCTCTAAGATCAGGAATTAGACAAGCAGGCCCATATTCATCACTGTTGTTCAAAACAGTACTGGAATTCCTGCTCAGGGCAATCAGGCAAGAAAAAGAAACAAAATCAGCCTAACTGGGATGGAAGAAATAAAACTGTCACTATCTATAGATGACATGACATTTTATATAGAAAACCCTGAAGAACCAAAAACCATTAAAATAAATAAATTCAGTTAAGTTGCAGGATATAAAATCAATGCACAAAAAATCAACTGCATTTCTATACTCTAATAACAAACCATCACAAGGAGAAATGAAGAAAATACAATTAACAATTTCATCAAAACAAATACAATTTCTATGAATAAATTTAAACAAAGAGCCAAATGACCTCCTTGTAGGTGACAACTACAAGATATTAATGAAAGGAGTTTAAGATGGCACAAATCAATGGAAATATATTCTGTGTTCATGGACTGGAAGCATCATTATTGTTAAAATGTCCTTACTACCCAAAGCAATCTAAACACCAATGGCATTTTTCAAAGTTATAAAAGATATAATTCTAAAATTTGCATAAAACCACAAAAACCCTGAGAAGGAAATTCAGTCTTGAGAAGGAAAAAAGCTGGAGGTATCACACTCACTGATTTCAAACTACATTACAAAGTTGTGGGGCGCCTGGGTGGCTCAGTGGGTTAAAGCCTATGCCTTCGGCTCAGGTCATGATCCCAGGGACCTGGGATCGAGCCCCATATCGGGCTCTCTGCCTACCTGTGATCTCTGTCTGTCAAATAAATAAATGAAAATCTTTAAACTACATTACAAAGTTGTAGTAATCAAAACAGCATATGGTATTGGCATAAAAGGCAGACACATATATCAACAGAATAAAACAGAGCCCAGAAATAAACCCGAACATAAATGCTCAATTAATTATAAAAGAATAAAAAATAAACAAGAGGGACAGGAATGTCTCTTCAACAAACAGTACAGAGAAAACTGGAGAGCCATATGCAAAATGAATCTTGACATCTTACACCATGCTGCAACAACTTAACTCAAAATGGATTAAAGACTTAAAAACCTAAGACCTAAAGACATAAAACTACTAGAACACAGAGGTCTTGGCGATGATTTCTAAGTCTGACACCAAATGTGATAGTCACAACAACAAAAGGGGAAAACAACAGAAGTAAAAATAAACAAGTAAGACTACATCACACTAAAAGGCTTCTGCAAAGGGGTGCCTGGGTGGCTCAGTTGGTTAAGTGTCTGCCTTTGGCTCAATTCGTGATCCAAGGGCCCTGGGATCAAGGCCCACGCTGGGCTTCTTGCTCAAGAGGGAGCCTGCTTCTTCCTCTGCTGCTGTTCCCCCTACTTGTACTTGCTCTCACTCTCTCCCTCTGACAAATAAAAAATATTTTAAAAAATAAAATAAAAATTAAAAGCTTTTGCATAGCAAAGGAAACCATCAACAAAATGAAAAGCAACCTACCTGAATGGAAGAGAATAACTGCAAATGATACATCTATCAGGTAAGGCCTAACATCCAAAATAATGAAGAATTCCTATCACTCAAAGGCAAAAAAAAAAAACCTGATTAAAAAATGGGTAGAAGATCTGAATAGACATTTTTTCAAATAAGACATATAGATGGCCAACGGGAACATGAAAAGATGCTCAGTATCACTAATCACCAGGAAAATGCAAAATCAAAACCACAGTGAGATTATTACCTCATATTTGTTAAAATGACTATCATTAAAAAATCAAGAAAAAGTAAGTGCTGGCAAGTACGTGAAAAAAAGGAAGCCTTTTGTACTGTTAGTGGGAATGTAATAAGCTGCAGCCACTGTGGAAATCAGCATGGAGGCTCCTCAAAATATTAAAAATAAAACTACCATATGAACCAACAATTCCACTTCTGGGTATTTATCTGAAGAAAATGAAAACATTAACTTGAAAAGATTAACTATCCCCCCATGTTCACTGCAGCATTATATATTTGTATATAATAGCCAAGATACGGAAACAACTGTGTCCATCAATAGATGAATGGTTAAAGAAGATATGGGTGGGTGGGGTGTGTGTGTGTACACACACACACGCGATGGAGTATTATTCAGCCATAAAAAAGAAATGAAATCTTGCCATTTGTGACAGCATGGATAGACCCTGAGGGCATTATGCTATGTGAAATAAGTGAGACAGAGGAAGACAACATTGTATATCTCTCTTACATATGCAAACTAAAAACAAACACAAAGCAAGCTCACAGATACAAAGAACAGACTGGATAACTGCCAGAGACAGAGCTGGTAGGGCTTAGGAGAAATAGGTGAAGGGGGTCAAAAGATAAAAAGAAAAAATTAAATTAAAACAACAACAGAAGAAGCTATAGAAGTTAACATCAACTCTTCTTCCTAAGTAATCTTCCAATTCTGTTACCTATCCACCAAAATCTCTTCCTACCAACTTGGTGCACCTGCCCAAACAGTATGAAGTTATCTAGTAAAATTTTCACTTCTTATCTGCTAGCCACTCTTTTCAAAGCTCACCCATGAATTTAATTCAGTTGAGTATACCTTCACTAAGGGCCTACCATGTGCCAGGCACTTCCTAAAATTTGAAGGATGAAACAGTGTTCTTGGCCCTCAATGAGAGAAGTAAAGCATTTCACCTAGAGCATGAAACACCACAAATGCTTCATATGGCACCCAAGCTTGCCCCAGCAGCTACCTCTCCCCACAGTAGCTGTCTCAACCTCAAACAGGAGCTACCTTGGGGCCCTCTAGGTATATGAACTGCCTGCATATTTTAATTTGAGCCTCTTCTCTTCTGCAACTGTGCATCTAAGCTGGCTAAATTCCTAGCTGTCTTGAAGGTATGACATAAACTCAGTGTCACCATAGTCAACAGGCATTCCTAAACCTTCTTCCAACAATGCATTACCATTTTTCTCCCCATCCCTATTTTCCTGACAGAGCTTGGAATTATGTATCAGTTACATTCCTGAAAAGGTAAAAATGAAAAGACCATGCCAGGAATGATAAAACTGAAATGGCTTTAACACTTCTAATTTAATACTGTCTATAGCTCTGCAATTCTTACGTTTCCCAATGGAAAAAAATAATATAAATAACTCAACTTCTTTCTATTACTTATATGCAGTGACTGGATAATGCAAAATGACTTTATAAATAATATAATACATTTGATCTGCAAATCTATCCCTCCCTAATTAACATCATAAAGATATCATTAGGCACACACTAACATAAGAGGTTCAAGAGTGTATCTGACCCACTTCTGAGAATTTATCCTACAAAAATAATTCAATGGAAGAAAAATATTCTATGCAGAAAAGTGTTCATTACTACATCAGGTATGATAATAAAAACCGGAAAACCAGAACAAAATGTGAATAAATTAGGTCAATGGCGTAAGATGTAACAAATTCAAAATAATCTGGAAAAAAACAGACGTATGTGAAATGTCCAAGAGAGTGACAAATAGCAAAATATAACATCATAAATATATTTACACATTGCAAAAAATATGTCTATATGGAGAAACTGACAGAAAATATATAGAAAATGATTTGATGAAATGAGCCACACTTTCCCTTAAAATTTTTTACAATATAAGTTTGAAGAAAAACTTTAGTGCATTTCCCTAGTTTACATTGGGTTTTGCAGGTTCTTCCAAATCAAACTAAAAAGGGGGGAGGGGGGGTGGGAGGTAAGGGGATTAATTAAGCCCAAGAAATAAAAGGAGCTAAAACATCTGACTGCCGGATTTAAATCCAGGCTCTGCCAGCCATTAACTCCGTAACTGTGGGGCAGTTACTAATCTCAAAAAGTCCCCTTATAAAATTGAATCATGACGTTATGTGATGAAAGGACAAGGAAGGGAGGGAGGGAGAGAAAGAGAATAGTAAGTATATAACAAGTATATGATAAATATGTGTTTAATATTCCATTCATATATGTGTTGATCAGATAACAGTGTTGAAGAGAAATACTGTGAAAACTATCAATATTATCTTAAAGAAGTACATATTCTGTGTTGATTATCTGGTGTTGGTGAGACTGCAACTTCTGAAAATCTCTTAAAATTTGGGCACCTGAGTGGCTCAGTGGATTAGGCCGCTGCCTTCGGCTCAGGTCATGATCTCAGGGTCCTGGGATCGAGCCCCGCATCCGGCTCTCTGCTCTACAGGGAGCCTTCTTCCTCCTCTCTCTCTGCCTGCCTCTCTGCCTACTTGTGATCTCTCTGTCAAATAAATAAATAAAATCTTTAAAAAAAAAATTTTTTTTTCTGTAAAAGTCCTACTGCTTAAATTTTTTTTTTACTTAGAATAATTTGATGGTATCTTCTTTTAAAAATTACCTACTGACTTACTGATATTTCAAACACATTTTTACTCATTTTACTTATTTGTTTTACTTTTTGTACTCATTACAAGGTTTTTTTAACAAGTAATTTTTTTTTAGATTTTATTTATTTATTTGAGAGACAGAAAGTACATGCATGAGTGGGGATAGGTGGAGAGGGCGAGAGAGAGAATCCCAAGCCGACTCAGTGCTAAGCACAGAGCCCTGGGGGCGGGGGTTGCCTTGATCCCATGACCCTGAGATGATGACCTAAGCCAAAATCAAAAGGTGGACCCTTAACGTAACTGACTGAGCCACCAGGGTGCCCCTTAACAAATAAATTTTGATTCAAGAAGAAGACTCTGCTTTATTCATCTTTGTATTTCCCCAGCACCAGGTAGAATACACAACATATATAATCAACACTCAGTAACTGAATTCTTTAAAAAATTTTTTTCACCACTGCATAATTAAATTATGCAACAATCTGGCTAAGAAACAGTTATCATTGTGCATTCCTAATGCAATTTTTTAAAGTGGGAATTCCTATTTTATGCTAGAACTTTACCCATTAAAAGAAACCCAGAAATAATGTGAACAGGAAACCAACAGAATGTGGCTATTTAGCATTCACTGCATTAGTACATACCTTGGGTTGCTTAAGGCAATTCAGAATGAGAATTCAATGCTTGGAGATAGTAAGTTCTAAAATGCTTGCCCCTATGATTGCCAAGAGACTGACACCCAAGATGTAAGTTTACCTTGCCTTTAGAAAGCTGAGAGAAATCAATTTTAATAAATCCCTGAAAAAGGAGGAAAAAATATGGTTAATAAGATCTGCCAGGAGTCAACAGCTACCTTTCTGTCCTTGACACAGCACACTACATCACTAGAACTAATATCCATGGGATGTCTCCAGTATTACATTACTGTTCCATTTCTACCCTTGCCTTTTACTCTCTCATTCATTTACTGTCACATTCAAAGGAGTTTTTCAACTGCTATACCACTGCCAGCAGCAAAGACAGAACCTCTGGATCAGCCAGATACAGCAATCTAGAACACTATTCATTAGGATCATCATCCCACTACTTCCTGAGATAGGAAACTTCAGGGCTGGCCACTACTATATACCACTCTACTTGGGGAATCTGCCGAAAGTGTGGCCACTAAAAATGAAAGCTAACAAGGCATGGAAAAGCACCTGCAAAAATTTGGCCCTACACTCTTGGTAAATCTTTGTTTCAAATCACCCTAGTAAACCACAAGGTATAACCAACTGTTTAATCCAGCCTGATTTGTAACTAAGCAGCTATGCCTTACTGATGGAAATTGGAAGGTAAGAGTTACAAATCACATATTTAATATTATAAAGACATCTACATTGTATTTGATAAATATAGACACCAAGAAGAAGTACCTTACACCCTGCCAAGCACACAATGTCAAAACAATGAATGTTAAGACTCCAGCTCATAATTAGTCATTCTACTGCTAGGGAGGTGATGGCAAGCAATTTCTGTGAGAAAAGTAATGTCTGAGCTTGGAATAAGCAGTCTCCCTATCGAAGTAGTGGACACTTAAGAACTGCTTCAGCCTTCTCATAAATATTCCCACTCACTCAGAGACAGACACCAGGTGGTCTACCTAATCTAACTGACTCTAAGTAGAAGGCAATGTAAGAAAAATAAATAAAAGAAAGAATAAGTGTTTTCCCATTTCCCTGGTCCACTACAGGAAATAAGCTGCCTGTCCTCTAAGGATACATTAGGATATTTCCTCCCACTTATGTTAATGACCTCTTTGCTCCACCTTTAGGATCATAACATTATAACTGTTACATAATTTTCATTTTTTTCTAACAGAAGCCAACACACACGCCCAACCCTATATACTTGTTCTTTGAACTACAAACACACACACATTTTTTTTTTAGGGTCTATTTATTTATTTAGAGAGACACGTGAGCAAGGGAAAGCAGAGAGGGAGAGAGAGAATCCCAAACACACTCCCTGCTGAGCCTGATGCCAAGACTCTGGGAGATCAGGACCTGTGTCGAAATCAAGATGCCTGATGCTCAAATGACTAAGCCACCCAGGCACAAAATACACAACTGTAATAAGTATATGTACAAGTGCAAAAAAGTTGCAATCAAATCCTCTCACTGGTTCTGTAGCATACCCTGTTTAAGTGATAGTTCAATAATGGCTTATCTTTACTGGTGACATTAATTCTTTAAAAGAGGATTTCCATACCTTTGTAAAAAATGAAAATATCACAATTGACCCCAAAAGAGTTCAGAATTACACGGTAAATAAAACAGAACACTATTATATTGTGCTCTTTAATATAAACATGGCTAAACTAATCATTACTGCATGACCATTTTAATTTGGTTAGGTTTGAAAGTAAGCTATTGAATATTTCAGAAAACTTTTTTTTTTTTTTTTTTTTTAGATTATATTTATTTATTTGACAGGCAGAGATCACAAGTAGGCAGAGAGACAGGCGGCGGGGGCGGGGAGGGGGGCAGGTTCCCCGCTGAGGAGAGAGCCCAATGTGGGGCTCAATCCCAGGACCCTGAGATCATGACCTGAGCCAAAGGCAGAGGCTTTAACCCACTGAGCCACCCAGGTGTCCCCAGAAAACTTTTAATTTAAAATTCCTGAAATTTTAAAGAAAATGGATAGATCTACATTGACACTTCATTGTAACTAGTAACAATAAACAGGTCATGTTACCAATAATTCAGATAAACAAAGTCT
The DNA here is from genome assembly GCF_922984935.1 of Meles meles. Taxonomy (NCBI): domain Eukaryota; kingdom Metazoa; phylum Chordata; class Mammalia; order Carnivora; family Mustelidae; genus Meles; species Meles meles. The sequence continues at coordinate 86,716,495 of NC_060070.1, read as the reverse complement.
CCTTAAAAATATAATCATTTTTAAAAGACTAACAGAAATTAGCAAAGGCTGTATTTGTATGATTTCAATTATGCTTAGAATTACATAAATGAGACCAAACAAAGTGTGTCTTGGGCTAGTAAGTATTCAGGTTTTGGGGTTGGTTTTTTATTGGTTTTTGTTTGGGGGGGGGGACATTTCTTGCCCATATAGTAATTACTCCAAAAGTGAGTTTGGATTCTACAGATAACTTATTAATTAGGGAGTGAAACACACATATATATAATAAAGCAATCCAGTAGTCACCAAGTGATCAAACTTGGCAGCTACTAGTACCAACAGTACTATTACTAGTACTCCTTGGAACTAATATGTATGTAATAAGTACATCATATCATCTATAAAGCACTCTTGCCCCCTCCCAAATGTGTAAGCTTAATTTAATCATGAGGAGACCAATGAGATAAATTTGGAGTGTTGGACATGGTATAAACTTTAAAACTATGGGACTGCCTAGATGGCTCAGTTGGTTAAGCATCTGCCTCCAGCTTAGGTCACAATCTCAGGGTCCTGGGATCAAGTCCCACATTGGGCTCCTTGCTCAGTGGGGAGTCTATTTCTCCCTCTGCCTGATGCTCCCCCTGCGTGCTCTCTCTCTCTCTCTCTCTGACAAATAAATATAAATAAATCTTAAAACAAACAAACAAAAACTTTGAGCAAGGCTTCAGTTCTTTAAAAAAAAAAAAAGCCAGGAAAGACAAGAAAACAAAAAATGATATAGAAACTACTATATATTAAAATAAAATAGACATAATCAAATGCTTAAATATTGACAGGGTCCTGAATTAAAGACAAAATTTTAGTAACTGCTATAAAAAACCATTTTGGGGACAATTCGGGAAATGTGAACAGGAGCTGTGTATTAAGTGGAATTATTATGGAATTGCTGGATTTTTCTTAGGAATGATAATGATATTGTGGTAATATAGAAGAATATTCTTATTCTTAGGAAATGCATGCTAAAGAATTTAGGGGTGAAATGTCAGGATGTCTGCAGCCTACAGGCAGCAAAGCAGCAAAGAAATAGTGGGAAAGGAGAAAAGGAAAACAAATATTAAAAAATATTAATAACTGCTTAGTCTAAGTGAAGGATACACAGCTACTCATTGTTCTAGTTATTTAACTCTCCTGTAGTTCTGAACATTTTTGAACTATAAAGTTGGCAGTGGGGAAGAATGGGTGTGAAGGCATCAATGTTTTCATAAACCTTCAGTACTATGCTTTTTGTCTTTATCTCCCAACAATGCCCAAATCATCACTACTTTTCTCTCAGCAGCAAAAGATGATAAATTAAATGTTCCTGCATGATGGGCAGCACAGATATAAAATTCTTTCTTTTTCCAAGCACAGTAAAAGCTGCCTAGAAAAACAAATCCAGAAGAGAGCCCTTCAAGGGTCAATGAATTTAAAAAAGTCTCGTCTAGGAAACAACACAGTTCCCAAACCCTATTACATAAGGTAAAAGAAAAGCCCCAATTTAAGGAAAGCTAGTCAGCAGGAGTAGTAAAATATTTTTTAAAAATGCAAATCATATAGCCCATTTATAAATTTAAAGGTTTTATCAAACATGATTTATCATCATGGGCAAGAAAATCTTAACATTTCATCTGTTTATCTTCAAATGGGTTAAGTGTGAAAAGAATGCTGAACAAATATGAAAAGTTTAATAACCAGAAATCTTTTTTCCTAGCAGGATTTCAGTACATTGCTCACTATATGTAAAAGTGAACAGACTGTGAACAAACTCTGAACAGTATGAAACTCCATAAGAGGATCTGTAATGAATAAGAAAACTGCCCCACACACAGTGGGTATGCAAATATTTGCTCAATGAATACTTAGAGAAGACAAAAGATCAAATGCCTTTAAAATATGCTACCATCCAGCAAAACAGGGGCATGTGAAAAAAATTTTCCCTAATTAAGATTGTGGCATTGCAATTATCGGATATATATAGTATACACTTATCCAAAAAAAAAAAAAAATACAGTGGCACTTTTTTCTATGAAAAACTATCACAAGTCCTAAGGGGATCTTCCTTCCTCCACAGACACACAGAACTTAAGTCCCTCTCCCATGAGTCAAGAGGCTAAAGTTCTAGAAACCAAGAATACATGTTTTTAAGAATCAGAGCTATTGTTTAAAACTTCAGGAGGTTTCCAGAGCCACTCTTCCAAGAGAAATACTCAAGCCTGCAGAACTTTAGAGACCTTTCAGATGACATGGGGTTCCAACATGGCACCATATTCTTGGTAGAAACTGACTACTAGGAATACCAACTCCTTGTCCCTGACTGATCTCTTAAGAGACAGAAAAGCTTATTATGCAGCTCAAGGATACCTGCTATGCCCATGGTCATTCTTTCTGCATAAGTAAAAAATTTTCACTTACATTTCCATAACTAACTAGACCACGTTATCAGTACCTGAAGCAAAGCTAGACATAACAGAAGTGACCAAAAAGGTAGGGTGAAGAGCTTAGACTGGTACTGTCTAAAACAGTTGTCACTGGTTGCATGAAGTTATTACTCACTTGAAATCTGATTAGTCTGAATTAAGGTATGTTAAATATAAAATACATGCCAAATTTTAAAAACTTATTATGAAAAAAAGAATGTCAAATACCTTATAATAATTTTATATTGATTATATATTAAAATAGCATTTCATTTATTTGGGTTAAAAATTGGTTGAAGTTAATCACCTTTCTAATTCTGTTTCCTTTATTTTTTTAATGTGGCTAGTAGAAATTTTTAAATTAGATGCTGCTCATTTAGACTTTCAATGTTTTGGTTTTTTTTTTTTAACAGATTTTATTTATTTATTTGACACACAGAGATACAGCAAGAGAGGGAACTCAAGCAGAGGGAGTAGGAGAGGAAGAAACAGGCTTCCTGACAAGCAGGGAACCTGAATGCAGGGCTCGATACCAGGACCCTGGGATCATGACCTGAACCGATGACAGATGCTTAATGACTGAGCCACCTAGGTGCCCCTCATTTAGTCTTTTTAAACAGCACTGACACTATGAATAAAAAGAGCTTGTTAAACGAAGCAGCAACTTATTTATTAAGGGTGTTTCCGGGGCACCTGGGTGGCTCAGTGGGTTAAAGCCTCTGCCTTTGGTGCAGGTCATGATCTCAGTGTCCTGGGATTGAGCCCCGCATCAGGCTCTCTGCTCAGCAGGGAGCCTGCTTTCTCCTCTATCAAATAAATAAATAAAATCTTTAAAAAAAAAATTAAGGGTGTTTTCATGTTTCAAGTATGTGCTATTCTTTTTTTATTTTTTTTTAACATTTATTTATTTATTTGACAGACAGAGATCAAAAGCAGGCAGAGAGGCAGGCAGAGAGAGAGGAGGAAGCAGGCCTCCTGCTGAGCAGAGAGCCCGAGGTGGGGCTCGATCCCAGGACCCTGTGATCATGACCTGAGCTGAAGGCAGATGTTTTAACCCACTGAGCCTATTCTGGTATGTGCTATTCTGAATACAGTATTTCTTTTATTCCTTACAACAGCTTTAAGAAATATAAACCATGGTTCAGGAAAGGGAAAACACAGTTTGAGGGGGTGGGAGGAGAAACAAGAAACAAACCAACAAAGAAAAAGTCTGCACCAAATCACAGAGCTAATAAATACCAGAAAAGGGATATGAACTCAACACCTTCTGATCCAGAGTTTAAGCCCCAGATCCCAGGTAAATAGTTCTCAAAGTGTGGTCCCAAGACTATCATCATTACCTGAGAACTTGCTACAAGTAGATATTCTCAGACTACACGCCATAACCACAGAATCAAACTATGGAGGCAGGGTTTAACACTTTGTATTTTAACAAGTCCTCCAGATGATGCTGAACTGATTCAGCCAAAAATTCAGAGAACCATTTCCCTGAGTTATATAGGTAAGAGCCAATCAAATCCTCTCAGAAGTGTGTAACTTAAGAAGTCTGAGGAAAAGCTAGTTCCTATTATTAGGAACTTTGGTGGAGCCCTTCACCTGCTCTATCTGGTAAGCACTGAGGCTCTGCAACTGCATCCTGACTTTCCAAAGCATCCCTTCAACAAGACCATCCTCTAGGGCAGCATTTCATTTGAGATCTAGATGGATTTAAGATTAAAACACAAATTAAATCACAAAAGTACTTGCAAAAAATACAGTTTTTTTAATAATGTTAGGGTAAAGACTTAAGTATGAATCAAACCCTGACAGTGTTAAAAAAATAAAAATAAAAAACTGATGGATCCAGTAATATTTAAAAGATCCTGAATTGTACAAAAAACACCACCAACAGGTTTAAAAATAAAAAGAACTTAAAAAACAACAACAACTGAGCCAGGGTGATTTTTACAACAAATATCACAAAGAGGGTGCCTGGGTGGCTCAGTGGGTTAAGCCGCTGCCTTTGGCTCAGGTCATGATCTCAGGGTCCTGGGATCGAGTCCCGCATCGGGCTCTCTGCTCGGCAGGGAGACTGCTTCCCTCTCTCTCTGCCTGCCTCTCTGCCTACTTGTGATCTCTCTGTCAAATAAATAAATAAAATCTTTAAAAAAAAAAAAAAATATCACAAAGAGCTAATTATTAATTTATAAAAAGGATCCCTACACATAAAAAGAAAAAGAACCACCCAAGAGGAAAATGCCTCTCCAAATTAACTAATTAAAATAAATGGGTCACAATAAAGGAAATGCAAATGATCCAGTTCACTCAAAATAAGAGAAATACAAATTAAAATGTGACTTTTTTTTTTTTTTTTTTTTCATTTTCCAGACTGGCAAAGATCAAAGGGTCTGAAAACATGTCTGAAGGTAAACTTCTGATAGTCTTGCTTCCCCCTCCCCATACCTTTTGATAATCAGTGTATGGTTCCATTCAGGAATTTCTCAGGTCAAAAATCTTAATATCACACTTGATTTGACTGCTGTCTCTTCTTTCTCCCTCTTTCCTCCTGCCCCCACATCTGACCTGCCAGTAGTTCCGCCAACTCCACCTTCAACAAAGATTACAAATTCAACTATTTTTCATCACCCTTCCTGTCATCACTGATCCAAAATATTGTGAACTCCTCCTGGATTATTATAGTAACCTCTTAACTGCCCTTGCTCTTGTCCCCCGGTCATTTCTTAACACAAAAGAATAGCTCTAGCTACTAAAAGCACATCAGATTATATCATCACTCTGCTCAAAACCCTCCAATGGATTTTCATCTCAATCAGTAGAAGCTAAAGTGTTTACCATGAAACACAAGCCCTTACATGATCTGAGCCCCTGACCTCTTAACTTTATCTCCTACTACTCACCCTTTGTTTTCTCTGCTGCAGTCATACTGGTTCTCCTGCTGTTCTTAAACATTAAGCAAACTTCTGCCTCTGAATCTCTGCACTTGTGTGTTCCTTTGCCTGGGATGCTCATCTTCTGAGTGTCTACATGACTAGCTCCCTCATATCCTTCAGATTTTTTACGGAGACATTCTCTAATCACTGTATCTAAAATTTGACTCTCCAATCCTGATTATCTCACATACTGCTTTGAAGGCAATCCTTCTTTGATTCGTAACATCCAATGGTGCTAATAAAGTCTGGCAATCGGATTCTCCTTAAGTAGGGAATGTGGTATGAAGTTTTTTTTAGAAGCATTATTTTTTAATCTGTTGAGTTATAAAATCTTATCAGGTTGTGATCTTGCTACTATTTGGTGTAGGTCCATTGATCTTGAAGATTTTAGTCTTTAACACTGGAAACTTTCATTACTATTTGGATTCTCCTCCCATTTTTCCTTTTTTTTCTTTCTGGAACTCCTGTTAGACAAAGTTTCTGAGGGAAAAACCACTGAATTTAGGCCTTTCTACCCATGCATACAGTATTCACACCAAAAGAGCAAAACACTAACATTTTCCAACATGGCTCTCAAATTTGTCACATAGATACTTCTGGTAACAATATCACATAGTATCTATGACACTATCACAAATGTGACACATTTGTCACATAGATACTTCTGATACTTCTGAGAACAAAGCATGTTCTCCAGCAAAAAAAGGTGATCATCAACAGTAGGAAGATATGAAATAGAATAAAGAACTGTAAGCACACAACTGAGTTAAGCTCATGGTTACGTCTAAATGTATCTTTATTTTTATTTACCTTATTTACTTGTTTTTTAACCAAGCATGTACCTAGATCCAAAGAACCATGATTATCAATATAATTTAAGTGCCTTTTTCCAGTCTAAAAGCATTTCAAACTTAGTATGCCCAAAACCCAACTCATTTTCCCATTAAAATTGCTTCTCTGCCTACCTCATCTCAGTAAAAAGTAATTCCACTGTTTCAGTTGCTTAGACCAAATATCTTAAGAGTCATCTTTGACTATCAAAAAATCCTGTCAGATCTACCTTCAAAGTATATCCAAAATGCTAACAGTTCCTTCTGACTCACAGTCCTGGTCCACACCCAACAGGAACTCAAACCTGAGCTATGTAAAAATCTCCTAAGAGAACTTTCTGTATTCTCCTCTACCCCCATAAGTTAACCTAAGGAACACTGTCCGATCACATCATTGCTTGGATTTGATCAAACCCTACTCTACCTACACTGCACTGGCTTCCCATCTCATCCAGAGTTAGAGTTAACGTTCTTACTAAAGCCTATGGCGGGGGGGGCGGGGGGGTCCTCAATGTCTCGATGACTCAAGTCTCTTTATTACTTCTGATCCCTCTTTTACCAGTCTCTTAGTCTTTCACTCTGCACCAGCCAACAGTGGCATTGTGCTGCTCCTAGAACACATCTTGAACATTCCAGCCTCAGAGGCTTTGTATCTGCTGGCACCACCACTGCCTGGATAACCCATGCCCAGATAACCACACAATTTTGTCCTTAATTATTTAATTCCCCTACAGAAAATGGAAATATATACATTCTTGTATACCTTGCCCTACTATCCACCCTGTCCTTAATTATTCTTTATTTCCACAGCACTCATCACCATCTGAAATACTACATATGTATTTGTTTCCCTTCCCACAAGAATATAAGGTCCCTGAATGTAGAGACTTTGCCAGTTTCACTTTCTGGTACGTTCCAGGGCTAGGTTAAGTACACATTAAGTGTTCAGTTAAATACTTTGGAACAAATAAAAGCTAGACACTTTAAAAGTTTCTCATTGATCTATTTCTGGAGCCTGAGAAAGTCCTTGACACAGAGCATACTCAGTAAATGCTGAAGCAAGCAAGGGGAGGAAGGAAGAGCTAACTAACAATGTACATTAAGGCCACATCCTTAAATGAGCAAGAAGAACAAGAGAGGTTGTTAGAAGAAATATGAAAACAAATCAATGTCAAAACTTGCTTTACCCAAATAACAGCTGGCTTCAATGGAGACATGAAGCTAAGCATTTTAAGAAATAGTGTATTTTACTTTTATAAAACAAAACAAAACAAAAAAAACCCAGTAAGCTTACAGTGAGACACTGTACTGAGATAGTATCAACATCTTCAATTACACTGGAGCAAATAATACAGAATATCAGGAATAGAGAGACAAGACGACAAAATAAACAAATTTCAGAGCAGTGACATTTCCGGTAGCGGGTGGGAATGGGAAAGAGTTTGCAACAGATGTGGCAAGATACCACTGCAAGGACAAAGTTTGGCAGGAATACAAAGTATAAAGGTCAAACTGGAGATACATATTGAGAACACATATTTACACAGCTTACTGGGAAAGCAGCATTAAAGTTCATACAACACAGTGATACAGCAAGAATCCTACATGCTTCTAGAGTTATCAAGAAAAAGCATTAATCACACAGTCCAATGGGGTAGTAAGACAGCTGTGTGAGGGTAAAGATAACGTTACTATGGGAACTTCACTTCTTTTTCTCCAACTTATTGGCAAAATTAGCATTTTACCTCTAATGCAGCATTAAAAATGCTACCAAAAAAAAAAATTTAACTTATACAGTATTGTCTCCAATAACCCTAACAATTAATAGTTTTCAAAACATGTCCTGTAAGGGCAAGAATATGCAAGTCATCAGAACAGTTCTAAGACCTGCCTGAGAAACTCAGCATTTCTTCGCAGAAAATACTAAATCTATTAAAAGATATTAAAGAGGAAGTTTCATTTTGAAGCATGTCCATCAGTAGTAATACTTCCTTTGAAATAAATAGCAGTTAAGACCAAGGAAATAAATCATAACCAAGGGTCACTAGATCCATACCAGTTTCCAGGGAGAAGAGGTGAAATCAGGTCACCTAACCTATCTGGATCTTGCTTCTCTCTCCTCTGCTAACCCAACCCTGATTTAACAAAGTACAAACAAATGGTTTCAGAAGTTCAGCATTAGGACAGTAGTGTTTATGCAGGGGTTGAGCTGATTCAGTTAGTCTGAGGCAGGCCCAAGGTATTTAGAGTTTACAAAAATCATGCAGGTGACTGAATTACCAGTTGAGAGCAAACAATTACTGCACTGAGAATGCTTAAAATTTTTTTAGGTTTTTATAGGTTTAGCTTTGTAGTCCCAATACCACACACAAATACAAATATCCTCATTTTTCTCAGAATAAGGTATTTCAGAATATTTTAAATCTATATACAAGTGCATTCTGGTTTTCCTCCTAATTTCCTATTTGATTGTAAACTTCTTGGCAATAGTGTTACCAATTAAAAGAATGCTAGAAACAGTTACTGGGAGGACTTCTAGAACAAATTCAAAACTCTAAACCATTTTCTCAAAACCTAGAAACTAATCTCACTGGACCTCATCATCTGTAACCTCTAGCACCTCATATCACAGAAATTAATTCCTCTCACACTTGAAAATATGCTGCCTACCTCATTTCGACTCCCCATCTGTGTTTTGAGTATTTACATTATCTCCCAGAACTGGGGTTAAATTTCAAACATTGTCAGCAGGTACCATAATCTGATTCAAAGTAAATTCCTATGTTTCCGAAGTTTTTCCAAGGTCACTGATCTCCAAGATAAATCACTGGCCTACATTCAGGAGTAAGTTTCAAAACTGGTAAGTCAGAGCCTATCTGAATGAGATTATCTTTATATTCCCCATGCTTGGAACATTTAGTAAACATTCTGAAAACTTTTTTTTACTGACAAAGCTATGACTTAGACTTCTTAATAACATGGTGAGTATGAAATAAAGTTTGTCTTTAACCATATAATAAAGAAATAAATAAGGGGAAAATATCCTCCTTTCTAGGGAAGTATTGATGATTAAATATAACATTTCTGCTTTCTTCAAAAAGACTCATCAGTTGCTATAATGACTAGCCTGTCTTTAAAAATAATAATTTAAAAACATAAAAATAAATGGCTTGCCAAAACACTTTAAAAAAAAAAAAAGTTGGGACAATGTAAAGTTGGACAGAACACTCAGGGGTTTTCACTAACTCAAAACACGCATTTTTATCCACTAAACTAAGGTTAAAATACCTGCAACAGAAGGCTAGCCATTATATGTCATTTAAAGAAATTGGTAGTTATCTCTTCACTTCCTCCCAAAGAAGGCACTTCTTATGCACAGGTGGTACTAGCAGCAACTTACTAAGCATATTTTGGTGTCTATCCTATAATGACATTCAACCAATGCCACCACCCTCAAATGTGTTTACATCCTCATAGTAACAGATGATGAATCCCATCAAAGTTCTGTCATTTAAGGGCACAGGTTACAAACTCAAATGTCTACAGCAACTGGGCAGGTAACATAAATGAGTAAAGTCAGCTAGGTGCAGAACAATAGGAAACTGTAAACTTAGGAATGGCCATCAGTCTAAAGGGGCAACATCTACTCAACTCAAGAAGACTGCAGCCACACAGAAATTAAAGAGAGAAAAGAAAAATACACTTTGTAAAGAGAAGTCAAATATTCAAAATTTATGTAAAAGCTCCTCTAGTTTTGGGGCACCTAGGTGGCTCAGGTCATGATCCCAGGGTCCTAGGATCAAGCCCTAGGTCAGGCTTTCTGCTCAGTGGGGAGCCTGCTTCTCTTTCTCCTTCTGCTTGTGCTATCAAATAAATAAATAAAATCTTTTTAAAAAGGAAAAAAAGCTCCCCTAGTTTTAAAACACTGAAGGCCAAACTGAACATATCCACAGACAATCTCTATATTGAGTTTTCCCTTATAATACAATACTCAGCTCATCAGATCCAATTTAGTTTCCAGTCTCTTTTCAATAGTTCTAACTAATTGTAAGGACTGGTATTTACTGACCTCTATTCTTTAAATCATTTCCTTCCATTTTTACACTGCACTGTACAAGTATTTGCATCCTCTTTCAAGAATAAAAGACTTGAGGGGTGCCTGGCTGGCTCAGTGGGTTAAAGCCTCTGCCTTCGGCTCAGGTCATGGTCCCAGGGTCCTGTGATCGAGCCACGCATCAAGCTAATTAATTAAGCTAATTAATTAATTAATTAATTAGCATTAAGCTAATTAATCCCCGCTAAGCAGAGAGCCTACTTCCTCCTCTCTCTCTCTGCCTGCCTCTCTGCCTACTTGTGATCTCTCTCTGTCAAATAAATAAATAAAATCTTTTAAAAAAAATAAATAAATAAAAGACTTGGAAAAAAATTAAAAATAAAAAAAATAAGACTTGGAGACACCATCATTGTAGCCTGCTTTTACCTTCTAATGAATATAGCTAAGAAATCAGAATTTTTCATTTTTTGTCCACAAGGGCCAAGAAAATTAACAGAGGAAGATGGTTCCAAATTATTAGACAAGTCAGATGAATGCAAACATCTAGACACTCTAGGCTCTAAGAATGTATTTCTAATGCTAAAAAGTAAATATGGTATTCCCATCTAGTTAGTCACTTATTAGGAAAGACTTTGTCACATGGCTATTTTGCAACAAGAATACAGACCACCCCATTCTGCTAAAAGTACATCTGACCGTATTCTTTCATCTTTTAGGATGTTTACCTGGCTAAGTTTACTAGATACAAAGAAGTATGCAACATTTAAATTCTAAATAAAATTCCTAAAAGCTTTTCACTTTTTCTTATATTTTTTCACAAGTCATTTAATATAAAAATATGAATATTCACTATACCCAAATGATAAAGTGATTATTTTTCAAACCTAACAGAGATTCAGTAACAAATTTCCTCTTCGTACTCCCTGTACTCACTCTCTTAAAGGTTGCTATACTGCTTACATCATTTATAAATACAGAAATGTATAACTGGCTAAATCTTTATTATATAACTCATGTAGACTTTCTACAAAGAAAAAAATTATTCATGTTAGTGTGTATTGTATTTAAATATATGCTATATATAACTTATACTGTATATGTTATATATGTCTTATATATAAATATATACTTATTTCACAAAACTAAAATACTGTAACTGTATTTCAGTTTGCTTCTTTCATTCAAAAATATAAATAAGCACCTTAAGGTAAATTAAAGTTTACCCCTTGATTTAAGTGGATTCCTCCTGTAACAATGAGCATTCCAAATCACCTACCTAACCATAACCACAAGTCACCAAAATACCTTGAGGTCTCATTACAGAGATCAGAGACATGAGACTTACATTTGCTCCCCTACGGACAAGAATGATTTAAACACACACACACACACACACACACACTCGCAAGAAAACATCATTTAGTTTTAATTTTTAAGTAATAACAGCTCCCTTCTTATTCCTAACTGCTGATTATAGCACTACCCTTTGTAAGTGTTGATACCATCATATGATTTTTAAGTACCCCTAATTTCTCAGAATAGAAGAAACCTGTTATTCCTATGAACATAATACAAAAGGATTCTAAGTCAGCCCAAATTTTTCTACTTCACATGTAATACCACCAGTGTTTCTACCAGCTTCTAGGATGTAAGCACTCTCTAGATGTGGTTCCCCCAGACTCACCCCTTGTTTCTGTTATTTTTCTTTTTGGAAAACCTCATGTACTTTAAATTTACCCTCTTCCCTTCCTGTGTTCTCCTTCTACCCTTAAAAGTATATTCCAATTGAGTTTTGTGTACAAGAACAAGTAGAAAGCACAGAAATAAATTCATGTTATAATTTTTCCAGAAGGATTCTACTTCACCAAGCAAGATACTGCTTACCCTACAATTAATTTTAATATTGTAGCAGGGAAGATTTTTTTCCTTTATGTTTTAATCTGGGACAAGAACAAATCCAGTAATAGAACGTCAACATTAATTTGAGGGGAGATGAAAAATGACTTAATAACACTGCAGCAGGATTAATATTGTACGATAGATCATGGAGCCATAAAACTCTTGACAAATTCATTTTTGTATCACTGTATATTCTTGCTAATAGGGCAGGGCATATCTGAAAGGTTGTTAATACCTTACTGCACAAATGCCGATCACATTGCACTGCAAGGGGATGAGTTCTGTGGGAGAGGGGAGAAAAGAGAACTATCCTCACCCATTTGCAGCTTGCATTTAAATACAACATAGAAAAAAACTAAGGACAGAGTGATTTCAAGCAGGAAGCTAATATTTGCTTGAAATCAACTGGTACAATTCAGAAAATGATTTGATGGTTACCAGGAAATTTGCTTCCACTTCAAGACCCTCTAGCCAAGGAATTAAAGAGTGGAAAAAAGATCAGCAAATCACACAAGATGGATTTTACCCAAAACAGCTATCTAAACAAGATGCCAAGCCAACAGACCAAATATGGGAAACCTAGTGTAACAAAAAAATAAGCTACCAGGTCCTTAAATGAATTAGCAAACAAACAAAAGTCAGCAATGAGATCTTTACACCAAATATAACTTCCACTTGCAGAGCCAAAATGGACTAACAGGAAATGAACTTATCCTCTTCCCTGAAACAACAACAACAACAACAAAAAACCCCAAAAACAGAAAAACACATGAGACAACAGTTTCCAAAATTAAACATCTAACAAAAAAGGACAACAATGATTCCTGAGGGATAGGAAACAAAGTAGAAAAGCCCTATGACTGCTTCAGCCTGCTGCTTCTGACGAGTTTCCAGGCCACGGACAGGGACAGGAAAGTGAGATGAAACCCCTCAGTAGCACTAGCTTCAAGAGTTTTGCAACCTGTGCACTTGCAGCTCAGAAGGACCTATATGTGGTTTTATGCCCTGCTGCTGCCATTTTGAAATTGAAAAAAATTCCTGAACCAAGAGCCCACATTTTCATTTTACACTGGGCCTGAAAATTGTATAGCTGGTCCTGTCCGGCAGCAATTCTGAACTGAGCAAATTAGCTGAAGAGTCAGCAGAGACCAATGAAGCTAAAGTTCATAGAACAGAATAACGGCATACAGATCAGTACATGTATATTTAAAAACACTAACCAAGACCAGGGAAAGGTTCATCCAAAAGGATTAGGAGGAATAGTATCTGTCACACACACAAGGCCAGTAACAGTGCCCGTTCCGAAAGGTCAGACCAAGAAAACTTGTAATGTAGGGCAATGGGTAAAGTACTCAAGATCTTGCCTTGCAAGTGGAGAACAATTAACCCTAGAGTGAGCACCACCTCAGATCCATACAAAAAAAACAAAAACAAAAACAAAAAGCTCAACTTCAAAAGATCAAATTATTTCCAAGTAAGTTAACTGCATCCCAGAACAAAGCTCAAGAAGATTTATAGGTAGACAAAAATGTACAGCATCCAACACAGTAAAATGCAGAGTATCTGACATCTGAGGATTACCAGGTACACAAAGAAGCAGGAAAACATCACCCATAAAAAAGAAAAGAACAATCATGCACAGGCTGAAATCCGAACCCCAAAAGGTGATGGTATTAGTAGGAAAGGCCTTTGGGAGGCAATGATGTCATGAAGCAGGACTCTAATGAATGAGAATAGTGCTCTTATAAGAGATGACCACAGAGCTAACTAGCCCCTTCCATCACGTGAGGGTACAATGAGATATTTCCGATCCAGAAGAGAGCCCTCATTTGCCCAAACTGGCACCCTGACCTTAGACTTCCAGCCTTCAGAACTGTGAGGAATAAATCTCTCTCATTTATAAATCACCCCAGTCTGTGGTATTTTGTTACAGCAGCCTGAATGGACTCAGCCATCAACCAACCAAAACCAACACAGATGTTTAAAATTAGTAGGTAAGAACATTAAAACAGAGCAGAGTCTGTATTATTGCTGCTGCTGAAGCAATAATTAGGTGAAAATTTATAGCACTGAAAAATCTATTAGAAACGAAGTTCTTAAATCAATAAACTCAGCTTCTATCTTATAACACTAGAAAATGAAGAAGAAAATTAAACTCAGTATGCAGAAAAAAGGAAATAATAAAGATAAAAGTAAAAATAAAATAGAAAACAGAAAACAAGAGAGAACACAAATGAAACCAAAATCTGGTCTTTGGAGACAATCAATAAACTGATAAACCTCTAACCAGAAACTGACTAGGAGAGAGAGAAGACACCAATAAGCAGTATCAAAAATGAGAAGCATCGTCAATCATACAGATACTAAAAATACAACAGAATATGATAAACAACTTTATACCATGAATGTAAGTTGCATACAATGGACAAAAACCACTGAAAGAAAAACCTATGAGTTCACTCAAGTAGAAATAGATAATATGAATAGCCCTGTATCTTTATTAAAAGTAACTGTATTTGTAGTTAAAAACCCTCACACGGAGATCATTCTGGGCATAGGTGGCTCCAATGATGAATACCAAACATTTAAGAAAGAAATAATACCAATTCTAAACAAACTTAGAGACAACAGAAGTGAAAGGGATATTTTCCAACTCAGCCTTTGAGATCAGAATTTGCTCTAATAACAAAACCAAACAAGGGCATTACAAGATAGGAAAACTACAGACGATACCCATAATGAATACAGATGTAAAAATCTGAAGTAAGATTTTATCAAAATGAATCCACATTATACACTAAAAGGATAATACATCATGAAGCAGGACTTATCTCAAAAATGCAGGACTAGATTTCAAAACCAAACTGTGTAATTAATTCACTAGATTAACCCCATATAAAACTAAACTGAAAAACCATATGATCATCTCAAAAGACACAGAAAAGTCATTTCACAAAATTCAACATTCATTCCTTTTTTTTTTTTTTTTTTTCCCCAACATTCATTCTTGACAAAAACTCTCAGCAAACTAAAAACCAAGGGGTTGGGGTGGGACGGGGGAGGTTGCTCAACCTAATCAAGAGCATCTATTAAAAACCTACAGCTGGGGCACCTGGGTGGCTCAGTCAGTTCAGCATCAGCCTTTGGCTCAGGTCAGGGTCCTAGAGTCCCATGTCTGGCCGGTCCTGGCTCAGTGGGGAGTATGCTTCTCCCTGCTCATGCTTGTTCTCGTGCTCTCCCTCCCTCCCTCAAATGAATAAATAAAATTTTAAAAAATACATTTTAGGGGCGCCTGGGTGGCTCAGTGGGTTAAAGCCTCTGCCTTCGGCTCGGGTCATGGTCCCAGGGTCCTGGGATCGAGCCCCGCATGGGGCTCTCTGCTCCGCGGGGAGCCTGCTTTCTCCTCTCTCTCTGCCTGCATCTCTGCCTAGTTGTGATTTCTCTCTGTCAAATAAATAAAATATTTTAAAAAAAAATACATTTAAAAAAACCCTGCAAATAAAAAAAATTGAAAACTTAAAACAAACAAACCCTACAGCTAACCTCATACATAAATGGTAAAAGACTGAGGACTCTTCCTCTTAGCTCAGATCTGCTCCTGCCACTTCAACATTGTACTGGGAAGTCTAGCCAGTGCAATCAGGCATGAAAAAGAAATGAAAGGCATACAGAATGGAGAAAAAGTAAACTCCCCTTATTCACAGAAAACATGATTAAGTTTATGTAGAAAACACAATGCAATCAACAATAAAGCTACTAGAACTAATATGTTAAATAGTTTATGAGGCTGAGAGGATACAAAATCAATGTACAATCAGAAATAGAAAATCTTGGGGCGCCTGGGTGGCTCAGTGGGTTAAAGCCTCTGCCTTCGGCTCAGGTCATGATCCCAGGGTCCTGGGATCAAGCCCCGCATCGGGCTCTCTGCTCCGCGGGGAGCCTGCTTCCTCCTCTCTCTCTGCCTAGTTGTGATTTCTCTCTGTCAAATAAATAAAACATTAAAAAAATTAAAAAAAAAAGAAATAGAAAATCTTCAAATACTATTTGTAGTAATATAAAAAATATGGCACCTGGGTGGCTCAGTTGGTTAAGCGACTGCCTTCGGCTCGGGTCATGATTCTGGAGTCCTGGGATCGAGTCCCGCATCGGGCTCCCAGCTTCATGGGGAGTCTGCTTCTCTCTCTGACCTTCTCCTCGCTCATACTCTCTCTCACTGTCTCTCTCTCAAATAAATATTTTTTTTAAATCTTTAAGAAAAAATAAAAAATAAAAAATATAACTGCTTAAGGATAAAGCTGATAAGAGATGTGGAAGAACTATACAGTAAGAACTGTATTACTAAAAGAAATTAAAGACTTCAATGAATGAGAGGGACAGCTTGATGATAAATAAAAAGACTAAATATGAATAAAAAGACTAAAGATGTTAGTGTCAATTCTTCCCAAGAGTGGTACTGGCATAAAGATAGATCAGTGCAACAGAATACAGAGTTCAAAAACAAACAAAAACATATGCTCCACATATATTAATAAACAACTGATTTTTGACAAAGGCCCAAAGGCAATGCAGTAGAAAAAGGAAAGCTTTCCAAGTATTAGTAAAGGGGGGAGGGGGGGCACACAGAGAAAAATTTGGATCTGTATCTCATACCACATGTTAAGTATTAATACAAAATAAATCATAGATCTAAATATAAAACCTAAAGCTATAGAACTTCCTGAATACAGAAAAAAATCTTTAAAAGCACCATCTATAACAGAACTAAACTGAAATTCCCAACTTTTGCTCTTCAAAAGTCACCTTAAAAGAATGAAAATACAAAAAAAAAAAAAAATGAAAATACAAACCACACAGGAGAAAATCTTTACAAAGCAGACAGAAAAAGGCATTTTATCCAGAATATATAAAGTATTCCCAAAACTAACAATAAAATGAATACAATTTAAACTTTTTAAAAATGTTTTATTAAACTTTTTTTTTAAGATTTATTTGTCAGAGAGAGAGAGCACAAGCAGGCAGAGTGGCAGACAGAGACAAAGGGAGAAGCAGACTCCGTGGGAGCAGGGACCCTGGGATCATACCCTAAGCTGAAGGGGCAGATGCCTAACTAACTGAGCCACCCAGGCATCCCTGAACAATCCAATCATAAAACAGGCAAAAATTTTAGTTCACCAAAGAAGATACATGGGTAGCAAATAAACATATGAAAAGATATGCAATGTCACGAGAGCAATGGAAATTATAACCACAATGAGATACCAAAATACACCTATTAGAATGGTTAATACTAAAGATGGACCATATTAAGTAGTGAGGAGCATATAAAAGAACTAGTACCCCCATGCTGCTGCTGACAGTATTAAATGGTACAATCCCACTTGAAAAGACTGGCAGTTTCTTAGAAAGTTAAACATATACCTATATATGATCGATCCAACCCACTCCTAGGAATTTGCCCAAAAGAAAAGGCATATATGGAATAAATGTCCCTATAAAGACTTGTACTGACTGTTTACAGCAGCTTCATTTGTAATAGTCAAACCTAAAAACCAAAATGCCCATCAACAGATAAATGGATAAGTAACTTATAACATATCCATACAATAAAATACTATTCAGCAATCTGGAAGGAAAGAACCATTGATACAGGCAACACTACAGATAAATCTCAAAATAATTATGCTGAAAGAAGCCAGACTCCCTCCCCAAGAGTATATATCATGTAATTCCATTTATGCAAACTAATCGATTGTGACAGAAAGCAGATCAGTGGTTGCCTGAGATGAGGTAGGGATGAGAGGAAGAGATTCCTAAACGGGCAAGAGAGAACTTACTTGTGGGTGACAAAGTATGTTCACTATCTAAATTGTGGTGATGTTTCACAGGTATATACATATGTCAAACATAGCTCAATCTAGTTTTTTTAAATGCACAATAAACTTGTTTTTAAATGCACAATAAACAAATATAAGCTACATAAGCTAATTCAGACCACTATTCTCTCTCCACTAATCACACTTTCTTTTTTTATTTCAGCATTTATCATACTACTAGCAAAAGCACTTCTCAAACTAGAATAATGTCCCTCAAAATTTCCTTCTACTTTCTGCATTACAAGTAGGAGTGCTTTTAGAGTTAATGAAATGTTTTTAGTGAGTCCTTCCAGCAGTCTCCTCTTCCTACAGCCTATTTATCAGCAGTGGATTCACGTGGGGTATGCTTAGAGTAAGGCTGCTTTTGGTGAAACTCTATTTATGAAAAGGCCAAATTAGCCTTCCCAGTGCTTGTGAAGAACCACTTTTCTGACTGAGAGAGAGAGAACTTCAGAGAAACCTTTTTTTTTTTTTTTTCAAGTTTTTATTTTAAATTCCAGTTAGTTAACATACAGCATAATACTAGTTTCAGGTGTAGAATTTAATGGTTCACCACTTACATACAACACCCAGAGAAGCAGTTACTTCTTCCCATTATTTAATATTCACAAAAATAGATTACATGTTGCTATAGTACAAGCAGGGAAACTGAGGCAGCTTATAACGAAGTAGATGGAAATGTGAGGAGATAAGTCACCAGTTCATGGCTAACTGGCTAGGTTCCTGAGGCAAGTATGCTTTATTTCATCTAACAAATAATCAAAAATTACTAATTTTTTATACACTTAATCTATTTTCCCATTGAGTAACATAGTTTTACTTACAACTGACCTTCAACTGATGACCTGAATAACTTAAGGTCAAATGATAAACTTGAGAGGGGCTACTTAGATGAACCTATAAAGACTACCTTGAAAAGCAAGAATACTTATGTAATGTACTCACCCACTCCCAGGTTTACCTACATATAATCATTTTTAAAGCAAAGAATACTTGCAGGTGGAAAATTTTTCAAAAAAAAAAAAAAGGTAACAAAGGTAAAGGTGAAGATATGAGAAGCAGACAAAAGAAAAATTATTTGTTATGAAAAGGCAAAAGCTGCTAATTCTAAGTCCAGCAGTTTTGCGTAAAACCAAAGTTGATTATTTTCCTACAGATAGTAGGTAATAAACTCTCGGTTTACTAAACTACAACTGTCTCTTGAGATAGAAAACTCATCTAACCTATAACATAATAAACTGACTCCTGGGGGCACCTGGGTGGTTCAGTGGGTTAAGCTTCTGCCTTCAGCTCAGGTCATGATCTCAGGGCCCTGGGATCGGGCCCTGGGATCGAGCCCTGCATCGGGCTCTCTGCTCAGCAGGGAACCTGCTTCCCGCTCACTCTCTATCTGCCTGCCTCTCTGCCCATTTGTGATCTGTCAAATAAGTAAATAAAATCTTTTAAAAAAATAAATAAACTGACTCCAGCACTACTCATTTAAGATTATAGTAAATACTTTATTAAGTGGATGAGAAAGAACATTTCAGAGCGTCCCCAATGTAAAAGTTGGGAATAGTGAAGGCAATTCTTAATTTATGTCATGGAAAAATCAAGAAGAGTGACTTCAGGCAGTATTCAGTTCTTCAGCTTCAAGAAAATCCCCATGGGATCACTTTCTTTCAGAACCTCTGCTTAGGCACCCTATATAATGTTCCAGAACTGTGCTAACACAAGGTATATCAGCAAATAACTGTGCTGTCACATGTGGCTACTTAAATTTAATAAAACGGAAAATGCAGTTTTGGGTCACACTACGTACATTTCAAGTGCTCAATAACCACAAGTGGCTTTCACACTGGGCAACACAGGTAATGAACATTTCGACCATCACAAAAATTTTTATTGAACAGTGTGCTACTCCAGAGTGACCAAATTTAGAATAAGGTGATGGCTCTCTTTCTTAAGTTCTTTAGTCCTTTACTAATAAATGAGGTTCATTTTTACAAAAATGGTATTTTCACTAAAAAAATACAATTTTATGACTCTGCAGTTTTTTAAGTCCAGATATTAAAGCCACCCAAAGAGTGAAATTAGTTTTAGACACCATTCACCTAAAATGGAGCACAGATTTTTTTTTTAATCCTATAGTTTCCTTTACCTTGGGTATATTTAACCATTTGCAAAGTGCCATCAATAATCCATAGCATTCAAGAGTTGTTCTGCCTCCTTTGGAACATTTGAAGGCCAACAGGGAAGAAAATCATGACAGCTTTACCAAATCAGCAACTTAGGAACTGAGAAAAAGTAGTCAAAACAATTAAAAGCCATGTATACAGTGATAGAAGACCTAATGACTTTGACAGATGAACTCAGGGGAGTGAGGTGCCAACAAAACTCAGTAAGTGCAAAGTTTTTTTGCAAAACAGATTAACAGATATTAATACTTGTAAATTTCATGAATAATTCAGGTCCATTTTTATTTAGGTGGAATCATCAGTGAAACCATACATTATTGACTTCACAGCACCTGTCTTCCAGCTGAATGCTACAAAACTACTCTAATCCCAGTCAGTGCAGATGAATATCACCTATCACCCACTTACCTCTTTTACTTAAGTCCCATCCGCCAAAATAAAATCTTGCCCAAAAATCATATATAATTTAACAAAGCCAAAAATCTTACAATGTGAAGGAATGGCATAAAGGACAGCACCAACCACCCATCCACTAATACTGTCATCCCATTCAAATAAAGTAACAGCTACTGTGACACTAACAGTTATTCCCTGATGCTTCAAATCATATTTCCTAAGTCCTGACGCTTTATGGATCTTTGAAATTAACATCCTCATGATTCCATCCATATACCTGCAAGGGTCCAAAAAACTGTAGGCAGCCACATTTGTTATTCCAACAACATACTTAATGTGCATCAAACACCTAGGGATGTAAATTTTCATTAGCAGAAAAATCATCGATTATTTCTGAAGACTTACAGAGGCAAGTATAGACTCTGGCTGACGAAAGATTGGTCTGATGAAGCTCTAAGAGTGGGCTTTATGTGCTTCCTCAGTACTATTAAAAAAAAAAAAAAGGAAGGGAAGGGAAGGGAAGGAAAGAGAAGAGAAGAGAAAAGAAAGCGGTGCTACACTGAGGGAGGTTTAACAGAGCTACTATCAAACCTAGCAAATTGCTAACAGGTTAAGAAACTAAAGAGAAGTTGTTTAACCTAGAGGAAACAAGCATAAGAAAAACTGAACTGACAAAACTTCGGTCTTCATTTTCTCCTTTCCCCACCATGCACCAAAAAATTATTTGGGAAAGCCACTATTTAATAAGGATAAGAAATATCAGCTAGAGGAATCTGATAGAAATGCAATACAAACCCCTCATTTCTGCTATTATGTAAGAAGGAAAAATAATAGAAATATGGAAAGCAAATGTTCGTTAAGGAGGAAACCTTAAGTAAATCTTAGAAATAAGTGTTAGGCTGCTGACTAGATAGAATGAAATCAGAAGATTTAGCCATTTTAGAAGAGCTTGGCAACATGAGGAAGTCTTCCCAAAAACTTTTCACCCAGCCATCAGCAACAAATTTAGAATATGTTTATAATGTTACTCAGAAGGCAGCCAAATATACAAGTATCAAAAGCAAAAATTTAATTTCAATTCAATTAGTGTGACACTTGGCCAACCCAGAACTCATTCCCTCACACAGATACACGGAACAGCACCTCATTCATTTACAAATGTACTTGAGCATATACAACAGGGGGCTGTAGATAAACTACAATGACTACGGGCTAGGCTTAGAAAAAGTCACATAACCTAAGGCCTACATCATGGATTCAACTAACGAAGACCGCCAAAAGTACTGTTTTATGTAAAGTATTTGATAGTGAGAGGAGTAGAGACTAAAAGTTATTATACTCAAACGAAAGCTGAAAGACATTCCTGATGCAGGCTAGGCATTACCACTCAGATCTCTGTTAACAAAACACCTTTATCAAAATCACAAACCACATCACCAATCCAAATTTTCAATGCAGATTATCAGAGAAAGACTGAGGAGGAATGAATAAGAGTCCTAGACCAAAGCATATTTAGTGGTTTGGTTTTGTTTTTTTAACTCTCTGGACATTTCCATTCCAAATATGCTGTTATTTGAATCAAGATCCTGAACCTTCTGGGTCCTATGAGACAAGGGAAACTGAAGGGACCCCATAGAAGAAAAAGCTCCTTTTTCCCTTTGCTTCTTTCCCTGCTTCTATTCTTACTAGGACCTGCACCTCCACTTTACATATGCCTTAATGTATGTCCAACTTGTAAAGGTCAAGGAGCTAATGATTTCTTTGGAGTCTTCCAGCATAACAGATAACATGTAAGGAATGGCCCATGTAAGGTCATCATGAACGTTTTTCAAGACCACTGACTCAAGACACCTTGTGTCAAGACCCCTGGCTCCAGGGCGTAAGTGGCTTCTGGCAGACACCTGAGCACTCACCTTTGTTTTGACCAAATCCTAGATGCATGAGGGAACACATACAGCAAACCACCTGTCCTCAATAAAAACCCCAGACCCCAAGCAAAGAGGAGATTCATCTTCCATTTCCTTTCTGAGTTACCTAAACACTCCGTCTGTATCTGCTCCCTATTTCCTACACTCTGCTCTCACACATTTGATTTCCATCCTGTGCAGAGCCAGGGACCCTCTTGGCTGGCTCTGTGGGACCCCTTCTGTGTCCTCAAACATGGCCTGCCTACATCATTCGTCCTCAGTGCTGGGGTACTAGGTAATACTCGCCACAAAACCAAATTCTTTCAATACTAAACACTGGCATGGGCTCCTCTGGCCTTTCCGTACACCAGAAGAAACTGGCTGGAACCTTGGCAGAAAAAAAAGGTTTTTGTGACTTTTAAATTTAACATAATTTCAAACTTTCAAAAACTGTAAGAATGGCATAAGGAACTGACACATACATTTTACTCAGATCCATAAATGTTCATATTTCCTTAACATGGAAAATTTGACACAGTTTTTAAAAAAAATTCTGACCTATATGTTTTTTCCTTCTGGAAATGGAATTCTCTCACTTTAATCATACTATATCAATTCAATAATCACAAGGGAATTTGCTTCCTAAAGGTAAACACTGAGCAGGAACTTACTAAGCAAGGTTCTCAACAAACAAACAGTTTTCCTCAGATATTCAGGGAGTAACTTCCAAATCACTGAATTCAAGTATGAAAGAGACAAAAAAAAAAATTTACGAATTAGAGCAAATTTCAGTAACTACTAAACTAATTTTCCCCCACATCTTAAGTTATTCTGAGCACATTAGTCATTACTCTGACTACACTATATTTGATTCACTAATATACCTTTCTCTTGCTTTAAAAAACAAAAACAAAAAAACAAAACTCCAAATACCATACAGTTTGTTTAACTGCACTGAAATACATCTTTAAGAATTTTAGGGGCAGGATTTCACAATATCCCCCAAATTACCAGATACTCTCTGGTGTGTTTCAAAAACAGGGCTAGAATAAATTTTCTCATCACTTTAATCTGATAAGAAAATATACGACAATACACAGTACTGGGAATGAGAGTACTCCAGGGTAGTATGCCATGTTGCTCACTCACTGTTAAAAGATTTAAAACCTCCCTCTCAGTAACCGTTAGCTGTCCTTCCTGCTTACTATTCCCATGGAACAGCACAGACCAAATGTAACTGTTACCCCATGCCCACATTAATGCCTAGCTTCGTGCTCCTACTGATCCTCAGCCAGACAGTCTGCCTTCACCCTTCCAAAGGAGGAGTCTCTGCATCTAGCCTGTCCCACCCCATTCTGTCTGGCTTGGTGAATACAGACTATCCTGCCAATGGTTAGGCCTAGTCCAATTAACCCCCTCAAAGAACTTTTTTCTTCCATCCTTTCTAAACCCTCTTGCCCACCCAGAAACCTACCTCATTCTATATCCCTTGCATAATAGTAAAATTTGTTTTTCTTTTTAACCTCTAATGAGAATTCTAGAGACAGCCCCATTAAGCCCCAACTTTTCGTCAAGGGAACAATTCTAGTTCTGTGATAATTTGCAGAATACAAATTACTAACCCAGGCTGACAACAGGAAAAGTTATTTTTCAGCTCTAATGTTCAGTTTCTCCCACTCAGATACTTTAGTTGGTGTTCTCCTGCCGATAGGACAACTGTTTATGAGAATTAATGCTGTAGTTTATATATAGTAGCAAAACCACCAAAATAAGAGGATTGAGAGAGTATAATATGGTCATTAAGAAAATTCACTTGGGGGGCGCCTGGGTGGCTCAGTGGGTTAAAGCCTCTGCCTTCGGCTCAGGTCATGATCTCAGGGTCCTGGGATCGAGCCCCACATCGGGCTCTCTGCACCGCGGGGAGCCTGCTTCCTCCTCTCTCTCTGCCTGCCTCTCTGCCTAGTTGTGATTTCTCTCTGTCAAATAAATAAAATATAAAAAAAAAAAAAAAAAAAAAAAGAAAATTCACTTGGGAGCCCAAATTGAAGAACAGTATCCTACACTGGGAAAGGGAAAATGGGGAACTGTCTGGAACGGGGAGTCAGAGCCCAAGAAGGAAAAGCAGGGCATCCATTCATGTGTCAATGTACTGACAGAGATGGAAGACTGGTAAGATACAGACAGTTGGTCAGTTAATATTTATGTATTATGTATTAAGAACAACGGAAGCCAGGTTTCTCATACTAAGAGAAGGAGATTAGAAAATTAGAATGACTCCTTTCTTTTTTTTTTTTTTAAGATTTTATTTGACACAGCGAGAGAGATCACGAGTAGGCAGAGAGACAGACAGAGAGAGAGGGGAGAGCAGGCTCCCGGCTGCGGGGCTCGATCCCAGGACCCTGAGATCATGACCTGAGCTGAAGGCAGAGGCTTAACCCACTGAGCCACCGAGGCACCCCTAGAATGATCCCTTTTCACATTAGATTGGAACTGAAGTTATATGAATTCATGATTTTCAACGTAAAGATATAAATAAATGTAGAGATAAATGTGTATGTACCCACTAAGACAACCTAGGCAAAAGAACATTCCAACAGAAATATGTACACTAATGACCCAGATCTTGTCTTCTGCATACTATTCATTTCGCCCTAAAAAGAATGAAAATCCCTTGAAGAAATGACTAATTCCAAGACTGGAGCCAGGAAGGTGCAAAATGACTGTGGAAGACCTCATACCAGAAAGCAAGAAAAATCTCAAGGGTATTTTGTCAAGGGATGTGTCATTAAGACACAGAAATCAACTGAAGGGGCTCTCACTGGCCAAATCTGAGACAATCTGGACATCAAAATATGCAAAGGTAATAACAGATTATAACCAAGTGAGTAAAGTAGGAACTATATGCCCATACGAGTACAAATTTAATGAATAAGTAAATAAACAGTGCCACAGAGATGAAATATTTCCATAGTTGTAACACACCTTTCCACAAACCATTTATTAATTACAAAAGTGAGAAGAGTACTTTATAGTAATGAAGCCCAAGAGACAACACCTCAATAAAGCAGTCAAAATGGTCATCATTAATAATGGGTCAAACTGAAACTGTATAACATGTGACAGGGTCCAATGAGAAGAACACACTTCTGTGATATTCCTCCAGAAGAAGTACATAACCTAAATCAAGAGGAAATAATAGATAAAACCAAATCAATAGACATTATACAAAACAATTGCCTTATAATCTCCAAAAAGTACCAAGTTCACAAAAGTCCAAAGAAGACTGAGGAACTGTTCCACAACAAAATAAACAGAATTATAAGGATATATGCTACACAAGCCATCATTGGGATAACTGCCAAACTTAAATGTGGTCTGAGGACTAGATAACAGCAATGTTATGAAAATGTTCTTGTTTTTAGAAAACAAATACTAAAATATTTGGATGTGATGGAGCCTCAAGTTAGCAGTTTAGCCTCAGATGTTTCTAGGGAAAAAAAAAAAAAGTTTTGAAATTTTCTCCTAAGGGGAAAAAAGAAAGACTTACTTAGGAGTCTGCCAAATCCAGTTTCAAAATCAGGTTCAGCCACTTGCAAACTAAATGGCTTTATACAAGTTGCTTGCCCTCTGTAAACCTTGTCTACTCATTTAATAAATGGAGATCAATCTCATAATCTGTGGTAAGAATTAAGTGAGATATGTTTATAAAAAACCTGAGCATAGGGGTGCCTGGGTGGCTCAGTGGGTTAAAGCCTCTGCCTTCAGCTCAGGTCATGATCCCAGGGTCCTGGGATCAAGCCCCGAATCGGGCTCTCTACTCAGTAGGGAGTCTGCTTCCCTTCCTCTCTCTCTGCCTGCCTCTCTGCCTACTTGTGATCTCTGTCAAATAAAAAAATAAAAATCTTAAAAAAAAAAAAAAAAAACCACCTGAGCATAATGCCTGGCACTTAGCATGTGCTCACTGACAATTTATACTTTCTTGGAAGACAAAATCTGATAATGCTTGGTTCCCCCTAAAATACTTGGAAGAGGGGCGCCTGGGTAGCTCAGTGGGCTAAGTCTCTGCCTTCAGCTCAGGTCAAGATCTCAGGGTCCTGGGATCCAGTCCCGCATCGAGCTCTCTCTCTACTCAGCAGGGAGCCCCTCTTTCTCTATGCCTGCCTCTCGCCTACTTGTGATCTCTGTCTGTCAAATAAATGAATAAAATCTTTTTAAAAAATTAAAATACAATACAATACAATACTTGGAAGAGACTCCCAATCCTGGCTGCATCTAACATTTTGCAGAATTTTGGTTATCAACCACAGTTGCTATTTGTTTTTTGTTGTTGTTTTTTAAATATTTTATTTATTTGACAAAGAGAAATTACAACTAGGCAGAGAGGCAGGTAGGGAGAGGGGAGGAAGCAGGCTCCCCGCGGAGCGGAGAGCCTGATGCGGGGCTCGAGCCCAGGACCCTGGGATCACGACCCAAGCCGAAGGCAGAGGCTTTAACCCACTGAGCCACCCAGGCGCCCCCAAGCCGAAGGCAGAGGCTTTAACCCACTGAGCCACCCAGGCACCCCCACAGTTGCTATTTGTAAAACCTACTGTTTGCAATTCTGTATCACAAATACAGGATCTGTCACTGCTTTTTCATAGAAGGGAAACACAAATGACAAGCTCCTCTATGTATGGTTCCCCATTCGTGCACAAGCACACAATCTCGTTTAAGGCTGTACTTTAAGGGATCCTTAGGTCACTGCCAGTGACGGTTCCACCTCAGCCAATAAGGTAGTATTACTCAGCATCGTACTCTTACCCACTTAGCAGCGCTGATTTGTCCAAGACAGTGCATGCTTATCTGGCTTTCTAAGAACAAAGTTCTCTTACTTCTAAGGTTAACAACTAGAAAACTCCATAGCTGAAGGGAAAAGAGCAACAACTCTAACACCTGGGAAAGGGTGGGATAACAATCAGATAAGGAAGGCATTCCAGAGGCTTCAGACATCCCTTATACACTGTCCAGGTCAAGAAATGGGTATGAACTGCTAGCTACTAAATGTTATAAGAATGGTTTTATTTTGTTCCCCACCTATACCTTGTGCACACATATTCTGCTTTCTATGAGACTGTCTATACACACTAAGAGTGCTACGCAAAGTACAGTCCATGGAATAGTGACCCCCTGCAAAGTATTAATGGCCTACAATGAGAGCAACAGGAATATTAAGGGTTAGAATTAAGAACATTTTAGGGACAGCTGGGTGGCTTAGTCGGTTAAGCATCCAACTCCTGATTTCGACTCAGGTCATAATCTCAGGGTTGTGATATGGAAGCTCTGCACTCAGCATGGAGTCTGCTTCAGATTTTCTCTCTCCTTTTCCCTTCGCCCCTCTCCCTCAATAAAAAATAAACCTTTTTTAAAAAATAAGACTTATTTTAAAATAAGTCTTTACGATTACGTAAAAAAATCTTTACGATTTTTCTAATCTAGTAATTCATTTTTATTGTATTTTACAAAAATACTGGATTGTGACAGGTTGAGGAAAATAACGGGTTTCTCACCACAGGCAGTCTGGATTTTTATATCCACTGAGATTTTTTTTTTTTTTTTAAAGATTTTTTTTATTTATTTATTTGACAGAGAGAGAGATCACAAGTAGGCAGAGAGGCAGGCAGAGAGAGAGGAGGAAGCAGGCTCCCCGCGGAGCAGAGAACCCGATGCGGGGCTCGATCCCAGGACCCTGAGATCATGACCTGAGCCGAAGGCAGCGGCTTAATCCACTGAGCCACCCAGGCGCCCCTCCACTGAGATTTTTATATCCTAAGTTTATATACATTTACCTCCTATATAGCAGGTACTATTTCCCTTACACACAAAACTTTACTAAATCCTCACTGGAAGCTAAGTTCTACTGTTACTCTCATTTTCCAGAAGAGAAAATTAAAATGCTGAGTACAACTTGGTACAATTTGCTAAAATACCAGAGTACTTATGTCTACCTTCTGAACTTAAGTTTTTAACTCCTAAGCCATTAAGTACTTTGGCTTGGACTCCATTATGTGTAAGAGAGAAAGTAACGCACTTTACCTGCCCCAAGTAAACACAGTGGGTGGCCGCAAGCACACACACATAAAACAGGGAATCAACAGAAAGATATGAGTCACTGTCAGAAATGAAAGCTGGATACTATCTCTCTCAGGGGCTGTAAAGTCACTGATATTATACATGCTTCCGCTTTCTTCTGTCAGAATCTACTCTGCTTCAACCTGCACACAACCAAAGATGATGATCCAATCCAAATTTACCTGACCATCTCCAGCTTAAAATTTCCCTTTGCAGGGGCACGTGGGTGGCTCAGTCTTTACGCGTCTGCCTTCGGCTCAGGTCATGATCCCAGGGTTCTAGGATTAGGCCCTGCCCACAGGGCTCCATGCTCAGCAGGAGGGCCTACTTCTCCCTCTCCCACTCCTCCTGCTTGTATTCCCTCTCTCTTTGTCTCTCTCCATCAAATAAATAAAATCTTTAAAAAAAATTTCCCAGAAGTTCACCTTTCTCCCGTGAGTCACACAGGTCAGAGGTGGCTAAGGACTGGCTACCTCATGAATCAGGCACCCCTTCCAGTCCAGCAGCTCCACCTGGAGGTCAAAGGGCACAGAACCTGGGCGAATCCATTTAAAATAGCTAAGGGTGAAGATACAACTATGAAGTCCATTATTTCTTCTACTGTATCTATTACCTGATCTTTGAAAAGATGGTAACAGTCTATAAGATCTGAGGAAAGATTTGGACACAGGGATTGCTTCATTTTGCAAGATTAGAGAGAAAAGGATTTTCTAAAAGCTGCTAAAAAAGAAAAAGAAGGGGTGCCTGGGTGGCTCAGTCAGTTGAGCGGCTGCCTTTGGCTCAGGTCATGATCCCATCAAGCCCCGCATCAGGATCAAGCCCCGCATCAGGATCAAGCCCCACATCAGGATCAAGCCCGCCATCCACCGGGCTCCATGCTCAACAGGGAGCCTGCTTCTCCTCCTCCCTCTGCCTGCCTCTCTACCTACTTGTGATCTCTATTTCTCTGTCAAATAAATAAGTAAAAAAAAAAATTTTAAAGGGGAGGGAGAACCAAACAGAAGGAAAAAACAGAATTACAACAGAAAAAAGTAAGATGTAGGGAGACTAGGTGGCTCAGTCGGTTAAGCCATCTGCCTTTGGCTCAGTTTATGATCCCACGGTCCTGGGATGGAGTCCCGCATATCGGGCTCCCCACTTCTCCCCCTTCTCCCTCTGCCTGCTGAACCCCTGCTTGTGCTCTCTTTCACAAATAAATAAAATCTTTAAAAAAAATAGTTAACAGTTCTTCAACAAAAGCAGAATTGGTAAGATAACAGACTTCATAATTGAGATCCTAAAAACAGTACAGGAATAGCTGTACAGCATATGTACAGATACATATGCACATATGTATCCACCTGATGTACCTTACAGTAACTGGGTAATCCTACTGCAGTATGATAAGAGTACTATAACCAACAAAGAAATCCTGGATAGAAAGGTTTGACCTCTAAATTAATAGAACATTAAGTTCTGGGTTCAGAGGGAAATAAACAGAAAGTCAAAAAAAGAACACTCAGTACCAGACTAGAAACCTTCACAGAAGAGGCTTTTGTTATTGCTGGTGAAACAGGTAGGAAACCTAAAAACTAGAAAGCAGCCATGACCTTAATTTTTATAAAGAGAGGGGGAGGGGGCTCTCAGGACAGATAATGGTCATTTAACATAGAAATCAGTATAAATTTCAGTTAAGAGTAGTCTCTGCAGCTAAAATGAATCAACAAGTAAGTGAACATGGCAGCCTTTTTCTAAACTTCTTAATACTGAGAACGTACACATATCAGAAGGTAGCTACAATGTTCTGGGATGGTTGTCTGAGTATCAGCAGTGTGGTACACACAGAGGACATAACTGCGATGCTCAGGCAAATGTCCCGATGGCCCTTCCCATCACTCTACTGAGAGTGGAGAGCATAAATGAATGCATACTGTCAACAGAGACCTGAAATGTTTGTCACACTAAACATCTGGCATGCAAGGATGTAACACTTGGGGTTTCAAGATTCACTACATGTTACCAATTATTTTGCTAAGTATGAATTTGAACTGTGCTGCAGGACAGCTATGCAGGCATGAGCTACTTGGTTAATCAGTAAGCCCAAGCAGATCAGTTCAGTGTGGTTTAACAATATTTAACACAGGGTCTCAAATAATCCTCACAATTTGGGAAGGTAGGGAATTATCACCCACATTCTATAGCTAAGAAAAAGATATGCTACACTGGTATCATGAAAGTTTCAGAACATTATCTCCCACAAGCTTCAAGAGTCTACTATTCTACTATTTCAACATTTATGCCTGATCTCCCCGATAGACTTTTGAGAGTCAGGACTACATATATATTCCTCCCTACAATGCTTAATACAAAGCCATAAACACAGCAGAGACTCAAGAAAATTATCTTGTGAATAAATGTAATTTATTTCCATATAGCACTTCTTTTCAAGTTTCAAGAGGTCCAGGTTTTAAGTGTTCTCAGAAGGACAAAGTTTAACAATTCCTCCTTAGAAGGAGGCAGTTTAAATTAGAAGCCTAAAGAACTTACCTCTATATTTGATCTCAATTTAATTCTGGGTCTGCAAAGTAAAATTTATCCCAATTTAGTAGAAAGATTTTCAAACTACAGATAAAACCAGGAAGCAGTTCCAGAAAATGCTCATTTATATAAAGCAAGAACCACAAGGATATGGTCTTTTTGGTAGGGTCCAAGAGCATTCACATCAAATTCTTACATATTCGGGTGCCTGGGTGGCTCAGTGGGTTAAGCCGCTGCCTTCGGCTCAGGTCATGATCTCAGGGTCCTGGGATCGAGTCCCGCATCAGGCTCTCTGCTCAGCAGCGAGCCTGCTTCCCTCTCTCTCTCTGCCTGCCTCTCTGTCTACTTGTGATCTCTCTCTGTCAAATAAATAAATAAAATCTTTATTAAAAAAAAATTTTTACATATTCAACTATTTACATATTTCACAATTTCTGTGAAATCACTGCCATTTCTATATATAATGTGCATCCATATTACTGAAACAGACATGGTAAAACAACACAGATGAAATACCACCACAACCAACAGGAAATACACGTTCTGTTAACTGCTTAAAACCTATTTAAAAAAAAAAAACCAAAAAACCTGTTTTTAACATTGTGCACATAACCACAGCAGGGCCAAATTCAGATCTGAAGCCATCTGTTGCATTTCGATCTTAACATTTTCATCTTGATGAAGTCAAGCTATATGCATTTGTAGGAAACCATCACTACTGTGGAGAAACTACACTAATAACTTTGAAACATTTTCTGTTGCTGCACATTAATGCCACATAGGTAGACTGAAACCTGATTTATGGATCACTAAACTGTGTTAAGGTTATATGTTGCATTATTTTGGTTAAAACTGCAGCATGAAGCAAAGCCCTGCATCCAGGAGAATTCCAAAAGTGAAATGGGCTGCCAAGAACATCACACCTCAGCACTAACTATCCCATTTCTATCACCATAGACTTAGCTCTTAAGTTCTTCGGCAAGTAATATGTTCAATACTACACATGCATACTGAACCTGAAGACAACCAGTGCTAAAACCTGTAGCAGGTCTGGACTCTTTTAGCCCTTTAACCATTTTTATAAGTTAAGCTAAGACGCAGGCCTCACTTTGCATATAAAATTAATAAAAGCTAATCACCTTAAAGCTTGAAAAAGACATGAAGCAAACAGGAGAGAAATTTTAGCCTAATTCATAACTACCTCTGCTGAAACTTATCTTTGCAAAATATAAGCAATATAAATGTAAGATACATTTGCCTACCGGGGGCCACCTTGAAAAGCAAGGCAAGGCTTTTCAAAAGTCTGTGGAAAAAGAACTGATGTACATTTATCCAAAATTTTATTGTTAGAACCATGTCATATTTTTTCCTAAATAAAAATCTGAAGCACTTGGGTGGCTCAGTTGGTTAAGCATCCAACTCTTGGTTTTGACTCAGGTTGTGATTTCAGGGTCCTTTAGATGAGCCCCAAGTTGGGCTCCATACTCACTGGGGAGTCTGCATATACAGTCTCTCCCTCTGACCCACCCTCCCCTCAACCACTCAAGTGCATTCTCTCTCTCTCTAAAATAATTGTGTTTTTAAATAAATAAACAAATATCAAATCAAGTGTTCAGTATCTTGGATCAAGTACTTAATTAGCTTCCAGGATTAGAGTGAAGACAGTGGTATAGCATTATAAAAATAATCTCATTTACATATAATGACTTAGAGCAGATCTAAAGCTATTTTTTTAATCTTATTTTTATCCCTAAAATGTACAGATCCAAAGAGGTATAAACAAAGAATAAAGACAACAAAATAGTATTTTATGGCTAATTTTCTGTCCACAGGAATATTATAAATTCTTCCCTCCAGGGGGAAAAAAAAATCAAAATTTAATTCTGCTTTCTATCATACTGATCTAGTCCAATCTCCCTAACTTGATTTATGTACAAGATTTCTGGACCAAATAAAGTGAAGTAAACTGTAGACTGTAAACACCTTATACGTCACATATATAGCATGTGTGAGTTTTCTCCAAAGGCATTCAAATAAATTATTCCGCTAGGAATATTTACCAGAACTTGTGCTGCCTTTTCTCATAATTTCAGTGTAGGGCTGCAATACAGCTAACATATAAGAGCAAAAACAAGTTTCCTTCAATAAATCAGATTTCCTTGACAACAACTAAAGGTAGAATTCTACCATATTACTTAAGGCAGAAACAACAACTCTTTTTTCATTATATTTATTTTCTTTTTTCAACTTTATTAAAGTCTAATTGACAAAAAATGTACATAGGATGTTATAATGTGATGGTCTGATATATGCATACACTGTGAAATGATTACCACAATCAAACTAATTAACAACACATCACCTCACATAGTTGCCATTATTGTATGTGCTAAGAGCATTTAAGATCTACTCTCTTGGGGCGCCTGGGTAGCTCAGTGGGTTAAAGCCTCTGTCTTCAGCTCAGGTCATGATCCCAGAGTCCTGGGATCGAGCCCCACATCGGGCTCTCTGCTCCGTGGGGAGCCTGCTTCCCCCCATCTCTCTCGGCCTGCCTCTCTGCCTACTTGTGATCTCTGTCAAATAAATAAATAAAATCTTTTAAAAAAAAAAGATCTCTCTTAACAAATTTCAAGTATACAATACAGTATTTTTTTTAAAGATTTTATTTATTTATTTGACAGAGAGAAAGATCACAAGTAGACAGAGAGGCAGGCAGAGAGAGAGGAGGAAGCAGGCTCCCTGCGGAGCAGAGAGCCCGATGCGGGGCTCGATCCCAGGACCCCGAGATCATGACCTGAGCCAAAGGCAGCGGCTTAATCCACTGAGCCACCCAGGCGCCCCTACAATACAGTATTAACTGTAGACACCACGTTGTACACTAGAACCCCAGAATTTCTTCTTCTTATAACTGAAAGTTTGTACCGTTTGACCTATACCTCCTATCTCCCCCACCTCCCAAAACCCCTTCTGTATGTTTGTCTTTTTATACTCTACAAGTAAGTGAGATCATGCAGTATCTGCATTTCTCTGTCTGGCTTATTTAACTTAGCATAATGTCCTTCAGATTCTCCATGTTGTCACAAATGGCAAGTCTCCTTTTTTATGACTGAGCAATATTCTGTGTGTGTGAGAGAGAGAGAGAGAGACAGAGACAGAGATTTTCCTTGTCTGTTCATCCATTGACAGACCCTTAGGTTGCTTCCATATCTTAGCCACAATGAATAATACTATGATGAACATGGGAATGCAGGCACCTCAGATACTGATTTATGTCCTTTGGATACATGCACAGTAGTGGAACTGCTAGATCATGTGGTAGTTCTACTTCAAATCTTTTAAGGAACTTTTTGAATACTTTCCATCATGACTGTACAAATTTACATTCCCAACAATATGGTACAAGGGTTCCCTTTCCTCCACATCTTCGCCAACACTTGCTATATTTTGTCTTTTTGATAATAGCCAATCTGACAGATACAAAGTGGTATCTCATTGTGATTTTGATTTTGATTAGCACTGACCTGATTATTAGTGATACTGAGTACCTTTTCATATATCTGTTGGTCATTTGTATATTTTCTTTGGAAAAATGTTTGCCCATTTTTAAATCTGGATTTTTTTACTACTGAGTTATAAGAGTTCCTTACATATTTTGGACATTGGCACCTTATAGATAACATGATTTGCAAATATTTTCTTCCATTCTATAGACTGCCATTTTACTGGTTTCTTTCAATATGCAGAGCATTTTAGTTTAACATAGTCCCAACTTGTTTATTTTTGTTTTCTTTGCCTGTGCTTTTGGTGTCATGTCCAAAAATCCACTGCCAAGACCAGCATCAAGAAACTTGCTCCCGGGGCACCTGGGTGGCTCAGTGGGTTAAGCCTCTGCCTTTGGCTCAGGTCATGATCTCAGGGTCCTGGGATCCAGCCCCGTATCGGGCTCTCTGCTCAGCAGGGAGCCTGCTTCCTCCTCTCTCTCTCTGCCTACTTGTGATCTCTGTCTGTCAAATAAATAAATAAAATCTTTTAAAAAAGAAAAGAAACTTGCTCCCTATGTTTTCTTCCAGGAGTTTTAAAGTTTCAGGTCTTACAGTTAAGTCTATGATCTATTTTGAGTTAATTATTGTGAATGGTATAAAATTTTCGTGTAGCTCTCCAATTTTATCTTATTTATTTTATTATTATTATTTATTATTATTATTTATTTGATTTCTTTTACTTTACTTTTTTTTTTTTTTTGACAGAGGGTACAAGCAGGAGAAGTGGCAGGGAAAGGGAGAACAGTCTGACATGGGGCTTGATCCCAGGATCTGGGATGATAACCTTAGCCAAAGGCAGATGCTTAACCAACTAAGTCACCCAGGTGCCCCTCTCCAATTTTCACACCACCATTTACTGAAGAGACCATCCATTCCTCATTGTATATTCTTGGCACGTCTGCAAAGATTAGTTGACTGTACATGCATGAGCTTATTTCTAGGTACACTATTCATTTCCATTAGTCTATGAGGCTATTTTTATGCTAATACAATACTGTTTTGATTATTAGAGCTTTGTAATGCAGTGTGAAATCAGGAAGTATTGTGCCTCCAGCTTTGTTCTTTCTCAAGATTGCTTTGGTTACTTGGGGTCTTTTGAGGTTCCATACATATTTTATATAAGTCCATACAGATTTTTTTTTTTAACATGAAAAATGCCATTCGAATTTTGATAGGGATTGCACTGAGTCTGTAGACTACCTTGGAGAATATGAGCATTTTACAAATTAATTCTTCCAATTAATGAAAGTATTCAGTTACATGTCTTCTACTTCTTTTATCAATGTCTTACAGTTGATTCTTATTTATTTTAAATCTATGCAACAATTCTTCATACCACCTTGTTTCAAGATACTTAAGTCACAAAAAAAAGATACTTAAGTCACATTTTCTGCTTGAATAAAAACAAATCCAAACCACATAGCGTTCCTTATCAATGTTTTATTATTACTGTGTCCAATAACAAAGTTACATGTATAAAGGTTTACAGTTTACTAAGTACCCTGCAAATTTATTTGATCCTTAAAAATCCCTGTAAGGCAGGTTATCACCATCCTCACCAAACAAAGGAGCCAAAGTGAAACTCAAAGAAATTGAAGTCATTTGTTCAAGGTCACACAATGAACAAAACTGTTCATTTTTAAGTTAGGAGTTAGAAATCAATGAAAAAACTTTTTTTTGAGGGAGAATGTGAATGGGTGCATGGCGGGGCGGGGGTTGGTGGCCGCAGTGTGGATAGAAAGGGAGAATCTCAAGGCGCCTGGGTGGCTCAGTGGGTTAAGCCTCTGCCTTCGGCTCAGGTCATGATCTCAGGGTCCTGGGCTCGAAGGAGCCCCGCATCAGGCTCTCTGCTCAGCAGGGAGCCTGCTCCCCACCCCTGCCGCCTGCCTTGCTCCCTACTTGTGACCTCTGTCTGTCAAATAAACAAATAAAATCTTTTAAAAAGAAAGAAAGAAAGAGAGGGAGGGAGGGAAGGAGAATCTCAAACAGGGCCCATGCCCAGCACAGAGCCCATGCAGGGCTTGATCTCACAAATCTCACAATCTGGAGATTATGACCTGAGCCAAATCAAGAGTTAGATGCTTAACCAAATCAGCCAGCCAGGCATTTCTCAATGAAAAAGCATTTGATGCCAAGTCCAGATCTTTTTTTTTTTTTTTTTTTAAGGATTTTAGTCACTTGACAGAGAGAGCGCGAGCGCACAAGCACAAGCGTGCATACTCGAGTGCACAGGAAAACACAAGCACAGGCAGGAAGAGCAGCAGGCAGAGGGAGGGGGAGCAATAGGCAAAGGGAGAGGGAGAAGCAAACTCCCTGCCAAGGACTCTGGGACCTTGACCCAAGCCAAAGGCAGATTCTTAATCAACTGAGACACCCAGGAGCCCCAAGTTCAGAGCATCTGATCAAGGATATAAGAACAATGAACTGTTTCTACTAGAACTGTTAATTGATAGGAAAATTCATATTCTTTCAGGGGAAAAAACGTAATTTGCATTTTCCCTAAAAGAGGGGAAACTTGCTTAATATGTGACAGAAAGACTGTTACAACTGAATCATCCCAAACACAGTCAATTGTTCCAACCCCTCCAAAGTAGAAAAGCAGCAAAGGAACAAGTGGCCAGGAAAGGAAGTCATGAAAACCACGGGCCATTTCATCTTCTTGAAATTATTACATTTTCTTTCATAGTATCCCTAAAACTCAGAAAGTTGTGCAAACTGCCACAGGTTTATTTTAAGGACTTCTATGAAGGGAAGTTCCACAATCATCAGTCCACTCCCAACAATGTTCACAATCATAAAGGACTGCCTGTATCCACAATAACTACCTCCTACCTCCCTACTCTTCCAGTCTTAAAATCTGGCTTCCACACTTATCACTCTTAATGAGACTACTCTAAATATGAATTCTTCACTTCGATGTTGGTTGTCTCAATTAAAATTTATGAACCTGCTAAAAAATGTTGCAAACATACATGCAGACATACCTTTGTCTGAGAGAAGAATCCACAGTTTCCATCACATTTTCTAAATGTTTGTGATTCCAAAAGAATAAACATAGGCTCTCTGAGGTCACAAATAGCAACACTATTCATTCCATTTGATAGTTATTACTCAGTTATTCATTTTTCTCTCTCTACCTCAATAATGCCACTTATCATCCAAATCTAACATCCTAAAATACATCTTTCCTTTCTATAATCTATATCACTAGTGTCATCTAGCGACTGCCTGGTGGTCACTACTGCTGTGACCTCTGTGATTCATCTCCTTTTCATCTTCCTCCCCTAAGAATGAAAGCTCTCCTTTGTGCTTTCTATATTCACTCCCCTAAATTACTGGTTGTCAAAGTGTTACCTCCACACCAATAGGAACAATGACAAAACCTGGTAATTTGTCAGATATGCAAATGACTCCCTCCAAGTCAATGAAGTCCCCTCCAAGTGCATGCTCAAAACACATTAACCTTCCAATTCTATTATTTTGTCTTTCAAATATTTAGTGAGCATTAACTATATACAAGAACTTCATCTTAAGGGCGCCTGGGTGGCTCAGATGGTTAAGTATCTGCCTTCGGCTCAGGCCATGATCTCCAGGTCCTGAGATCCAGCCCCATGTTGGGCTCCCAGCTTAGCCAGGAGTCTGCCTCTCCCTCTCCCTCTCCCTCTGCCTGTCTCGTGTTTGTGCTCTCTCTGTTGCTCTCTCTCAACTGAATAAATAAAATCTAAAACAAAACAAAACAAAACTTCATCTTAATATGACAGCTTCTCAGAACTGATTTTAAATCTTTCACACGTTCCCAATTTCTGAGTTGCTCACAGAACATATGCAGTCTCCATGCATTACCTCAATTTAGTCCAAAACCAAATTCATCAACACTCCTCCCTCCATATACACTTACAAAACACAAAATTTTCCTATTCTGTTCAGTGCATTTATATATTCACATTTATTTCATCCTTTTTTTCTACATATGTATCTCAATAAGAACTCATACATTCTTTTATCACAACATAATTCAGAATTTATCCCTTGCTCTCTATTCCCATGGTACCACTGAGATCTGGGATTTTACCATACTCGCTGCACATGTCTAACTGGTAACTTCCCCCTAGAATTTAAATTCTCACTTATAAGCTATACAGTTGACCCTTAACAACATGGGTGTTAGGAACACTGACCCCACACACAGTCAAAAATCCATGCCTAATTCTTTACTCAAAAACCTTACTAATAGCTTACTGTTAACCAGAAAACTTAACACAGCATAAAGTATACTAACACATTTTGTCCATTATTTGTACTATATACTATATTCTTACAATGAGGTAAGCTAGAGAAAAGAAAATGTTAAAAAATATCATAAGGAAGAGAAAATACATTTACCACACTACACTGTAAAAAGTCGACATGCGGTTCAAATATGTTCAAGGGTCAACACAGGTTTTTTATCATAAACAATTCAAGTAACAAAATAGTAGAATAAAAACTTTAAAAAAAACCAACTTAGAATTATATACTCAGTAAAAATATTTTTAGAGCAAAGACTAAATAAAGACCTTTTCAATGTTCCAAAAACTGAAAAAAAAAAAAAAATTCATCACAGTAAGAAATGTTAAAGTACCTCCTTTGGACAGAACGAAAATGATACCATACAGAAATATGGACCAGGGCGCCTGGGTGGCTCAGTGGGTTAAGCCTCTGCCTTTGGTTCAGTTCATGATCTCAGGGTCCCAGGATCGAACCCCATGTCTGCTCTCTGCTCAGCAGGGAGCCAGCTTCCCCATACCCCTCTGCCTGCTTCTCTACCTACTTGTGATCTCCCTCCCTCTCTGTCAAATATTTAAATAAAACCTTAAAAAAAAAAAAAAGATTTAGAAACATGGACCCATATAAAACAATGTCAAAGGTAACAAGTGGTTAAGTTATCACACTGGTAAACATGTAAGACTTTTCTTAATTAAATGTTTAAAAAACAACTGACTACTGAAGTAAAAACAGTAATAATGCAGTGAAAATACTATAAAAACATGCAAAAGTAAAGCGTATGACAATAGCACAAAGATAGGGAAGTACAAAATGAAAGCCCACTCTGACAAGGTTTTTATAATACACACTAAGCAATGTACTCTACCACATGAACAGAAACTGTGAGAAGTTAAAATGTGTATGATAGGGCTGCCAGGGTGACTTCGTCAGTTACGTGTCTGCCTTTGGCTCTGGTCATGACCTCAGGGTCCTGGGATGGAGTCCCATATGGGGCTCTCTGCTCAGTGGGGAAACTGCCTTTCTGTTTCTCTCTCTCAAATAACTAAAATCTTTTTTTAAAAAAAAAAGTGTATGACACACACTAAGATATGCACTAAAATAACAAAAAATAAGTCAACAAAAAAGATATAATGGTATCATAAAAATGTTCAATTAATCCAAAAGAATGCAGGAAAAGAAGAACAGATGGGATAAATAGGAAACATTTATCAAAATATTTAATTCTTAGATTAAATATGATAGATTTAAACCTTAACATACAAATAATCACATTAAATATAAATGGTCTAAACACTCCAAATTAAAAGGTAGAGACTGTGTGAATTGATTTTTTTTTTAAAAAGACAAACCCAACTATATATTTCCTACAAAGAAAGTGTTTAAAATATAAAAAGACAAATAGGTTAAAAGTAACAAATGGAAAAAGATATACCATGTTAACACTAACCTAAAGAAAGTGGTTAAATTAGTATCATAGATTTCAGAACAAATACTATACCTAGAATACAAATAGTCATTTCATAATAATAAAGGATCAATTCATAAATATGAAAAATCCTAAACATTTATAAATGTTACATTTAAGTAACAGAGCTTCAAAATCCATAAAGCAAAACATGACAAAACTGTAAGAAAAACAACAGAAAAATCTGCATTTATAGTGAGATATTTCAATA
Source organism: Meles meles (assembly GCF_922984935.1). NCBI lineage: Eukaryota > Metazoa > Chordata > Mammalia > Carnivora > Mustelidae > Meles > Meles meles. The sequence goes on along the minus strand of NC_060070.1, from coordinate 86,675,885 downwards.
ACCTTCTCTCAGTAACCAATAGAACAAATAGACCCAAAATGAGCAAAGACATAAACTTGAACAACACTATCAACCAACTTGACCTAATTGACATTTACAGAACACACCAGGCATCAGCAGTCAATGCACATTCTTTTCAGGTGCAAACAAAACATTTACAAAGACAGATAATATTTTGGGCCACAAAACAAGTCTCATTAAGTAAAAAGGACTGAAATCATACAAAATATTATGTCTCGATACAATAAAATTAAAGTAGAAATAACAGAAATATCTCTGGAAAATACCCAAAGGGAAAAAGAAAAGGAAATATGAAATACATTTGTATACTAAGATGCCTCACGGGTCATAATATTTATATACTCATAATAATGTAAATGTTCAAGAATTATTTAACTGAAAATTACACTATAAATATATTTGGGGAGGAGGACAGTAAGGATAGTATAAGAAAGCAAACATTTTATATGTCATAAGAAAAAGTTTAAAAATGCATAAAAATGACAAATCAAAAAGGAGTATAAATATGGAGAGTATAAATTTAGAAGAAACCACAGAAAGAATTCAAAGTAGCTACTTCTGGGGAAAATTGGAGGGAGTAAGGAGAAGTGGACCATTTTGGTAATATATTGTCTAAACTATATATACATAGCACACTTGGATAAAGAAAAACTTTTAAAAATCATTTCTTCTGTATCATCTCATTTGACTCTAGTGAGGGAGGTATAATGACTCCCATTAGACAGATGAGTTAGTTAACTGATATTCCAGGTTACACAGCTTGCTCAAAGTCAAAACCACTACAACCTTCTTTGATAATTATATATACAATACTTGTCATGCCACCATTTAAACAAAGAATAAACAAAAGGAAAAAGAACAAATTATTTTCAGTTCTCATTTTTATTTATTTCTATACATATTTTTTAGTTTTTATTCTCCTCTACTGAAAATGAGTAGGCTGCACAGAACAAGAAGAAATATTCACACTTAGCCTTCTGTTAGTAACAGATTTTTTAAAGAAATCTGAACAGAGGCTGATTCTTGGCAAATGTGGAAGACAAAACTGTTCAAAATCCAAGATTAAACACTTCTTTAAGACCTGTACTCTTGAGGCATGCTGGGTGGCTCAGTCATTAAGTGTCTGCCTTTGGCTTGGGTCATGATCCCAGGGTCCAGGGATCAAGCTCCGCATCAGGGTCCCTGCTCTGTGGGAAGCCTGCTTCTTCTTCTCTCACTTCTCTTGCTTGTGTTCCCTCTATCACTGTGTCTATCTTGGTCAATAAATAAATAAAATCTTAAAAAAAAAAAAAAAAACCTGTACTCTTAATCATTACTTTTCATTGTGGTAAAATACACATTTACCATCTCAACCATTTTAAAGTAACAGTTCAGTGGCATTATATATATTCACACCTTCGTGCAAATATTACCACCATCCATTTCTAGAACTTCCCACTCTCGTTTCCCACCAGCACCAGGTAACCACCATTCTACTTTTGGTCTTTATGAATCTGACCATCCTAGGGCCTCCAAATAGGTGGTACAATAGTTAATTCCCCTTTTGTTACTGGCTTATTTCATTTCGCAATTATGCTACAGTCCTCAAAGTGCATCCATGTTGTAGCAAAACTTTTTAAAACTCATTTCCAAAAGCAGTGAAAACTAATTCCATTATAATGTTGTGAGAAATTAAAGCACTAGTGAACTTAAGAGATACTATTTAAGAAAAATTGTCTCACTCTCCCTTAACCATGTTCAGGGCACAAAAAATAATTAAGTCACATTTTAAACTATTTGAAAAAGGATATCTTAGTACTTTATAATGCACACCATGGAATGTGTAAATGTACACAAAGGAAGGGGAAAAGGAGGAAAAAAACCCTAGTTTTGGTTTTGAAAAATCCAATTACTTTTCCTCTAAGGTTGGTGATCTTTTGTGTTGTACAGCACAGGTCTACAAGAAAAGGCTTCTGTAAACACAGACTGGGTCTTTGTTTTCTTTGTCTTAAGGGCAGGGTCATACAAAGACAAAAGCACTAACAATGTTAGGTATTCACAAAATACTGAGTCATGGTAAATATCTTATAAATCAGAAGCAAAATAGCCTCCATTCAGTCACACGGAGCTCCAATAGGAAATACATGAAACTTGACCTTTACAATATACTTTGAAAAGGTTCTCTTGGTTGCAGTTTTTAAAAACAAGCTTGTTGTGTACCTTTATACTCCCCTCCATTCTCTCACCCTGAATTTCTGCCCTGAGCACCTGCATTTATTTCCATCTAAAACTTATACAAAGGCCCCCGTCTTTCAATGGAGTCACTAAACGGACAGAGCAAACCAGACCTTTGAGATACCAAAATATCATTCTGATAGGGTAAAGCTGGTCATCTGAATTCTGATTTATGATCCAACTACAGTCACCCACAACATTTTAATAAGGGCTGATAACCAGTAGTGCCTCAAGTGTCCAGGTGCCAGAAAGTACTTAACCAAGAGCTGTGCTTTTCATAGGCTCAGAATATTAACACTGAAAAAGGAAAAAAGGCTGCTTAAAACAAAGTTAGGTATTTCATGTGAAAACTGTATTAGAAAAAAAGAAGTGTTTTAGGGGCGCCTGGGTGGCTCAGTCGGTTAAGCGGCTGCCTTCGGCTTAGGTCATGATCGCACGGTTCTGGGATCGAGCCCCGCATTGGGCTCCCAGCTCAGTGGGGAACCTGCTTCTCTCTCTCTCACTACTCTGCTTGTGTTCCCTCTCTCACTGTCTCTCTCTGTCACATAAAATATTTTTAAAAATAAATAAATAAATAAATAAATAAAATTTTAAAAGAAGTATTTTAGGCAAGACATTTTTGTTTTATAAAGATTATACCGTTTGCAATGTCCAAGAGTAAGTGATTACCACTGCTAATAAGAGTATGTCAATATTTCAACGCAAAATTTCCCACTGTCCAAAATTATGTTTCACTATTTTTCTAGATGCTATGTGGTTTCATGAAGCCTCTCAATAGACAAAAATATTAAGTATCTAGTACTACCATTACCTAAGTTTTTAAAATGCTACATAAGCTATAAGTGGCATCATCTAGGTCAAAATGTAAGACCTCAGTCATCCCCCCAAAGAAAACTGAATTTAGGGACACCTGGGTGGCTCAGTTGGTTAAGCATCTGCCTTTGGCTCAGGTCGTGATCCCAGAGTCCTGGGATCAACTCCCGCATCTGGCTCCCTGCTCAACAAGGAGCCTGCTTCTCCCTCTGCCTGCCACTCTGCCTGCTTGTGCTCTCATTCTCTCTGACATATAAATAAATAAAATCTTTTTTAAAAAATGAATTTATCGCTTTTGACTTTCCCCTCAGTAAAGACAAATTCTGACCTGAGGGAAGCATACAAAGTTTCTTCTCTCCTCTTTTTTAGGTCCCTCCTCCCTCAAGGCCTTTCAAGGATTTTGAGAGAATTTTGTCTGGGTTGTGGTATCTTATACAACCAGACTACTCGTTAGAAGGACACCATAAAAAAGGTCCATTTCCAAATAGAATTTATCTTGGTAAATGAAACACTTTATCTTGGGTTTACCAAAAAAAGGCTACAATAGACTTTTTGTCACATTAAGGGGATTTCGGTAAGACACCAATGATGTAAAAAACATTTTAAGGGCACCTGGGTGGCTCAATGGGTTAAGCCGCTGCCTTCGGCTCAGGTCATGACCTCAGGGTCCTGCAATGGAGTCCCCCATAGGGCTCTCTGCTCAGCAGGGAGCCTGCTTCCCTTCCTCTCTCTGCCTGCCTCTCTGCCTCCTTGTGATCTCTCTCTCTGTCAAATAAATAAATAAAATCTTTTAAAAAAACAAAAACAAAAACATTTTAAGACATTTAGGGGTGCCTGGGTAGCCCAGTCATTAAGCATCTGCCTTTGGTTCAGGTCATGATCCCAGCATCCTGGGATCAAGCCAGGCATCCGGCTCCATCCCAGCATCCTGGGATCAAGCCAGGCATCCGGCTCCCTGCTTGGGGGGGGGGGAGGCTGCTTTCCCTCTCCTACTACCCCTAATGGTGTTCCTGCTCTCGCTGTCTCTCTGTCAAATAAATTAATAAAATCTTAAGGGGAAAAAAAGACATTTAGTGTTCCTTTAATTGCTATATAGGAATAAAATCTCATTATTATCCAAGCCTCTTATTTGAGAAAATTTTTAGAATAAAAGTTTATAATCAATACATCTAAAAAGAAATGTGTGCACAAGGTTGTCAACTCTACTGAACAATGAATAAACTTAACTTTGCAAAATTTAATCAGCAAATGAATTAACAGATAGTAACATAAAAACATATATAATGTCTTAGAAGTACCCACAAATAAAAGCACTACTGCCATGTTGTTATAGATTGCTTTTCTAGTCCCATCTTTAAGATTACTAAAACAGCACAGTTACACTAGAAGGAGAAAGGGAACTGAAGTTGAAAGATAGTAAAAAGTGAAAAAACAAGCCACTTTACCCCAACCGCATTACTTTATTTTAAAACTCACTAATCCTGCAGACATTTGGAATAAGCACCAGTGTTTTGGATAAAAAAGGCTCTAGGGCGCCTGGATGGCTCAGTTGTTTAGGCAACCGTCCTTGGTTCAAGTCATGATCCTGGAGTCCCAGGATCAAGTCCCACATCTGGCTCCCTGCTCAGTGGGGAGTTTGTTTCTCCCTCTGATCTGCCCCTCTCATGTGCTCGCGCTCTCTCTCTCTCTTTCTCGCTCTCTCTCTCTCTCTCATAAATAATCTTTTTTTTAAAAGGGGTCTAAAATTCCTTCCAATCAGGTATTCAACGGTCATATTTTTTAGTATCACATGATTAATGGAATTTAACATTTCAACACTTTCTAAAAACAATGTTATATAAGATTTATGATGTACACTGAGTAACTGAATGAACACAGAAGAAATGCACAATCTAATTTAGCTTTTGACTGCCATTAGAAGTCTAAGGCTTGTGTTTAAAAATTTTTTGAAAGAGTCTTCCTGATATTAATTTTTGATTCAAGTATGGAAATTAATAGCTACTGGATCTTAAGCCATAGGAGTCAATTTTATGGCAAGCTGGCAAATTCAATGATTTCTGAAGATGTTGAGTATTTTCAAAGTTATTTGTCTTGGCCTGTTTAGCAACAGGTCACATTACTGTTAAGGAGAAGGTAGCAGCAAATCTAAGCCTTAATTATCTTTACTCAGAAAATTGTTTTGAGCTTCAAATATTATCAGTATGGGTGTTAGTCTTCAAAAATGAGGCATGGGACATCTAATAATATTGTTATGACCATCTCTTCAAACCATAGATACAGCTTGCAAGACTTTTATAGGACAGTGACAGAAAAGTGTTAGGTTAAGTTTAACTTGTCTAATTAAACTAGCTTCCTCTAGTACAGAGCTCATTTCTCTCTACAGAACAGCTTTTCTGCAACAGGACACATCTACATACTTTTTAATTGTTTCATAGAAATGTGTTCTCTCTTGCTTACATAGGTTAATAAATGTTATAATGTTTCTAAAGCCATTACCAAGTCTTTATATAACTTTCTTCTTGGTGTCTTTATTTCAAAGCTTTTGAAAAAGTCCTATTTTCTCCTTCAAAATAAGTCTTACAGAAAACAAGAAAACATAAGCAACTTCATGATTTCCTTGTATCAGTGTTCAGTTCTAGAGTTTATTAGATGTATCAGCTAAAAACAGAAGTCTGTTATCTATAGTACAGATACAAAGATAATACTAGAACCCTCTTAGGAAGGATGTCTCCCTATGGAGTAAACAAGTAAATAGCTTATGAAGATCTATACAAATGGATCTGTCCTTTAAATCTGGATGAAAGTGCTACTAAAATTCAAAACAGTTTTAAGTCATCGATGACTCAAAATTCTACTGTCATCAGAAAAAATAACATTCACACACTTTGGGAAAATATTATACTTTTCCTCATCATTTTCAAGTATTGTTTCGGAGCTCTCTACTACACTGAAAACTTGGTTTCACATATTAGAAAAATAAATAGGCTAACATAGTTACAGTTTTACACACCTTCACCTTCCTAAACATGAACAGTTCAAAATTCAGGAATTCAGAGAATTTTACTAACACATGTCTTGATCATGAAGAAAAAAGTGGATATGAAATGACAAACTTTTAAATTTTATTTGGTCTATGAGGAAATGTCCAGAACCATTATTTTATGGAGGTAAATCTTTACCCTTCTTTCCCCAAAAAGTGCTGATCTTTAGTGATGAGTCTTCTTTGTTAGTCAAAGAGTTAAAACCATCTCTTTTACTCCCAAATGAGTGTCAGTCCTACTCAGAGGTGCCATGTTTTATTTAAAACATACTCTTTCTCAGTAACCACTTTCTTCTAATTGGCAAGGCAAAGCCAGGTCCCTAAAGCACACAGCTCGTTACATTCAGTTTGGATTACAAAAACACAGGATGAAACAAACTGCATTGAAATGTACAAATTAACAGCCCAGGAGTATGGGACAGGGAGGTGGAATTACATTGTAATATGGAACAAAACCCATAGGGAGGCTGGGGAACAAATCACTAGTGTCTCTATAAACTAAACAAGGTTTCCAAATGAGCAAATACACAAGGCAGAGGACAGGCTTTTCCATAACTCAACCAAATTGCTAAGTATGGATACAACAAAACCAGACTTTTTTTCAACACTATTATGCACACATGTATGAGAGAATGGGATTACCAAGAAGGTTTAAAAAATGAAACCTGCAGGCTGCACTATCTAAATATGAAACTCATCTTTGCTTTCACACTGACAATGTGGTAACAGCCCTTGCAATTAAATTACACCTCCAAACATTTTTTTTTAAAATCTTCTGAGAAGCTAAACACAGGAGACTAAATTAGAAATGGTGCTTCACTATGCAGCACAGAGAGCAAGGTTAATGAGCTAAGTTATATGAACAAGACCAAGTAAGATGTTACAAATGAAGATCTCACCACCAAAATAGAGAATGCATTAGACAACCCCTCCTTTCCCACCACACATGCACACCTTTTCCCAAATTAGATACTCTGTGAAGCTTCCAGCACTGTTTCTCTGATTTTCCCCAGAGATCTAGAGACAGACTACAACTGAACTAGAAGAGAACAGGAAAAGTCTATGCCCTTAACCTACACACAAATGCAAAAAATACTGCTGCTACCTCCTCACAGGGTCATTTACAGTAGGATCCCATCTAAACGTCCTACCTCCACTCCTAACAAAATTTAACAGCCAGCAAAGATTAAAATGAGCATCTAAATACATAAATCCAATCTCAGTTCCTTGCTTTAAGATTTATTTAATCTCGGTGGGGCGCCGGGTCGCTCAGTTGGTTAAATGTCAGCCTTCGGCTCAGGTCATGATCCCGGGTCCTGTGACCATGCCTGCGCTGCTTAGCAGGGAGTCCGCTTCTCCCTCACCCTCTGCCCTTGGCTCGTGCTCTCTCTCTCAAAAAAATAAATATAATCTTTAAAGGGGCGCCTGGGTGGCTCAGTGGATTGGGCCGCTGCCTTCCGCTCAGGTCATGATCTCAGGGTCTTGGGATCGAGCCCCGCATCGGGCTCTCTGTTCCGCAGGGAGCCTGCTTCCTCCTCTCTCTCTGCCTGCCTCTCTGCCTACTTGTGATCTCTGTCAAATAAATAAATAAAATCTTTAAAAAAAAAAAAACCACTTGGGAAAATTATTTAATCCATTTGAACAGCAGTTTCCTTATTTGTAATATGGAGATACAAAATCACCAAAGTTGTGAGGATCAAATCACATAATATTGTGCAAAATGGCTTTATTAGATAAAAGGAATACAGAAATCTTACTATTGCAATTACTTCATCTCAAGATTTTATTGCCTTTTTAAAAACATAAATATAATTGTCTGTGCCCTTTCACCATCCTATTTCACCAGCAGTAATCCTTGTGCTATTCTAAGTTTCCTTTTTTTTTAAGCATTCCCCTTTTAATATGTACCCTTGTTATTTTTCTTCAAACCAGAAGCACTGAGTTAAAGTATCTTTTTCTTCACTCTACCCAGTACTTAGTCTAAGAGTAAATTTAAGAAATTTAAAACAAACCTTTGGTAATATTAAAATTGTTAACACACAGTAAGTTCTACTTCACACACTAAGAACCAGCTGAGCAGTGGGGCTTCTAAATGATATAGTATTTTGTATTGTTAAAAACCATATTTTATGTAGTGCACCTGGGTGGCTCAGTTGGTTAAGCATATGCCTTTGGCTCAGGTCATGATCCCAGGGTCCTGGGATGAAGTCCTGGGCCGGGCTCCCTGCTCAGCAGGCTTGGCCCGTTCCCTCTACCTGCAGCTTCCCTTCCTTGTGTGCTCTTGTTCTCTCTCTCTCTCTGCCAAATAAATAAAATCTTATTTTAAAAAATCATACTTTAGGTATACATTAATGGCCTGCAAATAATGCCCTATATCATTTTACCACCACTGCTACTGTGGACTAAGTTTAAGGGCATGGAGGTTATAACCAGAAAGTATCAAAAATCAGCCTCACCATAACCCTCTCACTCGAAGAGTCAGATTAAGAATTACTGTATCTGTAGCATAGTGGAATCAAGATCAGTGAAGCACAAAAACAGTCTTATGTTGCTTTCCTGAGTCTATCTGATAGTCATCAATGTTCCTGCCAAACCTAAAAGAAGTCCATAAACCCACCCATCATCTCATTTGCATAGTCTACCAATATGAACAGTGAACTCTTATGAAGCTTTGTATATCATCAAGGCTTACTGTCTTAGTACATGAAGGGGTCAAGCACATCTAACCCAAGCAGATATCAGAACCAGGAGTCTCTCCAAGCTTCTTTTGATAGAGGTATACCATCAGTATAAAATCTGAGCACACGGGGCACCTGGGTGGCTCAGTGGGTTAAGCCTCTGCCTTCGGCTCAGGTCATGATCTCAGGGTCCTGAGATCGAGCCCCGCATCGGGCTCTCTGCTCAGCAGGGAGCCTGCTTCCCCCTCTCTCTCTGCCTCTCTGCCTACTAGTCTCTGTCTGTCAAATAAATGAATAAAAATCTTAAAAAAAAAAAAAACCCTGAATAATAAAAAAAAAAAATCTGAGCACACATCTCTTACATGTCTATTTGTTTTAAAAATAGTTACATATTCCTGCAGCAGACTGGATGGTGTGGCCCCTCCCCAGATGCCTCACCAAAAATATATATATATATTATGTAGCTCTCTAAAACCTGTGAATGTAATCTTATTTGTTAAGAACACCTCTGCAAATGCAATTATGAGTTTCAAAATAAAATCATCCTTCAAAAGTGGGGGCACTAAATCCAAAAGACGGATATATGGGAGAGAAAGCCATGTGGAGATGAATGCAGACACTGGAGTAATGTGTGTACAAGCCAAGAAATGCCAAGAATTGCTGGCAGGAACCAGAAGCAAAAAGCACAGAAAGGATTTCTTCATAAAGCCTCCAAAAGAAACCAAGCCTGACTGCTGACACCTTGATTCCAAACTTCTGCCCTTCAGAAGTGTGAGAATAAACTTCTGTTGTCTTAACCCACCCAGTCTGGGGTAATTTGTTAATGGCAGCCCTAGGAACCTAACACCAACAAGATTATATATACATTACAAAAATCACAAATATATATATAGGACGATACAAGTATATAGGCAGAAATCCTAATATATTCTCTCTATGCAATGGATAATCCTATGCACCATATGAAGAGCACAGCTTTAGACCAGGACATGGACAGAAATAAAGTCAAATGACAGAGCCAAACTATCTTAAAAATCCAATTAACTGGGGCACCTGGGTGGCTCAATCAGTTAACCATCTGCTTTTGGCTCAGGTTATGATCCCAGGGTCTTGGGATGGAGCCCCAAAGTGGGCTTCCTGCTTGGTGGGGAGTCTGCTTCTCTCTCTCCCTCTGCTGTTCCCCGTGCTTGTATTCTCTGTCAAATAAATAAATAAAATCTTTAAAAAAAAAAAAAAAGCCAAAAAACCCAATAACTATTAAATTCTTCCATTTCTCCTAAAATACTGACACACAGTGACAATTGTTCGACTCAAGGCCTAAGAAGCTACCTGTCTGCTACTTAGAGCACTGAGCATTGTGTGTTCCATCACAAATTCTACAATTTTTGACATAATTTCCATGACATCATCTTTAACACGCTGCTTCATTTATCTTGACTTGCATAATAATTAACCACACAATTTAAGAATGCTTATTAGCGAGACAGCAAACTGCTATAGACTTAAGAGGTCAGAAATGGCTGCCAGAGTTCAGCTTTGCTAATCAGTTTAGGACCTGCTGCCCTTTGTCTTGCTTTCATTTGAGAGCAAGGAAGCCAAACCACGGAGAATAGGGTTGCTAACAAAGAAACAGTCTTAACATATTCAAACAAGTTTAAAAAAAAAAGAGAGAAAACTTGGGATTGCAACTGTGGTATAAAAAGAATGATTGAGGGGTGCCTGGGTGGCTCAGTCCTTAAGCGTCTGCCTTTGGCTCAGGTCATGATTCCGGGGTCCTGGGATTAAGCCCCGAATTGGGCGCCCCAGCTCAGCAGGAAGCCTGCTTCTCCCTCTCCCACTCCTCTGCTTCTGTTCCCTCTCTTGCTGTGTCTCTTTCTGTCAAATATCTATCAAATAAAATTTAAAAAAAAAAAAATGATTGAAAGAAACTTCTATGTCCATCAAGAGGGGACTAGATCAACTGGAGCATGGTATAATGAAGGTGACCAATAATTTATCAACCAAATGTTCTGGTTGATAAACCAAATAATTTTTTTTTTAAAGATTTTATTTATTTATCCGACAGAGAGAGATACAAGTAGGCAGAGAGGCAGGCAGAGAGAGTGAGAGGGAAGCAGGCTCCCTGCCGAGCAGAGAGCCCGATGCGGGACTCGATCCCAGGACCCTGAGATCATGACCTGAGCCGAAGGCAGCGGCTTAAACCACTGAGCCACCCAGGCGCCCTGATAAACCAAGTAATTTATCAACCAAACATTTTGAAGGATACAAAGAGGTGTTATTAGTTTCACTCTCATACACACTCTAAACTGAGACCATTCAGGGTAAATCGGGATACTGATTTTAAGAGAATATTATAAATGAACGATACATCAACATGACAGGTTTCTAAAAGCATTATTAAAAAAATACAAGTTAGGGGCGCCTGGGTGGCTCAGTGGGTTAAGCCTCTGCCTTCGGCTCAGGTCATGGTCTCAGGGTCCTGGGATCGAGCCCCACATCCGGCTCTCTGCTCTGCGGGGAGCCTGCTTCCCCCTCTCTCTCTGCCTGCTGCTCTACTTGTGATCTCTCTCTCTGTCAAATAAATAAAATATTAAAAAAAAAAAAAATACAAGTTAGGGGCGTCTGGGTTAAAGCCTCTGCCTTCAGCTCAGGTCATGATCCCAGGGTCCTGGCATCAAGCCCCATATTGGGCTCTCTGCTCAGCAGGGAGCCTGCTTCCCTCTCTCTCTCTCTCTCTCTCTCTCTCTCTCTCTGCCTGCCTCTCTGCCTACTTGTGATCTCTGTCTGTCAAATAAATAAATAAAATATGTTTTAAAAAAAAAGTTGTAGCATGACTAGGGGAACATACGACATACATTTTTTAAAACAGAATCATATACTGTTTATATAAACACTCATTCATATTAAAAAGTATAAATGCAAAACTAAAAAGAGTGATTCTTTGTGAGTTGGAAAAAATAACTGGGGTAGAAGAAAACTAAGAGATTTAGTTCCCTTTTAAAATATGTTATAAAATAGGGCACTTAGGTGGCTCAGTGGGTTCAGCATCCAACTCTTGGTTTGGCTCAGGTCATGAATTCAAGGTTGTGAGATGGAGCCCCACATCAGGCTCCCCACTCAACAGGGAGTCTGCTTGAGATTCTCTCTCCCCATATGCCCTCCCCCGACTCATACACACTCTCTCTAAAAATAAATAAATCTTTAAAAAAATAATAAAATATGGGGACACCTGGGTGGCTCAGTTGGTTAAGCATCTGCCTTCGGCTCAGGTCATGAGTCTCAAATCAGGCTCCTTACTCCACAGGGAGCCCGCTTCTCCCTCTCCCTCTGCCTGCTGCTCCCCATTTGTCCTATTTCTCTCTCTCTCTGACAAATAAATAAATAACATTTTTTAGAAAATAGGGTCACCTGGGTGGCTCAGTTGGTTAAGCAGCTGCCTTCAGCATGGTTCATGATCCCAGAGTCCAGGGATCGAGTCCCACATCAGGCTCCCAGTTCCACAGGGAGTCTGCTTCATCCCCTGACCTTCTCCTTGCTCATATTCTCACTGTCTCTCTCTCAAATAACTAGATAAAATTTAAATAAATAGATAGATAAAATGTTATAAAAAAAACAAAAAAAAACAAAAAGAACAAAAAATGTTAGTATTTGTCAATTCTGGTTTGGCTTGTGGATGTTTATATTATTTTCTGTAACATCCTGAATTTCAGACACCCACACCAGATACCCACCAATGGACACACACTGGCTGAGAGAATTCAATAAGCTGAACTGCCTCTTATTAACCAATGCAGGATCAATGTATATGTTATACTTGAGAAATCTTTTTTAGATTTTGTTTTTAAGAAATCAGCATATAGGACAGTAAGCAAGTCAACAAAATTACAAAGACAGAAACACCCTATTCACATGCTTCATTTTAAGATCAGCAGCCACCTTTCTTCTGGAAAAGGTAATTTGAAAAATCAAGGTTAAGACAAGCATATAAATTCTAGTATCTTGCCCCAACCTCACCATGTTATAAAATGAAACACTAGAGACGGTAGTTTGTTTTATACTGTTTTAGTGATGGGTACAGAGTTCCCACAACTTCTAGAAGAAAACATGCATAACAAGAAGTCTTAAAATTTTCAGATTCACTCTGTTCCTCTTACTGCAGAACCTCAAAACTCAGCTGTACCCTACAACTCTTATTCACTTCAAAAAGGGACTGGTATATCAGGCCATTTATACTCTGAACTTCTAATATGGAATGGAAGCAGAAAAGAGATCAGAATGCAACTCCAAACAGTAAGAGCTATAGGTTCATAAGGAAATGTTTTAATTTATTTCCTATGAAACAGGAATTTGTTACCCTGTTCTGGAAATTACCGTGAAAAACAAGTCGCCATGAAGAGAAAGGTTTGCATCTTGGTTTATCTACCATTCCACCCCATACCCTGCATTGTTTTATCACTGAACTTGGATGTCCACATTTAGATTCCCAATGCTGTAACATATGGCCAATTCTCGTTTGCTCATTTCAAAAAGAAATTAACAACTTATGGAAGCTGTCTGACATAAGAACATACTTATCTTTTAAAATATCTATATTATTATTTACAATTACATTAATAAAAGTTTAACACAGATATAAACAAAATTAATTAAAAATCCCCCCAATCTCCCCAACCGCCAAAATTAAATTTTTCATGTACCTTCTCTTTCAGCTTTATCCCATACAACCATATATATATATATATATATATAAATCATGTTATATATGTTAGTAATGGTTACTTACACAAACAAAACTAAAATACTAATTCAAAAAGATATATGCACCCCTATCTTTACTGCAGCATTATTTACAATGTCAAGATATGGTAGCAACCTAAGTGTCTGGCAATAGATGAATGGATAAATAAGATGTGGTATACATACACAATGGACTATTACTCAGCCATAGAAAAAGAACAAGATCCATCTGCAACAATATGGGCAGACCTAAAGGATATTGTGCTAAGTGAAATTAAGTCAGAGGCAGAGTGCCTGGGTGGCTCAGTCAGTTAAGTATCTGCCTTCCGCCCAGGGCAGGATCCCTGATCAGTGGGGAGCCTGCTTTTCTCTCTCTCCCCGGCTCTCAAATAAATAAATTAATTAATTAAATTAAATTTTAAGGAAGGAAGGAAGAAAGAAGTGAGGCAAGGGCCACCATTTTGACTGAGCAACCCTAGTGACAACAGCCAAAGCTGTGGTTGTCCCCGTTTCCGAATTCCCTTCTCTGGTTGACTTCCCAAGCCTCCTACCTCCACAGGCCTGGTCCCACGAAGTCCCAGAAACAAGAAGAGGAGAATCCTGCAGAGGAGGCTGGTGAAGAGATGCAGGACACAGAGGAGAAAGAAGCTATTCTTACTGAGAGAGCCAAGGAGGCAAAGCTAAAGGCCAAATATCCAAGCCTAAGACAAAAGCCTGGAGGTTCTGACTTCCTCATGCAGATTCCAGAAAAGGCAAACATACTTTGACTCAAGAGGCTACAACACGGCCAAAGACAAGATGAAGAATAAGCGATCCCAAGTACAGGACCAGACAAGAAGCTGGTAACTGGTGATCACATCCCCATCCCACAGAATCTGTCACCAGCAAACTGTGGGGTAAGCTGGGCCCCCCTTCTCTCGTTTTCCTCACCCACTGGACTTTTATTTATCAAAGGGAAGGATGAAATGAATGTCTCATTAGATCTTCTCACCTTGCTAGCCAGAAATGACTGCAATTCTGCTGTTTGCTGCTGAAAAGGGATGTGCGTTGAAAAAAGGCTGAGTTCATTTCTTTGGTTAAACTGAGACTTCTACACCCTCACTATAGCCCAGGTAAGGGTCAGAAATAAGAGACTATGATTGGATAATGTTGCAAACATTCTTTTGTTTGCAAAAGGATAGATGTGATTTCTCCTTTTGGAGGAGAGTATCCCAAAACTGGTTAAGCTAAACCTTGGGAATAATATGGTAGATTTACATCTGGAGGCTAACCTGACATACTTGGGATAAGGCAAACAGATCGAATGAGATCTGATTTCTGTGCTTCTAAGTGTTTTTCTCCCTTAGGCTGCTATTGCTTCGTGTTTCCATTATGGCAGGTTTAGAAAATCCTCAAAAAGAAAAACTGATTTGCTTGCCTAAAACTAAATGCCCACTTAACCTCCCTTCCTCAGTGAGTATCTCTTGACAAGTTACCCTGGCTCTTAAATAACATAAAGACTGGAGAACATTATTTACACAAAACGGACACTTTCTCTTTCTCTTCCAGCGTGTTGCTTTTCCAAGTATCACGGGATAGTGGAAAGAGCACTGGATTTGGAGTCAAGATATCTGGGTTCTGGTTGCACTCTATCTCAGTAGAACTGACGTGTAACCTTGGTCAAGCCTTTTTAACCTCTATGGCTATTTCCTCATCTGTAAAAGAGCTGCATATAGGTAAGACTGATTCTAATTTAATAATCATATAACTGCCAGCTGGAAAAAAAAATCTCTGGTATTCATTGTAAAACTAAGAAGGAAGGCCAATGGGTGAGCCTACAGATGGGAACCATTTTACAAATACATGGAGCGAAATGAAGCTGAGATTTGGGGGTTATAAACTCAGGCAAGAGGGCCTCACAAGTATCAGGTCTTAAGGGTCAAGAAAAAAGCTTCAGAAGCTAGCTTCTATGGAAACATCTTGCCCCCACCTACTTTCCTGGCCTTTGCTGCTAAAAAGCTGTGCGCCTGTCACACTCATGTAGTAAAATCCCACATCTCAGATATAACCAGATGCCAGATATATTGTTAAGGAGACCAGAAGTAAAAGGACAAACAGAGCCAACCTCCAGGCCTTGGTACTAAGGCAGGGCTGAAGTAAAAGTTTCTTTCTTAGGCAATGATTCACCTTTGGTGGGGGTAGAGAAGTGGTCAGGGAGAGAGAAAAGAGCATTAAGAAATCTCTGCTTTCCTACAGCTCAGTAACGCCAGTCCAATGAGATGAGGAGGAGAAGCAGCAATAATAAATCTGTGAGCAGGTGGAGGAAAGGAGTGTTGGTGGCCAGCACCTTCAGTGTACTTATCATTAGCTTGGCCTGAATCCCACCACTAATTAGGACAGAAGAGGACCAGAGTAGAACAGGCCAAGGGCAAGATTCTGTAATCCTCTTTTGCTCTCTCATCTCACAAATTCTGATACGCCAAACATTTGGCCAAATGAGAACGACCATGAACTTGCTGATGCATATGTAGGGTGACGGCAGGTGTCTGTCCTTTTTTTCCTGATTGGTCATTCACTTGTCAGGCTATCACTCAGATTGGATGGAAGAAAAGTTGGTGAGGAAGGAATGCAAACAGCAGAATTCCTGGATTCCCTGGCCCCCAGATTCCTTCACTGTCACTTGCATATAATTTTTCTGTTTCTTGCTCCATTTCCTCATGCTGTCTTCCTTAATCTAAAGTCCATGTGGGAAGAAGGAAATGTGGAACATCCTTGTATAGTTTCCTCAACTGTGCCAGCCATGTACATAGATATGCCATATTATTTTATATAAATATATAACTTTGTACATGTTCTTTAAAAAAGTACTGAATGATTTCACTTATTATGTGGAATCTAAAAAGCAAAAAAAAAAAAAAAAACAGAAAAGCAGAAACAGAGCCATAAACACACAGAACACACTAGTGGTTACCAGAGGAAAGAGAGATGTATGAGCAAACTAATTAAAGGAAAGTGGGACATATAGGCTTCCAGGTATGAAATAAGTCAGAGATGGAAGGTACTGCAGAGGGAATGCAGTCAATGATACTGTAATATTGACAAAGATACTGTATGGTGACAGATGACAGTTATACTTATGAGCACAGTATAACATACAGACTTGTCGAATTACTCTGCTGCACACCTGAAACTAATGTAACATTGTGTGTCAACTATACTTCAACAAAAATAAAAATAAATTATGTATAGTCTAATTAAAAACAAGATACCACACATACTGCTCTGTAATCTTGTCAATCAGCATTTAGCTGATATCCTTATATTATTTTTGAAAGGGAAAACAAAGATCCCAAACAAACTAATGGCATGTTAAGAGCATAAATTAGGAAACTCTATTATTCAGTAATAATTTCTGATTTAGGTAGAAAATTTGGCCGCAATGAACAGGACTGATAATTTTCAAACTGGATACAAAGTACACAGCAATAAGGAAAATGAAATCCTCCTTGACTACTGGCCATTTCAAACACTTAAAGCCTCTCCAAAGTTCATTTTGAACTAAAAACAATAAATATATGACAATACTGAGAAATAACAGAAGTAAACATGAGGGACGCCTGGGTGGCTCAGAGGGTTAAGCCTCTGCCTTCAGCTCTGGTCATGATCCCAGGGTTCTGGGATTGAGCCCTGCACTGGGCTCCCTGCTCAGCGGGAAGCCTGCTTCTCCCTCTCCCACTCCCCCTCCTTGTGTTCCCTCTCTCCATCTGTCTCTCTGCCAAATAAATAAAATCTTAAAAAAAAAAAAAAAAAAAGTTTTATTTTCTCTCCAAAGTATCAGAAACCAGCATCTAAATTGACTCTTTTGAAAATCTTACAAAACTAAGTATCACCGAGCTCTTCAGTCATGTTAGAATGTGTTTATGTGACATGTATCATTTTATTTATTGTAATATTCTTTATCAATAATGATACACAAGCACAAGTAACCACGTAACAAAAATAAACTTAACTATCTTCCAACAAATACATATATTTTAAAAGTTACATTCAAATAATTTTCAGAGGTGCCTTCTGCTCAGGCCATAATCCCAGGACCAGCCCTGGGTCCACACTGGGCTCCCTGCTCAGCCCGGAGCCTGCTTCTCCCTCTGCCTCTGCTGCTCCCCCTGCTGTTGTGTTCTCTCTCTCGCTCGCTTGCTCATTTACTCTCTCAAATAAATACTCTTTAAAAAATAATAATAATAATTTTCAGAAAATTAAATAACTACGCCAGTAGCTTATAATTTAAGAAATGTTTATCTGTATTTTTAATTAACCTTCAACTGACAAGAGATCTCTTATACTTTAGTTCCTCTATTTTTGTCCCTTTCTGTATATTGATGTATTCCTGGGGCGCCTGGGTGGCTCAGTGGGTTAAGCCTCTGCCTTCGGCTCAGGTCATGGTCTCAGGGTCCTGGGATCGAGCCCCGCATCGGGCTCTCTGCTCAGCAGGGAGCCTGCTTCCCTCCTCTCTGCCTGCCTCTCTGCCTACTTGTGATCTCTCTGTATCAAATAAATAAATAAAATCTTAAAAAAAAAAAAAGATTCTCTCTCTCTCTCCCTCTGCCCCTCCCTCCCCACTTCACAGTCTCTCAAAAATAGGTAAATAAATATTAAAAAAAAAAAGTATTCCTTTTTTTTTTTAACTGAAGTCTAGTGGACACACAATGTTACATTAGTTTCAGGTGTAAAACAAAGGAATTAGTCAAGTCTGTATGTTATACTGCGCTCACCACAAGTGTAGCTACCATCACCATACAATGCTATTACAGTATCACTGACTACATTCCCTATGCAGTACCTTTCATCCTCACGAGTTACTCATTTCATACGTGGAAGCCTGTACCTCCCACTCCCCTTTACCCATTTTGCCTGTAACCTTACTGCCTCCCCTCGAGCAACCACCAGTTTGTTCTCTGTAATTGTATGTTTCTGCTTTTTTTTTTTTTTAAAGATTTTATTTATTTATTTGCAGAGAGAGATCACAAGCAGGCAGAGAGGCAGGCAGAGAGAGAGAGGGGGAAGCAGGCTCCCTGCTGAGCAGAGAGCCCGATGCGGGGCTCGATCCCAGGACCCTGAGATCATGACCTGAGCCGAAGGCAGAGGTTTAACCCACTGAGCCACCCAGGAGCCCCAGTATGTTTCTGCTTTTTATTTTTTATTTTTTTAAAGGATTTTATTTATTTATTTGACAGAGAGAGATCACAAGCAGATAGAGAGGGAGGGGAGCAGGCTCCCCGCTGAGCAGAGAGCCCGATGTGGGACTCGATCCCAGGACCCCGAGATCATGATCTGAGCCAAAGGCAGCGGCTTAACCCAGTGAGCCACCCAGGCGCCCTGTTTCTGCTTTTTATTAAAAGTACTCCCTTTTAAGAGAACTAGTCTGTAATGCTTTTAAAAAAAAAAAAGCTTCTTGTACTGCAAGTAATTATCTCTCCATATTTATCCCATCTTGTATGAATCATAAACTAGCATATATCTTAAATGGAACAATATATTCAGTTCATGTCTACAGTATAAATAAATTGCTTACTTTGATTTCTCAATGAACACTTTTGTCAGTCTATAAATAATAAACATTTTAGTGTCAGTTTTTAAAGGAACATACTGAAAATTATTTACACATTAAATACATACAGGATCAACTGGTTCTTTTTACACTGAGCACATTCTAAGTTTGTCTTTTGATAAGCATCTATCATCAGTGCTACTCAGAGAACCTTCTGCCCTGGGACAGATCTTCAGACTCACTCCCTTATAAAGTAGAAAACAGCATATACATAATAACAACTTCCCAGTCACCACACTCCCCTACAGTAAGCATGTCCTCCAAGGGTGGTAGAGATAATGCCACATTACTAAAGGAGTTACTCCTGTCAGTTCTTTAAAAACTTCTGCTTTCCCGGGGCGCCCAGGTGGCTCAGTGGGTTAAAGCTTCTGCCTTCGGCGCAGGTCATGATCCCAGGGTGCTGGGATCGAACCCCGCATCGGGCTCTCTGCTCCGCGGAGAGCCTGCTTCCTCCTCTCTCTCTGCCTGCCTCTCTGCCTAGTTGTGATTTCTCTCTCTCAAATAAATAAAATAGTAGAAAAAAAAAAAAAAACTTCTGCTTTCCCCACTTGTGACCATCCCATTTGGTGTTTCTCTCAACCATACTTTTATTTAGCAAAACCATTCTGTGAAAAACACTGCTAATATGGTAATACAAGAGGGCTTTGTGAATGAGGGACTAAATGTCCCAAAATATCAAAGACTAATAGTTAGTATCTAAATTGGGTTTGCACTCAAACAGAAAATAGCCAGTATCACTGCTACCTTTGTAAGAGGTAAGACTAGAGGCTATGCTTGACTTTTCGTATATATTTTAACACTGCAGCAATCAGGTTTATTAATTCATGCTTTCATACAGAAAATCATATAATTCAAACTATTCAAGAGTTCAGAATAGACAAGTCACAAAAAATCAACTGGTTAATCCTTTGCCTAAAGACAGAAAAGAAATATGTCTATTTTCCAAAGAAAATGGGATCCCAAAAAACTCAATGACTTCCCAGTAAATTTCTGCAATTCTGCAGTTTTCAAATCACAGTGGTTTTAAATTATAAACCCCGTAATAAGTTCTTTTCATTTATGCATGTAACTCAAACACAGGTTTCACAAAAACAGTATTTGCCCTTAATGTCTGCAGTGCACTGATTATTTTCTATCCCACTCAGTTTTTTTTTTTTTAATATTTTATTTATTTGACAGAGAGAGAGATCACAAGCAGGCAGAGAGGCAGGCAGAGAGAGAGGGAGAAACAGGCTCCCCACTGAGCAGAGAGCCCGATGCGGGGCTCGATCCCAGGACCCTGAGATCATGACCTGAGCCGAAGGCAGAGGCCTAAACCGCTGAGCCACCCAGGCGCCCCCCCACTCAGTTTTTTAAAATGCAATCATGGTGCATCTGGGTACCTCAGACCGTTGAGCATCTGTCTCTTGGTTTCATCAGAGGTCGTGATCTCATGTGTCATGAGACAGAGCCCCAGGTTTGGCTTGGCACTCAGCGGGGAGTCTGCTTAAAGATTCTCTCGCTCTGCCCCTTCCCACTAAAATAAGTAAATCTATCTTAATTGATTAATTAAATGCAATTGTGACCCATTAGATTGATTTCTTTAACCACTAATGGACCACAACATCCAATTTTAAGAACTTCATTAAAAAGTACTGGTTCTGGGGCACCTGGGTGGCTCAGTGGGTTAAAGCCTCTGCCTTCAGCTCAGGTCATGATCTCAGGGTCCTGGGATCGAGCCCCGCATCGGGCTCTCTGCTTGTCAGGGAGCCTGATTCCTCCTCCTCTCTCTCTGCCTGTCTCTCTGCCTGTCTCTCTGCCTACTTGTGATCTTTGTCTGTCAAATGAATAAATAAAATCTTAAAAAAAAAAAAAATTTAAAAAAAAAAAGTACTGGTTCAAAAACAATGAATACTGTTACACTGAAAAAAATAAATTAATTAAAAAAAGGAAAAAAAAAAAAGTACTGGTTCAGGGGCGCCTGGGTGGCTCAGTGGGTTAAAGCCTCTGCCTTCGGCTCAGGTCATGATCCCAGCCTGCTTCCCTTCCTTTCTCTCTGTCTGCCTCTCTGCCTACTTGTGATCTCTGTCTGTCAAATAAATAAAATTTAAAAAAAAAAAGTACTGGTTCGGGGCACCTGGGTGGCTCAGTGGGTTGAGCATCTGACTCTTGGTTTCGGCTCAGTTCATGATCTCACAGGTCGTAAAATCAGGCCTCATGCCTGGCTCTACACTCACTGGCGAGACTGTTTAGGACTCACTCCCTCTGCCCTTCCCCACCATCATTTAAAAAAAAGAAAAAAACTCTATTTGAAAAGAAAAAAACCTTTTAAAAAGATGCCCCCCAAAATAAGTTTATTTACCATAACTATAAATACCGTGTTGTGAAATTTTGAGGCTTTCTAGTATAGACATTTACTGATTCTTACACAAACAATATAAAAATATTTAATAAAAGAAAAAGCATGAAAGAATATTATTTTAGAATACTATCAAGGGGGAGGAAAGCTAAAAGTGAACCAAAAATGATGACCAAATAGCTTTAAGAACTAGAAAGATTTGTGGCAAGATGAATTGATAACTTACTTTCAAGGATGCTTAAATATCATCCTTTTCAATACTTTAGACATTCTTTGCATAACCTCAAATAAATTGCAAATCTGCTAAGTAACTTTTTATCCTTTCTTTAGAGGTAATATAAAAATAGTTAACACTCTCAATTGGGAAGGATAATATATCAACTCAAAGGTGGGAGAATTCCTTATCCAGACTGCAAGTACTTCTGGCTTCTGCTCACAGATAGTCTCAGTCTTAAGAAAACTATACCAATGTTTCCTAGAAAATTGTGATCTGAGGAAAGAAAATAGTAAACATGCATAAGGGGCATTGACAATTAAGTAGGAAAAAAGCAAACACTTATGAGAATGTAAAAAAAATATATACTATAATAAAAATAACTTTCCTAGTTTTTTTAAGACTACATAATAACCTCAGATAAAGAGAATTCAGAAGACCATTTTCAACCCATTGCACCTCAATTCATAACATTAGAATCAATCTTTTCTTGGTGGCTTCCCAGAATACTCGCTTTAATTTTTTTTTGACTTTTTTAATTTAAATTCAATTAACACATAATGTATTATCAGTTTCAGAAGTAGAGAGGTCAGTGATTCATCAGTTTTATATAATACCCAGTGCTCATTATATCACGTGCCCTCCTTAATGTCCATCATTACCCAGTTACCCCATCTCCCTTCCCCACCAGCAACCCTCCCTCAGTTTGTTTCCTATGATTAAGAGCCTCTTATGATTTTTCTCCCTCTGTGATTTCATCTTGTTTTATTTTTTTCTCTCTTCCCTTTGATCCTCTGTTTTGTTTCTTAAATTCAACATTATGAGAATACCTCCTTTAAACATCCTTGTGATTCTGGCACAAGAAAATCTTGGATGTTAAGGGTCTTTAGGTCAAAGGCACTTAAAGGTTAAAAAGTAGCATACTGCATGGGGGGGGGTTGGGGGGGGGAGGTGTCCATCCTTGTGATTCTGGCACAAGAAAATCTTGGATGTTAAGGGTCTTTAGGTCAAAGGCACTTAAAGGTTAAAAAGTAGCATACTGCATGGGGGGGGTTGGGGGGGGAGGGGGACACCTCCAAATGGCCTAAAATGATTTCAGCCAGGCCAAACCAGGATTCAAGATGCCAAAAAATAAAAATGGATACAATATCCTCCCCCATTTCAATGAGAGAAATTCTGGTTAAGCTGCAAGCTATTAGGAACAGCAAATCCAACTGGTACTCTTATACATACATACAAATGGCTGATACAGACATTTCTTATTGTAACAATATGGAGAAACACTATTATTTGATATACAATTTACTGGCAAAATTAACGATTCAATGGTTTTTTTCTGTAACTTTCATTTCCCA
The DNA here is from genome assembly GCF_922984935.1 of Meles meles. Lineage (NCBI taxonomy): Eukaryota > Metazoa > Chordata > Mammalia > Carnivora > Mustelidae > Meles > Meles meles. The sequence continues at coordinate 86,652,888 of NC_060070.1, read as the reverse complement.
TTCCCTTCTTATTCCCTGTTTCTAACTTCAAATACCCCAGGAATCTTTTATAAAGAAAAGGAAATATAATCTGAAGTGACAGTAGGTATTGGGGCATATGCTCACAATTTGACAAAATATTTCATCAGAGGCAAACAGTTATCAAAGTTAGCTATAAACTAGGACCTACAGTTCCTCACCTAGTACTCTACTATCTCAAAGATTTTAAACATGTTTTTTATTACTCATTTCAATTTTATGCAGACAAGTTACAACAAACTCACTTTTTCACCACAAAGATTTATTCTGAAAAACAATCTTGAAAAATAACTAACCTAATGGGAAACAGCAGCTGTTTCTAAAGTGATTTTTCCATCTTTTAAAAGCACACTGTACCCTTTACGGTAAATTTTAAAAAAGAGTATTTAAAATCACAGTGGCTTTGGCCTAAAAAAATCTTGATGTTGTCCTACACATCTAATATCTATGCTGCAGTAATGTATTTCTGTGCTCTATTTCCAAACAGGAACAAAATCCACAAATATATCTGTAACGTTAGTTCCATGACTTTTCTTCTGTACTTCAAAAAAGAACACTAAATGCTACTTCCACAAGCAAAATGTTACCAGTCATTCCTTTCAAATGATGCTAAGGAAATTAAGAATATGGGGATGGGGGCGCCTGGCTGGCTCAGTGGGTTAAAGCGCCTCTGTCTTCAGCTCAGGTCATGATCCCAAGGGTCCTGGAATTGAGCCCAGGCTGCTGGGATCAAGCCCTGCATCAGGCTCTCTGCTCGGCACAGAGCTTGCTTCCCCATCTAGCTCTCTCTGCCTGCCTCTCTGCCTACTTGTGATCTGTCAAATAAATAAGTAAAATCTTAAAATCTTAAAAAAAAAAAGAATATGGGGATGAAGATAAAGAGGGGGAAAAAGAAGTATTTTCTTTACAAGCTTGAAAATACCCTCTTAATATTTTTGAAAGCAAAAGCAAAAATGACAAAGCTATATAAAGAGTAAATGGACAAAAATCACCACAGAAACAATAAATAATTATTACTATAAAAAATCAAACTACAAGTACAACGAAATGCAAAGAACATAGCTGAACTGCCTTCACTGGTAATTTTTAAAATTTTGTATTTAGTCAGAGACACAAGATGGTTCTTTGAGTATTTGATGTGAGCCCCTTTACTCTAAGGTGCCTGGCGTTGTCCCAAAGCCACACTTCACTGAATTATAAGGGGAAGCTAGCTCTCTATGGAGATAGTCATCAATCTAATACACATTTTGTCTCATTGCTATTTTCATCTTTACTATAAAACTTAAACTCTAACCTGTAAGGAAGCATTTCTTCATATATATGTAATTGTAGACATGCAGAGTCAAAAAGTAAAATATGCTCACTTAATGGCAGACATACTGTTAAAGTTGGATAAAAACCAAACTTACCAATATTTTTTTCCTTCTAAAGACCCAAAGTGTTTAACAAATTCCAAACTTTTAACAGATACAAACTGCCACCTTTCCTAACTCCCCCAATTCCCTCCCAACTATCTCCTAATTTAAGCATAAATGTAAAGGACTAAAGCCTAACTATGATTATTTTCTTGCCCAAATAGCATAATGAAAAGAAGGTGAAATCTAACAAAGAGTCTCTCCTTAACCAATCTCTAGCTATAAGCTCTTCTGAGCCCTCTTCTCAACTAGGACTCAACCTTGACCTATAAAAACTATAAAAACTACAGACTCAACACAAATGGTTTCATCTAGGCCTCCCCCAAACATTAAATATTTAAACAAACACCAACACATTTTCTAACAACTCAAGGCCACATCCCCAGAATGACCTTAGCCCCTCTTAAAGTGCCTGCCTGAGAAAGCTCAAGGCTACCAAAGAATTAAGGTTTTTCCAGCTGTAACACCTGTCCACAAGCCTCTGACCACACTATCTTAGACCATTTACTACTTGCAACTGTGAATCCTTCCTCTGTCCCTTTGAGATGCACATGCAACTCCTAAATCTCAGGAATCCCTGTCTCAAGGACATGAAAGCCATTCCTTTAAAATCTCACCATCAAGAATGGTAGGGCCTATGTTTATAAAAAAAAAATTATTTAAAAAAAAAATAAAGAATGGTAGGGCTCAGTCTCTCAGTCTCAGTAGCATAGAATCTAAATTTCCAGGACATCAGCTAGTAGACACAACCAACCTAGTCATCACTTACACTGACAAACCCTTTATAATTCTTTATTTCCCTGACTCTACTGAGCCAAGCTAGCAACTAGCTAGCCTCCTCCCTCATTCTCCATTTAAAATGCCCAGGTACCTCTGCACAAACAAGTTGTGTTCAGTTCAAATTGAACTCTGTCCCTTTGCTATACATTCCTGATCAAAATCTGTCCTGCGTCCAGCTTTATCTTTGACAAAATGACTAGAAAAGGAAGATTAAACATATCTCATTAAAGACATATGAGATCATTAGATATAAAATTCTTTTTAAAAAATGAAGGTTAAAAAAAAAAAATGAAGTTAAGTTCATGAAGGAGTCATAGTTTAGGGAGTCGACCAATCAACATTTGGGGGGTGGAAAAGGCTCTTGACAAACATCAAGCCCAAAAAACCCTTCATGTTACAAATGATGACTCTAAGGTCCAAAAAGATTAAGTGATTTACCCAACGTGATTTCAACAAGGGACTGGATTCAACATGATTCTCTTCCAGACTCCAACATGAAAATATCCTCTCTTGTATTCTCATTGGTAAAAGCAATATTCACTACTAATATTTCAAGTCAAGATCAGAGATGAACATGTTGTTATCCTACTACAACACATTTTATAGTTTCACTATATGCCCACCACTGTACATTATTAAAGTCTGTTGGGTGCAAGTACACAGACAATTTTATTTCACTCAGGGAACGCTGTTTCAACTGTCCTAGGGAAATATATGAAGTATCTTGGTAAAGAGAACTACTTTCACATATATACAAAGAAAACAAAACCCCATGCATAAACACAAAGGAAGGCCAAATAATTTAGATCGTCTTAAAAACAATTAAAAGAAAAACTAAAACAAATAAAAAACCCTTTTTCTGCACTTACCAGCAAAGCATTTGGAACAGAGATTCATAGTCTTGCTGGACCTGGGGCAAAAAAAAAAGAAAAAAAAGAAAGAAGAGCTAAAAATTCAGTATTACTCTAATGAAAACATAAAGATGTCTGAAATTAAGCAAGAAATCTCCTGGTCAGGGGATTAGCTAAAAACTAATGCTAATTAAGTCCCTAACCAGCCACCCACTCCCACAAGAAAAGGAAAACAAACAGAACAACAAAAACTAACACACACTTTGTTATCAGTGCATCAAACAATGCTTTATTTTTTGTGATGAGCAAAATTCAGAAATTGCATAGCATCGAGATCAGAATTACTCTAACATGCCCAGATGACACAGGAGTCATTTTGTCCCACAAGATTACCACATTCCCTCTGTTCACAATGAACATATACCACAAGTGAAGTGATCACTACAAACAAGGAATATTTTGTCTGTAAAGGAGTAAAACTTTCTACTCAGATACACCCTCATTTATGTCCCTAACATTATTTGAATTTTTATCTCATCTTCTTTCCCTTCATTCTAGTCCTATTTCAGATCCTGGTCACATTTTGACCCTGTTGTTTAAAATTCTTTCTTCAGAGGTTCCCAATCAAATTATTTTTCTTGTCCTTTGATCTGTTCATAATAGCTACAATTCACTGAATACTAACTCTGATAGGCACTTAACGTACATTATCTTATTAATCTTTCTGCCATCCATGAGATGGGTATTACGATACTGCTTTGCTTCTAAAATGCACTTTTTAGGGTGCCTGGGTGGCTCAGTGGGTTAGGCCTCTGCCTTCGGCTCGGGTCATGATCTCGAGGTCCTGGGATCACATTGGGCTCTCTGCTCAGCGGGGAGCCTGCTTCCCCCTCTCTCTCTGCCTACTTGTGATCTCCGTCTGTCAACTAAATAAATTAAATCTTTTAAAAATAAATAAATAAATAAATGCACTTTTTTAAAAAATCACATTAAAATTTCTACAACCAGGAAACATCATATGATTGGTTACAAGTGATGACTAAATTAATGAGTAAATGTTCCTACCACCTCCTCCCAGGTGTTATTAAATTGAGGGATCTCAGGAAACAGAGGACAGTCTTATCTCCATTTGACAGGCAAGCAGCTTGCCCAAGATCACAGAGCTGGGGAACTACAGAGGAAATACATGACCTTGGCCAAACGCCATCCTTTGTTCATAGCATAACACAGCACCTGGCACTACAAAGCAGCACAGGCACAACACGGTGGGCAATCAATAACTTGTCTATTAGTTCTTCTCGTTGCTGTTTCCCTTCTTGATCCTGATCCAAGTGGACATATTCCTACAGTTTTCTTCCCCAAACCTAGAATACTCTATATTGGATAAACTGACCTAGTTACAGCTTCATTCCTCAGCAACTCCCTTCCCAGTATCTCGGTCTTTGCCCAGAGATGCTCCTATACACAGTAAGCCAACTTTCTTCTGCCCTCCCTAGTAAATTCTACAATTAATGAAAGCCTCCCTCAAAAGTATTCCCTGAGGGGCGCTTGGGTGGCTCAGTGGGTTAAGCCTCTGCCTTCGGCTCACGTCATGATCTCAGGGTCCTGGGATCGAGCCCCGCATCGGGCTCGATCTCAGGGTCCTGGGATCGAGCCCCGCATCGGGCTCGATCTCAGGGTCCTGGGATCGAGCCCCGCATCGGGCTCGATCTCAGGGTCCTGGGATCGAGCCCCGCATCGGGCTCGATCTCAGGGTCCTGGGATCGAGCCCCGCATCGGGCTCGATCTCAGGGTCCTGGGATCGAGCCCCGCATCGGGCTCTCTGCTCAGCAGTGAGTCTGCTTCCCGCTCTCTCTCTGCCTGCCTCTCTCTGTGTCAAATGAATAAAATTTAAAAAAAAAAAAAGTATTCCCTGATGGCTATGGTGGTTTTCTAATGTGCTGGAATCCAAGACCTAATGGCAAGTAATTGTCACAGAGACAAAATTGGGGAGGTGGGTAGGGGGTGGGGGTCCACTGTTTCTCCTTCCCCAAAAGAGATGCTATGTTAACAAGTGAATCTTTCTTTAGGACTCTGCTTAATACAAAGGCAATAAGGAAATTCTGAGTATTAAGATGAAAAGATGTTATTATATTGGTAAAAATTTCTTTATTACATGGCTACTATGTGGTAAGCACACCAGATACCTTCAACTCCATTTTAACAAATGAGGAAAAAGAGGCTTCCAGAGGGTATATAATTTGCCAAAGATTACAGAAAAAGTATGTGGATGAACCTAGTCTGTCAACTCCAAAGCCTGTCTTCTTTTCACCATGACAAACTAGGGCCTCTGCCCCCAATACAGAAGCTGAAGGGTACACATAAATCCTGAGTCAGCACTGTGGTAATTTAGGAATATGGTCCCACAAGCAAAGATTTAATGTACACTGATCAAGTAAGCTCCCTGAGAAAGCAAAGGCTCTCATCAGGAGGAAGCTCAATCCCTGCCCTCTCCTCCAAATATACACATACATAAGGAAGCAACCTTAGACTGCCAATTATTTCAGTTCCAACTGAAAGAAACCTGAGGATGAAGGAATTTCTTTGTTTACTAGAAATCCCAGGAAAGCAAGCCTCTTCCAGATGTAGTCCCTATCTTTTGTCCATGCAGTAGCACAGAGAGCAAGAGATAACTTGTTTAGCACTTCTGATGTTTCCCATTATCCTATAGGAATCATGGAAAGTGTGCAGAGAACCAATGAGGGCAGCTCAGCACAACAACAGTTTTATCATCTGTTTCACAAAGCTGGTAAGGAAAAAAAAAAAAAGGGCAAAATTGCATTTTTCTCTGCATGCCCTTCTCTCCCTTCAGAGAATTTTTTTTTATTTTTTTAAAGATTTTATTTGTTTGGCAGAGAGAGAGGGAACACAGGCAGGGAGGGGGTGGGACAGGCGGCAGGAGTGGGGGGGTGGGGGGTGGGAAGGGAGAAGCAGGCTTCCCAACAGGCAGGGAGCCCGATGTGAGGCTCAATCCCAGGACTCCGGGACCACAACCCAAGCAGAAAGCAGACGCCCAATGACTGAGCCACCCAAGTGCCCCAGAGAATTTTTTTTTTAAGATTTTATTTATTTATTTGGGAGAGAAGAGAGCATAAGAAGGGGGAGTGGCAGAGGGAGGAGAGAAGCAGACCCCCTGCTGAGCAAGGAGACCAATGTGGGGCTGGATCCCAGGACTCTGGGATCATGACCTGGGCCAAAGGCAGACACTCAACCAACCGGGCCACCATCCTTCCCTCCCTTCAGAGAATTTATTTAAAATATCCACTATACCTAAATCTGACTAAGTGACATCCATTCCACTTTCTGAATGGGAATTTCCCAGCAACGTTCTTATCAATCAGGTTATGAAAGAAATAATACAGCTACTGATATTATTAACCAAAACAGAGATATATGAAATTTAAAATAAGCCAGCCTTTGGATATAGAAATAATGGCCACTAGTAATGCCAACTTGGATCACATAGTTCAGCAACACAGAACTTGAAAGAATTGCCAGAGGCTTCTGAGACCTTTTCTCCTTTCTCATATTCAACATGTAAAACTTGAAGTTAACCACAGGCATACAACTACTGATGGCCCATAGAAAGGCAATGTGATCAACCTGCCATCTTGAAACAGACAACAGAGTTCTCTATGTGACAGCAAACATGAAAGAACAGCAAACATGAAAGGTAAATAGGATTCTCTTATGTCCCACTGCTCCAAAGAAACTCCTCTTATAGAGATCTCCAAAGGCTACCATGCTTCTAAAACCAAGGATTAGTAGCTTGAATACTGGCCACCCAAAGAGATTAAATCCTAATCCCTGGAATTAATTTATCTGGGAAAAAAAAAAAAGGTTTTTGCAAACGAATTAAAGATTCTGAGTTTACTCTGTATTATCCAAGTGGAGCCTAAATGATACCACAAGTGTTTCTGAGAAAGGGCAAAGGGAGTTTGGAGAGATGCACAGGAGAGAAGGAGATATCAAGATGGAGGCAGGGATCGTAGGAGTATGGTCACAAACCCAGGAATGCTGGGACAGCTAGCTGAAGCAGGAAGAGGCAAGGAATGGATTCTCCCCTAGAACCTCACAGAGAGAAGGTAACCCTGCCAGATTTTGGCCTTTCAGCCTCCAGAACTTTAAGAGAATAAATCTCTGTTGTTTTAAGTCATCCAATTTGTAGTAATTTGTTACAGCAGCCTCACAAAACAAATACACAATTAGGTCTGCAATCTCCTCTCACTCCCTCCCTCACTCAATACCATTCATCCAGATGTACCCCTCTCAAAATTCCCTTTACTTTCAGCTTCTTGTTCAGATTCTAGATCAAATTCACTACCCAACCCTAGTTTTCCTCACCTAACTGCTCTCTTATGGTCACCTTTGCTGGCTCCTCCTCCACAGTCAAGATCTTTACCTGGAAATCCCAGGGCTCAGTCCTCATTACCTCCACTTCTCCCATGGCTTTAAATATTGTATCTATACACTAAAGACTCAGAAGTATTCACCATCATCCCAAACCTCTTCAACTTGCTCCAAACTCATATATTTAACTGCCTATTTGACATCTCAACATGCAGTTCAAAGTCAACATTTCAAACTAGAACTTCCAATACTCCCAAACTTGCCTGATGCATTTTGTCCACCTTTGTAAATGCCAACATCTTCTTTCCAGTTGCTCAAGTCAAAATCCTAGAAACCAGCTTTGATTTCCCTCTCTCCTATAGTCTCTCATACACAGTACTCAGCAAAATCCATTGTGTCAATCTCCAAATAGACCTCAAAACTATACTTCTCTCCTTTCTCAATGCTTCCACTCTGGCCATCATTACCTCACACCTGGGCCACTGAAAATGACTTTTTAATTGGTCTCCCCATTCCCACTCTTAACCACTTAAAATGATTTTCCACAAAGCAATGAGGAATCTTTTAAAACTAAATTAAATCATGCTGGGGGACTGGGTGGCTCAGTCAGTTAAGCATCTGCGCCTTCTGCTTGGGTCATGATCCTGAGATCAAACCCTGCATCTGGGTTCCCTGCCCAGCCGGGTTCCCTGCTCAGGGGACCCTGCTTCTCCCTCTCTTGCTGCCCTTTCCCCCTGCTCATGCTCACACTCTCTCTCACTCTGTCTTTAAAAAAAAAAAAAAAGGAAGAAAAGAAAAATTATTTTTATTTCTTGCTTAATGCCATTCAACAATTTCCTATGGCATTTAATATAAAATTCAAACATCTTTCCAAAACCACAATGTTCCCTCATGGTCTCACTCTGCCTACTTTCCCCTACCTCCTCTCTTTATTTCTTACAGTTTTTCTCCCCTCATTTACCACATTCCAACCACACTGGCCTTTTTTCTTTTCCTAGACTGTGCTATAGAGCTCTTGCCCATGCTGTTTCCTCTACCCTTAAATCACAGTAGAATAGCTCTTTCTTATCACTCAAGTCCTGGCTGAAACCCCCTAACCTGGGTCACCTGACCACCCAATTTAAATCAATCCCTCTTCCTGTTTTCTTTTAGCAAATTACCCTCCTGGTTACTCTTTTTTGGTACTTAATAGGAACCCAATATTTGTTAAATGAAGAAATGAATCCCCTTTTCCTAAAGGCATGAAACATAAAAACCTAAGTAGATTTCAAAAGTGTGTTTTGTAAAGGTCATTCAAACACCATCTGGAATAAAGGGCATCCACAATTCCTGTAACTGCCAGCCTGTCAGGAGCACTATCATACTATAGTACCTACAACTAGTAGATAATGCCACCCTGTGTATCCAGTCATGATTTGTCACTCAGGAGATAACAGGTGGCAGACACTTTCAGAAGTTTCTTTCCAATGAAATGGAGTTGGAAAGAAACCACCTTAAATTTTTCTCTCCTTTCAATGAATGTTTAATGCTATTTTCTAGTTCTGAGAACACATGACCCTTGTACAGAATTTAGAAAACATAGCATTTAAGTGAAAACCAAAGATCACTGATAATCCAAACCCCCAAAATGAAAACAGTTAATACTCTGAAATAATTCCTTCTTATCCTATGAATAAATACACATAATTAAGAATTTATTATATTTAACAGTATTGGTAAAGTTGTGTAGTATGTTCACAAGTTTGCATTTTATTATGCTTTATGACATATATACATATTTTCTTTTGCACGGATCACGTATTTCATTTTTTAAAATGTAATAAAAATATGTAAATTTCATTTTCATTTTAGATTTAGTTAATATTTCCCATGCCATTAAGTATTCTTCAAAATCCATTTCTAGCTCTGTAATAGTCTAGTACATACTATAATTTATTTAGTCCCTTGCTTACTGTTGGATGTTCAATCTCTGTCCCAGATTTTTTTCTATTATAAATATTTCTATAATGAGCATTTGAAGACATAAATCTCTGGTCATAAATCTTTGAATAAAGTTTCATTAAAACTGACTCTGAGGAGAATTACTAGATGAAAAACTATGATTTGGGTAAGTATGGCCAAATTACTTATCAGATAAGTTCTATGAATTTACACTGTCATCAAAAGGATCTGAAAATACTTTTTTCAATAAATTCTTACCAACATTAAGTATTATTACTTTCAAATCTTTGCTTGATGCGAGAAATGGTTATGTTACTTTAATCATTTGTTGACTTCTGAAATCAAAAATTTCCCAATTTTGAAGGATATTAATTTTCTAATGAAGGATAAATTAACTTCCAAGTAACTCATCTTGGGGAATTAAAATAATATTTCTGATTTCTGAAAATTCTAGAAACATTTTACTTAAAATATTTTCTTTACACCCATAAACACTACTATCTCTTATCCTAACTCAATCTTCTTTAATAATCTAAAGGAAGGCGAGAAGTAGAGGGAAAGGGAAGAAGGTAGAGATGGGGAGAGGTTGAGGGGCAAGGGAAGGAGAAGGAAGAGAAGGAAAAATCCAATCACAACATCTCACATACACCCAAATATTTATAGCAGCAATGTCCACAATAGCCAAACTATGGAAAGAACCTAGATGTCTATCAATAGATGAATGGATAAAGAAGACGTGGTATATATACAATGGAATACTATGCAGCCATCAAAAAAAAAACAAACAAAATCTTGCCATTTGCAACGACATGGATGGAACTAAAGGGTATTATGTTAAGCAAAGTAAGTCAATCAGAGAAAGACAATTATCATATGATCTCTCTGATATGAGGAATTTGAGAGGCAGCGTGGGGGGTTGTGGGGGGCAGGGAGGGGAAAAAATGAAACAAGATGGGATCAGGAGGGAGACACACCATAAGAGACTCTTAACCTCAGGAAACAAACTGAGGGTTGCTGGGGGGTGGGGGAGCGATGGGGTGACTGGGTGATGGACACTGGGGAGGGTATGTGCTATGGTGAGTGCTGTGAACTATCTAAAATCTTTTTTTTTTTTTAAGTTTTTTTTCATTTATTTACTTATTTGACAGAGAGAGATCACAAGTAGGCAGAGAGGCAGGCAGAGAGAGAGGAGGAAGCAGGCTCCCTGCGGAGCAGAGAGCCCGATGCGGGGCTCGATCCCAGGACCCTGAGATCATGACCTGAGCCGAAGGCAGCAGCTTAATCCACTGAGACTATCTAAGACTGATGATTCACAGACCTGTACCCCTGAAGCAAATAATACATTATATGTTAATTTAAAAAATTACAATGCCTCCTCCACTCTAAAAATCATTCCAGTTGCCTAGAAGATTAGATGATTAAAAACCAGTAACAATCTGTATGCCACCTTGTACACTTATAGCCAGAAAGTCTAACTTCCTACAACAGCTAGGTAACAAGAAACAACTCTACTAAATCTGCTAAATCATCACTCTTTGCTCACCCCAGGCAAACAAGAAAAAGGCCAGTTCAAACAGATGACATCCTAGCTGGCAATGACAAAGGAGGCTTTCAACTGTGCATCCCGCCTGTCTGAACTGTTATACATCACTCTAAATCATTCAGACAATGTCTGCAAAGTTTTCTTTCTAAGGGAATATTACAAAGGAAAAGACGGAGTTGTTAATAAGGGAAATTAGTTTCTAGAATGTAGCAATATGGGTCAAACTATTTTAAAAGACAATTTCAATTTAACAACTTAAGATTCCAGTTGAGGTACTGTAATGAACAGGGTCTTAACATTTTATACAAAATTCAAGGACAGCAAGGACACAACATACACATCTAGTTTTATGTGTTTCAAATTCCTACACTAAAAGATATACAGATGTTAAACAAGTCACTTTATCATCAGTGGTCCTGTACACATTACTAAGAGCTTAGTCTAGCACTATCTAACAATTAAAACAAGACGAGCCATGGTCACCAGTAAACTAGTAAAAAAGGAAGACAAAAATTAAAACACGTAAAAGCTCTACAGGAAAGGAGGGAACAAAATACAAAGAACTAAATAAAAATACCAAAAAATTACCCAAATAAGAGAACTAATGACACTACCAACTCTCACACACAATGGTAAACAGTGGCTGCAGCTGTCTTGGCATATATACCCAAATACAAGGATTTCCTCCTTAAAATTATCTGTCCCCCCCCCAAAAAAAAGGAATTGCTTTACAATTAAATCCTTACTTCTGAGGCTGGCACCAATAATTTTAGACTAAATACCAACAGGAAGAAAAGGAAAAAGCTCCCCAAGAAACCTCAAAGTGAAAAACTCAAGCATGCCATCATGCCCAGAGTAAGGGCATGTGGGATTTCAAAAGAGGAAGGCCATATCAATGGAATTAAACTTCCAGGGGCATCTAGCCAGTCAGAGTCTATGAAAGGGGAAAGAGAGTGAAGTTCTCATCACCAGGCAGAAACACTTAAGTTTGGAAGGATGTGAGGCAACATTAGTGTTGGATGCTTTGTCAAGGTTATTACAACAAACAAATTTTAAAGGGAGTAAGATACAGTTATTTTTTTTTTTAATATTTTATTTATTTGACAGAGAGAAATCACAACTAGGCAGAGAGGCAGGCAGAGAGAGAGGAGGAAGCAGGTTCCCCGCGGAGCAGAGAACCCGATGTGGGGGCTCGATCCCAGGACCCTGGGATCATGACCTGCGCCGAAGGCAGAGGCTTTAACCCACTGAGCCACCCAGGTGCCCCGATACAGTTTTTAATACTTAAGTATTAAGTGTGATCTCAGAATTACAAGAGGTAGCTGCCACTGAAAAAGGCTTTTGAAGAGCACTTATAAAGCAATTCAATAAAACCCTTCGAATGTTAGGAAGATCACAAATAGCATTAAAATGATGGCATTTTTCCTAGTGAAATAGGAGTGGATTCTTGTGGCTTCGGATAAAATTTCCAATTGTAACATTTACAGATTTTTAAAGTGCTCTATCTCAAATAACTTGCTAAGGAAGTGCATAACTGAAAAACTGGTATGATTTTAGTAAACATTAAAGACACTGATATCTGTGAAGATGTGGAAAGTTCGAGTAAATTGCTTTCATAAAGAGGGTGGAAAGGGGCGCCTGGATGGCTCAGTGGGTTAAAGCCTCTGCCTTCAGCTCAGGTCATGATCCCAGGGTCCTGGGATTGAGCTCCACACCTCAGGCTCTCTGCTCCGCGGGGAGCCTGCTTCCTCCTCTCTCTCTGCCTGCCTCTCTGCCTATTTGTGATTTCTCTGTCAAATAAATAAAATATTTAAAAAAAAAAAAAAAGAGGGTGGAAAACTAGTACTTTAAAATTTTTATTAGGAACATATACAAATGCATTATTTTATATAACCTGTGATCTTAAACATGCATGTGAAGTTACCATAGGAGTAGAATGAATAAATATAGATGATCTCTTTATGTTATTTTTTTTAAAAGATTTTACTTATTTATTTGACAGAGAGAGATCACAAGTAGATAGAGAGGCAGGCAGAGAGAGAGAGGGAAGCAGGCTCCCTGCTGAGCAGAGAGCCTGATGAGGGACTCGATCCCAGGACCCCGAGATCATGACCTGAGCCGAAGGCAGCGGCTTAACCCACTGAGCCACCCAGGCGCCCCTTTATGTTATTTTTTAAACTGCATATAAAACAATTATCTCAAAATAAAAAGATAAAGAGTTTTAAAATATATATGTATAATTAGCACTTTAATTAGACATTTAATTATTTCACTTACACTCTAAAGTTTGCATTCACATTGACCAAACACTTCTTTTTCTTACTTAGAAAATAGAGGACTGCCTTCTATCCCAGTCTCTTCATTTCCAAATGTATATTTTAAGAAATTCAAATTCTGTTTTAGAACAAAACTAATGCTTAGCTAAATTCACTTTTATGGTAGAGAAAAAAGTCTTAAAAAGTAAAAAGACTAAGGGATGCCCAGGTGGCTCAGCTGGTCAAGTGTCTGCCTTTGGCTCAGGTCGTGATCTCAGGTTCCTGGGATGGAGCCCCACTTCAGGCTCCCTGCTCAGGTTGCCTGCCACTCCCCCTGCTTGTACTTGCTCTACTTCTCCTTCTCTTTCTCTCTCTCTCTCTCTCTTTCCCTGACAAATAAAAAAATGAAAAAAATTTTTAAAGAATTTATTTGACACAGAGAGAGAGAGAGAGAGCGCGCGTGCGCGCATGCATACACACACGAGCATAAGCAGGAGGAGCGGCAGAGGGGGGAGGAAAAGCAGACTCCTTTCTGATCAGGGAACCAGATATGGGGCTTGATCCCAGGACCCTGGGATCACCACCTGAGCCAAAGACAGATGCTTAACCAACTGAGCCACCCAGGCACCCCAAATAAAATCTTAAAAAAAAAAAAGACTATGGGGCGCCTGGGTGGCTCAGTGGGTTAAAGCCTCTGCCTTCGGCTCAGGTCATCATCCCAGGGTCCTGGGATCGAGCCCACATCAGGCTCTCTGCTCCGCAGGGAGCCTGCTTCCTCCTCTCTCTCTGCCTGCCTCTCTGCCTAGTTGTGATTTCTGTCAAATAAATAAAATATTTTTTAAAAAAAGACTATTAAAAAAAATTTTTTAGATAAGTTCACTGTTCTCCAGCTACCAAAAGAAATTATATACACACTGATTATTCCATTTCTCACTTAAACTACTCCTATCCACTTAGTAAAAATAGTTTTTTAAAATTCTGTAGAAATGGAAGGCACTTCCTGAGTGATGAAAATTTTATCTGACAGATGACTACATGTATACATGGTATACATTTGACAAAATTATGTAATACATTTAAGACTGTGCACTTTACTATATATAAATCATAGCTCAATAAAGTATTATTCGTACAAAAAAATTTTTTTTAATTCTATACTACATCAGGTACTACTACTAGTCCATTATAAAAGGCATTCTTCATGTTGCTCTGAAAACAGTACAGTGAGATCTTATTTCTCAACCATTTAGTATAGAAGCAAAAATCTGAGAACTAAACTAGAGCAAAAAACCAAAGAGAGATACACTGAGGTATTCCCTGCCCTTATTTTTCTCCTGGCTAGCCACTCTGCTGCCCTAAATGGGTAGGGGAAGGGGACACTACATTTATGGAGGTCAGAGTGTTTTCTACTGAACAGTGGTCAACATAATTAAATGGCTATGAAACTTCTGCAGTGGGTTAATAATTAAACTCAAGAAACACTTCTTCTAAGGCAAGATACTGAGCTTTGCATTTTCCTTCATAGTTGCAACTATCATTACATAAAAACTGAGGAATTATATATGTACCTGTTCTATCAAGTGACAAATACTTCTGCTTCATTCTGGTGAAGTGTGCATTTATCTACTCTTATTACTAAGATAATTCAGGCTTGCAAGGAGAGGCCTGCTCATTTCCCGCTCATGCTCTATCTCACTCTCCCTCACAAATAAATCCAATCTTTAAAAATAAAATAATAGGACACCTGGGTGGCTCAGTGGGTTAAAGCCTCTGCCTTCAGCTCAGATCATGATCTCAGGGTCCTGGGATCGAGTCCCACATCGGCTCTCTGCTCAGCGGGGAGCCTGCCTCCCCCTCTCTTCTCTGCCTGCCACTCTGCCTACTTGTAATTTCTGTCAAAAAAATAAATAAAATCTTTTTTTAAGTCTCTAACCTCACATTTTCTTACTTTACATTACTTACACATTACTTACAAAGGGTAAGAAAATGTTATATATGTACCTGTTAAAATAAAGTGGGTGGGTTACTTTGACCAGTGACATTCTGTGAGTCTATGACCATACAATAATATAATTAAACATGATCTACTAAGAGAACTACTAAACTCTCCATTATTTCTAGGTTAACTACCTACTAAAGCCTTCTGAGAGACACTATTTCCTAACTTTCTAGTTTACTCACTCTGAAACATTTTCCTGAAATCTTCATTGAATGCATACCCTGTGAAAGTCTAATAAGTATCGTAAAGGGATGCGATTTCTTTAGCATCACTCCAATTACAGGACTTATTATCAATGGTTTCAAATGCAAAAAGCATCACAGACTCCTATTTAACTGGTTTTCTTATCACCTTGGAATTCTTTGTACTACCACTGGTACCAACCCAATCCTACGCCTATACTAAATTTCTACAGTTACTTTCCTTAAGAAAATTATCTTGCCGAGGCACCTGGGTGGCTCAGTGGGTTAAGCCTCTGCCTTGGGCTCAGGTCATGATCTCAGGGTCCTGGGATCGATGGAGCCCTGCATCAGGCTCTCTGCTCAGCGGTGAGCCTGCTTCCCCCTCTCTCTCTCTGCCTGCTGCTATGCCTACTTGTGATCTCTCTCTCTCTCTGTCAAATAAATAAATAAAATCTTTAAAAAAAAAAAAAAAAAAAAAAGAGGGTGCCTGGGTGGCTCAGTGGGTTAAGCCGCTGCCTTTGGCTCAGGTCATGATCTCAGGGTCCTGGGATCGAGTCCCACATCGGGCTCTCTGCTCAGCATGGAGCCTGCTTCCCTCTCTCTCTCTCTGCCTGCCTCTCTGTCTACTTGTGATCTCTCTCTCTCTCTCTCTCTCTCTCTCTGTCAAATAAATAAATAAATAAATAAAATCTTTAAAAAAAAAGAAAAGAAAAGAAAATTATCTTGCCTTGACCCTGCTGAATACATGCATATACTTGCTATATATATATATATATATATATATATATATATATATATATATATATATCCACCAACTTTTCTAAACCTCAGGTATTTTGAATTTTAATCCAGTTGCCTACTGAATCATCTATCCCACCCAAACTTGATGTCATTCACAAACTTAATGACCATATTCTATGTGCCACCATCTAAGATTCTGGTGGAAATCTTAAAAAGCTCAGGACCCATCTCTCAGAATTCAACTGAAAGTGTATGCTCCCCTCTCTAGGGCTGAGGACCGGTCTGGGTCCTGGCAAACAGTTCTAAGAAGTGCCTACTAATCATGGATCCATCTACCTTCTGGGCCATAGAACTTGCTCCTTTTCACAAACATAAGGTACCTTAACCATTACAAGAACAGGATAAAAGGATATAATCTAGCAGCAGACAGACCCAAAACAGATAACTATACTAGGCACCTTAAGATGGTTAAGTCTGCAACAGCATCTTCTTCAAAAGAGTAAGCAGTAGTTTCCTTTCAAGATTTCACTCAGCTGTCTATATTAACTTGTGCTCGAGACTCTCCATAAAACAGAATGACATGCCCACAGCTTGTCAGGTGCTCTCCCACCCAGCAGAGCTTTTTCTCAATACAGAGGCTTATTTCCACTCCTGTCAGTTAAGTAGTTGTTTTTTGTTCCCAAATCTGTCTATGCCTAATAACTCTGAATAGTTTACTTGTTGCTCTGATCCACAGTTGACTACCTAAACCTGTAAGTGCAAAAAGAGAGCATTATTTCTATGAAATCTACATTGAATCTTTTGAATAGCTAAAAGTCATGTTGCTATGTTAAAAAGAATGCTGTCATATTAAGCATGGGCAAGACAACTTTAAATATTAAGGAACAAATCATAAAAACCTAAAGTGCCCTCAGGTTTTTGCAAATATCTTTATAGTCTCACTCCACTTAATGAGAACAAATCCGGACATTAACAAACACTTACTTAGGCACTTATGTGCCAGTTACCAGCAAGATTAAATGAGTTAACCACTTTAAGCTAGCATCTGCTTTACAATTCCTAACACACAGCAATTATCAGCATTTTGCACATAGGAAAACTGAGGTACACAGAAACTGTAAGTAACTTGCCTAAGTTCACATTTTAGTAAGAGGCAGATGAGGGTTCTAGCCCAGAGAGCCTAGTCCCAGAAATCATACTCCTAATATGCTTAACCATCACAAATGATATATTATTTATGTGGCTTATACATCCCATTTGGATGCCTCTCAAATCACTGTTGATTAATATGCAAAGATAAGGTCTTAAGCCTTACAGTTTATATACATTTGTGATTTAAATTAACCTAAAGCATCTGAATTATTTTTTTAGCATTCCATGCTTTAACACATATTCTTCACTTACCTATCAGTCTTACGAGAGTAAGAGACATCCAATATACATGTCCCATTTTGTGGAGCAAGCCGGTCACAAACCACATTAATATTACAGAGATTATTAACATACCATATTCTCTTTGCCCAGGAAAAGAAAGAAAACTATTCACAGGTTTAACTGTAACATTCTGAGAATCTACCCATGATTAATCAGCATCATAAGTAAGCAAATTCAGAATGCAAGAGGACAATACTAGCCACTCTACCAAAAGGTTTAAAAAACAAAAATGCAGAGAAAAAGTAAAATATGTATGAAACTCTTAACATTCAAAAACAAATCTGGGGTTTTTTCCCAAAGTAGTTGATATATGTTTACTTACTACACAGAAAGTGTTGCTTCTTACAAGATCCCATTAATTTCTCTACTATCTTGCTCAGCTGACTAAGAAACTGCAATCAAATATCAAAAGCAACTTCTAGGGGGGTGGCTCAGTGGGTTAAAGCCTCTGCCTTTGGCTCAGGTCATGTCAGGGCTCTAGGATCGAGGCCACATCAGGCTCTCTGCTCAGCAGGGAGCCTGCTTCCTCCTCTCTCTGCCTGCTTCTGGGCCTACTTGGGACCTCGTCAGTCAAATAAATAAATAAAATCTTAAAAAAAAAAAAAGCAACTTCTAAAAATGTAAAATCTACCTCCACACCTTACATGCTACTAATAAATTTCTCTCTGATACTCTAAGTACAATATAATAAGCCAAGGAGACATTTAGAACATATTTATTCAAGCACAGAAACGTAAGGAAGATAATACAAAATGCCTTTTCAACTGCACAACTAATTCCATACACCCCCTCGGTGTAGTAACCACTCCAAACAATGATACTAAAGCCATTAGTTAAAAGGTTACTAAAAACAAGACAGCATATGATCTCAAAGCTTCCTCCTACAAATTACCTGCTAAATATAAAAAGTCATACCTTTACAACTGGGCAATCAATACCTTAACTAAGTGATACCATTCAGCTACACAAGTAAGGAAACATTCCGTGTGTGCTAATTCAATGTTTTAAATTATTTAAGGTATTTTTTACGATTCCACACTTTAACTCACTTTTTTCATTTAATCACTGTTTTATGAAAAAAAGGACACACGCTTAACATATCCTTGTCAAAATGTTAAATTTACATCATGAGAGAGCAAAGAGACAAATCTAAAATTTGGGATTAAGTGCCGTTATACTCTTTTTTTTTTCCATTTTATCCATTTTATTTATTTTTTCAGCGTAACAGTATTCATTCTTTTTGCACAACACCCAGTGCTCCATGCAAAACGTGCCCTCCCCATTACCCACCACCTGTTCCCCCAACCTCCCACCCCTGACCCTTCAAAACCCTCAGGTTGTTTTTCAGAGTCCGTTATACTCTTAAACCTCAGTGACAGTAAAAACAAAAGAGGCAGATTAAGAGAGGGGCACCTGAGTGGCTCAGTCCATTAAACTTCTCTCTGGCTAAGGTCATGATCCTAGGATCCTGCTCAGCAGGGGGCGTGCTTCTCCCTCTCTCTCTGCCACTCCTGCTTGTGCTCTCTAGCTCACCCTCCCTCTTTATCAAATAAACCAAATCTTTAAAAAAAGAGAGACTAAGAGAAATAACTAAATGGAAACTATAAATCATTTTTGGATCCTGGATTAGAAGAAAGGTTTCTAGAAGAAACTTTTGGAACTGGGGAAATTTCATTATGTATACGAATAGCTGATATGAAATTATTGCTAAGTTTTAAGTCTGATTATGATACTGTTGATCTGTATGACAATGTATGTCTGCTTAAAGATTCATAGTGGAATACTTAATAAACTATCATGATAATCTGTAAACAACTCTGCAAAAGGTGTATTCATGAAAAGAGGTAAAGCATGGGTAGCACATGTTAACAATCAGTTAATCTAGGTGAGGCATATACAGACGTTCATTTTACATATATGTATACATAAACACACACACACACTATATTATCTCAACCTTTCTGTAGACTTAAAACTTTTCTCAAAGTAAAAAGATAGGGGCACCTGGGTGGCTCAGTCTGATTAAGAAACTGCCTTTGGCTCAGGTCATGATCCCAGAGCCCTGGCACTGAGTCTCACCTCAGGCTCCCTGCTGAGCAGGGAGCCTGCTTCTCTCTCTCCCTCTGCCTGCTGCTCCCCCTTGCTTGTGCTATCAAATAAATAACTAAAATCTTTTAAAATTAAAAAAAAAAAAAAGCTGTGGAAGAATGGACACACAAAGACTTGTACATGAACATTCATTATTCACAATAGCCAAAAACTAGAAACAATTCAAATGCCCATCAGCTGGTGAATGGTTACGTAAAATGTGATATAATCCATACAGTAAGCAATAAAAAGGAACACACTATGGATACATGCTACAACGAGGATGATGAACCTTGAAAACATATTCTTTCTACATATTATGATTACATTTATGTAAAGAATATCAAGAAAAGACAAATCTATAGAATGGAAACAGAAAGAAGGGGTGCCAGGGTGGCTCACTGGGTTAAAGCCTCTGCCTCTGGCTCAGGTCATGGTCCCAGGATCCTGGGATCGAGCCCAGCATCAGGCTCTCTGCTCAGCAGGGAGCCTGCTTCCCTTCCTCTCCCTCTGCCTGTCTCTCTGCCTGCTTGTGATCTCTGTCTTTCAAATAAATAAATAAAATCTTGGGGGGGGGGGTAAAAAAAAGGAAAGAAAAGAAAGAAAGAAACAGAAAGCATTTCAGTGGTTACCTGGAGGTGGACACAGAAATTTACCACCAACAGTGCTATGGAAACTTCAAGGTGCTATAAATGTTCTAAAACTGAATTTGGTAATGGTGGCAAAACGCCGTAAATTTACTAAAAATCATCAAACTGTACAGTTACAAATGAGTGAAATTTTATGGTATATAAATTATACTTCAAGAAAGTTAAAAAAGTTGAGAAAGAACATTTTATGAACTGAAAAAAATATCAATGTAAAACAATGATAATCCAGAAGGAATAAATGTAGCTATCTGCTAGTGCAGACTGGAGGCAGAGAATAAGACATAAGACTAAACTATATAATTAAAGGTAGTTACATTTCTATAAAAAATAATAAAAATAAAACATTCAGTCCAATGTTATTTCAAAAGTAAAGAACTCCAATCCTTTACTGTTATAGTCCCAAATATATTTTATATTCCCAAACAAGCCCCCTAAAGATGATGCATCAAGTAATTTTATAATTAAAAGATTCTGCCTTCAACAAAAGACAAAAAAAAAAAAAAATAGAAAAATGGGCAAAGGACTTAAAAAGACATTTCTCCAAAGAAGATACACAAATGGCCAATGAGTCCACTGAAAAGATGCCTAATGTCTTAGTTATTTGCAAAATGCAACCCAAAACCATAATGAGATATACTTCTCACCTAATTAGATAACTATAATAGGAAAAAAAAGTGTTGGCCAGGATGCGGAAAAATGAGAACCCTTATACATTGCTGATGAGATTAAGATGGCACATTCACCATGGAAAACACTATGGTGGTTCCCTCAATACGTTAAATACAGAATTACTATATAAATCAAAGAACTGAAAATGAGTGTTCCAACAAAAATCTGTACATACCCGTTGGTGGCAGCACTATTCACAATAGCCAAAGGGTGGAAAGAACTCAAATGTTCATCAACTGATAAATGCATAAACAAATTACAGTGTATATCCATACAATGGATACTATCCAGCCATAAAAAGGAATGAAGTACTGACACATGCTAGACCACAGAGAGACCTTTAAAACATACAAAGTGAAAGAAACCTGACACAGAGGGTTGTATGATTCCATTCACACGTACACAAAACACGCATATTCGCAAAGGCAGAAGTATCAGTGATTGCCACGGTCTGGGAAGGGGTAGAGAGAATAGGGACTGTTTAATGGGTACAGGTTTTTTGGGGGGGGGGTGATGAAAATGTTCTGAAACTAGACAATAATGACTGCACAACAATGTGAATGTACTAAATGAACTGTACATTCAAAATTGTTAAAATGGTGGGTTTTATGTTATATGTATTTTACCATAATTTACAAAAACTGCCTGTGGGTATACACACAGGATATTTAAGTTGAATTTATTATAATTTTCCTACTTCTTTTGGCTTTTATGTATACAATAGTTCGTGTAACAGATATGCCTTAAAATCTAACATTATTGAGAACATACTACATGCAAGATATATGCTAGGCATTTTTTTGTGCACTTTAATCCTTCAAAACCTGTATAGTAGATAGATTTTATATACTATTTTACAGTAGATTTTCCCCCCAAGGGTTTTATTTATTTATTTTACAGAGCGAGAGCACAAGCAGGAGGAACAACAGAGGGGGAGCCTGACACAGGGCTTGATCCCAGGGTGCTGGGATCATGACCTGAGCCAAAAAGAGGTGCTCAACCAACTCAGCTACGCAGGTGCCCCTGTCCCCAATTTATGTATAGGAAAACAAGGCTCAGAGAAATGAGGCAGCAACAAGTAAGAGGTAAAACCAGGATTCAAACACAAACATTTTTAAGATTAACTCAAATATAAGAGGAAGGGAATAAACCAAATAATTTCTAAGGCACCTTCCAATAATACAACTCTGTGAATATGCCACAGGGGAGGAGAAAAAAAAAAAAAAAGAAAGAAAGTCGTATCTTTCCTCAAACTTTCCTGACAGTGGACTTCTGGTGAAATAAGGATAGAAGGTCAACACTAGTCCTAAAACATCTTCAATATGACATATGCTAGTCATCTCTTTCCTTCCAAGACATTACTTAATGAAGTGGGGCAGGGGGAGTGTCTGTACATAAACACCCAAGGAAAGGAAATTTTAAAAAAATAAATAGACTCCCAGTCTCCACCCTAGACTTAATCAATCAAATCTTGGCTAATGCCCAGGAATTCTTTATGTTTTCTTAAAAGTTCAGGTGAACAGAAAAGTTTAGGTTGCCATAGTCAAGTGGGAAAAGAAATTTCTTTTTAGTCAAACAGAACAGATAAGCCTGGTTCACTTAGTATTGATTTTATATTTTAGAGTATAGGGTTAACAGACTTATTACGATCTAGTAATGATGCCAGATCTTTTCACTATGTATTTTCATTTCAAAGAACATGATTCTACCCAAAATACATTAGAATCTTCGCATTAACTCATGATATTCAACATATCAAATTACACCTAATAAAGCCTTTAAAAATCTTTTATAAATGCTGCCTATGTACATACATGTATTATTATATATGTCTATACACATACACACACAAACACACATATTTTATTAGTAAGCTTACACAACATTTAGCATGGCATCTGACAATCCAGCCTCAAAACGTTTTCAAATACATAAGCACAAATAAATTCAAATAAAACTGACATCCACATTATGTGCCAGGCACTGTGCTAGGTCTGTGAACAAGCCAGGGACAAGACATACTCTCACAACACTTATTATTAGCAGGGATACTGGTCATCAAGCATGCTGCTATGGAAGTATCCACCCCTTTTCATCATTTTCCTCATTTTACTTTTAGATATGAACATTCTGCTTCATCCTTCCCTGGGGCATTATAGGATTCTCACTTTGTCATATCAATCCCTTTAAATTCCAATTTTCATTTTACATGGGGAAAATGTACATCCAAGCAGCCTCCGTTACTATTTCAAAGCAATTGGAAAAATCCCAGAATCCCCATTTCCATTGGGCTGAGACTTTCCAATATGCCTAATAATGATACTTTATGACCTAGAAGTTCCAATGAATTGGTAGTAAGAAAACATTGATCTGCTTCAGTAGCACTGTAATTGGAATGGTGATTAAATGCATCATGTTAAATTTACCCTGGGCCTTTTCCAGTGTGGCAAACACAAAATGAGCTATCAGCATCAGCAGAGCCTAAACCACTCTTTCGTTCTAAAATGGTACTTTTCCTGCATGTCAAAAGGTGTTACCTTTGAACTTCTCCATTTATAATTAGGTGGTATAACACGACAAACTGTATACACTCATATGGGCTTCTACAGGATGTACACTGCCCAACATGGTTTATTGTATTTAGCAACTTGGGAAAACCTTATGTATGTCAGAGCAGTGCATTTGCACCACTATAGTTAATGGTCTGTCAGCATTTCCATTATAAAGCAATTTTCAAAGGTTTATTGCTCTGCTGAAGAATTTGCTCTGAGCTGAAATTTGGCATTCCAGAGAAGCAAAAACTGTAGCCCGTAGTTGTTTATTCCAAGTAGGCCAAGCAGTTTGTTTTTTTAAAGTTAATCTATCCCTTTATTTCAGAATTTCCTCATATAGCCCTTTGGGAATATCCACAGAACAAAAACCTCACACCTCACAAAGGGACTATTGTTTGGTAATAGCAGCTAGCAACTTGAAGGTACAAAGCACACAGATTCCAACTTATTTATGGAAAACATTTTTAAAAAGCAAGCATATTTTTGATGAACAAATTGCAAGTTTAAAAACTTTTTCATCAGTTCTACCTACTTAAATTACTCACACTATCAGAGTATATTACCATTGATACTAAAATCAATGAATGACTTTAAAATTCCGATCTATTGTTAAACCTCCTTTTATAGTTCCAAGAACCAGAGCTACTAGTGACCTAATGCGAATTTTACATACTCTCAATCCCCTCTTGCCCTACTAGTTAAAGGGAGTAAGTGCTGTTAAGTAAAAGCTATACAGCAGGAAAGGTTTATACAGTAGACAGAGAAACTTTGAAGGTAATTTAGAAAATTCAGAAAATGATGATCAGCCCCTGAATAGCAAAGTACAGAGAAAAGAACTGTGGTAATCTAGAAGATTGGTACATTAGTGATATACAATTTTATTCACTCTCTGGAACCTGTTCTATTAGTCTAAAAGCTTGCCAGAATATTTCATGTTTCAAACAAAGAAGGTATCAACTATTTCAGTATTTTGGTTTCCTATTATTGAATCTAACTTGAAAGCTCATTATTTACACTTTAAATTACAAGGGCTTTCAATTATACGGCTAATTATAATTCTGACACAACTCTACCCAATGAATAAAGGAGATACAAGCTTAAAAATTCTTATTACGTACAAAAAAAAAAAACCTGTAAAACACTGGAGATCAGTGATCAAAACAACCTTTTAAAAATGAATACTTTTAAGTGTAAAGATTCATTCTATATTACTGATACAGCTTAATATATTTTGCCAACTTTCCAACTTTCTATTACTCTGAAGAAAACCATAATCTCAAATTATTAATATTTAAAACCATCTATGAAACCATTTCCACACAAAATAATGTTTGTAAAATGGCACATAAACGAGATCCAATTCATGATTACAGTTAATGAAAATATGGACATGAATGCATCAGACCCATACTAGAAGGGTCTAAAAAACATTAAAAGACACAGACAGGGGCGCCTGGGTGGCTCAGCCATCAAGCGTCTGCCTTCGGCTCAGATCATGATTCCAGGATCCTGGAATATTGGGCTCCCTGCTCCACGGGAAGCCTGCCTTTCCCTCTCCCACTTCCCCTGCTCATGTTCCCTCTCTCGCTGTGTTTGTGTCAAACAAATAAATAAAGTCTTCCCAAAAAAGATACAAAATTTTGTTTCATGATTTTTACTGATGTTTTATTCTTTTCATAACATGTCATATGCAGAATCCAAACTGATCCTACCTCTACTTCTGCCAGGCATTAATCATATTAGTCATATTTGTCAAAAGCTAAAGCCAAAAAAAAAAGTTATTTACCAAGAACAAAACAGCAGAATACTGAAGATTAACCCCCAATAGCAACAGTGTTACAAGTTAACTGGATTGGCATATGGAATCCAACACCTAGGTAAAAAACCAAGTTACTTCTATCTTTTGCCATATTGTTAGTGGCCCCAGTTATAAGGTCCTTCCAGTACTTAACCCAAGGCCCTGAGAATTCTTTTGGGTTTTTTAAGAGCGACCTCAAGAAAGCCTGCAGTGGTGATTCAGATGTAGTAATGCAGAGGCAGCAACCCAGCATATGGTGCTAGTCATCACACCTTCTTCACCCAGCCTCACTGCTTTTATTCAGGAGCTGAAGCTCTCTAAAAGGCTTAACTGAAACACCAGCAGTTAGTTGATGGTTTTATTTCTGCCTGGGTGGCTCAGTGGGTTAAGGCCTCTGCCTTCAGCTCAGGTCATCATCCCAGGGTTCTGGGATGGAGTCCCGGATCGGGCTCTCTGCTTGTCAGAGCCTGCATCCCCCCCCCTCTCTGCCTGCCTCTCTACCTACTTGTGATTTCTCTCTCCCGTGTGTCAAATAAAATCTAAAAAAAAAAAAAAAAAAAAAAAAAAAAAAAGATAAACATAGCCTTATTAAGCAGGATTTTAAAGAATAGCAAAGGAGCTTGATCACTTACATTCTCTCTAGGAGTTTTATGGTTTTAGGTCTTACATTCAAAAGTCTTTAATCCATTTTGAGTAAATTTTTATATAGTCTAAGACAGTGGTTTAGTTCATTCTTTTACATGCAGATGTTCACTTCTCCCAATACCATATATTGAAGGGACTATTCTTTCCCCATTGTTTATTCTTGCCTTCTTTGCTGTAAATTTAAAATGACCATAAGCTCCATGACATCAGTACCAGCATTTTTTTTTTAATATTTTATTTATTTGACAGAGAGAGATCACAACTAGGCAGAGAGGCAGGCAGAGAGAGAGGAGGAAGCAGGCTCCCCGCGGAGCAGAGAGCCCGATGTGCGGCTCGATCCCAGGACCCTGGGATCATGACCTGAGCCGAAGGCAGAGGCTTTAACCCACTGAGCCACCCAGGCGCCCCAGTACCAGCATTTTTTTTTAATCTGATTCCAAAAGTAAGGGAAACAAAAGCAAAAATAAACAAAGATGATTACATTAAACTAAAGCTTCACACAGCAAAGCAAATCATCAACAAAACGAAAAGACAACCTACTGACTGGGGGGAAATATTTCCAAATCATATCTTTGAAAAGGGGATAATATATAAAATATATAAATATCTCATACAATGACAAAAAACAGTCCAATTTTTAAAAGAATCTGAATAAACATTTTTTCAAAGGAAACATACAGATGGCCAAGAGGCAGATGAAAAGATACTCAATATCACTAATAATCAGGGAAATACAAATCAAGATCAAAAGATATTGGTGCACCTGGGTGGCTCAGTGGGTTAAGCCTCTGCCTTCAGCTCAGGTTATGATCTCAGGGTCCTGGAATCGAGCTCCACGTCAGGCTCTCTGCTCAGCGGGGAGCCTGCTTCCCCCACCTCTCTCTGCCTGCCTCTCTGCCTACTTGAGATCTATCTCTCTGTGAAATAAATAAATAAAATCTTAAAAAAAAAAATCACAAGATATCACCTCACACCTGTCACAATGGATATTATCAAAAAGACAAAAGATCGGGGCACCTGGGTGGCTCAGTGGGTTAAGCCGCTGCCTTAGGCTCAGGTCATGATCTCAGGGTCCTGGGATCGAGTCCCGCATCGGGCTCTCTGCTCAGCAGGGAGCCTGCTTCCCTCTCTCTCTCTCTCTCTCTGCCTGCCTCTCTGCCTACTTGTGATCTCTGTCAAATAAATAAATAAAATCTTTAAAAAAAAAAAAAGACAAAAGATCACAAGTGTTGGTGAGGATGTGGAGGAAAGGAAACCCCTGTACACTGATGGCAGAACTGTAAACTGGCAGAGCAACTATGGAAAACACTGTATGGAGGTTCCTCAAAAATTCAAAAATGGAACTACCATACAATCCAGCAATTCCACTACTGGGTATCCATCCAAACAAAACAAAAAGACAAATCTAAAAAGATAAATGCACCCCTTATGTTCAATACAGCATAACTAACAATAGCCAAGACATGGAAAGAACATAAACATCCACTGATGGACGAATGGAGAAAGAATATGTATATATGTACAATGGAATACTAGGAAGGGAGGAAGAAAGGAAGGGAGGAAAGGGAAAAAAAGAAATCTTAGCATTTGTGACAACACAAATAAATGGACCTTTAGGGTATTATGCTAAATGAATTAAGTCAAACAGAGAAAGACAAAAATGGCATGACTTCATTTATTTGTGGAATCTAAAAAAACAAAATCAAAACAAAACAGAGCCCAGATTCATAGATACAGAGAACAAATTAGTAGTTGAAATGAAGGAAGTGGGTAATGAAATGAAGGAAGAAACTTAAGAAGCACAAACTTCCAGGTATAAAATAAATAAGTCAAGAGAATGTAATGTACCTAAGGGATATAGAAAATAAGATTACATTAACTTTTTAAGGTGAGAGATGGTACTAGACTTATTGTGGTGAACATTTCACAACATACAAATGTCAAATCACTATGCTGTACACCTGTAATTATAAATAAATATAAAGTAAAATAAGTATAAATAAGAAAAATAACAGCAATGAGTTTTACCAAATTTGATAATAATCTTTCATCTCCTACCCATTTTCCACTCAAAACTCCCTTGCTTTCTCAGGAAGTCCTTTTCCTTAATATCCAATTAGTAGGAATTACAATTAAAGAACCATATATCACTTTTTAATACAAAGCCCCTGACCACAGATAAAGGAACAGAATGGACTACAGAAAGTAGGGTAGCTCCCTACTCCCTCATCTCTAATAACATTGCAACCTCTTTCAATACAATTTATTCTTAAAATGTATCACACGGTAGAAAATTCAAAAGGCACTAAATAAATAGTCTTAGTGAAAGTATGTCTCAATTCCACCCCTGCCTGCCAGATGCCCAGATTCCCCTATCTGAAGCAGCCACTATTACCAGGGTCTTGTAGATTCTTTCCTGAGATACATCTGATTTTAAAATACATCTCCTATCATCCTCCAAACCTCAGCACTCCTTAGCCTGACTACATGCTTTATTTTTCTAACATTATTATTTACTATTATATACTTACTTTATTCTTGCCCCACTCTTACCCTACAACAAGAATAAAAGCTATATTCCTAGAGCATTGAACAATGAATGGGTGGAATATAATGGAACAGTGATAAGTATTTGTTGAATGAGTTAATAAACTCATCATTCCAAAACTAGTCACAAGAAGTTATCTGTTCTTTAAAAAATACTGATGCTGGGGCGCCTGGGTGGCTCAGTGGGTTGAAACCTCTGCCTTCAGCTTGGGTCGTGACCCCAGGGTCCCAGGATTGAGCCCCACATCGGGCTCACTGTTCAGCGGGGAGCCTGCTTCCTCCTCTCTCTGCCTACCTCTTTGCCTACTTGTGATCTCTATCTGTCAAATAAATAAATAAAATCTTTAAAAATATATATACTGATGGTTTTCCAAAAAAAAAAATTACAGAAACAGTGCACTCTGCTTAGGGAGCTAAGTCAGCTTAGGAGTATCTAAAATTGCAATCACCAAAAAAATAAATAAATAAATAAATAATAAAAAAAATAAAAATAAATAAAATTGCAATCACTCAATAATGCCCATTATTTATGATCATAAATTTTACACTGGCTTTCTACATAAAAGGAAGTCTACTTAAACACCACTTTTACAATTACCTTCCCTTGAGATCTTTTTGAAAGATGTCAAAGATATCTTCGGTGAATCTAAGGGAGTAAAATTTTAAATGGTAATGTGCAATTTTCAGGAATACTGAACACTGAAAAGGTAGTTACATAATTTTTTCAAAATAAAGTACAAATATTATCATCATAAATAAAACCATTAAGAATAAGTATGGGGGGGGGGCACCTGGGTGGCTCAGTGTTAAGGTTAAGCCTCTGCCTTCAGCTCAGGTCATGATCTCAGGATCCTGGGATCAAGCCCCGCATTGGGCTCTCTGCTCGGCGGGGAGCCTGCTTCCCCCTCTCTCTGCCTACTTGTGATCTCTCTCTCTCTCTGTTGAATAGATAAATAAAATCTTTAAAAAAAAAAAAAAAAAAAAAGAGTAAGTATGGGAAGAGAGGCACCTGGGTGGCTAGGTTGGTTGGGCGTCAGACTCCAGGTTTTGGCTCAGGTCATGATCTCAGGGTTGTGAAACTGAACCCCATTATGGGCTCTGCTCAGGCAGGAGTAGGCTTGAGAGTCTTTCTCTCTTCAGCTTCCTCCCTCTCTACTCCTCCCCCCATTACCGTTATGTGTGCACATGCTCACATGCTCCCATGGGCTCTCTAAAATAAAATCTTTAAAAAAAGGAAAAAATATGGGTAGAAATCTTGACATATATGCAGAAAGACATGTATTATAGTTTTTGTACAACACTGTTTCAAATAGTTAAAAAACTAAATAATAGTTAAAACAAGATTGGCAAAAACATGAATATCCATCTTAAAGACTACAAAATACGTTATATCAACTACAATATTAAGCTATCCAAAAGAATGATATAATTCTAAACATGCTATTATGGAACAATCTAGAAGATACAGATCACAAGAAGCTGAACAGTATGTATAATACATAACCAAATGTGTATTATTTAAGTATCTGTTTATGGAATGACTAAATCACAGAGATGAAAGGTATAGCATAGGGAATATACTCTATGGTACTATAACAGCATTGTATGGTGACAGCTGGTAGCTACACTTAACAGTGTTTAGAGCATAAAGTATAGAGTCGTCAAATCACTAGCTGTATACCCAAAACTAATGTAACATTGTGTGTCAACTATAACTCAATTAAAAAATTAAAATTTGGAGTGCCTGGCTGGCTGGGTGAGAGCATGAGACTTTTTTTTTAATAGTAACAAATCCCAAAGCTTGTGTCCATTTTTTAAAAGATTTTATCTATTTCTTTGACAGAGAGAGAGATGGCAAGAGAGGGAGTACAAGCAGGGGGAATGGGAGAGGGAGAAGCAGGCTTCCCGTTGAGCAGGGAGCCAGATATAAGGCTCCATCCCAGGACCCTGGGATCATGACCTGAACTGAAAGCAGATGCCGCAGATGCCTAAGGACTGAGCCACCCAGGTGCCCCAAACATCAGACTCTCAATCTCAGGATTCTATGTTTGAGCCCTACCTGGGTGTGGAGACTGATTGATTGATTGACTGATGAACGAAAGAAAGATTAACTGTTAAGAACAATATAATATGGAAGGATACCCCCCCCCCAAAAAACAGCAGTCTGCTAAGAGACTGCTGCAGGGTAATAGCACCATGTAAGAAGATTTACTTTCCACTGTAAATCATTTGGAACTGCTTGAATTTTTACCATATGATTATTATTTTTTCAAAATAGAGGGGGAAATTACAGAATAAATTTGAGAAGAAATTTTACTTGAAATATGGCAAGATAATGGGCATTTCTGATCTCTGTTAGGCATAAGGGCCAAAGTTAGATCAATATCATAAATCTCTTATTTCAACTATTAACTTACATATACAATTTAAATTCAAATATACATCTAAATTGGACAGATGAAATAAATACTTTTGGATAATGAAAGGATTCATGCCACCTCAGAAAAATCACCAAAATAAAGAGCAACACAGTGACATATTTTCTAACCTTCATTAAAACAACAATTACAAGCTAACATCACCTTAATGGTGAAGTATTGTACGTATTTTCCCCAAGTCAGGAAAAAGGCAAGGATATATACTATTCACACCTACTCAGCATTATACTGGAAATTCTAACAAATGAAATTAAGCAAGAAAAGCAAAATAAAAGTTCTAGAGATTAGAAATAAAAAAAATAAATCTGTCATTATTTATACATGACTTGACTGGATACATTAAAAACATCCAAAGGTATCTATAAATATTAACATCAGCAAGTGAATCTGGCAAGGTCTCTGACTATAAGATCAAATTCTAAAACTTTATTTCTATATCTGAAGCAACAATCAGGCAAATAATAAAATTTAAATCAGGAGGTGTGTCTGGGTGCCTCAGTAGGTTAAGTGGCTGTCTTCAGCTCAGGTCACGATCCCAGGGTCCTGCATCAGACTCCCTGCTCAGCGGGGAGTTGGCTTCTCCATCTGCCCCTCCCCTGACTCGTGCTCATGCATATGCAAGCTCTCTCTCTCACAAAAATAAATTTAAATAAAATCTTTTTTTAAAATGTTAAGGGGCGCCTAGGTGGCTCCGTGGATTGAGGCCTCTGCCTTCAGCTCAGGTCATGATCCCAGCACCCTGGGATCGAGCCCCACATCGGGCTCTCTGCTGAGCAGGGAGCCGGCTTCCCTTCCACTCTCTTTGCCTGCCTCTCTGCCTACTTGTAATATCTGTCTGTCAAATAAGTAAATAAAATCTTTAAAAAAGAAAAAAAATTGGGCGCCTGGGTGGCTCAGTGGGTTAAAGCCTCTGCCTTTGGCTCAGGTCATGATTCCAGGGTCCTGGGATTGAGCCCGCATCCGGCTCTCTGCTCTGTGGAGAGTCTGCTTCCTCCTCTCTCTCTGCCTGCCTCTCTGCCTACTTGTGATCTCTGTCAACTAAATAAACAAAATCTTAAAAAAAAAAAAAAGTTAAATCAGGAGTATTTACTATAGCACCAAAAAAATAAAAACCACCACCATGGGCGCCTGGGTGGCTCAGTGGTTTAAGCCGCTGCCTTCGGCTCAGGTCATGATCTCAGGGTCCTGGGATCGAGTCCCGCATCGGGCTCTCTGCTCGGCAGGGAGCCTGCTTCCCTCTCTCTCTCTCTGCCTGCCTCTCTGCCTACTTGTATCTCTCTCTGTCAAAAAAAACAAAAAAAAAAACACCACCACCACCACCAAAAAAAAAGAAAAATCTAAAAGATGTACAGGGCCGCTACGCTAAAGATTATAAAACACTAGTAAGAGAAATTAAAGAAGATTTACATAAATGGAGGTATACACTATGCTCATGTTTGGAAGGCTCAATATGACAAAGTGACATCTCTCCCCGAACTTATCTATAGAGTCAAAAGAATTTCATTCAAAACCCCAGCAGACTTTTTAAATCTAACATTTATATTCTAAAATTTATATGGAATTGCAAAGAATGCAGAACAGCTAAGACAGTCTTATAAAACAACAAAGTTTGGGGCGCCTGGGTGGCTCAGTTAGTTAAGTGACTGCCTTTGACTCAGGTCATGATCCTGGAGTCCCAGGATTGAGTCCCACATCGGGTTCCCTGCTGAGCAGGGAGTCTGCTTCTCCCTCTGAGCCTCCCCCGTCTCATGCTCACTCACTCTCTCGCTCGCTCTCTCTCATTCTCTCCCTCTCAAATAAATAAATACTACCAAATACTGAGACTTATCCAAAAGTTACAGCAATAAAGACAGTGTGTCATTGGTGCTGAGAAAGAGCAAAAGAATCCAGAAACAGACCTACACATACTTGGTCACCTGATTTAACACAAAAAGATACCAGAACAAACTACTGGAGGGAAATCATCTTTTCAATAAGTAGTGTTAGGTCAACTTGATATCCATATGGGAAAAATGAGCTTTGACCTTTACCTCACATCATATCGAAATGTGCACAGGAGACTCAAATGTGAAATGTAAAAGAATAAAGCAAGAAAGACAAAACAGAGTATCTTTATTTTCATAAACTATTTTTAGTAATTTATTTATTTTTTTTAGTAATCTCTACATGCAGTGTGGGACTCAAACTCAAAACTTGGAGATCAAGAGTCCCAAGCTCTTCCAACTGAGCCAGCCAGACATCCGAAAACACAGAAACTGGAGTAGGCAAAAATTTCTTAAAACACAATAGCACTGATCACAAAGAACAATAATTCATTAAAATTAGAACTTCTGTCCACTGAAACACTAAGAGAATGAAAAGCAAACCAGAGACTGGGAGAAGATAGCTGTAGTTCATCTATTTAAGTGGTGTGTATGTCCACATGTATGCACATGATATATACTATCCTATATATAAAGAATTCCTATAAATCAGTAAGACAACTGACTTCCAAGTTTAAAATGGACAAAACACCTGAACAGACACTTTAAAAATGTAGATACCTATGTGGTCAATAAGCAAATGTAGAACTGCTCAACGTTAGACAACAGAGAATGCAAATTAAAATCACAATATAGGGTGCCTGGGTGGCAGTGGGTTAAGCCTCTGCCTTCAGTCAGAGCCATGATCCCAGGGTCCTGGGGATGGAGCCCCACATCATGCTCTCTGCTCAGCCAGAAGCCTGCTTCCCCCTCTCTCTGTGCCTGCCTCTCTGACTACTTGTGATCTCTCTCTGTCAAATAAAAAATAAAATAAAATAAAATCACAATGTAATACCAAGAGAAAGGCTAAAATCAAAAAGACTGAGAATGTCCTAAATAAAGAAATAAATATTTTTTTGAAAAAAAAAAAAAATGCCTGAGAATATCCAAATGTTCACACAGGTGTAGAACACTGGAATTCTAATACTGTTGCTGGTAAACTGGTATAGTCACCATGGAAAGAGCTAAGCACACATAACCTATGATTTACCAATTCCTTTCTGTGTATATACCCATGAGAATTAAGCTGGAATCTAACAAGAGACATGTGAAGCAATGTTCGTAACAGCATAATTCATAACAAAGACTCCACCCACAGGAGAACAAATACATAGACTTCTATATTCACAGAATGGAATGAGAACTGCTACCATAAGCAACCACAAAGTCAGAACTTTCAGACATAATTCTGAGGAAAAGAAACTATACACAAAAAAGAAACTATTCTACTTACATGATATATGAAACAGGTAAAACTCAGTTGGTGATAGAAATTAAAATAGTGGTTACCTATAGAAGCACGTTTGCAAGGAGGAGCTTACAGAGGCCCTAGAAATGTTATCTGAATGAATCTAGATGGTGATTTCAGATACAGATACAAATATAGAGCTGTGAAAATTCACTGAGTTATAAATTTAATATCACATACCTTACTACAGATAAGTTATACCTAAATTTTAAAAGAGGATATATTACAAACAGTATTATGGCAATAAATATGAAATGGAGATAAATTTCTAGGGGAAAAACTTACCAAAACTGAGAATAACTAGAAAATGTAACCAAATCCTATAACTAATAAAGAAGATAAATCCATAATTTAAATTTTTCCAATAAAGAAAGCTTCACACAAGATGGCCTTACTGGCAACCTATGCCGAATTAAGAAAAAGTCAGTAATAAACACTCAGCAGAGAATGGAGAGAGAAATACACTTCTCTGTTTGATGATGCTACCATAACCTTAATGCCAAAACCCAACAAATACATTACCAGCAATCAATCAATCAGTAAGTAAGTAAATAAAACAAAAATAGAAATAAAATTTATAGAGACCAGCTGCATTCATGAACATAGATGCAGTAAATATAAGCAAAATTTAGCAAACCAAAATAAGCAACAAAAGAACACCACAGCACAATAAAGTGGGTTTATTCTGGGAATCTCAGGCTGGTTTAATTCCCAAACATCAATATAAAATACCACATTAAGAAAATAAAGGAGGGGGACACCTGGATGGCTCGGTTGGTTTAAGCGTCTGCCTTCGGCTCGGGTTGTAATCCTAGGGCCCTGGGATCAAGTCCCACATCCGGCTCCTTGCTCAGTGGGGAGCCTGCTTCTTTCTCTGCCTCTGCCTGCCGCTCTGCCTGCTTGTGCATGCTCTCTCTCTCTCTGACAAATAAATAAAATCTTTAAAAAAAAGAAAGAAAGAAAATAAAGGAGAAAAACCGAAAAACATCTCAACAAATGGAAAAAATTAGATAAAAATTTACATGTATCCATGATCTTTTTTTAAAGATTTTATTTATTTGATAGAGACACAGGGAGAGAGGGAACACAAGCAGGGGGAGTGGGAGAGGGAGAAGCAGGTTTCCCACCCAGCAGGGAGCCAGTAGCGGGCTCCATCCCAGGACCCTGGGATCATGACCTGAAGACAGACGTTTAACCAACTAAGCCACCCAGGAACCCCTGTATCCATGATTTTTCAAAATTCATTTAAGAACATAAGTGAACTTCGGGCGCCTGGGTGGCTCAGTGGGTTAAGCTGCTGCCTTCGGCTCAGGTCATGGGATCGAGTCCCGCATCGGGCTCTCTGCTCGGCAGGGAGCCTGCTTCCCTCTCTCTCTCTCTGCCTGCCTCTCTATCTACCTGTGATCTCTCTCTGTCAAATAAATAAATAAAATCTTAAAAAAAAAAAAAAAGAACATAAGTGAACTTCATTAATCAGAAACAGGGTACTATAAAGAAAATTCTTCAGATAGAGCCAACAGGGAACATCAAACAATGGTGAAAAACTGAAAGCTTTCTGTTTGAGAACAAAATAAAACAAGTAAAACTGTTATTACAACATTCATAAATCTGTTCAAGTATATACAAGATAGCCCAGTCAGTACAATTAAAAAAGTGAAACAAGTAGAAGGTACAAGAATTTAAAAGACAGAAAGAAACTAATTCACAGAGTAAATGATTATATAAGTAGAAAATATGTGCTAGAAACTATTCTGAGGGGCACCTGGGTGGTTCAGTAGGTTAAGCATCTGCCTTCAGCTCAGGTCATGACTTCTGGGTCCTAGATTTAGCCCGGCCTCTGGGTTCCTGCTCAGCAGGGAATCTGCCCTGCCCCGCCCCTCCCCACCACTCATTCTCTCTCAAATAAACAAATAAAATCTTTAAAAAAAAAAAAACTATCCTGAAATCCATAAAGGCAGAGACTTAACCCAATGAGCCACCCAGGCACCCCCAAAATTCCAATCAATTTTTATAAGAAAATTAACTGATTCTAAAATCTATACGGAAATTCAAATAACCAAAAACAGCCCAATCAATCGTGAATTAAAAAAAAAAAGCTGGATGACTTACTCTATCAGAGAGCAAAACTCTCTGTAAACTGTAAAACTACAGTAACAACAGTTGGGTTTTAGAACAAGTATAGACAAAGAAACTAATATATTAAACAAAAAATCCAGAACAAGACCACATGCATGGGCATCTGATTTATAAGGAAGGTGTTACTGCGTAGCAGTCAGGGAAAGAGGATTTTTTTTCCCCAATAAATAGATGGGGTTGACCCATTAAATATCTATATGGAATAAAATGAAACTTGATGCCTACCTCGTATCATACAAATAAATTAGTTCCAGGTGCATTACAGATATAACTGTGAAAGACAAAACAAAAGAGCTCAAAAATCGGGTAACAGAAGAAAAATGCCCTCGTGTCCTCTAAATAGAGAAAGATTTCTCAGAAGTCAGAAGCACTAATCATAAAGAATTACTACAGTGGAATACACTAAAATTATCTTTTCATTCTTAAGACTATCTCTTCATTGACAAACACAGCAGAGTAAAAAAAGCAAACTACAGATTAAGAAAGACGATTTGAATTTAAAAAAAAGAGAGAAAGAAAGAAAAACTGTAGCACACATAACTTAAAATACAGAAATGTATAAGAACTCCTAAAAATCAATTAGGAAAAGACAGACCAAAAGAAAAAGGGGCTAAAGCCTTTTTTTAAAGTTTTTTTTTATGCTTCAAAAAAGTATTTTTAATTTTGAAAAATAATGCAGTAATCAGGGAAATATAAATTAAAACCATAGTAAGATAATATGACCCTATCAAGAGAATGATATCAAAAAGAACCAAATACCAAGTGTCAACAAGAATGTGAAACAACTAGAACCCATATGGTATAATTTTGAAAAGTCATTTGTCATCATCTATTCAAATGGACAGACAATATCTTGCCTCTATCTTGGCACAGGTCTTAGCACTCCTAGTTAATATGCCCAAGAGAAACACACACTCAGGTACAATACAAGATATGTACACAAATGTTCATACTAAACAACCCAAATATCCCTCAACACTAGGATGGATAAATACACTGACATGTTCCTACAATGGAATAGTATACGGAATGAAAATGAATGAAACAAACTACATCCAACAATGTAGATATATCTTCAAATGTTGATTAAAAGAAATCAGACTTGAGAGAGGGTACAAAATGGGCTTCAGGGATACAGCCAATGATCTATTTTATGTTCTGGGCAGGAGTGACACAGGAATTCAATTTGTGACAGTTCACTGACATGTACACATCAATGGTGTACAATTTTCTGTATATATGCTATATATATTTAATTTCACAAAAAAAAAGAAAAAAAAAAAGACTTTCACTTTTGACCAAGACAGAGTTACAAGAACCAAATTTACCCTCCCACCTCAAACAACAACAAACAAACAAAAACACATGAAACAAAGGTTCTCAGGAAAATAAAGATCATCAGAAATGAAAAGTCACATCAGAATATGAAGGTCCCAGATCACAAAGACCAGAAAAAAAACGAGCTTCTCATTTCTCCATTTTTTCAGAGCAGTAACAAGAAAGGAGACAGCAACACAGAGAACTCTGAAGATCTGCAGAGGGTCCTCTTTGAATATTTAGCTGAGAACTTATCAGTGCCTTTATGTGAGGAAGAGACAAGAATCAAGAAACAATTAGAGGGAACAACAGCTATTGCTCATACAGGCCTAGAACAGTGTCTGCTCCCAGCAGTCAGAATGGAACCCTCAAAATTCATAGGATAGTGCTTAGAAAGATTTTGAATCAGTGGTGGTGTTAGTGAACCTTAAGTTAAATGTTGATCTAGTATAACCTAAAAACAGCTTAAAAGATGTGAAATGATCAAACTCAAAGAAACTGAACTGCACTCAAAGCAAAGCTCAAGAATATTTATAAGAATATAAAATATCGGGGCGCCTGGGTGGCTCAGCGGGTTAAAGCCTCTGCCTTCAGCTCGGGTCATGATCCCAGGGTCCTGGGATCGAGCCCCGCATCGGGCTCTCTGCTTGGCTGGGAGCCTGCTTCCTCCTCTCTCTCTCTCTGCCTGCCTCTCTGCCTACTTGTAATCTCTATCTGTCAAATAAATAAATCTTTAAAAAAAAAAAAAAAAAAAAAAAAAAAGAATATAAAATATCCATCATCCAACCAGATAAAATTAATAATGCGTGGTATATATTCAAAAATTACAATAAGCAAAGAACAGAAATGCCAAGAACAGAAAAATATGGTCAAGAAAGAGCAAAAATTAAAACATTCAAAACCAATCCAGAATTGATGCAGATGATAGAATCAGCAGCTGAAAACAACACAATACAACTGCATTCTACGGGAAGCTGGGTGGCTCAGTCAGTTGAGCATCCAACTCTTGATCCTGGTCATGAGTTCAAACCCCACATCATGTTAAAAAAAAAAAATTAAAACAATTATTACAACTTGTATTGTTTTGCTCAAAAAGTTAGGTAGGGGCTTGGAAAATAAAAAGATGAACTGAGTGCTCGCTTCGGCAGCACATATACTAAAAAAATATATAAAGATGAACTGAACTGAACTCCTAGTGATATAAACTACACTGTTCGGGGTCGGAAAAATACATGGGTAAAATTACAGCAGAGCAGATGCTGCAGAAGAAAAGATGAATAATCCTGAAGACCTAACAAAAGTAAATACAAAGAAAGAGGGGGGAAATGAAGAAAGAAAAAAGAACAAGATAGATGTAAAAAATTTCAAAAAGCTTAATAAATGTGTATCTGGAGTCTATGAAAGGATAGGAGGGAAACAAATATATCTGAGGAAATAAGAGCAGGAACATTTTAAAATTTTATTAGGTCATTAAGCTCAGTCATTAAGCGTCTGCCTTCAGCTCAGGCCATGATCCCAGGGTCCTGGGATCAAGCTCCACATCAAGCTCCCTGCTCAGGCTCTCCTGCCCACTCTCCCTGCTTTCGTTCCCTCTCCAGCTGTGTCTCTCTCTCCCTCACTCTCCATAAGATAATAAAATCTTTAAAAAATAAAATAAAATTTTATTAAAACTATAAACCTGTTGATCTAAGAAGTTCAAAGAACCAAACTCAAAAAATATAAAGAAAAGAACACCAAGATACAGAGTAGCAAAACTGCTTAAAAAAAAACAAATCTTACAAGTAATCAGAAAAAAAAGACCCAGGAGAAAAATAAAAACGGATTTCTCACAGAAACAACACAAGCTAAAAGGCAGTGAAGCAGTATCTCTACAGTACTAAAAGAAAAACTGACAATCTAGAATTCAATACTCAACAAAAATTTATTTCCAAATGAAGGAGAAATAGACCTTTTCATACATACAAAAAAATGCAGGAATTTCATACTGGAAGACCTGCACCCAAATAAACGTTTTTTAAAAAGTTAAAGTAAGCGTTTCAAGGAGTAAGAAAATGACATCAAATGGAAATACAGACCTACACAAAAGAATAAAGAGCATGGAACAACAACTATGTGAATAAACTTTTCTTTAAATAAACTTTTTTAAATTATTCATACCTCTCAAAAAATTTTAAAGCACAATGAACATACTATAGATTTTATAACATATGAAGAAGTAAAAGTACATTGTAACAATAACTCAAGTTCAAGAGATGAACAAAAGAAGGTGCTTACACCATACATGAATTTTCTATTATCACTTTAAGGCAGACTACCTTAAGATTAAAATAACCACTAAAATAACAATTAAAAGTTATACCTGGCTGCCTTTTATCAGGTTGAGAAAGTCTCCCTCTTCTAACTTATTGAGCACTTTTATGATCAAAGGGTGTTGGATTTTATCAAACACTTTTTCTGACTCTACTGAGTCATGTAACAATCATGTGATTGTTTAGTCTACTGATACATTATTTTCGGATGTTAAAACAGTATTACACTCCTGACATAATCATGTTATATAATTTTTTCATGTTATATGGTTCTTTTTACGTATTGATTTTTACATCCACAATCCAAAGAAATAGAACTATTTGGTTTTCTTGCATATTTTTGGTTTTGATATCTAGGTAATACTGGCCTCACAAAAAAGAATTGGGAAGTGTTCCTTCCTTTTCTTTTTTCCCCCTAAGGATTTGTAAAGAACTGGTATTAATCATTTAACCTTTCTTTAATTCTTCTTTAGATAAATGTTGAGAAAGTTTGTTGATCCTTTCTAAAAACCAGCTTTTGGTTTCATTGATTTCCTATTATCTATTTCATTAACTTCTACTCGAATCTTTTTTTTTTTTTTAATAAAGATTTTATTCACTTAGCACAAGTTAGGCAGAGGGGCAGACAGAGGTAAAGGAAGAAGCAAATTCCCCACTGATGAAGGAGGCCAATGCAGGGTTCAATCCCAAGACCATGGGATCAAGACCTGAGTTGAAGGCAGGCGCTTAACCGACTGAGCACCTCCCCACCCTTCCCCCCCACCGCCCCGCTCCAATTTCTAATCTAATCTTTCTTGTTTCCTTCTTTCCCTTTGCTTTAGGTTTAGTTTGCCCTTCTTTTTCCACTGTCTCAAGTGGGAAGACTAGAGTACTGACTTGAGAGTTCTGTTCTCTCTTAGTACAGACATTTATAGCTATCAATTTCCCTCTTAGCACTACTTCAGCTGCACCCCACACACTGTGGTATGTTGTATCTTCATTTTCATTCATCTCAAAGTACTTTCTAATTTCTCTTTTGATTTCCTCTTTGACATACTGGTTATTTAGGAATGTGTTGTTTAATTTCCACATACTGGTGTATTTCCCAAATTTCTTCCTGCCACTGATTTCTAATGTCATTCCATATGGTAGGGAAATACAAACTTAAACTTACTAGGGTTTGTTTTAGCACCTAGCATAAGGTTTATCCTGGAGAAACCCATGTGCACTTGAGAATAATGTATACTCTGCTATTTGATGACGTATTCTATAGATGTCTGGTAGCTCTAATTGGTGTATAGTGTTGTTCAAGCCTTCTATTTCCTGGTTTACCTTCTGTCTAGTTGTTCTAAACCTCACTGAAGATGAGGTTTTGAAGTTTTCCAATTAGTACTGTTGAACTATCTATATCTCCCTTCCTTCCATCAGTTTTGCTTCATGTATTTTAGTACTCTATTATGTGGAAATAACAGAAACAACCAAAAACTGATGAATGGATAAACAAAATGTGTATCTCCACACAGAAGAATATCTGGCCATAAAATGGAAGCAAGCATCATGCACACTACAACACAGAGGAACCTTTTATAAACAGTGTATCAAGTTAAAGATGCCAGTCACAAAAAGAGCAGATACTATGATTCATTTCTATGAATCTTTTTAATGAATTTCCAGAAGAGAGAAATCTGTAAAGACAGCAGATTTGTAGCTGCCGAGGACTGTAGGGGAGGGAAGAAGATGAGTTGGTAGGGAATGAGAACTAAAGCATACAGAGCTCTATTTGTGGTGATGCAAACATTTGCTTGGTTGCTGTAACACTCTGACGGTTTTCCAGAATTCTGACAATTTTTTGCTTGTTTTTCAATGTTTCTGGGAAGGGACAAGTGTTTAGCATTGCCTGCTCCATCAGTTAGGCTGAAGTCACTCCTGGGTCTACTTTTAAGATATTAAGCTGGAAGGAACTATCAATAAAGTTTAAGCTGTTTCAAAATAAAAAGTGAACTTAGAAAAACCTCTGCTATTCTACATGTTGATGCTCAAATTCTCAGGTCAACAAGAACTCCAGAATACCAGGACTATACTTACCTTAAGAGGAAGTAAACTGATAAAACAATGTCTCCTTGTAAATCAGCAAAAATTAAACTAATCTCAAAGTATTAATTTAGCCATACTACTTGTATTTTAGATACCTTTCACTATCAGAGTACTTCCTGAAACTTACTATTAATGATAATAACACATGTCGACTATATTTGTGAAATATTTTAAAGCATTAATAATCTAATTCATTCCATACAACAACCCAATGTGACAGAATGACAGAATAGGTATTACAAAAAAGGCAAGTGAGTCTCAGAAGGGCATGCCTCTTTACACCAACACGAGCAGCCAATAACAGAGTCAGAAAGAGAGCCAATGGAAGCTTATGCTCTTCCATTCAACCCACACCCCTCCTCTATGGATGCCAAAAGGCCAAACATGAGCAATCAGAGATTACTCATTTAAATATCTCAAGTTCAGTAACAGTTAACACTGTAAGGAACTCAAACTGAGGTGTTGTTTATTTTAAAACAAAAAGCAAAAACACATAGTCATAAGCTGTTAACAGGGACAGGATTTATAAATGCCCAACTGTACATTCTTATTCAAAATTACTAATTCCATACTGATTCCAGCAAAGCAGTACTTGTATATGTTGTCAGCTGGGATCTGAATACAAAAGGAACTAAAATCATTCTTGCTATTATGCACAGCTTCATGTACTTTTTAAATTCCTGCTTTATCCTATCTAAAACTAAGAAGTGAGTGCCAAATGTAAGCAGTAACATAACACACTACAAGGCTTAGCTGTTCAAATGAAGTATCATGAGAGGTACCCTAAGATGATGAACAGAACACATCTTAACCTGCCAAATCATTTCACTTTTCTAACAAAGCTCCAAAAGTAACCAGAAAAAAAAAAAAAAACCCCAAATCACTGCTTAAAATATACGGCAAATCTTCTAAAAATGAAGCACAGGTTTGAAAATAGTAAATATATATATATATATTATACAATAAAGGTTATATCAACAAGCAAAAATACATTTTTTTAATTTTTTTCCAAGTCCAGCAGGTTATTGAATGATAGTTCAAATCAAATATACTCTGGCCAGCAGTCAAGTGTTTGTTGTTTTTTTTTTTAAGGTTTTATTTATTTATTTGACAGAGAGAGATCACAAGTAGGCAGAGAGGCAGGCAGAGAGAAAGGAAGGGAAGCAGGCTCCCTAAGCAGAGAGCACGATGCCTGCCGGGCTTGATCCCAGGACCCAGTGATCATGACCTGAGCCAAAGGCAGAGGCTTAATCCACTGAGCCACCCAGGCGCCCCAAGTATTATTTATATAGCAGTAATGCCCTGTGGTAAATTCCAGATTCACCAAGAGGGAACCCATAGTCCAATATCAAGGACGCTGGATCTCAAAGGCATTCGTTTCCTTTTTTTCTTTTTAAAAGATTTTGTTTATTTATTTGACAGACAGAGATCACAAGTAGGCAGAAAGGCAGGCAGAGAGAGAGGGGGAGGGGGAGAAGCAGACTCCCCGCTGAGCAGAGAGCCCGATGCAGGACTCGATCCCAGGACTCTGGGATTATGACCTGAGCCGAAGGCAGCAGCTTAACCCACTGAGCCACCCAGGCACCCCAAGGCATTCGTTTCTTTTCACCTCACCTTCCTAGGCCTTTCTTAACTGTAACACAAGAAAGAAGTTAAGTTCAATTCCTGAGCTGAGATTCTCAGACTGACCTCTCTTCTTGATGTGGCAAATACTGTTGGTTACATACCCAATCTTTACTCACTTCAGGCCCTTTTCACTCACAAAATCCCCATTTTCTTTTAGTGATCCCGGGCATAGCACCAGGAGCAAAATCAAGATTGGTCTACCAGTATGGGATCCATTGTTCCTCTCTGCCAACAAGTAACACAAATATGGCCATGTGATTCAGTTCTGGCAAATGAAATATGAAGGGAGGTTTCTAGAGATACAAGGTGGCAGAAGAGTTACCGGGAAAAGTTTTATTCCCTAATAATATAGAAGACAGAGCAGAAAAAG
Source organism: Meles meles (assembly GCF_922984935.1). Taxonomy (NCBI): domain Eukaryota; kingdom Metazoa; phylum Chordata; class Mammalia; order Carnivora; family Mustelidae; genus Meles; species Meles meles. The sequence goes on along the minus strand of NC_060070.1, from coordinate 86,608,852 downwards.
AGGTTACGTTTTTCTCCTTCTCCTTCCTCCCTGCTTCAGATGTCCTCATATGAAGGGGCACACTTGGAGCTGCTGTTGCTATTTTATAACCAAAATAAATCTTCCTTTTTTCCGTAGTGCTCTAGGATCAGGAACGGAACTGAGGAGCTATGAAACCCACCCTGGAACCAGAGATTCCAGACTTGTTAAGTGAAATAATAAATGTCTGTGCAGTTTAAGCTCAAGCTACTCAAAGGGTGGCCCATGGACTGCTGCTAGTCTGTGACATGTATTATTAGTCCACAACAGTAATACCTGAGAGCAGGCATTTCAAAACTTTACAGCAATTTTATAATCACACATTTTTTACTGTATTTTACAAAATAAAACTCTGCAATGAATTGAAACTTAAAAACAAAACAAAAAACTGGTCCTTCACCACACTGTGAAAAAGCATTTGCCTAGTCACTTTTAGTTGGGTATTAAGTTACCTGCAGCCAAAACCATCCAGGGACTCAGCAACATTCAAGAGAAGGTAGTGTGTTTAAGTCCTCTTATAGCCTCACCCATTTTGAGAGTAACCTTTCTGCAAATAACATGCCAGGTGAAATTAAACAAAAATAGACATGAGTATCACTTGAAGAATAACATTCTGGTTTCTCATGTAATCACTGATTTCTTTTTTTTTTTTTTCCCTTTTTATTTATTTTTTCAGCGTAACAGTATTCATTCTTTTTGCACAACACCCAGTGCTCCATGCAAAACGTGCCCTCCCCATCACCCACCACCTGTTCCCCCAACCTCCCACCCCTGACCCTTCAAAACCCTCAGGTTGTTTTTCAGAGTCCATAGTCTCTTATGGTTCGCCTCCCCTCCCCAATGTCCATAGCCCGCTCCCCCTCTCCCAATCCCACCTCCCCCCAGCAACCCCCAGTTTGTTTTGTGAGATTAAGAGTCATTTATGGTTTGTCTCCCTCCCAATTTCTAAGGATCCTAGAACACTATGGAAAAAAGGAAGATGTATAAGAAAATTCAATGCGTATACAACCCAAACGACATGAAAAAATTAAGCTCCAAAAGAATAAAGCAGAGATGATTCAATCATTACACATTCTTACTGATACCATAATGATACAACTACATTTCAGACATTAATTCTCTTTAGAATATATTATCTAACTTCATTAAACTAGCTCAGAGCTCAGCTGAGCTGATCCATTACAGTAACAGACTGAATTACATGACATTCAAACTTGCCAGGCTGGCTTTAAATAAAGCTAAATAATGCATAATGCAAAAATGTTTTTTAGCCCATCTATTAAAACTTTTTCTAGGGGTGCCTGGGTGGCTCAGTGGGTTAAAGCCTCTGCCTTCAGCTCAGATCATGATCCCAGGGTCCTGGGATGGAGCCCCGCATCGGGCTCTCTGCTCCATGGAGAGCCTGCTTCCTCCTCTCTCTATGCCTGCCTCTCTGCCTACTTGTAATCTGTCTGTCAAATAAATAAATAAAATCTTAAAAAAAAAAAAAAAAAACTTTTTCTAAACACAATATCCAGTAACTTGAATCATACTCTGATACAAAGAAGCTGAAAGACATATAAAAAATTTAGAGCTGTAGACTTAGAAAAGTACTTACCAGGAAGATGTAACAGAAACAAAGACCTTAACTGAAAGGGTTTTTTTCCTATTTAGTAAATTAGGAAAGTGCATAGGGAAAAAGAGTCTATGAATGCCTTCTTAGGACAGTCAAAAACGATAGATGAGAACATACAACTAGAAATCAACACAATGAAAAACCCAACTGCACTTGAGATTAGCATGACTCTACAAATGTGCTTGCAAAGCCCATTTGTTTTTCAAAAGGCTATACACATTGGTTTTCTCCAGGAATAATCCACATTCTATAATCCGCAGCTAAAAGAGCTATAGTTAGAGTATACTTAACAACTTAAGCAAACCCTATTTCTTGGCAAAAAAAAAAGTATGTATGGTATACTTAATGAAATCTGCATCTTCCACCAAATAAAGTTCTCCAACCTAAATAGAAGCAAAACTGAAAAACAATTTTATATTTAAATTGCCTTAGACTTGAAATATGCCGCAGATAAGATTCTGTCTTCCAAGAAATACAATTTAAGGGGCGCCTGGGTGGCTCAGTGGGTTAAGCCTCTGCCTTCTGCTCAAGTCATGATCTCAGGGTCCTGGGATTGAGCCCCACATTAGGCTCTCTGCTCAGCAGGGAGCCTGCTTCCTCCTCTCTCTCTCTCTGCCTGCCTCTCTGCCTACTTGTGATCTCTGTCTGTCAAATAAATAAACAAAATCTCTTAAAAAAAAAAAAACAACAACAAAGAGGCACTTGGATGGCTCAGTTCGTTATGTGTCTGCCTTCAGCTAGGGTCATGATCCCTGGGTCCTGGGAGTAAGCGCTACATCGGGCTCCCTGATGAGCAGGGAGCCTACTTCTCCCTCTCCTGCTCCCCGTTTGTGCTCTCATTCTGTCGAATAAATAAAATCTTTTAAAAAATAAAATTTAAATTAAAAAAAAAAACACCACTGAAATGTCCTGAACAGAAGTAAATGTTTATGGGGGGAATAAACTTCCCAGAGCCCTACAATGAACAAATATAAAAAGACACAGGGGATTTCTGCTAAGAAATCCCAAAAGAACTGACTAACCACTCCTTGTTCTTCCTATTTTAAGTGACAATACTTTTATTTTTTTGTAAGATTTTATTATTTTTAACTATCTCTACACCCAACATGGGGCTCAAGCTCACAACCCCAGGATCAAAAGTTGCATGCTCCCAGCGCCTGGGTAGCTCAGTGGGTTAAAGCCTCTGCCTTCAGCTCAGGTCATGATTCCAGGGTCCTGGGATGGAGCCCCACCATCAGGCTCTCTGCTCAGCGGGGAGACTGCTTCTTCCTCTCTCTCTCTCTGCCTGCCTCTCTGCCTACTTGTGATCTCTGTCAAATAATAAATAAAATCTTAAAAAAAAAAAAAAAAAGTTGCATGCTCCACCAACTAAGCCTGCCAGGCTCTCCTCCTGATCTTCATCTTTATATAAAGTCCAGCCCAAGAACTGTGCTGATCTAGTCCTACCCCTCATTTCTAATGTCCAAAAGGAGGGTAAAAATAAACTCTCAATGTCAAACAAATGAGGATGGGACTGATGCACAGACCAGTGAGGTTAGGGGTCTCTGGATTACATAGGAGTTACACTAATTTCTGCATTCCTCCTCCCGTGGACAAGTATAGCAGCAGGGACTGACTCCTAAGGACTACAAAACGTACATTAGAATGCAATGTTTCATTCAGGCATCAGAGTAACCCAGGGCCTGAGAGCCCTGACCTTTTAAGTATCCCATCCTTGGGCAAAGGGAAAGGCTATTATGCTTCTGGTGTGATCACTGCACACCAACCCCCACCCCTCCCACCTCACCAATCAACAGAACCTGAAGAACCTAAGGTAGGCCACTCTATACCGTAAGAAACAAGAAACCACTGCTAGTCTGAACAACTTTAAACATTTTTACTTAATCCAGCATTATTAAACCCAAGGACATTGTTGGTCCTTCCTATTTCAGAAGCAACTGGATTACTTTAATGACAGACACAAAGAATAATATTTTTGTTAACATCGGCCCTAAAGTAAAATCCCCTCCCACCTGCCCCACAGCCAAGAGCCCTAATCACACAACTGCCCTGTCACTGAAAAGCGCCCCAATGTCACAGCTACCTCCACACCAACCATGCTTTTAGAGAAACTGGAAATTCAACACTGGGGACATTCTGCTGCAACACCAGTGAAATTAAATTGGCTATTAGGAAGTAAAAAGAACAAAACTGTCCTGATGCAGACCACTTGCTAAGCCCTGTACCCCAGTGACCTATAGTCTTCATGTATTATATGGGGATCTTTTTGAACTTCTTGTGCTTTTTAACCATATACTATCACCCAGAGGAATGAGTTTTTTTTTAAACACATGTGTTGAAATTCTAAATACAGTCTTCAACTCCACTCCTGCCTCAGCCCTCATCCCTGCAGTCCTTGCCCTCTCAACAACTATCTTTTATTCACACCCTAAGCACCCAGGAACAAACAATCTCTATAAGGTTCCAGAGACTTAAAGTGGTTTTTACCACTTAATGGTCTATTGCCTATGTTCAAAACCCTGTATAGCAGGTACCTTTTAGCTAAGGAGATCTGAAAACAACAAAGCCCAAGCAGCACAGCTGTCTTCTTTTCCTAATTATTGAAAGGGGAACTTGTGGAGGGATAAAGATTCAGCCCTGCCCCAGAACTAACAGCCTCCTGCTACCAATAATCCTACCTCTCCCTGGCCTAAACAGAAACGTAGACAGGCAATCAAATCTAGATCTCTGGCATGACTTTACAGGACATTAACAATGACCCTGACAGTCTGGCCAACCACTCACAGCTCTTCAATTTAAAAGCCATCATAATCCCAGCCCTCCCTTACAGACTCCTCTATGATGCACTAACATACAACAGTGGGGTATCTAATAACGAACTTTTCAAATCACATATGAGGGAACAGTAATTTATGATCTAAAACTACACAGCTTTAAAAAAAAAAAACTCATTAAATAGATACTTCATGCAAGATGTTTATAAAGAACAAAACATACCTGAAAAACTAAACTCTGAATCAATTGTTTTAGGCAATATTTTCTCAAAACTTGTAATACAGACATTTTAATTCCTTTTAAAATTTTTAGTTCATACGAGCCTATCTCATCCTAGAGAATTTTTCCAGCTTGATCTTCAATTCCAAGTAACTTATTCAAGTCAACTCCAGAACATCTCTAGTGAAAAGAATCTCACTGAACTCCCTTAGCAAGTTATTCCATTGTCTGACTGACCTCACTGTCAGGTAAAATTTTAGCAGGAGATTAGAACATTTTTCTTTTTCTGTTCCACAACAAAGTAGTTTTTAGATCAAAAAGAATTGCTGCAGCATCCCTGCTGACACAATAGGATAAAGCAAAGAAGAAAAGCACTGGTTAATACCATTCAGCTACTGGAGAGTTTATTTCTAAAGCTGTGAATATAGTTTTGAAATATGAAGCTTAAAGTAACATGGACAGCCAGAGTGTGTGGTTTTTGTTGCTACATTTTTAAAAATTAAATCCTTTAATGGCTATTTCGTCCATTCACCTTTCTTGTAATGCCAAGAAAGAGGAAAAGAAAAACATTTCATGTTAGTAAATGCTTTATTGACCTAACTCTTATCTGAACAAAAATGACCCATATCTTCACAACTTCTAAAAGTTTGTGGATTTTTTTAAGTCCAATATACAAAACATCACATGCAAAGATTTTACTTTTAATCCTTAAAATACAGCCAGGCAGCTAGCACTAATGGTGTGTCCCCATGCATAGACTACTACACAATCCTCTCAAAAAGTTCTAAACTGACACCTTTTAGCTATCCTAAAAATAATAAAATTTTTAGGTGAAAAGAATTAAATATCAAAGATATCTGGTTATATGTGATCTTTAGTTTTCATACCCAAACTCACGTTCTTAAAGGATCCATACATATCTATATAAATGTGTTCTACCAATAATGAATTTACTATCATCCATATTAAGATAAAAAGCACGTTCATTCATCTACTTCATTTAGTTATTTGAACACTCTTAAAACATTCATTAAAAACAGGCAAAACAAAGCTTCGGACCCACACACTTCAGTATCGTTGTTTATGCAGTTAATTCATTTAGTTGGGTTCTGGTACAGTGATATACCTACATATTTGTTAGTTACACACAGAAAAAAAATTCCTTTTAAGTGCCATAAGAAATCATCACCCCTAACATGCAAATCCATGAGGGTACCAAAGATAATAAAGGTGGTTCCATTCAATCCTCCCGCTTTCTACAATCAATCCCACCACCTGCATCTCCCCCCAAAAAATCTCTTCTGTATTTGAAATGAAAATTAGAGGGAGAACAGAAGCCTGTTTCTGCTCCATCAAAGACCTATGAAACATCCTACACAACACAAAGATAATTTTGAGCAAACTTGCCCCAACCTATTCTCTCTTTGCCATATTATCCCACTCCCTAACCCCCCTCCCCTGCCACCCTGTAATTCTGCCAAGGTGTACTTTGTTAGGAACTCAAAGGGACAGGGGTTTGAATGAAGAAAAGTTCTTCAGGCTGAAAGTCAACCACACATTGGCTGGGCATGATGGGATTCCTTCTGAAGTTCCTAACTGCCAACTGGAACCAACAAGGAGGCCTGTTGGTTTAGCAAAAATGCTAAATCAATCAAGTCGTGTCTGTAGAATTAGTTCAAAGACCTGAGAAAGGGTAATCTGGAGCAGTTAGTGCTCCTGAAGCAAAAAATGAGACATTTTCCTAGCTATTTAAGGACTTCATGGGGGCCGGGGGCTTCAGCTCAGGTCATGATCTCAGGATTCTGGGATTGAGCCCTGCATCGGGCTCTCTGCTCAGCAGGAAGCCTGCTTCCCCCCTCTCTCTCTGCCTACTTGTGATCTCTGTCAAATAAATAAATAAATAAATAAAATCTTTAAAAAAAAAAAAAAAGATCATCAGGAAAACTGGAGATTATTACCTGTGCAGTGCATGAAGCAAATTTCCCTTTATACCTCTCATTCCATCTCTGTGATTATCAAGTATTTCTTCCTTGCAACTCTGAGAAACCTAATCAATTGGTAAAAATGCTTTTCAGAAAGTAAACTAACTCCCAGCCTAATAGCCTGAAGTTGCTTCCTTTCTCTTATTTCTCCAGTTTCAAAGTAGATCTACACAACCAAGTACCAAGGATATAATGAATTTCCACGGTAATCTGAGATTTGTATTAAATATCTGCAGAACAACAATGCAGAATGCTAAACTGAGAAATTTTCCTCTCACAAACATAAGGAATACACCAAAGGAAATAATGCTTCCAAATGAGAAGTGGTATGATTTGCCCATCCTCAGCATAAACAATAAAATCACCACTTTATTCCCACTGAAGAAATAATGACATATTATCAAGAATGTCTTAAGGGGCACCTGGCTGGCTCAGTCAGAAGTACAAAGGACTCGGGGTACCTGGGTAGCTCAGTGGGTTAAAGCCTCTGCCTTCGCCTCGGGTCATGATCCCGGGGTCCTGGGATCGAGCCCCTTGTTGGGCTCTCTGCTCGGCAGGGAGCCTGCTTCCCCCTCTCTCTCTGCCTGCTTCTCTGCCTACTTGTGATCTCTGTCTGCCAAATAAATAAATAAAATCTTAGGAAAAAAAAAAAAAGAAGTAGTAGTAGTACTAGTAGTAGTACAAGGGACTCGAACTCAAGGTCGTGAGTTCAAGCTCCACGTTGGGCATAGAAATTACTAAATTTAAAATTAAACTTTTTAAAAACTGTCTTTAAAATATATTATTAAGCACTTATACAAAATTCTCCACTCCTCTTTTATGTGCATACATAAAGTGCTTGCATAAATATACAAACATTAAAACCCAGGATCCAGGGGCGCCTGGGTGGCTCAGTGGGTTAAGCCGCTGCCTTCGGCTCAGGTCATGATCTCGGGGTCCTGGGATCGAGTCCCACATCGGGCTCTCTGCTCAGCAGGGAGCCTGCTTCCCTCTCTCTCTCTCTCTGCCTGTCTCTCTACTTGTGATCTCTCTCTGTCAAATAAATAAAAAATAAAAATCTTAAAAAAAAAAAAAAAAACCCAGGATCCATGTGTCACTCAAGAAAATGACTGCTGCAGGCACAGAATTAATACTTTTCTAGAGTTTCCACAATGGAGCAGGAATACTTTCAAAGCAAAGAATTTAATAAATATGCATAAAAAATAACTAGACATCTAAAATAACGAATTTCAATAAGCCAATTTATATGTAGGATATTTTAAGCTCAGAAACAAGACAAAAAGATGTAATGACCATCCCATCCAAGCCAAAAGGCACACACAGCTCTACACATAATCTCCTCACATCATGATGTGCTTAAGAGGCTCACTGCTCTTTCTACCACACTCCAAAATACCCTCTGCCTCTACATTAAACAACGTTAAGACAAACACCATAACTGATTGCTGTACCGTTGTTCTTTACAGGATGTTTGGGGGTTGGTATGACTGACGAGAATTAAAACTATCTCATTACCTCCTCAAAAGAACCACAGATCATTTCAACTACATGAACAAACATAAGAACTGAGGCACAGAGAATACTTTCCAAAAATACAGCTTTTTTTTTTTTAATATTTTTTATTTATTTGACAGAGAGAAATCACAACTAGGCAGAGAGGCAGGCAGAGAGAGAGGAGGAAGCAGGCTCCCTGCAGAGCAGAGGGCCCGATGTGGGGCTCGATCCCAGGACTCTGGGATCATGACCTGAGCTGAAGGCAGAGGCTTTAACCCACTGAGCCACCCAGGCGCCCCCCAAAAATACAGCTTTTAATATACAATAGGGACAGGACCCTTCCTTTTTATACATTATCTGCACTGTCAAAGAGTGTCTATTTTAAACACTTTCTAGATTGTTTTCCTATAATGCTGACAGAGATGCCTTCTCTTACCAGTAACACAAACAAAAAGTTCTTTCACCTATTCAGGAGCTACTAGTAACTCTATTTAGTTCATTACCAAGAAATAATATATCTACTGAATATCTATATCTACTGAATAGTATATCTACTGAAGCTGAAGGTAGAAACAAAGCACCCGTAAGATTCTAAACGTTAACAATTAAAAAAAAAAAACACCTGAGATAATTAGTAACCTGAACTGATTTCATTTCTGCTATGCATTCCCCATCAGTATATTAACGCAATTTTAAAAAACCAATATCCTTGCTGGGGGGAGAGGGGGAATGGAGAGGGTCGCTGGGTTGTGGACACTGGGGAGGTTATGTGATATGGTGAGCGCTGTGAAATGTATAAGCCTGACGATTCATAGACCTGCACCTCTGGGGCAAATAATACATTTTATGTTAATAAAAATAAGTAATAAAAAAATTAAAAACCAATATCCTTTATCTCCTTCCTCACCTTTTCCTATTAGTTACATATGCAAAATGAGCAATTTCCCAAATTTTCAAGTAGTAAAAAACTTCCTTACAGACAACATGAATATAAAATTGAAAAAAGGTGTTCTACAGTAAATATATTTTCAGAGTTCAAATGTAAAGCCTTACACATGTTATAAAGTCACCTACAAAAATACAAGGTTAATTTAATTAACATATACTGAAATAAAGGGTTATGAATAAGAATCATATATGCAAAGTAAATACTATACTAACAGGAACTGACATATAGATGGAAATCCAAGAAAATCCTGATTCACACATATACATTGCTAACAGTAACAAACTGACTTTTATCTTAAACGGGTTACCTCAGAGCTCTGGGATGCTCTTTAAACCGATGGCAAAAAGAAAAAAACAAATTTTGAGATCTGCACAAAAATTACTTACGGTAATAGCAACTACATATTAGTAGTTGCTAATATATTAAAACTGAGTTTACTTTTAAAATAAAATTCTTTTAAAGATTTTCTAAATAATCTCTACATCCAAAGTAGGGCTCAAACTCTCAATCCTGAGATCAAGAGTCTTAAGTTCCTCTGAATGAGCCAGCCAGGCACCCCTAAAATAATTTTTTTTTAAAAAGATTTATTTATTTATTTGACAGAGATCACAAATAGACAGAGAGGCAGGCAGAGACAGAGAGGGGGAAGCAGGCTCCCTGCTGAGCAGAGAGCCCGATGCGGCACTGGATCCCAGGACCCTAAGACCATGACCAGAGCTAAAGGCAGAGGCTTAACCCACTGAGGCACCCAGGCGCCCCTAAAATAATTTTTTTAAAGATTATTTATTTATTTGAGATAGAGAGAGAGCACAAATAGGGGTGGGGGGGAGGACACAGAGGGAGAGGAAGCAGCAGGCTCCCCCACTGAGCAGGGAGCCTGGTAGGGGGCAGGAGGCTTGATCCAGGACTCTGGGATCATGACCCAAGCCAAAGGCAAACATTTAACTGAGTCACGCAGGTACCCCAAAATGAAAAAAAAAAAAATCTATGAGTTTTTATTTATTTATTTGACGAGAGAGACACAGTGAGAGAGGGAACACAAGCAAGGGGAGTGGGAGAGGGAAAAGCAGGATTCCCATGAAGCAGGGAGCCCAATGCGGGGCTCAATCCCAAGAACTGAGCTGAAGGCAAGAAGCTTAACAACTGAGCCACTGAGCCACCCAGGAACCCCCAAAATAAAATTCTTTTTTTTTTTTTAAGATTTTATTTATTTGACAGAGAGAGAGATCACAAGTAGGCAAGAGGCAGTGAGAAAGAGAGTGGGAAAAAGGCTCCCCGCTGAGCAGAGAGCCCCACGCGGGGCTCGATCCCAGGACCCTGAGATCATGACCTGAGCCGAAGGCAGAGGCTTAACCCTCTGAGCCACCCAGGCACCCCCAAAATAAAATTTTTAATAAATATTTATGAGAGCCTTAAAAGCACCCCCACACAACACAGAGCAACTATTTCAAAGCACTATTCTAAGCCAGCTCTTACTACATTATAATATTATAAGTCTAACCCACCTCCCAGGAACATCTCCAATTAGGCTGGGGTAGAGGGAGGGATACCTATTCTTTCTAAAATTAAAAACAGAATAATTGGTTATTTGAACCTGAAATATAAAAATATCTGGTAAATCAGTATAAACTGTTGTCCCTCATATATTCAAAGATGAAACTAATGACTGTTCTTGCAATGAACCTAGAGAGTCCACAAGATCAGCCATCTCAGGGCGCCTGGGTGGCTCAGTGGGTTAAGCCTCTGCCTTCGGCTCAGGTCATGATCTCAGGGCCCTGGGATAGAGCCCCGCGTGGGACTCTCTGCTCAGCGGGGAGCCTTTTTCCCACTCTCTTTCTCACTGCCTCTTGCCTACTTGTGATCTCTGTCAAATAAATTTTAAAAAAATTAAAAAAAAAAAAAAAAAAAGATCAGCCATCTCAACTAAAGATACACCTAGCAAGTTCGGGGAGCTGGTAAGACCTGCAGACATCATCTCTGTGCCAATCACATAAGTCAAATGCAACAAAATGCAGCCAGCTGGCCCAGTCCAGGCTATCCCACCTGATTTTTAATGATCCAAGTAAGAATGATGTTATGGATTGAACTGTGCCCCCTGCCTCCAAACAAAAAAATATTTTGAAGTTTGAATTCCTAACTCACAATTTCTCGGAATGCGACCTAATTTGGATACAGGGTCTTTACAGAGGTAATCAAGTTAAAATGAGTTAGTGACAGTGGGCACTAATCCAGTAAGAGTAGGAAATCTGTACACAAAGACAGACATGTACCCAGAGAAGACAATGCAAAGACAGAAAAATGGCCATAAGAAATGGTGGAACAGATCCTTCTCTTACTAAGCAGCAACCAACCCTGCCAATACCTTGATTTCTGACTTCTAGCCTAGAAAACTGTAATGCAATAAATTTGTTATTTAAGCCACTCAGATTGTAGTACTTTCTTACAGTAGCCCTAGCAGACCAATAGTTTTTACATTTTCAAGTGATTAAGGAAAAATAAAAAAAATTAAAAAATATTGGTGACTTCTCAGAAAAAATAATGGAATCCGAAAGACAGGAGGACATTTTTTAAGTGCTAAAAGAAAAAAACTCTTGAACCGGAATTCTACACTCAGCAAAAATATCCTTTATGAATGAAGACAAAATTAAAAATATTTTCAGCAAAATAAAAGCTAAGAGAATTCATCACCAGCAAACCTACACTGTAAGAAATACTAAAGGAGGGACAACACCTGGATGGCTCAGTTGGCTGAGTATCTGACTCTCGATTTCCGCTCAGGTCATGATCTCAAGCCACTCAGGGGATAATCTGGTTGGGATTCTCTTTCCCTCTCCCTCTGTCCCTCCTTCCCCCCAAGTACCAGAGTTCTATCTCTCTCTCTCTCTCAAATAAATAGTTTAAAAAAACACAAAAATACTACATGGAGTTTACTTAGCAGAAGGCAAATGATACAAGATGGAAATGCTGATCTTCAAAACAAAAAAAATGAAAAATGAAAAACAGAAAATGTTAAGTATGTAGGAAAATATAAAGTTTTATATTTACTCACATATTCTTAGTTTCTTAAAACATTCATGACTTTTTAAAACAGCATACTCCTAACAACCAATAGGTCAAAAAAGAATTCACAAAAAATTTAAAATACTTTGAGATGAATGAAAATGAAAACCTAACATACTAGAAGTTCTAAGATACAGCCAGATCAATTCTCAAAGGAAAAAGAATAACTGTAAATGACTATACTAAAAAAGGAAAAGGTTCAAAAAGAAAAAAAAAAAAGGAACGATCTCCAATCATATATATAAAACCTAATATTTCACCTTAAGACACAAAAAAGCACAAATGAAACTAAACCCAAAATAAAGAGAAGGAAGGAAATATGATTAGAGTAAAACCAATGCAGTAGAGAAAAGAAAAACAATAGAGAAAATCAACAAAAATCAAAAAGTGGCTCCTTGAAAAAATATATATATATTTTAATGTCAAACCTTTAGCTAAATGACAAAGGAGAGAGAATAATCAAATTACTAAAATCAGGAATGAAAGAGGGACATCACTACCCACCTTACAGATAATAAAATGGATTATAAAGAAATACTAATTTAGAAAAACTATGCCAACAAGTTAGGTCATCTAAATGAAATGGACCAATTCCTAGAAAGACACTAACTACCCAAAACAGCACAAGGAAAAAAAAAATCTCGGGGCGCCTGGGTGGCTCAGTGGGTTAAAGACTCTGCCTTCAACTCAGGTAATCATCTCGGGTCCTTGGATCGGGCCCCACATCAGGCTCTCTGTTTAGCGGGGAGCCTGTTTCCTGCCTGCCTCTCTGCCTACTTGTGATCTCTCTCTCTCTGTCAAAATAAATAATTTTTTTTTAATCTAAAACAGATTGTAAGTACAAAGACCAAATTCTTTCCCAGAGAAAAGCCAGGCCCAAATGGCTTCACTGGTGAATTCTACCCAACATTTTAAAAATTTTACCAGTTCTTCATAAGCTTTTCCCCCCAAAAAAACAGAAGAGAAGGGAACACATCCCAAATCATGCTATGAAGACAATATTACCCTAAGCCTGAAACTAAGTGAAGACATCAAAATGAAAGAAAAGTACAGCTAATATCCCTATGACCACAAATACAAAGATCTGCAATGAAATACTGGCAAATCAAATCCACCAAAAAAGCATTTTAGACTATGACACTGTGGAATTCGTCTCAGGACAGCAACATTTAACACCTAAAAATTAATTCATTTAAATACACCATATTAATAGACTAAAGGACAAAAACCATATAAAATCAACGAAGGAAAAGTTTCGAACAAAATCCAACACTCTTTCATGATTAAAAACTCAACAAAGAAAACGCAGAAGGGCACTTCCTCAATCTGACAAGGGGCATCTATGAAAAACCCAGAGTTAACATAACATTTAGTGTTAAAATACTAAATACTTTACCCCTCAGGTCAGGAACTGTGGGAGAATAAATAACGATTACCCAAAAATATTCAAATCATAATCCCCAGAAACAGTTAACATGTTACTTCACATGGCAAAAGGAAATTTGCAGATATGATTAAGGATCTTGAGATGAGGGGCGCCTGAGTTAGGCACCTTTGGTTCAGTTCACGATTCCAGTATCCTGGGATCGAGCCCTAAATAGGGCTCCCTGCTCAGCGGAAAGTCTGTTTCTTCCTCTTCTACTCCTGCTGCTTGTATTCCTTCTCTGTGTCAAATAAAATCTTTAAAAATAAATAAATAAAGGATCTTGAGATGAGCAGATTATCTGGGTAGGCCCAAAATAATCATACCCATGCCATTTGTTGACTATTCATTCCCCCTGAATTGTCCTGGCACTCTAGTCAAAGACAACTGAACATAAATGAGCCGGTTTAGTTTTGGATTCTGAATTCCACTGATGATATACGTATTTGCTACTACCCTACTGTCTTAATCATTATAGCTTTATAGAATATTTTGAAATCATGAGGTGTGGAGTCATCCAGTTTGTTACTATTATTATTTTTTTCAAGACTGTTTTGGCCGTCTGGGTCCCCTGAATCTTAAATGAGTTTTAGCACCTGCTTGTCAATTTCTTCAAAAAGCCAGTCAGATATTGGTAAGATAAAACAGTTTGGAGAGTTTTGCCTTTTTAGGAATCCTGTCTTCCAATTTCACTAATTTGGTTTTATAATTTCTCTTCGTGATATTATATAGTTTCACTGTACAAGTCTTAGCACTTCTTTTGTTAAATTTATACTCAAACGTTTCATTTATCCTGATGTTATAAATGGAATTATGTTCAAATTTCATTTTGTTTATTACTAGTGTGTAGAAAAATAGTTGACCCTTGAACCAAATGGGTTTGAAATACATGGGTCCGGGGCGCCTGGGTGGCTCAGTGGGTTAAGCCACTGCCTTCGGCTCAGGTCATGATCTCAGGGTCCTGGGATCGAGTCCCGCATCGGGCTCTCTGCTCAGCGGGGAGCCTGCTTCCCTCTCTCTCTCTCTCTGCCTGCCTCTCTGCCTTGTTGTGATTTCTCTCTGTCAAATAAATAAATAAAATCTTTAAAAAAAAAAAAAAGAAATACATGGGTCCACTTAAATGTAGATTTTTTTCAATAAATACAGTATAGTACTATAAATGTATTTTCTTGTGAGTTTATCATTTTATTTATATTAAAGTACACTATATAAAGCAAACACAAAATATATGTTAAATGACTATAGTGTTATCAGTAAGGCTTTCAGTCAGCAGTAGGCAATTAGTAGTTAAGTTTTTGGAAGTCAAAAGTCACATGTGGTTTTTTTTTTTTTAAGATTTTATTTATTTATTTGACAGAGAGAGATCACAAGTAGACAGAGAGGCAGGCAGAGAGAGAGAGAGGGAAGCAGGCTCGCTGCTGAGCAGAGAGCCCGATGTGGGACTCGATCCCAGGACCCTGAGATCATGACCTGAGCCGAAGGCAGCGGCCTAACCCACTGAGCCACCCAGACGCCCCACATGTGGATTTTTGACTGCATCCTACCTCCACGTTGTCTGAGGATCAACTGCACATTTATTTGATGTTAATTTTGTCCTATGACCTTGCAGAATTAGTTGTAATAGTATCAGCGGATTTCTTGGGATTTACAAGATCACAAATGAGATTAGAAAAGGCTTTGAGAAATAAAAATACAATATACCCAAATTTGTGGAATACAGCTAAGGAAGTACTGAAAAGAAAAATGTATGCTAAATGACAATATTTGAAAAGAAAGTATCTAATGTCCCAAGAGTCTACCCCAAGAAGTTAGAAAAAACAAAAACAAAACAAACTAAAAAAAAAAAAAAAACAAAAAACCACAAAACCTGGATTAGAAAGGAAATAAAAATAGGAGCAGGGGCACCTGGCTGGTTCAATCAGGTGGAACATGTGACTCTTGATCATAGGGTCATAAGTTCAAGCCACCACGTTGGGCAGAGAAACTACTTTAAAAAAATTTTTTAGGGGCGCTTGGGTGGCTCAGTGGTTAAGCCTCTGCCTTCAGCTCAGGTCAGGTCTCAGGGTCCTGGAATCCAGCCCTGAAAAAAGCTCTCTGTTCAGCAGGAAGCCTGCTTCCCCCCTCCCTCTGCCTGCCTCTCTGCCTACTTGTGATCTCTCTCTGTGTGTCAAATAAATAAATAAATAAATCTTTAAAAAATTAAAAAAAAATTTTTTAAATAAAAACAGAAACAATAATCAGTGTAAGAAAAAGAGAAAATGAATAAAGGAAAAACTGTTTGTTTTTTTTTTAAAGATTAACAAAACTGACAAATACCTATTAGCAATATCAGAAACAGACAAAAACACTACAGACCCTCCATGTGTTAAATGAATATAAAGTACGACTTTATGCCAATAAATTCAACTTGATAACAGGGACAAATTCAGTGAGAAATACAACTCACATAACTTAGACTAAAATATCCTAATAACCCTAACTCCACTAAAAAAATTGAAATCCCCATCAAATTAATTCTCACAAAGAAAACTACAGGCCAAGATGGTTGGTTTCACTAGCTAATTCCCTCAATATACGTAATGAGTAACTAATGCCAAATGAGTTATCATAATGTTATATGTCATGACCAAACAAGGTTTATCCCAGGAATATAAGGTTGTTTTAACATTAAACAAATAACTCATCATCATCCAAACTACATCACTGCATAAAAGATCTCTTCGTTACAAAATTACAAAATTTACAAAATTACAAAAATTACATTACAAAAATCTAATAATGCCCTTCATTTTCTCAAATTCTCTGATGGCTCCCCATACCTATGTAAGAGACAGAAACCTTAATATGGCATGTAAGAATCTTCTCTGACTACCAATTTCCAATATGTAACCCATAAACCTGCTACAATGGCTACACCCTGTGCCTAAGATATGCCCGTCCCTCCCTCCCTTCCTTCCACAATTTCCAAATTTCCACCTGAGCTGAGTTCCTCTGAAAGTCTTCCTGACTTGGTCAGGTTGATTTTACTACTCCTCTCTCTACATTCCCACTGCATCGTTTGTAACCCTCAATATAACATATATTACCATTATTTCTTGGTTTTTCTCTCTTTCCAACTATCACTCCTACAGGACAGGGATCAGATCTTTTTACCATATGAATAGAATAAAAAAAAGCTATTTATCTGATATACTGGTGCACTTACATCATTTCAACAGATGCAGAAAACTCATTTGTCAAAAGTCAATATACATTTGTGAAGAAAAAAACTCTCAGCAAATTAAGAATTAAAATAAATTTCTTCAAGCTAATAAAGTCATCTAAGAAAAAATCTACAGCTAACATATTTGACTTCCAAGTAGCATTAACCTCAGTAACAATATTCAGCATTTGTATGTGCTTATTTACCTCTCACTGGTCTTCACAACAGCCTTATTAAAAAAAAAAAAAAAATTATGGAGCCATCATTGTATTGTTCCAATTGATCTAAGACCAACTCTGGGTCAGAAATATTAAATCATATATCTAATTAAGAAAGCCAGTACTAGAATCTATTCTTTGACCTAAAGTACTCTTCCACTAGAGTACGCGGTCTCTTATCATCAACCTTATTTCACAATAAACAATTAGTCTCTACCACAAACCATACTTTGGTTAAGTCCCTGGTCTGGCAATTCTTAAGTTTTCTAGCAATACCACTGTTTTAGATAATTATAGCAAATAGTAAGATACTCAAACAATGATTATATTTCATTAGTTAATAAAACAGGATAAGTAACACTAACATGGAATAAATAACTTTAAAACTCCCATTAAAAAGAACCTCAAATCCCCCTTATTCAGAATGGCTGTGACAGAGTACAGAGCACAACCAATGGTCTGTGATCTTTCCCTTTATAGGTCTAAAATGCAGGAGAGGTGCACCTGGGTGGCTCACTGGGTAAAAGCCTCTGCCTTCGGCTTGGGTCATGATCCCGAGGTCCTGGGATCTAGCCCCACATCGGGCGCTCTGCTCGGCAGGGAGCCGGCTTCCTCCCCTTTCTCTGCCCCTCTCTTTGCCTCTCTCTCTGCCTACTTGTGATCTCTGTCAAATAAATAAATAAATAAATCTTTAAAAAAAATAAAATAAAATGCAGAACATAAACAGATAATTCAAGTCCTTATTTAAATTTGTATCTTCAATCCACTACCTGCCACTTCCTTAACTGAGCAATTTAGAGAAACCAGAGTCACATGGACATTTCTGAGTTTCTGATTCATATATGACTCGCTCATGCAGGAAAATATGAATGCTGTCTTAACACTTTTCCATCTGTGATACACCTGCAGCCAGCAAGTTCCACAATGAGGCTGGACTTGCCTTAACTGCACACCATGCACTGCATTTCAAAGCACACAGGGAAATCCAACTCTCTTAAAAACAAACAAACAAACTTTTCTTTAAAGTAACTTTGCCAACAGGCTACCCATAGGCCAATCTCTATCCTCTCTCATGTTTTTGTGTTCCCTAAAGGTAAACATTCGACTCTGAGTCATCATTTATCAAGGACAAAACATCACACAATTAAGACAAAGTAAGCCTTCTCCATAAATGCAGTTGTCTTCAGTGTGAGCATCCCAGGTTCTTATACAGGAACCCCCATGTTTCATGATAACACAGTGCCCTTTATACACATGCTCCTAAAAGGCTTGGTGAATTTTTTAATCTGACCTTAGTACTGTTGAAAGTCAGTGACCACAAAGGTATCTCTCACTGACATTTACAGTGACTGAAGTAAAAATAAGGACCTCTTTTCTTCAAGTGACACAGAAAACTCAAAGTTCATTGGATAATACACTACCAAGGACAGTGCACCTGCATCTCAGATAAACAGCTTTCTCCTGAGAATTTTATGGATACGCCAATAGTGTAAAACTTCAAACTTCTCTTTAATTCCAAGAATTCAAAAGTGTTTAGAGAATATCTTTAAAAATAAAAAGTCCTTTTTAAATTTAATTCTTTCCTTATTAATCACCCAAGCAAAAAAAGGGAGAGAGTTAACAAGGTAATTCAGAATTCCCTCAAGTACCACATCATGTACAACGGGTAAGCGAACAACAGACCAAAATTTCTAACTTCACAGCATCACCCTCAAGTCTAATTACAAGAAGAATTTTTAAATGTTCAAAGAATATAAGCTTAACCACTTTCTGACACACTCTTTTTGGTAAAGCTTGCCTCTAGCTGAATTATTCCAACCAACCATCTCATCATCAGCCTGGGGCTGGCACAACTGCTGCTATCTCAAGGATAAAGTTAGGAGCTGCCACCTTAAAACAGACAGAAGTTGCCACAAGAGATGTGACACTGAGGCACACAGAACAGAAATTAAGTAAATCAGCCAGAGACTCAGGAACACTGAAAGGTGAAAGCCTCATCCCCAGTTTCAAAACCCAAGCAAAGAAGAAACTTCTGCACCCACTATTCATATCCCAAACCTGCCTACCGACCACATTCTCTGTGACCCAGTCCTATTCAAACCAGCTCTGCATTCCCAGTGGCAACACCCTTTCCTCCTGCTTCCTCAGCACTATGAAGCCCTAAGAAATTGTCCTTTTGTGTCTCTAGCTGCAGCTGAACTCTGAGGCCAATTTATTTTCCCCACTCCAACTGCTCAAACCACCTCCCCAACCCATACTCACACTTCACATAAAATCTGTTCAAGATATAGCATTACAAATATTACAATGCATGTGAAAGATGCAGTTTCTAATTTTCAGCAAAAGGGGAAATTCTTTGGTTAAAACAAGGCTAAGAGAATGCTTAATTGCAATTACATGTATTGTTTTATCTGAGTTTAAAAAGCATACTTTCAGGCTGCCGTCCGTTAAGTGTCTGACTCTTAATTTCCGCTTAGGTCATGATCTCAGGGTTGTGAGACTGGCCCCCACGCCTACACTGGGCTCCACACCAGGTGTGAAGCCTGCTTAAGATTCTCTCCCTCTCCCTCGCTCGCTCTCCCCCCACCACCTAAAAAAAATAATAATAAAAATAATTTGAAGGGGCCCCTGGGTGGCTCAGTGGGTTAAACCTCTGCCTTTGGCTCAGGTCATGGTCTGCTCAGTGGGGAGCCTGCTTCCCCCCTTCTCTCTGCCTGCCTCTCTGCCTACTTGTGATCTCTCTGTCAAATAAATAAAATCTTTAAAAAATAATAATTTGAAAACAAAAAGTAAAAAGCGTAACTTCAACAGAAAAATTATGAATATGTGAAATGTTGATGAGCCTTATTTTATATCTATATATACATGTATGTATAATTTTTTTGACTTGGTCTTCATACAAAAAAGGCTGTTCAACCTTTGTGCATTGTAGGAAGAAATGTAAATTAGCGCAGCCACTCTGAAAAACAGTACACAGGTTCCTCAGAACATTAAAAATAAAACTACCATATGATCAGCAACTCCACATCTTGAAAAGAAAGAAGCACCCCAAAGTTCACTGCAGCGTTACTTACAATGGCGAAGACATGGAAACGACCTAAGTGTCTATCACTGGATGAACAGATACAGAAAATGTGTTATATATATGCATTTACTATTATTCAGTCATAAGAAAGAGGGAAATCCTGCCATTGGAGACAACACAGATGGACACTGAAGGCAGTATGCTAAGTGAAATAAGCCACACAGAGAAAGACAATACTATATGTGATCTCACTTACATGTGGAATCTAAAGAAGAAAAGAAACCCAATTCATAAATACAGAGAACAGACTGGTGGTTGCCAGAAATGGTAGGAAGAGAAGATGGGCAAAACAGATGAAGGGGAACAAAAGGTACAAACTCCAGTTTAAGAACACTAAGTCCCCGGGATGTAATGTACAGCATGGTAACTAGAGGTAACAGTGTATTGTGTATGTGAAAAGCTGCTAAGAAAATAGATCTTAAAAGTTGTCATCACAAGGGTGCCTGGGTGGCTCAGTGGGTTAAAGCCTCTGCCTTCGGCTCAGGTCATGATCCCAGGGTCCTGGGATCGAGCCCTGCATCAGGCTCTCTGCTCCGCGGGGAGCCTGCTTCCTCCTCTCTCTCTCTGCCTGCCTCTCTGCCTACTTGTGATCTCTCTCTGTCAAATAAATAAATAAAATCTTTAAAAAAAAAAAAAAAATGTCATCACAAGAAAAAAAAACTAAGTGTGGTGATAAATGGTAAACTTATTGTGATAATCATTTCACAGTGTAAACATTTATCAAATCATTATGTCACATCTAAAACAAATACAGTGTTATATGTCAATTATATTTCAATTAAATTTTTTAAAGGGCTGTTCCAACAGAGACATGATATACTTGACAATCTACTAGATCTCCTCTCCTAATCATTCCTCATCATGTCCCATAAGGAAGAATCTTGCAAGAAAATCTATAATCCTTCTCATGTAGAATTATGGTAACTACTGAACAGTTCTCATATTAAGAAACCATCATTCTGCTTATCTTAGATGCCCAGAAAAGTGTACTGCTATGGAAAATGTTGTCTGGTAAGAATATTAAGGGCAAATGTCTATATATATATATATATAAATGCAAAAAGAAATCACCAAAACCCTATATAATTTTTTTATTTAAATTCAAAAGAACTTTTAAGTTGTTCCTAATCTTAAAATTGATCAAAGTATGCTTCATCAACTTCATAAACCTAATAAGCATTTATCTTTAATGAACTGGGAAAATATAAGACCCTCTCCTGGTCCTCAGTAATCTAGAGAATCTCCTGCTCTCAATAAGTTTAGTTTATGTCCTCAATGTAATGGACTGTTGGATGAATGCCTAGCACTAGCTAGGCAGTTATTATAATCAAAGCTGTGACTGCTTAACCATTTGAAAATATGTCTGAGAAATAATTTTGGCTAAACTTGATGGAAAAATCTGTGAAATAGTGCCATGGATCAATTTTCCCATTTCCACCAGTGACACTGGTGGGGAGAGGGGGTGTACAGAAGCAGAACACATACAGTATGTTTTCTATCCCTACTACCAATATTTCAATAAAGCTTTAACAAAGTCTAAAACAGGGACACCTGGGTGGCTCAGTGGGTTAAGCCTCTGCCTTCAGCTCAGGTCATGATCTCAGGGTCCTGACGAGCCCCCGCTTCGGGCTCTCTGCTCAGGGGGGATCCTGTTTCTTCCTCATACTCTGCCTGCTTGTGATCTCTCTGTCAAGTAAATAAATAAAATCTTTTTTTTTTTAAGATTTTATTTATTTGACAGACAGAGATCACAAGTAGGCAGAGATGCAGGCAGAGATAGAGAGAGGGAGAAGCAGCCTCCCTGCTGAGCACAGAGCCTGATGCAGGGCTCAATCCTCCTGGGATCATGACCTGAGCCAAAGGCAGAGGCTTAACCCACTAAGCCACCCAGGTGCCTCTAAATAAAATCTTTTTTAAAAAAAAACAGAAAAATACTAAAATAAAGCTCCAGTTACCCATACCTAATGCCTATTAAGAAATATTTCTAAATAAACGTTGGAGGCTAAAAATCACACAGTATAATACCTATGCTCCATGGCCTTCTCACTAAGAGATCCTTAGTTATAGCCAGAGAAGCACAGACTTCATCTGCACCCTTTATTTATACACAAGATAAAAATCCTAGAACTTCCATAACTTGTGAATGGAAATGTTAATAACAGTTTTAACCGCTATAAATCTTACTTACTTCATCTCTGAAATGTAGAGAGTCACACCACACCAGAAGATTAACACAAGGATTAAATCAAATAAGTATGTGAAGCTCCTGACACAGTGCTTTTCACTGTACCCTAAATAAATGACAAGAATATCCACTCATGCCTTTTGTCACGATGCCCCCTCTGCCTAGAATACCTGTCCTTCTCCTCTCCCCTTCTGCCTGTGGAAACCACTTCCATTCTTCAGTTTTTTTCAAGTCACTCTTGATGCCTCCTGCCTTATATGTAACACACTTCATCAACTTTATAAAATTTTTTTAAAGATTTTACTTATTTATTTGTCAGAAAGAGAGCATGCACACAAGCACAAGTAAGGGAAGAGGCAGGCAGAGTTCAGAAGCAGGCTCCCTGCTGAGCAGTCAGCCCCCTGCAGGACTTAATCCCAGGATGCTGGGATCCCCGCCCAAGCCAAAGGTAGACACTTAACTGACTGAGCCACTCAGGCATCCCACTTCGGTAACTTTAATATCGAACTGTTCACTACCCGTAACATTCACCATGCTATTTTAGCAAGATATTGCTCTGAGTTTACCTAATACTGCACTGGCATTTAGTACCAATATCAAGAAACGGGGACGCTCAAAACCTTCACTGAGTATCATCTCTTCCTTCCGTATCTACTTCAACACCTATCCGTGCTGTACAGAAACTAAAACAACATTCAGTAAATAAATGTCATATGAGTGAATGATCAAATAAAGGCACAGAAATAACAAGCTGTTCTGTATGGAAAAAGACTCGGTGAAAAAGGTAGCTCATGAGGTGGCTCCTGAGAACTCAGAAAAGTAAATGTATGACACAAGATGTAACTAAAATCTAGTTTACCTTTAATAAACAAAAACAAAAACTAAATGAATATCCTCTGTGCATTAAATATCACTGCAAACAAGTTACAAACAAGGAAAGGCACAATAGAATCAATTCCTTATTCAAAATGACACCTCCTCCAACCTTAGCCACTTCTACAGAGAATATGAACACTGACAGATAATATCAGCTCAAAATTAGGGTTCTTTTCTCTAATTTGCTATATTTCTAAAGAGTGAACCAGCAGGGGGAGTTCAAACTCACACTAAATCACAAACTATTCAAGGCTAACAAAATTTTGAAATTCTGCAATTTCTTTTTTAATTAAACTCCTGAATATTAACCATAAAAAGTTAGTGGATCCCATATGTTTATAAATTTTATAATAATGTTTATAAATGAATAATGTTTAAATACCACTGCAAACAAGTTACAAACAAGGAAAGGCATAATGCAATCAATTCCTTACTCAAAATGACACCTCTTCTGACAGCTACATCTACAGAGAATATAAACTATTACAGAGAATATCATATTTGTAAATTTATAATATTTCCGTATTATACAAATATTCCATAAAACTATCACTTGAGGTCTTTTGTAATATACCTTCCAAAAAATTAAACATACATCCTTTTTACAGAGAGGAAAAGAAATCAATACTGATCAAAATGCAAGTGACAATGGAGAAAAGCTGTTGCTTTCCAAACTGTTATCAAAACTGAAGCAGGAGCGCCTGGGTGGCTCAGTGGGTTAAAGCCTCTGCCTTCGGCTTGGGTCATGATCCCAGGATCCTGGGATCACATCCCTTATCGGGCTCTCTGCTCGGCGGGGAGCCTGCTTCCCCCTCTCTCTCTCCGCCTGCCTCTCTGCCTACTTGTGATCTCTGTCTGTCAAATAAATAAATAAAAATCTTTTTAAAAATTAAAAAAAAAAAAAACTGAAGTAAACTGTTACCCAAACAAGTAACAAGTAACAAGCACCCACTCATCAATTCAGTCTTCATCTATTGTTCATCCCAAAGCCACAACTGCTCATCTCTAGGCTATTGCTATCATGACCCTCCCCAGTAAGCAAACCTTCTTTTTAATCTGTAACCATAACATTTATCAGAAAGTAGTTAAGGCCCTGGAAATTATATACATTTCTGAGGCACAATTTAAGAAGCAGTATTCTCTATTGATAACTACAGATAAGCATAGCTACAAATGGTATGAAGGAAGGGGGGTATAACAAGGGGATATGCAACAGAAAATTCTAATTGCCAAACACAGAATACTCAGATAAAATTACTCTAACCAAAAGTGAGTCATGATTGTCAGTTTTTAATAAAAGGAACTAATGGAGAGAACCGAAATGTAATACCCAACGTTTCTCTGCTCTGCTTAAAAAGTACTTCTGGGGGCACCTGGGTGGCTCAGTGGGTTAAGCCGCTGCCTTCGGCTCAGGTCATGATCTCAGGGTCCTGGGATCGAGTCCCGCATCAGGCTCTCTGCTCAGCAGGGAGCCTGCTTCCCTCTCTCTCTCTCTGCCTGCCTCTCTGCCTACTTGTGATCTCTGTCAAATAAATAAATAAAATCTTTAAAAAAAAAAAAAAAAAAGTACTTCTGGGGGCACCTGCATGGCTCAGTGGGTAAGGCCTCTGCCTTCGGCTGGGGTCATGGTCCTAGGGTTCTGGGATCGAGCCCCACATCGGGCTCTCTGCTCAGTGGGGAGCCTGCTTCCTCCTCTCTCTCTCTCAGTCTGCCTCTCTGCGTGCTTGTGATCTCTGTCAAATAAATAAATAAAATCTAAAAAAAAAGAAAAAAAAAGTACTTCTGGGGCGCCTGGGTGGCTCAGTGGTTTAAGCCGCTGCCTTCAGCTCAGGTCATGATCTCAGGATCCTGGGATCGAGTCCCACGTCGGGCTCTCTGCACTGAAGGGAGCCTGCTTCCCTCTCACTCTCTCTGCCTGCCTCTCTGCCTACTTGTGATCTCTCTCTGTCAAAATTAATAAATCTTTAAAAAAAAAAAAAAAAAAAGTACTTCTGTATACAGTACTATATTTGATCCTTACAACAACCCTTCTGAAAAGCTGGTAACATGCTCATTTCAAAGTTAAGGAAACTCAAATGCAGAAGGTTGTCTTACTCAAAGTAACATAGCTAATGAGTGATAGGAACAAGATGTTAACTTGAGCTTTCTGGCTCCAAAGTCAAAAAGCTCTTTGCACTGGAAATGTGGCCCACCTGCTCCCAAAAGCATGAAATTCTTTATCAATAGGTACAAAAACAATTATATTCCAACAAGTTGGACACCAGAGAAGGATATCAAACAAACAAAAGCTCCTGCACAGCAAAGAAAACAACCAACAAAATGAAAAGGCAACCCACAACTTGAAAATATTTGCAAATCAAAATTGCAAACTTTGCATTCCAAATGCAAATCAAAACCACAATAAGATATCACCTCACAACTGGCAGAATGCACTATCTGACTATCGCCAAAAAGACAAAAGATGAAAAGTTCTGGCCAGGATGTGAAGAAAACAGAACCCTTGTGCACTACTGAAGGGAATGTAAATTGGTGAAGCCATTATTGACAGTAGTACGGTGGTTCCTCAAAAAAACTAAAAACAAAACTACCTTATGACCCAGCAATCCCATTTTTGGATATATATCCAAATGAAATGAAAATGGGATTATCAAAGGATTATGAAAACAGGATTATCAAGTGTATATATCCAAATGAAATGAAAATAGGATTATACCTGCACTCCTTCACTGTGGCATTATTCACAACAGTCAAAACACAGAAACAATCTAAATGTCCACGAGTGGGCAAATGGATAAAGAAGATACGGCATATATGTACAATGGATTATTATTCAGCCTTCAGAAAAGGAAATTACTTCTGTCATTTGCAACAACATGGATGGACCCCAAAGGCATTCTGCTAAGTGAAATAAGCCAGAAAATGGCAAAAGCTGCATGGTATCACTTATACGTAGAATCTTAAAAACAAAACAAAAACTCATAGAAGCAGAGAATGGTTGCCAGGGGCTTGGTGGGGAGGGTGCATGGGGAGAGGTTGGTAAAGAGATACAACATCTTCATGACTGTAGAAGTCAGTGAGACATGCCCAATGCTGACCCTGGTAGCACATCTGTTCTTTTTACCTCTTCCAGTCCAAAGAAATGACAGTGCAATCACTGCCAAACTTGAAAATTATATTTGTAGTGAAGCACTATAAATACAAAAGAGTGAATTATGCATTAATAGCTCTTCAAGGAGTAAACACATTGGTCTTCAAAGCACCTACACAAAGGACTGTTATAAAACAACAGCTTGAGGCGCCTGGGTGGCTCAGTGGGTTAAAGCCTCTGCCTTCAGCTCAGGTCATGATCCCAGGGTCCTGGGATCGAGCCCCACATTGGGCTCTGTGCTCCGCAGGGAGCCTGCTTCCTCCTCTCTCTCTGCCTGCCTCTCTGCCTACTTGTGATTTCTCTCTGTCAAATAAATAAAATATTAATAAATAAATAAATAAATTTGTATATTTAAAAAAAAAACAGCTTAACCTTTTGTATTTTTTCTTTACCCGTTTAACAAAGAGGTTTCATACCCAGCAAATATTAAATATGCACAATGTTCGAAAAGTTGGACAGCAATACATAACATTAAAGTTCAAATCAACAAATATAAATATAAAACAGGATGTATTTTATAATCAATGCCCCACTTTTCAGCCATCCAGATGGTAATGTAGGCTTTTTTTTTAGTAAGATTTTATTTATTTATTTGACAGAGAAAGATCACAAGTAGGCAGAGAGGCAGGCAAAGGGCGGGGGGGGGGGGGGGAGTAGGCTCCGCGCTGAGCAGAGCCCCATGCAGGACTCGAACCCAGGACCCTGAGACCATGACCTGAGCCAAAGGCAGAGGCTTGACCCACTGAGCCACCCAGGTGCCCAAAACGTAGGCTTTTGCAAATTAAAGTTTTCTAAGAAAAAACTACCCTCCTCTTTCATGAGCCAGAAGAACAGATTTCAAAGCAGTAACACTCCACTATCTGTTCAAATGGAGCTTTGTTTTGTTTCCAATCTTATTCAAACCTTTGCACACTTCAAATCTAACTCTTCCCATCACATTCTGGCACTCCTAAGAGAAGCCCTCAGGATCTACAACTTACCATCTTTCCCCAAGGAAAAGTGCCCCACGAGGTTCTTCCAGCTTAAAGTTGCCCATGTCAATCAGTGCAGATGACCCTGCAATTCCAGTTGTGTGAGGCTAAATCAGGAATGGGTGTTCCAGCCTAAGGCAGCCATGAACTAAGTAGACACCTAGGGTCAAACCTGGCCTGACAGGGGTAAATGCACACGGAATGGTGACAAATCTATCCAAACAGACCCTCCTATATATACCAGGGCACAAAGGTGGGTGGACCACCAGAGCTTAGGCAGTACTCCAAGTGATTCTACGCTCTCCATGAAAACTACTTCATATCCTCCCTCTAGCCTGTGTACTAAGTTCCCAAGTTAATGAACCCTAAGCAAAAATACCCTGTACAACCGCCTGTGTCTTCTACTAAAGTCCCCTGCCTGAAGCTATCTCTTTTCTCCAGGAACCTAAAAAAAAAGTCTATCTAACACAATCAATCTACTCTCTGGACACTCCAACACAGTCACTCATCACACCCAGGGACTTTTGGTCACTAGACAGCCCCACCAACACTACACTACACTCCTCTGGTAGCAGGGACAGGTAAGGTGGAAGAGAGACCCTTCCCATTACCTAAAATTCTCTCTCACACAATAACCTATAATACTTCTAAGCTGTCTGACCACCCCTATCCTTCAAGAGGATTCTCGAACTGATACAAATGACATTAAATCACTCCATGACCCCTCAATATATTTAGTTTGTTCTATAAATCACACATCATTTCAGCGAACTTTTGAGATTCAGTCCAACCTATAGTAACACAGAATTCACTTCATGCTCAATATTATTTGAAATTTGGGGCGCCTGGGTGGCTCAGTGGTTTAGGCTGCTGCCTTCGGCTCAGGTCATGATCTCAGGGTCCTGGGATCGAGCCCCACATCAGGCTCTCTGCTCAGCAGGGAGCCTGCTTCCCTCTCACTCTCTCTGTCTGCCTCTCTGCCTACTTATGATCTCTCTCTGTCAAATAAATAAATAAAATCTTTTAAAAAAAATATTATTTGAAATTTGCTGGGCTATTTTTTTTCCTAAAGACCTTTATTCCCACACGGTTTGAATATTTATTTACACTATTTCTAGTGTTCTTTAGATATACTTGTAAAAGTTATATGTCTCCCCAATACAAGAACTAAAGTTTTTATCATGACTATTCTATTACATGTTTTCACAAAACCCAGCTGAGCAGTTTTGTTAATAAACAATTTTATCTTAGTCAAATTATTATGAAGGAACTTAAAATGGACTATTTTTATTACTCCACTATTCTGGATTTTCTAATAAAGTTGGTCCAAACATAATGAAAAGGACCATGGATTGCATTTTAGATACAGTATTCTCCATATTAATTAATATTAAATATATCCTCACAAAATTATTACATATAAACAAATTAAAATATTTATTTCATTATTGGCAAAGTACAAAGACATTAGGCAGTGAACATAATGCACAACTGTCAAAAGAACAAAATCAGATTGTGCCCTAAGAAATTCAGAACAGACAACCTAAGAACAAACAATATGCATGTGGGAGTGAAGGATGTCCCTGACTAAAAGGACAGAGAGATAAAGGAAAGTGAAAGCAAGTAGTGTTTGCTTCACTGACCAGGTGGACTAACTAAACTAAATATGCTAAATTTTGAAGAAGCAGATATCTAGCATAGCTAGAAATGGACTATCAGGTACAGAGAAGGGAAAAGTAACATAGATCCAAAAGAATGCGTCTACATGGAGCCATTCAAAGGAGCCAACAGGGGAAAAAAACAGGAAAAAAAAAAGAAAAAGAAAGAAAAGGGAACAAATACCAAGGTTTTACACAAGAAAGGACTAGGTCTAAAAGAGGAAGAAAGGAAAAGACAAAGGGTTATGGATCACCCTGTGTGCAATTTCAAGAGTTCAGAAGAGTAAAATGCAGTATTAACCCTGAATATGAACAATGTCATTATTTTACAAAGTTTCTATCCAGGGGCGCTGGGTGCTCAGTCAGTAAGCGTCTGCCTTCAGCTCAGGTCATGATCCCAGGGTTCTGGGATCCAGCCCCACATCAGGCTCCCTACTTCACAGGAAGCCTGCTTCTCCCTCTCCCTCACAGAGTGAGGCAGCAATAATTACAAAAAATACTCACTGTGTATATTGATATTACATAAAGATTTACATATGCTGTCTCATCTCGAAATGCAACTCAAACTTTACATTAAGTCACTGCATCCACCCAAAAGTGCAAGAAAAGGTGTTGCTTTTCATCTGACTAACTAAATCTCCTCTCAGGCGCCTGGGTGGCTCATTGGGTTAACCTCTGCCTTTGGCTTGGGTCATGATCTCAGGGTCCTGGGACTGAGTCCCACTTCCGGCTCTCTGCTCAGCATAAGCCTGTTTCCCCCGTTTCTCTCTCTCTCTCTCTCTCTCTCTCTCTCTCTGCCTGCCCCTCTGCCTACTTGTGATCTCTCTCAAATAAATAAATAAATTTTTTTTTTAATCTCCTCTCTTCAAATTTTAACTCTTGAAGCAGGTGTATCCCTAATAAGAAAATATATAATTCAGAGAGTTCTGGAATCAAACACACCTGGTACAACCTTAACTGTCTGATCTTGGACAAATAATTTAAATCGGAGACTGTTTCCTCACATATAAAATATAGATGTTATAAAACCTATCTCATGGAGCTGTTAAGGCTGAAAGGAGACAATGGCATGTAATACCACTTGAATAGGGCTGACCAAACACAAAAAGTTTAGTGAAAGTTTTAATCACTTTTAATGTTTCTCTAAACTTGAAAATCCATTATCATAACCTAGGGACCTCCATTACCTCCTCCAAGGACCTCCAAAAAGTAGAGAAACCTGAGGTTTTATACCCATGTCCTATATGCCCTTCCCTACATTTTGAAATTAAATCAACAATATGCTTCTTACCTGAATTCATACCTGCCTAAAGACGGCATATTCAGGAAAGTATTTTATCTGTTTTCTCTCTGCCTGGTGGACTTACAGTGGGCTAGCCTGCTAAAACATAAGGCAAAAGCCTTATTTTATGGTTCTGAGTTTTCTGTCCTGACCATGGAGCTACTTCTGTACTCAGAAAATGCAACAGATACTATAAGATTAGTCTTTCCGCTCAGTAATTTATTTTGGCAGTCAGGAATTCTTACGCAATCTACTTATTTTTTTCAAATGCCTAATAACATATTTTAGATTTTTATATTATTTAGATTTTATATTATAATATTTAGATAGACTTTTTTTTTAAAGGTTTCAGTATTTTCTTCCTTAATTCTTACCGCTATTACAGTGCTCACGAGCTAAGACTTGGAAACAACAAATTTACTAAACCATGTAAGTATATTTTATATACCAGCAATTCCCTTTTAGAATACAATCTGTTTGTAATTAAACTGTTTGGAACTCGGGCCTCATTTTCCCTTAATGTTGTAAGCATGGTTAAAGTTCCTACATTAACCCGAAAAGATTAGTCATACTATTACTGAATTCTAGTCATAAGAGAGTTACTGAACTAGGTTCTAAAATCCAGAGTCAAGCCATACAAAAGTAAAATTTGGAAGTTTGAAAAGCCCAGCTCAGAACAGACCTTTGCAAAATTTTCTGTAACATGCAGCTTGTCTTGGTTTTTTTGTTTTGTTTGGTGCAAAGGTGGTTTTACTAAGCACAGGGACAGGACGCATGGGTAGAAAAAGCTGCTGCCTTGGTATCTTTCGAATGCCCTCTAGTTTGTGCCCCTGAGCTCTCAGGCTGTCCCTTGTTTCCACCTGCTATGAAATCCCACACAAATCTGATGTCCCATGAAACAATCTTACCCAGTCCTCTTTTCCCACCCATCCCACCAGTGTAACTGATCACATTTAAGTATTAAATACAGAATCAATGAATGAACCAACTCTTACTGAACCCCTTAATTCTAACCTGGAACATTTCTGGTCATATAAATAAAAGTAAATATAAGTCATATAAATAAACTGAAATCTTCAGGCCATGTCAAAATAGATACTACTGACCCAGAAGGGCACCTATCACAACTGGCTTCTCACAAGTCTTTTCTAAGCACTAGGTTTTGAAAAGCACCAAAACACTCAATGATATTTACACCGAAAAAGCTTACAGAAAGTAGACACCCTCTGAGAAACTTAAAAGTTAAGGAAATAAACATAAGAACTTGTGAAATTAAAGAACTATGATTATTTGGTTTAAATTACCACCAAATGCTCAGGGAACACAAAAATTATGTCTTAAGAGACATTACAGGGGTGCCTGGGTGGCTCAGTCAGTTAAGCAAGCATCTGCCTTCGGCTCAGGTCATGATCCCAAGGGTCCTGGGATGGAGTGACATCAGGCTCTTTGTTCAGCAGGGAGCCTGCTTCTCCCTCTGCCTACCACGCCCCTAGCTTGTGAGCTCTCTCTCCCTCTGACAAATAAATAAATAAAAATGTTAAAAAGAAAAAAAAAAGACATTATAATTACATGAGAAGGAAGGTAGAAGGCATTCCAAAAAGAGAAATGGAGAGAAGGCAAGGAGTCTGGAGAAAGCAAGATATGTGCATGAGGGGATACAGACACCACACAGGGATAAAAGAGGCATGGTTTTTTTTTTGTTTGTTTGTTTTTTTTTTTAAAGATTTTATTTATCCACTTGACAGACAGAGATCACAAGCAGGCAGAGAGGCAGAGAGAGAGAGGAGGAAGCAGGCTCCCGCTGAGCAGAGAGCCCGATGCGGGGCTCGATCCCAGGACCCTGAGATCATGACCCGAGCTGAAGGCAGAGGCCTAACCCACTGAGCCACCCAGGCGCCCCAAGAGGCATGGTTTTAATCGAGAAGGATATGGGACCAAGCAGAGAAAAGTCTTCAAATAAACAGGTACAGTTTAGATTTGAGCAGACAAAAAAATGAGCCTCTGCCAGGTAATTCTTGTACTTTCCATTGTAGGATGTTCAGCAGTACCTTGGCCTCTACCAACTTAATGACATTAGCACCTCTTTCTATAAAGTGTGACAACTAAAAATATTTCCAGACACTGCCATATATTCTCAAGGGAACAAATTCAACCTTCCCACACCCACTTATCTACTCCAACTCCCTTTATGAGATAAAGAAACTGAGTCCCAGGGGAGTCACATAACTTGCTAACGTCACACAGCCCAGGTTTGGTTCACCCAAAGCTAGAATACAAGCCAACAAGAAGTGTGTTACACTGGGCTTCCTGATCTTCCTAAATTATGTTTAGAATGGCTTCTAATGATTCTTTAAAGTTGTCACAAACTTAATTTTGATGCCTAAACTGGACACTTTACCTGCAGCATATACTGTATAATATCTATTGTTTCTGTACTGCTTTAAAGAATCAATCATTAACCAAAAATAAATCCAAACAAAATAAAAAATATATTACGCTACCAATGGAACACAGCAAAAAATGTACAACTACACTAAAACATTAGCTGGTCAGATCTCTGAGCACTTGAGTGTTCTATAAAGGCAATCTTTGTAATAGCTTAAAATCTGTCCTTGTAAATAACAGTTTCCACACCCTCCCCAATTTTAATTCTTGGACAGATAACTGCATTTGAATTTACTGCTTTGCCCTCTAAAGCAAGAATATCAAAGACAATTTAAACTCTAATTTAAGATTCAGGGTCATCAGGAAATCCATTCACAATGGTACTGTAATACTTGGAAATGTTCAGAGATTATAAGTAGGGAATAACATTTAGTTTTATGTGGTTCAAGGAGAGTATATATGGGGAAAAAGTGGAAGATCTGAAGAAATATATGGCGCCAGACCAAGGAGTGTGAATCAGGTGGGTAAATGACATGAACAGGTCAGTTTTCCAAAGATCACAAATGTACAGAATGGAGGAGGGAAAAGGTAGAATCTGGCAATAAACTCCATTTACAGGTAACAGGCCAAGCAAGAGGCAGAGGCTGCCTGAACTACAGTGGCTATGATGGCAAAGAGGGACAGAGAAAATACAAGAAAGCAGCTAAAAGACCAATCTGATAAAACAGCTAAAAGACCAATCTGATAAACAAAAGGTAGGAAACAATGATGCAGAGCCAAAGATGACACAGGCTTCTGGCTAGGTAAATAAAACTAATACTGGAAAACAGTAAGAGAACCTCATTTCCAAGGAAAACCATAAGGAACTAGATTTGGATTTTAAGACGTAGCCTCATGACCTCAATAACCTAGGCTTTACTTATCAAGTCAAATGTCTACCAAATTTCATCCTCAGCGAAATGGTGAGAAAGAACACCTATCCAATTTGTTTGCAAAGATTAAGAGAATAAAAGCACTTTGGAAAGAACCAGCCCAGAATAAGGAATAAATATTCCTTTTTTTTTATTTATTCCTGGCAAAACTACTACTAAGTACAGTCTTCACTGGGTAGCTCTACTTATCACAAATCTTTCTAATCATCACCCTGAAGAATTCACACAAAAGCCACCAATGGCTTCTTCCTGGCCATTTCTGGTCTACTGTCCTGTTTTATTTTGTTTTCTTTTATTTCACCACTGTGTTTTACCTCTGCCCTGACATTCTACACAACATCTGTTTCAGGAAAACTGGAAATTAATTCTGAAAGTTTTTTTTCCATTAAAACATTTTTTATCTTTACAGGTTTTTTTTACTCAATGGTATCTATTCTATTTGTTACTACCCTGCCCCACTTCAAATGTGCACTACTTCAAGTCTCACAGCTTCCAACATTTTCCCCAAGGTTAAAATAAAAAATTCATCCTACTCCTTCTCCACCAAAAAAATTCTATTGGCTGCAAAGGTCTGACTAATCCAAATTAAAGTAGAGAATCGCTGAGGTGAATGTGTATTCTTTGGGTAAACTTCAAGAAAACAGTTGTAGAAAGTGAGAATACGGGGTGCCTGGGTGTTCAGTGCGTTAAAGCCTCTGCCTTCGGCTCAGGTCATGATCTCAGGGTCCTGGGATCAAGCCCCACATCGGTCTTTCTGCTCAGCAGGGAGCCTGCTTCCCACTCTCTCTCTGCCTCTCTGCCTACTTGTGATCTCTGTCAAATAAATAAATAAATAACCTTAAAAAAAAAAAAAAAAAAAGAAAGTGAGAACACAGTACCTCCCCCTTTCCAAAATACATTCATACATTATAAAGAAGTTTCACAAAACTTCACTTTGTAAAGAAGTTTTCAGGAGTTTCACAGGGGTGCCTACGTGGCTCAGTCATTGAGCATCTGCCTTCTGTTCAGGTCATGATCCCAAGGTCCTGGGATGGAGCCCCACATTGGGGTCCCTGTTCAGCAGGGAGTCTGCTTGTCCCTCTTCCATTCCCCCTGCTTGCAGTCCCTCTCTCGCTGTGTCTCTCTCTGTCAAATAAATAAATAAAACATTTAAAAGAAAAAAAAAAAAAAGAAAAAAATCAGGAGTTTCACAAAGAGTAAGAAAGCCTGAGTGGGGGGAAAAAGGAAGAGAAACTATAGAAAAATAAATGGTTACAACACACAACTGACCACAGTGAGTTACATGTTATGTTTTCTTTGAACTTATTTGACAGAGACAAAGACCACAAGTAGGCAGAGTGGCAGGCAGAAGCAGGCTCCCCACTAAGCAAGGAGCCCAATGCAAAGACTTGATCCAGGACCCTGGGATCATGACCTGAGCCCAAGACAGACACTTTAACCAACTGAGCCACCCAGGCATGCTGGTTATATGTTTTATTGAGCATGTTTCAGAGCCTGAATCTACCTTTATGCCCTTCAAGACTAACTGCCCCCCAGAAAACGTGCTCTTTACTTTTTTTAAGATTTATTTATTTGAGATGGGGGTGGTGAGAGAGTGCACACAAGTAGGGGGAGGCACAGAGGGAGAGACTCTTCAAGCAGATTCCCGCTGAGCAGGGAGCCTGATGTGGGTCTCACACCCATGAGATCACAACCTGAGCTGCAACCAAGGATCAGATGCTTAACTGACTCAGCCACCCAGGTGCCCCAAAAACGTGTTCTCTAAATGAAAGATGGACTCAGGGTTACCTGGATGACTCAGTGGGTTAAGCCTCTCCCTTCAGCTATGGTCATGATCTCAGGGTCCTGGGATTGAGTCCTGCTTCAGGCTCTCTGCCCAGTGATGAGCCTGCTTCCCCCTCTCTCTCTCCGCTTACCTCTCTACTTGTAATCTCTCTCTCTCTGTCAAATAAATAAATGAAATCGTTAAAAAAAAAAAAAAAAAAGATGGACTCAAACATCCCTTGATGGACATCCCTGGCGGCAGAAGGAAGTTATAAAACATCCACACGTAGCTCAAAAGTGAATCAATTAAATAAATTACTGGGGAACTTGTTAGACGTGCAAATTATTCTATGAGTGGGGCCCCGCATTTAAGAAGCCTTCCAGGTGATTGAAGTTCCAAGTATACTCTAAATTTTGAGAACCACTAAGGGGTAAACATTTGGCCATTATTAAGGTCCTCAGAAACCCCCCTAAAAACAGGTTTTATTAGATATACCATGGATCTTGCTCTCGGATTAATGAGATTTCCTTGTATTCTTGAACTCCTAGAATAGCACCTGACACAGAGTGCCTAACACAATAAACGTCTGCTGAAAGAATGAGTAAATAATCATTAAATAAAATTCTTCCAAAAAAAAAAAAAATTCTTCCTTACTAGTTTTAATGGAACTGTTTCTTATAATCAAAGACATCTTAGTGAGTTTGTGGAGACCATACAAGATAGAGTCATTTGGAGGTAGTCCATGGGGCCTAAGAGAGAGCTGGGACTTTGTTTGGGGAAAACAGGTAAGAAATATACCCTGTTTTTAAAAAAAAAGGAGGGGAGGAGTCAAGATGGTGGAGGAGTAGCAGGCTGAAATGACATCAGGTAGCAGGAGATCAGCTAGATAGTTTATCAAACCATTCCAAACACCTACAAATCCAACAGGGTATCAAAGAGAAGAGAGCAGCAATTCTAGAAACAGAAAATTGACCACTTTCTGAAAGGTAGGACCTGAGGAGAAGTGAATCCAAAGCAACGCAAAGACAGACAGCGGGGGAAGGGGCCGGCTCCCAGCAAGGGGTGCAGCAACGGAGCACAAAATCTGAACTTTTAAAAGTCTGCTCCACTGAGGGACATAGCTCCATAGGCTAAGCGGGGGTGGAGCCCTCAAGGGGACAGCATGGTCTCAGATCCCGCGGGGTCACCGAAGGATGGAGGTGTCTGAGTGTCCCAGAGCTTGCAGGTATTAGAGCAGGGTAGCGGGCTACAGAGACAGAGCTGAGGCATGAGCTCTCAACTCAGGGTTACCTTGAACTGTGATCCTCAGTTGGCACAGTCAGACCACTGCTGTGGCACAGTCAGACCACTGTTCTTTGAGCAGGGACCCCACAAGTGGCAGATCCAGGGAGACCTCCCTGGAAGCGCCGCAGTAATCTGCTGGGGTTGGAGACTCCAGGCGGGGATGTGTACCAGAGACAGAAACCCTTGGTCACAGGCTGAGTGAGCTCAGAGCACGGCTGGAGGCCAGGGAGACAGGAGTGATTGAGCGCCTTTCTTTAAGGGCGCACTGAGGAGTGGGGCCCTGAGCTCTCCGCTCCTCCGCCACGAGATTAGGAGGCCGCCATTTTCATTCCTGTCCTCCAGAACTCTACCAAAAGCGTTCAGGGAACAAAAGCGCCCTTGAGAGCAAAACTGAGATTACTTAGCCCAGCCCTTGGCAAGGGTGGTACAATTCCGCCTGGAGCAAAGACACAGGAGAATCACTAGAATAGGCCCCTCCCCCAGAAGATAAGCAAGAAATCCAGCCCAGACCAAGCTCACTTAGCAAGGAGAACAGCAGAATTCCAGAGGAGGAGAAAGCAAAAGCATGGAATTCATGGCTTTCTCCCCATGATTCTTTAGTCTTCCGAAGTTAATTAATTTTTTTAATTTTATTTTTTTCTTGTTCTAATTTTTTTAACTTTTACCCTTTCCTCTTATAACGTTTTTTAACTAGTTTATCTTAATATTTTCATTAAAAAATCTTTTTGAACCTTCATTATTATAGTCATATTTTAATCCTTCATTGTATCTAACTTTATTATTTGTATACACATAGGATTTTTTCTTCTAAAAAAATCTGGGATACAACTTCTTCTTACAGATCAAAATATTCCCTAAATCTAGCATAGGGTTTTGTTCTAATCTCCAGCCTGAGCAAATTCTCTCCACTTTTTTTTTCTTTCTTTTCCCAACCAACTTATCAACTCTTGTAGACTTTTTTAAAAATTTTCATCTTTACAGTCATTCCATCCCTTATCGTGTTTACCCTTATTTTTGTATATATAAATATATACGTTTTTCTTTCTTTAAAATTTTGGGAGATAGTTTCTTCTAAAAGACCAAAGTACTCCCAAAATTAAGTGGGTGGCTCTCTTCTATTCACCAGTCTAATATATACTTTTTCTCTTTTTTTTAATTTTGTTTTAATTTTTTTTTTTTAACTTATTTTTACCCCCTTTCTTCCCCCACTGATTTCGGGTCTCTTCTGATTTGGTTAACACACATTTTTCTGGGGTCCTTGCCACCCTTTTAGTATTTTATTCTCTCTTCATATATTCTTATCTGGATAAAATGACAAGGCATAAAAACTCACCACAAAAAAAAAAAAGAGGCAGTTCCGAAGACTAGAGACCTAATCAATACGGACACTGGTAATATGTCAGATCTAGAGTTCAGAATGACGATTCTCAAGGTGCTAGCTGGGCTCAAAAAAGACATGGAAGATATTAGAAAAACCCTATCTGGAGAAATAGAAGCCCTTTCTGGAGAAATGAAGAATTAAAATCTAACCAATCTGACATCAAAAAAGCTATTAATGAGGTGCAATCAAGAATGGAGGCTCTTACTGCTAGGATAAATGAGGCAGAAGAGAGAATTAGTGATACAGAAGACCAAATGACAGAGAATAAAGCTGAGCAAAAGAGACACAACTACTAAACTACGAGGGGAGAATTCGAGACAAAAGTGATACCGTAAGATGAAACAACATTAGAATAATTGGGATTCCAAAAGAAGAAAGAGGGGAGCAGAAGGTATATTGGAGAGAATTATTATAGAGAATTTCACTTATATGGCAAAAGGAACAAGCATCAAAATCCAGGAGATGCAGAGAACCCCCCTCAAAATCACTAAGAATAGGTCCACACCCCATCATCTAATAGTAAAACTTACAAGTCTTAGTGACAAAGAGAAAATCCTGAAAGCAGCCCAGGACAAGAAGTCTCTAACATACAATGGTAAAAATATTAGATTGGCAGCAGACTTATCCACAGAGACCTGGCAGGCCAGAAAGAACTGGCATGATATATTCAGAGTACTAAATGAGAAAAACATGCAGCCAAGAATACTATATCCAGCTAGGCTATCATTGAAAATAGAAGGGGAGATAAAAAGCTTCCAGGACAAAAACTAAAAGAATTTCTAAACACCAAACCAGCTCTACAGGAAATATTGAAAGAGGTCCTCTAAGCAAAGAGAGAGACTAAAGGTAGTAGACCAGAAAGGTACAGAGACAATATACAGTAACACTCACCTTACAGGCAATACAATGACACTAAATTCCTATCTCTCAATAGTTACCCTGAATGTAAATGGGCTAAATGCCCCAATCAAAAGACACAGGGTATCAGAAGGAATAAAAAAACAAAACCCATCAATATGCTGTCTACAAGAAACTCATCTTAGACCTAAAGATGCTTCCAGATTTAAAATGAGGGGGTGGAAAACAATTTACCATGCAAATGGACATCAAAAGAAAGCTGGGATGGCAATCATATAAATTGATTTTAATTAGATTTTAAGCCAAAGACTATACTAAGAGATGAGGAAGGACACTGTATCATACTCAAAGGGTCTGTCCAACAAGAAGATCTAACAATTTTAAGTATCTATGCCCCTAACATGGGAGCAGCCAACTATACAAATCAATTAAAAACAAAATCAAAGAAATTTTGTTTCTTCAAAAGAAGAAATTTCTTGGGCGCCTGGGTGGCTCAGTGGTTTAAGCCGCTGCCTTCGGCTCAGGTCATGATCTCAGGGTCCTGGGATCGAGTCCCACATCGGGCTCTCTGCTCGGCAGGGAGCCTGCTTCCCTCTCACTCTCTCTGCCTACTTGTGATCTCTCTCTGTCAAATAAATAAATAAAATCTTTAAAAAAAAAAAAA
Source organism: Meles meles (assembly GCF_922984935.1). Lineage (NCBI taxonomy): Eukaryota > Metazoa > Chordata > Mammalia > Carnivora > Mustelidae > Meles > Meles meles. The sequence continues at coordinate 86,569,423 of NC_060070.1, read as the reverse complement.
AAAAAAAGAAGAAATTTCTTCAATTTCTTCAAAGAAATCGACAATAATACAATAATAGTAGGGGACTTTAACACTCCCCTCACTGAAATGGACAGATCATCCAAGCAAAAGATCAACAAGGAAATAAAGGCCTTAAATGATACAATGGACCAGATGGCCATCACAGATATATTCAGAACATTCCATCCCAAAGCAACAGAATACACATTCTTCTCTAGTGCACGTGCAACATTCGTCAGAATAGATCACATTCTGGGTCACAAATCAGGTCTCGACCAGTACCAAAAGCTTGGGATCGTTCCCTGAATATGTTCAGACCACAATGCTCTGAAGCTAGAACTCAATCACAGGAGGAAATTTGGAAAGAACCCAAATACATGGAGGCTGAAGAGCATCCTTATAAAGAATGAATGGGTCAACCACAAAATTAAAAAAGAATTGAAAAAATTCACGGAAACAAATGATAATGAAAACACAATGGTTCAAAATCTGTGGGACACAGCAAAGGCAGTCCTGAAAGGAAAACATATAGCGATACAAGCCTTTCTCAAGAAACAAGGAAGATCTCAAATACACAACCTAACTCTACACCAAAAGGAGCTGAAGAAGGAACAACAGAGAAAGCCTAAACCCAGCAGGAGGAAAGAAATAATAAAGATCAGAGGAGAAATCACTGAAAGAGAAACCAAAGAAAAACAGTAGAACAAATCAACGAAACTAGGAGCAAAGAGCTGGTTCTTTGAAAGAATTAATAAGATTGATAAACTCCTGGCCAGACTTATCAAAAAGAAAAGAGAAAGGACCCAAATAAATAAAATCATGAATGAAAGAAGAGAGATCACAACCAACACCAAAGAAATACAAACGATTATAAGAACATATTATGAGCAACTATACACCAGCAAATTTGACAATCCGGAAGAAATGGATGCATTCCTAGAGACATATAAACGACCACAACTGAACCAGGAAGAAACAGAAAACCTGAACAGACCTGTAACCAGTAAGGAGATTGAAGAAGTCATCAAAAATCTCCCAGCAAACAAGAGCCCAGGGCCAGATGGCTTCCCAGGGGAATTCTACCAAACATTTAAAGAATTAATTCCTATTCTCCTGAAACTGTTCCAAAAAGTAGAAATGGAAGGAAAATTTCCAAACTCATTTTATGAGGCCAGCATTACCTTGATTCCAAAACCCGACAAGATCCCATCAAAAAGGAGAATTACAGACCAATATCCTTGATGAACACAGATGCGAAAATTCTCACCAAAATACTAGCCAATAGGCTTCAATAGTATATTAAAAGGATTATTCACCACAACCAAGTGGGATTTATTCCAGGGCTGCAAGACTGGTTCAACATCCACAAATCAATCAATGTGATATAATACATTAATAAAAGAAAGAACAAAAACCACATGATACTCTCAATAGATGCTGAAAAGGCATTTGACAAAGTGCAGCATCCTTTCTTGATCAAAACTCTTCAAAGTATAGGGATAGAGGGTACATACCCTAATATCATCAAAGCCATCTATGAAAAACCCACAGCAAATATGATTCTTAATGGAGAAAAACTGAGAACTTTTCCGCTAACTTTTCCACGGCAGGGATGTCCATTATCACCACTGCTGTTCAACATAGTACTAGACGTCCTAGCCTCAGCAATCAGACAACAAAAAGAAATTAAAGGCATCCAAATTGGTAAAGAAGTAGTCAAACTATCACTCTTTGCAGATGATATACTTTCTGTGGAAAACCCAAAAGACTCCACTCCAAATCTGCTAGAACTTGTACAGGAATTCAGTAAAGTGTGAGGATATAAAATCAATGCACAGAAATCAGTTGCATTTCTATACACCAACAAGAAGACAGAAGAAAGAGAAATTAAGGAGTCAATCCCATTTACAATTGCACCCAAAACCATAAGATACCTAGGAATAAACCTAAACAAAGAGGCAAAGAATCTGTACTCAGAAAACTATAAAGTACTCATGAAAGAAATTGAGGAAGACACAAAGATATGGAAAAATGTTCCATACTCATGGACTGGTAGAACAAATATTGTGAAATATTGTGAAAATGTCTATACTACCTAAAGCAATCTATACGTTTAATGCAATACCTATCAAAATACCATCAACTTTTTTCAAAGAAATGGAACAAATAATCCTAAAATTTATATGGAACCACAAAAGACCTCGATAAGCCAAAGGAATTTTGAAAAAGAAAGCCAAAAGTTAGTGGCATCACAATTCCAGACTTCAAGCTCTATTACAAAGCTGTCATCATCAAGACAGTATGGTACTGGCACAAAAACAGACAAATAGATCAATGCAACAGAACAGAGGGCCCAGAAATAGACCCTCAACTCTATGGTCAACTAATCTTTGACAAAGCAGGAAAGAATGTCCCATGGAAAGAAGACAGTCTCTTCAACAAATGGTGTTGGGAAAATTGGACAGCCACATGCAGAAAAATGAAACTGGACCATTTCCTTACACCACACACAAAAATAGACTCAAAATGGATGAAGGACCTCAATATGAGAAAGGAATCCATCAAAATCCTTCAGGAGAACACAGGCAGCAACCTCTTCCACCTCAAAGGCAGCAACTTCTTCCTAGGAACATCGCCAAAGGCAATGGAAACAAGGGCAAAAATGAACTATTGGGATTTCATCAAGATCAAAAGCTTTTGTACAGCAAAGGAAACAGTTAACAAAACCAAAAGACAACTGACAGAATGGGAGAAGATATCTGCAAACAACATATCAGATAAAGGGCTAGTATCCAAGATCTATGAAGAACTTATCAAACTCAACACCCAAAGAATAAATAATCCAATCACGAAATGGGCAGAAGACATGAACAGACATTTCTGCAAAGACAACATCCAGATGGCCAACAGACACATGAAAAAGTGCTCCACATCACTCAGCATCAGAGAAATACAAATCAAAACCACAATGAGCTGCCACCTCACACCAGTCAGAATGGCTAAAATTAACAAGTCAGGGAATGACAGATGCTGATGAGGATGGGGAGAAAGGGGAACCCTCCAACACTGTTGGTGGGCATGCAAGTGGGTGCGGCCACTCTCGAAAACAGCATGGAGGTTCCTCAAAAAGTTGAAAATAGAGGGGCGCCTGGGTGGCTCAGTGGGTTAAGCCGCTGCCTTCGGCTCAGGTCATGATCTCAGGGTCCTGGGATCGAGTCCCGCATCCGGCTCTCTGCTCAGCAGGGAGCCTCCTTCCCTCTCCCTCTCTCTGCCTACCTCTCTGTCTACTTGTGATCTCTCTCTGTCAAATAAATAAATAAAATCTTTAAAAAAAAATTAAAAAAAATTAAAAAAAGAAAATAGAGCTACCCTACAACCCAGCAATCACGCTACTGGGTATTTACCCTAAAGATACAAACGTAGTGGGGCGCCTGGGTGGCTCAGTGGGTTAAGCCGCTGCCTTCAGCTCAGGTCATGATCCCAGGGTCCTGGGATCGAGCCTCGCATCGGGCTCTCTGCTGGGCAGGGAGCCTGCTTTCCCCTCTCTCTCTGCCTGCCTCTCTACCTACTTGTGATCTCTGTCTGTTAAATAAATAAGTAAAATCTTAAAAAAAAAAAAAAAAGATACAAATGTAGTAATCTGAAGGGGCATGTGCACCCAAATGTTTATAGCAGCAATGTCCACAATAACCAAACTACGGAAAGAACCTATATGTCCATCAACAGATAAATGAATAAAGAGGATGTGGTATACATATACAATGGTATACTATGCAGCCATCAAAAGAAATGAAATCTTGCCATTTGCGATGACACGGATGGAACATGAAGGGTATTATGCTGAGCGAAATAAGTCAATCAGAGAAAGACAATTATCGTATCATATGATACGAGGAAGTTGAGAGGCAATGTAGGAGGTCTGGGGGATAGGAAAGGAATAAATGAAACAAGATGGGATTGGGAAAGAGACAAACCTTAAGAGACTCCTAATCTCACAAAACAAACTGAGGGTTGCCAGGGGGAGGGAGGGAGGAGAGGGTGTTTGGGTTACGGACATTGGGGAGGGTGTGCTATGGTGAGTGCTGTGAAGTGTAAACCTGGTGATTCACAGACCTGTACCCCTGGGGCAAATAATACATTATATATTAATTTTTAAAATTTAAAATTTTTTCAAAAAATAAATAAAAGAAGAAGGAATTTCAGGCGGCAAAACTGAGAATTTAACAACAGGGTAATGGAAATTGCAGTGTTAAGGAACTATGGTTTGACCTTGTACAGGCTCTGAGGCGAAAGCAGAAAAACACCATGCTTTCTCAAGGACCTAAGAAGTTAATAAGGACACTGACCTCTGTGCCTCAATGAGGAGTGGTAAGTCTATGTACCTAATGATTTACCTATCTATATGTAATTTATACCTTAAGATTCCATCACACCATGGAAATAATTTGTGCCTTTCAACTCTGCTGTAGCAGACAAACCTTCAAAATTAAGAGCAGCCAGACGAAGTTCAGAGACCTCTTAAAAGCAGAATTCTACTGTCATCCCTGTCCCTTGATACTGAATATTGACATAGGAAATTTATTCCCCGAAAGGTAGAAGGATAAAACAATAACAAATGAAAACTTTGGGAGGGTGGGCTGCCTCTATTGTCAAGTCTCCTAATTCCAATTCTCTGTATGTCACAGAAAGATTCTCCGTTTTCAAGTAATGTAATAACAATATTGCAGCCCTTCAGTGATCTCATAAATCATAAAGTACTCAACATGGCCTTTTTTTTAAGGTGGACATTATTCCACTTCTTGGACTATTTCCCACTATACCCCCACCTACTATGCCCTCTGCTGCATTAAGTGTCACTCTCACTAGGCTACATGAGGGCAGGGACTTGGTTATTGTATCCCCAGTACCCAGAACCATGTCAGGCACAAAGTAAACAGTAGAGTATTTGTTGACTGATTGGCTCCCACTCCCATAGCCAGTCCCAGGATATTTTGCTTGCTTGTTTGTTTGTTTGAAGTAGGCTCCATGTCCTGCATGGAGCCCAACACAGGACTTGAACTCACAACCCCTGACATCAAGACCTGAGCTGAGATCAAGATTCGGACACTTAACCAACTGAGCCACCCAGGCCGCCCCCCCAACCCAGTTTAAAATAATCTCTTTATTAATCTCAGTCTATCCTTCCCCAGACTGAAAACCTCACCTCTTCCAAAAAAGCCTCTCCTGACTGGCTCCAAACAGCTTCAACTGAAAGAAAACCATCTTGCTTCTGTTAACACTTATATGTACAACTATCACTGATTTTATGTTTCAGTCATCTGTTTCATTCTTAACTATCTTCCCTTTTAGATAGATTACTCACAGGATAGAAACAAGCTCCCACTGAGTTAGTAAAACCTAACTGGAGTTGTGCCCAGGGTGAATGCGATGTGGTAATGACCCACTGCTCAAACTTGATTTAGACACAACATAGCCATTTTACAGGTACCTTAGCAAGCAAAAGTAGCAGCACCAAGCAAGAGCAGAAGAGAGCAGGGAGGAAGGGATATGACCAAGAAAGAGACCAGCTAGATAAGAGTATAGAAAAGGAGGAAAGAGGGGAGGCAAACCCACAAAGCCTCACTCATTCTTTTCCTCACTCAGGACCACTGTAAAACCTCCCACAAAGCACTTAAAAATTAAGTTTTAAGTCCCTAACTATCCTTCAGGACATTCTCCTTTTATTATCACAACTCTATTTCATCTAAAACAGTAAATTTTACACAAAAGTCCAAACAGTAATGGCACAAGCACAAACCATTAAATGAGGCAAATCATCTGGGAAAATCGGTTTTTATAAATTACTTATCACCCCACTCCCCCAGAAAAGACTCGGGGGAGGTAGAAGACAAAAAGAAGAAAGAAATAGCGCAAAGCAACTCTAAAAAGCACAGCCCTGCGGGGGCACCTGACTGGCTCAGTTGGAAGAGCACAAGGCTCTTGATCTCCAGGCTGTGAGTTCAAGCCCCGTGCTGAGCGTAGAGATTACTTAAACTTGAGAGAGAGAGAGAGAGAGAGCGCGAGCAAGCGCGCACGCGAGCACTGTGGCTCTAGGATATAGTCCACCTTCCCCCAATCTTCCCCCTTCCTCTTATCTTCACAACTTTCTGGCCATCTGCTGCTACTGCTGAAGGACAGCAGGAATTTGGAACCTGAGCTAATTCATCTCAACTTGGAAGGCAGTTTATTTTATTTTTTTAAAGATTCTATTTATTTGTCAGAGAGAAAGAGAGAGCACAAGCAGGGGGAGCGGCAGGCAAAGAGAGAAGCAAAGCAGGCTCCCTGCTGAGTAAGGAGCCTATGCCGACTTGATCCCAGGATCCTGGGATCATGACCAGAGCCAAAGGCAGATGCTTAACCGACTGAGCCACCCAGGTGTCCCAAGGCAGTTTATTTTAATTATCTGAATAATTACAACAACACTATTGGTTGATATGCCTTAAGACCTCTGTCAAAGCTTGGAGCTGATTTTTATAAAGACAGACTTCTACAGGAAAACATGATGTTGAAGAATCTCATTTGTTTCATAACTAGATCAAAGTTATAAAGCTCCAAACAAAATACAAATTTAAAGGAAGTTGGCAGCTTTCTCCTCAATAGTTCTCTTCTTCCTACCTATAATTGTCTTCAGCTTCATATAACACAAAACTATTAGCATTAAGGCAGAAAACACACCCTTCCCCTGTTTTCTAACATAAGTCTTCTTGGACAAACTGTACTTTCTAAGCTACACAGCTCCCTCTCCAGTTTAAAAGTTCTGTGGCTAGTTTTATGACAACTCAAGAAGTTCTATTTCTGCATTTCCTAATTAAAAACTTAGCATAGAAAGGATTTTTAATGAAAGCCAAAAGGAGGTTAGCAGAGAGTAATTTAGGATGAGGCCACAGAGACAAAGGGAATATTCTACATAGGCAGACTATCCAGTCTCCCCTTCCAGAGCTGCAGCTCCAGGAATCCAATGATTCTTCATCAATTCAAATATAAAAATGATAATAAAACTCCCTGGTGTTGACAGTAAATGATTCTAAACTTCACTGCTGCCTGACAGGAACCTACAGGCTTTACCTGCCCTCAATCTGTCCAGTTTGGGCAATTAGTAGCTTCTCAAAAGCAAATCTCAATGTAAGCCATTAAAAAATGTACTTTTCAAAGTGTCAAATACCATGGATTAGTCAAACTCAGCACATTAGTACAAAATAAAACCTGGGTGCCCAATTCTGACTTCAGCTGTCAAAGCCAAGTGACAAAGAACATCATTCCAGAGGAAAGAAAGGAGCAAATTCTTAAAACCGTTGTGATACACACAGTCCCCTCAAAACACAGACAATGCCGGCTGTGGCGGTCTAACAGATGTCTTTTGTGAAGTTTTAGCCTTTCTCAATCAGGGTTCCATGGGAGAGAATTAAACACTAATGCCCTAAGGCAGAAGTTGGCAAAACTTTTCTGTTAATATTTCCCAGACTTTTCAGACCACGTGGTCTCTGTCACAACTTCTTGATTCTGTCACTGGAGCTCCAAAGCAGGTGTCAACAGCTAAGTAAGTGAATCAGAGTGGCTGTGTTGAAATGAAACTATTTAAGGACACTGAAATTTGAATTTCATATCATTTTCACAGAAATAATCTTTACTCAATGATTTAAAAACATAAAACTGTTCTTATTTAAAAACAAACAAACTTAAGTTCCTTGGCTAGATCTGGTTCTGGGCACAAGTTTGCAGACCTATTCCCTTAAGGCACCCCTTGTATTAACAGACTCACTTCTCTCTTATGCATCCAGAATGGTACTAATTACGTATTGTACTACAGAAACTTGAGAAAACAGTCACTCAAATCATTTTGTGTGTCTACAATACTCTAACAAAGTACTGTCTAGCATGAAGATAACTGGTGAGATTTTATTAGCACTTGTTAACTTACACAAGAAGCTACACAAGCTATTTTTAAGTTCCGAAATTTAAAAATATTAAATATTAAAAAATATAAAAAGGAACTTTCACGTCCAATATATTGCCAATAGATGTTGCAAATCAAGGTGCTTCAAATTAAATCTCTGGTTAATATCTCACCAGAAACAGTAAAGTCAAGAATTCAATTATCATTGGGGCGCCTGGGTGGCTCAGTGGGTTAAAGCCTCTGCCTTCGGCTCAGGTCATGATCCCAGGGTCCTGGGATTGAGCTCCTTGTCGGGCTCTCTGCTCAGCGGGGAGCCTGCTTCCTCCTTTCTCTCTCTCTCTCTGCCTGCTTCTCTGCCTACTTGTGATCTCTGTCTGTCACATAAATAAATATTTAAAAAAAAAAGAATTCAATTATCATCTTTCAATATATTTTGTATCTTCAGATGTTGTTTCTTTTGAAAGCAAAACCTACCAGAATAAAAATCACAAATATAAATTACAGGATTGCCTCAGACACTCACATACCAGATTTGAGCTCCGGCTCTACCTCTTTCTAGGTGAGTGTGCCTGAGCAAGTTCCAGACTCTTAACCACCTGTTTAGGAGAGGAAATATGTGCAACCCTTCAACAATAATCAGAAGTATACAAGCAAGCTCAGGTGAAAGAGTGTACAGAGAATACAGGGCTAAGGAAACAGCAGGTGCCATTATTAAGTGCTTGATAAGTTTTCTTCATGTTATCATCTTCCACTTTTTAGTAACTGCCAAATGGAAGATAGTGCACCTAGGAATATATTCCGTTTAACTGAAGCAAAGCACAAGGTGAGGCACTGTGGAAAAAATGAAGATGACTGAGAGGGGCTCAGCACTCAGACAGCTTACAAAGAACTGAAACATGTACACATGAGGTCAGTGCTGAAAGAGAAACAACTGACAACCAACATGAAGGAACTGTGAAGTAGAAAAAGTTTCAGAAGTAATATTTAATAAGGGTCTGAGTATGTAATGAGAGACATCCTATTGGAGAGAGATTTACGAAAGGTGAGAGAACACTCCACACAACCCAGAATGCAGGACAGTTCAAGCTCTAAAACAAATTCCCAAAAGGAGCATTTCAGTTTTAAAATCTAACCAGGGAGAGAAAAACCTTACCGCTAATCTTTAACTTCTGAAAAGTAAGCATCTTAAAAGATAAGCAGGGGCCCATTTTAAGCTAAAAATTTGGGAAAATCATAAACCATGCTGGTTTCAACCCATTTCATCACTTCCCAAAACACTTCACTGACATTATCTAAAAGGTATATTTAGAGGGAACTGCATTACAGGGAAGGGACAAGCTGGGCCTAGCAAGCCTCTCAAGGAACAGACACTGATACACTCAGCCCTCCTGATGACACATGCAATTCATCAACCTACTCCAAAAACCAATTCCCTAAATCTGCAAGTTATCACAGTCCTCAGTAAGAAAAAAGCAATATAACAAGCCAGTTCTTAAAAGAATAAACTATGTATGCTTCCTTGGGAGGAGAGGGAATAGGAAACCTGTTATTCTTCTTCTAGAGTTTATTTTGTCTACATCATTAAAAACCTTTTCCATACCCAAATTTCACTCATGTTTACCCCTCTGCAAATAATAAAGTATGTTTACCTTGGAACTTTGCGTGGGCAAAGTTTTAACCCAGAAGAAAGTAAGAAAGGTGTTCTGTAATTCAGTTACCTTTCCCTCCCAAGATTGCCACTGCACCATGGGAAAGATTAAAGATGGCCCCAAACTGCTTCTCCTCTCATTGACAGATGGAGTCCAATTTCCCTCCCCTTGAATTTGGGCAGGTTCTGTAACTGCTGTGACCAATAGAATATGGCAGAATATGCTATGCCAGTTTCCAGCCATTCCTATCAACTGTGAAAAATGATACTAAACTCTTTTTAAGACTCTAGGTTCTGGGGGCGCCTGGGTGGCTCAGTGGGGCCTCTGCCTTCAGCTCAGGTCATGATCCCAGCAACCTGGGATCAAGCCCCACATCAGGGTCTCTGCTCAGCAGGGAGCCTGCTTCCCCCTCTGTCTCTCTGCCTACTTGTGATCTCTGTCAAATAAATAAATAAAATCTTAAAAAAAAAAAAAGACTCTAGGTTCTGGAGTGGTTCATTAAGAAGCAACAGGAAGGGCGCCTGGCTGGCTCAGTTGGTTGGGCGACTGCCTTCGGCTCAGGTCATGATCCCAGAGTCCTGGGATCGAGTCCCACATCAGGCTCCCTGCTCCTTGGAGAGTCTGCTTCTCCCTCTGACTTTCTCCCCTCTCATGCTCTCTCTCACTGTCTCTCTCTCAAATAAATAAAACCTTTAAAAAAAAAAAATTTAAAAAAAAAAAAAAAAAGAAGAAGCAACAGGTAACCAGAACAGCCACCAGATCACAGTTCCAGCTTTTAGGGCTTTAACCACACTCGCAGCCAAAACGTAAACAGAAATAAAAACTTAAAGCAGTTAAATTTGGGGGCACAGAATGTGCTGTCAATTCTCAGAACATAAAAAAGAAGACTACAGCGTCCAAACTCCTCCTAGAGATGCAAATTCCCAAAACATAATGTCAGTCAGGTTCCTTAAGGAAACGTTGTAAGAAGAAAACCCCTTGAGTATACCAAAATAATGCATTTATTCTTTACACCAAAGAAAACCCTCTGCTCTAGAAGGTTACCTACCAAGTAGTAGTCATCCTGATAGTAGTACTTGTGGAGGAGGAAGAGAACAGACAATTCTATGCTTTATACAATTCTGAACTGCTGAAAATAAGCATGTAGTATTTTTTAAATTTTAAAAGGATATTTCCTTTGGGGGGGAAAAACCCCGCAAACCACTGTATTCATAATTTTAAATGCCTTTTAGATAAATTAAGAATGAAAGCAAATGCCATTCTTAGCTGTGCTCTCAGAGAATGAAGGACAGTGTCAGCCCCTAAATGTGCACCTATTTCTAACAATGAGTTCGGCCTACATTCCCTCTACCTTGTATCTCTTTCCCATCCCACTAGCCTCACACCTGCATATGGTGGCACTTCTAGTTAGCACAGTGCCAAAGGAGTGGAGCACACCTCCAAAGGGGTGGAGGGCTGTGAAATTACTTTGACTTCCCTCTTTTAACCTCTGAAGAGTAGAAGGTAAGAGGAAAACAGTTTCAGAACTTCCCCCCACACCTCCAGCAATCCTGTGCAAAACTTCTTGCACACCATCTCCCAAGGTGTTTGTTCTCTCTGCCTTTGAAAATGAGCACAACGATCAGATGTATATGAAAAAGAGTGGGAGTATGGCACCTGGGTGGCTCAGTTGGTTAAGCGTCTGCCTTCAGCTCTGGTCATGACCCCAGGGTCCTGGGATCGAGTCCCACATCAGGCTCTTTGCTTAGCGGGGAGACTGCTGCTTCTCCCTCCCCAATCCCCTCACACCTTGTGCTCACAAAGGCACTCTCTCTGACAAATAAATAAATAAAATCTTTTAAAAAAGAGTGGAAGTAAATCAAATTACAAAGATGAAGGGCAGAAAAGAAAGAAAAGAATTCCTCTCTTGAATATCTTTAAGTTTTCATGAACTATCCATATCTCTGATCTCTTCTCTCTAGACCAATTCCTTCCTCCTAAGAAATTCCATCAAGAGACAGAGAAGGAAAAGATGAAATTCAGAATACTTCATTCTGCTTCTAGTAATCAACATCAAGTAAAATGTCAAACTGTAAAAGGAAATCACCACAAGGAGAGCTACAAGATTCTGCAATTATCACAGGGTTTCCATTTAGGTTTTATGTTGAGAAATCAGTGTTACCTACAAGCACATCCACGAGTCCTTCCCAACCTTCAGTTTATGAACAAACTTCCTAAAAGGACAGAAATGTTCAGCTAGTGTTTATTCCAAAACATCATTTACTAGAGTCTTATGATCTCAGATTCAAGTTTTTCTCTTTACGAAACACTAATACTCCAATTTAGCTTCCACCCCTCATAGAAAAATACAGATATACAAACTGAGATACAAAATGAACTGGTAAAAATAAGAGTTCCACAAAAACTAGATATAGAAAAAACAGAAGTACAGATTAGTAAATTTAGAAATGACATATGAAACAGATTGGTGAAAAATGACCAAAGGATCACCCTTTGTGTCGCATGCTGAATACATCAATAATAGAGAGCAACTTGAAGAGCTGGAGATGGAGAAGAGGCAATTCTTTTTAAAGGAGTATAATACATACAAAATTAAGAAATAATCTTATTATATAAAGTGTGAGTTAGTTAAAAGATATCTTTTAACTTTTAGTATATGTTCCATGGGACACCTGGGTGGTTCAGTCAGTTAAGCACCTGCCTTCCGCTCATGTCATGATCCCAGAGTCCTGGGAACAAGTTCCAGCAGGCATCGGGCCCCTTGCTCAGCAGGGAGCCTGCTTCTCCCCCTGCCTGTGCTCTCTCTCTGACAAATATATAAATAAAATCTTTAAAAAAAAAAAAAAAATTTTTTTAGCGTATATTCCAACCACTTTTGCAGTGAGAGAAGAGGGATAAAACACTGATGATAGAAAAACTATCAGATATTTGGAAATGTTAAAGGAACGTAAGACTGAATCTGTGGCTGATTCAGAAAGAACAGTAAAAGTCTCACTTACCAATGATTATGCCAACAGTAAAGGTGTTTAACAAGGAAAATGCTGATTAATTGCAAAAATAGGCTAAATAAGCTCATTCGTCAAGTCATGAAGTTAACACTGGTCTCTGAACAGGAATACAGTGGGTCACAAAGTTCCCTAAACAAAAAGCTCTCATACTAGTTCTCAGTACTGCCTTCAGCTTTAGGAAGAAGGGCACAATTTTTTTTTTAAGATTTTATTTATTTATTTGACAGACATAGATCACAAGCATGCACAGAGAGAAAGAGGAGGAAGCAGGCTCCCTGCTGAGCGGAGAGCCCAATGCAGGGCTAGATCCCAGAACCCTGGGATCATGACCTGAGCCGAAGACAGAGGCTTTAACCCACTGAGCCACCCAGGCGCCCCGGGCATGATTTTATGAAACTGGATCACAAGAAAGAACAGGAATGCTTTAGTCTAAAAAAAAAAAAAAAAAAATTTTTTTTTTTTTAACCTTAATAGAGCATAGTGACCTAAATGCATTAAGATTTTTAAAATCATCCCCTAGTAGAAATCCATACATAATGTATGAGATGGTTTGGAACTGGGGTGCTCATGGGACAGCTCCAAAACCATACCTAAAATCAAATCAAGGGAACTAGAAAAAGCAAGGCTGGAATATAAAGTTATCCAAGAAAATTAGTCTACTCTCATCTATTTCCTGATGTCATGTTCGCAGGTAATTGATTTTTGTATTATTATCGTTTAAAAAGCAAATTAGGTGTCTATAAACAGGACAAAATGGTAGCATAATCACACAATGGAATACTAAAGAATCACAATAATAAAAAGGAATAAACTACTGCACACATACAACACTGATAAATACCAAAAACACTACACTGAGTCAAAGAAACCTTAGCAGAAACAGCACATGTCATATGACTCCACATATGTGACCTGAAAAACAAGCAAAACTACTCCAGTGGGGAAAAAATTAGAACAGTGGCTGCCTGGGGAGGGAAAGAGAAAACAAGAGCTGGGGGAACAGACTGACTGGGAAGAAACACAACAGAACTTTCTAAAGTCTGAGTAACATATACATACTACACTTATAATACAGTATATATTCTGACAGGTTTGGGTTACACAGGTATATTCATTTGTCAAAATTCATATTCGTATACTTAAGATTTGTGTTTTTCACTGTATGTATACTGTACTTCAAAACAAAAAAGAAACATTAAACTCCAGTTAATACTATGCATACCAAAGTGTTTGAAGGTAAAATATACCGATGTCTACAATTTACTTAGAAAATAAAAAAATAAGATGGATTAATAGATGGACAGAGGGATAGAAAACAAAGCAAAATGTTGCAGAATAAAGGTGGAGGTAAATGGTATACAATCCACATAACTCTTCCCATTTTTTCTGTTTTTCATGACAAATGAACATCACAAAATGTTAGGAGAAAAAAAGAAAATTAGATATTAGAGAAATAGTCTCTTTCTACAAAACTATTACTCAAAGAATTAGGCTAATCTGGATCCTCCACTTTAGAATAGGGACTATCATTACCCTCTTCCATTACTGGAATAAAAGATTTACTCAAGATCATCCAATTTCCTCTGTGCTGAATTGTCGTCTACCATCCAACAAACTTCTGATTGTTTCTCAAATATCTTGAAATTGCAAAAGGGATATTGTGCAGTCAGGCAAATGTATAAAAGCATTACAGTCACAAAGTATCACCTAAAAAGTTTTCAATCAATTGGTTCTATGCTTTTTTAATATAATTACTCTTCCTTTTATCTCTGGTTTTTCTAATCAATGGTGACTTTGGTTGGCATAATCATCTCCCCAAAAATCTGAGGAAATCTTCAATAAAAGAGTTTCTGGTTTGGAAACGAAGGACCATACTCTGGTCAGCAATGTCTCAACAAACAACATCAAAAACACCAAACCTGAAAAGGCAGACATGTCTGAAGCAAGCAACCAGCTGGTTTTATCATCTGTAAAATTCGAATAACATCTGTCCTACCCACAACAGGCTTGTGAGGTTAAATGAGATAAACATACATAAAAGCATTTTAAATATAAAGTCCTATTAACAACAATAGCCAAATTATGGAGAGAGCCCAAATGTTCATGACAGATGACTGGATAAAGAAGATTTGGCATATATATAATACACATACACACACACACACACACACACACGTGCACGCGCGTGCACACATGTCAGCAGAATATTAACCATCAAAAAGAATGAAATCTTGCCATTTGCAACAATGTGGACAGAGCTCGAATGTATTACATTAAATGAAATAAGTCAGTCAGAGAAATATGATCTCACTCGTGTAAAATTTAAGAAAACAGATGAACATATACGAAGGGGTGGAGAGAGGAGAGGGAAACAAAACGTAAGAAACTTAAGGACATAGAACAAGCAGGGTTGATAGAGGGTGGGGGTGGGGGACAGGCTAGATGGGTGATGATTAAAAAGGGCACTTGTTGTGATGAGCACTGGGTATTGTACATAAGTGATGAATCACTGAATTCTACTCCAGAAACCAATACTGCACTGTATGTTAACTAAGTAAAATTTAAACTAAAAGAGAAAGAAAGAAAATAAAGTCCTACACCAATGTAGTATATTATGATTCCACGACATTACTAATGACTTCTTGAAACCACCTGTGTTACTGGACAAATAAGGGAAGAATTACTGAAATGGATTACTACCATAAAGTTATAAAGTCACTTAACAGAACTTTCCAGTATAAACCCCTCAGCCACAATGATTAGTGCTGACTGACATGGACATCTGTGTGAGTAAAGTACTGTAACTCCCAATTTATCCAAAAGGACTTTTTGTCTCATCCATATCCCAGTACACAGAGTACATAAGGGAGACAGACACTGCTGAGCATAACACAATGTCTTAGTAGCATACTTGTGGGAGTACTACTAAATAGCTCTTGCAAACCCATGGTTTGTAACACTACTAAGCAATTCAAAAACCCTAATTGAAACAGTTACCATCAAGTTTATTATCTTGTCCTTTATTAGATTCCCACGAAAACCATCATCAGCACCTAAGGGTTTATATCAAAAACTCATTCTGGTTTTCAAAATAAATACATTATCTCCTCAATCCCTATAGCTACTCAACAGATTCAGCAAAACTTTAACAAAAATGTATCCTTTGTACAAACTTTAACAGGAATCTGGTACGAAGTATGAAATGCATGCTAATCCTTTGGCCAATTTTTCAAAGGGTCAACAGAGGCTCTTCTTTGTTCCAAAAGCAATTCAATTATACAGAAAAATAAAAAACATGAATATATTTAAAACACTTGCTCTTCAACATAGCAATGACCCATCTCAGACAAGATTTAACAATATGTTAAACTTTGTGTGAACACAGTTATCTTTCATATCAGAATCTGAATATAAAACACCATCTAAAGCTGCTTCTTGATTCTGTAGGACTCCCACAAAACACACATTTAAAAGCCAAGCACAGGGGCACCTGGGTGGCTCAGTGGGTTAAAGCCTCTGCCTTCAGCTCAGGTCATGATCCCAGAGTCCTGGGATGGAGCCCCACATAGGGCTCTCTGCTCAGCGGGAAGCCTGCTTCCTCCTCTCTCTCTGCCTGCCTCTCTGCCTACTTGTGATCTCTATCTGTCAAATAAATTAAAAAAAAAAAAAAAAATCTTTAAAAAAAAAAAAAAGCCAAGCACAGCCAAGGTCTTGTAACATCTGGGGGTGGGGAGAATCTAAATTTCAAATGTTTAAATGGAAGAAAGCATGGCATTCCATGAGTTAATAGAATACTGCCAAGTATTAAATGAAATCCAGCCCCCTCCTACTATGTGCATATTATGAAAATATATTTAATCTTCTATTTAAAGGAATCACCATGATTTCCAATTAGAGTGAAACTGTAGCATAGTAGGAGGAATACAAGTTCAAAAAACGAGTTAAGTCACTGACTTGCTTTGTGAAACACTGGAAAACTAAGCCTGTTTTCTCACCGGTGAAACAGGAAACCATTCTTTCACCAACCACACAACTCCTACTAGCCTTGGGAAAATAATACATATTAAAAGAGTGGCATCTAGTAAATGGTAACAACTATTACTGCTTTCAGTACTAGTGCATATTTGAGCTAATACTTTAAAAAAAAAGCGGGGGGGGGGGGGGTTAAGGAGAAATCACAAAATACTCTGAGATGAAAACATACCAAACCCTACAGGATCCAGTTAAACCAGTGCTTAAGAGGAAAATTTATACATATAAATGCCTATGTTAAGAAAGAAAAAAATCTCAAATCAGTCTACCTTAAAACATGAGAAAAATTGCAAACTAAACCTAAAGCAAACAGAAAGAAGATTTAAACAGAAAGCAATGATATAAAGAAAAATATTAGAGAAATAGAAAATTGGTAACTGAAATACTTTCCACAAAAAAAGCCCGGATAGAGATGGTTTCATTGATGAATACAATCAAATACTGAAAGAATTAATTCCAATTCTTCATAAACTCTTCCTCCAAAATGGAGGGAACACATCCTAACTCAATCTACAAGGTCAGTATTACAATGATACCAAAACCAAAGACATCACAACAAAAGAAAACTAGAGACCAAGATCTCCTACACAAAAATCCTTAATAAAATCCTAGCAAACCTCCAGTAACAAACAAAAATCATTATACTCTGCCTTCTGCTCAGCCCATGATCTCAAGGTCCTGGGATCGAGTCCCCTCATTGGGTTCTCTGCTCAGCAGGGCGCCTCGCTTCCCCCTCTCTCTCTACCTGCCTCTCTGCCTACTTTTGATCTCTCTGTGTCAAATAAATACATAAAAATCTTTAAAATAAAAAAAAATAAAAAACATGGGGCGCCTGGGTGGCTCAGTGGGTTAAAGCCTCTGCCTTCCGCTCAGGTCATGATCTCAGGATCCTGGGATGGAGCCCTGCATCGGGCTCTCTGCTCAGCAGGGAGCCTGCCTCCCCTCTCTCTCTGCCTACTTGTGATCTCTGTCAAATAAATAAAATCTTTAAAAAAATAAAATAAAATACCATTATACACCAAAACCAAGTGGCATCTGGGGTGCCTGGGTGGCTCGGGTCAGTTAAGCATCTGCCTTCAGCTCAGGTCATAATTCCAGGATACTGAGACTGAGCCCTGCACTGGGCTCCCTGCTCAGCAGGCTCAGCAGGGAGCCTGCTTCTCCCTCTGTCTGCCGCTCCCCCTGCTTGTGCTCACTCTCTCTGTGTCAAATAAATACATAAATAAAATCTTTAAAAATAAAAAAAAATAATTTTAAAAATCTTTAAAAATATGGGGCGCCTGGGTGGCTCAGTGGTTAAAACCTCTGCCTTTGGCTCAGGTCATGATCTCAGGGTCCTGGGATTGAGCCCCGCATCCGGCTCTCTGCTCAGCGGGGAGCCTGCTTCCTCCTCTCTCTCTGCCTGCCTCTCTGCCTACTTGTGATCTCTGTCTGTCAAATAAATAAAAATAAAATCTTTAAAAATAAATAAAAATTTAAAAATATAAGACCAATGCAAGATTGGTTTAGCATCTGAAAAATCAAAGCAACAGATCATATACGGATAAATTAAAACACAAAAACCACATGATCATCTCAACACAGAAAAGGCATTTAACCAAATCCAACACTCTCTTTCATGAAAACAAAAAACTCAACAGCCTAAGAATAGAAACAAACTTGCTCAACCTGATAAAAATATTCACAAAAACTGAGGCGCCTGGGTCAGTAAGTGGGTTAAGCTTCTACCTTAGGCTCAGATTCTGATCCCAGGGTACTGGGATGGAGCCCGGCACTGGGCTCCCTACTCAGCAGTGAGTCTGTTTCTCCCTCCCACTAAGCCCCTCCAGCTGCAGCTGCTTGTGTTCACTCTCACTCTCTTGCTCTCAAATAAATAAAATCTTTTAAAAAAGATTATCCTATTTTTTAAAAATATATCTACAAAAACTAACATCATTACTACAATTAACATCATCACTTAATAAGGAAAAATGGAAAAGCTTTCCCCCTAAGATCTGGAACAAGACCAGGATGTCTGCTTTTATCATTTCTATTCACTTGGAGGTTCCAGCCTCCAGAAGTAATCAAAATTAAGCAAGAAATAAAACTAAATAAATAAAAGGCATCTAAAGTAGAAAAGAAGTAAAACTATCTCTATTTACAAATAACATGATCTTGTATGTAGAAAAATTCTAAGGAATTCACTGAAAAACTACTGGAGCTCTGCGCGCCTGGGGTGGCTCAGTGGGTTAAAGCCTCTGCCTTCAGCTCAGATCCTGATCCTGGGATTGAGGGCCCCCCCCTCCCCCATCAAGCTCTCTGCTCAGCGGGGAGCCTACTTCCTCCTCTCTCTCTGCCTGCTTCTCTGCCTACTTGTGATCTCTGTCTGTCAAATAAATAAAATCTTAAAAAAAAAAAAAAAACTACTGGAGCTAGTAAGTTCAGGATGTAAGATCAGGATATAAGATCAATATACAAAAATCAACCGTGTTTCTATACACTGTTAATGACCAATCCAAAAATGAAATTAAGAAAATAATTACATTTGTCGGACCTGTGTGGCTCAGTCAGTTGGGCATCTGACTTGGTATCGGCTCAGGTTGAGATCTCAGGTTATGGGATGTGTCTGCTGGACCCTCTCCCCTTTCTGCCCACCTCCCCACACCCACTTATATAGCATGTGCATGCTCACTCAGGGGAGCATGCTCTCTTATAAATAAATCCTAAAATAATAATAATAATAATAATAATAATAATAATAATAATAAAAAAAGAATTACACTTAAAATAGCATCGAAACAAAATAGTTGTAGACAACACAAGTACCAGACTTGTACAAGAATACTGTAACACACTTTTGAAAAAAACTGAAGGCATAGATAAATTGGAAGATATGCCAATGTTTAAGGATGAAAAGACTAAATGTTAAACAGGGCAACACTCCACAATTAACCTACAGATGCAATGCAATCCCGTATCAACCTCCTAGCAGGCTTCTTTGCAGAAACTGACAAGCTGACCTTAAAAGTCATATTGAAATGTAAAGGACACAAAATAGCCAAAACAATCTTGATGAAGAAGAACTAAATTGGAAGACTCACACTTTCTAATTTCAATACTTACTACAAGATGAGTCCTCATATGCATGGCATAAAGACAGGCATTATAGATCAACAGAATAAAATTTAGGAGTCCAGAAATAAACATATTTACGCTTAACTGATTTTTCAACAAGGATGCCTAGATAATTCATTGGGGGAAAGAATAGTTTTTTTCAACAAATGGTGGGGAGAAAACTAAATATCCAAAGGCAAAAGAATGAGTTGGAAACCCATCTCACACCATATACAAAATTAACTCAAAATGAATCAACAATTTAAATATTAAGTTAAGAGCTAAAACTATAAGGCCATTAAGGAAAAAAACAGGTATAAATCTTCATGATCTTGGATTAGACAACAATTTCTTAGCTATGACACCAAAAAGCATAAGCAACCAAAACAAAGTGGACTTCATAAAAATTAAAAACTTTTGTACTTCAAAGGACACTATTCCAAAAAACATGAAAAAAACCTACGGAATCGGAAAAAGTACTTGAGAATCATCTAAGAAGGGACTAATAAATACCCAGAATACATACATACAAAAAACTTTTACAACTCAACCATAAGAGGACATTTAACCTAACTTTAAAATTGACAAATGATTTGAATAGTCATTCTTCCAAAGAATATGCCAAATGACCAACAGGCACATGAAAAAATGCTCAACATCATCAATATCAGCAAATGCAAATCAAAACCACCATGCGATACTATTTCACACCCACTAGGATGGCTATAATCAAAAAGATGAGTAATAACAAATGCTGGGCAAGGATGCCAAGAAACTGGAACCCTCAAACATTCCTGGTGGAAATGTAAAATGGTGTAGCTGCTCTGGTAGTTACTCAAAAAGTTAAACACATGACCCAGCAATCCCCCTCCTACCCAAGAGAACTGAAAACATGTATGCAAACAAAAATTTGTACACATATGTTCAGTATTATTCATAATAGCCAAAAAGTGGAAACAACCCAAATGTGCATCAACTGATGAACGGATAAACAAAATATGATATAACCATGCAATGGAATATTATCCAGCCATAAAAAGAAATGAAATACTAATATATTTAACACCATGGATGAACCTTGAAAACATTATACTAAGTGAAAGAAAAGACATAAAGGCCATATATTTGGTAATTCTATTCATGTGAAATGTTCAGAATTGGCAAATCAATAAAAACAAAGTAGATCTGTGGTTGCCAGGGGGCAAGAGAAATGTAAAGTGACTGCTAATGGGTACAAGATTTCTTTTTGAAGTGAAACCGCAGATTTAGATGGTAGTGAGAGTTGCACAATTTTCTGAGTATACTAAAAAATCACTAAACTGTAAATTTTAAAAGAATGAATTTTATGGTGTGTGAACTGTGTCACAATTTTTTAAAAAACAAACAAACAAAAAAAAAAAACTGAGGAACAAAGCAACTGAAACTTACTTTCTTCATTTAACAATGTTGTAGTTAAGGCCATATCCAAAAATTTTCAATCCCAAGGTTTCAGCTAAACAAACAACAGTACCACTGAAAAATGCACCTAATTCTGAGCCAGGAATCCAGGTACCAACTTTCTAATCTTTCTGGATTAAAAAACAGCAAGCTGTCCTTGTTCACGGATGCAGTCACTGTGCACATTGCAGCCCCGGGCCTTCCTATGGGTCTCCATGCTGTAAAGCACCAAGGAGTCAAAACAGCATCAACCTCACCCTTTTGGTCTGGGATATTCTAAAATGAATCAATATCAAGCTGCCAGTATACTTAGGACTATTAAACTGTACTGATATATCTTAAACAAGTTTAAAATGTGTATTTGTATATATTTATTAACACATATTCAACATTAACATATTTACCATTAACACAATGGTGTACACAACTGTACTTTAATAAGAGCTCATCTATAAATTCAAATGATCCAACTACCTCCCATTTGACTGTTTCCCTTTTACTCCATCCTAAACTATATCTCCTTGAAAAAAAGAGTAGGGGAGGAAAGGAGGAAGAATATTTAGTGTCTTTGCAGTGACACAGACATACGTCAAAAAAACACCACACTCAACTGGAAAAACTTTGGAAAAGATATCTGAGTATTTACAGGGATGAAAAGTCCAGACTAAATAAAGGGATTTATCTTCATAGAAATACAAAAGCTTACACAAGATGATTAAATTTATAATATTAAGTAAAATACCAAGACAAATCAGGTAAGTGGAATCCTCTGCACCAGAACCTACAGACTCTAAAAACAACATAGCTCTTCAAACTTAAATTGGTAGTTTTAAGTCTAATACAAAATCTTAAATAAGTACTGGAAAAGAATCAACAGAAACCAAAATTATAAATAGATTCAAGAAAAGTTTCTGAATTCCTGATTACTGGATCCTTGGATCATTAACAGAAGTTAATTTCTCATACTCATGAAATGTAATTATGGTGATTTTTCACAAAAGGTATTTTAGTACCATGCTGAGCCAGAACATTGCTGACAAGTACATGTCTAAAAAAGCATTATTTAAATTCTCCTGGGGCACCTGCGTGGCTCAGTGGGTTAAGTGTCTGCCTTTGGCTCAGGTCATGATCCCAGAATCCTGGAATCAACCACCACGTTGTGCTCCCTGCTCAGCAAGGAGCCTGCTTCTCCCTCTCCCTCTGCTGTTCCCGCTTGTGTTCTCTCCCTCCCTCTTTCTGTCAAATAAATAAAGAAAATCTTTTACAAATGAATAAATTCTTATAGCACTTTTAAGCAGCAGAGAAATCCTAATCATTATCTTACTTGACCATTCTTTGCAGCATGACCCTACTTGTGACTTCCTCACTAACCTACCCCCTCTTGGTTTTGGTGACCCTACCCTTACCTAATTTCTCTTATCTCTGTCCATCCATCTCCATCTCAAACTCCTCTTATTCTGTGTTTATCAGGGTTCCATCTTCAGCTATCTTCTCACTCATACAACTGGATCTCAAAATGAAAGTTACACATATGGGTAGTTAGCCAAGGGACAAAGGAAAAAAAAAGCAAGAATAAATTGCCCAGATGACACCCTGGATACACTAAATTGGAGCTGGGGGAAGCAGCACTGATGTGTTTTTTAGAAAAGGTTACCAGAGTGATTCTGACAACTCCATCTCCACACCAGAGGGAACCACTGGTCTAACCGCACTTTCTATGAGATCCTACCTGCTCCACTGGCTTCAGCTATAATCTATGCACCTATGTCACCCTACACCTAAATGGTGTAGCTATGGTTTACCCTCCCTGCTAACCTTCAGACACCTAAGTTACTCTACAGTTAGATGATCCATAAGCCCTACAATTCAACATACCTGACACCATTTGTATAGCACTGTAATAACAACAACCACAACTATCAAGAAGTGACTAGAAAACCTGATAAAACTGAATTTAGTATATGTACATACTGGACTACTGTGCTGCCATTTAAAAAAAGAAGACAGAGTGCAGCCACTCTGGAAGACAGTATGGAGGTTCCTTAAAAGGTTAAAAATCGAAAAGAAAAAGTTAAAAATCAAACTACCCTACAATCCAGCAATTGCACTACTAGGTATTTACCCAAAGGATACACACACGTGATTTGAAGGGGTACACACACCCCAATGTTTATAGCAACAATAGCCAAAATATGGAAAGAACCCAGATGTCCAGCAACAGATGAATGGATAAAGATGTAGTATATTAGGGCACCTGGGTGGCTCAGTGGGTTAAAGCTTCTGCCTTCGGCTCAGGTCATGGTCCCAGGGTCCTGGGATCGAGCCCCACATCGGGCTCTCTGAGAAGCAGGGAGCTTCCTCTCTCTTCGCCAGCCTCTCTGCCTACTTGTGATCTCTTGCTTATCAAATAAATAAAATTTTTTTAAAAAAGATGTGATAAACTAATGGGATATTACTCGGCCATCAAAAAGAATGAAATCTTGCCATTTGCAACAACACAGATGGAACTAGAGAGTATTATGCTAAGCAAAATAAGTCAGAGAAAAGCAAACATCATATGATTCCACTCATACATGTAATTTAGGAACCAAAATGAATGAACACAGGAAGAGAAGGAAAAATAAGATGAAAACTGAGAGGGAAACAAACCATAAGAGACTCTTAGGAAAGCTAGGAAATAAACTAAGGGATGCTGGAGGGCAGATGCGGGAGATGGGATGAGTGGGGGATGAACAGTAAGGAGGGCACTTGATGGAATGAGCACTGGGTGTTATATGCAATTGATGAATCACTAAAATCTACCTCTGGAACTAATAATACACTGTATGTTAATTAAACTGAATTTAAATAAAATAGAAAGTAGAAATATATATACGTTAACTTGACAAGAACTCTAAAATACAGTTAAGTTAAAAAAAAAAACCAAGGTACAAAATACAGTGTAATGTGCTATACTGTGTTAGAAAAAACAATAAATGCGGTATATGCACAGGAAACTTCTGGAAGTGTACTCAAGAAACTTAGTCATGATACTCAGATGAACTCTGGGTATGGTGTAGAAGGGAGACAGCACTTTCACCATGTTGTTTGGATTTTCCATCATATGAACATATTCCTTTTGTAATTTAAAAAAAACAATTAAAAGACACTGCAAACTATACAGGAAAATTCGTATGCTATCTGCAAAAGGACTTGTATCCAGAATATATAAAGAACTCCTACAAATGAATTAAAAAAAAAAAAAAAGACAACAGGAAAAAAAGCAAAAGGTTTGAATTAAAACCTCACAACAAAGTTTAGCCAAACTGCCAACAAAGAAAGTTGCTCAACTTCATTAGTCATCAAGGAAATGCAAATTAAAACCACAATGCACACACAACTAAAATGAAAGACAGTATCAAGTACTGACAAAGATGTGGAATAACCAGAACTCATATACTGGGTAGGAGCGTAAACTGATAAAACCACTCTAGACACTGCCAAAACTACTAAATCTAAACACATATACTACACACACACACACACACACACTCTCTTTGTAACTCAACAATTCTACCACTGGGTATCTACCCAAAGAGAAATTGAGTGCTTATGTCCACCAAAAGACACATGCAAAAATGTTCATAGCCACATTATTCATAATATCCCCAAACCAAAAAGCTCCAAAAAGTAGAATGGATAAATTACGCTATCATATAATGGAATACCAAAGACCAATGAAAAATTATTACCTCTCTATGTAGAGAATCTCACTCTATACAGATGAAATCTACATTCACCTATGTAGATGAATCTCATAGCCATAATGCTGAGGAGGAAAAGTCACATATAAAAGAGAACTACTGGGCGCCTGGGTGGCTAAGCTGCTGCCTTTGGCTCGGGTCATGATCTCAGGGTCCTGGGATCGAGTCCCGCGTTGGGCTCTCTGCTTGGCGGGGAGCCTGCTTCCCCTCCTCTCTCTGCCTGCCTCTCTGCCTACTTGTGATCTCTTTCTGTCAAGTAAATAAATAAAATCTTTAAAAAAATAAAAAAATAGGGGCGCCTGGGTGGCTCAGTGGGTTAAGCCACGGCCTTCAGCTCAGGTCATGATCTCAGGGTCCTGGGATCGAGTCTCGCATCTGGCTCTCTGCTCAGCGGAGAGCCTGCTTCCCTTCCTCTCTCTCTGCCTGCCTCTCTTGTGATTTCTCTCTGTCAAATAAATAAATAAAATCTTTTAAAAAAATAAATTAAATAAATAAATAAATAAATAAATAATAAAAAATAAATAAAAGAGAACTACTCCGGGGGCGCCTGGGTGGCTCAGTGTGTTTAAGCCACTGCCTTCGGCTCGGGTCATGATCTCAGGGTCCTGGGATCGAGTCCCATGTCCGGCTCTCTGCTCTGAAGGGAGCCTGCTTCCCTCTCACTCTCTCTGCCTGCCTCTCTGCCTACTTGTGATCTCTCTCTGTCAAATAAATAAATAAAATCTTAAAAAAAAAAAAAAAAAGAGAACTACTCTGTAATTCCCATTACATAAAATTAAAAAGCAGGCAAACTGATGTATGGTGATAAAGGTCAGAAAAGGTTGGGGGTGGGGCACCTGGGTGGCTCAATGGGTTGAGCCTCTGCCTTCCGCTCAGGTCAAAATCCCAGGTGCTGGGACAGAGCCCCGCATCCGTCTCTCTCTGTCTGCCTCTCTGCCTACTTGTGATCTCTGTCTGTTAAATAAATAAACAAAATCTTAAATAAGGAAAAGAAAAGGTTGGGGTATCACCTGGGATAGGAAATAAGGAGACTCCTGCTGGGATGCTGGATACGTACTATTGGTCAATCTGGGTAGGTGGTGGTTATATACTTACATACACGTGAAAAGAACCATCAAAATTTTGTACACAAAATTGTACAAAATTCATAAAAATACAAAATACAAAATTCATAAAAATAAGAGAATGGGAATACAAGTCAAAGACTGGGAGAACATTTCTCCAAAGGGCATATCTGATGATAAGACTGTTATCCAATATACATAAAGAACTCTTAAAACACAGTAAGAATACAAACCCAATTAAAAAACAGCCAAAAGGGGGCGCCTGGGTGGCTCAGTGGGTTAAGCCGCTGCCTTCGGCTCAGGTCATGATCTCAGGGTCCTGGGATCGAGTCCCGCATCCGGCTCTCTGCCCAGCGGAGAGCCTGCTTCCCTTCCTCTCTTTCTGCCTGCCTCTCTTGTGATTTCTCTCTGTCAAATAAATAAAAATCTTAAAAATAAAGGGGCGCCTGGGTGGCTCAGTGGTTTAAGCCGCTGCCTTCGGCTCAGGTCATGATCTCAGGGTCCTGGGATCGAGTCCCGTGTCGGGCTCTCTGCTCGGCAGGGAGCCTGCTTCCCTCTCACTCTCTCTGCCTGCCTCTCTGCTTACTTGTGATCTCTCTCTGTCAAATAAATAAATAAAATCTTAAAAAAAAAAAAAAATCTTAAAAATAAAAAAAAAACAGCCAAAAGGGGGCGCCTGTGTGGCTCAGTGGGTTAAGCCTCTGCCTTCTGCTCAGGTCATGATCTCAGGGTCCTAGGATCCAGCCCTGCATCCGGATCTCTGCTCAGCGGGGAGCCTGCTTCCCCCCCTCTCTCTCTGCCTGCCTCTCTGCCTACTTGATATCTCTCTCTGTCAAATAAATAAATAAAATCTTAAAAAAAAAAAAACAGCCAAAAGACCTGTACAGACACCTCACCAAAGATGTACAGATGGCAGATAATCATCTGAAAAGATGCTCAACACCATGTATCACTAAGGAATTGCAAATTAAAATGAAATACCACTACATATATATTAGAATGGCCAAAATTCAAAACATTGATGACACCAAAGGCTGGTATGCATTTGGAAGAACAGAAACACTCATTCACTGTTGCTGGTGGGAACACAAAATGGTACAATCACTTTGGAAAACACTTCAGCGGTTTCTTACAAAACTAAACACACTCTCATCATTAATCTAGCAATCACATTCCTTGGTATTTACCAAGCTGAAAACCACGTCCACACAAATACCTGAATACAAAGTTAAGAGAAGCTTTATTCGTGATTGCCAAATTTTGGAAGCAATCAAGATAACCTTCAGTAGGTGAATGAATAAACAAACTGTGGCACAGCCAAATAATGGAATATTATTTGTTGCTATAAAGAAGTGAACTATCATGCCATGAAGTCATGGAGTAAACTGAAATGTACATTACTAAGTGAAAGAAGCCAATCTGAAAAGGCTACATACTGTAGGACTCCAACCATATGACATTCTGGAAAAGGCAAAACTATGAAGACAGTAAAAATATCGGTGATTGCTCAGGGGTGGGGATATGAATAGGCACAGCACAGAGAATTTTTAGGACAGTGAAACCATTCTGTATGATACTATAATGATAAATATGTCATCATACATTTGTCAAAACTCACAACATGCACAGGAGTGAACGCTAATGTAAACTATGGACTTCCTGGGTATCAATGAGGGTTCACGGACAATTCAAAGTACCTTTCTCATGGGGGATGCTGACAGTAAGGGGGACAAAGGGGGGGTGACAGGATTTAGGGGAACTCTCTGTACCTCCTGTTCACTTTTGCTCTGAATCTAAAATTGCTCTAAGAAGTATTTTTAACTCATCAAAGTACACACTTGAGTGCAATAAACTAAACTGATTCAATAAAAAAACAAAAAGATTTCAGAAGAAAAAAATATGAGATACCTTCGGCTCAGGCCATGATCCCAGAGTCCTGGGATCAAGCCCCTCATCTGGCTCCCTGCTCAGCAGGGATCCCACCTTGCTTCTCGCTCTCCCTATGCCTGCTGCTCCCCCTACTTGTGCATGCTCTCTGACAAATAAATAAATAATTTTTTTTTTTTAAAGAAGAGGAAAAAGAAGAAAATTTAAGGTAATCTGTGGCATTAGAAGTCAGGATAGCGATTACCCTTGAGCAGAAGGAGCCAGTGACTGGAGAAGATACAAGGGGAGCCTCTTGGGGGATAAGAATGCTATTTCTTGATATAGGTGCTGGTTACCTGTAGGTTTATTCACTTTGTGAAAATTCATTTCACCATATACTTTAGATGTATGCATTTTCACTATACATATTATACTTGAATTAAAAGTTTACATTTAAAAAGGGTATAATAGGGGCGCCTGGGTGGCTCAGTGGGTTAAGTCGCTGCCTTCAGCTCAGGTCATGATCCCGGGATCCTGGGATCGAGCCCCACATCGGGCTCTCTGCTCAGCAGGGAGCCTGCTTCCCTTCCTATCTCTCTGCCTGCCTCTCTGCATACTTGTGATCTCTGTCTTTCAAATAAATAAATAAAATATTTAAAAAAAATAAAAATAGGGGCGCCTGGGTGGCTCAGTGGGTTAAAGCCTCTGCCTTCAGCTCAGGTCATGATCCCAGGGTCCTGGGATCGAGCCCCACATCGGGCTCTCTGCTCAGCAGGGAGCCTGCTTCCTCCTCTCTCTCTCTGCCTGCCTCTCTGCCTACTTGAAATCTCTGTCTGTCAAATAAATAAATAAAATATTTAAAAAAAATTTTTTTAAATAAATAAAATAAAAAAATAAAAATAAATTAAAAAAAATAAAAAAGGTATAATAAAAGTACATTGACATGCCATCTGATTCACCAAAAAATATGTTCTAAAACTAATCTTCTCGGGGCGCCTGGGTGGCTCAGTGGGTCCTGGGATCGAGCCCCACATCAGGCTCTCTGCTCAGCAGGGAGCCTGCTTCCCCCCCCCCTTTGTCTACCTCTGGGCCTACTTGTGATCTCTGTCTGTCAAAATAAGTAAGATCTTTAAAAAATAAAAATAAATAAAAATAATCTCTTCCCCACAAGTCACTCATCTTCCAGACAGAATCACTTCAACTTATGAAATTCCAAAGTATAAACTTTTTCATAACAAATAAAACTCTGCACATCACTGACAAATGGCATTAATCATTGCATCTACTCTTTCACTTTCAATTTAGGAATAAATGTATTCACAAACCACCTTTCAAATCCTAGCCAGATTCTAAGTAGAACTTCTATAGCCACCATATATGACTGACACCATCTTTCACCCAGTTGGCACATGTCAGAAATCTTGCTGCCTCTCTTCTCCTTCCCACCTTCCCATCCCCCATCCCTCATCCAATCTGTCTCTGCTCTTACAGTCAAGCCCTCTTCAGACCTCACTGACTCAGTGCTATCAAAGGACTGAAATGTTTGTGTCCCCCCAAAATTCACATGCTGAATCTTAATGCCCAATGTAATAGTGTTTGGAGTTGAGACCTTTGGGAAGTGATTAGACGATGAGGGCACTGCCCTCATCAATGGGATTAGTGCCCTTCTAAAAGAGGCTGGAGAGATCCCATATCCCTTCCACCACGTGAGGTTACAGTGAGAACATAGCATCATCACTGAGGAAGCAGACTCTCACCAGACTCACGGATTCCGCCAGTGCCTTTATCTAGGATAAATTTTTGGGGTGCCTGGGCAGCTCAGTCACTGAAGCGTCTGCCTTCAGCTCAGGTCATCATCCCAGGGTTCTGGGATCGAGCCCCGCATCGGGCTCCCTGCTCTGCAGGAAGCCTGCTTCTCTGTCTCCCACCCCCCTCCCCACTTGTGTTCCCTCTCTCACTGTGTCTCTCTCTGTCAAATAAATAAGTAAAATCTTTATAAAAAAAAAAAAGAAATTTTTGCTGTTTATAAGCCACCCAATCTGTGGTATTTTGTTATAACAGCCTAAATGGACTAGAATACCCAGATTTCAGCCTATATTCATTCTTAGCTTTCCTACTAGAGCATTCACTCAGTTTCTTCACCTTGAGTCCAAAAACCCCACAGTCTACAGGCAGAAGTATATAAATGGTTTCCTTCATAATCATTGTTTTATTTTATGCATTATTCCTGAGAAGTGGTCCATGGTCTTCAAACTGTCACACGGATCCATGGCTTGAAAAGGTTTAAATGATCTAACCGGACTCTGCTTCCATGCTTATAACTCAGCAATTCTCCTCCACACTGCTGCCAGTTATTTTTTGAAACATATACCATCTGTCATCCATCTTTAAAATCCTTAAATGGTCCCAAATGCTTCCAGGATAAAATCTAAACCCAACAGCATGGCTATCAAGTTGTTTATAACTGACCCTGCTCATCTCCTCAGCTTCATCTTGCCCCTACACTGCTGCTAATACACTGAGCTGTATCTGCAATTCTCCAAATTCGCCATGCCTTCTCACTCCTCTCTGCCTCTGCACAAGCTCAAGAGCACTGTCTCCTCAGAGAAGCCTTCTTGGCCATCCTCCACTCCCAATCTCTCAGTAGGATGTCTGTCTGTGCTGACATATTCTGTGATGATCCCCCCCAAAGCACTTTCCTCCTGGTGTTTGGTCAGTTTACTGGTCTGCCTCCCCTTCTAGACTGTAAGCTTTCCTAAGGCAGAAGCCAGGGTATATCATGCCTAGCAGAGCTCAAGACCACAAGAGAGTACTTAACAAATGCTTATTGAACAAGATACTGTCTTTGGAAAAAGCCAAACTGGACAAAGGCTGGTCAGAAACCTTGTCAACTAACCAGGTTGCACTGATCTGGAGACTACCATTAGTGCAAATTGCCCAGCTGAGGTAAGACAGTTCTGCATCTATTAATCTACAACCAATGTTCCTTATTCAAGGCTGGTAAGTTGGCCTTTAATAAATGTAACTACCTAAAAAAAATTTTTTAAAAATTTAAAAAATTTAAAAAAAAATTTTTTAAATAAAAAATAAAAAATAAATAAATGTAACTACCATGGTCAGGCACTGAACCAAAGGCTTGACAGGCATTAGAGGTCACTAAACCTCAAAGGAATTCTAAGATATTCTATTTTATTATTTTAAAGATAAAGATGCAGAGAGGTAAACTACCCAAAGTCAAGCACAAAGTTTCAAAGTAAGTTTTTAAACTCAGGATTCCAATTCCAAAGCCCATGCCTAGACACTGAACTCAGCTGGTTTTCTGTGGCTAAGAGGTCAGCACGCCCTTGGGAAGAGCCTGGATTGGATGAAAGGGGACTTTTCATTAGCCCCTCAGCAAATGAGAAAGGGCGTATTCCCCAAGCAGCACGACTGTTAAATTCTTTAACATTTAATGTAACCTCCCCTGTACTAGTTGCAAATTCTTTCAAAAGAGAAAGGCTGGGCGCCTGGGTGGCTCAATGGGTTAAGCCGCTGCCTTCAGCTCAGGTCATGATCTCAGGATCCTGGGATCGAGTCCCACATCGGGCTCTCTGCTCAGCGGAGAGCCTGCTTCCCTTCCTCTCTCTCTGCCTGCCTCTCTTGTGATTTCTCTCTGTCAAATAAATAAGTAAAATCTTAAAAAAAAAAAATTAAAAAAAAAAAAGAGAGAAAGGCTTATGAGAGTTGTCTTTCCAAGAACAGCAAGTAAAGCTAGTGAACAGCAAGTAAAAATGGGTGAAATTTCGCTGAACTCCCCACCAGACTCAGGGACTGAAAAGGAAAAAGAAAAATCCATCTCACAGAATGGAGTTGGTTGTGGCAATACCAATAAAAGAAAGAAGATAGATAAGTCTCCATCCACAGCCTGCTACAAAGAGACACCATGAAGCACCATCCTTTACCTGGCTGAAAAGGTGTTTTTGAGCTTAGAAAAAGAAAGAACCCATAGGGTTGTAACAGATAGGACACTAATTTGCTGAAAGCTGCTGCATTTCCACTAAACTTTAGCTTGGAATGTGCACCACAGCTCCTATTCTATGATCTTTAGCACTTCCCTGCAAGACCCCAGGGGGCTCACACCCTGCACTTCAAGGGAAGACAGCATGTTTTCTTTAATCCCACCCACCACCTGTTCACATTAGTTTCGCTAGCCCTTACAAATGTAGCCACCTCTCATATTTTGATTAGAAAGCGGTGACCACAAAGCATCTTCATTCCTAATTACCACGGCTCCACTTCAATCCACATTTTCCTATCTTCATCCCTCGCACAACCCAGTCTTCTCCTTGACCACCTTCTGTGCCCTTCCTCTTCCAACTCACCCTCAGATCTAGGTGATACAGACCTGTCCCGTGACTTTGATTGCATCCCACATTTAAACACAAAACCAACACAGCCCATTCTTCCTAGTCCCTAACTCCAATCAAATATAAGTTGTGAAAACTATTCAGGTAAACCCAGGGTGCTTTCAACTAAGAAATCACAATACCTACCTAGTCACTAGACAGTTTAAAACCAAGGGTAACAAAATGGAGTGTTTAGGGACATACACTTCCACAGAACAGGTTTTACAGTGGCTAACATGTTCTAAACTAATCCACACTGATACTGAGATTATAAAACCTGTAGAGACACCCAAGTATACACCATACAATCTCCATACTTTTACTCAAGATTTATCTTTTATTATTTAAGTCACAGCAACTGTTCCTTGATTAGATTGTACCCAATATGCACTGAAAGATTAGCCTTACAAATAAAATGCATAGTTTGAGGACCTCTCACTGGCAGTGGGGGGAGTGGGAGTGTGACATGGATGACAGGGAGAGAGCCCCCAAGCAACAAATGAAACAAAAGTTCCCCTAAGCAAACATTTCTATAGATCAACATCAAGAACACTCCTTTATTTTTTTTTAAATATTTTTTATTTATTTATCTGACAGATAGATCACAAGTAGGCAGAGAGGCAGTAAGAGAGAGAGAAGGAAGCAGGCTCCCCGCCGAGCAGAGAGCCCTATGCGGGGCTCGATCCTAGGACCCTGGGATCATGACCTGAGTCAAAGGCAGAGGCTTTAACCCACTGAGCCACCCAGGCGCCCCAAGAACACTCCTTTATTTTTAAAGGTGAGTAGCACAGCAATGTTATATTAAGAGAAAGACAAACTACATAAAACCATCTAAAGTCATATACTGTGAAGATTTTATGTACACATGCAAAGTTTCATATGCAAACACACAGAGACTTGAAAAACCTGGTTTTCTGGATTTCATTGGCAACTGAAAAAGAAAACAATACCATCCATGTATCCCCAAGCACAAAAACCTAGAAATCACAAATCTAGAACAACTCACACTGAAATATATCATACCTTCTCCCACCTCCAGTTTATTTTTTTATATTTTGCTGATTAATATACTTAATATTAATTATTTTTTATTATATTTTGCTGATTAATATACTTCTGGACAGTTTCAAAATCATTTTATTAATCTATTTTGTATCTCATTCATTACATTAAAAAAAATTCTTTCCTGGCAGTAACTTGCCACCACATCTACTCACATACAGCACCCTAGAAAAGGTTGAAAATTGAAAAACAATGACCTGAAACAGGCAGACTTTGAAAGCACAGACATGCTCAGAAAAGCCCTCCACCCAATCTACGTTCTCCAAATTCCTGCACCCACTCTTCCAGCTAGGTACCATAATTATAGAACCTCACACTGTGTTCAGAAATTCTACCAACATAAGGATGCAAGAGAAAATAAAATGCCTGGCACAAGAAACTGACTGTGGGAAGCCTATCTGTGATACTTTTGAATGGTCAGAATACTTCTCCTCCCAGAAGTGTAGCTGAGAATCAGATTATTTTATATAAATGCACTTCAACTTACCACTGCATAAAAGTCCAAGAAACAGATAAGACATCAACAGCTGTTACTCCACACCATTCCACTTCAGCAGAAAGAAATGAGAAAAGGCACTCCCCAAAAGGTTCCAAGTACATCACTACCCTCAGTCTTTGCCAGGTCATTAATGTGACAGCACTGAGGCTAAATAGAGCCTGTCTGCAAATCAGAAACACCAAATGCTGTAGTGTGGTCTGCTCCCATCTCACCCTCCAACCATCCACAGCCAGGGTGATAGCAAGCTGCCAGGACATTCTTCTGCTCTAATCACACCTGCCTACAATACAGGACATCTGGTACAGCTGAATGAACAGATGCAATAGACTAGTACTGCACCTTCTTCCTACTGCAGTCTTCCATCCTCTGGTCAACAGCTGCAACCACAACTCCAGATGTCCAGCACTGTTTGCAGCTATGTCCCCTGGCCTCAAGGATGACATGACATTTTCATACAACTTGTATCATTCCCTCAGCATCCAGAAGCATCACAGTGCTTCTGCCCACTGGATATTTCAAGACATTCCACCTTCTACTGTACCTGGGAATTTGAATTTACCAGAAAATCCGATGCACTTACTCCAATCACGTATCAAAAGCTAGGATATCAGATTTACAACTGTAAAAACAAGTATTATTCCTCCATAAAAGTCAAAGTCCAAAGGTGAAAACCTTCAAAAATTCTCTCACTCTAAAGAAAGTTAGTCCAATACCTCCCTGTATAGGCCTCTAAGGTTGCCAGCTTAAGAGCACTAAGAAAAGAGCAAAGATGATTGACTTAAGAGCTAACAAGAAAAAAAAAAAGGTTCAAATTATGGACAAACTTGTACTAACATTTTAATTCCCAAAACTGATTAAAGGAACACTTACCAGTAATCTGAATTAACAGTAGCATTTCTTCCCCCAATGGAAATAAAATGTTAGAACTGGAAAGAAACTTAGAGCTAAATTAGCAAGTCCCTCATTTTCAAAAGACAAGAAAATGGGGGTCTGAAGAACTCACAAAAAAATAGGCTTGCATGTCAATTACATCTCAACAAAACTGAAGAGAGAAAAAAAAAAAGGCTTGTAAATCCTGGTTGTCTATCAGGTCAATGTTCTAGAACAGCACTGTCCAAAAGAACTTTCTGGAAGGATGAAGTCTTCTATACCAGTGTTCCCCAACAGAGTAGCTACTGAGCTAGTGAATACTTTAAATACAGCTAGTATAACTGAAGAACTGAATTTTGTATTTTACTTAACTTTAATTACTATGAATTTGAAGTTGCTATATGTAGCTAGAGGCTACCATAATGCCTAGAACAATTCTAGAATATGTTCTTAGATTCTGGTTTTTGAAACAAAGTTGCTTAAACTCTCTTCTGCATTTAACACATACAGTAAATTTCTTTTCTATGTCCGAAATACGTCATTCAGCAACCTAATCTGGTGATATAGGGCCCTAGTCCAGAGCAGGATCAGCCTGTTTCTCAAAGCCCCTAGCAGAACTGAGTAACAACTGTGTCATCCATCCAAATGGAATGAAGTCCCTCTTTTACAAACTCCTCTAATACAAGTTCCACACACCCAACAAGCCTGAATCTGGACGATTTTTCAAGTGGCTTATTAAAATTATACAAGTGCTGGGTTGTGACCAGTCACTTCCTATATGGCTTTGTTGAGATTTCTTCAAAAAGAAAAAAAAGAATTTTTAACCTCAATCTTTATGATGATTATAGGATTCTGAAAATTTTTTTTTCAAGATTTTATTTATTTATTTGACAGAGATCACAACTAGGCAGAGAGACATGCAGAGAGAGGGCGAAGCAGGCTCCCTGCGGAGCAGAGAACCCGATGTAGGGCTCGATCCTAGGACTCTGGGATCATGACCTGAGCAGAAGGCAGAGGCTTTAACCCACTGAGCCACCCAGGCACACCGAATTCCGAAATTTTTTATCAGTCTGCAAATACACAACCTCTTTATGATCTAATAAAAATCCAAATTATTAGTTCTCACAGTCTTAGTACTCTGTTATCAGTAAATAATATTTAACATGCTGGGTTCTTTTTTTAAGGATTTTATTCATTTCAAAAGATTCTTAGCCTGAGGGCACCTGGGTGGCTCAGTGGGTTAAAGCCTCTGCCTTCCGCTCAGGTCATGATCTCAGGGTCCTGGGATGGAGCCCCGCATCGGGCTCTCTGCTCTGCAGGGAGCCTGCTTCCTCCTCTCTCTCTGCCTGCCTCTCTGCCTAGTTGTGATTTCTGTCAAATAAATAAAATATTTAAAAAAAAAAAAAAAAGATTCTTAGCCTGGAGCACCTAGGTATTGCAGTCAATTAAGCAAGTGTCCTACTCTTGGTTTCAGCTCCAGTCTAGGATGTCAGAGTCAGGAGACCGGGCCCTGTGTCAGACTCCACTCTGAGCATAGTCTGCTTGAAATTTTCTCCCTCTCCCTCTACCCTCCCACTCATGCTTCTGCTCCAGCTCTTGTGCATGTGCTCACCCCAGCACGCATGTACTCACTCTAGCATGCTCTCTCTCTCTTCCTAAATATATCTTTTTAAAAAAATGTTCTTAATCCTCTGATTTTTCCACCTAGAAAAAGGTTAGTCTATGAGAACTATTGTTAACTCTAATACCATTAAGGATTAAAAAGAGATTTTTAGCCAAAACTTTTCAGTATGACTTAAAGTACTGAGTTCTCTTTTTTAGAAAGGACGACAGTATATGGGAGGAAAGGATAATACTAAAAGACCTCTATGTCCTGAGTTAACAGGATCTAACTCTAAACAGCTGTTGCCTCAAAACAGTGTAAACAGAGGCCATGTTTTCTTTAAAATTTAAAAAAAAAAATTATCTGTGTTCCATCACATCAAAGGGACGAATTTTGTTTTCATAAAATCAAATGTAATCGGAAAACAGGGTAAGTAGATAAACCTGCCAACCGTGAATACTTCATTACATCATGTCACATCTTCAGGTGTGTACAATACTCAAGGATGCAAAGTAAAACTGCACAAATGAGCTGTTTTCTTTTTAAGAGAATGTTTAAGGGGACTTTATAATGAAGGGATAATTAGTGACATCACAGAAATAAACATTCTACTGATTAACTAGTAATTCATGCTGTGTTCACTTGAACTTGAAAGCCCAGGTTAAGCTGGCTGAAGTGTGGCAACATGTTCTAATTGGGAGGCTGAGACTGAAGAATCCAGGGCCACACATTGTTCTGAGCTAAACACACACTAGCCAGATGACTCACAGAGTGACAGAAACAGAATTCTATATCAACTCCCAAGGCATGGGCTCAGAGGAAGAAAAATGAAGGGGGGGAAAAAAAACAGAGATTCTATATAAGCTAACTAGTTAAATAATTGTTGGTTTTTTTTTATTTTATTAATTTATTTGACAGAAATCACCAGCAGGCAGAAAGGCAGGCAGAGAGAGAGAGAGTAAGAAGCAGGCTCCCCACTGAGCAGAGGCCAATGCGGGGCTCGATTCCAGGACCCCGAGATCATGACCGAAGCTGAAAGCAGAGGCCTTAACCCACTGAGCCACCCAGGCGCCCCAAGCTAACTAGTTAATACCTTGTGATTCCCAAAAGTAAAATGGAATTAAACAAATCATCTTATATTTTCAATCAACTGTCTCTTAGTAACCTCTTCAGGAATGGAATACAGTTTGTGAGATAACTCTTGATCTCTGCATAACCCCATTTTATTTAAAATACATTATCTAGCAGATCTGGTGAATAAACCACATCAACAGAATAGATCACAAAAAACACTGATATTTCCCTAAAGAAAATGTATCCATCTAATATTTATTTTATGACAAGATTAAGAGCTTATTTTTTTTTTAATTATTTTATTTATTTGACAGACAAAGATCACAAGCAGGCAGAGAGGCAGGCAGAGAGAGAGGAGGAAGCAGGCTCCCTGCAGAGCAGAGAGCCCGATGCGGGGCTTGATCCCAGGACTCTGGGATCATGACTTGAGCCGAAGGCAGAGGCCTTAACCCACTGAGCCACCCAGGCGCCCCAAGAGCTTATTTTTTATCAAAAACAATGAATGGGGGAAAACCACAATGAGTGGTTTACCAAATAAGTTCCATACTTAAATACTCCATTATTCCCTAAATGAG
Source organism: Meles meles (assembly GCF_922984935.1). Taxonomy (NCBI): domain Eukaryota; kingdom Metazoa; phylum Chordata; class Mammalia; order Carnivora; family Mustelidae; genus Meles; species Meles meles. The sequence continues at coordinate 86,531,530 of NC_060070.1, read as the reverse complement.
ACTGAACATTTATGTATACTGTACTTCAAAATTATTTATGAAAGACATAGTACTCCCCAAATTTTCCATATTACATTAGAATACATTGTCTCCAATTGTAAAAGCAAAATATCAACAACTGGATTTTTATACTTAATATGTAAAAAATAGGGGGGAAAAAAGTCCATCCTTCCCTGTCCTTATTATCCTTTTTTATTACCCTGCAATATACTTAATATATTAGTGTCTTAATCTTCTTCCTCTTTTTTAGAATATTGTCTGCTCTTTTAACAACTTTTGAAAATAACCTATGAATTTACATGTGTCAGTACATTTTAAAAGTCTAAACAATTTAAAATGTAGCTTCCACTAGTAACACTTATATCTGTATAGTTTCACAGCGCTTTTGTGTATGAGTACATTCCAACTAAAAATATATATATATTTCACTTCAGAGTTGACTAAATACAAACATGTTTTTTGCATGACTACAAAATGCCTAAAAATGAGTCAAGAACATACTCACATTTCACTAAAAGTTTTAAGTACATATCTCAGAGAAAAAACTACGATCATTAACTCTAAAAGCACTGTATACACCATGCAAACACCTTCCAACTTTTTTTTTTTTAAAGATTTTATTTATTTATTTGACAGAGAGAAATCACAAGAGAAGCAGGCAGAGAGAGAGGAAGGGAAGCAGGCTCTCCGCTGAGCAGAGAGCCAGATGCGGGACTCGATCCCAGGACCCTGAGATCATGACCTGAGCTGAAGGCAGCAGCTTAACCCACTGAGCCACCCAGGCGCCCCCACCTTCCAACTTTTATAAAGAGGTAAATCTTCAACAATTTCCAAGGCAGCTTGGAAACCTCTCCCAGTGGAGAGATGGTCTCTATAAAATACTAAATTACTGGGGCGCCTGGGTGGCTCAGTGGTTTAAGCCTCTGCCTTCGGCTCAGGTCATGATCTCAGGGTCGTGGGATAGAGCCCCGCATCGGGCTCTCTGCTCAGCAGGGAGCCTGCTTTCCCCTCTCTCTCTGTGCCTACTTATGATCTCTCTGTCAAATTAATAAGTAAAATCTTTAAAAAAAAAAAAATAACCGAATTACCTGCACACAATTACACAATATAAACCAAGAGGAGGAAAAGTAGAAACTTTACTTGTTCAAGCACTCAACACACTTGCCTGTCATTCCACTTTTTTTTTTTTAAGATTTTATTTATTTATTTGACATGCAAAGATCACAAATAGGCAGAGAGGCAGGCAGGGAGGCAAGGGGGTGGGGCGCAAGGGCGGGGGTGGCGGAGGGGGAGCAGTCTCCCTGCTGAGCAGAGAGCCCAATGTGGGGCTCTATCCCAGCACCCTGGGATCACGACCTGAGCCGAAGGCAGAGGCTTTAACCCACTGAGCCACCCAGGTGCCCCTGTCATTCCACTTTCTAATTGCATTCCCATAAGTAAGACCTCACAGTTCTCCCATCTAAACAAGCCCTACTGACTGGTGCCCCAACTGAACAGTTAAGTCCAGCCGCCTAGTTCACTACAGAAAAGAGCAATCCTGGGGCGCCTAGATGGCTCAGTGGGTTAAAGACTCTGCCTTCAGCTCAGGTCATGATCCAGGGTTCTGGGATCAAGCCCCGCATCGGGCTCTCTACTCCACAGGGAGCCTGCTTCCCCCTCTCTCTCTGCCTGCTTCTCTGCCTACTTGTGATCTCTGTCTGTCAAGTAAATAAATAAAATCTTTAAAAAAAAAGAGAGAGAGAGAGAAGAGCAATCCTAAGGAACTGCCTGTAGTCTACTGGCACTGGAACATTCTGAGAGGCTCCTCTGCAAAGAACTGGGTGAGGGCCATAGCTAGCTGACTTCATAAACCTATGGCTTCCACAGAATGCAATGCTGACTGAACTATGCAGATAACACACTCACCTTCATTTTCATCAAAGGAAAAGGCAAAAGATACCTCCTGAATGGCTTCCGCAGCTACCTACTTCTCTCCATTCTCCCTGGCTACCACACACAATCATGCCTACTCTGGGTTACTCCTCCTGCCAAGACTTCTGTACCTCTGGCAACATCCCGCAAACAAAAATACATCACATTCATACACACAATCATACCCACACACCCAGGCCACTCTCAACATCATCCAATCTTTCACATTAAAGAAAATCATGTCACTCAAGGTTCTTCCACAGTTCCTTAATGAACTCAAGATAAAAGTCCAAAGACCTAGGCATTATCTATACAGTCCTGTATCACCAATTACTCTCACCATCTCTAGTGGATCCCCCCTCACAATCTACCAATCAACCCCAATGAACTTTCGGTTCCTCAAATGTGGAGTGTTCTCCCTCACATCCAGGCCTTCTCCCATGCTATTCCCTGCACCTGAAATAAACTCCTCTATCTCCCTGCTCTTACCCTTTCCTACAGGCCTAGGCGGTGTCACTCCCTTCAGGCTACCTTCCACTATCTCCACCTTAAGAAGGGTAAGTACCGGGGCGCCTGGGTGGCTCAGTGGATTAAGCCGCTGCCTTTGGCTCAGGTCATGATCTCAGGGTCCTGGGATCGAGCCCCGCATCAGGCTCTCTGCTCTGCAGGGAGCCTGCTTCCTCCTCTCTCTCTGCCTGCCTCTCTGCCTACTTGTGATCTCTCTCTCTGTCAAATAAATAAATAAAATCTTAAAAAAAAAAAAAAAAAAAAAAAAGAAGGGTAAGTACCCCTCCCATCGCCACCTATACCAATCCTAACATACTTTATTCTATCCCCCTTTACTTCAGTATGCCCTCTGCCCCCAGTGCCCCCTTGTCCACCATTACATCAGAGATACTCAATTATCTGTTGAATGTAATCAGGTTTAATGAACATAGTATGAATGTGACCCATACAACAAAGGACACATGTTTGTTCAAAGCCAGTTGTGATGAAACTAGGCACCAATATCATTACACTTTGGTATCAAATGTAACTACACAGCAACCTACAAACTCCTTCAGAAAGGTTTAAAACATTCATTACACATTAAAAAAGAACGCTTTTCAACATAAAAATATTAGTTTTGTGCTCACAACTGCTGTTAGGCAAACTGCAGTTCATAAAAAAGGCCAAACTGAAAGTATCAAAAAAGCAGGCCTGATTGCTTATAGGTCAGATATGGTATCAGTTGAACCATTCCTCCCTGCAACTATCAAACTTTCTTGGCATTATTCAGAACTCTGCTGGCTAAAAGTAAAAGGATATTCCATTTCCTTAGTTTCTACATCTTGCTTTGAGTCTTTCAATAAGGGTTCCACTCATGATAATGGTACCAAGGACATAAACATGTTGCCAGGAAACAAGCCTCTGATACATCCTGGGCATTAGTTGCCATTGGCAGCTACTTTCTTTGAGCCAATGTCTTATGAGTTACAATCAGAGACTTGTGACACCAGATTTTTCCAAGGCAGCAGACTGATGTCATAAAGGTGATGGTAGTAAGCATTCTCAAGAGCTCTCCAGCTCCACCCTAAACTCCCTATAAGCAAGGGGCAAGTTATCCACCCTCTTAAGTCTCAACTTCCGCATCTATAAAGAGATAATGGCTCTACCTCCTAAGATTTCTGGGAATTAGATGGCCTATGAAAGCCCTTAGCAGACAATCCAATTATTTGGAAGACTATAAAACCTAAAATATTTTCACATCTTCAGAACTTTTGGTAATATAACTTATCTTTGACTAACATCTTTCAACCAGGAATTTTTTAAGAAAAGGCAAAGATGAGAATCTCTGTTGCAAACTTTGAATCTGACAAATTCCAAAGAAAACTACATTAAGATCCACTTTCTAATCTTTCTCTGCACTCCCCAAAATCAGAAGTAATCTGTACCTCAACCATTCCTAACATCTGGGAGGTAGAAAAATTAACTTAAATACATCTTCCCAAGACGTTCTCACCAGAAATATAAACATTTCCTTACTGCCTCTATACACCTTGAAATACACTAGATCCTAGGAAAAGAAAAAAGGGCTCAATCACAAAAATCCTTCAGTCTCCAGTTTCCTTAAAATACAATTCGAATCATAAGGTAGGACGGAGGCACCTGTTAGGTAAGAGGGGTGGTAATTCACCAAACTCGGAGCGTTACAAGGAGAATTTAAAATCTAAGTATATGTGGAAAAGTTGATTTCCCACCTCATATTTTTTTACTCTAACACAGGATGGCCAAATAATATACAGGATGGCCAAATAATAATGCAGGCTGGCCAATGTGAATATTTTTATCATTTAAAAAAAGGAGGGGGGAGAGAAAGGAATTTGAACCAATTGAGCAAACTGGCCCTCACGTTCCCAAGCCAGGCTGACTTGAGTTTTATCTTTTTTTTAGTCAAAAAAATGTTACAGATCTTCTGAAACGTGTTTTAAGTAAAGGTGAGACCTCCACAGTCTTATAACTTTACCCCAGCCTGGATTCGGGCTGGATTTTAAAAATGGGTGACGTGTGAACAGCTTCCTAAAAGCAAATAGGGCACTGGGATATAATTTAGGAAGTGATGATGCAAGTCTCTGGGGGACGGGGTTGGGGGGGGGGGGGGTTAAAAAGTCAGAGGAAATACCCTTCTAGTGCCTGGGCACCAACTCATACCAAGCCAGGGAGGGCTGGCTGGCCTCCACTGCCAAGGGAAAGGGACACCCCAGCTCCACCCGGGGGTGCCAACACCACCCCCTCATCCCTCCCTGCTGCCCTGCCCCCCTCACCCGTAGCCAGGTTGGTCCCTGTTGGCCCAAACCTCAGGCAGGAGAGTCCCAGAGGGTGGCAGTGCACCCCGGGCAGGGCCTTCTCTGCCCACCTCCAGCTTCCCACCCAGCGCCCCTCCCCGAGACGCGGCCCCTGCCCGCTCCCAGTAGGCCCGGCTAGGGCCCAGCCCCCAGGGTTCCGGCCTCCCGCGGCCCCGAGGCCTGTCCGGGCGACCCCGCGCCCGCGCCCCGGGCCCCCGCCCCCGCCCCCACCCGGCCGGACACTTACCCCCAGAAGCCGCAGGGACAGCGAGGCGGCAGGCTGGGCGCTTTGCTGCGCTCACTCCCGGCGTCTCCCATGGTGCTCGGCGGCGGCGGAGCTCCGCGGCGTCTGCGGTGGCGGCGGCTGGGCCTGGGCCCCGCTCGAAGGAGGCGGCGGCGGCGACGACGGCGGCGTCGGGGGGCTCGGGGCGGGGGGAGGGGGAGGGAGCGGGAGCGCGGGCGGGCGCGAGTCCGGGGCTCGGAGCCGGGATTCCAGGCCGGTCAGCTGGAGGCGGGCCGCACCACTCAGCCTGCAGAGACGGGGGGGCCGGGGGAGGCGCGGAGAGGAGAGGGAGGGGAGCTGAGGAGGAGGGGCGTACGGGTGAACCGAGGACCGCGGGGGAGGAGGGAAGACCCGGAGCCCTCGGGAGCTCTCACCGCCGCTCGCAGCCAGAGCGATGTCCCGTGCGGCGGCGCTGGGACGGACCTGAGGCCCCCGCCTGCTCCGGCGTAGCAGCAGCCGCTGTGAAGCCCCGGGCTCTGCTTGCTCCGTCACTCTCCCCTCCCCCGGAGGCTGAGCTGACCGGACAATGGCCGCTCCGCCCCCTCCCCTCCTCAGACACCCCTTCTGAGCAGTCACAATGGTCTCGCCCGGGGGAGCCGCCGCCAAAGCCCAGCAGCTGATCAGCTGGGATCCGGGCGTGCCACTTTGTTCAGCGCCTCAAAGGAAGAGTACTGGACAGTGGGCAGAGCCGAGAGCGTTGGGTTATCACTCAGCGACAGGCCTCTGAGGCTGTCGTATTCTTGGAACTTTTGAAATCTGAGGCAAACTTACCTTCCGCCGTCTGAAGAAGGGGAGCAGGCTTCTGAGTCCTCTGGGGCGCGTTACCTCCCCCCAAACGCGAATGGTACGCCCCAAGTGGGAGGGGGAGGAGCAGAATAGTTGTTTAGGGTAAGTCGGGCCAGTCCCAGAGCGGCGGATGAGTGCTGCGCATGCGCCCGGAGACCCCGTAACCGGGTACTGGGAGGGGCCAGGAGGGAGTGCTTCCAAACCCGGAAGTGGGTCTCGCTTTACCCGGGGCTGAGGGGGGTTTTCGTCTGCGGGGAGGTTCTGGAACCGGCTGCTGCGGGTTCTGGGCGATGCCCGAGGCCATTTCTCCACTAACTGCCAATCCCCGTGAACTATCTCTTCCCAGTCCCCCCACACCCGACCCAGCCTTCAAGTTCCACCCGGAGAACAGCTCTCCCCTTGGCAGAAACGAACTTATGGGAAATTTCCCTCTCCACCCCCGCACCGGGAAGGGAGGGAGGGTAGTGTCTCAGTCAAGTTCCACGCCCCTCCTCCCTCATAGGTGCCCCCAGCCTCAGACGCAAGTGCGCTCCCTATTACTCGGCTAGGAAAACCTCTGTTTTTCTAGAGTGGACATGTTTGGTTTTTGAAAGGGAGCTATGGCCGAATCAGTGATGAAAATTGATGTAACCAAAGAAGTTTGAGCCACTAAATAAGCCTTTAACACTCCATGTTTTTTATCTTGAACTCATTCTGAGTTCCAGCCAGTCGTGAGCGGAGTGCGATTGTTGGTGACAAATGTCACAGCGGAGGAAACTTGCACTGTATCTTCTGAAGAGGTGACCCACAGCTGAGACCCTGTGGGCGAAATTCTAGGTCCCTGCTACTTGCAGGAAGACCCTGGCCCTTAGAAAAAGCTGCTGTGTACCCTCAGCTTGGTGGGAATATGAGACCTTCAGAGGGTATTACCTAGATTAATATTATTACCAAATGTTACTGTTTTATTTCTGTATCCACCATTATATTTGTGCTTGATCGGTGGATTTGTTAACATTTATGACATTCTTTTGGCTTCTAAAGAGCAAAGAGCACATTTTGCTTAGCATCCTCTTAAAGATGCTGTTCATAAAAACAGTGATTGCAAAAGTCAAGTCATTTACAACTAACGCACTCCCAAATGAGAGTGCTGGTTTTCGTACTACTGAGTTTCAACTTTGTGGACTTTCAAAGCCTTCAATAAATATTTCTGTCAAAAGTCCATAGAATAGATGAGACCATACAGCACACCTAGCTTTCACTGGACTCACATTGCCCTTTAAATCTTCACTTCAGCGGACATGAAATTGTCACATTCATGAAAGACTTACAGTCTTTGAGTGTAACAGACCAAGATTAAGTGGGACTCTCTCTATTGGCGTCTTGATGATCTTTTATATATGGAAAAGGAAACCCTAAAACCAAAAGGAAAATTTAGGATAAACTGTGACTGTTTGTCATCTTACAAACTGCTTGCCTACCTGTCTGTTTCCCAGTTATTCATTTTTAACAAGAGTTTACCAAGTACCCAGTATGTGCACAAAATTTTCTAAGACCATGTCCCTCCTATTCCCCTCTTTCCCACTGCTCTCTTGCCTAGGACACTCCTACTGCCCGTTCAGGCATATGGTATCTCTTCAGTGCCTTCCATACTCTGACAAGGCAGAATTGGTCCTTCCTTCCTTCCTTCCTTCCTTCCTTCCTTCGCCCACATAATCTCCATTATAGACCAAGAAATATACATGCTTGTCTCTTGTCACAAAACCTAGCTCCAAAAGGTTTGGCTCTTAGAAAGAGCTGCTGAATACCCTTGACCCAGTGGGAATATAAGACCCTTCAGAGGGTAGTACCTAGATTAATTTTATTACCGAATGCTATTTTATTTCCATATATGCCACTATATTTTTTCATTATCTGTGTACCTGTGGGATCCACCAGTCTCTGAGACTGAAGCTAACTCAATCCATGTTTGCTGCATGGAAGAGCTCATCTGATAAGAAGCCCTCTGAGTCAAGCCTCTTTCACCTGCAAGAAACAGAAACCACTGAAACTTCACACCAAAATTAATGAATTAATTAATAATTTATGGAAGAAAATAATCTTAAAGAACCCAAGGACACAGAGAGCAAAAAAATCTCATGAAAGACTGGAAGAGGGGTCTACAAGACTAACAGAAACCAAGTAGCTAGTCCCTCATTATCTCTTTCTCTCTGGTCCCATGTTCTTCCATCTTACTCTGCAGACCTGCTTTCACTGCTTCTCTGAGAACACAGTGGAACATGACTGTCCACACTTGCCTTGCCTCACTTCAAGAACCAGCAGAATTTAATCAGCTATCTATGAATCCCAGTTTTCAGGGGAAAGAACCTGCCTGGTCAAATTTATGTCAGGTTGCCTATTCATAAAGTTGCTTTGAGCCTGTGAAGGTTCTTTGTTTTGTAATACATACAGGACTGCCAGAGGACCATCCTTGTAGCCTGTGGCTCTCAAAGAAGGTCAGGAATGTTCTTGGCAAAGATTCCAAAAGGTATCTACCAGAGACCAATGAAGAAATCAATTGCAACCTAAAAATCAAAAAGCATAAAGAACAGTGGAAATGTTCAAGAATTTTCCAACAAACTAATTCCTACTTAAACTATTTCACACCTAAAATTAAATGGCATTCCCTCAAAAAAGCTTTCAGTGATCCCTAGGCCCAATTAATATTATGTTGCCCCGTTTTATCTTCCTTTGTAGAACCTATCACAGTTTATAATTAAATACTTATTTGTGTGTTTTCTCTCCAAAGATCACATCTGTTTTGCTCACCACAAACAATGCCCACATATAATGCCCAGGACACATTTGGTAAACAATAAATATTTGTTAAATGAAAATAATTTCCCATATATGAATTGGCACACTATTGAGAGTATCCTGGGGAATAGTCTATCACACTCACCTTCCCTAGAAGACACTGAAACTCACTGTGAGCCTTTTCACTGAGCTGTACCAAATGAGCCCAGTGTTCATCTGCTTTCTCTTAGGATGTTCCTAGCCAACAAACTTTTCACTCTTTGTTCCCAAGATTTCTACCAGAAGAGCCAATGAACCAGGTCCTATAACATACCCACTTAGTTGGCTGAAAGCTCAGAGAGGACATAAAATTTCAGGGCATCATCAAATTAGGGGACCAAAGTGTGGGGGTAATTGGCAGAAGTGCTTTTGTCATAATTGTCTTGATGATTTCCTAGTGTAGATTATGTTCCAGATGAACCTGTGATGTGACTCTTGGGGGTAGTTTGCAATCACCGTTGGCCTAAAAGTAACCATCTACGTGCTCAATAGGGTCTAATAAAGGATAATATTAATGCTTCGGCAGCCAGAGCTCTTGAAGTAGCAACTGAGGTTGTGTGGAAAATAGCCAGGTGTGACTCAAGGGCAGGGGCTCACAAGGGCTGCTTTCTTGGTACTACTGAGTCCGAAGACCCTTGGGGCGCCTGGGTGGCTCACTAGGTTACAGCCTCTGCCTTCGGCTCAGGTCATGATCCCAGGGTCCTGGGATCAAGCCCCGCATCGAACCCCACATCGAGCCCCGCATCGAACCCCACATTGAGCCCCGCATCGAGCCCCACATCGGGCTCTCTGCTCAACGGGGAGCCAGCTTCCCTTCCTCTCTCTCTGCCTACCTCTCTTCCTACTTGTGATCTCTGTCTGTCAAATAAATAAATAAAATCTTTAAAAAAAAAATGTTCAAAGACCCTATCCCTGCAAGAGATGGCCAAAATGGAAACACCTGTAGAGACTTGAGAGGGAGCAGATGGTCTTCCAACTCAGATTCTAATTCTTAACCCACAGCTCTAACTCCCAGTTCATACCCTTCTACATTATAATTCACTCTACCCTGGTATTAGTCCCAATGCCCAATCCAAAATCTAGCCCCCATCTTCATTCTAATCTTAACATTATCTGTAAAAGTTAATCCTAGATTTCAGACCTAATCCCAGCCCTAATTCTGTGAGTTTAACAAAGGCTCCTTGCCTTGCCATTGAGTTCTTTTCCTCACTTCCTCTTTCTTATTTATGTTCCTTGTCCCAGACCCACTCCTGGGAGCAGAGACTCCTATAACACTCTGGACCCTAGGGAGAATGGGGGGCCAGTTTTAATAATCCTAAAAAAGAAAAGGGCCTTGGGCTGCTAGGAAACAGAAAATGTGGCATCTCTCACCTGCATAGGAGGCAGCGACCTTCCCCAGTTGCAACTTGTACTGTTTGCCTAATTCAGGAAGTGCTCAGCCTCTGAAAGTCCAGAAAAGATGCAATCCAAGTCACCTGTGTAGGCTTAGGAATGTGTGATATAGCTGGCCAAGAGCAGAAAGTCTGAGACCTTTCTGCAAAATGATAGGGTTTGATTAGATGAGTATCTTTCAAACCACGGTCTCAGAGAGCAAGAATTCTGGTTTCTGCTCTCCTCCCACGGTTGAGTTTGGTTTTTCAAAGGGGGAAAAAAACTTTTTTTTTTTTTAAAGTCACTGAACTAGACTGTCCCTAAGCTTCCTTCTGGCCCTTGAGTTTTCTGATGTGCAGTTGATTTTTTTTAGTCACTTACGGTCTACTTGGCATGGATAAACTCTCAGAGCCAAGGGAAAAGAAGAGCAACCAAGCATACCATCTCCAGCCCTTCTCAGGAAACTAAAAATAAATTAAATAAAATGAAGAGTTCAATGGAAAAGAGAGGGGCAGGGAGGAGAGAATGCTGCCATTTCACGTTTCGTTTTCCCATGTTCACGAAGCAATTGCTGATTTCCCTGCTGCTCACACCCATCTTGGTGTGAAATTTGATTTTACTGACTTTTAAATTTCTTTTCAAGAATGGAAATACTGTTTTTCCCAGAAATACTTGACCTTTGTGGGGGAAAAATTTCAAATAATGAGAAAGCAAAAGTCTTCCTTAATACCACTCTCTATAGAGACTCTTTGTTAACAGTTTGTTGTATAGCCTTCTAGGCTTTTCGTTTTTATGCTGTTAGATAAATGGGGTCATGGAACACAGAGTATACTCTCACTGATTATTTTTAAGTGAGAAATATGTCATGGACATCTTCCACATCCATGCATGTAGCTTTGCAATAGTGTCCATAGCTAAATTATTAGGGTTCTCTGGAGATATATAGGATAAATATGTATTCTATTGGACTCAGTTTGTTAAGTGTCTGGCTCTTGATCTCAGCTCAGGTTTTGATCTCAGGGTCGTGAGTTCAAGCCCTGTGTTGGGCTCCATACTGGGTATGGAGCCTACATTTAAAAAAAAAAAATACAAACTGAGGATTGCTGGATGGGAGGGGGTGGAGGGAGAGGGTAACTCGGTGATGGACATTAAGGAGGACATGTGATGTAAAGAGCACTGGGTATTGTATAAGACTGATGAATCACAGACCTATACTTCTGAAACCAATAATATATGTTAATTTTTTTTAAGATTTTATTTATTTTTTGACAGAGAGAGCGAGAGGGAACACAAGCAGGCGAATGGGAGAGGGAGAAGCGGCTCCCTGCTCGGCGGGAGCCAACGCGTGGCTCGATTCCAGGACCCCAGGATCATGACCGAAGATGAAGGCAGTCGCTCAACCAACTGAGCAACCCAGGTGCCCCAAATATATGTTAATTTTTTAAATTAATTCATTAATTAATTTTTAAAAAGATGTATATGAAACTAGGGGCACCTGGTTTCATATTTCATATCTTATATATAAATATTTATATATAATATAAATGTATAAATATATATTTATATTATATATTAAATTTTATATATGATATAAATATTTATATGTAATATATTTATATTTATTATATATTATTTATTATATAATTTATATATTATATAAACATTTATATTATATAAATATATATATTTTATAAAGTACAGTTGACACAGGTTTGAACTATGTGGGTCCATTTATATGAAGACTTTTTTTAATATAGTACTATACTGTAAATGTATTTTCTCTTTCTGATTTTCTTAACAGCATTTTTTTTCTCTAGCTTACTTTTTTTTTTAAGATGTTATTTCTTTGTCAGAGAGAGAGAGCAGATAAGCAGGGGCAGCAGCAGGCAGAGGGAGAAGCAGACTCCCTGCTGAGCAAGGAGCCCTTGCAGACTCCATCCCAGAACCCTGGGATCATAACCTGAGCCGAAGGCACTTAACTGACTGAACCACTCAGGTGTCCCTCTAGCTTACTTTATTGTAAGAATACAGCGCATAATACATATAACACAAAAAATATGTGTTAATCAACTGTTTATGTTATTGGTAAATCAATAGTAAGCTACGAGTAGTTAAGTTTCAGGGGAGTCAAAAGTTATATGCAAATTTTTGATTCAGTAGGGAGGGGTCAGCATTCATAAATGCCCCTGCATTGTTCAAGGGACAACTGCATAAACGTACATATGAAGTTTATTTTCATTTATTTATATTATTCTTTTATATATATGTACATATAGGGGCGCCTGGGTGGCTCAGTGGGTTAAAGCCTCTGCCTTCGGCTCAGGTCATGATCTCAGGGTCCTGGGATCGAGCCCCGCATCGGGCTTTCTGCTCGGCAGAGAGCCTGCTTCCTCCTTTCTCCCTCTCTGCCTGCCTCTCTGCCTACTTGTAATCTCTGTCTGTCAAAATAAATAAATAAATCTTAAAAAAAAAAAAAAAAACAACCTTATATATATGTACATATATACACACATATATATGTGTGTGTATGTATACAGACACACACACACACGTATATATGAGAGTTATTTTAAGGAATTGGCTCATGCAATTATGGCTGAGAAGTCCCAAGATCCAGTGTAGAGGCCGGAGAAGCAGGAGAGTCAATGGTAGTAGTTCCAGTCTGAGTCTGAAGATAAGAGAAGACTGAGGTTCAGCTAAAAACCATCAGGCAGAGAGCAAATTCTTTTCTTCCTCAGCCTTTTGATCTACTCTGGCATTTAACAAGTTGGATGGAGCCAGCCCACACTGGGGAGGGAAATCTGCTTTACTTAGGCCACCGATTCAAATGTTAATTTCATCCAGAAAAAAACTCACAGACACACCTAGATGTTTAATTGCATAGCTGGGCACTCCATGGCCCACTCAAGTTGACACAGAATATTAACCCATCACACTAAAATCATGGGCTCCGGGGCGCCTGGGTGGCTCAGTGGATTAGGCCGCTGCCTTCGGCTCAGGTCGTGATCTCGGGGTCCTGGGATCGAGCCCCGCATCGGGCTCTCTGCTCCGCGGGGACCCTGCTTCCTCCTCTCTCTCTCTGCCTGCCTCTCTGCCTACTTGTGATCTCTCTGTGCCAGATAAATAAATGAAATCTTTAAAAAAATAAAATAAAATAAAATCATGGGCTCCAAAGTCAAGATGCCTGTGTTTGAATCTGGCTTCTACCACCTACCTGCTCTGAGACTGTAGGGAAGTTACTTAGCCTGCCAATGCCTCAGTTTTCTCACCTATTACAGGAGTCATCTGTAACAGTCTATGCTTTTCATCTGCCCAGTTTCTCTTTGGTGGTTCTACTTCTGCTCCCAGGCCTTCTCAGAGATGTACACATAATAGGTTTAGTCAGAGAGCCCTATCCTTCTGGCCATAGGAATTCTGATTGGCTTTGGGAGAGCCAGAGCCCTACGTGAATTGACTCTCCAGCTTCGCCTTCTGAGATCAAATGCCCTTAGGAATATGTAAGCCCAAAACTACTGAGGGACTCACCATGTGGCCATGTGGAGCCAGGCTGAGAATCAAGCCAACAGAGTAGAAAGAAAGAAGAGAGATGGGAAAGAAAGACTAAGTTATCAGGACTTTATTTGAGTCCTTGAATCCAAGACTGAAGCCGAACAACTGTCCGGGCTTTTCAATTACATGGACCAATAAATCCCCCCTCCCCTTTTTTTTTTGGCCTAAGCTAATTTGGGTTAAGTTTCAGTATGGTTCAGCGAGAAAAGTCCAGACTTTGCATAGTAGTGTCTACCTCTGTCATAAGTTTACTGTGAGGGTTAAATTATATAATCCACGAAGAAAATTTTAACACAGTATGTAGCATATAGTGCAAACTCAATAAACATTCACTGTTACTATCACTCATTTATTTTAATGGCTGGTGACTACTCTACCGTATGGATAAACCTTTTAGTGTATCTCCTTTTGATTCATCTACCCTATCATTCATTCATTTATTCATTCCGCAGATTTTTTTTTAAGATTTTTATTTATTTATTTGACAGAGAGAGAGATCACAAGTATGCAGAGAAGCATGCAGAGAGAGAGGGGGAAGCAGGCTCCCTGCTGAGCAGAGAGCCCCATGTGGGCTCGATCCCAAGACCCTGAGATCATGACCTGAGCCGAAGGCAGAGGCTTTAACCCACTGAGCCACCCAGGCGCCCCTATTCCGCAGATATTTTTTGAGCACATACTATGTTAGACATAATTTAGTCTAGTGAGTGAGGATATAGTGGTGAGTGAGACATAAGATTCCGTTCTCTAGTGGTGCTTATCCTCTAGTGGTGGAGGCAAGCAATTAAAAAGTTTTTCTGAGGGGTACCTGGCTGGCTCAGTCCTCGGGGGCCTCTGACTCTTGGTTTCAGCTCTGGTCATGATCTCAGGGTCATGAGATTGAGCCCCACGTGAAGTCTGCTTGTCTCCCTACCTCTGCTCCTCCCCTTGCTTGCACACTCTTTCTCTCTCTCTCTCTCTCAAATAAATAATTTTTTAAAAGTTCTTCTGACTGTCTTAAAGGACAGTAATGGCCAGCTTTCCACGTTTTTTAATAAAATTTTTAAAGATTATTTATTTATTTATTTGAGAGAGAGAGGGCTCACGGGGGATTAGGGAAGGGCAGAAGGAGAGGGAAAAGCAGACTCCTTGCTGGGCAGGGAGCCCAACTGTGGGGGGCGTGAGGGGGGTGCGGTGCTGATCCCAGGACCCTGAGATCATTGAGATCATAACCTGAGCCAAGGGCAGACGCTTAACTGACTGAGCCATCCAGGATCCCCCCACATTTATTAAAAACTTTACAGTCAGCATTTGCTTGTTTATCCTTTCAGGGTCTCAAATAATTTTTTATTTTCTATTTATTTTTTTTTAAGATTTTATTTATTTATTTGACAGACAGAGATCACAAGTAGGCAGAGAGGCAGGCAGAGAGAGGAAGGGAAGCAGGCTGCCTGCTAAGCAGAGAGCCCAATGAGGGGCTCGATCCCAGGATCCGGAGATCATGACCTGAGCCGAAGGCAGAGGCTTAAACCACTGAGCCACCCAGGCGCCCCTGGCACTTTTTTCTTAAAGCCTCTAGTTGCTACTCACAGGTTAAAAAAAGAAGAAGGTAAAGAAAGAATTAAAGTGGAAACGACAGGAAATCACAGAAGATGGGGGGCAAGCAGTGAGAACCCCATCCCCACCTCATCTCAGGTAGGCTCAGCCATGATGCTGGCCCCTGAGCCAGCCCTGAGCTCCCTGGGATGAATCATCCAGGACATATGTCTCAGCCTTCCCGATTTTCTGTCTAGAGGTAGAAAAGCAGCCAGACGCTGTGGCCCTGTAGTTCTGTCAGCCCCCAGGGACTGGCCTGAACTTCTCATCAAGTCACTTGTGCAAGTTTGCAGAGGTAATTTCCAGGAGTGAATGTTACTGCACAGGGGCAGACTGGGCTCTGAGAACTGACCAAGTGAGAAAACCCAGGATATTTGAGGAAGGGCGAGTGGTTAGGAAAAAAGGATTAGAATTCCTATTTAGGATGACATTGGGGAGGGAGACAGAGTTGGAGGAATGGGGCTAGGGAGTCAGAGGAAGCAGAATTGGTGGCTCAGGGAAAAAGACGTAGGATTGGGGAAAGAGACATAGCTGTCCGGGATGGAGCTGAAAGGCTAAGGCTGGTGTCTTAGTCTGGAGCCTTCTCCAAAAGCTGACCCTGAGACAGAGATCAGGAGGCAGAGAATACTTCTAGGGATGACAAAGTGGCTAATAAAGGGTGTGTCGTCATGCCAGCTCTGGCTGGGAATGACTAGAGCTCCTAGGAGTACTGTGCAAAATCACACCTTAAGTTCTCCCAGCTGAGGGCTCAGGGGACTGAGTATTTATATACCCACTTCTGTTCATAGCTGATGGCTGCTCACTGCACTTCACCCTGCATTTTTCTGGCAGAGCAGCCTTCCCCGGTTTCTGAGAAAGCCCACAGGCAAAGAGGTGCACGGACTGACCCTTGGAAATTAGTGCGATCACTCTGAAGTATTAAGGCCCAGGGGATACAGAGGAGACGCCTACAGAGTCTGCCATAGCTAGGGATGGTTTGGGTGGGGTATATGATAGGATATTTGGTAAAATGATGCAGAGATTTCTTCTGAAGGCTGTGATTAATCAAGGAAGGCTAGATGCTTTCTGATTAGGAACTAGGGAGCAGAGAGAAGGTTACAATTGGGATTAGAAGGTGAGGGTTCTGGGATGCCTGGGTGGCTCAGTAGGTTAAGCCTCTGCCTTCGGCTCAGGTCATGATCTCAGGGTCCTGGGATCCAGCCCTACATCGGGCTCTCTGCTCGGTGGGGATCCTGCTTCTCTTCCTCTCTCTGCCTGCCTCTCTGCCTACTTGTAATCTCTCTGTTAAATAAATAAATAAATAATCTTTTAAAAAAAAGAAGAAAAGGTGACGGTTCTGTTCAGGGCGCTCAGAGAGGCTACTCATCCTGCCTGATGTTACACAGCAAATAGGTAGTAAGCAGGGGACAGGACTGAAGCTTGGTCTGTTTTTTTGTTTGTTTATTTTGTTTTTTTAAAGATTTTATTTATTTATTTGACAGAGATCACAAGTAGGCAGAGAGAGAGGAGGAAGCAGACTCCCTGCGGAGCAGAGAGCCCGATGTGGGGCTCGATCCCAGGACCGTGGGATCATGACCAGAGCAGAAGGCAGAGGCTTTAACCCACTGAGCCACCCAAGCGCCCCGAAGCCTGGTCTGTTATTGCAGAGCCCATTAAGAGGCAGAGCTCAGGCTAGCCTGGGGGAGGGACGGAGGTATCCACAGGATCCTGGCCACCTGGGCTTCTTCCCCAGCAGCCAGGGAGCGGGGCTAGGAGGAGGCTGTGCAGCTGCCATCTGTTCTCTTGGCTCCACTGCTTGGTAACTGCCGTCCCATGTCTGTTCCCTGCTCTGGAAGAGGACGCATTCCTCCATGGCCCATTGGGCAGGACGAGGAGCCATGCCCTCGCCAGGGCTGTGCCACATGATGGATTCAGTGATTAGGACTTTCCGATGTGGAGGCTTGCTCAGTCATGTAGCAGACCCAGTCCCATCTGGTGTGTCTTTCTTGGAAAAGCTGCTGGAAGGAAAAATCTGCACACTGCTCATGCCGGTGGGAGTATCTGCACATACACACAGGTCCAAGAACGTACACACAGGTGTGGAACTCTGTATGTGCACACCACGTGCACGCCGGGGGGTGGGTGTGAACACTGGGAGTTCGAAACTACCGTGGTTCTATTCCCTTCTCAGAGATCATTTAGCACGTAAGCCATTAAAAAATAACGATGCTACTGTTCTCGAGTACCTTCCATATGCCAGTAGCTGTGGTAGGTGCTTTAGACACCTTGGTTATTGTAGTTAATATAAATCTAACAGCTACCATGCAAGAGAAATATATTCCTCGGGCGCCTGGGTGGCTCAGTGGGTTAAGCCGCTGCCTTCGGCTCAGGTCATGATCTCAGGGTCCTGGGATCGAGTCCCGCATTGGGCTCTCTGCTCAGCGGGGAGCCTGCTTCCCTCTCTCTCTCTCTGCCTGCCTCTCTATCTACTTGTGATCTCTCTCTGTCAAATAAATAAATAAAATATTAAAAAAAAAAAAGAAATATATTCCTCATCCTGCAGAGGAAGAAACCAAAGCTCTCACAGCTAAATGAGCTGCCCAAGGACTTATTTTTAAGTCGTAGAGTCAAGGATTCAAGACCATGTCTCTAATTCCAAAGTGCATGATATTTAATTTCCATCTCCTCCCAAGTTTTCTCAGAATGAGACTGAACCAGCTACTCCTACACTCAACAATAGGAATGATTCACATAAAACTAATATTGAGCAAAAGAAGTCAGACACAGATACCACTATGTGAGTCCATTTATATCAAATTCAGAAATAGACATAACTAACCTCTGCTGTTGAGAGGAGAGAGGTTACCGTCGCAGGGCAGAGGGAGTGACTGGAAGGGTTCCCTGGAGGGACTCCCTGGGGAACAGTGAAAGGTACTATATTCTTTCTTTCTTTCTTTTTTAAGATTTTTACTTATTTGACAGAGACGACAGCGAGAGAGAGAACACAAGCAGTGGGAGGGCGGGTGAGGGAGAACCAGGCTTCCCCATGAGCAGGGAGCCAGATGCAGGGCTCGATCCCAGGATCCTGGGATCATGACCTGAGCCAAAGGCAGACACCTAACCGACTGAACCACCCAGGTGTCCCAGTACTATTTCTTGATTTTGGTGCTGGCTATACAGATGCATTCGGTTTGTGTGAATTTATTAACTGCAAATGTGCAATTTGTGTCCTTCTCCACATGAATGTTTCACCTCAAAAAAGAAGTTCAAAAAAAGTTTGTCAGGGGTTGTGAGGCATTCAGAGGAAGGAAGCATCACAAAACTTCCCTTTGGCTGTGGTCGGTGGTCGGGGTGGGGGGTGGTGTCCTGTTCTAATCAAGGGACAGTGTCTCAGTCTCAGTCTCAGGAAGCTTCCAGGCTATGGAATAGTACTGAGCTATATATAAACAGCTATTTATCCTCTCAGAGTCTTGGATCCCTCCCCTCTCCATCCCACTGATATCAAAGACTACTATGAGGATTAAATGGCCTGATGGAGTTGGCCCAGGGTATGATACATGGTCGGCATTCAGTAAAGGTCTGTCTCTTTGGAAGGTAGAAGAAAAGATACTCAGGAATCCGAGAATCTCCTTCAAATATCAGAAGGGCTGGCAGGTGGAAAATGCCTCACACTCATTCTGGGTATCTGTGGCCAGAACAAAGTGCTTTATTATCTACGCAGTAAGACCTGGACATAATGGGTGGGAAGGAGTAGTCAGTGGACTTCAAGCTAAATGCTCCAGGGGGGGCTGGCAAAGAGGAGTGCTAGGAGCCTGGGGGAGTTACCAATGGGACTGAGTCTCAAGACCAAGACAAGAGAGAATCCTCCAGAGGTGGTCAATGGGTAGTGGCTGTTAGGTCCATTATTAAACGAAATGAGACTGAGACAAAGTGAAAGTTATTTAAAGCTTTATTTTATGCCAAGTATTAGAAATCAGACTGATCAGCCAGGGGAATGAGACTGAAACAAAGTTAAAGTTATGCAAAGCTCTATTCTATGCCAAGCATTAGAAGTCAGACTGACCATGGGGTGCCTGGGTGGCTCAGTGGGTTAAGGCCTCTGCCTTCGACTCGGATCATGATCCCGGGGTCCTGGGATCGAGCCCCACATCGGGCTCTCTGCTTGGCAGGGAGCCTGTTTCCTCCTCTCTCTCTGCCTGCCTCTCTGCCTACTTGTGATCTTTGTCTCTCAAATAAATAAATAAAATCTTAAAAAAAAAAAAAAAAAAGAAGTCAGACTGACCGGCCAGGGCCTTCTCCGAAGAAAGCGACCCCTCCCAATCTTACAGGCTACCTTTTATTGGGTAAAACGGCAACCCATATCTTGGTATCTCAACCCACTGGGTTTGTGTGTCTCTTGCTGATTGGCTAGTTCTATCTGGTCTGGTGACTTGTTATTTAAGATTACCCCATACCAGGAACTGTTACAAACAGTACTTTTGGGGAAGGCTTAGTCAGTTAACGTATTTAGTGTAAATAATAAGATTGTCGTCCTTCCCAAGTTGGAGTCATTTTGGTTTGGGCAAGACCTTCTCACTGTTTCAAACAGTACTTGGTACTGATTAGATGTCTCCATCTGGCCTGACTTGTCCTTGTATTCGGGGCTCTGTTATCAGGAACTAGTCCACTACATTTCACTGGTTTTCTGGACTTGCTTCTAAGTAAGTTTCTCTCGGGGGCCGGGGGGAGTTAATTTAAGTTTACTGCACAAACAACAAAATGGCTATTTACCCAAGATGGAGTCGCTCTGGCTAAATAGGTCCTTACAGTGGCCAAGAGAAGATGGTGACCTTTGAAGCCTGACAGACCTGAGTTGACCTGGCTTCATTCTCGGCCACCTGTGGGACCTAAACAGCTATTTATCCTCTCAGAGTCTTGGATCCCTCCCCTCTCCATCCCACTGATATCAAAGACTACTATGAGGATTAAATGGCCTGATGGAGTTGGCCCAGGGTATGATACATGGTCGGCATTCAGTAAAGGTCTGTCTCTTTGGAAGGTAGAAGAAAAGATACTCAGGAATCCGAGAATCTCCTTCAAATATCAGAAGGGCTGGCAGGTGGAAAATGCCTCACACTCATTCTGGGTATCTGTGGCCAGAACAAAGTGCTTTATTATCCACGCAGTAAGACCTGGACATAATGGGTGGGAAGGAGTAGTCAGTGCTGGCACCTGGGGCTGACTGTGGGCTCAGCAATCAAAGCCCCAGTGGGAGAGATCCCAGAAAGGGCTCCCCCACCAAAAAAAGGAGCCAGGCTTTAGGGCAGCAGGGAGAGGTTTCCAGGTCAGCAGCCCAGCCAGAGAGCAACTTTTGGGGACAATAGTCTATTCAACGGAGGACTCATGAAGCTGAGTGCTATGAGTGGGAGTTCTTCCCCTAGGAAAACATTTGGAGTGTACCCCTGACGTTTTTGCCCAAAAAACAGAGACTGATAGATTTTGTCCTAAAAACCGGTGAAGGGACCAAGTTTGGCCAGACTGAGAGAGCATCAGCCCTCTAAAGACACAGCTGACAGATGAGATTCCAAAGGAAGAACTGTCTGTCTCCCAATTTGACTGCTGACTACTCCAAGAAGCTTATTTCCCCAGTGTCCCACTGAGAATTCTGTACTTTCCCTTTCATGCTCCTGTAGCATGCATGGCCCATGGGACATCCTGCCTGGAGAAGGGAAAGAGCCTTGTATCAGTTATTTTTCTGTTTGTAACCTAAAATCCAAATGACGGTGGCCTAACCACAATAGCAGTTTATTTCAGTTCCATTTAATAGAAGTCCATAAAAATGTGTGCTTCAAAGGGTACCATCAAAACAATGAGGGGGTGCCTGGGTGGCTCAGTGGGTTCAGCCTCTGCCTTTGGCTCAGGTCATGATCACGGGTCCTTGGATGGAGTCCCGCATCGGGCTCCTTGCTCGGCGGGGAGCCTGCTTTCCCTTCTCTCTCTCTGTCTGCCTCTCTGCCTACTTGTGATCTCTGTCTATCAAATAAATAAATTAAAAAAAAAATCTTAAAAAAGAAATGAAAAGACAAGGGGCACCTGGGTGGCTCAGTCAGTTAAGCGTCAGCCTTTGGCTCAGGTCATGATACCGGGATCCTGGGATTAAGTCCCTTGTGGGGCTCCCTGCTGACTGGGGAGTCTGCTTCTCCCTTTCCCTCCGCCCCTCCCCACTGCTTGTGCTCTCTCTCGAATAAATAAATAAAATCTTTAAAATAAAAAAAAAAAGAAATGTGGGGCGCCTGGGTGGCTCAGTGGGTTAAAGCCTCTGCCTTTGGCTCAGGACTCTGGGATCCAGCCCCACATCAGGCTCTCTGCTCAGCAGGGAGCCTGCTTCCTCCTTTCTCTCTCTGCCTGCCTCTCTGCCTACTTGTGATCTCTGTTTGTCAAATAAATAAGTAAAATCTTTAAAAAAAAAAAAAAGGAAAGAAAGAAGTGAAAAGACAAGCCACAGACTGATTGAAAATATTTGCAAATCATGCATTTAACAAAGGATTAGTATCCCAAATATAGGAATAACTCCTGAAATGCAATAATAAAAAGACAGGGGCTCCTGGGTGGCTCAGTCAGTTAAGTGTTTGCCTTCTGCTCAGGTTGTGATCCCAGGATTCTGGGATCCAGCCCCACATCAGCGCTCTCTGCTCAGAACGGAGCCTGCTTCTCCCTCTGCCTCTGCCTGCCGCTCTGCCCACTTGTGCTCTCTCTCTCTGTGTCAAATAAACAAAATCTTTAAAAAAATAAAAAAGAATAAAAAATAGCAAAAAGACAAACAACCTGCAGTTTGAAAATGGACAAAAGATTTGAAATACACATTACACCAAAGAAGATATCTGAATCATCATTAGGGAAATGTAAATCAAAACCACAATAAGACACCACTTCATATACACAAAGACTATCACCAAAAAGACAGACAATAAAGGTCTCGGTGAGGATGTGGGAAAACCAGCCCCATACGCATGGCTGGCAGGAATGTAAAATGGCGATGCCACTCTGGAAAGTGATTTATTTATTTATTATTATTATTTTTAAAGAATTTATTTATTTATTTGATTATTTGACAGACAGAGATTACAAGTGGAAAGTGATTTAGACTCAGAGCAAGTTTACTGTACAACCCAGCAATTCCACATCTAGGTGTTCTACCCACCACGAGAAATGAAAATATTTGTATGTCTGCAGAGAGACTTGTAGAAAAATGCTCACAGCAACATTATTCGTAATAGCCCAAAAGTGGAAACATCCCAAATATTCATTAACTAACGAACTGTATACCCACACATGAGAATTCTATTCATCCATAAGAGGAAAGAAACACTGTTTACCTGCTCCAACATGAATGAACTTCAAAAACATCATGCCCAGTGAAAGATGCAAAAGTCCATACATTCTATGACTACATTCATAGAAGAAAAATAATCCATAGAGGCAGAAAGCAGAGTCATGGTTGCGGGGGGTGGGGGCAGGATGAGACTAAGGGTGGGTGGGCACAGAGCTTGTGGTGAGGGTCATACTGTTCTGTAACTTTATTGTGTTACTCCTGTTGTTCCCTACCTTTTGTGTGTTTTTACAGAGCTATTACATACACCCAAAGAAAGTGTGTAGACCTCACCTGTACAGTCTAATTAACACACGCACACACACACACACCTGCGTCAGCACCACTCAGATCAAGATCGAGAACATCTCTGGCACCCCGGAAGGCCCTTCCTAACCAGTGCCCCACAAAAGTGGCCACCATTCTGACTTCTATCACTGAGCAACGAAACGGGTCCTTAGTGTAGAGCAGGCCCTTGGTGGGGGGTCTCACACCATTTTCTGTCCTCACCGGGCTCTTACTGTTTGCCCTCACAGTCTTTTTTTTTTTTTTTTTTTTTAAGATTTATTTGACAGACAGAGATCACAAGTAGGCAGAGAGGCAGGCAGAGAGAGAGAGAGGAGGAAGCAGGCTCCCAGCCAAGCAGAGAGCCTGATGCGGGGCTGGATCCCAGGACCCTGGGATCATGACCTGAGCTGAAGGCAGAGGCTTTAACCCGCTGAGCCACCCAGGCGCCCCTGCCCTCACAGTCTTATTTCAACCCTCCACCCCACTCAGATACCACCCCTGTTTCTTCATCCCCCTCCAAGTGCCGCTAACATACCATGACAGTGTTGATTTTTACGGAAGATTGTGAGTCAGTTCAGAGTCATGACAACTCGGGGCAGAAAATAACCTAAAGCTCTTTGGGAGGGCATCACAAGCTCTGGAATTGATACTGACCATTCTCGGGCATCGGGTAGTTCCTTCCTGGGTCCCCGTCCACCATGAGACTGCCTGCCCCCCTGTTCCCAGAAAAGATCCCAAGCCCCAAACCCTCCCTGGGACCGGGAAGTCACATACATGGTAAAGCGGGTGATCTCTGTCTGTCAAAAAAAATAAATAAAATCTTTTTTTTTTTAAAGATTTTATTTATTCATTTGACAGAGAGAGATCACAAGTAGACAGAGAGGCAGGCAGAGAGAGAGAGAGGGAAGCAGGCTCACCGCTGAGCAGAGAGCCCGATGTGGGACTCGATCCCAGGACCCTGAGATCATGACCTGAGCCGAAGGCAGCGGCTTAACCCACTGAGCCACCCAGGCGCCCAAATAAATAAAATCTTTTAAAAACAAAAACAAAAACAAGGCTTAAGGAGTGAAACTGGACGTCGACCCAGACTCCAAAGTCCACGAAGCTGGCTTGTCCATTTCCATATCCCCAGAACTTGGAAACCATTGGGGCTCAGTTAATGCATGCTGTAGTTGAGTTGAATTAAAGGAGGGGTTTGCAGAAGGAAGGCATCCTAGGCCTGTGAGAGAAACTGGAGAGGAGAAAAGACAAATTCTTCTTTTCTTTTTTTTTAAGATTGTATTTATGTATTAGAGAGAGACACGGCTAGAGAGGGAACACAAGCAGGGCGAGTGGGCGAGGGAGTAGGAGGATTCCTGCTGAGCTGGGAGCCTGACGCCAAGGCTCGATCCCAGGACACCAGGATCCTGACCTGAGTGGAAGGCTGACGCTTAACAGCTGAGCCACCCACATGCCTAGAAAGGACAAATTGTTTAAAGGAGTTGGTGGAGAGCAGTGAAGTCAGAAGCGGCTGGGGCCCCTCCCCTTGCTTCCCTGCTTCCAGGAGTGAGCTGCCCCCTCAAGGCTTCCCGTGTCTCGGCGGCTTCTTGCTTCCTGCCCAGCCTTCCAGGGAGACTGGTGCTCCTAGGCAAAAGCCACTGCCATCATTCATCAAGGCCTGGTAGTCTGAGGAAGCTCAGGGCCTATACTGGAGGACACTTTCAATCAACTTTGGTTCAATTTATTCCCTCTCAATGACTCTGAAATGTAAATAAAATTAAATTAATGCTACTGTATTTGTCTCTGGTTAGGGCCATAATGGGCTGCAGTAATCCTGCCCTTGAGATCAGTTGTAGAGAGAGAAGCCCAGACAATAGCAGAATGGCCAGCCTTGGGCCCCCCCTCCCCCGCGCCCCCCATCTCCTGCTCTGGAAGGACAGGCTGCACTGTCCAGATTTCATCTACATGGGGTGGGGTGGAGAATCATGGATGTCACTTCTACTCTTTATTCTTCCACCTCAGACCAAGCCAACCTGGACCACCTAATTGCTGTCCATAGAAGGCCCCATTTCTACTGCCCCCATCACTCTCAAATTTTGGGAGCTGCAGAACAGGGCAGAATGGCTTTTTCTTTGCTCACCAAGTCAAGGGCCACAAATGGCTCCCTCACTAGGACTCGATCCCTGGGTCCACTCACTCTTCCACAGAAAGGACTCCATTGTCCCAGAGCAGGATTTCTCAACCTCAACATTATTATCATTCTGGGCCGGATAATTCTTTATTGTGGGGGACTAGTTCTATTGGAAAATTGCCTCTTATTTGGAATAATAATTTTTAAAAATATTTTATTTATTTATTTGATAGAGAGAGACAGAGCAAGAGAGGGAATACAAGTAGGGGGGTTGTGGGGGAGGGAGAAGCAGGCTTCCCGCTGAGCAGGGAGCTCCATGCGGGGCTCGATCCCAGGACCCTGGGATCATGACCCCAGCCAAAGGCAGACACTTAATGACTGAGTCACCCAGGTGCCCCTGTAGGGTGTTTAATGGCAAACCCAGTGTCCCCCACCAGATGGTAGTAGCATCCACGACCCCAGTTGTGTTAACCAGGAATGTCACCAGATGTCCTCAAATGTTCCCAGTTAGAGGGAGATCACCTGCAGTTGGGAAGCTCTGCTCCAGAGGAGGGGAGTGGGCGACCAGAGAAAGGGGGAAGTCTGAGGGAGGAGTGGACTGCTAAGTCCCCTGACACATGTGTCTGTCAGTCTCTGCCAATCTCACCTACTCTACTTCCCAATATAGTGTCTTTTTTTTTTTTTTAAGATTTTATTTATTTATTTGTGAGAGAGGGAGAGCAAGAGAGCACAAGCAGGGGGAATGGAGGAAGGAGTGGGAGAAGCAGGCTCCCCGCTGAGCAGGACCCTGGGATCACGACCAGAGCTGAAGGCAGCCCCTTACCCAACTAGGCCACCCAGGTGCCCCCACCCCAATATAGTTTCTTAAAACATATTAACATTGTTCTAACATGAATAATGAATAACCATCCAACATTTGCATTAAACACCAGGAACCCTTACCTCTTTTATCTGTAAGTCTCCCTCCACCCTCTCCCACTCCAGTCCCCCAGTTTACCCAGCCCAGCCAGAAACCAATAAAGAGGTTTTCCTTAAGGATTTCTCTTTTTGTAGAGATGCCCCCAAGTGAAGGCGTGGGCAATAGATTGGGATTCTCTTAGGAGCAACAAGTTTCTTGCCTAGAAAAGATTCCCCAAAGATGGAAATTCCAAATAAATGGTAATTTTCCAATAGAACTAGGCCCCCAGCACTTTTTACAGAGTGGGCTATCGGAATTCTTTATTATCTTCCTAGTACTCAATGGCCATAGCCCCCAGGTAGGGTGGGGACTGGGTCAGGGCCCTCCCAGGGCACTGTCCCCTGGGCTGGAGTCAAGAGAAAGCGCACAAAGGAGGTGAGCTTTATCTCTGAGCATTCGGAAGTTCTGATAGCAGAGGCAATAGTAATGAATTTGCTCTGGGAGAGGGGGCAGTTCCCCCCTCCAATCCCGCCTTCCACCCCTCCCTTAAGCTATTTCAATTCACAGAACCAAACTGTGGGGAAACAATCTGGGATTTTAACTCTACTCATAAATCTCTTAAAGCTTTTCTGTGGTCCTGAAGAAGATCTCGCCAGAGCATTCCAGCTTACACAGAAAAAAAAAAAAAAAAAAAAAAAAAAAAAAAACAGAGAAAATAATTTATAATCGCAGGACAAAGACTGAGCCCAGAAGTCCAAGAGCCTGAGAAGCTCCCCGCTTCCCTACTAGATTCATTATCATAAAAAGAATTGAGATCCCACCTCCCATCCTTGGATTTCATCATAATCTGATTTCTGTACATGAGCCTGCTGTATCTCTATCTCTTGCCAAAGTCTGTTCCTGGCTGAATTTATTTCTGATTTCTATAGTCCTAAAGTGCATTCGTAATCTGGAGAATGTCCATCATCCAGCTTTATGTTCATAGGATGTTTATTTGACTTGAGGCTGTTAGGTCACTAAGTTATCAAAATGTGCTGATCTGGACCCAAATGCATTTGTGCTAAGTCTTTGGGTTTATTTGATTTTTTTTTCCTGCTAATTCTGCCATGTGAGGAGACCCTAATGCTGAGGATAAAGAATCCATTGACCAGACAGAGGGTGAGCCCCTCGTTCGTCTTTGCACTGGTCCATCAGCATGGCAGTAACTTCCATATATAGGCTCTGGCCTCTCTAGGTGCACAGAAGAGCCACCTCGATCTCTCCATCCTGGTAGATACTGGGCACCGTCCTCTTGAGGACAGGTAGAAAGTGATGGGTTTACAGTGCAGTGAGAAGGACTAGGGACATTCTGGCTCCTCCAGCTCCCCTATGGAGTTCCTCTTTGGATCAGACTCATGGCTCCCTTGGGCCTCTGACTATGTGCTCCTTCTGGCTACAGCCTCCTTGGGCTGTCCCTGAATCCCAGCTCTGGATAGAGCCTCATCTCTGGGGACCAGGGGCTGGGACTGGCATACTTGGGAACCTCACCTGTGTCTTTCTATCAAGTTCTAAGACGTGGCTGGAAATAGAGGTGGACTGCAAGGAATCCAGATCACTTTCTAGATCCTTCCTGGAGATCTGAGGCTAAATCCATGCCTCTTTTCCCTCCAAAGCCCATTCAGTACTCAGAGGATTAAGGGAGATTCTGCCCACCAGAACACTGCCCTGGACCCTGTCTCCTCCAACCCCAGGCGTCCAGGTCCCCCAGCCTCCTCTCCAACAGCTGCCTCCAGAAGGAGGCATTAGCCCTTTCCCGATGGCACAACACTTGGTTCACAATGCCAGTTCCCCTTCTCGACTTTGATAGATGATGCGCGATTGGAGTGAGAAGTGTGTGTGCACGAGGGTGTGTACTAAGTAGATGGGGGGTGGGGGGGGAAGGCAGGCAGATGCAGAAATACAGGTCAGGACCAGGAGGCGGAAGGGGAGGCCCAAATAAGAAAAGTTGACCAAGAAACAAAGACAAAGAGGAGTTGGAAGGGGAGGAGAATCAAAATGGGGCCAACAGAAACCATGAGTTGATCCAGTGGAGCCCTGTGCTTTAGTTTCATCATCCATAAAATGGGAGCAATAATAGTATGGCTACCTTATGGTGTTATTGTGAGGATCCAGCGAAAGAATATACCTAAGTGCTTAGAATGGAGCCTGGATGTTTTATACAACATCGATTGTATGAAGTAGGAGATAAGGCTGAACAGATGGTTCAGATTCAGTGCTGGAGGGACTTGAATGCTAGGCTAGAGTTACGTTCTGAAACAAATGGGGAACCATGGATGAAGTTAGAGAAAGAGCATGGGATTGGCTTTTAAAGGACTGTGAAGGACAAGGTAGAATCTTAAGTTCTTTTCCATCATTTGCATGTTCATGAAGATGAGTTTCAAATAATTCAGGTTTGATAGCAGAGAAGAAAAGAGAAGGCATAAAGGTTTGGGACAATTTGGCCTAGGGACAATGGGCGCTGATTTGAGAACTGATACAGACTCCCAGCAGTCAGGCCAGACTCTTTTCTGTAATTGAGCCTGGGCTGGGAGCCAAACAGAATCGTACACACCCAAGTCATGCTGTGTGTGTGGGCGTGTGTGCATAAGCATGTGCGCCAAGGGTCAAATGCACAAGGCCAGACACAGAGTAGAATCTCCATAGCATTGTCGGGGTGAGAAGATAAAGGCCCACGGTTACAAAGGCATAATCTGACCCAGTGCTGCCTGGATTCAACTCCTGGCTTCCGGATTTGTAACTGAGTGTAACTGACTGAGTGAATAAAGCACTATGAGCCTCAGTGTCCTCATCTGCAAAGTGGGTGTGATGATCATCCCTACCCTGGGGCTGTTTTGAAGAATAAATGAGTTAAGGGGCACCTGGGTGGCTCAGTCAGTTGAACTTCTGACACTTGGTTTTCGCTCAGATCATGATCTCAGGGCCGTGAAATGCAACCCCACAACGGACTCCGTGCTGGATGTAGAGTCTGCTTAAGATTCTCTCTTCCTCTGCATCCCCCTGTCCCCCACCCCCTGCTCACCCATGTGCGAGCTCTCACTCCCAAAAAATATAAATACATACATACATAAAAGAGTTTCTACACTTAAAATGTTTAGAATAGTACCCAAATATAGAATAAGTCCTCGGTATGACATGATTCATATTATAGCATTATTATTTGCTTATTTTTAGTAGTATCACACCATTATTTTTAGTTACAAGACACTGAATTGAGAATTCAGTGGGCACCTTGATCACCTCTTGGACTCTGAGAGAGGACACCTGGGTGGCTCAGCCCATTAAGCAGCTGATTCGAGATTTCAGCTCAGGTCATGATCTCAGGGTCCTGGGATGGAGCCCCTGGCTCCCACTCAGTGGGGAGTCAGCTTGGGGATTCTCTCTCAGGCTTGCTTTCTTTTCTTTCCTTCTAAGATTTTTAATTTGACACAAAGAGAAAAAGAGGGAGAGAGCAAGCACAAGCAGGGGGAGCAGCAGGCAGGGGAGAAGCAGGCTCCCTGCTGAGCAAGTCGCTGGATTCGCTGCTCCATCCCAGGACCCTGGGATCATGACCTGAGCCCAAGAGAGCTGCTTGACCGACTGAGCCACCCCAGCACCCCTCTCTCAGGAATTCTGCCCCCCCCCACCCCTGTTCTAGCACTGGCTTGTGCATACACACACACATTCTTTCTCTTTCTCTCTCTAATAAATAAATCCTTAAAAAAAGAAGGAAAAAAAAAAAGGAAAAGAAAAGAAATTAGGGGAGAGAGAGTTCCAGAGCCTCTGAGTCAGACCTGACTTGAGGCCGGCCCTATGATCTAAGCTCATTTGGGGCACAGACCTTGCATGTGGGGGCCCAGCTGTGATGGTACCTCAGATTTCACAAGACACTCTTTTCTCCCTTAGATTAGTTTTTGTTGCTTGCAACCAGAGTACTACAAACACAGTCTTACATATGTATATAGTCTTATTCTCTGTGTGTGGGAGTACTGTGTATATGTTGCCCTCCCCCCACATACACTCTCCCCTTTCAGTCACCCGGCACTGATCAAGGTCAGGCAGGTACTCTGGCCCCTGTGGCCAAAAAAGAGACAGCTTATGGCAGGCAAGGCCTTCATCTCTTGCAGCTGCTTCCTCCCATTTGAGCTCCAGTCCTAATGGCTTCCGGAAGTTCCATAAATACAGCTCACGCAACCATGCCCCCATGCCTTTTACACATTTGGTGTCCTCTAGCAGGATGCCTTCCCTTCTGCCTGACTTCTCCTCCATTTTGAGATTCAGCTCCAGCACCGTTTCCTCCACAAAGCCTCCCCTGGTCCTATCCCTTCCACCAGTCTGCACGCTGCCTCCTCTTCTATCTGGCACTCCTCTTCCGTGCTTTGATGATAATTCCACCAAGTGAGCGCTGGCAACCGTGTCTGTTTACCTTTCTGACTTCCATGGACTGGGAGAGTCCTTGAGGATAGTGACTGCTTCTTCTATTTCTAAATTGCCAGGGCTAAGTGAAGGGGATGCTCAGGACTGGCCTGAATGTAGACTTTGGGGTGGGGTATGTGGGCAGATTCTATGAGTGTTTACTATGCATGCTAGGCTCTTTTTGTATGTCACCCTCCTTAATTTTTCTCAGAGCAGCCTTCAAGGCATGCATCATTATGTCCATTTTACAGATGAGGGAACTGAGGCTTAGAGGGTATATTAGTTAGGAATATGCTCTATTGTGAGTAAGAAAGACCCTTAGGAGGGTTTACTTCTTACTTACAAGGAAGTCCAGAAGTGAGCTGTCCAGGCTGGTAGGGCAGCTCTGCTGCATCACATCCTCAGGGCTTACTGCTCTGCCTTTCCTGGAGTGTAGCCCTTGTTGTCATGGCCCAAGATGGTGGATAGAGCTCTAGCCATCACATCTTTGTTTCAGGTAGAAGATGGATGAAAGGAGAATGAAGAAGAGGGCAAAGGATGCTTGATTTTGAAGGAAACTTCCCCAGGCTGCCACATGACATTTCTGCTTATATCTAGAAGAACGTGGTCACATGGCCATTTAGGTAAAAGGGAGACTGGGAAATGTCTTCTGGGTGGCCATGTGCTGAGCTAGAATTTGGAGGTTCTATTACTGCAGGAGAAGAGAGGCAGCACTAGCAGTCTTTGAAGCAGGAAGGTTAAGTACTCCACCCAATGTTGCACAGTAAAGAAACTGCCAGAGCTGAAATTCGAGCTCATCTCCATAAACACCGGAGCCAGTATTCCCCTTGGAAGGTCATGCTGTTTCCTATAACCAGGAGCACAGGGCAAGGTGTTTGCAAAATTTTAGAGGAATGAAGCATGGTAGGAGTTGGTGGTGATAAGCCGAGTTCTGCGATCTGGGATGCTGGATGGCTCAGTTGGTTAAGCGTCTGCCTTCACGTCAGGTCATGATCCCACGGTCCCGGGATCAAGTCCCACATCAGGCTTCTTGCTCAGTGGGAGTCTGCTTCTCCTTCTGCCTCTGTCTGCTGCTCCCCTGCTTGTGTATACACTCTCTCTCTCTCTGACAAATGAATAAATAATATTATAAAAAAGAATTCTGAGGTCAATATCAATACAAATGTGCATTAAAACACAATTCTTGGGGTGCCTTGGTGGCTCAGTGGGTTAGGCCTCTGCCTTCAGCTCAGGTCATGATCTCAGGGTCCTGGGATTGAGCCCCACGTCGGTCTCTCTGCTCAGTGGGGGGAGCCTGCTTCCCCCACCCTCTCTCTGCCTACTTGTGATCTCTCTCCTTCTGTCAAATAATAAATAAAATCTTAAAAAAACAAAAAACAAAAAACATAATTCTGGGTCATCCTCCCAGGGATGGACAACCTCTATGGAGGGGCTGGCAAATACCTGTGATGCCACTGGCCAGAGTGACCTCTCAGAGAAGGAGGTTGAGCCAAGGTTCCTGAAAAGACTGTGGCGGGCGGGGTGGGGAGGTGTTACTTCCCTAGTGATAGTTCCAAGGGCCAGAGTCTTCTAGCCAGAGCCCAGTCTGGGTGCCAGGGAGGACCCAGGAGAGGCAAGATTTCCTCACAACAGTCTTTTTTTTTTAAGATTTTATTTATTTATTTGACAGACAGAGATCACAAGTAGGCAGAGAGGCAGGCAGAGAGAGAGAGAGAGAGAGAGGGAAGCAGGCTCCTGGCTGAGCAGAGAGCCCAATGCGGGACTCGATCCCAGGACCCTGAGATCATGACCTGAACCGAAGGCAGAGGCTTAACCCACTGAGCCACCCAGGCGCCCCGTCCTCACAACAGTCTTAAGCAGCTCCAGGTGGCCTAGTGCTGGGTCATGGAGAGAGAGTACCGGCTACTGATAGGAAATTGCTGGATTTCACTCCTACTTTGAAGTCTGAATCACTTCCCTTACTTAGTAAAGGTTTGCAGGCTAAAGCCCTCTGGGATTGGATTTTGTTCTGTTCTCCCAGGGGGGACCCTCCAGGGAAGGTGAGGCCCTGGAGCACCAGCAGGGATGAGCAGGAGGGGTGGGGGGAGGACAGGGCTTCAGCCAGTGGAAGCCAGGGTGTTCCCTGCCTACACAGGCAGCCATGGGGAGAGTGGGAGCTCGCTGGAGAGCCGCTGGATGGTGCCACTGGGCTTCAGAAATTGCGACCTCGTTCAAGTTCTCTGAACACCCTATTCCTCCAAAAACACTGATAGTACTATTTTAGCCATGAATAGCTAGGGCAAGTCACTTCATACTGCTGAGCCTCAGTATCCTCATCTGTGTAATGGACAAAAATAGTATTTTGAGGTCAGAATAAAGGTTATCTACGGTGCGTATTGACAGGGATGGAGCATGAGGGAGCCTTCTGGAGCACGAGAAGAATGCTCTGTATCTCGATCTGGGTGGTTACACAGGAGAAGACTTAGAGATTCATCAGGCTGTTTGTGCACTTAAGGTTACGGCACTTTATTGCATATAAGCGGTAGCTCAGTATAAAAGTAAAGGATCAGGGCACCTGGGTGGAGCAGTGGGTTAAGCTGCTGCCTTCGGCTCAGGTCATGATCTCGGGGTCCTGGGATCGAGTCCCGCATCCGGCTCTCTGCTCAGCAGGGAGCCTGCTTCCCTCTCTCTCTCTCTGCCTGCCTCCCTATCTACTTGTGATCTCTCTCTGTCAAATAAATAAAATCTTTAAAAAAACAAATAAATAAATAAAAGTAAAGGATCAGAGAAAAGAAAAAGTAAAGGATCAGAAAAGATGTCCTTCGTCCTCAAGTGTAGCCTACAGGATAGTTGTGAGGATTCACAAAGACGCTAAGAGCAAAGCATTTCGCACATTCTGCCCGGCACTATCATGTTCTCTCATTCCCTATGTGCACCCCAATGGATCCGTGAGACATAACCTCAAGGAACGCAGTTTCCCAGAGTCCTTCTGGGGATCAAGACTGGGACTATGATTAACTACATAAATCAACAAGGAAGACTTCCCTGACTTACGCAACCTGAGGCATAAACCCTTGTAACAAATGAGACATCCTGGTTTTAGGCAGGAGGGATACCATCCTGTCCATTGGGGAGTTAGCTAAGGCACAGAGGGAGGAAGTCACTTGCCCAGGGTGGCCAGTATGTAGGAGGCCCGGTAAAGACTAGCACCCAGGCCCCTGACTCCCAGTCCAGTGCTCGTGCTGGCGCTGGAATCGCCCAGATGGCCAGATCCTCATGCCTGGCTCCCCCTCGCCCCCCTGTGGCCAGCCTGGGAACACTCTTGTTGCGAGGCTGCCAAGACTGCCTGAGCACAGATGGGCGAGGCAGCAGCCCTCCTCCCTAGAACCCTCTGCGCTCCTGACAGCTCAGCCCTGAGTCATCCCAAAGGATGAATGAGCAAGAGAACATTCCCCACCTCCCCGACGTGGGGGCAGGAATCCCTGACTGGCTTCCCTGCCTTGCTGCACATTCTTGGCAAATTTTCGTGCAGGGACCCGGGGTTATAGAGGGACAGAGCTGGCAGTTTTATCTCCCAGGTGCCCCCAGCTGACCTCTTGACCCAGCTAACTGTATGCCAAGCCCCCCCAACCCCCCATATTTAACATGTCTCTGTGAGAGCTCCATCCATTGCCCATATGGTTGGTTCCCCTGATCCCAATGCCTTTTCCTCTTCTCCATAGCCCCCTTCTTCAGGCTTCCTGACATGTACTCTCTAACCCAACCTTATTATCTGCTGGGCCAAGAACTTCTTCCTGGCTAAGGGGAGAGCCTGCCAGGGACACCCACCAACCTCGTGGTCCTACCCAGCCAGTTTCTCCATTCCAATAAATCCCACTGGCAGCTAGTCTAAAACAAGGCTTAAAAGCAATTTTCATGTAAGTGCCTGGGCCTATTTGTTTGCTCCTCCATTCAGTCATTCTATAAGCATTTATTGAGTGCCAAGAGTATGCTAGGTATTATGCTGGATCCTGAGAATACAGAGACATAAATCATGACCCAAGGTCCCTAATTTGGCATTCACAAAAATGTTCCTTTCCACTCTTCTCCCTTCCCTTTAAGAGCTCTGATTCTAATTTTTTTTTCTGCTTACAAGCTGTGTGACCTTGAGCAGAAGGTAAACAAGAAAAAAAAATCATTATTATAAATGCCAAGTACTATGCTAGGTGATTTACATCTGTTATTTAATTCACCTGACAAGCCTCTGAGATAAATATTATTATTTCTATTTTTCCAGGCAAGAAAATGGAGGCTCAGAGAACTTAAATAAAGTTGTCTAAGACCACACAGTTAGCTGTTAGCAGAGTCGACTTTTGAACCCAGGTCACTTAGCCTCCCCAGATCTCTGTCTCCTCATCTGTGAAATAGCATCTGTGCCAAAAAAAATCTATGCGAGACATACCCAAGCAGGTTTTAAGAATCTTTTCTGCTTTTCTTGCCGCTAGGTAATGGGTACAGACCTCGGCCAGGGTCTCCGCTGTGCCAGGGACGGCATGAAGACTCACGGCTATAGCTAGGGGCTTATGGGGTCTGCCCAGGGGGTCCTGAGGCTGCCCTCTCCTCAGACACATCCACAGTGCCGAGCTCCAATAATCTCATCCCGGCCGGGCACAGCTCAGTGGGAAGAAGTGGAAAGTGGTATGTTGTTGCTTATTTTAAAAGTCAAGTGTGTGTCTCAAAATCACGTTAATGGATTCATCAACAGACAAGCACAAGAGTGTTGGAAGCAGCTTCATTCATAATAGCCCACGACTGAAAACAACATAAATATCCACCAGTGTGAAGTTGAATAAATCATGATTACATTTATCTTATGTATATTTTCGTGTATATAACAAAATACTACTCAGGACTGAAAAAGAATTCCTATAGCCACATGCAACAACAGGGATGTATCTCACAGGCACAATGTTGAGTGCGAGAAGCCAGGCAGCAAAAGCATCACATACTGTGTGATTCAACTTATATAAAGTTCAATAAGAGGCAAAATTAACTTATGGCAGTGGGAATTACAGTAGCGGTTACATTTGGAGGGGTGTTGTCTGGGAGGGGGCATACACTCCTTGAGGGGCTGGAAATGTGGGAATAGTCTGTGTTCTGATGTAGGTGGTGGTTACATGAGTGTAGATGTATGTAAAGATTCATCAAGCTATGTGCTTAAGATTCATGCCCTTTGCTGCGTATATGTTATATCTCAATTTAAAACAATAATTTTAAGGGCGCCTGGGTGGCTCAGTGGGTTAAAGCCTCTGCCTTCGGCTCAGGTCATGATCCCAGAGTTCTGGGATCGAGCCCCACATCAGGCTCTCTGCTCAGCAGGGAGCCTGCTTCCCCTTCTCTCTCTCTCTGCCTGCCTCTCTGCCTACTTGTGATCTCTGTCTGTCAAATAAATAAATAAAATCTTTAAAAAAATAAATAAAACAATAATTTTAATGTTTACCCATCACTCCACCAAATTGCCTCTGCACGCGCCGCTCCTGAAGGCCACCTGAAGCAGAATGGATACATGGAAGCTTTGCCTAACAGAGGGTTGGTTAGACAGAGGGGGGTGCCTAAGCAGGTGGCAAGAATCCAGGGCTCTCCCAGAGGAGAGGGTAGGACAGGCCCCGACAGTTCTCAGTTTCCTGTCTGTTGCTCTAGGAGCGGGTGGGTGCCTCCTTCCCTTAGCCATCCCCCTAAAGCACCTTGGAGGAATGTTATCCCTCCAAGGAATAACATTGGGATTGTACCCTGGGGCTCTTTCCTGACGCTCTGTGCAAAGCAAACAGCATCAACAGTTGGCAGATTCCAATAAAGATCAGCCATATTCTGTTTAAGAAGAGAAAGAAAAGCCCTCGCAGGCGCTTTACCTTGTCCAAATCTCCAGGGTTTATTGGATTCTACTGCTAAGGGAAGAAGCCCCGAGAATCAAGCAGCTTGTGGAAGGTCTTCTGTTGAGTTAGCAGGGAGTTGGCTCAAAGCCCAGCATCTTCCGTGCCAGTAGGATGCCCAATGGCCAGAGTAGGATGCTCCAGCAAGTAGGACTTGCTCCAGGGGGTCTCTCGGGGCAAGGTGGGCATGACCCTTCATCGAGGGAACTGTATGTGAGAAGGAGGAGTGTGTGGTGACTGGGCTGGTGTGGAGGAGTCCTTGGACAGCTCTGACTTTCCTTTCAGCCCACCGCAAGGGAGAAAAGAGCTGGAAGCTTTCCTGCTTTTCTGTGTTGGTGACTCCCCCTTCCCCTTCCCTGCAGCCGTCCTCCTAGGCCTCTGCCTGCTACCACTGCTAGTTCTGAACCCTTTCACTTCAATTTGTGATACAGTTTTTGCTTTCAGAGCATTTGCCTGTTGAGAGGGCTGAGATTGGAAGCTAGGGCAAGAGAGACCAGGCCTGGAGGCAGCCCTGTGCAGAGAAGAGGGCCTGGGAGGGTGGGGCTGCTCACACCTTTGGCTGTTGTGCCAGGAAGTGGTGGCTGGCTGATCCCATTCATGGAGAAACAACACCTATGGTTCATCTGCTGCATGGGGAAAAGGGTGAATAGACACAAAACCTGCCCTCCAGCCAGCCCAGAAGGACAGAAAAACAGCTCAGCCTTTCCTTCTAGAAAGTTCTCTCCTGTCTAACTTCTATCCTTCCTATTAGAGTTTATTCTCCACCCTTTCCTTCTATCTTCAGAGGAAATGGAGAGCCCAGAGGAAGTCAGGGAGCAAAGAGACACTCCCTCCAAACCCCACCTCCTTGCCTGCTCCCTGAGCTCCTGGAAATTTCTCCTAGACCCTCCCTTGCCTAGGGAAGACCCACCTGCTAGCTCTCCGCTTCAACCCCTCTGGGTCTGAGATGGCCCCAGATGACTGAGATGCAGGCCCTGGGTCCAGGCATCCCAGGAGGCATTGCTGGCAGTGGCAAGTTGCTGCCACCAAACCCACACATCCCACACTCCAGGGCTTCTGGGCCATCCATTTAATTATCGCGTATTTCCCAGTTAGTTTTAATCTTATTTTTAATGACTAGGTCCCCAAGTCCCAAAGCCACAAACACGTTCCACTCCTAACCCCCACCACTTAGTTCTCAGAGACAAACCACTTCATCTGTTTCTGGAGTTACCTTCTAAGATATATATAGACCCATAAATACACATATGGTCTCTTTTCCTATGCTTTACACAAACATACACTGTCTTGAGCTTATAACAGTACCGTGGAGGTGTTTCCACATGAATACCTATCACATTTTCCTCATGTTTATACAGCTGCATAGTATTCCCTTGTACAAATTATAACATGTATCCAAAACACCCACTTAGCACTGGGTACCACACTAGACAGTACCACCTTCTTCTTCCTGTTCTTCTTCTCCTTCTATTTCTTCTTCTTCTTCTTCTTCTTTTTTTTTTTTTTTAAAGATTTTATTTATTTATTTGACAGAGAGAGAGATCATAAGTAGGCAGAGAGGCAGGCAGAGAGAGAGGAGGAAGCAGGCTCCCCGCGGAGCAGAGAGCCTGACGCGGGGCTCGATCCCAGGATCCTGAGATCATGACCCAAGCCGAAGGCAGCGGCTTAATCCACTGAGCCACCCAGGCGCCCCTTCTTCTTCTTTTTTAATTTGAGACAGAGAGAGAACAAGCACAAGTGGGGAGGAGGATCTGAGTAAGAGGGAGAAGTAGACTCTCTGCTGAGCAGAGAGCCCGATGCGGGGCTCAATCCCAGGACCCTGAGATCATGATCTGATTGGAAGGTAGATGCTTAACCAACTGAGCCACCCAGGAACCCCTAGGCGGTGCCTTCTAATAGTGAGTAAGTCAATCAAAAGTTTCCTGCCCTCATGGGGTTTACAGTTAAGTTGAAGATAAGGACATAGGCAAGTACCTTGTTGTGTAAGAAGTTTTGTAAAGGGGGTGGTGGGGGACTGTGTTTTGAAATAGAAAGCCAAGGGCATGGCAGAAAAGGCTGCAGAAGGAAGCCATGTCCATAGTAAGTTAAAGTGGGCAATAGCCAGATGGGATCAAGTAGGGAACGAAGACAATTTTAAGCTGAGGGGACAATGTGTGTATGGGGGAAGACATTCTGGGCACTTCGTGATTCCATTTGGGGGTGGGCTGGGAAAGACACTGGTGAAGTCAGAGAGGGGGCTTGCCTTGTCAGCCATGGAGGAACAAAGGACTTTGGACCTGGGGGCACCTGGGTGGCTCAGTCAGTTAAGTGTCTGCCTTCAGCTCAGGTCATGATCCCAGAGTCTTGGGCTTGAGCCCCACATCAGGCTCCCTGCTTGGTGGGAAGCTTGCTTCTCTCTCTGCCCCTCACCCGACCTGTGGACTTGTGTTCTCTCTCTCTCTCTTTCTCTCTCTTGCGTGCGCGCAAATAAATAAGTAGGATCTTAAAAGAAAAAGAAAAAAGGACTTTGGTTTTGACCTCTGCTGTAGGGAGCATGGAAGGGATTCAGGCGGGACTGACGTGATCGCTTCAGCGTTTTGGAAAGATCCCGGTGGCTGTGGTGTGGAGGGAGGCTGAATGGCACGTGGGACCGCAGGAGCTGCAGGGAGGCCAGCTGGGTACTCCATCTTCCAAGTCTGAGGTCTCACATGCTCACTGTCTCAGCACGAGCCGCCCCCACCCCAGCACCATGTGGATTGGGACAGTCACAGCCTTTTGCGGCCACATTCCCTCACCTCTAGAAGGCAGGGATGGCCAGTGGCTTAGAGGACACCCTCCTCCCCTCTCCACACCTTTTCCTACCTGGATACTTTGATGCAGGACCAGGTGCCCTTTCAGTCCCCCAACTCTGCCATCCCTCATCCTTTGGCAAGCATGTCAGTGCTTGGAGCCTGGAAATGGCTCAGCAGCTTCTACTCCCTCTCCCTCCTCCATATTTGCGGGCAGACTCCTATTCTCCAGGGAACCACTCACTCTCTCTTGGCCGGTTAGTCAGCCATTTCTTGGGGTCCCTGTTCTATGCGGGTTTCTCTGGTTCCCTGATGGATGTCTAAGGCCAAGTTTGCCCCAACTTAGTACCTCCTCTCATTTGGGGGTGCTCCCTTCCTCTCCTCTCTAGAACCCTTATTCTCTATGGATCCAGTTGGTCCATTCTCAGCAAGTGACCCCCACCCCCCCAGGACTTCCCATGGACTCATTATTTGCTTCCTTCCAGATCCACTTTCTGCCCTTCTCCACTTTGCTTTGTACCCCAGGAAGCTGACCTCATCTTTTGGTCTCTTCTCTCTGGGTCTGGGTGCACTGGCAGGACGGAGGAGGCGCAAACGGTCGATCTGAGAGCAGCAGGAGAGAAAGGCCAGGGTGCTTAGGGCCCTACACCCTCCCTTTGCTAGGCTGCAGCTTCTGTTGGGTGGGCTGTCTGTCGGCTCCCACAGCTACAGCTCCTGCCAGGCCCCTCCCCTGCTCCTTCCCGTCCCCCCTCCCTTTCCTCCCTCAGCCCTGGGTGCTTCATCATCTCTTACTCATTTCTTTAGAGCTGCCCAGACCTCTGTAAATTGTTCCTTCATTTATGCCTTCAGTTAAACCTTTGAGTATACCCCGTGTTTCCTGCCAGGACTGATGGGTGCCCTCCCCAAGCTCCCCCACCCATCATGTCCCTCCATCCTCCTGCTGGGGTGAGGAAGTTTGCATGTCTGCCCTTGGGCACCAGCCATTCTTCTCTTGGAAACTGGACAAGCTGCTTATGCTCTCAGGTTTCTGGACAAATGAGAATAATCATCAGACTTCATTTCTAGGATGGCTGTGAAGTTTCAGCGTGTGCCCAAGAGTCATGTCCAGCAGAGTGCCTGGTGTACTGTAAAATTTTGGTGAATGTTAGGTTCTTTCCCCGCAGGCAGTGGTTTCCTCTCCAAACCTGCTTACTCCCGACCTGGGGCAGAGCATTCCCTTTGAGGGATGTCTGGGCCCAGGAGAGAATCAGGGGCTGAAGGGAGAGCTCCTGATCAAAATTCTGTCCCCAAACCACAGGAGTGACTCAGTTAGCTTTTGAGAGTGCCTCTCAATGCTTTGCCTTCCAAAGAGCAGGCTGGGGTGTGTGTGGGATCAGCTCATTACAGGGGGGCTGGAGAGGCTGCTCCCTTTCCCTGGGCCCACGCTGTCCACCATTAGCATAGCCTGGCCAGGCACTGCTTTCACTCCATTAGCCTTCAGGAATAAAAAGAACGATTTCTTAAGTCAAGAATAATTATTTCAACCAGCTTTCTTTCTCAGCTCGCTGCTGCGCCAGCTGGGCTGCGTGTGCTGGCTGACAAATTAATTTCTATTATTTATATTGGGCTAGAGAGGAGCCACACGCTTGGGGAATTGGGGGGGGAGAAAGAAGGGTGCTGCGGGGAGAGGTGGGAGATGGAGATGGAGAGACAGGAACAGGGAAGCAGGAAGAGAGGTATATACAGGAGGTCAGAAACAAAGAAGCCAGTGGTTGGATGGAAAGAAGCCAGAGGGAAAGCAGGCTGTGCTGGGCTCCAGGCTTGAGGGCCAGCCCAGAGGCTGGGGTGTGGGCGCTCCCTCTGCTCCCTGCATCTGTGGGGACCGTGGGGCTCCTCCAGGAGATCTGCCTGGGAGCCAGCCTCCCTGTCCTCCCCATCTGGGACATGCTGTGGCATATCATCTAGCACTCAGGGTGAATGCTCTTTCATGACCTATCAGAATGTACAGAAATGTCTCTGTCTTCCCCAGCCTCCCAGGCTCCTGCCAGCACCATGCCTCCTCCCTGAGAGACTATCTCTGAGCTTATCCCACCCACGTCAGAACAGCTGGAGGCTTTGAGGACATGTGCCCCTATCCGCCCCTCCTGTGCCCCAATCCCCTCCCTGTTCTTCTTCCTTCCCCTTTCTTCTTCCCTCTCACTTCCCCCTCCCCTGTGGGATGGAGGGGGAACTGGCCTGGTAAGCGCCTTCCCCTGGGGGAGGTGTTGGGGAGGCAGGGTGCTAACACCCCTCCCTCTCTATGGAGACTCAGGACCTCTCCCTCCAAAGTCAGGGACAGTGGGTCAGGGTCTGCCTCTCCATCCCCACTTCTTGCTAGGATGCAAAGCCAGAGTTTTTCTGGTTTATCCAATTTTAGCCCTGCCTCTTTTAAAATGATACATATTACACATTTCTTTACTTATTTATTCATTTCCTGCCTTTTTTTGTGTGTGTGGAGAAAAACCTTTAGGGTGGAGCTCGAAGAGTTTATTTTATTATTATTATTTTTTAAAGATTTTATTTATTTATTTGACAGAGAGAAATCACAAGAGAGGCAGGCAGAGAGGAAGGGAAGCAGGCTCTCCGCTGAGCAGAGAGCCCGATGTGGGACTCGATCCCAGGACCCTGAGATCATGACCTGAGCTGAAGGCAGCGGCTTAACCCACTGAGCCACCCAGGCGCCCCTCGAAGAGTTTAATATACGAATACTTGTACCCTAGTAACCTTCAGTCACTTAGATCTCCATAGAAGACAGTTCCAGCGGCGCCGGGGTGGCTCAGTTGGTTAAGCATCTGCCTTCAGCTCAGGTCATGATCCTGGGGTCCTGAGATCGTGTCCCGCATCACGCTCCACTCTCAGTGGGGAGTCTGCTTTTCCCGCTCTCTCTGCCCTTGCCCCTTCCCCCGGCTTGTCCTCTTGCTCCCTCTCTCTCAATTAAGTAAAATCTTAAAAAAATAAAAAATAAAAAATAAAAAACAGTCCCAACACCTCAGAGACCCCTTTGTGCCACAGTCCCGGTCTATGCCCACCTCAACCCCTGCCACCTCGAGATAACTATTGCTCTGATCTCTGTCACCACAGATTAGGTTTGCTTGTTAGTGAACTTTGTATAAATAAAACCATGCAGTACATACACTTGTATCTGGCTTCTTTTGCTCAGCGATCTATCTGTGAGATTTGTCTCTGTTACTGTTTGTAGCAGTTAACTCTCTCTTTTTCATTGCTATCTAGCACTCCATTGTACAATAGTTCATTCAATCATCCTTCTCTCTCTCTCTTTTTTTAAGATTTATTTATTTATTTTAGAGAGAGAGACAACACAAGTGGAAAGGGAAGAGGGAGAGAGAGAATTTTTTTTTAAAGATTTTATTTATTTATTTGACAGGCAGAGATCACAAGTAGGCCCAGAGGCAGGCAGAGAGAGAGAGGAGGAAGCAGGCTCCTTGCCGAGCAGAGAGCCCGATGTGGGGCTCGATCCCAGGACCCTGAGATCATGACTTGAGCCGAAGGCAGAGGCTTAACCCACTGAGCCACCCAGGTACCCCGGGAGAGAGAGAATCTTAAGGAGACTCCCCGCTGAGAGGAGGGAGACTGTGGGGCTCAAACTCACGACCCCGAGATCACGACCTGAGCCAAAACCAAGGGTCAGATGCTTAACTGACTGTGCTACCAGCCACCTGTCAGCCATTCTTCTCTTGATAGATAAATGGGTAGTTTCAGTTTTTGGCTATTATGAATAAAGCTCCATGAACATTCTTGTACCTGTTGTGCTCTGCACATTAAAAGCAGTGTAACCTCAGGCCAGCGAGATATTGTGGTTTATAAGAAATATGTTTGGTTCTTGCTCATGGTTTTTGTCTCACAGCTCCCACAACACTGGACTTCCTTGAGTAATAAGAGAATTAGGAACATCTTTTATCATAATATTAGTCTCTTGTCCTTGGTTTCTAAAATGGCTTCAGAGCCATAAAGGTGATGTGGGTGTCTTGTTATTCATAACAAGACCCTTTCTACCACATCTGTGTTGGTTTTAATGGGGTGACTTTTGGAAATCTTCTAAGGATGGGGACTGGTTGTCAGGGAGGCCAACCTTGACTAGAAGGTCTAAACTTTCAGTTCCACCCCCTGATTTCCCTAGGGAAGCGGGGAGAAGGGCTAGAAGCTGAACCAGTAGTCAATGACCAATGATTTAATCAATAGTGCCTATATAATGGAGCCTCCATATAAACTGAAAAAGAGGGGTCCAGAGACCTTCCGCATGCCACCATGCTGGGCCCCAAACTCCACAAGGACAGAAGTTCCTTCGTTCCTATGTATCTCTTCATCAGACTGTTAATTTGTATCCTTTAATATTCTTTGTAATAAACAGGTAATTGAGAGATTTAAGCAGGTTTCCTGAATACTGTGAGCCACTCTACCAAATTAATCAAACACAAAGAGGGGGTTGTGGAAACCTCCAGTCTGTAGCCAACTGGCTAAAAGCACAGGTAATAACCTTGGCTTGTGATTGGCATCTGATTGGGGGGTTGGTGGGGGTGGGGGGCAGTCTTGTGGGACAGAATCTCGACACTTTGGGTAGGTAGACAGTGTCAGAATTGAGTTGAATTATAGGATACTCAGCTGGT
Organism: Meles meles; assembly: GCF_922984935.1. Lineage (NCBI taxonomy): Eukaryota > Metazoa > Chordata > Mammalia > Carnivora > Mustelidae > Meles > Meles meles. The sequence goes on along the minus strand of NC_060070.1, from coordinate 86,488,069 downwards.
GTTATGGAGAACAGCTTGGTGGTGTGTAAGGAACCCACCACCATTCTACCCATACACTAGAATTGTGGGTACAGAATCTTTTAGCAAGGTACCCAGCTTCTCTGAGCCCCAGTTTCCTCATCTCTGAAATGAGAGAGAGAGATGTCAAATGTTGACTGTCCTGTTCGGTGATCATGAAGATTAAATGCGGTAACACACACAAAGTGACCAGCACCGCACCTGATATACAGTAAGTGCTTAATAAATGCCATTTCCTCTATCTGTAATCTGTTGGGAGCTGGGAAAGAGGGTTGCAGTATATAATGTCCAGCCAGGATTACTAGGTCAGAAAGCTATCGCAATAGCAACCACCACCACAACAAAATAATCATAACAACATCGATGACCGTTTACTGAACACTCACGTGGTCGAGGCAATGCTCTAGAATTTTGCTGTCATTTCTACCGTCATCTATAACTGCTCCCTGAGGGGCGCCTGGGTGGCTCAGTAGGTTAAAGCCTCTACCTTCGCCTCAGGTCATGATCCCAAGGTCTTGGGATCGAGCCCCACGTCTGGCTCTCTGCTCAGCAGGGAGCCTGCTTCCTCCTCTCTCTCTTCCTGCCTCTCCGCCTGGTTGTGATTTCTCTCTGTCAAATAAATAAAATATTTTTTAAAAAATTCATTTATAACTGCTCCCTAAGACCCAGCTCTCTGTGGCCTTTCAGGCTTCCTAGAGCATCAGCAATGACTTTCGTTTTACAGCTGGGGAAACTGAGTCGGAACAACTTAAAAGTTTTGCCCCAAATTATTCATTCATTTGGCCTGCGAGTCCAGATATGTCTCTTTTACTTCTGTGCCTTCTCGTATCCAGCAGAGGGTCTGGCTCAGGGTGGAGGCTCCTATTTGTGGAATAAATAGAAAACAAAGTCTCTCCTGTGCCAATCCTTCCTTCCGGGCAGCCTTTATAAGGGAATTCTGACTGTTACTCTCTGCACATGATTGTCCTCCTAGAGAGGCCTCCCTTGCTACCGCATGCAACAAGCAATGGGGAGCTTTACGGACACTTCTGAAATTGAACTGGGTCACCTCATTTGCTCTTGCCTCAACTATGGGAGGACCCCAACATCCCAGGCTGATAGGAGACTCCCAGGGATTGTCACATCTTGCCTCTGGCCCGGGATAGGTCCTAACCAGCTCAGTGGCCTGCCTGTCCTCTAAAGCCCTTAGAAAAGGGACCACCTTCCCAAACTGCTGGGGGAGGAAGCCGAGGAGACAGGAGGCTGGGAATGCAGTGGGGACTGTGCTGGGATACCTGATTCTGATGCGGCTTCCCCCTCTGCCTAAGTGGCCTCTGGTGGCCTCTCTGGCCCCTGCTTTCCTTGTCTAGGACAGGTCTGGATGAACACAAATTCTTCCCAGCGGCAAGGTATGCTTTGGAAGCAAGGTAGGGGCAGCTTGGCTCCATTTCCGGGACTTAGGTGCCCCGGTGGGGAGTGGGGTGGGGAGGTTGCTGCCCCTCGGCTCAGGGCCTTGGGCCTTAAAGGCCCAAGAAGCCTTCTTCCCTCCCGCAGCGCAGCCGTTCAGAGCAGGGGCTGCTAATTGCAAGGTGGAGGGTCGCTAATGAGCCTGCTGAGGACCTCAGAGACAGCTCTGATGGCGCTGAAGGGCTTCCCTGAGTTTCCTTAAAAGCCCAGTGGCAGTGAAGCCTCCATTAGCGGGAGGATTAATCACCAGGCAGGTCTTGGTCACCCCCTTTCAAGGTGCCCCAACTGCTCTCAGCTGGCCCCGTGGCCCCCCGCTGTGCCCGCATCGTTTAGCGATGCCCCCACCCATGACCTGCCCTTTCTGATCTCAGATGAGGCAGCCGAGTGGGGAAATGGGCCTCGGGGACTTGGGGGGAACAGAGGAATGGGGGATGGAGACCTGTATAACAGGGGCAGGGGCCTCTAGGGAGCCATCGGAGAGGTTTGGAGAGACCCCCAGAAGAATGCAAATGATATGCAAAATATGCAGACCATTAGTGATTAGCTGTGGGTCAACAGCTTGGGTCATTTGAGTAATAAGTTGACAGTTCTGTGCTCAAAGCCTCTGATTAGGCCCAGGGGAGGCTCAGGCATTGTGACCTCTGGTGGCCCAGACCAGGACTTTTGACCCCTCAGCCTGCCAGCCCTCCTGGCACCCTCCCAGCCGGCCCCCCCTTCCCTCCACCACTCCCGCCCCCAAAGCAAGGGGTTCAGGCAGCCAGAGGCTCAGAGAAATCCCTGTTCAAGTTGTAAACCTCTCTACCCACTCCAGAGCCCAGGGCAGTCCCTAGCCTAGGGGGCCACCCAGGCTCTGACTACCCCTCCCCCCACTTTCATAGGGTGTGAATTCCCCTTCCTCCCTCCCACACCCTGCCCTTGCCCCTCCAGCCCTTCAGTCTCTGTCTCCTTTCTCTGCCTTATCCCCTGGCTATCCCTACCTCCTGCCTGCCGCCCTCTACCTGCCCTTATCCGTGACCTTCCCTCAGTGTTCTTTGGTGGAAAACTTACCAACTTCAATACTCGTGACTCAGCCCCTCAGTTTGCACTGAGTTCTCATATGGTGGGTTCAGAGGGCCCAGCCAGCCCTGGTGGTGGTGGTTGGATGGGGACTAGGACCTGCTCCATCATCACGCTCCATCTAGAAAACCCACTGCTGCCAGTCATACCGGCCTCTGAGTGCAGCATGGGGGACACCCCAAGAGGGCACCTTGTCCCTCTCCCTGCCTCCCCAGGCCGTGTTGGACATACAGAGAGGCCTTTTCATGTTGGCAGGACCCAGAAAGGTGGCATGGCTTTCTGAACACCCCAGCCTGCCCCCAGTGCCTATTTGAGGGGGAAAATTCTTCCTGGAATTAGGGAGCTTCACCTATGAACCTGTCTCTGGGAAGGTGAGAGGTCCTGGAGCAGGATGGGGAGAGGAGGCAACCAGCTCCACCTTCACTCCGGGAGAGGGGGTGTGGGGCCTAAGACCCCTGACAATTGACCCCAAGGTCTGACCCTCTGTGGTGGTGGATGTGGGTAACAAAGGAGAGCAGATAGCAGGGAGTGGACCTGCCAACATCCCCATGCTGGCTCCACCTCTCTGCTCCTCCTCCTGTTCCTTTGTGGGGCAGACTCCAGGAAGGGAAACTGAGCTTGGCGTTGTCCTACATGGGAACACTTGGAGCCAGACATGGGGTTGGGGGTGGCTGTGGTGGTGTTTGTCCTTTCTCTAGCCCCTGACCCCTGCCTTCTCCCAGTCTCCTTCATCACTCTCCCTTCCCATCCTGGAAACCGAGGAGATAAAGAGGTGGGAACTGGGAGGTCTGGGGCTCGGAGCCTGGAGGACAGTTCAGAGTTCCCACCTGGAGTTCTCTCATCTGCAAAACGGGAATTTTTCTGCTTGCCTCCTGGGTTGCGCTGAGAACCAGATGGGAAGGTTTACAGGCTCTGGGGACTTTAAAAAGCTATACAAAGCTGAGGTCTTAAGTGCATAGCCTCTCATGAAGATTGCTTTGCAGACTCATGGAAATGGAGAAATCACAGTGTGCTTGTTAATCCTCACCTTCTAACCCTAGACTCTGCATTCTGAGAACTCTTACACCTGTCTTCACTGGTGACCACTCCCCTTCCCCACAATCTCTGGGATGGAGACCCCCATTTCCCAGTCTTTTCCTCCCCTCCCAGTCCAAACCCCCACCCAGCCATGTCCTTTGTGACATTGCTAGGATGGTTGAGATCAGACCCCTGTCTCCTAGGGGCCTCTCCAGTGTATGAGCAGCATCAGTTTTCCAACACCCTCCCGCCCCTTCCACCCCCCACACCCCTGCAGTGCTCCTGACCTTCAGGCAGTGTCAGGATCCTCTTTCATCTCTCCTAGGAACTCCCCCTACCTCCAGCTGCCCTGCTTGCTACCAGGCTGTAAGGCTGGCTCTCTCTGCAGCCCCGAGGGGGGATCGGGTGTGTTGAAGTGGGGGCCTGGCTCTTCCCTGGGGCCTGAGAGGAATTGAACAGCTTCTTTGCCCTTCTCCAACTTGGCAACCTGAGCCCCCATCTCACAAACTGGAGCAGAGAAATGTATCTGGAGTAGAGAAATGTATCTGGATTCTGGGCAGCCTGAGGCCCAGGATGCTTCCTTGGGCTGGGCCTGAGGCTGGAAGGACTGGGCAAAGAAGGAAAAATAGATAGAGCCTGGGTTAGGACACTCAACTAGGGATCAAATTTAAGGAGCACCAAAAACAAACAAACAAAAAAACCCCAGCAAAACAAAACCCCCAAAACAAAACAAAACAAACAAACAAAAAAAAAACAAAACCCAAAAACAAACAAACAAAAAAACCCAGAAAACCCAAACCCAAACAGAAAAACTCCAGTAATCAAGAGGGATAATATTTTCATGCACTATTTAGAAAAATTAAAATGAGGGGTGCCTGGGTGGCTCAGTGGGTTAAAGCCTTCGGCTCGGGTCATGATCCCGGGGTCCTGGGATCGAGCCCTGCATCAGGCTCTCTGCTCGGCGGAGAGCCTGCTTCCCCCTCTCTCTCCTCTCTGTCTGTTGCTCTGCCTACTTGTGGTCTCTCTCTGTCAAATGAATAAATAAAATATTTTAAAAAAATTAAAATGAATGCAAAACAAAATCCATGATTGTTGCAAGAAGAATGCACCCCACCCCCAAAGTCTGTGTCCTAATCCCCCATAACCTGTGAATATGTTAAGTTATATGGCAAAGAGGAATTAGGGCTGCAGATGGAATTCTTGCTATGAATTAGCTGACCTTAAGTTAGGGAGATGAGCGTGGGGTGTCCAGGTGGGACCACTGTCATCCCAAGGGTCCTCAAAAGTGGAAGAAAAAAGCAGAAGAGCCTGAATCAGGGAAGAGAATACAGTGACAGGAGCAGAGTCAGAGTGACGTGTTGTGAAATGATGATGACTCTGCTGGCTTTGATGATGGAACAGGGCTATGAGCCACGGAATGCAGGCAGCCTGTAAAAGCTGGGAAAAACAAGAATGTTGATTTCTCCTTGTGCTTCCAGAAGTGAAGGAAGTCCTGCTGATACCTGGGTTTTTACTCGGTGAGATCGATGTCAGACTCTGTCCTTACAGAAATGGAAAAGAATAAGTTCGTATTGTCTTGAACCACCATGTTTGCTGTAATTTGATACACCAATAGGAAACTAATTCAAGGGGCGCCTGGGTGGCTCAGTGGTTTAAGCCTCTGCCTTCGACTCAGGTCATGATCCCGGGTCCTGGGATCGAGCCCCGCATCGGGCTCTCTGCTCCTCAGGGAGCCTGCTTCCTCCTCTCTCTCTCTGCCTGCCTCTCTGCCTAGTTGTGATTTCTCTCTGTCAAATAAATAAAATATTAAAAAAAAAAAGATTAAAAAAAAAAGAATAAGTTCGTATTGTCTTGAACCACCATGTTTGCTGTAATTTGATACACCAATAGGAAACTAATTCAAGGGGTGCCTGGGTGGCTCAGTGGTTTAAGCCTCTGCCTTCGGCTCAGGTCATGATCTCAGGGTCCTGGGATCGAGCCCTCTCTCTCTGCCTGCCTTTCTGCCTACTTGTGATCTTTGTCTGCCAAATAAATAAAATCTTAAAAAAAAAAGAAACTAATTCAATAAAGAACCAGATATGGATATTTTATTTATTTTTTATTTTTATTTTTTTAAAGATTGCATTTATTTATTTGACAGAGAGAGACCCAGCGAGAGAGGGAACACAAGCAGGGGGAGTGGGAGAGGGAGAAACAGACTTCCTCCTGAGCTGGGAGCCCGATGTGGGGCTCTATCCCAAGACCCTGGGATCATGACCTGAGTCGAAGGCAGACGCTTAACCGACTGAGCCACCCAGGAGCCCTGAAAATATATATTTTTAAAGATTTATTTATTTTTAGAGCTTGAGAGAACAAGAGGGAGAACACATGAGCAGGGGGAGGGGCAGAGGGAAAGAATCTCAAGCAGAGGCTTAGGACTGAGTAAGGGAACAGAGCTGAAGTCCTACTATTCAGGGTGCAGACTTTCACTTATCATCTCTCCCAGTAAAACCCCTACAGTGCATTGTTTGGCCCCCTAAATGGTGTCCATGTTGTCATTCCTTGAACCTGTCCATGTGAACTTACTTGGAAAGAGGCTCTTTGTAGATGTCATTAAGCTAAGGATCTTGAGAGGAGGTCATCCTGGAGTATCAAGGTGGGCTCTACCTCCAAGGACAGGTGTCCTGTAAGTAAGATGCAGAGAAAAGACGCACAAAGAAGAGGAGACACCCATGTGAAGACAGAAGCAGAGTTTGGGGTTACGTAGTCACAAGGAACACCTGGAGCCACTCGAAGTTAGGAAGGGCCAAGAAGGTTCTGCCCTTGAGCATCTGGAGGGAGCACAGCCCTGCTGACACCTGGATTTCATGCTTCAGACCTCTAGAAGACTTCAAGCCACCCATTTGTAATAATTTGGTATGGCAGCCCTAGGAAACTTACACAGCACCTTGCTTCCAGTTGGCCTGTTATCTCTGAGATGAGGGGCCCTTTCGTTCAACCTCTCCTGGGAATAAACCTCCAGGCTTCTGCTGAGCTGGGGACAGGGTAACTGATAGGTCTGAGAGGAGACCCAAGGGCCTAACTGTTCCTACTGGAGGCTTCTAGATGAGAGCCTTCCAGTTTTCACCCTTCACTCCCTGCTTCAGTAGCACTCGGTGCTCAAGCCTCCGGTGATGTGAATTGTCTGGCCTCTTGTTGGCATAGTCCCTCCAGCTTGTGGAGATTCTTATAGTAAAAATGCATGCATGTAGGTATTAATGCTGCTTTTCACAGTAAAAATCTATCGTCACCCAGTCATCAGCTTTCCGACTTCCCAAAATTTCAGTGATACCTCTCCTCTGCTATCAATTCTTCTTCCACCTTCTTTTTGTGATTTTTTTTTTTCCTTTAAAGAGATCTTTAAGGGGGCCAGGGTGGCTCAGTCGGTTTAGAATCTGACTCTTGATTTCATCTCAGTCATGATCTCAGGGTCATGGGATCTACCTGAGCGGGGCTCTATGCTCAGTGGGGAAGCTGCTTGAGATTCTCTCCCTCTCCCTTTGCCCCTCCCCCTGCTTGCACTCTCTCTTCCTGTAAAATAAATACATAAATGAATCTTTTTTAAAAGAAGATTCTGAACTTTCATTTAGCAACATTTCAGAAAGCAGCAGAGATAAATGCGTACACTCAATTACTTTGTTTCATCAGAAGATTCATATTCTTTATTTTAATTATTTGTGTTTGACTGCTAGAAGGAAGGCCACGTGCTCTCTAGTTTGCTGCAGGCCTCACTACTCCCTACAGTAGTACACCTGGTCTGATTTGCACACTTATGTTTCCCACCTGGCTTCCCCCTGTAGACATCTACGTTTGTTATCATTGGTTCAAGTATACCTCCAGAGAACCACAGTGAAGGAGGGGGGATGGATATTTAGCAAGACAATTTCTAATTCCCCCTACTTAAAAGATCCTAAAATTGGACTGGAGACATAAAAAAAAATTATACTTAGAAGGTTGGGGTGAGGAGGAACTTAAGGATGGCTCACCTTGGCTTGGTTGAATATCTAATTCCCGGGGTGTATAACTTACTGGTTTCTGTTTTATAGCCCCTACCTCAGTTTCCCCATTTGCCCAATAGTCCAAGTCATCTATACCCTGTGGAGTCAGGTTGGCATGGGGAAATAAGACATAAAAACCTTCAACAGAAGGAGAACTGGGAACTTTGCTAATTTGTAGTGTGACAAGTTCTCTTGATCTTCATTGAAGAGATTGCTCTCCCCACCTGGGCCACCTTGGCCCCAGAATATTGTCTGTTGGAAGGAGGGAGAGCTCTTGATACTAAGTCACAGTCTGTGAGTCCTGGAGATTGGTGTTTCTCAGCTGAGAGACCAAAACAACCTACACTGTGTTCCTCAGCAGTTCCCTCATCAGTATGGAGGGCTGTAGGGATCTTTCGGCCAGGAGGACACAAAGAGCAGGAAGAGGAATTCTGGGAGTAGCTAGAGATGCAGTGGTGGTTGAGGCCAATTTCTTAGTTCAGGGCTCTGTGGTGCGCTTTGAAGGGTATGCTGAGCAGGTGCCATGTTGGGGGAGGGGAGCAGGAAGCGGAAGGGCCTGCAGTTCTCCAGTAACGCTCTCGACTAAGCATTGGTGAACTGTTCAGCCTCTTCTTTTTTTTTTTTTTAAAGATTTTATTTATTTATTTATTTTTTGACAGAGAGAGATCACAAGTAGGCAGAGAGGCAGGCAGAAAGAGTGAGAGGGAAGCAGGCTCCCTGCTGAGCAGAGAGCCCGATGCGGGACTCGATCCCAGGACCCTGAGATCATGACCTGAGCCGAAGGCAGCGGCTTAACCCACTGAGCCACCCAGGCACCCCAGTGTTCAGCCTCTTCTCCTCCTCCCATCCCTCTCCTGCTCCCTAAAGCCCCAGGGGACACAGTGGAGGAGTTCTGATCAGTGGGGGCCGTTGGTTGGATTGAATTGAACGACAGGGTCCCAACCATGTCTGTCTTCTCAGGACCATTGAATCCGGGGAAATGGGGTACAGTATTTCAGGCCATAAGTGCTCTCTCCAGCACGCCAGAGGCAGCCACATCCTCACCACCCACCAGGACCATGATGTTCGTCCTGGGCAAGGGGAGCCAAGGGGAAAAGCAAAATCTGGCAGCCCCAAATGCTGGCCACCTCTTCTCTTCTCTTCCCCTCTCCTCTGCTCCTGCCTTTCCCTTGCCATGCCCCAGGAAGCACCAGACACAATCAGCAACTTCTATTTTTTTCTTAAATAAAAAGGCACTTTAGGGCTTTTATGAGGAGGCTGCGGCCCATTAAGACACAAATTAAATCTTTGTGGGAATAGGCAGAGTGCAGATTCCCAGTGTGAGGACGCCCCCTCCCTGCTAGGGCTGCCCCCAGCCCTGGGCTTCCACCAGCCCTGCCCCACCCCCCCGCGGGATTTAAAGTGCATCTTAGGGGCTGAAGGAAAACTACTCAGTCTTGGCACTGAGTTGGTCTTAGGGCAGGGCTAGAGTGGGGTAAGAGGAGAGAGAAAGGAGCAGGTGAGGGAGTCAAGGAGTAGGGGAGAAGTGAAGAAAAAGGGAAGGGGGCACTTGGGTAGACACCCCATGCATTGTTTTCTTTGGCCTTCTCACCAAGTGTAGCGAGGAATTACTACTGTTATCCCCCATTTTACAGATAGGAAAACTGAGCCTTGGAGCAGTTCAGTAACATGACCAAGGTCATGTGGCTAATGCCAGCTGGGATTTGAGTTTTCTTTTAGAGGGTTGGGGAAGAGAAAAGGGGGAGAGAGATACACGTACACTGCTCCCTATTCCTCCATCCGTTCCCCCTACCCCACTCCTCTCCCCTGCATTTCTCTGCAGTCTGACTGTGACTCAGGAGGAGGAAATCCTTCTAATCCTTGCCCTGTCCTGGGAATGGTCACCCTTGAGGGTCCCCCAGAGAGGTGTGCTTTATTTGGGCCGGGGCAGCAGAGCACATCTGTCACCCACGGCTGGTTGGGTGTCAGGTGAGGGACACTTAGCCAATCTAGCCAATTAACTTGTTGGGAGCCATGCCAGACCAAGGCATTTGGTCATCTGATTTGGACAAAGGGGGACAAGCAGGGACTGAAAGGGCCTTGGGCCTGGCCGACGCCATAGCAGAAAGGGTTGGGAGCCAGTGGGGGGAAAAGATGGGGAGTGGGGCTTTCTGAGAGAGGCGCTGGGCGCCCTTGCCTTCCTCACACTTGTGCTCCTGACCTGTCACTCATCTACTCAACAGATGTTTCTTCAGCACCTGTCGTGCAGCTGGTGGGGGGCTAAGTGCTTTGGTTAGGGAGTAATAAGAACGACTATAATGCCCTACTTTGTCTTTCTGAGAAACATTTTCCCCACGATTTTAACATTTCTGAAATCAGGATAAGTCTTTCAAGCAGTGAATTTTAGTTATTTTCAGCAGTGTTTTATTTTTCTTAGTGGTACATGAAGTCACAGTGCCTCCAAACCATGACAGCTTAGATCTGAGGAAATCTGGTAATAGCGACACTTACAGTACTTCCTATGTTGTCAAGCACTGTTCTAACTGCTCGGCGTGTGGTAGCACACTAGGCCATCCCAGCCATGGCTGAGGGCAGAGTCCTCGCTGTTCCCAATTTAGAGATGGGAAAACTGAGACACAGAGAGGGGAAATTTCCCTTCCCCTTCAGGGTGGGGACAGCCCCACCAGTTGCCTTATGAACACCAATGCCAGGCTTGTTACCATAGCAGAGCTGTGTGCAGGGCAACGAAGCAATCCCCAGAAGGGGAGGCCCACCCTGGAAACATCCCACCTAGAGCTGGCTGTGAGGGTCCTCCCAGGCCCTCCCACTTAGCTGAAGAGTAATGCCCCCACCCCCCCAGTTCGGCTCTCCCTGCCCCCCTCTCCCTGTTCCCCTCTCCTCCCTGAGCAGTGATAAGGGTTGATTACGTCGCAGCTGTCGTTCCTCTCAGCCCCACAACCACTAGCTTGGATCTCGGCCACAGGGAAGGGGATGATGGGATGGAGGGTGGGAAGCCGCAGAGAAACTCAGAGCCGGACATGGGGCACCTTAGCATTCTGGGCCCTTCCTGGGTTATACACAGGAGACTCCTCAGGACTTGCAACTCTCCTTTTCCTGGTCTTTCTCAGGCTGGGAAGGCACCTGCTGATAAAGAAGGTTTATAGCAGGGAGGAGAAAAGGGAGAGAAGTTACCAGAAATCCTGCCTCCCTCCCTTACCATGCATACTCCAAAGCTGGCCCAAAATCAGGTTGGGAGGCAGAGGGCCTCCCCCCCAGCTCCTGTGACCCTAGGCAAATCTCTGTGTCTTTCTAGACCGTGCCCACGCCCCAGGCCTTTGTTTCCTCTTACAGCCTCTCTCTCCTGACTACACCCCTCATCTCGTTCAGTCCTATCCATTCCCTGGCCTCACTCTGCCAAGTACTGGGAAATGAAGACCTCACCTGCCAAGCGGGGCTGGGAGGGACCCCGCAGGCCCTACCAGCAGCCCAGAGCTGTCAGGCAGGCTGCTTTCTCTAGCTGGTGCAGGCGGTAATTAATTAATCCATCCAGAAGCCCAAGGCAGGTGTCGGCAGTATCTCCCAGGCAGAGACTGCAGCAACTCCAACTGGGCTAAAGCCTGGGAGGCCATGCCAACCTCAGCCACATGGACCCTGGATGGCTGCAGTCGGAGAGGGACAGGGGTGGGGGTCATGTTGGAGAGCTGGTGTGTCTCATACTTGTTCACTGATTCAACCAACACTGTTAAGCGCCTGCTCTGTGTCTCAGGTTTGAAAGCAGAGCCTGAGCCAAGGATTCAGACATACGTGGTTCATTAAAGGGTGCTTGCTTTTCAGGAACCCCTTGTAGAGGAAGGAGCTGTCTTAGTCTGCTCCAGCTGCTCTAACAGAATACCACAAGCCTGGGTGGCTGAAACAGCAGACGTTTATTTCACAGACTTCTGGAGGCTGAGAAGTCCAAGACGAAGATGTTGACTGATTTGGTATCTGATTGGAACCGTCTTCTTGGCTTGCAGATGTCCGCCTTCTCACTGTGTATTTACATGGTCTTGCTTCTGTGCATGCTCCTAGAGAGAGAAATGTCTCTCTTCCTCTTCTTATAAAGGCACAAATCCTATCATGAAGGTCCCATTCTCATGAACAAATTCAAACCTAGTTATCTCTCCAAAGTTCCACTTCCAAATACCATCACATTGGGAATTAGGGCTTCAACATAAGAATTTGGGGAGAGCGCACACAGATATTTAGTCTGTAGAAGGAGCTGAGCAAGGATGTGGTCTCTGCTAATGTCTTATCTTGGCCTGATCTGCAGGAGGCTCTGGGGCACAGATGGCGCCACAGAGTTGTCTCCCTTTTTGAGAGGAGGGCCAGCCCTTTTACTGCCCCTCTGTCAATTCGTCACTGGCCGTGGATTGATGACCGACTATAGGGGACAGTTGACCTCCAGGACAAGGTGCTTTCCATCAGCAGAGGGAGATACTCCAACAAAGGGGCAGCCGAGAGTCCTTAGCAGCCAACATCCCAGCCACTGAGAGACCGTGTGCCTGCCTTAGGGCAGGGGATCTGGGCAAGGAATCTGCAGAGTCTACCATATCAGTGGTTCTCACAGTGTGGTCTCTAGACCAACAGTGTCAGCACCAACATCGTCAAGCCTGATTCTAGAGACCCTAAATCAGAAACTCTGGGGATGGAGCCCAGCAGGCTCTGTTTCCATCAGCCTCTTGGTAAATCTGATGCCTGCTTACTTTGCTACTGAACTATGGGGTCCGTGGTGAGCAATGCCGTCACTATCCCATTGTTCATGAGACAGAGTCCAGCATGTAGACCAGCCGGGCACATGTGAGTCTGTTTGTGGTTTTGTAGGCCCAGATCTGTGGCTGGTGGCTCAGCTGGTTTGACCAGCTTCCTGGCTGTGGTGCTACTCCCCACCTTCCCCCTTAGACCTTTGGCCTCAGAGTCCTCTATGACCAAGGATCCCCCCTCATTATGCCCAAGGAACAGTGCCCTTCCTGCACCTTCCCACCATGGGGCTACTATAAGGAGAGGCCACTCGTAGTCAACCAGCACATACCGAGTCTCTTCTGGGCTCGCTCTCATAAGCTATTTTATTTGATCCCTTCCTATAGCATCCTGTGTTGTAGATATTAGCATCCCCATTTTACAGCTGAGGGAACCATGGTTCAGAATAACTTGTTAATCAAAGGGTGAGAACGTTGACATCTCTGTTCCAAGCTGAACGTGGATTCTGTTATAAACAACATTGGCAGAAATCAGAAGAATGGTTGCCTTGAGCAGAGGTGGGAGGGGGTACCCAGGGGGTCTTCTGTGGCACTGGAAGGGCCATATCTTGATTTGGGTGGTGGTAACACCTATGTATACCTAGGTAAAAAGTCCCTGAGCTTTACGCTTAAGATTTATGCAGTTTACAGTTTGTACATTATACCTCACTTTAAATTATGTAAAAACAAAAGCCCTCAACAGTCACTAAAAAAATGAAAATACTATATGACCTCACTTACATGAGATATCAGGAGTGGTCAAACTCCTAGCGACAGAAAGTAAACAGTGGTTGGCAGAGGGAAGGGGGGGTGTTGTTGAGTTTCCATTATGCGAGACGAAGTTCTAGAGGTTGTTTGCGCAATAATGTGAATATACCTAACACTCTTGAACTGTACACTTAAAAGGGGTTAAGATGGTCAGTTTTCTGTTATGTGTGTTTTACCACAATTGAAAAAAGATTAAAAAATAAATCTCTCAAAATTTTGCTTTGAGGTGTTCCGTGGCAGGAGGAGGCCGTGCACGGTCCGTGCTTGTCCTTTGAAAGTACCAATCAGGGACTAGCCCCCTGAACGAACTGGCTAGAGCTTTGGATGCTTGAGGTCAGAGAAGGCAAACCTTCCCATCCGGTTCTTGAACTCTCTCTGACAACATCCTGGATTTCCAGCCAGTGCCTAAACATCTCTGGTGACAAGGCGCTCACTCCACCCACGGTCGTGCCACATAATGCTGGATCCCAAGAAGATATGGACGTGCACAGAGTAGAAGGTGTGTTCTTCCTTGCGTAGAAACTGTCTAGTTGTATGCGGCCCACATCCCTGTCCTTTGGTTCCTGTTCTAGGCTTTAGGGCCATGGAGAATGAGTGACATCTTGCACAGGACAACCCTTTGTTTCATGTTTCAGTTTTGGTTCCATGCACGTCATACTTGATTTCTTCCCCACTACCCACATATTTCCAATGGCAGGTGTAGAGCGCACCCTCACATGGACTCTGGCCCTCTGACTCTGCCCCGTTTTGTCCCATTGCTGAATGGATGGAAGGAGTAATCCTGAATGTCATTCCTGCACCAGAGTAGCTGGCAATAATGCAGCAATAGGGCACCTGAGTGGCTCAGGTCATAATCCCGGAATCCTGGGATTGAGCCCTGTATTGGGGAGGGGGTTTCCCTGCTCAGCGGGGAGTCTGCTTCTCCTTCCCCCTCTGTTGCTCCCCCTGCTTGTGCGCTCTTTCTCTAAGAAGTAAATAAAATCTGAACAAAGCGAAACAAAACAAACACACCTGCAGCTATAGCATAGGAGTGACTGTGAATCAGATAAACATATCCGCTAAACATAACCCAAATGGTTCCCTCATCTAGTTTCCCCTGAGCTGGTGCCCAGAGAGAGTGTGATGAAGGGAAAGTCACAGTAGAAAGAGAAGGGATCTTGACTGGATTAAAAGGTCTATGTTTGCTGGTTTTACAAAGCTGTATGACTGTGGGAACATTTTTTGCCAGCTCCCCTCTGAGAATCCTCGAAGGGCCTATTTCAGTGAGGGCCCTGGAACAGAAGCTGTATTAGCTCCATGGTGAATCCATCTGTGTTCGTGAGCTCCCCAGAGCTGGCAGGATTTTGAGGACCCTGACCAACCTTCCCACTTCTTGCCACATCTAGGCTTCACTTTTGCTGGTTCAATATGGCCAGTGCCTTCCATGGTTCCTCAAAGATGGGTCCCAGGTTCTTCTCTGACCTGGTGTCAGTTTGTCCCCATCCCTTTAGAAGGATCCAGAACTGAGAGGCAGGCTGCTGATGTCACCTGCCAGAGTGGGGTATCCAGGTCTGTACCCCCAATGGTTCCCTCACAATGCCTTGGGGCCAGGGTGTCCCAACCGGGCCCTGCTCCATCCTCCAGTGAAGTATTTCTTTAGCAACTATTTCTGAGTGCTGTGTCTGTGCCAGGCCCCGAGGTGGGCCTGGGGATCCAGAGACACAAGAGGAGGTCCCTGTTCTAGGGGCGTTTACACCCTCAAATCACAGAGCTGTGCTGTAAAGTGACAACTCCCACCCCATCTTGTTCCCATGGAGTGAGCTTTTAGCCCCGGTCACAGGGCCTTCTGCAGATCCTTGACTCAATTTCTTCTTCTTCTCCTTCTTTTTTTTTTTTTAAAGATTTTATTTATCTATTTGACAGAGAGAGATCACAAGTAGGCAGAGAGGCAGGCAGAGAGAGAGGAGGAAGCAGGCTCCCTGCTGAGCAGAGAGCCCGATGTGGGGCTCGATCCCAGGACCCTGGGACCATGACCTGAGCCGAAGGCAGAGGCTTTAACCCACTGAACCACCCAGGCGCCCCATCTTTCTTTTTTTTTTTTTTACTCAATTTCATCTTATTAGATTTGCTTCACTTGGCCATTCTGCCAAAATCATTTTGGATCTTGCTTCTGTCATGCCCTGTCCTCTCTCCCTCCTGGCTTTGGGTCGTCCACAAATGTGATAAGCCTGTCTGTTATGTCTTCATTGCAGTCCGGGATAACGGCGTTCAACTGCCTGAGACAAGGACAGAGCCCAGAGGCAAGAGAAGTTTCCCTCCAGGTGGACACATACTCCTTAATCAGCACCCTTTGGGGACAGTGGTTCAATTCACCTAATTACACGATCACCCAGCCGTATTTGTCCATCTTGTTCACAAGGACATCAGAAGACATCTTGTCACATTCCTCAGTGAAGTCCAGACGCAACGTCTGACACAGTTTCTTTTCTGTCAGTCTTGCAACCCTGTCAAGAAAAGAAGAGTGGATTCTGTCCTCCAGCCACAGATAGCACACTTTAAAAAAACAAAACAAAACAACAACAAACTTTTTACTGAAGCATGCATTCAGAATGGCCCCAAGTCATAAATGGACAACACCCAGTTGAAGACGCAGAACAACGCTGGCCCCTTGAAGCCCCCTCATTTCTCCTAGCAACTGTCCCCTGCCAGGAGTAACCCTCTCGTAACTTCTCACATCTCAGATTAGCTTCTCCCATTGTGAACTTTGTGTAAATGAATTAGACAGGATGTACGCGTCTGTGTCTGGTTTCTTTTGCCCGCTGTTGCCCGTCAGACTCGCCCATACTGTATGTAGTTGTAGATGCTCCTTCTCACAGATGCGTCATGTTCCCTCTCACAAAGTCAGCACCATTTACTTCTCTGTCCTACTGCTGATGGTTAGACTGGCTTCCGGTTGAGGCGATTCTGAAAAGCACGGCAATGAACATCCTGTTATTTATAATTTAGTGCACATATGCGCTCGTAGTTTGAGTCTATCTCTAGGCGTGGAATCTCTGGGTCATGATGTATGCATTTTATAGATTTTGCCAAACAGTTTGGGAAAGTGGTTGTATCATTTCATACTCCCACCAGAAATATATGAACATCCTCACCAACATTTGGTTTGTCAATCTTTTTAATTTTATCCCCTCTGTGGGAGTGATGGGATATCTCACCAAATTTGCATTTCCCCGATGCCTGATGGTGTGGAACACTTTCTCTTGTGCTTATTGGCCATTTGGATGGCCTCTTTGGTGAAGTGTCTCTATAAATATTTTGCTCATTTTCCTATTGGGTTGTCTGCCTTTTTCTTGATTGATTCGTAGTAGTTTCTTTTTTATATTCTGGATGTGCACTGACTCTGCTCTTAACTTCAGCCAATTAGTTTTGCAAATGAGTATATTTGATCCTCGGAGACAACTGGGAGGGAACGCTCGTGCCTTTAGGCAACCCAAGAAGCCACACCACCAAGGAGGGGCTGATGATTCTCTTTAATAGAAAGAGAGAAATACAGAAAGACTGTATGACTTGCATACAGTCAAACGTAATATTACATGCAAATGTCATGTACATCTTGGAGTTGGGAGGACCCCATGAGTCTGGCTCAATATAGGAGCTGCTCAATAAATATGCGTTGTTGAGTGCCTGATGTATACCAAGTTGGCAAACTGGTGGCAAAAAGGTGCTGACATCAGACTACTTGGGTTCAAATGGCGGTTCCACCACTCACTGGCAATGTGCCAGTACACAAGTTAATTAGCATCTTTGTGCTTTAGTTTCCTTATTTATAAAAGAGGGATGGGGTAGTACCTAGCCACATAGCATCAATGTGTTAGTTAAATGATATGATTTAGGTAAAGACTGGTACGAGGCTCAAAGAAGGCTCATAAATATTAGTTATTACTATTATAAGCAGGAGTTTACATATGTCTTCCTGTGTTTTCATCCTATAAAAGCCAGGTGTGCATTATCATCGCTGTTTTATAGATGAGGAGAGTTAAGTCCCAGATGAGGAGAGGTTAAGTGAATTACCAAAGTCACATGCCCTGTAAGTACCAGCTCCGGGATTTGAACCCAGGCGTTTACGGGAATGTTGCAATCCAATGCATCTAACTCGACTGCCACCCAGCTTGTACTTGTCCATCTTATTCCCAAAGACATTTAGAAAACCCTTGTCAAATGCCTCCCTGGATTTTTGGGGTTGGGGAAATAGGGGTCTGAGTCTCTGGATGTGGTCATAGCGTGGATTGATCGTGCAAGGCCTGGTGTGCAGGGAGGGGCGGAGAGGGGGAGGTTGTTGAGTTCAGGAGCACTCTGCTGCAGAGCCATGAGGGCTGGGAGTCCGCAATGGGGGCTTTTCTGAGCCCCAGGCCAGGCAGTGGGGATAGCCCCAGAGCTTTCTGTAATGAGCCTGCCACATGGCTGGACAGAGACTTATGACTTCTGGTGGCTGGGCCGCCTCCTCCCACTTGTCCTCCCTGGTTATTTATCACATTTGTCCCTCTGGAGAGGCAGGGACATTGCTTACACTGTCCAGAACAGGGAATGCAATAAAGCTAGATCTACAGGAGGCCCTGAGCCCTGTCCCCTTCATTGAGGGCGGGAGAGGGCTGCGGGGCTGTCCTGGTGGGGGGTGGGGCAAGATGCTAGCAACAATGCCAACCTGAGTCCAACTTCCGGGGAGGGCTCCAGCCGCAGCTCCAAGACCACAATGATGGACAGCACTTGCTCTGCCACAGCTAAGCCGGCATGCACAGGATCACTGAGCACCCCGACACCCACTCATGGTATCACCCCTCCCACTGCCCCGGGCACTGCATTTCCTTTCCACTGTAAGGAAAGGCCAACATCATCTCTGGTGACCTCATCCTCATCCTGCCACAGACAGTATCACTAGTGCCACCGTTGCCGCCATCATCACCAGCAGGAAGGGAATTACCAGCCTGGCTTCATTACCCACTTAAGCTTAGAACTGAGAAACAAGGTAATCAGAACTCCTATGGCTCTTTCTACCTCGGCTCCTGACTTTGGCTGCCATCAGGGACCTCTGTGGTTCCTGGAAGAATTAGTCCTTGTCTGGCTTCCCATGACAGGTGGGGTCATGAAAGGAGCTTAGCTCTAGACCGACTTGACCTTGAACTCGTCAGTGTCGCTGACCAACTGAGAGGCCCAGAGCCAGCAAGATGCTTTCCAGTGCCTCAGTAACCTTATGTGCAAAGAGGGGGCAGTGAAATTCACCTCACTGGAGGGGAGAACTGCAGAGATACTGTAGGGATAACAAAGTGGCTGTTCTCTCCGCTGTAGGTGCTCCTGAGACAGTGCATGAAATGGTTATCAAAATTATTATTCCAGGGTGAAACTGCTCTCCCAGCCACCCAGTTCCCCAAATGGCGGGCCCCTTGTGTCTGCCCAGAGCATCTCCTGGACCTCCCCATCATGGCCACCCAGCGCAGGACAGTGGCTTCCCTCTCCACCTCCCCCTGCCTGACCCAGTTTTTGTGAAAACCCAAGGTTCTCACTGAGCAGAGACAGCAGTCACATCTCCAGGTCTCATCGTCCTATTAGGACAACATCAGTGTAAACATTAGTTATTCACAAACCCAATTACATTTTGATTGCTCTGACCCAACTGAGATTGGGGTTACTCTCAATCCACATTTATTTTTTGGCATAAGCTTCCTAAGGTGCGGGGAGAGGAAAACAAGCTCCCTCCCTCCTCCTCTGTACCAGGCAGTAATCTTCTCCTGGGTTCCCTCATTCGTTCTGTCTCAGCTCCAGAATGCAAGCCACGCCTGGGCACTCTACCACTGAATGGAGAGCAGGAGGGGCTGGGCCAGGGAGAGAAGGGAGTCCGGACAGCTTTGGAATGTCAGTCAGAAGGAAAGGAAACCCTGCAACAGGGAAGGGGGAGGAGGGGACAGGATAGGGGACATGGGGATGTTTTTGGCCAGCCCCGGGACTGAGAGAGGAGCTGCCTGTGTTTGGGGTCGGGGGTGGCAAGCTGCTTCCCAGCACTTGGGACTCTGTGTTCCCACATTCTAGGCTGAGCTCTTCCTGAACATGTCCCAGCTTGAGCTCTGGATCTTCCCCCACAAACCCACTTCTCCCCATGCCTTCTCCATCCCTGTAAACCCCTCCAGTTGCTCAGGCCAGAAACCCACTCCAATCCATTAGTGAATCTTGGTAGCTCTACTCAAAATATGTTGAGAATGTCGTTGTTCTCACCATTTCTTCTACTCCCAGCTCTGGTCCAAGCCACCACGGTCTCTTGCCTAGCTGACTGTCATAGTCCCCTGTGGGCGTCCCCTTCCTCTATACTCTATTCTCAACACAGCCACCAAAGCAACCCTTCTAAATGTGTAGCTGACCAACTCATTTCCCCGCTCAGAAAGCTGCAGTGGGTCCCCGTTTCACTCAGAGTAAAAGTCAGTCTTAGGTGCCTCTCCTAGCTGGCCTGACTTCCTGCCTTCTTTCTAACCTTGTCCCTATTATTCTCCCCTCACTTGTTCTGCTCCAGCCACAAAGACGCCAAGCCCAGTCCTGTCTCCAGCTTTCACGCTTGCTGTGCCTGGGAAAACTTCCTCCCAGACATCCCCATGGCTTGTTCCGTCATCTCCTTCAGACCTCTGCTCAAATGTCACCTCATCAGTGAAGCCATCTCTATCTGTCAGGTCCCTGCAGAAAACAGATGGCATGCTCAAATTCAGATCCTTTGAGCAGGGTTTACAGAGATGTGGGCAGTGGGTCTGGAAACCACAGGGATGGTGCGGGGCCCTAGGCTGTTCACAGTGAGGAGCTGCGACCATCCCAAGGCCAGATGACCGGTTGGGGCATTTGAGTTGGAGGGATACAGCCAGCCTATGAACTCTCCCCTTTCCTTCTGATCTCCTGTGAGGCTCCCCACTGGCCACACTTACTAGAAGCCAGACAGCAGGGTGATACAGTCCACGTGGGGGGTCAGGCTCCTTGGGCACAGAACAGGCTGGAAGGTAGAGCAGGGTAACGAGTGAGTCTGGAGAGGCAAAGGGAAGATGGTCCGGTCATCACTCAAGACTGTGCTACTTCAGTGTCACTTCCCACACTCTGTCCCTCTGCCCTCTTCTTTTTTCTGTATTGCATTTCTCACCTTCTAAAACACCGTGTAATTTTTGTTTGTCTTTCCCGTTAGATTGTAAGTTCCACGAGGACAGGGATTTTTGTCTGTTTTTCCCCTCTGGTGTATCCCCAATGCCTAGAACAGAGCCTGGCATATTGTAAAGGTTCAATAAATATGTGATGAAGAAGGGAGTGCATGAGAAAGAGGGAGGCCGTGGGGTGGGGGGGCAGGTGAGATCAAATGGGGCCTGAGATCCCTGGGCTTCACCCCAGGAACTGCCATCTGTAATGAAGGAAGAATGCATTTGTTGTTCAAGTAATTGGTAGTAACTGATGGTAATTTCAAGTAATTAAACACTAATTAATTCAATGAGTCAGTAATGTATTTATTTATGGTATCTGTGTTTGTTTCCTTATAAATATTGGTATTACTTTTGTCAGGCAATTAAAATTCACTGGGGAAGTCAGGGAGGTTCCTGGGTGTGACAGAAGCTTGGCTTGGTCTGGGCCAGGCATGAGCAGTAGGACCAAGCTTGGGTGAAGGCTGAGGTTGGAACACATGTGAGGTGGGGTGGGCCAAAGCAGGCACTGGTAAGGGGTTTTGCAGTTCTGGCTGATGTCCGTTTGGGGTTGGGAATTAAGATGCATAATCACAAAATCTTTTCCAACTTCTTGAATTCCCCTCCTCAACTCAGAAGTGTTCTTTTTAGATTGGAATATATGAGGTCCATGGTGGGGGGGTGTCGCTAGATATAGGATGGTCCTTCCCTCCCCAAATTCCTCCTCTTCTTTTTTTTTTTTTTTAAAGATTTTATTTATTTGTCAGAGGGAGAGAGAGCGAGCACAAGCATGGGGAGACACAGGCAGAGGGAGAAGCAGGTTCCCTGGTGAGCAAGGAGGCCGATGCAGGACTTGATCCTATGACCCTGGGATCAGGACCTGAGCTGAAGGCAGATGCTCATCTTACTGAGCCACCGAGGTGCCCCTCCCTCCCCCAGACTCCCTTTCTGAGAGAACAGCAGTGTCTTGAGCTCTTGGCCTTCTGCCCCGGGCCCTGATCTCCTAAGCATGAGACCAACTAGTTCTGGGTTGGACAGAAGAAGGAGAAGGAGAGGAGATGGGGATACTCCAGCCTGTACACCCCAAAGGACCCAGAGCAGGATCTGAAGAGTTGAGAATAGTCATATGTGGGTGAGTGATGCTGGGGGAGAGCATGAGCTCCTAAAAAGCAAGTCCAAGGCTCTGGGGGGCTCTCGTTGACTTTGTCCCAGGCAGGTATAAGCATCCTGATCCTATGGATGAATTGGCAGGGAATGACACAGAATCACGGCCCCCGTAGAGGATGCTGCCCTATTTTTCTAGAATCCCTGCCCACATTCCTCCCAAAGGCCTCAAACTGGCAGTGTCAAGCTTTAGAGCCAAATGTAAACCTCCCCTCCCTCACTGGTCTTGACTTTTTACATCTTCTATGGCCCAGGATGCAAATTATACTTATTACAGGTTAGAAAAAAAATACAGAGTGGGCATAGAGAAAGAAGTGGAGGCAGGGCTGGATGTCTCCGAGATATGTAAGAGCTCTCGCCCTTCATGTGCCCTCTACAACTGCTGTCCCCCTACCCTGTGGTGCCTGCCCCTCCCCCAATGTGAGGGGTTCAGGCACAGGTTCTGGAGTCAGATGACATGGCGTTAGAGTCTGGCTGCTCTATCACTTCGTCTCCACGTCAACATCTGATGTGTTGGGCAAGTTATTTAACATCTCTGAGCCTCAGTTTTCCAATCCGTGAAATGGGGATAATAATAGTATCTGTTCCATAAGCGTTGTTACAGTGTTTAAATACACTTAGGCACATAAAGCACTTAGCCCATGTAGCCTGGCAGGCAGAAGGTGCTTAATCTGCCTTAGTTATTATAGTAACTCATGAACTGTCCAGCCCCCCATGACTCACTTTTTGCTTTCCAGCTTGGCCTCATCTCTAACCATGAAGACTCTCACATCCCGGTTGGTGTTGACCAGCCCTAACAGTTCTTCTTTCAAGGGCTCAAATGAGAGAGCACTGTCCTTCCAGGTCTGAATGGGGGCATCTCTTTGCTGCAGCCCTTTGCTCATGGCCCCAAACGTCGCAGAGAATTGTCCTTCTTCTGCCCCTGCTTCTCCCCTGCAGTCCAGCCTCCGGAGTGGTCCCAGCTGCGGACAGACCTCCAGCTGCAGGCTCCTTACCACATGGCTGGGACTCACCCTCATGGCAATTTTGCACTGTCTCGTTGTTTCTGTCTCACTGTCTCTGACCCCGTCCTGGCCTCTGGGGCCTGTCTTTCATTTCTCCTTCTCGGTCCCTCTTTGTTCTCTCCATTTGTCTCCCTTAATTAGCCCTACTTTGGAACTGAAGTGTTTTTATTATGTTTTATTTATTGAATGGCTGTATGTTTCCTGTTCTTAATTTAAAAGGCAGATCGATAAAATGCTTTATGGTCCTTGCTTAAAACAAAACAGAACTAAGTTAAGTTCCTCTTTGTTCATGTGACTCTTCCTTGCTTATTTCTTTCTTCGCAGGAAGAAAAGCTTCCTCATCCCCATTCCCTTAATTGACAAGAACACTTAATTCACTCACCGGCTTATTCATTCAGTTAATTACTCATTAAACAGCTATTGAGCCCCATCTGTGTACCGAGCTCCGAGGGAGGGACCTAGGGCCATCCAGGTAATACAAAGCCGTGTTCTTGCCCACATGGGCCTCCTCTCTAGCTGGGGAAACTTGCTTGGACAGTGACATGTGCCAGAAAATGTGAGGGGTGCCATGTCAGTGTGATAGAGCATTGGATGTGGGCTGAGAATTCAAAGAGGAGCAGATGTCTTGATTTGGGCTCTCCCAGAAGCAGACCCAAAGACAAAGGAAAGAGGAAAGGTAGTTAATTGGGGAGGTTACCAGGCTGTGTGGGTAGGGGAGTGAGGAAGAGAGACCTGGAAGGAAGGGAGGAGTCGATACAGGGGCCCTCAGTGAACCGGTTACCACTGTGGTCTCCCATTCTGGGAGACCGTGTAGAGCACGTCTCAGCGTGAGCTCAACTGAGTGGCGAGGGAGCTGGAGTATTTATACTCCCGTCACCTCCCAAGAGTCACCGGTGAGGGCCGCCCTGGGAAGTATGATTTCCTCCACACTCCTGGCCTGTTGAACAGCAGCAAACTGGGCTCTGGTGGTCAGAGAGAGCCTTCCAGGAAAGGAGGCAGGTTCTGGGAGTCAGGGGTCAGGCTGTTGTGAAGCGATGAGGACAGTGGCCCATGTGGGGCACCAAGGTTATCTGCTGCTATAGGAGTTGGGGGAGGGGAAGGGCACACTAGTTGGGAGGTCATTGTGAATAAGAGTTAATGCCAGAAAAGTCTGGCCTGGTGTGGCCTGGACCTCAGTGTCCTCATTTATAGAGGGGAACAAAAATATCTTCCCTACCCATCCAAGATGATTTGCACCAACTCCCCACCTCGGACCCCGCAGAACAGAGCCCAATTCCGCCCTTTCCTTGAGTTGTTCTGCCAAGCTTCCTGCCAGCCTCTGAGGCCCTGGATATTCAAAGCTATTTATGATGCCCTGTCGATATCTGTCTTGGCGGAGGAGCGCAGAGGGGGACGGATGGGACCTGGGGTCCTATCCATCAGTCACTTGGCTGCAATCTCTAAAGAGATTTTAATTGTGAGCTCAGATTTACTCCGGTCATCAGCAGTGCCTGCCCGCCTCTTTACGGGCCGAGAGCTGGGCCTGCAGGCCCGCTGTGGTTTGCCAAATGGACGTCTTGTAGCAACACTGAGGAAATATTTGCTGCAGTGAAACAATGTACGGGGCAGAAAGCAATCGTCCTAAATTGCCCCCTGACAGCGCACTGAAGCTCTACCGGGGGCTCCTTCCACTGTACACACAGCTATTTTTCTGGAGGAGCCGGGTATCTCTGCCACCTGCCCAGGGAACAAAGGTGACCCCTCAAACCTGAATTTGGGGAAACTGAGGCTGGGGGCACCACTCCCCCTCTTCTGGGCCATGTGAAAGAGGAGACAGTAGGAGAACAAGGTCGGGGGTGGGGGGGAGCTGGGGGTGGCATGGGAGAGATCCTTGCTTTAGGAAGACCTGTACCAGGCCCTCCCGGAGCAAAAGATCCAGCAAAAGCTCTCCGCATTTGCAGCTGAGGACACAGAGGCTGAGAGAAGAGGAAGGCTAGCCTGAGACTGCACAGCATGTTATGATGGGAGGCTCTGGGAACCTTGAGCTTTGGTCTTCTGGGGTTCTGCACAAGGTTTTATCTGTGGATCCCTGAGTATCCCTTTCTGAAATCCTTGTCATATGTCTTGAGGCTTCTTTGCCCCCAGGGCCCCTTCAATCTCAGGATTTGCTCTGGGCAAGTGACCTGCTCCCAGGAGCTTCTGACTCTCAGTGCTTCTGAGTGGCTATCTCCTGGTCAAGTCTTCTCTCTGCCCGTGGGCTATAGTCACTTGTATCTTGATCAGAGGAGAACATCCAGGGGAGAGGAGGAAGAGCAGGAGGAACGGGGGGTGGGGGGGTTGGAGAAGAGATCCTTCCTAGACTGTGAGTGTTCCCAAATAAGGGCTCCTATTCTGCTTTTGAGGCTCAGGACCCAGAGCAGGTCTGCTTTTGGCACACCCAGCCTACTGTTGCAGAATTTATCCAACAGAAAAAACAGAGCTCATAAGACTCTCATATATGATATCTATTGTTGCTGGTGATAGCAAAACAAAAACAAAAACAAAACAAAACAAAACTGGAAAAATGAAATTTTTCTGGAATTAATAGAATGGTTGACTAAATCATGGTCCAGTTTTGGAGTATCATGCAACTATTAAAAAGCAGGGAGACCTAATTGGAAAGTCACATGTGAGAAAATCAAGTTGAAGGATAAAATGTGTCTTTGGATTTCATTTTAAAAATTTTGTTTACGTTTGTATTTGGGGCTTAGGTAGTAAAAGCACTTGGAGGGGTCAGATTAGGATCAGGTTCAGCTATGAAAAACAGAAAAAAGGGCCACAAAATAATAATCGCGTTTTCCCCTTTTTTTTTTTAAGGATAAAGTTTACTTCTCTCTCACTGAAAGTTCTGGAAGTAAGTGGTTCAGGCCTGGTGTGGTAATTCTACTCCATGAAGTCCTCCAGGTATCTTCTATCTACTTCCATGTATCTTCTATGAGTGGCTTCCATTTCGAAAGTCATCTCATGGCCCAATATGTTTACTTTAGCTCCAGCCATCACTTCAACATTCTAATCAACAACAAGAAGGAAGGCATTAAGAGTAGCAAGGCTTCTTCGCTTAAAAAGTCACTTCTTGGGCGCCTGGGTGGCTCAGTGGGTTAAGCCACTGCCTTCGGCTCGGGTCATGATCTCAGGGTCCTGGGATCGAGTCCCGCGTCGGGCTCTCTGCTTGGCAGGGAGCCTGCTTCTCTCTCTCTCTCTCTCTGCCTGCCTCTCTGCCTACTTGTGATCTCTCTATGTCAAATAAATAAATAAAATCTTAAAAAAAAAAAGTCACTTCTTCAGAGTCACAAATACTAATTTTGGTTACATCTCATTCACCAGAACCTAGTCCCAGAGCCATAACTAGTTACAGTGGAGGCTGGGAAATGTAGCCTTCATCCCCAGTGGCTCTCTGCCCCGCTGAAAGTCTTTTAGGAAAAAGAGTATAGATATAGGCGACAACTAGTTGCCTTTGTCCAGGAGAAGGATACTTCATATTAATCACTTTAAGGAACAGGTTTGGGGAGGGACATGGAAACTAGTCAAATATTAATTTTTTAATAGCCTATACTGACCTTTCTGAATTATCATTTAAAATTTATTGGGGCACCTGGGTGGTTCAGTTGGTTACGTGTCTGACTCCTAATTTTGGCTCAGGTCATGAGCTTAGGGTTGTGAGAGCGAGCCCCATGTTGGGCTCTGTGCTCAGCGCAGATCTTGTCCCTCTCTCTCTACTCCTCCTCATGCTCTCTCTTTCTCTCTAAAATAAATAAAATCTTTAAAAAATATATTACTTTGCTACTTTTGTAATAAAAACCCAATAACATATTTCTTTATTTAAAAAATATTTTTAAAGTTTATTTATTTGACAGAGATCACAGAGAGAGAGAGAGGAGGAAGCAGGCTCCCCGCCGAGCACAGAGCCCGATGTGGGGCTCGATCCCAGGACCCTGGGATCATGACCTGAGCTGAAAGCAGAAGCTTAACCCACGGAGCCACCCAGACACCCCTCCAATAACATATTTCTTAAAAACCCCACTGATCATGGCTACAATTAACCAGTCAGAAACAACAGGCGTTGGCAAGGATGTGGAGAAAGGGGAACCCTCCTATACTGTTGGTGGGAATGCAAGCTGGTGCAGCCACTCTGGAAAGCAGTATGGAGTTTCCTCAAAAAGTTGAAAATAGAGCTATCCTATGACCCAGCAATTACATTACTGGGTGTTTACCCCACAGATACAAATGTAGTGATCCAAAGGGGCACCTGCACTCCAATGTTTATAGCAGCAATGTCTACAATAGCCAAACTATGGAAAGAACCCAGATGTCCATTGACAGATGAATGGATAAAGAAGATGTGGCATATATACATCTATATATATAATGGAATATTATGCAGCCATCAAAAACCTGAAATCTTGCCATTTGCAACAACATGGGAACTAGAGGGTATTTTGCTAAGCGAAATAAGTCAGAGAAAGACAATCATCATATGATTTCACTGATATGACAAATCTGAGAAACAAGACAGAGGATCATAGGGGAAGGGAGAGAAAAATGAAAAAAATGAAACCAGAGAGGGAGACAAATCATAAGAGATTCTTAATCTCAGGAAACAAACTGAGGGTTGCTGGAGGGGTGGAGAGGTAGAGGGGTGGGAGGGATGGGGTGGCTGGGGGATGGACATTGGGGAGGGTATGTGCTATGGTGAGTGCTGTGAATTGTGTAAGACTGATGAATCACAGACCTGTACCCCTGAAACAAATAATACATTATATGTTAATTTAAAAAAACGCTCTGATCACTCTGTTTATTCTAGTATAAACACTAAATCTTTTAGCATGGCATTCAAAGCCCTCTCAAATTGGCCTGGGCCACATTCTGCACTTCTTCCCTTTCCTGTGAACCTTGCTATGACCACACGTTTTTGCTGTGAACCATCCACCTTTTCCTGTGAATGCCCCACCTGTGTGACTTTGTATATTCTGGTTTCTCTTCCTAAAATGCCCTTCCTGCTCCTTGTTTCATCCTTACCACTTTGCCCTCAAAAGTCATCTCCTGGGAGAAATCTTCCTTCCTGGCCCTAACTTTGGTCACACACGCACAAACATGAGTAGAAGCATTTGGGAGGCAGGAGGTCAGGTAGTGGGCACAGAGGATTCTAGAAGGATCTGCCACAAGCCCCCTTCCCCAGGGGGACAGTGGGCTCTGTAGGTGAGTGCTGGGAGGGCAATCTGAGGTTCATTCTCCTCTCTGGGTGGAGGAGATGAGCCAGTGGCCAGAGGCAGATGACCTTTTACCAGGCTGACCAGGTGACTTCTGGGTTCTCTGTTCTGAAGCCTGGGCTGCCAGGCCTCACCCTCCTTTGTCACTTGCTTTCCCTTTCTGAGACTGTGTCTTAATGGCCGTGTCCTGACCTTCCCTCAGCCAGGTGGTGGTGGGGTAGGTGTAGAAACCTCAGCCTCCTTTACCAGAAAGGGAGCTCCTGAAGGCCAGAGCCTGTTCCCTCCTGCAGATAGAGGATGAGTCCTCCCAACGCAGCAGGTAGTAACTCCAGAGGGAAGACCTTGCCTCCCGCCATCAGCCTGGGCATCCAGCTCTGGCCTCCAGGGCACCCAGCTGGGGTGGGTGGTCTGGGAACGAAGAGCCAGGAAGAGACCTCCTGTCTCTGCCCTCTGTCCCCACCCCAAATTGCCTCCTTCACCTTTCCCAGGTTGTGTTTACCTCGGCCTCCTCCTCCTGCCCTGTTCTCCCAGCCGATCTGATTGCTGTAATTAGTTAATCAGTAACTGGCATAATTTCCTCCTGATTAATGCAGGAATAATCACCCGCCAGGGCTGCCAGCAATTTGCTTATCAGAGTCACTTTGAAACAGCTTTGAAAATGAACGATTGGCACCTTCCTTGGGGTTAAAATTAGAGTCTGGGGAGGCCGCACTCTGCTGTGGGCGTCTGGGACGTTGGGAGGGGCCGGGCAGGGGAGCCCCCATCCCACTGCCTGTGGTCTGCCTGTGGTTGCCTGTGGTCTGGGGGAGAGCGGGGCAAGCACACCCGGGTGGACAGTCCCACCATCAGTCTCTGGACTCCCCCGGCCCTGAGAGGTCAAGGTCCTCCTGGCTGCTTTCCAGGCTCCCAGTCTCCAGTTAGCACTGGGTTCAGCAGCATCCCAGGCAGCGCAGGGTGGGGGGTAGGGACGCCCGCCCTCCGGAGCTGGCGAGAACCAAGGTTCCCACGGCTTCTGGCTGCAAAAATGTTTTCAGAATGGAGGAGAGATGCTCCACCCGGCCCCGACACGCCTGCTGCATGGGGCTTCGGAGAACGGGGCGAGACAGGGCATCCGTACTCACTCACACCTTGCAGCCACACGGTCATCTCAAGGGCGGGCGGGGCGGGTAGGGTAGGAGGGGCTGCGGCGCCTTCTGGGAGGGAGCTCACTGGTGGAGCCCAGTACCAGAGGCTGGTGGGAGAGGAGGGAGACCTTTGACAAAGGAGCAGGGCGGAGGGCAGGAGGGCCCTGCTCTGCGTGGTAGTAATAATAATAACAACAACAATAAGAACAACGGTAATGAAGGGCAACTACCCGACCTTTTATGGAGTACGGGAATTGTACTACGTTCTTCACAGACATATTATCTCATTTAAACCTCATGAGCGAATAATAAACACTTAATGAGGACACACTATGTGCCAGTGCTGCTGCTTTCTTTTTGTAGTTTCATTTTTAATTATGGACAATTTCAAGTATACACAGAGACAATTGTCATAATGAACTCCTATGTACTCATCACCCAGTTTCTACAATTTATTAATGTTTTTCTAATCTCATCTCATCTCTCCCACCCTCCATTCTTGTACTTGTTTGAATATTTTAAAGCCAGTGCAGAGACACATCATTTCACCTGTAAAATGAGATGCAGGTAGGAAGAGCATAGTCCTCACAAGGTTGTTGAAGGATTTAATGAGATCAGGCAGGTGCAGGGCTCAGGACACATATGCACCCCACAGATATTGGTTATTATTATGTAGAAGCGAGAGTGTTAAAATCTTATCTAAATCTGTAAGGTCTAGAGGAGAAGCAACAGACAGGGCCAGGGGTGTGAGAGTTTCCATGGCCTGTGCAGGGGTTACTTAGACAGGTTTTGGGGTTTGGGGCAGGAGAGGCTGGCGTGATTGTTGCCAACATTTCCTGTGCACTTGAGTCACCTATGGCGCTGCAAATGGCAACCAAGCTAGTGATCACAGGGGATGCTGTGGTCTTGCAGCTGAACGATGGTCCCTGGGGTCCCTTTGGCACCACGAGGTGCAAGCCCCTCTCTCCAGGTCTCCACTAGCAGTTTGCAGAGCTGAGGGAAAGGGGCAGGTGCGCAGTGAGAGGCACTGGAGGACTGGTCCTCATTGTCTCAGAAGAAGGTATCATGGCATCCAATCTGGAGAAATCGGGGCAGTCCCTTGAGTATCTCTACCTGCCGGAGGATTGGGGGTGCTGTGTTGTTCCATTTGCTCCCAGGTGCACCACTGGGTCATGAGGGATTCGGGGAAGAGGTGGTGGAAGGCCACGACCTGTTGGAACACACTGAGATAAGCAATAATCTGCGGGACACACAACTATCACAGGGTGGGGTGTGACTGTCCTGATCGGTGCCCAGGCCTGGCCCGCAGGGGGCACTGATGCTGAACGTGTGGAAGGTCACGTGCGTGCATGCGTGTGCGCACGCTCGGACTCGCACTCCTGACTTGCAAATGCACCGTCCCGTGCACACACTGTCAAGGAAGTCCACGCATGTGCGTGCATGCGCGTGTGCGTGACATTGTTAAGAAACACCTGTCACCGAAAAGGTTCCGTCAGGGTGAGAAATAAGTGAATACAGAAACGTTACGCTGTCAAGTAGGTGAGACCGTGTGACTAGCTGCATTGGAGGAAAAAAAAAAACCAACAACTCCACAAAAGTTTTTTTAAATGGACTTCGTGTTTACAGAATCAAGCCGTTTGCCATGCTTGGACTACTGCCAATGGCCAGTTCGTGGAGAATGCAGGTGAATTAGCTTCATGGGTAAGGCATGGGAGCGGGTGCCTGTATTTCTGAAGGGGAGGCTGTGGCCCTTTCCCCTGCCCTACCTCAGAGCAGGCTCCACCTCCTGCCTTTGCAGGACTTTGATGTTTTGTATCCATTGCCTTCCTTCTTGAAACTCTCACTCCCTCCATTTTGCTGATACTGAACTCTCTCACTTCTAAATCTTTGGTGGCTCCTCCTTCTCCTTCACTCACTCTTCCCTGTGTCCTTCCCCTTACATGCAGGCAGCCCCTCTGAGACTCCATCCCCAGCAGAGTTCAATTTTGGCACCACCTGCCCCCCTTGTGTGATCTCTTTGATTCTCTTGTCTTCAACTCCTGAATTGCCACCAAGCAAGACTCCCAAATAAATCCCTGCTCCTGGTCCTGATCTTTCTCCAAGGACGCCAGCCGGCAGTTCCCCTTGTGTGTATTGAACAGTTCAACTAGGCTCTCCTGCCGGAACCTCAAATTCAATTTGTCTTTATCAATTTGTCATAATCTTCTTCTACAAATCAGATTAGCCTCCTGTAATCCCTAAACCTTCAACTGGCACCACCGCCCTTTCAGTCCTTTTATCCCGAAACTAGGGAGTCACATCCAGCCCCCACTATAACCGTGTGGGTCCAAGGGCTTCCATCCTGAATCTCTCTTCTTTCTCCCTCCTTCTTGCCATTCCCACCGGCCACCCCTGGCCCTCTCACAGGGACTCTTTGCCTCTCATTTTGTTCTGTCTCCCATCCAACCTTCACACCCTAAATCAGGGAGGCATCTGTGAGCTCCCTGTGATTGGTCCCAACCAACTCCTTCCACTGAGTCCTGCATTCATTTCTCTCACCCTGAACCCTCTGCCCAGGCATCCTTGCTGTGGCAATTTTCCCAGAGCACATCAGGCACTTGCATATTTTTGTCCTTCACCCTTCCTTGTCCTATCCCCAATTTCTACCTATCCCATTCCTACTCATTTTATTAGTTAGCATCAGGTCCAGCTGTAAATCACAGAGACCCCAAATGATAGTGATGAAAGATATATGTTATTTATCTTTTATGTAGAAATCAGGGTGGAGCTCTGCTTCATAAAGTCCTCAGGGACCCAGATTCTTTGTGATTTACTGGTTTGTCATTCCTAGAGTGGGGTTCCCAACCTCATGATCCAAGACAACAGCTAGAGGTCCAGCCATCAACTCTGTGATGCTGCAAACTGGGCAAAGGGTGTGGAGGGACCTGATTGGGTGGGGGTCAGCAGCACAGGTGGTGAAATAATTTCACCCAATGCAGAACAAAAGAGAAGTTTATTGAATACTCCACAGGGGAGCAGTGGGTAGGACTGCAACGGAGAGACTGCCTGCTCTGGGCGGTGGTGGTGGTGGGGGGCCCAGTTACAGGTGGAGGGAGGGACTATGGGGCCCATATGGAATTTGTCCTTTTTTGGTAACTGTGCCTGGTTGTAAATAGCCCATTGGTCAGTTTAGGGCCTATGGCTTTCAAGGTGGGTCGCTTCATTAACCTGTTTGGATTCAGCTCGGTGGTCAGTGGTTGCTGTGGACTTTCTTCCTTACTCAGGTTTCCATTGCTCAAACCTGTCGCCTAAAAGTGGCCTCTGCAAAGGGCACGTGTGGCTGCTTTAAAGGAAGGCTACCAGAGGTACCACATTGTTTTTCTTTCTTTTTTAAATGTTTTATTTATTTGACACAGAGAGAGAGGATATTGGGGAACATTTAGAAGTATCTGAAACATCTGACAGCAACCCATTTATTTATCTATTTTTAGAGAAAGAGAGAGAGAGAGAAAGTGGGAGGTGGGGGGCGAGAGAGAATCTTAAGCCAACTCCATGTCCAGCACAGAGCCCAATATAGGGCTTAATCTCACAACCCTGAGATCATGACTGGAACCGAGATCAAGAGTCAGACACTTAACTGACTGGGCCACCCAGGGACCCCAGACAGAGACCCATTTAAATGCTTCTCCCTTCAAGTGCTTTCTCAGAGCCCCCAGATGGAATGAACCACTTCATCCTGAGCCTTTGCCTACAGTAGTTACCACAAATTCTCTCTGCTGTCTATTGCTGTCCGTTCTGGAGTTGGTCTCCCCTCTTAGACTGTGAGCCCCTAGAGGCAGGGAAAGTGTCTTCTGCAGCAGAGAAGGGAGTGCATGTTGGGGAGTGCGTGTTGAGCAGAGGGAGCCCTCCAGCATCTCGGTCCCCCCGCCCTGGGGACCAATGGCCTGGTTTCAGAGGTGCGTCATTGTCAGGATCACCGCCTGGAGCTGGTGCCCCGGTGGACCTACCCTGTGGGTTTGTTTCCCACAAAGGTTTGTTTCCTTTTACATAATGGCCCTTTGCTGAGATATAATTGATAAACCTTCAAGTGCCCTAATCTTAAGGCTAAATCAGTGACTTCTGTCAAATGTGTACGCTCATGTAACCACCACTCAGAGCAAGAAATAGAACATTTCTAGCACCTCTGAAGTCACCATTGTGCTCCTCCCTAGTTGTAGACCTTGCAGAGGTAACTGCTGTTCAGGTTACTTGGGTGGCTATGGTTTTACTGATGCTTATATTAACTTCAGCAAACCCTGGCTGCTTGGTGGTTGTAAAGAAAGTAGGAGCCAGGGTTGGGAAACACTTGTGTCTCTGCTCCAAGTCTTCTCCCATCTCTGTAAGTGCTTATCCCACTAGACTTTTTTTTTTTTTTTAAGATTTTATTTATTTATTTGACAGAGATCACAAGCAGGCAGAAAGAGAGGAGGAATCAGGCTTCCCGCTGAGCAGAGAGCCCAATGCAGGGCTTGATCCCAGGACCCTGAGATCATGACCTGAGCTGAAGGCAGAGACTTTAACCCACTGAGCCACCCAGGTACCACCCGCCCACTAGTCTTTAAGTTCTTTTAACTCACCCAGCTTTCTCTGGCCCCAAGACCTTTGCACAAGCCATTTTATCTTCCTGGTGCATTTTTCCTCCACCTATGGCCTATCTAATTCCTGTTTGACCTTCACATCTCAGCGCAAACCTGACTGCCTCATGAGGCTGTCCCTACCCCACTCAGACTGAGTTCTACATCTCATAGCACCTGGCACCTTTCCTTTTGTAACAACCATCACCCTTGTAACTCTTTTAATGCTCACTGTGGCAGACACACCCTAGGATGACTTCTCCCTGAGTTACATCCCTTGAGTGTGGGTGGGATTTTTGATTTGTTTCTAATCAATAGACTATGTCAGGGGCTACAGGGTTTCACAGTCCCTCCCCAGTCAATTGATTTGGAGTTAAAAAGGAAAAAAAGGAGATTATTCTAGGTTTAATCAGGTTAAAGCCCCTAAAAAAGGGACTAGGAAACTTCTTGAAGTCAGAGACTTTTCTGCTGGACCCAAAGAAGCAAGTCACCTGGAGTCCCACCTCTACATGGAAATTAATGCAGTTTGACAGGGTTTGGAAGATCTTTCTCCAGTCAAGCCTCTGCCAAGAATGATGCCCTGATATAGCCTCGTGGGACTGTGAGTAGAGGACAGAGAGAAGCCATGCCTGGACTCTGGGTCCACAGAAACTATGAGGTAAGGAATGTGTATTGTTGGGGCATCTGGGTGGCTCAGTCAGTTAAGTGTCTGCCTTCGGTTCCGGTCATGATCTCGGGGTCCTGGGATCAAGCCCCCACATTGGGATCTCTGCTCAGCGGGGAATCTGTTTCTCCCTCTGACCCTCCTCCCATCATGCTTTCTTTCTCTCTCTCAAATAAATAAATTTTTAAAAGTCTAATAAAAAAAAAAAGGAATTTCTCCAGTTGGATGGCTTTCTCAGAATCTCTCCCTTCCCTTTCATTCCCCCTTCAAAATATCCTGTGGAGCCCCATGTGGGAGATTAAAAGGCCAGAGGGAGGGTGTTAGACCCTCCCTATCTTTTGGCCCCAACCTGGAATTAGCCTCAGAGCTGTTTAATCTGAAGATGTTCCTTTCTTTTCTTTCTTTTTTAAAGATTTATTTATTTAGAGAGAGAGTATAGGGTGGGAGGGGGCAGAGGAAGAGAGAGAATCTTAAGCAGACACCCCACTGAGTGGGGAGCCTGATGCAGGACTCGAATTCATAATCATGACCAGAGCCAAAACCAAGAGTTGGCTGCTTAACAGACTGAGTCACCCAGGTGCCTCTGAAGATGTTGTTTTCAAGCCCCAAGCCCATATTCTCAAAGGCTCACTAAGCATCTCCTCCTGGATGGTCATTATGGGTTGAACTGTGTCATCTAAAAAGATATATTGAGGGTACCTATGAATATAATCTTGTTTGGAAATCACATCTTAGGCAGGTATAATCAGTACTAGATTAAGAGAGGCCCTAAATCCAATGACAGATGTGTCCTTCTAGGAAGAGAAATTTGGCCACAGACGCAGGAAGAATGCCATGCGTCAAAAATGGCAGAGGTTGGAGTGATCGGTCGACAAGTCAAGGAACACCACAGATGGCTGGGATACATGAGAATTTAGGAAGAGGCAAGGGGGGTTTCTTTCTCAGAGCCTACGGAGGGAACACGGCCCTGCTACACCTTGATTTTGGACTTCTAGCCTCCAGAACTGTGAGAGAATATGTTTCTGCTGTTTTGGTCATCCACGCTCCTGTTAATTTGTTACAGTGGCCCCAGGAAACCGATCCAATGGTCTGCCCGTACCTCAGACTCAACACATTGCAGAGACGATCACCTTCTTTCTCAAACCTGTGCCCCTGGCTTGAGGTGCCCTTCACCCAGGCTTCAAGTCTGAGCTCCATTCGCATCCATTCCATGGCAAATCGGTACCAACGTCTAGTTTCTTGCCCTGCTCCTCTGTCCCTCCCCTCCCTCTCACCCACAACCGTCTTAATTTTTTAAAGATTTTGTTTATTTATTAGAGAGGGAGGGAGGGGGAGAAGCAGAGGGAGAAGGACAAGCAGACTCACGCTGAGCACAGAGCCCGACACAGGGCTCGATCCCACAACCCCGATATCATGACCTGAGCCGAAATCAAGAGTCTGACGATCAACCGACTGAGCCACCCAGGTGCCCCTCCCCACCTTCTTAGTTTAGACCTCATTCTGGATCTCATGTCCCCTGCCTCCAAGCCACCTCACACAGGATTGGATGATTACTACTCCATCGTACAGCTATCATGTGACACCCCCCGCCAGCCAGAAACCCAAACAAACCTCCTTTGTAGGGGACCCTGCTGAAGGCCCAGCAAATCCCCTTTATTTGGCATATGCGTTTGTCCTCCAGCTGCTGTAAGCCTTGGCTCGTAATAACTCACAATCGCTCCTTCTTTGGAGAATTGCCCTGGGCCAACGCGTGCCGTCTTTTCTAGGAGGTTACATCCTCCCTACCAAGGGCAGCCCACAGCCATTGACTGACTGATTCGTGGGTACAAAAGGCCAATCCCTTTGCCTCAAAGCAGAGTTAAGTCTGTGGTGTAATCAATCCATTCTCCAGAGCTTTTGGAGGGATCAGGCTAAAGCCAGACGCTGGGTAGAGACCATATCCTTGCTTAGCCCCTTTCCCTGCCCAACCAGTTCCTTGCCTTTTCCTGAGAGTTTTCCCTCAGTGATCACATCATGGAGTACCTCTCCCAGGCTCTGCTCTCAGGGGGCCCACCTAAGATGAGCCTTGGTAGAGCAATGGCATTCCTTAGTAAAATCCACACTCCTTCACCTGGCATTCAAGGCCCTCCATGATTAGACCCAGAGCACCCATGTTTCCACCTTGACCCCTCTTCCCCCTTCCCTTGTGCTATGCTGATGCAAAGCATAGCAGATCCCCGAACTGCATACTGAGCCACGCATATGTTCCTGTTTCCCACCTCTGAGCCTTTCCCATGCTCTTCTTCCTCCTGGGCCTCCCTTCACTGCTTCCCTCATCCACACCCATCAAAGCACGACTCACACTTCAAGTAGGGAAGTAGGGAAGACCCATCTCCCTCCTTTGATCTCTTAGAGAGATTCTTGTCTCTGTCCAATGTTATGAGTCCCTTTCTGCTCAGTAATCGTAGGGAAATACCGAGTTAAGTGGCAAAGTTTCTGTCTCAGTTGAGACCCCAAGTTACTAGGTGTCAACTAGCTCACTTCCAAATTATGCAAGTCCACCCCAGCAGGACCTACAAAGGAGGCGGCCAAGAGCTGGCTCACTGCTGACTGTTCACCTCCAGGCCATCTGAGAGGTGGGGAGGCTGAGAGTGTCGGTGGTTAGGAGGGACGAGCTATTGGAGAACTGAGCCTCATCTCCCATATGTGGAGGGTGGGATATGGTGACTGGGTTTAGGAACTGTGCCTGGGAAACATGAAGGATCAGGGGCTGCA
The DNA here is from genome assembly GCF_922984935.1 of Meles meles. Classification (NCBI taxonomy): domain Eukaryota; kingdom Metazoa; phylum Chordata; class Mammalia; order Carnivora; family Mustelidae; genus Meles; species Meles meles. The sequence goes on along the minus strand of NC_060070.1, from coordinate 86,451,295 downwards.
CCTGTCTATCTGCTTTGATGGTAGATGGTCAGTGTTTGTAGGGGCTGAAGATGCTGAGAATTTCCCATGGAGCCTCGGGGGTCCAACTGGGATTGCCTTACATTGTTTTCCAAGGGGTGGAATGACAGATGCCCCAGAAGAGGGGACAGATGAAATGACAGCTGGAGAGTGCCACCGCCCTGTCAGGGAACGAGGACAGGTGAGGAAGCCCAGCAGTGGGTTCCCAGCAGAGGAAGACACAGCTCTGCACACATGTCAAGCCCTGGGACACGTGTACTTACTAGAGCACATGACCGAATCAGGCAAGGAAGACCTTTCCTGCCCCGAGCCTCGACCAGACTTAAACAAACACGCAAGCTTTGTTGTGGATAATGTCAAACACACCGCCAAGTAAGGAGAACACTCTGATGGGCTCCCATGCACCCTTGCTCAGCTTTGGTATTACCCACACACAGCCAGGCTGGTCTCATTCACACTCCTGCTCTCTTCCCTTCCCCTTCATGGACTTGGCATTTTAATTGTCAAACGCTAATTTGCTTTTGTGACACAAGCAAGTGCAAACTTCCTGCCTAAGAATTGTTGGGGTTCTGTGTGGCCTGGGGATAGTGGTTTCCCACTCTGGACTGCTGTGACCTTGCTCCTGTCCTTCTGGCCTGGGGGTCCTCTGGGCCGGATCGCACACCACGTGGATGGCCAGCAGCGATGACAGCAGTGATGACTGCTGGGACCAGAGGGTCAGCGCACGGCTTGTGTGCTTGGAGCAGGGGCGACACGAAGCAGACATGCGGTTGGTGCGTGGCTGGGGTGTGGCGACATGTCGTTAGCTGAATGCTGGTGTGTGGCTGGCGTGTCTGTGATGTGTGGGTGGGAGATGGGGGGGCACATGCGGCTGGCATGTCCGCGGTGACCAAGGTGTGAGGTGTGTGGGTGCTGGTTGGTTGGCTCTGTGCTTACGGTGTGTAATGATTGATCTGATTTGCCCTCCCCTGCGCCTCCCCTCCTGGCAGCTGACTGCATCTCATACATACCAAGGTTCTTATCACATCAAGAATTCATAATCATCCCAAAATATTCAATGGGGATATGAAATATTTACACACAAGGCGCCAGACGGTGAAATGAAACGAGCCCGTCCCCAGACCCTGGTAGAAACCTCTCTCCTGTGGGGACAAGAAGGGGGCTAAGAAGCAGGGGCATCTTCATGGGTTCCCATCTCTCCTCCTAGCTCTCTGGGGCCCACAGGGCGCATCCCATCCATGTCCATGTCCTTGTTTGGTGGGGAAAAGCAGATCTCCGGACTCCTCCCTGTTCCCTGTGTGGACAGGAGATGACTGAGGGGGGCAGCAGGGGAACTGAGAGCGGCTAGTCCTCTATCATAGGAACCCATAGTCTTGGCGAGGGAAGCAATCACATAACTCATTCACCCTTTGCTCCACAAAATGCTGAAAGGATCCTCATTTATCTGCTTGCTTAGCTCCAGCAATGGGGAGCTCATTACCCTCATTCAACAGCTGGTGACTCATAGCTAGAAAGCTCTTTGACGTCTTCAAATGCCTGCAAACTCCATTTGGTAGTTCCCTTCAGCCTAACAACATTTCAGCTCCCTCTGAGGGTCACCTTGCCCATCCCCCAGTCAGCCTGGGTCCTTGGTATCTTGAACCCCCAGCCCAGCCTGCCACCCTGGGAGGCCCAGAGCACAGATGGGCCCCTGAGCGGCTGTAATGGCCTCGTCTGTTTAATTAGCATGCAATTAGCCTAATGTATATTTTAACATGACACCCCAGCTGCTTATCAGTCATCTGCAGCCAGGGACAGACAGACAGACGGTGGACTGGCAGAGCTAGGAGGAAGGAGATCTTCTCGGTGACTTTCAGGAGCACAGTACCAACTAGGGGTTACAGAGCAGCTGGAAGGGTTGTGCTGTTTTAAGAGTCCCAAAGTCCTTCCCTCCAGCATCCAGGGCAGGGTGATGATCTGGACTCAGTATCGCCAGCAGCAGCTCTATCACCAGTTGGGCCAACAGTAACGTCAACTGCCAAAAGATACTGTCTCCTCCAGCAGGCTGGAAACCCTTATTCTCTTTGAGAACAAGTACCCTGTCTTCTCTTTCCTCTCCTGTCTCCTTCTCACTGCCCCTGGAATTCCTGGCGAAGAGCTGTGATCCAGAACAGAAAGAGCACTGGACTGGGAGTTCCTGGATGAGTGCGTTATGTTGACCAAGCTGTGTCATCTGGCAGAATCCGTTCAGACCATGGTGTAGAAACAACAGAGGCTTGCAAGCTCGATCACTGTCCCATTTCAGCTCTACCACAGGCTAGCTGGGTGGCCTAGGAAAATGTCTCAACTTCTCTGATAGAAATCAGAGAGACACAGAGCCTGTGTCTTGCCCCATAATAGATTATAATACCTACTAATGGAGCTGGTAGGATAATTAAACGAGTTAAACCCGTGCCAGCACTTACAGATACTGAAGACATGATGCCTTCCTCCCACCTGCCCCCTCTTCCTCTACTATCTTATACTGTCTTGAATCCACAGGCTCCTCCATGGGCTCTGGCCACTTTGCTAGTGGGGAAGTAAGACTGGATCTCTGGGGGACAAAATAACCCTGACTATCTGTAAGGGCCCCTCGGGTGGAGCCCTGAAGGTGGGGGAGCTGGGGTTTGTGCTGAGCAGGGGGCTGTAGCTTCCAATGAGTGAGGCAGGGCGTTCCTGATTGACACACTCTCCATGAGGATAAACTGGAATGTGACACTGTTACTATCACACCCTGAAAGGCAGAACATGGAGGAGCCTAAATATTTCATGGTCAAGTTCATCAATAATGGAGACCGAGACTAAATTACATAACTGTCACCTTTCTGTTAAATAATATTTTCTGCGTGGGGTGGGGAGGGGACCATGGAGGTCTTTATTGAAAATCATGAATGATTTAGTTCAGCAAATAAAAGGGACCAAGAAGAGAAGAAGGGAAAGGGATTTTCTAGGGTCCCTACCTCATCGTCCAGGGACAGCTGGAAGGGATCCGAAGGGTGTGGGGGTCTTGGTGGGGAGGGTGCTAGGCGTACCTATAGCGAGGCTTTGGGGGTCAAGCAGGGTGGGCTGATTAACATGCTAACCTGAGTCTCACGGTCACGCTGATCCTTTTTCATGGAGATGGACTGAAAGAAGCTCAGAGACAACTATAAATCAGGGTCTCTATCTCGCCCATCAAACTATACTCTGAGTGTGGGCACTTGTCTCCACCAGGGACTCCTGAAGGCAAGAGCTTGCCTCTCCCATCAGACCAAGCACTTCCTGAGGGCGGCAGATGTTTCTCCTCCCTCAGAAGTGGAGCCCTTGTGTGGTGCCTGGGGTGGCTCAGTTGGTTGGTTATCTGACTCCTGATCTTGGCTCAGGCCTTGATCTCAGGGTTGTGAGTTCTAGCTCCTCTTTGGGCTCCACACTGGGCATGGAGCCTACTTAAAAAAAAAAAAAAAAAAGAAGAAGAAGAAGCCCTTGGAGGCAGAGGCTGTGTCTTGCCCCATAAAACTGGGGTCTCCCAAGGGGCCGTGCCATTCTCATCAGAGAGCTCCCTGAAGGCACGAGCACTCCCTCCCCATCGGACTTGGGGGCGCTTGAGGGCAGAGCCTGTGCCTCTATGACAGACCCGGGGCTTCCCCACAGCGTGGGCATGCTGATATCTGTCCCAATGTCAGATCAGGGGTTCCTGGAGGGCTGGCGTCCTGTACCCCCAGTCAGTGTGGGGCCTCTCTGGACAGAAACTGTGTCTTCTCCAACAGACCGGATGCCCCCTGAGGGAGGGACCCCAGACTTTTTCCTCACCTTTGCTCTTGGTTCAGCAGAGGAGGGAAGGGATGAGGCCAAGGGCTTCTTTGGCGGCAGGCAGGCTCCCCTGTCCCTCGGGCGGGTGCGGGGGGAGTCTCAGTGTGTATGTGTGCAAACTCCCCCTGCACTGTCAGCCCTCCGTGAGAAGGGTGAGGGCTGGGAGAGTTGTGCCCGCTAAGTGTATAATTACACAGTACTTGGGGTAATTTTCCTCTTCCTCAAGAAGCACACGTTGGCCCTGATTTTCCTATCCGCAGATTGTAAGCTCGTAATTAGCAGCAAATTACCCACACAAGTGACAAATTTTTGTGCTTTCAAGTAAACAGACAAAATACCCACAGTTCATAAATTGCCTCTCGGTGCAGCAGGCACCTGGCTCCCGACGATGCCCAGCCTGCCCACACGTGGCGGGGAAAGTGGGGTGGAGAGGCAGCCTGAAGGCCAAGACCGCAGTCAGAGGGATTCAGGGTACACTGGCTCGCCTTGGGAATCAGTCCTTCCCACTTCCTCACGGGTGCCGATGGGGCAAAATCCTTTGTCCGGGTCAGCTTCCCGGTCCTTGATGTGGATCTGGAGTATGGGGGTGGGGGTGGGGGGGCGCAACACCAGCCTTGAGGACAAGAAATAGGTCCCCGTGTCACCATCTGTCCCCCAGATGTCATTGACACTGGTCCTGGGCCTTCTCTCTGCCAGTATTGCCTTGTCTAGATCACCCTGGCCTGCTGAACATGGCTTCTTACGCCCTTTTGAAGATTTTTTTTTTTTTTTTTTATTTGACAGACAGAGATCACAAGTGGGCAGAGAGGCGGGCAGAGAGAGAGGGAGAAGCAGGCTCCCCGCGGAGCAGAGAGCCCGATGCGGGGCTTGATCCCAGGACTCTGGGATCATGACCTGAGCCAAAGGCAGAGGCTTTAACCCACTGAGCCACCCAGGCGCCCCTCTTACGCGCTTTTGAACACACTTCTTAACTTGGTGCCACGGATTCTTCGGAGACACGACATTTAAGGAGGTGATTAAGGTTAAAATTAAGGTTAAAGGGGGTCCTAATCTGATAGGACTGGTGTCCTTATAAGAATAGGAAGAGACCCCAGGTCTCTCTCCTCATTCTTTCTCTCTCTCTCCATGTGCACACAGAGGAAAGGTCGGGTGAAGACACAGAAGGTGTGATATAAACCAAGGAGAGAGATCCCACGGAACCAACCCCACTTGCACCTCGAGTCTGGACTTCCAGACTCCAGGACTCAGAGAACACAAATGTCTGCTGTCTAGGCCACAGCAGTCTGAGCAGACTTAACATACCAAGTGACTTCTCTGAGCCCGTCTCTTCATGGGGAAACCAGGGGTTACCGTGAACATCTCTGCAGGGACTGTAGGGTTAAATGAGACAAGGTGCATATGTAAATGTCTTATCCGGGTCCCTGGCATGTGGCAAGGGCTCCATGGCTGTGCTGTTATGGATAGAGCAGGACGCTAAGCACACCAGCAATGCCCCCTCCCCATCCTAAAGTGACCTCACGTCCAGCCAGCACCCTCGCCAAACTTGAAACAGTCAGAGACCTGGGTCGGCCTCCCTCTTCCCTGGTCCTGGGAGAAAAGAAGAGTAACATTTACCTTCCTCCTAATTTTGTCCTTTTCAAATGTCAACAGGGAAGGGAGGGGTCTCCGTTCCTCTCTCAGCTCCATAGAGGTCTCCCTAGAACATCTCTCTCCATGTCGTGTGTCTCCTTAAGGGGGATGGGGGAGGGCTGTGAGTGGGGATGTCCTCTGGGATCCCTGGAGGATGGAGTGACTTAGCAGCAAATGAGGCCCCTCTCCATCGGGGTGTAGATAGCTGGGGGGCTTCCTGGAGCTGGGAAATGTGGAAGACAATAAGAAGCCAACTAATGAAGAGACAGGGGCAGGGGACACAGGTCCATCTGGCCCTTTGCCTCAGGATTGATGGTGGTTCTTTCTATGGATTCATCCTAGAGTACCCCAAAACTTAATGGTTTAAACCTTTTATTTGATCACAGTTCTGTGGGTCAGAAATTCCAATAGCTTATGCCTGGGGCTGTGCATCCCCGATCTGTGTCATGTCTCCTTGGGCTGAATGTCTATGGCTTCTTCATCCACAGGGGGGACACCTCTGCTAGGAGGGCTCGAAAATTTGGGGGCTGGTTGGAAGAGCTTGACAGTCTCATTTATCTGACTTCCTTGGCTCTCTTCCATGGAGTCTTAGGGTCTCTCCCTCCCCTTGGCGCTTTTCCACCTGGTAGTCTTTCTGGAAAGGTGGCTGAACTTATGTGTGGCTCAGGGCTCACAGAGTTCAAAAGTGGAAGCTGTTAAGCAGTGGTGTACTGGTAACTGGCTTTACAGGAAAAAAAAAAAAAAAGGAAGAAAAACAGAAAAAAGAAGGAAGAGGGGAAAGGAAGGAGGGAAGGTCCTTGATCTGTAGTATTTGCCAATTTCTGTGGTATACCTACTTTCACCAAGACTAATTTCAAGCTACCAACTTGATGTTGATCAACTCAGAAAACTCCTTAAAATTTAACAATCAGGGGTGCCTGGGTGGCTCAGTGGGTTAAAGCCTCTGCCTTTCGCTCAGGTCATGATCCCAGGGTCCTGGGATCGAGCCCCACGTCGGGCTCTCTGCTTGGCAGGGAGCCTGCTTCCTCCTCTCTCTCTCTCTCTGCTTGCATCTCTCCCTACTTATGATCTCTATCTGTCAAATAAATAAAATCTTAAAAAAAAAAAAATTTAACAATCGGCTCTTGTAAGCTTCCCAAACCAGGACTACAGGCTTTCTTAAGGAATTTTAACCAGGAACTGAGCCAACCTCCCTCCTGCCGTATTCCATCGGTTAAGGCACGTCTCAGGTGAGTGCAGAATCAGTTGCGGAGGGGGTGCCCAAGGCCATGGTGCATAGGGGTGTAATTATTCCTGGGGGGCCGCCGAAGCAACAGACCATCAGGGACAGCAACACTGATCACAGCTATCATGACGTTGTGCCCAGAGGTGCCAGAGGATTGGAGCAGGCATTTGCTAATATCACCCCTTTCCAGCCTGAGGAGGTAATCAAGATGAAGGTTTTGAGATTGGGGCAGGGAGGCTAAGTGTGTCAGCCTTAGATCCTATGGCTCCAGCAGGGAGACGCCTCCTCTCCAGAAGGGCAGTAGTATTATAGTTGTTAGATGGTACTATGGAGCTTAAGAGTTTTGGGGAACCAAAGAAATTATGGGGCACCTGGGTGACTCAGTCGGTTGGGTGTCTACCTTTGGTTCAGGCCCTAATGTCAGGGTCCTGGGGTCGGGCTCTCTGCTCCGCGAGGAATCTGCTTCTCCCTCTCCCTTTTTGCTGCCCCTTCTGCTCTCTCTCTCTCTCAAGTGTGCTCTCTTGCTCTCAAATAAAAAAAAAAGGAAGGAAAGAAAGAAATGGATTCTTATTAAATGAGTGTTGTCAAACCTGGGAGTATGGTGGAGAGCGACACGAATTAACGTGAAGAGGAAGGACGAAGAGAGTTAAGAAAGAATTCACCGAAAGCCTGTAATATAATGGAAGTTACTTGGGACTGGTGTGGGGGCAAAATTGCCCTCTCCATCCTATTTCCAGCAACCCTGCAGCTAGATAAACCCAGGGATTCTGACCAGGGGCGATACCACAGGTCTGCATAGTGTTTCCAAATTTCTGACAGCTATGAATTTGCAGGTATTTGGGAATGAGAAATTGGAATCCTGAGAATTCTTGGAAATTTCTGAAATCATAAGTTATTCTGTATTTTCCATAACACTGTATTTACAGGTTTTAAATGAATGACAGTAAATAACAGTGAATCATTTTTCTGTAACAGCATTATGCTAAAAGTTTTAGGGGCCTTTTGTTTAAAAAAAGATATAATGTTAAATGTGTGGTTTATTATTGCTATGAACCAATATGTTTGACAAGATTATACATTTCGATAACATGTAAAATTGCTCCCTACTTGAAATAGACATTTGATAAGAAAAAATGTCAAATAAAGAAACATGGACACAAAATTAATGAAAAATAAAAATCACTAAAAGTTGAAAGATAATAGAAATATTTACTATTAAAATGTTTTCATTAAATATTACATGAAAATTTTAAAACACACAAAACATTAATTGATCTGACAATCTCAATCTTTGTTTTACAACAAATATTCCAGATACAGGAAAAAAAAACCCTTTTGTGTTGACATTGTTTGAATCATCAAGCAAATGTTCAAAAGTGTCTTCAGTTTGTGTGTTAGAGCACATGTGGCTCATATAAGCCCTCTTTTTTTTTTTAAAGATTTATTTATTTATTTTAGAGAGAGAGAGAGTAGTGGGGAAGGGGACAGAGGGAGAGAGAGAATCTTAAGCAGATTCTGCATGAGCACAGAGCCTGAAGTGGAGCTCGATCTCATGACCCTGAGATCACCATCTGAGCTGAAGCCAAGTGGGTCGCTTAACCAACGGCACCACCCAGGCACCCCCCCTTTTTTTTAAACAATGAAAATTCTTTGTGTGCTTGCCTTGATTTTTTTTTTTTTTGCTGTTGAAATCGATATTGTTTTTGCTAGTTCAGATTTTAGACCAGTTTCTGATTTCATGTCTGAGAATTCCACAACGTTCCCATTTTCTTCTCTTTATCTTTCTTCCATAGTAAATACCTAAGCCCTGGCAAATGCCAGTAACCATGCCTGGACTGCATTTGAAGATTGTAATATTCAGATCCTAGCAAGGTTAACAGCATGTCACATATTAAAATTGACAATTTAAGGGCTTATTTTGCTTCTTGGAATATTGCTAATAGAATTAATATAAAGTATAATATGCATATAAACCTCTTAATATTTATTTTATTTGTAAGACTATCTTTCCATGACAGCACAGAGGGCCACACACATTGATATAGTGGCAATAGCTACAGGCAAGACTGCTTCTCACCTATGAGCTCCTGCTCCAGTTCCCAGAGATGTTGACATTAACCTTCAGCTCCACGGACAAGGGCTGCTTCTAGCTTTGGTTTCAACTTGACATCAGTTGACCCTACAAACCAATGACATCTCTATGTTGATTATGAACCTTTGATACTTGCAGGGGAATTATAATACTTTTTTTTCCCCATTTTTCAGTTTTCTGGACTAACTCTTCTTGGGATTTTGAATTCGAGAAAGAGAATTTCTGAGAAATGCTGGGAAGGATGATGCCTTGCCCCAGGTATCTAACTTCATAGCAACCATTTTTTGAGCTCTTGGATTGCGCTAGACACTGTGCTAAGCACTCTTCCTGCTCCATCTCAATCCTTACAAGTATTTCATGTGGTTGGTACTCTAAGTAGCCTCAAAGGAAACAGACTCAGAGAGATTAAGTAACTTGTCCAAGGTGACACAGCTAATAAATGGCAGAGCTGAAATTCATGAGTAAATGGTGGACCCGGTGCCGTCTGACTGCAGTGACTGTGCTTTTAACCACCTGCCTCCAGGTGACATCGGTGTTTGGTGGGAAAACACACAGATGATGTCGTTATAATCTCAACATGTTCAGGGTATGACTCCAGGATCGAGGAGGAAAAGCAATTAGTGGAGATCCAGGAAGACTCCTGGGAAAAGATCTAGCCTGAGCCGAATCCTGAGGGATGCAGGGAACTGGCCTGATAAAAGAGGGATGGGCAGGGCACTCCAGACTGGGAACCGCATGTGCAAAGGCCCAGAGGAATGAACTGGCATGACGGCAGTGGCCATATTTCTGTGTGTGGAGGGGAGTGAGGGGAAGGAAGTCGGGGCCCAAATCCCTCAGAGTGCCAGGTGCTAAGCTGAAGAATCTGAACTTGATCCTGGAAGCTATATGGAGAGCAACAAAGGGATTTGCAGTGGATTTGTGATTCAGAAATCTCTGGCACAGCAGGAAGATGGTTTGCAGGGTGTGTGGGCTGGAGGCAGGGAGCTCTAGGAGGCCTTTGCATAATCCAGGTGGGAAATGAGCAGAAACAGACAGAATGGTTGGGCACATGGATTCTAAGAGGAGGGTTAGAGCTCAGGATTCAGTCCCAGGTGGCTGCTTGGGTCATGGGGGAATTGGCGAATCATCCACGAAGATAAACACAGGAGGAAGAAGGAGCTTTGAAATTTTAAGCACAGAAGTGGGCAGCCTCAGGGAGCCCGGGGCCAACGAGGCTCCTAATAACAGCTAGCAATTACTAAGCACATACAGCGCATGAGGCCCTGCCCGGAAAGCCAGCCTCACAGGGATGTGGAAAAGATGAAATGAGTTAATACATGTAAGGTGTTAAGAACAGTGCCTCTCAAAATGAGCACCCTGGAAGAATTTGCTGTTATCAGCACTGTGACTAGCATTGATTTACAAAGAGATGGGGCCCTACAAGAGAGGGGAGGTAGCTTGCCCAGGTCACATAGGCGAGAAGCATCTGTCTGACTCTAGGCCAGTGCCCTCGACCTCACACCTTGCCATCTGCGGGTCACAGAGTGTGGATGGTGCTCAGAGCCTGTGGATGGTGATCAGAGCTGTGGCGCAGAGGAGCTCACCCAAGGAGGCCATGAAAAGGACAAAAGCAGGGGCTGAGAACTGAGGCCCGGGGAAAACTGATAAAGCTGTCTCCAAAGACCTTCAGCCGACTGTCTCCAGTCCCCGCCAGCGCCTGTGCGCTAATGTACGCACTGCTCACCCCTGCAGTGTTTTCTAAACAGTATGTTCCCATTATATTCCTGTCACCCACCCAAGAACCTCTGCTTCAGTCGTTCTGGAAAAGTCGAGGTCCTGGGCCAACCTTGAGAGAGACCCTTAGCTCACAGTGAACTCTTTCAGCACAGGTGGGATGCTGCGTGTCCTGGGCTGAAAGGTGGGGATAAATGTGGTACCTCTTGGGGGCTTGTGGCGAAGGTCGAGATATGTTGCGCATGTCCTCCATAAAGCGGAGTCATTATTATTATTGACACTTAGCGTCATTGCTATTGGTGCTCCGGGTTGACCCTCTGGGGTTTGGCCCAGCATCTAGGATGTAATGAAGAGCTGTGGAATAGAGGTCTGGATCAGAGCACCTTGGTTCTGGTTCTAGCTGCCCTTAGAGCCTGTTTCCTCATCTGCAGACTGGCGACACTAACCCCACCCCACAGGGATCCCAGGATGGAGTGAGGGCGCCCAGGTCTGTGTTTTGAGGACTGAGAAGTGTCCTACACATGCAGTGCACTGTCATGCTCTATCTCCCCGCCCTAGTGGTGACTGGTGACAATCTGGCGGAAGTGAGCCAGGAGGCTGCCTTGGACTGGTGGTCAGCTCTCTGTTCCTGTCAGACACAGGGGGGTGAGGTTGGCAGGCAGCTGTGAGGATGTGGGCCAGGCGTGGGCTGCCTCTGGCTCCCGCTGGGGGGTAACAATGTTGGTGGTGCAGAGGGTGGGTTGATGGTGGCCTCTTGCCTGTAGACATTTTCCCTGTATGTCAGGCCTTTCCTTGAGAAGAGTGATGAGAAGAAAGTTGGGAGGAGGGGAAGAGAGGAGATGCATCCTTACCTCTCAGGACCCACTGTCCAAGCAGCAGTCTCTCCTGGACAATCCAGCTCTTCCAATAACAATTCTTCCCTCCAGAAAGCAGTGCATTTTTGCTGTGTGATTGGGAAGGTAATGGGTAGGAGCGACCTCCTGCTGCGGCATTTTGATCTGGGTGGAGTGAACGCACTCCTCCCGGATGTCCTCTAGAGGTTTGCTCAAACTGTTCCCCTTCCCAGAATGCCCTCCGTTCAGACTGACATCTCACGGACCCCTAAAGGCTCAGCTGAAATGCACCCTGTTAATCAGGCCTTCCTAAGTTTCACACAGGAGAATTAAATGCTCTGTCCTTGGAACTCATGGTTACAAAGACAGCTATATAGTAGTTTCTAATAGTTTTGTTACATTAATTACAAGCTTGGTCGGGGCGCCTGGGTGGCTCAGTTGGTTAAAGTCTGCTCAGGTCAGCTGAGGTCAGCTCAACATCCGCTCAGGTCAAGATTCCAGGGTCCTGGAATTGAGACCCACTTCTGGCTCAGTGGGGAGTCTGCTTCTCCCTCTCCCTCTACCCTCCCCGACACCCCCTGTCCACACGTGCTCTCTCTCTCTCTCTGTCATGCGTCCTCTGTCTCTCAAATAAATAAATAAAATCCTAAAAAGAAAAAAAAACCAACCTGGTCAGTGTCCGGGCACCTGGGTGGCTCAGTTGGTTAAGCATCCCACTTGATTACGGCTGGGGTCATGATCTCAGGGCTGTGAGATGGTTCTGCTTCCGGCTCCGACTCCGTGTTCGTTCGGTGGGGAGTTGGGGCTCCTTTGATTCTCTCTTCCTTTCCCTCTGCTCCTCCCTCTGCTCCCTCTCTCAAATAAATCCTTAGAAACAAAACAAAACAAAACAAAACAAAAACGTGGTCAATGTCCTGTTCTGATTTAGACCATAGTTCTTGGGGTTCAGGTCTGTGTGGCCAGAGACACCAAGGCCTGGTACCGTGGTGTCTTGTTTCACGGCTAGATCTCTGGGGAAAAGGCCCTGATTTGGACCACTTGCATTCTATGGTATGAATACTGCCAGCATGTTAAAGCTCCCTACATCACACTGCTGCAGGGGGGGTTTGGGAAGAAGCATGTCCCAGGGGCGCCTGGGTGGCTCAGTGGGTTAAGCCGCTGTCTTCGGCTCAGGTCATGATCCCGGGGTCCTGGGATCGAGCGCCGAATCGGGCTCTCTGCTCAGCAGGGAGCCTGCTTCCCTCTCTCTCTCTCTGCCTGCCTCTCTGTCTACTTGTGTTCTCTTTCTGTCAAATAAATAAATAAAATCTTAAAAAAAAAAAAAAAAGAAGCATGTCCCATCAGCTCTGTGGGCTGCTGTGAGCTGGTTCTAGGATACCATTGCTGATTTGTGTCTATGCTCCCTAAATGTTGACATCGGCTAGTGCCTGGCACATAGTAGGCCCTCGCTACCTGTCTGAAGGGATAAATGAATCAGTGAATACATAAGTGAAAGAATGGCTGAAGGCATGGATGAGTGGGTGAAATTAAATCAAGTGACTGCAGCCGTGGTGACTCATGGCTGACTTTGGCAGGGGTTGGGGGAGAGAGAAGCGGTGCGTCTGGGCCGGGCAGGAGCATGGGCCGCCAGCATCAGGCCTATCCAAGGAATCCCAGTCCCCCGCCCAGAGGACCTTCCTGCCTCCCCGCTGGGGATTCCTCGGGTGCTGAGGCTGCTTTGCATTTTCTCATAAATAACCTATAATGCCGCTGAATGCAGTTTTCTTGTTGGGTCTTTTGTTTCTTCAATCATGACAAAAGCTGCACTAATGAGTTATTGGAAAAACCAAGCCGTGCTCCAGGCCAGAGAGGTGGGTGAGCAGAGAGGGGGAGGCGCAGAGCCCCGCAGCCCAGGCAGGGCAGGAAGTGGAGCCATTCCCCAGGACCGCCTGCGTGCTCTAGAGATAGCATTTAAAAAGCCCTAATAGCTCCTATGTGTCCAGGGCTTTCCAGTTCCCAGAGACTACCTCAAGCAATCCTTCTCACCAGCTGGTTGGGCTGGTGTCATTCCTGGGGGGAATAGCATTCCTGTATCATCCCGTGGCTCTCAGCTCTTTCCACCTCAGGGCCTCTGCCTGGAACCCCCTTGCCACCAGGTATCTCCTTGTCTCCCTTCCTGACTTCACTCAGGTGCTTGATTGAACTGAACGTCTCCTCATAGGGACTTCCCCAACAACCCTGTCTAAAGTGACACCATGCCTCGATCTCCACCCCCTTGTCCTATTTTAATTTTGTTCCCATAGCACCAAATAAACAGTCTCATGTCTTGGGTTGGATTTCCCAAGAGCGAACCCAAGACAAATATTCGAGGGCAAGTAATATTTGGTGACTCCAGGAAACACCTACAGGAGAAGGGGGAAGTCATACAGGGAAGGGAAGGCAGCCAATGACAAGCATCTTTTTTACCCAGTTACTGTGGGGAACTGGAGCCCAGTTCTGCTGGGGAACTCTGGGAGCTAGTATGGGACACGCGCCTCAGAGACATCCTGCCTGGGGAGCGAGGGAACCGGGGTATTTATGCACCAGCTCTGTGAGTCACTGGCTGAGGGCTGTGCCCAGGGAGCTGGGAGACCCTGGCACCTCTGGCTGCTACAATTGTCGGCAAAGAAGGCCCAAGCAAAGGCACCCTCTAATGGGGTGCTAGCAATTAGAAGTCAGCCAGAGGGTTAGTTATTCTGGGAAGATGTGGGCTGAGCACCACAGACAGCATCTACTAGACCTGAGATGATATGACCATGTTATTGTCTGTCTCAACCATTAACTTAAAGAGAGAGACTTTGTCATGTTCCCTGGTATATCCTCTGTGCCTGAAACAGTGTGTGGAAATCATAACGTAGCTGTCGAATGAATGGATAAAGATGGTGAGGCTCAAAGATGTGAAGGACTGAACCCAGAATTAGACTCATGCATGACAGAAGTATTACTGAACATCTGTTTTGGGCCCAACACTTCTGTCTCTCTGACTCCAACTTCTGGGCTTCCCCTTAGGAATTCCCTTCCCCTGCCTGGGTCCTAGGAAGAGGGAGGTGGGACTTTGGTGACTCCATTTCATATTCCTTGGAGCACAAATGCTCCAGGGCCTCAGTCTAGCCTCACAAGGAGAAGTTTGAGAAGCCATCACTCAAGGCATGAGTTGTGTAGCCACGATCTATACTGAGATGTTATTTGGTGTTTTTCCCACTTCGTTTGGAATAGTGACAGACATTTTCCCCTCCTCCATCCCAAGAAAGGAACCAATGTCAGTGTCTAAGGCCAGGCTTTTTTGCCTCAAAGAGCTTTGGGTTTTGTTGTCAAAGCAGCAGGGATTCCTGCCCCCTCTCTCCCTCAGTTAGATTTGGAGAGTGAAGGTCTCCTGAGAGAACTGGAGAAGGAATGAGGAAAGTGGTCCAACTAGGAGGCAGAAGGGAGACTGACCTCTCAGCTCGGGAAGGACAGAGATTTGGGGGCTTTTGTTTGGGGCCTTGTGTCTCTCTGGCCTGTGGTGCCAGATGGAGGCTGAGTGATAAGTGCTGAGGCCCAAAGGGGCTCCAGGTCCCACTTGTGGTCACTGAGAGGGCTACTGTGGAGACCTCAGAGCCTGTCCAGGGCGTCTGAGCCTGAGAGAGGCCTGGCCCAGGGTTCAGGAGCCAAGGTGACAGGAGCCAATTAACATGGCAACCATAGGCCTCAGGCCCCTTCTCCTGGGTTCCAGATTCTTCTGTGACCCGAGACTTCCCTCCCTAAACATAACTAAGGCTGATTTCTCAGCACTCTGGCAATTGGAGACTTGGGATCAGAATTTATTTGACTTGAAAAAATAAAACAGTATGACATTTATTGCATGTGGATGTTGCTGAGTAAATTCAAACCCACTTCAGTGCAAAGGGACCTGAGGGCCTCTGGATGAGAGGCACACACAGACCTCCTGTGTGGGGGCAGGCCTGGCCAGGCAAAGCCAAACCCCCAGCAGGCCTCCTGAGTGTTTAAGGGGGTGAGGAGATCACAGGGGAAACACCGGAGGAATTTAATTTAAAAAAAAAAAAAGTATTTGAAAATCACATTTGTTTATTTCTGCTTGTAAAAATAATACATACTGCTTGTAGGAAATTGGGGAAAAAATAGAAACACATGAAGACAGAAAGGCAAATCACCCATAATCCCATCGCCCACGATAATCATTAAAATGGCATTATCTATCGTCTCATCTTTATTCTGTATACAGCTTTCTACATAATTGAGACCTTATTAATATTATGTATATAATTTATATTCCATCTATACTGGACAGCAGGTCCCTGAACTCTGCACAGTGAAGAAATGAAAAACATGCACCAAAACCCTCCCCCACAAATAGCCACGTGTTAATTTTCTTTTTTTTTTTTTTTTAGATTTTATTTATTTATTTGACAGAGAGAGATCACAAGTAGACAGAGAGGCAGGCAGAGAGAGAGAGAGGGAAGCAGGCTCCCCGCTGAGCAGAGAGCCCGATGCGGGACTCGATCCCAGGACCCCGAGATCATGACCTGAGCCGAAGGCAGCGGCTTAACCCACTGAGCCACCCAGGCGCCCTTAATTTTCACAGACAGTGGAGAGCAGGGGAAAGAACAGTGAACATCACTAACGTGTCCCTCTCCTGCTACTCAATGGCACCATGACCCTTCTCTGTCTCAGTTTCCTAATCTTTAAAATGGAGGGTTGATAAAACCCCATTTAACTGCTTCCCTGCATCTTGGAGAGGGTCAAATGTGAAAGACCTTCATCACCTGTGGTGGTATCACTAGGCCATGTGGGGGGAGTCAAAGGAATTCAGAGCTCCAGCTTATGAACCATGTGGCTTTGAGCCAGTCCCTTACTTTCTTTGGTCTTAGCTACCCAGCTTAGTTAAAAGAAGGACCAGACTATGCCTCCTAAAAGGAAAACTGAGAATTTTTAGAACACTTACTATGTACCAGGCACTGGACTAAGCCCTTCGTATGCATTTTCTCATTTCATTCCCCTCCTGGCTCAGTGGGATCAGCACTATTCTTACCACCCTTTCACCCACAACGAAACGGACACAGAGAAGTTAAACAATTGGCCCACAGTTGCTCAGCTAGTAAGCAGCAGAGCTGGGCTTAAAATGACAGACTCCTGAGCACTGCTTGGTCATCTGTGACTATCAAGCACTTGAAAAGTGGCCAGCGCGACTGACTTTGAAATTTTGCTTTATTTAAACTCAAACAGCCCCTGGTAGCTCGTGGCTGGGTGTCAGCCAGCATAACTCTAGGGTATCCACTGTAGGCCCCTCTTCCAGGTCAGAAGTGAAGGGTATGGACTCTGCAGTCTCTGGAGCCAGATTATCCGGTTTGATAATCAGTTTTGCCACTTCTTAGCTGTGTGACCTTGAGGGAGTGACTGAACCTCTCTGTTCCTCAGTTTCCTCCATCTCTAAAAGGAAGACGATAAAGCTTCCTACCTCCTCTGATGGTCGCGAGGGCATTTTACGGTTATTTGATGGTACTCTACTCCTGCAGATAAGCCCTGGGTTAGAGGAGTGAAATCGTGAGAAGGGGAGCTAGACTGTCCTCATAGCACTAAGAGGGGGGGCCCAAGGGCCTGAGGGACATCTTGCCTGGGGCCAGATGTGGCTCCCAAAAGCCCCAGATGGTGGACTTGGCACATCCCTGGGGAGAGCAGGGAGAGCCAGATAACGAGCAGAGTTCATCAAAAAGGCAGCGAGTCTCCAGGGCTTGTTGTGTGTGAGGAACAATGAGGCTGCCAAGTGGCCTGGGGACCTCTTCTTCCCCCACAGGGTCCTGTGGGGGTGGGACATTTAGGCCTGATGTGACCTTCAGGATGAGGGGCCAGAGGGGGTGTGTTGGGGGGGTGTGTGTTGGGGGGTGGGTTGGGAAGTAAAGGGGGGGATGAGGTACAGGGTGGGATGACACCAGCTTGTCCTGGGGTTGGCTCTGAGGAGAGGGAGCTGTGGCAAGGCCGCCCCTTTGCACACTGGGGAGGGAGGTGGGCGCCATTCCTGTTGTATTCTATGTAAATGGCGCCCCCTGGAGTGTATGGCTTGCAGCTGTCCTGTCCCTCTGTGTGTGTGTGTGTGTGTGTGTGTGTGTGTGTGTGTGTGTGTATGATTATCCCACTCCAAATTTCCTGCCTCTCACCCCTTTACATGGACCAAAAAGAGGTGATAACAAAAGGAACAAGCATTTGCTGGGGGAGTTAAGCAGAAAGGAAACAAGAAGGAACACCTGCCTTGTCCCTGAGCTCAGCCCTGGTCCCGTCCCCTCCTGTGATTTTAACTGTACCTCCCTCCTGCCCTTTTCTCCTTTCCCCACAGATCCCAGCCTCACTCTTCAAGCTGAAGAACATTTGATCTTGCCTCCCAGAAACTGCCCTGGAGAAGGGGAGAAAGATCAGCTCAGCAAAACTTGATACCTTCCTTTGGGGCTGCTGGGGCCCTGGGGGGCAGGGGCCAGAGGACAGAGCCCCCTTCAGCCTGGCAGAGGCACCCCCCCCACCTCTTAGGAAGCATCTCAGAATGAGGCAGAAGTGGGGGGGGCGGGTCACTTCCCCAGTCCCTTGTTTACACAGCCTTTCCTAAAACCTTGTGGGATATCGCTTGCCTACTTCCCTCCCCTGTGAATTTGCTTTCTCGCAACTTATACTGAACACAAATATTTCTTCTTATATATTTATTATTTATATCTGTCCCTCATCTACATATTGTCTGGCTAATTTGGGCTTCCCTTATCCTGGTGATTCAGGTCTTGCCTCGAGCCTGTTTTTGTGTGAGTTTGCGTGGTCCAAATCAGTTCATTTGAATGAGTAGACATCAAGTGGTGCCATGGGCTCAGCCCCATGCTGAGAGCTGTGAGTGACCCGGCAGGTGACAGCCACCTGTCCTAGGGCTCACAGCACCAATGGGAACAGAGCACACTGCACAGATACAACTCTCAACCTGGGGGCGGGGGTGACATCCACAAGACCGGCTGGAGCCCTGGGAGAGTTGCTGATCTCCATGGGTTCTGCAATCCCCTCGGCCAGGTGTGTCCCTAGGGAGGCTAGTGGACTGCGGTGGGGATAGAGTTTGTTGCTGGGCTGGGGCCTGGCCCCCAGAGAGAGTGGGTTTTCTTCCCTCCCGGTGCTGACTGCTACATGCCAGCCTCACAGTCTTGCCTTCAAACAGGCCTGGTTCCCAGGAGCCCAGAGAGACATTTGCATTAGGAGAAAATACCCAAATAAAACACCAGACTGCTTCCCTTTGGCTTGGTTGAAATTTGGAAGGCTGCAGGCAACCAGGGTTAAAGTAGGAAACGATCTTGCAGTAAGAGCCAGGAAGTCAGAGTAACCAGAGGATGTCTTCCTTGTTCCCCATCTCCTTAGTGCTTACCCTCATAATGATCACTTTATCACTGTTACAGTGTGTCTGCTCCTAGGTCTCTAGCCTGACTCCATTTTTATACCAGGATCTATAACTGTATGGTAATAGTCTCCTCCTTCAGACTGGGCCTCCCTGGTGGCAGGGGTGTCTCTCCTCAGACTGGGGCTCCCTGAGGGCAGGGCTGGTCCTCCCCTAAGACTGGGGCTCCCTGAGGGGAGGGCTGTTTCTCCCCCCTCGGACTGGGGTTCCTGAGGGCAGGCTGAGCCTTCCCCTTACACTGGGGCTCCCTGAGACAGGGCTGTTTCTCCCCCCTCAGACTGGGGCTCCCTGAGGGCAGGACTGTGTTTCACCCCTCAGACTGGGGTTCCCTGAGGGCACGGTGTTGTCTTTACTTGTTGGAAGTCTTTAGCAGAAAACCCAGTAGGATGATGGCACAATGCCCGGCTCAGTAAATATTTGTTGAATTAATAAATAGCCGGAAGAACCCGACTTTTTCAGCCCATTCATCCCCTTCCCAGACCCTCCCAGTGGGGAAGTAGAGCTGGGTAAATCAGGGCTCTTTACACCCACTCAGAGTGGGAAGACCATGTGTTTTCCAAGCTGGTGTTAAAACCAAACTACTTTTGATCCAATGAACCATCAGCTCAAAAAAGTTAAACAAAACCTCCCCTGTTCCAACATAGTGTGGACAAAGGGAGCTTGGGACAGCTGAGGTGACCCTCGCTGGAGAAATGGTGGCATGCAGATAACAGGCCATAGACACAGCTCATAAGCCTTTGGAATCTGAGCAGGAAACCATCTCAGAGTCAGGCTAGGCACATCGGCTTATTGTGAAAAATCAGAATCTGGAGCCCGGAGAGGAAAGATCACCCAGAGAGACCTGGCACATTAGTGGAAAGGTGGCCAGACGGGAGGGACTCTTGTCTCTTTTGAATCCCCATCGCCATCGTCTGGGACTGGTATTTTCTAAAACGAATTGTTAAGCCAGTCAGCGAATGTCTCTTTGGCTCACTCTTCACAACTGTAAAATGGAGAAGTTGTCTTAACTCACAGGGACATTTGAAGGACCAAGTAGGGTTGCAGGTGTGGAATTCCTTGGGGAGGTCAAATGTGAGGGTACCCTTGGTGGTTGTAAAATAATTTACAAGAGGACCCATTTAAATTGGACTTTCAAAAGTGATCATGTTTCCCTGTCCCATCAATTTTTAGGTACCAATTCATACCATCAGCATTTATCGGGCACCCCCTAAGTGCCTGGCTAGAGATACCGTGGCACCCCCTTCAATTGGTTCCTTATACAGAGCCAGAGTGAGCCTGCTAAGTTAAAGTCAGATCCTCTCCCTCTTCTGATCAAAACCCTGCCATAGCTCCCATTTACTTGGGGAAACCTGACCTCCTGTAGTGACCTCAAGGCCCAAAGGACCTGTCTTCTTACCCTCTTCGATCTCAGCTCCTACTGCTCTCCCGTCACCTGTTCAGCTGCACCAAATCCTGCTCACCACCCCGGGGTCTTTGCACTTGCTGCCCCTCTTCGCTGCAGAGATTGGCACAGGTGGAGCCCTCTCTTCTATAGGTCATGACTCTGTGTCAGTGGAATCTTGTCCAGATGCCCTGTCACTCCTACTTCTCTTCTAGCTGTAGCTACGGTAGCTACAGTACTTACTGTCTAAATACGATCTGTTTTCCTTACTTTCGTAGTCTCTTGTCTGTCCCTTCACTAGAACATAAGCTCCCTGAGGGCAGAGGTTCTGGTCAGTTTTGTTCAGGGAATCTGCAGTGCCAGGAGTAGCGGCTGGCACATAGTAGGAGATACTTGTTACGTGAACAAATGGTGAACAGACAGGGTTCCTGTTCTCAGGAAGCCTGCATTCCAGAGCAGAGGGTCTGCCAGAGTGGGGGCAGCTACAGAATCTGGGGGTCACAAGTCTCCGGGATCCCTCCTCTCCAAGGCTGTCACTGCAGGATTGCATTGTCGCCAGTCCTGAGAAGACGTTTTTTAACAGGAGTTAACTGCTCACTAACTAGCAGCTGGAACCATTAATTGGCTATTTGTTAGAGCCTGAATTAATAAACTAGTCTTTCGGCGGGGTCATAACTTTCCTGGGCCTTCATCCCCTCCTACCCCAGTCAGCCTTCACCCCACCTGACCAGAATTGAATCGATACCTGCCACTGTACGATTTTTCAGAGATAATTTCCCTAGCAAGCCACGATACCACTCCCGCAGACTTACTTACTCTCCCTCTCTCTCCCTCTCTTCTCTTCTCCCTCAGGCAGGAGATGGGGGAAGCTTTCTTATAAGGAGCTCTCACAACAAAAGCCCTCAGCTGCCCTGCCTAGCCAAGGTCTGGGGCTCCTGGTTCCCTGGCGTATCACAACCCCCGCCCCCCCCCAGCAATTAGTTCCTGAAACTTCCTGGAGCCCAAGAGTATCTTGGGTGGAAGCCAGGAGCTGGCAATCAGCTGCTGATCACCGAGTCTCCAGGCAGCCCAGCCTCAGTCAGCTTCAGGTTTAGGGGTCTAGAGCTCATGTGTCACCCCCCCCCCAAAACAGCTCAGTTTGAGTGTCAGTGAATTGTTCTCTGTGTGTGAAAAGAATAGGAAACACTCCTTGTGAAAACATTTACAGGCACCCAGGTCCTTACGTTTCCTCAGGATAAAATAGTGGGAAAAAACAAGGTCAAGGAGACAAGCTACCTAGGTCAAAGCCACTTAGGAACTATGTAAGTCACTAAATTCTTCTATGTTATCCTATGAGAATAACAGTCCCATCTCCCATAGTTGTTATGAGGATAAGTTATTCACACGAAGGGCTTAGAACAGTACCTGGCCTGTGGGATCAGCTGTTATTATTACTCACGTCTCACAACCACTCTGTGGGATAGGGATCCTACTCACTTTACAGCTGGGGAAACAGGCCTAGAAAGATTACGAGTGGAACATAGCACTGATGGCTTCCAAGTCTAGTGCTTTTTTCTTTCTCCCTGGTTGCCTCTCCTTGTCAGACCCAGGGCTGTGTCAGAGGCAACAGGCCGGGCACACTTGGGGTAGGAGATGGCTGAATTTACAGGCAACACAAACAGGCTGTCAAGGTACTTAAATTGCATACAGTTAGCTGCAGAGTAGTCACAAGTGAATTTTCTACAGCAAATGTTCAATCGCAGCCTGGCTCCCCCCTCCTCCTGTTCTCTCCCTGACCATGAGCCTTCTCTCTCCTTCAAGCCAGTGTATGTGTTCAAACTCCAGAGTATATCAGCTGAGTCAGTGGGGTTCCCTGTCCCTCAGTAAAACAACCCAAAGCCAAAGAGGAGTGATTAACTGCTGTTTGGGGGGCTGGACCAGCTGACTGGAAAACAGGAAGAGAGTGTCCTCTGGCTTGGACCTCTTGCTCCTTCAGTTCAGAATGGGCAAAGCCAAGGAGAGCAGGAATCATTGTGATCACTCCCTGAGAGCTTCCTGGAGGTGGTGACGGTTTCTAGGAATTTTTGAACTGTGGGAAGAAGATAACAATAAAAGAAAATAGTCATCACCATACCCTCCATTGGTGCCATTTCCTTTTTAGAATGGGTGGGGGAGGTAGGTGGGAAGTGGCCTTAAAGCTCTGTAGCCCGGTGGAGCAGAAAATGGATTTTTCTCCTCGAGGTAATGGTTGTGGGGTGGGGAGTAGAAAGGCTGGCTGCACTGAGGGTATCCTGGGTCTGTGGTATCTGGCCTATGATGGGCATCATTCATCCATTTATTTAACAAATCTCCAACTAGCATCTGTTGGGTGCCCGGCACTAAATCAGATTCAGCCTTGAATCCACAGGAAAGGAAGGAGAAAAGGGGGGGAGGGGATGAAGAAGGAGCAATCAGTTGGAGGTGGGCTGGTGAATAAGATTCTTCAGCTGTTTTCGGACTTCCCAGGATGGACAGAAAGGGAACCGAGAAGGTATCAACGGATGGCACCCCCCCCCCACCACGAAGGCCTGGCATTTCTCCCAACACCTCCCACTGCTGCCTGGGAGGAGGCACCGAGCAGGAAATGGGCCTGGGATGGGGTGGGTTTATTATTTTTTTAAAATTTCTTTTAATTTACATGTTGAAAATGAAATATTTTTTGGTGTAAGTTCTTTGAGTTTTGGCAAACGCATAGAGTCGTGGAACCACCATCACAGCCCAGATACTGAACAGTTCCGGGGGAGTGGGGGAAGGATGGTTAATAATCTCCTCGCTTGTTAGCCGCAGCGGTTGCCCGCGATCCCACGGGCCGCCCTAATACAGTCCTTGCGCACAAGCCGAGATAAATAACAGCGACAGGTGGAGCAGGTGAGATTAGCAGGACCGGGGTGGGGGGACACGATCGGAGGCGCAGGGGAGGCCGCCCGCCTGGCTTCCCAGCCTACGCCCCCTCCCCGCTGGCCTTTGGGAGGAGCGCCCTCCCAAACCTGCTCCGGGAGCCGGGGTGAGGTAGCGGAGTTCCGGAGCGCCTGACCCTTACTGCTGGAACCCGCCGCGGGCTTGGCTGCTGGAAGAGAGTGAGCCCCTGGGGCGCTTGGGGGCGCCTGAGGTCCTAAGGACAGGCAGGATCGGGGGGCAGAGAGAGGGGCGAGCCGGGGAGAATGTGGATGGCCTAGGGGGGAGATCCGGCAGCGGGGTCCTGAGGACAAACCTGTTTGCAACCTGTGGGCCGAGGCAAGGGCAGGCGCTGTAAGCTCAGGCTCTCCGCCCCCGGCTCCGCCAGCTGCTGTGCGGGTGGCCCCCACGCCCTACGCTGGGAGAGGCTGAGGCTGCCTGGAAAGGGGCGGGGGCTCGGCCGGCGGCGGAGGGACTCCGGGGCCGCGCAGACAGCCCTGCAGACCGACAGCAGGCGGCCGGCTCACGCGCCTGCAGGACCCCAGAAGACGCGGGCCCGTGGCCTTTCCCTCCGATCCCCGCTTCAGTTCCGACCACCAAAAGTGCAAAACATTTACAAAGTGTGCAGTGCCCCGCAGGCTTCGGTCCCCGGGGCGAACGGCCGTGCTTGCCCCGCGAGCATACTGGAATCCGTGCACCCGGCTCAGCAGCCAATCTGGGTGTGCAAGGGCGGGCGAAGAGCGAGCGTGCGAGCGCGCGTCTGCAGAGCCCGCGCCGAAACCCACGTCCCTCCACCACTGTCCTCGGGATAGATGGATCCATTTCTGCTTTCTGACATTTTCCTGCCGGGGGGGGGGCCGGAGAGAGGGAGAGAAGGGGGAGGGGCAGAGAGAGAGAGAGAGGGAGAAAGAAGCAAGCAGGCAGTCTGCTTCCCCCAGCCCTGTTTTGTTTTCTCTAATTGGTCCTGGGGGAGGCGAGGAAATTGGACAGAGGCTGGGCCCGGCGAGCTGGGCTGCCTTTAATTGGCTCCCTTTTTTAACTGGAGGGGAATCAAACAGGAGAGCGAGCGACAAAGGGTGGGAGAGCGAGAGACCGAACGAGGAGACGCGAGGAGGAGGGAGGAGGGAGGGAGGGAGGCGGGGGGAGCGCGGAATGAAAAGCTCGGAGGGGGGAAAAAGCAGCACAGCGAAGCCTAAGTTGCCGAGCGAAAGGAGCGCTCCCGCGGCCCGGAGCCCAGCGGCCGCGGCGCCCGGGAGCCCGGCCCGGCCCCGCCCGCTCGGGGCCCCCGCTGGCCGAGGCCGCCGGGCGGGGGCGGGGACTACCAACTTGGGGCGCGGCGCAGCCCCGCTCTCCGGAGAGCATCGAGCCCGGGAGCGCCACGGCCGCGGCCAGACCGCGGGAGCTAAGCGCGGCGAGCGGAGGCGGCGAGCTGCGCCCGCGCCGCAGCCCCGGCCTCGCGGAGAGCGCGAATATTTTTCAAACGACTCAAACTTTCCTCCTTTCCCCGCTTTCTGGGGTCTCTCTTGGCTGGAATTGCTCTCCTGATTCCCGCGGGGCGCGGAGGTGCGATTCCTCCCCGGGCTTCCTCGGTGGCTCGGTTAACTTCCCGGACCTGGGGACCCGTGGCTCTCGCCCCTCGGCAGAACCCAGCCAGCGCTGCTCCCCCGCTCAGGAGGGCCGGGGCCGGGGCTCCTTCGCCTCCGGGAGGGCGCCCAACCTGGCCCCCCTAGGTCGGGCTTCTGAGACCCCAGCACCCGCCGCAGGACTGGAGCCAGCGGATTAACCCCGAGCAAAGCCCGGGCCTTCCCGTCCCCGCTCCGCGGAGGGGCGTCCCCTGGGCGGGGAAACGACAAGTTTGTCAGTCGTCGGTGGCCTGTTGGATCGAAGAGTCCTCGCCGCCGCAGAGGGGTTCCTGGCGCCCAGCACACGGAGAAGACAGCCCTGGGGACCCGGGGCGGATCGGCCGCCGGGCTCCTCTGGCCGGGGCGCTGGCTGCTGAGCCGGGCGCGCCAAGGCACCCGGGGCCGGGCCAGCGCCCCCTGCGTCCCCACGCGGGCAGCGGCCCCGCCAGAGGAGAAACCCGGGTCGCCGCCGCCGCCACCGCCGCCTCCTCAGTCTCCTGGTCTCCGTCGTCGCCGCCGCCGCCCCCTCCGTCGCCTCTCGGGGGAAGGGGGGACGCAGGGGGCATCGCGGGGCCCCGGCGGATGCGCCCCCCGCCACCTCTCGGGCTGCGCCGCCTCGCGGGGATGAAGCACCGGCCGTGAAGATGGAGGTGACCTGCCTTCTACTTCTGGCGCTGATCCCCTTCCACTGCCGGGGACAAGGAGTCTACGGTAAGAGCTCGCGTCCCGCTCTAAGCTGGCTTAGCACCGCGCGGAAACTTTGCAAGAGGCGCAAAGTGCGCGCTGCCGGGGTTTGGTGGGGACCCCGGCTCGGACTCTGGAGTGGATGCCCGGGTCCCCGCCCTTCTCTGGGCGTGAGATCGAGCTAGCTGTTTCGGAGCACGGAGACGGGTCGTTGGGTCTGGCGTGAAGCCGGGGATGCCAGGGGGAGGTGGCCACTTCCCCAAACCTTGCCAGGGGTAGGAGTGACTTGAAACCCTTGAGAGCACCCAATCGGCTCGGGAGATCCCAACAGACCCCAAACCCGGGCCTGGGGCAGCGACTTGCACGGAAATCCTAGTCCTACCCTGGCTCGGCCTCCGGAGTAGAAGCCAAGCGATGCACGATCCGGAGTTGTGCGCGGCTGGCGTGTGAACGGCTGCCGGCACCGCGGCCGGGCGGCGGGCTAGCCTTCCCCGCTCTCGCTGAGGCTTCGCTTCTTTTCACTCCCTTCTTGACGGCGGGAGCGGATGCCAGCATCCCCTGGATTGGGCGCCTAAAACCCCGGCATCCGTTTTCAAATCTAGCCTGAGCCAGTTCTTCCCGTCCCCGGTTCCCAGCTACAAAACCCCAGCCCCACCTTCCTTCTCCCAAGCGCACACACGGACACATTCAGCCACCGTCCCCGGGAAACGCAAACACGGCACGCACCGATCCGGCTACGTGTTCAAACTCTGCCTCCTGCCACGCAGCTCTGCTCCTGCGTCCCTACGCCCCTGTTGTCCGGCGCTTAGGGGACTCCGGCTGG
The DNA here is from genome assembly GCF_922984935.1 of Meles meles. Taxonomy (NCBI): domain Eukaryota; kingdom Metazoa; phylum Chordata; class Mammalia; order Carnivora; family Mustelidae; genus Meles; species Meles meles. Next base: position 86,425,126 of record NC_060070.1, on the reverse strand, counting down.
GTGTCCCTTCTCCTGTCTCTCCAGAGAGTGTTCCCTGGGGAAAGGTCCCGAGAGCGGGCATCATCTGTTCATGATGGCCCAGAGCTCTCCCCACTCAGGGACCCTTCCCTCTGAGTTCTAGCAGACTTCAGTACCTTGATCTTATACACAAAAAAAGTCCGCCTCGGGACTCAGTGGCCCTTACTTTGCCTTCTCCTGACTGCAGGGTGTCCATGTGGATCACTTTGTAATCCTGTGTAGCGGGGGTGGGGAGAGGTCCCTGTTCCTCTTTCCCCAGGGCCCGATTGTTCATCTTTAGATCAGGGGAGAGTTTGACCTGTTCTGTGGGCGTGGAGGCAGAGGCATTGTCCCCCCCCCCAGCTGACCCCCACCATGGGGACCGGCACACAGATGCCAGCCTCAGAGGCGGATGCTAAATGCTCCCTTCTGGGGGTGCCTGGCCGAAACCCTGTGCCTCCCGAGAGGCAGGGGTGTCCTGAGGGGTGACTGGGAGGTGACATGCTTCCTGCCCTACACAGTTAGCTGGCTTGGGCTTAATTCCCTGGGGAGGCAGGCCCAGGCATCTGGCCAAATTCTGCTTCTTAATTAGTTTGTGTGTCTCTTACTGCCTGGCCCTTTACAGAGGCCAGAAGAGGGAAGGGGGAGGAGGAGTGTAGTGGGGACTGGGAGGGGTGATTATAGGGAGGAGGCCACTGAGCTGGCGCCAGAGGCCTCCCCAAGGCAGAGGAAGACATCTGGGGCTTGGGGGGTGGGCAGGAGTCCTCTATCTTCTTTTTCCCCAAGGGTTCCTCATAGCCTCATTGCCTCAAGAGTTGGCCTAAGGAGAGATGTCACTGAGGCCTTTGCCTCCTGCTCCCCACACCCCGGGGGCTCTGAGAGTGACAGAGACCACTATTCCCTGCTTTTTATCCTCTACCCTGCTCCTCCTTCCAAGTGCCCTTGGGCGATCCGGCCAACCTATCTCCTGACCATCCCTCTCCTCCATGCCCTCAGAGTCCAGCCTTCTCCAGGGCTGCACAAGGCCAGTGTTGAGGAAGCTCCTGTGAGCCTAGCCTGGAAACCCTAGCAATGAGGGCGGGGAGGGGGAAGGGATGGGAGGCATAGGGTTAGTGGTGTCTGCGGGCCCTGATTTCAGAGGCCCTGGGGTGAGGATTTAGCCTTTGGTTTATCTGCCCCCTATTTTCTGTAGTTTCTCCTCCCTCATGTGCCTGAGTCTCCCTTTTAGTTGCTGTCCACTCGGAACAAATCAAGGTGAGCTGGGTGTACTGGGGCCAGCCCTGGGCCCTGGGGTGACAGCACCTTTAGGGCGTTGGCTCCGGAGAAGCCTGGGGTCTCAGGGGAATTGTAGAGCCGAGCTCTGTCTTCGTTGAGGTCGATGGAGAGAGGTGAGGATCTAGTGTGAGAAGGAAGCTGGCAAGAGGCTGCTGAGTTCTTTGCGATGCTAGAAGCTTTGGCCAGACTCCGCAGAAGGGGGAAATATTGTAGGCCTGTAGTTCTTCTGCCCCCCAATTTCCCTCTCTGTCCAAAGCAGATGAAGCAACTCGAGGAAGAGTAGAGTGTTGGAGGGAGGAGTGATCACTTGTGTCCATCATTGTATCCTGGCATCCAGCATGGCACCGGGCACACGGAGAAGCTGGGTAAACATTTGCTGCAGGAATGAAGGGCCGTGGTTTGGGGGAGGTTGAGGAAATGCTTTTTGAAATTCTTTCCCCCCAAGAAGTCAGTCTAGGATGTTTTCCAGCAGGGTAGTGGGACACATTCTGAGGGGTCTCTGCTTAGGAAGAGTCCCAGAGCCCTAGGCTGGCAGCCCAGGGGGCCTCAGGGAGAAGAGAAAAGAAGCTGATAGCTGGGAGCAAAAGAAAAGGCACAAAAGAATGCAGTGTGTCCTGGGGAGGACCCGTGTGGCTGAAGGAGGGCCAGATTAACAGGGAAGCTGAACAGCTAAACTGAGGAGCAGGAGGAAGAACAGGAGGATGTCCAGGGCAAAGCCGGCAGGATCTAGCCTGGGCTGTGGGTCTCTGTTGAGGCTGGCAGGAGGCCAGTACCCAGAGCCCTATACTCTGCTTCCTGCTGAGGGTCCTCTTGCTGGCCCTGAGCTCTGTTGTTGGGCTGGGGAGGTGTGCTTAGTCTGGCCAGGTGGCTTCCCTTCTTCTTTGGGGCGCAGATGCTCTAGCAGCCACGTACTGGACCAGATGGTCCATTTGGAGCTGATCCCCTCTTCCCTCCCTGCCTCCCAATCTCCTGGCTCCATGGTGGATCCTGTAATTTGTTTTCTGGCTCGTGAGGGGGGTGGGCTGGCCCCAGAGGCCTACTTCTGGGGCAGAGTCAGTCACCAGGTGATGGAGGAGGAGTCCCCTGCATGTGGATAGCATCAGAAATCACCCTCTCCTCCATCCCGGCTTCCTTTCCTCATCTAGCTGCCGGACTTCCAACCAGGGCAGGTCGGTGGGATTCCTTTCCCTTACAGAAACACAACAAACCCCTGGATTATTTAATATTCAGGAGTAGGAATTGACATTATCCTTAAGACAGGTTGTTTGCAACTTACTGGTGGAAGTCAAAATATTTCACCAAAGGTGTCATCAGAAACTACTATCCTATGCTAATTTTTGTGGGAACATGAAGACAGATGTTGAATAATTTGACAAGAGCAACATAGCTTACAGAATTATCACCAAGTCAGGTTTTTCCCCCTCTTCTGAGGGGTGCACAGAAGGAATTTCAGGAAGTGGGTCTCCCAGTGCCGTCTTTTGGGTGTTGATCTGGGTGTGGGCACTCGGGATTTTTTTTACTAGAGTTTCTGCCACGTGCCTTGAGACTGTCTGTCCGTATCTAACTCTCCCCCTGGAGAAGGCATGGCATTGGAAGATTCTGTTAGGGCTAACAGAAAGCTTGGAGTTTTCTAAATGTCCTCAAGAAGGTTCACACCTCTGTTCCTTCTTCCTTCCCAGTTATAGAAATTGCATGAGGGAGAGACGGGGGCCTTGTGCCCGCAAAGGGGGCTGGTTTGTTTGCCTTGCTAGCACTGTCTCCCTGCCCCCCCCCCACCTCCCCCCTCCCCCGCTGAAGTCGATGCTGCCTGCTGAGCCAGCCTGAGGGCTCCCCAGGAGCAGGCTGGAGGGCCCCACTTCAGGTCAAGATCGGCATGGTGTCCCATTCCACCCTGCAGGCTGGGAACCTGTGTTTCCTGGTGTGGTGGGCGCTCTGGTGAGGAGGTGGTTAGAGAGGACGTTATTACCCAGGAAACCACCCCTGAGAGGGTATGCTGGGGCCATGCCAAGGGCCCACCTGTAATTGGCCAGGCTTGGCTGTGAGTTGCTGGGGCAGGGTGGGAAAGCCTCATTTGGAGCCTGGTATGAGCTCTGCTTTGCTAGAACAGGGAGGAACAGGCGGGGTGGGGTGAGGGGGTGCTCCGGAGGGAGAATGGAGGGAGCTAATCACAGCCGCCAAGGCCCAGCAAATGAATGATGCAGGAAATCAATATCTGGGGGTGGGAGTGGAAATCCGGGCAGTGGTAGCAGCCCCGGCTTCTCCAGCTGCCCGGGAGGCATGGGTGGGCCTGGGAGGAGTGGGACAGGTTGAAGTGTGGAGGACCCCTCTTGACTATCTCCCTGCCCCCCCCCACTCATGACTACTCTACATCCCACACCACCCCCCACCCCAGCCCACCCACCACCCGCCTTGCATCTCCAGTAGAGGGTCAGTAGATGCCCCTGCAACACAGAGGGCCTGGGAGATAAGACCTCAGGTCTCTCAGTCCCGGCAGAACCTTGCCCTGCCCCCTACCGTCCCCTGGGCATCTGAGCCTGACTCGCCCCGGGGAGTTTGTGCAGCAGCCTGGGGACGCTGCCCTCTGCGGCTGGCACTGCCACTCCAGATGTGGCCAGCAGGGGGAGGGCTTGGCCACCACATTGCCTTTCTGGGGCTCCCTGGGCCTCAAGCCTCCCAGTGGGATGAGAGTCCGGATTCCTCAGCTTGGGGTCCATGGGGGGTCCCTAGGGCCTTCTGAAGCTCTGGACCCCCTACACCTCCACCTCCACCCAGTGTCTCACGGCACTTGGCTGTGGCCAAAGCCACACTTTCTGCACCCTCTGCCACAGGAGAGCTCTGTGGAGGGGCTCAGCTCGGTGGGACCCTGCCCAGGTGGGGCTTTGTGCTGAGCAGGGACCGTTGTCCCTGCAGAGCTGCCTCTTTGTGAACCTGGGGTGTGGCCCGTGTTCTTCGTCTTCCTCCCCTTCGCTGAAGACTCTGCTTTGCAGACACACATCTGCCCGTGGCGGGAGCTGGGTATGAAGGGCCCGATCGCATTTCATTGCTGATACGGGAGGCGAGAGCAATGCTTAACACAGAGGAATCCTTTTTAAACAATGAAATCTCTTTTCCCCAAGTCAAAGAGTAACACGTAACAATCAGAGAATATATACAATTATAAGGAAGTAAGTAAAACTCGAAGCCCCGCTGTGCATTTGGTGATGGTTCTTCCAGGCAGCCTTTTGTGCAAAGGCTCGAGACTAGGTTTTAACAACAATCAGTCCCTTATAGGCATGTAAATGCCGTCTGGCTTCCTCACTGTTTCCATGCCGCTGCCTCCTTTGATTTCCGTAAAGTTCTGAGAGGTCTGCACAGCAGGTCCTCTTGTTCCCATTTAAGAGAAGAGGAAATGGAGGCTCCAAGACTTTAAGTGACCTGCTCAAGGTTAGCCAGCTGGTAAGAAGTGGCTCTGAGACTCCATCCCAGGGGACCCTCTGATTTGGTGATAGGAAGAAGGGAGGTTCTGCCCTCAAGGAGAAGGGGAGGGAGTTACATACAAGATGGTTCCTGATGATCTTGGCTAAGGGCAGATAAAGAACTGGGAGTTCAAAGGGGAAGGAAGTTGCTCGCAAGGCCTCATGAAGGGGGCATTTGAACTGGCTTGGCAAACAGAAGTAAGGGCTGAGAAGGGCACTGCAGGCGGAGGGCTCGTTGTGGCAAAGGCATATGGAGGATAAAGACCCTGGTGTGTGTGGGGAGTAGTGAGTCACTCCTTCGGGCTGGAGAGCAGAGACTGAAAAGGAATGGGCAGTTAGAGCTGGAACAGCGAAGGAATGATAATAACAACCGCTCATGTTTCCTGCCCAGGCTGAGATCACAAATGTGTATTGTCTTTAATCCTCACCACCGCCCCGTGAGTGAGTCATCGTCAGCCCCTTTTACCAAAAAGTAAACTGAGGACTCAGGAAGATGAAGCCGCTGGTCCAAGTGACAGAGCTGGGCTCAAACCCAGAGCTGAATTCAGAGCCTGTGCTTGGGTGGAGTAGGCTGGGATCCTGGGTGTGTGGGAGAAGCTGCCAGGAAGGTCTTGAGCAGAGAAATGGGCTGACGTGAGCCATCCCTCAGGCCGTGGTGCAGCTAGCTGTGTGTGTTTTAAAGAGGATATGACCAGGAGGAGGGCAACTGGGCAGGAGGTTCTGCAGTTGTCCGGGAAAGCCATAGGGAGAACTTGATCCCGGGTGATGGCTGGGAGGATGGGCAGGAGGGAGTGGGTACAAGGACTGTGGTCATTCAACAATCATGTGATTGAAGGCTCTGGAAGGAACATTTGAGATGTACGGCGGGAGAAGCAAGCTCTTAGTCTCTGAGTGTTTGCATTCAAACCGAGGAGAGACAGGCAGTAAACAAGGAATAAGTCTATAATGCATCGTGTAGTGATGGGCTGGGTGGAAAAGGGTAAAGGAGTCAAGGGGACAAGAAGTGGTCAACTGCGGTTTAAGTTGAAATACAGTGGCTGGGAGGCCTCCTGAACAGACACCTGAAGATGCTGGGGAAGGAGGAGGCCCAGTGGGTGTCTGCAGGACGTATATTCCAGGAGGGGAAGAGTCAGGGCGAAGACTGTGGAGTAGAAGCATGCCTGGCCTGTTTAGCAGCAAGGAGGCGTCCTGTATGGCTGGAGCCCAGTGAGCGATGGGGAGACCAGAAGGACAGAGTTAGGGGGATAGTGGGGCCAGATTGTCGGCAGTCTTGAAGGCTATGCAAGGATGTTCTGAGAGATGAGGGGAGCCATGGGAGGGTTTTGAGCAGGAGAGGGATATGAACTGACACATTTTAGAATCCCTTTGGCTGCCCTGGAGAGATAGATGTAGGGGGTTGGCCGTGGGGGAAGGGATCCACTTAGAGATTGTTGAAAAAGGCAAGAAATGAATTGATACAATTAACTTCCACAAGTGCTTCTGGAAGAGCGTAGGCAAGATCTGGGGCTGAAGATGGCCTCACACCGTGGCGGTGAGGTACAGCAAAGGCCGTGGGAGTCAGGCGAGTCTGTGGCAATGGGGTGACGTAGTTAAGAGCTGGGGCTTCTGGGTAAGAAACCAGGTGGGAACCCCAGCTCTGCCCTGCACCGGCCTCGAGAGCCCGAGAAGTTACCTCAGATGTCTAAGGCATGGCTTTTCTGCTTGTCGGATAGAGACAGCTGAACCCACTGCGTGGGTTTGTGACAAGCAGGCAGTGAGACAGCCTGGGAGGCCCCGAGAGCCGTGCTCGGCTCTCAGCCAGACCCAGTGCATCGTTTTCTTTTAACGACAGTGCCAGTGCGGTTTGAACTTCATGGGATCCCGGTGTGGGATGTCTGGGAGAGATGCTGGCGGGGTAAATAGACCTCAGTGTTCATGCTCAGGTGAGAGGGAGGTTTGCACGTCTGGTTTTCTGTGCACAGAACCATGTGGGCTGAAATCGTGAATGGACTGAAACCGCCAGGGAGGAGAGAGCAGAGTGAGGGGCACTGGGCTGAGCCCAGCACCCTGGGGTGTGGCAGGCCTGAGAAGAAACAGAGTGGGTAGCATCAGGGAGGTAGGAGGAGACCCAAGAGGGGTCAGGGACAGGAAAGTGAGAGGGGGTGGCGTCGATGGGACCCGAGGTGGAGGAGGAGAGAGAGCAAGGGCCGTCTGGGGACTAGGGGTTTGGCAGCTAGGCAGCTGCGGCCGTGAGCAGGGCCCCCTGAGATCCAGCAGGACTCCTCTGGGGACTTTATGAAAACGCAGATGCTGATTCAGTGAGTCCGGGGCTAGGCGGAGAGTCTGTGTGTCTAACCAGCTCCTGCATGCTGCCCACGCCACTGGTCCACGTTGCTCTTTGAATACCAAAGGCACCCAGGAGAGACTCTGGACTCAAATGGCTTGGGTTGGAGGGCCAAGTAGGTAACATGCTGTCTGGATGGGGCTCTGGCCCAGGAGCTTCGCCTCTGAGCCTCAGTTTCCCTCTCTGGAAGGCTGGTTCGGGCATGCCCACCTCTTGGGATTACAGAGTAGCCCGACAGTAATAACCTTCTGTTAGCTCTCAGGCGAACTCTGGGACTCTGTTTCCCGAGAGCAGAGTGGGTGGCAGGCAGATGGTAGGGGAGCCCCAGGAGTGGGTGGCGTGTGGAAACGGGAGGTGCAGGCTGCGCTTTTGAGAAACGTGGCAGGCTAGGGAGGGCCTGCACAGCAGTGCCTGCTCCCCAGACCTGGCCTTCTGCCTGTGGGAAGCTGGGGCTGCAGGGGCCGGTGAGTCCCATCGGTGGGCAGCGACTTGGGCAAGCAGAAGGGTGCTGCTTGGCCAGCTTTGCAAATTCCACCCCAGGCTCTTGTTGGTTCCTTTCCAGCACCAGAAAGTCAGCTGAAATAGACGTTGATTATCTGGAGGGTTGAAAGTTGTGTAGAGAGGTGGTTCTCAACCCCAGGGGCATGTCAGAACCACCTGGAGAGCTTTTCCAACGACAGATGCCTGGCTCCACCCCCAGACCTCCAGAATCAGAGACTCTGCAGGTGGCATCAAGGCAGCTGCGCTTGTAAAGAGCTCTCCGTTTGATTCTTGGGCACAGCTGGTGTAGACCAGGCATCCGAATGTGTCAGGCCCAAACAGATGTCGTCTTCCCTTGGGCTTTCTGAGGGCATTTCTGGGTTCTTCAGGTCACCGCCCAAGCTTTGTTTTAGCCAAGCTCATCTGGACCATGGGGTCTTTAAAAACAACAACAAAAGCAATCACCACCATCCGTGCTTGTTACTTTGTAAATGATGAGTAGGGAAGCTTTCTAGTTTAATAGTTCTAACTGGCAAGTTCAGGTCAGGGGCTTGGGAGACTGGCCCCTCCCCCTGCTTAAAACTGGGGGATTTCCAGTCCTGAGCCTCGAGAGGCAGAAAGATACTGCCCCAGAAACTGTTTTCATTGATTTTCAGTAGGTAAATTCTGTTACCATTTTGAAATGTTGCCCTGTTGTTTATCCTGTTCTCTTTTTGGTTTAGAGAAAATGAAAATTTCAAAGCTGGACCACATCACGGCCATTCAGTGTAAACCAAGCAAATATTTAATATTAGAGTATCTGCTAGGTGTCTGGACGGGAGGTGGGTGCTGAGGCTGCAGAGGTGAAGGGCACCTGCCTCCAAGGAGCTCACAGGGAGACGGGAGAATGTAGTCTTTTCCAAAGCCCTCATTTTCTAGGTGCAGAAGCTTGAGTGACTTGCCCAAGGCCATACAGTTAGTAGGTAGTGGAGTAAGGATTTGAACTCAAGCCTGCCTCATGCCAAGCCTAGTGTCATCCTGCTTTCCCACATGTGAGGTTCCTGAGGGCAGTATCTGGTCATTTTTTTGTTCCCTAGTCTGTGTTGTGGAAGATGGGTTGGCTGATGGGAACAGCATGAGGACCTTCGGTCCTATATCAGATAAACATCACGTTCTGTTGCCAGAAACAAGATCCAACTACAGAGCCTCCAACAAATGAAAGTTGACCTTCTTAAGTCAAGAGGTAGGCTCTCCATGACTGCTATGGTGACTCCTTGGTCACTAGAGATCCAGACTCCTCCCATCTTATTCCTCTGCTCTCCTTCTTAAGAGTCGTACTTCTCAAACTCTGCCACATGTTAGAATTATCCGGTGAGTGTTTAAAAATCCCAATGCCTATGTCATACCTCATACCAATTAAATCAGAATGTCTGGGAGTGAGAACCAGGCATCAGCATATAAATGTATTTTTTTTTAAAGATTTTATTTATTTATCCGACAGACAGAGATCACAAGTAGGCAGAGAGGCAGGCAGAGAGAGAGAGGAGGAAGCAGGCTGTCCACAGAGCATAGAGCCCGATGCGGGGCTCGATCCCAGAACCCTGGGATCATGACCTGAGCCGAAGGCAGAGGCTTTAACCCACTGAGCCAAAAGGACTCCAGCCATAGAGCGTTTTTTGCCTCATTATTGCCAAATGGCTGCTGGGGCTTAGCCATCATGACACATTCCAGGCAGGAGGAAGGGAGAAATATTTAAAAGGGTGGACCTACCTGGTGAGTCAGCTTTTGTTAAATAACTTTTCCAGGAGCCCCCTCCCAATGACTTCTGCATACATCTCATTGGATAGTCTCAGCTGCAAGGGAGGCTGAGAAATGTAGTCTTTTAGAAGGGCACATTCTCGCCTAAGAAAACATGAGGTTTGGTTAGAAGGGGAGAATGGATATTGGGTAGGTAATGAATAGTCTTTACCACAAATCCCCACCTCAGGGCCAGTTGGCATTTCTTGAAATGAGAAAGGATTTAGACGGATGTGAACGCTGCTCTCACCCCTCCCTGCCAGCCTAGCTCGGGTGGGGTGGGCGGCTCTGGCTGCTCTGAGGTTGCCCAGAAAGATCCTCAGAGAAGACCGAGAGGCACAGGAAAGAGACAGACATTCATGAGGGGTCCCGCTTCCCATCTGCACTTGTTCCCTCCCCCTCCCCCCACCACTCTGGCTTGCCCGAGGTTGTTCATTTCTGTTGCTTGGTACCCCTTTCCACTAGCAGGTGGCTTCTTTGAGTCATAGCCACGGAAGAGCTCTGAGGATCTTTCTGATTTTTAGACCTGAAACTGAGGGTCCATACTGGAAGCTGGGGACTGTACTATAGAAACGACAATCTAGCTCATCTTCCTGTCAGACCCACACCCACCGGAGACCAGTCTACACACTGCTGTTTGCTCAGTGTCTCCTGGTCCTTGTTTCTGGGAACTTCTCATTGTCTGACCTTGTTTCAACTTACCATAACATAATCTCTAACAGAAAGATTCAGGAGCTGAGGCCTCTGAGCTGATCTTGAACATCTGTTTGGCTCTGAGATTTTTCCCGTATGTGATTCTTAAGACATCAGGAGGGTAGAGGTAGGGAGCTGGATTCTGGTGGCCTCATGTACCTGTGTTTGGTTCTAGGGTTTCAGTGAAATGTGGGGATACCTTGGGGAAGTCAGTTTAATTCCCAGTAAAACACATAGGCTCACAAGGCATGCTGGAGGTGGCAAGGCCTGACTTCCCTGTCCTTTCTGGAATAAGGCCACAGGGTAGACAGAGGGAAGGCCATGAGATGGGTACACAGCAAGGTGTGAGCTCCGCTTCTAGCCAGTGGCCTTAAGTGACCCAGAAGCATATCTTTGAGATTCAGTGCAGGAAGAAACTGAGACCAGTGAGGGTAAGGGGCTTGTTGAGGTCACACAGCAATTAGGTGCCAAGGCTGAAGTTAAAAGCCATGCCAAGGGATTCTATAGTTAGATCTTTTTTTTTTTTTAGGATTTTATTTATTTATTTGACAGACAGAGATCACAAGTAGGCAGAGAGAGAGGAGGAAGCAGGCTCCCCGCTGAGCAGAGAGCCCGATGTGGGGCTCGATCCCAGGACCCTGAGATCATGACCTGAGCTGAAGGCAGAGGCTTTAACCCACTGAGCCACCCAGGTGCCCCTCCATAGCTAGGTCTTGCTCATTCTTTAGTATCACCTTTCTAGGTTCAGGAGAAGCCAGGACATGTCCACATGGCATTTATAAGCTCTTCGATAGCCACACCTTTATAATCCCGCCCCCCCCACTCCCCTCTGAATCCTATGTCTATTCCCAGGCCTTTTTGTATCTGAACCATAGGATCCAGGGCTTGAGCTGGGCTCAGGACTCCCGCTTAGATGTTGGAAGCCCTAAATGGAAATCTCAAGGAGGCCCCCCCTTGTGGGTAGAGGAGGCAGCTGGCTTGGCAGTGTGAACTGGAAGTGTGAGCTGGCAGTGTGAACTGTTGGACCCACCAGGTCCCACATCTCTGTCATACTGCCCAAGGCCCACCTTAGAGTTATTAACGAGTGAGCCAGCAGAAACATGGACACTGTTACCAGAAGGTCACTCTGGGAATACCTGGCAGCCCTCAGGCCTTTTGCCAGTGGCCTAGGTCGGTTGATGAGATGAGTTGGATCTCAAAGTGTTGTTACTCAGGCAAGGACGTTTCCAAGGAAGTAACGGGTTGTGGCTGGGGGCCATGGTCAGTTATGGGATGTTTGTAGGTGTGATTGTTAAGCAGCATGAGGGCTCTGGATCATGGCCATGTGAGAGTCTAATAGTGGACATCATGATGATCAGAACGGGCTTGGACTCACAGTCTTTGTTTGGGTTCCTCAGAAGCAGACCTTGGGATGAGAAGCCCAGTAAGGCAGTTTATTTGACAGGTGAGCCTGGAAAACTCTGGTGGGGAAATGGAGATGTAAGACAGGGAAGCAAAGGGAACCCTGAAAAGGTGCGTGGTCAAGCCAGTCACCACCATGTCCCATTGTGGACACCTGGGACACCATAAACACCCTGGAGTTCTCCCACTGTGGTGAGGGAGCTGGGGCATATATACGTCAGCTCCTATCGTCCGCTGAGGGCTATTCTGGGGGTATTAATTTCCTGGTACTTACAGCCTAGTCTACATGCCGTATAAGCTCTAGTGGCTGAAGATAGCCTCACGCAGAGAGAAGCAGCTTCTGGCCAGTGTGCAATCAAGTGGTTGGGGGTGGGGGGACACGGGGGTGGCAGGCACCACCGACAGCTTGGGCTACATCCTGCCTAAGCCATCCGCCTTGCTTTTCCAGATCCAGCCTGTTTGGCTGAGCTCTTTGTTCTAAGGTCTTGTCTTCTGTATAAGCCCTGACTCCAGGCTGCAAAGTCTCCCTGCGGCCATCAGATCTGTGTACTGCTCATTTACTTCTTTGGATTCTGTGACTGGAACCCCAGCACATCAACTTCCCCAAGACCTTCCCGATAGAACCCACGCTCTCCCTGAAGGATGGAGGGGGCCTCAGCCTTGGGAAGGGCAGGGTTGGGGCATCACTGAGGACAGACTCAGAGTCTATGGGTCTTTCAGGCATTGCTATGACAGACCTGATCTTTAGCTCCCCACCTGCTGAATTCAAAGCTAAGAAAGAGATGGGGACAACATCTGAGACTAGCTCTCTACAGGCAGAATTCCACGTGGTTGTAATGGGGTTGATGGCATTCTGCTCACTTCCTTCTCCAGGAACCAAACCTCCTCCCATGGGCAATGACCAGGCTAGCCTGCACCCTTGAATGTCCCTGGGCCATATAGATCCACATCAAAGCACCTCAGTCTGTTGTGAAATTTTGTGTCGGTTCATTATCCACCTGAGATGAATTAATCCATCAAATATTTATTGAGTGCTTCCTATGTGCCAGACGCTGTTCTAGGTGCTGAGGATACAGCAGAGAGTGAGACAAAGAGATGATCTAGAATTACCGGCTCCTAGAGTCAGAGCCAGCAAGCAGGCATCTTAGGGCAGATCTAATCATTTGTTGGGAGAGAAACCTGAGGCCGAGAAGGGGCAAGAGAAGTCCTCAGGCCACACGGCAAATAGGGAGCCCTGCTTAGAATCATGGAAGGTCAGAGATAATGAGCTAAGAGGTCAACTGTCCCTAACTGGTCAGTTTTCAGAGGCAGAAACCAGTGGCCAGAAGCAGGGACACACCAAGCTACTAGCATTACTCTTGTTTGCCAGTGAATGCATCCTTCTTTCCTACGTCTCTCCCAAGGAAGATCTGGGCTCTGATTTACTGAGGGGAGTGTGGGCACGTGTGTGTGTGTGTGTGTGTGTGTGTGTGTGTGTGTGTGTGTGTCTGTCTGTCTGGCTGGCTGGCTGGCTGGCTGGCTTCATGTGGGCTAGGGCAGCCAGCCGGAGACATGAGTGGCTTTCTCGTGATCAAGCCATCCCACCTCCTTCTGGGGGCATTCAGAGGCTGAATGGGCTCTCCCCTCCCCTCTTGCCTAGTTACCCCAGACAGACATGGCCCCCTGGCATTGCCCGCTGTCACAGTGGCCTTGGGTTCCAGGAGGGTTCTGTGCTGAGTGTGTCTAAAACTTCCACACTCCTGTCTGACTCACTTCCTTACTTTCTCAGGGGCTGAAGGAGCAGGGGCTGGGAGGCTGTCCAGGGCCTGGGTGGGCTGCTTCCCTCCCAGTCTCCTCCCCCTCCTTCTGGGGGAGCCGGGGCAGGTGTCAGGTGTGGCTCTAGAGAGTCAGACTGAGAGGCAAAAGGAGGTGATGGGGTGGGAGTTCTGGTGATCAGAGTGTGTGTGTGTGTGTAGGACCATTGACAATGTGATAAGCTGCTCCCTTTGGGTACCTCGATAGGAGCTGGAACACATACTCCCCATTCTCTCTATCCTGTGCATATGTACTCCATTTGTATTTTTTTGCATACCCATAAATATATGAGGGTTTACCCATGCTGAAGTTGTGTGAATGCATGGTTATGTATCCAAGAACGTGCCCTCGTCTGCACAGGGAGCCAAGTGTGTTACCTGTGGGGAGACTGCAGACCTCTTTGGGGGACCTTCTCTGGGTCCACCTTTATCCCCCTTCCACTCCGGGCAGCCCTTGGTTCCCAGGCGGGGGACAGAAATGGGTATCCAGCACCCTGGGCCGTCAGCCCAGTGCTTATGTCCAGCCTGGGTTATGGCTGCGTCCCCCAACCCCCACTTCTAGGAGACCTGAAGTGGGGGCCAGGGGCAGGCTGAGGCTGGCCTGGAGCTCCTGGCTAATTTTCCCCGGCCTCCATCGATCCAGCAGCTTCTCCTGAGTCTATTAGCAGTCGGCGAGTGAAAATATCCCCCATTGCGAGCCCTGACCTGAGACAGGGAGGAATCCATAGCAATTTGTTCAAACAGAGGAAAGCGTTTCTCTCTGATTTGTATTCCAATTTATTCTAGGCAGGAAGGGGGTCAGGGTGGGGGGGGGTGAACCCTGGCTCACCAGAGTTGGGCCCAGGCCCGTCTCCCTTGGCCCCCCATGCCAGCCGGGGTGGCAGCTGGTGCTCCCCATGGTTCCTGGGGTGGGGGCTGAGGAGGGGGGGGTGGGCCCCAGCAGGGGGACGGGAAGAGAGGCCCGCCAGCCTTCCCAGCAGGCCCGGCTTGGCTAGAGAGCTCAGTTGTGGATTTGGTTTTCACAAAATACAAAGCCGTCTGCTCGGAGCCTCTCCCCGGGCACTGGGGCCTGTGCCAGGCGTGCGCTCACCCACTGCGCCCGTGCCAGGATGGGGGCTGGGCTGGGCTGGGCCCACGGACAGTGGCCCCAGCTGGGCTGAGTGGCAGGAGGGTCTATTCTTCCCCTGAAGCCCTCCCCAGCCGGCCTTGCAGAAGGAGAGCTGCTCAGGCTCAGGGGAGCTGACACTTTGGAAAAGCTGCTGTGCCGGGTTGACGAGCCCCTCATCCCAGGAGCCCCAAGTGCATCTTCCTGGTACTGTGCTCAGGCTCCGTTCCTGGTCTGAGCAAACGGGGGACTCAACCATTCTCTGACCTACCATGCTCCGAACTCTCTGAGCACTTACAATAATAACAGCCCTGACTGACCTTCATTAAGGACTTATTATTTGCTGGGCACTGGGCTCGTGCTATAAAGGATCCAGTCCTTGCAGGGTCCAGGCTTCCTTGGGTGCCTCGGTTTCCCCACACCTCCAGATCCTTCTGCCACCTCCCTCGCCCCGCTCTGCTCTATCTTTCTCACTTCCTCCTGAGAATCACTTCTCCCTTCCACCTGAGGGTGGCCCTGGTGACAGAGGGTCTCAGGACTGACGCCTCTGCATCTTTTCCAGAGGGACCCCGTGAACAGGCTAGCTCCCTTTTTCCCAGGTAGCTTCCTTTGGCCCCACCTCACCCTCACCTCCAGAGTGCAGGCCTCTGCAGAGGTGACTCCATGGCAACGGGAGAGGAGGATTCTGGGAAGGGTCAGCCAGATGGTCCTACAGCGACCCACCCCCACTCCCGTTTCCTTCTTTTTTGCACTGGTGCCCGCAGGGAGGGGAGTAACCAGAGATGCTCTTCACACCCAGGTGTCAGTGACTAGCAGCTCTGAGGTCAGCTGTTGCATATGATTTGCCGGGCTCCATGACACCACCAAGGTCTAATTTCAGAAGCCAGCAACTAAATATATCAAAGTGGATGAATAATCATCTCTCCCAGGTGGGAGTATATGGCGTGAAGGAGCAGAGGCTTCTGACACAGATCTGGGTTCAGGTTCTGCCTTAGCCACTCCCTGGCTGTGTGATCACGGGCAGGTTAGGCTACCTGCCTCACCACAAGCTTCCCCTCCGGGCACAAGATGGCGGTCTCAGCGTCTTCCTGAGGGGGCTGTGGTGAAGAGGCAGTGGGAGTGCGTGGAAAGCCATTCTTAGCCCGGGGCCTGGCACACGGGGAGTCAGTGTTCAGAGGCCGCCCAGCTAAGTGAGTGATACCTGGGCTTGGGCCTGGCAGGGGGAGCTAGTGAGTCACAGGCTGCCACCAAGGAAGCAGCACTTGGGCATGTGACACCTTATTAGGGGAAAGAGGGAGTAAGACCAAGACCCTGGCCCAGGAGAAAGGGTGGCAGAATCCCAGCCCTCCTGCCATCTTCCTCCTGGGGAAATTTATAGCCAGAACATTCCCTGTGAGCCACTTTGCTGGTCGGGAGACAGGTGTGTTTTGCACAGGCCTTTGCTGTACCACTGCCTCTCCCAGACCTCATTTTCCTCCTAAGAGGCAGCCCCCCACCCACACCTCCTCAGCCCCCAGGAGCTTCCTAAGGGCAATGACTTTTCTGTCTCTGGCTGTGATTGAACTCTGGTCCTATTGGCTTCCTCCCTCCCCAAGTCCTTCACCTTTCTCCTTGACCTACTGGATTCCAAATCATTTACAAGTTGTTCGGGGGAGGTTCAGCTTATAATCAGGTCCCCCAGTGCATGCTGCTTATGTGATTTCCAAAGTTTTAGCCAAAAAAAGGAGTGAAACCCTTCAGTGATAGAGGGAAAAAAAAATAATGAGGATACTTAACAGGAGGGCAGGTATTGCATTTCTTGATTTATAAATGTACCCAGTGCTAAAGAAAAGATGTTCCCCGGCTTGATGCTTCCTGCACTGACTCTTGGAAAGAAAAGACTGTCCATCTTTTTCAGGGATTTAACATGCTTTCCCTCCCAGAGGTGTTTGCCTTTTGAAAGGGACACAGAAAAAGAATGAATAAGTGACTATTTAATAGGCAGGGTGTTGATGAGTGTTATGAAGAACCCACAAAGCAGGGGAAGGATTGAAAGTGGTGGAAGTGGGGCAGGCGTGCTGTCTGAAATAGGGTGGTCCGGGAAGGCCTCCCCCAAAACGCAGCTGAAGGGAGTGAGTTCTGGAAATCTGGGGCAGAATAATGCGGCAGCAGGGGCTGCAAGTGCAAAGGCCCTGAGGTAGGAGTGGGCTTGGCCTGCTTGAAGAACAACAGAGAGAGCAGTGTGACCACAGTGCTGGGGACAGTAGAACAGAACATAAGGTGAGAATGGGAGCAAATGACAGGGGGTGTGACAGCCTATTAAAAAAGTATTGGCTTTGGGGCGCCTGGGTGGCTCAGTGGGTTAAAGCCTCTGCCTTCGGCTCAGGTCATGATCCCAGGGTCCTGGGATCGAGCCCCGCATTGGGCTCTCTGCTCTGCGGACAGCCTGCTTCCTCCTCTCTCTCTCTGCCTGCCTCTCTGCCTACTTGTGATCTCTGCCTATCAAATAAATAAATAAAATCTTAAAAAAAAAAAAGTATTGGCTTTGATTCTACTTGAGATGGGAGACACAGTAGGGTTTTGAGCAGAGGAAGGGCAGGGCCTGATTAAGTGTTGTAAAGGGATTTATCTGGTTTCTGGTGGAGAAAAGACTGTACTGGGCAAGGGAGGAAGCAGGGTGGTCCTCCCAGGAGGCTGCTGTAGAAATCCAGGCAGAAGATGGTGATGGCTAAAAGTGGGGTTGTATTACAGGGGTCGGATTGGGGATTGGTTTTGAAGGCAGCTGAGAGGGCTTGCTGGTGGCTTGGGTGTGGGGTGTGGGAGAAGGAGAGAAGCCAGAGAGGGCTGTTCCCGGCTGACGGCAGGGGATAGCGTGTCTTCACTAATGAAGGTGGGGTGAGGAATGGCTCTTGGACCGTGGGGTGCTGCGGGGGGTGATGGTGTGGTGACTGCTGTCCTCCTGAGGTCACTGGATGTGGAGAGAGGTGTAGAGCGAATCAGGCCCTCAGCTCCCTGATTTTTTTAAACCTCAGAGCTCATCCTCCTGTTGCCTCCTGAGCTGAGTGGGGGTGAAAGCCGGTCTGGGGGAACTGTGGGGAGGTAGCTTCGAGGTATTTCATGCAGTCAGGTTGTGGTACCTCTAATTCCACCCCACAGCTGGGTGGGATGAGGCCCCAAAACCCACACCCGCCTTGGGGGTGGGGCCCTAGGGGGGCTCTCTAGAAACTCTGTCCTCCCCTCCCCACTCTTCAGTCCGGGGGTCTAATGCCCCACCCGCTGTCAAGCCACAGGATTGATTTTGCTTTCAGGGTTGTTACTATTACCCACTTAAACAACCTCATAAGAAAAAAAAAGGAACCCAATGAGCATCAAACATTAACTGTTCATTCTAAATTCCCTGCTCATACCTGTCAATACATTTTTACATAGCGGTAAACAGTCGTCAGTTCTACGCTGTCCGCTGACTTTATCTCCTGCACACGTCTCGAGGTATTGACTGAGCCCTCAGCCCTGTCACTTAAATGGCTGCAGGGCACCCCCTGCGTCGACCCACTGGGGTTTGGTCACCATTTCTCTGATGTGGACAGTCTGGGCAGATGCCAGTTTCTCCAGCTTCTAAATAGCTCGAC
This sequence comes from Meles meles, assembly GCF_922984935.1. Lineage (NCBI taxonomy): Eukaryota > Metazoa > Chordata > Mammalia > Carnivora > Mustelidae > Meles > Meles meles. Next base: position 86,407,220 of record NC_060070.1, on the reverse strand, counting down.
TGTGAATATCCTTATGTGAATTCCTTTTTCCTTTTAAATTATTTCCTTGGGGCCTATTCCCCAAAGTGAGATTGCCTAATAGGTCATAGGATAGAAACAGTTTTATGGTCTCATTTCTGCCTGCCGGGTCGTGTTACAAAAAGTTGGAGCTGGCTTTGCACATAGCCCAGCCACAGTGGATTTTATCCTCTGAATTTATTTCCCTGGGTTTAATAGGTGTGTTATGGCTTGTTTCTTAAATTCTAGTGTTTGCCTCCTGAAACCACATTTGAGTCTCTTGGTGCCTAATAAGCACCTGATCTGGGCAGAACTTTACAGTTTTATGTGGAGCTTTCTGATATGTCCTCTCAGTGAGGCACTCTGAGCGTCATATCATTGGCCTCTATTTTATATGGCAGAATGGGAGTTTGGTCATGTTAAGTGCTGAAGTGAGGCCTCCAACCAGTTCTTACGGGTTTGGTTAGAAAGGATTCCCGCCCACCTGCCACTGTCCCATTCTGTCTGTGGGCCCAGGGTCCCCACAGAAGGACCCACAAAGAACCCCCAAAGCCCCACCTGAGCCCCAGTTCAGTGTCCTTAGTCCTGTCATCTCTCCTCAGCACCCACAGCCAGCTGGGGCCAGGTCCCCGCCAGTGGCCTGGTCCCCGCCAGTGGCCTCTGCTTCCAGGTTGGGTCTCATCTGTATAGGGCTTGGAGGAAGCCACTGGGTTTGGGGGGTCAGGTGGGGCTTTGGGGGCTCTTTGCTTCAGCAAAGCCATGATGCTTTCCATTCCCTGGCCTAGGACTGGCCCAAGCTCTACATTCTGGGGGGCCTAGACCTAGCTGGTTTTATTCTGCTCCCTTTGAACCATACTATCTCCTAGGCAGTGGGCACTTGTGTTTGGTGGATTCTATGTTTAACTCTCAAAATAGGAAGCGCATTTATGCCCATTTTATAGTCAGGAAACTGAGGCTCTAGACCCAGAGAGTTAAAAGACTTGCCCCAGGCCACAGAGCAATTGCTGCAACTTCCTGCATGAGAACCCCAGGCCCAGGCTGTGTCTACACCAGACCCACGCCTCCCATGGCTTTGGGTCCATAGTTACGCTTTAGTGTGGGCAGGTTTGATCATATCAGTGTCTGGGGCTGCTGCTAGGGTTCAAGGCCAAGGGAATGGCAGTGATGGGGTCCCCAGGACCGGTAGAGCTTGGCAGGGCTGGGTAGCTGGGACCCAAGCAGGAAAATCTACATGAGCGACCCCATATCCGTGGGCCTCATATCCCTTAGCCAGGCAGGCTCAGGTCCTGCCTTCTAGAAGCCATTCTCTGCCATGATGGGGATAGCCTCTCTCTCTCCCACCATCATCCTGTATGTTCCCTTGGGAAGACCTTTCCTTCCTGCGATTATCCTATAGCCCACCTTCTGTTCTGGTCTCTCAAGATTACGGCTCGTGGCGTTCCCCCCCCAAAGTAGACCTCCGCATCCAGTGTTACATTTTCTTCTTGCAGGCTCTTTGAACAGGTTCCCACAGGGTCCCGGGCTATATTATCAAATGGAAAAGGGACTCGAATTTACCAAGTACCTACTGAGATACCAGTCCTTGTGTTATGTACCTGATGTGAGCTATCTCATTTAATTCTCATAACCCACAATTTATTTCCACTACTGCCCGAGATGTCTTTTCTCCATTTGCCGATTGAGGAAACTGAGGCTTCAGGAGGCTGAATGACTAGCCCAAGAGTAGGGAAATGAGCAGTAGAGTCCTATTCCCTGCGCCTCGTCCCACACCATCTGGGCTGCCCGTCAGGCTTTCACATACAGCTTCGGGTCAAGCAGTGCCGGATTTAGGGTGTGTGCCTCTCCTCGGTCTTCCCTGAGTGTCCCGCCTGCACTAGTTAGAGCTGCCCTCACCGTTGAGAGTTTTGATCCTGGTCTTCTGTGATCGAGGGAGAAAGCCCTTTATAGCTTCTCCCAGGGCACCTCAGAGTCCCCATGTAGGGGACTTTCCTGGTGGTCTATCCCAACATCCAGCGTTCCATTAGTGGGATGCCCATTAGATTTCTACTAATCCATAGACAAGGAAGAGTCTGTGAATATCACCTGGCACTCTCAAACACTGTGTGCCTTCCGATGAGGTCAGATGTAGGTGCGAGGGTGCTGGGCATTCCCTGGGCCTGGGGCAATGGACTGGCCACTACTGCTGGCAGAGAAAGCTTGTCAAGAGGGTCAGGCTCTGCCCAAAATGTTGGGCTCTGCAAACTGTACTAGGCTCTGCAAACAGTACTAGGCTTTGAAAACAGTATCTGCTCCTGCAAATAGGAGCAGGCTCTGCAGCCAGTAGCAGGCCCTGCCTGCTTTTATGTTCAGTCGTGGTGATAGGGTGGCAGCCCGAACACTCAACCCTTCTGCTGTGGCTGCTCTCATATTCAGGGATAGCACCTTGTACTTGGAGGTCAGAGATATCCGTGCTGGGGTTGGGGAGATTTCTGTGGCCAAAGAGGAGATTGGCTGACTACAGCTTTGGTTGTGATGAACAAGAAAAGGACTCCGGGGTAGAGAGCAAACACTAGTGGGATCCGCAGCAAAGTGAGGACAGAGGTTCTTCACCGAGGGTGGCTCTGCGTTATTTTGTCATGCGTCCCAGTGCTGAGGGCAGGACAGGTCACACAACAGGTGCTTAGGAAATACTGCAGAACAAATCGATGACTCAGTGGCAAATAAACAGGCAATTGTGTGTGTCCTTTGAAAGGCTGGGAGGCCAGGAGCGAGAGGGAGGATGGAGAGGGAATCAGTGTGCACTGAGGTCTAATGACCTAAGAGAATGTCCAGAGCAGTGTAGGGCAGAGTGTGATGGGGCTTCCCTTCAAGATGACTGGCATTTTTTTTTTTTTAAGATATATTTATTTGAGAGAGAATGACAGAGAGCGAGAGTGCAAGGGGCGGGGGGGGGGGGGGTAGACAGAGAATAGACAGAGAATCCCAAACAGATTCCCTGCTGAGCAGAGCCCAGTGCAGGGCTCCATCCTGCCACCCTGAGATCACGACCTGAACCAAAACCAAGAGTTGGATGCTTCAACTGACCAAGCCAGGCCAGGTGTCCCTCAAGATGACCAGCATTAAGGTGAGGTCAGAGGAGATGGCGTGGTTTGAGGGAGACTGTTTCAGACTGTTTTTTCCCAGTATTGAATTGGAGCCTCCCCTAGGTTTGGAGAAGTCCCCTGGTCCATCCTGGGTGGTGAACAGAGGACAGGTGTTAGCCAGCGCCACAGACAGCCAGGGCAAGGGGGAAGCAGAGCAAAGCCCTGCTGCGGAGAGCACAGAAGGGTTAATTTTCCCAAGAGGTCCACGTTTGATGTCCTGTGGTTTGTTGGAGAGGTATGCCCTAACATCATCCCTGGAAGAAAGGTGCCCAGGCGGAGTTGGTCAGGGGCCTGCCCCACGAGCTTCCTCCCAGACCCTGGCTGCCATTCTCTGAGCAGCTAATTAAAAGAGAAAAGCCTGTTAATATTTCAGCACTGTTAACTCTGCTAAATTATTAAGTGTCCATTTGCATTACGTGCATAAAAGGATCGATAAACATGTGCAAACCAGGAGCTGGGAGGAGCACAGAAAGATGGCTTCTAAGGATGCTGCCTGGGACTAAACTAGCGACTTGGAGACTACGTCCTGCATCCTGAGCCCCCAGCACTGTGCCAGGCCCTCAGGAGCTGGAAACGCACAGGGCTTAGCATAAAAGTCAGAGAGTCAGACTAAATCAGCAGGGCGTCCTTGGACAATGTACTTAACCTTGCTGAGCCTCAGCTTCCTGATCTGACAAATGGGAACAAAAGGCTTGTTATGAGTAATGCATGAGATAATGACATGAAACACTTGTGACAAGGCTGCACATTACTCTGCACAGAGTAACTTGCTATTTGTGTGTATATATCGTGACATTATTGTTAAGTTAGGGGGCTGGGTTGGGGGACACTGGAGCCTTAACTCCAGCTCACAGCTGATCCCTCCCTGCCTCCTTTCTGCTGCTCAGCAGGCCTTTATAGGCATTGTCTTTATCCCAGCTTTTCCAGGACTGCACACTTCCCTGGACTCTCCCCAGCACCAAGCTCAGCCCCTCATGCTCATAAGGATGTGCTGACTGGTGGAGTCAGGACCGGAACGCAGATCCTGATTCCGTACTGCCTGGCCCAGAACACTCAGGGATGCTTAGGGGAGGCTGTGAGGATGGTGGCCCTCGCCCTGCCATCTGCTAATGGGGCAGAAAGAACCGATGCCAGGTGGGAAAGTCTGCAGCTCCCTTCTCTTCTCCTCCCCCAAACCCGCCTCCTCTGAAAGTTTCCAGGGCCTGCAGCCACACACACCTTTCCAGAAAGAGTCAGGAGCAGGAAGCAGGACCACAGCCCCCATCTGACGATGATTAACCTTTTGAAGTGCTGCGTGGGGAGGAGACGTGAAGGAAAGCTGCTGGAGCTTTAAATGAAGGGTTTCCATTCATTTCACTGCCCGCCTGCCTTCTTTGGCTCTACATCTTACTGGCAGCTCCTTGCATGGTTAACAGCACCTCCCACACCTTGACTAGTGCCAGGGAGGAGATTCTCTCATGAGGGATGGGGGTCTCTGAGGAAATTTCCCCTCCAGGCTCCAGTGAGAATTCTCTTCCGAAGCCCAGTGGGCAAGTTGAACTTGTCTTAAACATGAATCCTTGAGAGTTTGGGGCTTCCTCACTGGGGTGCTGGGTGCTCGCTGTCCTGACCCCCACCTATAATTTGGGGTGTATGCTTTCTGGAGGAAAAAGGAGTGAGCCAATAGGCCAGAAGCCTTCTACTAGGGACCCACTACTTCTGCCTCAGCTGTCCTCCTTACTATGCTGCCCTGTGCGTGACATCTCTCATGCTGTTTGGTCATGCCCAGCCACAGGGTTTGGGGGGAGGGCCATCGTACTTGACTTGACTTGACAGACATTCGTTTTATATTGAGCTTGGGATCAGCGTTTCTCCACTCGTTTTCCACAGCACTTCTCTCTCTCAAGATGCTAGGAGATCCTCTGTGAAGAAGGATCAAATACATTTGGAAAGCACTGGCTTAAACTAAGTTACATAGGTATGTTTACTGAGGGACTTTTCAGAGCCTTTAAAAATCTACACTTGGGTGCAGAGATGCTCTGGGAGGAGAGAGAAGGCGCAGCATCAGCATGCTGGTTTGGCAGGGGACTATCAATGAACACTTTATGGCACATGGGTTGGGAGATCCCATTTTCCTTTTCCGTGGGGCTTCGTTGAGACATCTCAGGAGAGTGAAATCGGAAAGGTCTCATAGACCAGAGTCAGGGAAACATACGTGGTTCTAAACTCCTGTCCTATCTTCTATCCACCAATGTGGTGTCAAGCAGAGATGATCAAATCCAGCCTCCAAAATTCCCAACGAGCTTGTTACAAATACAAACTCTGACGGCCTTGGAGTCGGCATGGCAGCAGGCTCCCCAGTGACACAGGAGGGGTAGGGGAGTCTGTGGAGGACGGGACAGTGAACGGAGTTCCAAGCTAGCAGGTGAAAGACCTGGGTTCATGTCCCCACTCTGCTCCTGTCCTGTGTCTGTGAGTGATGAGGAGAGGGCATTTCCTTTTCTGGACCTCTGCTGTCTTCTCTGCCAAAAGAGGCTAAATAAAACTTACTCTTTCTGCCTCTTAGAACGAGGCGAGGAGCTTGGAAATATATACAGCAGACCCCAGGAAGGTATCACTTGTCACTGTCTGTAACATTAAGGCGGGTCCTTTCATGGAAAGGGCTTGCAGCCCCCCTCCCCCACCCCCGGGGGAGGTGGGTTCTTGAGAGGAGTGCGGGATCATTTCTAGAATAATGATGCTAGCTACTATGTTTAGATGGCTTACTGTACCAAGCCCTGTTTTCGGCCCTTGATGTGAGTTTACTTATGTATCCCTCATAACAAGCCCGTTTTACAAGTGAGAAAATGAAAGCTTAAGTAACTTGCTGAAGTCACGAAGTAACTTGCTGAGAGCTGAGTGTGTTGGGAAGCTGAGAGGGGTGCTCAGAAGGGGCCTCATCCCTCCGCCCTGTTCCCAGCTCCTCCGAGGCCTTGCACCACCCTCAACATGATTTTTAACATATCGGTGAATTCTCTCTACTGGCTTCATGACCGCTTTGGGCGTCTCTACTCTGGGATTTTGAGGGTTTGCCCTCCTGCCTCCAGAGGGCGCTCTCCTGCCCCAATCTCTTGCTCCTACTTCGTCATCTCAGGAACCGTCATTTATTGAGAGAGCACATAACTGTTTGGCCAGATGTTTTACAGATCTTGCCTTAAACCCTCACGCCAGCCCTGGAAGAAGGTATTATTGTTCCCATTTTACGAAGGGAGAGGCTTAGGCTCAGAGAGGTTAAGTAACTTGCCTAACGTCACCCAGTGGGTGGGTAGCAGAGACAGGCATTAGTCCCAGATTGTCTGCTTTTCCCATTTCTCTAAAGGATCTCTCTCCTCTGCTCGCTGTTTCTCGACGCATCCCCTGCTTGAGAGTAGTCCTAGCACTTACAGAACTCTGAAGCCATTCTGTTCATTTCTGTTCCCTTGTTTGCTATCCATCTGCCCAACACTGCTCCGTCACTGTTTGCTTTTCCTGATAGTTTCTCCGGCACCCACGCAGCCAGCAGCGGCCGGCTGGAAGCATTTGTTGTTTGATAGACTGAATGAAGGGATTATGATGTCATGGTGCCTCTTGACACAGGTCCTGGCCTGGTTGCCTTTGGAATAGAAGCTGCTGCCACTAGCATTGCCTTCCTAGGGCGTGTGGAGCAGGAGGCTGAGGTTAAGTGGGGCAGAGCCTTTGGGGGCCTGGGACTTGGTGGGAACTCTGTTGGTTCGGTGTCCAAAACACAGTTCTAGCCATTCCAGGGGTAAGCAGAGTGGGGGAGACTGGTTCATGTTAACAAAGCTCAGTGGGAGGCCATGGGCAAATTGAAATGCCAAGGCCAGGGGCGCCTGGGCACCCCTTGCTCCAGAGGGAAGATCTACACCTGAACAAGTCAGCCATGGGAAGCAGCTCATCAAATAGGAATCAGAGTAAAGGGAGTGGGTAGTTGTGATGGTTGGTGTCAACCAAGGAAGCCAGATAACCTCAACTGGCAATTTTTAAAAATTGAAGTGTACTTAGGAACAGCCAAATCTTTTTTTTTTTTTTTAAGATTTATTTATTTATTTGACAGAGAGAGATACAGCCAGAGAGGGAACACAAGCAGGGGGAGTGGGAGAGGGAGAAGCAGGACTACTGCTGGGCAGGGAGCCCGATGTGGGGCTCGATCCCAGGACCCTGGGATCGTGACCCGAGCTGAAGGCAGACGCCCAACGACTGAGCCACCCAGGTGCCCCGGAACAGCCAAATCTTAAGCAAATAACCTGATGCATTTTTACATGTACATCCGCTCACATAACCACCACTCAAATTCAGATGTAGACATCTCCATCAGACCCAATGGGATCCCACTTTCTCCCTGGAAACTTCTGGTGTGCCCTTCCCAGCAAATAACCCCTATCCTCACCCAAGGGCAACCACTGTTACTTTAAAATTGGTTTTCCAGTTTTGGATTTCAGACACATGAAGTCATATACATTTACTCCTTTGTGTCTGAGTTCTTCTACCCAGATTGTCCAGGTGAGATTCAACAGTGCCATTGTGTCTATCAGGCGTTATTTTGTTTTGTTTTATTTTATTTTATTTTTTAAATTTTATTTTTGTGTAATATTCCAGTGTATGATTGTACCAGAATGTATTTACCCATGCTAGTCTTGATGGACCTATGGGTGGTTTCTCATTTTTAGCTCTAATGAATACAGCTGCTATGGATATTCTTGGACCTATTGTTTGGTTGTTGTAAGCACTCATTTGCACTGGGCACTACCCAGGAATGGAGTTGCTGTGTCATGGGTACCCTTGTCTAGCTCGTGGAGGTACTGCCAAAATCTCTTGCACAGTGGTTCTATCATTTTAGAGTTTGATCCTCTTAAGAGTTAATGTCATCAAAGGGAGTTAGGTCATCTTAGTAATGATCCATGATGCCCCTTCTCCAGTGAGGAAACGTGGCCGGTGGCCAGAGGCCTTGTGTCTGCTGACAGGACCTTGTGCTGGCCAGACCCTGAGAAAGTCCGGCTCTCCAGCTCCTTTTCAGTATTCCTTATCAGTCACCGAACCTTCTGTTGTTACAACACTGCTTGGCTACCGGCAAGCCACAGTGTCCAAGATTATAGCTTATCTTCCACTGGAACCTGTTAAATCAATGTCTTGCTTGTGGAGAGGCACCCCAGGCCTCTTGTAGACATCCACACAACCTTCTGGTCTTATCAGCAACTGGCATGCACATCATGTATGGGGGGGTTGTTTCCTGATGAGATTTCCTGGGGACCTTGGCCAGAGATGGCCCTCTCTTCCACGGAATGGTGATGTTCATGCATTTTCGTCACAAAGGGTGACAGTTTCAGACCCATTCCCTGGATTTCAGGGTGCATCTTATATATGGACTATGCACCGATTACAAAATTTATAGAAAGTGTGAGTTGAGAAGGATCTCAGAGGTCATCTAATCTGCTCCTCTGCCATAGGAGAGGAAACTGAGGCCCTTGAGTTCTGGCTGGCCCAAGGTTGCAGAGCTTGTCTCCTGACAACTAGCCTTGATTTCTTCCTCTGTGGCAGCCAGGCAGGCAGGACAGTGGTCTGGATGCTCAGGCTCTTGGCTGCCGGCAGCTGCTACTGTTTGCAGAACCTGCTACTGTTTGCAGAGACTCTAATGGTTCAACATGGCCTGTGTTGCCCCCAGTTGCTACCCCACAAGCTTTTTGACCGACCCACATTACAGAGAGGTGTGTACCCACCTCTGTAATAGTTCATGACTGTCCCATCCGTGTTGGTTGGACAGACTCTGGTAAGGTGCTACTTGGGGTAACTACAGGACACATCAGGGTTTATTAAGCACGTCTCGTCATACCCACCCTCATGAGTTGTCAGGGCTGGCAACATTCTCTCTGTTTTAGAGATGAGAAAATAAAGGTCCAGAGATCACTCATGGTTTACTCCAGGTAGTATATATTATATAGGACTCTGCCCTGTCAGCCAGCACAAAGCTTCTCTGAGACCTGGTGAGAAAGTTGCTTCCTCCCAGAGCCTTTTGGATTCTTCCTCTAACAGACAGAGCTCTCTCTCTCTCTCTCTCTTTCTCTCTCTCCTCTGACCTCCAAAGGCCTTCTGTGCCTCTTTTATGATGCTTAGCAACATCACCATGGGATATTCTTGTAAATTCACCCATTCAGCGTTCACTGAGTGCCCCCTATATTCAAGGCCTTGTGGTGGGAATAATATGGTCGAACTCATGGTTTGGTAGATGGAAAGGGTAGAACCCTGGATCTGGCAGACAGGCAGATCGATGCTCTTTTGTCACACTGGGAGAGTGATGGGTACAGAAGGAGGGTGGGCACCGGTCAGTCAGGGGAGGCTTCCTGGAGGAAGTTACACATTTTATGTACAGGCTTTACCTCACCTTTGTGCCCCTCTTTAGGGCAAGGACTCTGTTTTCACCCCTTTGTGCCCCTGGTGCCCACCTCCACTTTCTTCATCCCACAGCTGTGAGCAGACATGTATGAATTCGGGGGCCTTGCCCTCCTTTTCAGAGCCTAAACATTGCTGGGCGGGGGCTGGACACTTAGGGAGGGGCTGTGTACTTCTCCCAGTCAGTCATCTTCCTTTTGGGTGTTGTAACCACATCCTAGCTGTGGTCCCCTGGCCCTGGTCCCTGTGAGAAAGGCCAGGGAGGATTCACTCTTTCGAGAGCTTCCAGGCCCCCAGAGAGCTTCCATCCCTTGAGGAGGTTGGCCCAGGCTCAGGGAGCAATGAGGGAAGAGTAACAGGCCTTTGGGTAAGGGGAATGGGCAGTCTGTGGGACCGGGAGATATCTTGATCAAGCTCTCTAAAAGTAAAGCCTGGGATGGTTGAGGGGGTGCAGGTCAGGCACGTGATTTACTGAGAAAGTGCTCTCAGCAGACACTGGAAGGGGGAGCAGCCAGGAAAGAATGTGGTTCAGTTGTTTTAGCCTCAGCCCGTTCCCAGGGGACTGTGGAGTGTAAGTGGCACATAGTCATCCCACCGGCAGACAGCAGACGGTGGGGAAGCTATCAGTCCTTGGACGCTGTGTGTGTGTATTTGGGAAGGGGGTGATCTCCTGGGCATTTCTGGTGAAGGACAATTCCCAGGGGAAGGTGAGCTCCATGCACCTAATACTTCCAGAAGCTGGGGCGTGGACGCCCCCACCAGGTGTGGGGAGCGCCAGCATCTTCTATGACGGGCTGCTAAGACGTCGATGCTCATCGAGTGACAACCAATTTTATACAGATACTGAGCCCCTCATACTCATCAGCTCACTGACAGCCCAGATCTCTTGCAAGGAGAGAGGGCTGAGGAGGAACTGGCCTCTTCCTGAGTCCTTGACCTTTCTGGTTCTAGCCTGGGGCCTTGGGAGTGTCCTTTCTAGAGCTCAACAAGTCAGGCCTCTGAGGAATGGCCTGGGGAAGTCAGGACTGCCCTGTCCCGCTAACATACTTGGAGGAGGAGCCTTAGACCCCCCTCTGGCCTTGGTGCCTCTTGCCTAAACCTGTCCCCTTTCCCCACCTCCAGCTCCTGCCCAGGCTCAAATTGTCCACGCAGGCCAGGCGTGTGTGGTGAAGGAGGACAACATCAGTGAGCGTGTCTACACCATCCGGGAGGGGGACACCCTCGTGCTGCAGTGCCTTGTCACCGGGCACCCTCGGCCCCAGGTAAGCGCCCCCCCTGGCCTCGCCTCCTCAGTCCCCGGTCCACCCTGTGATCAGAGCCACAGAAGAGGTGGTGGGAGCTGGGGACAAGAGGCAGACGAAGTTGGCAAGCCAACACAAGACAAAAGACTTGGTCTGGGAAAGAGCTAGAAAATGAACCCCGTGGGGAAGGGCTGGAGGCCTTGAGCTTATTCACCTGAAAACATTGACGACTGAGGGGAAAAATTAAATGGCAGTTGTTCAATTCCACTTCATTCCTGTTGTATCTGTGGGGCAGACACTTCCTCAGAGGCATATTCTGCCTCCATGTGAGGGCAGCCCTCATGTGCTGACACTGTACTAGGAGCTTCCCCAATGTCTTCTCTTCGGCGCCTCACGATCTGGCTGTGGGGGAGACATGAGGGCTTCTGTTACACAGCTGAGGAAATCAAAGCCTGGGGAGGCTGAGTGAACTCCCAAGATCACACAGCTCCTGGAAGGAAGGGTGGAAGCAGAACCTGAATCCAGAACCCGTGTTCTCTGTAGCTTAGCACACTTCCCCACAGCGTGTCCATCTTTGGGTTGGGGGCTCTGGATGTTACCAACCACATAGGATGCACTCTTCTCTTTGGGAAGCTTCAGGTAGGCAAGCCCCACACTCTGAGCTTAAAAGACTGAAAGCAATAGAAAGCAATGGAAGAGAAGTATCTGGAAATGCCAGGTATATTTTGTCTCAGACCAAGTATGTGGTTTAGTCAGAACGGTTGGCCAGTTATCACTAAAGCTGATGGGAAGAGGCAGGAGGTGGGCTGGAGGGATGGTTGGAATTTGCTGGTGAAGGGCCGTGATATTTAAGAGCAGCAGAAGATTCTTCATTGGGTCCTGGAGAGGACAATGAAATGCAGAAGCATTTTTTTGATAATTTGGGGGCACAGGGATGACTTTGATAGGTTTGGCCTGGAGACTAATAAAAGGACAAGGAAACTGCGAAGGACTCAACCTGAAACCATCAACACCTCTAGCTTCTTCTCTAAGTTTTGTTTTGAAGTGATAGTGATGCTGCCGTTCTTCAGTTGCTGTTTGCGTCAGGCGCGATGTCAGTATGGTCCCCCTGAACACCGGGGAGGCCACTGGGCCATCTCTCCCTAAAGCTGCACTGGCCACCTGTGTGTGTTCCCTTGTGCATTACCTTTGTGAGTGGTTTGTGGCTGGGGCTCAGTGTGTGTGCCCACACATTCTTTTTTCTACTTCCATCCACGATGTCATTCTTCTTCCTGCTACCTAGGCTCAAACGCTTAGGCTACAATATGACTGTGTGCCATCTCATTCCCCACATCTAGCCAGCCTCTGAGGCTTCTGTTTTTATGTCTCTTGCATGGGCCTTCTGTTTCTATTCCTCATTACCTCTGAAGGTCAGACCTGCAATCCTAGCCCTTGGACAATTGCAGTAGGCAAACTGCCCCTCCCCCCGCCGCCATGTTCCCACATCTTCCCCTCCAATTCACTTCTGTACCCTGCTGCCAGAATTGTCATCCTCAAACCTGCTGTAATAAGATGGAATATTACTCCTCTGCTCAGAGACCTTCCATAGTTTACCTATTACCTACCAGACCCAGTTCAGGCTCCTAGGGATGGAAGTGAAGGAACCCCCTCCACACACACACAATTTGGCCCCACTGCCATCCTCCTCATACTCATACTGTGCTCCAGTCACACTTGCCCAAGCAAACCCTGTTCATTCCTGCATTAGCCACTGCTGTTCACCTCTCCTGAAGTGCTGTCTACCTCCTTGTTTCCTCATTTCATTAAAGACGTATTTACTGAGCACCTGCTATGTGCCCAGTGCTGTGATAGGCCCTGAAGATGCAGTTACAGTTCCCGTTGTCATGGAGCATCCAATCTAGCAGGGGAACAGGGAAGGAGCATCTCATAGCCCACTCTGAGGTCAGGCTGGGGGAAGGAGTGGATATGGAATTCCCCACTCCAAACAAATAACAAGAGAGTAGGGATCTTGAGGGCCAAAATGAAGAAAGAATCTGTAGCAATGGCAGTGAGCAGAACGTGAAGAATATGTCCTTGGAGGGGCTTGAACTACATATCAACCTCAGGGATAGTAGCATGAATAGATGCACAGGCAGTATGAGATGAGGCCACAGGTTCATCTGTGGTTGGAAGCTACACATAGACTCTCTACCTAAAGCAGGAAGCTTGACAAGGGCACCCCCTGTGAATGGGGCCCAGAAGTTCTCTGTCCCACAGCCCAGAGTCACAGAAGAGAGCAGAGTATGCTTCTGGGCCTGTGTACAAAATGTTGTCCGTACAGGAGCACACCCCTTGGGCTGTCTGTGTCCACTGTCCAAGTGGTGAGGACACCAAAGCTAAGAAACTAATATAAAAACTAGTTGGAACCTGTGAACCCATGGGTCTTGGGCATAGGCAACCATAAAGCAACACCACACACAGGCCTGTGAGGGCCCACATGGAACTTCTGTGGAAGAAAACTCCCATGGAAGACAAGCCTGTGGAGTAAAATTTTAAAACAATTATTTAGAAATACAGCGCCAGCAGGGCCAGTCCAGAGACTCAAAGAATTGAACAATTCACATCTGAGGAAACAGACAAAACAGAGCCATCTGAAAGGATCTTGAAAATAAACATGTTTAAAGTATTTAAAGAGATAATGAAAGATTATACAACCTGATTAGTTAGATATGAGGGGGAAAACCAAGTAGAAATCCTAGAAATAAAAATAATATGGTATTTTGAAAAATTTGGCCTCAATACCATAGAGACAGCTAAAGAGAAAATTAGTGAATTGGATGAGTAAATCTGAGGAAATCAACTACAGTGCTGTCTGGAGAAGACAAAGAGAAGGAAAATGTGAAAAGGAAGCTGGGAGACACAGAGGCTAGAATGACAAGGTACAACATAAACTTAGGACAGACTAGAGAAAACTGTGAGAAGGCAACATCTAAAGAGATAAAGGCTGAGAATTTTGTAGAATTGAAGAAAAGTATAAACCCTGCAGTGGCCATATCCTGCATGAGAAAGTTGCCCTTCACCTGCTTCTCCCCAGCCTTATTGTTTTTATGGCCTATGGCCTGCCCTCCTCACTGCGATCAGGGGATTTGCCCTGTCTCAGTAATAAGAAATCCTCCCCAACTTTAAGTTGGAAGCTTCCTTATACTACTCTCCAATTCTTAAGATTGAATGACCTGGAATTGATCAATTTTTCTTAAACCCCTGCTACTCTGAGTAGTTGCTCCAGTGTCTTGTGTGATCCTTGCTAGTTCCCCACAATCTACAGCAATGTTGATAATAAGGGAAATTCATTGAGTGACAAATATATACCGGGGGCTACACTTAGGTGCTTTATGCTTGTTTCTAAACCTCTGCAAAGTGTAAATTATGCTATGTAATAGTTATAGTTATCTACTGCTGTGTAACAAATGCTCTCAAACTCAGGGACTCAGAACAACAAATGCTTGTTGTTTCACCATTCCTATGGGACCAGAATCCAGGAGCAGCTTAGCTGGCTGGTTCTGGCTCATGGTCTCTGAGGAAGTTGCAGCCATTTGAGAACTGACTGGGGTGAGAGGACCCACTTGTAGTCTACTTCTTGTGGCTGTTGACCTGATGTTTCCCTTCTTCCCCGGTGGACCCCTCCCTCCAGAGGGCTGCTCAGGACAAGCCAGATGGCTTCCCTCAAGATGGAAATCACAGTCCTTCATAACCTGATCTTGGCAGTGACATACCACCAGGCCAACTGTGTTATATGGGTCACACAGCCCATCCCTGGTACAAAGTGGGAGAGCACCCCAGAAAAAAGAACTAGAGACCGGGATCACTGGCCACCATCTTGGAGGCTGGCTACCCCATAGGCCTCTCCTGCAGATGAAAAATCTTAAGTCGAGAGAAGAGTAACCTACCCAGGGCCACTAGAAATTTTAGAAAATTCTTAGTCTTACAGACAATAAGGCACACTTAATCCTTTCAGGAACCCTAGGTGGGAGTAATATTCTCCATTTTTCCAATGAGGAAAGGAAGGCAGGAAAGGGGGGTAACTTGGCGGATCCAACTTGCCTCTTAACCACTGCGCTATACTTCCTTCTTTAAAGCCCCCTCCCTCTGACCCCAGATTCCCCAGATTCTTTCTCAAGGCATCCTACCCCATCTGTGGGTGGGGTGCCCCATGGGTACTCAGGAAAAACAATGCCCAATCCCACACTGCCGTGGCTAATCTGCCCTTCCCCGTGGACCCAGGTGCGCTGGACCAAGACGGCTGGCAGTGCCTCGGACAAGTTCCAGGAGACATCGGTGTTCAATGAGACGCTGCGCATCGAGCGCATCGCGCGCACGCAGGGCGGCCGCTACTACTGCAAGGCGGAGAATGGCGTGGGCGTGCCTGCCATCAAATCTATCCGTGTGGATGTGCAGTGTGAGTTGGGGCCGGCGGCGCCCCCAGGGTGCTCAGGCTGGGCCGGAGGAGGGGGGTGGAAACGAGGCTGGCGAAGTGATCCCTCGTGGAAGAGCACAGTAGAGACTTCATCTCTCCCGGCCTAAAGGGGCATTACCTGCTGTTCCTAAGGTGTGTCTCACCCTATACCCTTAACACGCGTCCCCCCATAATCCATACGAACCCTGCAGCAGCCCTCTCAAGTGTTCAGGGAGGGTGGGACAGATTGGATTAGATGACTTTCACAGATGAAATTGAGGTTATTGTGGGGGAGGGAGTTGTGACGTGTTGACCCGCAAAGGTTCTCTTGACTCTGCTCTGGTGCTCTTCCCACAGCACCTCATGTCTCTGCTTTGGCCCCAGGGGCAGCTCTGAAACTTCCCTACCGCCACCACTTACAGGACCAAGCACCCCTTAGTCCTGACTGCTGGTTGAAAGGGAAGCCCCTAGTCCCTACTTGCCTGCCATAGAGATACCCCCTTAACCCCAAGAGGCTATTTCACTGCTTGCCACCTGCCTCTGTGCTGGCCCAGGCTGACGCTAGTTACCCAGAAGCCCCAGGGGCAAGCGAAGGGACCTGTCTTGTGCTATCTTAATGTCTACAATGAACCTACCCATTAGATATGCCCTGTGCCCCTCCCCTCCAAAGTGAGATCCCCCAAGTGGTGAGCAATGGAATCTTGGATCCTTCTGTCTCCCATCAGTCATGCAAAGTCCGGCCAAACTCCCAGGGTTTGTAAGAGTAAGGGTCATTTCTTAATTTATTGGTGCTGGAAGGGGCTGGCAGGCATGGCCTGGATGTCATCAGTGCCCTACCTCCACCCCTGGCCTTTGTTATGACTTCTGTCCAAGTGGGCTGTGTGAGGACAGAATGATGGGACACTTGTCATAGGACGTTAGGCTGTGTAATGTGGGTAGCTTTGGTTCACAATGCTGGCTGTCCATTAGAATGTCTGGGGTCTTTATAAGAAACTACTGATGCCTTGGTTCCACTTCCAGAGATTCTTTTTTTTTTTTTTTTTACTTCCAGAGATTCTGATGTAATTGGGTGTGGGTCCCAGACATTGGGATCTTTCCTTAAACTCTTTTTTTAAAATTGAGGATTAACCTACATCCAATAGAGTACACTAACCTTAAATGTACAGTTCAATGAGTTTTTATGTCTATGCATGTGTAAACACCATCCAGTTCAAGAGCACTTCCAGGACCCCAGAAAATTCCCTCATGCTCCCTCCCAGTCAATAATCTCCTTAGAGGCAATCATTCTTCTGACTTCTGACACCATCAGTGAGCTATGCCAGGCAGTGGTATTGAAAAGAAAAGTATCCATGTGATTCTATCATGCAAACAAAAGTGAGAACCACAACCTAGTCCAATTTACCGGTGAGGAAACAAGCCCAGAGAGAGAAGGGACTTAGGCAGGTCACACTGCAAATTCGCAGCTAACCCGGGATCTGAACCAGTGTCCTATTTCCAGTCTGCAGCTGCTTCCTCTATCCCATGACGGGAAGGTGAAGAAAGACACCCCCATGCAGGGCCGGGGGCAGGGACAGCTGGGAAGCTGTTAAGTCTATTCCCCTGCCTCTAATGGGTTGGTCTGTCTTGCAGGCTGGGAGACCATCTGGCTCTCTGGAAGCTTCCCTTGAGAGTAGCTTAGTTTTCCTCGGGGGCTGTCAGAAAACCCAGCCCCCCACCTTGGGGTCAGCCATCCCTGACTCTCCCCGGGGTGGTATCTTTGCAGACCTGGATGAGCCCGTGCTGACGGTGCACCAGACGGTGAGCGATGTTCGAGGCAACTTCTACCAGGAGAAGACGGTGTTCCTGCGCTGTACTGTCAACTCCAACCCGCCTGCCCGCTTCATCTGGAAGCGGGGCTCTGACACCCTGTCTCACAGCCAGGACAATGGGGTCGACATCTATGAGCCCCTCTACACCCAGGTCAGATAGCAGCCGGCCTGGTCTCCTCATGGCTCTCCCCACACTCTTCCTTCTGCACCCCACAGGGGAGGGGGACACGAAGACCGAGGTCTCATGATCCTGAGTTCCAGGGACTGCCCTGACTCCAGTTATTCTGTTCTGATGTCAGAGGCATGCATTCTGATTGGGCTTCAGACATCCTGAGCCAAATGAATCAGGGCAGAAAGGTCAGGGAGGACGGGAGAGTCCCCCAGGCAACATGTCCTCCAGGGTCATGGCTAGTTAGGAAAGGACCCCCTGCCCCAGGAGCAGGCACGTGATACCTCAGTCTTCTGGCTGGCAAAGTATTGGGAACTCGGGCAGGTGCAGTGGTAGCGGGGGGCAGAGAGAAGACTGCACTTCCCACGGGACCCCTACAGTCCTGGGAGGTGGTGAGGAAGCTGTCCTACCAGGGGAGGCTTTCTGAGGCGGCTATCCCAGGTGGCAAGGCTCTATGTGTGGACATGGCCTAGGGGCCAGCCCCATGTTTGCATAGTTTGTAAGACAGAACAGGAGTCCTTCCTTACCCCCCATTTCCTAGAGAGGGAAAACTGAGGCCTTGGTCCTGGCTGGTGTGTCCCAGGACAGCATCAGATGCAGAGAAGCTCAAGGTGCGGAGAGGGCAGCATCCACCCCAGGCTGCGGCTCCCCAAGGATAAACTGTGGAGGTTGGAAAGATGGGAATTAAAGGAGGAATTTGCTTCCGCCTATGGTGCTGGGTGAATGTGTATGGGATCCCTGGCACCCAAGCAGGCCCCTCACCCCAGTGCACTGCTGCTACCTAGGGGGAGACCAAGGTCCTGAAGCTGAAGAACCTGCGGCCCCAGGACTACGCCAGCTACACCTGCCAGGTGTCTGTACGCAATGTGTGTGGCATCCCGGACAAGGCCATCACCTTCCGGCTCACCAACACCACGGGTACAGGACTTCCCTGCCCGACCCCCTCGCCCACCCAGGCTGACTCCCCAGCTAGGACACGGTGCCCCGCCCCACACAGGACTCTAGGCACCACACCATGAGCACCTCCATTCCTCCCCTCTGCCTGCTCCCTGCTCCTCCCCAGTCTTCCTTCAGGCCTTCCCCAAGCCCATGGCTTCTCCTCCCCCTCAGCTCCCTCAGCGCTGCCTCACAGTCCCCTAAGACCCCACCTCCTTGTCCTCATAGCACCACCAGCCCTGAAGCTGTCTGTGAATGAAACTCTGGTGGTAAACCCGGGGGAGAATGTGACCGTACAGTGTCTGCTGACAGGCGGTGATCCCTTACCCCAGCTGCAGTGGTCCCATGGGCCGGGCCCGCTGCCCCTGGGCGCTCTGGCCCAGAGTGGCACCCTCAGCATCCCTTCAGTGCAGGCCCGGGACTCTGGCTACTACAACTGCACAGCCACCAACAATGTGGGCAACCCTGCCAAGAAGACGGTCAACCTGCTGGTGCGATGTACGTGGGTCTGGAGGGGCGGGAGGGGACTCGGGAGGCAGATGGGGGTGGGGGGCTGCCCTCCAGAAACCACTGGGGAACTGGGAAAGGGGCTTGTCTGCTTCCTTTTGGTAGATGAGATTTGCTGAGGGGCCATGTTCCAGGCACTTTGATTTCCCTGCAATTCTGATGTCTGTCTGCTGGCAGCGGAACTACAATTTGTATAAAGTTTTATTTGGGATGTACATTTCCAAATGTCATCTCAACAATGGAAGAAGTGGGAAGGTCTGGCATTGATTATTTACATTTTTTTTAAAGATTTTATTTATTTATTTGACAGATAGAGATCACAAGTAGGGAGAGAGGCAGGCAGAGAGAGAGAGGAGGAAGCAGGCTCCCTGCTGAGCAGAGAGCCCAATGCGGGGCTCGATCCCAGGACCCTGGGATCATGATCTGAGCCGAAGGCAGAGGTTTAACCCACTGAGCCACCCAGGTGCCCCATGATTATTTACATTTTTTTAAAAAAGACTTTTATTTATTCATGAGAGAGAGAGAGAGAGGCAGAGGAAGAAGAAGCAGGCTCCCCACGCAGCAGGGAGCCCAGTGCAGGACTTGATCCCAGGACCCTGGGATCATGACCTGAGCCAAAGGCAGATGCTTAACTGACTGAGCCACCCAGGCATCCTGATTGCCTACATTTTTCTTAGATTGGGAAACAGAGGCTGCCAAAAGCTAAATGTGGACATTCCAGTCTTTAAGAGAAATTTCCTGACTCTTCCCATACAATGGTCTCTACATTTTACACAGAATTAAAATGAAAATAACATAATTTGCACGTACACCATATGCAAATCTTTATTGGCAAAGCGTGTCAGTGAGTCTGAAGGTAATTACTAAATGTAAAAATGATACAAAACTTGGGGGCACAATTAAAAAAGTATAAACACCCTCCTTATTAAACCTCAGCCTCATTTGCTTCTCAGTATGATCTTGATTTTGCTACTGGGCTTGAAGGAGAAAGCTTTTTTTTTTTTTTAAGTTTTTTTTTAAAGTTTTTTTATTTTTTTTTAAAGTTTTATTTATTTAATCTTTGCACCCAACATGGGGCTCAAACTCACAACCCTGAGACGAAGAGTCACATACTGTACTGACTGAGCCAGTCAGGGGCCCCTAAAGAGAAAACTTTAAATTTTTCTGACTTTGAAGTAACGTTAGGTTGTTGTTTGTTGCTTATTTATTTGAAAATTTTAAAGATCCGGGCTTGTTTGCCGCTCTTTAACCCTTGACAAATAAAGTATAGCTTCTGTCAAATCCAGTGGAGAGTCTTCTGCTGAAATGGTCTCTCCTTTTTGTTCTTCCCCCTCCATCTATTCTCTTTTCTGACTCTTCTCACAAGAAGAAGCTAGCTCTGGGTGGCTTTTTACTTAATCAGAGCAAGAAAGACAGTAGACAGATTGTTGCTGATAGCTACTTTTTTCTTTGATCCTTCTTTTCCGGTCAGATATTCTTTACCACCTAATTCCATTTGGCCTTTAAAACCTGGAGATTGCAGTTTATATCACATACTTTGGTCCCCTCTTAGGATGACACACAGCCTTCTTTGCCCAGCCCAGTCCTAGTTCATGGCTATTGTACCTGTTGGGACCTGTTGAATTAGCACCCACTACTGAGAATTCTGTCTAGAGCCGGCTGGGGAGGCTCAGTCAATTAAGTGTCCAACTCTTGATCTCAGCTCAGGTCTTAATCTCAGGGTCATGAGTTCAAGCCCTGCTTTGGACTCAACGTTGGATGTGGAGCCTACTTAAAAAGAAGGAGAAGAATTCTAACTCTTGGCTACGTCAGACGGTATTTAGATTTTTCAAAGAGACTAGACCCTTTTCCCCTAAACTCTGTGTTTTATGTAATTTCATGTAAAGTGATTGTACTAGGCTTTTATTATAAAAATTGCACACACTTGTTGCTGCAGAAGCAAACAGTACAAAAGGATAAAATGTGCAAATTAAAATTTCCCCTCAGCCCCACTCTCTAGATAGAAATGCTATTACATTCTGGTACCTCTTTCCAAAATTTGTACTTTGCATATTCAAGGTTTAAAACAAGAATAAAAATAAAGCAGTGCAGCTTTTAAGAGCGCGGGCCGAGTCCGAATTCAAGGTTGGCTATTTCTTTGGGCAAGTGACTTAATTCTGAGTCTCAGTTCTCTCCTTCGTAAAATGGGGACAGCAAAGTGCCTCACCGCAAGACTGTGGGATGGGTGAGATGAGTAAACCCATGTCAAGGGCTTGGAACAGTGCCTCTCATGTTCAGTCAAGAGCAACTATGACAATTAATAAAACCACTTTTCTACAGCCAGCTGTTTTGAATTTTTAAAAATGCATCTGAGCAAGCAGGACCATTTCCAAGCAAAGCGGTGATTTCTCTTGGGGGTGGTGTTGGTGGTGGTGTGGGGTTGGAGCCTCCAAACTCTGGCAGTTCACGGAGAGAAGCCAGGTCATTCAGACCTGGGGGTGGGACATAGACCCTTGGCTCTGGGCCAGCCCCAGCCACCTCTCCTTCCTCTTCTGCCCATAGCCATGAAGAACGCTACATTCCAGATCACCCCAGATGTGATCAAAGAGAGTGAGAACATACAGCTGGGCCAGGACCTGAAGCTGTCATGCCACGTGGATGCGGTACCCCAGGAGAAGGTGACCTACCAGTGGTTCAAGAACGGCAAGCCGGCACGCATGTCCAAGAGGCTGCTGGTGACCCGAAATGACCCCGAGTTGCCTGCAGTCACGAGCAGCCTAGAGCTCATTGACCTGCACTTCAGCGACTATGGCACCTACCTGTGCGTGGCTTCCTTCCCAGGGGCACCCGTGCCTGACCTCAGCGTCGAGGTCAACATCTCCTCTGAGACAGGTGGGCAGCAGAGACGGCATGGGTGTGTGTGGGAGGGGGGAGAGAGGGAGCTGGAGAGGCCCACAGAGGGAAGGTGGGCACAGTAGTTTGGAGAAAGGAGATCAGAGTGAGGGGAACATGATTGTGTTGACTCTGTGTTCTGCACACATTTATTAAGCACCTGTTGTATGCCAGGCATTGTCCTAGGCTCTGGGGTAGACTGGTGGGCAAAATGAGCTCTGTTGGCATTGAATGAAGCAGGAAGGCAAACATTTTTCCAACAGCCTCACAAATAAATATGGAAAAATGTTATATTATATATAATAATATATATTGAATAAATAAATATATATTGAATAAATATATATTGAATAAATAATGATATATTATATTGTGTGATACACAAGTCAGGAAAGAGTTTCCTAAGATAGAATGTTTGATCCAAGATCTGAGGGAGGGGTAGGACTTTGCTAGGCAAAAGAGAACAAGGGAGGGTGAAAGAAAAAGGGAGGCCACAGAAGCAGCATGTGCAAAGGCCCTGAGGGAGGTAAGTGTGGGGACCATTTGGAGCACTTTTGAAGGGAGGAAAGTGCAGCTGGGAGAATGGCATGAAATGGAAGAGAGTGGACGGGTCAGCAGGTACCACATAATGCAGGGATTTGGGTCTTTATTCCAAAAATAATAAATAACAACAATGAAATAATGACTAATATTTATTGAGTGTTTACTCTGTGTTCTGATGATTTCATATTTATCTCATTCACCTTCATGGTTTACCTTATGGGGGTAGTTCATCATCAGTTTTTAGTTTTTTAGAGGCTCAGGGAGTTTAAGAAACTCATCTAAGTTAACAAACAATAAGTAGTGGAGCTGGGATTCGAATCCAGACAGTTTGACTTTAGAGCCACCCCTGAATGGTTTACAGAATGACAGGAGTTTGGAGCAGATGATTTTGGAGAGAGTCTCTAGAATCTCATCTCCAGTCCCTAGCCCTTTACACCAAGATGCTGGCTGATTTTGGCTAAGCCTCTTTAACTCTCTGGGCCTCAGTTTCCCCTCTGTGAGATAGTGAACCTGATGGCCTCGGAGACCCCTTCCATCCTGACTCTTGCACAGGGAAAAGACCTCACATCCAGGGAGTGTGTCCCTTACCAGTGGATCCCATAGCTGGGATACAGGATGGGAGGGGGAAGTTGAGGCTGGGGAGCGGCAGAGGCTGGCGCACAAGGGTCTTGTTTATAGAGCCAAGGATCTGGAGCTTTAAGCTGAGGGCAGTGCAGCCTCAAAGGAAGGAGACAGCCCTTTAGCCTATGGGGGCACAGAAGGGTTGGGAGCTGGGACGTTTTAGAAAAAGGGAAATCCATGGGTGCAGGGCCATTTCCTCCATTTGGTTCATTAGCCTGATGCCTGGAGCATGGAAGCTATTTAAGGGCCTGTGGAAATAATTTAGACCTGGAAAAACAAATTAATTGTCTCTAAAATACAAAGAGAAAACTGTACAATTAAAGTCAATACACG
The DNA here is from genome assembly GCF_922984935.1 of Meles meles. Taxonomy (NCBI): domain Eukaryota; kingdom Metazoa; phylum Chordata; class Mammalia; order Carnivora; family Mustelidae; genus Meles; species Meles meles. Next base: position 86,384,238 of record NC_060070.1, on the reverse strand, counting down.
TATAAATGTTTACAAGAGTATGAATGATCCTAACTAGAGAGCCGGACCTCAGCTTGCCTTGCAGAGTTATTTACAATTTATATTTGGTGTAGGACATTTTGTTTGATGGGATGTAGGATGGGACCCATGGAAGTCTTTAAAAGACCCTCCAGTTGGGCAATGTGTTGGGTTGGATTGGGTTTGGCTGTGTGTAGCAGAAAATCCCGAAATACTACTAGTGGCTTAAATGAACTGGATATGTATTTCGTTTTCTCATAAAAGTGAGCAGTCCAGGCTGGAATAATGGCTCGGCTGCTCGGAGTCCTCAGGGCCCCAGGCTCCATCTTGTCTCACTATTCCCTTATCCCTAGTGTGGGCCCCCTTGTCCACAATGGCAGGTCCAGCCGCAGCCATCAATCTGCATTCCAGCCCCTAGGCAGGAGGAGAAGAGGGGCACAGCCTGTCCTTTTAAGGACCCTTATTTTCTGTCACATCCCATTGGCCAGAATTTAGTCATGTGGCCACAGCTAGACCTAAGACAGGCTGGGAGGTTAATGGTTATTCTGGCTGGGCCTCCTGCCAAACTGCAGATATTCTCTCACTTTGGAAGAAAGGGTAAGCATGTTGGGGGACAGACTAGGCATCTGTGATAACACGCCAGAAGACAAATGGAAGCTCTAACTAGATCGGGGCCAGTGGGCAGGAGAGGGGGTTGAAGGAAGAGGTCAATGGGTAAAACTGTTTAAAAGGTGGAACCCCCTTTTGTTGGGCTAAAGGGAAAGAAGGAATAGGCTTCAGAATCTCTTTCCGAGTTGGAAGAACCTGAGGTGGAGAGAACTGGGGGCGGTGAGTTGTGTTTTGGAGATACTGAGGGATCTTTGGGACATCTGGGATGGGGAAGGGAGGCTCAGACCTAGGGGGAGGAAAGCAGAAGCCCCAAAGCAGAGGCTAGCGGGAGCTCTAACCCTGCTCCTGCCGGCCTCCCCACCGCAGTGCCTCCCACCATCAGCGTGCCCAAGGGCCGGGCCGTGGTCACAGTGCGGGAGGGCTCGCCCGCTGAGCTGCAGTGCGAGGTTCGAGGCAAGCCGCGGCCACCGGTGCTCTGGTCCCGCGTGGACAAGGAGGCTGCGCTGCTGCCCTCGGGGCTGCCCCTGGAGGAGACCCCGGACGGGAAGCTGCGGCTGGAGCATGTGAGCCGCGACATGAGTGGGACCTACCGCTGCCAGACGGCTCGGTATAATGGCTTCAACGTGCGCCCCCGCGAGGCCCAGGTGCAGCTGAACGTGCAGTGTGAGTCTCATTGCCCCACCTGGACTACTTTCTGAGCTGTCCCTCCCGGTTCACGGCCTGACCTGCCCCTTCTTCACCCCTTTATACCCTCCAGTCCAACCAATCCCCTTCACATACTGCTGATATGCCTAAAACCCTGCCGCCGCCCCCCCCCCCACCCCGTGTTCTAATATGGGAGGTCTGTGGCCCTTGTCACGTTTCCACTTTCAAATGCCCCGCCCCCATCTTCGTTCCTAGGGACCCAGTGGGCAAAGAAGTAACTGATTTTGACAGGTAGAAATGGGAGTTTGAAAGACCTTCAAGGGAGCACATTGTGTCTGATAGTGTAAGGATGAGAGTTAACAAACCTCATTCAGCTCTTGCCAAGCACTGTTCTAAGAGCATTTTAAGAGCATAAACTCATTTAACCCGTCACAGCCCTATAAGTAGACTTGTTCCCTTATTTTTACAAATAGAGAAACCGAGTCACAGGATAAGTAATTTGCCTAAGGCCCTACCAGCTAGTTTGAAGTTGGGCTGGGATTTGAACCTAAGGCAACTATCTGGCTCCGGGGATCTTGCTCTAAACCCTGACGTTATGCAGCTTTTCACTACGAGGGGGAGGGGCGGGGAGAGGAGTGTGAGGGAACGATTTGAGGCAAGACTAGAGGCCCAGTCTGGGAAGCATGGTTGGAGGAACTGGCGGGGAGCGGGTGGGTATGGGCAGGTCAGGGAGGTAGGAGCACGGCTACTGTCTATGTTACGAATGTGTATCGCTCTGAGATCCCTCCAGGCTGGGGGGGTGCGGGAGCAGGGTCCAGTGCGTTGCCTCCGATCGGGCCGCTCCTCAAGTCCCACCCGGCTCGGCTGACCGCAGCCCCCGCCCCCAGTCCCGCCGGAGGTGGAGCCCAGCTCCCAGGATGTGCGCCAAGCGCTGGGCCGGCCGGTGCTGCTGCGCTGCTCGCTGCTGCGGGGCAGCCCCCAGCGTATCGCCTCGGCCGTGTGGCGCTTCAAAGGGCAGCTGCTGCCTCCGCCGCCCGCTGTCCCCGTCGCCGCCGAGGCCCCCGACCACTCTGAGCTGCGCCTCGACGCCGTCACCCGCGACAGCAGCGGCAGCTACGAATGCAGCATCTCGAACGACGTGGGCTCTGCTACCTGCCTCTTTCAGGTCTCGGGTGAGCGTCCCGTGGGTCCCGCCCCACCCAATGGCGCCCACCTGGCGCTAGGCTCCGCCCCAACTACAGCCCGCCCACGCCCGGCCTGGGCCCCGCCCCTTTCCAGCCTGCCTTCTCGGGGTTTATACCTCTGCCTTTCCAAGACCCGCCCACGCCAGGTCTAAACCCGCCCATGCCGCCCGCACCAAACTGACGTGTTTTAGGTCCCCTCTAGACAGGCTAAGCAATTCACTAACAGCCCCTCCAGGTATAGGACCACTTCTTCTCAAGGGCCACTTATACATGCCCTAAACCCCGCCCGTTTTAGCTCAGCCTCCTTCCCCTTGGCCTCGGACGGCCCTGCCTCTTTCAAACCCCTACTTCCCCCCGGGTTAGGCTTCGCTCCTCTAGACCCGCGAGCACCAGGTCTGGGCCCTTCCCTTTAAAGACCCATCCCCGCCGGGCCTGGGCCCAAGCTGCGAGGCATAGGCTCCTTTCGAGCCTCGTCCAACCCCAGCTTTCCGTTTCCTTCTTTCTTGGGGGCAGGTGCGGTCCAGCCCCGCCCACACCAGGTTTAAAAACCTGCCCACTCAAGCCCGGCATCGCCCCATCCCAGACCTCACATTTCAAGCCCTTCCTCCTTAGTCCTTGGCCGCAGAGGCTGCGGATGGAGGACCCCCTTTTTTCCTAACTGCAGGCCCAATGTGAGGGGCCTGAGTTGTAGCTCAGAGGAGAGAAGACGACTCAACAGCTTCTCTGGGACGTCGTGGGTGCTTCTGGGCCAGCCAGCACACATTTCCTGAGCTGTCACCCCCGAAGTTCAGGCTCCTTGGTGCCCAGAAATCCCTCTCAGCCCATATCTCAAGTCATTCCTGGGTGGGCTGTTTGGGGCTGCAGGCAGGCATAGGTGAGTCAGAAAGTGTCAGAGGTCATGGTGAGGGCTGAGGGGAACGCATAGAGGCCAAAGGAGTTTCTGACCCCCTTTCTCTTCATTGAGGGAGAGCTGGTTCCTTCTCAGAGCTGGTGGCAGCGCCCCTGGAGGAGAACCCCAGGTGTGCCTGTCCCCTTCTGCATCCCCAGCTCTCCCAGCAGCCCCCAACTAACCGGGTGCCCCTTTAGGTCTTGTTTGGATCTCTTCAGTCAAAAACAGGGGGCCAGGACCACAGGTCATTCCCCAGCCCCTCTCACTCCCCCCCAGCCCTGCCAGCCAGAGGCCCCTATGACATTTCCCACCTCCTTCCCCTCTCCCCTGTTCTCCCACACTTGCCCTGTCTCCCCATCTTTTTCCTCTCTTTGTCCTTCTCCTCTCTTCCTTCCACCTCAATATCCTTGACCCTTCTTTGCGTCTTTTCCCCCATCCTCTTTCCCTCCCTAATATCCCTCCTCTGTGTCTTCCCAAATTTCTCTTTTCTCTGGTTTTTCCTTGGCCTTTCCTCTCTGTTCTCACCAATACCACATCTTGGAATTCCCAATCCCCTTTTTCTCCACTTCCCACCTTCCCTCCTACTCCACCCTCGCTCCCCCAATATCCTTCTCTCCCACCATCTCCTCTCTTCACTATGTTCCCTTTCTCTTTGTCTCCATATACCCTTGTCCCTGTTTCTTGCCATCTTCCTCTTGTCTCCCTCTCCCATGCCTCCTCTCTCTGTGTCTCTCCCCATCCCCCACCCTTCACGGCCCCATGCCCCCCTCCCCGCCCTCTCAGCCAAAGCCTACAGCCCGGAGTTTTACTTCGACACCCCCAACCCCACCCGCAGCCACAAGCTGTCCAAGAACTACTCCTATGTGCTGCAGTGGACCCAGAGGGAGCCCGATGCTGTGGACCCCCTGCTCAACTACAGACTCAGTGTCCGCCAGGTGGGCCAAGGGGGACAGGGCTGGGGCGGGGGGAGTGAGGAGGGGCAGGCTGACCCTGGGAATGTCCATCAAGCCATGAGAAGCGGTTGGAGGCGGTGCTTGGACACATCTGACCCCCTTACAGACCACACTTCAGAGCCAGAGAGAAAGTTTTCTGGACACAGCAGCAGAAGCTGGAAGGTTTTAGGGACCCTCTCTGGCCCCATGCTCTGGGCCCTACCTTGAAAACTGGGCTGGGTCTGCTGGGTTCGTACAGGAGAAAGAGGGCAGAGCTAGCTCTGCTCACAAAACACAGAATCTACTGGTGAGTCAGGAGCTTAGGGTGGGGGAGGGAGGCAGTTTCATTCACAGGGTCTCTGGAATGCAAGGCCGGGGCTATGCTGTTCTTGTGTCAGGTTTAATTCCATGGGTTCTTCCGCCCAAGGGGCAGTAGGTGTTGTGGGTAAAAGTGTGGCTCTGGGGCGGACAGCCTAGGCTAGAATCCAGCTCCGTGTGAGCTAGGGCAAACCACATCTGTTTGACCTCAGTTTCTTTATCTGTAAAATGGGAGTCATTATAACGTTCTGCCTCAGAAGACTGGAATTTTGAGGATTAAGTGGGTTACTAGTGGCAAATCACCTTGAACAGCGCCCAGCATGCATTTATTGTTCAATACGAGTTGCTATCCCGTGTTATTCAGATGGGCTGAGGGAGGCGCGGTAGGAGTGATTGCTCTCTCTCACCGCCGGGGGAAACTGAGGGTCTGGTTTCCTCGTCCTTTATTCTTTATGCTCCCTGCCCCTGCCCCCCACCCCACCCTCCAAGTCACACCAGGGCCTGGGCCGGTGCTCTGGTGGAGGGTGTGGCCATCTGGGCATCTGGAAACACCCTGTATCTGCAGCTGAATCAGCACAACGCCATGGTGAAGGCCATCCCAGTACGGCGCGTGGAGAAGGGGCAGCTGCTGGAGTACATCCTGACTGACCTCCGTGTGCCCCACAGCTACGAGGTCCGCCTCACGCCCTATACCACCTTCGGGGCTGGGGACATGGCCTCCCGCATCATTCACTACACAGAGCGTAGGTGGTGGGGGTGGGGGTGGGGTGGGAAGGGTGGGCTCCTCTCCTCCCCAGGGGAACCCCTTCCAGCCTCCGCACATGCTTCCAGAGCTTTGGAGCTCCCCAATGTGCAGTGTCTTACTTTGTCACGGCAGGGTAGGCCCCTCTGGCCTCCAGTCCTGATTTCGGGAACCCTGTCCCCTGGTCCCAAGCCTGGGCACCCTCTATACAGTCCCATATCTCAGTTCTGACTTGGTTTTCCTGCTTGCTTTCCCAGCCATCAACTCTCCCAACCTGTCAGGTGAGACACCTCCCTCCCACTTCCCCTTCCCTTTGGGGGCACAAAGACTCCCTTGGTGGGTGGAGAGGACCCTGGCAGATACCCAGAGAGAAAATGGGGGGTGGAGGCCAGCAGCTGGAAGGAGAAGCCAAAGGGAACGGGGCTGGGCTTGGAGACAAGTGCATCCAGGATTCATTCTGGGGCTTAAAGGTGGGGGGCAGAGGTGGGGGACATCTGTAACTCAGGGTCTCTCTTCCTCAATCAGCATCCTGATCCTATCCCTAGGATCACTGTCCCTAGAAGGAAAACAGAGAGACCAGACTAATCCTATCCCCTGTTCTCTGCAGCAGGGGTCCTCAATCCCAGATCCATGAAGCCCCCCACCCCACCCACAGGATCTGTGTATAGAACTCAGGGCGTCCATGAACCTGGAACGTGGAAGGGCATATAGTTACTTCTTTATCTTCCCTTAACTTCTGGCAGAAGTTTAACATCTTTAGTGATGAATGCGGACAACAAACCAGGGTAGTGTAATCACTACCTTGACCCTGTCATCAGGACAAAGCCGAGGTTTGCACGGCACCTTAAAGTTGTTGTGGCCGTTTATGAATATCATTTACATCCATCAGGACTTTGAAACCACCGCAGTTATTAGAGCTAATGCTAGATCTTGTTACTTAATTAGATAAAAAAGAAGCCCACTTATTATCATATCACAAATGTGTTTTTTAAAATATTTTGACAGCTGTATCTCAATATAAGTGATTTCCTTTGTGACCCTCTGTGTTTCATTGTGTGCATCTAAAATTATTATTCTGAGATGGAATCCTTATACATCACTAGATAGCAGAGGTCTGTGGTATACAAAGGTTAGGAAGTCCTGTCTGGGAACAAATTTGTCAGGGACCCCATTGCCTGGTTTCTCAAGCCCTGAGATCCTAGGCCTATGGCTTGGGTGCACAACACCTGCCTCAGGGTGGCCAGGGAGGGTGAAGCTGGGCCAGGTGGCCTGAGGAGCCTGACCTTCTTTGTCTCCTCCCCACCCTTGGCCCAATGCAGACAACACCTGCCACTTTGAAGATGAGAAGATCTGTGGCTACACCCAGGACCTGACAGACAACTTTGACTGGACACGGCAGAATGCCCTCACCCAGAATCCCAAGCGCTCCCCCAACACTGGCCCCCCCACTGACATCAGTGGCACCCCTGAGGGTGAGAACATGAACTGCTGTAGGACAGTTTTTGGGGGTGTGTGTATGTGTGTAGCACCAGAGAATCCCAGTCCAAAGGCGGGGACACAACCCTGTCCTCAGGGAGCCCCAGTCTGAGGGGGAGACATAGCCTTGCCCTCAGGGAGCCCCATTCTGAGCGGGAAGACACAACCCTGCCTCAGGAAGCCCCAGTCTGAGGGAGGAGACACAGCCCTGCCCTCAGAGAGCCCCAGTCTGAAGGGAGCCACAGCCCTGCTCTTAGAGAGCTTAATTTGATGGGGAGACACAACTCTGTCTTCATGGGGACCCAGAAGAAGAGAAACTGCAATAGGGTTCGGAACTCCTGGCCTAGACTCCTATGCTGTGCGGTGAGGCAGGGAGGACATGGTGGATGGGTGAGGCACCTGGGGTCAGAGGAAGTTCAGGCAGTGAAGGGATCAGATGGGAAGCGGCTATGTGGGGTGAGGAGGAGGCTGTTGGTGCATCCCCCCCTCCCCAACAGGCTACTACATGTTCATCGAGACATCAAGGCCCCGGGAGCTGGGGGACCGAGCCCGTTTGGTGAGTCCCTTGTACAATGCCAGTGCTAAGTTCTACTGCGTCTCCTTTTTCTACCACATGTACGGGAAGCACATCGGTGAGTCGGGGGATCAGGTTGTCTGCCCAAGGGTTGCTGGGGCGGGAAGGAGAGACGGAATCCACGGGAGGCTGGCACTGGCCCATATGAGGCCTGGGCTTCCTCAGCATGGCTGAATCACAAATCCTTGGAGGTGGTATAGGCAGAATCCGGGCAAGGGAGGAAGTCAGAGGCCACTCATTCGAGGTTTTCCTGAGTCTGCAAACAAAATGGTTCCAGCAGGACAAGATGGAAGCCTTGGAGGAGTGGGCAAAAACAACTAATATGGTGCTGGTATTGAGCACCTGTCAGGTGCCCGGTGATATCCTGGGGGCTCTGCATCTGTAGTCCCATTACCTCTCACAAACACCAGGTGAGGGAGGTGTTACTATGTAAATCAGAGAGGTTCAGCATTTTCCCCGGGATCACACAGCAACCCGAGTTGTCTGACTCCCCCGAGCCCTAAGCTCAAGGTTGGGAGGGTGCCACTCTGTAATCGGTGAGGGCCAGTCCCTCTTCCTAAGGCTGGGTGGGCATTTGCCCTCTGGGAAGTCACGTTAATCAATGAAGTCATCATTCAGCTGTCCCTTCTTGAGCTCCTGTTCTATGCCAGGCATCAGGTGATGGCAACAAACAGGGAGAGGACTTTCCCGTGCTCCTGGCACCTATGGTCAAGTGGGAGACAGATGTCTAATTAAACCAGATAAGACTGAGTGGCCATTGTGACACATGCCCACAGCAGGACAGGGGCCAAACAGCTGGTAACAGAGACCAACGCTGGAGGCTTGGTTATGGACAACTCTGCTGAGGAAGTGACAAGCTTTTAAAATTTTCATTTATTTGTTTGTTTACTTCTTTACGGGAGAGGCCATGTATTCTGTATGGGTTAAAATGTCCAAAGGGCTTATAATGAGAGTCCCCTTCCCATCCCAGTCCTCCTGCTACCAAGAGCCCTTCTCTAAAGGCCACCAATGCACTAGATTTGGGGACAGGATTCCAGAAACTTTTTATGTATATAGAAGCCAGCGGAAGATTTGAATTCAACCCAAGGAAGACCCCATAAGCATCAGATCTGGATAGGAGGGCTTTCTAGTAGGGATGCTGTGGAGGGGGCCCCTGTCCCATGTCATGTGACTCCTCTGCTCTGCCCCTTTCATCACCATCTCCTCTAGGCCTCCAAGATCTGATCTGGCCCCTTCCTCCTCCTCTGGCCTCATCTTCTGCCACCTTTCCCTTGGCTCCCACTCAGCTCATGAGAACACTGGTCTCCTTGCTTTCCTTGAAATACTTGAGGCGGGTTCCTGCCAAAGAGGAATTTGCTCATAATGTTCCTTGGCCTGGAACATTCTTCCCCTCCCCTCATTCAAGGGTCCTCTCTAAAGTCCCTTGACCTCCCCACCTCAATACCTCTTTATTCCTTTCCCTGCATTATTGGCTTTATAATGCTTATCACCAGTAGAAGGTAAGCTCCAGCAGGGCAGGGGTCCTCGCCTTATTCACTGACATATCTCTTATGTCTAGAACAGTGCCTGGCACATAGTGGGGCTCAGCTAGTTGAACAAATGAATGATAGGGAGGTCTAAGGTTCTAACCATGAGGTTCTCTGAAAGTCCTCTTTCAGTTGTGAGGACCATCATAAACAATTCTTTATTCAGCATTTAATTATTGAGAACCTGTAGCAATTTCCTGCAGACCTTCCCTCAAAGAGCCCAATGGGAGGAGAAGATGTGGATGCCTCTGTCACACAGAGCAGACAGTGGTCTGGGCCTGGAGCACAAGTAGAAGGACTCAGGTTTCCCAGGGAAGCACAGAGGACTCCCAACTCAAGCCTAGGAAGACTTCTTGGGGTGGGGGGGTGGCATTTCAGAGAGGCCTCGAGTCACAGGAAGGATTTGGCCAGGGCAATGTGGTAGGGGAGGGAGTCTCCAGCAGTGGGAAGAGGCTGAGCAAAAGCCCAGAGGTGGGAGAGCTACAGTCTATCTGTCCAGACTCCAGCATGGAGTTTCCTCTGGCTTTGCAGATGGCAAGGGAGGTAGGGAAGACAGTAGTGAGCACACCCACCCTTAAGGGAGGCTGCATGTCTTGGGCCCTGGCTGACGCTGTGAAAGGTGGTCAGGAATCCCCTGAACGGAGGAGACCCTAAAGCTGATGGACTCCTCAGGAAAGGGGGTGGGAATTCAAAATTTTTTTTTTAGATTTTTAAAAAAATTTATTTATTTGACAGAGAGATCACAAGTAGGCAGAGAGGCAGACAGGAGAGAGAGAGAGAGAGGAGGAGGAAGCAGGCTCCCCACTAAGCTGAGCAGAGAGCCCCATGCGGGGCTCGATCCCAGGACCCTGAGATCATGACCTGAGCTGAAGGCAGAGGCTTAACCCACTGAGCCACCCAGGCGCCCCAGGGAATTCAATTTCTGTTCAAGCAGTGAAATGAGAGGTTCCCCGTTAGTGGCCTTGGGGCAGGATGGTGGAGGAGGCAGAAAAGATATGGGAATTGAGGGGGATAGGAAAGGGGAAGAGCTCCAGGAGGGGGAAGAGAGAAGGGTCTTTCGGTGAGGAGCCTGAAAGGTATTGGGGCTTGGGCCTGTTGAAGTCTGTGTGGTACCTCCTGGCCCACTCTGGCTGGCTGCAGTCCTCTGATGGGCCCATCTGCTGGCGAGGGACCCCACCCAGGCCTACTCTGCCTCTGGGAAATTCTGCGTTCCTTGTTGTCCCGTTCCCTCCTCCTCCCTCCCCTCCTAGCCCACCTGGCAGCTGGACAGCACCAGCTGTCCCCAGACCTTGTGTCTTTCTGGCCAACTCCTTTCATCTCAGGCAGGTAACATTTGGTGGCTCTTCCCTAGCGGGGGTCTGTCTATCTGGTGTCACAGATGGTGTGGCTTTGTCTCCGGGCAGTGCCATGGAAATGCCAGCCACCGGGCGCTAAGATTGATTCCCCTTCCCTCTGAGCCAGATCCTTCCCATCACTGGGGACTAGAGGTAGGCTGGAAATGCTGGGAAGGGGCATGACATTGCCTGGGTGCTCTTTGCCAAGTCACGATCCCCTCCCCCTTTTCCAAGGTCCCCAGCACCTCCAGAATTCCAGGCCCCTGTGGCTGTGGGCACACGAGCTCAGCACCCACAGGCAAATGCCCTCAATGTTTCACTTCCTCTGTTTTTACTGTGGCTGCGTAGCACAGATAAAAACATCTCTCTTTAAAAGCAACTCCCTCTCGTTTTCTTGGCTTTGTCCAAAGCGTGAATATTAAAGAAATCATGAGTTTGAAGGACTTGCTTTATTCATTTCTCAAAACATACCTCTAAGTATCAAAATTTTTAAACTCCATTCCTGTGCCTCTAGAAAAAAATCATCCCATGCCTGGGGTGTGCCTTGTGTGCTTTGGGAATCCTGCTCTGTGCTCAGTAGTGGGCCCCACTGTGTGGGACAGCTCCACTCCAGAGGAAGAAGGATTGTGTGTGTGTGTGTGTGTGTGTGTGTGTGTGTGTGTGTGTGTGTGTGTGTGTGTTTGGGGTGGGGGGATTAGCTGAATAGAAAGGAAAGGAAGGAATGAAGGAAAATTTGCAAGGCGTCCTGATGAATTGAAGCCCTCTGCCATCCTCTCTGTCCTGTGTTGTGAGCCGTGGCTTAATGGGATGTGAACCATTCTGGGCTAGTGTTGCGAGCAGTGGCGGGGGAGGGGGGCCTCATCCAGATCCTCACTCTTCCCTTCTCTTCATCTCCACCACAGGCTCCCTCAACCTCTTGGTGCGGTCCCGGAACAAAGGGGCCCTGGACACACACGCCTGGTCTCTCAGTGGCAATAAGGGCAACGTGTGGCAGCAGGCGCACGTGCCCATCAACCCCAGTGGGCCCTTCCAGGTGAGGCTCTCCCAGCCCTCAGGCCGGTGCTCTGGCCAGGGAACACTGAGGAAGACTCGGGCTTCCTCCCAGGAGCTGGCGAGAAACTCAGGGGGTATGGGGGCTTCCAGTGGACTATGGGGAAGGGGTTGGGGGTTCTCTCTGGCAGAACCCCCTAATCCCTGCTCTCTGCTCTCTGACCCCACCCCAGATTATTTTTGAGGGGGTTCGAGGCTCTGGCTACCTGGGGGATATCGCCATAGATGATGTCACACTGAAGAAGGGAGAGTGTCCCCGGAAGCAGATGGATCCCAATAAAGGTGCGAGATGGGGAGGGAGGGAAGAGCCAAGTCTGGGAGGGCGGGCTCTGTGGGTAGGCACCTGTCCGTGTCAAGGCTGAATGGGGGTTCAGAGCTACTGGGTGATGGGACGCATGTGTCCGTGACTGCCTGAACAGATGCTGGTGTGTTTGGGTGGGACATTTGGCTCAGGTTACAGGGCATTTGTAGGGCAATGAGAAGACTAAACTGTGCCTTCCTGTGAACTTACCAAGTTATCATAGTACCTAGATGCCTCCTGTGCCTGCGTCGGGGTATGTCTGTGTATGTGTGCGTGGGGGCGGGGGTGTCCAGATGTAAACGTGTGCCCCACCCCCCAGTGCCAGGTGTTTGCCGTCATAACAGCTGGAATTTATTGAGTGATTACCATGCACCAGGCAGGGTGCAAAACCCCATATATGTGTAATCTCAGGTGATGAGGACAAGAGCCCCTGGAGTGGCACTGATGGTTAGACTCATTTTATAGAGGAGGAAACAGGCCCACGGAGGTCAGGCGAATTGCTCCGTGACTTAGTGAGCTGAAGAGCTAGGATTTAGGTCCTGGAAGGTTTAAGTTAACCCCCACACCACCCAACCTCACATCTGTGCTTACGAACGTGTCTGTGTGCAGTGAGGGCAGTGTCCCCCTTTAGGTCTCCCAGAAAGGGGGGGCAGCTTGCTAGTCCCTGGCCTGCCGAGCTGACCGGAGCCCTGTCCTATGTCCCTTCTTTCTCTTGTCACAGTGGTGGTGATGCCGGGCAGTGGAGCCCCCCGCCAGCCCCACCCACAGCTCTGGGGGCCCATGGTCATCTTCCTCTTGGCATTGCAGAGATGATGAGAGCTGCGTGGCCCCCCTACCCCGCCCCCGGCACACCAAAGTGTCCACATCGTACCAAAGACTGACCCCCGCCAGCCGGGGTGCCCAGGGGCAGGGCCGGCCTGCCAGGGAGGGGGCCTGCACTGGCTGCGAGGATGAGCAGAGAACAAGGACAGAGGCCCAGCTCTGAGGCCCTGGAGACAGTCGTTCGACACACACACACACTCACTCACACACACACACACAGAGATCTATTAAAGCACAAGTTTCTATCTGACCTGCCAGCACCTTCTTTTCTGCAGAGACAAGGGACTCGCCAGAATGGCGTCCACCACCCCCAGGGACCTCGGCGCCACGTGGGCCTTGTCCTGGCTGCACCTGTGGTGTGTTTCTGACCTTCCCTCGTTCCTCAGACCATTGGCTTTACCAGAAGGGAGCCAGAAGGGGAGCCAACTCAGGAGCCCACCCTTGGCTGGACTCTGGGACTCCCGGGATGGGAGATGCCAGGGTCACAGGAGGCCAGGGAGTACCTGGTGAGCTCCGTGAATGTCCCCCTGCGGGCAGTGCAAGGGAGGCCAGACACCTGCTGCATGCCCTCTGTTTTCAGGGCAAGAGCTGGAAGGTGGAGACCCCAGGTCACCTTTATCCCTTGACCTGTTCTTGGATGTCATATCCTCCCCGCACTGCACCCCTTTGAAGGGACCCAGCACAGGGTCTTGGGCCTGGGCAGTCTGAAGACTGACACCTTCCTCCTGCCCCATCTAACCCCACCCCACCCATAAGGAGGTGGATTCCTGAGAGCACAATCCCCACCTTGGTCAGCAGGCCTAACCTTAGCACCCACCTGCCTCTCAAAGAGGTGGGGGTGGGGGGCGGTGGTGGCCAGCCATTCCCCAGGTGAGGCTTCACTTTGAGAGGAGTAGAGAAGAAGGCCTGTTTTTGCAAGTTTGTGCTCTCATGGCATTTGGGAGTAGAGTGGAGCCTTCATTTCTTCTATACTTGGCATGAAGGGGTATGCTGGATAGGAGGATGTGTGTAAAGGAGGTACCCTTTTCCTCCTCCACTGCAAGGCACTGGCCCTTCCCCCCCAGGGGCAGTGAAGGAGGGGTTTGGAGAACTGGGGCAGGGAGCAGGGCAGTGGCTGGCCTCCGTGCTGCCTGGAGATAAGCTCATGCCCAGAACTGTGAAAAGGCTCTCAGTCCGCGGGTTCTGGGTTGGGAGCCTAGATGGGCACAGTGGAATCTAGCCCTCTCCTTCTCAATGTCACCCCTGAGATCCCACCCCGCCATCCATGGGAGAAAGGAGGCCCAGCCCCTTCCAGGATGAGTCTTTATGCATGTGTCCATGGGGCTGTGTGCGTGCATGTGTGTGCGCGCGTGAGTGTGCCTGTCTGTGTAGCACTGTGGGTACATCTCTGGGCAGGAGTGGGTGCCAATGTGAGTCTGCACGTGCAATTACACATATCTGTTTGTGAGGCTGGGCATAACCCCTGGCTCGGTGCGTGCCTGTGGATGTCAGCATGCATGGCCCCCTTCACGAGTGACACGCATGCCTGTGAGTGCTATAGCACTCTGTAGCCTACTGCAGAGTAGGAGTAGCCTACTCTGTAGCCTCAAGCTGCCTGCCACTGCCCCAATTTCTACCTTTCATCCCCTAAGGATGACAAAGAGCTTACAGACGACCCTACTGAAATGCAAGCACCTTTGGTGGCCCGTGTTACAGGGCTTCGCCTGGAGCCTTCGGAGGGGACAGCTGCCAAGCAGAGAGAGCCGGGCAGTGCCAAGAAGCAGGCAGGGAACCAGCGCAAAGGCTGCCCATCTCATTGCCCTGCCAGGCCTGTGCTATCATCACCACCAACAGCTGGGGGGGTGGCTGGGCCAGGCCTGGAGCGGGGCCTTCTGATCCCAGACCAACCTGGCTGTCTTGCTGGCCCATCTGAGGCCGCTCTCCAAAATGAGTGGCTCCAGGTTCCCAGAACACACTTGCATCCCGTCTGCTGAGTATTGTTCCTTAATTGTCCCATCTGTGCAGGGTCTGTTGCCCCAACTAGACTGTGAGCTCCTCCTCTGAGCCTTCCAACCTTCTCGCCCAGCCCATCCCAACCTCATGCCCAGCACAAGCGGGCCTGTTAGGGAAATCAGAGCGGGCTTTGTCCAGCGGAATGGATTCTATAAATCAGTGATTTCCAGCCCTACCTGTAGAATCAAACCTCCAGAGGGTCTTTTAGAAAGCACGGATGCTTGGTCCTACCCCCAGCGGTTTTAATTTAATTGGACTGGTATGCAGCGTGGTATCAGAAATGTTTAAAAGCTCCTCGGAAGAAGCCAGGAATGTGAACCACTGGCCCATCACCTGCCAGGGGCTTCCTCTGTGCCCTTGCTGGGGTGGGTATGGAGATCCAGAGAGGGATGGCACCAGGGACCTCCTCCTTGGGGCACCAAGGTCCTTGGTCCTCGTGTGTGGACCAGCGAGGTTGGTGCCTGTTTGTGTTTGTGTGTGTGTGCGCACAGGTCTGAAGGGACTGTGGGTGTCTGTGTGTGTACTAACACTACCAGTGTGCGATGGGAACTCCTGGGATGTGCCGGTCTGTGTGTGGGAGGATGGGGTCTGCAAGGAAGAGAGTCTTCTCTCTCTCTCTGACAGTGGCGTGTCCCACCGTTGGTGTGTCTGTGTCTGCCTGTGAGTCAGCACCTCTGTGTCAGTGTCGGCTGTGCCGTGGGTGGTGGCATCTGTGTGCGTGTGCCTGTAGGTGGCCCGTGAAGACCCCCAGCCCAGGGGAGACCAGGCTGGCTGGATCCAGCACATCTCCCCCGAGGCAGTCCTGCCCTCAGGGTCAGGGTGGCTGAGGCATTTTGTGGCCTTAAAACAGGGAGTCCAGGGTCAGCTCTCAAGGTGTTAGGGTTTATTCACCCCTGTTGCCCCCTGTTTGATGTCTGGGGAGACCCGTGGGGCAGGTGCTGTACAGGCAGAAGTGGGGGAGTCTCAGCTGGGCTTTGCTGCTCCTGGGACCACAGGCAGGCGCCTGGGGTGCCCAGCTAAGCCTTCAGACCACGCCCCCACTTCTCGGGATGCTCCTCCCACCTAGCCTTCTCTGGGCCTTCTCTGGGATACTCCGCACTCTCTTTCCATTCATTCTTCTTTCTCCCAGTGCTTGGCAGAAGCCGGGGGCTCAGGCTCTCACTGCCTGAGGCCAAACCCCTCCTTGTGTAAATGAGAAAGGTGCAGGGGCGGGGGTTGGCCCAAGATCACACACAGCCCCTTAGGGTGGAGCCAGCTTTGCAAGCCAGGTGCTCCCACCCTGGGGCGGTCACACCGTGGGCCAGTGCCTCCAGTCTGGCACCAGGGAAGTTTGGCCCAGCTGCCCTGTCTCTGGGCACAAGTACAGACGTTACAGATGTTGCTGGGCAGCCGCTCTAGGAGCCCTTTCTGGCCTCTCAGCCTAGGCCACTTCTCCCACCCCAGATCGGACCTGAGTGCCATGTGGACTCTGCCTCCCTGTGCCTCCACTGGCTTTAGCGACTGCCTAGGTTCCCAGATAGACTGTTTCCCCTCCCCAGCCCTCTGTCTTCACATGAGCCTGGACTCTGATGTCCTGGTGTCCTCATCCTGTAGGCTTCCCCCTACGGACCATGAGGGCTGGGGTGAGAAGGTACAAAGTCTTGTGTTTTCCTCTTCCTGGACTCAGGGGGCTTGATGGCATTTCCAAGGTCTGGCTTGGCTTCCAAGGCTGAACCTTCTCCAGGGAGTCCCTGTAGGTCCACGGGTTGAGGTTCTGGGCTCTGGGGAGCCCTCTGTACTTCCAAAGGCAAGATAGCATGACCTTCTCTGTTAATCAGTGCTGTGTGAGAGTGTGTGTCTGTGAGGGTGAGGTGTGTGTGTGTGTGTGTGTGTGTGTGTGTGTGTGTGTTATGCATATGTGTGAGGGTGTATACTGGGGTAGAAGGACCACTCCTTCCTAGGGAGCCCTTGACCCCGAGAGCTGGAAGGAACCTTAGAGACCATCTAATCCAGTGCCCCCATGGTACAGGTGAGAAAGCTGAGGTCAGAGACATGTCACTTGCCCACCATCACCCCTCCCTCCTGTCACCTGCATCCATTTCCCAGAGGCCCCACTAGAAGTGCCCTCCCTCCCTGCACCTCCCTACCCCCTCCTGGCTGCCTCCATAATCACCTTCGCAGCTCAACTCTGCTGGTCCCTCTGCCCCAGCGGTCTCCAAGCATCATTCCTGCCCCAGATGGGAGCTCACCAAGGCTGCTCTCCCCAACCCAGGAGAAGGGGCAGGGGAAGGAGAGGACTGCTTCAGCCCTGAGGCCTCCCAGACTTGAGAGAAAAGCCAACCCCTCCATGCCCAGGTCCACCCCACCACCAAGGTAAAAGCACAACAGGAGACCCTCATTTATGGGTGAAAGGTATTGGGGTTGTTTTAGTTACACGACCCCATCCTCACCCCTTTGCCTTGCTCTCTGTCTCCACCCCAGCCTCTGTCCTCTTTTGTCCCTCTTTCATCCCCAGACCCCCCAAATGTAACCTCTAGTTGCGGACGCGGTTGTTTCAATCAATAAAGCTGCAGTGTTCTAGTGCTCGGGGTTCGGCTGTGTGTGTGGGTGAGAGATGGGCCAGGAGGCGGACCAGTGAACAGCCGGGGGGCTCTTTTCAGACCTCTGGGGGGAGCCCTTCTCTTTGGCACCTGTCATCATGGGTCCTGGCTCTGCCCCCTGGACAGTGAGGACCTACATTCTGGTCTCCAGCCCAATGAACCCAGTGTCTTCATTTATTCCTTCAAGAAATACTAGCCAAATTCTGCCTTTGTGGAAGCTCCTGCCTTAGTGAGGGAGATGGACACAAAGTTCATAATTATATCAGGAAACACATCATTATGAATACAATTTGGACTGTAAGAGCAGGTTCTTATCTGGGTTAGAGATTCAGGGATAACTTCTCCAAGGAAGAGGCATTTAGGAAGAAAGACCACAGTGTGAGGCAGGAATCCATCAAAATTCTAGAGAACATAGGCAGTAACCTCTTCGACATCGGCCACAGAAACTTCTTTCAAGACATGTCTCCAGGGCGCCTGGGTGGCTCAGTGGGTTAAGCCGCTGCCTTAGGCTCAGGTCATGATCTCAGGGTCCTGGGATCGAGTCCCGCGTCGGGCTCTCTGCTCAGCAGCGAGCCTGCTTCCCTCTCTCTCTCTCTCTGCCTGCCTCTCTCTCTACTTGTGATCTCTGTCAAATAAATAAATAAATAAATCTTTAAAAAAAAAAAAAAGACATGTCTCCAAAGGCAAAGGAAAGAAAAGCAAAAATGAACTTTTGGAACTTCATCAAGATCAAAAGCTTCTGCACAGCAAAGGAAATAGTCAACAAAACTAAGAGACAACCTACAGAATGGGAAAAGATATTTCAAAAGACATTATGGATAAAGGGCTTGCATCCAAGATCTATAAAGAAGTTTTCAAAATCAGCACCCAAAAAACAAATATTGCAAATAATCAAGTCAAAAAATGGGCAGAAGACATGAACAGACACTTCTCCAAAGAAGACATACAAATGGCTAACAGACACATGAAAAAATGTTCAACATCACTAGCCATCAGGGAAATACAAATCAAAACCATACTGAGATACCACCATATACCAGTTAGAATGGCAAAAATTAATAAGGCAGGAAACAACAGTGTTGGTGAGGATGTGGAGAAAGGGGAACCCTCTTACACTGTTGGTGGGAATGCAAGCTGGTACAGCCACTCTGGAAGACAATATGGAGGTTCTCAAGATGTTAAGAATAGAGCTATACCCTATGACCCAGCAATTATACTACTACTACTACGATATGAAAAGAAGAGGCATGTGCTCCCCAGAGTTCATAGCAGCAATGTCCACAATAGCCAAACTGTGGAAGGAGCTGAGATGTCCTTCAACAGTTGAATGGATAAAGAAGATGTGGTCCATATATACAATGGAATATTACACAGCCATCAGAAAGGATGAATATCCATCATTTGCATTGACATGGATGGAACTGGAGGGAATTATGCTGAGTGAAATAAGTCAAGCAGAGAAAGACAATTATCATATGGTTTCACTCAGATGTGAAACATAAAGAATAGCACAGAGGATAAAAGGGGAAGGAAGGGAAAACTGAAGGGGAGAAAGGGTAGAAATCAGAAATGGAGAAAAACCATAAAAGACTCTGGAATCGAGGAAACAAACTGAGGGTTTCAGAAGGGAGGGGCATGGGGGGATAGGGCAGGTAGGTGATGGGTATTAAGGAGGGCACATGTTGTGATGAGCGCTGGGTGTTATATGCAACTAATGAATCATTGAACACTACATCAAAAACTAATGATATACTATATGGTGGCTAACTTAACATAATAAAGAAGCAGCATTTAGGAAAGACCTAAAGACTGATTGGGGTTAGCCTACTAGGGCAGAGGGAGTCTTCCAAGACAGAATAGAACATTAAAAAGCCCAGAGAGATGAAAAACCACAGAAGGCTCAAGGAAAAGAGAGAAAGATGAAGAAGGAGGAATAAGGCTGGTCAACCACTATACCAACTTGGCTTTCCATTCTCAGCCCCCTAGTCCCCCATGCCACCTCCACTCCCCTGACTCCCCTCACAGGGTCTGGGTTCCTTCCTGGCCCCATAAACTGCACTATGCACCCCAACTTTGAGCTGCCTCCATCATTCACCACCAATGAGCTGCCCTCGTGCCCCCAAATCTTTTTGTACCATTTTCCTTTTTCCCAGACCCTCCCAGAGTCCTAGAATTTCAGAGCTGCAAGGTTCTTAAACATCACCTATTTCATCCATCTACTACTGTATTCCTTAGGAGAAATAGCTTGCCAAGGTCACGGAGGCAGGCAGTAATGGGGAAAACTCACTCCCCTGTGCACATTTGTTCCATGACCCCAGACCAAAGGCATGGGTTTCATAATATGAACTAGGATGAGATCAAACAAGTGACAAGAAGAGTCTCACATTACTTGGTTACAATGACTCAGATTAAGTTCAGCAGATAATTTCATTCTCATGGTCCCAATGGATAAGCTGAGGCTCTAAAAGGCGACAAGACTAGGGGTTCCCGCCCTCAGCTTAATCAGTTCACAGCTTGGGTAACTTTTTGCTACCATACTTGGGATTCTTCTTCCAAGAGCTTAGGATCACCACTTCTCTAGGTTGGCTCATTGTGTACAAGGAAGAGAGATCCACTCAAGCTCACTCATTCAAGTACAGGAGCATCATCACAAGGATGTTGTAGTGAGGGGACAGCCACTCTCAGAAACCCCAACACGAGAGGTGTAACAGGGATGGGATTCTCCAGCCAGATGGCATTTTGGATTTAAGGTAGCTCTAGGAGATTATGCCTCACATGTAACAATTGTTGCAAATTCTTTGTTATCCTACCTATAGAGAAGAAGTCTAATTCCTTTCTCCCTGTATCTAGATTAACCTTAGTGACTTATTTGGCCAGTAGAAGATGACACTCTGACATGAAAATGCCTTGAAGCTTCAGCTAAGGTCCCTTGGGACATTCTCTCTGGGAGCCCTGAACGGCTGTGTAGGATGTCCAACTCCCCTGAGCCTGTCATTCTGGATAGGCCGTGGGAAGGGTTCCAGTGGACTGCCCCAGCTGAGCTCAGACTTCCAACCCCTTCCCCAAAGCGCTAGATATGGGAGTAGAGCTGCCTTGGGCCATCCAGATCAGCCATCTACTGACTCAATACCTTTGCCAAATGCCACATGGAATAGCAGAATCGCCCAGTCAAGCTTTGCCCAAATTCCTTACTCACAAAATCAAGGGATATAATAAAATAATTATTATTTAAAGCCCCTGAGGTTGGGGATAGTTTGCTACAACAACAGTAGGTAAGCCCCTGGAGTGATTCAGCCACTTTCCCTTTTTCACGTCTCTCTTCGCCCACACAGTTCCTCTCCTGACTCATGGTGTCTGCTCCTTTCCTGGCTCTAACTCTCCCTCATGACCATCCAATGGCGGCTCCCATTCACTCCCATTCACTGACTCAGCCTCTCTAGAGAAAGGGCCCTTTGGACTGGCCCGCCATTTTGGGCCCAATCATATACACGTCATTGGACAATTCTGTTGACAGGCCACCGTTGGGTCAGGGATCACTCTGATCCAGCTGGGGAGGAGGATGGGGTCAGGCATAGAAAACATGGCCTGCTGCTTCTCAAAAGTCTGTGAGTGGGCCCACTTTGGAGGGGCAGCGGTTGGCAGGCACCTTGAATGTATCTCCTTCGTTCCCCCCCTCCTTCATCCCTCCTCTAATGACCATCTGTTCCCAGGGGGCAAGCTGTGCAGTGTTTACACCATGAACGGGACCCCTAACCAAGGGCAAGTCCCAGTGTAAACTATACAGGTAGGTCGGCTAACTTACAGAACAGTGTCTCGTATTAAACTCAGGATCATGCAGACTTATTTTCACGTTTATAGACAAGGAAGCTGAGGCCCAGAAAGGTGCTGTGATTACTCAAGTTCCTAAAATTAGGAAGGAGAAGAACCTGGAGATGAATCAAGACTCTGCCCATTTACGTCAACCAGATCCCCTCCTCTCCTTCCTCCCCTTTGGGGCCATTCTGCTTTTCTCACCAGCTCATCCCCAGGGGCTGGGAGAAGCGGGGCCCTTTCCATGCAGCCCTCCACTTCAGATGGAAATTGTTCCTGGTCCCGATTTTCTATTTCTAGCTGCCTGACCTTTTTGCATATGTCCTTTGTGGAAAGCTACTATAACACCTTTTTAGAAAGAGGTTGGTTGGGTATAAATAAATTCAAGAAAAAAGTCGAAACTCTTCTCCTTGAAGTCACCCCAACCCCGAGTGGAAGCCTCTCCATTTTGCTTCCCAATCCTGCTGCTCCTAAATTCATCTCTCCCGGGTATGCGGTCCTGTCAGCACCCAGCGTGTCTCCCTGCTCTGAGGTCAGCTTGGCAGGCCCCCCAAATGCAAATCCTACCACTGAATCCATCACCCTGTCTCTTTAGCCGTTTTGGTCTTTAGCCTTTCATTTCCCTCAGGCCCCATGAGACCAGCCAAAGCTCAGCCGAGTGGACTCAGCACTTTGCAAGGCCTCATTCCATCTCCACACGCTGCCCTAAGAAGCATCCTGCTCTCGGGAGGGGCCCCCACCCCCCAGAACCACCCACCAATCAACTCTCTTCTGCGAGGCAGTGAGAAGTAGAGTGAAACATGAGTCAGAGAGGCCGAGAGTGCCAAATGTCCACGCAGTGGGTGTCTCTGCTGCCATTTAGAGAGGTCCGTAATATATTGCTGAGACAGAAGAGCAGATAAGAAAAAAAGGATGCCTGGCACCATTTCACTTCTTTATACAAAAATATCTGCGTGTATAAGTGCGCACATTTGAGACCAGAAGAATGGTCAGTAGATTATCTGTAGTTACCTGAGTGATGAAATTGCACATGTTCTTGACTCACATTTGTAGACTTTTCTGATTTAGACTTGTCTGATTGTTTTTGCATGAACATGTATGATTTTTAATAACTAGGAAAAAAATATTTTCTTGAGAAAAGAAAAGCCAGAAGCCCATCAAGGACTATGGATTAGAAATAAAGGTCATTTTCTGTTCTTGGCCTTATTTGTACAACCATATATCACAGAGATGGGGAAAGGGCTTTGAACTTAGGCCTTGAAATCTCTGCCTGCTGATTTATTCAAATAAAAATACTCGGACAATTGGGAGAAGGAGAACAATTGGTTTGTGTTGACCAAGGATGAAGAGGTGGAGCTGGAAAGCCAAACTGTGAAGAAAAAAGAGCCCAGGGAGAATAACCCGGCCACAAATACTAGCGTTGGAAAGAAATATGGCCGACCCCTGACCCTGATGCACATGTGAGCGACGCCTGTCCCCTGCGTGGGGGCTTGACCATGTGTGTGTCTGTGCATGCTCTCTTTGGGACACCTGTGTCACCAGCAACCCTGTGCAGTGCTGCTGTTGCCCTCCCTCTCACAATTTTAAGGGGGCCTCCCTCCAGCTAAGGTGAGTGTGTGGACAATCACCCTTCCCCCTCCCCACCCAGTGGGAAGCTGGTGGGCTGTCTTCTGCAGCCAGGGGAGGACCTGGAGGGAGGGGGAAGATCTCTCCTCTTTTCAGGCTCCTCTGTGCCCGCCACTCCCCAACCCCCATCTCCCAACAGGTAGACAACCCCCTTGGAAACTCAGACTTCTTTTTTTTAATTAACATATAATGTATTATTAGCCTCAGGGGCACAGGTCTGTGAGTCATCAGGCTTACACACTTCACAGTACTCACCAAAGTACATACCCTCCCCACAAAATCCATAACCAAATCACCCTCTCCTTCCCAGCCTCCGCCCCCCAGCAACCCTCAGTTTGTTTCGTGAGATTAAGAGTCTCTTATGGTTTGTCTCCCTCCCCTATCCCATCTTGGGAAACTCAGACTCTTGACTAGATGTACCCAGGCCTCTGCTGGTCTCTGCCTCAAAGAAGGAGTCCTGCTTCCACTGACTGGTGAGGCGTAAAGAGAGGGGCTGAAGAGAAGTGGAAAGACACAGATGGAGTCCGCTAGAAAGAGCCTCTAAGGAGAGGCAGGGACGCCTGGACCCAAAATCTGGCTTGTGGCCTCGAATAAGCAGCCCCATCTGGGTCTCAGTTTCCCTGTAGGTTGGGGGAGGAATGGGATGTTTGAACTCCTGAAGGTTCTTCCAGCTCCCGGATTCAATGAAATGAGGAGGGTGGAGTGTTCCTAAGCAATGCAGAGAAAGGGGGCCCCCACAAAAGAAATGAACACCTCCGTGTCATAGCCCTGTTTCTGTGTGTGTGGGACTGAGCATCTGTCTGTCTCTGTCCTCCTCCCCAGCACTGATCCCGCACCCGCCCCGCCCCCTCACTCAGGCCTAGGGAAAGCTGGTCAGTCTGAGTCCCCACCACATCCAGGTCCCTGAACTGGGCCCCCCAACCCGGCAAGAGGCGGGCAGGTGGCAGAAAGGAGCCCAGCCCAGAGTTCGGAGTGTCCTGCCCCCCCTCCCCACCCCGGCAGGTGTAGACCGGCAGTCGGGAGGGGCTGTGCGGTGCTGCGGAGGGAGGGCGGCGGCGGAGGGAGCGCTGGGCTCCAGGCTCTGCGCCAGCATCGCGGGTGGGGAGGTAGCCGGCACTGCGGGGGCAGAGAGGGGTCTTGGCAGGGTTGGGTGGATGTCAGGATCCCCGGAAGCTGAGCCAAAGACCAAGGAAGAGAGACCCACAATCTGCAGGGCGAATGGCCCGGATGGTGGGGGGAGGGGAGCGGCGGTGGCAGCTACTAGGATGGGCTGGAGAGTCCTGCTCCCTGTGGCTCCCAGAGGCATCAGAAAAATCCTGTTCAATCTGGCCCAGGTGGGGGGTGGGGGCGCAGCCCAGTAAATCCAGAAGATTCCCAGAAGGTCAGGGTCAGCTCCAGACATCCTTTCCTGGAGTGAAGGGTAGAGGCAGCGGGAAGTGGCATCTCAGAGACCCCAGGGTAAGGGGTCCCCAGAGATGGGGATGAGATGAGGTGCAGTAGAGATGGAAAATCCCCATTTCCTCTCCCTCTACAACGGGAATTTGAAGACCTTTTCTTTGTACAGCCTTGGAAGAGCAGAGTGGTTTCTGCAGGCTAGTCCCCTGGGGACTTGGGCGGAAGGTGTCTGCCGCATTCTAGTGACTTCCAGCCTGTGGAACAGTGATGGCAGGATGGAGGCTGGGGGCCCAGGACTCTCCTCTCAGTTCAGATCCCCAACTTCTGGTGCAGGTTTGACTCTGAGGACTTGCCTCCCTGGCAGGATTTTACTGGCCCTTGCCCCAGGGGCCTGCTTGGCCCCAGGCCATCCTTTAGAGGTCTCCGTGTACATCTGTCATCTTGCCTCTCTCTCACTGACCTCTCACCATGGGAACAGCCTCCAGGCCCAGCCGAGGTGTCTATTACTTCCAGCCCTGGACAGTGCCCGGCCCCATCTGGCTAGTGAGAACTGAGTTAGCCTGGAGATGCTGCCAAGGGTTTCAAGATCAAATGCGACCTCTGGCCACCCTCTCCAGTGGGCAGCCAGAATCATCCCTACAATAGCCCCCAGTGTGCTTGAAGGGGACAAGGACCAGGAACTCAGAACCGTGCAGGCTGGTCATTCCCCACTGGCCAGGCAATCCCCTGCATCCTGTGTGATTGTGGGGGGAAAGGTGGTGGCAGAATGGGGATAGGGTGGGGGGCTCTGTTCTGCACCCCCAGCATTCCAGAATGGACTAGGCAACTCCAGGCTGAAGGGTTGAGTCACTCCATGGAAGCCTGGCTCTATCCTGAGAAATAGTGTAAAGTCCCAAAGGAAGGGCGGACAGTGGGGTTCAGAGTCTGGGTTCTGGTCCAGACTCTGCCATGGACTCTCTTTTGTTCCCGTGTGTGGCTTGGATCTTCTCATCTGCAAAATGGAAGGAGTTTGGATTGAATGATTTCCTTTGAGCCCTTAGGCTCCAACTTTCAGTGTTCTGTGTCTTACGTGCTGTTTTGGTAAAGTATGGGTCATAAAGCACCACCACGAATGGCCAAAATCGCTTTTTGGTTGTATCTCTGGTTTAGGCAAGGATGGAGTCCTGTAATGCATATTTCATCTGAGGGCTTCTGCCCACAAGTGGGATGCAGTTCCCTTGCCCATCCCCACAGACCGTGTCTAGGTTCTTAGGCTTGACTGAACCCTGTGTCCTTTTCCAAAAATCACATCCTCTGTAGGCCAGGGTGGGTTTCTTTTTCTCTGCTATTGCCCTGCCAGTCACCCCTGCCCAGCTTCTGGATACCCTCTCCATCTAGGACCCATCCTCTCTTACCACCCACCCTGACCCCAGCAACTCTGATCTCCTTGCCTCTAAACCCCAGGAGAATCGCCATCCCTTTCCCTTCATTGTCTGCCTCTCCTTTCTTGGATCATCATCCTGGGAGTTCTCCTAACTACCAGGGCTGGAGAGGATACAGTTTTATCTTTTACCACATAGTGTTTGATCCTTCATCAATTCGTTCACCCACTTAGTCACTGTAGTAGACACTGCTGGTTCCTAATGTCATAGGCACTCCCTTCTTTTTTGCCCCTCTCCCACTCTAGAGCTTGGAAAACTGAAGCACTCATTTCTTTCTTTTTTTTTTTTAAGATTTTATTTATTTATTTGACAGACAGAGATCACAAGTAGGCAGAGAGGCAGCAGAGAGAGGAAGGGAAGCAGGCTCCCTGCTGGGCAGAGATTCCCAATGCAGGGCTCCATCCCAGCACCCCGGGATCACGACCCAAGCTGAAGGCAGAGGCTTTAACCCACTGAGCCACCCAGGCACCCTGAAGCACTCATTTCTTAGCTTCTCTTGCAGCTAGATAGAGTTCGTCTCTGTGAGTCAGTTTTGACCAATAAGATGTACGAAGAAGTCTGCAGGGGGCTTTGGGGAAAATTTTTCCTCCCCATTGAAAGAAAGAAACTGAGGAGGATAATCCTACCTCACCACTCTGTCCTTTGCCCTGCTTCCTGCCCATGGGCATGATTACATGAAGTTGTGATGCCTGGAATGGTGGTAGTCATCTTGTGACCATGAGGCACCAAGCCCAAAGATGAAACTAGCACGATGAAGATGGTGAAGCAAAAATGGTGGAACGAGCCTGGGGTCCTTGATGAGTGTTGAGTTGTTGAATCAAGCATGAAACCACACTCTGCACACTTCTCATAGAGTTAATAAATTTCATAGAAACAGTTCAAGCTTTGTTGGTGAGGCATTATGAGGTATTTTTACTGATATTCACTCAACTGATCATTCACTTTCTCATGAATTTACTCATGCATGTATATATTCAACTTCTTGCTGTATTGATAAAATACAGGTCCAGATGTTCTAACAGAAATCCTGCATAACAATTGCTAAATTTAATAGATTCTCCCAGAACAGTCTGACTATAAGTAAGTGATCAAGGGCAGTGCCAAGATGTCAGGGACCCAGGATCCTCCTACCTTGCTGCTTCACCATCCCCGGGCTGTTCTCTTGTCTGCACATTATAACATGTCCCCACCACCTCACATTTTAGCAGGAGGGAAAGGGGAAAGTCAAGAGAGGGCCCCATTCTCTTTTTTAAAGGTATGATCTGGAAGTTACGAGCCTCACACTTCTTTTCACATCTTATTGGCCAGAACTTAGTTATATGGCCATTCCCAGCTACAAATGAGGCTAGAAAATGCATGCTTCATTCTAAGTGACAATGTGCCTAGCTATAAGTCATATATATAATTTATTATATTTTATATTATATTTATATATTATATATACATATGCTATATGTATATATTACACTATATGTATATATGTATTACATATAAGAAAGCAAGAGCAGATATGGAGTGAAATTGGCAGTCTCATTGAGTTTGTTACTCACTTGTTCATTCATCAAACATGTATAAATATATACTATGTGGAAAGGACTGTGCCAGGAGTCAAGGCCAAGGCCCCACATTTCAGGCTGCTCATGGTCTGGTAGGAGAATCACACAAATCTAGATATTCAAATCTAACAAACCTTTGGGAGCACCTGCTCTGCCCAGACATTCAACCCAATTGAAAAGCAAAGAGCACCAGTGACCTTGTATTTGGTGAACCAAATCATGGCCCACCTGCCACCTCTTCCCCCAATTTCTTCTGAGCACAGACCTATAGGAAGAAGGGAGAACAGTGACAGTGGCAAAGCGAGGACATGTCCCTCAAAACAAGTCTTTGCTTAGAAGAATCCTTCTTCGGTTCTAAAGAGAATCCTGCCTGCTGAAATGTACACTCTTTTTGTTCTCGGGTATGATGGGCATCAGTACTGGCATCTCCCCTCCTGGGACCCCTACAGATGCCTCTGAAGAAAGGCAGTCAGTCTCCCACCCTCAGGGTAGTGAGGTGGCTTATTTCCTTTGGGGAGCAGAGACTCTGCATGAATGGTTCTCACCCCGTATCTGGCACACAGCAAGTATGCCACAGGAGTTTGATAAACAGATGAAGAACCAAGGAGTGTGTGGTAGACGGTGTTTTCCAAAATTGGCCTCAGCCAATTCGATCTGTATTAGCTCTTCTAGAACCTGCCCATTCCTCATCAAAAGGTGGATCTGTCTTCTCTCTTGCTGAAATCAGACTGTTTTGTAACTGCCTCCACCAACAGAACGCGATTCAGCTCTTCCTGGGTGTCTGCCTCGGACACTCACCCTGGGAACCCACCTCTATGCTGGAGGGAAGCGCGGGCCACGCGGATGGACCACATGTAGGTGTTCTGGATGGCGGTCCCCATGAGGGCTCAGCTGAGAGCCAACATCAGCTCCTGGACGCATCAGTGAGTGTGCTTCTGGTCATTTCAGCCCTCATCCTTCAAGCTACCCCAGCTAGTGCTGGGTAGAGTAGAGATGACCTGTCCTCACCAAATCCTGCCCGAGGCAAAGATTCGTGAGCAAAAGGAAGGTTGTCACTGTTTGGGGCCACTAAATTCTGGGGTGGTTTATTATGTAATGAATGATCACTTTGACCATATGGTAGACTGTAAATGGCCACACATTCTTTGCAACTCTGCTCACCAAGAGATGGAGTCTTCTTCCCCAGCCCTCAAATCTAGGCTGGCTTTGACCAGCAGAATAAAGCGGAAGTGATTGCCGAGCCTACACCTCAAGGGCATTGCAACTTCCGTTAGCACGTTCTTGCTGCCCCGAGACTGCCATGTGGAGGAATGGGCTCACCTCCTAGACACTGGAGACACGCGCTCCAGCCAACGGCCCGTACTGACCTCCAGACTTGTGTGTGAATTCATTTTACCCCATCCTGACCACAGCCCCCTGAGGGTTCCTAGGCAAGAAACCAGCCCCAAATCACTGGCCCCAGGATTGGGGGTGAATAAAATGGCTCTTGTTTTATCAGTAAATCGCTTTTTATTTCTGAATCGACACAGGAAACAGAGAGGTATTTTGGATGCCCAGCACTATGCCAGGTGTGGGGATGGATGTCGGGAAGAGGATTCTTGGCTCTAGGAGCTGATGGCCTTCTTGAATTGCGGGGAAATGAAGTCTCACGCGGGAGTAGATGGTGAGCTGACAACTCAAATGCATTCTCCCTTCGTCGTGGGGATGGGTTGCTCAGCCGCATTTGGCGCCCCAATGCCCTCTGTGGTCTTGCCTCCTACATTAAGGTGTGCCACGGGACCAAGCTTTCTCCAACGGGAGGCAGGGAGAAGTGATGGAGGTCACTCCGGGCCAGAGCCTAGAGGATAGTGGGGCTGTCTTTCTCCCTAGAGGAATAAAAGGAACCAGTCTCTGCTTCACCTTTTGGTGATGAGAGCGACTCTCCACCCTGGAATTCATTGAGAAAGTTATACTCTTCTGATTTATACTTTGGATTCTCTGTTATAGGAGTTCAGTTTCACCCTATTCACTATAGCTAGCCTCTCTTGCGAGGCAGCCCCGGTCTCACCTCCAGACTGGAAGCTTGGGGCTTCGGGCTGGGTTGGGGGTAGGTGGGTGATGGTTACTTCCTCCTAGACTGTGGATCCCTGAGAGTAAGGACTCCTGTTCATTCTTTCTGTTCACATCTGTGTCTCCAGTCCAGGGCTGGAAACAGAGCCCGACAGATAATAGATGCTCATTAAGTATTTGTTGCTTAGATGAATGAACTGGGGAAGGAGCTGTACTTCCTTGTAGTTCTGGAGGCTTCTAAAGGGCTTCTATCACAAGCCTCAGACTGGGACTCCCTGCAGGCAAGGCTCCCTGTTCCCTGCACTTTCTCAGGCTCAGAGCAGCTGTCTGGGCAGCTGAGACCAGTGGAGGGCAAGTCTGCTGGGTGTCCCTCCCTGGCCTCCCAGCCCCCTGTGACGTGGCAGTGACTACGGCAGGAGCTGCAGATGGCATTCAGTGATGCCAGAGGGTGGCTAAGCACCCTTGGAATGAAGCTTAGCCTCATTACAGCTTGTTTGAAAGAAGAGCCAATTAGGAAAGCAATTTTCCTTGAGCAGTCTGAAGGATGGAGTAAAGTGATACCCAATCAGACAGGAAGCCAGCAGCCCCCGCACCTCGGCTCACTCCCCAGAGGGTCCCCTGCCCGGCCCTCTGTCCTCCTCTGAGTCCCCCCCAGCCACCTGGGTGTAGCCAGTGGGTAGAAAGGGGCAACTGAGCCCCACCTGAGGCCTCAGGTCTCCAGAGGGCATCATGACCAGCCCTCTCCTCCACGTAGTGCTCCGCTAACTTAACATATCGTGGGTATAAACACTCCCAGCTTCTAAGGACCTCATGCTCCTGGCACTGGGAAGTTCTTGATCACTAATTGCCCTCTTTGGGGCTGTGGTTTCTTTTCATTATATTCTTTGTGGGGAAAGAAAACAGGAAGCACTCTTAGGAGAGGCTCCAAAGCCCCTGATGTCCCCTTCTCCATCCCGGAAGTCTGGTGCCTTCTGTCATCCGCAGGTGGAGGAAAGATGGTGTCCTAGATTTTTTGCATTGGGCAGGACTTGAAGGTGAGCACAGGGCAGAAACCCAGCTGAAATGATTGAGCTAAGGCAAAAAAAATATATTTATATGGATGAGGGGACTTGGAATATCTCTCATAATCAAAGGACAGGCAGACAAGAGCCTTGGGGACAACTGGAACCCAGCACTCAAACACATTGCCACAAACTCTCATTTCCCTCTGCTCTCAAGTCCTCTGCTTATTGACCAGAGTCCCTCTGAGCCTCCTCCACGTGGCAGGCACCTTGGCTCTGCCTCGTGTCCCATAGCATTTCTGCCGGGAGGAGCTGAACCTCTCCCAGCCCCAGTTTGCAGAATCCCAGGGAAGAATTCCGGCCCAGCTTTGAGCACGGGCTCACTCCTCATCTGATCATACATGGCCAAGGAGGCAGGGGCCATGATAAACACTTACTAGGATCACACGGCTGGACAAGTGTGGGCCGTTCCCCAGAAGGGGGTTACCAATCCCAGGTGCTGGGAAGGCCATAAAACAGTTATCAGTTATGGGGACACAGCTGTCTCCTACCTAGCATCTTGGCAAATAGTTTATCTCATCTGCTTTATCTCTTGAAACAAGCATGAGGTGAGGTAAGGTAAGGTAAGGTTCGGTTCTAGCATTATCATCTGCGATATACAGATGAGGGAACCAAAGCTCAGAGAAGTTAGATAACTTGCCTCAAGTTAATCCATATAAGCTAAAGCTTGGACATGTGAAGTGAGATCGTAATACCAGATGGGCTGTCCCAAGTGTCCAAAGCAGAATTTACATGGACTGAAGGAAACCAGATCCAGGGGGCAGAGTTGAACAGGCACTGGCAATCAAGGCAGGCTTCTTAGAGGAGGTGGCATTAGCTAGCATTGTAGGACAGTTTGGACAGCTCCAAAGAGGGCATGCAGGTGTAGAGGTGTAGGTGCTGGCAGCTGGAAATGGGGCCACTGCACTGAAAGCGGGTAAGGGTGAGGGGACATGGTGGGCTCAACAGCATCTGTTTCACTGGCCACGTCAGAGGGCTGTGCAGCCCAGGTCAAAAAGGTGGTCTGCAGAAACCCTGTGAGCAGGACTGGCAGGAGAACATGGTGAATTATTTTTCAGGTTAAAATGTCCTTTTTTTTTTTTTTTTTTTCACAAGAAGTTTCAAAATTTTTAATTGACGTCTAGTTGACAGACAAGGTTACGTTAGTTTCGGGTCTATAACACAGGGATTCCTCAAACCTGAGTTACGCTGTACTCACAAGTGTAGCTCCCGTCTGTCACCATACAACCTTGGTTTGTTTCCCTTTGAAACCCTTGACTCTGTTTCCCAGGCTGTGCCTTTCATCCCTGTGACCTTCATTCCATAAATGGAAGCCTTTTTCTCCCACTCCTCATCCCCACCCTCGGCTCTGGCTACTACCTGTTTGTACGTGTACGTATAGGTCTCTCTCTGCTTTTTTTGTTTGTTTGCTTGCTTGCTTGGTTTCTTAGATTCCACATATGAGTGAAATCACATGGTATTTGTCTTTCTCTGTCTGACTTAATGTAATATCCTCTAGGTCTACCCATGTTGTCACAAATGGCAAAAAAAAAAACAAAAAAAAAAAACAACACCTCATCCTTTTTTATGGCCGAGTAATATTCCTGTGTGTGTGTGTGTGTGTGTGTGTGTGTGTGTGTGTGTGTACCACATCTTCTTTATTCATTCACCTATTGATGGACACTTGGGCTGCTTCCATATCTTGGCCACTGTCAATAATACTGCAATAAACATAGGGAAGCATGTATCTTTTTGAATTAGTGTTTTTGTTGTCTCTGCGTAAATGCCCAGTAGTGGAATCACTGGATCATATAGTAGCTCTATTTTTAATTTTTTGAGGGACCTCTCTTTTCCTCTATTTCTGTTTTCCACAGTGGCTGCACCAATTTACGTTCCCATCAATCATGCACAAATGTTCCTTTTTCTCCCCATCCTTGCCAACACTTGTTGTTTCTCATCTTTTTGGGACTGGCCATTCTAACCATGAGGTAGTGTCTCATTGACACATTGGCTCATTGGTTTTGATTGGCACGTCCCTGAGGATGAGTGCTGTTGAGCCTCTTTTCACGTATGACATTGTGAATTTTTTTTCCAAAGATCTTATTTATTTATTTATTTGACAGACAGAGATCACAAGTAGGCAGAGAGGCAGGCAGAGAGAGAGGAAGAAGCAGGCTCCCTGCTGAGCAGAGAGCAGGATGCGGAGTTCGATCCCAGGACCCTGAGACCATGACCTGAGCTGAAGGCAGAGGCTTTAACCCACTGAGTCACCCAGGCACCCTGACACTGTGAATTTTAAACAGACATGCTGACGAGAGGGAAAAAGCATTTCTGGAAGGTGGATCTCAAACATTTATTGAGCACAGCAACTCCCAGCCTGGGCTAAGGGGAGGGACAAAGCCATGGGAGCTGGGGTCTCTGCCCTCCCTGCACCCGGTGCCCAGGCAGCACTGGGCTTAGACTTGGAAGCGAGGCTTCTATCTGGTCGAGCCACCCTGGAGGGCCAACACAGTGCCTAGCACACAGTAAGGGCTCAGTCATTCAGCCTAGGTGGTGACGGCTGGGCCAGGCTCCTCTGCCAGCCTGCATGTTCAATGGAGTCTGTGGGAGAAAGCATGCTGGATAGATCAGAGGACGCCTGCCTTTGCCATTCCTGTGGAGTCCTGAGAGCTGACTTCGGCTTCCTGCTCCATCCCCACAGTGTCTTGCACATAGTAGGGGCTCACTACAGATCTGCTGGATCTACAAGGTAAGCCTCACAATCACCATTTTGCAAATGGGGAAACTGAGGCCCAGATAATCAGAGGGACTTGTCCAAGGTCATGCAGCTAGACAGTGAGGGACTAGAGTTCAGCTGATTTCCTAAAGCTGTTTTCTCAATTGGCAACCCCAGCTGCCTCCACACAGGCAGGGATGGTAGCCAGGCAGAAAGGAGGGGAGGAGGGACAGGCTTCTGCCTCCCTCATCAGACTCCCTGAAGAGAGGTTTCTTTGGTTTCCCCTCTACCCTTATTCCGTCCTGCTCAGGACTGGTGTTCTTCACCTGGGAGGGGGGCCAGAAGAGCCAGGGGAACTGCAGAGGCCTCAATGGCTTGGAGACCTGTGGGGTCCCAGCCACTTCCTCGCGAGTCTGATGGAGGCGGCCTCAGCAGCAGGGGCGGCCTGCTAATTAGGGCACGGTGTTCATGATTCACTATTCTGAGATGTCATTTTCTAGACTTGGGGTTGGGGGTGGGAGTGGAGAAGGCACACACAGAGTTGTTTTTAATTACATTTGGTTTGCTAATTTCTGATAGAAAA
This sequence comes from Meles meles, assembly GCF_922984935.1. NCBI lineage: Eukaryota > Metazoa > Chordata > Mammalia > Carnivora > Mustelidae > Meles > Meles meles. Next base: position 86,351,072 of record NC_060070.1, on the reverse strand, counting down.
TAAATATTTACCGGGAGCCATATTTCTTCATTTCACGCCGGCTGACTCCTGAGTTTATCGGGAGCCCAAACAGGCACCTCCCGCTCACCTCCCGGGGCCCCCCTAGTCCCCACCCCCGCACTGGAGTCACATACCGAGCAGGAAGGGAGGGCGGGCGAAAAGGGGGGAGAAATGGGAGGGAAGAGAGAGGCGGAGGGGGACCAGGCCTTGTTTCTGTGGGCGGCAGGTCCACTCTCAGGTGTGGACAGACGGGCAGGGGGCGTGAGGAGGAGGGGGAGGAGAAGCTCCTCCCTCCCGATGCTCTCACAGTACCCAGCACCACGGCTGGGGCTGGGGCAGGAGATGGAAGCTTGGCCGCTGGGGTGACCCCAGCTCTGTGCCTGCCAGCCCCGAGCACGCTCTCCCCTTCCTGGCCTGTTTCTACATGTCAAGATGATCTTTAAGGACGCTTTCACATCCTAATGCGTGTTGGGCCTCTCCGAGGACTGGCTTTGGAGGCCTTTTGGAGTGATGGGGATGGCAAGAAGCTTTGAAAGGCCATCCTGTCCACTCCTGGGCCTCCAAATGGGCCCCTGCGAGGGAACGCGAGGAGGGAGCAGAGAGGAGGAAGAGGGCAAAAGAGGAAGGAGGGTGAATTCCCCTGGTGGGTATGTAGGTAGCCTCCAGAAAGCAAGGGCAGTCTGCCCTTCTCTCTGCTGAGGGTTGAGATCTTGGGGTTTTCAGGGGACACCTATAGAAGATCCCCTTCTCCCTGTTATGGAGGGAGGAGAGGAAACGAGAGACCCCTTAGTGGAAGGCTGGGGGCCTGGGCAGAATGGCTAGCTAGAGCAGGGCTGGCTTTCTCATTCTTAGTGCTATTGACATTTTGGGCCAAACAATTCTGGGCTGTGGGGGGTGGTCCTGCGCCTTGTGTCCCCAGCGTCTCTAACCCAATAGCACCCCACCCTGCTAGTTATGATAACCAAAGATGTCTCCAGACACTGGAGTTTGTGTACCAAATTGCCCCTCATTGTGAAGCATTGTCTTGGAAAACCTTGAGTGGGGGAGGAGCTGGAGGAAGAGGAGGAGGAGCTTGTGGGGGACTCTGGGCTAAGAGGTGATGGGGCCCCCAGAAGGATGGGGAAAAGATAAGGGGATTTGGAGGCTGGAGAATGGAGAGGCCCCTGCCCCCAGCCTGGTTTCTAAATCCATGTTAAGCCAAGATTTTTTTTTTTTCCAATTACATTTCAATTTAGCTCAATTACTTTTCCATTATTGTTCAAGCGACTCGGTTTTAATTGAAGCTGCTGGTTCTTATCTCTCTCATTCCCCCACGTAGAAAAGGGGAGGAGGAGGAGGGTTGGGTCAGAGGAAGCCCAAGTGGGTGGAATTCTAGGAGCATTGGGAGTCTTGAGCAGAAAGATCAAGGTCTTGAGGGATGCCGGGCTCCCCAGAATGGCCAAACAAATCTGCAGGTGGCAGGGTGGGGGTGGGGAGAGCTACAAAGGAGGAAGGCTGTGATAATAATACTTACCGAGTACTGGACATCATTGTAGCTAAGGCCAATAAAGTATATGCTATTCTCATACCTATTTTACCTATGGGAAAATCAAGACACAGAAGAGTTAAAAAAAAAAAAAAACAACAAAAAGAAAAACAAAAACAAAACCCAAAAAACTTGTCCTGAGTCATCCACCTGATAAGCAGGACTGGGAAGGAAATCCAGCCCTCTGGCTCTTGAAATGAGGTGCTTAACCTCAGGCTGTATTCTCCCTCCTTCACAACTATATCCTCTTGCCTCCTATCTATGCCCTCAGCCCCATCTCCCTGACAATCTCTCTCTCCCAAGCTTGGAGGCTCAGTTCCCTCTAGGGTGTTTAACATTCCATCTGTCTCAAATTCCTCCCCAGCCTTCAAGGGCTAGCCTTCACTTCCTCTTCCAGGAGTTCTTCCCTGATTGCTCCTGCCCAGATGTACTTCTACAGCCCTGAAGTTGCCCATCATGGTGAGGGTGGGGTGTTCAGAAAAGGCAATAAGCTAGAGTTGGACAGATCTGAATTAAGTCACCAATGAGCTGTGTGATTTGGGCAAGTCACTTAAGCTCAGTGAGCCTCCGTTTCCGTGTCTGTAAAATGGGTATTAAGAACACCCATCTCTGGGCACCTGGGTGGCTCAGTTGGTTAAGTAACTGCCTTTGGCTCAGGTCATGATCCTAGAGTCCCAGGATCAAGTCCCGCATGGGGCTTTCTGCTCAGCAGGGAGTCTGCTTCTCCCTCTGAGCTTCTCCCCTCTTATTCTCTCTCTCTCTCATTCTCTCTCTCACATAAGTAGATAAAATCTTTAAAAAAAGAACACCCATCTCCTGGGAGTAGGTGTTCTGGGGATTAAAGTAAAAGTGATGAAGCAAGGGGTAAGAGGTTTAAGCAAGATAAGGGGTTTTCTCGGTAAATCATAATGTCGGCACAGATATAGCAAGAATCAATCTCCCCACTTCACAAAGCAAACAAATGAGCCCCAGAGAGAGTGTTCAAATCCCGCACAGAAGTGGAACAGAAACTGGGACTGGGATCCAGTTCAAGCGACTCGGTTTTAATTGAAGCTGCTGGTTCTTATCACCCTGAAAGTCATCAACCTGTGACAGAGGAGATGGAGGCATATAAACAGCTGTGAACTTTCTGAGCCCATGGTGCTGAGGGGCTTGAGGTCTTCTCTGACCTTCCTTGTCCTGCCTGTGAACCCAGTGAACTCACAGACAGGCTGCCCCTGTGACTCTGAGGATGGGTGAGTGAGAGGTGAGAGTAGGCAAACCTTCTGTCTTACAGTTGTGGTTTTTCTCAGTTAAGAGAATGCCACTAGAAGGAATAGAATATGAGAGTCAAAGTTGCTTTACATGTTTTCCAGCAAAAAGTCTGAAGTGGGTGCTTCCTGGATTGGTAGGTGACTGGGCTCTTCACAGATTCCTCTTTCTGCCACCCTCAGCATGGTCATAGCCTCATGGTCACTAGATGGCTGCCAGGGTACTACATCACAGCATCCCAAGACAGCATCCAGAGCTGCATGGAAGAAAAGGGAAGAAGAGAATCCCCTCCCACCCTCTTTCCTTTCACTGGGGAGGAAAGTCTTTCTAGAAATTGCCCAGCAGATTTTCCCTATGTCTCATTGGCAAGAACTGAGTCATACCATCATCCCAGCAGCATTGGGACACTGTTACCCCAAGGGCATACCCTTTCAGGCACCATCTTGATGTAGGGAGAGTCCCCTGGAAGATCTTGACCTTGACCTCGGTATCCATCATCTCGAGTGTCCTCTGAACTGAATGAAACCCAAGTGTGCAGTGTCTGCGAATAACCTCAGGATAAGCAGCTTTGGTACTTACCTCTCTGGTTATAAGCTTTCCTCTCAAAATTAGCTTCATATTTCCTGCTACCTTTTCATCTTTTTTGCACTTTTTTTTGCCTTGTTTTTTTTTAAAGATTTTATTTATTTGAGCGAAAGAGAGCGAGCGTGAGCAAGGATGAGTGGGGGAGGGGCAGAGGGAGCCTGAGAAGCAGGCTCCACACTGAGCAGGGAGACCCTCTGATGCAGGGCTGGATCCCAGGACCCCAGGAATCATGATCTGAGCCAAAGCAGACGATCAACCAATCTAGCCACCCAGGCACCCCTTTTTTGAAGCTTCTAAGTTAATTCTTTAAAATATATTCACCCAGTATTTTTGGTTGTTTTGAGAAGGAAGGTTAATCTGAAGGACCTGTACACCATTACCTGGAACAAGAACCCGCAGTGTCTGACAAAGAGGGGTGGGGTGTGGCCTGAACCAGTGACTCGTGGCTGAACACACTGCTGAGCCCCAACAAAACCGGGGTTCTCTGAGAGGAGGAGGAGGGGAAATGGCTACCAGAGCCACAGTAGTGGTAATTATCCCTGAGACCAGTGGGACAGGCACAAGGGACTACAGGAGGCTGGCCTATGAAATGTGTCCTTTGGCCATACTGGGAGATGTATCAGCATTTTTCTCCAACAAGCCCATTATTTTTTAATTTTCAATAACAAACTCAAGGAAGTATTCTACAAAGAACTATTTATTTTCTGAATTACTGGAGAATGAGTTGCAGACCTAATGTCCTATTACTTCCAAACACTTTAGTGAGTATTTCTTATATGCAAGGGCATTCTCCTGCATTCCAAAATCAGGAAGTTAAGACTGACACATTACTACCATCCGATCCTCAGAACCCATTCAAGTTTTCACAACTGTCCCTGTAATGTCTTCTACAACAAAAAAGATGCTGTTCAGAATCACGTGTTGCATTTAGTTGTGATGTCTCTGCCATGGGAAGCTTCCTTCACTCTAGAATTGTTTTTTCCTTTTTCTTTGACTTCTATAACTTCAACATGTTAAAAATTACAGACTGGTGATTTTATACAATGTCCCTCAATTTCAATTTTTCTGTTTCCTCATGATCAGATTCAAGGTCTGCATCTTTGGCAAGAAAGAATATTGGGGTGCCTGGGTGGCTCAGTCCGTTAAGCATCTGACTCTTGGTCTCAGCTTAGGTCATGATCTTAGGGTTGTGGGATCAAACCCCATGTTGGGCTCCGTTGCTCAGCACAGAGTCTCCTTGGGATTCTCTCTTTCTCTCTCCTTCTGCCCCTTTCCATGCTTGCATTCTCTCTTTCTGTTCCTAAAATAAATAAAATCTTTTTTAAAAGTATCATATAAAGAAAGAATATCAAAGAAGTGATGTTGTGTTCTTATTGCAACATATCAGGTTTCAATATGTACTATTTCTGATGATGTTCACTTCCAGCATTTTTGAACTTATGGATATAAAGTCATGATCTTTGACTCTGTAGGGTCCCACAAATGCTGTCCAGTCCTGAACACATAAAACAAACTGAGGCCAAGATGACCCTGTGTTAACTTGCATGTTTCAGGCAATTCCATGGTTTATTCATTTAGAGCAGAGAGCAATCAAGGAGGACTTCAAGGAGGAGATCAAGAATTGGCTTCCTGGAATGGGGAGTATTTGGCAGAGACTGAAGGGAAGCATCAAGGTAGGATGGAGACTATATGAAAGGGATCAGAGCTGAAAAGAGTAGAGCATGTGTGACAGAGACAATGTTCTGTATTCCACAAAGCTGTGTCCTTTCTCTTGGGTCACAGAAAGACTACATTTCCCAGACTCCCTTACAGATCAACTGGGTCCTGTGATCTCTGACCAACTGAATATGGATGAAAGTAAGGAATGCTGCTTCTGGGCTTCCCATAAATCCTTCTGCATGATCCTCCACCCTCTTTCCTCCCCTTGCATGATCACTTTGAAGATTGCAATTTGAAGATGGTGGAGAAACTGTGTCCCTGAATGACTGTATGAGGCAGAACTCTACTGTGCTCCACTACCAATCACCTCAGATTGTAACAGGAGTGGACAATTAACCTTGGCTGTGATTAGCCACTGGGATGTTAAGGTTATTAGAGTAGCTGCCATACCTTGACTAAGACAGTGTGTGATGGAGACATCAATAAAACCAGTTTGGACTTGTGAACCAAGTAGAGACTTGTGAGACAAGATAAATTCAGCTTATAGTGGGGCCTTGAAGGTCAGGCTAAAGAATCTGGAATTAAATAGGGAGCCATTTAAAGATTATGAATTGGGAAAAGACATGAAAAAGGTATTGTTTAAAGGGGAGGGAGTTTGGGGGCACCTGGGTTACTTACTTGGTTAAGCAGCTGACTCTTGAATTCAGCTTGGGTCAAGATCTTGGAGTCCTGGGATAGAGTCCCAGGTCTGGCTCCATGCTCAGTGGGGAGTCTGGTCCCTTTCTCCCTGACCTTCCCCCTGTTCTCTCTCTCTCTCAAGTAAATAAATAAATAAACCTTTAAAGGCAGGGGGAGGTGGTTTCTAGGATAGTTTAGGCTGTAGTGAAAGAAGCAGAGAGGCCATTTAGAGGTTGTTGTCCTTATGCAAGTAAGGAATGGTATTAAATAGGGTCAAGTTCAGATTGACAAAAAAACCCCAAAACTAGTGGCTTGATTGTGGTAAATATTTATTTCTCTCGCATAACTGAAATCTGAGTATATCATTCTAGGACTTCTTGGACATTCTAGGCCCCTTCCATATTGTCGTTCTACCACCTTTAGTAGGTGGCTTCTGTGTCATGATCCCAGGTGGCTGCTTGAACGACAGCAGTGAGTCACATCTACCTACTACTCAATAGGAAACAGGAAAGGATAGGGAAGTGAGTGCCCCCTACCTCTACCTCTAAGAACACTCCATAGAAGTTGCATGTACACATCTACTTACATATTCATCACATGTAGCTAAAAAGGAGACTGAAAAATTTGGTCTTTAATGGTCCCAGGTGCCCAGCTGAAATTGGGAATATGAGAAGAATGAACTTGGAAGGGGGATAGTTAACAGTCTCTGGTATGATGGTGGCGTCAACTCTTTGGTTCCCCATTTTACTCAGTATGTGATTTAGTCAAATTTCTTAACCTCAGTTTTTGTTTTTTTTTAAGGAGTAATGATACTACCTTCCCCATAGGGAGACTAAATGAGATATTGAATGCTAAATGTCTGACACATAGAGGATACTCAATGAATAGTAAATTGATTTAGCCCCTGTGAGACAAGAAAGGAGTGGGGGAAGAGGGGCCAAGGGGAAAGAATTGGATATCAAGTTCATTCATTCATTAATTCACTGTTTCATCCACTCATCATCCCTTTATTGACATGCCAGACACAGTGCTGGACTCTGGAGATAAGCAGGGAACAAGGCTCTAGCCCCTTTGAGGAAGTTTTGCAGCCATGGAGACAGTCAAGTAAATAGGTGATTAAATCATGACAGGGTGGAAAGCCCTGCCCCATGGGCTCAGCCAGGTTCACAGCTCTCAGCTTTCTCCTCCCCAGAGAGTGTTGGGAGCTCTCCATGGTGCTGACTTGGATCCACCACTCCTGATCCAGGGAGATGGAGAATCAATAGCAAGGGAGAGTTCTCCCTTTCTGTCTCAAGGGGAAGGAAACTTTCCCTCTGAATACACAAGACGGTGAGTAAGGGGCTGAGTGGGGAAGGGGAAAGGCATGGGTGTTTGCATCAACGTGTGTTTGTGCAGCTTGTGCCTTGGGTGGTTGTTGGGTGAGTTTACAGGCAACATGGTCCTTGGATGTAGACTGACAAGATGGCTGCCATTGTGATGGGTTCCCTAATGGTGCAATTCCAAACACCAGCAAAGGGGGTTGTATTTTTCTTCCTTTATAAAAATCTGGGTTCTGGGGCGCCTGGGTGGCTCAGTGGTTTAAGCCGCTGCCTTTGGTTCAGGTCATGATCTCAGGGTCCTGGGATTGAGTCCCGCATCGTGCTCTCTGCTCGGCAGGGAGCCTGCTTCCCTCTCACTCTCTCTGCCTGCCTCTCTGCCTACTTGTGATCTCTCTCTGTCATAAATAAATAAAATCTTTAAAAAAAAAATCTGGGTTCTGGTTCTGAGGAAATGGAGTATACCCTACCTTGTCTCCCCTATGGCATGACATGATCAATTCTGAATTCAGGAATCAGGTACCAGAGGATTCTGAAAAATAATGGTGGCAAGTGGATTAAGAAAGAATAGAAATTTTATCTCTCTGGTATTGCCTGGACTTAAAGGCAGCCTAAAACTCAGAAGTGCACATTGAGTGTGGGCAGAAAGATCTTCATGAGAAGCTTTCTATTTCTGGACCAAGGAGTGGAAAAGGGGACCCCTATGGGTTATTGAGAGTAAGAGAAATCCCCTGGTTTTTAAAAAATTTTTTCATCCTTTTTTCTGGTTCTGGATTCCAGGCAATCCTCCAGTAGCTGTGATGATGGCAGCACAGCAATGGAAAGTTTAGTCAGCAGGAGAGGGGCCTAAATCTCTGAGAGGGGGAAACTCTTACCTCTCACCAGAGTAGCTGTGATCCCAAGAGCACAAGGAAAATCCCCATTATTATTTTCTTTCTGTTTGTCCTCCTACATTTTGGTCCAAGACAAAGAGACAGCAGAGGAAAGAATATAGCAGAGTGGGGGAAACTAAAACACCAATTTCTATCTGGAGGTCTGAGAAGGGAGGCTGCATATCTGGACATTGTCAGGTGGATCATGGAGAAGAGGGAGGTCAAGAGAGTAATCCCATAAAGTTGTGTGTGAATTCCAGGCCTTACCTCTGATTTATGTAAGCCTAAACAGCTTATCCGGGCTTTAAGAACTGAGCTACAGGCGCCTGGGTGGCTCAGTGGGTTAGGCCGCTGCCTTCGGCTCAGGTCATAATCTCAGGGTCCTGCGATCGAGTCCCACATCGGGCTCTCTGCTCGGCAGGGAGCCTGCTTCCCTCTCTCTCTCACTCTGCCTGCCTCTCTGTCTACTTGTGGTCTCTCTCTGTCAAATAAATAAATAAATAATCTTTAAAAAAAAAAAAAAAGAACTGAGCTACAGCACAGATCACCACCAGGTCCCAGACTGACCACTGGGTGGCACACACATGGGACTGTCCATCAAAGCATTACAAACGCTTTGAAAACTAAACTGATATTGGGGCCACAGCCCCCAGAAGGCAGATCAGAACTTGCAACCAAACCTGACTTGATTGGTTACCTGTTATCAAAAAGACCCAAATACATTTCTTAAGATTAAACAAAACCCCAAATATCTGGGATAAAAGCCAAAGTATCTTGGCACATGAAGAATGAAGAAATTCTTAACTCACAAGAGAAAAAGAAAAGCAACATACACTAACCCCAAGATAACATGGGCACTGAATTATCAGACAGAGACTTTGAAACAGCTATTATAACCATGCCGCAAGAAGTTAGAGTGAACACTATTGAAATGAATGGAAGGTTAGAGAGTCTCAGCAAATACATAGAAGATATAAAGAAGAAGCAAATAGAAATTTTAGAATTGACAAATACAATGGTTGAGTTAGAAATCCTCTGCATGGGATGCCTGGGTGGCTTAGTCATTTAAGTGTCTGCCTTCAGCTTAGGTCCTGATCTCAGGGTCCTGGGATAGAGCCCCACACTGGGTTTCCTGCTCAGTGGGAAGCCTGCTTCTTTCTCTCCTGGAGCTCCCTCTGTTTGTGCTCTCTCTCTCAGATAAGTAAATAAAATCTTAAAAAAAAAAAAAGAAATTCATTGGATAGGCTCAATAACAGAGTGAAGATAATTGAGGAAAAGTAACTGAACTTGGGTGGTGAATAGTTATTCAGTTTAAACAACAGACAGAAAAATATTTTAAAAGATTTCTGAGAAAAACTGAACAGAAAATCGTGGATCTATAGGACAATACCAAAAGTTGAACATTTGTGTTAACAAATTTTTTTAAAATGGAATTCAAAGGATGTTTTCTTTTTTTTTTTTAAGATTTTTATTTATTTATTTGACAGACAGAGATCTCAGGTAGGCAGAGAGAGAGGAAGGGAAGCAGGCCCCCTACTGAGCAGAGAGCCCGATGCGATGCGGGCTCAATCCCAGGACCCTGGGATCATGACCTGAGCTGAAGGCAGAGGCTTTAACCCACTGAGCCACCCAGGCACCCCTCAAAGATGTTTTCTGACCATAGTCAATTAAACTAAAAGTCCATAACTGAAAGATAATTGGAAAGCCTCCAAACACTTGGAAATTGAACAACACACTTTTAAATAATTCATAACAAAGAGGAAATATCAAAGAGAAAATGTTTGGAACAGAATGAAAATGAAAACGAAATATAGCAAAATGTATGGCATGCAGTTAAAGCAGTGCTTAGAGGAAAATTTATAATATTAATTGCTTATATTAAAAAAGAGGAAAGTTCTCAAATTAATGATCTAAGCTTCTTGCTTAAGAAACTAGAAAAACAGTGCAAAAGAAACTCAAAGTAGGGAGAAGAAGTAAATAATAAAGAGCAGAGCAGAAATCAGTGAAATTGAAACCAGGAAAACAATATAGAAAGATCAATTGAATTAAAATCTGGTCCTTTGCAAAGATCCATAAAATCAATAAACCTATAGCTAGATTGACAAAGAACAAAAGAGAAAAGGCACAAATTATCAGTATCAGGAATGAAAGAGGTAATGTCACTATCAACATCCATACATTAAAATAATAAGAATAGGGTGCCTGGGTGGCTCAGTCCTTAAGCGACTGCCTTTGGCTCAGGTCATGATCCCAGAGTCCTGGGATCGAGTCCCGGGTCGGGCTCCCTGCTCAGTGGGGAGACTGCCTCTCCCTCTTCCACTCCCTTTGCTTGTGTTCCTACTCTCGCTGTCTCTCTGTCAAATAAATAAATAAAATCTTAAAAAAGTGAAGTAAAATAATAAGAATACTGCCAATATCTCTATGTCCATAAGTTTAACAACTTAGGTTCAAAGGTCAGCAAATTATGGCCCATGGACCAAATCTGGCCCACTACCTGTTTTTGTCACTGAAGTTTTTTGGAACATGGCTATACTGGTTTGAATATTCTCCCTGCCAAATTCATGTCCATCTAGAACCTCAGAATGTGACCTTATTTGGAAATAGGGTTTTTGCAGGGATAATCATTTAAGATTAGGTCATATTGGGTGAGGATGCACCCTAAATATAAAATGACTGATGTCTTTATAAGGAAAGGAGAGGAAGATTAGGACACAGAGATACAGAGAGAGGAGGCCATGTGATGACTGGGTAAAGACAGGGGTGGGGATGGGGGGTTTATGTTGCCACAAGCCAAAAAATGCGTGGGGCCAGAAGAATCCTGAAAGGATTTAGCCCTGGAGCCTTCAGAGGGAGCACAGCCCTGTTCACATTTTGCTTTTGCCCTTCTAGCCTCCCCAACTGTGAAAGAATACATTTTTGTTTTAAATCACCCAATCTCTGCTATTTTGTGATGGCAGCCCCAGGAAACTTAGACAACAGATATATCCACTCATTTATGTATTGTCTAGGGCTGCTTTTACACTACACTGACAAAGCGCAGTAGTTGTAACAAAGACTCTGTGGCCCCAAAAGCCTACAATGTTTCTATCTTTCCCTTTACAAAATAAGTTTGAGGACCCTTGACATAGATAAAATAGACCAAGCCCTTAAAAGTCACAAACTACCAAAATGCACCCAATAAAAATAAGAATTATTCTATATCTATTAAACAATTTGAATCTGTAATTTAAAAACTTGCAAAAAACAAAATCTGGAAGTTACTGAGTTTTCCTGGGTATTCCGCCCCCCCCCCCGCCCCCGCCGCCCCACACACGGAGCCATATGTATATACCATACGTATATATTACATGTCATATATGCTATTAAACTTTTTTTTTTTTTTTCCTGTTAAAAAGAAAAAAGAGGGGTCCCTAGGTGGCTTAGTTTGTTGAGTGACAGACTTTTGATTTTAGCAGAGGTCATGACCTCAGGGTTCTGGGATAGAGCCCTCATTGAGCATCCCCCCTTCCACTTCTGGGCTCTGGGCTCAGTAGGGAGTCTGTCTGAGGATTTTCTCTCTTTCCCTTTCTCTTCCCACTGCCCCACCCCCGCCCCCGCCGCCCCGCTCATGCAAGGGCCTGCTCTCCCTCCCCCAAATAAATACATAAATCTTTATAAATCAGTAAATGAATGAAAGAAAGAAAGAAAAAGAAAAAAGAAATCTTCTGGCCTGGATGGTTTCTCTAGTGAATCCTAACAAACACTGAGAGAAGGAAACAACCCCAGTTCTACACAATTGCTTCCAGAAGACAGAGGAGAAGTCTTGCCAAGTCATTTTACAAGGCTAGCATTACCCTAATGTCCAAACCTGATGAAGACAGAATAAAAGAAAACTACAGACCACTATCTCCCATGAATATAGAAACACAAATCTTAAAGAAGATACTAGAAAATTGAATATAACACTGGATATGAAGAGAATAACACACCATGACCAGTGGAGTTTACCCCAAGAATGCCAGACTGGCTCAATATTCAAAAATTAATCAATGTAATCCATCATATTAGCAGACCAAAGAAGAAAATCCACATGATTATATCAAACTGAGATAATCGATGTACGCTGTTTTAAGCTGCTGAGTTTTGTGATAATTTGAAACTCAGCAATAGATAATGAATCTTAGCAAGTTCTCTGTTCCTCCTGTGTTTCTTCTCCCACTCATCTCACACCCCCAGGTAAGGACTAGGTAATCACTAATCTGAGTGTATGCTTTATTTTTCTTAGGCGTTTCTTTATACTATTACTCTTTTTTCTTTATACTTTTACTTATATGCTTATCCCCCCGAACCATACCTGATATATTTTACCATGTAAAATAGAAGATTTACATGAATGTCTTAAAATTTTATAAGTGATACCACATTGTACTCAGCTAATTACTCTTCTAGAATATTGTACTGCAACTCACCCATGTTATATGTGTAGGTCTTGTTCATTCATCCTTACAGTGTTGTATTGTACTGTAGGATTATGCCACAATTTATTTATCCATTCTTACATTCGTGACATCTATTGTTTGCTTCTTTCTTTCTTTTTTTTTTTGCTTTTCTAGTGTCGCTGAAAACCTTCTTATACATGTTTCTCTGTGTAAATGTATGGGAATTTCTCTAGGGAGAGGAAAAGCTTGATCTAATCCTGATTCTGACTTCTTTTTTCTGCAGTCCATAATGAAGTGGTTGCTCTGGATCCTAGCTGAGTGGGGAGTGTGTGTGGGGGGGTGGGGGGGGTTTATGAGGGCGGGGGAGGACGAATCATAACGTAACAATGAACGACAGTGACCATGAGTCACTGAGCCTTCTCTGTGTACCTGAACTAAACACTTGTACTTGTCATAGAATGTCTCCTCTGGAAGGGGCTTTCAATGCGTTTGTCAAACTTCCTGGGGATTTTTGTCTCTTTCAAAACTCCTGCCTTGCCCCATAGCTCCTTTCCCACTCATTTTCCCAGAGCAGATCCTGCCACTGTCAAGAGCTACAGGGATGGTATTAGGGAGCAGGAGGGGAGAAAGGGGAGAAGCCTCCCTCCCGTCTTTACCAGGGAAGCAAATGGATGGCTTGAAGCCCATTACAGTGAATCACAACATGGGCCCTGCTGTGCCCCCCACTCTGCACAGTCCAGGACAGGCACCACCCTCCCCTCCAGCTGCCCACACTAAGGAAGACAGGCTGGGGCAGCTTGTGGATGGAGTTGCTTGGCATGCCGGCAAGCACGTGCTGGTAAGGATCGTGCCATCCAATGGCAGGGGGTCCACTGGAGCTGGGAAATACTTCCCAGCCTCCAGAACTTTTCCCTCTCCCAGGAGGGGGAGGTCTGTCTGCATAAAGGACACCATATCTGGGGCACCCTGGCTGAGGCAGGGAGGGAATGAAATGACCTAGAGGTGGCCTTGCAGCCCTATAGGCCTATCCCATCCCAGGCCTAGCCGGCCTGCTGCAGGAGCACGCACATCTCCGTAGGTGAATTATTGGGCTGTCCCCTGTTGTCAAGGACAATGTCCCATTACTCACTCTTGGCTCAGCTGCCCTGTCACACAGCCTAAATGCTTAGATCAGACAAACTTACAAAGCCCAGGTCCCCAGGGCTGAGGGAGAGTGCCAACCAAGAGAGTTTGCTCCTCCGAGCACACTCAGGATCAGCCCAACTCCTGGGGCTGGACTGAAGAGAGAATGCTGAGGAGCCCTCAGTCCAAGGGGGAGGCATAGTGCCTGCCCAAAGGAAGCACTCAGTCTGAGGGAGGAGGCACTAGCCCTGCTCCCAAGAAGTCACTGGTTTCAGGCAGGGAAGGCAGAGTCTCTACTCTTGGAGAGTTACCAGTCTAAAGGAGGAGGCACAGCTACCACTGTTAGTCTAAGGGGAGTTCCCAGTCCGGTTGCCTGTCAGTTTTGCACAGGGAAGGACCAAAGATGCCAGGATCCAAAATATCTCTGATTCTAGACAGAGTCCATGAAAATTATTCTAGCAAGTGAGAAGCCATTGATTTCTGCTTGTGCTGGCACCAGACTGAAGCAGCAGGAGAACTGGAGGCAGGCAGCCAGAAAGAAGGACTTCCCACCCATGGGAAAGGAAGGCACGAGGACAGGCGGGCTTTGTCCCTGGACCTGGGATTGTTGTGGGGTTAAAGGCAATACCATGGGTGAAAGCAGCTGATAGATGGTAAATCATCCCATAAGCACAGTGGACTATTACCACAATTTAACTGTTCCCATGGTGGTAGAAGCCTGGATCCTGGGGTGACATGAGAGCCTAGCACCCTCTGGGGTTGTAGAGTCCAAGGCAGGAACATGGACCTTAATATGTAGATACCTCTTAATAACTAAGGCCCGTCTTCAGGAAGCTAGTTGGGACCTGCTGGGCCCCATACCCACAAGATTCCTGCAGCCCTGCCAGGTAGACTGTAGGGTCTGTGGAAGCCATGCCAAGTACCACAAGTACACCCCACCCCCATGCCCCAGGAGCCAAGAGCCCAGAACAGTGAGCATTGCTAGTTACAGTTTCTCTTTCTAAAAAAGAACCACAACTCTATTAAAATAACAGCGTGATTTAGTTAATTATTCTCCATAGTAAGTGGGTAACTGTAGGAATACAATTCATCCAGCTCCCTGCTGCCTGACTGAGTTTCCTAACATCCCACTTTGCTCTTGTCACTGCATTCCCCTCCCCCAAGGCCTTTCCCCTCCTCCGCAGATTACATAAGATAAAGCCCCAAATCCTAGGTCTGAGATTCTGGGACCTTCACCATTAGGCTCTCCCCACATCCCTGCCTCACTGACAGAACTCTACACTTTGGGCAAACTAGGCTGTCCATTCCCCGTACTTGTCTCTGCCTCCTTCAACTGAGCTTCTCTAAGACTGGTCAAACCCAGCTTCCTTCAGGAAGACGTCTACAGTTGCTGTAGTCCAGAGCTTCTTGAAGTGGACTTGTACCATTGGCATCAGAATCACACGAAATGTATAGGAGATGGGCGTAGGAGGCGGCAGTGGTTAAAATGCTGATTCATACCCCCCCTTCAAGATCTATTGGACCAGGCTCCCTGATGGGAGATGATGTCTAAAACTTTGCTCATTTAACAACTGCCACCCCTGCCCTATCGTGCTCCACTGTCCTAGTCCCTGGTAACCAGCTGTCCTGTTCTGAAACCCTGTAACCCTTGGACATGGATCTCTTGTCTAGAAACATCGCAGGCAGGAACAAGATAGACTAGAGACTCCGAAGGGCCGTCTGTCTATCAAACACCCAAATCATAATAAACCACATTCAGTGCCATGGAGTTTGAGAGATGTAAGGGGAATCTTCCAGACTGCTCTGAGGGGACATGCTGACAGAAGATCTATGGTAGGATGATAGCAGGGAAGGCAGAGAGACTCACCTGACCCTCTTGCTTTAAGCAGGGACTCATATGGCCAGCATCCTCTGGCTTCCAGCAAAAACTATTTCAGATTGTCTCCGGAGGAAAACACTCCAACTCAGTCCCAAGATTCCCAAAGATTAGGGGTAAGCAAAAGAGGAAAACAAAAAACCCCTCGTGGTCACAGTTCGCCAAACACTTATAAAAATGAGGCACCATGAGTGAGAGCCAGCAGAAACCATAAGCAATAGACGTGAATTCCCAAGGAATTCAGA
The DNA here is from genome assembly GCF_922984935.1 of Meles meles. Classification (NCBI taxonomy): domain Eukaryota; kingdom Metazoa; phylum Chordata; class Mammalia; order Carnivora; family Mustelidae; genus Meles; species Meles meles. The sequence goes on along the minus strand of NC_060070.1, from coordinate 86,335,525 downwards.
TACTAGAATAATTAGACACTGGTTACAAAATAATTATGCATAAAATGTTTTCCAGTGTAAAATAGAATGGCTAGGGGCACCTGGCTGGCTCAGTCAGAAGAGCATGCCACTCTTGATTGCAGGGTCATGAGTTTGAGCCCCACACTAGGTGTAGGAATTACTAAAAAAAAAATTTTTAAATGAACTTTTTCAAAAGTTTATTTTTAGAAAAGTAGAAATTGCTTGACAAACATCTGAGCAATGTCAAGGCAGATTTCTTAAAGGACTGAATAGGCCTCATATTGAAGCAAACTCAGTGGTTGGGTCAAATAGGGGAGGAGACGTAGCTGAAGGAAGAATTAGTGAAGTGGGGACTAGAGCTGCAGTCTTTGCTTCAGGGGCAGCACCGCAAGTCAAAGAAATGGCAGATGGGAGAGGGTTTGCAAGGTGAAGACTAATTGGGGTCTAAGAAGAAGAGAAGAAAGGGAGAAAAAGAAATGTTTGAAACTGTAAGGGCTGGAAATTTTCCTTTTTTGATTAAAGATGTGGATTCACAGAGACAAGAACACAAGGAAAAGCAGGATAAATAAAAAAAAAGGCTTCATCCAGACCACCTGGCCAGGCTGCCTGAATTTTGTGGGTTCGGGGCCCAGCAGGTCCTCAACTAGCTTCCTGAAGCCGGGCCTTGGCTATTAAGAGAAACTCGCTGGGCAGCACATCAAACAGAAAAAATTCTAAAAGCAGCCAGAGAAAAAAGATAGATCTGCTCTCGGGCCCCCTTTTAATGTCAGTTCCCTGCAGGTGAGCGTGCTGATCTCTCCAGCCAGATCGAAGTACCCTAAGGCCCCAGCCTCTGTCATCTGTGCACCCACAGGTACATCACTAACCTCCGAGGCTCCCGAAAAGGCCGAGGGGTGTGTTCCATAGGGAGGGGAAGAGTCCTGGCCTTGGAGTCAGGTGGACCTGGACAAACCCCGGCTCTGTACTCACTGCCTGTGGTCCCTTTGCTATGCCTGGGGCTGATGCTCAAACACAAGTCACTGGCGTGTAAGCTCCTCTTGAACTTCAAAAGAATGAAGAGCCAGATAACAAAATCCAGGTAGAGGATTCTGATTTTTTTAAAGATTTACTTAAGTTCTGACCCTGTGCTCAGTCATTCCTCGTGCATTCTCTCAGGGAGCCCTTGGGATATCCCTGTAAAGTGTTCTTCATCTGGGGTGCGGACCTTGGGGGCCAAGACATGAGAAAACCACCCTCTCCCCCTTAGCTCATGGGGTAATTTGTCCCACCTGCAACCCCACCCTCCTCTCTCGCACACCAGCACCCGTTCTGATGTACTTAATATGTGACCTTGAATATGGATGTCTTCTCATTAACTATGTAGTGTTGGCTTGCCGGAGAATGTGCTTCTAATTTCCATAAATGATATTGTTCTATAGACCTTAATTCTGTTTTTTTTTTCCCACGCTCAACACTACACTTTTTTTTTTCTTTCACAGAGAGAGAGAGAGAGAGAGAGAGAGAATGCACAAGCGGGGGGCGGGGAGCAGCAGGCAGAGGGAGAAGCAGGATCCCCGCTGAGCAGGGAGGCCCATGCGGTGCTCGATCCCAGGATCCTAGAATCATGACCTGAACCGAAGGCAGACGCTTAACAGACAGAGCCACTGTCAGAGGAGGTACCTGAGGCTCAGAAAGCCTAGATGACCTTGCCCAAGGTCACCCAGATAGCAAGGAGCTGGCCTTGGTCAGAACCTGCACAGCCGTTCTCTCTCCCTTCACAGACTTAGAGAGACGTGCTTGTTCTCTTCTCACAGGGTCCCCTCACCTACCTGCTCCCTGCAGGGGAAGGTTCCCCCACTGAGCCACTGCTGGCCCCCCAAATACCTCAAAAAACCTCCACTGGCCTCCAAAATGGCTCCTGGATTCTGAAAGGCCCCATCCCCCCTTCTTCTAAACCTCTCCAGTGAATTTCTTTTACAGTATTTAATTGAGCATATCTAATTAGGTAATAGAATTTCATTTATTTAAATAGGTAACACAATTGCCATATTTCAATATTCAGAAGACCAAAAAAGGGGACACGGGGGTTCTCACTCTCTGCTGACCCCACTGCTTAGTTTCCCAACCTGGAAATCCTTCGCATTACCAGTATTTATGCCTCTCACCAGAGATATTTTATCCTTACACACAACAGTATGTTTCCATGGGGTTCCCCCACAATTTTTACATGAATGTTAGCATACTCTTTATACCATTTGAAGCCTTATTCTTGAAACTTCAGACTGTCTTGGGGACTGTTCCACACCAGTCCTCTACTATACCAGCTTCTGCTTTCTTCATGGCTGCATAGTATTCCATTGTGTGGCTGCACCATTATTTATCCAACTAGGGTCCTCTTCATGGACATGGTCCAATCTTCTGCTAAATAAACGGCTGCCGTGAACATCACCGTGCACCTGTCGTTCTCCTGTAGGTGAGTGGAGTGGCTCTTACGATGCATGGCTCAGACTCCTTTAGGATTGGACACTCATTCCCCCACTGGCCGGAGTGTTAGCTGCTAACAGCTCACAAACCTCTTCAGGCACAGCCATCTGCTGACCCTTACCCAGGGTTACATCCCTCTCCCGGAGGCATAAACATCCACCGCCCTGTCCTCCAAGGCCCCTGTGCCTCAGTTTGGGACCTCTCTGCTCCCAGAGCTCCCATGGGATGAGCACAGCCATTCAACTCCTTCCTCTGCCCCTCATGCCTCCCTCACCGCCCTGCAGGTGTGGAGCTCAAAAATGTTCCTTCCCCAGTTGCCCTCCTGCGTGCAAATCCCTGCCTCAGAGACTGTTTCCAAGAAACCCAATCAAAGACAGAGAGTCTGTTTGTAGGATAAATTCTTAGTTCGGGAACAGAAGGACCAAGGCACTTGTAATGTGGGGAGATTTTCCTGTGTTTTCAAAAGATGGAACAAAATATGTACACAGCTGGCGTGCAATAACTGTCCCTTCCACCTGACCCAGATTAGAAGGCACTTTTGTGCAGATGGTCACATAGGATTTTCCAGCATCCCTCTGCAGCAGGCAGGACAATCTGACGCTTTGCAGCTAAGGAGGCTGAGTGGGAAGGGGGCGGCTTGCCCAAGATGGCACGGCTGGCACGGAGAAGGCAGTGTTATCCCGGTTTATGCCTTACTGTGGACGCTGACATGTTGGCAACACCCAGGGCCTGGAGGACAAATGCGGTAACAGAGGTGCAGCAGGGGCATGGGGAAAGGCAGAGTTAGCAAGACCTCCCAGGTAAGGCCCTGCCCTTCTCTGATGGCCCAGATGGCCCCGCATGACCCCGCCCTCCCTCTTCTCGCCTGACCTTCCCCCCACCCTTCAAGCTCTCAGGGCTACTGTAAGCTGTCAGATGCCAGAGAGAAACTAATTCAGACCAACATGAGAGCCCTGTGCAACCTCTCCCCAAACTACTCGGACGTCCGCCTGCGTTTTAGACTGTACAAAAATAACTTCATGCACTTAAATCACCTTTACAACTATTTAAACAGTCCCGGCTTACATCTGGACCCTGACAGCTGGATTTCGATCCGTGTCTTCAGCCCGAATGGCTTTTCTATCTTCTCTACTCTCCCACCTTTGTACGTCCTCCTCATCTTCCAACCCCCAGACACTACCTCCCTGAGGAAGCCTGTCCCTAGCTTCCCCCTCCCAAGGACTCCGATAACCACCACTAATGCTCAGTGCTATGGGCTGAATGGTGTGCCCCCTCCAAATTCCTGTGTTGAAGTCCTAATCCCAGGACCTCAGAATATGACCTTATTTGGAAATAAGGTCATGGCAGATAAGAGTTAATTAGGAACATGAAGTCACACTGGACAGGGTGGGCCCCAAATCTGACGCATCTAGTCCTTATTAAAGATGCCATGAGGGACACCCTGGTGGCTCAGTCAGTTAAGCCTCTGCCTTTGACTCAAGTCATGATCTCAGGGTCCTGTGATGGGGTCCCACATCGGGTTCCTTGCTCAGCAGGGAACCTGCTTCTCCCTCTTCTTCTGCCAGCCGCTTCCCCTGCTCATGCTCTCTCTCTTTCTAACAAATAAATAAAATCTTTAATAAATAATAAATAACTATGCGTGAGAAGAGAGACATGTACAGAGGGAGAACAATGTGAAAACACCATCTACAGGGGCACCTGGCTGGCTCAGTCAGTAGAGTATGTGACTCTTGATCTCGGGGTTGTGAGTTCAAGCCCCAGGTTGGTGTAGAGATTACTTAAAAAAAAAAAAAAATCTTTAAAAGAGAAAGAAAGAAAGGAAGGAAGGAAAGAAAATTCCAGCTACAAAAAAAGCCGAAGATTGCCAGTAAAGAAAGCCCCAGCAGCTAGAGCGAGGCCTGGAACAGATCTCGCTCACAGGCCTCAGGAGGAACTCACCCTGCGGGTACTTTGATCTCTGACTGTGGGACAGTGCGATTCTGTTGTTTAAGCTGGTGGTCGGTGGTTGGAGTCACCGCAGCCCTAGGACACTAATGCACAACCTGGGCCTTGCGAGGATGAGCTTAGGGATTCCTGGGATGCTAGGGGCAGGGTGTTATCACCCTCATTTAAATGGCAGAGGGAGGGGCGCCTGGGTGGCTCAGTGGGTTAAGCCGCTGCCTTCGGCTCAGGTCATGATCTCAGGGTCCTGGGATCGAGTCCCACATCGGGCTCTCTGCTTAGCGGAGAGCCTGCTTCCCTTCCTCTCTCTCTGCCTGCCTCTCTTGTGATTTCTCTCTGTCAAATAAATAAATAAAATCTTTAAAAAAATAAATAAATAAATAAATAAATGGCAGAGGGAGGAGATGGACTTGTGCTTGGAACTGCTCCTTTCAGTGTCTAATAGTAGTCAGTATTGCGGGGGGAGGGAACATTGAAGGAAGACCCACAGTATTACTCCAGGCTGCGGACTCTGTGCTGATGGCTCCCAAGCACTACGAGGGAGGAGGGAACCTTCTAGCAGCCTCAGGTGCTTACCCAGGCTCGTGGCCAGTGAGAGGCAGGCCAGAGATCTGATGTAGGGCCTGCTATCTCCTGCAGACAGACACCACATCCTGGCTCCCTGCCAGTGAGCACATCTGCCTCCCAGACCAGCTGTGTGTGCCCGGGGCCCGGCCTGGTCACCTGGGCCTCAGGGACCCCAGGGCCCAGCAGGGTGCTGAGCATACGGTGAATGCTCCAAAACCTGTGGTGGGAAGAGTGAACCCACGTGTAGCTCTGATGCAGCAGCGTCCATGGGCCTCAGAATAACATTTCATACACAGCTCAGGTATCGACAGAATTCTCATCTCAGCCTGCTAAATGCCTGCCTCATTTTCCACTCGATTGACAGACTCCATTTTACTTAACTGACCCCTATTGTGTTACAATTGGATGGTCTCTCATCCTCCTCTAAACTAGGGGGCGGCACCAGGGATGACCAAGCTTTCCGGTGCTGGTGCCTTCGAAGGAGCCAGCCTTGAAGAACATTCCCATACTGCTGGCAGAAGCTGTCAGGCTGGAGAGAAGCTTGGGGACGGGCCTGGGCCTTCCTGAGGTTCAGCGGGCATCACGCTGTCTCCCGTTACCCTCGAGACCTGTCTTCAATCCCTGATCACCTTTGCTGACCCCGTCAAGGCAATGAGGCAGCCTGGCTCCCAGGCTGCAGGCTCCCAGGCAGCCTGCCCTCCGGGCCCCCATCCCATCCTACTCTGAGCTCCCAGTCTCTTGTCCTTCCCATGTCTGACAACTTCCTACTCTTCTCTGAAACAGAAACCTGGCGTTCTTTCAGTCACGGTCTCTGAGCACCTACCTGGTGCCCAGAGCTGATCTGGGTGCTGGGGATTTACTGAGCCGTCAGCGAGAGACGGCAGCCTGGATCACAGAACTCACATCCCGGAGCAGAGAAGTGGGCAGAAAGCAGAGAAGGGATACTTTGGGTACTAAGTGCTAGGGGAACTCTTGGGAGGTGGGGGCTGATCATTCCCATGCGGTAGCCCAGGAAGGCCTCTCTGAGGAGATGAGCAGACGCCTGAACAAAGAGGAGGAGCAAACCATGCGGACGTGTGGAGGAAGAACTTTCCAGACCAAGAGAACAGCAAGCACCAAGGTCCCGGAGCAGGAGATGCTGATACATTCTGGAAACAACCAGGAGACTGGTGAGATGAAAAGGCACAGATGAGGGGCCTGAACCGGCTTGTCTTAAAAGATCTGTCTGGCTGCTTTGTGGAGAGCAGACTGGGGGGGCAGGAGCAGAAGCAGATGCGATAAAGCAGGCGAGAGACAATGGGGCCCTGGACCGGAGTGGTGGCAGAGGAGCACATATACACACAGGCACACACACGTGCACGTGCGCGCGCACGCACACACACACACATACACACACTCTTAATCCTTTTGGATCTGTCCTGAAGTTGGGACCGACAGCAATACCACCCTAAAAGGCATTTCAGAGATCATTACCCAGCCCCATTTTGATGACTATAAAACGAGCCCAGAGAGGACAGGTGGCCTGTCTCGGTCATACACACAACAGGGAACTCAGACCCAGAATCCAGTCTCACAGCCCTGCTCCCATGCTCTTGCCCCAGGACCTCTCCGGGTCTCTCTCTCTCTCTCTCTCTCCCTCACTGCGTGTTCCCCATCCCCACCCTCACCCCCATTTTGTCTCTCCCTGTTCCCAGGCTCTGTCTCTCTATCTCTGCGGACGCCTTGGCGTTTATTTCCCCTCCTGTCAGGAGCAATTTGGAGCATTAATTAGTGATGAATTAGCAACGTAAATCCCAGCAGTTGCTGGCGCCTGGTGCCCACGGGCTCTTGGAAGGGACCTTGCAAATCTGATCTTAATACCTCTCGCCTCCTCTCCTAGGGCAATTACTTCTCACATCATTTGTCTGCGGAGGCTGTGGCCACCCCCACCCTTGCAGCGCGGCTGAGGACAACAAGTTCATCTTTGTCAATTAATTATTGAACGGTTTATTTCGCACTGGGAGGTGATAAGAGAAGGGAAAGCTGCATGTTGTGAAATCATCACCGTAATTATACAAATGCTGCCGCAGCACGCGACATCACAAGCGACATCACAAGTCGCAGGTGCCAGTGGGGGCGGGGAGAGAACGAAGGGCAGAGGCCCCTAGTGGCCAGGAGACCTGGCTGTGAGGCCCCTGAGATTCTCCACATGTGACCAACAGACATACCCATGTTCATCTTTTCGAGTCCAGTTCCAAGTGGGAAAGGGGGCACAGGGAATTAACCATGGGGCAGGCCCCTGCGGCTTCCTCTGGGAGTGATCAGAATGTGGGAAACCCAAGATTGTCTGTATGGTCCTTCCCATCTGAACTTAGGAGCCCCAGAGCATGCACAAAATACGGTTGCATAGGACAGGGTCTTTGATACTCTAGCAAAACGTCCTTACAGTAGTCAGAAAAGCCCAGAACATCTGTTCCACCCACCCTGCCCCATTACATTTCATTTCATCTCTGACTGCTCTCCCCTTTGCTGATTCTATTCCAGCCGCACTGGTCTCCCTGCAAATGCCTGGCACAGCCTGCCCCAGGGCTTTTGCGGGTGCTGCTCCTTCTGCTTGGAGTGCTCTTTCCCCAGAAAACTGCATCCGTCTCACCTTCTGCAAATCATTACCATCACCTTTCAGTAAGACCCTTGTAAGACCCTCCCTGAGCACCTTATTTTATTTCATTTTTTAAAAAGATTTTATTTATTTATTTGACACAGAGAGAGAGAGAGAGATCACAAGTAGGCAGAGCAGCAGGCAGAGAGAGAGAGAAGGAAGCAGGCTCCCTCCTGAGCAGAGAGCCCAATGCGGGTTTCAATCCCAAGACCCTGAGATCATGACCTGAGCGTAAGGCAGAGGCTTAACCCACTGAGCCACCCAGGTGCCCAGCACCTTATTTTAAATAGCAGTCTGCCCCCCAAAACTGCTGTGACAAAAACATTCTCTTTCTTCCTGCTCCATTTTTTTCCAGAGCATTTCATCATGCTTGGTGTATAATGTGCTTACTTATTTATTCGTTTATTCTGTCTCTCTCTCTAACCCTCCCTCCCTCCCCAAAATATGGGTTCCACAAGGACTAGGATTTTTTTGTCTGTTTCCTCTCCTCTCCCTTCTCCCATATCCTGTCTGTGTCTTCTGCACTTATAACCGTGCCTAGCACAAAGTTAGTGCAGACTTAATCATTGTTGAATGAATGAATGACTATTTTTGTGGGATGGGGCCTGAATGTGGAAAGGATAGGGGAGAGTTCTTTTTTCTGGAACAGGTCAGCAAGGGCTGTGGCAGCACCAGGAATTCGGGAAGATTCCTGACAGCGATGGGGGACCCTGCCCAGGAGGAAAACTGTCAGAAAAGGCATTTTAAAAGTGAGTGTTCCAGTTGGTTTCATGTCTGTACATGTCTCAAGGCTGGTGTGTTTGATGCTGGCCCCCCCCCCCCCCCCCCCCCCGTTGATCACATCAACTCTCCCATCCGCATCCCCCAACTCTCCCCAGGGAGGGGACAGGAACAGGAGAAGCTGTGGACACTTTGATTAACTCCCCAGCAAGAATCTCCACGCACGTGTCTTGTTCCAAGGCTGTAATGGGGGGGCAGGGTGTTGGGGGCTGGGCAGGGGCAGCTCCACAGTGTGTGAGGAGGGAGAGGTGAGGCTGCAAGGGAGGGGTGCTGGGAGCAGGGTGGGACCAGGGCCGGGCTCTGCCTAGCAGGAGGTGAAGGAAGGAGTGGAAAGGTAAGGAACGGGGAGGGAGGGAGTGTGAGGAGGCAGCGCAGCAGGTGGGGACAGGCCTCTCTCTGGGCCAGAAGATGCAGAAAGAGCACAGGAAGGAGCGGACTTGGGGGTGGGGTGAGGCGAAGGGCACTGATGGTTGCCCCCAGGGCCCCGTGGGGACACCAACTCTTTTTCCCCCGGACCCCCTTGCGCTGAAGCTCCTCTCTTCTCCACCAAGCTATGTTGCCTTCCCCCTAGAAACGAAGATGGTGATTTTTTTTAGAGCCAGTTTTCCCCCAAATCTCAGGAGATACCAGAGCTGCTGTTTCCATGGAAACCTTCACCGCCAACTTGGGGAAGGAGGAGCTGGGCAACCGCCCCCGCCCCAGCCCCCATCACCCCCTCACCGCCCCTGCTCCAGCCTGCAGGGGGGGCCCAAGTTGAAAATAATCCCCCTCCCCCAGATTTTCTCAGCGGCGGCTCCACTTCTTCAATGACGAAGGCAGCTATTTTTTTCTCTGGGCTCAGGCTGAGATATGGGGACCCTAAGACCCAGGCAAAAAAGAGATGAAGTTACTTGTGGTGGGGGGGGAATGCATGGAAGCTAAGACAAGCTCTGTTTTCTGTCATCATCCCCAGAAATGACTGGCCAAGGGACAGGTCCCCAGGGAAGGGCTCAAGGGCAGGACCTCTCCTTCCCTGGAAATCCCGAAAGGTGCCATTTTTTTTCTGGCTCTGTACATCTCTAGGGAGTTTCCTTCCCCAGATCCCAGTCCCACCTGAACTCATCAAGGATCACACTGCAAACTGGAAACAAAACAAAACAAAATAAAAAACACAACGACAATAACAAAAAAACCCCAAAACTCTGTCCAACTCATATAAGGAAGGAATGTGTTGGGAGGACACATCATAGCTCCTTGAATTGATGAGAAGGCTGGAGAGAAAGGCTCAGGAAACTGCCAGAAATAAGAAAGACAGGTGAAGGGGGGCAGCCATAGTCCTGTCCCGAGACAGGCCAGCTAGGACAGGAGACACTGCTGTCTCTGGACGCTGGTCAGCTGTGGACAATTTTAACGGTCCCCACTTCTCCATATGGCTCTTTCCAGGTCAGGATCCTGGGCAAACGGATAGTATGAGGGAGTGTTTTGGGTAATGGAACTGCTCAGTATCCTGATTGTGGTAGTTATATGAATCTCTCTATGTGTGTTAAAATTTAGAAAACTGTACACTAAAAAAAAAAAAGTCAATCTTACTGTTTGTTAATGGAAAAAAGAAGTTTCTAGGTTAAAAAAAATCAATACACTATATGTTAATTAATTGAATTTAAATTTTAAAAAGTCCTTTAGCAAAGGTGGCCTGTATGCCGGCTGCTGGGGTCAGTGAGGGGGGTCTATCTGCAGCCCTTTGTCTTCCAGAATGGGCTGGGGCTCTGCCTCCCAGCCAGAGTCATATGCTGGGAGATTCCAGGAAGATGTTGGGAGTGTGGGTGCTGGGCGGTCAGCAGATGGACAGATGTCTGCTGTCCCAGTGAAGCATTTGGGTGATTAGGAGCTTCTGAGGGAATGCGACCACGAAGAATGTCCCCGTTTCAGTGGGAGCAGCAGGTCTGATAGAGGGGAAACATCAGGTTTCTGACCCAATGGACACAAGAGAGCCTAGTCACCTATTTGAACCAGCACACACACCCCACGTGCAGACACCAGAGCAAGTACACACACTCCGGCTTCTACACCCATTTGTAAGCCCCCCAAATCACTAGTTCGGTCAGCGGGAGACTTTGTCTCTCATTTACTGCATGGCCTTAGAGAAATCCCTCTCCTCTCCAGGCTAAGTTACCACCTCTGCCAGAAACAAGAAAGGCAGGTGCCTTTCTTGCACAGTTCTGGTATGCCGAGCAAGGAGGCCCCAGAATTCATGGAATTGCATGTAGGAAGCCTGTGTTTTGGGGTGGCCCCCCTCTGCTACTGTCCTGGCTGACAGGGGGGTGGAAAGAATGACACCTGTCATGGGAAACCCCTGAGGTCCCACCTGAGAAACACACCCTTCTGCCAAAGGAGGAGGCCTAGTGAACAGGGAAGACCGCCCCCGCCCTCAACCCGACCCTCCCACCTCCTCCAGCCAACAGGAATGCAACACGTGGTCCCTGCCAGTCTTAGGAGCCCAGGCTCGGGTGCTTTTCCAGGAGACTGAGGTGGGTGGGGAGGGGAGGATTGGGAGGGACTTGGTAGTGCCTTCCCCAGGCTCCAGCTCAAGGGAGTTTGTGTCCCCTGAGATCCAGCCTTCAAGAGTAGTGGAGGGTAATGCAGGGTCTTCATTAAGGAACTTGGGACAGTCTAGCACTGGGCTTCACACACTCCAACTCTCAGTATCTCAGGGGATCAGGAAGGGTAACGCCCCCCCTCCCCCCACCCGCTGAAGACTCCCCCAGCAGAGCTTCCCTGACCCACATTAACCCCACCAATTCTACCCGGTTTCCAGTTCTACCCAGTTCCCTACCTGCTGAAGGCTTATGGACTCTTGTCTCCCTGGAAAAAGGCAATTCTGGATCGCCTAAGCTCAAGCACGGAGCAGTGGGAAGGGAGGGCAGTGGTTCTCCGGCCCAGACATCATGAGTGTGCATCCAAGCTCCTCGCCCCTTCTTGAGCACCCCTCCCAGCCCTTGAGTGGTTTGAAGGACTGGTTCCCCAGCTGGCATCACATGGGAGTAGAAACCCCCTGCCCCCCCGCCTCAGCTCAAGTTGGAAGTGTCTAGGGAGGTTCAAGCAAGGGGAAGAGCCACAGAGTGGCTCCTTGCACAGTCTGAGGCCAGACCAGATGGCCCAGAATCCTCTCTATGGAGCAAGATGGGTTGGGGGATGGAGTGGGGGAGGTGAGGGATGTGGGAGACACTTAGCCCACCTGCTGCCCTCTTGCCACCTTCACATGGTCCTGCTCTCTCCCCACTCCCCTGCCCCTACCCGGAGCCCCGCTTCCTGAGCCAGGATCCCAGCAGAGGGAGGTAGGGAGGCAGGGGCAGTAGGGACTCTCCAAGGGGGCCTGTCTTAAAGGGCAGGAGGTGGAGGGATGTGCCATGGGGCAGCATAGGGCTTCCCCGAGCACATGCCTTTTCCATGAAAAAACCAGAGCCTTTTCCACAATTTTAAAGGTCACGTGTTGACTTGTCATGTTGTTAAGACTGCAGGAGAGAACCATGTGACAATAAGACCAGGAGACACAAAGCAGATTGTCAAAGGGGACCACCTTTTTCTGGCCTGCTCCACGGCACCCCCCACCAACCACAGGGCATGGGCACCTGGCTCCGCCAGCTCAGGGAGCGGGGTGAGGGTCCTCTGACCTAGTGTGGAGATGGGGAATCTGACACTGTGGACACCAGGGGGATGGAGACTGGACAAAGATGAAAACCCCACTGGGAGCCAGCATTGACTGAAGCCTTTGTGCCGTCTCTAGCAATTGAGATAAAAGGTACTTCCCAGTTTCTCAGATGCTCCTGGATTGTGGGAAGGCTCACAGAGAAGTAATTAGAATCCAGTAAATGCAGTCAGGGAAGGTAAGGGGTGTGTGTGGGGGGGGGGGGCGGTAACCAGGAGGGACATCTGTTCCCACTGAGGAAGCTCAAGGGCAGAGCCTGAAGCTTGGGGGAGATGCAGGAGGGACAGTGAGGGGCACCTGGGAGGCGGAGGGGGGCGGGTCTCATAATTAGAGTTGTTCTGGATGAAGCCACCATGTTGACATAGCACCTTGCCCAGCATGTCTACTCACTTCGTGTTAGTGGATTCTTTTTGTGTGTTTGTGTGTGTGTGTTAGTGGATTCTTGACGCAAAGTTAGGATGATGGAAATGCTTTATTTCTGCACTGGTCAGCCTGGTGGCCACTAGCCACATGTGGCTCCTGAGCACTGGAAACGTGGCCAGTGGGACTGAGGCGCTGGGTCTTCGTTTCCATTGAATTTTTAATTAAGGAAATGGAAACTTAACTGGGCACCTGGGCCTCGTGGCTACTGGGTTGGGCAGTGCAGTGTGGAGACCCAGGGGTCTGCAGGGCACAGTGTTGCAGAAGGGGGACAGACATTAAACAAAGACCTCTGTGGTCTTGGGTCAGGCTTCGGGAAAAGCTATGGAGGAAAATGGAGATGTAGAGTGGTGGAGTGGGCTGTTGTTCTGGAAAAGGGGGGTTAGGGAAGGCCCCCCAAGGCCCAATCTGCGGAAGGATGTGCCAGGCAGAGGGAACAGCAGCTGCAAAGGCCCGGAGACGGTGGTGGACTGGGGCCAGAGGGGCTGTGGTAGGGATGGGGTGAGGGGTGGGGGTGGGAGCAGGAAATGAGAGGCTTGAGCTGACCCAGGGCACAAAGAAGAGTGTGAGTTTTATGCCGTGATGTGGAGTGCTTGCCATTGCCATAACCGACTGGAGCAGGAACTGGGTCTGATGCCTGGACCCACTGTGGTAAACCAGATGTCCAGTACTTCTCTGCCTGAACATACCACTGCTTTTGTCATGGGTAAAGGAAACAGACATGCTGGGTGTGTGTCTCAGCTCCCTAGGTCCCTCTCCTACTCTCCACTCCTGCTCTGACTCTGAGACTCTGCCCTCCCCTATTTCTAAAACTTCTTTTTAAAAGATGTTATTTATTTATTTGAGAGAGAGATCGAGCCAAGGTGGAGGGGGGTGCGGAGGGAGAAGCAAACTCTCCGGTGAGCAGGGAGCCCAATGAGGGGCTCCATCTCAGGACTCCTGGGTCATGACCCCAGCCAAAGGCAGATGCTTAACTGACTGAGCCACCCAGGTGCCCCTGCCCACCCCTATTTCATCTCCCTTTCTCCCTGCTTCTGCCTGCCTCTTGGCTGATGTCTAATGGGTCTCTCCGTGGTTGTGTCCCTCTGCCTGACTCATCCACCCCTTCCCAGGCTAGTTCAGCAGAGACAATGAGGGCCTGGCCCGGGGTTGGGGGAGGGCAGTACACCAGACTAGGGTGTGATGGCGGGCACAGCTTGGGTGTAGGGAAAGGCCATTCTAGCACATCGGGGAGTGTGGTGGGTAAGGCCGTGGGTGGGAAGTCCTGTTTGAGAGACAGAGCCAGGATTTGCCCAGGATCCTTGAGACGGGGTGGGCAAAGCAGGGCTTGTCTGGAGGTAACTGGGATGGGACAACCCTTCCCAGCTCTTTCCCAGCCTCCACCCCACGGAGACATAGGAGTCTGGGCTTGGGTCGGGGGGAGTGTAGGAGTTTCTAGGTGGGGTGATTAGTTTTCTTGCTGCCGCTTAACAAATTACTACAACCTAGTAGCTCAAGACCCCATGTTTACGCTCTTATGGCTCTGGAGACCAAGAGTCCAAGATGAGTCTTAAGGGACTAACATCAGGGTGCTCGAAGAGCTGCTTCCTTCTGGAGACTCCAGGGGAGAATCTTCTCTTGCTTCCTGCACTTCTGGAGGCTGCAAGCCTTCCTTGATGTGGCCACATCACTCCCACCTCGGCTTCCATCGCCACCTCTCTCACTCTCTCCTCTTTCTAATGTAATTGATAAGGAACCTTGTGATTACTCTTGGCCTGCCTTGGGGAATCTGGGGTAATCTTCCCACTTCAAGGTTTTTAATTTAATCACACCCGCCAAGTCCCTTTTGCCAAATAAGGTGACACTGCCAGGTTCCAGGGGTGGGGATGTGGACATTTTTGGGCGCCATCATTCCACCTGTCCTAGGTGCCCCACTGAGGGTATCCTGCTCTAAGCACTTGACTGTGAGGCCTGCAAGCCAAGGAGCCTGTCTTTGCCCTCTGTTGTTCCTGCCCTCCAGAGCTGGTGCAGAAACACAGGGTCCCCTGTGCTCCTGGCTCTGCCTCTGCCTTGTGATTTCCTGGGCAAGTCACTTAACCTCTCTGTGCTTTAGTGTCTTTATCTGTAAATTGGGGTTACTAACAGTACTGGCCCTCCAAGGTTTTGGGTGAGGATTCAATGCATTAATCCATATAAGGTGCAGAGAACTTTGGAGCATTGGTAAGTGCTATGACCAGAATGTACAGTGTCTAGCACACGGTGACCATGTCAGCTGTAGGCGTGACTATGACAGTTCTTGCCCTCGCCCCGCCCTGGGATAGGCACACCCTATCTTCTTCTTCTCTTCTCAAGGAATTTACAATCTAATTGGGAATACAAAGGTTCGTAGAAGCACAGAGCTTTTGTTTCTGGAAGGACAGCTTCTAAAAATGATTTCATAAATGTTTGTACTATTATAGTTTCTTTATTATGCATCTGTGATAGTCATTAATACAATTTGCCAAGTTTTTCCAGCTCTCCGCCTTTGGGGCTTATGGCTGAATTGGCACTTGCCGACTTCATTGTCGAGCAATGTGGGCGAGCAGGTGGGTGGGCTCGTGGGTCTGGTCCTGGCCAATGAATGGTGAGCAGACGGGGACCTGAGCATTTAATTACTGGTGCAAGACCTTCCAGAGCTCTTCCCTTCCCTCTGGCGAAGCTTGGCTTCACCCTGATTCCCCCAGGAACTACGATGGAGGGTCGGGGGGGCTCTCCACGGACACATGATGCCCGTGAAGAGCGAGTCGGAGTTAAACTGATTGTTTCAGCCCTCATGATTTAGGAGTTACTGATCACCTTCTCCTGACTGAGTCAACAATGAAACTGGTTTACAGAAAGAGAGCCCAATCAGCACCAGTCATGCTATGATTGGTGGGTCCCCATTCAGTCATGTTCTCTGCACTGGTGCGTAGTTACTTAGTTATAATCCATGAAGAACATCTATTTTTTTAAAAAAACAATTTTGGGGCGCCTGGGTGGCTCAGTGGGTTAAAGCCTCTGCCTTCGGCTCAGGTCATGATCCCAGGGTCCTGGGATCGAGCCCCACATTGGGCTCTCTGTTTCGCGGGGAGTCTGCTTCCTCCTCTCTCTGCCTGCCTCTCTGCCTAGTTGTGATTTCTCTCTGTCAAATAAATAAAAATATTTAATAAAAAAACACACAATTTTATTGAGGTCTAATTGGCATATAACATTATATTAGTTTCAGGTGTGCCCTATAATGACTCAATGTCTGCATCTATATTGCAAAATGATCACCGTAGTAAGTCTAGTTAACATCCATCACCATACGTAATTAGAACAATTTTTCTTCCTTGTGATGAAAACTTTTAAGATGTACTCTGTTAGCAACTTTTAAATATTCAATACAGTGTTATTAACTATAGTCACCGTGCTGCATATTTCATCCCCCAGGATGTATTTATTTTAGAACCAGAAGTTTGTACCTTTTGACCCCCTTCACCCATTTCTCCTATTCCCCCACCCCTGCCTCTGGAAGCCACCAATCTATTCTCCACATGTATAAATTCAGAAGTTTTGTGGGTTTTTTTTAGGGGGGCTTGTATTTTTGGTTTTTTAGATTTCACATATAAATAAGATCATATGGTATTTGTCATTCTCTGTCTGACGTTTCACGTAGCATAATGCATTTGAAGTTCATCTATGTTGTTGGAAATGGTAAGATTTCCTTCTTTTTTTTTTTTAGATTTCCTTCTTTTTTATGACTGAACACTATTCCATTGGATACATATACAGCATTTCTTTTATCTATCCATCCATCCATCCATCCATCCATCCATCATCTATCCAACCATGCATCCATCCATCCATCTATCCATCCATCCATCCATCCATCCATCCATCCGTCTATCCATCCATCCATCTATCCATCCATCCATCTATCCATCTATCCATCAATGGATACTTAAGTCATTTCCATGTCTTGGCTATTGTAAATAATACTGTAATGAACATGGGAGTGCAGATATCTTTTTGAATTAGTGTTTTTGCTTTCTTTGGGTAAACTAGAAACTCCTAGATCATATAGAGGAGGTCCTGTTTTTAATTTTTTGAGGAACCTCCATATTGTTTTCCCTAGCAGCTACACATATTTACATTCCCACCAACAGTGCACAAGGGTTCTTTT
Source organism: Meles meles (assembly GCF_922984935.1). NCBI lineage: Eukaryota > Metazoa > Chordata > Mammalia > Carnivora > Mustelidae > Meles > Meles meles. The sequence continues at coordinate 86,318,869 of NC_060070.1, read as the reverse complement.
TTCTCCCCATCTTTGCCAACACTTATTTCTTGTCTTTTTGGTAATCGCCATTCTAACAGGTATGAGATGGTATCTCACTGTGGTTTTGATTTGCATTTCCCTGATAATTAGTGATATTGAGCACCTTTTCATGTATCTGTTGGCATCTGTATGTCTTCTTTTTTAAAAAAGATTTTATTTATTTATTCATGAGAGACAGAGAGAGAAAGAGGCAGAGGCAGAGGCAGAGGGAGAAGAAGGCTCCCCACGGAGCAGGGAGCCCAATGCAGGGCTCGATCCCAGGACCCTAGGATCATGACCTGAGCCGAAGGCAGATATTTAACTCACAGAGCTACCCAGATGTCCCTTGCATCTGTATGTTTTCATTGGGAAAACGTCAGATCCTCTGCCCATTTTTTTTTAAAGATTTTATTTATTTATTTGACAGAGAGAGATCACAAGTAGACAGAGAGGCAGGCAGAGAGAGAGGGAAGCAGGCTTGCTGCCGAGCAGAGAGCCCGATGTGGAACTCGATCCCAGGACCCTGAGATCACGTCCCGAGCCGAAGGCAGCGGCTTAACCCTCTGAGCCACCCAGGCGCCCCTCTCTGCCCATTTTTTAATCGGATTGTTCTGTTTGTTTTGCTATTAAGTCATATGAGTTATTTATAGATTTTGGATATTAACCCCTTACCAGTTATATGATTTGTAAATATTTTCTCCCTTTCAGTAGGTTACCTTTTTGTTTTCTTGCTAGTTTGTTGTGCAGTGGCTTTTTAGTTTGATATCATACTATTTTTTAATTTTTAATTTTTTTATATCATCCCATTTTGAATTTTTTTGCTGTTGGTTTCAAATCCATAAAATTGTTGCCAAGACCAGAACTTATGTTCTACTTTTGCACTTAATATTTTCTTCCTATGTGTATGCATCAGTGAGAATTGAGTTTGGCTGACAGTGACAGAAAACCCAAATTAGCCATGACTTCTATGCCCAAGGTTACTTCAGTCCCTCAAGTGAAAATTCCAGGAGTAGGCAGTCTGGGGCCGATATGGTGACCCCATGATAATGAGGAACCCAGGTTTCTTTCACATTACTCTGCTATTCTCAACAGATGGTTTCCCCCAAATAGCTTGAGATGGCTGTTGAAACCCTACGCCATTTGTGCTCCTGCCAGTGGGACATGGAAGAGTTTGGGGGGTGGTAACTCTGTAATGTGTCACCTATTACTGTCCATTTTTTTTTTTTAAGATTTATTTAGGGGTGCCTGGGTGACTCAGTTGGTTAAGTGTCTGCCTTCATCTCAGGTCATGATCCCAGGGAGGGATCCACTGAGCAGGGAGCCTGTTTCTTCCTCTCCCGCTCCCCCTGCTTGTGCTCTCTCTCTCTGTCTCTCAAATAAAGATTTTATTTGTTTATTTGAGAGACACAGAGAGAGAGAGAGCACACAAGCAAGGGGAGGGGCAGAGGGAGAGGGAGAGAGAGAATCTCAAGCAGACTCCACGCTGAGCACAGAGCCTGAAGTGGGGCTCAATCCCAGGACCCTGAGACCATGACCTGAGCTGAAACCAAGCATTAAACTGACTGAGCCACCCAGGGGCCCCGACTGTTCTGTTTCTCTCCCATTGGTCGGAACTTGGTCACAATGCCACATCTAGCAGCAAGAGATGTTGGGAAATGAAATGCTCATTCTGGGCAGCCATGAACCTTGTTCCTTTTTTTTCTAAAACAGAAAGAGATGGTTCCAGGAAGGCTGCCCCAGTATAGGACAGTTCTTTCACATAAAAGTTCCGTGGTATAATGATCAGTACTGACTTTTTCTAATTTTTTTTCACATTCCAGGTAATCACATTAGTGAAAATCACTTTTCTCCATTTGTGTTATTTCCTTGAGATTTCTTTCCAAATGTGTGATAACCTACCAGGCTGACGGGTGTGGCTTCTTCTCTCAGGCAGTAGCGGCTGTTATATTTTGCTGGACTGGGCTCCCAAACACCAGCCGGAGCAACAGAGCCAGGCGGAATTTACGACCCAATATTCCTGTTTCTTCCCAGCCTAACCAACATCAGCTTGCACCATTTTAATTTGTTCTTTCTAATTTAAGAGGTGTGTTGGTTTAAGGATGTTTTCATTTTCGTGTCATTCATTACCAGCCAGCTGAGGTTTGGGTCTGGGCTGGTTGTAATCTATATTTTCCTTAAATAGCAACCATTCTTTTCCAACCGCAAGGGAAATTAGGGCAGAGGGTACAGAAGGAGAGGGAGAGAGAGAATCTTAAGCAGGCTCCGCGTCCAGCGCGGAGCCTGATGTGGGGCTCGATCTCACGACCCTGACCTTGTGACCTGAGCCGAAATCAAGAGTCAGATGCTTTAACCAACTGAGCCACCCAGGTGCCTTGAAAGGGAAAATTTTATAGTCCATTTTAGAGCGAGAAAACAGGCCCTGAAGCTGGGGTCACACCAGTTATGACAGAGCCAGGACTGGACCCGTATTCCGACTCCCAGCTCAGTGCTCCTATAAACAGGACCTGTGTAAGTACTTAAGCAGGAATTCAATCAAGGCTGAGGTACAGCAGGGAAACCACTGGATGGCAGATTGAGGGGCCTCCTTAGATAAGGTTTAATGTGACTAAGCACCATGGTTTTGTGCGTACTGACTCCTCTTCCTGGGCCTCAGTCTCCCCACAAGCAGAGTAGGTCAGAGCAGACCCCTCTAATGCTCCTCCCAGCACTGGCTAGAAAGGGCGATAATCCATGCTAGGACAGTTTAGGAGAGTGGGTTGGGGTGGGCAAGGGGAAGCACTGACGCTTCAGGGTGTGGGAAGGTGGGGGAAACCTTGGAGGGAGGGGCGGACTGGAGCAAGTCTGGTCTGCCCCGTGGTGCACACTGTGTTCTCACAGCGTTTTCTTGAATCTGGGGCTGAGGGTAAACAGGCGCAAGTCTATTTTGGAGATGTAGGTGAGGACTGGGTATAGGGGACCCAGCCCCACCACACTTTCCCTGACCCCAAGGACGTGGGGTGGGGGCTGGATGTAGAGTCTGGGGCCTGGGGGAGGGGAGGCAGATGGGCTTGAGTTACTGGGGCTCTGGGGCGAACTGTGGGCCAGGACCCTGGCCTGCCATCCAGCTCTAGCCCTTGGTGATCTTCTCACTGGAGGAAGTGTTTCGAGATGCTCCAGGTCACTGAGGATGGTGGCCCTGGAAAGGTGGCACCGGGGAGTTAGAGAGTGCCCATGAGACCATGGGCTCCCTGGCCAACTCCTGCCCCCTCTGGTCCAGTTTACAAGATCCTCTACCTGACTGATTCCCCTTGAACCCATTACTCTATAGGGGGAGGGGCCCATCTTCCTTCCAGCTGCAGAGCTGAGGTCAGGGGCTAAGTGACCCCACTTAGTATGAAGGGGAGAAGCCCCACTTTCCAACCCAGCTACTTGCTCTCAGGCCCTACGGGTCCCCCTCATTCTAGGGTTGAGACTGTGTGAACAGCAAACTTCATGCTTGTCTTCTGAGGGATGGGCGGCTCCAGGAGAGCAGGGAGCCAGGACGGAGAGCCAAGGACAGAAGGGCCACAATGAGGACAGGCTGACTAGAGCACTGACAGAGAAATGCCAGTCTAAGGAAGAAAAGCGTGTGCGCGTGTGCATGTGCCTGTGTGAGTGTGAAAGTGCGATGAGTATGTGTGAGTATGACATGGGTTGACGGGAGCGGGCCCCTGAGGGTCAAGGAGGTGGAGGCCGAGGCCTAAATGGTTGAATGAAGCAGGGCTCGTGCCTTGGGCTTTAGGTGAGGGGCAGGGATGGGTGCCTTTTAAAGGGTGCGTGAAAGGAAAAGAAGGGGCCCTAGAAAAGCTAATTCCAAACCAAAGTTTCTCAGACACCAACTGGGATTTTAAAACAGCAGTTCTGGCCGGATTCCCAGAGGCTAGGTCAGGAGCCCCACCAGAGAGGGGCCCATGCCTGTTAGAAACCGAGGGTGGGAGCGACAAGGGGCGCAGAGAGTCTCATTCCCTTCCCTTGACTCCTCTTCCTGCCTCCCCAGATGCCCCTTGGGAGCCTCCCTTGCCGCCTCTCCCCGTCTCCTGGACCTCTGACACTCAGTGCTGGGCTCAGTCGCTGATGCCTCTCCAGGCTCCATTCGCACTTGCTCCCGGCAGGCTCCTGCTATAAACCCACCAGTTGGTCAACAACTAGGAGATTTCCTGACACCGTTCAGACCTGCTTCCTGAGCTCCAGACACGTACGTGTGTCTGCCTAGTGGGCATCTCCACTAGGGTATCTGATGGGAATTTCCAACTCGACATATCCAGACCTGAGCCCTGGCCTTTCCTCGTCTTGAGCCCAGAGTCTCTCCCTACTCAGTAAATGGCAGCAGAATCCTTCCTATTGCTCACAGAAAGAACTGGAATCATCCTCGACTCCACTCTGTCTCTTCTACCCCTGTCAGTCCATCAGCGAATCTTATAGGCTCTACTTCCACCTCCATCAGACCCCTCCCCTGCCACCCTCACCCTCCAGAAGCCTCCTCACTACTCTCCCTCCTTCTGCCCTTGACCTCCTAGGGTCTACTCTCAACACAGCAGCTAGAAATATTCTTTAAAAACAAGTTAGCTCACAGGCGCCTGGGTGGCTCGGTTGGTTAAGCATCCAACACTTGATATCAGCTCAGGTCGTGCTCTTGAGATCAAGCCCTGTTGCAGGCTCCTCGCTCAGCAGAGTCTGCTTCTGCTCCCTTCCCCCACCCTCCCTCCCTCTCTCTCTTTCTCTCAAAAAGAAAAAAAAAATCTTAAAAAAACAAAACAAAACAAAACAAAAAACCAACAGGGCGCTTGGGTGGCTCAGTGGGTTGAGCCTCTGCCTTCAGCTCAGGTCATGATCTCAGGGTCATGGGATCAAGCCCCGCATGGGGCTCTCTGCTCAGCAGGGAGCATGCTTCCTCCTTTCTCTCTCTACCTGCCTCTCTGTCTACTTGTGATCTCTGTCTGTTAGGTAAATAAATAAAATCTTAAAAAAAAAAACCAACAAATTAACTCACCTTCCTCCTCTCCTCAGAAGGGCTGTTCATTTCACTCTGAGTAACAGCGTAAGCCCTAGCAATGGTCTAGGAGCTCTTTGCTTTCTGGCCTCTCATTACCTCTCTGACTTTATAGCCTACCATCTTTCCTTCATTCAGTCCACACCAGCTGCGCTGGTCTCCCTGATGTTTCCTCAAACACATGGGCCTTCTCCTACCACAGGGCCTTTGTACCAGCTGTTCCCCCTGCCTGGAAAATTCCCCCAGATATCACTCCCTCACTTCCTTCAGGTATTTGTCCCAATGTCACCCTCTATGACCCTATTTAAAATTGTAACTCCACCCTAATCCAGAATTTTTTATGCCTTGTACCCTGCTTTATTTTTTTATAGCACTCATGCTCTTTAATGCATGATATAATTATTTTTTTTTTGTTCCTATCAGTTTTTCTCCATGAAAATTTGAGCTCCACAAGGGCAGGATGTTTGTCTATTCTGTTCACTGATGTCTGCCCAGCAGCCAGGATGACAACTGGTACCCAGGAGGCACACAGGACATATTTCTTGAACAAATGAATGCATCTAATCCAGCCCCTCATTTCACAGATGAGGAAATAAAGGTCCAGAATGAGGGACGGTAGCCCTGAATCATACAAAAAAAAGAAAAAAATCAGTGGCAGGAGCCAGGATGAGACCAAACATTTCCAGACTTGCCGTCCAGTGCTCCTTCTGCCCCATCTCCCACCCCAGACTGGGTGAAGCTAAGTGTGGCAGACACCACTGGGGTCCCTCTGACCCCAGGATCTCCTCAGACCCCTTTAACTGGTCTGTATGTTCATCTCCGAGTTCTGTATGCTTTGCGGCTAATGTCTGGCACCTTGACCTTTTCCAGCAGTTTCCCTTGGGCTGTCAGAACAACCTCACCTGTAAGGAGAGCGGGAAGTGTCTGAGAGTCTGCATACCTTCCCCTAAACACACACACACACACACACACACACAGAGGCCGTCTGATGCCAGGGACTGGCAGGAGAGGAAAAAGGCCCGTAACCTTCCTTGAAGCAGGACCATGCCTGAGGTGCGATTTACCCCACCAGAATACCCTGCAGGATCACTCTGAGGTTAGAACCTTGCCTGAAATCTCCCCGTGTTTGGCTTCTTTCTCTCCCATCCTGCTTCACCCCCTCTTGCCAGACTCTCAAGTGAGCAGCCCTGTAATATCTCACCTGTGCATGAGTCCTTCTGGCAGGGTCAGCTTCTGGAAGAACCCAATTTAAGGTAAGGGCTTCTGTGCTAATCTGGGGTAGACTTGTGTACCAGGGAGGTACAGCGTTTAGACCACAAGCTTTAGCGGGTCCCAGTCGCAAATCTGAGAGCAGCCCCTGAACTACAACAAGACCTCAGGGGAAAATCCTGAGCTCTTGGAGCCCAATTCCCCCACTGGAGAAATGGCATCAATTCTATCTCCCTATGCAGCTGCTGGGAGGATTAAATGAGATAAAATAGGGGAAGCACTTGGTGTGGTGGCTAGCACAGAGTGGTTGTACAAGAAACGTTAGTTCCTTCTCCGTCTCCCATCGGTGTGTGTTGTGACCCAGCTGGCCTATCTGGAGACACTTTGGGCCCCAAGAGTCCCCCGACAGCTAAGCAGATACTGCATAGCTTTGAGTGTGCTGAATCAGAAACAGAATACTTCTCCAAGGGGTACGGGGGACATAAAGAAGAGGTATCCTAAGGCCCCTGGGACATCTGCCAAAGAATAATAAGGTGAGGCCCAGAGTGAATAAGACTATCTGGGATGAAGGGTGGAAGCAAAACACACACACATGCACACACACACACACACACACACACACTCCCCATGGGTTCCCACTCTGCCGACAGTCAAGTGTACCACCACACAAGGAAACATTGACAATCAACTCCAGGTTATAAAAACCAGTTCTCAGCTGGGTGGGCAGCCTGCCTTGGGGTGTCAATGGCACCAACAGTGGACAGTGGTGAGACTCAGGAGCTCTAGAAGCTAAGGTCAAGGACAGCTGTGTGACTATGGGACCCTAGGAGGTCCCTCCACAGCTGCCCACCTCTTTTCACGTGCTGGACTACTCCCAGGATGACCCCCGTGCCTCGCTCATCCCATTCCTATTTGTCATTGTATCTGCAGCCCTGTCCCTACAATCTCACTCGTGTCTCATATCTGCATCCGGGCTTTCTTAGAACCCTGGTTACTCTCCAGAAGCAAGGGTCAAGTTCATCTTTCTTTTTAAGATTTTATTTATTTATTTATTTGAGAGACTGAGAGAGAGAGAGAGAGGGTATGAGACGACAAGTGGGGTGAGAAGCAGAGGGAGAAATGGGCTTTCTGCTGAACAGGTAGCCCTCTGCGGCGCTCGATTCCAGGAACCCGAGATCATGATCTGAGCCGAAGGCAGACGCTTAACTGACTGAGCCACTCAAGGGACCCGTCTTTATTTCTTTTAGATTCTAAGTATAATGGATTGCATTTTATTTTTTAAATGTTTTTCTTTTTATTATTTCATATTTATTCGGTAATGTTGACTTTGTTTTCTTTTTTTAAATAAAAGTTTTATTTATTTGAGAGAGGGACCATGCACAAGAGGGGGGGGCGGCAGAGGGAGAGGGAGAAGTAGATTCCCCACTGAGCAAGGAGCCTGATACGGGACTTGATCTGAGGACCCTGGGATTATGACCTGAGCAAAAGGCAGACGCTTAACTGACTGAGCCATCTAAGCACCCAATGGATTGTTTTTTTTTTTTAAGATGTTATTTTTATTTATTTATTTGCCAGAGAGAGAGATCACAAGTAGGCAGAGAGTCAGGCAGAGAGAGAAAGGAAGGGAAGCAGGCTCCCTGACGTGGGGCTCCATCCCAGGACCGTGAGATCATGACCTGAGCCAAAGGCGGAGACCTAACCCACTGAGCTACCCAGGTGCCCCTGGATTGTATTTTAGAGCTAAATTGTTATCATTCATCAAATCCAAGCCTCCCCTATATTTTGTAAACATGACAACAGAAGCACAGAGAGAGGAAAAGTGGCTTTCTCAGGGTCCCACAGTGAGTTAGTGACAGAGCCAGAATGGAGTCCTTAATGCCATTCTATTTTATTTTGCCACCACAGGGATATCTGTTAAAAGTTGCACAGATGAGGGCAATGACAGAGACACACGGTCCTGCCTGTGGCAAGGCCTCTGATATAGCTCTTCATGGCATCCCTTCTACTGAGATGGGAGGGAGTGGCCACGTGGAGCTGTCCTCTCGCTCACAGTTTCTGTCAGCAGCTGGAGGAGACCTGAAGGAAGAGAAGAGACCCTTATAAAGTGTGTCTGCCATGTGTTGGGCACTGCATACATGCCAAGATGTGAAAACTGAGTGTTCAACAGAGTCACTGATGTACAATAGAGGTGAAATTCCAAAGGCAGATCTTATATACAGAATTTGCTAAGGAAATGTTCCAGAACCAGTTCCACAACATGAAGCACACTCAGCCAAGTCAAGGACATGTAAAGAAGACACATAGTAGAAGAGCGGATTCAATGAAGAGATCATCTTGGAGAGAGTTCTTGCTATGTTGTAGACCCTATCTCATATCCCTAGGACGGCCGTAATCAGAAAGATGTAGTAACAAGTATTGACAAGGATGTGAAGAAACTGGACCCCTCAGACATTACTGGAATGTAAAATGCAAAATGGTGCAATCTCTTTGGAAAACCATCTTTTTCTCTTTGGAAAATCTCTTTGGAAAACAGTTTGGAAGCTCCTCAAAAAGTTAATGTTATCATTTGACCTAGTGATTCCACTCCTAGTGATTCCACTCCCAAGAGAAATGGAAACATACATCCACACAAAAACCTGGACATGAATGTTCATAGCATCACTATTCAAATAGCCAAAAGGTAGAAACAAGCCAAATGCCCATCACTAATGAATAGATTTTAAAATGTAGAATATACCCACAATGGAATATTATTCCGCCATCAAAAGGAATGAAATACTGACCCATGATATGATGTGGATGAACCTTGAAAACATTAGGCTAAGTGAAAGAAGCCAGCCACAGAAGTCACCATATGGTATAATTCCATTTATATGAAAGGTCCAGAGGAGACAAATCCATAAAGACAAGAAGTAGAGTAATAATAGCCCAGGGCTGGGAGGATGGAGTGGAGGGAGGGGGAGGGGAGTAACTGCTAATGGGTACAGTTTCTTTTGGGGATGACAAAAATGTTCCCAAATTGATCATGGTGATAGTTCCATAACTCGTTGAATATATTAAAAACTATTGACTTGTATACTTTGAAAGGGTGAACTTTATGATGTGTGAATTATATCTCAATAAAGCTGTTATTTAAAAAAAAAAAAAGCCGCTGCAGAACCATCACCCACCTAAAAGAGTAGAAAAATCATGGGCCTGCCCGTGTTTTCATTTGTGTCAAACCACCCCCGGATAAATTTGAAAGAGAGTGTGGAATGCATTTTTTAAAAATTGAAGTGTTTGGGAAAAAAAATCGAAGTGTTTGTTCGTCATTACCACAGAGATATATGCTATCTTGCTTACAGTTGTCCAAACTGTCCATGACTGAGAGCTGCCAGGATCCAGTTTGGGAAAGGTCTTGACAGGCTAAAATATAAAAAGATGTTAAAGTTTGGGGGGGGTGTTGTAATCTGGTATTTAACATCTGCATAAACTCAGAAGAGGGTGGGGGTGTTCAATTCAACAGAAATTTGTGTGAAAAAGACCCAGTTTTATTTGACCATAAGTCCAACATTTGCTAACAATTTGATGTGATAGCTGTAAAAGCTTGCTCCATCTTAGATGACATGAAAAGAAATAAAACCACAGGGTCAAAGGAAGTGCTAGTCCCAGTGTGGTAAGAACCCAACTCAACAGTTCTGTTCTGGCCATCATGGAAGAAGTACGCTGGCAAATATTAACCAGTCTGGAAGAAATTGACCAGAAATGGAAAAGCCTGGCAATCTCGTGAGAGGAGAACGATAAAATCAGCTGACAGTGTTTAGCTGGAACATATAAGATAGAGGTGGGAGCCATATAACATCACATGGAAAGTAGAGTAAACTTGCACTATGCCCTTCTTTAGTGATGACACAAGAATCATGCATGTAAGTTACAGAAAGGTAGGTTGGGGTTTAACTTAAGGAACTAAGTTAGTTATTGAAATAGACTGCCTCAGAAAGAAATTATACTAGTTATAGTTTACTGAAAAATAAGTGAAATTATTTTTATTTTGAATAGGTAGTATATTCACATACTCAAAAGGCAAAACAATAGGGTGCCTGGGTGGCTCAGTTGGTTAAGCGTCTGCCTTCAGCTCAGGTCATGATCTCAGGGTCCTGGAATTGAGCCCAGATTTAGGCTCCCTGCTCAGCAGGGAGTCTGCTTCTCCCTCTTCCTTTACCCCAACTGCCCCCCCCAACCTGTGTTCTCTCTCTCAAATAAATAAAGTCTTAAAAAAAAAAAAGGCAAAACAATACATAAAAGTTTACAATGAAAAGAGTAGTTCCTATCCCAAATTATCCTCCAGGTCTCCTATACATAGAGGAAAGACTTTTTATCCTTCCAAAGCTTCCATAGGCGAATAAAACACATATTTCTCTCTCTCTCTCTCTCTCTCTCTCTCACACACACACCCCCTTTCCATAATAGCTAATGTACAATACACACAGCTATGTCTTTACTTCAGTCTGGAGAATTTCTATTTACTTGTTAAAATCTTTTTTTTTTTTTAAGATTTTATTTATTTATTTATTTGACAGAGAGAGATCACAAGTAGGCGGAGAGGCAGGCAGAGAGAGAGGAGGAAGCAGGCTCCCCAGCAAGCAGAGAGCCCGATGTGGGCTCGATCCTAGGACCCTGGGATCATGACCTGAGCCGAAGGCAGAGGCTTTAACCCACTGAGCCACCCAGGCGCCCCTAAAATCTTCTTTTCTATTGTGCTGAATCTGATGGTAAACCCATATATTGAGTTTTAATTTCAGTTATTTTATTTTTCAGCTCTATAATTTCCACTTGATTTTTTTATACATCCTATGATCCAGTGAAATATTCCACTTTTAAGTGTTTTTCATATTTTCTTCTGGTTTCTTGAATATGTTAATCATAGATATTGTATTTTAATTTAAATTCAATTAATTAACATACAGTATATTATTAGTTTCATAGGTAATCATAGCTATTCTAAAGTCCTTAATATCTGGATCTCTTGTGGGTCTGTTTCTATGGTCAATTTTTTTAAAAATTTTCCTTTGACTAAGATGCTCTGGTCCTGTTTCCCAGCATGCCTAGTCATTTTTTTACTGAATGCCAGATATTGTGATTTTAAAACTTTACAGTATATCTTAAAGATCTTTCCAGTGACATAGTGAAATATATATTAATGTATTGAAAATGTCCTCTTTTTTTCTATATAGACATTTTATAAACAGTATCTCCAAACCATAGAGCATTCCTACTGCCTGGAGAGAGTCCCGCAACTAAAATCCAGCAAGGATGGGATCCATGTCCAAGTCTGTCTAACTCCAAATGGGTGTTTCCCCGACCCCACAACATCCGTGAACAGCCATCATAGGAGGGGCGTCAAGTGGATCCTGAAGGGCCCTTTGTTGTATAGATAGTTTCAGCAAGCCTGTAGTGGTTGTGTTACCCATTCAAGTTAGCTCGAGAATAAACAGTCCTATCAGTTAAGAATTCTTGTTGCTGCAAGAACTGTGTGTTAGTCAAAATCTCGACCAGAAATAGCACACTTAAGATGATAAAAAAGAGATGGATTACCAAGGTATGGGTGGGATGTAGGGAGACCACAAGGTGGAACGTGAAGAAACCTAGGGTTGGCAGCAATGAAGTTTTCACCACCGCAAAGCTGAAAGGGCTGGAGCAGGGCGAGGTGACTGGAACCCACCGAACAGACAGTCGTGGAGAACAGGCCACCTTGAGAGGAGCAGTGCCTTCAGCCAGCCCAAGGAGACCTTACAGGTAGAGAGCCAGGGGAATAAGTAACCCCAGTGTCGCTCTCCTCCCTGTTTCTGATCTTTTGCCAGGGCTCCCTGTTAGACAAACAAAATCAGAAGCTTCCTGAGGCAAAGAGGAGATGGAGAAGTGATCTAAAGTGGATCTAGACAGACGGGAAAGTTATCTGTCACAGGTGTGTGCGTGCGCGTGTGTGTGTGTGCGCACGTGCGCGCACACACACACACACACACATCCCAGAGGCATAAGGAATAAAGACATTTAACTGGGTCGCACATGAGTCTCCTTGTAGGCAGTTCCAAAGTCGTTCAGCAGCTCAGTGATAGGACTCCATGATGTCATTGAGGACTTAAGCTCTCTCTATCTTTTCACCTCAGTATCCTCAGGATGGTTGACTTTCTATCCTAAATTGTTGTCTCATGTCTCCACCTTTACACCCTTACTTGACTGCATTCAAGACAGGAAGAAGGGGCACCCTTTCCTACCCATGTCTTTTGATCAGGGAGAACAGTCATTCACGAAAGCCTCCCTGCCCCCAGCAGTCTTCCCGCTGCATCTCATTGGCCAGAACTGAGTTATATGCCCACCCTCAAGCCAATTGCTAGCAAAGGTGGACCGGAGTCTCTTGGTTGGCATAGAAGCCACAGTTCACTCTTGGGGCCAGAGATTGGGTTCATTTCCTTGAACATGTTGCCCCCCACAACGAAATCAGGGTTCTCCAGTCTGAGGAAGATAGAGGGATGTTGTCAAGTAGGTAATTAGCCATATGAGCTACAGGCTTCTTTTACTTTCCCCCAAGAACTTCCAGGCACCTCACAGGAACCCAGGGGATGCACCACAGATAAACTCAGGGAAGTAGAATGGGCTGAGGTTCTGAACAGCCACAGCTCGTCCCAGTCAGTCTCTGTACTGCAGTGCAGGGTCTCGTATCTCCAGCCAAGCACCGCTTTTCTCTGCTCTGCACTCCTCCCTGTGACAGATTCCTCGGCCTCCTTGTGGTTTCCTTTCTCCAAAATTGGAGCTTCTCTGGCCCCTCTCAGCCTGTTGCAGGGCAAAGCCTTAAGGTAGCCAAGGTTAGAGAGTGGGATGTGCAGCAGGGACTGGTGGTGGCGGTAGTGTCCTTTATGAGGGTCCATGCAGAGGTCAAGTGAGGGCAAGTGAAGCTGGGGCAAAGTAACAGAATAGAATTTACCTAGATATGAATAATTCCAAATGACACCGCGATGTGTTCGTGCACTTGAAAGAGGGTGATTCAGTGCAAACGTGAGCTGAAAACCCTCTTGACTTTTGCATTTGTGGTGCCCCCATGGGCCAACAACTGGGAACAAGTGTCCCTCTGTCCTCCGTTCTCCACCCCTCTGGGACAGGCTCAGAAATCATGCCTAGCATGAAGGGCTTCTAGAAGAATGTAGTAGATGCTTGGTGCCTGCCCAGATCCCCTTTATCAGGCCTCCGCATCCAGCCCAGCTGCTAAAAAGTTTCACAGTGGCCCCCTTTTCCAGAGAACTATTCTCAGCCAACAGAGCCACCTCCCCAGATGTCTGAGATGACCGAGAGGTTCCTTACCTATCCACCCTGGGCTTCTCACAGCCAATGCCTGTCCAACCAGGCGGTAATAAGAGGGGGCCAGCAATGGGGTATTGTTCCTGCTCCAGGGCCTCCGTGGATCAGGCCTCCCCCTTGCCTGGATTTCCCGCCCCCAGCCTCTTCTGCCCCTCCTCTCCCCCTCCACTGTAAGTCACCTGGCGAGAATTCACATCTCGGGCTTTGCTTGCAGGGAGATGTTAGGCAAGCTGACATCTAAGGCTTGTCCACTTTGAGACTCTCTCCATCTCACCGGGCTCCCCAGGGGCGAGAATAGTGGGCAGCAATCCTCTCCTCTATCCTTCTCCTCCAGTCACTGTACAGAAATTCTTCAAAAAATTTTCTTTTATTTGAATATAGTTGGTACACAATGTTATATTAATTTCAGGTACTCAGTATAGTGATTCTACTTCTTTCTATGTTATGCTGTGTTCTCCAAAACTGTAGCCACCATTTGTCATCATACAACCTGACGACTGTATGCCATCGACTATATTCCCTATGCTGTGCCTTTTATTCCCATGATTTATTCATACCTCAACTGGAAGCCTGTATCTCCCAGTCCCCTTGCCCCATTTTGCCCATCTCCCCTTCCCCTCTGGCAATCACCAGTTTCTTTTCTGTATTTATAGGTCTGATTCTGCTTTTTGTTTATTCATTTGGTTTTTGAGATTCCACATAAGTGAAATCATATGGCATTTCTCTTTCTCAGTCTGATTTATTTCTCTTGGCTAACACCCGCTAGGTCCATCCATGTTGTTGCAGATGGCACGATCTCATCCTTTCTTAAGGCGATGTAACATTCTATTATATATATATCTTCCTTTCCATTCATCTCTCAATGGACACTCAGGTTGCTTCCATATCTTAGCTATTATAAATAATGCTGCAATAAACATAGGAGTGCATATATCTTTTTAATGTTTTCATTTTCTTTGGGTAAATATCCAGTAGTGGAATTATGGGATCTCATAGTATTTCTATTTTTAACTTTTTAAAAAATATTATTTTTTTATTTATTTGACAGTCAGAGATCACACGTAGGCAGAGAGGCAGGCAGGGAGAGAGAGGAGAAAGCAGGCTCTTTGCGGAGCAGAGAGCCCAACGCGGGGCTCGATCCCAGGACTCTGGGATCATGACCTGAGCCGAAGGCAGAGGCTTTAACCCAGTGAGCCACCCAGGCACCCCCCTATTTTTAATTTTTTTAAATTAAGGGACCTTCACACTGTTTTCCACAGTGGCCCCACCAATTTACATTCCCACCAACAGTGTACAAAGATTCCTTTTTCTCCACATCCTCACCCACATTTATTTGTCTTTTTTAAATTTTAGTTATTCTAGCAGGTAAAGGATGATATCTCTTTGTGGTTTTGATTTGCATGTCCCTGATGGTGAGTGATGTTGGGTATCTTTTCATGTGTCTGTTGGTCATTGTGTCTGAGTCATCTGTACATCTGTTTGGAAAAATGTCCATTCATGTCCTCTGCCCATTTTTTAATCAGATTGTTTTTGGTGTTGAGTAGTATAAGTTCTTTATGTATTTTGGACATTAACCTCTTATTAGATTTATCATTTGCAGATATCTTCTCACATTCAGGAGATTGCCTTTTTGTTTTGTGGATGGTTTTCCTCTGCTGGGCAGAAGGTTTTATTTTGATGTATTCCCAATAATTTCTTCTTGCTTTTGTTTGTCTTACCTCAAGAGACATATCTAGAAAGAAGTTGCTGCTGCCAATGTCAGAGAAATTAGTGTCTGTGCCCTTTTCTAGGATTTTTATGGCTCAGGTCTCACATATAGGTCTTGAATCCATCTTGAGTTTATTTGTGTATATGGTGTTAGAAAGTGGTCTAGTAGCTGACCTGTTTTCCCAGTACATTTCCCAGCACAAGACACTATCTTGTCTCATTGGATATTCATGCCTCTTTTTTCATAGATTCATTAAATATAACCTTGTGGACTTATCCCTGGGCTCGCCATTCTTTTCTATTGATCTCTGTGTCTGTTTTTGTGCCAGTACCATACCACTTGGATTACAGCAGCTTTGTAGATATCTTGAAATCTGGAATTGTGATGCCTCCAGCTGTGTTTTTCTTTCTCCAGATTGCTTTGGCTATTCAGGGTCTTTTGCGGGCCCATACAAACTTCAGTATTATTTGTTCTAGCTCGGTGAAAAATGCTGTTGGTATGTTGAAAGGGATTGCGCTGAATCTGTAGATTGCTTTGGGAAGCATGGACATTTTAACAATATTAATTCTTCCAATCCGTGAGCATGGGATGTCTTTCCATTTGTTTGTGTTGTCTTCCATTTCTTTCATTGGTGTTTTGTACTTTTCAGATCACAGGGGTTTCACCTCCTTGGTTAAGTTTATTCCTAGGGATTTTATTCTTTTCAGAGCAATTGTAAATGGAATTGTTTTCTTAACTTCTCTTTCTACTACAACATTATTAGTTTATAGAAACACTACAGATTTCTAAGTATTAATTTTGTGTCCTGCACAGAAATTCTTAGAGCACCCATTACGTGCTACACACACTGCTGAGCTCTGTGAGAAGAGGCAGAAGACAATGTCTCTGATTTCAAAGGGTGAAAATTCTAGTTAACAAGAAAGAACATACCCATCAAGAGGGAAATGGTCATAACAAGCCTCATATGCCAACACCCAGTGCTCGAAAGACTAACAGGTGTGCGGAGAAGGGAGCTAGGGCTGCGGAGGAGAAAGGAGGCCCAACACATGAGCCATGTGGCAAAGTGCAATTCTCTGCAAGGAAGCAAGAGCAATCAGATGGGAGAGGCAGGTTGCTGCCTGGGGGTGGCATGGGGGACAGGATGGCACACAAGACCAAAACTGAGAGGCAAGGTGATCACGGGAAGGAGGCTCAAAACAGAGAAGTCCAGGGGCATATGGGTGGCTCAGTCAGTTAAGTGTCTGACTCGAAGTCACTCAGGTCACAGTCTGGGTGTCGTGAGATCGAGCCCCATGGTGGTTCTGCACAGAGCGGTGAACCTGTTTAGGTGCTTAGGATTCTCTCTCTCCCTCTGTCCACACCCCCACTTGTGGGCGCATTCTCTCTCTATAAAAAACCAAAAGAGGGAATTCCACTTGTCTTTTTCATTGTCATCCCACCTGCTCCCCCTCTAATACCCAGCACAGTGCTGGGCACAGAGCAGGTGCGTTGTAAGTGTTCACTGAACAGAATCCTGCCGCGGGGCACCCTCCTTCTCACCCTCTTCCCAGACCCAGGCTCCTCCCAGCAGGTGCAAGGGCTGTGGGGCGGGCCTGGGGGGAGCAGGTGGAGACTTCCAGGTCAGCGTGATCTGGTCCCCTAAGAATCAGGGAAAGGGAAGGCCCCTCCTTTCATCCCAGCAGGAATTTAATTAGGAGAGCTAATTAGTGGGCTGGGAGTGAGAGATGAGGCTCTGGCGCCTGTGTGCGTGCACGAGCGTGCGAGCTGAGGATAATTTCGGGCTTGTCTTCCACAGGGAATGAAGCCGCAGAGACCGGGGCTGCTGAGGTCAGCTAAGAGCCAGGGCCCATCCCCCTCCACCAGGGACAGGCCCCAGGGCGTGCATGTGCACACGCACATACACACAAATTCACACAGACACATCACACACACCCACACGTGTACTCACACTCAGCCCTTTCACTGCTTACCTACTCCCACTGTCCATACACAGACATGTACACACCCACATGCACCTTCGTGTATAACCACGCTACATGCATACACACTCACGCTTGTGTTCACAGCCACACACACATGCACACAGGGTCGCAATTCACTCACACACATTCACACCCTTGCCCAACACATGCACATACATGTCCTACACACTTATGCACACTCACACATACAATCAAGTGTACATTCACACGCGTGTACAGGGGGAGCAGTCTTGACCTCCACGCCTCCACGCCTAACCCAGATCCCTCCTAACTGTTCTCGAGAGTTCTCAGTGGTGCCCCACGGCCATTAGCAGAGTTGGCGCCCCACACCGAGTAAGCACCAGGGCCCACAGCTAGGCCCCCGACGGGGTCCTCTCTTACCCCTTGGCTTCTTCAAGAGGAAAAGAAACTTCTTTTTCTTTTATTTTTATTTTATTTATTTGACAGAGAGAGACACAGCAAGAGAAGGAACAGAAGCAGGGGGAGTGGGAGAGGGAAAAGCAGGCTCCCTGCTGAGCAGGGAACCCTATGAGGGGCATAACCCTATGAGGATTATGACCTGAGCGGTAGGCAGACGCTTAACGACTGAGCCACCCAGGTGCCCCAGAAAAAAAACTTCTAAAAGCAGATGCCACAGTCTCCCCGGCTCCCACAGCCTGCATGTCCCAATGTGAAGAAGCTCCTTCTCCCAGCTACCATCCAGCCTTTGGAGAATGACGCCAGTCCAGGTCTCATGGACAGAGAATGTCCTCCCTTGACAGCACACAGTCCTAGGCGAGCCTGAGCCTCACCCCAGAGCCATATTACAAGATAAGGGCGAGGGCTTGGGCTCTGGGCTCCAAAGGTTCTAACCCAGCTCTGAGCAATCTTGGACAACTTAGACCTCTCTGAGCCTCAGTCTCCTTGCATGTAAATGAGGACAGCCACGGTTCCAGGCTATGTGAGCAGTAAGTAAAATTAGACGTGTGACCTGCTTAGCACAGAGGATGGCATACAGCTCATGGTCAATAAGTTGAACACACCATCATGGAGGCCAAAGCCAGCAGCACTCCCGGCTTCCCACTTCTCCTCCGGGCCTAGCTCCCTCTTGCCTTCCTCCCCTATCTCAGAATAAGGAGACAGATTATTAGTACAAATTTGATCAAAATGACACATGGATTAGCATGTACGCTGCAAAGTCTAATTCTGTTTACTGTTCTAGGGGAGCATGCAATTATTACAGGGGCTGGGACAGAGTGTTTTTAATAACATTTCTTGTTAAGATTTAATTATAGGAAATTGTATTTTCTTAATCACTGAAAACTCAACTGGCTAGGAAGAGAATCGTGATAATTTTGTTTGCAGTTTATTAAATCCTTAGGATATTCTTTCTCTTACATTTGCTTTTATTATGTGCTGCTGCTAAGTGCTTTTTTACCCTTGGAGCCGGGAGGAGGGAGGCCTCTGGCTCCCTGCCTCTCCCGCCCCCAGGCCCTCCACTCCTGGCAAACTCAGATGCCAATAACCAGAGACTAAAGTAACTTGCGAACTTCAGTTGTTCACTTTCCTTCTCCGTAAAAAGAACAGCTATGATCTCCTTGTCTGAAGTTTGGTGGCTGAGAAGCCGTCCGCAGAGCACATGGCCTTTGTAACAGCTTCCCCTAGAAGCCCCGCCCGAGGTCATCTCTTTGCCAAGAATCCCCAAAGGACTGTAAGAGTGACATTGTCCCCTGCCTGCATTCACAGGCTGTTCCTGGCCCCCTCAGAAGTCTAGAGTCTAGCGAGGTGCCCTGAGGGAAGGTGGCCCTGCAGAAGCCACCTGACCCCCTGTCTGTTCTTTTCTGGATGAGGCCAAACTGAGTGGGGGTGGGGGTTCACTCCTATAACTGACCTTGTATGAGGCCTCATTTTCTACCATATGTGAAGAACTGGGAACACAGACCTGGATCCCACAGAGCCCTGACCAGACTGTCCAGGACACCCTCCTTCTCCCTTCCTGCAGCTTCTGTGCCTGCGAGAGGAGGCGCGGGGAGTCAAGGGGCCGGTGGAGAGAGATTTGCACTGAGGAAACAGGACCTGTGAAAACCAGAGACACAAAGGAACCACCGTCTACCAGTTCCTCCAGGAAACCATGCTCAGGGGAAAAGATGCAATATTATCAACAACATGAGGAGTGATGCTTATAAAACCAACGTGAGACACAGGCCCCACAGGGATTTGTCCTGCAGTGGTGAAGTAAGAATCCTTCAGTCAAAGGAAAGTATCTGTGACTGTGAACGCCTGTGATTCCCAAAGTGTGTGTGTGTGTGTGTGTGTGTGTGTGTGTGTGTGTGTTAGTGGGGGTTCTCTAAGGCCTCACTTACAGCTCCCTCTCCATCTCTACCCAACCCCATGACTCTCCAAACCTGAACCATCTCCATACAGATGCTTTGTTCACGGGCACCCTTTCTTCCAGAGAATTCCACCCTTTCGGTCAACAAGTCTCACCTGTGTCTAGCCTAGAGCTCTCCTGCTGTGTCCTCCTGATCTTTTGGGAGGTGGGAGAGAAGGACACCGAGACAATAAATGGAATTGCCCGCAGATCAGCCTCACTTGACACATCCCTGGTTCTCTCCACTCCCCTATCAACTCTGAGCCCCCAGCTTTCCTAACGACCCCCCCCCCCCCCCCGCCTCTCTGTTCACTCCCTGTCCCTTTGGTGTCTTTGTTCTCTGGGGCTGGGGAAAGCACGCCTGACAGTGTTAACCCCCGATGGCAGAGTGCAGGACATCAAAGAGACGGTGAGAGAGGTAATGGATAATAGATGGCTGGAAGCATGAATGATACATATGCAGATAAATGATGGATAATGGGGCCTGCATGATGTATATGCAGCTGCCGGAGTAATAGAGTGTACATACGTATAGATTGATGGAGGGAGACAGTTTCAGAGACACCGGGGCAGCTGCAAGGACTGATCCAGGATCAGTGGTAGATGCATTGATACGAGAAAGGCAGGGAGATCAGAGGCAGGGCCGGTAGCTAGGAGACAAGACAGTGAGATATCCACAGCGAGGGACTTCCTGGGCACAGGGGACTGGAGGAAAGACAACCGGCAACAAATGGACACCCAGAAACTTGCATTGCAGCCACTGCTGCCGCCCAGGCATGCATGGTAGGTCGCAGGATACAGGGGGTGAGCTAAGGAGCCAGGACGCATGGACAGGTGATGGATGTGCGGAGAGATGACGAATACATAGGCGGACCCTCTGCTCAGGGCCCCCTCGCTTCACTCCTTCGCCATCCTGGGTACCCCCAAACCCCACCCTACAGCTCCGGCGGTGGGGTGCCGCGCCTCTGGTGGCCGCGCGGGGGCGCCCATGGCGGGGGCAGGGGCGCCGGGGGCGGGGAGGGTGCGGGCGGCCGGCCGCTGCGGGGGCCAGAGCCCGAGTTTGTTTCCATGACGGCCGGGCCCACGTGACCCCCTCCCCACTCCTCTCCCCCCAATCCCTGTCTCCTTCTCTTCATAAATAATGTCCCTCGTTGAAAACTGCTCCCCAAGGAAGGGCAGGAGAAAGGCTTCTTGCTGGGCTGCTTTCCCCAGAATCGGTGCAAGTCTTTGAAGCCCGCCTGCCTTCCAGAGCCGCCCGAGTCAGTTTGCTCCTTTTCTGTCACTCCCTCCGTTTGTCCCTCTTGCCTTGTTTTAAATCGTTTCTCACCATCCCGCATCCCTGCTCCCTCAGTCCTCAGGGCCTTACCGACCCCAGCGCCCCTCTCCAGAGCCAGCAGGAATGAGGTGCAAAGACAGGGAGGGAAGCTATTGTTCTGGAAAGGGCAAGGCAAAAACTCCTGGGAGAACTGGGGGTGGGGGACTTGAACCCATAAGACCCCCTATCCGCTGAAGCTATGATGAAGCCGAGCCGGGGTGAGTGGCTTGTCACAGCCTAACTCTGGCTCAGCAGTCCCTCCCAGCAACCTCTGCCCGCCCCCCCCCCCCCCAAACACACACAGGTTCCCCGGGAATACACGGCATTTGGGATGACCCTCTCTCAGCTCTAGCTTTGGGGGGGGGGATGCAAAACTGCATAGGAGGAGACAGAAGGAGCATGAGCCCCACTA
Organism: Meles meles; assembly: GCF_922984935.1. Taxonomy (NCBI): domain Eukaryota; kingdom Metazoa; phylum Chordata; class Mammalia; order Carnivora; family Mustelidae; genus Meles; species Meles meles. The sequence goes on along the minus strand of NC_060070.1, from coordinate 86,297,553 downwards.
GTGGGGGCCTCAGGGAGGGTTAGTGCCCTGGGGGTGGAGCTCTCACTGCTGCGAGGAAAAAAAAAAAAAAAAAAAAAAAAAAGACCGCTTGCTTAACCCATAGTTTCATTGTGCACTCTGCAAGTTCCAAGCAGCCTCCAAGGCGTACCTCCACAACTCTAATCAATAACAACTTAGTACTGTACCCCAGGCCCCCCAGGAAACAGATCACCTTGGAGAACCTTCTGCAGAGAGGCCGGCCAGCAAGGCACAGAGAGGTTAAGCGACTAGCTCCATGCACCGCAGCCTGGAAGCGGCAGGGTTGTAGCCACCCTCAAAGCCAGAAATTCTCAGTCATGAAGAACTGAAGAAAGCAGCAAGGAAGGGATGTGAGACATACAGAGAAAATAGAGCGTGGCTTATTTTTTTTCATGGACTGGTTTCCCCTCCAAACAATGGCCAAGTCCCCACCCCTGCCTCATGTACCCCTTCCAGTTCTTTGCCCTTGAGTTTTTTTTTTTTAAATCTAGCTATTTTGTCTCTGCCTGGAGGAAGTGATACCAAAACGGTCTTTAAGAAGCTGGAGGGGTCATCCAGGATTAGCTAGAGGTTAGAGGGGATAGTGGCAGAAAGGGCGGCAGAGCAAAGGCAGAGAGAGGTGGAGTATGAGAGGACTAGAGACGGCACTGTATTCCTGGGGTGAATGTTCAGCAGGTCTACAAAGAGATTTCAGGAGAAAGAGACAGAGCTCAGATCTGGAGGTCTTATTCTCCATCTGAGAAGCTCCCTGGTAGGGAGCCACCAAAGGGTTCTGCACAAAGGAGTAATAAGTTGAGATTCGTAATGTGGCGGGTGGGTTGAAGGTAGTGGGTTGGAGACAGGAAGGCCAGTCAGCAAGCTACTGCAACAGTCCATTGGGAGGGGGAGATGCTGGGAAACTACATCAGGGCGGTAAGAACTGGGTTAGATAGTAAGGGAGAGCCAAGAAATATTTTGGAGGTCAAAACCTAAAAGGACCTAAAAGGATAGAGACTGAATGAACAAAGCTGAAGTCAAGGCTAACACCTGGGTGTCTGGCTTGGTTGTGGGGAAGGTAGAGCCATGCTCTTTGAATGGTCATATCAGAGGAAGAACAGACTTAGGGAACTCATCCAGTGGGAGCATGCTGAGCTAGGGGGTGCAGACCAATGCTCTGGGGGTAGTTGAATATTCTGGCCTTAGCCCCACAGGTGAAGTCTGGACTAGCAATGCATCGTAGGTCTCCAAGGGGGAGAGGAGACAACTGCACTGGGGAGGGGGAGGAGCTGGGATGCAGCCATAGACACACGAAGAGATGCTCAACATCACTCATCATCAGGGGAATGCATATCAAAACCACAGTGAGGTATCAACTCACACCCATCAGAATGGTTACTATCAAAAAGACAAGAAACAGCAAGTGTTGGTGAGGATACGGAGAAAAGGGACCCCTCACGCACTATGGGTGGGAATGCAGTCATTCCACTGCTAGGTATTTAGCCAAAGAAAATGAAAACATGAATTCAAAAAGATATATGCACTTCTATATTTACTGCAGCATTATTTATAAGAGCCTAGATACGGAAGCAAGCCAACTGTCCATCAATAGATAAATGGGTAAAGAAGATGTGATACACATACAATGCAATATTACTCAGCCATAAAAAAAGAATGATGTCTTGCCATTTGCAACAACATGGATGGACTAGAAGGTATCAAGCTAAGTGAAATAAGTCAGACAGAGAAAGAGAAATACCATATGATTTCACTTATATGGGGAATGTAAAAAACAAAACAAAACAAATGAACAAACAAACAAACAAAAACCAAATAGACTCAAATACAGAAAATAAACTGGTGGTTGCCAGAGGGGAGGCGGGGAGGGGGTTGGGCAAAATAGGTGAAGGGGATTAAGAGGTACAAACTTCCAGTTATAAATTAAATAAATCACAGAGATGAAAAGTGCAGCATAGGGAATGTAGTCAATAATACTGTGAGAACGTTGCACGGTGACAAATGGTGGCTACACTTGTGGTGAGCATTGAGCAATGTATAGAATTGTCAAATCATGGTCCACACTTGACTTGAAACTCATATAAGGTAAGTCAACTCTACTTCAATAACAAATTTTCAAAAAGAAAAAGAAAAAGAAGGGGTCAAGACAATACTGTCAGAGAGAGAGAGAAGGAAATTGGTAGGGCACTGTATTGGGGAGGGAGAGGGGAGAGGGACTGCTGAAGGAGAGAGGGAAGAGGGGAGGGAGGCGTCCCAGAAGGTGCTGGTGAGAAAACATCAAGGCTCCCCAAAGGACTTGGCTCTTGGGATCTTATTCATAATCAGGGTCTAGCAGGAAACTCAGGATCTGTTCAAACAGTAATTCAAAGAGAGTGTAATAAAGGCAGACAAGGTGCAAAGGTGTGGAGAGGGTGTAAGGAAATGGAGGGGACATGGTGAAGCTCCAGGGCCAGAGGACCCTGGAGGGGGAGCCATGTGGAGGGGCCGCAGGCCAGGAGCTACAGGCTAGGATGGAGGGAAATAGCCAGCCCCCTGCAGCTCACAGCAAGTCAGGAGATTAAACACCTCAGCCTCACTCCCCACCTTCCCTCCATCTCCTGTGGGACTTCCCACTGGCAGAGAGCCAGAAGGCCACACAGGCCACAGAGGTCATCCCTGGAGTCCACACACTGACCATCAGGCCACACAACCTTGGTGAGCAGGCAGATAAATGCACTGGCCCACGTAACTAGCCAGACGGGGTGGCCCTGGCTCCAGGTCCCTCTTGTTCCTTTCTCTCATTTCTGATTCTTTCTGCCTGACCCACTCATTCCTCCATGACAGGGGTGGCCCTGAGGAAAAGTTGCTCTGCCCTGCTAGTTCCAGCAGCAAAAACCCAGAGGAGGTGTCTGAGTGGTCTGGCCCAGGGCGCAGGCCCATCCCGGAAGCAGTCGCTCTGAACTGGGCAGCCCACAGGGGAGCCACCCTAGGAGCCACCTCCGGGGAGCTCCCGGACAGGGACGAGGGTGGCAGCTACTGGGAAGCAGACACTTGTAGATGGAAGCTGAGAGAATGAAGAGGAGGCAGGCTGGGACCAAGATACAACCCTTTGTGTTTCTAAATGAGACAGGAGGTGAGAAGGCAGCAGAGGGAAGCTTTCCTTCCTTGCCTCCTGCTGGGCGGGCACCAAAAATACCCAGAGATTTGTACTCCCACATGCCCATAAACACACATGCTTGCATATATATCTCACCACAAATATATATATAGGCACATGGCCATGCCTATACAAACATGCTTGCTCACTTTCTGCTCATATACAGACATTGGCACAGTCTCCGACATTTATACTGCATCAGTCAGGATGGGCAAGGTTATGCCGCGCTAACAAACAAGCCCCCAAACGCTCAGCGGCTTCAAACCACAAAGGTTTCATTCTTGCTCACGTGACCGGTCCGTCACAGCCTCTGCTCATAGTGCACGTGACTCTGCCCGAGTCACTCCAAACCTTGCTGGTCCCTGTGCCAGAGGGCAGGTCTTGCACTGGTGATGAAAACCTTATGCTCGGGAGTGAAGCTTTTGCTTCTGTTCAGGGGTCAGAACTGGTCCGAGGGCCCCACCCAAGGAAGCTGGAGACCCAGAACTTTTTAGCAGGCAGCGTTAATGCTGACCAGGACGCAACATGAGTGTGAGTGACTCTTCCCGTGGCTCTCTCACTTCTCATACCCTGTTGTTCCTCAGACCCTCACAAATCCCTGTTCCCAGCAATCAAGGTCTAAAGTCCCCTCGTGGGAGCCCGAAGTCATGGGCTATCTTGGACTGCAGGCCCAGTCTGCTGCTCCCAACTACCCCTGTCCCTCCCAGCCACTGCTCCCTACAACCCTTTGGAGCCCAGGCTTCCTAGCCTCCCCTGCCCCTGGCTTCCCCCCTGCTGCTGAGGAGAGATAAAAGGGACAGCTGCGTGTTTATGCAGTGCTACTTCTCACCCGACACCCTACCACTTACTTCAAGTTCCCTGCTCCCTCCCTTTCTTCTTTCTGTGATTGCCTTGAGAGTTTCCTCAGCACAGGAGACACAGGCTGCTAGGGGGTGGAGAGGCAGAGAAGGGAGCCCAGACGGCCTGGGACAGGGGGATGGGAGTTCCAGCAGATTGTAGCCAAGATCCTGAGAGGGCCCCAGATGCCGGCAGACAGACGCAAATGGGCAGAGGCAGAAAAGAGACATAAAATGTGGCAGAGAGACGCAAAGACGCAGCGGAGCAACAGAGGCAGATGGAATGAGACACAGATTGACAGAGACAAAAACAGAGACAGAGAGATGACAGAAATAGGTGGAAACAGAGACACAGAGACAGGGCCAGAGAGATGGCTGCAGGAAGGAGCAGGACAGAAAAGATGGTTGAGCTACGGTGTGGAAGTAGGGGTGTGTCCCGGGTGAGTGTGTGTGTACGTGTATGCATGTGTGTGTATTACTGTGTAGCCCTGGATTTCAAGCCATAGTATCATTTGTTGAAATGGTCTATGAAAGTGGATTCTGGGATATCTTTAGGATGGAGAGAAGATGTCGCTGTTTTCAAGCAAGGGGCCGGGCTTGGGGCCAGGCAGTAAGCTCATGGGAAGGGGGGGGTTCCTTGGAGACAGAGGGGTGATGCGGTCCCTGTTCTGTGCAGGGGCTGGAGGGGGTCCCAGGCTGATAAGAGAGACAGGCTCCTGCCTCCAGGAAGCCTTGGGTCTGAGGAGAGATGGAAGCTTCATTCATTCCTTCACCAAATGATCCTGGAACATGTGTGGGGCTCTGCCAGGCCCCAGAGACCCTGGGGAAAACCCAGACAGACAGACTCCAAATAAACTGCAATTGGAAAATGACAGATCGCATTAAATGCTACAATAGAAGAGAGTGTCATATACAAGGGGAAGATGGTGAGGTGTCTTCAGGAGACTGGGTGCTCAGGGAAGTTTCTCCAAGAGGTGAGATTGTGACTGAGACCTTCCTAAAGAGAAGGGGCCAACCAAGAGGAAGAGTGGGTGTGGCATGCGGTGAGGTGGGGGGGGAACAGTCCCCACCCCCACCCCCATCCCCCAGGGAATGACCCAGCAAAGGCCTTAAAGGCAGGACACCAAGACCCAAGAAGGACCAGAATGCTGAGAGCAGTGAGCCAAGGCCTTGTCAGGAGTGGGAGGAGTGTCCAGGGCTGGCCTTCCTCGAAATGTGGATTTTTGCTCATTAGAGGCAGAGCTCTTCGTACAAAGGGGTTTTCCAATTTCTACAGCCCAATACCACCTCAGGAAAATCCGAGCTGAAGGCTTGTTTGTGGGGAGAAGAGACCGAAGACTGGAGTTTAGGAGATGAGTCTACAGAATGTTTCAAGCCTTTTGTCTCAGTGCATCCGTGAAAGCCAGAGCCATCTGGGCGAAGGCGGCTGGAGTTCTTGCTCTTGCCACATCGGCTCAAACCTGTGGTCTGATCTGGAAAGATGGCCTCAGTAAGTGCTGCTCATGTGTCCCTTAACACAAGGGACACAGGCTTCACTAAGTTGGACCTGTGATCTTCCCTGAATGGATCATTCAAGACTTCTTGCCAACAACTGAAATCGTGCTATTCTTTATTGACTAGCTCTTTATTCATAAGATTTTTAAAAACTTTAAAAAAAGAATTTTTTTTTTTAGGCAATGAATGTGGGTCTGAGTTCAGGAGAAAAGGCAGAGTTGTGGTTTGGCCATGGGGGCGAGGGGTTCCGAGCTGGGAGAGGGAGTGGGCCAAGCAAGCGGCAGGGGTGTGCTGAGGATTCTGGGTAATTGAAGCAGAGATCCGGGGAGAAGTTCGGGAAGGGGAGATGTTCTCCATCTCTGCTGTCAGGCACTCATGACTCAGGATGGCATCTGGGAGTGCCGGTGTGAAACTCTGCCTAACCCCAGGTAAGTACATCTGTGATGAGAAGATGCTTATCCAATTTGCCATTGTGTCCTCCAGGGACTTCGTGTGCTGCCAGGACAGAGGCAGAGAGAAAACCTGTCCCCCAGAGATGACCTCTCCAAGACTCTTGCCATGCTTCTATTTCAAGGAGGACATATGTGTCTGAGCCACAGCCTCCTCTTGGGAGGGACAGAGGTAAAAAGTCAGGGAAAGGTGGCGAGAGGTCAGGAGAAGCCGGGCAGGAGCCAGAGAGCCTGGGGAGAAGGAACTGTCACAGAAAATGGTACGAATTCACCGGGCCCCCAGCCCGCCACCAGGAAGACAGCAGGAGGAGGCCCCACAGAGGGCCTGCCCCTGAAAGATGGGAAACTGGGGAGCGAAGACTGAAGGCCAAGGCTAGCTGCTCCAATGGCTATTGGTTCCTCTCTCCCTGAGCACTACTAGGTGGAAGGGGAGATTTCTAAAGTCCACGGTGGTTTGGATTCTCATAAACCGTCCCCAGGGGACCATACAACTAAGCGAGATCCCTGGATGGCCAGACTATCCTGTCAGCATCTACTGAGGCTGGGACTGCACTTGGTCCCACTCTGCTCAGAGCCAGACAACAAAGACAGTTGCATCTGGGCCCTCTTGGACAGCGGGGCAGTGAGCCTGGAGTGGGTCACAAGGCCTGAATGGAGCGGCCTGGCCTGGAGACGTGTGGTAGCCACAGGGCAGGAGACACAGACTCCAGACCGTGGGCCCAGACAGAAAGACATACAGGGACGGACACAGGAACTGGGGGCTGTGGGGAATGGAGGAATGTTGCTGTAACAGTGGGTAACACCCCGCATCTCAGCCTGGAAAGGGGGTCCGGAAACTGGCAGACTGCTGGCCAGCTCTGCCTGCGTCGCTAGCATTTATTGGGCATTTATGCTGGGCCAGGGCTCCTATAAAGTACAATTTATCCTGGTCTTCACAACAAGCCTTGAAAACGGAAGACTGTTAATCCCTTTATACACAGAGAAACCAAAGCTCAGAGAAGTGAAGAGGCTTAGCCCTTGGTGGGGGAGTCTGGATTTGAACCCCAGGACTTGGATATCAGGGTCTGTGGCATTTGGTTTTCCCAACTCACCAAACCGTTTCTCTGGAAAACGCCTGAGAGCTGGAGAGGGACAAACAGGAGGGAAGCGGGGAGGGCAGTGAGGAGGAGTCAAGGAAAAGGACGAGCTCTGTGAGCTTTCTCTGCCTGACCTCAAACCTAGGAGGAAGGATCTGGCTTTAGCTGTCCCCCACAGGCCTGAATTCGAATCCCACCTCTGCAGATGCTAGTACGCAGGGTCTTGAAGGGTTGAGGGCCCCATGAAAACCCAGCGGATCGAAGTGCTTTATAAACACCAACAAGAGACGGTGCCCCGGGGCAGGGGGCCTGCTCTGAGGGGTGTGTACCTGGAAGAGTGACAAGATGGGGAGCAGCCTGGGAACTGGGGAGGCATGAAGCTCTGCTGGCTCCCTGCCCTGGCCGGCGCAGGATGGCGGGGAGGATGGAAATAAGGCATTTGGTGGCCCCTGTGTTTCCAGGCTGCCTGAGGTCAGGAGCACCTTTCCTGACAGGGACGGTGACTCAGGAAATGAAAAGTAAATGGGTCGCTAAAATGTTTTACTTCCCTGGCTGCGCCCTCATTGTCACCTTCAATGAGGGACCAAGCATCTCTCGACCCCTCACCCTCAGGGATGATGCGGGGTCCTGCTCCCCCCTCGCAGGTCCCAGAACAGCCTGCCGCTGCACAGCTTATAAACTGTTATGGCCCAATGAAGAACTCACTCTTAAATGTCACTTACTGGGAGTTAAGGTAAAGATGGACAGAGGGACCTGCGTTGGCACAGCCCGATGTGGGGGCTGACAGGGTGGAGGTCAGCCTCCTCGGGAAAGGCAGTCAGATGCTAGGTCTGGGGTTAATGAAAAGTGCCCCCATCCCCCTGGGTGATCATTATCTCCAATCCCTGCTGGGTGGCAGAGGCGGGAGGGGGGGTTGGGTTGGGGTATGGAGTGGGGGTAGGGCTTGAAAAGCTGTCATTAGACTGGATGGGCTAAGAATATAGACTAGGGGGGTGCCTGGGTGGCTCAGTGGGTTAAGCCTCTGCCTTTGGCTCAGGTCATGATCCCAGGGTCCTGGGATCGAGCCCCACATCGGGCTCTCTGCTCAGCAGAGAGACTGCTTCCCCCTCTCTCTGCCTGCCTCTCTGCCTGCTTGTGATCTCTGTCAAATTAAAAAAAAAAAAAAAAAAGAATATAGACGAGGCACCGTGGACCTGGCTGGGGTCCTCGTGCCCACCTGCCTCCCCTCTCTCTCTCTCTCTGTCCCTCTGTCTCTCTCCCCCTCTCTCCTTCTTTATCCCTCCCTTCCCCACCCCTACTTTCCTAGCTCTGCCGCCCAACCCCCATGCAGACAGAGGTCTGCATGGTTCCTGGGTTTCTCTTTGCCCTGGTGGACTCTAAGCGCAGAATTGGGGAGGAACTGTAATGAGTCTGACCCAGGCCAGAGGGCTGTGGTCAGGGGTGTCATGCCAGCTTCCCTGTCTAACTTTGGGGCCACGGAGAAGTCAGCTTCTAGCTTTTTCCTTGGAGGCTCTTCTCTGGAAGAAGTTAGACCACGAGTCTCAGGTCCTCCAAGCAAGAACCCTTCGAGTCTCCTCTCTGTCCCATAACCATTTTTTTTTTCATTGAAAAAGAAACCTCACATCCAGAAAAGGACATGAAACAAAGTTTCCACTTAACAAATTACTTTATTTTATTTTTTAAAAGATTTAATTTATTTATTTGACAGAGAGATAGAGAGTACAAGTAAGCAGAGCAGCAGGCAGAGGGAGAGAGAGAAGCAGGCTCCCCACCAAGCAGGGAGCCAGATGTGGGGCTCGATCCCAGGACACTGGGATCATGACCAGAGCCAAAGGCAACTGCTTAAGTGACAGAGCCAGCCAGGCGCTCCAATAAATTATTTTAAAACAAACACCAGGGTAATCCCACCCCAGTCAGCTGGGACCAGAATGTTGCCAGCTCTAGCAACCCTGTGGACCCCTTCCCAGTCCACCTCCCTCTTCCCCAGGATGGTCCCCAGGCAATCACTTCTGGCATCTCTTTCTAGTTTGTGTGCTCCCTCAGCCAGCCGGTATTGTTTTGCCTATTTCTGAACTTTACCTAAATAGACTCGTATGTTACGTCTTCTTTTGTGTCTGGTTTTATTCAACCAAGCTGATGGTGTTTGTGCGCCTGGGCGCATGGTTGGTGTAGTCACGGTTCATTCGTTCTCTGTCCTAGAATTGTTGCTGTCTCTGGGCCCCAGACCCACCACCCATCTGCCCTGCCTTGGAGTCACCAGCTGCAGCACCTTAGCACTCCTGGCCACCTGCATGCTGGGGACGGGGCTGGCCCTTGCAGTAGCCACCCAGGGTCCTCTGCAGCCCCTATAGACAGATGTGTCCACATTGTACAGTGAGGAGTGCTGGGGCCAAAGTGAACAAAACCCAGTGTCTGGGCCCTGCACCTAAGCTCTCCCACCCTCCTGTGAGTGCTGGCTGCTAACAGGGAGCCCAGGGAGACTTTGGCACCCACAGAGATAAGTTTTAATGGTGGCGTCCCAGGCAGGAGCTGGGGAGAGAACCTGAAATAGCATTTGCCTATTGTTGCCTGGCAGATGTTTGCTGAGTGAATGAATGACCGCCTTCCCAGGATCTCCCTCACACCAGGCTTCTAGGTGGCCAGCCCTTCTGCCTTCCTCCCAACTGCCAATCACACTGGCTCTTGGAACTAGTATCTCTCTCTCTCTGAGACCCTGTGGGCCGGTGGAATTCTCCCAGACTCAAAACCTCCCTCCTTCCTTCCCTCTCTGTGAGATTAACTGCCTGCTCCTGGGCTCAGAAAGGAACTATAAAAGAATGGCTCCTGGTCATGTTGTGGGTCTCCCCAGCCCTTCCTGCTTGGAAGTTCCCTTAGGTCTAACCTCCATCCCCCTCACCTTCCCGGCCTCTGACGTTGCTGCTCTGCTGGTTCTGATGAAGCCAGGGAGGAGGGGAGGCACAGCAAATAAACATCAGTGGCTTTGTAATGTAGGAAGCACTTGCTAATACACTAACTGAATGTGGACGGTGCCTACCATCCTGTTCCAAGCATTTGACGTTTTTAAAATATTTTATTTATTTATTTGACAGAGAGAGAGACATCAAGAGAGGGAACACAAGCAAGGGTAGTGGGAGAGGGAGAAGGAGGCTTCCACTGAGCAGGGAGCCCAATGCGGGGCTCGATCCCAGGACTCTAGGATCATGACCTGAGCAGAAGGCAGGTGCTTAACGACGGAGCCACCCAGGTGCTCCAGCATTTGACATTTTTAACTCATTTAACCCTGAGTACCACCTCTGCAGCAGGTACTCTTATTATCCCCCTCCGTAGATAAGGAGGGAGCTGAGAAGTTAAGGAGCTGGTCCAAGGCAGAGTTGCCAGATAAAATACAGAATGAGCAGTTAAATTTGAATTTCAGATATACAAGGAATTTTTTTAAGTATAAATATAGCCCAAATGTTGCCTATCAAATTCACATGGGATCCTGTTTTTTTCTGATTTCCTCAATCTGCCAACCCTAGTCCAAGGTCACCTAGCAAGTAATGGTGGAGTCCGATTCAAACCCAGCTCGCCTCTGCTCCACCGGGATCTGCGCTAAGGCCCTGGCGCCCGTCGGAAGAAGCAGATGGATTTGAGACTATTTTGTAAATCAAACCGGCAGGGCTAGGAAACAGATTTTATATGGAGGCTAAAAGAAGCCCTGTTTCTGGCTCCAGTAGATAAGATTCAGAGAAGAGAGTCTTCTTGCTGGGGATCACTGGGCTCAGAGGAGGCAGATCCCCTGAAGGCCAAGGCCAAGTCCCCTGGGGGCTCTAGGTCCTCTGAGGGCCAGTGGCCACACCCTCTAATTTCCTACTAGCCACAGGGTCTGGCTTCGAGCCTGCCTGGCTCCAACCCAGACACCCCGGTCCTTCCTGCTCTCCGGTAGACTCCCCATTTCCAGTCTTAAGAGCCAAACCACCTCATCCGACTACTAAAACCTCGCCAGGGTCTGCCCTCTGCATTCCATCCCATCCTTCCCCAGAGCTAATTGCCTTATTTAGATGTAGCCACGAGGCTTAGCTGTAAAAATTGCAAAAATGAATATGGGATGGTGTCTGAGTCTGCAAATGTGGGTATGTGCTTTTATTTTACACCAAATAATGCATTTAATTACTTCTTCCAGAGGAAGCCTGTTTGGCAGATAGCGAAGGCAATGCTAATAATAGCACTTTGCACTGAGTGCCTCAAACACAGAGGAAGAGCCATGAAAGGGTCCCGTTTTCTGTTCCCAACAACTTGAAAGCTCCGCGAACACGCGTGCCTCCTTCCTCAGGAGCAGAGGGAATTGTGAAGAAAATGCTGTGGGTTTTCGCTTTTAACTTGCTGTTTTGATCCTTTGCAGCCACTAGAATGCAGGACCCCTGGAGAGCTGGGGTGTAGGAGGGCTGCTTATCTGGTGGAAAAAAAAAAAAAAGAGAGTGGAACTCAGGACACGCCCCTTCTTCTCCCTCCTTCCACCCTCTTAAAGGGCAGGGCTAGAATAACCCCCTGCCTTGGCTGAGGCACAGTTTTGTGCAAAGAGCATAGAACAATGAATCAGGAGAATTCCGTTTTGCCTTTGTTAAATTCTGCTCCATATACAGGCCTCAGTCTTGCCGGGGGTGTTGGCCTTCATGTTCCTCTCTGTAAAATGGGTCTCATAATGACATCTACAGTCCAAGGGTGTTGTGAGTTTATATACATGGGCTTAGAACAGGTCCTGACACATGGAAGAGGGCAATTAATTTAGCCATAATAACAGTTTATTATTTTCTGAGCCAGGACGGGTTTAGACCAGCTCAGGGACCAGGGAGATAAGCGTGTATGGAGACAGGTGTGACAAATTCAAATGTAAACTGAAAAAATCAAAATGGGTCTGTGGTCTGCTTATAGTTCTGGGACAACCTGGGACCACTGGGCTGAGATTTAGGGTCCCTTCTAGCACTAAAAATCTATGATTTAGATCCAACCTCTAGCCCTCAGATATAGAACTAGAAGGTGCCTTGGAGCCAGCCCACTGTGTCTGGCCAACTCCTCACCCATTTTACAGATGAGGAACTGGAGGCCCAGGGAGGGGAAGTGCCTTATGAGTTGTATGCGGGGGGGGGGGGGGGGGGACTCTGAGCCAGGTTGTCACATGTCCCTTGCATGACACGTTCCCACACACACCGCTCCCCCACCCCCACCCCGGGCTGGCTGCCGTGTGCTTTTGGGGAAGCTGCTGCACTTTTCCACTCTGCACGCTTGGCCTTTCCGTCCATGTAGAAGGAAGGGATGCCAAAACAGCGTGGGGAAACCAGTGTGAGTTTATCCTTGCTGTGTCACCTGGGCAAGTAACATCAGTCCCTGAGCCTTGTCCTTTTCCATCCTTTACTCCCACGGCCAACACAGCTCTCCCTCTACAGGCTTGCTGTGCGGAGACCCTTTTTTTCCTAAGCTGCTTTACCTGGATGAACTCATTTGTTCCTGACAACAATGCTGGGAGGTGAGTCCTGTTATTATCTCCAATTTGTAGATGAGACAGCTGAGGCCCACAGAGGTCAAGTAAGTTGCCTAAGGTCATGTACTTCTCTTGAGCTTGTCACTGGGAAGAGTTCAATGCCCACTGCATATGCCAGTGAGCTCAGGAAACATCGGGAAACATCACTCAGCAACACTCAGTGAGTATCAGCATCCCCATGCCCAGGCCCAATCTAGTCAGTACCTTCTAGGAACCTCTCATCACAGCCAAGACTCCCAGGAGCCAGGAGACCTATTGCACACCATATGGCTATGGAATTAATAAAGTGTTGTAACCAAAGATTGGAAAAGAGATTAGGGGACTTGACTCCTGGAGTGGAACTATTAAAAAAAGAAAGAAGCCACTCAGCTCTGCAACAGAGGAGTGGGAACGAGGCCCAGGTCTCCTCTTAGAAGCTGGGCAAACACCAGGCAAGGGAGCATCCCTAAGCAGCATAATGTGCCTGCTGTTGGTCATAAAGACGCAGCTTATCGGCGCGATGGTGATAGAAGAACTGAGGAGTAACGAAAGGACCTCTTAGCAAGGGGAGGGGAGAAGAAGGCAAGTTTGTTGCCTTTAGCAAAGAGGGATACTCAGAGCTGGGACTCCCATCCTGATGACAGAAGACAGAGCCCACCTCACCGAGCTCTGGGGCTGTGACCCTCTATCAACCTCTGCTCACAGGTGGGGAGATGAATCAGAATCAGCAGAGCCTTTGCTCCCCATCTTTGTTTTTCTGGAGACTGTCCATACTCTACACCAGCAACAGAAGCCAGCACAGGCTTCCTGACCTCTGCCGTCCTCCATCCCGGCCTATCCAGGCAGAGCAATTCCCCCCATCTTCTGTTTTTCCTGGTGCTAGGGCTGCCACTTACTGGCTGTGTAATCTTGGGCAAGTCACTTCACCTCTCTGTGATGGGCTTCAGTGCCATCATCTGTGAAATGGGCATAATAACAGAAACCACTTCATGGGATCGGTGTGGTGATTAAATGAGGCTTGTGAAGGGCTTAGCCTGGACTTTCACCCCGTGTAAGCGCTCAATAAATGTATTTTTAAATTATTATTAAGACCAGTTTGGCCCTTACCATATTATATTATAATTTGATGATGAGTCTGTCTCCCCAACCGGACCCTGGGCTCCAGACTTCTCATGTCCTAGTAACAACCTCATGACCTAGTTTCTGTTGCCCCATTTAAAGTATAATGACATTGAAACTCAGAGCGATTAGCCAGCCACCTGCCCCAACGTCACATAGCTGGTATCAGACAGGGGCTAGGTCCCTGCAAAGCCAGAGAGAAACACTGTGTCAGGGATGCCTGGGGGCCCCTTGTCATATGAGAGAAATTTGGATGAACATGGAAGGTACAGCTCACAGGCAGCACCATAATGAAGGGAGGGGGACTTCCAGAGTTTTCCTCAGCAGGAGTTCTGTGTGGAGGGGTGAGAGGTCGGAGAACCTTAAGGTTAGCTGATCTGATCTCCCTTGACTGACATTCACCCAAACAAGTCTATAACTGGACCGTTCCCCCAAAGAGGCTTCACAAGTTAGTAGACATCGCATCCACCTGGGAAGCTAATTTAAAAATTCAGACCCCTTGGCCACCCCACAGGTAATTATCATCCCCAGTTGGCAGGTGTGGAAACTAAGGCTCAGAGAGGCTAGGTAACTTGCTCAGGACCACACAGCAGAGCTGGAATGGAACTCCAGGGCTCAAGCCCTGAACCACAGTGCCAGACTCTGTCTCAGGCCCAGGTGCAGGCATCTGAGGAAGCCACAACCAATCCCTTGGGGGAGCAAGACCATGGACAGGGGCCAGAGCTAGACAAAAAGGGTCAGGACCCCAAACCCAGAGGCAGGCCTTCCAGGCAGGTTTGTGTTTCCACTGGGAGTTGGAGGCTCAGGGAAGAAACTGAGGCAGAAGCACATAGGCTCAGCTGTACGGACCGGCTCAGCAAGGCAACAGGACAAGTGCCTCATGGTCAAGGACACTGGCTCTGCAGTTAGCAGGGACTGTGTGACCTTGGGCAAGTGATTTGACCTCTTTTAATCTATTTTAAAAAACTACAACTGGATAACAACCAGTCCTGCCACACAGGGCCGTTTGAGGGTTAAGTGAGCTGATGCACACATCCTAGCTCCAGGGGTCCCTGGATGGGTGGTGGTTTAGTCTCCTACAGACCTAGTTCTGAATCACTGCTCCCAACCCCCCAGCAGGAGCTGGGTATACCACCCAGAAACTGCCTGAGGCCACCTTGAAGCCAGCAGGACTCCTCTTCCTCTCCAGGAGGGTAGCAGAAAGAGGCCTATGCTGGCTCCCCATGCAGCCGAGCTGCTAATAGAGTTCCCTGCCCCCGCCCCAGGCTGCCATCTGTGCAGGGCTGGACAGACCTGCAGGTGTCAGAGGGCAGTTCATTTATAATCCACCCGGCTACCCATTTACACTGAGCCAGAAGGGCCGCAAGCCCTGAACCCTCAGACTCTCAGCAGGAGAAGGAGAGGAGAACAGAATCCAGAATTGGGAAGAAGTTCCAGCCTGAATTCCTTTCCTCCCAGGGATGGACAGGTAGACAAAGGGGCATGGAGGTGAGGCATCCTTCCTTTGACTCCATCTATCAAAGCCGTGGTCTCATGTCCACACCTCATTAATCTGCACACTTCCTTGAGAAGCAGAAGCAGGGGTGAGCCTGTGGGGGCAGGGGCTCTGCGGCTCCCCCCGCCTGCATCTGGTGCCCGGCCCCGTGCTTATCAGCTCTGCGACCTTGGACAAGTTGTTTCTGCTCTCTGGGCCTCCGTTTCCTCATCTAGAAGCTGGAGACACTACCAAAAGCCACCTCCTGGTGCTGTTGTAAGGATTAAAGGATAATACAGATAAAGATTTCCAACAATCACAGGCACATGGTGAATGCTCAACCATCATTATGAGCGGCTGGTCCATCTGGTGTCACCGTGGGCACTGGGGGGCCTAGACATAATAATGAGGCTGACGTGCCTCATGGCCTCCCTGGGGCTGGGGGGGGCATTTAATGAGTAACAGGTCGGATAACTGAAGAAGGGCCACACAGTGGAGGAGGGAGAAGGGGGAAAGCGGAGGGTGTCCCTGGAAGTCTGGGTTGAAGCTATCCTGCCTGGCTCATGCCTCTCTCTCCTTCACTCTTCACTTTTCTTCACTTTCTGAGCCACTTCTAAGGGAAAAATAGAGGGAACATCTGTTGTTGGCCATCACCCCCACCCCCCATCACCAGGCTGGCCTCAGGCCACTAGGCAGTCCTTTAAGATCTCTGCCCCTTGGTTGGCCCAGGACTCCAACAGATCAGCGTGGTCCCCACTAAAGGGGAAAGCAGATTGTTGACCAGGAACCAGGAAGCTCTGTTGTCTTTGGGAATAGTCCAGCGAGGGCGCCAACCAAAAGGCATTTTGTTTCAACTGTACATTCAGAAGAGGCTCGCTCAGTATGGCATCTCCTCCACTCAGACATCCAGCTTTCTGAAGAAACAGTCACTGTTCTGTTCCCTTGTTTAAGGGCTCCCTGAGGGCAGGGTTTTGTCCCCCCTTCAGACTGAGTCTCACTGAGGGCGGGGCTGTGTTTCCCCTCTCAGACTGGGATCCCTGAGGGGAGGGCTGTGTCTTCCCCTTCAGACTGGGACTCCCTGAGGCAGGACTGGGTTTTCCCCTCAGACTGGGGCTTCCTGAGAGCAGGGCTGTGTCTCCCCTCAGATTGGAGGGTCCCTGAGGCAGGGCTGTGTCTTCCCTCAGACTGGGACTCCCTAAAGCCTGGCTTGTCACTCTTCAGACTAGGACTCCCTGAGGCAGGGCTTGTCTCCCCTTCAGAGTGGGGCTCTCTGAGGGCAGGTGGATACCACCTCATGTGTCTTCTGGAACAAGACTCATGGGTGTTCTAGGGAGGGAATGATGGATGTTCCCTTTACCTCACAATTCCTTTCCTCTTGGGCCTCTTGGGTGGCTCAGAGGGTTAGCATCCGACTCTTGGTTTTGGCTCAGATCATGATCTCAGGGTCGTGGGATCAAGCCCCATGTCAGGGTCTGCCCCCAGAGAGGAGTCTGATTGAAACTCTCCCTCTCCCTCTGCCCCTTCCCCTGCTCGTGCTTGCTTTCTCTTTCTCACATAAATAAATAAATAAAACTTTTTAAAAAAAATCCTGTCATCCTATCTAGGTAGGTGGGCGGTGAGATAGAGAATTAAAGGTCCTGGCAGGAAGTGGAAAGACCAGTGAGAGCCGTGGAGTCCATGTTTCGGCAGTGGAAGGCTGATGGGGGTTCCGTCCAGGATGCACCCCACCTTCCCTGCCCTAGCCCCAGCTGCAGCCAGCAGTTTTCACAGACCTGGGTCTGGCTTCAGGGGCAGGGCGTAATGCAGACAGCTCCCCAGTGCCCAGCCATCTCCAGAGCCCCAGAGGGAAGCACCTGTGCTATGAGAGCCAGAAGGCGCATCTCTACACACACACCACACAGATTGCTTCAGTTTGAGTGACTGCCCGTCTAGTGTTTGTTGAATGAATAATTGTCAACAGTTATTCCCCCAGCCTGGTTGGCTCACATCTACCAGCCTCTACCTGTCCAAATCCTCCCAGGCACAGATTCTCTCAACCTTCTCAACCGCACCCCAGCCCCCCGTTACATTCAAACATGGCCCTCGACTCCACTGCTCAACCTTTGTGCAGGGGGCACGAAGGGAGCTTCCTAAAACACGAATGCCTGGGCTCCACCACCCCAGGGATTCTGATTTCATTGCCTGGGTGTGGGACCGCAGGACACTGATTCTGTTTAATTCCCCAGGTGATGCTAACCTCCTACAAGGTTGAGAACCACAGGATCAAGAGACCAGGCTGTGGTGTCCTCCAGAGGAAGAGGGAGCTCTTGATTATCACTAAATCCCAGTGCCTAACACTATGCTTGGCACATAGCAGATGCTCAGTCAAAGTCTGTTAATACACGATTTCATGCCAGATGGGCTGATCCCCTTCCTGAAGGGGAGACTGTGATGAAGAGCTTATCTCTGTTGCTGACAGACTCGATTCAAATTCTGCCATTTCCTCAGTCGGGCAAGTGGAGCCTCAGTCTCCTCACCTGTGAATGGGGCTAATAAGAGCCAGCTACCTCGCTGAGTTGTTCTGACAGGGATGGAGAGCACATCTGCAAAGGCTTAGCTCAGGGTGTCTGTGTTTATCCGGGTCCTGGAGGGAAGCAGAAGGTTCATTCAAACCACGGAGGAGAGTCTATCAGAGGGGTTGCCTGCAAAGATGTGGGCAGAGTTGAGGAAAACAGTGCAGGATGTCACAGAAAGAACCCCAGGGCTGGCACCACTGGGGAGCTATTGGCACCACTGGGGAGCTATTAGCACCCCTAGGCCTAGAGGAAGTTGGGGAGAAGGGGGTCATGGGGAGCAGGAGACAAAGCTATGCTGTGGGACAGGGGCTGAGAGGAAGCAGCCACCGAATCTTCCCCCAAACACCGACCACCGCCTTCCTCCCCTTCCTCCTCCATCTCTTAGTGCGACCTCCTATTGGACAAGGCCAAGCAGGGGGAGGGATCTCCTGGAGCCCAGGGGAAGCAACCCATAGAGCTCAGCTTTCCAGGGGCCCCAGGCTGGGAGGAAGAGGGCAGAGAAGGGGTGGGGGTTCAAAGGAACAGACAGAAGATACCCAGTGCCTTGCCATATGGTAAACACTGATTAAATAGTACTGCTCTCATTACTGTTCAAGGGGCTCGTGTGGACCGTTTTGTGACATCTGATTTGGACAGTTTAATGGTATCAGAGGCACACGTCAGGTCTCCCTAGCATTAGCGGACTGTCTGGGGGCTGGGCCCAGCTCCTCAGCTGTCCCATATGCACACGACAGGGATCCCGCACACACTGGAGGGAGAAAGGACCTCAGGAAGGAATGACAGCACCTTTCCATGTTGAGCCGTGGGCTTCCGCATGTTTGACAAGCCATCAAAATGGCTTTGCAATAGCAAGCTTCATTAAAATGGAAGCATGGTGTTCTAGTATGCAGATGGGGCCACTTTATTACTTTTTAATTTGTTTACAGAAAGCCCATGTTTGGTGTACACCATCTTTGCAAATAGTAACAAATGGGCATGTTTGCTGCCTCCAAAGCTGCCCTGTCCCTGGATAAATAGGCTGAAACCGTGTTTGAACACTGGGCTTGGTTACTCTTAATAGAATCTGACATGATCCTCAAAACGTGTGAGAGGCTGCAGGGAGGGGGACACAAAATGTGTGGTGGGTGTGGTGTGCCGTGTGCATGTGTGTGTCTTTCGGGGACTTGTGCCCCTCTCTGGACTCACCTTCTTGACCTGCACAATAAGAGCCCTGGGCCAGATGGTCTCCACAGCCTTTGCAGCTTCCCTATCCCCGGGCTTTGTGAATTCTCTCCCACCCCAGGAGCTACAAACCTCCCTGAACCGATTCCCAGGGGAGGCCCTCTTCACTAAGATGAAATAAAACTACAAATTACCAAATGCATTTTGAAAATGGGTCAAATTGAATGAAGAATACTTAATGGAGCGTTAACTATTCAAGCAACAGTTACAAATACTTACACTGCAGTCCCCGAAAGCAACAATATTTGTAAATCCTCTAGAACCCTCCAATCCCAGTTTCACTCCTTAGTAGCTGTGTGATGTCGGATAAGTTGCTTAACTTCTCTGTGACTCGATTTGCTCTTCCATGAAGAGGGGGTAAAAATGGGGCCATTGTGGGGGCTAGATGAGATGACTCTTGCAAAGTATGCAAAGCCCTTCCCAGAGCAGGGCTGATTATTAACAACTGTCATTATCTTATGTGAGGTAGTAGAGTTTGTATTCAAGAGAAAGGAAGTAGGCAATCTCTGTTTCATGAATTGCTCATTCAGCAGAGCCTGTCCTGTCCTGACCATGATCAAGGAAGTGGCCTTGCCCCCACAGGTTTATTTCCCTTGAGATGCATATCACAACCTAAACCCCCCTTCTTATTTAACTTTCTGTTTATGTCGGTCTCTCTCTACCTCAGTATGGGCTGCATGAGGGCATGGACCTTTTCAGTCTTACTTGTGGCTATCTTCCCAGCACCTAGAAGGGCATCTAACTTGTAGTTCTCTGCAAGTTCTCGTCCAGGGAATGAACATGCGGTGCCCGCGCCGTGCCTGCGGTGGTGACTGGACCTGAGCTTGAACTCTGGAAACCACTGGTCAAGATCGGGCCCCACCTAGACGCCACATACGTGGACTGAGTGTTTTCTACATACACAACCAGCCTCCGAGGTCCCAGTTCATGGAACTGACCATTAGTCGGACTTGTGTTTTGACTTTTAGGATAAAGCAAGATCGGAAAACCATGGGGAAGAGCACATCCTATTACTTGGGAGGAAGTCCCAGACTGAGTAGCCTTGAGCCATCACCTGAACCCCCACTCCTTGCAGTAACTCCTTGTCCTGGAAATGGGTCCCCAGCTGAGGCTCCTGGAGGAGGATACACCTCTTCAGATGCCTGGCGCTTTACAGTTTAGAAAGTTCTCTTAGAACTTTCCCCATCCCACCTAATTCTCCTTGGGGATCACAACCCCCATTTTATAGATGCAGAAGCCAGGTGTGGAGGCAAGACAGCCTGGCCAGGGCACTTTCCAATGATACACTGAGGCCTCGGCAGAAAGGAATGTTAATTACCCTGCTGACTAAGGCATGGGAAGGAGTTGGTGCATTTCAAATAAATTTTCTTTTTTTTTTTTTTAAGATTTTATTTATTTATTTGACAGACAGAGATCACAAGTAGGCAGAGAGGCAGGTGGGGTGGGAGGAGGGGAAGCAGGCTCCCTTCTGAGCAGAGAGCCCGATGCAGGGCTCCATCCCAGGACCCTGGGATCATGACCTGAGCCAAAGGCAGAGGATTAACCCACTGAGCCACCCAGGGGACCTCAAACACATTTTCAACTACAAAGAGAATGAAACTGAAAGGAATGGGCTACTCTCAGCAACTAGAATATTCAATTAACCAGGAACACAACCCTTCCCCTCAGCCCTCAACACTCTAGCTGGAAACATACCTTAAAGATCATCCTGTTGGATGCTTCTTAGGATTTCAGAAATTATATATTTCTTTTCTTGTTTAAAAAGATTTTATTTATTTATTGAGAGAGAGAGAGAAAGAGAGCATTGGGGAGGAAGGGAAGAAGGAAAGGGAGAGGGAGAAGCAGACTCTCGGCTGAGCAGGGAGCCTGACATGGGGCTTGATCCCAGAACCCCAAGATCATGACCTGAACCAAAGGCAGATGCTTAACCAACTGAGCCCCCCAGGTGCCCCAGAAATTATACATTTTTAATTGATCACTCTAGCAAAGATTCACCCAGTATGGTAAAAACAAAAAGTCCACCTTTCCTGAGAAGCATTTAAAGGCATTCTCTTATTACAATAAAAATACCCAACCAAGGGGCACCTGGGTGGCTCAGTCAGTTAAGCGCCTGCCTTCTGCTCAGGTCATGGTCCCAGTATCCTGGGATGGAGTCCCACATCAGGCTCTCTGCTCAGCGGGGAGCCTGCTTCTCACTCTGCCTCTCCTCCATTCCTGCTCACTCATTCACTCTCTCTCTGTCAAATAAATAAATAAAATCTTAAAAAACAACAACAACCAAGTATGTACTTACTATGCTCCAGGCACTGTTCTAAGCCCTTCAGGTCACAACCTTAAGATGTATCATTTTCCCCACTTTATAGAGGAGAAAACCGAGGTACAGAGATGTTAAGAAACATGCTCAAGATCACACAGCTGGTAAGTCGCAGAACCAGGATTCATATCCACATATTAAGGCTCCTGAAATCATGCTCTTCACCATTGAATCCTGCTCTCTCTCCAAGGGGAAAAAAATATCTTAGTCAATTTTAAAGAAGTAAAAAGATACAACAATATTGGTAAAAATCATTTTATTGCCAAGGTTTTAAATCACAAAGATAATGGCTAGTAGTGAAAAATCATGATTATCACACTGGGTATAAAACTTTCCTTATAAATACATCATCTGTGAGCCAGGCTGGAGGAGATAGAGCATCCCATTGGCTCGTGGACGTGGCAGAAAGTAAGTTTGGGTCACAATTATAAAACACTATTAACCACCACTCCTGCCTCCCAGGAATGTCATACTCGTCTCACCTCCGTACTTGTTTTACAGGTAAGAAACCCAAAGCCCAGAGAGGTTAAGTGATTTGCCAGAGGTCACACAGCAAGTGAGTTGGAGAACCTAACCTACTCAGTTCAATCAACGTTTATATAACACCTGCTATATGATTATGTTCTTTGAACTAGAAGCCAAAGAGGAAGGTGAAAGCCAGATCATAGTAGGCCAACTTGTGAGTCTGGGGCTATTTTCTGCCTTCCACACAGCTGCCACTATGGGGTAGTCACTTAAAGGTTTTAAACCTTGGTTCTCCCCAGGACAGGAAAAAGGAAAGGCCAGACGCCTACTGCTCCTTTTATTTGGGGCCCAATGAATCCTTCTCACCTCTCAGAAACTTCCAAATAACCCTCTCCCTTCCAGTAATTCTAGGAGAATGAAAATTGACTCCCACCTGCTTCTCCTACCACCATTCAAGCTAATCACTCAGGGAGAGGCAGGGCAGCTTCTCTGTGTGCCTGTGGTCTCCTCCTTCTCCTCCTCCTCACTGGCCCAGGGATATTGATAACCTCCATCAGTGATGTCACAGGACGAGGTGGGGAGGAGGCCACTGTCCTGCAGGTGACGTAAAGACAGAGGACTCCAGCCAAGTGGCTGGGAAGCGGGCAGAGCCGAGGAAGGGGGCCAGGAGCCCCTCCATGGGTCTGCGTTGGAGGCTTTCGTGTGAGGCGACAGCAGCTTATTACAGCTAATTTCCTTCCCCTTGCTAGAACCACAAATCCACAGGGTTTTCACAGCATATTTGTGTTTCTGGCACTCTCAGCTCGCCTCCCCTTGGGGACCATAAGAGACGCTGAGGAAAGAAACAACATGGTCTTCCATAATTTCAAAGTCAGTTCCAGAGTTAATAATAAATTAAGAGCTGGGGCGGGTGGAAGGCCCACTCCCTGCCAGTGTAGACTGACCCCTCTGGGAACATCTTCTAGGAGTCAGGAGAAATAATGGAATCTCTGGGATCTGAGATGACCAGGTGGCTTCCCCAAGGTCACATGGCCACTGGATGCCGGATCTTTGTGGTGCTAAACATAGTGGGTCCCCCCCCCCCCACCCACCCAGGATGGCCGGGTGGGGAATGGAAGAATTGAAGCACATTCTCTCTCAAGGATCTCTTTCTCCCTCTTGGTGGACAGTGGGGGCACCGGAGCACGCCCCAGCACCCCCCCTCAGAGTATCTGCTGATCCAAGAGAAAGGGCAGGACAGAGAGAGCTGGAAATGTCCTCTCCCTGGAAGATAACTAAACCCACTCACCTCTGAGGAGGTTTCTGGACCAGCAGCCACCTCAGCTGGAAATTCAACAGTCCCAAATACCTGTGTAATTTCGTCAGTCAGTTTTTGGTCCTAGGAAGACAACCTCCCAGACTGGGAGCTCCCTGAAGACCAGGGCCTCTGCCGTCAGCCTGCAAGTTCAATTAATTCTTGTCAGGGCTAAGATCGTGAGGGGACTTGGAAGCAGGGGTGTGAGGACTGCAGCCGTGTGTTGGGCACTGCGGGGCAGGTTGAGCCTGGAGAAGACAGTGGGGGTGGGGTTGGACAAGATGGCCGCCTCATCATCCCGGAAGAGCTGTCCTATGAATCCTGCAGAATTCACTCCTTCCAAGTCCTGCCCCCAAGAAGAAGGCTAGAATTAAGGGGAGAAGATACAGGGGACTGGACTTTGTTTCCAGAAAAGGATCAACTTTCTAAGAGAGTTAGGCAAGAGGTAGTGAGCTTCCCCCTATGAAAGGCGGAGCTTCTGAGGAGGGGTCCGCAGCACCAGTTGGCAGCTGGACCAAGTGCCTTTAAGATCCTTTCCAAACCCAAGGGTCAGTCAGTGATAGTGGATATTCTAGTCTCATCCACCCCCCCCACACCTAGGGCTGCTCCTCCTATTAACCCCAGGGATGGACCAGAGGTAAATGGGCAAGAGGACACAGGGACCAGGCCCCAGCCAAGGAGGCCACTAAATCCATTAGTCAGGCAAACAGCTACAGCAGAGAAGCACGAACACAGCGGTGGCTGCTGCGGGCCTGGAAGATGGCCCTGCCACCTGCAGCTGAACAGACAAATAAATAGGGAAATAAACCTTCCTTGCTGGCCAGGATGGTGCTCCATCCTCACTATTGCAGGGGAGGGAGGCCTCTGCACACCTAGCACAGGGCACCTACTCGTTCTTCACAAGGGAACCTGGGCCAGAGCCAGGGAGTGACTTGCCCACAGTCACATGGCCACTGGCTCTCAAGGGGCAGGGGCAGGGCACAGCCCTGGGGCTCCTTACTTGCAAGCCAGTGTTCTTTCCCCCACTCTTGGCTGCTCCCACAGAGCCATCTGCTCCAGCAGCGGCTGGGATTCCTTTTGAAAAATATGTTCATCTCAGGCAAGTCCCAAAGTGGACAGAGAGATGATATATGTGTTCTTTGCTGACCCAGGAAGAGCAGGCAGAAGGAGCTCCTGATATTTCTGGGATATCCAGGAATGTGTTATGCTCAGTCTCCTTGTTTCCACCCTAAGCCATGGCAATTGGGAAGCATGGGAAAATTCCTGCACCTTTTGCTTCCTTCCAGGAGCCCTTCCACATCTACATCCTTCAGTGGCTGATGGGCGAAAAAACCCCTCCACTAGAAGATCTTGAAGACTCAAAGAGTTGCTCCTCCCAGGAGAATTTACATCTTAAGTCAGGCTCTGCTAGAGAGGAAGTCTTAATAAAAGGTCCAGAACCTGGACATCAAGGACTTTCAGAATGACAGGGAGAGATGTGGGGGACCAAAGATGCCTTCCCAGGGCTCCACAGCTGCTCTTGGATGGGGAGGGAAGCCTGAGGTAGAGGTGGGGGCACTATCCAGGAGGGGAGGCAGATAACAAGGACCTGGGCACATCACTCAGTGTTAGGGGCAGCCCTCTCCACCAGGCACCAATGGCAGGGCTGTCCCCACCTAGCCATGTCCTGTAGAGATCAATGATCTCTCCCCGTTTGTTGCTGAATCCTGAAGAACAGGAATTAGAATATTCAACACTAATCCCCATCTGAACCAACCAACCACCATGACCCACTGCAGACCATCTTCCTTCACCATCCCCCGCCCCTGGCCCCCAAAAGAGACACTCCCATCTCACTGACTTGGGTCCCCTCTTGGACCTCATATTTATTTATTTATTTATTTATTTATTTATTTATTTATATTTTCTCTTGGACCTCATTAGTCCATGCTTAAGACTGCATGCTTGCTTAAGACCATGCATGCTTAAGACTGGATGCAGTGACCTGCCCCCCAAACCCCGGGGGGGGGGGTGGGAGAGCAGTCCCTGCTGGAGGTTTCTAGCTCCATCAATCCTAGGGCACTGGGAGAAGGAGCAACTCCTAGGGATAGTGCACTAAAAGGAAGCTTGTTCACAGGCTCCAGAGCAGGGCCTGAGCAGAACCCGGAGCTCCTGATCCCTCCCCCACCCCTCCTCTCAGACCCAGGGCAATTTCCCCAGAAGTGTGCTCACGCTGCGCTCTTCGAGCCTCAGCGCCAATTGACTGGATTTCAATCAGAAATCCATCTCCCTTAAGGACCGCTTTGGATAAAAGCAGAAGTAACCTGCAATCTAGATGCTGATGCCAAGTCATAATGGGGGAGCCGGAGAGAGGCCAGCTGCCCCACTCCGGTCCCCAGCCCGCAGCGAGGATGGAACCAGGCTTCCGCGGCGGCCACTCAGCTTCCACCGACCTAGAGGAAGGGGGTAGCCCTGTCTCCCTGCGTCTCTGCCACCTGCCGCGACGGGCCGAGCCGCCGAGCCTGGGTGAGGGGTTAACGGGCGGCTAGCCCTTAGCCAGGGTCGGAGAGCCAGCAGTGCGCACTAGAGGCGCCCCCCCGGACGGTTCCCGAGGCGCGACAGACAAAGACGCCTATAGGCTGACTGAAGGGGACCAGACGTGCCCTTAAGAGCGGGAGGAGCCGGGGGCTCAGCACCTCTCCCCACCCACCCGCCCACCCCAACCTCATCGCAAGCTGCCACTTCTGTCACTCGTTCCTCTCCTGGTCTGTCTACTGCAGTCAGGAAAGGGTCATTCCGCGAGAGGGTGGCTGCTCCAGTCCCCTCCTCGGCAAGACCCCGCACCCTGCGGGCGGGGCAGGAGGGACCCCAGCGGAGCGCTGGCTGCTCTGGTGCGCAGCGCGGGCAGCCTTCATGGTAAATAATGCACGCCTCCCGGTCCCGGCTGCAGCAGGTAGTGTATCAAAGTAATATCGCGCTGAGAATTGCAGTGTAATCGCCGTAATTTAGGGCCCCAAGGGTGAGCCCGTTTCGGAAAGGCTGCGCGCCCGGACGGGCAAGGTGACTGGAGCGTCTGCGCCGGCTTTGACCTCTGGATTTCCTCCAAGCTAAGTGAAGCCATAAAAAATTCAGAAGCCCAGGCTGTCTCCCAGCAAATGGGGTGTGGGCAGAGAGATGGCATTGTCTATCTAGACCCAGCGAGACGGATGCGGGGCCGGGAAGAAAACGCTGTCGCTGTGCGCGCACATCCAGACACGTTGGTCGCCCGCGCGCTGCGCGCGTCCCCTCCCAGGTGGCCGAGAGAGGCCGGAGCGGTGTGTCGGGGCACTCTGCCAGGAGCCCGGAGATGTTTTCATTAGGACTTGGGTGGCCCCTGCAGCCTGCCGGCGGATCCGTCCCTCCCACGGGCTGCTGGGCAGCCGGCTTCCAGACCCTCCTAGGATCCGGCTGGGCCGCGCGGCCGCTCCTCCTCCCTGAGCTAGGAAGTCGTCGGGCATTAATATTCCTGCCCAGGTCCTCCTGAGGGGTCTGCTGCCCGCCTCCCCTCCCCCAGCCCAGCCAGGGAAAGTCATCGTGGGGTGGAAAGATGATAATAGGAAATGTATTTGCAGGCTCCCTTCGAACTTCTTGATGGGAGCCAGCTGGAAGCGCCCGAGCCACGCTGTCCCTCTGCGCTCGGCTTCTGGTGACCTAGAAGGTGATAATCATGAGCTTCTCTCAGGAAAGACAAAGAAATGGAAAAACTTATCAGGCCCTGCAGCCCTGTCACATTGCATTAGCAGAGAGCCCGTGTATGTGGCCCTGCTCCGCTTAGGTGCTGGAGGGGCTGCTTCGTGTCTCTTCAAAAAAACCCCCACCCCACACCTAATTGTCTGGATTCAGGAGTTCTCTTCCCTTCCCAGCCCTCTCCAAATCATTTTCATCTCTCCGTGAAGAGCTGTGACATACACCAAGCTTTCCTGGGCTGACAATCAGCTAATGTCCACCCCCCCAACAAAACCCTCGCCCGTTTCCACGTTCCCCTTTTCTCTCTTTCACATTGGCAGTGAGCCTGGGAGCTGGTAGGGCCCTTACAAACCAGTTCTCGTTAAACAAGCTGTGGTTCCCCTTACAGCAGAACACTCTACAGTAGGCAAGAATCAATACATTGTACCCCTGAAACTAATCTAACGCTATATGTTTATTACACTTCAATTAAAATATTTAATAAAAAACAATGAAGGAGATTAGTGTGTGTGTGTGTGTGTGTGCATGTGTAAAGATGTCCAGGCTATATTGTTAAACAGAAAAAAAGCAAGCTGCAGAATAGCATGTAGAGAACGATCTCATTGGTGTTACATTTTAAATAAAGGCTATATATACTCACATGCTTGCATATGCATAGAAAATGTCTGAGAAGATAAAAAAGACTGTTAACAGTGGTTGTCCCATGGGATATGGAGAAAGGACTTTAACCTCTTACTTTCAGATTTTTGTACTGTTCAATTTTTTTTCAACAAACAATTGCATTGCTTTCATAATTTAAACATAAATCTCGAAAAAGAGAGAGAGAGAGAAACAAAGAAAGAAAGAACAAGAAAAAAAGAGAAAGAAATCTTTCATCCTAATCTCCTCATTTGAAACTGGGGCCCAGAGAGGGAAAGTGACAATCTCAAGTTGTGCTGTTCTATCCTGTTCCCACACCAGGCTCCTTCCCAGGCACACCCAACCACCGGTCAGGCTCAGGGGGCTCCCAAGGGAATGATGGGACTCCTTTCCCAGAGCAGAAATGGCCTCCGACAGGAGTGTGACCTGATTGGACGGAGCAGCCAGATAAAGGCAAGGAGAACCAAAGACAAGATTTAGAGACATATTTGGACACTTAGCCAGGGTGGTGACAGATTTGGATGCTTGCCTATGGCCTTGCTTTCATCCAGCTCCCATAGGTCCAGTCTTCTGACCCAGCTGGCTTCTCTTAGTCCAGCCTTAGCAAGGATGGGAACTGAAGGGTAATGCTTAGGGGGTCCAACTATCTTGGCTTGTCCAGAACTGTCCAGAACCAGAGGTTTCTCAGAAGGTAGGCCTTTCAGAGCTAAAATTGAGCCCATTCTAGGCAAACCGGGACACGGACACCTTGTGCAGCAGCCCATGAGAGTTTGGCCAGGACACCCCTTGACAGCCCAAAGGTGAAGATTCTAGGTTATCTCCAGGCAAGGACAGCCAGCACCTGCTCTGGCTTTTCTGAGATGTACAAAGCTGTAAGAGTGAATTTATGCCTTGTCAGTTATGATTTCCCTTCAGTTCAAGCACGTGCACGCAGGTGTGTGTGCACACACGTACACAGAACCCCTCCTTCCTTCCTGTAGTCTGTCCATTGGCACATCAGCCAGGGCCCAGCTAGGCCACCCAGAGCCCCCATGTGTCTCTGAGCAGTATAATCCTCAAGAAATTCCAGAGTCTTTAATTACACACGGGTGCATTGCAATTTCTCATCTCTCCCTCCCCACCTCAGGAGACAAAAAGGAAATTTCACACCCTAGTGAGCCCAGCTCGTCTTTTCCTTCTCGATGCCAGCCTGGGGTTAAAAAGCAGGGACAGGCAACACACACCTCCTCTGGGTCCTGATTCCTTGGCTGATTTAGAGATTCAAAGCACAGCTCTTAAAGATCATAATCTGATTTTGCTATGCTCGCCTTCCCAGCCGATTAATGGCACTCTGGCTTCCGTGTTGCAGCACCCAGAGTTCTCCAGAACGCCACCTTCCACACCCCACCCACACCCCACCCCCATGAGCTTTGGGCCCTCCTTGAGACTGATAAGCCAGAGGAGAAAAGGGCAAGTTTAAGTAAGGGCTATCAGAGAAGAAATGGGAGATCCAAGGTCAGGCGCTTGTTCTGTCACTAACTAGCTGTGTAACTTTGGACAAATTGTTTCCCCTCTCTGGTCTTCAGTTTTCTCATCCACAAAATAAAGGGGTTGACCTAGGTGGTCTCTAAAGTCCCTATAGGCCTAATAAACCAAACTTGCTCAGCTAAAATCCTGGCTTCCCCTTCTTGGTGGGTGAACTTGGGCAAGTTACTTAACCTTTCTGTGCCTCAGTATCTTCATCTGTCTCATTGGATTGTAGTAAGGGTTAAGCATGGTAGTATTTGTAAAGTCCTTAAAGCAGTGCCAAGCATATACTAAAGCACTCGTGACAGATATCTGTGCCCCGACCATATGCCCTCCGCACTCACTCGTCCCATGTGTAGCCCTTGGACTTGCTCCTGCTCCAAGGACCTGCGTTCCTCTGCCTGAGAGCTTTCTTTGATTCCCCTCCTCCCACCCCCAGACTGCTTGCCCTGAGCTCCAGGCAGGCTGGAATTGTGAGGACTTTAAGTGTCCCAGAGCAGCCCTCACCCACCAGACCATAGGAGCTGGAGTATAAATACCCCAGGAGCCTTGTCCCTCACTGGGGTAACTCTGAGGCTTGTTCCACACGGTTCCCCAGAGACCCAGCAGGACTGAACCCAGGATCCTGGGTGGGAACTGCTCTTCCATGCACCCTTTCCTGGCTTTCCTCTTTCCTCTGCCTCCCTCCCAGTGCTTCCCAAGATCACCCTCTGGATAAGCTACTTGCACACAAATCTTTCTCTCAATTATTACTCTGAGATAAGGCACTTCACAGACATGACCTTCACGTGTTGTGACAACTCTGTGAAGTGACTGTGATCGTTCTGTGTTACAGATATGGAAACCGAAGCCCACAAAAGTTAAACACCCTGCCCCAAATCACATGAGTGATTTGAACCCAGGTGTGTCAGACTCCATCGCCCCTGCATTTCCACCTGCCTGCCTCTGAATCTTGCTCCAGGGACAGACACCTCATTCTTTCAGAGTTACAGCGGCTGCTCCTTTGCTCCCGGCAGGGAAAAGGGGCACAGGGCCAGAGCCATCTGTGAAGTTTCCTCTCTGGCAGCCACTGAGAGGCCACCTAAGGACTCCTTTTCCAATCACACGGACACCCACAGAGCCCTTGGGTGGCATAGTCCTGGACAGAGCCATCAGGCGCTTAGTACCAAAACCCCAGTTTAAGTGCAAACACGTGGAGACCCTTGGAGGAAAAGAAGTGGCCTCCCACGGTGCAGCGGACCAACCGAGCAGCTGCCTGCCCAGAGGGGATGCCATGTTTCCTGGCCTCCATCTGGGCCTCCCTCTTGGCCCCAGAAGTGCCTGCTGGAGGCAAGAGCAATGGGCCATATGCCCGAAATGGGAGGAACTGAGCTTCACAGCCATCCCCCAGTAGAAGACCTCACAACAGACTTGGGCTCATTATAGTCCCTGATGTTTTAAGTCAGGTTTTATACTTATCAATAACTTTTATATGCACATGGTTCCAAACTCAAAAAGACTCCCTCCCTTCTTGGCACTCCACTTTCCCTCCCTGAAGACAACAGCCGCTGTTGCTGATTTACTGTGAATCCTCTCAGAGATATTCTACGGATAGACAAGCACACAAATGGAAGCATTAGAGCACCTCATTCTTTTTTCTCCAGAACAATATATCTCGGAGATCTTTCCATATGAGTACATAAAGAACTTCCTCGTTTCCTTTTATAGCTGTTAGTATCCCAGTGTATTTATGTCCCATAATTGATTTAACCAATCCCCAGTGGATGGATATGGCCATCCGTTTCTGATCTTTTGCTAACACAGACTTTGTACATATGTTACTTTGCACACTTGGGAATATATAGGAAAATTAGCTAGAGATGGAATTGCTGGGCCAAGGGATAAGTGCATTTGTAATTTTGAAAGATGCTGCCAAACTGAACTCCAAATAATGGCGAATCAGCCATGTGCCCTGCTGAGGGCCAACTGTGCCCGGCATGAGTGTGCCTTACTGACTTTGATCTCACAACAGCCCTGGGAGGGTGGCATTATTATGCTTGTTTGATGAGAAAAGTGACAGAGATTCAACTTTGCCTAAGATGACCCAATAAACATTTTATTGAGCATTTAATTGCACGCCAGGCTCTGGGCTAAGTGCTTTACATTCATTATCGTATTTAACACTCCCAATAATACTATGAGGCACTTCCTCTTACTATCATCCTTCACTTTTCAGATGAACCAAGTGTTGGGGCTCAGAGAGGTTTAGTTTTCCCAGCATCACACAGCCAGTAAGTGGCAGAACAAGATTTGAAATTTCTTGCTGTGATTCCAGAGCCTGGTCCACAGCTGCTCCCAGGAGGCGCTCACAGACCCCCTATTTGCTGTCCTATCATGTGCCCTGAACTCCTCTAGGCACTGTGTGGGTGCACAAGCAGAGTCCCTCAGGCGATAAAAAGGACCATGAAAATGCTTTTCAAAGGGGGATCTCTGCCCTGGGGCAGGAAGGGATGGGTTGAAAATGTGGCCATAAAGAGTGGTTTCTGGTTGCTTCAATGCCTCGGGCACTACTAGGATCTAAACTGTCCTGCCCTGGGGACACCTGGATGGCTCAGTGGCTTAAGCCTCTGCCTTTGGCTCAGGTCATGATCTCAGGCTCCTGGGATCAAGCCCTGCATCGGCCTCTCTGCTCAGCAGGGAGCCTGCTTCTCAACTGCCCCCCCCCAGCTCCCCCATCTACTTGTGATCTCTCTCTCTCTGTCAAATAAATAAATAAATAAATAAATAAATAATAAACTGTGCTGCCCTGCAGGGGAGGATCTCACAAAGAATTGTTTCCCCCAAAATGCCTGTAGCACCTCTATTAAGAAACTCTGGGACCTTTTATTCAGTGAATGAGGAAATAAAGGGAGGATTCATTTGGGGGCAGGAACAGGAGTACGGTTAGAGGCAAAGCCAAGACTAGAAATTGCGCCGCTGATCTCTAGGCTAGAGCCCAGTGCTCTCAACGCTGGGTTCCATGGAGCCGCCTCCTACACATACTTGCATAAAGAGAACCAGACTCAGCAGCTTAGTGTGTGTGTGGGGGGTGTTTATTTATGAAGCGCCTGCTGCATACACATAATCTTTAAGTTCCACAGTAATGTTATCATGTACATCCCCAGCTCAAGGGGAGCACTAGGAATTGGAGAACACAGGGATACGTTAAGTGGAGGTAGATTTGGGGAGAAGACTGAAACCCACGCAGAAGGCATGCCACTGATGACGTGGACAGCATTGAGTTAACAGGGCTGACTAGAGGTTCTTGAACCAGAACATGACTTCATCAAATGTGTGTTTTAGTCTACTCACTCTGGTGGCAATGCTTTGCACATGCTGTTCCCCCTGCTCAGAATACCTTTCCTCCCTTATACACCTAGAGACTTATAGCTGAAAGTTCTCTATGAAGCATTTTCTGACCCCCTAGGAGTCTGATCAGGTGCATCCACACCCCTTTGTTAGATGGGGAACCCCCAAAGCAGTCGCTGGGTCTTATCTTTGCATCCCCAGGCTCTGGTCCAATGTCAGGTACATAGTGGGAACTCCATAAATGTTTATGGAATGAATGAATAAATGAATGAATGGGAGAGATAGTGGCAGCAGGAATAAAAAGGAAATATGAAGCCAGATTGAAGGAAGATGGACAGGGCCTCTTCACTAGTTAGATAGAATAATAACAGCTTACATTTTCATAGCACTTACTGTATACCAGACACCATAATAGAGGTATTATTATTATCCCCATTTGACAGAGGAGGACACTAGGGCTCTGAGAAATTATATAGCTAGGAAGAGCTTGAGGTCACATAGCTAGTAAGTGGTGGAACTAAGCTTTGAACCCAGGCAAGTAAAGTCAAAACTGTGCATTCTGAGCAACCGGAATCATGATGCCCAGAAACCCCAGCTCTTCTGATCTCTGATCTGTTGCATTATCCCTGCTTTAACATCTTCTTCCCATTTATCATCTCGAACCCTGTCCCAGGACCCAAGCTTCAGCCCCTACCAAATGTACAGCCTGGACAGAAGGGGCAGTGTCCTCTCCCTTTCTAGAGCTGGTGTGGAAACGGGGGCTGGGGAGCACATGGAAGTGGCGGCAGGGATCAGAGCCTACCCCAGTGGCTTTCGACCTGCCCCAGTGGGCTCTGGGCGCCCCGCCAGTGCAGGCTGCGGTGCCATCTCTCTGCTGCACCTCCTCCTTTACCCAAGTCACACT
This sequence comes from Meles meles, assembly GCF_922984935.1. NCBI lineage: Eukaryota > Metazoa > Chordata > Mammalia > Carnivora > Mustelidae > Meles > Meles meles. The sequence goes on along the minus strand of NC_060070.1, from coordinate 86,264,530 downwards.
CCACATGCTCAGGTTCCTTTGTGGTGGGTGTTTTGATTAATTTTATTCTAATTAATTCAGTAATCTCAAGCTGTTTGCAAAATCTGCACTGAGCGCTGCTCCGTGATGGATCTGCAGAAGGGGCTGCAGACAAACACACGATTCATTTCTCCGTTGGTGCTATATATATCTTACGTCTGGGAGGGGGTGGGCTGGGGAAAGGAGCGGGAACAATGCCTGCCTGCTGCCTTTCAGTGTCATCTCCCAAATGCCCTCTGCTTGCTTGGGGCCAGCGCTTATGGACGGAGGGTGGTAGGAAGACAAACAACCCCAAGGCTTTCTTGCAGGCAGGATTGGTGGCAAGGATGTGACTGCCATTCTGCCTCTTCTTCTTCTTCTTCTTTTTTTTTTTTTTTTGTGGCTCCTCGGGTGGTTTGCTTACCCTCACTAACTTCAGCACCCTCACCTGGAACATGGAGGCGAAGTGCCTGCCCTGGCTACCTCATGGGCTCTCAGAACCAGCTAGAGTCTGGGGACAGGCTTGGGAAATTATATAGAAACAAAGTGCTGCTGGCATCAGTATTAGAGAGCGGTAGAGCATGATGGTTAAGACTCAAACTAGATTTTCTGCCTCAACCTCTAACTACCTGAGTACATTTGGAAAGGTTATTTTGCCTCTTAGTACCTCAGTTTCCACACCTGGAAAATGGGGGGGGGGGAGAACACCCACCTTATAAGAATTCTTATAAGGATTAACTGAATATGTGTTTTTACTTTTCTTTATTTTATTTTTATTTCTTTTTTTAAAAGAAGGTTCCTCACCCACCATGGAACCCAACATGGGGCTTCAACTCACAATCCTGAGATCAAGACCTGAGCTGAAATCAAGAGTTGGATGCTTAACTGAATGAAACATCCAGGCACCCTGAACGTGAGTTTTTAGACCAGTGCTTGGCATGGAGTCAAGCACTAAAAAAAATTACGATTATTATAGTTATCTTAGTCACCTTCATCCCTCTGAAATCTTCCCAGTGCAACACAATGTCCATTTAGGCAGGAAGCCTCTGATTAACCATGACAAAACTTGCGCCCTGGTCCCAAAGCACCCATCCTTCCCTCTTTTCTTTGAATGCACTGAAGTCTTCGCCATAATCTCTATGTCCTCTTTGGGAGGCCCATTTTTGCTTCCTGCTCAACAGAACACCCCAGATTACAAGACCCAACTTGCCCTAAGTCTATAATTCCCACTGATAGGATTAAAGGGGCTGGATCCATGGCTATTCCAGAAGTCCCATCCAAAGAGACTTAGAGGCAGCAAGATGACTAGAAGGGAACTCATCTCGAAGCTGAGTTTGCTAAGTATTCACAATGATTTTACTTAAAATCTAAATAAATATAGGAAAGTTTCTTTTTAAGTGAGGCAATGTTGATTGTCTATATGAATGATGATTTTCCTTTATACAAAGGGACATTGGAAGGGACATATGGAAACGATGGAGGAGAATCTCTCCCAATACAAATTTGTTCTAGTGCCATGAAGAGGAACATCCAATGAATCAACAACCAAGATGGTAATGGAATGGGAAAGGAAGTGATGCTTTAGATGGGTAGTCAGAAAAGGTCTTTTTGAGAAGGTGTCATGTGAGCCAATGTCTAAGAAATGAGAGAAAGCCTGTTGCATTGCCAACAGGGTGATGAGCACTCCAGATAGAGGGCACAGTCATGCAAAGACCCTGAGATAGGAATGAACCTGGGGTATCCGGAAGACTGAAAGCAGTGGCTGAGGGGGACAGAAGGATAAATCAGAGTCATAAGGCCATGAGGTCCAGACTAAAGGGTCTCACAGGTCATGGTAAGGAGCTGGATTTCATTCTAAATGCATTGGGAGCCACTGAAAAGTTTTAAGCAAGAAACTGACCCAATCTCTTTGTTTTTAAAGGTCACCTCAGGGGCGCCTGGGTGACTCAGTCAGTTAAGCGGCTGACTTACAGCTCAGGTCATGATCTCAAGGTCTTGGGGTAGAGTCCAATGTTGGGCTCTCCACTCAGTCTGCTTGTCCCTCTCCCTCTGCCCCTCCCCCTGCTTGTGTGCTCGCTCTCTCTCTCAAATAAAAAAGATCTTTCTAAAAAAGATAACCTTAACCACCTCTCTAGAATTCATTCATTCATCCTTCCATCCATTCATTGACAAGAATTACCATGCACCTATTGTGTGCCAGTCTGTGCCAGGAACTGGCAGTTCAGAGTGGAGTAGGACATTACCCTCCCCTCCCAAATAAACCTCAGCATTGATGAAGAAACAGACATAGAGATGCCTTAAAGGCAGGGTGGCAAGTGCCATGGTAGACCTGTGTACAGGATTTGACTGTGGAGGAAAGGCCAGGGGCCTGAGATTGGGGACAGAAAAAGCTATTGTTTAGAGCAGTTATTCTCCAAATTGAGTGCTTCCGAATACCCTGAAGGAATTGCTAATAATAGATTGCTGTTGCACACACTCTCCCCACACAGATTCTGATTTGTCCAATCTGGACTGGGGCCTGGGAATTTGCATTTCTAGCTAGTTTCCAGGTGACGCTCATGCTGCTGATCCAAGGAGTACACTTTGAGAACCACTGGGTCGGAGGCTCTCAGCTTCTATGAACCAAAATATCTAGTTCTGGGAATCTATTTCAGCACCTGGGGTCTTGGACAGTTCCTGGCATCCCCCTTCAGTGTTTCTCTTCCACTCCAGGTGTGAGACAGGGGAGTCTGCTGAGAACAGGTGAGAATGGTGATTTCGCCACCATCTACCTCCATCAGCTTCCCCTTGAATTCCACTCATAACCCCTTCCTCTCCCCCTCTCCCTCCCTGGGAGGCACATCTTCGAACTCTGTCCTGCAACTGAAGGAGCAATTTCACTCTCAGTCACTTTCATTGATTCCTTTCAGGATGCAGAAGACCTCAGTCACCACTGAACACAGTTTCCATTCAGCCAGCTGACAGCCCTTATCTCCCTCCTTCTCAAAACTGTGCCTAGGGCTGGGGGATTCCAAGTCCCCCAGCCTTCACCCAGCCTTCATCTGCATGTCAGAGGCTTTATTCATTTCACCACCCTAATAGTCAGACATCTCACCATCTTCCCCTCTTCCCCTCTTCCTGTCCCCTGCCTTTCTCTGTGCCATGAGTGTCCCCTTCTCTCCCTATCATTTTTCCCTAGTCCGCTCCCCTTCTGACCCCTTTGCCCATACCCTTCGTGCTAAATTTGGTCAGCTCTCCCATGAAAACCTAAATTACTAGGATTCCTAGTTATCTTGGCCCTGAGCCCCTCAAAGAGGTGGGGCTGCGGTTTCCAACATCAACCAGAGCCCAAATTTCAAAATTAACAAGAATTTTCCAATTTGGGTTTTTCCCAACTATCCTCCAAGACCAGAAATACCCTTGGAGTTTCAGTGGGCAGCAGATCCACACCCCTCTCTTCCACCAGATTATAAACTCTGAGAACAAGGAGCTTCACTACTCAACATTGAGATAATATGCTCCCCACAGTGTCTAGCACCTAGCCCCTGCTCAGTAAATGGCCCCTTTATTATTACCAGTGTCATGATTGCATTATTAGTGTTATTGTGCCCTCCCTTCCTTGTGCCTTGCCCGGTACTTGGCACATAGGGTCTCAAAGCCTTCCAGGTAAACACGTAACAGAATGCAGAGTTGTCGTTCTCACCTCGATAGTCTCGCCTCCTACTGCCTCATTCGCCTGTAACAGCTTCTCCCTCATTTGCCTTTTTTTTTTTTTTCTCCTTAACTGCCGCTGTGTTCCGAGCTGGAGCATTTGAACGATTTTTGTGCAATAACTCCCCACCCCCAACGCCCAGATCTTGGAGGCCTGGGAGATTAGTGTCAGGAGATTTGGTGGGTAATGGGTTCTGGGCAGTAGCAAACGGCCCCCTTTTCAGAGATACAATTATGCAGGTTACACTTCCCTGGCTTCAGACACAGCTATGGACCTCAGGGAAACTGGTGTCAGCACGTATGGTGCATGGGGCCACATCATATAGAATATTCTCCACTTGCTGTAAAGCTGTTGACAAATATGTAAGAAACAAGACGGTTTTCTTTTCCTTCTTTTTTTTCCTCCTTTAGCCAAATACTGCAGGCCCTCGTGAGTCACAAAAGTTTTGAGATATTACTCAGGAATGTAGGAGGAAAACTCCATATTTCCCCTTGTCAAAGGTTTGGTTTTCTTATTTATTTACTAGCGTGCCACTGGGTAAATTGAACCCTGAACAACATTAAAAGGAAATAAACATATCTCTCAGCTGCTCACGGACCTGGCACTCACCAGGGAGCTGGGTTATCAGCAAGCCTCCCCAGCCAAGGATAAATTTGCAGCCTGGAGGTGCAGTGGGGGTCTAGGGGCCTACAAAGCAGGGGACCTTCAGCTCCCCGCTCTAGGTGTGTCGGAGATCCCCTCCCACCACTGGCTTCCAAGACTCACGACAAACACCTGCACTCGCTGTCCACAGCAATTCCGTGCACACAGAATGGCTCCCTTTTTATCCCTGCCTTTGTAGTCCTTGTGCTTCTCACCGACCCCTACACACACACACACACACACACACACACACACACACACACACACACCAGCAATGACAAACAAACCAGAACCACAGGAGGAATGTCATCTCAGAGTCATACCTGCATGGTTGAAATCAGAGAATGAGATGCATGAGAGCATTCTTATGGCCTGTTTACAGTCACTGAGAATCAATACTTACTTTTGGGAAAGAAACACACACACACACACACACACACACCCCATATATATAGCTATGGTGGATGGATGGATCCCTCTCACCCTGAAAACCATGACAGATGGGTTTTGCTCGGACCTCTATGCATTTTAAAGGTGCATTTAAACTCACTAAATTAGAATCTGGGTCGGTGGTGGCACCCACCCAGCCCTGGCCTGGCCTCTTCTCTCCCTCAGCAGGGGGGCAGCCAACCAGGGCTTCTTTCAAAATTCAATCTCGCCTGAGTGGTGTGACTGCTTCTCTCTCTGTTTCCATAATGAGAAGAGCTGGGCCCTCTCCTCAGGGGCGAGCCTGCACCAGGTGGGTTTATGTGGGTGAAGGCAGAAGCCCCACTGCCCTGTGATTTTCAGAGGCCTCCACCGCACCCCAGTTACGACTCAAGGTTGATTGGGATCAGCGCAAGCCGTCCCACAAAGGCTCCAGGAAAGCAAAACTCCTTCTGACACTCATTCTCTTGCTCAAGAACCTGCAGTGGCTCCCACTTACCCAGAGCAACTAAGCTTCTCAGTCGCAAACCATAGGCAGGGATGGAGATCCAAGGCCCAGCAGGCCTTGGCAGGGAGAGTATAGTGATTGACTGGCAGGGTCTGCCATGGATGGAGGTGGGAGATAGGAAGCACAGATGCCAAAGAGCTGTCTTCCCTGGATTCCAGAAGTAAGTCCAAATACCTCTGCTGCTCTTTCAAATCCCTCCACTGTCTGGCCGCTCTCTAGTCTCGTCACCTCCCTCTCTTCAACAAGGCCACCCCCTCACACCAGGCTTCACACTCTACTGGCATGGGAGACCTCCGTACCCACATCCTCCTGTCATCTCTCCATTCTTTGTCTAAGAGTTTGATTCCTACTTCTTCCTATGGTCCAGTTCAATTCCCCCTCCCCCGAACAGCTTTCTTATCTGCTTCAGTCTGTGCTGGGTCTCAAGGCACTGAAGGATACTATCGCATATTGAAATATCTATGTCTTTGGCATTTTTCCTATTTCTAAGTCTCATCTCCCCAGCATGATTGAAACCTTCATCCCACCATCACCTCCAAATAAGAATCACATCTTAATTTCTTTTTGCACACCCCCAAAGCACTTCACACAATCTGGCCGAGACCCAAGACCCAGAAGAGGACTTCTACAGGCTTCAACAAGTACTTTGAGACCTCTAGGGTCTTAGAAACCGAGCCTGTGGGGCCAAAGATGGAGTCAGAGGGGCCCAGCCTGGACTGGGTGTCCTCTTGACCCAAATTCCATCCTTGACTCACTGTGCTACCTGTTGCCTGGGCACAGCTTAACTCAGTTTCTGGGCCTTGAAGTGTCATCTGCAAAATAGGTAGCCACTTTTTGCCCCCTTCCACCCTGCCCACAAGGCAAGGGGCAGGGTTTAAATTTCCCCTCTGCCACCATCAAGCCAGAGGCACAGCGCTGAAGACCAGGCCTCCCTGAGTCCCAGTGTCCTTCCTGAAACATTCTCAAAGGAGAACGGGTGTTCAAAAAGGGTTTGCTCCCTTCTCCTTGGTCCTACTCCCTGAAGCACAGTGGAGAGTAACTGGGGAGGAGTTGAGGAAGGGGGAGGTGGGAGAGATGTGGGGCCCAGCATCTTAAGTTTGGTACCACTTGCCTTATGCTAGAGTTTTCTCTCTCTCTCTCTCTTTGGTTGTTGTTGTTGTTGAAAGGGAGCGGGGGAAGGGGCAAAAGAGAGAGAGATCATCTTAAGCAGAATCCACACCCAGCGTGAAGCCCATCATGGGGCTCAATCTCACAACCCTGAGATCATGACCTGAGCCGAAATCAAGAGTCAGACGTTTAACTGACTGAGCCACCCAGTACCCCCAGAGTTCTCTTATTCCCCCTCACCTCTCCTTGGGCTAAGGAAGAGTTTGGGAAGACAGATGTGCTCTACAGGGTCCATAAGGCAGGGGTCATGGGAGCCCTCGGGCCTCCACTGGCTGAAGGAGGTAGATAACTCTGAGGCCTGGAAGTCAGTCATGGGATAAGTCAAGGGAGGTAGGGAAGTCTGAAGGCCCAGTGGCCTCCCTGAGGAGCAAGGTCAAGTGGAGAAAGGCTGAGAAGACAGACCCTAGTTGGAGGATCAAAGAGGGGTAGAGAGTAGAGTTCTCCCAAGCAGGGCGCTAGTTCTATTAGTCACTGGCCCCTCCCAATCAGATGTACATAGATCCTTCTTGGCCCCACACAGGGACCACAACACCTCCCTTCCCCCTACACGCAGACCACAGCTGTTCTGCCCCGCCTTCTCCCAGGTAGTCACGTGGGAGAAGAATCACCACAAATGGTGATTACAAAAATGATGGGAAAATATCTGTGGTAGAGTTAAGTGCAGAAAGCAGGACGCAGCACAGTATATGCAGTGAGAGTACCATAGTGTAAAAGATGTTGAGAAGCGGTAGCCAGCAGACGATAAGCCTGGGTTTAGCTCCCAGCTCTGTCTCTTCCAAGCTGCATGACCTTGACCAAGTATTGACCTTTCTGTGCTTCCGTTTCCTCATCTGTAAAATAGAGATGACTAATATGGCACCCCCTCCACACCCCGCAGTGAGTTAATCTTCAGAAAGCACTTAGCCCAGTGCTTCATATCACTGTAGAAGCCACTGGGATGGAAGCTCAAAAGGATGCAGACTTTTATCTCTTTGATTTCCTGTTTTATCCCTGCACCTAGAATACCACCTAGCACATGGAGACATCAACAAATTATGTGTGAATGAATGAATGAATGAATGAATGTTGGTGGGAGGAGAGACACACAGATCAATCAGAGGCTGCCACACGCCCACTCTTGGGGAAAGCAAACACACATTCTGTGACTATGTATGTGAGTCTGGCTTTCCACAAACACTGAGCCTTCACTCTCTGCCTGGCAATGTGCTATGGGGTGGCAGGGGTACCAGGTAGGGATGAAAGAAGCCAGGGCCCTATGGTAGAGACTGATAACTATCTTCTTTCCTTTCTCCTCTTCTACCCTACTCCTGGAGCTTTTGGCAGGTCACAGGGCTAAACAGAAAAAAAAAAAGACTACATTTCCCAGCTGCCCTTGCAGTCAGACATACTCACATGACTCAATTCTGACCACTAATATTTAAAAGGGATCTGTCAAACGAGAGCTTCCTTAATAGACAGGTGGCACTCACTCTTCCCCTGGTTGACTGGAAAGTGAACAAAATGACTGGAATTGGAGCAGCCATGTTAGACTATGAGGGGACATTGGTCATGAAAGCCATCTGTCACAGAGCAACAAGAGGGTAGGAGCCTAGATCTCAGAGGACCCAATGGAGGAGAGCCACCATCTCAGCCCTGGATGCCAGACTTTCAAGAAAGAAAGAACTAAAACTTCTAAATTGTATAAACCAATATTTTTAGGGTTTACTATTATCTGCAGCCCATCTCAATCCTAACTGATGACTCCCCCATCACTGGAAGCTCATAGTCAACTAGGGGAGGCACCTAAGGAAACAGACCAACTCTACTGAGTGAGGTAGTAAGGGACATGCACAGTACTTACTGTAGGAAGTACACAGAGGATGGGGGACCACAATCCAGCTGGGAGGAGAGTGTGGGGGGAAAGGCTTTCAAAGAATGGGGAGGAGTTTTCAAGATGGTGGGAGGTGGGGACAGTGGGGAAAACTCTGGGAGAAGAAGGGAATTTTGTCCCAAGAGACCAAAGAAGGTTTTCCAGAATGAGTGGAGTCAGACTTTGATGAGAGGGACTATGTGAGGCCAAGGCTGGGAGGAAAGAGATTCCTGGCTGAGGAACAGCAAGTGCAAAGGCAAAGAGGCGATGGCTGATGGACAGGGATGGTCTGGAGTCATTTGAGCATCGTGTGTGTGCATAGGGATGGGGTAGGAATCATGGCAGATGAATTGTGAGTGTTTTAAACCCTGGTTGGAGTTAAGACTGGAAAGCTCTGTACCAAGTGGCTAGTGTTTCAAGTGTGTGATATGGATAAACTCCCTCAATCTCACTATAACCTGATGAGGCAAGTACTCTTAGATGCAGAAATTAGGCGAAGGAAGATTTAAATCCCTTGCTCCAGACTGTATAGCAGTGAATGACAGGGTTCAGATTGGAGTCTGGGCAGTGGGACTCCTCAGCCCATGTGCTTCCCCGAGACCCTGTGTATTCTCTCAGAGCTGCAGACTTCACAGGGATTGGTACTCTTAGCCCTTTCCCTCCACCTGCACTGGCACACTCCTGGCTATCCACACCTGGCATCCTCTGCAGGCTCATATTGGCACCCGTCCTACTTATGGCAATGCCAGGAGATTTTGATCTTGGTCCTAAAGGGAAAGGGAGAGAAGGGTCTCCTGGGGGTGTGGGGGTGGGCAGCAAAATCCAGAGCAGCCAGAGAGAAAGGCACATCTGAAAAGGGGAACCTGGATTTACTCAGACAGTGTCCTCCTTTCATTATAGGGGGGAGATTTCCAAAAGGAAACTTCCAGTACCTAATCTTGTTTGTACAATAGGGAGGTAATGACCATCTATACGTTAATGTTTTTCTTAGGTGTTTTCATTTACCCCGGCAGGTCAACTCTATGAAGTTTCTAATCTCACCGTCATTTTACAGACAACCTGAGGCGCAGAGATGGGAAGTAACTTGCCTAAGGTTGCCCGGCTCATAAATGATGGAGCCGGTCTGCGTGACCCCCAAGCCCACTCGCAGTCGCCTGGCTCTTACTGAGTTCTCTGTCAGAGATCTTTTTATCCGTGATAGAATTCCGTTCAGATGCTGCTGCCTCCTCCCTCCCTCCCTTCCCCCTCCCATCCTGCTCCCACAATCTGTAGTCAACATATGCCTCAAAAAGGCGACAAAGCCACAGACTTCCTCAGAGGTTTAAAAAAAAAAATGTATTATTATGCAAGAGCTGAGAGAATCATTGCTACAAACACCCTTTGCCTTACTCAGTCCCGGCACGCTTGGAAAACCCGTCCTAAAACAGGAATCTGAGTGCCTTCGGGCACCGAAGACCTTGGACTGGTCCTCCTCCATCCCCCGCCTGAGGGAAGGAGGCCTCTTAAATCCGCGCTGAGCCGGGGAAGGGCCCCTCTGGAACTGATGGAGACGCGCGCTTCCCTCGCTCTGGCCACGGATTTGTAATAACCTCTTGGCGGGGAGAGGCCCAGAGCAGGAGTGCGGTGCCACGCTGGTGCAGGGGTGCGACCTCACGCCCCTGCAGGGCGCGCCGCTCACTCACCACGCCGCGTGCCTGCGTCCCAGGCGTGGCGGGCGGCGGGCCCAGCCCCCTCGCCCGCTGACCTCGCCCCTCCCCCAGCCCCCCGTCCCGGGTTCCCAGGTCCCTCGGTGCCCCACTGGCCGGCCGGCCGGGCTTCCAGGGCTCCGAAACGGCTCCCGGCCGGCCTGCTCCAGACCTTGTGGCATTTTAAGCCCCAACTTGAAGCTGACTGATGGCTGGCTGCTGGGCGGCCCGCACGTCTGGAGTTCTTCCCGGGAGAAGCCCCAAGTACAGCCCAGTAAATCAATAAACAAATTAATAAGCAAATACTGCTGTCTGCCGAGCCGAACTGGGACTCCCGGGCGAACAGATTTCAAATCAACACCAGACGGCCACAGGGCATGCCGGGAACCGGGGCACCTTTCGGGGTGGAAATTTCAAAGTCCCCCGCCCTGGCCCCCAGGACTTGAAGCAAGGCTGGGGGCGGCAGCCGGCCCGGAGCGGAGCCGGACGGAGGCTGCTACGGAGGAAAGCCCCGTTGCAGCCTGAGTTCACCTTCATCCCCGGTTGCTCCCGTGGGTCCGCTGTTTTCGCGCCGAGAGGGAGGCTAGGGCACAGCTGGCGGCAGCTTGGATCTGGGTCCCACGGACGATGATGACGTGGGTGACAAAGGAGCCTTGATCACAGAAGGCACCAATTAACGGGAGTTGGCCCCCTATTGCCGACCGGCGGCTCCTCGCCATAGTGACTGCAGAGGGGCTTCTGTTCACTTCCTGGAGGGGCGCGCGCAGGGAGGAGGAGGGGCCGGCAGCCAGAGGGAAGTCAGTTGACCCCCGTGGACGCCACCCCCATGACCCCATTAGCGAGAAGGTGTGCAAGTAGGGGTTCCGGTGCCTGGGGAAGACCGGAACTCCAGCTCTGGCACAAATCTCGGAGCTCGCCCCCTCGCCAGGCAGCAGAGCATCCACACCCGCACCCCCCACCCGGAAAGTGCCGAGGGGCCAGGGTCAGGATGCAAACAGACGGGCCTGGACAGCTGAAAATAGACTCAACCGGACCTCCAGAGAACTCCAGCCAGGAAGCCTGCAGCGCCCTTTTCTGAAAGGCCCTCCAGAATGCTCGTGTCTTCTCTTTTGTGCTCACAAATGCCACCCAATCACTGTGAGGCCACTGAAGCTGAATAATAAGGCAGAGAGAGTGTCTGCCTGGGGCGCTGGCCTCTGGGCTGTCTGCCAGGGCTGTCAGGCCGCCCAGACTTCAATACCAACAGAGCTAAGGGACAAGAAAACAGCTCCTGTAAAGGCTTGGAAGCTGGGGAGGGAAATGACCTGTCTTGTGAAGTGACAGAGTTCAGTCTGCCCGGGGCCTTCTGACGTGAGGCTGTTGCAAGGAGGCTGGTGTGGGCAGGCTCTCCCCCACCGGGCGGGCACTAATGGTGCCCACAGTCAGCAAAATGGGCCTTGTAAGCGCTGCGCTGCCTGGTTGCCTATGGCTCATGCTGCTAATGAGCCTGGGCCCACCATTTCTTCCGCCGTCATTGGGGAGGGGTCTTGTCAAGCTGCTACAGCACTCAGCAAACACTCTTCAGAAGGGAGGGAAGATGTCAGCCCCAAACACCCCAGGACTCGGGGAGAATTCTGATCGTGCTGTCCATGTGCTGACAAACCTCCGGTGATCTGCCGTTGGTTCACAGAACCACGTCAAGACTCGTGAACATTCCAGTATTCCTCTGCGGACTCAGTCATAGGGTGCCCGCTCTGTCCCTTTGAGGAAGGTGTCCAGGTGGTGACAGTGAGTGAGACAGACATGGTTCCTACCCCGCCTGAGCGTGCAGTAAGAAGATGCCTGGCTTCCAGATTCAAAAGGTGGGTTGGGGTGGGCAGGGTACTCTCCAGAGGGAGACTGGGGTTTCAACAGGACTTACAGGCAGGCTGGGCTGAGCTGGGGGCAGAATGCGTCGCAGAGGGTGGAGAGGAGGCTGGCAAAGGGCAGAGGCCAGGATTAGCCAGTCAGGGAGAAGAGGAAGCCATCCTGCCCAGAGGGTGAGGGTGTGAGGCAAACAGAAATCTGTCCTGCTTCCAGGCTAGGGGGAAAGGCAGAGGGCCCAGACCGGGGGCCTACCTCCTGCCTTCAGAGCCACTTGCCTCATTAATTGGCATACCGCTGCCCAGCGAGCTCAGGCCCGTACTCATCCCATACCAATCACCACATGAGAGGAAGAGAGCAGGGTTTGGAGGAAATGCCGGAGGAAAAAGAGATCAGGCCCAAGACAGCTACCTTGCTGGCCCCAGAGAAGCCAACAGAAGGTACATAGCTGGTGAGCGCAGACCCAGGGGCCAAATCCTAGCTCTGCGTCTTACTAGCTGTGTGGCCTTGGGTGTGAGTCACTTCCCCTCTCTGTGCCTCAGTCTCCTTATTTGTAAAATGAAGGTAAAAACAATATCAATGTTCATAGGTTGCTGTGGGAATTAGGTGAGTTCAAGTATATGAAACACCTAGAGCAGCTTCCAGTGCCCAGTAAGAGCTATGACTTTTACTCTGAGGAAACAAGGCGGCTGGACCTCCTTGCAAGGAAGGTGTGCTGGGCCCAGTCACTTCAGCAGTGTAGGCAAAGGAATGAAAAAGAAAGAAGAGAAGAAAGTGGGACAAGTAGGCCTGGAACCACAGGCTGCTGCAGCGAGCTCAGGCCCACGCTGTGTTTGCTGTGTTGTAGCAGCCTGACAACTAAAGGCCCCAGGCTTTTAGATGAACCATGGCACACAAGTGGGGACCCACTGGGCTCTGACATGTGTGCATGTGTGCACATATATGTGTGTGTAAGAGAGAGATTTTTGTACTGTCGAATGCACTGATCTTAAGTGTACTGCGTAGTCAGTTTTTACATATGTGTACGCTTGTATAATCACTACGCAGGTCAGGATAATATTTCCATCACCCCAGAATGTTCCTACGGGGACGGTGGCCTTTAACACAGTCTTTATCGAAGCAGGGAGCCCACACCCCAACGAGGCATGAATCTACTGGGTGCCACTTCTATTTTATCTCATCCTTTTCAATTTGGCTTTGTGCGTGTACGTTATAATGCATGTAATACATTAGCACAGGCGTGCATGTTTAGAATTAATAGGTAAACATACGTTTTCTGGGGATAGGAGCTGAATGTCTCTCCTGCTTGTTCCCTTGGCCTTCCTCCTCCACCCTGCCCTGGGGTTTCTGGTAAGATCTGGCTAGTGCGAGGGCTGACAGGAGGACAGGCCAGTGAAGGAATTTATTTTCAGGCCTCTCTCCCTGGGAGTCCACCTCAGATGGCTGTGTCCCTCACTGGGCAGCTCCTCACAGCTTGGCGCTCTCCCTCCAAATTTTTTTTTTTTTTTAAAGATTTATTTATTTGACAGAGAGAAATCACAAGAGAGGCAGGCAGAGAGAGAGGAAGGGAAGCAGGCTCTCCGCTGAGCAGAGAGCCCGATGTGGGTCTCGATCCCAGGACCCCGAGATCATGACCTGAGCTGAAGGCAGCGGCTTAACCCACTGAGCCACCCAGGCGCCCCCTCCCTCCAAATTTTGATGGTCATTCCCTCCCCTCCCCAGCAGACAGAAGGATGGCCTTTTCACACTGTCCGTAGTGGTTCCTTTGTATATAAACTTTCTTGGATCACCCTAATTTGAATATGACATCTCTTTCCTGCTGGGACCATAGCTGATATACAGGCACATCCTAATAAACGTCTTATCCACGGGGATATGTGCTCAAAACATTTGAAGATCACTGTTCACTGCGTAGTCAGTTTGTCCAGAAATCTGGACCCATCAGGGCAGTCTTCCTATTCCCAGAGGATGTGAAGGTAGCTGTTTCCAGCATTTGCTGTCCCCTCCCAGCAGCAGGTGTCCAGTCCACTTTGGAGATGGAGTGGCCCAGCCCACACTTGTGGCTCACCAAGAGTTCCTCCATTGGGATTGGCCCAGAAGCACCCTCCGCTTCACTCAGCTGCCTTGCAGCCCCCATTTCCTGCTGGTGAGGGGAGTTTGATAGTTTGCTTGCAAAGGTGCAAGCAGGGTAGGGAAACCCACAAGGCATATATACTATAGTACCCTTGGGCTGGCGAAATTGGAGAGCCCTTAAGAGAGGAGCAGTGTGGAGAGGGCTGCCTGGCCTGGGTAACTGTAGATACAGGGATGCGACCAGCTCATGGTAACCTCGCTGGGGTGGGGGGTGGGGGGTGGGGGTCTGTGTTCCTTACTTCCCTGTCCTCACTCCCTTTTTCCTCCAAACCCAATAGGAAGCCAGAGGTCAGGGGAGCCCTTGGATGTGTCCGGAGACAACAGCTTTCCCGGTCAGGCAGCGGGCTGTGGAAAGGTGGGACTCAGATCTGGAGGGACAAAGGGAAGACTTCCTGCCCAGCACCAGAAATGACTGTCACCACAGCACAGCTCCATACAGCTCTCTAGGTACAGAGCAGGAGGGACTCTTACCCCAAGCAGAGGCTGGTAGGAGTGAATGGAAGTTTGGAGGAAGAAATTTGAACCTTCCCAGCAGGCAGGTGGAGGCAGCTAAGTAGTGATCTGGCTGATTCGAGGCCTGAGCCGGCATCCAGCACAGATGGACAGAATCTCTCTGATTCCTCACAGCCTCAAAGAGAGGAGGCGAGGGAGAGAGGAGGCCACAGATAAAAACACCGCTGCCTCCAGCAAGCCATTTAGGAAGAGCTCCTGAGCCTTTGTTCACTGCAAATACACAGAACTGGTTCTCGCTTCCCCTGGAGCAAAGGTTCTGGTATTTATGGCTGGGAAGGAGAGGGGAGAGGCAGCTGGCAGAAAAGGGGGAAGGGATTTCTCTCTCCCTCTCATCCCTGGGAAAACTCAGACCCCCAAACCTAGCTCTGCTTGTTTCTTTTCTGTGTAGCTCTGGGCAGTTTCCTGCATTTCTCTGGGCCACAGTGTCCTCATCTGGAAAGTGGCAATCATAGCACCCTCTTCCCGGGGTTCTTGGAGGAGCAAATGCAACAACACGTGTGCAAGCATATGTCCCTCACCAGAAGAAACGGAGGATGGTGGGCAAGTGCCATTTTATGGAATACCCAAAAGGAATACTTATCTCTAAATATGTCTTGTTGAAATAACAGGACTTTTCCCTGCCCCCTACTGGCTTACCGAGTGTCTTCATGCCCCCATCCCTCACCCCTCTTTGTGGGCTGCCCTGGAGCAGGGGAGGGGATGGGGGGCCCACAGCTGAGCCAGAGATCAGACACACACAGACATCAAGTGTGGGAACTCTAGAGGTGGGAGGACACAAGTTCGGTGTATGGCAATTCTGGGAAGGGGGAAATTGGGTCAGGGGGCGCAAGGAGTGTGCCTAAGCAGTGGCAGGGTCAGCATTCTGAGTGAGAGAAGCCTCCCGGGTAGGAGGAGGTGCCTGGAGCAGGAAGAGCACCCAGGAGGGAAGGTGCTGGGAGGAATTGGCCAGAAGGGCCACGTACGGGTCCTGGGATAGTCCACGCTCTCAAACACCACACCATGTGTCTTTTTTGTTTGTTTGTTTGTTTGTTTGTTTGTTTTCTGGTGGAGATTTATTTCTTTATTAAGGGGGGAGGGGCAGAGGGAGAGAATCTTCAAGCAGACTCCTAGCTGAGCACAGACCCCAACACCAACGCTGGGCTCGATCTCACAACCTTGAGGTCACTACCTAAGCCGAAACTAAGAGTCAGACCCCCCCTTTAAAAAAAAAATATTTATTAGAGAGCATGAGGGGGGAGGTGGGGGCGGGGGGGGGAGAGGCAGATGGAGAGAGGCAGACTTCCCGCTGAGCAGAGAGCCTGATATGGAGCTTGATCCCAGGACCCTGGGCAGATGCCTAAATGACTGAGCCACTCAGGTGCCCCAAGTCAGATGCTTCACCAACTGAGCCGCCCAGGTGGCCCACCACAGCATGTATCTTGATAACCACAGAGGAAGAGACCTTACCCGGGAGAAGCCCCTCCAAATCTTTGTCCCTCTTACTGTCTTTCTGCTCCTTCCTCTGAGCAAAGCCGCATGCCTTAATCAGTCCAGACTGCTGGTGTCTGCCAGAGAAAGTGATTCCTTCTTGTTAGCCCTGGAGTCCCTACAAATTCATTCACTCATTCATTCACTCACACATTCAACAAATATTTATGGAACATCTATTACTTATGTTCACTATTTTAGGCCCTGGGGGATACATCAGTGAATGAAATGGGGCCATGTCCTAAAGGTAGAGAGACAACAAACAAACAAACAAAATAAGTAAAATATATAGGAGGTGTTATGGAGGAAAAGGAAGGAGAATAAGAGGATGTGGGAGGGAGGTCAATTTAGAGAAAGTGCCAGAGGGTATCTCATCAGGAAAGTGCCTTCGGAGTAAAGACCTGAAGGGAACAAGAGAGGAAGCCATGTAAGTGCCTGAAGGGAGAACATTCCAAGCTGAATGAGCAGCAGGTACACAGACACCGAGGTGGGAGTGCCTGACATATCTGAGCGAGAACAAAAGGCCAGCGTAGCTGGGGTAGAGTGCACGAGGGAGAGTAATAGGTGACATCAGAGCTCATGGGATGATCAAGCTGTGGAGGGCCTTGGAGACTGTTTTAAGAGCCTCCCCTCAATCAGGCCCTTAATGTGGCATTTGGTTTCCCTCTTTCAAGCCACATTTGAGTTATTTCAAAGTTTCAAATCCCCTGTATCAACTAGGGTGCGTTTGGCAATTAGGTTGCATTTGAAAATCCAACGGTCAGTGCCTCAGATAGATCATAAGGATATATATTGTGTCCTGGACAAGTGTCTGAAGGTAGTGGGTCCGAAAACTAGTTTCCCAGTTCACAGATGTCACCAAGGCCCCAGCCTCTTCCTGTCTTTTTCATTCTGTCACCCTCAATGTGTCTCCTCATGGTGACAGGATGGCTGCTACAATTTCAAGCCTCACACCCCCTCCCAACAACTTTCCAAGTAGAAATGAAAGTCTTGGGCAAAGAAAAATGCATGTGTTTAGTGAGAAAACAGGAAGATTTTCTTCTTCCGTATGTCTCTTATCATGGAGGAAAGAGTTTCCCAGAAGACCTAACAGACTTTTTGTTTCATTGGCCAGAATGGGGTCACATGTCTACTCCTCAGCCAATCACTGCGGAAGGGAATAGATGGTCTTAATTGATTTCTACCAATCATGATTCATCTTGGATCTGGACACATTGACTGGTGGAGAAAATTGTGGCTTTTTTTTTAGCAAGGGAGGAAGAAAGCTATGGGGTAGGTGATGGGTACTGTCTACCATGTCCATCCCAGCCACCTGCCCTCCCACCCCATCTGTGATCCCTTCACCTATACCCTGGAGCCCAGCCTTCAGGGTTATCATTCCACTGAACTCATTGTTGTTCTTCCTAAATTAACCACTCTGCCTGGTTTTCCTGTCCCAGCAAATGGCAACACCATCCACTAGCCCAAGACAGAATTACATGCTTACAATGTGCCAACAGGCGCACCAGTGATATATTGCATTAGCATTACGTTACTAGAGAATGTGATGCAAACAGAGCTTTGTGGTTTAGCTTGGCCTCTTGAAGTCTTGCCATTTGCTGTGAGAAGAACAAGTTCCCGGCAAGCTGTTATCCCTTCAGCCTGAGTCCCCAAATGAGAGAGACATGGAGCAGATATGAATCTGAGCAGAATCACCCAGCTATCCTAAAATCCTATGAGCAAGAAGGGCATATATGTTCCTGTAGTCACTGAGATTTTTTAAGATTATCATTACACAACATTATTGCAACAGTAGCTGCCCAATATAATGGGCATTCAGTTTGTTTCCCGTTCTTGGCTAGTACAACAAGGCACCTGCTTGTAATAGGTCACCTCGTGCACCCGTGTATCTTCAACTTTTCAAGTTAGTGCTGATTTGTTTTCCAAAATTTTGTACTAATTTACACCCCACCAGCAACATACCAGTTTCCATGGCTCCACGTTCCTGTCAACACTTGGTTTTGTCAGATGTCTGCTGATCTGATGGGTGTGAAATTGCATTGTCTGTCTAACTCTTACTCATTCGTCCCTTCCTCTGAGCCTCCTTCCCTAACTCCTTAGTCGGAACTAGGTCTGCATACTCAACACATCCCTGGCTCCTTATGCTTGCCTCTCACAGTTCTAGTAACATGGCATTGTGCTTCTCTTTTAGTCTATCACCAGACAGAGCCCCTGTACCCCAGCCCCAGTATAGAGATCAGCACTTAGTAGGCACTCAGTAAATAATTGTTGAATGAATATTTAATGAGAAACTTTAATGAAGCTCCTGAGTGTACAAGTTGAGGCAACTAATTCATCACAGGTACAAGGTGTATGAAATGTCAGAGACCGATTGCTTTTCATGTGGGTATCTGATTTGGGCTTTGAATGCTGCTGGTTTTTAGCTGAAAAATGTGATCAGACCAATGTGGATCTCAGGAGACTAGCAGCAGCTACAGAAGTGAGTGAAAGCTAAACCCAACGTTTTGTGGGAACTGTGATCTAAAACAAAGCAGGTAATGGCAAATAGCTAGAATTTACTATTGTTTCACACTATTCTAAACATCTTATACATATATGGAGGCTTACAACAATCCTATGGGGGTAATATCAGAGGAGGAAACCGAGAAAAGCAACTCGCCCGAGGTACACAGCTGGTGAGTGGAGGACCTTAACTGGTTTGAACTCAGGCAGTCCAGCTTCAGAGCCCGAGCTTTTAATCACCATTCTCTGCTGCTGTTCTGGAAACCCACATACCCCCAAGGCAATTGCTTTAGAGATATGGAAGTGGCACCTCCCAGAGATCCCTTCCCTGAAATGCTGAGAACCCATTTGGATGGCATGGTTGTGTTTGATATATCTAAGATCATATTCAAAGGTCAGAGTTCTGAGCGATCCTTGAAAATGCATCTCTGCTGCCAGTCAGAGCGATGGAAAGAACACAGAGCAGGGAGACTTGGGTTTTAATCCACTCTTGGCCACAGTCTTAGTTTAGGTTATTTTTGCTACATGAAGAAAAAAAAATAACTCCAAAATTCCCAAGATGAAGAGAAAAGCTGTATTATAAGGGATGGGTTGTGCTGGTGGGAGGCCCAAGTGTTGATCTAAGAACGGATGCATTGATAGGACACTTTCTGTGCCTCTCTCTCTGGGCTTAAGACCAGCATCTCATTCCAGGGTCAAATTCTTGGGTGATGAAATCTGATTGGTCCAGCTTCAGTCAGGTGTTTTCCCTCAGGTCCAATCAACCGTGGGGAGGAAGTAAGATCACCTAAACCCCAGGCAAGAAGGATCATTGTGAGGTGGGTGGATATCTCTGGAAGGTGTCTAATAAAGTTGCAAATTCACTGTAGATCTTAGCGGAGCCATCTCCCCCCACCTCCCTCCTGGCCCCAGGACTCAGTTTTCTCATTTGTATCTTGTTTACCATTATATTTGCTATGTCTTGCACATAATAGATATTTAACAGATATTTGTTCAATGACTGAATGGGATCAAGCCATCTCTATATGACCTTCTGACTCTGATAGTGTAGTCTTCTACAATGTTTATATGTGAGCTGTGGGGGTTATGAGAGCTGACAGTGAGGAAGAAGAGGGAGAGGAGGGTGGACAGACACTGAATGGAGGTGTCCAGGGAAGCCAATTTAAGCAGTCCTTTCTCTGGGCATCTTTCCAGTGTCAATCCTCTGTCCTCACCAAGCAGCCTTCTGGACAGAATTTGGCTTCTCTAATGGACTCTGCCCCTGGAGAGTTAGTGACCTTTATAAGTTAAATTGGCTTCCTGACAATAGCCAGCACAGTATCCTTTGGTAAACATGGTCTTAAAGAGATGACCCTGGATTTTTTTTTTTCTTTTTCTTTTCAACCCTGGATGTGATTCCAAGGTCTAGAACCCAGACTCTTCCAGTTACTATGTGACTTGGGTGGGTCACTTAACCACTTGGAACATCAAAGTCTTTGTCAGCCACACAGATATGAGAATATTTGTTCTGCCTCACTCGTAGGAGTGCTTGAGGGATATTGCACATAAAATTATCCAAAATGATTGAACTACATTTACGATGTGCTGACTCGATGCTAGGCACAGCATTATATGCTAAAATGGAGGATTGCGTATAATCCTCACAAGAATTTTAGGAGATATCTACTAAGATTATCCCCATTTTTTATAAATGAGGAAACTGAGGCTCAGAGGTTAAGTAACTTGCCCAAGTTCACACAGTTGTTGAGCAACAGAGCCAGGTTCAGAGCCATTCTGAACCACAAAGCTCCACGGCCTTTGTCAGTGGCCCAGCTATAGACAAATGCATGACAGTGTGGTGGTAATTATTATTACCAGAGCCAAAGCCCCCTTGGTCAAAATTAACTTTGAGTTTCCTGACATGGGACCTAGAAAACCAAAACTTGGACTCCAGAGAAACAGAACTTCAGGGTATCTTCCCTCAGTAAAAAAGAGGGAAAAAGTATAGAAAATATATGAATTAAGAAATCTCTAGGCTGTGATTTTGAAAGAAAGTCAGCTCAAACTAGCTTCCTCAAAAAAGGAGATTTATCAGCCTCCCTCTTGGGAGGGGGTGAGGGTGAGGAACCTCCAAGCTTAGGGCACGTTCTCTCTCTGTCTCTCATAGGTGTTGCTTTGTGCATGCAGCCTGCCTTCTCTCATACTTCACATGAGTTGCTTCTCCTGGAAGAGTGATCAGCCACCAGCACTTCCAGGATCACATCTCAACAGTTCTATAACTAGAGCTGAGATTGGATTTCATTTCCCAGCTAGAAATTAAGAATCTCACTGAAGCACTCCATTGGCCCAGTTCAGTCATGTGTCCTCTCCTTTGAGCCTATCAGGACAGCCAGGAGCATGTGGTTCTATGATTGGCTGCTCAGCTTGGGTCACATGCCACACCTATGTGGTAGTGGGGTACAGTGGAGATGGCAACAAAGCTATGGACTCTGGGTGGGGTGGGGCAGAGCTCTGAAGCCAGTGGTCACCCCAGTTTGTGTACTCTTCGGCTGGTGGCTCCAAACTTCTTAATCCACATGTACTAATAAAAGTCACCTGGTGGGCTGTTAGTTTCATTTTCTTGTCTTTTTCTTCAAGGTGTTCAGGTGGTCTTCTAGAGAGTTGGAGTGGATCTGTCCTTTTCTGCAAGCCACTTCATTCACAAATGTACCTCAGCTTCCTTGCCTGCAAAATAGGGCTGATCCAGCATCTGCCCAACTTCCTTACAGGGATGTGTGGGAACCCACAGAGCTAATGGATATGAAAATTGCTTCAGAAAGAACAAAGTGCCATATTTACAAACACAGGATGTATTTATTGATTTATTTATGCTCCTTTGTGTTCCGAAAAAGGATTTGAGGTAGTTTACTAAAATGCACACAATACAGCGGGATAAAAATAGATAAAGTGATAGAGCAAAGGGAAAACAAGGGTAGAAGAATAAAATAAAGCTAGGGAAGATGCTGGTACATGGAAATCCATGCTCCAAATCCCGGAACAAGTTCAGATCTGAGCTTCCTCATGAACAAAAACGTGGGAAGCATGATCAGTTACAAAATGTAGAGCAGCCATTAAGGTAAAAACATAACAGCATACCAGGAAAGTTTTCATCGCTTATCTTGACACTCATATCTGATCAAGATGATATTGTGGATATCAATATACTATGAATATGCATATTCAACAATATTTAGATCTCTGTCCTTCCATTTTCATGCTGTCACTTGACATCTACTTCAGAGTCTCATGTGGAGTCATCATTTATGATTTGATTTCATTTAGCTAAAAACCAGATACCAGTTAAATAGCAAGCAAAAACATGCCTTTCATCTCTTCTGGCTTTCTTTTTCTGGGAAAATGAGATCAGATGCATGGAATGGTACATGAGTTCCCCAGTGAAGTACAGGCCAAAAAAGTTCGAGCATTTTGGCTTTGCTGAAACATATAAAAATCACCAAGACATAAAACTGATCCAAGCAGGCCATAAAGACACTGCTGCCTTTGCCTCAGAACTTGGGCTATAATCTGCTGTCCTGGAAGAAAATTCAAACATAAATCAGCCTCCACTGTATTTTTAACCACCTACGAAATTCTTCATTTCCTGCCTGAAATGCTTCTGACAGTGAATGATTCCATTCTCCCCCACTTCTGCTCTGAGAAGGTGCCGTCGAGGCAGTGGTAGGAAGGGGAAGGCTGGGGTCCAGGTCTGGACCCCTTGGGTCAGGCAAGTCCAGTATGCACAAAGGGGTGGAAAAATCAACTAAGGGTCTCTGTAACAAATAAGCCAGGGTTGTGGCTAGCCTACACAGTGATTTTGTGCAAAGTTGAAAGGGTGACCTTGTAGGCATAGGAAGTCCCTTGGGGTCCCACCTGGGGTGCACTCTTCCCCATCTTCACCTAACCTAATCTCATCTACCCTCCCAGACCCATAATCTCCACAAAGCCCACAGCATTCTCTTTTTTTCTGAGTTTCTAATGCATCAACAGTACGTACCAGACAGCTGGCATTTAATTATATGATGTCTGGTGTTCACTATTTCATGTTGTCAGTCTGTCTCTCTAACTAGATCGAAGCTATCTTGAGGGTAATGATCGGTTTTTATTTGATATGTCTACCTTACAGCCAAGGAGGGTGCCTTATGTCTAGATGCTTTACATATAACAAGGTCATTAAAACAGAATCTTAGGGTGTCTAAGTGGTCTAGTTCCCCCTCCCCATCCCCATGCCCATTTCACAGATGAGGAAATTGAAAACCAAAGAGGAGGCTTTATCTGCCCAAGGTCATGCAGTGAGAACCCGGCCTAGCCAGGAATGAAACTGTTCTCCTGTCTGCCAAGGCAGTGTCCCATTTCCCTTAAACACTTAGCTCTAAAACTCACAGACAGTTCAGAATCACAGCCCACTGGAGAACAAAGACAGACAGACAGCCAGCCCACAGTAATCGATCTGCATGTGGGGAGAGTTTCTAGCACAAAGCCAGGCCAAGCTGCAGTAGGCTCGCCAGACGGCCCCTGTGGTAATCAAAGCTGGTCTTTGTATGTAGCAGGGGGACGAAAGGACCTCAGTGGGTCACCTGGGGCTTTTCAGCCTCCCCAGCACCACAGGATCACGCCATCTGTAATGTCTGGGCACATAAAACCCATGATTGATGGTCTCAGCAGGAAGGACAAGTAGGTAGGTGGAGAGATGTCACAGAGAGACACTTATGTATGTTAGGGGCTGCCTTTTGCAGTGAACCCACTTGATAGCAAGAAACCACTCAAGTATTTGCCCCAAACTCCTAATAACAGGTATTTTACAACAGTGTCAAAGCTGATCAAAACCAATACCAAAATAATAACAAAAAAAAAAATACAAGTGGCAACAGTTGCTAAGCAAACCTTATACCAGAAAGCTGGCAGCAGAAGCATCAGTCCTGCCGAGTCCCCGCTGGTCATTCACAAAGCACAGCACTGGCTGCTTCGTAATGCTCATGATGACCCTACAAGCCTGGTCTCATGAGCTCATTTCGTTTCGCAGGCATGGGAAATTATGGTTCAGGAAACGTAAGTGTCATGTCCCACATCACACCACTGCTAAGTGGCGGAGCTGGGGACGGGAGTCCGGGTCGGTCTCCCTCACTCCCCTTACGCTACAACCCACATGTGCGTTTCTTCCAGCCCCATTTCAAGTTATTTGTCCTCTTATCAGAACCATGGGACAGGGTTTGGGTAGAAAATCCGAGGCTCTTCCAGAAAAAGATAACAGTTTGCCCAATATTTCACAAGGGAATTGGAGCAGGGGGAGAAAAGGGACTGAAGCCCATTTAGATCTCCGTGGCTTTTTCTTGGTGCCAAACAAACGCATGAGAAGCCACTTTCTAAAAGAACACAGTGTTTTCCCCTCTCTTCTCACCTCCCCTGGGCCTGTGCCTGTGATAATTGGGAAGTACAAAGTCTGGTTTTTCTGGGATTGGAACCAATGCTGTGAAGAGTGTTCTGACAATAAATGCTGTTGATTGACAGTTGATGGACAATGTTCTTGAGCAAGTGTTTCGTGTGCCAGGTGTGTTAAGCTGAACTGCTCTAAACAACTACTCAACAGCCTGCTTCCTGTTCAGACAGAATTTACTACATTTTCCCTCTATGGGCCTCAGTCAGGTGGCCAGGTGAGATGCTATCTCAGGTCCCCTCCAGCTCCATTACTCAATGACTCTATCAAGAAGAGAACACAGATCTGAAAACAGTCCTCCTCCATCCCCCAAAACATTGAGTCAGGGTTAATCATTAACACACAGAAACACAAACTCCAGTAGAGAGGTAACTGGTCAGAAAATAAGGCATTTCATTCTGGTATCATATCCTTTGGCCTAATAATTGCACTTATTTGTGAATTTATCTTAAAGAACTATGTACACAAAGATATTTGCTTTGGCATTATTTGGAAGTAATGTCCCATAGAATAATGTCCAATACCAGAATGGTGTGACTCACCCGGCAGTATATACAGCTATCACAAAAGATTATTTGAAAGACACGAGAGAATGTCTATGACTGCCTTTTTTTTAAAAAAGATTTTATTTATTTATTTATTTGACAGAGAAAGAAAGAGCATGCATACATGCAGGGGCAGCAGCAGAGGGAGTGAGAGGAGCAAGCTCCCCATTGAGCAGGGAGCCTGATGCAGGGCTCAATCCCAAGACCCTGGGATCATGATCTGAGTCAAAGGCAGATGCTTAACCAACTGAGCCACCCAGGTGCCCTTATGACTGGCTTTCAAATTGCAGTTCAGTATCCATTAATGGGTCATGAAATAAACTTAATAGGTCTCCTGCCACCAACTCTTTTTAAAAATGAAATAGACTGGAATAGAAAATACAGAGTACATCACAGGTGGTAAAGGTGTTCATCAGGAAACCAGTTTAGGTTATGTGGATAACTGGGCCAAAATACCCATAGTATTTTTGTATCATATGGTCACAATTAAAACATCTCTGAAGGGGGTGTCTGGGTGTCTCAGTCACTTAGAGTCTGTCTCTGGCTCAGATCATGATCTCAGGGTCCTGGGATCGAGCCCCACATCCAGCTCTCAGCTCAGCAGGGAGCTTGCTTCTCCCTATTCCGCTCCTTCAGCTTGTGGTCTCTCTTTCTCCCCTGTCAATTAAAAACAAAACAACAAAAAACCCCAAAAATCTCTAAGGACATAAGTCTACAGTGTACTGTATAATAGGATTACAAGAGTGTAAAACACTCTGAGACCAAGCCTAGAAGGGAATACACAGGAACAAATGTAAGAACTGCATTAAGAGTGGTAGGATAGGGGTGCCTGGGTGGCTCAGTGGGTTAAGCATCTGCCTTCCGCTCAGGTCATGATCTCAGGGTCCTGTGATCAAGCACTGCATCGGTCTCTGCTCAGAAGGGAGCCTGCTTCCCCCTCTCTCTCTGCCTGCCTCCCTGCCTACTTGTGATCTCTCTCTCCGTCAAATAAATAAATAAAATCTTAAAAAAAAAAAAAGAACAGTGGTAGGATAAAGGGTGTTGCTTTTCATTTACAAGTTTTCTGTGATGTTTGTAGGCAGATTTTTTTGTTTTTTGGTTTTTTTTTTAAAGATTTTATTTATTTATTTGACAGACAGAGATCACAAGTAGGCAGAGAGGCAGGCAAGGAGAGAGAGAGGAAAAAGCAGGCTCTCTGCAGAGCAGAGAGCCCAAGCTGGGGCTCGATCCCAGGACCCTGGGATCATGACCGGAGCCGAAGGCAGAGGCTTTAACCCACTGAGCCACCCAGGCGCCCCTTGTTTTTGTTTTTTAATTTTATTTTTAAGCAATGTCTACACCCCAGGTGAGACTTGAACTCACAACCCCAAGATCAAGAGTCAGATGCTCCACCCACTGAGCCAGCCAGGAGCCCCTGCAGGTGGTTCTTAACAATAAAACAATAAAAATGAGTAGAAACACATGACCAGAAAAACAAAACAAAACAAAGGAATACCAACTTGTCATTATGAGAGCCCAGGGGGCCAAAGGGCTCAAGGTGGGGCTTCATGGAGGAGCAGAGCTTCAGAATGAGCCTTGAACATGGGACAGAATTTGAACGGGGTTACGGGGGATGGCCTCTAAATAAGTAGGGTGTTCACTAAAAGGACGAAGGATACAATGGGGTGAAAAATATGCCTCCGTGATGTAAAATGGTTTCATCTAGGAAGGAAAGGAGCACCTCCATCTCTGGAGGATGGGCGACTACTCCTCAGGAGCCAATCTAGCCATCCCCTCCCGGCCCTCACCTGAGGTCTCAAACTACAGGCTGCCCCTCATAAACATGGCCGCTCCAAGTTGGCCACGCCCCCTCAACAGGATCGCGACCACCAGTAGCCCCGCCTCCCGCCGTCTCTGCGGCCAATGAGAGGGAAGTACGGGTGTTGGTGCATGCGTGGTGCCACCAGAGGGCGCGTCCAATAATGACTGGGGGATCGCGGCGAGTAACATGACCAAAAAGAAGCGGGAGAATCTGTGCGTCGCTCTGGAGGTGAGGGGACAAGCGGGGGGGTGGGCCGCGCCGTTAGCTGCCTTCTCCCTGCGGCAGGGTACAGTGGGTCGGCCCCGCTGCAGGTTGGGGGAGTGGCTGAGGGGAGGAAGTGAGGGCGACGCGGATTTGAGAGAGGGACGCGAGGGGCTTGAGAGCATCAGATGAGGTACCCGAAGATGAGGGGCGGGATGGGTGAAATGGAGTTTGGAGAGCCCGAGGGGGCACCGGAGGTGAAGGGACCTTTACAGGGAGGAGACGTGGAGGTGAAGGGGAGGCCCCGAAGAGGACTGGCCCCGGAAATAAGGAGGCCCTGAGGGGAGACGTGTGACTGAAGAGGACGCAAAAGGAACGGGCCCTCGGGGAACGGGGCGCTCCAAAAGAATAGATACCTGTGGATGAGGGTCCCCCCAAAAGTGAGAGAGCCCATACTGTTTAGTGTATTACTAAATGGCTTAAACATCCCCTGAGATGGGAAAATTTTCCCCTGGGGTGCTGAAGCTGGTAGCCTGAAAATTACTTTGGGAATTGTGGGAATTTGTGGAGAATTCTGGAATGATGAAGTTCCCAAAGAGCTTAAAAATAATGTACTGCATATGGAAGGGAAAGAAAATTGAGACATATTGAGCAGCTGTTATGTCCTACTTCATCTGCATTCTCAGTCAGTCCTCACTACAAGCCTGTGAGAGTTTTGTTTTTTAGATTTTATTTATTTATTTGAGAGAGGGAGAAGCAGACCATCCCCCCACAGCGGGGTGCCCGAGGTGGGGCTCAGATCCCAGGACCTTGGGATCATGACCCCAGCCAAATACAGCCGTTTAGCCGACTAAGACACCCAGTCACCCCAAGTCTGTGAGAGTTTTAAACCAATGGGGAAACAGGTTTCAGGCAGAGCCCAGGCCAAAGCAGTGGAGGAGCTGAGACGCAGCACAGGTGATTTGCCCTCTAGGGCATCTTATTTCTTCAGTGTTATATACAGTTCCCTCAGATACTGTCCCAAGAGTTTCCAGAGAAATAAGGGGTAATATTCTTTGGGAGTTTACTGCCAGTTCAGTAGTTCTTAAATTTTAGAATGCATTAAGAATAATTTGCAGAGCTTGTTGAAAATGGAGACTTGAACTGTCTCCCACCCCAAGTAATTCAGTAAGACTTGGGTATACATTTTCAACAAGGAATCTGCATTTTTTAAGTAGGTTCTATGGCCAGCGTGGGGCTTGAACTTAGAAATGTGAGATGGAGAGTCCCGTGCTCGCCGGACTGAGCCAGCTGAGCACTCCCAGGAATCTGCATTTTTAACCAGCTACACGCACCATGTCGATGCAGGAGGTTTTAATACCACGCCTTAAGAAATGTTGTCCTACTTGGTACAAAAAAAAGATTGGTGGAAATATGAACCTCCCTCTAAAAGAGAATATGAGTGGTAAAATGAGGTGCACTGTGTGGTGGGAAAAGCAAAGTCTTTATTAGATTAGGACACAATAATTGCTGAAGTAGAGAAACCCTAAAATTCAGTGGCTTCAGAAAGTTTATTTTTTTCTAGTAGGGTAGAGCAGGGATTGACAGATGTTGCCTATAAATGGCCAGATAGTACATTTCTAGGCTATGTGGGCCATATGGTCTCTGTTGTAACTACAGTTGATCCTAATTATTCACGGATTCTGTATCTGTGAATTTGCCTTCCTGCTAAAATGTATTTGTAACCCCCAGATCAGTACTTGCAGTGCTTTTGCAGTAATTCACAAACAAACCAGTGAAAAATTTGAGTCACCTGAGGCACAGCTAAGGTCAAACAAAGTAACACTCTGCCGTCTTATTTCAGCTTATACTATAAACGGGTGTCCTTTTTATGGTCTATTTAGTGCCATGTTTTTTGTGTTTGTGTGCTTTTTGTTGGTGATTTTGTTGCTTAAAATGGCCCTCAAGTGTAGTGCTGAAGTGCTGTCTCGTTTTCCTAATGTGCAAGAAGGCTATATTTGCCTTACAGAGAAAATATATGTTAGATCGGTTTGTTCAGAGTTGAGTTATAGTGCTTTTGGCTGTGAGTTCACTGTTAATGAATCAGTAATATATATTAAATAAAGTTTCCGAACAGAAAAACACACAAAACACAAGGTTTTGTATTGATCACTTGATAAAACTGTTGTGACCAGAGGCTCATAGGAATCTAACCTCATTCAGTATTTGGTAATTCATTGTTGGCAGCAACTTTATAGAACATAGTAACCATAAATAAGGAGCATCAACTATGCTTAGATAGGCTGTCTTAGCACAATGGCAGCCATAGACAATATGTGAATTAATGGGTGTAGCTGTGTTCCAATAAAACTTTTACAGCGGACTGTATTTGGCCCCCAGGCCGTAGTTTGCCAATCCCTGGCCTAGGGTGGTTCTGCTATACTCCCCTCATCTTGTGACCTGCCATCCCTCAGTGCCTTAATGTCTCCTCATGAATGAAATTAAGTCACATCCCATTGATGTGTCCACTGGCAAGGAAAGAGTGGAAGAAGCATAAGCATCATTGTGTTAAGAGTCATGGGCGCAGGGGCTCCTGGGTTGCTCAGTTGGTTAAGTATCCAACTCGTGATTTCAGCTCAAGTTATAATCTCATGGGTTGTGGAATCGAGCCCTGCCTTGGTCTCCTCCCTCAGTGGAGAATTTCCCTGAGATTCTCTCTCACCCTCTGCCCCTCCTCCCACTCAGATGCTCCCTTGCATGTGAACTCTCTCTCTTCAAATAAATAAATCTTAAAATAATAATAATAATGGGCCCAGAGTGCCCACTTTCCTTTGGCAAAGATGTGAGCTAAGACTCGAGACCTCAACCAATTGCATGGAGCTTCTGGGAAATGCATTCATTGGCTAGGAGGCCACATGCCCAGCTACAGCTTGATGGCTATGGAGGAAGGGCCTAGCATGTTTAGTGGACAGCCTGTAGTCTCTGCTGCAGATTGCAATTTACTTCAAGTGTGTTTTTTTTTAATTCTTTATTTAAATTCAATTTAGTTAACATATATTGTATTATTAGTTTCCGGGGATAGAATTTAGTGATTCATCAGTTGCATGTAACACCCAGTGTCATCATATCACATGCCCTCCTTTAATGCCCATCACCCAGTTACCACATCCCCCTACCCAGCTCCCCTCCAGCAACCCTTAGTTTGTTTCCTATAGTTCAGCGTCTCTTATGGTTTGCCTCCCTATATTTATCTCATTTTTCCTTCCTTTCCCTTATGTTCATCTATTTCTTAAATTCCATATTAGTGAAATCATAGGGTATTTTTCTTCCCCTGATTTATTTCACTTAGAATTATACCCTCCAGTTCTATCCATGTCATTACTGATGGCAAGATTTCATTCTTTTTGATGACTGAATAATATCCCTGTGTGTGTGTGTGTGTGTGTGTGTGTGTGTGTACACATACATACATACATACACACACATCTTTATCCATTCATCTGTTGATAGACATCTGGGCTTTTTCAATATTTTGGCTATTGTGGACATTGCTGCTGTAAACATTGGGGTGCAGGTTCCCATTCAGATCACTACCCTTTGGGTAGTGCATTTGCCGAGTTGTAGGATAATTCTATTTTTAACCTTTGAGGAACCTCCATACTGTTTTCCAGAGTGTCTGTACCAGCTTGTAATCCCGCCAACAGTGTAGGAGGGTTCCCCTTTCTCTGCATCCTTGCCAGCACCTGTTGTTTCCTGAGTTGTTGATTTTAGCCATTCTGACTGGTGTGAGGTGATATCTCATTGTGGTTTTGATTTGTAACCTCAAGTGTGGTTTTGGGGAGACGATATGTCAGAAATACCAGCCAGTGGGTCTCCAACCCCTCTTCCTTTGCCCACTTCCACTGCAGAGGTTAGAAAAGCTCAAGAGATGCTTTCCCAGACTCAAGTATGGTTTTGAGAGGACCATATGTGTGAAATATGTAGCACACGCAGGGCTCAAGGTGGAGATAATCAACAAACAGTGCCCTTACTAGTAACCTTTATAGTTCTTTTGCAGTATTCCATCATGGTTAAGTCCAGCCCCCTTGTTCAGACTTAGTTTCTTTTTCTGTAACATGATGACCTTCAATTTCATTAGGGGTTATAAATTCATTGACTGTGATCCAAATACAGGTCACAGAAGTCTTATTTGGCTGACACAGGTTTCTAAAATGTTTTAAATTTGGTGGGCCTGTGCTCTCCTAGTATGTTCACATTCACCCTTTTTTTTTTAAAGTCCTGTCAGTACCAATGTAGATATTTACATTTGTAACTATCTAGAGTTTGTTTAAACAACAACAACAAAAAAAAACCTCTAAGGTTACTTTTTGCTTTGATATTTTAAGATTCGAGATCTATAACTGTGCACCTTAGGAAAAGCTTGGCATCTGGCTGTCTCCCCACCTGTTCCTCCGTTGCCCCCCAGCAGATCTGAGTATTGAATGTGCACTGATGCTGAGTAGCAGTGGATATTGTCCTCTTAATTAAAAGTCAGGTGCCCAGAGCCAATGAAGTGGTGATTTAATCAAAATGTTTGTTAATCTGACGAGTGCAATAAAACCCCAACATGGGTGATCTCAGCACCTGCAAACAGTCTCCACTTATTTTAATGAAGCAATTACCAAGCAGGTAGCACTCACCCCGAGGGCTGGCTTGGGCCAGCTGTACCAGGCAGTCACCTCCCAGGTCAACCAAGGCACCCCCTAGCAGCCTCCATTCCTACGTCTCCTCTCAAGGTCTTTTTATCCAACTCATTTGCCACCCTGTAAGATCTCAAAGTTGGAAAAGACTGGCTATGAGTTTAGCTTCTGAGAGTTAATTCTGAATAATGAGAGTATTCAGACGAGAAATCACCAGCTTTGCTACTGATTTTAATTTGTGGAAGGAGGGAAAGTTGCATTTCAGTCTAAACTGATAGATTTTGACTGATGTAAATTCCTGTTTCTGTTTTTATAACTCTGATAGTAATGAGCTGTTACTTGGTCATTGTATTTTCTTTCACAGTTAGACCATTCAGCTTGGTGTCTTTAGATGTTTCAACAGCCAGTGTGTCCCCACAGATGTGTGGTGTCTTAGCTGACATCTTAAGGGGATAACTAGGTTAGATCTGGTCCCTAGTACAAAAATCTATCAGTTTGAAACATTTGGCTATAAGGTACAGAAACTTACCTAAGTAAATAGGAATATACTTTCTTCCCCATAACAAATTTGGAGGTAAATGGCTACTGGCATTGGTTCAAAAGCTAGGTCAAGGCTGGTATTTCTACATTCTCTTAGCAGTTTCCTCATATTCTCAAGGTAGCTACCACAGCTCTAGTCATCATATCCAACTTTAAGTTAGGAAGACGGATAAAGGAACTACAACACTGTTCCTTTTTCTTTTTCTTTTTTTTTTTTTTTTAGATTTTATTTACTTGAGAGAGAGAGATCAAGATCACAGGGTCAGAGGGAGAAGCAGACTGGTTGCTGAGCAGAGCCCAATATGGGATTCGATCCCAGGATCCTGAGATCATGACTTGAGCCGAAGGCAGACATTTAACCGACGAACCACCCAGGCACCCAATGTCCCTTTTATCAGCAAGGCATAAGCTGTCCCAGGAGTCTTCCAGCTGATTTCTGGAACATTTCATTGGCCAGAACTGGATCATGACTATCCCTAGCTGCAGTGAGTGTGGGAAAGCATCTCTTTAGCTTTTCTAACCTCTGTAGTGGGCAAAGGAAGAGGGATTAGGAATCAATGTTGTGTTGGCCAACTAATAGTATTTGCTATAGGAGATAAAAGTGAATGGGAGTCATTTAAATTCACAAGAATCCTTACCAGAAAAAGAGGTGATAAATTGAGGGTAGAAAATTACATAGGAAGGATGAGCACAGAAGGAAAGAACCTTGACGTTGTAATTATTTGTTCAGTATAAGCCACTGCTGTAAGCTCTCTGTGGGCATAGAGAGGCAGAAGTACCAAGTTGTTGGTTTGCAAACTGGCCCCCTTCCATGGAGGACAGAGAGACCCAAGAAAGAAGCAGTCCACGCCAGGTTGGTAGGTGGCAGGTTTAATAAGCAAGGGAACTTACTGGTGAGGCTTGTCTTGGGTAGTGAATAAGAGGACTAGATCTCCGCACCCGCCAGCCAAATCTTCAAAGTTTGTCCAGTGGCCTTAACTGGGTTCAGTCACGTATACTGTCCAGATGGTCTTCACAATACATGGTCTCTCAAGGCTATGTCCTTGGAATAGCTCCCACTGTGGGAACAGTGGGCAGAACGTACATTCCAAGGTCAGTGGAGGGATGAGGAGCCTCCAGTTGCCCTGGTCCCGTGCTCAGGTTAACCGGTGGTCACATCCTCTTCGTTACCTCCTCCAGCACCAAGATGAAGACGGTCACAGGCTGTGCACAAGGTTGGGGGGCATCTACCAATTTTCTGAGACAAGGGGCAGAAGCAGCTTATTGGACCATCAATAAATATTTACTGAATTGGCTTGAGTAGCTGGAGGAAGCGCTTGAACCCTCGCCCTTGCCGTCTGGGCCCTCTTGAGTGGTTCACTGGTCAGGGTTAGGAGGCTAGCGTGGGGCAGGCAGTTGGACACCACCTTGCGGGGGAGCCATCCGCCCAGGGGCCCGGAGAAGGGCCACTGACCATTAAATGAGCCTCACCTGCTGCCAGGCGCAAGCGACAGGTTGCCATTGGGCAGGTGATTTCTCTCAACAGCCTGTGTCTGGCTCCATTCCACTTGACAGGGGTCAGGAGACTAAAACCTCATTACCTAACACGGCTGGATGTCAGCATGTGTGGAGTGGCTGTTTGCCAGCATCTTAATTAATGAATTCATAAGGCATGGGGTGGATGCCAGTTCTTGAATAGTGCTTTGAGCCTTTCAGCGATGAAGAAGCTTTTGCTAATTTATCAAAAAATATATATTGGGGGAAAGAGGAGAAAACAAACCCTAAACATTCTGGCCTTAGGGACAGCTGAAGGCTTCAGGCAAGGACTGCCATGGCTCTCCTTGTAGAGCTGCTCAGCACGCAGAAGGTCTCACAAGGTCTCAGAGCTTGCAAGTGTTTTGGCAGAGCCCCTTGTGTGCCTGACCTGGGGCGGTGGAGGAGGGGGCAGTTAGTCTCCAGAGAAATGACAAGCCCTTTGGCTCTCTGCTTTTCCTGAAAATTACTCATTGATTAAAAACTGGGAAGGTTTACAGTCTTCATCTGCTCACCCTGGGAGAGAAACTTCTGATGATTTGGGGAGACATGGATAGAGGTTTTGTCTTCTGTCCCCACAGAGCCCTGAGCCTCCTCCACAGAAAAACATCCCTTCAGCACTGTCAGGGCAAAAGGCCCTTTGGGGTTTGAGGCTGGTCACCTGGGAAATCGAGGCCCATGACCCTCATGTGATTTGGCTGTGTGGCCTGATAGCCTCAGATGGAAAGCCCCAGCACTCTTGCCACAGATATCTGGGCAGGTGTTCTGGCCTCTTTACCCATTATAATAAATGTCCTGGGGCCTCCCTGACATGTGAAAATGAGTGGATTTCCAGAAATCCAGTTCCTAGGCTGCTGGGGCTGGAGATAAAACAGCTGGCACCATTCTCAGGGCTGTGAATTGGCATGTGAAAAGAGAGGCCTTGCTACCCACTAGGGAAAGAAGGGCTTATCAAGCCTACCCTAGCTCACCTTTCTCCTTCTCAAAACCGGGTCTGTTTTTTGTGTGAATTTTGGAGGGTGCTGTGGCAGTTTAGGCAATCTGTGGTAGGGGGAGAGGGGCAGGGATCTTCGAGAAGCCGGAAGTTGGAGAGTGGGTAATTGCCTTCAACATGAGGATATGCATCCAAGCAGATTTCAGTCAGGTTCTTGCCTCACAGAGAGTATCTGTTACGTGGACAGAGACCAGGCAAAGCCCTTGTACAAGATTATTCAGAGTAGAGAATCTATTGAAAGCAGATCAACAAGCTTAGATTGGCTTCAACTGGGATGTGGAATGACTTTGTTCCACAGAACCCTTCTTTGTCATGAATGTTTTCATGAGGGATTTTGGAGAAAGAGCTTGAAGTGTTGGAAAGAACATAAGCTCTGAAGCAGAAAAACCTCAGATTCAGACCCTCAGTTCTGCCACTTCCCAATTACATGACCTTGATTAAAATCTCTACACTGGGAGTTTATTCCTCTCTAAAACAGAAACAGCCCCTTCCTTGCAGAGTTGCTGTAGACATTGGTAGCCTACATGAGCTGCACAAACTGCCTAGCCTGGAGTACAAGGACTGGGGGTTATTCCTAGGAGCTGAGAGGCTTAGGTAGGTCGGTATGTTGGGTGGCAGCTAACAGCACAGACTTGGACTGCCCAGCGCCCACCATGTGCGCCCTGTTACCCTGGACAAATGACTTCCATCTCCATAGTCCAAGCTTCCTCATCTGCAAAAGGTGAATACAGGAGTTCCCCCTTACCCATGGTTTTACCTTCTGAGGTTTCAGGTACCCACGGTCAACTCAGCCTGGAAGCAGATGATCCCCCTTCTGACATATTGCCACAATGCCTACATCATTCACCTCATATCACCTTATCATGTAGGCATTTTTTCATCTCCCATCAGCACAGGAAGGGTGAATATAGTACTGTAAGATATTTTGAGAGAGAAACTACATTCACATAACTTTTATATATCCCCTTTTGTCATAATCGTTTTATTTTTTAATTTTTAAAAAATTTTCCTTATTTATTTCACAGAGAGAGAGACAGTGAGAGAGCGAACACAAGCAGGGGGAGTGGGAGAGGGAGAAGCAGGCTTCCCACTGAGCAGGGAGCCCAATGCAGGGCCCGAGCCCAG
Organism: Meles meles; assembly: GCF_922984935.1. Classification (NCBI taxonomy): domain Eukaryota; kingdom Metazoa; phylum Chordata; class Mammalia; order Carnivora; family Mustelidae; genus Meles; species Meles meles. The sequence continues at coordinate 86,229,283 of NC_060070.1, read as the reverse complement.
GACCCTGAGATCATGACCTGAGCTGAAGCCAGATGCCCAACAACTGAGCCACCCAGGCGCCCCCATAATTGTTTTATTATTAGCTATTGTTGTTAACCTCTTATTGTATCTAATACGTGAATAAAACTTTAACATAGGTATGTACGTATAGGAAAAAACATAAATACACACACACACAAACAACCATATATATACACCATAATAGACCATATATATACTATATACTTTATTTATTTATTTATTTATTTATTTCAGTACTGTCTGTGGTTTCAGGCATCCATTGGGGTCTTGTTCCCAGCAGATGGGGGGACCACTGACTGATGCTACTACTACCCCCTCACAGGGTTATTGTGAGCATTCTGTGCATGAGGTGCTGAGAACTGTGCCTGGCATATAGCACATGCTATGGAAGTGTTGGCTGCTGCTGGTAGTGTGATTTAATTTTGGGTGGATTTCGGCTTCTGTAAGTTGCTTTGACTTGTGCTATGCCATCTACATATCCCCACAGCATTCTCTTCATTAGCAAGTACCTGGCCAGGGAGCTGTAGGATATAATCCCATGACCACTGCCTGACTCCTGAGGTTAACCTGTTCCAGAAACTTCTGGCAGTCAGTGGCCAGAAGCTGAGAGCAAGTCTGGGAAAACCAGAAATAACTTCCTAAACCAGAAAGCAGAGTGGCCTGCGTAATCCAGAGCTCTAAGTCCTGAGGGTGCTTTCTGCCCTTTCCTGAAGAAAGCCTCACCCTAGACAGTGTCTTGGGGTGGGTGGGGAGTTGTCTCCCAGGCTGGTGAGAGGCTCTTGGGAGCACCATTCAGGTACCCTCACTAGGAGCACCTACAACAGGGGAGTGGCAGCCTGTGGCTTATGCCTGTTAGCAGGATATGAGCTGTGCACGAGGGCCCGGCAGCTGCCGGACCTGGAGTGGCCCCCCTACACCCCAAGGGGACCTGATCTGACCAGTGTGCTGGGCAGTTATCCGTGCATGAGCTGGCATTAGGGTTCTCTGTCTCCAAAGAGGCCTCACTTGGGGTTTCAATTCCAGGAGGCTCCACACTCCTGAAAAGATGCCTCACGGGGATTTCAGACGAATTTTACAGTTTCTCTTAACACAGTGGTTTTATGGCGTTATAGGACCCCAGGGAGACGTCCCTAAAGCTCTGAGAATAAGGTGTTATTCCCCAAGTCAGGTGGCAGAGGGGATTTTGCTTAGCTGGCTCAGGGCTCGTGACTGGCAGGTACAGCACATGGAGCACACAGCACTCAGAGCCACATCTGAAGGGCACAGGGGGAAGGCTGCAGGAAGTTTCTGCCCCTGGTGACTGGAAGTGAAAAAGCCCTCACTTCCCTTGGCACCTGCCAACAGGATCAGCGGCCCCATTTGGCTGGGGTGGGGCCTCTGCTGACCTTGACTGCCTGCCCCGCTGACCTCAGATCTTCACATTCTTTTTTTTTTTTTTTTAAGATTTTATTTATTTATTTGACAGAGAGAGATCACAAGTAGATAGAGAGGCAGGCAGCGAGAGAGAGAGAGAAGCAGGCTCCCTGCTGAGCAGAGAGCCCAATGCGGGACTCGATCCCAGGACCCTGAGATCATGACCTGAGCCGAAGGCAGCAGCTTAACCCACTGAGCCACCCAGGCGCCCCAGATCTTCACATTCTTATGTAGGAAATGCACCCCCCCAACACCACCCAGGCTCCAGACTCTGATTCCCCAGTCCGTGCTTGGGTCAGAAAGGCAGTGGCTCTCGGTCTGCCTGCAGTAGAATCACTCGTGGGCCTTTCCTGATCAAGTGCAGACTTCCTGGATCCCCATTCCAGGGCCTCCTCTGGGACCTTCAGCTCCCTCCCACTCCCTGCCATATATACTTTTTCCCTTCCACTCTGCATCTTCCTTTCTGTGCTCAGACCAGCAGTCCCCATGGTCTGGTCTTGGGGTGAATCAACTGTCCTACCAGGACACCCTGCACATTTACCACCTACCTCTCAGTCCCCTGAACCCTGTGCATGTGCATGAGTTTTCACAACTACCAACTCCCCAGCTCTGTGTGTAATGCCAGAAGGCAGAGTTTGCTAAGCTCCCACCACCACCTTTCAGACTTGTGTCCCTTTGTAGCTGTGCTTCACCCGCTCATCATCATCTCAGAGAGACACAGTGTTCTTTGTCCCTGTATAAAAATGAGACACTTGGTCTTCTGAATAGTATGTGTGTGTGTGTGTAATGTAATTTTATTACTAATTTAATAATTATATATAATATAATGTAATTTTACATTGAGGGTATCCATTCTCACTCCCACACTGTGCCTGAATGAGTGCCTCCTCCCAGTCCCCACCTCAGCCGTTACCAGTTTGCCTATGACAGTCAGTCACAGCCAGCCTTGCTGCCCCCGTAGCTCCAGGAAAGTCTCAGTACCTGAGCCACTTTTGGGCCGGCCACACACTTTCTGCCAGTTGACCCTGTATTCATCCTGCTGGGCAGGAGTTCTGGGAGCCTCTGTGGCCTCAAGTGTAACTTCTTCCTGCTAGATTTGGTCCGATCTCTTTGATGGGGCCTCTTTCTGCCGTAGTCCTGGGGGTTCACATTTCTGCTCCCTGTAGAGCCATGGTGTGGGTAAACATGGTCTCCGTCTGCCAGGCCCTGCCTGCCATTTCACATCTCCTCAGATGCCTATTCATGCCCAGACTGCACCTGAGTCTTTCTGCCCTTAGACGCTGCTCTGGGCCTCATCGTCGGGTGCCACCAAGCCCATCCTCAGCAAGTTGGTGCTGGCTGAAGAGCCCAGCCTGGTTTTAGCCCCAGGCAGGGACATGAGGTTCCCAGCATGCTGTGTTCCGAGCCAGCTGGATGGGCTATCCTTTAGAGGCGGTGCTGTTCTGATAGGCTACCCTGCAGGCCCCCTCTCCCCTCACCCCATTGCTGAACCCCTCTGGAGACTCAGAGGAGAGCCATATCCCAGCTAGATGGCCTCCCCTTGCCACTGGTGCCAGCCAGTGATGAGTGGAGATTCCTTTCCATCACACACCCACACTTCTGTCTCCTCTTACTTTGTCACATTAACTCACTTTTCTTTCTGTTCCCCAAAGATCCAGTGAAAGCCATTCTCGGCTAATAATGACAGCACACACTTATTTAACTCTTACTGTTCTAAGCACCTTACGTGTATTGGCTCATAGCAGCCTCACAAAACCTTTTTGAAATATGAACCATTAACTTCGTTTTACACATGAATAAAATGAGGCACAGAATTAAGGAAGTCCTTTCGAGGACAAGTGAGCAGCAAGCTGAGGCACCCGATTACAGCCCACCCTCCTCACTACAGTACTTCTCAGGACCTGCAGTTTCAGGCTTCTGCGCATTTGGGCTCCCAACTGCTTGTCCAGCTTTGACCCTGTGTTTTTAAAATCTTTCTGACATTTGTCTTCTTATTCTAGCCCTAACTCCGTGGCCTCTCTCCTGTGCTGGCTATATTGTCCTCTGTTGCCTTTAGCCTGGCAGCAGAGAGAAAGCTACCCAAGGACTCCAGATTTGCACTGGGGAATCTGCAAAGTGCATAATTCACATAAATGCCATCAAGAATTGACTGAAAACCCAAGGAGTGGCTTCCTTTAAGGCCCACTTCCTGGGTCCTCTCTCCCATTTCTGGCCCATTTGAGTCAGCCCCACTCTGTAGGCACCACTCCTGACCCCAGGCACAACTAAAAGGTGCATCCTGACCTTCCCTCCCTACCTTCTTGTAGCTGGATCACTCTTAAGTCTTTGCACCCATTATTATAGCTGCTTGAGAGCCAGCTTCTGCTTCAGTCAATGCTGCAGGGTGTTTGACTGCCGGCGGGGTCACCTTCTGAGGACGGGTTTGTGGCCTGCTGAAGAGCTTCCTGACAGTCTCAGCCTCCCCTCACTCAGCCCACATCAAGCAGCTGGGGGGGGGGGGGGACTTGCTATTTAGAAGGGAATCAGAGAGAGCTGTCAGCAGGACATAAATATTCATAGAGGGAGGTTAGAACTTGAGTCCCTAAAACCTTGATTTGTGTTCGTCCGTTTAAGCCTCATTAAAAAGTGGTAAATGAAAGTGGGGATATTCAGTGGAACTGCAGATAAATTGGGCTTGTTCAGATAAAGGCCTCCGACTGCCAGCTCCACAGGCCCTGCCCAAAGCACGATGGCAGATTGGCTTGGCCACTTGTGGTTTGCCAACCTCAATTTAAAGATTTTGCTTAGCATGAGTTCCCAGCCTTGTTCTGGGCCAATTACCACTTGTTTGGGCACCTGGTAGCCTTCCAAAGGTGTTTAGGGACGGAAATCCCCCAAGCTGCTTCTCCCCAGAATGACATGCGAACTAGGACTTGGCCGAAGGGGCAGCAGGAAGAAATCTAACCTAGGCTAAAGATTTGCGCTGGGTTATCCACAAAGTACATAATCTGTGTGCAAGTATAGTTGCTTTTCCTAGCTTCTTCAGGCTTCTGTGGGCACTAAGGGAGGGTTTCAGGCTCGAGTTGCTACATGAGGTCTAGATCTGTCCCTAGCTCCTTGGCCCATCCATGTCCAACTCGAGTCATTCCTCCAAGGCTACAAACACAAAGACTGAAGTAGGCCAGGCCTTTGTGGTGACCACAAAGGAGAAACTGGTGGCCACCATTCTAGGATAGGAGCTACAAAATCAGGCATCCCTAGGAGCCAGGCAGTCATATACACAAGTGGAATGGGCTGCACTGGGCAACACTCGATCCCTGGGCTACAAGATTACACCATAGGCCCTAGGGGTTCCCAGAGTCTGGTCAGGTGAGGTTGGATGCTCATAGCTGGGATGACCTAATGTGCTGTCAGCCTTATGAAAGAAGGCCTAATTCATTTGCCAAGGGAAGGACATGGCAAGGGCAGCAGAGAAGGCCTTGTGGAGGAGGTAGCGCTTGAAGAATTAAGCTTTGGGATCTAGTGTGGAATTTGGTGTCCTGACTGTGGTTTCTATACCATGGGATGGCAGAGTCCCCAGGGGCTGGATTGAGGGTCCTGCTATGGCGAGTGGGTCACGTGGTGGCCCAAAGCACCTGCTCTTCTCATCCAGCCCCAGTGACCATCACATTAGGCTGTTACTGTTCCCTGAATCTGGCTGCCCGGTGCTTATTTCCCTGCGGTACAGGTTCCTGGATGGCCTTTGGCCTCCCGAGGTCCAGGCCGCAGCTCTTTGCTGTTCCCCAGACAATCCTACATTTGGTGCCAATTAGCAGAAAAATGATACAGTTAACCAAGCAGTCAACTCAGGGCTCTTCAGTTGCTCCCTCCCACAGGGCCAAGCTTCTGGAGCTGGAGTTGGCAGCCAGCTGAGGCTGTAGGGAAGGGACTAGATGGTGTGTCATTTGGGGCAGGCCTTGGGACAAGGCAAAGTGGCTGACCCAGAAGTGGCTGGGTAGGTGCTGGCCAGGGAGAGGGGCAGAAGGTTTCAAGCGCATCTCTTCTGACACGGGCCCTGAAACACCCACTTGAAACATGGATCCATACGTGTAATCGTTGATTACCGTCTCCACAGGGGCCTTTCTGGAAGGGACTGGCTAAAGAACTGGCTGAGACCAGTAAGGACAGGGGGAACTCCAGTCTGTCTCACAAAAGTCATTCTCTTTGGGGATCCCAGTCTCCCATTTGTGAAATAGAGATCATATTTGCTGTCCCTCCCAGGATGTGGTGAGAGTGAGTGAAGTCAGATGGAAAATTGAGCATCCTGGGCACCCAAGGCACTATTCTGTCAGCTGCCTTAAGGGACACAAGGCCCTCTGAACCTTTCCACCCACTGAAACCTGGGCTCCCGCCATCAGGGCAGAGGTACTGGAACTCGACCTAGGCCGAGAGAGGTGGCCAGAAAGACAGACACCTGGAGACAGACAGACACAGATGAACTTCCAAAGCTACATATATCATACCAAGAACTAGGCTTGGACGATCCAGTCCAGTATTTTACAAAATATTTTCCCACAACTCACATTATTTGCCCAAGAACATGGCTTTGAAACTATAATCAAAACAAATGGGAAAACTTATACCTTTGGCAGCCAGCCTTTGAGGAGCTTAGCTGTTTTGCCCTACAAGCTACAGCTGTCTTGATAATGTTCTTGCACAAGAACCAAGTCAGAAAGAAACAAGTTTTTGAGCTGTGTGGTTGTTGTTGTTTTTACACTCAGTGGATTTTATTGATTCTCATGGGAAAATACATATTCTTAACAACTTACGGCCACCTTAAGTGTGTCAGTGCAAAAAACACCTCTGCTTTTTATCCCCTAGATGTCTAATCCCCCCATCCCTCATGTGTGTGGAGCTCTGGGGGAAGGCAGCACCTCACTGCATTCTAGGCTAGGCCTGTGTCCCAGGTGCCTGCTGCATTTCCCAGCCCTGGTGGCTCCTGTGGTCTGCACAGCCAGGCTGTGTGCTGGGGAGACAGAGCTGACTAAGGGACTGGTCCTGTCTGCCCCCAACCCAGGCTTGGTCCAGAGGGGCGGGACCACTGTGAGAACCGCACCCCACCCAGAGCTGCTTCCGGTGGGGCCCCACTGTGTGGAAGCAGGGGACAGCAAAACAGGCTGAGGGGCCAGGGTCAGGGGACGCAGGGCACTGTCCAAGAAGACTCCTAGAGGTTCCTTCCTCCCCATCCTAAGATCCTAACTGTTTTGAAAGTTTTAAGGCTCTCGCACCCATCTCTAGTTGTTGGGTGTGCTGTGTGTTTCAGATCGATGGGCTGGAGGAGAAGCTGTCACAGTGTCGGAGAGACCTGGAGGCTGTGAACTCCAGGCTCTGTGGGGTGGAGCTGAGCCCAGAGGCCAGGTAACACATCTGCCCTGGACTCCCGCCTTCCCCCACGCCCTCATATTTATCCCTAGGTTCTGGCCCTGAGCTTCCATTCACCCTGCTCCTTGCCACTAGAGATCTGGGCCCCTGTTCACCTGGTCCATCCTGCCCCCGTGTGTCAGCTGCCCCTCAGATGGGAAGAAAAGGGCTTGAGCCATAAAACTCCTCCTTTCCTCACAGGAAGTCTCTGGAGAAGGAGAAAAACAGCCTGATGAACAAAGCCTCCAACTACGGTAAAAAAGTTCCCTTCCTTTACCAGCTTCATCCTCCAGTCCCAGGGTCAGGAGGGGACAGATAGCCCAGGGAGCCCATCAGGTCATGGCGATCAAGAGGGTTCTTTGGGAGGGAGCGCACCCTCTCCCACAACACCCGTGACCCACCCCCACCCTTCCCCTCTGCCCCCCAGCTCCCCACCCCTCTGCCAAGGCTTTTGGAATCCTCTGTAAGCCTGGCAGCCTGGAAGGAAAAGCAGGTTTGTTCCTTTGTTTCAGGGGAGATAGAGAAGCCTATGGGTCTGTTCTTCCTCTGTGCGATGAAGGGGAATGGTAGTAGTCAGGTCCAGAGGAGACTCTCACATCCACCCAGACTGCGTGAGATCAGTAACACCCCCCCCCCCCCCCGCCGCCGCCCCCGCCCCCAGTCCTGCCCCACCACCCCCCTCATCCCAGGAAAACCCTAGAGGTGATAGAAGGGCTTACTGTGGGTGGAGCAATGCTGCCACCTTCTGGGGGCTGGGGGCAGAGTCAGGTAGAGCGAGGAAGGTGCAGGGCTGGAGCGTGACTACTGCCCGCCCCAACCCCGTCCTGGCCCCAACCCAACCCCATCCAGCCTGAGAGGAAGATGGTCTTGCAGAGGTTCCTCAGACCTCTTGGATTGGTTCTCCCCTTGAGAGACCAGACTTGCCAAGAATCAGCCCCAGAACAGTCCTGATGACAGGGACTCTCCCCAGAGGGACCAGTTTGAATCAACATTGTAAGCATAGCACATGTGTGTGCACACACACCCCCTACCTGGGCCCAAGTCTCAGTCTGGCCTGCCTAGAGTTGATTTCCAGGTACCTACCCACTCTTTCACACACGTAGGGGAGGGATACCCATTCTGCCTCCAGCCTAGCAATTTTTACAATCGCAGCCTCAGCCCTCAATTTACCTGAGAGGTAGCACGGTACTGCCCACCTGCATGTCACACAGGGAGATGAATGGATGCCCTTTACTCTAGGACTGGCTTCCTCTAGACGCGAGCCCAACCACCTTGTGGGCACACTCTGCCTTCTCCTAGCATCCCTGGTTCCTGCTTAGCTGGGCATGCAGCGGGGGCAGGACAGGAAGCACTGATGGTGTGGCCCCCACCCTGTATCTACTCCAGTGTCAGGCCCAAAAAGTCCCAGCCACCCTGAGCTTCTGGTTGGCCAGATGAGACCCCCTACAAGGAGGAGCACCACAAAGCACTCCACGCCCATGCCCAGCCTGCAGTGACAGGCCGAAGCACTCACCTGGTGATGCCATGTCAGCACCTAGCTTGGCTATCAGGTGTGGCCTTTTTGATGACCTTACACACTCCATCCTCCACTTCCACTGCATTTGAAGAATGGTTGAGCAGCACTGGGTGCTGGGATGCCTTTGGGCCAGGATCTGCAGCCAAAGGTGGTGAGAATCTGGGCAGATCAAGGAGGACAGTCATTTTTGTGGATAAACAAGTAGAGAAGCTGGGCGGGAACACCTCTGCTCTCAACAGTGTGTACACGCATTTGCCAGAGAGCAGAGGCAGAGGCAGGTAGCAGATGGGCCCAGACTATCTGTTCACCACCCTGTTTTCTCCCAGAGAAGGAGCTGAAGTTGCTTCGACAGGAGAACCGGAAAAACATGCTGCTCTCTGTGGCCATCTTCCTCCTCCTGACACTCATCTACACCTACTGGACCATGTGAGCCAGAGATTTCACCACAGTCAGCACAAGTTTCACCTTGGCCCCCTGGTCACTACTAGCCAGGCCCTTCAAGCCTCAAGACAACCAAGGCACAGAATTTCTCCCCAACCCAGACTCTGGAGCAGGGCTTCCTGTCGGTCCTGCTGTGGGGCCTGGGTCTCCAGAAGGACTGTGTGCTGGTTCCTCCCTCAGCCCAAGGGAAAGGCAATAAAAGAACAGCCAGGCTTCTCCCGTCTGCTGAGTAAATGTCACAGTCCGACTGCAGCTGGAGGGCAGTGGGGGTGGCACTCGGGAATCAAGGAAGAAAAGATGTTCAAGAGAAAGTGTTTAGCTTAGAACTCAGGAGTGGGGGGAAGGGGCATTGCAAAGGTGAGTCCCCAGCTTAAGTGGGGAGTAAGACCATGGAAAGCATTTGTAAAGCCAAAACTATTCTGGGAGCCATTTCCAGGGCTTATGCATGGCACCACCTGTCTACTGCCCCCACCAAACATGTTGTCTTGCCCTCTGGTCTGCCACTGCCTGTATTTATGGCAGAAAAAATGCAGCCTGTGCACAGGGGGTGACTGGGGACTTGAAATGGTCAGATGGAGGTCCCACAGGGGTACGGAGTTAATCCATCTTCAAGAGGCAAGCAGGGCTGGTGAGGCCTGGCAGAGGGAATGGGCAGCAAGAGCCATGATAATGACCGGACAGTCTTATGGTGACAGTGGCCAGTAAATCAGGCAAGGCTCACTGGGAGAAGCAGTCTTGGCAGGGCTGATTGGAGCGGGAGCCAGGAACAGCAAACACATACCCTGCCTCCCCAACTCTACCCCCAGCACACCGGGACCAAGAGGGTCAGGTGTGGGAGGCTGGAGCAAGGCAGAGCACAGTAGGGCTGGGCATGGAGACTACACCAATTAAGAAAGTGAAATGAGGAAAGGAGTTGCCCTGGGAGCTAAGGCTGTGAGACATCAAGGAAGGACCCTCAGGGCCAGGGTGAAGGAAGGAGCCAAGCAGAGGCAAGCTGTGGGAGGCCAGCACCAAAGCTGTGGAGCTGGCGGAGAAGCTCTAGCCCTGAGCTGAGAGGGAGGTGCCATCAGCACCTGCATGCCTAACCCCAAGCGCAGCCCCTCACACTCAGACTCGCACTCAGTCATGCAGACTCAGAATGGAGGGGAGGCTGGCTAGGGGTCAGCGAAATCCTCTCTCCTTCCCTTTTCCTCCGGTCTAGTGACACTAATTGGTCTGACGCCTCTGTTATTTTAGTCACACAGACTGATCCTGGATTGTCACAGTGCCACCATGGAGTGAGCCGTGTGATTTATGTGCGGGGGGGAAGGTGACTCCCTGCCCCACTGGGCTGTAGGTTCATTCATTCTCCAGTCGCTGCTTCCAACAGGAGCTGCATAATTTCTGGACTCTTCTGGGGCCCTCTCCAGAAGCAAGCAGCAGGGCCTGCAGGGCCCAGGAACTTGCACAGGCTCTGAGTAAACCAACCTACTTTTCCCCTCTTCTTAAGCAGAACTTCCCCCCCTTCTCCAGCCTAAGCAGTTTCATCCAAGCCAATCCCAGACCACACAGCACCAAGGACAAACAGCAATAGCCCCAGCACAGAGCCACACAGGAATTAAAAATATGTTTATCTTTAATGATCCAAGATTCTGCAAGACACACTGATATACCCAGAACTGGGTGGAAATACAGCTTTCTCAGCGGTGCTGCGGCCAACCTGGGAGGGAAAGGCTGGATGCTGGCTGGAGACCCCCACCCCCCACCCCCCAGTTCCAACCTCCGGGGAAGTCTCAGTGCCTTATCTCCATGGAAACCAGCCCAGCACTGGGATGCTGCTCTAGGAAGCCCATAGGAGCATCTGTAAGAGGTATTTCCCATTAAAAACAACCATAGGTGCCCTCCCCCACCGAGAGCTACTGCCCAGCTTCCCCTCTTCCCCCTCTGACAAAACAGAGGAAATGGAGTGACCACAAAAGGACAAACAAAAGTGACTGTACTTCCTACTGGGCAAGAAAAACGAAGGGAGGGGTTAGCAAGGTGGCTGTGGCAAATGGCGGTGCCATGATTGCCAAAGGGCCAGGTGTAACCCAACCCCAGAGGTACCCTGTGTTGCCAGGGGGCCACTGCTCCGGGGCACAGAAAAAGGCAGGTCTTCAAGGCTGCTTCCTCCTCTAGAGCTGCCCAAGGTTCAGATTGAAAGGGGGTGGCCCAGGAAGGCAGTCACACCCACTGCCAAGACACTACCTGTGTCGTGAAGCAGTGTCAGGGATGTGTGGCCCACAAGCCTCCCTTCCCGGCCTGCGGGACTGTCAGAGGTCCGGCTGAGAAGAACTCCAGGGAAGACCAGGACAGGGGTCAGGGGAGAAGACCAAATCTTCTCCAACTTGGCATTAAAACAGAGCAAGTTCAAAGAAACAAAACATTGATTTGTACAGCAGCTGCCCCTGGCCTACACCCACTTGGGGTCAGCCCAATAAAAAGCTGGGCAGAGCAGGAGCATGGCCACCCTCAGGGCAATGCACGGAACTCAGAAAAGTGAGTCTACAGGATACAAGAGAGAATGACAGAGCCAACGCCCTGCTGTTCTCTGACAGGTCCTCCACCGGCCACACGTTCCCTGGGCCCTGACCTCCAACCCGCCGTCGGAGCAGCATCCTCAGGCTGAGCACTGGCAGGCAGGTCTCCGAGGAGGGAAGTTCAAAAGGTGTCCCAGAAGGAACGCCTCTGGGACAGAGAGCCCTCTAAAGGCCCCTGACTGAGTTCTTCAGGGAGAACGGAGAGGAGACCACCCACCCCTTATGGGCAGGCTGCAGTGACTGCGCTCCCCAGTCCCTCTCCTTGAAGAGCGTCCTGACTCAGAGAACGACAGGTCATTCAGCAGGGGTGGGCATCCCCACGCCCTCAAGCGCTGTGTGTCTGGATGAACGACAGGACATCTTCCTTGGACAGCTTGTCTGGGTCCTGGGGCTTCTGGGAGTCATGCACACGGATGCCATCCCCCCACTCCCAGAAGAGCCTGCCATAGTAGCAGATGCTGGGAAGAAGGAAGAGAAAGGAAGTCAGAGGGTTGTATTCAGGTGGTGCAGGACCAAGAGACTACCCCAGCCCTGGCGACCGTGATTTAGAAGGTTCGTTCTTAAGAGTTGGGTTTGGTGGCGGGGGGGGGGGGGTGTGTCACTTAACTCCAGGTTAGGGTCTTCCCTCTGGTGGCCAGAAGATACCCAGTAGGCCCCATCTCCTCCTCCCTGACTTTCAGAATCATCTTTTCCCAACAAAAAGAGGCTGCTAATTATATCCAACTGGATTCCTACAATTTCTGATACTCCTGGTTTACCTGTCTGTGCTGCTTTATTAAAACAGTGTTAGTGTGGCCACAGAAACTAGTGTCAGTTGCTAATTATAGGCACATTAGCGCTGCTGGCTACTATCAAAATCTAGAACTAACAATCTGGCAAATGGACACTGGGTCCTTGTGATGGACGACTAGGACCTTGAGTCCCAAGAGGCAGGGCTGCAGGCCCTCAGTATGTTCCCACCAGCAGGCCAGTACCGGAAAGTAATGTAAACAGTGGCTGCTCCAAGGGGCAGATGCCCTGCCTGGGTGAGGCCCTGCCCACCAAGGACCCCCAACCATCACGGCAGTTCCTAGCATCCCTCGCCTTGCACTGAGCCTCTCTACGCAGAAGGGGGCCACATCCCTACCTTGGGAGGAGCCTGGCCCATGCACAGGGGAGCCCCTGCTTGGGCAGCCATCTTTCTCAGGACTTGGGGTGTGCCCCAAGAGGGCTGGCATCCTAGCAGGAGCACCTGAAGCTGCAGAAGGGGAAGACACAGAGGAGGGCCACTTACTGAAAGGGGGCAATGGAGTCTGCAGGGAGGTCAAAGGTAGAGATCTTGGTTTTCTTGTTGTAGAAGAACTTCCTCTTGAAGCTTTTGCTGAATCCCATAGTCCATGGCTCTGGCAGAAGGAAGAAGGAAAGGTTATAAAGGACATCCATTATTCATGGGGGACAAGGGTAGACCAACATAAGGGTGTGTCTTGCACTCCTGTTCTTCCATTCCTCTCCCAAAACGTAGGCAGAGAATAGCTTGTGAGGATGCAGCCTTGATCACCAGCCCAAAGAGGCTCAAGGACAACTAAGATAATTACTTCTCAGCAACCCCACCCCAGTCCTACAATCTGCCACCAGGGCAGCAACTCCAGGACCCTGGCAAAGAGAGGGCTCTGTTAGCCAGAGGGCACTGAGGAAAAAGGGATGGTACCAAAGATGCAAATGGCCAAACTTGACTTTCTAGATCTGCTGCTGCCCCCTGAGAAGGCCCTTTTCCTGCCATGAGGACACCATCTGTACACAGACCAATCGGGCTTCTCTCTCCCCAGCCCCAACCCAATCCCCAGGGAGGAAAAGCAGTCCCCACCCCTCCAAAATCACCTCCAGGAAATGCCAGCCTGGCTGCTGTGCACCTCAGCAGGCAGCTTTCGGCTCCGGCTCAGTCAGGGTCTGGGCCAGTCATCCCGGCCGCGGGAAGCAGGCAGGGAACTATCCCTCATCACCTACCGTTCACTGTCCTGACGATGTAGAGGCCAGTGGGCACAAAGTGCCGGTCATCCCGCCCTGTGTAGCTGAGCTTCGGAGTGCCACTGGAGCCCTTGATGATCTTCATTTCTAACCTGATTTCCCCAAGGTAAGTAAACAGGAAGTATGAGTTCTTACGTGGAGGGAGAGCAGGAGAGAGTGAGGGCGCCCTCACATTAGCCTCTGGCTGATAACCAAAATCTCACGATCCACGGCATTTTATCTCAGCTCAACATAAGAAACAGGCAGAGACAGGAGTGGTTCCAGGCCACACAGCAAGGAAGTTTGTGCAGAGCTGGATGGAGGACTCGAGCTCTGAACTCTCAATAAAGCAGTGAAGGCAGGAAAGTGACAGATGGCCCCACTCTGTTGCTGCTGTTGGAGGTTTCAGGGTGATACCAGTAGGATAGCGTCTGAGATCAGAGGTGCCACTGGGCCTTCAGCCCACCACCTAAGGCACTGCGGTGGCCACTAAAGAGTTAACACAAGACCACAGAGGCCTGGCCCAGCTCCCGTGGCCACAGTGGGCACAGGCCCAGGATGAGAGCCATAGACTGCAGCAGCCCACACACCACTAAGGATCCGAGGAAGCAGTTCTGTACCCCCCACCCCAGGCCCGATCTCTGTCAGCACCAGGAGCGGGGATTTATAGCATTTCGAGCAGCTTGCCGCTTTGCCCCTCACAGGGAAAATCGTAACTATTATAGCATCAGTGAGCCCGTATTTATGCCTGACACACCCCCGCCCTGCTCCCCTCCTGACAGGGTGCTGAATCAGCTCTCAGCCGGGGGGCTCTTGGCTGCAGCCTCGGGGTCAGAGGCAGCCTGCCAGGCCCAACTCACTGCCTCCCCCGCAACTCATCTCTGCAAAAAAAGAACACTGCACCCCCTGCCCCAACTCCTCTCAAATCCTGAGCGAAGGCAGAGTCACTCACCTGACAAAAATCTTTTCCATCTCCTCCAGCCTGTACACCTCCTTCACCCTGTGTGTAGAGGGACAGACAGAGGACAAAGGCTTCCTGGGGGCTGGGGGACGGACATTCTTGTCTGGCAGCAGCCAGGAAGCAGGAGGTGGTGCCTGTCCTCATCTCTGCTTCAGGCCCCTGTACTCCCGACCCACCAGAATGAGGACCCCAGTATGGCTCGGTGCTGTGCCTTACAGCCATGCCGCTAGCTCAGAACTACCAAACACCACCTTCGGCCTGCCCCAGGCCACTGGGGAGCACAACTACGGTTATGGAAGCACGGGCGAGAGGGCAAGGTGAGGCAGACAAAGCTGTCTCTGCCAGCATTCCCACCCCAGCTCATCTTCCCTGTTGCCATGGGCAGAAGCACCAAGGTCAACGCTCATCCCCAGATCTGTCGCCATGGATTTTAGGGCTTCTTGTAGCAGAGTTACTTCCAAACAGTTCTAACAGGCCTTTTACCATACGGGGTAGGGGGGCCCCTACCCAAGGCACAGGGCTCCTCCACCTCTGGGGGCCCTTGAATATATCTTTGGAACTGCTACTAGGTAAGGTCCCTAGGGAGTCCAGCAACCAGACCACCAGCAACATAGGGAGGGTCCCTGGAAGGTGGCCCTCAGGACCTGGCAAACAGGAGATTCTTTTTTTTTTTTTTTTTTTTTTTTTAAATTTTATTTATTTATTTGACAGAGATTACAAGTAGATAGAGAGGCGGGCAGAGAGAGAGAGAGAGAGAGGGAAGCAGGCTCCCCGCCGAGCAGAGAGCCCGATGCGGGACTCGATCCCAGGACCCCGAGATCATGACCTGAGCCGAAGGCAGCGGCTCAACCCACTGAGCCACCCAGGCGTCCCCAAACAGGAGATTCTAAATAAAGTGTAAACAGACAGCTCAGTCTCTAGTCACGTAAGCCCCAAAGGTAATAACCTCTGAACTGGGCACAGCCTGGAAAGTCTGTTCTCCATCTGTTGAATCCCTGACTGTCCTCATCCTCCTCTCCTCCCTCAGGGGCCTGGAACTTTCACACTACCTAACGTGGCAACAAACTTTCTCTTTTTCATGTTCAAAAACTCCCATTTCCTTAGCACCCTTTTCTTACCCAAAAAAAATGAAAAGGCCAGGTGATATGCTAATGACATTCACGTGTGAACGTGCGATTCACAAGGTTCGGGAGCACCCTCAGGAGCATATGCATCTTAAATGCAGACACCTTAACCCCTAGGAATGAAGCTCTCCTCTGGAGCTTGGCCCACAGGGACAGGCAGGATGGGGAGAGACTCTGGGGCGAAGGAGACACCTATCCTTATAGCAAACTCCCCCCGCCCCAAACAATTCACTCTCACCAAGGGTAGTCTCATCTAAAGCCAACCTTGCCTGGTCCCCTCTACTGCGCTCTCCCATCCCCCACAGGATGGGGAAGCCAGCACTGGCCACAAAGCGGCAATGGGGAACAGGGGTTTGGAAGGGAGAGACCACATGCTCACCTGATGGGATTCATGTCAGGCCGACTGGGCTTGGAAACCGCTTTCACAAATTTCTCAGCAAGCTGAATTCTACAGTTCAAACAGAGGCTATCAGAGGCAAGCAAAGGCACCTCCACTAGCACCCCGGCCCCCAGGGCATTTCCATGGCAGCTCTGAAGGAACACTTGCAAGCGTGCAGCACAACTGCTCTGAAATGCAGCCCTCCCACCCCCAGGGAACCCACCCCACCCTGCACTGCCATCCTTACGCAGGCCTGACCTCTCTGGATTCCCACACCCCCACACCCGGTTCAGCTCCACCCTGGGAGGCTTTCCTGCAGTGTGCCTTCAGGTGTGCTTGGTCCCCCCCCACTATAACCTTAAGTATCATCTTTCTTGTATGTGTCCACTCACCCCAAACCACTAATACCACAGCATACCACACAGAAGAACCACCTTAGGAGTGACGTCAGCAACACGGCAGTGTCAGCTGTCCTTCCTTTTTGTCCCCTGCCCACAACTGATCAGGCACCCATCCACAAACAAAAGGGATCCAGATGAACAGACTGAAATGGGGCCACCCATGCTTAAGACATGTTCTGTAGAGACCCTTCCTCTCTCTGTAAGGTTAACATCATCTTGTCAGCCTTAACACAAACATCACTTCTGATCTGAACAGCTATGGCAAAACAGAGTGTGCTAGTATCTACGGCCATCAAGGCCCATGCCCTAGCAACCTGTGCAGTGCCCACAGTAATTCCTCTCCCTGCCCCTGGAACAGGCCAATGGGAAGGGAAACTAAGGCTATCTTTCAGCAAGGAAGGCCCAAGGGAGGGGCCAAGCCCGAGGCTGCTGCCACAGGGTTGTCCTGGCCTACCCAGCCCTCCCTCCCCAGGGCCCAGGTCAAACCGCTGGTTGAAGTGCTGCTCCCGCACGTCGCTGCCATTCAGCACGAGGACATCAAGGATGTGGATGGCACTAATCTTCCGCTGGGCCTTACCCTAGAAGGACAAGTACACTGCCCACCCTGCCAGGCACTGGCCTGGGGCCCACTTGGCCCACCCCGGCACTCTGGCCTCCATTCTACCTAGAGCCAGAGAAGGGAAGGATGCCAAACACAGGATAAAGGAAGGATGCCAAACACAGGATATTTCTCTTGCCCCACCCCCCTTCCTAGCTCATTCTCAGCACCACACTGGCCCAGACTTCTGAGCAGGCACAGATCTGAGGCTTTGGCTGATGAGCCCCCTAGGACCCACGGAGAGACGACCACCATGGCCCTCCAGCCGGGCCTAGCTTCCCAATCTTGTCATTTTCACTGACAGTTCTGAAAGTCATCTGTATGACTGTAATGGCCAAAGCTCAAGGGATCCCTGGTAAAAACAAAATCAGCAGCTTAAAAAATACCAGCAAGCCCACCAGGGCCCTCACTGCCCCAAAATGATCTAGATCCCCTCTTATACACATGGGGACTGTGGTCCTTCCTACCTGAACATATCATGGTTTACAGCAACTGCTTGAGGAGGAAGAATCATTACAAAGCCTTCCTCCAGCCCTGGGCCCCATCAAGCACCATGTACAACATAACTCAGGGGGACACCATGTACAATTAACTCAGGGGGAGCTTTGCTGGCAGGACCAGAACACGTGAGCAGAACCACCTCTGACCTCCCCTTTCAGCTCATGGACGATCTCCACAGACAGCAGAGTATCCCGGGGTAGCTCTGTCTTCAGGTCCAGCTTGACCCAGCGGTCTGACTGGCGGCCATCCCATGTGTAAATCTGGGACTTCTATGGGCAGAGAGAAAGGGCCAATTGAAGCAGACATGGAGATCAAGGCGTGAGAGGCTCAGTTCTCAAAATGGCTTTCAGTTGGCAGCTATAAGCTGATGGTGCTGGGAAATGTCAGAAGAAAATGTCTAGGAGAGATTAGCCGTTATACTTCAGCGATAGGGATCTGGTGGTCCTGGTGGGACAGAATAGGCTCGGGGCACCATTCAAAAGGCTTAGGTCCACAATGAGTGGCCATCAAAAAAGATCAAGCTTAGTGTATGTATTTCTAAGGTGAGCTTGCAGAAAGATCCAGTAAGCAGGGGCAGGGGGTGGGGGTACAGAAAGTAAAAAGAGAAAAAGATCAAGTGTGAGAGAACACAAAGTTTGTGAGGGAGCAAAGATAAAGTTACACAAAGATACAAGGCAGAGTAGAAAGAAAGCAATGATGACTTTACCCAATTAAGATACAGAATTGCCAAGGCTTGGGACCCCTGCAGGCTCAGTCAGTTAAGGATCAGACTCTGTTCTGACTCAGGTCATAATCTCAGGGCCCTGAGATCCTTGGGCTCAGTCCTGGGCATGGAGTCTGCTTAAGATTCTCTCTCTCCCTCTCCCCCAGGCTCGAGCTCTGTCAGCACCAGGAGCAGGGATTTACAGCATTTTGAGCAGCTTGCCGCTTTGCCCCTCACAGGGACAATCGTAACTATTACAGGCTTGCTCATAGACATGCTCTCTCTCAAAAATAAAAAATTAAAATAAAATTGCCAAGGCTTTCCCTTATCTTAGACTCCAAGGGCTCCAGAGCAAAACAGGATGACAAGGGATGGTGTTGCAAAGAAATGGCTGCGTGGATCAAACCGTATTAGCCTGCTGACCATTCTGCTAGGCTAGGAAGCTTAATCTCACAAGAAAAGAAGCAGTGTTCCTTTTAGCAATGCACAGCGATGAGTAAGCAAATGTGTGAACTGAAAGGATGAAAAACTGAATATGGCTGAATGACACCTGTCTAACTAAGAGGAAGAAAGTGAAGCTCTAAGAAGTATCTTCCTCGGGGTCAAAGCCCCAGCTCCTTGGTGCCAAGGGAACATACACCAAGCGTGGCAGGGAGCTGTCCAGACCCACAGACCTAGACCAAGGTTCCACACCCGAACTACTAGATGGGAAGCCAGCGGCAGACCTACCCCCAGGCCGATGAGGAACTTCTGCTCGCTGCCAGACACCATGCAGCGGTAGTCGAGCACTGGGCGGATCTTCTCCAGGGTTTTGGAGGTAAGCAGCGTGGGCTTATAGCTGAAGATGTCAATCTCAGTGCCCTGCAGCCCCGGGTCAGAGAAAACACGGCTGGGTTGGGGGAACGGACAGGCGCTCAGTAGGGGTGCCTGTATGGCGGCAGGGGCAGGCTGGGAAGGGTGAGGGACAGGAAGCACTGGCTCTCTAAAACATACCCGCCTTCACCCCTGCTCTACCTAACCAGGCACTAACTGGGATCTAATTCCATCTGCTTGGAGTGTTCCTTTAGGACCTATTAGGACAGGCTGGGAAGGGAAAGAACACCAAGTCCCTGAGTACAGATCAATTTACCAGAGCCATAAGGAAATGTCACCAGAATATAAAAGCCACCCCTTCAATAAAACTGAAGGCGAGGGTTCATCAGTAGTTAGTCTGAGAGCAGTTAAGTGACCTCTCCACCCCATTTAGAAAAATGTACACATGCAACTCTTTTGATGTCATCTTGAACCACATTCCCCAGTCCTTGACCCCATAAAACCAGCACAATGGCCCATGATCTGGGCCAGATTTAAATGAAGCCCAGAGAAAAGCTGGAAGTCAGGTGGTAGAAAAAAAACAAGGCAGAAGAATTCCAGGACCAGCTCACCAGAAACAGAACAGGGAGTCCAGGGTTAGGCCAACCCCACTGTGGAGCTCCCCTGACAGCCTCCCCCGGCCCTCTGCCTAGCTCCCCAACCTGAGATCATCCACACTTCATTGTCTCCCCAGCAGGCAAATCTCATGTGACCCTGAACTTGCCAAGGAGTGATGGCCAGCCCCACCCTTCGGGCAAGTGGGAATGCTAAGCACATCACATCTCTGGACAAGCGTCTTCAGGCATCACCTGACACCGAAGATACCACCTATGGTGGCCTCAGCCTAGCCCCTCAGAGTCTGGGAGGTATTTGCACAAACCCTCTGGAGGCCACGCCTGGGACATCTCAGTGATACTTCCACATCTAAAGTTAGGCCTCTCTAACTTTATTTTCACCAGATACCAAGCTTACCTGGATTAGCTCAAAGAACTTAGACTTGGGGTCTGAGGAAGAAGGAGCAACTCGAGCCTGGTCTGGGATCTGAAAGGAGACAGCAACAAGCTTTGATTTTCAAATGCACTTTCGACAAAGGCTGTGTGTGAGCTTATGTAGGTGAGGAGACAGGTCCAGAGAGGGGGAAAGACAATGGCACCTAACAAAGGGGGCTAGAAAGCAGAAGATGGAGGTGGGTAATCCAGCCACTGCCCCATTTCAGGCCTTGTGGTTGTACACCACAAAGGCCACTTCCCTCTCTCTGGGGCTCACTGTGGCCAGTGTTGCTGTACAGGGCCCCAGAAGCAAAATGAGGCCTGGTCACCCACGACTCTTGTCCTTTCTGACCCAATTGTAGGACCACACCGACAGTGAAAGGCCAAAGAAGGTAACTCCTGTCAGTGCTGAGACAGCCAGCTCTGAAATGCCATGAGGGTAGGCAGACGTTTTCACACAAGAGGAGATCCTAAGGTGACAGGGTTGGTCAATTCATTCTTGTCTACAGCTTCCCTGCCCTGGAGCAACAATGGGCTGGGGAGATGCTCACCCCCCAAAGTCGAAGGCACTCTTTCCGGATCTCTGCCTGCCGAGGCTCACTCAGGGTCCTGGGAAAATGAAGCCAATAAGTGATTAAAACCTCCAAGAGGTGTACCCCTCAGGACCCCAGAGCGTGGAAGCCCACATGAGTAAACGTGTGTGGACACACTGAGGTCACAATGCCATCAGCTCAGGGTGCTAACAACACTTACACAGCTCTGCCCGTTAAAGATGGGCACTCAGAGGTACACAAAATGGAATGACCTCCCCTTTCCAGCACAAAGGAAAGGGAGACTATCTCCCTGATCACCCTGGATGCCAGAATTCCCCACACAGCCTTCTCTCAATGACCCATCAGCATGTTCTGGCTCCTCCTGTTGAGAGAGGCCACATTAAGGCTATCCCAGTGGACATCACTATGTCCCAGAATGCTGGATCAGTTTCTGCTCACCCCCTACCAGAGGCCTAGTTTTTCTTGACCAGTCCTGTCTCCCCTCTCTGGACCACTCTTTACTCCATGTCCCCTGAACATCATATGCTATTCATACTGTGCCACTCTACCTCCTCTGACACACTATTAATAACTCGTGCTATATCCTTTTCCTGGGTTACTCTGCTCTACCCAAACACCAAGTCTTTGAGGGCAAGGTTCATGCCATATACTTCTCTAGCATGCTTCACAGACCACAGCAGAGTGTAAAAGAGTAGATGTTTTAAAACATTTGTTGAAATGAAATAAACAAAGAGCATAGAGCAAAATGAAAAGATCTTCCCTTGAAATAGGTGAATTCTGGGGAGTGGGCAACACTTACGTGTCTTGAACAAAGGCATGGATTTTGGCCAGAGCTTTGATCTGCAGACTACAGTGGCTAGAGAGACAAGACGGGGGAAAAAAATTTTTAATTTCAGAAGGATTACCAAAAAGGAGAAGTTCAGCCAGAGCAGTGTTATCTATTTTTGGGGCAGAAGCTGGAGACCTGAAAGAGAACTCCCTTGACCACACCCCAAGGTAGAGTTATGTGGGGCCTGCTTATAATAAAGCAGAATTGAGTCAAACCCTGCAGACACTCAGCTCCCAAGTCCTGCTAAAAGGCAAGTTCTGATCCCATCCTTAAAAATTTGATAGCAGTAGTGAACTAATTCTAAATAAAGCAACAACCAAATCCAGACCCAGTTCAACTACAGACTAAACCCTATACTAACAACTGCCCTTTCTACTTTAATCCCCAGTGTTCTTTTACACACAATGTTTGGCATTAAATAAAAAAGTATGTGATACGTGATAAAGCAAGAAAATGTGACCAACTAGCAAGAAGAAAAACAATCTGACAGCACAAGATCCAGAAAAGGGTCCGAATGTTGGAATTATCAGACAGGGCCCCTAAAATAACTGAAAAACATGTTAAAGGATCTAGCAGAAAAGATGTAAAATGTGCATGTAAAACAGAGAATTTCAGCAGAGATGTAGAAACCACACTTCTAAAAAACAAAGATTCTAAAGATAAAATATTTAATATTATAGATGAAGAATGATTTTGATGGGCTTAACAGCAGACTGAAAACAGTAGAGGAAAGGATCAGTAAACCTGGGGACTGAAAAATAAAGAGAGAAAAAAGTGAAAAAACCCACCAGCACTGAAGCTCTATAGGACAACAGCAAACAGTTCAACATAAATAAGGAGAGTCTCAGAAGCAGAAAAAAGAATATGACAAAAATACTGATAATAGCCAAGAACTTTCCCAAACTGATAAATGAAATCAATCCACAGATCCAATGTCAGAGAACCCCAAGCAGAATCAATACAAAGAAAACCATACATAAACACATCATAGTCAACATGCTAAAAACAAAGATAAAGGGAAAATCTTGAAAGCAATCAGAGGAAAAAGGACACATGACATGCACAAAAACAGTTAATAATGACTGAATCTCATCAGAAACAAGGATGGCAGAGAACAATGGAACATTATCTTTCAAGTGCTGAAACAGAAACATAGCCAACCTCAAATTCTATATCCAGTGAAAATATCCTTCAAAGATGAAAGGGAAATAAATACATTCTCAAAAGACAAAAGCTGAAGGAATCACTCCAGCAAACTTGCCCAACAAAAATAGGCTAAAAGAAATTCTTTGGGCCAGAGGGAAATGATTCCAAATAGAAACCTGGGTCTGCAGAAAGAAATGAAGAACACCAAAACAGGTAACTAGGTCAGTCAATGTGAAGGACCTTTAAAAAAACAATTGTACAAATACAGGCATACCTTGTTTTATTGTGCTTCATATGCCCTCACTTCACAGATAATGCATTTTTTACAAATTGCAGGTTTTTGGCAGCCCTGTGTCAAGCAGACCTATTGGTACCATTTTCCCAACAGCATTTGCTCATTTCATGTCTCCGTGTCACATTTTGGTAATTCTCACAATATTTCAAACTCATTATTATTATTATTATTTTATATTTGTCATGGTGATCTGTGATCAGCAAACTTTGGAGCCTGAAGATGAAACTGAAATGCTATAAAACCTTAACAGATGAGGAGCTGTTTCTTATGGATAAGCAAAGAAAGTAGTTTCTTGAGATAGAATCTACTGTCGGTGACAATGTTATGAAGACTGTTGAGATGACAACAAAGGATTTAGGGTATTACTTAAACTTAGTTGATAAAGCAGTGATAGGGTCTGAGAGGACTGACTCCAATTTTGAAAGAAGTTCTGTTGGTAAAATGTTATCAAACAACACTGCATGCACATATAGAAACTGTTCATGAAAGGAAGAGTCATTCAGTGTGGCAAATATCTTATTTTTAGAAATTGTTTTATTTTAAGAAATTGCCACAACGACCCCTACCTTCAGTAACCACCACCCTGTTCAGTCAGCAGCTATCAGCACCAAGGCAAGACTGTGCACCAGCAAAAAGATTACAACTCACTGAAAGCACAGACAATGCTTAGCATTTTTTAGCAATAAAGTATTTTTAAATTAAGATTTGTACATTGTTTTTTGTACAGAGTGCTACTGTACACTGAACAGACTACAATATAGTGTAAACAAACCTTTATATGCACTGAGAAACAAAAAAATTAATTTGTCTTGCTGTATTGCAATATTCACCTTATTGAGGTAGTCTAGAACCAAACCCACATTATCTCCAAATATGCCTGTACAGGCATGTGTATCTTTAAACCTCTTTAAAAAGATGATATGGACTTTATAATTTAAAATTAAAATAACAGCAAAGTAAAGTAGGGTTTATATGAAATAAGAACACGCACATGCGAGTAAATGTATATTTACTATGGTAAGGTTCTTACATTGTTCATGAGATAGAATACTTTTCGAAGGTAAACCATGGTAAGTTATAGATGTATACTGTAATCTCTGAAACAGCTAAAACATAACACAAAAGGTATATAAAAGAAAAAACCCAAGGAGATATAAAGGACTATTGAAAAATACCAAACTTTCGCTCTCCCACCCCCAAAAAGGAAAGAAGGAACAAAGAAACAAAAAGAAGAAGACAGGATAAACAGAAATCAAACCACCAAGATAGAGGATTTAAACCCAAACATATCAATAATTACATTCCATGTAACTGTACTAAACACTCTAATTAAAAGGCAGAGACTGATACATTATATGTTAATAAAAATAATAAAAAAGTTTTTTAAAAGGCAGAGACTGTCACACTGGATAAGAAGGTAAAATCCAAGCATATGTTATTTAAAAAGACAAAGACAGGTTGAAAATAAAACATAAGACAAACCAAATAAATACTAAGCAAAAGAAAGCTGATGTGGCTGTATTAATACCAAACAAGATAAACTTCAAGACAGTATTACTAGAGATAACGAAGGATATTTCATAATAACAAAAGGTTAACTCATTAAGAATAACAGAGAATACAGATTTAGAGACTAATGTACCTCATGAACATAGATTCAATAAAATATTAGTAATCAAATATAGCAATATATGAGTGATACTCATAATCAAACCACATTAAAAAATGCAAGATTTGTTTACCATTTGAAAATCACTCAATGTAACTGTATTGAGGGAATAAAGAAAAATAACATAATTTCTATAGACACAGAAAAATTATTTGGCAGAATTAAACATCCATTCATGATAAAAACTCTACTAAACTCAAAATAGAATAAAACTCTTCAACCTAAAAAAAATAGCAACATCATACATAATGAATGATTAAACACTTTATCCTTAAAATCAAGAATAAGGCAAGGCTATCTGCTTTTATCACTTCAATTCAACATCAAATTGGAGGAACAGTCAGTGCAATAAGACAAGAAAAAAAAAAAAAAAAACAGAGCTACCATATGATCCAGCAATTCCACTTGTATTTATAGATAAGAACTGAAATCAGGATCTTGAAAAGATTCAGTACCCCCATGTTCACTGTAGCACTATGCATAATAGCTAAGATGTAGAAACAACTTAAATGTCCACTGACAGATGAATAAAGAAAATGTGGTAATATATCTATGATGGAGTATTTTTTTTAATTTTATTTATTTATTTCACAGAGAGAGAGATCACAAGTAGGCAGAGAGAGAGGGGGAAGCAGGCTCCCTGCAGAGCAGAGAGCCTGACACAGGGCTCGATCCCAGGACCCTGGGATCATGACCTGAGCCAAAGTCAGAGACTTAACCCTCTGAGCCACCCAGGGGCCTCATGATGGAGTATTTTTAAAAAGTTTTTAAGTAAACTCCACACCACATATAGGGTTCAAACTCACAACTCCAAGATCAAGAGTCACATACTCTTCTGACTGAGCCAACAAGGCACTCATTTACATACACTGGAGTATTATTCCAACTTTAAAAACAAAGAAAATTAAGCAACATGAGACAACATGAATGAACCTTGGGGACATCATGCTACGTGGAATAAACTAGTCATAGAAAGATCAATGCTGCATGATTCCAATTATATAAGGTATTTGAAATAGTCAAATTCATAGAACCAGTAAGTAAATGAAACATTCTCATAGGATACAGTCAGTATACAGAAATCAATTGTATTTCCTCATACTAGCAATGAACTAGAAAATAAAATTTTAAACATACTACTTACAATACATCCAAATGCACAAAATTCTTAAGGAAATTTAGCAAAACATATGTAAGACCTCTATACTGAAACTGTAAAACTCTGCTAAGAGACATTAAAGAAACTAAATAAATGGCCATTTTTAAATTTATGGATGGGAAGATTCAATTTTATTAAGATGTCCATTCTCGCCAAATTAATTCATAAATTCAGTGTAATCTCCATCAAAACTCCAGGAGGCTTTTTGTAGGAACTGACAAACTGATTCTAAAATTACAGAGAACTGCAAAAATAAAACAAAACAAAACAAAACCTAGACTAGCTAACAGTCTTGAAAAAGATCAATGCTGGAGAACATACACTACCTGACCTCAAGGTAATTTGTTTCAAGGTACAGTCATCAAGAGAATATGACAAAAGACAGACAAACAGATTCACAGAATAGAACAGAATGCTCTAGATATAATCAATCACACATATATAGTCAAATAATTTTTAAAAAGAGTGCCAAAGCAATTAAATGGAGAGAGGAATGTACTTTTAACAAATGGTGCTAGAACGGGTATCTATAGGGGGGAAAAAAAGAACTTTGACCCCTACCATCACACCACATGCAAAAATTAATTTCAGGTGGACTACAGACCTAAATGAAACTTCTAGATGAAAACAGGACAATATTTTCATGACTTTAGTGTAGGCCAAGACTGTTTAGGGAAAAAAATCAAATCACTAACAAAATGAAAAAAATGACAAATTAGATTTCATCATCAAAATTTAAAAATTCTAGGCATCTAAACTGAAAGAAAAGTAAGTAAAATTATCTCAGTTCACAGATAACATGACCTTTTATGCAAAATACCCTAAAGATTCCACCAAAAACAATTACAACTAATAAGCAAATTTGGCCAACCTACAGGATACAAAAATCAACACACAAAAACCAGTCATTTCTATACACTAATAATGAACAATCTGAAAAGGATTAAGAAAACAACTCCATTTACAACAGTGTCAAAAAAAAATAAAATACTTAAGAATAAATTAAAGAACTGTAAGACTTGTACACTAAAAGCTACAAAACACTGCTGACAAAATGGAAAAAGACATAAATGAATGGGAAAACATCCTGTGATCATAGATTGGAAGACTCAGTATTGTTAACATGATAATACTATCCAAAGCAATCTACAGATGCAATGCAATCCCTATCAAAATCCCAACAGCAATTTTTGCAAAAACAGGAAAACCCATCCTAAAATTCATATGGCATTTCAAGGGACCCCAAAGCCAAAATAATCTTGAAAAAGAAAAACAAATTGCATGACTCACACCTCCTCCTCCTCTCAAAACTTACTACAAAGCTAGAGTAATCAAAACTGTGGTACTGGCATAAAGACAGACATATTGACCAAAAGAACAGAACAGAGAACCCAGAAATAAATCCTTGCATATATGATCAAATGATTTTCAACAAGGGTACCAAGACCATTCAATGAGGAAAGAACAGTCATTTCAATAAGTGGGTTGGGGAAACTGGATATTTCCATGCAAAAGAATGAAGTTGGTCCCTTACCTTACATCTACAAAAATTAACTCAAAATGGATCAAAGACCTAAATAAAAAAGCTAAAACTATACTCTTAGAAGAAAACCAAGCAAAATGCTTAAGATGTTGGATTCAGTAATGACTTCCTGAATATTACATCAAAAGCATAAGCAATAAAAGAAAAAGTAAATTGAACTACATCAAATTAAAAACTATACACTGAAGGACATAATACACGGGGGAAAAGGCAAAGAAGGAAAGAAAATATTTTCAAATTATATGTCTGATGAGGGATTAATATCCAGAATATATAAAGAACTCCTACAACTCAACAATGAAAACAAACCAATTTAAAAATAGGCAAAGGACTAGAACAGGCATTCCTCCAACGAAGATACATAAATAGCCCAATATAAAAATATGTGCATATCATTCGTGATTAGGAAATGCAAGTCAAAACTACAGTAAGATACAATTTCATACCCATTAGGATGGCTATTATTCAAAAAACAAAAAAAAAACAAAAAAAAGAGACAGACAGACAATAACAGGCACTGATCAAGATGTGGAGAAATCTGGTGGGAATGTGAAATGGGGCAGATGCTGTAAAAAATAGTATGGCAGTTCTTCAGAAGCTGTGCCATTTAAGCAGAATTACTACATGATCCAACGATTCCACTTTTTGGTATATACAGAAAAGAACTGGAAGGGGGGGTTCAGTTACTTGTACACCAATATTCAGAGCAGTATTATTCACAATAGCTAAAATGTGGGAACAATCCAAATGTCCAACAACAGATAAATGGATAAACAAAATGTGGTATATACATATGGAATATATTATTTAGCCCTGAAAGGCTGAAATTCTGACACGTGCTACAACATGATGAATCATGAAAACATGCTAAGTGAAATAAGCCAGACACAGAAGAACAAATATTGCATGATTTCCCCTTATATGAGGTACCTAGACTAGGTATATTTGTAAAGCTATAAAGTATAATAGAGATTACCAGGGGCTTGGGGTGGGGGAAATGGGGAGTTATTGTTTAATAGATACAGAGTTTCTGTTTTGGATGATTAACATTCTGGAAATATACAGTGATGATGGTTCCACAACAATGTGAATGACTATATTTAATGCCACTGAATTATACATTTTTAAAAGGGTCAAAATGGTAAACTTTATGTATATGTAACCACAATTAAAAAAAGATAAAAATTTTTAAACTTCTGCTTATCAAAAGATATCATTAAGAAAATAAATAGGTTAAGTCACACATCAGGACAAAATATTTACAACACACATATTTGAAACTAGACTTGTATTCAAAACACAGAAAGAGTTCCTACAATTTAAGAAAAAGACAAATCAATTTTTAAATGGTCTAAAGAGACACATCATAAAAGAAATATACAAACAGCCAATAAACAAATGAAAAGAGGCTCAACATCATTAGTCATCACAGAAATGCCAATCAAAACCACAAGAGATAACACCTCACATAATGATTATTATGAAAAAGAAAAGAAATAACACATGCTAGGGAGGATGTGGAGAAAAGGGAATCCTTGTGCAGTGTTGGTAGGAATGTAAATTGGTGCACACACTATGGCAAACAGTATAGAATTTTCTCAAAAAATTAAAAATACAGAACTACTACCATAGTCCCAGCAATTCCACTTCTAGGTATTTAACCAAAGAAAACAAAAACACTAATTTGAAAAGCCCATAGGTGCTCCTACGTTCATCACACTATTACTTACAATAGCCAAAATATGGATGCAAGCTGAATGTCTATCAATAGATGAATGGATAAAGAAAATGAATATATATATAACAGAATATTACTTGATCATGAAAAAAGAACAAAATCTTACCATCTACAACCATATGGATGGACCTAGAGGCTATTATGCTATAATAAGTAAAATAAGTAAATAGACAAAGAAAAACAAAAACCATATGACATACTTTATGTGGAATCGAAAAACAAAACAAATGAACAAATAAAAGCAAAACAAAAATGGACTTACAGATACAGACAACACTCTGAAGGTTAAAAGAGGGGAAGGAATTGGGGGAGATGGACAAAATAGGTGAAGGGGATTAAGAGGTACAATATTCCAGTTAAATAAATAAGACATAGGAATATAAAGTACAGCATAAGGAATACAGTTAATAATACTGTAACAACTTTGTATGGTGACATATGGTAACTAGGCTTACTGTAGTGGCCATTTCATATATGTATATAAACAATGAATCACTATGTTGTACACCTGAAACTAATACACTATTCAATTTTAAAAATATTAAAAAAAAACCCGCAATGGTCAAACACTACACCTCTACCAGAATGGCAAAAATGAAAAAGACTAACAATACCAAATGTTGGCAAAGACGTAGAGCAATCAGAATTTCACACTCTGCTGGAGGGTGGATAAACTGGTACAAGCACTTTAGAAAACTGCATGGCATTATTAAAAAGTTAAATACACATCTAACTTATGATCCAGAATTTCTGTTCTTGGATATTTATCTAAGAGAAATGAAAACATCTGTCCATCAAAAGCCCTTCACAAAAGTGTTTTAGCAGCTTTATTCATTAACAGCCCCAAACTAGAAATATAGTATGAGTCCATCAAGAGAGAATAAATTTGGTATGTCCATACAATGGAATACTACTCAGCAACGAAAAGGAACAAACACACACTACAAGAAAGAATCTCAGAAACACTATGGAAAGGAGAAAAAAATATGGACACAAAAGTGTCTATGTATGATTCCATTTATACAAAGTTCTAGAACGCCAAAACTAACCTATGATGATAAAAATAAGAGTGGTTACTTCAGGATTGATGGACAGGGACACAAAGGAATTTCCTGAGGTTACAGTAATGTTGGTTTTTTTTTTTTAATCTTAATAGAAATGTAGGGTACATTAATGTATGCATTTGTCAAAAATGACTGAAGTGTCCACATAAAGATCTACATTTCAATTATGGAAGTATACATCAATCTTTTTAAGAAAAGAAAGAGAACTGGGGCACCTGGATGGCTCAGTTGTTAAGCAGCTGCCTTTGGCTCAAGTCATGATCCCAGGGTCTTGCAATCAAGCCCCGCTTCAGGCTCTCCACTCAACAGGAAGCCTGCTTCTCCCTGTCCTACTCCCCCTGCTTGTGTTCCCTCTCTCACTGTCTCTCTCTGTCAACTAAATAAATAAAATTAAAAAAAAAAAAGAAAGAAAGAAAAGAGAACGGATTTGATATTGGATTGCTTAAACACTGAACTTTTGGGAGCACTGAGAAGTCCAGTTCTTTTTTTTTTTTTTTAAGATTATTTATTCAAGAGAGAGTGGGTGAGAGAACATGAGTGGAGTGGAGGGGCAGGGAGAGAAGCAGACTTGCCGCTGAGCAGGGAGCAGGATGTGGGGCTTGATCTCAGGACCTGAGCGGAAGGCAGACACTTAACTGATGGAGCCTCCTAGGCTCCCCTGAGAATTCCAACTCTGCCATGCATCCACACGCGCTCATAGCAGACGACAACACAGTTCAGCAAAAAGAAGTCCAGAAATGTTACAAAGTCGTGGTTTTGCTGACTCTAGACCACTTCAGCCTGCTTCCTCATGTATAACATGCTGAAGCTCAGCATCTGCTCCACCTTGGTACCTCCCATTATCATCAAGATGAGAGCACTTTGGTGGCAGTACTGTGGAGAGTTAAAATACTGCAGGATGATGGATAAATGGGTAAAGACTTCCTCCGCTGTGATTCTCCAAGGCCACCCATACCTTCAGACTTCTCTGGGAGAAGGGACTGTACCCTTAGAAATGACCTTTTAAACACCTGTACTGATTCACTGCTACTATACAACTCTCCAACGTACCTCCAAAAATTTTTCTCTCAGGCTTGTCCACTTAGAAGACTGAGCCAACTGTTACTACTTTAAATTACTACCAGTAACAAGAAGCGGGGACAGGGGGTGGGAATCAAAGAAGGTTTAAAAAAAACAAAACAAAACAGAACAACATTCAGATCACCCAACTGGGGAATTCATGAACTGGCAAAAAAGCTTTAATACCAGAAACTTCCAAAGCATGCTGCATCCTTGCTTCCTAGCCACCTCCTGTCTCCAAACAGGGAGCTTCACAAGGCAACAACCATGACAGCCTTTCACAAACAGAAGCAATTCAAGAGCAGTCACTCCTGCCTCCAGGAACACAGGACAAGGCTGCTCTCTGTCAGGTTTCACTGTCATCCTCAGGCTCCCATGGGCAGGGCTGTACCAACCAGGTTCCCACTGGCCACACTGGAATAGGGCATGGGAGTAGGATGAGGGTGCCCCAACTCCTCAAAGTCCAAGGAGCTCTGGAACAAGCAGACCAATCCTAGTTACCAATTTTTTAGGACTGACCAAGTGATACTAAGAGCCATTCAGTACTTCGTTCTCTGGTCTTTCTTGATACCCCAGTGGTGTCAGCAAAAAACACCTGGTCTTGCTTACCTCTCGTTGGATCGTATCATGTAGTCAGTAAATTCATGGTCTCCCTTGATCACCTCCAAGGGGACCACAAGGTTGACATCAGAATCGGTGTTCCGCAGCTGGTTGAGTTTAATATTGACTGAGAAGAGGTAATCCCGCACGTCATCTATGCCCACCTTTAGGCCCTTGCACACCACATACCTGGGGGAAGAGACCCTGTCAGTCCACTGAGCAAGGGCTTCTTCCCCCACATTCCTCCTCCCCAAACTCCCCGCTGAGTCATAAAGCTAAACAGACTTAAGTCCATGCACAAAGAACAGGACAGACTCTGCTGCAGAAGTTCAGTTCAATTCTTTCCTTTTTATGTTGGGCTGTATCTCTACCTTCTGTAGTAGTGGTTCCTGCCCTATGCCAGGCCAGCCGCATCACCATCACCAGGGAGTCTGTTAAATTACAGACTTACTTAATAGACTCTCCAGGAATGGGGCTCAGAAAACTGTGTTTTTAACAAGTCACCCAGCAGCTCAGCCTGGCCACAACTTCTCTCACATCACGCAGGAGCACTGCATACTGTGTCCCCACTGGGATAACAACAGTGCCTCTGGTTGGCAGCCCCCTTTACCTTGCCCAGCCCATGTCCCTCCAGGTGCCCCTTCTTCTGGTCACCTTCTCCTTCCTGGACCAAGCCAAGGATCCCCCACCTAAGTGTGCGGAATCAGGCTTGTGGAGAAGGAGGCAGAGGCTGAAGTGGCACACCACAGAACCATGAGGGTCAGAATCCAGACTCCTACTGGTTCTAACTACATCCTTAAAAATCAGGGTTTTAATGAAACTTGAGTAGTTATGCCAGAGATGCAGCAGGATGTGCTGTTCTAACACGTAGTCAACTAGTCGGATTAGAACGGAGAGGAAAGCCTCACCTCTCTGAGTTGGCAGGACGGCTGGTAATCGGCTTAAAGAGACACACTCGCTCGAAGCAGCAGTAGAGCAAGTAGATGAGCCCCACACTGAATGGTGTGAATAGGTCAAAGGTTTTACAGATGAAATGGCCTCCTAGAGTCGAGCAAAAACACCAACAGCAGTCAGTGGGTTCTATCCCAGGAGGTGGTAAGGTAACCTCAGGGAGTAAATATGACAAAGCCAAGGACCCACTGCCTGGGCCCATTAAAGGAGGCAATTTAAGGGGAAGACTCAGCTTTCGAGGGGCTTCTGGGGCTTCTATAGCATGTACTCCCCTAAATTCCTCATTTAGCCTCATTTAGTCACCTGAGATAAGCAAGGGTTTTTTTGTTTGTTTTATTCCCAAGCCCTGTACATGCTCTTGTCCAATAGGGCCTCTAATGGGTCTTAGGCCGGGAGACAGATGAGAAGTGTCACCTGTTCGGACAACAGATAGCGCCATGAGGAACTGACAGAGCAGCAGCTGCTTGCTGAGGATCTCTTGCAGGTTCTCCTGCCCCTCTACAGAGAAACCCTGAAATGAGAGGGTAAGAAGCAGAGTAGGAAAGAGACACAATGAGGACTTCATTCATCCCTACTCCATCCTCACTGAGACGTCTTCAAGTGTTTTCATTGACTTCCACCATCTGACTGATACAGACACAGCTCAGCGTTTAATTTATTTTGGCACAGTCGTATGGCACCTCATGAGTGAAGTCAGCACTAGGACCCAGGCCTGACTACTAGAATAGGGCCTTCCTTCTGCTTCATCACTCCCAGGGGATAGAACCAAGTCTACTTTTTCAAGGACACGGTCCAAAAAACTGTAAAACCCGTGTGGGAATCCAGGGGAAGAGTAAGGGAGGATGGAGGCAAAATACTGGCTGGTCTAGGCCAACTACAAGCTAGGAAACAGAATACCCTGTTCAGCCCAAGAGCCACGGAGTGGTGTGACGGCTCTGCCTGGGCTTACTCAGCCACTGTGCTGATCACCGACCAGGCCCCAGTATGGTGACAGAAGAAAAGTTAGCTCAACTCTTGTCACAGTAATCTCTCTTTCTCTGCTGACCAAAACCCCCTTCCTGTCTCAAGACCATGGAGCCTCTCCCTCCAGCTGGCAGGGCCTCTGGCCAGGGTGTTTGTTCAAAGAATGTGCCTTCCTGTTCCTCAAGTGGTCTCCCTGCCTGTGAGATGCCAACAGGGAGCAGAGAGTCAAGCTCACACAGAAGTAAATGAGGCCAGTGGCTAGAGGAGCAGGGGAGAGGAGAGCTGCTGTTTACTGGCCACAGTGTTTCAATTTCACAAAAAGAAAAAAAGCAGGGTAATCTGTTTCAAAAAATGGGGGACATACTTAATACTACTAAACTGTATACTTAAAAATGGCTGAGATGGAACATTGTGTATGTTTTTTATCACAATTTTTTTAAACAATAAAGGAGGCTGACCTCCGTTGAGCTAGCTCCAGCCAGACCAGGTCTCCCTCACTCAGTCCTACGACAGTAATAGCTAACTGACTCAGAGTCCAAAATTGTTTAGCCATGTCCTCCAGATTTATAAATTTTTCTCAAAATGCATGTCCATTTGTAGGGTCAATCAAAAAAAAAAAAAAAAAAAAAAAAAAAAAAAAAAGCCCAAGTCACCAGTCTATATTGCCTAAGCAGAAAGACAACCCTCGAGTTTGCACTCTGACTACCAGCCACATGGCACTAACGGCCTCGAAAGCACCATTAGGCCCCCACGTCAGCTCAGCAGCAGCAGTCCCCCTTCCCTTTATCCCCAAGCCTGCCTCTCTGCTGTTCCCTGCTGTGCACAATGCTTTGGTAAGACAGGACATCTTCAGATCCTGTGCTGGCATCCTGCCTGTTCCTTCACCTTTCCACATTGTTACTGCTTAAAAGGCCACCCAAGGACCTCTGAGGCTCTTCTCAATTCTAGCCATGTGACACTGGAGCAATTACCACATTCTCTGTCCTTCCTCTTAGAGGAAGTAGCGGCCCTCTGCAGAAAAGACTACCGGCAGCATCATAATGGGATGCCCTCTGTACCTCAAGCAGTTGCCCAAAGAACAAGGATCCCTGAATATTCACTTGAGCCCAACCACTGACCTCCAACCAGAGCCTCCTGTGGGTTCCCCCAAGCTGCTGCCTTTGGTTTTCTGGTCATCTGTCAGCCATCCAGAGGCTTAGGGGTATAAGGACAGCCTCTACCAGGAAACACACCCAGGTGACAAATGATGGAAATGTTCTTCCCAATTACTTTTGCCTAGTCCATTGCGGTCATGGTTTTCACCTACCATCTCTTACAGCCAACCAAGGACCTCTGAGGAAGTGAGCTAAGAATCCACTTGCTCCAAGCAAAGATGTCCACAACATTACAATGTTGACAAAAGAATCACTGAAAATGTGTGCAAAAAAAATAAAAACATACATCACACACCCTACTATCTGAATAGTGAACCACCACCCTCTGGGGCAGCAAAGGACCAAATAAAACAAAATAAGCCTCTAACATGATAAATCCCTAAAGCATCACCCTATGGAGAAAAGGTCACCTACCCCATCGGCCATCAGAAAGTGGACTCCCTTGCGATCTGTGTTATCCAGGACAAAATTCCGAAAAGCAGTGATGTTCTCCGGGCGGGTGATATCTCCATCTCCATCGATCCCACCTTCACCTGGCAGGGCACAAGATTCACATTCAGCTTATCCACCCCCTGCATCCCAGGAGCTGGGACACAAGCACTCTGGGGCTGAGAACACAGGTTCTCCTTGAGGACCAGGAGAAAACGCCCTGTGGGAAGCAAATCACTGCAGGATCTATCCTGCCAAGCTGCCTTGTAGTGATTCACCAAGAGGCAAAAACAGGGCCCTGCTATAATAGAGCAGAATTCAAAAAGAGTTGCCCAGTGAAGAGTCACCAACTGAAACAGAGGAGCTTCCTCTCCAAGACTGAAGCTGTGTTTAAAGCACCAACATAGGGGCGCCTGGGTGGCTCAGTGGGTTAAAGCCTCTGCCTTCAGCTCGGGTCATGATCCCAGGGTCCTGGGATGGAGCCCTGCATCCGGCTCTCTGCTCAGCAAGGAGCCTGCTTCCTACTCTTTCTCTGCCTGCCTCTCTGCCTACTTGTGATCTCTATCTGTCAAATAAATTAAATCTTTTAATTAATAAATAAATAAATAAAATAATAAAGCACCAACATTTAGAAACCAGTATCACTTTTTAAATAAGAACTGTTACGAAAGAACTTGGGATTTGCTGCCAAATTACAGCAATCAAGAAAGAGTGGAGGGGACTGTGTGGGGCTGCTGAGCTGTCTGTTACCCAGTGCGTTCCACACCCAGTGCACAGTGCCGGAGACGGGCATGGGGTTTGTATTTGTTAATAACTCTGCCAATTCTCAGCTGGAGATCAGGCAGTTTCATTATCTCCTGTCACCACAAGAGAAGAAAAGAGGATTTAATATGGTTTTGATGAGAGTTTGCCTTGTGGAGTGTTTAACCTGCATCCTACAGGCCTGGGTAAAGAGAGACAGTCTAGAGGGAACCAAGATCTTCACGACATGGACTGGAAACCCCAGGCTGAGGGACCCAGTAAAGGAAACATGCCCAGTGGATAATAACTGCTTCTGACCTAGAGTCCCCACAGAGGACAGTCTCCCATTCCCCCCAGGACCTCCTCCTCCGTGTCCTTACCATAGTAGGGTTCGAAGAGTTCACTCGAGGCCGAGTAGAAGTCCTCCAGTTTGAAGTCATTAGGGCCCTTCAGAGTCATTCCAAAGCCCTTTGCATGCCACTTCTTCCTCCACAGCACATACTCCGAGAAACCGCCTGGGCCTGCACAGACGTCAGCAAAGTATAGAAGCTCAGCTTCCCGGTCCTTTACCAGTGGTTTCTGCAAAGGCAAGTGGAGGACAAGGGAGGAAGGGAAAAAGTCTGGCTCAATGGGGAACAGGAAGGAGAATGCAGGGGGAGTAAAATGAGCCTTTCAACAAGCACAGTGCAGAGCTCCCGCCAGGGCCACAACACCCAGGAGACGTACCCTCTGCAGTCCCTGCCCTCTGGAGTTGTCCATCCCTACTTCAAAACATCCCTGGTGCCCTCAACCATAGGACCCAGCTCAGACTCCTAATAAAAGCATCTTTTTTTTTTTCTAATAAAAGCATCTTAATAGGAATCTGAGCATGCATTTTTATTTCTCAGAGTCTTTTCCTTACCATATCCTGCCTTACAAGAGTCCCACTGAGCAGACTAGATGCTGTATCCCCCACTTACAGAGAAAAAAAGACACCAAGACACAAAGCAAACTGTTCACAGCCTGCATCCAAGAAAGCTTATTCAGAATCCAGTCAGCCTGACTGCTAGACTCAGGTCTTTCCATCCAAAGCCTGAGGGGCTCTAACATCTCCCCCTCCCAATCACAGGGCCTACCTTTCCAAACCACAGCCTTTGCTTCCCTTCTCTTCCTTCTCAACTCTCCCTACTTTTTTCCAATTAACTTTTTATTTTGGAATAATTTTAGAGTTACAGAAAAGCTGCAAAGACAGAGTTCTCATATACTCTTCATCCAGATTCTAATTCTGTTGACATCTTACCTGGCCATTTGTCAAAACTAAGAAACAAACATTGGTACACTATTAACTAAATTCGACTTTATTCGGGTTTTTATTAGTCTTTGTTTTGTCCCAGAATCCAATCCAAGATACCACAGTGCACTGAGTCTCCTCCTTTTTGCAGTCTCTTCTCCTGCCTTTGCACCTCTGTGGGCCAGGTGCATGGGGCGGCGGTGCAGAGGTGGAGGCCGACAAGGCAGAGGGTGAAGGAGACACTGGTGTGCAGCCCCCAGAGGGCCTGCCCAGCTCAGAAATAACTACATTACAATCATCATTTGAATTTTTACTGGATTACAGATTTGGTCACTCCAGTACCTTTTAACTCTTAATCTGAAAGTTGAACCCAGCACTGGCCCATGCTGTGTTTCCCTTCTATATACCTGGTCGTAGAGGGTGAATTTTACTTGTCCCGACCTGGCTCCAAGGCACAGTGGACATGCCATCTGCACTGGTGACAAGAAGAGGCTGAGCTCTAGAGCAGATGACTAAAGAGGACCCTGAGGAACATCCAGTGAGAAGGAGCTTAGGCAGCTCAGCCCTCCCTCTCCATAGGTTTGTCATGGCTGAGTACTTGTCCAGAGTTCTGTAACTGCTAGATAAAGATCAGAAAGCTTTGGGGGAAGGTTTTAAGAAAGAAATGGAAAATACTAATGTTCACAATCTCATCACTTTCTGGGTGAAAAGGGCCCTGCCTCTGATGATAGCTATCCAGCTTCATCAAAACAGTGAAGAAGTCTCTGGAGAAACCGACTTTAGCTAAAAATAAACTTCATCATCCTATGACAAGCCCACCCAGGCATGCAAAGATGTATCAGTCCTTGCTCTTCTTTCCCACCAATCTAGCCCAGTATTCTTTGTTCCTGAGCCATCAATTATTCATATTTTTGGATTATATTCATTTGCACACACAAAAAAAGACCTAACGGCATTTGCTGAGAACATTATGTAGCATTTTCTAGGCAGCACAGTGGCAAGGAGGCAAGAGTCACAAGTTTAAGATCTGCACACACTGGGAAGAGGAAAAACAACGTTCCTCACCACTGGCCATACCTAGTCCAGGCTGTAAGCTTTCCCAGCGAGCTGCTGGCTCAGGAAGGCTGGGCGAAGGAAGGAAAATGAATCAATGAAATGAAAGAATATCACCTCCAAAAAGAGGGCATAAGTATGATTTCATTCTTTGATTTCAAGACATGTGGCCCTCACAGGTCACGGCCAGAAGGTCTTTTCATAGAAAGGACAGCTGGAGTTCTCACCTCTGCCACTTACTGGCTGTGCAGTTAAGGGCAGCATACAATTCACGCCTTTAAGCTTGAGCTCCCTCAACTGTAAATTGGGACTAATGTAGGTTCTCAAGGCTATTGTGGGATTAAAGTACCATATGTCAAAGACGGTTATAAACTGTAAATACTAAACAAACATAAGATGATACAATATTCAACTAGATCAAATTCCTTGGAGTCAAAATTCTTGTCCTTTTCCATCACCTCATGCAGTACTCATGCTCAGTGGGTACTTTGTAAGTGCTATCTAATTTCTTCTAAGATGCCACTGCAATTCTAAGATCCACATTCAGTTTTTGTCTCCTGTAAGGCTTCACGGACAACATCTACTTACCTCAGCAATATCCCCAAGCACACAAAGCCCACACATAATGTTATGGTTTATTATAGGCTAGCATATCCCCAAAGAATCTAAACTCCCTTCTTTCCCTTGTCTCTTCCAATTCTTGTTTATAACTTGTTTCCCTACATAGTCTCTTCTCTCCTTTTACCACAACCCACAGAACCAGAATGCCAGTGAAAAACTTCATAATACCCCACCTCCCACCTCCCCACACTGCCCAGGCTTCAAGTTCTCCATGTTCTTCTAAAACTTCCCTGATCCAAGAATTACTGAGACCCTAGCAAACCCTTCAGCCACTCACATCTCTGCGGGTGACTATACTAGAGCACTCTGCTCACCTGAAAAACACACTCTGGTCCTCAGGGGAAAACAGAGATGAAAAGAGAGAAGAAAACAGTAGGGGCTGGAGAGAAATCACTTCCTATAGTGGAGTGCAGAGAAACATCTCTGAAAGGGCAATTCTCCGTGGCCACTAACAATCAGTTCAGGTCCAGAAGGTGCCTGAAGCATTACAAACACAGCTACCTTTTCCTATGTAACTAACATCTCCACCCTTGACCTGAATGGTACAACCCTGGTGCCTCCTTCACTTTCCTGACAGCAAAAGACAATAACCAGATCCCAGCTGCTAGAGGCGTTTACAATCAAAAGCCCAAAATGATGTGGCTTCCCAGCAGCCTGACAGAGCTCCTCTGCCAGGCAGGGGTTTAAAGGAAATCATTTGGAGCTCAGAAAATTAAACCAACATTATATCAACCTAATTTTCTCAAGATGCTAACTCCAAGAGGCCTTTTGTGCTGCCTGCTGGTCCTGGAAAACAGGGAGGGACACCTGGGGGAGAGAAATGACTATGGGCTGGAGGGGTCCACATGCCAGTTTTGCCAGCATGGAGGGAAGCAGTAAGGGAGGTGAAATTAAAACATTAAAGAACTTGGAAAATAAGTTCCTTTAGCGGGTGGATAATCAGGGGCCTAGTGGAAGTAGAGTGAAGCAGAAACAGGTTTGGGAACAACTGGCTCCTAGCCCGTCACTGTCAAAGAGAACTAACTTTTAGGACTGAGTGAAAGTGCTTTGAAACTCTGAAGGGAATGCTAGAATGAAATTTCCTTTATTCTCTATCATTATGGTGTGCCTGTGTACAGAGAAATGAGATGGAGCACAGTAGAAAATCATTTTGCTCTACCACTTCTTGGGAAGGGCCAAAATCTAATAATTATGATCCCACATGAAACTGGTTCAAAAGGGCAGAAAGGGAAAGTGGTCACATCTGAAATCACAGATCTTAGAACTGGAACAGATCCTAAAGGCCTCTGGTGCTACCTCAACCCTCTGACACGATAGTAGGGCTAATTTCAGGGATGAGGCAGCTGAAGCCCAAAAAAGGGATGAACTTAAGTGATACCACCTACAGTGTAAGTGCTGTACTTCCTGCCCCACAACCCGTCACTGAACAACACAGCCTAGATTTTCAGACAGGATACTGATTTTAAACGGACCAGTGAAAGGACCCAGATGCTTACATTTCATTCAATACTCATATCACATTTCCCCAAGCACTCCCTTCTATTACCAGCCACAGCACACAAATCAGATGATGTCACAGGTTTGAATTTGGAAAACAAGCTCACTATAAAGACTACATACTCATCCTGGCAGCAACTGGCCTCCACAGAAAGGCTTTATAAACATCCCCACCCCACACCCATGCCAGTTCTCGAATCCACCAGAACTTCCAGAACCTAAATGCCACAGGGGAAGGGATTCCATCTATCTCATTCAAAATTATATTCCTGGTGCTCAGCACATGGATAAATACATGTTTGATGGATACAGGAGGAAGGCCCACGCTCTATCTCTTACCCTCCTCCTCCCTGCTCCCTAGGCCTACAGATGTCACAACTGCTGACTTTGCCCAGAAATGTCCCTTTGCCACTGCTGTAAGCCCTACCCTCCTCCATCTGGGGTGAGCAGCAGGATCTGCAGAGTTGGGGGCTACAATTCTGGGCCTGAAGCCCTAGAGACAACCGCTTACTGGAGCATCCCTGGGACCATAGGAAGCACCATGGGACCTAATTTGAGAAGCTCAAAGCAAAATCTCTTTCTCACATAGCAGGAATAGTCTCCAGACATTGCACAAATGGCAATTTCTAGGCCACTGAAGCGTAAGCCCATTTAGCACTATGAATTCAGACAAAGAATTTTGTTCTCACCCCACAAGAGTCCCGTGGATTTGTAAACATGCGATCAAACACAAAATCCATGTTAGCCATCTTCATGGCCGCCCTGCAATAAAGACGGAAAAGCACAACTCAATACACCAGATGTATGGAAAGCTATGAAAAGGTGGAACAGTGGATGTCAGGGGAAGGGAGAGGTGGGCAATGTCAGCAAACCTGTTTAGGAAGAAGACTCCTCGGATCATCTCGTAGGGATTGGCCCGGGTCCGAGCTCGCCGCATCTCCTCCCCATCCAGGACATCGAACACACTCTGCCCAGGGAGAGTCAGAACCTTAAGGTGAGCATCACCCTCCAGGAAGGGACAGGGGACTTAAGAGCTTAAGGAGCCCATCTCAGCCCTTGGAAGAGCTACAATACCGCCGCATCCCAGCTCTGAAATGACCAGTTGTGCGACCCTAGACAAACTGCTCAATCTCTCAGACCCTCAACTACCTCACCTGTGAAGTGGTAAAAAATAAATGATAAATAAAATGTATTTATCATGTATTTATATATCCCTGAAAAATGGTTAATAAATGGCACCTGTAGGTAGGCACAAAGCCACCTGTTGGCATCACAAATCCTCAGAGCAAATCTGTTTCTCCAGTCCAGCAGCAACTTTCCAAGGGACCAGAGTACTGATAGTAAGGCTCACTGAGAGGGCAAAGCAAACCAAAACCAGTGTTTTGTGATGGCACCTACCCACACAGTAAGGATTCCTTCTCCCTTATTCTATTTTCTCCCTGAGAAAAAAAAGCCTCACTTCACCAGAGTTCCAGTCACCTTAAGGATATTTCTAACCCTCTGCCTACAAAAAAAATTTCGTGAGGCTGGTCTGAGGATTCTTCTCTAACCATTTCTTCCTCAGAGCTTCCCTGGCTCATCCTGCCCTGGGCCATATACTTCCTGACACAAACTCACACCAAAAGCTATCAAGGAAAGACTAACATTTGCC
Organism: Meles meles; assembly: GCF_922984935.1. Taxonomy (NCBI): domain Eukaryota; kingdom Metazoa; phylum Chordata; class Mammalia; order Carnivora; family Mustelidae; genus Meles; species Meles meles. The sequence goes on along the minus strand of NC_060070.1, from coordinate 86,187,478 downwards.
CAGCATGTCAGGAGCTTCACGCTGACTATCCAATTTAATTCTCAAAACAATCCCGGGAAGTATTTTCTCCCCATTTTACAGATGAGGAAACTTCAGAGCAGCTAAAGCAACTGACCCAAGGTCACACAGCAAGAAAGCTGCAAAGGGCCTAAATTCACAAGGATGTGAATTCAGGTCTACCTGACACTAAAGAATCATTCCAAACTTTTCACTACACCACGCCCCCTCAGGACTGCGATGGACCAACCCACTGAGGTTAAGTGGAGCCTTTCCTGGCTACTGACCACAGGAAGTGCAAAATACTACAAGTCCCCAGGAAAAGGATACATTGGAGAAATGCAGCAAGCCACACATCTCATCTCCAAGAAAAATCTTAGCTAAACTTCAGTCCCCCACCCCCAACCAATTCAAAAGAACTGTAAGAGCCCAGCACATGCCCTCACATAAGGTATTCCAGCCCCACAGGCCTTACCTTACACTGCAACACACTGTGAAGCAGCTCTTCCCCACAAAACTCTGTCTCATCTTCAATAATCATCTTTCTCTACAGAAAGAAGAAAATAATCAATAATGACTACGTATGACTGCAGTTGGGGGAATGAATGGAGAAATGAGGGTTCTAAGTGAGTAGAGCAAGAAGGGGCTTGAGTCTCTGCCAAGAACATCAATCCCTGAGGGGCAGGAAAGAGAAAATCCTAAACCCCTCTGGCTGTACTCCAGATGGCTGGGAGATGAAGCAGCCCCCTGGGCGCTCTGACTAGAGCACCATATGGATATGAGACTCATGAATGCTGAGGCTGAGAAAGCACACAGGAAGGAAACATTCAAGCTGTCTGCCCCCAGAGCATGGAGGCAGAAGGATGGGGACTGCCCTTAAATGACAGAAACCTGTCCTTCAACCAGGAAGCCTCTTGATCTGTAAGGGGTACAACTGCACTGACCTGGCAGCATCAGAGATAACGAGGGCTCAAGAGACCCTCACAGGGGTGTCAAATCAAACCTCATGGCTCAGTGAGGCTATCTCTAAACCAACGATGCTCAAACTTGGGTGTTCTCAGGTTTTACACGTTTCAAAACCACTAAGGACCCCAAGAGCTTTTGTTTATGTGGGGGATATAAACAGAGCAACATTTATTATTAGAAACTAAGACAATTTATTCAGTGTTAAAGGACACATTATCTTAACATAAATATTTTTATGAAAAATAACTATATTTCCCAAAAAAACTTTTAATGAGAAGAGCAGCACTGTTTTTCATTTTTATAAATCTCTTACTATTTGGCTTAATGTAAGATGGCCAGACTCTCCTCTCTGCATTTGCGTTCAACTGGTTGTGATACAGCCTCTAGAAGACTCCACTGGAACTTGTGAGAGAATGAGTGAAAAAAAGCACGTAAATTTCCAGTACCATTATGAAAATAACTTTGACCCTGTAGAGCCCCTGAAAGGGTCTTGGGAGATACCCAGGGGGCCCTACACTTGGAGAACTGCTCTCTAGACCATACTGACTTGGTAGCTATGTACTTTATTCGTAGTTTTCCAGAAGGAGATTAAAAAATTCCCTTTGGAACAACTCCCTCATTATTTTTCTGTGGACAGGGACAGTGTCTTTTCATCTACCTGGAACAGTGCCCAGCAGTGACCAGAATATACACAAATGTGTAATAAGCTACTCTAAAAAGCATCCATGAGGAAGACAGAAGTTATGCATTTTGTGCTGCCTTGCAAGTTAAATGACTAGGAGGAAAAAACGCTGTCACATCTCCCAGGGGCATACCTGTAAACCCCTTGACACACCATCTTTTTTTTTTTTTTTTTTTTTTTTTAAATGAGATGGGAGAGGGGCAGAGGGAGAGAGAGTCTTTTTTTTTTTTTTTTTTTAGATTTATTTATTTGACAGAGAGAGATCACGAGTAAGCAGAGAGGCAGGCAGAGAGAAAGGAGGAAGCAGGCTCCCCGCTGAGCAGAGAGCCCGATGTGGGGCTTGATCCCAGGACCCTGAGATCATGACCTGAGCCAAAGGCAGAGGCTTAACCCACTGAGCTACCCAGATGCCCCGACACACCATCTTGATAGAACTTTATTCTTGCCAGTAATGTCAGATTCACATTTTTCTTATGCTATGAGTATACATACATACACAATGGACTCAAGGAGAAAAGTCAGGAGGTAAGTGCCAAGAATTCAGGGTACATTTTCTTGAAGTCCTACCTTTCCCACAACCATCCAATCGCTCATTTCCTGAGTGTCAGGAATTTCAGTGGTACATTCTGGAAACCATGACACCTGCTCACAGGCACTGGGCTACAAACAAAAAAGAAGAAAGTAAGTCGGGGAAGATGGCCATCAGAGCTATGCTCCAACTTACAAGGGCCTCCCCAAAACAATCAAAAGGGATTCAGACAGATGGAAGGGTCTGGGAAGCTGAGGCCAAATGTGCTGGTCAGACATGAGAACTGAGCCAGGATACTGAGAGTTAACTTTGGAAGGCCAGCTACAATTCTAGTCTGAATCTTAAGAAACTTCCCAAACCTTCAAAGTTTCTTTCGTTTGTTCCAGTATTATTTCATAGATATGTAATGGGCTAAGTACTCAGAATGCAGTTAAAATGACATGATCCTTAATTGAAAGGGCCTACAATAAGACAACTAGGGACACAGAGAAGTACACACAGGATATAAGTCTATGAAAAGGTAATTATACCAGGACGACCCAATGGCAATGAGTCTCATCTCCAATGCCCTTTAAAGTATTAGTCACAAATAGGATTCCTTGCCTATTCAATCCCAGAGCAGAAACTGGCATCTCAATGGTGCTTTCTCTTAATTTTTGAATTACATTATACATAAGAAATATCTGCAGTCTTTTTTTTTAAAGATTTTATTTATTTTTAAGTAATCTCTACACCCAATATGGGGCTCGAACTTACAACCCCGAGATCAAGAATTGCATGCTCCATCAACTTAGCAAGCCAAATACCCCTCCGCAGTCCTTTAAAAAATACTGATAACAAGGCCTCACCCTCAGAGTATATGATTCTGTCAGTCTGAGGCAGAAACTTGGTATAATCACATTTTTTTAGAAGACCCCAGATGATTCTAATGTGCAGCCAGGACTATGTTCACTGGGCTAGAGACACAGATTATAAAACCTAAACAGGTGGCTAACCTGCATGGCAGCTCTACCCAATGCCTCCCAAGCAAGTATGGGAACGGGATTCACCATTGCAAACTGAAGCAATGTGATTAAAGGTAATATTACATGCTCTGAAAGGCATAAAATGGTAACACAATGCAAGGTCTTGAGGGCAAGCCAACCATCAACAACACAGAAAAAGTTTAAAAGAAAATTTACAGAAGCCTTTTTGTCAATGAATCTGGCAGTGAATCACGGCTCCCCCTCCTCCAGCCTAATCCATCACCTTTAACCATTTATAAATGGTTATAAGTTATAAACTCTATGGGAAAAAAAGCTCATGTACACTTGAGCTCCAAAGGGATGTCCCTTTGGAGAGAGTAAGCAGACTCAACTTCTCCACAGAAGCATGAACACTAGGAGCAAAAATGGACTGCAAAGTGCTGTCTGTAAACAGTCAAACCTTGCCCTCATAATCCTGTGCTGCAGAAGCCACCAGGCACTTCCTCTGCAGTGACTGGACAGTCACCTGAGGCAACACGGATTCCTCTCCCTCAAAGAAGTGGATACCAACTAATAGTTAAGACAAACTCTTAACCAAGAAATAGAGCATCTTTTGTAGGAGAAAAATTAATACACGGTAAATGACAATTAGGACAGCCTTACCTCAAAAAGGAATTTCAATAGCCTGTCTCCATGAAAAATAGAGATTTTTATGGGCAAATTTGAAACTTTGAGTTTAGCTAAGTTCTAATTCTGCCCCACTATGAGGATGGGGACTCTTACTGGTTTTCATACAAATGAGGGCCCAAAAAGCACCAAGAATTTCTGAGGTAAAAACCTACATCTAGGACCCAATTACAAATATTTACCCTATTCTTCACTGTCTCATCTGCTATTCTGCTAGTCTCATCTCCTCACAACTAAAAGGCAACACAGCAGGGCTACCCCCAGAAGCCATTAGCTCCTGGCTTGTCAGCATCTTATTCTGAAGCCTTATTAGGTTTTTATCATGTGCAATTCACGGGAATTCTTTCCTGAACTGGAACATCAGACAGACCATCAGACAGACAAATAAAATATCAATTCTCCAGAGTTCACAGCTACATGTGAAGCTCAACTACACCAGCTACATAGAAGACTAGACATTTGCGTTCATTTTCTCTAGCTTCAACTCTATAATGGCAATATTTCATCATTATTTTTAGTTGTTTCACTATACCTACTTGGAATTCTCTGTGAAATAAGAGAGGACATATACAAATGAATAAAAGTAAAATATCAACATCATCTGTGCCATGAAAAAGGATATGAGTCTCTTTTGGTAGTTAGGTTCAAACAAACTGGTACCCAAGCAGATAAGCAGATTAAAGCCACACCAGGAAAGCTATACAGTATAAATAAACACCTACACATAGCTTGGGTGTCATAAAGCTGTAGAGGTATAGGACCTTAGAGGGCACCTAATCCAGTCACTCACCCAATGGGGGAGCAGGTCCTCACTCAACCACTTTGAATCCTTTCAGCAGAGGGAACTCATTGCCTTATGAGGTACCTTAGCCACTAGTGGAAAGGCATATCTATTAAAGTTCTTTGTGGAACCAAACTCTGCCTTCCAGCATCTTCTACTCACAGTCGTTAACAGAAAATAAATCCACAGCCTAGCATATCTCCCTCAGTTTATCTCTTCTGTTTCTATTCTGGACACCCCCAGTACCTTCCATGTAAAACCTCAGTTCCAATTCCCACTGTTTCTGGAGATTTCTAGTTTGTTAACATGGCTACTTAGAGCCATGCACATGAAAACACAAGCTGGCCTTCCTGTCTCCTCCTCCCCTCACCAGTTACCTCTGGCTCATCTCGCCAGTCCACATTCAGCTCTTGATCAAAGCCCTGCAGTGTCAGACCCAAGCCTCTTCGGCCTTTCTGATTAGAGGCCTCAACGATGTCCTTCCGACCCTGGCTGTATTTACCCAATCCTTCACCTTCCCTGAAGCCCATCTTGGCCTGAAAAAGAGATAAAATAATTATATAAATAAAGAGATAATAACAGAGCACTTGCATAAACCAGCAGACATTTACTCAGCCCCTACCACGTGTCAGACATTATGCTAAACTCTGAGAAACATAGATAAGTAAGGCTGAAAGTTTTCCTTCTAGCCTAATGAAGAAAATAAGCATAAATAAGTAACTACAGTTTATCTGTGCATGCAGGGGCTATTTACTCTGGAGGTGAAAGTGTAGGACAACCAGAACTTGGATAAATGAGAAGGCACCTCATAGCTATAATTAAAAGCACCAAGAGCACTTAATGAATTTCACTGGACATCTGCATAACTACCCTTCCAGCTAATTTCTCTGATTAAGTGAAAAGTAGATCTAGAGTTGAGTTGGTAAAAAGAACATAATTTACAATGGAACTACTTCAAGCAGCAACTCGACCTTACCCGCAGCCACTCAAATAGCCTTACTATGTAAAGACAGTGAGGGCTTGCAGGAGCGCACTTGAACTTGCTTCATGTAAAACTGAGGTATGGACCCATAAGTACCATAAGACACCAAACAGGGCCTTTTTTTTTTTTTTTTTCCTTAAAGAGAGAGCGGGGAGAGAGAGAGAGAGAGAATCCCAAGCAGGCTCTGTGTCCAGTGCAGGGCCTGATGAGGGGCTCAATCTCACAACCCTGAGATCATGATCTGTGCTGAAACACCCAACTGACTGAGCCACCCAGGTGCCCTGGGAATATTTTTTTAAGTGTCACAATTGTCCATAAGCTCACATAAACTCTAGACTCACTAGGCCCAGATATATACCCCCAAAATCAGAGACCTAAATCCCAAACCCCAAGGACCCTTGTCTAATAAAATAACTCCAACCCTAAGAAAATGTAATCCCCTCTTGAAGGTCTATATTCCCTTTGCAAGGGGTATTACCAACTCAAAAGCCGGAGAGAATTCCTATAGTAGCCACAAATCTCTCCCCAGGTCAAAAAGGCTGATTGAGGGGTACCCTCTCTTCCTCTCCCCCTGCCCTCTCCCTTCCCACTCTCTCTCTCAAATAAATAAATAAATCTTTAAAAACAAAACAAAAAGGCTGACCCAGTCACAAACCTCCCCACTGCCCACTTCCCCAAATCTGCAGCCCCCCAACTAGAATCCTAACTATTACCTTAGAAGTGGCAGTTCCCATTCCTTAATGAATCCAAATGAAAATGGAGGAGTTAATACCTGTAATATTAAAGCTACCCAGAAAGCAAACTTGGGTTTCCCAAACCTTTGTGCACTTACACTGAAGTTTTATCAGGAAAGCAAGCAGGTCTTCCTAGTCACTTTTCTTCTTCTGGTATATCAATGGGGTATAGAGGCTAGGAAGGAAAACTGGACCTTCTTTTCAAAGTCATATTAAAGACTGTACTACTCTCATTTATTTTTGGGCACATGGAGTGAGCAGGATTTTAGTCATTCTCTTGAGATCACTCACTAGAGCAAAAACTCACATGATGAAACCTCTTTACCCAACCACACACGTCCATGTGTAGGGAAGTACATTCACATGTACTCATGATAAGCTTTCATTACTAAGGAGACCAAAGGGTGATCCAGCTTTGGATAGGACAGAACAAGCAGGCCTGCACAGCTACTTCCCATGGATGATTCAAATGTGACAGATACTTCTGTTAAAAAAGGGGCCACACTCTCTACTAAATCTCCACTAGAAAGCAAAGGAAAACCTCATGCCCTAGCTTTTCTTCTTTTCACATCAATACAATTTCCCTTCTCTTACTCCGCTGGTAGAGCTTTAGAAACCCAACCCAAGCACTGACATACCATAAGCTTCTGGGAGACACTATTATACATGGAATAGCGAGAAGAAGTTCCCTCCACAAGGGAGTCTGCTTTGAATGCATCGTCAAAAGAGTCAGAGCTGTGTTGCTTCCCCTCGGTCTCACTGTCAGACCCACTTAGGCTCGTGGTAGATGCTGGAAAAGAAAAAAAGAAAATGCTCAGGTGAGTTTATGGCACCAAGTAGCCTCTAAAAGTCCAAGTTTCATTTATTCAACTAGTGTTCAGTATATGCACTATACACATCATGTTCTTTAAATGAGCCAGGGTCAAATGTATTCTCTACTTCTTACTGTGTTATCTTGGGCAAGTCACTGAAAGTTCCTAATGGTACCTGACAGATGATGGGAGCTCAAAATATCAGGTGTCCTTTCCCATTCTTTCAATTTTTCCCCTACAAAACTGAGATGGTACTACCTACCACATGGACTTATATGAAGATTAAATGAAATAATGTGTCTGAAAGTACATTGTCAAATATAAAATGTATTTATTAAAGATATGATTGTTATTTCTGCTGCTTATTATTTGAACATCACCTTCCAAACATGGATACTTAGTTCCATTTTCAAAATTTTATCACGGGACTAACAGTCTGATCGTTTAATCTCCTAGATTCCTTTGTTTTCACGGTCCTTCAAACTCACAGGTAAGAGGGTATGTCTATAGCACTGCCCCAGAGAAAAGCTGGCTCACAGATGAGCTGTGACATTTTATAGAAGTAACTGTTCTCTTTCCATCACCACCCTGGCCTACACGCTAAACTCTCCGTGTTGATGAGTCAAAGCCTGGTGCTTGTGGGAGGTGCTGACGAAAGGCAGCAATGTAAAACAACTCTTCAAAGATCCATGAAGGTCACTATTCAGGTATTCATAACTTGCAATGGCATCATAATTCTAAAGCCTATCTGCACTGATTCATCAACTTCCCCATGAGAACATAAACTTGTTCAGGGTTGGCATTTGAGAAGAGCAAAATGCTCTCCCCAGCCCCCCAGGCCCGATTCTCCCTCACACTGTGCTCCAGGGGCAGCAACACCACCAGCACAGCAACCAGCACAAATGCCATCCCACTGGCCAGGGTCACTCCTGGAGAGTGAGAACTGTGTCACACTCAACTTTCCATCTCCAACACCTGGATCGAGTCTTCCCATTCAACAAAAAATTAAGTACTCACTACAGTGAATTTTTTAAAAATTTTAAGTCTTGATTGATGGCCTTAATATATTAATTACTAATACATTTGTTTATAGAGGCATGTACAAAGTAATCTAGGAGCTGAAACATAAATTTTCCTTTCAACAGTTTCCTATAGAAGAAAAAACTTGAAAATAGTAATAACCATAGGATGAAATTTGTACTACTACCAAAAATAGCTTCAAGTCTCATTTAGGTACATTTAACTTTGTTCCAGTGTTAAAACTTTGACAAAGACATTTTAAATAAATCAGCTTTATAACCTGGTGCCATTAAAAAGAAATTTTAAGTCTTTAAAATTTTCTTAAAAAGGTTAAACAATAACAAAGAGTTTAAGCATGAGTATGAAATGCCTGTATCTTAATAGAGAATTGGGCCTTCCTTGGACTATTATTTAAGAACTCCCATTCCCCCACGCCTCCAGCCAGTAGGTTGAAATACGATATTTGTCAGACCTGTAAAGGGAATAAAATACTGGTATTGTTTAACTGATCAGACAACTTTGGCCCAGGACATGTTCTTTTTTCTTTTTTTTTTTTTATTTTATTTGACAGACAGAGATCACAAGTAGTCAGAGAGGCAGGCAGAGAGAAAGAGAAGGAAACAGGCTCCCTGCCGAGCAGAGACTCCCTGATGCGGGGCTCGATCCCAGGACCCTGGGATCATGACCTGAGCCGAAGGCAGAGGCTTAACCCACTGAGCCACCCAGGCACCCCAGCCCAGGACATGTTCTATAAAAGGTCCATGGTATATACAATGGGTCTCTCTCCTACAGAAATAGCCCTACTCTCAAGAGAGTTTAAAAACCAGATAACTAAGGTCCAGGTTGAAAATGGTGATGGCAGGTGGGTCCTGGCTTTCTGAGCTGCTAAGTCAGTCAGGGACACATGTGGGACAGTCCATGTTGAGTGGCACCCATGGCGGTGAGGAGGGCTCTGCTCAGATGTGGTAGGCCCTCCCCTACTTCATAGGGCTCCCCGATGTGGGAGTATGCTGAACGTCTTCCTGTAGTCACATCACAGAGAGCATGGAGAGCCCTGAGTCCGTCGCCTACCTCATTCCTGCACCAGGTCCAAGCCCTTTCCCAGGGGAGATGACAGTCACACTCTATTCCCTAACTCTCAACATGAATCCACTTCCAACCACCTATGAAAATGATTAAGAACCTGGACCACTACCCAGCGGGGACCACAGCACTGGTTTGGACCATGACTCCACATGAGGACCAGAAAAGTATATGGGACCTCAAGCTCACTTTCCTTACTTGTATCAAATGATGACCAGAATACTGATCTTCCATCCTTTTGTTTATGGCAGGAGATGGCTTAAATAAATAACTCAGATTGGTCCATGAAGAAAGTATTAAAATAATAAAAATTTTTAAAAAACACAAAAATCAGATAGCTAAAATAAACTTTTTTTTCTTTTAGTGATATAACATTTTGCAGAAGAAAGAAAAGGCTTACAAACATATTTGAAAAAACTAGAATAAACTTAAAACCAACATTCTGGCTCCTAAGCAATTAGCAAGGAGAAATTTTGGTTGAGAATATCCTCACAAGAGAGGCACCAAATCTACCCCTTCCTCTCTTTCTTTTTTTAAAGATTGTATTTATTTATTTATTTATTTGAGAGAGAGAGAGCACGCGCACATGAGAAGCAGGGAGGGGCAGACAAGCAGACTCTCCACCGAGCAGGGAGCCCAACATGGGGCTTGATGCAGGGATCATGACATGAACAGAAGGCAGATGCTTAACTGACTGAGCCGCCCAGGCACCCCTACCCCTTTCCTCTTAGAAAGCTATCCAGTTCCCTAAGGAGCTGACTTGCTTACACAGACCAACGCAGCACATGCCACAGAGTGCCAGAGAGTGCCACTCAGAAGGAAAGACCCAGAACATTAATAATGAGTAACCATGGAAACTGTGAGGTGAGGTTATATTTATTTTCTGTTTTGCACTTTTCTTCATTTTCTGTGAGAAGAATATATTCATTTGAAAATTAGAGTAAAAAAATACAGCTATAGAGAAATAAAGTACCATTCCTTGAGAAGAATTTGGTTCCCTTCCAGACCAAGCTTGAGAGGACAGCAGATCTAAGGGAAAAGACCTCTCAAGTGGCTCGAGACTAACCACGGGTCTCTCCTCTCTTATCTCCCATGCAAGAGAAAGAGGCATGTTCTAAACAGAGGGCCCACATGCTAAACAATTGTACTTCCAAAGACGTAGCCTCTCTTCACTCAGTCACTTCCATACTGACTGGTACAGAAAGAGGGGGGTACCAAGAACGTGGGTGGCTCCCTGAGCACAGCCCCAAAGTTTCTTTCTGTGCAGCCCAGGGACCTGGGGTCCTGACTCACCAGAAGCTGCAACGTTAGATCAGTTACTATTCCTTTCACCGGCTTTCTGGGAATTCACAGGTGAACCTCGAAAAGATTAGGAAAACCTGGTATCCTTATCAAAGGAGAGTGTGCCCTTGGTCCAGCTCTAGGTGGAGTTGCCAGGCTGTCTGGTTTGCCTGAGGACACAGCAGTGGGCACTCATCAATGGTATGAACATCATTCCTCCGCATGCAGGGTACGAACCACCCTCAGATCTCAAAGAGAAATCTTTTATTTTCTTTGTCTTCATACCATTCTTGGAGCAAAATGACAAGGAGAACCAAATTTGGGTGGAGGGCTCATTAGGCAAATCAGTAGTGCCTAAATGCAAAATACCAGCACCAGACTCTGGGACAGAGATGTTTCCACTCCATCCCCTTCCCTAGGAGTTACCCCGCATACAGATGTCTGTATAGGTTCTGAGAGTGAGGTGAATGAAAGCTAAAATCCATCCTACTAAGCATTTCTTTGTGAGATCCAGAAGTGTGCTGGATAAGCCTTATTTGTCTTTTATTTCATGTGGTATTTGAAGCAAATTTTTAGTCTGATGATTTAAGACAAAGTTGCCTAGACTAGTCCTGATGTCCACAGACAGCCACAGCCACTGCCCATTTTCATGCCTGGGCCTTTGGGGCCATGCTTTTCAGGTGGAAAGAAGACAACTGTTGTCGCTGCAGCAATAACTAAAGGGGAGATTTCATCTCCCAAGACTGGTAAGAATTCAGCAAACACTGAGCAGACAATTTTGTATTGAAGATATAAATTAACAGGAGTAATAAGGTCAGTCTATTAAAATGATTAGTTTCATTAAGAACTTGCCAAAGCTGGGTGGCGTTCCCATTTACCTCCCCAGGAGCTTCCCTTCTAAAACCTAAGATAGCCCAAAACATTATTTAGAGTTTTCATTTAAGATTTCTTCTCTACCTGGTAGAAATCATTACTCAAGTCATTTTAAAGAAGAAAAGTTCAAAATTTTTCACATAGCAACAGAACAGCAGGGCAAAAATTTTTTACATGGCAACAGAACAGTAGGGCAAACATGCCAACATTAAAAATGACAGTGACAACACATACGGAGAGGCAGCTCCAACCACTAATGGCCAAGGTGAGCAGCACACAGATACGGAGGAATAAATTATGGGTTTTAATAAATATTACAACCTGCCTAACAACTGCTGTGGAATATACTCATTCCTGTTTAAAGACTCAATTTCTCCTTCATGCCAGACAAATGGTAACTCGTTAGAGCAATTTAAACAGATACCGATAAAGGAAGTTTTTGATTAAGGTCATGAATCTGGGCTGACAGTAAAGCAATGGTGTTTCAAGGAGAATAGCCTATTTAGCGAAGAATTAAACCTGGTAGAGGGAAAGGCACTTCTAGTGTGGTACCTGCAAAAGGGCCTGGCAACTTCCAAAGCAACACGCTGTGGGAAGGCCAGGAGCCCACACTGGATGCACAGCTAAGGAGAAAAGAAAATTATCTTGGAGACTAAACCACAGTTTTCCTGAGAGAAACAACCAAAAAGAAAAAAATGACCTCTATCTGCCTCTTTACTTCAAAAGGTTGTTATTTTTTTTTTTAATATTTTTTTTAAAGATTTTTTATTTACTTATTTGACAGAGAGAGATCACAAGTAGGCAGAGAGGCAGGCAGAGAGAGAGGGAAGCAGGCTTGCTGCTGAGCAGAGAGCCCGATGCGGGACTCGATCCCAGGACCCTGAGATCATGACCTGAGCCGAAGGCAGCGGCTTTAACCACTGAGCCACCCAGGCGCCCCGAAAAGGTTGTTATTTAATAGCAAATTTCTAAGAGTTTATTTAGACTTAAAAATGTCTTCAAACTCCTCTTAAAATACTCAAAAGAACACATGATCCCACAGTGGCCATCACAACAACATCCCTTTTTTTCCGTTACTCTGGTCAGATGTCAGTCTCTGACCTGGCACTGCACTTACCTTGTCGATAAAGTAAAACAAACAAACTGATTAAACTAAATAGATCTATTAATGAGGCATCACATTAATCTAGCAGAGAAAGCACAGATAAGGCTCAGAAAGACAGAAATAGTAACTACTATTTTTTTGTTTTTCTATTTGTACTCCCTAAAGAGCATTTTTCAATCACTTGTTCAACAGTACGTCCAGGTAGAAGTGGTTGAAGCAAAAGGGAACACATTGGCTTTACTGCAATGACTTGATTAGGAAAGCTGCATATAAATCTCAGCGGATATATATCTTCTGGTGAGATAGTAAATTACCAGGGCACTGTCCAGGGGACACCTAAGAAAATACAAGTCAGTCAAGTATCTGCCTTTGGCTCAGGTCATGATTCCAGGGTCCTGGAATCAAGCCCCTTGCCTAGCTCCCTGCTCAGCGGGAAGTCTGCTTCTCCCTCTCCCTCGCCCCTCTGCCCTTCCCCTCACCCCCAGCTCATGTTCTCTCGCTCTCAAATAAATAAAATTTTTAAAAAAAGAAAGAAAAGCCAATTCAGAACAGAGATGATATAAATGCCAAGTACTTAATGAAATGATCTTCTATAGAACGGAGGAGAGATAGGCAAAATGAAAGAGGTAAAGCATTTTAAGCTTCTTGGAAAAGATACTACTGTTGCCTTCTATCAATTCTATTCAGTAACTATTTACTGAGCATTTATTCCATGCCAGGTATGGGGTGGGGAGGGAGTGGCACAGAGAGCAATCTTGCTGATAAAGACACCAGACTCCAGCCCTCAGTTTTTATGACAACAAAAAAGCTAAAGTAAGCTAAAACAGGGAAATCTAGCATTGTTTATTTGCCTCTGCCTCTTGCCTCATTTTCGGAAAAATAAAAAGGACAAGGGGCACCTGGGTGGCTCAGCAGGTTTAGTGTCCAACTCCTGATTTCAGCTCCAGTCATGATCCCAGGGTCATGAGATTGAGCCCCATGCAGGCTCTGCATGGAGCCTGCTTAAGAGTCTTTCTTTCCCTATGACCCTCCTCCCTTTCTCTCTCTTAACATTCTAAAAAAACAAAACAACAAAAAAAAAAGTACCACATGGCCTATTACCAAATGCATATAAGGTACTGGCCATTTAGATTTCCATTCTGTACACACAATAGCAAGTCAATCCTAACTGAATCACATGGTGCTACTTCCAGAAAAGGTTAAAGCTATTTGGTACAATTAAGGGAAATGCAGGGGGCGGTGGACAATCTCAATTCAGTCAATTTTAAAAGCTTGAAATTTAAATCAGACTGGTTCCCTTAAAAGACCCTTAACCATATACCTCCCTCTACCTGTCAGTTGCCCTCTCTTTACCACAAGAAGATGCCCCCTGAGATCCACTTCTGAGATCCAGCCTCTGAGTACATTATTCTCCCAGACATGCTCTCCCTTTTTTTTTCCTTATAGGCCATCTCTCCCAATAATCCAGAGCGCTACCTAAGGAGACTCTACCTTCACCAAGCTACTCAAATCCCAGGTGAAAAGCAAAACTCCCTTTCTTCAATAGTCCCTAGAACCAGTACACCCACTATGTTTTTGCCTTCCTACTTAGTACCTCAATTACAGATAGCCTTTCTCAGCTATTCTGGAATCCACTGTGACAACTTTAAAGGGACTCATATCTCCACACACAAGGTTATAAGAGAGTCTCTTATTCAACCAGATCACAGCAGCACCAAACGCTTCAGCTGTACTGCCTTCTCCATTCTGAACCAGCTTCTCAGTACAAATGAGTAACTGCCCTTCAATTACAACTGCCTACCACTTGTAAATTCTATTTCCTACCACTCTCAAAGGATGCTTTACACCCTTTCAGTCACCAATCTATTACCAAACTTCATTCTAATTGACCAATGATCCAGCAAAGGCTCCAAAATGCAAGACTGCTGGTGTACCAGGCTGAATAGCGTCCCTCTAAAAAGCTATGTCCATTCTGCACCACGGAATATGATGTTTGGAAATATGGTCTTTGCAGATGTAATCAAATTTTTAAAACCTCATATTAGATTAGGGTGGGCCCTGATTCAATGATTGATGCCCTTTTAAGAAAAGGAATATTTGCAACAGACACACAGAGGAAAGACAGAGGCAAAGACTGGAGTTATGCTGTTATAAACCAAGAACACCAAGGACTGCCAGCAACCACCAGAAGCTAGAAGAAGCAAGGAAGGATTCTTCCCAAGAGCCTTCAAAGGAAGCATGGCCTTGCTGACAGCTGGATTTCAGATAATATAGCCTCCAGAACTATGGAGAATAGACTTCCGTTGTTTTAAGCCACCCAGTTTGTGGTACTTTGTTCCAGCAGCCCTAGGAATTGAATACAGCTGGCAAGTCAAGGTAAATGAAAATGAAACTGCTTCTAATTGCTTGATATTTGAGGCAAGCTTCTAAGCACTCTACAATTTCTTTCACAGAAAGGCATCTATGGACACTGCATATGTCCATAACCCTAAAAAACAGGGAAAGCAAAATGTTAGTTTCTACCAGATCAGTGAAATCTTTTGAGCTTAATGTCAACAGTGAACACAGAGATGCTCCAATTCATTTGGGTGTTTCTGATCACAACAGTTGAGGGAATTGAGAAAACAGAATGCAAAAACCTGAGGGGAATTAGGCCAGATCACTGCAGCAAAGAGCCCATCCCCTGTGAAAGAGCCCCAGGATCATTAACAGCAATTAAGAGCACAGGGCAATCAGCACTCACCACTACTTCCAACTGGTTAAAGGCAGCAAGAGTGCCACCTACTGAAAGACCAGCCACAGAATTAAGGGACTACTGTAAAAATTCCAATTATTTAAAACAAGTTGCCCATTCCTAGTAGAATGAGCAGAAGGAAAGAGAGGCTATAGCCAACATCTCTCTGTAGAACTTGCCTAATTTCCCTCAGGGGGCAGACGACTGTGTTCTGCCCAATTCAGGCACCAGGGAGTCAAACAACCAGATGGCCAGCGGCCTCACATCATGTGGGCAAGCATACCTTTCGCTGCATGATTGACGGAAGAGGGAGGTTCGTCATCAGATGTAGAACTGAGGCTCAGGGCAAGCTCTGCAACTCTTTTCTTCTGTTTCTTGGGAGGGGCAGTGCATTCTGGATCATTTCTCCTCTTCATTGTTACTGCAACCATAAATCCAGATAGTCAGCTGCCCCTGTTAGAGCCACTAGGATCAGAGCAGGGATTCCAAAATATAAATCATCAATGGGATGGGACTTGGCAATTCCAAACAGCTTCCAATGCCAGCACTTGAATAAACTTTTTCTCAAATTGAGGTCCAGGAAGGATGCTAGCCAGCCTCTAGTCTTCAATAATAGCTGTTAGTTTTACTGGAAAATGTGTGGTGCTCACAGACCCAGAGGCCTCAGGGCCTTGATGTCACATACCAAAACGTCATGGATCAACTCTATAAGCCACAGGGGAGAAAAAGCCTTGGGTACTTATTATTCTATACTTTTCATGCAACACTGGCCATGTGTGACAACAATGTACACTGGACATTATGAAACCCAGTGAATATCAACCAATATTTCCAAGGTGAAGGGGCCAGCCCAGAATGATAGCTCCATCACCATCATTATTTTACCAATTCAGAGATTACATAATATGATACAAATGCTGGTTTTGGTTTATTTCAGGATGTTTGAAACCATGAAATAAGGAACGGAAGCAGTGGTTGACTCAGGACTAAAAATAGAAGGGTGGGAAAATTATTCAAACTGGAGATAGCCACATCATGAACTCTGGTGTAAAAATAATTTTAACAGCACCAATACATATCCATGAAAAAAGAATGGAGATGATCAGGCACCATGTCACCATCATCCACGCCCACTGGTAGGTATATGAGAGGTAAGCATGATGGGGGTGGGGGGGGGTGGGAAATGAGATGGAAAGAAGTGATTATGCCATCCTGAAACCTTAAGGAATGATCAAGTTAAAGAACAAGAGAGAGTAGTAGTGAATACAGTGTGGTTTACACACAACTGATGGGCTATAAGGAGACTCAGAAAAGAGAACTCAAAACATAGAAGCAAACAGGTGGGTGACCAGCTGGGCTGCAATTCCTTGAGGAAGGAGAGGTGCAGAGGTACAAAACAGACTTTTAACTGGATCACAGCTGCATGAGCAATGAATGCAACGATACCACTGATCTCCTCAACCTCACAAAACCCTGAATCACATGTTTCACTTCTCTGCAGCTCAAGGTTGAGCCTGTCAACCCAATGCATTATCTTATCCTAAGGAGGCAGCCTCTTACTAGCCACAGGCCCGGGCTATCCTGGGGAAGTTAGAACGGGGAACCTTGAACAAAGAGAAAGCAAAACCATGTTTCACTTTAAACCACCGTCTTAAATGCCCCCAAAATGCCCATAACAAAAGCAAAAAGGGCCATCTGATTCTTAGCGGCCCTGGGAGACTGCAAGCCCGGGAAACTCAGTGTGGACTGCGTTGGGGTGGGTGCAAAAAAAGGAGAGTGAATAGTTGTGTGAAAGGCAGGAGATACTGATGCTCCTCCCCAAACCACCTTAGATTCAGGCCTTCCAAATCATCTACTCCAACCCTCTCATTTTCCACTGGATAGAACCGACGCCCGAGAGGGAAGGCCGCATACCTTAACCAGTGCCCCGCTCAAGTGATCGACACAGGCCAGAAGATGGGCCCAGGCAGGGAACTTCTACGTGTAAGGCAAAAGGCCTGGTTCTACCCGCTGCTCCCCCAACGAAAGGGTTCAAACCCCCTCTCCAGCCTTCTCTCCCAGGGTGTCGGTTTCGCCACCCTTATTCACTGAGGGAGATGAGCACCTCTCTCCCGGCCAGTCTTTTCATTTGAAAACAACGTGAGTGTGTGAATGTGTGCGCAGAGACGTTTGTCAGCGGCAACTCGGGCTGCCAGGAGCTGGAGGAGCAGGACGGGGGCGGAGGAGGGTTGAAGGAAGTCGGGGAGAGAGTAGGGGCGGCGAGGGTCACCACCGCCGGTGCGCGGCCGAGGCGGCGGTGGAGGGGAAAGGGATGCTGAGCCCGCGCGACCGCCCTCCCGCTCGCTCCCCCCAGGCCGCGCGTCGGCACTCACGCTGAGGGGAGAGGGTGAGCTGCCTGGGAGCGGAGAGAGGGGGGCTCAGGCTGCCGTTGCCGCCGCCGCCACCAGGCCTGGCCCTGCCGCTGCCAGAGCTGCCGCCTCCTCCCTCAGTTTCGTTTCCCCACCACCAGCCAGGTCCGCCGGCCGCGCTGTCGCGCTCGTGTCCCGCCCTGCGGCCTGCGCAGCTTGATGACGTCACGGGCAGCCCCCACCCTCTGCGCGGCCGGGTCCCGGCCCCGGTGAAGAAGACACGGGTTCGGGCCCGCCCCGCCCGCCCCACCCCCAGCCAGAGCCGTCCAGGGCGCCTGCGCGCAAGAGCCTAGGGGGAAGGGTACAAAAGCAAAAGTAACCGAGTTATCTTCCCGCTCTAGGCACGAGAAACAAATATAAAAAAATTTAAAAAGCGGGTGTTGTCACATTTCACCTGATCTCATTATTATTTTCATTTTACAGATTAAAAGCAAGTTGAAAGAGGTAAATGGTGAACTGGTTAAGGTCAGAAACCCAGTCCCCTTGTTCACTGCTGTATCCCCAACATCCTGCATATAATCCATCCTCAACAGATGTTGAACGAAGGTCGGGAGGAGAGAAGGAATGCTGCCTATGCCATCTTACCATATGGAAACAGATGGCTTCCCATCCCAAACCCCTCTTCCAATTTTCTGGCCAATGTGGCCAAAAGTCTGCTGAACATCCTCACTTAGTCACTCACACCGATAAATTCAAATCTGATTTTATGTTTTCCTGTGAGCCTGCTTTTTTTCCAGTGAATGGCACCACCTTTCATCCCGTTAGTCCAACCGGAAATCTGAGATGGCCCCATCTCCCTCATTTCCTAGAGCCTCCAATATACACTTCATTGAGTTTACCACCTAATTGTCTGTCAAATGTATAAATTCTTTTCCATCCCCATTGCCACAACCTATGCACTCATCTTCTCTCAACAGGATTTCCCCAATAATCTCCAAATCATTGTTCCTGTTTCCAGTGGTGCTGCCTGTAGTGTAAAATTTTAAAATACTCTGATTCTGTCACAATCTGTCAATGATTAAAACCCATCAATGACTTCCCATTTCTCTTAGGCTGTCTTTAAGATGGCAACAAAACTCTTCAGTCTGACCGGGTCTGCAGTCCTTGCCTTGTGTTACTGGTACTTTCTCCCCATCCCCATGTCTCTTAAGGGTTCACCACCACCCCCCAACCTGGATGGCTCTTCTCCCCTTTTGCTTAGCTAATCCCCCCTTAACCCTGAGATGTGTTTAGCAACCTTATCTGGAAATCTTTCCTGATTCTGTAAGTCTGAGTTGGGAATCCCATGCCTGAGTTCCCATAGTTTTGTCCTTCTGCTATTAAAGTACTTATCTCAGTGTTGTGTAATGACCCCTTGACTCATTTGTCTCCCCCACTCAGTTGTAAACTTCATTTATTTTTTAAGATTTTATTTATTTATTTGACAGAGAGAGATCACAAGTAGGCAGAGAAGCAGGGGGAGGAGAGAAGCAGGCCCCCTGCTGAGCAGAGAGCCTAATGCAGGGCTCCATCCCAGGACCATGGGATCATGACCCCAGCAGAAGGCAGATGCTTAAACCACTGAGCCACCCAGGCACCCCATCAGTTGTAAACTTTATACAAGAAAGGTTATCTCCATCTGTCTGTATTAAATCCATAAGATCCACAAGATTTAATACAATGGCTGGTAGTAGATGCTCAATAGACACTTATGGAATCTGTGGAAGTATGGAAGTGAATTAAGGTTAAATGATGTGCCCAAGGTCAAAGAACTAGGAAGCAGCAAATGAGCATTTAAACCTAGGTCTCTTTGATTCTTTTTTTTTTTTAAGATTTTATTTATTTATTTGACAGAGAGAGATCACAAGTAGGCAGAGAGGCAGGTAGAGAGAGTGAGAGGGAAGCAGGCTCCCTGCTGAGCAGAGAGCCCGATGCGGGACTCGATCCCAGGACCCTGAGATCATGACCTGAGCCCAAGGCAGCAGCTTAAACCTCTGAGCCACCCAGGCGCCCCGGTCTCTTTGATTCTAAAGCTAAACGTTTTTCTACCTCACCAGGGGCTCTTAAAATATGTGTATGTTTTGGACACCTTTGGTAATCTAAAGCTTATGGCCCCATTCTCAAAATAATAATTTGAAGGGCATAAAATACAATATATAGAATTACAAAGGAAATTAATTGTATTGAAAAAGGATTATTTAACAAATTTTGTGATTTTTTGGGTAATTTTAATGTAAAGCATTAAATAATTCATTTAAATATAGAAAAATTAAAAATAAAATTAGTTTTTAATACATAAGAGTAAAATCAATGAATAGTGCTGGAACAACTAGATAAATTTATAGAGAAAAGGTGAACCTTGATTTCTACCTTACACCATATGCAAAATTAAATCAAATGGATCAGACCTAAACATAAGAGCAAAAATGATAAAGCTTATAATAAATAAAATAAGGCTTGTAAATAAAGCTTGTAAACAATTATAGAGGCGTGAGGTGATAGATATTAACATATTTATGGTAATCATTTCATAATATATACATATATCAAGTCATTATGTTATACACTTTAAACTGATACTGTATGTCAATTATATCTCCACTAACAGGGGAAAAAGGAAGTTAAAAAAAGAAAACATAGGAGAATATCCTTGCAGACTTGGAGAAGACAAAGATTTTTTCACAAAAGACCCAAAGAGCATTAATCAGAAGAGAAAATTGTTAAAATAGACTTCACCAAAATAAAAGGCTTTGCTCATCAAGAGACACCATTAAGAAATTGAATAGGCAAAACCCAGACTGAGAGGAAAACATTCATAGTATGTATATCTGACAAATGACTTACACCCAAAAAATATATAATACTCAATAATAAAAAGAAAAATAGGGGCACCTGGGTGCCTCAGTCAGGTAAGCATCTGCTTCCAGCTCAAGTCATGATCCTGGGGTTCTGTGGCCAAACCCCACTACAGGCTCCCTGCTCAGTGGGGAGTCTTCTTCTACATCTACCTCTGCATCACTCGTGCATGCTCACATGCTCACGCACACTCTCTCTCAAACAATTAAATATCATCTTCAAAAAAATATTTGGTGCTGAAAAGATATTTGAAGAAATAATGGCTGAAAACTTCCAAAAGATGGGGGAAAACCCATAAACTTACAGATTCCAGAAGCTCACTCTCCAAACAAGAAAAACTCAAAGAAGTCTATTCCCAAATGCTGAAACCAAACTGCTGAAACTGCTGAAAACCAAAGGCAAGGAAAATATCTTGAAAAGATTCAGAGAAAAACTGAGTATCATATATAGAAAAATGACCATTGGAGTAACTGTGAATTTCACATCAGAAATGTCAGGAATGAAGGAAGAATGATAAAAATGGCAAATATTTAGATAAATACTAGAAACTCTCTTTTTCTTTTAAGTTCTTTAAAATTCACATGAGAGTTGAAAGCAAAAAATATGACATTGTCTGGTGGAGTTTTTGAGGGATGTAGATGTACTCTATGTATCACAATTATAACATAAATGGGGGAGGGCAATGTAACCTATAAGGTTTCTATGTTTCACTGAAAGTTGTAATACATTAATTCTAAATAGACTAGGAAAAGTTAAGTACACATATTATAATCCCTAGAACAACCCCTTCAAAAAGATTTAGGAATTCCAACTTCTGGAATGGCATAGTAAGGACTTCTAAAAATATAGTCTTCATTAAAGCAAAGAAAACACAGGCAGATTTGTCAAAATCAATTTTTTTAGAACTCTGAAAATTAACCAAAGTCTTGCAACAATTGAAGGAGGCTTTCCTCAGGAAAAAATGGTTTCAGTAAGAACAATGAGATTTGTGACATTTTAACTTGCCCCAATCCTACTCCCCTATCACCAACTCCATGGTAGACTTGAAAACCAACAACATCATAACTATGGTAGCTTTGAAAACCACAAATCTAACAGCAAGTGGCAGTGCAAAACAGGTTTGGAACTCCTCCAAAGTCCCACCCCCGCCCCAGAGAATTATCTCTATTTTAACTGTCTGGCGGTTTGCCAAAAAATTCCTTTCTCAGAGCATGTCTTTATTTTATCTGATCCAGAGGTTACTCTGTGCAAACAATTCTATTTGCAAAGCATTATCAAAAATAATAGGTGACAACCATTACCTGAGGCAGCATTACCAGTTGGAGCTAACGAAAACTAAAAATAAAATATGTGGGAATGAGTTACCCAAAGGGATCTCTAAAAAGCCCTAAAATGGGGCACCTGAGTGGCTCAGTTGGTTGAGAGGCTGCCTTCAACTCAGGTCATGATCCCAGGGTCCTGGGATCTGGCCCCGCATTGGGCCCAATTGCTGAACAATTGGGTTAATTGCTCAGTAGAGAGCCTGCTTCTCCCTCTCCCTCTGCCTGCTGCTCTGCCTACTTGTGCTCTCTATCTCTCTGTCAAATAAATAGGTAAAATCTTTAAAAGATAAAAATAAAAAAATATAAAATAAATAAAAAGTCCTAGAATATTCCTAGGTATCTAGAAGGCTACAGTAATATGCAGACCTGTTCACATGCCTAGGAAAGACCTGAGAAGGCCCTACTCTCTCACCTCTGACCTACTGTTGAGGTTCTTCACAACAGGAAGTGAAGATAAAGGGAGAGTTAGTTGTAAACTGCCTGTCAGAGCACTGAAGCCATACACACACAGACCTCAACTAAGGCTAGGAGATTTATTGGTTCAAGGTATTTAAGGAAATCTGTCCAGTCATTAGCTGACAACTAAACTAACTATGCAGAGACTTCAGTGGCCGTGTCAAAGAGTGAAAACTTTACAGGATTAATTCAGGAAAACCACCAAAAAATAGCAACAAAACCAAACTAGTTGGGTGGGGTGTCACATTATTTTCCAAAATTCAGTTTTCAGCACACAAAGAAATGGTAAAGTATGACTCATTCAAGGGGGAGGAGAAGCAGCCAGTAGAAACTATACAGTGAGTGCCCAGAAGTGAACCTAGTAGACAATGACTTTAAATCATCCATAATAATATGTTCAAAGAATTAAAGGAAATGATGTCCAAAGAATTAAATGAAAGTATGAGGGAAGTGTCTCACCAAATAGAAAACATCAATAAAGAACAAAGTAGAAATTCCAGCACTGAAAAGTATAATAACTGACATGAAAATTTCCCTGTTGGTGCTTATTATGGACTGAATTATGTCTCCTGTAAAATTTATACATTGAAGCCCTAACTCCCAATGCGACTGCACCTGGAAATAGGGCTTTTAGGAGGTAACTAAGGTTAAATGGGGTCATAAGGGAGCCTCAATAAGATTAACAGCTGACTTCGCATCAGAAATCATGGAGGCCAGAAGGCAGTAGGATGACATATTTAAAATGCTTAAAGAAAAAGATGCTCAACCAAGAGTTCTATACCCAGCAAAACTTAAAAAAAAAAAAGCAAAAAAAACAAACAAACTGGGGGTTGGGGGTCATAAAGAAGAAAAGAAATTTAGACATAAACAAAAACAGAATTTATTATTATCAGACCTGCCTTACAAGAAATACTGAAATGAATCCTTTAAGCTGAAAGAAAGGACACAAAATAGTAAGTTGAATCCATGCAAAGAAATGTATAACACCAGTAAAGGTTACCGCAAATCAATTTTGGGAGTAGACAAACGAAAAACAGTAAATAAATTACAGTCAGAGTTCTCTGTCTTATATTTCCTACTGTATTTATAACTGTCACTTAATCAGAAAACAAAGTCAGCAGTAACTTGAGAGGATGTATTTTTATTTCTTACTTAAAAAATAAATAATATGAATTTTTAAAAGCATACACAGAGATAAAGTTTAAAAAGTCACTGTATCAATTACAATGGAACCTTTTTTAATTTTTATAATTTATTTAAATTCAATTCATTAACATGGTGCATCATTAGTTTCAGATGAAGAGTTCAGTTATTTATCCATTGAGTAACACCCAGTGGCCTCCATAATGCTTATTACCCAGTACACCATCCCCCACCCACCTCCCCTCCAGCAACCCTGCTTGTTTCCTATAGTTAAAAGTCTCTTATTATTTGTCTCCTTCTCTGATTTTGTGTTATTTTATTTTTCCTTCGCTTCCCCTATGATCATCCGTTTTATTTCTTAAATTCCACATATAAGTGAAACCATATGATTATTGTCTTTCTCTGACTTATTATTCTCACAAAATGGAATCTTTCAAAATTTCAAATAATCCAAAAAAATCAGGATAGGGGAGACAGAGGTATGGAAAATAGAACAAACAGAATATGAATAACAAAATGGCAGACCTATAGCTAAACATATCAATAATTGTATTTAGTTTCAATGGTCTAAACACATCAATTATAAAGGATAAAAGAATCAAGAACCAACCTATACACTATCTATAAAAATTCACTAAATATAAGAGTCAGTTAAAATTGAAAGAATCAAGAAATAATATACCAAGCAAACACTGACCAAAAGAAAGGTGAAAGATCTAGAATAATAGCTGTCAAAGCAGACTTCAGAGTGAGGAAAATTATCAGGAATAAAGAAAGACATTGCATGGGGCACCTGGATAGCTCAGTTGGTTAAGGGTATGACTCTTGATTTTTGCTCAGGTCATGACGTCAGAGTCCTGAGACTGAGCCCCACGTCAGGCTCTGTGCTGAGCATGGAGTGCTTGAGATTCTCTGTCTCTCCCTCTGCCCCTCCCCCTGCTCTCACACACACACACACACACACACACACTATCTAAATAAATAAATACTTTGTATAATGATAAAGGGGTAAATTCATCAAGAAGACATAACAATCTTAAACATGTATGTATGTACCGGAGCTTCAAAATAAAAATGAAGACAGATGGAAATGAAAGGGAAAATGGACAACTCCACAATTATGGTTGATGACTTCATTTCTCAGTAATCAGTGGGACAGGAGACCGAAATCAGCAAAGATACAGAAAAACTGAACAGCTTCATCAACCAACTGGATCTAACAAACACTTAGAGAACACTTCAACGACAGCAGAATACATTTCAAGTACACACGTGCACCGAGATAGACCATATTCTGAATCATTAAACAAACCTTGATAAATTTAAAATAATTGAAATCATACAAACTAAGTTCTGTATGTAATATTAAAGTAGAAATCAATAACAGAAAGATAACTTAAAAATCTCCAAATACTTGATAGTTATTTTAATTATTCCAAATGATCTATGGATTAAAAAGAAATCTCAAGTGGAATTAGAGAATATTTTGAACAAAATAAAAATGCAACATAAAATAATTTCCAAGATGCAGTTAAACCATGCATCTACATAAATTTTATTGCATTAAATGCAAATATCAGAAAAGAAGAAAAAACAAATTCAAGAATGTATTTTTTTAAGATTCTATTTATTTATTTGATAATATGCCTATCACAAGTAGGCAGAGAGATGGGGTGGGGGAGCGTGGTAGAAGAAGGCTCCCTGCTGAGCAGAGAGCCTGATGAGGGGCTCAATCCCAAGACCCTGAGACCATGACCTGAGCTGAAGGCAGAGGCTCAACCAACTGAGCCACCTAGGCACCCCTAGCACTGTATTAAAAACAAAAATACTACACCATAGCAAGTAGGGTTATTCCAGGAATGCAGCAATAATTAAATATTAAAAAGGTCAATGTAATCCATCATATTAACAGACTTAAAAATCAAACCACATGATAATAATTGATGCATAAACTATTTAACAAAATTCAGCACTCATTTATTACTAAAATCTAATTTTAAAATGATGTACATATATGTATATATACCATATATTAGTTATCATAATATAATGTAGTGATATATTATTATATATTACTTATTAGGTATATTAAGTATGCTAATTAACAATTTAAAAGTCTGAATGCTTTTTATCTAAGGTCAAAAACAAGACAAGGATAAACACACATATTCAAATCATACTGGAAGTCCTAGCCAGTGTAATAAGGGAAGAGAAAAAAGACGTATGATTGGAAAGGAAGGAATAAGAGGATCTTAATCACACACAACACAATATCTACACAGATAATTCCAAGGAATCTACAAAAAACTTCCTAAATTAATAAGTGAGTTTTGTAAGTTTGCAGAATTCAGTGTCAACAGTTATAAATTGACATTCTAGGTACTAGCAATTAACAATTGGACATCAAATTTTTAAAAACACCATCTACAAAAGCTTCAAGAAAATGAAATATTCTAACAAACCTTGTTCAAGGTATGTCTACTAAAACAAAAACAAAAACAAACAAACAAATATTAGGTACTGATGCAATAAATCAAAGACAACTTGTGTAGAGAGAAATGTCACATTCATGAGCTGGATGACTCTGTGTAATTAAGATATCAATTATCCTTAAACTGTCTATCAATATAGAGCAATTCTGATAAAAATTCCAGCAGAAAAATTTATAGATATAGATGCACTGATTTTAAAATTTATGTGCAAAAGCAAAGAAATTGGGTCGACAAAAACAATCTCAAAAAGAAGAAGGTGGAGAGTTCATACTCCATGATTTTAAGACTTACTAAAAAGCTTTAGTGATCAAGGCAGGGTGGCAATGATAAAGAAATATACACATAATCAATGGAACAGAATATAAAGATAATAAATGAATTCATACAAACATAGCCAACTGCTTTTTGACAAAGGCAGCTCAATGGAGAGAAGGTGGTCTTTTCAACAGATGGTGTTAGAACACCAATTAAATACCATATGCAGAATCATCATCATCATCATCTTGAACTAAACTGCAACTTAATACAAAAATTGAACTCAAACAGATCACTGATCTAAATATAAACTCTAATTCTATAAAACTTTTAGAAAAAAAATAGGAGGAAATCTTCATAATGTTAATTTAGGCAATGAGTTCATAGATATGGCACCAAATCATGATGATCCATAGAAGGGGCACGTGCACCTGAATGTTTATAGCAGCAATTTCCACAATAGCCAAACTATGGAAAGAACATAGATGTCCATCGACAGATGAATGGATAAAGAAGATGTGAGATATATATATACACACACAATAGAATACTATGCAGCCATCAAAAGAAGTGAAATCTTGTCATTTGTAATGATGTGGATGGAACTAGAGGGTATTATGCTGAGCAAAATTAGTCAATCAGAGAAAGACAATCATCATATGATCTCCCTGATATGAGGAATTTGTGAGGCAAAGTGGGGGGTTTGGGGAGTAGGGAAGGAAAAAATGAAACAAGATGGGATCGGGAAGGAGACAAACCATAAGGGACTCTTAATCTCACAAAACAAACTGAGGGTTGCTGGGGGTATGGGGGTAGGAGAGGGTGGTTGGGTTATGGGCATTGGGGAAGGTATGTCCTATGGTGAATGCTGTGAAGTGTGTAAGCCTGACGATTCACAGACCTGTACCTCTGAGCCTAATAATACATTATATGTTAATAAAATAATATGGATCACAAATAAACACCTGAACAGATACTCAACATCATCAGCCATTAGGGAAATGCAGATTAAAACCACAGTTAGATCCACACCTATTAGAATGCCTACAATTTTTTTTTTAAATCTCCTAATACTAAGTGTGGTGAAGATACAAAGCAACTGAAACTCTTATATGTTGCTGGTGGGTGTATAAAACTGTACAAGCAATCTCAATAAGTTTCATTTAGCAGTTTGGCAGAATCATATACACACCTTATTACCCAGCAGTCACACTTATCTATTTACCCTATATAAATAAATCTTTCTTCATAAGACTTTATGTTTAAGTAATCTCTATATCCTACATGGGACCTGAGTTCACAACCCCAGGATCAAGAGTCACATACTCTTCTGACTGAGCCAGCAAGGCACCCCTGTATAAAGGAATCTTATGTTCACACAAAAACCAAATACAAATGTTTATATAGTGAGTAGCTCTATTCATGATTGTTAAAATCTGGAAAGAACTGAGGTGTTCTTCAAGGAGGATGGGTAAACAATCTATGATATACCAATATAATAGAATGCCACGCAAGCAATAAAAAGGAACTATTGACATAGGGAACAACATGAAAGAATTTTAAATGCTGAGTAAAAGAATCCAGACTCCAATGATTACATACTTTATGATTCCATCTACATAAACTTCTGGAAAAGACAAAACTATAGGGATAAAGAATAGATAGGTGATTGTTAGGTGTTAGGAACGGAAGGGGGTGGGGAGGAAGGTTTGACCATAAAACAAAATGGGATCCATGAGGGACTATTTAGGATGATGGAACTATTTTATATGCTGATTGTGGTGGTGGTTACGCAGATCTACATGGTTTAAAACTTATAGGACCATACACCAAAGACCCTATTTGACTATATGTTGTTAGTTGTCAAGAACACACAAATTCAAACCATAATGAGGGGTGCCTGAGTGGCTCAGTCAGTTGGGTATCTGACTTTTGGTTTTGGCGAGGTCATGATCTCAGGATCGTCAGGTAGAGCCCCTGATGGGCTCCACGCTCAGCAGGGAGTCTGCTTCCCCTCTCTCTCACCCTCTGCTCCTCCCTCCACTCGTGCACTCTCTCAAATAAATACAATCTTAAAAAAAAAAAAGATTCTCTCCCTCGCTTTCTGCCTCTCCCCCTCTAAGAAAACAAAAACAAAACAAAACAAAAACCGATATGCCTGGGTGGCTTGGTTGGTTAAGTGTCGGCCTTTGGTTCAGGTCATGATCCCAGGATCCTGAGATTGAGTACCGCTTTGGGCTCCTTGCTTGGTGGGGTGGCTGCCTCTCCCTCTGCCTGCCATTCCCCCTGTTTGTGCTTACTCACTCTCTCTCTCTGACAAATAAATAAAATCTTTAAAAAACAACAACAACAAAAATCATAATGAAACACCACTTTACACCCACTTTAAAGCCACTAGAATGGCTAAAGTTAAATATATGGCACAGAGAGAACCAAATGTTGACAAGGATATGGAGCAACCAGGACTCTCATACATTGCTTGGAAATCACTGTGGCAATTTCTCATGAAGTTAGACATAACTTATTCTATGACTCAGTCATTTCACCCCTAGGTATTACAAGAGAAATAAAAAGATATGCGCATGAGAAGACTTGCATATGAATGTGCATAGCAGCTGTATTGGTAATCACCCCAAACATAAAATACTATGCAAAAGAAGCCAAGCAGTTGAAGTTCAAGAGCAGTTGAAACTAATCAATGGTGATATCAGAACAGTGATTGGCTCTGGAACAGAAGAACTGACGGAAGAGGGGTGTGAAGGAAATTTCTAAGGTGCTAGAAATATTTTACATTTTGATTGAACTGGTGGTCACACAGGGACAAACATTGTCAAAATTCGTAAACTGTTCACACTTAGTGCTCTGCTTCAACTGGATATAAAATTTATCTCCATAAAAAATTACCATATATATCATATACAACATATATATATATGTAGGTCAGTGAGAAAGCTGTTATCCAGCTTAAATAAGAAAACTGAATTATGAGCTGGTCTTTACACTCATGTTTTGTTGAACATTCAATCAATTTTTAATTTTTGTTTTGATGGTCAGAAGTGTTGAAAATCCCCACTTGCAGATTCATAAAGATGTACTGCTACAAATGGAATTAAAGCTTCTAGAGTGTTTTTTAAAATCAAGGCAAGAATAATCCTATCTCAAGGAATACTAGAATTCTTCAAGTGTGTTTGAGTTAAATTTCAATTATTTTTTTGGTCTAAGATCAATGAATTCATCTTCAGTTAGGTCAACATTTTAACATCTTTGATTCAGCTTATATAAGAAAGAAATGGATTGCATATCTATGGTTCAATTTAGGAGCCATCAAGGTAGAAATAACTTTTGAAGGACTTCTGAAGTGTTCCAGAAATTTGCAGATTTCTCTTTCCAAAGAAATTGCCAGAATTTTGTATCACAATTCTATCTTAGACAAGCACGTCCTCCAGTTTCTTCTTTAGCAATTACTTAACCAGGTATGTTTTAAATTTTTTAGGAAGCATCTGTATTGTTGACTTCATAGCATTGAATTGAAAGGTTTCATTCACGTGGTTAAAAGTAGATGCCAGGTAAGCCAATACATAGATAAAATTCTTTTTCTCATGTTCCAAGGGTAGATTTTTTTCCCTCTCTTTTTTTTAAAAATTTCAGTTAAATTAAAACTTCTGCCCTTGTAAGGGGGGAAAGAAAAAGGAGAGAGGGAAAGAAACGATAAGAGACTCTTAAGGATTCAGAACAAACTGAGAATTGATGGAGGAAGGTGGGTGGGGGATGGGCTAGATGGGGGATGGGTAAAAAAGAGGGCACTTGTGATGGGCTCTGGGTATTGTATGTAAATGATGAATCACCAAATTCTACTGAAACCGATATTGCACTGTATGTTAACTCACTAAAATTAAAATCAAAATTAAAAAACAAAAACAAAAACAAAAAACTTCTGCCCTTAGTTCAAAAAAGCACTTGAAGACAAACCTTAAGTGACTCTTAATCTCACAAAACAAACTGAGGGTTGCTGGGGGGTGGGGGATTAGGAGAGGGGGAGGGGGTTATGGACATTGGGGAGGGTATGTGCTATGGAGAGTGCTGTGAAGTGTGTAAACCTGGTGATTCACAGACCTGTACCCCGGGGATAAAAATGCATTATATGTTATAAAAAAAATAAGAAATAAATTAAAAATTAAAAAAAAAAAGCACTTGAGCAGCATATTCTCATGAAGGCTAGTGAATTTCTCTCTGGTAGAGAAAGAATTCATCTTTTGCTCTCATCTTTAGAGCAAATTTTAGAATGCATTTGACTCAAAGATCTGCCTCTGACCAAGGTGGTGACATTTAGGGCTACGGACAAAACTTCTTTTTCAGGGTTGTGAGAAAAATCTTGTTGTCAGTGTATGTCTGCGTAAAAAAGACAATGAGGGATGTGAAAAGTTTCCTTTCTCCTGAGAGTAGCAAAATTAGATGCATTTCCAAGCATCTCAGCTCCTCCATCTGTGCAGAAAGTGAAGGTTTTCTTTCCCAAGTTTTATTTGGCAAAAAATATTTTTACCATTCTCAAAATGTCCAAAGCCTTTAGAGCTTCCAGAAGGACTCACAAAATAAGAATTCTTCCTTGATGGTACCCGCATGTGTACAGTAAACAGAGAGGGAGCTGGCTGTACTGAGAAATATCTGTGGAGAGACACCAACTCATTTATATATGCCCTTCCAGGCTGGACGCATGTGAGATGCTCTTTGAATTTTTCTGACATTCTACCTCAGTTCACATTAACTTGTATGCATATACATGCTCCACTCTGGCCTTTGTGTTCCAACGCATTCAAAACACAAGTAAGAAATATAATGCATGGTCTTCATCATCTGTCCTTTTCTTTGACATTTCATTTTAAATTGGGTTTGCCAAAAATAACAAAAATAAAGCTAAAATAAAAAATTTGATCTACTTTGCTTCCTTTTTTTAAATTTTGAAATAACTTAAGACTTATAGGAAACTTTCAAGAATAATACAAAGAATTGCCATAGACCTTGGACTATATTCCCCAATTGTTCACATTTTACCACGTTTAGTTTATCATTCTCTCTATATATATTTGACACCTATACTTCTCTTTATACATATGTAGTTTTCTCTTTTATTATTTCATACAAAAATACATACACATTTATCTCTATGGAAATATGTATTTTTTGAACCATTTGAAAGTAAGTTGCAGACACAATACCTCTTTATCCCTAAATATTGAAGTATTTATTTCATAAGAATGTGGGTAATCTTTTACTTATCTGGAGTATAATGATCAAAATCAGTAAGTTACCATTGATATGCTACTTTAATCTACAGACCTTATTTATAATTCACCAATTGTCCCAAAATGTCCTTTATAGTAAATAATAATTTTTTTGGATGAATAAAAAATTGTGCTCTACACATACACACACACACACACACACACACACACACACACACACACACACGATGGAATGAGGAAATCCTGTCATTTGCAACAACATAGATGAACCTGAAGGGCATTATGCTAAATGAAATAAGCCAGGGGGATGCCTGGGTGGCTCAGTTGGTTAAGCAACTGCCTCCCACTCCGGTCATGATCCTGGAGTCCCAGGATCGAGTCCCCTTCTCATGCTCTCTCTCTCTCTTTCTCCCTCTCCCTCTCTCAAATAAATAAATAAAATCTTAGGAAAAAAAGAGAAATAAGCCAGGCGGAGAAAGACAAATACTACAGGTTATCACTTATGTGGGGAATCTAAAAGAAAGGGGAAAAAAAAGCTCATAAAAACGGGGAGTAGAAAAGTGATTGTCAGGGCCTGGGAGGTGGAAGCGAGAGGGAGAGGTGGATAAAATGATAGAAATTGTCAGTTATAAGATGAGTAAGTTCTGATGATCTAATGTACACCATGGTGACTATACTGATAATATTGTATTGTATAACTGGAATTACTAAAAGAGTAGAACTTAAATGTTCTCACAAAATAAAAGGTAAATATATGAGGTGATGGATGTGTTAATTATGGGGGAATCCATTCACAATGTATATTTATATCAAATCATCACATCGTATACTTCAAATATCTTGTGATTTTATTTGTCAATCATACCTCAGGAAAGTTGGGGAAAAAAAAAACTTTCTGGTCCAATCCAGGATCATTTGTCAAATTATATGATGTCACTTTAGTCCTCTTTAATCCGCAACAGTTCCTAAATCTTTGTCATTCATAATCTTGACATTTTAAAAAAGTTATTTTGTGGAATACTTCTCAGTTGGAATTTGTCTAATGTTTCCTCATGACGGAATTAGAGTTATATACTTCTGACAAGAATACCACAGAAGTGGTATGGAATGGTATGGAATAGTGGAGAACATGATTTTAATTTGTATCATTACTAGTGATGGTAACTTTGATCACCTGTTTAAGAGGGTGTCTGTCAAGTTTCTCCACTGTAAAGTTACTATTTTTCCCTTTGCAATTAACAAGTATTTGGAAACTATATCGGTGTTCTAATCCTCATCAAACTTTACTAACTAGTTCTAGCATCTGATGATGACTTGGCTAAATCAACCTTTACTGTGATAGCTACTAAATGGTAACTTTCCTTTTTTTTACGATTTTATTTATTTATTTGGGACAGAGAGAGAGAGAGAATGAGCAGAAAGAGGGGTGAAGGGAGAGGGAGAAGCAGACTCCCTACTGAGCACCCTGAGATCATGACCTGAGCTGAAGGCAAGTGCTTAACAGACTGAGCCACCCAGGCACCCCTAAATGGTGACTTTCTAACTACGTCATTCCTTCTTACTTTTTTTTTAAAGATTTTATTTATTTATTTGACAGACAGATATCACAAGTAGGCAGAGAGGCAGGCAGAGAGAGAGAGGAGGAAGCAGGCTCCCTGCTGAGCAGAAAGCCCGATGCGGGGCTCAATCCCAGGACCTGAGATCATGACCTGAGTCGAAGGCAGAGGCTTTAACCCACTGAGCCACCCAGGTGCCCTGACTTTTATGGTTGGTATTCTATTGTAAGAAGTTTTCCTTCTCTTTAACGTATGCATGTATGTATGTATGTGGTTATAATTGCATTCAGTTATTATGCACTACTGTTACTTATTTTAAGGCTCCAAGTGACATTTTTGGAACTCAGTTTTTGTATGATTTTTAAGTAAATTGTTTTTCATGAACTAGGGAGAAATAGGTAATTTGTATGTTAAGTAAAATGATGTTCAAGAGATATGTATAAATTATAAAACTAGGTACATTTTCCACTTGATCTGATTTTATCACCTTTATGGACTTTTAATGCTCAGAGAGGCATATGGATTATAGCAACAAAGGTCAAGAATTCTATCCTCCCAAGAATCTGGTTTTTGTTCCACATGGTGTTGAATGGCTCTCTGTGACTTCCTAGAAATAATGGTTCTTGTTTTTTGTATCATTCGGCTTTTTACAAGATTTTTATTACCATGTATGTCACATCACACAGTAATACAGTGGGTTTTTTTTTTTAAGATTTTATTTATTTGACAGACAGAGATCACAAGTAGGCAGAGAGCCAGGCAGAGAGAGAGGAGGAAGCAGGCTCCCTGTGGAGCAGAGAGCCCGATGTGGAGCTCGATGTGGAGCTCGATCCCAGGACACCGGGATCATGACCTGAGCGGAAGGCAGAGGCTTTAACCCATTGAGCCACCCAGACAACTCAATACAGTGTTTTAATAATTGTTTTTTATCATCTGTTTTTTAAGATAGTTAGGAAATGAGGAAAAATATGTTTCTCGTCTTTTATACTAACCCACATACTAACCATTTCTGGTGCTCCTAATTTCTTCTTGTGGATTTGAGTCATTTTTTGGTGTCATTTCTTTTTGGTCTGAACAAATTCCCTTAGTGTACCTTAAAGGCAGCTCTGCTAGCAATAAATTTTCTGTCTTTATCTAGAAATGTCTTTATGTGACTTTCCTTTTTGAAGGGGAGTTCTGCTGGGTAGAGAATTTTTCATTCAGCCTATTGAATATGTCATCCCGCAGTCTTCTGGCCCCCATTGTTTTGGAAGAGAAGTCAGCCAACAGTGGTATTGATGCTCTCTGTATGTGATAAATTTTCCCTTTCTGCTTTCAGATTTTTTTCTTTGTATTTCAATAGTTAGATTATGATGTGTCTCAGAATGGATCTCTTTGCATTAATCTTACTTGAGGTTTGCTACATTCTTGTATATATAATGTTTTCATCGGATTTGGAAAGTTTTTGACAAGTATTTCTTTTAAAAGTTCTTCCCTTGGGGCACCTGGGTGGCTCAGTCATTAAGTGTCTGCCTTCAGCTTGGGTTATGATCCCAGGGTCCTGGGATCGAGCCCCGTAGGGCTCCCTGCTCGGCGGGAAGCCTGCTTCTCCCTCTCTCTGCAGCTCCCCCTGCTTGTGTTGCCTCTCTCACTATGTCTCTCTCTGTCAAATAAATAAATAAAAATCTTAAAAATAAATAAAATCAAAAAATAAATTAAAAGTCTTCCCTTTTAACTCTCTCACCTTCTTTCCTTCTTTGGATACAAACATTAGGTTTATGTTGGCAATCTTGATGTTGTCCCACAGGTCTCCAAGCACTTTTTTTCCCCCAATCTTCAGATTGGGTAATTTTTTTAAAAAGATTTTATCTATTTCCTTGAGAGAGAGAGAGAGAGAGCAACAGAGAGAGCACAAGCTGGCGGAGGGGCTGAGGGAGAGGGAGAAGCAGACTCCCCACTGATCAGGGAACCCAACATGGGACTCAATCCCAGGACCCTGAGATCATGACCTGAGCAGAAAGCAGAGGCTTAACCAAAGGCAGGAGCTTAACTAACTGAGCCACGCAGGTGCCCTCCAGTTTTCTTATTGTAAATGTTCAGTATTTTCTAAGGAGAAACATATACAAATACCACCTGTACAACATACTGTGTGTTCAGGCCTTTATTTCAAAACATAGACAATATACAAAAAGGGAGTTTAAGGGGAAAAGGAAAAGAAAAAAACCTCTGCAACTTACAGAACTTGTTACTGTATACACCTATATCCTGTGTTCACAATAATAAATTATCTCAAAGAATATTTTGTAACTGTTACCTAAACTATTAGACACGTGTTCAAGTGGCTCATCCACATTTCTAGAGGCAGAGCCGCACCATGGCTGGCCAGCACCAGCACACATGTGCGTAGATGGAAGACTGTAATCGTGTATTATCCAGTGGTAGATCTGATGACACTGCACTTCCGAAGTAGAGATGAGCAGAAATAATATTTTGAAAAGTCGACAGCAACTTTGATATGATATGGAAATAGCTATGGTTTCAAGAAACAGACTTTTTTTGTTGTTTTTAGGGAACAGATTCTTTTTTTTTTTTAAGATTTTTGTTTATTTACTTGACAGAGAGAGAGACAGTGAGATTGGGAACATAAGCCGGAGGAGTGGGAGAGGGAGAAGCAAGCTTTCCACCGAGCAGGGAGTCCAATATGAGGCTCGATCCCAGGACGCCGGGATTATAACTCAAGCCGAAGGCAGATGCCCAACAAATGAGCCACCCAGGCGCCCCTAAGGAACAGATTCTTAACTACAGAGGACAAACAAATGGCTATCAGAGGGGAGGAGGGTGAGGGGATGGGAGAAACAGACAATGGGGATTAAGGAGCACTGGGTGATGGGTGGACGTGTTGAATCACTATGTTGTACATGTGAAACAAAATTACACTATATGTTAACTAACTACTTTTAAAATAAAAACTTAAACAAAGAAACAAAAAGAAGCAAAAACCAGAAAAAGGAAAATAGTTGTGGTTTCTATTGGTGATAAAGTCCTAGATAATCGCTATTACTGGGGTTTGTTAACTATTACATTAGTTTCCCTACTGTTGCATAACAAATTGCCCCCAAATTTAGTAGCTTAAAACAACACTGATTACCTCAAACTGTGTCTAGAGGTTAGGAATCTGGGAGCAGCTTAGCTCAGTGGGTATGGCTTGGAGTTTCTCATGAGGTTGAAAGCGAGCAACTGGCCAGGATTACAGCCATATAAAGGCTTGACTGGGCTGAAAGATCCACGTCCAAGCTCACTCATGTAGCTGTTGATCAAAGCCGCACTTTCCCTATGAACACTATGTCAATCTGGGTGGCAATCTGTCCAGCTGAAAAAAATTATAATGCTAGCTTCCTTTGCAGCTCGGTATGACTATGACTATGACTAGGTTCTAGCCAATGATGTGTAAGTAGAAGTTGTTGAGTGGAACCTCTGAAAAGTCTTAAAACTTCCCAGGTAGTTACTGTCCTGGACTATCAAGCAACCACTAAAGACAGTGAAGGAAAAAGAAAGAGTCTGATTCCTTAATAACAATAGAGTTTCCCTTTAGCTCCCTTTCTATTGCGGGCAAATGGCTCATTTAGGGCCCTGGATTAGCCTAACCTAATTCTGATAGGTTTATGTAATCTCACTTCACCCTCACAAAAACCCTGGGAGGAAATATTTTATTATGCTCATTTTATGGAAAGAAAATCAGAAGATAGATTAGTTGACTTACCCGAGTTCATCATAGTGGTAAAGGTGTCAGAGTTGGAATTCAAACCCAGGTGTGTTTGACTCCTTAGCAAGGGCTCATGACCTCCAGAGCACGTGGTTGTTTTGCAACACGGGCAATATAAGTCCTTTACAGTAACAATAAATGACAATAATAGCAAGAGCTCACACCAGGCATTATGCTACAGGCTACATACTTACCATTTCACTTAATCTTCATAACAACCCCCACAAGGTAGGTATTATTATCCCCACTTTACAGATGAGGAAACTGAGACCTGGAAATTTTAAGTCATATGCCCATGACTCAAGCAGAAACATAGGTGGCCAAGACATGATCTCATGTGTACTTTAGAAAGCCACCTTGGGATAAGGAGTGGAAGATGGATTGGAGAGGGAAATAGCAACACCAGGAGCTTACTTAGAAATCTGTCAAAAGACTTTGAAAACAGGGGAGGAAAACTGAGCACCTGTGCATTCTGTCCCGCGTCCCAACTTCTAAGATGCGTGGTATGTATCTTCTGAGGAAGCTCCTTATAAGAAAACATCTGTAAGAGGGTAAGGCTAAGGACATGTCTGTCTCTTTGATCCCTGAGCTTTATTTATTTTTTTAAGTAATCTCTATGCCCAACGTGGGGCTCAAACTGACAACCCCAAGATCAAGAGTCTCATGAATCAGTCAGGTGCCCCTCCCTGAGTTTTTAGGGAGTTCCTTCTATTCCCTCTTGTCTCTCACCTCCTTTAGCTTCTGGAATGCCTTCTCTCCCAGTCTCATCCAAAGTTTGTGAGGAAGAAAATGGATAGAAGGGAAGAGATGATAAACCTATTTGCTTTAGGATGTTATGAACTTAAAAGAGAACCCCCAGTGGGTGGGGGGGGGAAAGGAAGGGAAAGGAGTGAAACTATCAGTCAGCAGTTCAACCTGTTGTTCATTACTCAGTACAGGCCTTTGAGGGGCCATCTGAATTCTTTAACCAGAGCACTCAGAGTGGGAAGTGCCCTCTTATCTGTTAGAAGAGGTAGGGTAACAGGCTAAAGGTCACAGAGTAAGTAAAAAAATAGACTGGAAACTCATACTCTTTTTTTTTTTTAAGATTGTATTTATTTGAGAGAGAGAGAATGATCATGAGCAGGATAGGGGCATAGAGGGAGAAGCAGACTTCCCACTAAGCAAGGAGCCTGATGGGGGACTCAATCCCAGGACACTGGGGTCATGACCTGAGCCAAAGGTAGACCTTTAACCGACTGAGCCCCCCAGGTGTGCCAGCTCATACTCTTTTCACCATCACATTTTCTACCTAGACAAATAATGGAACCTGACGTTAACTCAAATCAAAATAAAATGTTTTGGAAGGATATAGGCTAGCTCACAGAACTAAGCCGAGGCTAACCAGGCTGTGTCGGCTTTCTGACTCAGGCACACTACTTAGAGAAGGAATAAATTGACGGGGTTGAAAGGATATTTCAGAAGAGGCTTGGCAATTTTGCAACCAGGAATAATACCCCAAATTCATGCTACAGAAACAGTCTGTTGAACTCACCACTGCCCCTAGTGTCTGGGCACACACACCAAAGTTTGCACGGCAAATACCCTTGAACATGGACAGTGCTGAGCACAATTGCCACAACTGTTTCTAGAAACTGGACTCACAAGCCACCATCTTCCAGAACCACACTTCTGCTGGGCCTGGGTTTTTTGCATCACATTTCCCATTCACACTTTGATGTGTTCAGTTAGTGGATCCCTGTTGTGTACATAGCTCTAGCAGGAAGGAGTTCTGGAAAAGTGAGTATTTGGTATTTTCAGCTTCTTCATGGAGAGGTGGGCCTTGCTTCATAAGGAAGGAAACTAGTTAAAAATAAGAAAGTAGTTGGGCACCTGTGAGATTCTGTCGGTTAAGCGTCCAACTTTTGATCTCAGCTCAGGCCTTGATCTCAGGATTGTGAGTTCAAGGCCTGTGCTGGACTCCATGCTGGGTGTGGAGCCTACCTAGATACATAGATAGATAGATACATAGATAAATAAACAAATAAATTAAGTAGTTCAGGTGCTGGACAATCAAAAAGAAGGACAAATGTAGGTGGAACAGTTGCAGGAAACGGACAGGAACCAAAGATTTTTGTAAGAGCCTTTTAAAATAATGCTTACTTTGTTCCCACTATTGCAACTGGAGATTAAGAGAGAAAAGAGAGTGGGAGATTAAGGACTACATAAGATTATGTTCTCAAATATGAAGAGTTCTTATGAATATATTATACTGCAAAGTGGTGCCCCATTGGTGACCAGTCTCCAAGCAGGGGTGCAGCAAGAGGCAAAAGCACAGTGAGACCCCCCTCCCTCCCCTGGGAGGAGTGGCACAGGTGCACACCACAGGAGTCCATAAAGTTCGGAGTTACATGCCTGAGATAAAAACTCTCTATCATGGGATGCCTGGGTGGCTCAGTTGGTTGGGCATTTGCCTTCAGCTCAGGTCATGATCCTGGGGTCCTGGGATCGAGACCTGCATTGGGCTCCCTGCTCAGCAGGAGGCCTGTTCCTCTCTCTCCCACTCCCCCTGATTGTATTCCCTCTCTCACTGTCTCTCCACTGTCAAATAAATAAAATCATTAAAAAAAACAAAACTGCTATATCATGGGCTGGCTAAATACAGTCTAGACAGAAACCAAGGAGATAAGAGTGATTGACTGCCTTTCTGTGAGGGCACACTGAAGGGTGGGGGGTGTGAACTTTCAGCTCTGAGGCTAGAGATCGGGCGCCGCTGATTTCATCCCCCACATGGGCTCTGGAGCAGTTAAACCTGAATCTGACCCCCTACAAGGGGTGGCACAACTCCACCCGGGCAAAAACACCTGAGAATCAGTGCAACGGTCCCCTCTCCCAGAAGACCAGCTGGAAATTCCAGTGAATATCAAGTTTCCTGATCAAAAAGAACCATAAAATTCCAGATCTTGCAGAAAGAAGTATATAGCATTCGTGGTCTTTTTTTATTATTCTTTAGTCCTTCAATTTTATATTTTATTTTCCTTTTCAGCTATTTTCTTACTCTATCTGTTCTTTTTTTAAGTCTTTTTTAATTTTCATTTTTACACTTACAGTTTTATTCTTCATTTTTGGCTTCCTTTCATTATATTCAACTTCATTTTTATGTGTGTGTGTGTATATATACATATACACACACATATATATAAGTTTTCTTTCTTTCCTATTTTGGGATCTAGTTTCTTCTAACAAACAGACCAAAATACACCCAGAATCTAGTTTATTGTTCTGTTCAACTTCTTGTTTGATGTTATTCTCATTTTTCTTTTCTTTTGTTTTCTATTCTCTTCTGATTTGTGTAGTATGTATTTTTTTGGTGTCATTTTTCCTATTTTTGTATTTCTCTCTCTCTCTCTTTTAAAGATTTTATTTATTTATTTGACAGATAGAGATCACAAGTAGGCAGAGAGAGAGGGGGGGAAGTAGTCTCCCCGCTGAGCAGAGAGCCCAACTCAGGGCTCAATCCCAGGACTCTGGGATAATGACCTGAGCCAAAGGCAGAGGGTTTAACCCACTGATCCACGCAGGCGCCCCTCTCTTTCTCTTTTTAAAGACCTTATTTATTTATTGTACAGAGAGAGTGCACAAAAGCACAAGCAGAGGGAGCACCAGAGGGAGAGGGAGAAGCAGGTTCCCCACTGAGCAGGGACCCTGACACAGGGCTTGATCCGAGGACCCTGAGATCATGACCCGAGCCAAAGGCAGATGCTTAACTGACTGAACCACCCAGGCACCCCTCCCTCTCATTCATCAATTCTTTTCTGGATATAGTGAAAAGATGGAAGAACTTATCCCAAAAAAGGGAACAAGAGGCAGTATTCACTGGAGGGATTTAATCAATATGAATATAAGTAAGATGTTGGAACTAGAATTCAAAACGACAATTATAAAGATAATAGCTCCGCTTGAAAAAAGCATAGAAGACACTAGAAATTCCCTTTCTGGAGAAATAAAAGAACTAAAATCGAACCAGATCAAAATCAGAAAGCCTATTTCTGATATACAATAAAAAATGAAGGCTCTAACCATTAGAATAAACAAGGCAGAAGAGAGAATCAGTGATATAGAAGACAAAATGATGGAGAATAAGGAAGCTGAGAAAAAGAGAGATTAACTATGGATCATAAGGAGAGGATTTGAGAGATCAGCAATACCATAAAGCAAAACAATAATAGAATAATTGGGGTCCCATGAGAAGAGAAAAGACAGAGAGGGGTAGAAGGTTTATTTGAACAAATTATAGCTGAGAACTTCCCTAATCCGTGGAAGGAAATAGGCATTCAAGTCCAGAAGGCACAGAGAACTCCCCTCAAAATCAATAAAAATAGGTCAACACCTTGACATATAATGCTGAAGCCCACAAACTTCAGGGATAAAGAGAAAATCCTGAAAGCAGCTTGGGACAAAAAGTCCTTGGCCTACACGGGTAGAAACATACGGCCGGCAACAGACCTGTCCACAGAGATGTGGCAGGCCAGATAGGACTTGCATGATATATTCAGGGTCCTAAATGAGAAAAATGTGCAGTAAAGAATGCTTTGTCCAGCAAGTCTTTCATTCAGAATAGAAGGAGAGATAAAGAGCTTCCAGGACAAACAGAAACTAAAAGAATTTGTGATCACCATATCAGCCCTGCAAGAAATAGTAACAGGATCCTTTGATTGAAGAGAGAGCCCCAAAGTACAAAGATCAGAAAGTAACAGAGACAATAAACAGAAACAGTGATTTTACAGTTAATGCAATGGCACTAAAGTCATATCTTTCAATAATTACTGTGAATGTAAATGGACTATATGCTCCAATAAGGGGCACCTGGGTGGCTCTGTTGGTTAAGCATCTGCTTTCAGCCAGGTCATAATCCCAGAGTACTGGAACTGAGGCCCATGTCAGGCTCCCTGCTTAGTGGAGAGCCTGCTTCTCCCTTTCCCTCTGCTTGGGCTCTCTCACTAGCTCTCTCTCTCTTAAATAAATAAATAAAATCTTTTAAAAAATAAACAAATGCTCCAAAAGGTCAGGAATATGACAGGAATGTCCACTCTCTATGTTCAACACAGAAAGAAATAAAAAAGAAGTAAATGGCTTCCACATTGGCAAAGAAGAGGTGAAACTCTCACTCTTCACAGATGACATGATACTCTTCAAGGATAACCCAAAAGACTCCATCCAAAAAATTGCTAGAATTCATACAGGAATTCATCAAAGTGGCAGGTTATAAATCAATCCACAGAAATCAGTTGCATATCTATACATTAACAATGAGAAGAAAGAGAAGCAAGGAATCAATCTCATTTACAACTGCACCAAAAAATCATAAAACACCTAGGAATAAACCTAACCAAATAGGCAAAGCATCTGTATTCTGAAAACTATGGAACACTTATAAAAGAAATTGAGGAAAAGACAAAGAAATGGAAAAACATTCCATGCTAATGGCTTGGAAGAACAAATATTGTTAAAATGTCTATGCTACCAGAGCAATCTACACATTCAATGTAGTCCCTACCAAAATACCATCTACATTTTTCACAGAGCTGGAACAAATAATCCTAAGATTTGTATGGAACCAGAAAAGACTCTGAATAGTCAAAGGAATGTTGAAAAGGAAAACCAAAGCTGGTGGCATCACAATTCTGGACTTCCAAGTGATATTACAAAGCTGCAGTCATCAAGACAATATGGTACTGGCACTAAAACAGACACACAGATCAGTGGAATAGAACAGAGAGCCCAGAAATGGACCCTCAACTGTATGGCCAACTAACCTTCGACAAAGCAGGAAAGAATATCCAGTAGAAAAAAGACAGTCTCTTCAACAAATGGTGTTGGGAAAATTAGACAGCCACATGCAGAAGAATGAAACTGGACCACTTTTTTATATCACACACAAAAGTAAACTCATAATGGGTGAACGAGGGGTGCCTGGGTGGCTCAGTGGGTTAAAGCCTCTGCCTTCGGCTCAGGTCATGATCCCAGGGTCCTGGGATCGAGCCCCACATTGGGTTCTCTGCTCAGTAGGGAGCCTGCTTCCCCCTCTCTCTGTCTCTGCCTGCCTCTTTGCCTACTTGTGATCTCTGTCTGTCAAATAAATAAATAAATAAATAAAATCTTTTAAAAAATGGGTGAACGATATAAATGTGAGACAAGAATCCATCAAAAACCTAGAGGAGGACACAAGCAGCAACCTTTTTGACTTTGGCCCCAGTAACTTTTTACTAGACACGCTGCCAAAGACAAGGGAAACAAAGGCGAAAATGAACTTTTGGTTGGGCGCTCAGGAGGCGCAGTTGGTTAAGAGTCTACCTTCAGCTCAAGCTGTGGATCTCAGGGTCCTGGGATCAGGTCCCGTATGGGGTCCGGCATCAGGCTCCCTGCTCTGCGAAGAGTCTGCTTCTCCTCTTCCCTCTGCCTCTCCCTTCTGCTTGTGCTTGCACACCCTCTTTCTCAAATAAATAAAATCTTTTAAAAAATGAACTCTTGAGACTTAATCAAGATAAAAACTTTTGCACAGCAAAGGAAACAGTTGATAAACCACAGGACAACCTACCTAATGGGAAAAGGTATTTGCAAATGTCTTATCAGATACAGGGCTAGTATCCCAGGAAGGTATTTGCCAATGTCTTATCAGATAAAGGGCTAGTATCTGAAACCTATAGAAAACTTATCAAACTCAATATCCAAAAGCCAAATAATCCAGTCAAGAAATGGGCAGAAGACATGAACAGATCTTTCTCCAAAGAAGACATACAAATGCGAATGCACACATGAAAAAATGCTAAACAGCAGTAGGCATCACGGAAATACAAATCAAAACCACAATGATTTATCACCTCACACTCTCACTGCAGTCAGAATAGCTAAAATTAACAACTCAGGAAACAACAGATGTTGGTGAGGATATGGAGAAAGGGGAACCCTCTTACACTGTTGGTGGGAATAGAGGATGGTATAGTCACTCTGAAAAACAGTATGGAGATTCCTCAAAAAGTTAAAAATCAAGCTACCTTACCACCCAGCAATTGCACTACCAGTTATTTACCCAAAGGATACAAACATTGTGATCCAAATAGGAACCTGTACCCCAATGTTCACAGCAGCAGTGTCCACAATAGCCACACTATGGAAAGAGCCCAGATGTCCATCAATAGATGAATGGATAAAGAAGATGTGGTATATACATATATGATGGAATATTACTCAGCCATCGAAAAAATGAAATCTTACCATTTGCAATGACATGGATGGAACTAAAGAATATTAGGCTAAGCAAGATAAGTTAATCAGAGAAAAACAATTATCATGTGATTTCACTCATATGTGGAATTTAAGAAACAAAACGGGACCATGAGGAAAGGAGTGACAAATAAATCAAAATCAGAGAGAGAGACAAATCATAAGGGAGTCTTAACTACAGGAAACAAATTGAGGGTTGCTGGAGGGGACGTGGGTAGGGGAATGGGGTAATTGGGGGATGGGCATTAAGGAGGACATTTGATTGTAATGAGCACTGGGTGTTATATGCAACTGATGAATCACTAAAGTTTATCTCTGAAAG
The DNA here is from genome assembly GCF_922984935.1 of Meles meles. Classification (NCBI taxonomy): domain Eukaryota; kingdom Metazoa; phylum Chordata; class Mammalia; order Carnivora; family Mustelidae; genus Meles; species Meles meles. The sequence continues at coordinate 86,143,213 of NC_060070.1, read as the reverse complement.
TAATATTACACTCTATGTTAATTGGTTGAAATAAAATAAAATTTTTTTAAAAGTCAAAGATGCAAAAACAAAACAAAAAAAAGTTCTATTTCTTTCAGGTGTACAAAATAGTGAATCACCATGTAAGCCAATAATTCCAGTCTTGGGTATTTACCCAAAGAAAATGAAAACACTAATTTTTAAATTATTTTTGGATAAGATGTAGCTATTTTAGAATATGGAATTTAAAGGGTGTCTGGGTGGATCAGTAGGTTAAGCATCCAACTCTTGATTTCAGGTTGGGATCTGATCTTAGGGTCAGAGATCGAGCCCTCTGTTAGACTCTTCACTCTCATGGAAGCTTCTCGAGAACCTCTCCCTGTCCCTCTGCACTTTCTCCTGCTCTATCTCTTTCAAATAAATAAATGAATAAAATCTTCAAAATACGGAATTTAAAGGAGAAGAAACAGCAACCTCCAACATGGGGAACTGGTCTGACCCTGACATCTGGCCCTCAATGTGGTCAGAAGCTGGCTAATGCCCACCACTTGGCCATATTCTTCTCCTATGGAACATAAGCCAGTCATCTCACAGAACATCAGCATCAGACAAGGACACTCTGAAACCATGACATCACTTTGTGTCATTAGATACAAAACAAGGCACTGAACCCACAAAATACCAAATATCTCCCTCTGTTGGCTAATGTGAGCAATTGCTGCCTCTTTACCATGACTGCTTGAGATGCTCAACCACAGAATTGCCCACACATCCTGACAACATGCAATCAGGAGCGAGTCCCAGCTTCCACAGATCTTCTTCAAAAACACCCACCCAAAATGGAACTAGAGGATATTATGCTAAGCGAAATAAGTCAATCAGAGAAAGACAATTATACGATCTCACCGATACGTGGTATTTAAGAAACAAAACAGAGGATCATGGGGAAGAGAGTAAAAAATAAAATGACGAAATCAGAGAGGAAGACACAGCATAAGCGACTCTTAATCATAGGAAACAAACTGAGGGTTGCTGGAGGGGAGGGGGGCGAAGGGATGGGATAACTGGGTGATAGACATTAATGCGGGCACGTGATGTAATGAGCAATGGGTATTATAGGAGAGTAATGAATCACTGACCTCTACCTCTGAAACCAATAATACATTATATGTTAATTAATTGAACTTTAATTTTTAAAATGGAAAAAATAAAACAAACTGTCAGAAAAAACCCCAAAACAAAAACAAAAACACACCCATTCAAAGCCCATAACCTTATAGGTTCCAACATCTTCAGGTTAAGATGCCCCATGAATCCCAAAGTGTGCGTTCTCTCTCACTGCAACAAGTAATAGATCCAACTTGAGTGCCCACAGGTGTTACTGGTGGTATTGAGCTGAAGAACTTTGAAGCATGTTACCCCTTTTTCTGTCAAAATTGTTTTTGTGTCTTTTAGTTTGATCATGACGTGTTTGTATATTTTTGAGTGTGTGGTTGACATGCCAAAATCTCTTGTTTTTCTTTATGGGTTTTCATCATTGGGCCATGCTTAGAGAATTCTTCATCCCACACTTATAAACATTTCACGTATATTTTCCTCTTGGTAGAAATAAGGAGCAGAGGGTTTCTTTTTTCTTTTTTTTTTTTTTTTAAGATTTTTTATTTATTTATTTGACAGAGAGAGATCACAAGTAGATAGAGAGGCAGGCAGAGAGAGAGAGGGAAGCAGGCTCCCTGCTGAGCAGAGAGCCCGATGTGGGGCTCGATCCCAGGACCCTGGGATCATGACCTGAGCCGAAGGCAGCGGCTTAACCCACTGAGCCACCCAGGTGCCCCAGGAGCAAAGGGTTTCAAAGGTGAAGGGAAACACAGAGAACAGTCTGAATTTGGGCAAAAGTATGGGGAGGTGAAAGAGGCAAAAGTTTCTAGGCAGGTGGACTCTAAGATGTCCATCTTCTGCTTTATGATTTCTGCAAGTAGGTACAGGGCCTCCAAGGTATCTGATATATGTTGTGCTCAGTAAATGTTTTCAGGGGCACCTGGGTGGCTCAGATGGTTAAGCATCTGCCTTCAGCTCAGGTCATGATCCCAGGGTCCAGGGATTGAGTTCCACATCAGGCTCCCTGCTCAGTGCAGAGCCTGCTTCTCCCTCTGCCTTTGCCTTTCCCTCTGCTTGTGCTCTCTGGTTCTATCTCTCTGTCAAATAAATAAATAAGTAAAATCTTAAATAAATAAATAAATAAATAAATAAATATTCTCACTTGGGCTCAGTGAAAACTTACGTGCCTCCTATATTTACCACGTGGAAACAGGCACCAACAAGACACCTGAACTAATAGACATGTCAGTTAGCTCCAGTGATGGGCATTTTTGAACACTGATGACCTTGATGTGATACATCGTGTTCTGGTTAATGTCTGTACACTTTAGCTGTTATAATGCACAATAATTACACTTTCATGCTGTATTATTAGCATATGTCTCAGAACCACACAGACAAACCCATGACTTCCATTTGAAGATAAATTTAATATACATATACCTATGAGTCTCACAGTATCTTTTTTGAGCAGAATCCTGAAAACTAAGAGCGTTCTAGATGTATATTGTCTGCATGGTAGCTATGAGCCACATATGGCTACTTCAATTCCTCTCCATTTGAAACAATTAAAAATGCAGCTGCTCAGCACGCCAGACACATCTCAAGGGTCACCTGTATCTCTAGAGCCCCATGAAGCTTGTGGCCACCATACTGGACAGCGCAGATACAGAACAATTCCTTCTGCACAGAATGTTGTCTTGGACGGTACAGCTCTCTACGCTTTCCAGACCTTGGATTATTTAGACTAGGATATTTGGCCACCAGTTTCTTGAAAATGAACATCAAGCTTCCCCTTCATTAAAATCAACTCTCTCTCTCTCACACACACACACACACGCATGCACACAAAATCAACTCACGCATGACAGCTGACAGTTCTTGTTGCCTTGACCAAATGTAAACTCTAGAGAGAAAATCAGAACTTTGGAAAACTTTTGATCCACCAATAAGCTTGATAGCTTCTCACTACTGACAAACTTTCCGGTCAGCATCTGTGGTAATATTAAAACAAATGTGACATCTTGATAATTTGATTCCAGCCTAGTAAACATGGGAACACCTATAATACCTAGTGAAACAACATATTACTTTAAAACAAATCACGCATTAGTACAAGATCCATTCGGTGTACAAGTCGGGCCTATGGATTTTAATCTAACAGAGAAGGACATAGTCAATGAGATACTGTTTCAGGTGCTACTTTGCAAATAACCTTACAGGAAGTATAACTTGTGTAGTTATAGTATCAAGCAGGACTATGTATAATTATCTGAAAAGGTTATGAAACATACTATTCTCCCATATTTGTGCAAGGCTGTAAATATTTTCATATACTTCAAGCAAAACAGCACAATTAGTGCAGAAGCAAATTTGAATGCCCAGGGGTCTTCTAATGAGACAGACGAGAACAAGAAAGAGACTTGCAAAACTGGAAAATATAACAAAAATCCATTCTTCTCACTGCCCTGTTTACTTGGGAAAATAGTTGTTTTTCATAAAAGCAATATTTTTATTCATGCCATGGGTCATTAATATGATCCTAAATGAATTAATAAGTGTTTAACACTGTTATATCCCTACTATGGTAAACATTGATAGATATAACCCATAGATGCAAAATTATCCTTGGGATCCTCAGTAATTTGTAAGACCATATAGATATCCTGTGATCAAAATGTTTGAGAATCACTGACTCAGCTCCTGGGCCACGACTCGGGGAGACTGGGTGATAAAGAGCGCTCTGTGCAGTAAGTTAGGGGGCGGGCGAAGTCGCAGGTCCCCCCAGAGGCCTGCCTCTCAAGATTGGTGTCTGGGGCGTGGAAGCCTAGTGTTGGAGACTTCCCCTCTCCCTGGGTTTCACTTTCCCCTCTCTCCACGTGTCAGGTCCTCCTGGCGCCTGCAGCTCACAGTTCCGTTGGGTGTCGGGGATCCAGCGAAGCCAATGAGCGGCACCGCGGTTCCGGGTTCTAAAGTCCTCACCAGACCCACAGGGGCGCACCTACCTCAGACCGTGAAGGTCTGGGCCATGGGGCCCGGAACCCTCCTCCTGCTGCTGTCGGGGGCTCTGGCCCTGAGAGAGACCTGGGCGGGTGAGTGCGGGACAGGAGGAAAGGGCCTCTGCGGGGCGGGAGCGAGGGGACCCCCGGGGAGGGAGGAGGGACCCCTCGGGGAAGGCGCCCCTCTGCCGCTCCGGCCCCAGACCCTCAGCCGCCCCCGGCCTCGCCCGGGCCTGTGCTCCCCTGTCTCTCCCCGCCTGCGCCCTGCTCTCCCCGACTCGGTGCCCCCTCCGGTGCGCTCCCCGCAGTCTCCACCCGGTCCCCGGAAGCGGCGCCAGGAGGAGGGTCGGGCGGGGTTTCAGTCCCTCCGCGGCCGCAGGCTTCCACTCCCTGAGTGTTTCTCCGCCTCGGTGTCCAGGTCGGGGCGCGGGGAGCCCCGGTACTGGGAAGTCAGCTACGTGGACGACACGCAGTTCGTGAGGTTCGACTCTGCCAGTGGGAGGATGGAGCCGCGGGCGCCGTGGGTGGAGCAGGAGGGGCCGAAGTATTGGGACCGGCAGACCCAGAACGCCAAGAACCACTCACAGACTTTCCGAGTGAACCTGCAGACCGCCCTGGGCTACTACAACCAGAGCGAGGCCGGTGAGCAACAGGGCCCGAGTCCAGGTCACGACCCCCATCCCCACCGACGGGCTGGGGTCTCCCCGAGTGTCCGGGTACGAGCGCCATCCCAAGTCTGCGGGAAATTCCAGTTCGCCGACCTTAGAAGAGCCCGCCCGAAATTTCAAGCGTTTTTACTTTATGTTTGTCCTTAGTCTTTTGTCCACCACCAGGGATGGAGACAATCTGAGAGTTGACCGCTGGGGCGGGGCAGGGGATGTTTGGCTGTGACCTGGGGCCAGACCAGCTCCTCCTCGGCGGGGTATGAGCAGTTGGCCTAAGACGGCGTGGATTACATCGCCCTGAACAAGGACCTGCGCTCCTGGACCGCAAATGACCCGGCCAAGTGGGAGGCGGCAGAAGCTACTTGGAAGGCACGTGCGTAGAATCGCTCTGCAAGTACCTGGAGAAGAGGAAAGGGTCGCTGCTGCATGCAGGTACCAGGGGCCGCAGGGCCTCCCTAATCCCCCACCACTAGGACTGGCTTCCCAACAGAAAGGGAAAATGGACTCAGGGTCAGAATACCAACTACCCAATGGGTTAGGAGAGGGAGATCCGCCTGGGTGGTCATATTCCTACAGAGTGACTCACCCAGAGGGCTGCTTTTCTCTAAAGGACAATTGAGGAATCTAGTCTCTCCGGGGAGGCAGGTGGAGACCATTCCTGAAATAACACAGTCTCTCCAGGGAGGCAGGTGGAGACCATTCCTGAAATAACACATCAGTGGTTCCCTTTGACCCTGGCAGCCACCTTGGGAACCATGACAACCTCCATCTGAGAGTATCTCCAGATGGACATACTCTCCATCTGAGAATATCTTTGGACATCTGACTCTGGGTTTTCTGATTCAATCACCAGCCGCCCATTGTCAGGATCAATAGTGTGCTCTCTCACTTAGACCTATGGTGTCCTACCCTGGGCCATCTCCGTTCTAGAACTTTCCAGGATTAGGAGATCCCAAAGACTGGCCCAAAGGTCAGTCAAAGGTGACTGGACTTTGTACTTCTTCCATCCAAACCAATTGCCTGGTCCACTTCAGGATGGTCACATGAATGCCATTTCAGTGGCTCATAAAGGTAAACCCAAGTGTGGATTTTCTGATTCTTCTTCCTCAGAACCACCAAACACACACATGACCCACCACCCCATCTCTGACAAAGAGGTCACCATGAGGTGCGGGGCCTTGGGCTTCTACCCTGTGGAGATTACCCTGACCTGGCAGCGTGATGGGGAGGAACTGACCCAGGACACAGAGCTTGTGGAGACCAGGCCTGCAGGAGATGGGACCTTCCAGAAGTGGGCAGCCGTAGTGGTGCCTTCTGGAGAGAAGCAGAGATACATGTGCCATGTGCAGCATGAGGGGCTGCGTGAGCCCATCACCCTGAGATGGGGTAAGGAGGGTTTGGGGTAGAGCCTCATCTCAGGGAAAGCAGAGACCTTCTGGAGAATCGTGGCAAAGTGGGGACTCCGACTACAGGTCTTGGCCCCTCACCTTCCTTTCCTTTTCCAGACACTCCTTTTCCCACCACCATCCCCGTCACGTGGATCATTGCTCTGGCACTCCTTGTGGTCATTGTGGTGATTGGAGCTGTGATCTGGAGGAAGAAGCGCTCAAGTAGGGAATGGAGTGGGAGGATCTGAGTTTTCTTTCCCACTGGGGGGTTTCCTAGGTAGCAGATTGTCCTGCCTTGTTACTGGGAAGTACCATCCACACATATGTACTTGCCCGGTCTGGAGCTGATTACTAACATTCACTCTGTAGCAAGACATTTATGAAAAGGAAGGACACATTTTTCATCTTGATAATTCTGGTGATGGGGACCTGATCCCCAGCAGTCATAGGGCAGGGAGGAAGGTCCCTGCTGAGCACAGACCTTCAGCAAGTCTCTTTTGGTCCAGTGACCCCACACTTTTTTTGTCATGTTTCCTCATCCTGTTCTGGGTCTTCAGTCACAATTCTGCAAACTTCCTTTTGGAGCAGGACTAGGAAGCTTCGACTAGGATCTCATGGCCCAAGCTTCTCCAGGCTTTTGACAAGATGTTTTCTTCCCACAGATGAAAGAAGAGGAAACCACTCTCACACTGGATGTAAGTATGGAGGGGGTGATTCCTGAGACCCCAGGGTAGTGTAGACAATACCCCATGGGGAGCTCACCTACTCCATAGCTCCTCCTTTAGTCTCATCTCCTATGGACTCTGACCATGTCCTCTTTGTTCTCCCCTAGATGATGACAGAGACCAGGGCTCTGATGTGTCTCTCATGATAACTGGAGGTGAGACCTCGGAGGGCCTGATGTGGGGAAGGGCTGGGCCACTAGGGAATTTTGAGCATGCAGGGGGCTGTTGAGAATGTCAGCTCTTATGTGTTTTACCTAAATTTGTACATGATCATTTTTCACAGTATGAGAACAGCTTACTTGTGGGGACTGAGTGTTGCAAGATTTATTCACACTCCCACTTGGTGACACCAACAACCCCTTTATGCAAAAGGTGTCAGAATGTGTCTGTGTTCATATAACGTGAGGAGGTGGGGAGGCTGGTCAACCCTGCCCACCATGCCCCCTTCCCATACTGACCTGCGTTCTCTTCTCTGATGTGCTTTCCTGTTCCAGCAGAGGCTGGGCTGGACCATCTCCATCCCTGTCTTTATTTCATGTTGGGCTAGTACAAATGACTTCCCTATTGAAAATGAGAATCCAGATATGAGTTTATGTTTTTTAACACTTGGCTTGTGTGACTGATGAGGTCATAAAAGAAACTTGTAAAGTTGAGACAGCAAATAAATGGAAGCACTGAGAACCTTCCAGAATCTGTGTGTTTTTTGTGCTGAGTCTGTGGCAGGTGGGGGTAGAAGTAGGCTGTGAGGAGTCAAGCAGAGACGGGGCCTGTGCTCAGTCTGTGCTCAATGCATCATGGGCGTGACATTCTCACTCTTCAGCTGAGTCATCTCTCTGCTCTCTGTCCTGCCCCTTCTGTGGAAGCTTGTCCTACCAGGACCTGTGATCACAGGGACTTGGACATCACCTGTCACCAGGAACTTCTGCAGCCAGAGCTTGCTGTCACTGGGTCAGCCTCGCCCAGTGCTATGTCACAACATAGCTCCCATTTGGGGGTTTGTTTCATGGTTTCTGTAGTATCAGGCCTGTTCTTGCTCTTGTATACTTGTCCCGTTCTCCCTTGGGTGACCCTGTCAGTTACAGCAGCAGGTGTCCTTTGGGCTGTCATTCCCATAGGCCTAGGTCAGCCCCTGCATGCAGAAGTCTCTGTGGTATGGAGGAATGAACTTTCAGATTCCTCTATCTCTTCTCCTTCCTCTAGAGCTGTTTTCTGGATTACTATTTAGAGTCTGGAGCTAGAGAGAAGAAGAATCTGAGAGGTTTTCATCCTTATTAAACTTCAGTTAGTTTTTGCCTTCCCTGCTGCTCTGGCCTCTCTCCCCGCCTAGGTTAGTGATCCTAGTGCTGGCTCAGTTCTAAGTTCACGGATTTATAAAGCAGAGTCAAACATAGATTTCTGTGTGGTTGGAGAAAAGGATCCAAAAAGCCTAAGTACAGTGTTTCTGAAGAGAGAACTCTGTGCTGTGCTGTGCTGTGCTGTGCAGGAGAGATGGTGTGTAGGGGAGGGGCTGAGCAGAGAGCGGGGGGGGGGGGGCAGCCCTGTGAGAAGAGAGAGGTGAGGTGGGTGCACATGGGGCAGGAGTTGCCTTGGAAGAGCTGTGCCTGAGACTCAGCTAGAAGCGGGAGTCCTCTATCTGCTCATTCATTCCACTGATAATTGTCATGTGCCTCATACAGGACACACTATGTTTACATCTAGGACAGCTCAGTGAGACTAAGAGGCAAAATGTGCTGGTCTTGGGAAGACTATATTCTAGTGGTAAGGGGCAGATTCCCACTTGTCTTTCAATGTGGGGATTGCGGCAGTGACCTGCTTGTACTTTCAGGAATCTAGGTATAATTTTGACTCCCCAAAAACTTAAGTATGAAGAGCCTACTCTTGACTGGAAGGCTTAGTAATAAAATACACAGTTGCTTAACACATATTTTATATGCTACATATATTATATACTGTATTCTTCTAATAATTAAGCTAGAGAAAATAGTAAAAAATAATGAAGAAAAATGCATGGATGGTATTTACTGTATAAAAGTCCACATGGAAGTGGTGGTGCCCAGTCCAAACCAGGGTCATTCAGAGGTGAACTGTGTCTTGTGTAACCGCAGTCCATAAGGGAAAGGTTTAATTAGGAAGTTGGCAGGAGCTGCGAGGAAGGTGACCCAGAGAGCACCTGTGCTGGGACAGGGATGATGGCTCCTTGACTCCAGGGATCAGGGGAGTCTCACTGAGAAGGTGATCTCTGAGAGATTTGAAGGACATGAAGGAATTGTGTAAAAGGAGGTCTGGGAGGAGTTCTTTCCAGGCAGGGAGACTCCAGGGCACACACACTAGGGCAGGAGCATATCCTGTGTTCAAGGAAAGGTGAAGAGGCCACTGAGGTTGCAGCAGAGAGCAGGTGAGATGAGGTCAGAGGTCAGTCTCATCCTGGAGGTCTGAGGACATTAGGCAGCTTTGAGTTTTCTCTGAGTGAAATGTGGAGTTACAAGAATGAACAGATCAACATGACTGATGTTTCTTTAGCAGCACCTGTTTGCTGCTGTTCAGAATCGAGAGCGGCAAGGTAAGCAACCAGCAGGGAAACTGTAGGAAACCAGTGCAGTGTCCCAGGAGGGTGGTGTGGGCTGTGCATCTCGGTTGTGAGGAGGGAAGTTACTAAGAAGTGATTGGCTGCTGGAGATATTTACAGATGGATTTTGCAGCATTTCCTAGTGGAGTCATTCTGGGTGGTGAGAAAGGAATCAAGGAGAGCATTCAGTAGTTCAGACTACAAGTAGAAATGTGGAGTGCCTTCCTTGGAAACAGGGAAGACTCTGAAAGAAGCACATTTGGGGAAGCAGCATCGCCGTCATCCACTTTAGAAATGGTGAAACTGACTATGTCTATTAGAAATCCAAGCCACGTTGGTGGTAGGATACAGAGTGCAGGGGAGATTTGGGAGGTGACAGCATATAAATGATATTTAGAGTCTTCAGCAGAGATGAGGTCACCAGGGGGGCGAGGGCCATAGAAGAGAAAGCAACAGGACCAAACCCTGGACTCCTCAGGGCTAAGCAGGCTGATCAGAGTGCATACCCAGAGCGCACCGCACAGGCTGGTTGTGGTTCTAGAAGGCACGTAGACCAGGGAGACCCAGCCTTCAGTGAGCACAGGAATTTCCCGGACTATGAAGATCTAGACAGGCTGGAGTAAAGCATGAGATCCTGGGTTGATAACAAGGTTGGTGCTGCTGCTGCTGGTCTTCAGATCTCACATAGAGTAGCGAGCACATGAAGCAGGATCCCCACATGGCCATGCATCAGCCTCTCCTATAGGGCTTATTATGTAAGTGATTCCTGGGCCCTTGTCAAGCATTCTAAGATGATGGGTCTCGGGAGAGGCCTGAGTATTTTGTAACAAAGTCACAAGCAATCCTGGGGCTCCTCCAGATAGGGAAGCACTGAAGTCATTGGTGAGAGTGCTCATTGTGGGAAGAGTTCTTATAGACACATTTAAATGTCTTTTGGGGGGCACCTGGGTAGCTCAGCTGGTTGGGTATCCAACTCTTGGTTTTGGCTCAAGTCATGATCTGAGAGTCATAATATTGTGCCCTGAGTCAGGTTTCCCACTCAGCATGGAGTCTGGTTGAAACTCTCTTCCTCTCCCTCAGCCCCTCCCTTACACGGGCACACACACTCCCTCTCTTAAATAAATAAATAAATAAATAAATAAATAAATAAATAAAATCTTTAAATGTTCTTTTTGTAAGAAGAAAAATGTAAGACATGCTGGGAGAAACACATTTTCTCTCCCATGGGGGCAAAGCCAGGCAGATTGAGAAAGTGCTTATCAGCTCAACATAAAATCTTGGGGTTACTAAGAATGTAGGTCTTAAATGTTTGCACCTTATAAAAGGAAATGGTAACTATGTGACATGATACAGGTATTAGCTAATGCTATGACTGTAATTGTTGTTACCATTTTGCAGTATAGAAATATATCAATCAACAGGTTTTTATCCTTAAACTTACTTATACGATGGTGTATGTCAATCACATCTCTATAAAGCTGGAAAAAAATGCCTGAATTCTTGTTCTTGGAAACTCTTGCCTGCGTGGGTTTCTGACTCCTTATGATACATATGTACAGTTACAGAGAGACTTATGGAAGAGAGAGGGTATACAGGACCTTGTTTTATTTCCAGGAAAGCCACAATAAAGGCTTGAAGCTACACAGTCAGGAACAGAATCCACACTGGACCCTAGAGGTGGGCCCACATACAACCAGTGCCTGTTACTGGGTATTGATGCCACTGTCCACACACTGACTCCTCTGAGGGAGGACACCGGACCCTGCAGCTGGTACTGCTCTTGTTGCTGCCCCTGACAGCTGCATGACACTACTGTGACATCAAACCACCTGTGCCTAGTGCAAGGACGCTGTCCCATGTGTCTGTCACATGTCCTGAGTCAAAGTCTGGCCGGTGGTCACGTGACTACTGACGCTTCATGTCATGTCCAACTGCAGGACTGGTGAAGTGTGTTCTCCTCTCTATGGATGGAGGTAGTCTCTGCCCCCATCAAGATTCTTTAAGTGTGGAATTCCTTTACTTGGGAAGAGAGGTACAAGTTCTGGGAGTAGACATTGAGGGCAGGAGTGGAAAAGAAGGACAAATTTCCACATTTGGAGCAGTGATCTGAGATTAGAACTCAATTGGGTACACTGTAGGCACTCAAGTCCTCTTGCATGAAGGACTGACTTATAAATGGCATCTTTCAACTTATTCCCTTGATGGTTGTTACGGGTCCAGTTTTCGTGCACTCCAGTTCCTACTCACAGAGAAGTGGAGTGGCATAGTTGGGTCATGAAGTGATTGTTCAACACGTCTTCTCCTAGCCTTTGTTTCTTCCTGGGATTAAAAACCCAGATCTATATCACCTCAGTTGATCCACATATACACGCTGACACTTTACATCTCTTTATATGTGCACATATTTCTGAGGAAAGTGTCCATAATTTTATTAGGTTTTAGTGGCTTCCACAAAAGTCTAAAAAACTTCTCTATTTTAGACACTGTCCTACTTCATCTCTGGTCCATGAACAGCCAATGATCACAGTGTTTTAGCAGATCCAATGATATGATATTCATGCTCATTTTTGTCTTGGCAATGACCAGTCTCAGACAGGAGAAGGGAGAGCTTCCTTGCTCACGCTCACTTCCAATTTCTGTATGTATCTTTCTGTGGTCCGAGTAACAGTTTACTGACCAGTGCTGGCGCACGGAAGACCCAGATCACCATTGGTTTAGGTGACTTACACTCTAGCACCTACGCTGGTGCCTAATAAATAGTAGAGATGAAAAATACTCACTGAGGATTCCATTTTCACTAACGCAGTAGACTAAAGTTTAAGGCTGCCTCTTCTAAAACAACTAAAAATAATAGAAAAAAAACCACAAATCATCCAAAAAGTGCAGTAGAACAATCAAGAGAATAATCATTTGGGCCAAAATTTATAAATGGGCCGTAAGCCAGACAGAAGAGTTGTTGTGATCCTTAGGGCATTTTTCAAATCTAAAAAATCTTGGCTCGGTTTCTCAGGCTCGTGAACTTCACAGAAAAGAGATAATGCCCAGAGCTTCTTCATGTGAGTAGCAGGAGAAATATCCCCTCCCTGAAAATCTGCAAACCTAGGATTCTATCCTTGGAACAGGGTGACACAAACCAAATCTGTTCCATCTTTAAGTACGAGAATATTTGGGAAACTCACAAATATTCAGAATTTAACAACACACTTCTACATAAGTAAAGGGCCAAAGAGATATCAAAATGGAAATGAGAAAATACTTTGAAATTAGTAGAACACAGAGCATACCCAAACCTACATGGTGTTCCTAAAGCAGTGCTCAGAGGCAAATACATAGCTGTAAATGCCAATATGGAAAAGCAACTTCTCAAAATGATTACCTAAACTTCCACATTAAATCAAGAAAGGGGAGCAAACTAAACAAAAAGCAACCAAAAGGAAAGGGAAAAAAAGTAAAGGTTAGAGTGTAAGTTAATGAAATAGAGAAAAGAGAATAAAATAACGATATCTAAAACTGACTAAATCAAACATGATCCCTTGAAAGATCAACTAAAAAAAAATTTGAAAAAGAAAGATCAACTAAACTGGCAAATCTCCCAGTTGACTCACTAAAAGAGTGAGAGAAATGACCCACATTACTGGGATCAGCAATGAAAGAGGGGATATTATGACTGACCACCAAGAAATAAGGAGAATTATATGAGATCATGATGAAGAAGTATATGCCAAAAAGTTAACTTACTTAGACAAAACAAATTCATAGACACCAATGACTAAAGCTGACTCAAGAAATAGACCATCTGAATGTACCTATAACAAGGTGAAGACAGACTCAATTGTCAAAATCTATTCCGCAAAAAAGCCCAGTTCCAAAATGCTGCATTTGTGAATTATACCAACCGCTGAAAGAATTAGTTACAATTCTTTACAAACCCTTCCAAAATGGAGAGGAGGGAATCCTCTCTATGAGGCTAGGATTATTCAGATACCAAAAACCAGACAAAGATATTGCAAGACAAAAAAACTATATACCAATATCTCTTATGAATGTAGAAGGAAGAAAAGGGGGAAGGGAAGGGAAGGGAAGAGAAGGAAAGGGACGGCAGGAAGAGGGGCGCCTGGGTGGCTCAGTCATTAAGCACCTGCCTTCTGCTCAGGTCATGATCCTAGGGTCTTGGGATGGAGCCCCACATGGGGCTCCCTGCTCAGCAGGAAGCCTGCTTCTCCCTCTCCCACTTCTCCTGCTTGTGCTCCCTCTCTTGCTGTGTCTCTGTCAAATGAATACATAAAATCTTTTTTAAAAAAGTAGCAAATCAAATCCAGCAACATATAAAGAGTTACATACATGCCTAATGAAATTTATTCCAGGAATGCAAGATTGGTTAAACATCTATAGCAATCAATGTAAACCACCATATTAATATAATAGGGGGAAAAAGCTACCTGCTTCTCTCAACAGATAAGCAGATAAGAAGCATTTGATAAAATCAGACACTCTCTCATGATAAAAACCCAACAAACTACTAACAGAAGGGAATTTCCTCAGATTAAAGGCATTTATGAAAACCCTTAAGCTAACATCTTACTTAATGGTGAAAGACTGGTTTTTTCCTCCTAAGATCAAATAGAATGTCTACTCTTTCCAATTCTTTTTTTTAAAGATTTTATTTATTTATTTATTGTTTGTTTGTTTGACAGACAGAGAGAGATCACCAGAAGGCAGAGAGGCAGGCAGAGAGAGGGGGAAGCAGGCTCCCTGCTGAGCAGAGCCCAATGCGGGGGCTCGATTACAGGACCCTGAGATCATGACCTGAGTTGAAGGCAGAGGCTTAACCCATTGAGCCACCCAAGTGCCCCACTCTTACCACTTCTATTAAACGTTGTGCTGGAGGGGCACCTGGGTGGCTCAGTGGGTTAAGTCTTCAGCTCAGGTCATGATCTCAGGGTCCTGGGTGGGATCTAGCCCCATGGTAGACTCCTTGCTCAGCCAGGAGTCTGCTGCTCCCTCTATTCCCCCCCCCCCCCCGCTCATGTTTTCTCTTTCAAATAAATAAATAAAATCTTCTAGCAAATTGTGCTGGATATTCTAGAGCAAGAAAATGAGATACAGTGCATCCTGATTGGGGAAAAAAAGAAGTAAAACTATTTCAATTCACAGATATCTTGTACATAGAAAATCCTAGAAAATTAAAAGCTATTAGAACAATTAAACAAGTTCAGCAAGGTTGCAGGATATGAGGCCAATATAAAAAAATCAGTTATATTCATACACTTTTAAAAAAAATTTTATTTATTTATTTATTTAGAGAGAAACACAGTGAGAGAGGAAACACAAGGAGGGGGAGTGGGAAAGGAAGAGGGAGAAGCAGGCTTCCCGCCAAGCAGGAAGCCGGACACAGGGCTCAATTCCAGGACCCTGGGATCATGACCTGAGCCAAAGGCAGATGCTCAATGACTGAGCCACCCAGAGGCCCCTCCATACACTTGCAATAAGTAATCCAACAATGAAATTAAGAAAACAACTCCATTTACAATAGCACCAAAATGAATAAAATCTATTTCACAAAAGAAGTGCAAAACATAGACTCTGAAAACTACAAAACATAATTGAAAGAAATTTTAAACACATCTAAGTGGAAAAATGTTCACAGATCAGAAGACTTAATACTGTTTACATGGCAAATTCTCCAAATTCATTTATAGGCTTAACACAATCCCTATGGATACCTAACTAGCTCCTTTTTTTTTTTTAAGATTTTATTTATTTATTTGACAGACAGAGACCACAAGTAGGCGGAGAGGCAGGCAGAGAGAGGGGGGAAGCAGGCTCTCCGCTGAGCAGAGAGCCCGATGCGGGGCTCGATCCCAGGACCCTGGAATCATGACCTGAGCCGAAGGCAGAGGCTTTAACCCACTGAGCCACCCAGGTGCCCCTAACTAGCTCCTTTTAAAAAATTGACAAACAGATTTTAAATTCAAAGGAAAATTCAAGGGAGTTAAAATTGTCAATCTTTAAAAAGGAGACCAAAGTAGTGGGACCTCCAATTCCCAAAGTCAAAACTTGTTGCAAAGCAATGGTAATCAAGATGGTGTCGGGGGATTGGTTCAAAATGGCAGATTACGAGGATCCTGAACCCAACTCCTTCCATGGACACAACAAAATTACAACTACAAGTGGAATAATCTCCTCTGAAAAAGACCCAAGCCTCCACAACAAAGGATAAAAGGGCAGCATCAAAACAGGTAAGAGAGGCAGAGACACTCTAGCCAAAACAAAAAAAACCCCACCCCAGGCACGAGAATCCAAAATATGGTGGAATCTCAAAAATACAAAACTTTGTTGTGAGAAGCAATGGGTTTGTGCTCTACATCAGGCATTAAGCCCTAGGTCCTGCATAGGAGAGATGCCTATGCATCTCTAACATGCCTGGCTTTGAAAACCAAATGGATTATATTTAGGAAAACCACAGAACTACAGGGAATGAAGAACCTACTCTTAAAGCCTTTGTATAGTCTCACTTACCTCAGGACTCAGTTTAAACCCCAGTTGGAAAGTGCCCAGGATTTAAGTAAGGAGACCCACTTACTAATCTTTGTTTTGTTTTCATTGTAATTGCCGTACAGTTAACATACAGTGTTATGTTAGTTTCAGGTACGTAATAAAGTGATTCAACAATTCTCTGGTAACCATCAATTTGTTCTCTGTAGTTAAGAGTCCACTTTTTGGTTTGTCTCTTTTTTCCTCTTTGTCTTTTGTTTGTTTGTTTCTTAAATTCTAAATATGAGTGAAATCATAACGGTATTTGTCTTTCTCCGACTGACTTATTTCACTTAACATGATAACCCTCTAGATCCATCCATGTTGTTGCAAATGGCAAGATTTCACTCTTTTTTATGGCTGAGAAATGTTCTATTGCATATTTAGCTCACATCTTTATCTAATCATCTGTCACTGGATACTTGGGCTGCTTCCATAATTTGGCTATTGTAAATAATGCTGCTATAAAACATAGGGATGCATATTATCTTTTTGAATTAGTATTTTCATATTCTCTGGGTAAATACCCAGTAGTGGAATTATTGGATCACATGATAATGCTATTTTTAACTTTTTGAGGAACCTCCATACTATTTTCACCATGGCTGCACTAGTTTGCATTCCCACCAATAGTGCCCAAGGATTCCCTTTTCCCCACATCGTCACCAACACTAGTTTTTTCTTGTGTTGTTGATTTTAGCCATGCAGACAGGTGTGTGATGATATCTCACTGTGGTTTTGATCTGTATTTCCCTGATGGTGAGTGACACTGAGCATCTTCTCATGTATCTGCTGGCCACCTGTATCTCTTCTTTAGAGAAATGTCTGTTCATGTTTTCTGCCTTTGTTCTAATTGGATTACTTGTTTTTT
Source organism: Meles meles (assembly GCF_922984935.1). NCBI lineage: Eukaryota > Metazoa > Chordata > Mammalia > Carnivora > Mustelidae > Meles > Meles meles. The sequence goes on along the minus strand of NC_060070.1, from coordinate 86,126,388 downwards.
GGGTGTTAAGTTGTATCAGGTTTTTTAAAAATATATTTTGGGTACTAACCTTTTATTGGACATGTCATTTGCAAATAACTTCTCCCATTTAGTATGTTGTCTTTTAGTTTTGTTGACTGTTTCCTTTGTTGTGCAGAAGCTTTTTATTTTGATGTATTCCCAATAGTTTATTTTTGCTTTTGTTTCTCTTGCCTCAGGAGACATACCTAAAAAAAATGTTGCCATGGCCAATGTCATAGAAATGACTGCTTGTGCTCTTTTCTAGAATTTTTATGGTTTCAGGTCTCATATTTGATCCATTTTGATTTTGTTGCTCCTTAACCCATTTTGAGCTCATTAATCCTTAATCCATTTTGAGTTTATTTTTGTGTATGGTGTAAGAAAGTGGTCCAGTTTCATTCTTTTGCTTGTAGCTGTCCAGTTTTCCCAGAACCATTTGTTGAAGAGACTGTCTTTTCCCCATTGCATATTCCTGCTTCCTTTATCGAAAATTAATTGACCATATAATTGGGGGTTTATTTTTGGGTTCTTTTTTTTTTTTAAAGATTTTATTTATTTATTTGACAGACAGAGATCACAAGTAGGCAGAGAGGCAGGCAGGGAGAGAGAGGAGGACGCAGGCTGTCTGCAGAGCAGAGAGCCCGATGCGGGGCTCGATCCCAGAACCCTGGGATCATGACCTGAGCCGAAGGCAGAGGCTTTAACCCACTGAGCCACCCAGGCGCCCCTTGGGTTCTCTATTCTGTTCCTTGACCTATGCATCTATTTTTGTGCTGGTACCATACTGCTTTGATTACTACAGCTTTGTAGTATAACTTGAAATCTGGTATTGCGATACCTCCGGTTTTGTTCTTCTTCAAGACTGCTTTGGCTATTTGGGGTCTTTTGTGGTCCCATTCAAATTCTAGGATTATTTGTTCTTATACAAATTTTTTAAAGATTTTATTTATTTGTTTCACAGAGAGAGACACAATGAGAGAGGGAACACAAGCAAGTGGGAGAAGGAGAGGGAGAAGCAGGCTTCCCACAGAACCTGACGCCAGGCTCAATTCCAGGACCCAGGGATCACGTCCTGAGCCGAAGGCAGATGCTTAATGACTAAGCCACCCAGGCACCCCTCTTATATAAACTTCTATGTAACAAATTATAAATTTGTTAAATTAAATTATTAAATTATTATAGAAATACAATAGTAATATTAATTTATTATATAAATAAAAATACATAATATATATTTAAGAAAAACAGCCAAGATTATTTCCATAAAGGAGAGTACTCATAGGGCAAAGCTCATCATTTTATTTTGGGATGAGGACATCCATGTTTGGTTATAGAACTGTTCCTGCCCTTACATACTAAATCTACACATCAGTTCTCTGACTTCTAGCTCTCTCCTTCAGATCCAATTCATTGACTCTACAGATTATCTACTCCAGGCTCTGAACTCATCTACTTCCTACTTACCACTTCCACGATGTCTTCATTTTCCACTCCAACCAGCCTTGAATCCAAGGTTATTACGTCATCCCCTCTTCATCCATATAGCACCCTCTTATCAAAATCCCAACCCTGGATCCATGCAGCTCCATTTTCTCCAGACAGATGGAGCTGAGCCATGCCAGGAGAACCACACAAAAGTACCTACTGGTGTCATAAGACATTCCACGCCCCGCCTTGACACCATGCCCCCATGCAGCCCAGCAATCATTCTGTGTTGCCCTGGTGAAGTCTCTCTCCTATTCTCTGCAGCAGCTATTTCAAACCTTCTCCATCTTCTTCCACTGTCCAACCCCAATGCTCTGCCTTCCTTCACATGGATCAGAAAAGATCCTTTCCAACTTCAGAGAATAAATCAAACTATCAGTAGGAAAAGCCCTCAACCTCTCTCTACCATATTTTCAGACTTTCCTCTCCAACTATATTCTATTTTTTTCTTCTCCTCTTCTGAAATATAACAAGTCCTTATTTCTCACACCCTTCCTAATGCAGAGCAAATGGTTGTTTTGCCCCCACCATGTCACGAAAACAGCTCTTCCAATGAAATCCCGGATGCTAATCCCAATGATATTTTTAGTTCTTGTCTTACTTGACCAAACAGCAAGCTTCAGCTGTTAACCACTCCCTAATTCCTGAAATGTTCCCTTGCTGTAGGAGTCAGTGTTCTCCAGAGTGACAGAACCAATATGATACAGGTAGGTAGGTAGGTAGGTAGATAGATAGAAAAGAAGAAAGAAAGAAGACTTAGTATAAAGAAATAGCTCATGTGATTATGGAGGCTAACAAATTCCAGGATCTGCAGTTGGCGAGCTGGAGACTCGGGAGAGCCGATGGTGTAATTCCAGTTGAAGGCTTACAGGCTAGCGACCCAGGAAGGGCACATGTTTCAGTCTGAGTCCAAAGATGGGGAAAAAAACCCAAAAAACAAAACAAAACAAAAAACCACGTCCAGCTCAAGAAGTCCAGCAGGAGGAATCTCCCACTTAACTTAACAGAGGGTCAGTCTTTTATTCTATTCAGGCCTCTAACTAACTTGATGGGAACTCCCACATAGGGGAGGGCAATCTGCTTTTCTCAGTCGACAGATTCAAATGTCAACTTCATCTGGAAACACCCTCACAGACACCCAGAATAGTGTCTGACCAAATGTCTGGCATCTCGTGACCCAATCAAGTTGACACATAAAATTAACTGTCACATTTGCCCTCGGAGATATACCACCACTTATTTCTCCTACTGTTTGCCTACTACCCTTACTTGGTCTTTGCAGGTGGCTCCCCTTCTGTATCACTGGTCTTCAGTGTTCTGTTTGGGGCATTTTTCCTTCAGCCTCCTCTCCCTGGGGGATTTTATTCTTCCTTATAATTCCTGGCGCTATCTGTACACATTTGTATTGCCGGCCCAGGTGCCACCTCTGAGCTCCCAGCTCTATGTGGAGAAGCTTCAAAGCCCTTGAGACAATTCCTCCATCCCCAAGCAGTAGCTGTCTCATGTCCTGCCTGATGTGGGTAGCAATTTCATACGATCGCTTGATAGGGCACTTCTTTTAGTCACAAGTGTCAACCACAACGCTTACTTGAGTATACTTCACACATGGATTTTTCCACCTGTGCATGAAAGATCTTGAATCAACAGCTCTTCTGCTCCAGCACTTACGCTCTCCCAGTTTGCGAATATTTATCTTCACAGCCAATTTAGTGCATGTTGGAATGGATGTAGGTCTGATATCATGTGGCACACTGATTGCCTTTGGGCATCACGGTAAATTCTCAAATCCATCTGCTAACAGTTGAATTCCTAAAAGGAGCTATCTAGGACTACTTTATTTCTAGCCATTGCTATGGAAGATGATGTCCAGAAGACTATCTGGAAAAACTAAAATGTGTGTGGACTGTGGAGGGGAGCATACTAATTAACACGCATAGGGATTCACACCATGCAATTTTCTTTTGGGCATTATCAACCTCAACAATCCCCACACAGAAATTCATGCTTGAGCAGTATGTTTGCCCAAACATTTTCCTCTTCCTGAGTTACTTCAGTGAATAATCTCACAGAGATCATTGTCCAAGGCAGAAACCCAGTCACCACCTTAATTCCAGCCTCTCCCTCATCCCCTCATCCAACCAGTCAGAAGTCTTGCTCAACACACCTGCTATTTCTGTGAAATTCTTCACTTCTCCCCATCCCCACTGCCAATGCCTTACTTAACTCAGGATATCTAACCTCTTGCTTGGATTACTGGAATTAATAAGTGGCCTCCCTGGATCCTCTATCTTCCCACCTCTAACCTACCCTCCACACAGCAACCAGATTGATCTTCCCCAAACAGAGGAAAATGTCACTCTCCCCAATTCTAACCTCCAATGATTGGTCACTGTTCTTAGGATAAGGCCCTAACTCCGTACTAGGGACTAGTCACTTTGGCAGCTGCATTTTCACTTCCAACAATGTGTGTCCCCTTGGGCAAGTGACTTAATCTCTCATGACCTCCATTTTCTCATCCACAAAATGGAATTATAATGGTTGAATTAACAAGAGTTAATTCTTTTAAAGTGCTGGTAACAATGTTACTTATCTATCATTAACTAATACTATTACTTTTCTTTTAGGAACTTTACAATCCATTCACACAGAATGCCTTTCACTTCTTCAAGGAGGCCATGCTCTCTCTCACCTTCATGGCTTTCCACTTATCTCTACCCAGAACACTTCCTTCTCCCCTCCCCCGCCCTACTCTCTCCTCACCCTTAACCTGGTGACCGCTAGTTGTCCTTCAGGTCTTAGGTTAGATGTCTAATGCTCTAGGAAGACTTCTATGTCCTTTAGTCTGTGTCTGTGCTCTCTTGACTCCCAGTACTATTACATTTTCTTTTCAAATGACTATGAGAGCTCAGGTCACTGAACAAGTGGGGATGCAGGAGGTGGCATGGCATCTGCCTTCTCTCTGGGCCTCCAAGATTAGGTCCAGACCCAGTGGTTATGGGACTGATGGTCAGCAGAAGCTTGTTGAGAAACTGGAGATTCTGAAAGTGTTCATGGTTCCAACGGTGACTTAGTGTGGCCTAGAGTTGTGGGGAGAGCTGCTCTGCCTCTGCAGGGACACTACTGCCATTCTGGAGCAATTCCAGAGTGCCAGGAAGAAAATAGCATCCTTGGCCTGACTAGTGGCTTTTTCATGAGAACTGGGAAGACCCAGGGTGAGAAGGCCTTAGGAATCAACCGTGAGGGAAGATGCCAGTGACATTCTGATAAATGTTTAACTGGCTATCCCTGTGGGGTCGGGGGGGCTCCAATTTGTGGCATTTTGCCATATTTCCATGATGTAAATAATCCCACCATGACTGATTTCAAACTACCAACATGACCTCACTGAAGGTGGAATTAGGAAGACACACACATAATGAGCTCTTGTGAGTCAGGATTCCACTGCGAGAGGCCTAGGTAAGCCGCTGAGAAGAGTCAGAGGTCGGGAGAGTCCTCACAGCTAGGCATAAACTCACAAAGGCTCATGTCCTAGAAATCTGCCCGGTCCCACCCATCCCCAGGCTCAGTGTGGTGTCAATACTTACTTCAGACACATTTGGGTGTGCCTACCTGGGCTGAAGTCCTGTCACCTTGAAGCTCCCTCAGTGGTCACCTAGGCGACTGCCTATGTAGGGCTATGATGGTCTCATGCAGTTCTGAGGGGGTCTTCTGGGCCTACCTCCCATGCTGGGAGGGCCCAAACTTGCCTCAGAGATGTCCTTGAAGGCCCCTGGCTAGAGCAGGGAGAGAGCTACATCTTAAGGGGAGGCAAATGGATGGAAAACACTCTGGCGACCCAGGTCCTGAAGGTATGAAATTTCAGCTTTGTATCTTGGAGTGGATCCAGTCTGAAGTCTGAGGAATGTGAAGACACATCCAACATGCTAGCTCCATAGGCAGCACTGTTAAAACCCTCCCACAGGAATGTGGTAAAACCTTTCTGGGAAACTTTTGACCTTTTGACCCTTCTTAGAACAGATTATAGGCTCACGGCAGCTTTTTTTGTGCCATACCCCAAATACCTAGAGCAGCACCTAGTCAAAAAATGGGTATCCAATAACTATTACTGAATCTACTGGAAACATCCAGAATTCAAATGGCCACTGTCTGACAAAAAAGTTACATCAGATTAAATCATTCACAGAAGCCAAAGGGAAATGTATAGTGGAGACAGTGGGTCTGGAAATTGGATCTGAGGTGGGGATCTGCTTTAGAATTTGGTAAAGCAAACACAAGCAGGAAATATGCATGGAGATTAAAGTAGTGTAACCCTTAGTGGGTACACTGCTCCTGGGTGGTACAGACAAGAGAAATACAGCATGTAGTTACTGAGCACCTACTACAGACCCAACCCTCTCCTGGGATTTGTATGTTCTTCTAAACTGATGAAATAACTAATACAAGGCCCATCTTCTCCCCAGAAGCTCCCTACTCCTACTGCCTCAACTCCCGTTTATAGAAAAAGCTAAAAGAATTGACCAAGTGGGAAGTTTAACTTCAGAAGAACAAGCCCTTGGCCTATTGTTACCAGTGGCAGCATTCTGCTCAAATGAGGTCCTGCACCCATTAACAAGACTGCATCTCTTTGTGGGGAGCAGTGATTACATGATTCTCTTTACTTTCTTAGGTTCTGAGGTTAGGACCACAGTGCAAGTTAGATGTTCCTTCTCTTAATTTCTGTGTCAAATATAGTTAATTGTTAGACTTCTTTAGAGGCCTAGAATGCGCTGTTGAGAACGTATTTAGGGCATCCCTAATTTCTAGGTTGCCCTTAGATATGAAGCGGGGAGATTCTATCCAGAGTCAGGATGTAAAAGCAAACAGGCAGCTGGAGAAAACTGCCCATCCCAGGTACTCTGGCAGCTGTGGTGACTACCTGGATAGTCGTTCAGAGGAAACAGTTGTGAGAGAGAAGAGCTGGAGATAGATAACAAGGGGTTTTAGGGCTTTCTGTAAAAACAACATCTTCCAATTGGAGAAACAGATGACAAGTATCCAGCTATCAAAACCACAGAGGGGAAAGTCCCCCGCCTGGGCACAGTCTGATTGCATGCCTAGAGGTAGAGTAAGCCCTTTCTAGGTTAACAGAATCAGATATATATGGGATACCTGCCACTCACTCCAAAGCACTTCACAAAGCTGGCTGCATTCATCTGTGTAATAAAGCAGAATCCGAAACAAACCCGCTTTACTCAGCTTCTTGGAGCCCCATTGTAGAGAACATGCCTTTAATTAGAGTCAGACTACACAGTGGTGGGGCTCTGCTATACTGTGGTTTGGTGCTGCAGGCAGAAAAGTTACCATGTATTTTTCTAGGCAAGCAAAATGCAGATGATGTTTAATATCAGATATCTCTCCAGGGAAAGAACATCCTGTAGCAAAATAATGCAAAAGTTTGGGCTAGTTTTTGGTTTGTCTTTTAAAAACAGAATATTCAGGGGTGCCTGGGTGGCTCAGTCATTAAGCGTCTGCCTTCGGCTCATGTCATGATCCTAGAGTCCTGGGATCAAGCCCCATGTTGGGCTCTCTGCTTGGCAGGAAGCCTGCTTCTTTCTCCCTCTCCCACTCCCCTCCCCTCACGTGTGTTCCCTCTCTGTATCTCCGCCAAATAAACAAACAAATAAATGAATGAATAAATAAATAAATAAAATTACATTCTCATAAAACCATTGCCCTTATTTTCTGACACTGGCTAAAAGAGATTTGGGGGCACTTGGCTGCCTCCGTCACTGGAACATATGACTTCTGAACTCAGTGTTTTAGTTTGAGTCCCACACTGGGTATAGAGTTTACTAAATAAATTAATAAATAAAATAGATTCAGGAACAACTTCCGAATCCCAGCTGAGAGAGGGGAAGCCACCTGGTCCTGAAACCAAGTAAGCAGTAATCTACCTCTGGAATGAAAAGGAAAAACAGGGCCATAACAGAGCCCACCTGCTATGGCCATGATCTTGGGCTTGGTTCTTAGGCTGACATTCACTTGAGTCTATCATATGATACAGTTACTTTCTTGGTTGCAATTTATGAGCTGTCAATGTTTACTTGTGAGACTGTGTAGGAGCTGGAAGGGAAGAAGATAAATACACCAAAGCCCAGCTGAGCAACCAATAGGCTTTACATTTTATTTCCAGGAAATGACATCTTGTTTTCACAAAAAGGTAGGCCATCCTCTCCAAGAGAGGCTGCCTTGGCTTTTAGGGGCAGCCATAGGGGTTACACCCAACCTGTCCAAAACAAATGTCAACTGAGGTGCTTCTGAGGTACCCAAATGATAACAAAAACAATAAATTTAAAAAGCAGAACAGAAATACGTAACCCATTCAACACACAGTGAAGCAGTCTATCAAGTACCCAGAAGCAGCCCTCACCGGAGTACCAGCACGGCCTCAGACAGGGGTGGCAGCACGGCCGGCCAACACGGAGGCTCATGAGGAGGACTTCCTAACTCAGTCTCTGTCCCACGTGGCTCCGTCCCATGCTCTATCTCAGAGCAGCTCAAGACCTGGCCACAGATAATCCTCCAGACCATCCCAAGCTCCCATTGCCTGGCAATCCCTCGAACGCCCCTGGAGCGTGGTCTTCAGGAGAGTCTCTTTGCTTGGAAGAGAAAGAAAAGAGAATTAAAGGAGAAGCCTGTATTTCCCTGGCCTGGCCTCCCTGCTGCCATCCTCATGTCACACTGTTCAGAGCCTGCTCCTCATCTCTGCCAGAGTAAGAGTTCAAGGACCATGAAAGACCGTGAAGTCCTTCTGTGCTGCCCTCCTCGCCCCCATGGCGTGCTCCACTGGGGTTACACTGGCTGCCTTGCCGCCCCTCTGCTCCCCCACTCAAGAGTGTTCCCCCTTTCTGTGGCCACTGCCTCCAGGGCCCTACTCCAGTACTGCCCTCTCTCTGCCACCTTCCATGACTACCCTACCAAAAATGGCAACGATCACTCTCTGATTCCTTGCTTTTTCTTGTAGCACTAATCACATCTAACTTACTAGATTTTCGCTTCTCTTTCTATTCCTGGAAACTATAGCAGCACTTGGCACAAAGCTGGCCCTCAATGCACACTGTTGAAGGACAAAGGAATTATATACATAGCACTAGGCAAGGACAGGAGGAAAGGGAGGAGGTAAGAGGGAAAATTTACTGCTATGTACTGTTTCTGCTTCCTCAATCCAGGGAAGCAGGGATCCCAGCCTAAGAGCACAATAAAGCTACCAAAGAGACTGTCCCATTCCTTGAGACTGAGGTCCTAAACGCTTGGTAGGGGGACGGACAGGATTATAAAATCCTACTCTTCTCCACTTGTGGGCAGCCTTGGAGAGCTGAGAGAGCTAAGCGAGTCTCCCTTCCTTGCAGCTAAGGCCTCACCTAGTAGCACACAGAAAAATAAAAAAGCCATAAGAAAACAAATTCTCTTGACTCTCCTCAAGCAAATCGCCTTGCCCACCCTCCCACATTAAACCCTTCTCTCTAGATAACAGGATGTACCCTCCCACTTTTAGACACTAATTCCCCCATCTGTTCTATGCATTCCTACTGTCTCCTGATTTCCAAAGAATCTGGCCCTAGCCACTATCTCAACTTCCGAGCATCTCCTCCACAGGCTCAGAGACTAAACACATGCAGATCTCTCGACTAAACACACTCAGATCTCTCTTGCCTTCAAAATCAAAAAACAAAACAAAAACTTCCTCTTATCCCACCTCCTCCTCCAGCTATGGCCTTCTCTTGGTGCTGTCCCTATGTCTTAGTGGTAGCCAAATTTCTTGAGGACCCTGTCTATCTTACTTTACTTCCTAACCTCACACTCATTCTCCAATTCACGGCAAATTAGCTTCTCACCCCACCAGTCCCCCCAAACTTGTACTAGATAAAGTCATCAATGTCCCACACTCCTGCTATATCCAAAAGACAATTTGTCCTCTGATGCCCTGCTTACTTTTATCCCCAACACCAGGCACTTAGTAAGAACTGAGAAGGAAAGGCCCAGATGATAGGAATCAAGGAAGAGATACTCTGGCTGGTTCTGATTCAGGTTTCATGGGACAAGGGTAAAAGAGGTCCAAACTCTCCAGAGTAGGAAAGCAGAAAGCAATTCAAGCAGATGTCTTAGCCAGGAATAGGAGCATGTCTGGTCTCATCAGATTTCTTAAAACCACAGTGGCAGGCAGTCGGGCAGGATATATATCCAGCTGGTGCAGAGAAGCCTCAACGATGATGCACCTAATTCTATGACATTCTATGGCGGGGGTGGGGGGTGGGGAGGAAGAAGCATAGTCAGTGACCCCAGCCACTCTCTGAGATTAGTTCATGGAGATCTAAAAATGCTCTGTGTTCATCTAGAGTTAAGTGTAGAAACCAAGAAACTCTCAAGGAAAATCTGCTTTGGTTAATAACACTCCTCCGTATTTACACAGGTGGTCTTCTATAATAAGAAGTTCCTGAAAGTGTATGTCTATAAAGGAAATCATAAAGTTACATGCTCCGGAAGGGAGAATCCATTTTTTTAGAGAACCAAAATAACTCTATTTTATCATTAAGAAGACAAAAGAAGCGCCTGGGTGGCTCAGTTGGTCCAGCATCCAACTCTTGATTTCCGCTCTGATTGTGATCTCAGGGTGGTGGGATGGACCTCTGCCTCAGGCTCTGTGCCTCAGGCTCTACATTCAGCACAGAGTCTGCTTGGGTTTCTGTCCTAATGTCCTTGCCCTGCCTGTGCGCATGCGTACATTCTTTCTCAAATAAATAAATAAAATCTTAAAAAAAAAAAAAGTCTAATGGACTCTAGACTCAGCAAGCAATCTGAGATTCTAGGCCATCATGGGCTACTACTCCACACACGGCAATTAATCCCACAGCTGACCTCTACTCCAATCATGGTCCCCTCCCCAACTGGGGGGACAGTTCCTGTGCTGCCCTTGTCGATTCCAACTATGCATCTGAGATGCCACAAGGGTGATGGGGGAGACGCCCATCAAGGGACAAGGAAAGGAAGGACAACATACAAAAAAAGAGAAGGAAAGGAAAAATAAGGGGAAAAAATGAGAGGTGGTGATGTCTCCAAATACAAATACAATGTCTCCAAATACAAATACAATGTCTCCAAATACAAATACAAATACAAAACAGTTTCTAGGAACAAGTCTACTAATTTTCTATCCCACGACAATTTTGCAAAGGAAGAATCTTTAAGTCAAAAATTTAAAAGAGTTCAGTGTTACAAACTATTTGCCTGCATTCCTGTGGACACCCCAGTCCGTGGCTACCTTGCTGAAAGCCATTTTCCCCTAGATGAACTGTCCTGTGTTGGGTAGGCATGTTGACTTCATGCGCACGACCCTTCAGACTCTCTAGGGGCAGGGCTGGGTAGATTCAAAGTACTTGCTAACAAGTACGCTCTGTGGATGAGCTCAGCTTGCCAGACACCATTACTGCGGCCATGCCCACATACTCCTTTATGAGGCTCTGGCTTTTAGCAGAGGGTGATGGGCATTTATCAAGGAAAACCTTGCAGCTGGGCAGGAAGATACTCTCTTAAGTGACTGCTAGTTTCTCCTGTCCCATGTCTGATCACTCTCCTCAGAGCCCACAGGAAACTGGCAAGAGCCACAGGCCCTGTGGTCTGACCTAGTCTATCTCCCTAGAAACCCTCAACCTCTACAGGGGCCTCTGTGTCACAGGTTCAGGAAAGCTGTGGTTCATAAACCTTTCTCCTCACCTCAGCATACCTAAAGGCCACAGCATGCTCCCACCAGTAGCCTTGGTTCAATGTAATAGTATCAACAGAGCCAGGGAATGTAGTTTGAAAAAGCCCCTGGACTGAAAATCACTGTTCTAAAGGACCAACAATTTTATTTCTACGTAATCTGCTTTCTTCCTTTCTGAGCACAACCCAAAGAAACTGCTAGGGAAAGCTAAAAGTGAGAATGTTAACACTCTGTCAACCAACCAACATTTAATGAGAACAGAACAAACAGAAGAGGGGGTGTAGCTGACAGAAGACTCTGCTCCAGCACCCCACCAGCTCCGGAGGGAGATCCTCTGCAGGGAATGTCAAAATGTCTTCCCTCCAGAAAATCTCATGTCAAAATCCCAGAGAGCCACAGTTATTCATGTGACAAGCACTTACTAGATGTCTGTTATCAGCCCCAGCTCGAGAGCACCCTTTTTCTAACAAAGGATCTAGTCTCCAAGCCTTCTTCTCCTCTCCTCTGTATAATCTGGCCTCACAGAGTTTATGAGGGTCAGTGGCTCATCAGTCATGTGGCAATACTCCTCCCATGGGGATATGGAACTAGAAGACAATCACCAGCCAGGGAGGCCTAGAGTGGGGCTGCTCCTGGTGGAATCAGCCCCTACACTGCCAAAGAGAGAAGGGTTTCCCCTCCCCTGAATCTGGTAAGAGCAACCCCTGCCCGGGAAGCAAACAGCCCTTCGGTGGTATCCAAGCTCTGACAATTACAGGCCTGCCAATCCTGGTTCCCAGATCCTAAGTCAGGTCCTTTTTCAAATTCCCATGCACTGGGGATTAAAGCAGCTTTCAATTGGCAAGGAAAGTCGGTATTTGAACTGGGAATTTTCTCTAAACCTCATACTGCAGACCAGTGGAGCTGCTGATGGCTCTGGCACATGTTTTCCTAAATCAGGACTCAGAACCTTCTGTCTCTGTGGAGAACTCCTCAGAGCTGCATTTGCTGCGATAACCACGGAAACGGAGGCCAGTGTCAGCGCCCCTCCCGCCAGGAAGCACAGCGGGGAGGCTGCTTCAGCTCACTGCATAGGCTTCAAGGGTTACCAAAAAGGCAGAGAGGCACCCTCTGTAGCCTCTGGAGGGAGAAGGGGGGTCTAATGTGATTTATTCGGCAGCTATAACTCCCTGTGAGGAGAGCCAGAGGTGAACTTAGGACACGGGACTCTTCGTTCCCTTTCCAGTGCTGCATGAAGCCATCTATGGCACTTGCACACATGAGAAGAAACCCAGTCAGTGGGCTCAGTGAAGAAAGTACGTGGGTGTTCCTCATGCCCCGCTCCAGCACACTCCAGCTGGAAGGCTGACCTGGGTTAAATCTGGGTCCCAGGTCATTGCCCCTCTCAGAAGGCATTTACTAAACCTCAGCAGAACACTTCCCAAGTCAGTGGCTATCCTCACATTGCTCTGGCACCACGTGGACATTCTATCACCTATGGGCCATGAGGAGGCACTGGTAGGAACACTGCACTGCTTCTCGTGCCTCTCCGCTTTGTTTGCGCCGCAGCCTCTGCTTGGGAAGCACCGGCCTTGGGAACCTTGAGACTCTGTTCAAATGGCACTTCCATGAAGCTTCCTACTGTACCTCCGCCTGCCCAGGCCAAACTGACCACCAGTTCCTCTGCAGTGTCCCAGCACCCTGGCCTGGAACTCGTCCCACTGCCTCCCTGCCTTTCTCCCTTCTCCACAGACTGTGTTGTGGGAGTTGCAACAATGCTGTCTGTATCTCTTTAGTCCTGTGTGCTCTGTACTGTTCCTATAACTGCTGACAGAGTGAGAAGTGAGGGGAAAAGCAATGGGATTCTGCCAGAATCTAGTGGCTCCTGCGAGGTAAAAGATCTGGGAGGGCCCAAACTGACAAAATCTATGAGCACACAGCTGTCATTGGAAAACACTTGGGTTCCAAAGAACCACCTGAGGGCTGTCCCAGCCTTCCACAGGTCAGAATGCCTTCCTCGGCAGAAGAGGCTCAAGGCTACTTCCCGCTCAGCAGCTACTTCACCTGGCTCTGCACAGGCTTGCTGCCTTGGCTTTGGCTGACCAGCCGAGTGCCAGGGTCACAGAACAGATGCCTACAGATTAGTGGCAGATTCCCGGCCCTACTCAAAGCAGCCGACATCCGCTGAAGGGCTAGCAGGAAGGAAGTAGCAGACAGAAGATCCTACTCTTAGCAGCATGGCTTTTAGGGCTTAAGTTTCTCTGGACTTGGAGACAGGTACATTCAGAGACACGTATGAGTCTGGGTTACCAATGGCTGGGTGGTCGTGGGGAGCACCTGTAAGGGCAGTGAGCTTCTGGGCCTACTTCTCTGCTCGGCCTTTATGTGCAGCTGACTGACATCACAGCACCTTGACTCTGATGCTCTCCCACAAGGAGGTAGTGCTGTGCTGGATTATTAGAGGGACCAGATCCACCCTGCTTCTGTGAGCTCTCACCCCTGGCCAATAACCAATCCTTTTTCCTCTCCGTTAGCTTCCTTGTGCCTTGCCCCAGGATGCATCTTTTGCCACAAAAACATTTAAGTCTCAAGTGGAGGGGCTCTGCAACCCGCAAGCAACACAGCAAGCTCCAAGGGAGATGGGATCACTTAGTTGAATAAATGGATATTCACCAAGGAAGCATGGTTCATTAGGGGAATTTACCCACCATTTCCCCAATCTCTTTATCCAAATTCTCTCCAACTGGGAGACGAGCTGGTAAACATATTAGGATCCCCAAAGATTAAATTTATCTAATCTGACATCATGTACAATTTGTGTATTAAGCTATGACTTACTATAAAACATGTATTCTCACCAAGCATTCTCCAATTTGCCAATCTCTGACTTGTTCATCCCCTGTTGATAACTGTGTACCCAACCCAAGGTTTTTGCCAACACTTGGACAGCAACTGAACTGTCTTGGACAACAGCACCATCTAGTGATCAGTACAATAAGCCTTCTGACCGTGTGTTTTCCACCCACACTCATAACCAAGGTACATACACTTAAGTCTCCCCCTTCCCTACTACTCAAATAGGCGAGTCCATTCTCCTTCAACTCTTTCTACAATGTTCATTACCTTTAACTCTCTTTCCTTTTTTCCCATTTCTCCCTCCTCTTCTTTAGCTTAAGAATCATTTATCTCTCTTCCCGAACCCAAAAAATCTGCTTAAGTTTGTCAGTCTTCTGTTGAGGGAACTCACCTTCTTATTCAAACCCACTTACCTTTTCGTTCCCTAATGAGGACAATTCGTCGTTCTTTCACTTCTGAGCTCAGATTATCTACCATCTTATTAATGCAATTATCCAGAACCAGGGAGTGGGTTTTGGACTTGATGTCCTTCCGACAAATGGGGCATTCTACCTTCCGCTTCATCCACTCATTGATACAATAAGAGCAGAAACTGTGGGCACAGTTCAAGGTGACAGCCTACAATGGGAATGCAAACACACACATCAGAACCATCATGCTTAATTTTCCAGGGCTGTTGTGATCACAGATCTAGCACAGGAATTCATTTCCAAGGCCAAATGGAAATTTAACCCTAATCCCATCTAGAGGGCTTACAGATGGTATTAGAATTGTTCGTGGGGATGGGAAATTTTACGTCAGATCGTTCAGCTTCTTTCTCAAAGGTAAGTTCATAGATATAGGCTGATTGGTCTGTCTTGTTCCACCAACTCAGATGACACTGCTAATGCGGCTCAGCTACCTTGCAAACAAATGTCACTGGACACAAGTAGGACTAGTAAGCGTGTGAATGTTTGGTCCACATACATCACTAATTCTCTCATGGAAAACAAATGTATAACCTGCTGATGGTGAATCAGTGGTTCAGTTTTTTTTTTTTTTAAAGATTTTTTATTTATTTGACAGACAGAGATCACAAGTAGGCAGAGAGGCAGGCAGAGAGAGGGGATCACAGGACCCTGAGATCATGACCTGAGCCGAAGGCAGTGGCCTAACCACTGAGCCACCCAGGCGCCCCAGAGGTTCAGTTTTAATAGACAATGGGCAGCACATTCTGAATACTCAGTATATAGAACAGTAGGAGCATCATCTATACTCAAAAGAAACAAAAAGACAGGGCGCCTGGGTGACTCAGTGGGTTAAAGCCTCTGCCTTCGGCTCAGGGCATGATCCTAGGGTCCTGGGATCGAGCCCCGCATGGAGCCCTGCATCAGGCTCTCCGCCCGGCGGGGAGCCTGCTTCCTCCTCTCTCTCTGACTGCCTCTCTGCCTACTTGTGATCTCTGTCAAATAAATAAATAAAATCTTTAAAAAAAACAAAACAGAAAGAAAAAATACATATAAAGACAACTAAAAAGGCTGGGGGAAAAAGAAACTAAAAAAATGGAAAAAATATAATGGGTTCACAGTGACTGAACCCTTAAATAAATAAGCCTGTGAGAGGAGGGAAAGCAGAAGGGAGTCTAAAGCTGAGGAATTCTTCCAAGTCACTCCAATGGTCAGATTTCTGCCAGGGCCCTTTTCACTTCTGAAAATATAAACCATCCTCTTCATTACACTTGTTTATGTACATCTCCTAAGACACAAGTTTTTCCTGAGGCTCAAAAGTCTTCATTCCTGCTTTTAGGATAGAAAATACCAGAAATTATGCATTTTTCAAATGCCAAATCAAGCACAGAAAGCCAACTAGGAGATATTTTGTTAACTATATGAGAGAAATCCTCACAAACAGGACTAAAAACCTGTCTGATTAACATAAAACCTCTTTTAAACACTGACTTTATGAGGTGACCGTGAAAAGGTCAGGCGATCTATGGTAAACAAGGCACGGGTCAGGTTGTTTGTCTCTTCTATGTCTGTGCAGATGTTCCAGGTGGGGTAACTCATCACCCAGCCCAACACCCCTTCCCTTGCCTTCCTCTAGCAGAGCCCTGTCAAAGCCACACTGAATCTCTCCAAAGTAGGCAATCAAATGACTAGAAACTATGGCAGAAACAATGACCTGAAGTCAAAGTGGATCCAAGCAAAAGAAACAGACCTGCCCTTCCCAGGAGGCTAATACACTCACCCTCCCTATAGACTACCAGAGAGAAGGAAGGAGTGCATGCATACACTCTCCTTTCTAAAGAAGTCTGGAAAGCACTGTCCTTTAACAAACTGACTTTAAGATGAGTGCTGTAAGATGAACTGGTCACAAATGATAGAATTTGTGACAAATAAAGTCAATGCAAAAATACGACATGGTAACAAATGGTAACCTAAATGTTTTCGTTTTCATAGGGAGCCTCAGAGTGTCCCTGAAATATGTTCCACTTGGCTGCTGAATTCCCAAAGTGACCACACGTCAGTGACATTTACCACCCTGTTGAAGGCTGCACTATCCGCCCACTCTCAGCTCCACACCCATTTAGAGTAAAGAGAAGCTTTGTTGAGGAGCTTTACTTGGATACTTAAAAAATCTAATGCCATGTGGCCCCATTTTCTCCCAACAACAAAGAAATAAAGGCTTTACTGCAGCTAAAAATAGCGATTGTACCAAATAAACACTCAACAACAGACGAAATAAAACGATCAGTAAAGGTAAAGAAGACCACAAAAAACAAACGAGATATGGCCACCTCTCAAGGTCACTTTGAGGTCAAATAACTACAATAGATTCTGAGAATAAAAATCTCTTCAGACTGTTTCCCTGTAGCAGAACCTGTGCAGCTGAGACTCTGTTCAGGGTTGAGAGGAACAAGAAGGCACAAGCCACTGCTTGTCATTACCTCAATGAAGTATTCAGAGCAAATAATACACTGGAGCTCATTCTCTAGCACGTCATTCACGTGGCTAAGCACTTCTTCCTTCTGTGCCTGCACCTTCTCCTTCTCTTCCTGCAAAGACACACATCCCCAACCCCACCAGTCATTTGGGGGAACCAACAAGAATGCACAACAGGACAGGGAGGTGTTAACTATCTGGAATAGGATTTGGGAATCCAAGTAAAATATTCAACCTGGTGCAGCAATAGGAGAATGAAACCCTTTCCCTGGGAGTTATGGTTTCTCACTACTGCTCTCTAATACAGGGCACTGTCTGCCTTTCTTTCCTCTCTCCAGTTTTTGTATGTTTGCACTGTAGGTTCTGTTTCCTTTCCTAGAACTAACAGAAGATAGCATACTCACCCCACCTACCACCCAAGATTAGAATAAGGCATTATGTATCCTATAACTAACAGCAGTTTAGAGGTGATATAAAATCATCCCAAGCAACCAAGAATTCATTGGACACAAAAGCAGACATGAAAAACAGTCCATAGAGGCAGGAAGCCTGAATTAGTTTATAAAGTCCCCTGTGCTCCTTGCAGCTGCCTCTTCTACAAAATGAGGATAATACTTATACTCCCTGAAGGCAAGAGGCTGAAAGAGGGCCTCTTCCAGGGTCTTCGGGATCCAAGCTTTATGATGCTTGGCACCCCTCCTCCTACAGAGGTCTGCAGTCCAATTTCCTTCTGCTTTCACCAAGAGGTCAGACCCCCCTGTGGACACACTTTTGGGGAAGGATCCTAGGTATGCTCTCTTAAAGCAAACATTTATTTAAGTCAGCACCTCATCCCCTAAGCTGGAAGTGTCAAGAGCTCCTGAAGGGAAAGGTAAGCCCATTTAGGGTATATCTGAGTAACTGATTAGTTTTTCATCTTTTATTGTCACTTTTAATCAAAGCAAAGACTGTCACACTGCCTAGGGCTGCGAAGGATCTGAACCCATTTTTAACTAGCGTCAAGTTCCCTGAAAACTTACAAATTGCTCGGTTTAAAAAGATGTGGTTTTTGGAAGGTAAGAAAGAAGGTACTATGTGATTTAAACAGAGGATAAGGATCTCAAACCAAATGAAAGTTGAGTCTCCTCTTTTCTGTACTCTGCTCCAGGTCTGTCTGTGGGGAAGGGTGGGCTGAGAGATGTCAGTCAACCTCAGACATTAAGTTCAGGTCAGAGGTTCCAAACTGCTGGCCTGTGGACTGGATCTAGCTGGCAGATTTGTTTAGTTTGGCTCTCATGGTATTAAAAAATACAACCAAAAAGCCTTGAATTTGTTGCTAATATTTAAAATTGAAACAATTCACATAAACATTTGGATTTCCATCTTCTGTGGAAAAGTCAGAAGCTCTGACAACAGTGGGCCTGCGTTTCTGGATGGCAACAACTGGCTGCAGCAGAGAAGAGCTGCCTCTTGGGGACAGAGGTGGGCAAGGGGGTGGCGAGTGCCCCTTGCTGGTGTGCCCCTGTCCTCATAACTTCCTACTACGGAGGCTGCACACAGGTCACTTCACTCACTTCTACTTTCAGTCTTCCCTGGTGAGCACCTGATTTTAGAACCCCTAATTTAGGGGTGCCTGGTTGGCTCAGTGGGTTAAAGCCTCTGCCTTTGACTCAGGTCATGATCCCAGCGTCCTGAGGTTGAGCCCCACATCGGGCTCTCTGCTCAGCAGGGAGCCTGCTTCCCCCTCTCTCTCTGCTTCTCTGCCTACTTGTGATCTCTGTCAAATAAATAAATAAAATCTTAAAAACCAAAAAACCCTAATTTAAGAATTCCACTGATGTAATGTGGGAAATAATGACCTACAGGCATCAGGACGAACTGTTTCTTGACTGTATCACCCCTTAGCCTATGTCAGCGAAACACTGTGAAGGAGCATCTACTACCACAGCCAAAGGACGAAAATGCAGGATGAGTCTCACTCCCAGTGTTTCGCTTCTAAATGAGGGAAGGAAAAAAACATCAGGCAGATCCTTCCAGAGGCCTGAATAATTTTACGGATTATTTCCCCTGAGGCAAGGAACCACCATAATCTCTCTCTTCATTCACCAGAGCAACCCTTGCACTGTTGAAAATGCTGAGTTGCGTGTACTAACCAAATTCTAAACCTTCATCTTCCTTCTAGTACCTTGGTCTGTTCCAATTCTTTGTTCTTGGCTTGAATGATTGCTTCAAAGTCCTTTTTGCTGCGATTTAGTTCTTCCATTAGAGCCCGATGCTGCAGAAACACGGCAGATACACAATCAAGATGAGCTTATACTGCATCTTTCGTTTTAGCCACACAGGAGCCTGCTCTCTCCTTCAGTGGCTTTGGTTCAAGGGATCAATGGATTAGCAATTTCAAGAATGCCTTTGTAACTTCAGGACAGCCCACTTAACCTGCTGGTTTTCTTCAGGGAAGGGGGCAGCTAGGGAGGGAGGTCATCAAATCCATTAATCCCTCTGGGAGTAACCCAACCTCAATGGCCATCCAAATCAACTAAAGAACTTAAACTTAAACTACCTTCCAGAGAGTCTGATTCTGTAAGTTTGGCTGGGGGCCCAGGAACATGCATTTTTTTTTTAAAAGCCACCCAAGTGATTCTGAGAACAAGTGTTCAAGAGCTGGTAAAGTAATCGGAAGCTATCCAGCACTGGGAGTGGTTTTTAAGAATTAATCAGAGAGAACTGGAATTTCTAGATTATCATTTTCGTTGAAATAAAAAAGCCCTTTAGCCTATTTATTCTACAAATCACATACTACATGCTTGTAAGGCAGTGCTGGCTGAACGCTGCCTGTGTCTTCTGGAAGCTGGCACACTCAAGAGCTAACAGCTCAATCATTGTGACTAACTGCCTACACTGAATGTCAAGAGATTCTACCTCTATGAAAATTTCTGAGCACCCTTGCAAATTAAAATTGCACTTTAATTCTCCCCTCAAATCCTTTGTTAAATAAGGTGGAGGGATGCCTGGGTGGCTCAGTGAGTTAAAGTCTCTGCCTCTGACTCAGGTCATGATCCCCAGGGTCCAGGGATTGAGCTCCACATTGGGCTCTCTGCTCAGCAGGGAGCCTGCCCCGCCCCCCCCCCCCCCCCCCCCCCCCCCCCCGCCTGTATCTCTGCCTACTTATCTCTGTCTGTCAAATAAATAAATTAAATCTTAAAAAAAAAACTTGTTTCTTTAAAAGAAAAAAAGGTGGAAAAGCTAAGTATTTCTGAAAAGTTACTCAAGAAATAAACTTTAAAATGTGTGGTCTCCCCACAAAAAAGCAGTTATATCGGAAGGCCCGAGTATTCATCTTGACCACTGATTACATGTATGTGCCTAACTTACTCATCTATAAAATGGGACAACAGGTACTCCTCCTACATCAGTGTGGAAAAAAAAGAAAATAACAGGTATGAAGGCATTTGGGAAAATTTTTGAAGCTCTATGTAAATGCAAGTTTTTGTAACTGCCTAGTACATAAGAAAGAATTGCTACAGAGGGACTCACAGAGTGGACCAAAAACAACCACTGCTTCAGCTGAGAGAGTGGTATGTCCCTAGGCATGTTGTTATAAACCATGACCTCAAAGTATCCCATTTTAGTCTAATGAATAGAAACTAGCCAAGTACCTTATGCTAAATGTTTTCCTATCTCTCAGGAGAGGGTGAGGAGTTGTGGGTACAAGGTAGTCAAAGATCCCTTGGGGATTTCCAAGTAGCAGAACCTTACTCTTTTCCAGACAATATCAAAACAATATTGCAATAAAATTCAATAACGCTCTAAATGAGAAATATGCCTACTTTCCCACCTTAGAAAATAAACAACCTTAGAAAATAAAATTCCAAAAGACTGAATTTTCACCCAATTCTTTTCAAGGCTATTTGCACACCCCTTAGGGAAATCAAGGCAGGCACCCCCTCAAAGCTTAATAATAATACGGGGCTGTTAGCTCTCTAAGGTTGGGAGTTAGATACGCAATAAAAGAACGTAAGGATAAATTCTCCTAAACAAATTCTAATGCAGTTGCTCACTATTCTCAAGGAGATTTGAACTAACTCACTAATCTCCTGACAAAACTTGCATCAAACTACTGATCATAAACACATAAAGGACAGAAGGTAAAGCAGGTTTAAAAGATGCAAAAGAGCTTCTAAAAAAATTATCAGATGACAGTCAAGTTACATGAAATAAATTACTGGCAATCTTTGAGGGGAATTTTATTCATGTGAGCCTTGCCCTTTCAGTAAATCGCTATGTTTTGCTGACAATTGAGAGTTGCTGACTCTCAATCTGATCTAAAACGCTTAATTGGAACATTCTTCAATGGTTTCTGGATGGCTTCAGCTCAGAACAGGGAGGTAATAAAGGCCCTTGCAGGCCCTGGTGGCGAAGTCATAGCTTGAAATTCCCCTCTGCTGCCCTCACCTTTCTGGAAGTGCAGTCACTTCCCCCAGAGAGCCTCCTAATTGCTATAGGCTCCATCCCATCTTCACTAGAGCAACGTCTGCTCAGATTAAGATGTGAGTTTTCATGCTGAGGTCTGGCATGTCTGTGAGGCCAAATCTCCGACCTGACGGTGTGAGCAGCTGCTCTGTCTGCAGACTGGAGATGCTACGGAGGTGTGTGCTAAGCAGAGGAGGCAGCCAGTGGCCATGGGAAGCCCCAGCCCGCTATAATCTCAGTACAGAGGCAAGAGACGAGTTACCTCCTGCAGAGCCTGGGCCAGCTGTTGCTTCAGGTCCTCTTCTCCTTGCTCCTTCTCCAAACCCTGCAAAGCCAAAAACAAAATGGGAGCCTTCCCTATAGGGAGGAGGATAAAAGAAACAAAAATCTAGCAGTAAGCAGAGCAGTCTGGCTTCTGTGAGCATCTGGAAACAATAGGGGGCAGGGAGCAGGTGGAGAATCTCCCGTTTTACTTCCAGCGGTTGGCAGTAAGGGCTTTGAGCAGTGCGAACTACTCAAAGACAGCACGCCTCAGGCTGCTCTGGAGAGAACCCCCGGGGTTATACTGAGTCTCCTTCGCAGGCTAACACCCTGACTCCCAGAAAGATGTAAATTGAGAGCTTCAAAGCCACCAAGTATCTAAACTCAGATATGACCCCCTAGGCTGACACTCACAAGCTCCACCACATTTCTTCCCTTGATTCTGGCTGTCCTATCTCTGAGTGTGAGTCTCCACCACTTCTACCCCATAAACTGTTTCGCCTCCTTGCTGCAAATTATGCTCTGTTTTCTCCACTGGCCCCTTCTGATGTGGATGCCTTCCACTTATTGTTTCCCGACATCCAGCACCTTCTACAAGACCCTCTGCACCCTTCCCTCTTTAAGAATTACCTACCCATTTAATATGCCAACTGGAAATTATTCTCTAATTTAAATATATATTGACTTAAAACTGTCCTGATTATTTTATGTGTATAATATATCTCATCTCTTCAACAAGATTTATTTCTTAATGGCAAAAACCATTTATTAAGCATCTTTATAACCACCTGAACTCCAAGTATCGTACACCAAGCAATGTAAGTGCTCCAGAAAAAAAAAAAATCTGTGTGAAGCAGCTACAGTTAAATGAGTTTTTTAACAAGTAGTAGGAGTAGAATAAATCCTTAGGGGTTGGTGGGAGAGGGAAATGCAGCTCATAACCAAAGGACTAGATACATTTCACCATGAGCTATTTATATATGACCCTCAAATACCCTAGAAATTCTCTAAGCCGTCCTTTCTCCCTTTACCATTTTGATACAGAAAAAAATTTTATAGCGACACCTGAAGGATGATCAAAGCAGTCACAAATATTAATTAATAATAACTCTTGTTCCCGAACATATTAGCTTTTAAAGAGGGTTCTGCTCTGGTGAAGGTGTCATACACTAAATATGTAAAGACGAACTCCCTCTATTGACTTCAAGAACTAGTCCAAGGCTGGTAAGGGAAGCAAAAAAGCACACATAAGCAAGTACTGCATACCCTCAGAAAGACCTGTTTAATCCACGGCCTTCGTTCATGCTACCAGTTCAAGAGGACAGCAGAGATTAGGAGGAAATTTATAAATTGCTTAGAAATAAGCCAACTCTACTGGCTGTTCCTTGTCCTGAGCAAAGTAAACAAAACAGAAAAGCTTATCCACTTCAATCCTGATTGGTCCTTTTTATTTCTAAGTCAACAATGGGGAATTCTTGACATTCAGTATTACCTGAACAAGTAGGTGGGAGTAAATGTGTGCTTCTTGCCAGACGGGAACTGACATTTTGAGCAGGGACCAGGATCAGCTCTAGCCTAGGAGCTTTGTGCAAGAGCTTGCAATCTAGGCAAATGACTCAGGGATGGGGACACATTTGGTCTTACTCTGACACAGCTAAGACAGTCATTATTCTACCTTGTCCCTAAAGGCACTGGGGAAGGTGGCTTATCACTCAGCCCAACAGAATCATAGTATACCTGTCCCCTGCTCAGGATAGAAACAAAAACATTTTCTGCCTTTCTAGCTTCCTAGGTTAGCTACAGAGTTAACTAACCATCAGAGCTAGTAAGTTGCCAGGTATAACTGGGTATGCCTGACCCATCGCTGTCTTGGGGCTAAATGGTTTGGCTTTGACATAGCAAAGAAAAATAATTCATAAGGACCTGGAGTGCACTGTGGTTCTGTGGCACCCTGACCTTCATCCAACCTCTCTCTGAACTTGCCTCAGTTATCAGGGGTCTCAGCTTTACATCCTGAGATCAGTTATGTCCTGGCTAGCTCTGCCAGCCACCTTACCCCAACATGGCACCCAAGCTCTGGCTCTTGACCATCATACTGAAGCTGTAACACTTTTTACTCCAACCCCTTTTCCCATCTCAAAGTCCTTAGTTCCCCTTCCATCTCCTGTCCCTGGCACTCAGGACGTGGTCCCTGACCCAGAAACAGAGAGCTGTGGCCAGAGGTTCACCAAGGGCCTGCCCATCCCTGAGGAGCACTGGCAGGTCCTTCCCTACTGTGTGATACCTGGAGATGCTGTTCCTCTTCCTGGAAAGTCTTCTCTAGCTGCTCCACTCTGGCCTGTTGCTGGGCCTGCTCTGCACACAGCTGGGACTGTAAGTCCTGTAGCTCCTGCTCCATTTTCACAATTTTCTTTGAGTTCTCCTTTTGGGTTTGCTTCTTCACCTTCAGGACAGCTACCTGTTTTTCCTGCATTTGTGTTTTCAGCTTCAGAATCCTGGACATGGTCACCTTGAACAGCTCCAAGCTGCTCTGAGATACTGAAGGGTTTGACGCCTTCTGCTTCTTATGATGAAGCTCTATGACTTTTGCGGAACCAGGGTGAACATGAGCCTCTGTGGCCTTCTCACCTGGCTCAAGAGAAGTCAACTTAGGATCCAAATATTCAGCAGGTTGACTGGCCACTTCACCTTTCCCATGAGACTTCACTGGGTGACCAGGTTCGCAAGACACTTTACTTATTTTGGATTTCAAATTTGAGGGGCCTTCAGCTCCAGGACCCTCTAATTCATCCAAACTGAATTTCCTTTTAGTTCTCAATCCCCTATTTTTTCCTGTCATCTGGTCATTCTTTGGGGCAAGACAAGGATACATCCTCTCCCATTCTTCTTCAGTAACTTCATATTCATACTCTGCATTCTCCTTATTTTCCAGAGGTACTCCGAGCTGGATGTGGTCTCCCTTATGGATAGAATAGACCTTTAAAGGTTCTAGACGTTCTCTGTTCAGCCAAACACCATTCAGACTCTGGAGAAAGGGAAAGAAAGACGAAGTAAACTTCATGATTTTCCTCCTCTTAATGGAATTTCTCTCCTGCTGCTGCAAAACCTTCTGCCTTTTCAGAAGGAAACCCCTTGAGAACAAATAGGAAAGGTTCATAAACCATCACCCTTAGAAAGAGCATTCTTCAAACAGCTTTGGCTTTATACCTACATTTCACATTCATGTCTCCACAGAGAACTGCTCGTATAACAGGCAGGAATCACCTTATTACTGGCTGATGAATTACTCAAATAAATGCAGCAGCATTAAAAGAAACTGCAACTGAATAGTTCCTATAGACCTAAATTGGGGGCAATGGCCCAAGACTGGAAAAATGGCTATTAGTGAAGGAAGCAGCATCTAATGATGAGGTTCAAAAAGTAGGTTTAGCCAGGAAAGTCACACAAGCACTGTCTCTGAATGTGGCCCCTGAACACACTGGTGAATGAGCAAAGCACCTTCCAGTACATATAAACCTAAAAAGAATATATCGGTACCTCGTACTGGGGTCAAACTACAGGTGGGACATAACCCAATTAACAGCACCAGAGGTCCACGGGGAACACAGCATAGTGGCTAAGAGCTGGTGCTCTGGCCCAGACAGACTTGAGTTCACAGCCCAAATGTACCTTGGCTTTATAAGTTGCCAGGCCTTCAGTGATTTACTTAACCTCCATGTCCCAGTTTGTCTGCAAAACAGGGATAGTTTAATTCCTAACTCATACTGCTCTGTGAGGAATAAATGAAATAATACATGTAAAACACTGAGCACAGTGACTCACGTATAACAAATGCTTGGTAAATATTTACTTTAATGATTTAAATTAAACCACAGTGTAGGAGTTGAGAGCATGGACCCTGGAGTCACACTGCCTAGACTTGTGATCTGGCTTCATCACTTAATAGCTGTGTGACTCTGGGTAACTTTCTTAACCTCTCCACCCCAGTTACCACATCTATAAGCTGGAGGATAATAATAGACTCTCCCTCATGGAGTTTGTGTAGATTTAATGAGATGACATATGTAATGTACTTAGAAAAGTGCCTGGCACATGGTTAGCATTATGTAAGTGTTCACTACTATTATTATGCTCTGGCTCAATAGACTTATCAACAGTCATTTCAATTCTGTGCTCACCATCTTGCAAGGTAAATATACTGAGTGCAAAAGTAGAAGATATGAAAACAACTTTTAGCAGCTGACTGTGGAAAAGAAAACACGAGGGCACACATAAGTAAATGTGGGATTACACAGCATAGCCTATAAATGCAAAGGACTACCATGTAGAGCTGGGCTACAGAAGAGACGCTAAATAGAGATGACAGGCTCTAAAACAGACTTGAAACAAATGCAGGATTTAAAGTTTAAAAAGACAAGTGGTGGTGGGGGTGCTCCTGGCTGGCTTGTTCTGAAAAGCATGAGACTCACGATCTCGGGGTTGTGAGTTCGAGCCCCACATTGGGGGTAGAGATTACTTAAATAAATAAATTTGGAAGGGAGGGAGGGAGGGAGAGAGGAAAGGAAAAGACAAGTGGGCATTTTAACCCATTTGAAGAACTTGTCTTTGGGAGACAGGCCAGAGATGAAGGTCACATGTGAACTGGAACTAAGACTATGTTCAAGTTGGTAACTACAGCTACCTCCTCACAGCTAGAAAAGATACCTGGTTAACCCAAATATGAAGGATGGAGGCTTGACCACAAGGCACAGAGGACAAAGACTAGAGACTGGATCTCAGCTCTGGGTTGGTATTACGCCCTTGTTTTTTATTTTTTATTATGTGGCTGGAGGAGAGAGAGGAAGAGAAAAATGAACAAGATACATGTGGAAAGACTGACTTTAACTCACTGCCTTGGGCCTAACCTGGCTTATCTGGCCAATCTTCTTCTAACCTCTCTATTCATATTCATCCTGAGAAGTTATGAGAGTGATCAGTTCTGCTGACTTCTGAAACAACACAGGCAGGGGGGGAAAAAAAGGAGGGGGAGGGAGGCCAAAAGAACCTATTTGAGAACAGTTCTACAGCAGGATAGTTGATTACAGATTATACACAGGAAAAAGTCCTCAGGGAAAGGAATAGGACACAGGAGGCCACCTACTGCCAAGGTACAGATATTGAAGAAAAATCTCAAAGACAAAGAGAAGGTTAAAAGAAGGTTATAGAAGCAGCCTAAGTCTAGAGCAAATAAGGAACCCCTAAAAAATTGGGGCAGACTTTCAAGACGTACTGCAAACCGTCTACTAGATCCTCTGCAGTAACCTGCCTCCTTTCAGAGCCCTTTATACCCAGAAAATAAACTCTCAATATTTTACCATCCAATTGTACCCTTGAATCCCTCTGTTTATCCGTTCACCACTCCTTGGTGACACCTAGTGGTATACTTTGGACCACAGCCTTGAGTCAGGTCTGTTCACAAGGCGACTATAGAAAAGGTTGAAAATACCATGACTGTACAAGAGCAATCAACTACTGCCCACAATATGACCTTAAATGCACTGGTTTAAATAAATCAAACTGTGTTCAAGCCTTTTTTTTTTTTTAAAGATTTTATTTATCTGAGAGAGAGAGACAGAAATAGCGAGAGAGAGCACATAAGCAGGTAGGGAAGGGAGAAGCAGACTCGCTGCTGAGCAGGGAGTCTGACACAGGGCTCGATCTCAGGACCCTGAGATCATGACCTGAGCTGAAGGCAGACACTTAACCAACTGAGCCACTCAGGCATCCTGGTATTAGAAATTCTATACTAAAGCATAATATACAAACACAAAAGCGTACAAATCATAAACGTACAACTAGATGAATAATCACAAAGTGAACATCTCAGTGTAACCACAAGGTTAAAAAAAAAATTCCACATTCTCAGCATCCCAGACCGCCCACCCCCACCCCCTAATGCCTGCTTCCCTCTAGTCACTAAGCCCCTCCCCCTCCATAAGGGGACTACCAGTCTGGCTTAACATCACACATTAGTTTTGCCTAGTTTGGACAATTATATAAATGGCATCATATAATATGTATTCTTTTGTGTTTGTCTTCTTTCACTCAATCTTGTTTGTGAAATTAATCCATGCCACTGGATACAGGAGTTCATTCATATTCATTCTAGGGTAGTGTTTCACTGTAAAATTGTATCCACTGTTGATGAACACTTGGGTTGTTTCCTTGGTAGTGAAAATATTGTCAGGACGTGTATATATATATGTGCAACTGTAATAAATAACGCCAAATAATTTTCAAAAAATGTTGTACTAATTTATACTTCTACCAAAAGACTATCTGCCCTCTATCCTTGCTAATGCCTGTGACTGTCAGTATTTAATTTTAGCCACTCTGGCGGGTATATAATGGTATTCCACTGTGGTTTTAATTTGCATTTCCCTGATCACTAATGAGGTTGAACAACTTCTCAAGGATATTGAGCATTTGGATATAATCTTTTGTAAAGTGCCTGGCTCTTGCCCATTTTTAAAACTGGGTTATCTTTCTTTTTCTTATTGATTTGGAGTTCTATACTATTTAAACATAAATGCTTCACTGGTTATGTGTGTAGCAAATATCTTCTTCCACTATGAGTCTGCCTTCCCACTCTGAATGGTGTCTTTTGATGAATGGAAATTCTTAATTTTAATGTGATAAAGCAGAATTTTTTAAAAAGAACCCCAGGTAAGCCCAAAAACTGGAAATGGGGTTGAGAGCCACTGTTCTAGCTGCTGGAAGACCAGAAGCTGAACTGTCCCAAGCAAGAAGGTTTGTTCACAGACAATCAAATTCACCAGAGACATTAAATGCCAGAGCCTACAGAAACATGAAGGTAGGAATCACCAGGGAGCAGACGAACAACAACATGAGAGGAGGAGAAGAATGAGAAACATTAAAAAAACACGCCTAAGTCTGGAGGACTGAAGGCAAGCAAACCCACCCAGGCATTTCAGACTGACTCTGAAACAACCAATTTTCTGAAAGAGCTTGATATTAATATATAAGATGAGCCATCTGAAGAGCTTTTCAACTGAAATGTACACAACTACAACATTCTGTGTGCAGAGTCAGCAGTCCTCCAAGGTTTTTCTTTTTTTAAGCCAATTTAAACTAAAGTTGCGTTTGTTGCAATTTTTGGATCTGTACTTAAGCTTTCACTTTCTGTACATTCCAGCATAAAAGAGATACAACTTAATGAAGGGAGAATGTAGTTCTGAGTTTTGAATTATTAGAAATCTCTACCTCTTGAAAAGACTTGGCAAGTGACTTCAAATATGACCATAACAATAATGTCCTGCACCTGAAATTCAAATCCTTCATCATAAGAAGAGGACTGCCAAGGCATCATACCAGAAAAAAGTCACAAAGAAAAGGAGCATCTGTTAAGGAAAAAAAAAAAAGGCAGGGGCGGCGGGGTGCTTTTACCTGTAAGAACAGTTGCTCCATCAAAACACTCGAGTCACAGCTTCTCTTAAAAAATCAGTTACCTCACAAATGGAATCAAAGCTAAGAGGCTTAAGCCAGAAAAGACTTGGAAGAATCAGGAGCCTGCCTTTGCTCTGCATTATCTGTCTGAGCCCTAAAAGAGGAGTCTCATGGTAACAACAGCCCTAGAAGAAAGGATACATGGCAAACACTGGAAAGCAGCCCAGAGGCAGTCATGATCTGTGGCTGGCGTGGGCTGTCTCTGTGTCCCTGAGGCTGACGTTCAAGGAACACTAAAATTAGTCAGCTGTGGCTTTCCAACCTCTCAAAATCCGCTATCCCATAAATGCTACACATCCATACTCCACATAACAAGGACAGAAGCATGAGAGAACTCACCTTTCTAATACTGCAACCCCATTTCTCAGACAGCCAATTCTGATAAGGAAAACACCTTTTTCTAAGGTGATCTGATATAA
Organism: Meles meles; assembly: GCF_922984935.1. Classification (NCBI taxonomy): domain Eukaryota; kingdom Metazoa; phylum Chordata; class Mammalia; order Carnivora; family Mustelidae; genus Meles; species Meles meles. The sequence continues at coordinate 86,096,773 of NC_060070.1, read as the reverse complement.
GCTATTGCAGGGCCTTTAAAACCTGGCATCTATGACTTAGATATGCATCATTAATTTTTTCTTAATCCTACAACTGGTACAGGTTTCCCCTGATATCCAAAAGTAGAGTGTTCCCATGACTCCTTTCTTCATAAGCCAATGGTGTAAAGCAAAGCAATTACCATTAACTTATATGGAAAAATTTTTTTATTGTTCCCAGACCTAAAATATACCCTCTCATAGGCTTTTCTGCTACCTTAGGACATCGCCTGCTAACAGATGCACAAAATAAATCGAGATTAAAGTACAGATGCTCACGGACACAGTTCAAAGCTATGGCACCTTGATGCTGAGATGCTGAGTGTAGTTCCCTGGGAAAGAGCTTAGCAGGGCCACTCTCAATGCTCTGGTGTGTGCTGCCTCTATCACAGCTTACTGCAAAACAAATGGTAAACACTATTTTTGCCTTTTTTTTTGTAAAAGTGAAAATCCTCTTCTGGTTTCTTTTCATTAGCAAATACAGGCACAAATGTAGGTCTTTTGTAAAAGCAAAATGTAGGATAGGTAATGTGAACTTTCCAAAAGCAGGGCAAACCTATAGAGCAAATCAATGCAGTTCACAGGTGCTTGACAACAGGACATAGCAGAGACTTATTTGAGTTGGAGCCGTGGCTCATGCACTCACTCAACCAGTCAGAAGGCCCTGGGCAAGTCAATTTCTCTCTCTGGGTCTCCGATTCCTCTGTCCCCAGAAGAGGTTAAACTTGATCATCTCTGAGGCCCCCTTTACAGCACGATTCCCATTCTACTCCTAATGCCTTGCCAAGAGTGCCAAACCAATTTACTTAGCACTTAGACCCTCTCCTTCAATGCAGTGCCAACTCAACCTCATCCTAGTCAGGAAGGTAGTTTCTCAACAGCTTAAATCTAGCAGTTTTAAGAATGCAAATTGAGGCAGGCCTGTGGGATACCTGTGATATTGTGAATTATAATAAGAAAGACATATTTGGTCTTTATCCCGGTTTCTAGCACAGAGCTACTAAAAACTCTTAGAATTTCCTAAGTGGTGAGACAGAAAAGTATCTTTTAGTACGTTAATGAGGCAACCCTGGTCCAGCCCCAGGTCACGTAAGGATAGGGTCTATATGCTAGGGGAAGCAAACCTATCATTGGAGGGTTGAAACTTTCTGTCCTACCCCTCAACCTTCTGAGAAGAGAGAGGGGCTAGACATTGAATTGATCACCAATGCCCAAATATTTAATCAACCCTGTGCTATGTAACAAAACCTCCATAGAAACCCAAAAGGATGGGTTCAGAGAGCCTCTGGATTGGTGACTACATGGAGGTGTTGAGGGAGTGGCACACCCAGACAGGACGTGAAAGTTCTATGCCCTTTCCCAAATACCTTGCTCTACACATCTCTTCTGCCTGGATGTTCATCTGTATCCTTTGTTTCTAGCCTTTCATAATAAACTGGTAAACATAAACAATTATTTCCCTGAGTTCTGTGAGCCACTCTAGCTAATTAATCAAATCCAAAGGGGGAGGAGGTCATTGGAACCAACTGGTTCCAGTTGGTTAGAAATACAAGTAAACAACTTGGACTTGTGACTGGCATCTTTGGAGCCTCTAATCTACAGCTGTTGGTCAGAAGCATAGGTGCTAACCTGTGGAATCCCATGCTACCAGAACTAAGATGAATAGCAGGACACTGAGCTGGCGTCTCAAGCATTGTTTGGCGGTGTGAGGGTAACCCCCGCACCCACCCACCACACACACCTCAGAACTGGTCTCAGACCATTTACTACCCTTCCTTCTAACAGATGCCTGTATAACCCTTCCAACCAGAGCAGAGTAAGATGGTGCCTGAAGACATTTCCTACTTCCTAATGCCTTAGCTGTCAACATTCGAATTTCTCTCAGCACACAGTCTCTATTTCCACAGTACCCTGGGTGTGCTTGTGTATCTGCACTTTAGGTGCTTCCTAACTGCTGGGCTTTACACACTATTTCACTTCCCTTAGTATTCACACCAGACCAGTGCTTTTCAAATCTGTTTAAAGCAGGAAAGTCCTGTATTCAAAGGAAGTCTTCCTCAAGACATGAATACGTAAAATGGATTTAAAAGGGGGTGGGAGTGTTGTTCTGATAGAAAGGAACTAGAAAGGGAAGGAGCTAAGTGCAGTCAGCTCAGCTCCTTCCTCCTCCCAGTGCTCTAAACTATAGGCGTTCTCCAGAATATATATCGGATTTTTCCCAAGGTCTCTGTATGTGTGACTCACAAAGGCCAATTCCTCCAGTAACTTAGTCTAGTTTCTGGAGCAGGACCTGCTCCAGATTCAAGAGTTTCTGCCCCAATTCAAGAGCTTCCTTCAAAGTAATGAACTTTCGTTCAAGTCATTAGAAATTATTTTGGTATAATCTAATCTCTGGCAGCATACAGAAATGGTTGTGGGGAAGACAACTAGGTGGCTAGGGGAGAAGATTTACTTTTGAACCTTTTAATTTTATATTCTGTATTACTTATGCAAAAAAAAAGTAATTTAAAAATAAACAAAAATTCAGTAAAAGTCATTAGGCATCTGTAGATTCCTGTACCTTATTGTCCATAATTGTCCACTGCCCTTCGACATTCTGCTTCAAAACACAGTGGTTTCGGGAAATCATCAGAGGGCAGATTTTTGATACCAGCTGGTATGTGACACCAAATCCTCGCCCTATAGTCACCTAGGAAGACAACAATGTAAGAGCCATAATCAGTCATTTTGCTGAAAAGGGAGGTCCTTTACAATCTTGTCAAGAAGCAATATTCACATGTCCTGACTTATGAAACCAGACCTTCATAAAACCCATACTGCTTATCAGCTATCTCCTTCAGCTACCACGGGAGCCACCAGGTAGAAAAAGGCAAGAAGTTCTGACAAGAAGAGACAGTTGAATGAAGTTAATCATGGAATGTCAGGATTGGGAGGACCCTGAGTTTTCATCATGAGATGGAGGAATCCTTTCCACATACCCCCATCAACTAGTCTTAAATGCTGCCAAGAACTACAGCCTCTATACAAGACAGTCCTTCCAATTTTTCAATGGCCCTGATTTGGCGTCTTTCTTCCTATAAATTCCATCCGTTGGTTCTGGTTCTATCCTGAACACCATGAAAAAATCTCCAATCCCCCTTCCACTTGACAACTATAAAGTGTCAACCTAGTCTTCTCTTTTCTTGGCCCTATCTTCCCAGTTACTTCAAACTTAACTTCCATGACATAGGTTCGCATCCCTTTGCTAGCCTAATACATCTGTTAAGGGGCTCCTGGTTAATTTTTATTCCTAGATGTCACATTTTAAAAAAATAATTTTTATAACACAGCTAAATGCAAGCATCACTTTCCCAGTTCTAGATATCATCACTGGGGCATATAAATTACATTAGCTTTCACAGCAGACCTATCATGCTGCCAATGTATCCTCAGGCTTAGGAATGATTAAATTTCTTGGTCTAACCTTCCTCCAAGAATTGCTATGCTAAGTCATGTCTCTTCTGTCCTATACTTGACTAGTTGGTACATTTGGGTTCGAGTGCAGGACCTTACATTGATTCCTATTAAATTTCATCTTGTTAGTTCAGCCTATCACATGAGCTTGTCAAGACCTTTCTGAATTTTTAATCTGCCGTCAGACATACTCAATATCCCTTCCAGCTTTGACTCATCCACCATATTGATATGAGGCCTTCTATACATTCATTTAAGACACAGATAAAAAGATTGAAACAGGATGTAGCCAAAGGCAAAGCTCCCAGGAAAGCCTAGGAAACATTCCACTACACTATCTGGGTACACCTTTAACCAGTTGTAATTCGACCAGAAGTCTTTGGATCAAGTCCATATTTTCTATCGTATCCATGAGGACAGCATGAAAGCCTTGGAAAAAGGTTTCAAAGAAGCCTCAGTTCTCATCTGTCACACTTTTCTGATGGACCAGTCTAGTTTATAATAACCCTGTCAAGGAAGAAAATGAAATTCCCCTGAGATTTAGATCTTAGAATCCCCTGCTGCTTCTTTTTGGTGTACAAGCCACCTCTATAATGACCCATACCACAACCTTAGCTGAGAACAGTAAGCCAAATGGCCTGTGGTTTTCTAAAAGCTACCCATTTTGTTCTTTCTGAAAATCTTTCAGAATCATGCCAGTCCTCCTCAGTTCCTTAAAGACCATCATGACTCTCCTTGCCCCCAGTCAATGCTTCCCCTAAAACTCCCATCACAGTAACTGACACTAGCATCCAAACAACTGCTTAGCCCAAAACCCAGGAGCCATCTTTGATTTTTCTGTCCCTCCTTCTCACATTCAAATCATCAGCAAATTCTACTGGTTGTAATTCAAACATATCCTAAACCTGTTCACTTCTCTCTATCTCTATGGCCATTACCTTAGTCCAAACAACCTGACTTCCGCCAGCTGTTTTTACTCCGGCCCTGCATTCCCTTACTCTGACCAACTTCATTCTCCACAGAGCAGCTGGAGTGGTAATGTAAAATCTTTTAAAACAGACCATTTCCCTTCTTTCCAAACTACATTAACGACCCAAACTTCTTTCCATAGCCTATAAAGCCTGAATGTCCCAACCTCTACAGCTCTTTAGTCTTATCTCATATTACAGTCAGAAACATTTACCGCTACTTGAGGGTCTTTCCTCCAGTCCCCTCTACTTAGAACACTCTTCTGAGACATCTGTAGGGGCTCCTTCTCATCTTTCAAGTTTCAACTCCTCAAGGGCCTACACTGATTACCCTAAAGTTGTTGTCTGCTCCCCCCCACATTGCATTCCTTCATATTGTTAGTATGCACTTATCACAATCCAAAATATCTTGTTTCCTTTACCTATTCCCCACCCCTTACTAAAACATAAATTTCATAAGCAGGGACCTTATCTAGCTTGTGTACCACTGTATTTCTGTACCTGGGACAGTGCTTAGTAAATATGTGTGAGTGAATAAAGGAATAAAGAGCTTATGAGAGCCCTCCCAGATTCAAGGATGAGCACTTTTCAGGTCAGAAGTTAGAAACTGGGGGCGCCTGGGTGGCTCAGTGGGTTAAAGCCTCTGCCTTCGGCTCTGGTCATGATCCCGGAGTCCTGGGAACGAGCCCCGCATCGGGCTCTCTGCTTGGCAGGGAGCCTGCTTCCCTTCCTCTCTCTCTGCCTACTTGTAATCTCTGTCTGTCAAATAAATAAAATCTTTAAAAAAAAAAAAAAAGAAGTTAGAAACTGGGTTATTATCACTGGAAACTATAGTGCAGCAGCCAAGAACTCTTACAATTTGACTTAAGTTCTTCAGTTCTTTTTTTTTTTTTTAACATTTTATTTATTCATTTAATAGAGGGAGAGTACAAGCAGGCAGAGCAGCAGGCAGAGTGGGAGGGAGAAGCAGGGTCCCTGCTGAGCCAGGAGCCAGATGTGGGACTCAATCCCAGGACCCTGGGATCACAACCTGAGCCAAAGACAGCTGCTCAACAAACTGAGCCACCCAGGCATCTCAGTTCTTCAGTTCTTTGAACAGTTTGCCAGAAATTCCATTTACTATCCAACTTCCCCTGAATATATCTGTATTATATATTTAAAGGATATTTAATTACATATATATAAATTTAAAGGATAATTTTATTTATTTATTTATTTAAGAGATATACATGGAGCCTGGGTGGCTCAGTCGTTCAGCATCTGCCTTCGGCTCAGGTCACGATCCCTGGGTGCTGGGATTGAGCCCACATCTGGCTCCCTGCTGAGCAGGGAGCCTGCTTCTCCCTCTCCCTCTGCCTGCTGCTTCCCCTGCTTGTGCTTCCTCTCTCACTGTATCTCTCTCTAATAAATAAATACAATATTTAAAAAAATAAAGGATAAAAACTGAATGTTTAGGGATGCCTGGGCAGCTCAGTGGGTTAAGCCTCTACCTTCCACTCAGGTCATGATCTCAGGGTCCTAGGATTGAGCCCAGCATCGGGCTCTCTGGTCAGCAGGGAGCCTGCTCTCCGCCCCCCCACCCCCCCCACATCTCTCTGCCTACCTCATTGCCTACTTGTGGTCTCTCTCTGTCAAATAAATAAAATCTTTAAAAAAAAAAAAAAAAAGGAAGGTTTAGGGGTACCTGGCTGGCTCAGCCAGTAGAACATACATCTCTTTTTTTATTTTATTTTATTTTTTTATTTGACAGACGGAAATCACAAGTAGGCAGAGAAGCAGGCAGAGAGAGAGGAGGAAGCAGGCTCCCTGTGGAGCAGAGTAGAACATACATCTCTTGATCACAGGGTCATGAGGTCAAGCCCCATGAGGGGCATGGAGCCTACTTAAAATCATTTATTTATTAAAATTCATGCTCGCTTCGGCAGCACATATACATTTATTTATTAAAATTTTTTAGAGATGAAATGTTTAAGGGTTTATCTGTCATCCTGGAACAGTTAAGAATTTCCATGTAGGTAGCTTTCTTTCTTTTTTTTTAATTTGAAAGAGAGCTGAGCATGGAGTCTATAATGGGACTGGATCTCATGACCCTGAGCTGAAATCAAGACTCACCTGCCTAACCAACTGAGTCACCTGGGTAACCTGGTAGCTTTATTTCTAATAAAGGAAGTACTCCACAGGCCATTTTAATACTTGAGAGGAGACAGCCAGGTTGCCATTGTGAGAGCTGTCTGGATAAAGTATTACAGAAAAGGGAGATGAGTGCCTTTTTCTGAAATAGTCTCCTACAGACTCTGAATCCAGGGAAGTAAGGAACCACTCTTTTTTGTCGTTCCCTTTATAGTCTGGTCCTATAATTTACCTAGGTACACCAAGGTTAGAGTCTGTGGTGTGCTAATCCAGATATTCCAGCATTATCTGCACATAAAAGTAAATTTCCCATGGGAACTTAGTGCCAACAAACCACCTATGCAAGTATTGGGGGTTGTTCCTATTTACAACAGTTTTGCAAGCCATTGTTCTTACCCATCTTGGTTGCTAGCTCATTTCTCCTGGGCATGACTCCTATTCTTTCCCAGATGGCCAGCAAATACTCTAGAACCATCCTTTCCCTTTACCAAGCCCTTAGGGCAAAAAAGTTTCATGAAAACCAAATACAAGAAAAGAAAAAGAGAAAAACAAGGATAATATGGTTCTTCCCAAAGACCTAGATACTTGTAAGACCTAGATAATTCACAATACATCTCTATCTAATTTGTTTTTCCCCCAAACTCTCTGGAGTGTTCAAGAAGTTTAAGGACAGGGGTGCCTGGCTGGCTCAGTTGGTGGAGCAAGCAACTCTTGATCTCAGGGTCCTGAGTTTGAGCCCCACTTTGGGAGCAGAGATTACTTAAACAAAAACAAAGACAAAAAAAAAAAAAAAAAAAAAAAAAAAAGGCAAACAAAAGGCCTGGGGGTGGGGGGGAGATGTTTGAATACACTCATTCAGACAGACAATTTACTGCTGTATTACCTCCAGTGAAATGAGAAGAACCTTGTTTTATTCTTTTATCTGGGAAATCGGAGACTTTGAGGGGGACTGGAAAGGCAGGAAACTGATTCTGCTGCTATAACTAAATCATGTAAGTATACCTCCTAAATCTTATGCACAACACCTTGTGCTATGGTTTCGGGCCCACTAAAATAAGTTAGACTTCATCTCTTGCCTTAATTCAGACCTCTCTTCATACACACTGCAGGCTATGCTCCAACTACTTCCTAATACCAGACCCTGCAGACACCCAGGCCTGGCAGGTCTCTTACACAGCACCCCAGGCAAGCCAGTCTTCCTACTATGTCTTTACCATTCACTATGGTTTGTATGTGTCTCTACCCACAGAGGTGGGTACACAAAATTATCCAAAAGTTTAAAATACATGTAGGAATACTTTACAGTTCTTCTTGCTTTTGCTACAGGGACTTTAATTCTTTTTGCCCCCAACTCCTATTTCTACTCCCAGTGCTATCAAGCTATTCAGAAGTAGTGAATTAGTCCACATCAATTGAATATGAAAGAATGTTAACAACTGACTAAATACTTTATAGGGCTGTGTGTGAGTGTGGGACACTTGCAGGACTCAGATTAAGTAATACTTACAAAAGCCCAAACCCAATATGAAATAGGGAATAGTAACTAATATTTAGGTGTCAATATCTTCATTTGTTAAACATCCCAAAGGTAAATGCTTTTGGAAAAAGCCAGGCAGGGAAAGGTCAATGTTCAAGTTAAAAGAATGTGTGCTGAGAGGTGCCTGGGCAGCTCAGTTGGTTAAGCATCCAGCTGTCAGTTTTGGCTCAGGTCATGATCTCGGGGTTGTGGAACTGAGCCCTGTGTGGTGGGACAGCCCCATGTCAAGTCTGCACTCAGTGGGAGTCTGCTTCAGATTCTCTTCTTCTGCCCCCTCTCCAACGGATTCTCCTTCTCTTTTTCTAAAATAAATAAATAAATAAATAAAATCTTTAAAAAGAAAAGAAAAGAACTTGTGCCTAATGTGGACTCCATGCACTGATACCCGGATAGAAGAGAGATTTGGGGGAAGAGGTGTCTTTCTGAGGTTCTTCAAATCACAGAACCCAAGGAACCATTTAAAACCTCCTAATCTAGCAGTTAAGGCTGGACCTGACTACCATCTCTGACTTGAAGAACTACTGTTCTAGGATAGTACTAAATAATCCACATCTTGGCACTTACTGTACAGCCTGCATGGCTCTCTCAGATTGCTTCACTGTATAAAACTGCCTTTCCCCACTCAAGCAATAAACTCTCTGAGGGCAAAGTCGCTATTATTTGTCCCTCTCATAATACACCAAAAAACATAAATAATAAATATCTGGAAGACTGAACTGAGACTATGTAGCTTATAGAAAAACCATATAATTAAACACATATAATAATCAAAAGACTACTTTATTTTTCATACAAATTATTTCCAAAACCCAAGTGGTTCCCAGTCACCACCATGAGCTGGTCCCTGATCCATCCAGCTCTCCTTCCAGAACTGACAGCACTCTAACTCGCTCTGCTCCCTCTTCTATCACTCTCTCTGAAGCACCACACCAGCGGCCCCCAACTGCAACCGTGCCTCACCCTTCCTCTTTTTTCTTTTTTGCATTCATGAGCGCATTGGAAAACATTACAAGCGACCTCTGGAGAAGGCAGCTCTAGTATTTCTGAATCCCTACCCCCAACCCACCTCAGGGGGTGCCACTCGGCCCGTAGCAAGACTCACAGGATAAATTTGGATCCTCCCAAAGCGTCAATTTTCCTCAAGAGTTGAAAAGGAAGACATTTTTACATTAATATTTACGGCTTTTAAAAGGACATGACCTAACCTCACAGTCTCTTTCAAAAGAAACTCTAGAAAGTTCATGCTTTTCCGCTCCCCACCTCCCACCCCGGACACTGGGCGCTTCGGGATTCCGGGTGGAAGTTGGGGCAGCTCCGCGGCCAGAGCCGGACACCAGAGGGCTCCGTCCGATCCAAACAGCGGCTGTCGCAGCCCCCTCCCCAACCCAGTCGTCTCCTTCCCCTCCAAACCCCAGCAGGTCCGCACATCCTCCACGCCCACCCCTCGCCCAGCCCCTCCACCAGCTCCTTCCCGCAACCCCGACTCCCGCCCGAACTCGCACCGCAGACCCAGGCCTCTCTTAGAGGGGCCATCTTTCCTCCCGAGCGGTCCCCCACGTCCCACCTTCAAACACTTCGCACCTCGACCCCCCAACCGCCCGCACCAGAACCCCTTCCTCTTCTCCCTCAGGAACCCCTCTTCACATCTCTCCCCTCCCGCCGGCTCCCACCTCCTCTCTTCCATTCATCCCTCCCGCCCCGACGCCCCGACTCCCTCCCGGCCCTGCTTCCTCCAACCCCCTTCTCCTACCCAAGGACTCCTCCCCCTCACCTCGTTTCCGTCCTCCAGCAGCAGCCACTCGGCGTTCATCCCTACCCGCCGCAAGCACCAGCTTCGGCCACCGGCGCGGTCTCCCGTGACCAACGAGCCGGGCTCCTCCATAGCCCACTCTGCCTTGGGTCGCCGTCAGCACAGAGCGAGACCCCCGCCCGGGTTCCCGCCGCCTCCCAGCTTCGTCGCCGGCGCCATACCTAAACAACAGACAGAAGCAATCGCTACGCGCTCGCGATCGATGTGAACACCCTCTCGGATTCTGCGCCCCGCCCGCTCCTCCAGTAAACCGGAGTCACTGCGCCTGCGCCGGAAGGAGGCGGTGGCGAGGGCGGCACAGGTGTGCGGTGTTTTACGCCCAGGTGGACCAGGCTCATCCGGAAGCTGCTTTTCTCCAGAACCTCCACCCCAGTCCTAGCCGCGGGTAGGTGGAATCTCATCTCACCTTACTCACCTCCACCTTTTGAATTTTGATTTTGCAGGGCGCCTGGGTGACTCAGTCCTTAAGCGTCTGCCTTGGGTTCGGGTCATGATCTCAGAGTACTGGGGTCCAGCCCCGCATGGGGCTCCCTGCCGAGCCGGCAGCCTACTACTTCTCCCTCTCCCACTCCTCCTACTTGTGTTCCCTCTCTCGCTATGTCTCTGTCAAATAAATAAAAATCTTAAAAAAAATTTTTTTTGCTTTATGATGAGTTCCATGTTACCTAAAACTATAACCAACTTTTAAGCAACTTTAAACTTGTGGTAATTTAAAAATATGTTGAGTCTGGCGGGCTCAGTCAGTAGAAGAGACTCTTGATCTCCCGCTGTGAGTTCAAGCCCCACCTTGGGTGCAGAGCTTGCTTAAAAAAAGAGAGAGGGAGCGAGCACAAAATGTGTTGAGACTTCCTAAATGGCATCTGTTTTGCATGACATCCTTTTACTACTGAATTCTTCAAAACTTATAGTAGATAAATCTATGGAGGCAGAAATCAGTTACCTGGGGCTAGCCGTGGGAGCCAGGACTAAAGGCAGAACAAACATTAAAGAATTTCGGGAGGTGATAGAAATGTTCTGAAATTGGATTGTGGTGATGATTGCACAATTGTATACATTTACTGAAAAGTCATTGAAGCATTACATACACTTCCATTGAACAAATTTTATAGTATGTAAACTATCCTCAATAAAGCTATTAAAAACACCACCACCACCTGAAATTATTATTATTGGGGGGGGGTCCTCCAGCATAGTGTGGTAGCTGTTCCCTGTAGAGAGTACCTCCGTCATAACTCAATACCCCCTCTTGTCTTTTTCATTTTCCAATACCTGGTTAACAATTTTCTTCAATTCTATCAGGGGAAATATATATACTAAATGAATGATACAAAGCACAACAGCAAAGGGCTAACATTGAGAACTAAGTGCCAAGCACTAGGCCAAGCACCCTACATACTTATGTGCTCCCCACAAACACTATGATGAAAGTGGTTACAACAATAGTTCTTATTTTAAGGTTGATGAGAAAAGAAGCACAGAGAGGTTTAGTAGTCTTCTCCAAGGAACAAGTTAAATGGTAGAGTAGAATACCAATTCAGTTCTAATTTCCTAACCATAGTTGCAACCCCAGCCTGGAGTTTTATCTGTGTGACGTGGTCAGATCAAGAATTTTGGCCTAAGGGGCACTCAGCTGGTCAAGCACGTGACTCTTGGTTTTGGCTCAGGTCAGGATCTCAGGGTCTCCGCACTGTCTCCAAGCTCAGCACAGAGTCCCTCCCTCTCTCCCTCTCTCCCTCTACTCTTCCCCAACTCCCCCTCAAATAAATAAATAAATAAAATCTTAAAAAAGAAAAAGAATTTCAGACTATGATGTCAAAGAGGGTCAGGAAAATGGGTGGGAGCCGCAACTATACTCATGCAAATGCTTCCCTAGGCTTACATGTAATCCCTTGGATTACATGTCTTTTGGTGCCTCCATCCCCTCCTTAGCATTCCATCCAGGAACAGCAAGTGCATCCAGAGGCTATCCTGACATTTCATTGACATGTCCACTTAGGCTCCTCTTGGCTGTGACAGTTTCTCAGATTTATATTGTTTTTGAAGACCTTGACAGTTTCGAGGAGTACTGGCCGGGTATTTTGTAGAATGTCCCTAAACAGGGATTTGTCTGATGTTTTTCTCATGCTTAGACTGGGTCTATAGGTTTTAGAGAGGAAGACCATAGAGGTAAAATGTCATTCTCATATATCTCATATATCATACTGAGGGTACATACTATCAACATGAATTATTACTATTGATGTTAACCTTGATCATCTTGCTGAGGTAGTGTTTGTCAGCTTTCTCTTCTGTAAAGTTCCTCTCCCCTTTTTGCAGACTTTGCTTTTTGGAATTAGTCACCACGCACAGCCTACACTTAAGGAGTGGGGAGTTGGGGCGCCTGGGTGCCTCAGTTGTTAAGTGTCTGCCTTCAGCTCAGGTCATGATCCCAGGATCCCGGGATTGAGCCCTGCATGGTGCTCCCCGCTCAGCAGAAGGCCTACTTCTCCCTCTCCCACTCCCCTTAGTTGTGTTTCCTCTCTTGCTGTTTCTGTCAAACAAACAAACAAAAAACAAACAAACAAAGGAGTGAGGAGTTCTGCTCCACTTCCTTAAGAGCAGGGTATCTACATAAATTGCTTACAATTCTTTTGCATGGGAGGGGCACCTGGGTGGCTCAGTGGGTTAAAGTGTGTGTCTCACTCTTGGTTTCAACTCAGGCCATGACCTTAGGGTCAAGATCGAGCCCTGTATCAAGCCCAGCATCAGGTTCCATGCTCTGAAGGGAGTCTGCTTCCCCTCTCCTTTTGCCTCTGTTGCTCATTTCCTCCCACTTGCCCATTTTCTCTCTTTCTCTCTCTCTAAAGCAAATCTTTAAAAAAAAAAATAATTCTTCTGCATGGGAGATTTATCTCTTCTCCCCCATTTATTTATTGAATCAGTTATTCATATTGGTATGGACTCATGGATACTTATTTTATACTTTGCTTTATAATCCAATTCTTTATTTTATTGCTCAAATTGTTCCTACTTTGGCTACATTGTCTCTTCGACATACTTGCATCATTGTGCTTTATAGAGCATACCCTTACTTTCTGGCACAAGATGTTCTAGGTCTAGAGTCAACGATTTCTCAAGGAGCCCTGTTTCCTTTTATCGGGAAATGGAATTAGAAACCAAGACCTGGACCCTAAGTGTGCTTGTTGCCATTGTTACTGCTCCTAGGTTCTCTCAGCTGACAGGGAAGTAAATATTTCTATGAATACTAACTCCTCCATATCCCTGTATCTATGAATGTTTAAAATGTATGTATGCACTTATGTTGTATGTATGTATGTATGTAGTAACATATATCTCCATTGGTAAGCTCAACACATGCATACAGATGGCTTACAACTTGAATGCATTAGCACCTCGCCCCTGGATTGTTCCAATCACCGCCCCCCCGCCCTTGCTTATCTGTAACCTTCGGCTTTAAAACTGAAAAGCCTGGCTCCCACCATATGCCATCCATTTATCTAATCGTCATTGCCAGTATACATACAGTGTTTTCAGAATTGTTAACCCCTACACCCGTGGGAAACACTTTATCAACTAGAATGTACTACTTATGCCCAAGTCTTTGACTTTTAGTCTTACAGACTTCACTCATTTCCAAAGTTACTTAGGTGCCACCCTTTTCCCCCACCTACTTCAAAGAGGTTATTTCATAGATTCTTTTGTCATGCTCTGTATTCTCTCTAGGATCCCCTGACCTCCTACAATGATCTTTTAAAATTCATAGACATTGGGTGCCTGGGTGGCTCAGTGGTTTAAGCCTCTGCCTTCAGCTCAGGTCATGATCTCAGGGTCCTGGGATCGAGTCCCGCATCGGGCTCTCTGCTCTGCAGGGAGCCTGCTTCCCTCTCACTCTCTCTGCCTGCCTCTCTGCCTACTTGTGATCTCTCTCTGTCAAATAAATAAATAAAATCTTTAAAAAAAATAAAAAAAATAAAATTCATAGACATTAATGTTCACTTCATAAAGTCCCATGAGTTTTGGCACATGTGTACTGTCAAGCATGATAGTATCATAGAGAATAGTTTCATCGCCCTAAAAAGTCTCCTATGCTTCATCTTCTTGACCCTCCCCTATACCCTGTTTGTTTTATTGTACAACATATCCTATGAATCACTCCATCGCAGGATAGATCCATATTCCTCTATCCTCTTCGTGCCTGTGTAGTACTCCGTTGTGCAGAAGTACTTTGTTTCTTCAACCAGTCCTTGAATGATATACAGTTTGGCTCTTTCCAGTCTTTCGTTACCATGCATGGCCCTGCAGTGAATTAGTGGGTACTATTTATGAATACCTATTATATGCTTCTCATATATTACCTTACTTGATCCTCACTACCATGCTGCCAGATAGCCCCACTTACCTATGAGGAACCTGAGATTATTGGGTTGCCCAGGGTCTCCCCACCATGAGCTTCTTGAGAGTGATGTCTTATTTTCAGTTGTACTCCTGATATTTTTATTGACTGAATAAATGTAACTCAATTCATTAATGGCAGTCCTGGGAACTGAAGCCAGAGTTGTGAGCTTGTACCTCTCTAGCCCCAAAGGCTGTACTCAATATGGCCCAGCAGTGGTCTTTAAGGTGGACTGGCCATTGCCAGAGAGTATACAAGATGAGCCATTTGCTTGTGGGAAGGATATATTCAGGTACCTACTTACGTTTTTATCCCATCCTTTTAAAAAACTCCACTTTTGTGGATATTTTATACTTACATAAAAGGACAACACAGAGGATACATAGACCTTATACAAATAAATAAATATGCATATGTTGGGCTGTATCCTCTGCCCTTCTTTTATTGCTAAGAGTGCATGGTCAAAATAGTTTGGAGATACTGCCTTCCAAGATTTGGGGGTTTTATTAACTCCATCTCCCCTGTTTATTCCCCATTTAAAAAAAAGATTTTATTTATTCACTTAATTGACAGGGAGAGAGATAGAGACAGTGAGAGAGGGAACACAAGCAGGGGGGTGGGAGAGGGAGAAGCAGGCTACCTGCTGAGCAGGGAGCTGGATGCAGGGCTTATCCTAGGACCCTGGGATCATGACCTGAGCCAAAGGCTGACACTTAACGACTGAGCCACCCAGGCACCCCTGTTTATTCCCTTACTTTTTTGTTTGTTTGTTTGTTTTTTTAAAAGATTTTATCTATTTATTCGACAGAGAGAGATCACAAGTAGGCAGAGAGGTAGGCAGAGAGAGAGTGAGAGAGGAGGAAGCAGGCTCCCCACCAAGGAGAGAGCCCGATGCGGGGCTCGATCCCAGCACCCTGGGATCATGACCTGAACCGAAGGCAGAGGCTTTAACCCTCTGAGCCACCCAAGTGCCCCTGTTTATTCCCTTATAACAGTGAATCTCAACTGGGGGCTGTCTCCCCTCCCCCCCCCCCAAGGACATGTAGCAATATCTGGGAGCATTTTTTTAATTGTTCTGACAGGGGCAGGGGTGCTGCTACTGCCCTCTAGTGATGAGAAGCCAGGGAAGCTGCAAACATCCTACAAATCACAGGACAGCCCCGCAACAAGCATCATCCAGTCCAAAATGCCAGTAGTGGTAAGGCTGAGAAACCGTGAGTTATACCCATCTCAGGAGGGAACAATGGAGGGGAAAGAGAAGAGCAGATGCAGGGAAGGAAGTAGGGTGTTTTCTGTTTCTGTGGATCTGACACCTGTCTCACTACATATGCTCAATGTGAATTGAACAGAATGTTAGAAAGGGTTGACAGCGGAAAGGAAAACAAGAAGAGGAGGAGGAAGCACAGGGTAGGAAGAAGGGAGGGAAGGGGAGGAGAGAATGGTGGAAAGGCAGACTGTTTTCCAAGATGATTATAAGATCTCCCATCCCACACACTTTTACAACGGGACACTGACACTCCTCCCATTGGGAGATGGCATCTACATTTCCTCCCCTGGAAATGTGGGTGGGCATGCGACACCAGCAGAAATGATGTCATGCCATAATAGATAATACGGCTTCCACCCAGCCTTTTTGGGATGTTCTTGGAACGCAGTCCCCACAAGGAAGTGGAGAGAACAAACACACAAACGGGCCACAAGTAGATGTTCTGGCCAACAGCTCCAGTTGAGGTCCCAACTGATATCCAGCATCGACTGGCAGACATGGGAATGAAGGTGTCCTTAGAGGATAGCAGCCCCCAGTAGTGAGTCACCCCCAGCCTTTGATTCTTTCCAGCCAAGGCCCCAGATCTTGTGGAATAGCGATCCCTTAATTGTCACCCCTGTTGTGCCTCACCTGAGCTCCTGCCCCAGGGTCTGTGAGCATAATACAATGGTTGTGCTAAACCACTTAGTTTTGGCATCGTTTGTTCTACAGCAATACAGAACTGGAACAGGAAAGGTATGGGGGAGGGTGGTTGGACAGTCATTGGTTTATCTGTTTCTATATTAGTTAGGGTAACACTAGCTGCTGTAACATACAAACCCCAAGTTTCAGTGGTTGAGCACAATAAAAGTTTATTTCTTACTCATACAATTGTCCACCACAGTGTTCCTGGTTGGTGGACAGCCTTTCATTGAGTCATTCAGGAACTCAGACTTCTTTTATCCTGGAGGGCTTGGAGTCCTCTCTTCCCCAGGGCTTAGAGTCCTCTGCGTCTACAAAGCAAACCAGGGGAAGACAGAATGGGGAAGGCACACCAGCTTCTGAACTGTCTTGTCCCCAGTGTGACATACATTTCCCCGGGCTCACATTTTCTTAGAAAGAACTGGTCACATGACCCCACCTAGCTCCAAGAAAGGTTGGGGAACGTAATCCCTGGCTGATCAGCCAGTTCCCAGGAACTACTCTATTCCTTAGAAAGGGGAGCATGAATTTTGGTGGACAGCTAGGTCTCTCTGGCAGACTTTAGAACACGAGCTAATGAACAGAAATGATGATCATGACAAAGCCTTCTCTTCCTATTCCTCTCTCCCACTTCCTTTCTTTTTAATCTCCCCGGAATAGAGGTTGGGGGGAAGAATGGAGTACAAGCGATCACATTTTGCTCACTCTGTGGCTTTTGTGTAAGGTCAGCCCTTAGTTGAGTGGGAAACTTAGAGGCTCCTGGCAGTGGAGGTGTGTGGCGTTTGGAGCCCGGTTGCCTGAGTTCAAATCCTAGCTCAGCTACTTACTAGACAGGAGATCTTTGGCACGTTACTTGACTACTTCAAACCTCAGCTTCCGCATTTGTAAGAGAAGGGCGATGATAAGGGTAACGCTCAACTTGTAGGATTGTTAGGAGGACTGATCTGGGGAATTCCTATAAGGTAGTTTTGCTTGGTACGTAGTAAGTGCCCAATCACTGTGAGCTATAATTGTAGAGGGATGGAGCACCAGCGGCTGTAGAGGCCATGTCCAGCAGGTGTAAAGTCTCTCTCCCTGGGTTTTCTCTATGTTCTCTGGTCTAAAAGACAGAAAACAAGATGTCTTCTCCTTAAATTGGTTTATTATAGAGTTAGAAATCCCTTCAATCAATTTTAGACTTCTGTTACCCATCTGCAAGCAAGATGGGTTTTTTTTTGTTGTTTTTTTTTTAAATTTTATTTATTTATTTGACAGAGAGAGAGATCACAAGTAGGCAGAGAGGCAGACAGAGAGAGAGAGAGAGGGAAGCAGGCTCCCTGCTGAGCAGAGAGCCCGATGCGGGACTCGATCCCAGCACCCTGGGATCATGACCTGAGCCGAAGGCAGCGGCTTAACCCACTGAGCCACCCAGGCACCCGCAAGATGGGTTTTTTAAAAACGTCTAAAGCAAATAGTTTCCTCTGTGAGGAAGGGTTGATCCATTTTGGTGGCATGGCTCTGCCCATTGATTTGAAGCGTGGTTCCCCTCGGTGAGGTTCAATAGAGGTGAGGCAGAACTTTTTCTTACTATGTTTTCAAAAAATAGAGCAAAGAAAGGACTCTTGATGTAGCATCTCTAGTGAAGTCCTATGTTTCTTCTTCGGTACTCTCTAATCCTGAGATCACAGGCCGACTTTTCAATAGACTGTTGCATTTAGTCCTCTTGGGGGTGGGGTGGGCAGTGAACACAGATGGGTTCTCTAGACTTGGAGGATTTCAGCGTGTCTGGGGGCAGGTAAGATCCGGGATGGAGTGATCCAGCCTTGGGGTGTGTGTGTTGGGGGGGTAGGGTTCATGGCTCCATATTCTCACTTACTCTTCCTTTTTTCTTACTCATTTTTTAAAAAAGATTTTATTTATTTATTTGACAAAGAGAGAGAGAGCAGGAGCGCACAAGTAGGGCGAGCAGCAGAGGGAGAGGGAGAAGCAGACTTCCCACTGAGTTGGGAGCCCAGTGCGGGGCTCAGTCCCAGGACCCTGGGAGCATGACCTGAGCCAAAGGTAGATGCAAGGCAGATGCTTAACCAACTGAGCCACTCAGGAGCCCCTCTTGTTTCTTACTCATTTATTCCATCATCTCTTATCTGCCCATCCCCAACTGTAAGACTCTGCGCTGAAGGAATCAGGGAAAGACGCCTTTTATTTTTGAAAGGGAAATGTTTCAGAAAACCAGAAGTAAGTGAGGAGGGAAAAGGGGACTATCTGCTTTGGGCAGCTTGTGTATTAAGTGCTATTTTGTGTAAACAAAGCGCTTTCCGTATACAGTTGTAAGATATTTCTGATACCTTTAATCAGGTTTATTATATTTTGGAAGTGCGTATAATGAGTCATCAAGTTCATTCTATTCTGGAGGTAGCTTAATCAGTAATTAAGGTGGATGTTTCAGGGTGCCTGGGTGGCTCAGTTGGTTGGGCGATAGCCTTCGGCTCAGGTCATGATCCTGGAGTCATGGGATTGAGCCCCGCATCAGGCTCCCAGCTCCATGGGGAGTCTGCTTCTCCCTCTAACCTTCTTCCCTCTCATGCTCTCTTTCACTCGCTCTCAAATAAATAAATAAATAAATGGTGGATGTTTCAGAGGTCCATGAAAGTAGTACCGGAGGAAACTACCACATTCCTTTTTGGCTGGGGCTCGGGCTGTTACTTTAAGCGCCTGCATCCTTTAACTTGCCAAGGATCAGTACCACTTCAAATATTTATTACCCGTCTGATTTTATTGAGGGGGAGAGGGAGGGAGGAAAGGAGAAAATAGGCAAGACGGAGGGAAAGAAGGTTGTGGGAATCAGGTATCAATAATTACTGCCTTGTTTTCTTCTCCTTATAGAGCTCGCTTCAGGCTGTTTATCTTGCAACTAATACTTGGTATCAGGTGCCTAATATAAAATAGGCTTGGGGTGACTTACAACTGAATCCTATCACCCTGCGTTGGCTATTTTGGACTACAAAAAAACATAGAAATCCCTAATTCAATTCACCTTTGTGTAGGGTTGGGGAACGGCAGGGAGGGAGTGGGAATGTTTCTCACACAGAGAAACTTGAGTTCTATAATCCAAGGTTATAATGCAATTCTCATCACATTTTTTTGACTTACAAATTTATTGCATTATCAGCTGTGATATTTATTATTCAGGACTTGTCGAAACGTGCTCAAGTTTATTTCAGCTAGCAGCAGGCTTCTCTCTCCCATTTCAGTAGTCACATGCAGAGCTGTGTTTTTCAAAATTCAAGTTAACACTCAGTAATGAGTCTTGATCAGCATTTTTGAAAAATGGAATACAACAGAAAAGGTCCTAGGCCAGCACACAGATGAAGGGGACATACTGATTGTGAAACATTCATTATTTGTGTGTCTCTGTTTGTTCTGTGCTGGGCTCAACGTAAAACATGTTTTCTACTGTAGGTTGTGGACGAAAACCTTCGGAGGATTTCTGGTGCTAGACACGGTGGGGTAAGCCCACTGAAATCTCTCTCTGCCACTAATGATGACTAAAAATGCTGGACAAAATAGAACTACCTGAGAACTCTGAAAAGTAAACAAGCAGGCAAATTAGGAAGAGAGGCAAAGCTTGAAGAAGCTATCCGTAGGGGATGAGTTTCTCAAAATATTTCCGTCTAATCTTACAGCTTTGACTTGAGAGGTGGTCCCAGGTAAGGGGACCTCACAGCAGCAGAAGCAGCAAAAACTGAGAGAAACCTAAAAGAAAACAATTCTTGTCTCTTCTGCTCTACTCACAACACTCCTAACACCCAATGTAGGGGGGACGGTTCCCACATCAACGAATTCTCCAGCTCTCTGGACACCAACCAGTCCAGTGGGCATCCAGTTGGACCAATTCTGACACCACCTGGAACTAGCACAGAACCCACAAGGGCTCAGTCCCTAAAGACTGCCCCTACTTCAGATGCCAGTCATATGCCCCAGGTTGTCACTGGTATACTGACCAATTGGCTCTAAATTGGGGCGTTCCCTTAACCCCTTCCTTAGGTTTGATAATTTGCCACAATGGCTCACAGAACTCAGAGAAAGACTTACAGATTCCCATTGATGAGGGAACCCAACTGGGACTCGATCTCAGGACCCTGGGATCATGACCTGACCGAAGGCAGATGTTTAGACCAACTGAGTCACCCAGGCGCCCCTCTTTGGTAAGGGCTTTTTTTTTTTTAAACTAAATCTTTTTTTTTTTTTTCATTTTTTTAAAACATGTAATATATTATTGGCCCCAGGGTTACAGGTCTGTGAATCACCAGGTTTACACACTTCACAGCACTCACCATAGCACATACCTCCCCAATGTCCATAACCCCACCACCTTTTCCCAACCCCCCTCCCCCAGGCAACCCTCAGTTTGTTTTGTGAGATTAAGAGTGATAAGGGCTTTTAAGGGAGGTTTCATCACATAGCCATAATTGATTATTAGCTCAATGTCTAGTCCCTCTCCCCTTCCCAAAGGATAGGGCTGAAAGATCCAAGCTTATGACGATGGCTTGGTCTTTCTGGTGACCAGCCCCCCACCCTGAAGCTATTCCGGAGCTCACCATGAGTCACCTCAAAAGAGGAGGTGAACAAAAGATGCTCCTACCACTCAGAAAATTCCAAGGGTTTTAGGAGCTCTGTATCAGGGACCGGAGGCAGAAACCAAATATATATATATATATATTTTTTTTTTTTTTTAAGATTTTATTTATTTATTTGACAGAGAGAGACACGGCGAGAGAGGGAATACAAGCAGGGGGAGTGGGAGAGGGAGAAGCAGGCTTTGTGCAGAGCAGGGAGCCCGATATGGGGCTCGATCCCAGGATGCTGGGATCACGACCTGAGCCGAAGGCAGAGGCTTAACCACTGAGCCACCCAGGCGTCCCAGAAACCAAATATATATTTCTTATGTCACAAACCACATCTCTCTGACCAAAGGACTTGGGAAAAGTGGCCCTGGGAGCCAGAGTGTGTGTGTGGGGGGGGGGGGGGGTTACAATTAGTTCTTTTTCTGTCTCTCCCAGACCTGCCCCAAGGGCAGGACTCAATTATGCGGCAGTGTCAGCACTAGTCTGGGCAGTAGAAATTTCTGGAGAAGCACTGTCATTCTGGCTGACTAGGAAACAGAGCACCAGAGAGCCAGCCAGAGCGTTTAGAGGAAATCCTAAAAGAAGCCAGCTGGAGAAGGGGAGGCTATTCTGTGTATGAACTGGCACACGTTTTGCATGGTCAAAACAGACCCAGCATAGCAAAGCCTCTGAAAAACCAAAATGACCTTGGAACAATGGCCCACAGATGTGAGAGAACTTGAAGCTGGAACCTAACTGGGTAGATTGCCTATTAAAACAAAACAAAACAAAAGGAAGTCAGTGTTTTCTAGAGCAGAGATCAGCAAACTTTTTTTTTTTTTTAAGATTTTATTTATTCATTTGACAGAGAGAGATTACAAGTAGGCAGAGAGGCAGGCAGAGAGAGCGAGAGGAAAGCAGGCTCCCTGCTGAGCAGAGAGCCCTATGCGGGACTCGATCCCAGAACCCTGAGATCATGACCTGAGCCGAAGGCAGCGGCTTAAACCACTGAGCCACCCAGGCACCCCAAGATCAGCAAACTTTTTCCATAAAGGGCCAGATAGTAAATGTTTTCGGCTTTGAGGGCCATCCAGCCTATCAGGACTACTCAACTCTGCTGTTGTAGAGTCAAAGCAGCCAATGACAAGATGTAAAGGAACAAATACTGCTGTGTTTCAATGAAATTTTATTCATAAAAAGAGGAAGAGGGTTGGATTTGGGCCATAAGCCATAGTTTGCTGACCCTTGCTCTAGAGGATTTGGAGAAGACTGAGTTCTCACATGTAATATTCAAAATGTCAGGATACAATCCAAAATGACTCAACACCCAAAGACCTAGAAAAAGGTGGTCTATTTGTAGAGGAAAGACAATTGAAAGATGTCAACCCCAAGATGACCCAGATGTTGGAACTGCCAGACAAAAATGTAAAACAGGTATTACAATTATGCTCCATGCAGCAAAAGTAAACTCACTTGAAATGAAGGGGAAAAAATAAAAAATTTCAGTAGAGAAACAGAAACTATAAAAAAGAATCAAATGGAAATGTTAGAACCTGAAACCACAATATCTGAAATATAAATTCACTATGTGGGCTTAATAGTAGAATGGAGATGACAGAAAAGGAGTCAATGAACTTAATGAGAGATGGAGAGTCCCTGATTTGAAGAACAGAAAGGAAAAATAGTGAATTAATAGAACAGAATTTGAGGAACTATGGGTCCAACATTCATATCATTGAAATCCCAAGGGAGGAGTGAGATTGGAGCAGAGAAATATGTATATAGTTGAAGAAATAATAGCTGAGGGATGCCTGGGTGGCTCAGTTGGTTAAGCAGCTGCCTTCAGCTCAGGTCAGGATCCCATCGTCCTGGGATCGAGTCCCGCATCGGGCTCCTTGCTCGATGGGAAGCCTGCTTCTCCCTCTGCCTCTGCCCGCCACTCTGCCTGCCTGTATGCTCTCTCTCTGACAAATAAATAAATTAAAAAAAAAAATAATAGCTGAGAGCTCAAATTTGGGGAAGGACATAAAATTACTGATTCAAGAAACTCAAACTCCAAGGGGTGCTTGGGCGGCTCAGTGGGTTAAGCATCTGCCTTCGACTCAGGTCATGATCTCAGAGTCCTGGGATCAAGTCCCACATGGGACTCCTTGCTCATTGAGGGGTCTGCTTCTCCCTCTGCCCGCCACTCCCCCTGCTTGTGCACTCGCCCTCTCTCTGTCAAATAAATAAATAAAATCTTAGGAAAAAGAAAAAAGAATCTCAAACCCCAAACAGGACAAATGCAACAAACTCCAAATACACAACAAACTCCAAATACAACTCCAAATACAAACACCCCCCCCACTCAGATACACATACAATCCAACTTCTAAAAAGCAATCTGAGAAGAACCATGGCAACTTCTCGGAATATCAAAAATAGAATTACCAAGTAGTCCAGCAATTCTGCTTATGGGTATATACCCAAAAGAATTGAAAGCAAGATCTCTAAGTGATATTTATTTATTTATTTATTTATTTAATTTATCTATTTTAGAGAGAGAGCGAGCAAGCACAGGCAAGTGGGGGGAGAGGCAGACTCCTGCTGAGCACAGAGCCTGATGCAGGGTTCAATCCCAGGACCCTGAGATCATGACCTCACCTGAAATCAAGAGTCAGATGCTCAACTGACTGAGCCACCCAGGCTCCCCGTTAAGTGATGTTTATATACCCATGTTCATAACAGCAATATTCTTAAAAGCCAAGAAAAGGAACTCATTTGACCATCAACAGATGGATGGAAACAAAATATGGGGTGTGTGTGTGTGTGTGTGTGTGTGTGCGCGCGCGCGCACGCACGTACATGCGTCTGCTGGAGTATAATTCAGCCTTAAAAAATGGAAGGAAATTCTGATATATGCTACAACATGGACGAACCTCGAAGACATTATGCTAAGTGAAATAAGCCATTCCCAAAAGCAAGTACTGTATTGTTCCACTTACGTAGGTTACCTAGAGTAGTCAATTTCCTAGAGACAGAAAGTAGAACGGTGATTGCCAAGGCCATATAGAAAAAGAAAGGGGGAGCTGTTGTTTCATGGGTACGGTTCCAGTTTTGCAAGATGAGATGAGTTCTGGAGATGGACGGTGGTGATGGTGGTACAACACAGGAATGCACTTGACACTGAATTGTACACCTCAAAGTGAACTTAATGACACACTTTGACACACTTTGTTATATACATCTTGTCACAGTTTTTTTTTAAAAAGGAGTCTGAGAAAAATAATGAGTTAAATATAGAATAATGTGGCATCTGGTTGGCTCAGTCAGTTTAGCATTTGCCTTCAGCTCAGGTCATGATCCCAGGGTCCTGGGATCGAGTCCCGTGTTGGGCTCCGCACTCCCTCTGCCTCTCATCTCGCTCTCGCGCTCTCTATTAAATAAAGTCTTTAAAAAATAAAAAATGTATAGAACAATGATTTCAAAGGCTGTGGAGTGCTCATCAGAAACCGGAAGAGACAGTGGAACAACAGTTTTAAAGTGCAGAAAGGAAATAACTGTATCTAGAGAATACATATTTGGGACTGAAGGCGAAACAAAGACAATTCTCAGATGAAGGAACACTAAGAGAATTGCTCAAGAGTTTTCAGGCAGAAGGGAAATCTGTTTCAGAGGGGAAGCTGGAGCTTCAGGAATGAAGGAGGAACATGCATGGTAAATGTCTCCTCTGAAGTTCTTTAAAATACGTAGAACTGTCGAGAGCAACACTTGTTGATTTTGAGTGAGGCCTATGGCTGCCTGGACCAGACTAATCCTCCAACCTCCCTTCCAACTAGGTGTGACCTACCATGGGACCAAGTTCTGTCTATGAGTTATAAAAGGAGATTTTATGGGGCAGGTTTCTGGAACATTCCTTAAAACACTGGTGACATATTTCTTTCATTCCTTTTTCCTGGTCTCTTCTTTATCCATTCTGTTGCTTTGGCAAGTGAATGCAGTGGCTGGAGCGCCAGCTGCCATCTTCCCCATGAAGACCCAGAGAAGGAATCCAGGTTCCTAAAGATTTTGTGACTCAGATCCACCATACTAGCCCCAGGCTAGTCCTTTTGGACTTTCATGGGAGGGAAAAATAATTCCCCTGGTTTTCTTTCTTTTTTTTTTTTAATAGAGAGAGAAGGAGGAGGAGGAGGGGCAGAGGAGAGGAAGAGGGAGAAACAGACTTCCTGTTGAGCAGGGAGCTCAACACAGGGCTCATCCCAGGACTCCAGGATCATGACCTGAGCCAAAGGCAGACGCTTTAACCAACTGAGCCATGCAGGCACACCACCCCCCTTTTCTTCTCTCTTTTAGGATTTTATTTGGGTGAGAGAGAGATTGAGCGGGGGGGAAGGGCAGAGGGAGAGGGCAAAGCAGACTCCCCGCTGAGCCCTGAGGTGTCTGGTAAATTCCCCTGCTGTGTAAGCCACAGTTACTTTTTGGTTTCTGCTGCATGTTGCTGAATTTAATCCTAATATAGCTCCTAATTACTGAAACCAAGAGACACTCTCAGATGTGTCCTAGGAAGAAGTTCTGGGTGAAGAAACCACTCCAGCAGTCATCGCAGAGCTTGCCGGGCACATGGTGATGTGCTGTGTAAACGTTAGTGGTTGGGCACCACATGCCTTATTTTTGTATCTCCCACAGCCCCCCACTCCAGAGTGGGGGCTCAGTCCTCTGAGACTGCCTTCTGATTTTCTGTTGGTGCCCCGCTTGCCCTACAGCAAATGCGTCCCCCATACTTACTAATCTCAGCAAGAAAAAGCTGAGAAAAGGGGATGCCCTAGGTTCCAGATTACACAAATCCACAGGAGAAAAATCAGCAGTGGAGGAGGAAATACACTATTTATTTACAATCCTTTCACTTTATCCACAATTTCCATACAAACATAAAAACTAAAAAAATAAAACCACCATTTGGGAACACAAATGTCTTTCTTTAATTAGTCCAGGTGAGGGGAGGGTCACAGCCCTCTCGCTCTGTGAAGGAAACTATTGAGGCACACTGAAGGGGGACGGGGAGGGTTAGGAAGAATGCCTGAGAAACAGCTCCAGATGAGAAATGGAACGTGCCAGCATGGTGGGGCGTCACTGGCAGACTCAAGGGTGTCACCCACCAGGGACACTGACCGGCTTCCCAGAAGGACAGATGCTCACCACCATTCCTCCCGCCCCCGCCCCTGCCACCTCTCCGCTATGGAACACCCAAAATCAAACATGCGCCCCCTCTCATGAGCTGTGGGGGGTGTGATGGTGACAGCGGGGGACACTGGATGCCTGTCTCTCTGAGAAGAGCCCCAAACCCCAGGGAGACGCAGAAAACCCCTTTCCTTGGCACTGATGAATCAGTCACAGCATCTGTCTTGAATAGGATGCTGCCCGGAGGAAAAAATGGAAAAACAAAAGATCTCCCCCAGCCTCCTGGGGGAAAGGGAGGGACCGAAAACATGCAGGAGGGCTCCCGCCTCTGTGGGTGCCTCTCTGGGAGGCTCTCTGGGGGACAGGTGGGGGGTTCTGTCTGCCCAACACGGGGAAGGAGTGGGGCAGATGCTCCACAAGGACCTGGGGAGGTGGGGGGGAGTGGGGAGGGAAGAGAGAAAAACTCTGAGACACTGATGCTGGGAAGGCTGCCACTTGTTGTCAAAGCAGGTCTGTCTGCTCAGCGGTGCTCACTCTGGTGGACACCTGTCCTCCCCTGCACAGGAGGGCACCCAGAACCCGACCTGGAGATGCCAGAGCCATCTGCCTGGCAACTTCGTCTGTGCTAGTGACCGAGATTGCTTTCACATGTTGATGCACATTATAAATATAAAATCATATCTGCTACAAAGAGGACATATATTTGTACATCTTTACCCATATACATAATAACACAATTTACACATAATATCTTGGAGTGGGTCATCATGGGAAAAGGGTTTGGAGAGGTGTAAAACCCCTTCTCCCTCCCCTGCCCTGATCCTTCTCAAGGGACGCCTGTATACTTGGTCACCAGGGCCCTTCCCAGCTGGTGGCGACTGGGCTAGTCTGTCTGGACACAGAAATTCAGACACGTAACTAAATGCCGGTGGGTGTGTATACCCACATACACACACAAACGCAAGGGCACATACGCACATTTGGGGAGAAAAGGAAAAATGACATCCCTAGCCCTTGGGTGCAGGCCTCTTCCCAGAGTTACAGGCATCAGGGCCTCCTCTATGTGAGAACAACAGTCTCAAGCTGCCCCTCACTGGCTCAGACCAGTGGGCTAGGAACTGGTGGGGTGGGGAAAGGGAGAGCGGGAGGGACCAGGAGTCTTCTGAAAACATAAGGCGTTTTTTTTTTGACCTGTGATCAAATCGAACTATGTCACAAAAAGCAACGGCATCAGTTGGGGCCGGAAGGTGAGAGACAGTCAGTCCATGTAGGGACAATGTGAGTTGAGACCCTGAGCCTTCCCCTTCTTTAGTCCAGTTTCTTTTAAAGGGGCAGACAACCCTGTACCTCCTTTCCAGTCGTCTCCCAGAGCTGGGCCCATCCACGCATCACGGAATACTGACAATGGTCCGAGAAACACATCCAGAGACATGGAGTGGTGGACAGGCACGCCGAAAAGTTAAGACCTGGGCGGCGGATGGGAGCTTTTTACAGCAGGAGTGGTTCCTGGCCGGAGTCCACGGCTCGCACGGTGGCCACAGTGATCAGATTGCCATCAGAGATGGGGACAGTCTGGGTCCCCCTGGGGAGACAGCACCTATCGGCGGTAGTGGTTAGGGGCATCGGCAAACATGTACTTCAGTCTGTATGCCTCGGCGAGAAGCAGCCCGATCTCTTCGTTACCCCAGTGTATCGTAGGTAAGTTTTGTAGCAGCATTAGGAGACCCTGGAACGCAAGAAAAGAAGTTTGGTCATCCCGGGACTATAGACCAAGGGACCGGCAGGTCCCTTGGTCCTGGATCACACATCCCATAGGGTCAGGCTCCTTCTTCCCAAGCAGCACTCGGCCCCCAGCTCCCAGTTCACCTTCAGGAAGCCCTGAAAAGCCTCTGTTGATTCTCTCATATCCACTAACACCTGCCTCTTTTAAAAATATTATAAACAGAGAACGACACCAACAAATTAAGATATTGAAAAAGAAAAATACTCATTATCCAAATATACCTCTTTTATTTCCAAGTTTTCCTTTTCAGTCTTTTTTTCACAAGCATATTTCTTTAAATAGCTGTAATCATCATTATGATTTTTATATGCTTTTTAATCACATTCTTTTACTATAATTTTAGTGTTTTTCCATGCAGCCTTCAAAAATGACTATTCTCAGTGTTAGTACTCCATCAAGTGGCTATACCCTAGTTTACTCAACCATTTGCCTTTTGTTAGACACTTAATTTGCTTCCTTAAAAAAACCTTTATCCAAAAAAACTACCTTTATTAAAAAGAATCCCTTTATGCATATTCATAAGTGCATATCCTTTTTCATTTGCTATATTTCTCCTAATGCCAGTGTTGACTTCAAATCACTGTATTCAGCCGCTGCCCTGTTCTCCAAAGACCATTCTCGACCTGTCCAGCTTATTTCCTGTGTTGCCAATGCACATGCCTTTCTAGTTAAGTCCATTTCAGCCAGATTTATTTGTGCCTCTGAGGTTTAATTTATGCTGTTCCTTTAACTTAGGATACCTTCTCTTTTGTCCTCTACCTATCTCAGTCCTATTCAGTTCTAAAACCCAGATCCCTCAAACAGCTCCAGAGAGACAGCCTATTAAAGAGGATATTAGAATAAAAAGAAAATGAGAGGTTGTCTCTGTGAGTTCCCCATGCTGCTGCTTCATGTTCTTTAGCTCTTTTTCCCCCTCTTTTTTTTAAGTCTATCTACTTATATTTAAGTAATCTCTACACCTGGGGGTGCCTAGGTGGTTCAGTTGGTTAAGTGTCTGCCTTTGGCTCAGGTTGTGATCCCCTGGGATCAAGCCTGAACTAGGCTCCCTGCTCAGTGGGGAGCCTGCTTCTTCTTCTCCTTCTGTCCCCGACTTGTGCTTGCTCGCTCTCTCTCTAGTGCCCTTTCTCAAATAAATAAATAATCTTTAATTTTAAAAAAATGTAATCTCTACACTCAACATGGGGCTTGAACCCACAATCCTGAGATCAAGAGTTGCATGCTCTACCAACCGAGCCAGCCAGGTGCCCCGTCTCTCTTTCTGAATTGGATATTCTTATTTTTCTGATTATAAAAGTTATAATAGCAAGACAAAACCCAGGGTCATAAGGAGATAGGCAGACTTGGTTACACATAACTTCAATATGTCAAAAAGTATCAAAAACCCGGTTAAAGGATACTGACTATTAAGAAAATATTTTGTAACACTTAAAAAACCAAATCCATTATCAAAATACTATCCGTACTCCAATACTATCCATATTTTAAAAAAAGGAGCACCTACTAATCAGTGAGAGAGAAAGAAAGCCACCAGAGAGATGAACAGGTGAGTAATACAAACGGGTAATGTGCAGAGAGCCCATGGCCCATTCCCATGCTGGGAAGACTTTTAAGAAGCCTGCTCTGGGGGCGCCTGGGTGGCTCAGTGGGTTAAGCCTCTGCCTTCGGCTCAGGTCATGATCTCAGGGTCCTGGGATTGAGCCTCGCATCAGGGTCTCTGCTCGGCAGGGAGCCTGCTTCTCCCTCTCTCTCTGCCTGCCTCTCTGCCTACTTGTGATCTCTCTCTCTCTGTGAAATAGATAAATAAAATCTTTAAAAAAAAAAAAAAAAGCCTGTTCTGAAAGACAACTATCATATGATCTCCCTGATATGAGGAAGTGGAGATGCAACATGGGGGGGTTTGGGGAGCAGGAAAAGAATAAATGAAACAAAATGGGATCGGGAGAGAGACAAACCGTAAGTGACTCTTAATCTCACACAACAAACTGAGGGCTGCTGGGGGGAGGTGGGTATGGAGAGGGTGGTTGGGTTATGGACATTGGGGAGGGTATGTGCTATGGTGAGTGCTGTGAAGTGTGTAAACCTGGCAATTCACAGACCTGTACCCCTGGGGATAAAAATACATTATATGTCTATAAAAAAATTTAAAAATTAAAAATTAAAAAAAAAAAAGCCTGTTCTGAGCTGATCTGGGCACTCTAGCAATGTTTTGCAGTTTTTAGTGGACAGGTCTTACATATCTGTTATGAGATTTCTTTTTTTTAATGAGTCACATATTTTTTATTATTAACATATAATGTATTATTAGCTCTAGGGGTACAGGTCTGTGAATCGTCAGACTTACACACTTCACAGCACTCACCATAGCACATACCCTCCCCAATGCTTTACGAGATTTCTTCCTCTGGAAACAGACATTTAGCTGTGCACACTGCTGCCTGGGGCACCTCACTGCTATGGACGGCCAACAGGATGAAGATCCCAATTCTGGGACAGTGTAAGTTCTGGGTTCTGCCCTAGACCTCTCCTTCCCCACTTCCCAGAAAGTGGATATGAATGGAGGAGCAGATGCGGTCATCTCAGACCGTAAGATGAAAGCCAAGTGCCCGAGACAGCAGAGCAATAAGACGGAGGGGCACCTGGGTGGCTCAGTGGGTTAAAGCCTCTGCCTTCGGCTCAGGTCATGATCCCAGGGTCCTGGGATGGAGTCCTACATTGGGCTCTCTCCTCAGCAGGGGTTCTGCTTCTCCCTCTCTCTCTGCCTGCCTCTCTGCCTACTTGAGATCTCTGTCAAATAAATAAATAAAATCTTAAAAAAAAAAAAAAAAAAGACGAGGGATCCGCATCCCTGCCACTCTGGAGGTGGAATGTTAGCCATGGACCGCCTACACCTAGGTCAGGAACTGAACAAGTGAACAACTACCTAGTTTCAAGCCACTGCTGTTCTAGGGTCTTGTTTCCAGGAGACAAGTTTGTATCATCTCGACACACACAGGCTGTCTCTACCAAAACGATAAACGTGCATGGTCTTTGATCCAGCGACTCTGCCTCCGTGTCCCCATCCTAAGGGTAGTCACAGTTCCGCGCGAAGGTTTTCGCCACATGCACAGTGGCTTCAAATAGTGGGGACTTGTTAGGCACCCTGTGGTTATCCACATCATTAAATACACGGCAGCAGAGAACAAATGAAGTCAGACTACACACACCGATGTGGAAAGATAACAAAGACATTTTTAGGAGTGAAAAAGAAAAGCGCTGTAGAAAAATATAGTATGATCCCACTTAGGTAAATGAGAAAACACAATATATTGGTCTAAGTGTATGCACATGTGTATATAAAAAATTTAGAAGTTGAGGAGGTAAACTGTTAACACTTCAGGGGACTTTTATTTTTTCCCATTATACTTCTGTATCATTTGAGCTCTGTGTTTTCAATTCTTACAGTAATTTTTTTTTAAAGACTTATTTGTTCACTCCACGGAAAGAGAATGTGAGCATGGGAGGTGGGGGGCAGAGGTAAAGAATCCCAAGCAAACTCCCTGCTGAGAGCAGAGACATGGGGAAGAGACTCTATCTTAGGGCCCTGAGATCATGAGCCAAGACCGAGAGCTGGACGTTCAACCAACTGAGTCACCCAGGTGCCCCAACAGTTAAGATTTTATATATTACTTGTGTGGTGGAACTTTTTCTCTAGAGAAATACACACTCTGTGGTAGTTTTTAGTAAAAAGTAAAAATGCAGAAAATAAATTCCCTATAACTTCATAGTCAAGAGGAAGTCACTTTTAAACATTTTGGCATATTTCCTTCCACTCCCTTTCTGCACATTTTCCATAGTTGAGATGTTTTCTCTACATAATTTTGAATCTATTTAGCATTTATTATAAGCATTTCCTCTAATATTAAAAACTCCTTGTAGATACTTTCACGGCCAAAGAATTTCTCATGACGCAGATGTACCATAATTTACTCTACATCTTCCTGTTTTGAGTACTTAATTATTTCTGTTTTTTCATCATAATGAAATTATAATGAACAGCCTTGTGCAGAGAGCCACACTTTCGATGATTTCCTTGGGCTGAATTCCTAGGAATGAAATTACTGTGTCAAAGAACGTGAACATTTTAAAGGTACTTAATGCTCATTCAGAAAATGCATTCCAGAAAAATGCTCATTTCCCTAGATCTCTACCAGCACTGAATACTCGTATCGAACAAACACTGTTCTTTGTAAACCTTCTCCCTGAGATCTCCAGACCTGAGAACAGAACTCAAAAGCCTTAAGTCCAAATGGTGGTGGACTCCGGGGACGAACACAATGAGAAAGGAATCACGCTGCCCTCTTCTCTGTATGTTCATCCTCCTCGCCCACGCCCACCTTGGTGGCTGGCATCTGCCTTCTCTTTCCCAAACCCTGCAGGTAACCACCCCTCACCACCCCATTGTTGCTACTGAAATTCATTCGACTAGACCCATCACTCAATGATTACTGATAGTCACTCAACACACTCAGATGCTTTTTTAAAAGCGCTATTAGCAGATCTAAACATCTCTGCAGCGTGCTTTTCTCATGGTTAACAACCCTTTCTCTTGGCCTCTGTTCTAGGTCTACCTTGTTTTTTTGTTTTTGTTTTCAATCTCACCTTAAAAAAAAAAGTTGCCCTTGGAGCACAATACCCTCCCCCATGAACTCCTGGCCTCTGGCCCCTCTGACTCTTCCCTCCTGCTTCCTATCCCTTCCCCCAAGTGTCCTCATCCCCACTAGAACTGGAAAAGGTACTGCATCTTTTTGCCAGCATCCTCCCCAGGGAGCCAACTTTTATTCTAATTCTGGCAGACCCTCTACTACAGAGGTCCTCACCCTTTCTGTACCCCAGACTGTAGCTATGGGGAGAAGCCTATGGATCCCTTCTCAGAATGATGGTTTTAAATACATAAAATACATAGCATCACAAAGGAGACCGGTTAAATTGAAACAGTCATCAAAATATTTTAAAACAAATTTATGATATCAACATAGATGTGCTTTATTAATATATTCTATAATAAGTTCTAATGGCAGATTAAATAACTACCATTATTTCAAAGTAAGAGTGAACACAAACAATGTTTTGAGATACCTCTAACCACTTCATAGGACAGGAAAATTCCAGTAGTAAGTGACAAAGAAAGCTACTGCAAATATTACTGTGCTTTCTTGGCTACATTCACTATTGCAGGAAATGCTAACTTTGACCTTGGGATTATTGAAAATAAAGCTGAAATTATGTTTCCATTAATTTCTAGGGATCCCCTGAAATCTAAATGCAGACCCTAAGTTAAAGTCCCTTGCTCCTGTAGCTTGTCCTTCTTTTGATTCACACCACAGCCAACAACAGTTCTTATACTTCTGGGGCAGCTGGGTGACTCAATTGGTTGAGTGTCTGCCTTCGGTTCAGGTCATGATCCCAGGGCCTGGGATCAAGCTCCACATGTGCTCTTTGCTCAGTGGGGAGCCTGCTTCCCCCACTCCTGCTCCCCGCTTGTGCTTACCTTCTCTGTCAAATAAATTTTTAAAAATTCTTATACTTCCCTTTGGAGATCAGTTTAACACCCAAGTATCCATATTAACACAAATACTCTATTTTTAACTCACTTTATTCACTGGAAAACATTTTTCTGTTTCTTTCTCTCTTCTTTTTTGGTACAAATTGCTTTTGTAATTAGAGTTTCAGTCCCATTTTCTTTTTTAAAGATTTTATTTATTTATTTGACAGAGAGATCACAAGTAGGCAGAGAGTCAGGGGGAAGCAGGCTCCCTGCTGAGCAGAGAGCCTGATGCTGGGCTCAATCCCAGGACACTGAGATCCTGACCTGAGCCAAAGGCAGCGGCTTAATCCACTGAGCCAGCCACCCAAGCGCTCCTCAGTCCCATTTTCATTCAACTTGCTGGGTGAGGTCAAATTGCTATCCTATTTCCTGAGAACATACTTCATTGACTCAGAATCAACCCCTGCCTTCCATGGAAGGGAGCTGAAGGAATGGTACATGCGTAGCTTCATCCAGAACATAAGCAAGAAAATCCTGGGAACTTGGGAGTCTCGACGAAACTCTTGGGGTTTGAAGTGTTGGTCCTACCTGTCCAACCAGGCTGCAAAAGCTGAATCAACTACAGGAACTCTTAGAAATACTTGGGCCCAAGCCTTATCCCTGGAGTTTTGGATTCTAGAACCTGGGTGGGATCTGTCGACCACACTTCTTCAAGGTTTCCAGTAGCCAACCAGGTGTGGGGTTACAACTAGGGGGATTAAAAAGCTCTTAAAGGAATAAAAGCATATTTGGGATGCAGCCTAATAGTGAGATCCCAAGGTAAGAAACACCTAGATGCTATACGGACAGTGACCTTTCATTAAATAAATTAAGGTGAATCTATAAAATAAAATATCCTTTTAAAAAAAGAATTATTTATTTTAAAAAATGTTACCTATTTATTTGATAGAGAGAGAGGACAAGCAGAGGAAGTGACAGGCAGAGGAAGAAGGAGAAGCAGGCTCCCCGCTGAGCATGCCCCAACATGGGGCTCCATCCCAGGACCCTGAGAACGTGACCCGAGCCAAAGGCAGATGCTCAACCAACTGAGCCACCCAAGTGCCCCAAGATTTATTTATTTTAGAGAGCGGGAGAGAAAACATGGTGGGGAGGGGCAGAAGAGAGAGAGAATCTCAAGCAGACTCCATGCTGAGCGTGAGCCTGGTGTGGGGCTCCAACCAATTACCCTGAGATCATGACCTGAGCTGAAATTAAGAGTCAGACGTCCAACTAACTTAGCCACTCAGGTGCCCCTATAAAATAAAATATCCTGTAGCCAACTAATTATTTTAATGTTTTTGCAATTTCTGTATAAGCAGGTACTCATGCAAAATGCAAAAAGTATAAAAGTGGGGGAAGCGTAGATTTACAGTTTTTGACATGATAGAACATCCACTGTATTTTGTAAAGTGAAGAGTACATAAAATGTTTGCATTAATGGTTATATACACAGAGCACGTATTTATTTGTATAGATTTGCATGGTGAAATGCCTGGAAGGAAATATATCACCTTTGTGTGATAAGTATTCAGGTACTTGATTTTCTTTTTCTCTTTGCTTATTGATATTTCTAAATTTTCTGTAATGAATGCATATGCTTGGACAATTGATAACAAAGGAGTGATCTCTCTAGCAGAAGAGAGCATCTACCTGTAATTGCCAATTCCTCTAACCTTGCTAGAAACCTCCCAGAAGCCTTGAAATAATTCTAACCCTGGCCAAGGTAACATCCCTGTATGCCTCAAGGCAGTGAGGTGTACAGTGAGGACGCACTCTGCCACCTAGTGGCTACTTCTAGGAACTGGATCCTGTATCAGTGCTGGAACAATGGGAAACCTTGCCCAATGCATTGATAAATTTGGGATCATAGAAAAGAAGCAGAAACCAAATGGCTGTGGGAAGAAAGCATTAATCACAAATCAGGTGCTTTTCTATAGGGACAGAAAAAAGATACCGTTGGGGCAGGGAATAACTGAAGATTTGTTACAAAGCCTGCTCATGGGAGCACCAGGCATGACATGCAGCCAAACGAAACACTATAGCGATGACAAAATAGCTTATGGGGCAAGCAGCAGAGAGCAGCTCCAAATTAATGAGAAAGGACCAAAGAAAAGCTGGAAATGGCTAAAATAGCAGAAAACTGCCTGACCTAGAACTGGGCTGAGAATCCGTAGATCCTAAAGGAAAATATGGCAGAAAAGGAGCTGAAGGCATGGGGGATGGGGGAGACAATAATTAGGTAAGGGGGCCAAAGGAGAAGGGATAGAGTTTATAACCAAAGAAATCCTGTAAGGAAAAGGTATGTCCAATAGATGGAAGAACTGAAGAGGGAGAACGTCAAGGATAATAATCATTACAGTGACAGCTACCATATACCGAGCACTCATTACATAGCAGATGGGGTTCCAAGTACTTTACATGTGCTCTCTATTAACTCCATTAATCTTCACATCAGCTCTACGAAATGTGTAATATTACCTCCATTTTACAGATGAGGAAATCGAGGCCCAGAGATTAAGGAATTTGCCCCAGGGCCACAGAGTAGCTCTGGGCTGGAATTTGAACCCAGGCACTCTGGCTTTAGAGCTTGCGCTCATAACCACTATAATATATACGGCTTGCCCTGGAGTGAGAAGACAAGTGGGGCATAACGTAGCAGGATCAAAAGGAAAGGAAGTCATGGCAGAGGCTGTTTGAGGGAAATGTGGAAGAGCTGCTTGATTTTATTCAGTGATGAGAACCCAGCACAACCAAAGATAGGACATGTAATGATTAACAGCAGAAGAACTTAAAGACCACGTAAAATATACACTAAATAAGAGACTGTGTGTAGAATCACTTAGCAATATTGGAACATCCTTTGTGAATGTAAAGTGTGTTCAGGGATGTAAAAATATTTTCTTAGTCAAATAAGTAGTACTTTAAAACAAATCCCCCATTTTGAGAATCAGTGAGATAGCAAAACAATTCCTCTGGCTACAATATAAGCTTTACAAAGCACATCCTTGAATGTGAACTTTTTGAGAGTCGAACTTATTCACTGGTTTTCTCCCAAAGTGTATTTAGCCAGTTTCCCATCAGAAAAGCCATGCTGAGTCCCCCTCAATGGCTTGTTTTATGTCTAGCGACTGTGCCCTTTCTTCTACCAGCTTGCTTCGGGTGAAAGATCTTTAGGTTCCCAGGGTTCCCTGTGAACTCTTCTGGGCAGGATTCAAACTGACAATTCATGGGATGTCAGTTAAAGATCGGGCCTGCATTGGATAATGTTCCGAAACTCTACCCTTGAGTTCCTGAAGAAGTGGTGGGTGGGTGCCTTCGGGTTAAAGGGATTTACTTACAGTTAGGTGGTTATTTAGGCCTGGGACACCTCGTAGGCTTAGCACTGTTGCACTGAACAAGTTCATCCTGCCTCACACAAGACACTTTCAGAACCAGATCATCTCCAAGGCTTTTTTCCACAGGAGGAAAGCAGAGGATTCTCAGATCAGCCGCCACTTTGCTTTAGAGTCATCAGCTGACTCCCTCGCCGGTTTCCTTTTTATGTAGACGAATTCTGATTATTAGTCCTTGGAATCCCCTGCACGGTGCTTCCCAAAATCAGTCTGGAGCCACCTGAGGCGGTTGGCACCTGCCTGACATCTTGTGGGGTCCCAGGCTCTTCTGGTCTCTCAGAGATGCTGCTTCTTCTGAGAGGACTTTTTCGGCTGTGGGATGAGTGAGCAGGCATTTCCTCACTCAGGCCTGCTCTCTCTGACTCGGGCACACCACTTTTCCCAGATGTATTTCTTATGGTGCAATAGTTTTCAGGCTTCCTGTGGGTTACTTTACTCAGCACAAATTTTTTTTCTTTCTTCCTTCCTTCCTTTCCTTTTCTTTCTTTCTAATATAAATAAAGGGTTTATTACAAAATACAAAATGCTGGTTTATCATTATCAGGGATTCAAGAAACTGAGGCCATGAGCCCACCCTGGGTGGGGCTAGGGGCTGGAAGCTGGGCTCAGGAGCAGGTCGGAAGGCCCTGGTGTATAACCCCCAGCAGAAGGGCACTCTCCAGAGTTGCTGCCCTGCTCTTACCTTACTGTCTGTACACTGCGTGCTCCAAGGCATGGACCCCCTGTGTCATGTGCATGCCCCTCTTGAAATGGTGGGGTAGGAATTGCAGAAGCCGGACCTTGACCGGCAGACCAACACAGGCGGCCGTGCTGCGGTACGGGAGGGTGGGCGTGAAGGCCACGCTGCTGTGTTCTCAGTGTGGCTCACCTGAACCTGGGCTCGTTCTACTACGTTTCATTCTCCTAGGGGCTGCTGTAGCTCTGGGATGCAGATGGAGCAGGTGGGATCAAAGACCCCGTGCACGCCACTGCTGCTGGAAACCTGCCTGTCCTCTTCACCCACAGTCACCAAGTGTCCCCCAGAGTGCTCACAGGCAAGGAAGGGACTGGCCACCGTGCTGCTGGCCCACACAAGTGTCCCGCATACACTTTTTTCCCCAAGTACCCACAATTCAGCATAACTCACGTTCTTCCGAATGCACACTGAATTTTTGATTCTCGGATGTGTTGCCCTTCTCCATCCTAGCAGCCCCTTTTGTTTTGGTGTCACGAACTGGGGGTGTGCTGACCCACAGAGGGCCTGCCACATGTTCCCTCACTCACAGAACTCACTCGACCATCTCACGTCCTGCTGGGTTTCACGGGTTAACCTGCTCTGAGAAGCCTCCCCTAAAGTCGGATGCTCACAACCTGCCCGTGACAGTGTACTCTGCCACTGGGTGTCGGAATAAAACCATGTGTTGCAGTGACCAACTTCTGTGGCTCTCCAGGCTCATTTAACACTTCAGCTTCAGCCTTGGCCACAGGGCAGGAAAGTCTCCTCTTGCTGCTATGCTCTGTCGTTCATCAGTGCAGCATACACCCCAGCGACTCCCTAGTTCACTCTGCTGCCCATCTCGGGTGGGGCCGAAGCATCCGTCTTCATCCCATCTCCACAAGGAGCTGGCAGTGCAAGTGAACGTTCCCAGGCCAGGCTTTCGGGCTGAGGCTATGGATACGATGAGGAAAGGGAGTCCAAGTTTCCCCCGATTTCAGGTCAAGCAGTCTCCTCACAGGCTTCTCCAGAATCAGCCCTCTCTGGCAGCCCTGTCCTCTCCCCCTGTGCCACTCCAGCCCCACTGCCTTCTCTCTGCCTCTTCCCTCCTCCAATACCTCAGCCTCCGACCTCTGCGGGGCCTTTGCTCTGGCTGCTCGCCTGCCAGGAAAGCTCTTCCACGGCAGACCTCTGCGTGGCTGGCCGCAGCTGCAAAGTCCTCTCCCTGCCTCACCGCCAGGGAGACGGCCCCCAGCAAAGCACAGGCCAGGAGCAAGCGCTGAGAAGGGCTGAGTGGGCCTCCCACCGTCCCCAGACGGTCCCCGTTGCTCACTTCCTCCTTGGAAGGCCTGTGGTGGCAACAAGAGACCTCCACAGGCCTCTGTGGGCAGACAGAGCTCTCTCGAGGCTTGCAGCTGGGGGAGAGAAGCACCCAGTGCCCCCTCAGCAGGGCACGGCTGAGTGTGGGAGAACTGCCAGCTACGATTAGGGTGCTCACGTCCACAGCAGACTTCACTCTCTCTGGCCACCAGTGAAGGGTGTGCCACCGTCACTGCCCACGCCCCTCACCCCCAGTGTCACAGGGCCTCTTGGAGGCACTGCCCTTGCAGCCAGCAGCCCTAAATCCTATGATTACTCTTTTCCCTTCAAGCACCCAGGAGGCAAAGAACATCAAGATCCTCACTTCATACCAAGATTCCGAAGTGAGAAAGGAAGCATGCATCCATTTTATTTTCGGTAATTTCTACATAGTCAACTGTCTATTTAGTAGAAGGATTTTAGTGTTAGTGTGTTTTCGCCATCATTTACTTTCCTCCCAACCTTTCAATGGTGGCCTCACCACAAACTGAATCATGTGCCCTTCTCCTATCAGACATGCACTCTGCTGTCTTTTTTTTTTTTTTAACTTTTTCAGTGAGGGTTAACTTGCTTATGTAACTACACAAATCTCGAGTGTACAGCTGGACGATTTTTACATATGTAGCCATCACCCCGATCAAGCTAGAGAACACTTCCTGGCCCCCAGAAGATTCATGTTCCTCCACGGTCAGTACGGCCTCCACAACTAGTGACCTGACATAAACCATGAAAAGTCTTGCCTGTTCTTAAACTTCACATACATGCTTTCCTACGACCTTATTTCCAAAGTGATCATGGTACCTCTGAATATTTTTTAGTGGCAAAATACTGGTTTAAGGGGGGGCCTCTTGGAGAATGGCTGATTCCAAGGTGGAGCAAAGCAAAAATAAGCTGGGAACATCTCATGGCACCAGAAAGTAAGGAAGTACTTTAAGAATGATGGGATCATGGGGCACCTGGATGACTCAATCAGCTGAACATCTCACTCTTGATTTCAGCTCAAGCTGTGGTCTGGGGATTCTGAGATCAAACCCTGAGTCAGCGTGAAGCCTGTTTGAGATTCTTTCTCTCCCTTCCCTCTGCCCCTCCCCCTGCTGATGCGCGTGCGCGCACTCTAAAATAAAGAAAATCTTTAAGAAAAGATTCTATTTATTTATTTGACACAGAGAGAGAGAGACAGACAGCACAAACAGGGGGAGAAGCAGAGGGAGAGGGGGGAGCAGACTCCCAGCTGAGCAGAGAGCCTGACATGGGGCTTGATCCCAGGACCCTGGGATCATGACCCAAGCCGAATACAGATGTTTAATGGACTGAGCCACCCAGATGCCCCTAAAATAAATAAAATTATTAGAAAAATGATGGGGTTAAAAAGACAACCTGAAGAAACACCCAAGGGCCAAAGCTGGGACAATCTGAATATCAAAATGACAGTGTAGGATAACCCATGAAATAAACACCCATGAATCTATACTGATATAAACAAATACTTGCATGAATAAAGGGGAGAGCAGGGATAGCTCTCCCTTAGAGTAGAATGGTAATTAATAAATACAGAAGAAGTGGTAAAAATAGAAAATCTCCATTAGGCAAACATCACAGTAATGACTGTGACGGGCAAGAACCATTAATGGATATTAAGATTAGTGGATGAAAGATGAGAAACAGCAGAATTATATAGTATCAAAGTGTTTCCCCAGAAGAAACCTATTAATTACTAAAGGGAAAATAGTAACTTTACAGTGGAGAAGCCTGGTAGACCCACCTCAGGCCAGTGATCAAGGGCAACAGAAGGGGGCGCCTGGGTGGCTCAGTCGTTAAGCGTCTGCCTTTGGCTCGGCTCAGGTCATGGTTCTGGGGTCCTGGGATCAAGCCCTGCATCGGGCTCAGCAGGAAGCCTGCTTCTCACTCTCCCATTCCCCCAGCTTTGTTTTCCTTCTCTTGCTGTGTGTGTGTGTCTCTCTCTGTCAAATAAATAAAACCTCTAAAAAAAAGGGGGGGGGGGCAGCGGAAGCAGGCATGCCAGCACCATGTACCTCCCGATGGCATAGCCTGAGGACATGTCACCTCTGCAGTTTCTTCCCCAAAAGGCATGACCCTCAATTTCATCAGAAGAAAACATCTAACAATCCCAAAGTAAAGGACATTCTATAAAATAACTAATCAGTACTCTTCAGAAGTTTTGAAAATCTTCTTTGTAAAGGAAGACAAGGACTGAGGAACTGTCCCAGATGAGGATCCTGAATTGGATCCTGGTCCAGAGAAAGGACATTAATGGGAAAATTGGTCTACAGATTACTAATATTTTATCAACCTGAAGTTCCTGGTTGGGTAATTATAGTACGGCCTATAAGCCCTAGGAGGATACGGGTGGGCTATTTGGGAACTCGACTATTTCCGCAACATTAAGCATAAAATTATTTCAAAGTGAAAGAGACCACTTTTTTAAAACCTGGTTTCAGGGGAGTCCCCCCTCGCCAGCCCCTCCTGAGGATGACATTCAGCCCCTCCAGCGCTGGTGACTCTGTAGTCTGACAGCTCTCTCCGGGCCTGGGCTGGTCTTCAGGACTTCACAGACAAAAGCCCACACCCTCTACTCCAGCAACTTGGGCCTGTGCCCAGAACTCCGTCGCCTTCAGGCCTGGTGGTCATTCGGGCCCTACCTTACCACAGAGAGGAGTGTGGGTGGTTCTGAGCCCTGGGAGGGAAGGCTTGAAAAGGAGTGAGGAGGTCCCAGATCCTTCTGGCAGTAGAAGGACAGAAACCCAGGAGCCAGAACAGTAGATCAAAAGGAGGACCTTAGAGCACTTGTTTCTCAGTCTTAAAACAACCAATTTTTTGTTAAACATTTACTTTGTGAGAAGAAAGCCTGAGAGGGATCGAAAATGAAAGGTGAGGAGTGGTGCAGGGTAGAGGAAACCCTGAGAGGAGGAAGAAGAGGGTGAGTGTGGGGAGGGGGAAGAAGCTTGGGGAGGGGGAGAGGGAGTGGCAGATCCTTGCCTGGGATCCTTGAGTAGCTACTGTAAGAACTCTGCTCAAGAGCCCCAGGAGGTGCCTGGCCAGGCCCCAAGACCGGAGAGCACAATGCATGTGTGTGGCATGGATTCTGGGTGTCTACCACTGACCCCCTAGGTGAACTTGGGCTAGTTACTTAATCTCACTGGGACTCAGTTTGCTCATTTGTAAAATGGGGGTGGGTAGTTATGACCTACCTTCTGGGACTACTGCAAGGATTAAATTAACAGAAATAAGCATTTAGATTAGTGCTTGGAACACTAAAAGTGCTACGATTTAGTTATTATTAGATTGAACCTTATGACATTGCCAGTATCTGACCATTTTGACCCATAAAAACAATGTCATAAAACTTCACCCCAATATTTCATCATTATTCCATTATACCAGCCCAGGCTGAGGGCCAGAACTGCTGAGTACCACCACCCCCATACTCCCAGCTCTGTTAGAAGGTCTCATTACAAGAAGCCCATAGCTCTTGAGCACCTGGGTAGTTAAACATCTCCCTTTGGCTCAGGTCATGATCCCAGGGTCCTGGGATGGAGTCCTACATCGGGCTCCCTGCTCCATAGCCCTTGCCCCTGCTTGTGCTCTCTCTGCCTGTCTGACAAATAAATAAATAAAATCTTTCAAAAAAACAAAAAGAAAGAAAGAAAGGAAGGAAGGAAAGAAGAAAGAAAGGGAGGCCCTGGCTCAGAAGTCAGGCCATTCTGCCCCTCCCGTACCTGTGCACACACACAGAGGTCTCAGGTTCCTTGAGGTCTCAGGAAGGATCCATCTGCAACTGATCCTCCTGTCACCAGTTCTTGGTCCCCTCTCCTAGGCAGTGTTAGCCCAGATATGCTCAGTCGAGGAGCAGCAGGTGCCCTTCCTTCTGGGGGCTTCTGCCACAGCTGTGACACTGTTCTTTGCCCCTGTGCCCTCGGACATCCCCTCTCCAGGCTTTTTTTTTCATCCAGCTTGGCGGTTTCACCCAGGATTAGCCTAGCATGGTTTACTCAGGTATGTTACACACCACTCAGATGTGGGTTCCTAAGGCTTGGTCTTCACTTCACTGAGTACATTTCAGGGAGCAATAACGGTAGTGATAATAAGTGCCCTGTTCTGAGGCTAAGGGCCAGGCACACCATTCTAACCACATCACATGTATTAATTGTTCAAGCCTCGTAATAACTCTAGGAGGTAGGTACTCTTATCCCCATTTCAGAGGTAAGAAAACTGAGGCATAGAGAGTCAAGTTATTTGCTTAAGTTTGCACACCTAGAGAGGTGGCAGAGCTGCAATTTGACCCCAGGCATTCTGGCTCCACAGACTTTGGCTTACCCACTGTACTATTCTACAGAGTCCTCACCTTTAGAAGGAGGGTCTCTGCCTCTCCCTGACACTCCCCCACTGGCCGCCCCTTACAGGGGCCCTGTCCTCCCTGCTCTTTAAGGGAGACAAATGGCTAGTCGGCTGAAACTGTCGCAACTCTAACTTTCGTATCTGTAGTGACTTCACCTGGTTTTATTTTAGGCTGCTGCAGTTTTTTTGTTTTTTGTTTTTTTAAATATTTATTGGGGCACGTGGGTGGTTCAGTTGGTTAAGCATCTTCAGTTCAAGTCATGATCCCCACATCCTGGGATCGAGTCCAGATCTGGGCTCCTTGCTCAGCAAGAAGCCTGCTTCTCCCTCTCCTGCTCGCCTTGCTTGTGCTCTGTCATATAAATAAATAATATCTTAAAAAAAAAAAGATTTATTTATTTGAGAGAGAGCAAGTGAGCAAGGGGAGGGGCAGTGGGAAAGAGAGAATCTCAAGCAGAGTCCCCGCTGAGCACAAAGCCCGGATGGGGCTCCATCCCAGGACCCTGGGATCATGACCTGGGCCAGATCCACAAGTCAGACACCCAACTGACTGAGCCACCCAGGTGCACCAAGTCACCGCAGCTTTTAGCCTTAAAACTTCTTTCATCCAGGCTGGGCCAGTCTGGCTTCCTGGGATCCCGGCATTCCTTTCCAGAGCTCCCACTGCATTGACTTCATTCCGGGGGGCCGGTTAGCAGTCAGGCTCTACCTGCCCTCCTCCTCTGCAGAGCTCACAGGCAGCCTCTCACGATCTCCCATGAAGCTCCTGTGCCCTGCTCCCCCGACTATACCACGCTTCTGTCTCCTAAAGGACACTGCCTGCCTATCTTAACACAGCCAGGCACGTGTTTTCTTTTCTGAGCCATAAAATTGTGGAACGGTGGGGTTAGGAGGAATCTTTCAGATTATCCAGCTTAACTGCCCCTTCTATAAGGAAAGAGGCGACAGTATCGAGTAGACCAACTGAGGTCTTGACACAGCAGCAGGCACAAATCCTCAGGGTCATTCTGTGGGGTATTGCGAAAGCACCTCAAATCTGGCAGATAATCAAATATGTGACCCAGT
Organism: Meles meles; assembly: GCF_922984935.1. NCBI lineage: Eukaryota > Metazoa > Chordata > Mammalia > Carnivora > Mustelidae > Meles > Meles meles. The sequence goes on along the minus strand of NC_060070.1, from coordinate 86,052,564 downwards.
AAAGAAGAATATCTCTATGTCTAACGTAGTTTTAAAGGCATTGACTATTATGGTCCTGGCGCTCTGCCAATACTGGGAATTGCTAAAAGCCATTCCAGGAATCACCTCCACCTCTCTGAGCTAATCTGGGAAGCACGTCTATCACCCATGACAAGGCCCTCTGCGCCTGGCTCCTGATAACTAAATTAGACTTCATGCTCTCGATATGCTGCTCCACCTCAAGCACATTATCAAAATTGATCGCTTACCCCAGCACAAGGCCATTCCAGCCCCTGGTGCTCATTTATCCTAGGACGTCACCTATGTTGCTGGGTGGCAGAAGCCGCAGCTTTTCGACAACGGCCTGTGGCCCCCTCACCTCAGCTGATGTCCACTCCTAGGAGCCTACCCTCCCCTTTTCCTTCCAAAGTCCTAACTTGGGCAAGTCGGGGGCCTGTCTTTCCATCCACCCGCTGAACAGACTTCTGTTCTTCAACCACATCATGCCAATTACGGAGACGCACAGCTCAGGGTCACGGGGAGCCGCTGCTGCTCTTGAGAACACCTACATTATTAGCTAGAACTCGGGAGAACATTCGACCTTCCTTGGCTCTTCCCCTCTGCTTTTAAAGGCACGTATGCCCATTAAAAAAAGAAAGAAAAAGGAAACGCCTCCATTCAGAAATGTGCAAAGCAGAGAAAGAAAAGCCCTCAGCTGCCCCCAGCGAGAATGATCGTGAGCAGCTCCAGGCCTGTCCCTGCAGACGGCAGAGCCTCGCAGACTCGATCCCCGAGTCCCCATTCCCCCTTCCCTGGGCCTCCTGGAGCAGCGGACTAGCTTTCTACTGCCTGACACGAGCCCTCAGTCTTCTTCACATCCCCAGCCCAGGCTTCCAGGACGCTGCCCCACTCTCCCTGGTCGCCCCCTTGGCCTCCTCAAGAAGGTGTGCCAGGGCTCAGGCCCGACCTCTCCTCTCCTCTGTCCACACCCACTCTGTCTTTATGGGGTTCATCTACTGTCCCGGCTTTAAGGACCATCTAGCCAGGGCACCTGGGTGGCTCAGTGGGTTAAAGCCTCTGCCTTCAGAGTGCCTCTGCCCAGGGTCCTGGGATCGAGCCCCACATCGGGCTCTCTGCTCACCAGGAAGCCTACTTCCCTCTCTCTCTCTCTGCCTGCCTCTCTGCCTACTTGTGATCTCTGTCAAATGGATAAATAAAATCTTTAAAAAAAAAAAAAAAAAAAGGACCATCTAGCCAAAGGCCCCTCAACATATATGTCCTGCCCAGACCTCTCTCTCTCTTTTGAGCTTCAGACTCATTAAGATTTGCCTACCTAGCTCTCCATTTGGGTGTCTCATGGCATTGCAAATCTGACATACCCAAAACTGAACTCCTGGAAGTCCTCCCTAAACCTGCTCCTCCTATAGCCTTCTCATGAACTCAGTCATCCTGACTCATTCCTTTCTGTCCTACACTATACCCAGTTCATCAGGAAATCCCACTGGCCCTATTTGCAAAATATATGCCCACTTGTCTGCCCTCTCGTCACATCTCACTGCCACCATGCGGGCCCAAGCCACCCTCATGTCTCCCCTGGAGGATTCTAGCAGCCTCCTGGGTGGTCTCCCTGCTCCCACCTGTGTCCATACCTACTGTCTCCGTAGAAGCCAGAGTGATCCTTCGAAAATTTAAGTCAGATCATGTCCCTCCCTGCTTAAGGCCTTCTTAGGACTCTGCGTCCACTCAGAGTAAAAGCCCAACAGTGGCTCTGAAGTCTTCTGTGATCTGGGTCCCTTGTGACTTCTCAGCCTTCACCTTTTCCTTTTCTTTGTCTGGACCCCTGTGCTCCAGGCCACACTGGCCACCCCCGTGATTCCATAAGTAGCCAGGCACACTGCTGCCTTCAGGCCTTTGCGCTGGCTGTTCCCTCTGCCTGGACACTCTTGCCCCAGATGTCCATGACTCACTCTTTCACCATCCCCGAGCCTTGGCTCAAACATCACCTTCTCAGTGAGCCTACCCTACTTGTTTTGAAACTGTAAACTGTCCATTCCCTACCACCTAATAATCTCTTTATCCTGCTCTACTTCAAACAAAACAAAACAAAACAAAAATCACTTAAGAATTTGTTTAATTTATGATGTTCTTGTTTATTAAGTCTCTTCCCAGCTAGCATATAAGCTCTGTGGGAATAGAGATCTCTGACTTACTTCCCAATACATCCTATGCCTTCAGTAGTGCCTAGCACACAGCAGGCATTCAGCAAATGCTTGTCAATGAATGAATAAAACATCCTGTCTACATGCTCTGCAGCGTTTCTGGCCCTAAGACCCTTTCCACACTGAAGAACTCCGGGGCCCACTGACTTGGCCATTCTGCCCACCAGGAGCGGCAGACTCTTCTGAGCAGCCTGTCTGCTTCCCTCTTCCCGGCCACGGACCTGCCGTGGCCCCATCTATCTGTGCAGCCCCATGGATGGGGTAACTCCCACTCTGATGCTCATCCCGGCCCAGGTTGGGTTCCTGGCCACTCACCTGGAAGTCCTCCTCATCCAAGATCTCTTTTCTCCACTTGATCAAGAAGGCTGCACACACGTAGAGATGGAAGTGGGAGAACCCTTCTGGTTCAGACTAGGAAGGGAAAGAAGAGTTAGGTCTCTAAGCCCTGACAAGGGGCCAGCTCTGGGCCTCTCAGTTCCGATCCTGCTGCGGCTCAGCACTCCTTTCATAGCTGGACACATACAGAGGCCTGAGCAGATCCTGCAGTGGCCCTGCCCATGAGACTGAGGCAGACACAGAAGCAGGAGGCGGTGAAGAATTCCTGAGCAGGACACGCCAGCAGGGTGGGGAGTAGGGCGCCCCAGGCACAGCCTGTCGCAGAGCAGGCTGGGGCCCCTTCATACCTGGTAGGTGTCCCACAGCCGGATGGTGCAGCGAAGGGGAAGCTCCCGCATGAGCAGGTTGTTCATCCAGCGGAAGGCAAACTGTAGGTATTCGACCTCGTATCTCCTGAAGTGATTATGTACCTGCTCTGAAACAGCAAGCGTCATTGGCCCCAGGGGCTCAGCCTAGGGGACTGGACCATGAGAGGGTCACAACACAAAGGCAGTTTTAATCTCTCTCTCCCCGCTCCTCCTGGAGGCACCAGGCACGGAGGGGCCAGAATGACATCGGACCATCCCTTATGTTTGCTCCCACCATCTCGCAGCCATGCTGCCTGGTTAGTACAGCCCCACACACAGCGAGACCATTTCAACACCCATGTTCTAGGTACCTCTCTTCCCTCAGAGGTCTGCTCTCACCAGAAAGCAGCAGCTGTGAGGTCCACTGGGCTGCCTGACCCTCATAACTCCTGAGAGGAGAAGCCAGAATGGAAAAGAACCGTGGGGGTCACCTTGGCCATCCTCCTCCTCCCGCCAGAGAGGACTTCCTCCTTAGCAGCCCTACAGACGGCAGCCAGCGGGGACTTAAACACTGCCAGAGAAAGACGTTCACTGACTCCCTCAAGGGCAGACTTTCCCATTGATGTATTAAGTGATTCACCAGCAGGTGCTTCGCTGTGTTCAGTAGAAACTAGCTCCTCCTGACTCCCACCCTCGGTGTCGGTGCGGCACGCTAGAACAACCCCAAAGCAACTGATCCCTGTTCTCGTGACAGCCCTTTCAACAGTGCTCAACAGCATTTAAAAAAAAAAAATTATTATCCTTCTCGGTTTCCTAATCTATAAAATGGAGATAATCATTCATACCTCTGAAGGTTTGGGGGAGGACAAAATGAGAAAACCAAAGTGCTTACAACAGCACCTGGCATGTCGTAAATACATAATATAATTTTTTGAAGGAATAACTAATAACAGTGGTTATTTCTGGGGAATAGAATTTAAGGAAGGGGGAGGATATTTATTTTTTATTTTGTGTTTTTCCAAATTGTTTAAATTTTTCTAATGCATATTACTTCCATAACTCAGTGAAACAATAAAGACACATGCATTTATAAATCCTCTATCCTCAAGTACTATGCCTTTGCTGATCAGGTATTTGAGAGGGCAGAAAAAACAAGGAGAGGGCAGACGGTGGCAGAAACTGCAACCTCCGCCCTCTGCAACCTGGGAGGAGGGATGCTGGAGAGCTGGATGTGGGCCCTGCACTGGGGCTAATGGCTGGGTCAGGGCAATGAGACAAAGAGGAAAAAACATCCTATAGACAATGTGTTGGAAATAACTGCAAATCAGCAAACAAGACAGGAAGACTGAGATCCTAAGTCATAAAAGGAAACTGGAATGAGTGGAACACATCAGAGAAGGTTTTCGGGAAAAGAGAAGCTGGGGAAGACAGAAAGATACGCAGTTTTTGATGGGGTTGGGGGTGGGGGACATTGCTCTGGTGAAGCACAAAATCCATGATAAAAAGCCAGGAATGACATTTCTTAGTTGTGTAGTATCTGGTGGAATCCTAAAAAAGCTTTACAACTTGGCTGGTGCTACAGAGCCCACTTAGCAGAAGATCTCACTGTGAGGTTCTAGGCTATCTTTATGAACTTAATTCTGAGGTCTCTTGCTGGGTCTCAATTTCATCAGGACTTCCTAAGTTGCCTTTTAGCTCTAGAGAGCGTGATCCCAAGCCAGAGCCAAGGAATTACTGTGAGGCTCCTGCTCCTCAAAGACACCCTGCTTTAGGAAAAGCTATATCTCCCTCGCTGTTCCCTACTCAGCTCAAACAGGTCATGGGGAGCTGTGAAAAAGGCCTGCCAAGATATCAGCCACACTTAAAGATCATGCAGCAGGCCTAGGAGCCCTAAGTGATGTTACTATGTCAAGAACAAGGTTGGACTACAGGCTTGCTGCTAAATGAAAGCAATGGGGAGCCACAGGAGGCTTCTGAGCAAGGGAGAGACATGACCAGGACAGTGTTTTTGAACGATGCAGTTGTGTGGCAGAAGGTTTGGAAGAGGAAAGAATGTGGAGGGAGGTTCTTCTAGAAGGAAGCTGCAGAAATCCAGGCATGCTGGACCAGAGCTGTGGCTGGGGAAATGGAGAAGTAAGGGTGAATTTGGAAAGAAAAAAGAGGGGGTTGGTTAAGGGTGGAAAAAAGGTGGGGGAGGTGAATGTGAAGGAAGATGCTGAAAGAGAATTGACAGTACCTGGTGACAGAAAACAAAGGAGAAAGAACTTGAGGTGCCAGCAAGCTTTTCCCTCCCCTTCCCACCGAGATGCAGAAGAATACAGTGCTGCCAACGGCAGAGCTGGGGAGGCTCGTGGCAAGGCAGGGTGCTGAGGAGAGGCCCCCAGCACCACTGGCTTGTGTCAGAATCATACTGTGCTACTGCCAGAGAGTTCCCCCTCCCCCAACCTACCATCAATCCGGCTGACAAGCTCTTCCAGCGCCTTGACCTTCTTCTGGATCCCTGGTTGTGCAAAGGTGTAGTTATCCTGCAAATGACAGAGAGGCCAGGATGAACAGAGACTCCAAAGCGTGCTACTATTCTCAAGTTCATTGAAACACGTTTGAAAAGCACAGGTGGTTTTTCCAAAGCTGCTACCAGTGTTTTGAGGAACAAAGGAATTGACAGAACAGCAGGGTGTGGGGAGAGCCTGACGGAGCCTCCCAATATGGGCACACCACCTGGCTCAGGGTGTAGAGTGGAAAGGAGCAGCACACTCTGAGGACAAAGCCAGGGGAACACAGAGACTTCCTCAGACTCCAGGGGATGCTAGGCCACTGCCTTTTGAAAGCTGTAAAGCTAAAAAAGAGGTGAAGATGGATGGACCAAAATGAGGAAGAACCATCTTAGATGGGGGACCCTGCCTGCTACAGAAAAAAGAAGGTACTCAAAGGCTGGTGGGAGCCCCTGGACCCAGGTCACCCACAAGGGCAGATCCGGCTCACCTGGATCCCATCTAGCAGCTTGCTCATGCACCAAAAGCTGTCAGCTTCAATGCTTCGAAGCATGTCCTGAGACAAATTGGTCACATCAAAGTTCTCCACATCTTCTTCTGTAAAACAAAAGGTGAAGAAAGTCCAGAGGTCTTCTATAAACAATGGGGAAAGACAGAGTCTAGTATCTTCAACGGGGTCCTTAAGGCCAAGGGAGAGCTAGGCTAACGTGATGCCCAGGAACAAGGGCCTGCCCTCCTCCTCCCCTGGTCAGGTGGGCAAGCATGTTCCAGCAAAGTTCTTGAGAACCTCATTACAACATGGAACAGGCCACCTCTCACACCAGTCCCACTGGGTCCAACATACTTTTCTCTTCTGCATTTGTTCATTCAGTTTTAGAAAAAGGCATTTCAGGCCTCATGTTCAATGAGCTATACCCAGACCCTTGGAGATGGTCTGGAAAAATTCTTTGATTTCAGAAATTCAGTAAGCTGTCTGGCATACTCACACTTGTATATATAGTGAGAAAGCTGGGAACCAGATGGCCCCCGTGGTTCATTTTAAAGACCGAATCTCCATATTCTGACAAGGCAGACCTACGGTCTCACCACTCAGAAGTGAAGATGAGTGCATGATGACAGATGGCCCAAACCTGTGGGGGCTTCTGGGATTTAATTTCACCAAGTTGGTAGTTCTTAAGTGGGATTCCATAAAATATCAAAACGATAGGATACTCCAAAACATGGGGGTTCCACAGACGAATATGGTTGAGAAATGGTGTTTCACATATCTTCATTGTGGAGATTCCCAAAGATCATAGCATACAGAAGGACGTGAGGAGTTATAACAAGTTCTACATTAAGTAAATCGGTTTAAACCTATTTATCCAACACTTTCCAGGCTTCTTTAGCCATGGGACCTCTTGTAAAGAAGAGCATCTATTAGCTTCTCATGGAAACCCCACACTAATGCTAGTGAGAGGTAGTCTCTCTGGTCAGAGATCTAAGTGGGGACATCAAGAGTCTTCTAGAACCCGGAAGAAGGAAAAGGCCGTGGGAGGTTCCCTTCCTGCCACAGAAGTGGAAGTACTAAGAAAGGCTCTCTTGCCTGACATGATGGGCCACCTCAACCCACAGACCCTGTGTGCCCGGCCAAGGTCACATGTGAAAATGTTCAAATTTGAGTTCTGTGACAAGAGCAGCTTTTCTCCTTAGACCCAGAGCCCTATTTTGAAAACAGGACATTCACTGCAGTCCCTGGCACTGCAGAGACACAGGCATCTTACAAAATGTATTCAGAATCTAGCCCTTTTCATTTACGAGAATTATTACTAAGACCTACGACTGAACCCCCTTGGGACAAAGTGTAACAATTCTCGGATTTTCACCCTGTATAAACAGCATTTTTTAATGGACATCAGGGGCTAGAAAAACCCTTCTGGGGAGGATGGGGTGCTTTGTCAGAAAAGCTATAATGCCAGAAACAACCTAAAAGTCTGACTCAAAGAGCGGACACAGTTATTCCATGCCAAGTGCTAACGGAGGTGCCTAGCACATAGTAGGTACAATACAATTTCTTTTAGGTGAAGTTTATTTAGAATTTGTAATGACACAGGAAAGTCACAGTTTTAATGGAAAAGAGCAAGATACAAAATTATTTATGGTATACTCTCAACTACTGTACATACAATATTTATGCGTGCTTATATAAGCACAGAGGAAAGACAAAATACATCACAAGGCTTACAGTGTTTATTCCCTAGGTCGTAGGGATAAAAGATTTTTATTTTCTTTAAGCTTTACTAGACTTTTCAAAATTTCTACAATAAGCATGATTTTTACAGTCAGAAAAAAATGCACATTATTTTAGGAAAAAGGGGTTCACTACAATTGACTACACCTGCCTTTTATCACCAATAAGGATTTTGTAAGCTAACACTAAGCTTGCAGAAACTAAGACTTCAGATTAAAGGTCCACTAGAGAAACCACATTAAAAACAAAAACCTTCCAAGAAATATCTTTCCCCCACTAACTTCAACACTTACTGTGTGCCATATACATACTATGAATTTAGATAAATACCGCTGAGCTCTAAGTCCCAGTTCAGAATCTTCCTTTTTCTCTTTGCTTCTGTATTACATTTCTGAGATGTTCCCGTGGTGCTGTGCATACCCAAGGTTCCTCGTTCCACACATGCCTCCACCACTTTACGTATCCACCCCACTCCCACTCCAGGGACGGACTCCTGGGCACCTCCAACTCCCACTACCACAGACAAGCCTGACCCACATGTTCCGTCAGCCCACTCTCCAGGGCCCGGTCAGCAGTGTGTGAAGACAGTGCCGTTTCCTTGAGTGACTGCGGCTGCTCCAACCCACTGTCCTAGGCAGCAGCCCCCTCTTTATGAGAGAAGACGTTATAAGAAAACTGTGAAATCCACAAGAAAGGCTCCAGACAAAAACCCCTCCTGCTACTCCCACACACATTTCCCAAATGAACATCCAGCACTCTGTAAGAATTTGAGGAATCTTTTCCAACTTGGGTACTCTAGAATTCCGGAACACTACAGTGGAAAAAAAAAAAAAACAAAAAAACTGGGAAGGGTAACAAGGGAGAAAGAGCGTGGGTCCCTGAGAACGAGGACCAGCCCTGGCAGCCTGTGGGTTTTTTGTCAGGGAGAACAGGATGGGGCTGAGTATAGACTCTGGGGCCAGACTCAGACCCTGGCTGTCACTCACTCGGTATGCGGTTTCGGGCAAAGGACTTTACTTTGGTGCTCAAGCCTCCTCTGCTAAGGGGGTAACATCCTACTGGTAAGTTAATACACAAAGGTGCTGACAGCGAACGTGGCACAAAAGCAGCGTCATCTAAACGTTAGCTAGTGTCATTGTCATTAAACAAGGAACAAATAATCTTCTCTTTTTAAGTCCCTGTTATTTTGGATCTCTGTTATTTGCAGCCAAACCTAATCTAATCCCAACACATACCTTAAAAAAATAAGTAAATTTTCAAAGCTTTCCATCTCCACCAATTGGCGTAAAGTAGGAAAATCTAACAACGTGAAGTCTTAAGTCGGTAAGATGCCACTCTCAGTAACTCTACCAATTCCAAACCTTGAGCTGTCCAGGGAGCAAAGGAACCAAGAGACAAGTTTTTGATTTGGGGGGCTCCTGTCTCCCCGTGTTCTGCCCTGATGCCTGGCTTGCCCATCAGCCCTTGGCTTTCACAGTGAGTTCAGCAGCCTTTCAGGGAGTGGGAGGACAGTTTAGTTCTAGTGCTCTGCCTGCTGGGAGGATAAAATTCACACATTCAGTCAAAAACTGTGAGCTGAGTGCACCGGCAAAAAGCAGCCGAGAAAGGGAGGCCCAAATGCTCTCTGAAGAGCTCCATTCAGCATAAACAGTCTGTTCAGAAGGATCATTAAACATTCCACTTGAGAAAATTCAACATATAATTGAAGTTGGAATGGGAAACCATGCCAGCAAGGCAGTCTCGAATGAGGGCAGCATCTTTGGTTGTCATTACAGAGCAAGCAACAGCCAGGACCCAGACTGGAGGCAATGAGATTTTAAGGATATTTTATGGCTATTTTAAAAGGCAAATCATCCAAAAAGCGGAAGCCCAAAAGCCCTTTATAAAGAATCAAATTGCCCACTCTGGGCTTGACGAGAACATGCCCATTTATTAGCGGATATAATGTACTTGAGTGGTGACTTCAGTCGAGTGTTTATTTTTCTGAGAACTCCATGTCCTGGGCCTGAAATCAGCCTTGTATATGCCTCAAATACTCCCCGACAGCTCTGGGAAGAACTGGTTGTGCTTAAACTGACAAGAGTAACTTGTCTCTTCACTGCTCTAGGCACTTCCCAGGAACCATCTGTGATTGCAGGGCAATTCCCAGATTTTGTGATCTGCTGGGTCAGAATGATTCAGCCCGACGGACAGACAGGAGAAAGTTTGAGGCATCAGACTGCAGCCTGCTTCCCGAAGCCTCTGGTTTACCTGATTCCTGTCTTTTTATTTTTTTAAGACTAGACACATAAGAATACCTTATGTAATGTTTTCGGGACACAAAAGTAAACTGATGAAAGGAAAAAAATAAAATCAGGGCCATACATCTAAAGAGCCTCATAAAATAAGGGCTTAAATATCTCATCCAGGAAAACGCCGCTTTAAGGAAAGTGTCAAGGAATTCATCTGATCACCTGTATGTAATCATTTTTAAGTGGTATATAAACCTATTATTGGGGACACCTGGGTGGCTCAGTCAGTTAAGCATCAGTCTGCCTTTGGCTAGGGCTGTGGTCCCGGGGTCCTGGGATGGAGCCCCACGTTGGGTTCCCTGCTCAGGGGGGAGTCTGCTTCTCCTCTGCTTCTGCTCCTCCCCATGGCTTGTGATTTCTCTCCCTAATAGATAAATTTTTTAAAAACGTACTATTGGGCACTGTTCATCTAGCATTTTTGGGTAAGTATATGATGTCAGCAGTGGGATGAGGACGTCACTGCAAACCCTAGTACGGAGAGGGTGTAAGGGTTCCCAGCTAATCCCTGGAAGGTCAAACGACCTGACAGAGAAGGAAGAGTGAAGAGAGTTGGTCTCCTCCAAAGAGAAGGTCAGGGGAAAAACTTCTTCTGAGGCTCCTACAGAGCAGAGATACACAAGGAGGCAGTTCTGTTTCATGAGGACCACGTTACAGACCATGAGAGAGGAAGCATGCTATCTCAGTGCTGACCAGGGAGCCCTTCCTGACACTGTGCCTATCAGTCAGTGAGGCCACTACAAGATAAGGATTGACTCAACGATACATGACCCCTGGCTGGGGAGCAGCCTCAGTATATGTGTGTCATGATACCCTGGTTAAAATTATTCTTAAAAACCAACATACTGCCACATTTTCTCCATTTTCCTCAGGTTCCTGTATTACTCTTACTTTTATTTAGCAAACATTCGTGACTACTGGTTAACTCAGCCCCTCGGCACAGGCTGTTGGATGCCATATTGTATAAAACCAGACCACAGGAGTATTCAGGTTAAAGGGGCAAAAGAAGGGCCAAGTCCAGCACACACTTCCCCTTCTAGGACCTGCCCAGAGACCACCCACAGAGATAGGCGGCATGGCACCAAGACACCGTAGATGTGAACAGGCTCTAGGGAGTTCAGGGCCCCACTTTCAGCTGCTCAGAGGCTTTTCATCGAGGCTTAAACATCTTGCATATGTTAGCTCTCACAACTTGTCCTCAGTTACAGTTTCTCCCTTATTCTGGGTCAGATGCCAGAGAGACAGAGCCAGCAGGCAGGCACGCACCTGCCACTCAGCTCACTGCCAGGGAGAGAACAGGCGAGGTCTGAAAGTCCCACAGATGATAAGCCACAACTAGCCCTTGGAGAACTTCCCTCCTACGAGACAGGACATCCAGCCCTGGACGTCCCAGAAAATGCACACAGCACTCTCAAGTGTCAGCTGAAAGTGGTTCAGCTCAACCCTCTGGTGGGGCTGTCCCCAAGAGATGTGTGTCGCTGGGAAGAGCCTCCCACTGGCACTTACAAGATTACTTACTTTATCTATGAAGATGAGGCCAGGAAGCATCTTGAGGAAAACATCTAAATAAGGGGAGTGCTAACAACTTCCGCAACAGCCACACTCCCCAATTCCCTCCAAACCAACAGCATTACGATAGAAAATGGAATATCGTTACTATATTATTTAATTTATAGAAAGTTTAGAAACAGGCAAAACTAAGCGGGGTGTTAGATGTCAGTGAAGTAGTCACCTCTGAGGGAGTAGGGACCAGAAGGGAACACAGCGGCGGGGGGCAGGGGGGAGGACTTCGGCAGTGCTGGAAATGTTCCATGTCTTGATACAGGTGCTGGCTATTTACAGGAAACATACCGAGCTGTGCATGTACGAGATATGTGCTTTTTTTTTTTTTTTAAATCTTTTTTTTTTTTAAGATTTTTTATTCATTTATTTGACAGAGAGAGAGATCACAAGTAGACAGAGAGGCAGGCAGAGAGAGAGAGAGAGAAGCAGGCTTGCCGCTGAGCAGAAAGCCCGATGTGGGGCTCGATCCCAGGACCCTGAGATCATGACCCGAGCCGAAGGCAGCGGCTTAACCCACTGAGCCACCCAGGCGCCCCTGCTTTTTTTTTTTTTAAGATTTTATTTATTTATTTGTCACACAGAGAGATAGAGAGAGCACAAGCAGAGAGAGCAGCAGGCAAGGAGAGGGAAAGGCAGGCTCCCCACTGGGCAAGGAGCCCAGTGTGGGACTTGATCCCAGGACCCTGAGATCATGACCTGCACTGGAGGCAGATGCTTAACCAACTGAGCCATCCAGGTGCCCTGAGATATGTGCTTTTTAAAAAGTATATTATTCTTCAATATAAAGTTTATATTTTAAAAAGCAAACAAAGAATGTCCTTTAAGCCCATAATGAAAACCCATCATTACTACAGAGGTTTGTCCAGTTTCATCCTTGGCCTCCATACCTCACGAGACAGGGAGGAACAGGATGGGCAGGATGGGTCTCACACACAGAGTAGGAGATGAGGAAGAGAAGGAAGCCTCCTGGGAATGGAGAGCACGGGCTGGAGTATAACCCCAAGAGCCAGGGACCAAGACATGGCAGCAGAGTCCATGATCCCTGAGTATGGGGGGTGTGGGGGAGTTCTTACCAACAACTCTTTTTCTCTGAAAATCTGAGTACTATCAAAAAGTAACTGCATGTCTCACACCTCACCTCCTTCAGGACTTAGCGCCAAGGTCCTCTCCTCAGTGTGACCCTGGCTCACTGCCCTGTTTGAAACCTGCTCCTGTCGCCACTCTTGCCAACAGGGCATCACCCCTGCTTCATTTTTCTCCTTAGCACTCGTCACAATCTGGCAAAAACTACCTGTGATTTTATTAATTGTCTGTTTCTGCTCATCAGAAGTCAGGTTCTATGAAGGGATTTCTTTTTATGTATAATTTACATACAGTAGACTACACATAAGTGCACAGTCTCCTTTTGCTTTTTGGAAGAGAGAGGGATCACGTGTGTAAGCAGGGTGTGGGAAAGGGGCAGAGGGAAAGAGAGAATCTCAAGGAGACTCCGTGCTCAACACAGAGCCCCATGTGACCCTGAGATCATGACCTGAGAGGAAACCAAGAGTCAGACCAATCAGGTGCCCCCCCAGTCTGTTCTGACCCATATATACATCTGCGTAAGAGACACCTCAGTCCAAATAGAGAACATTTCCAGCACCCCAGAAATTTCCTCATGCCCCTTCCCAGTCTCCAGCCAGTCAACCATTGCTTTGATTTCTATTGCCATGGATTATTTTTGAACTCCATTTTAAAAAAATGGAATCAGGGGCGCCTGGGTGGCTCAGTGGTTTAAGCCGCTGCCTTCAGCTCAGGTCATGATCTCAGGGTCCTGGGATCGAGTCCCACGTCGGGCTCTCTGCACTGAAGGGAGCCTGCTTCCCTCTCACTCTCTGCCTGCTCTCTGCCTACTTGTGATCTCTCTCTGTCAAAATTAATAAATAAAATCTTTAAAAAAAAAATAAAAAAAAAATAAAAAAATGGAATCACACAGGGATGCCTGAGTGGCTCAGTTGGTTGGACGTCTGACTTTGACTCCGGTCATGATTCCAGGGTGTTGGGATCAAGTCCCGCATCAGGCTCCTTGCTCAGTGGGGAGTCTGCTTCTCCTTCTGCCTGATGCTCCCCTGCTTTGTGCTTGTTCTCTCTCTCTCTCTCTCTGACAAATAAGTAAATAAAATAAAAACTTAAAAAAAGATGGAATCACACAATGTATACTTTTTTGGTATCTGACTTCTTTTGTTCAACATAGTGATTTTGGGATAGTTTCTTCCACACTGTGTTTATTGATAGTTCATTCTTTTTATTGCTGAGTACGAATCTATTGAAATTTTCCTGTTCCAGATTATTTGGGTTGGTTCCAATTTTTGTCTATACGAAAAAAGTTGCAGTCTTTAGAAAACTGTAGTCTTTTGGAAACTGTAAGCTTTCATTGAATAAACACCTAGAAGTAAAGCCACTGATTTTTGTCTACATGATTAACTTATGGTCATATCCCCAGTGCCCGTATAGATGCTCAATGAATACTTGCTATCCGTCTCTTAAAAGAGAGAAAACTTCTGGCTAACTCAGCAAAGCATCGAAATATTGTAATTCACTGCCCTCTGGTGGCCAGCCCCAGCAAAGCCATACTAATCCCCAAAAGTCTTACAAAGTTACAGTGACATTTTCATTCTGTCATTCATCTAGACACATATGGAACGCCTATTTTGGACATCAGACTACAAGCACTGGGAATATAAGATATTTAAAATAGTCTCTGGTCTCAGAGACTCCTACAATCTGGTAGAGAGCAGGAAGACCACACAAACGATAATCAGCGGGGTAAAGGGCTACAAAAGAAACGTACAGGGTTATGGAAGGAGCACTACTGGGGTGATGCAGGCAAGGGGAGGGAGAGAGCAGGCTTCCTTTTGTAAAGGATGCATGAGGATTCGCCCAGGGGAGAAGAAGGAAAGGGTGCAGGACAGGCTTTAGATTATACGTGTCAATTTGGGATGGCTGAGTTTAAGGGGTGGGAAGGGAGCAGATCCCACAGGGCCCTGCGTGAGCTAGCTAACCTGGCTGCTTGAATCTGTACATGACAGAGTGTTACCAAAGGGCTTACGCAGAGGAGCTGCATGGACAAGTTTGTGTTTGAACGGTGTATAAGGCAGAAAACTGGAGCAGGGAAAACACGCTTGGTCATTTCAGCATCCAGGCCTGACCCAGGGCAGTCACAGGAGAAAGGAGAGGGAAGCAGACTCAGGAAACACTGAGAACTTAAAATCATCATAGCTTTGTGACTCGTTGGATATAGAAGATGGAAACTCATGCCCAGTTCTTACCATTTCTGACTCAGGATTCAGGAAATGTTGCCTACTAAGAGAAAAGCATGGCCGGGTGTGGGGAGAAAAGGAGTTGGTGAAACACGGAGGCTGAGGAGCCTCAGGGTAGCAGAAATTGCAGGCTGTCCACAAATAATTATTCCCCTCTACTTCTTGGTGAAGGGTACTGGCCACCCCGGTGTCCAGCCTCATTTGCAGCTAGCTATGGCCATATGACTCAGTGCAGACAGAAGAGATTCAAACCCAAGCACCACATACAACCTTGGGAAGTGTCCTTAAATGGAAGGAGTATGCCTTTCTTCCTTTCTTCCTCCATACTAGATGGAATACAGACGTGATGGCTGGAGCACAAGCAGCTATACTGGATCGCAAGAAGGAAACCAGAGGCTGAATAAAAATGGTAGAAAAACAAGACAGAAGAGCCTGAGTCCCTGATATCTTAGGGCAGCATACAAGCCCTGGACTACTGACCTCTCAACTTTCCATGTGAGAGAAATAAGCTTTTCTATCTTCTTAAGATACTATTATTTGGGGTTCCTGGTCACACGTAGCCACGCTAGCCCTAACTGATCATTTACAACATATCCAAGTGGAAATGTCACACAGGGAACTGGACTCAAAAGTCAGAGGTCTGGGAAAGACTTCCCTTCTGGGGGCTCCATGGCTATGATGCTTCTGAAAACATATGCTTCAAGTAAAACTTGAAATGGAAATCCCACTATACCGCTTCCTACAGAAGAGACAAGGGAAAGTGATTTAATACTGTTTCATTTTGTACTGACAGAAACCAGCAGACACCACTCTGTTTTTGAAAACAAGATCACGAACTCTGCTCTTCTGCAGCATTGCTTCATATGTATCCCTTGAAGAGTTGTCATTTAGCCATTTATTTTGATGATGGCCACACTACGGTTATACTGGACCACTATGTTCATAGCTAGATCAGTAATATCATCTGAGCCCAAAAGAGCTCATAGATGAGAGTCATCTGGAGGTCCTCTGCAGGCCTGGGGTCACAGGCCCAAGACCATATCTCCTTTAGCACCATCACCCTGGGCCCAGGGTGACCACACCGCTGCCTTATCCCTTATCCGTGGGAGACCCACCTCCCCATGGGCAGCTGGCTTCAGCAGATAAAGAAGCTGCTTGGGGGCCAGGCTAGCAAGAGACAACTTCTCTGTCAACTCAGAGGGAGTCACTTTCACAACAAACATGACACACCACAAAGTAAGGTCAGGTGCTGATTTACAGAAGTGACAGAGGTGGGACTGAGCAGATCAGCAGATTGGGGAGGAGATACAGGAGAAGCTCTGATAGAGCAGATCCTCCACGCTACAGTTCAGGGAGATGGGGCAGTGGGGGAAGGCGACCTGGTGGGACCTGCCCAGGATGACAGGGCAACAGTCTGGCTTATCCCACGGCAAAAGATACCTGAGGTCCCCTGCTTAGAGAGTGTCATAGCAAGAGCCTTTACAGCAGCTCCTTATTAGGACATGACATCATTAGAGAAGGGAAGAAAAGCAGCATTATTACCCAGATAGGAGAATTAGTCTCCTTTTATTTTTTTAACATAAGCTCTATGGCCAACATGACGGTTGAACTCATGACCCTGAGATCAAGAGTCACACACTCTACTGACTGAGCCAGCTAGGTGCCCCAAGAATTTTTCTTGAAGGCAACAAACAATGTTGCATCTCTGTTCAAGAAAGATCTTGAGGCTGAAGAGAAGTCTGAATGCCTTTAAACTTAATTTATATACCTTAACTAATGAATATGTACATAAAATGTGGTATACCCATGCAATGGAAGATGACCATCAAAAGGAAGGAAGTACTAACAGAGACTACAACATGAATGAATCTCAAAAATGTGGAAAGTGAAAGAAGCCAGGCACAAAAGACCACATACTGTAAGATTCCATTTATATGAAATGTCCAAAAAAGGCAAACCCATAGAGACAAAGTAGATTAGCAAGGGAATGGGAAGCTTGGGGGTGATGACTAAAGGATTCAGGGTTTCTTTGGGGGGGGTGATGAAAATGTTCTAAATTTATTGTGGTGATGCTTACACAACTCTATATACTAAAAACTACTCAACTATACATTTTAGTGTGTGAATTATACGGTATATGAATTACATCTCAATAAAGATGCTACAATTAAAAAAAGCCCACAAAACATAACTTATAAGTTTATTGTAATTCCAATAAAAATTCTAAAAGGTTCCTACTTCCTGAATTTGGCAAATTGATTCCAAAGTTCATGTGGTGGGCAGAAGACATAAACAGACATTTCTCCAAAGAAGACATACAGGTGGCCAACAGACACATGAAAAAGGCACTCAACATCACGCACCACCAGGGAAATGCAAATCAAAACCACAATGAGATATCACCTCACACCTGTCAGAATGGCTAAAACCAACAACACAAGAAACAACAGGTGTTGGTGAGGATGTGGAGAGAAAGGAACCCTCTTGCACTGCTGGTGGGAATGCAAACTGGTGCAGCCACTATGGAAAACAGTATGGAGGTTCCTTGAAAAATTAAAAACAGAACTCCCCAGTGATCCAGGAATAACACTACTGGATATTTACCCAAAGAATACAAAAGCAGAAATTAAAAAGCATCCATGCAACCCTATGTTTATAGCAGCATTACTTACAATAGCCAAGATATGAAAGCAACCCAAGTGTCCACCAATAGACGAATGGATACAGATGTTGTGTATATATATACACAATGGAATATTACTCAGCCATAAGAAGGAATGAAACTTTGTCATTTACAATGACAAGGATGGAGCTAGAGGGTATTATGCTAAGCAAAATCAGTCAGTCAGAGAAAGACTGATACCATATGATTTTGTTCATGTGGAATTTAAGAACAAATGAAACAAACAAGCAAAGAGAGGAAGGGGGCAAACCAAGAAACGGACTCTTAACTGTAGAGAACAAACTGATGGTGATCAGAGAGGACAGGGTTGTGGGGGATGGATGAAACAGGTGATGGAGATTGAGCAGGGCACCTGTGATGAGCACCAGGTGACATGTGGAAGTGTTGAATCATTATATTGTGCACCTGAAACTAATATTAAATATAAATTTAATTATAAATTAATACATTTATATAAATTTAAATATAAATTAAAAAAAGAAAAAGGTAGATACATAAAGTTCATATGGAAGAAGAGCCATGACAAGTTTTTAAAAAGGATGATGAAAGGGCCCTGGAATAATGACAAAAACACACTATAAATCTCAAAACCCCAAGCTGTGTGCTGCTTGCATTGAAATGGAGATAAATGGAACAGAATAAAGAAGTAGAGCTGTGTAAATAAAGGAATTAGTATTATATTATGAAGAGGCCTGTCATAGCAGCAAAGAAAGGATGGTTATTTATAAACTGTGTTGAAATAATGAACCACTGGGTTGCACAGGAACTTTAATCTCAACCCCCACCACACGGGAAAGCAAATTAATAATGAAATTTTAAAAGCTAAATGTAAAAGCAAGCCCACAAGAGAAGAGAAGAAAACACGGGAGCACATTTTCGTAATACTGGGGTGGGGAAGGAGAGGCTTTTTTTTTTAAGATTTTATTTATTTGACAGACAGAGACCACAATTAGGAAGAGAGGCAGGTAAAGAGAGAGGAAGGGAAGCAGGCTCCCTGCTGAGCAGAGAGCACGACTCAGGGCTTGAACCCAGGACCCTGCGATCGTGACCTGAGCCGAAGGCAGAGGCTTTAACCCACTGAGCCACCCACGCACCTCAAGGAAAGACTTTCTAAGCAAGATACTGAATCTCAAAACCGACAGTTTTCGAGCACTGGTTTACGAGTCATTTGCCAGCCCCTCCACTAAAGGGCAGGGCCCGAGCTTGTTGGCTTGGTCTCTCTCCCGGGGCCCATAAGAGGAGCTCATTAACACCTGCCGAATGGGCAGATTTGATTACATAAAAATTAGGAAATTCTACATAAGGAGACACAATAAACAAAGTTAAAAGATAAGTGATGGTCCTGGAGAAAAATAATATTAGTTTGAGCCATATAAAATTCCCATTTTGGGGGGGTAGGGGTAAAAATGGCTGAATTTTAGCAATATCATGTGGGGGGGACCTAGTATTTTTCACACACACCTGATAAAGGATGACTATATCTAATTCACAAAAGGTTCTTACAAAACAACCAGACCAGCAATCCAACAGGGAAAAATGGTAAAGAATTTGAACAGATTGCAAAGAAACAAATGCTACTATGTACCCCTCACTGGAGAGCAAGTGGAACAAAAACTAAAACACAGACCATGGGTAATTTGCCAGACTGGTGAAACAGAATTAGATTTAGGTATCTAGTTTTGCTAAGGATGTGAAGAACAGTGCACCCACACATTAGTGGTCGGAGTACAAACTTCTCTGGACTGTGATTTAGTAGTACTGTTTGGCATGCTTTAAGGACTACCAGTTTCACTTCTGGGACTCTCTTTCAGAGAAACATGTATTTTCTTTTTTTTTTTTTTTAACATTTTATTTGTCTGAGAGAGAGAAAGAACACAAGCAGGGGGAGCCTCAGGCAGAGGGAGAAGCAGGATCCTCACTGAGCATGGAGCCCAATGCAGGACTCAATCCCAGGACCCTGGGACCATGACGGGAGCCAAAGACAGACACTTTGCTGACTGAGCCACCCAGGGCCCCGTTCTGATTTTTTTTAATGAGCATGTACTTCTACCACATTTTTTTTTTTTTTTAAAGGCAAAGGGCAGTAAGAAATGTACTGCCCTCTTTAGGGCACAGAATGGAGCAGAGGGAGCCATTAGAAGAATGGGAATTAAGTCAAAATACCAATAAATCATATAAAGAGGACACGTATTAAGGTCAAAAGACCTGGGTATGAATCTGGAAAGCTCGTTAAATCTCTGAACCTTGGATTTCTCACTTGTAAAGTGAGTTGATACACCCACCTTAAAGAGATATTGGGGCCTACTGAATGAAATACAGTGTGTCAAAGTGCTTTGCAAAACAGTAAAGTGCTTAAGAACCAGGGTGTTACTGGTTGGCATGGCAAAGCACCAGGCTGAAAACCGGAAAAACAAGGGTGAAAGCTACAGACTCCTAAGGGAAGAAGAGAGGGATGGGAACTGATGGAATAAGAGAGAGATTTAAGAGACACACCAACCAATTAGAACGTGTGGACCCAATTCAAACAAATTATTAAACATATTTATGAGAATCAGAAAAATGTGAATGCTGACTGTTTATTAGATTATACTAATAAGCTATTATAACTTTTTAGCTGTAATAGGGCATTATGGCTGTGGGTTTCTTTAATCACTGTCTTCTAGAAGTACATATGGAAATATTTATGGATGAAATGATATGTTATCTGGTATTGCTTCCAAATAATTCACAAAGAGGAAAGGGTGGAAATGGAAAGAGGTAGGGATGGAACAAGACTGGCTGGTGAAGCTGGGTGAGATATGGAGGTTAGTGGTATGATATTTTTCTACCTTTACAAATGTCTGAAACTTAACCTATTTAAAGTTTTTATTAAAAAAAAAAAAAGAATGGCCCCCACCTTCCTCAGTCGAGGAGGAGGTGCTAAGACCCTTCTGAAGTCTGTTGCAGAAGTGAAACTGGGTGGAGCCTTGTCAAGACTGGCCCCAAGGAAGGGCGGAGAAGCCCACGCTTTACTGCACAAAGACGGTATGTCAGCAGACGGGCTGACAAGTACTAAGATCAGAATGCAGTCACCATCTATCAAAGAAAAGCAGGGTGCTCCGAGGGACCGACAGCATTGTGCCTACAGGAAGAAGAGGAAAATTTGGTACAAAGCGTAAGTGGCAGCTAACGGGATAATTAAATATCCAATTAGAGCTGCAGCTGCTGCGGATTATTTGGAACAGGCTTGACACTGTTACCAGGATTTCATGCCAGCATCTACACGTCAAACGTCCGTTAGCGAATGACTTAATACCTTCCTAGGCTCATCCTTTAATACTATTTCAGAAGTCTTATTGCAAGAAGCAACCCCCAAATCCCGACCGATCAGCTGCACCGCTCTTAATAAAGTTAAACACACAGAAATAAGCTGCCTCTCTGAAAGCTGACCTATTAATGTGAAGGGAAAATGAAAAGGCCTCTCGCAAAAGCTTTATTTATATGCTTTTGGTAGCTACATTTTAACTCGTCTTTCTTTTGCTTAGGATCCCCTGGTTGAGTGAGCAAGGGTGACCTAACTCCCAGGTCTGCCCTGGTTGCTGCCACTGAAGGGGACAAGGGACGGTGTCATTCAGCTGCCTTACTTTTCAGAGACTGCCTCATTCATAAAAGACCAAAACACCATCCGCTGAGGCTCATCAGAAAACAAGGAGCAAGTTGGATCAAGTGAGACATTTTTACATCTTCACCTTCCAAGGGGCTCTACTCTGGTCTACTTCTCATTAGCCCCCTGCCCTCTAGCACTGGCTTCCTCCAAAACCCACAATAACCCACCGCCTCCAGAGCCTAAAGAATAGGGTTCTAGTCCTCGCTCTGCCACCAATAAGGAGGCAGGGCATCTCATGACCCATCGGTGAAATGAGGGGATGACACAATGGTGTTCTGAGGCTGCTTCCAATGTTCTGATTCCCCCAAGAGCTCCCCCTTAACTTGCTGAGAGAACCAACATGACAGATGGGTTTTCCAGTGAATCTCTAAGCACAAGCAGTAGAGGAAACCAAAAGGAGAAGGGGAGGATCCTTCACCCCTTTTAAGACTCTGCCTAATTCAGGCCTGGCTGGAGCTATAAGAAAACCTAATCGCCCGCATAATATCTACTCATTTTATCCAAAGTGACAAACACCTAATGGGGCAAGAGGAGAAGGAGGAGGAGAGAAATTGAGGTCCTGGAGCTCTCCTAGGCCCCTTCTGCTACCTCCAATGTGAGCTGGATTCTGGTGCCCCCAGCTTTCCTCCCCTACATGGCCACATCCCACTGCTAAGATACAGTATGTAAACTCAAGTGTGAAGACCTCACGTACACTCTAAAAATTCAGCTTTCGTGAAGGAGGGCCTGTGTTTGAGACAAGTTCAAAACAATCCCAAAATGACCTCAAATAAAGCACCGAAACATCTGTGTATGGCAGAACATAAAGGTATCCATTTGGCCCTTCTGTGACAAAGCAGGTCCTTTGGGTGAGATCTGTGGCCATCTCAAGAGAGAAATGAATTCCAGGCTGCTTACTGCTGTCAAAATAGGTTTAGCGGTGTACTTGAGGGCCATGATCTCTTTTTGGCAAGACATGCCTCCTGGCTGCACTCTTGGGAAAAACAAACACCCTGCAGATCAGAAAGAGCAATAGTTTGTTCAACTTGGTACTCATGCTTCTTACCCACGTATTCTGAGAGGAAGACGACAAAGAACGGAGTGACCAGGTCATTAATTCCCTGGACATACCCACTGGCAGGGTGTCGGATGGCCCAAATAAACAGAATTCTTTCGAAGATCTAGGAAAATGAGAAAGAAGAATGACTGTTAAATCATAAGAATACACTCTCTCCCTGCACTTACCTACCTCACAATGTACCTCAGGAATGAGGCCAAATTTTTATTAAATTCTAGAACTACTGTGGGACAAATCAAGTATACAAAAATGCAGAAAGTTTCTAAGAAGCTGGCTGTTTTTAAGCAGGGGTGGAACGCTCTTGCCCTTTGTTTCTCTTTGCAGTAGGCAGTCACTGTGGTCTAGAAGTGAGAGAAGGCAGGACAGTGACACAAAGGGCTGAGGAGAAGGTCTGCCATGGATGGCACTAACCAGGCCACCATACTCCCATTTGTCATTTGTAGATAACTGGTTCTCCATCTCCAGAAGCAAGATGGTAGAACATCTAAGTTCTGATACCTTTTCCAAATCTTCTTTTTTTATTATCACAGGTTCCTCTCCACCACACTCTCCTTTCTCCCCACTGAGATGGAAAGAAACGTAGGCCTAGATGTACTTCTAGCCCAGCCTGACTGGGAGCCACTGAAAGACCGTCAATGCTGGAAGTCACTTCGTGTATCAGGATGCAACCCAGACATTCACTGGGGATAGGAAGTCAAATAACCTAATCCTACAGCTGGGAACTTGCAAACAGAGAAATGAGCCTGGGCCTCCATGGGAAAGCTGCTGGGGTTAAGTATATTAGCCACAGGACACCAGAACCTACAGTGGGGAGAAAAAAAAGATCTTTCAAGTCTCTTTTCAGAGTCTGGCCCTGCCCCATTCAGCTACACTCCCTCTGACTTCATTAGGCCCTCTCAGTGCCCCCCACCCCTTCTTCTCTGATGCTACTTGTCTCCTGGCTTCATCCTGGTGACTACAACTCCCCAGTTCAATACATTCTTTACACTGGCTTTGACTGGGCTGCCTCATGTCTCTGGGAGCCACAGCAGAGGGATGGCAAAGCTGATGGTGACCGCAAGCAGGGGGCAGGAGAGATAAGTGGGCCTCCACAGCATATGGGCTCTGGGGCAGACTGCAGAGGGCCTTCTGAGTTCAGGTGCAAGGGAGAACCCCCCTCTCTCCCAGGGAGAACAACAGCAAGGAAATGCTTGTATGGTTTTAGAGTTGGTGAGCCAGGGTAGGAGGGAATTGGAGAATCTAGAGACACAGTAAAGGCTGTTTCCCAGCCCCCATGTTGCATCCTCCTTCCAGCTGGCAGAGGGAGCTGAGAAACACACCCACTGTCAACACTCCTGCCCTTACAGGCAGTGAGAACGAAGCCCTGCCTGGAACCGAGCTGGACTCTCTGCCTCCACTAGACTTGCCCACTGGCTCTCTGGGGCCCAGGGAAGGGTGTGGCATCCTCATCTGTGTGAGGCCCAGCACGCCAATGGAGGCCCTTTTAAATTCTTTTCTCCCTTCCTTGAAACAGAAGTTCAAACTGGACCCACCACGTTCAGGAAGATCTAAAGGAGGCCCTGCCCTGTGGCCTTTGTCTGTCCGGGCGTCTCTGGTAGGTCTGAAGGACTCACCAGGGCTTCTACTCAGTTCCTTGTGAATACACAAATCCCAAGTGACTGGTTTTAACAGTGGCCAAGTGCATGGAAGCTAGCGATTCACAGTCAAGAGACGTGTGAGAATCCCTCTCCAGTAAGGATGGGACAGTGTAGACACGTACAAGTGAAAATGCCAAAGACAAGGGAACTGAAGAGCACCAGGCCTGGTTACCAGGGAGACCAGGGAATCTTCATTACAGACAGACAGCCTGGGATAATCTTGCCTTGCAGAGAGGAGGGAAGAGGATAATACCTAAAGGTTTTTCATGTACCTCTTGTACTTGTGTGGGTAATTCTGACTTGTTATAGTCAATTCTCAAGTATCTTTCAGATATGCAAAGCAAGTCTTTCAATATTCAGTGTTACCTCTCTGCTCCTTGACTGGCATTTCAAGAATTAAGTCATACTCTATGACTATAGCCTGCTAGATGGAAAGATGATTCAAGAAAAAATGGAAAGAATATACTTTGAGTTTCTGTCTTTGTATTCATATTCCACTACTAGGAAGAGTATTTTAAATTAACTACTTTCCCTGTCTCCAAGTTACAGAAAGTACACACAGGTAAAAGAGAAGTAGCTGAACATCTCCAAATTAAAAGTGTGGAATGAGCCGGGCTCAGCTGTGGGGAACAATGGAAGACATGGAAGGATCCTTAGTAGCTTTTTAGCTTCCCCTGAGCTCAATCTGGAGGTAAAATAATGGTGTCACCTTCAAAATCTTCTTTCTGCTATTGGTAAGTCATGAGGGGTCCCACCAGTAAAATTATGAATATAACCTAAAGTCAAAGAGACTATTATCTTGAGCCATATTATCACCATCCCTCTCTACATGAGGGTAAGAGAAAACAGAGTTCATTTCAGAGAGCACTTACACCCAGTGTCCTAGCTACTGCGAAGCTGGTAAGGAAATCCCTGATCTCAAGGAAGTTATAATTACCGCTCGGGTCAAAAAATAATAGTCCCACTGAAACCTTCCATGTGCTTCACTAACCAGTTAGGTCTTCCAATAGCACTACTAATTCAACTTCCCGAACGGATTTCAAATACCTGAAAGGATTTAAACCAGGCACTCACACAGGGGTGTGGACACGCATGTTCACAGCAGCATTATTCACAATACTCAAAAGGGGGAAGCAATCCAACTGTCTATGGATGGACGAATGGATTAACAACATGTGTTGTACACACACAAGGAATTTTATTCACTTTTAAAAGGAAGGAAATTCTGACACATGCTACAGCACAGGTGAACCCTGAAGATATTAAGCCAAGTGAAATAAGCCAGTAACACAAGGACAAACGTTATATGATCCTACTTATTTGAAGTCCCCGAAATATTCAAATTCACAGAGGCAGAACGTAGGATGGTGGTCGCTGGGGAATGAAGAATTACTGTTTAATAGGTGTAGAGTTTCAGGCTGGGAAGATGGAAAGAAGTCCTCATGATGGGTGGTGGTGATGGTTGTCCAAGTGTGAATGTACTTAATGGCATTGAAACTGTGCCCTTGAAAATGATTCAAATGGCACCTTTCATGTTATGTATACTTACCACAATAAAGACCCACACCGCCCCCACCTGATAAAGTAGAGCAAACACAGGGCTAGGAATTCTAATGTGCGAGTTCAAGTCTCATTCTATTACCAGGGAGCTGTAAGACTCTGGGTAAGTCCCTCCACTTCCCAAAGCTCCACCTGGCCCCTGGGTTTGTTAAGAAAAGCCAACGAGACAGCCCAAGAACGTGCCCTGCAAGGACCACAGCTCGGTATCTGGACACAAGGCACTACCGTGATCGGCTATAAACCTGCCAGCTAGGGGAAGGGCTAGGACAGAGCCGCGCAGAACAGGGGCCGCGGGAGCTACTGGGGGAGAAGGGCCAGAACATTAAGTGCTTCCCTCACCTCCTGTACAAGTGGCTGCTGGAACAACGGAATGAGCGGATTCGTCCTTGGAATGTCAATGTGAATCTGAAAAAGAGAAGTTGGGTCTAAAAACACAAATGCTGGTTTGTACTTTTGAGAAGTTATTTTCTTAGGAACAGGGAATCGAGGGAGTAAGAGCGAGAGCAAACTTTATATTGAGAAAGCACTGACAGACACAACAAAAAAGTCTAGTGAAGCCCACCTGTCCATCTGGAATACATTCCCATGACAGCAATAGCTTATGGAAAGTGAGGAAACCTCCCCTAATAAACCACTCACATCTCCTAGCAATAGGCTTCACAACCTAAGAGGATCAGCCGCTTATTCCTGGTGCTCTGGAGTCTGTTTCCCTCTGGGCTGGCACATACTCAACAGGTGTGATCGAAACAGGGACCCCCTCCTTCAGAATCTTACTCATCAACGGTCGCCAAGGAGTGGAAGGGCTCTTATGGCTGTGCTTATAAGCCAGGACGGGGAACCCGAGGGAGCTGGCCTTCAGTAACTGGGACTGACCGTCTTCACTTCTATCACCAAAGAGGTCACTATAGTTGATTTCTGCTTCAGGATTTCTCTGTGCCCAGTCTACCGACCCCAAGGACTGTGTCCGTGGCAACAGAGGCTGCTTCAGTTCCTGAGGCTTGCTGAGGACAGTTGCCAGCACCCAGCCTTCCCCCCCACCCCCGCTTCCCTCCTCTTTTGGCAGGCTGTGGGGACCACTATGAGGGTGATGGCGCACTCCCTGCTGAGCTGGTCCTGCAGACAGATGGACAGACAGGGGACTAAGAAGGCGCTGCCGCTGCCAGAAGAACATACTGATGTCACACAGTCCAGAGGGTCTGGACTACTTCTGAGCGAGCTCATCTTTCACTCTGTGCCCCAAGACCCTTACTATTTGCAAGCTGGGGACCAACAGCCTTGGCAGCATCTGAGAGTTTGTTCAAAGTGAAGGTCTCACCCTAGACCCAGTGAATCAGAATCTGTGTTTTATCATGATCCTTGGGTGTGTTTTTATCATGTTCCTAGGTGATTTATATGCACAATAAAGTTTGAGAAGCACTGCCAGTGATTAGTGCCAAAAAAAAAAAAAAAATCTATTCAAAATGGCTAAAATCAGAGCTACTCATTAGAAAAAGGGGAAGCAGTTCTGGGAATAAACGTAATTCCTAATGAGCACACCAGAGCCTGCAGACTTGGAAATCCTGCACTCCAACAGTACTCCTAGGAGACACACCTGAAAATTATGACTAGTAACAAAAAAGGTGATGACTGTACCTGTCGGTAGGTATCCTGGTGATGTTCCTCATTTCGAGAGTCATAATACTGCTCAATGAAGCCAAAATATTCCTCTCGCTTCCGCTGCAGGGTCAACTTCCTCCTCTCGGTGTTTGCGGGGAGATAGCCCTACAGACAGGACTGCTGGTCAGATGGGGACACACGCTGGTTGCATGAATCTTTAATTTTTTATCTTAGCCTGAGGAGTGGCTTGGAAACTGTCGAAGGAATGGAAGGACAACTGCCAAGGGGACAAGAGTCCTCCCTTCTTGGGTCTGGCCACCCAGTGCTTGCCCTCTCCTCCTTCAACGAGCCCCACATGTGGGCAGATGAAGCAAGGCCAGCTTTCCCAGGGTTAGTTACCCCCATGGCCCTGCACCATGTGTGTAGCGCACTCGGCTGGCGAGCACTCGAGAGCCCCCGGAGTTGGCGTGGCTGAGCAATGGATGTAGGTCAATGGGAGGGAACTGGACCCAATTTGGGGCCTCGGAGGGCTGCGTGTGTGCAAGGTAACAGGTCCGAGAATCCCAGCAATACGGCCCCCTCTGTGACACACCTTGGTAGCATGCCGTGGACGTCTGTGCCGGTCACATAACCTTTTTCACGGTAACAGTCAGAATTCCCAGCTAAGGAAGCTGAGCGGAATCTGTGACACAGCAGTGACAACCCACAGACACAGAGCTCCCAGCAGCGGCCTCCTGCCTTGCCAAAGCTCCGGGCCAACTTCCCTCCTCACCCCGGTCTAGACCCCACTCTCCATTCCTGAATCTCCTGCTCCCCTTCTGTTCTCACCAAACCTCTTCACAGCATCTGCCCCTCCTGGAGGTGGCCCAGGCAGTGGTAACACGGCTGCGGGAGGGGGCAGGGCTCAGGAGAGTTGCCCTTCCTCTTGCGGACATTTAGGTCCTACATCCCACAGCCAGTGCCTGGAGAGCAGGGACAGTGTTTTATTCATGTCCTCGTATCCACATAGCAGCTGGCACCACGCCTGGCAAACAGCAGGCCCTTAACCATTCCTGACTGATGAATGAGCGAATGTGAACAGCTCAGGAAATCCTAGCGTCCCTACCCCAGGGGCTGGCCCAGTGCTCTGTCCTTAGTGAAAGTGGGACTAGTGCAGGCTTCTGCGGGAGGCCCACTTTTCAGCCCCACGACTGCAGAGTGGCTCTCCACTGCTCCGGTTATCCCTGCTGGAAGAGCAAGGAACTCCAGGGAACGTGGGAGCTGGCCCAAACATGTGCTGGGATCCCCAGCTCACTACACTCTTTCTCCCTGGTGTTGAGAACGTGAGATTGTGACTACAGGGAAAAGCTGTGCTCTTCTATACGTGCGTGAATAAACTTGCGAGAGTGCGTTTCTCCACGCACAAAAAAAAGACGACAGTCCCACAGATCTGCCGTACCCAGTGGGACCGGAAGTCTACGCAGTAAGATGAATGTGTCCAGACTAACCTCAGCAGGTAAGAAGGGCTGTGTGAGGCTCACGCTTCTCTACACAGTGGGTAGAACTCACCGACAGGAGTCTCCAGGTTACAGGTCGAACCTCCCTGGGAACCCCTGGCCAGCTACACTTCCTCAGTTCATCTGTAAACAGAGAACAGCTGTGTTGGATGTGCTCTTCCCACAGGGCCCTAAAACGAACCTCAGCCAGCACTGCCTGACTCCACCCACCATTCCAGAAAGACTGCCGCCACCAGCACCAGCGGCTACTGACAAGCACAGGGAAAAAGCCCCCAACAGCAGCCCTGAGCAGCACAGTGGCCAAGACATGGCTCCGCAGTGGTGAAGCGGTCAGCTCAGAGGTCAGACTTAGAGGGGAAAAGGAAGCCCAGTGAGTGTGGATTTCAGTCCAAATCGCCTTGAGGAAGGGGAGACCAAAGCCAGGAGAGCTGCACTATGGTCTACGGGCCACAGAATCCAGTCCCACCTAATATGGTCCCTAATTCCTAGGAACATATTTCTGACTTAATACCTGCATGTCACTGCAATGGGCACCAGATCAGGAGATGCTGGAAAAGTAAAAGAAGGAAGAATAAAGAGCAATAGCTTCCAGGTCTCTCTGGGAGAGTTCCAGTCACCAGGAACTCCTACCTCGCCCAGGGGGTCCCCAGGGACTCACCTAAGTCAGTGTTGTGGCTGGAGAGAAGCTGCCGGAATTTTTCTAGGCGGGTTTTCTCCCGGACAGTCATCGGGGGTGCCCCAGACGCGTTCTGGTCTGAGATGCGGGCAACCAGGGGAATGATGGGTCGGAGAGGGAGGGACTGCTGTTTGTGCAGTGGGTTCCTCAGGCATGTATCACCTGCGATAGTGAAAGAGAGACCGGGTGGCATGTGGAGCATGGACACGAACGAGTCTTACGCTGGCGGCTTGGCACCAGGCCCTCTGCCGAAACCGCATCTGCGCCGCCCAAAGGTGCCCGCTGAGGGGCGGCTGGGGACCCAAAGGCGGGAGGATGGGCTGGGTTGTAATCACCCCCTACCGAGGTGCCTTCCATGCTGTCAGAGACTCTGGATGCCAGAGCAACTCTGAGCACTTTTGTAGCCACTCTAGAGGGCAAGCAAATATTTTCTTTCTACCTCAATTTAGAATGTTCCTTCATGCCTAATGTTGCGTTTGGGGGGAGCACAGCCTGAGGCCAGGTTTGCCTTCCCTTTCCACATCACAGAGCACATGAGAAATGATGACACGGGAAAGTGTGTGTGATAAAAACAGGTGGCTGGTGGCCTGAAACCTAGCCCCCACGCGGGAGCCCCAAGGGCTGAGAAGAACAGGAGAAGTGGCATAACTCTAACCTGTTCTCGGCCCATCCATGTGCCCTGAACACCAGGTGAAAAGCTCTGTCCCAAGGCAATTTAGTCTGGGGAGGCTAAAGTTCCTCTGTGCTCCCACATTTCCCTCCCAGAGGAACCAGGTTTTAAGCCTGCTGGGACATGACTGAAGGAACAGGAGCACAGACTTGAGCAGAACCATATGTCTGGTTCTAGACATTTCTAACCTAGTGGTGCAGGACTGACACTGACTGGGTCCTCACTATGTATAAGACATCGGGCAGGTCACATTTACCTGGGCTTTCTCGTTGGATTCTCACAACACACGGTAGAGATCTGGCACTCCTTTATGGAGGAAGAAACTACAACTCAGAGGGGTGAATGGTGATTTGCTAGTGAGAAGACCTGAGATGCCACTTTAGGTCTGTGTGCCTCCAAAAACCCTTATTTATTTTACTACCCCAAAGAAAACTCAGTGTTTTCGTTTTAAATTCTGACTGTCCTTCCATGGCTGTTCCATATTCTTTAACTGTCTGGGCCTTAAAAAGCAGTAGCCACAACAAGAATTAAATGACTAACACACACAACTAGACGGTTGACGGAAACGCCTGCTACAGGGTATTCGGCTGGGGTGCCTCGTGTCACATGGGGCCTAGAAAACACACACCGCACACTGCAGAGCTGAGAGCAATGTGCACTTCTGAGAGCACAGATTTTTTTTTAAGATTTCTATGTATTTATTTGACAGAGAGAAGACAAGCAGAGGGAGCAGCAGGCAGAGGGAGAGAAAGCAGCAGGATCCCCACTGAGCAGGGAGCCTGATGAGGGACTTATCAGGCCCCTGGGATCGAGATCTGAGCTGAAGGAAACTGTTTAGTCGATTGAGCCACCTAGGTGTCCCTCTGGTATCAGACTAATGGATGAGGCTCACAAGAGGGACCATAAAAGGAATGCTCTGGACGGTTCCGGCTGCACATGCACAGCACCTTCACTGGAGGCTATGGCAGGGCCTTCCTCACACTGGGACCCTTGGAGACCCTCAGTCACAGCACAAAGACACTTCCAAGAGCCTACAGCTGTGGGCCTCCATCAGCTAACTGCAAACACCCATGTGGGCATGGCCCTGAAGGTTCAACCTGGGGCCCGGGTCAGTGATGGAAAGTGGCTGTGGAATAATTTTAAAGGCATTACAGCTTAATTTCATGACCACGTGCTTATTCTGAAACTGCAGAAGTTGTTCCCTCAGAACACAAGTCAGGCAGACTCCAGGGCTCTGCCATTCCTCTGCTTCCTTTCACCCTTCTCCGCCAGCTGTTCTAACTTTCACTGGAACAATGACACTTCCCTCTCCAAGCGAATGACTGGCTTCCACAAAACCCCTTAGGGCAACATTACATACAGCCATGGATGCTTAAAGGAGTACAGTGACAGTCCCCAAACATCGGATAAAGCCACCATCACCTTGACCAGTTGCTGAAAAAAATAAACAGGAAGGGTGTCTCCTCCCACCCCACCCAACCCGATGGGCAGGGAGCTGTGACCCAGAGCCTTCAGGCCCACCTTGCTCCGTCCCCCGAGAACAGGGAAATGTCAGCCCTATGCTAGTGACTGCTCCCAGGGCTGAGGAGGCCAACCAACAGTGCCAAACGTCTGTGGCCACGAGCAGTTGTACATATGTTCATTTATTCTTAAGCCTGACCCCGTCTACAGCAATGTGAAGCAACCAAACTGCAGAAGTTTGGGAAAGGAAGAAGAGAATGGCAGGCAACACCGAGAGTCGGGAACTGAAGGCCCGGGGAGCCATCAAGGTGGGAGAAGCAAGTACAGCCTATGACCCCTTAGGTCACTGATGTCTGAGGGGCTCAAGCTCTCACGATTATCAGCCAATGAAAGATCTCAGTGATGCCCTACAGAAAATCTGTTTATTTAAAAGGCATTCTGCTGAAAAGGCTGAAGCTCTGGAGGGGGGGAAGGATGGACTTACTGGAATTTCTGGACAGCTGAGCGTCACTGCTGGACTTGATGACCTTGTAGCTGGCGGGAACATCGGATGTTGTTGACTGGGAGCGTTCTGGCTTCACCCTCAGCTTGCTGTGGTTTTCCAGGACTTGGGCTGCAGTTGCCAGAGCAACTTTTGAGTTCAGAGTTTGGAAAGAAGGGGAGGAAAAGTCCTCTTCCTCGTCATCACCAATGTCCCAAGCATCACTGGTGTTCCGGGCAAACTCATGGAAGCTGGAGGCCTTCTTATTCTTCAACGGAACTGTGTTGACTTTGGAGCGTTCTTTGATGAAGCTTTAAGAAAGGAGACATCGTCACCAAGGAATGATCGGACACAGGACACATGTGACCACCTCCACTTGCTTAATAGTAACAGTATGACAAACTACCTGGTCTTTTCCTTTCTCAAACAAAAAAGCACTCACACCCACTCCTCACCTAGATGCGTCTGGACCAGCAGGATGCTACAAAGGCAGATGCAGCAAAGACGCTATGCTCACCAAATATCCCACGTGCTCCCCTACGATTCCCAGCCCCCTCGCACTGAGGGGAGGCCAGATGACTAGTTCCAGCCAAAGTGCTGAGGTGAGAAGTGAGGTAATCCCTGCCAAGCCGAAGCAGACAAGAAAAGTGTGAGTTCTCTCTGTAAGCTTTCCTCTACCGTGGTGACCGGCTGGAGCTGGGGGGGGGGCAGAGGGCAGTGCCTCCCTCACCTGGGAAACAGAGTGGCTGCGAGAAACAGGGCCTGCCCCCCCCCCCCACTCAGCTCCACTTGGGACACATAGCATGAGCAAGGAAGAAACCTTTGTTGTGTCAATCCACTGAGATTCCAGAGTTAATCTCTTATGGCAACATAACCTGAACTATTGCTTAGAGTAGAAAAGAAACCACTGGCAGAACCAGTGATAATTTTAGGTAGGTACATATGCAGCACTAAACACTGAGCTCCAAATGAACAAGCTGTTCTTTTTTTATTCTGTTAAAGCCCTTCTGCTAGCCTAGAGGAGATGGTCTCATTTGGTGCTACTCAGTCTTGAAGACTATTTTTTAACAAAGAGAGGGCAGCCTCAGGGTCCACATATTTGTAAGCAACCTCAGATAGCTTAGAATTTTATTAATAAGATTTTTTGGGGATGGCTGGGTGGCTCGGTCAGTTAAGGGTCTGCCTTCAGCTCCGGTCGCAATCCCAGGGTCCTGGGATCAAGTCCCGCATCAGGCTCCTTGCTCAGTAGGAAGCCTGCTTCCCCCTCTGCCTGCTGCTCTGCTTGTGTTCTGACAAAAAAAAAAAAAAAAAAAGGACTGTTTTGTTTTTTACTGTGTTTTTTTACTGTGTTTATTTTTCTAAAGTTACTTTCCATTTTTGGCAAGTGATACATAACTGGCTCTCTACTTCTAATTTATAGAAGTGATAGGGTTTACTTTAAAATACAAATCTGGGACACCTGGCTGGCACATTTAGTGAATCATGTGACTCTTCATCTCTGGGTTGTGAGTTCAAGCCCCGCACTGGGTGTAGTGATTACTTAAAAGATAAAATCCTTAAAAAAATAATAAAATATAAATCTAATTGAGTTTTTTAAAGACTTCATTCCTTTAAATCCATTTGGTAAATAACAGTACAGACTGTGGCAGAAAAACTATAATAAATATGGTGCATAACTAAAGTTTGGGAAATACCACATTAGCTCACTGATGAAAGAGAGCCTAGTTCTAAGAGTTATGCAGACCATTACTACTTTCCTGACCTTTTCCTCATTATGTCTCCCCATTAACATCTGCGGGCTCTTATTCTGGATCCAGGGGACTAAATGGCTGGGATATTTCTTCTTTTTTAAAAAATATTTATTTATTTATTTATTTTTAAAGATTTTTATTTTATTTATTTGACAGGCAGAGATCACAAGTAGGCAGAGAGGCAGGCCAGGAGTCGGGGGAGTGGAGCAGACTCCCTGCTGAGCAGAGAGCCCGATGTGGGGCTCAATCCCAGAACCCTGAGATTATGACCTGAGCCGAAGGCAGAGGCTTAACCCACTGAGCCACCCAGGCACCCCGGAAACAAAATACCATTTCCACCTGCTCAGTATCAAAGCTCTAAAGAGCAGTTCTCCTCAGTGTTGACCATCTGATACTGCCGGATTGGGTGGGGGGGTATACTGTACAGCCTTCTGGAAAACAACGTGGCAACATACATACCATAAGCCCTAAAATGGTTTGTAATCTCTGGTACTAACAAATAACCAGAGGGTCAAAGAGGCTTTAAGGCAGTTTATCATGGTGTTACTTTTTCTGCCTAAAGACTGAAAACAACATAAACATCTAGAAATTGGAAATGATGAAATAAATCACAGTTCAGCCACCAGACGAAATGTTATAATGCCCCTGAAAAGCACATCTTACAGGCTATTTAATAACACTAGAAAATGATCTCAATAAAGTGAAAATTGGAACCGAAAAATATTTTTGTAATCTCTGTATTAAGAGAAAAGTACATGCACAGAAAAGACCAGTAAGAAAATAGATCAAAATGTTAACAGTGCTTATCACTAGGCTGTGGAATTATAGGTGATATTTGATTTCATTTTTATAGGCCTCTGAATTATTCATGTTTCCTACAGTGAGCATAATATTTTTATTTATCAGTGGATAAGATTGTTGGCCTTCAGCAATCCCTAAAGTAAGGGTACTTATAAACTTACTGAATGAACAATCAGAAATGAACAAGAGCTCAAATCAAAGAAAATAAAACTGGAGTAACACATTGTGAATATATGCTGTCAAAAACCCATCCGTGAGCCAGAAAAGGCAAACTACTCCTCTGCGGACCTGGTGAGGCTATATGTTAAGGACCTGTCACCATGCCCGCTTCTCCTTTGTCGAGGGGGATGCAGGACCCACTGTGCAGTACACACCTCAGAGGGTCCCCTGTCAAGAACAAATAGGCAAGGGTCGCCTGGCTGGCTCAGTTGGTTAAGCATCTGCCTTTGGCTCAGCTCATGATCCCAGGGTCCTGGGACGGAGTCCCCATCGGGACAGGCTTCCTGCTCAGCAGGGAACCTGCTTCTCCCTCTCCCTCTGCCTTCCACTTCCCCTGCTTATGCGCTCTCTCTGTCCGAAAAATAAGTAAAATTTTTTTTAAAAGGAGAACAACAAACAGGCAGAAGTGCATCGATAAAAAACTGCATAGGAGTCTATGGTTATTGTTGTTTTCCTCTTTGGAGGCAATGTTTACCTCAAGATTGCACATCATGAACCCAACAGAGTGATATGGAGTGGTTTGGATACCAAGGTTCACTACTGTTTTTTCCTGGCTGTTTCCTAAATACTGTGTCTTGCTTTTTTATTTTATTTTTATTTGTATACTTATAACTATTATTTTTTTTGAGAGAGCAAAAGCATGCACATGTGCCTGTTGCAGGGCACAGGTTGGGAGAGGGGTAGAGAGAACCCAAGCAGACTCCTTGCTGAACGTGGAGCCCGCCACAGGGCTTGATCTCAAAACCCGAGATCATGACCTGAGCAGAAATCAAGAGTCAGATGTCTAACTGATTGAGCCACTTGGATGCCCCCTCCCCTTTTAAGTAGGCTCCAAGCCCAACATGGGGCTTGAACTCACCACCCCGAGATCAAGAGTTGCATGCTCTAATGACTGAGCCAGCCAGGCACCCATCCTAAATACTCTTCTGATACTTTGAGGATTTTTAAAATAAGCCATTAAATCAAGAAGCTGAATTTTAACTCTGGCAAAAAAACTGGCTGGATGCTGAATGAACACCGGCTGAAGCACTCGCACACTCTGGCCAGGGTTAAAACTCCACACCAAGAGACGGCCGTGTGGAGCGTTGGGCTTTCTATATGAATGAAGAATGTAAATCATCTGAGTGGTGTGTACATAAGGGTGTGTTATATTTTTCTTTACACCTTTTTATGCATTTCAAGTATTTCATTATATTTTTTGAAGCAGATGAAGATTCAGTATAAGTCAACTATTAGGAATTGGAATTTTCTCAGATGAAGACTTTTGCAAATAGAAATTGGAAGGACATACTGCAACACACTACAGAGCAAAGAAGGGAGGAAAGAATGTCATTCCCTGTGACAGAAGAACGGAAATTCCAAACAGACCATTTTGAGAAATCATTTTAGGGATACCTATTCCACAAAACCCAAAACTCAACCAACCAGTTAAAAAAGTCAGCTCTGTCCTCAGGAAGAGTCCTTCATGGGTGAAGGGGTTCCTAAAGGGGTAGGAGTCTGAGGACAGAAGGTTGGTGACAACCAACTCACAGAACCAAAGAGGCATGTCAGAGTGAAAAGGTACCTAGGTTGCCACTGAGAGAAAGCAAAAAAGTCTACAGACCAGCAACAATGGGGCTGAAGTGTTTTCATGTTTATTCATTCTCTTCTCTCTGGAGGAGATAATATAAATTTACACATACCCAAAAGTTAACATGTATTGGCCATTTACTGGGTGCCAGGTTCTGTGCTACTATATACACCCATTTTCTGATGAAAGCTCATTCGTAAGGCTATGAAGTACTATTATTATCATTACTATTTCCATTTGCAGATAAGGAAACTGTGGCTTACTGAGGTTATAAGCAAATCTAGGTCCACCTGACCTGGGAGCCTGCATACACTCTTTTTAACTAATCCACCTAGAAAAAGAGGTCTAGTAAGCTCTGTGGCCTGGGTAGAGGAGTTGTCAAGGGAACTGAGTACATAACACCACAGCTTTAATTTCCCAAGTGTGCACAGCTGAAAGTCCCAATGTTCTCGTCTTGTAGCAATCACCTCCTGTGTACACAGAACAGGCTGAGTATGTTGGTGGTCAGAAAGGGAAGAAGCCACATCCAAGAATACGGTCCTTGGAGAAGTCGCTCTCTTCCCTTTTGACATCAGTAAGTCACAACCAGAAAACCAATCCAGGTAATGCTGGCTGAGGGTAACTCTGGATAAGAGGTTGCCTCATTTTAACAAGGTTCCCCCAAATTTATAACCAACCCAAGGCACCATTAGGGTGGCTCAAAGTTTACCCAAGATTGTTTAAACAGATCTATATTAAACTTACAACCCAGTTGGCCTCTCACAGAGACCTTCATCACACCTCCTTACAACTGAATGCCAAATTATCATTTAAAAAGCACTTTTGAGGGGTGCCTGGGTGGCTCAGTTGGTTAAGCGGCTGCCTTTGGCTCAGGTCATGATTCCAGGGTCCTGGAATCAAGCCCTGCACTGGGTTCCCTGATCAGCAAAGAGCCTGATTCTCTCTCTCCCTCTGCCTGCTGCTCTGCTTATTGTGCTCTCTCCCTATCTCTCTGTCAAATAAATAAATAAATAAAATATTTTAAAAAATAAAATTAAAAAAAAAATAGGGGCACCTGGGTGGCTCAGGGGGTTAAGCCTCTGCCTTTGGCTCCGGTCATGATCCCAGGGTCCTAGGATCAAGCTCTCTGCTCAGCATAGAGCCTGCTTACCGCCCCCACCCCCGTCTGCCTCTCTGCCTACTTGTGATCTCTGTCTGTGAAATAAATAAATAAAATCTTAAAAAAATAAATAAATAAATAAAAGCACTTTTGAGGGCACCTGCCTGGCTCAGTCAGTGGAGTGTGCAAGTCTTGATCTCAGGGACATAAGCTTAAGTCCCATGTTGGGTGTAGACATTATATAAAGGTAAAATCTAAAAAAAAAAAAAAAAAAAATTAAAGGTACTTTCGCAAAGACCTCATTTAATCCTCACAACAACTCTGACATGAGTCTTATTATTTCTATTTCATAGATGAGGAAACTAAAGATCAGAGAGGTCAAGTAATTGCCCAAGACCATGGAACTAGAAGGGCACATGAGGGCCAATTGGGTGGCTCAGGGGGTTAAAGCCTCTGCCTTCGGCTCAGGTCATGATCCCAGGGTCCTGGGATCAAGCCCCGCATGGGGCTCTCTGCTCAGCAGGGAGCCTGCTTCCTCCTCTCTCTCTCTGCCTGCTTGTGATCTCCATCTGTCAAGTAAATAAATAAAAATCTTAAAAAAAAAAAAAAGGGCACATGACCCTGAAACTCAGAAAAACATAACAAATAGCACATCTGAGAGAAACTTAAGTTGTTTGGTGAATGGTAACTTGTTAATTGGGAACACAAACCCCAAAGGATACTTTGAGCAAGAGTGGCTGCAGGTCCTACTGGTTAGGAAACAAAGGATCAATCACTGTAATTTGATGGATACTACACTGTTTTGCTGATAGGGTTGCTTGCTTAATAGAAACAGGATACGAGTTTATTTAGGAAAATAATGTCTGACACTGGTAAGGGGAGTGAAGCAAGTGGGGGGTAATCAGTAACATACAAATCAACCCAGTCATCGAAATAACTAGCATGGCTTCCTGTGAACTAGTTTTGTAACTCGGAACTAGGACCTATCATATTCTAGCATCAATTCAGAAAACAGTAAATTTAGAAGCTTGTCATACCATCGAGTGGCCAATGGGGCCACTCTGCAGTAAGACTAGTTTTATTTGAGCTGTAAAAATTACTGCAGGCAGGGGCGCCTGGGTGGCTCAGTGGATTAAGCCGCTGCCTTCGGCTCGGGTCACGATCTCAGGGTCCTGGGATCGAGCCCCGCGTCGGGCTCTCTGCTCCGCGGGGAGCCTGCTTCCTCCTCTCTCTCTGCCTGCCTATCTGCCTACTTGTGATCTTTCTCTCTGTCAAATAAATAAATAAATAAATCTTAAAAAAAAAAAATTACTGCAGGCAATCTGATCACTAATGGTAATAATTTGGCAAATTGAAGTCACTATATCCAGACAAGGAATGGTGTACTCGGCTTGTGTAGTTTAGGTGATTGAAGAGCCAGAGTAAAGGCTTCCGCTGTGATGAGGATTAACCACACAGTAATTAATGGCAGTCTGGAGTGGAACGATAATGATGTAGCGGAGAAAGTAATAAAAATGTCCCAACAAAGGTACTAAAATAAGGGCGATAAATGTTTTATAGTAACAATCTGGAATTGTAAAATGGTCCGTGCAGACCTAGATGCTGTCCCATGTTGCAGACCACTAATAACAGACCTCCGTGTGCATGAAAAGGGGAAGCAATTTATTCAGTGACAATTACATTCCTCCCATATCACAGAGCTAAGTGATTACTTCTAATGAAAGTCTGACTGCAACTCCGTTAAATGATCAGGGAGAACATTGGTGGTTTTATATAACTAATAGATGGGAAAACAAAAGTGGAGAAAATGTGTCTTGGTAGTCTGGGATATGGCAATATTCCTCAAGACCTGGCCTCAACAGAGAACCAGGGAAAACTCAGTAACACATGCACACGCGGTGTGGTGACTCTGACAAGAACATAAAACAGGACAGTACACTCTGCTGTCTTATGAGTGAGAGGACAGACTGATTTCTAGGTTAGCTATGTATTTATCAAAGCCCATTATAAAATACGCTGGAATGGATCTACTACCGATCAACAAATCCTGGACATGAACAGAACTGGCTACAAGGAACGGAACACTCAACTACGATGCTGAAATTGTCAAGACCGTGATGTCAGGACACTTGGGCAGGTGTCTCTGTGGGTTTCTTGGCAGTCCCTCAGATTACAAGGTAGCTGCTGAAGCTTTCAGCATCTCATTTTCCCACTACCACACTGGAAAGCAGGAAACGTGAGTGGAGACAAGAAGAGGCTCTCTTCACAAAATGATCTCTCTGGTCGAACAAGAAAATCCTTCCCAGTACCTTCCTTCAGGAGACTTTCTTTTATACCTCACTGGCTAGAACCAATGAGATGAGCCCACAGTAGGACAGTCACTGGGATTACCAAGAAATTATTATAGAAGGCTTCAACTAATATGGATACTTTACGTATGTTTCTCAATAGCTGAATAAAATTATGGTTCTTGAGCAAGAAGCAGCAGGGGCAGGGAGACTGTTGAGTCATGCCTGCTTCTTTGGCCAACAGACTAGATAGTCTATTACTGGTAAAACCAAGAAACAGGATCCATTCCACTTAATGGGAATGTCACAGAAAACATGCTCCCCTACCCCGCCCCCAAGAATAGCAAGGTATGAACTAGAGGCACTGAAGTAAAGCCCATGAACTAAGTAAATGCAGTGATTTCACTACTTCATTCCAGAAATGTTTACTCAGTGCCTACTAGGTGCCACATGCTGTTCTAGGTACTAACGGCAGAGTGGTGAATAAAACAAAGTCCCTGCCCTCAAAGGGGTTATCATCTAGTGGTTTCTGGTATTAAAAACTGTGCATTACAGAAAATAACAGCAGTCACGCTTCCACAGCAATTCAAAGGACTGTACCTTCCACACACTGGCTAAATTGCAAAAAGAATGAGTTTGGGAGGCACCTGGGTGGCTCAGTTGGGTAAGTGTCTGCCTTCAGCTAGGGTCATGATCCCAGGGTCCTGGGGTTGAGCCCCACGCTGGGCTCCCTGCTCAGCCTCTCCCACTGCCCCTCCTCCCAATCACTCGTGTTCTTTCTCTCTAAAGTAAATAAAATCTTAAAAAAAAAAAAAAGAGTTAGGCGCCTGGGTGGCTCAGTGGGTTAAGCCTCTGCCTTCAGCTCAGGTCATGATCTCAGGGTCCTGGGATCGAGCCCCGCATCAGGCTCTCTGTTCAGCAGGGAGCCTGCTTCCCCCTCTCTCTCTGCCTTGCCTCTATGCCTACTTGTGATCTCTCTCTCTGTCAAATAAATAAATAAAAATAAAAATTTTTAAAAATTAAAAAATTTTAAAAAAGAGTTGATACACTTATAGAAAGTTCACCACATATTCCGCTAAATTACTTTTTTAAATATTAAAATACTGATAATGTACATCTGACACAGTATTTTTGTGGGTATTCAAAGTATTTTATTTTATTTATTTTTATTCATTTGACAGAGAGAGAGATCACAAGTAGACAGAGAGGCAGGCAGAGAGAGAGAGGAGGAAGCAGGCTCCCCGCTGAGCAGAGAGCCTGTTGCGGGGCTCAATCCCAGGACCCTGAGATCATGACCTGAGCCAAAGGCAGAGGCTTAACCCACTGAGCCACTCAGGCGCCCCCAAAGTATTTTAATATAATCTTTACTCCTTCCTTGACTGTGAAGGGAGAAAAGGTAGATATTATTACACAGACACACAGACCCCAAAAGGATGAAAACCTAGGTCTCCTATACCTCTCAAATCACCCAGCTTTTGCTACAAACTAAGCTTTCCTAGAAATAAATCTCTAAGATTAGCATACTCAGAGATAGAACCCAAAATTCTTAGAAAATCTGAGAAGACGACCCATCTCCTCATTTAAATTCACTGTGGCTGAATGATGGCCCATGAGAGAACGGAGTGATAAAGTGATAATTGGGGGTAGGAATACACACCCACACATCTTGGATTTAACCAGCATTTCTACTGTGTTTGAAAATAATTCATTAGAATTTTACTAGAGAAATAACCTCCAGGGAGCTTTTAACTCTACTGTATGGTTGGGTTTCTTTGAGGGTGTCAGAGAAAAAGAGGACCTGAAGAATGCCAGCCTTCCAGTTACATTCTGTTTGCCCTCGTTCTCATAAAATGTAAGGAAAAGGTGGCAGACCTACACATATTCAGAAGCAATGAACCACAGAAAACAGAAGAAGGTCATCAATCGTCCAATTTGGGGACCATATTTAATCAATAAAGATCCTTCCACCATGACAGAGTCCAACACCAAACCCTCCATATACCCACTTCCGATGTAGGAAAACAAAATCTCTGATGTGAATTAGTTTCCCACTTAGTAATAGACTGTTTAGAGGTAAGAAGATTGCTTATCTTCTGATCCAAAACAGAGCAGGGGAGAAGCTAGAAAAGATCAAAGCAGAAACTGTCATTGCAAAAAAGCAGGGGAAGGTTCAGGAGTTTTAAAAGAAGCATATGCCTGAATGGAAAAATATCTTGACTTACTTTTTGGTGAGCCGAGGATCCAGAGGTGGGTGCTGTGCTCCATACACGGGCTGGATGCTGAAAGCAAGAAAAAAGAAAGCAGCAAGTTGTCAGGAAGCAAAACATGTTGGGTAAATACCATCTGCGTCACAAATTCGGAAGGGACTTTGAGAAAACAGGTTACCTCCAAGAACAACCATATCCATGCCAAAGGATAGTAACCTTAAAAAAAAAAAAAAAAAGTCTCAGGGTGCACCTGGCTGGCTCATCACTAAAGCATGCGACCCTTGATCTCAGGGTCATGAATTCAACCCCCACATTGGATGCACAGATTGCTTACCTAAATAAACTTAAAAAAAAAAAATCTATCAATCAATCAACTCTCTGGAGAACGTTCATCTTCCACTGGGGCCTCAGAGCCTTACACACCTGACCACTGGAAGTTCTACCTGTAAAGAAGGCAGCATGGAAAGGTAACAGGCTCTGGAGCTAGGGAGAGCACAGTTTGAATGCCAGCTCCGGCATCCACCACCTCTGTAAACTGGCACAAATTACATGACTATTTTGACCCTGTTTTCTCATCTGACATGGGAGCATCACTTACCCCAAAGGCTCACTTGGACAGTGAAGCAAAGACAGTGAAGCAACACCAGATACCAAGGGAAGGGTGACCCAAGTGACTCTCACTCACGGCTGGTGGGGGTATTAGGTGATATGACTCACTTCCAAAAACATTTTGGCCATATCCAGGAAGAATGAAATATGCATGCCCTGAGGCCCAGTATTTTCATTCTCAAATCTATACCTTTTTTTTGGTGGGCAGCAAAACAAGGTTTATTGAACAATGGTAAAGTGATAGTGCAATGCTCCCAAAGAGGGAGAGAGGTTGAGAGGGCTACCCTCAAATTTGTATCTTAAGAGAAACACATGCATGTGTGTGTCAGGAGGCATATATAAAACTATTTATAGCATCAGAGTTCCTTTTGTCATAAAGCGAGAAATAGCCAAGTGTCCAAGAGAAAATAAACTGTAATATGTTCGTATCATCAAATATTATACAGCAGCATAAACATACGAAGTCGGGCTGCAAGTCGTAATGTGCATGAATCTCCCAAATGTCATGTTGAGCAAAACAAGCAAATAGTACAAGAGTAAATACTGTACGATTCTACTTATATACACCTCAAAAACCAACAAAAGGATTTCTGTCCTCTAGGGATGCACCCATAGTAGTAACATCATAAAGCAAGAAACAATTGACATAAAAGGATGTGGTTATTTTGGAGGGAAGGAGAGACATGTGATTGAGAACAGACACAAGTGTGCTTCTGGGGTGCCCCCTCTGTGATTATTCATCAAGTTACATACTGCATGGTTGTTCCATGTAATAGGTCACAGTAATAATAATAAAAAAAAGAGTGACTAGAGAATACAATATCCGTATCCAGCCAAACTGTTGCTCAAATACAAAGGTGACAGAAAAACATGTTGGAACACGTAAGAACTCAGGAAGAAGGATTTCCTTGACTCCTTACTGAAGAAACTGCTAGAAGGAAAACTTCAATGAACAATGAGCTAAATGGAGAAACTACAATAAAAGGACTGGTGCAGAGCATTGAGCAGATTTAGTCTGACGACTAACTCTTAAATTTGAGGCTTTACGGTTAGAAAAGAGAATGTAAAAACAACATAATTGGCAAAGGTGAAAATGAGACATAGGACAGGATGAATAAGTATGTTGATTTCCTCAGCTTTCACTGACAAAGCTCAAAAGCTACTTAAAGCTGATAGCTCAAGGGAGGTGGGTTGGGGGATAGGGCGACTGGGTGATGGGCATGAGGGAGGGCACGTGAGGTAATGAGCACTGGATGTCATATGCAAATGATGAATCACCGAATTTCACCTCTTAAGCTAATAATACACTATATGTTAATTAAATTGAATTTAAATTAAAAA
The DNA here is from genome assembly GCF_922984935.1 of Meles meles. Taxonomy (NCBI): domain Eukaryota; kingdom Metazoa; phylum Chordata; class Mammalia; order Carnivora; family Mustelidae; genus Meles; species Meles meles. Next base: position 86,008,963 of record NC_060070.1, on the reverse strand, counting down.
AATTTTTAAAAAGCTGAATGCTCAAGTAATAGAGGCATAAGTGTGTTTTAGGGTATAAGACAAAACTAAGAGAAATAATATAATCAACTAAAAGCAGGGGAAGGAAAGGGCAGGAAATATACTAATTTCATCATTGATCATGGTAAGCTGTCAATAGATGTCTCAAGAAATATGGTATAAAATTATACTTACTGATGCAATCACTAGAATAAAAACACAAATTTCCCCAATTATCAGCATAGACACATACACACCCACCTCCCAAAGCAAGTACAGTCCCCACGGTAAAAATTTTTCATTCATTCATTCATTCATTTATTTTTTTTAAAGATTTATTTATTTGACAGACAGATAGAGAGAGCACAAGTAGGCAGAACAGCAGGCAGAGGGGAGGGAGAAGCAGGCTCCCCGCTGAGCAGAGAGCCCGATGTGGGGCTAGATTGGGATCATGACCTAAGCCAAAGGCAGACGCTTAACCGACTGAGCCATCCAGGTGCCCCAAGATTAATCTTTTAAAGAAAATATTAAAAACAGAACTACAATCAAATGTATCAATTAATCCAGTAAATCGAAAAGGGCCGAACTTGCCTATTAAAAGAAAAAGGATTGTTACTAAGAGGGGACTGGTTAATTACGGTGTTATCTGTTAAAGGATGAGGCCTGTTCTATAACCACTGACATGAAACAAACTCTAAAACATTAATAAAAGATGCAGAGCTCTATGCATAGCATGTCACAATTTTTATGGAAAACCGTTACAATAAAACATATCCGCATACTTACATACGCTTAGAGTATCTCTGAGCAAATACACAAGACACCAGTGGCAAGGGTTTGGAAGAGGAACTGGAGGACTACAGGACGTGGCAGCAGAGAGATGAGTTTTTACTAAGCACTTTTTTGTGCCTTTCCGAATTAGTATCATGTACAGGTAACCACCTTTTAAAGGAATAAATAAAGCGATCTTAAGGAGACACCTGGGTGGCTCAGTGGTTTAAGCCTCTGCCTTTGGCTCAGGTCATGATCTCAGGGTCCTGGGATCCAGACCCACATGGTGCTCTCTGTTCGGCAGGGAGTCTGCTTCCCCCCACCCTCTCTGCCTAGTTGTGATCTCTGTCTGTCAAATAAATAAAAATTAAAAAAAAATTTTTTTTAAGTGATCTTAAGAGGACTGGGAGGTTTAAATGAGACAATGGGTAAAAAGCCCTTTAGCCAATTCCAGGCAGGTAGTAACAGTAGCAGGTAATGAGGTAGATTTGCAAACATCAGAATGCTGCCTGGTACACTCTCAGGGTCCAAGAAATGTTGGCTTTCCTCCTCCCTCCCCTTTGGTAATTTACTCTTTACCCAACACTTAGAAAGTAGAACAAGGTTACCAAGTACTTTGTTTGACGTAACAGATGTGATCCTAAAGTTGCTGTTAAGTAAAAATGCAGTCAATTCAATCATTTTCATTTGGATTTCTACTAAGATTCCAGTGAGAATGTTCTTATGTACAATCTTTATGGATATAACCCTGACCTTTTTAGCAATTAAGAATCTCTAACTTCCCGGGGCACCTGGATGGCTCAGTGGGTTAAAGCCTCTGCCTTTGGCTCAGGTCATGATCCCAGGGTCCTGGGATCGAGCCCCGCATGGGGCTCTCTGCTTAGCAGGGAGCCTGCTTCCTCCTCTCTCTCTGCCTGTTTGTGATCTCGCTCTGTGAAATAAATAAAAATTTTAAAAAAAAAAAAAAAAAAAGAATCTCTAACTTCCCAAACTTTTCCAAAAGGTTTAGTAATTTGTAAACAAACCATTACATACACTACTACAGAGATAAAAAAAAATAAATAAATACATACAACTTAAACATGTTTAAGGAGTTTACAGAGTTGTGTAGGCAGAGGAAAAGGAGAAAGAAAATAAGAGAGATGAAAGAATAATGGGAGAGTCTGACTTATAGAAAGAAAGCTGAAACAAAACAAAAATGAAAACACAAAGAAACCCAAAAGGCATAGATGGGTGGAACAGAAAACCCAGAAATAAAGCCACAACAATTCCATGGTCACTTAATCTTTGACAAAGCAGGAAAGAACACCCAATGGGAAAAGGACAGTCTCCTCAAACAGATAGTGTTGGGAAAACCGGATGGCAATGTGCAAAAGAAAGAAACTAGACCACTTTCTTATACCATACACAGAAATAAATTCCAGATGGATTAAAGACCTAAATGTGAGATCTGAAACCATAAAAATCCTAGAACAAAACACAGAACTGACATTGGCTATAGCAACTTCTTCCTAGATATGTCCCCTGAGTCAAGGGAAACAAAAGCAAAAATACACTATTGGGACTTCATCACAATAAAAAGCTTCTGCACAGGGAAGGAAACAATCAAGAAAACTAAAGGCAACATATGGATGAAAGAAGATATTTGCAAGTGACATATCTGATAATGGGTTGGTATCTAAGATATATAAAAAACTTTTTAAGATTTTATTTATTTATTTGACAGACGGAGATCACAGAGAAGCAGGCAGGGAGAGAGGAGGAAGCAGGTTCCCTGCTGAGCAGAGAGCCCAAATGCGGGGCTTGATCCCAGGACCCTGAGATCATGACCTGAGCCGAAAGCAGAGGCTTTAACCCACTGAGCCACCCAGGCGCCCCTATATAAAAAAGTTCTAAAACTTAACCCCCAAAACCAAATAATCTAACTTAAAAATCGTCAGAAGACAGGCACAGACATTTCTCCAAAGAAGACACACAGATGGCCAACAGACACGTGAAAAGATGCCCAACATCACTTATCATCAGGGGAATGCAAATCAAAACTACAACGAGATATCGAGATATCACCTCTTACCAATCTAAATGACTACAATCAACAACACAAGGGGCACCTGGGTGGCTCAGTCAATTGAGCGTCTGACTCTTGGTTTCAGCTCAGGTTGTGATCTCAGGGTCCTGGGACTGAGCCCCGCATCAGGCTCCATGCTCAGTGTGAAGTCCGTTTCAGATTCTCTCTCCCTCTCCCTCTGCTTCCCCCCTCAAATAAGTAAATAAATCTTTAAAAACATAAAAATAATAAAATGAAATAAAGTCAACAACACAAGAAACAACAGATGTTGATGAGGATGTATAGAAAAAGGAACACCGGTTGTTGTTGTTGGGGGTGCAAACTGGCGCAACCACTGGAAAACGGTTTGGAGTTTCCTCAAAAAGTTAACAGGGGCACCTGGCTGGCTCAGTAGGAACAGCATGAGACTCTTGATTTTGGGGTCGTGAGTTCAAGCTCCACATTGGGCGTAGAGATTACTAAAAACAATAAATAAAAACTTTTATAAAAAAAGTTAAAAATAGAACTACCCTATGATTCAGCAATGGTACCACTGGGTATTTACCCAAAGAATACAAAAACACTGATTCGAAAGGATACATGCACCTCTATGTTTACAGCAGCATTATTAATAATAGCCAAGACATGGAAGCGACCCAAGTACCATCAGTTGATGAATGGATAAAGATGATGTGGTACATATATAGCATGGATTATTACTTAGCCATAAAAAATAATGAAATCTTGCCATTGGCAACAACATGGATGGAGCCAGAGAGTATAATGCTGAGCAAATTAAGTTAGTCTGAGAGAGGAAAACACCGTATGACTTCACTCATATGTGGAATTTAAGAAACAAATGAAAAAAGAGGGGTAAAGAGAAAGAGACAAACCAAAAAAAGATTCTTAATTATAGAGAACTGATGGTTACCGTGGGGGGGCGGGGGATGAGTTAAATAGATGATGGGGATTAAGGCATGCATTGATGTGACCCATGCCAGGTGATGTGTGGAAGCGTTGAATGACTGTATTGTACACCTGAAACTAATATAACTGTTAACTAATGAATGAAAGTAAAAACTTTTTTACAAGGGTCACTGATTTGTATTTTCTGTTTGCAAATACTCTTAAGATGACAACACTTGAGCTTGCCAAGTCTACAAGCCTCTTTGTAGCAAAATATAAAGATCAGAGGATAAACTCCACAGGAAGGTTTCAACAGGCTGGTTAGGTAAATGGGCAGGAAAAAAAGAGAGGGTCCTTAGATTCTCTTTTAAAAGGGTATTACCACCTGCGAGTAATCCATGCAGAAAAAAGGCAGTCCTAATTGTGCAGGCTTACAGGCCAAAGGCCATTAATTACTACCCAGGAAGGGGATCTTAAAATCACAGTAGACTGTTTCTTAGATATGTCAACCCCAACATGCTGCACAGCCAGAAATGCCAAGATAAGTGATAGACTTTCTCAGCAAAGGTATCAGAGCCTAAGCTGAATTTGTTAACCTACTCTCAAACTAAACCATGATGTATCTATACCTGGAACACTTTAATTAATCAGTTTATTGAATCTCAAAAAAGAGAGGCAAGACATTAGAAGAGAAACCAAGATGATCACAGAGATGAAATGCAGACAGACTGAAAGCCTGGTGATGAAGGTGGTCAATTTCCTGGAATTTATAATTCACCTGTCAGTCTGAACTGTTGCTACTCCTCCCAAACCACACTCAAGAGCAGGCTGGTCTCCACTCTGCCTTCCAAACTTATCTTAGCTACTAAATCAGGCTCTTCTCCCATTTCAGTATCATATCCAATCTGAAACAGCCCCTTCCAGATCTACATCCCCCAACCATGAGTTCTTCCCTGACACTAGCCCCTAGCACTCAACTCACCCATGCCTTCTCTGATTCCCTAAAATACATAAATCAGGGCTTATACTGCCTTTTTTTTTTTAAGATTTATTTATTTGACAGAGATCACAAGCAGACAGAGAGGCAGGCAGAGAGAGAGGAGGAAGCAGGCTCCCCACTGAGCGGAGAGCCCAATGTGGGGCTCTATCCCAGGACCCTGCGACCATGACCAAAGCTAAAGGCAGAGGCTTTAACCCACTGAGCCACCCAGGTGCCCCAGGCTTATACTGCTTTTAATAAGTAAATAATTTTTTAAAAAATAAACTCAATTTAGATCATAATAAAAGACACACCCAGGTTAGTGTTCAACTTATCTGAGTTGAACTCAAATAAGAAATGAGGGGCGCCTAGGTAGCTCAGTGGGTTAAAGCCTTTGCCTTCGGCTCAGGTTGTGATCCCAGGATCCTGGGAGGGAGCCCTACATCGGGCTCTCTGCTCGGCAGGGAGCCTGCTTCCTCCTCTCTGTCTCTCTGCCTGCCTCTCTGCCTACTTGTGATCTCTATCTGTCAAATAAAATAAATAATTAAAAAAAAGAAAATTACTAATTGATTCAGTCTTAAATCTTAAAAAAAAAAAAAAAGAGACATTATGGAGTTCAAATGCTACACACCCCTCCTGCCTGCCCTCGGAAACCACTTTATTGCATCTGCCATTTCTCACCCTCATCTTTGTTTTTACATTATTTTCTATGTTTGTATCCCTAAACAATATACAGTATTGTTTTTCAGGTTTTTAGAACTTTATATAGGGGCGCCTAGGTGGCTCAGTCGATTAAGCGTGTGCGTCCAGCTCAGCCCATGATCCCAGGGTCCTGGAATGAGCCCCAAGTTGGGTTCCCTGCTCAGTAGGGAGTCTGCTTCTCCCTCTCCCTACCCCCCACCCCACCCCAGCCTATGCTCTTGTTATCTATCTCTATCTAATAAAATATTTAAAAAAAAACTTTATAGAAATGGTACCACACTATACACATGACTTATTTTGACTAGTAATCATAACTGTGATTTCTTTTTTAAAGTAGACGCCACACCCAGCATGGAGCCCAATGCTGGGCTTGAACTCACGACCCTGAGATCAAGACCTGAGCTGAGATCAAGAATCACTCATCTGACTGAGCCACCCAGGTATCCCTAAATACTCCTTTAAATATTACTTAATTTCATGACTGGCTAACTGGTCTCTCCAACACAAATTTAAAAAACATTTGCTCCAGGGGTGCCTGGGTGGTTCAGTCAGCTAAGCATCCAACTCTTTTTGTTGTCGTTTTAAGATTTTATTTATTTGAGAGATAGTGCTTGCTTTGGCAGCACATACACTAAAATTTATTTGAGAAAGTGCACAAGCAGGCAGAGGGGGAGAGGGAGAAGCAGACTCCCTGCTGAGCAGGGAGCCCAACCCGGGGGTGAGGGTGGGGGGCTCGACCCCAGGACCCTGGAATCAAGACCTGAGCCAAAGGCAGATGCTCAAAAGAGTGAACCACCCACACACCCCTAATCATCTGACTCTTGATTTTGGCTCATGTCATGATCTCAAGGTTGTGAGATCAAGCCCTGCCTTGGGCTCTGTCCTGGACATGAAGCCTGCTTAAGATTCTCTCTCCCCCTCTCCCTCTGCCCTTCCCTGCCCCCTCTAAACAAAACAAAACATTTACTCCACACAAGTGTAGAAAGCACTTTATTAACAAATTTAACAGATTTTAACAGATTTAACAAATGTTAACATGTGTCACATTTCTTTAAGAAAATAGAGCATTGGGGAGACCACTGAAGTCCTAATTGCAGTCCCCAGTCCTGTTCCTCTTTCTCCCCGGGAGATAACCACAATCCTGAAGTGTGTTTGAACTCCTTCCCATCTGTTTTTATGCTTTTATACACATTCACATACACATAAACACCATATAATACTGCTTCATTTTAAAACTGTACACAAGAGATTGTGCACTACTTATCTTTCCACATCTTCCTTTTCTCACTCAACAGTGTGTTTTCACCCAGCAGCACTTTTCAGTTTTTTTCTGATTACAAAGTAACATATGTGTAGTGGAGAAACCAGAGAGTCAATGATACCCAGCATCCTCACCAGGGGAAGCCACGGTGCCAAGGAGGTTTTCAGCTTCTAGAGAGCAGTGGTGACACCATGTCTTTTTCTGCAGTCCCCTCACCACCTGGCAGAGGGCAACACACCCCAGCAGGCACTTATTAACAACAGTTAGTGAGTGAAGACTGGGGCTCTACAAACCCCAGGCCTCTGCTCTGGTGGGCTAGTGGCTCGCGAGAGCTCAACACTAGAATCAAAGCCCGCATCTTGGAGAAAGCGCACGGCACATGCGGAGAAACGAATGCCACAGCAGATGCCACGGCAGAGACAAAACAGCAAAAGTCCCGGTCAGCCTCCGACATTCTCCTTAATAAAACCAACACCACAGGGTGTATTGGCAAAGCAGGTTTGCACAGTTGCAATAGTGCAAAAACCCTCGGTTGGAAAAATCAACAGGTGTTTGTTTAGCGCTGACAAAGGAGCGAAAGCAAACACAGGAACAGACCTATCCGATTTAAAGCCAAACATGCTGGCAACTGATTTGGGTTCACACACTCACTTGGTGGAAGTCTTCCAGAGCTGGGCTTCTACCCTCTTTCGGTGATAATTTAGTACCTTCCAGTCACTTACTTTATCAGTAAAACATTTCCAAGCTAAGAATAGGTTGTAATATAACATGCTTGCCCAGACAGGCTGGCAGAATAACACTGAGTGCATGTTATGGAAAATAACCAAATGACAGAGGTTTTAGTTGAAAATCTACAAGCTCCTAATTTTAAGTGATGAGACACTTTTCTCAACTTCATTTAATGCTAAAGAGAGCTCCTTAACTTTAACAATAAACACTTTCGGGGCACCCTGCTTGCTCAGAGGAGTGTGTGACTTGATCTTGGGGTCATGAGTTCAAGCCCCACGTAGGGTGTAGAGATTAAATAAAATTTTTAAAAATAATAAACATTTTGCTTAAAAAGAAGGAGAAGCCTAAACAGGGGCACCTGGCTGGTCAGTCGGTTAAGCATCTGCCTTCGGGTCAGGTCATGATCTCGGTGTCCTGGGATGCCCCATGCTGGGCTCTGTGCTTGGTGGGGAGTCTGCTTGTCCCTCTCCCTTTGCCCCTCCTTCCTGCTTATGCACACAGACTCGCATGCACGTGCACTCTCTCTCACTCAAATAAATAAAATCTTAAAAAAAAAAAAAAAAGAAAGAAAGAAAGAAAAAGAAAATGCAGAAGCCCTTTCCAGAAGGACTGGAAATCAGAATGTGGGAAATGAGCCTGGCTTTGGCTCACATCTGTCTCTCCCATTTCAGGTCTTATCTACATCTTTTCGCTAGAAACGCCCACACCCCCGGACTAGAGGAGGTGCTTCAACAGGTGTCCTAATCTTAGCAGAGACTGAGGGAAAGCAGAAGAAGTAGTAGAAAGAGCACTGGACCCAGAGTCAAGAAATCTGCAGTTCTACTGTGTGATTTGGGGCCAGTCACTTTCCCTCTCTGGCTTCAGTTTCCTTACTTGTAGTGACCTTAGAGTCAAATTCTAACATTCCATAATTTCATGACACTGAGATGTTCATGGGGCCAGCAACTCCCTACTTCCCAAAGCACAAGATAGAAAAGCCCACCTTCAGGGCCCCCATACCATCTACTGCTACCTACTACTCATGCCTGCTGTGAGTGACAAAGCGAAGAGAAATATCCACTGATGTGAGTTGAAACTAGTAACTTTATATTTTTTGTAGATTTTATTTATTTGAGAGAGTAAGCGAGAGAGAAAGAGGGGGGAGGTGGGGAAGGTAAGGCAGAGGCAGAAGCCCGTTCCCCACTGAGCAGAGAGCCCCACGTGGGGCTCAATCCCAGAGACTCTGGGATCATGCCCTGAGTTGAAGGCAGCCGCTTAACTGACTGAGCCACCCGGGCGCCCCAGGGCAGCCAGAATATTTTTATAAAGGGGAATGTGATCGTGTCACAGCCCCCACCAACCTTCTAATGGCAATCTACTGCTCTTGGGATAAATATCAAAGTCCTTAACTTGGCCTCTCTTTCCAACACGAAGGGCCTAGAAGACTTAGAGAGTCTGGAGTTCATTCTGATTACAAATGAAAGAGAGGTCTGCAGAGGGCCAAGAAGAGAAGCAGGAGGCTTCAGCAGTAGTCCAGGCAAGAGAGGACTCAGTCTGATCCATGTAGCCGAGGTACAAGTGGTGAGAACGACTCAGATCCAGGGCCTATTATGAGCAGCCAACAGGATTTGCTTTCGAACTCGGTGTAGCAGGAAGGGAAAGAAAAGAGCCAAACGTTAGGATTTTTGGCCCGAGGAACCTGGTGATCCATGGCACCATTAAGTGAGACCAAATGAACGGCTTTGCAGGAGAGTGCAGATGTGGAAATCAAGAGTTCTGTGTGGATATGTTAAGTGTGAAATGCCTATCAGACAGTCAAGCAGAGATGCATTCATTATTCAAGATCCGTACGGCAAGAGCTTCCAACACGGGAACTCAGCTTTCTTTCCATTTAATTCAGGGCTCGTATCCCAGTAGTTCTCAAAGTGCTGCCCCCAGGTTAGCCGCAGCACTATCACCTGGGAACTCCTTAGAAGCCCAACGCCTCAGGTCCCACCCCAGACCTACTGAGTCAGAAACTCTGGATATGGGGCTGGCAATCTGCATTTCCACAAGCCCTCCAGGTAACTCACTGAAGTTTGAGGACCACAGCTCGCAGTCATACTCCTTGTCCATAATAAACATCTGATAGCCACAGCTGCCCTGCATGAGGCTTCTCTGTGTCTCTGTGAACCCTCTGCCTCATGAACAATTAGGTGGTGCTTTGTTTTTCTGGGGGGTTTTTTGTTTTGTTTTGTTTTGTTTTTTAACCCAAGACTCACTGGAAACCCCAGACACACCACTGATCAAAGTGTTTGAATTCCAGTTTCAGAAACTAAAGCAAGGGGGAGAAACGAAACGGGAACTACAACAATCACAACTATCGCTTTCATGAGAGCTACTATTATTGAGCACCTTGTATGCACTTTCTATGCATTATCCCATTAACTCTCCTAACAGCCTTATGGGGTAGGTACTCTGCTCCCATTTCACAGATAAGGAGATGGAGCAAGGCACCGAGAGGTTACATAACTTGCCCTGGGTCACACAGCTAGAAAGTAGCAGAACTGGGATTTGAACCCAGGCAGTCAGGTTCCAGAGTTTGCTTTTTTTTTTTTTTTGGAGATATAACTGACAAATAATATTGTGTAACTTTAAAGTTTACCATCTTAGCATTAGCTAACACCTCTATCAAGTCACATAATTATCATTCCTTTTTTGTGGTAAGAACAATTAAGACCCAGTCTCTTAGCAACTTTGAAGTTTATAATACAGTGCTGTTAAGTATAATCACTATGTCGTGCATGAGATCCCCAGAACTTTTTTTATCTATTAGTTGTGAGTTTCCAGAGCCAGCATGCTTAACCACACGGTATATAGTGTCCCCTATCTTTCTAGGCATCTACCCAAGAACCACTTACTGTAATAAATAAGCACATGAGGTTCCCATGAATAACTGAGAGAACTTTAAAAGATGTTTAATTCCATCAGGTTACCATATAACCCAGCAATTCCACTCCTACGTTAACTCAAAAGAATGGAAAACACACATCCAACAAAAATCTGCACATGAGTCTCATAACATTGTTCACAATAGCCAAAAAGTGGAAACAACCCAAATGTCATCAACTGATGAGTGGATAAACAAAGTGAGGTATGGTTGCACAGTGGAATATTATTTAGACATAAAAAGGAATAAAATACTGATGCATGCTACAATACAGATGAGCCTTGAAAACATTATGCTTCATAAAAGAAGCCAATCATGAAAGGCCTCTTTTCACATTATTCCCTTTATATCAAATGTCCAGAATAGGTAAGTCTATACATACAGAAAGATTAGTTGCCAGGGGCTGAGGTGAGGATATGGACACAAGATTTTCTTTCTGGGGTGATGGAAATGAACTGAAATTGGTGGTGATGGTTGCCTGGAACTATCTATACTTTAAATGAAAATACAAAATACCCCTGAATTGTACACTTTGAAAGGGTGCATTTTTATAGTTATGTGAATTATATCTCAATAAAGCTGTTATTTTTTAAAAGGATGTTTAATTCCTTTTAAGTTTAGGCTAACTTACTAAATAGAATGCCTACTTGTTGTCATTAAGGTTGCTAGATCACAACCAAAGAAACTGAAAGTAACTGCCATCACTTTGAATTTTTACCTTTCAATCTGTAGAGAAAACTAGTTTCACTTCTAGGTTGCCATGGACCCAGAAACAGCCATGTATGTCATTTCCCCACCCAGGAGAAAGTTTTTCTTCACCAACACTGAAAGAATGTAAATGCCAAGTTCTATCCTTGAGAAAATGCCCTAATCTTTTCCTTAAATCAAAGCACTTTCTATCTAAAGAAACTTTAATTTTCTCCCATAACCAGGAGATACTAAGGCTCCCCACTAAAAGCACAGAGCTAAACAATAGTTCTCTTCAACCAGCAAGGTACTAAAAACTGTTATGAATTGTGGCAACATTTTAGTGCTTCAAGATAAACAAGGAACATAAATACCTAGTGCCCCAGTAAGGATCGGAGAAACATTCTTTTAAATGTTTACTTGCTCTAATAACAACGGGAATTCTCATAACTAGTATTTATCAAGCAACTATAATGTGCTAAATAAACACTGTCCTGGGTGTTCTTTACAAATAAGATGTTTAATTTGGTCCTCACAGTAACCCTGAGGAAGGTATTTTTAGTCTCATTTTATAGAAAAGGAAACTGAGGCCCAGAGAAATTGAGTAAGTCGTTTGTCATTGATCACATAGGTATGAAAGTCCAAGTAATAACTTAAGTCTTTCTGAACTCAAATGTTTTCTCCTCTATTCCTCAATATTCCTCTTCAAAATGAAAAAGGAAGCCAGAAATTTCAAGAAACTGAAGACTCCTCTTCCTATCTCACAAAAATGATACTCCGAAAAAAGCGGGCTCTTCCTATAGTCCAAAACAGGAAATATAGAAAACAAAATATTGTTAATAACAACCAGCAGTCAGCAGGCACAAACAACCATGCCATGTCCCGCATTTCAAATGCTGCTTCCTGATTTAACAGTTTTCCCTCTTATTCTGATTACAACCTTAGGATGTCAAAATTTAATGATCTCACCATGGAAAGCCCCAGAGAACAGCAGTTGTGAGACTGGAGAGAGAGCTCACTAGACCAGGAAGGAAAAGGAATCAGTTGGCAGGAAGTGGTGCCTATCTAAAAACATAGAAGTCTTCAGCATTAATATTAACACTGTCATTCCACAGCACTTTAATCTGAAGCTATTTCTGCATTCCCTTGCATTATTTTAATACTGTATTACTAAAAGCTGATTCCCATTCTCCATATGTCTAATAGAATCCTAAGTAAAATAAGACTGTTATATAGCCACCACTGACCTTAATTTCTGTCTTGCTACTAAAAACAAAACAAAACCACACACACACACAAACGACATACGTTCAAAGGATTATCCCTGAGGGAAAAGACCTAAATCAATTAGGAAAGGTAGCATGTGGGGCACAAGCAAACATGAATTTCATCACCAAGTAGCCTATCGCTAGCAGAAATCTTAAATTCATGACTAAAATACACATTCCTTATACTTCTCAGGGCTCTGGCCAAGATAAACTGAAACTATAAACCAACAGCGGACTGATGGATGTACAAATGCTAAGCTCTCAACATACATCAAAAAGGTAAAGTGTGGTGAGCAGCTTAGAAGGTCTGCTCTCCAACTAAACAACTGAAGAATGAAAGAATTTCGTGCATTTGCACAAGAAGAGCTTGACAACGCAGGGGGGTAGGAGGTCACTTGGAGTTGAGCGAATCCACCGAAAAATGCTAAAGAAAGAACCTCCATTCTTGAGTCACTCTGTAGTAATTCCTAATGGGAAGTGGCCAACTCAAGATAAAGTAAGGTCGAGCTTGAGAATTTTCCTCACTCTTCCCGTCACCCTGGATACGATTCCAAGCTCCCACCAGAACCTTTTGGGAATCCAAGATAAAGATTTGCACGTACTGATCTGGGGGAGCAATGGAAGGGGCCATCCTTATGCAAACAACCACCTGTGCATGGTGGAGACCCCCAAGAAGGAGTTCTATTTAAAGTGAGAGGCAGCTTTGGGGATGACCCTCCAAATCCAGGACCGACACTGGCTACTCACCCAACTCCAGTGTCCCTTACGCCCAGACTCTGGCCACCTCCCAGCTAAGGGCAGCCGCTCCAGCGCCCTCCGCCCCCAGACCCTGGTCTGCTCCCACAGCCAGTCATTCCCAAAGCTCGCTGCCCGCTCCTCTGCCCGACAGCTGACCCGCCGCCACCAGGCAGTCCCAGCTACCCCAGTCCAGGTTCCCCAAACCAGCCTTTCGGGGTTGCTGACGCCCCAGGGCCGCCGGATTTAAGGCTTAGGATCTGGAAGGATTTGGTCCAATCTCCTCTTCCTTTCGGCGTCCTGGGCTTACCTCCCCGGCAGCTTGGCGCTCCTCTTCCAAAACTGCTTGCTGTTCTCGGCGGCCATTGCTCTGGCCGGGGAAGGCCTTGTAGGCGGGCCAGGGGGGTACCCGGCAAGATGCCCCCAGGACCCCGCAATCGGAGGGCCAACCCAGGCCGCTTCCCCGCCGCCGGTCACCCGCTCCCAGCTCCTGGGGGCGCCATCTTGGATGTGGGCACCCTCCCACCCAGCGCCGCTGCCATTGGTGAGTTGCGCCGGCCGTGGTCAGACGGACGAATAGAAAGCCGGAATCCTGCAGGCCGCTGAAGCCTAACGGTGACGTCAGGGACTGGGCACACAGGTGGACCGGCAAGGCGGAGCTTGGGCAAGCAGGGAGGCGGGGCTGAAAGTTCCCTAACCCCAGGAGTGGAAGAAGCAGGTAAAGAAAGGGACCTATGGGAAGGAAGAAAGGGTACTGTTTGGTTTGCGTGCGTGTGTGTTGGGGGCGGGGGAGATGAGGTTCCTGAGCCTAATACTTTTTGGGAAGAGACAGTATATGTATTTATGTACATCAATCTTTCACCTAAAAATAAGGGCCCATGTGTTGGTTGCAGGCCATCTTTAAGATCTCAGTCAACGACAATCTGATTATTATCCTCCCCACACTTCCCCGTTCCGTTTAGGGTCCGATTTTTTTTTTTTTTTTTAAATCTATGAAGGAAGATCAGTACTGATCCAGTAGACCGGGGTTGCTAACTGTTCAACACGTGAGTAACGGTTGGTTTGTAAGGGTCTCCCACACCTCTGGTAACTGATCACATTAAAGGATTTGTGTGCCGTGGGCAAAATTCAAATGATGTAATCCCTGTTTCACCATTAACTGCCACTTTCTGACTCTGAGAACCAGATACTACTGACAGTGTTAAGGCATGTTCTTATTTTGTCCATCCAATTCAGACTACCAAGTTAACCTTTCTTGAGAGGACATGGTGTATCTCCAAGGCTCCAGTCACAGAGATTGAAGATACATCCTCAAACATCTTCAATGTCCCTTTTAAATATCTGATCCTTGAATTTATTTTCAATCTAGCTTTGACTCAGAATGAGATTTAATATATCATTTTGAATCCTTTGAATGTTTTGTTGGGTTTTTTTTGCTCTTTTTGAGTTTCTGTGGTTGTATACCACAGTGATCATATGAGAAGGAACTGCTGAGGTGGGCTGCTGTCCTCCAAACCCTGCTTTCGTTTACTGCTGCAATAGACCCTTCCACTTACTGAAGAACATCTAATGACCCCCTTTCTAAAAGAGAACACATGCCCTCCAATGGCCTTTTTCTATATAGACATTACCCCCATTTCAAACTTCATTTGCGCCCTAATTTTACAACCATGATATGGTATGGAAGGGACTGTTTTCACTTTCTATTAATGTTGCAAGCTTCCAGAGACTTTCATCCTCTCAGATAGTCACTTTTATGGGCATTTAATCCACCAAACAAAAGCCCCTCTAGCCTTTTAATCATTTTATCTGCCTTTCTTTGCCTCTTCTTTTTCTTAGAATGCAGTGACCAGCACTGTTCCCTGAGCTCCAGGAGAAGTTTCCTGAGGTTTTCGTTGAAGCTGATGTTTTGTCTTTAATCTGAACAGCCAGAACTGTTGCTGGCATTTTGGGCTTTACAAGAGCTGACATCTCGAAGAAATAGTGTACAGCAACTTCTAGATCCCTTTCTTTGGTGGCAACTGGCAGGCAGTTCAGAGTTCATTATCTTTAAGGAATCATCTGAATTGTCTCCCCCTACGTGAGCTGCCTCACAGTTGTCCATGCGGCAAGTCACCTGCCACTTTCCAGCCTACTCACATCGCTTTAGAAATGTTCCAGAAGATGCTCCCCATTGACTTGACATTTCAGCATGTGGAAAGCAGAGTATAATTTGTGTGCCTAGAAATGTCTCAAAGTATTCCTTTTTCCTAATCATTTGTGAAATCTTAAATAACGCGGATTCCCAGGGGATGCTGTTAGCATTGTTTAATCTGGAGAAGCCCTATTATTCCTACTCTTTGTTTTCTACATCTAAGACAGGTTCTTATCCAGACAAACAAAAAAATTCATCAGTCATCTGATGGTAAATTTTTAAATAGTCTTTATTAAGGAAGTTGAGGTTGTTGGGTCCTCTCTCACCACTACCGTTATCATCACCAGAATCTCAACCAACCACATTTTTATAGCAGCCTCCTATCAGTTCTCCCTCCTTACACTCTTGTCCCCTTAGAGTCTATTCCCCACACAGCATCCAGAGAGAGCCTTTTAAAATGTCAGTCAGATTGTGTCATCCCTCTGCTCAGTACCATTACTCCATCACACAGCATAAAAATGCAAGCTTCTCAAAGACCTACATGATTTGGTTCCACTCTCTTTCTTGCTTCATCTGCTCCAACCATAATTGTCGGCCTTTTCCCTGCTTCCTTAATACTCCAAGCATATTCCCACCTCAAGGCCTTTGTATTAGCCACTTCCTATGCATGAAATTCTCTCCCCCTAAATATCTAGATGGTTTGCTCCCTCATCTCCATTCTATTTTTGTTGTCTATCTCCATCACCTAAAATGTAAGCTCCACTGAGGCAGGGATTTTATGCTTTGTTTTCTGCCCTTCTCACCTAGACTAGAACTTGGCACATAGTGCACAAGCACTTAACATGTACTAAGAGAATGAAAAATAGAAATTGTTCTTGTCTTTTGGTTCTCTGTTGTTCATAAATTTTTTTTGTTGAAAAAGATAATAGAAACCATGTTTTCTAATGGCTAGTAGGATGTGTCCACTTTACCAAAGATTCTGTAAGCTTGCCTATGCTCTTGGTTGAAGAGCAACCTTCTGATCTTGGCAAAGATTTCCTCTTCAAACTTTTAGCTTCAGAGAAATGAAGCTGTACCTAAAATGATGAGGGAGGGAGGCCACCCACCTAGTCAGCAGATGTCCATCAAAGGGGTGATAGTTGTAGGAGCCAAATCACTTTCACAGCAAACTGCCTGACTGGAGGTGAAAATTATTGGTTTGAGGCTCCCAAGTGGTCCCTGGAGCACTTTTTAAAAATATATTTTTTAAGATTTTATTTACTTGAGAGAGAGAGAGAGAGAGAGCGCATGAGAAGAGGGAGGGTCAGAGGGAGAAGCAGACTCCCTGCCAAACAAGGAGCTTGATGCAGGACTCGATCCTGAGACTCCAGGATCATGACCTGAGCCAAAGGCTGTTGTTTAACCAACAGAGCCACCCAGGCGCTTGTGTGGAGCACTTTTGATGGAAGCCCTTAGTGCAGAGACTTGCTGTCTCCCTAGACTAGTCTTCTCATACTTTAGTGTACATGTGATGATGTTAAAAGCCTGATTCAGCAGGTCTGGACTAGAGTCTACAATTCTGCATTTCTTTTTTTTTTTTTTAAGATTTTATTTATTTAT
Organism: Meles meles; assembly: GCF_922984935.1. Lineage (NCBI taxonomy): Eukaryota > Metazoa > Chordata > Mammalia > Carnivora > Mustelidae > Meles > Meles meles. The sequence goes on along the minus strand of NC_060070.1, from coordinate 85,992,240 downwards.
TTGACAGACAGAGATCACGTAGGCAGAGAGGCAGGCAGAGAGAGAGGAGAAAGCAGGCTCCCTGTGGAGCAGAGAGCCCGATGTGAGGCTCGATCCCAGGACCCTGGGATCATGACCTGAGCTGAAGGCAGAGGCTTTAACCCACTGAGCCACCCAGGTGCCCCTATAATTCTGCATTTCTAATAAGCCCTCAGGTGGCACTGATGCGGCTGCTTTGTGGACCTCACTTGTAGATCTATTTCTAGCACAGTATGACCTGCGACCTTTGAATTTATTCCAAGGTTTCGATTTTTTTAAATTTTATCTTTTAGAGTAATCTCTACACCCAACACAGGGCTGGAATTCACAACCCAAAGATTAAGAGTCTCATGCTCTACTGACCGAGTCAGCCAGGTACCCCAGGTGTGATTATTTTGAAAGTGTAAATAGAAGACTTTCAATGTTACCTGCCTGCAAGTTTTTAACTTCTCCCTCCTTACCTTCATCTTCATTCAAAGGGGAGCAAAACAACTAATTGGGGGCAATGTAGAGTCAAGGGAATAAGCCACATGTGGGTTGCATGTGAATTCAAAAGAGGTGGGTGTATCCCAGTCCTTAGAGAAAGCTCCTTGGAGGAGATAAGCTCTGAGTAGAGACGTACAGGGAAAAAGAGAGAGAGAGAGAGAGAGAGAGAGAGAGACTTGAAGAACATTAGAAAGGAGCGCGATTGGGGAAGATAAAAAATCCTGTGGACTTAGTTACGAAGAGATCACTGGCAGACTTTAACCTCAGCAAAGGAGTGGAGTGGACACTGTGTTACCAGGCAGGGTTGAGACAAGTGAGCAATAGAAGACCTCAAATGGGGCACCTGGGTGGCTCAGTTGGTTAAGCATTCTGCCTTTGGCTCAGATCATGATCTGGGGGGCCCAGGATTGAGCCCCATGTTGGGTTCCCTGCTCAGTGGAAAGTCTGCTTGTCCCTTTCCCTCTGCCCCTCCCCTCCACTTGTACTCTCTCTCAAATAAACAAAAATCTTAAAAAAGAAAAAAAAAAGAAGCAACTCTCCAGTGCACCATGGAATGTTATGTTGGGTGACCAAAGGGATGGTGAGGTCAATCTGGGAACTAAAGGCAAGACAACCTCTAGAAAGAGCAAAATGAAAGAAATCGTTAAATTAGAGAAGGTAAAGGGATAAGCAAAAGACGGAAGAAACAAGAGGTTATTGAGTAAAGAGAGGAAGAGTGGTTACAGTTTGAGGGATGGAGGGAAGATTAAGAATTTCATTCCTAGGAATTTATTCTAAGAAAGCCAAAAGGAGGGGGGAAATCTCTGTGGACAAAGATGTTCTTTGCCTTGTGACCAATAATGAAAGGGGGGGGGGGTAATGAAAAGAATGCAAAGGTTTAAATATGACATGTACTTATACAAAGCAGGATGTGGAGTTTACAAACCTGAACCATGCGATGTCATTAAGTCGTGCAAGTTTGAACACCTCATAGCACATCAGAAAGGTTTATGAAATGATGGACAGCAGGGAAAAAGCAGAATACAAGAATGTCTTTGCCTAGTTTCAATCAGAAAAGATGGGTTTTGTCAAAGACTGAAGAAAACATGGGGAAGGGAAGGAAATTTTGGTAGGTAGTGGAAATATACGTCCTTTTATTTCCAGAATTTTTCTTTAATGCTACCACATCTTTTGTTGTTTTGAAATATTTGTCGATGAAGCACCTGGGTGGCTCAGTCAGTCAAAGTCTGACCCTTATTTTCGGCTCAGGTCATGATCTTGGGGTCATGAGATCCAGCCTTGGGTCAGCTTCTGTGTGCCACAAAGGCTGCTTGAGAGTCTCTCCCTCTCCCTCCACCCCTCTCCCCACTCATGCTCTCTCTCTGAATGAATAAATAAAATCATAAGAAGAAAAGTATGTTGCATACTTAGCTAGGGGTAGATAAAATTTTTCTATGAAGGGCCAGGCTGTACATATTTTTGGCTTTTCTGGCCATGCAATCTCTATTGCAACTTCTCAACTCTGCCCTGTAGCATGAAAACAGGCACAGACAATATGAGAATAAAATAGTTGTAGATGTGTTCCCACAAAACTTTATTTGCGGATGCAAAAATTTGAACGTTATGTAACTTTCACAACATGAAATATTATTCTTTCAATTTTTTTCCCAACAATTTAAAAATGTAAAAACCATTCTTAGCTCACAGGCCATACAAAAAAAGCCTGCCAGATTTGGCTCATGGGTGGTAGTTTGCCAACTCCTGCAACAAAGAATAAAGAATAGGGGTGCTTGGGTAGCTCAGTTGGTTGAGCATTGGCCTCATAATTTCAGCTCAGGTCATGGTCTCAGGGTTGTAGGATCGAGCTCTCCCGTGGAGCCCTGACTCAAGCCCCATGCAGGGCCCTGTGCTCAGCAGGGAGTCTTCTTGGGTTTCTCTCCCTCTGTCCCTCTCCACCACTTGCACTCTCTCTCTCTCTCTCTCTCTCTCTTTTGGAGAAACAGATAAATCTTAAAAAAAAAGAGAGAGAGAGAGAGACTAAAGAATAAATAACATATAAGAGCAAGGTTAAAAAAAAAAACCTCTACAATAAAATTTAAGTCCCCTTTTTGTCCTTCCTTGATCCTGTTCTCTTCCCTCTCTCCAGTAGAAACCACAGTTCTGGGGTGCCTGAGTGGCTCAGTTGGTTGGGCATCTGCCTTTGGCTCAGGTCATGAGGCTGGAGTCCTGGGATTGAGTCCACATCGGGCTCCCTGTTCGGTGGGAAGTCTGCTTCTCCTTCTGCCCTTCACCCTGCTTGTGCTCTTCCTCTCTGTCTCTCAAATGAGTAAATAAAATCTTAAAAAAAAAAAAAAAAGAAACCACAATCCTGAGTTTTGTGTTCAGCTTTCTATATATGTTGCAAATTTTTACTGTATATGTGGCTATCTATAAGCATGTTTTTCATGTTTTGAAATTTTATAAATAGTACCACACCATACATAAGCCTCAGCCACTAGCTTAATCGTTCAGTATTCTGTTGATAAATGGAGCTCCAGTTTATTTATCTGAGCTGTAATATTGAGTTCCATTCTATGAATATTCCTCAATTGTGTCCCCAATTTTAAAAATTTTGAACAGTCTCAGTTAACATTATTTTACCATGTGCAAAATTCTCTCTAGTGAGGTATTTTTCAAATTAGTCTGTGAACTGTTAGTGAGTTAAAATGAATTTGCAAGTTGGGACCTTTAATGAAATAGAATAGACAGGAACAGTTATACCTTAAACTTACACAATGTTTTATGTCAGTTATATCTCAATTTTTAAAACAATAGATGGGATTAGAAAAGATCAGAGTGTGCTGCATGACCTAAGGATAGACAGTGTTTGGACAAATTTTTGTTTCAACTTTATACACACACACGGATGTATGTTTGTGTGCATGTGTGTGTGCTTGATTGTAATGTCAAATGTATTTTTTTTCTTTAATTTTATTTATTTATTTGACACAGAGAAAGAGATCACAAGTAGGCAGAGAGGCAGGCAGAGAGAGTGGGTTAAGTAGGCTCCCCGCGGAGCAGAGAGCCCGATGCAGGGCTCGATCCCAGGACCCTGAGATCATGACCTGAGCCAAAGGCAGAGGCTCAACCCACTGAGCCACCCAGGCACCCCTCAAATGTATTTCCTAATGATAGGTGATTGTCAGAAAGTTTGAAAACTATTGCTTTGAGGTCTCTATGAAATACTTGGGAGAGGCACTTGCTAGATCACAGAATATGTACAACGTCCACTTTACTGTATGTTGCAAAATGCTCTCCCAAATGGTTTTTCCAATTTATATTCAACCTAGAGGACTGAGTAGAGTTTTCCTGGCTTCTTATCCTCACCTATGGTAGGCCTTTTTCATGGGATGTTAAATATAGTGTATACACAAGAGAATGTGTAAAACTGTACAGTTCAATGAATAATAACATTTGCACTCCTGGACCCACTCCCCACACTATGCAATAGGACATCGGCAGTACCTTAAAAGCCTCTTGCTGTGTATGTGTGTAGGAGGGTGTTCCTTCCTGTAGAAGGGGCATTCCCCGCACTCCAGATACAACCACTTTGCAGAATTTTGTATTGGCCTCAGGGTGCCTGGGTGGGTCAGTCATTTGAGCATTGGACTCTTGATTTTGGCTCAGGTCATGACCTCAGGGTCCTGTGATCAAGCTTCTACTCAGGCTCCAGGCCCAGCGGGGAGTCTGCTTTCCCCCTCTCCATCTGCCCCGCCCCTGCTCACATGGTATCTAAAATAAATAAATAAATCTTTAAGAAAGAAGTATTTTGTACTGTCCTCTTGTTTTCCTTTTTTTAAAAAAAAATTTTATTTATTTATTCTTATTCGACAGAGAGGCAGAGATCACAAGTAGGCAGAGAGGCAGGCAGAGAGAGAGGGGGAAGCAGGCTCCCCGCTGAGCAGAGAGCCCGATGTGGGACTCCATCCCAGGACCCTGAGATCATAACCTGAGCCTAAGGCAGATGCTTAACCTCCTGAGCCACCCAGGCGCCCCTCCTCTTCTTTTCTTTATAGTTTTCCACTTATGTTTGTGAACTTAATATATTGTTTATCATAATGGTATTGTATCTATTCTGTTGCTTGCTGCTATTAGACAGCAATAAGGTTTTGAGATTGATTGATTGATTTTAAGATTTTATTTATTTATTTGACAGAGAGAGAGACAGCATGAGAGGGAACATAAGCAGGAGCAGAGGGAGAGGGAGAAGCAGGCTTCACTCTGAGCAGGGAGCCTGATGCAGGACTCGATTCCAGGACCCTGGGATCATGACCTGAGCTGAAGGCAGACACTTAATGACTAGCTGAAGGCAGACGCTTAACAACTGGACCACCCAGGCACCCCAGGTTTTGAGATTTAGCTATTGTTCATGTTGGGGAGTGTAGCAAGCATTTGTTCATTTTCACTGCTGTATAATATTCTGTTTTATAAATGACACAGTTTATCTCTACTACTACTGATCAGCATTCAGTTGCTTCATATTTTGTGCTCCTGTGAACTCTGCTACTATGAACACTCTTATCCATGTCTCCTGAGTAAGTGGACAAGTGGAAGGGTTTCTCTAGGATATCAATGTTGGATTGGAAGTGCTAGTCTGGAGTACGTGCATATGTTCAGTTTTGCAGAATAGTTTTTCATTGTGTTTCATAGTGGTTGTCCTACTTTATATTTCTACCTGTTTGGGTAAAACTTTCATTTTCATTTCCTATGACATGGTTTCAAAAGTAAATAAAAACTGGGGGGAGAAAAATAGTTCAAAGCCAAACCCTTCAAAATTGGGTTGAACAGGAAGCAGAAAAATAGCAATCTGTTGAGTCACATAAATCTTTCTTCTTTTCCTTTCTTATTTCATTTTTCTGTTCAGTCACATAATATCTGTTCAGTCACATCAATCCTCTTCTTTTCTTCTTTCCTTTTTCTCCCCACTCTCTTGGGTTGAAATTTGTATTGAAAGCAAATGTTTTGCCGATTGGAATAATGGGGAGTTCCTGAAAAGAAATCATGGACTTGGGAATTAGTGGGCTTGTGATCAATAACAGAAGTGGCCCACCTTCATTTGAACTATTGGGAACCCTAGAAAAAAATCTCCTATGATTCTGTCAGTGGGGTCCTTCCTTGTTTCCTTCCTGCCTTTTTCCTTTCCATCTTTCTTTTCTTCAATTTGTACATGTTGCCAATTCAAAATGTGCAGATAGGGGTGTTGTAGATTGAATGGTGGCCTCTGAAATATACGTCCACACCCAAATCCCTGAAAAGGGGTCTTTGTGGAAATAAGAAGGTCAAGGATTTTGAGATGAGGGCGCCTGGGTGGCTCAGTGGGTTAAGCCGCTGCCTTCAGCTCAGGTCATGATCTTGGGGTCCTGGGATCGAGTCCCACATTGGGCTCTCTGCTCAGCAGGGAGCCTGCTTCCCCCTCTCTCTCTCTGCCTGCCTCTCTATCTACTTGTGATCTCTCTCTGTCAAATAAATAAATAAAATCTTAAAAAAAAAAGAATTTTGAGATGAGATCATCTTCCTCTACTTGGTTGGGTCCTAAATCCAATGACCAATGTCCTAAACCCCTGACAAGAGAGAAGACATGGACAGAAGAGGGGGAAGTGACATGACTATGGTAGTAGAGGTTGAAGTCAGCCAAAACCCAGAAGAGGCAAGGAAGGATTCCTCCTGAAATCTTCAGAGAGGGCATGGGCCTGCCAACCCTTTAATTTTGCTCTTCCAGCCTCCAGAACTGTAAGAGAAAAACTTGTATTGTTTTATGCCCCCAAATTTGTGATACCTTATTTCAAAAGACCTAGGAACCCAACATAGGATATCAAGAGAAAGTTGGTCTCTCTCATATCCTTGACCCTTAGACGCCCATTCATTCTTCCCAGCAGCATTCACTCTTGATAGTTCCTTGTGTGTCATCCTTCTAGAGATATTCTTACAGAGCCCTTTCATAGGTGGCAAGGACATTCAAGATCACTTTACAAATGAGGAGTCTAAAGCTTAGAGGAAGAAACTTGCCCAAGGACCTTCAAATCAGTCAGTGCCGAAGAAGAACAGGAACTCAGGTTTCCTATCTCTTGGTTTTATCCTCCTTCATTATAAAAGAAGTATTAAGGAGCAGATTTTGATGTCAGGATGGGGAGAGAGAAGAGAAGGATATTAGGTGAATGAAGGAAGGGTAATGTCATGGAGATGATAAAGGAGCACAAAAACTCTTATTATTTAACCTCAGGTTGGTCACGGTTCAATGTAGCACTCCACCAGATCCTTGCCAGACTCTATCTGTAGATAGAAATTAGTCATTCCATCCAACTAGCTTTTATTGGGCATCTACTATATTCCAGGCACCAAACTATATTAAGAACTGTGGGGGTGCCTGGGTGGCTCATTTGCTAAGCATCTGCCTTCAGCTCAGGTCATGATCCCAGGGTCCTGGGATCGAGCCCTGCATCAGGCTCCCTGCTCAGAGGGAAGCCTGCTCTCTCCCTCTCCTACTCCCCCTCCTTGTGTACCCTCTCTCGCTGTCTCTTTCTCTCTGTCAAATAAATAAAACCTCAAAAAAAAAACACCCCACTGTAAAATACAGCTCCCACCCTCAACAAATGTATTATCTAGTAGGAGAGTCAGGCTCCTAAGTAAAGCAGTCTGATAAATGATAAAAATATAGGTGTGCACTAAAGTCCTAAGAAAATAAGGTGGAATGTGGTCCTCTTTGTTTAGGGATATGGGAAAGGTCTTGAAGGATGAGTAGGAGTTTAGCAGGTAGAGAGGGAGGGAAAAGCATCCTAGGCAGGATGAAACATTTACGGACCTAAGGGAGTCTACAAGAGAAGTTGCATTTGGGAAATCACATAGGAAACACTGTTGATGCCTCACCTATATCCCTCAACCTCTCTATATATGCTCTCTTTGCCCGAAGTCTCTCCTTTTAGCTCCCCAAAACTGTAAAACAAAACAAAACAAAACAAAAAAACATACTGCCCATTCTCATGGTGTACTATTAGTGCCTAGGAGTTAATTCCTCCTGGGAGTAGCCCTCAACCAACTCTCAGGAGTGGGTGTATTAATTCCCCAGCTCCTTCATCCCTCAGATAGGATAATTCTGAGGCATGTGTTCCCCAGTTTCTTAATAGGATTAAACTCCTGTAGTTGGCTTAATAGCTCTCCCTTAATGGGCTATCTTCCTTCCCTGTATTGCTTCCTACCTCTTCTCCATTGGTGTTTCCATCACCTCCCAAATCAACTACTTGCTCCCAAGTCCTTGTCTCAGGATCACTCCTGAGAGAGTCCAAACTGAAATGAAGCCTATGTAGCACTACCTTGTGCTTTATTGTTATAAAGAGTGCGAAGAATGGGCTGCAGTGAGAGTAGACATTGGAGCAAGAGCCTACCTATCCCGGTGGACTTCTAATGCCCTATGAGAGCTACAGGACCTTTCCCTGAGACAATGTGACATTCACTGAAAGTTCAAGTAGGGGCATGGCATGACCAGATTTGCATGGTAGAAAGGCCACGTTATCACCTATCCAACCATTAAATGGCTTTCACTACACTTAGAATGAAATCCACACTCCTAACCATGCCCTAAAATACACTGCATGACCAGGTACCATGCCTGCTCCCCATCCTCTGAAAACTCTATTTGATATGGCAATTTGTAGCGTTCTTACAGGCCCAGATGGCTCAGGGCAACAGAGCCCAGTGAAGAGTTGTGGTAAACTGGACTACAGTTATCAGTTCTTTACTCCCTCTTGTTATGTGACCTTGCAGTGGATGGAGCAGTTCCCTGCTAGACTTCTGGCCAATGGGATGTGAGCGAAACTGACAGTATGCCTCAAGAGGCATCCCATCTTTCTGTTCACCCTGCTGCACTCCCACCACCATCCCGAGAGCTGCTGGTTCAAGGAGGATAAGAGACATGTGTAGCAGACAAAAACCCAAACTGAAGCCTGGAACTAAACCCGCCAACATGCAGCCTAAAGCATGAGTGAGAAAAATAAGTGCTAGTGGTTGTAAATCACAGGGGGCTTATAGACAACAAATTTATTTCTCACAGTTTCGGAGGCTGGAAGTCCAAGATCAGGCTGCCAGCATCGCTGGGTCTGATAAAGGCCCTCTTCCAGGTTGTAGCCTGCCAACATCTTGCTGTGTCCTTATGTGGTGAAGGAAGGGAGAATTGCTCTGGGACCTCTTTCCTTTCTTCATGAGGGCTCCACCCTTGTGACCTAATGACTTCCCAAGGACCCTCCTTTTAATACCATCACCTTGGGCATTAAGTCTTCAACCTGTGAATTCCGGGGGCTATAAACATTCATTCTGTAGCACTGTCACTATTGTCCCCAGCATGGCCATTAGAATAGGTCTAGGCCAGCCTGTTGGATGCTTAGAGACACGTGGCACTCGGCCGAGTCTCCCTGAACTATCCCAGCTGAGGCCATCCTACATGAGCCAACAACCAGTTGAGCCTGAGACATGAGAATGAGCTTGGCCAAAATCAACAGAACTGTCCAGCCAACCACCAGTTGACCCCAGACACTTCAGTGAGTTCAGCTGAGAGAGCCCAGCTCAGCCCAGCCCCAGATAGGCCAAGCCCCATGGACTTTTGAACTAAGTACTGTTCATTGTTAACAAGCCACTGGCATTCTGTGGTTGTTTGCGTGGCATTATTGTGGCAATAGATAATCAGCCCTCTCCACAATCTGTGAGCTATGACTTTTCTGCTTAAATCAGGCGACAGTTGGTGTCTGTCTGTTGCTTTCTCTAACACAGAATGTAAATTAAGAAGATAGGGTCATGGGAGAGATTGAGGTGGGAGAGATTTTAACATGTTTTCAGGCAGGGGATTGGAGGCAGTTGTATTTATTAGGACATAAGTATGCCTCAAAATAACGGTGCTTTAAACATAAGAGACATTTACAGTTTTTTTTCTCTCTCGCATAAAAGACTGAGCTAGTGTGGTAGCTGTGTTTTGTGAAATATTCAGAGGCCAGGATCCTTCTCTCTGTGCTCCACTATGTCCTTGCCCAGGGAGTCCAAGATGACTCCCAACTGCATCGACGTTCCAACCACTGGGAAGAGGGAAAGGGAAAACGTGACTTTCTCCTTACTATCTGGTGCTTATACTCATTTCTTCCCCTTTTTGGGACGCGTGTCTGGCTCAGTCCGTGGAGCATGTGACTCTTGATATCAGGGTTGTGAGTCAAGCCTCGTGTCGGGTATAGAGATTTCTTAAAAAAAAAAAAAAGCTTAAAAAATATTTATTTCTTCCCCTTTCAACTCATTCTTAGGAATTGGTCATGTGACCACACTCAGCTGCTGGGAAAAGGAAACTTATTTTGGCTAACCACGTGCATACCTAAAAATTCTGCTTCTGTGGAAGAAGGGGCAAATAGATAGCAGTGTTTCCTGCCATGTCGGTGGAGAAGAAAAGTAATTAATGGAGCAAGATCTCTATGGGAGAATTTATTAGCCATTTCCTTCCTTCTCCTTGCTAAGGGGACTGATGTTTTGGAGGGGTGGGGCACCTGTGTTCTCAGTCTGGGCATCAATCTTGGTATGGCTAAACCAGTTATGGGAATCCTCCTCAGTTTTGCCAGGAGGTGGCTTCCCCAGCCTCCCTGGCAAATATGGGTGGTCATGTGACCCAGTTCTGACCAGTGAACCATAAAGGGCAGGCTTCTAGGAGCTTCCGGGAAATGCTTTCCTTCCTGTGAAACAGACAAACATAAAAGACAGCTTACTGGCACCGTCCTGGTTGGGTTACTGGTGCAAGGCACCACAGCAGTCAGCTTATGACCATAAAAGAAAGGCCAAGAGAACCTACAGCCTGACACCTTTTTGAGGATTCAAATGACCTTAAGAGATGAGAGGGGATGAGCCAGGTGGATAAAGATATTTGAGGAAGTGAATGCATTAAATATGAGAAGAAATGCTCAGAGATGCCCCTGGAAAGTTGGATGGGAGTCAGACGGTGAGGACTTTGTATGTGGCAGTGTGATTTGTCAGCATTACCTCGTGTAGAGTTGGGGCTGGTTTCCTTGCTTGCTGGCTGCTTCACTACTTAGGTATGACACAGGCATTTTCTCTTTGTAGGTTTAAGACGGCTGCCCATCTCTTTCTCCATTGGAGCGTTGAAAGACTTGTGTTTTGGAAACTCTAGGCTCTCAAAGTCAGAGACCTAGATTATGAGGGTGGGTAGGGGATGTCAGTTTGAAAAGTTGAGGAAGAGGGAGCCGGTGGAATTTCCCTACCCTCGGGAGGATGGGGAGGTATCTGGTTCTGCCCACCATGGGGCCTAGGTTTGACTCCCTCCCAGACCCTGGGATGTCTGATGGATTGGCTGTGTGGTCCACAGGCTGGGGACTAAGCTCTAAGCCAAAGCCTTCAGGGCTATGAGCAGTGGGACCACTGAGGCTTGAACATCAAACCTCCCACAGTAACCATACCAGCCTGAAGTCCAGAGCCCTCCCCTGAGATTCCAGGTTTGGGTGAACTTGAGAGCTAGTTCTATGTGAGTCCAGCAGGGAACAGGGAGGAGGGAATGGGAAAAAACAACAACAACAACAAAAAACCGAAAACCTGATTGAGATAGAATTTTTCCCTAACACCTTGAGGAAGAGGGCTGAGTCCAATTTTATATTATTTTTTTAAAAGATTTCATTTATTTATTTGACAAAAAGAGAGAAAGAGATCACAAGTAGGCAGAGAGGTAGGCAGAGGGGGAGGGGGAAGCAGGCCCCCCCCCCCCAAGCAGAGAACCCAGTGTGGGGCTCCATCCAGGACCCCGGGATCACGACCTGAGCTGAAGGCAGAGGTTTAATCCACTGAGCCACCCAGGTGCCCCAGATTTTATATTATTTTAAAAAAATAAAATAAGGGGCGCCTGGGTGGCTCAGTGGGTTAAGCCGCTGCCTTCGGCTCAGGTCATGATCTCGGGGTCCTGGGATCGAGTCCCACATCGGGCTCTCTGCTCAGCGGAGAGCTGCTTCCCTTCCTCTCTCTCTGCCTGCCTCTCTTGTGATTTCTCTCTGTCAAATAAATAAATAAAATCTTTAAAAAAAAATAAAATAAAATAATAAGGCTGCTTCTTACATGGGAGTGTTCAATTATGGTACAAATTAATTCTGTGTTTATAAAGCCATGGAAAAGGGAATGAGAAGAGATCATAAATTATCTCCATAGCTTTTTAAAAAATCGATAGTTTTTTTTACAAGAATATATAGCTGTGTCTCTAGGAACTCCAGTTCACATATATACAAAGCATCCATTTTCATTTTTTAAAAAAATCTAATTAAATTGGCCTGATACTGCCAGGCTAGAAGAAAATCCAATCTATATCACTGGGGCTCCTCTGGCTCTCGGGGATGCCTCAGATTCCAAGTGTAAAACCTGGTGCCAGAAATAGGGGCCAGCCTCTTACTGGTGGCCATTGTGAGAGGTGCCAACAGGCACCTCATGCAAACCCGCAGAATGGAGCCTTGAAGCCCCCCATCTCCTGATCCTAATCCCACGTGAGACATAGACTACTTCACTGAGGTGTTGAAAAAAGTTTTCACAACACTTGTGAAAGACTGTAAGGATGACTTCATTCAAGAGCGACCACTTGCAGTGGAGGTTTTATAGTAGGGGAGAGAGATGGAGCCCCACTCTAAGTACAAGGGCGAGTGGAGACTTAGAGCTAAGTAGCAGGGTGGGGGTCAGTGCATGGAAAATTAACAAGGTAAAACATCAAGGCTATGGGTATTCTGATCAGATACCAAGGGTGGAGAATTCTTACTCAACTCACTTAGCAGCATTCTTACTAAAACTGGACCTAGCAGGTCAAGGACAGAGCCCAAGGTCAGGGCCTAGTCAAAAAGAGGATTCAGGAAGGGGAGCCTGAGTGGCTCTGTTGGTTGAGTGTCTCATTCTTGGTTTCAGTTCAGATCATGATCTAAGGGTCATGAGTGAGTCTTGAGTTGGGCTCTGCACTTGGCGTGCATGGAGTCTTCTTGAGATTCTTTCTCCCTCTCTCCCCCTTTCCTCCTCCTGCTTGTCCTCTCTCTTTCTCTCTAAAATAAATAATAAAACAAATAAAGTCTTAACAATGGCAAAGAAAGAGGACTCAGGAGCCTAATTCAGATTGCTAAAGCGGGGGGTTCTTAGTCCTTGAGGCATCATTCCTCCCCAGATATGATACCCAGACACGCATCTTGAGGTCCAACTCCCCTCCCGCAGCTCTACCACTGGAGATTGCTGGGTCTCAACAGCCACCCACCACCTACATGGCCACCTCTGTACTTTCTTTTCTAACAAAGAGTAATACCTTTATCATATAAAGAATTCATACAGGGCGCCTGGGTGGCTCAGTGGGTTAAAGGCTCTGCCTTCGGCTTGGGTCATGATCTCAAGGTCCTGGGATCAAGCCCTGCATCAGGCTTTCTGCTCAGCAGGGAGCCTGCTTCCTCCTCTCTCTGCCTGCCTCTCTGCCTACTTGTGATTTCTGTCAAATAAATAAATAAAATCTTAAAAAAAAAAGAATTCATACATATTTTTAAAAATAGCATCTTAATACATGAAAGTATTAGGTAAAGGACATAACTTGTAAAAAGTAATAAAAATGCTTAATGAATACTTTTACAATATTCAACCTGAAGAGTAAAAAATTTTAAATAGGAATTTTCACCTACTATATAGATTGAATGGAAAGAATAAGTTAAAAATTTAAATAATAATACCAAAAGAAATAAAAATTAAAAAATAATAATAACATCAAATTATGGGGCACCTGGCTGGCTCACTCAGTAGAGTATGTGACTCTTGATCTCGGGGTCATTATTTCAAGCCTCATGTTGGGTTTAGAGATTATCTAAATAAATAAAACTATAAAAAATAATAATAACACCAAATGATGGCAAATATGTTCTAAAACAAGTATGCATATGTATTTTTGGTGGAAAAGTGAGTTAGTAATAATCATTTGGTATTTTGTTTATATCTAGTGTTTTTGTAATTGTTTACTGTCTTGGTTTAACTTTATGCTTTTCAAACATACACACACACATAGTTGTGGCAGGCACTCCAAGTTGACCCTAAGTAATCCCTGCTTCCTCATCCAAATCAGTAAAGAAGTTGTCAAACTCTTACTTTTCACAGATGATGTGATACTCTTTGTGGAAAACCCAAAAAATTCCACACAGAAATTGCTAGAACACATACAGGAATTCAGCAACATGGCAGGATATAAAATCGACGCACAGAAATCAGTTGCATTTCTATACACTAACAATGAGACTGAAGAAAAGAAATTAAGGACTCAATCCCATTTACAATTGTACCAAAAACAATAAAATACCTAGGAATAAACCTAACCAAAGAGGTAAAGGATCTGTACCCTAAAAACTATAGAACACTTAGGAAAGAAATTGAGGAAGACACAAAGAAATGGGAAAACATTCTATACTCATGGAAGAAAAAATATTGTTAAGATGTCTATGTTACCCAGAGCAATCTACACATTCAATGTAATCTCTTTGAAAATACCATCATCATTTTTCACAGAGCTGAAACAAATAATCCTAAAATTAGTATGGAACCAGAAAAGACCCCATATAGCCAGAGGAATGTTGAAAAAGAAAACCAAAGCTGGTGGCATCACAATTCTAGACCTCAAGCTCTATTACAAAGTTGTAATTATCAAGACATTATGGTACTGGCACAAAAGCAGACACATAGATCAATGGAACAGAATGGAGAACCCAGGAGTGGACCCTCAACTTTATGGTCAACTAATCTTCAACAGAGCAGGAAAGAATATCCAGTGGAAGAAAAGATGGTCTCTTCAACAAAGAGTATGGGGAAAATTGGACAGCCACATGTAGAAGAATGAAACTAGACCATTTTCTCATGTCATACCAAAAATAGACTCAAAATGGATGAAAGACCTAAATGTGAGACAGGAATGTATCAAAACCCTAGAGGAGAACCAAGGCAGCAACGTCTGTGACCTCGGCTGTAGCAACTTCTTGCTAGACACATCTCCAAAGGCCAGAGAAACAAAGGCAAAAATGAACTATTGGGACTTCATCAGGATAAAAACTTTTGTAGAGCAAAGGAAACAGTCAACAAAACCAAAAGACAACCAAAGGAATAGGAGAAGATATTTGCAAATGTCTTATCAGATAAAGGGCTAGTATCCAAAAATCTACAAAGAACTTACCAAACTCAACAAATGATCCAATCAAGAAATGGCAGAAGACGTGAACAGACATTTCTCCAAAGAAGACACACAAATGGTCAACAAACACATGAGAAAATGTTCAACATCACTTGGCACCAGGGAAATACAAACTAAAACCACAATGAGATACCACCTCACACTAGTCAGAATGGCTAAAATTAACAAGTCAGGAAACAACAAATGTTGACAAGGATGCAGAAAAAGGGGAACCCTCTTATACTGCTGGTACAAGCTGGTACAGCTGCTCTGGAAAACAGTATGGAGGGTCCTCATAAAGTTAAAAATAGAGCTACCCTATAACCCAGCAATTACAATACTAGGTATTTACCCAAAGGATACAAACATAGTGATCCGAAGGGGCACCTGTACCCCAATGTTTATAGCAGCAGTGTCCACAATAGCCAAACTATGGAAAGAGCCCAGATCTCCATCAACAGATGAATGGATAAAGATGTGATTGATATATCTATTTATTTAATGAAATATTACTCAGCCATCAAAAAATCAAAATCTTACCATTTGCAACAACATGGATGGAACTAGAGGGTATTATGCTAAGCAAAATATAGTCAATCAGAGAAAGACAATTATATGACTTCACTCATATGTGGAAACAAAACAGGATCGCAGGGGAAGGGAGTGATAAATAAAACAAGAGGAAATCAGAGAGAGAGACAAACCATAGAAGACTCTTGACTATAGGGAACAAACTGAGGGTTGCTGGAGGGGAAGTGGGTGGGGGATGGGGTAACTGGGTGATGGGCATTAAGGAGGGCACGTGCTGTAATGAGCATTGGGTGTTCTATACAACTGATGAATCACTGAACTCTACCTCTGAAACTAATAATACACCTTATGTTAATTTAACTTAAATTAAACTAAATTAAATTTAAAAAAATAATCCCTGCCTCCTGCTATTTATACCCTTGTAGAGCCCCTTCCCCATAATTCCCTCTGGGGTTCCAGTGTGTGATAGATTGAATGCAGCTGAAAAAATTAACAAGACAGTAAACAAGTGTTGGAGAGGATGTGGAGAAAGGGGAACCCTCTCACACTGTTGGTGGGAATGCAAGGTGGTGCAGCCACTTTGGAGAACAGTGTGGAGATTCCTTAAGAAATTAAAAATAGAGCTACCTTATAACCCTGGAATTGCTCTACTGGGTATTTACCCCAAAGATACAGATGTAGTGAAAAGAAGGGCCATATGTACCCCAATGTTCATAGCAGCAATGGCCACAATCGCCAGACTGTGGAAAGAGCCAAGATGCCCTTCAACAGATGAATGGATAAAGAGGATGTGGTTCATATATACAATGGGATATTACGCCTCCATCAGAAAGGATGAATACCCAAATTTGTATCAACATGGGTGGACTGGAGGAGATTATGCTGAGTGAAATAAGTCAAGCAGAGAAAGGGCGCCTGGGTGGCTCAGTGGGTTAAGCCTCTCTGCCTTCGGCTTATGTCATGATCTCAGGGTCCTGGGATCAAGTCCCACATTGGACTCTCTGCTTGGCAGGGAGCCTGCTTCCTCCTCTCTCTCTCTCTGCCTACCTCTCTGCCTACTTGTGATTTCTCTCTGTCAAATAAATAAATAAAATCTTTATAAAAAATAAGTCAAGCAGAGAGAGTCAATTATCATATGGTTTCACTTACTTGTGGAGCATAAAGAATAATATGGAGGACATTAAGAAAAGGAAAGGAGGGGCGCCTGGGTGGCTCAGTGGATTAAGCCGCTGCCTTCGGCTCAGGTCATAATCTCAGGGTCCTGGGATCAAGCCCCACATCGGGCTCTCTGCTCTGCAGGGAGCCTGCTTCCTCCTCTCTCTCTGCCTGCCTCTCTGCCTACTTGTGACCTCTCTCTGTCAAATAAATAAATAAAATCTTTAAAAAAAAAAAAAAGAAAGAAAGAAAGAAAGAAAAGGAAAGGATAAGTGAATTGGGGGAAATCGGAGGGGGAGATGAACCATGAGAGACTGTGGACTCTGAGAAACAAACTGAGGGTTTTGGGGGGAGGGCTAGGTGAGCCTGTGGTAGGTATTAAGGAGGGCATGTATTGGAGAGCCTGGGTGGCTCAGTGGGTTAAGCCTCTGCCTTCTGCTCAGGTCATGGTCTCAGGGTCCTGGGATCGAGCCCCTCATCGGACTTTCTGCTCAGCAGGGAGCCTGCTTCCTCCTCTCTCTCTCTCTGCCTGCCTCTCTGCCTACTTGTGATCTCTGTCTGTCAAATAAATAAATAAAATCTTAAAAGAAAAAAAAAAGGAGGGCATGTATTGCATGGAGCACTGGGTGTGGTGCATAAACAATGAATCTTGGAACACTGAAAAAATAAAATAAAATAGGCAAGTTTCAAAACAAAACAACAACAACAAAATGAATGCAGATGAAATGATAGATGTCACTCCTGACATTAGGTGATAAAAGGTATTGAGGCTTCTATTTTGCTCTCTCTCTTTCACTCCCTCTCTGTCATCACTTGCTCTGGGTGAGGCCAGTTGCCATGTTTCGAGGACACTCCACAGCCTATAGAAAGGCCCACAGATGAGGAATTGAGGTTTCTGACCAATAGCCCTCAGAAAACTGAGATTTCCTGCCGGCAATCCCGAGAGTCAGCTTAGACTAGGAATCTCGTCCCGCATTCGAGCCTTTAGATGAGTAGGGCATCAGCCCACAGCTGAATTACAAATGCAGGAGACACCCTGAGCCAGAACCACCCAGCTAGGCCACTCGCACATCCCTGACTCACAGAAATTATGAGATAACAAATGTATTATCTCATAACATGAGTTTCTAGGGTTTGAGGTAATTAGTTACAAAGAAAGAGTTAACTAATACAGGGGCACCTGGGTGGCTCAGTTGGTTAGGCATTTGCCTTTGGTTCAGGTCATAATCTCAGGGTTCTGGGATCCAGTTCTGTCGGGCTCTCTGCTCAGTGGGAAGTCTGCTTCTTCCTCTCCTTCTGCCCCTCCCCCTGCTTGTGCTCTCTCTCTCTCAAATGAATAAATTAAAAAATCTTAAAAAAAAAAAAAAAGATGTTGGGGCACCTGGTGGCTCCGTGGGTTAAAGCCTCTGCCTTCAGCCCAGGTCATGATCCCAGGGTCCTGGGATCAAGCCCCACATCTGGCTCTCTGCTCAGCGGGGAGCCTGCTTCCTCCTCTCTCTTTCTGCCTGCCTTTCTGCCTACTTGTGACCTCTGTCTGTCAAATAAATAGGTAAAATCTTTGGAAAAAAAATAAAAATAAAAAAATAAAGGTGCTCCTTGTCACTGTTATTTTCCTCCCCCCAACCCAATAATGCAAGAGATCCAGCTGAAAGGAGCTAGTAACAATGTCTTCTGCTGGGATCAGAAGTCAAACAATGAGAGGAACCAAAAATAGAAAATTCTTACCATCACTGAGTAAATCTAAAATCCCATCAACTGTAAGATGTACTGTTATTTCAGGTACCACTAGAGGGAACAACACTGTGAATTAAATTATGCCTCAAAGCTTTCTTATCACTTTGAATTTTCATTTTCTACTCATCAGAATGATTTTTGCGGTGTCTGGGTGGCTCAGTCAGGTAAGTTTCTGACTCTTGATTTCAGCTCAGGTCTTGATTTCAGGGTCATGAGTTCAAGCACCACATTGGTCTCCATGCCCAGCATGGAGCCTACTTCAAAAAAAAAAAAAAGAAAAAAAAGAAAAAAGATTTCCTAGACTTATTTAAACAGAGATTTTAAAATCACTTATCAATACTAAGAAGAATGCTCAACTTTATGAGTAAGCAATAAAATGCAAAAATATTCTTTCTTTCAGTGTTGATATGCCTAGCAGACCTGCTTTTGTCTTCATGCCTGTTGCCTTGTAGTAACAAAAAAGCTGCAGAGACTCAAAGCATCACACCATATTCAAGTTAAAAAAAAGGGAAACTGGGGCACCTGGCTGGCTTGGTTTATAGAATATACAGCTCTTGATCTTGGGGTCGTGAGTTTGAGCCCCAAGTTGGGTGTAGAGATTACTTAATAAAAAGAAATATAAAAAGAAAAGGAAAGAGGAAGATGTAGGTAGAAGTGGTATCAGCCACATTACCCTCTTTTATCAGGAAAAGCACAAGTTTTCTTAGACCCCCCAGTGGATTTCTGCTTGTATGTCGTTTGCTAGAAATGTGTCCCATACAAACAAGCATCTAGAAAAGCAGATATTTTGCCTGTATCTAGGTTCACTGCTATCCCGAACAAAAACAGACTTCTAGTAGCAAAGAAGGAAACGGATATTGGGAACGAAGCTAATGGTGTCTGCTACAACACTGCTTAATAAATACTAGTTTTATATCCATAGTAAAAAGGAGTTATCCTTTGGCATAAAGCAAAAAACAATGATAGTAAAAATACTTACACTATGAAGCTTACTATGTTCCAGACACTGTTCTAAGTATTTTAAATATATTAATTCATTTAATCCCCACAGTAACTTTGAGGTAAATGCTGTTATTATCCTTGATTTATGTATTTTTTATCATTCCTCATATAATTACAGACTTACCATAATCCTTGGTTCATGATGTATTCCTCATTGGTTCAACCGTGACTCTTTTACTTACTTTTTAAATATTAGTACCCTCGGGGCACCTGGGCGGCTCAGTGGGTTAAAGCCTCTGCCTTCGGCTCAGGTCATGATCCTGGGTCCTGGGGAGCCTGCTTTCTCCTCTCTCTCTGCCTGCCTCTCTGCCTACTTGTGATCTCTGTCAAATAAATAAATAAAATATTTTAAAATAAATAAATAAATAAATAAATAAATAAATAAATAAATATTATTACCCTCAAATCTTCCAACCAAAATTAAATTAGGATCTTGTCAGTAATTTGGATCTGACTGCCTGGTCTGTCCAAACCATTTTGCTTCCTCCCCTGGCCTGACATGACCATCGTCTAGAATCCTAAATCTGTCATTCCTCTGCTTTCCTTGTATAGTTTCCTTAGACAGTTTTATAGTTTTATTGCACCTATATATATTGTCATAAAATGTATGTGTGCATGTGTGTATAACATATACCTAAAGTTGTTTAAGATTTTATTTATTGGGACACCTGGGTGGCTCAGTGGGTTAAGCCTCTGCCTTCAGCCCAGGTCATGATCCCAGGGTCCTGGGATCAAGCCCTGCATTGGGCTCTCTGCTCAGCTCTCTGCTCACAGGGAGTCTGCTTCCCCCTCTCTCTCTGCCTGCCTCTCTGCCTACTTGTGATCTCTGTCTGTCAAATAAATAAATAAAATCTTTTTTAAAATTTTTATTTATGAGATAGAGAGAGTGGGAGCACTGCCAGGACCTCGGGATCATGACCTGAGCAGAAGGCAGACCCCTAACCGACTAAGCCACCCAGGTGCCCTTTTATAGCTGTTTCTGACTGTGTATCTTCTCTTGGTACTTTTTCCCCCTAAATGTTACATTGCTAAGATTCATTCATATTGTTATGTGTTGCTATGGTCATTCATGTTGATGACCACTTAACACACCATTGTATGAATACACAGCAGTTTTTTTCATCCTCAAACCTTTCTCTATTGGAGTACCCCTTACATGCTTATAGATTTTTTTCTTTCGTTGTTATAACTGGTCTAACTCTATCACATCCATTCGCTACTAGTTTTGTGGGATTTGAGCAATTTTTCTACATCCTTTTTAATGGCCCCATAAGATCCCGCCTCTTTCTGCAAGACTTGCAATCATGCTTTGCAAATGATTTGTCTCATGTTGTCAGTTATTTCCATTGGGCTATCAGAGAGAAGTGGACCAATAAAGACTTTGATTTGATGATGGGCTTAGCACACAGAGCTCTTAGTTTCATTCAAGAGGAATGGTGGGGGAATGGAGGAGAGACGAAGGATGTTAGATCACCAGTGAATATTTCCTTGTTATGATCATTCTTGCTTCCCTGGGCAACCTGGCAAATCTGAGAATTGGTATTAAGAGCCCTGGGATAACTGGAATCCCCCATACCTGGGTAATTCTTTAACACTCCTCCCATAAGAGGCAGAATCTAATTCCCCTTCTTTCTTTTTCTTTAATTGTTCACGTTTTTTTTAAGTTCCATGAATCTTTATTTTTTTATTATGTTATGTTAGTCACCATATAGTACATCATTAGTTTTTGATGTGTGTTTCATGATTCATTGTTTGTGTATAAACTCAGTGCTCCATGCAATATGTGCCCTCCTTAATACCCATCACTGGGCTAACCCATCCCCCCATCCCCTCCCCTCTAAAAACCTTCAATTTGGGGCACTTGGGTGGCTCAGTTGTTAAGCGTCTGCCTTTGGCTCAGGTCATGATCCTGGGGTCCTGGGATCGAGCCCTATATCGGGCTCCCTGCTCAGCGGGAAGCCTGCTTCTCCCTCTCCCACTCCCACTGATTGTGTTCCCTCTCTCACTGTCTCTCTCTGTGTCAAATAAATAAAATGTTTTTAAAAATAAATAAATAAATAAATAAATAAAACCTTCAATTTGTTTCCCGGAGTCCCTAGTCTCTCATGGTTCATCTCCTCCTCTCGTTACCCCCCTTCATTTTTCCCATCCTTCTCCTAATGTCCTCCATGCTGTTCCTCATGTTCCACACATAAGTGAAACCATAGAATAACTGACTTTCTCTGCTTGACTTATTTCACTTAGTATAATCTCCTCCAGTTCCATCCATGTCAGTGCAAAAGTTGGGTATTCATCCTTTCTGACAGCTGAGTGATAGTCCATCCTCTTTATCCATTCATCTGTTGAAGGGCATCTCAGCTCTTTCCACAGTTTGGCTATTGTGGACATTACTGCTATGAACATTGGGGTACAAATGGCCCTTCTTTTCACTACATCTGTATCTTTGGAGTAAATGCCCAGTAGTGCAATTGCTGGGTCATAGGGTAGCTCTATTTTTAACTTTCTGAGGAACCTCTACACTGTTTTCCAGAGTGGCTACACCACTTGCCTTCCCACCAACACTGTAAGAGGGTTCCCCTTTTTCCACATCCTCACCAACATTTGTTGTTTCCTGCCTTGTCATTTTTTGCCATTCTGACTGGTGTAAGATGGTATATCAATGTGGTTTTAATTCCCCTTCTTTTGAATACAGGCCAGCCTTGGTGACTCCAAAGAATAAAGTGCAGTAGAAGCTATGCTGTGGGATTTAAAAGGCTCAGTTAAGAACAGGTGATATAGGGACACCTGGGTGGCTCAGTTGGTTAAGCATCTGCCTTAGGCTCAGGTCATGATCCTAGGGTCCTGGGATCGAGTCCTCAATAGTCCTCCTTGCTCAGAGATGAGCCTGCTTCTCCCTCTCCCTCTACTGCTCCCCCTGCTTTTGGTCTCTCTGTCTCTCTCTCTCTTTCTCTCTGATAAATAAATAAAATCTTTTAAAAAAAACCAAAACAAGTCTACATGAGTCCACATGGAGAGACCCCATGGAGGGGAACCCAGTCCCCCAACTGACAGCCCACAGCAATTACTAGACATGTGAGTGAATGAGTCTTCAGAAAAGGCCCCCTCAAGTTTGCTAGTGGTGTTAAGTCATCCTGGATGTCCCCGGTCCAAATTCCTCATCACACACAGTGTTAAGCTAACCTCACATTGTGTCCAAAGTTCATCCACAGAATTCATGTGCATAATAAGTGGTTGTCTTGGGCTATTAAGTGTTAAGGTTTTTTATGCAAAGGATTTTTATGCAAACTAGTAAAGGTTAGGTTAGGTTTTTTAATGCAAACTAGTAAAATGAGTTTAAAAAAAAAAGTAACAAATATACCAATTTAAAGAAGCTGGGGATGCCTGGCTGGCTCAGTTGGAAGAGCATATGACTGTTGATCTCTGCATTGTGAGTTCAAGCTCCACGTTGGGTGTTGAGATTACTAAAAAATAATAATAATAATAATAATGATGAATTTTTAAAGAAAAAATGTGGAAGTTGAGGCCTGGAGATAATAAATATACAGTAAATGGAAAACTCAAGATTTGAACTTTGACCATTTGACTTGAAAATTTGCTGTTCTTAACCTTGATGTCTCCCCTTACAAATTGTAAATCTGTTTCTTCCCTTGTATTTTCAGGATACCCTTGATAGCTCAGAATGTGACTAATTAACTTGCTCCCCCAATCCTGTGAACCCCGGAGGGCAGTGCTTCCCCAGAAATGTACTTGCTGATACCCTACATAAAGACCACTCAGAAAAAACTAGACTGATCCACAGGTTGTCAAATAAGACTCTCTCAAGTAAGATAAAAGTTTAAAAGTTTAGTTCAGGGGGCGCCTGAGTGGCTCAGTGGGTTAAGCCTCTGCCTTCGGCTCAGGTCATGATCTCAGGGTCCTGGGATCGAGCCCCACATGGGGCTCTCTGCTCAGCAGGGAGCCTGCTTTCCCCTCTCTCTCTACTTGCCTCTCTATCTACTTGTGATCTCTCTCTATATACCAAATAAATAAAATCTTTAAAAAAAAAAAAAGTTTAGTTCAGAAAAAAAAAAAAAAAAGTTTAGTTCAGGGATGCCTGGGTGGCTCAGTTGGCTAAGTGGCTGCCTTCAGCTCAGGTCATGATCCTGGGGTCCTGGGATGGAGTCCTCCTTGCTTATCAAGAAGCCTGCTTCTCCCTCTGCCTGTTCTGCCTGCTGTTCCCCCTGCTTGTTCACACGCTCTCTCTCTCTGTTAAATAAATAAATAAAATCTTTAAAAAAAAAAAGTTTAGTTCAAGGCCTAAAAAATGAAGAATATTTTTAAACATTGTAAATGTTAATCTAAGTTAAAAAAGGATAATGTTAAAATGAAGTAGAAGGATAAAAGTAAACTCTTTTACAATATTTTGTCATCTTAATAATATTTTTATTTTTCTAGTGTATAAGTTCATGTAAAAATTAATGTGGAGATATCTTTCATTTAAAAGCATTTAAAATGTTAATATTCAAGCTGCCTAGTTGGCTCAGTCAGAAGAGCATATGACCCTTGATCTCATGGTCATGAATTCAAGCACCATTGGGTGTGGAGACTACTTTAAAAAAAAAATGTAGGGGTGTGTGTGTGTGTGTGTGTGTGTGTGTGTGTGGCTCAGTCAGTGACTCTTGATTTCAGCTCAGGTCATGATATCAGGGTCATGAGTTCAAGCCCTGTGTCAGGCACCACACTCAGTAGGGAGTCGGCTGGAAATTTTTTATTCTCCCTCTGCCCCTCCACCCACCCTGTTTGTTCTCTCTTTCTCTTCTCTCTCTCTCCCCCTCAAATAAATAAATAAATCTGTTTTTTAAAATGTCAATATTCAAAGATGGAATCAGAATCACTTATAGTGGTATACTTGTTGAGGCTCAGGTCATGATCCCGGAGTCCTGGGATCGAGCCCCACATCGGGCTCTCTGCTCGGAAGTGAGCCTGCTTCCCTTCCTCTCTCTCTGCCTGCCTCTCTGCCTATTTGTGATCTCTATCTGTCAAATAAATAATAAATAAAAAATCTTAAAAAAAGAAATAATGTATCATTTTCAGAACATTTCACAAATAAAAAAGACTTATGTGATTATCAACTACTTTTCTTTTCCTTTTTTTTTTCTTATTTGAGAAAGTGAGAGAGAGAGAGAGAGCATGTGCCCGAGCAGGGGAGAGGGATAGAGGCAGCAGACTCATTAACAGAACAAAAGACACTTTTATCATTCTCAACACTTAGGAAGTGCCAAGGAAGGGTTTGGGGATGAAAACCAAATATATATTTCTTTTTTTTTTAAAGATTTATTTATTTGGGGGCGCGTGGGTGGCTCAGTGGGTTAAAGCCTCTGCCTTCGGCTCAGGTCATGATCCCAGCATCCTGGGATCAAGCCCCACATCAGGCTCTCTGCTCAGCAGGGAGCCTGCTTCCCTTCCTCTCTCTCTGCCTGCCTCTCTGCCTACTTGTGATCTCTGTCTGTCAAATAAATAAATAAATAAAATCTTTAAAAAGAAAAAGAAAAAAGATTTATTTATTCATCATTTTTGTGGGAGGGTGGAGCACAGAGAATCTTAAGCAGAACCCACAGTGAGCATGGAGCCCGACACGGGGCTCAATCTCACAACCCTGAGATCATGACCTGAGCCAAAACCAAGAGTCCAAGAGTCAGATGCTTAACCGACTGAAACCCAGGCATCCCAAATATGTATTTCTTATAACAAATCACAATATCACACTTAGCTATTATCTCTTCAAATATGCTACTCTATTCTCTCTTTTCCCTTCCTCTTCCTCCTTCCTTCTCTTCTTCCTCTTTTTTCTTTTCCTTCTCCCTCTCCCACTCCTCCCCCTCCTTCTTCTTCTGCTTCTACTTCTTCCTCTTCTCCTCCCCTTCCTCCTCCTCCTTCTTCTCTTTCTCTCTCTCCCTCATTCTCTCTCCCTCTCTCTCTCATCAGACCATCTTATTATATTCTTCCTATCTCTTAACTTCTCATACGTATTTTCCACCTTTTTGTCGTTCTGTACTACAGTATGGATAATGTCTCCTGACCTATCTTCTGGTTAATTATCACTTCATCTGTGTCTAATCTGCTATCAAATATGCCCACCAAAATTTTAATTTCAGGTCTTAAGTTTTTCATGTCTAAGAATTCTATCTGGTTCTCTTTCAAATCTGCTAGGTTATTTTCTATGGTTTTCTGTTTCCACACATATTTTCAGTATTACCTTTTATTTATATAAATGTGATCAAAGGGAATTCTAATACAAGCTACAACATCGAGGAAACTTAAAAAAAAAAAAAAAAACTATGCTAAGTAGGGGTGCCTGGATAGCTCAGATGGTTAAACATCTGCCTTTGGCTTGGGTCATAATCCCAGTGTCCTGGGACTGAGCCCCACCTGGGGGTCCCTGCTAGGCAGGGAGCCTGCTTCTCCCTCTCCCTCTACTGCTCTCTCCCTCTACTGCTCCCCCACTTGTGCTCTCACTCCATCTGTCAAATAAATAAAATCTCTTTTAAAAAATCTTTTTTTTTTTTAAGATTTTGTTTATTTATTTGACAGAGAGAGACACAGCAAGAGAGGGAACACAATCCTGGGGAGTAGGAAGGGAGAAGCAGGCTTCCCATTGAGAGGACCAGCACAAAAAAGCAGATCTCCAGAGACAATTTGAGTTTGCTTCTGCCAGGAACTTAGAGATAATGCCAGTTCAGGCCTAATTTAAACTAGATTTGTAACTTAAAGGCTTTTTTTTTTTCTTCCAGATTTTAATTTACTTATTTGTTTGAGAGGGGGAGGGGAAGGGAGAGGAACCAGCAGACTCAGCACTGAGCATGGAGTCCCACGTGGGGCTGGATCCCACGACCCTGAGCAGAAACCAAGAGTCAGACCCTTAACCAACAGAGCCACCCAGGTGCCCTTTATAACCTTTTTTGAATACTTCATATAATTTGGGCTACAAAGGGACAAAAAAGCTAGCTACGGTTTCAATGTCCTGAGGAGAGTTTCTCCCCTTAAGTTTGGTGTTGTACTAAGTTCTCTTTTTTGGAGTCCCTTGAGAGAAAGCTGTGGGTCAGGTTTACTTCTGATTCACCTTTCACCACAGCCCTTTGGGGAGCCATGACTAATACAAGGAAGCTTTCTCATGACTCCCCATCTCGGTGAGCCCTGAGCTTTGATTTCATTCATCCTTCACCTGCAAAGTTTGCTCAGATTGGTACATGTCTTCAGAGAAAACTTGACTCCCACACTTGCCTACCCCTCCCCGTCTCCTCAAGATGAGCTTCCTACCTCCTTCTTCGCCAGCTCTTCTGTGCTTTTAAGAATATTTTAGGGGCGCCTAAATGACTCAGTGGGTTAAAGCCTCTGCCTTCGGCTCAGGTCATGATCCCAGGGTCCTGGGATTGAGCCCCGCCATTGGGCTCTCTGCTCAGTGGGGAGCCTGCTCCCCCATCTCTCTCTGCCTGCCTCTCTGCCTACTTGTGATCTCTGTCAAATAAATAAATAAAATCTTTAAAAGAATATTTTAAAACTATTTTATGCAGCATTTTTAGTTGTTTTAAGCAGCAGGTTGGCCCCGATAACCCAATCAGAAATCTCTCTATTTTCTATTTTCAATGATTTCCACTCTATTTTTTCCTATTTTTTTTGTTGTTCCTAATGTTGTGTTTTTTTTTCCCCTTAAATCTTTTAGCTGAACACACAGCTCATTATTGCTTTTTCTTTTCTATTATTAGGCTATTCCATCCTCAAGGGGTAAATTTCCCTTCAAGAATATTTTTCTTTGTATTCTTTAAGTTTTGATATGTAGTGCAGGAGTGATTGCTGAAATACGGCTGATGCCCACCTATTTTCATCAACTCCTCACACCGGCAGGGCTATTGTGCTGCTGATTTTTCTCCTGAGACACCTGCACTCCAGGTCTGGCAAGTGCTGCCAATTTTCCCCCTCAGGGGGCAGCACTGGTTGCCTAAGGCAATGCCAGGAAAGATCAGAGCATAATTTTTTTTTTAAATTTCTTTTCAGCGTAACAGTATTCATTGTTTTTGCACCACACCCAGTGCTCCATGCAATACATGCCCTCCCTATTACCCACCACCTGGTTCCCCGAACCTCCCACCCCCCCTCCCGCCCCTTCAAAACCCTCAGGTTGTTTTTCAGAGTCCATAGTCTCTCATGGTTCACCTCCCCTTCCAATTTCCCTCAACTCCCTTCTTCTCTCCATCTCCCCATGTCCTCCATGTTATTTGTTATGCTCCACAAATAAGTGAAATCATATGATAATTGACTCTCTCTGCTTGACTTTTTTCACTCAGCATAATCTCTTCCAGTCCCGTCCATGTTGCTACAAAAGTTGGGTATTCATCCTTTCTGATGGAGGCATAATACTCCATCGTGTATATGGACCACATCTTCCTTATCCCTTCATCTATTGAAGGGCATCTTGGTTCTTTCCACAGTTTGGTGACCATGGCCATTGCTGCTATGAACATTGGGGTACATATGGCCCTTCTTTTCACTACATCTGTATCTTTGGGGTAAATACCCAGTAGTGCAATTGCAGGGTCATAGGGAAGCTCTATTTTTAATTTCTTGAGGAATCTCCACACTGTTCTCCAAAGTGGCTGCACCAACTTGCATTCCCACCAACAGTGTAAGAGGGTTCCCCTTTCTCCACATCCTCTCCAACACATGTTGTTTCCTGTCTTGCTAATTTTGGCCATTCTAACTGGTGTCAGGTGGTATCTCAATGTGGTTTTAATTTGAATCTCCCTGATGGCTAATGATGATGAACATTTTTTCATGTGTCTGATAGTCATTTGTATGTCTTCATTGGAGAAGTGTCTGTTCATATCTTCTGCCCATTTTTTGATATGATTACCTGTTTTGTGTGTGTTGAGTTTGAGGAGTTCTTTATAGATCCTGGATATCAACCTTTTGTCTGTACTGTCATTTGCAAATATCTTCTCCCATTCCGTGGGTTGCCTCTTTGTTTTGTTGACTCTTTCCTTTGCTGTGCAGAAGCTTTTGATCTTGATGAATTCCCAAAAGTTCATTTTCGCTTTTGTTTCCTTTGCCTTTGGAGACATATCTTGAAAGAAGTTGCTGTGGCTGATATCGAAGAGGTTACTGCCTATGTTCTCCTCTAGGATTCTGATGGATTCCTGTCTCACGTTGAGGTCTTTTATCCATTTCGAGTTTATCTTTGTGTATGGTGTAAGAGAATGGTCGAGTTTCATTCTTATACATATCGCTGTCCAGTTTTCCCAGCACCATTTATTGAAGAAACTGTCTTTTTTCCACTGTATATTTTTTCCTGTTTCATCGAAGATTATTTGACTATAGAGTTGAGGGTCCATATCTGGGCTCTCTACTCTGTTCCACTGGTCTATGTGTCTGAATTGCTAAGGAAATGTCGAAAAACAAAAATAATACTGGCGGCATCACATTACCTGATTTCAAGCTTTACTATAAAGCTGTGATCACCAAGACAGCATGGTACTGGCATAAAAACAGATCAGAGCATAATTTAAATCACCTTTTCTACTCCGGGTTTTCCAAGCCTGGCTACCTATGAAAATCACTGGGAAGTTTTGAAAAATACCAATTTCTAGGTCAAACTCAGAGAATGTTCTCACTGATCAGGGGTGGAGTACTTGCCGTGATTCTAACGAGAAGCCCAGGTTGGGAACCACTTCTCTCATTTATCTACTCCTTGCCCCCAGCCCCAGACTGCATCCTCCCTCCTCCCCACTCACAGTCCCAAGAGATTTTAGAGTCTGATGTCTTCCCAAAGCTGTTATTTCCTGGTTTACATATCTCTCTCTATGGGTTTTCCAGTGTGAATTTGGGGGCAGGAGGCAGAAACCCTGATCACTTACCACATCGGCAGGAAGCGGAACTGTCCTGCATCCTGTTTGTCTTCACAGGAGGTCTCAACATGAAACAGCAGCACTGGTTTGGGATGACTGCCAAGATGGGCACCGTGTTATCGGGGGTCTTTACCATTGTGGCCACTGACATGTACCTCATCTTCGAACAGAAGTACATAAAGAGCGAAGATTGCATTGAACATCAGGAAAAGACCAACAGTGCAACCTTCCTGGTAGAGAAGTTCATTATCTGCTGGACCTTCAATGTTGTCTTCTTCATGTCTTTCATGACCATCATCATCAGCTGCTTCCTCCTATACTCGGTCCATGCCCAAATATACCGGGGCTTAGTGATGTATATTATCTGGATCATTTTCTATGAAACTGTAAACGTTGTAATTCAAATCATTACCAACAATGGCTCCGTCATTGAAGAGGTCAGGGTCATGCGCTGGTTTGGCTTGCTGTCCCGTATATTCATGCACTGTTTCTGGATATTCTATGTCATCTCCTATGCCCACATTATCTATAAAGGTCAAAGCCAGGGCAATATAATCTCCTACAACAGACGTATTTCTTCAGGCAATGGAGAGTTCCTACGACGGAAATCAAAGATCATCAGCTTTACCCGCCACTATAGTGGATAATGTTTGCCCTTGTCTCTCCCCCACCCTTCCCCGCCTCAGGCAGGAATCCCAGGTTCTGACGGTAGTTCTAGCTCCCTCTCTTTCACTTTTGCTGATCTATTCCGCTGTAGAGCCCCTACTGCCCCCTTTTGGGGGGGGGGGGAAACGTGGAGAGAAATGTCATTATAATCAGAAATGGGACCACCTGTTCATTGAGGGTGTTTAATAAAGGACATTGTTTTATATCACGTGCTCCTTGAGTTCCTCCTTCCTTTTCCAGTCTGCACCACCTCAGAGGTCAAAATAAAGACAGCAAGAGAATGAAATGAAGCTGACTTGCAGGCTGGCAATCCTTTCACCTTAGTGTATGTCTTCCTCCGCCTTCAACCCACAGCTCTCTAATTCAACCCTGGGGCAGGCAATCTGTAGCTGTATCTCAGACAGCTGGGGCACAAGGGATACAGGTGGTGCCTTGGGGTAGCTTTGTGCCATGGTCTGTCTCCCTATGTCCTCTATGCTATATTCCAGATAAGTAAAAGAATAAAAAATAGTGAAAATCATTCTTCATTTTCTGTCCTGAGTCCCCCTGGCCCCAGATTTGTCAAAGAGTGCGATATGCACTTGGTTCACCAAAAGGTATTTGTTTAAACTGTTCTGTGTCTGTCACAGTGCAGGCCTTGGTGGTAGGATACAAAAAAGGACAAGGTACAAGACCCAACCTTGAGGATTTTGCGGTTTAGTGAAAGAAACAAAATCACCGTTGATGACTTAATAAGTCAGTCATGTAGGAGAGCACAAGACTACACTTAACCATAGATCAAAAAAGTCACGTTGCATTCTGTTTTAGAAACTGTCGGAAGCAGTTTAAGCCAGGATGGAAGACAAATTGAGCAAATCTCTACTTCAAAGATGAGGCATTTTTAAGAAGGTTTTCTCCACTTATTTGAGAGAGAGCAAGAGAGAGCACCAGAGAGAGAGAGAGAGCAAGCGCAAGGGGAGAGGGGCAGAGGAAGAGGGAGAAGCAAGTTCCTCACTGAGCATGGGGCTCAACCCTAGGACTCTGAGACCATGACCCAAACCAAAGGCAGAGGCTCAACGGACCAAGCCACCCAGCACCCCATTAGGCATTATGTTAAGTATTTGTTTAATAGATTTCTTGAGGTATAATTAACATATAATAAACTGAAATAAAAACCTGAGCTGAGATCAAGACACTTAACTGACTAAGCCACTTAGGCACTCCTAAGGATTTTATTTTTTAAGTAATTTCTGCACCAGACATGGGGCTCAAACCCACAACGCCAAGATCAAGATTTGCACTGACTTAGCCAGCCAGGCACCCTGAGAAGGGACATTACTGTCTTCTTCCTGATTTTAGAGGGAAAGCACTCAGTCTTTCTCCATTAATTATGGTGTTAGCTATAGATTTTTCATAGCTGTCCCATATCAAGTTGAGAAAGTTCCCTACTATTACTAGTTTGCTAAAGGATTTTAAAAATCAGGAACAAATGTTTTGTATTGTCAAAATTTTTTCTATGTGACATGATCATATGGTCTTTATTTTTGAGATGATTAATATGGTAAGTTACTTTGATAGATTTTCAAACATTAAACTAAACATGAAGAGGTGCCTGGATGGCTCAGTTGGTTAAGTGTCTGCCTTGGGCTCAGGTCATGATCCCGGGGTCCTGGAATTGAGTCCTGCATCAGGCTCCTTGCTCAACGGGGAGTCTGCTTCTCCCTCTCCCTGCTGCTCCCCCTGCTTGTGCTCTCTCTCTCTCTGTCAAATAAATAAATAAAATCTTAAAAAAAAAATTTAGGGGGTGTCTGGGTGGCTCAGTCGTTAAGCGTCTGCCCTAGGCCCAGGTTATGATCTCAGGGTCCTGGGATGGAGCCCCACATTGGGCTCTCTGCTCAGCAGGGAGCCTGCTTCCCCCTCTCTCTCTGCCTACTTGTGATCTCTCTCTCCCTGTCAAATAAATAAATAAATTATTTTTAAAAAAAACTTTAAAAAATAAAAATAAACCAAACACGAATATTCCTGGAATTGAATAAACTCTACTTGGTCATGGTGTATACTCTTTTCTATATATTGTGGAATTATATTTTTTTCAATTTTGTTTAGAAGTTTTGAATCTATGTTCATAGGGGATATTTGTCTGAGTTTTTTATAATCTTTTCATCAGATTCTGGTATCCGAGTAATGCTTGCTTCATTGAAAGGAGTATTTCTTCCTTTTCAATTTTCTTTAAGAGTTTATGTACAGTTAATTGGTATTTATTTCCTCTTTAAATGCTTGGTGGGATTCAGCAGTGCAGCCATCTGGACCTGGAATTTTCTTTGTGGGAAGTATTAAACTACAAATTCAATTAAAAAAAAACAAACAGATATGGGGCACCTGGGTGGCTCAGTGGGTTAAAGCCTCTGCCTTCCGCTCGGGTCATGATCCCAGAGTCCTGGGATCAAGCCCTGCATCAGGATCCCTGCTCTGTGGGAAGCCTACTTCTCAACCTCTCCCACTCCCCCTGCTTGTGTTCCCTCTCTAGCTGCATCTCTCTGTCAAATAAATACATTAAAAAAAAAAAATCTTAAAAAAAACAAACAAACAGATATATGATTACTGGGGTTACCTATTTCTTCTTGAGTAAGCTTTAGTAGTTTGTGTCTTTTTTTTTTTTTTTTAAGATTTTTAAAATTTATTTGAAAGAGAGAGAGAGAGAAAGCGCCAGTGAGGGGAGGGGCAGAGGGAGATGCAGACTCCATGCTGAGCAGGGAGCATAACACCGGACTCCATCCCAGGACCCTGGGATCATGACCTGAGCCAAAGGCAGACACTTAACTGACTGAATCACCCAGGTGCCCCTAGTTTGTGTCTTTTAATTTGCCCGTTTTATCTAAGTTGTCAAGTATATTACCATAAAGCTGTTCATAATACTCCCTTATTATCCCTTTTTAAAAAGATTGTATTTATTTATTTGACAGAGAGAGAGATCACAAGTAGGCAGAGAGGAAGGCAGAGAGAGAGGGGGAAGCAGACTCCCCACTGAGCAGACAGTTCAATGCAGGGCTCTCTCCCAGGACCCTGAGATCACAACCTGAGCGGAAGGCAGAGGCTTAACCCACCGAGTTACCCAGGCAACCCCCTTGTTATCCTTTTAACATCTGTAAAATGTGCAATGAAGTCACTGCTCTCATTCCTGATATTAAAATTTTTTTCTCTTTTTCTTTTTCTGATCAGTCAGACTAGAAGCTTTAAGTTTTTAATGACACCAGCTTTGGTTTCATTGATTTTATCTCTTTCTTATGTCTTCTGTCTCATTGATTTCCACTGTGATCATTATTCTATTCCTTCTTCTACTTACTTTGAATTTAATTTGTTCTTCTTTTTACATTTTTCTTAAAGTAGAAGCTGAGGTCATTAATTGAAGACCTGACTTATTTTCTAATATAGGCATTTAGTACTATAAAATTTTCCCCAAGTGCTATCTTAATGGCTTCACACAAATTTTGATATGTTATATTTCATTTTTAGTCAGTTAAAAATACTTTCTAGGGGCGCCTGGGTGGCTCAGTGGTTTAAGCCTCTGCCTTCGGCTCAGGTCATGATCTCAGGGTCATGGGATCGAGCCCCATATCGGGCTCTCTGCTCAGTGGGGAGCCTGTTTCTCCCTCTCTCTCTGCCTGCCTCTCTGCCTACTTGTGACCTCTCTCTCTCTGTCAAATAAATAAATAAAATATTTAAAAAAAATACTTTCTAATTTCCTTTGGATTTTTTCTTTGATCTATGGGTTATTTACAAATGTGCTACTTTGTTTCAATATTTGAGGATTTTCCAGAAAGTTTTCTGTTAATTATTTGTAACTTAATTTCAATTCAATTCAATGGTTTGAATCATTTTAAATTTACTGAAAACAGTTTTATGGCCCAGAGTATGTTCTATCTTGATAAATGTTCCATGTGCTCCTGGAAAGAACATTTCTTCTGCTATTGTCAGGTGCAGTGTTCTCCAAATGTCAATTAGATCAAGTTGGTTGATGGTATTGTTCAGTCTTTTAATATCTTTTGTAATTTTCTGTCTACTTGTTCTATTAATTACTGAGAGACATGTATTGAAATCTCTGATTATAATCATGGATTTGTCTATTTCTCTTTATAACTCTATCAGTTTTTGCTTCATGTGTTTTGAAGCTCTATCAGTGGGTATATAAATGTTTAGAACTGTTATAGCCTTCTGATGAATTGACCCCTCTATCATTATGGAATGACCTTCTTTATCGCTGAGATTATTCTTTGCCCTGAAATTTTCTTTATTTGATATTAAAGCAACCACTCCAGTATTCTTTTGATTTGTGTTGACATAGTATATCTTTTCCCATCTTTTTTCAGCCAATTTCTGTCTTTATATATAAAGTCTGCTTACTATAGTCAGTATGTAGTTGGGTCTTCCTTTTTTTTTTTTTTTTTTAATTTTTTAAAAAGTAAACTCTACCCGTTGGGGCACCTGGGTGGCTCAGTCGTTAAGTGTCTGCCTTCCACTCAGGTCCAGGGATCCAGCCCCACGTGGAGCGCCCAGCTCGGCGGAAAGCCTGCTTCTCCCTCTCCCACTCCCCCTGCTTGTGTTTCTTCTCCACTGTCTCTCTCTCTCTGTGTCAATTAAATAAATGAATGGAAACAAACAAAGAAAGTAAACCCTACCTGCAACAGCCCTGCAATCAAGAGTTGCATACTCACTTGGTAGGAGATGTGTAATCCAATGAAGATACAGGCTAAACTGTATCAGCTAGTTTTCAGGAGAGAAGTGGAGGAAGAAACAGCTGGGAGACATTCTCCTCCTGGGGTCAGAAAAAATACCAAACATTGACTTCTGAAACTGTTCCTTAGAAGGAGCCTGAATTTGATTGGATTAGTCTATAGAGCAATTTATGCCCTAGGGCATTACTGAAAATAATAGAGCAATCAGCTAGCAATTATTAAATCTGAACAACTGAGGTATAATTAGGAAAGAGGGAAGAGAGCTTTTCTAAAATTCCAAAACCGCTGTCAACCTAGAGTGGCTATGGGCACACTCTAAGCTGCCCCTCCCTGATGAGCATCATCAGAAGCTTGGCACCATGGGACTCGTGGCTGGCTCAGTCAGGAGAGCATGCAACTCTTGATCTCGTGGCTGTAAGTTGAGCCCCATGCTGGGTGTGGAGATTACTTAAAAAAAAAAAAGCTTCACCCTTTGAGATGTTGAGGTGCAAGGGAGAAGAATATAATTTACCAAAATAATCCAGTCAGTCACTAAACAAGGAGCAAATAACAAGCCTAGTGGAGGGGTGGGGGTGTCCGCTTAGCCAGAGTTGCCACGATAGTGGGGAATGAGGTATAAGGATATTGAGGGCACCTGGGTGGCTCATTTGGTTAAGCATCCTACTGTTGGGTTCGGCTCAGGTCCTGATATTAGGGGTCACAGGATGGAGCCCTTGATCTGGCTCCACGCTCAATGGGGAGTCTGCTTGAAGAGTCTTTCCCTTTGCCCCTCCCCCCACTTATGCATCCTCTCTCTCTCTCTCAAATAAATATATCCTTCAAAAAATTATTTGGGATGAACTTGAAAAACATTATGCTAAATGAAAGAAGCGGGGCACAAAAAGACAAATACTATATGATGAGGGACATATATATGAGGGACTATATAGATGAGGGACAGAGAGTAGTGAAATTTGTAGAGACAGAAGGTAGAATGATGGTGAACAAGGGCTGGGGGTAGGGGCACGGGGAGTCAGCATTTGATAGGTACAGGATCTTTTCTTGGGGAATATATATAAAAACTCTGGAGATGGATGGTGAGGATGGTTGCCCGACAGTGTGAAGGTACTTGATGCCACTGAACTGTACATTTGAGAGGGCTAAATGGTAAAAATTTATGTTATGCATATTTTATCACAGTGAAACAATTGCTACTGCAAAAAAAAAAAAAATGCAGGGATGATGCCAGGCCCCTAAGGAACCATGCTAGTTTCCTGACATCAGAGAGACAAATATCCCAGAGAAGAGCCCAGAACTGACTCCCTCATCGTTCCAGATGTAGGAGCTTTCTAATTCCCACCAGCCTGGCACCGACAGGAACACCCTTTTTGCCACTTTAAAGCACAGCTGCCTCGGGGCGCCTGGGTGGCTCAGTGGGTTAAAGCCTCTGCCTTCGGCTCAGGTCATGATCCCAGGGTCCTGGGATCGAGCCCCGCATCGGGCTCTCTGCTCTGCAGGGAGCCTGCTTCCTCCTCTCTCTCTGCCTGCCTCTGCCTAGTTGTGATTTCTCTCTGTTAAATTAATAAAATATTAAAAAAAAAAAAAAAAAGCACAGCTGCCTTTCAAACAGAGCTGGGAACTACCTAAGGAGTGTCCTGGGCCAATGAGGCCTTCACTTGCCGGTGACGTGATCACCTATAGCTCGTTAAGTCTCAGCTGGGAGCCAGACACCCTGTCCCTGGACCCTGGGCCCATTGCCTGTCCACATGGCAATCTCCTCTCAGCTCTCCCATTTACATCAGTGGCTGGAGGAATTTATCGAGGGTTAATTCTATCATTTTGTGATGGACCTCCATTATTTTTACCCCCCTGCAGCTATGCCGTGATAAAACACGTATAAAATGAAAGACAGAACGGTCTGCCTCGTGGTGGGCATCTTCTCTGCCCTGAACACCATTCAGTTCCTCATCTTTGACCTGAACCACATTACCACCATCGGCTTCGAGGACAAAGTCAGCATCTACAAGGAAACAAAATCTGAGGTCGTGTCTTGGATGCTGACCCACAAGAAAAGCATCAGCTTTGTCTTAGGCACCCTCACCATCGCCTTCAGCGTGCTGCTCATCTACTGTACCCACTGGAACAAGTACTTGGGGCTGCTGTGCTACGCCACGTGGATCATCGCCTATGAGCTCATCAGCTTCTCCATGGTCATACTCATCCATGGCGTCATCGAAGAGCAGTTCAAGGAGCTGAGTTACCTGTACTGGATCTTCCAAATCTCCCGTATGCTCCTGCACTTCCTCTGTCTACCTTTCCTCATTAGGCATGCCTACTTCCTTTACAATGACCCCAAGATTTTAAGCAAAATAGCTCGCCGCAGGTGTTCCTCTGTCAGTACGGCGGATTCGTGGTCCCCTGTTGGGATGGGAACGCTGTACCGAAAGCTGAACTGAACCCTGCCAGGAGGAAGAGGAAGAAAGGGCCGGTGCTCCTCAGCCATAGCTCCCTTCTCCCGAGCCTGCCTTCTGTAGATTCCGCTTAACTTCTTAGCGTTCCTGAGTTCTAGGCGCTGAAGAGTATTCTTGGGGGAGGCTAGGTTGCATAGATCAATTACTGTGCACATGTGGGTGACCTGTTCTTAACCTGTGTGTGACCTGTTTTCGCCTTTTACTAAACACCACCTTTGTTCTTGCTTAACCATCTCGTGGGTGTCTGCTGTCACTTCTCATGATCCCCTTCTCTCTGCACATCCTTAGTTTCTCATTTTTCTCTGGGGGATTGTCCCACCAATGCCTGGTTCTGCTGACCCCTTGTGGGGCAGTGCCTGTCCTATAAAACTTTCTGTGCTGATGGAAATGTTCTATATCTGTGCTGTCCACTAGTCACCTATGGCTTCTGAGCACTTGGAAGGTCGCTATTACAACCCAGGGATCAATTTTAAAAATTTTTTCCATTTTAAGTAATTTCAACTTCCGTGTCAATAGGCACATATGGCTGGCTCATGGCTACCATCATGGAGAGCGCAGTAACCTGGAGCCTCATTTTGCTTCTGCTTATACTTGCGCAAGGAATCCCTTTCCAGCTTCATGTATCTCTCTGCTCCTTTCATACATAGGTATGGTCCTATTGGTCCATAACATGGCAACATGGTCCATAACATGGCAAGAAGAATCCACATTTAAGGAAGCTCCAGGATTTTTTCCATTTAAGGACTACTAACATTTTGGATGGGATAATTTTTCCCTGTAGCGGGCCGTTCCCTGGATTAGAGGATGTTTAACAGCATCTGTGACCTCTACCCACTGGACACCAGTAGCATCCCCTCACCCTTGTGACAACCCAGAATATCTTCAGATGTTGCCAAATGTTCCCTCGGAAGGCAAAATTGCCCCCAGTTGAGAACCACTTTTTTTTTCAAGTTTATTCATTATTTTTTGGTAACCTGTATACTAAATACTAAATCTCTATACTGAATGTGGGGCTCAAACCCATGACCCCGAGATTAAGAGTTGCACACTCTTCCAATTGAGCCAGCCAGGTGCCCCAAGAACCACTATGTTAGAGCAAGACACCCTCAGCATTGAGAGCTGGTATGCCGCTACTGTTAATGAAAGGAAAGCATCTTTTACTGAAAGCTCTTTTCGTTCTCTACCTGATATCATTTTAATTCTAATGCTCCCATTTTATGGTTTGGTGGAACTGAGACTCAGGGCACATAAGCGATGTGATCGAGGTCACATACTAGCAAGATCAGGATTTGAATATAGATCATCTAACTGTATACACAATATCCTACTTGGTCCCCTGAGAAGCACTCTTATCTTTACCAAGATAAAAAAAGAGAGAGAGAGAGAGACACTTCCTTTTAGCATATTTACTTTTCATTCAAAAAATGTTGGGGGGCGCCTGGGTGGCTCAGTGGATTAAAGCCTCTGCCTTTGGCTCAGGTCATGATCCCAGGGTCCTGGGATCAAACCCCACATCGGACTCTGCTCAGCAGGGTGTCTGCTTCCTCCTCTCTCTCTGCCTGCCTCTCCCTACTTGAGATCTCTGTCTGTCAAATAAATAAATAAAATCTTTTAAAAAAAAATGTTGGAAGTGAAGTCAAGGGACACATTTATTTTAAGCAACTCCTCCAAACCACGAGCGTAATGACAGTAGCCCACTTTTACCAAACGCTTAGTAAGTGCCTGGTGCTATTCTATAACTCAACTCTTCGCACCACCCTGTAGGTCCCAGATT
Source organism: Meles meles (assembly GCF_922984935.1). Lineage (NCBI taxonomy): Eukaryota > Metazoa > Chordata > Mammalia > Carnivora > Mustelidae > Meles > Meles meles. Next base: position 85,953,634 of record NC_060070.1, on the reverse strand, counting down.
TAGATCCAGGACAGTTCCTAAAATGACCACCAGATGGCAGTCATCAATAAGCTTTTGCTTAACGCTGTTTGCCTTCCCAGGCAGATCCTCTAGGGGTGGCTGATGAGGGATTTAGGGAGCCTCAAGACAATGATGGTTGAGGACTAATAGTGTGCGTCCCCGCCCTAGTCTCTCACAAGGCATGCCTTGACTGGTACCAGGAACAAAAAATAAAACACGGGCTGACTTCAGGCGCTAATCCCTCATCTCGGCTGGGGTGGCAGGGAGGGGAAGGAGGGTGTAGGGGAGCAGAGGATGGGAGACAGGAGACCCGTGTGCAAAAGAGGTGGAGGGGGAAGCAGAGTTCCAAGAATCAGCTCAGCTAAGAGCTACCTGATGCTGGGAAGCTTAAGATGATCAGATACAAGGCTGTGCGCCCCTCTATACTAGGACTCCTCAAAGTACTGTCGTCTACCGGCCTCCCCACCTCAGCTTCCAGTCTCTCTAGAACCCTTTCCACTCCACCAAGTCTGCTGTTGGTAAGTGGCCTCCACACCCCAGTCCTGAGCTCAGCTTTCTCTTGCTGGACTGCTCCATGGCTTTTGACCTCCCTGACCTGCAAACAGCACTCTTTCTTTTGGTCTGTGGGACACCAGGGCCGTCACTCTATTCACAACCTGCTTCATTAGCCCTTCTCATCTCCCTGACCTCCAGACATTGGAAGTGCTGCCTGCCATTCCTCTCATCTCCCTTCTAACTGCTTTCCTCCCTCCTGCTACTGCAGCCACACTGGCCTCCTTGAAGGTCCTCCTCCACATCCAGCACACAGCAACCTCAGGGCCTTGGCACCTGCTGTTCCTTCAGACTGGTATGTTCTCACTCTGGATACCCACTGGCTTCCTCTCTTGTTTCCTTCAGATGTCTGCTCAAAAGTCATCGGAGAAGTTTTCCCTACCAACTTATATGAACCCAGACGCTCCCCCCGTCCTCCCTCTTTAATAAAGCAGTAGCCTGCTTTATTTTTTTTATAACACATATTATCACCTGACTTACTATAGATAGTTACCTCCTCTACCCCCCAAAATATGAGCACCATATTTTCCTCATTGCTGTTTTCCCAGCACCGAGAACAACACCTGGCACATAGCATGCGCTCGATCAATATTTGTGAAACGAATGGACTCAGACCCACAGCAGAATAGAACCAGCGACTCTCGCCCATGTTCCACCTGGTCGTTATGGTCTACAGGCAAAGTCCTACTGCTCTTCGGCCTCCTCTTCCTTCTCCATTCTTCTCTTACTCACTTCTGGAGGCTGCAGAAAGTTACAGGTGGGAAATATTCAAAAGGGATACAATTTCAGCTTCCTTGTCCCTCCCCTCCTTCCCTAACTCTTTCCCTTTGCACTGGCTGCTGACACTAGAAATACCACCTCATCTTCCAGCTGCACCTCACCAAGCCTAAAACAAGCCTTTCAAGCAGCGCAGGTGTCGCTGGGAAGGACCTATTCTGAGAGTTGTCACTGCCACCGCCTCCTGCCCCAGCGCCGTGAAGATCTCCGGCCTTCCATCCTCCCTTGCTTCTCTAGGTTCGCTGAGTGTCTGCTGTGTCACAGGCCCTGAGCGAGGAACTGGGGAATATCCTGGAAAGTAAGACACAGCCTGCATTTCAAGAAGCTCCCAGCCTAGGGAGTACTGAGTCACTCAGGGCCATGTAGACCCGTATGGTGGGCGCTGAGGGAAGCACTAGGGGGCGGTAGGAGCAGTCCTAACTCTTGGAGATTGGAGCGTCAGGGAAGTCTTCCTGGAAGAGGAGACATTTAAGGTGTAGCTGGAAAAGCTGTGAGAAGAGAGGGGAAAAAAACCCAGAAGGGTGGCAGCCTGAGATGGTGCAGATATACCCCTGGGATAGTAGAGCTACCTCAGGGTGAAGGAAGCAGATCTGTGTGGGGGACGACAGTGTCAAGAGGAAGCAAGCAGACACAAACTTCCCCAGAGAGAAGAGGGTCTCCCCTTTTCCCACGGTCCCTGCTGGTTGTTCCCGGAAGGCGTTTGCTCTTAAGCACACAACCACTAAATATTTCTAAGAGTCTTTCCCACCCCACTGCTGTCACCTCTAACTCTGAGTTTCTCCTAGCAGCCACGGCGGATGGAGGACAGACTTGATTCTGGATTCACATCTCCCCGCTGGTTTCAAGACATGTCAGATGTTTCCATCTGCTTTCCTTCTTTCTTCCTCAGGGCCTAGGTGCCCATTCCCCCTGCCTCCTTTCCCCCAGAACTGTCCACATCAATTGCTACTCTCCTCAGCCCATGAAGACCTCGCCCTCTCTCTCTCTTTTTTTTTAAATTTATTTGTCAGAGGGGCACCTGGGTGGCTCAGTCATTAAGCCTCTGCCCTCAGCTCAGGTCATGATCTCAGGGTCCAGGGATGGAGCCCCATATCAGGCTCTCTGCTTGGCAGGAAGCCTGCTTCTCCCTCTCCCACTCCCCCTGCTTGTGTTCCCTTTTTCTCTGTCAAATAAATAAATACAATCTTAAAATAATTAAAAATTTTAAAAATGAAATTAATATTTATTTGTCAGAGAAAGAGAGACCATGAGTAGAGGGTGGGGCAGAGGGGGAAGCAGGGTCCCTGCTGAGCACAGAGCCCAGTGTGGGGCTCAATCCCAGGACGCTGGGTCCTGACCTGAGCTGAAGGCTGACACTTAACCAGCTGAGCCACCCAGGCGGCCCTCAAAGCCCTTTCTTTCCCTTTCTTTGGTATCTCCCAACGCCTAGTCTTCACACATGGCCTGATGCTTTGCTGATTTTTCCAAACGTTTTGCCCACCCGACAAGAGGTTAATAAAGGCCTCTGAGAGCCAGCTCCTGACTCTTGAGAGAGCCTTTCACCTGGGTAGATTGCTCAGTGAAACCCCCCTCACCCCCTCAGCTCGGCAGGGAGCCTGCTTCCCCCTCTCTCTGCCTACTTGTGATCTCTCTCTCTCTGTCAAATAACTAAAAAATATTTTTTAAAAACTGCTGAAATTTAAGGTGCCTGGCTGGCTCAGTCAGAGGAACATGTGACTCTTGATCTTGGGGTTGTGAGTTGGAGCCCTACATGGGGTATAGAGACTACTTCAATAAAATGGTTTTTTTTTAATGTTTACAGGGATAGGAGAAGAATAAATGAAACAAGATGGGATTGGGAGGGAGACAAACCATAAGTGACTCTTAATCTCACAAAACAAACTAAGGGTTGCTGGGGGGAGGGGGTATTGGGAGAGGGGGAGGGGGGTTATGGACATTGGGGAGGGTATGTGCTATGGTGAGTGCTGTGAAGTGTGTAAACCTGGCGATTCACAGACCTATACCCCTGGGGATAAAAATACATTATATGTTTATAAAAAAATAAGAAATAAATAAAATAAATTTAAAAAAATGTTTACAGGGGCACTTGGGTGGCTCAGTGGGTTAAAAGCCTCTGCCTTCGGCTCAGGTCATGATCCCAGAGTGATCCCATGATCCCTGGGATCCAGCTGCATTAGGCTCTCTGCTCAGTGGGGAGCCTGCTTCCCCCCTCTCTCTCTGCCTGCTTCTCTGCCTACTTCTGATGTCTGTCTGTCAAATAAATAAATAAAATCTTTAAAAAAAAATGCTTACAGCGGCTTGTGTTCCCTTCTCACACTGTCTCTCTCTGTCAAATAAATAAATAAAATTTCTTTTTAGAAAATCAAAAATAGGGGCGCCAGGGTGGCTCAGTCGTTGGGCGTCTGCCTTTAGCTCAGGTCATGATCCCAGGGTCCTGGAATTGAGCCCCGCATTGGGCTCCCTGCTCAGCAGGAAGCCTGCTTCTCCCTCTCCCACTGCCCTTGCTTGTGTTCCCTCTCTTGCTTTGTCTCTGTCTGTCAAATAAATAAATAAAATCTTTTAAAAAATTGCTAAAAGAACCCAAATAAAATAAAAATTAAAAAAATAAAAACAAAAAATAATTTTAAAAATTTAAAATGCTTACATTTTTTTCATAAATGAGTAATGACTTTCTTCCCTAGACACAGGTTTTACAAATACCTTCTGACCACATTAATTTCATTTCACAAACAAGGTCTTTCTGTGTATGTATTTTTTGCATGTGACTGTGTGTGTTTTTGTATCTGCGTTTGTGTGTGTGAATATTCGGGTGTGTTTGTGTATGTTGTGGTTTGTGTGCATATTTATGTGTCTGTGTTTGTGACATGTGTGTTTGTGTATATGTAAAAGGCTGAGTCAAACAATTATCTGGTGATTGTCAGAAATAACTTACTTTTTTTTATTTTTATTTTTTAAGAAGGGGAATCGGAGGGGCAGAAGGAGAGGGAGAGAGAGAATTTTAAGCAGGTTCCACCTCCAGGGAGGAGCCCACTGCGGGGCTCAAGCTCACAACCCTGAGATCATGACCCAAGCCAAAATTAAGAGTCAGAGGTACAGCCAACTCTGCCACCCAGGCACCCCAGAAAAAGCTTAAATATTAAAGACATAAAAATGTTTGGGGGCACCTGGCTGGCTGAGTCAGTGGACTGTGTAGCTCTCGATCACAGGGTTGTGAGTTTAAGCCCCAAGTTGGGTGTAAAGATTACTTTAAAAGAATAAAATATTAAAAAAAATAAGGATATAAAAAGGTAAAAAAGTGCTCAGGCTTTACGCTTTTCCATGTTTCAAAAAAGATTTTATTTGTTTATTTTGTTACTTATTTGACAGAGAGATACAAAGTGAGAGAGGGAACATAAGCAGGGGGAGTGGAAGAGGGAGAAGCAGGCTTCCCACCAATCAGGGAGCCTGCTGTGGGGCTCCATCCCAGGACCCTGGGATCAGGACCTGAGCCGAAGGCTGACGCTTTGTGCTTTTCTAGAAGTTGCTTCTGCTTTCTACCAAGGCTGCCTTTCCTCTTTAGAAATACATCTCAAGGGATGCCTGGGCGGCTCGTTATGCGTCTGCCTTTGGCTCAGGTCATGGTTCCAGAGTCCTGGGATCGAGCCCCACATCTGGCTCCCTGCTCGGTGGGGAGCCTGCTTCTCCCTCTGCCTCTGCTGCTCCCATGCTTGTGCTCTCTCTCACTCTGACAAATGAATAAGTAAACTTTAAAAACGTTTTTAAAAAGGAAAAAAGGAAATACATCCCAAAAGGGGAAACACTAGAAGACATCTCCTGTAAAAGATGTTTAGGGGTGCCTGGCTGGCTCAGTCAGTGGAACATGCGAGACTTGATCTCAGGCTTGTGATTTCAAGATGGGTATAGAGATTGCTTAAAAATAAAACCTTTAAATAAATAAATAAGTAAATAAATGAATAAATCAGATCTTTTATTTAATAATTAAAAAAAAAAACTAAGGTCTTCTGGGCGGCTCAGTTGTTAGGCATCTGCCTTCGGTTCAGGTCATGGTCCCAGGGTCCTGGGATCGAGCCCCCCCATCAGGCTCTCTGCTCAGTGGGGAGCCTGCTTCTCCCTCTCCTGTGTCCCCTGCTCATGTTCTCTCTCTCGCTGTGTCTCTCTCTGTCAAATAAATACATAAAATCTTTAAAATAAAATAAAAGGGGATGAGGGGATGTTTGGTTTTTCTCTTGCCCAATGGCATGACACTGTTAAGACACAGTCTAGGAATGATGTGGAGACCGGAACTTGAGCTGCCCTGCTTCTCAGAGTTTTAGGGGAACAAATGATCCCTTTCAGAGGAATTGGGAGAAAGCAGTTGTAAAAAGTGCCCAAGCCTGGCTCAGTGGGTTAAGCTTCTGCCTTCAGCTCAGGTTATGATCTCAGGGTCCTGGGATCGAGCCCCACATTGGACTCTCTGCTCTGCGGGAGTCTGCTTCCCCCGCCCCCCACCTCTCTCTGCCTACTGTCTCTGTCAAATAAACAAATAAAATCTTTAAAAAAAAAAAAAAGTGCCCAAGCCACTAGAAGTCCTCTCAATTCTGCAAGTAGACACTTTGCGGCTCCAATCCAAGCATTCCCAGCTCTTTCCATTTTCCTTCCTCAGCCCAGGCTGAGCTCCCGCCCGACCCCACCTCCTCCACCCTCTGATCTGAGATCTCTTGCATTTTCTGAACTGAGATGATTTTTTTAAAAAGATTTATTTAGTTAGTTATTTATTTGAGAGAAAGAGAGAGAGAGAGAGCATGGGGTGGGGGGAAACAGGCACAGGGAGAAAGTCTTCAAGCAGACTCCCCGCTGAGCTCAGAGGCCAACAAGGGGCTCGATCCCAAGACCCTGTGATCACAGCCCGAGCCAAAATCAAGAGTGGGATGCTCAACTGGCTGAGCCACCCAGGTGCCCCTGACTAAGATGATTTTATTTATCATTGTATCACCTTGTACAGTAAGTATCCTCCTTCCCCACCCACAGACATCCTGGAATACACCTCAATGCTCCCTAAACACGTGCGTTCATGCTTTCTCTCTCTCTCCCTTTCTCTCTCTCTCTCTTCTTTTATTCATTCATCAAAATGCATGGCTTGCCAACTGTATGCTGGGCGTTGTGTCAAGAAGCGTGGCAAAAATAAAAAAGGAGATGCAGTCCCAGCTCTGAAGCAAGAAGGGGGACATGCAAGGAAGTAATTACTATATGATATGATAAATCAGGTAATGGAGATAAGTGCAAAGTGCTATGTTATCTCTATCCTCAGTGGGCCATTCAGCAAATGTTTATTTAGCATGTGCTGCACATCGGGCCCTGTTCTAGATGCTGGAGCTTCAGGGGAGAAGAAAACAAAGTTGCTGTTTTCGCGAAACTTCTAAGGACCCAAGACAAGTGATACACAAGTGACCGTGTAATTATATACAATGATTTCAGGGGTGCCTGGCTGGCTTGGCCAGAAGAGTGTATGACTCTTGATCTCAGGGTTGTGAGTTCAAGCCCCACGTTGTGTGTAGAGATTACTTAAAAATAAAATCTTGAGGGACACCTGGGTGGTTCAGTTGGTTGGATGACTGCCTTCGGCTCAGGTCATGATCCTGGAGTCCTGGGATCCAGTCCCACATCAGGCTCCCAGCTCCATGGGGAGTCTGCTTCTCCCTCTGACCTTCTCCTCGCTCATGCTCTCTCTCACTGTCTCTCTCTCTCACATAAATAAATAAATAAAATATTTAAAAAAAATTAAAATAAAATCTTGAAAAATAATAATAATAATTTCAGCTAGTGATGGGTACTAAGAAGAAAATGAAACAAGGTAATAGAATAGCCCTTCATCCCAGATGAAGTCCTAGGAATTCATCCCATCACCAGTCCTAGGAATTGCTGCCTCTTATGATTGTTTCCAGAACAGCCCCGAGACCCAGGGGAGAGGGGCACATAGAAGGCCTTTGAATAAGGACTGGGAAGTTCTGTGGGAAGGGCATTCTAACCACAGGAAGCAGCAAATGCAAAGTTCTAAGCCGGGGGAACAAGTGTAGTACCTTCAGAGACCAGTCAGAAGACCAGTGACTGGAGCATAGTGTGTGAGGGTCTAGAAGGATATGGTGGCTCAGCTGGTCTTAGGTTCCTTTCAACTGCTCTGATGTGCCTCCTTGTGTCTCAGAGTGGAACCCCAACACCGATGTTCTGGACTCCCTTGCAGCTATAGTCCTGGAGACTGGATCCAGAGTGTGGTCTTGGGAAGACAGAAATGAGACAAAGGGATGGCGGGATGGACCAATGGGTGAAGGGGAGAGGGAGGTACAGACTTGCAGTTGTGGAATGAAGAAGTCAGGGATAAAAAAGGTGTAGAACAAAGAAGAAAATCGATGATGTTGTCAGAGCAATGTATGGTGATTGATGGTCGCTCCACTCATGGTGAGCATAGCATCCTGGAAAACATGTAGAATCACTCTATTGTACACCTGAAATTAATATAACATTGTGTGTCAACGATACTCAGATTTCATTAATTAATTAATTAAAGGTGCTGCTGGTCCACAAGGTTATGGAGTAACAAAGTGAACTTTGCTATCCCGGTCCCTGGGTTGCAGTTCTGGTGTTTTCTGGAAATCACCAGTTCCAAGGGTCCTCTCCTGATCCCCGCTTTCCTGAGGGAGCAGCAGCAGCCACTCCCTTGGCCAGAGGTTTGGCAGGGTGACGCCAGAGGTTATCCTAGAGGCCCAGCACCAAACCTCTTGTACCCATCCCAAGACTGTGAAGGAACCAGTACCTTATACGCAATTCCTTTCTGCCTCAAACACCAGTGGTGGTCTCTGCTTTCCTGCAGCTGGTCCTGAGAGATCTGGGGGTTTGGGAGACCCAGCGCTCACCCTTGAGAGATCCCTCCATTAACAGACAAGTGACCATCAGACCCTGCCTCCTGTCTCCCAGCACAGAGCCAACTCCCTGCTTGTAACTAAACATGTCCCGTCACCACTTCAGGATAGTGCAAACTTGATCAAAGAATTGTTGGCAATCTTTTTATTATTTATTTATTTGAGAGAGCAAGAGAGCACAAGCAGGGGGAAGAGCCTAGGGAGAGGGAGAAGCAGGCTCCCCACTGAGCAGGGAGCCCAACGCAGGGCTCCATCCCAGGACCCTGAGATCATGACCCTAGTCAAAGGCAGACACTTAACCGACTGAGCCACCCAGCTACCCAGTTGTTGGCAGTCTTAATAAACAAGTCCACAGGTTTCCTTTTGTCTGCCGTGTTTGTTGAATTGCTTAAAAAAAAAAAAATGTAAGTAAATGTGGCAGGCTTGGTTTCCTCTGGCTGTCTTTCCCTGAGTAGGTTATACTTGGCTAGATGTTCATTGACCTGCCCATTATTACAATTCCCACAGGCTAACCAGATAGGGAAATGATACGTCTTTGAATTTCCAGGTGACTTGCCAGTTAAAGTCAAGCCCTACGGGGTGTTACGCTAGGCAAGCCTGTACAAAAAGCACCGAGGGAGATGCAAAGCTTCCCTCCAAGTTGAGAGTCTAGTAAGGAGTGATGCAAATAGTCACTAGACCAAATAGTGAATGCTGGGAGAGTATCTCCTAGGCACGCCTCCAAATGAATGAACTAACTGAAATCTTACAACAATGCTATGACATGAATCATATTGTTTTCCCCATCTTACAGATGAGAAAACTAAGGCCCGGGAAGGGTAAGTCACTCTTCCAGAGTCACACTTAGAGCGCACTGCCAGGATTTGAACCCAGGCAACCTAGCTCCAGAGCCTCTAGGGACAAGCTGATGGCATCCGGGCAGTGTGTGAGGCTCCATGAAAGTGTTATGAGAGCAAACCAAAGACAGAAGTCATTCAGCCTAACAGGGTCAGGGCAGGCTTCCCCTCCTCTGAAAGAAGTCTTCCATCTTCTGTTCAATCCGGCAAATGTGCATCAGACCGGATTTTGTGTGGGTTGTCAGGAAGGGTGCTGGGTGTAGAAAGGTGAACGAGACCTGTCTTTCTGCCCTTGATAGGCTCATAGGTAGGAGGGGAAGCTACCAGCTAAGAACATGAATTGTGATAGGGGATAAGAAGGGCTTCCAAGCAGGGGGAAGAAGAGATAGCTCACGGGTGTACCAACCCGGCAGGGGATTTCCGGGTAAGAAAAGTCTTCTTCCAATTGGGCTTTGAACAATGAAGATGGTTTGCCAGGCTGATAGTTTGGGTGGGGTTGGCGTGGGCACAGATTGAGGGAAGGGCAGAAGGCATCCCAGATGGAGGGAACAGCAAGTGCAAAGACAAGGAGGTGGGGAACATGAAGATGTGTCTGAGGGTGTGGGAGCTCAGCTGGGCTGAGCCGGTGGTGGCAGCCAGAAGGGAGGCTGCAGAAAGAGGGGCAGGCATGTCTTGAAGAGACCACCACGCTGTGCCAAGGAGTTTGGGCTTTTGTGCTCTGGGAAACATTGTTCAAAATGAGGGTTGTAACCCATTTGAGTATGTGAAATCGATTTGGTAGTTTAAGACCAGTATTTTTAAAAATGAAAAGAAAATTGAATAAAATAGACAAGAATAAATACACACAATACTTTTTGTATTAAGAGTAAGTACCAGGGGCTACCTGGGGGTCTCAGTGGGTTAAAGCCTCTGCCTTTGGCTCAGGTCATGATCCCAGGGTCCTGGGATCGAGCCTCAGTAGGGAGCCTGCTTCCCCCTCTTTCTCTCTGCCTGCCTCTCTGCCTACTTGTGATCTCTGTCTGTCAAATAAATAAATAAAATCTTAAAAAAAAAAAAAAAAGTAAGTACCAGGCCGCCTGGTAAGTACCAGACAGTGAAGCGCCTGACTTTTGATTTCGGCTCAGGTCATGATCTCAGGGTGGTGAGATCGAGTCCTGTGCTGGGCTCCACGCTGGATGTGAAGACTGCTTGAGACTCCCTCCCTCTGCCTCTCTCCCCACTCCTCTTTTTCTCTAAAAGTAGAAATAAAAAGACTATACCAAAAATTTTTTTTAAAAATAAGTACCATTGGGGCGCCTGGGTGGCTCAGTGGGTTAAAGCCTCTGCCTTCGACTCAGGTCATGATCCTAGAGTCCTGGATCGAGCCCCTTGTCGGGCTCTCTGCTCAGCAGGGAGCCTGCTTCCTCCTCTCTCTCTCTCTGCCTGCCTCTCTGCCTACTTGTGATCTCTGTCTGTCAAATAAATAAATAAAATCTTAAAAAAAAAGTACAATTTTAGGGGTGCCTGGTTGCCTCAGTAGATCATGCAACTCTTGGTCTTGGGGTTGTGAGTTTGAGCCTCATGTTGGGGGTAGAGTTTACTTAAAAAAATAAAGGGGGCATTTTAAAAATGTTTAAAAAGAGTAAGTACCATTTCATGAAAATGTTATTTCAGTTGTATACAGAGTAGCAGATACCGCAAGCTTTCCATCAATCCATTCTCCTTTTGAATTTTAATATCAGATACTCAAGTGTTGACACTTGCCTGCCCAGACTACATTTTCCAGCCTCTTTTGCTATCAGGTGTGGCCATGTTAGTAAGTTCTGGCCAATGCAGCATGTTCTTTGTGCCTTTCCCTCTTCCGACTGGCTGGAATACAGACATGATAGTAGGAACTGGAACAGTCACCTTGGGCCCAGAGTTAGAAGCTCTACGTTGAGGGGCGCCTGGGTGGCTCAGTGTGTTAAGCCACTGCCTTTGGCTCAGGTCATGATCTCAGGGTCCTGGGATCGAGTCCCACATCAGGCTCTCTGCTCGGCGGCGAGCCTGCTTCCCTCTCTCTCTCTCTCTGCCTGCCTCTCTGTCTACTTGTGATCTCTCTCTGTCAAATAAATAAATAAAATCTTTAAAAAAAAAAAAAAAAGAAGCTCTACGTTGAGTGTGTTAGGGCCTTGAAAAGCGCAACGGCCCCAGACTATAAAAGAGAAGTCAAGCTATGTGAAAGAGAAGTTAATATCTACCTTATTTAAGGCACACTAACATTTTTATTACATTATCTCAGACCAATCCTTAGTGCACATGTGTGTGCATGTATGCATATGTTCATATATGTATATGTTTCTATACACACACACAAGGCCATATTGTAAATTATTACTATGGCTTGTGGTAAGAGAGAGAGAGAGAGAAACTCTCTGTCCCTAAAAGCTGTTTTAAGCAAGTGAGAAATGTGATAAGTTTTGTGTTCCCAAACTGAAAAGAATCTTAAGGATCACTTAAACCACTTACTCTCTCTTCTAACTGATACGGAAACTTAGGGCCCTAGGGCTTAGGTAACTGGCGCAAGGTCCTGGAGCTAAGTGGCAAGAGCTCGTCCTTGAACTATGATCTCTTTGTCCAAGCCTGGGCCCCTCCAGGCTTTTTTTTCCCTTTTCTTTTAAAGTAAGCTCTACAACCAGTGTGGGGCTTGAATTCATGACCCTGAGATCAAGAGTCACATGCTCTACCCACTGAGGCAGCCAGGGACCCCCAGATTAGTATCCCTTCCATGTTGCCAGTCAGTCAGGATTCATTTATCTTGCTCTCTCTTTCAATCCTCAAACACTTTTCTGTAACACATTATTCTCTAATTATCTAATTCAATAATTATCTAATTCAATTCAAATCAGAAAATATTTGTTGTCAGGATGCCTTGGTGATTCAGTCGGTTAAGCATCTGCCTTCAGCTCAGGTAATGATCCTGGGGTCCTGGGATCCGGACCCGCCTTAGGCTCCCTGCTCAGTGGGAAGGAAGCCTGCTTCTCCTTCTCCTACTCCTCTCTCTCTCTGTCAAATAAATAATTTTTTTTTATTTTTTTATTTTTTTTAAATATTTTTTTAAATATATATTTTTAAGATTTTTATTTATTTATTTGACAGACAGAGATCACAAGTAGATAGAGAGGCAGGCAGAGAGAGAGGAGGAAGCAGGCTCCCCGCTGAGCAGAGAGCCCAATGCGGGACTCCATCCCAGGACCCTGAGATCATGACCCGAGCTGAAGGCAGCGGCTTAACCCACTGAGCCACCCAGGCGCCCAATAATTTTTTTTTTAAAAAGAACTTATTTGTTGTAAACCTACCATATACTGGATTGTGAAGACAGGAATGACCTTCCTGAAAAGCTCCTTAACTGGGATCATAGATAGACACAAAGTGAGCGTGGCTCTGTGTCCATGCGTGGATGAGGTTGCCTCCGTGTGTTTCCAAGCTCTGACCCCTGAGGAGGTGGAGAAGCAGTGACGCCCCTGTCACAGTGGAGCACATACAGGGCCCAGGTTGGGTTTTAAACACCTTTCCTCAGTGAAAGAAACCAAGGTTCCTTGGAGCAGTGGTTGATTCCAGAGCTGGGAAGGGAAAGCCCCAGATGAGCCCAGAGCATCCCGTGGTGACAGAAAGTAATAAAGTGCTCAGGAGGGGCGGCTGGGTGGCTCAGTTGGTCAAGCATCCACCTTCGGTTCTAGGCATGATCCCCGGGTCCTGGGATCGAGTCCCGCATCGGGCTCCCTGCTCATCGGAGAATCAGCTTCTTTCTCCCTCTGCTCCTCACTGCGCCCCCCCACACTTCTGCTCTCACTTGCTCAGTCTCAAATAAATAAAATCTTAAAGAAGAAAAAAGTGCTCAGGAAAGGATGGGGGGGCTCATGGAAAGGACCAAGAACCAACCTGAAAACATTCCCAATGACCAAGGCTAGAGCAGTTCAAGCCACGAAATAACTAACAATGCTATTGGATTTTATAACCCATGGAGTAAAATAAACACCCATGAGTCCATATTGATATAAATCAATCATCGCTGGGATGCCTGGGTGGCTCAGTCGCTTAACTGTCTGCCTTCCGCTCAGGTCATGATCCCAGAGTCCTGGGTCGAGTCCTGAATCCAGCTCCCTGCTCAGAGAGAGAGAGCCTACTTCTCCCTTTCCTTCTGCGTGTTATTCCCCCTGCTTATGCTCTCGCTCTCTCTGTCAAATAAACAAATAAAATCTTTAAAATAAAATAAAATTTAAAATACTTTAAAAATAAATTAATTAAGGGGCGCCTGGGTGGCGCAGTGGGTTAAAGCCTCTGCCTTCGGCTCAGGTCATGATCTCAGGGTCCTGGGATCGAGCCCCACATCGGGCTGTCTGCTCAGCAGGGAGCCTACTTCCCCCTCTCTCTCTGCCTGCCTCTCTGACTACTTGTGATCTCTATCTGATAAATAAATAAAATCTTAAAAAAATAATAAATAAATAAATTAATTAATTAATTAAAATAAAATAAAATCAGATCAATTAACCAGTGCAGAAACAAATGACCTCCTTCACCGAGGATGTAGATGACTGGAAATAGAAAGATTTCAAAATTTAGGTGGGTGGACTTGAATAATGAAACTTTGTGGGAATTGAAACCAAAATCCACTTGCAGTGGACAAGTCCTGGAACAGAAGGGAGAAGTTCTGGAATTAGTCTTATCTCTGTCACTTAAGTCTTGTCACCCTAAACTTTTATAACACGGGGATAAGACCATTTCCCTTGGGGCACCAGGCTGGCTCAGTCGGTGGAGCGTGTGACTCTGATCTCAGGGTCACGACTTTGAGCCCCATGTCATGTATAGAATTACTTAAAAAAGAGGGGCACCTGGGTGGCTCAGTGGGTTAAAGCCTCTGCCTTCAGCTCAGATCATGGTCCCGGGGTTCTGGGATCGAGCCCCACATCAGGCTCTCTGCTCAGCAGGGAGCCTGCTTCCTCCTCTCTCTGCCTGCCTTTCTGCCTACTTATGATCTCTGTCTAATAAATAAATAAATCTTTAAAAAAAAAAAAGAAAATAGGGACACCTGGGTGGCTCAGTTGGTTAAGTGGCTGTCTTTGGCTCCAGTCAGAATCGCAGGGTCCTGGGATGGAGCCCCAAGTCAGGCTCTTTGCTCAGTGGGGAGCCTGCTTCTCCTTCTGCCTGCCTGTCCCCCAGCTTGTACTCTCTCTCTCTGTCAAATAAATAAATAAAATCTTTTTTTTTTAAAAAAGAATAAGAAAATAAACAAAATAAAAGAAGGAAAAAAACCATTTCCCTTGCCTACCTCACGTTTGTTTCGAAGAAATAAAACCTAAAAAAGAAAGGTTACATGCAAAAAAAGAAAACAATACAATAACAAGTCAGTACTTGTGGTATATTTATTTCGTGTGTTTTCACATTTTTGTGCTTTGTGTTGGTGACTTTGCTGTTTAAATCTGTCCCAGCTGTGGTGATGCAGTGTCCCTAAGTGACACGCCTCATGTAGAAAACACACGTGTTAGATAAGCTTCCCTCAGACGTGACTTACGAGGTTGTTGGCCATGAGTTCATGGTGAATGAGTTAACATATATATATATTAAATCAGATTTTTTAAGTTTTTTTTTGTTTTTTGAAGATTTTATTTATTTGACAGACAGAGATCACACGCAGGCAGAGAGGCAGGCAGGGCAGGGCGGGGGGTGGGCAGGCTCTCTGCCTGCTGAGCAGAGAGCCCGATTCGGGGCTCGATCCCAGGACCCTGAGATCATGACCTGAGTGGAAGACAGAGGCTTAACCCACTGAGCCACCCAGGAGCCCCTCATGGGAGACTCTTAATCATAGGACACAAACTGAGGACTGCTGGAGGGGAGGGGGTGAGGGGACTGGTAACTGGGTGATGGACACTGGGGAGAGTATGTGTTGTAATGAACACTGGGTTTCATATAAGGATGATGAATCACAGATCTGTACCCCTGAAACAAATAATACATTTATGTTAATTAATTGAATATAAATTTTTTTTAAAAAGTAGTTTTTGTCTTGAGTTTTACGAGTCATGTAAGTGTTGAAGTTGGCTGGTTCTTCTGCCCTGTTCTAGCCCCTGACAGATGTCTGATTAGCTGGGTACTTTTGTGGTCACATTTTTTTCAAGGAGCCCAATAATTTTCCCCGATGACTACACTTTATCCTTGCCAATTTCAAAGAGAAAATACTTACTGAAAATACTTACTCACTTGAAATTTGTTCCCAAACTTCCTACTTTTTAATGACCAAAAAGGCCAAACACACAGAAAAGTTGAAAAAAAAGTAAAATGAACATTCCTAAACATGTAGAAGGCTTGTCATATGAGCAAGTGATCATTCATACAGAGTTTGACCGGAGCTAGGAGCAAGGAAGGGAAGGTAGCAGAAGACAAACTTCGGCTAGAAAAAAGGAAGACTGTTCTGTCTTGCAAGGCGGGGTGGGGAGGTGGCCTGGGGCTGAGGTAGAATGCATATGGACAGGGACCAGGGACATGGGGGAGTAGATCCCTAGACCAGATAAGACGAAGGTCTAGACAACAGCTCAGGTGTACAAGGCTATACAAGCCACTGTTTTGTCTGAGTTCTAGAATCGGCCCAGCATTGTTTTTATAGTGTTTGTGTGGTATTTTGGCCACCTCGTGTGTTTAACTCAGCATTTGAGGTCAGATACGAGTGCCCAACATCCATCTGTAATGCGGTTTCTCAGGGAAGATGGGTTGAATTTCAAACAAACGATACACAAACAAACTTTTGAAACATGACCCTATAGAAGCTGGAGAATTATCTGTGCTTCTTTTTCCTTGTCCTTAAACTCCTTGCCATATCTCAGATGT
The DNA here is from genome assembly GCF_922984935.1 of Meles meles. NCBI lineage: Eukaryota > Metazoa > Chordata > Mammalia > Carnivora > Mustelidae > Meles > Meles meles. The sequence goes on along the minus strand of NC_060070.1, from coordinate 85,937,736 downwards.
CCTCCTCCTGCCACTGTTCTGGGACTTGGGGACAAGATCTGTGTTTGCCTTATTAAATGATGATTTTCTAAACTTCGGATTCCAACAGGGGTTTGATGAGACAGGAAAGAAGAAGACCCAAGATCTGTCCCGCCCCGCACCCTTACCAGAGTCAGATTTTCCCAGCCCGGCTCTGAGATTTTGTCTGAAGTAAATGTTTGCAGTGATAGATAATTCGGCCTCATGGAGACCGTGACCTGACACCCTTAGCCCACATTCTCTTCTTTGGCCTCCAGTAGCTATTTGTATCTGTTCCATGCAGACAACATATTTTTGGTCCTTGGTTACAATTTATTTTAGCATTTGATTATGTATCCTCTTGTCTATTCTCCAGGTGTCCCATGGGCCTTACTCTTGTTTTTTCAGAAGATGGTAAACCTTGACCTTGTGTCTGCCCCTAACATAGTCATCGTTAAGGATCTCTGTAAAACCGACGGCAGGGGCGGTGTGGTAAATAAGGAAAGGCCTTAAACTTGGAGACAGATTGAATTCTACTCTCTGTCATTTCTCCGCCATGTGACCTTGGTAAATTATTTAATCCCTGAGTCTTGGTTTTCTCATTTCTGAAAGGGAAATGATTATACACTTGTAAAATGTTTGTCACATGCTAGGCACCCAATAAATGGTCATCCTCACAAATGAGCTCATGCTGTATGACACCGTTTAAATGAAATTCTAGAACAGGCAAAACTAATCCATAGTGGCAGAAAGTAGATCAGTGGTTGCCTGGGGCTGGTGGGGATGGGATGGACAGATTGATGCCAAAGGACCGAGGGAAACTTTGAGGGTGGTGGAAGCTTTCTGTACCTTGATTGTGACAGTGTTTACACAGGTGTGTGCCTTTGTCAAAATACATCCAATCACGCACTTAAAATTGACGCTATTGGGGCGCCTAGGTGGCTCAGTGGATTTAAGCAGGAATTGAGCCCCACATCAGACTCCCTGCTCAGCAGGGGAGTCTGCTTCTCCCTCTTCCTCTGCCCCTGCTCATATTCTCTCTCTCATTCACTCACTCTCTCAAATAAATAAATTAAAAAATTTTTAAAATTAAATTAAGTTATGGGGCTCCTGGGTGGCTCAGTGGGTTAAGCCTCTGCCTTCGGCTCAGGTCATGATCCCAGGGTCCTGAGATTGAGCCCCGCATCCGGCTCTCTGTTCAGCAGGGAGCCTGTTACCGCTGCCCCCGCCCCCGCCCCTGCCTGTCTCTGACTGCTTGTGATCTTTGTCTGTCAAATAAATAAATAAAATCTTTTTAAAAAATTAAATTAAGTTAAATTAAAAGGGTGTTATTTAGTATATGTAAGTGATCCCTCAGTAGTTAAAAAAAAAGAAAAGTTCAGAGGTGCCTGGGTGGCTCAGTTGATCAAGTGTCAAACTCTTGATTTCGGCTCAGGCTGTGATCTCAGGGTCATGGGATCAAGCCCCGAGTCAGGCTCCGCACTTAGCACAGAGTCTGCTTGTCTCTCTCCCTCTGCTTTTCCCCTCACTCATGTTCTCGCTCCCTCTAAAATAAATAAAATCTTAAAAAAAAAAAAAGTTCATTCTTTTCCTATCTCCATCAGTGAAAATGTGCTAGATTGGGGCGCCTGGGTGGCTCAGTCGTTAGGCATCTGGTCGACTCAGGTCGTGATCCTGGGGTCCTTGGAATGGAGACCTTCGTGGGGCTCCCTGCTCAGTGGGAAGCCTGCTTTTCCCTCTCCCACTTCCCCTGCTTGTATTCCCTCTCTCACTGTCTCTCTCTCTCTGTCAAATAAATAAAAAATTTTAAAAATTTCCTTGGAAACTTACTTTATTAAAAAAGAAAAAACCTGGGGGCCCTGGGTGGTTCAGTTGTTGGGCGTCTGTCTTCAGCTCTGGTTGTGATCCCAGGGTCCTTGGATGGAGACCTGCATCCGGCTCCCTGCACAGTGGGAAGCTGGCTTCTCCCTCTCCCACTCCCCCTACTTATGTCCCTCTCTTGCTGTTTCTCTCTCTGTCAAATAAATAAATAAAAATCTTTTTTAAAAAAATGTGTTAGATTAAGGAACACGTTCCAGGGTGCCTGGATGGCTCAGCTGGTTGAGCATCCCACACGTGTTTTGGCTCAGGTCATGATCTCATGGGTCATGGGATGGAGCCCTTTTTTGGGCTCCATACCCAGCTGGAAGCTGGCTTGAAAAATCTCTCCCTCTGCCCTTCCCCCACTCACTCTCTTTCTCTGTCTCTCTATAAAAAATAAATTAATAAAATGGTACACATTTCAGATCCAAGTATACATTTTATTTTTCATCTTAGATTATTCATATTACCATATAATTTTCCCTGGGATTGATGTAAATAAATGAGAATGGGTTTGACATCAAATCTCTCTCTTTTCAAATCACCTTCACTTTTTAAAAAAGATTTATATGTATTTATTTGAGAGAGAGAAAGAGAGCGGGGAGGGGCAGAGGGCAAGAGAGAAACTTAAGCAGACTCCCCGCTGAGCTCAGAGTCACAGTCTCAGACTCCCCAGAGCTCAATACCACCCTGAGATCACAAACTGAGCCAAAACCAAGAGTTGGAAGCTTAACCGACTAAGCCACACAGACGCCCCTCAAATCTCTCTTTTTAACTGACTTGTATTATGAAGTTGGGAGGACGTGTCACAAGGCCTGTGAAGGCAGACAGCTGCTGGCACCAAGACAGAGTGAAAGTATACTTAAAGTACCACACATTTTCCCCAAGTCACCATCTTAAAAGGGAAAAGTATTGTTCTGGTGAAATAAAAGCACTGAGGGCTTAGAGAATGGAGCGGCCTGAGGGAGCCTGTCATGTGTGTCTACTTACCTGCCTCCCTTGTCCTCCACCTTGTCACAAGGCTCCTCCGTTCCTCTTGGGGTTCGGGGGGCACACCAGATGTCTTTTAAGGAATTTTCCTGGAATCAGCTCATTGGGCATAACTTTATTATGTGTCCACAGGTAGCTGCAAGAAAATCTGAAGAAGTTAGTCTTTCTTCTTAAGGAAGGCCATATTGGGGTGCCTGGCAGGCTCAGTTGGTGGTGCATGTGACTCCAGATCTTGGCATCATGAGTTCAAGCCCCACATTGGGCAGAGAGCCTTCTTTAAATATAATAATAATAAAACTTTAATTAGGGACACCTGGGTGGCTCAGATGGTTGGGCATCTGACTTCAGCTCTGACCATGATCTCCAGGTCCTGGGATTGAGCCCCACATTGGACACCAGGCTCAGTGAGGAGTCTGCTTCTCCCTCTCCCTCTGCCTCTCCCCCTGCTTGTGCACTCTCTCTCTCTCTCCCACCCTAATGAAAAAAATAAAAACTTTTTAAAACATTTTTATTAAAATTTAAAACATAGGGAGACGCCTGGGTGGCTCAGTCGGTTAAGCCGCTGCCTTCAGCTCAGGTCATGATCCCAGGGTCCTGGGATCAAGTCCCGCATCTGGCTCCTTGCTCAGCAGGGAGCCTGCTTCTCTCTCCATCTCTGCCTGCCACGCTGTCTGCTTGTGCACTCTCTCTCTCTCCTCTAACAAATAAATAAATAAATAAAAACTTAAAAATAAAATAAAATTTTAAAATATAAGGATGCCTAGATGGCTCAGTCAGTTAAGCATCTGCCTTCAGCTCAGGCCATGATCCCAGGGTCCTGGGATTGAGTTCTGCATCGGAGGGTCCCTGCTCGGCGGGGAACCTACTTCTATCTCTGCCTCTGCCTCTGCTCCTCCTCCCAACTTGTGCGCTCTCTCTCTCTCAAATAAATAAATAAATAATCTTTAAAAGAAACTTTAAAATTAAAAATATATATGTTGGGGTGCCTGGGTGGCTCAGTCAGTTAAGTGTCAGCCTTTGGCTTAGGTCATGATCTTGGGATCCTGCCTTCAAGCCTCATGTCTCCCTCCCTGCTCAGTGGGGAGTTTGCTTCTCCCTCTGCCCACCCCTGCCTCCCATGCTCACTTTGTCTCTCAAATAAATAAATAAATACAATCTTTAAATATATATATACATATATATGTATATACATATATAAAGGAAGGCCATATGATGAACTAAAAATCAGAGGTTCTATCACCAAGGAAGAAAAAGGATTGGCCTAAACAATTATTCTCTGTCCAAAACCTTATCTGGTAACAGAATATTTCATATATAATGGTAGAAAATTGGAAATTACACAAATTAATAATGTACTTCCATATTATGGCTATATCAAAATGATTATATTTATCTATAGTTCTTGAAATGGAAACTTTTCAATAGGACATTGTTAAAGTGGTAGAGGGAGGAGTTACCAAAAATTGAGCTCTGCCCTGTAGACGTATATGTAGATTATACCTGTGTATATATGGGGGCGCCTAGGTGGCTCAGCTCTGCATAGTTGAGTGTCCAACTATTGGCTTCAGCTCTGGTCTGTGATCTCAGGGTCATGACATCCAGCCCCACACTAGGCTCCATGCTCAGTGTGGAGCCTGCTTAAGACTCTCTCCCTCCCTCCGCCCCTCCCCCCACCCCCTCTCTCAAAAATAAATAAATCTAAAATAGTGTGTATATATATAAATATTATACATGGATGGATGGATGGATATGTAAGATGTCTGGCTCCTGGGAGCCCGCGACTGTGTATCTGGAAGCTATTGACCCCCTGGCCTGGAGCTCAGAGGGAGGTGCTGGATTCTTGGGAATCATCCTGGAGAAGCTGGTGCGTGAGGCTCAGGGAGGAGGCACAATACTGCTGCGATTGTGCTGGAGTCCTCTTCCCTTCGCCTCTCCAGAGCTGCTCCTCACACACACTTCTCCACCTTGCTCTGCACACCCAGAGGCTGACCTGGGATGACTGCCCCACACAAGACTCCCTGCCTTCTGGCACCCCATGGAGCTCAGTCAACTGGAGTGGGAGGCCCTGGTAGGAGACCAGAGGGTGGAAAGAGAGAGCAGGCCGGGGCATTTACTTCCCTGGCCTTCCATGTGGGGTCACCACAGGTGGACCAATTTTCTGGAAGGAAGGTCACAGCTCCTGTAGGGCAGGCTTTCTCCATACCGGTGCAGTTCCAATGCCCGCTCCCCTCTCTATCCTTAGGCCCGAGAGGTAATTCTCCCGTCGCTAGCCCCAGGGTACAGCAGTGCACCTTTCCCAACACCTGCCCCACACCTTCCTGCATGGCTCTTTTCACACTCCCCGCACAGGACACAAACGTGCCCCCATCTGTTTCCTGCCGGGGTCCTGACCCACACAAGGGGATGGGGTTGGGGGAGGGGTGAGGAAGGAAAAGAAAGCAGCAGTTTCAAGGTGAGAAGAGGGAGAGGAAACTGGGCCCAAGGGCCAGAGAGGTCAAAGGCAAACCAGGGATTACGGAAACCAGAGGCGGAGTCTTAAGGAGGAGGGCGGGGCCAAGAGCTTCCTGCAGATTGCAAGGATGGATCTCAAAGGTGTATTGGGATGGGCTCGTGGAGGAAGAGCTGGGGAGAATGAAGAGAGTTGGGCGGGTGGTACCGGAGGAGGGGTCTGAGTGCGAGATCAGGCAGAAGATAAGAGATGAAGAGAAGTTAGAGAAACCTGCGTAGAAGATTCGGGCAGAGGGAGATCAAGGAGGCAGCCAGGCCACGGAGGGAAGAAACGGGACTCTCAAAAAAAAAAAAAAAGAAAGAAAAGAAAGAAACAGCACACTTGCCCAGGTGGGGTAAGCAGGTAGCAACTCCAAGAATGAATGTGTTTATACAGCGGCACACACATATCCATACACATACACACCATACAGACACTGTACTGTACTTACACACCAACACACACACACATACACCACGCTTCAGCACATACACCGAAGATACATGTATTTGCGCACTTATGCCGCCACACCATGTCATCATCTCTGTATCACGCCAGACACGGGCACCACGTCTACACTGCCCATCCCAACCCCTGCCACACACACATCATACACACATCACACCACGTGCCCAAGAGCCACTGCGATGTCCAGAGATCTCACGGGAATCCCACACAACATCAGATCTCCACTTGGCTGGGAGACTTGTCTGTTTGTTGGCATCGTGTTGAACCCCAGAGCGGGCGGAGGAGGGCAGTCTGGTTCTAGCTACTTATGCATAAGAAAGGAGTTCTCAGCCGGCTGCCAGGTACAATAGTAGATGCTCCATGGATAAATCTGGAATGGCTACACAGTCTCTGGCTTTCACCTTGGGGTATTAGGCAAGAGCCACACCTAGCTGTGTGTGCTGACCTCCTAAGTGATTTAACCCACGGCTTCCCTAAAGAGTGGCCTCCACTGGGGGCACCTAGGTGACTCAGTTAAGTGCCCAGTTCTTGGTATCCGCTCAGGTTTTGATCTCAGGGTCGTGAGTTCAAGCCCTATGTGGGGCTCCACACTGGGCATGGAGCCTACTTAAAAAATAAAACAAAAACAAACAAACAAGCAAGCACAAACACAAAAGCATACAAACAACAACAGAAGTGTGGCCTCCGCTGACCACAATCAAAACGCCTGTCCATAAAATGGAATTTTCCAAAGTAAAAACAAACCACACACGTGAGTCTTTGTAACACTGTGTTGAGTGAAAAGAGCAAGTTCCAGATCACTACATACGTACATGACACTTACAATAAAGTTCAAGAACACCTAAAACTCAACATTACATAATGTAGGAACATGTGCTCATAACATCGAAAAATTTTTAAAGAGAGGTAAGAGACTGCTAAAGGCAAAATTTAGGACAGTGAACTGCATCAGGGAAAGGCAAGGAAGGGATGAAGAGAGGATCATCTAGATAGATGGATGTCTGCTTCTCGAGTTGGGGGGGGTCACCCAGTCCAATGAAATTTAATAAAATTAATAATAACAGGAGGCCACACTTGGATCTTGAGAACATAGCATGAACCAAGGATTACGATTAATCCAATTCAGACATCCTGTTAATGATAAATAAAAATAAAGACTGTCCCCTGAGCTTGACCCCAGTTCTGCATATTTTTGCACTTCCTCCCACAGCAGGGCCGGCCGAGGGGTCACTGCAACCTTGCTCTTGGCAATGGGGTTACTAACGCAAGGCTGGGCAGGAAGTGAACTGGGGGATGAGGCCATATCTGCTTTAACACTGTTGTCGATAGGTCCTTTGTGGTGAGGGTTTCCAAGAACCAGCAGAGCAGTTGAAGGAGCTGAGCAACATTTACAAGAAATGTGCCCCCGCCCCACCCTGAACCCGCCCTCCTCCCCCCTCCTCTTTCTCCGCCTTTTACCGCCTCCAACTCTTCCTCCCCACTCAGGCTCCAGAGAAGGGGAGCTCCCTAGAGCCAACAATGAATATTTCCACAGAACAGAACTGCTTACCCGACTCTCTGAAGTCTGGGGAACAACTGCCTTGACCTCCAGATCCTGGGCCCTGAAGGAACCTTGAGAAGACTAAGCACACAAACATTATTCTAAGTGGCAGTCTAACAGGGTGGTAATGAACACGGATCTCCTGGGTCCAAGTTCTGACTTGTCCCCTCCTTTGTGACCTTTGACATGGCACTTCACTGATCTGCACCTCAGTTTTCCCCATCTGTAAAATGGGGATAAATAGTAATCTACCTCATGGAGAGTTGTAAGATTAGGGGGCGGAACTGTGCCAGGCACACAGTAGATACTGAACGAAGGGTAGCTGTTATCCCTAAGTGGTATGAAAAATGTAGGTCCCCTGCAGGGGGAAAAAGCAAACTTTTTCTGTAAGAGCCAGATAGTAAATATTTTTCACTTCACCAGACATAAAGTCTTGGTCATGACTACCTAGCTCTGCCATTGTAGCAGGAAAGCAGCCTTGGATAACACATATGGGTAAGCTTTATTTACGAACGTTGACAATTACATTTCATGTCATCCTTCCACGTGACAAAACATTACTCTTCATTCAATCACTTTTCAACCATTTAAAGATATAAAACCCAGTCTTAGCTTGTGGCTGTACAGACCCAGGTGCTCTGCCAGACTCCTTCAGTAGGCCAGAGTTTGCTGATCCTTGCTTTCATGGGAAGAAAACTTGGCCTCTCTGGATTTCTTATCTCAGTCTGCATGCTCAGTGCTCACTTTACAGATGAACAAACTGAGTCTCATTCTTCAGACCCAATTGAAATGGTGCTTCCTCTTTGAAGCCTTCCCAGATCACCTCCACCAAGGGCAGTCATAACTCCATCTCCTGGTTCCTAGGTGATAAACACAAATTTCTTTGTTACTTTTTAAAATTTATCGAGGCTCCTGGGTGGCTCAGTTGGTAGAACATGAGAGAATCTTGAGCTCAGGGTCGTGAGTTCAAGCCCCACATTGGGCTTAGAACCTCCTTGGGGAAAAAAAAAAAAGGAATAATGCAAACACCTTAACCTTTATCATCTAACCTCTGAAATAAAGCATTGCCCAAATAGTCAAAGACCCCTATGCAGATAACCATTCCCAAATCATTGCCTCCCTTCCTTCTCTCCAGAGTAATGACCACTATCCTGACTCTGGAAATTTATCACCCACTCCATCTCAGTCCTCTGACCACAGCTATACGTATCCCTAAGTGGGAGATGATAGTGTTTGTTTGCAAGCAACACACCTGTTATTTAATTCTATCTTCCTAAAAATCCAGTCAAGGAATATCTCTATTTAGAGATTAGTCTGAGGGGGTCTAGGAACTTGCCCAAGGGATCCACGCAGTGGTGGTAGAATCAAAGCTTAAGAGTGAGTCCCGGGCACCTGGGTGGCTCATCTGGTTAATCGTCTGCTTTTGGCTCAGGTCATGATCCCAGGGGTCCTGGGATTGAGTCCTGCATAGGGCTCTCCGCTCAGCAGGGAGCCTGCTTCTCCCTCTCCCGCTCCCCCTGCTTGTGCTTTCTGTCAAATAAATAAAATCTTTTAAAAAAAGAAAAGAAAAGAGTGAGTCCCAAGTCAATGTTCTTAACCATTGGTCCTCCCTCCATGCCCCCCGTATTCCTGTGGCCTTAGTTGTATTAGTCATCAACTCCCTTTCCACACTAGATTGTCAGCTGGCAGAGAGGAGACTAAACGTGCTTTTACACTTCCCATACAACCCCTCATATCCTGCACCCAGTAGGAGCACAATATGCATTTCTTCAAAGAGACACGGTCTTCCATCACCCCTAGCAGTCTCAAAAGAGGATGGGGAAACTGCCAGAAACTCACTTCAAGGGAGCGATGGGTGGGGCTTTGCAAGATTTCGTTAGAAGTTTGGAGCAACTTTATATTTCAAGTGTCAACTTTACTGGAAAGGCTGAGGCATACAACACTCACGTGCCACAAGACTGGGAGTTGGTGTGTATACTTGCGTGGGGGTGGGGAGAAAAGAGGAACTCGGGAAATCAGCCTCCCAAACCGAGAAATCCTTCCTTTCTCTCCTGCCTAGGGCTTGGGATCCAGGCCAACTTAAGGGTAAACGAGTGAGAAGTATTGTTACCTGGCCCCTCCAGTAACCTGCCAAGACAGCCTCTCACCAGTGTCCCAAGGGTGTGTGCGCGTGCACGAGGCGGGGGGGGGGGGGAGCTTTGCGGGGCACGCGGATGACCCGTAGGAGAGGAAAAATGTTAGAACTGCTACTGAGGCTTATTGAGAAAAAGAAACCAACATTTACTAATACCTAATATGCAAATTAACAGCAGTACACGCTCTAGCATGCTGCCTATCAGCATGTAGTTAGGCCACGTGCACTAAAGTGGATTCACAGGTTCCCCCATCCAGTTTAAGATTTTTTTTTTTTTTAATTTATTTATTTGACAGAGAGAGACCACAAGTAGACAGAGGTAGGCAGAGAGAGAGCGAGGGAAGCAGGCGCGCCGCGGAGCAGAGAGCCTGATGTGGGACTGGATCCCAGAACCCTGAGATCATGACCTGAGCTGAAGGCAGTGGCCTAAACCACTGAGCCACCCAGGCGCCCCTCCCCCATCCAGTTTAAACTAAACCCTCACAGGGGCCCCTGGCTGGCAGTATCCGTAGAGCGTGCGACTCTTGGTCCTGTGAGTTTGAGCCCCACATTAGGGGTAGGGCCAACTTCAAAAAAAATTTAAAATAAACTCTCACAAAAAGAACAAGGGCCTTCAACAGATTCCTGTAGAGAAACCACAGACCAAAATTACTAATCCCAGCACAAGCAGTAAGAGGGCAGAGCTAACATTTATTTCATCTACTCCCCATTATAAGCTGTGTAAAGCACATGGGCGGGGAAAACCCAGGTCTGCTTAGGTCAAAAACATTTCCACCCATCTGCTATTAATGACTCAACCCCACACTAAAGGTAAAGGGAACTTGAATTGGGAACTGAGAGTAATACAGGTATCTGGTTTTTCAGTAAGCTTAACACGTGTCAAGTCTATCTGCCCCAAACATTTTGCTGGTGGGAAAGAGGGCTGCAGAAAGCTTCCACTATCAGTTTAGCAACAGAGCTGTTTGCTGTCTCGAGGTCAGCCCTGTTCCAATAGAACTTTCCACAGGGATGGAAATGTTCTGTAGTTCCATTACCCCTATTCGCAAGTGGCCCTCCCCTGAAATGCAACTTGCGCCACTGGGAAACAGCCACCTTTGCTGTGCTACTGCAGTTCTAGAATTTGCATGGGGCAACAGAGGTTGGAACACTCGGGCCAAATTCTGTCCAGCCAAGATTGCCCACCCACCCCACACCCCAACCCTTCCGCCACACATTGACTTCAGAAAGGTATAGGCTACCCAGGCTACCGGGTGGCCTGGTGCCGGGAACCAGAGTTGGGCTTCAAGTCCTGTGGGAGCTTCCCAGGAGTTCACTAAGCGAGCATGCCTCTGTACCGACAACACTTAAAAGCCACAAGTTAAGACAAAAGGTTTTTATTCAAAAAACGCCAAGTATAAAAAAAAAAAAATAAGATCTCTTTTATTCCCCTGTACAGTATTTCACTCAGATAAAACCAGCAGGCTACCTACTGCTCAAAACACAGCCCCAGAGAGGATCCGGAAGGCACACCATCCAGAACTGCTTTTCATATAGCTATCCTATATACACCAGTCAGCGATGCCCCTCCCCGTGCCCCTCGGAACCCGTCCCCGCTCAGGTCAGGCCAGCGAGGGGCCCGGCAGCAGTCAGGGAGCCACAGCAGCTGTCCCGCCTGAGTCCCGTCACCCTACGAACAGAGCGAGCCCTCCCCGAAAGGTCCCCAAGTCAGAGGAGGAAAAGGAGGAAAGAAACTATGGCAGCAGCCGTGGAAGCTTGGAGCAGGAAGGGAACCAAATAAATAAATAAATAAATACATAATGTTGACCTCCAGGTTAGAATGCGCATCTTTTCAAAAAAAAAAAAAAAAACCAAAAAACAAACAAACAAAAAAACCCCAAACAAACCAAAAACAAAACAGGTAAAATAACTTAAAGGCAAAAATTAAAAAAGATTAGATCAACTACAATCCTTTTGTACACTACCATGCCAACTGTACACACATTTACAGTTTTTCTGTTGATTTGCATTGTTTGTGCATTTTGTGTGTTGTGTGTGTGTGTGTGTGTGTGAGAGAGAGAGAGACAGAGAGAGAGAGAAAGAAAGAGGTCTTGGCTTTGAAACAGTTAAGTAAAAACCAAAAAGGAAGACCAGTTCACTCTGGAGTTTTACTAAAGGAGGCAGAAAAAAAGGGCAGGTGGCTCAGCATTTGGCCCTGTAGCCTCTTCCATGGCACCTTTCATATGAAGGATGGGGAGAGGGGGACAGGAGAGAAAAATAGGGAACCAAACCCAGGCAGATTTTTGGAGAAGCAGCAGGTAAAAGAGGCAAGTTCAAGTATTTCTCCCAGCACAGCCGGAGTCCCCACAGAAGGCACTCAGAAGAGTCGGAAGAGGTGACAGGGACTTAAAATGGTGCTAGTCCTATCCCACCCCAACCCGTTTTCCCCCTACCCGACCCATCGCGGCATTCAGCAGAACTCGTGATGTAGGGAACAGTTCCATGGCAGGGTTCTCACCCCCCCACCCCCCCACCCCCAGGAGTTTGCAGAGCCCAGCAGTGCTTGCTGGACGTTCTGTAAGAAGGAGAGAGCATCTACGGGAGGAGTTGAGGCCTAGGACACCTGGAGTAGAGTCTCTTCCCCCCACTGTTGGGAGGCAACCTCCAGGGGCCTGGGGTCTGGAATGAGTTGTAAATGTTGTTCCTGTTATCAAGCACTGTCCTGCTTGGCGAGAAGTGTCACTGGTACTTGGGAAGCTGGAAACAGAAGCTTCCCCTCCCTCGAGCATCTGACAGGGAGGGGAGAATCTGCCAGAAAAGCTGCTATTTGCTGGGCCCTGGTGACAGGCTGTGCAGATGGATCTCAGCTGTTTCCTGGGGCAGGAGTACATCTTGCATCCATGGATGGTTCTGGATTTCTTCGAAGGATGGCCGGTCTGATGGTCTCAGGGCCAAGCACCATCTAATGAGATGCTGACACTCTGCAGAAAGCAAGACAGAGATTATGAATGACTCAACTCATTTTTGCAATGCAAAGGTCTTGCTAATTTGCTTCCCAGGGGCAACAAGCCTGGGGTCCAAAAGAGACCAGGAACCTTCTAGAACCCTATTTTTCAATGGAAGATATTCACTAAGATCTAGGTCCTCCAAGCTGCTTTCAACTGAAAAAAAAAAAAAAAAAAAAGCCCCAAAAAACAGCTCCCCTCTTAAACCTGTGGTTTTTAAACTTCAATAGCCAGGGCCTTTCCCACGACACCCACTCACCAGAAATAGGAAGAATGATGACAAGGGATTTTGATGAGACATCAGTGAGCATGATGAGGTGATTCAATTCACCTACAACTTACAAATATGAACACCACCCACAATGAGGTCACGGGAACCGCAATATTTAGAGAGTCTGCCTTCAGGGGGAAGGCTCAAAGAACCCTCAACTTTTCACTCCCTGGCAAAACAGCCAGGAGTTGAGAGATGAGGACTGTGGGTACTTTTAAAAAAATCTTTCAGTGAGGGGCGCCTGGGTGGCTCAGTGGGTTAAAGCCTCTGCCTTCAGCTCAGGTCATGATACCAGGGTCCTGGGATCGAGCCCCGCATCGGGCTCTCTGCTCCACGGGGAGCCTGCTTCCTCCTCTCTCTCTGCCTGCCTCTCTGCCTACTTGTGATTTCTCTCTGTCAAATAAATAAAATATAAAAAAATTAAAAAAAAAAATCTTTCAGTGAAACGAGATTTTTTTTTTTTTTTAAAGTATTTTCACACATGCTCTTCCTCTGACCTCTCAAAGAATGCTCAAGTGCAAACCATTCAATTTCTGAGGACTGGCTCTCCAGATTCATTGGCCCAGGATTCTGCTAAGCCAAGGGCAGCGGCATCCCCTGGAAAGGCAGAGCTCTCCAGAACGCAGAGATTGTCCCCTGAGGACTGTCTGCCTTATGACTCCTGCTTCTCCTGAACAAGGCGCTTCCCAAAAGTTACCTGAAGAGACCCTCTGCCTGAAGAAAACTTGGCCCCTGATGATCTCCTCATCGTGCTCAAAAGGAATATCTCCACAGACCATGTCATACAGCAGGATCCCCAGAGACCAGACGGCTGCCGACCTGCCGTGGTAGCGATGATAGCGAATCCACTCTGGAGGGCTATACACCCGGGTCCCTGTGAGCCGGGGGAATAGAAAAGGAAAACACAAGCTTTGAGCAAAAATTAAACAAAGCAACTCACACACTCAGTGGTACACTGACTCCTTGAAACAAAACACTTCACTTCTCCCAGGACAGGAGCTGGGTTAACTCCATTTCCCCCCTAGGCTAAAAGGAGTACAAGAGTGGCATCTCTCCGAACCAAAGCGTTACCCACCCAGCAGTCCAGACCATAAACCAAATTCTTTATAAACTGCTCCAAGAAACAAACAGGGCTGGCCACAAACCCAAAGCCTGAGGGGGTGTATGTGGTAGGGCCACCCACAATGGGGTGAAGGGATGAGTGTCTGCACACAATCAAGGGAGACAGCCCACAGACTATCCTTAAACTGCACTAAGGTGGCCCAGAAGCCTGGCTGAGATTCTGATCTCAGATATGATCCAGTGCAGGGCCCTTACACAATATACTGTATCTTAAGTCCGGGTGCCCTTTAGGAGGCCTTCCTCTCCACCCAGTGCGTGCAGAGGCAGACACCCACACCCTCTCTCTTCCCCTCACTGGGAAGGTAGAGCTGTAGAGCGGGTTTCAGACCACGTGATTCCTGTTTACAAACTTTGGGTTGTAAAAAAAAAAAAAAAAAAAGTGGGGGCCATCCCGCTTGTGCTCACCAGGGGGCAGCAAAGACTCGAAGGAAAAAACAAGGGAGGACCCGGCCAGCCATTAACTGTTAAATACAAAAAAAAATGCAGCCCAACCCAGCGTCCTCCAAGGGCAAATAAACACAAACCACAAGCCCCAGTCACAAGTTTTGAAAGGCTGTCGTTTGTTAGGTTAAGCCGCTCAAATGATGACCCACCCTCCTTTGCTTTGATCTCTGGCTCTCAATTCCATCTTTTCTGAAAGAACCCGCTCCAAGCCCCTCCCTAGGATAGGTTTTCATCCTTTCTGCGGAGACACCCAACTAATTTTCAAACCAACAAGAGATCTTATTTCACAACATTCATTCCCGACTCCCTCACCTCGCAACGCCAAAGAATAAAGAATAAGCCCAACAAAATAAATTATTTAGTGAAACTACTGTTTCTATTCCTTTACCCGTCCCTAGATCAAAGGGGTAGAAAAACTGAAAAACTGCAGTTTAAAAACTAACCTTACACAAAACTAAACTCCCTTAACACAAAACAAAAATTACAAAACCGGCATCAATTTTAATCTCTCCCGCTCTCTCCTCCCCACCCCACCCCCCAACATCCTTTTACTGGCGGGGAAACTGGGTCAGACTTCAGAAATCTGGGCTACGGCCGGTTGCCCACAACCTCTTATTCATCGGGAAAGCTTGGAACCCACTGAATTCCACTTAAAAAATAAAATCATGCCAGAAACATGACAGGTTCAGCTGGCTGGAAATCTCCGGCTCTACTACACTGGGAAGCTCTCCTTCGCCCCACCCCTGCTAGCATCGAGCCAGACGGCCCGATGACCTTTACAAAGGGCCGGAGAGGAAAGCCGGCCGAGGCCTCCAGGCAAGGCCAAGTCACCTGGGCAGATCCCTCCCCGGCAGCTCCCTCCCAGGCCTGGCTCACCATCGAAGTCCGTGTAGACGGTGTCCTTGAGCAGCGCCCCCGACCCGAAGTCGATGAGCTTGAGCTCGCCGCGATTGAGGTCGATGAGGATGTTCTCGTCCTTGATGTCGCGGTGGAGCACCCCGCAGCTGTGGCAGTGCCGCACAGCCTCCAGCACCTGCCAGAAGAAGCTGCGGGCCAGCTCCTCCTGCAGGGCCCCCCTTTCCGTGATAAAGTCGAAGAGGTCTTGCACCGGCTCGGGCCTCTCCAGGATCAAGACGAAACTGTCGGGCCTCTCGAACCAGTCCAGGAGCCTAATGACGCCGGAGAAGCCCGAGCTCACCTTCTTCAGCAGGACCACTTCCATGGGCACTCGGGTGCCATTGGGCTGCAGGGGCGAGGGGGCTGCGTTAGTGCGGGAGTCGGAGGGTGTCCCTCACCCCACCCATCCTAGGGGTCGCTCCCTCCAGGGCACTCACCAGCTCTCCCCAGTCGGAAATCCGGTCCTTTTCCACGTGCTTGATGGCCACCTGAAACC
Organism: Meles meles; assembly: GCF_922984935.1. Lineage (NCBI taxonomy): Eukaryota > Metazoa > Chordata > Mammalia > Carnivora > Mustelidae > Meles > Meles meles. Next base: position 85,922,048 of record NC_060070.1, on the reverse strand, counting down.
CCCCCAAAGAGTCTCCATGAAATCCTCTCGCCGGGGCCAAAGCACACCCGGGCGCCCCCCTGCCCAGCGCGCCCTCCCCACGGCGGGGCGCCCACTCACCGGCAAGTTGTCGGCGACACGGATGCCTGAGTAGACCGAGCCGAAGCCGCCGCTGCCCAGTAGCGGGCCCACCTGGTACTGCGACTCCAGGGGCTCCTTCTCCTTGCCTAGTAAAGAGGGAAACACAGGAGACTCAGTGCCGGCCCGAGAGCCCCCAGTTCCCACGCTGGGGGTCCAGCCGCCTCGCCATCCTGGGCTTGGCGGGGGGTGGGGGGGTGCTCACCGGGCGCCAGCTTGGTGGCGTGCAGGTCGTTGCAGGGCGCGGCGCGCAGGTGGGCAAGCGAGTTGATTTTGGACAAGAGCATCCCAACCTCCAGGGTGTCGGCGTAGGAACTGTGTCTGGAGGAGCTGCAGCAAGAGCTGGGGCTGGGGTTGTGCCGGTGGCTGTGCCTAAGGCTGGGGCTGAGGCTGCGGGTGGCGTTGCGGCTGCGGCTGCGGCTGGCGCGGAAGGCCGAGGGCGAGTCGGAGGACGACTGGGGGCGCTGCCGGGGCTGGCGGCTGGCGGACACGCCGGCGGGGTCAGGCAGCGCCGAGGGCGGCGGGGTGGGCGGCTCGTGGGGCTCGTGCGGCAGCGCCGCGGCACTGAGAGCTTGTAGCTGCTGCTGCTGCCGGTCCCGCCACCGCCGCCGCCGCCGCCGCTGCCGCCAAGTCCTCTCGGGCCTCCTCCGCCACCGCGGCCGCTGCAGCAGACGCCCGGCTCGCCCAGCAGCCAGGAGTAAAGGGGCGGAGCGCGCCGGCGGGTGGGGGGGCGCGCGGGCGGGCGGGGATGGGGCGGGGCCTCTCCGGGAGGCCTAGGCTGCGAGCCGGGCTGCCGGGCCCGAGGAGGGAGGAGAGGGGGTGGGGAAGCGGCGGGACAGGGCGACTCCCCTCGGCCCCCGCCCCGCGCGCTTCATCGCCGCGCCCCGGCCCCGCCCCCGCCGGCCAGTTTCCAGCCAACCAGAAGCCGACTGATCTGCATAACGCGGCGCGCCACGCCCACGCCCCGCCCCGCTCTCGCGGTCAGAATGGTCTCTACGCCGCCACGACGTGGCGGGAAGGAAAAGGCGCCAAAATGGAGGGGGAGGGGCGCGGGGCGTGAGGGGAGGCGGGAGCTGGGTGTCGGGCGGCGAGGGAGGAAGGATGGGGAGGGGCGTATCGATTCAAACCCAAACAATAACAAAGCCATCAAAGGCCGCCCGGGGCCGGCTCTGCGGCTCTCTATTTCTTGGAGGTTTTTGGGTCAAGGGCTCGAGCTGGAGCATAACAAGTTGCGCAGAGGCGACGGGCGTCGGTGTGTCAGGCGGGGAGATGGGGCGGCCGGCGCGCCGGGGTGTGAGGGGCTGTGTGTGGGGGGGTGGCAAATGCCGACGAGGGTGGTCCTGTGTGACTCAGACCCGAGACCTCCAAGTCGGCTTGGGCGGGTTTCACGAGGCGCTGTGGGCTTGGGTTGGGTTCTCGGGGTTTGTGTGTTGGGGGCGCGTGGGGGGCGAAGGATCTGCAAGATGTGAGTCACGGCGGTTTCACCGAGGGAGTGGAGGTGTCACAGGCCTGGAATAAAACTGGGGAAGAGCTCGGCTTCTTCGGGGGAGGGGTCCAGATCGCGGTTCTTACAGCTGGTGAAAAAGCAACCCCCAGATTCTCAAGCTGACGTTTTTGTAAAAAATGCAGAAAAGTACCAGTGAATCCTGGTTCCTAAGAAGTGGTGTGTGTTAAGAGTGCCCGGCAAAGAGGAACCACGAAACAAATGTTGGTATTATGATGCCAGATGCTGTCTCAGCCCCTTCTGTGAGGGCGGGAGAGAGGAAAATTCCTCCTGTAAAACGAGGGTGGGAGGGTGCGCTTGATTTAATCAGAGTTTTCGCGTTGTATTCACCTTTTCATCAGCCTGTTATTACCAGTCTGGCAATACTAGCAATTATTGGCTGCACCGAGGCTTGTCTCAAAGGAAATCCCCCGACTCTGCCCCATCATGGAAATAACATGGAAAACTGGCCAATTCCATTTTCATCCTTTGTCCTTTTAAACTTCATGTAGAGTTGATAACGACGTGTGAAATGAGTAAATTAAAATTCTATGTAATCCATAAATTGGATTGTCAGTGGCCTAAGTACTTGAAAGCCTACTGCATCCCATTTTAATATTTTTCAAGTTCCTACCACTTAAAGGAGAAATGAGGTTCCAGGATCTGTTACAGCTGCAATCATTAATGAATTTAAATGTTTCATTAAAAGTTTTCTGCGGTGCTCATTTTATAAAGATGTGTCCAGATATTTCACAGCTTTTAGGAATCTATCTTACAAAATACTACATTTTCCTTTTGATTGTGTACTATGGCCTAACTCTCATTTTTGATGACTAGGAGAGAACCCAAGAGAACAAGAATTATTCCCTTTTTACGGATAGGAAAATGAAACATAAGTAGGATGACAGGGTCATACAACAGCTAGAGGAGGAAGAAATGAAATGACCCAAATTCAACTCAGAGTATTCAAAGATTTCCTGTTGTCAGGGTCTAAAACTGTCCTTGGTACTGAGTAAGACATCATGTGTAAAAGTATGTGACCCAGCACTTCCAATCCCCTCTACCCTCCCTCTCCTTTTCCAGCCCCTACTGGGCAATCCCCACACGTTCCCACTCACCTAGCACTTTCCAGACATTCTGCCTTTGCAGAGGCATTCATCCTGTTCTGAGGATGCCCTTACCTCCTCATTTTTATTTAAAGCCTTTCCAGCCTTGAGGAGGACCCCACTGTTAAATAACTCCGACCATTCTTCACCATCCACTCCACTCATCCGATGATCATGGGTTTGGCTTTTTATTTTTTTAAATCTTTGTTAATTAACTTTTCAATTATTTATACCATGTTTCCCTATTCCTTGACATATGTTTCTCTTGTCCAGCATTTCTTGGACAACATGTGTACTGAAGGGAAAGACCAAAATGAGTCCCAACAAAAAGGTCAGGTCATGATTAAAGTCAGTTTATACCAAATTTAAGTGAATTAAGTGGGCTTGTGCAAGATAAAGGAGAGGTTAGGAGCAAGGGGTTTAACCTGGTTAGTCTGCTTTGAAAGCTGAGATCTGGCACCTACTAGTTATGTGATAGTCCTCAAGTTACTTAACCCTTTCTTTTCTTTTCTTTTTTTTTTTAAAGTTACTTAGCCTTTCTAAGCTTTAGACTCTAAATGAAGATAATAGCACTTACCTCATAGGGCTGTTGTAAGGAGCAAATAAAAGTCTGCATGTAAAGCTCCTAGACTAGCACAGAGTAAGCTTCTAATAAGTATTAGCTGTGATGGCAATAATGATGATTTTGTTTGTGACAATAATGATTTGGGAATGGTCTTGCACCTTGGAGGTTTCAAAGGTGAAATACTAGGTACATCACTTGATTGTAATCATCCAGGGAGAGAACGTGATTCAAAATAATTGTATACATTAAATCAAGTTCAACCTTTTTCACTTTCTCTAGATCTTTGTAGGGCTAAATATTTAATTAGGTAGAGCTAAAGTGATTAACATTTAATATGTCTGCTTTATATGGTGACTGCTTCACAGCTGGAAGTTACAAAACATGGACCTTGCTTGGCAAAGAGCTTTTATTTACTTAAAACTGCTTTTAAAGATAATTATTAAACATTCAAGTATGTTTTGTGTTAAAAATTACTCTTTGAGGGTAGGAAACTTGATGTTTTTATTCATCAAAATGTAGTTTTAATAATAAAAACAATCACAGCCTTTGCTGTTTCAAGGAATCTAACAAAGAATCAGAAAACCACGCTAATAATTAAATGACAAGTGCTTTTGGAAAGATAAAGGCCATAATCATGCTTACAATTCTCTGGAAAGGGAAGAATTTGTTAATGTTAATTTGAACAATAGCCACATTAATCCTTAGGTGGTTTTCATAGTCCACCTGATACAGATTTAATCAAGTCATTGACAAAGGAATAACTTAGGCAATTTCTGTAATCCCAAAAGTTTAGAAGAAGTAAGTTTGAGGGGCGCCTGGGTGGCTCAGTGGGTTAAGGCCTTTGCCTTCGGCTCGGGTCATGATCCCAGGGTCCTGGGATTGAGCCCCATATCGGGCTCTCTGCTCAGCAGGGAGCCTGCTTACCCCCTCTCTCCTCTGCCTGCCTCTCTGCCTGCTTGTCATCTCTGTCTATCAAATAAATAAATAAAATCTTTAAAAAAAAAAAAAAAAGAAGTAAGTTTGAAAGGGATGCCTGTACCCTTTTTTGAAGTTCATCTGAGTCTAGTTGAAGCACTCATATAATAACTAGGTCTGTATAGCATTTTCTCTATGAGCTATTTACAACTAATTGGGTGGAAATAATTTGGATCTGCATCTCTTATTTCTCTCCTGAAAAAAAGAATTACTATATATATATACACATTTTTTTTTTAATTGTAGTGTGGTTGGCACACAATGTTACATTAGTTTCAGGTGTACAAATTACTGTATTTTTTTTAAGTTTAACTGTGAAACACCATTATTTTTTATTTTATTCTCCTCATTTGGTGAAATAAAAAGGAAGGAAGAAATTTGGAGAAACCCAACTGCTTCCTATAACTTAAAATTAACTCCAATTACATCAACAGTAGTAAGGTTATTTAGAAAAATTTAAATGTCACATATAGTTCATATGTGTGTAATATGTGTAAAAATCTACTACAAACTGTAAGACATGGAACAGTCTAAATTTTAAGACTGAAGTAAAGCCTCTTTTTAAAGTTGTAATAATCATGGTAGTGGTGGACAGCTGGGAAATCCAGACTGTCCCAACTTCAGAAGGGTCAGGAAATCTATGCAGTCAAGTTAGAACTGGTTCTTGTCCTTGATAAGATATGACATTTGTTTCAAGTTTATAAATCTCTTAGTTTTCAGTTTCCTCAGCAAAGCTGAAGAAAGAAAGTGTTTTTATTATCTGGCAAAGTATATTTAAGTTCATTACCAATTCATTTTTTTAAAGAAATAAAAATAACCTAGATTTATTTTTGGAATTTTACATATTCAGCACTGAAAATTTGAGTTAAAATAATCAATATTTATTGAAGGCACTATACACAAAGATTTTATAGTTCCTGAGTATTTACTGGCTAGGTCAAAACAAAAAAGAGTAGCTAAGAATGTATAAAGACTACAGGAAGCTTGCAAACTGTTATAAAATACCTTATTAAAAGACCAGGAAAATGTATGCCTCAGATCAAAAAGATAAGCACATGAATAAAAATCCTGCACGTCTAACTGATGAAGAAAAGGGGCCATCATGTGTGTAGGGTATGTGTGTGTGTGTCTGTGTGTTTGTGAGAGAAAGAGAGAGAATGTCACAGATTTGGATGTTGGTCAGGGGATTGTCTGCCATCTTTTTTTTTTTTTTTAAAGATTTTATTTATTTATTTGACAGAGAGAGATCACAAGTAGGCAGAGAGACAGGCAGAGAGAGAGGGGAAAGCAGGCTCTCCGCTGAGCAGAGAGCCCAATGCAGGTCTCAATCCCAGGACACTGAGATCAGGACCTGTGTCGAAGGCAGAGGTTTAACCCAGTGAACCACCCAGGCACCCTGTCTGCCATCTTTTAAAAAGAATTAAGTTGCTGTTTTAAAAATTGGAAAAGCCAGGGGCGCCTGGCTGGCTCAGTGGGTTAAAGCCTCTGCCTTCAGCTCAGGTCATGATCTCAGGGTCCTGGGATCGAGCCCCGCATGGGGCTCTCTGCTCAGCAGGGAGCCTGCTTCTCCTCCTCTCTCTCTGCCTGCCTCTCTGCCTACTTGTGATCTCTGTCTGTCAAATAAATAAATAAAATCTTTAAAAAAAATAAAAATTGGAAAAGCCAGAGTGCATCTAGGTAAGTGGAAAAAAAAAAAAAAGTTGTTCAAAAAGATTTCATGATAGGAGCACCTGGATGGCTCAGTAAGTTAAGCGTCTACCTTCTGCTCGGGTCATGATAGGACCAGTAGGGGGGCTGTCTGCTTCTCAACCCGGCTCATGCTTGTGCTCTCTCTCTCGCTCTGGAATAAGTAAAATCTTAAAAAAAAGATTTCGTGTCACATCTTGTTAAGCATTCAGAAAGATCTCAGTGAAAGCGTGTTTATTATATATCTCATTTGTCGTTTAATAGTAAACAGCCTTACTTTTCTGTAAGTGTTTGGTCTGTACAAATAGATTATAAACATATTAAGGGCAGAAACCACACTTTCTTTCTTTCTTTTTTTTAAAAATATTTTATTTATTTATTTGACAGAGAGAGAGACAACAGCAAGTGAACACAAGCAGGGGGAGTGGGGAAGGGAGAAGGAGGCTTCCAGCTGAGCAGGGAGCCTAATGCAGGGCTTGATCCCAGGACCCTGGGATCATGACCTGAGTCGAAGGCAGACACTTAACAACTGAGCTGCCCAGGCACCCCAAAACCACCTTTTCACTGAACATTGAACATGTTCATGAACATTGAACATGAAGGCTAAGTGCTGAACACAGGTTTGGTGAAAGGGGCAGAAAGAGACACTTGAATAACACCCCACACTAGAGCATCAAAGATGTTCTAGGCAGGGCGCCTGGGTGGCTCAGTGGGTTAAGCTGCTGCCTTCAGCTCAGGTCATGATCTCAGGATCCTGGGATCGAGTCCCACATCAGGTTCTCTGCTCAGCGGAGAGCCTGCTTCCCTTCCTCTCTCTCTGCCTGCCTCTCTTGTGATTTCGCTCTGTCAAATAAATAAATAAAATCTTAAAAAAAAAAAAAAAAGATGTTCTAGGCATTTTTCTAAGCACTTTCTGTGGATCTTTATATAAACCTTATGGCATGGGCAGTTTTACTATCCTCACTGGCTTACAGATAAATAGAAACTACGAAAGGTAATTTGCTGAAGGCTACGTGGTGGAACCATCTCTTACCTGCCATGACATTCCACTTTTCCAAAGAACGCAAGATTAGTTTAAGGGATTTAACAAGGTATTCTATGATTAAGTTCTGAGAGTATCATCCACAGGGGCAGGGTTCAGAGGAGGTGGAAGTCAAGGAAGTCTCTAGGAGGATATGGAACTTAATGTGGACTTTAAAGGATGAGTAAGAGGGGCGCCTGGGTGGCTCAGTGGGTTAAGCCTCTGCCTTCGGCTCAGGTCATGATCTCAGGGTCCTGGGATCGAGCCCCACATTGGGCTCTCTGCTCAGAAGGGAGCCTGCTTCCCACTCTCTCACTGCCTGCCTCTCTCCCTACTTGTGATCTCTGTCTGTCAAATTAAAAAAAAAAAAAATCTTTAAAAGATGAGTAAGACATGAGCAAGTAGAAAGGAGAGAGGGAATGGGCTCAGTAACGTCAGGAACTGAAGCAAAAGATGCTTTGTATTTTGCTTTTTTGCATTCCCTATAATGTGAGAAATTAGTGAATAAAAGTGTCTTTAAATAAGTCAGGGGTGCCTTGGGTAATGCAGCTAGTTAAGCGTTGGACTCTTGGTTTCAGTTCAGGTTATGATCTCAGAGTCCCGGGATTGAGCCTCCTGTTCTGTGCTCAGAGCAGAGTCTGCTTGAGATTCTCTCCTTCTCCTGTTGCCCCTCCTGCTCATACTCTTTCTGTCTCTAAAATAAATAAATAAATCTTAAAGTAAAAAAAGTTTCTTTAAATCAAAAGCAGAAAGCCAGAGGGAGAAATCAGTAGGACCTCCTGATGTCATGATGCAAAAAGTGAAAGAGAGAGATGAAAAAGACATAGACTTTATTTCAGTCTTTACTGAAGAAGAAACCAGGAAGATTCTCTATTCAAATCATCTCTTGAAGCTGATGGTTTAGGAATGATAGCTTATACTGTGGCTGACACATAAGGTGTTCAAGATCCACATGACGAAGAAGACATGCATTAACATGATTGGATGAAATCCACTTGACAATTTGGAGAAACGTACATTTTCAACATATACTTCCTCTTATCCAGTTCTGTCTTAGTTCTCTTTTTTAGGTCGGGTGCTGCTAAAACAAACATGGAAAGCTCACCACAGCCAAACCCGGAAATGTACTACAAACATGGAACCATTTTTTATGGCTCTCAATGTATAACTTTGTCAAAGACTCTTTTCCTTTTTGTTTAAGATTTTATTTATTTATTCAACAGAAAGAGATCACAAGTAGGCAGAGAGAGAGAGGAGGAAGCAGGCTCCCTGCCAAGCAGAGAGCCCCATGTGGGACTCGATCCCAGGACCCTGAGATCATGACCTGAGCCGAAGGCAGAGGCTTAACCCACTGAGCCACCCAGGCACCCTCAAAGACTCTTTTTAATGTCTAAGTACAGGGGTGCCTGGGTGGCTCAGTCATTAAGTATCTGCCTTAGGTTCAGGTCATGATCCCAGAGTCCTGGGATTGAGCCCCACGTCAGGCTCCCCACTCAGCGGCAGGCCTGCTTCTCCCTCTCCCACTCCCCTGCTTGTGTTCCTTCTCTCACTGTCTCTCTCTCTGTCAAATAAATAAATAAAATCTTAAAAAAAAAAGAAATTGTCTAACTACAGCCTTGCTCACTCTAGGATGAGCTGTGTTGTCCTCTTTTTTTTTTAAGATCTACTTATTTATGTTTCAGAGAAGGGTGGGGGAGTATGCACATGATTAGGGAAAGGGCAGAGGAAGAGGGAGAGGAAGTCTTAAGCAGACTCCACACTGAGCATGGAGTCGGATTAGGCACTTGTTCTCATGACCCTGAGATCAGGGCCTGAGCCAAACCAAGAGTTGGTTCCCTTAACTGGTTGCACCACCCAGGTGCCCCAGCTGTGTTGTCCTCTTTACAGAAATGATGTTACTTTCCCCTGGATAGGTTCAGCTTGTTTCTGTATTCAGTGATGCTACTTTATTAGAGAGATAGCCACTCACTAATTGAGACTCAAACTTATCATTGGCAGTCATGAAGGTTATCTCTGAAGTCACTCTTATGAATGGGATTTCTATTGGCAAAAAGCCAGTCCTCTTGTGCAGGCTGTAAAGGCAATACCGATTGCATACTTTGCCCAAATTACGTACGTATCCCCAAGTTCAGTCTATCCTTTTTGACTGACTCAAGTCCATTTGGACTTCCTGCACTTTTTCCTGATCTTCCAGTCGATAGTTCTTAAACGCACAGCAATTATTTGTACCAGTGATCTGACAGAATCATATTCTTTTATCTAAGCTTTGATTGTCATCACAGCATCATCTTTAAAAGCAGGGAGCATCGAGTGTCTGCCATGAAAGGACCCATATTTCCCCAATGAAATCATAAGCTCTTCAAGTGCAGAGACTACAATTTAAACTTTTTAAGATCAGGCACCTCCCTTCAGGAGGTACTAAACAGACGATTTTTTTTTTTTTTAAGATTTTATTTATTTATTTGATAGATAGAGAATAGGTTGACAGAGCTGGAAGCGGAGGGAGAGGAGAAGCAAGTTCCCCGCTGAGCAGAGAGCCCGATGTAGGGCTCGATCCCAGGACCCTGGGATCATGACCTGAGCCAAAGGCAGAGGCTTAACCCACTGAGCTCCCCAGGTGCCCCTAAACAGACACCTTTTTAAAAAACTAAATGGAATTAAACCCAAAAGAGAACACATAAGTTCCTGTGAATGTCCCCTGCCTTAATCTCTGCCCCTGCCACTTTTACTATGTATTATAATGAAAAGACGAGTGGCTGTTTGCTCTTTGGAGAATACAGACTTCAGAGTAAATTTTTGCCTTTCTCAGAAAGGTACTTTTTGGGGCATCAGGCTCCCTGCTCTGCCAGAAGCCTGCTTATCCCTCTCCCCCCACCCAGCTTGTGTTCCCTCTCTTGCTCTCTCCCCCGTCAAATAAATAAATAAAATATTAAAAAAAAAAAGAAAGGTACTTTTTCCCCCTAAAGATGTATTCCCTTACTTTGGCAGAGGGGGGGAGGCAGAGAGAGAGACAGAGAGAGAATTTCAAGCAGACTCCCCACTGAGCACAGAGCCCAATGTGGGGCTTGATCCCACGACCTTGAAATCACGACCTGAGTTGAAACCAAGAGCTGGGCACCCAAATAACTGAGCCACCCAGGCACCCCTCTCAGAAAAGTGCTTTTATAAATTAAGGTTGCCAGGTTCCTAAACCAAAGGCTTAAAGAAGTAGGTATAGGCAAATGTACAGAGGTAATATCTAATATTCATCAAGCATTTACTATGTGCTAAGGACTATTCTAATTAATCACTACATATGCCCTATATATGGCACATACATAGTATGTATCATAGATATTCATATGGTCCACATATTTATATTTCTTCTTTAATCCTCTTAATTATTTTTTTCAAAGATTTTATTTATTTATTTGAGAGAGAGACAGTGAGAGAGAGCATGAGAGGGGAGAAAGTCAGAGGGAAAAGCCGACTCTCCAAGGAGCAGGGAGTCCGATGTGGGACTCGATTCTAGGACTCTGGATCATGACCTGAGCTGAAGGCAGTCGCTTAACCAACTGAGTCACCCAGGCGCCCCTAATCCTCTTAATTATTATACCCAGGAAGTCACATAACTTGTTCAAGGTCCACAGGTGAGAGAGTCACAAGCCGTAATTCTGGAAAATATGCTGATTAAGAGGATAGACAATGTTAGGGGCAGCTCTTTGTGCATAACAGGTGATACACAAAGCAAAGTTCCATGAGCCAGATTAAATAAAATCAGGAAGCAAGGTAATGAATGGAAGACAATGGAATCAGTGGATAATTTCCTTCAGTATTGCGCCCAAGAGAAATGAATGGGGATTGAAACAATGTTGAAAGTTAACCCTGTGAGTGAATGGTGGCAAAGAAGAATGGCTGCTGAAAACCAGAGCTTCTGACAGCCAAGTTTGTGTGGTAAGGGTTAGTCTTAAGGTAAGGGGAAGCTATCATCTTTATAGCAGTGAGACAAGAATCTCTTGGGTCTTGCTTTGGTTCTGAGTGATTCAGTCAATTAGTCAATAGACATTGGCTGAACAGCTACTGTGTTCAAGGTACTGTGTTAAGTTCCACCGAGATGCATAGAGACAAAAGGTATGGTCCTAATTCCTGGTTAAGGATCTTTTTATTGTGATAAGGCAAGATAGAGAATCATAGAGATTGACCTGTAGGGAAACTTAAATATCTTCTTATAAAATCTTTTTAGTTTTCTAGATGACCAAAACCAAATCTCAGAGACAGGAATTTTGCCAAAGTTCCCGTAGCATTATCAGAGCAAAGATAGAGCCCAACCTTGATTGTTACCCCTAGGCACTTTCTCTTTTCTTATAGAGATATAATTACTAATAAAAGGTAGTATTTACCAAGTAGCAAATTAATGGTATAGACAATGCATCTCTTCTTACCATAATATGTTTCCAAGTTCAAGGTCTCAATGCTAAAACTTTTTCTGGGTAATTTTCAGGTGCAAAGGGACTTTCCCAGTTGTCTCCTCAGCTGTTTTAGCATGAAAACAGAAAAAGGCCCCTCTCTGCTCTGAGCACCTGTGCTGCCTCAATTGTATACGTCACGTGTGATCTTCATATGTCCTGCTCAGTAGTTCTGAAAGTGTGTGGTCTCTCCAAACCAGCAGCACCTGGAAACTTGGTAGAAATGCAAATTCTTGGGCCCACTCCAAATCCACTGAATCAGAAACTCTAGGGGCGGGGTCCAGTGAACTGTATTTTTACAAACCCTCCTGGTGACATCGATGTGTTTTTGAGCTTGAGAACCTATGGTCTCTAAATGGCTCCTCAGAGAGACTGTGAACTCCTGGGCGGCAGGGACCATGTCCTCCACAGGTTTATTTTTCTTAGCTTAGTATCCATTTTTGAACATAGTGGGTATCCATAAGTATTTCTTAAACAACTATAGGAGTGAACACAGTTAAGGTAAGATAAAAGGCATGGTAAGCATATCCTTATCCATCTCTCTTCATGTAATGATTCGCAACTTTAGTTTACTTTATGTTATGGGCTGAATGGCGTCTCCCCCAAGTCAAAATTCATATGTTGAGCTCCAAACCTCCCAGTGCTTCAGAATGGGTATTTGGAAATAAGACCTTCAAAGAGGTAATTAAGGTAAAGTGAGGTCATATGGGTGAGCCCTAGTTCAATATGAGTAGTGTCCTTCTAAGAAGAGATAAGGATAAGGACCAAAAAGAGAGAGAGAGAGAGAGAGAGAGAGATAAGGACCTAGGGACAGAAGGAAGACCACATAAAGCCACAGAAGGGAAGATGGCCATCTCCAAGCCAAAAAGAGAGGCTTCAGAAGAAACCAAGCCTGTCAACACCTTGATCTCAGACTTCTAGTCTCCAGAATCACGGTAAAAACGAATTCTTGTTGTTTGAGCCACCAGATGATGGTACTTTGTTATGACAGACCTGGACAACTAATTTGCTTTTTTAAAAAGTTAATTTATTTTTTAAGGCAAACCTACCCGCATCGTGGGGTTTGAACTTACAACCCCGAGATCAAGAGTTGCCTGCCGTGCTGACTGAGCCAGCCAGGCGCCTCTCAGCCAATATGCTTTGTAAAAAATTTACAAAAATATTGGCTCTAAAATCCAGGAACTCCCATCTAAGCCTATGACAAGACAATCTTATTTTTAGATGACTCTATAACCATCTTTAGATGTTAGCCATTAAAGTGTTTGTTTAAGAAATTACCCTTTCATGCTCCATAGGAGCCCAGATTTTGGAGTCAGACAGAGATGGGTTTCAATCCTGACTCAGCCACTTAGAAGTTGTGTAATCTTAACCTCTGAAGACTCAGTTTCCTTGTCTGTAATTTGGGGCTAATAATAGCTCCCTCCTAGACATAACTCAATAATTGGCAAGTATTTCATAGGCCCTCGGTATATGGTGACTTAAAAATGATAATTAACCAAATTATTCAGATTGGCCTTCTCTGAGAGAGAGAATTACAGCAAAATTTTACTGTAATGTTCGAATTGGCTTAGCAAACATAGTGCTATGGTACCTCTTCAGAAGACTGTATAAAATGACAGATTAAGTATTTTTCAAGAGAATTTTTAGAGTCATGGGGAATAAAAGGATAAGAATGTCTGGAATGCAGTGGAAAGAGGCAACACCCGAGATTAGTTAAATTATCTCAAATTGATGAGCAATTAGACTGTATGAAGGTAGGGATTGCTGATTTTGTTTTGCCTCCCCGCTGCCTAATATGGCACCCGGCATCTGCTGTAAAATCAACAACTTTTGGTCGAATGAATGAATGAATGACCTTCTGCAAGGACAATTATGTAGATTATACAAACACATTTTAGGCCAAGTACACTTAGAAAAAACTGGGGGTTCTATAGCATTTTGGCATTGTGTGATCAAAATGTTAATTTTAATTTTGTTGATTTATTTTTAAGGATTTTAAAAATTTATTTGGGAGAGAGAGAGAACGTGCACACACGCAAGTTGGGGTGGGGGACAGAGGGAGAGGGAGAAGCCGACTCCCCACTGAGCAGGGAGTCCCTGAGTGGGGGGATCCCTCTCTACACCAACTTGGGGCTGGAACTCAAAACCCCGACCCCAAGAGGCACATGCTCCACTGTCTGAGCCAGTCAGGTGTCCCCCAATTTTTTAATTTTTAACCTGGGAATTTCATATTGCAGAAATAATCTAAGAAAATAATCCTAGGGGCACTTGGATGGCTTAGTCGATTAAGCATCTTCAGCTTGGGTTATGGTCCTGGGGTCCTGGGATGGGCCCACAGCCAGCTTCCTGCTGGATGGGGAGCCTGCTTCTCCCTCTCCCTCTGCCCCTCCCCCAGAACTCATCCTCTCTCTCTCTCTTAAGATAAAATCTTTAAAAAAAGAAAAGAGGGATGCCTGGTTGGCTCAGAGGGTTAAACCTCTGCCCTCGGCTCAGGTCATGATCTCAGGGTCCTGGGATCGAGCCCTGCATCGAGCCCCGCATAGGGCTCTCTGCTCAGCAGGGAGCCTGCTTCCCCCCTCTCTCTGCCTGCCTCTCTGCCTACTTGTGATCTCTCTCTGTCAAATAAATAAATAAAATATTAAAAAGAAAAAAGAAAAGAATCCTAAAGGAAAAAGAAGTGTTATTTTTAAAAATGTCCTTGGAGGGGCGCCTGGGTGGCTCAGTGGGTTAAGCCTCTGCCTTCGGCTCAGGTCATGATCTCAAGGTCCTGGGATCGAGCCCCGCATTGGGCTTTCTGCTCAGCGGGGAGCCTACTTCCCCCCCTCTCTCTGGCTGCCTCTCTGCCTACTTGTGATCTCTCTCTCTCTGTCAAATAAATAAATAAAATCTCTAAAAAAAAAAAATGTCCTTGGAGTGGGTCATGATCCCAGGGTCCAGGGATTGAGTCCCCATTCGGAAGCAGGGAACCTGTTTCCCTTGCTCTCTCTCTGCCTGCCTCTCTGCCTACCTGTGATCTCTGTCTGTCAAATAAATAAATAAAGTCTTTTTAAAAAAATGTCTTTGGAGCGCCTGGCTTATTCAGTTAGTGGAGCGTATGACTCTTGATCTTAGGGTTGTGAGTTCAAACCCCACATTGGGTGTAGCTATTACTTAAAAATAAATAATAAACATGTCTTCTACTGAAGTAATATTCAAATTGAGAAATCCTGGAATAGTGCTTGGAACCTCTCCAACCCCCATCTACATTTTACCTCTCCTGCCTTTCACCTCAGACCTCCCTTGCAGTCCCCAAACTGTTCTGACCATCCTCACAGCCCCTCATGTAAGTGGCCCAGTGCCCCATATGTCAGACCCTTCGGGATCAGCTTCCCTCACTAAAACTTACTGTCTTGTGCCTGCTTATCTTTGGGATATTCAACCAACTAATCCGATAAATTAATTAATTAATTTTTAAAAAAAGATTTTATTTATTTATTTGACAGACAGAGATCATAAGTAGGCAGAGAGCAGGCCGGTGTTGGGGGGGAAGCAGGATCCCCACACCGGGGCTGAGCAGAGAGCCCCACCCGGGGCTCAATCCCAGGACCCTGGGATCGTGACCTGATCCAAAGGCAGAGGCTTTAACCCACTGAGCCACCCAGGCACCCCTGATAAATTAATTTAAACTGAGGTGCTAATGAATGGTAATGGCTGAATGTCAGTCTCCTCCTGGATAACAATTGATTTCAGCAGCACCTCATTGTAAAGAGTAAGTCATACATTTCAGGCATGTGTCCCAGCCATTGGGGGAAGATATTTTAAGCAGGGGGATTTCCTCAAACCCCTCAAATTACACCATGTAGACAGCTGCCCATCCCACATGATCTGGCCAACTCCTTGGCATCCAGTTATCAGCACTCAGGGAACACTAGAGGAAACAGGTCTGTTCCTCTTCTTAGCAGAGCTTGGAAACAGTGACTGGACTATTTATGTCACTTAAAGGAAAAGGGCATTTACTCTGGAACGTTCCCAGAAAGCACACATTCTCTGGGCTTAGAGGTGAACTCTTCTCTACCTAATCTCTGGGAATAGCTGAATGGCTAGTGCCTAGATTAACCAAAATGAGTGAGTTCAGACATGCAAACACGGAGAAAGGACTGGTAATAGACAATTAAGCTTCTCATGTAAAAAGATCCTAGATATTGATATAAATTTATATGACCACACACATGACAGAACATTGAACCTAATAATAAAAACAGCTGTCTTTTATCAGGTGTGAACTATACTAACTGTACTCAAGTATTAACATATTTAAAAAGATCTAATCCTCTCATACTAAGGAAAGTATGTGTTGTTATCCCCATTTCAGATAAGGAAACTGAGGCAAAGATAGGTTAAGCAAGTATCCCACAGCCAAATGGGAAATGAGATTTGAAGCCAAGTCTTTGAACTCCCAAGTTCATGGTTGGAACAGAAACTTAATAGCCTTTCGTATTCCTGAATCAAGAATTTTAAAGCTGGGTGCCTGGTGGCTCAGTGGGTTAAGCCTCTGCCTTTGGCTCAGGTCATGATCTCAGGACCTTGGGATCAAGAGCCCGGCATCCGCATCCGGCTCTCTGCTCAGCGGGGAGCCTGTTTCTCCCTCTCTTTGCCTGCCTCTCTGCTTACTTGTGATTTCTGTCAAATAAATAAATAAGATCTTAAAAAAAAAAAAAAGAATCTTAAAGCTGAGGATCCTTGAACATCCTTTTTGATTATTCAGACCCTGCTGACCTCACTAAAAAGGAGCTTACTACCTCACAAGGCAGCCTGTGCCATACAGCTATACTTCTTGGGAAGATTTTAAATGTTAAATTAATATCTGTTTCTCTGGAACTTCCTTTCATTTGGTCTTCATCATGGCCCCTGGAGAACTCAAAACAAAACTATTTCTCTCCAGGAAGCCATTTTGGTATGAAGACAGATCATGTCCTACCCCTTCCTTCCCCCACCCGTATCTTTGGGTAGTCTCAGTCCCAGGAGATGTCACTGTTGAAGTGTTCACTCTCAGACTCATCAGTAACACGGAAAAGCACCAAAGTGCCACCTATATCTTGGGTCTGAATCTGGGTAATAGGTTTAATCCCAATTACTTACTCAGGTACCTATGAAACATCACCTTGGTGAGCCGTTGGACTGCCCCACAAAAGTACAGAATTCATCTAATGGAACCAATAATGGCTGACATTTACTGAGCTCTTTCTATGTGCCAAGAAGAGTGCTAAGTGCCTTACAGACACTTTCCCCACCCCCAACCCAACCACTCCGTGAGGCAGATACTATGATTATCCCAGTTTTACAGATGAGGAAACTAAAACCCAACCATTCTGAGGTCTTCTGGCCGTAATTGCATGTCTTTCTTTTCCGATGATGTGAGGAGACGGTAAGGGCAGGATGGAACTTGCTGTCCCCAGAATCAAACCTGCATTTTCCCATCTCTCTTTGCTTGTACACTGTCTCTCTCTATTTTGGCTTATTTCTTCACAAACATTTAAAAAGCACCTCTCACACGGTCAAACACTTATTCTATAGTGACTAGAGTTAGGACACAGTCTGCAAAGAAAGTTATGACACCTTCCAAACCTTATCTCCAGGGTCGAGGACGGCTTTGGAGAGGAGGTAGCACCTGATGTGGGTTATGAAACATAAATAGGAAGAAAGGAATCCAACAAAGGACAGGATAGGGAAATTCAAATTTCAGCATGAAGGAATGGCATATGTCAACACCCAGTCATGAATTTGCATGAGAGAAAAAAACCCCACCGTATTATGAGTAGGGTCCAGAATTTTAGAAGCCTAAAATAGAGGTAAAGTTTGCATTGCCGTGAGGTTAAAGAAAAATGGTTATTTTTCAGTTGGATCTGCACTGTCATGAAAAGCACAGAGTAAGGATGGTGAAACTCATTGTGTACACAACCAACTGCTCATTGAAGCCAAGTTCAAAGGACCATGAGGCAGTCATTTGCAGTTGCCCCCCAAAACAGTCCTTCAAAAGAGCCTGCCCCAGAATAAGAAAGTGGGAGCGTGCTTGGCAGAAGATTAATAATTGTCAGTTAAATCTGAAATTTACATATAACCAACTTTTAAAAAAATTTTAACAAGAAAAGACCTTTTTGGTTAGCTTTTTATTTATTCATTTATGTAAATAATCTCTACACCCAACATGTGGCTCAAACTCAGGACCGTGAGAACAAGAGTCACATGGCCTTCTGAATGAGCC
The DNA here is from genome assembly GCF_922984935.1 of Meles meles. NCBI lineage: Eukaryota > Metazoa > Chordata > Mammalia > Carnivora > Mustelidae > Meles > Meles meles. The sequence goes on along the minus strand of NC_060070.1, from coordinate 85,904,409 downwards.
TGCCAGGCACCCACCATCATCAGACTTGAACTTTGCTGCTGAGTATGGCCCCTGGGATGTAAAAGGAGTGGAGAGAAATCTCATTGAGCAGCTAACCATAGGTGATCATAAACAGTTGTGTATGCCATTCTGTCGAATATGAATTTTATCTGAAGGGTGACTGAAAGCCATAGAAGGATTTTGAACAGACCCAACTCAAGTGCCTCCTTCTGTGAAAGCATTACCTGACTATAACACTTGGTGGGGAATTCCTTTAATCCATGTGGTTTGTATCATTTGGTCTCATCTCCCCTTAGATTCGATACCCTGTGTTATGTTTTTGTCATCTGGTATCCATACCTACAGTACGTGCTCCAAATGTATTTGTTGTGTGAAGGAGAGCAGCAAAGGCAAAGGAATTGTTTGAGTTCCTGTGATTGCACAATTCAGTCCATTGGAACTGAGTTCACAATATGGATGAACCATCGAAATTGTATCCAGAGACAAAACAAAACTTTTAAGGTGTTTATAATTATGAATGTAAATTATGCAACCATATTTATTCACAGGAAGCCTTTAGTTTTTCATCTGCTCGGTTCTACTGAACCCCAAAGTGTGAGGGACTACAGAGGACACAAAGCAGGTGTATATGCTATCAGTATAATGTTCATCATGGATAGAATTGATTTATCAAGTTAATATATTTTGTAAGATAAGTGAAAGGGCTAAGATTCATTACTGGGGCTAATTCCACTGTCAAAATTCCAATTATAGCCCTGAAGCTTGCAAATCGACACATTTCATTTGAGGAAGGGTGCTTGGATTCTACAGGAACCAAACCAGATTGCAGAAAGACACCCCCGCCCCCCAGGCCAGTGCTTCTCAAAATACGGTACGGAGATTTGTTCAAAAGTGCAGAAATGCAAATTACCAGGCCCCACCCCTGCAGAATTTGAAATTCTGAGGGTGAGGTGAGGCCTGGCAATCTGAGTTTTAAAAACCCTCCAGGTGATTCTGATGCCGGAAGCTCAAGTTTCAGATGCTAGTTACTCTGGCTGGTGCCCTTCACAAGGGACCGGCAGAGACGGGGAGTGCAGGAACCTACTCCCCTCTCTTCAGGGATCCTTAATATCTGTTGGTTTGTTTTGCCATTACCCTAATACAGATGGAACGTAAGGCCCATTAGACAAAACATGAACCAGACCTGTTCCACAGAACTGTGATGTCAGTTTTCCTTGGCTTTGCCTTTGGTCATTAAAAAAAAAAAAAAAAGTATTGCTTCATGAGCCACACTGGTCTCTGAACTTTTCCCTTTTCTAGTAAAAGTACAAATTCCAGCTGGAGTTCTTGACCAACAATATCTTTCTACAGAAGTTGCTGTCTTTTATGCTTTGCTGAGTTCCAGAGATAAGATAAATAATTTACCAAATGTAGGTTTCTGATTACTCACTCTATTAGCATTTAGAGCCGAGAGCTCTGGCCCCTGGGGAGTTTGATCCGTTCAGATGCAGCCCATCTGCTTTTGTTTTTTGTGGGGTGTTTTTTTGGGGGGGGCGGGGTTGTCTGGAAAAGCCGGGAGCTCCCAGCATCCCACACATACTTTAGGGATGAACTGCCTAAATCTTAAGGGTTTTACTGGAAATTCTGGGGAATGCTATTTTCTTACTTAAAAAAAAAAACACACACACACACACAAAACACACAGCTGCTAAGACTCTTTCTTCCTCCCTGTCCCCCCTCTCTCTCTTAATTTTTATGCTGAGTAAAAACACAACTCCACAATTCATTTTCATTTATTATACGAAATAAGATAGCTGAAAGGGTATTTTCAGTCTTGTGCAATTTATTTATCCTAAATTTATGCTGCACACCACAAGAGTAATTTCAGGGAATTTTATAGAAGGGATGGAGTAAAGTTTCTCCTAAATCAAGTGACACTGTTTGGTAGTGGGGGGAGGGGGGACGGGGACAAAAGGAACAGCCTGTTACATTAGAGCATCATCCTTCACTCACACAATTTCTCAAGTATTGTAGCAATGCCAATAGTGATAGAAGCAATAGGTGCTGTGCCTGTAGTTATTCGTGGTCTCTTTCCTGCGTGGTAAATACATATCATTATTACTTTATACAGTTCTTAAGAGTAAATTGGATACAGAAGAAATCACAGCAAAAACAGCTGATTCTGTGGGTTGTCTCTTGGAACAGAGGAAGAAAAAACTGAGATAAACCGAAGAAGCAATGTGTTGTATATGGAATCCACGCTCCTTTGGTTCCTTCAAGATAACTTGATCAGCAACTTCCTTCATCTCTTTTGAAAAGAAATATTGAACTGCATGTCTGGCTGGTATGCCATAGCGGCGAGAGGATCTTATTTTGGAAAACTCTGAGAAGAAGAAATTGCATTTACTCTCCCATGTTGCATTTTTGTATTTTCACGGACTGTCTTCATGCAAAATCAAGGTTGTACATCCCACTTCCTCCAGTGAACACCCCGTGAATGAGTAGAACAATAACATGACTACTGTTTTCCTGTCAGTGATTTAGTCAAAAGCTGATAAAAAAGCTGATCTCTCCCAATTCCAAGTTGTACGGAAAATCCCTTGTACGGAAATGAAAGTTGTGGGTTGCTTTGGGGAGGGCGCCTAGCTGAGCAACAAGCCCAGGTACAAAAACACCATACTAAATCGGGGATACCCCTACAAGGTAAGGTAAGGACACAGAAGGAATTCCTTGGGCTTCACAGCTCTGGGTTGGAAGCAATTAAAGAGGGAAAGGTGTAAAAATGGTACTTGCTACCTATTTTGTGTTTCTCTGGGAGATTAACCTACTTTCTTGGCTCATTTTCTTCTTCCTACGTCAGTTGGTGCAAAGCTCTGGTGGCTGGCAGACTCAGATGACTCCACCTGCCATGGTCAGCAGAGTTCAAGGCCTCCTCTCCGGACACCCAGAGTCATTTACCTCCATTTCCTCTGCTTTCTCCCCACAGCTGGTAAAAAGGCTTCCGTGAGCTTCGACACATTCTTCCTTGGCGTATGACTGTGCTAAGCCCCGGACGGTGAGTTAGTAGCTGGAGCGTGTGCTCCTTTTCTCCTTTCCCATCTTCTGACATATCCAAGAGGCAGGAGCAGTGAATCTGAGAAAAGAGACATCTAAGTAAACACACACACACACACACACACACACACACACACACACTCACGAGGGGAACTCGGACCCAGCCCCTAGCTCTCCACTCCAGCTTCCCGTCTGCTGCATTTTAGAAGGCTTCATATGGCTCCTGCAACATTTTTTTGGTTGGTTGGAGGGCTGAAAGAAACACAACCTTCCCTGCAGACATCAAAGCATGTCTCCTGCATAGCAAACTCTCCATCCAGCCTTTCGTCTCTCCGGCTACATTCCAATTTAACCGGGGCTGCCTTGCATGATAATCAGGCCTAATTACCGCTTTATCCCTTGATTGTTGTGCTGAGTTCTGGAACTGCAGAGCTTTTCTCGGTTGGGTCCTGCCTCTTCCCGCACTCTCCCTCCTATTATTTAGCACACCCGTCCGAGAGAGCTCTCGGATCTAGCCTCACCATTAACAAATGGTCGGACTGTACCTTTGGGATCTCATGGCTCTGTCCACCTAGGAAACTTGAATGCCTTTCACCACTGTGGGAAGACCTTGCCTCGGACAGGATATTCTGAATACCTCAGGAGCTTTAAAGAGATGTATTACCAGGTTAAAGAGTAAAACAGGCCATGAGATGATAGCCTCGTTCCCCAGAGCTATTTTCCTACCTTTTCTCCAACCGCACACACACAAACACAAAAATCGTTTACGCAATGTAGAAACCAGAAGGAAAGGGATGTCAACAAGGACTTCTGGAAACTTCCCACCAGTTCTTTCACTTTGGTGAGATGCATTTTGATGCCTTAATTTCTTGAAATGAAAAAGGCATCACAGGCAAATAATGGACAAGAAATGGGGGATTGGGTGATCCCAATTACCTCCATCTTAAACCATCCAGGTAGACGGTAATATATTTTACCTCAAGGTTCTTTTTGATGCACTATTGCATACATTTTCTGAGTGCCTACATGTGCCAGGCAGTGTCGGGCGCTAGGGACTCCAAGACAATACGACACACACAACTCTTGTCCTCGAGGAGAACAAGCTGAGCTTTAAGAGGCTATGGGTCGGGCACCTGGCTGGCTCAGCCCACAGAGTACGTGACTCTCAATCTCAGGGTCATGAGCTTGAGTCCCACTTTGGGCAGAGAGATTACTTTAAAAAAAAATGGACTAGAGGTAGTTAGGTGAGGGGGAGCTCAGAAAACCGGGAAGGTCTAGATGCAATCGTTTTTTAAATACGATCTGAGCGAAACAAAATTGACCTTGAGTTGATCATTGTTGAAGCTGGATTTTGAAACACGATTGCTCATTATTACTATTTTGTCTATTTTTTAAATGTTTGAAATGTTCCATCATAAAAACTCAAAGAAAGGAATGTAACCTGGGAACCAGAATCTGTAGAACCGCTTGGAGGAAACTGGTAGAAATGCAGATTCTCTGGCCCCCACTGAGCTGGTGTTTCTTTTTTTTTTTTTTTTTTAAAGATTTTATTTATTTATTTGACAGAGAGAGATCACAAGTAGGCAGAGAGGCAGGCAGAGAGAGTGAGAGGGAAGCAGGCTCCCCGCCGAGCAGAGAGCCCGATGCGGGACTCGATCCCAGGACCCTGAGATCATGACCTGAGCCGAAGGCAGCTGCTCAAACCACTGAGCCACCCAGGCGCCCTGAGCTGGTGTTTCTTAATGGGGCTCAGGAATCTGCATTTTATACAAGCGCTTCAGGCAAATCCAATACCTACTGAAACTGGAGTTCCTTTGCAGGGGAGAGAGTAAGTCTCCCAAGACCTACTTACTTACACCAAGAGCAGAGGCGTAAGAAAGAAGAAAAACCATTTATCAGCGAAGAAAAACTTCTCTGGAAACCACTTCATGAGATTGGGCAATTCCAGAACTGGAAAGAGGACCTCGAGGCTAAGGCCAGAGCATCTCAAATTGTAAGGTGCCCAGGAATCACCAGAGGATCCTGTTCAAATGCAGTCAGTTGGGGTGGGGTGGAATTCTGCAATGCTAGCTAGCTCCCAGGTAAAGCCTAGCTGTGGGACTGGGGCTCACACTTGGATTAGCAGGCATTAGTATTTTACAGAGAAGGAAACCAAGGCTCTGAGAGAGTAATACTTGCTCAGAGCTGCAAGCGGCCAGTGCACCCCTTTGTGCTGCTGTTGGTTAAGGAGGTCGAACCCGTTGAGCTGGCCTCTTAGCAGCATGGTACAGGGAGTAGGTTGCCTTACTGCAGATTGCAAACGTGGGCCAGTCCCGCAGCTGGGCAGCAGTACATGTTTCCCTTTAGCACCACAGGGCCATGTGGCTGTTCCGCCAGTCTTATTTCTTATCATCATGACCGCATCTCCCAGGTCTGGGCTCTTGAATTCTTCTTGGAATTCCATGAGACTTCTTGAGCAATCAGATCTGTTGAATACATGACCCAACGCACTAACATGGGCCAGGATTTGAGCGTATTTTCGGGCCCCTGCTAGTGCATCAAGCACCTTAGCTCTCCTGAGTTGCAAAGACAATATGGTTTATAATTTATTAAATATACTCCGTGGTACCAGGATTGGGGAGCATTCTTTGACGCGGGAAATCCTGTTTCACACAATGACTAGTAAACTCAGAAAACTGATTATCCCAGACCTGGTACGATTCCAGTGTTTCTCCCACTCTCTCTGAAGGACGGGTAAGAGAGTTTATCATCCTTAATGAAAGGGGATGCTTGTTGGCCGGGTGGGGCGGGGTGGTGGTGGTGGTGGTATTTGGGGGTAGGTTGGGGGGGTACTTCCTAACCTTTGTGGTTAAGGTCAGAGAGGCTGTTCCTGCCCTCCCTTTCCCCATCCGTGACAACTCAGGACAGGGCAACTAAAGACCCGAGCTGGGGGCATGTTTCATAATCACTCATTTCCAGGTAGTGAAGAACTATAGTAGGATTATCTGGACTCAAGAAACTTCTAAACAAAAATGCTACCAGAACCTTCCTCCCCAGACACACAGACACCCACACACACCCGTTCTCTGCTTATCCCCTCAAATAAAGCATCTTTTCCTCTGGCCTCCAAACAATTTCAGTTGGAAGGAAATGTCTCTGGATTAGAACAGTCTGTGATCTTTCCCGAAGACACGAGTTAGTCCTCTTGAAACATCACATGTTACCCTTGTATCTTTCCCCCCTGGTCCAAAGACACATTTTCCCTGAGCCCTCTTATCTAGAAATGCTAACTCCGGGACAGATGAACGGTAGGCAGCAGAATCTCCAGCCCCTGCAGTCCCAATCAGAGTGAAGTTTGAAAGCTTCCCTTAGGATCAGAGTCCAGAGAAAAGTTAATTTTTGGTTCTAGGCCTGTGGACTTAGATTTTTGTGCGGGTGAGGAGTGAGGGCCTGGAATGAGTAAACTCTTGGGGGTGGGGGTGGGAGGTGCAGGGGCGCCGGGATGGGGGAGGGGCGTAGGGCCTCCCTGGAGCCCCGGGCCTTTAGTAATCTGCTTTGTGAATGGAGTTAAAGGGGGAGGGGGATGCACATACTTGGAATGCCTTTATCTGGGTGGGCTCCTTCTCTCCGGGACTTTCAGGATGTGGGAAATGGAAGATGAAAGAGGCTGCATTTCCAGCCTATCAGGTTACAGTGTGTAAAATGGAGAGGGAAAGAAGGGAGGGGGGTGGAGGGGGGGCGGGAAACCGGGGAAGGCAGCGTCCAGGGGGGGCCGGGAAACCCAGTTTGGGAACTGGCTGGGGAGAGTGAGAAAGAAAGAGAGCCGGGGCGTGCAGAACCCGTTCCACATCACCTCAGAGCTGTGGAATTTCCTCTCTTCTGGGGGGAGGCCTGTGAAGATGGAGTTGGTTGAAGGTTAGTCGGTGATGAATAATAGCCCCAAGGCGTCTGATTGAGGGTGTTACCCAGTGACTGGTGTTTACCAGCACAGAGTCGGTGGTGGGGAAGGGAGGTGAGCGCCCGGGCCATCGGCGGTCCGCGCTGGTAAGCAAGCGCTGTGACCCGAGGATGGAGTCCATGTATGGATTTTATTTGTGTCTAACCCCTGTGGTATGCGGAGCCCGAAGTGCGGGCCGAGGAGGGGCGCGACAGGAATGGGAAGGTAATTTGAAAAGGCGGGAGAACCTCCTCCGTGCCTGAGCGATCCGGGGCCCGGCGGGCACGAGCTGGGTTCTGTTTTGTGTCTCGGGTGTCCCGGGGGCGGTCCCTGCGGCTCTGTTTCTGTTCCAGGCCAGCCACGTGCTCCCCGCCACTCAGCTGTCACCGCCCCGCGCCCCGAGGCCTCATCTCCCAAGAGCTGTGCTCTTCCCTTGCATTCTACTCGGGCTGGTGTCCTTCCTCGTGCTCTTAAGAGAAAGAGAGCGCCCTCCTCACAACTCCACCCCAGCGTGAAAGTGTGCAAAGCTAGGGTCAGTGGTTTGGAAGGCCGGGGACAGCTCCTTTGGGGCAGAATCAAGGTAGTGGAGGACCCCTTGGGTCACATTCTGACGGAGACAGGCATCAAGGATAGGGCGAGGGAACACGGAAGCAAGTAATGGGGAAAGTGGGTTCAGAGAAAAGGAATATTTATTAAACCCTGATACCAACCCTCATCAGGCAACCTATTGTTAGGGTGGGTAAGAGAGTTATCAGAGGGTGTATAAATCACCCCATACAAAATGACAAAAATATTGCTTGTTTGGGAAAAATTGGAATACAATAAAATACACTTGTCACAAACCATACCAAGCTTCATTTTATCTTCTCTCTTGTTTCAGAAAGCTGTTTAGGATTTTGCCTTCTATCGGGGTCATCATTTTCAAATATCTATTAGTGCCATATTGTAGTCGCTTGAGAGGCTCAGTTAATAAAGATTTCTGGTTGATAGATTGGTAAAAGCAAGCAGCCGTTTGCAGTATCTTTGAATTGCTACTGAGCTATAGAACAATACACTCAGTCCCTTTTTTTATCATCTTGCAAAGGGAACACTCCTGTTCTCCCTCTCCTTCTCTCTTTTCCATACCCCTTCCCCTCACAGTTGGGAAATAAATACAGTGTTTCTTCCTCTGTGTTATCTGCTCTCTGGCTACCTCTCTTAGGAGAGCTGTAGCCTTGACCCTTGCCAGACTAAACCCAGCTTCCCTAGTATACACTGATTCTTTTTTTTTTTTTTTAAAGTAATCGCTACACCCAGCTTGAGACTTGAACTCACAACCCCGAGATCAAGAGTCCCCCACTCCACCGACTAAGCCAGCCAGGTGCTCCTATGCTGTTCTTTTCTGAACTCACAGTCATTTTCTGAGTTTGATTTTTTTTTTTGAAAGGTTTATTAAATTTGGGATGGAAACTATTATTTGAACTGGTCCTTCTGGATTTCTTAGTGGTTTCCTAAGAACAGGTAAGGGCACTAACTCGAGTGATTTTTCCGTTGTGCCCAAGTAAAATAAGCCAATAGCATGTTTTTCTATTCTCAGTTGACACGAAAACTAATTTTTGAAAGCCCTATAGTCAGCTTAGTCCATCATAACCTGCTGTTGACCTGAGTGGAGGATCTAAGGACTTGAATGTTAAAATTAGAACTGACTTTGAGTACTGGCCCTATTTACCAGCTGTGCACCTTATTTTTATTTAACTAACACTTATACAGCATTTACTATGTGCCAAGCACTGTTCTAAGCGTTTTACAAATATTTGCTTGCCTAATCCTCAGAGTAGTCTTATTATTATGTAACACTATTACAAAGTAGTGTTATTATTGTCCTCACTTTACAGATGAGGCAGGCATCTGAGACGTGGAGAGGTGAGGTCAGTCTGCTAACCCACGAATATGAGATTAAGCTTGCTTCCCTAGCACATCCCCTGTGAGGTGGGAGACGGAGCTGTTTCCCCATCCACCACCACACTACCTTGGACAAGTCACCTGGCAGTGCTGGGGAAGCAGCACTGGGAAACTTCGGCAGCAGGGAAGACAGGCATTTCCACACACGTGGAAACCCAAAGAACAGCACCAGAGGAAGGGGAGACTTGGAGGACTGCTCCTTCCGCCCCCATCCCCGCATAGAGCAGCATACCTTCTTATAATTCAATCCACAGCCTCAGTCTTGTACCATTTCCATTTCCTTAAACTGCATCTAGACATGATTCTGGTCCCCACCAGCTCCTGACCTCATTACTCATTCTGTTTACGGCTTGGCCTCACCCTTCAGACTGCCCTGATTTCCCAGATAGGAATTTGGCTGCCCTCATTGACTATGATTCAGATTTTCGCCCTGGCCACATTGCGCTAAAGCCCTGCTGGGTACACTGCCCTCTAGTCACAGACTGATAACCAGACCCTCTCCTCCTTCCTCCCCTGAGACCCCTGGCATGGGTAAAGCAAGGCTCTCTGAGTAAATCCCTCTCCAGAGAGTTTGAGAACCTTGAATGAAACCTGGGGGGAAGCCATCGGAGGATTTGGATGGAGTGGGGGGGTGTTGGATAATGTGATGAAGGAGGCTTTTGAGGAAGATGCGATTATGCAGGGGTACAGACTAGGAAGGGCTGAGGTGAGGTGCCCAGTCGAAACAGGGAGAGAGAAGCACGTGTGGGAGACAGAAAAAGGATCTCACAATACTTGGTCATGGGGCGGGATTTGAAGGGTAGGAGGATGTGGAGGGTCGTGCTGTGATTCTCGAGGCCTCCTTATCTGAGGCCTCCGGGAAGCTGATAGGCTAGCTGTGAGAAAGCAGAAGGACTAGAGCAGTGTCTGGTAATTAGGTAGAGGCTCAAGAAATGTTTACAGAATTTGATATATTTATGTTGACTCTCTAGGTCTTGCCATTAAAATATTAATAGCCTGTGGAAATATGAAACCAAGAGCCTTGAATGCCTTTGTCTTAAGGCTGAGAGGAAAGACACGGGAAGAGACTGCCAGGGCTCACCTGTTGGGGACACTGTGAGAGCATCCTGAGAGGGACTGAGGAGCTCTGAAGAAAAGCCTCACCCAGAACATCCCTGTGCCAGAAGCGAAGGACAGGAGATGCCAGGGAGGAGGGGGATCTCGGGTTGGCAGCAGACTGGCTAGGAGAGGGCAGCCTCCAGTCAGTCACTGAGGCAGAAGTCTGTGTTTGGGGGCACCCAGGGTGCCCAAGAAGGAGAACCACAATCAGTCAGCATTGGGTAAGGACGGTGATCTTCTCTGAGCAGGCTGTGGCTGTTGTCATTGTCTTTCCAGGTCTGTTCTTTACCTTTATTACTTTAAAAAAATACATATTTTTAAAAAGTAGGCTCCATACCCAGCATGGAGTCCAAGGAGGGCTTGAACTCATAACTCTGCAATCAAGACCTGATCTGAGAATGAGAGTCAGATACCTGTGGCATCTGGGTGGCTCAGTTGGTTAAGCCTCCAACTCTTGGTTTTGGCTTAAGTCCTGATCTCAGGGTCTTGAGGTCAAGCCCCACATCAGGCTCCCTGCTCAGTGGGGAGTCTGCTTCCCCTCTTTCCCTCTCCCTCTGGCTCTCCCCCGCTCATTATTTCTCTCTCTCTTTCTCTCTCAAATAAATACATCTTTAAAAAAAGTCAGATGCTTAACCGACTAAGCTACCCAGGTGCCCCGTTCTTTACATTTGAAGTAGAGAACTAGTCTGGGGTCCCTTCCAGTTCTAGAGAAATCTACTGCTTATTACTCAGTTATTTTAGCCTCCTCCTCCTCCTCCTTGATGTCACTTGCGGTTCCATCTACCGGCTCCCTGTGGTCGCCCCACTGAGTCTTCTCTCTTGCACCCATGTAACTTTTATCATTTTCTCTTCTCCTTAGAAACTTAGGCCACACTTGAAAACAGTCCCCCCAAAAGGGAAAACTCAAAAAACGAATTAAAATTTTTTTTCTGTGCCCATGTTTGAACCATATACACGTTTTTTCCATGTCTCATTTTTAACTCTGGATTATGACTCGTGGGGGGCCGAGGATTGTGTCAGGCTTGGAGAAGGTGTTTTATCACGACTATAGTAGGCCTTCCCTGCGGATCCCAGTTTGATGGAGAGGCGAGTTCCAGCGGTCAACATCTATTGTTTTCAGTGCTGGGTGCTCTGTTCATTGCTGTGTGTTTCCCTGAATCCTGGCAGCGACCCTCTCACTTACATATGTTTATTATCCCCTTCATTGCTGTGTGTTTATTTCCCTGAATCCTGGCAGCGACCCTGTCTGTCCCTTACATATGCTTATTATCCCCGTTGGACAGATGAGGAAGTGAAGGCTCAGGGATGAAATGATTTGTCCAGTTCTCGCTGCGTGTCTCAGTTCCAAGCTGACATCTGTTGAGCGCTTACAACATGCCAGGCCCTGTAGCCAAGCTTCACACTGACTCCCCAGGAAAACCCTGTGAGGTTAAATATTCTTGGCCTCATTTTCCAGGTCAGGAAGCAGGCTCAGAGAGGTTAAGGAACTTGAAAAGAGCTCCCTCCTTGGAAGCGATGGGAGCAAGCTGTCACCTGAAATCTGGGGACTCCTACTCTTTGCTCTTCGAACACTTCCTTCAGTTATTCAAATACCCCAGGAACTTCTGTGCCAAATTGGTTTTATTCTTGAAGCGATCCCAGGGAAGTCCCCTCAGGTTCCAGGGTGTGCCCTGACTGCGGGAGAGCGCAGCGGCTGGAGAGGCCCAGGAGGATGAAGGGCTTCAGGACTGCGACAGGCAGCAGCAGCAGCAGCTAAACGGCCTTAGGACTGCCTCTGTGCGTGCCCTGGAAATGCAAACAGCCCTCAGCTCGGCTTCCACCACTGGCCCGGCCCGGGTGGCTGGCGGGAAGCCTGCTGGAAGGGAAGCCCCATCCCAGGGAGCAGCCACAGGACCCTGGAGCAGTGGCTTCCCCCTCTCTGACCTTTAACTGGAGCTGATGAATTGGCAGCAACTGTGTGACATCAGGGAGACATGTTCTTTTTTTGTGAGCTCAGAGCTTCCATTTAAAGATTCCTCAGTCACAAGACGGAGGCTGCCGAAGTCCAGGCACACTTGTGGCCACAGCAGGTGATGTGATGTTGCTCCAAGCCCTCCAGAAGTCTGCGTAATCCCAGGGATTCCGGGCAGCTCGGGGATGGCCATGTAAGGGGTGATCGCTGGCCTTATTTATCCCCGCTGTGCTGCCAGCACTTGGCCCTGTGGGGACCGGATCACAGGGGCTGGGCACGCTGACTGGGCACGTGCCCAGAAGCCCTCAGCGTCTGGCACTTTCTTCTCTGGGGCCACTCTCTTCTTGTCCACTGAAAACTATCATTCCGTTAAAATTAAGCTCGAAAGGTATCCAGACATGTCTTTCTTCACTTTTTGTGTGTGAGATGGGTGTGTGTGTGGCGGGGGGCGGGGGGGTTGGGGAACAGGGAGGGAAGGATCCGATGTCTACACTTGAGAGGGGTAGAAAGAGCTATTATTTTAATACAGCAAAAGTCAGTAGGAGGCAACTTCGATCTCTAAATACTGCAAACCTCTCATTTTACCGAGGAGGAAACTGCAGGCTGGGAAAGGGAAAGTGACTTGCCCAAAGCCTCATAGCTCCTTGGTGGCAGAGGCAGGACGAGAACCATGACCTGGGGCAAAGTTCATCCTTTTCTCTGGGCCCCAGTTCCCTCACTGATAAAATGGTGTGGTGGGATTTAATGATGTCCAAGATTTCCCTCAAGAACTTAAAATGTAGGGCGCCTGGGTGGCTCTGTCCATTAAGTGTCCGCTTTGGCTGTAGTCATGATCCCAGGGTCCTGGGATTGAATCCCACATCGGGCTCTCTGCTCAGCGGGGAGCCTGCTGTGGCCTCACTTGTGCTCTCTCTCTCTCTCTGAGAAATAAATAAATAAAATATTTAAAAAAAAAAAAAGAGGAAGGTGGGGACTGATAGAGAGCAGAGAACTCCCAGACTTTGTGATAGATGACTTCATCACCTTTGACACCCATCTCTTCACTTCAGTCCTTCCCCCTGCCTTGCCTGGAGACCAGCATTTTTCCTAGAGCAGGGATCCTCCCCCTTCCCTTCCCTTCCTAACCCACAGGCGTGCACATTTCCTAATTTCTGCTTATTACTGGACCACCACTACTCCGGCTGTATGTCTGGAGCTTTCCACTACTTTTAATAAGGTGTCACTCACTACAGGCAGGTTACATGGTCACATTTAATCCTCCTACCGCCATCCTCTGATTTACCTTTATATACCTGCATATTCCCACAGTGAATAAGATGTAAATTTCTAAAGTGAATCTAATGGGATCATTTCATAACTAATCATTTCTTTCTTTCTTTTAAAAAAGATTTATTTATCTATTTGTCAGAATGAGAGAGAGAGAACACAAGCAGAGGGAGAAGCAGGCTCCCTGCCAAGCAAGGAGCCTGATTCAGGTCTTGATCCCAGGGTCCTGGGATCATGATACTGAGCCAAAGGCAGGTGCGTAACCGACTGAGCCACCCAGGTGTCCCATAATAATCACTTCTTATATCCCCTCTCCAGTATTACCTCCCTGTGTTAGGTCTCCAGCAGCCCCAAAGCTCTGGCTGGGGCCCATTAAGTTTGCTTTGATGTCACAGGTGCTAATGAGCTGGAGGTCACCGGCTTTATTCCCATGAGGACCCAGTATCTTTGTCCTATTGCAAGACCACAGACTGTCTGTTCCCTTGAATTTGATGAATACTTGGAATTGGGGAAAAGAACCAGGATCGTTTGTGCCTTTTGTGACCAGCAGACAAAAATGGAAAGCGATCAGTTATCACCTTCTTCCTCTGAGCCTTCTGGGAGCTAAAGAGAATGCCAGCCCCCCAAGTTGTTGGTGTTGGTAAACTACATTCTACAGATCGATTTGCAGGCACTTCCTACAGTAGCAGCTTGGGCACTAACCTGTAACTGAATTCTGTCATTTGGGGACAAAACCATCTTTTGGCCACCCCGAGTCATGCTCCTTGTGGCATCTCCAGCTGGTCAGCAGGTCACGCAAGGTGGGGTGGAGTCAACAGCTGAAAATGCAGTCATGCCCTCCTAGGTCCCAGCGAGCCTCTAGGAGCAGGAATCTCTCAAACAGGTGTCTGCAGGGGTCTGACAGTGGAGAGATGAGGTGGCTGGGATTTGGTGTGAAACCACGTAATGTACGGCCACTTCTTTGTTTTTTCTTTGTGCATTCCTTCCACAGATACTTTCAAAGCACCCATATGGGCGAGTTAGATCTGGGATTGTGCTAGACACTGAGAATTCCAAAGCTAATAATAGGGTTAGAGGTTAATATTCTAACTCTGGAGACCAACATCTAAGCAAGTCATTATTAATACAAAGTGAGAAACGCCATCACGGAGCTATGGTCCCTTAAGGGGGGGAGGAATTCCTTCTGCTGGTCTGGGAGTGAGGGGTTGGGCCTCGAAGGTGTCCTTTGAACAGAGATAGGAGGAGGGGAGAGTACATTCCAAACCCAGAGAGGAGCTGGGGCAAAGGTACAAAGCCTGAGTGAACACAAGCCTGGTCAGGGATCTTGGAGTCCCGCATGTCCCACAAACAGCAGGCTTGTTTTTTTCTGCAAAGAATTTTGCAAGTGTTCGTCTATATCATCATCAAACCTAACATTCATATAACATTCATATAACTTACCGTACGCCAGGCAACCTGCTAAGTGCTTTACTCATATCCCATTTTATTTATTTTTATTTTTAAAAAGATTTTATTTATTTATTTGACAGAGAGAGAGACAACGCAAGCAAGGGGAGTGGGAGAGGGAGAAGCAGGCTTCCCGCAGAACAGGGACTCCAATATGGGACTCAATCCCAGGACCCTGAGATCATGACCTGAGCCTAAGGCAGACACTTAATGACTGAGCCATCCAGGTGCTCCTACATCTCCCTTTTTTTTTTTTTTTAAGATTTTATTTATTTATTTGACAGAGAGAGATCACAAGTAGGCAGAGAGGCAGGCAGAGAGAGAGAGGAGGAAGCAGGCTTCCTGCTGAGCAGAGAGCCCGATGCAGGGCTGATGCAGGGCTCGATCCCAGGACCCTGAGATCATGACCTGAGCCGAAGGCAGCGGCTTAACCCACTAAGCCACCCAAGCGCCCCTACATCTCCTATTTTAAAACAACAATCCATTTTATCGGTGAGGAAGCTGAGGCCCAGGAGCCGTGAAGAGACTCGCCCAGGTTAGGAAACACCTGTGCTCTCACGCACTGCAGCCTATCTTCCCAATTGGTTCCTTTCCCCTTACTTTGTGGATTTGTATTTTGGAGGTGTGCACATTTTTCTCACATGTGTGTTTGTGTGTTCACGTCCAGGCCCCCTCCTGTCTGACGGGCCAGTCTCGGGAGGCCACCCCATTTAGTTTTAGCCTTTACCTCCCCACGGAGTTCCAGCAAGTGATTGTGCGTAAATTAAGCCGAGCCTGAAGTTCCGTATGTTGTTTTTTATTTGCCATGGGAAAATTAATCCCAAAGAAGGGTTTATTGTCCACTGACACAACCCAGGGCATTTGCCTTGAGAACTCAGTTGCAAAGTTGGGGGGTATTATGGGCAAGTGGTCTTTGAAATATGTGTGTGGTGGGGGGATAGCATGGGGGGGCTGTTCCAAATTGAAAGTTACTTAGGCTCCGATTTTGAAAAGCTTTACATGGCATCTAGAGTTTAAATTTCCATTTTGTGGTGATATCAAGAAAAAGGGAAACACATATTTCTATATTCCGTCTTGGTGAGCCATGAAGATTTTTTTTTTTTTTTTTTTTTTTTTTTTTTTTAAAGATTTTATTTATTTATTCGACAGAGAGAAATCACAAGTAGACAGAGAGGCAGGCAGAGAGAGAGACAGAGGGAAGCAGGCTCGCCGCTGAGCAGAGAGCCCGATGCGGGACTCGATCCCAGGACCCTGAGATCATGACCTGAGCCGAAGGCAGCAGCTTAACCCACTGAGCCACCCAGGCGCCCCAGCCATGAAGATTTTTGAGGGTACAGATAACATGCAGTTTAAGATGAGCCTGCGTGGAGATGCAGGATGGGTTGGAAGGAAAGGGCTGAGGAGGTTCCAATTTACAAGTCATAATAAAATCTGGGGGGCGCCTGGGTGGCTCAGTGGGTTGGGTCACTGCCTTCGGCTCAGGTCATAGTCTCGGCGTCCTGGGATCGAGTCCCGCATCAGGCTCTCTGCTCAGCGGGGAGCCTGCTTCCCTCTCTCTCTCTCTGCCTGCCTCTCTGCCTACTTGTGATCTCTCTCTCTCGCTGTAAAATAAATAGATAAAAAAAAAAAAATCTGGGGGTGTGGGGTGGGGAGTTAGTGACTGAACTGCGACGATGGAGAAGGGGACCATTGTAGGAAGATGCTAACACATGATACATGTATTTTGACACGTAAACTCTGGTTTGTCAGTTTTCCAAATTCGATTTTGGGGTATTAGGTGTTTTGTGTGTGTGTGTGTGTGTGTGTGTGTGTGTTACCACGGACCCCGCTTGTCTTGTGTTGTTGTGATACATTCATCTGCAAACCTTCCCTTCCAGTCCAGATGTCACCTGTTGCTGGTACCTGAAACTCCGGATCTATAAAGGCTTGAATCTGCATCTAAACGAAGCCCCCCCACCCCACCCCCACCCCCACCCCCACCCCCGCTGACTTGGAAAGAATCTCAGCTTGGCAAAATGCTTTCCTCTCTCTTCAAGCGGCAGTCGGAAAAAGTAGCTCTCTACCCCCCCCACCCCCCTAACTAATGAACTATATCTAATAGCCTCTCTTTACAGAGTGCTTTGAGAAAGAGATGGCGTTTGTTTTTGACCTCATTATCCATTTCAGCCTGTCCTTGATGAAAATAATCGCCCCTTAGGCAGGTACATTCCTCACATTCCGCTCTCTGCTAGCTGCTAAGACGTTGTTAACCCCGGCGACCATGGGAAAATGCTGCTGTCTGCCTCAGAGAGTCTAAAGGGAGTGGGCACAAGATAACAAGAGGTGAAGAGGTCGGAGTGGAGGCCCCTTTCATCTTTTCAGGCTGTTTCCAACCCAGACAAAGGATTCTGTCCAGGGGTGCAAGGCCCACGCGGCTTTATTTTATGGTCTGGCACTGAAAGGGGGTTGGGAGGGCCGTGTCGTAGCTGGATATTGTTTTGGAGGCGAATGCCTGGCTCCCGGGAAGTCCTCGACTCCTGGGGGAATGCTAAGTGGAAGGAAGGGCAAGCAGCCCCCGCTTCGGCGGAAGAGACCACCCAGCTACTCAAAGGAGAGTGTGAAGGGCTTGAATGGAACGAGCTGTCCTGCAGGATTTATCATTCAGACAGTGAGATTAAGGGTGTGAGGTTGTTGAGCTGCTTCAGTCTCAAGGATTTGCCGCAGCAGAGAAAGGGGGAAGGGGGCCGAGGAGCGGGGAGGCGCGGAGGGGTGGCGTGGGGCCGAATGGAGAGGCGAGGAGCGTTTGGAAGTCTGCGTGGGTATGGGGAGAGCCCATCCAGATTGCCTCCCAGCCTGCCGCTAACCTGCTCTCTGACTCTGCACAAGTCATTTCTCCCTCTGGTTCAGGGAAGCGATCGGAAGGATACCAGAAGGTGCCCCCAGGGACTGCCTCACCCCACCCCCTCCCTAGACGCTCTTCCTCAGCTCGCCTCTATGGACTGCGCTTGATTAGAAAAGGAACGTAGCCACGTTCTCAGTCGTTGAAAGTCAACAACCCTCCATCTTACCAAAATCCACAGTCCGCTCCCCAGTGCCTTCCTACGGTAGTGATTGCCTTTTGGGTGGATTTCCCTTCGATCTCTCCCATGCACATGTGGTGCTGACATCTCTGGAGTATCCGGACTGCAGTTTCGCTTCGTGGTTTGCTTTCCCTCCCCATAAGTTCACGGTGCTGGGCATCTTCCGTCCTTGGCTCCTGCAGGGTTTTCTCACCAAACGCCTTCACCCTGCTCTGCACTCCAGCGGTCTGCTGGGTGCCCTTTTGCCTCCTTGGCTACTGGCTGGGCTTGAGACCTATTCCTTTCCCACCTCCCTCCCTTCCAGGTCCCCGCAGACGAGCTGAGTCCACGGAAGAAGTCCACGGCTCCTGGCTGGGGGGCCTGCGAGGCTTTTCTCCAGGTAGTTCTGTCTGTTCCTCTAAGGGCCCCATTTACCCCTTCAGACACAGCCCGGAAGTGGAAACAGCTCCCCTTTGCTCTGTGGCTTTTCCAAATGCGGCTCACACCTTTGCAAATAGTCCCTTTATAAGGTCTCTCCAAAGTTCCCCATTTTGATTGCGCCATCTGTTTCCTGCTGAGACTCTGATGGTCACAGAATATATATCAGCAGTGTTTTCCAGATTACTACACGGAATCCGCGTGGACTATCACCGCATAGGACCGTGTTGGATATATTCGGGGTATACCTATGCCGTAATTCACTTAGCGATTCCCTCACTGGTCTACATTTACTCTGCTTCCCGTTTTTTCCATGTCGAAACCTCAGCGAAATACTCCCCAGACAAGAAATGGTGGTTTCTTCTATTGTAGGCACTTCTTTTCCTTTCTGGGTTTAAGTTCTTGGCACCCAGGACAGGATCCTTTCAGGTTTGTTTTCCGTGGAGGACCTTGGCTGCCCTCAGGGAACTTAGCAGATGGTAGTGCGGAATTCAGCCCAGTGACGCCAGAGGACTAGCTGAGCCCAATTATGTGATACAGGTAGAAATTCTAGGATTGGGGCGGGGTGGAGATGAGATATGGTTATTGGAAGAAGGCTGCTGGCTGACTGGGCTGTTTCGGGACAGGGCTGTCTAATTATCACCCAGTTTCGCTGATCAGACTCCAGAAGTGTGCCCTCCTCTGACTTGGTTTGATTTGTATATCGAAGATGCCAGTTTAGTTTTCAACTAGAAAAATGTCTGTCAGATGCAAAAATATCTTTGCGTCAACATGCCCAGCATGTTGTGTCCTAAGAGTTGAATGAAGCCAAGTGGTAACTGGAGTAGGGTTTAGGGAGCAGAGGTTGATTGTGAGGAGCGGTCAGATGACCTGGAAGCTGAAGAGCACTGGAGCTGGGTATCCAGACTCACCCAACCCCACAGCAGGGATGACCTTGCCAATGGACCTTAATATCCCCAGCCTTTTGGCCAAGACCCCCTTCTCTGGCCAGGTAGTGCTTGGATACACATGGGCTACCTGAGCCTTTGTAACTCCTCCTTTTCCTTGCTTCTGACCCTCCCTTTCACTGCAGCTTTACAATTGTAATCTGCACAGGAATCACCTGGGAATCTTGTTAAATACAGATCCGGATTTAGGAGGTTTGGGGTGGGACCTGGGAACTTGCAATTTTAATGTATGCCCAAATTCCTTCAGGACTACCTAGCCTCCCAGAGCCACTGAGCCCTTTAAAAGAATGTCTTTCGTATCTCTGCTCTAGTTCTGACAATGGTAATTTATAATTTAATGTTCAGACGGGCAATCTTCCGTTTTAGTCCCTGGGTGAGGAGTGGAGTGCCTGGTGGTAGCTTCCTAAAGCAGCAAAGGGGCAGAATCTCACCAGGGGCACCTTCACTCACCTGGGGGTCACGGCCTGGCTCAGACATTCTGGTTGGTTTTTTTGTTTTGTTTTTAAGATTTTATTTATTTATTTGACAGAGAGAGTGAGAGTGCGCACAAGCAGGGGGAGTGGCAGGCAGAGGGAGAAGGAGAAGCAGGCTCCCTGCAGAGCATGGGGAGCCCAATATGGGACTTGAATCCAGGACTCCAGGGTCATGACCTGAGTGGAAGGCAGACACTTAACCAACTGAGCCACCCAGGTGCCCAGACATTCTGGTTTCTTGCTATTATTCTCTTTCGTGGCCTGGGAGCTGCAGACCAGCCACTCGCCTACCAGTCACTTGACCTAAAGCCCTGAGGTCTTTGATTCTTCTCTTTACAGAGAAAGAAAAACAAAACTTGTATAAGTGTTTGTGAAGTGACTTAGCTTGAAAACTTCAGAGACAGTCCCCTCATAATTTTAAATGAAGAATTGACCAGAATAGGATGGGGGGAATTAATCGCAAGCCTATTACTAACACCACTTTATGTTTTATTTAATTAATTAGCTTATTTTAAAAGATTTTGTTTATTTATTTGAGAGAGAGCTCATGAGCACAAGCAGGGGGAGCCGCAGGCAGAGGGAGAAGCAGATTCCCCACTGAGCAGGGAGCCTGATTCAGGGCTCCATCCTAGGACCCAAGATCATGACCTGAGCATAAGGCAGACACTTAACTTTGTAACCAACTGAGACACCCACGTGCCCTTGTGCTTTCTTGAATTTCTGTGTACAAAGAATTGCAACAATTACTGTCTCTCCCCCGGTTTTCTGTGATCCTGGCCACTATCCCCACTCAGGCTTCCATCATCACACACTTGAATTTTTCCCATAGTGGTCAGTGTAGGTTAGTGAGACTAGAATGAAAGCTCCGGGAGCCCGACTATGGGCCAGGCCTTGTGCTCTGACAGTAGGAATGACTGTGTCCTGAACTTCAGGAGGCCCAAAGACCTGAAACCTGTCCCTGCAACAGGATGAGAAAGAACAGTGGTGGAGGTGAACAGGGTCCTGCATGGGGCTTGGTGATGGCAGGCTGCTCCTTTCTGTTGGTCTTCTGGACATCACGTTGTCTTCATCATAGGTACTGAGTCTTGTGTGTTCCCTGGTCAAGATCCTTTAGTAACGGGGTACCTGGCTCGCTCAGTCGGTTAAGCGTCTGCCTTTGGCTCAGGTCATGATCCCAGGTACCTGGGATTGAGCCCTGCATCAGGCTCCCTGCTCATCGGGGAGTCTGGTTCTCCCTCTCTCTCTGCCCGCCCTCTCCCCTGCTCACGCTCACTCTCCCTCAAATAAATAAAATCTTAAAAAAAAAAAAGTCCTTGGGCAGTTAAAAAAAAAAAGGTCCTTTAGTAACATCACAGTGCCAAGACTTCAGCTTGGCATTCAGTGTCCTCCATTATCTGGCCTCTACGTCTTAATGGAGCCTGATGCCAGTCACAATGTTCTCCTGATCGGCCCGACACTTACTGCTGCACACACCCATGATTCCATTCAAAGAGTCATAGCAAGAACCTTGATATTACTTACTTACTGCTTGTCCACGTCATTCTACTAAGTACTTTTTTTGTTTCAGCACCTTTTTTTTTTTTTAAGATTTTATTTATTTATTTGACAGAGATCACAAGTAGGCGGAGAGGCAGGCAGAGAGAGAGAGAGAGATAGAAGGGGAAGCAAGCTCCCCGCTGAGCGGAAAGCCCCATGTGGGGCTTGATCCCAGGACCCTGGGATCATGACCTGAGCAGAAGGCAGAGGCTTTAACCCACTGAGCCACACAGGCGCCCCTTTAAGTACCTTTTTATATTATTCCATGTAATGCTCACAGCACAATGGGGTCGGGAACTTGCCCACACAGCTAGAACATAGCCGAGTAGAACTAACCCCCCCAGGTCAATGCCAAAGTCATTTCACACTGGCCATTCCACCCTGCTGAACGGAGGGCAGAGAATGGCATGCATGAGGGGTTAGTGATAACGTCTTCCTTGCTCTTGCTTCTCCCACACCTGAAACACTCACTTTCTCCCTCAGGAAGCTCAGTGTTGCACTTCTCTCTCAAAACACCCCCGAGACTCTCCCTCACCTTGAATCCCCTCAGTTGTTGCTTGATGCCTTTATACTGTATGATCTTGGATTACTTATGCTTCCAATGTCTTGGGATTATTCTCTAGTGATTTTGTGGAGGTGCATTTGAGCCTGACTACAGACTGCTACTCAGATTGGCTAGACGGCAACATCCATAATAATAACAACTAAGGATTAATGTTGCTGAAAATGGAGACCAGTTATTCAGAGCACCAGCAGAGGCATCAAGAAGGCCTTGCAAAAGAAAAGAAAAGGAAAAAAAAAGGCTGTGCAGTGTAATTAGCCTAGTCATATCTCTGGGCTACAGTTTTCTCATGTGCCAAGTGCATGGGCTTAAACTAGATGATCTTTAGTCAACGAATATTTATTGTACCCCCCCCCCCCTCCCCCCCCCCCCCCCCCCCCCCCCCGCCATGTACCAGGCACCTTTCTAGGTCCTGGAGATAAAATAGACAAAAATGCTTGTTGTTATTCTAGTAGAAGGAGACGACAATAGAGTAAATATGTAAATACAGAAGGTCTGTATTATGTCAGATAGTGATAAGTGTGATGGAGAAATACACAGCAGGGAAGGGGAAAGGAAATGGCGAGGAGCAACATTATCTGACTTGTATTTTAGAAGACTCACTAGCAGCCGTAGAGAATGGAGAAGAGATGTGAGTGGATAAGTGAGAAAGCAGGAAGGCTCATGAGCAGATAATGACAGCAATCCCGTCAAGGGCTGCCGGTGTGGCTTGGGCAAGGAGTAGAGGTTAGAAGTGGTCTGATTTTGGATATATTTTGAAGGTCAAGCCCGCTTAATTTACTGATGGATTGTATGTAGAGCAGACTCAAGGATGAGTCCAAGGTCTTTGCTTTGGAAGGAAGGAACATCTGGGAGGATAGAGTTGCCATTAATGAAAATGTGTGGGGGGTGGGGAATGAGGGGGAGACTGAATGGAGCAGGTTTTGAGGAGACAACCAGGTGGAAATCTGGAGTAAGCAGTGGATACATGAGTCTGGAATTTAAGTGGGGGGAGGCTCCGGCTAGAGATAGAAAGCTGAGAGCCATTGCGTTATAGGTGGCATTTCAGACATTTCCTTAAATTCTCTTGGCCCTGACTCTTCCCCCAGCTTGATATCATGTAGATTTGCCATGGGTATGAATGGACAAGTGCCTCACCCCTACCTCTCTGTGCACCTCTTGCTTCTTGCACAAGGGTGACTGTAGGACAACCTGGAAACTCCCTCAGTGCCTCCATATGTATAACTCAGAACTATGGGGGCATTGATGCTCGTGGGGCCGCCCTTAACCCACGGTGGAAGGAAGCTGATGGGTGAGTGTGGATGCCTTTTTATCCCTTGACAGACAGTTCTGAATCTCCTTAGAAGTGTCTGTGGAGAAGAGGGTCTGTATCCCATAGTGGTGGTGGTCAGCTCAATAATGTACTCTTGACTTGGTTTATCTTTTCTTCTCTCTTTCTGTGTCACCCCGTCTCTCATTTCTGCTCCCTGCAATTTTATTCCCAAATAAACTACCTGCATGCAAACCTTTGATTAGGGTTCTGCTTCTAGAGGAACCTAGGCTAAGCCACGTGGCATTTAACACAATGGGACTGAATGAGATCATCGGTGGCTTGGTGGAGATTGAGTACAGATACCAGGATTGAGCCCCAGGAGCCTCTAACATTTCGAGGTGAAGGAAATGAGGAGAATCTACCCTGAAGAATCGCCTAGAAAATGTAGTGTCTTGGAAGCCAAGAGAAACAAGTGTCAAAGGGAGAAGGAATGATCAGCTGATCCTCGTTGTCAGTCAAGTAAGATGAAGAGTAACGATGACCTTTAGGTTTAACCACATCGGGGGGACAGGGCACGGCGGGGGAGGGGGCAGGGGGTAGGACCGTTGACCTTAACAAAGAGCAGTGTGAACAGAGTTGTGTAGTGATTGAACTTGCCCGAGAGAAGCTGGCAGGGAAGTAGGGTCAGGAGAGACTTTTTTTTTTTTTTTTAAGATTTTATTTATTTAGGGGCGCCTGGGTGGCTCAGTGGTTTAGGCCACTGCCTTCGGCTCAGGTCATGATCTCGGGGTCCTGGGATCGAGTCCCGCATCGGGCTCTCTGCTCGGCGGGGAGCCTGCTTCCCTCTCACTCTCTCTGCTTGCCTCTCTGCCTACTTGTGATCTCTCTCTGTCAAATAAATAAATAAAATCTTTAAAAAAAAAAGATTTTATTTATTTATTTGACAGACAGAGATCACAAGCAGGCAGAGAGACAGGCGCGGGGGGGGTGGGGTGGGGGGAGGCAGGCTCCCCGCTGAGCAGAGATCCTGATGCGGGGCTCGATTCCAGGACCCTGGGATCACGACCTGAGCGGAAGGCAGGGGCTTTAAGCCACTGAGCCACGCAGGCGCCCCAGGAGAGACTTTTTAAAAGATGGGTGCTATTATAGCACATTTACATGTATTTTTTAAAGATTTTATTTACTTATTTGGCGCAGAGAGAGCACAAGCGGGGGAACAGCAGGCAGGGGGAGAGGGAGAAGCAGGCTTCTCCCTGAGCAGAGACTCCGATGTGGGGCTCAATCCCAGGACCCCAGGATCATGACCTGAGCTGAAAGGCATGAGGGGTTAGCGATATTGCTTACCTTACTGACTGAGCCACCCAGTTGCCCACATTTGAATGTATCGATATGCTGTTTTAAATGATTTAGCAAAGAGGGAAAAACATGATGCAGGGGCGAGGAGAGAGCATTGCTAGAGGGAGGGGATGGGATCCAAGGGCCAGTGAAGGTGTTTGCCTTAGATAGGAGCCAGACAGTTTATCCCCAAACTGCAGGAGGAAAAGCAGAGTATGTGGGTAAATTCTCACATCCCAGGGCTTGACCTGCAAGATGTCAGTCAGGTTTTGAGCCTGTGCCATCTGCCACACCCCTTCACTTCTCAGAGAGACCAGAGGGAAGCGACCTCCCCAAGGGCACACCACCAATTAGAAGCAGACGTGGAATCCAATCCGAGGCTCCTCCTGCCCCACCCAGCACCCGAGGGCTCTCCCCTTGGGAACAATCCTGACCCTACTCGGTTATCCACTTCACCTATGCTGAGTAGTGGATGGCAGCCTAGCAGAGGACCACCAAGCCACGGGGCAAGTGAATTAGAAGGTCGGCTGATGAGTCCCTGGGATCTCCCTATATGTATTGATTCAGCCTTATCTCTGTAAGATAGACTGTCCATGGGCAAACCGGGCTGAGCAAAGTCTGTCAAATGCAGAAGGAGGATACTTATTACAAATTCGAGTGCAAAACAAAGGGCACAAATCCTTCTGGAATATAGATTCCTGGTTTCAAATACTCGGTCAGCCCTTGTTTCCTGATTTGAGGTTTAGAAACACATGGTCCCTCTAAGCTTAGAGTTGAAAGCAGTAGAAGTGGCTGGACAGTGAGTGTCCGGGGTGGGGGCGGCTGCACCTAACAAAAGGGCACAAACCCCCTGGAAAAGCCGTACACTTCCAGGATGCTTGTAAAACCCCTGCACTCTCTCCCCCTAATTCCATTCATTTCTTGAACATTCTCTGTGCTCTGCTGTGACCGGCTGTGCTAAGGGCTTCAGGTACACAGGGGAAGGGAATGGGGGGGTATACAAGACAGATATACTAAAACGTCCTGTCTTCACCTTTTTACCATTATTTTTTTTTTAAAAGATTTTATTTACTTGAGAGACACAGAGAGAGCATGAGCGGAGAGAGGGAGAAGCAGACTTCCTGCTGAGCAGGGAGCCTGAAGTGGGACTTGATCCCAGGACCCCGGGATCATGACCCACCCCGAAGGCAGATGCCCAACCAGCTGAGCCACCCGGGGGCCTGGATTCAAAAATATAAATGATAAGCTGCTCTTGGGTACAAATTACTCCCATGTGAGCTTGCGGAGTGTGACCCACTTATCTCTAGGGCCGATCGCCAGTTAAATCCTGCCCAAGTGGCTGAAAGCCTGTTTGTTTTACGACAAACAGGAAAAGGGGCCCTCACTGAAGTTTGGGCCCAGGGCGGAGTCTGAAGCCAACGCTCTACTGTGTTTGTTCGGGGAATCCTGAAGCTGAGACCGTTTGAGATGCCTCTCTTCCCTACTTTTGGACCAGAATAGTATTGGAAGAGACACCCAGGCCTCCGGTTCTGACCACCACCGTTGGGGGCTTGGGGGTGGACTTGGGGGGTGGATGAGGGGCTGGAATGTCCCCATGTGATAAGCCAGAAATGTGTCTCTGAAAAAATAATCATGATGTCTTCATTTTTCTGTTGCCCTTTGCAGCTGTTTCCAAACCCTTGCAGTATCAGTGATTTCAAGGAATCCTCACCTCCTTCTGGAGAGGTAGGTGGAGTAGGTTTTATTATCACTGGGGTACAGCTGGGGAGACGGAGGGTCTGGGAGGCCATGTGACTCGGCCCAGGTCACGGGGCTAATAAGCGGCTAAGCTGGAACTCGAGGCTGGGTCTCCTGATGCTGAGTCCAACGCCCAGGTGACCGGGAGCCTTGGCAGCCACCCGGCCCTCAGATGAGGGTGTGGCCTTACCCCCACAGGACAGCCCTGCTCCGGGTCCCAGTTGGCCCATCCCAGCTGTCTGGCCTTGGGCAGCCTCAGGGTCTCTGGTGCCTCTTTCCTCATCTGGAAAATGAGTGAAATCATAGTACCTGAGTCCCCATAAGGTACTTTGAGAGTAAATGAGATATTATGGAGAAAACAAACCACCACATCTGGCCTAGTGCAGAGACATCCATAAATGTTGTGTCCTCCCCCCCCAAAAAAGTCTTTTCCTTAAGGCACACCCGAAAGAGTTATTTAAGAATCCTGCCGAAGCCTCATTGCTTCCCCATAATGCTACCCCTTGCTACCACTCTTTTTACTTTTCCTAGCCACACCTCTTGGGATCTTCCCCACAACCCTATAAGGTAATAGAACCCAAAAGTCTTTTCGCAATCTTATTTTTTAAAATAAATTATTTTTTAATCAAAGTATGTGTATATATATATATGTATATATATATATATATATATATATATTTAAAGATTTTCTTTATTTGACACAGAGAGCACAAGTAGGCAGAGCAGCAGGCAGAGGGAGAGGGAGAAGCAGACTCCTCACGGAGCAGGGAGCCTGATGAGGGCCTCCGTCCCAGGACCCTGAGATCATGACCTGAGTGGAAGGCAGACGCTTAACCGACTGAGCCACCCAGGCACCCCTTCTTCGCTTTTGTCTTACAGATGAGTGCAAACCAAGGCAAGAGAGGAGACCACCCTAAGGCAACACTTCTGTTGGCCACTGAGCTGGGACTCCGGCCCTCTTGTTCTTTCAAGTCTTGGTGACTGGAAATCTTTCATTGTCCCGGTTTCCCTCTCTGCCTTTGGAAAGCACAGCTAAGGGACCTAACGGAATTCTTCGCATGCTCAGGATTACCTTTCAGAATGAAAACATTGGAGAGCAAAGTGGGTTTGCAGCCTACAGATCCTCCTTCCAGCCCATGTGGCCTCCCAGCACCTCCTTGCAAAGGCAGCCCAGGGGGAGGGGTGAATTCCAGCTGACTCCCCACAAGTGGGTGACGGCTGAAAAGGTCAGAAGGGCACTGCTCCGGCTTGATAGTTCAGTGTCAGCTCTGCTGCGGGATATCTGAGAACACCTTGAGCAAGTCAAGGTGCACCTCTGTTTCCTCTTGTATAAGAAAAGAGATTATGTCTCAGCTGCCTTGCTGATAACCCAAAAGGGACTTGCTTAAGGACAACAGTGACGTGTTATAGGCACTTAAAAAAAAAAAAAGAACCCTTTTTTTAATGAAAAACTTCAAACCACATTTAATGTCAACCAAATGATATAATGAACCCCCACAGATGCTTAGTCTGTCATTAACCGTTCTGTCTCTTGTTTCATCTGTACCTCCAGCCCCTCCCACTTGGTTACTTTGTATAGTTCTTTTCCTGGATGAAATTTACAAACACAGTCATGCAGGAGGCTTAACTGTGTAACGTCGGCAAATAGATTTGTCCATGTAAACTATACCTCTATTCCAATATAGAATATTTGCACCTTTCTGGAAAGTTCTCTCCTGCCCAGCATGGGCAAATAAATAACTGAACTTACGAAACAAACGCGGATGTGAGTTTAGCACTCAGGGGTAGCACCTGCTGTCTTCGGGCTGGTTAGGTCAGAGTCGGATCTGCTGCCTTAAGCTCTTCTTCCCCTCCCTGCTTCTGTACATTCTTGCCATCTTGTGTGTCCCTAGAAGTGATGGCCTTCTGCCATCAGTCTCTGTGTCCAGTTATCCTATTACAAGGCCTTTACAACCCTAGCTGCAAATTCGTAGAAGCAATGTTTTGGGGCACCTGGCTGGCTTTGTCAGAGGAGCGTGTGACTCTTGATCTCAGGATTGTGAGTTTGAGCCCCATGTTCATTTTAACTAAAAAGAAATACATAAACTTAAAAAAAAAAAAAAGAAAAGAAAAAGAAGCAGCAGCTCTCTTTTGTTTTTCCAAAATACTTATTCTCCAGGTTTTTTCTTTTGTTCCGCTCTGTTTTTCTTTCCTATGACCGCTTGCTCATCACGTGGCTATCTCCCTTTGGAGCATTCTCGCTTTTCCGTGTTTGGCCCATCCCCTCTGAATTCACTGTCCTTTGTTTTGGACATTTTATACCCGGGACACTAGACACTGAGCTGTAATCCTAGGGTCCCCTGATCAAGGCCAGGCACATGTTCAACAGTGAGGGAGGGAGGAAGTGAATGCAAATACAATAGGCTCTAGCTTAGGAACCCCAACCTGTCAGGTTTGCCATTTCTGGACCACATCTCTCTTTCTCCCCACACTGAGCAAGAAGCTATTTATCTGCCCCTTTGGAAGCCCCAGGATGTGATAGGAAGGAGGCTGATTTACTGGCAAAATGTGACCCAGAGGACCATTCTCCCCCCACCCCTCATCATTTAAAAAAAAACAAAACAGAACAACAGAGCTGGGCTATCAGGGATACTTCCTGTTTTCCTCTCTTGAAAGCATCCTGGATAGATGAAACAGGGATCAAAGGGACCGTCTGCCTCTGGGGCTTTGGGACTGGTAGAATGACTTTTAACCCTCTGCTGCCTCCTACACCTTCTATTTCCTGGGTAGATTTAACTTCTTGAGGGCAGGGGCCTTGCATTCATTCATTCATCAAATGTTACTGGACTCCACTCAACGCTAGGCTTTGTTTGAGGACCTGGGGATACAGGGATGAGTATGACACAGTCCCCAGCCTCATTCATCAGACAGCAAATGACCGCCAGTGCAGACACGATGAAGCCCTTTCTCTGGGTTCTGTCCTCACTACATGCTTTTTTCACGCATTCAATTCTCCAGACAAGCTTGTGGGACTTCATTATGCCCATTTTACAGATAAGGAGAGCAAGTCTTTTTTTTTTTTTTTTTAAGATTCTATTTATTTATTTGACAGAGATCACAAGCAGGCAGAGAGGCGGGCGGGGGTGGGGTGGGGTGGGGGAGGGTGGCGGGAAGCAGGCTTCCTGCTGAGCGGAGAGCCTGATGTGGGGCTTGATCCCAGGACCCCGAGATAATGACCTGAGCCAAAGGCAGAGGCTTAACCCACTGAACCACCCAGGTGCCCAAGGAGAGCAAGTCTTATGAAAGTTAAATAACCTGTCTCTGGGAGCTGCCAAGGCTGGGGTTAGAATTCAGTGGTCTGACAGCGGCAACCTGCCTTCTTAGCTGCCTCCCTGTCGGAAAGGCAGGAGTGACTCACTGTGGTAATTGTTACAACGCAATTTATTGTTGGGCTTGGTCAGGCGGCTTCTGATGACCAGGTGTGTTTTGCATCCCGCTTAGGCACCGAACTGGACTAGAATGGAGGGGAGCTGCTTTGTAGCCCCTGAAGACTAGAAGCAAAGCCAAGAAACTAAGAGGTCCCATTTGGCCCTGTCCGGGAGACAAAAAGCGTTGCAGGTTCTTTCTGCCATTTCTGAAACAGATCTTTTTTTTCCTTTTTTGTGGGGGGAGGGATATTTTCGAGAAAAACTTGAGAAAAACTTGCTGTTGATAGGTACTAAGAACAACCAAGGGTCATCTGGGTGGCTCAGTGGGTTAAGACTCTGCCTTCTGCTCAGGTCATGATCTTGGGGTCCTGGGATCGAGCCCCCCATCAGGCTCTCTCTCTCTGCTTCTCCCCTCTCTCTGCCTGCCTCTCTGCCTATTTGTGATCTCTCTCTGTCGAATAAATAAACAAAATCTTAAAAAAAGAAAAAAAGAAAAACCAAGTGAACATATATATGGAGGAATTATTCCAAGCCTTAGCTTCTGTCCTCACTTGCATCCTTGGACAGAAGTTTGTTTTGCTCCCCCATTTCTGGGGAGGAGCTGAGGCTCAGACTGGTTAGTTAGTGCACCCCAAATCACACAGCTAGATAGCACTGGGGTTTGATCCTAGGTTTGACTAACTCCTAAACCCAACACTTTAATCATACTTGTCTCCCCGATGCTGAAACTTGGCAGCGGGAGGAAGGAAATCCCTTCCTGCCGAGCTTCCTGACAAACTGTGAAGTGGCAGGTGAGGATACCAAGTAACCTTGAGATCTGTCGGTGAGACATTGACACACAAGGATCTTCAGGTGCTTCCGATCTGCAATTCTATCCCTTTAAGACCCAGAGCTCCCATGCCAAGGCCGGTCCACCATCCTCAGAGATTTCAAGGGTGGGGAAACTGGATTGAATGCGCTGACATACAACAAGGGAAAAAAAAGACCTCAGCATTTTTGCCTCGCCTCGGTGGCTCCTGCCTTTCCCCCCACCCTCCCTCTCTCATTTATTTATTACTCTCCTACTCCCTGGCCAGGCTGCTGTGTCAACACTGATAAAAGCAAATCTCCCCACAAACAGGTGCAGCCAGAGCTGCCCCTTGGACAGCTGCCAGGGAATGTGATCACTCAGCTGAGGTGACCTGCCCCTGCCCAACCCCCTTCTCAGGTTCCAGCCCAGGACATGTGTCCTTGGGCAGTTACTGTCTGTATGCTCAGAACCTGGTATCTCCGTTGGCATCACAGACTCAAGATAGCAGATGTGGTTGGGGTTGGGGTGGATCTGTGCAGGATGTTGGGGGGTGTCCTCCTGGAGCATCTTATTTATTTTCCCTTTCAGTTTCTTCTGAAATGCAGACACCACTGTGCCACCAAGTTCCTCCTGCAAGTATCTGAAATTATTTCCCAGGAATATCACTGCCTGGTTTTTCTAGGTAACAAATGTTTTTTCCAGGCCTACCCATTTCCGAATTCACACATACGCTTGTAATGTAATGATCCAAATGACATGATCTGAGTACCCCCTGGGGCTTCCTTTGCGGGGGGAGGGGTCACTTAAATAAATATGTGGTGAGCCAACCCTGTTATCCAGAAGGCATTTTGACACTACTAAGCCATGTGACTTTGACTCTTTGTAGAAGATGATATTTCATCCACCACCCCCCACCCCCGTTTCTGTGTTTGGTCCCCAAGCATCATTTCCCCACTTCCCTAGGGCACCAGCCTTTCCGGAAATACCCTAGCTCCGCAGGCAGCCTCTACCTCCCCGAGAGGTAAGAGGGGGCGCCGAGGCAGGGAGGGCACCCGCACTGGGGTGGGCCTGAGGGCTGAGGTGGGGCTGGGTGGAGGGCAGGGGCTGCGCTGGGCAGACTCCGCGGAGCAGCACCCGGCTCCGGCTCCTGGAGGGGAGGAGGTTGCTATGCAAATGCGTGGCGGCCAGCGGCCCCCTTTACCCAGGGGCCCTCCGGTTGCCAAAACAGACCATTCCCCAGAACAGTCGCCTAGAAACGGGCGCTGTCATAGCAGCCTCTGTGTGGCAGCGAGCCAGCAGCGCTGCCAGGAGGAGCTGGGTCAGGGTGTTCAGACCTCCTCGGCACCCCCTGCCAACCCGTCTCCACCTCAGGGAGGGGAGTGGTGGCTTGGGCCCCTCCTTGGAGCAGGGGAGGGCACTAATTGGACTGGAACACTCCAGAAACACATCAGCAGCTCCTCCCTGGGGGAAAGGAGTGTGAGGGGGAGGCTTCAGACGGGCTTTGTGATGGGTCTCAGCTCAGCCTCACCCTCGAAGCCTTCGCCCTGACTTGGTCCCCACCAGCCTCTGCCCACCCAGCACCTTCCTGGGTCACCACAGCCAGGTCTGGGATGGAGGGGAGGGGGCAGAGGACAGCCAGATAACCACCGAAACATTCAGCCATGAGGAGGAGGGGTTCACGATGTTATAGCAATTCATGGAAGTTACAGGGTCTGACCTGCTTGGAGGGGTTTGGGGAGAATGCCCATCAGCGGTGGCTCCCAGACCCCTTCATCCCCCAGCCTCTCCTCCTCACCTTCACCTCCTCTCACCCAGCCTGTGAGGCCTGGCCATCCCCATGCCCTGAGAGCTGGGAGCTCACGACTTTTTCCTACCTTATTTGGCAGCAAGAGAGCTTGTCATTTAAGCATGTGTATCTAGCCTCTTAACAAACAACAGCATTAACTTCTAAAAGCCAGGACCCCTATAATTCTGTGACGGCACACCTTGACAGTGAAGAACGAGCATGATTTTAATAGACCTGCTTGAATGTGGTACCTGTGATCTTTATCACCTTGGGGAGACCTCGGATGTTGCCTTTGCAGCAACTGTTCTAGATTGGCCTTCAGAGACCACTTAAAACTTCAAGAACTCTGGGATTGGGGAGGGAAGGAGATTCAGTGACAGCCTGAGTGACATTAGGCCATCAGGTGGGCTACCAAGAAAGTAAGTGACTCCCCAGGACATCATTCCCTGTGGTCCAGATGCTACAGGCCAGAGGCAGAGCACGAGTCTGACAAGGATGGGAGGACAGCCTCGTACTTGCATGCTGGGCAAGGGAGTCTCCTTCCTTCAGAATCCACAGGAGGCCTTGGGAGCCCAGTGGACTCTATTAACACAAGGTCTTCCTCCAGTCTTGTTTAGTAAAGCAACGTGTACATATGTGATCTCTCCCTTCTCTTTCTCTTTTCCTTCCTCATGTATCAAGTGCCTACCGTGGGCCAGGCCCTGGAGATTCAGAGAATGATGAAACTGATGCCATCCCGCAGTTGTGAGGAGAAAAACAATGCCTAGAGTAAGGGACATTTGCCATACATTATGGTCACCGGTACCTTTTTTTTTCTTTTTTAAGATTTAATTTATTGACAAGAGTTCACAAGCAGGCAGAGAGACAGGCAAAGAGAGAGGGGGAAGCAGGCTTCCCGCTGAGCAGAGACCCTGATGTGGGGCTCGATCCCAGGACCCTGAGACCATGACCTGAGCCTAAGGCAAGGGCTTTAACCCACTGAGCCACCCAGAGTGCCCCCACCGGTAACTTTTGATTAACTTTCTGGTTCTTGTGGGTTTTCCCTGGATCATCAATTTCACTCCTCTGACGTAAAGGCCAGAAATTTATTTTCCCAGACTCCTTTGCAGTTCAGGTGTCTGCACGTGACCCAGGCTCCACCAATCTGATGCAACCACATGGGGTTTTGCTTTGGAAGACAGTAAAAGATAGCAGGCATCCCAGGGAAGGGGGCTGGAGGAGGCATCTGGCCTTCAGAGCAACGGGAGGGATGTTCTGAGGTCCAGTTTCCACTATTGTTGAAGAGGGTGAGTTGAAGCAATTTGCAGAATTCATGCTGATAGCTGCCGTGGTGGCTTGACTAGCAAGATACCGTCGGTGGTTTGGGCATCATTTCTGACTTCTGAGCCTGAATATTTTCCTTTCTGGATTCTTCTGTGAGCCACTGAATGTTTTGTTTTATTTTATTTTATTTTTTAAAAGATTTTATTTATTTATTTGACAGAGAGAGAGATCACACGTAGGCCGAGAGGCAGGCAGAGGGGGTGGGGGAAGCACGCTCCCTGCTGAGCAGAGCGCCTGATGCAGGGTTGGATCCTAGGACCCCGAGATCATGACCTGAGCCAAAGGCAGAGGCTTAACCCACTGAGCTACCCAGGTGCCCCTGAATGTTTTGTTTTATTTAAAGATTTTTTTTTCTATTTATCTGAGAGAGAGAGAGAGAGAGAGAGCGAGAGCACGTGAGTGGAGGAAGGGCCAAAGGGAGAGACAGAACCTGAAGCAGACTCCTGAGTGTAGAACCCAATGAAGTTCTTGATACTGGGACTTTGAGATCAGGACCTGAGCCAAAATCTGGAGTTGGTCGCTCAACCAACTGAGCCACTCAGGCGACCCTTGAGTGTTTTTTAATCAATTCCTTTTCTGTTAGAGTGGATCCTGTTGTTTGCAGCTGAGAACTCCAATCCACATGGACAGATGGACGAATAGGTAGCTTGGAGGGTGGGTGGGTACATAAAGGGGGGCGATGAATGGAAAGGCACCAAAACATGGAGTGAATTTTTGGCAGAGGGGGATGGGACTATAGGTTATTTTTTCCTCTTTGGTTCTTTGTATTCCTTTTCTTCCTCCTCCTTTCTGCTCCGAAAGCATTGTACTTGCATAATAATAGTTAGCAGAGGGACGCCTGGGTGGCTCGGTTAGTTAAAGCACCCAACTCTTGGGTTTGGCTCAGGTGGTGATCTCAGTCATAAGATTGAGCCCCAGTGGAACTCTGCACTCAGGAGGGGGTCTGCTTAGGATTCTCTTTCTCTCTCTCTCCCTCTGTGTCCCCTGCTCCCCGCTCATGCTCTGTCTCTAAATAAACAAATAAATAAAATAAAGTTACCAGAAATCAACGTCTAGGAGAGCTCACAGCACAGGGAAGATAGAAGGCCAACTCTGAACACCTGGGGCTCCAAGCCAGTAAGAGTTCCACGGAACCCTGATTCTGGAGTTTGGTCCCAGCCACCATCTCACTAAGCTTGCCCTGACCACCCCCACAGAGCCTTCTCTTTCTTTCGTCCTCTGAACCCCACACCCAAGGCTGTGCCCCCCAATCTGAGGCGTGCACTGGCTCCTCCGGCTTTGCGACATTTTCCTATTGTTACCCAACAACCCTATTTCACCTAGAGCAAGGATGACACACACTTGTGACTCATCCCATATTGTTCTACCTTCTCCCGGCTATGGACTGTCAGCAGCTCTGACTGTCCCTCGGCGGGCAAGTGCCACAGCCTTGCTCTACAGCTATTTTTCACATGTCCTGTCCCATTGCCCTGCATAGATTCTACCAAGGCTGGAATTGCAGCTTATGTGAGTTTTGTAAACTCCATTCCCCAGGGCTTTGCGGGAAGAGTCTAAAGATACGCCTATAGAAGATGAAGGTCACATGGTTTCTTTTCACCTTGACGATTTTTCGTAGTAAACTTAAAAAAAAATTTTTTAGGGGCGCCTGGGTGGCTCAGTGGGTTAAGCCGCTGCCTTTGGCTCAGGTCATGATCTCAGGGTCCTGGGATTGGGTCCCGCATGGGGCTCTCTGCTCAGCAGGGAGCCTGCTTCCCTCTCTCTCTCTGCCTGCCTCTCTGTCTACTTGTGATCTCTCTTTGTCAAATAAATAAATAAAATCTTAAAAAAAAATTTTTTTTTTAAATTTAGGGGTGCCTGGGTAGCTCATTGGGTTAAATGTCTGCCTTCAGCTCAGGTCATGATCCCTGAGTCCTGGGATCAAGCCCTGCATCGGGCCCCCTGCTCAGTGGGGTACCTGCTTCTCCCTCTACCATTCCCCCTGCCTGTGCTCTCTCTCTCTCTCAAATAAATAAATAAAAAAGATTTATCTGAGAGAGAGAGAGTGAGAGAGCATGCGCGAATGTGCACGAGTAAGGTTGGAGGGGTAGAGAGAGAGGGGGAAGCAAGCTCCCCACTGAGCAGGGACCCTGATGTGGAGCTCGATCCCAGGACCCAGAGATCATGACCTGAGCCAAAGGCAGATGCTTAACCATCTGAGCCACCTGGGCATCCCAGTTTTCCACAGTAAGCTTATTTTTAAGTAAGCTCTGTGTCCAGCCTGGGGTTTGAACTCATGACCCCCAAGATCAAGAGTTGTGTGCTCTATAGACTGGCCAGCCAGGTGTCCCATTCCATAGTAAAAAAAAATTTTTTTAAAGATATTGTTTTGTTTGACAGAGACACAGCAAACAGAGGGAAAACAAGCAGGAGGAGTGGGAGAGGGAGAAGCAGGCTTCTGGCTGAGCAGGGAGACTGATGTGGGTCTTAATCCAAGGACCCTGGGATCATGACTCTATCCAAAGGCAGACGCTTAACGACTGAGCCCCCAGGTGCCCCTCCATAGTAAAATTATAAGCTTTTGCACGTAGGACCCTTTCCCTCCCTCCCTTTCCCACTCCCTTCCTTCCTCCCTTTCTTCCTCCCTCCCTCCTTTCCTCCCTCCTTCACTCCCTCCCCTCCTTCCTTTCTTCCTTCCTTCCTCACTTAATAAATGTCCATGATGTGCCAGGTGTTTACAGTTTAATATCAAGAAACACATACAAATAGACAAGTTTAAAAAAAAAGTGGCAGAAGAGCTTGGAGATCCAAGTGTGCAGGGGAGAGGGGTATGATCGGTATGGAGTGGGAAAGGCTTTTTCACAGGAATAATATCAAACGTTTATTCTAGGACAGCTCTGTCTCAGTATTTAACATATGCTCTTGGGCTTCATCTTCAAAATAGCAACATGGCAAGTACTATTGTCACTTCCATTTTACAGGTGAGGAAGCTAAAGCCCTGAGACCTTTACAGAGCTGGGACATGCACTGGGGCCCTTGGGTTCTAACATTGATGAGCTTCACTGCTGTACGCTACTGCCTGCAGCAGATTCTGGAACTGTGAGTGAACGATCACCAAGCTTAGAGGCCTACATAGTCCAGGGAATGGCACCCAGTCACTCAATGACGAGTGAGAACCCATTACCACAGCCTTGGATGTTAGTTCTCTTTGTTTCTCGAAAGGTAATTTCATTGCAGGTTCAAACCTCTTACATTATCTCCCCTCTAGACCACTCTCTCCCCTTCTGGTCTGCTTCCTACCCAGCTGCTCTCTCTAATGGCTCTTGAGCATCTAGAGTCAACCTTTTCCTCCAAAAGAAATACACACACACCCATATACCCTGCGAGCCTCCCCATTGCTCTGTGGCCCTCCCCAAACCCCTTTGCTCCCAATGATCCCCCCCAATACTACTTTCCCTCAATGCCATTGAATATCACCCCCCACCCCCAACACTGTACTCTGACCGAGAGGACGGACTTGGGAGCTGTGTCCTCCTCTGAACCGCTCCGGCACTGGGGTCTCAGCCAGCTGCTGCCTGCCCAGGGACTGCAGGGTTATTGCAAGAAGTCTCGGTGTCTATTTGTATTCCAAATATCGTCTGCCGACTGGATAAGTAATGTCTGGGTATGACTGTGCTACTGCTTTCAGCTGTGCTGAATCCCTGGTCGTTTTTCCACTGTGAATTTCCCCGGTTGACTAAAACCCTAAATAACAGCCCCTTTCATTTGCAGGACTGCAACAATTTCCAAGCTGGGGGGAGGGAGTCCTCCCGCTGGAGCAGGTTGGAAACCACTGAGCCCAGGCTGTGAAGGCAGCATGTTGTCCCCGCTCCGCAGAGACCTTGTCATGAGACCTGAGGTCAGGTTCCAGCCCCTCCCCAGGCTGGTTGGATGATCTTGGGGGCAGCCCTGTGTGACCTGGAGAGCTTGGGTTTCCTCATCCCAGAGCAGAGATCGTGAACATGATTTGGCAGGATTGTCAAGATGATTAAATGAGATAGATCAAGGGCTTTGAAAGCTGTGGAGTGTGGCGCAGATGGAGGGATTGCTGTGGTCATCTAAGACACTGACACAGATGGTCAGCTTCTCCAGGGCAGGGACAGTCCCCTCCCTCAGTGACACCCCTCACCCCCATCACGTCTTGCATTCAACACAGGTCGATGAGATGACCTCATAAAAACGCCTCTAAGCGATGGGCACAGTGGCTCAGCACACAGAAGGCGCTTAATAAATGGTAATGGGTATGTATGCATGTGCCTCTGGTTGGAATCTTCTGTCCGCCCCTGGCTGGGTTAGGGAGGATGACAGTGGGCGAGGTTAGCGCAGACAGACCCTTGAGTCCTTGTCTACCACATGGCTGAGGAGACAGCGGCTGCTTGGTGAGGCTGCGGTGAAGCTGAAGGAACTGTCTGTGTACCAGAGCTGGGCACAAACTGCACCCCGGCTGGGAGCTAGCTCCCCAGAGCAGACCTTGGTAGGTACAGGGGTGCACGCAGAACGTGCGGGTGAATATCAGAGTGGTCCAACATGCATACCTTCCTGCTTGCATTCTTTCCCATCAGAGCAAAAAGGTCTGTCTCCCCCTACACCAACCCACCTACCTTCTTTCAAGTTTCAATTTTATTAACCTTTTGGTCAGATCGTATTTG
Source organism: Meles meles (assembly GCF_922984935.1). Classification (NCBI taxonomy): domain Eukaryota; kingdom Metazoa; phylum Chordata; class Mammalia; order Carnivora; family Mustelidae; genus Meles; species Meles meles. The sequence goes on along the minus strand of NC_060070.1, from coordinate 85,866,470 downwards.
CAGAGGGCATAAAATTTTAAAAGGTGCAAAGAGCATGCAACTCTTGATCTTGGCAGGTGTAGAGATTACTTCAAAATTAAAAAATAGGGCGCCTGGGTGGCTCAGTGGGTTAAAGCCAATGCCTTTGGCTCAGGTCATGATCTCAGAGTTCTGGGATCGAGCCCCACATCGGGCTCTCTGCACAGCAGGGAGCCTGCTTCCCTCTCTCTCTCTCTCTCTGCCTGCTTCTCTGCCTACTTGTGATCTCTCTCTTTAAAAAAGAAAAAAAAAGAAAAAAATTAAAAAATAAAAAATAAAGAAGCAGGGGCAAAGGGACATACAGTGAGAAGCCTCCTCACCCCGTCCCAGCCATCCAGATACCTTCCTCAGAAACACAAACTCAGCCTATCGGCTAAGTGGAAAGTGGTATCTGGCTAAGTAAATCTAACTATTTATTTTTTTTTATTTTTATTTAGTTATTTATTTTTAAAGATTTTATTTATTTATTTGACAGAGAGACACGGCGAGAGAGGGAACATAAGCAGGGGAGCAGCAGACGGAGAGGGAGAAGCAGGCTTCCTGCCGAGCAGGGAGCCCGATGTGGGGCTCAATCCCAGGACCCTGGGATCATGACCTGAGCTGAAGGCAGACGCTTAATGACTGAGCCACCCAGAAGCCCCACAATCTAACTATTTAAAGAAAATTTTATGTTTAAAGATTTACAAGAAAAGATTGATTGATTGATTTGAGAGAGAGAGAGAGATTGTGGAGGGGCAGAGGGAGAGGGAGGAGAGAAGCAGACTCCTCCCTAAGCTCTGAAACTGACATGGGTCTGGATCCCAGGATCCATGAGATCATGACCTGAGCCTGAAATTAAGACTTGGACACTTAACTAACTGAGCCACCCTTGTGCCCCTGTTTAAAACTCTTTTTTAGGGGCGCTTGGGTGGCTCACTCGGTTAAGCATCTGCCTTCGGCTCAGGTCATGATCCCAGGGTCCTGGGATCAAGCCCCACATTGGGCTCCCAGCTCAGTGGGAAGCCTGCTTCTCCACCTCCCACTCCCCGACTTGTGTTCCCTCTTTCACTGTCTCTCTCTCTCTGTCAAATAAATAAATAAAATCTTTAAAAATATACATAAATACATAACAAATAAAAATATATTTTATAACTGGAAGTTTGTACCTCTTAATCCCCTTCACCTTTTGTCCATCCCCCACCCTCCCCTCGGGCAACCACCAGTTTGTCCTCACTATTATTTTTATATGAAAACAAACCAGAATATATTTTAGCGTAGAATGTTGCCTCTGAATGAACTCTACGATAAACCAGAGACTTCAAAGAAATTTTATGTTCAAGGGTGGGGTGGAGTGGGGAGACTGGCTTCTGACTCGGTCTCCTACCTTCTCATGGGGGGAACCTTGGTGCGGCTCTGAGTTCATCTCTTAAGTGCAAGCTTGATGATGCCCCTATTCCTCTCAGTGATACTGGGGGACCCCTGTTGCCCCAGTCACCCCTGTACAATCCTTACCTCACACCTCTTCCCTGCCATTATTGGGTCACCCCCTTGTTGCTTGTCCTTCGGGACATCACCTTTGCTCTGGGCTGAGGTTTTCCTCACTTGCAAAAAGAGGGATTGGGGGGCGCCTGGGTGGCTCAGCGGGTTAAAGCCTCTGCCTTCAGCTCAGGTCATGATCCCAGGGTCCTGGGATCGAGCCCCACATCGGGCTCTCTGCTTAGCTGGGAGCCTGCTTCCTCCTCTCTCTCTGTCTGCCTCTCTGCCTACTTGTAATCTCTATCTGTCAAATAAATAAATCTTTAAAAAAAAGAAAAAAAAAGAAAAAGAAAAAGAGGGATTGGACCAGACCCATTCCAGGTGAAACATTCCAGGACTAATCAACTAATTCACACTGAGGTGTAGATGACTGACAACAGCTTAGTGTATTACCTCTCCTGTGGGTGGGAGTATTTTAAGAGAGGCCATTTCTCATCCCCAAAGAATGAATGTGCGTGGTGCAATTTTAAGCATGGTCCCCGGTGGGTGGGGATGGTGTGGGGAGAAGGGGGTGCCTTTCCTGGCATTTCTCCAGGGGTCCCTGGGGGGTTGGGTGCTGCTCCAGCCCGAGGTGGTGTCAGCCCTGAGGGAATGTTCCTGTTGGTTTCCCTACAGAACTCACAGCACTCTGATTTCTCTCTGGCAGTGGGCAAGAGCAAGGTTTTGTCATACAAAAAAATGCCTCATCAGGGAAAGCCACATGTGTGGCCTAGGAAACTACCCTGTCTCCCCGGGGGGATGGGGTGTGGTGTGGCGCTCAGCAGGTCGACTTCCATGTTCACAGGGCAGTACTCATCCTGGGCAAGGGAGGAGAGCTTCGCTGGAGGCCCATTGGCTTTCTGCCAGGCCAGGTGGTCCCTCCACACCTGGATTCAAGACATCTGCTTCTCACCCAGGGAGAATAGCTTTGCCAGCTGCTGTCTGGTTTCATTTTCTGTAGGAGGCTTGGTTTGGCTTCTGAATTTGCAGGGAGGGCATGAGAGGGGGTGGCCTGGAGCTGCCTTTAGCCCATCAGGACTAAGAAAAGCATGTGACTCTTGATCGCGGGGTTGTGAGTTCAAGCCCCACGTTATGGGTAGAGAAAGAAGGGAGGAAAGAGGGAAGAAAATGAAGGTAGGAAAGAAGAGGAAGGAAGGAAGAGAGGGAGGGAGGGAAGAAAAGGAAGGAAGAGAGGGAAGAAGGAGGGAAGGAAGGAGGAAAGGCATTTATTTCTCTGGCTGGTGAAGTGGCCCTGTGCGGGGCGCAGTGCTGTAACCCAGGCATCTTCCCTTCCAGCTGCCTCTGAGGTCCCATGCGGTCCCACCTGCTGTCTGGGCCTCCCTTCAAGGGAGACAGTGAGGTGGGGGGTGTCAGCCTGTGCTCCAGGTGGAGGTGGAAACATAGGGTGATGGTCAGTGGTCTGCACTCTGTTGGCAGTTCTTTTTTTTTTTTTTTTTTTTTGAAATGTAAACTTTTTTTTTTTTAAGGATTTTATTTATTTATTTGACAGAGAGATCACAAGTAGGCAGAGAGGCAGGCAGAGAGAGTGAGAGGGAAGCAGGCTCCCCGCCGAGCAGAGAGCCTGATGTGGGACTCGATCCCAGGACCCTGAGATCATGACCTGAGCCGAAGGCAGCGGCTTAAACCACTGAGCCACCCAGGCACCCTCTGTTGGCAGTTCTAACAGGCTCAGCCCAGCCTGGGGATGGACGTGTCTCTTTCTCCACCAGAATCCCCACCATCCTACCCCTTTCTCTTCTTCGGAGCAGTGCAGCTTCTGGAAACCTGTCAGTACTTAACCCATGAGCCTCACCATGGAGCACATGGAGCCCTCGCCCCTCTCCGCTCAGAGCGTGGTCAGGAGACTCAGCATTGGCTCCCCCAGGAGCCGCTTGGAAATGCAGAATCCTGGGAGCCAGTGTAGGTGACTGAATCAGAATCCGGATTTTTACAAGATACCAGGTTGATAACATTAATGAACATCCATGTTCAAGAAAAATTGGTCTGGCTGATGCATGCCTTGCAGGGGTAAGAGGAAAGAAATGGGGGGGCCTCCCCTGAGGGGAAGACTTGTCCACATGCCCGGTTCAGTGGAGGGACGTGAACAGGAAGGAAAAGTCTAAGGAAGGCACTCCAGGAAAACATGCTGAAATAGGCAGGTGCCTTTTACATTTTTAGTTTTAATTTTATTTTTCTTGGCAATTCACTTACAGAGTTAAAATTCTAAAGACACGGAAGGGTATGTCAGCCAGTTTCTTTCCCACACCTGTCCTGCAGCCACTTCCTCTCTCAAAAGCAACCTATGTTACTAGGCGAGAAGTATAAGATATTATGCAAATAAAACTCTGTGTGTGTGTTTGTTGTTGTTGTGTATATATGTGCTTAGCTCATCACACCCCTTTTAAACAAATGGTAGGTTCACCATACACAGTGTCTAGACCTTGCTTTTCTCTTTTTTTTTAAGATTTTTTAAATGTTGTTTATTTATTTGAGAGAAAGAGAGAGAGAGAGAGAACATGAGCAGGGGAAGGGCACAGGGACAAGCAGGCTCCCCATTGAGCGGGGAGCCCGATGTGGGGATCAATCCCAGGACCCTGGGATCATGACCTGGGCTGAAGGCAGACCCTTAACCGACTGAGCCACCAGGAGCCCCTAGACTTTGATTTTTCACTTAATGTACCTTGGAGATAATTTTATATCCTATGTAAGCAGGCCCAGATTGTATTTTAGCTGAATGTTACTCCACTTTAAGAAGAGACCTTCCTTTATGTTGCCAGGTCCTGCTGATGGACTTCAGCATAAGTATGTATGTATGTTTGTATGTATGTGCTTTTTACGCAGCTTCGTCATAGACTGGTGGAACCTGGAAGGTCCACATTCCCACCCTGCTTAGGAGTTCTTCCAGAACATCCGACTGCCCTCGGGAGACCCGGGTCAATGTTGCCTCCTCTGGGAAGCACCACTTCCTTCTCCCTCCCATCACCCTTGCCCATAGCTTCACCCAAGCTCTAATTACTTGTTAGTGTTTAGACAAAGATGTGATAACATCTGCTTTTGTATCCTTTCATCCCATCCCCTCACAGCACATAGTAGGTGTTCAACCGAGGTGAACGGAATTGAATTGACTATCCCTGAGAGGAAAAGGCTCCAAGTCTGGCACCAGAACCTTCTAATGACAGAGATCCCACTTCCTCAAACACCTCTATTCTGCCTTCGAGAGGCTGTATGGAAAGTTCCGCAGATGAAGCAAAGTCTCTCTGCCTGTGACTTTTCCCGCAGGTTCTAGGGCATCTTCTCAAACAACATGGAAACTGAATCCCTTTTTCTGATATTTAAGATATCCATCTTTCTCCAAACCAAATCCTCCCAGTTCTCTGTGGGTCCTGGTTCTGGATCCTTCCCCTTCTAGCTTTTTCTCCTGTACACTTTTTGCTCTGTAATGTCACCTTTAAAAAGGGGGGGGGGATTATTTATTTGTTTGAGAGAGAGTGCGAGCAAGCCAGGGGACGAGCAGGGGGAGAAGGAGAGAGAAACCTCAAGCAGACTCCCAGCAGACCTTGGAGCCGGACACAGGGCTCAATCCCACAGCCCTGAGTTCACGACCTGAGCCGAAATCAAGAGTTGGCTCCTTAACCCACTGTTTCACCGTGGGGCCCCATCCTTTTTTTCAAAGTAAGCTTCACACCCACCATGGGGCTCAAACTTACAACCCTGAGATCAAGAGTCTTCTGCTCCACACACTGGGCCAGCCCGGCACCCCGGTCACATGACCATTTTTTTTTTACAGTTTTTGTTTTATTTTGTTTTTAAAGATTATTTATTTATTTATTTGACAGAGAGAGATCACAAGCAGACAGAGAGGCAGGCAGAGAGAGAGGAGGAAGCAGGCTCGCTGCTGAGCAGAGAGCCCAATGCGGGACTCGATCCCAGGACTCCGAGATCATGACCTGAGCCGAAGGCAGCAGCTTAACCCACTGAGGGTTAACCCACCCAGGCGCCCCACATGACCATTTTTTTAAACGCGCTGTCTGACTTACTAGAATGGCTCAAATTTAAACACAGGCCCTACCAAGTACTGGTGAGCATTGGAGGAACTCAAACTCCAGCTGCCAGTGGGAATGGAAATTGGGACAGGGACTTCCACAAAGAACTGGCAGGTTTTTTAAAAAGTTAAACATATGGCCTAGCCATTCAACTGCAAGATATTTCTCCCAGGATAGATTAAAGCGTTTGTCCATTTAAGGACAAGTGATCATTCATAGCAGCTTTATCTGTAATAGTCAAGATCTGAAGACAACCCGAATGTCCGTGAGCAGGGAATGGGTAAACAGACTGTGGTATATCCATGCAACGGAACACTGGTTTGCAGGATGCCTGGGTGGCTCAGTCGGTTAAGCATCTGCCTTTGGTTCACGTCATGATTCAACGTTGTGGGATCGAGCCCAGAGACGGGCTCCCTGCTCCGCACAGAGTGCTTCTCCCTCTACTCTTTCCCATGCTTGTGTTCTGTGTCTCAGATGAATAAATAAAATCTTAAAAAGAAAAAAAAAAGGACACCTGGGTGACTCAGTCAGTTAAACATCTGCCTTTGGCTCAGGTCATGCTTTCAGGGTCCTAGGATCGAGTCCCACGTTGCACTCCCTGCTCAGTGGGGAGCCTGCTTCTCCTTCTCCCTCTGCCTGCCACTCCCCCTGCTTGTGCATTCTATCTCCCTCTCAAATAAATAAACAAAATCTTAAAAAAAATTGTTTTTAAAAAGGAATACTAATCAACAAAACAAACAAAAACCAAACCAAACCTATTGCTATACTTAACAACTCTGATGAATCTCAAAATAATTATACTAAGTAAAAGAAGCCAGCTGAGGGGCGCCTGGGTGGCTCAGTGGGTTAAAGCCTCTGCCTTCGGCTCAGGTCATGATCCCAGGGTCCTGGGATCGAGCCCCACATCGGGCTCTCTGCTCCGCGGAGAGCCTGCTTCCTCCTCTCTCTCTCTGCCTGCCTCTCTGCCTAGTTGTGATTTCTCTCTGTCAATTAAATAAAATATTAAAAAAAAAAAAAAGAAGCCAGCTGAAAACAAACAAGCATCCGTGCTGGGTGATTTTGTTTATACAACATTGTAAATAGCTCAAAGGAATCGATAGTGACCAAAACGCCTTAGCAGTTGCTGGGGGCTGTGGAGACAGGGTGGACAGGGACAAGCACTGGGAAGGGCACAAGGAAACTGGGATGATGGTTTTGCAGGTTACACATATGGCAGAACTTCTCAAACTGTAAACTTTAAACACACGCTGTTTGTTATATGTCTATGATACCTCGAGAAAGCTGGTTAGAGAGCTTGCTATCTGGAACTGGCCTCATCCTCTCTATGTCAGTGGATGGTGGGGTGCCCAGCAGGAGAGCTCTCCCCTTGAATATGGTCACTATACTCACTGGGGGAGCCCAGGGTTATGTGATCTCTTTTAAGAGTTCCATCACGGTCCTTGAAGTTCAGCAGAAATGCCGAGCTTTTGATGTCATGAATGCTTAATAAGCCAGGTGTCCTCTAGCTTTACTGTGAATTGTATCAAGGTCATTTACTCTTTTTCATGTTCATTTTGTTGGTGCAATCGAGTAGGAGATGGCATGGTGTGGTGGAAAGAGCATGAACTCTGCGGTCTGATTCCTTCGACTGGAAGCTCAGGGTGGGTAAATTACTCAGCTTCTTTGAGTGTTGATTTCCTCAACTGTGAAGCAGGTCACTATTTTTTATTTTATTTTTTTATTTTTATAGATTTATTTGAGAGAGAGAGAGAGAGAGACAGCGAGAGCAGGAACACAAGCAGGGAGAGTGGAAGAGGGAGAAACAGGCTTCCCTATTTTTTTTTTTTAAGATTTTATTTATGGCACAAATATTTATAAAATATTTTATTTATTTATTTGAGAGAACACTCACACACGTGAGAGGGGCAGAGAGAGAGGGATAAGCAAACTCCCTGCTAAGCAGGGAGCTGGACATGGGACTCGATCCCAGGACCCCAAGATCATGACTGGAGCCGAAGTCAGAGGCTCAACCGACTGAACCACCCAGAAGTCCCAGTGGGTCCCTATTTCTGATCTTATAGATGTGTGACAATTAAATGATACATAAAGGAACTTAGTGCGGTGCTTGGCCCATTGAGGTACTCAATGAAGAGAAGCTAATTTTTTTTTTAAAGATTTTATTTATTTATTTGAGAGAGAGAGACAGTGAGAGATAGCATGGGAGAGGAGAAGGTCAGAGGGAGAAGCAGACTCCTCGTGGAGCTTGAGATCCAATGAGGGACTCGATCCTGGTACTCCAGGACCATGACTCGAGCTGAAGGCAGTCGCCCAACCAACTGAGCCACCCAGGCGCCCAAGAAGCTCATTTTATAGCTGCATCACTCCTTCCTGTCACAATATTTTGAAATCATTGCTCTGTGTATGCCAGACCTCTCATCTTATAACACGCTCTCTGTGTTTGGTTAGCAGACCTACATACCTTTATTGGAATTTTTTTTTTGGTAAGTTTTATTTATTTACATAATCTCTACACCAAATGTGGGGCTCGAACTCACGATCCTGAGCTCAAGAGTCACACGCCCTTCCAACGGAGCCAGCCAGGTGTCCCGGAATTTCTAATATAAACACCGAAATGAACCGGGTCAAAACCAACCCCACGGCACACTACCACTGAGTTTCCTCCAGACTGATCTGCATTCCTGGGGTTGAAAGCAATGAGTTTAGCCCTACATTTTTGAGCGTCACAGCTAATATGCTGGCTAATGTGGAAACTGCCAGAGGAGCGTGTGTTGAGAGTAAAAGTAGAGCACCAGCTGTGGAAAATAGAATGGCAATTCCTCAAAAATTAGAGAATTACCACATGATCCAAGAGTCCCATTCCTGGGTATAGACCCCAAAGAATGGAAGGCAGAGAATCAAACACATAATTGCACACCCATGTTCATAGTGACATTATTCAAAATAACCAAAAGGTTGGGAGCAGCCCAAGTGTCTACTGATGGATGAACGGATAAAGAAAATGTGGTCTATGCATACAACAGGATGTTCTTCGTCCTTAAACATGAAGTTCTGACACTTGCTCCAACACAGATGAGCTTGAAGACGTGATATGGAGTGACGCAGAAGGACAAATACTATATGATTCCACTTAGAGGAGGTATGTGGTTGGTGGTGACAGCTGAACCAGGACGTCAGTGAAATGTCTTCCCATAGACCTGTACACCTGAAAATGGTTGAGCAGTAAATTTTGTGTTGTGTGTATTTTACCATAATTAACCAGCAAATGGAGCAGCTTGCTGTTCAGTGGTGGGAAGGGCCTGGCAGGATGGACAGCTGAGTCAGGATGAGCTGGAGAGTAGGCTGGCCCCGCCAGAGCCCAGAGGAGATGGGAGGGGAAGCCCAGCCTTGTCCTGATGAGCCTTGAAATTTAGGCTGAGAAACTGGGATTTGAGATCCTCACTGAGTCACTCCTTGGGATTCAGCCTTTGTCTCCTGTTGGGACTGAAAAATTTCCTGGGGCATGGGGTGGACCCAGGAACTTGCATACCTGGCTTATTTAGTGAGGAAAGGTTTGTCCATTGGTCGTGGGTCGATGGTCAGAGTGAGGACAGGTGGCCTGCTGTCTGCATGGGTAAGGCGTGCCGAGGAAGGTTGGAGAGACCCCAAGTTGTCCTAGGATTCTCACAACTCTAAGCTCATGATTTCTCCATTCACTATTTGTGTGCCTTGAAGTGTTCTGTGCCTCAGTTTCCTCATCTGTAAACTGGGGATACTAGTGACCTTGTGGAGCAGGGATAAAATAAAAAAGGGTGGGGGCACCTGGCTGGCTCTGTCAATAGAGCATGCAACTCCTGCTCTGGGAATTGTGAGTTCAAACCCCACCTTGGGCTTAGAGCCAAGAAAGAAAGAGGAAGGGAGGGAAAAAGGGAGGGAGGAAGAAAGGGAAGGAAGGGAGGGAAATAGGGAGGGAGGAAGAAAGGGAAGGAAGGAAGGGAGGGAGAAAGAGAGAAAGAGAAAGAAAGAAAAGGGATGCCTGGGTGGCTCAGTCAGTTAAGCATCTGCTTTCCGCTCAGATCATGATCCCAGGGTCCTGGGATCAAGTCCCACGTCCGGCTCCCTACTCAGCAGGGTGTCTACTTCTCCTCTCCCACTCCCCTCTGCTCCTGCTCGCTCTCTCTCTCTCAAATAAATAAATAACATCGAAGAAGGAGGAGGAGAAGGAGAAAGAAGAAGGAGAAGAAGAAAGGAAGAGAAAGATGAAGTGGGAGGGAGGTAGACAGGCCAACAGAACCATAACTGGTTGTGCGGGTGTGGAAGGAGAGGGCCAGAGAAGCAGGGCTGAACAGTGGGACAAAAAAGTTAAGTCCCTCTGGTGATATATTTTTCCCCTTATTCTTCCTTGGGAGGTTTTCAGAAAAGACCTATTGTGATACTTTCCAAGCTGTGTTAGAATCCTGAGCTCTGGAATGCTCTCGTAGACCTTGAGGTGACCGATGCACCTGGGTTCCATCTGCAAAATGTCAGTCTCATTGTAGGGGCTCAGCAAGTGCTCCCAGTTATTATTCTGGAAGAAGACAGACCCGGCGGCTGGGTATCTCTGAAGAGCAGACACAACACTTTCCTGAGATACCAGGACGCTGGGCTTGGTTAAAGGAGTATCAGACCCTCAACCCATCTCTCTCTATAGAGCTGCACCGCCCACTACTAGCCACTAATCACATATAATATTTACATTTAAATTAAAAACATTTTTAATTAAAATTTTTAATTAAAAAGAGGGAGTGGTGGGAGGGAGGGGCAGAGGGAGAGTGAGAGAAAATCTTTTTTTTTCAAATTTTAAAGGTTTTATTTATTTATTTGCAAGAGAGAGAAAGAGTGCAAAGAGAAAGAATATACAGAGGGAGGGAGAGGGGCAAGCAGATTGCATACTGAGAGCAGAGCCCGACGTGGGGCTCAATCCCAGGACCCTGAGTCCATGACCCGAGCTGAAATCAAGAATCAGAGGCTTAACTGACTCAGCCACCCAGGTGCCCAGAGGGAGACAGAATCTTAAGCAGACTCTGTTGAGCACTGAGCTCTGAGCCCCACGGGGGGCTTGATTTCACGACCCTGAGATCCAGATCTGAGCTAAAACCAAGAGTTGGTTGCTTAACCAACTGTGCACTTAGGCACTCTTAAAAAAATTTTTTTAAAAGATTTTATTTAAGAGTGAGAGGGCGCAAGTGGGGGGAGGGGCAGAAGGAGAGAGAGAGATCCTAAGCACACTCTGCCCAGTGCGGAGCCGGACGTGGGCTCGATCCCAGGACCGTGAGATCATGACCTGAGCTGAAACCAAGAGTCAGATGTTCAACCGGCTGAGCCACCCAGATACCTCCCCCTTGCCAAATATATATATTTTTTTAATTAAAAATTCAGTTCCTGGGGCACCTGGGTGGCTCAGTCGGCTGAATGCCTGACTTATGGTTTCTGCTCAGGTTGTGGTTCTCAGGGTCCTGGGATCGAACCCCACATCGGGCTCTGCATTCAGCTGGGAGTCTGCTTGATGTTCTCTCCCTCTTTCTCTGTCCCTCTCCCAGTTCTCTCTCTCTCTCAAATAAATAAATAAATCTTTAAAAAAAAAAGATTCAGGGGGCGCCTGGGTGGCTCAATGGGTTACACCTCTGCCTTCAGCTCAGGTCATGATCCCAGGGTCCTGGGATCAAGCCCTGCATTGGGCTCTCTACTCAGAGGAGAGCCTGCTTCCTCCTCTCTCTGCCTGCCTCTCTGCCTACCTGTGATCTCTTTCTCTCTGTCAAATAAATAAAGAAAATCTTAAGAAAAAAGAGAGAGAGAAGGTTCAGTTCCTAAGTTGTACTTAGGCACACAGTGAGTGCTGCTTCAGGAGCTAGTGGCTATCGAATGGGACAACACAGGTATAGAATCTATCCGTCAGCACAGACTCTTCTATTATACTGCATGCTCTAGAAGAGGGGAAGCTCAAGTGGGTCTGTTTGTTTATACCCTGACTTGTTCCCGAAAGGATCAGAGGTTTTGGAGGACGGCTGGAGGCCATTAGACGGGTGCCTTCTGGCTGGAGATGGGAAGGTTGGCATATGGGCTGACCCTGGTCACGAGTGAAGCAGCAGACAGAGGCCAGGCCCCAGTGGAGCCAAGCTCCGACCTGGGCGGGGCGGGGGGGGGGGGCACGCAGATAGGAAGTGGGAGGGAAAGCGGAGGTGGGCAAGCGATTGGGGTGAGTGTCAAAGGGCAAGGCCGTGAGCAGGTATTGAGCAATGAGCAAGCTGCGGGAAAGAAGCTACAGGAAAGCAGTTCATTGCTCTCAGTTATACATGCTTATCTGACCTGTTTAATCAAGGAGTCCCCTGTGCTCTTCTGTTCTCAGATATCAACTCCAAATTCCAGCTAATCAGATGCAATTAAAGGATACTGTTGGTTGGGTGCAAGTTCTGACTTGGCAGACCTGTAGCCAGGATGCCAGGCCTGGATTTGGGCTCAGTCCCTGGCTGGAGTGTGTTCTAGCAGCCTCGCTGGAGGCAGCAGGGCTGGGAACTGTCCTGGGGTGGTGGGGGTGGGGGTGGTGGGGGTGGTCATGTAAATGGAGAGGCTTTCCCCCAAGGGAGGCAAGCCCTGAGTGCTGGTTGCCTGTGGTACTTTCAAAGCAAAGACACACTCTGGGGATGGCCTCTTTTGGAAGGCACACTGGAGTATTTTAAAACTGTTTACTAAATCTGACTTTTGTGTTGAACTTGCTTCTCAGGATTAAAGACAATCCAAACATATATTAAGATGACATTAAGTTTTGGGCGCCTGGGTGGCTCAGTGTATAAGCCGCTGCCTTCGGCTCAGGTCATGATCTCAGGGTCCTGGGATCGAGTCCCGCATCGGGCTCTCTGCTAGGCAGGGAGCCTGCTTCCCTCTCTCTCTCTCTCTCTCTGCCTGCTTTTCTGCTTACTTGTGATCTCTCTCTGTCAAATAAATAAATAAAATCTTAAAAAAAAATGACATTAAGTTTTGATGTTCAAAAACATCATAGGGTGGGGTGACGTGCCAAGGGGGAAGCTTCTTGCTTAATTTGAGATAATATATTCCCATCATTTATATTTTCACTTTTATTTTGAGGTATAGCAGACTTATATCAAAGTGCAGTCAACTTTAATGTTTAATATATAGCTCGTGAATTTTTATGTGTACATGTACCCAGGTAATGTCCACGCAGGTCAGGTACAGAACATTTCCGGTACACTAGAAGGTTCCATCATGCTCCCTCCTGATTCGTTCTTCTCCCCAGAGATAATTGCAGTTCTGGTTTCTACCACCGTCAGTTTTCTGTGTCTGGCCCCTCTTACTTGTAAGCCTGTGAAGTTTATTTAAGGAAAATTTTGTAAAAACAGACCCACAATCCTTGACCTAAAAGCATTGGGGCCAGATAGGTTTCAGAATTCAGACTTTAAAAAAAAAGTTTATTTATTTATTTGAGAGAGAGCGAGCATGAGAGAAGGGTGGGGGAGGGCAGAGGAGAAGCAGACTTCCCGCTAAGCAGGGAACCCTACACAGGGCTCGATTCTGGGACTCTGGGATCATGACCTGAGCGGAAGGCAGACACTTAACCGACTGAGCCACCCAGGGACCCCAAGAATTCGGAATTTTTCATAGTTTAGAGAGGAGCCATGACGGGTTCACTTTGTCTGGGTGTTGGAAAACAGCCCCAGCAGGGTGTAGGACAGCGCCCGGTAAACACAGAAACAGTGCTGAACGAAGTCCACTAATGTTCACACCCTAAGTGGTGGAAACAAAGGCTGTAAATAGCGTCACATTAGTTGAGGTCCATTTTGCTGCCAAATGAGTTCATATCAGGTCAGGCTTTGTCATAAAACACCTTATGATGAAAACAACAAAAAAAGGCAGTTTGGGGATTTTGAAACTGAGAGTAAGGGATGGTGGACCCATTAGTTCCTGATAAGGTATGGGCCCCGGGTGAGGCACACTTACTGGGTAGCAATGAGGTTTTAGCGCTGACAGAAGGTTTCAGAAAGCAGCCACCTTCACTGGAGTGTGTTCAAGCCAGATCTCGGGTCAGGCCGCTCAGGCGATCCGCATGTGGACTTCTGACATTGAAGGCAAATCATCATGGGCCTGTTCATTTGGGGGTTTTTCTGGGATCCCTATCTTTGCTTAGATTTTCAAAAGAGATCTGCTACACAAAGAAGGTTAAGAGCCCAGTTGGACAGTGCCCTTGAGGACCCAAGTAGTGTAGTCAGAGTCCCTCAGCTGTGGCCCGGGATCTCTGAGGGACCAGAATCTGATGACAGATTCTCAGGGACTGTTGGGGCAGGGGGCGAGAAGGGGCAAACAAGGCAGAGGTTTAGGTGGGGAGAAGAAGCATGAAGAAGAGGAGTGAGGGTTAGGATTAGGGTGTTGGGAGGGTTTGGGGGTGGGCAGGAAGACAATACACACAGACCCCCGCACAGTGCTGAGCCCAGAACAGACTCTCCTAGGGGCAGGGGGTTATGACTTCCATTCAGGTGCCTGTGCAGAGCACCTACTTTGTGCCTGGCTCCAGGGCCATTGAGATGCAGAAGATCTGTGGGGCCTATGGGGGGGCCATATTCCTCCTCTCTGATGAGCTCACTGCTCATGTCTGTCCTTCTCTTCCTCTGCCCCAAAGAAACACACACCAGCAGTGGCCTCACCATGCAGACCTCAGGCTCCAAACCTTTTGGATCCAATCCCCCCACCTCCCAGCAACACACCCAAGCCCTGTGTCCCATGTCAATAAAGCCCAAAGTAAAGGAAGGAAGGCATTCTTTGCTGGCAGCAGCTTGCAGATGTCAAGGTGACATGTGGCTCAGAGGCATGGAGTGGGGTTGCTGGGTCCTAGTTCCCCTCCACTACTTAGTTGTATGACCTTGGGCAAGTCTCCTGCCGAGTCTTTGTCTCCTCATCTGTGGCATAAATTTATGGAGCCTGTTACTCCCTACTTCACAGAGTGTTGTGAGGACCGAGTGAAATGATGTGGAGGGAGATGTCAACGACAAGGCCTACACACCCCTGGACTGCACTTTTGACATACCTATGGTGCGCCCAGTCAAACACCGGAAGTAGCGGCATCATTCCACCTCTGAGGCACCCAGGCTGCTCTGGGGCTACGTAGCCTTCTGAGGGACCCAGTAAAAAGCTCTCTGTACCCCAAATATGGTTTTACTCTGCGGTGGCAACAGTTCTTTGGTGAAGAGTAGTTGTTCACAGATGTTACAGGGTTACTTATAATAGTCCAAGAAAAGTTATTTTTCACTGTAGTCCCAGAGGCTCAATCCCAGTGAGTGCTCAAGACTTGTGGACCCCACTCCTCACGTTCTCCAATGCCCCCCTTTTGTGGTAAAGGGGTAAACTCTTTTGCTGTCCTGAAAGAGCTGAAGAAGGAACTGGGGCAAGAGAAACGGGACCCTGGAACCTGAGAGTTAAAGAGGACCTTTCATGTCAGCAAGCATCCTATTTCTTGGAATGTTCTGGGTATGACAAAGGGGGAGCACGAGGATGGCCATCGCAGAATTATTTGGGATAGCAATACACGGGCGACAACCATAATGCCCACCCACTGAGGGAGACCTCAGACACATGCATTTGGTTTCGATGCATCCGGATGAAAAATGTTACAGAACAGCATCTCCTACATGACATTCCACAGACCCAAGCCTCAAGAGGATCCCTCAAGGGATTTCACAGTGACATATGCTTAGGAAATGCCAGGCTGCTCTTGATGATTCAGAATGTACATTGGTAAATTAAAGACTCGGAGAAATCCTCCAGAAAAGAAGCCCATTTAAAGTTGGCATAAGTCAGGACATGGCAAGCAGGTGGGGAGGGACTCTCCTATTAATAGCAGAATGGCTCTAGCGCGTTCTGTGGGACCAGTTTGGGAAACACCGAGATATCTGACCCACGTGGAAAGAACCAAGTGAAAAATACAGGTTCTGAGAGTCTCTGCAGCACGACTGTTACAAACTAACATAGGAAGTATTTGTATTTAAAAAAATACAGCCCTACGCTCCCCAGAACTTTAATGGTGGTTGGGGTTGTAGAATGATAGGTGATTTTTATCTTTTCTTTTTTCCCCCATCTTTTAGCTTATTTGGGGTTTATGAACCTTTCATTGCTGTGTATAACTTTCATAATTAGAAAAAGAAAGGGAGGAAAGGAAAGGAAAGGAAAGGAAAGGAAAGGAAAGGAAAGGAAAGGAAAGGAAAGCAAAAAGGAAGAAAGAAGAGAGAAAAGGTTGCCGAGGATATCCTGGGACCGCGGAAGGCGCCTCTGCGGCCCTGGGGCACCTAGAGTCGCCTGGCCTCCAGCTCCAGGAGAGGCCAGGCCCTTATTTAGGCAGGAGACATCCCAAGCTCGCATTCCAATGGGAATCCTTCCCAGCGCATTCCTCTTCCAGCGCCGCCGCCGCGTCCAGCTGCAGCGGGGCCCCTCCCTCCCAGGGCCTCCCTCTCCTTTGGTAGCCGCCACCGGACCGGCCAGGCCGCACATCTGGACCTCGTTAGGGGCCGCCGCACCAATGCCGGCACATCTGGCCGCCTCTCCGCGAAGCTCGAGGCAGGGCAGCAGAGGGGAAGGGGCACGTCAGGACAGGGCCGCCCGGCGCGCTCTGAGGCATCTGGAAGTGGGAAGCTGGTGGGCGGCTGGCCGCAGACAGTGCACTGCCAGCCAGGCTGGCCTTGGCCTCTGCGAGCCAGCAGAGCAGCGCCCTCCCTGGCCGGGGAGACCCAGGCCCCCTGACGCCTCCCACGCTGGGCTTGGGGGGAGGCCCAGAGGAGGGGCAGGGCCTCTGGACCCCATGCATGGTGCGCTCACGCTCTCTCTGTCTCTCTGACTCTCTCTCCCTCCCACCCTCTGGGAGGCCTGGGCTGGGTCCTGGGGGGCTGCCAGGACGGGGAGCAGAGGGTAGCTTCAGGACCTGCTGCAGAGAACGAATGATAGGAACAGGGATTGCCTGGGCTTCTGGTGGCCAAGCCTTGAGGTGGCAGGCTGGGATTCTTGGAGAAGACTCACTGCCATTTCCTTATGCTGGTCCCAGGCTCTGCCCCTGCAGTGTCATTAGTTGTCGCCTTTGGGGCCCATTAATTTAGGGCTTTAGCAGCCTTGCTTATCCTTTCCCTGAGACAGCTGCAGACGCTCTTGAGATCCCTTCCAAAGTGAGGCAGAGATGAAACAGTCAGCCCCTGAACTGGAAAGCCGGTTAGCTCAGCCCCTGCTCCTCCCCTCTGTCCCACGGCCTTAGAGGTTGACTGGCTCCTACCTCATGGTCCCTGCTATCGCAGGAACCTCCAGATTCCCCTGCCTCTGCTTCCCATATCCCACCTCCTCTCCACCCACTGGCCACCCCCCCCCCCACTGCCCATCACAGTGGGTGGTTTAGCAATGGGTCCACTCACACTAGTGTCCCTGGGAAAACTCTCAGGGAGTTCTAACTGGTGCCACTTGTTCATGAAGAAGCTCAAAGACTTCTGACCAAACAGGGCTCCAAATCCCACTACTTACCCCGCTGAACACGGGGTTTCCTCATTGCTGAGGACAATATCTCTTCGAGAACTGTTTTCAGCTCTGTGATAGAAGTAAAGCAGTATCGGGGCACCTGTGTGGCTCAGTCTGTTAAAGCATATGTTTTTGGCTTGGGTCATGTCTCAGGGTCCTGGGATGGAGACCCAGGCTGAGCTCTATGCTCAGCAGGGAGTCTGCTTCTCTCCCTCTCCCTCTGCCCCTCCCTGCTCATACTCTCTCTCTCAAGTAAATAAATAAATAAAATCTTAAAAAAAAATACAATAGTACTGTATATTTCTCCAATAGTAATTACATATGTAATTGGGGGAGTGTTTTACACTTTTCATTTCAGAATCATTTTAGATTTGTAGAAAAGTTGCCAAGATTGTACAGAGTTTCAGTAAACCCTTCACCCAGCTTCTCCTCAGCTTAACATCTTGCAGAGCTGAGGTACATTTGGCAATACCAAGAAGTTAACATTGACACAATATTATCAAATAAACTACAAACTTTATTCAGAATTTGCTGGTTTTTCCAAAACGTTTGTAATTTAAAATGTTCAACTAACCACATTTTTTTTTTTTTTAAGGTGAGCTCTATGCCCAACATGGGGCTTGAACTCATGACCATAGAATCAAGGGTCACATACTCTACTGACTGAGCCAGCCAGGTGCCCCTACAAGCCACATTTTATTTTATTTTATTATTATTATTTTTTAAAGATTGTATTTATTTATTGGACAGAGAGAGACACAGTGAGAGAGGGAACACAGGCAGGGGCAGTGGGAGAGGGAGAAGCAGACTTCCCACCGAGCAGGGAGCCTGACGTGGGGCTCGATCCCAAGACCCTGGGATCAAGACCTGAGCCGAAGGCAGAGGCTTTAACCCACTGAGCCATCCAGGCCCCCCTGGTAAAATTAATTTAATAACACTTTTTATTAAACTAATATACCCCAAATATTGTCGTATAAACATTCATCAATATAAAGCTGTTATTGAGGTACTCAACATGTTTTTTGTACTAAATCTTGGAAAGCAGTGTGGATTGTACATCCAAGAGCCAGCTCAATTTGGACACTAAATTTTCACTGAAAATATCTGACCTGGTGCCACTGGGTGGCTCAGTTGGTTGAGCATCAGACCCTTGAGTTGTGAGATAGAGCCCCACATCAGGCTCCACGCTCAGTGAGGAGTCTGCTTGGAATTCTCTCTCTCCCTCTGTCCCTCCCCCACCCCACCTTTCTCTCTCTCTCAAATAAATCTTTTTAAAAAAGGAAATACTTAATCTGTAGTTAGACTTCCCCAAAATTTATAGTCAAAATAATAGATTAACATACCCAAATGGTTCTAAATATACTTAGAAGTTTTCTGAGAACTGAATTATCAATTTTTAAATTTAAAATTATGTCAAATTAAATTAAAAATGTAGCTCCTTGGGGTAGCTGGGTACCTCTGTCAGTTTGGCATCTGGCTTTTTTTTTTTTTTTTAAGATTTTTATTTTATTTTGTCAGAGGGAGAGAGAGAGAGAGAGAGAGCACAGGCAGAGTGGTAGGCAGAGGCAGAGGCAGAGGGAGAAGCAGGCTTCCCGCCAAGCAAGGAGCCCGATGTGGGACTCGATCCCAGAACGCCGAGATCATGACCTGAGCCGAAGGCAGCCGCTTAACCAACTGAGCCACCCAGGCATCCTGGCATCTGACTCTTTTTTTTTTTTTTTAAAGATTTTATTTATTTATTTGACAGACAGAGATCACAAGCAGGCAGAGGCAGGCAGAGAGAGAGAAGGAAGCAGGCTCCCTGCTAAGCAGAGAGCCCGATGCGGGGCTCGATCCCAGGACCCTGAGATCATGACCTGAGCTGAAGGCAGAGGCTTTAACCCGCTGAGCCACCCAGGCGCCCCCTGGCATCTGACTCTTGATGTCAGCTCAGGTCTGGATCTCAGGGTTGTGAGTTCAAGACCCGAGTTGGGCTCCACATTAGTTGTGGAAACTACTTTTTAAAAAGTATATATATGAGAGAGAGAGAGAGAGTTCCTTAGTGGCCCTAGGCACTTTTCAAGTGCTCAATAGTGACATATGGTTAGTGACTATGACATTGGACAGCTCAGATTTAAAGGATTAAATGAGGTACTGAATGAAAAACAGTGCCTAGCACATAGTATATATGCAGTAAATAACTACTATTATTAAAGCCTAGAGTTGTTGCTGGCAAAATGCAATCTCTAATCATGTTATCAGGACTTTTGTGCCTAGTGACTGACTGCCAGGTGTCATAGAAGGAAACAGAGAAAGATACTGGTCCGGAAAGAGAAAATGAGGAGGAGGGACCAGACAAGGGGACCCTGTGTTCTTTAGCCCCTCCATGGGCTGGATTCCCATGACCCGGACACTTTCACCCTCTCCTGCCTTCAGTGTCTGGGCAGTGGTCAGAGCAGGAACTGGTGCCTCTATTCACAGGTGAGGCATCCAAGAGTCTGAGAGCTGAAGCAAGGGGGAGGCAGGAACCCAAGTTCCCACTCAGCCATTGTTTGCCATATTTTTCGATCTAGGTGCTCTCCCGCACGCCCTACACCTGTTTCCCCAAATGGGTTAAGGGAAATTGGTTTGGGCTACTGGGTCCATCAGAATATTTTCACATTATTCAAGTAGGGGACATCTGGCTGGCCCTCACTTCTCAAAATGTCCACTATGCTGATTTGGAAATAAGCAAATAGAAAAGAGAGAAAGCAAACTTATTTTTCAGTTCACATATAGTTTGTAATATTTGTGTCCGCAGGTTGGGACACCCTTTCCCAGTCTCAGGGTGCCTAGGAAACCTTATTAATTATGGAATTATGGAGCGATGCTTGTGCTAATATAGAACCAGGGCCGAGGGAGTTAGGTGTCTCGGGGGATATTTATAATGAGCTGTGGCAGTCTGGTGAGTCACTGCTCTGCTCTCCAAGAGGACACACCTGCCTCCCAGGAGGGGAGGCTTTGGCTCACCGGTCAAGCTCCCTTCCCTGGCCAGGCTGGAGACATACACACTGTTGTGGAATCCTCCCCCTTCCCAGGGCTTCCCTGGGACGCTGATCAATACAACCCATCCCCCTTCCGAGTTTTAGCAGAATTTCCCAACAGCCTCCCACTTCCCAGACTGAGGCGGTGCTGTCCGTCATCGATGATGCTGCAGACTGGCTGCACGCTGGGAACATCTCGCAGCAGAGGGACTCCTTCTGGGAAGGGTTCCTACGGTCAAGCCCAGCTGTGCAGCGAGGCTCTTAAGTTCCCTTCCAGGGCCAGTTCTTCTGGGATGCGAGAAGCAAAACCCAGAGAGGACAGGGAAACATCAATCCTCTTCTCTGTGCCAAATCCTGGGTAGCACACTTGGCATCCCTTAGCTCACTAAAGTGTCACAATGAGCTCTGTGACATTTTACACACTTTACAGCCAGAGAAACTGAGACTTGGGGAAAGGCAGGCAGAAAGGAGCACACAAATAGAAAGTGCTAGAGCCAGGATTCCAGCCCAGGCCTGTCTAACTCCAAAGCTCTTGTTTTTACAAGATCATCACAAGCTACCCTACTAGAGATACAAAACAGTTTCATATCTATCTGTCTATATCTATCTATCTATCTATCTATCCATCTATCTACCTTAAATAATCCTCAAAATATTGAGGATGGGGTCAAATAGAGAAAGAGGAATAACCTCCAAACTAATAGAGGGAAACATTCAATGCAAATAATAATAATAATAATAATAATAATAATAATAATAATAATAAATCCAGAGAAGGAAAAAAAATAGAATAGAAAAAAAAAGCCCACAGAACAGACAGAACCAATAGAAAGCACAGAGTAGATTTAATCCCAAATATACATTAATTATTACATAAAATATAAATGGACTAATTGCTCCCCCAAAAAGATACAGATTGTCATAATGGAAAGAGGACAAATTATCTGGGGCTTATAAGAGATGCACCAAAACATCAGAAGGATTCAGAAAGGTCAACGGAACCAGTCTGAAGTGGAGGGGGGGGTGTCTCAGAGGCTGCATGAGGGAGATGATCCCTCTCCCAGACCTCAGCCCTCTAACTTGTCCCTTTCTTTTCTTTGGCCAGAATGGTTCCCTGAGCATGTGGTTTAATGGAAGTCATTCAGGCATTGGCATTAGATGAACAAACCATGTGACCCTGTATTTTCTTAGGAGATCTGAGCCTCAGTGTTCTCCTCTGTAAAATGAAACAATAATTCATACCTAACTTGTTGATGACACCAGGCACACAGTGAAACTCTGACTATGATATTTTTTGTTTACATTACTATAATTTTATGTGTACCTATGTAATTGATAAGACCCTATGGACTGTCCCTGGTGATTTGATAGAATATTAAAATCTAAAAAAAAAAATTAAAATCTTTTCCCTGTGTGTTTTTGAAAGAGGTGGAGCACGCTGGGGTCTTCCTTCTAGGCTGGGAAATTTGAGTGGGGCCAAGAGGTGACTCCAGGATGCCCCCTTCCTGTTTGTTGACAAGTTTGACCAATCTTTTGCTCTGTCTTTGACTGGGTCACACTTTTGCTCAGACCTTAGCCTTGACATTTCCTACAGTCCATGTGTCAGGGTCCCGCCTGTCTCCAAAGCATTTGCTGGCTTGCTTTCTGCCCTATCCTCATCCCTGCAAGCAGACAACTGCTCAGTCCTTCCCTGCACCCCACTTCAAGACGGACAGGCTCTTCCCATGATCTTCCCATGATCCCCACCAGGGCTGCCCCTCCTCCTTTGTCATCTAGGTTCACACTCCCTCTTCTGCACTTCTGAAATCTGCAAGCTCTAGAAACCAGACTTTAAAAAAAAATGAGCCTGATATAAACTGATTTGGCTGCAAATCTGGTCTGCCTGCCATGAGGTTATTTAAAGTCTTTATTATGTCTCTTACTGCTCATACATTTCACCACGGAAACTTTGCTGGGTTTAATTGAAGGTGCTGCCCCAGACCCTGCTGGGGTGTTACGTAGCGTCAGCATGGGTGTCACGTGACCCTTCAGCCATCTGGAAAGCTCTGAAAACCCACATGTGTCTGACCTTAGGGTTTCAGGTGGAGAGCTGGGAATAATGACAGCCAGGGCCACCTCCCGCCCCGCTCTGCGCAGGTGTTTTATGTACTTATGACTTCTGGTCACAATCTCTAAAGTGGGCATTAGCCCTTCTATTTCACAAATGGGGATACTGAGGCCCAAGGTTACAGAGCTGGAAAAGTGGCTGAACCAAGTTCTGAGTGCCCACCCTCCCCAACTTTCTCCTTACTGAGTTCCTCTTCTTTCCCCCAGAGCTCCCTGCTCCCACCCCCACACCTCCCTCATCTCCGTCCCTTGGATGCTTCTGGGACTTCTATATAAAATAATGCCAAATTTTGTTTGTTCACTTGGCAGTATTCATTGAGAGCTTCTCACACCTTAATGTGCACACCAAAATCTTAAGATGCTGGTTCTGATTTAATAGGGCTGGGTGTGATTTTCTGCATTCCTAACAGCTCCCAGTTGCTGTTGGACCTCACTTTGAGGAGTAAGGGGCTAGGGGACAGGTGGGGATACAGAGCTGAGTAAGACTCAGTCCCTGTTCTCAATACGCTCATGCACAAGAGCTCTCTATAAGTACCTGATCAGGACATCAGGTCGGGGTGGGGGGGGGTACTATTATCATCCTCATTTGATGGCTGAGGAAACAAGCACAGAGAGATTAACTAAATTGCTCAAGGTTATACAGCTTAGAAGTGACAGAGCCAGGATTTGAGCCCTGTGAATCTGGCTCCAGAGCTCATGCTGTTAATTACTGTACAACACACACTTTGGAGAGATGGACTTCTCAGTGCAGTGCAATGAGGCCATCGTTCTGGGCAGGACTGACAACAACGGAGCACAAAGGGAGGACTGAGTTCCTTCTGCACAGGTGGTGAACCCTCAGGACAGTTGGAGCTTTTCCCTTTAAAATACATTATTTATTTATTTTTCAAAAGATTTTATTTATCTATTTGACAGAGAGATAGAGATTACAAGTAGGCAGAGAGGCAAGCAGAGGGAGAGGGGGATGCAGGGTCCCTGCTGAACAAGGGCTCAATCCCAGGACCCTGAGACCATGACCTGAGCCGAAGGCAGAGGCTCAACCCACTGAACCACGCAGGCGCCCCTAAAATATATTTTTTAAAGATTTTATTTTTAAGCAATCTCTACAGCTAACATGGGGCTCGAACTCACAAACCCCGAGAACAAGAGTCACATTGCTCCATGGACAGAACCAGCCAGGTGTCCCTGGAACTCTTCGCTTTAGACACCCAAACCATTCTCTTTAGAAGCTCTTTCTGAAATGGATTGTGTATCCTCCTGCCATACATAAATGAACCTTGTCTTGATAAATCCTCTTGATAAAGGGCACAATTATGATTACTGATGTTTGTTACTATTTTGAAACTTCCTTTCTCAAACTATCAGCTTTCAGTTTCTCATTCCTGTTCCTTTGCACGCTTCCAATATACTGGACTGAGAATCCAAGTGACCAGCCTCATTAGAATTACGTGTAAAGTAAGGGCATATAGGCACAGAGTGAGGCATATGCAGTTTTTTGTTCTGTTTTGCCTTTTGTTTTAAAGGCAAACATGCTTTAGCTTTTGTGCATGGAATTTATGAGATTCGGTTTGGTTACTTATTTACATATTTTTTGCTTATTTCCTGGTTCATAGATGTGTCTTTGAGAGTTGAGTGGACTGGATAAGCCGCCTGTGTATCTGATTTTCAAACTGGAATGTAATTAGACTCCCAGGGGAATTTTTCAAAGCTGCCGAGAAGTCCATTCTGGACTCTCAGGTGGGATGTGGGTTCTACGTGTTGAAAAACTGCTTTTGGGAACCATCAGCTGCTAAGGAGCACCTGCTGTATCCTCCGTGTGCTGGGCACTATGGACGAGAAAACCCGTGAGCCCAGTCCTCATGTGTTAAAACATCGAGATGAATAGACAAGTTGAAACACATGGAGCCAGCTGAGTGGGCTGGTGATAGCACTCTGGCAGCGTCTGAGGACATCTGTGGGGGAGGGGAGGAGATGCCCCTTGGTGTGGTGAGAAAAGCTTGGATGTGGAGTCAGCAGCCTTGGCTCTGAGTATCTGCTCCTTGACCTGCCAGCAGACTCAGATCCCCTCAGTTTCCTCATCTGTAAAATGGGGATAAGCCACTCTCGCTCCCCGGGTCGTTGTGATGACAGAATGGCTGGGAAGGCACCCCGTAAACTTTAAGTTGCTGTGCAGGTGTGTGCAGTGGACACAGACCTTGCAGACTGCAGGGGACACGGGCCGCCTGTGGTTACTTCCAGGGAGGAGGCGTTATTAAAATTTCTTTCTTTTTTCTTTTTTTTAAAACTCTTATTTAATTTATTTATTTTTAAAGAGTTGTTTATTTATTTATTTATTTGTCGGAGAGAGAGAGAGAGGAAGAGAGAGCACAAGCAGGCAGAGTGGCAGGCAGAGGCAGAGAAAGAAGCAGACTCCCTGCTCAGCAGGGAGCCTGATGTGAGACTCTGTCCCAGGACCCTGGAATCACCACCTGAGCTAAAGGCAGTGGCTTAACCGACTGAGCTGCCTAGGCGTTCCTTTTCTTTCTTTCTTTCTTTTTTTTAAAGATTTTATTTATTTATTTTATTTATTTGACAGAGATCACAAGTAGGCAGAGAGGCAGGCAGAGAGAGAGGAGGAAGCAGGCTCCCTGCTGAGCAGAGAGCCCAATGCGGGGCTCAATCCCAGGACCCTGGGATCATGACCTGAGCGGAAGGCAGAGGCTTTAACCCACTGAGCCATCCAGGCACCCCTTCTTTCTTTTTTTTTTTTAAGATTTCTTTATTTGAGAGAGAGAGTGCATGAGCAGGGGTGTGGAGAGACAGAATCCCAAACAGACTCCAAGCCAAGTAGGGAGCCTGATGTGGGGCTCGATCCCATGACCTATGACTTCATGACTTGAGCTGAAACCAAGAGTTGGATGCTTAACAGGCTGAGCCCCTCAGGCGCCCTATGAGGCTTTATAATAAAGCTGTGCAGGGAAGGTAAGGAGCCCAGGAGGCGGTCTCATCAGACAGAAAGTAGCCCTCGGGTACAACTGGGTCCTCCTTCCTTGGACGCTTCTACCAAACATGGTCATGGACTCTCTACCTAATGTCTCCTGCTGCCTCCTGGCTTCCACCTCTTGGTCCTGTCCACGGCCTTCTCCTCAAGTAGCCCTCACCTTCTGCCCACTTAGCAGTTCCTGGTTTTTTTAAGCATCCCTGGGAGGGGGAGCCGGCTTGAGAAGCCACTGTCCAATCTAGAAGGCCCCTCCCCAGGCAGAGTTTGAATGCTGAGCTGCCCAACCCACAGGCCCCTCCTGCACATCCAGCCTGTAAATGGCAGCTTTGTGTCAGGCCAAATCTTGGCCAGGGCCGTGGTGGCCAGGGTGTGGGCTCCTGTGGCCCGGCTGCGGGAGGTTGTGCGTGTGGGGGCTGTGGCTGTGGCTTGCCCTAGGAGAGAATCATGCAGACGGCCCATCGGAGAATGCAAGCTATTTTTATAGAAGGAGGACAGCGCTAAGGTATGTCAGCTGGCCAGCAAACAGGACCTGCCTGTCATGTCTCACCAGTGACCGCCAGCCGCGGGCCGAGCTGCGCATTCCGGGAAGGTGGTCGTGCCCTCTGTGTCCGCGATCTGCAAGTTTCCTGGGTGCACGACACTCTTCTCCACGGCCCCTGGCCCCGGCCACTGGCATTGCTGCACGTGCTCCCTGATCCTGCCATTAAAACCCGCTCGCAGTATTTCCCCACGAGGATGCTCACCGCCGCGCTGGATAGAGCAGAGAAAAATTAGAACCAGCTCCTCTGTTAGGCGGTGCAAGGACTAGCTCACTGGGCTGTATTTGGGTCTATTTAAGAGACAGTGAGCCGGTATACATGAAGAGTTAGGCAAGCAAAGAATATTTAATGACATGGTAAAATATTTTTTTAAATGCCGATTTGGCTTATTTATATGTGTGTATGCAAATGTGTTTGTGTACATTTATCTATACATACATAATTTATATGGGCAAAAACTAGAAGTTTTTTATAGAAAAAATAGTCGTGGTGGTTCTTTTTGGGGTATATGAGCAAATTTTGTTTTGTTTTCTTATTTATGCTCTTCTCTTTTTCTGCATTTTCTACAACAAATGTGTTATTTTGTAATTAGGAAAAGAAAACATAACTATCATTAACCACATTAACCAACATAACTATCATTAACCCCCCCCACCCCAACTTGGCAAAACCCTAAACTGTGTCCTTAGGAAAAAAAAACTTACAACACATTGTTTATTCCACGCTTTTAAAAGATTCATAGTTCCCATGAGGGAGTTATAGTTTCAAGGAAAACGAAGCTTTCTATTGAAGTTATGACGTCCTAACAGTGGAATGTCCAGTGCCGGTGATCTCATAGGTGTTTGGAGGACAGCAAAGCCTCCTGGTTGCCTTGAAGTCAAACCCCAGAGGCGTCCTCCTCTGGTTTTCCTCGTGGGGGAGGTTGTAAGGGCGGCGAGAGGTGGTGGAGGTAGAAGCATCCAGAGTGGACAGAGTCGGACACTTCCTAGGCAGGGCACCTTGTTACCAACGTTAGAATAAAATGGATGTTTACGTCATTATTGGCAACAGTGACAGAGTTTTTGCTTTCCTTCCTGGGAAAGTCCCTCCCTCCAAAGGGAAGAGGAGAGAAGGAGCCTTAACAAAGGCTATCAGGCAGCCAGCACTGATGACCTTGGGTGTGGGGGGGAGGGGACAGTTGGGGGAAAGGAGAGGGCATTCGATATTTTTTTTTTGAAGGGGGGAGGGGCATCGGGAGGGAGAGAATCTCAAGCAGACTCAGTGTTGAGCTGGGAGCCCAAGGTGGGGCTCCGTCTCAGGACCCTAAGATCAGGACCTGAGCAGAAACCAAGAGTCGGAAGCTCTACTGACTGTACCACCATGAGGGTATTTGCTCTTTAGTTTTTGTCCTTTTTTTTTTTTTTAAGATTTTATTTATTTATTTGACAGAGAGAGAGATCACAAGTAGGCAGGGAGGCAGGCAGAGAGAGAGGAGGAAGCAGGCTCCCTGCGCAGCAGAGAGCCCGATGCGTGGCTCAATCCCAGGACCCTGAGATCATGACCTGAGGTGAAGGCAGCGGCTTAATCCACTGAGCCACCCAGGCGCCCCTAGTTTTTGTCCTTTTTAACAGTTAAAAAAAAAGAGCATTACAGGTGATTTTTATTTTGCGCATATGTGGTTTTTTTGGAAGTCCTCAAATTTTTTTTTTTGTCGTGAACAAGAGATGCTTTCGTATCAGGGAAAACATGTCATAATGAGAGGATCAAACAGATGTGGCTGGCCACTGCCCCCACCTGCAGGCCACCGCCTGCCCTCCCTGGAGGGCCAGGATGCTTGGGCTGGCAGCTGCTCACACTTGGCGAAAGGGTGGGAAATAGAGTGGAGAACAAAAAAGAAGCACTGGTCCTCTGCTCTGCTCGCTCCAGCCCCTCTGGACGAATCTCCGACCCCTGGGGGGCAGACCCAGTCGTCTCCCATCGATATGATGGTCTCAGCTATCTCCCCAAGCTTGACCTCTTCTGCGCTCCCTCCTCTGGGCCAGCAGCTGAGCCTCCCTGCTTAGCTGGACTCCGGCCAGACCCCTTCTGACCAGAGCTTTCCTGGGGCT
Organism: Meles meles; assembly: GCF_922984935.1. Classification (NCBI taxonomy): domain Eukaryota; kingdom Metazoa; phylum Chordata; class Mammalia; order Carnivora; family Mustelidae; genus Meles; species Meles meles. The sequence continues at coordinate 85,838,690 of NC_060070.1, read as the reverse complement.
GGGAATGCCCCAGCCTTTCACTCACTGGCACATGGTACTTGGCTAAATATTGATGTTGCAGCTACGGTCTCAAGAAAGGCACGTCCAGCCTTCACGCGGTCTGTCCAGAGTTTATTTGGCCTTGGAGGTCAAGGCCGGTCCTTTGGGTCAGCAGGTGAGTGCCGCACACGATCAACAGAGAGCCTTGAGCAAGATAGGGCACCTGGCCTTAACTTTACAAGGCCGCCTGCAGAAGCATCACAGATTTCAGGGTCCTAAGACACCTGTTAAGTCATGCCTCCAGTAATTGCAGTCCCAGCTGTGGGACCTTGAACGTGTGTGTCTGAGCTGTGCTTCCCTCCTCCTCTGTAAAACGGAGATGATAGAGATTTCTTTCGCCCAGGGATTCTGTTGGGAGCAAAGAGGTTGAAGTATGTGAAAATGCTTTGCAAGCTAAAGTGCTTAAATCGTATTTTCTGTGACGACCCCTTCTGGCACTTTGAGAAGTTTGAAAAACTCAGCTAGTTCTCAAGTGTTGGTTCCCCACTATGTGTGCTCAGTACTTGACTTAATTCCCCTAGCAGGTCAAGAAATAGAAGATCTCTGTAGCCTCTCACCAAGGAACTTCTGCACAATTTGGGGAAATGGAACACTCACATGAAAAGTCCTCTTCTTTTTTTTTTTTTTTTAAGATTTTATTTATTTATTTGAGAGAGAGCGTGCCTGAGGTGAAGGGCAAAAGGATTAGCAGACTCCCCACTGAGCAGGGAGCCAGATGAGATCCTGGGACTCTGGGATCATGACCTGAGCTGAAAGCAGACGCTTAACTGACTGAGCCACCCAGACGTCCTGAAAAGTCTGTCATCTTTCTGTCAGTGACCGGCCACTTGAATCCGGAGACACTCCACTGGTCGTGAGCCTGGGGCAGCGTGAGCCCCAATTTGACGGTAGACAAACCCGAGCACAAATTTGTTTCTTCGCCTCAATAAATTCCAAGAGACTGTGGATAAGTCCATTTCTTTCACTGGGCTGCAATTTCCTAGGCTGTGAAAAAGAAATGCCTGCCACATTAAGTCAGGGTAAGGGTGAAAATAACGCACTTAGAGGGCCTAGCACGGTCAGTATCATAAATATCTCCAAAGTGAGGAAATTAATAAGGTTCCCCCCTGCTTTTAGTTTATTTGTATAAACTTTATTTATTTTTAAAGATTTATTTATTTATTTGAGAGAGAGCACAAGTGCTCGGGGTTGAGGCAGGGGCAGAGGGAGAGGAAGAGAGAGAATCACAAGCAGACTCCCTGCTGAGCGTGGAGCCCCAATGGGGGACTTGATCTCACAACACTGAGATCACGACCTGAGCTGAACCCAAGAGTCAGATGCTCAACTGACTGAGCCCCCCAGGCACCCCTAATTTATTTTTAATTATGGTTAAAACACACACACAAACACACCAAACACATAAAATTTACCATCTTCAGCACTGTAGGTATACAGTTCAGAAGTGTTAAGTATATTCATGTTGTTGTGCAATAAATCTCTAGAACTTTTTTATCTTGTGAAACTGAAACTCTATACCCATTCAACAACAATTCCCCATTTCCCCTCCTCCCCCCAGCCCCTGCTAACCACCATTCTACTTTCTGTTTCTGTGAACTTGACCACCTTAGCTACCTTCTGTAAGCGGAATCATGGAGTGTTTGCCTCTTTGTGTCTGGCTTACTTCACTTAGTTTAATACCCTCAAGGTTCATCCATGCTGCAGGAGGTGACAGGATTCCCTTCCTTTTGAAGGCTAGGTAATATTTCATTGTATGCATGGACTGCCTTTTGTTTATCCAATCATCCTTGGTGGACGTTTGGATTACCTTACCCTCTTGGTGGAAGTGAGGATAACACTGAAAAACCATGGGTATGCAAATACCTCTTTGAGACCCTGCTTTCAATTCCTTTAAATAGATATCCAGAAGTAGGATTGCTGGATCATATGGTAGTTCTGTTTTTTTATTGTTTGAGGACCCTCCAGACTGTTATCCCTAGTGGTTGCCCCATTTCACAATCCTGCCAACGGTGCACCATGGTTCCAGTCTCTTCATATCCTTGCTGATACTTGTTACGTTCTTCTTTTTTTAAGAGTAGCCATCCTAATGGGTGTGAGTAACAGGTTCCCTTTTTTTTTTTTTTTTAAAGATTTTATTTATTTATTTGACAGAGAGAGATCATAAGTAGGCAGAGAGGCAGACAGAGAGAGTGAGAGGGAAGCAGGCTCCCTGCTGAGCAGAGAGCCCGATGTGGGACTCGATCCCAGGACTCTGAGATCATGACCTGAGCTGAAGGCAGCAGCTTAAACCACTGAGCCACCCAGGCGCCCCCCAGGTTCCCTTTTTATAAACTATTATAATTTCTTCTCACTGCTCCAACAAGGCTTCTATTGAGTCTGATTACAAGATTGACCCAGTATTGGTCAAGGGAGTGTGTTTTCTTTGTCATCCTTGGAGAAGCAAGCAAAGTGGAGCCAGGACACCAATGATTTTGACCTGCAGAGAGCTGCTGTCACCAGGGGCCTGTGGCTTTAGAGGTATACACGTGAGCCGTGAAGGCAGGCCAAGCCTGCCGCTATCTTTGCTTTGGCTCTAAAGATGCCACAAAAGAAACAAAGTCCTCTCAGGAGGCCACATCCCCTCATGTGGCCCCTGTCACCTTTCTCAGTGACCTCTCACCACTGTACTCCTGACATTTCTCTCAAGGTGAAGAAATTTGGTGAGGCAGTTGTTAACAAGTTCAAAGCCAGGGCTGTTTGGCTCTATTGAAGGGGCTTTGCAGGACCTCAAGGCATGACTGAGGGCCAAGTAAAGAGGCGGCCTGCCTTGGGGTGCCAAGCAGGAGGAGCCCATGCTTGGGAAGCTGGATGGAAAGTTTGGGTGCTGCCCAGAAGAGACAAACAAGAGAAAATTCCAGATGGGGGGCCCTGCCGAAAGAGCATGTAAGCTGGTTGTGCAGCTGAGCTGAGTCAGCGGTGTCTCCCAAAAAGAGATGGCGTCCGCAGTGGTCAGTGCATGGCCTGGAAAGTGAGATAAGATCAGGATTCAAGGGCACCTGGGTGGCTCAGTGGATTAAGCCGCTGCCTTCGGCTCAGGTCATGATCCCGGGGTCCTGGGATCGAGCCCCGCATCGGGCTCTCTGCTTGGCTGGGAGCCTGCTTCCTCCTCTCTCTCTCTCTGCCTGCCTCTCTGCCTACTTGTAATCTCTATCTGTCAAATAAATAAATCTTTAAAAAAAAAAAAAAAAAGATCAGGATTCAAACACGACTGGCTCCACCACTTACTCAATGTGCGGTCTTGAGCAAGTTAGGGAACTTCTCCGAACCTCAGTTTCCTTAACTTTAAAATGGAGCTATTTGGTGCACCTGGGTAGCTCAGTTGGTTAAGTGTCTACTTTCGGCCCAGGTCATGATCTCAGGGTCCTGGGATCAAGCTCAGCGATGGGCTCCCTCCCTGCTTCTCCTCTCTCATTCCTCCTGCTTGTGCTCTCGCTCTCTCTGCCAAATAAATAAATAAATAAAATCTTTAAAAAAAAAAAAAAGAGTGAAAGCTCTGGGGTTTGACAGACATTGGTTAAAAGCCCAGATCTGCTACCTGTTAACTGTGAGACCACAGACAAGGCTGTTTAGTTCCCTGGGTCCCAGTCTACCCATCTGTATTTATTTTCTTTTTTTTTTTAAGGTTATTTATTTATTTATTCGAGTGAGCAAGAGAGAGAGCGAGCACAGGCTGGAGGAGGGGCAGAGGGAGGGGGAGAAGCAGGCTCCCTGCTGAGTAGGGAGCCCGATGCGGGGCTCAATCTCAGAACCCCAAGATCATTACCTGAGCCGAAGGCAGCCGCTTCACCGACTGAGCCACCCAGGTGCCCCTCTACTCATCTTTAAAATGGGGATGACAAGTGGCAATGATAATGCTTGTCTCTCCAGGCTGATATAGGCATCAGGGAGGGATCGCACAGGGCTGGGCACTGCACGCAGGTGTTTTCATTCAACGTGTTCGTGACATGCCTACTGTGTGCCAGCGCTGTGCTGCAGACAGGTGATCAAGGGTGGATCAGACACCACCCTGCCTTCACAAAGTTATACTTTAACGGAAAACAGCTCATTTTAATACTGATCTGGAGTGGAGAGGGTTGGGATTTGCAAAGCACCTTTAGGTAAAATAAAGACGTTTCTGATCAAAGCACGGCAGAGCGGATGAAGAGGGGACATTACTTCCAGCCCCGTTCCAATGCCACCTGTTCTTCTGGACTCCGGTTGGACTTTTGGGCATGGGAGGAGCCCTGCATCCTTCTCTGTCCATTCCAGCTTCCCAGTATAAATAGGAGGAGTACGAGGCTTTGAAACCAGCCTGGTGTCTGTTCCAGCCCGGAGAAGAGGTTCCCTAGAACTTGGGAATGGACAGTTCTGCTGGGGAGCTAGCATTCTGGAATGAAGATGCCATCAGCCTGAGGGCAGCAGGGGTGGGCTGTGATACTGGAAGATGGTTGGCCTGCCGTCTGGGTGTCAGGAGGGAAGGCAGTCATCCCAGTCAAAGGGCCTCCCGAGAGACCCACCACCGATGGCTTAGTGCCTTGTTTTCTCTGGAGGAGTGTCCCGCCTCCCAACCGGCTGTGAGCTGGCAGGAGCCGCGGTGTCAGCTCTCGGCCACGAAGCGCCTTTCACCCACCCGCTCGAGGCCCAGCACACGCACAGAGCCTGTGGATCCCCAGGTTCCTGTGTTCTCAGGCTGACAGCCTCCTGACCTGGGGGTGCAAACCAGAGACTTGACATGTGAGCCTGACACGGTATCTGTGGCCGAGAAGTTCTCTTGTCAACCCAGACAGAAGAGGAGAGAATCAGAGCTTGGGATGGGGGGCCCTGGCTGAGCCCAAAGGGGCAGGAGACGGGCCTGGGAGTGTCACTAACCCCAGCAGCTGGGCCAGCCGTTCTCCCCCTCATTGAGAGGGAGGCTCCAGGACTCAGCCGCCTGGTTTCTCCTCCTCCACTAGGCCTGTCACCGTTTCCACACGCAGCAGTGTCTGTGGGGGTGGAGGCTTTTTCCAGACATGTATTTAAGTGAGGAGAGAAAACAAGGCGAGTCACCCAGGATTTGCCAAGTCAGTAGGCAGGAACCCAACCCGGGAAGCCAAAAATAACCGGTGAGGGTCACCCCGCACTCCTGAGTGGCAGACGGTTCCCGGCCCGTGCGGAACGCTCTGTAATCACACTTTTGTTTGAGGACGGCTCTTGATCCCAGGGCATCGGTCTCCTGATCCGAAGGTAGCAGAGCCCTGAATGTGGGCAGTGAGTTATGGTGACTCAGGAAAATTCACAAGGACACAGGGAACACCCCCGAAGTCATCTGGGGACATGCCCTGGTTCCCCCTGCCGGTCAGGGAGCCAAGAGTTCTGGTCCCCATTGTACAGGAGGAATTTCTAAAGTTTTCTCTGGAACTTTGGCAGAATTCTGTGGGATCTTTCAGAGGAAGTGTTAGACCTTGGGTGTTTTTCTGGGGGAAATTACTAAAAAATTTTCACCTTTACATCTACTTATGAGTTCTCTTTACCCTGATGGAGCTTTTGTCACTGCTGTGAACAATACTCTTGAAAGCAAATTATGACAGTAATAACAACAGCTAACATTTATTTAGCTCCTATAACACTCCAGGTCCTGATCTCTCCATGTATTTTTGTGTTCCATCATATTTAAGGTTTCATCAGTCTTCAAATCCACCATTATTGATGTACCTACCACTAAAGAATGCTGCCAGTTAGGGGCACCTGGCTGGCTCAGTCAGTGGAGTGTGTGACTCTCGGTCTCCGAGTTGTGAGTTCGAGCCCCATGTTGGGTGTAGAGATTACTTAAAAATAAAATCTTAAAAAAAATGATGCTGGTAATTACTCCATGGCATGTCATTGATTCCCTGATTCAATGTTAAAATGATTCAATGTTAAAATAGGAATCTTAGGATTAATGAAATACAGTAACTAATTCTTAGTGTCATCCTTGCTTTACAGATAGGTAAACTGAGGAACAGAGAGGTTAAGCCAACCTGCCCTGATGTCACATAACAAGTACGTGGTGGAAATGGGATTTGAACCCAGAGTCAGGCTCATAACCACTGTGCTATATTGCATCTGAGGAAATAGTAGCTGTCCATGGGTGGATAGACAGAAGGACACAAAAAAGAGGGAAAAAGGAGGAGCCTACCCTCTACTCCTTCCTCCTCATCAGTCCAGGGCCAGTGTTGATGTCCCTTTTAAATCCTTCTCCTAGGAATGCTTGGGTGGCTCAGTCAGTTAAGCATCTGCCTTCTGCTCAGGTCATGATCCTGGGATCCCGGAATCGAGCCCCGCATTGGGCTCCCTGCTCATCGTGGAGTCTGCTTTTCCCTCTCCCTCTGCCCCTCACTCCACTCATGCTCTCTGTTTCCCTCTGAAATAAAAAAATAAAATCTAAAAAAAGAAAAAAGAAAAAAAGAAAAACTTCTCCTAGATCTTTATCCTCCTCTCATTCCCAGCGTCTAGCATCCTGGTTCTGTCCTTCCTCACCTCACTCTTGCACCTGCTTGGACTATTGCAGTAGCCTGTAAGCTGTCACCCTCCTCCAATTCCCCCCACACTCAACACAAACTGAGTCAGTGTCATCTTCCAAAAATGTGAATCTAATCTTGTCACTCTGTTCCAAAATCTCTAAGGGATCCAAATCCTGGTGAGCATTTGTTCATTCACTCTTCTGTTTCAACACCTACTCTGTTGGGCTCAGAGGATATAAAGGTGAGCAAACCCCAGCATGGGTCACGGCCATGGTCTCATGGGGAGGAAAGATCCCTCGGTCACATATGACCGAGTGTAAAAACACTTCATCAGGGGCGTGTGAGGCCCATGGGAGGAGCATCTACTCTGGGATCTCAGGGACCACTTCACAGAGGATGAGTGGGAGTTCACCAGGCAAAGGATGGCAAGGATTCCCAGGCAGAGAGAACAGCATGTGCAAAGGCCCAGAGGTGAGAGAGGGGTTGTAGCAGAGTGTCAGATGGGGAATGTTCCAGATTAGTACAGAAAGACAGGCTTTTGGGGCAGACAGCTGGGCAAGGTTGACCTTCCCTTTCTTGCTTGGCCACTGCTCCCTTCTCTTCCTTTCCCTACAACATCCCTCTTCAGTAGGTATTTATTTCCCAAGCAAGATCTTCCTCTTCACACATCCTCCACAGGGAGCAATGCTCAGCTCAGCAAACTCATCCTTCCAGACCCTTCCCAAGGAAAACAATCTCTGACCCTTCACTTTGCTCTGGGGAGCTGGTCTTGGGTTCTACTGGCAGGAGGGTGAGGGTGGGGAGTTGGAGCATTTTTACAGAATTCAGTTGAGTAAAAGCCAAAGTCCTTTTAAAGGCCTACAAAACCCTGCACAGTCTGAACTAGCCCCTACCTCTTTGACCCTGTCTTCCACCACTCTCACCTTGGCCAACTGCTTCAGCTAGGCTGGTCTCCCTGCTGTTCTTTCAATAAGTCCCCCACCTCCCCATTCCTACCCCAGGTCCTTTGCACTTGCTGTTCCTGGTATACCTTTTTCCCTTCCTTATCTTCATCTTCACCAGATTTTGCTGGAATATCACCTTCTCAGAGAGCTTCCCCAGAATCCCCTGTTTAAAACTGCGACCTCCATCTCATACTTTTTCCTGCCTTTTCTCCCTAGCACTCACCATCTTCAAGAACTTGCGTGATTCACTTATTTATTTGTTTACTGTCTGTCTTTCCCCACAAGACTGTGGCTTCCAGAAGGGCAGGGATTTGGGTCTGCCCGGTTCACTCTGTATCCCCAGCACCTGGCACTGCGCCTGGCATACAGTAGGTGCTCAATCAATATCTGTTGGTTGAATGAATGAATTCTGAGCTCTGACTGTGTGCCAGGCAGGCTCTGCCTCGGGTGCCATGGAGGACAGCGGGCTGATGGAACAAGGTCTCTGCCCCTGTGAGGGGGCCGGCCGAGCTGGTTCTGGCGGGCAGTGGGACAGGTCCCTGACAGCCAGGTGAGTCCTGGGTGAGTCACCACTAATGAGATGGTGAAGGCCACGCCAAGCTGCTTCCCACACGGGCCGCCGACAGGTCACTGCCTGTCGCCAGGAAACTCCTTAATAAGGATTGAACAGGACCCTGGGCTGGGGCTGGAGGAAGTGCCCGCCTCCCCTTGAGACCCCACCCATTCCTGAGGACTGAGTCGGCTCACCTGGGCTCCCCCACCCCTAGGCCGCGGCCAGACACTAGTTTCTCAACCTTGGCTCCAAGATTTCCTTCCTAAAAGGAGTTTCGCTCCTTGCGTCCCACACCCCTCCTGGGCCGGGCCTGTTTGTCAGTTAGCCCTGTCTGGGTCACTGAGCCTGCAGCGGGAAGGCAGCTGGGCCTGGCTGGACCCCCTGCCGCCTGACCAGTGGGTCAACCACCCAATTGCCCAGAGTTGATTAAGCACGGGGGTGGGATCTATGGGGGCTTTTCATATCTGACTGTAGAGTGTGAAGTGGTCCTCCTGACTGCATCCCACCTGCACCCCCACCTCCCCCGCCAGATCCGTGGGCCCACCAGCGTGCCTCCCTGAGCCCAGGCAAGGAGACTGCCCCAGGGCAGGGCATCGATCTCCACAAGCCTCCATTTCCTCATCTGTAAAGTGGGGCAAAGCCTCCTGGCCCGTGGGCGGCTGCAGGGCCGGGATGAGATCATGGGGAGACAGAGCAAGGAATGCAAGTGGGGAGCCAGGCCTCCGCCCAGCAGCCCAGAAGATGTGGCTGGTGTGGCAGATGTCTGGGGCCAAAGCTGCCGGGGCCCCGTCCCAGGGAGAAGGCAGCCTGTCCCTCAGTCCCTCCCTTCCTCTCAGGTCAGGGTCCTTAAGGCACCGGCATGCTCCCCAGCCCCAGAGCCCAGAGAACCTGGCCCCAGCCTGTGTCTAGGTCTGAAAGCCCCACCGTCATTCCTTCGCTTCACAGTGAAGCATCTAGAGCTTCAACGATGTATTTATTGGTCAGCTACCAGATGTCCAAGGGGCACTATTCGGCGGCTGGGCACGGGGCAGGTAGGTGAGTGCAGATATGGGGGCACACGGGGTGGGGGGTTGGCAGTCCGCTCGGTACACCGTGCTCACATATGCCAGCAGGACACTCATTCCCACACATCTCTGTGGAGGGGTCCGCCAGTGCTCCGAGGAGGGAGCGGTGGGGAGGGGGAGGCTCGGTGTTGGGCAGAGCTCGCAGGGGAGGGGCAGGCTGCGCATGGCTGCCTTGTGCTTTGCTGACCCACGTTTGTCATGTAATCCTCAGCCGTGGGATGCTGGCCTCGCTGGCATCATCCTGCCCATTTTATGGAAGACAAAACCAAGGTGCAAAGAGGTGAATTGACTTGCTCAAGGCCTCAGTGATTCTGAGTGGCAATGGCTCGTCTGGAATTCCAGTTTCCTAGCTCCCATACAGAGGTCTCTCGTGCCCCGTCCCGAATTTCTTCCTCTCCTCACGCATTCATTTGGGTGGCAATGTCGCACAGGGTCTTACTATGTGTGGGGCTCTGTCCACAAGCTGACGTTGGGGAGGCAGCAAGCAGACAATAATCAGGTAAGTGAGCGGTACTCCCAAAGGAACATGACATGGGGTAAGGCAACAAAGAGAGGCCAGGGTGCTATTTGGGGCCATGTGGTCAGGGCAGGCCTTTCCAAAATAAGTCATATTTGCTTATGGTTGTTTTCCAAGATGACATTTGAACAGAGGAGCCCTGAGGGTATCTGAGGAAATGTGCTGGGCAGCGAGAACAGCAAGTGCAAAGGCCCTGAGGCAGGAGTGTGCATGGGGTGTTCTGAGAAGCACCACGAAGCCAAGTAGGTAAGGGAGGGAGTGATAGGGAGTGAGGTCAGGGAGGTCATGGGAGTGGAGGAGGCACAGATCCTTAAAGACCTCTATGGGTCATAGTAAGGTCTTTGCTTTTACCCCCGGTGAGATAGGAGCCACTGGGGAGGGTTTGAGCTGAGGGTCAAACATGTTTGGGCTAGGTTTTAAAAAGATCTGTCTGGGAGCACCTGGGTGGCTCAGTGGGTTAAAGCCTCTGCCTTAGGCTCAGGTCATGATCCCAGGATCCTGGGATTGAGCCCGCATCGGGCTCTCTGATCCTCGGGGAGCCTGCTTCCTGTGCTCTTTCTCTCTGCCTACCTCTTTGCCTGCTTGTGATCTCTGTCTGTCAAATTAAAAAAAAAAAAAAACAACTTAAAAAAATAAAATGATTAAAAAGATCTGTCTGGCTGCTGTGGGGAAGAGACTCCAAAATGAGGCAAGAACAGGGAGTGGGCAAGGAGACAGTGACAGGACTGCTGTGGTCACCCAGGCAGAGATGGGCCAGGTTGGTAGCAGTGGAGTGGCGAGAAAGGGTCACATTCAGGACATTCTAGAAGTATTTCTTTTCTTTTTTTTTTAAAGATTTTATTTATTTATTTGACAGACAGAGATCACAAGTAGGCAGAGAGGCAGGAAGAGAAGCAGGCTCCCTGCCGAGCAGAGAGCCCAATACGGGGCTCGATCCCAGGACCCTGGGATCATGACCTGAGCCGAAGGCAGAGGCTTTTAAACCACTGAGCCACCCAGGCACCCCAAAAGTATTTCTAACAGGGGCGCCTGGGTGGCTCAGTCGGTGAGCTCAGGTCATGATCCTAGTGTCCTGGGATCATCCTGGGATTAAGATCTGCACGGGGCTCCCTGCTCAGCTCCCTCTGCCTGCTGCTGCCCCTGCTTGTGTTCCCTCTCTATCTCTCTCTCTGTCAAAAGTAAATAAAATCTTAAAAAAAAAAAAAAGACCTCCACTGAGACTGTTGCCCTGTCCTTAAATTCATGTTTCCTAAGCACTTTCATGGCAAAGGACGAGACGCCTTCATGTTTCCATGTGCATGAGGCATGGAAACATGAAGAAGAAGTAATCGGTTGGCAGCGATAGTCTCTGAGTGACCGGATCTTGGATCGCAATTCCCGTCTCTTCTTTACGCCTATCTGCATTGTACTGATACTCTCAGATGGACGTGCGTCACCTTTATGATAATTTGACTCAAAAGCAGTATTAAAAAAAGACAGAGAAAGGAAATGTGGGTTCTCAGAAGCCCAGGAAACACAGCGACGGCCAAGCCGGGAGCAGAGAACCAATCGACCCATCCCTTCAAGGGAGAGAGGTAGTGGCCATGTGGCGCTTGGCCGTCCTCGCATCTGGCAGGTGGGCCCCGGGTCTTACCTCCTCCAAGGTGACTGCTCAGCGCTGGAGGAGGGAACAGAGCCAGGTCCAGAGCCCCCCAACCTCCCTCCCTACCAACCTCTTCTTACTGCCCAGGTCACCCTCCTCCCTCCCTGGGGCCCCTGTAGCCCATAGCCTGGGAGCATCCCGGACCCAAGAGGATCTCAGAGTGTGGTCTCCAGACAGCGGCAGCAGCCCGTTAGCACTGCAAACTCAGAAGCCCCACCTTAGACCTGCTGAATCTGACTCTCAGAGAGGAGTGCCCAAGCCATGTGTTTTGTTTTGTTTTAAGATTTTATTCATTTATTTGACACAGAGAGAGAGAGAGAGAGAGAGATCACAACTAGGCAGAGAGGTAGACAGAGAGAGGGGGAAGCAAGCTTCCTGCTGAGCAGAGAGCCTGATGTGGGGCTCGATTCCAGGACCCTGAGACCATGACCTAAGCTGAAGGCAGAGGCTTAACCCACTGAGCCACCCAGGCACCCTGCCATGTGGGTTTTAACCTTCCAAGGTTACTTTCAGAACCGCTGCCTTGCGGCACAACCCCACTGTGTCCCATGTTTTACACTGATTCTCTCATTCACAAATTGGCACGATTCCCACCTCACGAAGAAATGAGTTCAGAGAGGGTGGGGGACTTGCCCAAGATCACACAGCCAGCCAGAAGCTGAGCTGGAACTTTCAGCCCATGCTTTTATCTTAACCTTTCTGCCGGGCAGTTGCTTGGACTTCAGGCTCTCCTGTGAGGTCCGGCTTGGCGTGAGGCCTACAGAGGGCTGCGGCCCCGCGCTGAACCCGAGTTTGGGCGCTGTGGCGTCAGGGCCCCGGCTGCTCAGCCGGAAGACCAGACTGATTCCCCGTGAGACCCGGCAGCCCTGGTTCTCCCCCCGCCCCCCGCCCCCCACCCCTGGCCCCGACCGTGGGATAAAGGAGGCTGCTCTGGGCGCCTGCTGCGGGCCCCTCTGTGATGACAGCCCGGCCGGTCAGGGACGACAGACCCTGCAGCGGAAGGGCGCAGCGCCACCTGCTGGCCCAAAGCGCACCATCGTTGATGCTGGCGTATACACGCAGAGGGACCCACAGACACACCTCTAGGGGACACCATGACAGGCTTGCACGTGCCTCCTCCCACTGCACGTGGGCGTCCACATCCACACGTGGATGTCTGGGCCTGTGGGCACGTGGGGCTCTCAGCCACACGGCCTGGCAGCTAACACTAAATTCACTCATTTATTCATTTATTCCTTCCTAGAACCTTCACTGAGATACACCAAGCCCCCATACGCTGTCCCTTAGGATCCTACAGGCTGGGTGATGGTCAAGAGACTAGAGATCACAAGGTGTTGTGGTGCAGCCAGTGAGGTCCCAAGGGCGGCCCCTAGACCATTTGAACTGGGATGGGGAGCAGGGAAGACTTCCCTAGGAAATCCATGCCCTGCTAGGTCTTATGTGAGCTGGAGATAGCTGGGTGACAGAGGCAGGGGCTCATCGGATCAGAGCTCAGAGGAGGAACTGGAGAGGACAGCTGGGGCCCTTGGCAAAGAGTCTTACACACAGGCCACCGAGCCCGGACTCTGTCCTCCAGGCAGTGGGAAGCTGTACAAGGTTTTCATCAGGGGCCTTCTGGCCAAATTCTGGTGCTGTATCAAAAGGACACAATTGTACGAAAGCTTAGGACCTGAGGCTGTCTTGGTTTCTCTTGGGGCTGGGCCCGGGACATGATCTGTGCCTGCGTACCGTTTCTTGTTGCTGTAGCAGCCGCCCCTGGATATGTCTGAGAGGGGGAGAGGCACCCCAGTCTCCAGAGAGAAGTCTATGTCCAGTCTAGAAATGAATGGGAGAAGTCGCTGTTAAGTCAGGCATCCCTGTGTGACCACTACCTGCCCTTTTTCTACTTGGTAGGTCATCTAAGATAGCACAGAGAGTCCAGCCTCTTCCAGAATGTCACTCCCTGTGCTCACTGGGTACCCCCAAGGCCCTTACTGGAGAGTCAGTGCTTCTTTGAGGAGTGGGAACTAGATGGATGAGTTTTGACAGGTGGTGAATTAGTAGGGGACCTAGAGCACAGACATAGGGCTATTCAGTTAAGAGGCTGGGGAGGGGGCAGGCAGTGGGGAGGGAACCTGGCAGCTGAGAGGAAGGGGAATAGCGTGAGGATCCCTGGGAAGGGGTGGTGGTCGGCGCTGGAGAGAAAATGTTGGCAGCTCCTCAGTCCTGCTCAGGAGCCTAACCAAAGGCCATGACTTTGTCAATGGCTGGTTTTCCACCAGCGTGGCCCTCAGCCTGGCGCCTGGCCTGGCCCCCAGCCTGGCCCCCGGCCTGCGGTTTTCCTCAGTAGAGAAGCAGTGGCAGCTTCCGAGAAACCCCACCAAGGCTTTCCTGTCAGGGCAACTCCAAGTTCCTCTTACTGAGGAAGGGGAAGTGGTGGAGTTTCTCCTAAGGGCTTTCAGTTTCTTTCTAAGAAGCCGTAGTGTCCCAACCTGAGGGCCCTTGGCAGAGCCAGATGTTAAAGGGAGAGACCTTTTGACTTCAGGAGCTTTCCCACCTCAGTTCCAACCAATGCGCGTTTATTGGGGCCTGATATCGGAAGTTCCAGAAGTGAAGATGTGTGTTTTGCAGGCCCCTTCCCACGACCCCTCCTTTCTTCCTCCTCAGGGATGCAACCCCAGGCTCCCTCCCGGCTCCCCTCGACAGGCACAAATGTGGCCTGCCTTCCCTCAGGGACACCAGCATAGGAAACTCATCTCCTCAACCCTCCAAGCCAACCTCTTCTGAGTCCTGCTTCCTCAGGGCTCTGCTGGGCAACTGAAAAATCTAGCCCCCATGAACTGACAGACGATGTCAGCTGAATGCCGATTCTGGTCCAGGGGACATGCCCATTTTAGAGGCCCAAAGCTTCATGAGGTCAAACTGTGGGAGCCCAGAGAACTGAGAAAAGCCTTCTCAGGAAGACCCACTGGCTTGGGCAGGGGGAAGCAAAAGCCCTCACAGTATTCAAACAATAGCCACCATTGATGGGAAGCCAAGCATTCGGTGTTAATTTCCTCCTATATTACCCACAGTGACCCCCTGATGAAGATACCGTTGCGATCCCTGAGGTCAAGCCACCTGCCCAGCTCACAGCCCACCAGCCCATTCTTCCCAGTAGACCTCTTCTCAGAAAGGCGGGGGAGGAAGGCTATCAGGCCCTCAGAGGGTTGGCTGGAAAGATTCCGTGGCCGATATCCCGATGATTCTCCCAGCAGCGCGTGCCTCTCTGAGAGGTGAGGCGCAAGCCACTGAATGAGAGACGCCTTCCCAGCGCTAGCGTGGCTGGGGACTGTCCCCAAGGTGGGAGGAACTCCTGTGGCCCTCTTTTATTTTCCTCTCACGGGCATCATTCTTTGCCAGCACATGAGTTATGGGGACAGTGGGGGGAATTCCCCCAAACCACGATGCTGTTCCATTCAAAAACATTTGCCTGGAGGTCCGCTGCTGCGTGACTCACACACACTGGTGAGGTGGCAAGGAAATTCGCAGCTGCTGGTCGGAAGGGCCTGACCCAAACGAAAAGAGGATGCTCAGAGGGTGGCCAGGTTTAGTAAATAAAAATACAGGATGCCCAGTTACATTCGATTTTCAGATCAACAACAACATTTGGGATATCCTTATACTAAAAAAAAAAAAAATGTTGTTGATCTGAAATTCAAATGTAACCGGGCATCCTGTTTTGTATCTGACATGAAGCACCTGGGGCAAAGTCCCCGCCTTCCCTGAGGTCCCAGTGGGGTGCTGTTGAGAGTAAGAGACACACAGCTGGGAGAAAACCACTGGCCTGGGATGAAAGCAAAGCCGGGACTTGCAATGGTCAGAGAAGGGTGGAAAGATCCTGCTTCAAGGGTTCCTCCTGAGTAATTGCAAAATCTCAATCTTAACCTAGGGCAGAGTTCTGTGTTCAAATTCCACAAAAATATAGGGGTGCTCCTGAAAAGGACTGTCCTTTCTCTGGACTCCCATTTTCTCATCTCTGTAATGGGGGGAGATTTGGATTCTGTGATGGCTAAAGACTTCCTAGCCCTTGGCTTTTCCAGCCCAGGGGAAATCTGCTGGAAGCAAGAGAAGGCACAAGGTCACCAAAGAGCAAGTTTAAGGAGGAGGAAGAGGCCAGCTCTGCTGGGAAAATGGGCAGCCCTCTTGCCCTCCAATTCTGAAAGGGGGTTGGGGCATTGCAGCAGGACGCTGGGTGCCTGGGGGGCTCTCTTGGGTCAGGCACACCCAGTGCACGCTGGACCTCCTTGGAAGGGGTCCTGGGGACCGCCAACAACTGTGTCCATCACTGTGGTGCCCAGGACCAGCCAGCTTTTCAAACATCCATGGAAACACCTGAGCCACAGCGAAGATTGTTACCGGCTCCAAAATGAGAAAAGCATATTGTAAAGATGAAATGATTAAATGTCTACAAAAGGTTAACTAGATAATTGCAAATTATGTGTGATGTGACACGTGGATGCATTTGAATGCATTTGAGGGATGTGGGCTTTGAGAGTAAGAAGGCCCAGGGCCTTTACTATTATTTTGGGTGGTTTTTTTTTTTTTTTAAGATTCATTTATTTGTTTGAATGAGAGAGAGGTTGTGAGAGCAGGGGGAGGGGCAGAGAGAGAGGGAGAGAATCAGACTGTGCTGAGCGCAGAGCTTAATGCCGGGCTTGATCTCACAACCCTGAGATCACGACCTGAGCCAGAATCAAGAGTCAGGCACTGAACCAACTGAGCCACCCAGGCGCCCCAAGAATGCCCAGGACCTTTAGAGCCCCATGAAGGGCAGTCTCTGGGCGGTGTTCCCTCCAGACCAGCCACTGTACTCCAGGATCTGATGGTGGTGTGGGATGAACTTCTGCAGACAGCCTCTTTGGGGATGGAAGTGGTGGACAGGTCTAGGAAGGCTCCCTCTGGGAGGAGTGTCAGGGTCCCTCATGGTCCCTGGAGAGGGGACTGGCAAGATCCTTGTGGGGGCCTCAGGGCCGGGCTGCCCCTTCACGTAGGGCTGCAGCCTTGGCAGGGAAATGGAGGCCACATCTCGAACACCCAGGCTGGTTGGATGCCAGGATTATTTCTGGGCCTCTGCCTGCTGGAAAGGCCAGGGATGCCAACGTGTAGCCAGCAGAGGTGGCACTAAGGGGCGAGAGGGGCCCTAATAATCACCATCAGCTCCGTATCTCAGAGCTACTAGCAAAGATCATAGTCTTCACTATGGACAATGCGCATTTTCTCAACGTTACGTAAACATGTATCTCTAGGAAACTTGGTGTATTAGTTTGCCAAGGCTGCCATAACAAAGAACCACCGCCAGGGTGATTTAAACAACAGACATGAATTTTCTTACCACCCTGAGGCTTGAAGTCTTAGATCAAGTTAATAGCAGAGCTGGTTTCTACTGAGGCCTCTCTTCTCCTCCCTGGGTCTTCAGACAGTCCTCCCTTTGTGCCCGTCTATATCCTCATCTCTTCTTCTTCTTCTTCTTTTAAGATTTTATCTCTTTATTTGTCAGAGAGAGAGAGAGTGTGTACAAGCAGGGGGAGCAGCTGGCAGAGGGAGAAGCAAGGAGCCTGATGCGGGACACGATCTCGGGACCCTGGGATCATGACCTGAGCCGAAGGCAGATGCTTAACCAGGCATCTCTCCTCTTCTTCTAAGTATACCCGTCATTTGGATTGGGGCCCACCCATATGACCTCATTTTACCTTAATTACCTATTTATTTGCTTATTTATTAAAAGAATTTATTTACTTAAAAATTTTAAAGATTATTTATTTATTTATTTAGAGCACGCATGCAAGCAGGGGAGGGGCAGAGGGAGAGGGAGAGAGAGAATCTCTAGCCGGCTCCGTGCTGAGCTCAGAGCCTGATGTGGGGCTTGATCTCATGACTCTGAGATCAGGACCTGAGCTGAAAACAAGAGTCAGAAGCCCTCTAATTACCTCTGTAAAGACCTATCTTCAAATATAGTCATATTTTGAGGTATTAGGGGTTTAGAATTTCAACATGCAAATTTTGGGGTGGGGGGGACACCATTCAGCCCTACACTTGGTCATTTTTAACCTACAAATGGAAGTGAAAACTGTGCTGACTTTGGCAATGTAGGGTGGAGACTCATCCCATGATCACTCCTCAGTGATAACCACCTTCCTCTAGAAATTCTGGAGCCTCCCCTACCTACCAGTTTTGATCAGGGGTAGCTGGGGACAGAGCAGCTGGACGTGGCCCCCACTGGCCAGTGGGTTGGGAGGAGGTCAATGGTGTAGCCAAAATGCTACAACTTCTTAACACAGTGGGCCGATCTCTCTACCCAATGATGAAAGTCTAGTGACTTTTGCTCTGGAAGAACTGCCCAAAAAACAAAGTTTCAAATTTTCTACCTAGAGCTGCTATTTATAGAATCATCCATGAATCTTAAAAAAAAAAAGAGAGAGAGAGACACACACACATACAAACCTTTAGCCTTTGTGTTTTTATAACCTTGGCACATGTTTATTGTTGAAAACACAGATGAAACAGGAGAAAAACAAAATTAACCAGAATCAGACCTCCCAGAGATAATCACTGTTAACATTTTAGTTTCTCCATCTGTAGCTATCCATGTGTCTTGATCTCCATCTACCTTTAAATTTACATTAAAGATAAGATTTACTTAAATTTAAAGATAAGATTAAGCTATACCATTTCATAACTTCTTGTCAATTACAATATCATGATCCCTTCACTGTGGCCCTTGTGGCCCTGAATTGTTCTTTCTGGCATCATTTTCGATGGTGGCAGATTATGAGAGTGGCGTAAGCCATTCCACAAACTTCTTATTGCTGAATACTTGGGTAGTTTACCATTTTCACACTATTAAAGCTTATTTACTTACTTATTCAAGCGATCTCTACACCCAACATGGGGCTCGAACTCACGACCTCAAGATCAAGAGTAGCATACTCCTCCTGCTGAACCAGCCAGGCGCCTCTCCTATTTTGATATTAAATGAAGCAGTGACAACATCCTCGTAGTTAAATCTTTGCCATGATTATTTACTAAGTATAATTTCCTAGAAGTGGAATTTCTGAGTTGCAGAGAATAGTACAATTTAAAATTTTTACACTTTATTGATTTTTTAATAAATTCACAAGGTTCAAAATTTCAAAAGCATCTCCCCACCTCTGTTCTCAAATCACCCAACTCCTCCCCACTCACAATCACTATTACTAAAGTATTATGTTCTTCCCAGCGATATTTTGCATATATATAAATTATATAGATAGATCGATCGATAGATGGATAGTATGTGTGGATGTATATATATACACACAAGTATAAAATACAGGTGTGTACTCGGGGTTCCCCGGGTGGCTCAGTCAGTTAAGCATCTGCCTTTGGCTCAGGTCATGATCCCAGGGTTCTGGGATTGAGCCCCATGTCTGGCTCCCTGCTCAGTGGGGAACCTGCTTCTCCCTCTCCCTCTACCTCTCAGCCCCTGCTCCTGCTCTCTCGTTCACTTTCTCTCTCTCAAATAACTAACTAAATAAAATCTTTAAAAAAAAAAGTACAGGATACAGGTGTATGGGGCGCCTGGGTGGCTCAGTGGGTTAAGGCCTCTGCTTTTGGCTCGGGTCATAGTCCTGGGGTCCTGGGATCAGGCCCCATGTCAGGCTCTCTGTTCCGTGGAGAACCTGCTTCCTCCTCTCTCTCCCTGCCTGCTTCTCTTGCCTACATGTCTCTGTCTGTCAAATAAATAAGTAAAATCTTAAAAAAAAATAAATACAGCTGTATTCTCTATGATATATGCATATGTACATATATATATACTTTTCTCTCTATGCAATATCTATATACATAATTTTTTTCACAAATGGTAGCGACTTCTATATATGATTTTGCCCTTTGCTTTTTTCACCTCATGAATAACCTTGGAGAACTTTCCAAGTCGGTACATAAAGAGTTTCCTCATTTTTTTAAAATAACTGAATGGTGTTTCATGATAAGCGTGTACTGTAATATATTTAAATAGTCCCCTGTTGATGGACATCTAGGTTGTGTATTAATTCTATATGGCTGTAGAACAAATGACTCCAAAACTCACTGACAAAAAAAAAAAAACAAAAAAACAACAATAAAAATTTATCTTCTTTTAGGTTTTCTGTTGATCAGAAATTTGAGGACTGAGCTGGATGGTTCTCACTGGGGTCTCTCATGAGGCCACAGTCAGATGCTGGCTGAGGCTACTGTCATCTGAAGACTCAGCTGGGGCCAGAGGATCCACTTACAAGGTTACTCACTCACGTAACTGTTACGGCGGTGCTGACGGAAGGCTGGCAGCCTCAGTTCCTCTCTGCCTGGACCTTTCTAAGTAGCTGCGTAACTGTCCTCCTGATAAGGTGGCTGACTTTCGCAACGTGTTTATCCAAGAGGCCAAGGTAGAAGCTCCAGTGCCTTGAAAGTCACACATGTTCACTTGCACTGTATTCTGTTAGTTGTGGCAACTACATAGGTTTGTCAGTTTCAAGGGAAGGGAAGAGACTCTGCCCTTCAATGGAGGAGTGCTAACATCACATTGTAACAAGAGCATGGGAAATGAGTTACACCAGTGCTTCCATCTTTATATATTATTTTCTAGAAGATGTGTTTATTTCTTAGAGAGAGAGAGAGAATGAGCTTGATTGGGGTGGGGGGAGAGGCAGAGGCAGTGGAAGAAGCAGGGTCCCCACTGAGCAGGGAGCCTGACATGAGACTTGATCCCAGGACCCTGGGATCATGACCCAAGTCAAAGGCAGACACTTAACGACTGAGCCACACAGGCGCCCCAGTGCTTCCATCTTTAGAAAATTTAAACTGGGGACAGGTGGGTGGCTCAGTCAGTTAAGTGTCTGCCTTCGACTCAAGTCATGATCCTAGGGTCCTAGGATTAAGCAGGGAACCTGCTTCTCCCTCTGCCTGCTGCTTTCTCTGTTTGTGCTCGCTCTCCACTCTCTCTGACAAATAAATAAAATCTTTTAAAAAAAAAGAAAATTTAATCTGCCATACGTCATTTCCAATATTTTGCAATGAAAAAGTGTTAGTAACTGCATCTTAAAGAACTCTGATAATCTGCGTCTGAAGACTTTGATTTGGATTATCTTATAGATTTCCCGCTCCTGACTGCGCCCTACTTTGCTTCCTGGAACTCACAGCCCAGCCCAGCCCAGCCCCCTCAGCTGCCCTCTTGCAGGGCTGACTTGCCCTCCCCTCTGGGGAAGTTCCTCCACCGCCAGTGGATTCTCTTGACCAATTTCCCAGTTTCCCAAGAAAACTGCTTAAAGTATCTGAAAATACAAAATATTTCTTTTCCCTTTTATTAATCCCAAACTAATGAACTCCACCAATTCAGGCCTTTGAGATATTCTACAGTTTATGTTCCAAATTTTAGTCACTTTATTTATTTGTTTGGTCTCTCACACAGGTCCTTTAGAGCTGGTAAGTTATTGAGACTATAAACCCATGATATTGTTATCGATAAGGACTATGAAAGGGAAAGCTAATAACAATAAGACAGAACCTCCCAGGATGGTTTATAGGGTGGGCTGTGAAAAGTTCCATGAATTGGGGTGTTTGGGTGGCTCGGTTAAGCAGCTGCTTTCGGCTGGGGTCATGATTCCAGGGTCCTGGGATCAAGCCCCACATCGGGCTCCCTGCTTGGCAGAGAGCCTGCTTCTCTCTCTCCTCTGCCTGCTGCTCTGCTAACTTGTGCTCTCTATCTCTCTCTCAAATATATAAATAAAATCTTAAAAAAAAAATGTTGGGGCGCCTGGATGGCTCAGTGGGTTAAAGCTCAGTGGGTTCTGCCTTCGGCCTAGGTTATGATCCCAGGGTCCTGGGATCAAGCCCCACGTCGGGCTCTCTGCTTGGCAGGGAGCCTGCTTCCCTTCCTCTCTCTCTGCCTGCCTCTCTGCCTACTTGTGATCTCTGTCTGTCAAATAAACAAATAAAATCTTAAAAAAAAATGTTCCATGAATCGTCTTTGCCTACCTGAATTGTATTTTTTGATGCAGTGACAGGACTTGCTGCCCAAGGACCCTCGCAGGGCTGTAAGGCAGAGCATAGAAATACTTGGTAATAAGTTTGGATTTTATATAAACCCAGTTTTTTAAGGGGCAGCTTTTTGGTAAAGACATTAATTTGCTAATTATTAAAATGATTCTAGTGGTTTTTCTTTTTTAAGATTTTATTATTTATTTGTCAGATAAACAGAGAGAGAGAGAACACAAGCAGGGGAAACAATAAGCAGAGGGAAAGCAGGCTCCTCACTGAGCAGAAAGCCTCACTCAGAGTTCAATCCCAGGATCCCGGCATCATGACCTGAGGTGAAGGCTGATGCTTAGCCAACTGAGCCACCCAGGAATCTCTAAAATGATTTTAGTGTTTTAAGTATATTGCTAAGTTCAAAAAAAAAAAAAAACCCACAAGAAACACAAGGCACACAACAATTGCATCATTAAGTACTTTGTGTATAAAAAGGAGAACATATACAAGATAACATAACTTTGTACGTTTGTGTGTGGGTGCACCTGTCTCTTTTCTTTGGCAGGATCTATAAGAAACTCTATTGACTCTTCGGAGAAAAAACTGGGTGTCTGATAGCAGGATGGGAGGGAGGTTTTTCAGCTTATCCTTTGTCCCTTTTGAACTTTGTACCAAAATAAATCGATACCATGGGAGCGTATATTGTCAGAGGTGGGGGGCACGAGGCAGCCCTCCAGGGTGCTGGAAATGTCCTGGGTCTTGATCTGGGTAGTGGTGATGTGGGTGAGCAAATATGGAAAGTCACCCACCCCACTTAAGATCTGTGCACTTTCCTTTAAGTTGTATTTCCAAAAGAGTGATGTCTTTTCATGAAAAAATATCAAAATATATTTTTTAAAAAGACAAGTCAAGTCAGACCGGGATTTATTACCTTGTTCCATAAAAGTAGATGTGTTTCTGGAAAGTGTCCTTATTCCAGTTTTTAAAAAAATGAAGCATAATTTCCGGCTGGTTCCAACTATAATGTCTAAGACGTACTCGCGGACTTAATTCCAGTGCTGGTCGGGATCTGAGCATCAGAAGTCTTCGAGGGTGGGGCATCTGGGTGGCTCAGTTGGTTAAGCATCTACCTTCAGCTCAGTTCGTGATCTTGGGGTCCTGGGAACGAGCCCTGCTTTGGACTCCCTGCTCAGCTCCCTGCTTCTCCCTCTACCCCTCCCCCTGCTCCGCGCGCTCTCTCTCTCAAATAAATAAAATACTTAAAAAAAAAAAAAGAAAGAAAGAAGTCTGCTAGGGCGAACCATCCACCCTCTGAGTGTGTGCTTGATGGTAGTGGGAGAAGGGGACAACAGGTGGGGAGTCTCCCTGAAAAGCTTAGGAAATAGGAGCCCAGTGGAGAAGAGAGGAAGAAAAGTCGCACTTCCCTAGTGCCTCCATATCTGAGAAGGACCCTTACCCAGGCACCAGACGCACTGGCACAACTAAGGCAGAGAAGACTTCTGAGAGGCAAGAGAAAAGGAAAATTGGAAAACAGAACTATATGTTAATCATCCACTCATGTACTCAGCATTTTACTGTTTTGAAGCCCTTTTACATCCACGTATCCTTTGACCCTGAAACAAGCCTATGAATGGATGGGGCACGTGCTGGTCATCCCATTTTATGAATGAGGAAGGAAGCCGGGGCCTCTAGACTGAAGTCACAAGGGAGTGACAGAACCAGGACCCAACACCATGGTTTTTGGGGGTTATTATCTTTTTTTTAAGATTTTATTTATTTATTTGACAGACAGAGATCACAAGTAGGCAGAGAGGCAGGCAGAGAGAGAGAGGGAAGCAGGCTCCCCGCTGAGCAGAGAGCCTGATGGCGGAGCTCGATCCCAGGACCCTGGGATCATGACCTGAGCCGAGAGCAGAGGCTTTAACCCACTGAGCCACCCAGGCACCCGGTTATTTTTTGTTTTTTTAAGATTGTATTTATTTAAGAGAGAGAACATGAGCAAGGGGAGGCGCAGAGGGGGAGGGAGAAGCAGACTCTTGTTCAGAAGAGAGCCCCAATTCCAGGACCCTGGGATGACAATCTGAGCCAAAGGCAGACGCTGAGCCACCAGGCGCCTCCCCCCCTTATTTTAAAGATTTATTTATTCATCTGAGAGAGACAGAGAGAACATGAGCATGGAGAGAGGGGCAAAGGGATAAGCAGACTCTGTGCAGAAGAGTGTCATGGGGCTCTATCCCATGACACTGAGATCGTGATCTGAGCCAACATTGGACGCTTAACCGATTGAGCTACCCAAGTGCTCCTCAACACTATGTTTTTAAAATTCTAAGTCTGATGTGCTTACTGCTGCTTCCCAGAGAGGTCACAGAGCATCTTGGGCAGCTCTGCTTCCCTGCTCTGTGATGTGGGGCAAGTTGCTGAATCTCTCTGTGCCTCCTTATTCGTATCTGTACAATGGAGTTGGTGTGAGGATTACGTGAGCTGATGTGGGGAAAGCACATGTAAGTGCTCTTTAAAAGTTAGCTCTTGGGTGCTTGGGTGGCTCAGTCAGTTAAGCTTCCGACTCTTGGTTTGGGCTCAGGTCGTTGGGCTCTGCACTCAGCCAGGAGTCTGCTTCTCCCTCTCCCCTCACTCCTCCCCCACTGCTCATGCTCTCTCTTTCTCAAATAAATAAATAAACAAAACCTTAAAAAAAAAGTTAGCTCTTATTTTTGCTCTTATTTTTATTCCCAAAGATAAAGATAAATGAGGAGAATGGCAAAGATGAGAAAAAAGAGAATTGTAGAGAGAAGAGAGTGAGAAAAAACCTCAGAGGCAAAACAGCGGCAGCATGTCTTCCCATGGCTCAGACAATGAGAGGGGGAAGCAGGTGGCCAGGCAGAGGCCAGGGTCAGGCCAGGAGCGCCAGGAGGAAGGCGCCTTCACCCCCACCTTGGCCTTCAACCTGCAGAGGCTCACTGTTTCCAGATGCTCACTGCTTCCAGCTGGCAGCCAGCCCGGGAGAAAGTGCGAGGCCAGGCCAGGGAGAAAACAGAGGGCTCAGGCATCTGGGCCACCCAGAGGGTTGTAAGCTCAAGTCACAGACAAGTGGCTTCACTCATCTTCTCCGGATGCCAGACTGGGTGTCTAATGGTAAAAATGTCAATTGTTCATTTTTTAAAAAAGATTTTATTTATTTATTTGACAGAGAGTGGACAGGTGCACAAGCAGGGGGAGCAGCAGGCAGAGGCAGAAGCATGTTCTCCGCTGAGCAAGGAGCCTGATGTGAGCATTGATCCCAGAACCCCAGGATCACGACCTGAGCCAAAGGCAGATGCTTCACCAACTGAGCCACCCAGGCACCCCTGAGTTGTTCATTTTTAAGAAGGGCTGATTTGTCAATTTCCATAGTGTGAATATGCTCGCCATGACCAGTTCTGAAAAGAAGTGGGGTCCGGCGGTCCAGCCATGGGGGAGAGGCAGGTGGCAGTAAGGAAAAGGCCAAGATGTGAGACCACAGTCAGAGTTAGGGGCTCCTCATCCTGGTCCCCAAGAAAGTCCACAGAAGTGGGACATGACCCAGAACAGTTTCACCTCTTTGACTTCTACTCACCTCAATGGAAGTAAAGCAGCACCCGCCATGTCTGTGGCCTGATGGAGCTAATGTGACTCCAGCAGAGCAGGGAGCCCAACGCAGGGCTCCATCCCAGGACCCCGGATCATGACCTGAGCTGAAGGCAGATGCTTAACCGACTGAGCCATCCAGGCACCACATTTTTGGTGGTGGAGATAAATATGAGTCTTACTGAAAACCAGATCGAGCAGTGTAACGGCAGCATGACTGAGGGAGAGGCAGCGACAACGTGCTCTAGGTAGGACAGGGCAGGAGCCATCCCATGAGGCAGGCACCTGAGTGAAGTAAGGCGATGTGGCATGCAGATATCCGGGGGAAGAGTTTCCAGGGCAGGAGATTTCTCCTGGTGGACGGTGAGAGGGCAGCCTCAGACTGACTTCCATTCATGATGCCACTGGAGGGCTAGGACAGGGACCCTGGACAGAGTAGGGGTTGGGGGGGGTCAGATTTCAGAGAACTCCTTTGTCGCTGTTTGGAGTAGGACCACCAGGAACAAGTATAGGAGCAAGGAGAGCAGGTTTTGTGACCCGCTCCCCCAGAGAGAAGGCATAGACTTGGACCAGAGTGGTGGTTATGACGTGTGAGGAGGGGCTCCATTTAGAATATGGAGGTAGAAGCAACCAGATTTGCTGCTGGAATAAAACTTTGTGGGTATTTTGCTACATAAAGAACAAAGCTTGTAACAACTCCCGGCTATTAGAATCCTCCTGTGATCCAGGAGTTTCCTTGCTTTCTCTCCTTTGGTTTTCACAGCAAATCTGCAAGAGGCCATTGATCAACTCAGTTGTTATAAACAGATGGAGGCTCAGAGAGGTTGAGAGATGTGCCCAGCCTCCCACAGCAAGCCCACAACAGAGCCTGCATTTCAGTCTTTCACACCCTCCTGGGTACCCTTCCCATCCTACCAGCTGCTCCTGGGACTTAAATCCGAAGGACTGGGATACTACCTGACACACAGTAGGGGCTTAAATGATTATGAGTTTGCAAAATGTTTGCTATTAATGCTCTTTTTTTTTTTTACATCCATAAACTCACCCCCAGCTTTATGGAGGTATAATTGACAAATAAAAATTATATAGATTGAAGGTATATAGCACGGGGCGCCTGGCTGGCTCAGTTGGTGGAGCACGTGACTCTTGATCTCAGGGTTGAGTACAAGTTCCAGGTTGGGTGAAGAGCTCACTTTAAAAAAAATTAAAAAGGTGTAAAATGTGATATTTTTGATACATTTACAAGCTTTAAAAAGATTGTAAGCACGACACACACCCGCGAGTGGCTAAAATTAATAACAAACAAAACCCCGACTGTGCCAAACGCTGGGAAAGGTTCGAGCAAGGCGGGGCCCTCGTCACTGGTGATGGGAATGCAAAATGGTACAGTCACCCTCGAAAACAGGCTGGCGGGTTCTGAGAAAGTTAATCATTTGTTTACCCTGTGGCCCAGTGATCCAATTTCATTTTCATTTTTTAAAAGATTTTATTTATTTATTTGAGAGAGAGAGAGAGGGAGTGAGCACGAGCAGGGGGGAGGGGCAGAGGGAGAAGCAGGCTCCCCACTGAGCACATGCCTGAGGACAGGAGGCTCCATCCCAGGATCCTGGAATCATGACCTGAGCCAAACGCAGAAGCTTAACCGCCTTAGCCACCCAAGCGCCCCCCGAGATCCAACTGTAGATATTTACCCCAGAGAAACAAAAATGTGTGCTTACGCAAAAAACCTGAGCTGAGGGGCGCCTGGGTGGCTCAGTGGATTAAGCCGCTGCCTTCGGCTCAGGTCATGATCTCAGGGTCCTGGGATCGAGCCCCGCATCAGGCTCTCTGCTCCGTGGGGAGCCTGCTTCCTCCTCTCTCTCTGCCTGCCTCTCTGCCTACTTGTGATCTCTCTCTGTCAAATAAATAAATAAAATCTTAAAAAAAAAAAAAAAAAAAAAAAAAAAAAAAAAAAAAACCTGAGCTGAATGTGTATAGCTCCCAGCAACGTTATTCCTAATTGCTGGAATAACTGGAAATAACCCAAATGTCCAGCAGCCGGTGACTATGTAAACAAACTGAAGGGGAGTACAGCTGATTCACACGGCAGCAGGAATGAGCCTCAAATACATGGTTCTGAAAAGAAGCCAGACCCAAAAGTCTACATGCCGTGTGGTCCTGTCTATGCGCAATTCTGAAAAAGGGAACTACATAGGTCAGCGGTTGCCAGGGACTGGGGGTGAGGGGAAGGGGTGACTCCGAAGGGGCAGCACTGGGGAGCTTCGGGGCGTTGGAGCTGTTGTTCTGTGTTTTCGTCGTGGTGGTGGTTACAGGGCTGTACTTCTGTCAAAACTCATAAAACGATATGATGAGGGGTGGATTTTACTGTATGTAAATTATACCTTAATAAATCTAACTCATTTAGCACTACAGGAAGGCCACTTCCCACAGCCCATTCAGTCTAACCCCCGCCCCCCAACTTCCCCTTCCCCACTCCTTAGGGACCAGAGCCAGAGCTCACAGCCTCAAGAACTCCTCCTGCCTTTTCGGAGGGGGCTGTCTATGGGAATCACCAAAAAGCTCAAAAATTCTGACGCCTCGGCCCCAGCCAAACTCAGGGGTTCTTACTTGGGTTTGGGGTGCAGTCTGGGCATTGGGACTATTCTTCCCAAGTGATGTTCATGACCTAGACACAGAGCTCCCTTAGAGCAGGAACTGTGATTTTTCTCGATTTGATATCCCCAGGTCCTCTATAAATAAGGTGCATTGTAGGGCATGAGGGAAAGAGCCAATGGCCGTGAAGGCCTATAATAATCACGTGTGACCACCAGGGCGCTGAGTGCTGGACACATATTCATTCAGTTACACCCTACTCCCTAGAGAGAGAGGGCCATGGTTATTCCTCTTTGGCAGGTGGAGAAACCCCTATAGGATGTAGTGAAGCCTTGCCCAAGACCACAGAGCCAGTAAGTGGCGGAGCGGTGCGGCGGCCCGGACCCGCTAACCTCTGGGAAATACTGCCCCCTAGTGCCCGCTGGGGTCAGACTGTGCAATCCGATGGGCCTGGGTTTTAATTTGCGTTCATTCTTGGCTCACAGGCTGGGTGACGTGGACAAGTTATTTAGCGTTGGCCTTGCTCGGCTTCACCTTCCTCATCTGCAAAACGTGGTTGCTTGAAATGACGTCAAAAGGCGGTTACAGAATGAAATGAGATGATGGATGCCAAGTGCTCACTGCATCATGAAATATTCCAGCACTGATAAGGCAAGAAATGAATGAATGAGGGGCGCCTGGGTCCACTCCGCCCTCCAGAGATGCCTCCACCCTGGCATTGGCCAGCCTCCCCTCCCCCTCCTGAGTTCCTCCCCCACAGGGTGGGGGTGCATGGGCACCAGAGCTGCCAGACTCTAGGGGAGCCTCCAGCTTTTTATAGGTAGGGACCGCTCATAGGAGAAATCCAAAGCCCTTAGAGTCTTTGCTGCTGTATAGCCAGAGCCTGGGACATGCAGTGTCAGTGAACAAGTGAGTCCAGGGTGAGAAGGTGCCAGGAGAGATCGGGGCTCCCCAGAGTCCCACTGGACCATTTGAGCTACCAGGAGAAGATCCTCAAGGACGGCACCCTCTCCTTGACTTTCTGATGGGACCTCAAGTTCTGCCAAGTAAGCACAGCTCCCCCCACCCCTTGGCCACTACATGTTTCCATGTCTCCACGCTCATTCATGGACTAACAAGTGACCCCACTCCCACTGGGTGTTTCCAGGTAGCGTTTCCCTGTGGCCTCTGGGGCTCGCAGCCTCTGGGCTCCAGTACTGACCTCTTAGCGACCCTGCTCAGTAAGACAGAACAGATGAGTCTTCCTTTGATCCTTCCTTTATTTTCCCCTTAACATGGGAAAGTGTCTTTGTTCTTGGGATTATAGAAGTAATATACATTATTGGGGGAAAAAAAATCCAAATACTACAGAAGCATCTAAAGAAGAAAGCAAACCAACTACTCCTAAAGTATGTTGGGTAGCCCCTTAGATGGTGCAGATATGAACTGTCTTCCCCCAAGCAGGACTGGAACGTTCCACCACACAGTGGCTTGGGACACTGCCCCTTCTCTCCCATGTTTGGTGACTGCAAACAAGTTACTCAACCAAGAGTGCCTCGGTTTCCTCATCTATAGAATGGGGATCCGAATATTCTATCTACTTCTAAGGTTATTAAGGAATCAAATGAAATAATCTCTTCCAAGACCATGGTACAGGGCTTGGTACACAGTGAGAACATAGAAATGTTAGCTCCTGGGGCACCTGGGTGACTCAGTCGGTTAAGCTTCTTGACTTCAGCTCAGATCATGATCCGAGGGTCCTGGGATGGAGCCTCGAGACTGGATTCTGTGCTCAGTGGAGAGTCTGCATGTCCCTCTCCCCTCCCCCTACCCACCACATGTGGTCTCACTCTCTGTCTCAAATAAATAAAATCTAAAAAAAAAAAGTGTTAGCTCCTTCTGCTGTTATTCCTCACTGAACACCTCACGGCCGTCTTCCCAAGGCAGCACACTAAGATTCAAACCTTCTCATCCAACAGCTGTGCTGTTCCCCCTGTGAGGACTCAGTGGTTTGTCTATGAGTCCCTCTGTGTGAGTGTAAGTTTACAGGCCTCGGTCTCCTCATTTGGACGGATATTTATGTAGTTCTCAACTTGGGGGAACTATTATAAATGACATCCAGGCGTCTTGTCACACTGGTAACTATGGGTCAAGAGGTTAGCACGCTGGGGTGGGCAAGTTCAGAATTCTGGCATGTGCACGGTTAAAAAATGTGGGATTTGTAGGACTCAGTACTCGGGTCTCCTGTTTCACGCATGCGTTGTAACCCATCTCAGGGATGATGGCTCCCATGTCTACATCCCCAGCCCAGACGAGGTGCCGGGGCTCAGGTGCCTAACTACTTACTGGATGGGGCCGTGAGCAGCAGCTTCAGTTGTCACTTGTCCACGGCAGAGACCTGATGTGTTGCTGCTCCCCAGCTGCCCCTCCCAGGGCTTCCTCATCTGGGTCAGCAGCAGCTCTGTCCTCTCTGTTCTCAGGTCAGAGGCCTCACTCGGTGTCGCCTTTGGTTCCTTCCTCCTGTCTCTCCATGTTCACTCTGCAAGGGAATCTCTGCTCTACCTTTAGAATAAGTCCAGAATCCTGTCCCTTCTCATCATCTCTCTCACCTGGATTGCCACAACAGCTTCAAAACTGCTTCTACCCTCACCCCGTTTGGTCTAATGCAACAAGCAGCAGGAGGGAGTCTGTCAAAACAAATTAGATGCCCCCCTCCACCCCAGTGACTCTCCATCTCACTCAGCCCTCAGCGGGGCCAGCACCTGCCTTCCCCGACCTCACCCCAAGTTTAGCGATTATCTGATATCTTCTCTTCTCATGTCTTTCCTGCCTGTACTGCTCCAGCCACACTCATGGTTCTGTACATGTGCCAGCTAGGATCCCACCTCAGGACCTTTGCACTTACTGTTCCCTCCTCCCAGAATGTTCTTCCCTCTGGTATCTGTGTGGCTTCCTTTCTTACTTCTTTCCTTAAGGTTATTTATTTTATTTTTTTTTAAAGATTTTATTTATTTATTTGACAGAGAAAATCACAAGCGGTCAGAGAGACAGACAGAGAGACAGGGGGAAGCAGGCTCCCCACTGAGGAGAGAGCCTGATGTGGGACTCAATCCCAGGACCCTGAGATGATGACCTGAGCCAAAGGCAGAGGCTTAACCCACTGAGCCACCCAGGCACCCCTTTCCTAAAGGTTATTTAGGTTATTGTTCAAACATCTTCTCAGTGAGGACTTCCTTAATTTTCCTTTAAACACACACACGCACACACACACCATTCTGTTTTCTATCTTGTTCTTTTCTTCCACTAGGGCAACCAACTATTCTGGTTTGCCTGGAACCAAGGAGCTTCCTGGGACCTGAGAACTTTCAGTCTTTTGTTTTGTTTTGTTTAAGTTTTATTTACTTAAGTGATCTTTACACCTAACATGGGGCTTGAACTCTTGACCCTGAGATTAAGAGTTGGATGCTCCACGAGCTGACCCAGGCAAGCGTCCCTGAGAACTTTCAGTTTTAAAACTAGGAAAGTCTGGGATGATTTGTCACTCTATTTAAGCACTCATCACATCTGATGATGTATTTATTTTGTTGTATAAGAATATAAACTCCATGAAGGCAGACATTTTTGTCAGTCTCATTCACTGCTATCTCCACAGTACAGGAATTGCATTTGGCTCCTATCAAGACACTCAACAAATATTTGTGGAATGAAAGAACGAACTCATGGCTGGGCTGGTTCCAGAGAGATTGTGCCAATGAGGTTTTCTTGGGCTTTTTAAAATACTCTACAGCAGGGAAGTAGCCTCAGGTTGGGCACAGGCAAACTGTTGGGCCGGGAATGGAGCAAAGATCTATGGCTTGTCCATTTTGCCTTTTTTTTTTTTTTTTTAAGATTTATTATTTATTTGAGAGAGAGAGAGAGCATGGGGAGGGGCAGAGGAAAAGAGAAATGTTAGCAGACTGCTCCCTGAGCTCAGAGCCTGATGCCGGGCGGATCCCAGAACCCTGAGATCATGACTTGAGCCAAACACCTAACCCACTGAGCCACCCAGAGGCCCCCTGTTTGCCTTTAAGACCAGAGCCCAGCTGGCGGGCCTGATGGAAAGGGCTCAGGGTGTTAGGGCACACGCTGAGATCACTGCTACCGCCTAGTGGTCCCTCTGGGAAAAGCAGCCTCACCTGGGAGCCCAGGGCCGGACAAGAGTGTTCCTGCCCTCTCCTCCTCATCCCACTTTTTCCCTCTTTCCCACTCTCCTCCCCTCTCTGCTTACCGGATGGAAAGAGCTTTGACGTGGCTCTGGCACCCGCCACCCGTAGGACCTGGAGCCAATAACTAAACCTCTTTGGACTCAGTGTCCTCATCTGAAAATGGGGATTGTAACTCTTGAGGGTAAAATGAGATAGTCCAGTACACACCCAGTGCAGTGCCTGGCCCAGTAGATGTTTATTATTTATTATTCTGATTATTATCACGTCTGGCACTCAACAGGTGCTCATCCATTGCCGATTTGCTTGCTCTTTTCTTCATCTGGGTAGTCCAAGCTAAGACTCAGGATGGTACTCCTAAAGCATTCCCATGCTTCCCTCACCCCAGACCAATGAAATCCACAATCTTTGTAACGGATATGGGCATTGGTATTTTTTAAATTTTTAGGGTTTTTTAGAATCTTTTTTTAAGTTTTTTTTTTTTTTTAATTCATCTGAGACAGAGAGAGAGAGAGAGCATGCATGACTGGGGCAGGGAGGGGCAGAGGGAGAGGGAAAAGTAGACTCCCCACTGAGCAGGGAATCTGATGTGGGGCTCCATCCCAGGACCCCGGAATCATGACCAGAGCTGAAGGCAGACGCTTAACCAACTGAGCCACCCAGGCGCCCCTTCATTGTCTTGTTGTTTTTTTTTTTTGAAGCTCCCCAGGTGATGCTAATGTATGGCCCAGCGGTGAACCGTACTGGTGACCAACAGTCCTGGGTTATCTGGGACTTTCCAGGTCCGTACGTAGCACTGTACGTCCTACATCCTGGGAAACCCCTCAGCCCTGGGCAAACAGGGATACTTGGTCACCCCCTCCCCAAAGGAACAGACCCATATTTTCTGAATCCTAAATCAAGACACACTGTCTGGGCACCAATGACTAGAAATCGGTCGTTTGTTTTTTAAAGTTCATTTATTTATTTTAAAGTAATCTCTACACCCAACACAGGGCTCAAACTTATGGCCCCAAGATCAAGAGTTGTACGCTCTACAGACTGAGCCAGCCAGGTGCCCCTGGAAATTGGTTATTTGAAAGCTCAGCGTGGAACAGTGGATCAGAGGCCACAGGGTCAGCCCCAGGCAGGAGCCGGGCTCTGAAGGGGAGAGCGGTCAGCTGGGGGTCAGTCAGACAGGTCTCCATCACTGGGCCCCCTTGGGCTCCAGCCACTGGCCGCCCGCTCCATGGCCTTCACCCAGCGGTCCCTCAGCTCCTCGGTTTCAGCCTTGAAGGTGTAAAGCTGGCATGACTGTTGCAGCTGGAAGACCCGAGGGTCAGCCTGGGTCCCCGCAGTCACCTGGTAGCCCAGCAGGGGGACGGAGGTGTGAGCCCGCATGTCCTAGGAGGGGAGGAGAGAGCCATGGGCCACTGTCTTTCTGCTCAGCCCCAGCACCTGGGACAGCCCATTTGAAGGTAGAAGCCACATACCCACCTCTTGCTCCCCAAACACCCAGGAAGCAGGGTGGACTGGTGGGAGGGCATCACGGGGGAGGAGGACTGGCTGCCCACTGGGCAAAGCTGTTGTGATCTGGAGTCGGGGCCCAGCTCTGAGAGCCACTAACTCTCTGGCTGGAGGGAACCACATCCTCCCTGGGTCTCAGTTTCCTCCTCTGGCATATGGGGCCAACAATACCCCCCATACACACACATACCATGAGAAAGCCAAGGTCTGGGAGGCAGGGGGTGGCATTACCTGAGGGGCAGCATAGACATAGAGGACGAGGGGGTCGTCCCGGGGGATCACACACCAGCCCCGGGGCCTGCTCTTGCCCCACTTGTCCCCGACCAGCTGCAGGAAGCCGCACATGATGCTTTGCTCGGACCCCGTTGTGGACCCTTTCTAAAAACCAGAGAGAGAGAGGGAGAGAGAGAGAGAGAGACTATTGGGCTGTCGGGGAATGCAGCACCCACCCTGTGTCAGACACTGGACCAGGGCTTGAAAATCACCATTTCTAATTCTTGCAGCAACCCTACAAGGAGAGGTCATTTGTTCCTGAGCCTCAGAAAGGTCCTATCAGGGCCCTGTGGTCACGTAGCTGGTGGGTGGCAGAACTGTGGTCAAGCCCCAGCCAGCCTGAGCTTGGGGCAGGTGCTGGGAAGGCTAATCACCTGTGAGTTGCCCCAGGGAACAGAACTGGGACCTGAGCAGAGAGAGGGCTGTGTGGCCTCCTGTGTGGGGAAGGCATGAGCAGGGAATGGGGAAGACTGGAAAGTGGGCAGAGGTCCGTGGAAGGGCACGGCCGTGAACCCAGGAAGCTGTGTTCAGCTGGAAGGCATGGGGGGGGGGTCTTTCCCCACCTCCCCAGGACCATAAGCAGAGAGAAGGATGGCAAGTGTGACCTCGGCTGGCTTGGTCCTGAGCACCAAGGACAGGGCCAGCATGGGGCAGGCGTCTGCACATACTTGCTGAGTGGAGGCCCTCGGCGCTCACCTCTAGGATGCCTTGCTTCTTGTCGTCTTTGTCCTTGGGGAGCACGTTTCCAGTGAGGAAGGTGTAGCAGTGGACGCACACGCGGTTGGGCCTGTTGCCATCATATTTGAGCTCAGCCCGGTAGTCGGAGCACTTGGCGCACACCACCTAGGGGAGGAGGGGGAAGGAGGGGCTTGGGGCCTGAGGTGAGGCAGGGGAGGGCTGCACTGGTGCCTTGACACTGGTGCCTGGGAGATGGTGGGGGGCATGAGAGCCCCTAGGGACAGGAGGAAGACAAAGCAAACTTCAGGAGAGGAATGGAGGCAGAGACATGTGGTCCCCTGTGCTGGCAGAGGCCCAGCCTGGAGGCCATGGCTTCAGGGGAGAGCTCAGGCCCTGTGCTCCCCCAGCTGGGAGCTCAAGATCTTCCCCCTAGCTGCACCCCGCACCACCCCCCATAGGTGTGTCTTGATTCCCCCTTTGTGAGGGTGGCTATTAATCCCAGGGGCTTCCCCGCACACACCCCTGCCTCTAATTCACTTCTCCAAGCTCTCTCTCCCCCTCTGCCATCTCCTCTGATTGTCCCAGCCTCCCCATCAGGTGGACAGTGCTGGCCCTTCCATCCTCCCCCGATAACAAGGGGGGCAGTGACTTGCCTAGGGCCCCTCTGCTCACAGGCAGCAGCTGGCCATCTCTGGGACAGGACAGGTATTTAAAGTTCCATGGTTTAGCTTTAAGATTGATGCAATCCTAGAGTCAAGTGTGTTCTAATATAAAAATGAAGGGCTGGTTGTTTTTGCCAGGAAGACCTGTCATGTGCATTGTGGGGAATGCCCCCCACCCAGCCCCTGCTGACCCAGCGGGGAGAAAGCCCCCAGGCAGACCAACACGGATCATGCTGGGGAAGCCAGGAGCCAGGCCTGATAAGACTCGGAGAGAAGCATGGGGGGGTGGTGTAGGCTGTAACCTCCAGGGAGACTGGGATGTCACCGTGAGCCTAGGATGTGGGGTTGGAAATGGGGGGCAAGACACAGAGACGAGGGGGCTCCTCTGGGTGGCCAACACAGCACGTGGTCTGGGCGGGCCCCACCAGAGAAGGCCTGGCCTGCCCCACCCTCACCAGGATTCCGGTCTGGCAGGTGGGGAGACAGAAACTGGGCACCCAAACGACTGAAAAGATGACTCACAGAATACAAAGGTCGGCGCAGGCATGAGAAATCCTGAAATTGGGCCAGGGGTATCTCACAGAGCCCCACACAGGAGGCTTTAACTACCTTGGGGATATTTTATTTTATTGAGCTTTAAATTTTTTTTATCTTGCTAGTGTGTATTTATTTTCTCCTCCCCCAGCTTTTTAGTCTGAAAAATTTCAAACCTACAGACAAGTCAAAAGAATACTGCAATGATACTGTCCCCACCAAACTCTCTGATTGTTAACATTTTTGCCACTATATCAATGTATTATTTTTCTGAACAATTTGAGTATAAATTACAGTCATTGTGACACCATACCCTCAAATAAATAGCTGGTGTCACATAAGAACAAGGGCATTTTCCTGCCTGTTCATTATGTCATGATCACACTCGGGAAATTTAACATCCATCTAGGATTACTGCTTGTGATCAGATTTTCCCCAACATTCCCAATAAGGGCCTCTGTGGCTGGTTTTGTTTTTCCCATCCACGATTAAAATCAAGGATCATACATTTCATTCAGTTGTCAGAATGTTATATTTCCTCCCTGTACCTTGAAGGTCACAGGTATTGTTACTCTTTGTGCCTCTTTGTATTTCTTAACTATTTTAAATAATGTTTTAGGAACTACTTACCAAGTTGCAAACGTGAATTGACTCTACCCTTATTTGCAGACGTGAATCACCAAGAACAGTGGCTAATCCCCGATCCTTTCTATTTGGCTCTGATAGAACGCCTCACTTACGTCTGAACACAGGTGTGTTCCCAGGCCTTGAAATTTACTCTGTGCCCCAACTGCCATGTAGTGCATTTTGGGGACACCTCCCTGAGCGGCCCCAACCTGCCCAGCTGGTCTCCTGTCTCCTGGAGGTCATTAAAGACTGAGGCCGTAAAGGGCTTCTCTGTTTGCAGAGTAAACGGAGGGGGTTGTCGGGTCCACAGAGAACAGCTCAAGTGCAGCGGGTGCTTGAAAAGCAAAGCAGGATCTGCCTCGAGTAACCGGGCCTGAGCTGACACGAGGAGGGGACAGGTTCCTTCCTCAATCAGCTGGTGACTGCTGCTCTGAGTGAGCCCCGCCCAAAACTGTTCAGAAAGGAAAGGAGGAGCTCACTACCACCCTGAAGGTGGCTATTATAATCCCTACCACCCAGGCGAGGAAACTGAGGCACAGTTAGCCGCAGAACTGAGCAGGTGCTGGAGGGCCAAGGACTTCCCAGAGAGGAGGGGCCCGAGAGCCAAGTTCGCACAAGAAGATGGGAGGACGGGCGTGGGGCTTGTAGGGTGCTGGGTGCACGCCCCACCTGGACTGGGAGACCACCTCCCTGTGCTGGGTCTGGGGCTCTCAGGAAGCAGTGGTAAGAACAGGTGAACGCACAGGGCCAGCTTCACGGGGTGTCTCGAGCACCTCGTCTAAGCCCTGCGAACCTCACTTCCCCACGTGCAAACAGGGATCACAGAAGCCGCTGGGTCGCAGGGGGACATTGTAAGGTCCAAACAAGGCCATTTATGTATCCGGGCCTGAGTTAGCGCCCAGCGTCCCTGGATGGCATGGGTTCAGGCCCGCAGAGTTGGTGGGGAGACCGGAGGGGCCCTGAGCCGGGAGGGTGGAGGCAGACGAGGGACAGGTGAGGGGACAGGGGCTGGTGGGACTACTCACGTAGCCACAGGCGCGGCAGTGGTGCCGGCGGCGCGTCAGGGCGTTGAAGGGTTCCCGGCAACGCATGCACATGGTCACCATCTTGTCCCGGACCCACTGTGGCGCCCGGAGGCCCAGCTCCTCGGACTGCAGCTGCTGGGTGGTCGGGTGGGGGCTTCAGGACCCCCTTCTGGCCCTGCCCCAAGGCCCAGGGGCCCTCTGTCCACCTGCTTCCCAGGGGCTTCCATTCGAAGCCGACCTAACCGGCAAGGACTATACTATGGATCAGTTAATATGACTCCCTTTGCACAGGTGAGGAAGCTGAGCCCAGAGACGTCGAGGGACTCAGCAAAGACACCCAGCAAGCCAGACTTCCGAGCTCAGAGTGGAAGTCAAGTCCCGGACACTCTCCCTCTCCCACCCCACCTGCCTCCCACCTTCCCTTGGTCTTAATGTTTAATGGGCACTTTCATCCCCAACCTGCCTCCCCCCACAGCCTGAGCTACACAAGCATGAAATCCTTCCTAGGGAGGTTTGCATAGAGAGGCTCCCAAAGGAAATTTTTGCTAATGGGAGAAACTTTTGCACTGAGTCTCTCATGTGAGGGTGGATGGACTTTCTTGGGTCCCTTTAAATCAGTCCTGGTGGGTGACACTCCCCCGCCCGCCAGGCTGGGTTGGGCAGAGCCAAGAGAGGGAATGTGGCCCCCTGTGAGGCTGGTGGCTCCCTCGAGGGAGGCAAAGGCTTCATTTACTTCCTGCTCCTGGGTGTCTCCCTCAGGGCCCTGGACCGCAGCCTTGAAGGTTTCATTCCGCTTCTCGATTTGGTCAATGGCCACTTGGCAGGCCTAAGGGGACACAGGAAACTGTTAGGGAGTGGCAGGGAGGGCTCGCTCCTCTGTCCATCCACCCATTCGGTCAACAGACACCGCTGGAAGCCTTCTGCGTGCTGGGTGCCAGGTTCTAAACTGACTCAAGGGAGGAGAAACAGTTAGCCCCACATTACAGATGGGAAAACTGAGCCTCAAGGACATTATGTGATCTGCCCAAGGCCACCCAGCTAGGCAGCAAAAGGCAGCAAGATTTCAACCCAGGTCTCATTCCAAACTAACACAGAGCGACTCCTGAGGAAGCACAGGGAGCAGCTGGACATGTGGGCACGCACATGCGCGTGCACACACACTCACACAACACCCCCTCCCCCCACCCAGGCTTGGGTGGGTAGGCTGGGTTCAGAACCCCAGGGGCCCTGGAATGTTCTGGTACCTGTATCCAGGAAATCATTTCCTCCTGGGACCTGCTCGGAAAGTGAACACAGGTGTTGAGGAGAGCAGCCACTCCCAGTTTTCCTGCCCGGCCCAGCCCCCAGCTCCATGCCTACCGGGCTTGCAGCTCCAGAGTGCGCTGCTTCCCTGACACCAGGAAGGAGTGGGGGAACTCTGCATCAGTCAGCTCCCGCACCTGCTCGGGGAATGAGAGGGAGATGACTCGTTCCGACTTGTCACACCCCGTCCCTCCAGGCACCGTGGGGTGGATGGAGGTGGATCGCGCCCAAGAACAATTCGAATTTGAGGGGCAGGTATGAAGACCTTCTCCATGGCCTCCCAAAATCTGCGGAGCCAAGTAAATGCACCTGAGCAAACAGGATGTCAAGGCTCCTAGAATTTCAGCGGCAGCTAAGTTGACTCTGTGGGAGGTAGGAGTGACAGTTTCCGACAAAGGATTCACCAAAGATGGAA
Source organism: Meles meles (assembly GCF_922984935.1). Classification (NCBI taxonomy): domain Eukaryota; kingdom Metazoa; phylum Chordata; class Mammalia; order Carnivora; family Mustelidae; genus Meles; species Meles meles. The sequence continues at coordinate 85,800,034 of NC_060070.1, read as the reverse complement.
AATTGGGTCATAAATTGGGTTTGGGGACACAGCTTTTTCAAGAGCAGACCTAAGGCCTAGAATAAGACTCTTCATCCCATACAGTGAAGGAAGAAATTGGTTGCCCAATCCAGAGATCTGACAGACATCTCCCCGCACTTCCTGTCTTTCCCTGTTCCCCTGTCTGAGAACCCCAAGTCCATGGCCATCGTGAAGTCTGCCGGTGAGAAATGCTTACTATGTGCCAGCCACTGAGCTCAGGGCTCCCCATACATGTTCTCATTTAACACGTACTGCTGAACCCGCCAATCAACCCTAATTCTTAGCTGCAACACTCCTCCTGAGGGCAGTGGCAGCCAGCCACGGTCTCGCATACCCAAATCTGGTCAGACCTCTAGGCTAGCTGCCAGTTTACAAGAAATGTGGGGGACCATGGGACATGTTGAGTGACACCTCAGGGGTGCAGTCAGCAAAATCCAGACCGTGAGAAATGCTCCCAGAGAATGAGCTGATTGCTTCAATTAAAACATGAGAAAAAAGAAGGAGGGGATGTGTAATGGATTAGAAGGGATGTCAGAAACACATCCCAAATGATTCAAACACATCAGCTGTGAGAAGGCATTTACATGTAAAAGAAAACCAAAGGATCTTAGTATTATTAAATAATTAGTATTAATTTGCTAGATGTGATAATGGTCCTGTTGTCACCCTTTATGGCAAAAAAAAAAAAAAAGAGTTCTTATCTCGTTCAGACACATACTAAAGCATTTATAGGTGAAATGATTATGGGTCTGAGCTTAGCTCTTACATAATCCATTGGAAAGAGGAATAGGAGGGGGACGCTGGGGAAACAAGACCGGCTTTGAATTGACAACAGCTGAAATCAGGTGATGAATGTACACAAGTTATTTGAGCTACTTTCTTGGCTCCAAACTGTCCATAAGAAAAAGTTAAAGAAAATCTTCACAGTAATCTTGGGAGAGAGATGCTACCACTCTCATTTAGGAGATGTGGGGATGGAGGCTCAGAGAGGGCAAGAGACCTGCCTGAGCCCACACAGCAGCTAAAGGACAGAATGAGGGTTTGAATTCAGGGTTTTGGCCTCCCAGGGGAAGGCGGGAACATCTATTTCTACCCCACCCATAAACGTAGACCTCTCCTAGAGTGGAGAGTCACAAGGGGAAACTAAGACGTAGAATTCTTGTCTGCGTTCTGGTGTGGGGAACCTTGTTGTTCTACCTGTTACCTGAGACTTTCTGCTGGCTCCCTGCCCTGTGGCGACCAGGCCTTTGCACACCCTCAGGCCGGCCCACCTCGTCCCAGGGAAACTGACTCTGGGTATGTCCTTCCTCATGTTAGGCCTGCTCTACCCTTTGGGACACAGAGTTGGTCTGTTCCCTTTAGAAGGTGCCTGATGTGATTTGGACTTGAATCCATGGTAAAGGGGAGGCTCTGAGGGTTGATACATGGAGAAGCTCCTGTGATGTGGAAAGAGGTGTTTGGGAAAGCCACTCCAGCGGCTGTGTGCAAGGGGCAGAGAAGGGCTGGATCTGGGGGGAACAGGCCAGCCTGCACCTGGGAAGCAAGAAGCTTTCTCTCTGGGGGATGATATGGGGAAACCTGGCAAGACTCCATGACTAATTGGTGAGGGAAAGGGGGAGGAAAAGAAAAGAGAAATCTATGGTTTGGAGCCCAGAGATAAAAAGAAATATGATGCTTTTAATAGAAAAGGGGGAACCAGGGGCACCTGGGTGGCTCAGTCAGTAAACCTCTGCCTTCGGCTCAGGTCATGATACCAGGGCCCCGGGACTGAGCCCCGTATCAAGCTCCCTGCTGGGTGGGAAGCCCCCTTCTTCCTCTCGCACTATCACTGCCTGTGCTCCCTCTCTCGCTGTCTCTCTCTCTCTCTCTCTCAAATAAATAAATAAAATATTTAAAAGAGAAAGAAAGGAGAGAAAAGAAAAGAAAGAGGGGAACCAGAGGGGCCAAAACCCCCCTCTGTAGAAGGGCAGGATGAAAGCTTCTAGAGGATATTTCCAGGGTCTGCTGTGCCCAGTCTCGACCACTCCCCACGTCTGGGCCCATTGAGGGCCCTGCTAACCCATACAGTGCCTTTGTGCTAATTAGAAAGAGACACCCCTTCTTCAAAACACTTTACTGACATCTGTTGGCAAACTGCGTAATATTCAGATTTTGTTGGAATGAGACACTTGACTGCCATCTGCCGGACAATAAGAATTGTAAGTAAACAGTCCACAATGTCTGCTTGGATGAGGTGTGTTCATCCTACGTGAGATGTGCTTGTGCAGTGCCCAACCTACACAGTTGTACATGGAGACTCTAGGTGTGTATGTGCCTGCATCCCTTCCTTCTTCCCAGGCTGGCCTTGTGAGGGATGGCACAACATTAGGACCAACTTGGACCTTGGGAGAATCAGATGCTGAGAACTAGGCCTCCCTGCTATCCAGAATGGAGGAGGACAGAGAGTCATAGGCCAGTGAGAACCGTCATGGTGGTCAAAGGCCAAACCTGCCTTCAGACTGCAGACTTGGGAAATGGCTCCCACGCAGATGGTGGGCAGGTAGACAGCTCTGCCCTGGCCCAGCCTGGGCCCTTAAGGAGAAGGTGCCGGGCAGCTGCTGGAGCATTTGACAATCTGTGCAGGAAATGCGTTCACTGGGATTGGCAGGAGCCAGGAACTCGGCACACACTGATGCTCTCGGTCTTGTCTCTGTGTATTTTCTCTTTAGGACTCTGTGTTGATCTCTCTGTTTCTTGGCTGTTCTATCTGTCAATCTCTGCCTCTCTTTTTCTATACCTGGGTCTCTGCCAGTCCTAAGACAGGGCTGCCTGTCTCCATTTCTGTCTGTCTGTTGCTCTCCATAAACCTGCCACTCAGGAAGGGCACTCAGGAAGGGCAGTTGGATGCCATGGGGTGAAGGGCTACAATCGTAAAAGACTGCAGGCAGCTGAGGTGTGGGGAGGAGGCTAGAATCCCCACAGGGAGCCCAGGTTCCCCCACTGGACTTCATCATGCTCAAGCTTCACCCCACTTTTGGGCCCTTGATTGGGTCCCAAATGCCACATAAGCCCAGTCAGGAGCAAGACAAGGTCTTCCCTGCTGAGGGCTCTCAGAGGCCCAGGGGTTCTCCAGAGGATGGAGGGTCTTGGCTCAACTCCTACTTGCACCTCCCTCCTGGGGCAGATCCTGGAGGGGCGGTGACAGGGAGACGGGATGCGAGAAATGGAAGCATACCAAGATCAGCTGGACTTGACCTCCACTTCTCCCAGACCCAGCCTTCAGGACACACTGGAGCTCAGGAGGGATCAGAGAGTTGTCAAGAAAGTCCCCCCCCCACACCCTGACTTACTCCACTATGCCTGCAATTCTGCATAAGCTTTGCGCCTCTGAGTTGAAGCCTAAAGAGGAGACAGTCCAGTAGGGTGATTAGGTCCAGGCACTCTGGACTCTCTTTTACCTGGTATGATTGCTCAAACCAAGATTTGCTGTGTGACCCCAGGCAAATTATAACCTTTCTGGGCCTCGGTTTCCTTTCAAAAGACTTTTAGAGGAACACTCTTACACCGTTGGTGGGAATGCAAACCGGGGCAGCCACTCTGGAAAATAGTAGGGAGCTTCCGCAAGGAGTTAGAGATCGTTATACTCTATGACCCAGCAATCACACTACTGGGTATTTAGCCAAAGGATACAAACATAGTGATTCAAAGGGGCACCTGCACCCGGATGTTTATAGCAGCAGTGTCCACAATAGCCACACTATGGAAAGCACCCAGATGTCCATCGACAGAAGAATGGATAAAGAAGATGTGAAATATATATATATATTACGTAAATATATATATAATATATAATATTGAAATATTACTCAGGCATGGAAAAGAATGAAATCTTGCCATTTGCAACAACGTGGATGGAGCTAGAGGGTATTATACTAAGCGAAATAAGTCAATCAGAAAAAGGCAAATATCATATGATTTCACTCATGTGAAATTTAAGAAACAAAATAGATGAACATGGGGAAGAGAAGGAAAAATAAAATAAGATGAAAACAGAGGGGGAGACAAGCTGTACGAGACTCTTACCTATAGGGAACAAACTGAGGGTTGCTAGAGGGAAAGTGGGTGGGGGATGGGGTAACTGGGTGATGGGCATTAAGGAGGGCACTTGATGGAATGAGCACCGGGTGTTATATGCAACTGATGAATCACTAAATTCTACCCCGGAAACTAATTAAAAAAAAAAAAACTTAATTTTTTTAGATCAGTTTTAGGTTCACAGCAAAATGGAGAGGAAGACACAGAGATTTCCCATATACCTTCCCCTGCCCCCACACACTCAGAACCTCTCTATTATCAACATCCCCCACCAGAGGGGGACATGTGTGAGGACTCATGAACCTCCATGGACATGTCATGATCGCCCAGAGTCCGCAGTCCCCATTAGGATTCACTCTTGGTGTTGTACATCCTGGGGGTTTGGCCAAATATCACTCCAGTGAAGCATGAGACAGCCTCACCGCGCTTAAAATCCCCCGACATGCGTGTCCCTCTCTTCCTGCTAACCTCTGGAAATCACCGAGATTTTTATGGTCTCCATAGTTTTGCCTTTTCCAGAGTGTCCGACAGCTGGAACCACACTGCATGTAGCCTTTTTCAAATTGGCTTCTTTCACTTAGCAAAATGCACTGAAGTTTCCCGCCTGCCTTTCCATGGCCGGGTAGCTCATTTCTCTGTATCACCGAACAATATTCCATTGTCTAGAAGTGCCACAGTTTATTTCCAGATTTTTTTTTTTTTTTGATGCGACTAACTACAGATAGACTCACACGCAGACACGTACCTGGTTATTCCTTTGTAGTTATTCACGGGGAACGACTAGCTGTCTCTCAGTAGCGGGCCAGCTGAATGGGTTACAGTACTTTGCACAGACAGGGACACCGTGCAGATACCCACCGAAGGGTGAGGCCACTCTTGATGTCCTAACATGCACCGATCACCAGACTTAGCCTGGAGTGAACTAAGTGAACTTAGCACTTAGTGAAAAAAGCAAAGTGGAGAAGAGTGTCTCTGGAAAACGGTTTCACTGTTTATGCGAAACGTAAGTAAGGAAGCAGTAATAAATATATTACTAGTTGGTGTCTGCAAAGACTACCTCCAGAAGGCCTTTGAAGAAGCAAAAAGTCTGTCTCCTGGAAGGGAACTAGGGGCTAGAGTGGGGAGGAGACTGCTCATTGTACGCGCCTTTTATATTTGATTTGGGGATACGTATTATCTATGCTTTAAAGTAAAAAAGTGCTATTTTTAAAAGAAACAGGCAAAGGAAAATAACAGCTCCTCCACTATAGGGATACGTGAGAGTCTGATGGGGTGATGCAGGGCCCAGTCCAGAGGGACCAGCCAGTCAGTGGGCACTACTTATGGGCTGCTGTCCCCACGCATTTGTGGCCATCTCTGACTGGGGACACACACGGTCCAGCGGTGGAGCTGACCATGTAGACCCTTACTGCTCCAAGTGTGGCCTGTGGCCTGCAGCGGTAGCAGCTCTGGGAGCTGGTTAGCAACGCAGAGTCTCAGGTCCCGCCCTGGACCAACCGCATCAGGACCTGCATTTTCGCAAGACTCCCAGGGCCTCATGCACATATTAAAGTTGTTGGAGCTCTGGGGCAGTGGATAGGGAAAGCAGAGAGAGGTCAGGCCAGGGAGGGCACTGTCCCAAAGAGTGCACCAGGCCTGTGCGCCCCCACAGGGGAGAGCTCCCACCCCAAAACGTTTCCACCTCCATGTTAGCCCAGGATCTCCAGATTTGGGTTCCGGGGTTGAGAACTCAGCAGACCCTGCTGCTATTCCCCATACTCGATCCCAGCCTCGGGATGAAGCCTGGCGCTGTCAGGGGACGGGGTGCCTCTCACCTTCATTCCGGCCACGTCGATGCGGGTCCTCACCTGGAACTGGGCGCCCACCTGGATGACCTTGGGTATACAGTAGAGCAGCATGTTGTTGAACTGCTGGAGACACGGAATGGTGAGGGAGTGCGTAGTAGCAGGGCAGGAAGGACAGGGAGGCAGAGCCGGAGCACCCCTGCACCTCCCTCTCCTCTCGCCAGGCTCCAGGTCAGCTCCCAGGAGTCGCAGGTGTGATGAGGAAGGAGCTGTCTATCTGGCCTCCAATCTGGCGAGGATGGTCACTGGAGAGTCACCCTGTCTGTGGGCCTCAGCCTTTCTCATGGGGGCTCAGGGCCGCAGGGGCTCATGGGACATTACAGCCCCCTCCCACAGACCTCCAGGGAGGACCAGTTGCCAGATTTCCAGGAGACCCCCCCGGCTTCATGAGTGCCAATCTGGGTAGTTCTTCTAGCAGCTAACCTGATTCTCTCCCGCTTTGCGTTCCTAGAGCAAGTTTAATTTTTAAAGTTCCTAGAGCAGTTTAATACCACAAGGTTGGAGTCAAACAGACTGGGTTCCAATTCTGCCTCTGTTGCTTCCTAGGGCCTACCTGAGAAACCCCTCAGTTGGAAATCCCGAGGCCTAGCCTGTGACTTGTCTAAAGTCACCTGGGTGTCAAAGCAATAACACACAGAGAAGCAGGCTCTTCCCTGCCTCTCCCGTGGTGCCAGGCAGACACGAAGCAGGCAGGACCTGGTGGGGAGTGGCCCCTCACCGCCCTCTCCAGGGCAGGCAGAGCAGAGAGGGTCACTTAGCATCCTCGTACCAAGAAAAGGTAGCGCTCCATGGGGTCACTGCGGCGGAAGGAGATTTTGAGGACGGGGCCTTCGCGGAGCAGGGTGTTGGAGGGGTCTACTATGTCATCCTCGAGACCCAGGCGCTGGTACACATCCCACAGGTCCTGCAGCCGCTCCTGGGACAGGGGGAGCACCCTCAGCCAAGGCCCGGCAGGGCCCACCTGCTTCTGGAAGGTTTGCCTTGTGTGGACAGGAACGGGAGGGGGAGGACAGCAAAGGCCAAGGGGATGAGTGGATAGAGACCTGCATGGCTAGGGGTGTGTGTGGCTGAGAGCTGCAGGGAGGAGGTACAGGGCCCCTGGGGATGCCCACCCCGAGGGCCAGCTGCTCACCATCTCGGTGATGGCTGCATTGGAGTGCTGAGCGGCCAGGAAGATCATGTCGAGTGCTTCTGAAGGAGGGCACCGGGCCAGAGTTATCTCCTGAAAACGTGCGGCTGGGGGCTGGGGCAGGAAGTCCTTGAGGCTTAACAAAGGGGCCCGAGGGTCTGCTATGAGTGACTGTAGGAGAAGCCTGGCCAGCACATGGGATGACTGTGTGATGGGGGCCATTTCTCACCCAGAGTGGAGAGATTGGAAGCCACTGAAAGATAGGGCTTAGGCACTGGGCTTCTGTGACCATCTCATTCCTCCCCAAACCAAGCCAGACCCAGAGGGTGCTATGGGAAGAGCACGGGCTTTGGCATAATACAGGCATAGCTTCAAATCCCAGCTCTGCTCCTTTCTGGCTGTGTGACCTTGGGCAAGTTGCTTGATCTCTCTGGGCCTTAGTGGCTATAAAAAATGGCTAATGGTATGGATAACATCTAGGAAGTACCAACAAACAATGTTGATAGCTGATGGGGTGCTCAATCAATAAAGGGGAGTGGCTCAGACCTCCCTAGCCCTGTGGATTCCCGGGGGTGGTGTCCTCACTCTGAGCATCGGCCCGGTCTGGGGCCTGGACTGGCAGCTTCTGGACGTACTCCTTGAGCAGCAGCTCATAGCGTGGGATTCTCTGCACAGGTTCCAGCATGTGGTGTTGCAGAGTCAGGCTGTCGGAGGCCTCGCTGCTCTTGGGGAGGGATGGGAGGAGGAATAGTGTGGGTTGAGAGTGGGGAAGGGCAGAGCGGGCTGCCGAGAGGGTGGGGGGGAGTGGGTGGGGCAGACTGGCGTGGGAAGCCTATGCAAGCAGCTGAGCGTGAGGTCCCCCAGGTCCCTTGGGGAATATGAGCCAGTACCCACCAGGGGTGGCGGTGCAGGCTCGGCCCCAGCCCTTGCCCAGCCTCACCTGAATGCGGGTGATCACCTCCTGGAAGGGGGCAGACTTGTCAGTCCAGCTGGCCAGCAGCTCAGCCGCTCGCTCAAAGTTCTTGACATACTCACTGTACATCTTCAGAAATGGGGCCAGCTTCTGGATGACGTCACCGATGCGGGGGGTAGCTATCCTGGAAGAGGGCCACTCGGGTACTGCCTTCAGCCTAAGGACCTCCTCTCTCGACTTCAGGCAGGGTCAGGTTAGGCCAGGCTCTCTGAACCACACAACCCCCAAAAACAGTCCTTCCGCTGCACTTCTGGGTGCAAGCATGGGGGCCCATCACCCTCACCCACATGTGTGGGGTCCAGCCCCCTCAGACTCTGAGCCCCGAGGGCAGATGCTCTCTTCTACCCGCAGACCCAGCATAGCGTCAGGCTCCCACCGCACACCCCGAAACCATTTGAGGCAGCTGAAGTAATAGCAGCAAGGGCCAGAAGCCAAGCACCGTCCAAGACATGCCATGGGTCTCACCCCATTTAATTCTCACATCTCTGTGGGGAGTGGTCATCGGCCCATCTTAGAGATGACAGAACAGCCCCAGAGGGGTAAGAACCTATCTAGGGTCATATTGTGGTAGGGCCTGAAGGTCAGCCCAGGGGCCGTGACAGCAGAGCGATGAGGGGTCCCACGGTCCCTGAAACTGGCCTTCCTCAGTTTGATTCCCAACTGTTCCACTTACTCTAGCTGTGTGTTCTTGGACAAGTCACCTAACATCTCTGTATCTCCATTGGAAAAAAACAGGAATGGTGGTAGGCATAGGGTCATCTTTAAAACAGTAACAACAACAAATACCCAGGGGTGTCTAGGTGGTGAATTTGGTTAAGTGTCCAACTCCTGGTTTCAGCTCAAGTCATAATCTCAGGGTCATGGGATCGAGCCCTTTGTCTGGCTCTGAGCTCAGAGTGGAGCCTGCTTCAGATTCTCTCCCTCTCCTTCCTACTCATTCTCTCTGTCTCTCAAATAAATAAAATCTTTAAAAAAATCTTTAAAATAAAATAAAAATAACAAAAACCAACCCACATTTTATCACAAAAAACTAAGCTGTCATGAAGGAAAAAGAATATAATAATGAGGCCCTATATATCCGACCCTGAATTTAACAATTATGGACATTTCTCTTTGCTGAAGAATTTTAAAGGACACCCCAGTCCTCGCAGCATTTCTTTGGCAAAATATATAAAGCAAGTAATTCCTCCACCAAATGCTTCAGTGGTCGTCTCTGAAAATGAAGACAGTTCCTTGCATCACCGCACAGGAGATGGGTTTGAAGAATCAGTGAGTTCAGAGGTGTGAAACCCAAGGCTGGGCATGTCAGAAGCCCTCAGTTAGCACTGCCTCTTTCCACTGGCTCCGAAGTCCCTCAACCTGGTGGGGACTGACACACCCCCTTCCCCAGGACACACACACACACACACACACACACACACACACACACACACACAGCCCCTTAGCACCCACATGTCCAAGCCCCTTACTATGACCACAGACTGAGCCCAGGGGAGGAGACCATCACGGACACACAGCAGGGGCAGGGGGCCAAACAGGCCAAAGCCAGTGCCACGGGGGTCTGCACCCTGTCCCGGCCTGGGCTGTGGCCATGGGGGCTCGGGTGTTCACGGAGGCCCTCTCACCAGTCATCCAGCCGCCGCTGCAGCTCCGGGAGAAAAAACTGTGCATGGAACTGGTAGATGGAGGAGATGTTGGAAAAGATGAGCCTGACCACATCCTCGGGGAAGGCCTTGCTGGCGCGGGCCTCCCTCAGCAGCTCCTGGAAGAACACCTGCAGCCGCGCCTGCCGGTCACTAGGTCTGTGGCCGAGAAGAGCCCCCCGCACACCCGCCCAGGTGGAGACAGGCACAGCCTGGGGGCTTTCCGGCCCTTCTGTGGTCTGGGGGATGCTTTCACCTCTTCAGCTTCCCATCATCCTCGAAACAGCCTCAGGAAGAGACAGAAAGGGCTGTATTCTGCCCACTTTACAAATGGGCAAACGAAGGCCTAGAGGCTCAGGGACTTGGCTGGGGGCTGGCAGCTGATGAATGTCAGAAATGGGCCCACCTCTTGGACTTCACCAAGCTAAGGATCATGCTCCAAGTGCACAAATATTTAACCCTCAGGCTTGCGGCTTCTTAAGAACGTGTGAAGTCTAATAACAGCGAGGATGTTGGGTGTGGGGGTGACAGATGAGGACTCTGTGCGCGGCTGGGAGGGCCATGTGCACTCTGCTACACACGAGGTGCCGGCCTGGGTACCAGGGCTGGAATGACAGGTGGCATCAATTTCCTAAATCCTCATTTCTGCCCCAACTCCAGGCAATGGGGGTGAAAGACTGAAACTTCCTCGAATCACATGCCAGGTCCTAACTCTCAGCACCAGTGAGGTACACATAAGGGAAAGTGAAGGTGGGGAGAGGAGACCTGGGTGCTGGGGCTTGGAGCAGGACAGGGCGGTGTTCTGGCCCCTGACCTGGTCTAGCAGATGGAGGCGGGCCACGTAGGCCTTCTCTGTCTCCAGGAGCTCCTGGACGATCCTCTTTTCCTCAGGCTCCTGCAGGCAGGTCAAGGGGGAGAAGGCTTTGGTCACCTCTGATGGGGACCCTGGGTGTAGTCTTCAAAGACATCCCGGTGAATGCCCACTTCCCGGCGCTCAGCCCTCCCACAGTGCATCTAGGCTGGTGCTGGGATCGCTTTAACAAAGAATGGGGCAGGAAGTGGGGCTGTGCCAGACCTGGTCCAAAGGCCTAAAAGGTCTGGAAGCTTCTTGGAAGCTTATGCTCTCTTGGGAGCCAGGAACCACCACATCTGGAAATTTGGCTGCCCTGATGGAGAGGCCACCTCGAGAGGAGAGGCCCAAAGACCTCACTCATAGAGAGAGAGCCAAGGGCCCAGCTGTGCCAGCACCCCAGCTGAACCTAGCTTCTACTGTCCCTGCCCAGGCACCGGGCTTGAGAACTGAGCTGTCTCAGGCATTCCGGCACCAGTCACCATCTGACTGCAGTCATGGGAGAAACTCTATCATGGGCCGAATTGTGGCCCCCTACCCAAATCCATATGTTGATGGTCTAAAGCTCCAGTATGACTGTATTTGGACATAGGGCCTTGGAGGTGATAATTACGGTTAAATGAAGTCATATGGGTGAGGTCCTCATCCAACAGGACCGGTGTCCTTAGAAGAGTAGGGACAGACCCCAGGAGAGTATGTGCATGAGGACACATTGAGACAAAAGCCACTGATAGGCCAGGACAAGAGGCTTCACCAGACACCCACCCTTCCAGCACCTTGATCTTGGACTTCCAGTCCCCGGAATCGTAAGGAAATCTATTTCCAGTAAATCACCCAGTTTGTAGCATTTTGTCATGGCAGCCCCAAGCTAGCTAACACAAGCCCCAAGTGAGACCAATAGAAGAACTATCAGGGAGCATAGTCAACCCAGAGATTTGTGAGAAATAATAAATGGTACTCAGCCACCACATGATCACCCTCCCCATTTTATAAATGAGGGAACGGCACAACGAGGCACTTTAAAAGTGCTTTGCCCAAGGTCACACAGTTAGAAAGCAGAAGAGCTGGGGCATGACCCCTGGTGGTCTGGCTCCAGGGTGTACAGAGTCATGCAGCCTAGCCCTTGAACTCCACAGACAACCAAACCGACACCCAGAGTGGGCAGGTGACCTGTCCAGGATCAGTCTAACAGCAGCATTAGCACTAGCCTCTATTTCTAGTTGGGATTGTTGCCTCCTTTGGCGGATAAACTGAGGTCACACCCGGGAAGGGCACTGGTTCACAAAATGGAGACCTAAGCTGCATGGCTTCAGATAAGTTCTTTAAGCTGTCTGAGTTTTCATGTTCTTGCCTAAAAGACTCCCTCAGTGAGGGACACGGGAAATGATGCCAACAGTGGGGTATGTTGCAGGCATTAATCAAAGGCCATTAAGAGGAGAGAATCTAGCTTTCAACTGATCTCTGGTGACACAAAACCCCCGCCTGGGGAAGTGCTGGCTTTGGCTGGGAGAGTATTTTTTGGGAGGACGTCAGCGAAGGGGTCCCCCCAGCTCCCCACTTTTGCTCTAGCCCTCAGGCACCTGTGTCCCTAGCCCAGGGTGGGTCCCAGGCTGGCAAGATTTCCTCCAGGCCCCACTGGACAGCTTGTTCTTCAGGGAGCTCAGGTACCTCCTGCTAACCATCCTGGGCTCGGACCCCTGCAGGGTCTCCCCAAGGTTGGGCTCCTTCCACGGCTCTGCGGGTGGGGGAGCCCTGCCCCCAGGGCAGTGATGTTCGATCTCCAGCTTGCAGACTCTGGATGCTGCACCTGGAGTCCTGAGGTGAACAAAACAGATTTGAGGGTTTCCTGGCTGTAAGATAGGAAGAAGGATAGCACTTCCCTGGTGGGGATTTAAGGGTGATTAATGCAAATCATAGGTATGAAGTGGCCCCTGCACTCAGAAGGAATTTGCTAAGTAAAACATCCACTTCCTTCCCCAACATCTTCTTGGAGGGAACTCCAGTCTTCAAAATGAGTCAGCATCGACTTGTTTTGTTTTCTGGAGAACGACATACTTCCCTCTTTAAAATGCAGTGAGGAACCCCTCATCTGTATAGTGCTTTCTAAATGGCCCCAGATCACCCTCACCTGTACATCTCACCTCTGTTTTTAGTCTCTGTGGCAGGAAAGGCCCTAAAATCTGGGTAACTTATATATGGAGAGAAGGTGGGAGCCATCAAACACTCTACAGGGAGGGCAGAGCTGCTGAAGCTGGGGCTTTTCCATGGGAACTGTGCCCTCTACATCTCCAGTGGCAGGGGAAAGGCAGTCTGGAAGCACCTCCAGGAATGCCCTCTTGAAGGGTAGCTTTGTGTGTGTTTATCCTACTACAGGGTCCACAGGCTAGTTAAATTCTTTAGATAAAAGAGGCCACCCTCACTGAATATATCCCATGATTTGGGCTATACCCATTCTCTTTGGTATGGAAAGGCTTGCAGTGAGACAGACAGGCTGGTAGATGGAGAGACCAGACATGTACAAAGTCTCCAAAACTCTGAGAAAGGTTTTCATGACCCTGGTTTTGCAGCTAAGAAAACTGAGGTACAGAGAGCATTAGTAACTTGCAGCTAGGGATGACAAAGATGGGATCCAGATCAGGCATGCTGGCTCCTGAGACCTCACCCTAAATTGCCCCTCCCCATTTGAGTTAAGGAGAAGCAGGTCCAGAGGGCCAACATGTCCGTCCTGAGTCCCTCAGCTATTTGGTGGTAGAGAGAGGATTGGAAACCAGTCCTCATGGCTCCCCATGGGCTCTTCCACCCCTGTCTGGCACCCTGGTGCCTGGTTCCTCAGCCCGTGCAAATAGCTGGGCCTCCGGCTTTCTGTTCTACATTTGGTTTCAGCTTCTGCATTTCCCTCCAAGTGCCCCAGGCCTGCTTCTGTTTCCTTTTCACCCCTCAGTTTCAGATCAGCTAAGGTGCTGGGAGACCTCACAAGAAAGCCAAAGCCAAGGCTGCTGGCACGGGGCTCCTCACCTGATAATGGGTGGCTCTCACCCTGTGGACAAGGCCTCCTCTGACCCCATTCTGGTCTGCGGACTGCCTCCTCCTGCCCAGTGTTGCCTGGGCTTGGCACATATGCCAAGGGTCTCCACTGGGCATGCCTGGCCTGTTGAGTTGGGTGGTGCTCTCTCCCCACACTCCAAGGGGCGGGTGGTGGGCCAGGAAGGCGGCGCCTGGAGCTGTCCTCGGTGCTGAACTAGAACGTGCTTGGCAAAGAACTCTGGGAGAGGCGGGGTGAGGTCACGAGCTCAAGAAGATGAACCGCCCTTCTAGGCCCACACCTGTGCCACATCCACTGTGAAGCCCACAGAAGTCTTTCTCTGCTCTGAGTGCCCTCAGCACAGAATCTAGGCTCCTCTTGGGAAATCTATGTCTGTGACCTGGCATCACAGTAATTCCATAAGCTTAATGTCCAAAGACAGAAATCCTCACAGCAGGGATCATTCTCTCGGCTCCTGTGTCCACTACAGTTCCTGGGTGATGCTGTATCATCCCAGGTCAAGTCCATATCCAATGACTAGTCCATGTGGGGGTACAAAGATCCCTGGCTTTGCCTCAATAGAACAACCTGACGGAAATCCCAGCTCCAAAGCTCCTTGGGACAGGCTGAGGCCTCTGTTGCAAGTATACACAGTTCAGCTTCTCCCAGTGCTATATCCTGCACCGGCAAGTGTCATCCCCAAAACTATCCCCAGTAAATCTACTGAAGCAAATTTCTACCTTAGAGTCTATTTCCAGAGAATGCTACCAACAACAGTTCCTTACACAGTGCTGGGTTTAAGAAACACCTGCAGGGGGATGCCCAGGGTGGCTCAGTCAGTTAAGCGTCTGCCTCCGGCTCAGGTCATAATCCCGGGGTTCTGGGATCGAGTCCCAGCATCGGCTCCCTGCTCAGTGGGGAGCCTGCTTCTCCCTCTGCCTGCAGCAACCCCTGCTTGTGCTCTCCCTTTCTCCCTCTTTCTGACAACTAAAGAAGTCAAATCTTCAAAAAACTAAAAAATGAAAAAGAAGAAGAAAAGAAAAGAAAAGCCTGCAGAGTAGATTAATGTCACACAGACACAGACACACACACACAGACACACACACACACACACACACACCCCACCCCTGCCAGGGCCACCAGTAACCTCCACACATCTGGTCCAGTTTTTTTCCCTTCAGATGGGAGCCCCTATCCATGAACCTGAAGCATTGTGAGTCTCCCTGCCTCTCTGTACACCCACAGTCTCATCAGAAGGTAGGACTACAAATAGATCTACCCTCGGGAGGCTGTTAGATAATTAAATGAAAAAAGTCACACAAGTCACTTAGAACAGTGTCCCAAATGTAGGCTGCTGATCCATCCAGGTTTGCCCAGTACAGTCTCAGCTTTTCCTTTCATCCCCTTCCCTCCGCCAAAAAAATTTAATGGCATCCACTTCCAGTTTTAATTGTGCCCTGATTGGAATGATAAATTATATGGTTGTCCTATTTATAAAGAGTGTTTGATAAGCATCACTATCATTTCTGAGGGAGAGGCGATGGGTGAAGCCCTGCAGCCTTAGCTCTGTGGGGCCCACCCACACTCACTCATAACTACACACCTCTGGACTCTCCCCAACATATCTGTGCACACACCCTCCCCGCTGCCCAGCTCCTGTGACCAGACCACACTCCTCCATGCTATCAGGAATCCAGGCACAGCCCAGACAGGAGGAGGTGTCCAGCATGGGCCCAGAGAGAGAACTGCTCACTGTGGGGGGGCCAAGGTGGCCCGAGTACTGATCCTTAACCATGGAGACAGGGAGGGCCTGTGCTCCAGACCTGGTGGTGGGTGGGCAGAGGGGGGCCCAGGCTGGACAATGGAACTACAGGGAGCCCACCGGTTGGCCCTGGCGACCCTTGCCACCCCCACCACCCCATACCTGCTGTTTTCAAACACCGTCACCAGACTGGACACAGATGCCAGCTTCTCCTTATTCTCTCCCTCCATTCTGCAGGCCTCCATAGTGGTCCTCAGCTACCCCTGAAACAGGGTGGGAGGCCTCCAATCAGCACCCTCAGCCACCCCCACCTGGGGTCACAGAGGGGCTAGGGCATCCTGGAATGAGCTCTGGTCTTTCCAGAGGGCTTAGTAGGCCTGCTCCCAGCTTCAGAGTAAGGAAAGAGGAAGTGGTCCCAGAGTCACAGCCCCGAAGGGGAAAGGCCCGAGCTTCCTCCAAAAGGGAGGAGCCTGCTCAGGCCCCACCCTCCCTCACAGGGTCTGACCTTCTGCTCCCAAGGGGGCAACGGAGCCCAGAGGCAGTTTCTGGAGACCTCCCATGGCTGATCTTGACCAGCCACGACTTCTCATAAGGCCCAGTGGATTTTACTTGAAATTTTCTCAGCAACTTCTTTTCTGCATCGGACCAGTGGCTCAGTGCTATGAGGAAACCACTTTTTTCAAATTAAAAATAGATCACAAACCTGTTAAGGGCTAGCGGGGAGGAGTACAGAGCTGTTCTCACCTCCCCATCAGGGCTCTCATTTTAATGGCTACTGTCTCCACCTCCTTGCCCCAGGGGAGAGCAGCTTCCTCCCCGAAACTCTGATAATAACAGCTAACGCACACTCTTTTTAGTGCTTTACAAGCATTTTCTCATTTAATCCCATAACAACCTTATGAGGCAGCCCCATTACTACCTCCATTTCACAGAAGAAAAAAAACAGAAGAAAAAACAACCTTATGAGGCAGCCCCATTACTACCTCCATTTCACAGAAGAAAAAACAGAAGAAAAAAAAAAGAAGAGGATCAGAGAGGTTAAGTAACCTGACCAAAGTCACCCAGTAAGGACACAAAAGAAGTCAGATGTCCAAAGCAAAGGTGAGCTGCCTACAATTCCAGCAGAGATTTGGTTGAGAACCCGGATGACCACATTCTTGTTGCGTCATCCCCAGACTGCCCTGCTTTTAGCATGCCAGGTTGTCTCTGCTGGAAGCTTCCCCTACCACCCGGTCTCCCAGCCCTTCCACAACAAATGCCCATCTCCTAATCCCCCTTACAGCTTTACTGGCCCTTCAGGGCTCTCCCACTGGGTTCTAGTCTCACTGGTCCTGAACCAGGGCGCTCCACTGAGACTCATCTTTGTCCTCAAAGCCTAGGGACTGGGCCTTAGTCATCTGGATCCCTGATGTGCTTGGCACAGCTTCATGCCCCAGCACCAGTAAACCCCCAGGAGCTCACACACCCACCTACCCCACCAGCTCAGAGCTTCGCCTGAACAATTTCTTCTAGTAGATGCCTGACTCCTTCCCCCAACCCTAAACTTCACCAATCCTCTCCACTTCTTTTCTTTTCCAAAATTGTATTTATTTATTAATTTTTCTTTTTTCTTTTTTTTTTTTAAAGATTTTATTTATTTATTTGACAGAGAGAGAGATCACAAGTAGGCAGAGAGGCAGGCAGAGAGAGAGGAGGAAGCAGGCTCCCCGCGGAGCAGAGAGCCCGATGCGGGGCTCAATCCCAGGACCCTGAGATCATGACCTGAGCCGAAGGCAGCGGCTTAATCCACTGAACCACCTAGGTGCCCCTATTTATTAATTTTTCTAAAGATTTATTGATTTGAGAGAGAGAAAGGGAGAGAGAGCATGTGGGGGCAGGGGCAGAGGGAGAGAATCTTCATGCAGACTTCCTGCTGAGCACAGAGTCCAAGGGCGGGGGTGGGGGGGTGGGAGGATGAGACTGGACTCAATCCCACCGCCCATGAGATCATGACCTGAGCCAAAATCAGGTCGCAGATGCTCAGTCGAAGGACAGAGCCACCCAGGTGCCCCAGTCCTCTTCACTCTCTGTTTTCACATTTTATTATGGAGAAGTTAGAACACACGCAAAAGTAGACAGCATAACATAATGCGCTCGCATGGACCCATAACCCAGACCCAACAACCATCAACTCATGGCCAGTCCTGCCTCATTTGCAGCCACATTCATTCCCCCTTATCTGGAAACAAATACTAGATGTCAGATGATCATTCCCATAAATATTTTGGTGTGTATCTAAAAGATAAGGAAATATATATATATATATATATATATATACATATATATATATACTACATGCACACATCCATATATGGTAATATTATTCCCTATAGGCATACACAAATATGCTCTATACATGTATATGCCTATACCTAAGACAGTACTACCATTTCCATACCCCAAGAGATATTTACCAGTAATTCCTTGATGTAATCGAATACTGAGTCAGCAAAGAACCAGTTGCCTCCTAAATGTCATCTCCAGTGGACTGAGTCCTCTCGAAAAATTCATCTGGTAACCCTAGCTCCCAGCGTGTCTGTATTGGGAAATAGGGCGCTTAGGAAGTAATTAAGCTTAAATGAGGTCATATGAAGAAGGTCCTTTTAAGGATTGGTGGCCTTCTAAGAAAAAGAAGAGCAATCTCTTCACGCCCACCTCTCCCCACAGCCTGCACACCCTCTGAGGGGAGGCCATGGGAGGCTAACCAGGAAGAGAGACCTCACCGGAAACAGAACACTGCGAGTGCCTTGATCTGGAACTTCAAGCCTCCAGATAGTGAGAAATAAATTCATGCTCTTTTTCAGCCTCTCGGGCTGTGGTATTTTGTTATGGCAGCCTGAGCAGACTCATCCATCATCATTTTTTTTCTTTTCTTTTTTTTTAATTTGGAGCTATGGGCGCCTAGCTGATTCAGTTGGTGGAACGTGTGACTCTTGATCTCGGGGGTTGTGAGTTCGAGACCCATGTTGGGGGTAGAGATAACTTAACAAAAAAAAATCAGGATTCAAATAAAGTCTACAGGTTACAATGTCCCACCTATGAACTCCCTTCCCACTCACAGGTTTACTTCATTCTTTTTGTTTTCCCACACAGTACAGCTCAGAGGACACTGGGTTGCTAGCCCTACAGGTCCCACGGTCAGGACTTTGCTGATTGCAGGGCTGACCCCTGGATTTCCTGTCCATGGTGGTTCAATCTAGGGGCTTTGCTCAGAACCATCTTTAACTGCCGCTTTTCCTGGATGTTTCCAGGTCTGGGGAGGACTCTCCTTGGTGCTCCCCTTCCCTAGACTGCAGGACCCAGTTGCTTCCTTGGCCTCCCACCGGACTGTACACGGGGTCCCTGTGGGCAGGGCAGGTCCTCAGGCCCAAATCCCCAGCCCAGCCCAGGGTCCGGAACATAGTAGGGCCTCAGGAGTCCTGTGGAATGGACAGATATGACACCCTGCTTATCTCAGCCCTCAGCTGGCAGTACCTTGGGCTTCTAGAGTGGAATCTAGGCTCAAACAGCATGCCCCGCACAGGGACATCTGATAGCCCAACTCTGAACGTGACACCGGCGCCATCAGAGTTTCATCGGCCCAGGAAGGAGATCCATGGTGCCTGCACCCAGAACAATCTTCCAGGGCTCTGCGTCCCTGGTCCCCCCACTTCCTTAGCTCCTCGCTGTTCCTCCTCTCTGACTTGCTCCTCACCTGCCAGTACCTTCCGAGGCTCCACGCAGGCCCTGTGGCCTCAGTGACACACAGCCCACACCACCTATTCGGAACCTACCCCTGGGCTCCACAGGCACGTCTTCCTACCCTCCCCCCTCAGCCTCAGGATGCCCAGCACCTTCAGGACATCACCAGAGGCACGGCCCACCTTCACTGCCAACTCCAACCAGAAAAATTCCCAAATTCCGTGGTATGCCTTCCAGACCCTCCCAGTCTGGCTCTGATTAACCTTTCCGGCCATTTCATCCAGGTCTGGAATGGGACCTTGAGCGGTGGCTCTGTGCCACGTCACCCACACTGAGCCGAACCATGGTTCTAGAATGCTCTCCCCCCAGAAGCTGACCGTGGATCCAGGAGGGGCTGCAGCCACTGTGCTCGCTCCCGAGGCCATGCTAGTGTAGCTCATGCTTGTTGAAGGGGGTCTGGGCTCTCCACCCAGGTCCCTCAGCCTGTCCAGTTCCCAGGACAGCTGGCTGGTTAGCTCCAGGACCAATGGTGCCAGCTGCTCCCGTAGGTCACCTGGGACGTCGAGGTTTGTGGCTTGGAGGTGGCAGCCTGTCCTTCCTGCAGACCCCCAGCGCTTTTTCACTGGTTCAGTTCATTATTGCTCCCCCCATTTCACACCTGTCCCACCCACCTCCCCCACCACTGCCCGCCTGAGGAGCTTAGACTCGCTCAGAGGCATGGATTCTTTAAGGAGCTGCCCTGGGGTGCCTGGGTGGCTCAGTTGCTTAAGTGTCCAACTCTTGATTTTAGCTCAGGTCGTGATCTCAGGGTCATGGGATCGAGCCCCAGGTTGGGCTCCCGCTGGGCATGGAGCCAGCCTGGGATTTTCTTTCTCCCTCTGTCCTTCTCCCACCCTACCCTCTGTCAAAAAATAAAAAGAAAGGCTTAAAGAGCTTAAAAAGTTCAGTAAGTAGCTTCCCTGCCATAGAAGGTCAAATCCCACACTATCACTCCTCGTTGCTCTGCTTCTTTTGTCAGATCCGACCTATTTGCTTTGCGAAGGCCAGTAACTGAGCTCCACTTTTCCTAATGTGTGGAATGGAGATCATGACAGAGTCACCCTCCCATGGTGGGTGTGCAGATTAAATGGGAGAGTAATGTGTAAGGACTACACACATTCTTGCTCTTTTTTTAAAAAACATATTTTATTTATTTATTAGACAGAGAGAGACACAGCAAGAAAGGGAACACAAGCAGGGGGGTTGGTGAGGGAGAAGCAGGCTTCCTCCCGAGCAGGGAGCCCAATACGGGGCTCAATCCCAGGACCGTGGGATCATGACCTAAGCCAAAGGCAGCTGCTTAATGACTGAGCCACCCAGGTGCCCCAGCATTCTTGCTCTTGACTGAAGACCTTTGCTATGGTTACTTGCTGCCTTGACCAATCAGTTCCTTTTCTCTGGAAACAGCCTGTTCACTTCCTCCAGGAAGCCTTCCTTGCTACCTACCATTGGCATTCCTTTTCCTTCTCAGAGACCTGGTATGCCTCTCTGTTTACTTTGATGTCTTCTTCCCCACATTATTAAGGCATCCACACAGTTACCAAGTATTTCTTGAGCACCTATTGTGTGTCAGCATTAGGCTTGAAGTTATAGATGAAACTCAGTCCCTTGCCCCTTAGTTCATAGTTTAATGAGGAAGATGGGCCTGTTAACCACTAAAATATGATGTAGGAAATGCTCTGAACGAGGCTCCCAAAGAAGGGGCATCCAATAGTGGGTACTATTAAGGAAGTCTTCCTGGCAAAGGCAAACTGAAGGGCGAAGGATGAATTAATTCTCCAGGGGGACAAGGTAGGAAAAGGCATTCAAAACAAGGAATAGAAGCACCCGGGTGGCTCAGTGGGTTAAGCCTCTGCCTTCGGCTCAGGTCATGATCTCGGGGTCCTGGGACGGAGTCCCTGTCAGGCTCTCCATTCAGTGGAGAGTCTGCTTGTCCCTCTCCCTCTTCCCTCCCCCCTGCTCATGCTCTCTCTCTCTCTCTCAAATAAATAAATAAAATATTAAAAAGAAACAGAAGGCAGAACATGTACAAAGGAAAGGGGTGCGGACTTGAGAGACCAAGGCTAGATGGGGAAGAAGAGCAAACAGTCCAGCACATCTGAGAGTCCAGGAGCCAGGGAATGGAGGGACACAGGCTGAGGGGAGCCTGGGGGTCTGGCCCTGGTAGGCTTTTTCTGCTGAGCTGAGATGCTTGCGAACCAAGGGGAATGGGTACAAAGTTTTAAGCAGGGGAGTCCCTGAGCCTCTGGGCATGAACACGTCTCCCTCTGAGTGGGGGCGACCTCTCCGCTTCAGGGCTCTTGTGGTCCTTGGCATGAGTAAGTTTCGTGCTTTCTCTCCTCTGCTTTCAAGCCCTAAGGAGGCTGGATGAGCTCATTCCCGTGCAGCCCCAATAGGGGGAAAGTTGGAGGGACACAGGCAGGGAGGGATACCCAAGCAGGAACTGCTGGGCTGGGCAGTCACGTGGCTTACTGTCTCAACAGCTCTGCCCTGGGCTGCAAAGAGGGCTTTGTGTGCAGTCTAGAGGCATCCAAAGGGGCTCTCATTAGCAGCCCTGGAGCAGCAGGGGGCATTCGGGGAGTGGGGGCTGCTGGGGAAGAAGTGTCAGAATTTAGGACCTGGATGATATGTGTGCATATGTGTGCACACAGGCCCGCATTTGTGTATGTGGCATGTGTGTGATGTGTGTGTGTGTGCATGATATGTTTGTGCATGTGGTGGGTGGTGTGGGGGGTATGTATATGCGGTATTTGTGTATATGTATGTACAGACACAGGAAATCTCCAGGGGTGCATGAGGGCATAGCTTTTTCAAGGGGGAATGAAGACGCCAGGGGGGATGCATTTATCTTTAGCAAGCCAAGGCCCAGGAGGGGACAGAGCAGTGTGTTCCAAGCCTCCCCCTAGCCCCCACCCCTGCCTGTGCCCAGCCTTAGTCAAGCACAACACCTGCGGAGAGCTTAATGGCCTGTGACAGGCTGTGGGGATGACAGGGCTCCAGGGAAGACGCGGGCAGCCAGCTGAAACCCATTCCTGAGGCTGGTGCGGCCTTGCCACCCCAACCCGTGCACGCCACTTCCCAGCCCCCTTCCCCCCCCAGTTTGTCCTCTACCACACTACCGGTCTTTGGGAGGCCCTGTGCGGGGTGGGGGGACTGTCCAAGGTGGGGGCATGGAAGGGCAGAGGCCACGCCAGCAGTGCTGGTGCCATTCATTGCCAGTCCCAGGTTTAGGGGAGAAAGCTGCAAAAGTCCCTCGTAGGAAGACTCGGCTCCCCTGTCCTCTCCCAAACAGCCAGAATTTTCCCACTTGTTCCTCAGCTGGATATCCCACAAAAGCCCTCTTGTAGGAGGACTCGGTGCTGCCGCCTGCCCCCTTCAGCCGTCTGCCTTCCTGCCTGTCTCCTTTCTCAGAAAGCCTTCCCTATTTGCCTGCCCGTTGGCAGTCCGGTCCGGGAGTCCTGCATGTTTTCGGGCCTCACGTGTCATTACACAGAGGTAGATCGCTCCGACGGGAACACAGGGAGACCAAAGCAAACACGTCCACCAGCGTGTGCTAAGCAGAGCGGCTGCCCTAGGGCCGCCAAGGCGGCTGGAGGACGAGACAGCAAATCTGTGTCAGCCTTGTCGTGGGTGGCCGGCGAGGACGTCAGCGTAGAGCATAAACAGCTCTTTCTTCTTCAGCGTGCGAACAATCGGGTTTCAAAGTTGGTATTCTCGGGGATTGGGCAACGTTTGTGCCAGGCCCTGGCACACACCCCACCATTCAGGAGGGACTCAAGGTCATCAGAGACAGGCATCAGGTGGGGCGGGGAGGGAAGCAGCCTGGGAAACTGGGAACGAAGAGGGAGAGGTGGGGCAGGGCTAACCGAATGGTGCAGGAGGCAGGAGGGAGGCCCCTGGGAGGCTGAGAGGGAGCAGAGGGAGGGATTGTGTTTCTGGGGGAGGAGGGAGGCCCCCTCCACAGAGCCAAGGCCCAGGTCTGGGCAGGAGGCACTAGAAGGGAGCCAGCTGGGCACAGCCAGAGCCCAGGAACGGTGCCCGGCCACGCCTGAGGACACGCCCGGAGTGTGAGCACAAGGCCAGCATGTGGGACCTCACAGCTCGGGTCACTCCTTTCATCTCCACACAGCTGTGGGCCTTTCTCGAGGACCACTGGGGCCTCTGCCGCAGCACCCAGAGAAACTCAAACAGTTTGGAGAGGACTGACAAGTTTCTGGGTGGGAATAAAGAGAACAAATTGTTCCTGCATAGCCAGCTGCCCTGCCCACGGCGACCTTTCTTCTGCGACCTGCTTCCAGACGTGAGCTACCTCCTCCTGTCTTCCCCCACAACAGCGGGACTTCTGCTCTGCCTGTGAGAGCCCCCCACTACTGCGCTTGCTCTGTCACGAGCTCCCTTTTACACATTTCCGGGAGTGCTATTCCGTAACCCACCACGCAGGAGCCCACTCCGATCCAGTTCTCCCATCACACGGCAGCATGATCCCCTCCTTTCTCCCACCAGCTTTCTCCCTTCCTCCTTTCAGCAGAGAGCCCCATCCTAGGAACCTGGGAAAAGAAGACAAAGGGTAGGCCCAAAGCTTGCCTGAGGCCTTAGTCCTTACAAAAGCCTGAGAGGGCAGGACATCGGCTTGTTTGTCTCTGTGTTCCCAGAAATGAGCACAGACCTGCTGCATGGTCAGCCCTCCCCAAATCTCTCCTGAGTTGGCCACAGGACACTCTGAGGATGTGGGAAGGGGTCGTGTGAGAGTACAGGGTTCTCTTTCCTCACTCTTCTGCCTTCTCTGGGTTTGGCTTTCTGTCTCCCCACCCCGTGCTTTTCTGCGTGCTCCAACAGGAGTGAGCCACCACCCTCCCCAGGACTTCACAGGACAAATCTGAAAGAGCTGGCTGAGCCTCCACTACTCTTGTCTTAGTTTCCCCACTATCTTCGAAGGCTCCCTTCCACTGGTCTACATTAGTGATATATCTAGTTTATGTCTCACTGGGAGTCATAGCCAAGTCCACAGCTATAAGGTCTATAAGGTCTAACTCCCTGACCTCATTTCCACCACTCTTCCCTTTCTCACCCTGCTTAAGCACTTGGCCTCCTTTTTGCCTTTCAAATTGCCAAATGCTCACCTCAGGGCCTTTGCACTTGTCATTCTTCCTTCCTAGACCTCTCTTCTGCCAAATAGATACCTGCATAGCTTACCCTCTCACCTCCTTCAACTCTCAGCTTTAACATCACCTTCTCACCAAGGCCTTTCCTCTTTCCCACACCCTCCCCAAATTGCAACCCCACCACACATTCCTAGTCCCCCTTCCCTGCTTTATTTTCCTCACTTCTCACTTTCTCATATGCTGATTTTTTGGTTATGTGTAGTTTCTGTCTCCCTCAGTAGAATGTCAGGGTAGAAAGGCAGGCATTTCTGTCTCTTTTGCTTACTGCTATATCCCCAGCATCTACAACAATGCCTAGCCACATAGTATGTGCTCAATAAATATTGGTTGAAAGAATCAAGGGGAATTTTTACTTTCTTCCCCTCTTGATTTCACAAAGGGCAAAAGCTCTAGGGTGCTCAGCTGCCTGCACTGTGAACCAAAGCTCATTCTGCCTCTGGCCTCTTCTGGAACCCCAGCCCCAGCCTTCTGGACCAGATACATCTTCCCCTCCATCCAGCAGCAGGGGTGGGGTTAGCCACGCCTCCTTTGCTGTCCCACCCCTTTACTGCAGGCAGGAATGGGAGTTACAACCGGAGGAGGGAACGCTGGTCACTACATGTGACTTTTCCTTTAGTCCAAGAAAAAGTTACCCTAAATAGTGCTTCCTGAAGAAAGGAAAAGGTGCACACTGGAATCACCTGTACGGCTTTCTCAAAATATTTTATTTTATTTTTTATTTATTTGTTATTTTGAGAGAGCGCACGCACATGCCAGTGAAAACGGGAGGGGCAGGGGCAGAGGGAAAGAAGAGTGTTTCAAGCAGGCTGCATGCCTAGCATGGAGCCCCTCGCCTGATCCCATGCCCTTGAGATCACGACCTGAGTTGAAATCAAGAGTCAGACGCTTAACTGACTGAACCACCCAGGCACCCCAAAACATTTTAATTTCCAGACTGCATCCCCAGAGATTCTTAGTCAACTGTCTGGGCTGAGGAGTATGTACGATGGTTTGTTTGTTTGGGTTTTTGTTGGTAAAACTCCTTTAGTGATTCTAATGTTCAACCAGGCATTACCAGGGGTCCAGGTAATGCCCTGCCTGTGTTCTGGTATCCCTTGATGTGCCAAGTCTTGTTGAGCACCCAGAGTGAGCACAGGTACTCCAAGATGCCAAATGGCATATGTTTCCTCCAACTGGGGCAACTGTGATCATGCATGGATATTTCATCAGCCCACCATACACAGACACACACACACACCGTGCTACCGAAGAGCAAACCAGAGGAGGCACGGTCTCAACTAGGATTTACAAACTCAAGTAACCTTGGGCTGGTCCTGAGGACAGCTTTTCCTCTGTTACAAGAGGAACGCTCGTCAGGATGGAATGCAGGCATCCTGGTGCCCCATTTTGTTCTGGTTTTTCCCCTAAGAGAATTTAAATTTGGGAAATTTATTCATTTATTTTATTTATTCTTTTTTAAAAGATTTTATTTATTTATTTGACAGAGAGAGACCCAGTGAGAGAAGGAACACAAGCAGTGGGGTTGGAGAGGGAGAAGCAGGCTTCCTGCGGAGCAGGGAGCCTGATGCGGGGCTCCATCCCAGGACCCTGGGATCATAACCTGAGCCGAAGGCAGATGCTTAACAACTGAACCACCAGGCACCCCAAATTCAGGTATTTTAAATGAAATAACCCATCCTTTCACTTAGAAAAAAATCCCAATGCTGCCAACACAGTGCTAACCCCGGTGATCAAGTCGTTGACCTGCCGAGTCTTCCAAAACTGACCTTCGTTACGGTGGGCTCAGGATTTCACATGATCGCTTTGGGGCAGCGTCTATTATTCTTCACATTCAGGGTAGGAGGAAATTGCTGGTTCCTGAACCACACAATGCTGAACAGCTGCTCGCTCAGGTCTGTTGGGGCTCCCCAGTAGCTTCACGAGAAAGGCTTGTTGCTGCCCTGTGCTGGAGTCCCTTCCTGCTGGCTTGCGCCAGTCAATCATGCCTATCTCTTCCCAACTCCATGCCCAGCGACATGTTACATTAACAGCCTGAAATCAGTCACAGTGAGAGTATTTCCACCTCATGAATTGGCGGGTGCTACAAATTGGAATTTTTTTTCTTCCTAGAGAATCAGTTCTCGAATTGACCAGCACACTACTACATATAAGAATTTAGACTCTGCCAGGGGCTGGTAGGGAAGCAGTAGAGAAGGGAGTCAGTCGTGTTGTCTTTCTAGTTACATAAGGATTGACACGAATGTCTGCAGTTGACATTCAGACAGTGCATTCCCCTAGATACCTACTAAGAGGAAACTAGAATCTTAGTCCTGAAATAGCTTTTCCTCAATTAAGGAATCATGGTCATACCATAAAATGCCCGGGTTTTAAGAGTACAGCCTGGTGAGATTTCCCAAGTGCACCCATGTGTGTAATCACCACCCCAACGGAGACGAATGTGTTTCTACCCCCCAGAATGTTCCTCATACCTCTTTACAGCTATTCCTCCGCCATAGGTAACCACTGTTCTGATTTTTATCACCGCAGATTAATTTTGCCTGGTTAAGAATGTTATGTAAATGGACCCACACAGCAGGTGCTCTTTCGTTTCTGGATTATTTCACTTAGATTAATGTTTTTGAGGCTCATTTGTGCCTTTGCCTGGTATCAACAGCTCTTTCCTTGGCAGGCCTGGATAGTCTCCCATTGAATGATATCACCTCTCTCTCTCTCTCTCTGTCTTTTTAAAAGATTTTATTTATTTGAGAGAGAGAGAGATAGAGCATGAAGCAGGAGGAGGGACAGAGGGAAAGGGAGAAGCAGACTCTCTGCTAAGCAGGGAGCCAACAGGACCTGGGGCTCGATCCTAGGATCCTGGGATCATGACCTGAGCTGAAGGCAGCCACTTAACTGACTGAGCCACCCTGGCACCCCTGAATGATATCATCTTAATCCCCAGATTCACCCAAACTCTGAACAAGGGTCTAATCATGTTTGATTTTTATGGACTACAGCAGAAGAAACTTCTCCCCACCTCTTAGGGTTAAATAGACATTTTTACGTTGGCTGCGAGATTCAGATAGATGCACCTTTCTCCCCTGAGAGAACTGAAGGGCAGAGCACAAAGCAAGAAGGCATTTGATCCTCTGACACCAGTGTGAGCGCAAGCTCAGTGAGATACTCCATCTCCCCACAGTGCAGAGGCCCTAATTCCCCTCTTTGCTCTTGCGCATTTCATCCCAAGGCCTTGGGGCCACAAGGCCTGTTAGTTCCAAAGTTGTGGGGGGGGGGGGCGTTTCCTTCAGAAGGCTTAGTGATTCCTCAAGCCCATACATTCCTGGTGACCTGCATAATATGCTGGAACTCCTGAGATGGTCAGTTATAATGGAACTTCCTTTGGCATACCTAGAACAAGAGGTGTTTCTTGAATTGGGTGGCTCTCTCTTAGCATGCTTCTTTGCTCCCCTAATTCAGAGAGTCCCCTTTGACAGGAACTGCTGGGCGGTTACTAGCTAATTAGAAGCCCCTAACTCCTTGGGTGGAAGCAGCCCTACACCAGCAAGGTAACCAACCTGCTTTGCACAGAACCCCAGGGCTCCATGACAGAGGGAAGGCCCGTGCTCCCCACCCACCCGCACCCAGAGTAAACAGAGACAGCAGCCAGAATGTTCTCACCCAGAACTAGTAAACAGGGAGCCTACATCTAGTACAACCCCATTTTCTTTAAAGCAGGGTAAATTCTCCAGCATCCCGTGTGCCTTGCCCCTCCCCGGGTGAGGCCTGACCTTAGCATCTTGTCAAATTCACTCCTAACCAGGTTAGCGTGATGTCAACCTAGCTGCAATAGTGGGTACTTAGTATTTCGTATTCTCTTTTCATTGTAACAATAGTTCCCCACAGGACTCCAGGGATTGGTGGTTTTATACACTTGGCAATTCTCAAGGTCTACAGCAGTCTTATTTCTTGTTAATTTTCTGCTGTTTGATCCTAATTTGGAGCATATGGGTCTTCCTAAAATTTTCATTCTGTAATTGGTGCTACCATAATAACTTTGTACAATCATTTATTTATTTACCTTAAAGTATTTATTTGTTTGACAGAGAGACAGAGAGAGACAGCGAGAGCTGGGGAGAGCAGGGGGAGTGGGAGTGGGAAAGGCAGGCTTCACCCTCCCCATCCCAGCAGGGGCTCCATCCCTAATTTGGAGCATATGGGTCTTCCTAAAATTTTCATTCTGTAATTGGTGCTACCATAATAACTTTGTACAATCATTTATTTATTTACCTTAAAGTATTTATTTGTTTGACAGAGAGACAGAGAGAGACAGCGAGAGCTGGGGAGAGCAGGGGGAGTGGGAGTGGGAAAGGCAGGCTTCACCCTCCCCATCCCAGCAGGGGCTCCATCCCTAATTTGGAGCATATGGGTCTTCCTAAAATTTTCATTCTGTAATTGGTGCTACCATAATAACTTTGTACAATCATTTATTTATTTACCTTAAAGTATTTATTTGTTTGACAGAGAGACAGAGAGAGACAGCGAGAGCTGGGGAGAGCAGGGGGAGTGGGAATGGGAAAGGCAGGCTTCACCCTCCCCATCCCAGCAGGGGCTCCATCCCAGGACCCTGGGGTCATGACGTGAGCCAAAGGCAGATGCTTAACAACTGAGCCACCCAGATGCCCCTGTACAATTTTTTAAAGTATTTTGCTTATTGATTCATTTTCTAGAAAACATTTGATAGGTTTCTACCATGTGCTGGGATCTGTGCCAGCATGAATAGGCCAGTCCTGCTCTCAAGGAATTTACAGTCTAACAAGGGAGACAGACAAGAAAGCAGGCAGCCACAATGCTGCCTGGTAAGTAATTGCAGATGGTCATGGGACCACAGGGGGCCACTAATCCAGCCCAGAGCTCACTGCTTTATAGTTCTAAGTACTATTAAATATAGGTACTTAAGTATAGCTCTAAGTAAGAGTTCTAGGTTGCTTAGCAGAGGGAACCCTGAGCAAGATTTTCTTCCATTCAATCATTTCAATAAGTATACTTCTCATTTCTAAATCATCTGTTTGATTTCTTTTCAAATATCCCTGTTCTTTTTTCACACTGTCCTTTTTCCCAGTACTTCTAGTCTTTATTTTTGCCTTCATTTGAAAATACATCCCCTCCCCCCCTTATAGTCTCTTCCAGATTGCCTTATCATGTCTAGTTCCTGGGAATACTAATCCTCCTTTTGCCTATTCACTTTCATGATGGAATGTGTTTTGGAGTGGTTTGTAATTTTTTTTTTTTACTGTGAGGATTTTTTTTCCTTCCTCTTGGTGTCCCTGTGAGCCCTGGGTTGTAGAAATAGAGTTGTGGCGCAGTTTGCATTTGCTTCTGCTCAGATCCCTAGAGATATAATTGCTTTGGCTGATCTATTTTTTACTTTAATGTCTTTGCTTAGGGAAATTGTTCAAACACTTAAAACCAACTTACTGAACATTTACTGTATATATGTCCCCATATTCCTATATTTGGTGGGGAGGAAGATACAAAACAATGCAAGGCAGCTACATTGTAGACAACGCAACACAATGTAGCTGCCTTTCACCAAGGCACAGACTCAAAGGACCAAATACACACAAAAAGTTGGGTGACCATGTAAGTGAGACAGAGTAAAGGCCTAGCAGTGAACACAAGTCAAGTTCAGAGGGGAAAGCAGGTGAAGAAAGATGTTGAGGAAAAGTCCAGAAAAGGAGGTTTGTGTGACAGAGTTTCAGCAGTAGGGTGAGGGGAGCTCCCCTCCCAGCCCACTTCCCCACTTCTCCCCATCCAGAGCCTGACTTCCAGGTGGAGAGTCAGTGTGCTGCTGTGATGTTACCCGAGGCTGTGAATGAACCTGATTTTAAGGTTTCTGTTAAGAAAGCTAAATCCGAATCCAGGCAAAGGGAAGTCATTTAGAGTGCTCCTGAGAGCTAAAGGTAGGTTGTGTTTGAAGAGGAAAACGTGTAACTTGAAAGGGCTACAAAGCTTTGTAGTGGCTGAGACCAGAAAGAGCCTGGGTAAGAGAGCCCAAGGAGGGGAGAGAGGAAGAGAAGGATGTAGATGGGCAGGATTTGGATGTGGGCAATGTATAGAGTAATTATTGTCAGGAGTGGCAAGGGGGGAGATGGCTTTTTAGGGGGAAAGGTACGAAGAGAGAGCAGCCTGCAGGAAGCCTGGACCAAGGGGTCAGAAGGCATACCTCTATTCTAAAGAAACTTCCGTCGAAGAACACAAAGTACCAGATGCCCCACTGCTGTGTCCTTGCAGACTCTGGGATACTCAATTTTTTCCATATAAACGTTTACTGAGAACCTCCTCTACCATCAGGGTTGTTGGGGCTGAGAGTGGGCATGATTACAAACAGGGACAGGGTACTTGCTGTAATAAATACCTTCCTCGCAGGGCTATCACGAGGATTTTTTTTTTTTTTTTTTTTTTTAAGTAGTCTCCATACCCAGCATGGAACCCATTGGGGCTGGAACTCACGACCCTGAGATCGAAACCTCAGCGGACATCAAGAGTCAAGAGCTGGAGGCCTAATCGACTGAGGCACCCAAGGACCCCCTCCACGATCGTTCTTGAGTTAACGTGTTGCAAAGCACTTTTAACATGCCTGGCATATAGCGATTGTGAGTTGAAGGCCAGTTACCATTACCCATTTAAGTATTAGACTTTCCTTGCCTAGCTCAGTGCCTGTGTACCTCCCATTTAAAGATGGATTAAAACCCTCACCCCGTAGTGAGGGAGATACTCAAATACTTTAGGGCAAAATACTTTCCTAATCGTGGGCTATAAGGAACGTTCTTCAGCTACAAAAGAGGGAGACCACAGTAGCTAAAGGGCTCCTAAATGTGGCACACTGGGGAGGATAAAAGGGTAAGACAAGCCTGGAGAGCGCGGAGGACCTCAGACTGGGGGAGGAGGCCTCAGAGGCCTCAGTGCCTGGGCTCCAGCCCGCAAAGGGGCGGGCCTAGAACTGCGGAGAAAACTCACCAAGCCGGGAACCCGGCTTGGAAGCTCCTCAGACCGTATTGGGGGCGTCTGGCTGGCACAGCCGTCGAGCCCCGCCCCCGTCGCCTTCGGGGGGGTTCCCGGGGGAGCGCCTCGGCAGGCGGCAGGCTTCACACTTCCGGAACCCCCGGCCCGGGCCGCCCGCGACCACTTGAGCCCCGGCCTGCAACCCAGCGTGGGGTCAGTCCCCAATCGCGCCCGAAGGCCACATCCGGCGCGTACCTCCCGCCGCGCCACACACCCGCGCTCCCCCGCAACCGCGAGTGGTGCGGCCCCGCCCCGCCCCCTGACGCCTGCTAGGGGCGGGGCGCCCTTCCGTCACGTGACGGGGAGTGACCTCGCCGCCCCGCGCCATGGGGGCTTCGGACCCGGAAGTGGCGCCCTGGGCTCGCGGCGGTGCCGCGGGGATGGCGGGAGCCGGAGCAGGAGCTGGAGCTCGCGGTGGAGCGGCGGCGGGGGTCGAGGCTCGGGCTCGCGATCCGCCGCCTGCACACCGTGCACACCCCCGCCACCCTCGGCCTGCGGCACAGCCCTCCGCCCGCAGGATGGACGGCGCGTCCGGGGGCCTGGGCTCCGGGGACAACGCCCCGACCACCGAGGCTCTTTTCGTGGCGCTGGGAGCGGGCGTGACGGCGCTCAGCCACCCGCTGCTCTACGTGAAGCTGCTTATCCAGGTGCGCGGTCAGGGCGCCGCAGGGAGGGGGGGGCTGATGTGAAGGTGACAGGCCGGGAGCTGGAAGAGGATGGGGGCAGGGAATCTGTGGCGACGGATTTGGGGATGGGGCGAGGTCGGCGGGTTTAGTGGGCTGAAGGAGTGAGGGAGAAAGGAAGCGTTGAGGGACTTGGGGGTGCAGGAAAGGGGGCGAAGGGGTAGAAGCGACAGATTTGGGAGAGGATGGAAGAAACAAGGGCTTTGGTGGGTGCAGGGGAGGGATCGAAGGAATGGGGAGAGGGATTTGGAGGATGAAGGAATGGAGGCCATGAACTTAGAATAGGAGGGAAGGGGGAGCATTTTAGGGCGAGTAAAGAAGCAACAGAAATGGGGGGAGGGGCGGGAAGTTTTGGCGAATGGGCGGGGAGGAGGATTGGGGGCCAAGACTGAGTATTTAGATGGAGAGCACATACCTAAGGGGGAGGGTAGCAGGAGATTGGGATTTGATAGAGATGGATTTAAAGCTGTTTGAGGGGACAAAGGACTGGAGGCCAAGGCCAAAAATTTAGGAGAGAAGAAAGGGCATCAGACTCAGGGAAGAGGGGACGATGGGGAAAGAGACGGTGGATGTAATGGTAAGGGGATTTGTGGGAAAGGGCGAAGGCAACGGATTTAGCTGGGGAGAGCTATGCGTTTGCAGAAGGGGGTTCTGGATTTGATGGCGACGACAGATTTGGTGGGAGGAGGGGGCAGTGTGACGCGTTTTGAGGGAGGGGAACAGATAGGGCGATGCAATGGGGGAGGGGTGTGATGGCGATTTGTCTGGAGAGGAGACCGAGGAGGAGGAGGCTTTTAGGGGGAAAGAGATGACACATTTGGAAGAGAAAATGAAAGTCACAGCTGGGGTCGAGAGATGGGACTTAGAGTCCTTGTATGGGGGGGGAATGGGTTATGGAGTTTTGGAATTGGGCAGAAGGGGCTGGTGGGACAGACTGTGGCAGGATAGGTAGAGGCTGGCAGAAACTGAGGCCAAAGTAGGGATGACTCTGGAATGGAGCCATGTAGGGGCACTTGGCATATGGTGGTGGCCGGCAAGGCCTTGCAGATGAAGTGGGCTGCTTGAGAAAGGGAGAGATTGAGCTGGAAGGAAGCCAGGTGGAAGGAGTGCATTTGGCAGAATTAGGTGGACAAGACTGAGGAGGGCACTGTTACGATAGGGTGGTTCCAGCCCGGACTGATAACTGAAGATTTCGCCTAGAATTTTCTAGTGAGGAAGGGAGGGAATGGGGGGGTAAAAATTGACATGGAGGCCAACCAAGATTTGAGGTTGGAGTTGAAGCGAATGGGCACCAGATTTACTGTCTTTGTAACAGGACCGAGAGAGTGGGAGATACAGTTGGCATGAGAGCAATTGAAATCTGGGGTCTGAGGAATGGGGCAGTAGGTTTTTAGTTGTGACTGGGAATATGACAAGGAATGAGGAGATTCAGTCAGGGACACAAAGATGCCTGACTGGCATCTCATGGTGACTGAGATTTTGGAAATAGCTGGTGGGGGGAGATTGAGACTGGCATTTGGTTATGATTTGGGAGCTGATTTACTTAAGGAATTAGGGCTGCATTTTCAGCAGTAGAGATTACAAGCTTGGGAGAGAAAGTGGGGACTTTGGAACTGATGTTACCTGGGAAGCAAGGGTACCAGGAGCTGAGTTTTTCATCTGACAGAGCAAGATTGGGTGAGGGCTGGGTTTTTAGGGTGGCAGCTAGGATGGCAGCTAGGTCTCTGGGATAGAGGATGCTGGAGTACATCAGGAATTGGTGGGAGTGGCGAGGGGGTTTCACAGGAACGAGACGAGAAGCAGCTTCATGGTGGATTTAGTGTACAGTGAGAAGAGCATTGAAATACGAGTGATTTGAAGAGGGAATTGGGCATGAGGGAAACTAGAGGGTGAAAACAACTGGATGGGTAAGGATGGTGCCCCCAGTCAGGGTGACAGAGGTCGTCTTTGTGATCTGAACCCAGCTGATGCTGAGTGTAACATGTTTCAGGGTGAAATCTTAATACGTATACCTTGGGAATTAGCCATAGTTTGCAAAATGGCAGCTCCCAGTTTGGGGGCGGGCAGGTGGCAGCATTGGAGTGGCCGATTTGGGGGTTGGCTAGATCAAGTGAACAAGAACATGGAGTCTCGGATCGGGGTTCGTCCAAGTCAAGTTTCAGGAATTGAAGGTTTGAGGGTGAGGAACTGGCTCTGCCAGTGTCGGGTGCAGAGCCGCAGCTCTGGCTGGGGGGAGACTGGATTTAAAGATCTGGGGATGAACTAGGCTGCATGTGACTTGGGCACAAAGAAGGGAAACTTGAGGATGAGGGGAATGGGGCTGAGCTATGTGCCTTTGATAACCCCAGGTGGAAGTTAAGTAGACTCAGCAGATTTGGGGGCTCTGGGGTGAAGGGACACAGCAGATTTAAAGGTGCGGGTGGAATTGCTAGGACCCCCAGATGGTGACTAGACTGAGTGAGACAGCAACAGAACAGTAGTAGCTCAGACTTGGAGTTGAGGGTGTAAAGAGAATAGCACCTATGGAAGGGAACAAAATCAAAACTCAAGGTTTTCCAGTGAGGAGGGGAGGGAATAGGGGGTTTCTCACACCTTCGAGCGTTTGTCCGAGAAGCGGAGAGGTCTAGAGGGGGAGGGCTAACAGCTTGGGTCGGCTGGCTCATCCCTTCCTTCAACTCCCCTGGGCTAGAATTTCATTTTTTCAAAAAGAAGGTGACCATTATGGAGGGGTTTCTTCATGTACATTCAGTGATCTGTCATGTAGCTCAGAATGACTTCCCCAAGTGACAGCCAGAACTTTCAAAAACACTTGACTAAGGTAAAGAAGAGAGGAAACTGGACCAGGAAAACGCTAGAAGCATACCTAGTCCAATTTTTAAGGCAGAGCTTCCCAACCCTGCCATTTCTGCTTCCTGCTACATCCAAAAGGAGCTGCTCTGGTCCAGGGGCTTGACTGCCTTCCTTTGAGGGACAGGGCTTGTGTCCTGGCCCCCTGCCCAGGAAGGGGACTTCTCGCATCCCACTTAGGTGCTAGTCTAGATACCTTGCCTCCTGCCTGGCCGTAGAGTCTCTCTCCTCATCAGTTGGCAGCATCATAAATGGCCTCACCCCTCAGGAGAGACACCCCCGCCCCCAAGGGGTGTGGGTGGCTGTGTCCTCTCCTCTCCCCCATGAGTTTAATGAGCATTATAATTATAACCAGTGTCTGTACAGCAAGAATTACGATAGCCCTACAGAAATGAAGGGGTCATTGTGTCACAGGGATATGAAGTAATCAAGATTAGAACACAGATGAAGAATTGTTTGAGGAGCATCCGGGATTGGAGGTAACAGTTTGTTCTGCCTGGAAGGCAGAGGGACAGACTTGTCCGCCTTTCCAGTAGGGGTGGTCAGGAACTTGAGTATGGGGTGAACCCTGGGGTGGCTTACTCGGAGGTGGGCCATCTGAAGTTCGGGACTAAGATGGGGGTGTAATGTGTTTGGGTGTTGGTGCCTTTGGGATTGAGATCTGACTGAAATGTTAGCCCAGAGATGGGAATTACCTGAGAGTTATTCTGAGATGAGTGCAGGGTTTAAAGTACATCAGAGGGGATGGGGGCTTTCTGCACTGGAAGTGTCTGGAATTTGAAGGTGAGAATGTTGGGGGACAGGGTGACTTGGATTGTGGTAGGGGTGGGGTCTGGGACTAGATGTTTCCATTGGTTGGGAGTCTGTGTGATGCTGATGGTTCTAGACTGCCAATGACATTTCTGGTACGTTTTGCCGTGGAGAACACCCAACAGGAGCACAGTTGGAATGTGTGGGCGAAGAGGCAAAGGCCTGGGGGCATGAGCATCCATGAGCCGGATCAACAGTGGAATCTGACCTTCCTTTTTGTGTTTGTTGATTCTGAAGGTGGGTCATGAGCCAATGCCCCCCACCATTGGGACCAATGTGCTGGGGAGGAAGGTCCTCTATCTGCCGAGCTTCTTCACCTATGGTGAGTCTGCTTCCCAGGCTGGAAAGCCCACACAGACGAAACATCAGCTGGGGGCAGGCCCAGCTGGCCCCAGGGCACACGCAGGGGAGCGTGACCCTGTGTCCGACTGGCGAGGGGGGGCAGAAGGGATTGAAGTGTGTCCAGCGACAGTGGGTCGCTAGGGTGGGAGCAGGTGAACAAGACAGCTTTGGGAGCAGGTAAACAAGACAGCTTTGGTCCAGCTCCGCCGCCTGCAGCTCCTGGACACTGGCTCCTGTCATCCCTGCCACCCAAGTTGTGCCTAAAAATGGGGGTCCAGGGAGGTTTCCGTCTGCTTTCCTAGCATTCTGGCCCTGTTACCAGTGTTTCTGCTTTGCTGCTATGCCAGCAGGAGGCCTTTTCCAGCAGCTTCCTGGGTTCTTTCCCTTCCTCCTCTTTCCCCTGCATTCCCGAGGCGGTGGGGCCCCCTCGAGCATCTTCCCACACTAGGCACGGAGCAGCCAGTGCCCAGGGCGTCGCGGTTCACCGCCAGCCTGCTCTGAGCGGCCGCTGGAGCTCGGCAGACTGCTTTGCTGGCCCCCCGCGCTCCTGGTCCGTGAAGCCGTGACAGCTTACTTAGCCAGGCCCTTCATGCAAGCACCCCACAGTTCCTGCTGTGGCTCTGCTGGCTAGGAGTTCTCTCCCTAGAAGCCCACCCTGGGGGAGCTCGGCCCGGGCTGCCTGAGCCCACCTGGCTGCCTCTTACTGCTCATGCTCAGGCCTCCAGGCGCCGGCTGGCTCAGGCCATCCCAGTGCCCACCCTCACTGGACTTCTCTAAATGTGCCCTTGTTCTCCATGTTCATAGTCGGGCTGATGCCCCCCACCCCACCCCACCCCAGGCTTCCTCCACTTCTGCTCTTCATACCTGTTTGGTCAGTCCAGAATGATCTCTGAAAATCTGCTGAATAACCTGGGGCTTTGCCTCCTATCACCTTTTGTTTTTGTTTTTTTTAAATTTTTAAAAATTTTTTTTATTTTTTTTACTTTGTATTTTTTACTTGTTTGAAGGAGAATGAGAGCTGGAGAGAGAGCGTGAGTACATACACAGGGCGAAGGAGAAGCAGGCTCCCTGCTGACTAGGAAACCCTACGTGGGACCCTGGGAGTGTGACCTGAGCCAAAGGCAGACGTTTGACTGAGCCACCCAGGCGCCCCCTCCCCACCCCCCGCCTTTTTCTTTTTAATTCCACACACTGTTGGCAGAATCTGATGTCATGGCTCTCTTCCATTTTTGCCACCATGGTGTTGAGGAGCCCATGGCCAGGCCAGACATGTCATTTTGTGGGAAAGTGTGTTCACATTT
Source organism: Meles meles (assembly GCF_922984935.1). NCBI lineage: Eukaryota > Metazoa > Chordata > Mammalia > Carnivora > Mustelidae > Meles > Meles meles. The sequence continues at coordinate 85,762,774 of NC_060070.1, read as the reverse complement.
GGTTTTATTTAGAAACAGTCCAGGAAGGGGAGGGGGAGGTCACAGAAGTGGGCAGGCGCCCTGACCGTCGCATGGTGAAGCTATAGGGTACAGAGTGAACACAGGGTTTGTGGGAAGCTGGGGCAGCGAGCTGCCAGCCCCTCCTGGTTGCTTCTGTGTGTGCTCTGGCCATACGAGGGACCAAGGGTTAGAACCCAGATTGCCTCTCCTCGTGTCACACAGTGCTTCCCGAAAGCACTCAGGATGAAGGGGTCTTGACCCGCATCTTGCAGAGATAAGCAGAGTTCTGCGCCCCCACTCACCCTGAGGAGAGAAATGTTTCCATCCAGATGTTGTAAACAGACAGCTGTTGGGCAGTAGAAGATAACCCTGTCTGCTCTCACCTGAGCAAGGGGCTCAGCTGTCTCCTATCTAGACAACATCTACTCCTCTCCAGGTCGAGATGGAAAGTGCCACAGCTGTCATGATGTTCTTTGGTGTAACAGCGTGGAGAGTTTTTTCCAGGGACTGCAGAGAGACCATGGAATGACTGAGTCCTGGCTGGGCCGTAGGGATATTTTATACCTTTCTCTGCTCTTATTCCTAAATCACCTCTGAGATGAGGGGGAAAGTGGTCCTTACTCCCTTTTTTTTTTTTTTTTTTTTTAAGATTTTATTAATTTATTTGACAGCGAGAAACAGAGCCAGAGAGCACAAGAGGGGGGAACAGCAGAAGGAGCAGGAGAAGCAGACTTTCCGCTGAGCAGGAAGCCCAATGCGGGGCTCGATCGCAGGACCCTGGGATCATATCCTGAGCCAAAGGCAGATGCTTAACTGATTCAGTCACCCAGGCACCCCATCCTTTCTCCTTTTTTACTGGTGGGCAAATCGGATGGAAAGAGGCTGAGTGACTCACTCTTGATCACACTGAGGCTTTATCCTGCCTGCCTTTCTTGCCGCCTGGAGCTCCCCTCCCCCAAAACAAACCTTCCTCCTGCCTGTTCACTCTGTGAAGCAGGGCACCCTGCCTTGTCACCCAGTGTCCAGTCCACTCCTATTCCTCTCTTTCCAGCCCCACCCTCATCTCAGAAAGCCACATATGCAGGGAACAGGTGCTCTCCGGTCCCACTGAAAGCCTGTTGACAGGCTTTCATTCAAGTGACATTGAATTTGCTGGGTTGGCGGACATGTTTGCGTGGAGAGAAAGGCACTTTTGCTGGTTCCTGCCACTGTGTGGTGCTAAGGAGCTGAAGTTGGGTCTGGGAGGGGAGCAGGGTATCTGGGAGAAAGTTCTGCTAGCTTCTATTCTAGGTATGCAGGTTTATAAGAATACATCACTTTGGGGCACCTGGGTGGCTCAGGTCATGATCCCAGGATCCTGGGATCGAGCCCCGCATTGGGCTCTCTGCTCAGCGGGGAGCCTGCTTCCCTTCCTCTGTGCCTGCCTCTCTGCCTACTTGTGATCTCTGTCAAATAAATAAATAAAATCTTAAAAAAAAAATAGAATACATTACCTTTTTGAACATAGCTTAAAAGTTTATATTAAAATAATGGAACTTTGGATAGAGCATGTGATTGGCTCAGTTGGCAAAGCATGTGACTCGATCTTGGGGTTAGAAGTTTGAGGCCCACATTGGGTGCAGAGGTTACTTAAAAAAATAAAATAAGGGGCACCTGGGTGGCTCAGTGGTTTAAGCCGCTGCCTTCGGCTCAGGTCATGATCTCAGGGTCCTGGGATAGAGCCCCACATCGGGCTCTCTGCTCCGCAGGGAGCCTGCTTCCTCCTCTCTCTCTGCCTGCCTCTCTGCCTACTTGTGATCTCTCTCTCTCTCTGTCAAATAAATAAATAAAATCTTTAAAAAAAAAAAAATAAAATCTTTAGAGGCACCTGGGTGGCTCAGTTGGCTAAGTTTGGTTTTGGCTCAGGTCATGGTCTTGGTTCAAGTCATGATCTCCGGTTCTGAGATCAACCTGATGTAGGGCTCTATGCTCAGTACAGAGTATACTTGTCCTTCCTCTGCTTGTCGCCCCCATCTATTCCCCCCACGCTTCTCTCATGTTCTCGCTTTCTCTGTCAAATAAATAAATCTTAAAAAGAAAAAAAACACTGACTCATTCAGGTAGGGTCCAACTTCCCTGACTGCTTATGTTTTTTTCTGTAGAACAGTTCACTGGTGCCTGTTTTGGTTACTTCTCCACTAGCTGTGTCCCATCCCCCCACCCCCACCTACTCTCCCCGCCCCCTGCTGTGATTCATAAATGCTAATGTGTACCAGGTAGGAGCCTGGGTGCAGCACAGTGACAGTGACAGGATGAGGACAGCCTTCTCCATGGTGTGCTCAGGGGATGCTCTTTCTTCCTTTTTCCCTTTCTTCCTCCCTTAGGTTGCAAACTTCATGGTTGCCTGCGGGCACTCTCTGCCTTTTTCCTTTTTTTCTTGCCCCCAAGGAAAACATTTTTTTTTTAATTAATTTATTTTTCCAGTGTGGGGCTTGAACACACGATGCCGAGATCAAGCGCTGAGTGCTCCCCTGACCGAGCCAGCCGGGCGCCCCAAGAGAAACATTTTTTATGAGCAACAGAAGTGGTTTCTGGGTTGTAGCGCTGAAGTTGCTGAGTTAAAATACCATATCCCGGCTTGCCAAATATTTCTTCAAAGTTAAAATATGTGACTTTGTTGGTCGAAAATACATTCCGAAGGTTTTACCCAGAGAAATGGGCTAGAGAATACTTTGGAGTTGGGGCCCAATTGCTTCTGGAGTTTTGGATAGAAAGCTGCTCCTTCCATGACCGAGGGATAGGATGTGTTTGGTCTGGGAGTGAATGTGACCCAGAGTGAGTTCGTCTGACCCCGGATGTGACCCGGCCATCTCTGCTTTCTTATAGCCAAGTACATCGTGCAGGTGGATGGGAAGATAGGGCTCTTCCGAGGCCTGAGCCCCCGACTGATGTCCAACGCCCTCTCCACGGTGACCCGGGGCAGTATGAAGAAGGTGAGCCTGGGGCGAAGCCAGGAGCAGTTGCCTGAGGTTCCCCCAAGCTCCCTGCCAGCACCAGAGGTGGCTGTGTGCGCCGAAGCCAGGGCTCTACAACCTGGCGTCCCAGGACTGTGTCTCCTTGATTGGGAAGTGTCCTGCCCCGTAGTCCTCCCGCTTGTCCACAACTGTGACACCGTGCCGGCAGGGGCTCCCCGCCAACCCCTGGAGCTCCAGCCCTAGAGTTACTGGAGGTGGACCCAGCTGCAGGGAAAATTTCAGGAGCTGGTTCCTGCTATGCCTGTCTCTTAAGTATGACATTTAAAAGATATAGCTGTACTTTGCTTTGGCCCTCCTTTGTTTTATTTTGTTTTGTTTTTAATTAAGGAAGTGTGACGCCCATGTGGGGCTTGAGCTCGAACTCACAACCCTGAGATTTAGATTTGCATGCTGTCCGATGGAGCCAGCCACGTGCCCCACTCCTTTGTTTTTTGTATCTCAGGTTTTTCCTCCAGATGAGATCGAGCAGGTTTCCAACAAGGATGACATGAAGACTTCTCTGAAGAAAGTAGTGAAAGAGGTGGGTATCTAGAGCTAGGAGAGGGAGTGGCCCTGGGAGGGCAGTCTGGTTATTTTTCACTGCAGAGTGGGCGGGGTCATTGAAGAGACACAGATTTGGCTCCTCGTGTATGTGTGCGCGCGCGCGTGTGTGCGCACGTGCACGCACACACACACATGTGGCTAGGGTAGGACATGGAAGGAGCCCTGTCTGCATACCCTAAGGAATACCAGAAAGCCTCTTGGCCATCATGGGGTCTAGTGCAAGACTTAGTAGCACTCCTTGGTGGAGGGAAGGGGGGGTTGACTGATAAGTGGGGTGATCTCAGGTCGGCTGACCCCACTGGGAGCTGTGGGATCCCAGTTTTTCCCCTGTAAGAGCTTGTAGTTCCCCAGGAGTGCCAGGTCCTGAGAGAGGGCAGACCAAGTCCCCACCCTCTGCTTTCTTCCAGACCTCCTACGAGATGATGATGCAGTGTGTGTCCCGCATGCTGGCCCATCCCCTGCATGGTGAGCCACCCCAGGGGAGACGGCTTCTCCGCTGTGGGGTAACCCCTCGTGGGCCGTAGCCAGGCGGTGGTGGATCACCAGGAAGTACAGTTGTGTAGGGGGTCCTCTCCTGGAACCGCACTGAGGAGAGATTGGTGGGGAGTCCTGTCCAGAGGGAGCCAGGGCCCTTCCTGGGCAGAAGAAATGGGATGCCATGGTCATGGGGTGTGATGGGAATCCCCGAAGCCCTCCTCCCCTCCTGTGCTGACACAGGCCATGCGTGGTGGCCACGGCAGCAGGCACCCCCCCCCCCACACACACACTGGGTTTCCCTGGGCTTTGGCCACCATGTCACCCTTGTGTGTTTCTTTTTCCTCAGTCATCTCAATGCGCTGCATGGTCCAATTTGTGGGACGGGAGGCCAAGTACAGGTGGGTGATTCTTCAGAACTGGCAGGAGCGGCCACTCAGAGTCTGCTGGGACAGGCCGTGCTGGGGTCAGGTGCTGTCCCCCTTCTGCCCTCAGTCTCGTGTTAGCTTCAGGAGAACATGGCAGGGGCTGCCATGGTCAATGTATGTCCGGGCCTTTGCTCCTCTCCATCGCGTGTCCAGGGCTGCCGTGGCTGTCTGGCAGCCCTGCAGAGAGGGTGAGTGGGAGTGGAGTTGGCTCAGATTGTGCCCCTCGGGACTGAGCTAGGGTTCCCTCCTGGCCCCCCACTTATGCCCTAAACCATTTAGCTCATTTTGTTTTCTGCTAAGAGGCTTTCCCCCTGTGGGTGTGGGCAGGTCCCCTCAGTGGTTCACCAGTACTCACCCAGCATCTGCCATGCCCGGCCCTGAGCTGGGAGCTGTGGGGATGTAGCCGTGGGGCCACAGCCCTCCCCCATGGCAGTTCTACCCTCCCTGCCCCCCTAAAGCTCAGTGCAGGACAGTGGGCAGAGGCCAAAGGTACATGGCAGGAGGGCAGTCTCTGGGACCCTTCCTAAGACTCTCAGTTCCTGGCTTCTGTTGTTTTTGTAGCCGTCCTGTGGTTCCACTGCCACGGCCCCATTTTGGGTTCACTAGTGAAATCGGTCTGTTGTCCCAAACTGAAATGTAACGGTGGTCGACAGGAGCGGGAGGGGAGGATGCGGCTCAGAGCCCCGGTGGGCCAAGCCACATTCAGGAAGAAGGGCTGTGGGGCTTGGCAGGGCAGGGGCCTGGGAGCAGCCTAGCACTAGGGCTTTGGCTCCCACCATCTCCAGCTTTCTTTTAGGTTTCCCCTGCCACCTAGGCTTTGGAAGAGGTCCACGTAGGACAGGTTGCTCGGCATCACTAGCCCCAGGTCCCAGAGATGGCTCTTGAACCTCCTTTGCATTTCATACCTAAGGCAGCAGCCTGTCCTTGGATCTCTGAGCTTCTGCTGGGGGCGGGGGGCGGGGGCGGTACCTTTTCCCAGGCTGCTTCTGGGCTGTCTGGTTCCAGGGTCTCCTGTAGGGCCCCCTGTTCCTTCTCTGCCCCATGGGTCCCCCACTTGCCACCCCTCCTGCTGTCCCGGTGTCGGGCATGCAGGCCTTCTCTGCCTTTGCAGTAGCCCAGACTAGAAGCCTAATGGCCAAATTCCACCAGATCCCCAGAAAGCAGCATCAGGGAACCACTAGGCTTCTCCTGGGGTGAGGGCTTTCCCCTCTCCATGAACTGTAAATACCCCTCACCCCCAGAAAAGTGCCCTCTCATCTTCGCTGCTTGGGTTCTGCCTGGTAACAGAGCCTTCCCCCCAACCCACCCGCGTCCCCATCCAAGCCAGGACTAGCAGGCTTGGTTCTGAGCAGGATGGTGGGCTCCCCTCTTCACCAGGGGCTGAGCTCCAAGGTGACCTGTCTTCCCTTCTTCACAGTGGTGTGCTGAGCTCCATCGGGAAGATTTTCAAAGAGGAGGGTCTGCTGGGATTCTTTGTGTACGTGAGTTTCTGTACCCCATAGCTGGCCTCGTGGCATGGCTCTACTAACAGACACCTTCTCGACCTCTCAGGCCATAGCCGCCAGGCTCAGACTAACCACGGGGCTCTGCCCCTCCCGCGCAGCTGCATTCCGGCTCCGTAGAGCTCTGTGGCACGTGTGAGCCACGGATTACCGGGACCAAAGCTGCTCGGCCCTTTGCAGATCACGGCTCGCACAGACATGGTACTGTTTGTCCAGCACAGGGGGTTGGGGTGGGCAGGTGCGGGGGGAGAGAGACTGACTGGTCCTCCGCCAGACCCTGTCCCTTGGCCCTGGGGATGGGAGTGGGCCGATCCTGCTGAGCTGGGCTGCCGTGTTTAACATGGTGGGTGTTGCACGGAACAATCTGATCTTGGCTTCTGGAAAGGCAGGACACGTGACGCTGCTGGGCCTGTCTTTGTGCCAACCAGCCAGCAGCGGGGACCTGTCGCCTCCCGAGGCCTTTCCGGGTATCTCACGCCCACCTCAGGTCACCTATAAAACAGAAAGCTTATACTGAAAAGACCGTGTCCAGATGGAACAAATCACAAGCAGACCCCAGAGCCACGCCGGACAGCTGTCTTTTTTGTTTTTTGCCTTGTTAAGGTCTGGGCTGGGACTGACACGCTGATATGTACGTAACACACTGGATAATGGGGTTCCTTGTTCATTTACTGTGGTTTGTAGTTGGTCAGGGGTTTCTGTGTAGGGTCTCACTTAACCAAGAAATGACCATGTAGGTGCACACATGTGTATGTGGTTCTCACCAGGAGGGGGTTTTGCCCCCAGGAGATGCTTGAAATGTCTGGAGACGGCTTTTGGCTGTCACAATTGGCAGCTGGTGGGTAGAGGCCCCAGATGCTGTTAGCCATCCTGCAGTGCAGAGGTTTTCCCTCCTCAGCGAGGCAGGATCCGGTCCTCTGTGTCGGGAGTGCTGGGACCGCCAGGCCTTGAGACACACACACACACACACACACACACACACACACACACACACACTCTCTCTCACACTCAGTTTTTTAAGATTTGATTTATTTATTTGACAGACAGAGGTCACAAGCGGGCAGAGAGGCAGGCAGAGAGAGGGGGAGGAAGCAGGCTCCCTGCTAAGCAGAGAGCTCGATGTGGGGCTTGATCCCAGGACCCTGGGGTCATGACCTGAACCGAAAGCAGAGGCTTTAACCCACTGCGCCACTGAGGTGCCCCTACACTTAAACTCTTATATTCATACACATATATGTACACATATGAATGCATACATATAAGCCTGTGTGAATAAGTATGTGTTTGCATAAAGGGTACATCAGAATATAAAATGACATGTCACCACCTCTGGTCATTTTCACACTCACTGTATAGAGCCCTCTTCCTGGGTGTGTAGGGATTCTGGCTCGACACATGCCTGCTCGTCGGGTTCTGTTGTGCTTCACGTGTGTGTGGTCTGGGTGACACCGGTACGTGTTACCACACCGAGAAGGCCCCAGAACGCGTGTGAGTGGTTAGTCTGAGCACAGGTGGAGGCGTCAAGATTGGCGATTTCATTCGCAGAGTTTCAGTTTCTTCATATCCCTTATCACCTCGATGTGTGGCGCATATTCTTTTTTTTATTAATTATTTTTATTAACATGTATTATTAGCCCCAGGGGTACAGGTCTGTGAATCACCAGGTTTACACTTCACAGCACTGACCATAGCACATACCCTCCCCAATGTCCATAACCCAACTACCCTCTCCCTATCCCCTACCTCCGGCCACCCTCAGTTTGTTTCCTGAGATTAAGAGTCTCTCAGGGTTTGTCTCCCTGCCTGGTCCCATCTTGTTTCATTTTTTCCTTCCCTACCCCCCAAACCCCCCGCCCTGCCTCTCAGATTCCTCATATCAGAGAGATCACATGATGATTGTCTTTCTCTGACTGACATATATTTTGAAATAAGAGTTTTGCATATTCAGAACTCTCTGCCACACCTCCCAAGAGATAGATAGCCATTCTTCTCCTGGAGAGTTTTCCAGGTCGCTCTGTATCTAAACAAGCTATAAACACATTGAAAGAAATAGCAGCAGCACGCGGGACTCATTGATCTCCGTCTGGCCTTTTGTCTGTGTTTTGGGGGCCTTCTGCAGCAATTTGGAGGGCTGTTTCTTCTGAAGGCCATCTCTTTTAATAGTCAGCCCTCCTTGCAGAAGCTTGTATGGAATGTCTTCAGTGGAACATTCTAAGGGTGAAGACAACAGATGCCTCAAGCCAAGTGCTTTGTGGGAGTGGATTACGCAAAGAGTCCAGGAGAAAATATAAATGTGTAGACCCTGCTTCTTAATCTGCATTTGAAAATCCCAGATTTAGCAACATTCATATCTCTGTGGTTGGAAAACCACTTGTGAAGCTTTAAACTAATTTGTGGCCTCAGATGTGGCCTGCGACCCCCCCCCCCCCCATGGAGAAAAGAACCCCTCCCTCCTGGTGTGGCTAGCTGCTGAACCACATGGCCCCTGGAGGCTGTTTTCCTGAGGCTGTACTTTGAATATGCTGATATTTTGAGCTTGGAACATCCTTGTCTCCTTCCTGGGCATGGAGCCCTCAAGGAATGGTCCCCTCCCTCCCCCTGCTTATCTTTGCTCACCTTGTTTTTTAGCGGCTTAATCCCTCACCTCCTGGGAGATGTGGTATTCTTGTGGGGCTGTAACCTGCTGGCCCACTTCATCAATGCCTACCTGGTGGATGACAGCGTGAGTGACACCCCAGGGGGGCTGGGAAACGACCAGAATCCAGGTTCCCAGGTTGGTTGGAACAAGGACTTGTCAATTTTCCGTGTACTGCTGATACCCAGGGTCTGGGGCAGATTTAGGACCCTGCGATCCTTAGCACCAGGTGCTCAGGGCTAGAGAGGGTCTCTGGGGAGTGGTCCAAGAGGACCCCTTTATTTTTTTTAAAGACTTATTTATTTTAGAGAGAGAGCGAGCGCACAAGTTGGGGGAGGGGTAGAGGGAGAAGGAGTCCCAAGTAGATTCCCCACTGAGCTCAGAGCCTGACATGGGGCTCGATTCCCAGGACACTTGAGATCGTGGCCGGAGCTGAAATAAAAATTGGACACTTAACTGACTGAGCCACCCGGGCGCCCCCTAAAAGGACCTCTTGTACTAGGGTCAGCTTTGCCTCTGAGGAGAGTGGGCTCAAGAGAGAGAAGATTCAAGATCCATAACCAGACCTGGAGGAGTTCATGGAGTGCCCCTTCTTGGGCAGCTTTAGAAATAAAACAGACTCCAGCTTTTCCAAGGCGATGATCCAGCAGTGAGTCCGGAAGTCAGGACACAGAGTAGCTCATAACTCCTTAACTTTTGCTTGATATTTTATGCTTATGTGAACATTGTGACATTTGATCCCAACAGCACCCCAGTTGTGAAGGGAACAGTGCAGGTGTATTGTCCCATTTGACTGGTAAAAAGTTGAGACCCAGAGATTGAAAGGCTCTCCTGAAGCACTTGGCTAGGAATCAACAGGGTTGGGACTAGGTCTTTCCCTGTGCCGGCCGGGGTCTCTTGCCCGGCCTTGAGGCTTTCTAGGTCGCCTGAGAGGTGTCCCTGCAGATGTACCCCCACGATTTTTGTAGCAGTGGTCTATACAGCCTGGTCTGCACAGTCCTTAGCAGGCTGGGTCAGGCACAGGGAAGCGTTAATTTTGAGATGCTAAAAGGTGCTTGTTTAAGAAAGGTATCTAGAGACCTGATGGATTGAGTGGCTTGGCCTGAACCAGGATGAGTGGGGAGCAGTGATGGGCGGGAGATTCCTGGGAGCCAGGCATTCTAACAGCGCGATTGCAAGCCCCAGGAGGCTAAGCGAGCTAGGGACCTGTCTGTCAGAGTCACATCGTGGGGTGGGGTGGGGGCTCATGGTCTGCATGCATCTGTGTCTGGGCATGTGTCTGAGTGGTGAGGAATGTCCCCACCCCAGCTGAGAGCCCTCTGCTCAGAGGGATGTTGGGTCTAGTCATTTGACTTGGGTAGGTAAGTCCTGTTGGCCTTTCAGTGTCAGCAAATTCATCTGGTTCCTTGGAGACCAGCTCCCACATACCCGAGGCCGGCCCCTTTCTCAGGGCCTTGTGGTTGGGGGAGCTGCTGCCATCATATACACAGCAAGGCTGGGGCCCTGGGGGGTGTGGTGTCCCACAGCTGATTGGCTTTCTCCAGCTTTACGGAAGGGGGTTTTCAGGTGCTCTTCTGTGTGTGGCTTAAAGGCTCAGATGAGGCTGCCGTTCCCACAGAGGGCTGGGCAAAGCCGTGTCCAAGGTTGCAGGGTATCCGCCTGCTGGGATGACCATGCGGCACGAGGCTGAGGCACAGGGAGGTCCCCCTTCCTAGCAAGGGGCTGTTTTCTAGGCAAAGTAGAATTCATATGTTCAGGGTCCGAAGGAGGTGAGAGCTTGGTATGGTAGGGGATGGCCATAAGTTGAGAGTTTCCCCTCCCCTTTTGCTGCAGGGCCAGGATTCTGCGTCTGGGGAGTTGGGTGGGTATCTGTTTTCTCACTCAGTAAGCACTTACTGAGTACCAAGTGTGCCGAGCCCTGGACACTGATCAAGGCAGACACAGGCCAGACCCTTGGAACTCACAGCTTGGTGGGGTGCACAGGCCAGCAGCTGGTATGATCCTACTTAACGGGGTCTGCACCTCTGCTCCTCACCATCCCAGGCTTGGTCTCGGGGAGTCCTATTATTCTGCTCCCCCTGCTTCTGCCTTTCAGGGCTTCTCTTGGCTCTGGCTCCGGCTCCAAGGCCACCAAAGCCACCGGCAGGCCCTAGAAGGGAACACCATATCTGCTGTGGTGTGAGGGGACCTGAGCCCAGATGGGGTGTGAGGCCAGTGTATGGAGTCAGGTTGGGAGGCCCCAGATCAGGCAGCATGGGGCCAGAGTGCTTCTCTGAAGGGCAGCCCATGGTACCTGTGACAAACTGGTCTTCCTTTCTGTCTCCAGTTCAGCCAGGCCCTGGCCATCCGGAGCTATACCAAATTTGTGATGGGGGTAAGTCAAGCCAGCGGCTCAGCCAGCTGCCCTTTCTCCTCCCCTGCGGGCCCGAGTGGGGCTTGGGAGGCCGGCTCTGGTGACAGCTAGAGGCAGGCCTGGGTGTAGGGTATTGGCACAGTATGCCCTTGCTCCCTGAGTTGGGAACGGTTGTCGTGGGGTCACTGCCACTCCGGTCTCCCTGGGTTTCAGATTGCAGTGAGCATGCTGACCTACCCCTTCCTGCTGGTTGGTGACCTCATGGCTGTGAACAACTGTGGGTAGGTGTGCGCCCCTCCTCCAGGCAGCCTGCCGGGGCTGTTGGGGGCAGGGCGTCCAGTTCAGCCTGTCCCTGGCGCTCGCTTTCTCCTGCCTGGTCTGTGCATAGGCTGGCCACCCCCACCACCCACCAGGTACCCCCAGCATCCTCTGCGCCCCCGCCCCAGGCTGCGTCCGTGATTCGGGGATGTGGGTGGTGGCAGATCCAAGCCGTTCCTTGAGCTCTCCTTCTCCTTGGCTGAGCCATCTCCCCTGTTCAGTGGGTCTGATGTGCTCTCTTTCCTGGGTAGGCTGCAGGCCGGGCTCCCTCCATACTCCCCCGTGTTCAAGTCTTGGATCCACTGCTGGAAATACCTGAGCGTGCAGGTAAGCAAGCTCCCAACAGGCGTGTCTCCCCCCTCCCCATTCTTCCCCCACACCAATCAGGTCAGATGGTTTTGAGGGCTTTGCATTGTGCAGAAAGATGAGGGATTGTCTCAGGGCCCGATGTTGTCATAGGGTGCATTAAGAATACAGACTCCTGGTTTAAGGCATTTTCATTAAATTTTCACTTTATTTTAGAAAGGATGGGAGGGCGCTAGATCTGAATTTCCTTACAGATTTTGCAAAAGACAGTCTCCCTTTCTTCAACTCTTAAGGATTCTGAGAAGGAGAACTCTGAGGGAGCCCACGGCGTAGGTGGTGAAGCCCAGTATTTTAGCCCTTGAGTAACATGGCTGCCGTGTCTGAGGCCAACCCTCGCTTCCACAAGACATCCCCACTGCCCGGGAGAACCTGAGGCTTGAGTTGGGTCATGTGGCGTGGGTGCCAGTCTCAGTGTTCTCTGCGCAAGCACCCTCCTGCTGGCCTGGAGCCCTTGGTCCCAGAGGTCACAGATGCAGGCGTCTGGCGCAGGGCAGACCCTTGCCTTGACCTAGCCTTGGTTTGCCTCGAAGTCAAACCAGCACCCCGACAGGCTTCAGGGCTGAAAGTGGATGGATGGGAGGGAAGCAGTGGGGGCAAGAGGCAGGCCCCATTCTTCACAGAAGCTTAAGTCAGGCCTCCCTCCTTCATGACCTATGGGCATTAGGGAGTCCCAGAAGTCTCTGAAGCGAGAAGGGCAACGAGTCTCCTCTTAGCCCCAGCGACACTGGACACATTGCAACAGGAACCGAACTGCCCCTCATGCTTCAGTACAGGGCATATTCTGACCTTGCCCTCTAGGACTGCCATCCTACGCCCCCCACCCCTGGTCCTGGGGTCTCTGAGCTGCTGGTTCCCTCCTTTGGCTCCTGCTGGCCTTGCCCTGGGGCGGGACGAGAAGGGTGGCCTCCCTGGTCACTGACCCACCCGTTCCTTCCAATCCAGGGCCAGCTTTTCCGCGGCTCCAGCTTGCTTTTCCGCCGGGTGTCCTCAGGATCATGCTTTGCCCTGGAGTAACCTGAATCCCCTGAAAAAAACACAGTGTCTCAGCGTGGCCACCACAGGTGGGGCTGCTCATCTCGGGCACCTGTCAGATGAGTCCGACCCAGCAACACCTCACTGTGCTCCGGCTAGTGGGGCTTTGGTTTCCACGTTTGCTGTGTGTCTGTCCAGAAGGGGAGGTTGGTGGGGAGGCTGCCCCCAGGGGATGGGTTACCCGTTAGACCTGGGAAGGTGCGGGTGAGGCTGGAGAATTGAGGCAGAACCCCCCTTCCTTCACAGATTTGCCAAGTCTGCCCTGTGCAAGGGGCCAGAAAGTGGCTCACAGAGGCCCAGCTAGGATGGGAAATGCTCACTGGGTCAGATCCCACCCCCCACCCCACTCATAACCCATGACAGCCCCAGCCATCATTCTGCAGCTCAGCTGCAAGCACTGCTCTTCTGCTTTGTAAATAGGGCCTGGGCCCCTTGCACGAGGCCATCATCATGTCCAGGCCTGTGCTTGGAAGCTCCCGCTAGGTACTGCCTTCGTGTTTCTCAACACTACTCCTCTGACACGAAGGTGGCACCTTCCGAATGGAAATCATGTGACTTCTCTGAATGTGTCTCCCTCCTCAAACGCTCCTCTGGTCTGTTCCATGGTGAGGACTAGGTGCAGGATCTGCTTCCCGGCGCACTTGTCAATGCCCAGAAGTTAGGCAGGCTGCTGTCTCTCATACTATTTGGTTTAAAAGTTCCCGATAAGATTTGACCTTGTCTCCCTCCCTCAAATAAAATGTATTGGTGGTGATTTGGAGTTTGGTGGGGAGCGTGTTATTTTTATGACCGTAGCAGCTGTCCGCGGGGTCCTCCTCAGCCCCTGTGCTTGTGTGAGAAGGGGTCACAGGCGGCTCAACCTGGGGATGAGAAGTGCTGGGCCTTGGCATAGATCAGCCGTGGGGGAGGCCATTGGAGGATCCCGTGAATCAGACAAGGTCAAGGTGCCAGGTTACAGAGCAACAGTGAGGGCATAGGCCTACGAGCAGGAAGGCAGTGCCTGCGATGCCCTCCCATACATCAGAAACTTCCACCCACACCCCTCCTGGTGTCAGAAAATTCTCCCCACATGCCTGTTGGCTCAGCCCCGCTTGCCCATGACAGTCTCAGGTTGTGCCGAGAGTTGTCTGGCATAGTGGTCGTAGGGTTACAGCAGAAGGGGGAGAGTGAGCCCAGCCAAAGACTGAGCTCTGCCTTCTCTGGAAAAGGCACAGCTCTCTTAATTCACTTCTGCCTAACACCCAGGTTTGTAAAACCGGCAGAACTTACAGATGGAACTCCTCTGGACACCTCAGGTTTTCCATCTGATGGGGTCTGAGTACCAGTTGGGGTCCAGCTGGGTTCCCCGAGTGTTTCTCTGTCCTTGCTCTAGGGGAGTGGTTTCGGAGAGCTGGGGGTCTGGTGACTTCGGGCTGGGTCACCCCCAGGGAACCCCCCCACAGGTGCTTTGGCTGAACCAGTTTTCCCCAGGGGCCCTAGTAGCCATTGACTTGAGGGCAGTTTCCTTTGTGTATCCTTGGTCCCCGGGGGTGCAGGAGCATGCCTGTGTGGGGGTCCTGTGAGGGACTACTGGTTGAGGCCTTTGAGGTCCCATACTCACTTTGGATGGCTGAACCGCCAAGGGAAGGGTAGGGAGCACAGGTGAGCTAGGTGAGCGGGCTGGGCCTGGCTGGCACCATTTCTTTAGAGAAGGAAGGCCCTTCAGAGGCATGTCTGCTTCCCAGCATGTGACCTTTCTCCAGCCCACTGTGGTTTCTCCCCAGCACTGACCACTGGTGGGGGGTGGGGCAACTTTTCTTCCTGTTGCTCTGCCCTCGAATCCTATTTTTTCTATTGATTCCTTCCTGTGGTCCCCCCGGATGTAGGGCACTCTGGAATGTGAGCTGGGCTGGCGAAGAAGAGCCCCTCTGATAGCCATCCCCTCAGACATTTGGAGAAGCCGCCTCTGGTCAAGAGTGGGCCATGGGTGGGCGTGGCAGGTCACCCTGAGGAGAACCAGTGCTGCCACCAAGTAGCCCCTGGGGACTTGCGAATCAGAATGGCGAGAACCAGAGCCAGAAACGGCAAGAAAATCCCTTTGATACTCTGTCTCAGTTTTTAGTTGAGCAAAGTACAGGTTTTACCCTTAATGTTTTCCAGGTCAATATTCAGATGTGGGTATTGTGCATGTTAAATGCCCCCTTTGCCAGACCCTTCTGTGTTTGAGGGCTGAGGTCTCACCTACCATTGGAGCACCTGGTATTTCACTGTCAGTCCAGGAAACTAGAGTGGCAGGGTTTTTAGCTGAGAAAGGAGATGGAGTTGGACTGGGGTAGGAAGGGAGCTGAGCCGTCAGCAAAAGGAGGGGTGACGGGAGTGGGAATGTCCTCGTGGGCAATTAGTCTCCATCCACTCCTCCTGGAAAACCCAATTCTGATGGACAAAGCTAGGGAGTCCTCTGGTAGGCCTTTTGGGGCCCCCTGTGGTGAAGCCTGCATTGGTAGCAGTGGCCTTTGCTGGGTCCTAGTGTAGCCCTTGTGGCTTTGCCAGTCCCCAGATGCCTGAGAGCTGTGTGGCAGAGTGCTTCCCACTGTGGTTCTTTTTTTTTTTTTTTTTTTTTTTGACAGAGATTTCGAGTAGGCAGAGAGGCAGGCAGAGAGAGAGAGGAGGAAGCAGGCTCCCCGCTGAGCAGAGAACCCGATGCGGGGCTCGATCCCAGGACCCTGGGACCATGACCCGAGCCGAAGGCAGAGGCTTTAACCCACTGAGCCACCCAGGCGCCCCCCCACTGTGGTTCTTGAAGCCTCAGAGTGCCAGCCACCCTCCCCTCTGAACGTGCCCTCCTATCTACCATGGGCTTGTGCTGACACGTCCCCTCTCTGCCCATTTGTCACAGCCTTGCCTGACAACAAGACATGGGATACCATGTCTTGTTTCCCCAAAAATGAGCTTCCAAAGAGGTCCCTGCTTCTGGTCTTAGGTGGGTTCTTTTCATGTGACGGTGTCCTGAGGACTGGCCACAGATGCTCTTGCTTTGCAGGAGGCAAGCAGAGCTCACCCCAAAACCAGAAAATATGGGTTTGGCCTTACACAGTCCTGCTCCGCTCAGAGGCAGCCTCACCTGACTCCCTCATATGACCCAGGGCTAGCTTGAGAAAACAGGCCCAGGAAGGGAAGGACTCCTGTGCTCAGGATTTTAAGTTGGGCCATCCTCTGAAAAACATAATACTCTCTCTACTTAGAAGAAGAAGAAGCAAAAGCACATGACCATCTTAGTAGACACAGAAAAAGTATTCGACAAAATCCAACACCTCTTCATGACAACAACATTCAAAAACCTAAGAATGTAACTTCCTCACCCGGATAAATGGCATCTCCAAAAGACCCATAATTAACATTGGACTGAATGATGAACACCCTAATTTTTTTCCTCTAAGATCAAGAGCAAGACAAAGATGTCTGGTCTTGCTGTTCGTTGCTCAGCATTGTCCTGGAGGGTTCAGCCAGGGCCGTCAGGCAAGAAAATGAAATAAAAAGTTATCAGGGTTAGAAAGGAAGAAGTGAAACTATTTCTGCAGATGACATGATCTTGTAGATAGAAAATTCTGGGATACCTGGGTGGCTCAGTTAAACTTCTGCCTTTGGCTCAGGTCATGCTCTCAGGGTCCTGGGATCGAGCCCCATATGGGGCTCCCTGCTCAGCAGGGAGCCTGCTTCTCTCTCTTCCTCTGCCTCTCCTCCCTGCTCATGCTCTTTCTCTCTCAAATGTTTTTTAAAAAATCCTAAAGAATCCACTAAAAATACTGTTGTAACTAATAAATGAATTCAGCAAGGGCATAGAATATAAAATTGATAAAAATCAATCATACTTCTTTACATTCACAGATGAACAAAGAATAAAATTAATAAAACAATTTCATTTATAAGAGCATCAATAATATAATATGAACAAATATAACAAAAAGCCCACACAGTTTATACCTTGAAAACTACAGAATATTGTTAAACAAAAGTAAAGACCTAAATAAATGGAAAGATAACACTTGTTCATGGACTGGCAGAGCTAGGTGGCAGAATACATAGTTTCCTGTCAAAATCTCAGCTGACTTCTTCGCAGAAATTTGACAAGCTGGCGCTAAAATTCAAATGGAAATTCAAGGAATCCAAAGTAGCTAAACAATGTTGAAAAAGAAGAACAAAATTGGAGGACACACACTTCACAATTTCAAAATGTCCTACAAAGTTAATGATAATCAAGATGGTGTGATACTGGCGTAAGATAGACATAGAGATCAATGGGACAGGATTGAGAGTCCAGAAATAAACTTTCACATTTAAGGTCAATTGATTGTGGACAAAGACAACAAGACAAGTGAATGGAGGAAGAATCACCTTCAACAAAAAGTGCTTGGACAGCTGGATATTCACATGCATTAAGAATGAACTTGAGGGAGCCTGGGTGGCTCAGTTGGTTAAGCAACTGCCTTTGGCTCAGGTCATGATCGGAGTCCTGGGATCGAGTCCCACATCGGGCTTCCTGCTCCACGGGAAGTCTGCTTCTCCCTCTAACCTTCTCCCCTCTTATGCTCTCTCTCTCACTCTCTTGCAAGTAAATAAATAAAATCTTAAAAAAAAAAAAAAAAAAAAAGAATGAACTTGAGGGGGAGGTGCCTGAGTGGCTCAGTGGGTTAAAGTCTCTGCCTTCAGCTCAGGTCATGATCTCAGGGTCCTGGGATCGAGCCCCAAATCGGGCTCTGCTCGGCGGGGAGCCTACTTCCCCCCTCTCTCTCTGCCTGCCTCTCTGCCTACTTGTGAGCTCTCTCTCTGTCAAATAAATAAAATCTTAAAAAAAAAAAAATGAACTTGGGCAACCACCTAACACCGCACATGAAAATCAACTAAGAATGGATCAAAGGTATAAAGACAAGAATTGAAACTATTATAAAACTCTTGGAAAAAAGCATAGGCTCATATCTCTGTGACCTCAGATCGGACAATGATTTCTTAGATGTAACACCAAAAAGTACAGTAACAAAAGAACAAATAAATTTGATATCATCAAAATTGAAGACTGAATTCAGAGGACATCCTAAAGAAAAATTGAGACTACAACTCACAGAATGAGAAAATGTTTTAAAATTACATATCTGATAAGGGACTTGTATTTAGACTACATAAAGAATTCCTGCAACTCATAATAATAAGACAAGTACCCCAGTGAAAAAATGGGCAAAAGACTTGAATAGACCGCTCTCCGTAGAGAGAAGGCCAGTAAAAAAGCATGTGGAAAGATGCGCTTGGCATCATTAGCCATCAGGGAAATGAAAATCAAAAAGCACAATGAGATACTACTTCACACTCAACTAGGATGGCTATAATTTTAAGAAGACGGGTGGGTGTTGGCGAAGATGTGGAAAAATGGAAACCTTCGCGCATTGCTGGTGCACGTGTGCAGTGGTGCAGCCGCTTTGGAAAGAAGTCTGGCGGTTCTAAAAAAATGTTCTCCACAGAGTGACCGTAGGATCTGCAGTTACCCTGTGATACTGACAAATGGATAAATAAAATGTATTCTATACAAAGTACTGTCACGTGCTACCTAATAGATGAATCTAGAAAAGATTATGCTAAGTGAAAGAAGCCAGACAGAAAAGGCTGCCTACTGTATGATCCCATTTATACAACATGTCAGAACAGACAACTTCGTAGAGACACTAGATTAGTGGTTGTTTCGGGCTTGGGGTAGAGGGGGAACAGAGAGGGGCTGCTAATGGGGATGGGGTTTCTTTTCGGGCTGTTGGAATGTTCTAAAACTGACTACTGGTGCTTGCACCATCCTAAAAACCATTGAATGGTACGCTTTAAATGGGTAGATTTTACATGAGTTATATCCTAATTTATATCATTAGGTTGTCTCTTAATACGTTATGTCACACACACACACACAAACACACACACACACACACGCACGCACAGCCTGACTTGCAAGCTTCCTGTTTGCTCCCATTCCAGCTTTGACCTGGAGACTGTCACTCTGCCCATCCCAACCACCCCCAGCTCGGTTGCAAGTTGCCCGCCCTGTCACCTACTGTTGCTAGCCCTACACGCGTGTACACACACACACACACACACACACACACACACACACACACACACACACACTGATGCTTTCCCACCCTGCAGCACCCTTCCCAGTCCTGTGCTTCCCTAGGGGAGTGTGTCTGGGACTCCAGAACCTTTCCTCGGGACACCTCCAAGCACCCAGGGCTGGCAAAGTCTCTGGCTTGGTGTACCAGCTGGGCCTGGGCAGCAGCACCCTGTAAAAAGGCTGGGTGCCCCTCCTTGATTTGGGGTCTAAAACCCCACAAAGCCTCCACCGGTGATCCCTCGAGATGGGGGAGTCAGCCCTTGGCCCTCCCTCTTTCCGGCTGGCTGCCTAAAGATTTGAGTCAGGGAGGGGGGCAGTTTAAAGGAAGGAAAAGAAAGGTGCCCCAAAGGACTAGGTGGAGGGTGTAGGGAGAGGAGGTGGGTAGAAGACAGAGCAGGTGCTGGGGGCTGGAAGGGGAACCTCTTCAGGGCCTCCCCAAGAGCCCCCCTTCACCCACCAATCTTCATAAGCACACACACTCAGTATGCTTCCAGAGGCTTTATTTGGGAGTCAGGGACTGCTTCCCTTCCCTGGTCCTTGCCTGCCCCCCCGCTGCCTCCATGTAGAACCCCATTCAGTTGGGGCTTGTCCTTCTGCCCCTCATAACCCCCCTCCCCAGCTACACCAGCAAGTAGGGGGAGGGGGCACTCAGGGAGAACCAGCTACCTGCAGAGGCAGAGTCCCAAGCCTGGTAGGCAGGGATCTCCCTTGAATCCCCACCCACCTGGGGAATGAGATGGGAGGTGCAGGAGGGGTCTGGGCCAGGTGGCCAGCCTCGTGCCCCCACGGTGTGTCTGCGGACGAGGCACAGGCCCTGCAGCCTTGCCCATCCAGAGGGCCTTCAGCCAAGAAGCATCTTTGGCGGGGAGGCAGGGTGGTGGGGAGATGGCAGCAGGACAGCTGACCTCTGCAGCCTGGGAAGGCAGGAGGTACTCCTGGGAACAGCCCCAGACTCCGATGGCTTAAGGAAGAAGCCAGGGGACAAGGAAGGGTCAAGGGGTTTCAGGGAAGCACTGAGATCTGCCCCTGGAAGAGCAGAACCACGGCCACAGGACAACTGGAGATTGAGTGCAAGTGGCTGCAGGAACACTGCCCAGAACAATCTGCAGCTAGCTGAGGCCTGGATCTCCACAGAGGCAGAGGCACTCCTGGGGCAGTGCCAGGAGTGGGCATTACAGAGGCCTCCTGAGGGAACGAGGTCACTGGACTGGAGTCTGGCCAGAAGCTGGGGTCAAGGTGGGGCTCCTGGGCCACAGAGCAGGACCTGCCCAGGAAACTGTGGCCTCCTACTTGGAGAAAGATGATCCAGAGTGGGCATGAGGCCAGGGTCTCCCCACCAGCCCTTGCTGTTGAGTGGTGACCCCTTCAGAAGACTCCAGCCTGCACCAGGGAAGGCAGCAGCAGCAGTCCCAGAAGGGGGCCCTCGATGTGACCAGGGCCCGAGTTCAGCCCTGAATTGATGCTAGGCTCTTCAGGGCCCTCTGCACCTGTGGGGAGGGAGAGGCTTTGTCTCAGCATGGACACAGTTCTGCCTGACCTCCCGCCCTCCCTGCCAGGCGTGCAAGTGGGGGCCCAGCTGCCAGGGAGGAAGCTCTTACTCAGAGGGTACAGCCCACAACATTGATGCTGGGGGCAGGATGATGACCTTCTGGCAACAAGGAGGGAAGGTGTGACGACACTACATGCCTTACCAGGCAAAGATGACTGCAGAGCCAGGGTGCGCCCACCCACAGCCTTAGCAGTGGCAGAGGCATTGGGGGACTTGGAGGAAGTGTGTCCCATGTGGTCCAGTGTGGCTGGCAGCTCTCTTGTCTTGTCCTGGCCTGGAAAAACTGAGGCCAAGACCTCACTGGAAGGAGGCAACTCGGCCTCAGCCTTGCCCACCTTCTGGGAGTGGAGCAGTGGCTCCCGTGTCCCTGTCAAGGACATCTTGGGGTGCAGAGAACTGTCTGGGCTCTTGGAGGGCACTATTGTCCTGCTGGCCTCTTTGTCTGCCAATTTGAAGATGGGATCATGGGTCGATTTGGGGAAGGTAGCTGGCCCCTCATCCAGGGAGAACAGGCTGTGAGTTGCCAAGAAGAAAGGAACCTCAGTTGTTAAGGAAGGTGGAGCCTCTGTTGCCATGGAGAGGGAATCTTCTGTTGTTAAGGAAGATGGGGCCTCTGTTTCTGCAGCAGGTAGAGCCTTGGTTGCCAGTGGGCCTGAGATCTCTGTTACCAAGGAGGATGGAGTTTCCGTTGCCAGGAAAGAAGGGACACTGCTTTTCCTAGAGCCTGAAGCTTGGGTTGCCTGGGAAGCTGGGGCCTCGGTTACTGGGTGAGGCAAATCCTGAGCCTCTTCTGGGTCTGTGATGGGTTCTGACAAGAAACAAGGCCCTGCCTTAATGCTACAGCGGAACTCCACCTCCCTCACCCCACCACAGTCAAGGCGAAGCGACCAAATGTCCTATGATGACAAGCAAACACACATCCCCTCCAGCGACTATGTCCTTCATTGGTAATGTTATTTTATTATAACGTTGTTATTTTATTGTAGCATTAAAACAATGTCTCCTCTATCCACCTCCTTGTCCAAATCTTCCTCTCGGCACTCACACAACAACTTTTTCAGGGGACTCTCCAGCTAGATGCCTGTGCCTATCAAATCCACCGCTTCCCTTGCTTGTCTACTTCAAGGACACTTGGACACGCCCACCACCAGCCCCCACCCCCGGGGAGCCCTATTCTCTGGCCACGCCCACCTCGCCCGCTGCTTGAGGGCCTCTGTCCTCTACCCTCCGCTCCGAGCATTGAAATCCGGTCACTTTGAATGACTGGGCGCCAAAGTGACTGCGCAAGGAAGGCGAAGTGGTCTTGGGAACTCGGATAGGGTGGGCCCGCAAAGGGTCCCCGAGGGACAAGTCTCGCCAGCCCTCCCCTTCCCCCCCTTCTCCCTTCCCGCTCTAAATCCCTTACAGCCCCTTCCTACTCCTCTCCACCCCAACCCCAACTCACCACAGAGGGAGTTCTCGCAGCGGTAGCCAGAGGGACATAGAGAGCACGGAGTCCCTTCCTGGTAGGGTCTCTTTCCCTTCACGTTCCCCCTGCGGGAGGCGAGGACCATGCTGGGGGCGGGGCAGTTGTCCCCATCTCTCATACACACACCTAGGTCTTACTTGCTCCCAACTAGCTTGCCGGGCCAATGAGAGCAGACTCCCATCGGTTCCCTCACAGCTCCCCCAAGAGTATGGGGTTCAGGCCCCAGATTAGCCCCCTCCCACATTGTTAGACTGCCCAGCTCAACCCTCCCCTTGGCTGTGCCCATCCTCTACCCGCAGGGCTCCCTGGGCACTCACGGGGGCTCATAGTTGCAAACCAGCAACTGGATATTGATCTCATCAACACCCTGGAGCTTCTCACAGAAGTGGGAGCCACAGCCAATCCTCTCCGTCTTGGCCCAGACCACCTGAAGAAGGGCAAACCCGACAGTTTAGCCTGGGTGGGACACCAGTCTTGTATGAGTGGGGAGGGGAAGATCCCTACAACCTGTCAGATCCAAGTCTCTGAGGACACACAGCTTCAGGCACAACTGTGAACTGGTGGTTTGGGAAGAATTTGTCCTGAACCACACACACTATTTCACGAGGCTTTTCTCTGAAAAAAATTTCCTTTGTATATACCCTCATGAATTCCTCCTGCGAATTGTTTTTTTTTTTTTTTTTTTTTTTACAACTTCCTGTGCATTTTAAATAAGGGGTATATCCAAAGGAATGAATCTCAAATGCGAGGATTTGAGCAACAAACAAAATCCAAGGAAGAGAACAGAAGGAACCATTTTGAACGTAGAACTTCCTCCTGCTTCACAAGTGAGCAGGGGTCTGTTCTGCTCTTTCTAAGTCTGGGTCTCCTACCTGCTAGAACGAATTCTGTCTTAAGTATGAAATTAAAAAATCAAAACAGCCTTTGTGCACCACCATGGACTGATACCAGTAGCCTCTCCTTGCTATTTCTAGCCGGGTCTGCTCAGGAGTCACTCAAAGGGAGGCAAGTTTTTATTGTGAGATCTGGCTCCAGCTACTAATTCTGCATACATCCCTCAGACTGTTTTTTTTTCCTGCTTAAGTTAGCTGAGGATACACCACTGTTGAGCATGCCAGGCACTGACAGCAATCTTTGCAGGAGGATGTGTGTGTGTGTGTGTGTGTGTGTGTGTGTTTTGGGGGTGCAGGGGGTGTGAGAGGTGGGAGGGTATGGAGGGGACGGGACAGGGAAGGGCTGCTGGGCCCTCACAACTTCTTCATCTGGATGGATGATGTCAAGATTTCCTTCCCCAGAGATTAGCACTAAAAATATCACTCAAAAGAAGCACTGAAAAGTGGAATTGGTGGATATGGGTGGGAAGAAGGTTGATCTTCCTTTTTCTTTTTAAAAAAATTGTTCTGTTATTGTTTGAACGATAAGCATTGGGTGGAGAAGAACGAGAATTCAATAACACTACTGTTAATTCCCCTACACGTATACACACCCCTATAGCACCCGCACCCAGCATCTCTTATCTGGAAACTCCAAGTGCAGTGAGAACCCTGACATAAGCAAGAAGTGACTTCGAGGGGCAGAGAATGATCTCGAAAGCTCCTTGAAACCTTCACTGGGTGCTGATTTGCTCTTATTTTACACATGGCTATTAAAAGCAGAAGAAAATTTAAACACACACAATTGTCTATTTGCTTTATCAGTCACTGGCAGGTTAGAAGCAGACACCATGAGAAATGACGGAAGAGGGCCAGTGAGAGAAGCCAGAAGTCGGGGGCAGTTAGCGCAGGGCAAACAGCTCTGCTTGAGGCCGGAGGACAGGACCGCTTAGAGGTCGGTCAGTATTGCCTAGCACAATAATCACCCAGGACACTGGCTCTGCGACACCTAACTCGGGTCCCTTCAGTAAGAGGAGGCCTAGAGGGGCCACCTAGATTTTCAAACGATTGTGTTTCTTCAAGAGTCACCTGAAAACCGTTTAGGCAGTTTGAGAAGTAGGCTTCGTCAGAGGCCTGGACAACACAGGAGCTCCTGTCGAAACTTCTGCGAAGGGTCTCCGGGGGGCTTAGAGCTGGGGCTGCCTGATCTTGGAGCCGGGAAAGGGAGAGGCAGCCCCTACCCCACCCCGCCCACGGCTCGTGCGGTCCCGCCCACTCGTGTAGCCCCGCCCACCCGGTGGCCACGCACCTGCGTGTAGTGGCCGCACATCTGGCCCTGGTCGCAGGTGGCCGCGCTGAGGTTGTAGTGCTCGCGCTCGTGGTGCCACTCCTCCATGGCCAGCGGCACGTCCAGGCCCTCTTCCGTGATGGCGAACAGGTTCTCTCCCCGCCGTCCGCGCTCCTTGTTGTGGCCCCACACGCACTGCTGCGCGTAGGCCTTGGCGAAGGCGGCCAGCTCCTCGTCCCACCTCTGCGGGACAGGTCAGAGAGGTGAGCAACGCCTGGCCTCCGGCTCGGTGGAGACGGTGGGGGTGAGTGGGAGAGGGAGGTGGGGATGCCCCCAACTCTGGGGATTAAAGAAGCTTGAAGGTGTCCTGGGGGCCTTTGGAGGCCGGAGACCCTCCCTTCCTGCTGGCTAACTCTTGGCCATGATCAGAAACAGGCCTATGCTCCTGGTGGGCTTCTGCGAGGGAGCTGGGAGGGTTCCACCCCAGGCCATGGAGTTGGCTAAACTTGGGACCATTTACCGGCTGTGTGATTTTAGACAGATTGCCTAACCTTTCTGTACTCTCATGGGGCTTCGTGAGGAATAAATCAGATAATGTTTGTGGGAGTGTTATTATTAATTAATATTAATATCCCTCTATATGAAAGGAGGGCAGCTGTGCCCTGCCTACCTCCCAGCGCCATGTGACTGCTCTGAAGACCACAGAATTTCCAGTGAGATGTTCAAGGGCTGCATTGTTTATCCTGCTATCCTCTACCCCTTTACCCACACACACCATAAATATGACTTGGTGGGGCCAGCATTCCCCTCTCAGGTCCCACTCTCCCTTTGGGGTCGCCCAGCCTCCATGCCTTTACCATCTCCAGGCTTCCCTCCCAGGTGTTCTCAACTCTTGTCAGCTGAAAAACCCTTTCCCCAAGAAGATTGTGTCTCCGCGTGACCCTCACTGAGAGGCCTATTTTCAGAGCCATGGTGTCTCAAGAAGCTGTCATTTCCCAAAGGCAGTGTTCTCCAGGGGGGACTTCAGGTGAGGCAGCAGGAGGGAGTGTATTAGGTTAAGGGACCTCTGAGGTTCTGTGTGTCCCTGGTTGGGAGGACAGGCCCAGTGTGCGTGGGAAGAAGGATTAACTAAGGATTGACGAGAAAGGCCTGGATCCCATTAAGCTCTGTCCTTGGCCTCTCCTAGAGAAATGGATGGCCTGGCAACAACTCTTGCTCCACCCTCTGGCGGCCCAGCCAGCTGAGGGAGCCAGACAGCCTCCAGAGCGCCAGGAGCTTGGGTGACCCTGAGAGGAGGGGTAGTGTGGCTCCTCACCCACACACGGTTCTCAGGAGCAGCTGCCTGGGAGTGCGGATGGGAACATAGGGCTGGGACCGCCCCACTTTGTGACAGCGGTGAATCCCTTTCCCTCCCTGGGTGTTTTGTCGCTGTTCCCTGAAGTTCTCTCAGACTCTGGTAGTAAGCGGGTTTGGGGAGTCGGAATGCAGCAGGCTGTGGGGGACTAGGATCTGGGGGTCCAGGATGCCCTGCAGGGCTCCAGACTGAACCGTGAGCATCTTTGGGGTAAGACAGTGATGTGGTCCCAGTGTCTGGCACAGTGCTGGCGCATAGCAGGTGCTCTGTAGACATTTGTCAGCTGTTGATGACTGAGGCAGACTCTGCTTTAAGCGGTCTCCCTACAGAGCCTGGCTGGGATTCCTGTTCTGACTGCATGCATGGAGTCCCACCAGTAGAGTCATTCCTGTGGGTGTCAAGGCTTCTCAGTCTTCCAGAAACCACAGGGATTTTTGAGAGTCACGGCACCCACCCACACTGGCCGCATGGTCACTATCTGAAAACAAGTCCATTCATTCATTCACTCATTCAGCAGTCTGGGGCAATGTGCTAGCCCGGAGCTAAAAGAAAGGACCGAGAAGCCCAAGTTCACATGGCCATAAACTGCTGATTGGGCCACGATGTGGTCAATGACAGATTTGCAGTGGGTGGTGTAGAGGCATCGAGGAGGGCCATTTAGCCCAACCTGAGGATGGAGAAGGAGGCACTAAGCTAAGTGTTGTAACTGCGGCATTAGTCAGGTGGAGGGAACAGAAGGCACAGCATGAGCAAAGGCACAGAAGTGAGAGACAGTGTTTTGGCTGGGAAAGGACAAGCTGTTGAGGTTATGGAGGGAGAAACTGAGCAGGAAAGGAGGCTGGAGGCATCAGCAGGGGCCAGACGCACAGAGAGAGCCTTCTCAGAAGCTGGAGCTTAATCCTGAGGCTGTCAGGAGCCAGTGGGAGCCATTGAAGGGTGTTGAGCAAGGTCAAGCCTGTGTATTGGATTGTTCATTTTGGGCAGCGGAGGCCAGAGGCTGAGGAAGCAGGTAGAGGCTCTTCTAGGTGTCCTTGGGAGAAGTAATGAAAGTTGTATTTAGGGACAAGGATGGTGGAGTGGGGTTCAAGGAAAACGGAACCTTCTGGAAGGTAAAGGTAGTGACTATTAGATGTGATAGCTAAGGGAGAGAAAAGAGTTCATGATAACTGCCACCGACCTCACCCCGGATCCATTCCCTCTTTTGTTAATCAAATACTGTGTAATACTTACTGCATGCCACACACTGTTCTAAATGCTTTCTACATATTCACTCATTTAACCCTCACAACCATCCTACAAGGGACTTACTATGTTGTCATCATTTTCAACTTACAGATGAGGAAGCTGAGGCACAGAGAGGTTAAGTAACTTAGCCAAGGTCACACAGCTAATAAATGGTAGAATCAAGATTTGAACAAAGCCAGCTGGCCCCAGAGTTTCTGTATTGACCACTCCTGAGGTTGAGGCTGAGGCTTGTTCCATATTTGTCCCAGTGTCCCAGTCTGTCCTCTCTTCCCATCACTTCCCACCAGACCGCAGCATAACCCCTGAGTATCCAAACTGCTTCCCAGAATGTCACCTCACCACCGGGGTCCACCTCTGTCCCCAAAGCAGCTCCTGGGTGGGTAACCCCCAGCCTCAGCCAACAAATGGGGAAACTGAGGCTCAGTACTGTGTTCCAGGCCTCAGTCAGGGAGCTGTTGGCAGAGCTGGTACCAGCATCCCCTGCTCCGGGTCTGTTGTCCGCAGTTCCTGGTTGCCAGGCAACAGGGCTTGAATGGTGGTGCTGAGTGCATTTCTAGAGGCCTTCCTTGATCTTTCTGTCTGACCCTCAGCATAGGGATTGCCAGTCCCAAGTGCTAGATCAGGAAATGGAAGCCTTTGAAGGTAAAAGGAGCCACCCAGAGTCACTTGCCAGATTGAGCAGAGCTACTGGAACTCCAATCCTGGACCCTCAGGTGTGCTGCTGTATTCCCCCAGGTGTGACCTTGCTCTGGGGCACTAGCTATGGGCTTCCTGAACCTTGTTCCTGAACCTCTCAGGGCACCCTCTCAGGGCAACCTCTCAGGGCACCCGGAGAGGATGGGCTGGCTCATCATCAGGGAGAGCAGGAAGGAGGTGAATTTCTGATTCTCTCTCTCTTTTTGTCAAAGATTCTATTTATTTGAGAGAGCAAGAGAGACTGGGGGAGAGAGAGAGAGGGAGCGAGAGCATACGAGCGGCGTGAGGGGCAGAGGGAGAAGGAGAAGCAGGCTCCCCGCTGAGCAGAGAGCCTGATGTGGGGCTGGATCCCAGAACCCTGGGATCATGACCTGAGCCGAAGGCAGTTACTTAACCGACTGAACCACCCATGCGCCCTTTCTCTCTTTTCATCTTGAGCCTAAACATCCCATCCTAACCCTACCATCAAATAACTCTCCCTCTCGACAGAGGTAACTGCCACCCCAAATCTGGCTTCTGTCACCTGTAAGCATGGCCCTGTATCTTTACTACATTTGCATGTGTCCCCACAAGTATGCAGTAGTAGTTTTTTTTTTAAAGATTTTATTTAGTTATTTGACAGAGAGAGATCACAAGTAGACAGAGAAGCAGGCAGAGAGAGGGAGAGAGGGAAGCAGGCTCCCTGCTGAGCAGAGAGCCCGATGCGGGACTCAATCCCAGGACCCTGAGATCATGACCTGAGCCGAAGGTAGTGGCTTAACCCACTGAGCCACCCAGGCGCCCCTGCAGTAGTAGTTTTTAACCTGTTTTTAAACCTTATATCAATGTGCCCTCCTATACATATATTTCTTAAGATTTCATCCCCGGACCCCATCAGTGTTCTATCTGGGAGATTCAGTCCTTGTTGCCATATATGTAGTTCTAATGGTGACCCATTTTACAGCCGCAGAACTGACGGTCCTTACTAGGTTAAGGGACCCACCCCAAATCGCAGGTCTTGTAGTATGACTGAGACAGAATGGCAGCTGTGTGATGCTGAGTCCTCACTGCTTCTGATTCCTGTTCTCTCCTACCTCCTTATACATCTCTCCTACTCCCCTTGGTTCCTCCCCTCATTGCCTTGGAAGGAATCTGAAAGACCGTCTTCACCAAGGTGTTAGGAATTCCCTATGAGGTGCATCAGCATTTTAGGAAGTGCTGGGGAAGGGGCCATTGAGTGGGAAGTTGGGGGCTCCCAGGCCTGGCTCTACGAGCTGTGTGACTTGGAGGAAGCAGTAAGTCCCTCTGAGCCTCAGTTTCCTGATCTGTAGAATAGGGCTGCTTCTGGGAACCTGTGAATTACATAATGTCTCTGTCACTGATCAGAGAGGTGAGTCTTGGAGATAGCTTCAGCTTGGGGGTGAGAGGAATTGGGGGACCCAGCCCAGCACCCTGTCAGTCCCGGCAGGTGAGTGGCCCCTGGCCACTGCACTTACCATATGCAGCATGTCCGCAGCGGGTGGGGACACCTGGGCCCGGTAGAGGTTGTGCAGGTCCACCAATGCACGCTTCTCATCATCACTGAGGGCGCCGGTGGGACTCACGGTGGCGGCCAGCAGCAGCAGCAGCAGTGGACTGCAGGAGCCGTGCATGGTGGCCAGTCCTCCCAGCCTCTCCCGGTCAGAGGTCTGGCAGCTGGCTTTAAAGTCCTTCCCACACAAGCACCACCCTGACTGGAGACGGCGGGGAGGGGCCGTCTGCAGGCCTGGCCCGACTCACACAGCGTCTCCAGGAGGGCTGGGTGCTTGGGTCCTGACCAGAGCTGAGTCCACTCCCAGCATTTATCTCCCCTCAGAGTCCTTGGCAAAAGCCTCCTTTCTCTTGGTAACAGGGACTCAGGCCCAGTGCTGTGTGAATTCCCCAGTCCCTCCTGAGTTGTGGACAGGTCCTTGGGGGCAAAATAGAGTAACTCAGGTCGCACCCACTAGGTGCTGTGGACAAGTATGAGGACAGAAACCACGTGGACCCTTCCTTCCCCTGAGGATTGAGCAGGTTGAAGGAGCTGGAGTTGGCTTATGGAAGGATGGCGGAAGACAGGATGTATTTGCTAAAAAAGATGGGCCAACCAAAACCTGAAACCTGGTTCTGCTCCTTTGTTGACTGGGTTTTTGCCAGTTTTCTTAATCAGATCAGTGGAGTAATAGTACCTACCTCACGGGGTGGAAGGAGGATTAAGTGAAGTCAAATGCATGTAAGGTGCCCAGGACAGTACTTGCCACTCAGAAACAGTAGACAACCACTACCCACAGGGCATGGCCTTGGCCAGCTCCCAGTCCCAGGGGGAGGAAGGACTCCTATCCATAGGAGAAGAGACCGCAGTGTTTCCCACTCTAGTTGTATCCTGGAATAGAGCTTTTCGCTATGATGAAATGTTAGCTTCTGCATACCCTTTGTGAATGCATTGGCTTGAGGTGCTCATTTGGAAGTGGGATGCTGGGATCTTTCCTGTTCTGAATATATAGGAAATAGAATATATCTGTTTTTGAAATCAAGAGAAAACAGAAAAGCGGAGGGATGAGTGAGCTGTGCGGCAGGAGTTCTGAGGGGAGTGTATTAGAAGGGAAGTAGGCCCGGGGCAAGCACTTCCTTTGTAATGATCATGAAGGGCAGGGACCAAGTTCTTGGCCTTCATGAGGCAGGAAGTTGAAACCAGTACTCTTGGGGCACCTGGGTGGCTCAGTCAGTTAAGCCTCTGCCTTCGGCTTGGGTCATAATCCCAGGGTCCTGGATCCAGCCCCAAGTCAGTCTCCCTGCTTGGTGGGGAGTCTGTTTCTCCCTCTACCTCCCCCTCTCCACTTGCCCTGCTTGTGCTCTCACTCTGTTTCAAATGCTTTCTCTCTCTCTCAAATAAAGAAATAAAATCTTAAAAAGAGAAGGGAAGAGAAGAAAAGGAAAGGCAAGGCAAGGCAAGGAAACAAAAGAAGCGGGTACTCTTGGGTTGAGCTGGGATCCTTAGAGCCTGAGCTCTCAGTGAACAGGGACCTAGAAAAATCCTACTCACTGGCTTTGAAAGTGGCAGGAAAACTTGTTTCTGCTCAGATCTCTGGGTAAAAACAAAAGCAAAAACAAAAACAACTTGGATCATACACAACACACACACACACACACACACACACACACACCTGTTAGAACTAACAATGAATAGCTCAAAAAGGAAATTAAGGGAACAACCCCATTTACAATAGCAATAAAAAGAATAAAATACTCTGGAGTAAACTTAACCAAGGAGGCAAAAGACTTGCACATTTAAAACTACAAAACATTGCTGAAAGAAATTAAGGAAGATACAAATAAATGAAAAGACATCCCATGTTCATGGATTAGAAGTCTTAATACTTCTAATCTACAGGGTCAGTGCAATCCTTATCAAAATCCCAAGGATGTATTTGCAGAAATAAAAAAATATATCCCAAAAAATCATATGGAATCTTGAAGGACTCCAGACAATCTTGAGAAAGAGAAACAAAGTTAGAGGCCTCACATTTCCTGTTTTTAAAACTTACTTCAAAGCTACAGTAATCAAGGGGTGCCTGTGTGGGTGGCTCAGTGGGTTAAAGCCTCTGCCTTTGGCTCAGGTCATGATCTCAGGGTCCTGGGATTGAGCCCCGCATTGGGCTCTTTGCTTGGCAGGGAGCCTGCTTCTTCCTCTCTCTGCCTGCCTCTCTGCCTACTTGTGATCTCTGTCTGTCAAATAAGTAAATAAAATCTTTAAAAAAATATTAAAAAAAAATTTTAAAAAGCTACAGTAATCATTGTTTTTGCACAATACCCAGTGCTCCATTACGCTGAAAAAATAAATTAATAAATTAATAAATTAATAAAGGGACAACGTCATTTCAGGGAAAAAAAAAAGCTACAGTAATCAAAATAGTGTGGTATTGACATAAACAGTCATAGCCCAATGGAATAGACTACAGATCCCAGTAATAAACTCTTGATATATGATCAAATGATTTTTGACAAGGGTGTCAAGACCATTTAAAGGGGAAAGGGCAGTCTTTTCAACAAACTGTGCTGGAGAAACTGGATAGCCACATGCAAAAGAAAGAAATTGGACCTTTACTTTGCCGTGTATACAAAAATCAACATGAAATGGACCAGAGACCTATGCATAAGAGCTAAAACTACAGAACAAGAGAAGAAAACATAAGGGAAGAACTTCATGATATTGGATTTGGCAAGGATTTATTTGGGTGTGACACTAAAATAAAGGCAACAACAGAAAATATAGACAAATTTCATCTCAAAGGATGAAATCAATGGAGTGAAAAGGCAACCCATGGAATAGGAGAAAATATTATCAAATTATATATTTGATAAGGGATTAATATATACAAAGGACTCCTACAATTCAAGAATAAAACAACCCAAACAATCTGACTTAAAAATGGACAAAGGACTTGGAACAGACATTTCTCCAAAGAAGATATACAAGTGAGCGAAAAGCATGTGGAAAGTCACCAGTCATTAGGGGAATGCAAATCAAAACCACAATAAGATATCACTTCATACCCATTAGGATGGCTATTATAACAACAATGCTCCCCCCAAAATAGCAAGTGTTGGCAAATATACAGTGAAATTGACACACTTGTGCATTGCTGCTGAAAATGTAAAATGGTGTAACCACTCTGGAAGATAGTATGGTGGTTACTGAGAAAAACTAAACAGAGTGACATTACAATCCAACAAGTCCACTTCTGGATATATATCCAAAAGAAGTTAAAGCAGAGATTCGAACAGAGAGTGACACACCAATGTTTATAGCAGCACTATTTGCAATAGCTAAAAGGTGGAAAGGACCCAAATGGCCAGCAATGAACATTGGGTAAACAAAATGTGATCCTTGCATACAATGAAATATTATTCAGCCTTAAAAAAGGAAGGGAATCCTGTCACAGGCTACAACATGGATGAACTCTGAAGACATTCTGCTAAGTGAAATAAGCCAGACACAAAAAAAGATAAATATTGTATTATTCCACTTATATGAGGAACACAGAGGAGTCAGATTCATAGAGACAGAAAGTAGAATGGTAGTTTCCAGGGGCTGGAGGAAAGGGAGATGAAGAGTCATTTTTTTAATGGGTACAGTTTCAGTTTGGGAAGATGAAAAAGTTCTGGAACCAGATGTGGTGATGCTTCACAACAATGTGAAGGTAGTTAATGCCACTGAAATCTATGCATAAAAATGGGTAAGATAGTAAATTTTATGGTATGCATCTTTTACCACAGACAAACCTTGGGAATTCTTTTTTTTTTTTTTTAAGATTTTATTTATTTGAGAGTGAATGCACGTAGGCAGGGGAGGGGCAGAGGGAGAGGGTGAAACAGGCTCCCCACTGATCGGGAAGCCTAATGCTGGGCTCAATCCCAGGATCCCGAGATCATGACCTGAGCCAAAGGCAGATGCTTAACCGACTGAACCATCCAGGCTCCCCATAACTTGGGAATTCTTAAATTGGTCTGGAGTGGGATGGATATTGAGTAGTGGTGGTGGTGATGGTGGGAGTAGTCTCAGGAGAAATAAGGTAAAATGATGTCTGGGGGGAGCTTTCATGACCTAGGCCACTTGGGCCACCCACGAGGGAAATAGCCCCCAGCTTACGCGCACAATCAGAAATTATAAAACACATGAGGAGCTGAGTTCCTGTGAGCAGCAGCTTACAACACAAGTGGGAGGATTTGTGTCTCCCAGCTTTGAGAAAATAGAACAATCCGAAAGACTTTCAAATAATTATATTAGTGATAATGAAGGAAATAAATAGGTAGCTGGAAAAGGAAGCAGGGAGATTTAGGAGGTAGAGTGGAGCTTGGTAGGGAGAGAATTTGAAGAATTCAGGAAAATGGGTTAGTCTGCGGCAAAGAGGAGACCCTTTGGGTAAAGTCCGAGCAGAGGAGAGAAGGGTAGGAGCGACCAGATCCCAGCACGGCCCAGCCTGCAGGGGCTGCTTTCCCAGCTTGATTAGCTGATGAGCTGCGAGGTGGATATATTTCTCTAGGGACAGGAGAAGATGGCAAGTGCCTGACAGCAGCTTGGTCTTGAGAGAGAAAGGAGACTTAGAAGAAAATTTCCCAGGAGTGAAGTGCTGAGACCCAGCCTGGAAGAGGCCTGACAGAGGTGGGAAGGACAAGGTTCTCAGTTGCCTCCCGGGCAGCAGCAGGCAGGGTGCTCAGGCTGCCCTGTGCAGCCACCCCTAATACCTCTGCCTGGCCCCTCGACGACAGGGAAGAACAGTTTTGTAGGCTCATGACCCTGGCAGCCTTCACTTGCTCCTCATTCATTCAATCAGCAAAGATTCTCGGAGCTGCTGGGCTCTGCCAGGCACTGAGCTGGGTAAGGTAGAACGGGTCCCCACTGCCATGAAGGACGACACCTGCCAGGAAACATGGGTAGCGTTGTGGAGAAGAGGGTGGGGCTCTCTAGCTAGTTGGCCTTGGGCAAACTATTTCCCCGCTTTCTGGCCTCAGTTTCTTCATCTGTAAATTGGGCTTAGAACAGAACCCACCCCATAGGATGGTTGGGAGCATTAAATGAATTAATACACAGGTAGGTCTTTGGATAGTATCTGGCACCTTCTAAGTGCTCACTGAGTTAGCCAGTATGAATGTATTCGTTACTACTACTACTACTACTACTACTACTACTACTACTACTACTACTAATTACTACAAGTGGGAGAATTAACAGGCCCTCAAGTTGTAGCAGAGAAAAAACAAAACAACAACAACAAAAAACAACTGCAGCAGCTTTGCTCACCTTTTCCCCTGGGCAGCTGGAAGAGCAGAACACAGGTAACTCTGAGGGGCTGGGTGAGTTGGGGGTGGGGGTGGGGGTGGGGGGAGAAGGAGTAGCCTGGTTTCCCTGAGAGAGAAGGGTGAGTTGGGATCAAAGACTTGAGAGGTTGACCACAGCTAGTCTCCGTGCCTGGGGGGACAAGGGCATGCTGCCAGAAAGGCTCACCCTGCACATGCACATTCCTGAGGGGTTCTCAGAGCCCTTGCCACGTGGGTGATCTCACTGACTCCTCATGTGACAGCTCTGAGGTGGGTCTCATCATCACCACACACTAGGGAAAGTGCTCAGAGAGGTTCTGTCCCTGGTGTTGAGGGCAGGTGGGACAAGAGCCCAGGACCTGCCACTAGGGGGAGCAGGAGAGCGGGGAGCGGGAGGTGGTGGGCCTACAGCCCTGGGAGTGAGAAGGAACGGGAGGGTGGGAGGTGAAGTTAGGGGAAGGGAGAGGTGACAGAACCAGGCACACTAAGGGCTGGCTGTGGTTTACATCAGCTGTGTTTTTAATCTATAAACCAGCATTGGAAAAAAAAAAAAAAACCAGCATTGGGAGGAAATAAATATTTTATTTTTAAAATTTAATAATATAAAGTTATAATTTCTAAACAGAAATTTATATAAATATATATTGTTATTGTTATTATTATTATGGAGTTATTATCAATACATATTTTAAATCATGTTTCATTTCAAACAGCAGTATATCTCCACCACAAAATAATTAAGCCAAAAAAAATAAGCCAAAGAAGGGAAAACATTCCACCTCTAGTATTTTCTTATCTCTGAGCAGGTGCTCCTCCAAGTGTGGTCTGTGGCCCGGTGCCATTGTGCCAGATGTTCATTACTGCCAGATGTTCGTTACTGCCCCTCAGACAGCAGGTGCAGAAAACCTTGAGAAACTCTTGCAGGAACCCAGCATAGTTGTTCTGCATCTGTGGAATCTGATTTACAAATCGGTGCTTGTCTTTTGCAAGTCAGCTTTTCATTTCATTTTCCTAATACTTAATTTTTTAACTTTTTATTTTGAAATAATCATAGACTCCCAGAAAACTACAAAACTAACACAGCACTCCACACTCTTTTGCCGAGTTTCCCCTTATGGTGACATCTTCTGTAACCATGGCCCGATATCAAATTCCGGAAACTGATGTTGGTTCCATACTTGTACTGTTAACTGGATGACGGACTAGCCATGTATGTGTGTGTGCATGCAGGTGTCCGTGTGTGTCCTTCCGTGCAATTTGCTCTCAGATCCTGTAGGCCTCACAATAACCAAGACACAGAACTTAAAACGGTTCTCTGCTGCTACCCCTAAAAGTCTTGCATGCCACCCCTAACGCTGTCCCTGGCAACCATGACTTTGTTCTCCATAGCTAAAGTTTTATCATTTTAAGAAGTCACGTAAATGGGGGCATCTGGGGGACTCAGTTTGTTAAGCATCTGCCCTCACCTCAGGTCATTGTCCCGAAGTCCCCATATTGAGCCCTGCATTGGGCTCCCTGCTTGGTGGGGAGCCTACTTCTCCCTCTTCTTCCCTCCCCCTGCTCATGCTCTCTCTCTCTCACTCTCAAGTAAATAAAAGCAAAATCTTTAAAAGGGGGGAGAATTCATGTAAATGGAATCACATAGCATGTAGTCTTTTGAGACTGGCTTTTTCACTGAGCCTAAGAGTCCTGGAGATCCAACCATGTTGTGACAGGTGTCAGCATCTCCCTCCTTCCTGTGGCTGAGCACTAGTCCATGGTAGAGATGCACCCCGTTTGTTTAACCCTTTCACTGGCTGAGAGACCTTCGAGTGGTTTCTGTGTCTCGTTTACTAGGAATGAAGCTGCTATGAGCATCTCGTGCAGATTTTTGTGTGCACCTGAATTTCCGTTTCTCTGAGAGAAACGCGCAAGACCGTGATCGCTGAGAGGTACGGTAAGTATGTATTTAGTTTTATAAGAACCTTCAGACTCTTCTCCAGCTGCAGTGCATGAAGGATCTAGTTCTTTACGTCCTTGTTAGCATTTGTGGCTGACTCTATTTTGTATTCCAGCCGCTGTTGTGGGTTGAATTGTGCATGGCCCCCTCAAAGGTACGTTCAACTCCTAACCTCTGGTACCTGTGAATGTGAGCTTGGTGGGAATAAGGTCTTCGAGGACGCAGTCAAATTAAGGAGAAGTCATCTGGGAATTGGGTGTGCCCCAAATCTAGTGACTGGTGTGCTTCCAAGAAGACTGTGGGAAGGCACAGACACAGGGAAGAAGGCCATGTGACAACAGGCAGGGAGACACAGCCTCAAGCCAAGGAACGGGAGGATTGCTAGCAGCCACAGGAGGCTGGAAAAGCCAGGAAGAATTCTTCCCTTGCCTTCACAGGGAGCTGGGCCCTGCCAGCACTTTGATCTCAGTCCTCTAGCTTCCAGAACTGTGAGAGAATACATTTCTGTTGTTTGAAGCCACCCAGTTTGTGGTAATTTGCTATGCGGCCCTAGGAACCTGCTGCAGCACCCCCCCCCTTTTAAAAGATGTTATTTATTGGGGCGCCTGGGTGGCTCAGTGGATTAAGCCGCTGCCTTCGGCTCGGGTCATGATCTCAGGGTCCTGGGATCGAGCCCCGCATCGGGCTCTCTGCTCTGCGGGGAGACTGCTTCCTCCTCTCTCTCTGCCTGCCTCTCTGCCTACTTGTGATCTCTCTCTCTGTCAAATAAATAAATAAAATCTTTAAAAAAAAAAGATGTTATTTATTTATTTGAACCATAGAGAGAAAGAAAGCACAAGCAGTGGGAGAGGCTGGGGGAGAGGGAGAAGCAGGCTCCCTGCTGAGCAGGGAGCCCCATGCAGGGCTCCATCTCAGGGTCCTGGGATCGTGACCTGAGCCAAAGGCAGATGCCTAACTGACTGAACCACCCAGCGCCCCTCGCTGCAGCCCTTCTGATAGGTGCGTAGTGAGGCCTCATGAGGTTTTCATTTGCATTTCCCAGTAGAGAAGGGGAGTGAACATGATTTTATGTGCTTACATGCCATCCTCTTTGGTGAAGGGTTTGTTCGTGTCTAATGCCCATTTCTTGTTGGATTGTTTCGGTGTTTTTCCACTGTTGAATTTTGAGTATTTATTAGTTTATTTTTCAAGGTTAATTTATTTACTTGAGAGAGAGATCAAGAGACAGTCCTAAGCAGACTCTGCACTGACAAGGAGCTCGATCCCACGATCCTGAAATCACCACCAGAGCTGAAACCAAGAGTCGGACACTCAACCCATTGTGCCACCCACACTCCCCTTGAGAGTTTTAATTTTATTTTTATTTATTTTTTTAAAGATTTTATTTATTTAAGAGGGAGAGAATAAGAGAGAGGGAGAGAGTGAAAGCATGAGGGAGAAGGACAGAGGGAGAAGCGGACTCCCCGCCGAGCAGGGACCCCGAATCGGGACTCGATCCCGGGACTCCAGGATCATGACCTGAGCTGAAGGCAGTTGCCCAACCGACTGAGCAACTCAGGCACCACCACCCCCACCCGCCTTGAGAGTTTTTAAAAAGATCAGTCCTTTGATTTTGTCATTTATTTTTTTTTATTTATTTATTTTTTGCCATTTATTTTTACCGTATATTACCAAACTGTTGGTTTGCGATGGATGGAAATGTTATAAAAACAAACCAGTCCTTTGCCTCTGATAGTTTCAGAAGTACAGTCCTAGCATGTTTCTCTCCTTTCCTTTTTTTTTTTTTTTTTTTAAGATTTTACTTATTTATTTGAGAGAGAGCACAAGGAGGGGGGTTGGTCAGAGGAAGAAGCAGACTTCGTGCTGAGCGGGACACGATCCTGGGACCCAATGCTGGGACCCTGGGATCATGACCTGAGCTGAAGGCAGTCACTTAACCAACTGAGCCACCCAGGTGCCTCTCCCTCTTCTTTCCTTAATGCAACAGTAGCACCCATACCTTGTTGGCTCTTGACATTTGTCCCCCAGATAGTTTGTTGTAAATAATTTCTCCAACTTGCTTCATACCTTTCTAACCACCACTCATAGTGTTTGCCCCGTATGCCAGAGAAGGGCTGTGTATAGCTTCCTCGGCCAGTCCCCAAGGTCAGACATCAGCCTATTAACCCCTGGGAGACATAGGGACAAGGGTGACTCACTGGCCTTTAGGCACAAGGCCTTTGGACATTTTCTTGTATTTCGAATGTTATCTTTTGTTCCCATTCTCACCATTGTAACTCAGCTCGCTCTTTTATTAGGGTTCCAGTGTCAGAGTCAGGCTAGCCTGGCACTTTTTTGGGTAGATTTTATTTATTTATTTGACACACAGAGAGAGAGAGAGGGAGCACAAGCAGGGGGAGCAGCCGGCAGAGGGAGAAGCAGGCTCCCCTCTGAGCAGGGAGCCTGATGTGGGACTCGATCTCAGGACACTGAGATCATGACCTGAACTGAAGGCAGACCCTTAACTGATTGAACCACCCAGGTGCCCAAGGTTGGCACATTCTTTCTTTGCATGGAAACAAAAGGCCACTGGTGCTGAATGACGACACCCCTCCCCACCCCATCGCAGCCACTCGATGGTACAGCAACAGTGAAACTTTACTTTCATTCCATCACAGTGAATCCAAAGTAGGAGGAGCAGATGGTGAGAAAAACAGAGATTCTTTTAAAGGACAGGCAAGGGTCTCAGCCTCAGAGAACATTATCCAAGGGTGGGAGCCAGTCTGCTCAAAATATTTGAAGGCAGCAGTCCTGAATTAGGGGGTCACAGAGAAGAAAATGCCAGACCTCCTTCCACCACACCCATTGGATTTGTGCTTCTTCCCCTGTCCCCCAGGCCACCAACTCACGTGGAAAGTAGAGTCCTGGTTTTTCAGACCCATGGGTTGGGCATCTGCGAACACGCTTCCCCTCCAACTCCCCCTTTGTCCTGAATCAAAGTATTGCCTCTCTTCTGGTTTCCCTCATCTTGTTTCTTACTCTCTTCAGCCCAGAGTAAGGCATGCGAGACCTGCAGCTTGTCATGGACCACCTGGGCAGTCCACACCCCCTCTGCCCAGCGTTGTTGGGGAGTGAACGGGTGGGGATGGGCTCCCCCAGTGCTAGTCACTACTCTCCTTATGGGGCTTCTGTGGTGGCGGTGGGGGTTGCTCAGGAGACCGGAAGCCTCTCTTATTCCCTTGCCCCTACAGTACCTGGCACTTTCCCAGTTTGTGGAGTAGCTCCCTGCCTTTACCTCCCCTTACCCCCAAATCCTGGGCCCCAACACCTCCTTCCTGTCACTCCTGCCTCAAACTAAGTGATATTTGTGTATGGGAACCTTGCCAGCCCCTTAGAGTTCTTCCTTTCTGAAGGAGTTTCAAGACCCCTTTCTTCAGTCTTCCCAAGATGGTGGGGTGTGTGTGAGGCGTCCCCATGGAAGGGTCACCTGGCTCCTGGGAGCTGGCAGGCCTGAGTTCCTGAGGGCGTGTCCCTCACACCTGGAAACCACCATACCTGCACCTCCAGGCCACTCTGGGAAGCCCACTTTCTCTGGGCGGTGAGTCACCTCTGTGCTTCAGGGTCCCCTTTTCAAAACAGGGCCCAGGTCTTTGTCCTTGGGGGAATTCTTCAAGCCCAGCCAAGACAGGGCAGAATGTAAACTGGGGCCGGGCAGACTTTTTCTAACAGTAAGCAGAAGCAATTTAATTTGGTTTAGGTGTTTTTCAGTTAAAAAAGAAAAAGACAGTTGAATGATTGAACTCAGTTAAAAATAAGCATCGTGGGCTCAAAACTTGCCTCTATAGATAGGACCAATATGTTAAAGATAATGCGCTCCCACCTCTGGTGATCAGGAAGGAGAAAGGGGAGGAGGGGGTCACACAGAGGGAGACCCAGGGAGAGGCCAGGGAGGCAGACAGAGCACCAGAGGAAGACAGAAAGAGCAGGTCAAGAGGGTTCAGAGGCAGAAGCAGTCGGACCCGTCCAGGTGCTAAAGCTGTCATTCACCAGGTGTGGCAGTCACTGACCCCCAGACTTCACATGTGTAAAATGAGATCCTAACACCGGCTCCAGTATTGCTGGGGTGATTCAATAAAAACGAAAACCAAACACTTTGCGCTTGGCAAATGGTAACTGTTTTAACAGATGGAAAGAGGCAAGAAGTTCCAGGTGCCTCAGCAGGGGCTGAATGGGGTCTCCTCATCTGGTCAGGGGTCTCATGGCTCTGGGACGTATTATCCCAAAGAGGAGGGTCTGGCTGCCTAGCTGACACCAAATATTAACCAGGTCCCAGCTCTTTGCAGCCACACTGAGGCTCCCTCTCCCCCGACAGACCAAACTCAGCCAATGACCAAAGCATGTGGCCCCGGAGCCCGTAGCCTCCCAGGGCTGGGCGCCTGGCCCAGACCTCCCTTGGGCCGCTGGCTTCCCGGTGCAGACAAATTCCTGATAGGGCACAGCTGTCCCAGGCCTCACTGGGACTCTAATGGTACATTAGTGACCCTCTTTGATGAGGCTGACCTTGCTGTCCCTGTGTCTTCAATCACCTAGGACCTGTCAATTCAGGATGACTCTATCCCAGTTCTCTGCTGAAATTTCACAAGCCCCTGCACGACAACACATGCATGTTTGGCTTCAAACTTCCCCGGTTCTGGAGAGACACAGCTTTGGGAAACATTCCCCGTGTTCTAAAGAAAACTCCCCTTTTCCACTCTTTGGCTTGGCTGTGTCTCTGAGCTTCACACCCACCAAGAAGGGAACCCAATTTGGGGTAACAGATTTTGGCAACCCAGATAGGTCCTAACCCTCTGGGGTCCTCTAGCTCTCAACAACTGACAGGGTGGGCAGCTCACCCAGGTAATGCCGTCTCTGTTGCTGGGGAAGCTGCGGGAAAGGGCACAGAAGGATCCCTCTCAGCCCCTGACTGGTTGGGTCCTTGTACCTTGACACAATGAATGGACTCAGCATCGGCTCCGATCATCTTAATCAGAGAGTCCCTTCAGAGAGGTGAGTGGCAGTTACACCACAAACCAGCTATAGGGCTCTGCTCCCATCTCAAGGGGGGAGAAGGAAGGACTCAGAGTCTGTGCAGTTCATCTGGTCTGGTGAGATTGGCTCAGAGAGTCTGAAGATTTGTCAGGGAGCAGGAATTCTTGTTCTCTATCCAGGGGCCTTGTAAGTGGATGAAGAATCAAGTTGACATGAGACAAATTCACAGGGGGAAAAAATTGAATTTAATAGGGTACGTACGGGGAATCCAAACAGACATGGAAATTTCCAAGACAGCAAAGCAAAATAAGGTCAATATGTCATCCTGAACTAAGGAGAAAGGGGTGGGGGTCTTGGACTTCAAAGGAAAGGAATGTCATTCACAGGGCAACAAGAAGAAGAAATGTTTGGTAAGTTAGATGTTTGCCCTGGGATGCAGATGGGTCACTCAGAGAAAATTTATCTCTGGTAATAACCCTTATTCTGGGAAAGACCCCCAATATAGATTCTTCTATGTAATTAAAGGAGGGGCAAATGTTTCTTTTGAGCCCGTAGGATCTCAGTTGCCTTCAGCTCAAAATAGTCTTCATGCCAGAGTGGCCCATCTTGGGGCAGCCTGCCCTCAGCCCCTAGAGACTGTAAACTTCTCTGTCTTCCTGTGTCCTGGAGGCTGATTAGGGAGGCCTGATCGTCGAAGGCCTCAGTGAGATAGATCACAGGTTCTGGGAACTATTTGTAGAGAGGCACCAGTGTGGTAAACCTGAACAACCTGAGAATACACTTTTACATGATCTATTGGAGGGATACCTGGGTCGCTCAGCTGGTTAAGTATCTCCCTTCAGCTCAGGTCCTGATCTCAGGGTCCTGGGATTGAGCTTGGCTTCAGGCTCCTTGCTCAGCAGGGAGCCTGATTCTCCCTTTGCCTGCCACTCCCACTGCTTGTGCTCTCTTTCTCTCTTCTGACAAATAAATAAAATCTTAAAAAAAAAAGCTTTTAAAAAAAATTATCCACTGGAGACAAATAAATAAATAAAATCTTTAAAAAAAAAGATTTGTTACATTATATGTTTATTAAAAAAAAAAAATTTGGAAGGGGAGGCGAACCATAAGAGACTATGGACTCTGAAAAACAACCTGAGGGTTTTGAAGGGTCAGGGGTGGGAGGTTGGGGGAACAGGTGGTGGGTAATGGGGAGGGCACGTTTTGCATGGAGCACTGGGTGTTGTGCAAAAAGAATGAATACTGTTACGCTGAAAAAATAAATAAAATGAAAAAAAAAAAAGGTTTGTTTTTTTTTGTTGTTGTTGTTGTTGTTTTAATTATCCACTGGAGGTTCAATTCAACTGAGCGTCTGCTTTCGGCTCAGGTCATGATCCCAGCATCCTGGGATCAAGCCCCGTGTCAGGCTCCCTGCTCAGAAGGGAGTCGTCTTGTCCCTCTCCCTCTACCCATCCCTGGCTTGTGCTCTCTCTCATTCACTATCTCTCTCAAATAAGTATATAAAATGTTAAAAAAATAAATTATCAATTGGAAGAGCTTACTTACCAGCTTTCTGGAGAAGGAAATTTTCAGTGGGCTCAGGGCAGCTGAATCTGTGTCTCCACTAACCCTTATTATAGACCTCTTGGCAGTTGGAGACAAATCCTTTACAGAGATCCAAGGATATGGGGACCCAAACATTGATCCTGCAGACAGACTGTTAGGGGGCCTCCTGAGTCATTGCAAGCTTTTTGGGTATACCCCAGTGACAAAGAGAACTTGTTTTCTTTTGTAATCCAGCCTGGCCTCTGTAGGAGGCCAGGAGAAGTGGCCAGAAAACAGCTTGTTAAATTATAATAGCATATTTCAATTAGACCAATTTTGTAAGAAGGAAGAGAAGTGGGATGAGATCCCTCGTGAACAATGCTTTATGACCTTCCACCAGAATAAGTCATTGCAGAAGATGTGGATTTAAGTCTATCCAACTATCTAACTCAAAGGTAAGACCATGCTCTTTTGGAGGGACCCCTGAAGACCTCTTAGACTTCCCTTTGCCCTAAAGATCCCAAACAGCTCCCCAGTCCTCAGCCTCATCTGCAACTCTGTCCCCTCCAGATCCTGAGTCTTTGCCTGATCCACCCTATTTCTTCTCCTGCCCCATCTAAACTGCCTCCACCTTACTCAGACCAGGGAGAATAATGGCAGACCGTCTGAGCTCAGCCCTGCCACCACCAGGAGTGGTGGTTCTTATCAGAAAGAGAACTCTTGCCCTCTGACACAGGTCCCAGATGGGGAAGGCAATTTGAGCACTGTGCAAGTCCTTCTCCCTCTCAGACCTGTACAGCCAGAGACCGGATACTCAAGGACTCAGGGCAAGCCCAGAAGGTTCTGTGCATCTGATGAGCACTGTTTTTATGAACCATAACCCCGCCTGGGGAGACATTCAAAGCATTTAACCGCCCTGCTTTCAAGGGGGAGAGAAGGCAGCTGTCTTGCTCAGAGCTGGGGAGGAAGCGGACAAGCAGCAGGCTACCCAGCCAGACCGTGTGATTTGGAGCCCCGCTGAGGAGTCCAGGCCAGCCGCAGACACTCACTGGGACCCAAATGCCTGAGGGGACAGTGAAAGCCTGGAACATGATAGGAACCTACCCTTGAAAGTTATGAGGGCTGCCGGCTCAGCCAGTGAACTGGGGCAAGGTAGGTGACATACAACAAAGAAAGGATGAAAATCCCTCTGCCTTTTTGGAGAGGATTGAAGACTGTCTTAGGTAACACACCCTCCTGGACCCTGAGGATCCAGGAAGGACAGTGGTAATAAACATCTATTTCACATTTCAGAGCACTCAGGATACGCACTGCAGACTTCAAAAGACTGCTGTAGGACTCAACCCCACCACCTCCCAATGGGTTGCGGTGGCCTGCAGGGTCTTCAACAACCGGGATGTGACAGAAGAAGAAAAGGCAGCAAGGAGAAACAGGCTGCCCTGTGGGCAGCAGCATGGCGGGTCACTCCAGGTGATCCAGGAGAAGAAAATGGGAAAGACACCGCAGAAGACACCGAGGGTGAGTGCCCCCTGCCCCCAGCACGGACTGCAGGGCATGAGCAAAGCTGGAACTAACCAGTGTACTTGTTGCAGAAAGGAGGGACCTTGGAAGAGGGGGCTACCCTGACCCTTCCCAGAGGGAGGGCCCGAGCTTAAGTCTCCTCCTTCCAGCTCCTGGGAACTGAGGACTAAGATTGACAGGTCTAGGGGCTCCCACCTGGCTTCCCAAAGCACCACCCCAATCTCCCCCACGGAGCCCTGGGTTCCCTCAGACATAGAGGGAGAGCCAGCTGAATCTTTGCTGGCTACAAGAGCCACATTTTTAGTGTTGAGGGCCTGAAAGTGTCCCCTCTCCAAGAGAGAATGTAACATCAAAATGGTTTCAGGAAAGGGAAATATAAGAAAATTTTGGAGCCCCTGACCTGTGAAGTAGGTTCGAAACCTTTAAAGCATTCCTTCTTGTGTGTTCCAGAAGGCCCCATCCCTCTGGCAGGGAGAGATCTGGGGGTCAAATTGGGAGCCACTGTACATTTAAACAAAGATCAAGTTGGGATCAATGGGC
Source organism: Meles meles (assembly GCF_922984935.1). NCBI lineage: Eukaryota > Metazoa > Chordata > Mammalia > Carnivora > Mustelidae > Meles > Meles meles. The sequence goes on along the minus strand of NC_060070.1, from coordinate 85,718,166 downwards.
CGAGAGCACAGGGGGGCTACACTTCTGGGGCTCCTCAGTGAAGAGCCCCCTCTACCAGCAGCTGTTCCCACCCGCATCCTTGATCAGGGGAGGCCAGAGATTTGGGCAAGAGAGAAAGTGGGGTGAGCTGTGAAAGCCCAGCCTGTGAAGGTTTTCAGGAACTCAGTGGATCGCTGGCTGAGAGTCAAGCAATGCTCCCTCTGACTAGAGGGACAGAAAAAGTTAGACCCAGTAATAAATAAATTGCTAGGCCAAAGCTTAGTAAGACCCTGTCAATCTCCCTACAACTCCCTGATTTTACCTGTAAAGAAGCTAGGATCTAAGGGCAGTAAATGAGGCTACACGGGATAGGCACCCTGTGGTCCCAACCTTGTATTCACCTCCCAAGCAATAGCAGGTTTTAAACCATCCTGAACCATGAGATGCTTTTTTCCGTACAATAGATCCCTAATGGGGGCTCACAAGAGCTGTTTGCTTTTGAGTGGGAAGATCTCCACTTGCAAAAAAAAAAAAGCAATAGTATTGCTGGACTGTTAAACACCTCTTGTGATTTTTGAGGAGGTCTTTTTTTTTAATTTTTTAATTTTTTCTTTCAAAGATTTTATCTATTTATTTGAGAGAGAAAGAGTGAGAGACAGTGTGCAGAAGCAGGGGAGAGGGGGAGAGGGAGAGGGAGAAACAGACTCCCCACTGAGCAGGTAGCCCAGGACCCCGGGGCCGTGATCTGGGCTGAAGGCAGACACTTAACCAACTGAGTCACCCAGGTGCCTTTTTTCTTTCAAAGAGTTTATTTTATTTAAAGTAATCTTCACACCCAGTGTGGGGCTTGAACCTACAACCTCAAGATCGAGAGAGGCACGCTCCACTGACCGAGCCAACCAGGCACTCCTCTGGGGAGATCCTGGGTCAGCATTTGAGAGGACTGCACATAGAAAAGGGGACGGTCCTCCAAGCTGTTAATGACATTCTTATAGCCAGCCCATCAAAGGTGAACTCGGATCAAAATATGATAAATGTTCTGAATTGTCTAGGAGAGAGGGGGTATAAAGCGTCAAAGACAAAGACCCAGATATCTAAGGCAGAGGTCAGGTATTTTTTTTTTTTAAAGAGGGAATACAAGCAGGGGGGTTGGGAGAGGAAGAAGCAGGCTTCCCCCGATGCAGGGCTCGATCCCAAGACCCTGGGATTGTGACCTGAGCAAAAGGCAGACGCTTAACGACTGAGCCACCCAGGCGCCCCAAGGTCGGGTGGTAATGACACTTAATCTCTGAAGGAGAGGAGACTCATGAGTCAGTGTGCTTACCACCAGAAAGACAATGTCAATACTAGGACTTCTGCCCCACCTCTCAAGAGGGCTGTGTAGCCTTGGGGAGCCCAGCAGAAGGAGGGTGGGCAAGAAGATTTTGCTGGGATGCCTCCTGCATCATGTGGCTTCAAATGTCTCCTGATCCTGGCTGACACTTTTACTGGCTTGGCTTGAAGCTTTCACTTGCAGAAGAGAAAAAACTGGGGAAGTAGTTAAAGCCCTCCTACGGAATAGTATTGCTAGGCTGGGGCCAACTTTACCTGGTGCCGGTGGGAGTTTCTCACTCCTTGGGTATAAAATGGAAACTGCAGGACCCCTGGGTGACTCAGTTGGTTAAGCATCTGCCTTAGGCTCAGATCGTGATCTCAGGGCTCTGGGATCGAGTCCCACATCAGGCTCCCTGCTCAGTGGGGAGTTTGCCTTTCCCTCTGCCTCTCCCTCAGCTCATGCTCTCTCTCATTCTCTGTCTCTCTCAAATAAATAAATGAAGTCTTAAAAAAAAAAAAAAAAAGGAAACCACATGCTGCCTGGAAGGCTGCAAGTCTTCAGGCAAAACTGAGCAGGCTAATCAGACCTTGAAAAAGACATTGGCCAAACTGCCAAGAATCCCATGAACCATGGCTAAACCCAATAAATACCCCATAGCTTTAACCCAAAGAAAGTAAAGACTTAGTCCCTTTGAAATGATGAATGGGAGACCATTCCCAGGGACAAACAGGGCCTGGCCTAAGGTACATGTGGAAACAGAAAATGCTGACAAGCAAATAGTACAGTGAGGGCAAGTTATGACCGGACCAGGTCACCATGCCAACCTAAGCTTCCGGTCCCCAGTTCATCCTTATGGACTAGGACACGGGGTAAATGTAAAGACATGAAAATAGGAACAGCTTCAGCTCAACTAAGCCCATATGGAATGGGTCTAATCTGGCACCGCTGGCCACTCACTCTTCCCTTCAATTGCATCCACCATCCCAGAGTCAAAATTGCAGCTGAGCCTCCATGAGGCAGCAGAGAAGAGGACCTGGTGAGCTACAGCTATGAACCAGTATTGGTTCTCAAACCCCTCTTCAGAAAAATCTCAAGCCCCTCTTCAAAGGGATTTTAGTTCCTAAGAGAAAACTATAGGTAAGTTTACTTCGTAGGCAGATAGGGCTAGGGGTTCCCGGAAGATGAGACATGGCGGGAGAAGTCATTTTAGGTCCACAGCCATTTTGTGATCTAAGCCCGACCAGCACTACTGGCCTAAGCACGTTTCTTGCAGAACTTCCTGGGATATGTAGAAATTGCAGAAGAACAGACCTCAGTGGTTAAGGCTTTTAAGAGAACAAAGGAACATAAGAACAAACAGCCCCTACCAGGCTAGGAGATAGCCTAACCATAGTAGAGACAAGAAATCAGGGGTAAAACTCTCAGCGCTGTTCTTTTTTTTAAAGATTTTTATTTATTTATTTGACACAGAGAGATCGCAAGTAGGCAGAAAGGCAGACAGAGAGAGAGCCGGGGAAGCAGGCTCCCTGCTGAGCAGAGAGCCCAATGCGGGGCTCGATCCCAGGGTCCTGTGATCGTGACCTGAGTGGAAGACAGAGACTTTAACCTACTGAGCCACCCAGGCGCCCCTCACCACTGTTTCAGACAGGAAGATTGACCTGCTACAATCCTTCAGAAAGGATCTGAACCCCTTTGAGCACTCAGAAACCAGTGCTGACCCTTGCTGGTCCTCATGACTTTAATCAACTGAAACCTGTTGACTTAGGACGACTTTTACCCCAGTTCTATGCTGAATTCCCCTTTGTGCAAGCCCCTTCATAAATATGGATGCACCCTTAGCTTAACACTTCCCCAGTGTTGTGTTCTGTGCAATGGAATTAATCACTAAATTCTACCTCTGAAACTAATAATACACTATATGTTCATTCACTGAATTTAAATGAAAAAAAAAAAAAAAAAAAAAAGTTCCCCAGTGTTGTTGTTTGCAGAGATACTGCTTTGGAAAGATCCCTGGTGTCCTCCTGACTTGTCAGAAGTAAAACCCTTCCTTTTCCTGCTCTTTGGTGTGGTTGTGTCTTTGGGCTCAACACCCACCTAGAGGTGAACCCAGGGTTGGGTAACATCCTTAGGAGTATGGGTCCCAGTTTGGTTTTGGAGCTGGGGTTGGGGAGCCTGTGGGAAGAGGTATGTGGTCAGAGTGGTGGGGGTTGTGGCTGGGCAAGTGGGAGGACACCCAGTAGGTGTCTGTGACCAGGGGCAGGCCAGCCTGTGCAGGCGTTTGTGCCTGACCCCATCATAACTGGCAGGATGCTAGGTAACTGCAGCCAAGAGCACCCAAGCAGAGTGTCCATGAGGACGTGACCCTGGTGGTGACAAGGCAACAGCCGAATGGCCCACATGGGATGGCGTGGATACAGGATGAGGAATGTCAGATGTCCCCACAGCCAGCCCCTTCACCCAGTCTCCCTGGCAAGAAATCCCAGCCATTTCGGCCTCTCTGTCCTACGCTCAGTCTCCATCTCAGTGTGCCAATGTCCAGCCCAGCTCCTTTAGAAATGTTTTACTGTGGGGTGCCTCGGTGGCTCAGTCGGTTGGGCATCGACTGGTTTCTGCTCAGGTCATGATGTCAGGGTGGTGAAATAGAGCCCTGTGATGGGCTCTGTGCTCAGCAGGGAGTCTGCTTGACATTCTTTCCCTCTGCCCCACCCTGCTGCTCTCTCTCTAAAATAAATAAATAAATAAATAAATAAATAAATCTTAAAAAAGTTTTACTATGATGTGGTCATAGTAAAAGTTTAGATAATAAAGCATAGATAAAAGTATAGATATAAAAATAAAAGTATAGATAATAAAAAAGATAATAAAGGTAAAAAGAAGAAAGGAAAGGAGGGAGGGAGGGAGGAGGGAAGGAAGGAAGGAAGGGAAAGGAAAGAAGGGAGGGAAAGGGAATGAAGGAGGGGAAGGAAGAGAAAGGAAGGAAGGAAGGAAAGGAGGGAGGAAAGAAAGAGAAAGAGAAGGAAAGAAAAAAGAAGGATAGAAGGAAGAAAGAGAAAAATTTTAGCAGGATCTGACCCAGGCTATCCCACACAATAGCCACTACCCACATCTGGGTAATAGAAAAGATAATAAAATAAAGCACAGATAATAATATCTGGCTCCAGAGATAAAATATGGAAGCCCCCAGCGTCCCTTTTCTGGACGCAAGCACTCTCAACACTACTAGACATAACCTTGGTTTGAATGTGTTGTTTGCTATTTGCATGATTTCCACTGTACTTTTACTAAACACTCCGTATCCACACACATGAATACAGTTTGTATGTTTTAACATTAGCACTGTCCAAAGGACTCTGTGGACATGTTCTTCATCCGCGCTGTTCAAAACAGTGGCCACTAACAGCATGTGGTTATCAAGCACTTGAAATGGGCCTGGTGTGATTAAAGAACTGCATGTTTTATATTAATTAACTGAAGTTTAAATAGCCAAATGTAAATCAAAGTAAAAATCAAATCCAAAAGTAAATCAAAGGCTGATGATTCTCAAACACTACTTTCCTATCTGTCTTTTCTGGACCCAATGGCTCCTACCATCTGTCCCATCGGAGCTCAGCTCCTCTGCTTGGACCCAGGCCCCCATGACCCGGCCTACCCTATGACACTCTGTGTTTGCCAACCTCCTTCTGATCCTCTGCACACATCCTGCTGTTCCCACCTCTGTGCCTTCATTTTCCATGTCAGGCTCCCATCTCATGCTGGAATGTCTATCTTCCCGCCTCTCCTTCACATACAGAAGTCCATTCATACCTGTGAGAGCCTTGCTTGGGGCCTCACCTTCTCCAGGAGAATTTTTTACTCTGCAGCATCCATCAGGAAATGCTTATGAAGAGCCTGCCCTCAGGGAGCTCACAGCCTGGTTTTTGCCTGCAACTGCAGTCCACTCGGTTCCCAGCTGTCTGCACTCCCCTTGCAGCTTAGTGTGGACGCAGCTGTGGAATGGAGACGTGTGTGGGTAATGCCGGCGTTCACCAGGAGTGAGGGGCAGGCCTGGCTGGCTTCCTGGAGGCCTGAAAAGGAAACTGGAGGTGAGAGGACCAACCACAGTGCTGGCCTAGCCCTCAGCTCCCAGCGTCACTGCCCTGGAGGCTTCCCCAGGCTCTGCCAAGAGACCAACAGCCATAACCAGGAATGCCTGTTTATAGACTCACACTTCTCTTCTGGAGACACATCATGTGGGAACCCAAATATGCTTGCTGTATTTTTTTATATTTATTATATTTTTGTTAGCATCGTTTTCAATACTTTCTCTTGGGAAGTGGGTGGAAAATAAGATTCTTTTAAAAAAAATTTTTGTTTATTTATTTGAGACAGAGTGAGCGTCCATGGGGGAGAGGTGTGGGGGTGGGGGAGCAGACCCCCTGCTGAGCAGGCCCCCCCCCCCGCAATTGAGGGCTCCATCCCAGGACTCGGGGATCATGATCTGAGCCAAAGGCAGACGCTTAATGAACTAAGCCACCCAGGCGCCCCAAGATTCTTTTTTTTTTCCTCCTTAAACAAGAGAAAATGGAATATGGTAGGTAGTTAAGAAATTACGAGTTCTGATTAGGACAGAGTAAAGAAAACTTGAGGTCAGGAAGGGAAGGAGAGAGTCTCCACTCTAGCTGGTGAGAAGAGTCCTCAATGATGAAAGAGTAAAAATGGGGCTTTTGTAGCAAGTACTAAAAGGTTGTGTAGATCAATACTTGGTTAATATATGATAAAATGTTAACATTTGTTAATTTTAGCAGTGGGCACAGATGCTGTTGGAATTGAGAATATACCCAGAGTACAAAGAAAAGATTTCCTGGCCAGAGCAGCCATGTTAAGACAAGACATTGGGAAAAAAAAAATGATATGGTAGCTACACAAATACATGGGGGAAAAAAATGAAAGAGAGGAACACGCATATATAACGATGAAAACCAAGTGTAGAAGAAAATATCATCTAAAGAACAGAAAAAAGGGGGTGCCTGGGTGGCTCAGTGGGTTAAAGCCTCTGCCTTCAGCTCAGGTCATGACCCCAGGGTCCTGGGATCGAGCCCCACATCGGGCTCTCTGCTTAGCAGGGAGACTGCCTCCCTTCCTCTCTCTCTGTCTGCCTCTCTGCCTACTGTGATCTGTCAAATAAATAAATAAAATCTTAAAAAAAAAAACCAGAAAAAGTCCCTAGAGCATGCTGAGCTATAGAAAAATTAAATAACAACATGATTTCAAGAAAGTAAGCAAAGAGGAAATGACAGAATGAGATAAGAGAACAAACTGAGTGCACTTTCATAAAACTAATGCATCAGAAATAACAAGAAAATGGATATGGCTGAAAAAAATAAATTGATCTAGAGGGAAGACTTGAGAGAATTAATGGGAAATGAGGGGAAAAAAGGGTATTAAATAGAAAGAACACCATAGTTGTAAAAGATCAAGACCATGGAACAAAGGAATAAACACAGAGTTTGAAACAGAAAACCCCACAAATGGAAAAGAAAAAGTATTCATAAAGAACACATACAAGTTGTGAAGAGACTAGACCTGAAGAGTTCTCATCACAAGGAGAATTTTTTTTTCTTCTTGTATCTACACAAGATAGACGGATGTGAACTAAACTTACTGTAGTAATCATTTCACAATATCTGTAAATCAAACCATCATGCTGGACACCTTAAATTTATACAGTGATGCAGTTCAATTATTTCTCAATAAAACTGGAAGAAAAAAGAATACAAGGCATCTTCCCCCCAAAAAATGAAATGCAACTCAAAAGAGCACACTATTCCAGGAAAAACTGATAAAGAACCAGAAAGCTAGACTTCTTCAGGCAGACAAATTAAAAAGGAGGAAGAACATTACCTTCATTTTAAGGGGGACTCTGACACTGGCCCATCTTGTCCCTACCAACAGTCAATGCTGCTACATGCCCATGGCGATATGTCCCCAAAGTTCCAAGCAAAAGGAAGTGTGATGCAAGAATGTTGTACTCAGCTAAGTTGCATTCAAGTATAAAAACCACAGAAACATTCCCAAACACAGAAAATAAAGTCTTTGTGAGCCATCCTTGAGGAACTTGATGATGAAATGTAGCCAATTAAGAGTTTGAAAACAATTTGGATGAAAAAATGACAGCAAAAGCGCTACTAGTGAGTCACAAATCAGCTTCAATATAAGATGACTGTTAAATAACTGTGGATTCATTTCAGAGCAGAGGGCAATGTGTAAACTTTGAGAATATCAATATATGCACAGATTGACACAAATTGAGAAGCAGAGGAAGGGAGAAGGTGAGAAAAGGCAAGCATGAGGCAAGCGATTTGCTCATCTTCAGAGCCTTGAACCATGCCACTGAAAAAGAAAACCTTTTTATTAAAAAAAGATTTTATTTATTTATCTTTAGAGAGAGAGAGAGCACACATGTGAGCAGGGGGAAGGTCAGAGGGAGAGGGAGAGAGAGAATCCTCAGAATCCCCACTGAGCACAGAGTCCAATTAGAAAACCTTACTAAAAATCATTCCAGTTTCTTGGGATGCCTGGGTGGCTCAGTCGGTTGGGTGTCTGCCTTCAGCTTGTGTCATGGTCCCAGGGTCCTGGGATCGAGTCCTACGTGAGGCTCCCTGCTCAGTGGGGAGCTTGCTTCTCCCTCTGCCTGCTGCTCCCCCAGCTTGTGCTCTCTCTCTTCATCTCTGAGAAATAAATATCTTTTTTAAAAAATCATTATAGTTTTTTTTTTAAGATTCAGACTTTTTTTTCTAAAGATTTTATTTGACAGAGATTGCACAAGTAGGCAGAACGGCAGGCAGGAGAGGGAGAAGCAGGCTCTCTGTGGAGCAGGGAGCTCAATGCAGGACCCTGGGATCATGACCTGAGCTGAAGGCAGCCGCTTAAGCTTCAGCTTAAGCTTCAGCTGAAGGCAGCTGAAGGCAGCTGCTTAACCAACTGAGCCACCCAGGCACCCAAAACATCATTATGGTTTCTTGATGTTTCTCATAATCTTAACTTCAGAGAGACCGTTTAGGAACTAACATTTTTTTGTGGAGAAGAAATGCCTACTTCAGTTTCTTTTTCTTTTGTTAGATTCACATAAAATTGTTTTTATTATTTAAATAGCATGGCTAGTTCCATTTTAATAAAAGCATTTCTATCTCACCTAGCTAGAAGCATCCTAGGGATGCCTTGAATACTGTTCATCTAATGTTGTTAATTATCTCTGGGTGGATATTTTCATATGATCACATGAATTATCTTTAATTCTGTGTAAGAAGAATGTATCACTTTGACAAAAATAATAAAGTCATTATTCTGGAAAAAATAAGTGATGAAATATGTCTTCAACATGGTGTCTGGAGGCTTGTCAGTTGGTGTTATTAAGAAAGCCTAAAGGACGTGTGTCATGTTGGAGGAATGTGCACTACTAAGCTGGAATTCAAACTGAGCAATAGAAATTTGCTCATTATGAATTATGAATTCATATTATGAATATTATCATGGGATAGGAATTATAACTTCAAACTAACAGCAACCCGGATGCAATTGATCTACAGATTCCACATAACCCCAACCAAAATGTCAGCAAGTTATTTTGTGGATATTGGCAAATTGATTCCAAAGTTTTGTTAAGATTTTTTTTTTAAGTAACCTCTACATCTAACCTGGAGCTTGAAGCTGCCACCTCAAAACCAAGAGTCACATGCTTTATGGACTGAAGCCAGCCAGGTGTCCCTGATTTGAAAATTTATATGGAGGCAAAGGGCTCAGACTCGCCAACACAGTATTGAAGAAGCAAAGTTAGAAAACTGACACCACCTGACTTCAAGACTCAGTAGAAAGCTGCAGTGATCAAAACAGTGTGGTATTGGCAAAAGAATAAGAGAAACGACCAACAGAATCAACAGAGAGGCCAGAAATAGACCCATATGAATATAGGCAGCTGGTCTCCGACAAAGGGGCAAAGACAATACAATAAAGTGAGAATTTCCTCCAAAAATGGTGTTGAAATAACCAGACATCCACATGCAAAAAAGAATCTAAACACAGAGCTTACACCCTTCAGAAAAATCAGATCCTACACCTAAATGTGTAACACACAATTATACAACTCCTAGAAGATAACATATGAGAGAATTTAGATGACCCGGGGTACAGTGAGGACTCTGTGTACACTAGAGACATGATCCATGAGAGACACAATTGAGAAGCTAGACTTTATTAAAATGCAAAATTTCTGTAGTACAGAAAGCAAGGTCAAGAGAATGCAACAGAATGCAAACCACTGAGTGCGAGAAAATATTTCTAAAAGATACAACTGGGGGTGCCTAGGTTGCTTGGTCGGTTAAACATCTGACTCTTGGTATCAGCTTGGGTCTTGATCTCAGGGTCATGAGTTCAAGCCCTGCATTGGGCTCTACTCTTCGTAGAGTGTACATGAATGAATGAATGAATCAATCAATCAATGGACTGTTATCCAAAATATACAAAGAACACTTAATAACCAATTGTAAGAAAATGAACAACCTGATTACAAAGTGGGCCAAAGACCTGAATGGGTACCTCAGAGAAGAAGCTACAGAGATGGCAAGTAAGCATATGAAACGATGTTCAACATCATCTGTCACAGGGAATTGTAAATTAAGACAACAAGGAGATTTCACTACACAGCTCTTAGAATGGCCCAGATCTGGAACACTGACAACACCAAAGGCTGGTGAGGGTGTGGTGTAACAGGAACACTCATTCATTACTGGTGGGAATGCAAAATGGTACAGCCATTTGGGGAAAGTTTGGCAGTTTACTATAAAACTAAACCTTTCTCTTACCATATGATCCATTCTTCATGCTTCTTTGGGTATTTATCCAACAGAATTGAAAACTATGTCCATGCTAAGAGATGCACACAGATTTTTTTTTAAGATTTTATTTATTTATTTGACAGACAGAGATCACAAGTAGGTAGAGAGGAAGGGAAGCAGGCTTCCTGCCAAGCAGAGAGCATGATGCGGGGCTTGATCCCAGGACCCTGGGATCATGACCTGAGCCAAAAGCAGGGGCTTTAACCCACTGAGCCACCCAGGTGCCCCCACACAGATGTTTAAAGCAGCTTTATTCATAATTGCCAAATCTTGGAAGCAACTAAGATGTCCTTCAGTAGGTGAATGGATAAATGAACCGTGGTACATCCAGACAATGGATAATCATTCAGCACTAAAAGAAGTGATCTATGGAGCCATGAAAAGACATGGAGGAACCTTAAATGCATTTTACTAAGTGAAAGGAACCAATTTGGAAAGGCTACATACCGTGTAAGTCCAACTATCTGACATCCTGGAAAAGGCAAAACTATGGAGACAGCAAAAAGTTCAGTGGTTGCCAGGGGTTAGCAGGGAGGGAGGGATGAATAGGAAGAGCCTAGAGGATTTTGAAATCCTCTGACAATGGAACTATTCTGTTTGATTCTATAGTGGTGAATACGTGTAATTATACAGTTGTCCAAACCCACAGAATGTATAACATCAAGAGAACCCTAATGTAAACTGTGGACTTTGGGTGATGAAGATGTGTCAACATAGGTTCATCGATTCTAACAAATGTACCACTCTCGCCAGTAGCGAGCGAGGCTGTGTTGGCGGGGTTGGGGTGGGGGCAGACAGAGGGTTTATAGGAACTCTTTCTGCTCAAATTTGCTGTGAACCTAAAAGTGCTCTAAAAAATAAAGTTTTGTGAGTTAAAAAAAAAAAAAACCCAAAACAAAACCCAGCCTAGATGTTTCCAGGAATCAGAGATGGTTCAGTGGAGGTGAGGCACGGTGAAGGTGCAGTGGAATGAGACTGGAGGGGATGGCCGGGACGTATCATGTGGGTAATGGAGTCACGGAGGAATGCTGAGTGAAGAAGGGGGCACGTGCTTTAGCAAGGGCATTGTGGCAGCTCTGTGGATGGTGAATGGAGAGGGTGGGATGTGCATGAGAAACAAGCAACTACCGGCAGAGTCTAGGTAGGAGTGGAACAGCAAGGCTCTAAACCGAGACGGTGGCAGTGTGGCTGAATAGGCAACAAGGAGGCAGAACTCTCCAGACCTTGGTCCTGATCAGAAGCAGAGGCTGAGAGAAAAGACAGGAGCCCTCCGAGACTGCCACAGTCATTCTGCACACGGGAAGTAGGGGCGTTTCAGGAAGGAAATGAGCTTGTGACACTCAGGTGACACTCAGGTGTATAAATTAGGACTCAGGCAGGAAGTGTGGGCTGCACACGTAGGTTGGAGAGGACTTGGCCCTGGGTGGAGAGGACAACACGGAGTCGAGATCTTACAGGGAGGCTATCTCTCCCATGGAGAGTGAAGAGAGGGGAGTCCAAGGCAGGACCAGTAGGGGAGCCCAGCCTTTTGGAGACTGGCAGAAGAAAATGCTACAAAGGAGACAGAAGTGGAAAAAAGAAGGTTTGGGAAGGGAGTCTCAAAGAAGCCAAGGGAAGGAGATGTTTTCTCTGAGTCAGTGTCAAGTGCTAAAGAGAAGGGGACTGAAAACTAGTGACTTGGTCACCTTTCTACATGCAATCAAGCCCTCCCCACTTTTTTCTTGAATTCGAGCTTTCAAGTAGGTAAATGAATAGCACTGTGGAATGTGATGATTTTTGAAAAAATTTTAAAAGATTTGTCAGAGAGCAAACAAGAGAGAGCACAAGCAGGGAGAGCTGCATGCAGAGGGAGAAGCAGGTTCCCTGCTGAGCAAGGAGCCTAATGTGGGACTCAATCCCTGGACCTTGGGATCATGACCTGAGCTGAAGGCAGACGCTTAACTGACTGAACCACTCAGCTGCCCCAGAGTTTTGAATTTTTGAAGAACATGTATTAGCTGGAGCAAAGAAGGATGAATATACATTTTGTAAAAGAACAAATTTTTTTCTTTTTTAAAAGATTTTATTTATTTGACAGAGAAAGACACCGAGAGAGGAACACAAGCAGGGGGAGTGGGAGAGGGAGAAGCAGGCTTCCCGCTGAGCAGGGAGCCCGATGTAGGACTCGATCCCAAGACTCCGGGATCATGACCCGAGCTGAAGGCAGACGCTTAAAGACTGAGCCACCCAGGTGCCCCCTAAAAACAAGTATTTTTAAAACTAACTCCAAACTTCTTGACTTATAATCCAAATAATCATTGAGCAGGATGTGACTTAGCCTCAATAAGAGAACTGTGGAATAAATGATGGATGAAGAAAGGATTAGAGTATGCCAGCTGACTGAAGAGAACTCTGGGAGGTACTGAGTAAGCAAACAAGAAATGAAGTGTCTGTAATATGATTGGATTTTTGATAAAGCAGTGACAAAAATCTTGATTTTGATGATGATTAGAGAGCATGGAGGAAACTGTGATAAGACATACAGGAAGGGTGCGAGCAGTGTGGGGGAGAGGGAGAAGTCCACAACAAGCAATGCAGGAAAGTAAGGACATTAAGCAGCATGTAAGAAATTTTTTTTTTTTTTTTTAAGATTTATTTTAGAGAGGGAGAGAGAGCATGAGTGGGAGGGGCAGAGGGCAAGGGCGAGAGGATGTCAAGCAGACTCTGCACTGAGCATGGAGCCTGACGTGGGGCTTGATCCCATGACACAGGGATCAGACCTGAGCCGAAGCCAAAAGTTGGACACTCAACTGACTGCGTCACCCAGGAGCCCCAAGAAATAGTTCTAGTCATGCATTTATATAAAGCTTGTATGTAGATAAAAACGAAATCACACAAAAAGTATGAACACAACAAAATGACTTAACTCAAACCTGCACTGTAAGGTTAACTGAGTGCCAAGAGTGGCCCTGATCAGTGGCAGCTGGCTCCTGTGGGCCAGCAGGGGCCTGGCTGACCTCCCTCGAGAACCAAGGACATCCAGAGGGGAGGTGACACTGTGATGGCATCTGGACCATGTGCAGCTGGCTGGGGAGACAGAAAAAGGCACCCAGGGTCTCATTTGATTTCTGGGCAAAATGCAGGGATAGGAAGAAAAGAGAAATCTGAGAAAGTTGGGAGAGAATGTTAGAGAAGACCGGGGCCATCAGGGACAGGTGATGGCCCCGAAGGCACCTCGGGGCTGCCTAATGAGTACGATGTGGCTAGATGTCTCCTTAGTTATGGGGGAAGAGAAACCTGGAAATTTAAGAATGACACCGAGCATAGCAAAGTTCTTATCAACCAACATACGCACTTTTAATTGCAAAAGAGCTTTCATTACATAAAACTTTAATTTACATACATTCTTTACATGGCAGAAGTCTTTACAAGTTTGCAGTACATTAAGTTACCGTCAACATTCTGCACCAAACACACATTAGAACAGTGCACATGCGCGGTTGGGACAGGTATCCGTCTCGCTCTGCCTATCGGGACCTTCCCTGGTTCCCTGAAGATGCAGAGCGGCTATCCCAAAGGCCTGTCCTGGGCAGGGAAGAGGCTGAGCAGGAGTTGCTGGCTTAGCTCTGCCCTCCAGTCTGCTCCCCCAGCCTAGGCACCTGATACTGACCCTTCTGCAGGAGAGGGAGATCACAGCTGGCATATTTCTGAGGGGGGACACTATGACGAGAAGTTTGGGGGCAAAGTTGCTGGTCATGATAAGACTAGGGGTTCTTAGGAATGCCTTGGTCTGAGTCTGTCATGAATTCTTGTGGGCAAGAGCTTGTTCCTGAAAGGGCCAAAAGTGTCTCGAGGGGCTAGAATTTGGAGGTTGGGACACAGCTCATCTTTGAGTAAAGGTGGCTTCACAGGGTGACCTCCCCTACCCCTAGAGCTGTTGTGAGGAAATGTAAATAAAGCTTGGCACACGCTGATGGCCTGACTCCCCAGTTTCTGGTTTCCCTTCTCCACTCAGGTGTCTGCAGCTGGGGCTCACGCTTGGATCCACGCCAACTGAAAGACACACAAAGTGGAGGGGGAATGGTCTCCAGCTCAGCCCCAGCCCCACCATGTCTGGACGGTTCCAGGCCTACACTAGGAGTTACATAACATTTCTTCTCTCCACTCTTCTGAAAAGCTCTGGACATTTCCCAGTCTCTGGAGAGAGGAAAATGACAGATGTACTTAGCTCTAATGCTTAAATTATGCAGGGCAGGGAAACCAGACACTAAGGGACCTGGATGAGAGACAAGCTGGCTGGCTGGATTCTCACCAAGGCCAGCACATAAAACCGTACTGCATCCAAGGGTGGGCCGACTTGGGTGTGGTGCATAACAGGGGAGCACCTGTCCATCTTCTTGGAGATGCTTTTGTGGAAGAAGCTGCTTCTTCGGGAAGATATCGGGAGGCTGAGGGTGGGGAGGTTGGGGAGACGCATGCTGATGGTGACACAGCGTTCTTTCTTGAGCCTCCCATTTTTCATTTGCTACAGGGTTATCCTCATAAGCACTGGCCCCTTCCTGGCCTCCTGGTCCTAAAACCTGTCAGTGCTGTGCACAACATGCGTAGCTCCAAACACAGAGAGAATCCCAATCTAAAATGCCACTTAAACCAATACTGCACTGTATGTTAACCCAAATTTAAAATTTAAAAAAGGGGGGAAATGCCATCTAAAAGCACATTCTACATTGCTTTCCTTTGACCAGTTTTTTAATTTTAATTTATTTATTTGACAGACAGAGATCACAAGTAGGCAGAGAGGCAGCCAGAGAGAGAGAAAGAGAGGGAAGCAGGCACCCAGCTGAGCAGAGAACCCGATGCTGGGCTCGATCCCAGGACCCTGAGATCATGACCTGAGCCGAAGGCAGAGTCTTTAACCCACTGAGCCACCCAGGCGCCCCTCCTGACCAGTTTTAGTCAGGGATGTGTCACCACTAAAAGCTATTGAGTGTGAACTCATGAACTCAGGAGAGTTTCTCCTCCATCACTAGGAGAGCTCAAAAGCCTAAAAGACCCTTCTGATTAAGAACTGATTCTCAAAAAGTCATGATCACTTCTCTCCATGCAACCAGAGAGCTCTGGCTCTTTCCCCTACAACTTGGCCGCCTCCTGCGGGCAAGGATTAGGTGAAAAATGAACATCTGCTTTGGGTTTTTGAATGTTCATTATGGAAGCCACTGGTTAAGGAACAAACTCTCATCCCAGACTATATTAAAATGAGTGAGGCCATCACCCGCAGCGAAGGAGACTGACAGTTTTTTAAAAAACGAACTGCTCCTACACAGAGGCCTATGCTGGATTTGGGAAGAAGGGATGAGAAAATGGAGAACTGAAAAACAAGTGAGGTAAACTCTAAAGGGAGCTGGGCAGAGTCCCTCTTCTGGTCACACATCTGGAAACATGTGTGATGGGAAAATGGCTGGACACAGTTGTGTTCCAGCCACGCTCACTCTAAAGAGTTTTCAAATGGGGAGGGAGAAAGCGAAAGGATTTTTATAAAGTCATCTGCTTAGATCCTCTTCTGTTCCCTTTCTAAAACAATCTTGAAAACAAACCCTGAAGAGTTCCTGACTTGCTGACCCTACCCCGAGGTCCTCTTGACCCGTGGGGACACGCCCCAGGCAACTGAACCCACAGCTTGGTTCTTGGGCACCAGGCTGCGCTGAGGCAGCGAAACTGAGCTGCAAAACCAACTACCTACTGACCAGCAGGTAACTGTTCTAAGCCCAGGTTTTCCAAAAAATGAGGCTTTAACACCTACTTGACAGGACTCAGTGACGATTAAGGGAGACCATGGAGACTGAGGCCCTCTTGGAATGGACTGGACAAACATTACTATTCTTATCCTTAGATAACGAGCCCAAACCTGCCCATTTCCTTTTTTTTTTTTTTTAAAGATTTTATTTATTTATTTGATAGAGAGAGAGAGATCACAAGTAGGCAGAGAGCGAGGGGGAGGCAGGCTCCCTGCTGAACAGAGAGCTCCATGCGGGGCTCGATCCCAGGACCCCAAGACCATGACCTGAGCAGAAGGCAGAGGCTCAACCCACTAAGCCACCCAGGCGCCCCATAACCTGCCCATTTCTTAAAACTCTTTTGTTTCTCACCAAATACGTAAATCCTGTTTATTAATTTTTAGGATTTTATTGTTAAGTAATCTCTTCACCCAACATGGGTCTCGAACTTATAACCCCTGAGATCAAGAGTGGCATGCTCCCCCGACTGAGCTAGCCAGGTGCCCCTAGATTCTATGCTCAAAACCGTATTATTTTACTCCCTCCCTTCCCTAAAAAAATTGAGAGTGGGGAGAGGGTAAGTTCTGCCTCTTTTTATAAGCCTGAAGAGGTATAATGTGTTACCAATATCGGACAAGTATACTTGCCCCCCACCCTTCTACCTCATCTTGATGACTCTCTTCTGCACATGGGGTCATGTGGAGGGACTTCTGCCACTTCCCCCAAAAGCCGAGAGCTGGGTGAGCAGCACCCTCACACAAGGCCTCGGGCTGCCAATTAGGCCATTCCTGAGGGAAGCCGTTCCTGTATTCTGCTTGTCTGAACTGCCTTGAGAAGAAGGCAAATTACTTCTATGTATCCAGTAATTAAGAGGGGAAAACTCTCTTTGGAAAATTCCATCCTTAGCAGAAATTGACCTTCAACTCTGAACAGGATAGATTTTAAGTTTAGAGTAGGAAATGCACGAAAATCTCTGCTTCTTTGTTGCCACACCATTTTTTTGGTTGAATTGTAGACAGCTCAGGGGCTTAGGGGACTTTACAGGAGAAACCTCAGAACAGCAACACATGCAAGGGTTTTTCAGTTTTCAAAGTTCTGAGCTGAAGTGGATATTTTATGAACACTGAAGGTATGAAGGGCAGGAGTGAAGTGGAGAAGGAACACAGGGTAATTCATAAAGACAAAACAGAAATCTCAGTCACCAAAAGTTTCTTTTTCTTCTAGGAAACCCTCTCTTTTGTTAACCCAAAGGGCCCAAATGAAGAAAACTCTGAAGAACTTGTTTACATATAATTCTTCTCCATGCGCAGCAGGGGTAAGGACACTGCAAAGGCCCTAAAAGCTTGCGCAAAGCTGGCCTCAAGATGATCCCTCTGAAATAAAACCTCTTAAATCATAACTGCTTAGCAGCATGACTTTTATATCTACAAAAAATTTTGTTTTGTTTGTATTAACCCACACAAGGCACAGACTTGTTTAAGGAAAAATTCCCTCAGGTACCGTTTATCTTAATTTCACTCAAGTCCATAGAGGCCAATTAGTTCTGCCCTGAGCTCTGTGAACCATTCTTGTCCTTTACAGGCCCACAAACAAGCCTTTCAGTGCCTTGCTGATCCCCAACGCTGCTCAGGAGATGTGCTAAGAGAGAGCCCAGGGATAAGGTCCAAGGCCACCTCCAAGGATGCAGAGGAAGGACCCTGCAAGGAGTCACACCCCCTTCTCTCGCCACTGTCTGCATCTGGTCCACTCTGCCATGGACCCTGTACTCATCTGATTCCTGCGATTCGGAACCAAGGGCCACAGTCAGGCTTTTTTCTTCAGCTTGGTGACAGTGTGACTAAAGGCCAGGTATCAAAATAGCAGCATCAATAAGGGACTAAAGGGGGGTTAAAGAGGAAGAAAAGTATGCCCTTATTTACACCACTTGATTAATACATATTAAAAGCACTTGGAGAACAAAGCTTTATATTTTTACAAACGATGAAAATACCTCACCTTGTTTCCCAGGAGAAAGAAAGAAACCATTTCAAGACAGAGGATCCCAGAGTCGCACACCCAGCTGGCAAACACGTTGTGTCTGGAGTTCCTTCCCCAACCACATTACAACAGCAGCTTGACACATCTGTAAAACATCTTCCCTGCAGAAAGCTGGACCCTAAAGATCAAACCCGGGGAGGCACCCTCTCCCCAGGCCAGGATTCTAACTCATCCCCTCTGAAGACACTTGGTAAACCAACCCAGCTGACAGAAGCTGTGCCGCCTCAGCAGTCCAGGGCTCTGGACCTGCCAGGGAGGGAGGACGGGGAGTCCAGCTTCTGCGAGCCGAGCGAGAAGGGGTGGGGGTAGGCCTAAGAACTTGACCAAATGGAGGCAAGTATTACCTTAGGAATTACCATTTCAATTATAATCACACTCCAACCTGGCATCACTGAGACTCCAAGAGTCACAGACACTGGGAAAGCCGTGCTTTTCTTGAGTGCAATGAGATTACTTAATCTTGTTTCACGGGTTCTAGATCCTGTGCTGCTGGGGAAACTGCAATGACTTCTTTAATTAGCCATGGCTTTCAACAGAAGTACAGGGTGGTGTGGCCAGGAAGATAGGACAAGCAGGAACACCTGGTGAGGGACGGCTCTGAAGTCTGGACCTGCTGGCTGCCCTCTCTGTGGCCAGGGAGCCAGCAGAAGGGATCATGCCATGTGAGTAAGGGAAGGCACTAATCCTGTTTCCTGCTTGAGGGGCAGCCTCGAGGCTGTGGTTCCAAAAGGTGTGGAAGATGGAAGAGCCCAATCCCTCACAGGTAGTACTGGCAAAGTCCTGGCCAAGCAACTAGGCTGGAAGAGTCGGGAGGGCCAGGCTCTGGCCATGGTCTCCAGCATATGGCTGGCTCATACACGCATGCACAAGGCAGGTAACTAAGTGACCTTGGAAAGTGGTTTCATCGTTTTTATTTCTCCCCTTCCAATCTGATCTTCAGCTCTCGAAGTTGTTCCTCTGTACAGTTCTTGTTTCTTATAGTTCCGAGAGGGTGGTTCCATCACAGATGACCAAAGGCTGGGCCCCTCTGGCTATCACGTAGACCTTCCAGTGGGTGGCACCGGCATAGCCTTGAAGGGAAAGAGCAACAGGACAGCAGGTAAATGTCAGGGACCAGGCATACCTGTGGGCAGGAGCAAGGCAGGTCTGCCTCCAGTAACACCCCCAGTGCTTAGGCCTCTGTGTAAACTGACATCCGGTAGGAGTCACTGTGAACCAAAGTGCCTCCTTGCCACCACCTGCTGGGGGAACGAGGACTCAATTCAATGGGTTTAAAAGGGCAGGATGTTCCAGATGAGGTTGGAGCTGGGCATCAATTCTCAAGCCCATGTTATCTTTATCAGCAAGAAGACAGGATGAGTTCCGAGGGGGAGCAGGACCCCTCCACTCCAATTCTCCTCATGTGATCTCTAACACTGTCTCATGATAGAACATTCAGATTAGTTCAAACCAGCATGTCCTAAATCATGTTCTGCAAACAGCATCAGTCTGAAAGATAGGCCAAGGGAAATGGGTTCCATGGTCAAGTCAGTCCGAGAAACACTAGGTTCCACCAAGGTTTATGGAGCCTTTGGTACACTAACGTGTACTATGTAATGACAAGACAGGTGGTTCCCAAAATTAAAGGACCCAAGAGCCCTATTTGCCAAGAGCCTTTCTAAGGGGCTCATGCTCCCACCCCAGGTTATGAGTGATCTGAAGAACTCTTCAGGAAACACTGATGTGCTGTAAACTTAAAAGCTTTAAAAGCTTGACACTTTAATAATATCCTGAAGGAAAAGTCTCTAGAATATGACGTACCTGAGAGCACTGAACAGAATTTAACCTCTACTTGGTGACTCAAGAAAGGTCACCATGGGCAGTGACTCCTCAATCACAGCACATGTGCGGGCTCACTGGGGTCAGCCTCTGAGGCCTGACCCCTACATTGTTCTTGAAAATGCTTCTCAGCACAGGTTTTCTGGTGACGTGTGTCCCTGTCCCCTTCCCCTCGTCCTTCAGAGGACAATGCTTATTTTGTCAAAAACCAGTGCGATTCTTTTTTTTTTTTTTTTAAGATTTTATTTATTTATTTGATAGACAGAGATCACAAGTAGGCAGAGAAGCAGGCAGAGAGAGAGAGGAGGAAGCAGGCTCTCTACTGAGCAGAGAGCCCGATGCGGGGCTCGATCCCAGGACCCTGGGATCATGACCCGAGCCGAAGGCAGAGGCTTTAACCCACTGAGCCAGCCAGGCGCCCCAACCAGTGCGATTCTTAAGGGTCCCCAAGGTGCTGGAGATGCTCCCATCCTACAGGCAGCACTGAATTATTCCCCTTTGCTGTCAGGTTCTGCTTTCCTATCCTTGTCTTTATTTATGTATTTTTATAAAGACTTTACTTACTGAGAGAGAGAGACAGCACACAAGCAGGGGGAGGGCCAGAGGGAGAGGGAGAAGCAGACTCTCTGCTGAGCAGGGAGCCTGATGTAGGACTCAACCCCAGGACCCTGGGATCATGACCTGAGCCGAAGACAGACGCTTAACCGACTGAGCCACCCAGGAGGCCCTCTTGTCCTCGTCTTTAACTGTGGCAGCTACAGCCATGGCTTCTGTTTCTGCCACCGCTCCAGAGCCCGCTGTCCTCCCCAACCCCCACCACCCCGTTCTTCTCCCAGACCTGCCCTCTTCCTTTAGTTCTAGTCAAGTCCCCATCCCTTCCGCATGTTGCTGTCCTGTGGTTGGCCTTTCATGGACACTGCTACCCATAGGCCTCCTTTCCTTCTGGTCAGCAAACCGGCCAGTCAGAGCACGGCAGGTGATCACGCTCTGGATCTGAGGCTTTTCTGCACTACTCCCACCAGGCTTTGATGCTCAAAGCTTCTTTGGTCACTGCCTGTCCCCCATTTACTCCCCTTAATTCTATAATTGGCATTCTAGACGTCTGTGGGCTCCAGAAACCTAAACTTTGGATAACTGAGGTATTTCTGTAGTTGTCTGAACTGTCAGATTTCTGTAGAACAGAAGACAGAAGCTTTTTCAAGCATCACTACACACTCAACCCCAAATGCTACACAGACTTGTGCAATAGTCCTGCCTCACAGAAGGGTCACTCCACTACAGGAAAATAGCTTCAGAACAATTTCTACACAAAAATCCTCTTTTTTTCAGTAATTCCCAAAGGCCAGGCCAGCTGTGCTTCATTATCAGTTAATGCTTAATTTGTGCATTATTTTCATTTCTAAACTGAAACAAGTTATGTAACGTAGATTAAAGCTTGTCATAGTTTGCAGTCTGAACCCTACTTCCAAATGGGGGGGAAGTGGGGAATGGGTTCTTCTGTGGAGGTAAAATGAAAAGGAATCAGTTGGGAAAACTAGCCTGGGCTCTGTCATGGGTGCTAAGCTTCCCCTAGGCTTCGTGAGGCAGGAGGAACAGAGAGGGCAATTGTGACACTTGGTATTTGCTTCTGCCAAGAAAACTCTACCGTCAAACTGATTGCTACGGACAGCAGTTGATTCAGACCTGTTTTCTTGGAACAGGTTTTTAGAAAATAATGCACAGAACAGGCACAGTTGGGAAATCATGGAGCCAAGGGTGAGTCATGACTGTGAAGGGGGGCCCTGGCTGTGGGAGCCACAGGAAAGGTAATACTCCCCCACGGGGCTATTGCCCTTGCACACTGCTTATGTTGTTTTATGAGCAAAACAGGCACAGAAAGGGTTTCCTCGAATTTAGAATTGTACCTCCCCCGGCCTGACTCTGTTGCAGAAGACACGTAAAGCTTAATGCTTTGCTTAGCTGATGGGAACCTGGGATGGTCACCTCTCCTTTCTGGGTCTCAAGCTCCTCATCTGAAAAATAAAGGATTGGGGATGCCTGGGTGGCTCACTTGGTTAAGTGGCTGCCTTCGGCTCAGGTCATGATCCCAGCGTCCTGGGATCGAGTCCCACATCGGGCTCCTTGCTCGGCAGGGAGCCTGCTTCTCCTTCTGCCTCTGCCTGCCTGTGCTCTCTCTCTCTCTGACAAATAAATAAACTCTTTAAAAAAAAAATAAAGGATTGCTCTCAGTATTTTCTATAATGCCTTCTAACTGGAAACTTCTAAGACCGACAGACATATCATGCATTCTAAATGTATATACAAGGAGACATTTCTCTGTGCTACGTTTCTTCCTTAGCCTAGTGTTCTACCTAAAGCATAAATATTGACTCTGTCCATAAAAGAAGGCTATTTTTGACTCTACCTAATTGAAACTTTGTGTCAATTCTCAAGATAGTTCTTGAGTTAAGAACTACAAAGATCCTGTGACTGACCTTGCCCCACCCAGGGCGGGGGCACCTACCAATATCTCCCGGCTCTAGGGGCATCGCTACCGACTGGCAGTGTCTTCGGCACTGGGTGGGAGGAATGAGCTGCAACATGGCCTCACCACTGCCAACGATGAACAGGTCATGCATCCTATACATCTGGAGGGAAGAAAAGAAAAAAAAAACAAAAAAAAAAACGGGAGAAGGTAAAGTAAACAAAATAAAAACCAGTGGCACAGGAGATGAACATACAACTATATATATATATATATATATATATATATATATGGCTCTGACTTTTCTAGCAGCCTGAGCAAAAAGCAAAAGAGAACCAATGACACCATTCACAATTATGTCCGAAGGATGAAAATAAACTAGTTTCTCCTAAACCTGGCGTCTCCTGGTATTGAGACCAGGGACTCAGTGTCCCTACCTCCTGGTACTGAGATCTCTTTTGCGGGTTCTGTTTTTTTTTTTTTTAGATTTTATTTATTTATTTGACAGAGAGAGATCACAAGTAAGCAGAGAGAAAGGGGGGTGGGAAGCAGGCTCCCTGCTGAGCAGAGAGCCTGATGCAGGGCTCGATCCTGGGTCCCTGAGATCATGACCTGAGCTTAAGGCACAGGCTTAACCCCTGAGCCACCCAGGCACCCCGTTTTTTGGTTTTTTTTTTTTAGATTTTTCTTTTGCGGGTTCTGCTAAAGAGACATCCTTAGCACCAGCTGCAATGCAGATCTAGCATAAGCTTCATAATTCATGGCTATTTCTAGCCACAGCTCCAAAGCAGGTAGAAAGTAAATCATCTACGTATGATTTAACAAGTCTAGGAGAGGCCAACACATAGTGGTCAAAGTACACGACCTTCTGAGGGTCTGGTTGGGGCCAGACTTTTCAGAGAAAGAGATGGCCTGCCTTTCCTTTGGGCAATGTTCCATGGAATGGTACTTCTAACTGCCAGGGTCTGGAGGAGAACTGAGCAGCAAGAAGTTCAAGTTTACACTCTTGGGCAAGACCTGGGTGAGCAGATATATCACGCTACTGATGAACAACTAATGGCAGTAAGAATGGCCTTAGATTTCAGACCCTCAGAAGGCAGCCAGGCTCCGCGCCCCCACAGGAACGATTCACTTAGGAGGGCAGACTACTGGCACCAACAGGCTGTGGGCCAGGTCTGGCTGTGAACCCTGGTGTTGATGTGGGCAAGGAATAGAGACAAAGGGAGAGATCAGGCTGGTCTTGCTCAGGCTTTTCTTCCTACCTAGATGGTGAGAGAAAAACCCTAGGGCCTCCCTTCCCTATCCCCTCCAGCAAAAGGCTTTCTGTGCCCACAGAAAACAAGGATCTGAAGTCCGACTCTCCAGACCACATCCTGGTTTTTTTTTCAGCACTGGGCCCCTCCAGAGCTTTGGTTTGGGCCCTATCTTCTCCTGTCCCCAGCTCTGGTCTCTCTGTTGCACCCACAGGCCCTGGCCAGAATGCTGTTTCCATGGCAACACCAGAGCCATTCAATTGCCAGTGTCATGACAGGAGGAGGACTAGGGAGGACGAGTGGCTTATGACTGACTGGCAGAGGCCCAGACACCTCCAGGACACCAAAACCCAGTGGATGTAGCTCTCCTGCCTGAGAGGGGGCAGGACCATGTGCCTCTACCCCCAGGATGGGAAGAAACAGACAACAGGATGGAGCGGGCCAGGCCCCAGGTGACACTGTGGACTGGGTGAAGTTGCCCTGGAAGCCAGGATCTCACCTCTTTCCTCCAGTGCCTCTTACAATCGGATCTCCACTGCCCAATTTCTATCCCAAGACTGCCTCCACAGACATATGACTTTACTGGGCTCTAGGGCCCAGGGATGTGGACAACAGGGTGGAGTAATGAGGCTGTAGAGAAAGGAGAGCCTGGGCCAGGGCAGGAAGCAGATGCTCTAAGAAACCAGACTCTCAGGATTTCTGCCTCTTTGGACCACTCCCCTTCCCCAAACATGCTTGGGAACCACACAATGACTCTGTTAGACATATGAGTGTATTTACCTTCTGGCTGGGATCCTCTGTGTTCTTATTAAGCAGACTGGTGAAATTAACTTCAGAGTCAAGTGGGAAAACCAAGATAAAGATAAAAGCTCTCGCCCAGAATTATATCATAACTATGAAGATGAAATCATACTAGGGCCCTGAGTTCTAGCCGGGGACAGCAAAATAATCTTCTTTAAAATCTGAGGCAAGAGCCCAGCACCTCCACCCTAATGCTGGCAGACAGAAGTTCTTACTTCTAGACAAAATGATTGTTTTTATAGGCTATGAAATTCCTTTACCACGATTCAGCAAATTTGGAGCCAAACAATAGTACTGGGAGGTTGAAAACATAACCCAGAGTTGATAGGGGACACAGTTTGGGAAATTTCATCCTATTAATTCTTCCAAATCTAAACCCAATCTAAACTCAAAAACCTTCCTCAGGAATGAGATTCAACAAAAGAGCAATTCAGAGAAAAGTAAACAGACACTACACAAAACAGCTGGCCCCAGAGAGGTAATGTGGGCTCTGGGTACTTGGACGTGGACTGAGTAAGAAGTGTTACTACCCAAACTGGTCTGCCTGCCTTGGGCACATCTGGCAACCCTTTCATTCCTAAACTTCTCAAGCTTTTTGCTTTTTGGGTTCTCCATCTGAAGATTCTCATTTGTTTATTTCTGGGGAAAGCTAACCTGGGAATGGGGGGTGGGTGGGTAGAGCCCGCCTATTAACTTGTTGTGTCCTTGGGCAAATGATTCACTCCCTCTGGGGCTCAGTGGCCCCATCCACAAAATGAGTAAGTTATGCTGCTTACAGCTTTGCTGCTGTCTACTTTGAGGTACAGAAGTCAAACTAACTGCATGCTTGGAGTTTAAATTTTAGGATTTTATTTCCTAATGTAGAAAAGTAGATTGACCTCAGGTGTCAAGGGCAGGAAACAGATTTGCAAGGTAAGGAGACTTTCCATAAATACGTCTTCTGTGGAGGCCAAGAAAAACAAGGCTGTACCCACCTTGAGTCTAGCCCTGACATAAGTACAGCCATCTTGACAAAACAAAAGCTGATACCTTGCACCCCCTCTCCACCCGCTCGGTAATATGTGTGACATTCCTCAGGCACCCCTGGTTGCCCTAAAAGAAAAACAAATAGTTAACTTGCAGAGATCACAATCCTGCAAGACAGGAGTCTCCCTTGGTTTACAAATGTCCTAGAGATTTACAACAAAGAAGCTATCTTATCAATAGCCCAACTTCCAGAGACAAGTAACTCAGTTCCCCAAGCCCTAACATCGCCCTCTCCTCCATAAAACTGAAGGAGGCTGAGGCGGAAGAAAATGGAAATAAAGTTAAACCTAAATCTCACTAACAAGAACGCTTGATAGGAGGAATGTAACATTCCACCAGGAAACTCCCAATTGTCGTCATGTTAGTGCCTCATTAGAAGGAAAAATGGCCTTGACTTTATA
The DNA here is from genome assembly GCF_922984935.1 of Meles meles. NCBI lineage: Eukaryota > Metazoa > Chordata > Mammalia > Carnivora > Mustelidae > Meles > Meles meles. Next base: position 85,692,449 of record NC_060070.1, on the reverse strand, counting down.
ATAACCAGGGCTCCAACACTCTGACTGTAATCCAGTTTGAGGTCCAAGTCCCTACTCCGCTTTGTCAGGTACACTTGGGCCCAAGCTTAAGCTTGCCAAATAAGCCCTCGTGCAATTGCATCGGTGTTGGCTCCTTGGTGGTCTCTTGGACGCAAAAACTCGGGCATAACACTTCGTGGAAGGATAGGCCACTGCAGGTCTCCTGGCTAGCAACAGATGGAGAGAACTTTAGATTATGTGGGTGTCCCTTCAATTTACCTTCTGAGTTGACATGCAGGGAAGCAAGGGATTATGACATCAGCCCAGGTGCCAAGAGGAAAACTCTAGACCCAAGTCCTCTCAAAGTGTCCTACCTTACTACCCATGATAGGTTCCGGTTGAAGACGGAAGCACTTTTTTAAGGAGGCATCTTTTGGAAATGGCAGGTAGTTGAAAACAGGAAAGAGCTCACGTAAAATGCGTGCTCCATTTAGAGGTCTTCTCCTGTAAAAGTTTGAAAGAGACAAAAGTAATTCAGCTGGGTAAGCCTGCCTCTATCTCCATGACTAACAGAGAGCTAAGTAAGGGTGGGAAAACTGTGGGTGGTGGGTAAACAGGGAAAAGTATCAGGACAATATCTTAACTATTAGGTTCATGAAGAACAGTCATGCCAAATCAATTAACTGTGACATGCACTCGTACACACGTAACTCCACAGCCGCAATTTGTACATGTGGGTGGGGTGTTTATGAAGTCCAGCTAAAACAACATATAGAGGAAGAAAAGAAATGGTCCATTCATTCTATCTTGGAAAAGAGACTGAAGTAACTAACAGCAGGCCAGGCAGGAGAACAGAAGGGAGGAGGAGGAAGCAAAAATCACGAAATTTCTTCTAAGGTGGTATGGCATGTAGTAGGAAGCTGGCTAGTTAAACCAGAGTATTCAATCAGGCAAATAAATGGCAAATTTTTAAAAAGACCAAAGCACTGAGAAATTATCTAACAAAAAGACCAAAAAAAGCAATTTTAATTCTCTTCTGGAATGGTTCTAGATGGAGACTGGCTTTCCTTCTTTTTTTCTAGAGAGCAACCCAAGAAATGGACCATGTTTTCTTTTTTTAGATTTCACTTTTTTTTTTTTTTTAAGGAAGCGTGAGTGTGAGCAGGGGGAGGGGCAGAGGGAGAGAAGACTCCCTGATGAGCACGGAGCCTGATGGGAGGCTCAGTCTCAAGACCTGGAGATCATGACCTGAGCCGGTATCAAGAGTTGGATGCTTAACTGACGCACCACCCAGGTGCCCCGACCGTGTCTTCCACAGGACACAGGAAGGAAGAGGGAGACAGATCTGGGTTTTGAGCCTGGCTGAGTGATCTTAAGCAAGGTTCTTAACCTCTCTGATTCCCACGTTTCTGAACTGAAAAATGACCATGATAGTGCCTACTTTCAGAGCTATTATGAGCATCACCAGTGAGCACCAGATGCTAAGCACTAAGGCACACAGCCTGGCACAAACAAGTGCCAGGAAACGAAGTTGGCCTTCTGTTCTTCATGCTTTCTCTCTAGCCCTCAACACTCGGGAAGCAGTCTGCATAAACACAAACGCTAAACATGTCTTCAGAAATAAATCAGGATGCTTTCATCTGACTTGAAGAGTGCTCACCCAGTACGAGGCTAGGGAGGGTCTTGTAGCCAGTACTGCTTGGACATCTGCTCTGCCCCCTTCCTACCGCATGCAGGCCAAGTGCCCTTTCCCACACTCACCACGGATAAGGAAACGGGAACCACCGGTTGGGAAAGCAGCGCCACCACTTGGTGAAAAACCCTTCGCTGAAGCCTTCTGTGACCTCAGGGTACTGGCACAGAAAATGCTGAAGCTCCTTGGACAACAAGAGCTGTCCGGTCTTGGCAAGGCAGAAAACAAAAGCGGGACAGAAAAAAAACAAAACATGGGATTCCTTCTCAGGAATGTCACAGAGCTTGATGCTTGCTAGCCATTAAATAAATAGCCTAGCAGTGGGAGAATCAGGCTTCTTGCTCACCTTGATCACCAGAGGATGGAGTCTCTCAAATTTCTTGGGGGTATCTTCCAGGAGCATTACCTTGAGGGGTAATTTCTGGGCACAGCCAGTGCAGTTGGCAGGAACGGGGTCCGACTCATTCTGCTCACAGCTGTTTGTCCACCAAGGGTCAAAGTCTGTGAGAGGAGGGGATACGGAGAAGGCAGATACAAAAAGAACACAGCAGGTAAATCCTCAGCCTCAGCAACAAAAGGAAAAAGAAAAGATGTAATGATTTTTTAAAAGCTAAGAATGACCTCTGAGAAGGTACATATGGAATAAGTAGCCTCTGGGGAGGGAATAGAGGGCACAGGGGATAGGGGTGGGCAGGAGAGGAATGTTCCTCTCTATATTCTTCTACACTTCATGGAAAATATTTTTTAATATGTACATGTATCTCCTAAGTCAAATCAATAACGTCAACCATGTGGAGAAGATATTCAGTGCTGTGGGGCTTGAGATAGAGCTCTCCCATTTTCTAACCAGTGACCCAAATGTCTGAAAGTCTACAGCACTTGGGGAGGCAGAAGGGTGGTCCCACCATCAGTGATGAACCCCACTGCATGTCTTCTCCAAGTGGAGGTCAGGATGACTCTGGGAAAGATGAGCGAGAAAAGAAGGTAGAGAGAAGTGATGGAGAGGAAATAGGACTTCTCATGGGCCCATCTCTGGTACGAAGTAAATTGTATGTGCCCATTAAAACAGTTCTCTGTGGGGCACCTAGATACACAGCTGGTTAAGCGTGGGACTCTTGGTTTCAGCTCAGATCACAATCTGGGGGTTGTGGGATCAGGCCGAGACAGGCTCTGTGCTTAGCCGGGAGTCTGTCTCTCTCACTCTGCTCCTGCTCCCCGCACCCCTCCTCAGGTTCTTTCTCAAATAAATCTTAAAAAAACAAACAAACAAAAAAGACGGTACTCTGTCCCAGCTCAGACCCCTTTCTCTGGCTGGTCCTCTGCTGAAAGGTTGGCTCCCTCTCTCTATGCAGCCCTTCTCAGTTTCCTTCTGTTCCTTCCCTCTGACACTATTCTGTTTCTAATGTTATTGCATTATTTCTTGTTTGCTTTCTGTTCCACTCTGGGTTTCATTTGGGTTCTCTGAGATATGTGCTTATGATAAACTCTAATTTGGATCCAAAATTTTCACAGATGGTTTCGGATTCAAACCCAATGGAATCCAAATCGGGAGAAAGCCTAGAACAAAAGACAAACAGCCAGCCAAATGTGGCTGAAATGAAGTCAATTTTCTGAACCAATAAACACACTTGGAAACTGACTCCTAACCACAAAACATTTGCTGCAGTCGACAGCAAGTGCTTTTCCCCTGTTTTCTGAAGGCAACAGTAGTGGGGTAGAGGAAATCCCCAGGAGGGAAAGACTGCATTTGTTCTCAGCTTGTTTCCCGAGTGCCCTCCAAACCCCCTCCATCTCTTGCAGAGAGAACCTGTGTTTCCTTGAGGGGGCTGGCACCTCCCCTTCTCACGTGCCTCAGTCATGGACAGACTGCCAGCTAGGGGACCCTCTGCTGCATCCTTATCTTGCCAGGAGCCTCCAGGCACAGCCAGGAACCTTCCTATGGCACCTGTTTCAGGGGGCACACTGAGGCTACAAAGTTAGACTTTCTTTTTTTTTAAGATTTTATTTATTTATTTGACAGACAGAGATCACAGGTAGGCAGAGAGGCAGGCAAAGAAAGAGGAAGGGAAGCAGGTTCCCTGCTGAGCAGAGAGCCCGATGCGGGGCTCGATCCCAGTACCCTGAGATCATGACCTGAGCTGAAGGCAGAGGCTTTAACCCACTGAGCCACCCAGGTGCCCCTAGACTTTTTTTTCTTCTGGGATATTTTCTTTCTTTCTTTATTTTGAGAGAGAGGAGGAGGAGAGAGAGAGAGATCATGAGTGGAGGACAGGGGCAGAGGGAGAGGGAGAGAAGGCTCCATGCCCAGCACAGATTCCAATGTGGGGCTTGATCTCATGACCCTGAGACCATGGCCTGAGCCGAAATTGAGAGTCGGACACCTAGCCAACTAAGCCACCCAGGTGCCCCTCTTCTGGAATATTTTCAAATGTTCCTAATTACAGGTCAAATACGATGAATTCTTGCCCAAATACAAGCACTTTGGGTAACAGACATACAATGAGGCGTAACTAATCATAACATGTTACATAGCATTTCAGTTTCCAAAGTCCTTGTGAGGGAGTTCTAAGGAAGGAAGCATTTCAGTTTCTAAAGTCCTTGTGAGGGAGTTCTAAGGAAGGAAGAGAAAGGACATTGACGTGTTAAATGCTAGGCCCCATGCTAGTCATGTTCACATGCTCTATCATTTACTTTTTCAATAAAATTATTGAGGAGGTGCTGCTCTTCTCCCTTTACAGATGAGCAAGCAGAGAGTGAACGGTGACAGCAGTGACCAAGGCACCAGAGTGTGGTGGGAAGATCACAGACCGGGTGGCGGCAGAAAGGAAAAGTAGCATGGCTATGATGAGGGCCTCCAGGGAGTGAAGTACTTCTGACTCTGACCAAAATAAGGAACCAGCAAAGGCTTTTGGGTAGGGGTTTCCAATGCTTTAGGAAGGTTATTCTGGGCTGTGACTAGAGGGTTTGAGAAGAGAGAGGCTGGGAAGAGGAAGATTGGATTGTACTTTGTTTTTGTCCTTTTTTGGGGGGGCGGAGGTTGTACTGTGACAAGAGGTGACATATAATGAGAGGTAAACTGAGGCAGTGACAGCACTCTACAGACCTAAAGAATGCTGTGCGCTGAGATTGCCCGAGAACGCCTTGTCTAAGGGGGCCCAGGTGCGGGAGACACTGGGGACCTGCAGATTCACCATGATATGTTCTTACAGGCATGAATCCTATTCCAACTGAATCAGTTAATTATGGCAATTTCTCCAGGAGATAAGAGTCAAGTGTCCAGAGAAAGGGGCATCTTCTCTTAACGCATACAAACATGCTTTAAGGGCTAGAGGCTAGCAGTGAGCAGTTCTGAACCTAAGGGCACAGAGAGATCATTTTAGCTGTGACTTACTGAATTTGTTTTATTTGGAGCTTTAGACACTCCTGGGATTTCCAGGCAGAGGTGCCCTGAAAAAGAGGCAGAGGAAGAAAACCCCAGGAAGGGAAAATTGGGAAAAAAGACTAGAGTACTACAAAGAGGACTGAGTAAAGTGGCAGAATGTAAGGTAAACACACCTAGACACATGAACATCAATTACCTCTTCCTCTCACTGCAAAACTGAAATGGAAGAAGGCCTCATTCATAACTAGCAGTAAGTTTCACAAGAAAGGTAAACTGTAGTATTTGACTGGAGAACATAAAATAAGACCTGAATAAATAAACGTATCATACCGTGATCCAGGATGGAAGACTAAATATTAAAAAGAGGCCAAGTCTACCCAAAGATCAGAACTTGGATAGTCTTCCATCAGAGTTCTTATGGTGAAGGTGGGGTGGGGTGGGGTGAGGTGGGATGGGGTGGGATGAGGCTGTGACAATCCCATTCTGAAGTTCATCTAGAAGAGTAAATGTGTGAGAACAGCAACAGGCAGTAATCCATCCCCTACCCAGATTAACTCTGGAATTTCTGGGCCAGAGGCGTCCTTGGTAATACAAATGACTTACAAAGTTTGGTCGCCGCTTCAGATCTATGGAGGATGCCCCCCTCGGGCCCGGATACCATTAGAGAGTACAGTAAGAGCCCATGTGACGGACCCTGGGCAGATGGTGGACCCGAGGACCCTCACCCCTGACTGCTCATGGGTCACCAGACAGCTCAAGCCTCTCTCCACGTGGGGCATGAAGAGGGGCAGGACTGGAGGGAAGTGGCATTATTTTGCTTTCTCTTTGTAGATAAAACATTAACAAAAAACCAGCTTTACTGAGATATAATTATTAGACCATAAAATTCATTCATTTAAAGTGTACAATTCAGGGACGCCTGGGTGGATCAGTCAAGGTTAAGCGGCAGACTCTTGATTTCGACTCAGGTAATGATCTCAGGGTCCTGGGACTGAGTCTGGAAATGGGCTCCACGCTCAGCAGGGAGTGTGCTTGAGATTCTCCCTCTCCCTCTGCCCCTCCCTCCCGCTCCCACTCTCAAATCAATAGATCTTTAAAAAAAAAACTTTATAATTCAGTAGCTTTTGTATATTCACAGTTGTAATAACTATCGCCATTATCTAATTTTAAAACATTTTCATCACCCTAACAAGAAACCCTATACCTATTAGTAGAACTTTTCCCATTCTAACCCCTCTCCTGCCAGCCCTAAGCAACCACTATTCTTTCAGTCTCCCTGGATATGCCTATTCTGGTATTTCAAATAAATGGAATTGTGCAATATATGGTCATTTGTGTCTGGCTTCTTTAATTTAGCCTAATGTTTTCAAGGTTCATTCATGCTACAGTCCGTGTCAGTTGTCCTTTCCCTTCTATTGCCAAGTAATATTCTGTTACATGGATATACTACATTTTGTTTATTCATTCATATGTTGCTGGACAGTTCTACTTTGGGGCTGTTATGGACAACGCTCCTATGAATACTTGCATACAAGTTTTTGTGTGGACATGTGTTTTCAATTCTTTTGTGTACATACCTAGGAGTGGAATGACTAGGTCATTTGGTAACTCTGTGTTTAATTTTCTGAGGAACAGCTAAACTGTTTTCCAAAGCAGCGTCACTACTTTATGTTCCTGTCATCTGCATATCTTTCTTAGAGAAATGTCTATTCAGATCTTTTGCCCATTTTTTAAAGACTTTATTTATTTATTTGAGCGAGCGAGAGAGAGAGTGTAGGGGGCAGGGAGCAAGGGAGCCAGGTTGGGCAGAGGGAGGGAGAAACAGACTCCCTGCTGAGCAGGGAGACTAAAACAGAGCTTGACCCCCCCCCCGCCCCAGAACCCTGAGATCATGACCTGAGCTGAAGGCAGATGCTCAACCAAATGAGCCCCCCCAGGTGGCCCTCTTTTGTCTTTCTCTTACTGAACTTAAAGAATGTAATTTTTTTTAACATAAATTCTTGAAAAAAAAAAAAAGGATCTTGCTCTTCTAGATATAATAGTAGCATTCTATAAAGTGACTGTAATTAAAATAGTCAATCCTCACTATTTACAGATTCTGATCTGTGAATCTGCCTACTCCCTGAAATTTATTTGTAACCCCAATCAATTCTTGTGGTACTTTCGCAGTCATCCCCAGCCATGCAGAGTGACAAATCCTAGCTGAAGTGGAAGAAGGTGACACTTGGCCGTTTTGTTTCACCTTTCACACTGTAAATGAGTGTCCTTTTTGCCATTTGGTGCTACATTTTTTTGCACTTTTATTGATGATTTTGCTGTTTAGAATGGCTCCCAAGGAGGTTATGCATTGTGGGGACAGTGGTATATGGGAACTCTCTGTACTTTCTGCTTAATTTTGCTCTGAACACAAACCCAAAACTGCTCGACAAGTAGTTAATTTAAAAAAAAGGCTTCCAAACATCGTGCTAAAGTTCTAGCATTCTTAAGTGCAAGCAGGCTGTGATGTGCCTTACAGAGAAAATATATGTGTTGGATAAGCTTTGTTTAGGCATGAGATATAGTGTTGTTGAATGTGAATTCAACGTTAATGAGTCAATAATATATGTATTAAATGAGGTATCTTTAAACAAAAACATACATAAAACAAAGTCAAGTATTCCTCAGTTGATGAAAATGTGGCCAGAGACTCTCAGAAGCACAACTCTGATTTCCCTTAAGGGCAATGGATCCATATTCACTAATTCACTATTTGTAGGGACTTTATAGAACATAACCATAGCAAATAATGAGAACTGCAATCTTATAAACAGACAAAAAACTTAATAAAACCAAGTAAGAATGTAGTAACAAATCCAGTATACACACCCACATACACACAATGAGGATATTTAATTTATGATAAAGGTCAGTTTTAATTCAGTGAAGAAAGGATGGATATACAGTAAATGATGTTGGGACAAGTAGCCATCTATTTGGAAGAAAATAAAGTTTGATCTCTACCTTTCACTATACACTGAAATAAATTCTAGATAAGGACCTAAATGGATAAAACAAAACTTTAAAAATAATTGGAGGAAAATATGATTTTTATAATTTTGGGAGAAAATAAAGGCTTCCTAAGCAAGACAAACCAAGATGCCATGAAGAAAACATGGACAGATTCAACCAATACTTGCATATGAGGCAAAGAACATCTCTAATGTATAATGAACTGCTATTTATTAGAAAATGTTAAACAGGCAAAGACTATAAACAAGTAATTCACAGAAAAAATAAATAAAACGGCCTATTAAGCATATGAAAAGGCATCCAATTCCAGTAATAATCAAAGAAATGCAACTTAAAATAAGACATCGTTCTTTGGTTTTTCTAACTGGCAAAACAATGACAATATCACTGCACATATGCTGCTAATGAAAGTATACACTGATATAAGTTTATGAAGAAAATCTGGGTAGTATTTATTAAAATTCAAAATGTGCATGCCCTTTTGACCCAGCTGTTTGACTTCTAAGAATCTCTTACAGAAATAATAGTACATGTATATAAAGATATGTATATATGAAAGTCCCAGGTGCATTTTTTATAATAGTAAAAAAATAAAAATAAAAAACCTCTGTAGAAACTTAAATAATGGAATATTCACAGAATGGAGTAATATAAAATATGGAAAAGTATATTTACTCAGTTGAATAGGAACCACCCCCCCCCAAATTTAAGTCCTTCTGGAAAGTCAGAATGTGACCACAATTGGAAATAGGGTCTTTGCAGATGTAACTAATTAAGATGAAGTCATACTGTAGTAAGGCGGGCCTTAAATCTACTCCAACTGTTATCCCTAATAAGAAGATGAGAGGACCACACAAAGACACACAGAGGAAAAATGGCCAAGTAAAGGTGGGTGCAGAGATGGGGGAAATGTTACCACAGCTAGGGAGCACTACAGATTGTTGGCAACCACCAAGCTGGAAGAGTCAAACAAGAACCTTCCCTGGAGGGAGTAGAGCCTTATGAACATCTTGATTTTGGACTTCAAGCCTACAGAACTGGAAGCGGATGAATTTCTATTGTATTAAGGTACCCAACTTATGGTCCAGCTGGAAGTATATACATAAGCCAGCCTCCTGGGTGTGTACCAAAATATATTTATATATGTTAAGTGTACCTATCTGTATAGCCATGGAAAAATTCACAAGTATGTATATCAAATTATTACCAGTGGTTGGGTGGGAGGAGGAGTTAGAATGATTGAGAGAAGTTTCTTTATTAAAACTGTACTTACTGGGGCGCCTGGGTGGCTCAGTGGGTTAAAGCCTCTGCCTTTCGCTCAGGTCATGATCCCAGGGTCCTGGGATCGAGCCCCGCATCGGGCTCTCTGCTTGGCAGGGAGCCTGCTTCCTCCTCTCTCTCTCTCTGCCTGCCTCTCTCCCTACTTGTGATCTCTGTCAAAAAAAATAAAAAAATAAAATCTTTAAAAAAAAAAAAACTGTACTTATTTTAATAAAGATTATTTATTTATTTGACAGACAGAGATCACAAGTAGGCAGAGAGGTAGGCAGAGAAAGAGAGAGAGAAAGGAGGAAGCAGGCTCCCTGCTGAGCAGAGAGCCCGACAAGGAGCTCAATCCCAGGACCCTGGGATCATGACCTGAGCCGAAGGCAGAGGCTTTAACCCACTGAGCCACCCAGGCGCCCCTAAACTGTATTTCTAAAAATAAAAATCTTATATCCCTTTATTGTCTTTGAATGTGTCTTATATATTTTCCAAATAAATAAAAATAAATAAAAATGCTGCTAGAGACCATGAAAACTTAAGCTGAGAGTATCAACTACGAAATGTAGAGTTCGGTCATCTTAGAAGGCAGGCCTCTGGAGTGGTACCTGACAGGAGCAGAGACACTGGCCAGGCTGGTGGCCAGCAAAGAAAGAAGGGAAACGATGAGGAAAAATGGATCATTGGAATGGGGTAGCTTATGCCATCCATCTGAATTAGAGGAGCCAAACTTCAAGAGGGAGAGCTACTTTTAATCTCTCTACAGACTTGAGATCACCAAAGGTGGATAAAGAATGTGCTTATATTTTGGTGGGAAGGGACTGACGAATGGCCAGGTAGTGAATTGTCTGGGCGTATGTGGGGGTGCACAGCTGGGGCTCCTTCCTCCCCTTCCCATAAAATCCCCAACAACAAAAGAAGTACCCAGACTCCCCACTTGGCCTCCATCTACCTGAAAATGCTTCATCTGATGTGTTCTCTACACAACTGGCTGGAACCATCATACCACAAAGTGAGCAAAATCATACCCTGGAAAATAGCCAACAGCACAGAGCCGACCACCCTATGCCATTCCAGTACACAGCTCTTCTTCAGCCCCCTTATATGCTGCATCTCACTTCTCTCCAGTCCTCTCTTCTATCCCCTCCCTGCAGCACCAGATAAAGCCCTGTGGAATTTGGATAGTCACTTCCTTTTTTTTTTTTTTAAAGATTTTATTTATTTATTTGACAGAGAGAGAGATCACAAGGAGGCAGAGAGGCAGGCAGAGAGAGAGGGGGAAGCAGGCTCCCCGCTGAGCAGAGAGCCTGACGCGGGACTCGATCCCAGGACCCCGGGACCATGACCCGAGCCGAAGGCAGAGGCTTTAACCCACTGAGCCACCCAGGCGCTCCCCTAACTTTTTTAATGTTTAAGGTTTCCTTACTCCAAATAACCTCCTTATTCTAGTTAATTGTTTAAAGATTTTATTTTTTATTTGAGAGACAGAGAATGTGAGAGAGAGATCTCGAACAGGGCGTGTGGCAGAGGGAGAAGGTAACTCCCTGCTCAGCAGGACTCAATCCCGGGACCGTGGGATCGTGATTTCAGCCGAAGGCAGACACTTAACTAACTGAGCCACCCAGGTGTTATATACTAGGTATTTTATATTTTAAAAAGGTACGACAGAAGTACTACACATATACACACACAGAGGAATATCACTCAGTCATAAAAAAAGATCGAGATCTTGCATTTGTAACAACGCAGATAGAGGGTACATTATGCCAGGTGAAGTACATCAGGCAAAGATGAATACTGTAAGATTTCACTTACATGTGGAATCGAAAAAATAAAAAGGCAGCAACAGACCCATAAATGCAAACAAACTTATGCCGCAAGAAAAGGGGGTGAGGGAGGATAGGCAAAATGGGTGAAGGGGACTGGGAGTCCAGTTATGGAATGAATGAGTCACAGGGAGGAAAGGCACAGCTTAGGGAATGTAGTCAATGGTACTACATGGTGCGAGACAGTAACTACCCTTGTGGTGAGTACAGCATGACGTAGGGACTTGTCTCCTTGTTGTGCTGCACACCTGAAACTAATTTAATATTTTGTGTCAACTAGACTTCAGTTTAAAAACATGGTCTCTAACTGTGAGACTTTTAGAACAGTCAATCCCCCGGCACACCAGTCTCCTCATCTTTGAAATGGACATAAAGAGCCGCCTGGGTGACTCAGTGGGTTAAGCCTCTGCCTTTGGCTCAGGTCAGGATCTTAGGGTCCTGGATCGAGCCCCGCATCAGGCTCTCTGCTCAGCAGGGAGCCTGCTTCCCCCCCATCCCCATCTGCTTGCCCCCCACCCCCACCTGCTGCTCTACTTGTGATCTCTCTGTGTCAAATAAATAAATAAAATCTTAAAAAAAAAAAAATGGACATAGAAATGGTAACCACTCTGTGATTGCTGTGACGACTGAGAAAATACACGGCCCAGAGCTTGATACAGAAAGTGCTTCACACAGTTGCTATTATCACCTCAAATTTTATTTGCAAATAAGAGGATGGAATATTCCCTGAGGTCTGAGAATTTCATCTTTGGGCACTGGCTTAGACTCTGATTAGGTCCTTAGTTCTAAGTCCATGAGTGATCTACTATTCTCAAAACTCCTTGATGTTGCTGGATCTACTTCAGCCTTCCCTTGAAAGTTCATGAAGACATGAAGTTCCAATTATGCAGTACAGATACAGAGAGACACTTTCTCATTGTATATGGGAACTATCCCAGGCCTCCTCAGTAAAAATGGGTGTCATAATTAAAAATTATAGATGGCCAGGGGCACCTGGCTGGCTCAGCTCAGGAAAGTGTGCGACTCTTGATTTCAGGGTTGTGGGTTTGAACTCCATGTCGGATGTAGAGATTACTTAAAAATAAAATCTTAAAAAAAAATTACAGATGTCCCAAGTAAACAAAGTAATTGGACCTAACATGCAGGAGCCTGGCTTGGCTGAGGGCAGAGACAGCGGGCCATAAGCGTGGTGTGATGGAAAGAACGCTATACTAGAGTTAAGAAACAAAGGTTCAAGTGCCAGTTTGGTATTTTTAGCTGGGTAAGCAAGTTACTTCACCTCTCTTATCCTTCATTTCCTCTTTATAAAATGGGGCTATGCACTAGATCAACGCGAAAGTTCCTTTTTAGCTCTAAGACTCAGTGATTCCATGGAAGGGTGAAAGCCAAGAGGATGGCTGGTAAGATCAAAGTGGATATACAGATATGAGGCTGGAGAGGAAATAAGAACTAAGACTGAGATTGTCAAAGAAAACTGTGGGTTAGTAAGATAAAGGATTCAGTCAAACAATAAGTGAAATATTACCCATAAGGGTGCAGACCAGGAAGATGAGTGGGGCTGAATACCTAGGAAAAGACTAGATCAGGAAAATTCTAAAGGACCAAGAGCTTGGCTTATCTTTGGATCTGCAGTACCAGCTGCAAACCCTTGTTCCAGGCACTAGGGAGCTGAGAGGAAGCGTCTGGTGAGCTGAGAGAGAGTACAGAACTCCAAAATCAAACTTTTCTTTTTCCCCTCAAATCAAACTTAAAGCTAGATTCTTCAGGTATGCTGTGTAGCTACACACAACTCCCAGTACAAGGTAAGAGCTTAGACTCTGAGAATAGGATGCCTGGGTTCGAATCATGGTTCGGCAACTTACTAGTCGTAGGACCTTGGGCAAGTGACCTAATGTCACTGTATGTCGGTGTCTCCATCTTTAAAACGTGCATAAAACCAGAACTTGCCTCACAGGAAAATTGTAAAGATTAAATGAGGCAATATATGGAAAACCCTTTGAACAGGGCCTGGCATTCGATAAGTACTAAGGAAGTGTCAGCTTATTTATTTTCTGCTGCAGAGTGGGAGGTTGACGTGAGTCACTGGAGAGTCACTTCGCTCCTTCCCATCAAGAGGATTCAGGAGCAGGGTTTCCGATCCAAGGCTGGAACCTAGAAAAAGAATCCCACTTCTGTTGCCTTTTGTTCCCTGGGTGAAGTCAAGGGGAAAAAGTACCAGAGGTCAGGAGGAAACCAAGCACCACTGGTAGTGATGCCTGGGGCATATCAGCACTGCTCCCACCATTGCTCTCGGTCATTCCCAAGGTGCCACTGCAATGAGTGTCAGGGGACTGGGGGAAGGGGGGGACAGAGGACAGGTTAGACAGACAGGGCAGCCCCAATATGCTAGCAGGCTTTCCTTCAGGGAGCTGAATCTGCCCTGCCAGTCTCTCTACATTTACTTCAAAGGTATCACTAAGTAATCCTGAATAAAAGGCAGTTGTTTTTTGGTACCATGACATTAGGAATGATACCTTGTATTCCTTTTCTAGCCCTCTTACAGGCCCAGCCGTTCCTATTTCTTGTGCCTAATTCTCCCCAATATGTTTCTATTTACCCCTTATAATATTATGCATTCTTAAGTTTCCTTCCAAATGTTATGCAAAATGCTGTTCATTCTACATGGCCACCGCTTCCCAGAATGATCACACAAAGGAAAATATGGTGCATCAATGTCCACATTTACAAGTAAAAGCAGTACTTTAATAGAAGTCAACAACATTAGAGAGCTAAAACCCTACCCTGCCAATGCTCTCTCTTTACAACTGAGCTCCAAGGACTCATTTTATTTCCATCTGCAAGGCAAATATTCATTTGGAGTGGACCCAATAGTTAGGCTTGTGGATGAGACACTAAGGTTTCTTGAATTACTAGACTCTGACTTAGAGAATAAGCAATCGTGGTCCAACGACTCTCACTTCTTAATTCAATAGCCTATGGAAATTTCTGTTACTGGAAAGGGAGAAAGAAAGAAACTGCCATCAATTTGGGGCTAAACACTGCTGACTTCATCTTTGTGTGCCAAACAGCAGAAGGTGCCTTGAGGGAGGCAGTGAGAGGAAGGCTGGAAAGGAGGCTGATGCATATGAGGATGCAGCACAGGCTGGTCTGATTAACAAGTTTCTCTGGATCTTTCCCCCATGTGCTCTGGACCTTCCGTGATAGGGTATTGGAAACGTTGCCTTTTTTTTTTTAAGCTTTGATGATGACATTTCAAAAACAACCCTTCCAATAAATACAAGGAAGTTATATCTGGAATTAAAAACTTTCTACACATGAACTAATGAAAAAAAAAAAACAAAACTCACAAGGCTTTTTGTTTTGTAACGTTCCCTTCCTCTGATTTTAGTATAATTTTGGAAATCTTTCCATAATTTCCTCCCTCAAGTGTATAAAAATAGCTTTCAAAGGAGACTCAATCCAAGTGATTTTTTATGACTGATTAGGTCCTGGCTTAAATAAGGGCATTATAAAGTGTAGTTTCCACTAGGAAATTTTTGCCGAAAGCAAAACAAAGAAGAGAACATACTTCCTAAACAGTTATGCTGGAACCTAAAGGTTTCAGAACACGGTTAAACAAAAAGTTCTGAAATCCATCTGTGAAATTAATTTACATATTCCTTCATACAGGCAAATAAGATTAACGCCACCAAAATAACAAAATCCCCTTCGTTGTTTCTCAAAGAGTAAATTTCAAGTCTTGTCATGTTATGTTGTTCTCAGAAGGAAAATGCTCAAATGGTGCATCAGATCAGAAATTCCTGTGGCACCAGGGATGCACCGTTACTAAGTTAAGTGCTTTTTGAATTCAACTTATTGGCAGAACTTGCTTAGGAGCATGAAATAAGCATACTGTGAGACAGAAAAGACTAAACTAAAAGACCATGACAAACTGGGACAAAAACCTAGTCCAACAGGCAAGGACTATTAGAGGATATGGCTAAAAGCAAGCTTGACTCACATGCTTTCAGTAAATCAAGAGCTATTTATTAAAATGCCTATTATGAACAGGGAGCACAGGACAGAAGAGGGTAGAATACGACATTCAGATCCTTTCTATAAACAGAAACACTCATCTCCACTTGTGTGCTTTGGTATTGGAGGGGGTTGAAATTTGGCTCCCCCAGAAGTGTTTTTCTGTTCAGTTTCTTAATCTCTCTGAGCCTCAGTTTCTCAATCTGAAAAACAGGGACAATAAAACCCATCAGTCCCCACTGAATTAAATGAGACAAAATAGGGAAAGTGTCTCTCATTAGATGTCAATACACATTATTTCCTTTCCCATCATATACTGTCAATAAAGCTGTCTCTCAGAAGTAGTAAAATGCAGCATTCTACCTGGAAAGGGTCTGTCTTCATCACCCCCATGCAGAGGAATTCCCTTGTTTTCTGGCATATACTTCCTGGTAATGGGCAAGGACATCAGCCGGATGTGATGGATGAGTGAGCGCCAGGTGTGAGCTCCAGAAAGCACTGGTTCAGGTGGTAATGGGCTGAAAGGTTGAATCACAAAGTAGGCAGTGAGCAAGATTAATCCCAGGGTTACAAGGACCTACAAGGAAAGACAGGGAAAGGATTAATAATTGTCCCAGCAAAAAAATATTTTAATGCCAAGAAAAAACCCCGCCTCTTCTATTATTTCCAATGTGCCTTAGAACTAATACACGTTCATAAACAAGTCATTTACATCCACTTCTGAAAGCATTTAAAGTTTGATTTTGAGAACTATGAGGACTGCAATGCTCACCAACCTTCTATCATATGAAAAATTATACAAAAAAAACCAGTTTAAAATACACACAAATACAGTTTAACTATAAACATATAGCTTCCATCTAGGATATTTAACAAAATAGTCAAATTTCCTAGTAACACATGGTAATGAGAGCAAAGGCCAATTTATTCACAGAGAAACTAAAGTTCAGTGGTGGAATCAGTGGACAGTAGTTTTTGGAGAGAAAGTTGAAGAATTTGTGTTGTATAAGGTAACTCCACATCAGAAAACATTTTTACCTTATACATAGCTATCAGGAGAGGATACTGGGGTGGCCCCCTCTGAGGTTCATTCTTTTCCAGGAGCTGTTGGATAAATTTTTCAATTGCCTTCTCTGACATGCCACACTGATGGCCTGTTTGTCTCACCAAATCAACAGTCTCTGAAAGTTTGTCATAAATGCTGAGCTCACTGGCGGCGAGATCCATGTCTTCCAATACAAAATCCCTGAGAGAAAGAAAATAAATATAAAAACAAAGATGGTTTCTTTCAAGTACTTCCTCCTCAAAGCTCCTTCCTTTAGAACAGCGCTTCCTGACCATCTGTGGGGGCAGGACCAGCTTTTGTGTTTTTCCTAATCCACTGCAAGCCAATGTTTTTGTAAAACAAAACCCATGTCTAGACAATGTCAAGTTAGTGGCATACAGCTTTTAGGTGTTTCTTAATTGTGGGGTAGTAACAAATGGTTTACAGATCAGTACTGCTTCCCAAACACTTTGAGGAATGCTAGTCTAAGAGCACAATAAATAAATGAAATGGGACTCTGAAACACTAGTACCAAAATGATTTCTGAAACCAATCACAAGCGGTCTGTTACCAGTAATATACTTAAATAAAAAGAAACACAACATGGAGTCTTGTTGATCTTATTTCTTTGCATTTACATCAGATACGCCTTTTAGCAACACAGGAGGAAGAACTAATCACTGAAAGCAAGATTTACTGTGGGGAACATGCAGATACTCTTTGTTATTGTTAGAGAAAGAATTTCAGGCAACACGGAAACCATGGCACTGCGTCTTCAGACCTTGTACGTTGCAGTCCTCATGCTTCTCCACAAACACGACTTTAGAAAATACCCTTTAATTAGTGTTTTATATACTTAAAAGACCTGAGATCTTTAATTTCAAAATTCAATTTGTTCTCATAGTTACTTCAAAGCCAAGTTGTTTCACAGTAGCCATAGAATAAAAGGTAAAAACTAAAGTGGTGAAGTATAATACTCTCTTGTAATATTTGTAAAATGCAGTCAAATCGTTCTTTTAAAGACTGCTTGTGTTTTTAAAAAAAAATAGTATTTCCTTCATTTATAGAAGGAAAAACAGAGGGGCGTCTGGATGGCTCAGTCGTTAAGCATCTGCCTTAGGCTCAGGTCATGATTCCAGAGTCCTGGGATAGAGCCCAGCGTCGGGCTCCCTGCTTAGTGGGAAACTTGCTTCTTTCTCTCCCACTCCCCCTGCTTGTGTTCCCTCTCTCGCTGTGTCTCTCTCTGTCAAATAAATGAATAAATAAATAAAATCTTAAAAAAAAAAAAAGGAAAAATAGGGCTTGGGATTTATGTTCTCTTCTATTGGTCTTTTCCCCCCTTAAATGCAGAGGTCCTCTTATTTCACATACCTGAACCCCAAAGTGCTTGTAACCCCCCAAAGCACTGACAGAACACAATTTAATTTTTTTTAGTAAGGAGATGCTGCCACCTGTAGAGCAGAGGACAACAGTCCTAGAGGTCAGCGGAGAAAAGCAGACCCACAGTGCCACCAGCCAGCGAGCCCCTCAGCCTATCTCCCCTTCCAGCAGAGCCTCCGAGGGACTGATTGACTGGTGCTCTTTATGACTCTTAACCCTTTAGTTCACTAGTTATGAAGTGGGCCTACACATTAGAATCACCTGGACAGTTTTTTTTTCCCTAAGATTTCATTTATTTATTTGACAGAGATTCAAGTAGATAGAGAGGCAGGCAGAGAGAGGAAGGGAAGCAGACTCCCTGCTGAGCAGAAAGCCCCATGTGGGCTTGATCCCAGAACTCTGGGATCATGACCTAAGCCAAAGGCAGAGGCTTTAACCCACTGAGCCACCCAGGTGCCCCCCACCCTGGACAGTTTTTAATGAATGCTCATATCTGGACCTCAACCCTAACCAATTAAATCAGAAACAGACTTCTAATGGTGAATTAACAGGCAGGGAATCTGGACTTTGAGGAACTGGCTGGGGGAGGGGAGAAACCCCCACACCTAATGAGGCTAAATCCCTTTCCCAAAGTCTTTGCTCTTGCTCAGTGTTTTTAATAGGCCATACAGGCTTTCATTTCAAGGTTCAGATAAAAGGATGGGTAAACTCTATTTAGAAATGTGTATTTTCGGGGTGCCTGGGTGGCTCAGTGGGTTAAGCCTCTGCCTTAGGCACAGGTCATCATCTCAGGGTCCTGGGATCAAGCCCCGCATCAGGCTCTCTGCTCAGCAAGGAGCCTGCTTCCCCCTCTCTTTGCCTCTCTGCCTACTTGTGATCTCTCTCTCTCTGTGTCAAATAACTGAATAAAATATTTTTAAAAAGTATGTATTTTCAACCAATAGTTCTGGGACAACGAGATATCCACATGTTAAAAGAATGAAATAGGACCCTTCCTTCTACTATACACAAAAATGAACTCAAAATGGATCAAAGACATAAACTTAAAAACTAAAATTATAAACCCTTAGAATAAAACGTAGGGGAAAATCTTCAGGACACTGGATTAGGCAATGGTTTCTTAGATATGGCAGGAAAAGCATAAGCAGCAAAAAAACTAAATTGGACTATGTTAAAATATAACATTTTTGTACTGCCAATGACACCTTTTAGGACAGTGAAATGACAACCCACAGAATGGCAGAACGCATATGCAAACCATATATCTGATAAGAGATTGGTATTCAGAGTAAAGAATTAGTACAATAATAAAAAGACGACCCAATTTTAAAATGGACAAAGAACGTGAACAGACATTTCTCCAAAGAAGATATACAAATGGCCAATAAATTCATGAAAAGATGTTCAACGTCATTAGCCATCAGGGAAATACAAATCAAAACCACAATGAGATACTACTTCACAACCACGGGATGTCTATAATAAAAAAATCATATAAGCTGGCAAGATGTTCAGCACCTGGAACCCTTGTACACTGCTAGTGGGAATATGGTACAGCTGCTTTGGAAAAGTTTGCATTTCTCAAAAATTTAAACAGAGTTATCATATGATCCAGTAATTCCACCTGTAAGTATGAACCCAAGAGAATTTAAAACATATTTCCACATACAAACTTGCATACAAATATCCAAGCAGCATTATTCATAACAGCTCAAAAATAGAAGCAATCCAAATGTCCATGAACTACTGAATGGATGAATAAAATGTGGTATACCCACACAATGAAATATTATTGGACAATAAAAAGGAATAAAGTATTGATACATGCTACAACACAGGTGAGACTTGAAAATATTATGCTAAATGGAAGAAGCAAAAGATAACTTAAGACTTCACTAATAAAATGCAAACAGTCAAGAATAGAGGCAATCTATAGAGACAGGAAGTACATTCATTAGTAGTTATCCAAGGGAGGGAGGGGAGAAGAATCGGGAGTGACTGTTAGTAGATACAGTGTTTCTTTCTAGAGTGACAAAAACATTCTAAACTTAAATTGTGGTGATAGTTGCACAACTCTGTGAATATACTAAAAATGTATACTAAATTGTGCATTTCAAATGGGTGAATTTCATGGCATATAAATTAAAGCTCCAAAAAGACATTTTTAAAATCTGTATTTATAGAATTTCAACATATGCCTGTTGTGGCATTTACTACACTACACTGCTATGATCTGGCTAAGTCACTTGGTCTACTTCATCCAAAAAAATAAAAGGACTGTGAAGTAGGAGGTTTTCAAAGACCCCTCTAGCTCTAAAATTTTAAGAGTAGATGAAGAGTTCAGGAATTAGAAAAAATACAATTCATTAGAAATTAAGGACTTATGCCGAATTGCATTCCTATACCACTTCCTGTTATGCCATCCTATATGTTAGGCATCATGCTAAGCATTCTAGAAACATTACCTTTGTAAACCATCACAGCAATCCCAGAAGGTAGATGTGACTTCTTTTATTAAGTTTTTAATTTTAATTCCAATATAGTTAACATACAGTTCTATCAGTTTCAGGTGTACAATATGATTCAACAATTGTATATGTGACTCGTGCTCATCACAGGTAAGTGTACTCTTAATCTCCTTCACGTATTTCCCCCATTCCCTCACCAACCTCCCCTCTGGCAACCAATAGTTTGTTCTCTATAGTTAAGAGTCTGTTCCTTGGTTTGTCTCTCTTTGCTTTCAGTTTTGCCAAAAGGTTAAGTGTGATTAATCCCATTTCTCAAATATTGAAACTAAGCTCAGAAAGGTTCCATAACTTGCTGGGATGTGAAGTCAAGTGTGCCTGACATCAGGGTTGATGCTTTTAACCTTTATGCATGCTGCCTCCCTTACCAAGTATTTTCCTACTCTGAGCTGGCAGTACAGAAACCACAATACCATGTCCCTCAATTATCACAACTGAGTGGTTGAGAACTGGAAAAGTGAGCAACTACAATGATTCCTGGAAAAATAAAGCAGTAACTTATAACAATATTTTTCACATCGTGATTTTGTGACTAGTGATTCCAGAGACAGAATTTTTCTGTTGAAATTAACAGACATTCTAAGCAAGCAAGGATAATGTTCAAACAAACCATAATTAATTACCCAACAATATCCAGTCAAAATCCATTAAAATTTAGTAAAGGGCCAGAAAAGAGAGCAGTGAGAATACGAGAAAAAATTCCAATAAAAATTCTGAAAGTGTTGGAAGGTGGAGCACATGTAGGTAGCCCTCAGGAAGCAGAGAACATCACATTATTGTGCCTTTAGGAGAATTGTGAAAGGAACAAAAGCCCAAGTGAGGAGAACTAACTACCATCATTTCTGATGACAATTTCACAACCTTCCGTAAACCTCTGCCTACTTTTAATACACATAAACATCTCACCAAACCCAGAATTTGTATTATAAAAACAAGGTTTTTTTTGTAATTCAAGTATATAATATTACAACACTGAATATATTTTTGCCAACTGTACATCCTTCTTCCTTGAGATTCTGACACACTTCCCAAGTTATGGGATGGATTATTACTAATAATTTCATAAAGGTTCTAAAAGCATATGGGGATCTTCATAATAAGCCCTCCTTTTGGCTTTGGTTAGACCAGTCATTCTCACCTGGGAGTGATTCAGGACAGGAGACATTTGGGAAGTCTGGAGACATTTTTTATGGTCACACTGGAGGGGTACAGGCATCTAGCAAATATGTTAATTAAACACACACAAAAAATGTCCCTTTGGGTTGGAATTTCATACTAGCAAAGCAGCTCCTTGCTGTGATCTGAAAGTCAGTCCTCAACACAAGGATTTGTATTAAAAAATAATAATAATAAATCTTGTCCTCTAAAAAAAAAAAATCGAACACAAAGTCATGGTTAAGTATCAAGCACGAGGGGACTGACTGAAATCAGCTGAGCCTTGATGGCAATTCCTTTACCTCCAGAAAGAAAGAGAGATCCAACTCTGGCAGGAATGAGCTTTGTCACAGAGGGAAGTTCCAAAGAGTGAGCCTGACTCCTAACAGTGGCTTAGACCTGCAAGGGCACAGGCAGGGTCACCAGCAAAATTATGAACATCAAGGTATCATGCACCACCCCGGACAGAAGGAACTGCTAGAACGTCTGGGAGTGGGATCCAGGTGCAGAAGTATTCAAACTCTTCCCTGTTGCCTAAAGGCACACCCCCAATTAGGAGACACTGCTTTAGCCAGCAGTTCTCCACTGGGGAAGAGTTTGTTCCCCAGGGGACACGTGGCAGTGTCTGGAGACATTTTAGATTGCCAAAACTGGAAAGGCACCATTAGCATCTAGTGGGTAAAGACTAAACACCCTACAAGGACAGCCCCTATACCAAAGAACTGTCCCACTTAAACTGTTAAGAGTGCTGAGGTTAAGAAATTCTCCTTTCAAGGGAGGCCAGGGTGGAGGTGAGGGGAGAGGTAAGCCAGGAGGCTGTTCGCTTCTGAAAGAGCATCTCAGGAAGAGAAGGAAGCCACTGACAGCTCTGATGAGATGTTCTCCACAATTCCTTCTGGGTCTCAGTCTAGGAAAAAAACAGGACAGAGGCATAGCTGACAGAATGACCCTGACAGAACTTATCAACAAAAATATTTAAAGTAGAAAACAGGTTAAGAGGTCAGAGTAAGGGCCGCCTGGGTGGCTCAGTTAAGCATTTGCCTTTCGTTCAGGTCATGATCCCAGGGTGCTGGGATCAAGCCCCACATAGGGATCCCAGCAGGAAGCCTGCTTCTTCCTCTCCCTCTGCCTCTCCTCCCCGCCACCCCCCGCTTGTGCTCTCTCTTGCTCTCTCTCTCAAATAAAGAAAATCTTAAAAAAAAGAAAAAAAAAGGTCAGACCTAATGTCAACTTCTGCTTTGTCTCCCCGTCTAATACAGAATTCCTTTAGAGTTATAAATATGTCACAAACACTGATTTGACATCACCCTGGAGGGTCTCAGTTTACCAAACTAAACAGCTGTGCCAGTTAGGCAACTCTGAGATGCCATACTGATGCATCTAGCTAAACATGAAAGGGAAAATGCTATATTTCAAAAAGAAAGTTTCAAAAGCCCATCTAAATATGTCCCAGGGGAGCCTAGGTGGCTCAGTTGTTAAGTGTCTGCCTTCAGCTCAGATCCCGATCCCAGGATCCCGGAATGAGCCTGCATCCCGCTCCCTGCTCAGCGGGAAGCCTGCTTCTCCCTCTCCCACTCCCCTTGCTTGTGTTCCCTCTCTCACTGTATCTCTCTCTGTCAAATAAACAAATAAGTAAATAAACAAACAAATACGCCATAATCTTCAATAGTGGAAACAATATCCCGAGTAATACTAAATTTTCTTTTTTCAGTACTAGGTTCTTTAGTGCTAACTAGCTATGCAGTATGATAAACCACTCCTTAGTGTTAACGAACAAATTCCATTCTATTTTATCCGGTGATTCCCATTAACTAAAGAAGTTCTACTAAAATGAAAAAAACATGGCCTCTGGTATAATAAAAACCACTAAAAAAAACCCCATCATATTTATTTATTTCTTAAATGTATTTTTTTAAACGAGTTTATTAATTTATTTGACAGACAGAGATCACAAGTAGGCAGAGAAGCAGGCAGCAGGCTCCCCGCTGAGCAGAGAGCCCCTTGCAGGGGCTCGATCCCAGGACCCCGAGATCATGACCTGAGCCGAAGGCAGAGGCTTAACCCACTGAGCCACCCAGGCACGCCACAAATATAATATTTAAAGAAAAAATAGTTGATGAATATTAAAATACGAGGATTTAAAAGAGCAGGAATTACAAATGTAAAAAGTGCTCAAAATTTACAACTGAGGGAATAGTTTTTTGCAGTTTTTTTTTTTTTTAAGATTTTATTTAAGAGAGAGAAACACAGCGAGAGAGGGAACACAAGCAGTGGGAGGGGAAGAGGGAGAAGCAGGCTTCCCGCTGAGCAGGGAGCCCAATGCCAGGCTCTATACGGGACTCCTTCCCAGGACCCTGGGATCACGACCTGAGCTGAAGGCCGCTGCTTAACAACTGAGCCACCCAGGCAAACCTACTTTTTTGCAGTTTTATCATCACTTGACTAAGTCCTCTTTCTGGACATCTCTGTCCGGTGAAACTTGGTGAGTCTGACATTTTCTTTGCTCACTGAAAATATGTCTCTTCCATGTTTTCCAGCTGCTTATTTTTGAAAAATTGTAAGCCTCCAGAAAAACGGAAATACTACAATAAACACTTGTATATCCTTCCCTTAGACTGACTGCTAACATTTGGCCAAATCTGCTTTATCTGTCTCCTCTCTGCTTTCGCCAGAATCATTTAAAAGTCAGTTGCAACACATCATGAAATCACTTCTAAATATTTCAGCATGCATCTCCTCAGAATGAGGACACTGCTCTACTTAATCATAAGCAAAATTATCATACCTACTAAAATAACTCTCTAAGATTATCTAATCCATGCCATAGTCAAATTTCTGTTTAAAAAAGGCTATACAGTTTTTTTAGAAACCCAAGATCCAATCAACAGTCACACATCACAACTAGCTGTCATGTCTCTTTGGTCTATTTAAATCTAGAACAGATCTTGGCCTTTTTTTTGTCCTTTATGATAGGAATATATTTGAAGCAGTAACGCCCATCCCATTTTAAAACTTATTTTTACCTGGTCCTATCCTCACCTTCTCTAGTTTCTATCATTAAAACAACAACAAACCCTTCCTCTCTAGAATTCCAGTGCTCATGTTTTCCCTCCCTTCTGAGCCAAGTTCCTTTAAAAAAAAAGGGGGGTGGCATCACTTCACCTTTTTTCTCAGATCTCCATTTGTTTACTAACCTCTTGAAATAATATTTCTGCCCTGCTCACACCGATAATGCTCTCACTCAGGCTACCAATGGCTCTCTACATGCCAAGTCCAAAGGTTTTGGATGTTTTCTCAACTATCACCTTACCTGACCTCTCTGCAGAACCTGCTGTTGCTATCTATTTTCTCTCTCAAGTGCTCTCAAACCTTGGCATAACTCTCTTTTCTCAGAGACTATACCCCTGAGTGTGGTATTTATCAGAGTTGTCCTTGATCTTCTCATTCCCTCTATGGCTTTAACTGCCATCTATTAGTGATTCCAAATCTCTTCTCCAGTCTACAACTTTCCTGAACTCCAGACCCATCCATCTACCTACCTGCCAGACACCATGGCTGAAATTTCCTACTGTCTCTTACATGTAATGTGTCCGTAATTGACTATTTTCCTCCCTGCAACGCATTTCTCCTACTATATTGCTTTTTAATTAACAGAAACACCAGTTCTCCAAATTTAAAACCTCTCTTCCACCTTCCTCATCACCACCAATGAACCAATCACTAAATCCTCAATTCCACCCCCTGTATAGTTCCCACCTTCATCATCTCTCCTTTAGCTCTACATTAATGGCAGTTAAGGCCCTCAATACCTCTCCCATGGACCATCAAAAAGATATATTTTATCTCTACACTTCCAGTCATCCTTCTCCTCTCCAATTTGTCCTCTACTCTCTCCACAAATTATTTTTCTGAAACACAAATTAGTTGATGTTACTCATCTATTTAAAGCAACTTCCTTGGGGCACCTAGGTGGCTCGGTGGGTTAAAGCCTCTGCCTTCTGCTCAGGTCATGATCCCAGGATCCTGGGATCGAGCCCCACACCAGGCTCTCTGCTGGGCAGGGAGCCTGTTCCCGCCCGCCCCCCTCCCCCCCTAAAACCACCTCTGCCTGCCTCTCTGCCTACTTGTGATCTCTGTCAAAGAAACAAATAAAACCTTTAAAATAAATAAATAAAGCAACGTCTTTGAGGGGGTTCCTGGGTGGCACAGTTGGTTAAGTGTCCAACTGTTGATTTTGGCTTAGGTCATTTCCTCAGGGGTGGGAGATCAAGACCTGAGGCCTACCGTGGAGCCTGCTTAAGATTCTCTCTACCCCTCTCAAATAAACTAACAAATAAATAAATAAAATAAAGCAACTTCCTTGAATCCCCACGACCTGCTATGCAACAGTATCCTTCTTAACAGTGGGTTAAGAAGGCAAATGGAGTTGGAAAAAGATGGATAATTACTTGATCTTCCATCTACTGTGTAGCCATAGCAATATCACTTAATCTAAGCCTCAGAGTTTTCATTATTTTATAAAATTTTGTTTAGGGGGGTGCCTGGGTGGCTCAGTAGGTTAACCCTTTGCCTTCGGCTCGGATCATGATCTCAGGGTCATGGGATCGAGCCCCACATTGGGCTCTCTGCTCAGCGGGGAGCCTGCTTCCCTTCCTTTCTCTCTGCCTGCCTCTCTGCCTACTTGTGATCTCTCTGTGTCAAATAAATAAATAAAATCTTTAAAAAAAAATGTTGTTTAGGGATCATAAGATGAGGAATGTAAAACATGTGTCCCAATAACCAAATTTAATATTTAGTAACTGTCATAAGATGAAGCCCAAATTATTTAGCATTGGCCCTTTATGACCTGGTCAACTGCTTACCTGTTCAGTCTCATTTCCCATTCCTTCTTCACATGCTTCACTGCCATACCATTTCACATCTTTTTGCTTTTGCACAAGTAATTTCCTCTGCTACAAAGTCTAGCTCCCATACATTCCCAATGAGTGAACTCCTTATTCCAGCCTTGATGTTTGCCTTTGAACCTTAAACATAACTCAATCACTCTATATTATACCTATTTCCATGTCTCCTTACACTACATTGTTTTTGTTGAAAAGAAAATCACAGGTGCACCTGGGTAGCTCAGTTGGTTAAGTTGCCTGCTTCTCTGCCTACTTGTGATCTCTGTCTGTCAAATAAATAAATAAATAATCTTTTTTAAAATTAAAAAATAAAACCTTTCCTTTTCTGTACCCCTTAGGAGCTCCCCTCTACTTGCTAGATGGGATGCTGCCTGATTAATGAATTAATAAAGCCAATTATATCTTTAAAATTTGCTCATTTGAATTTTTGTTATTTAACACTTGAAAGCGAAGATAAATGGAGAAACAGAAGAAACTAAAAACAGACATGAAATTCACCTCAGGGACATGAAAACTGATCAATGTCTACTAAGCAAATTTATAGAAAAGACCTAAAGTGATCATTCTTTTCCCAAACTAACTGATCTAATACTTGATTCATTTTATCTTTTATTCTTCTTATTCTTAAAAATACATCGACCTAATAAGGATTTAGATGAGATTAGGAACCTCCCATTTAGACAATCTGTGGTGTTGTGGGGCAGCTGTAGAGGACTAGGGATTCAAAATGGGTCTGGAAAGTTGTTTTGGTCCAAAGCAGAAAGACCTAAGAGGGCAAACAGGGATACTCTTTGTTATGCAAGTTGGACTATGTGAACTTCAGTCAAAACTTCAACGTAGCAAAAGTTGCATTTCCGTTGTTCTTTAGGAAAAAACTGTGATAAACTCAAATACACACTTTTATTAAGGGAGAAGATTCCACCATGGGAACAACCAAATTTTCACCCTGAAGAAGTCAGAATAGTAAGTATCTGGGAGTAGTTACTACTATAAAGTGATGACTGAACACTTTAAACGTACTCGCGAATACCAAGGCTATACAGACTCTTAAGACGGGAAAAGGTGTGCCAACAGGGTTAACGGTCTTAAGACACTACGGAACACGATTTTTGTACTAAAAGGTGATTACAAACAGCTCATCGGGTCAATAAACCAGATCATTACAACTTTCTGAAACCCTAGATGCTACTGTTATCACATACCAACTACACACTTAAAGAAAATTCCTTAACAATTATTAGAAAAAGATGGGGGGGGGACTACTCCCAATATACACAAAAAAATCCTAAGTCCGTCAAAAGGGCAGTGAAATCTAGACTTCGAGGCGCCAATGTTTTGGACACCAACGTGACGCCTGCGAAACAGGTTCGAGCAGGGTCGACCTCACTTTGCTCGGCCTCTCGGAGCCAAGGAAAGAAAAGGTCTTAAAGGGAGTCAACATCGGCTTGAGGTGGGGTGGGGGGCGGTGGTATGAGGGGCAAGTTGCCGGGGACGCAGGCAGTCTGCGAAACACCTGAGGCTCAAGAAATGGGCTTGAGCAGGGGCAAGGGGCTGCGCGAGGATGTCACAGACGGGCCCGGCGGTGAGGCTGTCACAGCACGGCCTCCCCCCTCCCGGCCTCGGGCCCCAGTCACTCACATGCGGGGCCCGCGCCCTCTCGGGCTCCTCCCGCCTCCGGGACAGCAGCCGCCCGGCGAGGAGGGTAAGCCGACAACTTCCTGCTTCCGGGCACGCAACCCGGAAGCGACTCCCGCGCCACCGGCGAGGCCGCGCGACCTAGGGTAGCTCCTTCTTCACGCCACGCGCTTCCGTCAGAAACAGAACCCGTGACGTTGCCCCGCGCGCGCGCGCGCGAACTCCCGCGATATCTGGAAAGCCCTGGTCCCTGCTCCCCCTGGCGTCAGGTTCTTAGCGTGCGGGTTCTTTACATTGCATGCCAGGGTCTGTGCTCTAGTCGCGCTCAACCGGGACTTCGCAGCTGCGCAGATCCGTTCAACAAGCTTTTACTGAGCCCCCTACTACGTGCCGAGCAGCGTGTTAGGCATTAAGGGGCGGGAGTGAGAGGGTTAGGTACTGAGGAGCAAGTCCTTAAAGCCTCCCGGTGCTCTTCGTTTAAAACAAAGACAAACACTGTGGCTTCCAACTTCACCGGGCTAGCAGCCCAAACGTCATTGTGATGCGTTTGCGTTGCAGTTTCATCCTCTGCCTAACTCCCGGGGGGCTGGGGACGGGGACAGGCGGCCTTGACAGTTCCGGTAGAAAACTTTTAGAGGCAAAATTTCTCCCTCCGCACGTGCAGGAGGAGTCTCTAAAGAGTCCAACGCAACCTCCATTAAAGACGACCTACTCCACAGCTCTATGCCACAGGAAGGAAAAAACTCCCTACAGCCTTGCGGTAGTCGTCAATCCCCCTCTCCTCCATCTTGATAGTGTACTATTCTTCAATAAAATGCTTTGTGTTTGGTACATTCCTAGTGTCCTTATTCGAGAGCGGATCCTCATACAAATCTTTTGAGGGGAATCCTAGAACCGAGACTTCCATTGACACAATACCAGCTTCCACCGGTAACTCCGGCACAAGGTAAGATAGTCCTCACCCCGCTGGGGCTAGAGGACCCATGTCTGATTTACTTTCTCGGATGTCAGGTCTCACTCACTTTGCAATTTGGCTACTACTGTAAGGACCTATTTAGAAACTGTCCCTGCTCCCCTTCCCCCAGGGGATTTACTTGGAGACAAGTCCCGGAAACCAGCACCAGGTAACAAAGCCCAGATACAAGAGTAGGTGGAGACATCCGATCAATGGGGGTTTGCAATACTGTCTCCCTGGTTTCCAAGGAGTAGGGACCCCCGCCCTCTGGGAGCTTTTTTGGCGCCAATCCTAATCAAGGTGTAATAGGCTGGTTCTAATGTCTACTAGGGTAAATTGTAATTCAATTGGTCACCTAGCATCACTGTGGAGTTTCCTGTGTGTTTAAATTTCATTGGTCACCTCTGCGTGGCCAGGCCCGACCGCATGGCCTTTGCCCTTACAAGCTAGTCTGTGAAACAGAGAAGGGTCCCCCTCTCTTGTAAGAGGTGCGGCCCCGAACGTTCGGTTAGATTCTTGATGCTTGGCGTGAAATAAAGCTTTGCTTGACCTTCGCTTTATATCAGTCTCGCTCCTTTAATCACGGACCCATTATTGGGGCGTAACACTACTGTCTGCATTTCTTCCTTTCCTGCACCTCTTCTGCCATCACTCACTGTGTGACCCTCAAAACCCGAGGACATGCTGTCCCATCTGCTAGTTCCGTCCACCCTCATACTCATTCAGCCTCCTGGATGATCCATCTAACCAGGAGTTCTACTTTTTCTGTTGCCTCATATCAGACCTCCTCACACGCCCCCTTCTGGAAAGATGGTCTTAATCAGCCTCTAAAACTTAAATCCCAGGTGGGTGCATGATTATCACGGTATTGTGTGGGAGTTTATTTCCAATAAGGCAAGGGCAAATCTTTGTACCTACTCAAACTCAAGTTAATACTTCTGAGAGAGGCCTGGGATGAAATCTGTAAATGGAACTACATAAATGTTGAGGGCCAGGGCATATATCCTGGCACTCGGGGACTCATTAGGGACCATAAAATATACCAATGCCCTCCCTCATGGGCACATCAATTGCGAGGAGGCAGGTAAAGAAACGAGAGGGTGCAGTAATATTAATTAAGGCAGTGGGCCTCTCCTAGGGGGATACCCTCAGGGTTGCTCTTCAAAGCAGTGAGAAAAGGGGCACCTGGGTGGTTCAGTGGGTTAAAGCCTCTGCCTTCCTTCGGCTCAGGTCATGATCTCAGGATCCTGGGATCGAGCCCCGCTTCGGGCTCTCTGCTTGGTGAGAGCCCCCCCCCCCCCCCCCCGCCTGCCTCTCTGCCTACTTGTGATCTGTCAGATAAATAAATAAAATCTTAAAAAAAAAAAAAGGCAGGGAGGAAGGCCATCTCCCTTATGGATACACAACATTCCAATGGGGACATTCTTGGAATATTGCGTCTACTTCTCCTTCTTTGCTATCCCCTTACAGATGGGAAACTGGTTGTTAGGTGTACCTGTAATGCTTCCTTGCTAACTGGAATGTTTGACTCCCAAACTTTAAAGAGGAAATGGTTCATCTTTTCTGCATACAGCATGGCCCCAATATAAACTAAGAGATGGGGCAACAGGGCCCCACAATAGGACAGTGGATTATAATACCATTTTACTAGGTGGCTCAGTCAGTAAGCATCTGCCTTCGGCTCAGGTCATGATTCCAGGGTCCTGGGATCCAGCTCCACATCAGGCTCCCTGCTCAGCGGGGAGTCTGCTTCTCCTTCTCCCTCTGGCCTTCTCCCCTCTGATGCTGTCTCTCTCTTGCTCTCTTAAAAAAAGAAAATCTTTTAACACCATCTTACAGCTAGACCTCTTTTGTAGAGACTAAGGACAGAGGTCTCAGATCCCTTAGATCCAACACTTCATATTCCTTAAACAAACCCTAGGCTTTTCAAAACCTACAATATTGAGCTGTCCTCTTTAGTTCTAATCACAAACCCAAGCCATAAATCCCCTCCCCCACCATCAGAGGAGGCTTCCCAAAGTCCCACTGCCCCACCAAACCCTACCATAGCCCAAAAACAATGATCCAGTATCCCCATATCTGGGACCACCAACCCCCTCAGGTCCTAATAAGCCCTTTCCAATTCTGTGTCCCCTCCAGGAAATGGCTGGTCCAACTGGAACCACCATGTGGGTGCAAACTCCATTCTCTATGTGTGATCTCCACCAAGTCCAAAAGGACTTG
The DNA here is from genome assembly GCF_922984935.1 of Meles meles. Classification (NCBI taxonomy): domain Eukaryota; kingdom Metazoa; phylum Chordata; class Mammalia; order Carnivora; family Mustelidae; genus Meles; species Meles meles. The sequence goes on along the minus strand of NC_060070.1, from coordinate 85,661,461 downwards.
GGAGATTTTTCTGTGGACCCTGACACTTACATATCAGTTTGGCACTAATTTTTGATCTGTCCTGAAGGACACAGTGGTCATTCTCAATCAGACTCCAAGGTAGACTGAGATGGAACTGGGAGCCTGCCACCCAATTCGGGGATAAACTTCACAGTTCTGCCAGATACCATGGCAGTGCCAGTCACAGATCCTCACTGGAACTATGAGACTCTACAAGGACAATGGTTCTGAGACCATCTTACAATCTATCTAACAAATGGAATGAAAAGATGCCAATCAAAGCCAATTAATTATAATAAGCTGGCTCTCATAAACCAGGGAAAGGAAGAAAACCCTGCAGCCTTTATGGAAAGACTAAGAGAGACTTACTAAACATACCAACCATGATCCCAGTTCTTATACTTCTTAATGGCCGACTCATCACTCAGACCACCCCCAATGTAAAGAGAAAACTCCAAAAGTTATCCCTAAGGTGAGACACCCCAAGCTCTAAACTCCTTAAGGTGATCAATTTGGTGTTCTATAGCCGGGACCAGGAGGGAAAAAAAGGGAAAAGAAAAACACAAGGATCAGAGACAGGCTCAATTCCTGGTGGCCTTGCAACACCAGTCATCACCTTAGAGTCACCTCCTCAAAAGAAGACACCAAAAGGAACCTGCTACCATTGCAAAAAGGAGGGACGCTGGAGAGATGAATGGCCTTAAGTCCATAACATGGCCTGTTCTCAATGTCCTCAAATGGGACACTGGAGGAGAGACTGCCCCTCTAGTGGGAGAACCAGAGGTTCAGAATCCCTTCTGTCACCACCATCCCCACTAGCTGTCACTCTGAGGAGCCCTAGGGCACCAACAGGCTCCCCCACTCACTGTTTCCATCACTGCAGTGGGGTCCGGGTGACCCTTAATGTGGCAATAGGACAATTAATTTTCTTTGGACACAGGAGCCACCTACTCTATCTTAACCTCTTTTATGTATAAGCTTTCCTTCAACTCCTGTCTGGTTATGGGAGTGAATGGCCTACTCACCAAGCTAAAATTCATCTGTTCTTGGGACAGGGCTCTATTCAGTTAGTGCCTTCGAGAGGCTCTATGGGAAAAACAGATCCTACCAAAGCCCCACCACTCAAACCCAACGTCCCCACTCCAACCAGAAGATGAGGTCCTGATTAAATCCTGGAGAGATGGATCGCCTGAATCCCAGCTAACTCCTTTATGGAAGGGACCCTCTACTGTTCTTTTATTCAGCCCTACCCTATAGTCAGTCATCAATGTGGGAGGCCACAATAAGGCTTGAGACGAGACCAAACCAGGCCCTGACTTGTGTCTCCTTTAAAGTCCAAAGAGCCTAACAAAAGGCTTATTAGGATGGAAAAGTTGAGTTGCACTGAGAAAGGGTCTGTGCTACATGTTGTGTGCTCACCTGTGTGACTTCCCACACGTTTACTAGTGAGATGAGAGCAATTCGGGTGGGGTCCTAAATTCTTAACTGGTCCTTGCTGTTCTAGCACAGCTCAAAGAACACTCGGGTTTGTTGTTACTTCTTTGTAATTATTATCTGAAGACAAAGACTACTGGCCTTGGAAGATCTGCATTTAGACCTTGAGAAGTAGTTAATGGTGAAGTTTGGAGGGTTTCATGCATATGTAACAAATTCTTCCCAAAATTAGCTAATGATGGACACTTATTTGTAATTATTTCTGTTGGCTATATAATGCCTCGCTGCCCTGAATAAACTCGGCACTGTTGGACATCCTCCTCAGTGTTCCTCCTGTCCCCATCACTTTGTCTCTTTAACTTCTTTTCACCATCCTCTTACCCTCACGTTTCCTGGTCGATTTGTCACACCGGCCGCGACACATCAAGGTCCCAGAAACTGCCAGTTTGGATCCATCTCTCCCGAGCCAAGCCTGCTTTGACCTCTAATGAAGAGGACGACCCCAGTGCCTCTGAACATACTTTTCAAAAAGGGGCCATCCCAGATAAGTCCTAAAATCCTCTATTCTGTTGTAACCAATACCTTAGTGTGGTCAAAGTTCCTCCAGGGGACTTCTAAGACTGCACCCTTAAAGAAATCCACGGGTACCTCTTTGACCACACTCACTTCTTCTGCCTGATAATTCTCACACTGTCCTGGACCACACAAGAATGTAACTTTCTAACCCCTTAGCCCATCACTTACACTGCTCAACGCTGTCTCAACACCACCAATTCCTCTTGCTGGATATGTGTGAGACCCCACTTAGCCACTGTAACTCCTGTACCTGCTTCATTGTGGCCCACCAACAAGAGCCCCACTACTTTCACCTATACCTGTCTTTGGACACAAACATGGACCTTGCAGCCCCCTGCAAGTTCAAGAAACCTCCAAAGAAAGGTCACAGAACACAGCAGAAAAATCCTAAATGCTCAGAGGCCCCTCCCAATACCCGCTATTGTGGGACTGCTGTATACTCAACTCAAACTTTTTAATATGACCTTCCCAATCTATGTTAGTGCTAGCTCATCATCTGGGACTCCAGTAGGTTCTATTCCCTTTTCTCAGTGCCTTGCATTTCAACCTAACTTTGGCAGGGAAAGTGGGAAAGTGCTTCTGATCACTACTTTAACACTGTTAAAATACCCCACTTTTAACCTTCCCCCTAAATTCACCATCAAGCCCCCCATTGGGTCCACCATGTCTCAATAATGTCAGTGCCATCCATCAGCCCAAATAACCTCCTTCTTCTTCAACACAACCTACCAACAGCCTATCTCCCACTGGAAAAACTAGAACATATTCTGGAATCCTCACTGAAGCCACCACTTTTCTGAACAGCTCAACACAACTACACAACATCAAGTCATGACCCCCTTGCCTGCCTTCATATTGGCTTCGGTCCCCTTTAGGGCCACTGCTGGACCTCGGAGAACTCCCTCCGAGGAAGTCCCTTTATTTTCTTTCTTCTCCCGCCCCTCTGAAAGATTTATTTATTTGAGTTGAGGAGGGGAGGAGGAACAGAGGGATAGAGAATCCCAAGCAGACTCAGCGGAGCATGGAGCCAGTGCAGGGCTCAATCTCACAACCCTGAGATCACTACCTGAGCCAAAACCAAGAGTATGACGCTCAACAAACTGCGCCTCCCAGGCGCCCTATTTCCTATCCTAACCAAGGCTTACCTGCATCCTCAAAAGGGACTCTGTGGAACAGGCATACCTAGCCCTTCCAAATGGATGGAAGGGCACTTGTTCTTCCACCTGGTTAGCTCCAGATGTAACCCTCATAGGAGTACTCAAAGAGTTTCCTACTCTATTGTAACTGAAACATCCATATCCAAGCAGGAGGTCCTTACACTCCTCTTACTAGGGGCTCTCCTGGAAACGGCTTCAGGATTGGCCACAGGGATCACTAGGACTGTCCTTTCTTCCCAATTCTCTCAAGAATTAGGCAAATCCATTCAAAAAAGTATGCAAGTCTTGGCAACCTTAGACTACCAACTCAGGGATAGTCCTCCAAAATCAAAGGGCAGGATGTGAGGGCGATCTGGCTGCGACATCTGTCACCCCATTGATCGCCAGGGTTGATTCGGCTGATCTGGCTGGCTAGGCGGGTGTCCCCTTCCTCCCTCACCGCTCCATGTGCGTCCCTCCCGAAGCTGCGCGCTCGGTCTAAGAGGACGACCTTCCCCGATAGAGGAGAGGACCGTTCTTCGGTCAAGGGTATACGAGTAGCTGCGCTCCCCTGCTAGAACCTCCAAACAAGCTCTCAAGGTCCAAAATCAAAGGGCATTAAATATCCTTGCTTCTGCCCAAGGGGGTATCTGCGCATTAGCTTAAGAATAATGTTTTTATGTCAATCAATCAGGGTTTGTTCAAGAAGTATTAAAAGACTTCACATCTCCTATCAGGTACGTCCACCGCCTCTTTCCTGGGGTCTTAGGTCATGGATATTTCCCTTCTTCACAGGACTCTCCTTTGTGTGATCCTTCTTTTGTTTTTTGGACTGTGTCTTCACCTTTTAATGAAGCTCATCTCCTTTCATGTTAGGTCCAACTTCAGTTCTCACTGCAATAAGGCTATCAGCCCCTATGAAGTGAACATCAAAACTACCATAGCCCCTGGACCAGAGTAGTCAAGCCTTCTAAGACCAGGACACAAGTGCCCACTCTGCCTTAACCTCACACCACTGCCGCATGCCCCAGAGAGCAAAGATTAGGACTTTAACGAAAACACTGCCATGTTTTGAAGGAAGCAGCTACAGAAGATTGAGTTCAGCCCTCCACTTAAAAGATTTCAGGACCTCATCTTTGAAGGGGGAATGACAGAGTAGGCTCTTACATAGGAGCTGGAGGCAAGGGCGGCAATAAATGGGTTACATTTAGAGACCTGAGGGCAAACATCTTGGTTTTGTGGTTTCCAACTTTCCAGGACTACAAGACCAAGAGCAGCAGGTGCAGAGCTTGTGCTTTGCTCTTCAACTTCTGCCCCAGGGTAACCCCAGAATTCATACTACGTTTGCATTCAGGATTCCTCCCCCCCCCCCCCCACCCCAGTAAGGAAGACAGCAAAGACTGGTCCAGCAGGAACCTTGTAGGGCAAAAGTTCTCCCTCCCCACCGGTAGGAGAAGTCTTCATTAAAGACTACCTTGTCCACACTCACGACCCCACTCACTTAAAAGGGAAAAAAACTCTGGTAGCCTTGGGGCAGCTGTGAACCCCAGACTTGCCCACGCCATTCTGAGTGTACTGTCCTTTAATAAATGGCTTTGTGCTTGCTACCTTCTCACTGTCTTTATTCCACTGCGGATCCTCATGTATTAAATCTTTGTGGGGAATCCAAGAAGAGGGCCTTCCATTGACACAAGGCAAGCTTCCACCGGTAACAATTAGAAAAAGATGTTTCGAAGAGGGGCAGGGAATCTACTCCCAATATACAAGAAAAATCATAAGTCCGTCAAAAGGGCAGTGAAATCTAGACTTCGAGGCGCCAATGTTTTGGACACCAACGTGACGCCTGCGAAACAGGTTCGAGCAGGGTCGACCTCACTTTGCTCGGCCTCTCGGAGCCAAGGAAAGAAAAGGTCTTAAAGGGAGTCAACATCGGCTTGGCGGGAGGGTGGGGGGCGGTGGTATGAGGGGCAAGTTGCCGGGGACGCAGGCAGTCTGCGAAACACCTGAGGCTCAAGAAATGGGCTTGAGCAGGGGCAAGGGGCTGCGCGAGGATGTCACAGACGGGCCCGGCGGTGAGGCTGTCACAGCACGGCCTCCCCCCTCCCGGCCTCGGGCCCCAGTCACTCACATGCGGGGCCCGCGCCCTCTCGGGCTCCTCCCGCCTCCGGGACAGCAGCCGCCCGGCGAGGAGGGTAAGCCGACAACTTCCTGCTTCCGGGCACGCAACCCGGAAGCGACTCCCGCGCCACCGGCGAGGCCGCGCGACCTAGGGTAGCTCCTTCTTCACGCCACGCGCTTCCGTCAGAAACAGAACCCGTGACGTTGCCCCGCGCGCGCGCGCGCGAACTCCCGCGATATCTGGAAAGCACTGGTCTCTGCTCCCCCTGGCGTCAGGTTCTTAGCGTGCGGGTTCTTTACATTGCATGCCAGGGTCTGTGCTCTGGCCACGCTCAATCGGGACTTCGCAGCTGCGCAGATCCGTTCAACAAGCTTTTACTGAGCCCCCTACTACGTGCCGAGCAGCGTGTTAGGCATTAAGGGGCGGGAGTGGGAGGGTTAGGTAATAGGGGGCAAGTCCTTAAAGGCTCCCGGTGCTCTTCGTTTAAAACAAAGACAAGCAGGGCACCTGGGTGGCTCAGTGGGATAGGGCCTCTGCCTTCGGCTCAGGTCATGATCCCATGATCGAGCCCCGCGTCGGGCTCTCTGCTCAGCAGGGAGCCTGCTTCTTCCTCTCTCTGTGTCTCTCTGCCTACTTGTGATCTCTGTCAAATAAATAATAAAATCTTAAAAAAAAAAAAAGACAAGCAATCACTCAACACACATTCAGTCCACTCCTGTATTATTTATTGATGCTTACTCTGCCAGACATTACCAAGCCCTTTGTATTTGTGAAACCAATTCAACTACTCTGTCATATAAATAGTTTCTGTACAGGCCAAGGTCAGGCCACGCCAGGATGGGGGACTAAAGCATTATGATTATTTTGAACCAAAAGCAATCAGAATCCAGCACTTTTAGGAAAAGCTCTCCACTTCTCCGTTAACTGCCTGCCTGTAGCAAGAAGGGAGCTATTAACGCAGATTCCTCTTTACCTGAGAAATTTACAGGACAACTCTTGCTTTTCAAAACATCTCCTCTCACCTTCCTGCTAATAGAAGGGGACTTTCTCATCTTTGTGTCCCCAGATCCTTGCCACCTCTTCTTAGCTCAGGCTGTCTCCGATAAGCCTTATGTTGGCTGTCTTTGGAGTGTGTGTGTGTGTGTGTGTGTGTGTGTGTGTGTGTGCGCGTGCGCATGCGTGCGCACCCCGCATATATGAAACTAAATTTGATTTTCCTCTGTTAATATGTTGCAGGTCAATTTGATTCTTTGTCCAGCTGGAAGAACCTTGAAGTGCAAAGTAAATTCTTCCTTCCTGGTGCCCAACAACATTTTTCTCATACCAACCAAGCTGAGGTTTATAGAAAGGTTAATTTGCTCAAGATTACACAAAGGGTGGTGTGGTCACAATTTGAACCCAGGTTCCTTATTTTGCCCTGTCTTTAGTGCCAAGATCCTAAATGCTTTCTATTAGAGATCTGCAGTCAAAATGCTACTGAGTCCAGACTAATAAAGCTAACTATAAAGGCAGTGTGATACTGATGCAGGGATAGGGAAACTAAGCAGAACAGAGAGACCAAAATGAGAACCACGCATCTATACACACTTGCTTTATGACAAGGATGAGGGAAGGATAATGCTTCCAATAAATAGTTCTGATAAATAAATAAATAGCTTTTGGTCAGTTGTAGATCCATATAGGAAAAAATGAAACTTGACTCCAATCTCACATCACACACCAACATAAGTTCTATGTGCATTATAGCTCTACATGAGAAGAGCAAAACAAGAAAACTTTAGAGCAGCACCATGGCCATACAAATGACTACTGAGTACTTAAATGTGGCTAGTCACAATTGAGATGTTCTGTAAGAGACAAGACACAGTGGACCACATTAAATTTACAAAAAACACCTCTGATCACTAAACGACACAATTGAGAGAACCAAAAAGATAACCTATAGAATGAAAGAAACTAACAAAGAGCTTGTGTCCAGGATACATAAAGAACTCTACCAATAAGAAAAAAGACAACTGGACAGCCAAATAGAAGAAATGAGCAGAAGATCTGAACACAAAAAGATAATACCACAAAAGAGGACACCTAAATGGCAAATACACATGTAAAAAAAAGTGTTCAACTTCACTAATCATTAGTTGTTAGGGAAATGACTACGAGATCTTATACACGCTCCAAAATTGCTTCAACGGAAATGACTAGCAACACTGGGTGTTGATGAGGAAGTGGAGCAAAGCAACTTACACACTGCTGGTAGGGATGTAAATTGCTATAGCCATTTAGGAAAACAGTCTGGCTAACTGTTAATTACAATATACATATAACTTATGGCCCAGCAATTCTACTATGTGTATACTCCAAAACATTCACGTACAGTGCACCAAGATACATACAAAAATATTCATAGCAGCACTGTTTGTCATAGACACAATCTGGAAATATTCCAAATGCCTATTAAGAATAGAATGTATAGGGACGCCTGAGTAGCTCAGTCAGTTGAGTATCCGACTCATTTTTTTTTTAAAGATTTTATTTATTTATTTGATAGACAGAGATTGCAACTAGTCAGAGAGGCAGGCAGGGAGAGAGAGGAGGAAGCAGGCTCCCTGTTGAGCAGAGAGCCGGAGAGTATCCGACTCTTGATCTCAGCTCAGGTCTTGATCTCAGGGTCATGAGTTCAAGCCATGCACTGGGCTCCATGACCGGCATGGAGCCTAATTAAAAAAAAAAAAAAAAAAGGAATGAAATGTGTAAGGCATGTAGTATATTCATGCAACAGAATACTATATAGCCACTGCATACAACATGGTAATATCTTGCAAAAATGATAAGCAAAAGAAGACAGACACACAAAAAATACTTCATGACTTCATTTATGTAAATTTCAAAAACAGAGAAAAATAATCTATGGACTTAGAAGTCATACGTGGTTACCTTCATCAGGGAAGGGGTACTGATTGGTAAGGGGAGCTTCTCTGGAGTTGGAAACATTTCTTGATTTAGTGGTGGGTTTACTTCATAATAATTAATTGAACTGTTACACACAGGATCTGTCCACTTTTCTGAATGTATTCAGAATTTAAATTTTTTACTTAAAATACTCTGGGGTGTCTGGGTGGCTCAGGTGCCTAAGCATCTGCCCTCACAGCTCAGGTCATGATCTCAGGGTCCTACGATGGAGCCCCACATCAGGCTCTTTGCTCAGCGGGGAGTCTGCTGCTCCCCCTCCCTCTGCTCCTTCCCACCGCTCATGCTCTCTCTTTCTCTCAAATAAATAAAATCTTTTAAAAAAGATTTTATTTATTTATTTGGCAGAGAGACACAGCGAGAGAGGGAACACAAGTAGGAGAGTGGGAGAGGGAGAAGCAGGTTCCCCTCAGAGTGGGGAGCCCGACGTGGGGCTCAACCCCAGACCCTAGGATCATGACCTGAGCCAAAGGAAGACATTTAATGACTGAGCCACCCAGGCACCCCATCAAATAAATAAAATTTTAAAATACTCTGGGGAGCCCACTGGCTCAAGAAAACCCATTTTTTCCTGGCCCCTCCTGCCAGTCTCCATACCACAGCCTGAGTGACAACTTTCAATATACAAAATCTGATTTTGCCACTTCACATGTCTCTATTACCTCAGAATCAAGTTCTAAGATCCTCTATGATTCCCTCACACTCAGCTCCAGGATGGCCCAAAAAACACTCTCTGACTTCCCAAGCTCTTTATAAAGTTTCAGATCTACAAAGAAAACTCTCCTGGCTTCTGGCTAACTCACCATTTTCCAGATCTCAGCTCAGTTTATCACTCGCAGAAAAATCTCTGACTACGCAAAGCCAGCTCTGGAACAACCAGGAGTCAAGAAGTACCATGTGCTTCTTTATTATAACTCTCATTCCACTCCCTTGTAAGCTGTATTTGTCTCTCATAGGATGTGAGTTCCTTTGGGGCCACAATGTCTGTGACCCATCTTTATTTTCCTCAGTGCCTAGTGGCTGGTAGGTGCTCCAGGAAAAGATTTAGGGAGAAAGTGATCCTGGAAGTGGCTGTAAGGATTCAGACATTGGAGGCTGAGAATGGACATTTCAGGCATTAAGACATGGGATTAAGAAGATTCAGAGGAGACAAGAGCGCATCTGGAGAACCTAGAATGTTAATCTGAGTGAGGCCAAGGCTACTTATAGAAGAAGAAACAATGTTTAAAGATCAGCTTGGCATAGCCAGGAAGAACTTGATGCTAAGACTTTGATTTGTGGGTGGTGGGGAGCCACTGAAGGTTTTTGAGCAGGGTTGTGACATGATCAGAGTTCTATTATGGCCATATAAATCTGAAAGGAGGCACAGGATTAAAAACCAAGAAGGGAGAAAGTCTACTTAGAGACAGGAAGGGGAGAGAGGTTTCCTGAAGGACTTGGGACAAAGGCACGGGTGAGGTTTGGGAAGCTTTGCAAGCAAAGGAATGGCCTGAGCAAAGGCCTTGAAGTGGGAATGCCCTTGGCACATTTAAGACATGGATGAAATAAGGGATGCCTGGGTGGTATAGTTGGTTAAGACATGGATGAAATAGCAGGAAATCAGGCTGGGGAAGCCATTGAGGGGCCAGTGAGCAAGGGCCTTCGAGCTCAGGCCAAGTGGTTTGGGACTTTATTTTAATAGGCAAAGGGAAGCCATTTAACATTTTGTGGCAAAGAAGTGACATACTATACCTTGGGAGGAAAGCTTTGGCTGCTGCTGTGTGTGCTTAGGATGGGTTGGGGGGGGGAGCCAAAAGGCAGGGAACCCTACAAGGGGGCTTCTAAAATAATCCTGATGTTAAAGGTCTGAAACATCAGTGGGAATAGGAAGGAAGGGATATATTTTGGGTTATCTTGGGAAAAAAGAATTGACAGGTCTTGATGATGTATCCCTTATAGGGAGGAGAAGGAGGATGATCTTCAGTTCTCTAGCCCAAAAAGTAATGTTTCTGTAGAAGTTTATAATTTTGTTTTTAATAAAGGACATTTCTTCAGAAGACACATTAAGCTTAACAGAATAGATGAAGTACATATAAGCTACTCTGAGTAATTTCATGTGGACTATTGTTTATAACTCAGAAAAGAAATCTTTGTCATTTCTTTCCTGTAGTCATCCAATGTTCTCTTGGGGACAAAAAGGCCAACAAATACTGAGTCTCTTGAGGAAGGGTTTTGGAATGAGACAGCAAGACACTGACCTATTCTTGTGTATAATCCTAGTGCATTCTCACTGTGCCCTAAGCCTTGCAAAATATATAGTAAGGAACTACATAAGGCCCAGAGAAAGGCAACTCAAATAACAGAAGACAGAATAGACCAATGATGATCACTTTTCTGTCCAGCTCAAGGGTCACAAAGAGGACATGAACACAAGACTGCAGAAGGTGTAAAATTTATTACACCATACATTACCCAGCACTCGTCAGTTTAAAATGTCACTTTCTGCCCATTATTCATTCAACAAACCTGAACACCCTATTCTTAGTACTCTGCGAGAAGGGCACAGAGATGGAGGGGGCCCGGCTTGCTCACTTTCTAATTTGATCTTTATGACATTGTATATACCCTTATTCCTACCTGACAACTAAGGGAGCTGGGGTTGAAATGTGGTTAAACACGGGGGCTCACAGCTGTAGTACTTTGAGCAAGTTACTTAAGCTTTGTAAGTTTCAGTTTCTTTAAAGGAAAAAGAGAATAGTAATATCTACCTCATAAGGTTTTGAAGTGTTGTAAAAAGTTCAGAAATAGCAGAAGGAAAACCACTGCACCACTGAAATAGTAATTAGGAAAAGTTCATCATGCACAAAAAATAGTTTGCAAACTGGAACCACTCAAACTGAACATGGGATGAGAGGTTCAGAGGTATATTATCATGAAGCACTTCATATGGTGAGAGAGGCAGTGGCTTTTTACTCTTCAGATCGGTTATAATATTAGAGTTTCCCTAGTGATGGGGATGAGTTACAAGAAGTTATTTCACATCCATTTTGAGAACACTTTAAGTTTCCTTTTTGATTTCCAGAGGCGTTAACAAGAAGTGGTCCAAGTTAAGTTTTGCTTATTTTACAGAACAAGCTAAATTAAGATTTGCTTATATGACTAAACTAGTTTGCCTCCTCAGGAGATTTTCAAGTCTGGTCTCCATTTGTGTTTGATTTTAACCATGTGAAAGTACGCACGAGTGCTTAATTCGATGCCTGACATAAAGTAAGAATTCATTGGCTAACATCATTATTACCCAGTGTGCAAAGCATCTAAAACATATGATTACTTACCCCATTTCCTTCTCGTCCTTCCTCCATACCTCGCAGGACCTCTACTTTGCCTCTCTTTAGTCCTGACAAACCCTCCCAACAACCTTCTACCCCATCTAGTCACCCAACAACCTTCTACCCCAGCCAGTCACTCTGAGCCCTGCTTTAGCCCTCATCCCTTTGATCTTCGTTCTCCTGTCTCTCTTTTTTCTCCTCATTTTCTTCCTGGCCCTTCCCCTTCCACTCTCCCTGACTCTTTGGAAGTTGGAGGCTCGGGTTTGCTGTATGGCGCTGGACAAATGAACAAGTCATCTCACCGCTGGGTCTCAGTTTTCACAACTGAACAATGGGAACAATGTTATCTTCTTTACAGGACTGCTTTGTGGAGAAGATAAGAATAAAGTGTAGTGTTACGCAAATTGTACAGCGCCTTACAAATGTCAGAGACTAGCAACTCATTCCCATCCCCTTTCAGGACCGTGCCCTTTTGTGGAACTAGGAAATCATTCCAATTGGAAGTTAGGATATTAACTCCATCAGAGTGCAGATTTGCTGGTTGTTCCCGCCTTCCACGCCTAAACGAACCAATCAGAGCGTCCGGAGGATGTCGCGGTCTCTTCAACCTAGAGACCACCTCTACGATGGAGCTTGCACTTTTCTCCGTCCTTGCCATCAGCTTCTTCTCGCCTCGCATCCCAGCTTCCCCGCCTTGGAAGGGGGATCCTTCTTCATTCTTGTCTCAGCCCCCCAAATCTTGGCATCGCAAAGGTTGAACGACGGAGACCGGAAGTGTGCGCAGCAGCGGAGGGTCCCCCGGAACCAACACCGGAAGTAGCTTTGCTGCAAGATTCCGTCGGCTGCGCTATGGCGGCGATCCCCCCAGACTCCTGGCAGCCGCCCAACGTATACTTGGAGACCAGGTGAGAGGGGTCGGACTTCTGGGGTTCAGCTAGCTGAGACAACGCGGAGCCCGGGCTTTGCCGCGGGGCTGGGTTCGCCGTGCGCTCCCCCGGGAGCACGGCCTCCTCGTGGGGAGGCGTGCAGGGACGGCCGTGGGGGCCGCCTGTGGGCTGAATGGGGACCGCCACCGCCCGCGTCCGAGCTCCGCACCGGCTCGCTCTGAAACCTCAGCGACAGCTGCCTGGTTGCCCTCCTCCCACCCCCTGGTTCATTCATTCCTTCATTCGACGAGCGTGTGTTGAGTCTACAAGCAGGCGACGTCGGGACCGGAATCAGGATATAGATGGAGGAGACACGCCGCCTTGCATTTAGGACCTTGCAGTGTAGTGAAAGGGGCAGATCTGTAACTACTAACGTTGTAAATAGTTCAGCTGGATAAACAAATTACTAGGAAGGCATACGAAGAAGCACATTTCCCCACTGTCAAAGAGCGGTATCATTGAGCACCAGCCCTCTAGTCCCCGTCCCCTGACGTACAGCATTTCACTTAGTTTAATCCACTTAGCAACTCAAATCATGCAGGTGTTATTCCACCTTCTCTCCCATTTTAGCAGGGGAAATGACAGAATTCACGGATTAAATGATTTGACCAAACCCGTATATTTAGTAAGTAGGGGAACCTTATTTGGAGCCTGATCTGTCTGCCTCACTTGCTCGGTTCTTTAGCCCCATTGATTCCATGGCCTCTTTGGAGATAGTCCTATCTTTCGGAAGTAGGACAAATAACCTTAAGTAACTATTTACTGCTACAGCAATATCAGATTAGTCGTAGTCTGACATTCAAGGTGGTTTTTTTTTCTCGTCTGGCCTTTGCCTAGCTCTCTAGCTACATCTTCTGCCATCCCCACACCAGTAGCCTAGGTCCAGGCCCTAGTTCTCTGTCTACTTTCTGCTTTTGGCCATGCTGTTTTCCCGCAGAACACGGTTCTCAGGTGCTGCTTTTGCTCTCTGGTCATCTTCCCCACCGTGTATGGCAAAATTCTACTTCTTCGGGCCTCAACTTGTAAGTAATTTCTGAATTCACCTGTTAACATTTTTAAGTTATAAATTAAATTGAAATTTAAATCCAGGCAGTGTAGAAGTGTGTAGAATAAATGAAATCCACCTCTTCCTGTAGAAATAGTTAATAGTTCTTTGGATGACCTACATCTTTCTCTGTGAATGTATAAACATTTTTTTTAATGTTCTGTTTCTTAAAAACAGGATCATGATCATACTGTATATATATTTTTCCTATAATTTGCTTTCCTTTCACTTGTTGATATGGCTTCCCATATTATTGCTATTTTGTATTTTAGTCATTTCCTCTTTGAGGTACACTTAAATTGCCTCTTGTTTTTTATTATGATAAATACTGGAATAAAGACCCTTGCACATACTGGATCCTTAGGCACATCTGTAAGTTTTGCTATAGAATACTTTGAAGTTGAAATTGCTGCCAACAGGTATGCAGATTTCAGAGTTGTATAGGTATTTCCTGATTGCCATTCCAAAAAGTTACTCCCTGTATTTAAAAAAATTTGCACCAGAATATAAGCTCTATGAGAGCAAAAGCACCTAGAATTTGTACAGAGTAGGTGTTAATCCCTGTTGAATTTTAGTAGTGTGAAGGATGGATTGCTGGTAGAAAGGGTTTTAGAAAGCTATGTTCCAGCACATTTTATATATGTATATACACACACACACACACATATATATATATAGATAGAAACACACAGACATACACACATTTACAGAGTGCTTACACTGTGCTTGGCACTGGGTATCCAGGCTATCCAGAGTTGCCTCAATTTTCACATTCTTGGAGCTTAAAATCTAGGTGAGTGATGGAGTGGAGGGGAAGGCACCTGTCTAAAGTCTTTTTCTTTTTCTTTTCCTTTGCTGTACTTCAGGGGGAAAAGTGCTCATCCCATTTGGTAGGTTAGAGATTTGAAATAATCAGGTTTTTCGTTTGTTGCACCCCCTCCTAAATACACGCACAAACTGTACTTTTTTTTTCCACATTAAAATTTTCACAAAGAGGTAGTATATTTACATGTTTCAAAAATACAGAAGTTTAAAAGAAGATACTCATTGAAAGCCTTCCTATTTCCCATTACCCAGTTTCTACCCTGACCCAGAAACTCATGCATGTATAAATAAGTATAAATTCCTGATATGTTAATGTCCTCCTTAAAAAAAATTACAAATTAAGTGTAATTTTTCCCCCTAATTTAAGAGTTGGTTATATTGGTTTCCCACAATCAAAGATTTTTTTTAATATGTAAAGCTAGTTTGAATTTTTTTTAGTTGTCCACAGTTATTTTGTTTAAAAGAAGTACTAGAACCTCCCGTGTGTTTTACTCAAAGAAGATATCTGTGTTTATGTTATTTACATTGTGATTGTGATGTTTTCCTTTGCCCAGCGTGAAATCCGATGTGTATTACAATTTCATGACTTAATACAGCTTGAAAATAGAGAGTCCTGGATCAGTCCCATAACATTACTGTTGCTATGACCTTGTTCCTGACTGGAGCTCTACTTTCCTCTCCCCCCGCAGCATGGGGATCATTGTGCTAGAGTTGTACTGGAAGCATGCTCCGAAGACCTGTAAGAATTTTGCTGAGTTGGCACGTCGAGGTTACTACAATGGCACGAAGTTCCACAGGATCATCAAAGACTTCATGATCCAGGGAGGTGACCCAACAGGGACAGGTATAATTAAGCCGACCTTGGCTGAATTCAGCAAAATAGGGAAGGCTGAGAGAGGAGCATGTGCAGAGGGGAAAAATCAAGAATTTGGTTTTAGTTTTGGATACATTACATTTGAAATACTTGTCAGATCTTCAGGTAGAGATGTTGAATAAGTAAGGGGATACGAGTGTGGAGTTCATGGAAAGGTCTGGGATGGAGGTCCAAATCTGGGAGTTATTGTAATTTAGATGGGATTTATTAGTGAAATCAGTGGATTCTTACGTTAGTTTCAAGGCCCCTTGCTTTTCAGTCTGCATCTTCTCTCCGTTGATTCCTGCTCCTGCTTTTTTGCCTTTAGATAAATTTGATACTCTCTGTGGCAGTCTTTTTTCTTATCCTTGTTCTTCTTTGTAATTGTCAGTTGTTCTCTGTCTATCCTTTATGACCAGAGGCATTCATTTTCTTTAATGTATATGGACATGTGTAAAAAGTAGAGTATAGGGGCACCTGGGTGGCTCAGTCAGTAGACTTTTTTTTTTTTAAGATTTTATTTATTTATTTGACAGAGAGAGAGCAAGATCGCAAGTAGGCACAGTGGCAGGCAGAGGGAGGGAAGCAGGCTCCCCACTGAGCAGAGAGTCCAATACGGGGCTCGATTCCATACCCTGAGATCATGACCTGAGCTGAAGGCAGAGGCTTAACCCACTGAGCCACCCAGGCGCCCCTCAGTAGACTCTTGATTTTGGCTCAGGTCATGATCTCCAGGTGGTAAGATTGAGCGCTATGCAAACTGTGTATTCCGAGCGGAGTCTGCTTGAGATTCTCTGTCCCTCTGCCCCTCTCCCTGGTTGATCACTCTCTCTCAACATAAATAAGTAAAATCTTTTTTGAAAATATAGTATATATAGGAAACTACAAAAAAGAGCACTCATAAATATACTTCCTAAAGATTTCTAACACTATTAGTGATTAATTATTCCTGCAACATTCCCACTTCTTTTTTTTTTTTTTTTTAAGATTTTATTTATTTATTTGAGAGAGAGCAAGCAAGAAAGAGAGTATGAGCAGGGGGAGGGGCAGAGGAAGAGGGAGAAGCATACATCCTGCTGATGCTGGCCTCCATCCCAGGACCCTGGGGTCATGACCTGAGCCGAAGGCAGACACTTAATCAACTGAGACACCCAGGCGCCCCAACATTCCCACTTTTTAGAAACAATTAATGTTAACTCTTGGTGGCCATTATTCTAGACATTTTTCTTTTCAGATACTAGTCAAAAGGATGGATGGATAACTAGCTAAATGGAAATAATTTCAAGAGAATAGGCTTTGTCATGCATGGTATTTATATACATAATCAAAAAGTTGGTTTCCTGCTATGAAGGATGGGACAATTAGTACTTAAATTTCTACTCATTCTTGTTTAGGAAAAACTCCGTTTTGTCTGCCTTCTGTGTTGGGAGAAGCCTAGTTCTTCCCTTTTGTGTTTTTCTCTTACATGTCTCCTTTACTACTCACACAGATCACTTCACTTCTGACACTTCTGGTCATCAAATGCATGGAGGTTTACCCCGCAACAAGCAGTTCTGTGACACCAAGTCAGTGTCTTACTATTTAGCTCAGCTCCAACACCATCTAACCAGAGATCCTACAGGTTAAGGCCCAGTCCCACAAGACTGCCCCCTGCTCCCTACCTCACTTCAGTCTCAAGCCTAGGTTATCAGATGTTCCAATACCCAGCCCCCTCCTTGGGTTCAGTTAATTGCCAGAGCAGCTCACAACTCGTGGAAACATGTTTACCAGTTTATTAAAGGATATGGTAAAGGATACAGATGAACAACCAGATGAAGAGATGAATAAGGTGAGATCTGGGAGGGTCCCTTGGGCAGGAGCTTTTGTCCCTATGGAATTTGGGTGTGTTATCTTCCTGGGAGGGCTGTGTTTGCCCACCTGGAAGCTCTCTGAACCTGGTACTCTTGGGATTTTGCGGAGGCAGCTTCTGGTAGGTGTGACCATCATTACGTCCATTTCCAGCTCCTCTCCCCTCTCTGGAGAAGCAGAGGATAGTGGGGATTGAAAATTCCAACTTCTAATCATGGCTTGGTCTTTCTGGTGACCAGGCCCCACCCAGGGGCCATTGGTCTTTCTGCTGACCAGTTCCCCACCCAGGGGCCATTTGGGAGTCTACCTGCCTCATTAGAACAAAAATGCTTTTCAGCGCCCTTATCACTCAGGAATTCAAAAGGGTTTTAGAAGCCCTGTTTCTGGGGCAGGTCAAAGACTAAATGTGAGAACCGCAGATATTCCTAGTGTTCTTATCACTTAGGAAATGACAATAGGAGCTCCTTGCCAGAGAACCAGGGACAGGCATATAGATCCACATAGATAAATCTGTATATCTTTTATTATCTCACATTCTCCCTTGCTCTCGTTTTTTTGTCATTACTATTTTTCCTTGTCAGAGTACATTTTTCACCCTGCGCTTGATTCCCTCGGCTGCAGTATGGGTCCTGCATTTCCGAGGGTTCGGTGCCCACCTGCATTTCCGAGGGTTCGGTGCCCACCATTAGGCTTCTCCGTTCCCAGGTGCTGGAGGGCAGAATTTCCTGGTGAGTGGTTTGTATTGCAAGGGCTGCGGGATGTTATATTTGGTAACAGTCCGGTTTGAGAATTTGAAAAAGACCATGACTGGGTCTGCTGTTCTTGGGCCACACTTGTCCCCTCAGATTGTTTTCAGCAGTTCTGCTCTGTTGCCTTCTGGTTTTAAGCGTGGCTTTGGAGAATACTGAGGCCAGAGTAACTCCTTTCTTCAGCTCAGGGAAAATGTTTTGATTTGTGTTTTTGAGTATTTTTTCTGTTACTTGCTCTGATTTTATATTTCAGGAAACCAATTATTCTCTGTTTCATGACCTCTGCCTTCCCTGTCTATTACATTTCTTCTGAGGGTATAAGATGATGTTTTTCTATTTTTTCCCCCCGCATCCACTGAATTAGTGTCAGACCTTTACTCTGTGCCTTATTCAACTTTTAGTCACGTCTGTTCTGTTCTTTACTGCTCTGTGTGATTGATTAGCTCCGTATTGCTGTCATTGGGCTCTCACTGTTTCCTTAGTTTTGCAATCTTTTCACCTTGATCTGTTGATTTATTATCTTGTCTTTGAGCTCTTGTTTTATTGGATTATTCTTTCATTTTATACGATTTTACTTATTTGAGAGGGAGAGATAGAGCAGGAGAAAGAAGAGTGGGGTGGGGGTGGGCAGAGCAAGAAGGGCAGAAGCAGAGGGAGAAGCAGGCTCCCCACTGAGCAGGGAGCCCAATGCAGGGCTCGATCCCAGGACCCTGAGATCAGGACCTGAGCCGAAGGCAGACGCTTAACCCACTGAGCCACCCAGGCACCCCTGGATTCTTATTTCTGTTGAAGCATCTCTAGTTTTGAGACAACTGCGGAGAAGCCCTTGGTGGACTCTCTTTTCTCCCAGACTGAGTTCCTGAGGTGTATGTTTTGTTTTGTTTTGTTTTTTACTTACATGCTTTCTTTTTCTCCTTCCATTTGTCATAATATGTTTGCATAGTTTCTGTGCCATCTCTTTTCATCTTATCCATGCTTAATGTCGGCACTGATGCTGTGGGTACTTTTTATCTGCTCAGATACAGTATAAGTGGATTCTCTATGTCCTTGTCCTCACCTTTGTTGGGGCAGGGCGGGGAAGACAGTTGTCTTCCTGGTTCCAGATGCTAGGTTGCTTTCTTTCCATTTTATTCCAGCCTGGAATAAAGGTGGCGAGGAGAGCTGAGGCCGAACGCACCTTATGGGAGGGCTAGCTTCTGATTTTCCCAGCCTCCATTAATGTCCTGTCTCTGGGTCCCCTCCACCAACCAGTGGTATCCCTCTTCCCCTGGGACTCTGGGTGGTTCCCTGAGAATAGCTGTGGCAGAGGAGAAAGATCCTCCTACCCTTTTTCATTCATAGCTGGGTCTCTGTAACCCCCAGATTAATGAGAGAAAAGCATACAAATCTGTTTGCTGTTAAGTTTTTTTTTTCTTTTTAAAGATTTTGTTTATTTGCAAGAGAGAGCAAGAGGGAGAGAGCACCCAGGCCCGATTTACGCACAAGCAGGGGGAGGGGCAGAAGGGGAGGGAGAAGCAGACTCCCCGCTGAGCAAGGAGCCTGAGGCTGAGCTCCATCCCAGGACTGCAGGACCTGAGCCGAAGACAGACGCTGAACTGACTGAGCCACCCAGGTGCCCTTGTTTGCTATAAGTTTTGATGACACTGTGGCCTTGATAAAGAAATGAAGACCCAAAGAAGTGGCTGTACCTGAGTGTTTCTGTGCTAGGTTTGGCGAAGAGTTGAAATTTGAGGGAAAATGTGATAGGATGAAGGGAGTCTAAAAAAATAAACTGAGGGAAGCAGCAAGGCCTGTTCTTTCATATTCCTCTGGGGGCCCTTCTGTCTTAGAGATGAGATGTTCTTTTCCCCCAAGTATAGGGACAGCACCTCTCACATGAGGGTCTTAGGACCTACTTCCGGAGAAGGTCGGAATGCCCTTCTTGTACCTGATGTTTCTCAGATTCCTTCAACTTGACAGTCAGTATGCCAAAGGCACCATATTTGGGGGTAGTTTGACCTGAACCCCATCACGGCCCAGGGCTCCCCCATACCCCACAAGTTGCCTGGTGCTGGTAGCCTGCCATGTTGCTCCCGAGCCTTGGTCGTATGCACAGGCTTCTGCCCTCAGGGGCTGCTCTAACTTTTCCAGCATCGCCAGCCCATCCACCCTCCTACTGGCTTCTCAGCATCGGAGGGTATTTGTAAGAATCCTCTGGGTTACACTCCTTCTTTCCTGATTACCGCTTTTAGGGAGTGCAGGCAGAAGAAACTCTCATTTCTTTCCTTGGTTGACTCTTTTCAGGATGTTTGTAGTAAGTTTGTTTCCTTTTTATTTGGTTGATGCTGGTGAATTTGGGGCTTGAAAACAAATGGAATTTTGTGTATTTGTGTCATCAGGTATTAGGGGAGGCAGGGGCTAAGCCTGCCTCACTCCACCTTTTTTTTTTTTTTTTTTTTAAGATTTCTTTACTTATTTTAGAGAGGGAGAGAGGGCGCACAGGGGATGGGAGGGAGAGGGGCAAAGAGAGAGAGGGAGGGGAGCAGACGTCAGGCTGAGTGCAGAGCCCAGGGGGCTGGATCCCAGGACCCTGAAATCATGATCTGAGCAGATGCTTAACTGACTGAGCCTCCTAGGTGGCCCTTCACTCTACTTCTTTATCTGAAAGTGTCCTGTAAACACTTTGATGTATTTCTTTCCTGTCTTCTTCCTCTCTTGTCATGAGATAAAATTTTTTTTTTTTAAGATTTTATTTATTTACTTGACAGAAAGAGATCACAAGTAGGCAGAGAGGCAGGCAGAGAGAGAGAGAGAGGGAAGCAGGCCCCCTGTTGAGCAGAGAGCCCGATGTGGGACTCGATCCCAGGACCCTGAGATCATGACCCGAGCCGAAGGCAGCGGCTTAACCCACTGAGCCACCCAGGCGCCCCATGAGATAAAATTTTAATTCATAACACCAGTAAGCTTGAGACAGTCCATGATGAGGGTACAAGAATTGGAAGTGACTTCCGATGTGAGTTGCTCATGGCAGAGCTCCCCTATATTTCTATAGTCGGTTTGTAATCCTTCATAATGTCACATTTCCATGAAGGAATTTTTTAAAAGATTTTGTTTATTCATTTGACAGAGACATAGCGAGAAGGAACACGAGCAGGGGGAGTAGCAGAGGGAGAGGGAGAAGCAGGCTCCCCATGGAGTGGGGAGTCCGATTCAGGGCTCAATCCCAGGACCCTGGGATCACGACCTAAGCCGGAGGCAGACGCTTCATGACTGAGTCACCCAGGCGCCCCACCATGATGCAAATTTAATGAGATTGAATTAGTCAAAAGATTTCCAAGTAATTGCATCCAGCCTCAAGTATAATAAATGATGGAGCTGGCGGGTCTGCTGTAGAAGGCAAACAAGAGTTAGGCCCTCCTGGGTCACTGATGTGAACCACTCACTGATTAGGTGACACGTTTTTTGCTAAACATCTCAGATGAGCAGCATGAGGCATCCTGGGCTCATCAGCAAGCCAGTGTACTATTTCTGTCCCCACCTGTCCCTCCGTCTGGCTACTCTGCAGCCGTTCTTCCACAGTTTTTTCTTATATGCCTTTGCCAGGGGTTTTCTCTATTCGAGTACCTTTGACTGCCTGCTGGATTTTAAACCATTTTCCTGCTTTTAAATTTCTCTTCTTATAAGAATTGTACACCAGCTTTTTCCTTAGCTGTCCGAATGTCTTTTTATGTGCTTGTACTGACTTCTTCGTTTTCTCTCCTCCCTGTAAGACATGGCAGCCTGTCAAGCCCTTCCTTTGGCTCTTCGTGCTCTGCGGTTTGGCTCTCAGTGCTCCCCAGTTGGCGTGATTGCGGTGATTAATCACGTGCTGATTATGTCGTGCATTGCCCTCCCTCTGATTTCACGTCTCCTCTTGGTAGCCCCAGAAATACCTGAGATTGAACGTGGTGAACAGCAAGCTCATTGTTAATTTTATTCATTTGGTGACTATTTGCTAAGAGTCCGCTGGGTATCCTGTGCTATTCTAAGTCCCTTGAAGAATCTTAAACATTAGAAACCAAAGCATTCTCTTTTCCTTGTAGTGCTCCCTTCTCTGCCAGGAAGACTAGATAGTTCTTACAAGAAACAACTCGAAAGTAATAATATGCTATGCAAATTTATGGCGGCACGCTCTGGGTCATGCATATAACAGAGGTTGGACTAATTCATCAAAAGAGAAAAAGTACAGTGGAGTGGGATTAGCATGGAATGGAGGCATATTGTGAGGTGAGCCTTGAAGGAAATGTGGAATTTTTTTTTTCAAAAATTTTTTATAGATTTTATTTATTTCAGAGAGAGAGAGTGAGTGAGTGAGAGAGTTTGAGAGGGGAGAGGGTCAGAGGGAGAAGCAGACTCCCCACTGAGCAGGGAGCCTGATGTGGGACTCCATTCCAGGACTCCAGGATCATGACCTGAGCCGAATGCAGTCGCCCAACCAACTGAGCCACCCAGGCACCCAGGAAATGTAGAATTTTAACTCTTAGGAGGACAGGGAAAGGCATTTTAGATTTAGGAAGAAAGAATACAGAGCACAGGCGCAAGTGTTGGGGAGACCTGTCGAGGGTGAAGGAGAGTCCAGTACTCCACATGTTGTGTCTCACATGCTAGACTGGCTCTGTGACATCATCTAGCCACCTCTTCATGTCCAGGACAAATGTGTATGATGCAATTTCTAAGATTCCTGAACTGCATGTTTAGGAAACAGTTAAGGTGCAACTGGGGACGGAGTGCAGAGAGTAATTAGCATGGTGCCTAAGCTCAGACCAGTTCATGGAGACGCCCAGACAGGAGTTCAGATTTGATCTAACATCATTCTGGAGCCGTTTTGGGTTCCAGAGTTTCTTGAGTCTGGGATAAGAAAGATATGTGGGGAAATGTAACTCAGCAGTAGTGTATTTTTAAGGTCCCATAGCATGGGGTGAACAGCCTGGGTTGCAGGGCCCGGTGGGTTTGGGGTTGACTCTGAACTTCATAGGAACACTTAATAAATGTAGACATAACATAAATCACTGAGCCTTCTGAGCTATAAATGCAGGGTGCGGTTTGGTTGTGTGCACCTCATGAAGATGTTGTGAGCCGTAAATGAGCTGGTGTTTGTAAAATGGCCGCTACAGGCTCGACACAAAATAGGAGCTTAAAAAGATGTCATTTATTATTTATTTTGGTTGTTAAGTTATTTAATAAATGTCTTTTGGACTCCTGCCATATTCCAGGCATTGTTCTAAGAGCTGGGGAGAGAAAACAGTAAACAAGATAGCCCCTGTGAAGCTCACGTTCTAGCGGGAGAGACAGTGAACAACTAAGTACATGATATTACTATCAGGTCATGACACGTGATATGGAAGAAATACTGTTTAAGCAGGGATTCTCAGCCTTGGCACTATTGACATTTTGGGCTGGATAATTCTTAGCTGTAGAGGGCTGTCTGTGCATTGTAGGATGCTTAGCTGTATCCCTGACCTCACCATGCTGGATGCCAGTAGAAGCCCTCCGTGTGACAACTAAAAATGTCTCCGCACATGTTCGTAAGGGGCAAAGTCACCATGAGTTGAGAATCCCTGGGACAGAGAGCGAGAGAGGTGCTATTTTGGATAGTGCGATTAGGGAAGACCTCTCTGATAAGATGGCATTTGAGCAGAGGTCTGAATAAAGTGAAGTGTAGTGAGCCTGAGAGTGTCAGGGGCAAGGACAGTCCAGGGGGAACAGCAGTCAGAGGCCTTAGAACAGAGTGTGCTTGGCAAGAAGCAGCAACAGACCAGGGGCGCCTGGGTGGCTCAGTTGTTAAGTGTCTGCCTTCGGCTCAGGTCATGATCCCAGGGTCCTGGAATTGAGCCCCACATTGGGCTCTCTGCTCAGCGAGAGGCCTGCTTCTCTCTCTCCCACTGCCCGCGGCTTGTGTTCCCTCTCTCACTGTCTCTCTCTGTCAAATAAATAAATAAAATCTTTTAAAAAGGAAAGAAAGAGCATAAACTAATGTGGCTGGAGCAGGTGAATGAGGGGAAGAGTGGTAAGAGACACCTTTGGAGGGTAGCAGAGCACCAGGTCTTGGAGTCTCATACGTTGTCATGAAGACTTTGGGTATTGTACTAATTGTGATGAAATGTCACTGGAGGATTTTGAGCAGAGGACTGCTCTGATGAGTCTTGTTCTAAAAGAATCCTGCTGGCTTCCATGTGGAGAATCAACTGGCGTGGAAAGGAGGAGACAAGCCTGGAAGCAAGGAGATCAATTGAGAGCTTTCGTTGTTGTCAAAGCCACAGCTTTTTGTATTTGGACTAAGGTGATAGTCTTTTCTTTTGGTTCTGGTCCTCTGGGAAGCAGATGCGAAGACAGAGCTAGACATTCAGGACATTGGTTGGGGTAACACCATGAAAGTTAAAGGGGCAAGGGAGCAGGTTTGGAAGGGGAGGTCTTCAGACATCAATGCAGGTCTAATTTATGCAAGGAGAGGGGGCAGAAGAGAAGGAGCCAGTAGAGAAAAGGGGGAGCCACCAGTAAGGCGGGATCTCAAGAGGGGTGACATCAGCTGTCAGATGCTGCTCGTGGAGCAGGCAAGGTGGGGCCCGAGGATTGACCATTGAATTTAATGACACAGCGGTCACTGATGGCTTTGACAAGAGCCAGGTTGTGGAGCGGTGAGGGCAAAAGTCTGAACAGAGAGCGAACGTTGAGAGGCAAGAGAGGAAGCCAAGACACCAAGTGCTGACAGCTTTTTTTGTTTTTCTGTGAAGGGATGTGGAGACATAGGGGGATGGATACTTGGAGATGGAACTTTATGTTTATTTTTTAAGACAGGAAGTATTAATACCACTTTTTTTTTTTTTATGCTGATAGGAATGATCCACTAGAAAGAAAACTTGATACAGGACTGGGAGGAATTATAGTTCCAAAGTTCCTTAAAGGTGAATGGGATTGATGTGATACATGGTGATGGGTTGGCTGGATGAACAGCAAATTCATACAATGTATCAATAAGGGAGGAAGGATGGTAAATGGGTGGACCGGTAGGAAGGGAGGTGGATTTGGTGGTGAGAGGCCTCTGCCTTTGCATCAGTGAGATGAGAAGCAGAGTTACTCTCACAGAGTCTGTCAGTGAAATAAGAAGCAGAGTTACACTCACAGAGCGGGGAGAGCGAGGGAGTGGTGGAGGTTTGCCGACGGAAGAACTGCAGCAAACCCAGGCAGGCCAACCCCCAGGGTGAACTGTTCGTCTCTATCTGCAGTTCCCTCTCTCAGATGATGCCTAGGTTATCTGAGTGCACAGAAATCCCCATATTGTAAAACATGAAGCAAACACAGTATTATCAGTGATGATGAGCTCCCTTTAACTGTCTCCTAACAAGCCTGTGAGACAGAGGCACTACCGCTATTCCCATTTTTCAGATAAGGAAACTGAGGCTTGGAGAGGGTCGGTATCTTGCTTAAGGCTACACAGCCAATAAGTAATGGAGTTGGAAGAGAAATCTGGATCTCTTTGGCCCCACGGGCAATTGAGGAAGAGAGTACTCCTAAGAACTACAAAGCCTCTTGGTAGCATCATTTCCCATGGTAGATCTGGTATCTGGCATTTGCCCTGGTAAACCCAACAGCAGCTCCACCAATTAGTTTCCCCTTCTGAAGACTCTGTACTAATAGATTGTATCAGTTTGAGATGCTTTTGGCTACGAGTAACACAACTCCACAGCAAGGGCTTAAAGGAAGAGAGCTTTTGTTTTTTCGTCACATAACAAATGTCTGAAGGTAAGTAGTTTCAGGCATTGGTTCAGCTGCCCAGCAGAGTTGTCAGGGACCCAGGTTTTCTATGTCTTTCCATTCCACCATTGTGAATGTGTTGCCTTTGATCTCAAACTTGTCTTATGGTTGCAAGATGGCAGCTGCTGCTGCTGACATCACCTCTGCTTTCAAAGAAGAAAGATGGGGAAAGAGCTGCGGGTGAAAGACAACAGGAATGTGTTTGTCCCTTTTTATCAGGAAAGCTGTAGCTTTCCCAGAAACTTCTGAGCAGGCTTCTCTTTGTTTCAGTAGGTCCAGCTGGGTCATCTGACTACTCTTAGCTGCAAAAGGAACTGGTTAGTACCTGCCTCCCTTGTCTCTGAAGTTGAAGCAGGCCATGGAGAAGGTGTTAGAAATCCTCAAAGGACAGCTAACCTGCAGTTAGATGCTCTCTTGCCAGAAGAGAGATTTTTGATTGGTTTGGTTAATGGCCTTCTGGTGTCGGGTGCCTCAGGCAGAGCTTTCACCTAGGCTTCCTAATGGGTCATTGGCCCACCCATGACCACTTTGGGGCTAGATATTAATCCATGGTCCCATCAGCTGTGGCATGGAACCAGTGGGGATAAGTAGCACCAAGTGTGGTAATCTTTGTGTGAGAGACCACCGTGCATGGCTTAGGGGCCACTCCAGTTCATTGTGAGAGGTTTCCAGAGGTAGTGAGCAGGAAGAGGAGACCTCAGAGAATTCCGGGGGATAAGAGAAATTTTTTTTAGAGCAGAAGCACAGATCATAAAAAGATGAATGAATTTCAACTGCAAAAAATTCTGTGCATCCGAAGACCCCAAAAAGAGTGAAAAAAAATCCATTGGGAAGAAAGTATTTGCAAAAGCATTCACTGACCAAGGATTAGTATCCAGAATACAAATCCTAATAATATACCAATTTTGTATGTGTGAGTATGTGTGTGTGTATGTACATACATACGTGTGTGTGTGTGTGTGTGTGTGTGTGTGTGTGTGTGTGTATATATATATAAATAAATGTCAAACCACTTGGTAGATAAGTGGCTGTTCCCAGAGGTTGAAAGGTAAACAGTCAGTAAACATGAAATTCTGCACACTTTCAAGGACATGCAGGTTAAAACAAGTAGTCTGACACCTCTCAGGCTGACGAATGTTAGAAAGTCTGGCTGGAGGACCTAGAGCAGTAAGAGTGAGCAGTGTGGATAGGCCACTTCTGGTAAGATATTCGAGGACATGTCATAATGGGGAACTGTTCAAGCTGTGACCCCGCCTCTGCCATGAGGCATAGCCCCTGAGTGCCTGCATGTGCGTCTGGGAGACAGTACGAGTGTAGTTACTGCAGCGGGGTTCATAACAGCAAAAACACCCAGAAAGGATCCTGAATATCCATCGGCGTAGAGAAGACTGGTGTTAACAGTCGTGTAGTGGAATGAATACTAGAGAGATCTGCTTGGAGCCAAATGCGTAAACATCACTTAGAGTGGTGAACACAGAAAAGCTCATTGCAGAAGAACACATCGAGTCTAATAGCATTTGTATAACCCTGAAAACATGCGGAGCAACAATACATTTGTTTAGGGATGCATACGTAGGTGGTAGAAGGGAGAATGCATGGAGGTGACAGACTCTTGGTCACCGCAGTGGTTCCGCGAGGCCAAGATGTGATTCTTTGAGGCCGTTGTTAGCTGCGAGGATGGGGGGAGCAGAGTTCAGGGGCTACAGACATGGGCTCTGGGACTGGATTTGCCACACTGTTCCCTGAGGGGAAGGTGCCATTGTTCGTCATGTTCTTTGTCTCCTTCGTAGGTCTGAAACACTAAGTACAGAGACTAAGTGTCGAAAACAAGGGACAGAAGAATAAAAGAACTTTCAGGGTACAGAGTTCAGAAACCCGATCAGTGCCTAGTTCCTGTCATACCCGCACCATACGAGGCACATGGTGAAATTTTGATGGCGGAGCCTCCAGATGGTCGGCTTTGTATGTGATAGTTGGCATCTGCGCAGCCCTCTCCACACGGTCAAACTCTTAGATCGCTGCGGCCCTGCTCCCATCTCCCCTATTCCATGCACCCGGAGGAGTGTTTTGATTAGAAGTGTTTGTCTTTCTGACATTCTGGTGCAGACCCTACTGACTTGAATTAGGTTATGAAACCATAACATATTATGTAGAAATGGTACTGTAGAGACCCCCCGAACTGGTTGCAGCTGATCTGACTCTTCCTATTGAGTACAGAGGGACCTCTGGGCCCTTTCTCCCATCTCCTGATGACTGCAAACCCCCGGCTTCATCTGTGACTCCCGACTGGCCCATCCCTTAGCCCTCTTGTTCACAGGACCGTTTATGTGATGGTTTTCAGTTCCTAGAGGGCAGGGACCGTGTGCTTTCATCCTGGTGGCCCCCAGCTTACAGGGATCACATTTCTAAGGCTCAGCCCCCGATGGACAGCCCACTCCTGAACTTCACCCTGCACTTGCTACTTGCTCACTCAAGCCCCAGGCTTAGGGCTTGAGCACAGTTGGCCCCCTCAGCCTTCTCTTTCATCTCCAGCCCTAGCACTCTCACTCACCACCCCTTCTGCCCCCAGTCTCAGGCAGGAACTCCATAGTCAGAGAGCATATGCTGGTCTCACCTAATTGCTGTTTAGAAGTATGCTAGCAGATTGGAATTTGGGGAATGAATTTTTACAAAGTTCGGTAGTTGGGTACTTTTCCAGAAGCATAGGTAGCTGGGCTAGGTGTGAGCTTTCACCCCTAATTCCTCTTTGCATGAGAAGTGTTTTCTTCCAACTGAGCCATCCACGCACCTCTTAGAAGTGTTTTCTTCCAGGCGCACCTGGGTGGCTCAGTCAACCAGTTAAGCATCTGCCTTTGGCTCAGGTTGTGATCCCAGGGTCAATCTTATTAAAAAAAAAAAAAAGACAAAGTGTTTTCTTCCAGAATCAGGGGCTATGACAGGCTGTCTTTGGTGGAACATCCTGAAAGGTAGTACAAGGATTTTCACTGGGAGGGCCTGGGAGAGAAGGGGGACGTGGTGCTTTTCACATCCTACATTCACAGAAGGCTATAGAAGGAGGCGCTCCCTGTGGCCGGGCTGTTTGCAAGCGGAGAACGCTGATAAATGCAGTGTTCATTTTCTTCCAGGCTGCTTGTCATCTTGGAGAAACCAAAGTAGTTCAACCAGTTATATTTATTTTACTAAATAATTGACTAAGAGTTGTCTGCTGTTAGGACATTTTTTTCCACTAGGAAAAACCGTATTTGTTATATCATTTTGCGCTGAGAACAGAACCTGGGTGCACAGCACCACACTCTTGTGGACATAATATAAATAGTAAATGGTGGCGATGTTGCCAGCAAATCATTCCTGATGCCATGTTTCCTCACGGCATCCTTGTGATGTACCACCTTTCCTCTCAATGGATTCCACCTACTATAATAGGATTCCTCTTTGCCACTTGCCACTGGCCACTGTCTCTCTTCTCCTTAAGCTGGGTATCTTTGACCAAAATGAATGTTATTTTCCTTTCTTAAGCTGGATATCTTTGACCAAAATGAATGTTATTTTCCTTCATTGACATCAAAGACAGCAAATAGGTTTTAATTCTTGTGCCATCTTTAATCCATTAAAAATGGCTCCCTGGAGTTCCGAGTGGGTGGGATACAGATGGAAGCTCAGCGGTGAGGAATGCTGATTGACAAACAGTGTCTGTGATGAGCACATAGTTAAGTCCTGGGGCACTCCTGTCTAAAATACTCCTAAAAAAGGGGCGCCTGGGTGGCTCAGCCGTTAAGCGTCTGTCTTCAGCTCAGGCAGGTTGTGATCCCCCCCAGGGTCCTGGGATCGAGCCCCACATCAGGCTCCTTGCTCAGCAGGAAGCCTGCTTCTCCCTCTCTCATTCCCCCTGCTTGTATTCCCTCTCACTGTGTCTCTTTCTGTCAAATAAATAAATAAGATCTTTTTTAAAAAATTAATTTAATTAAATACTCCTTAAAAAGTTAAAAATTCAGAAATCTATCAATACATCCACTAAAAATGGTAGTTATCTGTAGATGGATAGATTCTATGGAACTTTAATGTTCTTCTGATAATGTTCTATGCTTTCTGCATGTTTGACCGTGAATATGTATTACTCTAATACCCAGGAGAAAACACTCTTGGTGTTATTTTGAAAGGAAACCTCTTACCCGAACAAAACCAGGGGTTCGAATGTGGCGTGCCATGGCGTGCCAGTGCTGGACTCCGCCGCTGGGCTCTGTAGTTGCAGCATATGCTTCGCAGGGGGACTAGGCATGCTCAATGCTTCTTGCTGAGGGGGAGTCCGTGGGACTGACGGATGGTCTCTTGTCTTCTAATCTGGCAGGTCGAGGTGGTGCATCTATCTATGGCAAGCAGTTTGAGGATGAACTGCACCCAGACCTGAAATTCACGGGTAAGTATGTAATCTGGCTGTGCTGGGGGCAGGGAAGGGGGAGTAGATTTGAAAAGCTCACTCTTGCCTATGATTCCGGGGTCATGCCTGACACCGTGGCAGGTTGCCACGGAGCTGCCCAGCTGCGGCGCCACAAAGAGCCCTGGTGGGTTTGAGAGAATGACACCTCTCTCTCCTGCGTAATTCACAGTGCTGGTTCTAATGTTCTAGACTCTGTCGAATGTTGTTGCTCTTACAAACTATAGGATAAGCGAAAGCTTCCTCAAAGAAGCCGGAGACCTTGCTGGGTTTTTGCAGGGCACTGGGGACATGGTCCAGCGGTTAGTGGGGATCATCATGGATAGAGAAGCTGGGGAGTAGGCCAAGACTAGGAAGGTGCAGTTGTTGGGGTAGGGCAGTGATAAGCCGTTGTAAAGGCAGGCCCTCAGGAGAAGAGTGTTCCGGTCCCATGGTTGATGGTAGAAGCCAGAATAAAGTCTGGGATGGTGGGACATGCGCCCGGCTGGAGCTCTGGGGGTTATTCTTTCTTTCTTTACCCACCAGGGGCTGGAATCCTCGCCATGGCCAATGCAGGGCCAGACACCAACGGCAGCCAGTTCTTTGTGACGCTTGCCCCTACGCAGTGGCTTGATGGCAAGCACACCATTTTTGGCCGCGTCTGCCAAGGTATAGGAATGGTGAATCGAGTAGGAATGGTGGAAACAAACTCCCAGGACCGCCCTGTGGATGACGTGAAGATCGTTAAGGCGTACCCTTCTGGGTAGGCTTGCTGCTCTCGCGGGCACGCCTGGATCTTCCGGGATGGCCCCAGTGAACCAGCTTCCGGATGACCTAGAGTGACATGTACTTAAACTTCATTTTGGTCTTGCGAATCACAGAGCTAAGGAGACCTGGGGTCTTGGGTGAGTTCGAGCTGAAGTATATTTTAAAAGGATGCTGCTTTTCTCTTTCCTCGGTGCCTAGGTTTGACAGAGGGTTTGCAGAAATGCTCATAAGTGATCACTTACAGGGAACCGCTCATTGCAAATGAGCATATACTGCTCCTCCTCGCACATGGCTGTGCTGATGCACTTGGAACAAGAGGAAGCCGACTCTGTCATTCCATAGTGCCGAACCAAACTTCTTCCTGCAGGGATTTCTATTCTGGCCTACACTGCAGGCTTTGGTGGCTAACAGCCACAGAATTCAAAACCAGGTAGTGTCTATCAGCCTTCTTAACTCTGTGCGCACCCTATTTCAGTCTCCTACATTTGTTCTTCCGGGAATGTATGCATCTCTATATATATTTTCCCTCTCAAAACCAGAACGTCAACACTGCTGTTTCTGACACTGAGACATCCCACGCAAAGCCACATTGAATTTTTGCCAAATGAAAAATGCATCTAACAATCAAGTTTCTAAGAAGGTATCAAGTGGGGAATGATAATGTGTAATAATCAAGAAAGGAATTTATTAAAAGACAGCAGAAACATTGACTATTTTTTCCCCAGGAAGGAGTAGAAATCTGTAGCGAGCTTAAGAACAGACTATGAATTCTCCTTAAAAAGCAGTATTGTCATAAAGGGGAGGCCCCACTGAAGTTTTTTTAACCTAAGACTAGAGAAACTAGATAAGAGATTTTTTATGTTAAGTTTTTTAAGTCTGATTTTTTTTTTTTTTATGAGGGGGGTGTGGTAACAGGAAGTGAATGTCTATGGAATACATAGAAACTTCCCAAATAAAATGCCACTGATGGTTGACATTGCTGCTGTGGTCTGATTTTAAATACTGTATGAAGCTTTAACAGTCATTTTAACCTGTAAACCATCTGAAGTAGTGTTGCAGGGCTCAGCTTCAAGACTCCAATTTCGGGCTTGTGCATCTCCAGTGGACTTCTATTCAAGAGCAGGTCTGACTTTTAAAAAGCAGTGCTAGGGGCGTCTGAGTGGCCCAATCGGTTAGGCTCCTGCCTGCAGCTCAGGTCATGATCTCAGAGTCTTGGGGTCAAGCCCCATGTTGGGCTCCTTGTTCAGCAGAGAGCCTGCTTCTCCCTCTGCCCCTCCCCCTGCTCGTGTGTACTCATGCTCTTCTCTCTCTCTCTCTCTCTCCCTCACAGATAACATAAACTCTTTTTTAAAATTTTAAAAATAAAAAATAAAAAGTCAATACCAAAGACAGAATCTAAGTGATGGCGGTTGGCGGTTCTGAGGGAGGGAGAAGCAGCCATACAGGAGCCAGGCAGATGTGCTAAGAGACCTAAAGCATCCCTTGAACTTGCAGGAGATCTACCTTCCTGTGGTTGCAGAACAAGAGGCAATATGTACTGTGCCTTCCTTAAATTGATACCTCCTTGACTGCAGAGAGGATTGTAGCTTTAATGTTCTTATTTATTAGTCCATAAATCTGGGAAATGATGATTGACTGTATGGAATGGCCAAAAAGTTCTATTCCCCAAGCTTTTCCCAGGTTCAGCCTTCTTTCCATCCTTCTCTTCTTTTCTCAACAACAAAAAACAAAACCCAACAACAAACTATGTAAATGACTTTGTAACTTTTCAGTGGTGGTGTTTGGCACAGTACTGTTCTAGACTCTGGGGAAATAGAAACTTCTTTTGGCCTGGACTGGGTAGACAAAATTGGATCCACCTCTAGAAAAGAATAAGATACCCACCCACTTCTTTCCCAGAGTCATAATCCTGAAAATGCCCATTTTCACCCAGGTCATGAGGGTGGTGGAAATGTACTGTTATTACTTTGAGAGGGAAAAGAAGGACCTGAGTACATCACTCTTGGTGTACTTGACCTCACGCAGGATTCACTGGGGGCGCCTGCTAGGAAGCAGATCAGGATTCAGCATCTGGCCAAAGATTCTGCGTTTGTGTCCAGCTCCCAAGAGATGGTGGCTCCTGATCCAGACACCACATTTTGAGTAGTGAGATCCCAGAGGGGATGTTTGTCCAACAAAACATTGGGGGTGGGGAAGATTTTCCTAAGAGCATGGGGGCGGTCAGCACCATACCCTGACCTTCAGCCTTGTCAACCAGTGGTGGCCTTGGAAGAGTGAAGAAATTCAAAGCACAGGATGAGCTTTAACTGCTTCTGACTTTGGCTGCTGATATTAAGCTTTTAGAAAATGCCCTTCTGCCTTTTAAATGTGTGTGTATGTTTTTTTTTTTTTTAAGATCTTATTTATTTATTTTAGAGTGAGAGAGAGACAGAGAGCATGACCAGGGGAGGGGCAGAGGGAGAAGGAACAGCAGACTGCCCGCTGAGCAGGGAGCCTGACAATGAAGGGGCTCAATCCCCGGACTCTGGGATCATAACCTGAGCTGAAGCCAGACATTTAACTGACTGAGCCACCCAGGTGCCCCCGCCCTTCTGCCGTTTATTCCCACCTTCGTACACGGGATATCAGACCGTGCTGCATGGCACTGAGATCCTGTGTGGACACCAGGGTGAGTATGGTGGTGTAGGTCACAGGCATCACAGAAAGTGCAGGGGAGAGGTCATCAGCAATTATGACATTGAAGGATAAGGGCTCTGGAACCAGCCTGGGGTTCAGATCCCAGCTTCACCACTTGGCAGCAGTGTGAAGGATAAATTTCCCAAATTCTCTATACCTTAGTTTCCTCAACTATAAAATGAGGATTATGGTCTTGACCTCACAGGGTTATTTTAAAGATTTAAATGAGCTAGAACAGGTCTCTAGAACAAGCACCAGCATTTAGAAAACAGCCCATGATACTACCGTGGCCCCTGAAGCCACCATACACCTCTCCTGCCTCTTTATCCCAACGTTATCAGCAACCTGACCTTGTATAGCTTCTCCCTCCCACCGGGCTAGCCTCTGAGAGCAAATCCCTTGTCTTGTTCCCCACCAGGAGCCCCTTCAGCACCTTATGCAATTCTTTAAGTTATTGCTGAATGAATCAAATTTAAAACTGTTCTCTGTCAGGGAAAGATTAAGATCCATTTGCTGAAATAGCCTTACCCCATCTCTAAAGCCAGGCTTTAGCTGGTATGGCAGCAAAGCCTTTCCACTAAGCCCTCTGGAAGTCCTCAGCTTGATTTATTTTTGGATTTGTGTCTCCAGAATTTGTCAAAATAGCTTTCCCCACATAATGGAAATGATTCCTACCCCCAGATCCTCGAGCCAATCTGAGCTGTCCCTGTGGCCCCTTCTGGCACCACATTCTTGCAACGTGTAGAGGAGGAAACGTTGAAAAGCACATCTGTTTGAGTGGCAGAGTCTACTTCTTTGGCTTCATGGCCTCAGAGCCTCATTGCCTGTAGAGTAGGTTACTACTCTAGGTCAGTACCAGAATAGGGGTTTTCCAGTCATATTCTTTTACCGGTAAGAGAGAAACAAAATGCAGGAGAGGAAAACTTGTTATGGTCTCACTCTAAGGTTGGCTTGTTCTGGTTTTAGAAATTGGATCCTCCCTTGTTCCAAATGGGTAAGATTCATGATCCCTGACTATATCCCAAACCACAGATGCCCAGTTTGAGGCAAAGTTTGTGGACAGACACATGTGAGCTTTTGTGTGACCTCTGGTGGAGCACTTTACCTCTGGAACTTGGTTTCCTTATTTGTCAAGTGAAGATTAGAACCAGGCCCCGTTAGCCCTCAGTTTTGGAATCTAGGTCATTCTGAGAAGATTCCTTCAGTTGCCAAATTTCCACTTACCATGCTGTTCTCAAAGTCTGCCACTAGGGGCCACTGTGAATACAGTTTAGCCTTGCAGCTGCTTCAGGAGAGGCCTACCATGGCTTCTTAGGATGTCACTAACCAGGGCCTGCCAACCCTGGATGGGGAAAACCAGCAACTAACTGTTCAGACTGCAAGGGGCCCGAACTGAGATGTCAGCCTGGCAGTAAGTGTGTCCGTTGGTACATGCCAACAAACCCTCGTTCCTGTCTAGATGGTAGGATTGGCCGAGGCCTTGCGATTGCGGAGCCTGGTTCTGTAGCATGCCTCAGTATAAAGAGGCACTTTTCTGTTTAGCTGCTTAATATTCTGCTTTACAACTGAATTCATTCCTTCAGCAACTAATCTTGGAGCCCCGATTTGACACATAGCAATAGAAAATATTTTTACAGGATCAATGTCAACAGAAGGAAGCTTACCATGAAAAGTTCTTGTTGCCCTTGTTCCATGCTCCATGGAAGCTTCTTGTTTGTACTTTTCTCTTAATCCCCCACCTCAATCTCTAAGGTCAGCCTTTGTATGCCCATTTGCAGATGAGCAGCCCAGAGACCGAAGGTAAGTAGCACAAAGCCTTGTACGGAGTGAATGAATGAATACAATATCTGGTCTGGAGTGAATTGGTGAATATAATATCTGGTACAGGGTTGCATGGCTAGTAAAAGGACAGAGCTAGGACTAGAGTTTGGGAACTTCTGATCCCAAGTGCAGCCCTCTCATTTCCACTTTTAGCACATGGGGGAGGACAATGACATACACAAAAAGAATGATCTGGTGGTGGGGCAGGGCTTAGAACCTGAATCTCTTGCCTTGCAGGCGGCCTGTCCAATCTGACCGTTGCATCCTAGGGTGTCCCCGGGCGTAGGTGGCTGGGGGAAGCTCCAGGCTTAGCCATCTCAGAGCTCCTTCCCAGCAGCCTGAACCAGGCCTATGGAGGAACAACAGGAGGAAAGCAGGGAGAGAATGACCCTAATCAGTGTGTTTATTGGATCATAACTGTATTAGCCTCACAACTCAGCAAATCTCCCAGAAATCATTTTCCTCTCCATGAGGATCTAGCCGCAGCTCCATTAAAAGCTGCTGGCCCACGTGTACCTGTGAGGAAGCTCTTGTAGAGCAGAAGCAGCGGGGGAGGAGGGAGAAGCAATATTTCTACTTCCTCATTACACTGACAGGGAAAATGGCTATTTCACATTCACTGTAAAGGAAAAACCCCCGAAGGAAAGGGAATCCGAGGTTCACGATTGTCTTGTCGGCAACATTCCGCTCAGAGAAAATGTTCTCTTTGAGCCTCCCTTTTTGAAAGCACTTGTGATGCTGTTTAAGATAAAACAAGAGTCGGGAAGGAACTTGTGTTTGGGGAACATACCAGGTGCCAGATGCTTTCCACATATTATTCCATTGAAGCTCTCCAAAGGCCTGTGAACAAGGCGTCATAATGCCCCATTCACAGAAGCATCCATTCCACGGGTGAAGGCCCCACTCAGTGGGCTAGGCCTTGGCAGGGCTGAGCTTCAAGCTGAGGGTATGCTCTCTCCCTCTGCCCTACCCTAACCTCCCGTAGGTTCGGCTTCTACCTTTGCTCCCTCCTCCTTCCCCTCAAAAACACATGGAAACTAGTTTTCAAACCAGGTCACTATGCACCCATGGCAGCTTCCTTCGCCCAGCCTCTGTCTGTAGACTGAGGACTAGCCCCCCACTCTGGTCTCAAAACTTCAATGATTTGATGATGGTATTTTTCTTTCCTGGTCGCTCTCAGCACATCCTCATCTAATTATTGGAGGGGATGGCAGTATGGGTATTATTCCTATGCAGAAAAGTAATGGGGGGGTCAAGGTCACAGCGGGAATGGAGAAGCGGGCAGTCTGCCTCCAGCCCCTCAGGCATGCATGCACACAGCCTCTGAGGCCGTCAGCAGCAGCTCTGGGAGCCTGACACCTGAGCCTCACCCTGGCTCCTGATAGAATTATCAGAGAACTGGGGAACACATACTTTCCGTAATCAGGGCAACTTTTCTTAGCCAGGGCTGGAGGGAGGCAAGATGTGAAGTGTGTCTGATGAGCTCCTCTTCCAGGGCAGGGCCCAGAGTTAATAAAACCCAGGCAAATCACGGCAGACAGCTAGAGATGCAAGCAGGCAAGCTCCAGGGGCAGGGCTGTGGGGACGTGAGCTGCCACACAAAGCCAGTCCCGTGGCATTTCGTGTACGTTTCAGTTTTCTTCAGTGGCCAGGCAGGCAAACACAGGCAGCTTGGCATGAAAATTAATTTAGGCCTTAAAAAAAGTGTTTCATCCTCAGTGGCTTTTTAGGCCGCCCCACTCCAGGTGCAGCCAGGGGAGACACTAAGGAGTGGTGACAGAATCTGAGGGATGGGGCAACTCCGCAGCCCTGAGCCCATCAGCTTGAGGTAGGGAGGGGCAGAGAGTGCCGTGGCCAAGGCAGGCCCTCACAGCAACCGGGACAGGGGACAACGGTTTGGGGGGGGTGGTGGTTCTGGGAATAGAATCCATCGAGGCCACCCAGGTACAAATCCAGCTGTTCTGTCCCTCATCCGGGCATGAACATGCCACTCCGGAACGTGACAAGTGTGTTGGTTAGAGGTTAGGACTTCAGAGAGGGACACAGTTTGCTTTTAAGCTCATGAAGAAATGCGAGGACTCACCCTCCATTTCCCAAGATGCTCAAACAAGAGGAAATGGGCTTACATCAAGTGGAGAGAGGGTCCAGGAGGCCTGGGAGCAGACTGGCTGACTGGCAGTAATGTATTCAAATGCAATTAAGTCCAGTGAAAAGAAAGAGGGAGGCTGAGGCCCGGGAAAAGCCAGGCTGTGGAGACTCAAGGCTTGCAAGGCACACCCCTTGCTAGTGGGGAGAGGAGAAAAAAAAAATCCACCTAAGAAAAGAGTTTTGGAAGTTCTGTGGAAGGAGAAACTCTGTCAGGTTGGGAGAATCCATTTCCACACCTGAAAGATGGGGAGGATTTGGGCATGGCAGAGAGGAAATGGCAGGAGGAAAGGCTAAGAGCAACCTGGTATGGCTGGTTCTGGTTGGACATAAAAGCCCGACGGTGGGTATGGGGAGGAATCCCCTTGGCTTTTATTCTGGAAGGCCCGGAGATGGCACATCTGTGTTTGCCAATCAACAGAAAGTCAAGGGGGCCCATCTCTTCCTGAAGGAGCCAAGGTGAGAGAAGATTCCCGAAACTGATTCTTTTTTTTTTAAAGATTTTATTTATTTATTTGATAGACAGAGATCACAAGTAGGCAGAGAGGCAGGCAGAGAGAGGAAGGGAGGCAGGCTCCCCGCTGAGCAGAGAGCCTGATGTGGGGCTTGATCCCAGGACCCTGGGACCATGACCTGAGCTGAAGGCAGAGGCTTTAACCCACTGAGCCACCCAGGCGCCCCCTGAGACTGATTCTAATCAGAGCTCCTATTAGTTTTTCTTTCTAGTTACTGCCTTTTGGTAGGACAACCTTGGGCCAATCTCTTCTCTTGAGGACTCAGTTTCCAGACCTATAAAGTCTAAGTCGAGTTATCTTCAAAGGCAGCAGCACGGAGCTTTCTAATATCATCACTAACAATACTGAGCTAAATACTAGATTTAACTATTGGGGAGAGGGTTACAGACTATGATGTCTATGCTGGACAAAGTGAGAAGGGGTCAAGGCCCCAAACAGATCACATGTAGACTGGTGGGGGGCTAGGGGCGTGGGCCTTGCTGGCAGAGGCTGAAGCTCCTGGACAAGGCCTGAAAGGATGCCACATGGTGTTGGGTAAAGACGGCTTTGGACCCACAGTCCTGGGGCTGCATTCTGTCATCACTTACCTGTGTGAACTTGGGCAAGTTAAGGTACTGAACTACTTCAGACCTCAGTTTCCTTATCTGTAAAATGGAGCAGATAATGCCCATTATTCTACAGGTTTCTAGAACATTAATCCCAAGCGTGTGCTCCAATTCCACCACACACCCTCTGAGGAGACGGGCTTGTCCCTCATCGCTCTATCCCTGGTGATGAACTAGTGTGGCTAGTTTGTACAGCTGCTTTGCATAGAGGAGTAATTGCCAAGAGGGACAATGGCATCTCGGAGTTGACGTTAGGATTAAACGCGTGACATGTTTAATTCTCCCGGCTACGCCTATTCTATGGCAGATTCTCTGTAAAAAAAAACAAAAAACAAAAAACAAAAAACATAAAAATCCCTTCCCAACTCTGTAGTACCAGCCAAAGGGCCCAGAGATTCTTTTTTTTTTTTTTTTTTTTTTATTTATTTATTTGACAGAGAGAGAGGTCACAAGTAGGCAGAGAGGCAGGCAGAGAGAGAGGAGGAAGCAGGCTCCCTGCACAGCAGAGAGCCCGATGCGGGGCTCGATCCCAGGACCCTGAGATCATGACCCGAGAGGAAGGCAGCGGCTCAATCCACTGAGCCACCCAGGCGCCCCGGGCCCAGAGATTCTTGGTCTGACAGTCATCACACAGTTCAATGACCCAAGTCATTATAGATGCTTAATATGTGTCTGCTGGACAGAAGGCTAGACGAGATGTGTGTGGTAGGGAAGACTGCCCCCCTGTTTGGGACTGGTAGGTGGAGGCTGAGGGTCCTCCTGAATAAGCCGATGTTTCAGAGGAAGGGTGGATTTTTTTCATTGAGTCATTTGACAAGCTGAGCACCTGCGATGTGCCAGGCACTGTCTTAGGGGTGGGAATGCAACACTGAACAAGGCAAGGTCCTTGCCTGCATAAAATTTACATCCTAGTGGGACACAGACAAGGAAAATGGTATAAGGGACAATAAAGTGGGTCGGGGGAGGAGAGTAATGAGGCACTGTGTTGGGTGGTGTGGTCAGGAAAGTTTCCATACAGAGGGGGCATTTGGGCAGAGACCCAAGGGACTGGGCTGAGGAACAGCAGGTTCAAAGGCCCTGAGATAGGAGTTGCAGGGCCAATGAGAAGAAGGTCGGTGTGGCTGAGATGGGGTCCGTGAGGAGAAGAGAAAGATGAGAGGAAGTCAGAGAGGTCACAGGGAGGGGAGGGGACTGAGCCCAGAGGCAGTAAGTCCTCTTACCGAAGAGTGAGATGGGAACCAAGGAAGGATCTCCAGCAGAGCCGAGCCATAACCTGACTTTGGTCTCAAGTGGATCCCATGCTGCTGGGAAGATTCCAGTAGCTAGGCTGTATGGGGTGGTAGGCTCCCCTGACTTGGAAAAGCCTGAGTGGCTGGAAGGAAGAAGAGAGCAGGAGAAGGGAGAGAGGAAGCTAGTGCTCACTGCGCCGCCTCAGATGCCAGGACAGGGAGAGGTGGGAGGGGCGGATCCCAAGGCAGGAAAGGCTGCTGGGTGGAGAGCAGAAGTGCCCAGGGGCTTCTCTCTGTCCCCTGATGACAGCTGGACCCAGCTAGCTGGTGCTATGATCTGGGGCGAAGCGGAAGGGAGGGACAGTGTGGGGTTCTGGCTGGGATGGTAGGGCGTCTGGCTGGAAGACTGCCACCCTCAGGGAAGAATGGGGGCTGGAGGTGTAGAGAGCTGTGGCTTCTTCCTCTGCCCCAACAGAACATGGCTTCTCCCCACACCTTCTCGGGCAGGTCCTTGCTGTTCGTGGGTACCTGACCTTGCTGTTTTTGGTGGCATTTCTTGTCAGGGGAAGAGTTCAGGTGACCTTGAGTCCATCGTTCTCCCCCTCTAAGCTTCTTAGAGAAGGGGTTTAACTCGATGGTCTCCAACCAAGCCCCTTCTAGCATTTCTATTAATGGATGGAATCAGACACTACATCTCTCCCACCTCCCTACTGCCATGGTGGTTTCAGGTTTCTGTCATGCCCTCTATCTTTCCTCTTCTCCCCAGGGCTGCCATGTACAGTAGTGGGGGGTATTCACTGCACAAGGACATACAGCCAAGGGAGTAAGTGAACTCAAAGCCCGCCCACACTCTGCTCAATGAGCCATGTGCCCTGTTTAGCTCAGGGTTTCATTTACCCAGAGTAAAGAACACACCTTTCTAGTTTGCTCTAAGTTGCAGATAGACAGCCCTCACTGCCCTGTCCCACGCAGAGCCCTTCTTCTGCTCTTCTGTGTCCCTTTCCTCCTACCATCACGAGTCTGACCCAGGGCAGATCTGAGGGCAGCATTCACACGAAGTGTCTTGAGAAGGGTGGGCAGCAGCTGGCTCCTCTCTGAGGCTCTCTGCCTCCTCAACCCCGTGGTGCTTTTCCTCTTCTTATCAATGCTGCGAGTTGCCTCTCAAAATTGCTCTGCCGTCATTAACACCGCGGATTAGGTCAGACGAGAGCGTGTTTGCAGTCTTGGATGGCAAAGGCAAAGCGCTGATGCTGATTATTCCAGATCTTCTGGGCATGGCCTGTTCCGTGCTCATAGTTCTTAATCAGAGGGATGAGCACTGGTTATGTGGCGGGGGTGGGGGTGGGGAGGTGGTGGGCGGAGCAGGGCCATGGTCAGTTCTAATCTGGCTGCGGGGCCCAGACAACACGTCCGCAGCACTTGCAGGCCGGGTGGCCAGCTTGCCTGAACATCACAGGTGACCTCAGCAACCTGGCATTAGCCAATGCCTCAGAGAAGAAATGACCCATCCAATGGCATGCCTCTGCCTGCTTTTGAACCATCAGCGATTCATCTGAGCAGGGAGTGTGAGCATTTGGCCTTGGGCCTGATCAGCAAGCTTTGTGTTCTGGGGTTCACTTTGTTGGCCCTGTAGCTGGGTGGGAGGTCTTCCAGACACCATCCGTCCTTCAGTGTCCCCTTCTGAAAAGCTCCTGCGCCTGGAGGAGGCCTTGCATCGTGGCCCCTCACTCCTGGCCTCGCGTTCTACCACCTCCCCCTTCACCCTGTCCTCCAGCCACGCTGCCACAAAACAGCAATCGTCAGCCACTGAGCCAATGACTGACCAAAAAATTGGGGCATACACACCCCTGCTCTGTCACCCCTCTGGTGGACTGAGTTTGAGGCATGTTCTACCTAGCCTGCCAGAGCTCCTCAGTGGGGATGAGCCCTAGGCGCCCAGGGATAACCAGCTTGGTAAACCACCCATATTGCCTGCTTACCTGTAGTCTCACCTTTTTACTCTCCCCCCAGGGTGTTTCCTTCTTTTCCCAAATACACCACTCACACTCTCATCTTTCTCTCAGGGTTTGCTTCTGGGGGAACCAAACAGACATCACCTTCAATGACCTACTCAAGATCACCTTTATTTAGAGAGAGAGTGCTTGCTCACAGAGGGAAGGGGTGCAGAGGGAAAGAATCTTAAGCAGATTCCACGGCCAGGACGGAGTCTGACGCAGGACTCAGTCTCAGGACCCTGAGATCATGACCCACGCTGAAATCAAGAGTCAGATGCTGGGGTGCTTGCCTGGCTCAGTTATTAAGCATCTGCCTTTGGCTCAGATCATGATCTTAGGGTCCTAGGACTGAGCCCCGCAGCAGGCTCCCTGCTCAGCCGGAAGCCTGCTTCTCCCTCTTTTACTCCCCCTGCTTGCGTTCCCTCTCTCTCTGGGTCTCTGTCAAATAAATAAATAAAATCTTTAAAAAACAAAAACAAAAAGAGTCAGATGCTTAACTGACTGAGCCCCCCGGGGAATCCCCAGATCACCTCTTTTTGCAATTTCCCCTGACGGTCCCTTGGTCCCACTCCTGAGGCAGAACTGTTGGCCACTCTTTTCCATTCCCAGGGCCTTTATACCTCCCTCAACAACACCCCTCATGCTGCACTGTGGCTTAAATGTCTGCAAGTCCTGGGACCCCTACTAGCCTGCAGACTCTTTAGGGACAAAGTCTTTCTTGCCTCTATATTCTCGGAGCCTAGGACAGCCCCTGGCACAGAACAGGTACCTGAGACAATGTTTTGCCAAAACCCAGCAGTGGAAATGCAGTGACTGAGAGGGAATGGAGAGAAACAGACACGTAGAGAATCTTTCGAGAAAGAGGTCCTGGGGCTGCTCTCCCAGGTGCTGTCACATTGCAAGGTAACATGATAGAGCTTCAGTCTCATTACTCACCTGCTAGACAACCTTTAGTGGCTCCCTATGGTTGGGAGTAGGTCCCTGATTTCGTAGATGGTTTTTAAGACCATCATCTGGCCCCATCCCAAGAGGCAGTCAAACTTGGGTTCCAACGACCAGGGTTCAAATTTTCACTCTACCAGTTCCCAACTGGAGGTTCATGGGCAAGTTCCTTAGCATCCCTGGCCACTAGCTTCCTTATTTATTAAATGCAGATAGTAATGCCTCACACCTGTAATGATTTTTTGAGAATTTAAAATCATATATGGTCATTGTGAGATATACTAAAACCACTGCACTGTATACTTTAAAATGGCGAATTATATATCTTAAAAAAACAAAATTAAGCATGGAATCTAGGAAGGGTAGCCTCTTTGAAAATTGAATGGTGGTTATCAAGAAGTTTCCCAAGTGGCCCTGGCAGTGGGCCAGGCACACAGTAGGTCTTCAGTAAGTACTGCTGGAATGAACAGAAAACATATTCCACAAGTATGTCTGGAAAATCGTCTAGGAGAGGTATGTGGAGGGTAGGAGGGTGGAGGGCATAGAAATTCCAAGCCCAGAATTGCATCTCTCAGGAAAGGAGGCCAGAATTATTCTCTGGGGAGATAGGGCCACAGGCTCAAACAGAGAGTGGGGCCTTCGGACCCAGAGATGCCTCTCTGCCCCCTTGGTGTCAAGTCCCCGGTGGCAGGAGTCCAGTTCAACCC
Organism: Meles meles; assembly: GCF_922984935.1. Taxonomy (NCBI): domain Eukaryota; kingdom Metazoa; phylum Chordata; class Mammalia; order Carnivora; family Mustelidae; genus Meles; species Meles meles. Next base: position 85,618,092 of record NC_060070.1, on the reverse strand, counting down.
AAGCCGTGGGTAAACGAGAAACACTTAACCTAGGTCAAGGAATATGCTCTTATATTCATCTTTGACTGTGGCTCTTATGTTCTGAGAATTGACTTCAAACAGCAGAATCTCAGCCAGCGGCTGAAGGCATGGACCAGAGGGCGTGGCTTTTCCGAGTCCAGCCTCAGGCTCTAGGCTGCCCTGGGGTCCCCTCCTCCCGCCGGTGTCTGGAGGTGGGCACATTAAAAGGGGCTCCATCTCAGCAAAGCTTGCACGGGAACTGAGGAGGGGCTGCGGGGGATTTTCTGGAGACGAGTTTATGCGTGCAGCCCCCGGGGAGACGCCGCCACGGCCGTGGCGACCCCCGGGTCTAGAAGGGCCTTGCTGAGGCAGGGTGGGGCCTGTCCCACCTTGAAGGACTTGGTTGGGAATTAGGGGTACCTCAGAGGTGCCTCTACTGTTCCCTCGCTCCTAGGGGAGGGATCAGAGCCCGGCACACAGCAGGTGCCTACTCGGTGCTGGTTGGATAGGAGCCCAGGTTAATCCAGCCACCCTCTCAGTCTGGTGGAGGAAGCTTCTAGACCCCAGGGGCTGGCTCAGCTGTGTGGTCACGACTGGTCGGGGATGGGGAGGGAGCTGACGTGTGGCTTATGTGGCTGGCTCCGGGTGGCCAGGCCCCGCGGGAGCCAGAGGAGGATGGAGGAGCTCCCGTGCATAGACCCTGCCTAGGCCTAAGGGCCCTCCCGGGAAAACCGAGGAGGCCCCTGGGACCATTGGGGTGGTCCCCACACCCCTCCAGAAGAGATGTGATTCTGTTTATAGGCTGCCACCTGCCACCCCCACCCCCCGTTGGGTGCAAAGAGCACCCCCAAACCTCTTGGGGGGTGATGTCTCTTTTGCGCACATCGCTCCCACCTAGCCCCGCATGGACCCTTCTTAAACAGACACCCCCTGGTTCTCAAACCCCCCCCCCTCTTCCAGTCGGAAACCCCTGAGGGGCTGGGGGTGGGCGCAGAGGGAGACGCTCACCGCCCGGACCGTCTCTGGGTGTCATTTCTCCTCCCCTCCCAGGCTCCCAGCATCTGGAGCCGCGTCCCCACGCCTGCCACGCGCGCACACACGCGCACACACAGAGACTCACGCTCACACAGACACACTCACACCCGTGCGCAGACCCCGCCCGCGGCCCCGCCCCGGCCCCTGCGGGCGCCCCCTCCGGCGCTCGCGGACCCGGCACGCAGCCCGCCCCAGCTGGCGGGAGGCGGTGGCTTCGGGCAGATTTGATTTTCCCGCAGCCTGGGCGCCCCGGAGCCCGAGCCCTAGCCCGAGCCGAGGAGGTGGCGCTCGCACCGGGTCCCCGGCCCCGCTGCCGCCCGCGCCGAGCTCCAGGGAGAGGCGGCGCAGCCTCGGCACTCCGGGATCCGCGCTGCCGGCGTCCGGCCACCCCCGCCGCCCGCGTCGGATCCGGCCCCCCACGCCCCTCTTCCCTCTTCCCTCTCCCTCACGCCTTCGATCCCCACCCGAAGCTGCACGCCCCTCTCCCCATACCCGTCCCCACGACTCCGCGCGTCCCTCCCGGTGCCCTCTCCCCGCGCCCCTCCGCCTCTCTCCGCTGCGCCCCAGCTCCCTGGGCACCTGGCCCCTCTCTGCCGGCCCCCCAGCCTCCTCGTCGCGTCACCCGCATCCCCTCCTCTATCCGCGGCCCCCGCTCCCTCCGCCCCCCCTTCCCTCTCTCACTTCCCACGCCCCCTCTTCGCGCTCCTCTCTCCTCCCTTTGCCGCCCAGCGCCGGCTCCGGAGTTGGGGGAGAGCCCAGGGTTTCAGTCGCTTTGGAGGAGGCGTGAATCGCGCAGGGATTGACTAATTGGGGGTGGGGGGCGCGGTGGGCGATGGAGCAGCCCGAGGACATGGCGTCGCTGAGCGAGTTCGACTCCTTGGCGGGCAGCATCCCGGCCACCAAGGTGGAGATCACCGTGTCCTGCAGGTGAGCCGCCCGCTGGCCGGGTCCCCCTGCCCCGCCCCTGGACCCGGAGCCCCGTGGCCCCCGCCGCGCCGACCCTCTACCCTCGCGCGCCCCCTTTCAGAGTGTCCTTGCCTCCAGGACGCCCCCTTGCCTGTCCAGCGGGAGCCCCTGCCCAGCCATGGGTGGTGACGGCGGAATGGAAAGGCAGGCTTGGGGTCGTATCGCGGAAAGTTTGGACTCCAGGCAGCTGCGGAGAGGAGAAAGGCAGACACAGGAACAAGGGTCCAGACGCCCGAGGAAGGAGAAGGAGGTAGTGAAAGGCTATCCCAGGCTATTTCTGATCAACTCCTCCCCAAATGGAGAAATGAGTGATTTGCCCCATCCTTCCCAGGCATAACCAGCCTCTGCCTTTTGTGCCCTTCTCTCCTCTCTTCTCCCTGCTCGTTTGCCCCAACACCCTCCTCTCCTCCCCGCCCACCCACTGCCCTAGACCCCAAGATTTAAAGCTTTTCTTCACCTCCAACAGCAAAACTGACTCGTGGAAAGGGATCAGATTGATTCATTCATACCGAGCTGTGGATAACTGATAATAACTTCAAGGGGCATCATTAAGACAACAACAACAACAATAACTTAGGTACAAAATCTTAAGCGAAAGGACTACAACACTGCGTGTGGAATTTGAGAGTCCAGTAGGGGAGGGGAGGTGTGTTTTTGTGGGCTACCACCCCAAAATCCTCAGTCACGTTACAGACTTTGGGGTATCTCCCCCTGTTTCTCCTGTCTGAGGAGAAGGCTGCCCCAAGCAGTAAGTGGGTACTGGAGGAGAAGGGGGATTGTTCTCTAGTTCAGTCATGGCCTCGGGCTGGCCTATGGTCACTACCTGGCTGGGGCTGTGAGGGGTATTGTGGCCCAGGCATAGCCCCCTTGACATTCCCCTGGAGATGCCATTCCTCCCCCTTCAGGTGACCAACAGCATTTCCCTAGTCCTGGCTGTACGCTTGTTCCAAATTGCCCACCTCATTTTTGCCCAGGTCCCTCTCTGGTCAGACCCTCCACTCACCCTCACAGCCTCCCAATCCTCTTTTCCAAAGTTGTGGCACTGCTATGTGTGTGTGTGTGTGTGTGTGTGTTGGGGGGGAGGGGTGTAAACCGAGCCAGAGGTACTGGGCTGATGTGTGAGAAAGGGAGGGACTGAGGGGATTTGAGGGTGAGTGGGAGTGAGGGCTGGTGAGGTGGACCACAGCCCCCCTCTTCTGTGATAGCTCCCACATGTCTCCGCCATGGTCCAGCACATCCCTATCAGAAGTGTCACCCGACACCATTTGCATCTTGCCATTGCGCTGCTGGGAGATTCCTGATGGACCATTAGCTCCCATCTCACCTCCTCAGCCATCAACAGTTGCCAGGGCCTGCCTTCCCTCCCCCGTGGAGCACACACCCAATGCTCCCTCCTAGCTTGTCAGGCTCCTGTCAGAGCTGTCCTCTGGATCCTTGTCACCGCGGAGCTCTGAGCAGCCGATTCCCCATCCTGATTTCACCCCTCCTTCATCTCCACCAGTTCATGTCTCCCCCATCCTGAAAACCCTAGCCCCATGCCCCCCACTTCCAGCCATCTTTCTCACCCATGAGACACCCAGCCTGAATCACACAGTCTTCTGGGTCCTCTGGGTCCTGAGTCCTCAGCCGGGGGTCAGGTGTGTTACTCACAGACCGAGTGCTCAGCCTCTGAAGGTGGTGTAGACTTCATCCCTCCTCCCCCAAAACAACTGTACAAAATAAGCATTTGAGGCAGGAATCCCTACCCTGGCTCTGACCCACAAACCCTCCACTGTAGTAGAGAGGAGACAAGGCAGAGAGCGCATGGCGTAGTGGCTTCAGGGTCCGACACCTTGAAATGGATGCTGCTTCACCCTTTGCAACAAACTTTTAGTCTCCATCGCCCCCATTTGACAAGGGCACACAATGAACCTGCATTCAAGAAATCTTACTTGCTGAGGGAGCTCCCATGTTTGAAGAGTGGTTGGCATGTATTCTCCAAATTTTTGGAGGAATCAACTTCCAGGAATCGAGGGTCTAGAAGCACCCAGCACACTGCTTTGCACTAGCTTGGCATGTGGTAGGTGCTCAGTAAGTGGTTACAATGATTCCTGTGAGAAAGTAGAGCTTGGCCTCTCCTGTTTGCTCTCTGAAAGTGGAGGTGTCCAAAGGACTCAAACCTTTTGCTCAAGAAGTACCTATGGATGCCTCCGAGTGTCTGGGGAAAGTGGTTTGGGATCAAGCCCGGGATCTCTTCCGTCTCAAGAGACGTGACCCATCAGCCTGAGGAGGGCCTGACTCGGGGGTTCTCCTGAAAGCCACAGGAGTGGGAAGTGGGTTCTGGGAGGAAGAATGAGGAGGCAGGAGTCACCTGGAATAGAGGGGAGACAAGAAAACAGTTTGTGTGGTCTCAAGTTTATAAATCCATCTCTTTGCCTCAGTAAGGCCCAACTACCTAGGTTCTAGAAGAGAGAGAGAATAAGAGAGAGAGAGAGAGAGAGAAGGAAAAGGGGGAGGGGGGAAGAGGAACATGGGGAGGAGGGAAGGCTGCACAGAATGGCTTTCTTCAGTACATTCTACACTCCATGGTCGTAAGTCTTCCTCCACCGTATCCCATGATCCTGACAGGGACCCAGGAGAGGAGGCTAAGGGGTGCCCTGCCCTGGGCATCCAAGTGACACATTCTGGTTGGGCAGGAAATAGTAAGGCAGGCAGAGGGGTTGGTGGGGTGAGAACTCCAGGGGGTTCTAGAATGGGCAGCTGGGGTTGAGGGGGCCCAACATTTCAGGTAACTGGAAACTAGCATTTCTGGGAGCTGGTTACCATCCCGCTGTGCTCTGCTTCTTAGGAAGGTCCCTGCCACCCCCTGCAGCCCCAGGAAGCTATCTCTGCACTTGCCTTGGAGAAGACCCCCCCCCCCCCCCCAGGCCATGCCTAGCCTACAGCACTCCTAGCTGAGCCCAGCTGCCTGGTAGAGTGGCATGTCTGAGCCCCAGTGCAGCCAAACCTCCGCTAAAAGCACATGACACTGTGGGAAGGGACATATTTGTGTCCCTGCTTTGGGTAGAGTATTTCTTGGGCTGATCTATATAGTCCACTCCCAAACAGTGGTTGTTAGCAACTTTGGTAGATTCAGGGTCAAATATTGTAAAGCTTCTGGTGGTTAGACTCAATGGTTAGGAACGTGGGCTATGGTGTCTGTCTACCTGGGTTCAAATCCCAGCCCTGTCCTTGAGACATTGCATAAATGACTTAATCTGTGCCTCAGTTTCCTCATCTGTAAAAGATGCACACTAATTCTTATCACAGCGATGAGGGTGAAGTGGATTCATCCACCAGTGGTAATTTGCCTATTATTTGACACCTGAAAGTAAATTAAAAAAAAAAAAATCTGTCTTTCTAGCTGGGTCCCAAGGTTTGTGTGGATCCTGGAGATCTGATCCATTGAGAGATTCTTATTTGCCCGGCCCCCCCAGCTTTACTGAGATATATTTGACATATTGTGCACATTAGATTTTCTGAGGGGTTTTTTGGGAGTGAGTAGGATAGATGGTTTGTGGAACCACATACCAGCAGACATTGTAGAAAATGTGAGCCTCAAGCTTCTCCTTCCTCTGGCCCTCTGTTCCAGACCTCTCCTGACTCTTAGCCTCCCCGCCAGACCCAGTCAGAACTCAAGCTATCCAGGGTCCCATTCCCCAAAGTCCTCACTGTTTTTCAGGTCTCTCTATGCAGGGATCTGGACCAGCAGTGTGTGGCTTAGAAGGAGTGATTTGCATTTTTTATGTAACAGGAAACCTTTACACTTCCACAGGGTTCTGCTGGAAGAAGGGGTGCATAGTTTCACATGGTGGGGCTCCTGAGACCCATCAGGAGGTCGAAGAGAGGAGGGTCCGGAGGCAGGCCGTTGCTGGGCCCTGCTGGGATCCCTCAAGCAGCTGCCCTGTCCCTGCCAGTGGGCGGGGCTGGTGGGCAGCTGTCATCTCTGCCCCCAAGATTATTTTCTGCTGTCTGTTCAGGTTGGCGGTTTGCTGCCCTGAGGCCTGAGAGGCAGCCTAGCTCAGGAGCCGTGCCCTGGGCCTCTCAGAAGGGGGTGTGAATGGGCTCTGAATGCTTTCTTCTGACAGGCTTGGGGAGGGCGGCTTTGGGGAAGGAAGAGCCTGGGCACTGCGTGACAGCTGTCAAAGCCAGAGCTAGGGAAAAAAAGGGTCCATCCAGCCACTGAATGTTCCAAGGCCCTCCCTAGTTGAACCGGGAGAATGGAAACAGTGGGCTTTACTGAGTGCTCACTACATGCTAGGCGCTTTACATCTGTATTAGGCTGAACCATATGCAGTTGTCTATATTCAGCTGTTTTTGACCTACTTGATTAGCAGTTTGGTTTAAACTGAGATTATGATGTTAATTTCCAATTGCCATATAATACGTTACCACAAAGCTAGTGGCTTACAGCAACAGCCGTTTATAATCTCACTGTTTCAGTAGGTCAGAAGCATATCTGGCCTTTCTGCTCAGGGTCCCCCTAGGCTGAAAGCAAGGTATCTGCAGGGGCTGTGATCCCAATCTGAGGCTCAGGGGCCAAGCCAAGCTCATTGAGCTGATTGGCAGAATCCAATTACTCGCAAGTGTGAGATGGAAGTCCTGTTTTCTTGCTTGTGGTTGGATCGGGAAGGTTCTCAGCTCCTAGATGCCGCCCTCAGGTCTTAGCCATGTGGGCCTCTCAAAACATGGCAGCTTCCTTCCTGAGAGCCATTAGGAGAGGCTCTCCAGTCTGCCATGACAGGATCCTTTCTAAGTAACAGTAATCACAGGAGTGAGTGTCCACCCTATTACCAGGTCCCACCCACACTCAAGGGGAGGGGATTATGCAGATTTGTATGGGGGTGGGAGGGTAGAACTCTCCTGCACCATCTTAGATTTCTGCTTTCCTGCAGTTACTGTATTTTTTTAACCTGACCACAATCTACAATCAACAATCGCATAAGGTAGGGAGTGGTATTTTCCCTTTTTTGCTGATTAGGAAACCAGAGCTCAGAGAGGTTAAGGGACCTGCCCAAAGTTACAGTTAGCATATTTGGAGAAAGGGACCCAAATCCAGTTTCCTCAGACTTCAAAGTCTTGGGGGCTTCTTGAGTTTGGGGGTTGGGGTCTCCATGAGGGTCATGGTAGGGGCCTGGGTACCAATGATAGTAGTTGTCACCAAAGAGCTGGTATTCTCTCTCCAGGGACGGGAGAGGACTTCCTTACTCAGTGATGGCCTCTGGCTCTGGGTGGCAAATCCAGAACTGGAGGAATCCCCAGGGAGCAGAGACCAGAGAGTCATGGGATGGCAGCCAGCTTTCATGTAGCTTACCATCCCTCCTCTCCCAGCTCACCATTCTCCCTGCTTAGACCCAAGGCCATTGGTAGAGATGACCTACCATTGGGAAGAGAGGGTGGGGAGGAGGTAAGGGGAATAAGACTGGAAAGCTTTGGAGCACAGAGGAGTCAGGTTCAGCTAGGAATGCTTTGGCTATAGATATCAGAAATAGTGGCTTGAACCCAAAATATATTTATTTTTCTCAGATAACAGTGAGTTTGATGGTAGATTATCTCGGTGTGAGTTTGTCAGCTCACTTTGCTGTCAAGGACCCAGCTAGCTATATTTCTACTCTGCCATCATCCCAAATGGTGGACCTCTTTCTTACAAAATGGCTGCCTCTGTTCCAGGCATCACAACCACATACAAAGATAGGAAGCAAGGAGTGTGACTGGGTGGCTCAGTGGGTTAAGTGTCTGCTTTTGGTTCAGGTCATGATCCTAGGGTCTTGGCATTGAGTCCTGCTTTGGGCTCCCTGCTCAGTGGGTGTGGGGAGTCTGCTTCTCCCTCTGTTGCCCCCTACACATGTTCTCTCTAAATAAATAAATAAATAAATAAATAAATATCTTTAAAAACCCAAACAAACAAGAATAACAACAAAGGGTAGGAAGCAAGACAGGGCCAAAGCCCTCTCTTTGACAAGTTCTCTTTATCTGAAACATACACTCCCTCCCAAAATCTCTCACCAGACTTGCTCTTCTATTTCAGTGGCTGAAGCCAGGTCTCATGTCCACCTAGACTAACATATTCATTAGCAAGGGCTGCCATAACAAAACAGCATAGAATGAGTGGCTTAAACAACAGAAATTTATTTCCCACTGTTCTCAAGGACAGAAGTCTGAGACCAAGGTGTCAGCATAGTTAGGCTCTGGGGAGACTGTCTTCCTGGCTTCAGATAGCCACCTTCTCACTGTGCTATTCCATGACAGAGAAAGAGTAAGCTCTCTGGGGTCTTTCCTATAAGGGCACTAATCCCACCATGAGGGCCTCACCCTCCTGACCTTAAATTATCCTAATTACCTTCCAAAGGCCACATCTCCAAATACTGTGACATTGGGGATTAGAGTTTCAATATATACATTTTAGGAGATACACAATTCAGTGGATAGCAACAAGGGGCAGGAACCTACCCTCTAGGACTTTGAGTGTTTTCACCAGACACTTGAACCAATGTAGATTCTGTTAGTGGGAAGAGAGTGAGGCATGCTTGCTGGGTGGACAGCCGTGGCCTCTGCTACAGGAGAATTTCAAAGGGATCCATAGGCTACCTGAGCTCCCTGGGGGTATGAGGGGCCTGGAGTTTGGTGTCTGTGAGGACTAGCTCTTCAGATTTTTCTGTGGTCAGTTGACAGCCCATGTTAGGTGACCAGGGACTTATTTTCCAAGTGTAGTTTGGTTGGATCCCTGACTACCTCTCTTCCTGTTTCCTGGGCAAGAAAAAAACCACTAAAAACTTAGTGTGATAATTTTGCAAACATTCATGAACAAAGCATTGCAGAGTACCTCTGTTCTCTACTATTACTCACTTCTGATAACCTAGCACAGTGCCTGAAGGTCCCAGTAAGAGAGCTATATGCCTTTGTACATTGAAGAATCCTGGGCAGAACACTGAAAGTCAATGCGATTCCTGGCGTATCCTCTCTAAAATCTTGGCCAGGTCATTATTCTTCTGCCTCAGTCTCGATCTATAGAATGGGGGGAAATATTGGTCCTGTCCACATTCTATTAGGTTGTTATGAAGACAAAAGAGATTATATTTGTGAAGTTTTATATAAACTGGAGTGTGCTAAATAAAATTAATAATGACAATAGGTACCAATAACTGAACACTACTGATACATTAATTCCTTCAGTAGTTAATACTGATCCTTATTTGCTATTGAGAGTCTTCACAGTTTGAAGTGCCGAGGATATAGTGGTGAACAAGACACACAGGTCATCTCATAGAACTCACAATGGTGTGGTGGGGTAATATAACAAATATATACTTTTTAAAAAATTAAGTCAATAATGTCTGATAGGGACAGGGGGTCTGCAAGTAAGTTTGGGGTTGATGGGGACACTTTAGACAGGACAAACAGGTGACATTGAGCTGAGATCCAAAGGATGAGGAAGCCAGCTGGGGGAGGATCTGGAGGGAAGGTGATTCAGATAGGGAGAACAGCAAGTGCAAAGGCCCTGTAGCAGAAAAGGCCTTGGTAATGCTTGCAAAACTGCAGGGAGGCTACTGTGGCTGGAGTAGTGTGAGACAGGGAAGGGAAGGAGAATGAGGTTAGAGAGGAAATGGGGGGGGGGCTGGGGGAGTGGTATGGAGGGGGTGTGTGGGTCATGGCCTTGTGACCCATGCTAAGGAGTCTGATATCCTAACAGCACTTCAGGGTTCAGGTTGTCAAACAGGAGTAATGTGACCTGATTCATTTTCTTTCTTTCTTTTTTAAAGATTTATTTATTTATTTGAGAGAGAGCGTGGTGGGGAAGGGGCAGAGGGAGAATGAGAGAGGGTCCCAAGCAGACTCCGTGCTGGGCTCCATCCCAAGTCCCCAAGATCATGACCTGAGCTGAAACCAAGAGTCAGATACCTAACTGATTGTGCCACCCAGGTGCCCTGATCTGATTCATTTTCTAAAAAACTTTCTCTGGTTGCTGTGAAGAGAATGGCTGTTGGGGGGTAGGCTAGGGTGGGGAGAGGCAGGAGTTGAAGACTGTTGCTAGGCCGGAAGCCACTGCAGCACACAAGGGAGAGACAATGGTGATGGTGGTGTGGGGGAGAGTGGATAGATTCGGAATGTGTCTTTGAAGGAGACACCGTTAAGACTTGATGGATAGAACAGGAGGGGGCATAAGGGCGAGAGGAATCTGACAGATTTCCTGCATTTCTGTTTTAAGCTATTGCTTTCACAATGGCGGAAGGCAGGGACATGACCCCATGGACAGATGAGGAAACCGAGGTTCAGTAGCTTGTCAAGGGTCACAGCGCTACCACGTGGCCATGCGGGGAGACTCAGCATGGATGCATCTGAGGCCAGAGCTCATGCTCTCTTCTTTTGGCCACGTGGCATGGGAGGGATGATTGTTGCAGTAATTAATAATAATAATAATAATAATGCAAATAGCCTTAGGAAGGAGAGCTCTTGAAACCATGTGCAAATTGCTTTTTAGACCTTGGTGAGGTGGCTTGGCAGGGAGACAGAGCTTGCGGGTGAGGAGCCAGATCTGAAAGGGGAGATGGGCGAGTGCCAGGGGCTGGGCGCCAACATCCTTTTCCTCCCCAGCTCCCTCCTTTTTGTGGATGGCTTCTGCGTGTCTGGGTGGAGAGCAGGGCAGGAGGGGATGGACAGCCCTCCAGTTCCTCTCTGCAGCCGTTCCCTTTGGGAGCAGCCCTGATGAGGCCAGGGACAGGACACAGGAGAGTAAGAATGGGAAGGGGCGCTGCTGGTCAGAATGGGACTTTTGGGAGAGCCTGGGTTTGGAAATGCAGACAGTTCCCATGGGCACCTCTAGATGGGTTTGAGCTTCAGAGTTCAATCTCAGCTTGTTCCCCCACAAGTTGGATGGTACTGTGCTCACCTTTCAGCCCCAGCTTCCTGGCCTCTAGAATGACGTGATGCCTACCTCCTGTCATCGATACATAGGGTAAATGGGGTGTCACGGGTTAAGTACCCAACAAAGGATTTGGTGCACACCATATCTGCGATTAATGTCCCCTGCTCCCATGCTCTTTGCCTGCCTGTGGTGTCGGCAGGGCATTCGAGGTTGAACTACTCTGTGGGCAGGGCTGTGTCTCCTCCCTCAGACTAGGGCTCCCTGAAGGCAGGGCTGTGTCTCCCCTCTCAGACTAGGGCTCCCTGAGGGCAGGGCTGTGTCTCCCCCCTCAGACTGCAGCTCCCCAAGGACACGGCCATATCTCCTCCTGTCTCTGACTGGAGAGTCCCAGCCTTTACTCCCTACTCTTGTAAGCCTCCCAGATGGAAGTGTGGGATCCTCAGGCTCCCTCCTTTAGCACCAACAAAGAGGTCTTATTATAACCTTTTCACTGCTTTCTCCCTTTGCTGGGGCCCTGGAGACTTCTGACCTCAACCCCCAGTGCATGGTTGTTTTCTTGCTGCCATTGAATTGAAAAATGATTCCTTGGGGGAAAGCAAGGAGGAAAGGGGCCCTGGGCTCTGTTCCCCGGCCTTGATTTAAGGAACAAAAGAAGCTAAGCTCCAGGCTGCTGTGCGGACAGCTGAAGGGTTTTATGCTCTTTTAGGGAAAAAATACATTTGCCTGTTGGAAAAAATTTCTCTTTGAGCTCTCCAAAGACAGTGGAGAAAAAGCACTTAGGTCTGATGTGTCTGTGCCCTGTGGTTGGGGCCCTACTTCGGGCCAGAAGGCCTGGTTTCCTTCCCCTCGGCTTCTTACTGGTGTGTGTCTGGGGGAAATTCACCCACTGTCTCTCAGCCCGGGAGTCCTCAGTGTGTTGGGGTGAGGGTCACGGAAGAACTTTCAGGTGCTGCCTGGGTGTACATTGTTGCAGTGGGGGAAACTGAGGTCCTCAAGATGGCTGCCATCAGAAGCATGATGTGTTTGGATGTGTGTGGGTATGAAGGTGGGTGTGTTTGGTGGAGAAGTTAGTTGAAACCTGACTTCCAGGGCCTCGTCCAGACCTGCAAAACCGGGCCCTGGGCCTGGGGCCCAACCCAGAATCTGCCTTTTTACAGGGAGGGACAGGGGCGAGTCCCAGGAAGTGAGGGGCCCATTGTTCCTGGAGGGGAGAAGCCATCATCTCAAGGCCACGAGAATAGGCTCAGCAGGCCACGGGGCTTCAGGTAGGACAGGCACTGGGGTGAGGCACAGAGAGGGGCAAGTGTGAAGTAAGGGACCAGAGAGGGGTGTCGGACGCAGGGACTTAGGCAAAGGGGCAGAAGGGCCTCAAAGCTGAGCAGGGGAGAGGACAGGAGACCAAGGAGGAGCCTGAGGCTGAGGTGAGCAGGGCTGCTGTTGGCCAGTGGGGTGATTCAGCACAGACTCGCAGTAGGGTGCTGGGGGCATATGCGCTTGTGGGGGGGGGCTTCTTTGGACAGGTGAGGGCGGAGGTGGCTTGTGTTGCCCATCCCTGTGTGTCCTTTCTCACCAAGGGAACCCGAGCACCCCCCGTGAGGGAGACTGCCCTGCTCAGCACCAGGCCAGGGATGACCAGCCCTCTGAGCAGCCCCATTCTGTGCAGATGCTCCAGAGCAGTCCTGACGAGAGGAACTGTGTTAGCCCTACTTTACCGACAGGGAAACTGAGGCACAAGGAAGCCGAATCATTTGGCCAGAGTTGGGACGTGAACCCAGGCACTTAGCCATCAGGCTGTACAGCTAACAGAAAGTATAGGGGCTGGCCCTGAACGCGATCGGACACCACGCAGGTGGAGAGACCAGAGCCTCCCTCTGCCCGTGTGGCCACTCCTTTGGTCTTCCTTCATCCATCCCATTGGCCAGCCCACCGGCCCCGCCCCCGCCCAGCTCTGAGTCAGGTGCAGGGCTGGCCTGCAGCCGAGGTCCCTAGCATGGAGGAGCACCCAGCCGGTGTGAGAGATCGACATGCCCCTCGTTTTGCAGCCCAGGTTGTGCTGAGCAGGGACGTGGGGTCCTACCAGTCAGGGGGTTGCGCACTACAGGCCAAAGAGAGCTCGGCTGAGGGGAGGAGAGATGGTTGTTGATCAGGGCCTCTTCAGGGCAGGCAGAATGCAGGAGGATAGATTGGAATGAGTCTGGAAGGATGATGTGGATCATCTCAGCAGGGCGGAGGGACTGGGGTCCTCGTCCTCCTCAGGGGTTGTGGCGAGCTAACCCAAGCCGCAGGACCCAGTGAGAGGCCTGAGGCCATGGAGCAGGGAGCCACTGAAGCTACGTGGCTTGTTCTATTTCTCATTCCGATGTGTCCCTCTTGCCCGGCTGGGAGGGTGGGCAGAGCCAGGGAAATCCCTGCCTGCTTCTCTTTGAAGCTAGGACCCCTTCTCTCCTTCTCCCTCTGTCTCTCTGTCAATCCTCTTCTGTTTCTCTGTCTCTCTCTCTCTCTCATACATACACATACACAGAGTTTGAAATCCAGGGTCTCAGTAGCCTGAACATGACAAAACCTGAGTTCCAGAACCAGACCCTGGAGAAGTCAGAGACTCTCTCTGAGTCTCATATTCCTTTAAAAAATATATATATATATTTTATTTTATTTTATTTTATTTTTGTCAGAGAGAGCACAAGCAGGGGAGGGGTAGGCAGAGGGAGAAGCAGGCCCCCAGCTGAGCGGGGAGCCTGATGTAGGACTCCATCCCAGGACCCTGGGATCATGACCCGAGCCGAGGGCAGCCGCTTAACTGACGGAGCCACCCAGGTGCCCCGAGTCTCACATTCCTGATTTATAAAAGAATTGGAAAAGGTGACCTCGGAGGTCCCTTCCAGCTTGCGTGTTCTAAGCTTTTGAGCAATTATAGAATTTCATTATAGAATACAAAGATAAACCCTGGCACTCTCTTTAATAAATTCCCGCCCCCCCCCCTTCTTTATTACTTCCAGCTCCTTACCCTGCCTCAGGTTTCACCAGAATAGAGGTTCCTCTTTGGGGTGAAGGCATTTTGTCCTTTACTGAAATCAAGACAGTCACTTCTGTCCCCTAACCTAGCATCCTGCAGGAGGAGGATGGGTCAGCCCTCTTCGGTGTGACTGAGCATATGTAACAGTGGTATCTTACCTGTCCCTGCACCCGGTACCCACCCCTTCAGCCACCTTGCCTGTCATTTCATCTGCTGCTCCCTGCAGGGGCCTGGGAGTTTTATCAGATGGTTTCCAAAGTGACTGCTGGCTGGGAGCAGGTCTGGTGCAGGAGCGGTGGAGACCAGCAGAGGGGGTGTGTGTCTTGGGGTCACGGAGGACTAGCTGGGGGTGGCTGCCTTTTGGGAAGAGACCCCTGAAAGAAGAGAGTGGAACAGAGGTTGGGGATCTGGGGATCGCCCCTCTCAGAGACTCTGCTGGGAATCTTGGAAACTGAAGCTGGGGTGGTTCATAAACACGATCGGGGTCTCCCCAGCAGCAGATCTGCATCTGTCTGTCCATCAGCCGGTCTTTGGCTCCCACCTCAGGATGGGGGGCAGGAATTGACTGTGGGGTCAAACTGCCCCATAGGCTGTCACTCTTGATGGCTCTGGTGAGGGAGCCAGGATAAGGACTCCTTATAGAGCTTTCTGGCTCTACCTCTGTTTGTTCCCTGCCATTCCCTGGGCCTCAGTCTCCCCCTTTTCTGGGAGAGGATGAAACAGATGATCCAGAGCATTCCATCCAGCTCTGACAGTTGGAGTTTGGTGGTCTGGAAGACACACAGACTAGTGAGAATTGTTTCTTCTTTCTGAGAAAGGGGTTCATGTGGAGTGGAGGGAGGAGGAAGAAGACCCTTGGGGACCTCTGGGCAGAGCTTACTTGGAGGACGGATTCAGGAACTCGCACAGGTGGGAGGGCTCATAGGAAGTCCCCTTTAGGGCTGGGATGGTGCATGAGTCAACAAGGGTCTTTGATGAGCAGGTCTCCCTCTGGGCCTCTGGAGCTCGGTCCTTCTGGAAGATTGCCAAGCAAGAGAGTGGAGGATGCCTGGCAGCTGCACAGGGTCAGGAGTGGGGAGAGCAACAAGAAACTGGGTATTTATCCCCCAGCTCCTTCCCCCGGGGGCGGATAAACTTCCTGGTATTTGCAGCTGGCTTGCCAGAAAAAGCCCTCTGGAGAGAAGTGGCATAGGAGGAAACCTTGGGTGTGTCCCGGAATTACCTGGGCTGAGGAGATAGGGTAGGGAGTTCACAATCTTTAGGACTGGCTCCATGGTACGATGAAGAAACAGACGTTCAGAGAAGTGGAGTCACTTCCTAGCCTGAAGCTGAGTTTCCAGTGGGCTGTGTTGCTTCGTGACAGCAGCATATCACTGTGGAATGGAAGACACCAGAGGTGCAGGACCTAGCCCTGCCCGGTCCCTCTATGCCTCCACTTCCACATCCGTAAGATGGGATGATGCCTGCCCCGTACTGACCTTGCAGGACTGTGTGAGAATTGGGAGCTAGTACTTGCAGAACGCTTAGCTACGTGCTTGACCCGTCCCTGGGGTTCAAGAGCAGGGGCCATTATTACATAGAGGCAGAGCAGGAGCAGCGGGCCACCTCTTCAACACCTCTTAGTCCCTCAACGTGTCCATCATCCTGCTGCCGTGCTTCCAAGTCTGATGATCAGAACCACGTGTTAGCTTCTGGCCTTGGCCTTGACCACAGAAGGACCCCGTTCCAATGAGTCTGCATCCCGTGGGAGGTTTCATTGGTTCATCTACCAACGTAGGTGACAGATGCAATAAACTGGCTCTACCTAGAGCCCGCAGGGAAGTATGGGACACTAAGTGGCTAAGTTTTATTTGCTTGTTTTACTTTTTTTTTTGAGAAGTAGAGATGTTATACGAGGAGAATTTCTAGAACAGGCTAAGCCATTGGGCAGATGGAGATGTGGCTCGAGAGTGAGGTCCTGCGGGATGTGGGGTACCCAGAGTGCATGGCACGGGTTGGGGGGTAGGAGTGGACAGCCACACTCCTCAGGAAGCAGGGCTGAGGAGCCTCCAGGGTCCGCTCTTTGCCTGCTTTAATGAGCACCCAAGAGATGTGTGCCCAAGGAAACTTCTCTTCCTGTTTTGCCTGCGGCCAGGCCTGAGGCGGTCTCTGGGTCTCACCCCGGGCCTGACTCCCCTGAGACCCTTCTTTCCTCTGGCTGTGCTAACTCTTCCCCTCTCCTCCTTTTTTAGGAATCTCTTGGACAAAGACATGTTTTCCAAGTCCGACCCACGTAAGTCCTGCTCTGACACTAATAACAGTAACAACAGCAATGACATGGTGACGGAGGGTAGTGACACACTTGAGTCCTTCCTGAGCTCTAATGAGGCGCTAGGCCCCATTCCGGGCCCATCCAGGCTGTTTATTGTCTCACTGATACTGTCTGGAGAAAGAGAACTGGGGCTCTGACTCTTCCCTGGCCACAGGAACCTGTGAAAATTCAGCCCAACCAGGGGTGTTGGCGGGGGTCACGGTGTCTGGGGGCCAGAAGTTCTCAGTCCCAAAACGCAGTACATTTCAGAGCCCCAACTGGCTATGGTCTGGGGGGTTGACGAGGACTGATTTTCGAGTCCAGAGATCTAGACCTGAGCAATGCCATTCAACTCTCTGACCTTTGACGGGTCATTGGACTCCTCGGAGCCTCAGTTTACCCATCTGTGGAATGGAGCTGATGATAGTAATAGGCTTCATGAGGTTGCCTTGGGCTCTAAAAGGTTGACTGATTTGGGTTTCAGATGCTCTCTCCTGCCACATCTCTGCAACTCAGTCCTCCACATGCCCTCCATCATGTTCTGGCCTAGATGTGAATGGTCCTCAACCCCCCCACGAGGGTCCTTTGAGAGGAGGGTCCCTTCTCTATTCTAGGTCCCCTTCTCCAAGCTGACCCCCCCCAACTCCAGACTCAACAGTGCTACCCAGGCCAGAGTCTCCTGAGGTGCCCTTCCCCTCCAGAGATCTCCCCATCTGGAGCACCCACCTTCCTCTTGGCCTGGGGTTTTAACCCTCTTTTTCTCCTCTCCCCACAGTATGTGTTATGTATACTCAAGGGATGGAGAACAAGCAGTGGCGGGAGGTAGGTGGTCCATTCCCCATCCCAGAAACATCACCTGTCCCTCATTGTCTGTTTGTCTGACTCTGGAGACATCCCACCTGATGTGTTTTGAAATGCAGCATCTAGGCCCTTGGGAAGGGTAGTAAGGTGGGAAGAACGTGCAGTTTTATCCCTGCTATTGTAGGAAGAAGCATGGTGGAGGGGAAATTTCCTGCTCTCTGTGAGCCAGACTGAGGGAGAGATATGCTCTTACCTCAGGGAGCCCCAGTCTGAGGAGGGGGACACAGCCATGCCCTCAGCAAACCCCAGTCTGAAGAGGAGACATAGCCCTGCCTCAGGGAACCCTAGTCTGAGGGGGGAGACAGGAGACACAGCCCTGCCCTCAGGGAACTCCAGTCTGAGTGGGAGACAAAGGGAGTCCAGGCCCAACAAAAAAGACCTCCTCTGGTGGCCTAAGACTAGATAAAACAGCTGGTGCCCCGTCTCATTTACCCTGGCCTTCATTTGGTTTCCGACCAACGTGAGCATTCAGTTAGGAGATTGCCTTGCCTGGAAAGCTTCAGTGATTCCTCTCCATTTTGAATCAAGTCCCAGCTCTTTAGTGGGGCTTCCAAGCTCTGCCAAGAGCCTGGGGAGTCCCTCCCAGATGACACGACCAGAATGAGAATAGCCAGTAAAGCTTCAGTAACCCAGACTTTAGTAACCTCATCTTCCTTGTCGGTGGCTTGGCCAGAGCATCACCTGTCCTTATCCCATCACCACCCTTTACCCCCAGGCGTGGCAGGAGCAAGTGGCCAAAGGGGGTGAATTTTATCCATAAAATGTATGGGAAATATTTCCACAGGGGCCGGGCTAAAGTTTACTTTTTTCGCCTTCTCCAAGACTCTGAGCCAATTAAAGCGGAAACCAGATTGCTGAGGAAACATTTAGCCTACTTAAGTGAACTAATTACTTTTGAGGCCTTTTGGCCAAGCTTCATAGAAAGCAGCAGTGTGCTAATGTCGGAGTGATTCATTCAGGAAAGTCTGGAAGGGCCTCTTCAGAAGGCACTGCTCCGTTGGCCATTAATGACATTCAGTAATGTCATAATTGTCCCCATTCGGGTCAGGGTCCCTGACGGTCCCAGTGACGTCATCACCACCTGCACCATTGGGGCAGAGCGGATGAAAGGCAGGAGGCCTCGCTGCTGGCTCTAGCCCTTTCTGGAGGTGGAATCTGGAGCAAGTGGCTTACCCTCACTGTGCCTCAGTTTCATATTTCATATTTCATATTACATATGGGGATAACACTGCCCTGGTACTCCTGTGGCGAGGGCGAAGCAAGGCGATGGATGGAAGGTGGCTGGTGTGTAGTCATTGCTCGGTAAATCGCATTGCTTGCATCATCCAGAATGTTTGGGGCCTCCCAGTCACTCCCCCAATGGGTCGATATTTGCAACAGTAAGCACTGATGTGTCCCAGGCAACTTACCAGGTGCAGTGGGGAAAGAGGGAGGTAGTCAGAAGAACAGAGCGTCACCAAAAATGTGAGCCGGCTCCGGAGTTTGCTGCCTGGAAGGGGAGAGTCACCTGTGTGAATAATCCTAACAGAGGAAACACGGAGCAGAGAAGTATCAGTGAGAGTAAGAGGGGGGTTCACGGGAGAGCACGTTCTGGCCAGCACGCCATGTTTAGCCAAAGCACTTTGATAGCTTGTTGGACTATCACAAATCACATGGATGAAACGCAAGGCAGGGAAGCTGGGGGCCCAGCAGCACAGCTGGTGGCAGAAGAGAGGGCACGGAGGGGGGACCGAAAAGGAGCAGGTCAGTCCAGCGCCTGGGTAGCTGCGCGAAGTAATAAGGGGCTATTTATGAAGGAGGGCTCAGGGTTTAGGGAAACCATGAGGGGTGACAAATCACCAGGCTGGCAACAGTAGAAAACCATTACTACTCCGGGCCTGAGGAGGTCTGCGGAGGCCGAGGTTCCAGGAATCCCGGGGGGACCTCCCAAGATGAGCCCGGGCAACCTCACTCTCTTTCCACCCTCTGCTCTCCTGCCGGTGCCTCCTCCTGGTATGAACCCCACTGCGAGCCCCAGTGGAGGGTCTCCCTCCTGGGCACAGGGTAGGGTGGACAAGCCAGTGGATCCAGAGAGACAAAGAGGGACAATCCAGAAGGGACAGTGAGCAGATGAGCGAGATAGGGCAACAGAGAGGAAGAGGCGACCGAGGGATCTGGTGGCTGTCGGGCTGAGGACAACTGGGACCATGGGGTCAGAATGTCAGTCAGAGTTGGAGGGTCCCAGCCCTATGGACAGTCAATGCCACGCACAGCCTTCAGGGGTGACGGTGGCTGAGCTCAGACTTCCAGCTCTTTCTGGAGAAGGGAAGATGCACTCAGACATATTGGGGCCCTGTTTCTTTGCCTGATTCTCTCTACGACCCACAGAGGACAGTATCAGGAATGGAAAATTTAAAGCAAAACCCGGAATCCATCTCTGGAACTACCCCTGGGGTGGAAGACTGCTTTTGCTGTAAACAGGAACCAGCTCCCACCTGTTAGTTCATTGCAAAATATCTGTTAGCAGAACCTTGGCCGAGAGGTAATCAACCTGTGACCAGGAGGAGTCAAGTGCGGGCACGGCAGTTTCTGCAGATAAGGTCCAGACCCCGGGGTTTGCACAAGGCTGCGGAGGGATGAAAGCTCTTCTCTCAGCCCCTGGCTGCAGGGTTTCAGCTGATTTTAACTGTTTGGGTCATTTTAAATGCCTTCTGAGAAAGCTCCAGCTTCCAGCACCTAAATCTGTCAATGCATTTTATGAAAATTGACTCAAGATGTAATTTTAGCCCAGGAAATCGAGCACTATTTGCATCAAGGTTGGCCAGGGCCTTCTGCATGTCCCAGGGAAGGCAGGATGACCAGGTAGGAAGGGTCCTAGAAACCTTCTAACAGGGAAGAGGGCTGTAATGGGGAGCGTCTCTCCATTCCCCATTTGAAAAATGTGTGGGCAGGTGATCCCTGCCCCTCCCTGGCCAGACAGCTGTCCTGGTCGGGGGGGCCCCTTGGAAACGAGGAGATGGATATTACAGAATCTTACGGTGTCCCGCTGCTGGACCCACACTGCTTGTGGGGATTGTCACCAGCGACCACGCCCACACATCCCTGCCAGAGCGCTATTTTTTTTTAAGTTTTTTAAAAAAATTATTTATTTATTTGATTGAGAGAGAGAGAGCTCACAAGTAGGCAGAGAGGCAGGCAGCGAGAGCGGGAGAAGCAGGCTCCCTGCTGAGCAGAGAGCCCGATGCGGGGCTCGATCCCAGGACCCTGAGATCATGACCTCAGCTGAAGGCAGAGGCTTAACCCACTGAACCACCCAGGGTCCCCAGAGCACTATTTTTGAGCAACCTCAGTTCCTGGAACATTCAACACCCGCTGGGAAGAATGGTTCATCTCTAAATGTCAACAAGAATGTGTGGATACCTACTGTGTGCCACCGTAGAATGCCAGGGATGCAAAGGGGAACCACACGCAACCAGAGGAACTCCCTCTGGGTTCAGGAAGGTACCCATTAGGGAACAGCAATAAGAATACTAACAGCAGGGGTGCCTGGGTGGCTCAGTGGGTTCAAGCCTCTGCCTTCAGCTCAGGTCATGATCCCAGGGTCCTGGGATCGAGCCCCGCATCGGGCTCTCTGCTCAGCATGGAGCCTGCTTCCTCTCTCTCTGCCTGCCTCTCTGCCTACTTGAAATCTCTGTCTGTCAAATAAATAAATAAAATCTTAAAAAAAAAAAAGAATACTAACAGCAGAGGTGTCTGAGTTAAAGTGTCTGACTTCGGCTCAGGTCATGATCTCGGGGTCTCCTGGGGTTGAGCCCCCGGGGTCAAGCCCCTGTTTGGCCCACACTCAGCAGGGAGACTGCTTCTCTCTCTTCCTCTGCCCCTCCCCCTGCTCATGTTCTCTCTCTTTCTTAAATAAGTAAGTAAAATCTTAAAAAAAAAAAAAGGAATGCTAGTAGCAGACACTGCTGTGACAGTGATGTTCTGGGCACGGATTCTAAGTATTTACATGTTGTCACTAATTAAATGCATTAATTAGTGCATTAAATGCACTAATTAAATACCATGCAGAAGGTATTATTACTATTATTATTATTGGCCCCATTTCACAGAGGAGGAAATTGAAGCAGAGAGAATTTAAATGTGAAAGGAATTTCTGGAACATTGATGCTGTAGGATCTCTAATAGTTATGTATAAAGGGCAAAATTCTACTATTCCCAAATTTGACCCTCCCTAGGTATACAGAGCAAGCTGATTTTCTCTTCCGTGTGCTCTTTCTCTCAATATCTGAGGACAGCGCACGCAGCCCTGTTAGTCCACTTTTGGGCAGATTTATTTGTTTATTTATGAAGATTTTATTTATTTGAGAGAGAGAGCGCACATGAGGGGGGAGCGGCAAGGAGCAGGGTGGACAGAGGCAGAGGGAGAAACACGGTCCCTGCTAAGCAGGGAGTGTGATGTGGGTTCTCAATCCCAGGACCCTGAGATCGTGACCTGAGCTGGAAGAAGATGCTTAACCGACTGAGCCACCCAGGCACCCCAACTTTTGGGCAGATTTAGAAGGTGACCACTTCCATTGGTCCTTCCTCTATCACTCTCTCTTGTCCCTTTACCTGTCGGGTTACATGCCCTGGAACCTGGGTCCACACATCAGTGTTCTCCCCGGAGCCGGACCCACTTTCTTGTCCAAACTGCTGTCCAGACAGGATTCCCCCAGCTCAGACTTCATGATTGGATTTTCGACCCTCGGTGTGAGATTTTGTGTTTATCTTCGGTTACGTAGTAGACTTGTCATTTGGTAGGTTCCGTCTATTGTTTGGCTGTGAAGATCGTGTTGAATTACGATCATGCTTTCGGCATCTTGGTTCCGCCTCCCAGACCCCGGTTGGCTGCGGTCGCCGTCCACGCGAATGATAAGGGATTGTGTGGGATGGAGTGTCGTGGTCCCCCACTGGAGCCCTTGTCCCAGATGGACCTCATTTCTCTAGTTGGTCTGTTCAGCCACCGAAGAGCTACATGATCTGGTTATCATCTATCCTGCGTTTCTTGATCTTTTCTCTAAGCACTTCCTTGATAACCGTCCTTTGCCTTCTCAGATGAGGCCCTGAACTTGACATCTAGAACACAGCATTCCCATCCTAGCTCTGAGATTTCCTATGGGACATGGATGAGGTCTTTATCTTCTCTGAGTCTCAGCTTACTCATCTGTAAAATGGGACTCGGAGTCTTCCTTAGGAGGACCAGCTAAAATAATGCTTCTGAAAATGCTGGAAGTACTTACGGCAATGTGCTATTACCCAGCTTGAGCACCCAAGTGCTCTGTCACAGCGAGAACAGCCGTATGTGGAGACCCTGTGGACTTTACCAAACCCGAGTCCCCTTCTCAGTCTGGGGCTCCAGGACCCAATTGGCTCTAAGGAGTGAGGGCTTCCAGGAAAAGGGAAACATCTCATCCTTGTGTGGGAGGGGTCCTTCCTCAGGAGGGGCTCTTCCAGGAAATGCTGGACCGAGGGAGGCCTTTGTCACTGTGCTGTGTCCAAATAGCATGGCAGTATGGCACGCTGGCACAGTGGGGGACCCCCACTCCCTGCCCCTCTAGTGCTTTTGTCCCAGGGTGTCTCTTCATAGTCTGCCCACAACACCCTGCGTCTCTATGTGGTGGCCTGTCTGGTTCTTGCCCCCTTCCAAACCCCAGTCTTCCTCCCTGGCTCTGGCCTTGAATTTCACCCCCATGCTCACCCCCAGCAGCCAGCATTTTCTCTGCTTCTCCTCAACAGAAAAGGGCCTTTTCGTGGCTCCAGTGGCTTTCAGAATCACAGCGCAGCCATTCAGCCGTTTCCCAAGCCTGGGAGACAAACATCAGCTTCTTAGCTTGGTGTCCAAACCTCTCCCACTTGGACTACCCTAAAATTGGCTGTATGGAGGGACTGGCATGGAGTGAGCCCCTGCAGGTGCGCTCCTGGCTTGTCCCTAAGGCTGCAGCCCTCTGTGAGGAGCTGCAATGGGTCCATGTCACAGTTGGGAAACTGAAGCTGGGGAGATTGAAGCGGCTTGTCCACGGCCACGCTATGAATTGGCTCGGGATTGGGATTCACATCTGTGTGGGAGCCACCTAAGCCCGGATGGCTATCCAGAGCTGCCAGGCCTTTTGGGAGTACCAGCTCTGCTTCCACGCAACCTTGACCCTGTAGCCCATGTAACCATGAAAGCCAGACTCAGGCTGACTTCTGCCCCATGCACCCGCCGGCTAAGTTGAACCATATGGATTTGCAGTTGGAAAATTTGGGGAAAAAATTGGCAATCTCATGTCATCCGATGGTCAGGTTAGACTCTCATCTATAGCAAGTGGCCCCTAGTGACCTGCTTGTGATTATCAGCAAAGTGAGGTCCCAGGGCCCGTTTGTCGCCTTAAAGGCACAGTGGAGGCCGGCCGATGAGAGCTGATGTTCCGACACCAGAGAGGGTCAGGCAGCCTCCGCTGGCAGGAGAGCCCTGGGGTATCAGAAGCCCAGGCCCACTCCCAAGGCATGAGGTCTCTACAGGTTCTCACACCGTGTTTGTACAAGTGCTTATGGGCTTGTATGGCATTTCAGCCATAAGTGTGTCTCTCCATACCTTCCTGTTGGCGGTGAAAAATGATTGGTAACCTCCTTCTGTGAAGAGGGTTCTCCAGTGCCAGGGAGATAATGTATTGGAGATGACATCTCCTATTTGGGCTTTCAAATGGGACAGCCATCCCTAGGATGGATGAAACTCATTAAAAAAATTTTTTTACTTTATTTTATTTCTTTAGAAGATTTTTCACTTATTTATTAGAGAGAGAAAGAGTGTGAGCAGAGGGAGGCATGGTGGGGAGGGATGCAGAGGATGAAGCAGACTCCAGTTGAGCAGGGATGGATTCGTCCCTGCAGGACTCGATCCCAGGACCCTGGGATCATGACCTGAGTCAAAGGCAGACCCTTCACTGACTGAGTCACCCAGGCACCCGAAAATGAACTTTAAATAATATATTATAGACAATAGAATAAAAGCCAAGCTGTTGGACTCCAGCTTTTCCCACCTCACAAATGCATCCCCTGCCTTCTTCCCTAGCTCTGTCCCTCCTCTTGCACCCGGACATTCAAAGTCTGGCCGGCTTCCATCCTCATGCTGTTCCTCTAGAGGAAATGTCTTTCTCCGACTCTGAGCCCCCTTCTGCCCTCTCTGAGCCCCCCCAAGGCAACCCTATCCCAGCAGCCAAGATGGTGACCCAATAACTCTGATGGTTTAAGGTACTCAAAGAATCAGACAAGATGGTTGAAAAATCTGCCATGTTACAGCAGAATTCCTTTAGAATATGCCTGGTGTGTGCCTAACATCACATCTCCCACTTGTTCCCAATCCTTAGATCGGCTTTTATCTCCAGACCTCAGCGAGGTGACGGAACTTGGCCCAGGTGACAAGGCTAGGAAACCAGGGTTCTCTCCCTATTGAATCACAGAGGAGGGGTGGTGTCGTGGGCAGTTCCTGGGTTTGGGTCAGGATCTTGGTCTTAGAGCTGTGTGACCTTGAACTAGACGCTTATCTTTTTGAACCCCAGGTTTCTCACCTGTAAAATGGGCAACTAGCAATACTTACTGGCTGGATTTTGTAAGGGTTAGAGAGGACATAGGATAAGGTGGAGGAAACAGGTAGGCGGTTGGTAAGAGGTAGCTCTTGTTAATAGTACCATTGATGGGCTGTGGGTGCTGGACAACGTAGCACCTCCGTCCTAGGTAACCCCTTCTATATATAGATAGCAACAGGGAGGCAAAGAGGCAAAGTAACTTGAATAAGGAACTGTGATATCCTCCAGGGTACAAAGCTGTAGCAGCAAGGTCCCTGCCCTCAGAGACCTTATGGGGAGCTGGGGAGACCAGACACAGACATGGAAGGAACTAAAAGCCTTGTTTTCTTCATTCTGATGAGAGTGTTGTAGCAGATCCTCTCAGAGGCCCTGAGTTCCAGGAGGTAGCTAGGCCAGGAGCCACCCAAGCAGTTTAGATGTGAATTCTCAGCTCTTCACAGCTGGGAGAGGGCCGGGAGGGCCTGAAAGGCTTCCAAGGGGAGGTGGCACCAGATTTGGGACTTGAAGGATAGTGGGGAAAAGAAAGGGCATTCTGGGAACGGGGCTTGCTGTGAGCGAAGCCTGGTGGTGGACTCGTCCTGTGTGTCTGGGAGCTGGCCGTGGCTCAGTCTGGCTATGGCCCAGGCTGTGTTGGAGGGAGGGGAGAGATGAGCTGATGAAGGGAAGGCCGTGCCCCATTGGGAACCCTCCTGGGAATACAAGGCCTTCGATTTAATCACAGTTGCCGAAGAGTCAGCAGTCAGTGAGCAAGCATTTATTGTACACCTACCATATGCCACCCACCGATTCAGACATATAGTAGAGAATAAGACAGGCAGAGTCCCTACTCTGGAGAGGCTTATTTAATCAGCAAAGAAGTTGGACAATTTCAGGTATTGTTTGATAAGTGCTGTGACAAAGATAAAAAACAGCATAATGAGACAGAGAGTGACCAGGGTGGAGGGGACTGCTTTTGTTAGGGGGTCGAGGGAGTCCCTTCTGAGGGACAGGTGACTCTAATTGAGTCCTAAGTGTTACCTTGCCTCTGTCTGGGAGGGGGTATTCCAGGCAGGAGGTACAGCAGGTGCAAAGGCCCTGAGGTGGGAGTAAGCGCGGTGCACTCAAAGGACAAAAAGAAAGTCTGTATAATTTGAGTGCTGTGAACAATGAAGACAGTGGGCAGATCCTCTAGGGTTTCATAGGCCATGTAGGAATTCAAACACTGCTCTAAGTGTTGTGGGAAACTATCTGAGGGTTTTGAGCAGGGTAGAGATGCAGCCCCCTTTATGTTTTGGAAAGACAACTCTGGCCACCATGTGCAGAGCAGATTGCAGGCAAAAGAACAGAAATAGGAAGACAAATTGCAGTCTTGTGAAGCTCCTGGTATAAGACAGTAGTGGGCAAGGGCAGTGGGGATCCAGTTTGTTCAATGGTCAAGAGTTTAGATGTGAAATGAACTCACCCTCTGCCACCATACTCTGAGCCCAGTTTGGGATCCCTGATGACCAACCCAGGACCCGGCCCCAGCCACACCACACCGATCTCTATCAAAAGATTTCTCTATCAAAAGGAACAAATGGATCATAATTACTGTTTTATAATGGATCATTATTACTGTTAAACCTCAAAGCAGGAGACAAGCCTCTCTAGGAGGTGGGTGCCAAGGCAAGCGTGGGGCTGGCTTTCTGGATTCTCCCATTTTTGGAGAGAGGGGTCTGCCTCTTCAGGGAAAGGTCCCACTTGAGCCTCAGGACCCATGCAACAGCCTCTCATGGCCTTTGCTCTTGTCCTGCAGCTGGATTTCCAGGGCCCTCCCTCGCAGTCAGCAGGAGCACGCAGCCTGGGACCGAGGCCTGACTTTGAGGACCAGACGGGTCACAGGCACCTGCTCGTAATCTTAGGGCTAGGGCTTTAGAATCTGCTCTGGCACAGCCAGGTGCTATCACTGTGTCCCTTGAAATCTTGACTCTGTCACTTCCCTTAAACTCTCTGAGCTGTAGTTTCTTTTTCCTTCGATAAATGGGATCCCAACGCCTGCTCCCTGGGCTGTGGTGGGAACTTGAGGACAGAATCACTCAGCACAGTGCCTGGCTGTGCTTGACACTTGGAAATATTATTATGCAATCCTGTCAAAGCTGGGAAGAGGCTGTACCCCCGTCCTGCTTCTCCCTTTGTAGGAGGGATGACGTTTCCTTGCACTGGTATGGTCTCTACATCAGCAGTACCCCATGACTCCCCTTAGCCCTCACCACACCCGAGATGAGTAAGCAGAGGCACAGAGGGGTCCCTGCTTGGCCCAGCACCTCAGCTAGAGAGTGTGGAGCTGAGGTGTGCTATGGTCTTCTGAGTCCACCTGTCTGGCCATGCCGCTATCAGAGTGGACTTTTCTAGATCCGGAGTTGGATGTGGTGTGTCAGGGGCTGACTGTGAACTTGTGTGTGGTTCCTACCGCCCCTCCCCCCAGCCGATCAGAGCTGTTCTGTGAGTTCTGTATAATACATTCGACAGGAGCCCAAGATTTCATCTGAAGGAAGGAGTTTGCTTTTCTGGTGAACCCTGAGGTTCTCGAGTAGGTTGTTTGGCAGCTGATAAGTCTCTTTTCTCTTCAGTGTGAATGTCCAGGTGCCTGCCCTTTACAGCTGTGGCGGAGCCGCTGAGAGCGTGGGTTCCAAAGTTAAGGGGACTGGGTCTGAATCCGGGCCACCACCTCCCCGGCTGGGGCTCTTGGGCAAGTGCCTCAGCTCACAAGCCTGCTGTGAGGTGTAAAGGAGCTAATTTTGGTAAAGCGCCTGGCAGGAAACAATGCACAACAGTGACTCCATAGAAGGAGGCCCTAAGCGAGAAACCAGGGCTTCACCTGGGGGAAATAACCATTGGTGGTATCCCTTCAGACATCGTCATGCCATTCTGCAGGAGCGACAGACATTTTGGAGTGCCCTGGAGGACGAGTGCCTCTAGAGCAGGGCTTGCTCAGGGCCCTCCCCGCACAGGTGCCACTGGACCCCGGCTCAGCCGCCCAGGCAAGATCGGGGCACGGGCTGGTGGAGTGTTTTGCCAGCTACTTGGCACCTAGGCTCATTGGTAAAAGGGTCATTCCCCCAGGAGCTGGGACGTTTTAACAGATTATCTGGAACAATGGCTAATTAGGAACTAAGCCTTTTGTCAGGAAGTCTTTCATTATAAGCTTGGCTGCAGCTGCTGATGTCTGGGGCCAGAGAGGGAAAATTCTCTGTCCAGGCCTGAGCAGGGAGAAGGCCTTTGGAGCCTCCGTTCTCCTTATTCACCTCTGCCCTTCCTCACCTAGGGGCCTTAACGCAACAGGTAGTGGTCTAGAAGGTACCAGGCCTCAGAAGTCATGGTTCACTCTGCTTGGCTTTAGGCCAAACCTTCCTCTCTCTCTGGGCCTGCTTTTCCTCACTCTCCAAGGAGAGGGTAGCCACAGACTCCTGCCCCCGCCTCCCCATGAGGGAACCTCAGAGAACTTTCCAGACCCCAGACCATGCAGGCCTGGCCTGGAACTAGGTCCTCTGTGCTCCTCCTTGAAACCTGGGTCCTCCTTCCTGGTGCCCAGACCTCAGGCCATTCTCCAGCCTCAGGCACCCAGTTGGACCCCTGTTTCCAGCAGCCAGCTCGCTGCCTTTTCCAGTTTCTATTTGAGTCAGATAGCTTTCTGGCCTCTAATTTTAATCCCAGTGAACATGATTCATGAGGGGCCAGGGCTGGGCTCTGTAGCAGGGCTCTTAGAATCCCCAATTAAGGAGCCATCAATTATATATGAAAATTATAGGGGAGCTCCGGCTGGGGAAGGGTGGGCAGCTTTGAGGTGGAGAGCAGTCTGTCAGCGCTGGCCTCCTTCTGTCCCAGGAGGCATAGCCACTGGGGGCTTTGCAGCTGGGGGGAGGTCTCTGGAGCTTCAGCCAGCTGTAATTTGTAAAAAGGCCAGAGCTGCTTAAATCTGGGGCCATGAACATCATTCAGGCTTGCAGAGCAACCCACTCATTACTGAGGCAGGGGACCACGGTGAACACCATGGGAAGCCACGACTCCGTCACTCCTGGGAGCCCTGGTCCTCCATCCCCACCATTGGGTGCCTCCAGGAGGTCCTTCTGGCCTCCTGGAGCTCCGTTCCCTCCTCTATCAAATGGGGATGACAATAACGTCTTCATGGGGTCACGGGGGAGGGGGTGGCTGAATGAGATCACGGTGTGGAAGGTGTTTTAAAGATGAGGAGTCACGATAAGAAGAGGTAGGAGGAGGATTTGATGGAAGGAAGACCTGAGAGAAACGTGACAGAGGGGGTGACAGGCTTCTGGGCGAACCAGGGACTGCTCCGGGTGGGAACTGACCTGACCTGGGCTCCCATCACGGCCCTTTTCCTAATTAGCCGTGTGACCCGTGTCAAAGCACGGCCCCCCCCACCCCGCTTTTCTGCCTCTCTTTTCTCATTGCTTGAGATGATTTGATTCCTTCCAGCTCCAGAATCTTCAGGTTCTAGGTCAACTTGTCAATCAGTAAACCCTTATGGAAATCATAGGAGGGGCCAGGAGTGCCTGTGTGGTGTGTAGGGACTGGAAGTGTGGGTGGGGGGTGAGCAGAGGAATAGGTCAGGGGCACTCATCTGTGCCCTGTGACGTAGAGCCCCCCCCACCCCAACAGGAAGAGTCAGCAAGGTGGAAGAGAGAGTTAGCATTGAAGAAGCTCAGAGGTTTGGCTGCAGGTAAGAAAAGAACAAGAACAAAGATTGAATAGGACATAGTCCAAGCCTCATTCACAGTACTGACCTCCTACTGGTTAGTGACTACATCGAGTCCTTACTGATTTGGAACCAGACCAGAGAGCCTGGATTCGAATCCTGTTTCTCCCACCCACCAGCTATAGGACCTTGGGCAAGTCACTCCAGCTCTCTGACCCTTATCTTAGTTAACTTATCTGTAAAATGGTGATAATAGTCCTGCTTCATAAAGCTGTTATGAAGATTGAATGAGAAAAAATGTGGAAAACACTTAGCACCTGGCTGTCTTTAGGGCTACGTGAGGATTATTCTCAGTATTGAAGGTCAGTAGCAGACATTCTGGGTCACGCACCATGCACGTTCCCTTCTGTCCTCGCCCTGGAGAGGGAATGATTTGCTCTCTCTTAGCAGTTGGGGAAATGCACCCTCTTAGCTATTCTAGGTAGCCTCCTGTAAATAATTAGCAACAGAACCCTGGCCAGTGGGGGTCCTAAACCCATGCCTAGCTACCCCTCTACTCCACCCTGGCTCTGGGCCCCAGGGCTCTCCAGCTGTGGGCATTTGCAGGGAGTTAACCGGGGGCTTGTGTGGAAGGAGGGGTCCAGACTTTACAAATTTAGAAGCAACAGAGAAAGCTTCTTTCTAGGCTGCTTTGCTTTGTGCCTCCTAGCCCAGTAGTTGGTGTGTCTGAGCAAGGACTGAGAGGGTCAAGGGCTCGCCTCCCCTCCCTACCCTCACTAAGCAGCCTCCTCACTCAAGGGGTCTTTCCGCTTCACCTTTCCTGCCAGTGGCAAGAGAGTGAATTTTCTTCTCCAGGCTTGGGTCTCTAAGCAAGCATTACACATTCTACTGCCCTTTTTTTCCCCTAATAAGGCCTTGGGCTTTGCTGGACCCAAGCTTGTGGGAAGCCCGTGGGCAGGGCAGAGCTTAGATCTTAATGGAGTAGCTGTTTGGTAAGAGCAAAGGGACAGCCCTGCATTTTCCTCTCAGCCTTGCCTGTGTGTGGAAGATGTCTGGAGAGAAACCACTCAGAGCTGGAGCCTTTCGGGCATGGAGGATGAGCAGAGTGTTAGCAGTTCCCACCGGGAGCCTCTTAGAGATAAGGCTGAGTTCAGCGACCTGGGAAAGACACACCTCCTGGGTGCCTGGGCTGGGGTTTGGGGTTCAGAAAGGACCAGAGTGTAGAATCACTAATTTAGACTTTGTTTTAGGCCCCGGCTGCCTTCTAAGTACACTACATAAATCAGATCACGTAAGCCTCCAACAACCCTGTAAGGTATGGATAAATTGTCGTTCGCATTTTACAGAAGAGCAAACTGAAACACAGTGGGGGAAAGGGATTTCTCCTGTCACATGGCCGATGAGTATTGCAAAACCAGATCTGAACCCAGGAAGCCAGGTCCCAGACTCTGCTCTCTGTACTTCACTATTCACTGCTTTCTGGGGGAAACCCTAAGATGTGCCTTCAAAGCTAGAATCATAGGTTCTTAAAGGTTTCTGTAGGCATGCCTTCCCTGAATGCGGACACGTACAGACAGACATTTCATTCGATTTGGGGGAGCCACAGACCCACTTAGAGCTGATTAAAAGCCTCAAACCTTGACCCTAATCAGGTAGGTGGCCACTTTCTATAAAGCCAAGGATGCTGGTGGGGAGCCCTGGTCCTGGAGAGCTCCCACTGGCACCCTTAGGGTGGGACAGCTGTGCTGAGACCATGCGTCCCAGAAGGTGGTCGTGGGACATCAGATGTCTTGGCCGCGCAAGTGGGGGTTACGCACTTTATTAGTGACGAGAGCATTCCACGGTGTTTCAGCAGAAGGAGGCGGGTGGGGACTGTTCTTGGTTTATGTTCACTTGAGTTGGCAATTTTATGTGTTAGGAACATGTTTGGTGAGAGAGAAAATAGATCAGTCAGGGCCCCAGCAGGAGAGCAAGTTTCCTCAGTTGGTTTAACTGAGGAGATTTGATGGGTTTCTTTCTAAAGTATGGGTGAGGTGGAGGGAATCTGCAGGAGGTCGCCCCCCACCCAGGGCCAGCACTAGCAGGGAGCTGCTCTCACTCAAGGCTCGAAGGGGCAGTGAGAGGAGATAGTGCTCTTGTCTGTGAGTAAGAGGCGGACGATTGTTCTGGGAGAAGCAGCACCCCCTGCCAGAACCCAGGGGCCAAGCCTGGCCAGAGTGGGAAGAAATACCCTACCTTCTCTCTCCACCCATCTCCCATCTCCGGGTGCCTCCCGTTGGCCAAACCCAACTGGAACCCACAGGGCAAGGGAACCAGGATGATGGGGTTCAAAGGGGAAACCGGGTCCCCTGGAGTGTACAGCAGGACAGAGAAGGAGCTGGGTGGGCTGGGGGTGGCCGTGGGAGACCCTCTGACACAGAGAATAAGCTTCCAGACCCATCCAGTCCTTACTGCCAGTCCTGTGCCCCACTGCAGCTCAAGAGGCCCATGTCTTGATAGAGGATCCCCCCACTCCTGACCTTCTAGTTGGATGTGGAATGGGGAGACCTTAGGGTCTCAGGCAGGGAGACCTGCCTGAACCGTGTTTTCCATCCCAGCCCAGCAGCAGCCCTTGTCCGGAGGGCGGTTTGGCAGGACCGCTGCCCAGCCAGCCCCATAGATCTCAACTTCTCTGTGTAGCAGAGCCCTGGGGAGCCATCTAATTTAGTCCTCAAAGAAGTTTCAAGTCTGCTTTCCCTTTGAGGGTCTCCCTGGAACTGATGATATGTAATTAATGCTGTTTAATTGATATTCTTGGGGCTTAGTCACAGAGGTTTAAGGAGCCCTCGGGAGCATCTTTTGTGAGGCGTTAGGAGCTTTTCCCACTGGGTTTTGTTGCCAGGGACAAGACATGAGCTTTGGAGAGGGTGAATGTCCTGATTTCCAGGTTTTGCACTCATCTGTACTTTCTCTTTCTTTCTCCCTTCCTGGGAGGCTGTTCCAGGCCTTGAGGTCAGGGAAGTCCCCCTTTATTTCTGATTGCTCAGTCCCTTCCCTGGTTTCACACCAAGCCCTCACTAATCTGCACTTACCCCTATAAGCAACAGTTCTTAAAGGGTGTCCGTATCAGAATTGCTTGGTAAAACAAAGATTTCAGGGTTTCTCTCCAACGTTGCTGATCAGAAAATCCCTGTGCCCACTGGTGTTGGGTGGCCTGTGCCCCAGACCCTGAGCAGTACCATTCTCAGAGCCTGGAGTGTGGACGGAGGTGTTCAGAATGGACCAGAGGGAGGGACAGGCACTTCTACGGTGCTGGAAGAGTGTTCAGCGCTGGTTCAGCTCCGATTATGGAAGCAAATGGTTAACCCCCTCTCCCCTTCGCCCCTAAGCCCGATTTGCCACACATCATTCAGACTATATGCTTCCCACTGCTCCGTGCTAACACCTCATCTGTCCAAGTCCCTTCGGGCTTGGAAACTAATTCTATGTGGAATGAATACAACCAAATTGATTTTTTAAAAAGACCTCAGTTAGGTTGTTTCCTACTGTCATTAATAGGGGTATAAAACTGGAACTGACAGAGACCTAGTGGCTTCTTGGATTTTCAAAATCAAAGTTTTTTGTTTTTTGTCTTTGTTCCCTTTGTGATTAGCACAAGTAATGAAGGCTATAAAACATCTTTAGTAAGTCCCTCCTTGATTGTAGATTACACAGTTGTTTGTGCCCGGCATATGTTAATTACCTCTGCCTGTTGGAAATTCATCACTGCCCAGCCTGGCTCGCTGGCCCCCTCTCCTCTCTAGGAGATCTTGGGGGCCCTTGCAGTCCCACTCCAAGTCCTGTTTCCAGGGGAACTCCATTTTCTTCTCTGGCAGAGATCAATCTCTAGGGAATTCCCCTCTATGGAAGCTTCAAGTGCCATTTTAAAAAGCGGCGCTGTCATCTTCCCTAATGGGTGTTTTCCTTGGAGTCTCTGCTGAGAGTCGGATGAGGAGAGAGGCGGCACAAATGCTTTCTCCTTCAGGGCTGGGGTGTATCTAAAATTCAGCCAGAGGGATTGTTTAACATTTTTGGGGGAGCAGTACACTGAAGAGGAGGTAGAGCCCTTTCTTAAAGGAGGATTCTCTCACACCTGGGTGTTTACCCAGAATACTCTGCAAGAAAGCCATTAGGAGAAATTTTCCTTTTGTCTGAAGACTAGAGGTTTTAAGAATGAGAGCAGAAGAGGCAAATGCAGGAATTCTCTTGGAATAAGGGTGGATTACACATTGTAAGATTGTTACTGAATTTAGGGGATATGCCAGGAACCCAGTCTTATTTGACTCAATATCTACCCCATTGCCTGTCCACAGTGGGGTTTTTATAAATATTTGTGAGGTAAATCTCATCGTTATTTGATTTTCATTGTGCTTGAGAACATTAGATGAAGTAAAAATATAATGGGCTTTGGATTATACATACCAGCATTTAGGTCCCAGCTCTGCCTAGCTGTGTGACCTTGGGCATGTGACTTAACCTCTCTGATTCTGTTTCCTCACTTGGAAAATGGGTAGTTACTCACGGTGGGGGGGGGGATGTGGGGGTGGTGTGGGGTGGTGTTGTGAGAAGCGAATGAGATAATGATCCACTTGATGTAGTGAGCATTCAGAAGGGGTTCAGTAAATGTTAGTGTTCTTCCTCCATCAGTGGTTCTCAACTCCAACTGTGCGTTAGAATCACCTAGGAAACTGAGAAAACAGTTGTTCAGGCCCCACCCAGGGAGACTGAGTTTCATTGGTCTGTGGTGGGGCTTTGAGCGTGGGTATTTTTTAAAAGCTCCTGTTAAAGGATACATCTTCTCTAAAGGTAAAATGAACACATGGTAAAGATTTGTTTAACTTAATTAAATGAAGGAACCAGTAAGATGTTACAGCTGGTTCAGATGACTCAACACACATTCTATTGACCCTTGAACAACACAAGTTTGACCGGCACAGGTCCACTGATAATGCAGATTTTTTTCATTAAATAATTTTTTTTCATTTCAATGAATTTTCTCTTCTTTATGACTTTCTTAATAACATATTCTTTTTTCTGGCTTACTTTATTGTAAGAATACAGTATGTAATACATATAACATACAAAATATTTCTTAATCAACTTCTTGTTGTCTACAAGGCTTCTGGTCAACAGTAGGCTGGCTATTAAGTTTTGGGGGAGTCGAAAGTTATACCTGGATTTTCGACAGGGTGTGGAGGTCCACTCCCCTAACCCCTGCATTGTTGCCCGGTCAGCTGTATAAAGGCAATCAGGAATGCTGAAATTAATTTAAAAATAAATGCAAAATTGGTCAGTATCAACAGGACAATAATCAAATAATTGCATTCCACTGAGCCAAATGTGTTTACATTTCTACGGATAAGAATCATTTGCATTACGATGTCCTTTCTGCAATTTTCAGTTAAAGAATAGCTCAACAATCATGAAGGGTGCAGATCTCAATGAAGTCAGATGCCTGGACCAGTCTGTGAAATAGGACACCCAGTAATCTGTCTTTGTGTCAGCATCTTTCACATTTCCCTGGGGGCTTCTGGTGTGTAGCTGGGGAAGACCCTGTCGTAGAGGTTTGTCTATGGCTCTGTTGTGACACTGTGTTACGGTTATTGTTTATGAGTTGTCTCACCTATGACAGAGAAGTCCTTAAGTAAAGGATTCACGTTCTCTTTATATTTGCAGCTCAGCACCCAGCTCTTTGTCTGGCCTATAGTAAGTGCTGAAAAACTGTTTGTTGAATCGGTAATTGAGTTGGATGATACCTCTAAGAAGTAAGCAGGACACGTAGTGTTCTCCCATCTTCTGATGAGGAAATGGAAGCTTTCTTCAATCAAGTCCCACAATTAGCTTGTGATAAGCTTGCGACTCAAACCCCGCTCATCCCTTTCCTCATTCAACCTTACTTCATTCAATGGTTTCTGAGTCCCCAGTGCGTACCAGGCACTGAGAGCAGTGACCAGCCTTTGCTGTCGCGAGGGACCTCACAGGGAGCACCTGGGGCATGGAAGGCATGGGCCAGAATGCCTAGGTTGTGACTTGCCTTAACAAGGATTAGTTGTGGAACCCTAGACAGATAACTTAGCTTTTCTGTGCTTTTGTTTTCCTATCTGTAAAATGGGGGAGCCTACCATAAAAGGACGAAATAAGGTAAATATGGAGCAAAATGTGTCACGTGGTTTCTCATACTTATAATAACTGGTGACTATGAGAATGGGAGTCTGTTAAACGGTGGCCGGTCCTGGGCTGCAAAAATGAGGGGAACTTGGATCCTCGGCTGTTCGAGAAGCTCTAGTGGGGTGGGAAGAACCTCAGTAGATCGTTGTCAGGCGACATAGGAAGTGCAGCCATAGGGACACCCGGTGCATTATGGGAGCACAGGGGAGGGGTTGGGAGTTGGAGAGCAGGAGCTCCCGAGGGCTGGGTCTTCAAGCATTAGCAGTGTTCCCACTTAGGGGACCCACTAGGGGGCTGCAGCAGGGGTTGAGTTCAGAAAATGGGGAGCCCTGGCTGAGGTCACAGGGGAGGAAGTAGGTATGGGGGAAAGGAGAGAGGCTCGGTTGGTGGAATTGACAGGGAGTAAAGGCAAGATGATGCCAGTTGGAGTGCTCAGATGACCCCCCACGTCCTTGGGTGGGAGGTTCTCTTTGCAGCTTTCTAACTTAAATCAGGGTACAAGTGAGTGCTGGGCTAAGTCCCAGAGAAGAAGATCTTGCCCGCCGCACAGGAGAGGGACGTGTGTACTGGCATTTTTCTGAGCTGCAGAGCCCCATTAAGGGGGACTAGTACTCGGGATTAATTTTTTATTTTGGCAATTACTGCCCAAGTTGAAAAAAACATGTTTATGTATTCAGAAATATTCACAACTTATTTAAAATATTTATCATGCACCTGTCTGTCTTATTCACTTTGTAGGGTTGGTATCATGCCTTCACTTCATGGAACACGGAGCACACTGCTTTTACACTTGCTTTTTAGCCCTGTGTCCGTTTTTTTAAACAAAATATCACCAGAAATGTCCAGTGTATTGAATAGATGTAAGAAAAAGAAAACCAGATGTAAGAGAGAGCTGTTTTGATATGCCTGATGGCCAGGAAACACATCCCCACTGCCCTCCTCTGTAGTGCAGGGAGACCTCGAGGAGCTCAGAGGCCTGTGGACCAGAGTTGAACCTGGGGGTTGTCAAAGGGAGGTCCCCGCAGCAGCAGCCCATTTTTGAGAGATGCTGATTCTCAGGCCTCACCCTTAATCTGTTAAATCAGGCTATTTGGCAGTGAGGCCTACAATCGGTCTTTTGTCAAACCCTCCAAGTGATTCTGATACCCAGACCTGGGAGTGACTTGCCTTAAGTCATTTGGGGAGTTTAAGGAGATTCAAATATTGAGCGCCTACTGTGTGTAAAATTCTAGAGTGTCTGCTGTAGGGGATGCGGAGAAAGTTAAGTCCATGTATTAGGTATCTGTTGCTGTGTAACAAATTAGCCCAGAGCTGAGCAACCTAAACAACAGGGTCATGAATCTGGGTGTGGCTTTGCGGGGTCCTCTACCTCAGGGTCTTCTATAAGGCTGCGGTCAAGGTATTGGCTGGGGCCTCAGTTGTCTCGAGCTTCTGCTGGGGCAGGGTCCGCTTCCAAGTTCCCTCAGTAGTTGTTGAGAAGATTCAGATTCTTACAGGCGGGTTGGCTGACTTCTCACTGGGTGAGAAGAAGCCTGGCATCTCACTGGGTGTTGGCCCAAGGCTGCCCTCAGTTCCTTGCCACACAGGCCTCTCCATAGTGCAGCTGGCTTTCTCGAAGTGAGCAAGCAAAAGAGAGTGAGAGAGGGTCCCCAAGACAGATGTCATGGTAGTTTATAACATATTTTGGGCAGTGGTTTGTGCTCTATTCTATTCACTGGTAGTGAGTTGTGAAGTCTAGCCCACCTTCAAGGGGAGAGGAGTGCACATTGGGCAGGAGGTGGGGATCTTAAAAGCTTCTACAATCCCTTCTTCCTCCCTTTCATTTACAATGGTGACATCAAATAATTAGTCACCTAACTGTGGAATCAGGGAAGGATGGTGGTCATAGGAGTGAGCCCAAGTTCAGCAGTGGTTCAGAGGGAAGTAAACCTCTCTGGTGGAAGAATCAGGAAGGCTTTCTGGAGGAGGCAGTGTTAACAGGATTTTGAAGAAATGGAGGATGTGCCACTGGCAGAAAAGGGAAAGCTGAAGTGAAGGGCCTGCTCAGGTATTCGGGTATCAAAACCTTGCAACTTGGTTGGAACCTAGATGAAGGTTGGGAGAAGAAAGCCGAGGTTGGCGTTGGAGCCATAGCGGGGATGGTTTCCATTGTTAGATGGAGGAGCTCTTGCCCTGACTGGGGTTAGGGGACGCGGGCCAGAAGGCAAGGCTTCCATTTCTACTGGGGCCAGGACTGAGGAGCTTGGAGCCCCGTGCTCTCGCCTGCCCCACAGACTGGTCCTGAGGTCCACACCCTATCTTCTCTTGCAGTTCGGACGCACCGAAGTCATCGACAACACACTCAACCCTGACTTTGTGCGCAAATTCATTGTGGATTACTTCTTTGAGGAGAAGCAGAACCTCCGTTTTGATCTGTAAGTGGCAGCTGGTGCTGAGTATGGGTCTGTGGGGGATGGGGGGACCATAGATAGGAGGGGGCTCTAGGACCTGTGGTTGGTAGTAGTTTCTCTTACTAAGGAAGGGGGTGGGTGCCGTGACATTAGAGGGATCTCAGGTTTGGCCTGGGACAAAAACGACAATTAGCTCAAGTTCAGACCCACCCTCATCAGGAGATGGAAAAGAGGTGGGAAGAGAGAACAGAGGCTCCCCACCATTTGTCTCTCTTAAGTGTGGGAAGACCCTGAGTAAGCCACTTGACTCTAGGGTTTAGATCTTGGGGGCTTCCCGGGAGCCTTTTTCTCCCCAGGTAATGGGGACTTCCCCATTGACCTCTCCCTCTGTCAGAGCTTATTCTGGGAGAGGGGTGCCCTCTGGTCTCCCCTCCTGCAGAGGTAACCTGACTTGATGGGGCCTTGGGCATATGCGTGTGTTCCACAAAGGTGCAGACCACCCTTCTGCTAAGGTTAAAGACGATGATGGGATTTCAGTCTGGTGAGCAGTTGCGGGGAGCCTTATTTTTTGTTTTTCCTAGGCATGGGGATGGTTAGAAAGGACTGTATCCCAGAGGACTGTGGACAGAGTGGGACAAAAGGGGGTTGGGGCTTGCAGGAGCAGAGGAAAAAAAAATGCAGTGGAAGGACATGACTTTGGAGGGACTGAGGGAGGACTTGTAGCCCATCATAGAGAAGACACATAGAGAAGATGGGGACATTTTGGAGAGAGAAAGTGCTAGAGCAGGGATAGGGTAAAAAGGACTGCCCCTCAGTGGGAGGCTTCGGGGCCTGGACAGCCAGTGGGGTTGGGCGGGAGAGGGGGATGCTGGAAAAGGGGCTGCAGGAGCGGCTGCAGGTCAAGGGGGGGCCCAGGTGCAGATGGAAGAGGGGAAAGTGTTCATACCTCCCTCGCTCTTGAGTGAGGAGGCCCCAGGTCAAGCCGGGCAGGCCTGGGCAAGGTGAAACCATCAGGAGGTTCAAAGGCAAGGTGTTGAGCTCCAAGGGCACCTCGCCTTAGCTGGTGAGCTGGGAGAAGAGGCTTTGAAGAGCAAGGTGGCTCAGCCCCCTGAGAACCAGCCAGGGTTGCCAAGCAAGTTTATTTTAGTTTTTCAGTCTTCAGCGAGGTATAACACATACGTAGTGAAGTACACAAATCTTTAGAGTCCATCCCATGATGCATTTCATATCTGTTTACTCTCATGTAACCATCAGCCAGATCAAGAGACAGAATATGGCCAGTACCCCACAAGGCTCCCATGTGGGCTTCCCAGTCGTTACTCCCAGAAATATCCTACCTTCT
The DNA here is from genome assembly GCF_922984935.1 of Meles meles. Taxonomy (NCBI): domain Eukaryota; kingdom Metazoa; phylum Chordata; class Mammalia; order Carnivora; family Mustelidae; genus Meles; species Meles meles. The sequence goes on along the minus strand of NC_060070.1, from coordinate 85,578,873 downwards.
CAGAGCCTGTATTTGGGGATGTGGGGGTCTTGACTCAGATCAGGGACCCCAGCAGTTCTGGACAGGATGCTCCAGCTGTCTTTACCATGTCTGTGTGTTCCCTGCAGTTACGACGTTGACTCGAAGAGCCCGGATTTATCCAAACATGTGAGTTCTGCCAGGGACTGCCCAGAGATTTAGAAACTCTCTTCAGTGCCAGAGTCTGGGTCAGCTTCGGGCTTCCCTGGGTCACAGACCCATGTGTCTGATGCTGCTTCTGGTCATTTCAGAGCCCACCCACTTCTAGGCACGGGGTGATGGGGCAGGTGGGGTGGCTGTGGGTAGAGTGGGTAACACTGTTTTTTTGTTTTGTTTTGTTTTGTTTTGTACTCTGGGCATGCAGGATTTCCTGGGCCAGGCCTTCTGCACCCTCGGAGAGATCGTGGGGTCCCCTGGGAGCCGCCTGGAGAAGCCCCTCACGTAAGTGTAGCGGGGAGTGGGGCCTGTCTGGGTTGCTTCCCTGGGGATGAGCCAACCTCCCACCCACCCTTACTTAGCTCAGGGTAGGGGTGCAGCAAGCCGCCACTCATGTAGGGTGATTAGGAATAAGGAGACCCTGGAGACCTTGCAGGGCCGTTAACCCAGTGAACTTGGAGGGACCCAGGTTCAGTTATTAGAGCCCCATATTCCTGGAACGACCTGAGACACTATCTAGTCCACTCCTACCTCCCACCTTTGCCAACATAAAGGGAAGGAATCGATGCCCAGAGAGGGGAAAGTGACTTGCTCAGGGCCACACGGCTAGGAAATAGGAGAGCTGGGATTTGAGTTCAGGGGTTCTCCTCACATAGTATATCCCTCAGATTGTTCACCTCTTGCTGTAGGCCAGAGGTGGGTAGCGTGAGGTCCTCCTCATCTCACCCTGCCCTGAAAATCTGCATTATAGGGCTGTAAGTGCTTTTTGGGGAAAGTTATTCCTCTAGGCAGGCTCTGGGATGAGGAATCCCAAAGCTTCCTCTGGTGGAAGCTGCAGGCGGCTGGCTGTAGGGACCAACCAAGGCTGGCTGGGTAGTGGGCTGCCCTCTCTTGTCCCTATTTCTCAGGAAGCCCTAGGGGCAGAACCCAGACAAAAGGAGCCTGTAGACTAGGACAGGTGTCCCGGCCACATGGCAGGATGGGCAGGAAGGGGAGAGCAGGCTGAGCTGGATATCAGCTCTTTGCTGGCTTCTGCTAAATTTGAACTGGGTGCTATCCCCTCACCGTGACCAAGAAGCGCAGAATGCATTATGGTCAGGAAAGGGGGTCTTTCTCCCAGCCCCTTGTCTCTGACTCCCACTAATTGTATGTTAACTTCAGGGTGCCTGGAGAGGACTCTCTGTCCCTGAAAAGGTCTCCTTCTCTGGATTCACAGAGAATAATGATATATGCTATCATTTATTGAGAATAGGGAAAACACCCAGGTTTGGAGGGCTCTGAGGTTTATAGAGTTTCGGGTTCCCAGAGTGAGTGTGTGTGCCTGTCCATCTCGGCTCCCAGATGTGGGTCAAAAGACCACTTGTCATTCCGGTCTGTTTCTTCCCTGCTGTCACCTGGCCCACCCATGGTGCACAGGCATACCTGCTGAGTGGATTGAGGAAGACCTCGGCAGGAACAGCTGGGGAGGCAAGCCTTGGGGGGGCAGCAGGATCTCGGAGATGATGGATTGGTGAAGGAGGGGGACCTGTTTTCCATACTGAAAATGTCATGTGTCTGTCTCGTCTCCCTGCTAGACCCATGCACAACACCTCCCTTTCCCTGGGGCATCTCTTCAGGACTAGACTGACATCAGCTTCTCTGATCTCCCGTGATAATCTCCCCATTTCACAGTCTAGAGGTAGAGCAGTGGTCCTCAAAGCATACAGCCTTTGGCTGCCCCCCGCCTTAGTCTATGGGGCTGCCTGAGAACTTACATTCTAACACATTCTCCGGGGATGCTGACGGTGCTGGGCCCCAGATCACACTTTGAGGACCCCCGAGGTAGAGTCACCCAGCACCTCAGAGCAAGGTTTGGGAGGAAGACCTCTCCTTCCTCTGGCCTGCAGCTCTTGGTCCTGTTTTGATGTTTGATGCGGAACAGATACCTGTCTCCAAGAATTCTGATGCCAAGTGCTCTGGCCTTTCAGGACCGGGGGCTTTGACTCATGACATACTCTCTCTGCCTCTCTCTCTACAGGATAGGAGCATTCAGCCTGAATTCCAGGACAGGCAAACCCATGCCAGCTGTGTCCAACGGGTAGGTCAGCAGACATCCTTGGCCCTGGAGTCCTCAGACATCCAGCCGGCTCTGCAGAGGGGGCCTCAGTGTCCAGGCCTGGGCCCTCTTCCCACCACTGTGCCTTCAGTCCCGGTCAGGCAGGGCGGTGATGGGGGTTGGGGAGAAAGAGAGAGAGAGAGTGTGTGCACAAGTGCCACTCTGCAGCCGGCTCCTCCCACACCCAGCTGCAGCTCCGACATCCCCAACCCCAGTGGCTCATGGGACTTCTAGGAGCAGAGTGGGGAGCAGAGGTAGGGGCTGCTTCCAGTGGCCAGCAGGAGCTGGGCACTTGCCCTTCCTCTCTCCCTGTCCTGGTTTCTTCCACCTCCAACCTCTTGCCCTTCTCCCCTCCCTCTGTCCCTCCCTTCTGTTTAGCTTCTTACCCCACTTCCCCTCCATTGCTTCCACTGCTGGATGTCAGCCTCCTTGCAGAATAGATTCTGCTAAATCCTTACTTTCTGTATTTGCTCCCTGTCTCTGGTGGGCCTGCCTCGCTTGCTCCCCTGGCCTCCACCCCAACCATCTGCTTTTGGCGGGCTTCATGCAACTACATGCAACAAAGACACACCACTCCCCTGCCCTGGTACTCCTTCCTGCTCTCCCTCTCCGGGTTGGAGGGAGGATCCTCATCAGAGGGTGTGGGGTGGGGTAGGATAGGGAATATCTGCACCTCCCTCCCCCCCCCGAGGTGGGGGGCCAGCCTGGAGGGGCTTCACACTGTTGAGCGTTTTGGCTAAGTAAGCAAAACTCCCCTCTCCCTGCTGAGAGCTCCTAGGAGCCAGGGTCCCAGCCGCTGGACTGGCTGCTGGGGCCGCTGGATATGGGGAAGGGGCCTCTGGGGGCCCTGGGTGCTCACAGCCCAGGAAGGGTGTGGATGCTTATTTACACGGAGAGTTATGGAAGCAGCAGTTGGAGACGGAGCAGGAGTCTGGGAGAGAAGCAGCGAGGGAGGGCCGGAAAGGCAATGTGGGAGCAAAAGGAAGGTCCTAGGCCAGTGGGAGCTGGTTGGGTCTGGAGGGGAGGGAAGGGAAGATGGGAAATCAAAGAAGGGCCCAGGGCCCAGAGGCAGAGGGAGGAACAGATGGAGAAACACTGGCGGAGGAGGATGGTGTGAGGATCGTCTCTCTGGTCAAACAAATCATGTCTTTATACCCGGGAGGGCCAGACCAGAGCGGGGGCACTCTACTCACCAGCCCATGTCTAAAGGGACAAGCTGGCAGGCCTGTGGCAGGGGACCCTACTCTACTCTCGTGATGTGGAGAGATCTAGGCTGTCTCAGCCTCAGGGGCCGGCGCCTCTGCCTCCTATACTTGAGAGCCTCTCTCTCCAGAAGCTGGCACTGGGAAGAGCTCCATCAGTGGTTCTCAAAGTGTGTTCTGCAGACAGCAGGCTGGGAGCCTCGAGGCTGGCCTGAGGTGTGGGGCTGGATTTTAGCAGCTTGGGGAGATTGTGAAGGAAAGGAGGCAGGGAGTGAAATGGTGCTCCTTGGGGGCCTTTTTGGTGCCATGCGCTGTGTGTGCACATTCTTACTCATGGAGCCTACAAACATACTCAGTCTCTGGGCGAGGAACCCGGGGGTTGGAGAGGTACCATCATGAGTCCAAAGTTAAACAGCTACTGGACAGCATGACATTTTTTTTCCTCCTTCCCAGTGGCCTCTGGCCACACCGGAGACCCACAACCCCGGGTTTGTCCCAAACAATGGAGTGGAATGGGCTGGTGCCCGGGAGAGGGGGCCCTCCTGACCCAGGGGGGAGGTGGTCCAGGTTCCCTGGGGGAAGCCTCAGCTTGGGAACTCTACCTCTTGGTGGGGATTCTCTGGGTGGGCCGACTTCATGTCATGGTTGCCCACCTCATTGAGGAGCTGCATGAACGGCCATGGGATCTCTCTTCCCTGGAGAGATCCCAGCCAAGGTGTTAAAGGGGAGGTAGCCATGGGAGAGAGCCTAGACAAGCTACCACTGGGAGGATACCAGCCCTTCTGCTTAACTCCCTCTTGCTGCTTGCTCTCCCACCCATGATCAATCAGAGTGGCTCAGAGCTGAAAGGTTCCAGGACTCTGGGGGTCAGCTGGGTGCAGGGTGGGGTGGCTGGCCCACGAGGTCTTTTGCCCACAGAAGTGGTCTTTGGATGGAAAGTTTGAGAACCACTGGTCTGGAAGCCTCCGGGTGAGTCTGGATGCTTTTCCGCTTCTAGGACTTTCATTGCAGGCACTATACTTCCTGGCGGGCTCTTGGGGAGCAGGGGGCGGGGCAGCTCCAGGCCTGGGGGGCCTGGCCCAGGAAGCAAGTGCCCTAGGCCACACCACCACAAATATTTCAGGAGACGCTGTCTTCTCAGGGGCTCTGGGCAGATCTGCTGGTTGGGGAGGGGGGAGGCCGAGGAGGGCCCATTCAGGGAGTGTTCAGGCTTTGTGTCTGTCTTTGTCTGGCTCTCCATTCTTTCATCTTCTCCTCTCCCAGTGGGGTCCCAGGGAAGAAATGTGGCACCATCATCCTGTCCGCTGAGGAGCTGAGCAACTGTAGGGTGAGTGGCAGAGGGACTCAGGACCGCATCTGGTGGGGGTGGGGGTGGAGCCGTGGCAGAGGACAGGCTGCGCTCCCTGTGACCCCAGCGCCACACGTGTCCTTAGAGGGATCTGGGGAAGTCAGGGCTCCCCAGTTTTACCTGGCTGTCCAAGAATTCTGTAACATCTGAGCTAGAAGGTTGTCTCCTCCTTTTATAGCTGAGCCGACTGAGGCCCAGAAGGGATGGAACTCGCCCACAATTAGTGGCAGAGCCAGCTGGGGCCCTGGTCCCCAGCCTTCCAGGCTGGGGCTCCTCCATTCCTCGTCATGGTCCTTTCTCCCTGAACCCAGACTGCTTTGGCTCCAGCCCTGGCAGCAGAGGGCTTTTTCAGTCGTGAGCCTGCGTGCTTGGCAGTTAGCTGTCATGTTTCGCTTTTAGCTCTGAAGTAGGGTGACACCCTGCTTGGGATTGAGGGAGTGAGGACGCGTGGTTGGGGTGTGCGTGTTGCAAAGCCAGAGGCTGCAATCCCACGCAGCCCCTGGTTTTGCTCCTTCTGTGGGACTGTGGAGAAGAGGGAGATGGGGACAGCGGAAGGGGCAGCGGAGCACACCCAGGAGGGGCTTGGGGGACCGGATGGCTAATAGTAATGATAAAACTCAATAACGATGATAGTTGTTATTTGTCAAGGGGTAGGTGTTTTGTGTAAGTTGTCACTACTCCCCACAACAATCCCAAGAGGTAGGTACTGTTGTTATTCCCATTGTATGAATAAGGAAATTGAGGCTCAGAGAAGCTAAACCATCTGTTCGAAGACAGTAAGTGGTAGAGTCACGGTTCTAATCCGAGTCAACCTGATTCTAAAAATGGAGGCTCATTCCCAGCCTTGCATGCCTCTCCAGTTGATTAGGAACCCCAGGTGGGAATGGGTGTGTCCTCAGGAGAGAAGGACAGTTAGCCAGAGTGTGGGTAACCTGGGAACCCAAATTCATCTGGGGCTCAGGTAAGAGGCCTAGGAGGGAGGAGGAGAAACAAGATTTTCTGACCTTTCAGGGAAGTCAGTGCAACTATGGTTATTTGTTAACCGTAAATATTTGCCATATTAGAAAAAAAAAATTGATAAATTAAAAAATATATATTAACTCATTTAAAAACGACAACAGTTTAACCCATTATAGGATAACATAAATAACAACTTTTTTGAAAAATAACTGTATTTTCCAAAACAAAAGTCATTTAGTGAGAAGAGTGGCCTTGTTTTGGACTTTTTGTACATCTCTTTAATGTCAGGCTGAACAGAAGAGGGCTGGAGTCTCATATCTGTTTCTGCAGTCAATCTGTTGTGATATCAGTGTTAGGTGACTTCTAAAAAATTCCATGTCTTAGTGATATTATTACGAAAATAGCTTTGGCATCACGGACGACCCCTTGAGGGTGGTCAGTTCAAGAACTGTTACTGTGGGGGTATAAGTTGTTAGCCAAGATTAATTGAGCAGTTATGCTGAGCGGTTTACATGGTTGACTGATTTATCTGTATTATTATAACATGTGAGGTAAAACTGTAGGTAGTATGAGATATTATCATATCTGGTATATTACAGTTTTTATTTTATGGAGAGGCTAAATGACCTGCCCAAGGTCACTTAGCCACTGGGTAGAAGAGATGTGAACCCAGGCAGTCTGGTTCTACAGTCAGGGTCTTTAACTGCCAGGCGGTGGTGTCCCCAACTCTGCTTTCCCGGGGCTCCTGGTGGGAAAGTAAGATGCAGAATCACGGTATAGTGATGACCACATCAGCTTATACCCAAGTGCTCATTCTTCTGGCTTCTCTGGCCGTTTATTTTGGTGGATCTGGAGGAACTTGATAGCAGAGCCACACCGGTCCTGACGCCTGGCCTCAGCCGAGGGCTTGGTGTGCAGTAGGCATTCACAGAGATCTCCTGGGAATTTGCAATTGAATGAATGACCAAATGGTTAGCACCAGATGATGGTGGAAACTCTGACAAGTGTGTATGCTGACCATCTGGAAGTTACTGGGGTTGAGACAAGGGAGAGGAAACCCAGCTGACAGATAGTAGAGCTATTTAAGCTCCCTGAGCCTCAGTTTCTCCACCTGTATGTTGGGGCTGATAGGGGTGCCTGCCGTGAGGATTGAAGGGGTTCATAGAGGAGGCTGGGCCTAACAGGTGTCTCCGGAAAGATGGAATCTGAATTCCTTGAAGCCTAACTTGGGTTTGCCCCCAGCTTCTAGCTCAGCCAGTGACTTCCTCCCTAGTTTCTAATTAAATCAGGGAATAGAAGCGAAAGTGCTTTGGGAATTCTAAAGCTCCAGACCATGCTCGGTGCTGTCCTCGGTCTGGTTTTCTGGGATTGGCAAAACAGCCCGTGTTTAGTATTTATTAGGTGACTCCCCCTTCCTCCTCCTTCCCCTTCCCCCCCTCCCCTCCTTCATCCAGGGGTGGTAGCCCATTTCCTTGGTTTAAGCTGTTCCAAGGCAAGGAGGTGGGGGGTGGGCTCCCTTCCTTCGAGATTGTCAGCTCCTTTTCTTTTGGGGTGCCTTTGGCTGCGCTCTGTCTTTCCCTAGAATACTTGCAAGGAAAAGAGACTAATTCCCAGCATCTGGCTGAATGAAAATAATTACATCTGAACCAATTCGCTTCTGTGCTCCAGCTCGGCATTCAGTGGGAGGATCAAAGGAAGAGGGTGGAGTCTGAAGGGTGGGTTGTTCCCCTCCCCCCGCCCTTACCAGAGCAGGGCTTTCTGCTCAAGTGAATGCATTCTGCCTAAGTAGACAAACCCTCTCTGCATCCGTAGGGACTGTGTGGGCGGTTGGGGGCGAGCGAAGGACCGGAGTGGACTCCGGTGGGTCACCCGCACGCTTCGATAGGTTATAGAAAAAGCTTGCTAATCGAGATTTTTAAATACCGAGAAAGTTGCAACAATCAGAATTTGATCCAAAATACTATTCAGTGATACTTGATGTGGATAATGATGAGCTTAAGCTCTTGAAGGGCCTCTGAGTCACCAAAGATTTAATTATGTTCCATACCGTCATTGTTCCCTGTCACGCTGACCGACGTTTGCATAGCAGTTGACCTGAGCTCCTGGTGTTTGCAGTCTGTCTGATCCTCAACCGTGGGGCAGGGAGGTGGGGAGAGGTGAGGGGTCCCAGCCCACAGATACAGAGAGTATGTGTATCTCATTGAGATACAGAGTATTGTATCTCATTCACTGGCATATCGCAGTGCCAGCCTCAGAGGTCTGAGCCCACGGTGAAACTGTAAGCTTTACAGTACATGGAATAGCCATGGGCTCTGTGATCTTTGTGGGGCCAGGAGCCTTCAGCAGGCGTGGTGAGTGGCTGGGCTTCTAGAGAGTTCCTGGCCAGGTAGCTACTTTCACTGCCTTCCAGTCAGGTCCCTGTACACACTGGCAAGAGAACAGCTGGCCTCTCACAAGCCAGGGAAGTCAAAGCTTTTCACCAGTAGCTGCCCCTAGCCGCCCCCGCTCAGAGATCACCAGCCTGCTCATGTGTTCGTTTATTTGTTTTGGCAAATAGGCCTTGGCTCAGTTCTTGCCCTCCCAGCCGGCCAGAGTTTCTAATTTAGTGTGAGAGACAGAAATGCCAACCAGCAATCACAGTACAGCAGGGGTCCTTAACTTCATCAGACCCATTGCCTTTTTTTTTTTTTTTTTAAATAGCAAGTATTTTATAGCACTCTTTACTGTCCTGAAGGAAAATCCATGGATAATACCACATAATAGGGCCAAATACATACAGGTGAAGGAATAAGCCCTTGCAGCTACCTAGAAGAAGATGGGTCCAGGCAAAGAGAACAGCTTGTGCAAAGGCCCTGGGGCAGGAAGATAGTGATGAGTGACACCAGAGAGGGAGAGAGGTGGGAATGGGGGCCAGATAGTGCAGGGTCTTATAGTGGGCCTGCTTAGCAGTTTTGAGTCTTGATAAAGTCAGGACTCTCACTGTTTTCAGGACAGACATCAGGGAGAGCCCAGTGTCTCAATGGGGCCGAGGGAAGAGTCCTGGGAGAAAGATAAGGAGAAAGAGGCAGGTTAAAGCGGGGTGAACTGGTTTCTGAGACTCGGAAGTATGCAGGTTGATATTTGGGAGAGATGTGTGTCGTGGCTAGCAGAGATGGAAGTGTCCTGTGTAATCCACAACCAGCAGTCACACACCACCCTTTACAAGTTAGCTTGTAATTTTTTTTTTTGGTCTTAGAAATCATCCCTCTGGTTTAAAAAAAAAAAAAGAGAACAAAACAAAACATTTTTTCCTGATGCTAAAAAATAACATGGTCACAGTGGACGTGATAGAAAATACAAAGAGATAATCATTGTTGACATTTCGGTGTATTTGCTGCATTTCCTCCTTTCTTCTAGGCGTTTATGTATATAGCTTTTTTTCTTCTGATTAGTAGAATATGGTATCCAGATTTATTTTCCCATGTCATTTGATATTCCTTGAAAACCTATATTTAATAGCTGTATAATTCTTCCTCTACCATATGGATGGCCGTAATTTATTAAATCTGTTCTCTTAGAGGAAACAGTTTCATTCACAGTGCCGTGAACCTCCTCCTAGCCAAATCATTCCTTTTTTCTTTTGAACTTTAGTTGATGGATTTTGGTTGGTATCCCAGACACACAGGCTCCAAGCGTGGGAGGGCAAATGGTCAGTCTGGGGTTTTCAGCGTCTGAATGACCAAATCAACAGATGTACAGCTGATGAGGTTGTTTGAGAAGTCAGTCATGAAGCCGGCAGAGAAAACCCAGCTTGACCCCCACGTGGTTATTATAGTCAATGTGTAGTTACAGGCCCGATCTCCTAGATCAACTCCTACACCCACCATCTGCGTTCGAATCAGCTCTAGCCTACGGGGTCTTCGTGGATATCCCAAAATGCCTGCACCCCAAGCCCTGCGCTTCTGCAGTCTTATCCTGACAGGCTGGGGCTCTAGGCCCTTCTGTGAATGCAGGAGCCCTCCCAGAGGTTGTAGCTCACAGAATCACTCTTGGCTCTGGGTTGTGTTCCCTCCTGCTGGCGTGCTGAATTTCAGAGTTGGGGCTGACGATTCTTTTTCATTTGAATCAATATCTTTTTTCTCGGCAAACTTTGAAAAGAAGCCAATAAATGTCACTGTGGTTCCACCATCTATCGAAAAGTTCTCTTTAGGGTGTAGTGTGTGAGCAGGAGGGCAGGGTGATTAAGAACTTGGGCTCTGGATCCAGACCAAATGCCATTGCTTACTAGCTGTGTGACTCCCGGTAAGTTACTTGACTTCTTTGCCCCCCGCCTCCCGTTTCTTCATTTGTAAAATTGGCTTTTATTTGAATTGGGGATATTTTATTTGTCACGGGTTTTTGCATTGATTTTGATTTTACAAGATTCACATTAAAATCTTGATTTTGATGGCTGAGCTTTTGGGTGCCTTTTAAATTTTTGTACGTCCCTTACTCTTGTTCTGATCCTGTAGCATGCCAGCAAGGCCCAGCTTCCTTCCCTCCCCACCACCCCCACCCCGGTGTGGCTACCCTCTCCTGGCCTTCAGCCCACCTGCTGCCCTCTGGGCCTGAACTCTAACCTGCAGGACCCTCTCTGGGTCGGGGACAGCTAACAAGCTACAGTAGGCGGGCCATCCAGAAGTGAATGGCTGTTTGCTGTAATCTCCCCAGCAGCCTGATTAACATGCGGAAAGATGCAAATTGAGGCAATCCTGCTGTTTTAGAAGAACTTAATATGTTTTTTAAAACGACAGGGCGAAAAGGCAGAAATTGCAGGAAATTATATATTGCAGGAGTTGTTTATCTTCACAGTGGAGTCCAGAGATGGTTCTGGTTTGGGAAGAGCATTTCACGTGCTCGGAGAGCCCCACCCTCCAGCTGAAGCTTCCAACAGGGGGACCTCTGACCTCAGCCCGGATTGGCTGCTTCTTAATTCTGGGGGCCCAGTCCATCTATCGCCACTTCCCACACTCTTCCTGGGGTCCATTCACCAACCTGCCTTTAAGGGGAGCGGTCAAAGCAGCGGTCAAAACCTTGTCCATATCATATGACTATTGACATAACTCAGAGCCACCTTCAAAAGCGCAGTCCCTGGGGAGGGGCACGGAGGAGGTTGGGGTAGCTGGAGGATGGGCATTAAGGAGGCTGCATGATAAAATGAGCACTGGGTGTTCTAAGCAACTGAGGAGTCGCTGAACTCTACCTCTGAAATTAATAATACACTCTATGTTCATTAATTGAATTTAAATAAAATAAAATGAAAAAGAAAAAAAGCAGAGTCCCCAGACGGCTACAGGGCCTTGTCTCAAGGACTCTCCATGGGGTACGCGCACCCAAGAGGGAAGAAGCCTGCCTTGGTCACACCCCAGAAGTCTCACAGGCAGGTCTGTTTTATCCCCGTGGATACAGCAATGGCACAACAGTACCAACGATCACAAGGGGCTCTGGGTGAACGCCTGCCGGTCTAGACCTCTTTAGGGAGGGTGGATCAGGCTGAGCGGCAGAATGAGCGGCCAGCAACACCTCACGGATTTGCCACCGGTGGGAATGAGGTGTGGCTCCCCAGAGGATTTTTCCAGTTAGCTGAATTTCAGAGCCAGGCTTTTTTTTTTTTTCTTCCCCTGTAATTTTAACTAGTTTGCACGGAGGAGGCCTTTTCTAAAATGGATTTCACACTTCTCTGACTCCTCAAACTGAGGCTACAGAACATAATTAAACTTATCAGGATGATGCGGGGTCATTGTGTGAAATCTCAGTTATTAAGCTTTGGAGCCAGACCATCTGGTTCTGATCCCAGCTTCTCCAGATTGCTGTGTGGCTTCAGGCAAGGGTGTTAACCTCTCTGGGCCTCAGTTTCCCCATCTTTAAAATGGGACTAATAATAGTTTCTGCCTCATGGGGTTGGTGAAAGGACTAAAGGAGCCAATAGGCGTGAAAGGATCTGCTGGACACAGAGCAGGCAGAGCCATATTCTACTGCCATTTTTGTAGGTAGACACCAGTGAATCGGTGCGGTTGCATAGGGTTCAGCCCAGGAGTAGATGGGCAGTCCACAAGCGTCGGCTCCCATTCTTTTTTTTTTTTTTTCCTTGTAATAACATTTAGTATAGTATTTGTTTCAGGGGTACAGGTCTGTGATTCATCAGTCTTACACAATTCACAGCACTCACCAGAGCACACACCCTCCCCAATGTCCATCCCCCAGCCACCCCATCCCTCCCACCCGTCTCCATTCCAGCAACCCTGTTTGTTTCCTGAGATTAAGAGTCTCTTATAGTTTGTCTCCCTCTCTGGTTTCGTCTTGCTTCATTTTTCCTTCCCTTCCCCTATGATCCTCTGTCTTGTTTCTCAAATTCCTCATATCAGTGAGAGCATACGATAATTGTCTTTCTCTGATTGTCTTATTTCGTTCAGCATAATACCCTCTAGTTCCATCTATGTCATCGCAAATGGCAAGACTTCATTTCTTTTTATGGCTGCATAGTATTCCATTATATATATGTACCACATTTTCTTTATCTGTTTTTTTTTTTAATATTTTATTCATTTATTTGACAGACAGAGATTTCAAGTAGGCAGAGAGGCAGGCAGAGAGAGAGAGGAGGAAGCAGGCTCCCTGCCGAGCAGAGAGCCCGATGCGAGGCTCGATCCCAGGACTCTGGGATCATGACCTGAGCTGAAGGCAGAAGCTTTAACCCACTGAGCCACTCAGGCGCCCTTCTTTATCTGTTCATCTGTTGATGGGCATCTCGGCTCTTCCCACAGTTTAGCTATTGTGGACATTGCTGCTATGAACATTGGCATTGCTTCCCATTCTGACAGGCGCTCCATGCTCCACATTGTGGACCGGTGTTTGACATCGGCCCTTTGCTTTACTCGATGGGATCACAGGGGGCATTCCTACTCCATTTCTCCAGAGGCGACCACCCAGGCTTAGGTGACATCGCTTGCCACAGGCTGCTCAGCGGATGGGTGGCAGAAGTGTGGCTCCAAGCAGATGGCCTGGGCTCCTGCGTACTGTTTTGTGTCAGGTGCAGTGTGGGGAACAGTGGACCTCCTGGGGGAGCACTGAGTGGTCCTGGGAGTGATGACCTGTAACGTTCTGCATCAACTGTTCCTCCTTCCCTTCCTAACCTTTCAGGGCTTTGAGGGCTTCTCCTAGGAAGCACCAATAAGAGCTTCGGCCCCTGGATTTTATGGCATTGCTTTTGGCTGTTTCAATATATGTAGTAATTTTCGAGTCAGTCACTGCAGGCTGCTGTATGTGGCTTGCCTGTGTTCATTCGGGTGACCTCCAGATGCGGGGGGTCACACCTGGAATTCCAGACAAGGCATATGCTGGGGAAGCTGGAGAGGCTCTGGACTCCTGAGTGCCAGCCTTCTCCACTGCCACCCCGTCCCCGACAGCATCCCCCCACCACGTCCTGCAGGTTACTTTACAGATAAGGAAACTGAGGCAGAGAGCCCAGAACTCAGGGCACCTTGCTGGGCTGTGCCCCTTGCTGTCCTCAGCAGACTCTGAAGGTCAGTGTTTTCTTTTTCTTTTTTTTTTTTTTAAAGATTTTATTTATTTATTTGACAGAGAGAGAGATCACAAGTAGGCAGAGAGGCAGGCAGAGAGAGAGGGGGAAGCAGGCTCCCCGCGGAGCAGAGAGCCGGATGTGGGGCTCGATCCCAGGACCCTGAGATCATGACCTGAGCCGAGGGTAGCGGCTTAATCCACTGAGCCACCCAGGCGCCCCAGGTCAGTGTTTTCTGATGCTACAGCCCGCTGCCCCCAATGGGAGGAGCAAGGGCCGCCTTCGTGAGCCCCAGAGCAGTGCAGTCCCGTAGGGCCTATGCTTGGTTTAAAGGCCTGCTGTCCCATTTTCCCTTTGCCACGGGCCTTACCAGTTCTACAGCCAGCGTTGGGAGCCCACCTGGTCCTAGGCCTCCTCCTTTTTCTAGGCCACAGAGTAAAGCTCCTCAAGGAGGCATTTAAAATGTTCCCTCCCTCCAACACAGGATAGGACTGGAACTTTCTGCTGTGGAGATACAGTGACTGCAGGGGGCAGGTTTAGAAGATTAGAGACCTTTCAGCAAGGCTGAGGGGGAAAGCCCCGCCTGGGTGACCCTCTGTGTGACCTTGGACACAGGGCAGGATTTAAAACCCTTAGTTTTCTCATTTATAAAATGGAGAGAGTAGCAGAGTTACTTCATATGGTTGTTATGCGGATTCAGTGAAATAATGTGCATAAAGAGAAGGCCTCACACAGTGACTTGCATGTAGTAAGTGCTCAATAAAGAAGTCGGTCTCTTATTCCAGGTCTGACGTCCTAGATTTCTCTGGAGGCTTAAGATTCCTGGGGCTCCTAGGCCTTGCAAGCCTAGTCCTTGTAAGCAGTCCAGCTCCTTCTTCCTCTCAGGTGGGCCATGAAGAGGGACATGAGGAAAGCCATCATTACCTGGGCCCCTCTGTGTGCCTCAGCACGGCCCCTCCTCAGCACCTCCCTTGAGGGGGCACTTGCGGCCCAGGTTAACCAGAGGCCAGCCCTTCCCTGTCCATACCCACCCCAGAGTCTGAAGAAACCAGAGCAGCAGGCCCCATGAACTGGACAGCACTCTCTCTCTCAGGGAGCAGAGTGGGGGGCCGGAAGAGACATGACTTGGAAATCTTTTCATTAATGTTGAATTGCCGGTCTACCAGTTGCCCACTGGTGATCCTGGCCAGGGTAGCTGTTTCCGCCCCCTGGCTCCTCATTGATAAAAAAGCAACAAAGGATTACTTCAAGGGCTAAAGGTGATAAAGAGCTCAGTGACTTGGCCATGCCTACGGTATCTAATAAATGTGTGTTGAATGAACGAATGAGAAAAAGGAGGGCTGCTCGGTGTTTGCTATTGTCAGGTGTCCTGAGGGAAGGTGTGTGAAGGGGTGGGGGTGGGAGGGGACAGAGTCCACCCCTGTCGTGGGTACAGGGAGGGGCAAGGATACAAATAACCATGATAGCTTGCACGTACAAGGCCCCTGGTAGGCGTCATACCCTGTTTCCAGTGCTATCGTCATACTGACTCATTTCAATCTCACACCAAGCCTCTGAGGTAGGCTGCCGGCACCCAATTCTATAGATGAGAACACTGAGGCCAGAGAGGGTGAACAACTTGCTCTAGGTCACACAGCTAGAAAGGGACAGAGCCGGAGCAGGCAGCCTGGCCCTAGCAGCCATATTCTTTTTTTTTTTTTTTTCTCCCAGCAATCATATCCTTAACCATTATACCTACCCTCAAACCTTTGGCCACGTCCTTCAAACTTGGGGGAAGTTATCTTTTCATCTCTGCCACCATTTTGGTCTTCACAGGGCTATAGGACACTGATCTCATGAGACCGGCCCCCAGAGAGAGGAAGGGGGCAGTGTGAGAGCTAGGTGACTTTCCCACAAGCCCTGGTTCTGAAGGGCAAGCTGGGCCCCAGGGACCTGACGACAAAGCTCTGAGCTCTGGCCACCTGGCAGCTGATTTGTCAGGATGCACACCTTTCAGGTTGAAGAGGCCACATGGGGATGGCTGGAGAGGAGGATATGGGGGCACTTCTGCCCAGGGCCCTGTCAGCCGCAGCAAGCTGAGGGACGGGGGGCCACGGAGGGGTCCAGTAGTCCTCTCCAGGGCCTGGGTAGCTTCTTTGTGCTCTTGGGCTGAGTGTTGTGTCAGCCGGGGCCATGAACTGATCAGGGTAGTCAGATACCCAGAGCTCTGCGTCTCAAACTTGGGGGAGTCACTCCCTTCTTTGAGCCTGAGGCCCCTCACCTTGGAGAGTTGGGTGGGTTTCTCATGGGTTAGTGGGTGTGAAAGTGATGTCTCATTTTTTTTAAAGATGTATTTATTTGAGAGAAAGAGAGCATGTGAGCAAGGGGAGGAACAGAGGGAGAGAGAGAGGAAGAATCCCAAGCAGACCCCCAGCTCAGCGCAGAGGCTCCATCCCCTGACCCTGAGATCATGATCTGAGGTGAAACCAAGAGTCGGGCGCTTAACTGACTGTGCCACCCAGGAGCCCCAGTGAAGTTTCATCTTGACCGTCTGCTGGGAGCCACCTGGTGTGTGAGGGGATGAGGCAGTGTGGACAGAGTGAGGGCTCTGGGGTTGGCAGACCCAGCTCAGAGGAGCCTTGGGTGAGCCGTTTCAGCTCTCTGAGCCATTGCGTGAAAAAATGGACTGAGACACATCAACACTGATGTGACTTCACTCTGCCAAGGGCTTTGCCTCTAGTCCTTGCAACAGCCCTTTGAAGTGTGTGCTGTGATTAGCCTTGTGTTACAGAGGGGAAACTGAGGCACTGAGGGGTTGCCTGCCTTGTCTAAGGTCACACAGCTAGAAAGTTTAGAACCAGAATTCAAACTGGGGCAGCGGGTTCCAGAATCCACCTGCTTCACCCTTGGCCCCTGCCCCCACCCCGCACTGCTCCATCAGACCTGCCCAGTGGGGTTGTTTGAAGATGGAATGAGACCCCCCCCTGCCCAAGTATTAGCCCAGGGCCTGGCCCTTCATTGGTGCCGGGCAAACAAAACATGCTGTTCTTTAACCAGCTTGGTGCTCAGAATCCTCCTCTTTTCCAGGGCCTTGGGGCTGTGTTTCCATGGGGATCGGGCCCCCTCCAGCCTTCTCCTGCCTCACACCCTTGTTCTGCCTCCTTCCTACCAGGATGTAGCCACAATGCAGTTCTGTGCCAACAAGCTGGACAAGAAAGATTTCTTTGGGAAGTCCGACCCCTTCTTGGTGTTCTACAGAAGCAATGAGGATGGAACGTGAGTTCCCTGACCACACTTCACCCCCTTTCCAACATCAGGGATGGAGGGGTGTGGCGACCTGCCAGGCAGGGGGGCTTGGACTCGCCTCTTCCCAGTGGCACCTGGGCCTCCTGCTCAGCATGGAAGTCAGGGGCTCCCGGTGGTACCCTGACACGTGGTTGGGACAGTGGGGGGTAAGGGCAGCTCCGAAGACAGCAGTGCCATTCTGAGGGTCTCAGCCGTGGTTGTTGGAGGTGAGGGGTGGGCGAAAGCCAGGCTAGGGTGGGAAGAAAGGGTTCCTCCGATAGCTCCTTCCCTCTTCCGCACAAGTCAGCACATATCTCCAGCTCACCCCTCCTCCACCCGCAGCCCTTGGAACACCCCCACTACCCCATGCGCCCCCCCACCCAACTACCACACGCCCGGCATGGAAAATCAGGACCCTGTTACCTGCCCAGCCCCACACCTTGCCAAAGGCTTCATTCAAAACTGCACGGGTCTTTAAATCCCCCATTTCCTCCTCTCCTCTCCCTAATCGGGAAGCCACCCACAGTATGACGGAAACACACACAGCGCGGCGGCAAATGTAGGTCAGCTGTGCACACGAATGCTCAGATTCCAGGTTGAGGGTCTGGGGACCTCTGTCCACCCCACCAGCTCGCTGTGTGACCTGGGGCAAGTTATGCCCCCTCTCTGGGCCTATTTTCTCATCAGGAATATGAGCCAGTTGGATGAGGCAGTCTCCACGGTCTCTTGAAGCAGCATGACTTTGGGAGGCTGTGGCCACATTGAGCTGGGATGCTGCCGAACCAGGAAGCCATGGGGCCAGGGAGGTTAATTAGAAAGACACTGCTGGAGAAGGGGACCTTGGAAGCAGGTTTGGAAGGAGAGGGAGAAAATGGATCCGTGGGGAAGAAGGGAAGAATAACAGGCAAGAAAAAAGCAGAGCGCAAAGCAGGTGTGCGCGGAGCGGAGGGCAGAAAGGCCTCCGCCCAGTTCCCCAGGATTCTGGAAGTGTGTGTGTGTGTGTGTGTGTGTGTGTGTGTGTGTGTGTGTGTGTGTGTGTGTGTGTGTGTGTGTTGGGGGGCAGGGAGGAGTAGGAGGAGGTGTGTTTCAGTTCAAGAGAAAACTGATTTTAAAACCTGAACGAACAAAACAAGGGAAATTAGGTGTGATCATTTGCATAACAAAAGGAGTCTTTGTCTCACCAAAGGACTCCCAGCAGGATTTCTTTAAATAATTCTTGTTGACTTTGACTTGACTTGAGGGAGGGAGGGAAAGGGCCCAGCAATGTTCTGGGCGCCCACGGAAATGTCCACACAGGTCCCCTCCAGAGAGGCGATGCCTGGTCGGGCCGGGTTTGTCTCGGAGGTGAAGGCCAGCGGGGCCAGGAGAGAGGGACTGGGGTTTAGGAGTAGAGGAAGGGTGTGTTGCAAAGTGTTTGCCGGTGATTGTTCTAGCAGAGCCTGTGTAGGATGGGTGGGGAGGGGGCAGGGAAGAGGGAGAGACTCGTGACTGACACCGTGAACAGGTGGGAGGTGCTGCGCGCAGGCGAGCCTTGCTGGGGGGAATGCAGGGAGGAAGTGGGGAGGGGAGGGCGGGGCAAAAGGACAGTGAGCAGAGCTCACTGGGCAGGACTGGGGTGGTCACTGAAGTTAGAGCCCCTCCCTGGCAGTGGAGCTGTGGGAAACCCAGGGTGTTAAAAGTGGCAAAGGAGGTGGTCAAATGGGGGTGGCGATGGGAGTTTATTTGGGGGTGAGTTTCCGTTGAGGCAAGGGCTGGATCTCTCCAAGGGCAGCTGGAGAAACCCACCCAGAGCCCCCCCAGAGGGTGGGCCCCCCAGAGGCTGACCTGGTGGAAGCAGGGTGGTTACCCAAGTTTTGAGGAGAGACCAGTAGAAGGTTCGGGTGACACTGCCAGTTAGGAAGAGGTCAGAAGGAAGGTCAGTGAGGGAACCCAGGAAGTGGAATGTCCTGGGGGGAAAGGGGAGGAAGCACCCACAGAGCACCCATAGAGCTGCTTGTGCTGTACCTACTTTGTCTTCTTCAGTCCTGGTCACCCCTCCAGCTCTGCCAGGCGCCCGCTGTGTACCTTTAGGCATGTCTCTTAACCCGATGGAACTTTCCGGAATGATGGGAATGTTCTGTGTCTCGCCATCCAATATAGTCGCCATTAGCTACCGTAGCTGTTGAGTATGTGAAAAGGGTGACTGAGGAGCTTAATTTTTAATTAAATTAAACTTAATTTAAATTAAATTTAATTTAAAGGTAAATAGCCCCATGTGGCTAGTGGCTACCATATTGGACAGTGCACCTCCCCAATTCAGTTTCTTGGTATGTGCAGTGGGGATAAGCCTACCACCTTCCTCACAGGGTTGGTGTGGACCAAGTGAGTTCATATGCGTCATTAGAACAGGGTGCAGCAGTATTAGCTACTGGATCCATCCCCCCCCCCCCCAAATCATTTTACAACGAAGGGGAAGCTCAGAGAAAGTCTCTTGCTCAGGGAGGCACGACTGGTAGCAGGGGCCCTGGGACTGGAGCTTCACCTGTTAGACCCCGCGGGTTCATGGTCTCCCACATCACGCCCTGAGCGGATATCAGGGTCTGTGGATTTGGTGATGAGGGGCTTGGAGGACCTTAAAAAAGCAGCTTCAGATCAGAAGCCCGGAGGGAGGCAATCAGGCTAATAGTGCGGAAGACCTGGTCAGGATACTGGTTGGCAAGGGAGAAGAGATGGAGAAGTCGAGAAGTCGAGAAGTCGATGGGTCCAAAGAGATGGAGGGGCTGGGAGGGTCCACAGAAGGTGGGCGTGACTGCTCCAGGTAGGAGGTCTCTGGAGCCCAGCCCCAGGCTTCTGCCCTGGCGACCTTCCCTCCCTTCACAGCCCAGGGGCGGCTCCTGATTCTGCCTTCCGCAGCCCCTCCCCAACCCTTTTGTCTTCCTGCCTTACCTGCCTGCTTCAGCTTGGGCAGCCATGGCCCCCACCTGTCCCCGTCCTCATTCCCGTCCTAGTCACCAGCTCCAGGGTGTGTGGGGAGGTCTCCCACATGTATCTCCACACTCCAGTGGGCGGGCGAGAAGGAGCAGAGAAGAGAAACGCTGAGCCGCAGTGACAGGAATGACATTTTGACTTGAAAATTGCCGGAGAAGAAATGGCAGAGGCTGTGTGGGCACGGGCGGGGCCCAGGCACTTTCCTGGGTGACCTTTCTAGGCTGGGAGGTGGCTGGGGTGGGGGTGGGGAGGCTGGGAAATCACAGGGGGACAGCTTGTGCCCCGGGCCCGGATCTGGCTCCTGGCTGCCCCTCTATGTTGGCAGGGCAGGCTGCCAGGACACGGCCAGCAGGCACGCACAGGGAGTGGGCAGGGATGCTGGACTGGAGCCCGGCGGGGTAAGCCAGTCCGACACTTTCAGTTTGCAAAGCAGGCTCGTGGATTCAGACTGGGAGAGCCAAAAGTGTCTTAGAGATTGTCTAAGCCAGGGGCCTCACTTTCACGGCCTTTAATGCCAGGGAAAGCTGTGGAAACTCTCCTGCGAGACATACATCTATTCGTTAGTTGGTTCCGAAGAAATATTTAGCGAACGCTTACTCAGTGTCAGGCACTGGTCTGGGCACCAGAGATAAACCAGTGATCCAGGAAGACCAAACAAACTCTTGCCTTCACAGAGCTTGCGTTTCACCGGCAAACCGTACAAATAAATAAGGAGAAACATAGACTGTGTCAAATGTCAAATGATAACAGGTAAAATGGAATAAAAGCATGGAAGGGGACAAGGGGATGTCAGAGACAGGGGACTGGGGGTTAAATAAATTTTATATCAAGGCGGATGCTTTTATCAAAAGGGGTGACCCTTGAGTAAAGACTGAAAGGAAGTAAGTGAGCCATGAACATGGGAATCTGGGGAGACAATGCTCCAGGCAGGGGAACAGCAAATATATGAAAGTCATGCACCCAAGTTCAGCCCGACTTTAGGGATTCACAAACCCTTAAATCCCATCCACAGATCCTTCCGTGGATCTCAGAAGAGGAACATCTGACAGCAGCCAACTCCCTGAGTTTATAGGGGAGGGATCAGCTCACTCAAGGTCACACAGAGAGGGGAGTAGGGGGGCAGAACGCATTATCTCCTGACACTCCCCACCTGCCGCTGGGACTCTCTCTCAACTGTCACCAAGAAATGGCCACCTGCCTGGGCGGCTCAGTTGGTGAAGTATCTGCCTTCAGCTCAGGTCGCAATCCCAAGGTCCTGGATGGAGCCCTGCTTTGGGCTCGCTGCTCACTGGGGAGTCTACTTCTCCCTCTCCCTCTGCTCCTCCCCCTGCTTGTGCACGCGTGCTCGCTCTGTCTCAAACAAAAAAATAAAATCTTTAGGGGAAAAAAAATGGCCACAGGTAGTGTCTGGATGCTGCTAGTGGCAGGGAGCTCATCGCCTCCTGAAGCTCTGGCTTCCACTGTCAGGCAACCACAGAGGTTAATCGGTTGGCCCCTCTGTTGACCTGGATTCTGCCTCCCTCACTTGGGACCTGACACCCTCCGTCTCTTCTTCACCAGGTTCACCATCTGCCACAAGACCGAGGTCATGAAGAACACCTTAAACCCAGTTTGGCAAACCTTCTCCATCCCTGTGAGAGCACTCTGCAACGGGGACTACGACCGGTGAGATGAGACACTGTCCCTCACAGGGGTAGGGGGAAAGGGGTAAGGTGTAGGGTATAGGTGCTGGCTGTTTGGGCAGTGGGGGCGGAGCCCCCAGAGCTGTGCTGTTCCTGCCCCTCGCCTCCTTGGGCAGTGTCTGCCTCCGTTCCGGCCCCCTGGTCTGGCAGCCCACTGCTGGTGGGGGATGGGAAGCCAGGGAGCCCTGGTGGGTGTTGGGTGTTCCCGCCTGGAGCTCTGCAGCCTGTCTCTTTGTGATTTCCAGTGGAGGGGTGGGCGGGGGCAGGATGGGGACTCTCGATGCAGGCAGAGGTATAGCCACACCAGCCCCAACTCCTAGCAGATGGACTCTGGGGAGTCAGGATCCCAAGATAAATGGGGTATGAGGGGCGAAATACAGAGAACTAGTGGAACTTTCTTGATGTGCGGCAGCCCATCCTGATCGCACGTCCATCGGCTCTCACCATCATTGTTTGAGTATAGGTTGTTGGGTGTAGGTTTCTAACTCTGGCTCTGTGAATAAAAAAAAAAAAAAAAAAAGCGCTGTCAACCTGGGCAAGCTTTGACCTGCCTGAGCCTCAGTTTCCTTACCTGTAAAATGAGTTTTAAGCATCCACCTACCTTCAAGGGCTGTTTAGAAGCTCCCATGAACTTCAACCTACACAAGAAAGCCCTGGTGTGCGTAAAATACCAAATCCCGCATTTTGTCCACAAACATTTATTGACTTACCACCGTGTGCTGGCACCTCGCTAGATGCTGGGAACTCAGCAGGAGACCAAACACACAGTCTTCACCCTTCGCCCAACCTTGTGGAGTTTACATCCTCGTGGGGGAGGCAGACATTAATCCGATCATCACACAAAGAAACAGATAATTGCATGTTGTGCTGAGTGCCGGGGAGTGGGGGGCAGTAGGGTGGCATTGGTCTGTGTGAAGTTTCGAGAACCTGGCCTGCTTTCCTGTTGATCGCTGTTGCCGGTGGATGAGCTGCCAGATGGGATGGGACACGGGGCCTCTGCAGGCCATCCGGACAGGAGCACTGGGGTATCACAACGGACCCTGCAGGGGATCCTGGCTGATGCCGTTGGCAAGGGCTCCCTGAGACCCTGCTCACAGTGTCTCCTGACTGGGTACGTGTTGCAGGGAGGAGTGGGAAGGACAGTGTGGATGGCCTGCAGAAACCCCTGTCTCCCTCCAGGAAACCCTCAGGCGGTCCTGTTAGGTTGCTGATCCAGGAGATGAGGTGACTCCTTCTCCTGCCTCTTAGCTGGGACAGATCCGCCAGTCTGTTCCACAGGCGGTCGCTGAGTACCTACGATGTGTGCTCGATGCTCCGCCTGGGGATGTGTGGCTTTGAAGGGAATATAGCCGCGTTTCCATCTCTAGGGAGCCTCGAGGCTGACCACAGGGAGCTCAGATGTGCACACATCTGCATATTAGATAGCTAGATAATTGTGCAAAATGAGACTGGAGACAAAAATAGACATTCCAGCCAAATGAAGCCCGGTCTGGCCAGTCCTGGGGCTTCCGGGGGCTATGGAGTGGAAGGATGGAACAGGAGGGTGAGAAGGAGACTTGAGGAAGGCTGGGAGGTATTGGGGGCGGGGGGGGGCAGTTCTGGTTGCTGGAAGAATGGTTGGGAGAGTGAGAGGCGACAGGGAAGGAGGGGCAATTGGAGATTAGGGGATGGGAGAGCATAGCAGTTCAAGTCTCACAGGGTGGGAGGAATTGGGATCTCTGGCCTCACTACCCAGAGGCTGTTGGGGGCCCAGCCGACCCCTGACAACCCTGCAGCCTGAGAACCCAGCCTTGTCAGGGCCAGTGAGGCGGGTAGTTGGGCTCAGACAACAGGGCTCGCTGTTCAGCCACCAGTGGACGTGAAGTTACAGGAACACCTCCAGAGCCTGCCCCCCATTCCTCCCTTTGCAGGCTGAGCCCCAGACTGGTTTCCCTCCAGCATGACCAGGCAGCCCGGGACCCTCTCCACAGCTGGGAGCAGACTGACCGTGACGTGACTGACAGTGGTGTTAATGGAGGGGGCCAGGCCCATCACGCGGCCCCTCTGCCACCAAGCTCTAGGGCAACCTATGTACCCAGCAGCCACTTGGGAGGTGCAAGTGTCTGGAAGGCCCTCACAGGGTAGGAGAAGGAGGGGTTTGTGCAGGAAAACAAAGCCGTTTCCCTCTCCCCTTGAGGTACCTCTTGAAGCTCACAAAAATACATTCAGTTTAATCTAGCAGCCGTGTCTTCCAACCCAGCCCGGCAGCGGGCATGCTGCTGGGTGCTGTGGGCATAGTGGACATCAGATCCAAGCCTCCCCGTTAGGTTGCTCCCAGGCCAGAGTGGGAGAAAGATCATAGTAATAATGGTAGTAGTAGTAGTAGTAGTAGTAGTAGTAGTAGTAAATGCTCTTGTAGCACTTCTGTGATCATTTATGTATGTAAGCTAATTTCATTCTTCCAACGATTTCCTCTGAAAAAGGTGCTAATACTATCCACATTTTACAGGTAAAGAAACTGAGGCTCAAAGATGTTAACAGCTCACTTAGGATCTTACTGCCCATCAGTGGTAGAACCAGGATTTGGAGCCAGGCAGGCTGCCTAGGGAATTTGTATTCATGTCCCTCATGCTCTGGGGCCAAATGGCTAAGACGGGTGTGAGCAAGGCACATTTGGTGGAGGGCTTGCCCAGGGACTTGGGGCAGGTCTGCTTGGAGCCTGGAGGTGAAGACTTGAAGGCCTGGCCATCTGCCTAGATCTGGGAGTAAAAGGGATTTAGAGGACATTTGTGTTTGGAGCTGAGGTTGAGAGAGAGAAATGGAAGAGTGACCGGGACCCTGAGGGGGCAGCTGTGTGACAGGCACGGCAGTGCTCTACCAAGCAGAGAGGAGGACAGAGAGCTGGCAGAGGTGAGATGTCCCAGGTCCTGCACAAGTAGGGAGCAGGAGAGAGACATGAAGATGGTCAGGGAGCTAGGAGGGTACGGGAGAGGGCGGCGGGGGGCAGAGGCCTGGGCTCAGGGGAGAATGCAAATAGAAGTATCAACTCCTCCCATGAAGGAGAGAGCTGGGAGGGTGAGAAGCAGGGATCTGTGAGGCAGAGAATGGAATGAGGGGGTGGAAACCAGTTAAGATGGCTGAGTCTTTCAGACATGGGTCAAATTGTGCCCTAATTGGTTTAAATACATTATCCTATAGAAGTTGGGTCCTGAGGACATGCACATTTCACAGATGGGGAAACAGAGAACTAGAGCTTATGTCTCTTGCCCAAGCAAGGAGAAGGTGTATTTCCCTTCTCCAGAAACTGCCTTCTCCAGAGGCAGAGGTCCACCCCACCTTTGCTGTCTCCAGTTCAAATCCAAGCGAGCCAGCTGGGCAGAGCTGGGGACAGCGGGGCTGGCCTCAAGATCAGAGGTGGCGCAGCCCTCCCGTGGGGTGAAATGGGTGATGACAAGAAGCCTTTCCCCAGCCTTTCCTGAAACCCCTCTGCTCTGGCCTTGAGCATTCTGCAACTTGAGGATCTATTCCCCCTTGAGCCAGCCAGATTCTCCTGCTCAGGCTGCTGTCCCTCACTCACACCTTAATGTGGAATGTGTGGATGTGAAGAGGGTGAGTTGTACTGGGTCCTCCCCTGGAAAGGGGAGATGATTCCCCAGGACCCGGGGCTCTCACATCCCAGAAGCTACACACTTCTGTGGGCCTGCTGGAGAAGGGAAATATGTCGCCCTTGAGCCCTACTGCATGCTGAGTCCTGGGAGGTGGCCCAGCCACTACATATGACCAGCTGACGCATGTCGAAGCTGAAGGCAGAGGAGGGAAAGCCTCTGCAATGTGGCCGGGCTTACACAGAGCTCCACCTTCCAGCGTTGCTGCCTGTCCCCCTGAACCCCAACACCCGTCTTCTTCCCCGAAGCCTCTAGGACTGTTGGGCTGACTCAGTCAGTTTAGGGCCAACCCCTGGAGACCTGTCAGCCTAGTACCTCTTCCTGCCCTGGAGAAGCTCATTAGGAGACAGACAGACAGCTCTGCTCCGAGGAGATTGTAGATAGAGCTGTCGGTGTGCAGATGTTCAGAGAGGGAAGCCTGCAGTCTTTACTGGCCTCCCTTGGCCCCGCTTGCCTGCTAAGGCTCACACAGACCCAGCTCTGTCCCCGTAGCCCCAGGCATCCAGAGACCCACAGGACACTGGCTCCTGGCCCCAGGCCTGGCTTCACAGCTTGATTTGGGGAAAGCCCCCACCCACGCTCTGGGCTTCCCATCATAATTTTGTGGAAGGAGGGAATTGTCACTGCATGGTAACTTCACAGTTGTGAGATCTCAGTCAGACGGCAGATATTTAATATTTATATTACCTACTATATGCCAGGCACCGTTCTAGAAGCTGATTACAGCAGGGAACGAAACAACCCACATTTCCTGGTCTCAAGGAGCTGACGTTTTCATGGTGAAAAGCAATTGCTTGGGAGACAGGGGCTTGGACGAAAGGCTGGAGTGTTTTAGATGGAGCAGAACATGTGTCCAGTCCTGGTGTGAATGACATGTGAATGATGTAGTTGACTTCTCACAACGCCGAAGTGGGTGGGATGATCCCATTTTACAGAGGGGTAAAGAGAGTCCCTGGGGCCTTTGAGACAGCTGGGCTGGAGTTTGCCCAGGAATCTCACCCCCGGAAGTCTCAACCTCAGCGGCAAGTTAAAATTCCCCAGGGAGTTTTTCATAGGCCCCCTGCCCGGGCTGTACCCCAGACCAACTGATTCTGAACTGCTGACGTCAGAATTGCTAAAACGTGCCCAGGATTCAGTGTGCAAATGATGGGGGGAGCCCAGCACTCTCCTCTAGAGAAGGTCGGTGGCTCTGGCCAGGCATTCCAATCAGCCAGGGGATGTTCCAAAACTACCCAAGCCTGAGTACCATCCAGACTGACTGAATCAAGCCCTTGGGCCCTGGGATTAGAAACAAAAAACAAACAAAACCCAAAAATCTCCTTAGTGATTTTTGGGGGTATCCAAGGCTGTGGCTGTAACTGGGGTCCTCCTGTAGTTTCTGAGCATGTGGCTGTCACTGATCCAGTCGCCTGAGTGGCTGGTGTTGGTGGTCTCAGGAGAGACACTCCTTGCTGGGGTTCCTGAAAGTCCCCTGCAGAGCCGCAAGGGTCTGGGAAGGACTGGGTGAGTTTGGCATTGTGGGTCAGGCTCCTGGCTATGGCCCTGGCCAGCTCTGGGCACATCCCTTAGGGCTTGGCTTCCCCAGCTGAAAATGAACACGCACAGCAGAGCCACGGGGTGTGTGTGGGGGAAACTTTAAACTTAATCCCAGGCTCTGCCCAGAGACACCAGGAGCCGGACCTGCGGCTGTGTATGTCTGACAGGCTCCGTGGTGATCAGCCACATGGCCAGGCTTGGATACCACTGAGGTGACTTCCAGCCTTGTCATTCCAGGAACTGGAAGTTGCAGAGCCCAGGTACCCAGGTGGGAGGGTCCCTGATTTAAGTAGATTTCCTATGAAAAGCAATCCAAGTGTGGCCGAATGCCAGAGTGGAGAGGAGGAGGCATTTTTACGGAGACCCACCTGTGCACCCGGTGGGCTCTGCCAACTCTAGTATCTGCCACTAGTATCCTTCCTTGGAAAGGATGGTCTGTGGCTCAGAGAGGTTCAGTGACCTCTCCAGGTCCCACAGCATCTGCACTCCAGCCTCTTTCCTCTCTTTCCAGTCACCAGCCCCCTCCCCCCACTTCAGGGACCTAGATTTTTTTCTAGATTTTTTACCCCACAATTCGAGAGAGAGAGAGAGAGAGAGAGAGAGAATTTTGTTTTTCCTAAGAATTTAAGAGGATTCCTTGAAATGACGGGCCTCCATGCCTGCCCCATTTACCTAGATGGTCACAAAAATCAGGGGTGGTGCACGACCTCCCAGACGTTCCTCCATGGGGGACAGTTGGTGCCCTGCGGCAGGCGGATCCGTACCCCGCCCTCAGGCCCCGAGAAGGCTCATCTACGGGGAGCCAGCGCCTCCTGCTGGGAGCCGCGCCACCCCGAGACCGACTTCTCGCAGACCCACAAAGACGGGCTGCGGTCCCGGGCGAGATGATCTATAACTACAAGACCGGCCCAGGCAGCTGTCTCTGCGAACCCCAATTCGAACCCCAATTCGGACGGAGGCTGGAGACCCCGGCTCCCCACGCCTCTGGTCCGCCCCCCCAACCCCGATCCTGAGCCTTCAGGGAGACCCTGGCAGCTGCCCCTTCCCTGGGCCTTCCTGGAGGACCACCGGCACCAAGGGTTAACCCGCGGCCCTCCACCACCCTCCTCCCACCTCTGCTCTGCTAGCCTGTTGCCATGGAAACGGGCTAAAAATAAAATGGGCTCCCAAAGCCCAGCCCCCTGCACAGGAGTCAAAACAAACTAATTAAAGCAGCCAGGCTAAAATATGAAGATAATTACACCCTCACTCAGGAGCCAGTCGTGGCAATGGAAAAGCTCAGCAGGCCATCCCTGACTCGGGGAGGCCCTGGGCCCCTCCCTGCCGGGCTGTGCTGGTTCCCCATTGCTCAGACTCCTCGGACTGAGGCCCCACCAGCTCCTAGTCTTGTAGGGGTAATAAGGAGAGCCCAGTCGCTCTGGCCTGAGATCCCAGGGTCCCACCGCCGTCCTCCCACCCTTGATAAATCCGCACTATGGCTTCTTCCCCGGACCTGTGTCCCATCTGGGGTGGCCAAGGAGAAGGTGGGGTGAACTGAAGTCTGAGACTGTTTTTCCACATCCTTCCTGAAACTCGGGCAAGTCCCTAGGCAGCTTTGAGGATGCCTCTGTCCCTAAGACCTTTACCAAAAGGCCTGAAGATAGTTCCTTTGTCTCTGGGGCTGTTGTGCGTCCTCCGAGGCCCTAGAGCCTGGTGGCTGTCTCTGGCCCAGGAGAAGGGGAGGGGCCTTGTCTTCCCGGGCACGCAGGTGCCGGGTCAAGCCCACCCCACCACGGGCCCTTTGCCTTGCAGGACCATCAAGGTGGAGGTGTACGACTGGGATCGGGATGGCAGGTAAGCAGGCAGGAGGACAGAAGGTGAGCGGGCATGAGAGCAGCCCCAAGGGGTGGTTGGGGCCTCCTCTCAAAGGGGGAGAGTTATGCCAATGGCAGCTCTGGGGGTGAGGCAGCCTGGGTTTTCCAGGGTCGGGGTCCACTGCCCCAGTGCCCGGCTTCCGTGAGGCACCAGAGGATCTCGGTGCTGCATGACATGGTTCCAGAGGCACAGGAGGCCTCTTTTCCTCATTTAGCCGCCTAGCAGACAGCCAGTGCCTAAAATCTCACCACATTTGGGAGAATTAGGATTTTCTGAAGTGTGCCTCTTCGAATGTACAGATCCGGGTGACCCCGAGCATTCATGTTCTCCGTGAGGCTAAGTGCTATGGGGTGACCGAGGTGGGGAAGACAAGCTCAGTCTTCAGAGAGACTCCTCTGGCTCTAATTGTGTGTGGGGTGGGGCTGGTGCATCCAAGGAACTGTTTGTAGGGAGCTGGCCCTGAGGGGGTGGGCTATGGGGGAGGGTAAGCTTTGATGCACACGAAGGGTCCCTGGAGCCATGAGGCTGTCCCTGGGATGGGCCAAGGCAGGCCAGGAGGAGGACACTTCCGTTTGGGTTGTGGGAGGCCAGTACCCTCCCTGCCTGCGACTGGAAGGGCCCCCACGGAGCAGTGTCACTGGGAATTCATAGATGAGGACAAGAATGGGCCTCTCCTGGCTCTACTCCAGAAACCTCACAGGCTCCCACTTGTCTGTGGGACCACACGTAACATGTCCTCTGGACTTTTGGGACTCCCTCCATTCTGTGGCACTACGAGGGGTGTTGTAAGGGGACTTTCGCCCCGTAATCTCCATCCATACCCCTCAAGTCTGTGATGCCGATAGGGGGTGCTGTAAAGGGCTGTGCAAACAGAACTCAAGGTAGACCCTGGACGGTCCAGGTGGCTTGCCTTCCCCTGAAGCCTTCTGGGACAGGATTCCAGTGCCACAGAACCTCTGTTAACTCGCTCTGTCCCCCTGTCCTCTCCCCTTTACCAGTTCCATGTTTCCTCTTACCCCAGAGCTCCCCATACTTCTCCTTCACTGGGGAAAACTGGGGCTAGCCACCAGCTGTCATAGCATCCTGCCATCAAGGAGCTTGTAGTCTGGGTGCCGAGAGCTATAAATACATAGTCAAAATCCAGAGTGGCCCTAGGCAGAGGCAGGCTCCAGGGACACCTCCCAGGCCTCACTCTCCAGCGGCTCCAGAGGCCTCCCCAGGCTGCCTCTCTCAGGGGTGGTGACCCCGAAAGGCAGCCAGCCGTGGGACAGATGATGAGCGGGGTTCTTCTGCGGACACGTGTTGCTGCTCTTAACAGGAACACACACTTGAGGGGGCAGGGTCCCAGAAAGTGTGGCCACCACAGAAAATCTCCAGCTACTTCAACGGACATGACGCAAACGGTCTTTTCAAAGACTGTTATTGGAAAAAATGGCAAATACACAGAAAAAGAGGAGTCTAATGAAGGATTTTAAGCCTATCATCTGAATTTAACAAGTGTTACATGTTGCCACATTTGCTCTATGTTTTGCTGCTGTAGTTTAAATTACAGACATCAAGGCATTTCTACCTCTAAATATCTCATTGAGAACATCTAAAAAATAAGGACATTTTCCTACAGAACCATGAATGCCATTATCACACCTGACATGCTGAACAATAATTCTTGAATGCCGTCTAATATTCATTTCATATTTAAATTTCTCCTGTCCTCCCTGAAAGACCCGGCCCTGCGGGTTTTGTTCAAACAAGACTCGGAGTAGAAGTGGACCCCCTTCCCTGGGGCTTGGCTAGGTGACCGCTGGCTTTCCTGCTCCACAGGGGACACGGGGCTCTTCCCAGGGGCCCAGCCTGTGTGTTGGCGTGCGCCCCAGGAGCGGAGGTCCCGGGCAGAATCGGGAGCCGGGGGCAGGGGTGTGAGAGGCAGGGAGATGGGCAGAGGCAGTACCCAGTGTGGGCCACTGTCTCACAGAGACCTTCTCTTGCAGCCATGACTTCATTGGGGAGTTCACCACCAGCTACCGGGAGCTGGCCCGCGGACAGAGCCAGTTCAACATCTATGAGGTGAGGTGGACACTGGAAGCCGGGGGTTTGCTCTGGTTATACCCAACTTCCAGCCACCGAGGACTACTACGGGCCATGTGCCAGGCTGGGGTTTTCTCGTGTTTTCCTGTGGCTCTTACTGTCTGAGTCTCAGAGAAGCGAGGGAATTTGCCCAAAGACACGTGAGTCAGTAAGTGGCAGAATCAAGAGGCAAACAATGTCGGCTGGCCTGGCTCTCCTAATCATTGAGTCACAGTGCCGCCACAAAGCGTTCTTCCAGCAAGATGGGGGAGGAGGGGTCCCAGTGGGACAGAAGGTGGGGGTGGGGGAGACCCAAGATCCTGAGTTCAGGGTGGCTCTCTGCCTTCAATCAGAACAATTTGAGGGCCTGCTGAGTATCTTACTGTTTCTGGAAGGGAAGAAACAGAGGAACCGGACTTAGACAGCCTCCATCTGGATCTGGAGAACCTGGACAAGCCCCTCCCCACCCTGCCAGTCTTTCTGGAGATAATAGTGCTTGCCCTCCAAGGACAGTTTCTGCTGCTGAGTTTTGGCCTGTGTGTGCTTGCCCTCCCAGGATGCCCTCCCAGCTTCCAAATTTAGCTTGAGTTCCAGCTCCTCTGGTGGCCTTCCCAGCACTCTGGTCTCGTGCTTTCGTCCATGTGAGCCTCATGGACAGTACAGTCTGTGCTAGACCCGCTTAACCGCAGATACTTTTCTTCTTCTTTTTTTTTTTTTTTTTTTAAAGATTTTATTTATTTATTTGAGATAGAGAGCAAGAGAAAGCACGAGCGAGGGGAGGGGCAGAGGGAGAGGGAGAAGCAGACTCCCCACTGAGCAGGGAGCCCGGGATCATGACCTGAGCCGAAGGCAGATGCTTCACTGACTGAACCACCCAGGAGCCCCAAACACAGATATTTCAAACCCTAACAACTGCCTGGGTTCATACCCTGCTTCTACCATGGACTGGCTCCATGACCTGGGCTATGTTTCTGCACCGCTCCGTACCAGGCCCGCTGAGAATGAAAGAAGTCACTAGGACGGTGTCTGGCCCCTAGTAAGCATGATGTCACTGCTGTCTTCCAGCATCTTCTGTGGAGGGTAAGGAGAGTGACATCTCACAACAGCCCTAGAGATGGGCTCTCTCCCCATAGGAGCAGTCGGTCAGCTAGTGACATTGAAGAGCTGGTTTTCACTCTCATCACAGAGTCTGAACCGCTCCATACTCTCCCTCCTTCACCCCAGGTCTCTGTTCTGAGTGGGCGGGTCTCGAGTTCCGCTGGACGGGAGCTCCCTGAGGGCAGACTGGGGGGACAGCCCTTCCTGGAGCCTCCCTTCACATGGGCCTTTGCAGTGTCGTGTGCACCCAGTAGGTGCTGATGGTCTGAGCATGTCCTGAATTCAGTTGAACGGGGCCATTGTGACGATGGAGCGTGGGTGCATTTCTTTGAAAGGGCTCCTATCCTCACAGTTAATTGCTTTGTTTTCTGCATCGGCAAAGGGAAGGGCTGTCTTCGTTCCCCCACCTAGGCAGTGTGTGTGAGGGGGAAGCAGGCTCCAGCCTTCTCTGGCTGCCTTTAAGAAGATTTTTAGGGAAGGGAAGGGATTCTCTCTCGGAGTTTGGCTTTTAAGAGTGCTTGACAGGCTCAGAAGAGGCTGTGATCTCTCAAGCTAAAAGCAGGAAAGGTTGGATTGACTCGTCCTCTCCATCGGAAAACGCCATTGGGTAGAAAAGGAATGAAACTCTGGCAGTCCAGGGGGCAGGGGAGGCCTTGCCCTGTGGGTAGTGTCACTGGTAGGCCTTACTAGAGTCCAAACTGCCTGAGGAGAGAACAGGCTTCTGCCGGGAAAGACCCTCACCTTGGGCCCTGGTGTGGTCACCCTGAGTGTCTGACTCGTATATCCAGCCACTGCTCGCACTCAGCCTTCCCAGACGGAAGGCACAGGCTGAAGCCTCCCCACAGCTATCCCCTCTCCCTGGTCAGCTGGCTCCTTCTCCTGGGCCGCCATCATAGCGGCCATGGCGCCTGGGAGTCATCCTTGACACCTCCTATCCATCCCCCCACACCCACTGCACTGAATCCCACTCCTCCTACCGTCCACGGACTCTGACATTTGTTCCCTTCACTCTCATCCACCATCATGTCTCCTGTATGGAGGTGGAGGGGGGCTTTGCAACAGCCTGCCTAATGGCCTTCCCCCTCCTTCTGTCCTCCATTCAGAACTCCAAGGCCTCCTCCAAAATGATAACCTGATCACGTGGCTTCCCTGCTTAACCTTTGGCTGGGCAGCCCACCCACTGCCTGGCCGGGATTCACACAGAGGGGCGGGGAAGAGGTTCAGAATGACGCCCCCACCCCAGCTGAGATCCTGCAGGGCCCTTTACCTACAAGGTGGAGTCCGAGCTCCTCCCCACGGGTGCTATGCACCCCCAGCAGCCTACAATCTGCGGCAACCAGTGGGTGTGTATGAGCAGACCCAAGCCTCCCACCCCTAGCATGCCCCTGGGGTCTTGCCCCGGCCCCTTCCTTCTGCTCACCACCACTGGTAGCCCCATTATGTTCTCTGAGGCTCTCTGAACCTCCCTGCTGGCTCAGTTCTGTGCTTCACTCCATGGTTCTCTCCTGGGGCTCCCTTTGCTCTTTTTCATTTGGTTGGGCCTTTGGATCCTTGGGGACTCCCTTTGGTTATGATTCCTCCTCCAGGAAGCCTTCTCTGCCCGCACACTCGCTCTACCCACAAAGTCTGAGGTAAATACCTCTCCTCTGTGCTCCCTCCCATGCCTCTCCCACCCCCCCCACCCCCCCCACCCCACCCCGGCTATTATTACCTGTTTATCCTACTTCTCACCCCCTTAAAGATCATGAGGTCAGTCAGGGTGGGGGGTGTTGTCTCACTTGCTATTGTATTCCCGAAGCCAGCACAGCGCCTGGCCCCTGGGAGCAGCTCTGTGGCTTGCTTGCACTGGAAGGCCTACCCCAGACCTGTCCTGGGGGCCTTAGGGCCCCTGGAGGTGTGAGAAGAGGGGAAGGAGAAGGCTGAGCTTTCCATCCTGGGAGTTGGGAAGTTCCTGGCCTGGCCCCCAGGGGGCGCCAGTGCCCTACGTGGAACTTCAGGGTGTGGCCCCGAGAGGCTGGTTGGTGGGGGTGGGGATGTGCGCTGGGAGTGCTGGAAACCTCAGAATAAACAGGGCGTTTCTTCAGTGCCCACTTCACATGAGGATCTGAGAACAAAACATGGCTTTAATATTAAAACAGTTATAATTAGAGAGTGGAAATGTGGAATACAGGCTAATTTAAAGTTAACACAGAAGACTTCAAAGAAATGTGCTTGTGGCCAGGTCTTTGGGCGACACCCAGACCCCCAGGAGGCCATGTTTATTCTCCTCAGCTGGGAGGGCTACTTGGGAATACAAGTTTGAGATGTATTCAGTTCTCAAACAGTTCCGTATCCTCATGGGACAGATTGGGACACTGAGGCACCGTGCAGCATTGGAACTTTTCACAAAGGTGTCTGTGAACACCACATTATCGGGGTGGCCTTCATGTCTGTGGGGGCTCTGAGATTGTTCTGGGCTTCTCTCCCCGGGTACACGATTTCCACCTGCAGAACTTACCAGCCCTCCTCACCTGAACTTCCCACCTGAGCCCCCAAATCCAGCTCTCCTTCTGTCTATGTGGTTACCCCTGACCCCTTTCCCTCCAGCCCCCACAGCCACGCCCTGGGCCCGAGGTCTGTGGTCACTTCTTGACAGTGCTGTTTTGCCATAGCTCAGTACCTGTTCCAACAACCCCCAGGCCCTCATTACCTCTTACCTGGACTCGTGGGGGCGGCAGTAGTGGTAGTAGTAAAAATTAATAGCGGCCAACACTTAAATAGTATTCACTACATTCCAGACCATGTCCCAAGCTTTACTTGTACTGACCTATTGAATACCCAAACCTTTCTATAAGGTAGGTACTTTCTATTCCTATTTTATAGATGAGGAAACTGAGGCACAGGGAGGTCAGATAACTTGCCTAGGGTCACACAGCCATTAGGTGGCAGAACCAGGAAGGTAGACCATGCCCCTGATGTCTCTCCTTCTCCCCTCATACTCGTCTCTACTAGGTCTCGGCATCCTAGAGCCTGCTGTGATCACGGCCCCCTCCCAGCTTAGAGGTCATCAGAGTTCCCTGCTGGCTGCTGGGTGTTGTTCAGACATTTAACTCGGCACTCTAGGCTCTCTTCCAGCCAGCCCAGTTTGCTCTTCCACCTTGTGGTTCTGCTGTCCTGTTCTGTAGCTGTCTCCCCTCCTCCAAACTATCTCCTCGGACTAGAATGCCCTCCCTCCAGCTCCCCATGCCCAAACCCTTCCTGCCGTCAGTGCCACCTGTCCTGGGGAGCGTTCGCGGATGCTCGGCGGCCAGGAATGGTCCTTCCTTCCTCCAACTCCTTTCACGTTTGTGGCTCCCCGTTTTTGGTGCCTCTTGTCCTCTGTCTCCTGAGCACATATCTTTCTCCAGCTGGAGTGAAGATTCTAGAAGAGAGGAATTGGTGTCTCCCACTCCCACCCATAAGTATTTGTCAAGGAATGTGTTTGCATTTGTTGTCAAGGTGGCACCCAGGTAGGCAGCACTGACCTTAGGGCAGGAACCTGGTCTCTAATTTTGTCACTATGCAGAGCCCTGTGTAACTTGGGGAAAAGGCTTCTGTCCCTGGGTCTCAGTTTCCTGATCTCCAGGAATGGATATTAACACTCATTCAGACAGAAGAGGCCTCTGCTGATGACAAAGCCGGCCACCTTCCTGCAGAAGAACAGGGGATGGGGGCCAGGGGCCATGAGTTCACCAGAAGCCTAGAGAGGACAGAGAGGGTGTGAAAATCAACCCGACTTGCTTCCTTTGATGGGAGATTAAGGCAAGGTTGGGCCTGAATGTCCTCCGTGGAAACAAAAGACCCGGTGAGGCTTCTGGTCCACGTGAAAGGCCCTGGAAGACTCACGGGGAAGAGGACTCACTTCTTAGCCTCCACGCTACCCACATCTTGGACTTGAAGATTCTTTGTGGGGGGGTTGCTGCCCAGAGCATGGCATGGTGTTCAGCAGCGTCCCCGGCCTCTGTCTTCTCCCCGAGTCGTGACAACCAAAGTGTCTCCAAACATGACCAAATATGTAGGAGTGGTGGTGGGGGGCAGTTGAGACCCCTGAGTTAAGCACACCCACACGTGATTTTTTAGCATCTACTAAATAAGTGCTTAGGTCTTGTTTGGAATGAAAGGTTTCACATGAGCAACAGTTAAGGAAGTTCTAACTGCTGTGTTGGGTGGGTTGGGGGGACTGGAGAGGGGAGCCCCCAAGGCCTGAGGGCAGCCCTAGGGCTGGATCTCCAAGGAGGAGCAGGGAGGATGGGAACTGGTCGGGGGGGAGGCATTCGGGGTGAGGGGAGCTGCCTGGGCCAACACACAGGGCAGGCACAGACAGGGCCTCTTTGCGACATTGAGCCTCCTTTGGCAGCATTGGGTGGAGGGCGTGTTGGGGGAACGGTGGGGAGGAAGGTTAAATAAATATTATTCCTGGTGTGTTTGGTTGTGGAACACTGGATCTAATCAGGAATGCATAAATCTAAATGCCAGTTCTCTCAGAAAACCTCCCTGGAGCTTCCTCCCCCAGACCCCCCTCCCCCAGAACCCCCGTCTTACACCCCCCATTCTGCTTACTAGGCTGGAGCCATACCCAGGGGTCGTTAGAAGCTCTGAGAGCCCACCCCTGACTGCTTGGAAATGCTCCTGACCTAGTACCTGTTTTCTCCTGCAGGTGGTAAACCCGAAAAAGAAAATGAAGAAGAAGAAATACGTGAATTCTGGCACGGTGAGTAGCCACGCCCTCTGTAGCCGGGTGTGGACATCCTGAGTCTGGAGCTAGGTCTACCCTGTCAGGAGTTGTGCGTGTCTGTGTGGGCTCGTGTGGGGTGTGGAAGCCAGACCTGGAGAGTTGAGGGTGGGAAGGGTAGGGCCGATGGAGCCACAGCCCCAGGGTGGGGGTGGGTAGCTAGTGTAGACAGTAGATGGGCCACACCACAGGAGCTGTGATACAGAATGAGAAATCCCAGAGAGGAACTCCCATGGGGACTTCCGGCAGAAAGGGAGAGGAAAAGGAGTCGTGTGCATTGGGCCCTTACTCTGGGAAATTCCCCACCGAGGTGCTTTTCACAGGTTGTTTCCTTGAGAGGCAGACATTATCATCCCCTTGTCATAAAAGAGGAAACCAAGGCTGCCAGCAGGGAAGTGACTCAGCCAAGGTCACAGAGCCAGAGAGGCACAACCAAGGTCCTAGAGCTGGAGACGGCAGTCAGTGCCCGTTTGCCACGACGTTCCTAGGATTACACGAGCCATGCGGCATCTGGGGGGCTGCTCTTCAGGACATCCGTGCATTTATCCAACAAACATTTCTTGAGTGCTGCCCTATTCTAGGCATGAGGGATATAGCTGGGAACAAGACAGACTCACATCTCTGCCTTCCTGGTACTTACATTTTAGTGGGGGAGACAGAAAACAAATACATATGCGTACATATACCTGTATTTTTCAGGCGGTTACAAGTGCTGTGGAAAAAAGTATAAGAAGGTAAAGGGTTGGGGTGCCTGGGTGGCTCAGTCAGTTAAACGTATGTCTTTGGCTCAGATCACAATCCCAGAGTCCTGGGATCAAGCCCTGCATTGGGCTTCCTGCTCAGCGGGAGACCTGCTTCCCCCTCTCCCACTCTCCCTGCTTGTGTTCCCTCTCTCGCTGTCTCTCTCTTTCTGTCAGATAAAGAAATAAAATCTTAAAAAAAAAAAAAAGGTAAAGGGTTAGGGAACGCCAGAGACAAAACTATTTTATATTAAGTAGTCAAGGAAAAGCTTTTCTCTGAGAAGGTGACATTTGAGCAGAGATTCGAAGGTGAAGGAGCAAGTGTTGGGGCTACTGGGGAAAGAGAATTCTTAGCTGTGGGGATCAGCACGTGCTGTAAAGGCGCTGAGGTGGAGGCCACGGTGCCTGTCTCAGACAAACCAGCGTCTTTCCCCTGCAACTATATTCAGAGCTGTACT
Organism: Meles meles; assembly: GCF_922984935.1. Lineage (NCBI taxonomy): Eukaryota > Metazoa > Chordata > Mammalia > Carnivora > Mustelidae > Meles > Meles meles. Next base: position 85,541,500 of record NC_060070.1, on the reverse strand, counting down.
CCTCCTGTCCCTCCCTACTGTCGCGGTCCAAAGCCCCAGCAGCTAATGCGACCACAGTTAGTCATTGGATTTAAGCAGACTGTAACTCCAGACCTGTACGAGGTCCTAGTCAGGGAGCTCTATGGCTCCCTCTGAGGTACCTTATTGTCTCCATCTGTAAAATGCGTTCATAAATCATCCCTACCCTGCTTACTGCACTGGCTGGCTGTGACAGAGGGCTGGAAGTTCTCTGCTCACTCCAAGGAGATGAATTGTAATCCGAAACTTTCCCACATATTCCCGTGCCCCTAGGGGAGGCAGCACTTTCCCCAGCTGAGAAATCCTGGATGTACCCTTCTAAAAAAGAAAAAAAGCTTGAAAACCACTGATCTTCTTCAGTCTTCTTGAGGATAAGGAAACTGAGGCCCGGAGAGGGGACACGATTTGTCTCAGGCCAGTCTTCAACATAAAGAGTCAGTCAGGGTCCCAGATTTTTTTTTTTTTTTTAAGATTTATTATATTTGAGTGAAAGAGAGAGAGAGAGAGCTCACATGAGTGGGAGGGGCAGTAGAGAGAATCTCAAGCAGACTCCCTACTGAGCACATGACCTGAGATCATGACCTGAGCTTAAGTCAAGAGTCAGACACTCAACTGACTGAGCCATCCAGGTGCCCCGGTTCAGGATGCTCATTAAAATGCATATGCCGAGTCCAGTTCTCTAGGGTTCCATTTTAGAAGGCCTAGGCTGGGGCCCAGGAAGCTGTGTTTAGTGCTTCTCATACCTTCCTTACTATGTGCAGAATCTTCTGGGGATCTTGTTAAAATGCCAAGAATCTGCATGTCTGCATTTCTTTCTTTCTTTCTTTTAAAATATTTAATTTATTTATTTGAGAGAGAGCACAAGCAGAGGGAGAAGCAGACTTCCGACTGAGCAAGGAGCCCAATGTGGGGCTCCATCAAAGGACCCCAGGATTATGACCTGAGCCAAAGGCAGATACTCAACTGACTGAGCCACCCAGGTGCCCCTGTGTGTCCACATTTTTAACCAGCATCAGGATGCTGGTGGTGCTGGTGAGGGTTCAGGGATCACACTCTGAGCAGCAGGACCCTGGCTCAAGCTGTATGGTCTGGCAAGTTAGGGAATTACTTCATCCCAGGGCCTTGGGGTTCAACCCTGGCTGCAGGTTAGACTCATGTGAGGAGCTTAAAAAAGATCCAAGGCCAGAACCCTACCCCCAAAACTGATGTAACTGGTTTGGGTTCCTCACCCAGGCTGCAGGAAGTTTTGAAAGCTCCCTAGGGAGTCTGGTGGTCATCAGTCAGGGTAGAGACCACAGCTGTAGTCTCCTCCTGATGAACGAAGGCTTTGTCCATCCAGGCGCCTAACACCCTAACCTGGGCAGGCAGGGTCTCCAGGGCCCAGCACAGCACCCACAGACCCTCCCGTTATTTGGGCTGATGTCAAGCAGAGGCCCTCTCTGGCCTACCCAGAGAGTTTGTAAAGATAGCAGAGCCTACACCAGTAGGGAGTTCCCCAAATTCTAGGGTAGAGCTCTCTGACGCAGGTAAAGGTCTCCTGCCCCAGCCTTGCCCCATTTAATTGCTTTTGGCAGCTGGGCTTTCACTTACTTGTCTCCATGATCCTAAATCATTATTGTAATGAGCCGCCAGGTAGCTGCCTGTCTAGGCATAGTCAATGCCAAAGCTTCAAGGGGCAGGGGTGAAAAGGCGTCTGCTCTGGGGCAGGGGCCCCAGGTCGGTTACCTCTCAGGAAAGAAAAGGCTGCTTATGAGGATCTTGGGTCCGAGAAGGTAGAGATCAAGAGACACCAAACAGGGGCGCCTGGGTGGCTCAGTGGGTTAAAGCCTCTGCCTTCGGCTCAGGTCATGATCCCAGGGTCCTGGGATCGAGCCCCACATCAGGCTCTCTGCTCCGCAGGGAGCCTGCTTCCTCCTCTCTCTCTGCCTGCCTCTCTGCCTAGTTGTGATTTCTCTCTGTCAAATAAATAAAATATTAAAAAAAAAAAGAGACACCAAACAGGTGAGTTGAGACAAGTGAGACTGAAGATACAAGGGCAGACCAAAGGGACATGTTTTTCGGATGGATGGTTCGTGGGACAGGGAGCTCCTCAATATTGGCAGGTTGGTAGTGCTGTGTCAGGAAGACCCCCTTGTCTTCCACACTCCATGTCGGTATCCACTTGGGGGAAACTTGTGCTCTTGGCTTGAGCCTCCATGCTTCGGGGACAGAGGGCGGGCCCTATGGGAGTGCAGGTGGGGATCAGGGTCAAGAGGGCAGGCTCTGGAGTGAGACCTGAGTTCGCTTCTCACTCGGCCAGGTCCTGGCAGTGTCCTCGGGCACACTGCCTCCCTCTTTGAACCTCAGTTTCTCTGGCTAGAAAATGGGATAACCGTTGTGCTTCACAGGGTTGTTGTGGGTTCTGTATGTAGTGGAGTGTGCAAAGCCAGAGGTGCTGCGTGCTCCCTCACTTGCAGCAAACCATCTCCCTGCAGATCTAAGCTCCCCACTCACCAAGCTTCCTCTTGTTTTCAAGGTCACGCTGCTTTCCTTCGCTGTGGAGTCTGAGTGCACATTTCTTGACTACATCAAAGGAGGGTGAGAAGAGATCCAGCCTGGTTTCTTTGGCTTCGGGGAGAGAGAAGGGGGCCCCACATATAAGCATGAGCAGCTCTGGCCGCTTTGAGGCCCTGGACATAGCCTGTGAGCCCTGAGCCAACTCTAGTGTCTGGCCTTGGACAACTTGCCCAGAGCCCTGGATGCTTCTGGATCCTGAGTGGCTACAGAGGGTGCTCCTGAGCCACGGAGAACAGCCTGGGTCCCATCTGTCCCCTTGCAGGGATGGGACCCCAAGGTGGTAGGGACTCCATGACAAAGAGAACTAAGGGCTTAGGGAGGCAGAGCTCTGGATGAGGAATGAGGAGGGCCAGGCTCTAGGTGCTTCTTAGCCATGAATTTGCTAGATTATTTGGAGCAGGTCACTTTCCTTCCCTAAACATCAGTTTCCTCCTCTATACACGCAGAGATTGGAGTGAATTATAGTGGCTGTTCCTTCTCTGAGCTTTTGATGCCTGGTCTGGTGGGGGTGGGGGGGGGGCACTGATTAACCTGCCCAGTGGCAGCAGGGACCTACAGGGGGCAAGAGGCGCTGGAGGATGAGCCATCAGAGGGTCCCACAGCCAACAGGTGGTCAAACATGAGCTTAAGGAGCAGAAAGAACCAGAAGTGCTGGCATCCAGGCCAAGGCAGGCAGGAGAGCCCGCAGGCTCTAGCCCACAGCTCACGGAAAGAGAGCCTGACTCTGAACTGAGGTTAGCGTGCTGTGCCAGAACAGGGGCCAGGTCAGGGTGTGGGGAGCCGAGAGCCCACAGGTGCAGGCAGGTGAGTGACTACACCTGTCTGGAAAGAAGACAGGCAGGACAGGTGGCAAAGGCTCATCCTAGCCAAGCAGGCACTTGGCTGCCGCCTTCTCCAGGGCAGAGGGAAAAGTCGGGCCCTGGGAAGCCACACGTACTCTCCCATGACACCACACCCTGCTGCCTCGAAACTGGTTTCCAGGTTGCAAACTCTCCTTCTACCCGCTGAATACACACCTCTCCACAGTCACCCCGGGGGCCCCCCACTGCCCCTACCTGCCCTTCCTCTGAGCCCACTCCAGACCCTGCCTGGGCTCCCTTCCCCCATCAAAACCGCCCCGTTCCCTCGCCCATGAAGCAGCCTGCACTTACATTCCAGAACACCTGCTAATTTTCAAACAGTGCACATCCTATTTATCCTTCTATGCAAGGCGCCCCTCATGTACAGAACCCAATGGGGAGGGCTGGGATGATTATGTCCATTTTACATAACTTGCTGGTGGCCATATGCCCAGCCAGCGGCGGGCCTCCTCCTGGCCTCATGTGCGGCATTGCTTCCATAGTCCTGAGTCATCTGGGCTCTGCCTGTCTCACAGCAGCCAGGTGGGCCAGGATGCCGGCAGACACAGCGGGGTGGAAGGGCTGGGTGCTGGGATGTCTCCTCGAGAAGAAGCCCTCAGAGGCCGGCCTTCTCTGCGAAGCCGGCGCCACAAGGCCGGGGAAGGTTCGGTGCTGGCGCCAGCCCCAGGCCTCGCTCACACCTCTTCGTCCTCACCAGGGACCCGAGCCGGAGAGTGGGCTCCAGGGAGCGAGAGCTCGCTCAACCTGCATGTCCAGGCAGGCAGCTGATGGAGGCAATTGTCTTGGGCTCCTCTTCTCCCTGGCCTCCCTCCCCTGCCCACCTGGCCCCGGAGAGTGGGAATGGCCACCTGGACCCCGACTGTGTTCTGCCCTGCTCTGCCCTGAAGCAGGGGGGCATGGAGAGCCTACAGGGAGGCTTTCTAGCCCCTTCCTTCCCCAAGTCATTTTGGAACACAGAGCAGGGGAAGACCAGTTAAGGGGTAAGACTTACCTCTTCCTTTATCCTGATTTGGAAGAGCCCGGCCAGTGGTGTCCTCAGTTGTGGTCCCATGGGCCAGAACCGCCCTCCCGATGGCGGCCCTGGGAGCAGAGCTCTTTTCCTGTAGCGAAGACAAGATCTCTTTACTTCCTAGGGAGAGATGACAAGGAACAGTAGATGAATAGGACAGGTCAACCGCTATAACAAATAATCCCGTGACCTCAAGGCTTAATACAAAGGCTTATTACAAACAAAGGCTTATTTTTTAGCCATGGGGTGGCAGCGGTGGGTGGGAAGATGTACCCCACCATCAGTCAGGGACCCAGTCTCATGCCATCTTATTTCCCTGTCTCACTCAGAGGTTGGAGTCCCCTGGACGCCCTGCCCCCAAGCAGCAGACAATGGGAGAGGGCGTGGGCCAGACCGCTCTGGCCAGCAGACCCAGCCCTGGGTCTCCTGCTCACCATGTCCTTCTCCCTTCCTGGGGGACAGTGGTTCCACGAGCAGGAGCTCATGCGTAGTGGGGTGGAGAGAGGGCTGTGGCTGATCTTACATCGGGCCAACTTGGAACCACCGAACAGAGCGTCCCCACCTGTGATCCCAGAACCGCTCCTCAGAATCCATCCGTGGAGAAGGGCAGGGATTGTCTGTTGAAGAAGCAGACTCTGGGGCCCCGTCTCAGGCCAACTGAACCGGCATCCTTGGGAGTGCGGCCCTGGGCTCTTCTTTTTAAACCAGCTCCCTGGTCACTGACCAGCTCTGTGGTCACTGGACAATGTGACCCACAAGACGAGAGACTTTATCCAGGGGCTCCTGTCTTGTCAGCTTCGTTCTGTCAGTATCTAGCATGGACCCTAGAGCAGCAAACCCTCAGAAAGCTTCAACCCTGAACCTGCATCCTCAAAACCAAGCTTTTTTATTATGGAAAATTTCTAAATACACTCAAAAGTAGAAAGAAGGTATAACAAACCCCCAGGCACCCTTCACCCAGGTTCAACAGTTAACCGACTCCTGGCCAGTCTCCTTCCATGCATGCTCCCTTTCATTCAGTTATTTTGAAGCAAATGAAGCAAATCGCAGTCATCAGATTTTATCCCCCCAATACTTAAGGATATAGCTCTAAAATATAAGGACGTTCTCTTTGTAAAATACAACCACAATACTATAATTACACCTAAACATCAAATAGTTCCTTAATACCAAATATCTAGGCACTGTTCCAGTTTCCCCAGTTTTCTTATAAAGTTGTTCAATTAGCTTATTTGAATCAGAAATCCGGGCAGGATCCATATATTGCAACTGGTCGATTTGTCCCTTAATTCTCTTTTCATCTGTTGATTCCTCTAAGCACGCGAGTACTTGATAAAACAGAGTCCTGCTCCCCACCAAGGGATTCAGATTCACAAGGCCTGAGGGGGGAAGGGGCTCCCGCAGACTGGTTTTTACTGGCTGCTTCCCCTGGCTGTCATGGAACATGTTCCTCTGTCCCCTGTATTTCCTGTACACAGCTGAGAGAGAGCTCTGGAGGCTCAGTTGGATTCAGGTTCAAGTTTTTGGCAAGACAGCAACGTGGGTGGTATTTTGTTCTTCCCTCAGAGATGCATGCTATCTCTTTGGCTCTCTTTTTCTGCTAAATAAGCGTTAACCCTGAATCTGACACTGAATTTGAACGAGAAACACAGTGAGAACTTCACGGGACTCAGGTGGGCCCAGGGGCAGGGTTTCAGGAGGAAATAATTGTCACCATGTGCCCACACAGAACACAGTCCGTTCAGAGAGCTTCAGACACTGCCTTCCTCTTAGGTTCACAACAGTCCTTTATGGGGAGGCCGTGGCTGGCATGACTATCCCCGTTTTCCAGAACTGGAAGAAGATGAGTGACTTCACCAAGGCCACGTGTCCAGCAAGCTGTGGGGCTGGGGTGGAGGCCGGATTTTTCCCTGTCCAGGTGACTCCCCTGCTGCTCTTCCTCTTCCAGGACCCAGATCAACTTCACGGTGGCCATCGACTTCACGGCTTCCAATGGTGAGTGGGGGGATGGGCAGAGGAGCTGGCGCGGGGCTGGGGGCTGGAGCAGGGAGGGCTTCTCAGAGCTGTGGTAGTTGGTCCTAGCTGGGACCAGCTCTCCCATATTCTCTGGCCTCATCTTCACTGAAAAGGAGGTCCTTAGGGCCTGGGGAGCCAAAGGGATTACCAAGATGGTGAAGGTGTCCCCAGCCCGGACTGTGGTCACTAACCAATCTGGGCTCTGGGCCCATGAGGAGCGCTGGAGAAAAGATGTTTCCTCATGGGATCAACTCTCACATCCTCCCACACAGCCCAGTCCCCAGGCTGGAGGGGAGCTCTTTGGTCATCAGTGAGGGCAGGAATCCCAGTTCCCAGCCTTGTTGGGGCTGCCCCAGCTCCCTTCCCACCGGGGACCTTCTCCAGGGTGGGGCTCTGCCCAATTCACCACGAGCAACCAGTGCCCAATTTCACACCATTGGAAACGTCACCACCTCCCTTGGAGACTGGACCCCCGTTGGCAGTGCTCTGTGCTCACTCTCATGCCTGTCACAGCAGCCCCGGTTTGGGACTCATGGGCTGGGCCCCAGAGTCCTAGGGTGGTAGGATTCAGGGCTGGGAAGGGCATTGCAAGAATCCCACCTGCTCTGTCCTCACAACACTCCCGTGAGGTGGGACTGTCACTCCTGCTCCACACACGAGGACCTGAGACCGAGAGGTAAGGACCCACGGGAAGAGCGCGCAACTGGTCGCAGGGAGAGACAGGATCTGTTGGTTGGCAGTCTGTAACGTAATGCCTTGGATGAATCAATAAGTAAAATGTGGGCCCTTCTCAGTGGGGACGAGGGCTATGGGGGGAACGTAAGCCAGCAAGAGGGATAAGGGAGTATTGGGGGAGGCTGTGATTTTCAGGATGCACACCGGGAAGGGGACCACACTGGGAAGGGGACCCTTGAGTAGATGAAGCAAGCTACACGCACCTCTGCAGAAAGTGTCCTGGGCAGAGGGACATGCCACTGCGGAGGCCCTGAGGTAGGGATGGCAGGGGGCTGGGCATGAGTGAGGGGAGGGGCTGGCAGGAGGCAAGGAGGGAGGTCAATGGAGGCCTGACCCCGAGGAGCCCGTGGGCTCCCCCATAAGGGCTGTGGGTCTGGTTCTGGGCAAAACAGGAGCCTTCAGGGCCGAGGAGAGGCATGGCCTCGTTCCTTGGGCGGGACTCCAGGCAAAGGACAGAAGCCAAGAGATGGTCTGGGCAGCCGCCTTCCCACAGGTAAGGGGATGGGGCTGTCACAGAGGAGAGGAGAAGCAGGTGAGCAGGTGCGTGTATTTTGAAGGGTTAGCAACCAGGATTTACTGAAGGATTGAAGGTGTGGCAAGAGAGAAAGAAAAGAGTCAGGGATAAAGAAAATCACGGGTGCCCTTGGAGACCCCCATCTGCATTCTGAGCCCACAGTGCTTGGAGTGTCAGGAGCAGCAAATGTTCCCATGTCCTGTGTCGCAGGGAACCCGTCGCAGTCCACGTCCCTGCACTACATGAGCCCCTACCAGCTGAACGCCTACGCGCTGGCGCTGACTGCCGTTGGGGAGATCATCCAGCACTACGACAGCGACAAGATGTTCCCTGCCCTTGGCTTTGGGGCCAAGCTGCCGCCCGATGGAAGGGTGTCCCATGAGTTCCCGCTGGTAGGAGATCCTGGGAGGTCAGACTGAGGGCTGACCAGGCTCGGGGCTTGGTGACAAGCCTGGGGTGGAGGGCACTGCTCATCGTCCCTGCCCCAGGATGGTCAGTGCCCCATTTGGAGGGCAGGGTGGGTAGGTTGCCTGCTGGGGGATGGGTGGGCTCATAGCAGGGCCCCCGGAAGCCCACTCCCCACCTTGCTCACCAGCACCTCCCCTCCATGTCTGATGCCACCCACAGTGGGCTCTGGCCTCCTTTCCCTGATAAGACCCAGGAGAGGTGGAGTGGAGATGTGCTTGAACTACTTGAACTACCCCTCCCCCCCAAGACCCCCAAAATAAGGGTAAAGGGGTGTGCACTGGGATAAGACAACTGCGGTTGGTCCCAGGAGCTCCCTGAGTTGGTGCTGAGACGGGGGCCACCTCCTCTCCCTCCCTCCCATGAGCTGGGAGCACTCCATCATGCCAGGCACGGTGTTGGACACCAGATACAAGAAGACAGATCAGCCGCTGGTCCCTCCAGAGCTGCTCAGACCTGGCAGTCATTGGAAGATGGGGTGCTTTGCCCAAGGTTTCCTGAGGGGAGCAGCCAGGGCTCTCAGGGGGGCCTGTCTGAGCAGGAGCAGAGAGTGGGGCAAGGAGCAGGTTTAGGCTCTTCTCCCCCAGAGTGTGCGCTGCCCTCGGGGCTCCCTCCCCTGCCCACTACCACTCACCAGGGAAGAGTCATGGAGATCCCAGGCCCGCTGGCCTTCCCCACCCTGGCTGTGCACAGCCCCGGCTACCCTCCCTCCTCCTCCTCCCTTCTTCCTGGGCTCAGCCTTCCTCTCCTCGGCGCCCCCAGAATGGCAACCAGGAGAACCCTTCCTGCTGCGGCATCGACGGCATCCTGGAGGCCTACCACCACAGCCTGCGCACTGTGCAGCTCTACGGCCCCACCAACTTCGCCCCGGTGGTGACTCATGTGGCCAGGTGAGTGCCACGGTCCCCAGATGCCCATCCCAGCGGCTCACACGGTGTCCGTCCACACCTGTCCTCTCCGGAACGTGGGAGGGGTGTCTCTTCCATTCACTCATCTTTCAGGGAGCCCTGACCCTAAAGAGACTCTCCTCCCGCCAAAGAATTATCCCCCCCACCCCCTGCAAAGTGTTATGGGGGCGGGGAGGGGTGCAGAGTGGGCCAGACAGACTGCAGCCCCCACTCCCCCATGCCCCCCAGGACCGCAGCCGCAGTGCAGGACGGCTCCCAGTACTCGGTGCTGCTCATCATCACGGACGGGGTCATCTCAGACATGGCGCAGACCAAGGAGGCTATCGTCAATGTGAGCTGGGGGTGGGGGGCATGCCTTCCCACTTCTTTAGAGAAACCCCTGGGAGGAGGCTTCCCGGGCAGTGAGGTTTGGGGAGTGGAAGGATCCTGTGGATGAGCTCTGTATCTAACACCACCACCCCACCTCCCCGCCCTGGGCCATTCCCTCCCAATGCCTATGGCTCCCTTGTTAATCTGTCTCTTGGACCCCTGCCCCAGACTCCAGCCCATTCCTGCCAGGATGAAGTGGGAGCCCAGAGTGGGGGAGGCCCAGGAACATGACTCCCCCTACTGGGTGGGCTCCCAGTACAAGGGGCTGCAGCCCCAGCTCCCACTTCTGGATGCCCATATAAAAGATGTCCCACTTGATGGAGATGCAGGGACAGGAGAGGGGATGGGGGGTATCTCACAGAAGCAGACCTGGGACCCGTTTCCCCCTCTTGACCCTCTCTTCCTCTCGGTGCCCCACGGCTGTTTCCCTTGGTTGGTGTCCCGGCCCTTTCGTATGTTTCTCTGTGTGTCTCCATCCTTCTGTCTTCCATTTCCCCATCCTTCTGTCTTTCTTCCATGGACCCACCCCGTTCTGTCTGTCCCTCCTCCTGATCTCCCAGGCTGCCAAACTCCCCATGTCCATCATCATCATCGGCGTAGGCCAGGCGGAGTTCGACGGTAAGTCCCCATCCCCTGTTGTTTCCCCAGAGGCGTTAGGCCCTTGGGAATGACCCTTCCCCAAAGAGTGAGAGCTCCTGGGTGGGTGTGACTGTCTGGGTGAGCAGGCAGGGTGTGAGGGTGTGTTTGTTTGCACAGGGAAGGGTGTGTCAGGGTGTACACCCATACCCATATCCCAAGGCTGTGGGGCGGAGGCCCAGTCCTTCCTCCCTCCCCCAACCCTGGGAACGGAGGGTGGGGGAGCGGGAGCACTGGGCTAGAAGTCAGAGACGCACCATATTGGGCTTCTCCTGTCTCCTCATCTCTAATGTGGGGGTCTGGTCTGACGGTCTCTGTCCTGCATTGGCCCGGGATTGGAGGACAAGCCCACTGTCCTGCCAGGCCTGGGTGCCCACCATTAATTTAGTGTACCACCAATGCCTGTTGTCACACAGCCATGGTGGAGCTGGATGGCGATGACGTGCGGATCTCCTCACGGGGGAAGCTGGCAGAGCGGGACATTGTCCAGGTGAAGCCCAAATCCTGCCTGTCCCAAGGAAAATGCCCGAGCCCTTCTAGCCAGGCCAACGTCATACCCCCTTTTAAGAAAATTCTCTGGAAAGGGGCTTTGGAGGGAGCCCCAGAGTGGTCTGCTCACCAAAGTAAAGGAACAGGAATCAGTTCTTGGGTCACACTTGTCCCCTGACGGGACCCCTCCCTACCATGTCTGAGATTTGCCCCCAGTGTTTTTGCCCTGACCGGAATGGTCTGCTAAGGCCTCCCTGAGCCGCCAGGCCTCCATGGTTTCCTGCAGATCACTTAGGCCCAGTACTTGCGCTTTCCAGAGTCTTCTGTGGGGCTGCCTTCTCAGTGAGATGGCAAACCCCTTGGAGGCGGAGGAGGTGTCTTTAGTGTTGCCGAAGCCCTCTCTGGGAATGGGCATTGCCTGGTTCCTTGTGTCTGTGTCTTACCCTCTCCTGTAGGATAGCACACATAGTGAGCAGACAGGTCTTTGTCCTCCAGGCATCCCTGCCCAGTCAAGCCTCAGAACGTACCTTAGTAAGCACTCCTGTCTGTGAACCTCCTAGGAGATTGGAAGTAAAGACTGATGTTCCCCAGACCCCCTGGGGTCCTTCCAAGGTTGGAGACCAGAGTCAGGAGGCTAGACCCCAGAGCAGGGGCAGTTCTGGGAGTAAGGCGGTGGGGGGGGAGGGGACCCATGTATGGAAAGGCCTGGAGGCAGATGTGAGCTGAGGCACTCAAGGGTGGGTCACCCCCTGGGAGGAAGCCAGAGGAGCCTGACTGTAGGTGTCTGCCCAGAGATGGAGAAGTAGAGCAAAAGAGAGAAGTTGGGGGAGATGGGAAGGCCTGTTTCCCAGAAGCCAGGGTCTTCATCCAGCATTTTCCGAGCACTGGCTGAGTCCCTGTGCTTGGTGCCAAGACTTCTGAGCTAAAGGGCTCCTGTTTAGGCGTACATCTTGGCATGGAATACGTGCCCTGTGATACCTCATTGAGCCAATGAGAGAAGAGCCCCTCAGCATTCACCAGCAGAGGGTTGGCTGATGGAGAGGGCAGAGGTGGGGGAGGCATGGTCCTGGGCCAGGAGACTGGGGAGAGGGGAGGGGCTGGGGTCCAGCCAGAGACCCGGCCTGACTGTGCCTTTCCTCCTGCCAGTTCGTGCCCTTCAGGGACTACGTGGACCGCACCGGCAACCACGTGCTAAGCATGGCGCGCCTGGCCCGTGATGTGCTGGCCGAGATCCCTGACCAGCTGGTGTCCTACATGAAGGCCCAAGGAATCCGCCCGCGCCCCCCACCCGCGGCCCCGGAGTCCTCGCCTCCACGGTCCCCAGCCCACACTCCTCCTGCCTCCCCCCTGCACACACACATCTGAGCGCTCTTCCCGAAGGCACCTGGCCCGTGGTGGGTGGCTCCCTGGGGGGAGGGGGGCAGTGGAAGCACAGCTGGGGTCCCCAGACCCCCTTGCAATATGCCATACCTAGCCTTTGTAACTGTGTGTGCCTGGGAAGCCAGCGGGGGACGGGGCCCTGAAGACTCCGCTCTTGTTTCCCAGTCTCGTGGCCCAAACCTGGGGAGTTGGAGGGTACATGTGGTGGGGGTGAGGTTCTGGGCCTCTGCCCTTCTCCTGTCCCCCTAATACCTGGTTCTAGACCAGACAGGAAGGGGTTAACGATCAGGAGAATTGGGGTCCCCCTCAGCCCACCTGGGCAAGCCCATCTGTTCCTCCATGGCCCTGAAGCCTGAGCTGGGCCTCTCCTCTCTGGGGCCCTAGGATACCCCGCCCTCCTGTGCCGTATACATCTACACTTGGCCCCTGATCTCTCACTCCTCAGTATCTACCCCATCCCTATTTCCAGTGAGCCCTGTGAGGCTGATGGGTCTGCAGGGACGCCTGAACATGTGACCCCCTCCCAGGGACTCTTGCATGCCACGGGAGCCCAGGAGACCCATGAAGGGGAGACTGTGATGGGAGGGCCATAGGCCACATGATGGGCTAGGAATGGAGGCTTTTTAGATACAGAGTCCTTTCTGGTGCCTCTCGGGCCCAGAAGGATGCTGGCTTTAAATCCATAGGCCTGTCCCTGGTGTGGGCCCACAGGCACCTCTACAGTTGACTCCTGTTTCTAGGCACCCTCTCCTCCCGCTAAGGCTGCCCAGGGCCCTTGGAGCCCAGTCATCTGCTGCTCGCCTGGAGGTCTTGGAAGGAGCAGTCCAGCCCCAGCACTCCCACGTCACCACTCTTTCCCACCGGGATAGGAGACAGGAGTCCTGGGTTTGCGCCTGTGGGAACCCAAGCAAGGCCCTTCCACCTTCTGGGACTCAGAAGTAGGGCAAGAGGGTTGACCAGATGGTTCCAGGTTTATCTTCAGCTCCGGTGTCCTGAGAGTCCATTCATGCCATGCCCAGCTTCCCCATCCCACGCCTCAGCAGTGTGACCCCTTACTCCAGGCCGTCTTGGCCCTTAGGGTCACTCTCTTCCATCATTCACCTCAAATCCACCCTAGTCCTTCAGCCTTGGGCTGTGGGGTCTGAGCCCAAGCCCCTGTCTCTGCTGTGGGGAAGGCGGGAAGGGTGATCTCACCCCTGGGCCCCCCGAGCTGCCCAACCTTTACCCACACAGGGAGCAAGTCATGCATGCCAGCCCCTCCCACAGCACGGGGCCCCTCAGCCCACGACACATCCCATGCCTGGGTGGAGACCAGGCCCCCAACCTGTCCACTGCCCGACACCGCTTCCCTTCCCGTCATGCATGATGGTGGTGTTTCTATGCTGTCTGGTCCTGTGCCCGTCTCTGAGACAGTCTCTGTGTGGAATTTGCCTTAAACTGAAGTAAATTGGGTTCTTTTAGTAAAGTTCCTTGCTTTCCTTTCTCCTGTGAAAAACAGCAAGTGTGTTGCTGTTTGACAGAATCCAAGCTGTCCTCTCTCTATCTATCTCTCTTCTATTCTTTTGTTTGATAAGGATTTCCTGAGCAACTACAATGTGCCAGGGCCTGGGCTGGGTGCTCAGGGTACAGCAATGAACAAAACACTTGCCCTGTCTCCACACAGAGTTCACAACAGACACACAAATAAGGTGGGAAAACCCAGGAAGCACGTAAACAAATAGGTACATAACCTAATTTCAGGTGGTGGTAAGACTTACAAAGACAAATAACGGAGAAGAAGGGAGAGTGGTGTTTTAGGTGTGGTGGTCAGGGCGGGACCCTCTGAGGAGGTGAAGGTTGAGATGAGCCCTAAGGAAAGGAGAGAAGGAGGCATGCTGGTATCCAAGGCAGGAGGGCTCCAAGTAGAAGGAACAGCAAGTGCAAAGGCCCTGAGGGAAGAAGATACTTAGCGTGAAGGGCAGTAGGGATGCTTATGTGGTTGGAGCTGTGTGAAGAGGGGCAGGAGTGAGGGATAGTTCAGGAGATGAAATGAGGGAGGTGAAGAACCCAGAACGCGTAGGCCCTTGTAGGCCACGGTAAGGGCTTCAGCATTACTGTGAGTGAAATGGAGCCAGCAAGGAGGTGAGAGAGGTGAGTAACACGATCAGATTATTCTCGAAAACAAGTGGGTCACTTTACTGCATTTGATCACTGACTCATCCCTCAACAAGCGTTTACTGAGCACCAGTGCCAGGCCCGGCTCAGGTTTGGAGACACTGATTCACACACGGTTGCACCCTCCAAGGGTGACCACTGCTTTGGAGCAGTGAGCAAGGAAACCCTACCACCCTGGGCTACCCATGCTAAGCCCATGGGAGGGGCCAGCGTCTTGGGCACCAAAAGGGCGCTCCTGACTCGGCCTGGACGACCCACAGGCCAGGTGCCAGGAGCACTTGTGTGTGATGGGACCACTCCTCTTTTCTGGCGGGATTAACGTGTGGACAGACTGTGGGCCTAGATGTGCCCACACCAAGTGTGCGATGTGCACAGCCAGGATGCGCTTGAGGAGGATGATAATCTCTCTCCTCCTGTTCCCTCTTCATATATAAATCACTGTGGCCTTCAGGATCGTGGGGAAAGGGGACTTCCTCCTCTGAGCAAGCTCATGGTCAGATTAGCCCTCCAGCCAGCCATTTCCAATCTGCACTTCACAAGAAATCTGGGACTAATTATACCAAAGGTTGGGATTTATTTACTTCTTACGATTTTATAGTAAATTAGAGCTGATTCATGACTGTCCCTATAATTAGCTGCCCCTCTGACTTGCATTCCAATATGCTTTGAGTAAGAACCGGGTGGGGTCATAGCTCGGAAAGAGGGAAGTTCCCAGAACCAATGACCCATTTTGCCTCACCTTGGGTGCCTGTGAGAAAGCATCAAGAGGAGATACCCACCAGGCAGGGGAATCAAGTCTCAGAGCCACTGCCCCAGGGAGCTAAAGTCATCTGTACTGTGCCTGACACTGTGGCTTCCCTCCTGGGTTATTTCTCAAGGTGTGTTCCACAGAACGCTGGTTCTTTTGCATGGATTTTGGGGACCTGCCTACTCCGAGCCCCTCTCAGAGAATCCCAGTGGCCTTTGAGGTATTCAAGGCTCTGATAAGTCCTGCAGCAAAGAGACACGTTTAAGTTGGTTTAACCCAGTGTTTCTAAAGCTTTTTGACCATGGAGACAGACTGTGTGTGTGTGTGTTTAGCTGTAGCACCGTTACCAAGCAGAACATGTTGTCTTGGGACTTTAAGTAGAGACAATTCCCCTGATTATCAAACTAACACAGATTCTAAAACCTGCTCCCAGGAGGCGAGAGCGAGGGCCTGGAGTTTGGGAACTTCTCAGAGGAGATGGGGTAGGAGAGGTGGAGACCTTCAGTTGCTCTGGGAAGAAGGAAGGTGTGTGCCACACTGGGAAGAGAAATCACAGAGAAGAAAGGCATTCAGAAATTCATGGCTTCAAGGTTGACCTTGTATTCGCTTGTTGGGCTGAGAGGTGTGTGTGTGACCCAGCTAGGGGAGGGCAGGCAAAGAGGGGAGAGGTCCCTAACGGGCTCTCCTGGCCTCGGGGCCTCTACCCCGGCAGCAGCTGTCTCTTCCCTCACCCCATTTTTTCCCAGGCCTTCAGGATTAAAGACCCCAGGCTGTTATTCTCTGGGTCATTCCTATACCTACTTCTCTGCCTTTGGAATCCCTTCACCAACCTCTTGTCCCCTCACCTCAAATGCCCCTGAATTAATAAAAATAAAACGATAATGGTAATAGTAATGATGAAACTCATACGTGCTTACGAAGCACCAGGCCTTCTAAGCACATTTTATATTATGTTTGTCTTTATAACAATGCTATGAAGAAGGGTATGATCACTACCCCAGATGAGAGAAAAAAGATGGAGGTGACGGGACTTGTTCAAGATCATACAACTAGAAAGTGGTAGAGTCTATAGGGATCTGAGTCCCAAGGTGGGACGGGAGCATCAACCCAGTCACCATTTCGGTTGCTGTGTCTCCTCGGCTGGGCCACCTGCCCTCTCTGAATCTCAGTCTCCCCACTGGTAAAATGGAGGGGATAGGCTCTAGCATCCCTAAGTGTCTTCCCACCCCTCTTGACTCTCAGCCCTCTCTCCCATCAGCCTATCTTAGACCCCTCCCCCCGCCCCCCCCCCCCCCCGGACTCCATAGCCTCCTGGGGCCCTGTCCTGGCCCGGCTGGACGCTCTCCAGCACCATACCGGCCCTGCCCACACCCTCAGGGTGGCTGGCGGCTGTGAGCCTGCAGAAGAGATCCCTGAGCCCTGCCTGGAAGGGGCGGGAGAGGTAGAAGCAAAGGATGGGGCTCACGGCACAATTGGAGTAGGCCAGGATAGTGCAGAGGCTGGATGCCACAAAAGCCGCTGGTGTGACAGGCAGGCCATCCACAGCTGCCACATAGCCCAGCACGGAGCAGGGCCCCCACATCAGCACAAAGACCCCCAGCACCACCAGGATGAGTGTTGTGTTCTCCTTGTGCTCCTGGATGCTCTCCCCACTGGGACCACGAGGCTGTGTCCGCATGAGCCAGCCCACGTGGCCGAAAGAGCAGCCCAGCCCCCCCACACAAGGCAGGAAGGCCAGGGCTCCCAGCAGGGTGAAGTAGCAGGAGGTCCCGGCAGGGCTCAGGAGCAGGAGGCAGGCCCGGGTCCCCGCTGCCCCCTCCTCCACCACCACTCTCTGGAACAGCCAGTTGGGCAACGAGGCGGTGATGCCCAGGACCCACATGGCCCCACAGAGCAGCAGGCGGGTGCCCCGGCCGGCAGAGAGGGCCACCTCAGGCCGGGCCACGGCCACGTGGCGCAGAAAAGCCGTGGCCACCATGCTGTAGAAGGTACAGAACATGGTAGCATTGTTGGTGGCCTGGCTGGCCGTGCAGATGACAGGGCCCAGCCACCAGTCGCGCCGCAGGAAGCTCAGCAGCAGCACGGGCACCACGCAGGCCACGAAGAGCAGGTCGGACAGTGTGATGTTCACCATGAGGCTGTTGGTCAGGGCGTGGAGTGGCCGGGAGGTGCCTGAGTTCCGGCCTGCCACGAGCAGCATCAGCCCATTGGCCGGCAGCCCCACCAGCAGGATGAGGCCGCACAGCCCGGCGAAGAGGAATCGGAGCCATCGCTCGGGTGTGGCTGTGAGTCCCGTGGCCGTGAAGGTGGCATTGGGCTCCATTCCCCTGCCCTGGACACACAAGGACAGTGTCGAAAACCAGCTTGAGGGCCACCTTCCTCTTTCCCTGTAGAGCGCCCTCCCCTTTCACAGCCCCCTACGTCCAGTGGGGGCCCTTGCCCGGCATTAGTCCCTTGAGACCTCATGACAGCCCGACCCGACGGGCTCTGTCAGTGCCCCGGATTCAAATCCTGACCGTGCTACTTTGTAGCTCTGTGACTTTGGGAAAAGTTACCCAGTTTCCCTACCTCAGTTTCCTCAACCGTGGAGAAGGAAGGAAATCAAGGGAAATAGATGTCCACAGTGACTGCTACAAAAGCATGAGGTTCAGGTAGTTTTCATTCTCCTCTTTGTAATTATTTCTACAGTTTCTGCGGGGGCTACAAATTGAATTTGGGGTGTGTGTATCCATGCATGTGTGCACGCACACACACATTTTTTTTTAGATTTTATTTATTTATTTAGAGAGTTGGGGGAGGGGCAGGGGCAGAGAAGCCGACTCCCTGTTGAGCATAGAGCCCCACACGGGCTCAATCTCAACGTGGAGATTGTGTTCTGATCCGAAATCCAGAGTCAGACGCTCAACTGACTGAGCCACCCACGTGCCCCTATATGTGTGTGTGTGTGTGTGTGTGTGTGTGTGTGTGTATTTTTTTAAACAAAACCTTGCCTGCCAATGAAATAGGCAGATATTAGAGGTTCAAGAAAGAAGTAAACATGCAGGGGCTTTGAGATGGCCAGCAGCCCCTCCCAGGGGTTCCCAAGCTTGTCTGCACAGTGGGATTACCTGGGGAGTTTCAAAAATCCTGATCCACAGGTCCCATTCCCCGGATGGGATTTAGCTGGTCTAGGCTTTGGCATTTTTGAAAGATCCCAGAGGACTGTCCAGGGCAGACCAGCTTGGGACGGACTGCCCTCTGTGGTTGTGCTGTGCTGGTTACCTGGCAGGGTTGGGGGAAGCGATGCACCCCACCTTCCTCCTCATCCCCACTTCATCCTACATGTTGAGGACATGGGGAGACCCCGATTGAGAGGAGTCAGGCTGGGAAATGGGATCTAGACATTCCAGAGTCAGCCGAGGGACCAGCGTCTCCACCTGCCACCCCACAGATCGGGACCAGAGTCCCTAGCTTTCTTGGGATGAGACTTGCCCATTGACTCAATAATTAAATAATTCCTGAGTATTTACCCTGAGCCAGCGGCAAGCACAACAGCCCTGTGGAGTCCTGATTCTAGTCCCCATCCCCTTTTCTCTTATGCTGAAGAAGGGGAGTCTGGAGAGACCCCTGTTTAGCTGGCTTGGAGCCTAGACTGGGGGTCCACAGATCCCCTCCTGCAGAGCCCCACCTGAAGGAGACTTGCTTGGTCTCTGGGGTCCCAGGGCAGCAACTTGACTGAGGGCAGCTGAGAAGAGACAGGAGAAGACTAGGGCAAATTCTGCCACTGCTACCTCTCGGGGTCTCCAGCACCTTCCAGAGTCTGTGGGGGAAGGAGGACCAGCCCCTAACCTTAACTGCCCTACTTAAATGCTACAATCATGTCCTTCTCTCAGCATGTGTAACTCTTTTATTTTCTTTCTTTTTTTTTTTTTGTTTTTTGTTTTTCTTCCACCTGGCCCAGGCCTGCCTGCAGATGACATGATAGAGGGGAGCAGAGGGAAAGAAAGGATCCGGGACCTGGTCCCTGCGCCACCTAAGCATCCATACTGTCCTGTAAGAAGCCCCCTAACTTGGTGGTGAAGCTTGTGGCGGCTGGATCCTGGGTTCAAAGCCCCGCCACACCACTTGCTAGCTGTGTTGACTGTGGACAAGCATCTTATCCTCTGTGCCTCCTTTTCCTCATCTGTAAAGTGGGGATAAACAAGCCCCATCTCACAGAGTTGATGCGAGGATTAAATCGTACACGTTAGGTGCTCGGAGTACTGCCTGAGTGAAGTAAGTGCTTTGAAAATGAGGGCTGTTCTGCTCCTGCCCATCCTCGGCTCCAAAAGCTCTTTCCCCTAACGCCTCTGTCCAGGCTCCATTCTGTCCACCTTGCCCTCCCTTTCTCCCTCCACATCTTGAGCCCCAATAGCCCAGTCCCACCCTCCTTTTCTCCGTCAGCTTCAAGCTGAGGTGTGACCAGAGCCCCTCTTGGCAGACATGCCCTGAGAACTCACCACTTGTCTGGAAGTTCACTCTGAAGTCCACCCTGAGTCCCTCCTGCTGCTCTCCTCATGGGCCTCACGCTGCTTGGAGGTTCCCGGGCCCTGCTTGCTGACTCCAGGAAAGGCTGGGCCCCTCCACACTTCTACTCTGCACAGAAGCTGGATCTTGCCAGAGAAAGGCAAGAGATGGTTCTGGGCAAGTATTTTGTCCCTTCTCGCACCCCACTTCTAAGGAACCTGAGTTGGTGCCCACAGCTGGGGCACAGCTGAGATGGGGAGGGGGGCAGGCCTGAGGGCCACTTCTGTACCAGGTCCCCCTGAAGGCCAGGGGCTCTATTCTCTCTCCTGGCTCCCCCAGGAATCACACCCTGCTTACCTGCCTCATTAACTCGCTGGCCTACAGGGCAGAGATGTTGGTGCCTGCCAGGTCCCCAGACCCCAGAGACAGCCATTAGCAACGGCAGAACCTGCCCTCCTCCCTCACCAGTGGCCAGGCATCACTCACACCAGCCCACCTCTCCCTGTCTGTCTTTCTTAGAACCTATGACAGCTTAGAAACTGCTCAGAGCAGGGGAAAGCTCGTGGGCTGACGGAGAGGAACCAGGAAGGGAGAAGATATTGGGGGTAAGAAAGAATTGGTGAGGGAGGCCAGTAAGAGAACTCGCTAGATCAGGAAATCATCCTGCATGTTGACTAGAGGCTGAATGGGGTCCATTAGGGCTTCTGATCCAACCTCTGGTTGCTTCTGATGCTTTTCTACCTTGCCTCTTGCCAAAGTGTCCCCTGACTTCCCCTTGTATGCCTCTAATGACAAAGAGCTCACTGCTGCAGAGGCATTCCTTTTGGAACTGTGCGGAAGGGACGGGGCAAAGATTGGAGACTGAGTAAGCCAGGGGAAGCCTCTGTCTTTTACCTCCTGCCCTTTCTCTCTCCTGCAGTCTCTCATTCTGTACCACTTTCTCTTGAACTCTCTCTGCTTGTCTCTGTGAAACTGGGATGTCCCTGATTCCCCAGTGCTGAATGATTGATTACAAAGTAATCAGCACAAGCGCAGCCTTCTGCACGCACCACACTGCAGGCCCTGGCAAGCGTCATTGCAGTTAACAGTAAGATGACAGGGACAGGGGCGCCTGGGTGGCTCAGTGGGTTAAAGCCTCTGCCTTCGGCTCAGGTCATGATCCCGGGGTCCTGGGATCGAGCCCCGCATCAGGCTCTCTGCTCTGCAGGGAGCCTGCTTCCTCCTCTCTCTCTGCCTGCCTCTCTGCCTAGTTGTGATTTCTCTCTGTCAAATAAATAAAATATTAAAAAAAAAAGAAGTACCAGAACTTGTGTCTAAAGGTATGCTTTAGACTTTGTTTAAGAAAAAAAAAAAAAAAAGATGACAGGGACAACAGTGGCAGCAAACGTACATGACAGAAGATAGTCAACTCTGAGAGACCATCACCCTAAGGCTCTCAAAGCAGCCTCCTTAAGGGCACTGAGGACCCCATCCCGGCTTATCATGGGCAGCCACCTTCCGGGAGATGAATGGTAGGCAGTTCTGGGAACTTCAACAGAAGTTCTGAAGAGGAGCCCCAAAGTGATCTGAACCTAGTTTCCCTGCTTCTCCCCAGGCCACCCCAGCCACCCTCCTGGCTGCACCTCGGGGCAGAGGGCTGCACCAGGTGACATTGTGGCATCGAAGCAGGGGGTGGGATCCCCAAATATGACCCCTTAGAGGCAGGTCTTAGGGAAAGGGAGTGGGGTCGGGGCTCGGGGAGGCAGGGGAAATGGGGCCTATAGGGGACCATCAGAACACTGTTCTTCCCCAGGAATTGGATTCTGCTCGGAAGAACCTTGATGCTTGCAAACAGGTGGTGAGTGAGACAAGGTTCACAAGTTTCGGCAGGCACGGAAGAGTGGGACCGCTTTAATAAAGTGTTTTGTAATGAACAGTTTGTAGCAATTAGTAATCAGCTCCAAAGCAAGCTCCTGAGAAGATTCTTTCCCTCCCCTTAACGTTTATTTTTATTTCGCATTCTATAAGGAATACCTAGGCACTGCAGAAATACAAATACATACCAGAAGGGCAATGACACCCCCACACATTCACCCTATAATTTCCCCCCACAGAGATGTGTGGCCAATGATATGGTGTGTTTGCCTTAATTCATTTTTCTCGACTTTTCCATTCTTTCGAGAGTTTTAAGCACTACCGCCACGACCCAGCACCCCCTCAAATCCTTCTTCAGAGCGCAAAGGGCAGAGTTAGTGCAGCCCCTGCTCTGGGATCCAAGTCTTGACCTGAGGGGGGATTCCCTGAACTTCCAAGCTGGCCATCTCTGTCACTGCTGTATCCAGGCAAGGTGGGACAGGAACTGGGGAGTAGGAGACCCGGGGGGTGGCCATCTCCCCCCACTCTGGCTGGGCCGAAGGGTCAGAAGCAGCAGCCAGCTCTCTTCTTTGGCCTTTTGGGGGTCACCTCCACAAGGGAGTCCTTCAGACGGTCTTCCTGCATCTTGAGTGACCTGTATGGCGACACCACACATCAATCCTCTGTCTCACCTTGAGGGGCAGCAGGGAGGGGCCCGTGGGTGCAGCTGGGGGACTAGGGGATTGCCCCCCGAGCTTCCTCTCTTCCCACTTGCCCTGATCCAGTGCTGCATCCCACATGGCACCCGAAAAACAGGGCCACGGAGACTTTGGCCTGTCACTTTCCTAGCCTTCTTTCCAGCCTCCTGTGTGCCAGCCACTGTGCAAGGGACTCTGAATAGGACAATGAGGCCAGCATGTCCTTGCCTTGAAAGGTGAGGCGACAGAGAGAGAAGGGGCTGTCACAACCCAGGAATGAAGAAGCACACACAGGGACGTGTCCTCAAAGTTTCTCGAAGGATTTAGGCAGGAAGGAGACAGTGTCAGAGCTGAGACTAGGCAGTGGATAAGGGTTCGCTAGCAGAAAGGGGGAGGTGCATTCCTGGCAGAGGGCAATGGTTCAGTGAGAAAGAGAGCTTGGAGGCTGGGGAAATAAAAGACGCTCATTCATTCATTCACGATAGATTTACTGAGTGTGGGCCACTGCGCAGAATCACAAAGCCTAAAGACTGGCCAGAAAGAAGCTTTGAGGCTATAGGGGTTCCTGGCCCTGGGGGCCTGGAAGCCGCATTCAGGAACTTGGGCTTTTGTCCTAAAGCAAAGGGACACTGTCCAGCAGTTGTCCATCAGAGGCTATCCTGTGATCAGGTAAGCGGTTTCCCAGACTCACCCTTGCTGCTTTGTCAGAGAAGGGGCTTCCAGATCATCTTATCTAGGGTCCCTTCCACCCTACTCATTTCCATCTTTTATTGGACTCCCAGTATGTGCCAGGCCCTGGGTGTGGAGGGAGAGGGCTGGACAAAACAGACCCGGCCGGGCCCTCCTAGAGCCACAGCCCCTGGCAGGTGGCAGACAGCAACCAGAAACCAGACAGCTGCATGTACAATTACAATTTGTCCAGAGGGGCTTTGAAGGACACAAACAGGGGACAGGGATCCAGAAAAGTGGTGGGACGGAGAGTGGTCAGGGAGGGCCCCTCCGAGGGGCTGAAGCTGAGTGAGTGAGTGTGCATGTGCACAAACAACTGGACCTCCAACCTTGAGGGCCATTTCCAGACATTTGGTTTTATTCTAAATCTGGTGGAAACTGGGAGGCCTGGCTGGCTCAGCCGGGAGGGCCGTGACTGGCGATCTCGGGGTCATGAGTGTGAGCCCTGCGTTGGGTATAGAGACCACTTAAGTAAGTAAATAAAAATAAAAACTTCTTTAAAAAATTAATAAATCTAGTGGAAGTTACGAGAAAGTGAAGAGCAGGAAGGGGACCCTTTCTGTCCCACCGCACTGCACGGATGAGAAAGCGGGTTGAAGCTTTCAGGAGGTGATACTGTCCTTGAAACCGTAGAACTCCACTCAGACTCTCCCCACAGTGCTCTCTCTCCTTCCCCAGAGGGTGAGCCCTGCGGCTTCACTGTGCTTCCTCAGAGCCAGCCTTCCCTTCCCACAGGAGGGCTCTGGAGGCTGCCCAGGGGACTCTGGGTGGGGAGCAGTGGGGTGGCACTCACCGGGCCAGGTTCACCACGGGCTCCAGGATGTTGTGACCCAAGGCGGCGCTACACTCACCAAAGGAGACTCCCAGCTCCTGCAGGCAGACAGGCGTGTGGGAGCCCACTGAGCGTCCCAGCGGCAGCCCCCCACCACCCCCAGCCATCAGACGGAGCCCCACCCAATGCACCTCTCCGCGAACCCCCCCGGGGGAAGCCAGCCCCACCCCCCCAAGCCTGGCTGGCCACCTGTCAAACATGCCACCCCAGAGACTTTCCACAGCCCCCTCTCAGAGTGACGGTGGAAAGCCTGTGTCCCAACTTGGAGAAATGTCCCTGGGGACATTTTAAAGTATTAGTTTTGGGGCACCTGGGTGGCTCAGTGGGTTAAGCCTCTGCCTTCGTTCAGGTCATGATCTCGGGGTCCTGGGATCGAGCCCCGTATCGGGCTCTCTGCTTGGCGGGGAGCCTGCTTCCCCCTCTCTCTCTGCCTGCCTCTCTGCCTACTTGTGATCTCTCTCTGTCAAATAAATAAATAAATAAACTATTAGTTTTTTTCTTTTTTTTTAATTTCGAAAATACTCAACTGGGAGGGGGACGTAATATTGGAACATAGAGCATTCAGAAAGTGTTAAGAGCAAAATATAAACCCCTCCTGTTAGCGTTTGATATATATTTCCATTCTGTTTCACAGAACCCATTTCCTGGGGGTGAGTGGGCTTCAGGTCATCGTGCTGTTGGATTAAAGCCCAGGAACCCGGGGCTCAGCAGTCCCCGGTCGAACATCAGCGACCTCGCGGGGTTCAACCCCACCTAAACCTGGACTTGCAGCTGCTCTTCTGACTTCACGTTTCATTGTAAGCATTTCCTCCACGCCCTCAAATATTTTTCCGGGACAGGATTCTTGATGGCAAATGCCAGCCTCTCACATGAACCTCCACAGCTTAACCACCAACTGCTGCCAAATGTTTGTTATAAATAATACTGTAAAGAACATCCTTCTGGAACATGCTTGATTATACATTATACGCAGGTATCCATTATGCTGTTCTCTTAGGGATTATTACTTCTGATTCTTTTCTTAGGATAAATTGCTAGAGGAGGAATTACTCTGTCAAAGAGATGAGCCACTACATTTAAGGGGGAAAACAATCCCACCAACCAAGGAGCCACGATGATGAGAAAGGAGAGTAGAAGGGGCAAGATACACAGTATGGAAATGCCAAGAAGGGTTGTGGCAGAGGGGTGGGGTAAGGGCTGGGTTCTTTTTTTATTCCTTATTATTCTCCAGAGTTTCTGGAATGTGGTCAACTTCTACTCATAAATAAATAGTATCCACTGTCTGCCCCAGTGGATGGGGCAGCCCCACTGGTGGGGCTTTTGATGCAATCTTGTCAGGGAAGAATTTGGGTCCCAAGATAGAATAAATTAGAAGGAATATGATGTTAATTAGAGACCGGAGAGAAAATGAAGATTTGATTGGGAATTTTAAGTGAAGCTTTCAAAACCTTTTTTTACCCTGAAGATATTTTTTGTATAGGTCAGAATGTTGTGTGCGGATCTGCTAATTCAATGTAAGGGTCAATGTCATGCCCGCCAGGGCAGCCTCATGTTTGGGTCTGGGATCAGGGAGAGTGGGAGGCGGAGGTGGCCAGGCTGATGTCCACTCTGACCTGGCCTTTGGCAGGGAGGGGCAGGAATGGACAGTGGATCCTTCTCAGTTGCCCAGGCGAGGGGAACCTGTTCACTACCATTCAGGGAGGGGTCTGCCCAGTCCAGGCTGGGTGGGGGGCTGATGTCCAGGTGCTCACCTGGGCCAGTTGCTGTCCAGCCTCGATGGGCACCTGCCGCTCCTCCTCACAATCCATCTTGTTTCCCAGGAGAAGGATGACCACCCCGTCGGGCCCTGATTCCTGCATATAGAACACACGTCCTCAGCCACACATGTTGAGGGCCTGCTCTGCTGTGCCAGGCCCTGGGCTGGATTTGGCCCTGCCCTCCAGGAAACTGACAGGGTACACACCCCCTCCGCCACCTTTCCATGTCACACTCACTCCACACCCTTTCCCCACCCATGACTTTTCCCCTTCAAGCTACAGTAAGGCTGCCCCTCCTTTCTGCCTGCAAACATGTCACCCATTTTCCAAGGCCAGCCTCAAAGGTACCTCCCCCAGAAAGCCTTCCAGGATTGTTCCTGCCCACGTTCCTCTCTTCTTGCCCAAGCACTGAACAGCCCAGTGCTTGATTACACAGGCTAGCTTGGCTCGTTTCCTAATTGTTTCATGGCAATGACAGTGACTATTACCACTAGCTTCTGTTTACTGAGTTCTTACTGTATACCCAGTGTTCTCAAGACAATTTTATCAGTTAATCCTAACAACTGTAGGACAGAAGTTGGAAAATTGAAGTTCAGAGAAGTTAAGTCGCTTGTCCAAGATGATAGAGCTGGGGCAGGGGAGTTGGGATTCAAACCTAGGTCCTGTCAGACCCAGAGCCCAGGCTCCTTCAGTAGCTTACTGCTTTTGCTCTCTTCAACTAGACTAGAAATTTCCAGAGAGAAGACAACATGCCTTTCTTCGTACCCCTCTGCTGTTTTCTTCGTATCCCTTCTCATACTGCAGAATTTCAGTATATGTTATTGAATATTCAGTATATATATATCAATTAAGTACATGAGGGAAAGAACTAGAGATGTGCAGACAGAGGAATTGTCACCTAGAGTGGTACTAGACATGCATTATCCCCAGGCATTAAGAAGACATCACCAAGCTGCTGTATACAGGAAAGAAATGTTCAGAGGATAGAGGAAGTAGTTTGTTTTGGAGGCTGTACTCTGCGGTTGTGGTTTCTTCCTATGACTATGCTCCCAGCTCATCCTGCCACACATGCCCTCAGTGGGTCACATCACCCACATGTCTGCCATGTCATTTGTAATCCTGGGAAAAAAGGGGGCGAAGGCAAGGGTACAAGTTCCTTCTTGACTCCACAAACCAGGGCCAACCCCAACAGCTGTCTGCAGGGAGCCAAGATGGCCGCTTACCCGGAGACATTCCAGCCAGTAGCGCACGTGGGCAAAGCTCTCCTGGGAGGTGATGTCGTACATGAGGACCACTCCATCTGCCTTACGGAGCAGCTGCCGAGTCATGCTGTGGTACCTGCCCAGACAGTCTGCCTGAGGTTATGCCTGGTGGGCGGATCCCTAGCCCTGATCTCTTTGGGGCCTCAGCTACCTCATCTGCAAAGTGGGAGACTTAACCTTTCCTGCCTCTAATTGCTGCCCACGTAGAGTGTGCAGACCTTTTCCTTCTCGCAGTATGATTGTTGAATAGGTAACTGTTCTCATGGCTTGAATTTCAAAAGGTACCCAAGAGTACCTAGTGAAAATTCTGGTGTCCCTCCTCCCCCCACCCACCACCCCACCATCCTCACCACTCAGTCCCTCCTCCCCAGAGGCAGTCCAGTGATACCAGTTTGCAAAGGAAATTTATGAATATACAAAAATGTATGTATGTGTCCATGCACACCATATACATACACATATCCACACACAGACCCTTTCCTCTTATTAAACACAAATACAGTGTAAAACACTCACTGTATTATTAATATTCAGTAATCTGCACTTTGCCTTTTCCAGTTAATTAAACGTCTTGGAGGGGCCCTTGGGTGGCTCAGTTGGTTAAGTGGCTGTCTTCAGCTCAGGTCATGATACTGGAGTCCCAGGATTGAACCCCATGTGGGGCTCTGTGCTCAGCAGGGAGCCTGCTTCTCCCTCTCCCTCTGCCCCTCCCCACTCATGCTCTCTCTTTCCCTTTCTCTCTCTCAAATAAATAAAACCTTTCAAAAAACCCCAAAACAAAATGTTTTGGAGGGGTTTTCCTGTTGGTACATAGAGAGAGTCCACAGTCTTTCTTTGTGACTTCCTAATATTCTACGGATTGTGCAGCTAGACCCTGACTCGGCGGGTCTTCCCGGTCACCTGTTTAGACCATTCCTGGTGCTTCACAACATAAAACCATGCTACTGTGGCCATGTTGCTCTTACGGTCATGGATGAGTTTATCAGAATGAATTTTTGGAAGTGGAACTGCTGGGTCAAAGAAAAGGTGCCTTGAAAATTTTGACCCCTACTGCCTCGCTAGAAAGGGGCGGGCCCACATTTTGGAAGGATAGGAGATCGGGCAGTTGTCCCCTGAGGGCCACGTGGGGATGCTAGCCAAGGGGCCTCTGGCTCTCCTGCCTCCTTGGTCAGCCCACTGGAGCTCAACTCCTTGCTGCCTCCCTGAACTCCCTTTTGGGCACTTAGTTGTCTCTTGCCTATGCTGGAGTCTTCAAGGTCAGGGCTGCCCTCCATCCCTCTGCTCAGCCTGGGGGCCCAGCACTGGGGATGGTACCCATTACCTCTCCTGGCCAGCTGTGTCCCAGAGCTGCAGAACGAAGCATTTGTTGTCCACCAGCAGAGTTTTGACCCGAAAATCCACTCCTAGGACACAGAGAGGGGCATCAGGCCTGTTTCTAAGTTCTCAACCAGGACTTCCAGCCCAAACCTGCCCCAGGATGTACACGTCCCTGACACCAGCCCCTTTGGCTGCTGGGCTTCCTTCCCCCTGGCTCTCCAAATCCCATCCGTACTCAAGAGCCCATATTCTCCAAGAGGCCTGTCCTGACCCCCTAGCCTGTGGGGTTCACGGTCCCTGCAGCACTCCCACCCCTTCACAGTCAGTGCCAATTTGAGGCACCTTGCATTTTTTTGACCTCTGTGAGCATAGCTGTCTTCCCAACTGCACAGCAACCGTTATTCCTCAGGTCACTCTGGACACCCAGTGTCATTATTTTATTTTTATAAATGTCACTATTTTATTTTTATAATACTCCCTGTTTCATTCCTGATTATGGCCTGGGTCTTTCCCTTGCAACCAGACAGCAGGGTAGAAACAGGCAGCCTGGGAGGGTGGGGAGAGCACTGGCTTCAGGGATGACCGATGGCGCTGGGAGCTGTCCACCCACTGCTGCTGTACTAGCTGTGTGACCTCAGGCAGGTTGCTTTACCTCTCTGAGCCTCCCCTCCTCATTTGCCAAGTGACAATATAAAAAAGACCAGGGTCGTGAGTTCAAGCCCCACATTGGGGTAGAGCTTAATTTCAAATAAATAAAATAAATTTAAGAACTATCTATAAGAAAAAAAAAGAATAAAATAAAAAGAGCCACATTGCAGGGGAGGACTGAATGACCCATGTTTGAGGTTTAGCTTGGGGGGGGGGGTGTGCTCTGGAGGTGATCCTTTTATCATTATTCTCTTCTCCCTGGGCCACAGCCCTTCAAGGTTCACAGCCTGCCACCCTGCCATGGTCATGCTTCCAGACCCTTCCTGTCCCTGGAAATAGGAAGGTAACAGTGAAATCCCAGGAGGGTTTAGAAGCTTTGGGGGTGCACCTTCCTGACAACCCCCAAGGAATTTAGGCAGAATAGGGAGTGATGGAGAAGAACTTCCCCATCCCCACTCCCTTTCCTAAGGGAGCCCTGAGGCAGCAGAGCCCATAGCAGGCCTCAGAGCAGCTCGGGGGAACAGGGTGCCTCCTTACACCAGCCCTGAGCTGGTAGAGACCTTTCTACCAGCTGTGGTCCCTGGTGGTGGTTGAAATCTTGCCCCACCCCCCATGCCCTCCACAGGAAGTGGCAGCGTGGGCACCTGACTTGGCAAAATGATGAGGCAGAAGTTTGCCTGTAGCATCCGTTTCCCTTTATTGGCCTCTTTCCTGGACGTCTTAGGAAGCCCAGGGTCTGTAGGAACCAGAGATTATCTGACCCAGCCCCCCTGCCCCATAATATCCAGCCTCGGCTTAACTCCCTACCATGTAGTGTATGAAGGACTCTAACAAGTACGCCTTGCCTTTCCTAACTCTGCCATTATTCCCACTGCCATTACCGTCCCACCTCCCTGCCCACCCCCTCCCCTATCCAGCCACGTGGCCCCTGTGCTGTCCCCAAAACATGTTAGAACTTAACCACGCAAATCGCTAAGAATATAACAGTCATCTCCTCCCCAAGGAATCTGCTAAGGTACACCAGCTGCCCTCGGGAGACGGTCATGCTGAACTCAACACAGGCTAACTCTTCTGGGGTGAGGCATGTGCCCTGAAAGCAGGAGACTGTGGGTCGGAACTTTGCACCCCAGTGAGGGCAGGACCCTTAACCAGGTCCTCAATGATCTGTTTCCCTCATCTGTAAAATGGGGATATGGAAAAGCCTGGCCAAAAATTCACCTTCAGCTATAACTCAATTGTTTCTGGCTCTGGTTCTCCACCCAGCCCCATTCTCGAATGCCAGCAAGCTGGAGTTCTTATTTTCCGAGAGAGGGGTGGGAATGGAGGCGGTGAGGCCAATGGTGGAAATGTTCTCCACTGGGGAAGCCAGAATCCACCGCATTAATAATGAAGCCCAATGGACGATAGTCACCAGGAGGCACCAAACCGCAGCTGGCACCAGGACAGATGTGGCTCACCACCAACCTCAACACCTCCCCCCAACCCTTCCCGCAGCCCATCCTGGAGACGCCCAGCTGGTCAACAGGGTTGTCCCGTCTTTTTACAATTACACAACCTGTGTTTTTCTTGACTGAATTTTGTGGAACCTTCTTATCACATAATAATGGGGGCAGGTCAGTTATCTAAGGAGGGCTTTTGTAAGGAAGGAGGCTTGAAGATGCTTTGGTGCGCTGTAGGTGGTCAGTAACCAGGACCTTCAGTGATGCATAATGGTGGCCTCGCAGAGCCTGTGACCCTGCCCGACAGCAGACTAGGCCTGCTATGGGTTCTCGTTCCCCAGGACACTGAATTTTTAACTGGTTCCCCAGGTGAGGATTCTTAGAGAAAAATCGGAGAACCCATCTTGGAGCCTCTCTTGCATGAAGACAGTCATTTACCCACGGGTCTGGCCCTGGTCTCCCTGAGGACACAAACACACGGATCCCTCCCCTCACCTGTGCCTAAGCGAGCCCCTCTTCATTCCCGAGCTTGCATTTCTGCGGCTCTACACATTGCCAAGTGGTCACAGATCCCAACGTTTGTAGGGAGAGGAGTCTTTGTGTTTGGTGACATCTCACTGGCATTAGACACGATCAAATATTTACTTATAATAACAGCAATAAAAATATTATTTATTGAGCCGGTGCCATATGCCAGATATTATTCTAAAAGCTTGACATGTAGTAACTGACTCATTCTTACAACTATTCTAGGAAGCCAGTGTTCTTGTCCCTCTCATGCAGGTGAGGGTTTGGGAGCTCAGAGGGGTTAATAATCAGCCCAGGTTCATCCTGCTAGTCAATGGCAGAGACGGGATTTGAACTTAGGTGTCTGAGTTCCTAACTCACCATACTCTAGAAATACATTCTGTGTAAGTTACTCAGCCTGCCCGAGGCAGCTTCCTGCCCCAGCCTGGCGGACAGGGCTGGGGAGCGGAGAGGGCTGAGGGGAATTGTGGACAAAGGCAAGTAACGTGGACCCTGCGGTGGCCTGCCCACAAGCCACGTGGGTGGGGACTTGCTTGTTTTCGCCAGCAACTGGCTCTGGCACCTAAATTGCAGGGTGCTTTGTTGATGGGGCACATTATAAGCTAATCAGATCAATGCAGCAAGCAAATTACCTATAATTAGAGATAATTAGTAAAATAGTAAGATTATGCCCATATAAAATAAAGTCTAATGCAGGGCCTACGGCCAGGACAGAATCTGCAGCTTCCCTGGGGGGAAATGGCTCTCTGTGGCCCTCCTTCGGCTCCTTGGCACTGGGGCCCTGGGTCTCCCCTCCCTCCACAGCCTCCCTTCCCAGGTGGGCCCTTACCCACGGTGGCGGTCAGCCCGGTGGCGAAAGAGTTCTGGTGCAACAGGTGCAGGAAGGATGTTTTGCCCACGTTTGAGTCTCCCAGGAAGATGACATGGAAGAGGTAATCAGGGTCGGCAGGAGGCTCACTGCCAATGGCAGACCCTGGGGGTGAGGTCGGCACAGCCTCCCTGGAGTCAGTTCCTGGGTCTGGAGGCCTGTTCTCCGCCGGCGGCTGCGTGGACCGAAGGGAGCCTTGTTCTTCAGCACGAGCAGTTGCAGGTGAGGTCATGGGTTGGGTTTCCAGCTCAGCCATGGTTGGGGGGCTCTGCGTGTGCTCCTGGGGTCCTGCTTCACCCCCAGGCTGAGCCTCTTCCTGGGGAGAGTCCCGGGGAGGTGACTGTGTTCTACCAGCTGCTTCTTCAGCCTCAGCCCATGATATGTCATACGGAAGAGGAGTAGGCCCATGATCTCGCTCGGAGAGTTCCGGATGCCCAGCTTTCAGACCATGGGCCTCACTTGATTCCTCTGGACGGAGGTCTGGCCCACCTTGTCCCACTTGTTTCCTTTCTTCCACCCTGGGCTCTTCTTCTAGATGCTTGTGGGAAAGGGCAGGCAGGCCATCTGGACCAGGGGCCTGGCCATGAGCTTCTCTTGGCGCCCCCTCCTGCACGCCAGGGCCTAGCTGGGCCCACTCTTGTCCCTCTGCAGCAGGCTGACCTCCAGACTCCAGATTCTGGGAGGGCCCAGCCACCCCTGGCATGAGGGCTTTGGCTCCTGGCGACCCCAGTCCTGGCTCAGAGCCGGGGCCGTGCGGGTCCTGACGGAGGGCCTCTCTCTGCCTGGGCGCCTTGTCTGGAGCAGGCTCAGACCCAGGGGTCTTGTCATCTGGATGTGAGGCCTGGAGCTGTTCTCTGGACCCAGCTGGGGCCTGGGGATGGGGGGAGGTCACCTGGGGAGGGGGTGCATCCTCCAAAGGAACAAGCACTTTGAGGGCAGCCGCCACCAGGCTCCCTGACTCTCTAGTTGGGGCCCCTGGGAAGCTCCAGTGGGAAGGGGCCTCGGGGCCAGGCCCTGACTCCTCCTCAGGTTCCAGGCTCTGAGGCTGGACAGGTTGCCCTGGGCTGCTCTCCTGCCCATCCGGGCCCACTCCTTTCCCTTCCTCAGCCCTGGAAGGCATCCCACTGGGGCTCCTTGGAGCACTGTCCCGATCTGAAGGTGCCTCCTGACCAAGCAGCAAAGCATGTGGCTCCGAGATGGAGATCTGCCTGACTACTCGGGGTGTGTGGGGGCCTGAGGGCGTCCTCGGGGTTGGAGGCGGGCTCCAGGAGAGCTGCAAGGCTCTGTGCGAGGAGGTGTTGAAGTCTTTCAGGAGCTGGTCCCAGTTATCCTCCTCCCCAAACAGTCTGGGCAGGGGAGCCTCTTCAGAGGAGACTGCCTGGATGTCTGGAGCCTTCTCCTCTCCTGTTCTGGGGACACTAGGAAGGGTTTAGGAAGTGAAGGTCAAGGGAATTTCTCCCCATTGATAACACCCCACAGCTGACCCCATCCCCCAGTCTCTGCTCAGGCAGTCCTTCTCACCCCGCATGCACCCCCATTCTTTCCCCTTCATCCAATCCTGCCATCTTTCAGGACCTATATGAAGTCTCACCTCCTCCGGGAAGCCTTCCCTGACCATTCTGGTTCATCCCACTCCTCTGAGCTGTAACAGGTAGAGTGAGGGCCTGCCTGGGATTCATTGCTACACTAGCCCCTGCACATGCATGTGTGTGTGTGTGTGGTGTGTGTGTGTGTGATTGAATCCCAAATGTGTGACCTTGGGCACATGATGACCTTTTCCCCCTCTCTGTGCCTTAGTTTCCTTGTCTGAGAAGTGGCCCTGAGCATGTTGACCTGGCAGGATTGTAGTGAGGTTTAAGGAGGAAAACTCTAGATGTGTTCTGGGTCCTGACCAGAGCCTCAGAGAACTCAAAGCCTCCCTCTTCCCTTTCGGGAAGCCCCGGTCCCCACCTTAGTCCGGGGGCGGCAGCTCCTTGCCTTGGTTCCTCCTCCTCCACCTGCCAGGACGCGTGGCCCCTGGTGGCATTCAAACGGCCCCTGGTCACCTGCAGCTGTCCCTGCACCTCCTCCAGCTGTCCGGCAAGGTCTCGCTCAGCCTCCCGCAGCTGCTGGTTCTCTGAGCTGGCCTCCCGGTGGGTGCTGCTGAGGCGGTTCAGCTGGGCCTCCAGCTGAGGGAGTGGGGAGCGTGAGGGGGAGGGAAGCCCGGATGTCCTCCAGGGCAACCAGCCCCTAAAGGCCACCATGGGGCCTCGACTCCAGGCTCCTGGAGACCCAGCTTCAACAAAGTATGGTGGGGGGGGGTTACCCCTTGTGGCCTAATTAGCTCTGTTAGCTCCCATCCGGGAGAAACATTTGAATGGAAGGAACTGAGTCAGACACACAGACGTCTAGCCCCACAAGGGCCCCACAGGTAGATGGGATCACACTCTCCTCTGCTCAGAGGTCTGCAAAGATGGCTCATCTCGGAACCCCATCTGGTCCACAGGCACAGGACTTGGAGACGGAGCATGGCTTGAACACTCAGAAGGGAAAGTAAAGCCTCACAGTGGCATCCAGCACCCTGTTCATTCCCTCCCACCCCAAGAGGTGTCTCTGCCCTCCTCTCCCACTCCTCTCCCCTCCCTCCATCTGCTCCAGCCCATGAGTCTTCTCGTTGCTCCTGGAACTTTCATGGCACACACCCACCTCAGGGCCTTTGCACTCACTGTTCTCTATGCCTGGACTGCCCTTCCCCAGGTATCACCCCTCGTCTCCTTCAGGCCTTTACTTCAATGTCAGCAACTCAGTGAGGCCTTCTTGGACTCCCCTGTCAAAACCCTCTACCCCCTGCCCTGCTTCCCTTCATTCTCCTTAGCATCTTCACTCGCCAGCATGTTCTAGATTTTACTCGCTTACTTTGTTTATCATCCATCTTCCTGACTAAGGCTATAACTCTGTGGGCCGGGGTTTGTGTCATGTTCCTCAGGACCTAGAAGAGTGCCAGGCACTAGTACGCACGCTATTCATAATCACTGGGCGAAGGAATGAATAACTTCAGGAGAGAGGCTTCATGTCTGCAGGGACAGAACTAAATGGCCCCATGTAGAAAGTCCAGTCTCCTCTCTTGGCTGATGGGGCCAGCCTCCATTTCTGAGGAGGAGCTGTGGCAGAGGCATCTGGAAATCAGCCTGTGACGGGAAGCTCTGACCTGGTGACAGAACCTGGCAAGGCAACGGTAGAAAAGGCTCCGGGCACCTTGTCCAGTGCTGAAGGAAAGCCGATTGCCTTGGTTCCATCAGATGGTGATTTTACTAAGGTCAGTGGTCTGGGAGTTGAGAAAGGAAGAGATGGTGGGGCAGGGTCTCAGATCCAAAGACTTAGCCACAATGCCAACTGGCAGTGACTATGGGCTACAAGATCTGGGGTTTCGGGGCAATAGGGAGCTAGGTCGAATTCAGAGACAGTACAAATTGTGATGCATAAAGCACCTACTGTGTGCCAGGCGCTGTGCTAGGCCCTCAAACAGGGTATCTCTAGTCATCCCAGCAGCCTTCTAGGGCAAGGGTTCTGATCTCCAATTCTCTGATGAGGAAACCAAGGCTCAGAGACCTTGAAAACCTGCCCCAGGTCACTCAGTTGACAGGGGAGACAAGAGTTGACCATCACCTTCACCCTAAGCCTTTCCGACCCTGGGACCTCACATTGGCCCAGTGCCTTTCTGTTTCCAAGTACTTTTCCCCTTTATTAGCTCATTTGACACAACTAGCCTAGGAGAGGCTATAGATGTTGTAGCTCATCCCATTTTACAGATAGAGAAACTAAGGCCAAGATGAGCCAAGTTATTACCTCAGATCTGCATGGCTCTTAACTGGAACAGCAGGGATTTGAACCTGGACCTTTCCAGTGGCCCCTCTGCACTACCTCGCCTCATCTCAGAGAAGGGGTCTACTCTCCTATGGGAGTCCAACCGCTCCCCCCCACAGGAATTCTCAGAAGATGGGTGTCAGACTGTGACTCCTCAGAGACTGGGCTCCCAGGCGAGCGCTGTCACTCACCTCCCTCTGGCCTTCTGTCAGCCGTTGAAATTCACGCTCCTTGGCCTCCAAGACCTCCTGCATCTGGGAGCTGAAGGCCAGGCCCCGGGAGTCGCTCTGGGGAGCAGAGAGGTTTCAGCCCCCGAGCTGCTCCCTCTGAGTCCCAGCAGAGGCAAGCCAGCCCTCCCCACACTCCACCTCCACCCAGGCCTGTGGTCTGGGGTCCGGGATGTCCTGGCGAGGCCGGATCTCAGGACCACTTCCCTGGTGCAGGCCGAGATGTGGCAACACAGTGGAGGCCTAGAGAGTGAGACCTGGCCTAGCTGGTCGGGGGGGGGGGGGGAGGGGGGAGAAAACCCATTCCCAGCAGCTTCCTGCTGCCCCACACTGGCCAGTGTACAGACCCACTACTCAGCCAGCAGAGGAGCCCAGGGCCGGGGTCGGGTCGGGCTGCTGGTGGGGGGTCACCTCAGCCTGCAGCTGCTGCTGCTCCCGGTGGATCTGCTGTTCCATCTCCTCATAGAGCTGCTGGACCTCTCGATGGTGGTCGGAGTCCCGCCTGGAAGGGGTGGGGGTGGGGGGACCGGGGGGCCGGTGAGCACCTGGGGACCCTGCTGCTGGCAGGGGTGATCTGGGCCTGGGTTTGGGGTCCATCCCTCTGCTCACCTCACTCTGCCAAGGATCACCCTGTCACCCTGAGAACGGTTATCCCAATAACAGCCCCTGACTCGTACCCCCTTGATATTGGTCACCAGGATCCCACCATGCTGACTCCTGTAACCATCACCAAGACATTTGCTCCCCTGGCCCCTGTCACATGGCCCCCTTTACCCCATCACTCTGTCCCTACTTCCTGCTGTCCATCCCCCACCCCCTAAAACAGACCCTCCCCCCTAGGGCAGTGCTCTGTCCACGCCCACTCCAGGGTCACCAGGTACATTGTAATCTACATGAGCAGTGCCCCCTGGGGTGGGTGCCCTGTGTGGAGATACACTTGCCATTCCCACTGCCACTCAAGGCCCGGCTCTGTCCTCCTCCACAGGTCTCCTAAGCCATCCCTCCTTCCAGCTCAGCCCTGCCAACCAGTTCCCCAGGTCTGCCTCGGACCCCTGGGCTCCAGGCTTCTGGAGCTGAGGGAATTCCATTCATGCTTAGCTAAAAGGTAAGCAGCACATACTCCATGCCAGACATCAGGTGCCCCTGCTCCCGGCCCGGCCCCACTCACTTCTTTAGGGTCAGCTCCAGAAACTCCTTGTCAGCCCGTGCCTCCTGCAGGCGGCCGCTCATCCTGGCCAGAAAGCCCTCCAGGTTGCCTGCCAGCTGGGGCTCCTCCTGCCGCAGCTTCCTCCACAGCTGCCAGAGCTCCGTCTGCCTGGGGAAGGGGGACAGCCAGACCCGAGGTATGAGGTGGGCCCCAGAAGCGGAGCAGGGAGCCCTTCTCCACTTTCATGGCAACACTTTGAGAGACATGGGCACCTGGGCCACAAAAATCTGTTTATACCCTACAAGGTGCAGCTTGAGTTGCCACCTCCTCCAGGAAGCTTTCCCAGATGTACCCTCTCCCTTCTTGAACCCCCACAGCACTTTGTTGCTCCATGATGTGGTGATGAATTATGCCAGGGGAGAGGGGGAACGATTGGGAGCCTGACAGCCCAGGACTGCCTTTGGCCTTCTCTCTTCTCCCACTCTGTAGCTGTGTGACTTCTGGAAACTCCTGTGCCCTCTCTGGGCTTCTTTGTACAATGGGGAGGTGGACACCTGCTGGGTGAGGTAAGTTCACTTGAGAATGAGCCACGCCCAGTGATGGCCCCAGCCTGGGATCTGGCACACGGCTGACTTTCAATTACTGTTGCTTTCGCCTGGATTTAATTAAGTCATGAAGACAGATGCCAGAGGGCTGAGCCAGGGCCAAGCTGCCAAGTGGGTAAGTGACTCCCCACCACATCTGCCCCTCCAGCCTGTCCCCTCAGTCCCAGCAGGCGTGCCCTACAACAAACACCTGGCCCCACCCTCTGAAAGCTTGTCCCCGCAGAGCCTGTAGGTACACAGGCAAGGGTGAGCCCCTTGCTGGCTCTAAGAGACCCAGGGGGTACCTGGGGGGCATGGGAGGAGAGGCAGAGTTCCCTCTTCTCTGGGCATGAGTGAACCCCATGAGCCCAGAGCCTGAGACTGCTTGGAGGAAATGCCCTCCCCTCCTCCCAACCTGCCCAACCCAGGGCATTGCTCTACCTGAATCACTCCATCTTTTTTGGTTAAGAAAGCTACCCTAGGGCAGTCATGTTTTTAAGAATATGAGTACCTTTGGGAGGCTGATACCCCAACCCGCTAATTCTGGGGAGCAATCATATAGGGCAGGACAGACAGGGGAGGGGGGAGAGTGAGTAAGGGCAGGAGGGCCTCCTGGAGAGCAGACACTCTCCACACAGGCTCCATTTAATCCCATAATTGTACCTACGATCGATCGCACTGCAGCTGGAAAACAGATGTCAAAGGTTAGGCCACTTGCCCATGGTCACACAGCTAACACGTGGCCAAACCGGGATGTGCTCCCAGCTTTATTCGGTGGCCTCCCACCTGGGCACGGTGTCCAGGCGAGTCCTCCACCCCACTGCCCGCCCCATGGCCCGCCCCTGCCCTCCCTCCCACCCCCACACCCCTCCACACACAGTGCTGGCCTTACTCCGGAAGTAAGTGGCCTGCCCCCAGCTGCTGGATGAAGGCAAAGAATGCCTCCTTTTCCGCCGGGTCAGCCTCCTCCAGGCCTGGGAAGCTGGCGACTGTGGATTCTCTCTTGGAGGACAGTGGCCTCTTTCTGTGGAGCCTGTGTGTGCTCAGGCTGGAGTCAAAAATGTTCTCTGTGGGACAGAGGAGACAAAAGGCAGCAGAGTGGGGTTGGCTTGGCCCCCTGATCTCCCATCTTGCCCAGCTCTGGCCCTTGGGGAAATAATTCTGTGTTGGTCACATAGATAGAGGACCATGTTCATACATTCATCCTATCGTCCCTGGAAATCTACTTAAGGTAGATATTCTGCCTATTTTATGAGCTGTAAGTGCAGATTCCTGGCCTCCCTTTCCGTTGTCCCCCAAACTTTTGGAGACTCGGCAGACCCAAGAACTCTGGATAGCTCGGCAGTTTGAGCCTGAGCTGTACTTTGCAGGGTCTTGGCAAGGACATCGCACCTTCCCCGAATCGAGAAGATCAATGGAAATATTGTGCCCTGCTGACCTTGGTCTTTTTAGGTCCTTTGGGGCCTGTGTTGAGAAGCAGGTGTTGGAGTAGCCCTGCCCAAAGTGGGGCATAGGGCCTGGGAAGCCCCTAACCACTATATATCACCCTTTGCTTCTTCCCGGGGCCTGAAATTCCCTTCACCAAAGCCAGAATGTGACCTTTCTCAGGCAGAAACAAGGCATGTGGGCTTGCTTAAGCTCTTGCTCAAGGGAGAAACTTTTGTTGGGGAGAAAACAAGTGGGGCATCAGAAAGTAAGCCTGGAGGTCTCCTTGGAGGAGGGGGATGCTAATAGGACCCCCTCTGCCCCACCCCCCAGCCAATGAACTGCTCTTGCTCATTGGAAAGGAAGTAAGTGGGTCTCCTGGGCTAGAGTTTTAAGGCCCAGCCTGGTCTTAAACCAACTGCCTGCCCACGCAGGCTTAGATTCTCATCACCAGTATAAACCATATCACCATCCATGCCCTGAACAGCTCTTGGGGGTGTTGTGGTGGTCCCCTGTTGCATTTCCTGTCAGCCCAGCCTCCCTGAGCCAGGCCTGATGCATGCGATGTCTGGCTGGGCAGCAAGTTCCCAGAGGCCCTCCGAGAACAGACATACTGAGCCCAGAGCTGAATTCTTCCAGGGAGAGGCGTCCCTTCTGCTCCACATCCACCCAGTCAAAGATCATTTCCAGCTCCTCCTCACTGCCCAGGAAGCTGAACTTGGCCACCTGCAAGGAAGAGGTAAATTGGCACTATTCCCACTGGGGAAGACCCTGGGGGTCATCTTCCAAAAAAGAGAGGGGTTCAGACACTCCTACCTCCCCTCTCCCCAGTTTTGGAGTCCCAGCCCCAAGCTGACCCAGGACCTACACTGGAGGCTCCGGAACCCTACCCAAGATGGCACTCTCAGCAGGGTCCCGAACTCCCTCCATGCCTTTCCCCTTCCTCCATCCAACACCGAAACTTACCTGTTCTGAGTCTCATCCCTTTAGGATCCTAATAAAGGACAGTAGCTAATCCTCCCCAGAATGTGTTTATCAGTAGCCCCCCAAAATTATCTGAAATTTGAAAATAAGTCCAAAAGGTGGACAGCACGTTCTTTCAGCATTCCACAGGGACAAAGGCCATCCACGCATCTCCTAGACCATAGGAATGTACTTCATTTCATCCCCTGGGATACACTTGAAGTCCCAGACTAAATGAAGTCACCTATTAACTAGTAGATTTTGTCCAGGAGAGATGTAAATAATTTTTGTCTACTGGAACAGATAACCTCATAGATTTATGGCCTGTTGTACATTAACAAGCTTTGAAAACTCTAACTCAGCAATCTCGTTCTAAACACTTCTTTGATATCCAGTTGTGTATTTTTTAATGCTCTTTCAACCATTCATGGCCTCTCTCATTAATTAATGAGCTAAATAAAATCTTTGAGTGGGATTTATTTTATTTTTGCTCAAGGGTCATGATTTTATCTCCTTTTTTAAAAAAAAAAAGATTTTACTTACTTACTTGACAGACAGAGATCACAAGTAGGCAGAGAGGCAGGCAGAGAGAGAGGGGGAAGCAGGCTCTCTGCTGAGCAGAGAGCCCGATGTGGGGCTTGATCCCATGACCCTGAGATCATGACCTGAACCAAAGGCAGAGGCTTTAACCCACTGAGCCACCCAGACACCCCTGATTTTATCTTCTTGAAAATTATACTTTAAGAGTTTTGGTGGGGCACCTGAGTGGCTCAGTCAGTGAAGCATCAGCCTTCTGCTCAGGTCATGATCGTGGGGTCCTGGGATCAAGCCCTGCCTTGGGCTCCCTGCTGAGCAGGAAGTTTCCTTCTTCCTCTCCCTCTGACCCTCTCCCCTGCTCCTGCTCTCACTGGAGCTTTCTCCTTCTGTCAAATAAATAAATAAAATCTTTTAAAAGAGAGTTTTGGGGGTGCCTGTGTGGCTCAATCGGTTAAGCGGCTGCTGTCAGCTCAGGTCATGATCCCAGGATCCTGGGATCGAGCCCCACATCAGGCTCCCTGCTCAGCAGAAAGCCTGCTTCTCCTTCTCCCTCTGCCTTCCTCTCCGCCTACTTGTGCTCTCTCTCTCTGTCAAATAAATAAACAAAATATTTTTTAAAAAAGTTTTGGAGGTTCCATAGAGATGCCCACTAAACTCAGCCATCAGAACCAAATAACATGGATGCTGAAGAAGGGCCCCTCGTGGGCTTCAGGAAACCCAAGCCCTTCCTCCCTTGGCTCTTGGGGAGAATCCCATGTGTGACAGAACTTTAGGTTTGCTGTTTCTTCTGTTGTTGTTGTCTGCTGTTTTTCCCCTTGCTGATACTGTGTTTTCATTTTTGGTGACAGTCATGATGGGGAATTCAACTTTATGGACTGGCCGTTGGTGATCCTTGTGGGATGCATGATAGAGACCTAATGTCTTTTGGTTGAGAAGCAACAGAACTCTGATTTGCTGATCTTTGTTGTTTAATGGTTTTGCAAGGCAAAGCAGAGACTCATGACTCAAGGAGATATTTGCACACCCAAGTTCGTAGCAGCACTATTCACAGTAGCCAAATGATGAAAGCAAACTGAATGTCCACTGAAGGATGAACGGAAAGACAAAATGTGGTCTACACATACAGTGGAATATTGTTCAGCCTTAAAAAGGAAGGAAATTCTGACCCCTGTTACAGCATGAATGAGCATTAAGGACATCATGCTAAGGAAAGAAGCTGGTCACAAAAAGACAAATATATTTTCCCACTTAGACGAGGGACTAGAGTGGTCAAATTCATAGAGACAGAAAGGAGAATGGGGGTTTCTGGGGGATGAGGAGAAAGGCGAATGGGAGTTAGTGTTTAATTGGGACAGAGATGGGGAAGATGAAGAAGATCTGGAAATGGTGGTGGTGATGCTTGCACAATATTGTAAAATATACCTAATGCCTCTGAACTCTACACATAAAAATGCTTAAAATGGCAAATTTTGTGTTATGTATGCTTTATGACAATTTTTAAAAAGATTTTATTTATTTACAGGAGGGGGGAAGAGCACAAGCTGGGGGTAGGGGCAGAGGTAGAGGGGTAAGCAGACTCCCTGCTGAGCAGGGAGCCTGATGCGGGGTTTGATCCTGGGACCCTGGGATCATGACCACAGCCGAAGGCAGATGCTTAAGTGACTGAGCCACCCAGGTGCCCCTTTTATGACAATTTTAAAAAAACTTATGCAAGGGATATGTGTGACTGTAAATGTTGTGTTATGTCTGTTTGTGAGCTTGGCTAAGTCTACTGAAATGCTTGAATGACACAGACAGTGCTCACTTGTATCCCAGCTCTTTCTGTGAAATAGAGGTTGGTTACTTTGTTTGAAAGTTACAATCACTACAGATGTTTGAGACTATGCTAGGACCAACAGGGACAGAGAGATACAGCAAGGAAAATGGGATACATTTTGACTTTCCAAAGAATAAGGAGGTGGTTTTGTCTTAAACGTCTGATTGTTCCAGAACATGAAAAGGGATGAAAATGCAAATCCGAATTGGATAGAGACCGTTGTGGAGGGTTTGCTGAAAGGGAATCTTAGTTGCCTTGATTTATAAGACCTAAATCTGAAAATAAGCTGTGAAACATGTTAACATTTTACCAAGTGCCAAATTTGGCTCAGCTTTGATGGTTTTAAATAATTTTTTTAAATTGTGGAAGTTTTACTGCCACGTGTTATATTAATGCAAAACTAGATTTCAGCTCTATCTCTATTAATATGATAAATTGGTCATAGAGCTCTTAGCAAGAGTTAAAAAGAAGCTACTGTTTATCTTCTGTAAATTGCCTGCCCAGATAAATGATTCCCTCTGTCAACAGAGTAAATTTCTCTACATTATTCTGGCTTGATCATGTTTTCAAGTAAAAAAAAAAAAAAGAAAATAAAAAATTAAAGTCACCTCTCTTATAAAAGAGCTAAATATTCTTGTAATCATGTTACCTTCTTCAATGTTTATGTCAAAATATTTTATTTTATTGTTGTTTTGATTCAACAGGTAGCCAAGTACTATTTCTCAGGTTCCTATGATCCTATCTTAATCCAGTGGCCAAAATGTTCTCTGATAGCTCTTCTGATTTTGCCTTCCCAATATAAGATCCTAAATCTAGAAAAAAAATTTAGGATATCCTCTGTATCTATTAAATATTTCACCACTTATAAGAGCAGGATGGGCAATAAATAACACATGTTGGTGGTGAGGATGTGGAGGAAAGGGAACACTCGTACTCTGTTGGTGGGAATGTAAATTGGTGCAGTCACTCTGGAAAACAGTATGGCGGTTGCTCAGAAAATGAAAAATAGTTCTACCCTAGGGAATCCAGCAATCCCACTTCTAAATATTTACCCGAAGATAACAAAAACGCTAATAAGAAAGATATCTGTACTGCTGCGTTCACTGCAGCATTATTTACAATAATAGCTAATGCACAGAAAGAACCTAAATGTTCATCGAAGGATGAATGCATAAAGATATGGCATATATATAGGATGAAACTTACTCAGCCTATAAAAGAATGAAATGTTACCATTTGCAACAACATGGATGGACCTTGAGGGCACTGTGCTAAGTGAATTATACCAGACAGAAAAAGATAAATACTGAATGAACTCACTTATATGTGGAATCTAAAACCAACCAACCAACTAACCAACCAACCAACCAACCAACCAACCAATAAACTGAAGAACAGAGCTTATGAATACAGAGAACACATTGAGCAATCCCTGAGGCAGGGATGGTGGGGGGTTGTCAAAAAAAGTAGCATTTCCAGTTATGAAATGAATATGTCATGGGAATGTAATGTACAGCATGGTGACATTAGCTAATAATACTGAATTGCATCTTTGAAAGTAGGAGAGTAGATCTTGAAAGCTCTCATCACAAGAAAAGAAATTTTGTAACTGTATGGTGAAGGCTGTTAACTAGACTTATTGTGGTGATTGTTTTGCAGCAGGGACAGATATCAAATCATGACACTGTATACCTAAAGCTAATATAATATCATATCAATTATGTCTCAATAAAAATATGTGAAAAAATAATTTTCAAAATTATAAGGAAATTCTTCAAATCCCTGATGCTGAAATATTTCTAATGTTCTTTTGGGTAATATAGATACCTTACAAAGTATTTTAAAAGCTCATTAAGTTTGATTAATACGATAAAAGGATTAAATAACGTGTTATGTTTAACACCCTCTCCTAAAAGATAATGAGCTGATTATTATCGCTAAAGATAAATCTTGCTGTATTTGTTGCAGGTAGATGAAAATAAAAACTGAGGGTTTAACCTGTGACAAAATCTAATGTTATATATGGCTTGGGTTAGGAGGGTGGAGGTTAAATTATATGTATATTCATACACACACACACACGTACATATATATAAAGTATATATCTATATATAAAGATATATGTATATCTTTATATACATATATATGTACTTTTTAAGTATATATATGTACTTTTTAAAAAAGATTTTATTTATTTATTTGACAGATAGAGATCACAAGTAGGCAGAGAGGCAGACAGAGAGAGAGAGAGGAGG
The DNA here is from genome assembly GCF_922984935.1 of Meles meles. Lineage (NCBI taxonomy): Eukaryota > Metazoa > Chordata > Mammalia > Carnivora > Mustelidae > Meles > Meles meles. The sequence goes on along the minus strand of NC_060070.1, from coordinate 85,497,450 downwards.
AAGCAGGCTCCCCGATGAGCAGAGAGCTCAATGTGGGGCTCGATCCCAGGACCCTGAGATCATGATCTGAGCCGAAGGCAGAGGCTTTAACCCACTGAGCCACCCAGGCACCCCTATATATGTACTTTTAAATATATATACTTTAAAAATAAATATAAAGTTTAATAAAATAAAATAAATTTAATAAATAAAAATAAAAATTTTTAAAAATTTAATCTCATACATATTTTTACATATCTATAAATACATATGATGTATATGGTTTGGGTTAAAAAAAAACATCATGGGAAGAACCGTCAAATCAGAAGAGATGTTCAGGCTTTCCTAGGCTAAGTTTCCATAGATAAAATGCGATTCATATAAATATTTCAGAAACTGCATGCTTTATGGGAAGGCCTGGAGTTTGCTCAGTGTGTTTGCTGATCCATGATACGTGTTTTTCTTCAGGGGAAACACTAATCAAACCCTACGAAATAGTTTTGTGCTGTATCCCAACAGAGAACTTCACTCTCTTCCACTCTGATATTATTAGCAATGTGATAAATAACCACAGCTTTTCAGTCTCATTAGCAAAAATGTTTCCTACCCTGGAAGGACTATGAACATTTAGGTTCTTTCTGTGCATTAGCTGTTATTGTAAATAATGCCACAGTGAACATGGCAGTACAGATATCTTTTCTTATTAGCGTTCTTGTTATCTTCGGGTAAATATTTAAGAGTGGGATTGCTGGATTCCCGAGGGTAGAACTATTTTTAATTTTTCGAGCAACCACCATACTGTTTTCCAGAGTGACTGCACCAATTTACATTCCCACCAACAGAGTACGAGCGTTCCCTTTCCTCCACATCCTCACCACCAACACTGGTTATTTCTCCTTTCCTATGTTGGCCTGAAGTCTCAGTTGAGAGCTGGGATAGACCCAACACCTTGCGGAAAAGGACTGGACCCAGTTCTGTGAGATACTGATGCTTCCCTTGGATACAAGGATTCTGAGCTGATGTTAGGGGACCTTCAGCCAAGCTGACAGACTGACAATTTCCAGGACTCTTGAGTCTATAAACGGCCAGCTCATTCAATATCCAGCAGAACAGGAATTAGTGACATAGAACTGAATGAATGGTTCAAGGAAATGGAGTTGTGGTTATTTGTCGGGGATAGAACTGGTACTATTTTTTATTGTTCTACCTTTATGGATCTAAGAGGAAGTTTTTTCTTGTCTTCTTGAGCCATCTCTAACCTTCAGTTTGGTAGATGACTGCTTTTGTAAACTGAAGTTAAACATTGTAAATGTTATCTGAATCTCACTGACCCACTCTTGATTCAGAAACTGACACTTCCTGGACCTCCTGACTTTCCATGGCGATTGAGTTATTGATTCAGGGGAATCTGTCCTCCTTTCTTGCTGGGATATAGTTGGATGAATTAATTGTGTAACTAGAGTGTCACATTGAAGAAAGATTCTCATTTAATCAGATGTGACAAGTCTGCTGTAAGGAACAGCCATGGAGCCAATGTCTGCAAAACCCTCCCAGCAAAGTTGATTGTTTTAAATAAGTTTTTATTTATCCCAGCAGCCTGGCTGGGAAATAAATATAAAATTGACAAGGAAGACTGCTTCCAGGCAGGAAGAGGGACCTTAGAAAAATTGGCACTCTCAAGAAGAAAGGAAACCCGTTGCATTTATAGGGGCTACAGGTGAAAGTTGAAGAGAGAGTCTTGGGTTTAGTTTCCTGGCCTGCGGATAGAAATAGGGTGGCCAGCTGGACCCAGTCTGCCCCAGATGTTCCCAGTTTTAACACTGAAAATCCCACATCCCAGGCACCCCTCCAGCCCTAGGCAAACTGGAACAGACATTCACTCTAGGTAGAAGAGCAAATACCAGAGGTTTTTAAGCTAAGATTCTGTATGAAAACGTAGGGACAGAAGCTAAAATGACTTCATACTCTCAAAGTCTAGATTTGTAGAGCAAGCTCAAGGATGCTGAGCTGATGGAAATAGGGGGCATGAGAATAGGCTTTTTTTTATATCAGGAGATTATTTATCATCACAGAAAATTATCTGAATAATTGGAAACTGGGAAACTGGGCCAAAAGGTAGAGAGCATGTCCTTTCAAGCATTGTCTAGACTAGAGGAATGCGCTCAGTCCATCTCATTGTTTATCTTTAATTAAAAGTCCCAGACTTGCTGAAGTTACTTGTTAACTTGCAGATTTTTGCCTGGGAGAGATGAAAATAATTTTTGTCTAGGACAACAGATAACCCCAAAGATTTACGGCCTGTTGGACACCAGCCATGTTAAAAATTGAACTCAGCAATCTTATCCTAGCAGTCTCCTGTCAAATTGCCTTTAAATACTGTAGCCTAGCTTGTCACATGCTAGTTTTTTGGGCCAGTTGTAACATCTTATTGGTTCCTTCATTAATTAGTAATAAAAATTAATTAGATAAGACCTTTGGTAAGTGTTGCTTTTACACTTACTTGATTTTATATTTACTTTTTTACCCTTTCAAAAATTATATATAAGGATGCCTGCAGGGTTCAGTTGGCTAAGTGTCTGCCTTCAGCTCAGGTCATGGTCTCAGGGTCCTGGGATCGAGTCCCCACATCGGGCTCCTCACTCAGCATCTGCTTCTGCCTCAGCCTGCCGCTCCCTCTGCTCAAGGGAATTGGTGAAGGCCTCTCTGAGAAAGTCATTCTTTTCTATTTGTTTATTTATTTTAAAGTAATCTCTGTGCCCAACATAGGACTTGAACTCATGACCCCTGAAATCAAGAGGCACATGCTCCACTGTCAGGCACTCCTGAAAATTCTATTTCAACAACATCCATTGGTTCCTTGTTGTGGCCCCGAGGACAGACCACAGGAAAGCTCAGTTCTGATGGGGGCAGGACAAAGTCTGGAGCATGGAGCAGTATCCAGAGGAGACGGCAGGCCCAGGAAGACTCCAGCAACCCACAAAAACCCCTTTGCAGAGAATGAGGAAAAACCAAAGAAAAATTGGTCAGTGTTGGTCTGGGCCAGAGCCTAAGACTCCTTATAGGGACCAACCATGGCTGGTCTTGTCATTGATGTTTCTAGTCATTGACATGGTTTGATTTCCAGGACTCTGCTCCCCAGGATAAACTTCCCTGCTCCATAGGCCTAGAACTGTATCACTTGCAAGTTCCTTCTTTGGCTTGAAGTCCTTTCCTTTGTTAAAATGCAAATGTTTCTGAAAGAGCAGAACACATACTGCCTTATCAGTCATTTACACATTAGTATAAACAAATTCCTCAACTTATCTGAGGGCAAATTTTATGACATTTATTGATTTGCCTCAGAAAACTTGTGTGCTTGTCATTTAACACAGAGAATATTCCTTTGCAGAGAAGCATAAACACCTAGTATGCAAACTATCTTTTTGCCTCCTGATCTTTATATTTTTTAAATTAATTAATTATTTGGGTGTTGTTGTTGTTTTCAGAGAGGGGGAGAGAATGAGGGGGAGCAGAGAGAAGGAGGAAGAGAGAATTTTAAGCAGGCTCTATGCTCAGCACAAAGCCCAATATGGGGTTTTATCTCACAACCCTGAGGTCATGACCTGAGCTGAAACCAAGAGTCAGGTGCTTAACCAACTGAGCCACCCTGGTGCCCCTAATTAATTAAATTTTAATTGAAGTATCATTAACACACAGTATTACATTAGTTCCAGGTGTACAACATAGTAGTCTGACAAGTCTGTATGTTACATTGTGCTCACAAGTGTAGCTCCCACCATACAACACTGCTACAGTACCCTTGACTGTATTCTTTGTACTGTACCTTTCATCCCCATGACTTACTCATTCTACAACTAAAAGTCTGTGTCCCCCACTTCACCTATTTTGCCTGTCCTTCCACTCACCTTCCTCAGGCAACCACTTGTTCTCTGCATTTATGGGTCTGTTTCTGCCTTTGGTTTGTTCATTTGTTTTTTGATTCTGCATCTGAGTGAAATCATATAGCATTGGCTTTCTCTGTCTGACCCATTTTACATAGCATAATACCCTCTAGGTCCATCCATGTTGTCACAAAATAAAAGATCTCATTCTTTTTTGTGGCTGAGGAATATTCCATGGTGTATATATGCCACATCTTCCTTATTCATTTATGTACCAATGGACACTATGTTGCTTCCATATTTTGGCTACTGTAAATAACACAGCAAGGAACATAGGGCTGCATATATCTTTTTGAATTAGTGTTTTTGTTTCCTTTGGGTACATCCCCAGTATGGTATTTCCATTTCAGATTTTCTGAGGAACCTCTGTACTTTTGCCACAGTGGCTGTACCAGTCTGCATTCCCACGAACGGTGCATGGGAGTTCCTCTTTGAGAGCAAATTTTGGATGGGAGAAAGGGGGAAGAGCAGGCCTCCCCTGCTTTATGGGATAGGAAGTCTCAGGAGGCCACCAAAAAGGGATTCAGGGGATGAGCTGGGGACTCAGACTCACCGCCAGGTCCTCACGGGTGACGAAGCCCCTCTCCTTGGCCCCGCAGTCCTGGAAGAAACGCTGCAGCTCAGCGGTCGCCAGGGAGGACGAGGACTCTGGTTCTGGGGCCATGGGGGCATCTTGGCCATCGGCTGGTTCTCGCATCTGCCGCCGGCGGCTGGAGCCCAGCCTGCGGCCCTTCCGGGGCACTCTCTGTCCACTCTCCATGCTCTTTTGGCCTGGGGACAGAAGAATAGTGAGGGGTTGCAGGGTGCTGCACACAGTCACTCTGGGAAAACCCTCCTAGGTTTCCTGGAGAAAACACACCATGGCTGATGAGCTGCTTGGACCCCAGCTGGCCTCTCGGACCTCGTGATCCTCTCCCACCTCCTGGCCTCCAGCATGAGGCCTTTGTCCTTTCTGTTCCTTCTGCCTGGGATGCTTTTCCCTCAAGCTATCCATGTGCCCTCATCTCTTTTAGATCTTTGCTCATCAAAAGTCTTCCTTGGCCGTTATATGAAAGAGCCCCCTGCAGGATCAGTTCTGTTTCGAGATGAGGATGGGGACACAGGCTTGTCCAGGGTCTCACTGTCTGATCTGTCTCTCTTGCCACTCCTCCAGCTCATTCGCTCACATCTCACCTTGGAGGATCTCTCCACCACTGCCTCCCCGCCCGCCCCCCACCACCGACTCACCTGACCTCCAATCCTCTTTTTCTCAACACCATCTGACTGCTCCTTAGACACATGCAGGAGGGAATCAGTAGGTCTTATGGCCTTGCCCCTGCTTTACCCTGCTCCCTCCTACACCCTCGAAGTCCATCAAGCCTGCTGAACCACTTCCATTCCTGGAATATCAGATCCTCTCCTACTTTGCTCCCTTTGCCCCAACTTCTCTGACTCTCTTATCCCCTCACCCAGCTGATGCCTCTTCCTCCCTCACCTAAGAGGCCACCTCCTCCAAGAAGCCTTCCCTGCAGCCATCCGCATGCTTCAAGCAGGGTTCAGTACCCCCTAGACTGTGGCCCCATGATGCTCTGGGCTCCCCCTAAGGATGTCACTGTGCAGCTTGGTCTCCATTGCTCCCCGCTCCTTAGCACACAGTAGGTGCTCACGTAAGGGTTGTCCAGTTCACGAACTGGGGTCCTCCCAACTCTCACGGAAAGTCTTAGGTTGGTCTATTGATAAGGATTCTGATGGATAAGGATTTGTCTAGGTGAGACCCCCAAGGACAGAACAAAGGAGGCTGGAGGCTGGAAGGGGTACTCTCTGGGCCTGCCCTCAGGCGGGGGAGGGGAATAAGTGGGGGAAGGGGGAGAAGCACCTACAAGAGTGGGCTGTGGGGGGGGCCTGATGTGCACACAGGCAGGCAGCTTCCAGCGTGGCCCAGGGCGGGAGCCAAGCCCTAAGGAAGGCAGGTAGGATTTGAAAACAGTGAGCAACTTGCACAAAGGAACATGTGTAGCATGAGGCAGCAGGAACAAGAAGATCCCTCCCGGCTTTCTCTGCTGGCTGGGCAGACAGGCTGACTGGGAGGGATGATGGGCTTCTCCCCGGGATCTGGCACCACTGGTCCAGCCTCCCCTGGGGCATAGGCTGCACAGGACTTGACTAAAGCAATCCCTCAGCCTGTGGAGACCCCCCCACCCCCACCAAGCTTTAAAGTGAAGTCGAGTCTCTCTCTCTTTCTCTCCGCCAGTCTTTCTGGTTCTTCCTGGGTGTTTGATCTTTCCATCTGTTTCTCTCCAACTTGCTGTCTCTTTGTTTCTCTTGGGGCCTTCCAAGTCTGTTTCAGTTGCAGGGTTTTTTTGTTTTAAGTATTCATTTATTTGTTTATTTGAGAGAGATACTGCACCCAGGCAGGGGGAAGGGCAGAGGAAGAGGGAGAAGCAGGCTTCCCACCGAGCAGGGATCCTGATGTGGGACTTGATCCCAGGACCCCAGAACCATGACCTGAGCCGAAGGTAGATGCTTAACCAACTGAGCCACCCAGGCACCCCCAGATGCAGTTTTGAGATCACAGACGAAAACTGCGGAGCCAGATCTGAGGGGCTTTGCAAAAGCCAACTGTGCACCTTTTTCCCTAGCCCAGTGGCTTGGGGTCAGCCGCCATGGGAGTATTTGCACCATGTGAGCCAGCAAATGCTACAAATCAGGGTTTTCTCCTCCCCTCCCCTCAAAGAACAGTTAGCAGTACAGCATACCTCTGCCAAAAAGACGTCCTTCTGCCCAAGCCGTTCCCATGATCTAATGTGCGCTTGGGTGACAAGCATTTACCAGCTGAATGCGGGCACTGCAGTGAGCCATCCTGCCATGAGACACTGGTTCCAGTAGATAAACTGGGAAGGTGTGTGCCTTCTCCCTGTCAGTCCATCCCTCCATCTTGATTCATGGATGTGGAAAAGGAGGCCCAAGAAAGGAAGGGATTTCCAGTCCCAGTGCTCTGTATCAGACAGACCTCTGCCTCTCCGAGGCCTGCCTCTGGTGAGCTGTGTGAGCTTGGGCAAGTCACTTAACCTTCCTGCCTCTTGGCTTCCTTACGGGAACGTTGGCCTGATATCTACCCCACAGGGTTGCCGTGAGGATGGCCGTGAGGATGGGACCGGATCACTGAAGTTGAAACACCACCTCCCTTTCCGGCCTTGCTTTCTCTTAGCATGTGTCATGTTCTCAGAGAGTGTGTTATTCGTCCAGCTTGTAAATTTTCCACCACACAGGGTCTGCTGGGTAAAGATGGCATTCATGATGGTGGTGACCCCATGGTGGGTGCGGGGGGGGGCACATGACATTCTACTGGAGCCTCAGCAAAGCTGAGTACTGTGCAGATAGGATTTCCTCCCACTTGACCTGTGAGGAAACCGAGGGAGGCTCTGAGATACAGAGGCCGGCCCAGGCTCTGCCACCAGTAGCAGAACTGGCGTAGGCTCTCCTAAGACCACTTCCTGGAGAGGGACCTCCTTGGTGGCCAAAGGCCCCTGTGTGGAATGCGGGACAGAGCATGCGTGGGACGGGGCTTCTGAGGCAGGGTGGAATGAGCTGGCTTTTCTTGTTGGTGTAAGACTTGGAAACTCGGGGCACCTGAGTGGCTTAGTCAGTGAAGCACCTGCCTTTGACTCAGGTCATGAGCCCAGAGTCCCGGGATCAAGTCCTGCATCAGGCTCCTTGCTCAGCAGGGAATCTGATTTTCCCTCTCCCTCTGCCCCTCTCCCTGCTTGGGCTCTCAGACTCTCTCTCTCTCTTTCTCACTCTCACTCTCTGTCAGATAAATAAAATCTTTTAAAAAAAGAAAAAGGCTTGGAAACTCAAGTTGCACATGTACTTCCGTTGGAGATAACATACAAGAGACAACAAGATAAGATTCTCAGTGCAGAAGCTTCTAGAACTGAAGCCCTGGGGGAAGAGTTCGCAATGATATACGTGCCATATCACTGAGTCTGCCAGGCCCCCACAAGTAAAGGGAATTAGAATCCTAAAGTACATTCCCTGTGGCCATATCCAAGGATATTGGATGTTCTTGACATGTCTTTCAGGGAGTTCCTGGTCAGGCTGCACCTCCACAGCCCATTTCCAACAATCTGCTGGTGTTTCCTAAGAAAGCAGCACCTTCTGGGGCGTCTGGGTGGCTCATTGGGTTGAGCATCCAACTCTTGGTTTCAGCTTAGGTCATGATCTCCACATCATGAGATCGACCCCCATGTCAGGCTCTGTGCTCAGCAGGGAGTCTTGACATTATCTCTCTCTCTGCCTCTCCCCCCTCTGCTCCTCCCCTGCTCACTCTCTCTCTCTCTTCAAGAAAGGAAGGAGGGAAGGAAAGAAGGAAGGAAGGGAGAGAAGGAGGACCTTCTGGACACCTCACTGGCTCCCGCCCTTCCACAGCCTCGGCTATCAGTCCTTCTTTCCCTGGAGGGCCACTCAGAGGCACCCCCCTGTTAGGAGGCCTGGAGTGGAAAGGCAGCAGGCACCCTACCACCAACACTGCCTCGAAGTACAAACACCATCAGTCAGGGATAGCAAACTCCCCCTTCACAGCCTTATAGCACACCCTAAAAATAGTCTGTACCTTTTCATGGCCAAGTATGACTACCCAGAGATAGTGGGGACAACTTCAGTCCCTCCTCACATGTGTGTACAGAGGTGTGCAGGCATGCACGCGTGTGCGCACACACACACACACCCCTCCTCAGCCAGCTCCCACCACTGACCACTCCCTCACGGGTCTGACAGGACAATTCCTCACAGGTCGTTCACATGTACGAAGGTCCCTGCCCACTCAGAGTCACTCAGAACAACACCCCTCGGAGCCAGCCCACAAAGGCACCCCTCCACCCTCCGCCACATTCCCCTCCCTGGATCAAGGTGGCCTCAGACTCTTGAAGTCAAAAGCCCCTGTGACCAGGAACACACATCCCACCCTAAGTCTACCCACCTCTCCCCGCATTCCTTGCCCAAGAAAGCATACGAAGTTGGAAGCCAAACTTGAGAGCAAATAGATCCTACTCCTGTAGGAATCAGATCCCCACTGTGGGACTGGGTTAGGGGAGCAGGCACGACAGGCTTGGAGTCAGGGAGTGGGGATCCCATAAGAAAAATGGGGTGGGGGACAACTGTGCTGGGCTTTCCCCCATTTCTTTCATTGCCTCACCAACGGGGCAAGGAACTGGGTCTGCTCCTCACTCCACTTACTTCACTAACTGCAAGTAATCGTGATGGTTACTGAACCCAGGTTGTCCAAGCTGGTGGGTCTGAGAGACCACCTACTGCCTTGCTCTAGTCTAGTTGCCCTCTCTCCTCCCCTAACTCGGTAGAGAACCCACGGCTCTGAGAAGCCAGGTGACTTGCCCAAGATCATACGGCCATTTAAGGTAGGCAATCTATCCCAGTCCCCTGCCCAAGTGCCCTTGTTAGACCAAACTCTTGAGGAAAGAGGGCTCAGACCTTTTCAGCCTTGTCATTGGAGCCAGTGGGGACCCAGACCACTCCTCCTCCCATCCTCACCCCCTCCAAAGAAAAGAAGCATTGCAACTCCAGGGGGTTCCCACCTTCAAAGACTCCCAGTCGTGCACACAGTCCTGGCCTCCTGGACCTGGTGATGGGGCAACTGCTGCTCCCAAGAACCCACGAGCTCTGAGACTGTTAACAGTCTTGTCTCTTGCTTAATGGCTCTTTCCGTTCCCCGGCGAGCCAATCTCCTGTGTTATCTATGGGACTTCCTGTAGAAGCGAGCACGGGGTGTCCTTTCATAATCCTGCCTGGTACTCCCCAGGCCCCTCACCCTAGGCTCTTAGAACTGGAGACTGCTGGAAATGAGAGGGAGGCCCTTCTCTAAGGAGAGGCTCTGAAGGGCAAGATGGGCTGGTCAAAGTCACTCAGCTCTCGGTGGCAAAGCCAGAACTTGGACCCGAGTCTCTGGTTGCCAGCATGATGTGATGCCTTATCCCAGCCAAAGTGTCAATAGGCACCGTTATGTCTAAAGCTGGGTATACAGACTGTCTTGGGGTAACCGTACATCGTGCCTTCCCTCAGGTCCGCACCCTCAGGTGGTGAGGAAAACCAGGGGAAGCTTACATCCAAATCATCTTCTAGAACATATTCTAACTTAATACCACAATATGCTGGAAAGCTACAACCATTCGAAGAGAGTGGGACCTTTGCATGAATATACAGGCAAGGATCAATGGCACAGAAGTGACAAGAATAGACTCAAGCACATATGGGAACTTAACATGTGTTAACAGTGGCATTTCAAATCAGCGGATAAAAGATAGTTTATTCAATAAACCATCTGAAGAATTGCAAAAAGCAAAGCTGGAGCTCTAAGTCTTAAAATAATTCCAGCTGGGGCTACTTAGCTCAGTTGGAAGAGCATGCAACCCTTGGTCTCAGGGTAGTGAATTTGAGCCCCTCGTCATGCATAGAGATTGCTTAAAAATAAGTAAGATCCTGGGTGCCCGGGTGTTCAGTGTCCAGCTCTTGATTTTGGCTCAGGTCATGATCTCAGGGAGTGAGTTCCAGCCTTGTGCTGGGCTCCATACTCAGCGGGAGCCTGCTTGGGATTCACCCTTCCTCTCCCTCTGTCCCCCACCCCATTTGTGTGGACACTTTCTGTCATAGATAGATAGATAGATACATACATACATACATACATACATAAAATTTTTAGGAAATAGACTTTAAAACTAGATAAGGAAGGGCACCTGGGTGGCTCAGTCGGGTGAGCATCTCCCTCTGGCTCGGGTCTTAATCCCAGGGTCCTGGGATCGAGCCCCAGGTAGGGCTCCCTGCTCAGCGGGGAGCCTGCTTCTCCCTCTCCCTCTGCCTACTGCTCCCCTTGCTTTTGTGCATGCTCTCTTTCTCTGTCAAATAAATAAATAAAATCTTTTTTAGAAACTTAAATAAGGAAATAAAATCTTAAAAAAATAAAATAATTCCAGATGGATCAGAAGTTTAAGCATTAAAAAAATCATAAAATTATATGTTTAGGATTATTTCACAATAATGGAGGGGTGGCAGAACAGGTGGGACACAGGTGAAATAAGGCCTTGGCCCCTTGTTCTTATTACTGTTGAAATTGATGAGGTCACTGTTGGTTCATTCTAGTCTCTCGACTCTTGTGTATGTTTGAACAAATGCTGTAAGAAATCAAGGGATAGGGATGATGGGGCAGGTCATGATCTCAAGGGTGGTGAGAATGAGCCCTGAGTCCGATTCCACAGTCAGTGGGGAGTTGGCTGATTTTCTCTCTCCCTCGCCTTCTGCTCTCTCTCTCTGTCAAAATAAGTAAATAAATCACACACACACACACACACACACACACACACACACACACACAGAGAAATCATGGGATAGTTTTTAAAATAATCTTGGGAGCACCTCAGTGGCTTAGATGATTAGGCATCTGCCTTCAGCTCAGGTCATGATCCCAGGATCCTGGGATCGAGCCCCGGGTCAGGCCTGCTGCTTAATGCGGAGCCTGCTTCTCCCTCTCCCTCTGCCCTTCCTTCCATTTGTGCTCTCTGGCTCTGTCTATCTCTCTGTCAAGTAAATTAATAAAATCTCTTTGGAAAAAAAATCTGAGCTCTTTAAAAAAATAAACAAATAAGTAAAATTATCTTGAAGCAGTTAAGACCTTCTAGCCTTATCACAAAGCATTAGAAGCCGTAAAGAAATGATTGACACATCTGACTATACAGAAGTTTTTGAGTAAAAAATAAATTATTGAAGGGGCACCTGGGTGGGGCATTTGTTAAGCGTCCAGCTCTTGGTTTCAGCTCAGGTGGTGATCTCATGGCCATGGGATGGAGCCTCGAGTCTGGCTCTGTGCTCAGTGAGGAGTCTGCTTGAGATTCTCTCCTCTGCCCCTCTCACTCGTGCTCTCTTTCTCTCTCTATCTCTCAAATAAATAAATAAATAATTAAAAATAATAGAAATAAAAAATAAATAAATGACTGAATGGCAAAAAAGGAAGAGTCACCATTGACAAGTCAAAAGGCAAACAAACAGTGAAAAAAATTCACATGTTCCAGAGAACAAACTCATTTCCTCCAGAGATCATGAGTTCCTCTAGATCAATGAAAAAGCAACAGTGCATTAGAGAAATCACCACCATATACATAAGCAATTCATGGAAAACAGTATCAATTGCTTTTTAACCTGTGAAAAATATCTTCACTTATAATAAAAGAAACAAAAATAAAACTACAGTGGGATATTTTAAGTTTCCAACTGTCAAAACAAAAAATTATTGATAGCATGCTGTGTTGTAAAGGATGTAGGGAAACATTTTCACATATTGTGGGTAAGAACATAAACTGGTGCAGCTTTCCTAAAAAGCAACATGGTGATATCTGTCCACGTTGAAAAGGAAAGAACTTTTTACTCAGCATTTTCACTTTTAGTCATTTGTCCTGCAGGTGATGCCCCAAATGACGACATGACAGGATTTCATGACTGCATTGTCTGCAGCGGCAAAGGACTGGAAACAACCTAAATTTCCATCAACGGGGATCTGGTTAGAGAAGCTCAAATATGTCCGTATGGGACCTACCATGAGGCTGTGAAGAAAAGGTGGAGAAACATACAGGTGGACCAGTGTGAAGACCTTCAAAATACATTGTTAAGTAGAAAAAGCAAGATGCAGGGGCTCCTGGATGGCTCAACCTGACGGTTAAGCATCAGACTCTCGGTTTCAGCTTACGTCATAATTCCTGGGTCATAGAATCAGGTCTCATCACGCTCCATGCTTAGTGGGGGTCTGCCTGAGATTCTTTCCCTCTGCCCCTCCCCCATTCATTCTCTCTTTTTCTCTCTCAAATAAATAAATAATATCTTTTAAAAAAAAAAGGCCATGTACAGGGGCACCTGGCTGGCTCATTCAGTGGACTGTGGGACTCTTGATCTCAGGGTTGTAAGTTCGAGCCCCACATTGGGTATAGAGATTACTTAAAAAAAGGGGGGGGCAGAACAGTGAGTCTGGTATGCTTTGCATGAAGAAAAAAAAGTGTGTGGATGAAGTTTATGCTCTACAAATACATGTGCTTTCCTATATGGCTGTAAACACACCAAATATTTCTTACAGAATATACAAGAAAATGGTAGCAGTTGGACTGGAGAGAAGTGGGGTGGAGAAGGAGGGAAGTTTATGTTCCACTGTTTATTTTGTACCATCTTTATACATTATCTGCTCAAAAGTAAATTTAAGAATAATGTGTATGTATTCAGAGAATGATGTGGGAAATGTGGTAAAACGTTCACATGTAATGACTATTGGTGAAGGGTATATGGGAATTATTTTACCATATTTGCAACTTTCCTGTGTATCTGAAGTTATTTCAAAACAAAAATTTTGAAATTTAATAAATTTCATTTCTAGAGTAACATATATTCTCCCAACAAACCATCCTTTTTACCGCATTTCCATGGCTGAGGAAATTGATACTCAAGAGAGTTTCTATAGTTTTCTTGAACTAAAGAAGGCACTGATTTTTTAATTCAAAAATATTTATTGACCACCTAATATGTGCCAGACACTATGCTAGGCACTGAGGATACAAAACTGAGGGGGAAAAAACCACACCATATGTCATATGATGTCTGGTAGCAATAAGTGAATGGAGAAAAGTAAAGCAAAGTGAGTACATAAAATGGTGGGAAATATACTTTAGATGGGGTGGCTGGGGGAGAGAGGCCTGTCTGAGGAGGTGATATTGGAAGAGAGCTTATGAGGAAGAAGATCTAAAAGAAGAGTGTTCAGGGAAAGGGGACAGGGAGTGCAAAGGCCCTGAGGCAGGAGCATGCTTTGTGTCCCTGAGGAACAGTAAGGAGACCTGTGTAGCTGGAGCGGGTAATGGAAGGAAGAGGGAAAAGTAGAGAAGATGAGGCCAGAAGTAACAGAGGAAGACCTATAGACCACGTGAAGACCTGGGTTCTTATTGTGAGGTAGAAGCCATTTGGAAGATGACATGATCCTTCATTGTGGATAATAGACTGTACTAGGAAAGGGCTGAAGCAGGGAGACCACTGAGGAGGCTGGTAAGATAATTCACACAAGAAGAGATGGTTTGGACCAGGGGGGCAGTGGTGGAGGTGACAGCGAGAGGACTCTGGATATATTTTGGAAGTAGGGCCAACAGTGTCTGCTGCCGGATAGGGCAACCACAACAAATCCAAGACCTTGGGCTCTCACCATTTCCCTGGGAAGCAGAATGAGGCTGGATTTTTAAGACCCAGCCTCCAGGACCTCAAAGCATCCTCAGTTCATTTGCCCCCCATCCCCAGGACTCACCTCCTAACCATGGACAGAAAGGGGGCACGGAGAAGGCAGGGGTGATCCCAGCCCTCCTTGCTGGAGCCCAAGGGGTCAGAGCTCAGCCTGGCCACCCTCCACAGCAGCCCCAGGAGAGAATCCGCCCAGGAGCCAGCTGGCCGGAGCCCGTAGCCAAATGCCGAGGAGATTGTTAGATCCAGGCCTTTTTGGAAACGGTGGAGCTAATTTTAAAATACAGTGTCGCTGGACTTAAAAACCCTGAGCTCAGAAACTATATTTTTCAAAACCTGAATGAATGAACCAGGATCCAAGACTGGGAGACTATTTTATGAATGGGAACATTTTGCACTCACTGTTTTTCAATTCCCAAAAGATGCTTGAATTCATTTCACAGGTCAGTAAGCCCTGAAGCAAAATACTATCTGTGCTGAGGTGTGGAGTCGAGACCTGGGGCTCCCCTGCCTCCAGCTGCGGGCTCCCAACTAGCTCTAGAAGGAACACCAGCAGCTGGCCATTCTGTGCAGGGAACTGGGACCAGGGAGCTTGGTGCAAATTTGTGTTTATAAAACACACTTTACATATGATTGAGAAAACCTGAGTTACTTCCGAGATGGAGGAGGGCTCCCCGGGGAGACAGGTGCCCACAAGCCTCGCGGAACTGTCACCATGGTAGTGGCCCTGGGTGAGGCACTTCCCCTTTCTGGTTTATGGACCTGGGTCATCAGCGTGAATATTCTGGCTCCCCACCACTTCCTAGAGGTGTGGCCTCTGGTGAGCGACTTCAGGGCTTATTGCCTCAGTTTCTCACCTGTGAAACAAGGGCAACAGCAGTGCCCACCTCGTGGGCTTGTGGTCAGATTAAACGCTGGAAACTGCACGAAGCGTTGGGAAACTGCGTTAGGCGGGTGATCCCCAGTGGTAGCTGTTGTTATTTTTATGGCTGTTAAAAGAAGGAGACTGAGTTAGAGAAGCTCCGGCTTGTCCAGCCTGCCAGTTAGTAGATGACTCCGTCCATATGCCAGACTGATTTAAAGCCACGAGGGGCAGTGACCTGGGTCCTGGGAGCCAGTAGGGCTGGGGTGAGCTTTTAGAGCTGAATGCCCGGGGCAGGCAGGAAATTCAAGCCACAGGGAATCATTCATTCATTTAACAAATATTTAACGGCCACCTGCTCTGCGTCGGGTGGTTTTTAGGTGCAGGGATCCAGCAGCAAATAAAACAGGCATGGTCCTCCCCTTGTGAAGCTCACATTTCTGTGGACTGGTGGGAGAGGGGGAAGCCACAGTGATTTTTGCCAACAGGCTCCTCTAAGCATGAAGCCAGCTGAAGGGAAGTTCCAGAAGCTGCTGCTGATGCACCACCCGTGTCCCCTAGACCCACATCTGTGTTCACCTGAAGCTTTGGTTCTCCGCAGTGATACAGATGCTGACATCCTTCCGGTTTGCTCCGGCATCAGGGGGACCTGCGCCATCTGGGAGGGGACACCCAAACTTGCCCTTGGGGAAGTCCTTAAGCAGTGCTGGATGGCAAGTCTGCAGTGAAGTACCCTACAGCTACCTAGACAAGGACCCCAGAGGGACAATTCTCCAGTACGTTCCACACGGTTCCTCCAACCTCCCTGGTGGCTCTAGTCCCAGCTCTACACAGCAGAACCTGTCCACCAGCACCTTTGTGGCTTTTCCCTTCCCTTTCTCACATTATTTTCTCTCCTTGGGCTTCCAGGAACCTCCTCCGCACACAAGTCCTTGTCTCAGGTTCCTTTTGAGGGTGAAAAAAAAATTTAAGATGGTTGGTATCAGAAGTGACAGAAAACAGGATGGACTTCTGAAGATGGATCCCTCACCAGTGAGATGACAAGGGGCACCGGACTGCGGCCGGGGAGCGGGGTGGTGACAACCCTCGACAGTCTGGGGCCGCAAGAAGACCGACATCAGCTGTGTGAGGTGGATTGAGGTGGGGAACAGGTGGGATTCCAGGGCAACACTGACTTACTTATGCGGTGGGTCTAACGCTGGAAAGATGGGGCGGGGAGGGGGTTGGTGGTCACGACCAGAAGCGTGCACTTGGCTGGTTTTGATTAACTGCCCCAGAAGTCTTGAAGAAAGAGAATGACCCGCTCAACTTAGAGCGCTTTGTGGGAGATAGGAGAATTCTCTAAGAGCATTCTGTTTTTGTTTTTTTTGTTTTTTTAAAGATTTTATTTATTTATTTGAGAGGGAGAGTGAGCAAGAGAGAGCAGGCACAAGCCGGTGGGGAGGGGTGCGGGGGGGGGGTTGCGGAGGGAGAAGGAGACTCCCCGCTGAGCAGGGAGACTGACGTGGGACTTGATCCCGGGACTCTATCCTGGGACTCTGGGATCATGACCTGAGCCGAAGCCAGATGTTCAACTGACTGAGCCACCCAGGCGCCCCCCATCAGAGCATTCTAAATGGCCCTCATCTCTGTGACCCACAGGCAGGTTGTGTTGATAATTAGCCCAGGATTTCATCATAAATTGGAGGAGCTACAGGGAGGCTCAATGCGTGGCCCCAGTCAGCAGGAATAGTGGGGAAAGGACGGTGCCCTGAGACCTGGAATAGAGATATATGAACGGATGCTCTCAGGAAACTGTACCCCATATCCCCCCGAGCGCTCCAGACCTACAAAAGCACCCCCTCCCTTGCTAGAGGACAAGGCTCTCCCCCTGCCTGCAGCCCACACAAAGGACTCACTGGGGGCCAGTGCTGTACAAGGCGATGCCTGTCTTCCCCCAGATCCATTCCACCTCCCCTCTGGTTTCTAGACCAGAGGCAGCAAATGTTTTCATCAAGGACATGATAGCAGATATTTTAGGTCTGTGGGCCACGTGGTCTCTGTGCAACTACTCAGCTCAGCTTTTGCACGCCTTAAAACAATAGGGCAAAAGCAGCCACGGGCAATAGGGTTAGCAAATGGGCATGTCTGCTTTCCCATAAAACTTCATACAAAACAGGCAGCTGGTTCACAGAGCTGTGTTTTGCTCCCCCTTCTCTAGATGAATAATTAGGGTGGGGTCTTAGCACTGCTCAACCAGGAAAGTACAGGCTCAATCACTGGAGGAAATCACTTACCAAAAAAAGGCTACAGTCTGGCTAATAAGTAAGTACGGGTAGGGCCAGGGAAACACACATGGGCGATCTCAAGGCTATGGACTGGGGCGATCTCAAGGCTACGAGGAATACAGGCTGGATAAAGAGAGCTTGGATGGAGGTCAATCTCTCTTAATTCAGGATTGAACATCCTGGCAAGGCCTCCTGGAGCTGGTCCTAACCCAGCGGGGAGTTGGCTAATGCTTAAAGCTCGACAGAGTGACGGCCTGCTGTCGGAGAGGGGGTGATGCTGAAATGCCCTGGAAGAGAGCAGAGTGGGGTTAGAAAGCGCCAAGATAGAATGGACTTATTGTGTGAAGACCCACCAGCTCACTGTCTTCCCCACGAGGACCCAGAAGACCCTCCCTTCTCAAAGCAATAAAGGACGTATCTCGGTGCAGGCTTGGGGATGCTGTCATGGAATGCCGGGGCCACTGTCAACGGACACACTAAGATTCGGGAGGAGCAGAGGCCTCATGGAACCACTTAATCATCAGAGGCAAGGTAGATGCAAGGCCTGATGAGTAACCAGAGACCTGTGGCGGGGGCGTTCCCAGGGGTAAGAGAGGGGAGCATTTAATGGAACATTGCTTGACTGAACCACCTGATTGGGGCGGGGGGCGGTCAGTGAGCAGAAGCTGATACCAGCTGCCATGACAGAAAATCAGAATCTCTCACCCAGCTGCCAAGTATGAGCCGGTTCTCATACCCAGAGTCACTGATCGAAGAAAAAGACCTATAAGGTCACTGTAAGTATACTAAATAAATATTTCCTCAATTCTTCCCTTCAAAGTGCCCTCTTTATATTTACCAGAATAGCTGACTATTTACCAGATTAGCTGCACAGTGTGGAAAAGCTCTCTTGAGTTCTATTAGGTACAGAGTCTGAGCTTAGACCAGTACCGGGTGACCCAAAATACCGTCCTGGCCTCCTTTTAGAGGAGGGGGACCTCCGAGTCTGGGTGATAACGGAGTCCCGGCCAGGTGCATCTCAGAGTCCCGGGGGGCTGGTGGACTGACTCTGTGCTCCTCTCCCAGCCCCTGAGTGCAAATTGGAGCAGATATATTTAGCAGTTGGCAGAACCTCATGATTGGTTCTTTTATCTGTGGAATAAGAGCCATTATGGAAAGAAGGATGGAGTAGAAGTCTCTAAAATTATCCTAGGAGTCAAGACGGTAAATCAGAAGCAATACCACAGAGCAAGCAGAAGTGCAGAGATGAGCACTACTCTCAAAGCCTTAGAGTATGCCAGGAGGTCCCCATCAGACCCCCACTCAGTCCTCCCTACGCTGCAAGTGAAGCACGGCAATCCACAGCTACCCACGTAGTAGCCCTAATTGCAGATATTGTATCAGATATGGTATCTTTGCTAGAATAGTCTACATGGCCTCTGACTGGAAGAAGCTCATAATATGGCCAGTGCATTCTTTCCAATCTATTTCAGGAAAGGGGATAAAAAAAAAGGGTCGTGTTCACATTTCCTACAAAAATTCAGAGACTTGGCAGGTTATGTTTTCAGTGGCCAGATGAACTGGAACATGTTGGGACATTCCCTCTAGAGGAACGGACGAGTTATTGTATTGTGGACATGTTCCGCCTAAAAAGAGGCATAGCACTTGTGAGCCTGTTTGGACTTTGGAAGCTCTCTATTACCACTCCGGCCAAGTGGCTGGATGACATGGGAGCTGCCATGTTTGAGTGGTCTCCAGAACAGAAGAGGGCTCTGTGCCAAGTCCCTGCTATAGGACAAGCCCTCGGGACATACGAGCCCCTGTATCCCCTGGTACTAGAAATATCCATGGGAGATGAGTAGACAGTGTGAAGTCTCTGAGACGCCCCAGTGGGCGAGCCCTAACTCAGACCACTGGGGTTCTGGAACAAAGCCATGCCCCCAAAAGCAGACAATTATCCAACATTTGAAAAGTAGTTCTTGGCCAAATTGCAGAATCAGAAGCAAATAAATGATTATCATTTTAAGCCACTAAAGTCTTGGTGTGGCTAGTTATGAATAAATAATCAGAACATGCATGTAAACTACTTTGTTCTCTTTTTATTTTTTCAAAATTCTATTTATTTATTTATTTTAAAATTTTTATTTCTTTATTTGACAGAGACAGTGAGAGAGATAATACAAGCCGGGAGAGTGGGAGGGGGAGAAGCAGAATTCCCACCAAGCAAGGGGCCCTATGCAGGGCTTGATCCCAGGACCCTGGGATCATGACCTGAGCCGAAGGCAGATGCTTAACTACTGAGCCACCCAGGTGCCCCTCAAAATTTTATCTAAATTCTAGATAGTGTGATACTGGTTCCAGGAGTAGAATTTAGTGATTCATCACTTACGTAGCATACCCGATGGTCATCACATGTGCTCTCTTTAATGCCCATCATTCATTAGCCCATCCCCCCACCCTCCCTCCACAACCCAAAGTTTATTCTCTTTTTTTTAGATTTATTTATTTATTTGAGAGCGAGAGAGAGAGCACTCATGGGTTGGGGAGAGGAGCAGAGGGAGAGGGAGAGATTCTCCAGCAGACTCCCTACTGAGTGCAGAGCCTGACACTGGGCTTGATCTCACAATCCTGAGATCATGATCTGAATCGAAATCTGGAGTCAGACACTTAACTGACTGAGCCACCCTGGTACCCCTTAGTTTGTTCTCTTAAATAGACTCTTATGGTTTGTCACCCTCTCTGTTTTCATCTTATTTTTCCTTCCCTTCCCCTAAGTTCATGTTTTGCTTCTTAAATTCTCCACGTGAGTGAGATCATATGGTATTTGTCTTTCTCTGACTGACTTATTTCGCTTAGCATAATACCTTCTAGTTCGATCCACATTGTTGCAAATGGCAAGATTTCATTCTTTCTCATGACTGAATAATGTTCCATTGTATATAAATATCTATACCACATCTTCTTTATCCCTTCCTCTGTTGATGGACACTTGAACTCCTTCCATGATTTGGCTATGGTTGATAATGTTGCTATAAACATTGGGGTTCATGTGCCCCCTTGAATCACTATTTTTATATGTTTTTGATAAAAACCTTGTAATGCCATTGCTGGGTTATAGGGTAGTTCTACTTTTAACTTTTTGAGGAACCACCATACTGTTTTCCATCGTGGCTGCCCCAGTTGACTTCCCGCCAACAGTGTTAAGAGGGTTTCCCATTCTTGCCAACACCTATTGTTTCTTGTGTTAATTTTAGCCATTCTGATGGGTGTGAGGTGATATCTCATCCTGGTTTTGATTTGTATTTCCCTGATGATGAGTGATGTTGAGCATCTCTTCATGTGTCTGTTGGCCATCTGGATGTCTTCCTTAAAAAAATGTTTTTTCATGTCTTCTGCCCCTTCCTTGATTGGATTATTTGTTCTTGCATGTTGAGTTTGAGAAGTTCTTTATAGATCTCGGATACCAGCTTTTTTCAGATACATAATTTGCAAATATCTTCTCCCATTCTATAGGCTGCCTTTTAGTTTTTCTGATTGTTTCCTTTGCTGTGCAGAAGCTTTTTATCTTGATGAGGCCTCAGTAGTTCATTTTTGCTTTTGTTTCCCTCGCATCCAGAGACACGTCTAGTAAGAAGTTGCTGCAGCCAAAGTCACAGAGGTTGTTGCCTGCTTTCTCTAGGATCTTGATGGATTCCTATCTCACATCTGACCTTTAGCCATTTTGAGTTTATTTTATTTGGTTTGAGGAAGTAGCCCAGTTTCATTCTTCTGCTTGTAGCTGTCCTGTTGTCCCAGAACCATTTGTTGAATAGACTGTGTTTTTTTCCCATTGGATATTCTTTCCTGCTTCATCGAAGATTAAAGTTGTGGGTCACTTTGTTGTTTTTAATGTCGTGTAGTACTTCACTACAGAAAGCTACCACAATCTATACATCCGTTCTTTTTTTTTAAGATTTTATTTACTTGACACACACACAGAGAGAGAGAGCATAAGCAGGGAGAGCGGCAGGCAGAGGGAGAGGGAGAAGCAGGCTGTCCATGCTGAGTAGGGAGTTGGTGAGGAGTTCAATCCCAGGACCCCAGGAACATAACCTGAGCTGGAGGCAGATGCTTCACCGACTGAGCCACCCATGCGCCCCTACATATCTATTCTTGTATGGACATTTGGGTTGTTCCCAGTTTGGGTCTGTCAAGAATAACACTGCTAGGAACATGTCTTCTGGTAGAAATATGTACTAATTTCTCTTGAGAACAAACTTAGGAATGGAATTCCTGTGTCACACAGTAGACATGAGGAAAACCATTTTTTAAAAAATTACTTATTTATTTATTCAGCAGAGAGAGATCACAAGTAGGCAGAGAGGCAGGCAGAGAGAGAGGAGGAAGCAGGCTCCCTGCTGAGCAGAGAGCCTGATGTGGGGCTTGATCCCACGACCCTGAGATCATGACCTGAGCTGAAGGCAGAGGCTTTAACCCACTGAGCCACCTAGCTGCCCCAGGAAAACCATTTTTTTAAAATGATTTATTTATTTATATGACAGAGAGAGAGACACAGTGAGAGAGGGAACACAAGCAGGGGAAGCAGGAGAGGGAGAAGCAGGCTCCCCACTGAGCAGGGAGCCCAGATGCAGGGCTTGATCCCAGGACATGGGGATCAAACCTGAGCCAAAGGCAGATGTCCAACCAACTGAGCCACCCAGGCACCCAGGGGAGCCATCTTTAGAAGGTATTGTCAAGCAGTTTTCTAAAGTAGGTGAGCTAGGTTATACTTCCGTCTATAAGATTTAAGAGTTCCAGTTGTTCCCTATCCTTGCTCACACTTGGCAATGTCAGTCTTTTTTGTTTTAGTCATTCTGGTAGGTGTACAGCGTTATCTTATTGTGGTTTTAATGTGCATTTCCCCCAGTGAGTAATGATTTGCATTTCCCTGGTGACTAACAGTATGTTCTTTACTTAAAAAGGCCAAACAATGAACCCAAATGTTGGCCGGGATGATCTTTGCCGAGGTGTGGATGTTTACTGTTTTTGTTTTGCTGTGTCTTTTGCCTCATGGTCTTTCTGTTTGTTAAGCTGTCTGCCTTTTTTAACTTGAAATGCTCAATTGTTAGAATTGTAGCAATGACCCAAAAAACTTCCACCTACTCGGTCTTACAAATGATTCGGTATAATGATCACAGTACAAGTCAAGTCACTAAGAAATATTTATTTAGCACCTGCTGTATACCCAGCACTGTGGGAGAGGCTGTGAGGGACACAGAGCAGTACAGGACTTGTTCCTGCCCTTCAGAGGCTTACAGTCTAGATGGAGACAGGAGAACCAGGACACGTGAGGGGCTAGGAGGAAACAGTCCAGGCCAGGATGTTTGGGAGCTTAAGGTGTTTGGGGTCAGATTAAGTGCTTTGGGGCCTCCAGGGGCTCCTGGCTCCGTGCCAGGAAAGACAACAGCTCACAGCTCCCAGGCCCATCTGAGCCCACTCAGCAAGCCCTATCCACAGCCTCTACCCCCACCGTCTTAAAACCTCTGACTCCTTGTTCAGCTGCTATTCAAAGTGCAATGAAATGGGGGGAAGGGAGGGGGGCAGTGGGAAAAGTCCTTGGGTGAGTTCCAGGGGCCGGTGTCACCCTTGCCCTCCTAGAAAATTCTGCTCCCCTTAACAACATGCCCCTGACAGAGAGATCCCCACTCAAGAAGGCCTGTCCGACAACCCCAGACCTCTGCCCCAGAAGACAAGAGGAGGAGATGATCGCCACTTGAGCTGCCTGAGGTAGAACTAGGGACCCCCTACTTCTAGCATACCCCTTCTCCTCCCAGTCCACTGAGCTGGGGGGATAGGCACCCCAGAGCTGCCACCCAGGGCTGAGAAGGTACTAGAGGGAAAGGGTATGGGGGTGGGGGAGCAGAGAGGGACCTGAAAGCCCAGCTGGAAAAGAGAGGGATCTGGGGCTTCTAGAAAAGTGCAGGGGAGGACAAATGTTGAGACTGGCTCCCCTGTGGTGGCAGAGGGGGTAAGGGAAGGTGGGGTGGTTTGCTACAGGACCCTACCTTCTCCCAGGCCTTCACAGGACAGAGTGGGGCATCAAAGGCGAGGAGAGTGCCACGTCCCCAGCCATGTTCCAGGCTGTGCCCACTTCAAGGTCACCCTGCCCTACCTTAGAGAAGGTGAGGGGACTTCAAAGTTTTGATGATGCTCCCATCCTGTGGAGCCCCCTTCAAAGTGCTATTTACTTCTCAAATTATAAAGAATTTTATAAGGTTTGGGAATGCAGGAAAGGGGTGGGATTTTATGACACCTATGAGGCGGTGAGCAGAGGCAGTGGGCTCCTCCAGAGAGCACCACCCAGCAGGGGAGGGTCAGGCCAGCCCCACCTGACCTCTGGGAGCACAGAAATGGGGATGAAGACATCTTCATTCCCCATAAGATGAAGACATCTTAAATACCTATCACTCTAATAAGCCTATCATTCTATTGTCTAATGGTTTTTTAAATAATTCTAAATGCCAAAGGCTGGGGAGGCGTTGGGGAGGATAGTGGCAAGCAGGATATATACAAGAGGAGGAGTTTAAATTAAAACACAAATAATAATTAAGACACACAAACTGAAGGGCTAAAGGCAAAAGGTGTAGAAGGGGAGGGTAGGGGGGTTGTGGGTGGAGGGGATGGAACTCTCATATCTAGGAGCTTGAGGCTTCCAGTGGGCAGATTAGGGCTTCCTCTTGGAGAAGATCAGCCGGCGTTTGGAGTGATAGAAATCTGGAAAGAGAAAACAGAAGTCAGCCGACCAGGAGGCAGAGGGCCCAGCTGAGCTATCCACCCAAAGCACACACAGAGGGGGCAGGGACCCCTCCCTAGGGCCAAAGGGACATATTGCCAAGTGCAGGGGAGGACTCTGGAAACTTCCACTCTGCCTCCCAGGAGAGCATTACAGAGAGCATCCCACCACCCTTCACAGAAGTGACCAACGATAACCAGACCTCCATGCGTGGGCCTGCATCACTAAAGCAGCCAGCAGCCCTATGTAGTTAAATAAAATGAGAAATTCAGTTTCTCAGTCACACCAGCCACATGTTAAATTCTCAGTGGCAATTTGTGCCCACTGGCACTGGACATTTGCATCACCCCGGAATTCCATTAAACAGCACTGCTCCAGAAATGCTGTTAGATAATCCATGACAAGTCTTCTGTGCAGTGACTCAGCCACATAAATGTGAGCTAGTATTATTATGGTCCGTGTTCTTAGTTCTGATCCAGCTGTAAGACTGCCATGGGATTCTTTCTTTTTTTAAGAAGGCTCCATGCCCAGCATGGAGCCCAACACAGGGCTTGAATTCATGACACTGAGATCAAGACCTGAGCCGAGACCAAGAGTCAAATGCTTTACCTGCTGAGCCACCCAGGTGCTATGGGATTCTTGACTGCTCCTCTCTGAGCCTGCTTCCTCATGCATAATATGAAGCTGACCTTCGTGCAGTACTCTAAGGACCGAATGAAATGCTCTAAACAGCTTTGGTCTGGACCCTGCCATTAGAAATGCCTCAAAGGTCAGCACTGCTCATTCTTTTTTTTTTTTTTTAATCAAGCACCTACTATATGCCAGACGCTGTCCTAGGTGCTGGAGATTCGGCAACAAACAAGAGAGATGCAGATCTCTTTCTCATGGAGATAATACACTCAGGAGGGAGATGGACAACACCCAGATAAGGCGGTAACTGTTGAGAGTAAAAGCAGACAAACCAACAAGATGCCAAAGAGAAAAAAATCTAGGCCGGGAAGGTGGATGGCAAGTGTGTGTGTGTGATTGGGAAGGTGAGTTAGGTTTGGATAGGGTAGCCAGGAGACTGCTCTCATTAGTTTTCTCTACACTGTAAATTTGCTGTGGGACCTTAGGCAAACCCCTCCACCACTCAGAGCCTTATTTCCTTTCCTATAAAAGAGTGGCAAGAATGCCATATGGTATAGACCTGCTATGAGGATTAAATGAAATTCACCTTAGAAACCACCTTAGGGGCACCGGGGTGGCTCAGTAGGTCACATGTCTGCCTTTGGCTCAGGTCATGATCCCAGGGTCCTGGGATTGAGCCCGTGTTGGGCTCCTTGCTCAGTGAGGAGTCTGTTTCTCCCTCTCCCTCTGCCCCTCCCCCTGCTCATGTTTTCTCTCTCTCTCTCTCTCTCTCTCTCTCTCTAGTAAATAAATAAATAAATCTAAAGCAAGAATGAACGAATGAAAGAAAGACTATTTTATAAGGGAACTGACATATATTAAACGTTCCCAATAAATGTTAGCTAGCTGGTCTTGGCTGCAGACCTGTTGTGTGACCTCAGGCGAGTTGCCTCCCCTCTCTGGGCCTGTTTCCCTTTTGGCCCAGTGAGTGAGCTGGACTAGACAGGCCAGCCCCTTGCACCATGAACTCTGAGAGGCCCCCTCAGTGTCCTTCCCTGCACCCGTCCTCACCTGTCATGCTGGTCTGCCGCCGTTTCCGGCCCTGAGAGGTGCCAGGCGCCCCTGGGGATCCCTCGGGCCTCTCAGGGGAGTGAGGCATGAGGGTGCAGGAGAGCGACAGGTCCAGATGGTCCTCCTGAGCTGTCCCCTGCAGCAGGCCAGGCGAAGGGCTGGGCCGCTTGCCCCCTCCCAGGTCATCCCGGCCCCCCCGGGACCCTGTAGGCAGGTAGAGCTTGGGCAGGCCCAGGCCCCACACACGCTCCCAGGCAAAGTCGCCCTCCAGTGGCGTCTCAGTGATGAAGTCGAAGTTCCATCGCTCCCGGGCCTCCTGCACACAGCCGGCCATCAGCGCGTCACAGTCTTGCCGCAGCTGCTCACTGTCCACGGGGCCGAAGAGCCGACGGCAAGCTTTGCTGCCCCGTGGGATCTGCCGGTCCTCCCTGGATGGCTCCTCCATGTCACCTGTGGCTGAGACACAAGGCCCTGGTCACTCGGGAGGTCACACCCTATCTTACCAGGCCGTGCTCTGCTGTGCGAGCTCGCGGGACACCTTCCTACGAGAACATGAGGTCTCTCTGGCTCCTTCCAGTTGATTCACCACCATCTCCTTCCCAGAGGCCACCCCCCGCACCCCGTCAACAGCCACTGGGTGGGGACAGAACTCAGCCATCCTAGCACCGCAAGGTCACTGGGGGAGTGGGCAGCTGAAGGACAAGTTATGTCAACAAAGACAAGTTTATTGCAATAGCAGGGATCAGAGTCCTGTTTACTACCAGGTATTATCAGCTAAAATCAATTTGTTTCACCCTGAGGTGTCCCTCATGGGCGTGAATGCCCCAAGTACGTGTGAATTGCCAGAGTCCAGCAGCTTCCCAACCCCAGCCCTGGCCAAAAGTTCAGGTCCCAAGGGAAAGGACAGGCTGACAGCTCCTCTGGGCTCCTGAATCCCTCCACCCAGATATCCATGTGGCATAACTGTTCTGAAATTCAAAAGTACCCTGGTCTTTGGGATAAAAACAAAAACAAAAAACAAAACAAAACCAAAAAAGCACCTAGTGGTCCTAGCTCTGCTGCTTACTACGTAAACTTTAAAGAATCCCTTAAAATTTTTTAAA
The DNA here is from genome assembly GCF_922984935.1 of Meles meles. Lineage (NCBI taxonomy): Eukaryota > Metazoa > Chordata > Mammalia > Carnivora > Mustelidae > Meles > Meles meles. Next base: position 85,470,622 of record NC_060070.1, on the reverse strand, counting down.
TATTAAAAAAATAAAAAGTCACTTAATGTCTCTGGGCCTCAGTTTTCTCATCTAAAAATGGGACTGTAGAAGCACACTCAAGCAATTGGTCAGGGAGTCCCTTCAGGCAAGGCAATAGAACAGTGGTGAGAGGCTGTATTTTGTGGTTAAGAGCCAGGGCTCTGGAGCAGGAAGGATGCCCTAGGTTGGAATCTAGGCTCTGCTGGGTGACCCTGGACAAGTAGCTTGACTTCTCTAGCTCTATTTGCCTCGTCTGTAAAATGGAGACAGTAACTGCATGTCTCACAGGACAGACGTGAGGATTAACTTGAGTTACTGTAGGTATCATGCTTAGAGAAGCACCTGGAGTGGAATGGCTTGGAAAACAGAAGTGTTACTATTTCTCTCTGTGTTAAGTTCTTCTCGAGCCTTCTCTACATCGCTCCCCCCTGGCCACCAGCTCCTTCAGACACCAGCTGACAGGTGCTATGTGCTGAGGGCCTTTCCCAAGGATGTCATCAGGCAGGAGGCCTGGGGGTGAGGAGGGGCAGGGCTGGGCAGGACTGGGTGAAGATTTCTCCCAGGCTGAGCCACATCCTGCCCGGCACATTGGGTGATCTGAAGTCTAGACAGTCTGGAAGCCCCTGCCCCACGTTTGCTGTGTCCCAGGAACCCGTTTTGCAGGCAAAGAAAATTAGAGGTGGCTGGTCTACCGGGTTCCTCCCTTCCCACTTCAGAAGAGGGAAAAACAAGGGTGAGTGTGCTTGTGACGAGGCGCTGGCCCCCACCTGCCCTGCTCTGGCCTGACACCAGGGCTGAGTGGCTGGGCAACCTTGGCAGGGACTGGGTCTTCCTGAGGACAAGTCCTGCTTTGCAGGCTCGGAGGGTGAGAGCTCTGCTGAGTGACCTCCTGGGGTAACTTGCCACAGTTACCCCTCCTTACGCCACCTCTCACAGCTTATGGGAGAGGGGGAGGCACGAGGTGACCACAGAGCAAGTTTAAAGGGCAAGAGTTTGGAGAGATATGGAGCTTGCCCCTAAATCAGAAAACCAGAAAGGCCAAGGGCCACTGCCCCATGGAGGGGTTACACAGTGCAGTGGGCAGAGCCCTCAAATAACCTTCATGTACTCTCTTCAGGGCAAGGGTCAGGATTTACTTACATATTTTTATGTGCCAGGGCCCGTTCTAATAAGTTTACCAATATTAATTTTCCTAAAGGAGTGGATATATTTGAGAATGAGTATATTTGCTCTTCTTTTTTTTAACAAAAGTAACTAAGCCTCAGAGAAGTTAAGTAACTTGCCCAAGGTCACACAGCTCACAAGCAGCAGCACAGCCAGGATTTGAACCCAGCTGTGCTCTGGTGTTCATTCCCACTCTCTCTCTAGTTTTGTGCTCCTAGCCCAGGAAGGGGTTTCTGTGATTCAGCCCAGCAGAATCACGTAGGGAGCTTTTTAAAAATACAGATTGATAGGCCCCTCTCTCCCCAAATTAACTCATATTAAGAGATTTAAGCAGGTGTTTGGCAGTTTCCCAGATGGGCACTCTTAGTGTGCCATTCAAGGGAGATTCACAGGATGGCCCAAACGGACATTCTGGGTCTCAGTGCCTCATTGGCTCTAGGAGGAGGAACCTGTCTAGGATTTTATCAGGAAGCTGCATGTTCCCTGGCTTCTAGGAGCTGAAGATGGGACCTGAATCCAGGCAGGGTCCTCCCTCCTACCATCGCTGCCTTTATGGCTCTCATAGGCTTCCCATCAAAACCTGATCTCACTCCCATTATCATAACTCCGAGTACAGGAAAAACTCTGAAATACAAACCCTTGTTTTTACAGGTAACTGAGAATAGCTTCCTTTGTTAGCCTTCGTGCCTCAGACTTCAACCAATTTTAATTCCGAAGTAAACAGTAAGAACTCGGTACACATTGCTGAACCAATGGGTACTCTTTCCAAGGGGCGTTCGCAGATGCGGCTCAGCCCAGGAGAAGCAAGGCGGGAAGGAAAGGCGGGTGAAGCGGCATTCCGCGGGAAGGCGTGCTTGCTATTCGTGCCGGGGCCGGAAGGGGGCGCTGGTCGCCAGGAAATCACGCGCAGGGTCGGAGGTGCGTGGGCAGAGCCTTGGACAGCAGCAGGGAGTTGTGATGAGTCAGTTTCCTGCAAAGTGCTCCCCGCCCGCCAAAACTTCGCTTCCACTCAGGCTGCAGCGTCACCCTCGGGTAGGGAGGGGCGAAGGGGGGGGGGTGCCGGGGGCCGCAAACACGTCACGCTGAGCTAGCCAGGCTTCCGAAAGCCCCGCCACTGTTGGGAAACCGCGCGCTGCTCTGTGACACACACACACACACACACACACACACACACACACACACACACACCACACACACACACACACACACACACACACACACACACACACACACTCCGCACGCACAGCCGCGCAGTGGTTTGGTCCCTCCACCTTATCTCCACGCCCAAAGCACGGGATGAGTCAGATCCCTGGAAAATAAAAATAGACGAAAGCAAGGAAAACAAAACCGCTCGAAAGTCTTACTCGAAACGCGACGTGGAGAGAGGGAAAGGTGGGGGGGAGCCTGTCTGGGCACCCTAAAGTGCCAAATTCCCAGATTCTTTTTCGTACAAAGAGGGCGCCAGTGTCCCCCGAGGGCCCCCGACAGGGCGGATGCACTGTGTCCCGCTCTGGGCGGCGGCGCCCAAAGAACGACTCGTCCTCCTGCTCCGCTCAGACCTGTCGCCCTCGGAGAGGGCAGTTTGATGGGGGCGCCGGGGGCTACCGGATGCGGCTGTCAAGAGTCCCTGAGCAGCGTCGCGCCCCCCGAAGTCGCACCCTCCAATGTGACCTCTCAGCGTCTCCCCGTCCCGGGCGTGGGCTGCACGCCCCGCTGCCTCGCAGTGCAGGGCTCGGCTCCCGCGGCGGAGTACGGCGCCCCGACCCAAGGGCAGGCTGGGCGGGGGGTTTGCGGGCGCGATGGAAGAGAAGTGTGTCCCACTCCTGCTCTTCTCAAACTGACTCCTGGCGCAAGCCCACCCCGCGCAGGGCCACAGCTCTGGGTCCTCGAGGGCGTTCTCCGAGGCGGGGACCGGACACCAATCCTGGCCCTCCTGATGTCCCGGCTTCCCTGAGAACACTGGCTGCCAGCCAAACAGTCACTGTGCTGACGAGAGGACAGGGACCGCGGAGGGCCGCGAAGTCAATTTCTGGGGGGCCATTGTCCCCCAGCCGGGGCGGGGCTCTGACCTCACCCAGCAGTTTCCCGGGGTCTCCTTGTCACCATGAGTCACCTCCTCGATTGCCCTTAAAGGACGTGTCCCAACACGTTCCCAAGGACCAGGGACACAGCCCGCGCTGACCTCGGCGCCCAGCCGGTGGCGGACACGGAGGCGTCGGGGACCCAGACCTCAGGGGTCTGGGCGGAGACCGCGCCGATTGGATCCTAGAGCCGCCTGGGAGCGGATCGCGAGTGAACCTGCTCTGCGCGGCGTTCCCCGCCCCTCCGGGGCTCGGCGCTCAGGGGCTTCATCCACTCGCCGCCACAGCGAGCTGCGCGGGGGCCCGGGGCGCGCGGGTCCACGCCTCCCCTCGCCGCTGCTCCGTTTCAGCGGAGCCCTGTCTCTCGCCGGCCGGGGTCTCCGACACAGCCCGACCTCTGTCACAGGCGCCCGTACAGCGACACCCGTGGGAGCAAAACCCAGACCCACACACAGACCCACGCACGGCGTTCACCTGTGAAGACAACACACACACACACACACACACACACACACACGGACGCGCTCCCCTGCGAGCTGCCAGCCCAGCGTTCGCTCTTCCTGCCACGATTCCCTCACCTCCTCGGAGGGTCTCGGTGGCTCCGTGAATCAGCGCCTGGCTCCCGCTTTCCAAGCCACGGTCTCGGGCAGCAGCTCACACCTCGGCTGGCACCGCCCGGCGCTGCCCTTATATAGGATTGGCGTCCGAGGGCTCCGCCCACCGAGGGCCGGAGACCGCCCCTTCTGCCTCCGCGGGTCACCGTGCGCAGCCCGCCAGCGCTCTGAAACCTCCGAGCTCAGATGCCAACGTCGCGTGCTGCAGGCGGGAGCTTCCCTCCTCCCCAGAGCCCGCGCCTGGGCCTCTGTGCTTGACACATATCACCCCTAACGGCATTCTTAGGACTCTGGCCCTGAAAACACGAGGTATGACATTAATAGATAAAACTTCGTATATAATAACGAGGATGTACCTCGCTTTGCAATTCCCAGAAAAGCCCACTCTACCACCGCTATTCCCACGGATCCCTCACTGGACACCCCCTTCCTAAGCACCACCTGAAGACCCAGACACCCCAGCAAAGCATCTTGGAGCCCAGAACAGGATTCGATCCCCTTTATTTCACAGTGAGGAAATCAAGGTCCTCAGAACTAAAGGGATGCGAAGTTGTTGCTTGTCAAAAGCCTCAAGGAAGGAGGGATCTGGGAATCCTTCTCAAAAAAGGGCCAACCGGATCTCTAGGGGAAAATCAGGAAATGGGGTAAATCATACCTTAAACTAACCTCCCTATGCCCTCCTCCTCAAGGCCCACATCCACCTCCTTCTCACCTCAACAGCAGAGATCTCTATGATTGCAAGAGATTGTTTTGAAGATTTTACTTATTTATTTGAGAGAGAGTGAGAGAGAAGCAAGAGCAGGGGCAGGGGAAAGGGGAGAGAGAGAAGGGGAGAGGGAAAGAAAGGGGAGAAGAAGAAGCAGGCTTCCCCCTGATCAGGGAGTCCAATTTGGGGCTCAATCCCAGGACCCCTGGATCATGACCTGAGTTGAAGGCAGATGGTTAAACCACGGAGCCACCCAGATGCCCTTAATTGCAACAGATTTGTTGGCTAGGAAGGGGAGAGGATTTGGTAAGCAAATTATCTCCTGGATTTTCTTTCAAACAATACGCTTATGCTCCTGGGGAAACTGAGGCTCAGAGAAGTTCAGTGACCTGACTCAGGTCACACAGTAAGTAAATAGCTCTGACTGGAGCATGGGCCTATTGCCTCCCCCAGCTCTCTGCTTGTTGCCCTCTCTATTAAAAGTGGATCTAGAAAGGGAGGCCCCAGCACCCCTCATTTTCAGGCAGTGTGCAGAGGTGACACTGATAAAAGATAATTCTGGAAATGCCCACTTGTGCTTCTTGCTGGTCGGTCAGAAGCAAGTGAGGTGACCATTTCCTCCCACCCACTTCCCACCACTAGCCCCTCTTGCACCCCACTTTTGTTTCCCCTTTCACCTAAAACATTTGTAGTTTTTGCTTTTAAAAAATGGCAGAGAACCGGGTGGATGCCTGGCTGGCTCAGTCAGGAGAACGTATGACTCTTGCTCTCAAGGTCTGAGTTCAAGGGCCATGTTGGGCATAGAGCTTACTTTATTTTTTTTTAAGATTTTATTTATTCATTTGCCAGAGAGAGAGAGAGCGAGAGCAAGGGAGCACAAACAGGGGGGAGCAGGAGGCAAAGGGAGAAGCAGATTCCTGCTGAGTGAGGAACCTGATGTGGGACCCTATCCCAGGACTCTGGGATCATGACCTGAGCTGAAGGCAGACCCTTAAGGGACTGAGCCACCCAGGCATCCCATACAGCTTACTTTAAACAAACAAACAAACAAACAAAATAGAACACTAAAATAAATTTTTAAATCTTTTGAAAAAATTGCAGAGAACAGGGGCACCTGGGTGGCTCAGTGGGTTAAGCCGCTGCCTTCAGCTTAAGTCATTATCTCAGGGTCCTGGGACCAAGCCCCGCATTGGGCTTTCTGCTCAGCAGGGAGCCTGTTTCTCTTTCTCTCTCGGCCTGCCTCTCTGCCTACTTGTGATCTCTCTCTTTCTCTCTCTGTCAAATAAATAAAATCTTTTTTTTTTTTTAAATTACAGAGAACAGAATGTTACATTGAACAGAAATCCCTCTAAAAAATAGAACCCAGGCTTGGAGCAGCTACAATTACTGACATCTAGGACTGTTCAGTGTCTGGAAATCTCTGCCCAGACATGCCCCGTCTTCTTCCTCTAACGCAGCTGACCTCAGGGAGGACAGGTCTTCTCTGCTGCTGGCATAGGAGCCGCAGTAGGGGTGGGAAGGCACAGCACCAGACTCCCTTGCGTGCCTGATATTGGACTCAGACCAGGACTATACCTGGACATCAGGAGGGCCTCACAAAGGCCAAGGCCCCAGGACCAATCCCTTCTGCGCTCCTGTCCCCAAAACACACACATACCCAAAGGCTGGGTTGTCAAATGTCCAGCAGAAGACAAACATATCCTCCAACTGCCCTGAATCCCCTTGGTTTTCAAGCATTTCAAATAGATTTGACATTGTCTTTCTGTTTACTTTGGGAGAAAAAAAATTTTTTAATGAAGGTTTGTATTGAATTATTTAAAGTTTTGTGGCACTGAACTTCACAATGAAATAATTCTTTTTGTTGTTGCTGTTGGGAAGTGAATTTTGTGGTTTTTTTTTTTTATAACTTCTAGCTCACCACCACCACCACAACAGAACTCAACAAATATTTATTAAGTACCTACTAAGTGTCTAATATTGTTCAGTACTTTTTAAAAAAGTTTCCAACCATACACTTGAGTGTATAGCCAGGTATGTCCTTAAAGGAGGACTTCTGCCATGAAGAGGGCAAAAGAGCAGGTTGTTAAAAGTCACACACAAGATCGAATGCAAAAATTGCCTGTGTGCACGTGCACGCGCACACACACACACACACACACACACACACACCCCAGATCCCAGGCCAGGCTAGTCCCAAGGGATCTGCTGCAACCCTCATATTTCTGTCCAGAGAAATTCAGACCAAAGTCTCCTTGGGGTCTCTGGGGGTTCCCTGTGTCCTACCATTGCCTCTTTGTCCCAAAGCTGGCAGCCAGAAAGACAGAACAACCACCACCCCCTTCTAGGCCAGTGCTCAACATGTTGGGACATGTTCCTGAGGGCTGGAGGGCTAGTCGGGGCTACAGCCTGCTGCCCGGGCATGCTCCCCAGGAAGGCGTCGGCTTAAGGATGGAGAGAGGCTCCGCCTGGGGAGCAAGAGGTTTCAGGTCAGCCCCTCCACCAAGAGGGAGGCAATAACAGAAGGGAAAGCTGGAAAGCCCAAGTCTAAAGAAGGAAGATGTAAGGGTGGCTACAGGAGCTGCCCAGGAAGGGAGAGGAAGTACTAGGAACAATGTCGCCATTTCTCAGAACATGTCCGGGGAGTCCCGAATAGGGGTACTAGGCTTTCAGAGGAATTCACCTCCACACAGGCTCCTGAGACGTGAGACCCTAGAAAAAAGACAGAACAGAAATATTTATTGCACTACTGAGGAGAAGTCCTGCTTCTTCGTCTTCTTCTTCTTCTTCTTTTTTTTTTTTTTTAGGAAGAATGAGTTTGAGAGCCCCAACCCTGACTTGCTGGGGGCTTTGCCCAGCCAGTCAACCAGTACAAAAGATTAGGACTACTAAACAGTGAGACAGAGAAACCTGTGACAGAATATGGGTCACACAAACACTTCCAATCTGTCTAACCTGACAATTTCACCTTCCCTAAGTCTGAAATTTCACCATTAGAAATTCATTCCTTTGGCATGAGTTCCTTCTTTTCTTTATTAAATAAGCTCATATAGGCATAGTGTCTAGCATGTAGAAATCACTCTGTGATGATTAGCTATTATTACTGATTGCTATACAAGCACCTTCAGGAAAGACATCCCTTAAAATTGAATAATCATTTACACTTTAGTGAGGCGGTTTTCCTAGAAAACACTCTGAAGTGGAGATATGCTTGAAGGCGATTTCTTGGGGAGTGCATCCCCACTCAACACCTGTGGGGATGTAAAAGAAACAGGATCCAACAGAGAGATGAGTTGGGCTGTGATGGAGATCAGAGGCCCTAGAGAGGCTCCAGCTGATCCCACAGGGAGCTCTGGATTTGGGATGTCCTTCAGAGTTCCCTGAATTGAAACAAGGGGGCTGGGCCTTTATTCTCCTGCTTTAACCAATCATTTGGACCTGGTTGCCCTGGATTAGGGGAAGGGATGAGCTTGGGTGAGAGAGCTCCCTTATCTGAGGTTGATTCCTCTAAGCATTAGCAACAGCCAGTAGGGAGAATGAGTGCCTGGGTCCTGCAGAGGGTTCTGGGTGGCACAGGAAGTTCTGTGAACACAGACCACCTGAGAAATGAAGGGCTCACTATGCCTCGCATATATTGTTCCCTGTTCCTAGAATGAGTATTCCCCACCAACCAGGCCACCTCCACTCCTTTCTCTACCTGCTGAACTCCTATTGATCCTGCATGACCCAAGCTGCAAGACCCAACCTACATGACCCCTCGGAGGGAGGCCTTCTCAGGGCTCCCTCTGGCTCCCAGAGCTCCTGGTGAGCAATCCATTCCACTGGGCCTTGCTGGCTTGCTTGGTTTGTGTGCCAACTGTATTCCCTGAGCCGGGAATCTGGAGGGGTTGAGCCCATATTTTATTCATCTTTGTACCTTTGAGGCCTAGCAGCCTCAGCCAGAGTTCACTGAATATTTATGAAAGTGCCATTTTTAGCCTGTACTCTGAGATTAGGATTCAATGTCACTGCTTCTGAATCATTTCTTTTATTTATTTATTCATGTATTCACTCATTCATTTATATATATATATATAATTAACACACACACACACACACACAATTAACACTCATTGCTCACCCCAAGATCTGGAACATTACAAGAACTAGAACATCACTGACACCTTCCTATGAGTCCCTCCCTGTCCTGTAGTAAACACTACCTTGAATTCTATGTTGAACTTTCCTTTGTTTTCCATAGTTTTATCACATGTGGCCAAGAGAGTCATGCCAGTCCACTGTTCTATGTGCTCCCAGCCCATCCTTGCATGTTAGACAGGGTTATGTGACTTGTTCTGGCCAATGAAATATGAGTTTCAGTGACTTTTATCCCTTCAGGGCTGAGGCCAAGTGAAACTCTCCAGGCTTTCTGGCCTCCATGGCTGTGGCAAAGGTGAGGTTTCATGTCTCAGATGATGCCATGTCAACATGGTGGGTGGGGCCTCCAGCAGCCTGGGTTCCTGAGAGATCATGAGGAAGAGAGTGCCCTTCCGACTCATGTGGGGAATGTATGTGAGAACGAAATACCCCTTTACCGCATAGTCACTGAAATGTGGAGGTTGTTACTACACGATAACCTACCTAGCATCTCTCCATGGGGGTGGGGAGTACCTGGGTGGCTCAGTCATTGAGCGTCTGACTTCAGCTCAGGTCATTACCTTGAGGTCTTGGGATTGAGCCCTGTGTGGGGCTCCCTGTTCACTGGGGAGTCTGCTTCTCCCTCTCCCTCTGCGCCTCCCCCTGCTTATGCTCTCTCTGTCTCTCTCTCTCTAATAAATACTAAAATCTTAAAAAAAATAAAAAGGTTTATCCATGTGGCTCTGGGTGGTTGCAGTTCATAGAAGTCTGTGACACACAGCAAAGTACGCCTCTGGGTATTCACACTCTTTTGTAGCTGCTTCCCCTTAAATCTGTCTGGTTCATGCTCTTTTGGCCAACAGAATGGGACAGAAATAACCTGTACCCCTTCCAGGCCTAAGCCTGAAGGAGATCTAGCAACTTCTGCTTTTGCATTCTTGAAGCCTTGAGATACATGTGGGACATTTGAGGACTCTGAGGCCACCATGCTGTGAGAAGTAATGTGGAGAGGCACGTGCAAGATCCCTGAGCCCCTCCCTCCCCACACGCCACCCCCCCCCCCGCCCCCCATAGCCCCAGCTGATCTCCTGGCTGACAGCCAGGCTTGATGGACCCCCCTTGTGAGTGGGAACATCCTGAAAGTTGATCGTTCAGGTGAACCTCCCCAGTCAAAGGCCTGTGGGGTAGAGACAAGCCATTCCCAATGCACTGTTGCCTAAATTACAGACTTGTGAGAAAATAAAGATTGTGGTTGTCACTATGCCGTAGCATGGTTTGTTGTGTTGTAATATTTAATTAAAATGGGGTTTGATCATTTTCACCATTCCTTAACATCCAGTGGTCCCCATTGCTTCTCAGGAGGCACTTGGGTTACTTCCAATGTTATGTTATCAAGCACTGGGCTGCTCTTTTTTTTTTTTTTTTTTTTTTTTTTAAGGTGGAGCCCAATGCAGGGCTTGAACTCACAACCCTGAGATCAAGAGTTAGAGGCTTACAGACAGAGCCACCCAGGCGCCCCTGCCATGACTACTCTTAATCATTTCTCTGGGAGTACCTGTGGAAGCGTTTGTCTTGGATATACACCTAGGAGTAGAATTGCCCACCATCTTCTTGTCAGGGGAAGTGATTAAGAAATGCCACCCCCAGTGTCTGGGCCTCTTTCAGGATTATTGGAACAAATCTAAGACACGGAACAAATGTTGGGGATTATCATTGCTTGCATTTTTGTGGAGGAACAAACAAGTATCCAAAGTAATGAAGCACTAATTGTGGAATTTCAGATACTGGACACCTGAGAGTAGGCATTTGATGGCAAGGGGAACTGTCCACTGACAACAGAGTTCGGTCTTCTGAGCTGGCCTTCAACGCCTCCAAGTCACCCATCTCCCATGCCTCTTAGCTTAGAATCACCTTCTGGATGATTCCCCAAGGAGTCGGAATTGTGCGACCTTCTGTTGTTTTCTTCCCTAACGAGTTATCTTTAAGCACCTTCCAAGGAATATCCCTTGCATAAATCAGAGTCCCAAGGGTCTTGGGTTTGGCTCTTTGGATGGCACAGCAGTGTGGAGACTTAGAAAGTGATTTCAGATTCTTACCTCACTCCTCACCGTCCTCACCTCCCTTGCTCCTCATTCCTTGACTCATATTACAGATGGGGGAAATGGAGGCCCCGGGAGGTGCTGGCTGGGGCTGAGGGGGAGACCCAAAGCTCTGGCTGCGGCCCCATCCTCCCATCAGCTGCTTGTCCTTGTCTGTGCTTCCCTGGGATGTGTCTGAGTATCAACCATGGTCATAATGTCACCAGAGCCATTGCAGAGTGCCAACAGCTGCAACCCCTAGGCCCCAAATCCTGGTGGCCCCAATCTCGGAGCTAAGGAAGAGACCACGTCTCCCTTTCCCCACACTCAGTGGTTTCTAACAACCCTGCCCTTGCTGGAAGGAAAAATTGTCCATGTCTCCTCCTGGGTACATGAAAGCTTGCTCAGGGCTGGGCTTAGGAATACAATAGGGGTGTATATAAGGATGTCACTAGCCATGGTGACAGATAAACTCTCAAACTGATTTTGTAAGAAGATTTTCTTTATTTGTTTTGAGAGTTGAGCGAAAGTGCAAGAGTGAGGGGGAGGGGCAGTGGGAGAAGGAGACGCTGAGCAGGGAATCCAAAGACAGAGCTGGATCCTAGGACCCTAGGATCATGACCTGAGCCGAAGGTGGATGCTTAACAGACTGAGCCACCCAGGCACCCCTCAAACTGATTTTCAAGACAACCCAAAGATGTTTATTTTTCCTATACACATGAATAGTACTAAGGTGTTCTGGTTGGCAAGTAGCTGAGCTCCATGTGGCGATTTGGGGATTTGGGCTCTTTCCAGCCCTTGGCTCTACCATCCTCTAAGACATTAGGATCTCTCCTTCCAGCTGGAAGAAGGAGGAAGAAGGCCTATGCATTTCTTCACATCTGGCTCTGAAGTGACATGCAACATTTCCCATCCAAATTTCATAGGTGAGAATTTGTCATGCATCCCTGCCTAGATGCAAGAGTCTATGTTGTCACTGGATAGGGGCTCAGATTGGTGATGACCTACAGGCTGTCTCTGCCACAGCAGGGGACAGAGGCGCATCAGAGCCCCTCGCTCTGTCTCCCATCTTCCTACAAGAGGATGTTTTCCTGCCGAGTTTCTGGATCTTACCACAAGAGGAACAGTGCCACCTCTGAGCTGCATTAACTTGGACCTCAATATCTTCATCTGTAAAATGGGTGCTTTCATATCCGTAATCTTCCAACCTCCCTGAGAGTATGAAAAAAACATGAGTTAGGCCTGACGTACCTCGGTTCCCAAGGAGGAAACCAGGACACAAAGAGACAGTGTGACTTGTCTAAAGTCGCACAGCAGGACCCAGTTTCCCCTCGCTGGTACACAGATTTGTTTTGTTTTGTTTTGTTTTTACTAGTCAACATCAAAGTCTGCTGAGAACACTGAAATGCAGGAAAAACCTTACTCAGCAGTCCATCTGCAAACTGTCCAAGGGCATAGGAGGATTACTAAGAGAGGGACTTTTATTGCCTGAAATGAGGGTATAGAGACCCTGACAGGTTTTTGCCCAGGGTTTGTGGGACCCCGCCTGGACCTGACGTGGTGGGGGATGGGGGGAGCTTGCTGTGGGAAGACTTGAAGGAGAACCCACTCCTCCTCTATCACCCTGTAGAGGCCTGACCCCCCATTAGACCTTGTTCCTTTCAGCTCAGTGTGCCTCAACTTACAGACTGGGAGGAAAGGGAACCCCCTTCTGAAAAATGTTCAGATCCCACAAGCACACGGACTTTCTCTGGAAGAAGACACAATAAACAAAGGACTGTGTCACCCACATCCAGGGGCTGTGTGGACCGTGCCCCCTGGAGGTGTGCTGTGTATAGCCTGCTTGCCCCCCACCCCACCCCCCCACCTCCCAGCAGGGGGGTGTAGGAAGCAAGGTAGGTTTATTCCTCACAATATATTTTTGTAATAGTCAATATTACAATGAAAAAATATATTCCAATGTCCGGTCCTATCCGAACCTCTGGAATTAGAATTGGGCGAGGGGCAGCCAGCGACACAAGTTCACAGGTGTTCTGAAAAATCTCCCCGGTGACTGAATCATCCGCATTCTCCAACCTCACAGCTTTGGGAACCCGGATGAAGTCCAGCCAGGCTCCTCGGCTCTAGAAGCTCTGGTCAGACCTTTCCATCCGGGTGAGCATGAGACAAGTAAGGGTAGGGGGCAGGAGGGGTGCGCAAGCCTGGGTGGCACAGAAGGCTGGCTTTCCCTTTCGGAGCCGTCAGCACCCCCACCCCTGCAGCCCTGACCCGCCGCCCACCCCAATCTGTCTCTCTCCCTTCCCCACCCCCGCTCTCCGCCTCCCCACCCCCCGCCCGCGCCCTGGCTCCCCTCTCCCCCGCCCCCCTCCGCCCCCCTCCGCCCCCCTCCGCCCCCCTCCGCCCCCCTCCGCCCCCCTCCGCCCCCCTCCGCCCCCCTCCGCCATTGCCTTCCCGCTCCCGCCGCAGAGCGTCGCGTCAGCATCTCCGGAGGCCCAGCTCAGGCTCGGCCTTGCCCGGGCTAGCCTTTTGTTACATCATCTCCTTGGCCTTGCCGGTGCTAGGGGAGCGAGCCGCCCACTCACCGCTGGATACAACCGGCTAATTATATCACCCAGAGACCCGGGGCGGCAGCGTGTGGGCATTTTTTCAGCTGACCCAGCCTGTTTCTACTTGCTCTGCACGATTGTTCTTGATTTTTCAAAATAATAATAACCACTACTAACCAGGAAAAAAATCGCCCGGGGCTGCGGAGCCGGCTCCTGAAGCCAGAGCCCTGGGCCACCTGCTGCTCCCGGAGGGAGAGATGTACTCAGCGTTCCTAGTTTACAAAACTGAGAGCAAGTGTCTGGACTCCCAAACCGGGACTCCACTCCGTCGAAGTGGCTCTGAGGACAGGATACGCTGGAATCAGCAGAATCAGAGAGACAAATATTGTTCTGACGGCCCCCACCACGGTAGCACCGAGATTTCTGTTTTTCCAAATCTTTCAGATTCTATTTGTAGCTTAGTCAAACGTGCAGAGAGTTCTCCTTTTCCATAATTTCCTGTATTTATTTTTGTTAGGAGACGATGCCTTCACATGGTTCATAGTCAAAAGATGCGAAATAATATGCGGGGGAAAATGTTGCAGCCTATCTCCGCCCTGCACCCACCCATTTCCTTCCCAGGCGCTGGGGCTGGTTCCCGTGTCTCCTGCCAGAGATAGACCATCAATGTCCAGGTCCAGTCCTTCATCCCAAACCCTCCGGGACAGATCGGTTTCCGAATCCAGAGCTTTTCTGATTTCAGACAGATAAGGACAAATATCTACATGTACTCAGTTACGCCCCCTTCCCCCACCCTCTATAGGTTCTGTATAGGATGACTCATAATCCCGGTTTGAGCACTGAAAGTTCCAGCTCTGCTCAAGGAACCCTGTCAGTCCCAGGAAAACAGGACGATAACAGGAATAAAGAACAACCACAAATGTCTTCACATCCTTTTAGGTCTGGTTTTGCTACCACACAAATTTGCCACAAACCAAAGAAAAGACTTGGTTTTCAGAGATTTTGGATATGGGGATTGTGGGAGAGGGACTGTGGACCTGTAAGCAAGTATGCATAGATTCCTATCACCCACCCAAATAGAAACCCAGTGCGGGGCACCTTGCTTTTTTTCCCTGCTCAGTGTATCTTACATCAGTCTGCAGAAAGACCCCCATTCCCTTGACCATTGAACCGTACTCCATCACGTGGTTGGACATTTTGGCTGTCTCCAGTCTTTTGTCATTGCAAACATACGTAGTCTTTTTTTTTTAGAGGAATATTTTCCATTAAAGATTTTATTTATTTGTCAGAGAGAGAGCGTGCGCTCAATCGCAAGGAAGGGGAGAGGCAGGCCAAGGGAGAAGCAGGCTCCCTGCTGAGCAAGGAGCCCGGTGTGGTTCTTGGTACTTGATCCTAGGACCATGAGATCAGGACCTGAGCCTAAGATGCTTAACCGACTGAGCCACTCAGGCATCCGACACACGTAGTTTTAGATTTGGCTAACTGCATGATGCGTAGCCAAGGAAGAACTACCTTCACTTCTTTTTTTTTTTTTTTTTTAAATTAAAGATATTTATTTATTTATTTATTTATTTATTTATTTGAGAGAGAATGAGCAGTGGTGAGAGGTAGAGAGAGAGAGAAGCAGACTCCCTGCTGAGAAGGAAGGAAGGAAGGAAGGAAATAAGGAGAGGGCATTAAGAATGATTTTGTCCCGAGCAAGGAAACAACATATTGTACTATTGTTTTCTAGAGAAACAGAACCAAATTTTAGATACGTATGAAATATATAGACAGGTATCCCTCCCTTTTCAAAAGTCTGTCCTACCGCAGTTTGTTTTTATGAAAGACCTACATTTGTACCTGTTTTTGTTAGCCAAGAGAAATCTGAAAAGGACTATCGCTTTTATGAAAAAGAGGCTAAAAGTGAAAACAGCGCTGAGTGTTTGTTCTGCAACCTGTGGTCACAGAGGCCGCGCGAGGAAGCAGCGAGAATGGCGCCACCAAGCTCCTTCCCTGGGAACTACACTCAGCTGCTCAGCATCAAGCCGTCCTAGCTTTGAACTGTGAACATCCGTGCCTTATCTCAATTTATTTTGTGCATCCACTAGCAAGATGTGTCCTAACATCATAGAAAAGCCTGAGAGAGGTTCTGGGGGGTCTGGGAACCGTAAAAAAAGTTTCTATATAAGTTCGTGGAAGTTGCTTCTTTGCTTTATGCCATTCAGTTTATAAAAGTTTGCATAGAAACTCTCTACTTTCTCTGTATATATACAGAGACAGGCAGACACAGAGAGGTTGATTGTAAGTTATAGAGGTTTTATGCTTTTGGGGGACTGTCGAGTCTGCAACATAGGGCAGGCTGGCAATTTCAGCAAGAGTCCATTTACAGTCTCTAGTTGGAAGGCCCTCCAGAGGCTGAATTCCTTTCTTAGAGTGGGGGTGGGAGCCTCAATCTTTTCTCTTAGGCCTTCAGCTGACTGAAGGAGGCCCCCCCACTACACTAAAGAGGATAATCATCTTTACTCAAAGTCTATTGATTTAAATGTTAATCATATCTAAAGATTTTACTTATTCTAAGAGAGAGAGAGTGTACAAGCAGAGGGAGGGGCAGTGGGGGGAGAGAATCTCGAGCAGACTCTTCACTGAGTACAGAGCCCACCACAGGACTTGATCTCACCATCTGAGATCATGACATGAGATGAAATCAAGAGTCAAACGCTTCACCCATGGAACCATCCAGGCGTCCCAAATGTTAATCACATTTAAAAGATACCTTCTCAGTAATGTCTAAGCTGCTGTTTGACCAAACAGGTGGGTACTGAGTTGATACAAAATTAAACATCGTTCCTATTTATTACCCCAACTCTTCAGCTTTGAGTGTTTGTCAGGGATTCGATGTGAAAGTCCCCACCTTCCCGGCGTTAACAGTCATAGAGGAGATAAAGCTGGGGGACACGAAACAATCACAAAGACTGCGAAGCATTCAGTATGGAATCAGTTGCAAGGTTCTGAGCACGGCCTGACAAAGTCCCCTCAAACACAGTCCAGAAAGCCAGAGATACACTGGAAGTTCATGCCTAATACTCAGACAAGCAAGCTTCCTTTCCTGTTGGTTTTGCTCATTTTTAAATTACAACATAAATCTTTAATAAAGTGGCCCAGCCAAGCAGTATTAATGAAGCCTACATATAAGGAGAACACGAGCTCTCTATAAAGAACGCAGGTATGATAGGAATCCTCTCTCCCTGACCTGTGACTATTCATCAATTTCAGCTTCTGGAAGTCTCCAGACTTAACACATTTTCCCAGCTAGACCTGTAGTCAAATTCCTAAGCTGCCAACCACTCTGGGATTTCAGAGGCTTTTTGTTCCACAGAGATTCAAAAAGCCTTCCAGCTTCTCTCGTCTGCCAGGGGCTTTGCTCCAAGAACAAAGCGATTTTCTGCTGGTTTTCCTTGAGAACAAAACAGACCCAGAGTGTATGCGTGTACGCACGCATCCTTCCATTCATTCATTCATGACATTACCACAGGTAGAGGCTCTGCTGCAGGGAGAAATAGAAAGTCGTATGCACCAGTAACAAAGGAAAACAGAAATCCCATGGACAAAAATCCCACCTGGATAGTTCTCAGTGACCAGGCCCAGTTAAAGAAAGGCACTGGATTTTATCAGAAGTCTGAATTAGGAGCCCCCTTCCTAAAATGAAGGATCTAGGTGGGGCTGAAATTTATGTAATGATGAAAGAAAAAGAACACACAATTATAAATATAACATTGTCAGGCCCTTCCCATGCAAATAAGTCCTGAAAGCCTCCCTTCATCAGCTTCATCATAAATCTACAGTGTTTATAGCTAAATAAATCTCAGGGAAGTAGTGGGGTATGTGCAAGGACTGGCGGGGTACAGTTTTAAAACTTAAAGGACCAGGGTGCTTGTGTGGCTCAGTCAGTGAAGCATCTGCCTTCAGCTCGGGTCATGACCTCAGGCAGGGTCCTGGGATTGAAACACCCCCAATCCACTGGACTACTTGCTCAGCAGGGAGTCTGCTTCTCTCTGCCTCTACCACCCCCACCAAAATAAATAAGTAAATAAAAATCATTAATAAGAAAAAATATTAAAACAACAAAACTTAAAGGCCAGAATAACATGGGCTGCAGGAGAACACAAGAGAGGCCAGAGAGGGCGGATGGGGCTATCCATCTGCAGTGCTCAGCTCAGCTCAGCTCATGTATCTTGGACCCCCCCACAACTGGCTCTACCTGCGGTGCTCTGGTTGGTGGTGCCCCAATCCCTGCCTCCCGAGTGGTAATAACAACAACAATAGTATTATAGCAGCTGACACTTATTAAGCGTTTCCTATGTGCCAGGCACGGTTCTAAGCACTTTATCCATAGTTACTCGGTGAGTTTTCCTAACAACTCTATGAACCATCACTTTCATCCCCACTTTAAAGGCTAGGAAACTGAGGTAGAAACAGAGATGAAATCATTTGCTCAAGCCAGAGACAGAACACAGATTTGAACCCAGACAGGCTGGCTCCAGAGGCAAAGCTCTTATCCACTAATAGCAATAACAGCTCACAGTTACGTGGTGATTAGCTCCTGCCAGCTGCTCTTCTAAAGGTTCACATGGATCAGTTCAACTAATTCTTACAGGTATTATTATTACTCCATTTTACAGATAAGGCAGCCAACGCACAGAAAGGTCAAGGCACTCGCCCCAAGTCACACAGCTAGGAAGCTACAGAAGAGGGACTCGAACCCAGGCAGTCTGGTTCCAGAGGCCACATTTTTTGTGCACAGAACTGAATCCCTGTGCTATGACTGGACTTAAGCGTAATCTGAGAACAGCGGTCATAGCTTAGATTTCTCTGCATTATGAGGGGTGCCAGCACTGCAGAATTTAATAAGCACTCTGTAAGGGTTCAGTGAGTCTTCCCTCATCTGAAATAACTCTTTCTGATAGGGACAACAGTCAAAATCCCAATCATTGTAGAAAATCTGAAAAATACAGAAAGGGTCCAAGAGGAAATGCGAAGTCTTCCTCCCTAGAGCACGGTGAACTTTTTGATATCTTTCCAGCCAATGTTACAAAATAGGAACCCCATTCTACCTCCTGTTTTGAAATCTCCTTTTTTCTCACTATCAATATATCACAAGCATTTTCCCATGACCTTACATTTTCTTCTGCAGCTTCCATAGAGGAATAACCTATGATTGCTCAAGTGTCCTGATCGGGGTGCTGCCAGCAATGAGCCAGAGTGACCTCCACAAATAGTTCTCTCCTATCAACCTCTCCATCCCCCACATTTGCCCACCATATACATTCGATCTTCTTGTACACCTCCCCCCCCCACCCCGCCTCTCCGGAAAGCTCATGGCATTCGCTCTGTCTGACTCTTGGACCCAGGGTCTCCTCCACTCCTCCCAAGGGTGTGTCCCCATCTTTGCCATTCTGTCCCCATACCCCTAGGACCTGTTTTCCCCTCTCTAAGCCACTCTGCACTTTTCTCACACTTCCCTCACCCAGGATCAAACTTTTCCATCCTATGCCCCATTCCCACAGGATTGCTAGAAACAATCCAGTCCCATCGGCAAGCATGTGTTAGGCAATGTCTGTTGCAATGCACAGAGTGACAGGAAAGACAACAGCAGCTAGGCGGTCCTGGAAGCTGCAGTGGGGGAGTCTGTCTCAGGGACACAGGGAGCATTTGGAGCAGGGGCCTTCGAAGCACAATGCCTTTACCTAAACGAGGTCTCTCATGGTGTGATTTCAAGCTACCAGACAGGGCCTGTGAGAGCTATTTTGGTGCAGGGAGCTCTTTTGATGTACCTTAAACCCCAATAGGGAGGCGGAGGCCTAATCCACCCTAAGGGTGGGGCGGCCTGGGCGCCTTGCCCCATTAGGACGGAATGAAAGGCTTTTGAAGGTGGTGGCTCAAGACAGGTGGCTTCTTGATTGTAGCCACAGTGTCTCAGCCAGGATGGGGGAAAGAGGGGGGCTGTGTAGACAGCTGGCAGGAGGGGAAAGCCTGGGTGGGGTGATCTGGGAGATGGGGCTGCTTCCAGACTTGCTCTGCCTGACCTATGCTTTGTGACCTCAGGCAGCTGCCTGTGCTACTCCAGCATCACCGCCATAATAGCACCTACGCTACCGACCTCACAGGTTTTGTAAGATGAGATAACTTCAGTAGAAGTGTTTGGCCAAGGGTAAAACCCCAAAGTCAGGTGTGGTTAGACTTCTCCCTCCTTCCCTCCTTCCTCCCTTCCTTTCCTTTCCTCCCTTCCGTTCCCCTCCCTCCCTCCCTTCCTTTCCTTTCCTTCTTTCCTTCCTTCTCTCCTCCACTCTCTCTCTCTTTCTTTCTTTTTTGAAGGTGCAGAGAGCTAGGCATTTCCCCCCAGCTGCATTTCCCTTTAAAGACAAGTCAGAGGATGGAACTTAGCACTCAGAGAGCCACACCTGAGTCCCCTTAGCTCTGGGCTTCTGCAGCCTCCATCTCTCTGCTCCTAGAGAGTGTGTGTGATTATTCATATTAGGTGGGTGTACTGTGGATTTACCGGTACATTTGGGTCTTGTGTGTCCTGTGCATGTTGCTGAGTGTGTGAAGCTGTGCTATGTATATGTGTTTGTAAGATGTGTGGGTTATGTTTAGGCCTTGTGTAATGTGTTGTATTTAGCATGGTGTGGGTAGTATGCATGTCGTTTGTGTGTAATCATGTGTTTTTTTTAAATCACAGGTTTAAGCATATATTTTGTCTTTGGTGTAGTGTGCAATGTACACATGTCATCTATGTGAGGAGGGAACGTGCGTTGTGTGTGATGGGAGTGACTCATGTAATCTCTGCAAAATACGTGGTGTTTGCAGCGTGTGCTTGTGTAACTGGTATGGTAATGTATGTGTTGCGTGTGCTGTGTCGAGTGAATTATGTTGTCTTCCGCGAGCTGAGCAAATACTGCGATCGGCGTCGGGGATTGACAAGTGCCACCGGTACGCACATGCCCCGTGTTGCGGTGTGCACATGCCCCGAGTGCCATGATGCGGGGACTTCGTTCAGCGTGGGGTAGAGGTGTGTCAATACGTGGGCCGAAAGCAGAGCCCGCTGTCGTGGGAGGCGGTGTGTGCTAGTGTTATTATCTGTACCGGAGGGCGTGCTGCCCCTGGGGGCTGCGCGGTAGGAAAGGGGGGCGGGGGCGGGGCCGGGGTCTCACCGACAGGACCCCCCCCCAGAAGACTTCAGTCCGCCGTGGCCGCGCCGGAGCCCTCTGCGGGGCATTCTGGGAAGCGGGGCCTTGCCCACCGCAGGGGCTGCTGGGAAGCGGCGAAGGCGGGCGCTCTGGAAATGCACGGGGTCCCTGGCCCTGGTCTCCTGACCTGCTGGTGGCTGAGCACTGTAACATCCCCGGGGTGACTACATTGTCCTACTTAAGGACGGCTTTCGGTCGAGCGCCCTGCCTGCTACCTGAATTTCTTGGTTAGTCCTCACGGCCCACCACCGAGGGGAGTTCTCCCCACCGCACAGGGAGTGACCTGAAACAACAGGTGAAGGACCCAGCCCACACTCGGGTCCCTCACGCCCCCAACTCACTGCACGTGAAGTTAAAGCGAGAAAAATGCCATAGGGAAGTGGAAATCTCTGGAGAGCATAAACCTGAGTTTCCCCAAAACCTGCCGCAAGGTACTGGCCAAAATCTCTCCTGATACCTTTCTGAATTTCTAGCCCATGATGGAAAGGGAGTCTAGGTTAAGTACCATAAAAACAAAGTGGGAAGAATGAAGATGTTGGAAAAGCTTGTGAGGTAAAATGGGATACTTCTCAGAGTGTCTATAGTTCAATAATAAAGAAGCTGATTATCCAAAATTATGTTTAATACCCATTGTGGAGTGAAGAATTAACATCTTTCTTTGAACGTCACATGGTCATTTTACTTTTACTTTACTTTTTACATTTACTTTTTTTTTTTTTTTTAAGATTTTATTTATTTATTTGACAGACAGAGATCACAGGTAAGCAGAGAGGCAGGCAGAGAGAGAGGAAGGAATGCAGGCTCCCCGCGGAGCAGAGAGCCCGACGTGGGGCTCGATCCCAGGACCCTGGGATCATGACCCGAGCCGAAGGCAGAGGCTTTAACCCACTGAACCACCCAGGCACCCCTTTACATTTACTTTTGATGGGTTCTATCTCCTCCTCTATTTTCTCCTCCTCCTCTTTCCTTTCGTTCCTCATTCCTTGCTCTTCTGCCATATTTTCCTGTGTATTCGCTCTACATTAAGTTGAATCATGAAATTTCCCCTCACGTAAACTAGTTAAATATTGGCAATTTCTTACATTCAACATAATACATTTTAGAAAGTTCTTTTCTGTTTTACAGCATGAATTGTTTATGTTTGATTAGAGTTGCAGAAATCCTGAGATTCTCACAGATTAGAGCAGCTTGAATTTATGTATTAGGGCTAGAGGGGTGACTTGTGATGGACTGGGGCCAACTAGTCCTGGCTCCCCAGGTGATTGTTAAATATTCAAGAATTTTGCAAGCCAATTCCCTTAGTAGCTTGAAATTGACTATGTAGGGTGTATTTACACTGTGGAAATTGCCTTCCCTCCCCACCCTTCTGGGATCCAGTTTACCAACACACTGGCTCATCTTGGGCCAAGTGAAGTCACAGTGAAATCAGCTTCCCCAGGACCTGATAGATCCTCAGATAGAAATCAAGACTGTGGGAAGAGTGGAATGCATGCTGGGGAGGAAACGAACAAGCTCAGTGGTTGTGGGAGAAAACACTGAAAACTTGGGGATGAGATATCCACAGTTCATATTTATAGTTCACTTTAGTTAATATTTATCAAGCATTTACCATGTGCCAAGCACTGTTTGAAGCACTTTTTCATTTGATCTCCACAATGACTTTATGAAGTGGATATCATTAATATCCGTATTTTACAAATGGAGAAGATGAGACTTGGAGAGGCTAAGCAACTTGGCCAAGGTTATACAGATAGCAGTAGAGTTTGGTTTTAACCCTAGGCTGTTTAACACCAGGACATATGCTCTTAACTACTATGTTACACTGCCTGTATTCTAGCTGGTAAATTATGCTGCAGTAAAACCTCCCAAATCTCATTGTCTTCCAATAATAAAGTTTTATTCTTGCTCATGTTACATGTTGGCTATGTGTCAGCTGCAGTTCTTCCCATGTCTTGTTCTGGGACCCAGGCTGAAGGAGCAACCCCTATCTTGGCCTTTCCCCAGAGAAAAGAGCAATTCTAGTAGTAACATGTGATAATTCTTAAGATTCAAGTAACATGTAGCATACATTATTTCTCATCACATTCCATTGGCCAGAGCATATCATATGGCCAAGCCTGACTCAATGGAGACTGAAAAATAGATTACCCTCCCCCCAGGCATTGCAAGTCACATGGCAAGCATTCTTGGCAGTGAATAATTGCGAGCTATTTTAGGTTAGGTTCCCCAGAAGTAGACTCTGAGTCAAGGATTTGTGGGTAAGTGATTTACTATGGAGTGTTCCTAGAAAATCCAGAAAAGGAGTAGGTGAACAGAACAGAGAATGAGACAAAGCTAAGTAAGGGTATAATATCAGGCAAAGTCCTGGACTGAGCCTCACTCTGCAGGGGATTCTGGAGTATAAATCATGCCTCAGAGTCTATCCCAACTCAAGGCAGGGAGCGAGGCTTTCCTATTTCCATAGGTGTCAGTCGTTGACTAAGGGCTGGTCCCAGGGGACATAAGCAATGAAGCAGTTTTGACTTTCCAAACCTGGGTGAAGCAGCCCTGGAGCAGTCCCTTAAAAAGAATCACAGATGGGCACCTGCGTGGCTCAGTGGGTTAAGCCTCTGCCTTCGGCTCAAGTCATGATCTCAGGGTCCTGGGATGGAGCCCTGCATCAGACTCTCTGCTCAGCAGGGAGCCTGCTTCCACCTCTCTCTCTCTCTCTGCCTGCCTCTCTGCCTACTTGTGATTTCTCTCTCAAATAAATAAAATCTTTTTAAAAAGTCACAGGTGTGTGGCTCTTAGAAACAAGGTCACAAAGAAATCAAGAGAAGGACCAGAATCTGAAAAGAGATCTGAGCGCCAGTAAGGTCCACTAAAGAAACATTAATGCCATCGGCCACACTGCCTCTACCTTACACTGTCTTATTTCTACATCAAAGGCATGACATTGTTTCTTCTGTGGTGAATGGCATGCTTTTGATGCCAGGCAGAGAGAGGGTCCACCGTTTGCTCCACTTGGAACAATAGGCATTGGGTAGTCATTACTGCTCTCTCATAAGCCAGTATAGTATTTGATGACCACAAGTGTCCAACACTGAAATCTTTGAGAGTGAAGAAAGATGTGTGTAAGACTGCAAAGCTATTCTGGCAGTAATCACTCAGGGTTAGCACAGCTTCCATAAGTTAAGAGCACAGTGTCCAAATAAGATTGCGCTACTCAGACCCCAACTGCCAGTTCAAGGGGTCCCCAGACCATCCTCACTTCTCACCAATTGGCTACAAATTCAGAGGTTCCCTGACCCCTTCAGGATCCTTAATTTGCTACGATGATTTATAGAACTCTAGAAGGGGCATACTTAATCACAGTTTTATTATAAAGGATGCAGATCAGAACCAGCCAAATGGAGAGACTCATATGTGAGGTCTGGAAGGGTCCCGAACAGAGACTCTTCATGCCCCCTTCCCTGTGGAATCGGGACATGCCACTTTCCCAGCACATCAGCAGGGCTGCCCACAATCTTTGTTGGAGTTTCATTATATACACATGACTGATTGAGCTAACTCTCCAGCCCCCTTCCCTCCCAAGAGGAAGCTGGACTAATATCATATGGCTGAAATACCCAACCCTTTAATCACATGGTTAGTCTTTCTGGTGTGAACAGCCCCCATTCAGCGTCACTCATTAACATAAACTCAGATGTGGTCTAAGGGCCCCACCATGATTAACAAAGATACTCCACCAGAAAAATTGGGAAGTGTTTAGAAGCTCCTTTTCAGGAACCCAGGACAAAGACCAAATTTTTTATTATATAACATGTGTCATCAGATTAGAGAATCCTATTAAACCCTGAGCAGAGGTTTTTTTTTTTTTTTTTTAAAGATTTTACTTATTTATTTGACAGAGAGATCACAAGTAAATAGAGAGGCAGGCAGACAGAGAGAGAGAGGGAAGCAGGCTCCCTGCTGAGCAGAGAGCCTGATGCGGGACTCGATCCCAGGACCCTGAGATCGTGACCTGAGCCGAAGGCAGCGGCTTAACCCACTGAGCCACCCTGGCGCCTGAGGTTTTTTTTTTTTAAGTTTATTTTTTTTTTTAGTAACCTCTACACACAACTGGGGGCTTGAACTCATGACTCTGAGATCAAGCATGGCATGCTCTTCCAATTGAACCAGCCAGGTGCCCCAAGAAGAATTTTTTTTTTTTAATTTCACAGGTGGACATATATATAAGAGCAAATACAGTACACCAAAGACCCCCCCTCAAAAAAAATCTTAAATGCAGTCAGGGAAATAAGACAGATAATTTACAAAGGACCCAAAATAGATTTTCAGCAGACTTCTCTTCAACAGCAATGGAGACTGGAAGATAATGGAATGATATCTCCAAGAGAATTCTAAGGTAAGTTGCTCTTAATGAAAGGTAGAACATAAAATAATTGTAGGATATTTATATATCATCATGAGGGGAAGTTAATGTGTTACTGAAGTTATCATTTAAAAACCAAACTGGGCACCTGGGTGGCTCAGTCAAGTTGAGCATCTGACTCTTGATTTCAGCTCAGGTCATGATCTCATGGGTTGTAAGTTCAAGCCCCACTGGGCTCCATGGTCAGTGGGGAGTCTGCTTAAAGATTCTCTCCCTCTGCCTTTCCCCACTCACACATGTGGCCCCCTTTCAAAATAAATAAATAAATCTTTAAAATTTAAAACCAAAACAGGGGTGCGTGACTGGCTCAGTTCGTAGAGCATGTGACTCCTGATCTCAGTGTTGTGAGTTCAAGCCCCACATCAGGCATAGAGATTACTTAAAATCTTTTAAAAATTTTGAAAGTAAAAATAAAAATAAAAACCAAAACATTATTTTAATGATTTCTGATAGAGCTCATTCCAAAGTATATCATTGTACCCTTCACTTTTCTTTTTTAAGATTTTATTTATTTATTTATTTAATTTATTTATTTGACAGAGAGAGAACACAAGCAGGGGGAGCTGAAAGGGAGAGAGAAAAGCAGGCTCCCCACTGAGCAAGGAGCTCAATACCGGGACACGATCCCAGGCTCCTGGGATCATGACTGGAGCTGAAAGCAGCCGCTCAACTGACTGAGCCACCCAGGCATCCCTCCATCCTTCACTTCTTAACAGAAGGTTCAGATTCAATATTAACACTACTCCTTAGTCAACACTAATGTGTTAATGTAGACTCCTTAGTCTTAGACTCCTAAGAGTTACTGAGGTCTGCTAGGCTATTTGCATTTGCATTAAATGGTCTCACAGTGGAGTGCCTGGGTGGCTCAGGTCATGATCTCAGAGTCCTGGGATCAAGTTTCGCGTGGGGCTCCCTGCTGAGCAGGGAGTCCGCTTCTCCCTCTCCTTCTGCCCGTTCCCACCGCCACCGCCCGTTTGTGCTCTCTCTCTCAAATAAAATAAAATCTTAAAAAAAGAAAATCATCGGCGTCTGCAGCAGCGCGGGCCGGGCCAGGGGGCGCCTCGCGCCGCAGCGGTTCGCGAGGACGATGCAGTGAGACAGGACCCGCCGGCGGGCGGGTGCGCGCGGGGCGGGGGCCGAGGCCGAGCTGCAGCGATGTGACTTGAGGCCGAGAACCAGCAGGAGCGTCGGTGCTGCGAGGCCGCAGGGGTCGAGAGAAAGATGAAAACCCACCAGGTGCTCGCCTTCCTCTTGCTCTTGGTGATTGCCTCCAGGGCTTCTGAGTACACCAGCACTTCCCGGGGCTGTGGACTGGATCTCCTCCCTCAGTACGTGTCCCTGTGCGACCTGGACACCATCCGGGGCATCGTGGTGGAGGCGGTGGCTGGGGCAGGCGCCCTGATCACGCTGCTCCTGATGCTCATCCTGTTGGTGCGGCTGCCATTTATCAAGGACAAGGAGAAGAAGGACCCCGTGGGCCTCCACTTCCTCTTCCTTCTGGGAAGGCCTCTTCGGGCTGACCTTCGCCTTCATCATCCGGGAGGATGAGACCATCTGCTCCGTCCGCCGGTTCCTCTGGGGCGTCCTCTTCGCGCTCTGTTTCTCCTGCCTACTGAGCCAGGCGTGGCGCGTGTGGAGGCTGGTGCGCCCACTGCAAGAGCCCCTCAGGCTGGCAGCTGGTGGGCGTGGCGCTGTGTCTGATGCTGGTGCAGGCCATCATCGCCATCGAGTGGCTGGTGCTGACCGTGCTGCGCGATGCCAAGCCGGCCTGTGCCTACGAGCCCATGGACTTCGTAATGGCCCTCATCTACGACATGGTGCTGCTCATGGCCGCCCTGGGGCTGGCGCTCTTCACGCTGTGCGGCAAGTTCAAGAAGTGGAAGCCTAACCGGGCATGCATCCTGGTCACAGCCTTCCTGTCCGTGCTCATCTGGGTGGCCTGGATGACCATGTACCTGTTTGGCAACGCCGAGCTGCGGCAGGGAGACGCCTGGGGCGACCCCACCCTGGCCATCACCCTGGTGGCCAGCGGCTGGGTCTTCGTCATCTTCCACGCCATCCCGGAGATCCACTGTGCCATCCTGCCAGCCCCGCAGGAGAACACGCCCAACTACTTCGACACCTCGCAGCCGCGGATGCGGGAGACGGCGTTCGAGGAGGACGTGCAGCTGCCACGCACCTACATGGAGAACAAGGCCTTCTCGATGGATGAACACAACGCAGCCCTCCAAACAGCAGGATTTCGCAACGGCAGCTTGGGAAACAGACCAAGCGCTCCGTTTAGAAGCAACGTGTATCAGCCCACTGAGATGGCCGTTGTGCTCAATGGAGGGACTATCCCAACGGCTCCGCCAAGTTACACTGGAAGACTCCTCTGGTGAAAGACTTTAAGTTCCAGAGAGTAAGAATCTCTCCTACCGATTTTATTCCCTGGCTGTGTCTTTCTTGAGGGAGAAATCAGTAACAGGAGCCGAACAAGGCTGCCTCACAGCCGGGAGATCTAGAAATCCTACACAAGGGGATTTTGTGTAAATGTGAACACTGCTGAACCTAAAAGCTAACACCGACTGCCCTCCGTCCCCTGCCACACACACACACACACACACACACATAATACCAAACCAACCTCAATCCCTGCAAACTGAAGCAAAGCTAATTGCAAATGGTATTAGGCTCACTCAAAAATGTGGCTGGGAAGACTGTTTCATCCTCCGGGGGTAGAACAGAACCACATTCGCAGTCGGTGGGCCCGGCTGGTGTTGGTTGACTGTGGACGTCCCCACACCATCGTCCCTCCGCAGCAAGTGCTGGACCTCAGGTGGCCTTTTTTGAGATGACTGTTTCATTTGAGAGGACTAATGGGGACTTCTCCACCAGCTTGCCTGTTGGTTTGCACATTTCAGGGGGTCAGGAGCAGTTACGGAGTTGTGGGTGTGATCCTGGGGTGAGGCCCAGCCAAATCACGGATGAGCTTTACAGCAGTAGCGGGGGAGGGACCCCAGCCTGTGCCAACGAAGAGAAGGCTATCTGGGAGGTGAAGTGACCGTCACATTTAAAAAAGTGGTGACCCACCGCTGTTCCCTCTCTGGGCCTCCTGCTGCAGGTCTATGGCAGAAAAACATGCCCGCCTCCCTCCTTGGAGACAGAGCGATATTCCCGCTTGGGGCAGCAGTCTCTTTCCCTTGATGAGCTCTCCCTCCTCCTGCTCTTGCCAATGCTCCCCGACCCCCAAGCCCTTTCCCAGTTTTATTCCCATGTTCATTTCCAAAGCTCAGATGGACTGTCAGCTGAGAGCACCCCCACCCCCGTTGGCAGGCCAGAAGGCAGGTGCCACAGCGATTGTCTGTGATGATGTCACATGGCAGGGCATCCCAGGGGAGAGGGGACACTCTGCTGCCTAGCATGCAGTGAGTTCTCAGGTGTTAGACGTTGACGGAGTGCAAGTTCCAGGGACGGCTGGAGCACCCGAGGGGTTCTTGCTGCTTTTGGAGGGTATGTGGGACATGTTTTGACTTGGTTTTCTGTAAGTTCCATGCAAATGGTTCTCTTCAAAGCCCATTGTTTCTGTCATGGTTTCCATCTGTCCTAAGCAAGTCATTCCTTTGTTATTTGGCATTTCCAACATCTCGGCCATGAAAAGCCCCATGTTCTCTGCACTAGCAGTAGCATAATCACTAGCAGTGACACAAAGCAAAGAGTTTTAACTTGACGGCATGAAATGTATAAATGAGGGTGAGTCCTTTGGCATATACTCTAATGATTATATTGCTTTTTCTATAAAACAACCCTTAAGCCTTTAACCTTTAAAGAAAATGAAAAAGGTTAGTGTTTGGGGGGGGGTGGGAGACTGACCTCTTCATAAGCCAATATGTCTGAGCTGTTTTAATAAACCTTCTGATTTTTCTCAAAAAAAAAAAAAATCATCCCACACTGTTACGTTCTATGCTTCTGTTTTTTAATAATTCTGTCTCACTGCAACAGTTTTGTTGAGCCTTTTGATCTGTTTCTGCATTTAATATGCATTTGTTTGATTATGGGTTGAGGGCTTTCTCTGTCTTACTAAGTCTATATATAGCTCACTATATAATCTGGCAGAGTATTCCATAAGTGGGCACTACAACATATCCCATCCAACATGCTCTCCTTACAATGTAATGTTGACATTTTTTTTAAATTAAAGATTTTATTTATTTATTTATTTGATAGAGAGAGAGAGAGAACAGCAGAAGGAGAGGGAGAAGCAGACCCCCCCCCCCCCCCCCCCCCCCGCTGAGCAGGGAGCCCGATGTGGGACTCGATCCCAGGACCCGGGGTCATGACCCTAGTTGAAGGCAGACACTTAACTGACTGAGACACCCAGGTGTCCCTAATGTTGACCTTCCACCTGTCCTGTATGCTCTCTCCCCTTGAATCTGAGTGGGTCCATGATGCTATGTGACTTACAAGGTCATAAAAGATGATACAGCTTCCACTCAGTCCTCTAGGAATGCTTCTTCTTGGAACCTAATCGCCGTGCCACAAGGAAGGGGCATACCCACATGGAGAGGCCACGTATGGGTGGTGGCAGACAGCTGAGCCCCGTGCAACAGCCCGCACAATCTCCAACCACCTGAGTGAGCCGGCGAGCTTTTCAGTGATTCCGGTCCCAGCCTGCGAGCCAGCCCAGCTGATGCCAGGTGAAGCAGAAACAAGTTGGTCTTGTTTATGGGTTTAGGAGCCAAATGAATAATTGTTTTACGCATCTCGTTTGGGATGGTATTCACAGCAGTAGGTAATGGGAAAACCGTGTTACTACTTTTCAGTTCCTGCTTAAAAGCTGTTCCAGGTGTTGGCTGGAGCGATCTTTGGGAGCCTTAACCCAAAGGTGTCATTTGCCAACTGTCAGGAAGTTCAGACATTGTAAGTTACTTCCTCCTGCTGCAGACCAAGCTTCTTTGGTTTCAAGAAAGAAGAAACCCACTCAGTTTGTCTCAGGAAAAAGGGGTTTTAATGAAAGGAAACAGCAGGCTCATGGGAATCCAAGATCAGGAACCGCTGCCTACCACAGCCTCGTGGAAACTGCAGCTGCCCTACACAGGTCTCTCGTTTTCCCGCCACTCTGCACACTTACTCTTTTCTCATGCCATAGGCTTGGTTTCCTTACCCATCCATTCAGAAGCGGCTCTTTACCTCTTCCTACTTCCTAGGCCCTGGCTATATCACAACCTTTGTAATTCAAGTGCGGTTAGTGTTCAGAGGTTGTTCCTGGAATTCCCAGTTCCCAATTCTCGAAATGGCGTCGGACTGGAACAGCTCCTCTTTACTAAGCAAGGCCCCACAAAGCAGAAGCTAATGACAGCTGAACTGACCTTTGTCAGGTGTGTGCCTTGGAGCCATCAGCTAGGACTCTGGGGGGCGGGTTTCCAGGGAAGACGTCCCCCAGAAGGGGTGTGGCTGGGGCATGTAGGGAAGGATGTCTCTAGAACACTCCCACATCGAGGCTGTTAACTCCTCCTAGCCAGAAACAGAAGGCTGACACTGGGCTTAAGCGAGAGCTCCAGACAAAGCAGCACAGAATCAGGAACTGCGAGCCCAGATGTCCCCAGGTTGCGAAAGCTCTCCCGCTCCCACGATGACCTCGGAGGGATGGGGTGGCGGTCTTCGAGTCGCTGATAGCATCCACCTGCTTCCTTCCCACCAGCCTCTGCAACGCCGCCTCCACCAGCCTGCCCTGCCTCTCTGATGTGTCATTTGTTCTTGACACAGCCAGTTTTGGGTTTCTAAAGCCAACTTTGGATTCTCGCCTGCATTTGCCCTTGTGATACCGGTCTTTTACACAGTAATGCCCACAGCGCTCCACCCTGCTCTCTGCAGCCTAGAGAAGGAGACTGACAGGAGAGTCTTAGGAAGTTACTGCTTGGGGGGGCGGGCAGTTCACCAGGAAAACAACATTTTTGTCCTGTGGTTGATGGCTGCCCAGTGTTATGCACAGGAGCTTTAATGATGGGAATTCCTTCAATATATCATATTGAGGAAAAGCAATAACAGGTGTTTTTCCTGTAGATAAACCATGTATGTTGGCATATGGAAACCCTTCTTATGATTTCTTCACCTATTTTTGTCATTGAAACCATTTTTTATTCGTTTGTTTTTTGAATGAAGAAAAATAAACAGGGACTCCTGGGTGGCTCAGTCGTTAAGCATCTGCCTTCAGCTCAGGTCATGATCCCAGGGTCCTGGGATCAAGCCCCACATTGGGCTCCCTGCTTCGTGAGGAATCTGCTTGTCCCTTTCCCTGTGCTCTCCCCCTGCTTGTGCTCTGTCTCACTCATTCACTCTCTCAAATAAATAAAATCCTTAAAAAAAAAAAAATTACAACTGTTTAAAAAAAAAAAAAAAAGGAACTGGGGCACCTGGGTGGCTCAGTGGATTAAAGTCTCTGTCTTCAGCTCAGGTCATGATCCCAGGGTCCTGGGATCGAGCCCCTCATCAAGCTCTCTGCTCAGTGGGGAGCCTGCTTCCACCTCTCTCTCTCTCTGCCTACCTCTCTGTCTACTTGTGATCTCTGTCTGTCAAATAAATAAATAAAATCTTAAAAAAAAAAAAAAAGAACTGTCAGGAGAGGATCAGGAACGAGGGAGGGAGAAGAGGAACCCTGTCTAGGAGCAAATAAGGGGACCTGCCAGCTTCAGTAAAACCTGCAGGTGGCATTTCCCCTTTGAAGGCTCTGTGGTCTCCTACATACAGAGTCTCTGGAATCCTGCACACTGCTCAAATTCCAGGTCAGCTCATCTGAAACCTGTGAGACTTCAGACAAATTACCCTACTCTTCTGTAACCCTTGATTTCATCATCTGTAAAATGGGGATAATAGTACCAGCCTTGCAGGGCGAAGGTGGGAATTAAATGAAAGAACTCTGTTAAGTATTTAACACAGGGTCGGGCTCATTGCAGCTGCTCACTAAACGTGTTCTTCCTTTCTTCCTCCGCCTTGTAGCTGGAGTTCCCCAGCTTGCAGGTTGTGAAATGGGTGTGAGATGAGCTGGGACAAAGATCCTGTGACCAGAGGTCAAAAGGCTTCTCACTCCATTACTCACCCCCTCTAAGGGTTTCCTGTTTCAGGGCTTTGCACGTTGCAAAGGTGAAAGCTACCGTCACTGTTTTTCTGACTCCTGAAAATCTGCAAAACAACGAGACTGCAAACGGTCTGGAGTCCTAACCAAATCCCACGCACAGTAGAATCAGTGAATAGAAATCTATGGTGGGTGCAGGGCGCCTGGGTGGCTCCTTTGTTGGGCATCTGCCTTCTGTTCAGGTCATGATCCTGGGGTGCTCAGATCAGCCCTGCATTGGGTTCCCTGCTAGGTGGAAAGCCTGTTTCTCCCTCTCCCACTCCCCCTGCTTGTGTTCCCTCTCTCACTGTGTCTCTCTCTGTCAAATAATAAATAAAATCTTAAATAAAAGAAAGAAAGAAAGAAAGAAAGAAAGAAACTTATGGTGCCACAATATTGAAGCAAGGATTTTGGGTGCATCCCTCCCATTTTAAGAACTCAGTGAAATTAAGAAACCACAGGGCAGGTCTCAGTCCCCAAAAGACTCGCTGTCCTTGGGCAGTCTGGCCACAGCTCTGGGCAGCAGCAGATACTGAATGCCCAACATCACACGCCAGATGCCAGCCCTGAGTGGCAGGGAGGACCCCTGGGGTTCACTCCCAGCCCTGCTGCCTGCCGACCAGCTGTGTGTCCTGGGACAAGTCACTCCCTCTCCAAGCCCGGGTGTCCACACCTATGAAATACAGAGGCTGGAGGCAGTGATTGAGGCCTTCCAAGAGGCCTCAAACTCAAGTAAGGGGGCAGGGGGTTTATCTTAGTCATTAAAAGAACCCTTACAATGACTGGGACATCAGTTCAAATCCGGTCACTTCCACTGCGTGACCCCGGGCCAAGTTGTTTAACCTCTCCAGTCCTCAGTTTCCTGATCTGTAAACTGAGGACAATCCTAGTGTAAGGTTGCTGTGAAGATAAAAAGGTAATCCACGAGTGCCTGTAACACAATGCTTTGTCCATAGTAAGTTCTCGATGTTAGCTGTTGTTATGATTCGTGAATGATGATTGAAAAAAAAATAGTGTGAAAGCACATCATATTGACCTCTGGGGCTCTCCAGGTCAGAATCCACGGGTTTTTGGAATGGCAAGAGGAGTTGATAGCAGTTTATATAACAAAGTCATCACTTTCCTTCAACTAACAAGCTCCCTTTTTCAGTGGGGCTGGGGGTTCCTCGCAAGACGATAATCTTGAAAGCCAGGCTTGGGAGAAGAAAATGATTTTGTAAATGTTTTCATGAGGCTTACTGTAAGCCAGGCTAGACAGAACTCAGTGTAAGGCACAGAGCAGTAGTTCCCTAACTTCCCTGGGAGAGAAGGAAACTCGCATTCCTGGGTGCCTACCCCCTCCAGTTGACTTGATTGGACTCTCAGGCTAGGAGCCTCAGAATGGGCATTTTATTTTTATATATTTTTAAATGTTATTTATTTATCTATTCATTTATTTATTCATCTATCCATTCATTCATTCATTATTTTGAGAGAGAGAGAGAAAGCATGAGCAGGGAGAGGGGCAGAGGGAGAGGGAGAAGCAGTCTCCCGGCTGAGCAGGGAACCCGAAGCAGGGCTCAATCCCAGGAACCTGAGATCATGACCTGAGCTGAAGGCAGATGTTTAACCGACTGAGCCTCCCAGGTGCCCAGAATGGACATTTTAAACCAGTGCCCAAGTCACTGCTTCTTGTCAGGGAAGCTTAAAAACCCCTGGAAGGGAATGTGTGTCTGGGCCTCGTGCCCTGGTGCGTTGTAGGGAGTAGAAGGAAAGGGGCAGGGGAAGCAGCAAGTTTCCCGAGGGCAGACTGACCCTTCCCCAAGGTGGCACAGGGGTGAGGGGGTGGGGGGGTGGGCAGGAGGGCTGCTGTTAATGAGGTGACTGAATATTTACCTGCTAGGGGCAGTTTAAATGGGAAAAGTCCAAGATGCTGAAGTGGCAAGCTGCCCCCTCCCTTGCTGACTCCCACTCCCTGAGGTGGGGCTCCTGAGGCAGATTAAATCACTAACAGAAAAAAAAAGAAAGAAAGAAAGAAAGAAAGAAAGAAAGAAAGGCACATCTGAGTGTCTGTACATCTTCTTTGAATTCCTGAGTGTCCTGTCAGGGTATTATTGTTCTTGTTACAACTCACAACTTTTGACATTATCAAAAAATCACATCATTGTCATCAAGAAGTCCTCGTCAGTCAGTCTCTCAGGCTTTAAAGCCTATGGGTCTGGGGTCACTCGGGTACTAAGCTGGGTTTGGGCCCCTTTATGTCCCGGAAGCTGCCCTTAGCCCCTCAGGGCAGGAACCAAACTGCACTCCTTCAGGCGGGTGCAGGAGGTCAGGGATGGAATCTTCCCCAAGGGATCGCACAGCCACCGAATGAAGGGCTGAGCCCACGCAGATGGATTTTGAAGTTTCCAGATCATTGTGTTTCCCTGGCCTTGGCATTCTGGATTTCCCCTCTGGTCACACTGCTCCTGGACTGAAGGGTGCGTGTCCCTGGGGCTCTGCACAACTTGAGGGGGATTTCCTTGTTTTTCTTTTTGTTTTTTTCTAGTCATTTCTCACTCTGCCCTGGGTCAGATGCAAAGCTCTG
Source organism: Meles meles (assembly GCF_922984935.1). NCBI lineage: Eukaryota > Metazoa > Chordata > Mammalia > Carnivora > Mustelidae > Meles > Meles meles. The sequence goes on along the minus strand of NC_060070.1, from coordinate 85,436,024 downwards.
AAATTCTGGACATCAAATCTGTTTGATTACTAATTATGGAAATAATAACTATAATAAATTCAGATTTGAATCACCACTGATACCGTTTTTAAGTTTTAAGAAACTGTGGTAACCCTGGGGCTAATAATACATTATATGTTTATTAAAAAATAAAAAAATTATAAAAAAAGAAACTGTGGTAAAATAAATGTAATGTAAACTTTTCCATCTGGTGAAGCACTTGGAGTGAACACTCCGGTGGTATCTAGTACATTCATGGCGTTGTGCAGCCATCACTTCTGCCTAGTTCCCGAACATTTTCAGCAGCTCAGAAAGAAACCCCATCCCCATTAAGCAGGCACTTTCCACTTCTCCCTCCCCCAGCCACTGGCAAATGCTAACCTTTCTTTCTCCGTATATTTGCCTATTGTGGGTATTTCCCGTAAATGAGATTATATGACATGTGGCCTTCAGTGTCTGGCTTCTTTCACTGAGCATCATGTGTGTTGTTTTTTTTTTTAAGATTTGTTTATTTGAGAGAATGCTCCAATGGCACGAGTTGAGGGAGGGGAAGGAGAGACTCTTCAAGCAGACTCCCTGCTGACCACAGATCACCCCCCCACCCCCCACCCCACCAGCACACCGAGACCATGACCTGAGCAGAAACCAAGAGTCAGACACTCCACTGACTGAGCCACCCAGACACCCAGAGCATAACATTTTTGGAGTTCATCCATATTTTCAGGTATCAGTACTTCGTTCCTTTCTAAGATTGAATAGTATTCTCTTGTATTGGTAAGCCCCATTTTGGGTCCGTTCATCAGCGGACATCCTTCATACTTTTAAAAGAAGGTGCTTTTATGTACATCTTGTTACCTGATCCTCACAAGAACTCCAGGAGGTAGTCAGGGCAAAGACTGTTCATTATTATTATGATCCTCCCCATTTTGCAGATAGGGAGACTGAGCCTCATAAAGGTGGAATTACTTGCCCCAAATCCCATAGCTGGTTAATGGCAGAGCCAGAATCAGAACCCAGGTCTTTCAAGTTTGGAGGACCACAGTCTTTGCTAGGCAGTTTGCTTTATAATCACTAGCCATGTCCTTCCACCAAGAAGAATCTGAGGGGACAGGTGCTCACTATGGCAAGACAGTTCAGGGCCAGGGAGGGTCCAAGTCCCAGACAGGCCTAATTTTATCCACTGTCAAAGTCTGTCACTGCCTATAAGGCCTGATCTTGCAAGGCCTCTGCTCAGAGGAGGTCCTTCTTAGGACCTCCTCCTTTGAACAGGAGGTCCTGTTCTATCTCTGCTTGAAACATTGTGGATGCCATTGGAGTCTAGAGCCCAGGCAGGGCAGGGACTGGGTCTTGGGATCCTATACTTTCAGCACCAAGTCTAGCAGTCAGGGTTCCCTAAATATTTGCCAGCTAAGATGTGTGAAGGGACCTGAGGTGCTCTGATTTTTGCCCTCTCTCTCCCCAGCAGCATGTCATCAGTAGCAATCTCCCGCCATCCAGAGCAACCCCTTGGAATGAATAACGCACAATTAGGGAGCTCCAACTTAAGACAAATCAGCAGGACTTTGGGGAGGGGACTCCCACTCTACAGCAGTGAGGGTTCCATTCCTGCTAAAATAACAACGAAACCACATAATGAAATGTTTGGAAAACTGAACAAAACAACAAAAATGACTCATAATCTTTACTACCCTAACACAACTGTTATTTTGAAGAACTCCCTTCCACGAAGTCCTTTCCTCCTTCCCTTCCTCCCTCCCTCCCTTCCTTCCTTCACTCCCTCTGTCTGTCCTGAAAATAATACAAAATATCATGTTTTAAAAATTACCTAGTATATCATGACAACCACTGTGAACATTTTGCATATTTCCTTCCAGTCTTTTTCAACCTTGTTTCCCTGATTGAGATTATACAGAATATACATTTCTCTTACTATATATATTTTTCTTTGGTCATAATTTTTTTCTAATAATAAAAGCAATGTGTGTTTACAATAGAAATTTGTGGGGAAAATTACAAAAAGGGGAGAAAATAAAAATTACCCAGACTGTTCCTTCCACAGATAGAAATTTTAACATGCATTTATTTTACACATTTATAATCCTACTGAATACAGGGTTTTGTTTCATTGTTGTTGTTTTTTTTTTTTTTAGCTTTTTTCCCCACCTATCCTATAAACATTTTTCCAACTATGAGTTGCCTCATAGTCTTCAAAATTTATTTTATTTTATTTTAATTTTTAACAGGTCACATATTACCTAGTATGATATTCAAGATTCAAAGCCTGGGGCATCTGGGTGGCTCAGTCAGTTGATTGACCAACTCCTGGTTTCGGCTCATGTCATGATCTCAGGACCGTGAGACTGAGCCCCACACGGGGCTCTCAGCGCAGAGCCTGCTTGAAATTCTCTCCCTCTCCCTCTCCCTCTGCCTCTCCCCATAGTAGTACGCATGTCTTTTCTCTCTCTCTCTCTCTCTCTCTCTCAAATAAGTAAATAAAGGGACACCTTGGCTCAGTCGGTCAAGCGTCTGCCTTCAGCTCCAGTCATGATCCCAGAGCCCTGGCATGGAGCCCCCTCTGCTCAGCAGGGAGTCTGCTTCTCCCTCTCCCTCTGTGGCTCCCCCTACCCGTATGCTCACTCTCTCTCTCAAATACAGAAAAATGAAATCTTAAAAAAAAAAAAAGATTCAAAGGGTAGTCAGTCGAAAGGTCTCTTCCCACCTTGTTCCCCACTTGCCGATTTTCCCTCCCATGATGCTCCCTGTTGCCTGTTTCCTGTGACTCCTCCCTGAGGATCCTTCTGCGTATATCAAAACAAATATGTGTATATTTAAATGCATGCCTTCCTCATCACTCCAGCTTTTACACTAAACGAATGACTACACTCTTTCTCAACTTCCTTTTCAGTGCAACAGGATGTCTCAGAGGTCTTCCTATTTATATTCAAAGAGAACTTCTTCAGAGCACCTGGCCAGCTCAGTCTGTACAGTGCGCGATGACTAGAGCCGGCGACTCTTGACTCAGGGCTGTGAGTTCGAGCCCCACATTAGGTGTGGAGCTTACTTAAAAATAAAATAGCTGGGGTGCCTGGGTGGCTCAGTTAGGTGGGCAACTGCCTTCAGCTCAGGTCACGATCCCAGAGTTTCGGGATCGAGTCCCGCATTGGGCTCCCAGCTCAGCAGGGAGGGTCTGCTTCTCCCTCTGCCTGCTGCTCCCCCTGCTTGTGCTCTCTCTCCTTCTCTCATTCTCTCTCTCAAATAAAAAAAAAAAAAAGATCTTTTAAAAAAATTTTAAAATAAAGAGAGCTTCCTTATCCTTTTTTCTCCCACCCTGCATAGGATTCTGCTCCATGTGGGCATAGCATAATGTATCCCAGGGCCCCAAAGACAATTAAGTTGTTGCTGATCTATTGCAAACAATACTACAGAGACAGACACTGTACATATATCCTTTCCCATGTGTGAGCATCCATCTGTCCAATAAACTCAGAGCGGCGGAACTGCTGGGTCCAAAAGTGAATGCATTTATAATTTTGAGAGCTGTGGCCCAAGTGTACCCCGTAGGCAGCAGCAACATATGATTTAACCCAGTGTCTAGCCTTAATTACTTTCCCTATCCTCTGTTATCCCTAAATAACAGAGTGAGGACCAACTCCAGGCAGGAACCAATCTCCCTTCAGGGCGCTCAGATGTAATGTGCAGCACAATGAGGGCCGCTAGATGGTGGGCGCTTGCTGGGCGTTGAGCTGCAACGGTGTGTGAGACAGGGTGCTGGTCTGGGAGGGGGTGGAGGCTGGGGGAGGTGGGGGGGGGGCAAGGTGGAAGGGATACGTAAGAAGAGCCCCTGGCCCTACCCGGTGGACCCTAAATTCCCACTGAGGGGGAACTGGGTCTGGTTCTGCTCTCCTTATCCCAGAGCTCCCCAGAGCACAGGGTAGGCAGGCCGTGCTCAGTACACATTGAGTGGACAAGAGATTAAGTCATTGAATATCTGGTGTGGAGGAAGTGGGGAGAGGCATGGGAACCAGGGGTAGTGGTCCGAGCAGGTTTCACAGAGGAGGACGAACATTTGAGGGCCACTTTTTTGAGAATTAATTTCACCAAGTGAAAGTCCAAGCCAGAGGGGCTGAAGAGGTGTCGGTCTCTCCCGACTCAGAAAGGACAGCTGGGCAGGTGTCTGGAGGAGGGGAAGTGGTGGGTGACAGCAGCAATCTGGGGGCAGATCTGAGTGGGTGTGGTTTAGGGGGGTCCCTCTAATCAGCCCTGGGCAACGGACATCTCCAAAATAAGGCAGAGGGTCCCGACACTGAGACAGAGGAGGAGAAGAGAGAACAGCTGGTGAGGACCGCCAGAGAGAAGTTCCCCATTTCCCCCACTCTGGCGAGGAATGCAGCTGTGCGGGGAATTACCACTCTCTCCGCCCCGCCCCAGACTTGAGTACACCCTGTGCCGTCCAGAGTCCACACCCTGCTGCTGTGGGCTGCACAGAAGATGCCTGCCCCAGGTCCCACCAAAGATTCCAAACCCCAGAGGCTGGTCTGACAGCTCAGAAGCCCCGACTCTATCCGCAGGTACACAGGTGTCTATTTCTCTGTTCAGAGAAGAAACTAGCCTGGAAACTGGTTTCAGCTCCTCTGGTTGATTTCCTAGAATTGTAGAAAGAACAGTTCAAGATCTGACTCTTACAGAAAATCAAGCAGTAACCCAACTCTGATTAGCCTGCCTGTTTTACAGATGAGAAAACTGAGGTCTGCAGACGTGAGGTGGACTCCCCCCTCCCTCCGGGTCATGCAGAGAGCTCAAGGCAGATCGTTAGCTCCAGACACTGGATACAGTACTGTCTGCTCTGACCCAGTGGATGCAGGCCAGGATGGTCACCTAGATTTGGCTCTGGGGCCAAAGAAGGGAGACCAGTGCCAGAGCTGGAGGCCAGGTCAGCGCTGGGGTAGGGTTGGGGTCAGCCACCCACACTTGTCCCAGCTGCTGGGCTACAAATCCTCCAGGAATTCCAGATATTCCACTCATGTCCAAGTTTTCTGGTTGGAAGTGGGTTTGCCAACTTGGGTTTCGGAGAGGTGTTGGAGCAGAGGAGAGATGTGTGCAGCGGAGAGAAAGGGCTTGGCCCTTGGGTTCATGGGACCTCCGGAGGGGTTCTGTCCCAGCCCTGCACCCCTGAGAACCCAGGATGGCCTCTTGCAGTGACTCAGGACTTGCAGGCAATGTTTCTGGGAACGCAGCCAGATGGGGAGGGCCAGACCCCTATGTTTCCTAGGGTGGGAGGCTACTCCTCCTGGCCTCTGGGGACATTGACTCACCTTTGGAAACTGCTTTGAGAGTTTACCAGAATTTAGCTTTATCTGCATAAAATCCTTAAGAGAGTCTCTGCTGGGGGTTTAGCCTCTGAAATAACTTTCTGGATACCCCCTGAGGGCCTGGCCTACCCCCAGCCAGAGATTCCCGAGGGGTGAGGGACACGTGCATTCTCTTCTCCTGAGATAGTAGAAAAAGAAACAATTTTCCTACTCAGAGCAGACAGACCTGAAGGGATGGGAAAACAACAAAACTGCCTCTTACCTCAATGGGTGTGTACTTTCACGTTCTTCGGTTCCTGGTAATCTTCATAGCACACTTGTAAGTAGGTTTTATAAGATCGGGAAACTGAGGCCAGGGTAGTCACTTCCCTTGTTCCAGAACACAGAGAGGAAAGAACTCAAGGGAGCTCAAGGCCAGGGTTCCGTGGCTATTGGCCAGGACAAAGTGACTCTGCCCATTCAGGCCCTCCCTCAGCTGAGGGCCCAGGCCCTAACTCCACCCCACCTCAAGGTGCCCCTGGACCTTATACTGGCTTTTCAACCATCAACTTGCTCAGAGAAAAAAATGAAGAACACTGGTAGGTCAGGCTTTTTTCCGACTTTATGGGTTGCAACTCACAGCAAGAAATGCATTTACCACCACAAGGGAACCCAAAGGACACAGGCACCCAGGCATAATTCCCAGCATTTAGAATAATTTGTAGTACTTCGTTTGTCTATTTACAAATGTGCAAAACCAAACACAAGTTTCATGAAATAGTGCTTTCCCTCACTACCTGAGCTGCACACTGGCATTCTCTATTCTCTGCTCTCCAGCATCATTATTTTTGGGAAAGTGCTCAAGGGATTCACTGCTTTGATTTCCTGACCTAAGGTTTGAATATCATCTTGGTGGTTCCCCCACCCTTGCTGGTAGGTGGGCAAGGTGGACAGTGGGGACAGAGGTATGCACACTCTATGCTTGGCATTGAGCTTGCCCTCTGAAGACCCGGGGAAGATACATCTGCCTGGATCACAAGTCCATTTGTTTATAAGCAGAGGAACAAGACTTCCCACACAGAAAACACGGCTGCAGCAAGTTAATGGCAGAAAGAATCAGTGCCTCTTAAAGACTGTCCTATAGCAGCCACAACGAAACGCCAGACTATGGTTTAAACAAACTTACTTTTGGGGCGCCTGGGTGGCACAGGTGGTCAAGTGTATGTATAATTCTTCATTCCGGCTCAGGTCCTGACCACAGTGTCATGAGATTGAGCCCCACGTCGGGCTCTGTGCTCCCTGCGGAGTCTGCTTAAGGCTGTCTCTCCTCGGCTTTTGCCCCACTCTCTTTCAAATAAATACACTAAAAAAACCAAACAAATAAAATGATTTATATATAATTTATATTGTATCATATATTATATTAAATTTGTATTGTATATTACATATAATATATTATATATAAAATATAAATATAAATTATATTTATAGCTTATTTCCCAAATAAATAAATAAAGCAAATAAGCAAGTTGGTTTTCTCACAGTTCTGGGCTGGAAGGCCAAGATCAAGGTTGCCAGAAGGCTTGATTTCTCCGGAGGCCTCTCCTTGGCTTGCAGACAGACAGTGGCTGTCTTGCTGCCCCTCCACGTGGTGGACCCTCCATGCAGTCCTGCCCCCCACCCCACGCATCTCTCTGTGCATCCTAATCTTCTCTGTTCTTGAGGACACTGGTTATATTGGATTAAGGCCCACCTTAATGGCTTCATTTTAACTTAATTACCTCTTTAAGAACCCTCTTCCCAAATATAATCATATGCTAAGCTACTAGGGGTTAGGACTTCAAACGTATGAGGTGGGGGGATGGGGTGGGCAACTCTGGCCATTAGGACTGACTCTGTGTTAGGCACATTTGCTCATGCAGTTTCACTCCAGCCTGGGTGCTGTGGGCCTCCTTCCTGGTTTAAAGATGGGGAGCTGGGCATGCCTGGGTGGCTCAATTGGTTAAGCATCTGCCTTCAGCTCAGGTCATGATCCTAGGGTCCTGGGATCAAGCCCCTCATTGGGCTCCCTGCTCAGTGGGGAGTCTGCTTCTCCTTCTCCCTCTGCCCCTCCCCCCTGCTTGTCTCTCTGTCTGCTCTCTCTCTGTCAAATAAATAAATAAAATCTTAAATATATATTGAATTTATATATATTTAATTATGTGTGTGTGTGTATATATAATTTATTAAATTGTGAGTTTGTGTCCTGCATTTTCAACAGGGGTGTCCCTTTGGTGAGGGACAAGAACAATCTTACTCTTCTTATATATAAGGTACAGATACACATTCAATGCATAAACAGACATACAGCACATCTGTGACATTAGATTTTTATGGGGAGGTTGATAGGAAATTAGGGAACATGTCTGAGAAGGCTGTTTAGTAGGCAATAATGAGCAGAAGGTTGAGAAACACCGGTTTATGTAATTTAATCTTCAGTCCTGGCTGTGCTTCATCATCAGCTCACAAAATCCCTGAATATTTAACAATGGACTCTCTCGAAAGACTGTGCAAGCCTGCTCCACTACACTGCGCTCGATGGGAGGTCGGTGGTAGAGAGAAAGAACCCCCCTCTGCCACCCAAGCATCACGGCAGGCCAGGAGGAAAGATGGCATCAGATGTTCACTGGACGCCCACAAATCAATGGGGGGCTGCCCCTCAGTCAGCGACTGAGTCTCTGCCCCAGTCCCTGGGTCCTGGCCCCTGTCAGGCCCTCAGGGTGGTTCCCCTGTCCTCCAACAGCCCCAAGGCCTCGTCTGGGCGGCAGATGGACCCTGCAACCCAGCAAGGCACAACAGGGATCTGTGCGCACACCCTCACCCTTGCCCTGAAGGGAGGCTCAGAGAACTCAGATCATCTTTGTTCAGTGCCTCTGGTCCGGTGGTTCTGCTGAAAGGCCTACCTCGGGCAGGCAAGGGGAGTCAGGAAGGGAGGGGCTCGCATTCCCACTGGGAACCAGAGGGGCCCATTCAATGATGTGCCTTCTCACCAGATATTCCCAGCGATGAGGATGAAGCAGCCTTCAATTAGTCTCGATGAGGCTGGGCCCCTGGAAACTTGGATGGCCTTGAGCAATTTTCAGTGCTGTCTGGGGTGGGGGAGGAGGACTACTGGGGCCCCAGGCCCGCAGATCCCAGCAGATGCCAGCATGCGCCCTCCCCACCTTGGGCTGACAGCCGCTCTGTCTGATGAAAGGAGGGGGAGGAGGAGCACTGACTTGCTTGCTCTAATTGCTTCAGGGGACCCAGTCCAGAGTCAGCCAAAGGCACTTTGTTTTCTGTAAACAGGGCAGAGAGAGGGAGCTGAGGACAGGAAATGGTGCCTCCCTCTCCTCTAGTCTGTCTGTCCCCTCTTTCTGACCCATTAGGAGGCTAAGATCTTGCCCGCTTGTCCCCAAGCCTCTGGGTCTTGCATGAAAACTTTGTATGGCTTCTCAGAATCTCATTCTCCAAAGGCCCAACTGCCTCCTGAAAGGGTCAGGCTGAGAAGTGGCCCCGAACCCCAGCTTTCCTCGCTAGCCTTGCCTTTCCCTTTTCCTGCCCTGTAAAATGGGCTTAATCATTGCCTCTCCACCCAGTCAAGGAGTGGGAGTTAATTGGTGTGAGCCGAGTGCTCCAAGACTCCCAGTGGAGGCTCTGGGGACTGTGGGAGGGGGCCTTCATGGCCCATGTGGCCCCCAGTGGCCCAATGCTTCTTTTTACAAAGGTCATTTACATGGTGCCTCCATTCACTCATTCTTCAAAGACTCATTGGGTTCTTGCCCCACTCCCTATCCAACAGGACTGTCCCTCTTGGTCCCTCGACCATCTTCCAGCTTTGGAGCTTTCTCAGGCATCCCTCCAGAGGCCCCTGAGGCCAGCCTGTTACCTGAAGCTGAGGGAAGCTTGTACCCACACTACTAGGTGGGGCCCAGCCTCCAGCATGATCCAGGATGGATTGGCCATAGGGCTCCCAACTGGAGTGGTGGGGGTTCCAACAGGTGGGCTTCATGCCTGGGAGCGCTCAGAGTTCAGGGGCAGGACTCACAGTCCTTATACTCATATGCTCCCCCATCTCAGAGCCTTCTCACATGCTATTCCCTCTGCCTGGAATTCTCTTCTTTCTGTTCTTCATCTGATTAACTCCCACTCATTTTTTCTGTTCCAGCCCAACCATCACATTCTCCAGGAAGCAGCCTTCTCCTTCTTCTTCTTCTTCTTTTTTTTTTTTTTAAGATTTTATTTATCTATTTGCCAGAGAGAGAGATAGAGAGGGAGAGCACGAGCAGAGCAGAGGGAGAGGGACAAGCAGACTCCCCACTGAGCAGGAAGCCCGGCACAGGACTCAATCCCAGGACCCTGGGATCATGACCTGAGCAAAAGGCAGATGTGTGGGGTGGGGGAGGAGGGCTGTTGGGGCCCCAGGCTGAGCCACCCAGGTGCCCCAGGGAGTAGCCGTCTCATTTCCACATTTATAACAAACCTCTGTGATTGCAGCTTTCAGAGCCAAGGGAATTGTGTATCGAAGCTAACTTTTATGGGTGTGATGATTAGGTTAATATCTGTGTGTCCACTAGATATCTTGTGTCCCAAGACCAGGTAGAATGTTTGTTTTTGCTCACCATTGCACACCAGTCTAAAGACTTAGTTGACTGAATGGATGACATGAGTTACGAGTTCTGGGAGGCCCGCCCCACATGGCCTTCTCTAGCTGTGGGGCGGTCAGCTGTTCCCAGGTCCTGCTCTCTAGGACCTGAGGCGAAGAGGTGACTTGCTGAAGGACACGGGCAGTGGAGTCACACTGGCTCTGCCACTCACTAGCTCATTAATCACCTCCTGTCAGTTACCAAATAGCTCTGTGCCTCAGTGTCCCCATCTGTAAAATGAGCATAATCGTAAACAAGTGACTACGTGAGAGATGCTTAGAGCAGGGTAAGGCAGATAAGCACTCGGTGGATGTGGGTGCTATTACTGTATTTCTATTTCTCAGATACCCAGTCCACAGAGCCGGGGGCCATACTAGGTGTTCAGTAAAGGTTCATTGATTGAACCAGCCACCTTTGGGATTGGTTCTGGAAAGAAGTAAACTGAGAGACAAGAGTGAAGCTGAGGTGAGGAGGGAGGGTCACGAGGACAGAGATTAGTCAGACAACCAGAAACCCAGCTGCCCCCACCTCCCTGGACCGGAGCAAAGCTTTTTCCATCTGACGGCCAGCAGTTCATTCCAAGAGGAGCAATTAATTCCAGTTTGGCTTTTCCCCTAATACTTTTAGGACCAGCCTCATGGTTTCCCCTCAGGAACACCAGCACCAACTAGCGGGCATCCCCTCCCCAAATGTCTTCCAGCTCTGAAAACGGTCCTCAGAGTGTCTGAGTTTGAAAAATTGCAAACTTGTCTTTGTCTTGTTCCTCCAGCCCTAAGGAAACCCTACTTACTGTTTCCTGTGCTTGGGACCCTGGGACCGTCCAGCATTCTCTCTTCGTCTTTTCTATCCTTCAGTACCTAATTCACAATTCTTCATATTGGATTCTCTCTGGGAGAATGACTGGTGTGTTCTCTGTCTCCTGGATGGACCCTGAGTGATAAACTCATGCATCTTTGAACCTGAGGCTCAGAGTGGGACAGAAGCAGAAGACTGCCCCCCCAGACCCCGCCTTGCACCTTGCTTCGGCTCTAAGGGGAAACGGCTGTTTTTGGGAATCCTGGCGACCCAAGAGGAATATCTAAGCAGCCCTGGAAAAACTGCGCCAACAGTTAAACCACAGAAACAAAAGAGCTGCAGCTCCGCACAGAACCGCCTGCTTGGGCAAAAGCCAAGACAAACAGTTGTGGCCCCACCAGGGCTGAGGGCTTCCTGGGCCGGCATGGAGTCATCTCAAGAAGGAGGGCCAGGGCCCCCAGAGTCTCTCCTTCCTGGATTCCTCCAAGTCCTCCCTCATGCCCTCCAGGATCTTCTGAAACAGGATGCCCTCTCATTCCACTCTAGAATCTTTTGGTAAAATGTGGAACTTTCTGGGGCTCACCTTCCTGGGGCTGTGCGTGTCAAAGGCAGACAGGTTGGCTTGTGGAGCTTCTAAGAATGCTGATGCTGGAGCCCTACCCCAGAGATGCCAGTCCTGCACGGCACTGGTATTTATTAATTAAAGCTCCCCAGTGATTTGACTGTGCAGCCAGGATTGAAATGCACTGAGTTAAAAGAAGGTATTAGGATGGCAGTTCTCAAATGGGAGAGTGCATCAGAATTACCTGGAGGCCTCGTGAAACCAGAGGCTGCACAGCCTCCCACCCAGAGCTCAGTAGGTCAGAGGCAGGGCCTGAGGATGTGCATTTCTTACAAGATCCTGGTCTGGGGACCACACTCTGAGAAGCCCTGGCTCTGGAGCCGGACAGCTCAGGTTCAAATCCCAGCTCTGCTGTTAACTATCCACCTGAGAGGGTTCAATGAAGCCTGGGAGGCCACTTCCATAAGACAAAGAGGCTCACGGCTCCTGTCTGTAAAAAAGTTGAATGGACATTGTCATCACTACGGTGGCATGACAATTCGTCGACAAGGCTATAGAAGTCTGGAGCTATAGTGTGTTCCTTGAACCATCATTTTTTTTTTTAAGATTTTATTTATTTAGGAACCATCATTTTAATCAGAGCCTCAGCTTCCCCATCTGTGAAATGGAGATGATGATTCCGTAGCACAGCCCATTTTAAGGTTCTGGAAGGATCAAAGGAGTTCCCTGATGTGAACGTGTTTGGGTTACTATAAAGCCCGGTAGGAAAGTTTTATTAGAAAGGGGGTCGGGAAGGCACAGCCCTCGACTGGAGCTCAACGAGGACATCTGAAGCGTGTTCACATGCTGGGGAGGGAAGGATTCCCGTGCCTCTCTCCAGTGGCCTGCCCGTCTGCCTGCCACCCTCAGGCATTTGGCACGCCTGGGTTGGGGAGTGGCTGGATGGCTCTTCAGACATCTAAGGGGGAGAGATAGGCAGATGGGGCACAGTCCTCCTCCCCCCACTCCCCAGCCCCACCAGCAGTTCTGTTAAGAAAAGGAATGTGCTAGAAGAGCTGTGCATCAAAGATTCCCTCCCCAGGCCCTCGCCACATGGTGGCCACCCAGGTGCCCTTCCTCCTTAATCCTTCCCTCTCCTTCCAGTCTGCCCACCCGCGCACCTCCGCCCGCTGGCTCCGGGGCGGGGAGCTGGGCAAGAGCTGCCCCTTCAGGAAAGCTGAGGGGGAGGCAGGAAATGGACTATTCTGCTGGGTCAGGAACTCATTTACTTGGCTCCATCTCTTTTCAGTTCAACTCACAGACAGCTGCAGCGGATCTGTTAGCATAAGGCTGACCGGCTTGTTAATGCTTTCTGGGGTGCCTGGGCGGCTGAATCAGCGAAGCAACCAACTCTTGATTCCCACTCAGGTCATGATCTTGGGGTTGTGAGATCGAGCCCCATGTGGGGCTCCCTGATGTGCGCAGAGCCTGCTTAAGGTTTTCTCTCTCTTCCTCTGCCCCTGCCCCGGCCTCTCTCTCTTTCTCTCCCCCTCTATTAAAAAAAAAAAAAAAAGTAATCCTTTCTGACTTAAAAGAAAAAAAGCCTGAAGATGTACACCCTCTGACCCAGGGTTCTGGCTGAGGAACCCATCCCAAGGAAATAATCACCCATGAAATGATCAGCCTGATTTGAGTCTGGGCTCCAACAGTGAGTGACCCAGGGCAAGTTAGTGGTTTCATCCCTAAACTAGGACTTAATAATTGGGTCCCATTACCCAGGGTTGAGGAAAAAATGAGACAATGCCTCGCATGCAGTAAGGGCTCAAAAATGTTAGCTTCTTGGTTAGGGTCCCCATAGATGCAGACCCTAAAACAAGGATTTGGAAGGGGAGCCCAGGAGACTAGTGGGGTCATGGGGACGTGAGACAGGGAAGGAAAGAAACCCACATGGGGTGCATTTATCAAGCTCCATGCAGAACGAGTTGAGTGCTGGAGGAAAATGCCCGATGTAGAGTGAGGAAGACGAGGGGAACCCGGGTATCTCTTCTGCTTTTTTAAATCTCGGGGTTGTCTGCCTCCACCGTTCACTTACAGGAGAGGAAAATAAAGCTTTCTTTGATTTTTTTTTAAGATTTTATTTATTTATTTGACAGAGATCACAAGTATGCAGAGAGGCAGGCAGAGAGAGGAGGAAACAGGCTCCCAGGACCCTGGGATCATGACCTGAGCCAAAGGCAGAGGCTTTAACCCACTAAGCCACCCAGGCACCCCGCTTTCTCTGATTTAAGCCCTTATTTTGCTTCTCTGTTACACGCAGCTGAGTTTCATCTTTACCTGAAGACAGACGCCAGAGGCTGTCCCATCAGGAAATTGTCCAATGGACCCACAGAGACCCAATAGCCCAGGCAGGTGCTGTGGGGCCGACATCACACCAGGAGAATGATCTCACCAAGGGACCCTATTCACCCCACCTGCCCTCTTGGAGCCTAATTATGCAGTGAAAAAAAAAAAGTCCTCCTAGGTAGGGGTTCACCCTTTTATATGGCACCGCCACAGGCATGTGCTCCCTGCTCCCAACCCCTCCTGCGCTCTTCTTCGCCACTGATGTGTTCTGTGCGCCCCTCTCCTTTCTCCTCCGTCAGGCAGCAGCTAGAACATCTGCCCAGCGGATTGGTGTTACTGGGTTAATGTGTCACCCTCCCAAGGAGCCCATGTGTGTTTTCAATGGAGGCCAGAAGAAGCTGAGGCTGTGTGCCCAGAGCTGAATGACGCGAAAATCACCAGAAGACACAGAGGCTGCCCTGCTGCTGGTCTCACTTCCCTGTTCCCCTTCTATTTCGTCCTTTGTTCCATCCCCTCCCTTGGCACAGTGGGCCCTGGCCACAGCTCCTGCCTCAGCAAACGCCAGGTCCCCACCCTCTGCCGCCATTTGGCCTGACCTGCCATACTGAAAGCGAAAGGAGGGGTTGGAACAGAAAGGAAAATAATAAAACCACTGAAAGAGCAGAAACAGCTGGCAGAAAATTGGAAAAATTCCCGGGCGGGAATCCCCAGCCCTCAAGGGCCTTGCTGGGCTGAGGGCAGTCTTAAAGGGCAATGCTAAAATTCGTTCTTGACATCGTTGGCCAGTGCAAGGGGGTAACCTCAGCCCTTCCCCCCTTCACCTCAAAGGGGGTACGTGTGCGATGTTGGCCCTGTGTTTTGGGGGTCTGAGCAAAGTGCAAGTGGGAGGGAGAAGGAAGGGAGAAGGGGTACACTGAGAGGGCAAAGACCCTGGTGGGAAGGTTGACCTGAGGGTCCAAGCCCTTCTGGGATTTCAGGGGATGGGCCTTTCCCTGGGGCAGAAGACAACGAGGGGCCAAGAGGGCGCCCTTGTGTGGGGAGTGACGCTGCAAAGGCAGCAGCTGGGCTGCTCTTACTGTGGACCCAAGCTGGAAGAGGCTAAAACGGGCAGTCGGCTTGTGCTTCCGGGGCAGTCGTGGGCAGTCGGAGAGAAAAGAGCAGGGGGATTCCCCACCCCCTCCACGCCCCCAATGGGTGTCCCAGCGTGCACAGGACCAGTAGTCTGCCCACTAGTAAGGGGCTGGGGCTCCGCCTTCTGACGAAGAACTGGGAGGAGTCCTGCAGGGCAGGCCTGGGAGAGGAGCAGGGGTGGGGGAGTGGGAGTGGGTCTGTGGCTCACCTGAAGGCGGAGTTTGGGGGTTGGCCGATGGATTTGCGGAGAAGGGGGAGTCTGGACGCTGCAAATCATCCTGTCTTCTGACGGAGCCCTGGAGGCCCTTTGAGCTCCTTGCTGTGTGCTCAGGGCTCAAACCTACCAGAAAGGCCCTCTCGCCCTGTATGAATTGCAACTGATACCAGTAAAAACAATCCACGGTAAACTGTCAGTCCACTGATGGGGAGTGATCTGCCAAGTTCATTAATTCCAGGCAAGGTAAGGCCTGAGAAATGTTCCAGGTCCTACCTACTGATTCCTCTTCCCGCCTCACCCCTCTTTAGTGTGGCCAGGGGGCTGCACTACCCCGCTGGGCCCCCAGGTCCCTCCTGTCTGCCAGTTGACTCCAGACATATCCCTAGATTAGTCTTCTGGAAAGCACTGGATCCCCACACCCCTGACTGGCCTCTGCTCCCCTCCAGATTAGTCCACATTACCCAGCAACCCGACCTCTCACCCTTTCTTACTGAGGCTACAGGAGTAGGAAAGTGTCATGGTCAGAGCACGGGCTCTGGGTTTGGATTCGCTCGGTGGCTCCGTCCGTGCCTAATCTTCCTCACCTATGAACTAGAGACAAGACCCAGGCCTCCTTTATGTGGGTGTTTGGAGGATTAAATGAGTAAATAAATATAAAATACTTAGAGCATGTAGTAAGCTCTCATTAAAAGCGGTCTATCATTATTTATATTGTTACTATTTATATTTATTCTTATAATAAGTCATATTTATGATTTATATCTGTTATTAAACTAGAATTCCAAAGAGGAGGGACTTTCATTCACTCTCTTCATCCTGGTGATTTGAACAGTGTTTAGCACACAGAAGACACTCAGTGGATGTATGATGGGTTTATTTCCTGCTGGGGCCCCTGGGTGGCTAGGTCAGTTAAGCGTCTGGCTCTTGGTTCGGGCTCATGTCATGATCTCGGGTTCCTGGGAGGGATCCCCCGTGTCTGCACTCAGTGGGGAGTCTGCTCAAGGATTCTCTCCTTCTTTCTCCCCCTTCCCTCTTCTCTTAACTAAATAAACCTTGTTGTTGTAAACTCTGTTCCAACCAAACTCTTCATTATGTATCCCTCCCTACCTCCACGCCTTTGCTCATGCTGTTCCTACCTCTGGAAGGGCCTTACCCCATTTAGCGTAATTCCTCCTACTATAAATTTCCAGTTCCTTCCTCCTCTCCCCTCAGAGGCCCTCCCTGAGTTCAGAACCTGCACAAAACAAGCCCTCACTAAAGGCTCAGTGGTTTGTGGCTGGGTTTTTTTTTTTTTTTTTTTTAATACTTTGGCTCCAAAACAGAGTTTCCTCACTGACTTGGCACTCAGCACCCACTGCCTCCTGGGGTAGCCCCTAAGACACGGAGCACCCCAGTGACTATACCTGTCCGTATCTTGTAGTTTTGACATTCAGAGAGGGCTTCCCAGGTGAAGTCACCTGAATAACTAGACATAACCAGACATGTGGTCTCCAAAGCACAGTTTCTGGGCTTCCTAATCGGTGAGTTGAGAGACATGGCATCTGTTTGCCCAAGAAATATGAGCCAGGCGACTCCACACCAACAGGCTGCTTTCCGCCCTGGACGGGGCAACAGCTGCCTGGAGCTTGGCTGTTTATGCACTAAAAAAAGAAATTCCATGGTGACCAGTTGACTCAGGCCAGCTCCCAAAGTGAAGCAGCGGTAGTTTCAAAGTAATCCCTGATGACACCAACTGCTCCCCACCCAGTCCTTAATAGAGAAAAGAAAAAACAAGGGCAAACTTGAAGAGGAGGAAGTGTGAGTCAGTACTCGAAGCCGCCTAGAGGGGGCAGTGTCAGAGGTGACGTTGGATCCAGAAGGTGTTGGCCTGGCAGGCCCCTGCAGGCAGGCTTGTGCCCCTGAAAAGGACTCCTCTCCAGAGACAGGGCACCCGTGGTTTTCTAACAAGGCCCACTCCACCATTAGAAAGGTCCTCTCTGGAAGGCTGGGGATGGGCAGAGGAGACTGACCTTATGAGTGGCAGGTAAGGACCAGGTCTGTACAGGGGCCTTCTGGAACAGCACGATTTCATGTTTTCTCCACAGCCAACAGACACACACTCCTCATATACTAGGCCTTCTAAAAGCAGCACACACAGCAGAGTAGCGCAGCGGAAGCGTGCTGGGCCCATAAAAGCATTACACGCATGGCTCTTTCTCTTAAGATTTTATTTTTATTCATTTGAGAGAGAATGAGTGAGCACCAGCGGGGGGAGGGGCAGAGGGCTTGGGAGAAGCGGGTTCTTCACTGAGCTGGGAGCCCCAACCGGAGCTTGATCCCAGGACCCTGAGATCATGACCTGAGCTGAAGGCCATCGCTTAACTGTCTGAGTCACCCAGGCGCCCCGTATATGGCTCACTTGAAAACAGCTGGGCTGCAAGCAGCCTGGTTCTGCTGGGCCTGGAGTCCATTCTTTTTTTTTTTTTTAATTTTATTTATTTTTTTATTTGACAGAGAGAGAGAGAGGTAGTAGACAGAGAGGCAGGCAGAGAGAGAGAGAGGGAAGCAGGCTCGCTGCTGAGCAGAGAGCCCGATGCGGGACTCGATCCCAGGATCCTGAGATCATGACCTGAGCCGAAGGCAGCGGCTTAACCCACTGAGCCACCCAGGCGCCCCTGGAGTCCATTCTTAAGTCTTGACTAAATGTAGCTTCATGTCGGCCCTTCCTGTCCCACTGGAGAGCAACCTCCTCTCCTCCAATGCCAACGTCCTGCTTCAGGCCTCCCATTTGCTACTATCTGCGTGAACTTTGGGCTCTGTCCTTCTTGACCCAGGAGAAGGGCCTGCTGATAAAGAGGACATCGCCCAGGTTTTATGGTTTCCTCCCCGCCTTGCTGGCGACACCTGAGGTTGCCTCTTCCCCCTCCCCCACCCCCACACTCCCGCATACGGGGTCACCAGTCACACCCTCACACACACAATTACACATATACACACCCACATTCACATATAGACACACAGCCACTCATACATTCACACACACACACACACACAAAATCACCCACCTCTGGTGGTGAATGGGTGAGGACTGAGGCCTAGACGTTTACTTTCTAGAAAATCATGCCTGCTTCTCCTTGCTGCCCCTCCCCAGCCACTGGGTTACAGGCTTCTGCCTCATTCTACGTGTAATAATGAGCCACTCTCTCACAGGACCGCAGGGAACCCTTCTTTGGCCCAAGGCAAATCTGGGCGTCCTCAGCCCGGTGTTGGGAACCCGCTTTCTTCTCCCATGCTGCCACCTGGTGGCCTAAGTCCAGAACTGCAGTCTCCGTGCAGAGGGTGGAGGGCCTAGTGGAGGAGGATGGGAGGGGTGGACCACTTCCCAGAGAAGTGCCAGCAGTCAGGTGGGCTGTTAAGGGAGGTCTACCTCCAACTGTTCCCTATCTACAGATGGGCAAGCTGAGTGGTGAAGACGCCCTCTTCCTTCACCAGATCCTCACAGGCACACTGTTGGCATGGGAGGCAGATGCCACTTGTGCCAGCACCTAGCAGGACCCCTAAGGCAACCAAGCCTACAATCATACAATTGTGGGGTTATTGGCTTATATCCACATCTTCCTGACACCCTTAGAACCTTCCTGATAGTGGGTTTGGGTTTGGCTAAACCTTGGCGAGGAAGGCGTGACAACAGGTGACTGTGTGACCTCTGACACTAATCCAGATGCTGCTCTTCACTCCTTCCCAAAGGTTTGGGAGGCTCTGCCTTTGGCCTTGCACCTGGAGATTGAGCTCAGAGGTAGGTGTGACTGACTTTCCCCTGATCTCACTTCTCCCGCCCAGGAACACTCTTCCGGGACTCGGCCTTTGTGAGGCAGCCCAGGATGTGTCCCCACCTTTCCTCCTTGAGCCCAGAGCCAACGTGTTTCAGGCAAAGTGATTTCATTCAGCCTCTTAGTTTTACTCATTTTATTTTTGGCCCTTTGGTGCAATGGGATGGGTTAATTCTATCCCCTAGGGGATGGCTCGCAGTCATCATTGGTCCTGGCTAGTCCCCTCTTGTTCTACATGTTCCCCTTTAACCCGTGGGTCCCTCTCCTTCCCCTGCCCCATAGGCAGCCATTCTGATATAACTTTTTTTTATCCGTATGTGTTCTAGAATGCAGGATTTCGGAGGTATTACCACTGAGCATTGCATAGGGCTCTATTCTTTTATTATCATTTGAGACGTACTTTATTTCCTGTGTCTGGGACGGGGTCAATGGATACAACATGTGGGCAAGTGGCGGCGTCTTAAGAGTTCACCGAGACTCTGCATTAATAATAATGGAAGTGAATGCACTTTCTCACTGGGTTGTGTTTCCTAGAACAGAACGTCAGGACTGTGAGCCATAGGCACCCTGATTAGGCATGGCAGCCCGGAGGCCTGGGTCCTCCCCTGGGCTCCACCAGAAGCACCAAGAGCTCTAGCAGGTCTTTTACCCTCTGATCCCTGGGGTCCTCATTCAACAGTTAGCCTAGGACCCTTCTAAGGTCCCATGTACTTTAGTCTTTGAAAGCTATTGTCCTGGGGTGCATGGGTGGCTCAGTCGGTTAAGCATCTGCCTTCAGCTCAGGTCATGATCCCAGGGTCCTGGGATGGAGCCTCACATCAGGCCCCCTGCTCAGTGGGGAGTCTGCTTCTCTCCCTCTTCCTTCTCCCCCACCCCCCACTACTTGTGCTCTCTCTCAAATAAATACAAATTTTAAAAATTAAAAAAAAAATAAAGCCATTGTCCAGGATTCACCAGCCCGAGAATGTATTTATCTAAGATCCCCACCAAACAGCTACTCCGAAACCGGACTGTCCAGGTCCCAATTCCAGCTATGCAACATCAAGCAAATCACTTTTCGTTCCTAAACTGGAAAGACGAATAGCACTTCCTCTCCGAGAGCTGCTCTGAAGATTGAGTTAACACAGGTGAACAGCACCTGGCACCTACCAAGCGTTCGGCAAGGTTACTGGTCTTTTTATTTAAACCCTGTAATAACCCTATGAAGTAGGATAATTAGCTCCATTTTACAGATGACAAGACCCAGGTTCAAGGAGCAAAATAATTTGCCCAGGCTTGCGTAACAGTATTGTCAGGAGCCAAATGTGGGTCTCCAGACTGAGGGCTGTGCCCTTCCCACCCCAGGCAGCCATTGACCCTCAGTCCTCAGTATGCAAGCAGAAGGTGTTGGGCTCAACTTGCTTGCCGCTGATCTGAGTGATATGAGGTGATGTGTGGCTCCTCAGCGGCCAACCCCTGGCCCTGGTGATCTGTGGCCTTCATCGGCATCCTTCCCCCACACCGTGACCCTTTCTGAGAAAGAACCTGCTTCCCTCTGGGGCTTCTGTGGGTATTCATGTTCCCCAAGTGGCCTCTGAGCCACCATGAAGCCCAACATCAGGCCTGTTAGCAGCTTCTCCTCTCGGCTGACATGTGCTGGAAGAGCGCAGGTCTGAGGAAGTCAGGCCCTGGGTTCTAGTCCTGGCTGTGCCCTTTCCTCTGGGCTACGTTTCTCTGAGCTCTGCTTCCACATCTGTGCCAAGGAACTCTTAACAAAGTTGTAGGAGGACCAAGTTTTAAGAGACTCTTCCTATCTTGACCAAATACTAACAGTTAGTTGCCTTATCCCCTTAGAACAAAAATGCCTTATAGACTGATGTGGCCTTGGCTGAATTGTCACCCACCGTATGCAGTTGACATCTTTCCTTCCCCCTCAGGGAAGATGACTACCTCCCCCTGCCATCTTTATAAAGAAACAACCTTCTTTTTTGGGGGGTGTTGCCAAATCCTAGAATGTCAGTGTTGGAAAGAACCTTGTGGGCCTCCTGGTCCCAGTGTGGCAAACTTGTCTCTGTCGAGGGCCTCCTCAGCCCGAAGCGGTGGATGAGGCCGGAGTCAGAGCGCAGATGGAAGAACACTGTGGTCCTTCTGCTCCCGGGTATGGCACGGAGGGGGCACAGGCCACCTTGTGAGGTACATGCCACCTCGAGCGCTACTTTCCCCTCTTACAGATGGGCAAACTGAGTCAATGAAGGTCTCTTGTCGGGTTTCACCTGACTCTCAGGGCTCCCAGATCTGACTGTCTTGTTGGCACGGGAGGTAGGTTTGCGCACCATTCAGACCAGCGTAGGGCAGGGCCTATATCACACATGATAACTTACAATCATCACACAGTTGGGTTCCTGGGCTGATGTCTCTATCTTTTCGGCATTCTTTAGAATTACAATAGTAGACCTCCAGGAAACAATCTGCCCACAGTCCACTTGACCTCCACTTCAATGCACAATTTTAACCATTGAAACAATGCATATTTGTTCCCTAGCCATTAAAACAGTGAGTGATTGTTTTTCTCTTAGCAAACAATGGAAATACTTGCTGGGAACCCCAAGACAGCCAGCTAGAAGAAAAGGCCAGGGGAAAAAAAAAGCAAACACAGGGTATAGAGCACCCTTAAAAGTGAGGGGAAAGCTCAGGATAGCACTTATGTGTTGGCAGGCCTAAGGACAGCGCAAAACGTGGGAAAGCAAAACGGAGAGGCCCCCAAACCCCACCTAACTGGGTTGTTTTTTACAACCCGCCCATTCCTGGGACTCTAGGACTTAGGAGTCTGTCTTCAGTGGGGAATGTTAAGTGCCTCAAGTGGTCATGAGGGAAACGTGGTGTTCCGGGCACAGGCCCCCAGCACACGTGACAGTGCAAGGACAGGTGTCTGAGACCCACATCTGAGGCCCCTCCTGGGCCTGCCAGAAGTGCTGGGCCTGGACTCAGAAGCTGTGAATTTCAGAAATCAGCTTAGCCTTCTTACTATCTTTGTGACTTCCCAGAAGGCACTTCCTCTTTCTGGAATTCAGTTTCCTCATTTGCAGAGTGGGGCCGTGGCATCACCTCTCTGATCCCCTCTAAACACAAATGAAGAAACTTCCCACTCCAGGCACACAAAATAAAGAAAACAGCATTAAAAACAACAACAACAAAAAACAACTGCTTATGCAAACCAGAAGCTTTGGGGTCGCCTTTGTGTCTTTTTGTTGGTATGTGTTCTCTAATTTTTCCACCACAGTCATGGATTACTTTTGAATTAAATGTGAGTAATTAAATTAAAGGGGACAGAAGGGAGCCGATGTGAAAGAAAATGCTGAGCTTGGCGACTTTCGGGGCCGCCTCTGTACTGGGCACGCTTGCTGATGCTTTACACGGACGTGGTTACCTCAGGTTTCTGTCTCAACACGCCAGGGATGGAAGCAGTGGGGCTCCCCCTTCTCAACTGCAAAGACCCAGCTCCCAAAGCCATC
Source organism: Meles meles (assembly GCF_922984935.1). NCBI lineage: Eukaryota > Metazoa > Chordata > Mammalia > Carnivora > Mustelidae > Meles > Meles meles. The sequence continues at coordinate 85,413,745 of NC_060070.1, read as the reverse complement.
AAAGCTTTGCCACCAGCTCTTGATTTCAGCTCACGTCAGGATCTCAGGGTCCTGGGATGGAGCCCTGCAGCACGCTCTGCACTCAGCGGGGAGTCTGCTTGAGTTCTGTTTCTCCCTTTCCTTCCCCTCCATTCTCCCTCTCAGAAAAAAAAAAAAAAAAAAAAAATTAAAAGAATAAAAAGAAACATGCCCTAATAATGGTTTAATATGAACGTTTCTCTGAAAAAAAGAGCAAGTTAAATCTCTAAATGTCCTGCCATATATAAGCGGACTGCTTTTTCCAAAAGGCAAATACTGATAAATGGTGTTTTTGAAATCCCCGGTGTAGGCAGCTCACCTGTTCTCCCCGTGCACACGAGCCAACACCTGCCACTACAACGCGTCTGCGCCCTAGTGACCCGGTGCCCCATGCCCCGACGCTGCCCCACCCCGATACTGAAACCGAGGCTGATGGGCCAGGCTCTGAGCTACCCAGAGGAGTGGGGCCGATAAGGCTCTCTGTGGCTGGGAAAACCCTCCTTAAAGAGCTGGCACCATTCTCACGCTCACAGGGGTCTGCCTGTTTCTCAAGAGTTCCCGTGTCAGGGCACCCAGCTGGCTCAGTTGGAAGAGAGGGGGGCAACTCTTGAGTCAGCAACTCATGGGTTTGAGCCCCATGGTGGGTTTAGGGATTACCAAAAATAAATAAATACTTAAAAAAAGAAGAGTTCCAAAAAAAAAAGAGTTCCAATCTGGGCACAGCAAGGGAAGTGATACAAAGAGAGCAGAGGATCAGGGGACAGCCTCGGGGCTGGCAGGGGCACACACCACGGCTGAATCAGACCCTCACGGACTCCTGGAGCCGCATACTGTTTGCTCTCTGTCTGAGGCTTTATCTGCCAGGGAGATGGGCCAGCGGCCAGGGCCCTCCCGAGTAAGGGGTGGGACAGCCAGGCTGCAGCATGCTGCCACAACAGATGTCATGACCGGTCACTCAGAGCAGCCCTGGGCCAGAAGTCAGGGGGCTGAGCGCTCAGAGATGGCTCCAGCTGAGCAACGTGGTCTGAGCGACTCGCTCCCCCGAACCCTTCACCCGGGGCTCTGCTTCTGCAAAGATGTGGGCAGCTAAGGAATTCTCATCTGTGCTGCAGGAGTCTCACAAGCATTTCATTGTCATATGTCCAATGATTTTTTTCAAGTGTTTTTTTTTAAACATAAAACCTATTCAACTATATGCATATTAACAGGCTGAAGTTAACCTGTGTTTTTAGATTGTTTGGGGGTAGACCTTCCTGTCCTGTCACTTCTAGAATTGCAACATGAGGTGTTAGGAAATGTAACCATTTGCATTTACTTCTATGACCAAAATACAGGAAAAACTGGGTTCGAAGGTCAATCTAAGGCTGCATTCACCAAAACAACATTCATTTTTCCTGTCTTTCTGAGCTAGTATCATCTACTAGAACTTAGCACTTTTTTTTTCTTTTTCTTTTTTTGGACAGAGAGAGAGATCACAAGCAGGCAGAGAGAGAGGGGGAAGCAGGCTCTCCGCTGAGCAGAGAGCCCGACATGGAGCTCCATCCCAGGACCCTGAGTCCACGACCTGAGCCGAAGGCAGAGGCTTAACCCACTGAGCCACCCAAGTGCCCCAGCACTTTTTATAGCAATACCATTTAAATTGTTTTATGTATAAGATTTCATTCCCAATAAAGGTTTGGCTAGTTTTCAACTCTGAAAATCACGATCCCTGATAACCCCCCCACCCAAACTCTCCACTAGCTCTGAGTTTCCATTAACCTCCCATTCTAAACCCTGAACCCATTCATAGGGTCTTAAACTTGTCAGTCCACACAGAACCTTGAAACTTCCTGCTTTTGCTTTTATGCATAAGGCTTTTGTATCCAAATCCCATTCTTCAGCACTTAGCTCCAGTACAACCTTGTCTACACAAAACACCTCATACGGGTCTTGGACCTAAGACCGTTTCTTCACCTGCAAAATGAAGACAGCAGAACCTCAAGTGGTGAGGTTTTACGGGAGCTGGTGGTAGGTAGATCTGAAACACTTAGCAAAATGCTGACACAGGAGTTCAAGGAATGATAACTATTCTATTATCTTTCCTACTGTCAATATTATTGTCACCGTGGAAGAGGCTTTGGAGTCAATGGAGACGCAATCTAAGCAGTAAATGTGTAACCAGAGGCAAAAAAAATTCGGCCCAGTATTCTCAACGGGGTAGTAATGCCTCCTAGTGGTTGTTTGGGGGAATTGACGCGTTTTTAAGGCTGTCACACCAGCCATGGAGCAAAACAGGCTTTAGCAGACGGGGACAGACATACTAGATGTCTGACACACAAAGGATTACCCGTGCCCATGGGACTGAGCCAACTGCAGGTATGAAGTATAAAAAGTGCTGCATAAGGCCATTATGGAGAGTATAATTAAATGGAATAAAGACATCGGCTAGAAATAACTTCAGACTGCTCAATTTTTCTTTACCAGTTATTCTCCTTCTATCAAAGGATATGTACTATTTAATACTTACGCAGTATTTCAGTGCCAGGAACTGTTCTGATCAAGCACATTTCATGTATTAATAATTCACTTAAAACCTCATAACCCCATGGGGTAGGCCCTCATCATTTACTCCACTCCCCCAGCTCCATGTTGTAATAGGGAAGTTATTTTGAATATTAGTGTTCAGGCCCAGCACATCTATGAGAACATGGTACTTCATTTCTCCAGTGCAGCAGTCTGTTGTCTAGGCATGTTATCCTTACTTCAATTAAGCTGATTTCTCCCTCTCTTATCATATTCAAGTAAGTCTAATGGATCATTACTTCCTGGCTCTAGTTTTTATCTAGGTTTATGTACAAATGCCTTCACTCTTAAATTTTCCCATAGGGCAAGTATGAAATGGCCTCAAGCAGGTTCAAGCATCTCACTTGTTACGGCTTCTAGCAGTCTTACCTGACACTTTCGTACAGAAACACATACTTTTTATAAACTGCTTTGCTTTTGTTTTTTAATTGGGGTTGGGGGGACACTCTTGCCTGCCCGGCAACAAAAGAGGTCAATTTCACTTAAAAGCCATTCCTTGGGGGCGCCTGGGTGGCTCAGTGGGTTAAAGCCTCTGCCTTTGGCTCAGGTCATGATCCCAGGGTCCTGGGATCAAGCCCCACATCAGGCTCTCTGCTCAGCAGGGAGCCTGCTTCCCCCTCTGTCTCTGCCTGCCTCTCTGCCTACTTGTGATCTCTGTCTGTCAAATAAATAAAATATCAAAAAAAGGGGGGGGGATGTCAATTAAAAAAAAAAAAAAGCCATTCCTTGAATACTTACTACATAGGAGTGTGAGCCTAGCACATAACAGCTATTGCTAACTTAGCAATGTGTTATATGACATGTTGAGTGACCTACACATTACATAATTACATTCACAAGACAGAAGCTTTCTACTGCTATCTGTGTTATGGATGAGAAAATGAAACCTTAAGAAATAATGTAGATAAAGTCATGAGCTAGAAGGCAGGCAGGCAGGTTCAGGCTCTGGCTACTGGCTTCAAAGCCTGAAGACCTTAACATTATGTTGCTCCCTGAAACTAAAAACAGATTAGCTATTGGAACAGTCCTCATCTCAGCTCTGCCAAGGGATCCTTGGTTGACCTCAGGCAAATCCACCTTCTCACCTCTAAACATAGCAGTGGGGCTACGATTCTAAGACCCCTTCCCGTGAACCTACACCTGGCCGTGCAATCTGAGTTAATGCTGTTCTAACTCAAGCATTACTAGGGTGCAACTCGGGATAACTTGCCCAGCCTTCTCTGTACTTCAGTTTGAACAATGCGGGATGATCACATCCGACCTATAACTAATACCCTTCTTAATCATTTTCTTCCTGTCAACTTGCTATCCAACTCAAACCCTTCTTTTCATCCATACGTTAAGAATTAATCAAAATCATCTGAAGAAAGGAATGGAGCACTCTTCCAGGTCAACAGACTGCAGTTGCTGGGGGACCATTAAATAGCTTTAATCAACAAGTCCACTGTCAAAATCTAAGTGACCACTCAAATGTGCCTGCTTTGTTCCCCCCCAGCAACTAAGAAATGTTGCACAACAGACAACTTAAGCCACCCAGTTTTGAAACCAGAGAAGGTGCTTTCCTGAATCTGCAACAGCCTTTGTCAAGCCGCAGAATTCTGTGGTATTCCTTGTAAGACTCCATTAAAAAAGTGAAGGGGGGGGGGAGGGATTGGGCATTTTTCTCTATTAAGTTTACAAAAAGCTGCCAAAATTTACTGGTCCTGATATAAAATGCCACTCATCGATGTTGCTCTCACATTCCTGAGTTAAAACTACGGAGATGCCAAGACCAGGAGAATGGAGTAGGCACCACAACTAGCCAGTTTCAAGGCATGCTCACATAGCTAATCATGAACACAGACACAGAATGCCAACCTATGCACAACAGCACAGCTTCGTCTTCTGCTGACAATGACAATGACGACTGCCTTTGCCAAGGAATGTCTTACATCTTACTGCTTGTGGTACCTGCCCAGAGGATGGCATGTATTTAGTATACAGACCTCATATGGGCAGGTGCCAGATGTGTTTTTTACAGTAAAAAACTGTAAACAGTTTTGTAGTTTTTACTGTAGACAGTAAAAAAGTTGGACACGTGGTTAGCATTTCTAGCTGTATAAATACTTGCTCACCACATAGCTTTCTAGAAGAAAACTTTAACAAGTTACCTCTAAAAGGACATTATTTTCCAATGTATGTATGATTTACACGCTTTACCATGAGTATGTTTTTATTTTTTTCAAAAAAGATTTTGAGTGTAATGCGTATATGCACACAAGCGAGCAAGCACGGGGTGGGGGGGGAGGCAGAGAGAGAGGGACAAGCTGACTCCCCCACTGAGGGGGGAGCCTCAGTGGGGGAGCCTGATGCAGAGCCAGATCCCAGGACCCTGAGATCATGACCTGAGCTCAAGGCAGTTGCTTAACAATCTGAGCTACCCAGGAGACCCATGAGTATGTCTTATTAGAAGCCCCAGATGGCTGTCAGTACAGCATACAGCATGTGAATCTTGAACTCAGGGTTGAGTTCGAGCCCCACACTGGGCATGCAACCTACTTAAAAAATAAAAAATTTTTATAAAAATAGAGGCCCCAAATCCTGATAATCACTTCATGACAATGAAATGATATCTTATGAGTGGGCTTAGAAAGCTGCAGTGTAATGGAACAGAAAACAAGGCCTGGCATGGGTCATGAATACACTAGTTGTTTAGTCAGATGAGTTGTGTGTGAGGAACTTCTTTCTGCCCTAACAGTGTTTATTCACCTCTCAAGTGGTTAAACATCACGTAAGAAAAAGGCCCTGCACGATGGTTGGCAGAGTGGTACTCAAAGACAGAACTTCCCATTCCTGACCACTTCAACTGTCTTCACTGAAGCTTCCGGAACTCTGAAAGGCTATCTACTTTGTAAGCTTCGGTTCCTAGCGCTCTCCAAATGATCAGCATTCATCTACTCCATACTACTTACAAAGAAGGCAGCTTCTACTCCCAACCTCATTCCTGGGAGCCACTTTAAGGTCAGATGGACAGTTATATATTGCCAACTGAGGTCCAAGCAGGGCTGCCAAGTTCGGTCAATTTTGTATCCCCATCAAACCTACCAGCTGGAACACATGAGCCAGCCACAAGTGCTGATACTCCCAACTTCTTGGCATCCTGCCAGGACTAATGTTGAATAAGCTATCCCACCTGTTTTATTTGGTAGCATGACTTAAGGAAAGAATCGTGACTGGAACCATTTCCAATTTAATCCATGGTTGTAGAATCCTTCTATTTTCACCTCCAAACCCTTTAATGCAGCTACTACACACTCAATTGCTCTTGTTCTCTGAACTGCTTTGTAATTAAGTTACTCATTTCTTCAATTTTTTTTTTTTTTTTTTTTTTTTTAAAGATTTGACAGAGAAGCAGCCCAAAGCAGGAGTGCCAGGTAGGGGAGAAGCAGGCTCCCTGCTGAGCAGGGAACCCAACGCAGGGTTCGATCCCAGGTCCCTGAGATCATAAACTGAGCCAAAGACAGATGCTTAACTGACTGAGCCATCCAGGTGCTCCAGGCCTCAAGATTCTTTATAAGCTTTTAGTCCCAATACCTTGTCATCTGATGCTAGCTAAGGACTTTTCGAAGGACCCTCAACTGAAGATTTGCCACCTCATACTAAGAACCTTCCTCTTAGGGGATGTAAAGCCCTACAACCAACACCGCTTATCCCTGGTGGTCTAGTGTTTAGGATTTGGCGCGCTCTCTCCCAACACCTCTTAAATTATCCTAGCCTATAATGGGTGAAACATGAAGTAGTTTAGGCCCCAATTCCTGCACTTGAACTCAGGTCGAACAATTATGCGTTTTCTAGATACCAGGCTGGTTGGTGGTCTACCTCCCTGTATCCCATTCCATTAAGTCCCTGTGTCATGGACTACCATGTGAGATAGGTTTAACAATTTAATGACAGGGGTGCCTAGGTGGGTCTGTTGGTTGACCATCTGCCTTCAGCTCAGGTCATGATCTCAGGGCCCTGGGATCAAGCCCCACCCACATCAGGCTCCCTGCTCGGTGGGGAGTCTGCTTCTCCCTCTCCCTGCCACTCTGCCTACTTGTGCTCATATCCCTGTCAAATTATCTTTAAAAATGAAAAATAAAATTTTAAACGACAAAATTCCAATTTGTATCTATAAGTGCTCGTATTTAAACATGGATTTTAATCTAAACTATAAAATTCTGGTGGCAGAGAGCCAGCTGGAATGGGTTAAGGATTACCAGCCGCTTTAAGCTTAAAGGAACTTACAGGTGCCTGGATGGCTCAGTCAGTTAAGGATCTGCCCTAATTCAGGTCCTGCATAGGGCTCCCTGCTCAGAAGAGAACCTCCTCTGTCCCTCCCTCCTACTCTCTCAAAAATTTGTGCCTGGGTGGCTTGGTTGGTTGGGAGTCTGGCATCAGCTCAGATCATGATCCCAGGGTCCTTGCATGGGGCTTCCTGCTTAGTGAGTAGCCTGCTTCTACCTCTGCCCCTCCTCTTGCTCAGGCTCCCTTCCCTCATGCTTGCTCTCAAAATCTTTGCGGGGCGGGGGAAAAAATCTAAGAAATCATTTTCAGGGAGGAACTTTGAGCTATCCTTAGTTTTTTATAATGGTAATTTCCATTTCCTTTCCCAAATGAACAATACTAACAGTTAACACCCCCAAAAAAGTAGCATTAAGCAACTTTCCCCCTTGGTTTGACTTGCAGATTTGGAGGTCAGTAAAAACCACCACCCTTAAAGGATGCTAACTTTCCCCATATGAAACCTTAATGAGGTACACACTGAAATAAAAGTGCTATTTACAAATGAATGGGACTTGAAAAGCAGGGTAAAATCTGGGCCACCCAGCTGGATCCGTGGGTACTGGTCACTTGACTCTCAACCGTGTTGGTTTAGAGATTAAATAAGTCACCTAATTTTTCTGGAAAGCTCAACTTGGCTCTGGAAATTGTAAAATATTCTCCATATAAGGACCTCTCCAAATGACAAGGAAGTAACAATGTTTCCAGAAAGTTTCACTTCCTCAAGACCAAGTACAGACCTGTACTACACAGTGTTTTATATGTAACAGGTCACAGAACGGAAGAAAAACTAATTGGGCTAATTATTATTATACATGTGGATCATGTTAGTCTGGGAAACATTTCAGCTGTTGTCATGTGTTCTGTAACAAGAAAGAACTGGAATACTAAAGGAGTCTAAATACTGTTATCCTAAATTTCTGCAATCTATCTAATAAAGGGAAAGAAGAAAATCAAGCAGTTATCCTAGGTTTATCGAGATAAATTTTCAATGATTTCTTCTCAGAATCTTGCAAGTCTGCTATACAGCTGAATTCTTTTGACATACTCCAGAGAAATCTTTAAAAGCATTTGTGTAGGTATAGAAAATTGAATTCAATGCTATCAAATTGTTTTGATAAAAATATACTCCAACCCAGTTTTTCTTCAGCTACTTTAATTATAAAAATCTATCATGTTCTCAAAAAAAAAAAAAAAAGAAAGAAAGAAAAGAAAAACAGAAGGCAACAGTCTAGTACAAAAATAAACAACTGGAAGACATTACCACCAACTAGATCTGAGAACTAAAAATCATGTTCAGGACTCTAAAAATAAAAACAAATTAAAACAAAGCACTAAACCAGTCATCTTATTTAATCAGGGATGTTTATCACCTAGAACTCTTTCAAATAACCACAGTGCTTGATTACTCTTTAAAAAAAAAAAAGGCTAACAGGCCTGGAATCAAGGCTGTATTTTGGAAAAACTCTGATCAACAGCATTCCTGGTAAAGCACTATACTAACATGAACCATATTAACACTCTAAAAAAAAAAGCAACCAGGACTTCCCATCTGATATGGGTGAGTCTAAAATAAAAGGAGGGAATGACATCTATGGATCACAACTAGGTAAAGAACTGTGAAAGTATTTTAACAGTAGATAAAAGGTATCTACATCCGATAAAATTAAAATTACTCTGGCTAATTTATCTTCACCTCCCACAATTAGGTGAGAACCAGATAATTATTCTGGAAAAGCATAAAACCCAACTATAAATGCTTGTTTCCTTAAATCACCACTCAGTATTAATAGTGACCTCTAGCAAACACCTGTAGTCATTACACTAGAGGTCAATTTTTGTCACTAGTATTTCATTATTGTACTTAAAAGGATGCCGGGACAAAACTGGCTAGTGAAAAAAGTTACAATTTTAGAAATTACAGTAACTAAAACTTTTAACAGCCAGAAGCTGAATGTGCAGGGATTTAACAGCTTCTACCACCTTCCCTTTTTTTTTTTTTAGCCATAAAAACTGTGCTGGGGGCTTCTGGTTAAAGTGATTGCCAATTTGGCCTGTTGGGTCAGGATCACTCTGAGATCAACTTATAAAGCCACACTGCACCCATAACCTACTATCCTTTTTACAAAAACCCAACTTACAACTCTGCAAGTTGTATACTGCCAAAAACATGCATATGAATGTCCGTTTATAAGAGCAGTGTGATTATTGACATACCATATTCCTTCCATAACCTCTTAGCTATCTTTCCTTGTTCTGAACCCAGATAGTTTTAGGCTTTGAAAAAATGCAGAAAGACAAAAGGCCCAAAAAACCAGAGCTCCCAATACATCAACAGTCTTTAAATTTACTCTAATCTCTAAAGCGGCTCTCATACACAATCTGACAATTCTACCTTATGATATCAAGGACTCTCCTCCTTTGTTGGGATCTGCATGAAAGGTTAAGGACCATTGGAAACAATTGTTTAGGACCTACATCTTAGAAAATCTTTATAGACTCAATGCAATGACTCATCTTTCATATTAAAGTCAGTACAGCAATAATCCCAAACTACCTTTAAGTAGCACATTTAAGGAAACTAAGCCACAAGACTGTTGCATTGTGATTTAATCTAATTGCACAAAAATTTGAAATTACAACTCCTCTGGATTTCTAAGAGGAAGGTTATGCATGCCTCCAATTCAATTCTGCACTGTTACATTTGAACCATATAGTGAATTTTACATCATGATGGATCAATTTAGAATTCCCATGCAACACCTCAAATTATATAAAATGGAAGCAGTTTTTAAAGCTTTGCAAAGGTCTCATGCTAATGATAAAACCCCTTTTTAATGGGTCACTTTGGGTTATAATGTACCATGTTGCTATACTTTAAAAATGTTGGTCACAGAGTATCATGGTCTTTGAACTAGCTCCTATTCCTAAAAAATGGTTAAGTACGAACAATCACGTGGGTGACAACCAAAAGTTCCCTTCAGCCTCAACTGTGTTTCTTGTAAGATTTGTGTAACAACTGATCTCCATGGGACAAGAACTATGGTAATAGTGGGTTCGACTATTACACAATTATGCTAATATTTTATTAATTCAAAAGCACTTTACAAGAAAATATAAGTATGGCTTCCAATAGGAATGTTATACCTGGACTTGATACCAAGCTCACAGATTTTAGTTTTGCAAGGAAAAACAGGCTTTCAGGTTAAACAACAATTTGTAACCAAAACTTTAATCCCAAGGATTCTCACAAACATATTACAAATGACAGCATGAAAAAAAAATCTTGCACAGTAACTCAAAGTTCAGCTCTACAATGTACCCTTAAACTGGCAGAACACTGGTATCTTGAATAGTTTCAAATTACCAAATAGAGAATGTTACAAAGAGCTGTGTGCTCATATACAGCAATCACATAAGGAACTTATGACCTAACACAAAGGTAAACTAACTTTCTTGAAAATTCCAATTCTATACCAACTGGACACCCTGCCCAGTACGAAGACTAGTTGGATTCTTTTTTTTTTTTTTTTTTTTTTTTTTTAACCTCTAATCTAGTTTAACAGTGCAGCTTAATTTTTACCTGCTGGCTTGTGTTCACACCAGCTTTTAAAGACTGTTTATTTAACCACAGCTGCATACTATTATCCCAGCTATGGAAAGACTTCATTCAATTTTTGCCAGTTTTGTTCTCATATTGAATGTCAATGTTTAGCTGGGCAGGAATTAAGAGGTTTATTATCAGTCTATATAAGACTAAACTTCAAAGCAAATTCAATTTTGCTTAAGGGAACATTGTAAAGTAACAATTCTTGATATTACATGCCTCGTATGATCCATTCAAATCATAGAGAATTACATCTTTATGTGTCACTGTTTCAAAAGACAAACAAATGTGAACAGCTAAAACATCTTAAAAATGCACCAAGCTTATGAAGTCTCAAACAAAACTTGAATTTTCTGTACATACTCCTGTCAAATGAAGTTATTTCCTGTACACCACTCCTCTTGCAAACTGGTCTTCTATTTCCTTTCATTTGATCTAGATCGGCTAAAAAAACAAGAACAAAAGTTACATACATTTCTCAGTAACACAACTACATCAAATGCTTTTATGGAAAAATAGTTAAAAATAAATCAAAATAGCTTAAGATGACCAATTCCTGTTTAAACTAAGTTGTTCACGAACAGTCTAAATCATTAAAGATCTTACCTACGAGACCTAGAAAAGGATCGGGACGGCTTGTGATTTCTCTCCCGAGACAGTGATCTCTCTCTCCTCCTATCTCTAGAAAGGGACCTAAAATGAGAGAAAGAAAATCAGCACCATTCAGAATTATACACAACAAACATCTGTAAAAAGTCTTCAAAAACGAGAAGTTGGTTCATTCCTGCAATACTGGCTCTATAGACCACTTGATTCGTTACTAAAACTACAGTCTTTTTACCCTTAGCCATGTCATTTATAAAACAGTTTAAGAACAGAATGCTGTCATTTCTGAGAACCAAAAAAGGTAGTTATTTACCTGCTCCGGCTACGGGAGAAGCTTCTCCGTCTTGGAGATCTAAAAGCAGAAACAGGAAAATTAGGCTAATTGTCAATTAGTATTTATGGCGTGAGGCATTTCCCAACTTTTCAATCTCACTGTTGGGCCCAGTGATTGTGCCGAAGAACTGGCACCCATCGTCCAAAAAAATAAATAAATGAAACTAAAAAAATAAAAAATAGGAAAAAAAAACAGAAAAGAAAAAAAGGCACAGAAGGATTAAGGAACCAAAAGCTCAAGTGAAAAGCAGGTTTCCAACCATGGATTCACTTTAACAAAGAATGTTTCACAGCAGATCTGTCCAATGCAAAACTTCATGTCAAACTAACTCCACTACCCAAACACCACACCAAAATATAGTCCCACAAGTAGTTCCAAAAACAGTACCATAAACCAGTATTTGGAACCCATGCAAACCTGTAAGTCCATGACAAGACTTAGGTACCAGGTGGATAGTGTAATTTTGTGAAAACGCGCTGGTGTAAAATACTGATGCCATTAAGTGCTACATTAGAACTGCATTTTGTGATCGTCACATTTAAAGAGTGTGTTTAGGCTTATAAAAATTACCTTAAGCTTGGCCCACTTCACCCCCAAAATTTAAATTTTGAAAACTGTTAGTAAAACCATTTAAAGGTGATAGGATTCAACAAATTTTTGCTAGAAAGGAAAGCTGAATCTGTTAGAGTTATTAAAATTTTTAGTTTGGCATCTCACACATGCAAATAAGTTTCACTTGAAGGTCTAGTTACATTATGAGTTCCCTATCACCCTTAAAAGTTTTATTCAAGCAATATATATGTACGTTACCATTCAATTATGCACAGCCAGCCTTTGATCCAGAAAAAAGAATTACTTTAAGCCGCTTACTCCTTATTTTAACCAGCAGTAAACTGTATAAGCAGGAAAAACTTACTAGTTTTGGGTTTCAACAAGCTAGAAATGGTGAGGTGAGGCTGCCGGACTGACGGCCAGGAAGAATTTGCTGAAAAGGTTTTGCCAGATGTTGCGTTGGATTTAGTTGGTTGGCGAAGGGGGTGTTGTGGATTTTTCCTGCTTTTTTGTTAGCCGAAGGCTGCTGCTGTAGTTGTTGTGAAGACATTTGGTAAATAAACAGCTGAGCTGATTGGCCAGGAATGTGTGGGCGGTCGAGGTGGCTGCTGCCGATTTGGTTAAGGTTGGAGAGAAGGCTGAGAGAAAACAGCATGCTCGGGAACCAAAGGGCGGTGCAACCTGACGACTGGCCATGCCTGGGTCATGTGAAACGACACCAGCCAAGCTGAATGGGGCGCGCTGGTCACATGACGCTGAAAGGGCTAGTTGACTGGCTAATGCAGACTCAGAGGGTGGTGAGAAGAGACATGATGGTGACTCTGTAACGGGGTTCATTTTTATTAATAGATGGACCAAAAAGCACAAAAAAAAAATGAAAAACAAGCCATCAGTACAACCATCTATTTAGCTAACAAATACTCTTTATTATGATGGGCAACAGTGTGTTGTTTTGTTTTTCAAAATAGCAAAAGGGGCAAGATTTTGAACTCCTATCTCCTAGAAGGACTTCACTCACCTGTAAGAGGTAAATTCAGTCCTATAGAAACTATTTTGGAGGTTTGAGGAGATGTGGAGTTAGCATCCAGACAATACTGCCTGGTCCAAGAATGATGCCATTTTCAATTATAAAAAAAACTGAAATCTCTCCTATTTGGGTTTGAAGAATAGATGACTGGGATTACTTTTTTAGCCCCCTTTATCGGTCAGTGACTTAAGTTAGTTTCAGAATGATTTCTACTTTACCAGTTGTAACATTACAACAGCTGCCTGGTTGATAAATACTACAACGGTGCTAACAGTAGAAAACACATTTTTGTGAAGAGCTAGAGTTGAATGTAATGTTTGTCATTATGGAGTCAAGAAATGGAAAAAGGCCTAAATTGAAGTATAAGGGAAGACTTGGAAAGATGCAACTAGAAGATGAACTAGAAGATAGATCCAAGATAGAAGTTACTGACTACCAACATGAACAGTGACCTAAAGACAAAAGCCAACACTCAGCACAACTCACATACCCCAAACTACACCCAGCCAATGTTTCATAAAAACCTCTGATTCTTCAAAGTTTAAAACCCACCAACAAACTTAAGAGAAATACCTGTTCCTATTAGCTACTCCATTACACCAATACCTCTAAACACGCTCTCAAGTACCTGCGGCGAGGTGGAGGACTTCTTCTCCGATAATCATCTCGAGGGCGACGACCCCAAGACGGAGGTGGGCCACGATTTCGACTTCTCTTTTCACCATTCGAGAGTTCCACTCTTACTCGGCAGCCACATAATGTTCTAAGGGAAGAAACATTACATTTAAAAGAGCTGAACAGACTAAAAGATGTGTATTAAAGCAAAAAGCAAGTACTCCTATTTAGCTTCTCGCAAAGTACACACCTCAATGTCTACAGAATCCTTAATAGCAAAATAAGTTTTCTAATAAAGAAAACAAACTTTCTTATATTTTAGTACTTTGTTCAACTCCATGGAAATGGGGGTTTTGTTTATTTGTTAACATTTCAAGTGTGAAACCCATGGATTTCATCTGTACATCCTGCTGGGACTTCAAGATCCCATCTCCGTGCAAAGCAGTGAAGTGAAGTATTATGGCCATTTCACGTCACCACCACCCCTCAATGGTCACTCAGTAACCAACACTTAAGAAACTGCCGCTGAGGAAAGTAATCCCCCACCTCTTCGTTATTCCACATCTATTTAGAAAAACCATTATTTATTTGGACAGTGATTATGAAGAGGCGGGGATCTGGAAAAACCTGTTTCTATAATCTGCTTGGATAAATGACCTTTTATACAGCTTTGCAGTCAATACTCAGACCGCTTAACTTTTGCATCTTAAGTATTAACCATTTCCCCTGGTTTCATGAGATCCAATAGTTCTCAAAGACCAGGAAGGAGGGAAAGGAAAGCACCCATTTCCTCTAAGACTTAGGTGTTACTTATCAGCCAGTAAGAGGACATCATAAACACAAAAGGAAATAGCTACATACTTTACCCTTCCTAAATATCTAAAACACATAAAAGATGATGGTATAATAAGCCCCATGTAACCATCATCCAACAACTGTCAGTCTGTGGCCATTCTTATTTGAAAAGAGTATCTGATTTCCAATTGTTTCAGAAACAAAGGTGACACCACAAGTGACACTTTGAGATGTAGATTATGATGTTTTAATCACATTTTGGATGCAAAAATCCACCCACCAAGAACTGGCCCACTGAACTTAATTCTCTTCACTGGCCACCTGAATAAAAGGAACCTTTCTGGGTATCTCCAGTAAAACTGTTCAGTCCTTTTTCACTGTAGCAAAGACTTATAGAAGTCTCTAATAACATTAACTTCAGAGAGCCAAGAAGCCTGCTAAATGCCACGTCATAGAAATTTTAAATATTAATATTTATCATCAGTATAAATTAAGTCATTAAATTACCTCCCATCTAGTTCTCGGACAGCATCGGCTGCATCTCGGGGATCTTCAAATTCAACAAAAGCAAAGCCGGGAGGGTTTCTAGCAACCCACACACTTCGGAGTGGTCCATAATAGCCAAAAGCTCGTTCCAATTCAGTCTTGTTACCATTGTTTCCAAGATTACCTACATAAACCTTACAGTCCAGTGGACAGGAATCACGATGCATTTCTGTAACAAAAAGAATATCCCAAACGTTAATCATTTATTTAATAATTGACACAGTGACAACAGATCCTTAAAAAAGAATGCTGAAATACTAAAAACCAAACTACTTCCCTCGAAACACCCATTTCGGGGCGCCTGGGTGGCTCAGTGGGTTAAGCCTCTGTCTTTGGCTCAGGTCATGATCCCAGGGTCCTGGGATCAAGCCCCGCATCAGGCTCTCTGCTCCGCAGGGAGCCTGCTTCCTCCTCTCCCCCTGCCTGCCTCTCTGCCTACTTGTGATCTCTCTCTGTCGAATAAATAAATAAAATCTTAAAAAAAAAAAAAAAAAAAGCAGTAAATAAGGCTGAACCCCTTGAAAAATGGTACTAATGTGCCCTCCTGAACAAAAACTTAACCAGCATCACTCCTCAAGCAGTTTGGTGTTAGGTTTTATTAAAAAAAAAAAAAAAAAAAAAATACATCATAGTGCTGTGAAGTGTGTAAACCTGGCGATTCACAGACCTGTACCCCTGGGGTTAATAATACATGTTTATAAAAAATTAAAAAATTTTTTAAAAATGTGCATCACAGCACTATTCTCAACAGCCAAAATCAAACGATAAACGGATAATCAAAATTATCCACACAATGGATTATTCAGAATGAAGTACTGATAAATGCTTCCAACATGAATACAGACAACATGCTATTACAGATGCCAGACACAAAAGTACACATGTAGGATTCTACATGGATGAGATATCCAACAAATAAACCCAGAGACAGATTACTAGTTACCAGCAGCTGGGGAAGAGGGCAGGGGACCTGGGGAACAGCCGCTTAATAAGGTACAGGACTCCTCAGGGGTAACAAAAAAATGGTTTGGAACTAGACAGGATGGTCGCAGAGCACTAGGAGTGTACAGAATTGCACTTTAAAATGAAATTTATGTTAATTTCACCTGGGGGGGATTTCTTAGAGCACGTATTTACTGCCCTTTGGGGTCTTGCATTTGATGTATCTTCAAAAAAGGTCACCTCGACAATGAATCAAAATCAACCTGTAGACCGGTTTCAACTACCAAAGAGTAGCCAACCCAATAACCCAGCTTAAGGGTTTCTCATAAACAGCACGCTCTTCTCACTCTGGGCTTATCCAACTAAAAAAAACTAGTCCAGACACATCCTATTTGCATGACCCCACCCTGTACCCTGGAGTTCTGAAGCCAAATCATTGCTGGAGGTTGGTTTTTTAAGAACTGAGCCGTAAACCGTTTCAGAGTAACTATCAACGGCAAACTGCTACGAGAACAAGGCTACTCAAGCAAGATCCTTCGGTTAAAAAAAAAAAAGTGACAGGGTACAGATAATCACATTAAAATTAGATAAAAATACAGTGAGTACAGAAACCCCGTAATATAGATCAAAAGGTCCAATCTCGATTGCTAACTGGAGAAAAAAAATTTCAGAGTAACTCCCAAAGAAAACGTGGGGGGGGGGGGGAAGGAAAAAGGCGCCATAAATTGAAAGGCCGCAGCACGGAATACAATTCGGTTAGCGGCTCCCCGACTTCGCCTTAACTTTTGGGTAATCCCGCTTCTCAATTTATCCTTCGCCCCCGTAGAAGTTTATAAACACCTCTACTTCGAGCCCCAGGTACATTCTCTGATGGGCCAAAAGCCCCCGCCACCGCCCCATGCCGAACGTCACAAAATGGCGGCGGCGTCTCTTTGTCTCAACCTGGCGCCGCCATTGGGCCTGGTCCTTCCGCGGTCCTCTTAAGTGCCATTTCCCACTGCACTCCTTTAGTCGCCGGTCACTTACCGAGATCTTGGATTACAAAGCTGACGCTCAAATCAACACACCCTCGGATGGGTCTTCCCGCTTCCCGCTCCCCACCCCTCCCGGCTCCAGCAGCTGCTCTCGCTGACCCGGCGTCCACGAAATGGCGGACCACCGCCTTCTCCTCGCCCCTATTTATACGCCACGCTGAGGTCACATGATTGGACGGGCTCGTCCAATGAGAGGCGAAGAAGGCCGTGACGTTACGGCCAGAAACGCAACGAGAATCGCGGTTGCTGGGAGCGCGCTCTGGCTGTGCGGCTCGGACCGCTGGAGACCTAAGCCCCCTCGCTCCAGTCGTCTCGGCCCTGGGGCATCCTCGGGTGTTTACGCGTGGACGTTCTCCAAGTTAACCTCAGTCGCCTTTCCCTCTTCTCCGGATAGGCTGGGGTTTCATAACACTACTGTCGTCGCTCCCAAACACCGATTGAGCTGTTTGCTCCAAATAAGATTTAGATAGTAGACGAATTCGTTAATTACTTCATCCTCGAGAACGGTTAGACTGGGATTAAGACCCTCGCGTTTACAAACGTGCTTTAGTGTTTCTCCCAAGGTCACCGAGCTGTGTATGACCAAGCTGCCAGCAGAGCTGTACACCAAGCTGTACCCGCCCACGTCCCACACTATAGGAAAAGCCCGATCCTGGAAAGCCGGCCGGACTCTGGCTGGTTTCCAGCCTCTCACCCAAACCGAAGCTTTTGGTAGAGAGGGGTGGCGTCATTAGCCGGGACTCAGAATGTTTAATAGAAACTCAAAGGCCAATGAGACCTCTCAGGCCATCTGGACGCTCACCTTTAGCAAATAAACAGCAAAAGGAACTTCCTGAAGAAGAATTAGTTTCAATACTAGGCCCCCAGACGAATACGAGGGAGGGCACCTCCGGCCTTTCTCCTCAAAGAGGCTAGGTTGCTACGTTGACTTGAGGGTGGGGCTCGGGTCCTTAGACCACTCACATCTTCCTCGGTTTTCCACTTCCCTCTAGAGACAGAGAGCCACAGGAATAGTTAACTACTGGGAGAGAAATACCTCAGTCGTGCTAGGAAAATGGTTAAGCTCTCCCTCTCTGGAGCAGTGAGTCACGCTGGGAAGTTTGTCTGGTGTCCTGAAACCTACTCTCCTATCCCCTTTCAGTGCTGCCCGGCTTATTGCTAAAATTTAAATCTCCCCAGAAAAAGAAAAATAACAGTACCTTGTATTTTCAGTCACAAGGTGAAGGATATGCCATCATTTACTTACTGCTTCCAGATATTTTCTTTTGAAACCTTACCTTCTATTGTGGCTCTAAAACATTTATGCGTCGTGGGGGGAAAATACAGAAATTTAATGGCTCTGAGCCTTAGTTTTCTCACTGTAAAATAGGAATTTGATACTGCAGGGAAAGAGAGGGAATGGGAACTACAGTTCTTGAGCCAGGACTTGTGCTGGCCTAACCTGGGGTGTTTGGGGCGGGGTGGGGGGGGGGGGCGGCTAGCAAACCCTTTCTCTTTCTCTTCTCACTTTTCTTTCCTTCTCTGTATGTTTTTCTCTTCTGGCTCATTTATATTGCCTTGATTTGATCTCCTCCTCTGTGTAAGCTTTTCCCTTCTTTTAAATTTTATTTTCTTCTGCCAAAGCAAAAGCTTTAAAGGCAGACATTCCTGGATCTGAACTACCCAAGTTCCTCTACTTACTACTAAAGTATCTTGAGAAGAACCCCTTAACCTGTCTCAGAATTATTTTTTTCTGTAAAATGGGATAATATCAGCCTTGCAGGGTTGTTATGTGTTGTCTCTTCCCACAGGAACTTCAGCTTTTGTCTGTCGTGGTCACTCCTGCATCCCTGGGGCCTAGAAACAAATCTGGCACAGAGCACATAAACGTATTTTAGATAGATAGATACTTAAGATTTTATTTATTATTTGACAGAGAGAGCACAAGCAGGGGAAGCAGCAAGCAGAGGAAGAGGGAGAAGCAGACTCCCCGCTGAGCAGAGAGCCGGATTTGAGGCTCAATGCCAGGACCCTGGGATCATGACCTGAGCCTAAGGCAGCTGCTTAACCAACTGAGCCGTCCAGGTGCCCCTAAACATATTTGTTTAACCATTTAATGAGCTAAAGAAAGTATGTATGTAGATCAGCCGACAAACTCTATTCAAAAAATGCTCTTTTCAAAGAGTATCCTATTCTTTCCTACCATCTTTCCTGTTTTTTTGGGTTTATGGTTGTAATGCTCATCCAGCATGCATCTTTCAATGGAGCACTCTTAATCCCTCCAGCTGTATTCCAGAATACATTTTGAAACTCCTACTGCCAACCACACACACTTTCCATCTTCTGATAACGGCATACAAAGTGAATTATCCATTTAAATTGTAGATTATTTTAATGTTACTTTAAATTTATTCAACCACCAGCCACTCTTAAACCACATGAAACTTCAAAGGGCCATATCAGTATTTCTTGGTGGGGACAGGGAATGGGGATCATATATTGTAGTAAACATCTCTTGATTTCTTCTGGGGAACTACCTTTCTCATCGTAGACCATGGTATTGATTCAGGGGCGGTTGGGTTAATTAAATTATTCCGGTGCTTAGCACTCCTCCCCCACCCCAATTAGTTCAGGAATGGATGAGCAATCCAATCAGACCAGTCAGCTGCTAATTTGCTAATTCTAGCCCTGCTGCTAGGTCAACCAGAGGTGTGCTCATTTCCTCTGACTAGTGGGCTCCTGAGCCTGGGCAGCCATCCTGTTTCCATGAGGAAAAAGGCAGCCTGCAGTGGATCCAATCTGAAGGAAGGGAGGGAGCTGAGAGATGGAGAACAGAGTCCTAGAACTCTTGTTTAAGAAGCCCTGAACCCAGTTCCACTTCTGGAATTCCCTAACTTACCTTCCTTAACACCTCACCCAATTTGCCTAAGTCGCTTGAGTTTTTATTTTCCTGACACTAGCAAACAGAAAGATTCCAAATACTTCACAGACCTTTCCTCTGAAACCAATAAACATTATATGTTAATTAATCCGATTAAAAGAATTAAAAAAAAAGATTCTGAATACAGAAATTACTCTGGCACACACTTCTCAGTACCTCAAGCTGAGAATCATGGCACTGAGTTTTCTTCTGATTCGCAAATTCACCTCTTACCAATTCCCTAAGCACTTTTTTTCTTTTTAAGGAAAAAAATGACTGATGGCCAGGCATAAATATCTATGTATAAGAATTAATACTTTAGGGGCGCCTGGATGGCTCAGTGGGTTACACCTCTGCCTTCAGCTCTGGTCATGATCCCAGAGTCCTGGGATCCAGCTCTGCATTGGGCTTTCTGCTCAGCAGGGAACCTGCTTTCCCCCCCACTCTCTGCCTCTGCTCTGCCTGCTTGTGATCTCTCTCTCTCTCTCTGTCAAATAAATAAATTAAATCTTAAAAAAAAAAGAATTAATACTTTAGAGGCACCTTGGTGTCTCAGTCGGTTAAGTGTCTGACTCCAGCTTGGGTCATTGGGATTAAACCCCTCATTGGGCTCCTTGCTTAGCAGGGAGCCTGCTTCTCCCTCTCCTCCCCACTCATGTTCTCTCTCACTATTGCTATCTCTGTCTCTCTCTTTCAAATAAATAAATAAAATCTTTTAAAAAAATTAATACTTTAAATATTGTGATTGACTTCAAGTATAGAAGAAAATCTAGTAAGAACATGGGCCATGACAATAGTTGATTAACTACTTGGTTCAATGACTGTACTGGCAGGAAGCAGATGGCACATTCAACTAAGAGTTAACTGAAGAGGTAATTGTTTACAGGGCTAACTAAGGAAACTCGCTTGGGAAGAGTTTGCTCCCTGTGGCAGTTCTTAGACCCAATGAAGCAAGAAATGGAGCAGGATTACCAAAAGCAGCCAAACGCTATGGCTCTGAATAGAGACCACTCTGGTCTTAGGTAGAGGAACTGCAGCAGCCCAGTTTGGGGAGGGGGGAAGAGTAGGGATGTTTGGAAGTGGAATAACTGGACTTAACCTCTCTTCCCATATCCCTTCTTTTATGGTGACTCCTACTGCCCAAAAGCCATCAGGAAACCTGAGGGCAAGAGAGCTGAGTGATGCAAGCTTAGAGGTCAGCCTCACAGGCACAGAGCAGGTCAGAGACCAGAAAACTGGTTCAGCACTGTGTTGTCCAATACAGCAGCCACTGGACACACATAGCTATTTGAGTCCCAATTTATATGTGCTGTAAATGTAAAATACATGCACTTAGTGTATAAAGAAAGAATGTAAAATATCTCATTTTTATACTGATGGTATATTAAAATGATAATTTTTTGATGTATTGGGTTAAATAAATGATATTATTAAAATTAACTTCATCTCTTTCCTCATACTTTTTAATTGTGCCTACCAGCACATTTATTTATTTTTTTAAAGCATTTTTTATTATTTATTTATTTGACAGAGAGAGAGAGAGAGATCACAAGTAGGCAGAGAGGCAGGCAGAGAAAGAGGCAGAAGCAGGCTCCCCGCAGAGCAGAGAGTCCGATGTGGGGCTCTATCCCAGGACCCTGAGACCATGACCTGAGCTGAAGGCAGAGGCTTAACCCACTGAGCCACCCAGGCACCCCCTACCAGCACATTTAAATTACATGTTTAGAGGAGCCTGGGTGGCTCAGTGAATTGGGCAGCTCAGTGAATTGGGCATCTGCCTTCGGGTCATGTCCTGATCTGATAGATAGGTTGTGATCAGGATAGATCCCTGCATCAGGCTCTCCACTCAGCAGGGAGTCTGCTTCTCCTTCCCCCTCTGCTCCTCCCCATTGCTTGTGTGCTCCCTCCCTCTCTCTCTCTCTCTCTCTCTCTTTCTCTCAAATAAATAAATAAATAAATAAAATCTTTTTTTTTAAAAGATTTTATCTTTTTTAAAAAAGATTTTATTTATTTATTTATTTGACAGAAAGAGATCACAAGTAGTCAGAGAGACAGGCAGAGGGAGAAAGGGAAGCAGGCTCCCCACTGAGCAGAGAGCCCGATGCAGGGCTCGATCCCAGGGCTCTGAGATCATGACCTGAGCCAAAGGCAGGTGCTTAACCCACTGAGCTACCCAGGTGTCCCTAAATAAAATCTTTTTTTTTAAATCTTTTTAAAAATTTTAAAAAATAATAAAATTACATGTTTGGTTCACATTATATTTCTATTGGATGGTGTTGATCTCAAGGGACAAACGAAAAATAACCACACACAATTATGATTAATAAACACTTAAAAACTCATTCTATCCTGGACAATTACTTAAAAATAGTGTTTCTGAAAATTATATCATTTTAAGCTTTTTTTAACCTAATTGCTTTGATAGCTAACTTTTCTATGCTTTTTTTTTTTATATGATTCCTTGAAATAGTTTGGGGATCATACTACATATTTAAAAATCATTCATTCTTTCAAAAAGCATTTATTAGGTACCTTCTATTTTCCAAATGCCAAGACGGATTTGGAGGAAAAAATAATAAGCCAACCAGAGCCTCGGGCGTCTGACATCATGGGGCTAAATTCTAATACAGGGGGAATTATAGGAAGAACAACACAAGCAGTTGTGAAATTATTTATGTGCAAAATGGTCTGGAGAGGGAAATGGTGCATTAAGACTATATCATAGGAAGGCCCCCTGGGTGGCTAAGTTGGTTAAGGGCCCAACTCTTGACTTCAGCTCAGGTCATGATCTCAGGATTGTGAGACTGAGGCCCGAGTCAGGCTCTGTGGTCAGCATGGAATCTGCTTGAGATTCTCTCTCTCCCCTCTACTTCTCCTCTTGTTTCCTTTCTGTCTCTCTCAAGTAAATAAATAAATAAAATCTCTTAAAGAAAAAAAAAAAGAATGTATCATAGGAAAGATTGGCCCAAGAAGGCTTTCCAAAGGAAGTTATGATTGAGCAAAAGCAAGAGGGCAAAATTTGTGAAAGGAGTGAGAGAATGTTCTGGAAAAGGGTACAGAATGTGTAAAGCTCCTGTAGTAAGTTAGAGTAAAAAAAAAAAAAAATCCAATGTGGCTGCAGCACAAAGGAATAATTTGAAATTTAATTAATATGTAAAATGTTCATTTATACATGTATCAACAAGTACTTACCAAGTGCCTACTAAGTGCTTTCAAAGAAGAAAGGTGAATCAGTGGCAAATATTATGCAGCCATAAAAAGGGATGAGTTTGTGCCATTTTTGACAACATGGATGGAACTGGAGGGTATTATGCTAAGTGAAATAAGTCAAGACTGAGAAAGTCAAACAGCATATGATTTCACTCATATGTGGAATTAAAAATAAAAACCCAAATGAATAAACAAACAAAAAGCTTTTTTAAATCAGACCTGTAAGTACAGAGAATGTATTTGGTGGTTGCCAGAGGGAGGTGGGTAAGGACATGGGCAAAATGGCTGAAGGGGAGTGGGAGATACAGGTTTCCAATTATGGAATGAATAAATCATGGGAATAAAAAACACAGTGTATGGAATATAATCAAAGATATTGTAATAACATATGTAGCAGATGGTAGCTACATTTGGGGTGAACATAGCATAATGTATAAGCTTATCCAATCACTACATTCTATACCTGAAACTAATGTAACATTGTGTGTCAACTATACTCAAATAAAAAAAAAATTTTGACGGTGCTTGGGTGGCTCAATTGGTTAAATGTCTGCCTTTGGCTCAGGTCATGATCCGGGGGATCAAGACCTGCATTGGGCTCCTTGCTCAGCGGGGAGTCTGCTTCTCCCTCTACCCCTCCCCCATGCTCATGACCTCTCTCTCTCATGCTCTCTCTCAAATAAATAAATCTTAAAAAAATGTTTTTGAAAAGATCGATCAGTCACATTCATTCAGTCAATCAAATTAATTGAGTATTTACATTTCTCTGAGATTGGCTGAGAGCTGTTGCTATAATGCTATGTTAGAAGTATGTGCACCAAAAAAAAAAAAAAAGAAAAGGTATGTACCCACTAGACTTTCTCCTCCTTCACATGGAATGTTCCAGGTGACAAATGGACTTTTTCTTTTCTTTTCTTTTAATATTTTATTTATTTGACAGACAGAGATCACAAGTAGGCAGGGAGAGAGAGGGGGAAGCAGGCTCCCCGCCGAGCAGAGAGCCTCATGTGGGGCTCAATCCCAGCACCCTGAGATCATGACCTGAGCAGAAGGCAGAGGCTTAACCCACTGAGCCACCCAGGCTCCCCTGGACTTTTTATTTTCAAAGCGGGACAGGGTTCTTGTACCTGGAAAGGAATAATGATTGATTCTGGGGTTGGTTTTGTTTTGTTTGTTTGTTTATTTAAGATTTTATTTATTTGTGTGCAAGAGACAGAGAGCATGAGCAGGAGGAGGAGCAGAGGGAAAGGGAGAGGCAGATTCCCCCTGAGCAGGGAGCCAGACACAGGGCTCTATCCCGGGACTTGCAGTCATGACCTGAGCCAAAGGCAGATGCCCAGCGGACTGAGCAACCCTGGTACCCCTAATTCTGGTGTTTTGATTAGTATTAAATTAATCAGTCTCAAATTCTTGAATCCATTTCTTTTTGTACCATTAAGCTAAACTTCCAATCGTCGTTATTTTATTTTCTAAAAACTAATGTTTCATAATAAAATAAATATTTCCCACTGTCCTTAGATAAATCTTTAATAGAATCAGAAATTTGGGATGCCTGCCTGGCTCAGTCAGTAGAGCATGCAACTTTTAATCTCAGGTTGTGAGTTCAAGCCCCATGTTGAGCGTAGAGATTACTTAAAAAAAAAAAAAAGTTGATAGAATAAAAAATTAATCAGAATTTCCCTAACCAAACTTTATACACTTGACTGATTTAATTCCTTTAAATATATCCAGCAACATTTGTACATTTAACACTCTGAATTTTCTGAAACTTACAAAGGTCTATCACAGCAGACTGAGAATTCTAACAAGCAAGATCTCTGGTGTTCATGGATTGGAAGGCTTAATATTGTTAAGATGGCAATCCTACCCAAAGAAATCTACAGATTCAAAGTAATCCCTATCAAAATTCTAAAGGCCTTTTTTTTGCAGAAATGAACAAATCAATCCTCAAATTCATATGAATTCAGAAGAGGCCCCAGTAAACAAAAACATTAAAAAGTAAGAACAAATTTGGGGTACTCACACTTCCTAACTCCAGAACTTACTATAGTACTAAGCTATAGTACTCAACAGATTGTAGTATTAGCACAAAGATAGACATATAGACCAATGGAATGGAATTAAGAGTCTGGAAATAAACCCATACATCTGTGGGCAACTGATTTTTGAACAAGGGCCAAAAACTATTCAATGAGGAAAGAATAGTCTCTTCAACCAAAGATGTCGTGACAACTTGTCCACAAGCAAAAAAAAAAAAAGTTGAAATCCTACCTTATACCATATAAAAGAGAATTAACTGCAAATTCACCAATGACCTGAGTATTAGATTCCAAACCGTAAACTCTGATATGAAAACATGAAGGTAAATCTTCATAACCTAGAATTTGGCAATGGATTCCTAGATATGAAACCAGAAGTACTAGCAACAAAAGAAAAAACAGTGAAATTGAACTTCATCAAAATTAAAAATGTTTGAGTGTTAAAAGGCATTATTTAAAAAGTTTGAAGGCAGCTGCTCTGTAATAAAGAATTTGTCTGGTCAGTGTCTCAGTCTCCTGACATTGAGCTTCTAAAACCCTTGGAATTTCCTGAGCAACCAGTCCTACAGCTGGGCAGAGGGGGGGTGGGGGTGGGGCCTGGTGATGAAATCAATCATGTAGCCAGTGGTTTAATCAGTTAAACCTATATAATCAAACTCCCATTAAAAACTCTAAGCTGAGGGTGTCTGGGTGGCTCAGTGGGTTAAGCCTCTGCCTTTGGCTCAGGTCATGATCTCAGGGTGCTGGGATGGAGCCCCCACATCGGGCTCTCTGCTCACCAGGGAGCCTGCTTCCCCCTCTCTCTCTGCCTGCCTCTCTGCCTACTTGTGATCTCTCTCTCTCTGTCAAATAAATAAATAAATAATCTTTAAAAACAAACAAACAAACAAAAAACAAACAAACTCTAGGCTGAAGCTCAATGGAACTTCCCGGTTGGTAAATATATTGATGTGCATGAAGAGTGATGTACTCTGATTCTATGAGGAGAGAGCCCAGCTCTGTGTTGGGGATGCTCCCAGTACTTCCCCTATACATCTCTCTATTTGGTTCTTCCTGACCTATATCCTTTCCTTTCCTTCTTTTCTTTTTTTTTTTTTAAAGGAATCTCCATACCCCATATGGGGATTAAAACTCAGGACCCTGAGATCAAGAGTCACATGCTCTACCGACTGAGCCAGCCAGGCACCCCATGACCTATATTCTTTAAAATAAAAATGGAACTGCATAAAAATGGTTTCTCGCATTCTATGAGTCATTCTTGTGAATTATCCAACCTAGGGGGTCATTTGTAGCCACATGTTTAAGAGTGCAGGTGGCCTGGGGACCTCCAGATGCTGAAGCTGGTGTCTGAAGTGGAAGTTGTCTTGTCAGGAATTGTACCCTTAAACTTCTAGTTTCTGACACTAACTCTGGGTGTCTAATATCAAGCTGAATTGCAACAAGTGGAGTTGAAACAGAATAAGAGTCTGCAGAGCAGAAGAAAATATTTTTTAGGGGCACCCGGATGGCTCAGTCAGTGAAACATCTGCTTAGGGCTCAGGGTCCTGGGATTGAGCCCCGTGTTGGGCTCCCTGCTTGCTGGGAACCTGCTTCTGCCTCTCCTCCCTGCTCATGCTCTCTCTCATTCTCTCCCTCAAGCAAGTACATAATATCTTTAAAAGAAAAAAGAAAGAAAATATTTTGCAAATCACATATTCGATAAAAAAAAGAAGTCAGGGGCGCCTGGGTGGCTCAGTGGATTAAGCCGCTGCCTTCGGCTCAGGTCATGATCTCAGGGTCCTGGGATCGAGCCCCGCATCGGGCTCTCTGCTCTGCAGGGAGCCTGCTTCCTTGTCTCTCTCTGCCTGCCTCTCTGCCTACTTGTGATCTCTCTCTGTCAAATAAATAAATAAAATCTTTAAAAAAAAAAAAGAAGTCATATATCTGGTAAGAGTCTAATACTTGTAACTAGTATAGAGCACTCTTACAAATCAACAACAGAAAGATAACTCAATTAAAAAAATGCCCAATAACACCTGAAAAGATGCTCAACCTCATTAATTATTAGGAGAATGCAAACCAAAATCACAATGAGATATAAAATGTCCACCTGTTTGGTTGGCTATAATAATCTTTGAAAGGAAAATGACAAATTCTGGGGAGGGTGTGGAGAAATCAGAACCTCATACATAGCTGGTAGGAATGTAAAATGGTACAGTCGCTATGGAAAAGTTTTGCCATTTTTCACAAAGTGGAACATAGAATGGACTTGTGACATAGTAGTCCCACTTCTAGGTATAGACACAAAAGAGTTGAAGACTGTTCCTCAAACAAGTCCAGGCACATACATACTCACAGCCACTGGATTCACAATTGCCAACAGGCAGGAACAGCCCAATGTCCATCAATGAATAAACAAATCATGGTATATACATACCATGAAATATGATTCAGCTACAAGAAGGGATAAAGTACTGTTATATGAGCCTTGAAAACATGCTGAGTGAAAGAAGCCAGGCACAAAAGTTCACATATGTATGATCCCATGGATAGGAAATATTCAGAATGAGTAAATTCACAGTTAGAATGCAAACTGGGAATTGTCAAAAATGAGTGGGGAGCAGAATTTTTTGTTTAAGATTTTATTTATTTGAGGAGAGTGAGAGAGAGAGAGAGTGGGGGGGTGTGGGCACAAGTGGGGGAGGGGTAGAGGGGAGGGAGAAACAGACTCCCCTGCCAAGCAGGGAGCCTGGCCTGGGACCCTATTCCAGGACCCTGGGATCATGACCTGAGCTGAAGGCAGATGCTTAACTGACTGAGCCACCCAGGGGCCCCGGGGAGCAGATTCTTAATGGGTGCCAGGTTTCCTTTGGGGATGATGAAAATATTTTTGGAGTATTCTAAACCTCTAAGAGAACTCTTTTTTTTTTTTTTAAGATTTTATTTATTTATTTATTTGACAGATAGAGATCAAAACTAGGCAGAGAGGCAGGCAGAGAGAGAGAGGGGGAAGCAGGCTCCCTGCCGAGCAGAGAGCCCGATGCGGGCTCGATCCCAGGACCCTGAGATCATGACCTGAGCGGAAGGCAGAGGCTTTAACCCACTGAGCCACCCAGGCGCCCCAACCTCTAAGAGAACTCTTATAAATGTAATATAATAGGCTGAATATTTGTGTCCCCACCCCCCCACACACACCAAATTCATATGTTGAAATGTTAATCTTTGTGATTGTATTTAGAGGCAGGCCTTTAGGAGGTAATTAGGTCATGAACTTGGAGTCCTCGTGAACGGGATCAGTGTCTTTATAAGAAGAAGCTAGAGGACTCTCCAGCCCTCTTTTGACTATGTGAAGACACACAGAGAAGCGGGCACACATAGGGACATATAGACACATAGCGAATCTGAACCGGGGACTCACCAGAACCAGACCAGGCTGGCTGGCACCCTCATCTTGGACTTCCAGCCTCCAGAACTGTGTGAAATAAATTTATATTATTTATAAGCCACCTAGCCTACAGTACTTCATTAGAGCAGCTCAAGCCAGGACATTTAGTAAGTCAAATCTATACAAAATTTAAAAATTAAAAAATCAAATAAATGTATAGATATGATACATCAAGGTGTTGACTCTGGACCAGCATGTGGGATCTGAACGCTAAGCATTTGACGACATTAAGGAATTACAATTAATCTTTAAAGAATTTTAACAATACCATGCGTATGATTTTTAAAGTGTCTGCCTTTTAAAGATATGTGCTGAGATACACATGAAATGATATGAGGTTCTAGATTTGCTTCAAAATAATATGGGGATGGAGGAAGTGGATGAGGGCACAGATCAAGCAAGCTGAGAAGGGTTAGCTGAAGCTGGGCAACAGGTACGGGATTCATTTTACTCTCCTGTCTACTTTTATTATATGTTTGAAATTTTCCATAATTAAAAAAAAAGGAGAGAAACAGAAAGAGGAGAGTGGAAAGAAAAAGGGAGAAGAAATAATTATCCTGCTGCTAATGTCATAATACTATAGCGTTTTATAGATTACGGCACATTTAGGGGCACCAGGGTGGCTCAGTCGGTTAAGCATCTGCCTTCAGCTCAGGGCATGATCTCAGGGTCCTGGAATGGAGCCCCAAGTTGGGCTCCCAGCTCATCAGGGAGTCTGCTTGTCCCCCTACCCCTCCTCCAACCCGTGCACAGGCAGACGCAATTTCTCTCTTTCCAAAAAATAAATACATTATTAAATAAATCCTTAAGAGGAAGACTCTGGATTACAACACATTCACATGCAGTCATTCAGAGGGGATAGATGAGCTCCCAGCTTCTTGGTAAACCTCTTCTCTGCCAACCACAAGCCTGCCCACCTTGGGACCAAGGCCAGACTGACACATAGAAAACAATGAAGGTTCATCAGAAGTGAGTATGAAAGCTCACATTCCCAGCCCTGCCCACACTTGCCCAGAGGCTCTGCAGCCATCAGTTCCTCTCAGGCCTGAGAGCGAAGACAGACTATAACATAGGAACCCCCCTCACGACAGTACCTCTTTTGCTCCTGGTCTCTTTCCAGCCTCTCCAAGCCAGATTTGCTTCACACTGCTTGCCACACAGTTTAGAATTTAAATTACAAGTGTACCTAGCTGAAGCTTTATTCTCCAGGCAAAAATCTGTAGCTTGCTTCAAGAGTTTTTGTTTGTTCTTAAAGTTTAAGGAGCAGGGTCCGCAAGTGGGGGGTGTTCAATCCAAGTTAGAGCTGCGATTTCTGTTCAAGTTATACTTCCTCTCTCTCATTCACCATGTTGTGTTCTAGAGAAGGTGAAGTCCTCTCAGAATAGGTCACAGAATCAGCAAGTTTGGGAAACAATGAGCTTCAGACCTTCATACTTTCATTTTAAGTTGGTTACCAGTTTCCAATAATCATCAGTTAAGGATCCTGTTTCTCCTAGCTTGGTGGGGGGGTGGGGGGTGGTCACAAGACCACAGAAGTGTGGGAGGGAGCTGAGAGCTAATTTGAATAATTCCATCCCACCCACCGGTCCCCAGTGCCTACCCACCAAACACCTTTCTCCTCAGGTAGCAGCTCCCTACCCTCAACCCAACACTGGCACTAATCTTTCACCTTGGTTTTCTCTGGGATTTACCTGATTTATAAAATGTTAATTGTACACTTGAAACAAGTGGAAAGTGGGATACGGAAGGGTTAAGTAAATTGCCTGAGGTCACACAGCTTGGAAGGGATGGAGATGGGATTCAAACCTCAGGTCTGGCTTTGGAGCCTGAAGATCATCCCAGGAGCGCAATGTAGCAATGTTCAGAAATTGTGGCCATTTGGAAAGGCTGCCTTTGACATATCTGGGTGTGTGTTTGTTTTTTCAGCTCCAAGGAACAACATGTTACATGAACACATGTCCTTCCTTGCAGTGCCAGCCCCCTCTGGCAGCTGGGTTCCTGAGTCTCCCTTGCTGACTTCAGCTCCACCCTCTACCCCCACCCGCTCCGGGTAAACGTCAATGCCTGCCTCGGTGTATTGCCTTATTTGGTTCTCAGGCCCACAAAGAGGTCTGGAAAAGGATCCAGGCCTGAGTAAAAGGATTGCTTCTGCAGCTAGGGGATGAGAAATCTTTATTTCACGGATCCTGGCTGGTACTGTGGAAATCATAAATGTAGGGAAATGAGTTTGCTCAAAAGAAACTACAAGAAGCAACTGAAGAGGGCCAACAGAGGTATCAAGATGTCACAAGTTCTAGTGTGTGCTTAATTCTGTGCTTGGAAAGAGATTTATTTTTCAGCTACCCCCACGGCTGTCTTTCTTTTTTCCCTTCTTTTCTGAGTTGCTAGGGCCTACACAACAATCTCTAGTTTATAGCCAAGGAAACTCACAAGTCTAGAAAGTGCAAAAAATTTTAGGTAGCTGGTACTATAACTGTTGTCATAATTTAGCAATGCCTGCCTGTAGCACTTAAACAACCTTGTAAACTGGGTTTAGAGAGTGTCTATCTCCTCTTTCCCCTACTCATTTTTTTTTTAAGATTTAATTTTTGGGGCACCTGGGTGGCTCAGTGGGAGAAGTCTCTGCCTTCAGCTCAGGTCATGATGTCAGGGTCCTGGGATCGAGCCCCACATAGGGCTCTCTGCTCTGCAGGGAGCCTGCTTCCTCCTCTCTCTCTTTGCCTGTCTCTGCCTACTTGTGATCGCTCTTTCTCTCCGTCAAATAAATAAATAAATAATCTTAAAAAAAAAAAAGATTTTATTTTTGGGACACCTGGGTGGCTCAGTCGGTTGGGCACCTGACTCTTGGTTTCTGCTTAGGTTGTGATCTTGGGGTTTTGTAAGATCAAGCACTGCATTGGGTTCCACACTCAGTGGGGAGACTGCTTGGGATTCTCTCTCTTCCTCTACCCCTCCCCCACCTCTCTTTCAAATAAATACATCTTTTTAAAAAGATATTTATTTATTTGGCAGAGAGAGACAGAGAGAGACAGAGAGAGAGAGAGAGAAGGAGAGAGACAAGCAGGGGGAGTGGGAGAGGGAGGAACAGGAGAAGCACGATGCAGGGCTCCATCCCAGGACCCTGGGATCATGACCTGAGCTGAAGGCATTGGCTTAGCCCACTGAGACACCCAGGTACCTCAAAATAAATAAACCTTAAAAAAGTATTTTATTTTGGGCGCCTGGGTGGCTCAGTGGGTTAAGCCGCTGCCTTCAGCTCAGGTCATGATCTCAGGGTCCTGGGATCGAGTCCCGCATCAGGCTCTCTGCTCAGCAGGGAGCCTGCTTCCCCCTCTCTCTCTCTGCCTGCCTCTCTGTCTACTTGTGATCTCTCTCTGTCAAATAAATAAATAAAATCTTAAAAAAAAAGAAAAAGAAAAGTGGTACGTGTCATTTCCACGTCAAAAAAAAAAAGTATTTTATTTTGAACTAATCTCTACACCAACACGGGGCTCAAATTCACAACCCAGAGACCAAGTCACATGCTTCACCGACTGAGCCAGCCAGGTGCCCCTTCCACTCTTATTTAATCCTTGAAATTCACCGAAGTAGACGTTCTCATTATCTCCACTTTAGGGATGAAAAAACTGAGGCAGTAAAAGTTCTATCACTTACTCAAGGTCCCAGAGCTCAGAATTACCAGAGCCAGGTTTGACCCCTGAGTCAGGATACCAGCCACAGGCCCACTCTGCTTCTGAGCCCTCCTGGTATCCGGTTCCTTACTCCACCTAACCCATCACAGATGATTCCCTTCCTCCAGCATCTCTGTCTCCTCCCTCTCAGTTGTTTTTTTTTTTTTTTTTTAAGATTTTATTTATTTATTCGACAGACAAAGATCACAAGTAGGCAGAGAGGCAGGCAGAGAGAGGAGGAAGAAGGCTCCCTGCTGATCAGAGAGCCCGATGTGGGGCTCGATCCCAGGACCCTGGGATCATGACTTGAGCTGAAAGCAGAGGCCTTAACCCACTGAGCCACCCAGGTGCCCCTCAGTTTTTGTGTTTTTTTAAATAATTTTTTTTTAAAGATTTTATTTATTTCTTTGACAGAGACAGATCACAAGTAGGCAGAGAGAGGAGGAAGCAGGCTCCCTGCTGAGCAGAAAGCCTGATGTGGGACTCAATCCCAGCACCCTGAGATCATGACCTGAGCTGAAGGCAGAGGATTTAACCCACTGAGCCACCCAGGCGCCCCTCCTCCCTCTCAGTTTTATAAGTTCCCAACTATCTGGCTCCTGCTTCTCAGTGCTCACTAATGCAGGGAGCCCTCATGGTTTCCTCTCAGTCTCTGTGGGTTGCTCCAATCGGATGGGGGGCTACCAAATGTGGGGTGTCCAAACTGGGTGGGGGCTGGCAGCAGCGGCATATGCAATGAAAGAATTCACCCAAGGCAGAACAAAAGAGATAGAAGTTCATTGACTACTCCGCAAGGGAACAGCGGGCAGGACAGCAAAGAAGAGACTGTCTGCGACAAGCTGCTGGTGGTGGAGTAGAGTGGCAGGGCAGATTGAGAGAGTATGGGGACAAATGGAATTTTCCCTTTTTTGGTAATTTTAGGAGCTGTGCCTACTTGTAATTGATCCTTTAGGGCCTATGGGAGATTTGAGGTGGGTCACCAAATGAGTCTATTTGCCTTCAGATGGGGGGGGGGGGCACGTACTGTGGCCTCTTTAGCCTTATTCAAGTTTTCAGTGCTCAAATTTGTTGGCTAAAAGTGGCCTCTACTGTCTCCTCCTGGCTCCCTGTATCTCTCTTTCCAGGAGGGAGCTTGTCTAGTTTCGGGACCTAAGTTCTTTGCTCTATCTTTGGTGGAGTGCTTATTCCCTTCATGCTTAAAACATACATCCAAGGGCACCTGGCTGACCCAGCTGATGGAGCATGTGACTCTTGATCTCGTGGTCTTGGGTGTGAGCCCTACATTAACACAGAGTTTACTTAAAATAAAATAAAATTTTAAAAACCCCATACATCCAAATATTACGCATGCCCTTATGTCCCCAGCATTCTTCAGACCCCAATTCACTCTTTCCATTCTATGCCCCACAGTTGAGTCTCACTGCTTCTAGGCTACCCCCCTTCCCGCTTTTTTAAGATGTTATTTATTTATTTGAGAGAGAGAGAGAGTGCACAAATGGAGGTGGGGGAGGGGCACAGGGAGAGAGAGAAGCAGATTTCCTGGGGCTCCATCCCAGGACCCTGAGATCATGACCTGAACCATCCAGGCACTCCAGCTTCCAGGCTACTCTTGACTGACCGGGAGCCTCATGGCCTTCATACCTGGCTCTGCCTACTTCCTAGTCATCTTGTCTTTCCTTTCCAGAAACAAGCTGCATACCTCTGTATTTGGTCCCCTTTGCCTGGAATGCCCTAGCTAGGGTTTTTCAAACTTTTGATCCCAACAGTAAAAAATATGTGTGACAACATAACCCAGTACCCACAAGTACACGACCCAAGAGTGGGCACATCTCCACAGTGGTTGACAACACTAGGGTCATGTTCAAGTTAGAATACAGGTGCCAGGTCACACCAGTTAGAATTCCAATCCAGTTTGTGTCCACACCCAAGAGAGTTATTCAAAATATTTAACTCTAGTTGAGCCTAGACCCTAGCTGATCAAAACAGTCATGAGTGGGTGGCAAGAGAAGAGAATAGGGTTCAAGATGGGTTAGGTCCTGGGATAGGGAATGGGGTTCTCAGAGTAGCAGCTTTTTACCAACAAACAGAAGTATTTGGATTTTTTTTTTTTTTTGAGAGAGAGAGAGAGCATGCAAACAAAGAAAGAGCGGGGTGGGAGAAGCAGGGGGAGAGGGAGAGAGAATCTTTTCTTTTTTTTTTTAAGATTTTTATTTATTTATTCGGCAGAGAGAGAGATCACAAGTAGGCAGAGAGGCAGACTGGAGGCGGGGGACAGACTCCCTGCTGTGCAGAGAGCCGGAAGGGACTCCATCCCAGGACCCCAAGATCACGACCTGAGCCAAAGGTAGAAGCTTTACCCACTGAGCCACCCCGGTGAGAGAGAATCTTAATCAGGCCCCATGCTCAGTATGGAACCCAACTTAGAGGCTCAATCCCACATCCCTGAAATCATGACCTGAGCCAAAATCAAGTCTTGGACGTTTAACCAACTGAGCCACCCAGGCACTCCAGTATTTGAATATTTTAACAACTATTACCTCTGTTCCAGAGACTTCTGAAAATCAGTTCTGTCTACCCCTTAACTTCGTGTCTAAACCTGCGTTCAGATTCCTGGCTTTTCTGCTTCTCACTACTTTATGCCTCATCCTTGCTTGGAAAACAGCCAAGGAGGTCACGCCTAATTAATTCTAATTTCTGAGAGAAAAGCAGTCTGCTCAGACAGAAGTCAATGAAGGGGCTTTAATGGAAAAGGAATGTATTCCAGGCCTGTTGGGCCACAGCGTTCAGATTCTGGGACACACCGTTAGGTGCTGGGAAGCGTGACGTAATATCCTGGGAGACACTTGGTAATGACCCTGCTGCCAATGAGGGAGTTAATGGCAGGGAGAAAAAATGCTTCTCAGTAGACTCTGACCACGTTGCTAGGAAGCAGTCACCCAGGAAGAGCATATTGTGACAAGTCTCCCAAGTACCTTAACAACCGAGACCTTTAAGTCTAGAAGCAAACTCATATCAGAATTCTTGATTCTCGGCTAAGACTGAGACCTTCAGCAACTTTTCAGTCTTGAACTCTTTTCAGTCTAGCTATCATATCTCTTGTTTTACAAATTAGGAAAAGAAGAATGACAGACCTGAGTCAAAAAAGGCATGTGAGAATTAAAACAACTCTTTGTTTTGAAAATGGGCAACTAAAGGGAGAGCTTAAAGATTTAAGCTCTGTTCTAATGCAAACTATGTTTAGGGTAACTGTGTAACCTCAGTCGATGAGAGAAAGCTCCATTTTACTTAGAAAACCAGTTTATCAGTGTAGAAGTAACATAAGTAACATAAAACCAGTGGGAGCTGGGTGGCTGAGTCAGTTGGGCATCTGCCTTCAGGTCAGGTGATGATCCCAGGGTTCTGGGATCGAGACCCTCGTTGGGTTCCCTGCTCAGCAGGGAGTCTGCTTCTCCCACTCTCTCTACCCCTCCCCCCTGCTAACGTGCAGGTGCCCTCTCTCTCTCTCAAGTAAATAAGAAAGAAGGAAAGAAAGAACGAACAAACGAACCAGTGGTGCCTGGGTGGCTCCGTCAGTTAAGAACCTGCCTTCCGCTCAGGTCGTGATACCAGAGTCCTGGACCCAGCCCCCTGTTGTGCTTCCTGGGATCCCTGCTACTCTGGCTCCTCTGAGAGTCTGCTCTTCTCTCTTCACCACCTGTTCCCTCCAACTCATTCTCTCTCAAATAAATAAAATCTTTAAAAAGAAGAAATATAAAATCAGCATTTTGCAAGCTCTAATAAAATTAATGCAAGCAAGGATTGTCAACTAGTGTTAAAACTGAGAACGCCGACCATACTAAATGTTAGCAAGGATTTGGAGGCATTGGAACTCTCATGCAATGGGGGGAGGGGTAGGGAATGTAAAATGTACAAACACTTTGGAAAACAGTTTGGCAATTTTTTAAAAAGTTAAACAAATATCCATCATATGACTCAGCCATTCCACGCCTAGGTATTTAACCCATGAGAAATAGAAGCTTATGTCCCCACAAAGACTTATACATTAATGTTTGCAGTGGATTTCTTTGTAAAAGCCCCAAAAAACTCTTTGAAGAGATTAAGGGTATGACTCATAGATCCCCTTAGCTGCTGTCTCAATAAAAGAAAAAAGTAGGATTATCTAGAAAAGATAAGTGGAAAGATCTCTTGTCTACTGGAATGAATCCCCACACCATTCACAGGAGACCCACAAGGCTCTTGAGAAGTTTATACTCAGTGGAGCAGCTTGGACTGAAAGGAATGAAGAAGATAAAATGAAAGGCTGCCGGACCCCCAAAATTCTACAGACAGGAAGGGGGCTGATAAAACTATTCAGCTTTGAACACTTAATCCTTTCATGAAAAAGGGAGGACAACTCAGGATGAAGCCTCAAACCCAGAAAACAAAGCTAAGGATCACAGAGGATTATTCCCAAAGCCTTGAAACCTGATGGGAGTTTACCTGACTGAATTTTGGAATTTCTTGGGACAAGTGATTCCTTTTTTTCCTTCTAAAGTAGGAATGTTTATAACTGCTGTCCTGTGCCAGTCCCACCATTGTGTTTTGGGAGCAGAAAACGTTCCAGTTTTACAGGTCCACAGATGGAGAAGAATTTTACCCCAGGATGGTCTATATCCAGAGTCTCACCCATACCTAATTTAAGTGATTTCAATGATGAGATTTTAGACTTTGAGTTCATACTCTTATGGGTTGCAATTTTGGAGATCTTGGAATGGGGTAAATATATTTGGCATATGAGATGGACATAAATCTTTGGGGACCACAGAGCAGATCATGGTAGGCAGAATAGTGGTCTCCCAAGATGTCTGCTTCCTAATCCCTAGAACCTATGAATGTGTGTATTACATAGCAAAATGGAATTAAGTTAAGAGATGGAATTAAGTTTACCAATCAGATGACCTTAACACAAGGAAATTATCCTGGGTTATCTGGGCAGGCCATATATAATCAAAAAGTTCCTTAGAAGTAGAAGAGAGGGGCGCCTGGGTGGCTCAGTCAGTTAGGCGTCTGCCTTCTCAGGTCCTGAGCAGCTGGGCTCTCTGCTTAGCCGGAATCCTGCTTCTCCCTCCCCCTCTGCTGCTGCTCCTCTGCTGCTGCTCCTCCTGCTTGTGCTCTCTCCCGCTCACGCTCTCTCTCTCTGTCAAATAAATAAATAAAATCTTAGAAAAAATAAATGGTTGATAGAGAACTGAATGTATAAATACTGTCAATTAATACCATATTGGTTCATTTTTAGTGTCAGATTGGAGGCGGAGTAGATGTAATCATATTGTGGGAGAATCAGAGTGTCATTCCCTATGACTGGTGAATTTTAGCATCGGTAATGGGTCTAGATACCAGGGATCTTCCAATGATGTGGTATGAATGCACAGCACTACTTAAACTGTAGTTTAGCCAAAATGTTTAAATTGAATCTCTCACACCTTTAGATATAAATTTCTTTTTTTTAAAGATTTTATTTATTTGACAGAGAGAGAGAGAGCACAAGCAGGCAAAGAGGCAGGCAGAGAGGAGGAAGCAGGCTCCCTGCTGAGCAGAGAGCCTGATGCGGGGCTCGATCCCAGGATCCTGGGATCATGACCGGAGCCAAAGACAGAGGCGTAACCCACTGATCCACCCAGGCAACCCTCTTTTCTTTTTTTAAGGTAAGCTCTATGGCCAACGTGGGGCTTAAACTCAATAACCCTGAGACCAAGAGTCACATGCTCTACCGACTGAGCCAACCAGGCGCCCCTAGACACAACTTTTAATTTACAGTAAATTCAAGGTGCAAGATAAACAGTAGCACAAGAAAGTAAATAGAGAAATCAGAAAGTGGAATGTTCTGCAGGACACTTGGCCTGTTCTCCCTGGAAGTCAATGTTGGGATGAAAGGAGAAGAAACTACTAAGGGTTTTGAACATTACTGCACCCATACTGGTTTCAACAAATTTGCTGAGGGGTGCCTGAGTGTCTCAGTTGGTCAATCATCTGCCTTCAGCTTAGGTCAAAATACCAGGGTCCTAAGATCAAGCCCTACATCAGGGCTCCCTGCTCAGCGGGGAGCCTGCTTCTTTCTCTGCCTCTGCTCCCCACCACCACTTGTGCTCTCATTCTCTCTCTCTTTCAAAAAAAAAAAAAAAAAAGTTGCTGAGAAGGACATTTTGGCAAAGTTTGAATACAATTTGGATATTAGATAAAATGAAAGTTTACAAGAGTGAAGAGGAGGAGATTGGTGACTAAAGAAAAGGTTACAGAATAATATGAAGGAGATAGTTTTATTGAATTAAAAACTGTGGGTATAGAAGAAGATACTGATTGAAATTCACTAAAATATTAACAGTGGTAATCTCTGACAATGGGATGATGTTATTCTCTTGTTTTTGCCTACTTGGATTTTCTAACTTTCTACCCTGCACGTGTAGAACTTTATACTGACAAAATATTGTTTCTAAAG
Source organism: Meles meles (assembly GCF_922984935.1). Classification (NCBI taxonomy): domain Eukaryota; kingdom Metazoa; phylum Chordata; class Mammalia; order Carnivora; family Mustelidae; genus Meles; species Meles meles. Next base: position 85,375,087 of record NC_060070.1, on the reverse strand, counting down.
GAGTATCAGACTTATATGAGATAACAGGTAATACAGATAAAGAATTAGGGCTACATTAAATGCGCCTATGGCTACTTCTCTGGGTCTACCACTATGATAACAACTAACACATCCTGAGTGTTCGCAAGGTACTCCATATACTTCTAATTGCTTTGCTTGTATTCATTGAGGGGTTTTCAAATCTTTTGGATGGTAACTCACAAAAACATTTTACAGAGCAATGGAGCACACTCCTACATATATACTTTCAGACTGTATACTATGGAAACAAAAGCTTTCAGTAAACAATTACTGGGATACCTGGGTGGCTCAGTTGGTTGGGTGTCTTCCTTCAGCTCAGGTCAGGATCCCAGGGTCCTGGGATCGAGTCCCATGTTGGGCTCCCTGCTCAGTGGGGAGCCTGCTTCTCCCTCTCCTTTTGCCTGCTGCTCACCCTACTTGTGCTCTCTCTCGCGTGCTCTCTGTCAAATAAATAAAATCTTAAAAAAAAGTAAAACAAATAAAACATTTATAAATGGTCTTAAAAAAAACAACAACAATTACCTACCCTGTGCGTAATGAATGCGTTCTGGTATCTTAAAATGTATTCTGATTTTACTTCATTAAAAAAAAAATGCTAGTTCACTTATGAAATTGATTTTGTGATACACTAATGGGTCTTGACTCGCAGTTTGAAAAACCCTTTGAAGTCATTTACTACACGTAGACATGCATTAATTCCTATGTGGAAGGAACTGTTTTTGTACCTATTTTTCAGAAGAGGAAATTCTGACCCAGAGGCTGAATAACTTGCTTAAGCACACACAGCCAAGGATGAAGTGGGAGAACCAGAGTTTTAACCCAGGGAGTCAGCCCCAAAGCCTGTCCTTCGAAACACTGTCTCCCATGTCTCTCATCCCACCAGACACATGGTGAGAAATGAGTATCTGCTAATACATGTCCATGATTCTCCAAACAATGATTCATTTAGCATTTGAACAGAGTGCTCTGTTAAGGGTATTGGCATATTCAAGACGACGCAGAGTTAGGGAGCCTCTTTTTTGACTTTAGAATTTCAAGATGAATAAGAGTTCCATGTGAAGAACATAGATTTCAAAGTCAGATAATTCTGGGCTCGGACACTGGCTCCACAGCAGGGACAGAACCAGATTTAGTGGGGACTGACGTTTATATGATATTGAAATCTCCCTTTAAGGAGAAGAATAAAGCTTATGGATACAGAATTAGATGCAGGGTCTGGAAAGAGGCCCATGGAAGGGAGGACATCTTCAGTTTCCTTAGTTTCATTACCTTCCTGGTTCATTTGCCTCTGACAGCCCCTCAGTGGCCCTTTCTTTTGTGTTCAGATCTCTGAAATAGGGTTAAAGATGCTTGCTGCTTATGGATGCCAGGGGATCAGTTGGAGAGTCTAGCACAATGTTTATTAAGTATGCCATAAGTGATTGTTCACAATAATACAATAGTGATAGGGTGCCCTGAGTGGCTCAATTGGTTAAGCGTTTGCCTTCCGCTCAGGTCATGATCCCAGAGTGCTGGGATGGAGCTCCGTCTCGGGCTCCCTGCTCCGTGGAAGCCAGTTTCTCCCTCTCCTTCTCTGCCTGCTTGTATTCCCTTTCTAGCTGTCAAAAAAATAAATAAAATCTTAAAAATACATATATAATAATGATAATGATGAGAAAAACAGAATAGTTCAACTAAAAGCCTGTTTCTAACCAGGGTTTTGAAATTAAAAACATGATGTAGAGAAAATTAGTTTGTCAGTTTGTTTAAGCCTCAGCTCTGAAATTTAACTCTCCCTAGAGTCCAATTATTCTGGTTTCTCCAAAGAGAAGTCTAAGTAAGAGTAAGAAAACAGAGCATCTAAAAACAAAGGCAGATAGAATATCATGGGAGAAAGTCATCTGCAGGGGCCCCCAAAGGCCAGATTTCCACTGTGGGGATGTCAACAAGAAGAAAAGATATTTAACCATTTTAAGTCTTTCTCCATCAGTGGAAGAGAGGCAGCTTTCAGGTTGCATCTTGTTGTCGAGAGAGAAGGCAACTGGATAGACCCCCGCTATGGCCTGTGTCAGGTTTTAGACCCCTATAAGCAGACATTTGGTGTTTATTGTTCGGCTGTGTCCTGAAGGATTATCACAAAGCAAGAGGCTTCTAGAGTTGGCTTCCTGCCCCATGGAGAACCAGCAGAATCCGAAGGAAAGCATGAGGTCACATTGCCTTCAACTTGCATCTTCCATTATCCTTCCAGGGACTGAGTTTCTAAAAGCAAACAAACAAACAAAACAAAACAAAACACAGAGTGGTTTTTTTTTTTTTTTAAGATTTTATCTATTTATTTGAGAGAGAGATCACAAGTTGGCAGAGAGGCAGGCAGAGAGAGAGAGGGGGAAGCAGGGTCTCTGCCGGGCAGAGAGCTCAATTTGGGGCTTGATCCCAGGACCCAGAGATCGTGACCTGAGCCAAAGGCAGAGACTTTAACCCACTCAGTCACCCAGGTGCCCCAAAAGAGCGGTGTTAATACAGAGTTACATGAAAATATAATGGAACTCTTTCTCAAACGTATGGCATCTCTTGGTTATCTGTGGGTTTTTTGTTTGGGGTGATCCTGCTGTTTCATTTAGGTAATACACAGCAAATGGGGATATGTGGGAAGAGAAAGGTCAAGAGATGGTAGGAGGTAATTAGATTAATTAGATAATTAAGGGGAGATATGTGGGTGATTATTAACCTTCTTGCTAGCTACATTTAAGCACAAGTACATGTTTTAGTTTCCTTAATATTTACAAATGACTCATACCCTCGAAATTCAACAGTCACAAAATCTTCACATTTTCCTCTGGAAATTGCTCTGTGTAATGCTGAAGATGAAACAGCCCTTCTTTTTCTACTCTCTGGCAAAATGCTTTTTTTCTTCTGCTGTATCTGTTTGTCAGCCAAAGACACCAGGCAGTTCTGGATTTATCTATTATCTCCAAACCGGTATTTCTCTGGAGTCTCAATATCCACAGTACTGTGTCAGGAGGCTCCTTTAGAATATCAACAGATGGCTTTTGTCCCCAGGATTTTCTTTTCTCCGTGGCCTTTTTGCCCATTTGCTGAGCCAAATCTTTGTTGTCTCAATTTAGGGCAGGATGGACCTATCTGAAAGAAGAGTCTTTTCTAGCGGCTCTGGAGCCCGGACCGTGTGGGTAACAGAAAAGATTCATGAAAAGAGAGCCGTCGAGGTTTGGAAGAGTCTTCTTGACTTCTAGGTGAGATCAGGGTCCCCTGACTGAGGAGATGGTGAGTGGAGAACTCAGAAGCTTGTATATTCCAGGCCTCGTGCTGTGTTCCCCACAACTGGACCAGGACTTCTGGGGTGCGGGGTAGGGACAGGGGTGAGGGGAATGACCTGGTAACAGTTTTGGTGGCTTCAGTGGTTGTTGTGAGGTGAAATTTCATGCAAAGATGCTGTGTGGCCTCCATCGGGCCACTCTCAGGGACGGCTACTTTAATCGTTTCTAATGATCACTTTGGACAAAGTCTGGAAGAACAGAGGAAAAGTAATTTCATTGTGTGAGGAGGGCGTTCCGATCCTTTGAAACTAGTATTCATGAGGACTGTGAGCTTTTGGTACATTTCGGCTGGATAGTACCCGGGATGATTTGCAGGAACAGAAAGGGCCCCTCCCCTGTGTCTCGACACCGCAGCAGTCCCTGGATATTAGATACAACTCTGGGGAAAAGCTGGGGGTATAGAATGACCCTAACATATCTTACTGTAATCTGTGATCATTGCTACTCAGGCAAAACACAGGAAATCGTGCAGACAGGTCTCGGGGTGGGGGTGGGGGGAGGGGAGGGTGACTTGAGCTGAGACCTGAAGAGTAAGTTAGAGATAACGAGGTGTCTGGGACGGTAGAAAGCAAATATTGTCCCTGGGTTGGCTAGGGACTATTGACCTGGTGAGCCATCTAGAACCGTTTGTGAAATGCTGTCAAAAGGGAAAGAGCAATGGAACAAGGAGAAGGGACTGGTCAGTGGTGGTAAACCCTGCAGAGAGGTCAGGCAATGTGAAGACCACTGGAGTTAAAGAATACAGAAGATGCTGGTGTTGACTTTGTCGGGGCTAGTCTCCGCAGACTGGGAAGGAGTGGGGGAAGGTCGTGCACAGGGAGTAAATTTGCAGGAGGCTAAGACGTGGGAGGTGTAGAACTAAAGATGGTAAACAGAGACAACTCTATCTTGAAATTTGGCTGCAAAAGGAACGGTAAAGGGCAGTAGGTGGAAGCCAGATATGGGGTCAAATGAAGAGGCTTTTAGGGCGGGGAGCCTTTGAGTATGCATAAACAGAGGTAGGAAGCAGCAAGAAGAGCTGGTAGGAAAGCAAGGATAGAGGGTCACTGGGTAGCAAAGGACCCCTGAGGAACTAGAAGTGACCCAAACCAAGACCCAATAGGAAATTGGTCTAAGTAGGAGAAGAAAAGGCTGAGGGTTCAGGTATTTGTAAATTTGGTGGCAGAAGGTAAGGGAGCTGCCTGAGGGTCTCTGTGAAGTGGGAATTGATAGGATCTGCTCACTGGGATGGGTTGCAGGGTGGGAAGGTTGGTTAAATCAAAGAATTGAAGTAAGTAGAAAAGACATGAAACAGCTGGTAGAGTGGGTACGAATTCTAGATGCATACAAAACCCCTTCTATTTCTGTACTTTGATTCCTATTTTGAGCTTTCATTCCTCTAGGTGGCAGATGCTTCATCTGAGTCAATTCAAGAAGGGCTGACAGAGAGGAAGTCGGATTAAATGGGTATGGAGTTTAGAGAAAGGATATGGGCTGAAAACATAAATTTGGTGTTCCTCAGAACAGGGTTTGCCCAAGAGTCATTGACAGGGATCAGGGAGAGAGAAGAGGAAAAAGAGCCAAACCTGGAAAAACTTCAACATCTGAAGGCTCAGTAGAAGGAAGAAGAATCAGCAGAGGAGATTGTAGAGGCAGGAAGCAAAGCAGAAGAATGTCATATCACAGAGCTAAGGGAAGTGAATATTTTAAGTAAGTGGAATTAGAGGTCAGCTAGGATTAGGATTATAAAATATCTGTGGGTGTCATGTCTTCTTTCTTTGGGTTGGTGCACACACAAAAAAGTGAGAAGATATATAGTTATCATAAGGCCACTCTTTATTGAATTCCCAGTGCCTGATTATATTATCCAATCAAGTAATCAATCATATTCAGCAGAACACACTGTGTGCCAAAATGTGCTAAGGACAGTGTTTCCTCCTATTCTCATTGGGGCTCCTCAACCATTCTCATGGTCACACATTAAAAAAACAATATTTGGGGCACCTGAGTGGCTTACTTGGTTAAGCGTCTGTCTTTGGCTTCAGCTTGGGTCATGGTCTCAGGGTCCTGGGATAGCTCCCCTTGCTCCCTAGGTCAGGCTCTGGGATCACAGGGGAGTCAGCTTCTCCTTCTCCCTCTTCCCCCTCCATGGTCTCTTCTTCTTTCTCAAATAAATAAATCTTTAAAACATTTTTTTTGCTTATTTAGAGAGAGAGAGTGCAGGAGGAGGGGCAGAGGGAAAAGGGGAAAGAATCCCAAGCAGACTCCACACTGAACATAGAGCCTGACATAGGACTCAATTCCACAACCCCAAGATCATGACCTGAGCTGAAACCAGGAGTCAGATGCTTAACTGACTGAGCCACCCAGGTACCCCTAAATAAATAAAAACCTTAACAAGAAAAACAATAGTATTTGTACATCTCCTGTGGTGAATGGGTGATGAGGCTCCCAAGCCTGCCTGGGTCCATTTGGCTACACTGAGGATTGGAAGGGGGCTATTGTTATCATCCTCTGCTTCTGATCAAGGTTTTTCTTATTCTTATAGAGAGTATGATGGTAGAGGAGCTTTATTGTTGTGAGGGCAGATCTGGGAACCACCCAGGGTAAGAGCTGTCAGTGGTCATTAGGGGGGTTCGTCAGAGCTTTGGAGAATGAGGGAGATTTCAAAAGCTAGGTACTTAAAAAAAAAAAAAGCTACATTAGATTGTTCAGCTTTCAGTATTGAGGAAGGGGTAGTGAGAGATAGTGAGGAAGAGAGAGAGGGAGAGAGAGAGAGAAGGAGAGAGAGAAATAAGTTTATTCTAAAAATTAGGAACAGGAAAAATCTTTTTCTTTTCTTTTCTTTTTTTTTTAAGATTTTATTTATTTGAGAGAGAGAGACAGCACGCAGGAGCAAGGACAGACAGAGAAGCAGATTCCCTGCGGAACAGGTAGCCTACTGCAGGGCTCGATCCCAGGACCCTGGGATCATGACCTGAGTGGAAGGCAGATGCTTAATGGACTGAGCCACCGAGGTGCCTCGGGAAAGTCTTATTCTAAAAATTAGGAAGATTAAGCTTTGAGGGTCTTGAAGCATCTGAGTTTCAACGTTAGGACTTAGGAGGTAAAAACACTTGTGAGTTTCTGTTTGGCCCAAGCTGGTCCGTAGGCTTTAATGTCTGCTTTGAATGTGCTTCCTGCACAAAAGGGAGTACCCTGAGAGAATTCTGTTCCTACAATACAGTGCAGCTGCAAATAGGACTTCAGGGATGAAATCAGATTGTCAGTGGAATAACAGAATTCACTATTGCAAAGAACCCCTTTTAGATGAATTCATTTTGGCATATTGGCCATTGGAACAGGGTTATTAGAATATTTTAAGGGTTATTAGAATAACCCTTTAAAAATGAGGCAGTTTTATATGTCCTAATATGAAACAATTTCCAAGATGTTTTCTTTCAATGAAAAAGTACAAGGTACAAAACAGTGTGTTCAGAATATTTTCAAAAAAAGGGTATATAGGGATAGGTTTGCATACACAAAAACTATAGAAAGATACACAAGAAATGGACAACAGAGATGACCCATGGGGAGGAGAGCTTGGTGACCAGGGATGAAGGTAGGGGATTTTCATTGTGTACTCTTTCATATTTTGTACCAAGTATAAGTATTATTTATTTAATGAATAATATATATATATAAATACATAAAAGATGCCTTTGGTGAATTATTTTGCAAAGGTTCATTTGTAATGCAAACAGCCACTCCCTCATTTGCTTTGGAAATGTTGACATTTGTGTCCTGGATTTTCTTAAAGCATGAAACACCAGAGTCTATAAACCACACCCCAAGTGTTCTAAATTTGAGGTCAACTGACAAAACCAGCCATGCAAGTGTGACTTTCCAAAAGGCCAGATATTGTCAAGAGGGGCAGAGTAAGTAGCAAGGGAGCTTAATGCACGGTCAGCATGTGAGAATGTCAGAGGGTGGGTGGAGAGAGTTGGTACAATATCCTTTCTTTCTTTTTTTTTTTTTAAAGACTTATTTATTTTTTTGACAGACAGAGATCACAAGTAGGCAGAAAGGCAGACAGAGAGAGGAGGAAGCAGGCTCCCTGCAGAGCAGACAGCCTAATGCGCCCCTATCCTTTCTTTATAAATGAGGAAACTAGGGCCTGAATGAGAAGAAACTTGCCTGATAAAAAGATCATGCCCTTTAGTAAATAAGGGAGAAAAATGACTCTCTATCCTTATGTGCATAAAGAACTCTGGAAGGAGGGGCACCTGGCTGGCTAAATGCAAGGACCATGTGACTCTTGATGTCACTGTTGCCCCACGTTGGGTGTAGAGATTACTAAAAATAAATAAATACATAAATGAACAAACTTCAAAAAAAAAAACAAAACTCTTGGGGCGAGTGTGTGACTCAGCTGTTGAGTATCTGACTCTTGTTTTCAGCTCAGGTCTTGATCTCAGGGCGGTGAATTTGAGACTCATGTTAGGCTCCACATTTCAAAACTTTATAAGCAGTAGGGGTGCCTGGGTGGCTCGGTCAGTTAGGCCTCTGTCTTTGGCTCAGGTCATGATCCCAGGGTCCTGGGATTGAGCTCTGCATCCGGCTCCCTGCTCAGTCGAAAGTCTGTTTCTCCCTCTCCCTTTGTCTCTCCCCCTGCTTGTGCTCTTTCTCTCTCTTTCTGTCAAATAAATAAATAAAGTCTTTTTTTTTTTTTAAGATTTTACTTATTTACTTGACAGGGAGAGATCACAAGTAGGCAGAGAGGCAGGCAGAGAGAGAGGGGGGAAGGAGCCGAAGGCAGAGGCTTTAACCCACTGAACCACCCAGATGCCCCAATAAATAAAGTCTTTTAGAAAAATAAAACTTTATGAGGAGAGATGGGCCATGACATCGACATGACTTAAAATTCAGTTTTCAAGGAAGACGTCATGAAGCTATGCCCTCAGAGATAAATGAAGAATCCAGTGTTGAATCCACAGGTCAAATCCTGCTGTTTGAAATGCCAATGACTTCGACTGTCTGAATTATTTTATCACATTGAGATATGTCAGAGATTGATTGTATAGGCCAGCATCTGGGTTAGATCTCATTTTTGGTAATAGGCAGATTTGTCAGAATTATGCAATGACAGCCCATTGCTAGTCTGTGGATTCAGTCATATGGAGAGGCACCAGAGAGTAGGAGAAAGATCAAGAGACAAGGAAGTCAGGAAACCTGGCTCTAGCTGAATTTTGCAATTTAATGTATCCATACATTGGGCAACTTAATTCTTGTCCATAGGCTGTTTCACATCTGTAAAATGGAGGATTAGTTGAAGTGATCTCTAGGTTCCCTTTTAGGTTGGTTGTTGGATTCTAAAACAGTTGTTAGCAATTTAGAACTAAAGGGGAATTTATGAGCTCATATTTCAAAGCCAGGAGGTGGAAATAGGCTGTTGGTCTCCTCTTGCCCCTTTGATCAGAAACTACATAAGAAGTAGCATATGATCTTGACCCCTCTCTCCTATAACCACACACACACACACCCTGGTGGTAACCATCTACTTCTGTGTTCCTCAGAGCACTAATTTAGGGAAATGTTAACTAGTGCTCTGTGAAACATTTCAAATACATCGATGGAATCTTGAATAATAAATATTCCCAATGGAGAGTCACTATGCTATTAAAGGTTCTGAGAAGGCCTGCCATAAAGAAACTCGCATAATTATACTTAACCCAGCATGTTTCAAACTTATGGATATAGAATGTTTTGCTGTGTCCTATTAGGGAACAAATGGGATCATCTCTATTTGGAACAAATGGGATTCACACGCCTCCATTTTTAGGGAATGTATGACATCAGCTATCAGTTTGCAGTTAGGGTAATTCTGGGTCCTCTACGAATAGGGGAAGATTTATTACATTCCTAAGGGAGCCTGTCAGTCTTGCTCTCAAAGCTCTCCACCCCACCAATTAAAAGAAAACCTTTCAACAGTAGAAACCTCAGGATCTCCCTTGTTTTATAGGAAGGTTCCCATCTAAGCACAATGAGGTCAGTGACATCTTGTCCCTTTCACTTCTGGTTTTGATTTATTTTTGCTTTGGGCATTGCTTCTCGGTCTTCTGGCTAAGAGTAAGTGTGTTTTTTTCCTTTGGGGAACTTATTTTCATCCCTCTCTTTGTTTTGCAATTATTGTTCTCTTTCTTTCCTTCCTCTATAAAGTTTGTATAATTTCTTCCCTCCTAATATTTTCACTACCAAATGGGGAGGTGGGGACAGTTTATGTGTCATTTGGTTACTGAACCTGCCATGCTTCGCATCCTTCATTTGTTTTTGAGATTTTCCATCCTCGACTCCCAAAGAAACATTGACTCATTATGACACACATGACACATGGGCATGCACAATCATCTGGAAAAAAATTAATTCAAAATCTATGTTTCTGAAGACTTCTCAATTATTTTGGTCCCATCATTAAGCAGTTTGAAGAAAATAAAAATCTCTAAGCAGGCAAAATCATATGATCAAAGCTATTATTGTACTAGCCGTTGGCATACTTGTAAGTCTGCACCCAAGAAACAATATGGAAAACTACGTTTGCATTTAGTGCTTTCTTTACTTTGAGGTTTTCAGGTTTGAGGCCTAAACATTGGGATAAAAAAGATCAGACAGCTGTGGCAGGCCCAGTCAATTATACGAATGCTTCCTGAAGGACTGCAGCTACAAATAAATTCTTTTTCTCCTGGCCATGTATGGTTATTGGCAGTTATCACAGAGTATATGCTGTGTGAGCTCAGGACTGTACCTTCTTCTCTCCTAGGGCTGTGGGAAAGAAATAGGGATGAGAAGGCAGCTGGAGGGGGCTAGAGGAGGTATCCACTCACTCCCCCAATATTTCAATATTACAGTTGATAATTAAAAGGGAGATGCTATGAAATTGAGTGGGAGGGGAACACTAATGAGAAAACAAAACTATGGTAAGAGAGAGATCACTTAGGGGGATGGTTAATTTCATGGGTTATCTAGGCTAGGCTGTGGTGTTCAAATTGGTCAAACGCTAGTCTAAATGTTGCTGTGAAAGTATATTTTAGATACAAGTAACATTTATAATCCTCTCACTTAAAAGTAAGCAGATTGCCTTCTATAAGATATGTGGGTCTCATGCAGTCCATTGAAGGCCTTACAGCAAAGGCTGCGATGTTCAAAGGAAGAAGCAATTCTGCCTCGAGATGAGAACATAGAAATCCTGCCTGACTTTCCAACCTGATGGGCTACCCTGTGGATTTCAGACTCAAGGCTGCAACATCTACTCTTGCTGGGGTTCCTGCCTGTCAGCCTGCCCTACTGATTTAGGACTTGCCAGTGCCCATGATCATGTGAGCCAGTTCCTTAAAACAAATCTCTCTCTCGTTCTATCCTACTCCTTCTGTTACTCTGGAGAATGCTGACTGACACAGAGAGCTCCAGGAAGGACGACCCTAGAGAAAAAACTGGAGCTGATAGGCTGAGAGTCTGAACATAATCCGAGAAAAGTTTTCCAGTTTTGATAGAGAGCTTGCAGATAAGTCAGTGATGGATATTATATTTTATTATTATTATTTTTTTAATCTAATTTTCCACTTTATTCCTTGTATCGACAGATTAAGAAAGTGAAATTCTCCTACATGCTGACTTATAGATGTTTATAAGCACCACACAAACACTGTTTTACAAAGAGTAATATTCAGTAATCCCTTTAAATGCAGTTTTAACCTTTATTTTAAACTAAGTGTAATAATTTAATACAATAAGCTAAACACACACAAAACCTGTATATGCTGAACTACAAAAGTGGTTTCCATAGCCATATATGGTTTAGTCGAGTACACATTTCCACAAACAACAAGTACTAACAAATAGGTTAATAAAACACTATCCCAAGTGCTTATCCTGCCATCAGCTTTTTAAGCAATACCATTCCTACTACTGAAAGCATTTATTTTTAGAAGCTTTATTGTGACCTGGGAAAATGAGTTCCCTTAAAATTTGACAACTAGTACATTATAAGCCCAAAAGGTTTTAAATCAAAAGCCTTCCAATATGGAAGAATTCACATGAAACTTTCAGTTTAAAAAAAAAAAACCTTCTTGTAAAGAATACTAAAAAACAAATATCTTAGATAAACATTCCTACAAAAGACTGTTATTTTCCTGTATCATCTTCTCCTTTAAAAAAAAAAAGCAAACCAGTTCACTATCTTTTAATAATTAGATCACTGTAGTCTAAAAACTTTAGAATACATGAAACATGTCTTAGCAATCATAGTCAAAGGGGCCCTATAGATTTCATATATTAAACAGCAATGGTTTAGCCTACAATGGCACAAATACACCCAATACATAAATACTACTTCATCATTTAAACAGTCAGTCAGAAGAAACTGCCTGGTTTACAAGGTACTTCAACTTACATGTGGCCATTAAAAACCCAGTAAGTAATTCAAGTACAGTCATATAAGGGCATGAATTCAAGGCTCAAATATCATACTAAAAATGAAGACATGAAAATAAAAGCTGAAAAATCTGCGTTTCTCCATCTTGCATATATACATGGTTAGAAACTGGAACCTCACTGTGGAAAATATACAGTTATTATATAACAGTTATTATATAACTGTATATTTCTATATTATTATATAACTGTATATTTCAGAAAGATAATGAAGCTTCAGAAAGTACAGGTGTCAAGATCCATAGTTTGCTTCATCAAATGCTTTTCTAGCTCGTTTCAGTTCTTCATTCATTGTAAGCAAGTCTTTAACCCTAGCAAACTTCCTTGGGTCCTTTCGAATCAAGAAGACGATATCTTCAACTTGTACCCGAACTTGTCTTCCAATTGACATTGCCTTGTGAGTCATTTCAGTGATGAACTCTATGACAAGGTCTTCAAGTATATCCACTGACTCAGTATAAGGATTCTGGTCATCCCCAAACCCATACATCATACATCGCAATTCTTTAGAAAAAAGTCTCTTCCTTTTACCCTGTCCGCCTTCTGCACCTCCTCCAATTTCTTCATTTTCTTCCTCAAAAGTAGGGTCTTCCTCTTCGTCTGCCATGACCCGGCCAGCCTGCAAGGCCTATTATTATTATTTTTTTATTTTTTGAGAGAGAGAAAATGAGCACAAGGGGGAAGGGTAAGAGGCAGAGGAAGAGAGAGAATCTTAAGCAGGCTCCACGCCCAGAGTGGAGCCCAAGGCAGGGCTTGATTTTATGATCCTGAGAAGCATGACCTGAAGCAAAATCAAGAGTCAGACGCTTAAGCTTAAGCATTTGAGCCACCCAGGCAGCCCAGTGAGAGATATTTTAAAATAAAACTGTGTAAGGGGGGAAAAAACCTCCCCAAACTGAAACAATTGTTAACCTCAGGGAAAACAAAAAGTGGTGCAAAAAGGCAGAGTAGGGGCGCCTGTGTGGCCCAGTGGGTTAAGCCTCTGCCTTTGGCTCAGGTCATGATCCCAGGGTCCTGGGATCGAGTCCCAAATTGGGCTCTTTGCTCAGCAGGGAGGCTGCTCCCCGCACCCCCTGCCCCCCCACCTGCCTCTCTGCCTACTTGTGATCTCTCTCTGTCAAATAAATAAATTTTTAAAAATCCTAAACGAAAGCAGAGTAATTATTCTGCCTTGTTAGGGTCAGTTGCAAATACTGAATATTGATTTAAGGAGAACAGTAGTGGTGCAAGTTGTGTTGAGTTCAATCCTCACCTTCACTGAGGAAATTAAATTCTGAAATTCTGAAATTCTGAAATTCTGAAAATTTCAGAAACAGCAATGCTACTTAGAAGCAAGGAGGTAAATAGCAGAAGAACAACTTTGTGTTGAAAACAGTTGCTTTTTTCTTTTTAAGATTTATTTATTTGAGAGAGGGAGGGAGTAAGGGGAGGGGAGAGGGAGAGAGAGAGAATCTCAAGCAGACTCTGTACAGAGCTCAGAGCCTGATGTGAGATTATAACCTGAGCCTAAATCAAGAGCTGGATGATCAACCGACTGAGCCACCCAGGTACCTGAAAGCAGCTGCTTCTGCTGATTTAATCTGATAGGAGTAGATTGGGCAAGGAGCTCATGTTTATCATTGTAAGTCTTGTAGACCTCTTTTCTTTTTTTCCCTAAGTCTACATGTGCCTTACTTTGATAAAAATAAATTAAAAGTTATATGGGAAATTTTGAAAGTATAGAAAAGTCAAAATGAGAAAATAATAGTCGTTCATCATTCTTCCATTCAGAGAAAGCAAAATGTACATTTTAGAGGAACAGGATTATTAAAGAATTTGAAATGAAATTGTCAGAGCTTAAGGTTTTCAAAATATCATAATAAAGATGTAAGGGAACAAATAAGAACAGTATAGTGTGTGTAATATCACAGGTATAATTACTACAGTATAATCATACACTGTATGATCCCCATTTGTTTATATGTGTATCAGAAAGTACTCTAGAGGGACTTGGTAGTGACAAGGGCAGGCAAACAAAGGTGCCCTGTGTGCGCGTTATAAGGAGATGCTCACTCTCAGGGTCATGCAATGCATTTGCTTCAGCTGAACTTGAGAGCCTCCTTCAGTGTTGAGCCTAGGTGCCTCACTTGCTTTACCACGGTCTGGCCCTGGTAGGGACCTAGGGCCACTGGATCATGGGCACTTTCCCCTTCTTATTTTTCTCTTGGATATATGTTCAAGTTCCTTCCTCTCCCAGATGTGGAATATGGACCACCAGCATTAGCATCACCTGGGAGCTTGTTTGAAATGCAGAATCTCAGGGGCACCTCGGTGGCTCAGTTGGTTAAGTGACTGCCTTTGGCTCAGGTCATGATCCTGGAGTCCTGGGATCAAGTCCCACCTCAGGCTCCCTGCTTGGTGGGGAGTCTGCTTCTCCCTCTGACCTCTCCCCTCTCATGCTCTCTCTCTCTCAAATAAGTAAATAAATACATCTTGAAAAAAGAAAAAAAGAAATGCAGAATCTCAGCTCTGCTCAGACCTTCTAAATCAGAATCTGTATTTTATTCGAATCCTAGGGGATTTGTATGCATGTTAAAGTTGGAGGAACACCAGGCTAGCAGGCACCAAGAACAGTTCCTATCTTCTTATGGAAGGAATATTCGGAGGCCACTGATGTCATTGCCCCCACTGGGTGAGACATATGCTGTCAGTGTGTAAGATGCCTGTTCTTTGGAGGATTGTGGTCTTTGACAGGAGGATGAGCTTAGGCCAGTGAAGCAATCGCAGGTCAGCCTGATGGACAAGAAACAGGTAATTTCCTTGGAACAAAAAACAATTTGGGGCAACTTCTATTTTTTTTCTTAAAGATATATTTATTCATTTATTTTAGACACTGAGAGAGAGAGAGAGAGAGAGAGAGAGAGAGAGAGGGCTTGCTCTTGCTCAGGGTGGGGAGGGGCAAAGGGGAAAGGACAGAGAGAAAATCTCAAGCAGACTCCCTGCTTTACGGAGCCTGAGGCAGGGCTCATCTCCTGATCCTCAGATCCTGACCCAAGATCCTGACATGAACTGAAATCAATAGTTGCTCAACCAACTGAGCCACCCAGGCACCCCTGCGGCAATGTTTAAAGAGAAGAAAAATGTTAGTGGGTCTGAAACTGGGGGAAAGAGCAAGCACAACAAAAGCGTTAATATTTGCAGCACCTGGCTGGCTCTGTTGGCAGAGCATGCAAATCTTTCTTTTTCTTATTTGAGAGAGAGAGAGAATGAGAGCATGAGAGGGGAGAAGGTCAGAGGAAGAAGCAGACTCCCCATGGATCCAGGAACCTGATGCAGGACTCTATCCTGGGACTCCAGGATCATGACCTGAGCTGAAAGCAGTCACTTAAACAACTGAGCCATGCAGGCATCCAGCATGCAACTTTTGATCTTGGTGTTGTAAGTTTGAACCCCTGCTTTGAGCATAGAACTTAGTTTAAAAAAAAAAAAAAGTGTGGGGCACCTGCGTGGCTCAGTCAGTTAGGTGTCTGCCTTCTGCTTGGGTCATGATCTCAGGGTCCTGGGATGGAGCCCTGTGTCTAGCTCCCTGCTCAGTGGGGAGTCTGCTTCTCCCTCTCCTGCTCTCCCTGCTTGTGCTCTCGCTCTCTTTCTCCCTCTCTCTCAAATAAATAAATGAATAAATAATCTTAGGAAAAAAAGTACTAATATTCTGACCAAATAATTCAAGTCTCATGGGGATGAAGGATAACTTAGTATACTCTAAGGTTGTTGGTTTTCCAACAGTTTTTAAAAGATTATCTGTTATAAAATGGAGAATCTTGGGGGGGGGGGTGCCTGGTTGTCTTAGTTGGTGGGGCGTGCGACCCTAGATCTGGGGGTTATAAGTTCGAGCCCCCCCACTTCAGGTGTAGTGATTACTTAAAATCTTAAAACAAAACAAAACAAAACCCCAAAATGGAGGTCTCTTGCTGCAGCAACAGAAGTGGGTACATGAGGCACAGGGCTTGAAGGGGGACTCCACGGATGGCTCTAAGAAAATGGCAGACAAGCTGGCCATGGAAAAATCCCCAGCTTCCATAAGGCCAAGCAGAAGAAAACAGAGACCAGAATACTCTGTCGACCCAAGAGACCACTGAGCAGGAGCAGTGGCATGAAATTTCCTAAGAACTTGCAAGATTCCCCAGCCCTGTCATCTTTGAGACACTCCAGTCATGATATGGACAAAGAGCCACCTGCAAGATGGACTCGAGTGAGTGACAATCTGCACTGTGAACCTGTGCACTCTGTGCCGATGCTACTGGCCTGTGGGTCTTTCAGGAGACCCCCTAATTGGACTACCAAATTCTCCAGTTTGCCCTGGGATAGTACAGCAAGTTATTTGTATGATTAATGAAAAGAACACATACTTTGTGGCAAAAAAGGACACATACACACAAAAAAGCCCCACCAAGCTGAGAATCTTGATTAGGTAAATTATATTATAGTTATAATTACATGAGGACAGAGATAATACAGAATAGAATGTATAAAGGGCTTGACCCTGTTTCGTGTTACCATTAACCAGAAGTCAATTGATAAGGGTCCTGGATGGCTCAGTTGGAGGAGCATGTGATTTTTGATCTTGGGGTCTTGAGTTCAAGCCCCACATTGGGTATAGAGATTACTAAAGAAAACAAAGTTTAAAAAAATCCTGCAATATGCCATTCTCCTTTTAGATTAGAGAGTTAGATTAAAAGAGAACAGCAAAGTAATATATACTCCATGGCAAACATTATTGGCTGGGTCACCCAATAGCCATTTTCACTCCCTTTCTTTTTTGCTTGTCTCCATTACAGAACATTTAAAAAGCTGAGTACTTGCTCTCCCCAGAAGGGTGGCCATGTGTCACAGTTCTGGTCTGAGACCTCTATGAAGGTCTCTAGAAGCTATATGGAGCAGCTACACTCTGACCAGAATGGATTCAGAGTGATCTTTCCAGGGTCTGGAGTAGGGTGAGGAGAGCAAGACACTTCCCTTGGAGCGTCTATATAAGGATGTCTATATACTACATAAGGTTTATGAGGGTGGCAAAAGACTCAGTAATCAGAATAATATTTTAATGCAGTGTTTAAAAAATAAAAACTAATGCAAAATATGCATGACGAACAAAAGATCAGCATTTACAATAATGACAGGGTCCAACAACACCAGTAGCAGAGGGAAGCAAAAAAGCCCAGTCCCAGGGGTGTAGGGTCAGATCACATTCACTTCTCCTTCCAACTCACAGTCTGGTGTGGGTATAAGTGACTGGTGCCATTTAGGTTTTGTGCCTACTTCCTGGCCACAAGGGAATATACCAGAAAAGAGCAGCATATTCCTGCTGAGCTATTTTGAGGAAAACCTTAGTGTTTATTAGAATTAGGGTATAGATAAATTAATATAGAATGATAGAGAATAGAGGATGAGATACTTCCTGCGAAACTGGGAAGTCTCCAAGGAAAAGACAAGGTTTCAGCTGGGGAAAGGGGAAAGCAGAAAGAACATTGGATTTGCAATCAGAAAATGGGACTCCCTCTTTGCTGTTTGCTTTACTAGCTGTGACAATTCAGGCACGTCACTTTGCTTCTCTGAGCGTTAGTTACTTTATGTGTAAAAACTCATCCTGCGTGACCTGCCAAAGACTTGTGAGGATGAACTAGATTAACTAAGTGAATGGGCTTTCTAAACTGAAAAGCATTATGCGAACATCTTGCACTGTTATTAAATCATTAAGGACAGGTAGGACTTTAACAAAAGGCATTGGGGGAGAAGGGCCTTTGGGCAGAGAGAATGAAGGCTGAAGTGGTTTTTGTATGAGGTGAGACAAAAGGAAACTGAGCTTTGAAGTCTAGGAAGATGAAAGCAGTCAAGGAATGCCCACGTTTTGTTTTGTTTTGTTTTTTTTTTTTTAAATTTTTATTTTTTTATTTATTTGACAGAGAGAAATCACAACTAGGCAGAGAGGCAGGCAGAGAGAGAGAGGAGGAAGCAGGCTCCCCGTGGAGCAGAG
The DNA here is from genome assembly GCF_922984935.1 of Meles meles. Taxonomy (NCBI): domain Eukaryota; kingdom Metazoa; phylum Chordata; class Mammalia; order Carnivora; family Mustelidae; genus Meles; species Meles meles. Next base: position 85,357,300 of record NC_060070.1, on the reverse strand, counting down.
AGCCCCACATGGGGCTCGATCCCAGGACCCCGGGATCATGACCTGAGCCAAAGGCAGAGGCTTTAACCCACTGAGCCACTCAGGCGCCCCTGCCCATGTTTTTAAGACCATTAAAGAAACAAACCCCAGGACCCCAAGCTTGAAGGGTAAAACCAAGCTCTATAGTCTTACAGTTACTCAAGAGAGTGGCACCAAACCAGCACAAAACACCCTAATAAATGACGTACACATTTTGCTTCTTACATGGTCTTTTTGAAGGCAGGCAGTCACCATATCTTACTCATCTTTGTTTACAGGAGCCTGACACTTTCGGGTCAAGAGCACTGTGCTCCATTCTCAAGGAAAGAATGAGCGTCCAAAGACCTGGGACCTCTTTACTCCAGGGTGGTACGGACTAAGCGGTTGCATAGCTTTGAACAGGTTCTTCTGTGCGCACTGGGATGCCCTCCTGATGGCCTGATGTTAGGAGAGCTCTCCAGATCCCAAGTAAGGTGTGTTAGTCCTTAAACTGAGGAAGAGTAAGAGGGGATCAAGGGCTCCAGCCGTCTTATTGCTACAATAATCAAAAATCAGGGAGGACGACGATATAAGTGGTAAAATTTCATAAAACTGTAAATGAGTGAGAGCACGCAAGCTCACACAGAGGCACAAATGAGTGCATGGCAAACTGGTTAAATCTGGGTAAGGTCTGTAATCCAGTCAGTCGTATTGGTCTGGTTAGTTGTATTGTGCCAATGTCAATTTCCTGGTTTTGCTAATGTAATGTGGTTATGTAAGACGGTGAGGGAAGCTGGGTGGGTGATGGGTACAGGGGACTTCCTTGTATTAACTTTGCAGCTTTCTGTGAGTCTATAATTATTTCCAAATAAAGCAAACACAAAGAAACCAGAAAACAATGAGCACCTTCCCTGAGCCCAGCCTATCCACACCAAGACCGCTCCATATCTCCCGCTTCTGCCCTCCTCACCGCCCCTCCGGTTCAGGTAAGGCGGGGAGAGTGGGTGCGGCCCGGACGCGCACGCGCAGTCCTAAAATCTCCGCCGCGTCGCTGGGCAGTCACGCTTGCGCAGTCTTGGCCCCTGGCTGCCGCGCCAGCCCCTCTACGCGGCGGGGGCTCGGCTGCCTTGGCCCCTTCGCGCTGCCGTCTTTTCCGGCTATTGGAGCGCTTCCTGCTGTACTTACCGCACCCACCCCTCCGACCCCTACCTCAGAGACCCTAACGCGTCCCCACCTCTCTTGCAGTTCGCGGGCTGCTGCCGCTGGGGCTTCGCCTGTCTGCGGTCGAGAGAGGTCGCTTGCCGGGCCGGCGTCTGCGGCTGTCCGCCGTCCCCAGCTCTTAACACCCACGGGGCTCTGGTGAGTGTCTTGCTGCCGCTGTCTTCAGTCCATCCCAGGCTCTCCCCCTCGTCTCCACCCGACACTTTTTGGGGTTCTCTCTTCCCGCCGGCTTCCTCTTACCAGCCCTGTCCTGACGGCCCCGCGGCCGCTCTCCTCAGCCTACTGACAGCCTCCCCTCTTCTCCCGGTTTCCAGAGGCTCCCCTGTCGGTCTTCGCCACATTTCTCCCAGTCTCAGGCTCCCCACCCCATTCTTTCTTTCTTTTTGTGCTGTTGGGGCGGGGAGCCAGGCTCTCTTCTCTTTCCCATGTTGCCAGCTTTGTCTTCTCGCCGCGACCGCTTAAGTCCCCTCTGGGATCTCAGTCATTACCAGTTTCCACCTCTTTTCTTTTTTCTGGGATCTGAGAAACTGAGAACTGTTGTGTGAGGCAGAGATGTGCAAAGCTCGTTTTGGGGTGTGGTTCCTTTGAATCTGCCCCTTTCCCCATGGTTAGTCTTAGGGTACTGGGGCTTCAAATAATCTTAAAATTACAGGAAAATCGAGTGACTTTTTTTTTTTTTTTTCAAGAAGAGAGTGGAAAAGGAAAGTCGATAAAGACTTAGAGGAAGGTCTGTGTCAGAAAGTGTGCAGAAGCAGCTAGTGGAGAGATCAGATCTCCCAGTTTGCATTTTGAATTGACTAAAAGACACAAAGAGAAACTTGTTGTTTTTGAAATGTACTGAGGAAGGTTGAAGTGAGGTAAACCTTGTGCTTCCTCTCCCTTTCAATTCACCTTGGCTCTAAATTAGAATTAGCCAGGCAGTAGATGTCATTTCCCTGAACATAAAACAAACACCACGATTACAGGCTCCACTCATAACAGGACCAGAAGTCTATTCTCAGACTTTGTATGGAAAACAACTTCACCTCCCAGCTCTATCCCCACAATACGTACATATATTCTTAGTACCTAGTAATCCTTAGCTCTCAGTAAATCTTTCATAACGTGCTTACTAAGTGCATAGCATTGTGCATGAGATGGGAGAGGATATTAAAAGTAGTCTTAGGTGCTTGTTTTCCTGTGGCTTACAGTTCAGGAGGAGAAATTAAGATACATGATTCTTAAGGAATTGTATCTGTGTTCACTTGCCAAAATAGAAGATACTGGATTGTCAATCACAAAGAAATAAAGAATTGGTGAGGGAAGGGGTATTCATAGAGATAACAGTACCATTGTAAAGTCAGTCAACCAAGGATAACTATCTAGGTTGAATAAAAAAATTGTTTTCATTTGATCTTTTTTTTTTTTAAGATGTTATTTATTTATTTGACAGAGAGAGATCACAAGTAGGCAGAGAGAGAGAGAGGAGGAAGCAGGTTCCCTGCTGAGCAGAGAGCCCAACACAGGGCTCCATCTGAGGACCCTGGAATCATGGCCAGAGCTGAAGGCAGAGGCTTTAACCTACTGAGCCACCCAGGTGCCCCATCATTTGATCTACTTTTATATAAGTTTGCAGTACCTACCCCTAATTTTTGAAGACTGCATTATTTTCTTAAATTTTTAAAACTTTTAAGAATTTCTTACCTACCTATTCCCTAATTCTGCAGAGGTGGAGAATGAAACAAACAGGGAAGGGACCTATGATGGCCTGTGGGTCAGGGCATGAAGGCTTGAATTCTCAAGAGTGTGAGGGAAAGCCCTCTTATAAAAAGTACTTGGTTGACCCAGTAAAGCTATAAATTACTATAGGGCAATAGTAATTGTATCTTTTGATGAAAGGTTATTAGAATAGGATAATCCTTTTATGAGTGGAGGAAGGGAAAGAGAAGGTTTTGAAGAAAGGTCAAAGGGAAGGATAGTGTAACCTTTGCCATTACATTAGAGACTGTATGTGAAGGTTGAAAATCATTCTGCTAGAAAATCTGTTCGTCTGTTATATGAGCATCTTTGAGTACACTTAATCTCCTGTTGATCTTTTTAAAAGCTTAGAAAGCCATGCCAGTGAGTTAAATGAGTAAAACATTTCTCCACCTCAGATTTATATACTTAACCAACGTAAATGTAATTTTGTTCTTTAGTTTTGTTGACAACTAAAAAATCATTTACTTGCTCAACTTACTGTTATTAACCACCTATGATATGAAAGGCACTGGTTGTCTTAGGTTTAAATACTTTAGTTGTATTTTTATGTTGAATAATTTCAGTTGTTAAAATGTCACCACATATATGTATATATAAAAAAAGGTCTCTAGAAATGTTCAGACAAGGGAGGAGTACAGAGCACTCCCTTGCTTCAGACTTGTTTTTAAATCTGGTTTGAAAATTTCACCAGACTTAGAGTGCATGTGGTTTTCATTGTGGGTGGAGGGGGTACAGGCTGACAAATAAGGAACCACACCCAAGCTTCATAAAACAGAGGTCTTTAAACAATTCTGATAGCCTAAAAATATTTGGGTTTGCTTTGCTATTGGTAGGAACTTCCCCATAAAAAATAACATTGTAACAAATAACATAGTAAGGTAGAGCTGAGTTCACTTTCTTGAATTTGTTATTACTGATAATTTTGGCATTTCATGAATAAAAATACTTGAAGTAGAGCCTTTATTTTGAATCTCTTTGCTCTGAAAGGATTATTTTACATAATTTTCCCCTGAGTATCTTTTAATAAAATTGCTTAATGTTAAGCCTTTTGTCTTAGTAATAATAAGTGTTTACACGTTCCTTAATAGCCTTATTCTATGAGACAATTTAAAAAGCTGCTAAATATTAATGGGAGAATCTTAAGGAAACTTTCATAAAGTATACTGTCTTTGAAAATGGCCCTTGGCCCCTCCTGATTTTTTCTCAGCTTTGTATTGGGACAAAAGGACAGACTTAGAGGCAGGTCATGTTGGAGGAAGGCATGATAAGGGTAAAATATTGAGCATTATTGCCAATGTTGGAGCAAGTCCAGATTGGTGAATGGTCTGGCCAACTGTGACAGTATGGGCTGGTAAAAATATCTGGGCGAAAATGAGATTTAAATTCAGGAAAAAAAATGTTCTATAAGCTATTTAGACCTTGTTGATATCAGTTTCTCATATGTAAAACAAGGAAGTTAGGGTTTTTTGTTTTTAAGATACCTTCCATCACTAAAATTATGATTCAGGGGGCGCCTGGGTGGCTCCGTGGGTTGAGCCTCTGCCTTCAGCTTGGGTGGTGATCTCAGGGTCCTGGGATTGAGGTCCGCATTGGACTCTCTGCTCTGCAGGGAGCCTGCTTCTCCCTCTTTCTCACTGCCTGCCTCTCTGCCTGGTTGTGTTCTCTGTCAAATAAATAAATAAATAAAATTTTTAAAGATTTTATTTATTTATTTGACAGAAGAGATCACAAATTGGTAGGTTCGAGCCCCGCTTTGGGGGAAGAGATTACTTAAAAATAAAGTCTTTTTAAAAATTATTGGTAATTTAAAAGTAATAGTACATGCTCATTGAAAAAAATACATAAAATGTGGAAAAGCCCAAACAAGAGTAAGATGATCTATTGCATTCTTATTGCCTGGAGTTATGCCATTAGTAACCTTTTGATACATATTTCAAATAATTCTGTGCACCTCTAGTAAACACATAAATAAAACTGAGATCGTGGTATACTGTTTTGTAACCTGTTTCTGCTTAGATTGGAAACATTTCCCCTGATATTCAACATTTTGAACATATTTTAATTGTTGTTTATTTAACTATAGGACTTTTCATTTCTATTGTTGGATATTCAAGTTCAAAGTGCTACTTTGAACCCCCTGTGTATGAATCCTCATGGGTCTTTGATTTCTCCAAGGTAGATTCTTGGATGACAAAGAATTAAACTGTGTCTGTATTATATATTCTTTTTTCTTTTTTTTAAGAGTTTACTTATTTATTTGACAGAGAGAAACAGTGCAAGTGGGAACACTAACGGGGAGTGGGAGAGGGAGAAGCAGGCTTCCCGCCAAGTAAGGAGCCTGATGTGGGGCTCGATCCCAGGACCCTGAGATCATGACCTGAGCCAAAGGCAGATGCTTAACAACTGAGCCACCCAGGTGCCCCTGTATTATATATTCTTAATTTACTTTTATGGTATTGTGATCTTGTTCTCTTCCTTTTTAAATCTTTTTTTTTTTTTTTTTTATTTATTTGACAGAAATCACAACTAGGCAGAGAGGCAGGCAGAGAGAGAGAGGAGGAAGCAGGCTCCCTGCAGAGCAGAGAGCCCGATGTGGGGCTCGATCCCAGGACCCTGGGATCATGACCTGAGCCGAAAGCAGAGGCTTTAACCCACTGAGCCACCCAGGCGCCCTCCTTTTTAAAATTACAACATAAAGTGGCGCCTGGGTAGCTCAGTCCTTAAGCGTCTGTCTTTGGCTCAGGTCATGATTCCAGGGTGCAGGGATCGAGCCCTGCATCAGGCTCCCTGCTTGGCGGGAAGCCGGCTTCTCCCTCTCCTCTCCCACTCCCCCTGCTTGTGTTCCCTCTCTTGCTGTCTCTCTCTGTCGAATAAATAAGTAAATAAATAAAATTACAACATATGTTTTAAAGATATATTCATGTCACTTTTAGATACAAATAGATTTGCTTCTCACTGCTGCATGTTATTTCTTTATGTGCACCCACAGCATTTTCTTTATTTTCTTACTGAATTAGCTTCAGCTTACTATAACACAAATGATGGCATAATAAACATCCCCTGTAATGCACAAGTTTGTGCATTTCTTAAGAGCCTGTGAGACAATTTCTTTAGGCTTATACCTAGAGGTGGTATTTCTGGGTCATAGGACATTACTATATACTTATTTTCACCAAGTATTCTGTTTGTCTGGCTTTTGTTGTATATTATATGTTTGTCCTCCAGAAAACTTGTACCAATTTACTTTCCTATCAGTAGGTTAGGAGAGTGCATAATTGGTGGATTCGAACTCCAAAACTAATACCTCTTCTTTCTTTGTTTCTAGCGGCCATGGCAATGACAGGCTCAACACCTTGCTCCTCCATGAGTAATCACACAAAGGAAAGGGTGACCATGACCAAAGTGACACTGGAGAATTTTTATAGCAACCTTATCGCTCAACATGAAGAACGAGAAATGAGGTAAAGAACTGTGTTTGAGATAATTGTGTCATAGTTTTGGCATTCGTGTCTAGTATCATAAGACACATTCGTAATATCGTTGAAAGGAGGTAAGAATAGCAGCAACCATGTAATAGCCTATCCCATTACAAAGGAAGGACAGTGTCATTGATTTCCAAAGCCCTTGCTATTAACACACTTCATTCTATTACTAGTCAATAGCACAGGGGTCCCTGGCCGGCTCAGTTGGTAAAGCATGCAACTCTTGATCTTGGGGTTGTGAGTTTGAGCCCTACATTGGGTGCAGAGGTTACTTAAAATTAATTCTTAGGGGAAAAACCCCCACAGAATTCCATAGTAGTATAAAAAAATTAATTGGGCCAAATCCTTGGATTCATTGTTAAGGCAGAATGATGTAACGGAAAGAGCAGCCCTTACGGAATCAGATCTGGGTTTAGAATCCTGCCTTTATCATTTAGTAGCTGTCTGTGTCTGGAATAAGTTTCTTAGTCTTTTTTTTTTTTAAGACTTTTTATTTATTTATTTGACAGAGAGAGAGAGAGAGATCACAAGTAGGCAGAGAGAGAGGGGGAAGCAGGCTCCCTGCTGAGCAGAGAGTCCAATGTGGGGCTGGATCCCAGAGATTATGACCTGAGCCGAAGGCAGAGGCTTAACCCACTGAACCCCCCCCAGGCACCCCCCAGTTTCTTAGTCTTTTTGTGTATCAGTTTCCTATCTGGAAAATGAGGATAATACTTTCCTTGCAAGATTGCTCTGGGGATTATACATAATGAATGTGAGTCACCACCATAGTGTTTCTCACAGAGTAATCACTTAATCACTTGGCACCTGTTGTTATTGATCCAATGTACACTATTCGTGTAGTAATTCATAATTGAAATTTTATTCCCAACATTTTATTATGAAAATATTCAAAGGTGCAGAAAAATTGGATTAATATGCTGAATACCCTTATATACATCATCTAGGTTGTGTAATTGTCATTCATTGTTGTATTACATATTCATCTATCCATCTCTTGATCCATTCATTAAACCATCCTAATTTTTTGCTATGCTTCAAAGTATGTGGTGGGGCACCTGAGTTGCTCAGTTGTTAAGCCTCTGCCTTTGGCTCAGGTCATGATCGCAGGGTTCTGGGATCGAGCCCCCCATTGGGCTCCCAGCTCAGTGGGAAGCCTGCTTCTCCCTCTCCTGCTCCTCTTGCTTGTATTCCCTCTCTCCCATTTCTCTCTGTCAAATAAATAAATAAAATCTTAAAACACACACACACACAAAATATGTTGGAGGTGTCAGTATGTTTTACTTCTGAATATGTCTGCGCTCGCTCTCTATATATATCTGTATCTCTCTCTCTCTATATGTATATATATATGTATTTTTTTCTTAAGAGAGTGTGAATTTTGCATGTGGTGAAATGCACAATCTTCCTCTAGGTGTGTTTTTTCCTTTTTTTTTTTTTTAAGATTTTATTTATTTATTTGAGAGAGAGTGAGAAAGAGCACAGAAGGAGAGGGAGAAGCAGACTGCTGCTGAGCAGGGAGTGTGATGCAGGGCTCAATCCTAGGACCCTGAGATCATGACCTGAGCAAAGGCAGAAGCTTAACAACTGAGCCACCCAGGCACCCCTCCTTTTTTTTTTTTTTTTTAATTTATTTATTTGACAGAGAGAGATCCCAAGTAGGCAGAGAGGCAGGCAGAGACAGTGGGAGGAAAGCAGGCTCCCCAGTGAGCAGAGAGCCCGATGTGGGGCTTGATCCCAGGACCTTGGGATCATGACCTGAGCTGAAGGCAGAGGCTTTAACCCACTGAGCCACCCAGGTGCCCCTTCTTTTTTTTTTTTTTTTTTTAAAAGTAATTTCTACACATAGTGTGGGGTTCCATCTGAAATGTACAATCCGAAGGGTACTAGTCAATGAGTTTTGACAAATGTATATACCTGTAGAACTTAAACTCCTATTAAGACTTAGACCATTACCATCATTCCAGAAAGTTCTTTGATTTCTGGAGACATTCCTCCAAACTTAGGCAACCACTGTTGGAATTTTGTTTCTATCATAGATTAGTCTTACCTGTTCCATATAAGTGAAGCATGAAACAGATTCATATAGTAAGTACTCAACTTGAGTAAAGCATCTTTCACTCAGCCTGATGTTTTCAAGGTTCACCCATGTTGCTATTGTATCAATACTTTGTTCTTTTATATTGCTGAGTACCATTCTAACTATACCTCCGTTTTTACATTCTTTTGTTGATAAATATCTGGGCTTTTTGGAGTTTTGGGCTGTTTTGAATAAACTTCTATGAACATTTGTGTACAGATCTTTTTGTGAGCATTTGATTTCAATTCTTGGGTAAATAGTTAGGAGTGGAATTACTGGGTCATAAGTATACATAAGTGTATGTTTAGTTTTATAAGAAACTGCTAGACCTTTTTCCAGAATATCATCAGCCTTGTGTGAGACTTCCAGTTGCTTTACATTTTTGCTAAAAAAATGTCTGTGTGTCCCCCCCTTTTTTTTGTTTTAAGATTTTTTTATTTGAGAGAGAGAGAGAGAGAGCATGCAAGAGAGAGAGTGAGAGAGAGAGAGAGAGCGCGCCCAGGCATGTGCTAAGGGGAAGAGAGGAGAGGGAGGGAGAGTGGGAGGGGAAAGAATCTTGAGAAGACTCTGTGCTGAGCTTGGAGCCCAACACAGGGCTCAATCTCACAACTCTCACAACTCTGAGGTCATTACCCTAGCCGAAATCAAGAGTAGAAGGCTTAACCTACGAGTCACCCAGGTGCCCCTCCTGTTCATTATCTTTATAGTGTCTTCGATGAGCAGAAGTTTTAAATTCAGTTTTTAAATTAGAAATCTAATTTGGCATTTTTTTTTATAGTAAAACTTTTCTGCCCCCAAGTCATAAGGATATTCTTCTGTATCTCCTTTGGGAAGTTTTATAATTAATTTTTACATTTAGTTCTATGGTCCATCTTGAATTAATAAAGTGTATGAGATGGGGGTTGAGCTTTATTTTTTTGTTATGAATATCCAGTTGTTTTAGCACCCTTTGTTGAAAAGATTTCCTTTCCCCATTAGATTCTTTGGCACTTCTGTCAAAAATCAAATATGTAATGTGTGTGTATTCCTGGGTTTTCTTTTTTCTTCCTTTCTTTTTTCTTTTTGTAAAGATTTTTTAGGTAATCTCCACATCCATTGTGGGGCTCGAACCTACTACCCCTAGATCAAGAGTCACATGCTCTACTGACTGAACCAACTTGGTGCCCCTATTTCTGGGTTTTCTAGTCTCTTTCACTGATCTTTTTGTCCCTATGCCAGTATCACGCTTGACTTCATTACTATAGTATTGTAAGTTTTGAAGTCATCTAGTTAGTGTAAGTCTTAAATTTAATTGTTTTGGTTTTTTTTCCCCCCAATATTATTTTGGATATTCTAGGTTCTTTGTATTTTTATATAAATTTTAGAATCAGCTTGTCAATTTCTAGAGGAAAGCTTGATGGGATTATGATTATAATTGAATCTATAGACCAGTTTGGGAGAGAGCTGACATCTTAACAGTATTGAATCTTTGATGCATGGACATGCTATATTTCTCCATTCTCTTAAGTCTTTAATTTTTCTCATCAGTGTTTTGTAGTGTTTAGTGTGGGGGGTCTTACATGTTATTTTTTTTCTTCTGTTGCTAGTATTTTGGGGTTTTTTTTTTGATGCTGCTTTAAGTGGGCGTTTAAAAATCTTTTTCCAGTTATTTGCTTCTAGTATATGGAAATAGAACTGAATTTTGTATACTGACCTTAAATCCTGTAACTTGCTAATTTATTTATTCTACTAACTTTTTTTGTAGATTCCTTAGGATACTCTGTGTAAACAATCATGTCATATTCAGATAGAGAGTTTTACTTCTTCTTTTCCAATCTATACACCTTTTCTTTTTTTTTTTTAAATTAACATATAATGTATTATTAGCCCCAGGGGCACAGGTCTGTGAATTATCAGGCTTACACACTTCACAGCACTCACCATAGCACGTACCCTCCCCAATGTCCATAACCCAACACCCCCCCCCCCCCCCGCAACCCTCAGTTTATTTTGTGAGATTAAGAGACACCTTTTCTTTCTTTTTCTTGCCTTATTGGGTTGGCAAGGATATCAGGTACAGTGTTGAGTCCAAGTGGTTGGACTAGAGAGCTTCATTTTCTTCCTGATTGAAGGGTGAAAGCACTCAATATTTCACTGTTTGTTATGTTACCTGTAGGTTTTTCAAGGATGCCCTTTGTAGGTTGGGGAAGTTTTCTTATGTTCCTAGTTGGCTGAGAGTTTTTAACTAAAGTGGATGTTGAATTTTGTCAAATAATTTTTCTGCATCCCCTTTTCTGCATCATTGCTTATTCTATTAATATGATGAATTACAGGGGTGCCGGGGTGGCGCAGTCGTTGGGTGTCTGCCTTCGGCTCAGGTCATAATCCCAGCATCCTGGGATCAAGGCCAGCATTGGGTTCCCTGCTCCGCGGGAAGCTTGCTTCTCCCTCTCCCGCTTCCCCTGCTTGTATTCCCTCTCTCACAGTCTCTCTCTCTCTCTGACAAATAAATAAATAAAATAAAAAAAAATATGATGAATTACATGGACTGAGTTTTTGCATGTTAAACTAACCTTGCATTCCTGGGGTAAAACCGTCTTGATCATAATGTATTCTTTTTTATGTTGCTAGATTTGATATGCTAATATTTTGATAAGGGCTTTTGCAGGCACATTCTTCAAGAGGATGTAAATCATGATTAGACTTTAAATATGCAGAGCTGTAGGCGGAATAGCAAAATATTACATAGCTGGTGGTGGCTAGCTGCTGCTTATTGAAATAGACAAGTGCCTGTAAGTGCCCTATGTTAGGATGATGGGGAATTCAAAAATAAATTTGCACAGTATATCTGTAGGCATGCTAGTGGAGATAGATAGCTCTTTTTAATACAATCACTCTATTGAAATCAGAGTTTCTGGTATTGTAGTTACAAAACAAATACTATGAGTTCTGATTAAGTTACTTGTTTTATTTATTTAAAGATTTATTTTTATTTTAGAGAGCACACACACATATGAGCAGAGAGAGGGACAGAGAGAGGGGGCAAGAATCAGACTCTACTTAGCATGGAGTTGGATGTAGAGCTTGATCTCAAGAACCTGATATAATGACCTGAATCGAGACCAAGGGCCAGATGTTGAACCAACTGAGCCAACCAGGCACTGCGATTTATTTATTTATTTTAAAAAGCTTTTATTTATTTATTTGAGAGAGAAAGAGCGAGCATGCGTGTGAGCTGTAGGGAGAAGGAGAGATAATCTGAAGCCAACTCTGCGCTGAGCGCAGAGCCTGATGTGGGCTCAGTCCCACGACTGTGAGATCATGACCTGAGCCGAAACCCAGAGTTGGATGCTCAACCAACTGAACCTTGTTTTATTTAATAATAGTTGGTTTTGGGGGCGCCTGGGTGGCTCAGTGGGTTAAAGCCTCTGCCTTCGGCTCAGATCATGATCCCAGGGTCCTGGGATCGAGCCCTGCATTGGGCTCTCTGCTCAGCAGGGAGCTTCCTCCTCTCTCTCTCTGCCTGCCTCTCTGCCTACTTGTAATCTCTGTCTGTTAAATAAAATAAATAAAATCTTTAAAAAAAATAATAGTTGGGGGCGCCTGGGTGGCTCAGTGGATTAAGCCGCTGCCTTCGGCTCAGGTCATGATCTCAGGGTCCTGGGATCAAGCCCCGCATCGGGCTCTCTGCTCCGCGGGGAGCCTGCTTCCCCCTCTCTCTCTGCCTGCCTCTCTGCCTACTTGTGATCTCTCTCTCTGTCAAATAAATAAATAAATAATCATTTAAAAAAAAATAATAGTTGGTTTTTAATCCTACTGGCTCTTCCTTATGGTTCATTATTAATATATTATGACATTCTCTAGGAACAATATGACATATGGTTTTGTTTATGTTATTAATAAGTGTTACATCATGGTGGCACCTGGATGGCTCAGTCCTTAAGTGTCTGCCTTCGGCTCAGGTCATGATTCCAGGGTCTTGGGATCGAGCCCAGCTTGGGCTCCCACCTCAGCCGGAAGCCTGCTTCTCCCTCTCCCACTCCCCCTGCTTGTGTGCCCTCTCTCTGTGTCAAATAAATAAATAAAATCTGAAAAAAAAAAAAAAAAAAAAAAAGAAAAAAAGAAAAAGAACTGTTAGATGGGGCACCTGGGTGGCTCAGCTGATTGTGTCTGACTCTTGATTTCAGCTCAGGTCTTCTTGATCTTAGGGTTCTGAGTTCAAGCCCCGCATTGCCTACTTAGAAAAAAGAAAAGAAAAAGGAAAAAACCCAAGCCTCTAAGAAATGGATTTTCAGGTTTTTTCCATGTTATGGGTGGAAATGTCATAGAACCTTGTTAAACAAGCAGAGTCTAAATAATAAGAGACAATCAATGATGAAGAAACATTTTATTATGAGTATATCACTAGTATGTGATGAGTGGTTTGAAATAAGTATTGGGCTAGTAAATTTTGAGATTAGGTTGTATAAATTTTCAATATATATGCCTTGTCGGGATGCCTTTAAAATCTCTAATATTTCTTCCACACATATGCACCTTTTGCATTGTTCCATTTATAGTAGAACACTAGGTTATATTTGAAACAAAGTACTTAATGACAGGGGAGATGAAGCCAAAGCCTAGAGGTAGAAGAAAGAAGAAAAATCATTTAGGAATGGTTTCCTGTGTTAAAGTAGAATATGAGAACATTAAGTGAGTTTAGAAACATTACAGCAAGTTCTACTGATCTATTTATAAACAATTAAACCCCCTAAGTCTGGTGTCTGTTTAATGGTCTCCTGTTAATGCTACTGATAGACTATAAAGTGAGAACCATTTTTTTTTTTTAAAGATTTTTTATTTATTCATTTGACAGAGAGAGATCACAAGCAGACAGAGAGGCAGGCAGAGAGAGAGGGAAGCAGGCTCGCTGCTGAGCAGAGAGCCCGATGCGGGACTCCATCCCAGGACTGGAGATCATGACCTGAGCCGAAGGCAGCGGCTTAACCCACTGAGCCACCCAGGCGCCCCGCTACTGGTAGACTATAAACTGAACCCACTCAGGAGTGCAAGTTCATCTTCTTTATTTAATCTTTGTTTTGCCTCTGATGGTAAGGTTATCTAGGAATAGCAATTCTGTTCTCTCTCTTATGTGATCCTAGGTATCCAGTAAATATTGATATTTGCCGAATTATTCATACAAAAAATAATTTATAGCAGTCTGAAATCAAAACTGAGGAAGCTGACTTTTTTTTAAAAATATTTATTTGACAGAGAGAAATCACAACTAGGCAGAGAGGCAGGCAGAGAGAGAGGAGGAAGCAGGCTCCCCGTGGAGCAGAGAGCCCAAATGCGGGGCTCGATCCCAGGACCCTGAGATCATGACCTGAGCGGAAGGCAGAGACCTTAACCCACTGAGCCACCCAGGCGCCCCGACATTTTTTTCTTATAAAATATTCTGTGTTGTTTCTGTTCTTCATGAATACTGTTTTGGTGGATTAATTAAAGCCATACAAATCCAATTTAATAGGAAGTAGTGGTAGGCTTCCCTCCTCTCCAGCCCCCAAATCAAATAAAAACTTTCCTACATTTTAGCCACTGAGAACCAGCACTGTCTGCTACTCCTTTTAGGTATTTTTTTTTTTAATATTTTATTTCTTTGAGAGACAGCATGAGAGGGGAGAAGGTCAGAGAGAGAAGCAGACTCCCTGTGGAGCTGGGAGCCTGATGTGGGACTCGATCTCTGGACTCCAGGATCATGACCTGAGCCGAAGGCAGTTTCTTAACGAACTGAGCCACCCAGGTGCCCTCCTTTTAGGTATTTTTACCCAGGTTTTCCTGTGTTTGTGTTTGGTCTGATCTGATACTGAGTTGCAATATGTGATTATTATTAGTGAGCAAGTGTCAGTTTTTTTTAAGTCCCAGAGATGAGTAAGTCTTGACCTTTGAATGTTATTCACTGACTAGATATATCAGTCAAACCAAAGTAATTTGTTGAGATTTTTTCTTTTTAAGAGAGCAGTGGTGGTGGGGGGGGGGGGGGCGCCTGAGTGGTTCAGTGGGTGAAAGCCTCTGCCTTTGGCTCAGATCATGGTCCCAGGGCCCTGGGATCCAGCCCTGCATCAGGCTCTCTGCTCGGCAGAGCCTGCTTCCTCCTCTCTCTCTGCCTGCCTCTCCGCCTACTTGTAATCTCTGCCTGTCAAATAAATAAATAAAATCTTTAAAAAAAAAAAAGAGAGAGAGAGAGCAGTGGGGAGGGGCAGAGGAAGAAGGACAAGCAGATTCAGCTCCAAGCGCAGAACTGACCCCAGCATGAATGATCTCATGACCTTGAGATCAAAACCAAGAGTCAGACACTTAATCTGCTGCACCACCCAGGCACCCCAATTTGTTGAAATTTAAAAAAAAAATCTGTGTTAAATTCATTTTTAGGGTATTTCTTGAGAATTTTCTCAGTTTTGATCATGAAAATGACAGTGCTTATTTCTGTACTATTTTTCCTCATTTAAAATTTTTCATTAACAGAAATGAGAAATATTGTCTGGTCAGCTCTTGTAGAATTCACTAGCCCTTTTCTCCTATCCCTGCAGCCTCTGAACCAAGCTGTGCTGTGAGGTGAATTTAATATTAGCAAAGGGGGCTAATTAGTCATAGTCATGAATGTGTCTGCACATTATTACACACTCTGCTCCCCCCTACCCCCCCGCCATTTGGCAACATACATTTTATAAAGTTGCTGTGTACAAAGCACTATTAGAGCTCATGGAAAGTGATGGGGTGAGGTTGGGTGTGGCCTTTAAGTGTGAAAGTGGCCATTCTCTCTCCCAGAATTCTTCTCTGAAACATTGGAGTTGCATGGAAGAATGGCTTCGTCAAAGGATTTTTGATCAGAGACCAACCAGTGGAGGGGCCTGCTCTTCTTTTTCATTATGAATACTTCTAAGCACACACACAGAAAGACTAATAAAGTGAAATCCCATAGTCAGCCCTCAGATTCAGTAATTATCAAGATTTTGTTAAATTTGTTCCATTTTATTTTTTCTTGCTGTTGTGTTTTAAAGCAAATTTCAAACATCTGTTATTTCAGTCCTATGTACTTAAGTGTATATCTCTAAAAATATGGCTATTTCCTTGTGTAATTACAATGCCACCATGAATCTAACAAAGTTAACAGTAATTTCTTGGTGTCATCTCACAAAGGATGTCACCTGTAAGCCGCATTTCAGGCTGCCCTTGCCATTTTGGGTGTCTTTAAGGTCTTCATTGGCTTGGACCCAATAAATCATTACTGTGGATAATTCTGCATATGATAGGCTTTTTCTGGGTACTTTTTCTAATGAAAGAATCTGTGTTCAAGGAGTTGATTCTGATAACTTTACTCTCAGGTAGGTTCAGAAAGCAATTTAATAATTTACACTTGCAGTAAAGCTACTTCTTAGTTTGAATTGAGATTTAAAATATAGTCAGAAGCAGCCATCTCTGAAACACACATTGTATGATAGCACATTGGACTTCTAGCCCAGTCTGGTGTGGTCATTCAAAAGAATACAGTCAGAAAGTATGATGATGTTTGATATTCGAGGCATGAAAAGAGCTAACCATGGTTGAGTTATTGATGTTATCTTTGATTCTTTTTACTCTTCTCTACTTCAACTAATTAGCATATACTCCTGAAAATACCGAAGTAAGTACAGCCCTAGCCCTCCAATACACTTGCAAACAAAGATGCATATCACAAAATATTCTGGAAACCCAGAGAAGTAGGCAGGCTGGAAGCCACGTAAGTGCTCCCCCCACCCCCCCAACAGGGTCAGAGTAGATCTTTTCACTTCCTGAGAGCTTAGACACAACTTGATATATATCAGCTGATACTGTAGACTTGTAATATGATTTCTAACATGCTATTAATTTTAACTAATTACAGTTATTGCAATAATTATTTATTGACCCAAATAAAAGCCATTACCTTCTTGTGGTCCTTTCTCTGTGTTTCTCTATCTCGTTTAGCGGCATCATTATCCTCCCACACAAGAAAGTCTAAGATTTTTCCTTTGACTCCTCCTTCCAGTTAGTCATCTTTGTAGTCCCTCTGTTCACTGCATTCTAGGTTTCCAGCCCTTGTTCCAGATCTGGACTCCATATCTGAATCATTATGAGAGCTTTTAGTTTGCTTCAGTCTTTGTCAGTTACTTTCCCTGCCAGTCTTTCAACTCCTTACTGCTGGCTGTCATTTTAAAATAGAAACCTCTTCACATCACTCCTTTACACACAAGTCCTTGGAGCTCTTAGTTGTTTCCAGACTAAGAGCCAGGCCTTTCAGTGTGACATTTGAAGTGCTGCATGCCTCCCTGCATTAGACTACAAGGTATTGCTTCATGTACTCCCTACTTTCTTTCCTTTTTTTCTTTTTTTTTTTTAAAGATTTATTTATTTATTTTAGAACGAGAGAGAGGGAGAGAGACAGAGTGCACAGCAGGGAGAGGGAGAGCAAGTCTTAAGCAGACTGTGTGCCTAGTGCAGAGCCTGACTCGGGATTGATCCCCTGACCCTGAGATCACAACACCAGCTAAATATCCAGAGTCAGGCCCTCAACTGACTGCAACGCCCAGGTGCCCTATATTCCTGCTGTCATTCTTCCCTGTCCTGCTCACATCACCTGTTACCTGAAATGCTGATAAGGGATAGAGACCCCAGCCAGCGTGCTTTCACTTACTATGCTGAATAAATGCAGGTTGTATAGAATTAGTTCTAAGGAAGTTTTTCTTGTTTCTTTTAGTTCTATCAAATCAATATGAGAGTGTAGATCAGAAATATTCTTGGATACAGTTTTTAAGGTTTAATACTCCAGGGATTTAGAGTCTTAAGTTTTTTGATTTTTTAAAAAAGTTTTTATTTATTGGACAGAGATCACAAGTAGGCAGAGAGGCGGCTGGGGTGGGGTAGTTGGGGTAAGCAGGTTCCCCACTGAGCAGAGAGCCTGATGAGGGGCTTGATCCCAGGACCCTGGGATCACATGCCGAGGCAAAGGCAGAGGCTTTAACCCACTGAGACACCCAGGAGCCCCTAGAGTCTTTTAAGTTTTAATAGTGGTAACAGTCACCTGTTTTGATCATTCCTGCCTCTCCCCTTGAATCTCTAAATTATGCCTTGACTGTTGTTTATTGCTCTTTGCTTATGGCAGGGAGGAGGAGGGAGATATAAAAATAAAGGAAGTAGAGTTCAGTCAGGGAGAGAGAGAGACACCCTGATAGTAGAGGTTATCAAACACCACCTGTTTGAGGTTTGTTTAAGGGGGAAATACTTGAAAAAAGAGAGAGAACTTTTCATTTTGAAATAGGATTCTTTGTTGCATTAACATACAGTTTTTTTCAAAATGCAGAACTAACAAAGGGTGGGAATCTTTTCACTTATGTTAGTAACTGTAATTTTTTTAA
The DNA here is from genome assembly GCF_922984935.1 of Meles meles. Taxonomy (NCBI): domain Eukaryota; kingdom Metazoa; phylum Chordata; class Mammalia; order Carnivora; family Mustelidae; genus Meles; species Meles meles. The sequence goes on along the minus strand of NC_060070.1, from coordinate 85,339,388 downwards.
AAAGATTTAATTATTTTTGAGAGAGCACATGCGTGCACAAGTGGTGGGGATGGGGAGAGGGGCAGATGGAGGGGAAGAGAGAGATTCCTCAAGTAGACTTAACGCTGAGCGCAGAGCCTGACGTGGGGCTCCATCTTACAACCCTGAGATCATGACCTGGGCTGAAACCAAGAGGCAGTAACCCAACTGACTGCACCACCCAGGCACCCTGGAATTTGTTGTTTTAATGAGGCATTTGAGATTTACCTGTTTTTACCATTAAAAAAATATTGTGTTTATATGGACTTTTCAGAAAGGTATTCAATTGTTATTTCAAATATCTTTATTTATTTTTAGACAAAAGAAGTTAGAGAAAGTGATGGAAGAAGAAGGCCTAAAAGATGAAGAGGTAATTTATATTGGGAAATTTTTCCTTGAACCCAGAATGGCAAATCTTGTTCAGCAAGTTGTTAGCCTTGGTACATGGGGTACTTGGCTTAAAGGAATTTATTTATTTATTTATTTATTTTTTTATTTTTTAAGATTTTATTCATTTATTTGACAGACAGAAATCACAAGTAGGCATAGAGGCAGGCAGAGAGAGAGAGGAGGAAGCAGGCTCCCTGCTGAGCAGAAAGCCCGATGTGGGGCTCGATCCCAGGACCCCGGGACCACGACCTGAGCTGAAGGCAGAGGCTTTAACCCACTGAGCCACCCAGGCGCCCCTTAAAGGAATTTATGAGGACTGATGTACTTCTGGATTTAGAAACTCATGCAAAGGGAGAAATTCATTACTAAGTACCAGGGAGAGGAAGATTTATCTAGGCACAGTTGTAATAAATTAACTAGATTTAGAATTCCAAGAAAAGAAAGAGATGAGATCACATTAAAATTAAAAAAACAACAACAAATTATAGCATACTTATGGAAATCACAGAAAAGTCTTGATAGGAGTGGAGCAAATTTCTGAAATCATTATCAAGGCAAAATATCTCTTCACACGAGTCCTTCCAGTGTCTACTGACGTGGTCGGAGAAAATATAGTTAAGAAACTGTGCAAGGAACTGAAAGTGGAAATGCCTTCAAAAATAGGAATGAATCATAGAATTCAGGAAAATGGTGAAAAATACTGAAAACTTATAGGAAATATAGAGCATAAAATGAACTTCAATGTGTAAAAAAAGACTAAACCCAGAGGGAAATTAAAGAAAACCCTATACCCTTTTATTTTATAGAAGTTTAAAGGAAAATATTGATTGTTTATTCTTCCTTCTTTAGAAAAGTTAGGATAGTTGATTGCCAAACTAGGTTGGTCAGAGTCCTCAGAGGAGGCACTCATCTGTTCAGTATGGTTTGGTTATTGTGTCCAAAGGCTGGGGAGGAGAGATGTGACCTCTTAAGGGTTCAGAAGGTTCTGCTTAGTCTGGTTGGTCCTGCTTTCTCATTCGCAAATAAGACTGCTATGAAGTCGCAGTTTCAGCTCCTCCCCTTCCCACTTCTCTCCCCCTTTAAACATCAGAAGCGTTTGAGGAGGTCAGCGCATGCACGGAAGGAAACAGAGTTTCTTCGTTTGAAGAGAACAAGACTTGGACTGGAAGATTTTGAGTCCTTAAAAGTAATAGGCAGAGGAGCATTCGGTGAGGTAAAAAACCACAGCTGTTTATCAGATATAAAAACACCACACAACTCTGAAGCTGCTGACATACCGTGAGTTCTTGATTGTTGATAGATCTGCAGTATGGGGTAGGTGGGTCAGGCATGCCAGCCCCGCCTCCTAACCGCTCCGTCTGTCCTTTATTTCCCCCTCCACTGTCCCAGGTCTCTGATTGTTCTTCTGTTTTGCCAGAGATGGTGTTGATGCTCTAAGTATTGATCTAGAGGGAGAGTTGAAAGGTAGAAGAAATCAATACTTATTATCTACTGAGTGCTTCTCTCTTACAATCATGACAATAATTCATTTTATGGATGATGAAATTAAGACTCAGGGGGGATATATAATGTTCCATTGTCATACAACCAGTGAGCAGCAGTACCAGAAGTTGGGCCCAGGATTTCCTGATTTTTTTTTTTCTTTTTAGTTTTTAATTACTTGGTGCTCATTACAAGTGTGCTCCTTAATCACCATCACCTGTGCCCCCACCCACCTCTCCTACCGTAGCCATCAGATTGTTCTCTGTAGTTAAGAGTCTGTTTCTTGGTTTGCCTCTTTCTGTTTTTTTTTCCCCTTTGCCCATTTGCTTTGTTTCTTAAAGGAGTTCCTGAACTTAAAGCTCTTGCTTTTCCTAGGATCACACAGCCTCTCCAGGAACAAACTAACAGCATAGCTGCACCCTTTATTTCTTCCCGTCAGATTGCTACTGCTCTAATGATGGCCCTAGGAAACAATTTATAAGAATGGGTCATACAGGTAGTGGTAGAGAATTGAAAGCATTTGCCACGTTATCCCACCTGGTCCTGTGGACGCATCCTGCTTAGTCACAAGGGCAGTCTGTTGGGGAGGGTTTGAATGAGCCCGTGCAAGGTCATCTTCATTAAAGGAAAACACCCAAAGTGAACGGCTTACTGATGCAATAGTTTCATTAACTTTGTATAAAAGGAGCAGCATATTATTAAAAAGCCATACCTAGGGGAAATGTGAGCAATGAACTTAGAGGCACAAGTGAAAGATTAAATTGATCCCTCAGTGTTCAGAATCCCTGTGGACTTGTTGAGAGAAGGAAAGGTACAGTACCACATCTAAAAGGGCTTTCTGTTTAGGGAGGAAGGGACATGGGACTCAGTCAGGAAAAACATGAAGAAAGGTGCAGGGAGAAGAAAACATTCTTATTGGGGGAGCAGGTGCAGTGCAGGGGAGGGGGGTGATATACAGGGACTTGCCAAGAAGTTTGTCTTTGGATTTGCAGACCATTAGTTTTCTTTTCATCATAAAATTATCTGTTCTTTATCAAAACATTGGAAGATAAAAAAGAAAGGAAAACTGCAAAAACCCCATTTCCCTAATTATACATTTTAGGTGTTTTTCCCTTCTAGACGTTTTTCCTATGCATGAGCGTTTGCTGTTGTATTAAACATTGTTGTCATCACTTCCTTAGGGTTCTGAGCTGATTGGATGACATGTACTTTGGGTGTAATGAGTCCTTAAGTTTGAAAGTGAGGGTTTTGAATTAGATTGATGTGTTCAACTAGAGAGCCAAAGCTGTTCAGATGTGGAGATGTTTGAGAATGTTTCCAGGGCTGACTTCGTGGTATATAATAAATATATCCATTTTGGAACATTAAAAGGCACTTTTTACTGCTTTGTTATTGCTGGTTGCTTATATTAATATTGTAATACTTTTTTAGTTTAAATTATTTTTTGTAGTACACAAAAGCTCTAGCTTGACATTGTGACTCGGCATTTCTTTTATAACTTTTAGGTGCGGCTTGTTCAGAAGAAAGATACAGGGCATGTATATGCAATGAAAATACTCCGTAAAGCAGATATGCTTGAAAAAGAGCAGGTAAACCACAATTGTAGCAGTGATTTTAGTCAACTTATAAAATTTTTTGTCATGTAAAACTGTTCTTTTTGTTTATTTGAAATGTATTTTCTTTTTTTTTCAATGTATTTTCTTACTACAGTTTTCTTTAGCACTGTCATGTATGAATATACATATAATATTACTTTTCTTTCCCCAACAAAGAAGCAGTTACATATATCTTAAAAGGACAAGTACTGCCTTATGTTGTTTGGTCTTTTAAAAGTTGAAAACCTATTAGAAGCATCTGCTGTTTGTGTCTCCCAATTGATTACAAACTGTGCTTGTCGTGAGGAGCCTGTTTGTGAGTTCACACTTGCTGTGGTAGTGTGTTCCTACGGAATGCTCAGTTCCTTGGAACTGAGACTTGGGAACCAGAATTTGGAATTTGGAATCTAAAATATGTCTTACTATGCTTCATTCTGTACCCTCAAACCAAAGTTGGGTCTTCTGAGTAGCTCGTTACTACCCAAGAGAGACCAGTCTTCTTTCTGAATGAATTTGAAAAAAATCTAATGCAAACGGCAGAGCAGTGCAAATTCTCTTTTAAGGATTAAGAGCACTTTCTAAAACCTAAACCTACTTTGCATAGAGATATATAAGATGTAGAAGTACTTTATGCAAAATAAAATTTTTAATATTGGGCAATATATTAAAAACAAAAATGCTGTGTTTCTGTAAATCTAATTTCATTGAGCGGTTTCCTTGAGAACAGATTGTAGTGGGTGATGCCTGCATATGTCCTGTAAAGGATCAGATGCTCCAGGAGGACAAAGAGAGACCCTGTGGCAAGGAGAGCTCTGGGTGTAGAGTACAAAAGCAGGGATGGAGAGCAGCTCTGCAGCCAGTCCCTTCTGCCTCTTAAGACATGATCGTTGAGGCTTCTCTGCCCTTCTTTTAAGTTTCAGTCACCATTTGGAGTTTTTATTTTCTCTTCAGTTTTCATACACTACCCATAAGCTTAAAGTCACAGGAATTTTAGTTGAGAGTATCAAATACCCTGGCAGTGAACCTTCAGACATCATAGCTTATGCTAATGCCTGCTTCATTCAGAACGCTCAACAGCCCTGTTTATGTATTATCTAAAATTAGTGTGTGAAATGGGTATAGGCAGTGAAAGAGTTTCAGTTAGTCTTGAAAAATGAAATGTAAAACTGTATTGATTAGTCAGTGTATTTTGTATTTCATAAGTAAAGTTTATTTTTATAAGACCTGTTTCCTGTAGTTTTTTTAAACAAAGGCTTAAAACATTTCTTCATCAAATAATTAGTGTTCAGAATCACGTTGTAAAAAGAAGTGTGCATGAGGACTTTCCCTTATTGGTCCTTCATAGCGTGTGCCTGTTGCCCAGCAGGGTCACAGAGGACAATCCAAGCATAGGGTGTAAAAATTGTTTTTTGAATATTGTACCTTCTTCAAAATAATTTTCTTTTTTTTAAAAATATTTTATTTATTTGACAGAGAGAAATCACACTAGGCAGAGAGGAGGAAGTGGGCTCCCTTCAGAGCAGAGAGCCCGATGCGGGGCTTGATCCCAGGACCCTGGGATCATGACCTGAGCCGAAGGCAGAGGCTTTAACCCACTGAGCCACCCAGGTGCCCCTCAAAATAATTTTCTAAAGTTCTCCTACATGAGAGTAGAGAGGCTTTCTCTGAGAATAGGATTTTAAACAATGCATTAACTGAATTGTTAGCTTACCGTGCTGCTGGACTCTGCTCTGTGGGTTTGATCTCAGGGTGGTCCAGTTAAAGTCTCTTGCCCCACACGCTACCTGGATCAGCCATCCTGAAGTGTAGTTTGTGTTGGGTGTGACAGGAAGTAGACCAGTGCAGATCCATCACTTTTGGGTGAGGCTGACAAAGTTTAGATTCAGAGCCTCATTTTTTGTAGGTAGAGGTACCTTATCTATAGGAAAACTTTGTTGTTTGCTTTTACTAAACTGAACAGGAATTAAAGCTACTCACTTGAGAGTTCAGGTTGTTATCCTGATCCATAGGGTGGAAATTTTTAAGGATAATAAATTTTAGAGGATAAGAGACCAGCATTTAGCTATTTTTTTTCATGTTTCTCTTACATTGCAAAGGAAAAACCTCCAGTTGTAATGCCAATATCATATTAGGATGGGACAACATATGGACTTTTATCTTTGCTTTTCTAGCACTTAGGGGAGCAGCTAGCATATAGCTCCCTACCCCCTTAAATACTTACAGAACAGGGAAAGGGAGCCTCTGATGTGAGTTGCACCTCTGGTTCTTCCCTACCTGACTCTCTATTTACCTGACTCCACTCTACTCTTGAGGTTCCTAGCTGCTGTTTCAGCCCCAGGAGAGAAGGGCAAGGTATGCACAGGTGACCTAGAGCTTTCCCCTTGGCAAACAGAGAATGTGGCAGTCACCATTCTGTCCTCCAGGGTGACTGTTGAGTGGTAGTAGTAGTCCCTCCCCTTTTCTTTGGCTCCCTGGGACAAGTAAAGGCCTTCTCTGCAGCCAGGAGTGCAGAGGCAGGTGGAGTTTGACTTGTATGGTCTTCATGTCCGCTAATGCCTGGGGCCTGGCCTCAGCTGCAGTCGAGCAGGTGGCATTACTGTTTCCCAAAACTTTGCTTCTGTATGAAAGCTGAGGAGAAGCATCTACCCTTACTCAGCTTCTTCCTGATTTCCTAACACTGTTCCTTACCACCCTTTTCTTCCATTTTCCCACCCTTGGACCCTAAGTTGAGATGTACAAAATGGAAATTTTCTGCAACATTGAAACTATTTAAAAAGTTCCTAAACAATTTTAGTAGAGCCTTGGAACGGAAATCTGTAAACTCAAGTGCCCTGGGGCTTGCAGAAAGAATAAGGCAGCTTATTTGTAAGATGGGAGAGGGCTGGGAGCTGCGTCCAACAGGAAGAGCGAGTGCCTGACTTTGCCAAAGAGATTCCAATAAAACAAGCAAGCATATAGAACATCGTAGCAAATAAAACAACAACCAGGGGCTGAGTTTGCCACAGAAGGGCCAGTTTGTGAGCTTTAGTACATCTTCACCTCTAAACATAGAGGAGAACTCAAGCCCTGCAGCGTATGTTAAGAGCAAAACCTCTACTCAAGGATTGAACTGGGTCTTAATAAACATAGACATGGATGAACCCCGTAACTTATGACACTTATGTAAGGAGGGGTTGGGATTTGATAACATGCAGCAGTGTTTTGATTACTATTACATATTTAAAGTAGATAAGATAAATTTGATAATAAAATATTATTGTAATGAAGTAATTCTGCCAGTTCTCCCAAATTTTTGGCAACTTGGACTCCTTAGCTAGATAGTTTGTAAAGTAGAAAACTGGAAATACCAGAAATTTGAATCCGTAACTTCTCTTAGATGTTCTTATATTCAATTCTGTAAGAACTGAGCACTTACTCTGTGTGAGCAGTGAACCCAGTGGTGTGGAGTAGTGTTCCAGAACTGTCAACCAGGGTGCTGTCCTTGCAGATAACCTTGCAGACCCAAGGCAACACTTGTTTAGAGAGTCTCACCTCGGGGACTTCTTTTTGTCTTAAAAGGTTATTGGGACAAAAAGCTGTGCCAAAGAATGGTAGTTTTAACTAATCAGAGGTTCAATTTCTAGCACTGCAAAAGTTGCCGTTTGCATTACAGCCATTCATTGTGTTATTTTTTTAAGCCTTTCATCACTCAGGTGTTCATGACTGAATACCTTCAAGTCAAATGTTTTCCGTTTTGAGTTCATACGTTTGCTTGAGCACAAATTAGATCTTTTACGTCATCACAATTTAATACTCAAACAGTATTTAAATTGTTTAAACAAATATACAGTCGAATAAAGCAGAGCAAGGCTTGTCATTAATCAAATGCGTATACCTCCAGGTTGGCCACATTCGTGCGGAGCGTGACATTCTAGTGGAGGCAGACAGTTTGTGGGTTGTGAAAATGTTCTATAGTTTTCAGGATAAGCTAAACCTCTACCTAATCATGGAGTTCCTGCCTGGAGGTAATTACTTGACGATGAAAGGTCATTTTTCCTTTTTGTTCTGTGGTTTCTCTCTCTCTCACGTCAATTAACCCTCCTTTCTACTTTTAACCGTGCTCACAAAGTTGCTTTCTGTATCTTTTTTAGGTTGTAAAGGAGGTCAGTAACCTGTCTTGTGCTGGGGTGCCTTTCTACAATTCTTAGTGCCATAAAAGTAACCTTCTCATTCATTCTCATGATTTCAGATGGACATTTCTTTCTTTTCTTTTTCTTTTTCAATATATAGGAATAAAATAGGGACTCTGCCTGCTCTCCTGTCAGTGGGAATCATGTATAATCAATTACCCAGGTGACCAAATTGAAGCTATTACATTCTTTGCTTCAAATTTTTTTGTTTCTTTTTCTGTAACTTGTATTAATAAGGAGTGACTTTCTCATTACCTATATTAGTAGCCAGAAACAGTTTCTCATTTCTAAGATTTCAAGTTTTACATAACTCAGCATGTGTATCTCCTAAGACTGCTCCAAAGCGAACCCATAACAGAACATACCATCTGTTCTGGGGAACACAGTCTGTTTGCAAGTGAGCAGATGAGCTGTGAGCAAACCCTGGTGGGGAGAAAAAAAAGAAAACTTTTTCTCTTTTTGGTTCTGTAACAAAGCAAATACAACTGTAGCATAATATTTTTATCCTGTGATAACCTTTCTTTAGATCTAGGGTCATCAATTTTTAAGGAACAGTTAAAATGCAAGTTAGGAAAGAGTCTGTGGTAGAATGAGGAGAAACTTTTGAACATTTAGATGCCAGTTCTTAAATAGGAATAAGAACCGGCTCAGTCTCCAGCCCCTCGACACATGTCTCCTCGAGCCTTACATGCTCCATCTTCCATAGCTCCTCATGTCTCCTGGACCCTGCCCTTTGCACTCGGTGGAGCTGGCCTGCAGAGCCATAGACCATCTGCCTTGAGCTCTCTGATCATCTGGGCAGACTCGCACAGGTGAGGCCACCGCTACTCTCCTGGGCCACAGCGCTAAGGCCACACAGCTACCCTAGAGCTGGCCTGAGTGCACCACCCCATGTCTCTGGTGTGCCTCCAGATTGAATATGTAGCTGCCAGAAGTGATTAGAGAATCCTTTTTTTTTAAGTCTTGGGTCAAAAAAAGAGAGCGTTTTAATAAATGGTTTGAGTTTTGCTTGAGTGTTAAAATACCCCTTTTTTCCAGGAATATAAAAAAATTCCCCCGAAGTTATAAATGAAATTAAAAAAAAAAAAACAGCATGATGCTCTATTAAAAGCAGAGGTTTCTTTCTCTTTTTCCTGTTTTCTGACTATAAATGGCTTTATATGGAATCTAAACTGAATCTTTCGTGTTTCTCTTAGCTTTAAACTTCTTATACATATTTTCTTTGCTTTTGTCTGACCATTGAGTTAGGATCAGAATCTTTTTTTTTCGCCATTTTATGTTGCTGGTATTAAGCAGAAATAGTTAAATTTTGACTTTGTAGAAAACTCAGGAGTTTACCTTTTAACTGCTAGAGTACTGATAATTGTGTCATAAAAGTTGCATAAAGCCTATTGGTGTATATTTAACTACCTATAATAAAACACTGGAGAAAAAACTCCACTGATCTTGGGAGGTGTTCACTCTGTACTTGGGAAGGCAGCCATTACATATCCCAGGAGATAGTATTTTCAGTTCCTTTTTAGTTTTTGTTGACTTACGCTCTGCTACCTAAATCCTATCTTTTTGTTTATGTTCAAGTGTTTTGTAGGTAGAGACTGGAGAACTTGTTTTCTGCCTCCTCATATATTTAGTGTTTGTTTGGCATTTTGGCCTCTGTCTACAACAGGGCAGTATAACCTATGTGGAAATGCCATTTGGTTCTAGGGATAGAGAAGTTCGCAGGCAAAGTGAAAAATAAAGCAATTTTTCCCCCAAGTTCAAAAAATTACCCTAAGCAAAGTGTGCGTGTGCGTGTGTGTGTGTGTGTGTGTGTGTGTAAGAGAGAAAGAAATATCCTTTTTCTCTCTCCTAAGTGCGGTGGAAATCACTGCTCAGTGGTCAGCATCAGATTAGGTTAAAAGCCTTTTGCTCTCTGTGGCTGTGAATTTTACCTTTAAGTGTTAGAGACTACTTCCCATTTCCACCCATAATGGCAGTGTGGGGTCAGTTTCTGGAACACAGAAGAGGCCTGTTTAGCACTGCCTTATGTAGGCAGATAGGGAAGACCTATCTGAAAAACTGACACTTATTCATATATTGTCGTGTGTGTGTGTTTGTGTGTGTGTGTGTGTGTATGGTGGCTTGTGTCTTCTTGTTTCCAGGGGACATGATGACCCTATTAATGAAGAAAGATACCCTGACAGAAGAGGAGACTCAGTTTTATATAGCAGAAACAGTATTAGCCATAGACTCCATTCACCAACTTGGATTCATCCACAGAGACATCAAGCCAGACAACCTTCTCCTGGACAGCAAGGTACTGTGCTAGGAGAAAAGCATGCTTGATGTGTGTTTCCTCTTCTGAGCAGTCTCTGCTTTCACACCTGTCCCACTTGTAATCGTAGTAAGGGAGGCAGGAACTGCCTTGTATATTCTTCTTTCTCTCTCTCTTTTTTTTTTTACAGGTAAGTTTGCTGTTACTTCCCTTCTCTGAAAGGCGTATGACTCTATAATTTGATTGAACATTCTTCTTAATAATAAAGGACATTTTTGAAAACGATTAAGAGGAAAATTGATTTAGAAGCTTATTTTATAATAAAGCCAAAGATAGTTATCTTTTCCTAGCATATAATTAACTCTACTAATACATCACCTATTGGGAACCCCTCTGTTGGGCAACCTTATTAGTTGAGGAACCTAGCCAAGAAACAGGAAGTAAGGCAAACAAAAACAACAACAGCAGTCTGTCCCAAAGTTCGGGTTCCAGATCATTTGCCCTCTGCTTAAAGAAGAGTCATGCTCAACCTCTGTACTGGTCCTGTTGTATTTTTCTTTAGACATGGAAATGAGTTCACTTGCTTGGTTCTTAAACTCACAGCAAATAAGAAGAGAATCCCTGTGCTGCTAGATTGCTGGCTGCTCCTTGGCAAGTCTCCCCACTGTCGAGACCTCATGTATCTGTAAAGTGAATATATTGATCCAGAGAAGCTCCAGAGTCCCTTCCAGCTCTAAAATTTTAGGATGTTATGTTCTGTTACACAGAATTGTTGTCTGGACTGAACTTTTCTTTTATAGAACAGTAAATTTAATTCTTAGGATACTTTTCTTTATTGCCATTTTTAAAAAAGTTGTATTTATTTAAGTAATCTCTACACCCACTGTGGGGTTCAAACTCATGGCCCCGATATCTAGAGTCACATGCTCTACTGACTGAGCCAGCTCAGTGCTGCCTTTTGATAATTTGCTTGTGATCTTTGAGAAACCTGAGCTTTTGGTATATTTTCTTTAAAAAAATTTTATCTTTCTATTTCGAGGTGGCAGGAGATTTACCAAATAATTTCTGGTTAGTAGTTTTTTTCTTCATAAGAATAATGTGTATACATAGTAGAAAATTTGAACAGTATAAAGAGTTATAAAGAAGAAAAATACCTAATAACCCCATCATTCGAAGATAGCTACTATTTTGGTACAATATCTTCAGTACCTCTTCTCTTTGTGTTTATAATTTATATACAGTTAATATCCTAAAAGTAGCTTGATATTCTGCTTTTAAAATGTTAATGTATATAAAATTAATTTTCTATGTCATTATGTTCAGATATACTTTTAATAGAGCTGTGTCCCTACTTCATGTGGTTGGGTTCAGATGCCCTGGTCCTGTACTCTGGGTGTCTTAGAGCGGGCTTAGTTGAACCCCATAATCTATGTGGAGGTCCAGCAAACATCTTTTTTTTTTCTTTTTCTTTTTTTCTCAGATTTATTTATTTATATTTCTTTTCAGCATAACAGTGTTCATTGTTTTTGCACCATACCCAGTGCTCCATGCAATACGTGCCCTCACTAATACCCACCACCTTGTTCCCCCAACCTCCCACCCCCCCCGCCCCTTCTAGACCCTCAGGTTGTTTTTCAGAGTCCATAGTCTCTCATGGTTCACCTCCCCCTCCAATTTCCCTCACTCCCCTCTCCTCCCCATCTCTCCATGTCCTCCATGTTATTTGTTACGCTCCACAAATAAGTGAAACCATATGATAATTGACTCTCTCTGCTTGACTTATTTCACACAGCATAATCTCTTCCAGTCCCGTCCGTACTTTTGTACCTGCTACAAAAGTTGGGTATTCATCCTTTCTGATGGAGGCATAATACTCCATCGTGTATATGGACCACATCTTCCTTATCCATTCGTCTGTTGAAGGGCATCTTGGTTCTTTCCACAGTCCGGCGACCGTGGCCATTGCTGCTATAAACATTGGGGTACAGATGGCCCTTCTTTTCACTACATCTGTATCTTTGGGGTAAATACCCAGTAGTGCAATTGCAGGGTCATAGGGAAGCTCTATTTTTAATTTCTTGAGGAATCTCCACACTGTTCTCCAAAGCGTCCAGCAAACATCTTGGAAGGCAAAGAACTTGGGGCCTCAGTGTGGCTGAGAAGTCGGGAGCCCTTTTAGGTGCACATTCGCTGTCTACAAGTTGCTAGCCCAGACTTGTAGAAAAATGTTCTTACAAGCAAGCTTATTTAGGTGTTCAGCTATACGGATTCTAGAAGTGAAATTAGATGTTTTGAGTTCCTGCTGCATACTTAGAATAGCTGCAGAATTCCCTGAGAATGTAGGCTTGAATAGCATTTGCTTCAGGTACTGCTTTTTAAGACACATACCTTTCTTGGAGGTGTCCAGGTGAAGTCTAGTTTTGAGAACTGGCATTAAATTCTGTTCCTTGACTTGTACAACAAGTTATTTGCAGATATGAAAAAAATGATGCCAGGTTAGCAAGCTCAAAGCTGTCTTTGTTTGGCTGTTTACTTTGTTGTGCATGCACGTGTGTACACACACACACACACACACACACACACACACACACACACACACTGCCAAACCTAATGGGATTTCTGTATAGTGAAACAATATAAAACCTCACCCTTCAGGGCAGTGCTTCTGTAGCTTCCTTCTCTATCCTGAGAAGTTTATATGTTAAGGCCTAAGGATTGTCCTGAAGGAATGTGGTATGGAAAGACCACAGATGTTGAAGTCACTGGGATTTAAACCTTGGCCACACCACTTCTAATTGTGCGATCTTGAACAGTGTAGATCCCTGAGCATGAGGATTTCCTCCTGTATTTTTTGCTTTACTTCCTTATCTACTTGAAATTTCATCACCCCGAGAACACCTGCCTCTTCCTCAGGACTGCTTATGTGCCAGGCACTAGGTTAGGAGCCTTATATGCATTAATTCTCATCCTTCCTGCCAGGAAGATACCATTATTTCCATTTTCCAGATGAGATCAGGGGGTTGGAAAGGGTAGGTAATCCTGGTTTGGAGAAATGGAACTTGAATTGATTTCTGGCTTTGGTTCTGCCATTTCACCAGCAAGCCATTTAATGAGTCTGTGTCATTGAAGTGTGACTTAAGAGTTATAAATGAGACGACACATTTAAAACATGAGGCCTGGCTCAGAGAAGGTGTAAGTGTTCCTTGAAGAGGCTGATAAAGCCAGACACTTAAGATTAAAATACAGTATAGCAACATTTGTCAGGAACTATGCAATAACATTGATTCTCTGTCTTTGAAATAATTTATTTCTTGGGCTATATCATAAAGAAACAATTTAAGAGGTGAAGTTACATGAACAAAAATTTGTTCATTTACTCATTATTTTTCAGTCATTTATTGAGACTATCCTCTGTACCTCGCATGGTTAGGGTTGGGAACACAAACTCTATCACAGGGGTCCTTACAATCCACATTATATGAGAGTGAAGAATTCGAAATGGAATAAGCATCCAGACGATGGTTAGGTAAAAAATGATGTGCTAAGTCATTTGAAATTTTTTTAAAAGATTTTATTTGACAGGGAGGAAGAGAGAGAGAGCACGTGAGTGCAAGAGCAGAGGGAGGGAGAAGCAGACGCCCGGCTGAGCAGGGACATGGGGCTGGATCCCAGAATGGGATCATAACCTGAGCTGAAGGCACCCCCTCAGTCATTTGAATATTATGTAGACATTAAAAATGGTGATTTTGAAAACCATGTAGAAACACAGGACTATCTGAGTGAATGAGTTTAAGAAATAATAAAAGAGGGGGCACCTAGGTGGTTCAGTTGGTTAAGAGTCTGACTCTTGATCTCAGCTCAGGTCTTGAGTGCAAGCTCCACATTGAGCTCCATGCTGAGTATGAAGCCTACTTTAAAAAAAAAAGGTGGGGGGAGTCTGGGTGGCTCAGTCAGTTAAGCGTCTGCTTTTGGCTCTGGTCATGATCCCAGGGTCCTGGGGTAGAGGGGTAGAGCCCACATGGGGCTCTGCTCACTGAGGAGTCTGCTTCTCCCTCTCCCTCTGCCTCCTGCTCCCCTTGCTTGTGCTCTCTCTGTCAAATGAATAAATAAAATCTTAAAAAAAAAAAGTCGTGGAAGTATCTTCAAATGCCATGGAGGGTTCAAACTGTTGGGAAATTTATATTTGGATAAAAAGGTAATATGTAAAAATTGAAATACTTTTATTTGTAGTATTTAGTATAATAGGATCTTTTAAAATTTGATTTTTTATTTATTTTTCCCTATAAACAAATTAAAAAGAGAGAGCATACTCTGGATCTGTAATGGATACTGGAAGGGGCCTGAGAGTATAATGTCTGTTCCCCATTCCTGAATCTTCATCCATTACCTTGTTTCTTCTTCCCCACAGGGCCATGTGAAACTTTCTGACTTTGGCCTTTGTACAGGACTGAAAAAAGCACACAGGACAGAATTTTACAGGAACCTGAACCATAGCCTCCCCAGTGATTTCAGTAAGTATAAACAGTGGTGTTAGCCTTTTTATCCCTTACCTGGGCCTGAAAGAGCTGTACCCGTGGTAACCAAAATATGCGGGATGGATTAGGAGATTCTCACAGCATGAGTCTAGAGAATAAAAGTATCCTCCCAGGTGTGCCTGTGGTTTTTATTGTAGGATGAGGGAGATGAGTGCTACCAGATATATTGAGGCAGATGTTGAAAAGAGCCGTTTTAGGAACTCTGCTCTGAGAAGGTTACTGGGGATGAATATAGGGTAGGCAAGTGGAAGTGGAGGAACAAGTCCTGGGACCAACTTCAGATTAGATTTATCCTAAGTGCTTCTTTCTGTCATGGCAGAAAGAAATTGATCTTTGTAAGTGTTATTTTCACTCCAGCACTGTGAAACCATTGAAACTATGTAGTATAATTGCAGTTCATCCTGGAGTAACTTATACCAAAAATGTATTTTAATTCTGAAGTCTCTGAATATGGACCAGTTATTACTCATGGAAATTACTTGATGGTAATTTTGAGAAATTATCAGTGTCTTAGGTCCAGTTTGGGACCTTTGCTGCTGATGAAACTGTAGTCCTGTAATTCTGATGAATGTTTTCTGGCCACATGACCCACATGACTTTGTGATTCTTGAGCTAATGCTCCCATGCCTTTGATTTGGGTTTACAGACTTGCTGGGAAGTATGTTATCTAGAGTTACTAATGTATGGGCAGAAAAATAAGACTTTTAAGATCTCATGTGGCTTGACCCAGAGCCTAAAAAAGTAGTAAACATACCTGTTTAAACTTTGATTGGGACTTGTTCTCTTTGCTTTTAGCTTTCCAGAACATGAATTCCAAAAGGAAAGCAGAAACCTGGAAAAGAAATAGACGTCAGCTAGTAAGTAATATCTGTGGCTTCTTAAATGCTACAAACGGAGTCTGAATAAATTTAAAAAATAGGTACATGAATTTGCATTCAACAAGTGTTTACAGCATATCTATTCCTTGCTTTTAAGATTACCTTAATAGAACACTGTCACACTGCCAGTGGCACCAAAGGTGATCTTTTGAAGGAGGGAAGATAATATTAGGTTGTTTTGATTGTGATATTTTAATGGAGGACTTCATTCTGATCCTTTACTTTGGTGACAACCCCTTTCCTTCCTATTCCACCTGTTCCCTATTTTTATGGTGTTGTAAAGGAGATATATATATATATATATATATATATATATATACGTATATATATATATATATACGTATATATATATATATTTTTTTTTTTTTAAAGATTTTATGTATTTATTTGACAGATAGAGATCACAAGTAGGCAGAGAGGCAGGCAGAGAGAGAGGAGGAAGCATGCTTCCTGCTGAGCAGAGAGCCGGATGCGGGGCTCCATCCCAGAACAATTGGGATCATGACCTGAACCGAAGGCAGAGGCTTTAACCCACTGAGCCACCCAGGTGCCCCTAAAGGAGACATACTTAAACTGGAGGTCTCGCAAGATGAAACTTAGTTACAGACACCTTACCCAGAGCTTTAAGGCAGTGGTTCTCAAACTTTTAAAATTTCGATTCACTTGTGGGAGTCAAGACTTCAGTTCACCTGCCCCACCCTTTCCTCCTTTGTGGTGGAAAAGAGAACTTGGTGATAAAAACTGGAGAGAAATTTAAGGAAAGTGCTTTTAACTTTATAAGTATTTAAGTATGTACATATAACATTATGCCCTACAAGCCTAAAAATAATTATCATTACTGCATTTACCTTGATGATACTTTGGAAGTTATTTAAATAGTACAAATTCACCAGTGAAATATTGCTTTCTAAGCAGACTTTTATTCTGATTCATTGGTTTATATCTGAAGTATAATCTGTGTGTCCCAGTGTCTAGTTATTGGAAAATTATAGACCAGAGATAATAGAAATGTATATCACCACATACTTGGGTTTTGCTAGAAACCCATAGTGGATGGAATAAATGACGGTAAAGCGAAGCTAACAGTTAGGTGTAGAAAGCAAGAACAGCAGGCATGGAAGATGATGGCTAGTTCAGAGTGATGGTCATGTACATGTATCATCTAGAAATGGTGGCACTTTCTGTTTGTTGGTGTATGCAGTAGTAACTTGGTGGGTTTGCCAAATACTGTATTTCAGTCAGACTTCCTAGTCAAATACTGAACTAGAGTTCTCTGTAGTATCTTTAATAACTCAGTGAGTAGGTCACTGGGAAGTAGCTGTCTTTCCTGGTGGAAATGGATGCCTATAGGTTGTTTAAGAAAGCATCAAAAGAAAGGCTTCCATTTTTTAAGCCCATCAGTGGGTCTCATACCAGACTCTGTTTTGAGTATAATGATTTTTTTAGTCAGCCTGAGCCTTGGGAGAGGCATTATCTTAAACCAAACACTTCTGGAGATGTAGTAACTGAAATTCATCATGGATATCTTTTTCTCATGTGAACTTGGAGATACTTAAGCTTGATATAGTCAGACACATCAGAGTCTCCTTTCCTTAGGGACTCTGATACTCTTTAAGTGTCTGAATTCTATATGTGTTGAAAAACTGTTTACATAGCGTATTGAGGTAATATGTCAGGAACAAATTTGGTCAGATGCTTCTATTACGTCTCTCCATTGAGTAGTAAATCTTAGCCTTGGCTGCACATCAGAATCACCTGCGGGGCTTTAGAACCTATTGATGCCTGGGTCTTACTCCCAGAGATAGATTCAGTTGGTTTGGGGTATATAATTTGGGTATCTGATTTTTTGAAAGGACTCTGGGTGATTTTACTGTACAGTAAAGGTTGAGACTCTCCACTGAAGATACTGTTTCTCAAACAATAGCTCCTGCATTATTGGGAAACTGATATTTACCTGTGTTTTGGAAGCTAACAAAAGGTAAGGAATCCTGATTTTTAAAAAAAAATTTTAAAGCAAGCCAAGAGTTAACCTTTGGCCACAGTGCTTATTTATTTATTTACTTATGTAAAGTAATTTCTGTGCCCAGTATGGGGCTTGAAACTCACAACCCCAGGATCAGGAGTTGCATGTTCTACTGACTGAGCCAGCCAGGTGCCCCAGTCTCTGGTTTTATAATAGAATTTTTTTTAACAAATAAGATCTATTTAACATTCAGCTTTGCTGGAATAAATCTAATTTCTAAATTGAGGGGTTTCTATAGTTTCTTAACCTTTATGATTAGAATGAATATACTTCTTGGAGAGCATAGTCCATGTCTCAGACTTTAAAGCTTTAAAAATAACAATTGATACTTGTATTATGGAAAAAATGGATTCCTACTTTATAGTATATACAAAAATAAGTTGTAGATGGAAAAATAAAAATAATAAAATAAAAAAACTTAAAAAAAACTTCAAAAATTTAAAAATTTTGGAGGAAAGTATAGGGTGATCTTGAAAGGGTGATCTTGGAGTAAGGAAGGATTTTTAAAAAACATTAAGATACAAGAAGTACAAATCATAAAGGAAAATTTGATTTTACTTTAAAGAAAAAAACCCCTTTATATATGGAAAGACATAAACAAATGATAAGCCATATATGGTCCTGCTACTTTGGAATTATGTTATAGTTCATGTACATACCCTACAACCCAGCGGTTCTACCCATAGTCATATGGTCTGAAAAAATTTGCACTTGTGAACCAGGAGCCATGTATAAGAATGTTTATTACATTTTTGTAATAACAAAAAACTGGAAATAACCCTGTGTCCTACTGACAGAAAATGGTTACACTGTGGGGTAGAATATTTTACAGCAGTGAAAGGAATTGATCTATAGCTACATGGAACATCATGGATCAATTTCAGGAACAAAATGTTGAGAAGAAAAAAATCAAGGAGCGGAAGACTGCATGTAGAATGATCCAAATTGCAAAGCCCAAAATAAAGCTAAGATCTCATTTAGAGACAGATGTGGGGCAAAATTAAATATCTTTTTAAAAGCAGAGGAATGATAAACAAAATTGAACCATAGGGGTTAGGAAAGGCGAGAGGATGGAAGGGAGAGGAGTGCATGTTTAGTTCTAATGACATTAGTAATGATTCATTTCTTTAGTTGAACTCATGGTTATTCATTATTACGCTTCATAACTTGATAATTACACATTTTTTGGTATATATCATATATTACAGCACTTAAAAACTGTAATAAAAATGATAATCTTCACACTGGGAGAAGTTATTTCCAATATGTAAAGGATTATGTCCTGAATCAGGGTTAATGCCCTGGATTCATAAAGTATTCCTGCGAATCAGTAAGAAAAAAGATAATGCAACTAAAAAACGAATGGGCAAAGGATCCGAACTGGAATTCAGAGAAAAAAGACCTGACTGGCTAATCAGTGAATGAATACATGATCAACCTTGCTAGAAATAAAGAAAATGTAAATTAAAACAGCAAGATTCCATTTCATATTCATCAGATTGGCAAAAATTAAAAAGTCTGACAGAGCCAGGTGTTGGTGAGATATGAAACACCAGGAGCTCATCCCCACAGGGAGTGTTTAAATAGGTATAAACACTTTGGAGGACAGTTGGAAGATGTCTAAGTTGAAGATGTTCATAATGCAAGACCCAGTGATATTCCTCCTGGTAGATCCTTTAGAGAAATTCTTGCTCTAGTGGCCAAAAGGGGTCACAGGAGTGTTTATTCAGGTGTTGTCATAGTGAGACATTGGAAGCCACAGGAGAATGGATAAAAAACAAAACATCGTGACATTTGTATAATGGAGTACGTGTATAGCAGTGAAATGGATGAACCAGAGCTACCTGAATAAATGGAAAAATCATAATGTTGAGTCAACGGAAGTTGTAGCATTGTAGACTAACGAGTACCAAGTGAAACCTTTTATTAAAAGTGGAAATATTCAGGAAGTAATATTATGCCATTTATACAAATCTTCATACAAGCATAGCACAGCAACTTCAGGGTGGCTTTGACTTCAGTAGGGAAGGAGGAAGGGACTATGGCTTTAATTGTTCCTATAGTTTTTTGTGTGTAAAAAAAAAAACTAATCTACAACAAATATGGCAGATGATTAACCTCTCTTTAATATGGGCAATAGGTATACGTGTGTTGTATGCTGTTGTTTTTTTTTCCTGTATGTTTGCAGCATTCTGTAATAAACATTTTCAAAAGACAACACAGGTATTATTTTTTTA
Organism: Meles meles; assembly: GCF_922984935.1. NCBI lineage: Eukaryota > Metazoa > Chordata > Mammalia > Carnivora > Mustelidae > Meles > Meles meles. The sequence continues at coordinate 85,319,807 of NC_060070.1, read as the reverse complement.
TGTTAGAAATTCTATAATGTCAAAGTATTAGATTAGAGCCTTCTATGTGATAAACCCCCAAATGCTGAGCACACTGGCAGGCTTTGAGTATTGTAATCCTGGTATATGAGAGTAGATTACTTGAATTTAGAAAAGATTCCCCTAAGAACTGTTTATATAAATGAGTATGTTTGGTAAATAGACATAAATTTCTAACCTATAGGATATGAGTAACTTATAATAATAAAGCTTCCCTTTCTGACTTTGCCAAATCAAGGAATATTTATAACAGAAAAAGGGATGATTTAGACAAGGTATTTCATTTTCAAACTGGGTTCTGACACTTAATTAGTCCTGAGCCCGTGAACAAAGCTGTTTTGGGCATCAGATTTTTTTTATCTGCTGGTAAAGTCCTTTGCTAAGTTGTGTCAGGATAAAATAGGCTCCGAAGTGTATAAGAAGTATGGAGCCGGGCACTCACTCACTGGGTGCTCAGTAAATCACGGTACAAGTTGTTAAGATGGATACCTCTGTCCTGATTGACCATGGGCTTTGGCTGTATTTAGGAAGAAGGGTCTCTTGCCTCCCTGATCAAGCGTTATTGTTCGTTTTGGAAGTGCTCTGGCAAATCAGTCTTGCCGTGAAGCTATGGGGTATCCTGCTCAGTTGGTTTGTGGGTAGCTGTAGGTGGTGCTTGGAACCTTTGGTCTCTAGAACGAACTCTGGGCACCCTCCTGCCTGTGGGGCCCCCCTGATGTATGGTACGTGTTTCAGGCCTTCTCCACGGTAGGCACTCCTGACTACATTGCTCCTGAGGTGTTCATGCAGACCGGGTACAACAAGCTCTGTGATTGGTGGTCGCTTGGGGTGATCATGTATGAGATGCTCATCGGTAAGTTGCATGCTTTCCGAGGACTTTTTCTGTAAAGCCAGGAAAGAGTTCCATATTGATAATAGACTGTTTCAGTTGGGGGTGATCTAAGTACATTTCCCCTCTTGTCTTTTAATGTGAAGTCTTGTAGGTAGAAAGCTTGTGGCCTTCAAATAGTCAACTTTAGTGTCTGGCTTCCTGGTACCTTGTGGTTGCTTTGTTGTTCATTTATCCTGTTCTTCCCCCTTTTCATCCTCTTCTAGCAGCTCTTTCAGTCTCTGGCATTTCTTTCACTTCATTGTATGCGAGAACTTTAACTGGGCATTGGCCTCACGTACTCTTTACTTTCTTGCTGACCCCTTCCTCTCTCTAAGCCTTCAGAGCATAGAACCCTCTGATTTCTCTCCCTCTTACTGGGATGGTGTGTCTGTGTATTTAGGGGACACTGTGGCGGGGCGGGTGGCCATATGCCCAAGAGCATGAGGAGAGGAAGTGTGTCCATGGCAGTCCTGAGTGCGTGAGTCGGCGGCTGACTAGTATGGCTTCTGGCTGCGCTGTCTTTGGGAACTTTGGATGGATGCCTGTGGAGGTGGACATGATCTGCGTGGAGGCCATGCCAAGTAATATGGTCTGAGAGTATTTATCCCCTTGTCTGTTGTTCTCAAGACGAGACATGGTGGTCACCTTTAAAACCTATGCTTTTTTCATATTCAACTTGTTTAGCACTTTACCTATATAAGGATATTCCTAGAACAAGGTCGTTTCTCAGTGATGTTGTTTCATCCTTTCATTTCTTCTTGGAGCACAGTGTGCACACGTGCAAAGCTGGGCTTGTCCTTTCCTTTTCCAGCTTCGGCTGTTAGCCGCTTCCCTTGTGGCACCAGAAGCACAAATTCACTTTGGGCTTAGGAGTTTGAGGGGAAAATGAAAAATTAGTTTAGATGTTTTCTGGAATGAATGGAAGTCACGGAAGAGGTAATGTGGAGGGTTAAAGATGTATAGAATCATATTAAGGAGAATGCTCTTCGTCAGATTCAAAGTTCTGGAGTGTCAAAGCTCCGAAGTCCCTTTTTTATTACAGGCTACCCACCTTTCTGTTCTGAGACCCCTCAAGAGACATATAAGAAGGTGATGAACTGGAAAGAAACTTTGACTTTTCCTCCAGAAGTTCCTATCTCTGAGAAAGCCAAGGATCTAATTTTGAGGTATTAGTCAGAGAACATCTCCCCCACCTCCCATCCAGGTTTTTTGACATGAGTGAATTCATTTTTTTTTAAACTTAAATTTTTACCCGGGTCTGTCCCCTGCTCTCTCCCATTTCTCTCTTAAAAAAAAGGTGGTGGGGGGGAGGTTATTCCTTTTCTTTTTCCAAAGAGACTACGTGAGGTATGCTGAAAGGCTTCTGTCTTTTCCAGATTCTGCTGTGAGTGGGAACATAGAATCGGAGCCCCTGGAGTTGAAGAAATCAAAAGTAATTCTTTTTTTGAAGGCGTTGACTGGGAACATATCAGGTATATCCATATAAAAACTTTCAGGATTATTTCAGAAAGGCTATAATTTGCTCCATACTAATTTAGAAGCACCATTGTTGGCAAACCAGGTAAGGGAAGAGGGCTTCTTAGAAACTATGGGTCCTCTCTTGATTTTCCTTCGTGGTGAGGGTTGGGAGCTGAGGCTTCCCATCAGCCATGTGCCAGGGGATGTGGTAAAGCCAGCAGTTATTTCCTGAGTCAAGTAACTTTTGGGTTCCATGGGGAAGGGAGCACCTAAGAAGTGTGTTGTCCTTGCTCTTACCTAGAACACACCAACTTCAGTAGTGTTGGGAGCCACTAGCAGGGCTGTCCCTGGCCACAGGAAGCTGGAGTCAGAAGGGGCGTGTGGAGGGAGAGTGAGCTGGCCACTGCAGGGGCTGTGGAGGGCTGTGGAGGGTGGCCCGCAGCAGCCCTTTTCACCCGGCATTTGGCATTGGGCAGTTGCCAAACCAAAGGTGAAGACATTGTCCTCTCTTCCATGATTGTGTTCCAATTTGCTTTATTCAGAGTTTTACCTTTGGCTCCTTTTTGCTGCATTTTTAACCCTTTCTTGTTACCACTTCCAGTAGAAGGGCAGAACCCCACCTGAGGGGGCGCCCAAAGGGTTAGTTCTCCTTTTTACAGTCATGAGGGCAGTGCATCAACTTCGGATTTTAATTTTTCTCATGATTTTTGTTTTTCTTTCCAGCTACGGATCATTGTTAGTTCTATTTTCTCATTTTGTCTGGATGTGGCCAGGTGGCGTGGTTGCTCAGTGTCAGAAGCTTTTCAGAGAAAATAGCTGCTGCCCGCTAGTGGATATTCTCCCCATGTCAGGCCAGGGGGCTCTCTGGAGAAAGACTTAATTAGCTGTGATCCACATGGTTACTAACCATAGTAATCTTTGGCATGTCTGTTCTTGGCAGAGAGAGACCTGCTGCAATATCTATTGAAATCAAAAGCATTGATGATACCTCAAACTTCGATGAGTTTCCAGAATCTGATATTCTTAAGCCAACAGGTAACATCACCAACGGTGCTTCCTGCTGCATTATAAGCACATTATTGCCCCTCAGTCGGGGGTTGTGTTTATAGGTCAGCCAGAGGAATTTTAGTTCTTCACGTTCTTTGTAAGTGTTTTCTAGTGCTGGTGCTGGGGAGCAGTGGCGCCCTATTCAACGGAGAATGAAAACAGACTCCCATGCTCAGCTGCTGGATGGGGTGGGGAAATCATAAGGTTTTTTTCTTTTGTTTTTATTTATTAAATTAAAGGTTAGGTAACCTGAAGTGACAGAAATGGAGAAGTAAAACTTTAAAAATATTTGTGAAAAATAGGAGGTTCAAAGAACGTAGATAAGCAAATGTAGAAGATTCGCAGATTGAAAAACAATTTTTCCCAAGTGGAAACTTCTTCCCCAGTGTCATGTCCTTGGTACTGAGTAGTCCCTCGGGGTAAGACAGTGAATCAGCTTTCAACATCTGTTTCTTTCCCAGTAGCTACCAGTAATCACCCTGAGACTGACTACAAGAACAAAGACTGGGTCTTCATCAATTACACATACAAGCGCTTTGAGGGCCTGACGGCTCGGGGGGCAATACCTTCCTACATGAAAGCAGCCAAATAGTATCCTTGAAACAAAATTCTCAGTGGAGCGGAGTTCTTGGTACATCATCACGGTTTTCCTCTCACACACTCTTTTGAAAGAGTTTCCAAGAAGTGTATGGAACCCCCCATTGTGTCATGGTAAACTCTCCTGAATGTGACAGTAAGTGGATTCTCTTCCATAATACACTGGAAACCTGTAGAACAGAGACAACCATTTCTACCATATCTGCCATAACAGCTGTACTGCTTCTTTAGAAGCCTCCTGAGCCAATTTGATAGAGGTTTTGAAAAACTCTTTTTCCTAAGTTCATCAGAATGAAGAAGAAACAACAGCCATCATCAAACATTACTGAGATTGTAACATAGACTTATTGACTGTCAGCCAATTTCTGTGATTCTATGACAGATGTGCTTTCTGCCAAGCCCACCAAGTATTTCATTTTCCTTTACAGCTAAAAGTTCTGTAGTACTAAGGAAATAAAGCAATAACAAAAGCCTCAGCAGCCAGCATTCTGGCTGAAGGAAATGATCCACCATCCTCTGATGGGTGGTGATGGTGGTTTCTCCCCTTACCTCGGCCTGGGGCGAGTGGCTCCTGTTAGCCTCCATTCATGGTGCACTTTATTTATGGTACTAGGATAAAGACCCTCAATCCATCGATTTCTCTCCTCCTGCCCGTCTAAAACACTCGTGCTGCTTTTCTGAGTGTTGATGGGGGATACTAGTGTGATCCATTGTTGATCTCAGAAGACCCGAGCCACTGGGCTTTGCCAGGGACTGCCAGATCATGTGGCAAACCCTTCCCATCTCTTCATGGCTGGATCAGAAAATCCCTCAGACGGATGTTGTCGTGGACCAGGAGTAGCCACGGGTGCTGCCAGCAGGAACTCACTCTGGTCCTGGGAACACAGCAGGGAGAGTCCAGGCTGAAGCAGCAGGCCTGGAACCCTCTTGGCTAAGGTGCTGCTCCTCCTGGTTTCCAGAACCTCCTTGGAAGCAAAGGAACTGGCCCAGTAGAAAGTGCAGAGCCAGCCTACCAGTCCCTGTAAAGTTCACTCCCCAGTCCTTGGTGCAACTGTGCTTTGTCTTCTCTCAGTCTTTGTATTTGTCCTCTCCAATTTAAGTAACCATTTTGCCTTGGAATCATGATTACAGATATTTCCTTTGCAGATGCCTTCCTGGGGGATGCTCCTCTCTACCCTAAAGGGTAGCCTACAGCCTGGGCTGACCAGGCCTCTGCTCTGGCATTCTCAAGAGAGACCCTCGGAATTTTAGCACAAAGTGCCTTTTCTTTCACAGCTGCCACCACCTTAAGAGGAATTTTGCTGCATCAGAAAAATGTGGAGGCTCCATATTAATGCATTGTTTTAAAATTGTTGATAACTCTGAAAGCATCATTTGCACCTGTGTGGTGATTTTGCCTGTTGCAAAGCGTCATGGCCAAGCCGTAGCTGGGAGGCCACTTTCCGCCAGTCTTGAGAATAAGATCAACTTGAAAGTATGTCCTGGCTGAGCCATTCAGAAACGAAAAATGGAATATCAGAGTTATAGTAGTAAATGAAACTGCTTGGGGTTTTAATGTCTTAGAGGAAGAAAAAAGAGAATATTAGGGAAGTATTAACTTTGGATGAAGGTAATGTTTGCCCCTTAATCTTTCATTCATGGTCTGCCAGTGAAAAGGAAGTAAATGAGATTCTTTTGTGTAACTTTGTAGTTCCGTTGTATTACCAAATAGTTGAGGTTTTGACCCCCAGGTGTTTTGCAAGTATGTGTGGTAAGCACAGTAGAGAAAAGTTCACAGGAAAAGTTCACAGGAGTGGCGATAGTCTGTGCGTGGGGAGTGGCAGGGGATGATTCGTTTTAGGGGAAAATGCCCACATTTTAGACTTCTGAATAAACAGTGTGAAAACAGTGTGAATACGATGTGTTTTAAAGCAAATGTGGGGGCGCCTGGGTGGCTCAGTCGGTTAAGTGTCCGCCTTCGGCTCAGGTCATGATCTCAGGGTCCTGGGATCGAGCCCCACATTGGGCTCTCTGCTCAGCAGGGAACCTGCTTCTCTCTCTCCCTCTGCCCTCCCCCCTCCTCCCCCACCCCGCTTGTGTTCTCTCTCAAATAGATAAAATCTTAAAAGAAAAAAAAAAAGCAAATGTCGCTTGTAACTGAAAGAGACCAGAGTCCTGGTGGCTTCTTTGAACCTGTTTGTGTACCTTTGGAACATTTCATCACCATGTTTAGGCAACATGCTTTTTCTGTCTCAGGGAGGCTGGGGCCTGGTTTTTTCCCTTAGAAGGAGTCTTCTGAGTTGGTTTGTACAAAGAGACCCATCTTCTGTTGGCTGCATGTGTTCTTCCCACCCAGCTCAGGCTTGCGGGGCAGTGGGCTCTCCCCCTGCAACAGGGCTAAGTGGGCACCTGCCGACAAGTGCTGTCAGTTGGTGGACATTCGTACAGCTGTTTACCCAGCCTGGGGTTGACCAGGAACCTCACAGGCTCTCAGGACGGGACTTCTGCCGAGCCCTCTGGGCCCACCAGAACAGGAGTCCTGTGGGGTCCCCTCATTAGCCCCTTCTCTGGGTTAGGGAGAAGGGCCTCAGAAAGAGGCAAGAAGAGTGAAGGCCGTCCAGGGTCTGAAGTGTGGGCAGGAGGAAGCTGAACGCAGGCAGGAGGAAGCTGAATGCAGTCAGAATGTATGTTGTCTTTGCAAAACGTAAGGATTTCAAGAAATATGTTGGAAACCATTGGTTTGGTATTGGTCCTCCTCGCAGATAGTTCTGCTTCCTACTCTCTTAAGGGGGGGTTAGGAAATAGGACTCGAACCGTACTGCCCACAGAAGTGAAACTGCATACTGTGATGTCACCCAGTCTCCTCTTGATTCAGGGGTGCATCGGGATTTTCTTCAGTACTTGTTTTTCTTTTTAAAAATTTTCAAAGTAGGTTCCCAACATTGGTCTTGAATGCACGACCCTGAGATCAAGCGTCACACTCTCCACTGACTGAGCCAGCCAGGTGCCCCCCAGTACCCGTTTCTTTTTAGAATTACTTTCAAAAGTAAGTAGATGAGTTCCTTTGGGATTAATATTCAGGCTCTGAATAGCAGGTCGCAGGTTCCAAGCTCATCTGTATGGCGTAATAGGAGTCCTCTGCCATCAACTGCTAATGCTTTCTCTCTGAATAGCTTATATGGAAGGCGTATTCGGGTTTCACTCTCTCCTGTTTGTCTCTCCTGGGCCTCTGTGTGTAACCCCAAATTGGTATTTTTTTTCTTGAACTCAAAAAGGATTCAGTGAATGGTAGTTTCCTTTGCAAGGTAGTTTACATTTCCCTGGAATAATCTGTGAAAGCCAACACTGACTTAAAAACAACCGCCATGATGCATTTTCAGGCATACTTTCAGCCCAAATCATACTGAAGCATCCATCACACACAGAGCACAGTGCTGGGCACTCTGGGAGGCACTGGGGAGCCTATCATGGTCCTGAACTGTAGAGTGGTTAGAGAATTCCCACCAAGCGGCTTAACAGCACGCAGCACCACGGTGTAGCAGTACTGTGAAGCTGACCTAGAGTTGTTAGGGAAGCTGAGGGAAGCTTCCAGAAGTTTCTTAGTTGCAGTGACTTGTAGAGGTGATACAGCCCAGGATTTTGGAGGCTGGTAGGTTTGGTCTTGTGCTACCACAGAGGCGTGGAGTTGTTACTTTGGAAGGAACACTCTGGGGTCTTTGTTACTTCCTCATTTCCCTCTTCCACTTCACCTCATCTAATTTCTGTCCCTAATGTGAAACATGTTTTCATTATCCCAGGTATAAAGCATACTATTCATTTTCATAGTCATTCCTCTGGTCATGCATGTCCTGACTGCTGTAGCCATTGTCTTCCCTTCAGCCCTCGTTGTGGGTTTTTGTTTTTTTAGAGCTTATTTATTTGAGAGAGGAGAGCAGGGGAAGAGGGGGCAGAGGCAGAGGCAGAAGCAGGCTTCCTGCTGAGCAGGGAGCCCCACTGTGGGGTTTAATCCTATGACCCTGGGATCAGGACCTGAGCCAAAGGCAGATGCTTAGCTGACTAAGTCACCCAGGCGCCCTTTCAGCCCTCATGTTACTTGATCAACCTGTTGAACGCATACTGTTAACTTCAAAAAACCCATAAAAAACTCTGTTCTTGCCCGACTTCTTTCCCTCACCACCACTTAAATGCTAGTAATCATCCAAGAGGCCTTTGCCCTCTTTTTACTCATGTGATCTCCGTGATCTCCCCAACACCATGGCTTCAGCTCCCATTTTTTTTTTTTTTTTTAATTAATTAATTTATTTTATTTGCTTATTTACAGCATAACAGTGTTCATTGTTTTGGCATCACACCCAGTGCTCCATGCAGTACGTGCCCTCCCTATTACCCACCACCTGGTTCCTCAACCTCCCACCCCACCCCACCCCCTCCCGCCGCCCCTTCATAACCCTCTGGTTGTTTTTCAGAGTCCATAGTCTCTCATGGTTCATCTCCCCTTCCAGTTTCCCTCAACTCCCTCTCCTCTCCATCTCCCCATGTCCTCCATGTTCTTTGTTATGCTCCACAAATAAGTGAGACCATATGATACTTGACTCTCTCTGCTTGACTTATTTCGCTCAGCATAATTTCTTCCAGTCCTGTCCATGTTGCTACAAAAGTTGGGTATTCGTCCTTTCTGATGGAGGCATAATACTCCATTGTGTATATGGACCACATCTTCCTTATCCATTCATCCGTTGAAGGGCATCTTGGTTCTTTCCACAGTTTGGCGACCGTAGCCATTGCTGCAATAAACATTGGGGTACAAATGGCCCTTCTTTTCACTACATCTGTATCTTTGGGGTAAATACCCAGCAGTGCAATTGCAGGGTCATAGGGATCAGCTCCCATTTTTTGTGGTGAGGTCATCAAAGTGACCAGTTTCCCAGCTCCATCCCCAGAACTCTAGATCCCATATAGCCAAGAGCCCTTAGACATCACCATCTGGAAGGCCTCGTTCAGGCTCAAACTAACACTACTCCAAATGGAGCTCTTCTTGGGTCCCATTGCCTTTTTGACTCCGTCTACTCAGCTGTCCAGCTGGAAACACCTTCACAGCTCCTGTCGTAAACAAGCACAACTCTGGGGCATGGCCATCTGTTCCACCAGTGCCTTTGTTTCTTGCTCGTCTACTGCAGTGACCCCTTAGCTGAACTCTGTCCCTGGTCCTTCCCCTTTCAAGTCTGCTGCCCTCCCTGCTGCCAAAGAAATTCGAGTTTCAGGTTTGATCATGTCATTCTACATAAAACCCTTTTAGGCTCCCGATGGCTTATATAAATGAGAGCAAACACCTTTGAGGTAGAAGGGTCCTTCCTCACTCTGGCTTCATCTCTGCATCACCCCATCACCCCATCTTCCCTGAGCATTTCACCTTTGCATCTTTGCTCATAGTTAATTGGTCTGAAATACCTCCTCCCTGCATGTTGGTGGATCCAAGACAACTAGTATTCTTCATGACTTGGTTCATGTATCACTTCTAGAATCCTCTTGTGAACTGTCTTGTGAATGTGTGGTAAAAACTAGCTGCTCTATCCTTTTGGGTTTCATGAGTGACCTGGACTATTCATTGATCTGTTTTCCCCGCAAGTATAAAAACCCCTAGGAGAGGAACGATGTTCTGGTCATTGTGTCCCTGTGGTCGTGCAGTGCTTGGCACAGAATATACCAAGCAGGCCATGTCTTCAGAGCATGTCCTTACCTCTGCTGGTAAAGACGGGCCTGCTGGGGAGATGCTGGCTTTAGTGCCCCTTTAAGTTGGATCACCAATAAGCTCCCAGGCTAAGTGAGCTGAGGAACTCCAGAGGCACCTGACTAGAGTTGGGCCAAATCAGATCAAAGGAGGAGCAGCTTTACAGCAATGTTTCCAAGGCAACTGCCTTTCATTCCTGCCATGGCTCCTCACTTGTTTGAAACCAGAACATAAAAGTCTATGAGTCCTCTTACATTCCAAATTTATACTTGGCTTTGTAGGGGTCCTACTTGGTTGGATTTGAGGATTCAGGTCTTGAATGTAAATTAGCCAGGAACTCAAGAAGGCAGACTATTAGGGTTCTGGAACTGTGAGTTATAGACAGTAGAATGGGAAGGGCATGCCCAGGCTCAAAGTGACCTTGTGGCCCCACAGGAAAAGAGGCTCTGTCTGGGCAGTCAAGATGCTGCTGCTTTGGGTCCCTTTTAACATCTTGACTTTTGGCTTTATTTTCTGCTAAAAAAACAACATGGACACAAATGATAATGTTTTATTATAGAAAAAGCATCCCACATAAAGGATTTCGTAAACACTGGTAGGTGAACAAGTGCAATTTAAAAAAGTAAATACAAAGTAAAGAGGCAAAATCTACAAGCATTTTGCCTTTAAGAGAATATGTAATGTTCTCCTGCAGAAGTGATCCCACCCAGAGCACGAATGTGGCTCCATGTTCCCCAGTGAAGGCAGCAGGTATGCTTTCTGAACTCGTATGCCCATTTTAACAATTTCAAAACAATGGCAAGAAGTGGCATTGAATAAATTACTAAAACTCCTCAATTCTTAACTTTCTTTGAAACTTAATTAAAAAAAAAAAAAAAAGACTCCATATCACACTTCGACAATTTGACTTAAAGCCTGTGCCAATTGTTTTCTGAAAATAGATCCTTCCTTCCTGGGCTTATTCCACAGTATTTTCATAGACCTGTATACATTAGATGACATACTGGTTTCTTGGAATTTAGCGTAAAATAATATTTGCTATTATGTATTACACAGTAAATGTACTTTCTAGCTTCCTTACCATTTTTGCTGTCATCTTTTCAATATTCTTCCTCCACTTTGGAGAAACCATGATCATCTCACCAGACACACGTTAATACTCTGCCCACTCTCCAGCTCAATGCCAAATGTTTTCCAATCAATGATACTTGATAATGGTGCATTCTAAATCTCAAATTCAGGTTCCTCTTGGCTTGCTGAGCTACCTCTGAGTAAGACAGTCTGAGCAAAACCATCTTATGAAGATGGTTCAGTATACCCAGCCTGGCTTACTTATTTAGGCACTTAGAAGAAAAACAAACAAACAAAAAACCCAGCAAACCTGAGTTCTACCTTTATTAGAAATAGCTCTTGCCCAGCTGGCCAGTAACGGACTCTGAAGGGAATAACTGCACCCCAGCCCTTGTCCCTGTGGGGACTGAGCGGTCCTGCCATCATGGACTGTCCTGGCCCCGGGAACAGAGCAGCTATGGCTAAGGGGAGCTACTAAATTAGTGATGCTGGGCTCCAAGCCAGGAGGGTGGTGGGTGCAGAAGAGACCTCCCTCTTCACCAGAAGGGACCCGTGGGCCCCACTTCTTGGTGGGTGACCCCTTCGTCACCACCATCTAGTGACACTGGCAGGTTTACCTGTATAGATTTCCAGTTCACCCGATGGGTTGGGGCCAAAAGCACATTAACCCAGTTTGGGTGGTGGAGGGAGGGAGACCTATTTCTTGAAATAATTTCTTGACAGCCTGAGGAAATTAATCACTTACATAGAACAGAGTGCGAAGTACATGCCATACTTTGATACCTGGCTTTTTACCTAAGCAAGGACTAACTGGTTTTAGAGTGTTAGCTGTGGCATGTTCACACTTGAATGTTAATAGAGAAGCTGGAGAACAGAAGTTACACTTGCTAGACTAACAGAGTTCATTCAGATTTCCTTTGTGGTGGCATGGAAGGAAGTCAACTGAAAAGCAGAAAGGAAGCACCATTAAATGATTACCTGGGCTGGACACCTATCAGTGGGGAAGAATGAAATACTGGCATCGTCAAAGACAAACCTGAACTCAAATAGGAGTCAAGGAGTTTCACAGACATAAAATTACCCTCTGGCTACAAAAAACCCTCACCCTAAACTTTAACCCTTACCATCAGCCTTACAAGCTAGATGCTAGTGGTAGTCAGAAGAACTCTGGGTGGGAGATGGCTCAGTTTAACCCCTTACTACTACTACTTTCTGAAAAACGAACAGAGCATTGATCTCCGCTGTGATTGTGGTCACATGCACAGAGAACACACTTCTTAAGAACATTCTTGTTCTTCAAGCCTGGAAAGAGCAGCTTTCGACACCCATCTGACTTTACCTTTGGAGGACAACTAGGGCAGTCAAAATGGAATCATCTAACTTGCCCTATGGTATCTTATGGGAATGGAATTTAAGAGACCTAGTCATGATAAAGGAATCTATGTACCTTTTTGAAATCTGTGATGAGTAAAGGCTCTGGGTAGGTGATCAGAAGGCCAACCTTTACCATAAAATGGGAGATTATCCCTAGACACTTAACATCTGACTCTAGACTCTAAATTTAGCTTTGCTATTAATAGCCATGAGGACACAAGGGAACATGGTTTGGTACTGGGAGGAGTGGTCTGGGTTGTCACACACCATTATTAATGGAGCCAACAGATCAAACAAAATTACTAGGCCTAATACCCATTCAATTCATCTGTCCTTTGGGGATGACAGTAGTATGGTTTTCTAACCCAGTGTGAGCAGTGTGATAGGCTACTTCAAGAACAAATACCCTGATCCAAAAAAAAATCCCGCAGTATGTAAGGAATATACAAAGAAATACAAAGAAAAATCCTGCACTGGGACAAGGGCTGGGCAAGTGATGTTTCCCTACCCAGCTTCACCCCAAATGCCCTCTTCCCTGGAGCTCTTACAAGTCTATGGAGAAACAGAGCACTTGTGAGAAATTTCTGCCCATCTCTTGCAAGCCGTTCAGTCGTATCATCTAAGGAAAGTTTCCCAGCCACACTCATAGCAATGTGCTGCTTAGGGAGAAGACCTGTGGCTTCACACCACATTCCAAGCCATGATAATCAAAGTGGCCTAATCTGAACAGGTTCTTCTACTTGAGTTGTGAATTTCATTCCAAATAATTTCTTTAGACTCAGAAACCTTGAACGTAAAAAGGTTTCATAAACATTGTTACACTATTACCAGACTTCTGTCAAAGAAGCTGTGTGGTTTTGAACTATTCATTGCATTAATGAAAAACAAAACTTAATTTAAACTCTTAAGAAATCTCCTTTTGAATGTTTTAGATGAGAGCCTAGTTCTTCCCAGATGCAGGTCTGGGCACAGAGGCCACCAGGAATGGCATCTTCATCGACCCCTAATGAGAATCCTATTAGCGCCGGCTTATGGAAGCTAGAGATTGTCTCTTTTTAAGCCTTTGCTGCTAAGTAACTTGCCTGGTATAAAACAAACAAAAAAGCCAAGAACAAGGTATAAAGGATGAAAGGACAGCTTTGATAAATATGAGGCAATAGGAGCCTTGACTTCCTTTCCTGCCTTTTGCAGTTGTGCAAAGACTCCGTAAATGGCACCAGACCCAAAATTTTCAAGTTACCAGGGCTGCTGCAAAGCCGGTAGCTTATTTACCAGTGAGTGCTTTTTTATCCCTTGCTGGAGGCACAGACTTTTCAGTAATGAAAAGGACACACGCTAATTGTGGGAGAAAAGGAAAGGATGGAGAAGCAGGTCTCCTGACACTTAGGGGGAGACAAACCATGGGGAGGACTGGCTGTGGCCATCCCAGACAGAGAAGGGCTCTGAAGAGGCATAGTCCACAGCTGGCCCTAATCCTGAAAGTCGCTAGATGCCATCTGAGAAAGTGGGGCATTCAGCCGGTCAAGTTCATCCACTTGAGGTGGGTGGTGCATTAATATCTCCTGGTCCTCTAAGACATCTTCTCCAGCAGCTACCAGATTAGTGAGGGATTTGCTTCGGACACACTGGAAATCCACATGGCGACTCTTCCCTTCTTCCTTTTCCCAGGACATCTGGATAAAGGGGCGCTGCACGTAGTTATAGATTACTTCAGAGCGGCCACCGGGCCTTCTCTTAATTTTTTCTTTGCAGGTAGGATAACCTGAAACAGAAGAAAGCCATTGTTACGACTCCGGGAAGTTACCCACTCTAGATTCCACGCTTTCTCTTCTCTAACCACATTAATTTCCTCCCAAATTCAAAGGCTGGGGAAATGGCTTCTGACCATGCCCTGCCACTCCCAACAACATCCTACATGCTCACTTCTCACACATCCAGGTTAGTAGGTCTTGTTCCTGGAAGGGAAGTAACAAAAATTCTATCTCCTCTAATGGTAGGGCAAGAACAGCGTCTTAGTGATTTCAGAAGCCTGTACTTACTGGCACCAGTGCCACAGGAGAGAAATCCTACTAGGCCATGGTAAAGTCCAGACTCTAACTCTAGTGCTTAGAGAGCACACTGTAGGAGAAGGTTAAGAAAGCAAGTAATGTGTAGCTTAAAGAAAAACAGGGAATTTGCCCGAAATATCTGAAAGGCTACCACATGGAAATGGGAGAAATTTTAGAGTAGCTTCAGAGGCTAGAACTAGAAGGAAGACTGAAGAGATTGGAAGTTATCTACTAAACACATGGAAGAATGTTCTAATGGTAGGACAGTCTGATGGGCTGCTCTGGGAAATGGAATAATCCTTATCACCCTGTTCCTGGGGTTTCCAGTGACAAAGGAGGGACACAATGGAAAGAGGTGTAATAGACCTCAAAAATCTCTTCCCACCTGCAATTCCAACCTAAGTCACACACAGTGAAGACCTGATGGGTTCTGTAGGTAAGACTAAGACAGCAAGAATAGCAAAACAAAAGAGTCAAACACTCATGAGGGGAGACCAGGATGGCTTCAGCATTCTTGAAGAATCAGTGTCTCAGACCCTTCCAAGGAGACCACAGGTTGGGAGCCATCTGCTCACGACCATTTCAAACCATTCTACCAATACACACAGACATTCCTCAAAGGTGTGTAGTGAAATAAATCCAAATTTTGAGTCTCCAAAGCTATAGTTTTCAGAAGGACCCTTCCCGATCCCAAAAAGATCCTCACCAAGACTGCTGGAAGAATGGCTGTCTCACTTGGTAAGCCCACGGGCCCTGCTCCATTTACCCCCTAGTGTCCTTAGCCCTCACTGCTCTTTATCCCGAAGCAATACACCCGAACTTATTCCTGCAGCTGCTTTAAAGCATTTACAACTGGAAATAAAATGAAAAATATAAGGGTAAACAAAAAAAAAAACCAGGAATCCTTCACACAGGTAAGAATGTAGTTTTCATGCGTGCCTATTCTCCAGGTCCTTTGGAAGCCAGGTTTTAAGGACATAAGCTGTGCCTACAGATATAGCCTACTCCTTTGAGCCATGCAAGCTGAACACTAACAGGGATATTTATTACCTTCAATTCCAATGCGAATATTTTTCAGGCCTCGCTCCTTTAACACTGTTTTAGCGACATCACGATTCTCAATGTATTTGAAGAATCTATAGAGCTTGGAGCTATAAAGAACTGGAAAAAGAAAAATTGAGTTAGTCATGGAGTAAAGACTTCTAAAAGAGGAGGGAGATGAGCTAACAGAATCAGCCTGATGTAAGGTATACCTGACTCTGATGGGGGAAAAAAAAAAAATCCAGCTGGATCACAGATGAAATGTTAAGAAATGGATCAAACATAAGAAGGAAACGACATGAGAAATTCTTCTAGTTTCAGGGTGGGGAAGACCTTTCTGGGTACAACATAAAACCAGGGTCATAATATAAAAATTGATATTCAACTACCTAAAAATACAACATCTCTGCTTAGCCAAAACCACTGTAACTAAGCTAAAAGAAAACAAAAGTCAATTGGAAAAAAATACCTGCAACTTATAAAGGGCTAATTTTCTTACTATATATAGAGTGGTCACAAATAGCCTTCACAAACCAGTTCTGTAATGAGCAAAAGCACAAATAAAGTTACAGAAAAGGAAATTAAAAGGCTTTTAGAAATTAAAAAGATGGTAAGTGTTGATCATGAAATGAGAAATGCAAATTAAAACATAAATGCAATGCTATTTTTTACCTATCAGTGTGACAAAGAAATTTAGTAAAACACTGTTTTGGTGAAGATGTGGGAAACAAACCTGTCATATATTGTTTTGTGAGTGTAATATGGAGAATTTGGCAACATTTATCAAAATTATGAAATAACAAAGCTTTGGCACACAAATTTCATTTCTAGGAAGATTATTCTCTAGAGATACATATGTGTGAAGACTGTTTAAGAGGTATTTACTGCAGCAGCATTTGTAATTTATAGTTTCAAAGTCCAACAACAGAGTCAGTTAAATTGGTCACAGGATTGTCACATGGTGGAATACTATACAGCCATTAAAAAGATCGTGGAAGATTTCTATGTTAGACATGGTATTGAACAGTCTGCAGGATATGGAAGCATTTGGAGAAAAGGAAAAACCGTGGATGTAATTGCTTATGTATGTGAACTGATTACATCTGAAGGATATAAAAAAAACTGAGGAGGAAAACTGGGTGGGTGAGGCAGGGGTAGGATCAAGACTTTTCAGTGTATATCCATCCTTTCGTACTTTTTGAGTTGTTACCAATTCAAAGGATTTAAAAACGAAACCAGCAGAGAGAAGAGTGACACCACTTAAGGGCTTCAGTGTGGCCTCCGCATCACCACCGTCTCCAACAGACACCAGGGGCAGCATTTGAAGGTATACACGTTGGAGGCTCAGCACAAACGTTAGCCCTGCAGCAAGCACAATACTCGTGCAGGTGAGTGTACTCATTGCCTGCTCAACAGTGATATTCCCAGGTGCTTCCGGGATCTAGCTGCTACTCTGGGCAGCGCGTTTGTTGTGGAAAACATCTACACTGTGCAGGTTGCGCGTACTTTGGGAATATTCCTCCCCCATGGGAGGGGGGTGGTCTTCATCCCAGTCCACAGAATCCTCATCCGTCAGCACAACGATGTGGCACTCTCGCTCTCCTTTCTTGGCACAGCCCACCATGATGGGCAAGATCAGCTCTTCGAGGTAGTGGTCAAACTGCTTGTGAGCACCATCGTTAGACAGTTCATGCAGCAAAGCACCTGGGGAGAGACGCTGTAGGTGAGCATCCTCTCAGCCTGAGTGCAGATATTACTGGAGGGAAAAAGACTATGAGGTACTGGCTGTCATCACTGAGAAGTTCTAGAGACGTGGCCCATTAAAGGCAGAAATGGTTTTTTGCTTCAAGGCGCTAATTAAGTGGATTTTGTTAGATATGTTGCACATTTTACCACTCTAACTTTTCTCATGTTTATTTATTATTAGCAACAGGGAGAGAGGAGTGGGGGACAAAGGGAGAGAGAAAGAATCCCAAGCAGGTTCCACGCCCAGCGTGGAGCTGACGTGGGGCTCTATCCCACAACCCCGAGATCATGACCTGAGCAGAAACCAAGTCAGATGCTTAACCAACTGAGCCACCCAGGCGCCCCCCTCATGTTGAATAATCCCTGAGCGCTTTGACCAACTGAAGTTTTGTTAGCTATACAATGTCAAACCACACACATTAATTCTACAAGAGAAAGAACCATCATTTATAGTACCTCTTCTGAAGATGCTCTGGACCCCAATTTCATGGAGTTATGGTACCACAGAAGAGGGATCATCTGAAGTTTGAGGACACCAAGGGACTTGCTCTAAGTGTGCGCTAGACCCAGTAGAGAGACCACAAGTCTAGAGAACTTCATGGAATATGCAGGGAAATGTATCATGAACCTCAAAGAATATTTTTTTAAATAATTCAGGAAGCCTAGGTGATAATAAGAGAATGGCATTTGTAGTCAGACAATCAGCTCTAATCCCAGCTTTTTAGAGTTTTGAACAAGTTAATTTCTCAGTCTTCTCATTTGCTAAATGGGGTTATTACCTGACTTGCGGGGCTCACTGCTGTAAGACTTAAACAAGTTCACATCTAGAAAGCACTTAGTAAACACGAAGTTAATGATAAAAATAATTCTAAGAAGAACCCAGCCAATTTATGCTGTTTGACTCTGTTCACTAATGTCCAAGAGTCAGTATCCTTATTTATTAGCTGAGACACCAAGGTCCCTGAGAGGGGAAGCAGTTAGCTCAGTGCCTCACTGGACAAGCTGGATTCAGAACCCACCACACATTCTCTTTGGTTTACTCCACATCCTCACAGAGTTGTGAAGCAGGAGAGGGAACAGGTTAGTATCATGTCTCTGCCTCTGAGAACGGTTTTCAACCCATGCTCGAAACTGTGTAGTGATAAAGAACAGTAGTCGATTCCAAGCAAACTCAAAGTTCAGCTGCTCAAATGCAGCTCGGAGCTGCTCTTGTACTTACTCAGATCTTGACATCGGATAGTGTTGAAGTCAAAGTTAATGCAGAGATAATCGCATGTATCTCTAAGGTCTGGAATAGAGATGCCATCAGGACAATTGATGATACCAGTTTTGTAATAATCCTGTAAAAAATTAAAAAGAAGAAATGTAGGCAAAGAACCAAGATAAGGAATAACCTCTTCAACCCCTCATCCATTCCTGGTTCTGTTAAAATGGTAGGTTACTAGAACTGTCACCATGCTGGCTGACTTGTCAGCTGGCAGAGTGGCTCCTGGCTCTCTGACGTGCTTAATCACAACCTGATAGCTGACTGAGCTCACACAAACAAGGGCTACTTCAGGGAGAGAGAATAGAGGGAACGGGAACTGGAACTAGAGACCCTAAAGTCAGTAACAATTTGATGGAACTCTCGAGGCTTCTGCCTGTGCCTGCCCCTGGGGAAGACAATGCCACAAGAAGGGTCCTACACACCAGCACTGTTCGAAATACAGTTGCACTGATTCCTTCGGCAATCTCATATTCTCCCTTCTCGTTGGGCCGAGTGAAATTGTACTCTCTTCCTGGTCCAAACATTCTGAAAAACATCAGACAACAATGTCAAGCAGCTGGATTCTTCAAGAGAACTGCTCCCCTCTTCACCTCCTTCTGGAAGACTCCATTCCATGTTCTCGTAGTATAAATTAAAAACACATCAGTGAGACCCAACCCCTATGAAGAAGCTCCCTCCAGACAGAAAAGGTGGTAGCAATTGCTTGCAGCATTTGAGAGCAAGGAGAAATGAAGCAGCCAAGTCTTCAGGGATCACCAGCTTCTGGGACAGCAAATGAAGTAAAGCAGCATCTGCAGAGCTGGCCCTTGGAAAACCTCTGGTGTGTGTGAGGCCTGCCTCTCCTGCCCTCCCCAGTGCCCATGGATATGCCGGCAGCTCAGGAAGACCGTGCTTCTCCTGCTCCTGACCCTTCCTGGTCCTTTCCCTCCTCTGTTAACCTGCCTTATCTAGCATGCAGTGGTTCTCAGGTTTGCTTTTCAACATCTAATGTGATAGATGCATCTATCCTGGTGGGTGCAGACGCTACTGTCCTCCCATTCCTGGTACATTTTGATGCTGGTGCTCTGGGGAAAATACCCTTCTTCAATCCAAGGAGTAACTCTAATGATAGGAACTTCGGGTCAAGCAGATAGGGATGGGAGGTATTAGGCTTATCTAGTGGTTCCGCATAGTTTAGCGAGGTGAACCTGCCCTGTGCGTGAACTTAAGAGGTCAGGAGGGCACAGGAAGATCTTGCCTTTTCTTACTCATCTTTTCCTATTCTTCCTCCCTCCCTTTCAGATCCCCTCCAGTAAAACTGGTCCCTTGACTTCCACCACTCCTGTTGCACATCTGAGCTGTGGGATGGGAAACCAGTGTGAGGGACAGGGCAGGTAGGCAGGCTCTTCGGCCAGCTTGATTTAAGTTCCCAATGGTGCTTCAGTGCCATTTCCTTCCTCAACCTGCTGGGAAGTCTGGCTGGCTCTTCAGTGTTAAAACTCTTTTCCTCTACCCTAAACTGGCTGCTTTTCAAAGGTCTGAAAAAGACTCCAAATCACATACTTTCCAAACACTAACACCATATATAAGAAATCCATCCTGATAAAAGTATCTTCAAAGAATGCTGACATTTCTGGAACATTCTGGTTAAAGTCCAACCAAAACCGCTATGAATCAAAATAGTGAACAACATGCCATGCAATGCCCCCTCCCCCCCACAAATTCTCATCAGCAAGACCGAAGCTCAGAGTTATTTTTCTGGTAATGGTGTGGATGAACATTAATCCATTTGCAATCTTTCAGCCCGTCCCCCTTGTGACTAATGGCTCATATTTTTTAAGCTCACTGACTAGGCTTACCAACACTGTATGTAATCTCTGGACAGAGCAAACCTAACAAACTCTCGGAACCAATAGCCTCAGCTGAAGAACCACCTAGATTAAGAATCAGACTCTCTCATCATGGGACAACTCATTCCTACATTCAAAGAAAGAGGGTCAGCTAAGAATCTGTTAATCATGGGTGCCTGGGTGGCTCAGTGGGTTAAGCCTCTGCTTTTAGCTCAGGTCATGATCTCAGGGTCCTGGATCAAGCCCCGAATCAGGCTCTCTCCTCAGCAGGGAGCCTGCTTCCCCCCCCACTCTCTGCCTGCCTCTCTGCCTACTTGTGATCTATCAAATAAATAAATGTCTTTAAAAAAAAAAGAATCTATTAATCAAACAGAAAATGCTTGCCTTTCTTCTCATGATCACTACTGTCAGAGGCAATCTACTTTGAAGAGCCAGCCAGAGCTGCAAGAACACTGTTTTTGGGTGTGTGTATGGTGGTGGTGGGGTGGGCAGTGGTAGTGACCCCAAGACTGAGGACAGGAAGTCAAATCTGATAAAATGTAGGGCCAATCTGGAAAATGTTTTAATGTTCTAGTTTAGTCCTTTTTTGTTTGTTTGCTTGCTTGTTCTAGTTTAGTCCTAATTCAGAGGTTTGAGAAGTATTCAGATTTGGTTCTGGCTAAAAATGGTTCATCACGAATCTGTATGTATATGTTCAAATATAAGTATATTTGAGTAGCTGGATTTCATTTAGCCTAAAATTCAACAAGTTAGTGTGGTCCATTCTGATTTTTTTTTTTAAAAGATTTTATTTATTTATTTGACAGAAATCCCAAGTAGGCAGAGAGGCATGCAGAGGAGGCGGGGGAGGCAGGCTCCCTGCTGAGCAGAGAGCCCCATGCAGGGCTCCATCCCAGAACCCCGAGACCACAACCCGAGCCAAAGGCAGAGGCTTAACCTACTGAGCCACCCAGGCGCCCCTCCATTCTGATTTCTAAATCAGTTCAAATTAGTCCCAAGTCCTAGTGAGGTTAAATCTTTATATAAGATCTACTTCCAAGCAGATGAAAATCCTCAAAAGCCAAATGTCTGTGTGTAATATACATACACACATTATTATTTTTACTCTTATCCCAATTTGCTCTGCCTCATGTTAAGGTCTGTGGTTGGCCAGAAGGAGCATGTCCTAACTCCCAGCCCAGGCTCCAAGAACACTTTCTGGCCAGTGCTCCTCCTTGGTAGGTTTTTTCCATTTCCTAAACTCTAACCCTAAAATGCTGGAGGCAGGAGATGGGGCGAGGAGGGTAAGATTGTGGTCTCAATGAAGCAGCACAGAGAATGGAACATGATGAAAAGAGAGAGCAATCACAAAACAATACAACAGCCAGACATAAAGACTCAGTTTTGGAAAACTTGAATAGAGATGGAGGTATCAGAATATGACAGCATGACACCCACGGCCAAGCATAGTGGGCGACAGATGGCAGTCAAAAGGCTTTTCCATAAAATGGCTTTGCTATTGTGTCATTTGGAACACGTTTCTAATTCTGTTTTTTATTAAAGGACAAAAGAAAAAAAGAACCCACAACTTAGATCTCCCCTTAACCCTGTCTTTGACCGGTGGAACTCAGGCAAGATTACTTTTGTGAGGGTGTATGAATTATGGATAAGATGGATAAGAAATGAGGTGTGGACTTCTGTTTTAGAGGGAGGTTATAGAGGAAGAGGGAAGGATATTCAGCAGATTATTTTCCACAGTCCTGATTGCACGCCCTTCTGTGGGGGCCCATTGTGCTGTACTGGCTTTGTAAATAGAGTACATCCCCCAAAATCCAACAACACATAAACAGCTTTGTACAAGCTTGCCCTCCCTGTCTCACAAAGATATGAAGGTAGAAAAATAAGCAACTGCAGGCCTTCTTTTCCTAACTTTTAGTGCGAGATAAACAGCAGGTACTTCTATTCATAGAGAACACAGTGAATTTGGAAGGAAATTATCATCAATTACCTTCCCAACATGGTATCCGGATGAGCAGTGAAAATTTGTGGATTCACAACAAAACGTGTGCCATCTACAAGAAGTGTCACTTTCTCTGGTGCCTGGGAATGAACGTTACTGCCAAAGCTCACAGTGCTGTTTCCAAATCGTTCTGGAGCCATAAAGGATTCATGGTTCCGTTTATTCCCATTTTGGAAGCAGGAGCCTTTGATGTCCTCAGGAAGTGGCATTATGTGAGGGAACTGAAGATTTGCTGGCTGAGAGGCATAGTCAAGTGAAAGGTCTAAAAGATCATACAAACAAACCAAAATAACTTGACAGCAAAAAGCCTTGGGGGAAAAATAAATCTTGTCTCTTTAAAAAACAGTAACAACAAAAACCCCCAAACTTTTAGGTGTTCGCAGGCAAAAAACTCTTGCCCTGAACAAGTAAAGGAAAAATAAGCTAGAGATTCATATTGGATCCCCCTGAGCTTTTTTACAGGTTTGTATGTTGGGGAGGAGAGAATGAAGGCAATAATGCCCAAATTTCAAAATGATTTAAAAATTTTAAAGTAAATTGTGTGCATGGCTTAAAAAAATTTAAACACTAGAGAATTTTTGTGGACAACCAGCAAGGTTCTGCCAGACTCCATGCCCTCCCCTGGTCTTGTTTCACAAAGGCAATCACTTTTTACTTGTTTCCACTTTTAGCTCTAAATAATACTCTCGTAGTTCCTATGTTTTATTTAAGGAACCTGCTACTTCTGGGTACAGAAACTATTCCTTTCCCACATCCTTCTAAAAATTTCCAAATGTTTCTAAATGTTATTTCCCAGAAGGGATGACAGTCTCTAATTGTCTAATGCATTACCTTTCCTAGAAATTCACATTCACATAAAAATGCATTTTCACTATACACTGGAGAATCCTAACATCACCAGGAGGCGTTTCCTTTAAGCAAATTATTTAATTTTCTAAACACTGCTCATGTCTCTAAAATGAGAATCATGTTCACTTCACCTCCCTCAAAGGATTCTTCTATTAACCGAATTAAAGTATGTGAGAGCACTTCAAAGTGTGTTAGTACCATATCATGGAAAAAAGGCTTACAACTAAATATGTGAAATCTGGATATAATGCAGAAGACAACTGGGGGAAATTTTTATGAAAGCATTATCATAGGATTCTTTTAAATTGGCAGGTCTCCTAATATATTTTAATGTAAAAAAGTCTCTTTCACGAAAAATTTCAAACATACCAAAGTTAACACAATATGCATATCCTGTCACCTAGATTTAACAAGCTTAATTAACTTTTTTACATTTTCTTAAAATCTTTTTTTGAAAAAAGTAAAAGGTTATAGATACAACTGAGTGTCTGACTCCCATCCCGCACGAATTTTAAGTCTGTATACAATAATTCATGAACAGGATTACCTGCTCTTCACCTGTGGGAAATAAGGCTGATTTCGGGCCCTTAGATAACCAAATAAATTGTGAGCTAGAGTGCACTCATATTTCTTCCCCATTTGCTTCTGAAGGAAAGGAAACCAAAATCTAGACCAAACACCAACTGAGGGCTCACATTCTACAACTTTGGACAAATTTTCAGTGTGGCCCTGTTGTTTGTACAAGAGCCAAGCTTCCACACAACCCACGGACAAGCTTCTAGCAAGAAATGCTTACCATCACCAAGACGGGCTTTCACATTCAAAATGCTGTTCTAAAATGAAAGTAGGTACCCACATCATAAATTCAGGATGCTTGATTCCCTACCCCTTCCACCCCCCAACAATGAAGCAGTTCCAGTGGGCTGATTCCTGAAGGGCGCCTCAAGTGCCACACGGTGTATGTGGGTGAGCAGGAAGGGGGACTCAGTGCATAAACTCCCCCCAATGGCACATTCTCGGATGGCAGGTATGCCCTGCTCTTCTGCCAGCAGACACATCTAGAATACCACAGGCTGGTCAGAAAGACACGGGGTTCAAATGGCAGCTGCCAGCCTCCTAGCAGTGTGGGCCTGAGCACGTTCTGTAAGTTCCTGAAATTTCCTTTCCTCATCTGCACAAAGAGGATGCAGTCAAATGCTCTTCCACTGAGCTATACCCCCTGCACAAAGAGGATGACTCTAAGCAGGGATCAGCACACTTTCTGTAAAGGGCCAGAAAGCTCTGTGGGTCAGTCTCTGTCACTGTAGCTGGAAAGTAGCCAAAGACCATATGTAAACAAACAGGCATGATGGCGGCATTTTAAAAATGTACAAAACAGGCAGTGATTTAGATTTGGCAACAGTCTGCCATCCTTAATCTAAAAACATGTATGTGAAGTTCCTAGCCCAGTGAGCGCTCAATAAACAGTAACTGCTATTGTGAGTGTTGCCGCTGCCTTTATTCAAAGTTAAAAAGAAGTGGACAGTTTATCAGGAGCCTGCACATCCATGAACTCCGAAGTCTCCTAGTCCCGTGAAGTAAGAATATTAACATCCCTGTTTTCCGGATTAAGAAAGCAGGGCTTGGAAAGATTAAGGAGCTCATCCACCGTTACAGACGATAAGTAGCAGAGCTAGACTCTGAATCTGTCTTGTGACTCCAGACCCAGGACTATCTTTCTCATACCGTTACCGCTGAGTTAGACGTGCGGGACTGAGTGAGTCAGCAGGGTTGTTATGTGGCAGTCAGCCTTCTGTAACTAAGCCAGTCCGCTGGAGAGGTTATTTATGCCTTCCGGGTGGAGTGGACACTCACGGGTCAGAAAGCCCTCTGAATTCAGTCAAGATCTAACTATCGTACCATCACTCCTGGGCCCTAGAGGGTAAGTGAGACTTTGAAGAGCAGAAGCAGCCAGGCTATTTGTTTCTCTCTCCTGGGCCACAGCTGTGGGGTCATCGCTTAGGCAGCTGGCCTCCTGCCGCAGTGCCCTGTCGCTCTCGCTGCTGCGGTGAACGTTCATCCTTGAGTTCTGGATCCTGAACTGTCTGCTGGGCCAGAGAGAAAGCCTGGAAGACAGGAATGTGCAGGATTTAGAACGCTCTCTGACAGACTTCCAAGGACTTCTGAAGCATGAAAGCCGAGCTGGAGAACTCACAGACGGCTTACATTCTTGCTTGAAGAAGAAATGATATCTTAAACTTATTTCTGTGATTTTATACTGGGAGGAACTGGGCTTATTTAATGATCTTTACCAAATCACTAACAATTTAAGAATGTTGATCAACTTGTTATTTGAGAATAATTTTAAGCTGTATCCAAAACCAGACATCACACCTACCATTTTGGCCCCAATCATGATCAGTTCTACAAGTTAAACAGTAGTGCAGTAATTTGGTGTTGTTTAGATCACAGACACAAAAGAGGGAAAGAATCCAACAAGTCAATTAAAGAAAACCTGCCCATATGTGAAAAATAATCGAGACACATGTGTTCCTGCAACAACTAAGCACTAGGAAATGAAAACTATCAAATCTTGCATTAGCATTATGGCTGTTGAAACAAGAAGTCACCTGCACTAAAGAAAAAACAAACAAAAAAATTTGACTTACAGTGCCCAGGTTCCTCTTTATAAGTTCTCTTTCACTTTCTGTATCTTATGCTCAACCCCCAACCCCTACCTCAAAATTACACCAAGACATCATCGGCTAGAAGGCTAACTCTCCCCCAGGCAGTCCAGTCATGGGAGGAACACATAACAAGCTACCTCCTTGTGCCAGGCATTTGCTC
The DNA here is from genome assembly GCF_922984935.1 of Meles meles. Lineage (NCBI taxonomy): Eukaryota > Metazoa > Chordata > Mammalia > Carnivora > Mustelidae > Meles > Meles meles. The sequence goes on along the minus strand of NC_060070.1, from coordinate 85,294,059 downwards.
ATCGGACAGAATGGGGGGAGGGGGAGGGACTATGTGAAAAGCTTCATACCTTTCTTCCAGGTAATCCTGCCCTGCAGCCTTTCCATCCTTAGGGGATGCACAATTATGTGAAATATTCCTGAAGTTCACCTTACTTATTATTCTATTATACTGATTTCTACTTGCAATTTCGGTGGAAGAATCATCTTATATCACCACCGATTTTTATCCAAGTGGATTGCATGCTAACACCATTTCAGGAAGAAATTAGGTCACTAAGGACAGTAACATGTAGCATGTAGTGGTTAAAACAGATCCCTAGCAACTGGTAAAGTCAAAACCACCACTGCCCTCAAGTTTTATTCAGATGTCAAAATCAGGTCTAAAGAACAGGGTAAGAAAAGGATCCATGGAACTGGAAAGAAAGAGCTTATTGCCAACATTGGAAAGACCAAAAGGGGGTCTGCTTCTTTAAGCTTAACTTGTTCTGAATGACAATGTTTCACTTAACCTGTAGATACGGTTTCTCAACTCTTCACTAGGATTAATGCTTAGTGGCACACACTAAGAAATCACCTAATGCAACATTTCCCAAAGTCTTCTATGAATTAATTCCTCTATAATCCTAGAATGACAGAACAAAACTCTCTTGAACTTTGAAACCAAAAAAGTTAACCTGCACCAGAAGATTTTACACCAGAGTAGCCTGTTTAAACCTAATACCACTCCCCTTCCAGGAGGAGGCATTCATTCAACTTTGAATGTGTATTTTCACTGCCAACCTGGTTCAATTCTGTAACCATCCCCCAAATGAACTGTGGTCCTCAGAACAGTTCTAAGGAAAAAGAAAAAGGAAAAAAAAAGCAAAGCACTTAAACAATACAGTCTCTATTGCTAAAAAACTATTTTTGGCCAAAATGCAGTCTTAAAAGTCATAGCAGCATACAATGATAGAAACCAAAGGATAGTGCTGCCCCTGGCACACTGAACAGTAGCTGAAGAGACTGCTTCAGTCTCTTCCTACTCCAGGAAAGGAGTAGGAGTCAGAAATATATATATATATATAATATATACATATTATATATATATATTATATATGTATATATAATATACATATTATACATGTACAATATACATATTATACATGTTATACATATTATACATATTATATATGTATATATAAAATATATATATAATATATACATATATAATATGTATATATAATACATATATAATATGTGTATATATAATACATATATAATATGTGTATATATAATACATATATAATATGTATATATATAATACATATATACACACACACACATATATTTATTTATTTTAAAAAAAATTTTATTTATTTATTTGCCAGAGACAGAGAGAGATCACAAGTAGGCAGAGTGGCAGGCAGAAAGAGAGTGGGAAGCAGGTTCTCCGCTGAGCAGAGAGCCTGATGTGGGGCTTGATCCCAGGACCCTGAGATCATGACCTGAGCCGAAGGCAGAGGCTTAACCCACTGAGCCACCCAGGTGCCCCAGGAGTCAGAAATATATTAATAATGGAGCTCAGACTACATGGCCATTAAGAAAACTTAACATCCAGCAAGCAGCTTGAGCTTCACTTCCACACAGTATGTGTAAGCATTTTATAATAATATAAAATTATATTCTTATATTTTATATATTTATATTATAAAATTATAAATGATAAATAAAAATTACTTTTTTTTCACAGGCCTCACATGAAGGCTCATATTAAGTCATGATTTTGCAGAACTGGAATAGCAAGACCACTTAGCTTCATAATCTCCCATCTTGGAAAATTTAGACACAATCTTTGGTAGTGGAATTATCTCCACGTATTTCTTGCATAGAAAAACAGACACACCAGTTTCTTTCAAGAGCATAATCACCTTAAGTATTAATCCAAAATAACTTCTAGTTATAATAAATCTATGTATTTTCTTCTTACTTGCAATTTCCTCTAATCAATTATTTCTGAAGAAAACAAGGTAATTACATGGATCACTGTGCCATTAAGTACAGTATCTTGCACTAAACTATTCAGATTTTTAAAACCTAGATGTAATAGGGTTAGAAGCAAACAACCCTAACATGAATCTATCTCAAAAGCATAATGCTTTCAGACTGTAAATGATACAAGGGTTATGATCTTTTATTTATTCCTTTTTTAAAATTTTTATTTATTTGACAGAGATCACAAGTAGGCAGAGAGGCAGGCAGAGAGAGAGAGAGAGAGAGAGAGAGAGAGAGAGAGGAGAAAGCAGGCTCCCCGCTGAGTAGAGAGCCCGATGCGGGGCTCGATCCCAGGACCCTAGGATCATAACCTGAGCCAAAGGCAGAGGCTTTAACCCACTGAGCCACCCAGGAGCCCCTATTTATTCTTTTGAAAAGATTTTATTTATTCATTTGAGAACTGATGCTTCTAACCCTATTATATCTAGATTGAGAGAGTATGAGCAGGGGGAGGGGCAGAGGAAGGAGAAGCAGACCTCCTGCTGAGTGGGAAACCCAACTCAGGGCTGGATCCCAGGACCCCAGAATATGATCTTTTTTAAAAAGGCAGTATCTTTTCTTTCTTTCTTTTTTTTTTTTTTAACTTCAGAGTAAGCTGGGTGGTGAAGATGAGGTAGGATGCCACAGAATTTGGTAAATAAACCAATCTACCCTTCATCTATACTCCATAATTAGATTTAGAAAGTAATTACATCCTTTTCCAGAATTTTTGCTAACTGTTTCAATTTTATCTTTACTAATCTGGTAAGTGAAATGTGATAGCTCATTTTAATGTGATAAATTAATAAGTCATTTTCATTATTTTTTCATCAAAAATTTTACCTTTGAGATCCTTAAAATTTTACTTTTGGGTGGGTGGGGAAAAACAACCATGCTGGGCAGGTATTAGGTAATAGTGAGTTATTCGTATCAAGTTTGTCAGGCTTGACTAGAATCACTGGGTGTTTCCCAGGACTGCTCTCATCTCCCTGGAAGGCTGAGAGAACGAGGTATGATTACAAGACCACCCACTAGACTGAAGCAAAGCAGGTTCTGGCTTTGGCTTCGTTATTAACTAGCCATGTCACCAAAACATTCTTTAAGCTTCAGTATTTTCATCCATAAAAATAGAGGAGGATGTCTGCCATTACCAAGTCAGACAAACTTTTCTCAAACAGGATGCAGGGCAAAGCTCTCAGAAGTCATGAGGCACCATACAAAAGACAAGAGATAAGCTTGGGAGACATGTGTCAATCTCCCACATACAGCAGCTCAGTATTTCTTTAGCTCTCTAAGCCTGTCATCATGCTCTTCCTTTACTTTTGAATATATTTATGTTCTGACTATTGTCCAGTTCTGATTTCAGCCACTTTCCTCATTTTGATTCAGTGAAACGATACCCTGTACTGTTGTTGGAATTCTACAAATTATTTTTGGCTTCAGTTGTCTAACTTTTCATTTGCACCTGACCTTCTGTGTCTTTCCATTCTCCTACCCCCCACCTCAACCCAGGAAAACACCATATCTTCCTCTTCTATTGCCAAGCTGTCTTTTTTTTAAATATTTTATTTATTTATTTGACAGAGATCACAAGTAGGCAGAGAGGCAGGCAGAGAGGAGGAAGCAGGCTCCCCGCCGGGCGGAGAGCCTGATGCAGGGCTCCATGCGGGGCTCGATCCCAGGACCCTAGGATCATGCCCTGAGCCGAAGGCAGAGGCTTTAACCCACTGAGCCACCCAGGCGCCCAGCCAAGCTGTCTTTTCTTTAGCTATTTTATTCCTGCAGAATTTTAAAAAACAAAGAATAATCCTGCACTCAGACAGGCACTCAGGCAGTACAGATTTATTGCTGTTGACAGAAAATACTAAGAAGATAAAAATCACCCATAATTCCTCTTCCAGACTTTCCTAAGCATAAATACATAGATTTTTTTTATTCTTACATATTTCTACATTTATTCTTACATTTTATTCTGCTATTAATATTACGCTATATTTCTCAACATACCATGATTTTGCTGTAGGTCAACAATTACACTCATATCATTTTCAATGGTACATAATATTCTATTACGTGGTTATACCAAATTTCGTGTTTTATTGCCTTTAATATTCAATCTTTACCCCATAGAGAATTTGTTTTGTAAATAGCATGAGGTATGGATGTACCAAAATTCAAATGGTTAACCAATTAACTGCCTTAATATATTCTGAAGAGTCCATTTTTTTCCCCATTCTGATTTGATATGTCACCTTTATCAAATACTAACAGATAATAGATGCTTGATCTGGTTTTTACACTCTGTTCCACCAATTCATCTATTTCTGTGCCAATGTCATGTATAATTTCAACTGAACAACCTTGCCTTCATTTTTCTGTGTCCTTTAGCTAGAAGTTCTAAAATGGCATTTTTAAGTTGTCGACAGGGAAATTTTTTCTTCTAATTTTTAACATCGTGTCTTAAATTATTTACATTTTTTCTGCCATGAGTACCATATTTAGTTTAAAATCACTGTGGTAAGAGTCATCGAATATTACATTTAATGGATAGCAGTTACACACAGATTCCTTTTACCAGGTTTGTTATCCAGAATGTAGCCTTGTTTGTTTTTAAAGATTTTATTTTTTGAGCAATCTCTACACCCAAGGTAGGGCTTGAACTCACAACCCTGAGATCAAGAGTCACATGCTCCACCAACTGAGCCAGCCAGATCCCCATTTGTTCCAACTTTTATTATAGGAAGTAAAAATTCACTTAACCTGAAAAGATTACTGCCATAATTCATTCCAATATTAAAAGTATGTACGGATAATTGAAAACTATTAAAACTAAAGCAATTTTGCTGTTTATTGTTGAGAGTTTAATCAAATTTTTAATTCCAAAGTAAAACCTAAGTTTCCTTAGCTATTTTAACACATAAAAATACATACGCATTAAAGAAATTATGCGGGTTAAGCTGCTGCCTTCGGCTCGGGTCATGATCTCAGGGTCCTGGGATGGAGTCCCGCGTCGGGCTCTCTGCTAATGGAGAGCCTGCTTCCCTTCCTCTCTCTCTGCCTGCCTCTCTTATAATTTCTTTCTGTCAAATAAATAAATAAAATCTTAAAAAAAAAAAGATTCTCTCTAAAGAAATTATGCTGTCTAGGTTAATATTGCAGCTATACTAGAAGACTTCTGTGCAGAAAAAGAACTCAAAATACTGTATTTCTTGAATACTGGTCAAGATTTTTACACATGCCCTTCTTATGTACTCTCCATGAGCCTAAGCAATTAATCCCTAGTAAAGATCAACCCCCTTGCCCTAACTGCTTTATCTTTCCGGTTTCTATTTCTTTTCAAAGAACTGATGCTATAAAATGTTTTCCCACTTACCATACCATTTCTTAACAAAGTCTCAAATTAAGGGAAGCTATATTTAACCATACTCTATGCCGCCACCCATATTTGCCAGCAAGTGCTCTGAAACCAGACTGTATAGTTTGGTTCTTGATTCCACTACTTATTTGCTATGTGAATCTGCACACATGACTAATTTCTCTGAGACTCAATTTTCTCATCTGTAAACTGATAATATCTACTTGGAAGAGCTATTTTAGGGATCATAAATATTTTAGATTAAGTATGACCTGACATATGGTAAACACTGAAAATAGCTGTTACTATTCATATATTCAAACCTAGCTTCAAGCTTATTAAAAATAATATTCAAAAACATTTTTAAATCTTTGCTTGTTTCTTTCTTGCATTATTACCTACCTACCACATCATCCCTCATCTCCACTCCAATACCAACAACCTCTATCTCTGTGTAGTTGTACTTTTTATATTAAGAATAACTGCTGGATTTGAATGTGTCCATTTGCAGAGGTAATAAAATTCAATTATACCACTGTTAACTCTTAATTTCAAACATTTACTGATAACAGACATGTTACTTCTTTAAACCAAACCTGTAATTTCAGAACTAAAAACTACACAACTTTATTTTTTGGAAAGTAGGCTCCATACCCAACGCAGGGCTTGAACTAATGACCCTGAGATCAAGAGCTGTGTGCTCTATGTAGTGAGAAAACTGTATAGCTTTCTAATGAATCTTCTGTATTAACTAAACACTTTTATCAGCTAGGTTTCTTTCTTTTCTTTTTTTAAGATTGTATTTATTTGAGACAGAGAGAGAGAGAGAGAGCCGCACGCACAAGTTGGGGGCAGGGGCAGCAAAAAGGGAGAGGGAGAAGCAGAATCCCTGCAGAGTAGGAAGCCCAATGCGGAGCTTAATCCCAGGAGAGAAGCAGGAGCCCTGTCCAGGGTACAGGGCTTGATCTCATGACACATAACCATGAGATCACAACCTGAGTGGAATTGAAGAGTTGGAAGCTCAAATGACTGAGCCACCCAGGCACCCCTGAAACTGACATTTTAAAAAAGTATAGGTCAGTTCCAACATCCTGGATCTATTCCATATAAGTAAAACATTTTCTTGTGACTAAACAAGAATATGACAGATGGCAACTGTATCCTTTCAAACACCGTCATGTTCGAGGCACATAATGCCAGGTTACCCCACTATAGGGGATAAGTTTGATCACCAGTTAAAGGTGAAACTATATTAATAGTGTACTAAATAGAATTTAAGGCAAAAAACTACAAAAGTTGGGGAAGGCATAAAATTCAAAGATGGGGGCACCTGGGTGGCTCAGTGGGCTAAGCCTCTGGGTCCTGGGATTGAGCCCCACATCGGGATCTCTGCTGGGCAGGGAGCATGCTTCCGCCTGTCCCCACCCCTACCTCTGCCTGCCTCTCTGACTATTTGTGATCTGTCAAATAAATATATGTGCTGCCGAAGCGAGCACGTGTCAAATAAATAAATAAAATCTTAAAAAAAAATTCAAAGATGTCTGTTGGCAGAACCACTTCTGTTCCTCCATTCTTCTACGTTGGAAGAGAGTCATAATGAGAGAAGAGATGCAGGAGAGAAGAGGACAGAAAGGCTGGAATTCTGTTTCCACTTCCCTTTTCTTTCCTTCTCCCCTATGAATTGCTGAGGCCATGCTAATAGGCTGGCAGATAAAAGCACAATGACAGCAGTGACAAGATCATAATTGAGTGGATATATTTTCCTGTCTTTTCTACTTGACATCCCCAATTTACTGCCCCCAGTACCTTTTTATCAATATAACTTAGGTCCAAGAATGGGTTTTGTGCACAAAGAGACTATATTATAATTACTTGGATTTAAGTTAAGACTTAAGACCTTGTGTTCAATTTGTAACTAAGATTGCCCTTACTCAGTTTCTTTTATAAATTTATCAAATTAAAAAACTACTGTACCAGGAACAAAAAAATTTAAATAATATAATAAAAACTTTTATATTTACCACCCAGTTTAAAATATAAAACATGGTAATATATTAAATCCTCTATAGCCACTACCCTAAGTTTGATATTTCCATCAGGTATTTCAAACTATCTACAATCTTCACATATACTCCTTTCTTGTTTTAGCACTTCCACTGCCTACCAAGCAAATCTTTAAGTAATGAAAAAACTCTGGCAAATCTAAAAAGTTAAACTGATCAATCTCAAGTTCTTAAATATTGCAACAGTCTCAAACAGCAACATTTTCTTCCATCCTTAAATGAGTAATCAAATCTAAAACCCAATTACTCAAGAACACATTCTACATCAGAATAACAAATGAATCAGTTGAGATTGTTGAATATGTCAAATTGCTACAAACCCTACATTTTAAGTACAGATGGCCATGAACTTTATTCACACATATCATGTGCTACATACGGTTCTCAGTACTTCATGTTACTTTGAAAAGATTTTATGTATTTGAGAGAGACAGAGAGCGAGTGGAGGTGGGAAGGGGGGGAAGTGCAGAGGCAGGCTCCTGAGCCGGGAGCCTGACAACAAGCACGACAACAAGCACAAGCACAGGATTTGATCCCAGCACTTTGGGATCATTGCCTGAGACAAAGGCAGATGCTTAACTGACTGAGCTACCCAGGTGCTCCCTAAACATTAAATAGTCAAAAAACTTTATGAAGTAGGTGCCATTATAACCCTCATTTGATAGATGAGGAAACAGAGGAAGGTTATGGAACGTTCCCACAGTCACACAAGCTAATAAATAGTGGAGCCAGGTTTAGAACCCAGGCTTCTGGCTTCACTGTCTACTGTTCCTATCACGCTGTGTTACCTACTTCCCAATTTCTATCTAAATTGCACAGGTTTGGAGATATAATTCCAAGCCCAAGATCTGGGGCCTAGGTATATAACCTCACTGTGACAATATGGGCATATATAGCACCTTTTCTGGTTAAACAGTTGAGTGGACTTCTAAATCGACTAACTCCACAGGGGGATTGATTTTACAGTGTGAATTTCCCAGAGTTCAAAGATCTTATCTAATTCTGCTTAAACTTTCAACTTTATCACCTAAAAACTGCATAGATGAAATTCTGTAATTTCCACACAGGTGTTTCTATCTTTTGATTGGATTCAACTAGTTATAGTCATGCTAGTGACACCTTTAAGCTAAGAACAATTCAGGGCATGTAACAGACCAAGAAAAGCTTAGGATTCCTAAGAAAAAGCCAGTCAACATATTATACAATCTCCAGGGTGAGGTTCCTAATGTCCAGGACACTCTTCTTGTTAAAAGCTTATAATCCTTTAAAGGAAGAGATATACAATTAAAGATTACTTTGGCAAACTTCCAGGAAATATCCAAGGGGGCATATATTACCAATGCCTTAAAAGGAACAGTGCAAGGCAGTGCAATTAAAAAACTTAAAAATGTATCAGTCAACACCGCTGGCCATTTTATTGGAAAAAGCTAAGTGAATGTACACCAAGAAAGATCTGAAGGTCTTAGGAGACAGATCCATGGATCAGTACTGTAGCTACAGAACATGTTGAAAATTCTGGAGATAACCCAAAATCACTATCAGAAGATGGTTCAAGGACCAGTACCAATTAGTGTCAAAAGTTTTCACTGAATTCTTAGCAGAAATGAGGACAGTGCAATCTACACATACACAGACAAATTACTCCAGTTCAAAGACAGTGGGCATTGACTGAGACATCATCAATCTAATAGTTTTGCAGGAAAAAGAAGTACTAGCATATTAGATATATACATGATTTTAAGATACATCATGATTTCAAAAATATTAAAGTTTGAACTGAAGTATAAATTATAGTATATGTTAATGTAATGCTTTCGTGGGAAGGACAGTCCTTTATACCTAAATTAAACCTTCAATTCTTTTTTGGTGTTAAATGTCTTTTATGAAATAATGAGGGCAGAAAATGATGGCCAGATTTTTTTTTTTTTAAATGTATGAAGATACTGGCAACCTTTTGATGCGCTCCCAATTTCCTTCCCCACATTTTACCGATCATGAATCTCAAAAAATCTGGATCCCAATAATCTACCTAGGACTACAAAAATAATTCTACCAGTTTAATCCAGTCTACCTAAAAATATCCAAAAATAAGGAGTCTCTTGCTTTGCTCAATCACTGAATAGCAATCCTTGGGGAAAATTTTTTCTTCTTTTTGAGTTGAGCTGAAGTCTGCCTTCCTCCCCACACCCACCATGACTTTGATGTTTCGTTTTAGTCTTATTGCCTGGAATCCTTCAGAAAAATGGATAAAACAGAAAAACAACTGCTTGCAGGCATCAGACAACTAAGTAAAGTAGCCAAGACTTGAAGATTGGAGAGAAGCTATAATGGTCAGTTTTATATGTAAACTTGCTTAACTACAGTCTTAGTTCAATCAAAACACTAATCTCAGGGCACCTGGGGGGCTCAGTGGCTTGAGCCTCTGCCTTTGGCTCAGTTTATGATCTCGGGATCCTGGGATCCAGCCCCGCCTCCGGCTCTCTGCTCAGCGGGGAGCCTGCTTCCCCCTCTCTCTCTGCCTGCCTCTCTGCCTACTTGTGATCTTTCTCTGTCAAATAAATAAATAAAATCTTAAAAAAACAACAACACTAATCTCGATGTTACCGTGAAAGTATGTGATACATGTGATTAAAAGTCTATAATCACTTTAATTATGGAAGATTTTTTTTTTTAAGATTTTATTTATTTATTTGACAGAGAGATCACAAGTAGATAGAGAGGCAGACAGAGAGAGAGAGGGAAGCAGGCTCCCTGCTGAGCAGAGAGCCCGATGCGGGACTCGATCCCAGGATCCTGAGATCATGACCTGAGCCGAAGGCAGCGGCTTAAACCACTGAGCCACCCAGGCGCCCCAATTATGGAAGATTATTTTAGATAACCTGAGTGGGCCTGACCCAGTCAACTGGAAGGCTTTAAAAGCAGAATTCAAGTTTCTCTAAGAAGAAATTAATCTGTGGACTGCAGCTTCAACTCCTGTTCAGAGCTCTAACCTGAACATCCTTCCTGATGGTCTAGCCCAGTCCCCAGTTCTATAAAGCCAACTTTCTGTGATAAATATCTTAACATATATTAGGTGTGTGTGTATGTATTTATAGATAGAGGATATATGTTATTGTGATGTATATACACACAGAACCATAATTTGTAATTAAAACCTTTCAAAAAAGAAAACTCCAGGACCAAATGGCCTGACTAGCAAATTCTTCCCTATCTTTAAGGAAGAAATTACACCAATCTTATACAAATTCTTCCTGAAAACAGAAAAAGGAAGACTATTTCCCAATTCATTTTCGGAGGTTATTTTCTCTCATAAACATAAGCACAAAAATCCTAAGCATTATTAAAAAATCAAATCCAGATACATAAAAAGGGATAATACATTATGAGGACGGTTGGCTTAACATTCTAAAATCAATTAATATAATTCACCACATTAAAAGACTAAAAAGAAATAGGTTTTATTATTTTTTAAATAATAAAGCGAGAGAGGGAACACAAGCAGGGGGAGTGGGAGAGGGAGAAGCAGGCTCTCTGCTGAACAAGGAACGTGATGTGGAGCTTGATCCCAGGACGCGGAGCGAGAGAAGGAACACAAGCAGGGGGAGTGGGAGAGGGGCTTGATCCCAGGACCCTGGGATCATAACCTGAGCTGAAGGCAGATGCTTAATGACTGAGCCACCCAGGCACCCCAAAAAACAGATTTTAGATTAATAACTAAAATAGCATGAAACAGTACTGATTTATTAGGTTTTTAAAAAGGCAGGTTGAAATAAATATATTCATAGAAAAAAGACTGAAAATAATAATTATTCTCCCTTCATTGTAGGCTCATGATGTTAAGTGTGTGTGTGTGTTTTTTTTTTTTTTAAAGATTTTTATCTGTTTATTTCAGGGAGCACAAGGGGTGGGGAGGGTTAGAGGGAGAAGCGGACTTTAAGTCTTTTCTAAGGAAAAAACATTCTGGAATTGAGTCACACATCAGGCTCCTTGCTTGGCAAGGAGCCTGCTTCTCCACCTGCTTGTGTGCTTCTGCCCTCTTTGACAAATAGGTAAAATCTTAAAACAAAACAAAACAAAAAACCCCAAAGCAACATTTTAACATTTTCTTGATGAATTCAATTTTTAGATATGTTTTCCCTTTTTTCCATTTTAAAAGTTATAACACATTTAGAGACTTTGGAATATTCAATAACATACAATTTAAAAAACACATATTATGGGGTTCCTGGGTGGTTCAGTAGGTTAAACATCTGCCTCCTGGGATTATGACATGAGCCAAAGGCAGATGCTTAACCTACTGAGCCTCCCAGGCACCCCAGGATGTTTTTTTTTCTTTTCTTTTCTTAGAAAAGGCTTAAAACAGTTTAAGAAAAAAATGTTTTAAAGTTTAAAAAATATATTACATAAGAGCTTTTAAAATTAAGAAATATGCTTACTAAACAAATTAGTAATTTATTAGGTTAAATATATGGAATAGTTTCTCAAGCAGATTCTTGCTTTAAATCCAAATGCAATGACTTAATGCAGAGGCATGATGTGTTTCTTAGGGTACTTGACAACAAGCACGGGTCTAAGTAACAGGTGGAAGTTAGGATAAGTAGGCAGGCACAGAAATAAACGATGATGCTGCTTGAGCCCCAGGGTATAGGGCACTCGACAATAAGGGCAATGGAACATTCAGATTACCTGGCATATAATTCCCTAAACAGAAAATAAAAAATAAAAAGTAAATAATTCCCTAAACAAATTGTTATGAGCTAAACTTTGTATGTTGAGGTTTCAACTCCTAAATCCTCGGAATGGGACTATTTGGAAAAAAAGGACTTTAAAGAGGTTAATTAAGGTTAAATGAAGTTATTAGGGTGGGTTCTAATCCAATAGGACTTTTAAGAATAGGAAATAAGCACACAGACACAGGGAGAAGGAGTCCATCTACAAAGCAAGGAGGCCTCAGATGAAACCAATCCCGCCAACATCTTGATCTCAGACCCCCAGCCTCCAGAACTGTAGGAAAATAAATTTCTGATGGTTAAGCCAGTCTGTGATACTTTTTTATGGCAGCCCCAGCAAAATGATATACAGATACAACTGCGAAAATTAAATTTCAGGTTCTGCCACCAAAAGAGATTTAGGACAAACACACAGAAGGAATCTTACATAGTTTTTTTTTTTTTTTTTAGCAGAGGATTTTTTTTTTTTATATTTATTTTTATTTGTTTATTTACAGCATAACAGTGTTCATTGTTTTGGGATCACACCCAGTGCTCCATGCAGTACGTGCCCTCCCTATTACCCACCACCTGGTTCCTCAACCTCCCACCCCCCCCCCCACCCCCCTGCCGCCCCTTCATAACCCTCTGGTTGTTTTTCAGAGTCCATAGTCTCTCATGGTTCATCTCCCCTTACATAGTTTTATGTATAGACTGTGATCTTCCTATAGAACTGTAAATCACTAGCTATTTTAAGGAAGTCAAACTTTAATAATCTTGTCAATAATTTACTGTAACTTTCCTCTAATTTTAATAACTGTATATGCTATACAAATATAAAATACTATTTAAATTTCATTTGTATTTGTTACTTTATCTGATCCTTACAACCTTTTCTATGAAACAAATAAAAACCAAACCCTCTAGTCCCAGTCACAGATCTTTGCACAATAGCCCAGTATTTTCCAAAATATTCGTAAGGGTCCCCATTTTAGTAAGAACAGAGATAAAGTTTATATCTATATTTATCATAAAGCCTTAGTATTTTAACAGTAGGAAGGACAATCTGATTCTAAAGAAAAGAGTATCTTAAAAAAAAAAAAGCCAACATTTCCTGAGAATTTACTGTGTCAGGCAGTTCTAAGCACTTGACATGAATTAACTCGACCCTAATAACCCACTGAGATTCTAACTGCGACAATCTCTATTTCAGAGACCTAGAAACTGATGAGTACTTTATCCAAGTTAATAAATAAAGGAGCTAGGATTTGAACCCAGGAAAGACTGACTTCAATGTCCACATTCTGAACTTCCACCCAATGACGTATAATGAGGGCACTATTGAGCATAAATCTTAACGGCTTTGGAGGCAGGCAGATTTAAGTTTGAACAGTGGTTCTGCCACTTATTAGAGGTATGACTTTGGGCAAACTTAAGCTCTTTGTACCTTAGATTCCTCAGCTCTATAACGGATGTAAATAAGACAATGGATGTAAAAGCATTTAGTACAGTGTCTGGCACATAATGTCTAACTATTAAGCCCTTACCCTTCTAATCTACTTTCCTGAATATACAAGGAGAATAGTAGGAGAATCCAACAATGTTTAATTTGAGGACTCCAAGCAAAAATATCAAAAGGTTCTCCTGAGACACCTAGGTGGCTCAGGTGGTCAAGTGTCCAACTCTTGGTTTTGGCTCAGGTCATGATCTCAAGGTCGAGGGACTGAGCCCTACATAGGCTTCTGCACTGGGCATACAGCCTGCTTGGGATTCTCGCTCTCCCTCACCCTTTGCCCCTCCCCCACGTGTGTATAGGGTGCATGCACTCACGCTCTCTCCCCCTCTCAAAAGAAAAAAAATTATCAAAAACATTTTTTAATCCATGCTTATTTCCTTCCTACATTCTAGAAATGCACGTCATTAATCTCATTTCCCCTAAGAAAACGTACTAAATCAGATTAGTAGTTAGATCAGTTTTATATGGTCTCCCACAGAACATCTAACAACTTCTATAAGGACAAGTATGGTTACAACTTTAAAACATTCTGGATGTTGCTCAAACATCTAACATTTAATAAAAATTCGCCAATATACTTATGTTAACCTTTACTGAATTCTTAAAAAATATTAAGTTTGTAATGCCTCTCGGGATTACAAGGTAACCATATGTTTGCTCTTATTTGAACTTCTACTACTTATTTCAAGCTTCACAATCCTTAGTACGCTCACTTCAGGATTTATATGGTTACATTCTCCTTCAATCTCCATTTTTCCAGAAAATACTGCTTTTGTAGTCATGTGGAAGTCTCTCCATTTTCTTCTTCTACGTATAACAGAATTTCTTCCGACCTTTTCCATTTTAGAAGCATTTTTCTTGAGATTTAGCGGGAAGAACACTGGGCTAGGAGCCAGGGGTCCTCACCTCTGCCATCTCATCTCTTTATCTGAAAGATGAGAGGACCGCACTAGATAAATTTGTAATAGCTTTCCTTATATCTCTAAGCTTCATATTTCCACGATTCTGGGTCTTCCTGCTAGAAGACATTCAGCATTCCAACAACTTTCCTAAACTTTTTACTCCAGTTAGCCAAAGAGGGGCAGGCATGTTCAAATTCAGGGGCAGGAGGAAGACACAATAATCAGGAAGTCTGGAGCTACAGAAGGAAATTGTGAACCAATTAGAAGATTAATAAGAGATATGAGACAAAAAAGATGTCAAAAACAGAAGTCAAACAGCCTAACTCTAACCTCATGCCTACATATCTATTTAAGAGGAACTAAGAAAGAGAAAAAGCTTTCAGCAGTAGAGGTTACACAGTCTTCATTTTCAGCTCAAGGGAGCAATGCAACTGTGTGCCATCTTCACAATGTTGTTGCTAAAGCGGCCCCCTACAGGCTTTGCACAAAATAGGCATTACTGGGGTATTTAATGACTGAATTAGAGTTCAGCCGAACTGAAAGCTCTCATAAATGCTATCAGTACTGCTAGGTACCATGAAATCTGAGGACTCAAGTGAAATTACATGCCATTGGCTGCCCTGGTTTTAAAGGGAAGACTGAGTCAGATGGGATGCCAAGATGTGGCCTGATGGCACTGCTTAAATTCTGAGGACGCTAGAACCAGCCCCAGAAGGAAAAAGTACAGATTTGTAGGCACAGGCTATCCCTAACCCACCAAGGCAATATCAGAATATGTATGAAAGTCATTTCCTATGCTGGTGTCAGAGTCCAAGAAAGCACTAGCTTAAGTTTCCCTCTGGAGAGGCTGGTTTCTTGGCTTGTGACTGGTTGGAAGGGAGGGGAGGGTAAATCAACAAAGGGATGAGGGAGGTGGGCAGTTCTGAAGATTCCCAGGCCAGCCTTATGGTGGTGTTTCTCAATGTGTGGTATACCACACCAAGGATGAGGGTGCCTGCTTAAGACGTAGTTTCAGGGACTCATCACAGATCTCTAGAATCAAATTTCTGGGAGTGGTATTCGCATTTTTAAGGAGCAAATTTACAGTTGAGAACTACTGTCCCAGAATGGGGGTGGGGGATGGGAGGTAGGGATGGAGATGGGAACTAAAGTGAGGTTCTTTTTACTCTGGATTCATTACATATGACTACGCTACTTTGTTTTGGGGACCATTAAAAAAAAAACCCTCAATTTCTCAGGTAACACCTGCAGCTAGTACTCTAAACAGTTCACAGGGGCACAATGAAAGGGCCTGGAAAATGCATTTTCATGAACTGGTTAAAGAGTTCCTCCACGGCCTTGTTTACGATGCTTGTTTGTTCACTGGCTTCATTGGTTTATTTAAAAATAAACCGGCCCAACCCAGGAATTTTCAGAAAGAATCACAAACTCCAAAATATAAGAGGTTTTTGTCTGGGGGTTGGAATTTTTTTTTTTTTTGTTTTGTTTTGGTTTTGGTTGTGTGTGTGTGTTGGTAGTGCAGAACCAGGCTTGTAAACCTGAAGTCACTGCCTGCTGTAAAAAGTAGGATTTCACTCAAAAGAAAAGAAGATCCCCGGTTAAGGCTCTGGCCAGCTCTTCTGCACTCGGAGCTTCTAATTAAAGCCAGTAATTTGTGGGTGGTAGAGAAGGAAGACTCTGAAGGAGGGGTGGGGAGTGAGCAAGACGCTCTCTCCGCTCCAGACAGAGTTTGACAAGATGTCCCACCAACTACCTGATTTTTAATGAGTCCCATTAGCTGCCAGAAAAAAACCGCGTCTGCAAATGCGTTATCAAGAAACACTCGGCGCTATCGTCCTCGCCCTGCTGGCGGGATGAAAACACCCCAGGCCTGCAGAAAACAGTCAAGTTACTCTTTAGCTGTCCCCGCGACTGCGTTTACGATTTCCATATAAGGCGACACCCCTTTCCTGGATTGTAAGACTTTAACCTCAACACGACAACGGGGCGCCGAAACCCACTTGCGGACAGTTTTCCTCGCGATGATTTTAGTCCCGCGGCCTTACAACTGGGGTCCGACCTGGCGAGCGCCCGCCCGAGCGGCGGCCTGAGGAGACGGCCCCCCAGCCCTCACGCCCCCCGACACAAAGGCAAAGCCCGGGCCCTGTCCGCCGCCACACTCGCCCTACCCGGCCCCCAGCCACACTTACCTGACGCTCCCCGCCGCGCTTCGCGCTCGGGGCCGAACCCGCCCGGGAGGCGCGCGCACTCGGCGCCGCGAGAAGCCGCCGCGGGGACCCGCCGTGCCGCAGCGGCGCGCGCCCCCCGCCCTGGCCGGCGCGGCCACGCGGCTGAGTCATTCGGAGCTTCACAGTAAAAGTCCTCTCGGCGCGCAGGGCACGCCGGGAAGGCCAGGCTCCGGGCCAGCGGCCTGGGGCGGCAGTTGGTAGGTACCCTCTTTCATTCCCTCCACGCCCACGGGTCCTGATGGAGGACGCGCTCGCACCTGCACTGCGGGGGTGGATTCGGTTTCCGAGCTGCGGATGCCCCCTTTCAATTATTAAAGGTATAAAACGGAACGTTAGTAGTTACAGGAGTTGTAAAATAATCTTGCGCAGCCCCAGACAGCTACTGCTTAAATGACGTTGTGGAGCCTCCTTCTCTTCACGCATTTGGGGCAGGGGGTATGTAGTAAGAATGACGGAGTTCCTTAAACACATTTTGCTTAAAAGCCCCTACCCTGGGTATGCATTCTGACCAAAGAAGGAAAAAAAAAAATCCTCATTTTTCTCAAACTTTGAATTAATGAAACCACGTGGTATATATAGCAAACAAAGTTGAATTACAAATTTTAAATCAACCGAAAGCAAATTATTGGAAAATTGGCTGTGTTACGAGTAAAATATTTCAACACTCAAAAAATATTAACGTACGGTCAATGTCCTATAAATTGAGTGCTGAAAACATAAAGGAAGGAAATATCAGCCCGTATTGTTCTGATTTTTAGGGATTTTTTTATTTTTAAAAGTTAGTAAGTTATACTTACTATGCAAACAGTTTTATTTTAAAATTACTGAAAACTGGGGCAGCTGGGTGGCTCAGTGGGTTACGCGTGGGACTGTTTCTGCTCGGTCTTGGGACAGAGCTGGAGTAGCGCTCCCCGCAGAGGAGGAAGGCTACTTGTCTTCCCTTTCTTTACTCCTCCCTCCCCCTCTCATAAATAAAAAAATCTTAAAAAAAAATAAAATTGTTGAAAACTATGTAAATTAATAGGATGATTTCTTAAAGACTGAGTCAACTTTTTTGTTGTTGTTGTTACAAAAGTCTCTAGAAACTAATTTGAGGCCAAAGATTAGGATTAGAGTTGAAGTGGTAGGAATATGAGAAAATTGTTTTAACTCTCATTCTAGTAGGTTGCTATAGTGTGTATGGCAAAACTGCATTATCAGGGTCAAAACCTTTAATTTTAAAAGCTGAAGCTATACATTTTTTCATTATAATTTGACTTTAGAGGTCTTCCAGGATCTTAGGATCCAAACTTAACAAAGTAGAGGATTGTTCAAACTAATGCCTTTATTTCCATTTCTATAAAATACAATATTATGCCTGCGAGCAGAAAAGAAGGAAAGGAAGAAAACCTTGATAATCCTGTAGGATAGTTTTTTTTTTTTTTTTTTAAGAATTTATTTATTTGTGGGGGGGGGACCACAAGCAGGGGGAGCAGTAGGCAGAGCAAGAAGCAGGCTCCCTGCTGAGCAAGGAGCCCTCTGGGATCATGACCTGAGCTGAAGGCATATACTCAAGGGACTGAGCTACCCAGGCATCCCTGCAGGATAGTTCTTGAAGCACATTCTTCCTTTCTGGAAAGTTTTCTCTCTGCAGATTTGTAACACAAAAATCTGGCAGAAAGATCAAGCAATTAGGCGAATGACTGTGTCTTTTAATTAATAGTTCAGACTAAATTGTTCTATTTTTGTCTCTACTTTCATGTCATAAATAGCATATCAGACCTGGCACTTTCTTGGGGTAGACACCAAGTAGTTGAAGTATGAGAAATATATATTCACAGAAAGCACTGGTATATGCTGATTTTTATCATTCATTTGTAAATTAATGCCTCTCCAAACCTGAATCTCCCAGATGCATTTCTATCTGAAGCTGAAACCCTTTCTCATGTCAGATTGGCAAACCTGGAATTTTCCATTGCCATGATGGCTAATTCAAAAGACAATACAGTTCATACAATTAACTGTATTAAGTATCCTTGAGTACGCTGTCTACTACCAGCAAATATTGCGAAGTGCCTTTTCCAATATTTCACATCACTTAAACTTCTCAACAACCCTGGGGATAGATTTTATTACTCAGATTTACAAATGAGGAAAACAAGACAAACAAGTTAAGTATCTAAGGTCATTAAACTACAGAGAGCTGCTGGTGGGTTGAGAACTTGAATCATCTGGCCCCAAATTTTTGCTCAGCATCCACTGAGCGTGTGGCAATTCTCCCTAATTGCTTCCAGGTGAACTCCTGAGAACTTCAGGAGGCACCTTAAATGCCTTCAGCTGTCAATACCAAACAACTCCATATTAGAATGAAAAAATTTTTTAAAAGATTTTATTTATTTATTTGACAGAAAAAGAGGGATCACAAGTTGGCAGAGAGCAGGCTGGGGGGGGCGGGTAGCAGGCTCCCCGCTGAGCAGAGAGCTGGATGCGGGCTCTATCCCAGGACCCCAGGACCCTGAGATCATGACCTGAGTGGAAGGCAGAGGATTAACCCACGGAGCCACACAGGTGCCCCAGAATGAAAACATTTTTAAGGTAATAGCTGGTACCTGTTATTGTGTAAGAAACTAATTATCCTTTCTACATCATATGTAGTAAATGTAAAAACAATGCAAAAATCCCAAGATTTCTGAACTCTCAAAGTAATCATATTTGCATTTTTAATTAAATAATTTTATGATTTCTGGATTGCTGCAGACGTATACAATGAGACTTTTTGAAAGAATAATCACTTTCATTTGGTAGTCCAAAACTGTGCTCAAATATAGATGTAAATAACTAATTTCTGACTTTTGGGGGTGTGCTGGAACCCTGCAAAATAGATTCACAAGAATCCTTTTTCCTTTTTCAGTTCTCCTTTGTTAACAATCTCTTCATGAAAGTCACAAAGGCTAATGACCAACTGGAAACAAAGACTGGATCTTGAAAACATAAACAACCAAAGGATCACGAATTTGAGTTTCTAGTGGCTGGAATTTGCTACTGGATCCTTGTTAGTGTAAGTGTGCTTTCCATGCAAATTCAGTGAGTCTTTTAGTCTCATTTATAATGTCTCATCTGCAAATTCAACAAACACGTAGCACAATCCAAAGGTATAGGACCCCAAGAGAATTATGTAGATAATGATTACAGGATCTCTCCTCTAAAGGAACTTATAAAAGTTAGGTTTGGTTATTTGGGTAACCAAATAAGAGATAAGGGTAAGTGAATCTAGTTAAAATATTCCACTATTAAGTAAAGAGAAATGATAGGTTATCCCAGTTTTGTAATTCCCTGTGAATTAATAGATATAGGCATTATGCCTCAGCAGTTCTTAAGATAATAAAAAGGGGGCTGGACATTCTGTACCTCCTGAGGGAAGCCACACCACCACTTAAAATGCTACTAAAGAGATTGAAGCTAGATCTGATGCAGACTTGAGATCCAGCCGCCAGTTTGTAGGAAACACAGGAATATGTTGAACTGTACCAGGATCATACAATCTGCAAAGTCCTGACTGGGAAACTGTACAAGTCAAAGGGCCTCCGTTCTTTAAGAGATCAACCATAAAGTCGAAAAAAAAAAATGACTTAAAAGATATAAAAAAACATTTTTTTTAAAGTGTGTTGTATGTGTTGGGGGAGAGACTGTACTGTCTGGGGTGAACATTTGGGTGGAGAAACCATTAAAGAAAAAAAGAAGTGAAGGTGATACTACAAAGGTTAGGATCATGGTCACTTACAAGATGGTGGTGGCTGGGAATGATTAAGAAAGGACACTTACTTGGAAGGAGCTTCTAAGGGAAGTTAGCAAAATTCTGTTTCTTGACCTGGCGATGGTTAGTTACAAGGGTGTTTTCCTTAAAACAATTTATTAAGGCGCACATTTCCTTTATAGTGTCTTCTGTTTCTGTGTTTTTTTTTTTATGGTAAAAAAAAAAAAAAAGAGTTGGAGGGACAGGCCAGTCCTACCCAAGAGCTGAAATGCATTTTCTCTACACCTAGCTATTTGCAAATATATCTGTTTGGTTTCCTGGAACAATATTAAGGTGAAATTATTTTTAAAAGCAAAAGGCTTTAAAAAAAAAGCCCTGAATCCTTTGAAAGACAATCCACATTGTAATACAGTTTTGAATTTTATTTAGATACTGTCTTTTTTTTTTTTTAGAAGGTGATGGACAAGTAGGTAGTAGAGTGTGTTTTGAATGTTAGAGAAAAGGTGAATGGAATGATGAAAGACAAGGAACAATTTCTTGAGATTTAATGGTTAAATTCCAGTAATGGTCAGGAGAGTGATCTATAACTTTACCCATTGAGATTTTGCCAAGGGCAGGAGTTCCCTCCCTTGTCCACCCACATGTGAGGACAATTCATCTCAGAATTCTGTGACTTTTTAAAAGGACATAGAATGCTCAGCTTGAGATTCAAGAATCAAATAAACTTTTGTAAACAGAATTCCTGCTGGGAGTCAGAATGGAGGAGTCAGAAAATGTAGAAATATGTTATCCTGAGGCTTCAGCAGAGGCTGAGTGTAAACTGATAATATGTTTATCTGTCATTACTCCTGTTACAGTTTGCAAACAGACTGACCTTCGAAATCCCATGCACCAGCTCTGTCAACACACATTGTCTCTGTTTATAAACACACACGTCTTATTCTTGAACCCAATACTAAGAACGCCTGGAAGTTTTTTTTTAACTTCATACGAGTTTTAAATGAACTGCATCTGAAAAAGAAAACAAATGGGCCCCAAAATATACATTCTTCAAATTAGGGTTTGAGCTAATAAGCTTTAGGCTTGCAAAATAGACTCCAGTTACCACAGAAAACCAGGAGATTCTTTCACCTTGTTCAAATCACAACTCCTCCTTTCCCCAAACATTCACAGTGACTGATATAAGGCGAATTTACCAAAGCATGTGTCCTGGCCCCTCACCTCCACTCTTTGGGAAACTTTATAATGAAAAATGAACGGAAAATGAACGGAAAAATGAAGGGACGGCTTGATGGCTCAGTCAAATGTCTGCCTTTGGCTCAGGTGGTGTTCCCAGAATTCCAGAATCTAGCCCCACATTAGGCTCCATGCTCAGCAGGAGTCTGCTTCTTCCTCTCCCTGCTTGTGCTCTCTGTCTCTCTCTCAAATAAATAAATAAAATCTTAAAGAAAAAAGAAAAACGAACAGATGGTAAGATAAATAATAGGAACTAAGTAGATTCAGAAAGGTCTCTTCTGCTTGCTAACCAAGAGCCCAAAGTGTTCTTGTTTATTTGGAGTTACCATGCCCACTTGGAAGCACATCAGTGTTTGTGAATGTACAAAGTACATGAAAAAGGAAGTACAAAAACATGAAGTGATATCAGATTCATAAGGCAGTACGATGTAGTGTAAGAAAATATCGGAAGAAGAGCCAGATGACCTTAGTTTGAGGCCATTCCACCAGTTACTGGCTGAGCAAGTCATGCATAAGCTTGGGTTTCCTAATTAACATGATAACTGACCTACCTTTGCCTTGAGGTTGTTATGGGGAAGAAAACATAGTCAAAAATGTATGCAAAAATCCATAATCTCAAAGCACTAGAGAAATTCGAGGTACTATTAATATTAATGCTATTTTTTACTTAAAACAATTTTTTATTGAAGTATTGACTATTAATGGCAGACATACACATTCCATCCGATCCAATATTATCTTTAAAAGGAACACCCAGGGGCTCCTGGGTGGCTAAGTTTGTAGGCGGCTGCCATGGGCTCAAGTCATGACCCTGGAATGGAGCCCCACATGGGGCTGCCTGCTCAGTGGGAGGCCTACTTCTCCCACTCCCCCCTCTCTCCCCTACTTTTGTTCCCTCTCTAGCTGTGTCTCTTTCTCTCTGTCAAATCAATAAATAAAATCTTAAAAAAAAAAAGAAACCCCAGAGACTTTTTTTGTGACATAAAGTGGTCCTCGTTAATGTCAACTATAAATTGTTTATGTATCAAAATATACTGCTTTCCTTAACATTATGCAGTGTGAATGAAAATAAACCATGTTATAATGATAAAATAGTTTCAGTATTTTTTTTAGCCATAGTCATTGGTAACAATTGAATTACTTTTAAAGAGAATTTAACATCTTTTTAAAAATTTTTATTTAAATTCAATGTAGTTAACATATAGTCTATTTTTAGTTTCAGGGGTAGAATTTAGTGATTCATCAGTTGCGTATAATACCCAGTGCTCATTGCATGAAGTGCCCTCCTTAATGCCCATCACCCAGTTACCCAATCCTCCCCTTAACATCTTTTCTTAAGAGGGCATTTGGTTCTCTATCTGATGTGTGCTTTCTAGTGCAGTTTTGTAATGGTGTAGTAAATAACTGTCCTCGTAGATTCTTATTTTTAAGGGTTGCCATACGTATGCATACACACCCACACCCACACACATGCACACCCTCCCTTGGCTGAAGGAATTGTGGGAAATTACTAACTCAGTCCTTCCTTAGCCACTGTTTTTTTTGTTTTGTTTTGTTTTGTTTTTTTGACGTAAGCCCAAAGTAGGGCTTGAACTCACAACCCTGAGATCAAAGGTCACATGCTGTACCATCTGAGTCTGTCAGATGCCCCCAACCACTCTTTTCAAATCACATGACAGCAACATATACAAAGGTTGAAGAGAGCAATTCACAAAGTTTGTCTTTGGAATACTACTCAGCCATCAAAAAAAATTGAAATCTTGCCATTTGCAACGATGTGGATGGAACTAGTGGGTATTATGCCAAGTGAAGTAAGTCAATTAGAGAAAGATAATTATCATATGATGTCACTCATATGTGGATTTAAGAAACAAAACAGGGTCATAGGGGAAGAGTGGGAAAAATAAAACAGGACGAAATCAGAGAGGAAGACAAACCGTAAGAGACTCTAAAGCATAGGAAACAAACAGTGTTGCTGGAGGGAGTAGGGGTAGGAGGATGGGGTAACTGGATGATGACATTAAGGAGGACACATGATGTAATGAGCACTGGGTATTTTTTTAAAAAGATTTTGTTTATTTGACAGAGAGAGAGATAGTACAGGCAGGGGGTACAGCAGGCAGAGGGAGAGGGAGAAGCTAAGCAGGGAGCCCAGTGTAGGGCTCGATCCCAGGTCCCTGGGAATCATGACCTGAACTGAAGGCAGATGTTCAACTGACTGAGCGACCCAGGTGCCCAGCACTGGGTATTATTATATAAGACTGATGAACCACTGACCTCTATCTCAGAAACTGTTAGGTCCGTAATCAAAGGAGCGAGACTGATACAAAGCGAAGGTCAAGCAAAACTTTATTTCATGCCAAGCATCGAGAATCAAACTGACCGGTCAGGGCCACCTCTTATGGAGAGGGCGATCCCTCCCTGCCTTACAGACTAACTTTTATAGAGCAAAGGCCATGTGGTTGGGCCTGGCCACAGACAGGTGGCCAATGAGATTGTAGCACACAGAGAAAGCTGCACAGTCATGTTAGGTCACTCATGGGTGGCCAATTGAATTACAATTTACCCTAGTAGATATTTGAACTAGCCTATCACCTTGGTCAGAATTGGCGCCCAAAAGACAGGACCCACGCTCCTTGGTAGCCAGGGAGACAGTATGCGTGCCCCACTGATTGGATGTCTCTACCTGGCCTGACCCGCCCTTGTATTTGGGCTTTGTTACCTGGGACTGGTTTCCTGGACTTGTTTTTAAGTAAGTTCCCTGGCGGGGGCAGTGTCAGTTTAAGTTTTACTGCATAAACAACAAAATCACTGTTTAACCAGATGGAATCGCTCTGCCTAAATAGGCCCTTACAAAACTAATAATACATTATATGTTAATTAATTGAATCCAAATAAAAATTTAAAAAAGAGTTTGTCTTCTTGCTTCTGGTTTCTGAAGCACTTAACACTAAGTTTAGATAGCAATTTGGGGTATTCTCTCTCACTTCTTGTAAATGCCGGTAGGCCTAAGATGCTGAAAATTAGATGTTCAGGCCTTGGAGAGGATAGCATACACAAGTATCCCTTGATTTTTGAAAGTTTGAATTATGCTACTTTGCTTTCACAAAAGACCCACATTAGTAACTGTTTTTGCCAAATGAAAGAAATCTGAAGAGGATTTTCATTTTTTACAAGAAAAAAGGCAAAAAAGCAAAAACAGCATTCAGCATTTGTCTCACAAGAAACTGTTCAAGCAGTGCGCACCTGAGCACAAGTGTTTTCCCCCGGAACTGTGCTCAGCATCTCGGCATCAGGGTGCCATGGCCTGAACATCTGTGCTTTATCACAACTTATTTTGTGGATTTGTTAGCAAGATGTGTCTTTAAGGTATCAGAAAACCTTAAGGGAGGTTATTTGCTTGGGTCTGGGAATGTTCAAAAATTTTTTCTACATAAATAACTGGTGATTTCTTTTTCTTTATGCCATTTTGGGTTATGAAAGTTTTCATGAGGACGCACTACTTTCAGGTAGTGGGGGAAAGTGACTTTGAGGGGCGCCTGGGTGGCTCAGTGGGTTAAAGCCTCTGCCTTCAGCTCAGGTCATGATCCCAGGATCCTGGGATCGAGCCCCACATTGGGCTCTCTGCTCAGCGGGGGGCCTGCTTCCTCCTCTCTCTGCCTGCCTCTCTGCCTACTTGTGATCTCTGTCTGACTTGTGATCCCTGTCTGTGAAATAAATAAATAAAATCTTTAAAAAAAAAAAAAAGGAAAGTGACTTTGAGAAGGAGTCAGATGAGAGATGCTGATCAGGCATCTGATACCAGCCTGGTTGCCTGTGGGTCAGTCATTAGCTCTATATGTCATTTCTTTTCATCTAAAAGGAGTGTTTGGGGACCTGGGTGGCTCAGTCAGTTAAGCGCCTGCCTTCAGCTCAGGTCATGATCCCAGAGTCCTGGGATCGAGTCCCCCATCTGGCTCCCTGCTCATTGGGGAGTTTGCTTCTCCCGCTCCCTCTGACCCTCCCCTCCACTCGTTCTTGCTCTCTCTCAAATAAATAAATCTTTAAAAAAATTTAAATTAGGAGTTTTAGATCAAATGATAGCTGCCATTATTGGCCACCTTCCATAGGGTAGTGTTAAAAGATAAACCGAGGCACATTAAAAATTTTAAGAGTTTATAGCCATAAAAAAAGAATGAAATCTTGCCATTTGCAACAATGTGGGTGGACCTAGAGAGTATTGTGTTTAGAAATAAGTCAGATAGAGACAAATACTGTATGATTTAACTCATACGTGGAATCTAAGAAACAGATGAGCCAATAAAACAAAACAGAAGCAGACTCATAGATACAGAGAACAAACTGAAAATTATGGGAGGGAGAAGTGGACACATGAAATTGGTGAAGGGGATTAAGAGTACAATCTTCCAGTTATAAAATAAGATACAGAGATGAAACATAGAGGTAGGGAATATAGTCAATAATACTATAACAACTTTGTGTGGTGACAGATGGTAACGAGTTACTGTGGTAATCATTTCATAATGTCTATAAATATTGAATCACTGTGTTGTACACTGGAAACTAATACAATATTGTATGTCAATTTGTCTTCAATAAATATATATAAGTTAAAAAATTAAGAGTTTATTTTCTAGTAGGCAGAGGAGCTCTGAGGAGTTGTAAAAATGAAAGACTTATAGGCAGAAGGGAGCAGGAACAAGGAAGTTATTGGCTAAAAAAGCAGGTTGGTTGTTGCAGTTACTTTTCTTTAGTGGGTTTTTGGAGGGGGGGTCGTCTGTTAGGTAGATTACCTCATTAGTGTTGATCAGTGATTCCTCACTGACTGGTTTAAGATTCCATTCCTGAGAGAGTCAAACCTGTAATTACGTCTCCATTTGGTGATATGGGGCTTCGCAGAAGCAATCCCATTTTGCGCCTATTGTCTTATTTTTTTTACCAGTAGGCAGATAGTAGCTCTAATTCTCCCAGCAGCCTGGCAAGACAGGGTTTATTAGTCCCATGTTACAGACACAGAAATCAAGGCTCAAAGAGATGAAGTTATTTTAGGCCACATTAGGTGAACTCCATGGAAACATTTTAGCTTTGAAATTCTAGGATTACTGAGAAAATCCTACCCCTTGGGTTTCATGTTTCTCTTTTAGAAATTTCATGGTTTGGGATTTAGTCATCAAATGCCAAATGTGGAAGAGGCCTTAGAAATCATCAGTGTCAGGTTTTTCAGTTGTTAAGAAGGAATCTAAGATCCAAAGAGGATGCGTTATCAGCTCATGGTTGTAACTTATTTTCCCTTCCGGGTTTGCCTATAATGAATACTCTTTGTAACCTGATTCTCTGCCTGGGTAGAAATATATATTTAAGAAGGTGTGTCAGGAGGTGGAATTTGGACTGGGTTCCAAAAGCTTCTTAAAGATGACCTTTGTTATGTTGGTAAATATTGTCTGTCCAAATAAGTGGAATTTCCAGGTCACTGGAAATTCCTGACCTGAAGGTCAGGTCACTGGAGGACAGTCCTTTTCTTTGGAGACATATAAATTGAGGTAGTGAAACTTTCACCTAGAATCACCAACCACCGAAAAGTCAAAAAAACATCACACATAATGAAAAAGGAATTTAATTTAGCTGTTAATGTGCCATCAAAAAAACTTTAAAAAATTAAGCACAAGTATTGATCTATTTTTACATTTTAAAATTATTCAAACACTAAAAACAGGATAAATTTCTGTAAATAATGAACTTTCAATAAACATTATAAATAATTATTTATTATGGCTAGCTAAGAGATAGCATTCCCACGGAAGGAGGAGAGAAGAAAGAAGGGGGAAGGCAATGCTAAATTAAAAAGAGAGAAAAAGGAAAAGAGAAACATGGGAAGAAAAATTAGAGTCAGAGAGAAGGAAAAGAAGAGTGACTAAGAACAGTTAGGGAAGGGGGTGCCTGGGTGGCTCAGTTAGTAAAGCATCTGACTCTTGATTTTGGCTCAGGTCATTATCTCAGGGTCCTGAGATAGAGCCCTGAGTTGGACTCTGTGCTCAGCCAGGGAGTCTGCTTCTGGATTCTCTCCCTCCCTATTTCTCTGCCCCCACCTCAAAAAAATTACAAAATGCTGGGACAATATAGAGAATGTATTATTTTAAAAAAGTTGGGTGCCTGGGTGGCTCAGTTGGTTAGGCAACTGCCTTCGGCTCAGGTTGTGATCCCGGAATCCTGGGATCGAGTCCCGCATCAGATTCCCGGCTCCACAGGGAGTCTGCTTCTTCCTCTGACTTGTCCCGTCTCATACTCTCACTGTCTCTCTTTCAAATAAATAAATAAAATCTTAAAAAAAAAAAAAGTTAGGGAAGGAGAAGGAGGAGTCAGGAAGAGAGAAACCGGAAGTGGAGGAAAGGAGGAAGCTGGTCTTAGAAGGGAGAGAAAGACTAAGAACAAACAGACTTGCCCAGCAGAGAAGAGTTAAGAGGGTTCCTTTTCTCATCAACAAACGTTTATTGCCTACAGTGTGCACTTTAATAAATTTGTGTCCTAGGAAAAATAAATATGCATTATTCTACTGCAAGAAGAGTTAACAATTTCGTTTCTTTAGTAACCTTTCTATCTTCTGAGTATGAAAAGTAATTTATGCTCATTTAGAAAACTTGGAAAATAGGGAGTGGAATAAAGAATTGCTAATTCGTTTCTTTGGGAAAAGGAGGGGGAAGAATCCCTAATTCTAGCCTATTGGCATTTTCCTGGCTTCTGTTTGGCATTCTTTCTGGTGCTCAGTTTGAGGGGCAGCAGCTACCCAGGGAAAACTCTTCTCCTGGAGATGGCAAGAAGTACAAAATGGCAAACAGAGACACACACTAGGCCCCTTCCGGCCCAGGTTGGAGCTAGCACACTGTCATTACTGTCCCAGTTTCATGAAGCCATTCATACAGATCTAATTTTATATCATATAAAAAGTGTAACTTTCTAAGTATAACGTAAATTTACATTTGTACTTTTACCTCTTCTGGGACAATATAAGGGCCTTAGAACACTTTGAAAGTCACTTTTTAGTTGTTGATTGATTTATTTTTATTTTTTTAAAAAGATTTTATGTATTTATTTATCAGAGAGGGAGCAAGCACAAGCAGGGGGAGAAGCATGCTTCCTGCTGAGCAAGGAGCCCAGTGTGGGACTCAATCCCAGGTCCCTGGGATCTTGATCTGGGCTGAAGGCGGACACTTAACCGACTGAGCCATTCAGGCATCCCTGAAAGTCACTTTCTAAAACAACTGTGTTGTCGCACCTCATCTTCTATCCTGGAATGACATGTATGGTTTATAGGAACTATGTACAAATCCAATTTGTAAAAAAATCTATGTAATTCTCTTCTCATAGAGGAGAATGAAAGGAAATTAATTGGGGTGACTGGGTGGCTCAGCTGATTAAGCATCTGCCTTCAACTCAGGTCATGATCCCAGGATTCTGGGATTGAGCCCCATGTTAGGTTCTCTGTTCAGCGGGGAGCCTGCTTCTCACTCTCCCTCTGCCTGCTGCTCTGCCTCCTTATGCTCTCTGTCTCTCTCTCTGTCAAATGAATAAATGAAATCTTTGAGAAGAAAAAAAGAAAGGAAAGTAATTTACAATAGCAGTTACCATATATATATTTTTCAATACATGTTCAGATATAATACAAGAGAAAACTCAATTAAGTAGTCACTTCGTTGCAATTATACATAGAATCACTGGAAACGTGACAGCCACAAATACAGTCTGATAAGGTATGTTAAATTGGGAACTTGATTACCATGTGTGGCGTGTAGTCTATGACCTGATTTTCTGATATAATAAACGAATTTTGGCAAAGTTCAGAAAAACAGTAACAAAAGTATGTTTCCCTTGATTTCTCTGCATTTATAGTGTAATGCATTCTTAGAAACTCCAGTGTATATAAAACCCATGCAAAAAATCTTTGGATTTATATATGAAACAGACTTAAATTCTAAACTTAGGTAATTATACGTGGATATATATATTTTTTAACCTACATGAATATCCAGAGGAATAGTACAAATATAGTGTATAGGTTGTAGGACAATTTTTTTGTGGGCAGGTTCTTGGCAGGCATTGGAGTAGGTCTGTGATACCTGATTGGACCTGTTAAATCTGAATATAACCCCCCACTAATATCACTATACAAATACACCACACTGTTTTCAACAATACCCTGTAGGGACTTGTACTGCCCACAGTGGAGCCCACTTATATATTCTGTACCATAAAGGTTTTGCTCACAATTGTAACCTAGTACCTAGCATAGTGTCTAGCACATAGTAGGAGTTTATTAATATTTCTTTAGTGATTGAACGTAAGAGTGTTCTTTTCACTTACACTGCATTTTTCATCTTCTCTAGGATAATGACTCACAAATTTAAATTTCCAGTCCTGATCTCTCTTCTGAGCTCTAAATTTGTCTTGACAAATGCTCACTTAACTTCTTTACTTGGATGATTTTCAGAGGCAGCATTGAATATATCCAACTTACCATTTCCTGTCACCAATACCCCTCTCCCAAACAAAACCTGTCACCGAACAAGGCAAAATGTTAATTCTGTGCTGGAGTTCTCTGGTTTAGTAAATGCCATCATAATCCACGTACTTGCTCAACAAAAACTTGGGCATCTCCCTATCATCCTGTTCTCTCTCTCTCTCTCTCTTTTTTTAAAGATCTACTTTATTTGAGAGAGCGAGCGAGCACAGAGGGAGAGTGAGAGGGAGAAGCAGATCTAGCCCCCTCCTCACTGAGCAGGGAGCCTGATTTGGGGATTGATCCCAGGACCCTGAGATCATGACCTGAGCCAAAGGTAGAAGCTTAAATAACTGAACCCCCAGGCTTTACTCGTCCTGTTTTCTAATCAGTCAATTCTACTTCAGTCTTCACTTTTCACCATCTCCACTGTTACCACCCTAGTGGATTACTGAAATATAGTCATCTCTTGTCTGTTTGCAAACCCCCTCCATTCAGTAGCCAGAGTGGTCTTTTGAAACAGAAATCTGGTTTTGTCACTCCCTTATTTAAATCCCACAAATAGAGTCTCACTTCTTTTATTTATTTTATTTTATTATTATTATTTTTTTTCAAGAGAGTGTGAATAGGGGAGGAGCAGGGCAAGAGGGAGAGAGAATCTCAAGCAGGCCCCAGGTCTAGTGTGGAGCCCCACATGGGGGCTTAATCTCATGATTCTGAGATCATGACCCGAACCAAAATCAAGAGCTGGATGCTTAAGCAACTGAGCCACCCAGGCACCCCATTTTTGGGATAAAATCTAAAGCTCTTGGCAGGACATATAAGGCCCTGAATGAATTGACCCCTGTCTATAAATCTTTCTTTTGGGGGCTTCTTATCCACTATTCTTCAATCACACTGGCTTCCTTTTGCTTTGCTTTTTTTTTTCTTTTCTTTTCTTTTTTTTTTTTTTTTAAATTTTAAAAAACTAATCCGGGGGGCGCCTGTGTGGCTCAGTAGTTAAGTGGCTGCCTTCAGCTCAGGTCATGATCCCGGGGTCCTGGGATCGACCCTGCATTGGGCTGCCTGCTCAGCTGGAAGCCTGCTTCTCCCTCTCCCACTCCCCCTGCATGTGTTCCCTCTCTCACTGTGTCTCTCTAGTCAAATAAATAAATAAAATTAAAAAAAAAAAAAAAACCACTAATCCAGGCACATAATTTTGAAAGCAATCGTTGCTAAAGAATTTGTTAGGCTCGCCCATCCCTACTTTCATCACTATTGGTTTACTTCTTTCTTTTGATGAGCCCCTCCCTTCTCTGTGTTTTTCTCTCCTCCTCCCCTGCAATTCCTATTATTTAGATATTGTACTTTTTAGATCATCTAGTCTTCTCTTTTTCTTCTTTTGTCAATATATTTGACTTTTAATAACTTCAAGAAGGGTTTTAACCACAGAAAAATATTATTCAGAAATTAATCTCCCTAAGCTGTTAAAAGAAGAATAAAAAGAAAATGATAACTTTTCAGCTGATACATTTTATTACTTCTGTTGAAAGTCTACACATTTTAGCAGTTGATTGAATAGAGGCTTTTGCTGCTTAACTAAATAGAAATCTTTTTCAAATCACATACATTTAAACTATTTTCTTTTTTACATACCATAATTGACTGACAAGACTTTTCAAGTACTTGTACATTATTGTAAGCCTAGTAAACTTATAAATATGAGTGATTGTTAGTTCTCTTATATGCCAAATTCTCTTGGATATCTGAAATATAGGTTTGATTTCACTTGGCCTTTATACACCCAAACTGTTCCACTAGAACTAAGGAGGATTTCAGTTATATCATTAACTAATTTTCAACCTGATTAGGATTTATAATAGTGACCCCATTTGACTGGATTCAGCCAGTTTATTGACAGCTTTATTCTATTTTGAATTATTTTCAAAAGAGGCCACTATTGAAGGAAAACAAAACCAAAAATGAACTATTGGGACTTCATCAGCAAAGGAAACAGTCAACAAAACTAAAAGGCAACCTACAGAATGGGAGAAGATATTTGCAAATGATATATTAGATAAAGGACTAGCATCCAAAAATTGATAAAGAACTTACCAAACTTGGGGCACCTGGGTGGCTCAGGTTTTAAAGCCTCTGCCTTCGGCTCAGGTCATGATCCCTGGGTCCTGGGATTGAGCCCTGCATCAGGCTCTCTGCTCAGCAGGGAGCCTGCTTCCCTTCTTCTCTCTCTGCCTGCCTCTCTGCCTACTTGTGGTGTCTGTCAAATAAATAAATAAAATCTTAAAAAAAAAAAAAAAAGGAGAAGAAGAACTTGCCAAACTCAACACCCAAAACCCAAAACATCCAGTCAAGAAATGGGCAGAAGACATGAACAGACATTTCTCCAAAGAAGGCATACAAATAGCTAACAGACACATGAAAAAATGCTCCAAATCACTCAGCAACAGGGAAATACAAATCAAAACCACAATGAGATACCACCTCACACTGGTCAGAATGGCTAAAATGAACAACTCAGGAAACAACAGATGTTGGTGAGGATGCAGAAAAAGGGGAACCCTCTTATACTGTTGATGGGAATGCAAACTGGTACAGCCACTCTGGAAAACAGTATGAAGGTTCCTCAAAAAGTTAACACTAGAACTACCCTATGACCCAGGAATTGCATTACTAGGTATTTATCCAAAGGATACAAACATAGTGATTCAAAGGGGCACCTGCACCCGGATGTTTATAGCAGCAGTGTCCACAATAGCCGAACTATAGAAAGAGCCCAGATGTCCATCAAGAGATGAATGAATGGATAAAGAAGATGCGGATTATAATGAAATATTTATATTTCATTGAATATATTGAATATTGAATTGAATTTTTCATTAATTACATTGAATATTGAATTGAATATTTCATTGATTACAATGAAATATTTCTTGGCCATCAAAAAGTATGAAATCTTGCCATTCGCAATGACGTAGATGGAACTAGAGGATATTATGCTAAGTGGAATAAATCAGAGAAAGACAATACCATATGATTTTAAGAAACAAACATGAACATAGGGGAAAGGGAAGGAAAAATAGGATAAAAACAGAAAGGGTGGCAAACCATAAGAGGAAAAAAACTGAGGGTTGCTGGAGGGGTTAGAGGTGGGTGGGGGGATGGGATAACTGGATGATGGGCATTCAGGAGGGCACTTGATGTAATGAGCACTGGGTGTTAGGTGCGACTGATGAATCACTAAATTCTACCCCTGAAACTAATAATACACTATGTTAACTAAGTTGAATTTAAATAACAAATTTTTAAAAATATGTTGTACAGTAAACACACACAACAAAAGAGGCCACAACTCTTACAGAATTAATAAAAAGGTCTATAAAATTTTAGATCTCTCTCATGACCTTTACCCATAAGTTTTTATTATGAAAAATTTCAAACAAAGAAAAAATGAGGATATGATACATTCAACACAAATACAACCACTACTTAGATGCAACAATAATCAACATTTTGACATATTTAACATATTTTTGTAACAATTTATTATGAAAAATTTCAAAGTTGAGAGAACTGTATGATCAACATTAATATATCCACTACTTAGATTAAGCAATTGTCAAAATTTCCCCATATTTGCTTTATATATTTATTTAACTATTTTGCTGACCTTTTGAAAGTGGCAGACGACATGATATTCACCTCCAAATATTTTAGAATGTAACTCCTAAAAATAAGGACAATCTCTGTATGCCTGTAATAGCATTATTGTGCTCAGGAAAGGAAACAATAATTCCTCAATACCTTTTTTTAAAAAGATTTTATTTATTTATTTGACAGAGAGAGAGATCACAAGTAGGCAGAGAGGCAGGCAGAGAGAGAGGAGGAAGCAGGTTCCCTGCGGAGCAGAGAGCCCGATGCGGGGCTCGATCCCAGGACCCTGAGATCATGACCTGAGCGGAAGGCAGCAGCTTAATCCACTGAGCCACCCAGGTGCCCCAATACCTTTTTTTTTCTAAGATTTTATTTATTTATTTGACAGACAGAGATCGCAAGTAGGCAGAGAGGCAGAGAGAGAGAGAGAGGAGGAGGCAGGCTCCCGCTGAGCAGCGAGCCTGATGCGGGTCTCCATCCCAGCACCCCGGATCCCAGCACCCTGGGATCATGACCTGAGCAGAAGGCAGAGGCTTTAACCCATTGAGCCACCCAGGTGCCCCCTCAATACCTTTTTTAATAGTAGTTTTTCTTTACCTTTTTTTTTTAAAGCTAGTATCCAAAGTTCACGCAGTGCATTTGGTTGTTTTATTTCTTTAGCTTTTTAAAATCTGGAGCAATGTTGTCCATCTGCCTATTATTTTATCTCCTTATGAGACTAATTTTTTTAAAGAAGACCATCCAATTATTTTTGTAGAATGTCCTCATGACTTTTTCTGACTTGTATCAATTTCTAAGGTTATTCTATTTCAGAGGACTTATCTTTATTTTTCAATATATAGTTTTTTACTGAATTTTACTGAATTTTAGTATTTGTAATTTTCAACTGCTCTTCCTTGCTCTTAGACTATTTTTTTCTTTTTGCATCCTCTTCTTGTTTCATGGATACAATAATTTTCTGATGATACTACAATTTCTTTGAAGTATTTTAAAAAATATTTTATTTGTTTATTTGTCAGAGAGAGAGAGAGCGAGAGAGCGCGCACAAACAGGGGGAAGTGGCAGACAGAGGGAGAAGCCGGCTCCCGGCAGAGCAGGGAGCCTGATGTGGGACTCCATCCCAGGACCCTAAGATCATGACCTGAGCTGAAGGCAGATGCTTAAGCATCTGAGCAACTGAGACACCCAGGTGTCTTTCTTTGAAGTGTTTTTATGCTCCCTGCATTGTCTCTGTTTTTTGTGATTCCTTTTCTCTCCCTGATTCTTACATGTTGGAGTTTTTTTACTTTTTCATGTTGAAATTTTCCCTCTGGTATCTGGTGACTTTTATCATTCAAATTTTAAGAGTGAAGTTCTAAAAGCTGAGCAGATGCCCTGATTGTGTGTCTGAGTCTTGTTAATTGAAGGCTCTTCATTTGGGGACCTCCAGATGTCAGTATTTGTGGCTTTTTTTCTGGCATTGTTCATTTTTTCCCTTTATTCATTGCTAGAGAGTAGAACTTGGCAGCAAAGTTCTGTGAGCGGGAAAAGCAGACTAGGTGCCTCGTGTTCAGTTTCAGACTTAATTCTTTTTTTTCAGTCAGATCTATACCTTGTGTTGCCACAACTAGAACTCCTTTGGGTTACTTTATCCAGAGATGACATTTCCTGTTTCCTATGGAGGTAAAAGCAGTAGCCTGATTATGTCAGGTGGAATGGCGGTGTGGGGGATCTGTCCATTTATTAAACAGATTTTCAAACAAATCTCCCTTTTCAGCATTACACCCCTCCCATCTCCATTCTAACTTCCCTCTGCACTTTACCTACTTCTAGTTCATGAGTCTTTCCAGGGCTCCAAGAGAGACCTGCCTTGCTTCTCCTTGGTATCTCCTCCAACCACTTAGGCCTGACTGAGTCCTTCACCAGCCTCAAACCATTTTCCATTTTCATGCATGTGGTTTGCGGTGACTACCAGTTCAATAAAGATGAAATCTGTATTATCTTTTCCCTCCTTGTTATTTTTGAGAGAAGTGGTATGGGGATGATCTCAGCTATCTTGGCCAATTCCAAGTCATCTTTTAGGTCCCCGCTTAAACATCATTCCTAACCCAGACTAGGTTAGGTCCACTCACTATAATTTAGTCTCAAATACCCATCATGATTCTAATTAAGTATATATGTCTGCCTCCCCTGCTAGACTGTTACCTCCACGAGAGAAGGGACCATTTCTGTCTTGCTGACTGCTCTATCCCCAGTGTGTAGTGCAATGGCTAGCATTTAATAGGGGCTATATACATATATTTTAAAGATTTTTTTAAGAATATTTTATTTATTTATTTGACAGAGAGAGAGTTAACAAGTAGGCAGAGAAGCAGGCAGAGAGAGAGGGGGAAGCAGGCTCCCTGGTAAGCAGAGAGACCGATGCGGGGCTCGATCCCAGGATCCCGAGATATTGACCTGAGCCAAAGGCAGAGGCTTAACCCACTGAGCCACTCAGGTGCCCCCAAGATTTTTTTTTTTTAATTTGCCAGAGAGAGAGAGTAAGAGAGCACACAAGCAAGGGGAGTGGGAGAGGGAGAAGCAGGCTCCCTGCTGAGCAGTGAGCCTGATGCAGGGCTTGATCCCAGGACCCTGGGATAATGATCCGAGCCAAAGGCAGATGCTTAACTGACTGAGCTACCCAGGCATCCCTAAATATATATTTTTCATTGTTGATCAACATGTATTACTCATTATAAAGATTTATAGCTAGCGGCACCACTCTGGCTCTGTAGAGCATGTGACTCTTAATCTTGGGGTTGTGAGTTCCATCAAGCCCCATGTTGAATGTAGAGATTACTTAAAAAAAAAAAAAGTTGGATTTACAGTTGCTACCACCAGTAAGTAGTTATTTGAAGTTTCACGATCTTGGGGCGCCTGGGTGGCTCAGTGGGTTAAGCCTCTGCCTTCGGCTCAGGTCATGGTCCCAGGGTCCTGGGATCGAGCCCCACATCTGGCTCTTTGCTCGGCGGGGAGCCTGCTTCCTCCTCTCTCTCTTTGCCTGCCTCTCTGCCTACTTACCATCTGTGAAATAAATAAATAAAATTAAAAAAAAAAAGTTTCACGATCTTGGTTAGATTGTCTAGTTATTGTTATAGAAACACTATCAAATGGACTCTTGTCCATCTCCAAACTTACTTTACATGGACACTTTTAAAATCATAATGTACTGAGAGTAATATGCACTCAGATCAGCATAGTGTATAAATTTTTTATTTCTGCTGCTATATAATTACCAGAGACTGAGTGACAAAACAACACAAATTTATTATCTTGTAGCTCTGGAGGTCTGAAGTTTAAAATGGGTTGGCAAGGCTGCCTTCCTCCTGGAAGCTCTAGGGGAGGATCCATTTCCTTGCTTCCAGCTTTTTAAAAATTTAGCTTCCAGAGGCTGCCTTTATTTCTTGGTTCATAGAATCTTTCTCACACCACTCTAACCTTGGCTTCCATTGTCATACATCCTTCTCTTGACTCTGACCTTTCTGCCTCCCTCTTATAAGGACCTATGTGATTAAGTTGTGCCCAGATAACTCAGGATGATTAGATATTTCTCAATAGCTTTAACTTAACCACATCAGGAAAATCCATTTTGCCACATAAGGTAAAATATCCACAGGTTCTGGGCGTTAGGATGTGAACATCTTTGGGGCACCGTTATTCAGCCTACTACACATAGACAGCAGAATGTAAATCCATACATGAATTAGTTGCCGCAAGAAATGATAAAAACTTCCCTCATATGTACTTTTTAAAAAAATTTTATTTATTTTACAGACAGAGATCACAAGTAGGCAGAGAGGCAGGCAGAGAGAGAGAGGAGGAAGCAGGCTCACGGCTGAGCAGAGATCCCGATGCGGGGCTCGATCCCAGGACTCTGGGATCATGGCCTGAGCCTAAGGCAGAGGCTTTAACCCACTGAGTCACCCAGGCGCCCCCCCCATATGTACTTTAAACTTTGAATTAGAACAACCTCCAAACAAAGTAGATAACATAATTTATCAAGTGAAAAATGTCATAAATATATATTGAAATAATAAGACAGTAAACCAATGATTATTAAATAGACAACATACATCATCAGCTCAGTAGCTGCCTTTCCTCCTGCGCATATCCATTATTGTCCTTTCATGAATCCTGGGATTTGCTGGTGTTTTCAGGTAGGCACACCATTTCCTAAAGGCAATCATCTAATTATACAAACAACTATAAAAAGGAGCATAGTGTTTTTTCTTACATGTATTTAAAAATAAATTTTAGATGGAAAAATATAATTAGCATTGATTATTTTTCAATAAATACCTCTTAACATCCTGCAGAATTGTTTGGGAAAAATCATAATAAAAACCTACTTGGGGAAAAGCAATTCCAGCATTCTCAATAGTTTATTTTGAAAGACCTCGGTTAGATATTTCCTTCTCAGTTATCTAGAAACGTCATGTGAATACACAGTACAAAATGACAATTTCTTAAGGGGCTGATGGGAAAGGCTATCAGCTGGCTCTTTCAGATAAGAACCTCACTTTGGGGGTGGCTGGGTGGCTCAGTCAGTTAAGGGTTTGCCTTCGGCTCAGGTTGTGATCCTGGGGTCCTGGGATTGAGACCCACTGGGATTGGGCTCCCTGCTCATTGGGCAGCCTGCTTCTTCCCCTCCTGCTGCGCAACCCCCCATGCTCTCTATCATTCTCAAATAATTAAATAAAATCTTAAAAAAAAAAGAACCTCACTCTGTAACTGTATCTTGACTGTCAACTTCGGCTAATTTAGTAATTTAATGATTCTATTCAGGGATAATTTGGCTGTGCTGCATTAGCTGGAGAGCATGTCCTTTTTCCAATGGAAAGTGTACTTGAGAAATCAGATTAGGATCAGAAGGTTATCTGATGCATATAGTTAAAATGCCAAACTGTTAAAATAGATGAAGGGGATTAAGAAGAACAAACTTTCAGTTATAAAATAAAGTAGTCACAGGCATTAAAAAAAAACCCCAACTGTCAAGCTTCCCAAGGTATCAAAAAGGCCCAGGCACCCACAGCCCTTCAACCCATACATAGTTCTCTCTTCCCTCATCTGGCCCACATTATAAAAATCAAAATATTCAAGTAGCATTCTGCTCTGGAAAATGTAGTAAATTTGAAAAATAATGAGTCAGAATTCTACTTGTTGATTCCCACCCCCTCTTGGTTTGCATAGCTGGGATAACTGCTCATTGCTTTTCTCTGTCGTTTGTTTTTACTTCTTGCTTCTTTGTCTAAAGCTGGAACGCAGCCACTAGCCACATGTAGCTACTGAGCACCAGAAATATGGCTAGTCCAAATTGAGATGTATTGTAATTGTAAAATACATAGTGGATTTTGAAGATGTACATTAACAAGACTATAAGATATTTCAGTAATAATTTTTTATGTTGATTACCCATTTGGAATAATAATATTTGGATTTATTTTGGAATATATTTGGGTAAATAAAATATACCATTAAAATTAATTTTACATGTTTCTTTTTATTTGTTTCGTCTAGCTGCTAGGAACCTTAAAATTACATATGTGATTCACATATTTTTATTGGATAGCATTGATCTAAGGCTCCTGAAGTCCTCTCCTGTTACTTTCTTTAGTTGTTCTTTATTGTCTGACTTCTAACCATTCCTTCCATTTCCATTAAACTGCTTAGATTTAGAGGGTAAACTAGAAAGTGAAACTGTGGCCAACCTTTAAAGATTTTCTTTTAATTTATTTATTTGACAGAGAGAGATCACAGGTAGGCAGGCAGAGAGAGGGGGAAGCAGGTTCCTTGCTGAGCAGAGAGCCCGATGTGGGGCTTGATACCAGAACCTTGAGATCATGACCTGAGCTGAAAGCAGAGGCTTAACCCACTGAGCCACCCAGGCACCCCTCAACCTTTAAGTCAGGAGAATTAAGTGCACTGGTAAACAATGAATGTCTTAGTTCAATTCTTCAGTGTATTGGTTTGGTGCTGCCGTATTAGAAAAAAGGTGTAGGGGCGGGAGAACAGTATTCATTAGAGTCTGTAGAGATGGACTATGGACTATGTGTAGAGATGGACTATGTGTACATGGAGAATTAAAGAAAGAATACAATATCATGTACATGCAAAGAAGAAGGACAAAAATATATTTCATCTCCAACCCTCCCCATCTCTAGGTTTTAAATCTATTTTCTTTTGACTATGCTATTTTGTCTGTGTTTTTCTTTTTTTTTAAATACTCTATTTATTTGACAGACAGAGATTACAAGTAGGCAGAGAGGAAGAAGCAGGCTCCCTGCTGACCAGAGAGCCTGATGCGGGGCTCGATCCCAGCACCCTGGTATCACAACCCGAGGGCAAGGCAGAGGCTTTAACCCACTGAGCCTCCCAGGCGCCCCCCTCTCTGTTTTTCTATGCATACTTATTTAGACTACTCTCTTGGTAATATGTGGCTATTGAAAAAATGAAGAAAAAGTTCCTGGAGATGAGGATGTAGAGTGGTTGCTGATCTAAAGACCAGCAATATAGAAAGATGATTATCTAAGTTGAAAAAGACCTTACTCTGTTCTTTTCCACTTAAAACCATAACCCTTAGATGTATAGAATAAGCGCTGCTTGTACTGTTAGAACACCAATATTCATCAAACATACTGAATATATACTGATGGGGGAAATTTTCTGTAGATGTATTTTTCAACAGGGAAAAAACATGAAGAAAAAACATGATACCATTGTTTGTGAACCTAAAGAACTTCTGAATACCTCTCCCAAAGTAACAAATTGTTGCAAATCCCTGTGGGTGAAATACAGTTTTCAGAAGGAGTACATGACCCACTTGTCAGCTCCCAGCCAGTTTCAGCCATGTCAAGGAACCCAGATAAGATATTATTTGTGTTAAGCTAAGATAAATATTCTACTTAGCATGTGTTTTTCTTGGTATTGAGGACATAAAATCGGGCCTTAAGTAGATTATTTAAACATTAACTGTAAGAAGATAGTGGTCAATCTATTCATCAATGTTCTTAGGTGGTAAAAATCTAAAACTGACATTGCCTCATAAATCTCTTAGTGTCTGTTAGCTCTAAATTGTTGATGTGACAACTCATTAAGATGATCTGAAATTAACTAAAATAGATCAAATTTGCCTTTTAATAGAGATTTGTCTTTAACTTGACCAGACAAAATTGACATTGTTAAGTAGAGAAAATTCAGTTTAGGTTCCTCTTTGATTTTGTCAGTATAAGAAAGAACATGAAAGAAATATAAACATGAATTTTTGTTTTGCAAAAATTTGCATGATTCCTAAATGTCCCTGTGTGTTGGAAAATTAAAGTCTCATGTTTTGAAGGGCATTAGGGTATTAGGGTGTTGGGGTTAAAGAGGCTAAATTTATGGGGTTTTACACTTTTAGATTAAGAATATGCTAGACAGGGCCGCCTGGGTGGCTCAGTGGGTTAAAGCCTCTGCCCTCAGCTCAGGTCATGATCTCAGGGTCTTGGGCTCTGCTCAGCGGGGAGCCTGCTCCCCCACCCCCGCCCCGCCCACCTCTGCCTGTCTGTCTGCCTACTTGTGATCTCTCTCTGTGTCATAAATAAATAAAATCTTAAAAAAGAGAGAGAGAATATGCTAGACACCTGAAAGGAATAATTAAAGCTAATCTCAGACTATTCTCCAGTTTTAAAAGAATAATATTCCACTGAGAAAGTGGACATTCAGGCATCGTGGTCTCTTGCCACATATCAAATATGGTACTTTTTCCAGAAATAACTGGATTGACTAAAATAGCTCAGTTTTGATCTGTGCAGGTGTCAACAATGATTTCTCAAAGCCTGAGATTCTGTCACCTATGAATACTTTCTAGAACATGGATTTTTTAAAAAAATTGAGATGTAATCCGTATCCCATGGACTTCAAATTTTAAAGGGCAAAACCCAGTGGCTTTAGCATATTCATAAAGTTGTGCAATCATTTTCACTATTCTGGAACTTCTGTTTTATTGTCAACTTTTCCCAGTATGTTTCCACACTCAACTATACCCTTTGAGCCTCACAGAGCCCTCCTCAAGCAACTTCTGAGGTACCCTGTGGCCAGTTGCCACATTTAATCCAAATTACAGTTTCACCTCAAAAGCAGAAGCAGGGTGAAGAATAAAGCCCCTACGTTTGAGTTATACAGTAAGAGCCAACAACCTAATTTACGTTTGTTTTCGCGCCTAGAACTCTCATTTTACTCTATGCAAAATCTTATTTGTGACAGGAATTTTAGTCGGGGGGGTGGGGGGGGCGGGCGACCGGCGTGTTAGAGAAACAAGGGATCCGTCAGCGTGAGGTGGGAGCAGACACAAGCCCCCCACCGCCCTCCCACTCTCTTCCCGGCTCAGGAACCGGCGGCGCGTTTGTCCCCTCATATTTTAGGGCATTTAGAGGCGTGGAGACGGAAGGGGCCCTTGGAGGTGTCAGAATGGCGTCAAGAACGCCCAGCCGCAGGGTAACGGGAGGCGCTGGGCAGTGTATTGGGAGGTTCCAGCCTCCGAGCTCCCGCGCGCGCGTCAAGGGCCAGCAACTAGGCAGGCGCGTCCCCGCCCGTTCGGGAGACGGCTTTTGGCCGCTGCGAGCGCCGTGTGCGCCCCTCATTGGCCACAGCGGGACCACGTGACCTCTGGCGCCAAAATCGCCGTCTGGAGCGCGCGCTTTCGTTCGGGAGAGACGGCCGGAGCTGCCCAGCGGCTTGCAGGTTCTGCGAAGGTCGGGGAGGTCGCGCAGAGGACCTGCGGAAGCTCTCTGACTGGGAACCCTAAAGGTTGTGGGCGGGGGGAGGGGGAAGCAAAAAAAAAAAAAAAAGCCTTAAGTACCGCTTCACCTAAAACTCCTACTGAGGAAAGCTGTTATGCACTCCTTGCCTCTTGGACACAGACTGAAAGTGGAAATCCCCAGTCCTTAGTGACTCGCTGAAGCCAAAATGTCTCGGCTACTTTGGGGAAACAGACACGTCTGAACGTATAACTCTATGGAGAAAGAAAACACAATTTCTGTCAGGGGAATTTAAAGCCGCTTTTTTAAAAGAAAATTTGAGGAGATGCGTAGTATCTTGGGAAATCCCGAGAAACCATCCTGATAGGTCGTTTAAGGGAAATCAGAAACTCTTGGGAAAACAAAACGTAGTAAGAGCAAAAAGAGGGCTTTTCCACTTCTAAAAATGTAATAATTACTAGTAGGAAAGGGCAGAATTATGTATATGTGTGTGTCTGTAGGTTGTTTCCAATCATTTAATATTGAAATCGTGCTACAATGTGTGTGTATGTAAGTAGTATAAATGGGATATATTGATTGTAGGAATCAGTAGAGAATCCAGTTACTCAGCCTATTTCTCCCTCTGAGAGTGCTTGGATGCTCATTTTTGCCTCTCTCTCTTTTCTTCTAAGTCTCATCAACTCTCCTCTTTCTCCAGAGGGACATATTTTCTTAAAAAAAAAAAAAAAAAAATACTAGGGTCTACTAAGTTCCAGACACTGTGCTAGGTACTGGGGTGACAGTGGTGAGCAAAAACGTTAACAGTCTCTTTTGTCCTGGATCATATGGTCGGGTAAAGGAGGCAGATAGAGTCAATTAAACATTACTAATGTTAAATATAGTGTGCTAAGTGCTGAGAAGAGGTCCAGTTGCTATAATGGGGGCTTTGATCTAGCAGGGAGTTGAGAGAAGGCTTCCCTCAAGATTAACCCTGGACTGAGACCGGAAGGAGTTAAAGACTGGGAGTTGCAGGCAAATGGAGCCTTTTGGGCAGGGGAGAGCTGATAGTCTCTCCTCTTCCAATGACGCCCATCTCACTCATTTCCACTATACATAAATTAATCTTGGCCTCTAAGTTATCAAAGGCACTTCTTTTTTCTTTCAATTGTTAAGTTCTTAGGGAGTAACTCATAACCAATAATTACTGTTATAGACCATGTATGTACAATAGGTAAGTATACTATACAAATATCTAATATACATTATCATCTGTTTTATATAATAAAAGCATGCAATGATTTTTTAAAAAGATTCCATTTTATTTATTTGAGAGAGAGAAAGTGAGAGAGAGCACAAGCAGAGGGAGGGGGAGAAGCAGACTCCCCAGTGAGCAGGGAGCCTCCCCAGTGATCCAGGACCCCGGGATCATAATTCGAACTGAAGGCAGGCGCTCAACCGACAGAGCCACCTAGGCGTCCCCAAACAATCAATGATTGTAACAAAATTTAGAATATGATGTATCTCAGTAGAACTAAAAGCTCTATAGATATTCACGGTGGTGAGAGATCACATTATTTTGGAAGATTCAAAAAAGCCATATTGAGAAAGTAATTTTTGAGTTGTGATTCAAAGGTAAAATTTGGTTAAATAGAGTAAGAAGGCTGGAGAGGTGAGTTGAGATATATTCTAAGGGCATTGAAAATCAGTCCAAAGAGTTTATAGAAACTAAATAAAAATGTTCTATTTCACTTTTAAGGACTTTCCTGAGATATTTTTTCTTTTCTGTTTACCTTAGAAAATTTAAAATCTGCAAAAAAGTTGTACAAATGAGGGACACCTGCATCTTTATAATCATAATCAATAATATCTGTTGAGGACCTTCCACATGCAGGGCACGGAGCTAGGTCTCAGAGTTATGAAATAGATACAGTCCTCAAGGAATACACCATTTAGTTGGTCAGACATGCACAAAATATTAGTTATTATGTTGAGTTCTGGAATG
The DNA here is from genome assembly GCF_922984935.1 of Meles meles. NCBI lineage: Eukaryota > Metazoa > Chordata > Mammalia > Carnivora > Mustelidae > Meles > Meles meles. Next base: position 85,249,450 of record NC_060070.1, on the reverse strand, counting down.
TAAAACACATCTCTAGCTTTGGTACTTTTAATCCTTTACTGCATCCTATCTGCATGTTCTTCCTTTTCTGCCCCTTTGCCTACCCAATTCCAGTTGAGCTATTCAAGTATTGTTGGCTTCTATATAGCTTTAAATTCTCCCATTGTCCATTACTGAAACATACCAACTTCCGAATGCAGATACTGGATTTGGTATTTCCCAGGTGTCAGTTAATTGATCAGTTAAATGAATAGATGCAAATCGTTATGCTTCTGATTGGCATGGGCAGGATTGGTCCTAAACCCATTTTGAAATAGGTGACCTCCATTTGGAGGGTCTCCCTACTCGGTTGCCCTTTCTTCTCTCCTGGGTGAGCTCTCAGCCCTCACTGGTACCCTCAGGTAATCTTTGATTGGGTGTCAACTAATTATTAGGGTGTTATTTCAAAATGGTGTGAGATGAGATGTCATTAATGTGTATAGGGTTCATTATACTCTTGAAAACAACAATAGAAACTGAAATGACAGGCAGTATGGTTGCAATTTTTATCAAAGGGCCATATATTTCACTTACTATGTAATTCACCTTCTCTTGCCTGAGGTGAGTTAATGTGCTGAGACCCTAGCCCTCCCTGCTTCCTATTTTCTCCCTTCCCCACTTAACCCTGTTGTAGGGTTCAGGAATTCTGGAACCATTGCCCTTAGAGCACTTTTTTTTTTTTTAAGGTTTTTTTTTTTTTTTTTTTTTTTAATTTGTTGTAGAGAGAAAGAGAGAGAGACAGTGAGAATAGGAAGAGGGATAGAGGGAGAAGGAAAAGGAGTGGGAGAGAATCGGAATCCTCTCTGAGCACGGAGCCTGCCATGAGGCTCCATCCCAGGACCCTGAGATCATGACCTGAGCTGCAATCAAGAGTTGGAAGCTCAACAGACTGAGCCACCTGGGCGCCCTCAGAGCTCTTTACTTTTGAACCCAGTCAGGTAGCCATGGCTCAGTGGCTTCTGGCGGTAGGACAGGGGGCCTGTGAAGTGGGGTGGGTAATCTCCTGTGTCCTTAGACACTCTTCCCGTTGTCTTTCCCAGTCCCCTCACAGCCTGGCTGTCCCCTTGTGAAAGATTTTGTTTTCCAACTGTGTCACCCTGCATAGGTGATGCTCCTTGTACTCAGGCAGAAGTGGGTCTCATTGGCTGTCCCAGAGTATGTCAACGTGTGGATTCAGGTAATGATGCTGTGTTTTCATTGCATTAAAAATTTTTTTCCAAGCACTCATGTCCATGAGAACAAATCAACTAGTATTAGAGAGGTTGTGGTAAAAAGGGCCTGAAGCAGTGTCTCGTACATAGAAGGCCTTCTATAATATTTATTGAATGAATGAATGAACAAATGAGTGAAGGAAGCCTAGGTTAGTATCCAGCCTCTCCTTTCACCTCCACCTCCGCCTCCCAGTGTCCCATTTCCAGAAAGGAAACTTTAACTGGCTCTGTTTTCCAGTTGTGTCGATTAGTGAGTCTCAGTGCTGTAGGCTAGGACCACCTGGGGAGCTTTAAAAAAAACAGCAATCTGTAGTTTTATTCCCAGACCAAGAAAAAAAATTTTTTTTAAGTCTCCAAGTTGATCTTCATGCGCAGCCAGAGTTGAGAACTACTGTTCTAATAATGTGTGTTTATTCTTCTATCTCTTGGTTTATCAAATTGGTGCCATCCATTGATTCTTTTCTCCCTCCATTGATTCTTTAACATGACAGATGGGGTTTAGCTCATACTATACTCTCTCTTCTCATGGTTGATAGTTAAATTATCATAAAACTTCTATTTGTTGTCTTTGGAAACTTCAATAATTTAAAATCCTCTTTCTTATTTCATGTATTTTTAGCACTGTCATATGACTCCCCATTTTATAAGACGCAGATATTAACTTCCCTGTCCTCTGTTCACTTGGCCTTCCACACTCTGCTCTTTGTCCCTTACACTTTTTTTATTTTTGTATAGCTGGAGTCATTAGCATTTATATTCTGGCCTCCAGCCACAACAACTCTTCCATGCTTTGTCCATCAGCTGAGTCCAAAAGTTAGAAACCAGTAACCTTGGTTTACATTTTTATACCTACGTAAATATCATCTAATACCAAGTCCAGTGGTAGTATCTAAGATACATAATATAAGGCTTATTATATACCTGGCACTTTATGAACATCAGTTTTTAATATTCGTAATAATCTTAGAGTCCTTTTTAACAAATGAGGAAACTGAGGCCCAGAGAAGCTAAGTATCTTGCCTAAGAACAGGAAATTAGAAAGTAACTGGGCCAAGCCTTGAAGCTTCCCCTATGGGAAGATAGGATAAAAATGTCTTTTCTTTAGATTCAAGTTTAGGACACCTACCAGCTGGAAAGAGAATGCCCATCAAGGATATATACACATTTTTTCCTTTCTCTTTTTTTTGGAGGTGATGGTTGTCTTTAGTCCCTATTATGCAACTCTGGTCAGCCTTCTTTTTTCCATTTCTGTTAGTGACAGATTTCAGCCACTTCAAGATCCCCCTCTTTCTCAGCAGATGGCATAGTTTTCCGCTTCATGTACAAAATTGAAGTTGTTGGGGCAAATACCTAATCTCCTTCTCCCTTGCCCCAGACTTCTGTACCTGCTCGTCACATCTTACCAACTATTCTATCTCAAAGGAAGTGTGCCCCACCCTCTACCTTCGATTCAAAGTTAATCTTTCCATGTGATTTCATTCTCCTTTGTCCCAAACCTTTGGGACTTGGCCTCAGCAATTTGCTCTGCTCTATGTTCTGTTGCCATTATTCCTGCTCTAATTCCTCTCCTTAATCTACAAAACCTGCTCAAGACTCTCAACCTAGAAAATTCCTTAAACACACCTCTTCTTCTTGCCACTGCCTGTCCTCTTTCCATCATGGGCACCCCTTGGGAGAGTAGTCTATACTTCTTGATGCTACATCTAGTCTGGTGTTTCAAATTCACACTTCACTGTCATGCAAACTTCCTTCTGTTCAGCCTTCCTGCATGGCCAATTTTCTTTTGCTTTACTTCAATCCTGGGTGATATCAGCAGTTCTTTTTAAAAAGAGCAGTTTGTCCTTGGTGAGAGAATTTGGGCCTTTCTGAGATTGACCAGTAGTCCCGCTAAATTGAGGCAAACTGTTTAGAAATTATTATTCACCTCGGGTATTTTTAGCCATCGAACATTCAACTATAATATGTGGACTTGATGTCCTGTGAGATGAGGCAATGACTGTTGATTTTGCATTTCACAGATTTAAATGTTCAAAGTACTAGCTAATGGCTTCAGTCTCTCCTAAAAGTCCCTTCCTCAGCTAAAAGAAAGGGTCCTGCTGAGTTTGAAATGAGGACTTGCATTCTGGAAAAGGGGGTTTGTCCCTGTGAAGGGGAGGTATGTGTTTTCCAATCTGGGAGCAGATGGTCCGGCATGAAGAGAGGCCAAGACTTCAGAATCTTCACACTCATTTCTGTCCACCCATTGTGTCAGTATCCAAGGGTAAAAGGTTATGCAAGGCTCTGGGATTAGGGGTTCTGGCTACCAGCAATAAAATACTTATGTACTAGAATGACTTTTTCCCTCAGAGTAATCACCTCCCAGTCATAAAACAAGGGACAAAACTTGCGATTGTTTGAAACCTTGTCCAGTCATACAGGTAGAATACCATGAAGTGGAGGACAGAGGAATATCTTGTTGAAAGGACCTAAAAAATGATTCCTTTATTTTCAACTTAAACCACATTAAAATTTGCTTCACATTCAGGCCATAAACTTCCTATATGACCTTTTATTGTATTCTGGACTTTCTCACTCCCTTTCCTTCTCTTCTCCCACATGATTCATAGTTTCCATTTCTTTGAGTTTCCCCCAATTTTCATCCATACCAGTTATTCTACTAAATCTCCCTTGCTCAAGGGTCTGCTCTTCCAGAGCTGTTCTCTGGCTCTCATCAAGTCTCTCTCTGGGCCTATTGTCCCACTGTCATCCTGGGACTTTCCTTCACATGGGTTGGATTCACCTTCTGCTAAATCTTCTTTCTCTTTCTTGGTTTAGTCATACTCTGTGTTATTGGAATACTCCCTCCCAAGGAATTTTGTATGGGAGAAAAATTCTCGAGCCCGTGCAGATCTGCAAATGTCTTCATTTGCCTCTCACGTATGACTGAGAGTTCAGCTAGACATGGAATTCTAGGTTGAAAATAATCTTTTATAGAATTCTTGGGGGCGAAAATGGTTCCTTTATATTCTAGTTTGCATTGTTGTTGGGAAGTCAGTGGCCAAACTAACCTGTGTTTCTCTTCGGAGATTTTTAGTGTCTCTTGTGCCTAGTGTTTTGAAATTTTAATATGTTCTGGAGGTTAGGTTTTTACTTCCCCATTTGTTGTCTTGGGAACTTGGAGGGGCCTGTGTGTGTATGTGTGTGTGTGTGTGTGTGTGTGGTGGAGGGCGGGGTTGGAGGGACTTTCTAATCTAATATTTGGTATCCTTTAGCATTTGGGAAGCTCTCTTACACTGCTTGCTTTGAAATTTTCCTCCTCTGTTTCTCTTTCTGGCCATCCCATAAATCAAATGCTCATCTTTCCATATTGACCCTCTATATTACCTATCTCTTCTCTCATATATTTTTCACCTTCTGATTTTTTTTTCCCGAGTGATTTCCTTGACTTAATTTTTTCAGACCATCCATTGTCTTTTGAATTTTGGATCATACTTTTTTTTTTAAAGATTTTATTTATTTATTTGACAGAGGGAGATCACAAGTAGGCAGAGAGGCAGGCAGAGAAAGAGAGGAGGAAGCAGGCTCCCGGCTGAGCAGAGAGCCCGATGTGGGGCTCGATCCCAGGGCCCTGAGATCATGAGCCGAAGGCAGAGGCTTTAACCCACTGAGCCACCCAGGTGCCCTTGGATCATATTTTTTAAATTGGAAAGATTTTGTTCTAGGATTTTTCTTTCTTCATAGCAGTTTCTTTTTTTCCTTGAATATAATATTTTCTTAAATCTCTCAAAATATATGCATTAGAATTGGCAAACATTCTCTTCCATTCCCTGAATTACATGTATTCTTCAGGATTAGTTTTCTTTGTTTTTCTTGTATTTCTCTTGCATTCTGTGGTCCTTCTCAATTGCCTAGTGATACTTTATTTTAAAGAAATTATGGACTGGGTAGCTGGTGTGGGTTTTTTTCTGCTGTTGTGTGAGTATGAAGGAGATAGCAGTAGCTAATATTTATGTAGTGTCTATCTATGTTCTGGACACTTCCTTGTGAACTCATTCAGTCATCTCCCAAACTCTCTATGAGAGAGTTACTATGCTATTTCATTAGGTTTAATAATACGCCATCGAATGTAAAATATACCATCATTTTGTTTACTTCTAAAAGGTAAATGTCATTGAAATATGACATGCCATAGGTTATAAAACACATTCTAATTTTGGAGACATTACAGAATCTTATGGTTGATGAAATAATACATTACTATTCCCCTCTTACAGTTGGAGAAACTGAGGCACAGAGAGATTAAATAACTTGTCCCTGGTTACACAGTGTTACCTATAGTGGATTTTACATTTGAACCCAAGTGGTCTGGCTTCAGAATTTTACCACTATCAGTAACTGGCTCCCCACTGAGTGGGGACTCAAATGGGGGCATAAGAGGACTCTGAGTTAGGGGGACTTTAGGGACATGAGTTAGGGAGCTCACTTTCTGGTCCCAGGTTCTCCAAATGCTACAACAAGGAGACCTTGTTAATTTGAGGCACCAACATTCATAAGGAAGCTTTAGCTTTCTCCACAAGATTTGTTCTCTTCCATTAGAGAAGAGTGGCCTGGGTTTTTCCTCCCTGAAGTTTGTGCTGGGTATAGTGGCCTGGGGGTGTCAAGGGTACCATGTGGTACAGTTGATCCCCATCAGTCTTCCAGTCAAGGTCATGTCTCCTTCTCCCAGCTCTGGGGTTTTAGTGGAGTAAATGGGCTTCCAGGCCTCAGGAGCTCCTGTGGTGAGGTCTTGGCCTTTCTCTGCCTGGCTCATTTGTCCATACCTTGTCTCAACTGCTTTCTGCCTTCCAGAAACATGTACATATGTTCCAAGCTGGGGGACAGGGAATGCAAAGTTCTTGTGATAGCAACAGGCTTTAAGGCAACGCTAGGAAGCCAGAGTGGCTGGAGTGGAATGAGCTGAATTCCAGAAGTTGGCCTTGGTCTTAGAGATAGTGGTCAGGTGTCTGTGTTCTACCCTAAGCATAAGGGAAGCTTCTGGGGAAGGGTAGCAGCAAGTACCAGGAGCTGGTTTACATTTAGAATGGGGACTGACTCTCTGGGCAGAGAGTAGGCTGTTGTGAAAATCAAATGAAATAATCCGTGTAAATCACTTAGAACCCAGCCTTCCACAGAAAATGATTGCTAAATGTTATCTCAGCCAAAAAATTAATTTGTTTTCTGCCTTTGCCCTTTTCATCATTGGAGTTGACCACCTCTTTGCTATGGATCATTTACCACAACATCCTCCTCATAGTCACCATTTTCCTTCCAGACTACAGATTTTCTGTAGGAAAGTTTTCTCTGATGACTTGTACTTTATGAATCTAGGAAGGTCCATAGCTCAAAATTCCTGCGTCTTTATCCTCTGAGTACTCTATTTTTTTCTCTGAAGAGAAGAAAACAGAGGAGGACAAATCACAACACCTGTTTTCTTTTTTAAGATTTTATTTGTTTACTTGTCAGAGCGAGCACAAGCACACAGAGTGGCAGGCAGAGGCAGAGAGAGAAGCAGCCTCCCTGCTGGACAAGGAGACCGATGCGGGACTCGATCCCAGGATCCTGGGATCATGACCTGAGTGGAAGACAGCGGCTTAACCGACTGAGCCACCCAGGCGTCCCACAACACCTGTTTTCTGTATTTGCCTCAACTCAGTCATGAAGGCACTGCCCTACATAACCTCCTATTCCATTTTTCTTCCTTCTTTCCTTCCTTCTTTTCCTCTTTCTTCATTCTTTCTTTCTTAAGATTTTTTTATTTGAGACAGAGATCAGGAACAGGGTAAAGGGAGAAGCAGACTCTCCACTGAGCAGAGAGCCTGATGTGGGGCTCAATCCCAGGACACTGGGATCATGACCCCAAGGCAGACCCTCAACCCACTGAGCCACCCAGGGGCCCTATTCCATTTCTTTTTATTGCTGAATATTACTCCATTTTATGTATTATCTATTCATCAGTTGATAGACATTTTGGTCGTTTCAACTTTTTGACTGTTAAGAACAGTGATGCCATGAACATTTGTGTAGAAGTTTTTGGGTTGACATGTTTTCAGTTCTTCCTGGAGCATATCCTGGAAGTTGCTGAGTCACCGGGCAGCTTTACATTTAACTTTTGAGGAACTTTCTGATGGTTTTCCACAGTGGCTGTACCATTTTACATTGTGGCCCAGCAGCAGGATGTGACGTGACAGTTTCTCTATGTCCTTGTCAACATTTGTTAATTGTCTTTTTTATTATAGCCAGCCTGGTGAGTGCAGAGTCTTGTGGTTTTAATTGGCACTTCCCTGATGGTTAGTGTTGTGTATCTTCTTATGTCCTCACTCCTCTTTTTTTTTTTTAAACTTTTAAAAAAGATTTTTATTTATTTATTTGACACACACAGAGAGAACACACAGAGAGAGATTACAAGTAGGTAGAGAGGCAGCAGAGAGAGAGGGAAGCAGGCTCCCTGCCAAGCAGAGAGTCCAACCAGGGGCTTGATCCCAGGACCCTGAGACCATGATCTGAGCCGAAGGCAGAGGCCCAACCCACTGAGCCACCAGCTGCCCCCTCACTGCTCCTTTGTATATCTCTTTGGAGAAATGTCTATTCACATCCTTCGAACATTTTAAAATTGGGTTATTTGTCTTTTTATTATTGAGTTGTAAGAGTTCTTTATACATTCTAGTTGCCAGTTCCTTATCAGATCTTATTTGCACATTTTCTTCCATTTTCACTTTTTGGATGGTGTTCTCTGAAGCACAGAACTGTTTAATTTTGATGAAGTTCAATTTATCTATTTTTACTTTTGTTTCTATTGCTTTTGGGGTCATAGCTAAGAAACCATTGCCTCACCCAAAGTCATGAAGATTTACATCTATGTGTTCTTTTAAGAGATTATAGTTTTAGCTCTTCAATTTGGGTCTTTGATCCATTTGAAGTTAGTTTTTGTATATTGGGGTGAGTTAAAAGTTCATCTTCATTCTTTTGCACATGGGCAGTCCAGTTGTCCGAGCACCATTTGTTGAAAAAAACCCATTCTTTCCCTGTTAAATTGCCTTAGCATCCTTGTCAAAAATCAATTGAGCTTAAATGTGAGGGTTTATTTTGGGACTCTCCATTCTATTCCATTGATCTACATGTCTATCCTTATCCTTGCCCTAGCTTTCCCTGAAGCATACTACCAAGCTGGCTTTGACCTAGACTTTTAAAAATATCTTGTCCTGGACAAGAACACCTTTACATAGAGCACAGTACATTTAAAAAATAATTAAAAAAAAATTCCTCCAAAGTTTGACTCTAGAATGTTCAAGACTTTGCTGCTTGAAGACTCAAATCAAGCAACTTTAACAGAATTTCAAATCTTGAATGGTATATTTAATATATACTCATCATTTATTTACCTTTTGTATGCTGTTTAATCAAGTGGTCACACTGACTCTCTAATCGATGTCGATTTGGGCAGAAAGCTTGTGAGAATTGGTGGGAAAGCCCCAGTGAACTGGCTTCCTGTGGCAGGACTTTCGTGCGAGCTGCCTGGGCTCAGCCCGGGGTCCTGTGAGGTCTCCCCCTAAGCCTATGACAAAGTGCTCTAAAGGGCAGTTGCACGCAGCCCCAGTCGCCTCTGAATGGTGGCTGAACCCACCCTCTACTCAGCGCTCTCAGGAGCCTGCCTCAGCATTGGCAGCTGGGGCCTGCCATGCCCCTAGGCCTGAACCCAGAGTTGGGTTCTCAGGCTTCCGACCCCCAGTCCTGGTCGTCAAGCCCTCCAGATTGGGGATCCCTGAGCCATATGGCAGGATACTGCCTGCCACCCAGGAGGAAACCATACCTTTGGCAGCTGCAGGAAACACTCAGGGCTGGAGAAACCTGCATGCCCACCTCAGGCCACCTCACCTTCGGCACCCCCTTCTGCCAAAATAAAGCTAGAGACTGAGGCTCAGGCTCACACCCTAACTCACCTCTGCACCCTAGGAGCTTGCCTGGGGGGCTGGGGGTGCTCCAAGAGCCGGCTCACGGTCTTGCACAGCTGCAACACGCACCTAGCAAGAAAGTGCTCTCAGCTCGGGCCGGCCCAACGCTGCCCAATTCTCAGGAGCTTTATACCCAAATCAATATGGATTTGGGCAGAATGCTCATGAGATTTGGCTGAAAACCCCTGTCGGAAGTCACTTCCGGCTGCGGGGGCCTTCAGGGGAGCCACCCGGGCTGGCCGGAGGTCCCGAGTGGTTGAGTGGTTGGGGCTCAAACCCTGTGAAAAAGCATTCTAAAAGCCAGGGGCACGGGTGGCCAAACCCTCCCTCTACTCAGCTCCCTGGGGTTTTATTTTCAGCACTGGCAGATGGGGCCTGCTGTGACCCTAGGCCCTATCCTGAACCCTAGGTTGGGTTTTCAGTCTTCCGTTTCCAGGGGCCTGTCCCTCAAGCCCTACAGATTTGGGACCCAGGAGCCCCACCCCAGGAGTCTGCTTTCCACCCAGATGGAAACTGTGCCATTTGGAGCTGTGCAGAACCTTTCAGAGCTGGAGAAACCTGTATGCCCCCCCCCAAACCTGCACCCCCACCTTCTGTAGCTCCCTGGCTACAAACCCGCAGCCTGACACACCTCCTGACTCTGCCCTCAACTCAGAACCCCAGGGAACCGGCCCCAGCACTGGCAGATCGTGCCTTAGCTCAACTCACCTCAGGGACCCCTGTCAGCTCTAGGCAGACCTGGAACTCCCTCTGCCTCAGAGCTCTGGGATCCCCCTCCTTCTTCCAAAATTACACTGGCCCGAGTCTTTCATGAGAAAGGGAAAAGGCTTCCTCCTGAATGCTTAACACCTCCTTTCCTCTTCTTAACAACTCCTTTCCTCTTCTGTCACATTTCTCTCCACTTACCTGTGAGCCTGGGCAAACTGTAAGGAACGTATCAATGGAACATGTACATGCTCTGAGATCTGAATCTTCCATGGCAGCTTTTTTTTTTTTTTTAAGATTTTATTTATTTATTTGACAGACAGAAATCACAAGTAGGCAGAGAGGCAGGCGGAGAGAGAGGTGGGGAGGCAGGCTTCCTGCTGAGCAGAGAGCCCCATGCGGGGCTCGATCCCAGGACCCTGAGATCATGACCTGAGCTGAAGGCAGAGGCTTTAACCCACTGAGGCGCTTTCTGAGGATTCCTTATGCAAAAATAAACTAGCATATCCTACCACGTTGTGTTTGAAAATGATCGTCTACAGAATAGGAGAGTGAAAATCACTCCATTTTTACCTCACTCTTCATGAAGCAGAACATCGTCTTCTTTTCTTCATTGACTTCAATTCCCACTCGTTTCTGTGCAGTGGTAAATCCTTTGCTTCAGGGATAGGATTTCGCGATTCCTCACTTGCATAGAACACCCAGAGCTCATCACGTGCCCTCCCTAATAGCCATCACCCATTGGACCCTTTCCCCACACCCCTGTCCTCTAGCAACCCTCGGTTTGTGCTCTAAGGTGGAGTCTGTTCCTCACTGGCCTATCTTTCTCCCTTCACTATATTCATCTGTTTTCTTTCTGAAAATTCCATAGGAGTTAAGTCATAGGCTATTGGTCTTGTCCTACTGATTTTGCTTAGCTTAATCCACTCCAGATCCATCCACATCCTTGCAGATGGTAAGATTTCATTCTTTTTGAAACTGGGTCCTATTCCATTGTGTATAGATATAGATGATATAGATGATATAGATATAGATATAGATATAGGTATAGCTATAGATCACCCACATCTTCTTTCTCCATTCCTCAGTGAATGGACATTGGGACTCCCTCCATAGTTTCGCTATGGTTGATAATGCTGCTATAAACATCACGGTGCTTGTACCCCATTAAATGTGCATTTTTGTGTCCTTTGGGTAAATACCTAGGAGTGCAATTGCTGGATCCTAGAGTTCAGTTTTTAGCTCTTGGAGGAACCACCATACTTTTTTCCAGAGTGGCTGCAACAGCCCGCATGCCCACTGACAGTGCAGGTGGGTTCTGCTTTAAGCAGAATATTACCTGCCAGCAATTTCCTAAGGAGGAAACGGAAAATCTGTGGGATAACCTGACTCACCCAGCACAGGGTTGCTGACGCCAAGCCCCTTGAAGACACCAGCATGCCTCTATCCAGGAGAATTCCCAAAGAATCTCCTTCTGACTTCAGCACCCATGAAACTGGGTGTCCCCAGCCCGAGTTCCCAGATGGTGGCAACACATACCTAGCCAGAAAGTGCTCTCAACAGCGGGCACGAGTGTGGCCTGAATTGCTGCACAATGCTGGCCAATTCTCATGAGCTTTCTGCCCAAATCAATATCGACTTGGACAGAAAGCTCATGAGAATTGGCCAGAAACCCCCAGCAAACTCCTTTCCAGCTACGTGGACCTTCAGGGGAGCTGACAGGGCCTGGCCCCAGGTCCCGAGTGGTTGCGGCCTGAACCATGAGAGGAAGTGCTCTAAAAGTCAGGTGCATGCAGGGCCAAAACCTCCCTCTGCTCAGCCCTCTGGGGTGCCAGTCTCAGCACTGTCAGATCGGGCCTGACATGCCATTAGGCCCTAACCTGAACCCTAAGTTGGGTTTTCGGGCTTCCATCCCCAGGGGCCTATCCCCCAAGCCCTCCAGATTGGGGACCCCTGAGCCATACCACAGAACTCTGCCTGCCATGCAGAAGGCAACTGTGCCATTGGGAGCTGCGCGAAACCCTCATACCTGGAGAAACCTGCATGCCCCCCTCAGGCCACCCTGACCTATGGCAACCCCTTCGAACCACAAACCGAGAGCCTGACACTCAGGCTCACGCCCTCCCACATCACAGACCCCAGGGAGCTTACCTCCGTGGGGGCCCTCAGGGGAGCCACGTGGGCCTGTCTCATGGACCACATGGCCACAACACACACCTAGCAAGAAAGCGCTCCCAACACCGGGTGGGTGCCCGGCCAGAATCACCGCCCAATGCCAGCCAATTCTCATGAGCTTTCTGCCCAAATCAATGATGATTTGGGCAGAAAGCTCATGAAAATTGTCTGGAATCCCCGTGCGAACTTGCTCCCGGCAGCGGGGTCCTTCATGGGAACCACCTAGGCCTGGCCCGGGGTCCTGCTTGGTCATGGACAGAAGCCTGTCTGAGAGGACTCTAAATGCTGGGTGCATGCGTGGCCCCGATCTCCTCCAAACACCTACTCAACCTCCCTCTCCTCAGACCCCTTGGGAGCCCACCTCAGCACTGGCAGGTGAGGCCTCCATGCCCCTTGGCCTGAAAACCAACCCTGGGTTGGGTTCTCAGGCTTCTGTCCTCAGAGTCCTGGCTCTGAAGCCCCCCAGATTGGGGACCTCTGAGTCACACCCCAGGAGTCCGCCTGCCCCCCAGGAGGAAACCGTGCCCTTTGGAGCTGCACAGAACCCTCAGAACAGGAGAAACTGCATGCCTCACTGAGGCCACCGCCAATGTTGGCAGCCCCCCCCCCCCTCAACCCAGAACCTCATGCCTCGTCTGACTGCAGCCCTCCATTAACCCCCTTGGTGATCCTACCTCTGTACCCACAGATCTTTCCTGGACTCCCAGGCTCTCATGGGACTTTTCATGGGGCATATTCTGGAAACAAAGGTCAGGTCAGGGCCACAGAAACCTTTGGCACTGTTATAATGAGACTCTGAGATGTCAGTGGAGTCCCAAGCCATAGGCCATCTCAGAGTTTGTCTGGAAAGACACAGTTGGTAGGAAACACAGATGCTGACAGAGGGTAGAGAAGATGGAAAAAGCTATGTTTTTTGTGGCCTAGGACAGGCCTGTGCCAGTGCCACAGAGGGGCCAGAAAGCCAGGTGCCCCATAACATTGCTGAGGGCTCATTCAGATTTGTCCTGAAGCCCATACATGCTGGATCCTCCGCTAACTCAGGAGAACCCTAAATGTGCTCATGGTCTTGGCCTGAACAAGATGACCATTAGTGTGGTATAAAACCTGCAAGATATAACCACAAGGCAGTGGGGACTGACTCAGCTAAACAATACCTATGTTGAATTCCACCACAGACAAACATGTTGGGGGAAACTCGAGGCTGTCAGAGAAATGGGGGGGCGGATTTCTGAGGCCTTAACTTTTGGCCAATCTCACTATCATCTTTCTTTCATTCAAGTACAGGGGCCGGGGTCAGGCAGGATAGATCACAGGGTCTTCCCACTCTGCCACTGGAAAGGAAGAGCCCTCTCCACTATCATCCAACATTTTGCAGATCTGGGGTATGGGAAACCAGCACCCATGGGCTAATTGGACCTCCCCCTATATTCTCGCAATCAGGTGTGGCTGGAACATTTAGTTATAGGTGGTCTGTGGCTGCTTTCAAGCCACAATGCAAGAGTGCAGTCATTGTCAGAGACACCATGTGGACTGCAACACCTAACAGAAAATCTTCACAGAAGACATTAAAGAAAAGTCTTTGCCAATCCCTGGTCCCAAAGATCATAGGATCATGTCCCTTCTTTGAGTAGAATGTAGTGCCTCTGGGGCAAATCTAATTTCTACACCCCTAGAGGCAAGGACTTCATCCTTTTAGCCAGAACACCATCTCCATCCTCCTCTACTGACACCTTGAATGGCATGTCTACAAGTCTGCAGTCCAATGGGAATTCACTGTCATTTCCATGGTAATGATGTTCAGAAATGGAGGTGTTAAGTGTGAACTTGTGAGGGTGAGTGTGTGTTTCCTCTTTGGTAGCCACAGTGTGCAAGGAGAATACAATACAGTAGCATGCTTTCTGTCCCCCAGGAATGGCCATGCAATGGTTTCATAGTGATCTCAGAAGGAAGCCACCTTCATAGAACAAAATTCATCTGTGACTCTCAAGTCCCTTGTCCTGGACACTAGGTTCCACTGAGACTGGGGGCACACAGAGGGGCAGAGACTCCCCCTGCCCATCAGAGACTTGAAGGATGCCTTCTGTTCCAGGACAAAAGATCCCCAAACCATTCATCCACCTGTTACCCAGCCAGGCATCTGTAAGAGAGATCTACTCCAAGCAGAAAGGACAGACTGAGAGACAAGTGACAGCCTTGTGTGACAAGTGCCACAACAGGGGACACTCAGGAGGACTCAGAAGGACTGGGGGTGTGTAGGGTTGGCCAGACGGGGGGACAAGGGGACCAGGGGTGCTCCAGGAGGATGTCACAGCTGTGCCCTTGTGTGGTTACATGTGTCAGTGTGACTGGGCATTGGCCAGACCGGAAATGACAGTGCAGGTGAGGGGCAGTGACCCTAAACTGTCTCTAGCAAGGCAAAAGTTCAGTAACGAAATTTCTTATAGTACGCTTTCATGTCACATGCATCCGTGAGTCCCTAAAGCTGATTGTGTAGAACATGAAGTATGTAGTGGGCCATGGCTTTCAAACCCATGGTGCTGGCTGCAGAGCACATTGATATTTCTTTTGGCCACTTTCACAGCAGGATGACTTTTACCACCTTCATCTCCAATCCCAGGACAGTGAACGAAGGAACACAGATCCATACTTTGAAAATTCAACACAAATATGCAAACCCAAGTTCTCACAGGAGCTAAAGGTTCAGGACCATGATGACAGAAAGGGGAAGCCGACAGCAAGGAACCGAAGGAACACGTCATATGCATGGGAGCTGGTCCACTTCTCTACCTGTCGGAAGCAAGCCATGCCTGACCGGAAGGAGGAAGGAGTCCCACCTGCACCTGGTCCGTCTGTTTGCTGCCCTTGAGCAGACAGGAGGATGGACTGAGCTGGGTGTGGCTGTCGGGGGGAGATGGCCAGCTGGCCACAGATGCTACCTGCCAAGCACATATAGGCCCATCTCCTGGTCCTCAGCTAAGATGAAACAATCATTGTGTTTAGTGACCTATTTCTGGGGACAGGTCCTGTGCTCAGTGCTTTGGTGACTATATCTTCTCCTTTTGTATTCTTTAAAAAAACCTCAGGCAGGGTGGCTCAGTGGTTTAAGCCGCTGCCTTCGGCTCAGGTCATGATCTCAGGATCCTGGGATCGAGTCCTGCATCCGGCTCTCTGCTCGGCAGGGAGCCTGCTTCCCTCTCACTCTCTCTGCCTGCCTCTCTGCCTACTTGTGATCTCTCTCTGTCAAATAAATAAATAAAATCTTTAAAAAAAAAAAAAAAACCTCAGGCAGGTAAGATTGACATAGTTAATGTAGGTAACTTGACCCTGACCCTAACCCTCATACCTAGTTAAGAGATACCCGATTTAGAATACTGCTCATAAATTAGAGAATGGTTTTTAGGAGCTAAGGAATTCAGGGACCAACCTTCTTTGGTCTTATTCTCCCTTGAATCTGGTTAATCGGAACCCATTCGGCCACGTGCTATCTGGAGAGTGGCCACACGGGGGCAACAGTGCCACAAACCCCACTGCAAAACCCATTCTTCCTTCATCATGTCAAACCTTGTTCATTCAATGTTTACAGATCATGGTAGAGATGATGAAAAGTGTGACTTTGTTGAATTTTTAAAAAACTGAACTAATTCTTTCAACCTGTTAAGAATAGAAGATGTTTTCCAAAATCTCGGACTTCGAGAGCACATGAAAGCCCAGGGGCCTGGGAAAGAGCTATGACTATGGAATCTCTTCAGGTCTACATAGGAAACAAGGATGGCTTCTACTCCACTTCTTTGCAGAAAGAATTTGTGTCAACTAACAGCATTAAATCACACAAAATAGTGCAACTCAGAGGAAAACAAAGGAGAATCAACAGCCTCCAGAAGCAGAGAAAGAACCACACCCAGGAACAAAGAAGAGAGACCAGGAAGGCTCTGCTCAGGCCAATTTGCATTTCTGTAGATCCTCAGGAGCTAGAATTCCCTAGTGTCCCGGGCTGAGGGGGTGGGGGTCGGGGTCAGGCAGAGGGCACACCCTGATGCTGCCCTGTTGAAACCCATGAAAGCCTCCCGGTCCCTTCCTCCACGAGACACCCCCTACCCCTTGACGACTCCATCCTGCTTTTTTGAACTCCCATTCCGCTTTTTGATGACATCGTTCACTTTTCCTATCACTGCCATTATATAGAGTACATTGAACTATTTACTATTCTGTCATTTAAATGCTTTTTTGCATTGTTTGGTGAGAATCAATACCTTGCATCATCTACCCTGATGTAGAATCCCTTGTTGCATTGCATGACTTCACTGTGGACTCTGAGCGCCCTCACAGTGTCATGGGGCTAGTGTCCTGGGCAAGGTCCTCACTAAGCTGGCTCAGTGGTTGCAGTGAAGGCCTGCCCCAGGCACTGCTATTTGTGTGCAACTAAGGCAGCACAGCCAAAACCTTGGTTTGGGATCAGAATTGCTCATGGCCCCTCAGCCACATCAGATGGCTTGGGGGTGGGCACACCCTGAAGACACTGGCTAGCCCAGTGTTGCCCTGGGGAATCTCCATGGAACAGCCTTTGTGTCCAATGGGGGAACTCCACAGGAGCAGGGCCGATGGGAGTCAGAACTCCTGAGATAGAATCTATCGTGGAGACTGCCCAGAACTTAAAAACATTTAAAAATAGAGCTACCCTACCACCCAGCATTCGCACTCCTAGGTGTTTACCCCAAAGATGCAGATTGAGTGAAAAGTAGTGGCACCTGCCCCACCCCCCATGTTCACTGCAGTATTACCCACTCTAGCCAAACTATAGAAAGAGCCCAGATGTTCATGGACAGATGAATGGATAAAGAAGATGTGGTTCATATCTACAACAGAATATTATTCAGACATCAGAGAGGATGAAGACTTAATATCACATCCACCTGGCTGGAACTGGAGGATATTATGCTCAGTGAAATAAGTCTATCAGAGAAAGACAATTGGCACATGGGTTCACCCATCTGTGAAACAGGAGAAACACCACAGAGGATCAGAGGTTTAGGGAGGGAAAACTGAATGGGAAGTCATCAGAGAGGAAGGAAAACCACAAGAGACTCTTCATTACAGAAACAAACTGAGGGGTGCTGGAGGGGAGGTGGATGGGGATGAGGTAACTGGGTGATGGGCATTAAGGAGGGCATGTGATGCAATGAACACTGGGGGTTATACACACCTGATCTATTATTGAACACTACATATGAAACTAATGATGTACTCTAGGTTGGCTCATTGACATTCAGTTAAAAAGAACTCAAGCAAACACTCATAAAAATCTATAGGAAACCAACAAAGATACTGAACAGCCATTGCAATGTTGAGAAAGAAAAACAAAGCTGGAGGAGTCACAATTCCAGATTTCAAGTTATACTACAAAGCTGTAGTCATCTTAATAGCATGGCACTGGCACAAAAATACACACAGCGACCTAGGGAACAGGAGAGAAGCTCAGATATAAACCCACAATGGTGTGGCCAATTAGTCTTCCACAAAGCAGGCAAGAATATTGAAAGGGAAAAGGACAGTCTCTCCAACAAATAGTGCTGGGAAAACTGGACATGTACTCAGAGAAGAATGCAATTACTTTGCTTCCTTATGCCATATAGACACATAAACTCAAAACAGTTTCAAGACTTCAATGGAAGACCTGAAACCATAAAAATCCTACAAGAGGGCACAGACAGTAGCTTTTTGACATGGAACAAAGCAACATTTTTCTAGATTGTCTCCTGAGGCAAAGGAAATAAAAGCAAAAATAAACAACTGGGACTATATCAAAATAAAAAGTTTCCACACAGCAGAAGAACTAGGAAGAAAGAAGTAATAATAAGAAGACAACCTACTAAAAGGGAGAAGATATTTGCAAATATCCTATGCAGTAAAGGTATGGTGTCCAAAATATGTGGAATGGATACAACTCAACACCAAAAAACAAACAATCCAGTTAAAAAATAGTCCAAAGACAACAAACACTTCTTCAAAGAAGAAATACAGATGGCCAACGGTCCCATGAAAAGATGTTCACCATCACCTAAGCTCAGGAAAATGCAAATCAGAAGTATAATGAGATATTAACACATACTGCCAGAATGGCTCCCATCAACAGCACAAGGAACAGCAGGTGCTGGGCGGGTGTGGAAAAAGGGAACCCTTCTGCACTGTTGGTGGAACAGCAACCTGCTGCAGCCAGCCATTCTGGAAATCAGTTTGGAGGGTCCTCCAGATGTTACAAGTAGAACTACCCTAGGATCCAGCAACCACACTACTGGATATTTACCCAAAGCATACAAAAACAATAACACAAAAGGATACATGCACCCCTATGTTTCTGGAAGCGTTATTTTCAAGGTCACAATATGTAAGCAACCCAAGTGTCCATTTATAAAGTGCTGAATGAGCTGAGAGATGTGTACACACACAGACACACACACACAGTGGAAATTTACTCAGTCATAAAAAGAATGAAATCTTGCCATTTGCAGCCACATGGTTGGATCTAGAGAGGATTATCCTAAGTGAAATCAGTCAGTCAGAGAAAGACAATACCATATGATGTCACTCTTGTGTAGAACTGAAGAAACAAACATATATAAATAAAGGAGAAAAAAGAGACAAACCAAAATACAGATTCCTAACATCAGAGAACAAACTGACAGTTACCAAAGTGGGGTGGTGAATGGAGGGTTGAGTGAAATCGATGAAGGGGACTAAGAGTACATTTTTCTTGATGAGTAGTGAGTATTATATAGAATTACTGACTCACGCTATTGTATAGCTGAAACTAATATAACACTATATGCTAACTTAGCTGGTATTAAAATAAACAATAAAAAAGATTTTTCTTTCAGTAACCAATTTGACAAAGCTTTGATACACAATGTTCATATGTCCTACTTTAGAGTACTTTCTCATCACTATTTATTCCCTCTATGCCTCCAATTCAAATTTCAGTAAATTCTTATATTTTTTACCTGTTAATCCTAGCCCACAGGAGCCATGGTCCCTTTCATCCAGGATCAGCACCTAATGCATTCAAGAGAGTGTAAGTAGAGAAGGATGCTATGTCATAATCCAGAAAGCTATTGCTGTTTCTGTTTTAGTATGAGGTGGTCACAGAGTGTGGGGCAGGTTTCAGAGCTGGTTTGTTCTCTCTCCTAGATCACTAATTCAGTGGTCATGACTTGGATCCATTTGGCTACGAGATTTCATGTGAACGAGCTTGCTTCCAAGCACATCCATGGAAGACACAAATGTGGGTGGGCTCAGTGTGGGATAGGAAGAGGGTCAAGCACAGACAAGGGTGTGATCCTTCCCTTGACCTAGGAACTGCCATGGGTGTGGGTATGGGACACAGAAGCAAGAGGAAGCCACCAAGCCACCAAGCTCCCCAGCTGAATGTTGGAAGTGCAGGTCAAGGGATCTTGTGATGTGGGGTGTGTGTGTGGGGGGGAGGAATAAGAAAGAGATACTGCTTGCCCCTGGCCCATGCCACCTGTCTACTGCTCCTGGCACACATCAGTCTACACTGCTAACACAGCCTGGGCTCAGAATGGGCTGGCTCAGGTCCTCAGCACTCAGTGGGGCAGCTGGCTCCAGGGCTGAGCGACGTGCAGAGGGTGGTGGCAGGGAAGGCTGGCCCTCCAAAGTCATCCCCTTTTTTTTTTTAAGATTTCGTTTATTTATTTGCCAGAGAGAGATCACAAGTAGGCAGAGAGGCAGACAGAGAGAGAGAGGGAAGCAGGCCCCCTGCTGAGCAGAGAGCCTGATGCAGGGCTCGATCCCAGGACCTCAGGATCATGACCTGAGCCGAAGGCAGAGACTTAACCCCCTGAGCCACCCAGGTGCCTGGTCATCCCCTCTTTGAGCAGACAGCCCTGCAGGACTGCTGAAAACCCACTGAGAGGTTTGAAAGACATGCCATGGATGTACTAAGGAATGGAGAAACACAAAACAAATATTAGTTTTTAAGGTCACAGCTGTTACCTGAGGAAGTATGACAGCTTCTGTGAGGAGGACTGAGGGGAGGGGAGGGCAGGCAAGGTTGAAAAGACAGATGTGGTCTCCTGATTGGGGACCTGCAGCCTCCTTCCAGGGCAGGGCATCATCCTCACGTCTCAGGGAATCGATGGAAGTGTCCCATCAGGGGACTGACAGAGCTGCCTCTTGAGACAGCTTCCCTGGCATTGGCTTGCACAAGGCAAAGGATGAGGGCCAGATGGAGGGAGGGCAGTACCCCGGCAGGCCATGGGGCAAGAGCAGAGGTTCATGACCACGAAGATGATGAAAAATAGGAGGCGGCAGCATGGGAGCCCCTGGCATGAAAGTAGCCACAGGCACAGTGCCCACAGCTACAGTGACTGGTCACCTTCTGTGCCAGGCACAGTTCACTTCAGTGGACTCCAGTTTAGTGCTGACCGCAACACTAGGAAGTGTGCACCACCACCACCCTCCTCTCCCCATGCTTCTGCTAGGAATCACAGTCACCAGATCCTGATCGGTTTTCATGGAAACAGAGCACTGGCTCCCACCCCACACTACACACTGTCCCTCTGGTGGCGGTCTAGTGTGACTCTTGTGCATCGCCAGAGACTGCTGTGTACCTGTCTCCACACAATTCAATAGACAGGAGTATCCCTGAATTCCACAGGTTTTGATGAGACAGATCACAAGCCCCACATCACCACCCACCACCGACACCCAGTTGGTCACTCGGGACATTGGCTATTTATAAGTACCTTGAGACAAATGAAAAAGAGAATCTATGAAAAGTTGTGGGATGCAGCCAAAGTTGCTCTAAGGGGGACAGTCATAGAAATTCAGGTCCTCATCAATCCATTTGAAAGCTCTCCAATAACCAGCCTAATATACACGAGAAAGAAGTGGAAAAACAAAACAAAACAAGCAAAGCCTCAAATCAGTAGATAGAAGGAAATAACAAAAGGGAGAGTGGAAATAAATCCAATGGAGACTAAAAAGACAAAAGACCAATGAGAATATGAGCTGCCTTTTTTTGAAAGTTAAACCAAACTGACAAACTTTTAGCTAGAAAATGAGAGGGCTCAAATACAATGAGGAAAAGAAAGATAATTGATTCCTGTGTCACATGAAAATCCTAGAGGAGAACACAGACAACAACCTCTTCAACCTTGGGCACTGCAACTTCTGCAAGACATGTCTCTAAAGGCCAGGGAAACAAAAGCAAAAATGAACTATTGGGACTTCATCAAGGAGCTTCAAAAAGCTTCTGCACAGCAAAGGAAATAATTAACAGGAATGCATCCATTTCATCTAAGTTGCTTAGCTTATTGGCATATAACTGTTGGTAATAATTTCTGATGATTGTTTCTATTTCCTTGGTGTTAGTTGTGATCTCTCCCTTTTCATTCATAATTTTATTAATTTGGGCTTTCTCTCTTTTCTTTTGGATTAGTGTGGCCAATGGTTTATCGATCTTATTGATTCTTTCAAAAAACCAGCTTCTAGTTTCATTGATACATTCTACTGTATCTCTGGTTTCTAACTCATTGATCTCTGCTCTAATCTTGATTATTTCCCTTCTTGCATGTGGAGTTGGTTTGATTTGTTGTTGATTCTCCAGTTCTTTAAGGTGTAGAGATAGCTGGTGTATTCTGGATTTTTCAATGTTTTTGAGGGAGGCTTGGATGGCTATGTATTTCCCCCTTAGAACCGCCTTTGCTGTATCCCATAGGTTTTGGACCAAAGTGTCTTCATTCTCATTGGTTTCCATGAATTGTTTAAGTTCTTCTTTGATCTCCTGGTTGATCCAAGCATTCTTAAGCAAGGTGGTCTTTAGCTTCCAGGTGTTTGAGTTCCTTCTGAACTTTTCCTTGTGATTGAGCTCCAGTTTCAAAGCATTGTGATCGGAGAATATGCAGGGAATAATGTCAGTCTTTTGGTATTGGTTGAGTCCTGCTTTGTGACCCAGTATGTGGTCTATTCTGGAGAATGTTCCATGTGCACTTGAGAAGAATGAGTATGCTGTTGTTTTAGGGTGGAATGTTCTGTATATGTCTATGAGGTCCATCTGGTCCAATGTTTCATTCAATGCTCTTATTTCTTTATTAATTTTCTGCTTCGATGATCTGTCTATTTCTGAGAGAGGCATATTAAGATCTCCTACTATTATTGTATTCATATCAATATGACTCTTTATCTTAATAGTTTTCTTATGTAATTGGGTGCTCCCATATTGGGGGTGTAGATATTCACAATTGTTAGATCATCTTGGTGGATAGTCCCTTTAAGAATTATGTAGTGTCCTATTCTCAATGGAGAAAAACTGAAAGCTTTTCCACTAAGGTCAGGAACACAGCAGGGATGTCCATTATCACCACTGCTATTCAACATAGTACTAGAAGTCCTAGCCTCAGCAATCAGACAACAAAAAGAAATTAAAGGCATCCAAATTGGCAAAGAAGAAGCCAAACTATCACTCTTCACAGATGATATGATACTATATGTGGAAAACCCAAAAGACTCCACTCCAAAACTGCTAGAACTTGTACAGGAAATTCAGTAAAGTGTCAGGATATAAAATCAATGCACAGAAATCAGTTGCATTTCTGTACACCAACAACAAGACAGAAGAAAGAGAAATTAAGGAGTCAATCCCATTTACAATTGCACCCAAAACTATAAGATACCTAGGAATAAACCTAACCAAAGAGGCTAAGAATCTATACGCAGAAAATTATAAAGTACTCATGAAAGAAATTGAGGAAGACACAAAGAAATGGAAAAATGTTCCATGCTCCTGGATTGGAAGAATAAATATTGTGAAAATGTCCATGCTACCTAAAGCAATCTACACATTTAATGCAATCCCTATCAAAATACCATCCATTTTTTTCAAAGAAATGGAACAAATAATCCTAAAATTTATATGGAACCAGAAAAGACCTCGAATAGCCAAAGGAATATTGAAAAAGAAAGCCAAAGTGGGTGGCATCAAGCTCTATTACAAAGCTGTCATCATCAAGACAGCATGGTACTGGCACAAAAACAGACACATAGATCAATGGAACAGAATAGAGAGCCCAGAAATAGACCCTCAACTCTATGGTCAACTAATCTTGGACAAAGCAGGAAAGAATGTCCAATGGAAAAAAGACAGCCTCTTCAATAAATGGTGCTGGGAAAATTGTACAGCCACATGCAGAAAAATGAAAATGGACCACTTCCATACACCACACATGAAAATAGACTCTCAATGTGAGAAAGGAATCCATCAAAATCCTTGAGGAGAACACAGGCAGCAACCTCTTCGACCTCAGCCACAACAACATCTTCTTAGGAACATCGCCAAAGGCAAGGGAAGCAAGGCCAAAAATGAACTATTGGGATTTCATCAAGATCAAAAGCTTTTGCACAGCAAAGGAAACAGTTAACAAAACCAAAAGACAACTGACAGAATGGGAGAAGATATTTGCAAACGACATATCAGATAAAGGGCTAGTGTCCAAAATCTATAAGGAATTAGCAAACTCAATACCCAAGGAACAAATAATCCAATCAAGAAATGGGCAGAAGACATGAACAGACATTTCTGCAAAGAAGACATCCAGATGGCCAACAGACACATGAAAAAGTGTTCCACATCACTCGGCATCAGGGAAATACAAATCAAAACCACAATGAGATATCACCTCACACCAGTCAGAATGGCTAAAATTAACAAGTCAGGAAATGACAGATGCTGGCGAGGATGCAGAGAAAGGGGAACCCTCCTACACTGTTGGTGGGAATGCAAGCTGGTGCAACCACTCTGGAAAAACAGCATGAAGGTTCCTCAAAATGTTGAAAATAGAACTACCCTATGACCCAGCAATTGCACTACTGGGTATTTATCCTAAAGATACAAATGTAGTGATCCGAAGGGGCATGTGCACCCGAATGTTTATAGCAGCAATGCCTACAACAGCCAAACTATGGAGAGAACCTAGATGTCCATCAACAGATGAATGGATAAAGAAGATGTGGTATATATACACAATGGAATACTTGCAGCCATCAAAAGAAATGAAATCTTGCCATTTGCGACGATGTGGATGGAACTAGAGGGTATCATGCTTAGTGAAATAAGTCAATTGGAAAGACAACTATCATATGATCTCCCTGATATGAGGATGTGGAGATGCAACATGGCGGATTAGGGGGGTAGGAGAAGAATAAATGAAACAAGATGGGATTGGGAGGGAGACAAACCATAAGTGACTCTTAATCTCACAAAACAAACTGAGGGTTGCTGGGCGGAGGGGGGGTTGGGAGGGGGAAGTGGGGTTTTGGACATTGGGGAGGGTATGTGCTATGGTGAGTGCTGTGAAGTGTGTAAACCTGGCAATTCACAGACCTGTACCCCTGGAGATAAAAATACATTATATGTTTATAAAAAAATAATAAATATTTTTTTAAAAAATCAATGAAAATATGAGTTGCCTTTTTTGGAAAGATAAACTGAACTGACAAACTTTTAGCTAGACTCACCAAGAAAGAGAGAGGGCTCAAATACAATGAGGAAAGAAAGATAATTGATTCCTGTCTCATGTTGAAGTCCTAGAGGAGAACACAGACCACAACCTCTTCAACCTTGGGCACTGCAACTTCTTGTAAGACATGTCTCTAAAGGCCAGGGAAACAAAAGCAAAAATGATCTGTGGTGACTTCATCAAGATAAAATCTTCAGCACAGCAAAGGAAACAATTAACAAAACTAAAAGGCAACCTACAGAATGGGAAAAGATATTTGCAAATGGCATGACAGATAAAGGTCTGGTATCGAAGATCTACAATGAACTGCTCAAACTCAACACCCAAGAAACAAAGAAACCACTCAAGAAATGTGCAGAAGACAGGAAGAGACACTTCTCCAAAGAAGACACACAAATGGCCAACAGAACATGAAAAAATTCTCCACATCTATCGTCTTCAGGGAATTCAAAACCGCAATGAGATACCACCTTCCAGCAGTTAGAATGGCAAAATTAACAGGACAAGAAACAACAACGGTTGTCAAGGATGTGGAGAAAGGGGAACTCTCTTACACTGTAGGTGGGAATGCAAGCTGGTACAGTCACTCTGGAAAACAGCATGGAGTTTCCTCAAAAAGTTAAAAATAGAGTTTCCCTATGACCCAGAAATTACACTCCTGGGTATTTACCCCAAAGATACAGATGCAGTGAAAGGACAGGGCACCTGCACCCCAGTGTTCATAGCAGCAATGTCCACAGGAGTGAAACTGTGGAAGGAGCTGAGATGTCCTTCCATAGATGAATGGATAAAGAAGATGTGGTACATACATACCATAGAATTTTACTCAGCCATCAGAAGGGATGAATGCCCACCATTTGCATCAATATGGATGGAACTGGAGGGGGTTATGCTAAATGAAATCAGTCAAGGAGAGAATGACAATAACAATATAGTGTCACTCATATGTGGAACACAAGGAATAGTGTGGAGGACTACAGGGGAAGGGAGGGAAAACTGAATGGGAAGAAATCAGAGAGGGAGACAAACCATGAGAGACTCTTAATCATAGGAAACAAATTGGAGAAGAGGTAGGTTGGGGGGCAGGGTAGTTGGGTGGTCGGTATTAAGGAAAGGACATGTGGTGATGAGCCCTGGGTGTTACATGTAACTAATGAATTATTGACCATTACTTCAAAAATTGTAACTTGGCTAACTGAATTTAAATTAAAAATGTGAAAAACTTAAAAGAAAGAAACCTGAGCTATTACAAGGAATATCACAAAAATACAAAGGATCGTTACAGAGTACTATGAGCAAGTGGAGGCTAACACCTTGGACAACTTAGAAGAAATGGTAAGTTCCTAACAACAACCTAGAATGAAGGGGAAAAAAAATCTGAACCGACTGATCACTAGTTAAAAGATTGATTTGATAGTCAAATCCTCCCAGGAAACAAATGCCCAAGAGCAGACAGTTTCACTGAGGAGTTGTAACCAGATGGTAGAAGAAGAATTAATACCAACCCTTCCCAAACTGTTTTTAAAATAGGAAAGAAGGGCATAGGTCCAAATTCATTTCATGAAGGCAGCAGTACCTTGCTACCAAAACAAGACAAGGATTCTACAAGAAAAGGAAAGATCCTCATGAACAGAGATGCACAATCCTCAACAAATTATCGGCAACATCAATTCAACGATTCATCAGGAGGATCACACAACGTGATCCAGTGGGATTTATTCCAGGGATGCAAGGATGATTCCACATCTGCACATCTACCAATAGCAAGCACCACCTTAACAAAATAGGAGATAAAAATCCTAGGATTGTTACAATAGATGAAGAAAGAACACTTTACAATATTTGATATGCATTTATGATAAAGACTCTAAACCATCTGGGTACTGAGGGAACATACCTCAACCAAACAGAGGCCCTATATGAAAAGCCCGCAGTTGACCATATACTCGAAGGTGAAATGCTGAAAACTTTCTCACTGCCAGCAAGAACAAGATAAAAATGCCCACTCTTACCACTTTCATTCATCATCGTATTGAAAGCCTTCGCCAAACCATTTAGACAAAAACAAAATAAAACAACCAAAACAGAACAAAGATATGAAATCTAAATAGGAAAAGAAAATGGTTACTATTTGCAGATGACATGATACTATATGTAGAAATCCCTAAGGAGTCCACAAAAAAATTGTTTTATTAACAAATAAACAAATTTGAATAAGTTAGAATAAATGAATTCAGTAAAGCTGCAGGATACAAAGTCAATATACAGAGACATGTTGCATTTCTTTCTTTCTTTCTTTTTTTTTTAATGTTTGTATTTGACACACAAAGAGACAGAGAGAGAGAGAGAGAGAGAGCATAAGCAGGGGGAGCAGCAGAGAGTCAGGGAAAAGCAGACGCCCTGCTGAGTAGGGAGCCCAATGCCAGACTCATTCCCAGAACCCCAGGATCATGACCTGGCCTGAAGACAGACACTTAACCAACTGAGTCACCCAAGTGTCCCAACTTGTATTTCTATGTACTGATGACCAACTTTCACAAAGAGATTAAGAAAGCAATGCTATTGACACTTGCATCAAGAAAAAAAAAATCTAGGGGGCGCCTGGGTGGCTCAGTGGGTTAAAGCCTCTGCCTTCAGCTCACGTCATGATCTCAGGGTCCTGGGATAGAGCCCCGCATCAGTCTCTGCTCAAGCAGGGAGCCTGCTTCCTCCTCTCTCTCTCTCTCTCTCTCTGCCTACCTCTCTGTCTACTTGTGATCTCTGTCTGTCAAATAAATAAATAAAAATCTTAAAAAAAAAAAAGAAAAAAAATCTAGGAATAAAAGTAACCAAAAATGAGGAAGTCCTGCTATATTGAACACATGGTGGAAAAGGAAGGAAAAATATGTGTGTGTTGGTGGGTGAATATATGGGCCAAAATTTGGAAGATGACACAAATAAATGTAAGCATATGCCATGCTCATTAAATGGAAGAGCTAATAATGTTAACATGTCCACCGAACCCAAAGCAAGCTGGAGAACAAAGAAGAGACAGAGAGTCCAAGATGGCAGAGGTGTAGGACACCTTCATTTCATCTGGCACAAGGAATTCAGCTAGAGAGCTATCAAACCATTCTGAACACCTGCAAATTCAAGCAGAGATCCAAGAAAAGAATAGCAGCAACTCTACAAACATGAAAGCGACCACTTTCCACAAGGTAGGACATAGAGTAAAGTGAGTCTAAGCTGATAGGTGGGAAGATAAACCCTGGGGGGAGGGAGCCTATGTCAGCTGGCTACTGCCAAGTGCTAGGGGCAGCAGAGCACAAAATCGGAACTTTTGGAAGTCTACTCTGGTGAGGATGTAGCTCTGGTGGCTGGGCAGGGGGTGGAACCCTCAAAGGGACAGGGTGGTCTCAGGATCCTTGGTCCCAGGAAGACCAGGGGCTATTGAGGGCAGCAGAGCTCCCAGGTATTGGAGCAGGGAAGCCGGCTGCAAAGAGTGAGCCCAGGAGTGGGCTCTAAGCTGGGGGTTGCCATAAGCTGTGATCCACAGCACAGTCTGGCCACTACTCTTTGAGAAGGGACCCAAGAAGTGGCACAACTGGAGAGAGAACTCCCTTCTTCCCACAGGAAGAATGGTGTCTGAGCATGCTGCAAGAGTCTGCTGGGTTTGGAGACTCCTAACTGGGTTGTGTGCCAGAGACAGAAATTCTTGGTCACAAGGCTGGTGAGCACAAAGTGCAGACAGAGACCAGGGAGACACGAAGAATTAACTGCTTTTCTGTGAGGGTGCACTGAGTAGTGGGGCCCCAAGCTCTCAGCTCTGGGGCCAGAGATAGAGATGCTGACATGTTCATTCTCATCCCAAAAGATTGGGATCATTCCCTGCATATTTTTAAACCACAATGGTTTGAAAATGAAACTCAATCACAAGAGGAAAGGTGGAAAGAACTCAAATACATGGAGGCTAGAGAGCGTCCTACTAAAGAATGAATGGGTCAACCAGTCAATTCAAGGTGGATTTTAAAAATTCATGGAAACACAGGAGAATGAAAACACAGCCGTTCAATATCTTTGGGATGCAGCAAAGGCGGTCCTAGGAGGGAAGTATATAGCACTACAAGCGTTTCTCAAGAACCAAGAAAGGTCTCAATTACACAATCTAACCCTACACCTAAAGGAGCTGGAGAAAGAGGAGAGCTGGAGAGTATAGAAAGCCTAAACCCAGAAGGAGAAGAGAAATAATAAAGATCAGAGCAGAAATCAATGAAGTAGAAACCAAAAGAACAGTAGAAGAGATCAATGAAACTAGGAGTTAGTTCTTTGAAAGAATTAATAAGGGGGCGCCTGGGTGGCTCAGTAGGTTAAGCCTCTGCCTTCAGCTCAGGTCATGATCTCAGGGTCCTGGGATCAAGCCCCACACCGGGCTCTCGGCTCAGTGGGCAGCCTGCTTCCTCCTCTCTCTCTGCCTGCCTCTCTGCCTACTTGTGATCTCTCTGTCAAATAAATAAATAAAATCTTTTTTTTTTAATATTTTTTATTTATTTGACAGAGAGAAATCACAAGTAGGCAGAGAGGCAGGCAGAGAGAGAGGAGGAAGCAGGCTCCCTGCAGAGCAGAGAGCTCGATGTGGGGCTTGATCCCAGGACCCTGGGATCATGACTGGAGCCGAAGGCAGAGGCCTTAACCCACTGAGCCACCCAGGCCCCAATAAATAAAATCTTAAAACAAACAAACAAAAGAATTAATAAGGTTGACACACCCCTGCTCAGATTTCTCAAAAAGAACACAGAAAGGCCCCAAATAAATAAAATCATGAATCAAGAAGGAGAGATCATACCCAACACCAAGGAAATAAAAAAAATTATAAGAACATAGGGTGCCACCTCTCATGATCCCAGGGTCCTTGGATCGAGTCTCATATCGGACTCATTGTCCAGCAGAGAGCCTGCTTCTCTCTCTGCCTCTGCCTGCTTGTGTTCTCTCTCTGACAAATAAATAAATAAAATCTTTAAAAAAATAAAGAAGATTTAATACATCTCTTCCTCTGAAGCTTTTCCAAAAAATTAGAACGGGAAGGAAAACTTCCAAATCCTTTTGATGAAACCAGCATTACCTTGGTCCCCCAAACCAGACAAAGATCCCACCCAAAAGGAGAATTACAGACCACTATCCCTGAAAATATGGATGCAAAAATTCTCACCAACGTACCAGCCAATAGGATAGGATCCAACAGCCCATTAAAAGGATGATTCACCACAACCAAATCGAATTTATTCCTGGGCTGCAAGGGTGGTTTGACAACCACAATTCAATCCATGGAATCCACTACCTTAATAGAAGAAAGAACAAGAACCATAGGATCCTCTCAATAGATGCAGGAAAAGCATTCGACAAATTAATGCATCACTTCTTGACCCAAACTCTTCACCACGGAGGGAGAGAGGGTACCTCTACATCATAAAGACCATCTATAGGAAACCCACAGCGAATATCGTTCCCAATGGGGAAAAATTGAGAGCTTTTCCCTTCAGGTCAGGAACACTACAGGAATGCCATTCTCATCCCTATTGCTCAACACAGTACTAGAATTCTTAGCCTCAGCCATCAGACAACAAAAAGAAAAAACATGTGTCTGAATTGGCAAAGAAGAAGTCAAACTCTCACCCTTGGCAGACAATAGGATACTTTCTGTGGAAAACGTAAAGGACTCCCCCCCCAAAATTGCTAGAACTCATCCAGGAATTCTGTAAAGTGGTAGGATATAAAATCAATGCACAGAAATCACTTGCACATGTCTGCAGCAAGAATGTGGCAGAAGAAAGAGAAATTAAGGAGTCCATCCCATGTATAATTGCACCCCAAACCATATGATACTTAGGACTCCATCTAACCAAAAAGGCAAAGGATTTGTACTCAGAAAACCATGCCATAGTCATGAATGAAATGGAGGACCATTTCCTTACATCACACACAAAAAATAGACTCCAAGTGGATGAAAGACCTCAATATGAGACAGGAATTCATCCAAATCCTTGAGGAGGACAGAGGCAGCAATCTCTTTGACCTCAGCCACAGCAATTTCTTGCTACACACGTCTCTAAAAGCAAGGGAAACAAAAGCAAAAATGAACTGTTGGGATTTCATCAGATAACAAGCTTTTACACAGCAAAGGAGACAGTCAACAAAACCAAAAGACAACAAAAAGAATGAGAGAAGATATTTTCAATGACATATCAGATAAAGGGCTCATATCTGAAATCTAGAAAGAACTTACCAAACTCAACACCCACAGAACAAATAATCCAATCAAGAAATAGGCCAAAGACATGAACAGACATTTCTCCAAAGAAGACATCCAAATGACCAACAGACACTTAAAAAGTGCTCAACATCCCTCGATATTAGGAAAATACAAATCAAATCCATAATGAGATTCCACCTCACACCGGTCAGAATGGCTAAAATGAACAAGTCAGGAAAAGCCAGGTGTTGGTGAGGATGTGGAGAAAGGGGAACCCTTTTATACAGCTGGTGGGAATGCAAGCTGGTGAAGCCACCCTGGAAAACAGTGTAGAGGTTCCTCAAGAAGGTGAAAATAGAGTTACCCTACAACCCTGCAATTGCACTGCTGGGTACTTTCCCCAAAGATACAAATGTAGTGATCTGAAGGGTCACCTGCACCCCAATGTCTATAGCAGCTTTGCCCACACGAACCAAAGTATGCAAGATGGACCAGACGTCCATCGACAGATGAGTGGATATATATGGTTACAAATAACACTGAGTATTATGCAGCCATCAAAAAATGAAGTCATGACCTGGATTGGAATCATAGTCAAAACCTTTACTTGGGGAACCAGGTGGTGGGTAATAGGGAGGGCACGTATTGCATGGAGCACTGGGTGTTGTGCAAAAACAATGAATACTGTTATGCTGAAAATAAATAAATAAATTAATTAATTAAAAAAAAAAACCCTTTACTAATCATTCTGGTCAAGTCTTTTAAAATGCCCAAGTTCTGTCTCTATCCACCTCTATTCATTGGGTCATTATGAGGAATAAATTAACTAATGTATATTAAAAGTTATATAAAGTTTTTGGACAATCTTAGCAAATGAATCTAGTGTGGATCACTATCCAGGCAAAACTTCATGAAAACTATTGTTAAACCATGACCAAAACATCATTATGTGTCAAATATTTTAAAAAAATAGTATAAAGGAAGGTCTGTCTCAAATTAGAAAGAGGAAGAAGAAGAATTTCAGAGTAAAGAAGTCAAGTTGACATGGGTGATCCTTGCCTGGCCCTGAGGACTTGGTTTCCATGTGGACAGTAGTGACTAGTGATTTGGCCTTACTTGAAGGCAAGCTTGAAGCTGGCTATAAAGAAGACCATTCACAAAGCCAGGGCACTTGAAGTGACAGATAATCTCTAAAAATCAAGGAGGCAAGCTACAGAATGTAATTTTTCTTTCCTTTATGCTATGGTTGGGAAAAATAAAAAGATCTTTGAATATTTGAATCCCCAGTCCTGGACCACACATGAGAAGAGCTCAGAATTCCGTAAGACAACACAACTTTAAAATATTACATAAGAGAGAAAAATCAGTATCTAGAAGTGAAAATATGGAGTGATTTTTAATATAATAAATAGCCTAAAAATTGTTAAATGATGAAAATTAAAGAACTGTTAGACGTAGGAATACACACACCTAAGAACAGAAAGACAAACATATGAGAAATAGGAAGGAAAGAGAGGGTTCCGGCACATTTATAGTGGTAGTTTCCAGATGGAAGAACACACAGAATATGGGACAGATCACAGCCATAGAGAATGGACTTGAGATTTATGCGTTTGACGAACCAAAATAAAGACCTGGATGCATAGTTGGAGAATCACAAATGAAGCAGAGAAAACACACAGAAAAATAATAGTTAAACCAAAAAGGAGTGACACTGAGATGTAATAGGGCAATAAATAAAAGGTCAGGAGTCCATGTAAATACGTCTCTGATTTTCAAACAGTAAAAAAAAAAAAAAATAATAATAAAAAAAATTCTATATTTACTTTGGGAAAAACATCAAACATGAGAGCAAAATGAAGCTATTTTTTGGGAATAAGACACAATATTACTTATAATCTGACATTAACAGAATGAAAATGTCTTCAGTAAGAAATGAGTAATCAGTAAGAAGCAAGACAGTGAGTACAGAAATTCAGCTTCTGTCCAGAATGGAATAACAGGAACCAGATCTGTGCTTCCAAGTTAAACTTTATTAAAAATGAACAAGATTATGAGAAAGTGGTTTTCAAGACACTGGGCATCAGAAAATGAAGAAAAAGGATCCCTTAGAAATGGGGTGAGGGTGGGGGAACATGAGCCCTAGAAAGACCCATGCTTACTGCATTCAGACTTTTCAGCCACGGGCATTACAGAGGACAAACCTACATGTAGTTCTATAGATCTCTGCTTCAGCAGTAGCTGGGAATCTGGAAGGTTGAAGCAGCAGGGGTTCACAGTAGGGAATCCTGTGAGGAAAGAGTTGCAGAGAGAGAATTTCAGAAATCGGTAGAAGGTTCCCTTGAATATTCAGCTGAGTACTTATGGGGCATGCATGTGAGGAAACTAATCAAGTCCAGGAAAAAAGCACCTGGAAGAACTAGAAGGAACAGTGATTGATGTTTACCCAGAGTGACGGCCTACTTCCCTCAGTGATACTGGAAATCTTGGTGATTCCCAGAACATGACACAAAGTGTTTCTTTGAGCTTATGTACTAAAGGTGTAAAAATTCATTTAATGTTCTCTTTCCTCATATCCAATATCTATCAGTTATGGGTCTTTTTTGATGAGGTGATATTTGCCCTCAGCAAAGGTTGTATTTTCCTGCACTCTTTCAACTTTTTTCGGCTTTCTCAACTCAGTCCATGAAGCTAGTATTACCTTTATACAGGAGGTACTCATAAATTTGGCATAAAAATTATTTTATAGCCCATTTGTGGTACATTATAGATTGATTTATCTGCTCATGAGCCCTTCCTAAGCTTCAAGAAACTATTAGCATATGCTAAATATATTAATGTTTTTTGCTCTGAATTCTGATACACAGAATAAGCTAATCAGCTGTCAAAGAAATCACCTCCAAAGCCTTCTAATGAGTTTGCTTTCTTTACTCTTCCAGTCACATTGCCCATAGCAATCTTTTAAAATACTTCAGAATTTGTTGATTGCTCCAGGGCCTAAGGATCTTGACTGAATATGCCTGTATCTGTGTGGAAGGGGTATTCTTGGATGCTTCTGTATGTTAATACATTTATAGAAAAATAAACCTTCCACAGTTTTTACCCGCACAAATTAGGCACTAGAGTTTGAGGAGGCATTCTTACTTTTCCTATTACTGAGTTCTTTAAGTATGAATTATTCTCAATGTTAAACAACAGAATTAAAAGAAAAAAACAAAAAACCTATTCCAGAGAAGATACTGTTTTTAACATGGAAAAAAAAAAAACCCACATGTTGCAGAAAATCTGAAGCGACCGAGGAAACTCAAGCAGCACATGGAAATCAAGGGAAACTTAGCTTTTTATCACCAGCAGGCTCAGTGAGATCCTTTCCCAAAGACTGAGCACCCGACATGGTTAGGAGTGAGTTGTTATGGTTACAGGTGATGGGGGATGGTAATGGGATGTTTTCATGGTCTCTCAAGGCTGGGACGCTTTCCTGAGGTCTCTCAAGGCCAAATGGCCCCATCATGTGGAAGGATAATCTATGTGGATGTGTCTCAGGAGAGTGCTAAATCACCCTGGGGGACTGTTTCTTTTTCTTTTCTTAATCAAACAGGATCAGCATCTAGTCTTTTTCTTCTGCCTCAGTAGGAGCAATGGGGAGCCAGGACAGGAAGGGGCTGGGGCCCGGGAGGCTCTATCCTCCTCATGTCCCCCTTCTTGATGATCAGCAGGGGTACCCTAGAGATCATCATTATATAGATTTAAGGGCCTGTATCCTCAGAGGGCGAGGATATGGGCTGTTGATAGACAGTATTTCTGATGAAATGGACAAGGCTGTTGAGGAGACAAGGGACCGAGGGTAACTAGGAAGTGGTAGGGACAATAAGGGCCTGCTAGATGTCCATGATTGTGGGTTGAAACCCCAAGATGTGAGTTTTTCTTGACTGTGCTGGATGCATTCCCAGACCTTGTGAACCTTGGAAGTGACAATCCTGGACTGGTTGATGTAGTAGCAGCATTCCTCCTGTAGGAAGAGACTGGTTCCTCCCTTTTCAGCAGTGAGGAGATCTAGGGCTCACCGATTCTGGAGGGCTATTGCCGCCAGACTGGAGAATTGTGTCTGGAGGGACGTTAATGAATTTGTGATATGTTCCATGCATTGTTGAGTTCCTATGAAAGCTTGAAGTAAAAGTTAAGGGAAGTCCTGAAGCTCGATGTGCCAGTAGCTACGCCAGCAAAGAGTTCAGACCCCAGGAGGAACAGTTAAGACTACTGCCTGTCGACTTTGGTAGTGAAGAGAGACCCAGGACTGGAACTGGAAGTCTGAATATAGTGAGGCAGAGGGGGACAAAAACACAGGTATGTAACCAAAAGGGGTGTTACTTTCATTGAGCCACCTAAAGAGAAGGTTGTTTTTGCAGGAGAGGAAGATGATGGTGTCAATAAGGTAGAAGAGCTGTGAAGTTCTGGCAGCCCAGGTCTGGGGCCTTGGTGCAGCTGCGGGGTGGGGGTGGGGGGGAAGAAGCCAGGTTAGATCATCAGGTGAAAGCAGTGGGACTGAGTTTTGTATGGGGCCAAAAGTCATAGGGCTTGTATTATTGCGCAACAGCCAGTTAGGAGGGACGGGGATACTGAAGGAAGCTGATGGAGCCAAGGGGAGGCTGACCCAGCAGGCAGAACCAGTAGGGGAATGGGTTGAGTTGAGCCATAAGTGGTAGGAGGTGTTTAAGAGCTGACGAGTATAGTTTTGAATAGTTGGCCCTGGGGGAGTGGAGTTTATAGAAGAGAACCTGGGTCGCGGAGGGTGTCTGTCCCAGTGGACAGTGAATGTCGTCCTGGGGTCCTTCCCAGAAACATACAAATGCAGTCCCAGTAGGAGTTTCTGCAGTTCTGTGGGGGCAATTGTGAGTGTTTGGTTAGCCTGGAACATGTAAACCAGGGAGACCCAAAGATTGCCTGATGTCTCACAACCCCATCGATCACAAAAGTTTTCCCTGCATTCCTCTAACCCCTGGTCTGGGCAAAGGTATATCTGGTATCCCTCTTCTTTACATAGCCTCCCTTCAAGCACTTGTTCCTTGTATGGAGCCGGGAGTTGACATAGGGATATCTGGAAGGTGGGATACTCGCCAGAGGTCTGGTTATAAAGGACTCTGTCCTGGCCTTCCAAAGTCTGGGTTAATTTCCAGTCATATGTTGTTGGGCTAGTGGGGGTTCCCTGGTGGAAAAAGGCAGAGGGAACTTAGTAGCCATAATGTGAGGCTCCAGCTGGGTTGAGAAAGGAGAGGATGTACTTTAGAGTTTAGGGGCCCTTCTCTAGAGTGATCCTCAGAGGGTCTGATGGTGACAGGTGTGGGATCCAGGTAGCTTGGTCCAGGTTTGCCTTTTTCACTCTTGAATGGTGGATCCATGGCATAATGTTGGTAATCTTGAGGGCAGTGGGAGTTATGAGAATTACTGTATGTGGGCCAGTCCAGACTGGGTGAAGGGGTTCATGTTTCCAGTCTTTTAGCCAGACTTCATCTCCAGGGTGGAAGGAATGGACAGGGGTTCCTAGGGATGTAGGGACCCTTTCTAATATGTGGGCATGTAATTCTGAGAGGATTTTTCCTAGCAATAACAGTTGGTCCTAGAGATATGTGTCTCCTCAGACGTTATGGTTGCCCGGAAAAGAAGACAACAGTGGGGGCGGCCTGCCATAGAGTATTTCAAATGGGGAGAATCCATTTTTCAGAGGGGTACGGTGGGAGCAGAGTACTGCTAAGGGAAGTAGATCTGTCCACCCTAAGGAGGTCTCAGCATGTAATTTGGATAGGGCTTACTTGAGGGTACGGTTCATACGCTATACTTTCCCTGAGCTCTGAGACTGATAGGCTGTGTGGCGTTTCTGGGTGATGTTGAGGGCTGAAGTTAGCACTCACAGAACTTCAGAGATAAAAGCTGGGCCATTGTCATTGTGTATGGTAAGTGGGATCCCGTGCCAAGGCACAACCTCTCAGAGGAGTACTCTGGTGATTTCTTTGCCCTTCTCGGTCGGGTTGTATATGTCTCTACCCATCCTACGAAGGTACAGACCAGAACTAGCAGATATTTTACACCTCGGTAAGGAGTCATCTCTGTGAAGTCCACTTCCAGGTCTTCAAAGGGAGCTGCCCCTGTGCGCTATACTCCTGGGGGCTGGGAAGGTTGGGTTTTGGGTTGTGTCTAGCACAAGTGGTGTGCCGATCTGTGACTGACTTGCACAAGGTTGCGAGTCCGGCGATGTAGAAATGTTTTGCCAGCAGTTTTTCAAGCCTTGTTTTTCCCAAGTGTAAAGCTGAATGTTGTTCAGTGATGGCATAGGGGGTGAGGTTTGCAGGAATAAATAAGTGCCCATCTGGGAGGATCCACCACCCTTGGGGATAGTGAATGGCTTCCCCGGTTTGGGCCCAGTCCTCTTTAGCTGCTGTATAAGTGGGATTTCGTAAGGAGGGGGTAACAGATGCTATAATGGCAGGTTGTCCATCTTGGGCAGCTTCCCTGGCTGCCTGGTCAGCTAAGCGGTTCCCTTTAGCTGGCTCAGCATCTCCTTTTTGGTGTCTCCAACAGCAGATGACAGCCAAGCTCTGGGGAGCCCATACTCCCAGAGGGAGTGCTTTGGCTTCTAGGACTTCTAGGTAATGGTGTAATCCACTTTTCTTAGGCCCTTGCTTAGGAAACTGCTACCATCAGTGTATAGGGTAAGGTCAGCGTTCATCAGAGGGGAATCCTGGAGGTCCAGCTGGGTGGCGTAGACTTTAGTTAAGATTTCCAGACAGTTATGTTCTGGTTCCCCTTCTGCCATTGGGAGCTATGTGGCCGGGTTGAGGGTCTAAACAGTCTGTAGGTTCATACAAGGATTTTCTAGAAGTAGCCCTTGATATTGAGTGAGCCTGCATTTGATATCCATTTTGACCCTGAGTGTTCAGAAGAGTGATCACTGAGTGGGGAACCTTTACTGTAAGCTGTTGTCCTAGAGTGAGCTTGTCACCTTCCTTGATAAGAAGTGTGCCGGCTGCCAAGGCCCGTAGGCAAGGGGGCCACCCGGAGGCGACAGGGTCTAATTTCTTTGACAGATATGCAATGGGGGCTGATTGGTTGGGTTAGAAGCCCTGAGGCAATTTTTTTTTTTTTTTTTTCAGGAACATACAGGCAGAAGGGTTTCCCTGTATCTGGTAGGCCTAGGGCTGGGGCCCTTCCAAGTAAGTCCTTGAGTTCCCTGAAAGCCTTCTCTCGTTTGTCTTCCCATTGAAGAGGCTGATTATCCGGTCCCATTAGCCAGTGACTGAGAACCCTGGTGTCCAGATTCTATAGAATATATATTGCCACGAAGGCTGCATATAGATTCTATAGAATCCTGCAGCCCCCAGGAACTCACGCAAAGCTCATCTAGTGGTGGTCCACGGGAAGTTAGTTATCACGACCTTTCGTTCGGTGCTGAGGGTCCATCTTCCTTGAGTTATCATGAATCCTAAGTGTTTGACCTCTTGTCTACATAACTGAGCCTTTTTCCAGGATGCTCCATATCCTCTTTTTGATAAGTGATGTAGGAGGTCAGGTGTTGCTCGGTGGCAGGTTTCCTTACTTGGGCTGGAGACGAGAAGGTCGTCGACATACTGGAGTACCGTGCAGCCAGTTCATTCCTTGGGGAAGTCAGCCAGGTCAGAGGCCAGGGCTTTGCTAAATACTGTTGATGAGTTTTTAAATCCCCTGCGGAAGTCTGGTCTGGGTGAGTTGCATCTGGCATCCTGAGCTGACATCAGTCCATTCAAAGGCAAAGAGATGTTGACTTACAGGCGCTAGGCGAATACAGAAAAAGGCATTCTTGGGGCACCTGGGTGGCTCAGTGGGTTAAGCTGCTGCCTTCGGCTCAGGTCATGATCTCAGTGTCCTGGGATCGAGCCCCACATCCAGCTCTCTGCTCAGCAGGGAGCTCTCTGCTCTCTCTGCCTGCCTCTCTGCCTACTTGTGATCTCTCTCTCTGTCAAATAAATAAATAAAATATTAAAAAAAAAAAAAAAGAAAAAGGCATTCTTTAGATGGAGGCAGGTAAACCAGGCAGCGTCTGGTGGGATCTGGCTTAAGAGAGTATAGGGTTTTGGCACCACCGGTTGTAGAGTCTGAGTGACACAGTTTACGGCAAGTCCTGGATGGGTTGGTAGTCACCGCTGGGATTTTTGACTGGGAGCAGTGGAGTGTTCCAGGGAGATTGGCATTTGACTAGAATGCCTGCTTCTTTTAGTCTCTCTAGGTGGGTTGTATGCCTATTTGGGCTTCCTATGAGATCCGATACCTACTTTGCTGTTGTGGCTGTGTTCCAGCCTTTAGTTCCATAATGACTGATGCTCGCTGGATGGCAAGTCTGGGAGGGTTATCCTCCACCCATACATTGGGGACTGCAGTCTGGTAGGCCTTGGGGTTTGTCTCAGGGTGTTCTTGTTCGAACAGTCTCAATTCTCTGTCCCGGGGTGTGTTGAGGGTCAAGATGAGTTGAGGTCCGGTGGCGTTTAGACTCACAGTGGCCTGTCCAGAAGATTCGAAGGAGATTTGTGCTCCTAATTTTGAAAGCAAATCTCTTCCCAATAAAGGGAGTGGGCAGTCTGGAACATACAGAAATTCATGGGACACAATGTGTCTGCCTAGCTTTCAAGTTCAGGATTGGCAAAAGGGTTGGTTTGCAGCTCTATCCCCTGTGGCACCCTTGATGGTTACGGTTCGTCCTGTAAGGGGTGCCACTGGTGTAGTTACTACCGACTGTTCTGCCCTGGTGTCCACCATGAAAGTGATCTTTTTGCCCCGCACATTTACATCAACCATGGGCTCCCAGGGGCCTAATGTTAATGAGCCCAGTCCCCATCAGTCTGAGTCTATATTGGCTAGTCTGATAAAGTCTGGATCCCAGTCTGCCTGGGTTTTAAGTCGGGTGGAGGATTTGAACGGTTTTGGCCTTCGATTTGGGCCTTCATTCTTTCAGTGCCCCATTTCCTTGCAGTATGCGCATTGGTCCTTTTTGAGGGTTCTGCGTTGTTGAGGCTGTCCTTTAACTGTTCTGGCAGTCCTCGTAGTTGAGAGTTTTGTTGAAGGGCTGCAGCCAGTTTGTTTCATCTTCTTTCCTGCCTCGCATTTTGCTACAGTCTCTTGGTTTTGATAGATCTTATTGGCTGTTTCTAGTAGCTGGGTGATGTTCATCCCGGCAAAACCCTCAAGTTTTTGGAGCTTGCAACAGATATCAGGGGCTGAGTGTGCCACGAAGGCTGCATTTACCATCCGTTGGTTCTTGGGTGCTTCTGGATCAAATGGAGTGTATATGAGGAAAGCGTCGCAAAGCCACTCATAGTAATTAGCAGGAGTTTCTTCCCCGTCCTGAATCACATCAGTTGTCTTTGACATGTTAGTAGGTTTCCTGGCACCTTGTCACAGGCCTCGCAGGATGGCTTCCTGGTAGCGCTTGATAACATTACGGCCTTCTTCCGTGTTGAAGTCCCAGTTGGGCAATTGTCTGGTGCAGACTCCTGAGCCCATCCCTTGGTATTCATAACGCCTGCTGGAGCCACCTCCTTGAGCCACTTACACGCCTCCTGAAGGATTCTTCTTCTCTCCTCCATGTTGAACAGCAAAGGAGCTGTTGACAATCTTCCCACGTTGGTTGGTGGGTTTGGAAGATGGATTCCATGAGGTCAGTCTTTGCCTGTGGTTTCTCTGAATAAGCGGGAGTATGATGTTTCCAGTTTAGGAGGTGGGTAGTGGTGAAAGGCTGATAATAGATGATGGGCCGACCCGGTTGGGGGGTGCCATCTGCACCAATCGTATCGGGACCTTGAGTGTCACGGAGGGGCATTTGGTAAGTTGGGATCTCCCGTGTTTGGGGAGACTGTGGCCATTGGTGGAATCAGAGGTGCCAGAGAGGCTGTGGTTGGCGCTGGAATGGGGGGGCTGGGGGGTGCAGGTAGAGCTGGAGGCGGCGGAGAGACTGAGGGTGGTGGGGTGCCGGGTCCCATTTTAGGAGCAGTCAGGGGGCAAAGGAACATATGGTGATGGGAGCTCTTCCTCTGGGTCCCCCTGATGTATGGCTTTATTCCAAGGATTTCTGGTTGGTTGAGCAGCAAGGACTCTGCACTGTCCCTTACTATAAATGCAGAACCGTACCCATGGGGGAAGGGTTCTAGCTGTTTCTAACCAGGAGTCAATATATGGAAACTGATCTGGGTACCCTGGCTTTCCCGTTACCATGTGATAAACACATCGGATGGTGGGCAAATCAAAGGTTCCTTCTGAGGGCCATCCAACATCAAAACTAGGGCGTTCTAACTCACAGAGGGTCCTGAACTTTCCCAGGATCATATGAACCCCGTAGAAACTGCTGAAGCCCTTTTTAAAGTTTTTAAGCATGCGGTCTAGGGCAGTGGGGTTTACTGGGTTTCCCTCCCATCATGAACGATGTTGCAGACAAAGGGAGGGGATTCTTTCAGGTGCTGTCTTGCTCGCATCCCTCGTGGGAACTTAGGAGTGTCTTAACTAAGGTCTGTCTGTATAAGCCCTGGACCAGGCTACTCCGTGGAGTAGATAACCGTTATGCTTTATGACACTCTGTGAGACTCAGGGTGGAGCCTACTCAGACTCCATAGCCAAAGTGGTGGAGCCATACTGACAGATTCACACAGTCAGGCAATCATATTCAAACAGGTTGGACATGCCCCTCTGGGTATCCCTGACTAATGAGAGGTGATCAGTCTCCCCTTCTGTCCCTGATAGATGGGTCTGACTTGGGCAGTGGCCCCAGGGCTTACCTGGTCAGGTGGGTGGATCCCGCCAGTTGTCTCTGGTCCCCTATCGTTGGTTCAGCAGGGCAGAGGTGAGCCATGGCTGTCCAGGAGAACCCAACATTGGGCCCACTGAAATCAGCAGGGCGCCCTTAAACCCTAGGGTAGGTACTTTGTTGCCCTCCGCGGCCCGTTTCCTGTCTCACACCGGTGGCAAAATGGGCCAGTGCGGTTGGGTTTCCTGGTCAGGAAACCAAATGTTGCGGAAAATCTGAAGCGACCAAGGAAACTCAAGCGGCACACGGAAATTAGGGAAAACTTAGCTTTATTATTGCCAGCGGGCTCAGTGAGATCCTTTCCCAAAGGCTGAGCACCCACAGGGTTAGGAGTGAGTTTTTATGGTTACGGGTGATGGGGGATGGTAACGGGACATTTTCACAGTCTCTCAAGGCCAGTGGCCCCTTCCTGTGGAAGTATAATCTATGCAAAGGTGTCTTAGGAGAGTGCTAAACACCCCGGGGTACTTGTTTCTTTTTCTTTTCTTAATCAAACAGAATGGGCATCTGGTATTTTTCTTCTGCCTTGGCAGGAGCAATGGGGAGCCTGGGACGGGAGGGGATGGGACAGGACAGGGCTGGGGCCCAGGAGTCTCTATCTGCCTCACACATACATGTTTGAAGACATAAGTCCTTTCTCCAGTCCAACAAGTTCCCAGAAAGAAAAAGTCTCTGTGGGTTATACCAGTAGCTTTCTCACGTATTCATGTACTAAAGGCAACAAAACTGTCGTGGGGCGCTGAATTGACCAGAATAGCCTTCCTGTTGCAAACCAGACTGCCCTAGACTGTACTGAGAAACACCTGCTCCAATCGCTCCCTCTCTGTTCACTCTCAGTTGCGCAGAAGGAAAGTCCTTCCCTATGATTTTCTCCTGAGTTCCCTTATCTCAGCAGAACCAGAACACTTACACTGAGAGACTTTGGACAAGCTGTGGGAGCAGCAGGGAGTAGGGCAGCCCTGGAGTCCACCGGGGTGGCTGATGAATAGAGCCCAGAGGAACAGAACGATTTTCCTGCCTGCCTTTCCTCCCACCAGCCTCAGGACTTGTCCCCGTGTCTCAAAGGCAACAATGCACCAAATCACAGGTTTTCAACCCACAAGGATTCTTTGGGATTTCTTGGAAACTCCTCTACTGATGTGCTTTTAACAGGGACAAGGGGAAATTTAAGGGCAGGTGGGACTTCTATTTTATTTTTTTTAATTTTTAATTTTTTGTTAACATATAATGTATTATTAGCCCCAGGGGTACAGGTCTGTGAATTGACAGGTTTACATACTTCACAGCCCTCACCATAGTACATACCTTCCCCAGTGTCCATAACCCAACCCCCCCCCCCACCCGCAACCCTCAGTTTGTTTTGTGGGTAAAGCTGTTTCTTATCAGACTACTGACTAGCAGTTTGTTTTGAGATTAAGAGATTAAGAGTCTCTTATGGTTTGTCTCCCTCCCAATCCCATCTTGTTTCATTTTCCTTCCCTACCCCCCAAGCCCCCCATTTTGCCTCTCAACACTCTCATATCAGGGAGATCATAGCATAATTGTCTTTCTCTGATTGACTTATTTCACTCAGCATATTACCCTCTAGTTTCATCCACCTCGGGACTTCTATTTTAAAAAAGCAGCTTTGCTTTTAGCTTTTTAAAATATTTGGACTTTATTACAATTTGAATTAAAAAGAAAAAGTTTTGAGAAATACTAACCCAAGTGACTGCCATGGTCCTCTCTATCCCTGTCATGCTGATGAAGTTTTAGAATTCAAGTGAGGTTCCTTGGGGGACCCCACAGCGGGTGACCAAGAAGAAATTCTTGAGACATCTTTGGTGTAAAATGCTGGTTAATTAAAGCAGAGGACAGACAGGACCTGTGGACAGAAAGCGTTGCTACCACAGGGTTGTAAGGAGTAGTGATTAAAAGTTAAGGTTAGGGGAGGTAAAGAAAAGGAAGAGTTTCAAAGAACTTACATGTTTGAAAGAAGACACACAGGATACCACAGGCTTTGCTATTTGTCAAGTTAAGGTGGTTTTTCCTTTCAGTAAGGCATTAGCAGTAAGAGTTGAGAGCCTCCCGGAGGAATGTCACACTCCTGCTATCACATGTCCTTATCAGTGAGCTTTAGGTTTAGAAGACATTTAACTTCACTTACATTTCCCTCTGCCACAGCCTCCCTCAATTGTAAGGAGCTGAAGATGATGTTAGGGCTTCAGGAACTGAGTTATGAGTCTTTGGAATTTAGGCTGTTCGGAAGAAAACCTCTTCCTTGTAAATCACTAGGACATTTGTAAAGTGAGGGAGACTCAGGTTTTGCAGGATTGTGATCTCTACAAGGTAACTGTTTTTCCTTGAGGGCAGCCAGGAGTGCCTGAGGAATGTCACACAAGTCACAGAGGGCTGCTGGGGGAGCGTGCTGTAGGGTGCCTGCTTCTGCTTTGTCCTCAGCTAGCCTTCTGCTCCCTCATTACTGCTTTGAGGCTTTATCCCATTAACACCCAAGTAAACAGCCATCCTCCTGCGCTATCATCTTAAACTATTTGACATTTATTTCAACACTGATGTCACCCAAGTAACCTAGTCACAGATTTCTAAACAAAGTGAAAATATTCTGCTAGCCTTGAAAAATTTCTTTAATTCACAATATGTTATTTTTAGACAAACTCAAGAACCTCTGTTTCTTACAAGTATTACATCAATATAGTTTATCTTTTGAAAATGTGGAATATTACAGATTGCCCTTATCAGATCTTGATGTAACACTGGAATGATTCAGGCTGTAACAGCATAATTTACTGTCATCTGTTCTTTACTCAAGGAAACAAAATACAAATTAGCTTTATTTTGGTTTTGTCCTGTTTCTCTCCTTCCTGGTCTTCTTCAAGCAAATACCAGCTTACTGATAATTCATTTGAAACAGTATCACCTGTTTCTACACAGTATTATCTTTGCTACCAGTGGACCTCAGTGAGGTAGCCAAACAGCCAGTCAAAGATGTCTTCCACTTAAGGGCACTCCTGATAGTCCCATTTTATCCTGGGTAAAAAAATACTCTTCTTCTTAAACTACTAGTGTGGGACTGAGAGGAGACTGTATTTAGAAAGACTTGTTCAAGGGTTGAGAAGTGAGAAGAAACTGTGTTCCTGGCCTTACAGCCTGTCTTGCCTATTTGAATAACTGATAAGACATGGACCAAATCTGATTCATTCAGGTTTACAAACTGCATGAGAGAGGTTAATTAGTCCAT
Organism: Meles meles; assembly: GCF_922984935.1. Classification (NCBI taxonomy): domain Eukaryota; kingdom Metazoa; phylum Chordata; class Mammalia; order Carnivora; family Mustelidae; genus Meles; species Meles meles. The sequence goes on along the minus strand of NC_060070.1, from coordinate 85,204,561 downwards.
ACCAAATCATAATTTGCACAATTTAATGCAGATACATTAAAAAATCTAAGTGAAATACATAACAAGTTCTTTTAAAGTCTTTTTTCTAAGTAAGTTTATATATATAAATTTTCCTAAAATAATTCTCCTCAAAATCTTCCCCATAGAGACAGAAAGTTCAGAGACCAATGCCAAAGAAAACTGGGAAAATAATAGTTAAAATCCTGCTATGGATTTTCACAGGGGAAAGACACCAGGGAGATGCACAAGGGAAGTATACAAATTCTTGAAAAACCAAAAAAAAAAACCCAAAAAACAAAACAAAACAAAAAAACCCCCAAATAACCCCAACCTGCATGAAGTATTGTAGAATACATGAAAAAGAACTTTTTAAAAATTTATCTGGCGTGAATACAACATGGATATCAAAACCTGACAAAAATTACCAGTGATTTAAAAAAAATTATTATAGTTTACTTACAGTGTTATATTAGAAATGGATTTAACAGATGCAAAATATCGGGGTAGTTATGTATAAGAAAAAAAGGCAAGTGGATCTATTTTTTTATACCTTCTGAGGGTAAGCATTTGAGATTCTGAAGAAAGGATCTGGGAGGAGGTAAGGAAACCAGCAGAACTTTTGACAGTATCACAGAGTTTTAGAAACAAAAAAAGTCTGGAGCTGTCAAGGCAGCTGAATTTGAGGAAACCATGATGCCAGGGTAAAGTGAGGTGTAGGAGCATGTACCTGAAACACCTCATGGATGCACAGAGCTGGCTCTGGGACATCAGCCGTGCTGGGGAAAAACCCCCACAAAGTTCAGGTCTGGACTGGAAGGAGGAGCTTCCGGGAGACTTTTCCAGGGCTGTACCCGACAACCTGGGGAGAACAGAGTTAGAATGAGCCTCCCCAAAATTGCAGTCCACATTTGAGTTAGTCAATCCTATCTGCCCAGCAAGCAACAAAATAGTCTCTGTACATAAAGATCATCCTACAAAGTTCAAAAATGTATCATGCAAAATGTCCTGTATTCCAGGGTAGTATTAAGCTAAATTAAAGAAAATCTAAGACTATATGACAGAGTAGAAAACTCACTATGGTAAAGATATGGCTCCAGCTCATTTTAATCTACAGATTCCATTGAATTGCACTCAAAATTCCAGAAGTTTATATTTAATGGAAAAGAACAATCTTGCTCTAACATTTATTTATTTAACTGGGAAAAGAAGCAAAGAGCAAAGAAAAACTGTTAGAGGAACACATGCCTTGGAGACTTATCCTACCACATACTAACACATATTGAATGAAGTAAATATAACTATTGCAAGGACAGAAAAATACCGCAGTGAAAGAACAATCTGGAAACACACACACACATAATAGCAAGTCCCCTTCCATTTAGAGTTTTAACATGAGTAATGTTTTTAAATGACAAATGACACTGCTCTTCATTTGGGGAAGAATCATTTTTTCAGTAAATGCCACTTGCTCAGGCAGATACTTGTATGAAAAAGGTAAACTTTAACTCAAATGAAAAGAAATCTGAATGCAGATCTAAGATATCCCCACGCGTTGCTAGGAATCAATTATATTTAAAGGAAAAAAGTTACTGTGAGTGTTCCACTTGCCAAGAGTTTGAGTGTCTGTGTTTTATGTAAGAATAAAGGAGAAACTAATACTACTTGTCAAGAGATAGAATAGATTTTTATTAAGAGCGTATTATGCTCAGCATTGTCCAGGATATGGCATTATAGTAATGAAGAGTTAAAGCATGATTTTACTACATAGTAAGCTTTTTAAAAAGATTTTATTTATTTATTTGACAGAGAGGCAGAGGCGGAGGGGGAAGCAGGATCCCTGCTGAGTAGAGAGCCTGATGCGGGTCTCAATCCCAGGACCCTGGGATCATGACCTGAGTGGAAGGCAGAGGCTTAACCCACTGAGCCACCAAGGCACCCCTACTTGGTAAGTTTTAAAAGTTGCTAAAAAAAAAATTAAAAGATTCCTCACATAAGGAATATAAAGGTTAAGTACAATATCAAGAACCCATATTCCATGAAACAAAATAGTAACATTATGAGCAAAGAAATGCTGGATAAGATTTCTATAATATGGACCCAAATGAGGGTGTCTACTCTAGCTCTCATATTCAATATGCTACTGGAAGTCCTTGCTATAGCAGTCCAGCAAGGAAAAGAGTAAAAGGTATTAGAATTTGAAAGGAAGAAGTAAAATTATCTATATTTGCAAATGATATGATCTTATATATAGAATCTAAAATTGAACCAAAACCCATTAATCAATGAATTTAGTAAGTTTCAGGATACAAAATTAGCATAAAAATCAATAGCTTTTCAATACACTAACAATGGATTTTATGAAAAATGAAAAAAAAATCCCATTTACAATGGCATCAAAAATGCTAAAGTACTGGGGCGCCGGGGTGGCTCATTGGGTTAAAGCCTCTGCCGTAGGCTTAGGTCATGATCCCAGGGTCCTGGGATCGAGCCCCGCATTGGGCTCTCTGCTCAGCATGGAGACTGCTTCCTCCTCTCTCTCTGCCTGCCTCTCTGCCTAGTTGTGATTTCTCTCTGTCAAATAAATAAAATATTAAAAAAAGATAAAGTACTTTGGAATCAGTTTAATTAAGGAGATAAAAGATCTTTACTCAGAAAACTATAAAACAAAGCTTTTTAAAAAATTGAAGGAGTCTCAAATAAATGGAAAGTTATCCCATGTTCATGTGCTGGAAGAATTAATGTTGTTAAAATGTCACTATTATCGGGCACCTGGGTGGCTCAGTGGGTTAAGCCTCTGCCTTCGGCTCAGGTCATGACCTCAGGGTCCAGGGATTGAGCCCCACACTGGCCTCTCTGCTCAGCAGGGATCCTGCTTCCCCCTCTCTCTGCTGCCTCTCTGCCTACTTGTGATCTCTCTCTGTCAAATCAATCAATCAATCAATCTTTAAAAAAATGTCATTACTACCAAAAACGGGCTATAGGTTCAGTACAAATTCTGTCAGGATTTGAATGACATTTTTTACAGTAGTAGAAAAAGGATCCCTAAAATTTATATGGAACCACAAAAGACTCCTAATAGCCAACGAAATTCTGAGGAAGAAGTACAAAGCAGGAAGAATAGTACTTCCTCATTTTAGGCTATATTACAAAGCTGTTATCATCAAAAACAGTATGGTACTGGCAAAAAATAAACAAATAGGCCAAAGGAACAGTAACAAAAGCCCAGAAATAAAGCCAAGCACATATGGTGAACTAATATTTGACAGGGGAACCATGAATAGTCAGTGGAGAAAAGGCATCTCCTCAATAAATGGTGCTGGAACATTGAATCATCACATGTAAAACAGTGAAACTGGATTCAGAAACTCTACCACTCACAAAATTATCCTAAAATGGACTAAAGACTTAAAAGTATGACCTGAAACCATGAATCTCTTAGAAGAAAACATAGGAATAAAACTCCTTGACGTGGGTCTTGATGATGATTTTTTAGATACAATACCAAAAACACAAGCAACAAAGTTGAGAATAATCAAATGGGGCTGCGTCAACCTGAAAAGCTTCTGCACAGCAAAAGAGAACATCAGTATAGTGAAAAAACAACCTATGGAAAGGGAAAAAAATTTGCAAACTATGTATCTAATGAGGGGTTAATATCCTAAATATATATATTTTTTACAGTCTTAAAAAATTTTATCTTTTCATTGTTCCAAGATTCATTGTTTACGTACCACACCAAGTGCTCCATGCAATATGTGCCTTCCATAATACCAGCAGGCTCACCCACCCTCCCACCACCCACCCTTCCAAAACCCTCAATTAGTTCCTCAGAGTCCACAGTCTCCAATGGTTCTTCTTCCCCTCCAATTTCCCCCAACTCCCTTCTCTCCATCTCCCCATGTCCTCTGTGTTATTCCTTATGCTCCACAAATAAGCAAAACCATATGATAATTGACTTTCTCTGCTTGACTTATTTCACTCAGCATAATCTCTTCCAGTCCTGTCCATGTTGGGTATTCATCCTTTCTGATGGAGGTATAATACTTCATAGTATATATGGACCACATCTTTATCCATTCATCCGTTGAAGGGCATCTTGGTTCTTTCCACAGTTTGGCAACTGTGGCCATTGCTGCTGTGAACATTGGGGTACATATGGCCCTTCTTTTCACTACATCTGTATCTTTGGGGTAAATACCCAGTAGTGCAATTGCAGGGTCATAGGAAGCTCTATTTTTAATTTCTTAAGGAATCTCCACACCTTTTTCCAAAGTGGCTGCACCAACTTGCATTCCCACCAACAGTGTAAGAGGGTTCCCCTTTCTCCATATCCTCTCCAACACACATTGTTTCTTGTCTTGTTAATTTTGACCATTCTAATTGGTGTAAGGTGGTGTCTCAATACGGTTTTGATTTGAATCTCCCTGATGGCTAGTGATGATGAACATTTTTTCGTGTGTCTGTTAGTCATTTGTATGTCTTCATTGGAGAAATGTCTGTTCATGTCTTCTGCCCAGTTTTTGACATGATTATCTGTTTTGTGTGTCTTGAGTTTGAGGAGTTCTTTATAGATCTTGGATATCAGCCCTTTGTCTGTAGTGTCATTTGCGAATATCTTCTCCCATTCCATGGGTTGTCTCTTTGTTTTGTTGACTGTTTCCTTTGCTGTGCAGAAGCTTTTGATCTTAATGAAGTCCCAAAAGTTCATTTTCATTTTTGTTTCCTTTGCCTTTGGAGACATGTCTTGAAAGATGTTGCCCTGGCTGATGTCAAAGAGGTTACTGCCTATGTTCTCCTCTAGGATTCTGATGGATTCCTGCCTCACGTTGAGGTCTTTTATCCATTTTGAGTTTATCTTTGTGTATAAGAGAATGGTGGAGTTTTCCTTCTTCTACATATAGCTGTCCAATTTTCCCAGCACCATTTATTGAAGAGACTGTCTTTTTTCCACTGTGTATTTTTTCCTGCTTTGTTAAGATTAGCTGACCATAAACTTGAGGGTCCATATCTGGGGTCTCTACTCTGTTCCACTGGTCTGTGTCTGTTTTTTTGCCAGTACCATGTACCATGTTTTTAAAAAGATTTTATTTATTTATTTGACAGACACAGAGAGATAGATCTCAAGTAGGCAGAAAAGCAAGCAGAGAGAGTGGGGGAGGAGGCTCCCCACTGACCAGAGAGCCAGATGTGGGGCTTGATCCCAGGACCCTGAGATCATGACCTGAGCCGAAGACAGAGGCTTAGCCCACTGAGCCACCCAGGCGCCCCACATTCTACCATTTTTGAATGAAATCCCTGAGATCTTTAAAATGCAAGCAATGTTATAGCATGGGCCAGAAAATCATATGTTTATGTGCACCCCAAACCACTTAAACTATTGGCCATTTCTTGCCCTTGAGCTGAGTAGAAAGGATTGGGAGTCGGAGCTTGAAGGGAGGTCCTGGGCCAGACTTTGTGTTTGGGGGTATAGGCCATCCAGACAAGCTTGTGCTGAGCCTCAGGAGGGGGCTTGTGTGAAGATACCAGATGCAGTCACTGCTGTCCACTGATGCCCCCTCAGTCCATCTCAGTGCCCATGCTGCTGGGGGAGTGCCTGCCCCCTCCTCTCTACCTGAGGGCTTTCTCCTGCATCAGCTATGCCCCTCACCTGCCAGTCACTGCCAGCTTGCAGCCTGGGAGGGTGGATACCCCAATGACCTCCAGCCCTGGGGACAGATCCAGTGCGGGTGTGATGTGGTCTCCCAGCAGGCCAGAGCGCCAGGCCCCCATGGTGCTCACTCTCCTCCTGGGGGCTCACTGTGCCATGTCATCCCTTAGGCTCCCTGGGCCCAACTCCTCCTGTGCTCAGGTACCACTCTTGGCCTAGGCTCCATATGCTGAGACTGGGAGCGGGCTGTCTGCACCTTCTGGACTTGCGCTTCCATGCCCTTGACATGGGCACAGGCTGGTCTCACAGACTTGTGAGAGGAGACCCAGTGCAGGAAGATGCAGGCTGCTTCAATGGAGAAGCCAGGTGACCCCAGAGGGAGCGCACAGGACTTGCACAAAAGATAGGGCTCATGGAGCCCAGTGAGGGATGTGGGCATCCAGCCAAGGGGCTTGGGGAATCCTGGTGAGGGTGACCCTGGTGGGGGGAGGGGAGACCACAGAAGGGTCGTAGGCAAGGCAGGAGACAAGGAAGACTACAGGACAGAGCTTCCCAAGGAGGTCGATGGAAGAGTCAGAGGATCACAGAGACCCTTGGGAAAATTCAGAGACCCTGGAGATGTTGACTGAAACACTGTCATTTGGTCAGAAAAGTTGTATCACTAACCCCCAGTTGACACTGGATGATTTACTCTTTGTTGCCCCTAGGAATTAGGGTGTATGGGCCATTAGCATTCACATTGCATGAAGTCTAGGATATATTTCTTTTTCACCACTTCTCAGGACTAGATTTTTTTAAAAAAGATATTTATTTATTTGATACGGAGAGAGAGATCACAAGCAGGCAGAGAGAGAGAGGGGAGGAAGCCGGCTCCCTGCTGAGCAGAGAGTCCAATGTGGGGCTCCATCCCAGGACCCTGGGATCATGACCTGAGTGGAAGGCAGAGGCTTAACCCACTAAGCCACTCAGGCACCCCAGGACTAGATTTTTCCAGAGGAAGTACTAAGCATGGGTCTCTCCATTCTTTTCTTTATGCAACTGGCCTCTATTCTTAGTAGATTCCTGGTGCTCATCACCACTGCTAGCCCTGAGAACTGCCCCCTGCCTCCTCCCACAGTGGACATGACCACGTGGGGGTGGGGGGAGTGCTCACTGGAGAAGCCTGAGTGCTCAGTAGAGAGCAGGGACCCCAGATCTGCTGAATGAAGGAAGGCATGAGGGTGGGAGGCTAAGGAGAGGGGGAAGGAAAAGAGGGAAGGAAGAAAAGGAGGAGGGGAGGAGAAGGAAGGAGGGAGGGATAGAGGCAGGGAGGGAGTGAGGGAGAAAGGGAGGGGAGAGTAGGACAATGGCAGGGTGGGAGTGAGGGAGGCAGGATGGGAGGGGTGGCAGGAGGATGGGAGGGAGGGAGAGAGGAGGGAGAGGGAGGGAGGATGAGAGAGGAGAAGGGAGGAAGGAAGAGAGGGAGGGAGTGAGGGGGAGGAGGGATGGGAGGGAGGCAGGGAGGGTGATGGAGTGAGGGAGGGAAGGGGGGGAGGTGGAGGGGAAGGAGTGAGGGAGGTAATGAATGAGATGGTGAATAAATGAGGTAGGGAAGGAGGGGGTGAAAGAGCAGAAGTCCGGTCCATACATCAGGATCCATTATTTGAGGGTGAGGTCTGAGGGCATAAAATCCTGGGCCCTGGATGGTGGCTCAGGGCACATCCATTTGCCCTCCCAGTGCTGACCTTCCTCCTCCTTGGCCCTGCTGCCACCCTGGATCCTCTCCACTTCCTCAAACAATTCTGAATATTCCCAGGAGCAAGATGGCAGGAGGGGGATCAAGGAGGGGCTTCCCGGATCCTGTGCCCGGACGATCCTGGGACAGTCTATCATGAGGACTGGGACTGTGGATCCCATTCATCTCCTTGAGCATTAGCATTGTTTCATTCCCTGCTCTCTTTAGTACCGCTGTGCTAAACACTCCTGACAATATGTCTGTGAAAAATCATGTGGGAGTTTCTGGGGCTGAGTCCAAGGCTGAGCACTGCTAGGCGAGGGGTGCACCTGCAGCCTGGGATCCGTGCTGCTCACCGTTCTCCCAGACAGGGGTGCCCATCACCCTTCTCTCCAGGGGACCTGCATTGGACCTCTGGTTCTTCACATTCTCCCCAGGGCTGCCAGTCCCCAGACCAGACTCCTGCCACTCTGAGGGTGACCAGTGTTGCCTTCATAGAGTTTCCTTCACCAGAGCCCTTCCCCAGGAGCTTCCGCATTTCTGACACATACTCCCCGCATGCCTATTCTCCCCCCGGACTTGTATGCATTTTGTCTCTGTCCCTGTGGAACCCTGTGACTTGAAGCCTGGTTTGGAGCAGAGTCAGGTGAAACTTTTCTCTGGCCTTGGGTTGTGAGTGATGTGTTTGCCCTCTGTGGTATGTCTTCCAGCTTTCTGCATTTCCCTGGTTTCTGTGTGGGCCACAGGAGGAACCAGCTGTGTCCTATCTGCGGTCAGGCTGTGGTGTCCCAGGAGGAACAGGGGTCTTGACCCTGAGATTGTGCCCATAAGGCCTAAAGGGGCCTCTATGATAACATCTGATCTGTAATCCATTGGTGGTTTCAATATCGAATAAAGGAAATTCTATGTCACAGAAAAAAAAATGAGTCCTCTTTGAAAATAGGTGGACAGACACAAAGGCACATATTGTGTGATCCCGCATACAGAAACATCCAGAACAGGTAAAGGAACAGAGACAGAAAGCAGCTGAGGGCTTGCAAGAGGCTGGTCTGGAGCAGAAATGCGCAGGGAGGGCTTTGGGTTCAGGGTCTCCTTTGGGGAAGGAGATATCCTGCAGCGATGTTCTGTGGTGTGGTGGCACAGCGTTGGAATGTACTTGATGTGTCCGGGGGGAGGATAGGCATGCGGGGAGTATGTGTCAGAGATGCAGAAGCACCTGGGGAAGGGCTCTGGTGAAGGAAACTCTATGAAGGCAGCACTGGTCACTTGATGTGTTCAAGTGAAAGCAAGTAATTTCGTTTAAAACAAGTAACAAACAGTATGCAGACCATGGAAAGATAAAATAACAGTTAATATGTACCAGAGAGAAAGAATATACAGGTAGGGGATGAAACATTCCTGCAGGCCGTCAGGCTCAGGGGATAGAACAAGATAAATAATTGTATGAGGAGCAGGGCTGTGGGCTCTGGATGTGGCTCTGGGAGCCCCGCAGGAGCAGAAATAGGGGCAGGGACAGGAGCCAGGACAGATGCAAGAGGAGCAGCACAGGCTGTGGTAGGGGAAGGGGGAGTGGCTCAGGCAGGAGCAGGAGCAGGGGTGGGAGCAGGGGCAGGTGCCAGGTCCTCTGGGATAGTGTCAGGCTCTCCATGGGCAGGTGCCTGGTCCCCTGCTGGTGCCTGGTCTCCTGCTGAAGTGTCTCCAGGCACCATCACGCCCTCTGGAGCTGCGGATGAAGTTGGGGCTGGCTCTGGCTCTTCAGAGCTATAACCACTACCCAGGCCCCCACATTCCAGAGACAGCCCCCTGTCCAGCTAATTGCATTGGAGATCCTGGAATGAAGAACATGTTTATGTGCCTTTGCAGAGACAGGCCTCCCAGAGAAGCTACAACCAGGAAGGAACCCTCACCGGGACATCTCCCCGACTGCAGTCTACCCGCTGGGTGCTCTGAGCCCAGTCCTTGCTCCTGTCCCTACACCAGCATCTGGGGTCTTTTGCCTATGGGGCCTGGCACCATCCCATTCCCAGACACCCCCATACACCCAGTCCCGGCCTTCTCACGCTTGGGCTTGGCCTCCGTGTGCTGGACCACAGTCCAGTGTGGTGCCAGGAGGGACAGTGGCCTGTGCAGTGTCAGAGGCCTTGCCAGGCAGTCCTCAGTCCCTGCTTCTGGAGAGCCCACTATGGTCACTCCCTGTGTCAGGGAGATGGAGCAGGTGTCTGCCAGCCTCCTTCCTGTTTCATCATCCCTGGTGTTCTGCAAAGACAGGGACTGGTAGCTGGCTCAGATGCATCACAGCCCTGCCAGTCATCCTCACTGTCCTCCTGCCCAGTCCGCCTGCTGCTCCCAGATCAGACACAGACCTGTGCATGCACAGCCCCACACCTGGGACAGGGACCCATACCTGCAGGACACAGGATAAACCCTGGGAAGAAGCTCACAGACCCCCACACCCTGTCCCACCCAGCCAGCCTTGACCTGGATTGTGCACATGACCTGCCCACCGGGCATCTGACCACTCATCAACCTGCTCTTGAATGGAGTGGGCGCAAGCCACGTGATCTTTCTTTTTTTTTTAAATTTTTTAATTTAATTTTTTTTAAAGATTTTATTTATTTGACAGACAGAGATCATAAGTAGGCAGAGAGGCAGATGGAGAGAGAGAGGAGGAAGCAGGCTCCAAGCAGAGCAGAGAGCCCGATGTGGGGCTCGATCCCAGGACCCTGAGATCAAGAGATCATGACCTGAGCTGAAGGCAGAGGCTTTAACCCACTGAGCCACCCAGGTGCCCCCCCCCACATGATCTTTCTTTACAAACACAAACACACACATACACATGCACGGGGAGGGGACCTGGGGCTGCACAGTCAGATCAGAGCATATGGGACTGGGGGCTGGCTCTGGACCTCATGGTGTCACCTTTCTGTACTTCTGGTCAAATGACCAGAGATGTCAGGGAGCCCCGACATGACATCCCCAGTGAGGGAAAGTGTTGGCACGGCGTGCTTTCCTCTGCCTGCAGCCTCCAGACTTTGGGATGCAACACGCAAACATGTTCTCCTTTCAAGGATTTCCAAAGAAATGAGCTGGGCAGGGGGTTGTCCCTGGAATGTGGGTGCCTGGTTACCAGGGTTCCAGATTCTGTTGGGCTCTGTTGTCAGGGAAGTGAGGCCACCACTTCCTGGGGATGCCTTACTCGACTTCCTCCTCACACCAGAGCCTCCTGAGGGTCCCCCTCCCCTAGCTGCTCAATGCTCACCCTCTATCCCATGCCCTATCCATACAGTGACACCCACACAGCCTATCCATAGCCCCTGTGAGGCCTGGGTGTGGACAGTGTCCCCGCTGTGAGGGCACAGAGCTGGGTTAAGACTGGTCTCCTGTTCATGCCCAGGACTCTGACCCTGGACAGACTCTTTGCCTCTCAGGGCCTCCCCAGGCCACCCCATCTGCACAGTGGGGTCTTCTGGCTTCTACTTCTAGGGACGCCATCAGGGGTAGGACCTCTACATATGTTCCTGCCATCACAGGAGGCTGGGACACACACGTGGCAATGCAAAGGTGAGTGGGGGGCTGGGTGGGTTATAGAACACAGCTCAGAGGGGCCTGTGTCTGCTCTGGGGTCCAGTCAAAGCTACTCTCCCTCTGCCTGTCTCCCATCCCCCATGGGAAGGTTGCAGTGAACTGATTCCGACCTTGTACTTCAGTGACACAGACTTCCAGGGGCTCCCATTAGTCTGCATCCATGTGCTGGGCAGTCCCCCCAGTGGTTCCCGGCATTCCTGAATCCTGGTCACACATCCCTGTGGAATTCTCTCCCCTCCAGGGTGGATGGCCTGTGTGACTGTGCTCTAAGGAGTGGAATGGAGCAAAATGATGGGATGTAGTTTCCAACCTGATGGAAGAAAGTCTGTGACTTCTCCTGGTTCATTCTCTGTCTCTGTCTTCTCGTGTGTCTCGGTGTCTCTCCCAGGAGCAGGACCTGGGGGCTCTGGGAGCAATGTGAGAAACCTCAGAGGCCTAGCTTCTACCTGTTTCCCTCTCCTGTCCTGGTGCTTTGTTCCCTCCTAAGGTCTCCTCACCCTGACCAGAGCACTGACTCTGGAACCTCTTCCAAATGGGGACCCTGAGGCTGCAACAAGGAGGGTCCTGACCTTGGTCCCCAGACCAGTGGTCCAGTGCTCTGTCATGTTCTGCAAACCCAGGTTCTCAGCCCTCTGTCCCCCGGGCTGTCCTCTGCTCAGAAGGAACTCAAGGGAGTACAAAACATTTTCCCAGGACTGGGAGCACAGTGGATCAGGGATGGAGATCCAAGGTCAACAGTCTTTCTACAAGCCTGTGGGACCCTAGGGACACTCTATCTCTATAGCCCAATTGACAGAAGAGTAAGCTGAGGCCGTTTGTGCTGTAGCCCCATCTGGACTTGGGGGGGTATCTCTTCCTACTTCAGTAGCCCAGGATGGTGGTAGACACCAGACCCCAGACCCTGTCCTCTCCCAGTGCCCTGGCAACCCCCCTGGGTCCTTTGGGGACCCCCTGACCATCAGCCTGGCCTGTCTCCCATCCTCATGCTATGGATCTGGGTTCTTGCCAGGGGTCCTGATGCCTCTGCCCCATTGCCCAGCTGTCTCCAATCTCTTTCTTCTCTCCCCCTTGTCACCCACCTCGCTCCCAGGGTGTCCACCCCTTCTGACCCTGAGCTGGGCAGTCAGAGTGGTGTGTGTGTGTGTGTGTGTGTGTGTGTGTGTGTGTGTGCAGGCACACATGCCTCTACCTGTCTGGGGATGCCCAAGGTCATGTCCCCACATGGGACAGTGTGGGAAGCCGCAGTAAGGCTCGAGACGAGAGCCAAATCAGGCTCTGACTTATGCCTCCTCCAACATCTCACTGCCTGATTTAAGGCAAAGGATAATGGAGTTGAGTTTGCATTGAGGAAGAGCCTGTGCTATGCGCTGCTTGCTCGCCTACGTGACCTCTCACATGCTCCTCTAGATAGTTGACCTTCAAGACAGCCCAGGTGCACTTATTAGTCTTCTAGTGGTTCTTGCTGTCCTGTTATAAGCTACTAGATAATCTTTTTTTTTTTTTTAAAGATTTTATTTATTTATCTGACAGAGAGATCACAAGTAGGCAGAGAGGCCGGCAGAGAGAGAGGAGGAAGCAGGCTCCCTGCGGAGCAGAGAGCCCGACGCGGGACTCGATCCCAGGACCCTGAGATCATGATCTGAGCCGAAGGCAGCGGCCTCATCCACGGAGCCATCCAGGCGCCCCAGGTGTGCTCCATTTTCGTCTGTCCTTCTCGCTCTGGGCCATCCACTGGGTCCCTTCCCTTGAGGCATCTTGACGATGGAGCGACACAAAAGTCTGAATGTAGGGAATGTCATCCCAGGTCATGTGACCTGAAACACCTTGATGCTCGTTCTTACCATGCCCGATTTTTCCAGGTGCCTCCTTTCAACTCAGTTATGAAGCAAGGAGTTCCTTTACAACTGGATGTTAGCAAGAGCGTCCAGAGGGAGAGAAAACATCTCAGATGGGAAACGCACAGGGACCCATGGATGCACACAAGATGCAAACAACTCGTAGCCTTTGTGTCAGTCTTCTTTGTGGAGAGGTCATGATAGATAATCTTTTAAGTGTGTTTATATTGGAATGATGTTTACCATCCACCATCTGGCGTCGGTATGTCTGTAGCTAGTCATTAGTGGAAGTGATTATGGAGCTGATATGTAAACCTTTAATCATGCAGCAACACTTACATAAATCAACTTTTCATTGTAAGACTTCTATATATTCCCATGGCTTTGCTAATAAAGCGGCATTGGTGGAAACCATCCCCTATGCTCCTCCTGCCCCCATCTCTTTGTCTCTTTAATTTCTTTTCACCATCCTCTTCCCCTCGTCCATTTCCTGGTCCATTTGTCATGCGGGCCGTGGCAAGTGGCACCTGAACAGGGACAGCGAGCACAGGTCAAGGGAGCGCCACGCATACACAGGTAAGTAGTTACTGCCATTCAGGTAAGAGGCGCCCGGACGGCGCGGGCGACAGCAGGAGTATATAATGGGGCACTCTCAGTCTGTGGAACAGGATCTCTTTGTGACTGCATTACAGGCTCTTTTAAAACAAAAAGGGTCCAAAGTCTCAAGGAAGGCTTTACAACAATTTTTTGAAGTTATTTCAGAACTTTGTTCTTGGTTTCCTAAAGAGGGAACTGTAAATTTACAATTATGGTAGGTAGAAGGTGGGTCAGGAAATTAAAAATCAGTTAAAAATTAGGGGCCCCGACGCCTGCCCTGAAGGAACAATGAAAATTTGGGAAGATATTAGAGAGGCTTTATATCCTCAACATTCTATTGATCTAATTTCCATCGCCTCTCAAGAATCCTCTTATGACTTAATAGAGGAAGAGACTCAAAACGTGTATGAAAGTTTAGGTGTCATAAATAACGCCTCCCCACCTGCGGCCACACCTGATTTCTTGCCACCTCTACAGGAGGATCCCTTAGATGCCCCTGACGATGAGGTGCCTTTGGATGACAATAAGGAAGTTCTCCTTGCTTCCATTCCTCCTGTGGCCTCCTCTGCCCCTCCGACAGCCGACCAGATATCTGGCCAAGTCCAAGAAATCTCTTTAGAGCCAGTTGTCAGGTCTCAGGAAATTCAAACTATGCCCTGTAAACACAGTCAGACCCAAACATCTCCAATTAAGACTTTCAATAAAACAAAAAGGGCTTTAAATACTGGATTCCCATTAATGCAGCATCCTCAATCTGGGGTGCCTTATAAAGAAGGAGAACTAATGCCTAAGAGCCTGTTTCCCATTAGCTCCCATTCAACTGTTTATTTTAAACAACTCTCTGAAAGAGCTGAGGCATTAAAAATTACTCCTCTTCAAAGATCACTTTTTCAGGCCCAACAAGCAGGGGAGGATACCTCGGCCTTTTCAGCGTATCCTGTGACTCAGATGGCTAATGGTCAGAGAGCTTATAATAGTGTGAACTTTAAGAAGTTAAAAGAAATAAAAACAGCCTCTTCCCAATATGGTCCCACTGCACCCTATACTTTGTCCTTGCTGGATAGCGTGGGTTTGGAAGCTTTATGCCCAGGGGATTGGAAGGTTATCGCACAGGCTTGTTTATCAGGTGGTGACTATCTATTATGGAAGATGGAGTTTTTTGAAAGAGCTAATGAAATAACCATTTATAATCGAAGGTTTAACATCCCAATTTCTTATGAGATGCTAACGGGAAGCGGGGCTTACTCTGAAGTTCAGGCACAAGTAGAATATCCTGAAATTGCTTACCAGCAAATTTCACAATGCGCTTTAAAGGCATGGGAATGACTTCTCTCTTCTGGGGCAAGAACTGAGAAATTATCTAAAATACATCAAGGCCTAGATGAGCCCTATCAGGATTTTGTGGCACGATTATTAAAGACAGTGGGCAGAATTGTAGTTGATGGAGAGGCTGGAACAATTATTGTTAAACTGTTGGCTTTTGAAAATGCAAACTCTGCCTGCCAAGCTGCTATTTGGCCTTGGAAAAAGTCAGGCACATTAGACGATTATATCCAACTATGTGCTAAAATTGGATCTTCTTACATTCAGGGGGTAACCCTGGCTGCCGCCTTAAAAGGCATACCCCCTAGGGAATTGCAGAAATGAATTATGGACTGAGACTCTCAACAAAAACATCTCTGTTTTCAATGTGGACAACCTGGATACATTAGGGCTCGATGTCCTCAGGTTAATGATGGTTTGGCCGCCTTAAAGGTTTCTGGCTCATCCAAAAGTGGACGAGCTCCAACTCTCTCTTTGTGTCCTCGTTGCCAAAGAGGCTACCATTGGGCAAATGAATGTCGCTCACAAAAAGACCGGTTTGGGAATCTGATTCAGGGAAACTGGAAGCGGGGCTCGCTGCAGCCCCGCCAAACAATAGCAGCAATGATTCCTCAGTTCTCCCCATCCGCGCCAACACATCTGACCTCCCAGGCATGGATAAATTATACCAACGTACCCCCTCCAATGCAGGACTAGATCTGGCACCCGATGTTCCTGTATACATAGAGGCAGGCGAGCCTCCAAAAGCTATTACAACCGGTATCTGGGGGCCACTGCCAAAAGGAACCTGGGGCCTGTTACTAGGAAGGTCTAGCTGGACTATGAAAGGTCTGTCTATTCACCCTGGAATAATAGATGAAGACTATACAGGAGAAATTAAAATCATGGCTACCTTGAGAGAAGGAGTGCTCTCCTTGCAACCTCGAGTTCCCATTGCTCAATTAATTATTATGCCATGAATGGAAACTAATAATCCAGCCATAAAAGGCAGGAGAGGAACTGGAGGTTTTGGCTCGACTGATATATGTTGGGCCCAATTAATTTCTGCAGATAAACCTTACTTGACTCTAACAATTCAGAGCCAAGACTTTTTGGGGTTAGTCGATACAGGAGCGGATGTTTCAGTGATTGCTTTCCAACACTGGCCTAAAAATTGGCCTCTTGTGGATTCGGATACTTCCATCAGGGGTGTAGGACAAGCTCACGTTCCGAAGTTAAGTGCAAATTTTCTAAACTGGTCTACTGCTGAAGGCCATCAGGGGGTGTTTCAACCTTTTGTGTTACAAATTGATCTTAATTTATGGGGCCATGATGTACTCGCAGATATGGGAATCTCTTTGGCATCAGCCCCTATTCATAAAAATGAATAACATTCAATTGAGATGGCCCTAATGAAAACGATGGGATATAAACAGGGAAAAGGTTTAGGAAAGAACTTACAGGGAGAGCCAGACCCACTCCAGATACAGTCACAGCATTCTAAGGCTGGTTTGGGTTTTCCACAGGGCCACTGAAATCTCCTCATGCGCTGCCTACGAATGGAAATCTGATGACTCTGTATGGGTGGATCAGTGGCCCTTGCCTGCAGAAAAATTGGCAGCGGCAGGGACTTTAATGGAAGAACAGCTGCTTTTGGGTCATTTAAAGGAATCTTTTAGCCCTTGGAATACTCCTATATTTGTAATTAAAAAGAAATCAGGAAAATGGAGACTTATGCAGGATCTAAGGGCAGTAAATGCCACAATGAAACCTATGGGGGCCCTTCAGCCTGGATTACCTACACCATCGGCCATTCCATTGCAATATAAATTAATTATATTAGATCTAAAAGATTGTTTTTTCACCATTCCGCTAGCCCCCCAAGACTGTGAACGATTTGCCTTTACTATTCCCAGTACTAATCGTAAGGAACCTGCTAAATGTTATCAGTGGCAGGTCCTGCCTCAGGGCACGGCCAATAGTCCTACTCTATGCCAGGAATTTGTTTCTCATGCAATTTCTCCATTTCGGACACAATTTGAGCCGATGATTTATTGTATACACTATATGGATGATATTCTTCTAGCGGCTGAAACGGAGGAAATTTTGCAACAAGCCTTTGCCTTTTTACTTGCTCAATTACAGCAATATAATTTAGTAGTTGCTCCTGAGAAGGTGCAAATAATGGAGGCTTTTGAATATTTGGGATTTATTATTGAGAATAAAAGAATTCATCCTCAAAAAATTTCTTTGCGTACACAGTCTTTGCATACTTGAAATGATTTTCAAAAATTATTAGGAGATATTAACTGGATTAGACCCTTTTTACATCTAACTGCTGATGACCTAAAGCCTTTATTTGATATCTTAAAAGGGGATAGTTCTCCCTCCTCTCCTCGAACTTTAACCGAGGATGCTAAAGCAGCGTTACAATTAGTTAATGATAAATTGTCACAGGCGCAGCTCTGTCAGTATGACCCTGCCACGCCAATATATCTAATACTGTTAATGCCATCCAAGTTACCTTTAGCAGTTATATGGCAAGTTCATGGGCCTTTGGAGTGGATTCACTTAGCTTTACACCAACTACATGTCATCACTGGGCAAATAGAGTTATTAACACAACTGATTAACAGAGGTCGTCAGAGGATTATTCTTACTACAGGTAAGGAAACTGAATTTCTGGTCCTGCCTATGTTAACAACTGAGCATGTGCAAACGTTATTTAGTCTTAATCTTGACTGGCAAATAGCTCTTTCTCATTATCCAGGACAGCTTAAGTATCACTTGCCAGCGGATAAATTATTACAATTTCTTTCCACTACCCCTACTATGATGAGTAATCCTGTTCAAACACTGCCTCTCACTTCTGCTATTAATGTCTTCGCGGATGCAGATAAGAGGGGGAATATTGGCATTCATAAATCTTCCTGCTCGGGTCAGGAGTCTTTTCAGGCATTTTATGCTACTAAGTCAGTTCAAAGAGCTGAATTAAAGGCAGTACTGTTGGCTTTGGAAAAATTTCCTGAACCATGTAATTTATATAGTGACAGTCATTACGTGGCACGTGCTGTCCCAATGTTGCCTACTGCTTATATCTTTACTAATGATGAAGAGCTTTTTACCTCTTCACAAATATTCAACAATTATTAAATAAGAGAATTAATCCCATATACATTTCACACATCAGGGCACATACTAATCTGCCCGGGCCTTTAGCTAAAGGCAATGCTATTGCGGATGCTTTAACCCATATACAATTAGCAATGACCACTAAAATTGATCAGGCTACTCAAAGTCATGCCCGATTTCACCAAAATGCAGCTGCCCTGCGCAAGCAATTCTGGCTGACCAGGGAAGAAGCTCGGCAAATAGTTAAAAACTGTTCTACTTGCCCTATTCATCATCCTCAGCCAACTTACGCTGTAAATCTTTGGCCTAATGCCTCATCATTATGGCAAATGGATGTAACTATTTTTCCTCTGTTTGGAAAACTTAAATATCTCCATGTTTCTATTGATACCTTTTCTGGATTTATACATGCTACAGCACATTCTGGGGAATCTTTCACTGACGTTCAAAATCATTTACTTTCAGCATTTGCCCCCTAGGCACGCCAAAGGCAATTAAAACAGATAATGGGACTGCTTATACGTCCCAGGCTTTTCAGACCTTTTGTGCTATTTTTCAAATAGCACATTCCACAGGAATTCCATATAATTCTCAAGGTCAAGGCATTGTGGCATGTGCAAACAGCACCCTTAAATCCTATCTTAAAAAATTAAAAGAGGGGGAGATACTACAGGGAAAAGTGAAATACTCCCCACATATGCATTTAAATTTAACTTTATATGTTTTAAATTTTTTGAATGTTGATGATATAGGCCTGACAGCTGCTGAGCGATTTTGGCATCCTGACTTTTCTCCACTCCCATATGCTCTGTGGAAGGATCCCCTGATGGGAGTATGGAAAGGCCCAGATGCAGTACTCCATAAAGGGAGAGGTTTTGTCTATATTTTTCCACAGGATGAGGACACCCCACACTGGCTCCCGGAGAGGTGGTGTCAACTCCTCCCCAGTACGACAACACCTGGAGAAACTGACCCTGAACCGAAGAAGTCAGAGGAGGCGGCGAAGACGTCTTCCTCCATTCAGACAACAAATGAGGAATCTCATCCAGGAGGCTCTTGAAATTGCTGCACAGACCCCATCTAATCATGTTTTGCTTTCTCTCCTCTCCACTTTACTTGCACTAATTTCCCCACAAGGAGTACAGGCAGCGCATTATTAATAGGGCTTACTTACCCGATCCGCCCATGGTGCATCCCGTTACTTGGGACGATCCAACTCCTCGAGTCCATACTAACATAATTGATCAATTCGGGGGCATTAGCTCAGAAGGAATAGATCATGCTGAGCATTATATGAATTGGACTGGGACATCAGCCCAAGTCCCCATTTGTTTCCAAGCCCCTTCTCAGAAACAAATTTTGATGAATGGTTGCATGATGGTCAAACAGGTTCCACATATAGTATCTTACCTCAGAAGGGTGCCTCACACCGGGGAAATCGCTAAGACTCGAGGAATGGAGTATATTTGAAATCACCGGTGAAGAGTCACCTACATTTTCTGGGCTAGGAATGTTTCCCCCTGCCCATTCTTTCTGTCCTAAAAATCTTAATTTCTCTCTTCCAGGTCCTATATGGAGTGAGTGCATGCAAGAAGTACCGTGGCTTATTACGCCTCCTGGAATCCCAGGATTTGTCATTACCGACTGGTCAAAGAAACCTTTATATCTTTCTAAGAAGCGCATCCTGCATCCTGGAGGACTGCGCTCTCCCCGCTTGCAATCTCACAACGTGACAATACTGGGAGGACTGCTTACTACAAAAGAAATTGTTC
Organism: Meles meles; assembly: GCF_922984935.1. Lineage (NCBI taxonomy): Eukaryota > Metazoa > Chordata > Mammalia > Carnivora > Mustelidae > Meles > Meles meles. The sequence continues at coordinate 85,184,977 of NC_060070.1, read as the reverse complement.
ATTCTAAATTATGGAAACTGGTGACTGCCTTGGGCCCGGTCTCTGTTTGTATGGGTAACCATACCTTGGAACGGGCTACCCAAGTGGACATTTCTGTAAAGACTTGTGTTCTGCGCCCTTTCCTCTTAGTTGTAGGACCCAGCACTGTTCGTCCACATATGTACGAGAGAACTAGAGGACGTCTCCCAATATATCAAATTGAGTGTAACAATTGTATTTTGACAAATTGCTTACACTTGTCTTTCCCAGCCTTTGGAGACTCCTCTGTTATGATATTCCTGGTTATGCAACCCCCGTATGTTCTATTACCAGTAGAGGTAGACGATCCCTGGTATGCTAATTATGGTTATCAATTAGCTGTAGAACTACAACATCAAATTAATAGGGTTAAATGTTTTTTAGGATTATTGTTAGCAGGAATAGCTGTACTAATTTCTGTGACTGCTACTGCCACTGTTTCTGCCATTGCTCTCTCACAATCTGTTCACACTGCTACGCATGTAAACTCTTTAGCAAAAAATATTTCTCTTGCCCTGACTGCCCAGGAGCATATTGATGAAAAGATCCTGAGTAGACTGGAGAGCCTGGAAGAAGCCATAGAATATCTAGGGGGACAACTATCCACCTTGAGGACACAAATGTTGTTGACATGTCATGGGGGATTTCAGCACATTTGCGTTACCCCCCTTAAGGCCTTTAATTATTCATGGGACGCAGTTAAACACCATTTACAAGGGGTATGGTTTCATAATAACTTTAGCTTGGACCTTGCTGAACTACAAAGAGAAATCACTAACATAGGACATGCTCAATTGACATTAGAAAACCCTGCTGATGTAGTAAATAAAATACTAAGAGGCCTTCGAGGTTTTAATCTAGGTAATATCATGAAACATTCCTTCTGGATTTTTATAATCATTTTTGTGATTCTCACCGCCCTCCTCATCGGCGGGGCTATTTCTGTATATCGAACAGGACAGCAACAACTGCATACCCAAGCCCAACTTCATACGCTCGATTTACTTAAAAAAGAAGGGGGAGGGACGCCTGGGTGGCTCAGTTGGTCAAGCGGCTGCCTTCGGCTCAGGTCATGATCCTAGCATCCTGGGATCGAGTCCCATATCGGGCTACTTGCTCAGCAGGGAGCCTGCTTCTCCCTCTGCCTCTGCCTACCTCTCTGCCTACTTGTGATTTTTCTCTCTCTGTCTCTCTCTCTCTAACAAATAAATAAATAAAATCTTTGAAGAAAAAAAAAAAAAGAAGGGGGAGATGTGGGAAGTCGTGGTAAGGCTCGAGACGAGAGCCAAACCAGGCTCTGACTTATGCCTCCTCCAATATCTCTCTGCCTGATTTAAGGCAAAGGATAATGGAGTTGAGTTTGCATTGAGAAAGAGCCTGTGCTATGCGCTGCTTGCTCGCCTACGTGACCTCTCACATGCTCCTCTAGATAGTTGACCTTCAAAACAGCCCAGGTGCACTTATTAGTCTTCTAGTGGTTCTTGCTGTCCTGTTATAAGCTACTAGATAATCTTCTAAGTGTGTTTATATTGGAATGATGTTTACTATCCACCATCTGGCGTCCGTATGTCTGTAGCTAGTCATTAGTGGAAGTGATTATGGAGCTGATATGTAAACCTTTAATCATTCAGCAACACTTGGATAAATCACCTTTTCATTGTAAGACTTCTATATATTCCCATGGCTTTGCTAATAAAGCGGCATTGGTGGAAACCATCCCCTATGCTCCTCCTGCCCCCATCTCTTTGTCTCTTTAATTTCTTTTCACCATCCTCTTACCCTCGTGTTTCCTGGTCGATTTGTCACACGGGCCATGGCAGAACAGATTGGGTAGCTATCCCTGAGGATCTGAGGGGCTCTCATCCCCAAAGCGAACCTCTTGGGAGTGTTGGGGCTGGCCTGGACCTGGAGAGCAGCCCCGCTCCTTGGTCTCCATACCCCTCATTTGTCCTGGGCCAGTCACTGCCTCTCCTGACCCTAGGTTCCCAACTGTCCCTGAGGGTTGAACATGGAAATGCTTGAACTTGGCCACTCTTCCAGGGGTAGGTGGAGGACAGGTGCACCAGGCACACAGGCCTCCCTCCTGAGAGAGCCAGGTGTGCCCAGGGGACCTGCACACAGCACCTGTACCATGACCCAGACCTGTGGCGGATGTACGTGAGACCCATGGCTCTGCACCTGACCTGTCCCCCTTGTTTCCTCACCACTGTCAAGGGCTCTATGGCCCCAAAGTCTGTTGAGCCCTGGAACCATACCCATCCTGGGCAGTAAGCCTCAGGGTGTAAGGTCAGGTAGGTTGGACATCTGGGGACACAAAGGTCACTGAATACTCCCCACCCAGCTGGCCGGGAATGCAGACTGTCTCCCAGGGTCCAGCTAAGTGCAGGGCTGGGCCAGAGGACCTGGAGATAGCAGTGGAGGTCACTCAGGGCAGGCAGAAGAGCAGTCCACCCCACTCCCCTTCTCTTCTCCTCCTTCCTCATCTTCCTGGTAGGACCCTGGAATAGAGAGATCCAGCCTGTCCCTGACTAGAGCCCTGGCTGGAGTCAGAGGTGTGGGATGGAGACCGGGGAGGAGGGGCCCACCACTAGGATGCCCAAGTGTGAGGGTGCTGTTACTGTAATGAGGGACCCCATGGGCATTCAAGGATTTCAGCCCTTTTTAGACATGAGCAGCGGCCCTAGGACTTGGCCCCTGCCCCATCCTTCACCCTCCATGAGGTCTCACATCTTGCCCAGCCTAGTCCTTGTCTGCAGCTAGCCCTCCCTCCAGTCCCAGGGAATCCAGCTGCTCCAGGGGCTGCAAACTCATTATGAGCTGGAACCAAGCCAGCCCTATGGGGCCTGGTTCTGGGCCCTGGAACCCCACAGTGAGGAGAGGTTTTGCGGGGCAGGAGAGGCAGAGGGCAGAGTGGACTCCATCTGGGGTTCATGGCTCCCAGGTCAGCACAGACCCTGTTGTGTGCTGGCCCCTAGGGCACCCAGACTCCAGCTCCCAGGCAGGCTTCGGGAGGAAGATAGAGTGTGGCTCCTGCTAGCTCAGATGTGTCACTCTGTCCTGTAGCTACATCCTGTTCTGCCAGCTGCACTCCCCTTCCTAGTAGGCCAGCAACACCCCCACGACCAAGAAGAACAGTCCATCATCCAGCTCAGGGGCCAGTGTGTGTCTGGACAGGCAGGGAAAGACTCACTCTGGGCTCAGGGAATCCCCGGGTGGGCTAACAGGGGCTTGAGAAGGGTGGCCTTCCAGCCCCTCTGCTGACCAGTCCTGTGACTGGAGCCATTTGCCTTCCCTCTCTGGGTCTTGCTCTCCACCTCTGTACAATGCGGTGATGCTGAATGATCTTTCCCATGACAGGAGCATGTGGGGTGCTAGTGATTGACCTAAGCTGGGCATAGGGCCTGGACTGCAGAGTGCAGTGGGGGATGGTGAGCCGTGTCACCAGTGAGCACCCCCTCCCTCCAAAGCCATCCAGCCCTTCCAAGCACCTGCCAGGCCCCTGGGAGACTACACTCCTGACACCGTGTCCCTGTGTGTGGCACTTCCTCAGCAGTGGGGCAGGGTGGGGACCCCGGGACACAGGGCCAGTTGCTCCCACTGAGGGCATGAGGGCAGGGAAGACTTTCCCTGGGTTCCCCCAAGGCCATGTAAGAGGGGAGGTGGCTGCCCCCAAACAGGACATTGAAATTCTGCTTCTGTTAGAACCTGAGCACTGGGGTTTTTTGTTTGTTTGTTTGTTTTGTTTTTGTTTTTTTTTGCTGGGCCTCGGAGACACACATGTTCTCCGTGACTCCTCCTTGAATGAAGAGCTCTTGTAGGGCCTGCCCCTCCCTGGCTCCTGAAGGAGACCCATCCTCTCAAAGACGAGATGGTTTGAGGTCATGATCCTGGGCCAGGATGGGAGACAGCCCCTCATGGCTCTCGATGCTGGGGCTGAGAGGGCCTGTCTCAGGCATAGCAATGCCCACTGAATGAGGGGACTTCAGAAAGAACACACGCCTGGCCCAGGTCCTGTCCCGGAATGGTGGCTGCCTTCCCCAGAGCCAGAAGAAGAGGGACATCCTCTGCTTCTCTGGGCAGGGGTCCTCTGACCCACAAGCAGGCCCTGGAAGGGTTCTAGTCTGCCTCTGGAAGTGCACCAGCACTGAGTGGACCAATCACTGTTCACACACGAGCATGGACAACGTGCTAAGGAAGCCCTGGAAGTGATCCTGTGCAAATGGCCTGCAGCTGGTGGGGCTGGTGGCTTCAGTGCCCTCCAGTGGGCCCCTTTTCCCTGTATGGGAATCCTCCCGGAGTCTGTCCTCAGAGCTCCCTTCCTGCTGGTTTCAGGACCAAGGGCGGGACTGTGGTGTGGCTTAGAAGGCTCCATCCAGCCTCCCTCCTTCTGCACACATCACTCCAAGAAGCAGGGGCTGCTGCTCCCACATGCCCCTGCAAGGCTGGTTTGAGGCACTCATTCCTTCCAAGGCCCAGCCACTGGGCTTTGTCACATACACGGTGGCCACAGATGCCTGGCTGGGTCAGGAGTCCCAGGAGAGCTCTCCTTTCCCAGGATCAGGGTTCATATTCCTGGACAGAGAAAGAGAAAGAAGTCCCATCTGTCGTCTGCTAGAGAAGGTGACTTCCTGGACCGGCCGGGTGGCCCTCAGGTGCCTGAGGACATGGGGGTCCCCTGGAGAGAAGGGTGATGGGCACCCCTGTCTGAGAGAACAGTGAGTAGTTCCCATTCCAGGCTGCAGGGTCTCCCATCACCTAGCCGTGTTCATACTCAGACTCACCCCAGGAAACTCTGGCATGATTTTTCATAGATGCATTTTCAGGAGTGTTCAGAACAGTGGTGGTGGAGAGAGGAGGGAATGCACCAATACTAATGCCGAAGGAGAGGGATGGTGGCTCAGTTGGTTAAGTCGCTGACTCTTGATTTTGGCTCAGGATGTGATCTCATGGTGTGGGATTGAGCTCCAGGTAGGGTCTGTGTTCAGTGCAGTGTGGGCTCATGATTCTCTCTTCCCCCTCCTGCCTCTCCCACCAATCTCATGCCATGCTTTCTCTCCTCTAAAATAAATTAATAAAATCTTCATAAAAATGGAATCATACACAATGTACTTTTAAAAAATTGTAAAATATCCTAACAGTGATTTTGCTATTTTAAACATTTTCAGTATAAAGTCTGGTGTTAACTATATTTACACTGCTGTGAAACATATCTTGAGAATATTTCATCATGCAAATCTGAAATTCTGTTCCCATTATTATGTTTTTCATGTAGAAAGCATATTAACTAATCCATTAATTAATTTTATTATGTTCAGTTAACTATCATATAGTACATTAGTTTTTGATGTAGTGTTCAGTGACTTATTAGTTGTGTGTAACACCCAGTGCTCATTACAACATGTGCCCTCCTTAATAACCATCACCCTGTAACTCCATCCCCCTCCCCTCTGTAACCCTCAGTTTGGTTCCCAGGGTCCAGAGTCTCTCATGGTTTGTCTCCCTCTCTGATTTCTTCCCACTCAGTTTTCCCTCCCTTCCCCTGTGGTGCTCCACCCTATTCCTCATGTTCCACATAAAAGTGAAACCACGTGGTAATTGTCCTTCTCTGCCTGACTTGTTTCATCTAGCATAATCCCCTACAGTTCCATCCATATGGATACAAATGGTAGGTATTCATCCTTCCTGATGGCTGAGGAATATTCCTTTGTATATATGAACTACATCTTTATCCATTCATGTGTTGAAGTTAATCTTGGCTCCTTCCACAATTTGGCTATTGTGGACACTGCTGCTATGAACATTGGGGTGCAGGTGCCCCTACTTTACACTATGTCTCTTTGGGGTATCCAGTAGTGGGTGGATACCCCAATCCAATCCAAATTGCTGGGTGGTAGGGTAGTTCTATTTTTAATATCTTGAGGAAGCTCCACACTGTCTTTCAGAGTGGCTGCACCAGCTTGCTTTCCCACCAATAGTGTAGGAGGGTTCCCCTTTCTCCTCATCCTTGCCAGTATCTGTTGTTTCCTGACTTGTTAATTCTGGCCATTCTAACTGGTGTAAGGTTATTTCCCTGATGGCTAGTGATGTCGAACATTTTGCCATGTGTCTGTTAGCTGTTCGCACGTCTTTGGAGATATGTCTGTTCATGTCTTCAGCACACTTCTTGATTGGTTTATTTGTTTTTTTGGGTGTTGAGTTTGAGAAATTCTTTATAGATTTTGGTTACTAGCCTTTTATATGACATGTCATTTCCAAACATCTTCTCCCATTCCATGGGTTGCCTCTTTGTTTTGTTGACTGTTCCTTTGATGTGCAGAAGCATTTTATCTTTTTTTTTAAAAGATTGTATTTATTTATTTGACAGAGATTACAAGCAGGCAGAGAGGCAGGCAGAGTGGGGTAAGGGGGGAGCAGTCTCCCTGCTGAGCAGAGAGCCTGATGTGGGTTTCAATTCCAGGACCCTGAGATCATGACCCGAGCCGAAGGCAGAGGTTTAACCCACTGAGCCACACAGGCACCCCGACTTCAAGCTATATTACAAAACTGTCACAGCAGGGTATTCACACAAAAACATAGATCAATGGAAGAGAATAGAGACCCCAGAAATAGACCTTAAACTCTATGCTCAACTCATCTTTGACAAAGCAGGAATGACCATCCAATGGAAAAAAGACAATCTCTCCAATTAATGGTGCTGGGAAAATTGGACAGCCACATGCAGAAGATTGAAACTCAACCATGCTCTTATATCACACACAAAGATAAACTCGATGGATGAAAGACAGGAATCCATCAAAATCTTTGAGGAGAAGAGGCATCAAAATGCCTCTTCGACTTTAGCCACAGCATCTTCTAACTAGACACATCACCAAAGGCCAGGGAATCACAAGGGTCCTGGGATCGAGCCCCACATCGGGCTCTCTGCTCTGCGGGGAGCCTGCCTCCTATTCTCTCTCTGTCTGCCTCTCTGCCTACTTGTGATCTCTGTCTGTCAAATAAATAAATAAAATCTTAAAAAAAAAAAAGAATATAGCTTGAAGCCAGGCATTGTGATGACCCCAGCTTTGGTTTTCTTTTTCAACATGTCCCTGACTTTGTGGGGTCTTTTCTGGTTCTATACAAGTTTTAGGATTGTTTGTTCCAGCTCAGTGAAAAATACCAATGGTATTTTAATAGGGATAGGGTTGAAAGTGCAGATTTCTCTGGGTAACATAGACTTTTTAACCATGTTTATTCTTCCAATCCATGAGCATGGAATGGTTTTCCATCTTTTTGTGTCTTCCTCCATTTTTTTCTTAAGTATTCTGTAATTTCTAGATTATAGATCCTTTATCTTTTTGGTTAGGTTTATTCCAAGGTATCTTTGAGTTTTTGGTGCTACTACAAATGGAATTGATTCCCTAATCTCTTTCTACACATACATTGTTAGTGTATAGAATACCAACAGATTTCTGTGCATTGATTTTGCATCCTGCCACATGACTGAATTGCTGTATGAGTTCTAATAATTTGGGAGTGGAGTCTTTTGGGTTTTCCACATAAAGTATCACATCATCTGTGAAGAGAGAGTTTGACTTCTTTGCCAATTTGAATGCCTTTTATTTCTTTTTGTAGTCTGATTGCTGTGGCTAGGACTTCCTGTCCTATGTTGAACAATAATGGTGAGAGTCGGCATCCCTGTTGTGTTCCTGATCTTAAGGAAAAAGCTCTCAGCTTTTCCCCATTGAGAATGGTATTCACTGTTGGCATTTCATAGATGGCTTTTATGAAACTGAGGAATGTCCCCTCTATTCCTACACTTCAAAGAGTTTTAGTCAGGAAATGGTGCTGTATTTTGTCAAATGCTTTTTCAGCTTTAATTGAGAGGATCCTATGGTTCTTGTCTTTTCTTTTATTAATGTGCTCTATCATGTTGATTCATTTGCGAATGTTGAGCCACCCTTCCATCCCAGGAATAAATTCCAACTGGTCGGGAGGATAATCCTTTTTTTTTTTTAATTTTAATATTTTAATTTTTATTTATTTATTTATTTATTTATATTTTTATTTTTTTTAAAGATTTTATTTATTTATCTGACGGAGAGAGATCATAAGTAGGCAGAGAGGCAGGCAGAGAGAGAATGAGAGGGAAGCAGGCTCCCCGCGGAGCAGAGAGCCCGATGCGGGACCCGATCCCAGGACCCCGAGACCACGACCCGAGCAGTATTCATTGTTTTTGCACAACACCCAGTGCTCCATGCAATACATGCCCTCCCTATTACCCACCACCTGGTTCCCCCAACCTCCCACCCCCGCCCCTTCAAAACCCTCAGGTTGTTTTTCAGAGTCCATAGTCTCTTATGGGAGGATAATCCTCTTAATATGCTGTTGGATCCTATTGGATAGGATCTTATCGAGTGTTTTGGCACCCAGGTTCATCAGGGATATTGGCAATTCTCCTTTTTGATGGGGTCTTTGCCTGGTTTTGGGATCAAGGTCATGCTGGCCTCATAGAATGAGTCTGGAAGTTTTCCTTCTGTTTCTGTTTTTTGAAACAGCTTCAGAAGAATAAGTACTATTTCTTCTTTGAATGAGAGCCTTTCTGGATAAGTTTTTCTTGGCTGCATGTTCTTCTCATTTAGTATCCTGAATATGTCTTGCTAGCCCTTTCTGGCTTGCCAGGTCTCTGTGGACAGGTCTGACATTATTCTGATGTTCCTGCCTCCATCCATAAGAAATCTCTTCCCCTGGCTGCTTTCTGAATTGCTTTCTTGGTTCTAAGATTTGCAAGTTTTCCATTTTGAATTCTAATAGTGTATTTATAGACTATTTTATATTTTCTATGTACACCCTCGTATTACATGTGAATAGTCACAATTATCCCCTCAATTCTTATTCTTTTTATTTCTCTTGCCTTATAACACTTGGTAGATTCTTCAATGCAATGTTGACTAGAGTGGCACAGTTTGAAGATTTTAATATACTTTTCTCAATATCTGATAGAAAAAGCAGATGAAACATTGGTAACAAATGTGAGCCATTAAGTACATTACCAATTAAATACAGAATACATTATTTTTGAGTGGTCCTAGGATATTTACCCAAGTAGACAAAATATTGGGCCAAGAAGCAAGTCTACACATTTTAAAGCCCGAAATTAACTAGATTATATTCTTAGACTACAGGGGAATTGAGCTATAGTCATAATGAAAAGAAAACGAGGAAGTCTCTCAATGTTTGAAAATTAAATGTAACTTTGCTACATATCCTAAGGGTCAGAGAGGGAATCACAAGGGCAATCCTCAACCTTTCCTCATCAGAGCTTGCAGACAATGGCACTCTGTCTGTGAAGAGCAGTGTAATTAGCTAGTCAGAAGTTGAGTCTTAAGTCAGAGTTCTACCTACCCCAGCCACACTTGGCAGTCTTGGGCTGTGGTTCCCCCAGAGCTGCCCTTTTTGGTGGCCCTGAGCTAAGGGGGACATCATAGCCATATGGAAATGGGAAGTTGCACACCCCTAGTCATGACAGTGCTATTGTATTGTCCTCACCAGTCCAACGGCATGTTTTCTGAGTGAAAGATGACACAATAGTAGGTTCTTGACCTTCCTTAAGGGTTGAATATATCTTGGGAGTCATCTATTAGAAATACGATTCACAGAAGAGACCCTGAATTGCTAAGGAAATGTTGAAAAACAAAAACAAAGCTGGCGGCATCATGTTACCTGATTTCAAGATTTACTACAAAGCTGTGATCACCAAGACAGCATGGTACTGGCATAAAAACAGACACATAGACCAGTGGAACAGAGTGGAGAGCCCAGATATGAGCCTCAACTCTATGGTGAAATAATCTTCGACAAAACAGGAAAAAATATACAATGGAAAAAAGACAGTCTCTTCAATAAATGGTGCTGGGAAAACTGGACAGCTATATGTAGAAGAATGAAACTCGACCATTCTCTTACACCGTACACAAAGATAAACTCGAAATGGATAAAAGACCTCAACATGAGACAGGAATCCATCAGAATCCTAGAGGAGAATATAGGCAGTAATCTCTTCGATAACAGCCACAGCAACCTCTTTCAAGATATGTCTCCAAAGGCCAAGGAAACAAAAGCAAAAATGAACTTTTTTTTTTTTTTTCCCTTTTTATTTATTTTTTTTTCAGCGTAACAGTATTCATTCTTTTTGCACAACACCCAGTGCTCCATGCAAAACGTGCCCTCCCCATCACCCACCACCTGTTCCCCCAACCTCCCACCCCTGACCCTTCAAAACCCTCAGGTTGTTTTTCAGAGTCCATAGTCTCTTATGGTTCGCCTCCCCTCCCCAATGTCCATAGCCCGCTCCCCCTCTCCCAATCCCACCTCCCCCCAGCAACCCCCAGTTTGTTTTGTGAGATTAAGAGTCATTTATGGTTTGTCTCCCTCCCAATCCCATCTTGTAGGAGGCAAAAATGAACTTTTGGGACTTCATCAAGATCAAAAGCTTCTGCACAGCAAAGGAAACAGTCAACAAAACAAAGAGGCAACCCATGGAATGGGAGAAGATATTTGCAAATGACAGTACAGACAAAAGGTTGATATCCAGGATCTATAAAGAACTCCTCAAACTCAACACACACAAAACAGATAATCATATCAAAAAATGGGCAGAAGATATGAACAGACACTTCTCCAATGAGGACATACAAATGACTATCAGACACATGACAAAATGCTCATCATCACTAGTCATCAGGGAGATTCCAATTAAAACTACATTGAGATATCACCTGACACCAGTTAGAATGGCCAAAATTAGCAAGACAGGAAACAACATGTGTTGGAGAGGTTGTGGAGAAAGGGGAACCCTCTTACACTGTTTGTGGGAATGCAAGTTGGTGCAGCCACTCTGGAGAACAGTGTGGAGATTCCTCAAGAAATTAAGAATAGAGCTTCCCCATGACCCTGCAATTGCACTGCTGGGTATTTACCCCAAAGATACAGATGTAGTGAAAAGAAGAGCCATCTGTACCCCAATGTTTATAGCAGCAATGGTCACGGTCACCAGACTGTGGAAAGAACCAAGATGCCCTTCAACGAACGAATGGATAAGGAAGATGTGGTCCATATACACGATGGAGTATTACACCTCCATCAGAAAGGATAAATACCCAACTTTTGTAGCAACATGGATGGGACTGGAAGAAATTATGCTGAGCAAAATAAGTCAAGCAGAGAGAGTCAAGTATCATACGGTTTCACTTATTTGTGGAGCATAACAAAGAACATGGAGGACATGGGGAGATGGAGAGGAGAAGGGAGTTGTGGGAAATTGGAAGGGGAGATGAACCATGAGAGACTATGGACTCTGAAAAACAACCTGAGGGTTTTGAAGGGGCAGGGGGGTGAGATGTTGGGGAACCAGGGGGAGGGTAATAGAGGGCACATACTGCATGGAGCACTGGGTGTGGTGCAAAACCAATGAGTACCGTTAGGCTGAAAATAAATAAATAAATTAAAAAAAAAAAAAGAAATACGGATTCAACATGTGTTCTTTCTTCTGGAAAAGAAATAGACCCAAAAAGTAAACCAAAAAGTGCAGGCTTCCTGCACCCCTGCTCTTGAGAGCCATCACACCAGCTCTTTGTGGGATTCTCCCTCTTAAACGTATAAACTTTGATGTAGGTATTATCAGTCACATTATCTAGATGGTTAGACAGGGTCTCATAGATGATTCGTGTCACAGAGGATTTTAGTGTCAGAAAACTAAGTGAGATCCCCAAACTGACCCCAAATCCCTTATTATTCCATACACGATACTATTTCCCTCTTTTCTCTGGTCTTCTTGATCTGGAAACATCTCAAGTCTCGGGATTTTCTTGTTGTATGGTCAACTGGAATGAATTCAGCTGGCCTTTTTACCTCTGCCCACCATGATCATTAAGCGTGGAGGACCTCTGAGTAAGGTACTCGAAGATCCCTAGGAATAGAGACGTTATAATATTTTTCTGATATTAAAGTTACTGAAAGAACCATCTTTAAAATTGATTCAGGCTCTGGTATGTTGTGCTATAAGACAGGTCTGAAATAGTATTTAAAAACACTCAGCTCAGCCTCTTCTACAAAGTGAGACGTTTATAAACATTACTAAAGTATTCCCTTACCCACGATCACTTAATTCCCAACCATCGTAGTGTTTGTATGGTATGACTATGATATAACGTTAGTCAAAATCTGCAGGGAAAGAACCAAGACAGTATATCAAAGCTTTAGGGGGATTTCATGTTTAAATTAGTGTTGGACAACAGCTACTCTGTTTTATTCTGTAGTCGAAGGGAATGGTGCCAGACATCTCTAAGCTGTCAGGAGGATCTAAAATTCTGACTTTAAATTATCTGTGTGCTTCAGAGATTTGAGCAGGAGAAAGGGAGGAGCCCAGCTTCTGTGAACCCTTCTGTTACCTGTGTTGACCATGGAACAGGTAACCTGTAGCCATCATTTTGATTTCTTGGTAGTATTGTTAAAGGTGCTTTTGTCTCAAGTTCCTCTCTTTAGTAGTAATTAGAATGGTAATGGAAATTTTTGTCTTTTACCCTCCATGGGCCAGGATCCTGGGTTCCCAGGAAAGCTATCCTTTAACATTTTATCAAGCTCAAAATGACTGGGCAAAACCTCAGAGCATTGGCCCTATTTCTGCCCCAAACACATGTTGTACATCTGCTTCGAGAGGAAAAAAATAACCAAAAAATACCATTGCAAACATAAAGATAAGAAAAGCAAAAGAACCTCTCCTTTTCCCATACGATTAAAGTCATACTGACTTGCACATACTGAAAACATAAGAAAAAGTCTGTAACTTTCTGCATTTTTTCTTCCTCATGATGATGTGTAACTCTGTATGTAAAACAATATAGAATGAATATAGAAATCTGCCCCAAATGTTCCTCCCCCAGAGCACTCCCTTCCTTGTGAAGATTATGTCTCCCAGGCAGCTGTCTTGACTTGGGTTTGAATAAAACTCTCTTCCTTTCTCTCTAAAATGTTTAAAAGGGTTTTCTCCTTTAGTGTCTACAATTACAATATGTTTTCTTTTTAAGTGAAAAATCAATGTTCCTAGTTCACACCTCCAGCAGCACAGAAGGGCAGCTGTTCTTGTTCATCCTGGAGCTTCCCTGCAGAACCAAACATATGAATATATATTCCAGCACAAATGGGCTCATCCTAGAAGGATGTTTGGAAGGTCTAAGAAGCACTGTCCACTCCATGGGTGAGACCTGAAGGTGAAGCTCCTCCCGCTTAGGGCATTAATTATTGGGTCTTAAAACTGCCTTGGAAATGTGGGAAACCATTGCATTTCCTTTTTTTCCCCTTAAGATTTTATTTATTATTTGACAGAGAGACACAGTGAGAGAGGGAACACAAGCCAAGGTGGGGGGGGGCGGTGTGAGAAGGAGAAGCAGGCATCCCGCTGAGCAGGGAGCCAGATACAGGGCCCGATTTGCGTATCCTGGAATCATGACCTGAGCTGAAGGCAGACGCTTAGGGACCGAGCCATCCAGGCACCCCAACCATTGCATTTCCCAAAGCCCAAGCATAGGAAGGTCTGAGAGCAGCTGACCTTGCCAGGAGCTGGAACAGCTCCACAGGCAGGGCTGGTGCAGGAAAGGAAGGGGCAGGGCTCGGAGGGTGGTCTACAGCCAGGGGGGTCCCCTGAAGGGGCCAGATGTCTGGAGGAGGGGGACCCCTGCCCACAACCTGCCCATGCCTGCCCCACTGAGCTAGGTGTTTGATCTAGGGATTGCTGTCTCTCAGAGTACTTGCAAAAGCAAGGAGGTGCAGGCGTAAGGGCGGGGCACCTGTACAGGCAGGCTCGGTGTCCAGTGGGCTCAGGGCACCATGCTCCTTGACTGAGCAGCATGTGGGGGTGGAGCTAAGTCATCTGTGGGCGGACCCTGAGCTGCCTTAGGATGCAGAGGAGGGGCAGGCAAAGGGACGCTGTGAGAGATCCTGGTCAGGGGTCCTGTCTTGGTGAGTGCTGACTATATGCTGGCGTGGGGGTCCCCCCGGGGGTAGGGTCCCCGAAGGGCGCATGAAGCGAGTTCATTATGGGGACTCAGATCGGTTTTCCTTTTCCCTTGAAAGTCTCTTCTGCCCAGTGTCCACCAACTGACCCCTTCCCTCACACTCGAATTCCAGGGTACCTGTTCACCAAGGTTTTTGTGGGATGGGTTGCAGACATTTCGGGGTTTCCCGTGTTCCCCAGGACGAGTGCCTCCTGTCCTTGAGCAACACCCCAAGTTCAGTAGTGTGTCCCCTGCTCCCCACCCCCCCCCGCAGGTGTGGCGTTAGAAGCCCCAGAATAGTTCCCTAGCTTCAGCATTTTGCACCTTGTCTTCAGGGTTGGTGGTAATGGGCTGTCAGAGTTGTGCACAAAGGTCCTCCAGGTTCCTGCCCCCCCCCCCCCGGCCCCCCACCCCCATACAGATGTGGCTCTAACAAGCCCCAGAGCCATCCCACAACTTTAGTATTGTGCCCTGTGTTCCCTAGGGATGGTGGTAATTGGCTGTTAGGATCCTGCTGGAGGGTCCTCCAGGTTCTTGTCTGCCCCCCTCCCCCGCCCCAAGACACATGTGTGGCGGTAACAGCCCCAGAGCCATCCCCCAATTTTAACATTGTGCCCGGTGTCTCAGGGGATGGTGGTAATGGGCTGCCAGGATCCTGCAGGAGTGTCCTCCAGGTGGGGGCCTGAAAGCTAGAGGAAACCAGAACCCACTCAAGTTGCATGAGGAGCAGGTGAGTTGAGGTGTTCATTTGGAAGGATAATTTCACTTTTCCAAACAAGACAAAGTCATTAGTCTACTTTAGAATGTTGATAATTACTACTTAAGAAACAAGTGTGTGTTTCCAAAAAGAAAAGAAAGGAAAAGAGAAAAGAGAAAAGAAAAGAAGCAAGTATGTGTTTTCCATTCCCCAGGAACAGAAGCAGGTGTGTCGGCTTTAGGTCAGACCTGACAACACTTCTCTGATCGGGCTCCACAAGACCTGAAGTTTGGAACAACAGCGTCAGAGTCAGTCATGCAGCCCGACACAGGACGTCAGTATTCCGAGAAAGCAGCAGGTACATTGGGTACAATGTCACTTACATGTCAGGACTGGAGGTAAAACTTTTTAACCCAAAATGTCCTGGGCTTTTCTCTTTTCTCTAGTTGAGTCATGAAGTCAAACTGAAGTAGCTGTCAGCATTCTGGCTTTGGTGCAAGAGTTACTTGGTTTCCCTGTGGGTAGAACATCACAGAGAATACCATTTTCTCGTTCATTTAAAGCTTACAAAATGTAATCTCACTTCTGTTTGCTAGGAAATCACTTGTATCAGAGAAAGAAGATGAGATTTACTCTTAGTGTGTTTTTAGCATAGAATTGGGTCCTTCATCTAACAGCGCTTTTTCCCTTGGACCTGGGGGATGGTTGAATGGCCACCATCTAGAGTTGGGTGGCTTTTTGCAGCTAGATAGAGACTTGGATGAGATGTCTTGTCATTTGTCAAAGGTGATGTTTCATAACTGATTAGTGTTTTCATCAAAAGAGTTCCAATTAAGGTAGAGGGAAAATTCAAAATGATTCAAAGTAGGTTTTTACCGTTTAAAAGCAAAGCTTGACTTTCTAGTTTGATTAAATGGATCATCTAGATATTTTGATGTGCCATACTTTCTCTGTAGTTTCTTTGGTGGTGGAGTCAGAAGGAGAGTCTCTGGGAATTCTCCTGGATAGAGGCACACTGGTGGCGTCAAGGGGCTTGGAGGACCCCGGGAGCCCTGGGGTGAATTCTGGAACTGCTTGCCTGATGCTGGGTGAGTCAGCTTATCTCACAGAGTTTGTTTCTCCCCCAGGAAATTGCTGGAAGGTAATATCTGTGGAAAGGGTTTTTACACAGAAACTTTCAGGCCAATGAAAAGCAACTAGCAGTGGGTGATTTGGGATGTATTATTCTGTAAAGAAGAGTTTTATAACCCCCATCATAGGATATGGTATTTACTGCACAAGGAGTCCTCAGAAGTCTACAATGAAAAGATTCAGATCTCAGAGCACGTTCATGTTCCACTGATACGTGACTGACAGTTTGCCCAGGTAGGAAGGTAAGTGGAGAGAAATACAACGCATTTATGAAAGCCTTGAGCCAGTGCCATTTTTAAAAAAATATTTTATTTATTTGACAGAGAGAAATCACAATTACGCAGAGAGGCAGGCAGAGAGAGAGGAGGAAGCAGGCTCCCTGCGGGGCAGAGAGCCCGATGTGGGGCTCAATCCCAG
The DNA here is from genome assembly GCF_922984935.1 of Meles meles. Classification (NCBI taxonomy): domain Eukaryota; kingdom Metazoa; phylum Chordata; class Mammalia; order Carnivora; family Mustelidae; genus Meles; species Meles meles. Next base: position 85,168,684 of record NC_060070.1, on the reverse strand, counting down.
GACCCTGGGATCATGACCTGAGCCGAAGGCAGAGGCTTTAACCCACTGAGCCACCCAGGCGCCCCGAGCCAGTGTCATTTTGACAAGAGGGGGGAATCCTGGAGCTTTGCAGCAGACAGGGGAGTTCCAGGCCAGGGGAGAGCTGCCAGGGGTCCTGGAGGAGAGCAGAGAGCATTCGCAGGATGGTGCGGGCAGGGCTGGTTCCAGGGGTGGTCGTGTGTCCCCCGTGTGACAGTTGTGACAGGTCAGGGCTGTGAGCAGGTTCCTGGCTGAGGACAGGGGAGGCCCGGGTGGAGAGCTGGCAGGGCACCTTCTTGTGTGCCACCGGCCTCAGGCAGCGCACATGAGCTCTTCGTCTATCCCTGTCCCTCCAGTCTAGACTTATCCATGTTGCCAGGCCGAGATGTTGGTTTGGGCTTCTTTCTCTGAGTATGTGGAGTTTCACAACCTAGATGATGAAATGACAGGGCATCAGAGCATCTATTCTCTTGTATTTCCTGCTCTCCTCTAAGTCACCGCTGTGAGTTGCATGGGCTAGTTGAAGGGGCTATCTATGCATTTTTATTTCCTGTTTTAGTTAAATAATGGGAAACAAATCTCCTGAAATAGTAAAAAAATTCTTTGTGGGTGTTCATGTTTTTCTCTTCTGTGAACCACATTCCAATATAAGAAAATATTTTTTAAAGTAAAGCACAGGTGTGGGGCTCTAACAGGGCACAGTGGCCTTTGTGAGTAGGGCACATGGAGGTGGAGTGTAGGTTGTTGAGTAGCTCAGGGAGTGACTCATTGTGTTCTCAGGGAACATCTACCCTTTCTGGTGAGCAGCCACCCCATCCTGGCTCTGAAACCTGACCCAGTGAGTCCCTTGTGACTTGAACTGGGGAATTTATGAAGAAAACAGAATGAACCCTGGCAGGTGCCTGCATCCTTTGCACTCAGACAACTCCATGGAGCAAAGGAACCCATCACCCGTAAGGCATGTCGGGATCCCTAAGGGTGTGGGCTTTGCCTTCTGGGAAGAGGTGATGTCTTCATTCTTATCTGAACCAGAGCTGTGTTGTCTGGTTATGGAAACCCTGACCTTTACATGACCACATCATTATTATTCTTGTTATTTTAAGCAAGCAATATAGACATTGACTTCGAGATCCAAATATCAAAAGGAAAAACACAAGGTTATATATCTATATCTATCTATCTATATATATATATATATCTATATATATATATATCTATATATCTGTGTATCTATCTATCTATCTATCTATATCTATACACTGAACTTGTGGCACCTCTGATTAGTATGGTCAGGGTAGGGCTGCCCAGATGAGAAAGAACATGGAATACCATTTGGATAGAAGTGTGCTGTGCACATGGAGTGCTTTATTCTATCCTTTTCCTTCTCTGAAGGGAAAATAGAGTGGTGACTGGAGCTTGGCTTCTGAGTTGAAGGAATGGGAGACAAGAGATTTGAAAGAGCAATGTTCATGCTGACATGGCACTCCATGCCCAGTAGAGGGTTTGAAGCTTGGACTTGGAAGTGTTGGTGTTCAGGGAGGATGTGGTCTGAGTTTCCCACACACAGAGTTGCTTGGCTGGTCTGCCTTATTGGACCAGTTCCTGCCTTTTAAAGGGCAGCTTGAAGGTGGCTCAAAACCCTAGGGCACTGGAGGAATGATCTGGAAGGGACACCCGAGTGGGCCAGTGTAGACAAACCCAGGGAATTCCAGATGTAATGATGAACACTTTTCTGAGGCTGGAGTTGGCTTCTCTGAGCAACACTGAGATGGGGAGGAAAGCAGTCTCTGGGTCTTAGGAGTCACCCTGTCAGCAGGTGTGAGTCTGGCGGGGGAGTCAGATCAGATAGCTGGGAGATTGTGAGGCCATGGTGGCCTTCCCTCTTGATGCACAGGCCAGCTCTCTCCAGGGACAGGGCTCTGCTCCCCAGCCAGCCCTCCTGCTGCAGATGTGATAGGAAACTTGCTTCCTGTTGGGTTCTCCAGCCCTCATCTCAGCAGGGGGCTTGGTGGGAAGAGGCCCACAGGCAGCATTCTGGATTCTTGCCCAGTGTGCCCCTTGATTCCTTGGACAAGGCACCGCAGGTGTCCTCTCCTGGCTTCTGTGAATCCAGCCAGCAGAAGCACTTCCTCCAGAGCCACACCCCTGAGAAATCCTCCACTTCCCTGTGCTGTGTGCAAGAGGCTGGTTTTCATTTGGAACTGAAATCTCAGCTCCTGCCATGAGGTTCCAAGGCCACATGGCACACCAGTCTCCTTGAAGTTCTAGTTCCACATGGGGCCTGACATGTGAGACTGACACCAATCCTGGGCAGCTGCTGCTGCTGCCGCTGCCGCTGCTGCAGGTTCCTTCCTGAAAAGTGTGCAGCAAAGCCTGGTTTGTGATGACATCCCAGGAAAGAGGGACAGGTGCACCATTCTGCCCCAGCACAGGAGGATGCTGGACATCAATCACAGGTGGCTGGTGCAGGGAGGAGAAATGTCTGTTTCCCAGGACCTTGGCCAGAGAGAGATTTGGTCCCTGGGATGCTTCTCTGCTCAGCTTTCTCAGGTGAGCACATCAGGTACCTGGAAGGTGTCTGGTTTCAGGTTTCATGTGCAAGTGGATTTCTCTTAGGCCTCATTTTCCTGATGGTCTTCAGGGTGCTGGAGGCGGGGGGCGGGGGCGGGGAGGGCATTGTCCCGGGCATCCTGACTGTGCAAGAGCTCTGGTCACCTTTCCCCCCAGGGCTCTGGACTAGGAAATTGGAGGGAGTCTGTGGTGAAACCATCTGAGTAGGGCTCCATTTCCCCCTTGTCGAGATGGCCTGGTGACTGTGATAACTGGTCTGGAAATAGAAAGCAGGAGACAGGGCTGGGGTGCTGAAGGGGAAGGTGGCAGTGGTGCTTGCTATTCACATAGGGGCCAGGTAGTTTTCAATAGGAAGGTGATGCTTGAGCCAAGTTTGAAAAAAGGTGAATGATATCAATGAAGAGTCTTCTAAATGGAAGGGAAAGCATATGCAAAGGCCTTGGGGCAGGAGCATACCACGTATGTCCAGGAGCAGTAACAAGACCCTGTGGCCACAGGAGACAGCTTAGGACATGACCTCAGGGAAGTGACATTAGGGTGACAGAAAGCCATGTCAGGGCCATGACCCCATGGGACCGTTTCATTGGGCCATCCTGGCTATAGGGTTGAGCACAGATGACACAGTGTTGAGGATGCACAAGGGAGGTCAATGATGAAGCTTTTCCAGGAAGTCAGCAAAGAGATGGGCTCCAGTGTGGACCAGACAGATGGCTGGGAGGGGTTAGTGCTATTCTGGGTACCTATTGAAGATGGAGCTCAGAGACTTTGCCTGTGGGTTTCATATCAGGAATGGCAGAAAGGAGGAACTGAGGTAAATCCCAGTTCTTGTGGGTTGTTCCGAGCAAGGTGAAGGAGGTGGTTTCTGGGGGTAGGAGGTAGTCTGCGTTCCATCTGCTGAGGAAAGTGCCTTTCACAGTGAACCTGCTGATGTTTGTGTCTGGGCATACTTTCAACATCTACCTCCTTAGCAACTTCAAGTACAAGTCTCCCCCACTTTTCTCAAAGTTCATGGTAACACACTTGGCTTTTTGGAAAGACCTACATTATTACCCAGCTCCAGTTTCAGGAAGAATCCTGAGGAGGATTTCCTTCTTATGAAAAGAGTCAAAAAGTGGGCATTATGTTCAGCATCCTTTTTGTGGGGAACCACCACAGAGGCAGTGTGTACCCCAACCAGCTCCTTCCTGGGCACTGCTCTCCACATCTAGCCACCAGCGCTTTGAATTGTGTCTGTGAGCATCTGCTGTGCTTTAGCTCCATTTATTTTGGGCATCCATGAGGATGTTGTGTCCTAAGGCCCAAGAAGAGCCAAAGAGAAGGAAGTTTTGGTGTCTGGGCATGCTCACTCACTTTTCTGTAGAAATGAATGATTATTCCTTTTTCCATTTACACCACTTCTGCTGTGAAAGGTTTCCTAGGAACACTGTACCTTCAAGTAGCGGGGGAGCCTGTACCCCATCCTGAGGGTTAGCTTTCGTCTCCATGCTGCACAGAACATTCTGTGACTTGCGGATTTTATCAGTCAAACATGGCACTATGACTACCTTCACCCGTTTCCCCACTTCCCCTAATCTGACAGCCACCAACCTATTCTCGGTATGTATGCGTTCAGTACTTTTGGATTCCATGTGGAATGTCCACGAGAACCTCTGCTGTGTGTCATTCTGTGTCTGAGTGACTTAGCATAAGGCTCCCAAGGTCGATGTTTCCATGTCTGGTTATTGCGAATAATGGACATGGGAGTGCATCTCTCGTTTGGAGGGATAGTTTTTGTGTTTGCCAAAGAAATACTTAGTAGAGCAATTACCGGGTCGTGTGGTAGTTGTATTCTTTTTTTCTGGAACCTCCACAGCATTTGTCACAGTGGCTGCACCCATTTCCATTCCCACCAACAGCACACAGGTCCCCTTGTCTACACACCCTTGACTGCACTGGGTGTCTGTCTCTGGGACGATTGTCATTCTCACAGTTGGGAGGTGATAGCTGATGGCGGTTTTGACTTCTGTTTCCCTGACGACAATTAGTGATGTTGAACAACTTTCTCTGTGTCTGTTGGCCACCTCTATGCCATCATTGGAAAGTGTCTATTCACATATTTCCCCCAGTTTTTATTCATTTTTTGTTTGGATGTGCAGATATTTTTTCTCATTGGGGAGGTTGCCTCTTAAAGGTTTGATGGTTTCCTTTGTCATGTGGAAATCAGTTTGATGTCCTTCCACTAGTTTATCTTTGCTTTTGTTGCCTTTGCCTTTGGTGTCTGATGAAGAGACTATTCACCAAAACCAATATCGAGAATCTGACTTCCTAGTTTGTGGACTCAGTTCTTATGTTCAAGTGATTCATCCATTCATGATTTGTGTGTGTGGTGCAAGAAAGCGATCCAGTCCCATTCTTCTGCATTTAGTGTCCCGTTTTCCCAGTACTGTTCACTGAAGAGACAGTCCTTTCCCCATTTTATATTTTCTGCGGCTGTGTAGTAAGTTAAGCCTAAACATGTGTGGGTTAGCTTCTGAGGTTTCTCTTCTCTTTCTTTTTTTTTTTTCTTTCTTTCTTTCTTTCTTTCTTTCTTTCTTTCTTTCTTTCTTTCTTCCTTCCTTCCTTCCTTCCTTCCTTCCTTCCTTCCTTTCTTTTCCTTCTTTCCAGTCTTATAGTCCATTTGTTGGGAAGATATTTTTCCTGGTGGAATATATGCAGTGTGGACTTCATTGGCAACATCTTTATACTCTTTGGCAGGACTTCTCTCTGACATCTGTGTTTTTGTAAGTGAGTAGCTGGACCTATAGCTTTCAACAGGTTGAATGTTTGGGCAGAACTACCTAAGTAGTATCCTATTCTACAGCCAGACACCAGATTGTGTCTGATTGTCTTCTTTTGTGATATTCTCAGTTGTGATGATGGATATTTATGTTTCCTTCCCCATGGTAGGTTTATTAAAGTGAATTTAATTTTTCTTAAAAGTGTGGATTCTAAATCATCCTTATTTTATAATATATATTTATATAAAACAGCATGTTTAAAAAATGCTCTTATTGGTAACAAATGTTGGAACAGGACATAAATTTTATTAATTCCCATTGAGTTAATAATTCTTTTTTTTCCCCAGAGTTAATAATTTCATCAGAGCTGTTTAAATATCCCTTTAATACATGGATGATTAAACTTTGTCAAAAGTAGTATGATTATCAGTTTCTGAGCTTTCTGTTGTGTTCCATTGTCCTGTGTGTCTGTTTTTATGGCAGTACCATACTGTTTGATGACAACAGCTTCGTAACCTAGCTTGAAATTGGAGTGTGGTGACTCCAGGTCACTTAGTTGTCTTTTACTTGCTTTTTTTCTTTCTATCAGTGAGATTATTTATTTACTTGTTTGTTTTTTTATTTATTTGTACTTATTTTACATTTGTATTCTAAATGTTTTTCTTTCACTTCTTTTTTATTATCATCATCATCATATAATCTGTTATTTATTTCAGGGGTAAAGGTTTGAGATTCTTCCATTTTACACAGCACACAGTGCTCACCACAGCACATACCCTCCCCAATGCCCATCACCAGTCACCCCAGTTCCCCACACCCACCCCTCTCCTTCAGAAACCCCGTTTGTTCCCTGAGATTAAGTGTCTCTTTTGCTTTGACTCCATTTCTGGTTTCATCTTGCTTCCTTTTTTCCTCTCTTCCTTTATGATCCTCTGTCTTGTTTCTTAAACTCCATGTGATCAGTGAGATCATATGATAATTGTCCTCGGATTGACTTATTTGCTTAGCATAATAGCCTCTAGTTCCATCCATGCCATTGCAAATGGCAAAATTTTATTTTTTGATGGCTGCATAATGGTATATATAACCATATATATCCATTCATCTGTTGATAGATATCTGGGCTCTTTGCATACTTTGGCTTGTGTGGGCATTGCTGCTATAAACATTGGGGTGCAGGCAGCCCTTCAGATCACTCCATTTGTATCTTTGAGGTAAATACCCAGTAGCACAGTTGCAGGGTTGTAGGGTAGCTCTATTTTCAACTTCTTGAGGAACCTCCACACTGTTTTCCAGGGTGGCTTCACCAGCTTGCATTCCCACCAACTGTATGAAAGGGTTCCCCTTTCTCCACATCCTTGCCAACACCTGTCTTTTCCTGACTTGTTCATTTTAGCCATTCTGACTGGTGTGAGGTGGTATCTTATGGATTTGATTTGTATTACCCTAATGTCAAGTGATGTGAGCAGTTTTTTATGTGTCTGTTGGCCATTTGGATGTCTTCTCTGGAGAAATGGTCTAGTCTTGTCTTTGGCCTATGTCTTGATTGGATTATTTGTTCTGTGGGTGTGCAGTTTAGTAAGTTCTCTCCAGATTTTGGCTACTAGCCCTTTATCTGATATGTCATTTGAAAATATCTTCTCTCATTCAGTTTGTTGTCTTTTGGTTTTGTTGACGGTTTCCTTTGCGGTGTTTCAAAAACTTGTTATCTTGATGAAATCCCAACAGTTCATTTTTGCTTTTGTTTCCCTTGCCTTTGGAGACATGTATAGAAGAATTTGCTCTGGCTGAGGTCAAAGAGATTCCTGCCTCTGTTCTGTTCAAGGATTTGGGTGAATTCCTGTCTCACTTTGAGGTCATACATACATTCGGAGTCAATTTTTTTGTGTATGGTTAAGGAAATGATACGTTTTCATTATTCTGCATATGGCTGTCCCATGTTCCCAGCACCGTTTGTTAAAGACACTTTTTTCCTCCCATTGGATATTCTTGCCTACTTTGAGGAAGATTAGTTGGCCCTAGAGTTAAGGGTCCATTTCTGGTTTCTCTATTCTGTTCTATTGATCTGTGTGTCTGTTTTTGTGCCAGTACCATACTGTCTTGATATTAAAGTTTAGTAATAGAGTTTGAAGTCTGAAATTGGGTTGCTACCAGCTTTGGTTTTCTTTGTCAACATCCCTTTGGTTATTCAGGGTCTTTTCTGCTTCCACACAAATTTGGGGATTACTTATTACAGTTCTGTGAAAAATGTGGATGGTATTTTGGTAGGGATTGTGTTGAATTGGTTAATAGGTTTGTTCTAGGTAACATAGACATTTTCACATTTGTTCTTCCAGTCCATGAGCATGGAATATTTTTCCATTTCTTTGTGTCTTCCTTCATTTTGTTCATGAGCATGGAATAGTTTTCTGAGTGCAGATCATTTGCCTCATTGTCATGAGCATGGAATAGTTTTCTGAGTGCAGATCATTTGCCTCATTGGTTAGAAGGATTCCTAAGTATCCTATGGTTTTGGGTGCAATTATACATGGGGTGGACTCCTTAATTTCTCTTTCTTCTGTCACATTGTTGCTGTAAACAAATGTAAGTGATTTCTGTGCATTGATTTTGTATCCTGCTACTTTACAGAATTCTTGGATGAGTTCTAGCAATTTTGGGGTGGAGTCTTTAGGGTTTTCTACAGAAAGTATCCTATTGTCTGCAAAGAGTGAGAGTTTGAAATCTTTGCTGATTTGGATGCCTTTTATTTCTTTTTGTTGTCTGATGGCTGAGGCTAGGAATTCTAGTACTATGTTGAACAATAGTGACGAGAATGGGCATCCCTATAGTGCTCCTGACCTGAAGGAAAAAGCTCTCAGTTTTTCCCCATTGGGAATGAGAGTCTCTGTGGGTTTCCCATACATGTCCTTTATGATGTGGAGATATGTACACTCTATCTGTCCATGGTGAAGGGTTTTGATCAAGAAGGGATACATTAATTTGTCAAATGCTTTTTCTGCATCTATTGAGAGGATCCTATGGTTCTGTTCTTTCTTCTATTAAGGTACTGGATTCCATGGAATGATTTGTAGCTATCCAACCAACCTTGCAGCCCAGGAATAAATTCGATTTGGTCACTGTGAATCAGCCTTTTAATGCGTTGTTGGATCCTATTAGCTAGTATGTTGGTGAGAATTTTTGCATCCATATTTTCAGGGAGAGTGGTATGTAATCCTTTTGGGTGGGGTCTTTGGTTTTGGGAGCAAGTTAATGCTGGCCTCATCAAAAAGTTTTGGAAGTTTTCCTTCCAGTTCTAGTTTTTGGAAAAGATTCAGAAGAAGAGGTATTAAATGGTCTTTAAATGTTTGGTAGAATTCCCCTGGAAAGCATCTGGTGTTGGGCTCTTGTTTCCTGGGGGATTTTTGATGACTGCTTCAATTTCTTTGCTGTTTAAGGGTCTCTTCAGGTTTCCTTTTCTTCTTCATTCAGTTTTGGTCATTTCAATGTTTCTGGGAATGCACTGATTTCTTTGAGACTGTCTGATTTGTTGACATAGAGTTGCCATCCTCTGTTCCTATATTTGTATTTCTTTGGTGTTGGGTGTGATCTCTCCTTCTTAAGTCATGATTTTATTGATTTGGGGTCTTTTCTGTTTTCTTCTTGAGAAGTCTGGCCAGGGGTGTATCGATCTTATTAATTCTTTCAAAGAAGCAGCTTGTAGTTTCATTGATTTGTTCTACTATTCTTTTGGTTTCTACTTCATTGATTTCTGTTCTCATCTTTATTATTTCTCTTCTCCTTCTGCGTTTAGGCTTTCTATGCTCCTCTTTCTCCAGCTCCTTTAGGTGTAGGGTTAGGTTGTGTATTTGAGACCTTTCTTGGTTCTTGAGAATGGCTTGTAGCACTCTATCCTTCCCTCGTAGGACTTCCTTTAGTGCATCCCAAAGATATTGAACAGTTGTATTTTCATTCTCCTGTGTTTCCATGAATTTTTGAAATTCATCTTGAATTGACTGGTTGACCCATTCATTCTTTAGTAGAATGCTCTCTAGCCTCCATGTATTTGAGTTCTTTCTACCATTCCTCCTGTGATTGAGTTCCATTTTCAAAGCGTTGTAGTCTGAAAATATGCAGGGAACGATCCCAATCTTTTGGGATGTGAGTGAACATGGCAGCCTCCCAGTCTTTGGCCCCAGAGCTGAGAGCTTGGGCCCCACTCCTCAGTGCACTCTCACAGAAAAGCAGTAATTTTTCATGTCTCCATGGTCTCTGTCTGCACTCTGTGACAGACCTGTGACTAAGCATTTGTCTCTGGCACATGACCCCATTTAGAGTCTCCAAACCCAGCAGACTCCTGCAGCATGCTCAGGCACAACTCCTCCTGGGGGAAGAAGGGGCCTCTCCCCAGTTGTGCTGCTTCTTGGGCCCTTTCTCAAAGAGCAGTGGCCAGACTGTGCTGTGGATCATGGTTTATGGCAACCTCCAGCTTAGAGCCCACTCCTGGGCTCACACTTCTTAGCTGGCTTCCCTGCTCTGATACCTGGGAACTCTGCTGCCTCAAGCACACCTGGTCTTCCTGGGACCCCAAGGATCCTGAGACCCCCTGTCCCATTGAGGGTTCCACCCCCTGCTCAGCCACCATAGTGACATCCCTCACCAAAGCATACTTCTAAAGGTTCTGATTTTGTGCTCTTCTGCCCCTAGCACTTGGCACTAGCTGGCTCTCAGATGTTCCTCCACCCAGGGTTTATCTTCCCACCTATCAGCTTGGACTCACTTTTCTGTGCCTCCTAGCTTGTGGAAAGAGGTCGCTTTTCTCTTTGTAGAGTTGTAGCTATTCTTTTCTTGGATCTCTGCTTGAATTTGCAGGTGTTCAGAATGGTTTGATAGCTCTCTAGCTAAATTCCTTGTGCCAGATGAAATGAAGGTGTCCTACTCCTCTGCTATCTTGGACTCTCTCTCTCTCCTTCTTTCTCCAGTTGGCTTTGGGTATTTCGGGTCTTTTGTAATTCCATATGAATTTTAGGACTGTCTTTTTTGAATAATGCCATTGGAATTCAGGTAGGGATTTCATCCCAAGTGTAGATTGCTTTGTGTTTGGTGGATATGTTAACATTATTAACTCTTCCAGTTAATGAGCATAGTGTACACTTCCATTTATTTGTGTCATCTTCCAAATCTTTGGCCCATACATTCACCCACCAACATGCACATATTTTTCCTTCCTTTTCCACAGTGTGTTCAGTATACCAGGTCTTTCTCATTCTTGGTTACTTGTACTGCTAGATCTTTATTGCTTGATGCAATTGTCAATGGCATTGCTTTCTTAATTTCTCTTTGTGAACGTTGGGTATCAGTATGTGGAAATGCAAGTGGTGGCACTTGAGTGGCTCACTCAGTTAAGTGTCTGCCTTCAGGTCAGATCATGGGGTTCTGGGAATGAGTCTGACATTGGGCTCCCAGCTCAGCAGGGAGCATGCTTTTACCTGACTCTCTGCTACTCCCTCTGCTTATTCTCTCTCTCTGTCAAATAATATATTCTTAAAAAAAGGAATGCAACAGGTCTCTGTATGTTGCCTTAGTATCCTGTTTTACTGTGTTTATTTATTCTAATTTATTCAAATTTGTTTATTTGTTAATAAAAATTTATTTTTTTGTGGACTCTTTAGGGATTTCTACATATAGTATGTCATCTGCAAATAGTGACCATTTTCTTTTCGTATTTAGATTTCGTATCTTTTTTTTGTTTTGTTTTTATCTAAATGGTTTGGCTAGGGATTTCAATAGTGATAAATGAAAGTGGTAAGAGTGGGCATCTTTATCTTGTTCTTGCGGGTAGTGGGAATGTTTCCAGCATTTCACCCTCGAGTATAACATCAGCTGTGGGCTTTTCATATAGGGCCTTTATTTGGTTGATGTATGTTCCCTCAGTACCCAGATTGTTTAGAGTCTTTATCATAAATGCATATTGAATTGTGTCAAGTGTTCTTTCTGCTCTATTGTAACAATCTAAGATTCTTAGCTCTTATTTTGTTAAGGTGGTACATGCTATTGGTGGATGTGCAGATGTAGAATCATCCTTGCGTCCCTGATATAAATCCCACTGGATCATGTTATGTGATTCTTCTGATGGATTCTTGATTTGATGTTGTCAATAATTTGTTGAGGATTTTTTGAATCTCTGTTCATGAGGGATATTGGGCTTTCCTTTTCTTGTGACATCTTTGTCTTGTTTTGGTAGCAGGGTACTGCTGCCTTCATGAAATGAGTTTGGACCTATGTTCTTCTCTGCTTTTTTAAAAACAGTTTGGGAAAGATTGGTATTCTTTTTCTACTATCTGGTTACAACTCCTCAGTGAAACAGTCTGCTCTTGGGCATTTGTTTCCTGGGATGATTTGACTATAAAATCAATCTTTTTACTAGTGCTCAGTCTGTTCAGATTTTTTTCCCCCCTTCATTCTAGGTTGTTGTTAGGAACTTACCATTTCTTCTATGTTGTCCAAGGTGTTAAGTTCCACTTGCTCATAGTACTCTGTAATGATCCTTTGTATTTTTGTGATATTCCTTGTAATAGCTCAGGTTTCTTTCTTTTAAGGTTTTCACATTTTTAATTTAAATTCAGTTAGCCAAGTTACAATTTTTGATGTAATGTCAATAATTCATTAGTTACATGTAACACCCAGGGCTCATCACCACATGTCCTTTCCTTAATACCGACCACCCAACTACCCTGCCCCCCAACCTACCTCTTCTCCAATTTGTTTCCTATGATTAAGAGTCTCTCATGGTTTGTCTCCCTCTCTGATTTCTTCCCATTCAGTTTTCCCTCCCTTCCCCTGTAGTCCTCCACACTATTCCTTGTGTTCCACATATGAGTGACACTATATTGTTATTGTCATTCTCTCCTTGACTGATTTCATTTAGCATAACCCCCTCCAGTTCCATCCATATTGATGCAAATGGTGGGCATTCATCCCTTCTGATGGCTGAGTAAAATTCTATGGTATGTATGTACCACATCTTCTTTATCCATTCATCTATGGAAGGACATCTCAGCTCCTTCCACAGTTTCACTCCTGTGGACATTGCTGCTATGAACACTGGGGTGCAGGTGCCCTGTCCTTTCACTGCATCTGTATCTTTGGGGTAAATACCCAGGAGTGTAATTTCTGGGTCATAGGGAAACTCTATTTTTAACTTTTTGAGGAAACTCCATGCTGTTTTCCAGAGTGACTGTACCAGCTTGCATTCCCACCTACAGTGTAAGAGAGTTCCCCTTTCTCCACATCCTTGACAACCGTTGTTGTTTCTTGTCCTGTTAATTTTGCCATTCTAACTGCTGGAAGGTGGTATCTCATTGCGGTTTTGAATTCCCTGAAGACGATAGATGTGGAGAATTTTTTCATGTTCTGTTGGCCATTTGTGTGTCTTCTTTGGAGAAGTGTCTCTTCCTGTCTTCTGCACATTTCTTGAGTGGTTTCTTTGTTTCTTGGGTGTTGAGTTTGAGCAGTTCATTGTAGATCTTCGATACCAGACCTTTATCTGTCATGCCATTTGCAAATATCTTTTCCCATTCTGTAGGTTGCCTTTTAGTTTTGTTAATTGTTTCCTTTGCTGTGCTGAAGATTTTATCTTGATGAAGTCACCACAGATCATTTTTGCTTTTGTTTCCCTGGCCTTTAGAGACATGTCTTACAAGAAGTTGCAGTGCCCAAGGTTGAAGAGGTTGTGGTCTGTGTTCTCCTCTAGGACTTCAACATGAGACAGGAATCAATTATCTTTCTTTCCTCATTGTATTTGAGCCCTCTCTCTTTCTTGGTGAGTCTAGCTAAAAGTTTGTCAGTTCAGTTTATCTTTCCAAAAAAGGCAACTCATATTTTCATTGATTTTTTAAAAAAATATTTATTATTTTTTTATAAACATATAATGTATTTTTATCTCCAGGGGTACAGGTCTGTGAATTGCCAGGTTTACACACTTCACAGCACTCACCATAGCACATACCCTCCCCAATGTCCAAAACCCCACTTCCCCCTCCCAACCCCCCCTCCGCCCAGCAACCCTCAGTTTGTTTTGTGAGATTAAGTGTCACTTATGGTTTGTCTCCCTCCCAATCCCATCTTGTTTCATTTATTCTTCTCCTACCCCCCTAATCCGCCATGTTGCATCTCCACATCCTCATATCAGGGAGATCATATGATAGTTGTCTTTCCAATTGACTTATTTCACTAAGCATGATACCCTCTAGTTCCATCCACATCGTCGCAAATGGCAAGATTTCATTTCTTTTGATGGCTGCAAGTATTCCATTGTGTATATATACCACATCTTCTTTATCCATTCATCTGTTGATGGACATCTAGGTTCTCTCCATAGTTTGGCTGTTGTAGGCATTGCTGCTATAAACATTCGGGTGCACATGCCCCTTCGGATCACTACATTTGTATCTTTAGGATAAATACCCAGTAGTGCAATTGCTGGGTCATAGGGTAGTTCTATTTTCAACATTTTGAGGAACCTTCATGCTGTTTTTCCAGAGTGGTTGCACCAGCTTGCATTCCCACCAACAGTGTAGGAGGGTTCCCCTTTCTCTGCATCCTCGCCAGCATCTGTCATTTCCTGACTTGTTAATTTTAGCCATTCTGACTGGTGTGAGGTGATATCTCATTGTGGTTTTGATTTGTATTTCCCTGATGCCGAGTGATGTGGAACACTTTTTCATGTGTCTGTTGGCCATCTGGATGTCTTCTTTGCAGAAATGTCTGTTCATGTCTTCTGCCCATTTCTTGATTGGATTATTTGTTCCTTGGGTATTGAGTTTGCTAATTCCTTATAGATTTTGGACACTAGCCCTTTATCTGATATGTCGTTTGCAAATATCTTCTCCCATTCTGTCAGTTGTCTTTTGGTTTTGTTAACTGTTTCCTTTGCTGTGCAAAAGCTTTTGATCTTGATGAAATCCCAATAGTTCATTTTTGGCCTTGCTTCCCTTGCCTTTGGCGATGTTCCTAAGAAGATGTTGTTGTGGCTGAGGTCGAAGAGGTTGCTGCCTGTGTTCTCCTCAAGGATTTTGATGGATTCCTTTCTCACATTGAGAGTCTATTTTCATGTGTGGTGTATGGAAGTGGTCCATTTTCATTTTTCTGCATGTGGCTGTACAATTTTCCCAGCACCATTTATTGAAGAGGCTGTCTTTTTTCCATTGGACATTCTTTCCTGCTTTGTCCAAGATTAGTTGACCATAGAGTTGAGGGTCTATTTCTGGGCTCTCTATTCTGTTCCATTGATCTATGTGTCTGTTTTTGTGCCAGTACCATGCTGTCTTGATGATGACAGCTTTGTAATAGAGCTTGATGCCACCCACTTTGGCTTTCTTTTTCAATATTCCTTTGGCTATTCGAGGTCTTTTCTGGTTCCATATAAATTTTAGGATTATTTGTTCCATTTCTTTGAAAAAAATGGATGGTATTTTGATAGGGATTGCATTAAATGTGTAGATTGCTTTAGGTAGCATGGACATTTTCACAATATTTATTCTTCCAATCCAGGAGCATGGAACATTTTTCCATTTCTTTGTGTCTTCCTCAATTTCTTTCATGAGTACTTTATAATTTTCTGCGTATAGATTCTTAGCCTCTTTGGTTAGGTTTATTCCTAGGTATCTTATAGTTTTGGGTGCAATTGTAAATGGGATTGACTCCTTAATTTCTCTTTCTTCTGTCTTGTTGTTGGTGTACAGAAATGCAACTGATTTCTGTGCATTGATTTTATATCCTGACACTTTACTGAATTTCCTGTACAAGTTCTAGCAGTTTTGGAGTGGAGTCTTTTGGGTTTTCCACATATAGTATCATATCATCTGTGAAGAGTGATAGTTTGGCTTCTTCTTTGCCAATTTGGATGCCTTTAATTTCTTTTTGTTGTCTGATTGCTGAGGCTAGGACTTCTAGTACTATGTTGAATAGCAGTGGTGATAATGGACATCCCTGCTGTGTTCCTGACCTTAGTGGAAAAGCTTTCAGTTTTTCTCCATTGAGAATAGGACACTACATAATTCTTAAAGGGACTATCCACCAAGATGATCTAACAATTGTGAATATCTACACCCCCAATATGGGAGCACCCAATTACATAAGAAAACTATTAAGATAAAGAGTCATATTGATATGAATACAATAATAGTAGGAGATCTTAATATGCCTCTCTCAGAAATAGACAGATCATCGAAGCAGAAAATTAATAAAGAAATAAGAGCATTGAATGAAACATTGGACCAGATGGACCTCATAGACATATACAGAACATTCCACCCTAAAACAACAGCATACTCATTCTTCTCAAGTGCACATGGAACATTCTCCAGAATAGACCACATACTGGGTCACAAAGCAGGACTCAACCAATACCAAAAGACTGACATTATTCCCTGCATATTCTCCGATCACAATGCTTTGAAACTGGAGCTCAATCACAAGGAAAAGTTCAGAAGGAACTCAAACACCTGGAAGCTAAAGACCACCTTGCTTAAGAATGCTTGGATCAACCAGGAGATCAAAGACGAACTTAAACAATTCATGGAAACCAATGAGAATGAAGACACCTCGGTCCAAAACCTATGGGATACAGCAAAGGCGGTTCTAAGGGGGAAATACATAGCCATCCAAGCCTCCCTCAAAAACATTGAAAAATCCAGAATACACCAGCTGTCTCTACACCTTAAAGAACTGGAGAATCAACAACAAATCAAACCAACTCCACATGCAAGAAGGGAAATAATCAAGATTAGAGCACAGATCAATGAGTTAGAAACCAGAGATACAGTAGAACGTATCAATGAAACTAGAAGCTGGTTTTTTGAAAGAATCAATAAGATCGATAAACCATTGGCCACACTAATCCAAAAGAAAAGAGAGAAAGCCCAAATTAATAAAATTATGAATGAAAAGGGAGAGATCACAACTAACACCAAGGAAATAGAAACAATCATCAGAAATTATTACCAACAGTTATATGCCAATAAGCTAAGCAACCTAGATGAAATGGATGCATTCCTGGAAAACTACAAACTCCCAAAACTTCTCCCAAGGAAGAAATTGACAACCTGAATAGACCAATATCTAGTAACGAGATTGAATCAGTGATCAAAAACCTCCCAAAAAACAAGAGCCCAGGACCTGATGGATTCCCTGGGGAATTCTACCAAACTTTCAAAGAAGAAATAACACCAATTTTCCTGAAGCTGTTCCAAAAAATTGAAGCAGAAGGAAAACTTCCAGACTCTTTTTATGAAGCCAGCATTACCCTGATCCCCAAACCAGGCAAAGACCCTACCAAAAAGGAGAATTTCAGACCAATTTCACTGATGAATATGGATGCAAAGATTCTCAACAAGATCCTAGTAAACAGGATCCAGCAGCACATTAAAAAGATTATCCACCATGACCAGGTGGGATTCATCCCTGGGTTGCAAGGTTAGTTCAACATTCGCAAATCAATCAATGTGATAGAACAAATCAATAAGAGAAGAGAGAAGAACCACATGGTCCTCTCAATTGATGCAGAAAAAGCATTTGACAAAATCCAGCATCCGTTCCTGATGAAAACGCTTCAAAGTATAGGGATAGAGGGAACATTCCTGAACTTCATAAAATCTATCTATGAAAGACCCACAGCAAGTATCATCCTCAATGGGAAAAAGCTTGCAGCCTTCCTGTTGAGATCAGGAACACGACAAGGATGCCCACTCTCACCACTCTTGTTCAACATAGTATTAGAAATCCTAGCAACAGCAATCAGACAACAAAGAGAAATAAAAGGTATCCAAATTGGCAATGAAGAAGTCAAACTCTCTCTCTTCACAGATGACATGATTCTTTATATGGAAAACCCCAAAGACTCCACCCCCAAACTACTAGAACTCATACATCAATTCAGTAACGTGGCAGGATACAAAGTCAATGTACAGAAATCAGTGGCTTTCTTATACACTAACAATGAAAATACAGAAAGGGAAATTAGAGAATAGATTCCATTTACCATAGCACCAAGAACCATAAGATACCTGGGAATAAACCTAACCAAAGAGGTAAAGGACCTGTACTCGAGGAATTACAGAACACTCATGAAAGAAATTGAAGAAGACACAAAAGGATGGAAGACCATTCCATGCTCTTGGATTGGAAGAATAAACATTGTTAAAATGTCTATACTGCCTAGAGCAATCTATACTTTTAATGCCATTCCGATCAAAATTCCACCAGTATTTTTCAAAGAGCTGGAGCAAATAATCCTAAAATTTGTATGGAATCAGAAGAGACCCTGAATTGCTAAGGAAATGTTGAAAAACAAAAACAAAACTGGTGGCATCACGTTACCCGATTTCAAGCTTTACTGCAAAACTGTGATCACCAAGACAGCGTGGTACTGGCATAAAAACAGACACATAGACCAGTGGAACAGAGTGGAGAGCCCAGATATGGACCCTCAACTCTATAGTCAAATCATCTTTGAGAAAACAGGAAAAAATATACAATGGAAAAAAGACAGTCTCTTCAATAAATGGTGCTGGGAAAACTGGACAGCGATATGTAGACGAATGAAACTCGACCATTCTCTTACACCGTACACAAAGATAAACTCAAAATGGATAAAAGACCTCAACGTGAGACAGGAATCCATCAGAATCCTAGAGGAGAACATAGGCAGTAACCTCTTCGATATCAGCCACAGCAACTTCTTTCCAGATATGTCTCCAAAGGCCAAGGAAACAAAAGCGAAAATGAAGTTTTGGGAATTCATCAAGATCAAAAGCTTCTGCACAGCAAAGGAAACAGTCAACAAAACAAAAAGGCAACCCATGGAATGGGAGAAGATATTTGCAAATGACAGTACAGACAAAAGGTTGATATCCAGGATCTATAAAGAACTCCTCAAACTCAACACACACAAAACAGATAATCATATCAAAAAATGGGCAGAAGATATGAACAGACACTTCTCCAATGAGGACATACAAATGGCTATCAGACACATGACAAAATGCTCATCATCACTAGCCATCAGAGAGATTCCAATTAAAACTACACTGAGATACCACCTGACACCAGTTAGAATGGCCAAAATGAGCAAGACAGGAAACAACGTGTGTTGGAGAGGTTGTGGAGAAAGGGGAACCCTCTTATACTGTTTGTGGGAATGCAAGTTGGTGCAGCCACTCTGGAGAACAGTGTGGAGATTCCTCAAGAAATTAAGAATAGAGCTTCCCATGACCCTGCAATTGCACTGCTGGGTATTTACCCCAAATATGCAGATGTAGTGAAAAGAAGAGCCATCTGTACCTCAATGTTTGTAGCAGCAATGGCCACGGTCGCCAAACTGTGGAAAGAACCAAGATGCCCTTCAAAGGATGAATGGATAAGGAAGATGTGGTCCATATACACAATGGAGTATTATGCCTCCATCAGAAAGGATGAATACCCAACTTTTGTAGCAACATGGACGGGACTGGAAGAGATTACGCTGAGTGAAATAAGTCAAGCAGAGAGAGTCAAGTATCATACGGTTTCACTTATTTGTGGAGCATAACAAATAACATGGACGACATTGGGAGATGGAGAGGAGAAGGAAGTTGAGGGAAATTGGAAAGGGAAGCGAACCATAAGAGACTATGGACTCTGAAAAACAACCTGAGGGTTTTGAAGGGGCGGGTGTGGGAGGTTGGGGGAACCAGGTGGTGGGTAGTAGGGAGAGTACGTATTGCATGGAGCACTGGGTGTTGTGCAAAAATAATGAATACTGTTTTGCTGAAGAAATAAAAAAATTAAAAAAAGTTAGACACCAGGGAAGTTGACAAGGAGATGGGTAATATAACCACTAGAATTTCTGCAAGTTAAAATACAGTTCTTGTAAGTTAAAAATTCAGCAGAATGTTAAGAAAAAAGGGCAAAACTGAAGAATATCTTTATAACCTCTGGAAAGTAAATAAGTAGCAGTGGACCAACTGACCTCAACACAGCCCATAGGGATTCCCCCAGGTCCATGTACATTTATTCCACATATAACACTGCACAAGTTTAAGGTGTATATAGGTTGATTTTATCCATTTATATATTGCAATGCTGTTACCAATGTATTAGTAGCTGGTGGCTCCATCACATTATTAATAACTATCATTTCTAAAAGAATATAAAAAATGGGAAAAAAGGGATAAGAGACACCAAAATAGAATGGAAAATCATAGTATAAATTCAACAAAATGAAATAAGAACTTTTCGAGAGGCTGTATTAAAAGAAATAATAATTAATAATTTTCTAGAACGTTTGAAAAATATTAATCCTCACATTAAGGAAGCTTAAGTTATTCTCTCCATAAATATATAGATAGGGATATATCTCCATACACATGCATGCACACACACACACACATACACACACACACACACAGGTGAACTCCTTATATGTGTACATTATAGTAAAAAAAGGAGAAAATTAAAGCAAACATTATTAAAGCAGAGGGAAAGGGTAGTAATTCTAAACATGACATAACAAAAATTTAGATCAATGTCAGGATTCACATTTACAAAACAGACCAGACCCTAGAGAACATTTCCCACGTGCTCAGTGATAACAATTTGGGTGTTCATATGCCGCTAAGGTATCATTCAAGACTAAGGGAAGAAAGAGCATTCCTAGACAGAAGAACGCACGAGAAAGTTTACTACTGGAGAATATGGTAGAAAGTATTACACATGGTTTATGTCAAGATAAAACTAAGCCTAGAATGAAAACAAGAGATTTAAGAAGAAATGGTGACAGAACAAGTAATACATTTTTAAAAAAATTATCTAATTGAAAATTACTGTTCCATTTCTAAATACGCAGTAGCTTCAAAATAATAAAGTTCATCAAAAAATAGAAAATGAAAATTCCAAAGAAGAATGGATAAAATAGGAACAATGATAATTTTGAAGAGGGGTCTGAGCACTATATTGAACTATATCCATCTTTAGACCCATTTAAAAAATGAGGGTCACTAAATGTACTTGTCATGGCCAAGAAATCTGGGGATGTGTGAGTGAGCTGGGGATGGAAGCACAGTGGGTAACAGAATTAAATCTATTTATGGGAGAATAAGAGATGGTGAACACTTCTTTACTGATGAAGCAGAGGAGGAAGTGTCCAGGCAGGTCATCTGGAAAGGCTCCCGGATCCAGTTCTAGAAAAAAAGCGAGACAGACAGACAGCTTGGGGGTTGGGAGGAGCAGGGATTGAGAGTGGTTTCTAGGAAGTCCATATGTGGAACAAGTGGAATCGGTGACACCCCTCCACTCACACTCTTGGTCCCGTATCCTGTGTCTGGTCATTTTAGATTCCACAGAGGACAGAGATTACCCAGGTCAGTGGAGAACTACACACCTTGACAGAAATTTATCACAATTCCTGAAAGAATGAGAGATCCTATAGTAGATGCTGCTCCCAGAATCTAAATTATCTTCTTATTGCTACATGCATGATGCAAATCAGCAGCAGAGTAAGGAATGACCAAGAAGAACTAATAGCATGAAAGGAATGAAAACAATTAGAATTGCAGGTTTCAAGATAAAATTTAAACATTTCAAATTCCCATTTTCAGAATGACTCAAGAATGTGTTGGTTACATAATGCCAGAATGTTATACAAAATGAACTACAAAAAAAGTAGGATAGGGTGGGGAAGAGAGTTTTAAAATTGTATACTCTGGCTTTCAATTATGATCCCTCATTTTTTGTGTGCCATGCATATACCCATTGTTGTATGTTAAATATGAAAAACAAATCAGTGCACTGTATATGTCTGTTTTTGATACTTTGATTATGAAATTAATAACTTCTTACAGATATACATCAAATACAGGTGATATTTATTTTTATGGGCCATAGTGCTAGTTTTCCCATGTTAATTTAAAATAAATCTGACATAATTTTCAGTAGTGACCTTTACTCACTCTCAATTTACTCACGTGTTCTGCCTGTAGTCCAATTTAACAGTTTGCATAGAAACATTATAGTGCTCATTTCTTTATTACATTTAATTGGTCTGAATTTGTCAGTGGATACTTAACAAAACTTAGTCCACATTGCAGTGATATTAGATAAAATTCTGTCTTCAGTGCAATAGATAAGGGCTAAATGATTTTATCTAAATAAATCAATTACAGAGCAACTGACATCAATTCAACCAGCAAGTTCATCATTGGCTCTCCTGCAGCCAGTATTTATAATGAATTAACCAAGGCTAATTTTCTTGAATATATCTGCCAACCAAAAAACTCTCCAAATGTATTATATCATTATTCTTCTTTCACATCAAAAATTGTGAACATGTTTAGTGTTTTTAATCAATATTCATCTATTTTCTAATAAGGGCTAGTGTGGTTTTAAAATGGAAGAAGGCAAAGAATTGACCAGCCATTTTACAATTCGAAGCAATTACATGGAAAATGCCTAAGTAGTAAGTTTCATGGGTGTGCGACTTAGGCAGTCACACAGAGCCCCAAGCTGAGGAGAACCTCTCACTTGGTTTCATGCTCTGCTGTGCTTGTCTTATAAATGTTAGTCATTTAACACAAGGCCCTACATTTTCATTTTCTATTGGGTCCTGCAAATTATGCAGCTGGGCCTTCAGGAAATGGTGTATTTAGAGAAAGAATACAATTACACCTTTCTGGAAGAAAAATCTGACTCACTCTATTTTTATTCTCCCAAAGTCTTGACTTTTTCTCTTAAATTTTTTTTCCCCACAGTTTTTATTTCCAGGGTCCCTAAAGACCAAAAGCAAAATTAATATGAATAATGACTGTGTTTCATACTTAAAATACATAGTTAGAAAAGGGAAGTTTATATAGGAGTGAATTTTTTCTAAAGTTTTAAATATTTTTTCTCTTTTGTTTTAATAAGTCATTATTCAACATTTTCTTTAGACCAAATATGGGTGTGAGGTCTAGAAGATATACACATACAGTTTCCTCTGATGTTAAAAATGGAGACAGTGGGCCCCTGGGTGGCTCAGTGGGTTAGAGCCTCTGCCTTTGACTCAGGTAATAATCCTAGGGTCCTAGGATCGAGCCCTGCATCAGACTCTCTGCTCAGCAGGGAGTCTGCATCCCACCTCCCCTCTCTGCCTGCCTCTCTGCCTACTTGTGATCCCTGTCTGTCAAATAAATAAATAAATTTTTTTTTAAAAATGGAGACTTTTAAAAAATGTCTGTGTCATGTTTTAGCTCTGTTAAAAATAATTTTGGGGGCACCTGGGTGGCTCAGTGGGTTAAAGCCTCTGTCTTCAGCTCGGGTCATGATCCCAGGTCCTGGGATCGAGCCCCGCATTGGGCTCTCTGCTGGGCAGTGAGCCTGCTTCCTCTTCACTCTTTGCCTGCTTCTCTGTCTACTTGTGATCTCTGTCTGTAAAAAAAAAAAATTAAAAAAAAATTTTGAAAACAATTTTAAAACTTAAACACAGATTTATTATGTCATACTTCTGGCCATGTAGGCTTTAGAAATAATGTATTAAAATTAATTTGCTTTATTATTCCTTTGCTCTTAGGAAACAAGAATCTTAGCTTTATCTAGACTATAATTATTTTCTAAACTAATTTAGTCCTAGTGTTCTAAGATCAAAGGCCAGGTATGTACATGAGGTAATTTGCTATCTCCCCCAATAGGTAGGAGAGAGAAAATTATCCACCTGTGGCCTCAGTCTTTCAAGAATGCTGGTTTTTTAAAAAAAGGAAGCAGATTAGTTCATCAAAGTAGTTGATTAGTTGATCATGGTATCCACTGAAAAATTACTAAGACCAAAGTTCACGTTTTAATTATATTCAGTAATTAGGACTTGTGGACTTTTAGTTTATCTCACCTAAGTTTTTCTGAAGATCAGAACTCTGATTACTGCTGAAACACATACAGGGAACATAATAAGTTCCCAACATGGTAGCCTGGGATATATATCAGCTATCTTATTTTACTTAAGAGTAAGAATTTTTTCCCTTAGACAGCTATGAATACAAGAAGGAAACTAGACCATTCTCTTACACCATACGGAAAGATAAAGTCAAAATGGATAAAAGACCTCAACATGAGGCAGGAATCTATTAAAAGCCTAGAGGAGAACATAGGCAGTAACGTCTTCAACATCAGCCACAGCAACTTCTTTCCAGATATGTCTCCAAAGGCCAAGGAAACAAAAGTGAAAATGAACTTTTGGGACTTCATCAAGATCAAAACTTTCTGCACAGCAAAGGAAAACAGTCAACAAAACAAAGAGGCAACTCATAGAATGGGAGAAGGTATTCGCAAATGACACTACAGACAAAGGGCTGATATCTAAGATCTATAAAGAACTCAAACTCAACACTCAAAAAACAGAAAATCACATCAAGAAATGGGCAGAAGATATGAACAGACACTTCTCCAATGAAGACATACAAATGGCTATCAGACACATGAAAAAATGTTCATCATTACTAGCCATCAGGGAGATTCAAATCAAAACCATCCTGAGATACCACCTTATACCAGCTAGAATGGCCAAAATTAACAGGACAGGGAACAACAAGTGTTGGAGAGGATGTGGAGAAAGGGGAACCCTCTTACAGCATTGATGGGAATGCAAGTTGGTGCAGGCACTTGGGAAAATAGTGTGGAGATTCCTTAAGAAATGAAAAATAGAGCTACTCTATGACCCTACAATTGCACTACTGCGTAGTTACCCCAGAGATACAGATGTAGTGGAAAGAAGGGCCATCTGACCCCTGTGTTCATAGCGGCAATGGCCACCATCGCCAAACTGTGGAAAGAGCCAAGATGCCCTTCAACAGATGAATGGATAAAGATGATGTGGTCCATATACACTATGGAATATCAGAACGTGGTTTTATTTTTGATTATGTTAACATTTAGTGACCATAAAATTATTAGAATTCAGATGTTAATAGACTAGATGTATCTATTGATAAATACATACAAAAGTATATTCCCTGAATTTAACTGGTATACATTTTATACATTTGTATAGAATTTTAGATGATTTTAAGAAATATAAAAAGTGTGTGTACACACACATAAGCACATGTGTGAACATAGGTATGCACATGTGTGTGTTGTATGGACAGAAGGTATACCCTAGTGTGTTAATCATGTTTCTCAAAACAAACCTTGGGTATAAATCTCAGCTCCTGATAGACACTTCTTTGTAATCCTTTTTTTCTTACCAGTACAGCATTTGTTCTGTCCCTATGACCTTGGCACATTTATCAGATACTGTTTCTTACACAGTATACCATTCACCCATCAAGCACTTGCTCAGTAAAACTAGATTAAAATACATTAATCCATGGTAGTTTTAATTATTTATTAATATATTACTATGTTGGGGGAGTCTGGGTAAAAGAGTCAATTGGTTTTGGCAAAAGTTTTGGAAAATGCACTTTAACCCAAATGAAAAATTTTACTGCTGAAATTTCAAAGCTGTGGCCTGTCAGTCAACAAGTATTTTACATACAGGAGCCTCCTCATTTTTTATCTCCCAGTAAAGATAACCATGATATTTAGGTATCATGCATATTATGTATATATAATTTTACATACATATTATGTAACAGCAGGTATTTTTGTATGATTTTAATTTGCATCACACACACATTGCACACACATGAAATAACAGCAGTAAAAATGTAAGAACTAGCTTTCAGTTTCTCCTGAGATTTACATCCTTGAATTTTTAGGAATCATGAGACTGACTCACAGAAGGTATTAGCTTGTGGGGTTTTTTGTTTTATTTTTTAAGAGATTTGTGTATGTATTTGAGAGACAGAGAGCAAGTGAGCAAGCACACAGAGGGAGAGGGAGAAGGAGAAGCAGACTCCTCACTGAGCAAGGAGCCCGATCCCAGGACTTGGAGATCATGACCTGAGTAGAAGGCAGTCGCTTCATCGACTGATCTTGAGTTCAACCAGATTCATGTTTAAAAGTAAAAGTCTAAATGCTGCTACATGAAGATAATAATTTCAAGTAAAGTTTACAATTGTAATTTTTTTAAGTGTCACTATTATTGGGCCAAATAGACTAAAGTGTAGGTTTCTAGGAATATTTCTACCAAAAATATAATGCTACAAAGATGGGTAGAAAATATTTAATAGAATTGCTCTGAGTGATACTTTATGAATAAAACAGATGAAGTTCACTTCTCTGGTATCACATTATTAATTTAGAGAAAATACTGTGTGTTCCGCTACACTTTTTTTAACAAAATTTTAGATGGTACATATACTCGGGAAATAGCCCAATCATTCTTTGTTGACAGAGGAAAGTTTTAAGTTACTACCTACTATTGAACTAGGGTTTAAATTTGAAACACCAGTACATTACTTCTTTCTCCATGAGCACCCTAGGAGACTTCTCTCACATGTTTATGTTTCATAGATACAGGTTAAATTCTTTTTTCCAAATTCAGCTATAAACAATATTGAAATCGGTGTTTGTAATTCTCATTCAAGTGGTTTATACTTTTCCATGTTTCTCCATTAAGATATCCATTGTTCTGTGCCTGCTCAAAATCTTTATTAATGGAACTTGATACTTTCCCAACTCGATCTTTTCATTTATTCTCTTACTGTAGAGATGCACAAAGAAAGATACACATTGGTGTTGACTGTATTCTATTGCATGTATTCATCAGTTTAGCAACCTAGGATTAAACAAATCCACACTGAGATAAATTACATATAAAACCATTCCAGTACTTCCTGCAACACATGTTTCCATCACCTTGAGAGAAAATGTGGTGAGAAAAGAGCTGAAATGATCACCACATCATTTAACCTCCTGCCTTGATTTACACTTCAATAAGAAACATTTCTTACTACTACCAGTATGGCTATTTTTATTTAAGCAGATTTAAGATATGAATCCTCTAAGTATAAAATGTACATCGGTAAATCACGGATTTAATATGCCTACTGGCCACAGATTGCAATGCCGTTTGTAGTGCACCTATCAGAGGTCCAGACTGTGTTGGATCATAACACTATGATTCAAACTAGATTAAATCAGGCACTATGTTATTATCAGACATTTTACATATTGTATGGATTGGGAGCTTAAGAACCATTTTTTAGCATAAAGAATATTTTTAACATTTTATGAAAGCTACACAGATCATTTCACTGGGAAAGCAGTAAAATAGGTCTGTGCCCAAAGAAGCTGCATATGCCATATTTTATGGAGAATCTTAGAAGGATTCTTTCTTGGAACTGATAATCATTATCCTAAAATGAATTACATTCTAATGTATTTTCAAATAGGGCATTTTACCATATTCTTCTACTCTTTTCTAAAATAGAAAAGGTAAATATTGTTATCCAAAAAAAGTGAGTTTTCTTGAGATTTTTTAGTTATTTTTTTGACAGAGACAGAGATCACAAGTAGGCAGAGAGAAAGGCAGAGAACGGGGGTGGGGTGGGGGGAAGCAGGCTCCCTGCTGAGCAGAGAGCCCGATGTGGGGCTCAATCCCAGGACCCTGAGATCATGACCTGAGCTGAAGGCAGAGGCTTAGCCCACTGAGACACCCAGGTGCCCCCAAAGTGAGTTTTCTTAGGACGCCAGATGGGCTAACTAGAAAGCAAAGCATTTTTCAAAGAGATAAACTTTGAAAGAAAGCAAATAAAAGAAAGTAATTAACAGAAAGAAAGAAAAGAAACATTTTTATATGTAACTCAGAGTTGCTGGAGGACACTCATATTCATGTTTTCCCTTAGGAGGGAAAAAAGATTTGATATTAGTGAAACACCAGATTTCATTTTCAAGCATGCACAAGATCAGAGGAAGATGGGGAAGCCCATTCAATGGTTTTTGTTTAGCTCCGCAAATACTTGGATTCCACCACAGTTTGGAGCTAAACATCCCCTCTTTCAACCCAGGTTGGGCTTTGAGAATCTCTGAAATATTGTGCTAAGAAGGATCGAGGAATATACTCAAATCATACTAAATATGCATTTTATTGTAGATATAGTACCATTCTAAATATACATACA
The DNA here is from genome assembly GCF_922984935.1 of Meles meles. NCBI lineage: Eukaryota > Metazoa > Chordata > Mammalia > Carnivora > Mustelidae > Meles > Meles meles. Next base: position 85,141,296 of record NC_060070.1, on the reverse strand, counting down.
CATTTATGATAAAAGTCTGGGAAGATACAGATCAAAAATGAACAGAGTATAGCTGCAGTGGATTACAGATGTGTTTTCCTTTTTTGCTTTTATAAATGACAATCCTTTAAACAAAAACTTTATTCGTTTATAAATGTTTAGTAACAACTACTATTGAAGCTATTGTTTTAGGTTCTGAATACCGAACACAGTAGTCTTTATTATGTTGATTATAAAATTAGCGTGATTTCTATTTGAAAACATAAATTGGATATGGTGACAATTTTGTAGAATTTTGTTCTTGAAAACCATGATTATTTCTGCGTGATAAGAATAATTCTTACTTTATTCTTTCTGTGGCTTTAAAAATGTTCTAAAATACAGCAAGACTTGGTCCATATACACTATGAAGTATTATGCCTCCATCAGAAAGGATGAATACCCAACTTTTGTAGCAACATGGATGGGACTGGAAGAGATTATGCTGAGTGAAATAAGTCAAGCAGAGAGAGTCAATTATCATATGGTTTCACTAATTTGTGGGGCATAACAAATAACATGGAGGACATAGGGAGATGGAGAGGAGAAGGGAGTTGAGGGAAATTGGAAGGGGAGATGAACCATGAGAGACTATGGACTCTGAAAAACAATCTGAGGGTTTTGAAGAGGCGGTGGGTGGGAGGCTGGGGGAGCCAGGTGGTGGGCATTATGGAGGGCACATATTGCATGGAGCACTGAGCACTGGATGTGGTGCATAAATAATGAATTCTGTTACGCTGAAAATAAATAAGTAAGTAAGTAAGTAAGTAAATAAATAAATAAAAACACAGAATTACCATACAATCCAGCAATGCCACCTATGGACATACACCTAAAAGAATTGAAAACGGGATCTCAAAAAGCTATTTTTACACCTTGTCTGTATTAGCATTATTCACAACAGACAAAACTTGTAAGTAGCCCAAATGTCTATGGATGGATGAATGTATAAATAAAATGTGGCATACACATATAAAAAAAACCAACAAAACAAAAACAGCAAGACTATTATTACAAAAAAAACCAAAACCTGTCTTAAAATCTTACATTCATCTCAAAATTATGATTTACCTTTGTCTGTTCCTATTGTTCTATCATCTATTATTGAAAAAACTCTCATTCTGGAAATATTACCACCTTGACAGCCATGTTTTTCTCCCTCACTATTTTCAATGGTTAGTGTCTTTTTTACTTTTTATTTTATTTTTTAAAGATTTTATTTATTTATTTGACAGAGATCACAAGTAGGCAGAGAGGCAGGCAGAGACGGAGGGAAAGCAGGCTCCCCACTGAGCAGAGATTCCCGATGTGGGGCTCGATCCCAGGACCCTGAGATCATGACCTGAGCAGAAGGCAGAGGCTTAACCCACTGAGCCACCCAGGCGCCCCTTATCTTACATTCTTTTCCTCTCATCTCTGTTCTTTCCTTATGAATTTTGCTTGAATTTCATGAATTTGTGTTCTACTATGAACTTAAAAAAGTAACTTAAAAGTGAATTTGTTTTATTTAAATTTCAGCTAGTTAATATAGTGTAATATTAGCTGCAGGTGTACAATATAGTGATTCAACATTTCTGTAAGCTACCCTGTGCTCACCATGACAAGTGCCCTCCTTCATCCTCATCCCCTATTTCACCCATCCCCAGTTGTAACCATCCATTTCTTAAGAGGCTGTCTCTTGGTCTTTCTCGCTTTCTCTCCTTTACTTGTGCTCACTTGATTTTTAAATTCTACACATGACTGAAATCACATGGTATTTGTCTTATTCTGACTGGCTTATTTCATTTAGCTGTATGTATTCTAGCTCTGTCCGCATCACTGCGAATGGCAGGTTTTCATTTTTTTATGGCTGAGTAATATCCCACTGTGTATTACTCAGCCATAAAAATAATGGAATTACACACACACACACACCACCCCTTCATCCATTCATCAGTTGACGGATGGTTGGACTGTTTCTGTAATTTGGCTATTGTAGATAATGCTCCACGTATCCCTTTGAATTGGTATTTTTGGATTCTTTGGGTAAATACTTAGTATTAAAATTGCTGAATTGTATGGTAGTTCTATTTTTAACTTTTTGACCAAACTCCATACTGTTTTCCAGAGTGTCGTTGCCATTTTACACTCTCACCAGCAATGCAAGAGGGTTTCCCTTTCTCCACATCCTTGCCAACACCTGTTATTTCATCTGTTCTTGAGCTTAGTCATTCTGACAGGTTTGAGTTGATAGCTGATGATAGGTTTGTATATCTCTAATCATCAGTGATGTTGAGTATCTTTTCATGTGCCTGTTGTCCATTTGTATGTCTTCTTTGGAAGAAGGGCTATTCATGTCTCCAGCCCATTTTTTAATTCAATTATTCATTATGGGGGGTTTGAGTTTCTTATATATTCTTTATACATTTCTTTATACATTTTGGATACTAACCATTTATCAAATATGTCACTTGCAAATATCTTATCCTATTCTGTAATTTGCCTTTAGTTTGTTGTTTCCTTCATTTTGCAGAAGTTTTTATTTTGACAAAGTACTTGATAACGACATGCCAAAGAACGAAAGTGGACCATTTTCTTATACTCATATACAAAAATTAATTCAAAATGGGTTGAAGACCTAAATGTGAGACATAAAAGCATAGGAGAACTCAGGAAGTAAACTCTGACATGGGCTATAGCAACTTATTTCTAGATCTGCCTCCTGAGGCAAGGGCAACAAAAGTAAAAATAAAACAATAGGACTTCACCAAAATAAGTTGTCTTCTGATTATTAATCAACTATCTTTTCTAAAGTATGGCCTGGCTTCCTCTTTTCAGATTGACAGGTCAAGCAGATATACCCCGATGTCCTTTATATGTTTATTGTTGTTTTTGGTGATTGTCCCTTTTTTAAAAAATTTACATGGTATATAATCAGAATAATTCCGTTAATATGTATTTGGCAAGATATAAGAATTGTCCACTCAATGACCTTCTATAAAATGACTCATTCTCATTTTTACTCTAATACCAGGAATGTATTTTATATGGAGTGGCCCCAAACTTTTTACTTTTTTCAGTGTCTATTAGACTCAGTTGGGAAGACTTATTGCCTGATTCCTTAGAAAACATAAACCTGTATTTCCCAGTATACATGTTACATGGTCTTTTCCTTTTTCTTCTTCCATTCCCAACAGTTTGCTCAAAGAAATCGTTTTAGGGGTGACTAAAATAATTTTAGCACAAATACTAATATACATTTTCACAATAGTTTCCAGTACAACTAATTCCAGACCAGATCTCCAAGTGCCATTTTAAAATAGTACCAGGCTAGTAAAGAATCACTAAAGAATGCCACTTGAGACCCAGTAATTATCTCAAGACAAATAATACTCAAAGTCATAGTTATTTTATGCCATTAGAAAATAGACATGGGAATATGAACCCTGTGAATACAGAAAAGCAACTAGTCCCCTGCTAGAGGAGACCCAAATCACCTCTAACAGAGAAGTGAGAGGAGGAAGAGACCTCCCAAATGCTGTTAAGAGGAAAACAGCTGAAATTTAAACATGGGAAATGACGGTCTGTCCCTGGAGTTGAGGCAGGAGAAGTAAGGCTAACTTCTTGTCTTGGGACAGCAAGGGGCCTGGCAGAGTAAGGATGTATGTAGAGAACAGGAGAAAGTTAACAGGTGGCTAAACCTTACACAGGCATTGGGCACGGTATCCTTCAATCCCAGATGAGTAACTTGGCAGGTGAAACAGTCTCATTTTTATGGGAAACAATTTTTATCGTTTTTTTTTTTTTTTGTATAAAGAAATTACAAAATGTGGAAGAATTTATCTCCAGCAGACCTGCTAAATAAAGTCTGTTAAAAGAATTTCTTTAGACTGAAGAGAAAAGTGCCATATAGAAAACTAATTCAGAATAGTTAGCAATGCCTGGGAGAATAAATATATCATAAATACAGCAATCTCAAAAAAAAAAAACCAACAAAACAAACAAACTAAAAAACCACTTCATAACTTAGAATTGATCTCATCAATATCCTTCCTCCAGTCTTTAATTAGGCAAAGGAAGTCAGTAAATATCTAGCAGATTGGAAGAGCTATACCATTTGACACCACTGATATTATATAACATCACACTGAATATTGGTAAAATACACATGTTTTTCAAATGTACTGGAAATACTCAGTGATAAAAGCCATATGCTGAGCCACAAAACAGGTCACGTTTTGTTAGAAGAGAATTCGTACAAAATTTGTTCTGTACTACAGTAGTATCCAATTCTAAGTCACTAACTAGTATAAGTTTAGAAAATCTCCACATGCTTGAAGATTATACCATCTATTTCTAAAGGATCATGGGTCTGAAAATAAAAATCCACAAAAATAATTGAGGAAAACACAACTTATTGAAAGTTTTCTCATAAGCTAACCAGTGCTTAAATTTATAGCGTTAAATGCAATAAAGAAAAAGAAAAAGGAGTCCAATCTAGGATATAAACTTCCACATTAGTTGAGGGACAGCTAGCTGTCTCAGTGCATAGAGCAAGTGACTTGTGATTTGAATTCAAACCCCATTATTGGGTATTGAGATTACTTAACAACAAAAAAATTTCTTAAAGAAGCTAGCTGAACAAAATAATCCCAGAGTCAATCAAAGTTGTCAACATGATAAAGAAAACCTTCTACATGTTTAATTTATTCCATTAAAGTTAAAGGAGAAATATTAAATGCTAACTGCAAAAGATGTGGAGAATGCACTTGAGAAAATGCAATGTACATTCATAATAAAAATTGCTCAGTAAGTTAAGAATAATGGCAAATTTTCTCAACCTCATAGATTAAATCTCAAAACCAAAATTGAAACCAAAAGCTATAGCTGATACCGTAATTAATGCTGAAATACAGACCACCTTACCCATGATCAGGAGCAAGACAACATGTTTCAGTCTTACCAGGGAAATTAAACAGTGTATCCAAGACCGTGTAGCTAGTTCAGTAGGTCAATAGCCCTAAAGTCAAATTATACCTCAAAATAATATTTTAATAGCTAAGAAAATAAGAAGCAGAATGGTATTTTGAAAATAAGATGTTACGAAGACCAAACAATCACCATCACAATAAATCACATAAGGAATAATCATTTAAGGCTCTCCTTCTCATGTTTTCCATATATATAGATACACACACACACACACACACACACACACACACACACACACACCCCTCCAACTCTTGTCAAGATCAATATTATCTGAGGTTTTCCAAAATTAAATGTAGCAGCTGATCTCCATTTTCAGTGTGATGTCTCTACTATCAGGAAACTATGGTCCATATATGGGGTTTCTAGTTCATCTGAAAGGCTTCCTCAGAACTTTCAGAGTCACTGAAGGGAGGTGATTTCACAGTCTTGGCTTCAAAGAGAACCATAAAAGTAATTCTTGACCCATTTATTAAAGTATGTTGTACTCTCAGGATTCGATTAAGAAATTAAATGATATATTTCAAGCTGTAATACCTGGAGAAAATAAGGAAGCAATTTAACTCAAAATGAAATTAAGTTTGGAGATATTATATAGATCTATAGATTCTGGCTTTATATAAGACAATCAGATTGGTTATATATCAGATGGTAGCACACAAACACGAAACCTTTCTTATGTAGAGAAGTAAGACTATCATCCATTAGTTACATAAAACAAATATTTCCCTAACTCTGTTACATCTCTAACTCATAATAATTATTTGTTTCCATGTCTCCTTTTATATTCTTTTGTCCACTTCCAAGGCAAACTCATAGGATACTGTTATCCTACTTGGCCTCAGAGCTGAACACAGTTTCTAACTCAATATATGAGTTTTGAATTTAATTAAATTGGATTTTAAGGATAAAGCAGACATCTCTAAATTCTAGAGAGCAGAACAAGACTCTTAGAATCAAAGGTAAAAACATGGGCCAACTAGAAAAGCCAACACACAAGGAGAATTTGGACATGATAGTGTTTAAAAAAAACAAACTCTGAAAAACATTGTAGTTGCCAATTACAGAAAACAAAAAACAAAACAAAAACAATTTGTTCAGCACAATGAAATATTTTGGTAGTTAAAACACAAGGTTAACCTTTCATGGGACAAGTATTTATACACATATAAATCCATTATGCATTCTGAAGAAAAATTTGGAAAAAAATTGACTTGAGTATTTATATAGATGTGTCCATCTGCTGTTGAAAGCATGATCATTTTGAGATTGCATGGAGTAAATCCTCAGCAGTTACTCAACAATCTTCAGGTGAACTATTACAGTTTGGATTGTAGGGAATGGGGACAAATTACCTCCTCTTAGAATGGAGAAATTGTATAGTCACTTGTAAATAAATTTAAGTAGCAATGGCACAGCACTGAAGACTTACATAAAAGTTTCAAGTATGGATCAATATTTTTTGAAACTAACAGGTTTTTGGTTTTTTTTAGGTATAAAATTTCTTCAATCAAAAAGGACTTCTCTTCCCTCAACACAAATGCACACGTTAAAAGTAAAAAAAAAAAAAATAGATAAGAGAGACATATATTTACACAAATCAGAAACCACAGTCTCAAGTCCTGGATTGGAGTTGAGAGAATGGACATCAGGAGCAACTGGAGGATGGTTTCTCTGCTGCTCTAGATGTCCCACAGTCATCTCTCTGGCCAATGATGGGTAGACCAGGACCAGATCGGGTACAGCCCCAGTCTGGTGGCAGAGTTACTGGCAAATGGCGGCAATGAGGTCCATCTCCAGAGAGTTTCTTAGGATCACCAGGGATGACAGGAGACACTGTCTCTAAAATTCTACCAATTCTTACTTTTGATATTCTTAACCAGGAATATCAGTATTCAAAGCACAGGCTGTACATTTCCAAAATTTGACATTAGTTAGGCTGAAGACATTTTTTCACTGGCAGGTTTGAGCTTTTTGGATAACCATGAAATTAAATTTCATGAATATAAAGCAGAGTGAAATTATTTCCTTTTTGGAGAATTAATAAATTTTATCAATTTCCCTTAAAGTTTTTATTAATAATACCAACTATTCACATACCCACTTTTTACTAAAATCATTCTATAATGGAAGAACTCTGAGGTCAGAACTGTGTTTTTGTTTCTGTCTGATAGATACAGACATATTATGGTAATAGGTAATCTCCAAAAAAGTCAACATAGAACATAAGAAGGGTTATTCATTTAGAACTCCTTAATCAGAAGTAAACTTCTCATGCATAGAAATAAATACATTTTAAGTTTAGCCTCTGCATATACTAGTACCATTTTAACAAAATTAAACACAAATTTTAGTAAGAAAAGTGAAAGTTACATTTATTTGATCACTTAATGAATTAAAACTTTTACACATCTACCATTTGTTCTTTAAGTCATGGTGAATGTGTTAAAAGAAAAAAACAAGTTTTGTCCTCTAAAAGATTATAATCTTATATAAGTACATCAGAGATTATGTAAATCTTGGAGGTGAAAACCAATGAAAATAAAATCAAGTGTCAGAATGTGTGGTGAAGAGCAGAAATAAATGCTAATATTTCCTTTGTATCTTAGATGTCACTTATGATACAGATCAGAAGTCCAGATGCAGTGATATTTTCTAAAAATCAAGGTGATCTATGTCCTTTTTATGACCACACGTAGTCTGGTTTCTGAATGATTTATACTCTTCTCAAACCAATAAAGAAGTTAATAATAACAGCATTTCTTTGAAGAACATTTTCATTTATTGTATTACTATTTAAGTGACTAATATAAGTATAAACCAGGTAAAATTACATAGTTAATGCATAACACATTCAAGCAAGTTAGTGTAATTAAAAATACTAGCTGTATTATCAAAAGACCTAGGTCTTTCCTCATCTTTCCTAGGAGCTAGAAAATTACCTCTGTAAGTTTTCTAGACTCTATAATTTTGAGTCTAGAAATGTGGTCTAACTCACAACGTTATGAAGATCAGATGTGCCCAGTGAGATTGCATTTTTTTTTTAAGATTTTATTTATTTGACAGAGAGAAATCACAAGAGAGGCAGGCAGAGAGAGAGGAAGGGAAGCAGGCTCTCCGCTGAGCAGAGAGCCCGATGCGGGACTCGATCCCAGGATCCTGAGATCATGACCTGAGTCGAAGGCAGCCACTTAACCCACTGAGCCACCCAGGCGCCCGAGATTGCATTTTTAATGACCAAAAATGTACAGTATACATAAAATATTGGGAAGGTTAGAATTTCTGTAGACAAATAATAGTTTTAATGGTTGTTTTTCCCTCATCCTGTACTACACTTTTCTGCTGCAGAAACCAACCAAATTCTCCATGAATTACAAAAACCACATATATTTTTAACTCATGTTATGTGAAGTCTGCTGGATGGTTGTAGCTCACATAGTTAGTTCAATTTTGACCGGTTTATAGGAAATCTGAAATGGGATGTCCAAATGAAAATATTCCTAAAGAACTAAATTAATGCACATATATTAGGAATGAATTTTATAAACATGTTTCCTTTTATGTTCTCTTTGCCCAAGACAGCACTGTAAGTAGCAAAATGTTATTCATTGCCCTTCTCAAACTAATCTGTTATGATTTTATAAACAGTCCCAAATTTCCATGCTGATTGTTCTAGAAAATCTGTGTTTTCTTTCTTTCAGTGAGTCTCTGATTGCCAACAGCTAGACTCCTTTTTGAATTCTACTTCTTATAGTCATTAGTAAGATGAAATTAGTAACAGACCACTTGCAGTATTAACATTCTGTCTCAAACTTGTTCTCCCAAAGCAACTTCACTAGGTGTATTTTCTACCTCCTGCTTTAGCCAGGCTAACACTTTTAACTTCACCAAATCAAATTATGGACCACTACTTTTTCAGTTTTCTTTAACAGTAAAATATATAAGCCTCTAGTCAGGTTACCAAAGAAAAAAAATTAAAAGATACAAATTACAAATATCAGAAGTTGGAAAGTGCCCAGCACTACTGATCCCATGAACATTGCAACATTAGTAAATGAGTATTATTAACAACTCTATGCCCACCGATTTGATAACTTGATGAAATAGAACATTCCCTCAAAGTCTTCACCTAAAAAACTCCCACAAAAAGATGTATAATCTGAATAGATCTCTATCAAAACAACCAATTCAGTGATTAACAGCCTTCCTAAATGAAATTACCTGTTGCAGGTTGTTTCACTAGTGAATTCTGACAAACATTTCCATGATAATGATACCAGATCTCTGCAATCTACCCAAAAAAATAGCTAGCAAACCCTTCCTAAGTCATTCTGTGAGGTCAGTATTACTCCAATAACAAACTGGATGGCAACATGAAAAAAAAAAAAGAAAAACTACAAACCAAGAGGTTTCACGAAAACAGATATAAAACCTACGACAAGCCATTAGTCAATAAAATTCAACACTGTATGAAAACAGCCATACACCATGAATAGGTGGAATGGATCCCCGGTGTATGAGGCTGAATCAACATTTTAAAATTAAGTATTATAATCCATCACATGTTAGACATGAAAAATTGTATTGATACAGAAGAATTATTTGAAAAATGCAACACCATTAATGACTAAAAAACAAAAAACTTCTAACTAGACATAGAGGGGAAAGTAATCAAGTTGATTTGAATTAAAACTAATGTCCTATTTAGTGGTGAGAAACCAGATATTTTCGCCCTAAGATCATCAACAAGGCAAGGCAATCTCCTTTCACTACCCTAAGTGTTCTATTAGAAGTCCTTGAAAACATAGTAAGAAAAAAATTACATAAAAGGGACACAAGTTGAGAAGAAAAAATAAAGGGCAGAAGAAAGCACATGAGAAGCATCTTAGGGCTGCTCAGCATCTTAGGACATTAGGAAATTGCAAATTTAAGCCAGATACCACTGCGCATCTAGAATGATTAAAACCCAAAACACTGACAACACCAAAATACTGATGAGACTCTGGAGCGACAGAAACTCTCAGTCATTGCTTGCACGAAAGAGAATGGTCTAACTGCTTACGTGTAAAATACAGTTTGGAAGTTTTTTTTTTACAAAGTTCGTCACAGTCTTACCACATGACCCATCAGTTACTCTTCTAAATACTTATCACATGAACTGAAAACTTATGTTCACACAAAAAGCTGCACATAAAGGTTCTATCACTTTCTTCGTAATTGTAAAATATGGGAAACAACCAGAATGTCATACAATAGGTGAACACATAAATTGGTACATCCTAGCAACAGAAGATTATCCAGCAATAAAAAGAAACAAACTATCAAGTTTTGAAAAAAACTGGGAGAAGTCCCAAATGTTTATTACGGAGAAGCCTGTCCACAAAGACTACATACAGTATCCTTCCAGATATATGGAGATAGTAAAAAGATGAGTGGTTGCTGGGGATTAGGGGTAGGAGTGAAAGATAAGTAGATAGAGCACAGGAAATTACAGGCAGTGAAAATAGTTTGTAGCACATTGTAATGAATTATATACATGATACTATGCATTTATCAAAACTTCCAGAATATACAATACCAGGAGTGACCTCTAACACAAACTATGTACCTCAGGAATGATAACATATCAGTAATGATTCAGTTTTAACAAAGGAATCACACTAACGCAGGAAATTACTAACATGGGAAACTATATGCAGAGGAAAAGGATATACACCAAATTCACAGTTTCTGTTTGATTTTTCTATAACCCAAAACTAGTCTAAAATATAATCTATTAATTTAAAAAAACCCCTCATTTCCAGTCCCAGCTCCACATGTAAAGAACTTGGAATTTCTTTCTAAGTTATAACGAATAAAAACACTAAACAGGCTGAAAAATCAGTAACTCTTCAGGGCTCTCTAAGAGAAGACAAGACACAGGGAAACAAATCACCTGCCCCCAGCACTGCAGAGAGGAACACAGGAAGACCCAGGAGCTACGACTCACCGTAGTAGAGACTCCAGCAGAAATCACCACTGAAGGAGAACCAGGGTAGGAAAACTGGAGTGTAGTCGTTCAGTGACTAGAGGCTGAACACGAACAACTCTGAGAATTAAAAACTACCGGGAGAAGAGTCATAAAATGGCCCCCACCAGATGCACCTCCAGGAGCTCGACCAGGTTCCCTCAATAAGTAATGGAGAAGGGGCGCCTGGGTGGCTCAGTGGGTTAAGCCGCTGCCTTCAGCTCAGGTCATGATCTCAGGGTCCGGGGATCGAGTCCCGCATCTGGCTCTCTGCTCAGCGGAGAGCCTGCTTCCCTTCCTCTCTCTCTGCCTGCCTCTCTTGTGATTTCTCTCCGTCAAATAAATAAATAAAATCTAAAAAAAAAAAATAAGTAATGGAGAAAACTTCCTCCACTTGTGTTTTGGGCAGGGGCCGGGGAAAATTTGAAGTTGGTAAATGTAGATAATTATTCAGGATGAATATTCCTTCTACTTTAGTGAATGTGTGAAATTTTCTACCGTAATAAAAACAATGATAGAAAGTTAAAAAAATAATAATAATTGAAAAGAAAAAACTAACCAGAGCAAACTGCTTTCCCCTTAACAAAGCCTGCCCTCAGGGAAACTATGTAACCAGAGTCTAACCTGCTGGGGTGTTGTTAGGAGACCCAGCTCACCTGCTGAAAGAAAAATAACCAAGTCCAGCCTGTCTAATTTTCTACGGGAAAGAAGGGAAATCACCAAGTATAGACCATTCTAGCCATCCCGTACCACCTAAAAGAAAGGAAAAAAGCAAACGAAACAAAACTGAGAAATGCTTATGAAGTTCATAGTTCAGAAGAGACATACATTAACTAAAAGACTCACTAAAATATCATAAGGCTTAATCATAGGACTACAGAATGCTTCATCTCTCCTCATACTGCAACACCAAAGGTCTATTAAAATTTTTTTTAAAGATTTTCTTTATTTAGTTGACACACAAAGAGAGAATACAAGCAGGCAGAGCAGCAAGCAGAGGGAGAGGGAGAAGCAGGCTCCCCACAGAGCAGGAAGCCCCACGTGGGGCTTGATCCCAGGACTCTAGCGTCACCACCTGAGTCGAACGCAGCCACTTAACCAACTGAGCCACCCAGGCGCCCTGCAAAAGTCTATTTATAGCTGGTCCCTTTTACATCATGTTTGGCTATCAGGAAAACAAAAAAGCATACCAAAAGGACAAATAACATAATGTGAAGAGACAGAGCAGGCACCGGAAACAGACATGGTAAGGATATTGGAATTATCAGACCAGGAATTTAAAACAACTGTAATTAATATTCTGAGTGTTATAATGGATGGAGCAGATAGCATGCAAGAATACATGGGCCACGTGAGCAGAGAAATGGAAATCCCAAGAACCCAAAAGAAATGTTAGAGACAGAACACACTGTGATAGAAATGAAGAACACCATTGATGGGCTTGTTAGTAGACTGGACATAGCTGAGGGAAAAAAATCTGCCCTTGAGGATCTCTCAATAGGAGCCTCTAAACCTGGGGGAATGGGGAAACACCTCAAACCAGACACAAAACAATCAGTAGCAATAGCATCAATGTACCTCAGGATTGTCTACTAATAAATTCTCTAACTTCCACAAACTTGATGAAGAAGTTGTCCTCAGCTCCATCCCAGGACCCTGGGACCATGACCTGAGCCGAAGGCAGAGGCTTAACCCACTGAGCCACCCAGGAACCCCAGATAACATTTTTATAGTGCTTATTATGTGCAAAATACTGTTCTAAGCACTTTATGTATATTCAATTTTATCTTTACAAACCCCCTAATATGTAGATACAATTGCTATCTCCATTTTATGTATGAAGAAACTGTTAAATGTCAAAGATATTACAAATGTAGGAAATCTCTTCTTTTTAGGTCATTTAGAGGCAGAACTCTGATCTCCCTTTTTGCTTCCAGAGCAATAGTTGCCCTTCCAGGGACAGAGAGAACATGGTCCAATAGAATAGTTACTGTATTTTAAATCTGGGTCACTGAGTCTGGGGGTTCAAGGTCAACAAGCAGTTTGGTGAGAGAGGTAGCAGACTTTGTCTTTGGGGATCAAACTTACTTTGACCTAAAACTGTCTACTCCTCCATACAACCCACAATTGTTAATTTTATGTGTTAACTTGGCTATATTATGGTGCCCAATTGTCTGTCAAACACTAGTCTAAATGTTGCTATAAAGGTATTTTGCAGATGTGGTTAATATTTACAATCAGTTGACTTTAAGCAAAACAAATTATCCTCGATAATATGTGTGGACCTGATCCAAACCTTAAGAGCAAAAACTGAGATTTCTGGGGAAAAAGAAATTCTGTCTCAAGACTGCAGTATAGTAATCCTGCCTGAGTTTCCAACCTGTCGGCCTATAGATTTCAGATTCACCAGTTCCTGCAATCACATGAGCCAATTGCTTAAAATAAAGTTATTTATTTGTATAAAAAAAAAGTTGTCCTCAATGTATGTGCTGAAAAGGAAAGCTATTCAATTTGTTAATTTCCAAGATATTTTATTTGTTTTATTAAAACTGAATACTGAAATGCAACAAATTCAAACATGAAACAGTCTTTTTTGTCTTAAAGATAGTGGTAAATTACAAAAAAAGAAAAAGATAAAAAAAGAAAAAAACTGGAACTACTGGCCAATGGTGCATATTTACTACATAATAACTTCATATTTCCAATGGCACCAAAATTCTAGACAACCATAAAAAGAATATATTTATACACACACACATGTGTGTGTGTGTGTGGTTTTGTGGGCTTTTTTTGTTTGTTTTTTTAAAGATTTTTTAAATTTATTGGACAGAAAGAGACGGCCAAAGAAGGAATACAAGCCAAGGGAGTGGGAGAGGGAGAATCAGGCCTCCTGCTGAGCAGGGAGCCCAATGCAGGGCTCCATCCCAGGACCCTGGGATCATGACCTGAGAAGACAGCTGCTTAATCAACTGAGCCAGCCGGGTGCCCCTGTGTGTGGTTTTCTGTTGGTGGATAAAACATGCTAATTTACTGGTTATGTTCAAAGGATGGGAAAACAAGTGAAGGGTTTGGAATTGGGAAGAGATATTTGTAGTTTAAATTGAAAAATAGCATAACAAAGAACACGGTGGACATGGGGAGATGAAGAGGAGAGGGAGTTGAGGGAAACTGGAAGGGGAGATGAACCATGAGAGACTATGGACTCTGAAAAACAGCCAGAGGGTTTTGAAGGGGCCGGGGATGGGAGGGTGGGAGGTTGAGGAACCAGGTGGTGGGTAATAGGGACGGCACGTACTGCATGGAGCACTGGGTGCAAAAACAATGAACACTGTTACGCTGAAAATAAAAAAAAAAACTATAAAAGACAGTTTCATAGAAAAATATAAAAAAGCATATTAAAATCATCTATTTCAAAGAAGAGACTATTAAAATAGAATGAAAGAGAAAACCTGTCATACACAGGATATACTATATTTTAGGTAAAATATTTTCAAAATTTTAAAATCAAAGGAATATAAAAATATATTAAACAAATGAAAGGTGAATGGGGGAGACATTTGAGTATATTATACAAAGTAGAATTAAGACATAAATCTTGACATTCAGTACTGCTTAATATTAACTGCAAAGAGAGGTTTGACCAAATTATATAGTATGTAAATTAGATCTCAATAAAGCTGTTTCAAGAAAAAAAAAAGGTTTCTTTTTGGCATGACCGTTAAAGGTAGCAAAGAAGAGCATTGCTTGATATCCAAGGACAGGCTGGCAATTTAAAAACCTACATTAATGTGTCACACTGTTTCCGTTTCTTCGCCCCATTCTTTTTTTCCTCTTTTTTAAGATTTTATATATTTATTTTAGAAAGAGAGAGAGCACACACGAGTGGGGAGAGTGACAGGGGGATAGGGTTAGAGAGAATCCCAAACAGACTCCAAGCGGAATATGCATACTGACTCGGGACTCCATGCCAAGACTCTGAGATCATGACCAGACCCAAAATCAAGAGTCACATGCTTAACCCATTGAGTCACCAGGGTGCCCCCCACTCCATTCTTCTTAAGCATCACGGGACTTCTGTTTCTCCAGCTTAGGTTAAAGGGGGAAGGATTTATGGTGCCTTTGAAGAGAGGCAGCCACCTGAGCTGGGATTACCATTGTGATCTGGTGATTCTGTATCAACAGTATTTAAGAACAACAGTGCCAATTTCATTCTGATTTTCATCCTGTTCTTTATCCACCACCTGAACAGTTGACTCACCTAAACCAATTTTTTTTTCCATTTCTTTCATCATCATTTTTATGTTTCTGTTAGCCTTCTTTGTTCTTTGGAATGGTTTCTCATTACTAAAACAATACATGGCAGATATAGTAGCAAGAGGTTGTTTCCTACGTGGTTTCTTGCCCTCTGAACATGAGGTTGAAATACAGTGGCCCAGGCAGAAGGAACTGACTTTATCACAAGGTATGTGGTTGTTTGAACCAGAGGCACATTATTTTGCCTGGGTGATTGCTTGTTATCGTAAAACCAAATCTCACCTTGCTTGTACATGTAATATTTTAAGGGCTTCAGGGGATATTTCATTATTTAAAGAAGGCAAGACAATCAAGGGGTAAAATTTTCAGCATAAACTTGCTCAATTCATGACTTCATTTATTCCAAATTGGTCAATTCAATTACGTCTAAATTCTGGAGAATTTTCTGTGTGTTGAGTTCTGCTGGGACTCAGCCTGACTGGACCATTCTGTTTAATTATGTCTACCATGAAATTGTAAGTCTCCTGACCATTTAACTAACAAATCTGAGAGAATGAAGATTTATCAGGGACTTGCTAATATTTTCAAACAAAGTGTCACACTCCTTTGAACTCTATTCACAGCCTTCTATGCTCGCCTCTCTCCTGTGTCAAATGCCTGGGAGAATGGCTAGTGACTAATGACCATATCTGAATAAAATCATAACTGATTATAGTATTTCTTAAATTCCCAACAGAATCTTCATTGTACAATAACACTTTTTTTCAGTTGTCTGTCTTACTTACTATGATTGAGTCTTTTCCACTGTTTTCAGCAATTCTACTTACACTAAAAATCAATTAAGTACTAACCCAGTTATACTCCTTCTCGGTCTCCTCCTCTCAATCGTTCTTTCCTTATGAATTTATTTTGCAGTTCAATAGGAGTCAAAACTTTTCACTCATAAATAATAAGCAAACATACAAACAAATCTCTACCATAGAAGTTTTGCTGCTTCATACTGAGAGTGGGTCAGTGACTGTCCCGGCATTGAAACCTGAGCTCTTTCTTCCCTAGTCCTTGCCTAACCACAAAGTACCCTTGCCATATTGAGTTGTAGGTCTGAAAATCCTCTTCAAGATGCCAGCCTGCAAAATCTACAGTGATTAAATAGCAGCAGTGGCCTTGGGTTCTGATTGATAATCAAACTCACAAAGCACAATAGCCTTCACAAAGCACCAAGTTCATTAGCTTTCATGAAGGTTAAAGGTAAGGGAACAACATTCACAGTGGCCTAAGAGCAATTGTCTCTTGACTCTCAGAACCAGCTTCTGAATATTCCCTAAATTCCATATTAAGATTTTGGCTGAGATTTGATATTGGATTTTAAAAAAAAAATTTGTATTTATTTATTTATTTCTGTGTGCACATGAGAGGGAAAAACAGAGAGAGAGAGAGAGTGCGCAGAAGCCAGGAAAGAGGGAGAGGAAAACGGAGAAGCAGACTCCATGCTCAGTAGGGAGCCTAACGTAGGGCTCCATCCCAGGACCCTGGGATCATGACCTGAGTGGAAGGCAGATGCTTAACTGATTGAGGCACCCAGGCGCCCTGATACTGGATTGAGTAACATGGAGGCTGACTGGTTACTCTGACAAAAAAGTTCTGGTGTTATCATGGGGGTGGAAACCTGATTAGAGAGGGTTAATGAGAAATACAGGGGGCAGCATAGGCAGAAACGATAGATAACACTCTCAGCGAGATGTGCAACAGTGGAATGGGCAGAGACTTGAAGCAAAGGTCAAGTCAGAAACGGCTTTGAAATGGAAGCATTTGCTGATGGTGATAAACCAGTAGAGTAGGAAAAATAAAATACACAGAAGGAAGAGGGAAGCATCACCAGAATGATGTACTTGTGTAGGCAACAATTGAGTACTGTCCATTGTTGGAGCACTCGGAATATTTCCAGATTGTTCTCGTGTGTCATTATGCTACTTACTGTCATTTTAGGCTTCAGAAGAGATAAATAAATGCTAGCAACTCTTTGTTTTACCGCTAGGACTTTTGGTTCCTTTTTGAACATTTAGTGTTATAATTTCTTGTTGAAATGCTTTAGGGTGAATTTTCGTTCAGAGAAATGGGGAAATCCACTAACCATGTTCCTATTCCATTGTCCTGTGAAGAAATGTTTCCCAAGATTTTAATTGCTCAGAAAAAACTAACTCAGAAAAAAACTAATAAAATCAAAATCAGTGTAAAGGATCCACACATAGCTGAGATTTCCTAGGCACTTAGGCAGGAAAAAAATTGGAGCTCACACAACAATGGCACTGTAGTCAATGATTTCGGCTGAACTCTTTGCAGAGCATTCACTGGGATTGCAAGTGTGTTTAATATGCAGGAGACGGATGCAATCAGACAAATAAGGGGAAGGCCTTGCAAATAGGAGGAATGCTCTGCTCTGCTCTGGTGTGTGGTCCCCATTGTGCTAATGGTGTTGATGGAGTTTTATTTCTCCCATTTGATCTTGCCTTTGTTGTTGATGATATTAATATATTTTTTGGAGCCAAACATCCAGGGATAACCAGAGAGATGTAGCTCATATCATGCACTACTAGGTTGACAGCAGAGGTATCATTAGCTGAAAATCTGCTCTCTCAGTACAAGACCAGTGGTGGTGTGTACTAAGGAGGGCACGTATTGCATGGAGCACTGGGTGTGGTGCATAAACAGTGAGTCTTGGAACACTGAAAAAGGTAAAATTAAATTAAGATGTTAAAGAAATAAATTTAAAGGATTAAAAAATAAAAATAAATAAAAAATAAAGCAATGCAAAACGAAACAAAACAAAACAAAACATGGAAGCCATTCTTTTCATTTTCTGTTATTTGCTTACCAGCAGTCTTGTTCTTGCCTCTAACCAGATTTCTTTAAGACCAGAGCTATTTAAACATAGCCGTATTTCTTATCCTAGACACTCAAATTTGGCCTTTTCTGTTTTTAAGCCATTATATGCGAGTAAATAAATGACTGAGAGTTTTACTGATTTTAAGTTAGAGCAGAAGCAATCTGGCCACAGCTACCAGCATCTGGTATTTAAGGGAAGGGTTTGACTCCAGCATTATGTTCTTTCACTTTCCCATCACCTAGCTTAGATTTGGCTGCATGTAGCCACAGCAATGTGCATGTGACCCAATTTGAAACACACCTTTCAAGCAACTTTGACTTTCTTAGCACTCTTGCGTTCCCCAGTGATTTAAAGATAATGCTTTCCAACATGTTATTGGTAGTAACAAAATGAAATCTAATTCCAATATATATTTACCATCTTTTTGAGATTACAATCTTGTTTTCCAAATAAAAGTGAAATAAATTACAGTTTGCAATGTATCTCTCAAGATGAAATTCTGCCAGAATAGAATGTTCCGTAATTCATATGATTAGTACTGTTTTGCCATTTCTTTTCTTTGTGGCTCATTTTACAGATGATAACGTGAGGCCCAGGCCAGCTAATTGATCTCAGTGCACAGAGGTTATGGAGCATCCTGTCCTATTAATGCTTCTACACAGCTACCAGGAAAAGGCAGCATGACCAAAAAATGCCATGGAACATGAGGTCTTCTAAAAAAACCCACTGTAATTTTTCAAATTGCTGCCCAATGTCTTCTTCAGAACAGTAGCGAATGTCAGGTTTTCGTTCAGGGTAGAACCACTGTTGTTCAAACAGCAAGAGAAAAATAGGCCAGTTGCTCTCTGGTGTGGAAGAGAGGAAGAAAGAAGGGCCATTGATTCTACCAATTATTTTGGAGACAATATATCTCTTCTCTGAACTAGAAGATCAGTGTGGCATTGGCTTTGTCTAAACTAGGCTATTAGTGTGATGACAGAATTTAACAGTATGTGAGATTCTTAACTATTATCATAAAAGTGGCAGTGAGTATTACCTTGCTACCATCTGAGTAAAACAGCCTGTACCATCAGCCTTTACTGGCAGTGACAGCCCCTTTCCTTGGCAATGTTTAAATGCCTCACAGAATTCAAAAAGGAGACAAGAACTTGGATGTCTGGTTGACTTATCTGCATGCTTGTCTGGACATCATCTCATAGAAATAGTAGAACCTATGTGTTTGGAGAAAACTTTGATTTTGTGGTGGGTGCTCCGATATAAGGATCAAAAAGAAGTTTAGATCTTTTCTGTTTTTAATCATCTTTATAATTTATACAAAAATGTTCAAGACACTGATGCAAGGGTTGGGGGTAATATATAAGCAAAGGACTCAGTGCTGGTCCAAAGAGAAGAAATAGGTTCTTTTGTCTGATCTCTTCAAATGCTTCCTGGGCCCCAAATGATGGAATCTTAGGTTACACCATGAATGAAAATCACAAATATTATTATCTCTTAGTAATCTTTTTCAACCTCTGCAGACTGAGATGAAAACTGTTTCTTTTAAAACCGCGGTTTAATAGAGAGGAGAGGAGAATACAACAAAACCACACCTCCCACCTGCTTGTGGTGCCTCGTCCCACTGATCTCACTTGAGTTTTTCCAGAGCAGCAATCCCTACCTGGTACTTTACGTGATTGTTTCTCTAGTGTCTCTCTCTCTCTCTCTCTCTCTCCAAGAATCGAAGTGCCAAATGGGCACAAATTTAGTTTTGTTCACTTTAGTGTCCCCAGTAAAACTAGCATGTAATATACCCTCAGTGAACATCAGCCAAGTGAATGAATAAAGGCAGAAAAGATTATTGAGTGCCAAGAAGTGGTGGAGAAAAACACCGAACAATGAAGGCTAGAAATTATAAAGAGAAAAATGGACCTTGGTGGTTTTGTTTTACCCCTTAGACTTCTCTCAGTTTGGTAGAGAATACTGATATGGCTGTGCATATAACATATATACATATCTGTCAAATATAATTTTGGAAAGGTTTATATTGTGAGAATAAATATACATAGAATGAGAGGAAAAGGAAGATGCAAGAATACAAGACAAGTGACATAAAAAGAAAAGAAGAAGCTTTCTGCATCCAAATCCATTTTCTGCCCAACTCTTTTGCCCTCCAAGACACTGTGATTTACTAACCATCTCCTTAACTTCCTGGGGGTGGAGACCCTTCCTTGTCTTTCTGATATGCAGGTCACTATAGTAACTGTGGTTCCTTGGCTTCTGGAAGTTATAAACTCTCACCTCTTCACTGTTGCTTCAGTGTTCCATCTTTTCTATTGCTCTAAAGCCAAACTCTGTGATCGTCTTTCTTACCATCGGCCCTGGCCTACAAAAGAAAGTCTCTACAGTACAAAATGGTAGCAGTACCCCTTTCGCCGGTGGTATTCCTGGTGGCTTTGGTAAATGGATGTGCCCTCTGGGCATTCTTACAGAATATAATCCTCCATGGAGTGGTCTGGTCTCACAGAATATATTCCCTCCTGCAAAGGCACTTTTCTGAGCCATTTTGACTCCTTCTAGAACTGTATCCCACGGAAACTCAGGCATTCCCACTTTGTTTGGTGTGGACAACCATTCTCTCCAGGCTTTTAAGGGCCACTCCAGGAGTGAATTGTTCTATTTTCTGGGTCTTCACTGGTTGTTAAACTCTAAATTGGAAAAGTGTCCCCAAATCTATGAATTCTTGTTTATACAGCCTCAAGTTCTGTCCCTCTCTGCCATGAGACCCTTAAGCACCATCGTACTCCTGCTGGTACATATTAGCTCATCCCAGCACCTCCTTTGGAATGCTCATGACCAATGACTAAAGTTCTTGAGTAGTTTCAAAACATGCTTATTCTTGTTTATGCAATCCTTGTTTCCCTTATCTGTACACTCTTTCAACTTCTAACCTGGTTTGACTCTAAAGCATTATAAAGTAGAACAAAGAGGTGGAAGAAAATCATGCTCTATTTCTAATAACCAGCTGACAAGGAAGACTCATTGAGACATTTTCAGACTTACAAAGAGAAACATAATGCATGCATTAACACAGGGAGATAGCTTGCTTAAAATGGATAGAGTTACTATTTGTTTTATTTTAAAAGGGAGGCTTCATCAAATGAACAGATAGAAAGCTGATGTAGTTTTTAAAAAAATATATATTCACTTTAATTACATTCATTTGTCTTGGAGGAAAATCCTTACCCTTTTAGATAGAAGGTGAAATGAAATATCATCTTTAGGAAGAAATACAATGTTTAGAGGTAACATAGTTATGAACTAGAGGAGTCTAATAAATGGAGATTTTCTATTGATAGTATTTCAACAAAAATATTACTGAATGTTGACCTTTAAATTTTCTCTTCAGTATTGCTTTGAATTTGAGTTGCTAGCATTCTTTACTTGTAATATTATTAGAAATGTACATAAATTTTGGAAAGTTGAAAGAGAACCCTGCCCCTGTTGAAACACTCATGCTTTGCTTTCTCATTTGGAAACAGTAAATTGCAAAACACATTGAAGCAGCTAATTTCCTGCTTGAAAATACTAAATCACTTTTTCTGATTTCCACTTTGTGCTTTGCTAAAAGGAACTTTTATCTTGTGCTCTAGTAATGACAAAGTTGATACTTTGTGTATTTCTGTTAGGTCCTCTCATTAACATCACTTATAACCTTATATAACAAAGACCATCACCCACAAGACAAAACAGATTGGAAGAATGAAAAACAACATGTGGGGTGTCTGGGTGGCTCAGTGGGTTAAGCCTCTGC
This sequence comes from Meles meles, assembly GCF_922984935.1. NCBI lineage: Eukaryota > Metazoa > Chordata > Mammalia > Carnivora > Mustelidae > Meles > Meles meles. Next base: position 85,119,375 of record NC_060070.1, on the reverse strand, counting down.
CTTCGGCTCAGGTCATGATCCCAGGGTCCTGGAATAGAGCCCCACATCGGGCTCTCTGCTCAGCAGGGAACCTGCTTCCTCCTCTCTCTCCCTCTCTGTGATCTCTGTCTGTCAAATAAGTTAATTAAAAAATCTTAAAAAAAATGAAAAACAACATGAAATTTTCAAAATACATACATATATACATACATACATACATACAAAAACTTATTGTCAGCCAGCCCTGAGTGATGGTACCAATTACCCAATGCAAATGGCATACATTCAGGCTTTAGTTTTTAGAGCAATCTTGTCAAAATTTTGTTATTGTTTCATAAAAATCTTTTTTTTTTACTTGTATATGTGCTACTTGTTTTATGTAGCCTGCTGGTTTTGTATAATCACTTTTAAGTACTTTATATTAAATATTTTTGGTCTATATATAAATACTTGAATATATGGATGAACAAATTAAAAAAAGATATAATTATTCTAATCACCATGTTCTATGAATGAGAGATTTATTTTATTATTTAATCATGCCCCATAAGATACTCTCCAAAGGTTTTCTACCTTTTTTCTTGGAGAGGGGAGGGGTTGATAAGGTTGTTCAGTTGACATAACAATAGATTTATGGCAGCTATAATCCACTTAAATGATGTCATAATCTCTCCTTACCAAAAGGCATCTGAAGTTTTTGATGTCATTTCTTCAATAAACCGTCCTATAGTTTGGAGTTTTGGAGAGTAGTGATGTGAATTTAAAAATATTTTTAATGAATACAATGTATTTTTTCTCAAGCTGGAAGCTCAATCTGCCCTTTTAGCTTTAAGTATCTTTCCTAGCTCATCAGTATGAGGTAAGATTGAAAACCATAGTGTATAAACTGAAACGCATCATTAAATAAAAAACAGAAAGTAAGTCAACGATTACCTTCCCTGTTGTATAAATATGTGAAGAAACATATTGAGCACACATCAGTCCCATCAACAATATCATTGAGTAATCTCTACCTGTATGTTTACCCAAATATTTTATATATTTAACTTATCATACTTTGATTTAATTTGAAGTACAATGACTGACTCTCCCCCAAAGAATAAAAGAAAGTCTGTGATAATCTTAATTTCAACATGTCAAGTCCTGTTTATTGATAATCTTGAAATTTTAGCTTATGTTCTAATAGCAAAAATGCATTATTTATAAGGTGAATTTGTAATTAATTTCCCAAACAAGGAAAATTCAAGAATAAAAGAAGACCTATTAATTGTAATAAAAGAAGCCCTATTAATTGTAATAAAAGAAGAGAGGGAATAATCCAGGACAATCCTGATCCCTACTGTAGAGTCTAATTTAGACAAAATAGAATGAAGTTGAACAGCAAAGAGTCTGTACCCAGACTGCATTAGTTCCTCAGTTCTTCCACTTACTATTTGTGATGTCTGGGGAAATTTACCTAAACTCTCAATGACTTATTTTCTTTACCTTTAAGTGGCATTGAAGATTTCAGTAAATATTTCATATACTTGTGAGGACTGATTAGGATATAAGATATTTAAAACTGTGCCTAGCACATAGTAAATGATCAATAAATATAAATCACTGTTATTGGTTGAAATATACTACAGTCAGTGCTGTATATAAAAATCGGAGGGGAGGAAGCCCAAATTGTATTTTCTTATTATATTATCTTACTTTTCATAAACAGAAGAATTAATGGTAAATTAAGTATATACAATGAAGAATGAAGTTTTGGTGACTAGATATGAGGAAGAATCTCAATTTTGCTCCAGCTTACATCCCTGCAGATTTGTGTGTGCACATTGTAAGAGATTATTTATTTCCAAAGAATTTTTAAATTGCTTTTTAAAAAATTAACATATAATGTATTATTTGCCCCAGGGAAATCTGTCTGTGGATCATCAGGTTTACACATTTCACAGCACTGACCATAGCACATACCCTCCCTAGTGTCCATTACCCAGCCACTCTATCCTACCCCCCACCTCCCAGCAACCTTCAGTTTGTTTTGTGAGATTAAGAGTCTTATAGTTTGTCTCCCTCCCGATCCCATCTTGTTTCATTTTTTCCCTCCCTACCCCCGAGATCCCCTGACCTGCCTCTCAAATTTGTCATATGAGAGAGGGCATATGATGATTGTCTTTCTCTGACTGACTTATTTCACTCAGCATAATACCTGTAGTTCCATCCACGACTTTGCAAATGGCAAGATTTCAGGGTTTTTGATGGCTTCATAGTATTCCATTGTATATATGTACCACATCTTCTTTATCCATCCATCTGTTGATGGACATCTAGGTTCTTTCCATAGTTCGACTATTGTGGACATTGCTGCTATAAACATTTGGATGCAGTGCCCCTTTGGATCCCTACATTCGTATCTTTAGGGTAAATACCCAGTAGTGCAATTGCTGGGTCGTAGGGTAGCTCTATTTTCAACTTTTTGAGGAACCTCCATGCTCTTTTCCAGAGTGGCTGCACCAGCTTGCATATTACACCAACAGTGTAGGAGGGTTCCCCTTTCTCCACATCCTTGCCAACATCTGTCATTTCTTGACTTGTTAATTTTAGCCATTCTGACTATTGTGAGGTGGTATCTTACTGTGGTTTTGATTTGTATTTCCCTGATGCCAAGAGATGTTGAACACTTTTTCATGTGTCTGTTGGCCATTTGGATGTCTTCTTTGCTGAAATGTCTGTTCATGTCTTAGGCCTATTTCTTGATTGGATTATTTGTTCTGTGGGTATTGAGTTTGGTAAGTTCTTTCTAGATTTTGGATATGAGCTCTTTATCTGATATGTCATTTGAAAATATCTTCTCTCATTCTTTTTGTTGTCTTTTGGTTTTGTTGACTATTTCTTTTGCTGTGTAAAAACTTGTTATCTTGATGAAATCCCAACACTTCATTTTTGCTTTTATTTCCCTCACCTTTGGAGACATGTGTAGCAAGAAGTTGCTGTGGCTGAAGTCAAAGAGGTTGCTGGCTCTGTTCTCCTCAAGGATCTGGATGAATTCCTGTATCACACTGAGATCTTTCAACCAGTCGGAGTCTATATTTTGTGTATGGCATAAGGAAATGGTCCAGTTTCATTATTCTGCATATGGCTGTCCCGAGTTCCCAGCACCATTTATTGAAGACACTTTTTTTTTTTTCCAATTGGATATTCCTTCCGCCTTTGAGGAAGATTAGTTGGCCCTAGAGTTGAGGGTCCATTTTTGGTTTCTCTATATTGTTCCATTGATCTGTGTGTCTGTTTTTGTGCCAGGACCATACTGTCTTGATATTACAGCTTGAAGTCTGCAATTGCATTGCCATCAGTATTGGTTTTCTTTTTCAACATCCCTTTGGATATTCAGGGTCTCTTCTGTTTCCATACAAATTTGGGGATTATTCAATCCAGTTCTGTGAAAAATGTGGATGGTATTTTGATAGGGATTGCATTGAATCTGTGGATTGTTCTGGGTAGAGTGATACTTTCACAATATTTGTTATTCCAATGACCATGGAACATTTTTCCATTTCTTTGTGTCTTCCTCCATTTCGTTCATGACTATGGTATGGTTTTCTGAGCACAAATCCTTTGCCTGTTTGGTTAGATGGAGTCCTAAGTATCTTATGGTTTGGGGTAGGATTATACATAAAATGGACTCCTGAGTTCCTCTTTCTTCTGTTGCATTTTGCTGCAGACAAATGCAAGTGATTTCTGTGTACTGATTTTATATCCTGCCGCTTTACGGAATTCCTGGATGAGTTCTAGCAATTTTGGGGTGGAGTCTTTGCGTTTTCCATAGAAAGCATCCTATTGTCTGCAAAGGGTGAGAGTTTGACTTCTTTGCCAAATCAGATGCCTTTTCTTCTTTTTGTTGTCTGATGGTTGAGGCTAAGAATTCTAATACTATGTTGAACATAGTGATGAGAAAGGGCATCCCTATCATGTTCCTGACCTGAAGAGAAAAGCTCTCAGTTTTTCTGCATTGGGAATGATATTCTCTGTGGGTTTCCCATAGATAGCCTTTATGATGTAGAGCTACCCTCTATCCTTCCACGGTGAAGAGTTTTGATTAAGAAGGGATGCATTAATTTGTTGAATGCTTCTTTTGCATCTATTGAGAGGATCCTATGGTTCTTGTTCTTTCTTCTTTTTTTTTTTTAATTTCTTTTCAGTGTAACAGTATTCATTGTTTTTGCACCACACCCAGTGCTCCATGCAATATGTGCCCTCCCTAATACTCACCACCTGGTTCCCCCAACCTCCCACCCCTGCCCCTTCAAAATCCTCAGGTTGTTTTTCAGAGTCCATAGTCTCTCATGGTTCATCTCCCCTTCCAATTTCCCTCAACTCCCTTCTCCTCTCCATCTCCCCATGTCCTCCATGTTTGTTATGCTCCACAAATAAGTGAAACCATATAATTGACTCTCTCTGCTTGACTTATTTCACTCAGCATAATCTCTTCCAGTCCCGTCCATGTTGCTACAAAAGTTGGGTATTCACCCTTTCTGATGGAGGCATAATACTCCATCGTGTGCATGGACCACATCTTCCTTATCCATTCATCCATTGAGGGCATCTTGATTCTTTCCATAGTTTGGCGACCATGGCCATTGCTGCTATAAACTTTGGGGTACAGATGGCTCTTCTTTTCACTACATCTGTATCTTTGGGGTATATGCCCAGTAGTGCAATTGCAGGGTCATAGAGAAGCTCTATTTTTAATTTCTTGAGGAATCTCCACACTATTTTCCCAAGTGCCTGCACCAACTTGCATTCCCACAAACAGTGTAAGAGGGTTCCCCTTTCCCCACATCCTCTCCAACACACGTTGTTTCCTGTCTTGCTAATTTTGGCCGTTCTAACAGGTGTAAGGTGGTATCTCAATGTGGTTTCAATTTGAATCTCCCTGATGGCTAGTGATGATGAACATTTTTTCATGTGTCTGATAGCCATTTGTATGTCTTCATTGGAGAAGTGTCTGTTCATATCTTCTGCCCATTTTTTGATATGATTATCTGTTTTGTGTGTGTTGAGTTTGAGGAGTTCTTTATAGATCCTGGATATCAATCTTTTGTTTGTACTGTCATTTGCAAATATCTTCTCCCATTCCATGGGTTGCCTCTTTGTTTGTTGACTGTTTCCTTTGCTGTACAGAAGCTTTTGATCTTGATGGTCCCAAAAGTTCATTTTTGCTTTTGTTTCCTTGGCCTTTGGAGACATATCTTGAAAGAATTTGCTGTGGCTGATATCAAAGAGGTTACTGCCTATGTTCTCCTCTAGGATTCTGAAGGTTACCTGTCTCACGTTGAGGTCTTTTATCAATTTTGAGTTTATCTTTGTGTACGGTGTAAGAGAATGGTCAAGTTTCATTCTTCTACATATAGCTGTCCAATTTTCCCAGCACCATTTATTGAAGAGACTGTTTTTTTTCCATTGTATATTTTTTCCTGTTTTGTCGAAGATTATTTGACCATAGAGTTGAAGGTCCATATCTGGGATCTCTACTCTGTTCCACTGGTCTACGTGTCTGTTTTTATGCCAGTACCATGCTGTCTTGGTGATCACAGCTTTGTAGTAAAGCTTGAAATCGGGTAACGTGATGCCGCCAGTTTTGTTTTTGTTTTTCAACATTTCCTTAGCAATTCGGGGTCTCTTCTGATTCCATACAAATTTTAGGATTATTTGCTCCAGCTCTTTGAAAAATATCGGTGGGGGGCGCCTGGGTGGCTCAGTGGATTAGGCCGCTGCCTTCGGCTCAGGTCGTGGTCTCGGGGTCCTGGGATCGAGCCCCGCGTCGGGCTCTCTGCTCCGCAGGGAGCCTGCTTCCTCCTCTCTCTCTGCCTGCCTCTCTGCCTACTTGTGATCTCTCTCTCTCACTGTCAAATAAATAAAATAAAATCTTTAAAAAAAAAAAAAAAGAAAAATATCGGTGGAATTTTGATCGGAATGGCATTAAAAGTATAGATTGCTCTAGGCAGTATAGACATTTTAACAATGTTTATTCTTCCAATCCAAGAGCATGGAATGGTCTTCCATCTTTTTGTGTCTTCTTCAATTTCTTTCATGAGTGTTCTGTAGTTCCTCGAGTACAGGTCCTTTACTTCTTTGGTTAGGTTTATGCCCAGGTATCTTATGGTTCTTGGTGCTATGGTAAGTGGAATTGATTCTCTAATTTCCCTTTCTGTATTTTCATTGTTAGTGTATAAGAAAGCCACTGATTTCTGTACATTGACTTTGTATCCTGCCACGTTACTGAATTGCTGTATGAGTTCTAGTAGTTTGGGGGTGGAGTCTTTGGGGTTTTCCATATAAAGAATCATGTCATCTGTGAAGAGAGAGAGAGTCTGACTTCTTCCTTGCCAATTTGGATACCTTTTATTTCTCTTTGTTGTCTGATTGCTGTTGCTAGGACTTCTAATACTATGTTGAACAAGAGTGGTGAGAGTGGGCATCCTTGTCGTGTTCCTGATCTCAACGGGAAGGCTGCAAGCTTTTTCCCATTGAGGATGATATTTGCTGTGGGTCTTTCATAGATAGATTTTATGAAGTTCAGGAATGTTCCCTCTATCCCTATACTTTGAAGCGTTTTCATCAGGAACGGATGCTGGATTTTGTCAAATGCTTTTTCTGCATCAATTGAGAGGACCATGTGGTTCTTCTTTCTTCTCTTATTGATTTGTTCTATCACATTGATTGATTTGCGAATGTTGAGACATCCTTGTAACCCAGGGATGAATCCCACCTGGTCATGGTGGATAATCTTTTTAATGTGCTGCTGGATCCCGTTTGCTAGGATCTTGTTGAGAATCTTTGCATCCATATTCATCAGTGAAATTGGTCTGAAATTCTCCTTTTTGGTAGGGTCTTTGCCTGGTTTGAGGATCAGGGTAATGCTGGCTTCATAAAAAGAGTCTGGAAGTTTTCCTTCTGCTTCAATTTTTTGAAACAGCTTCAGGAGAATTGGTGTTATTTCTTCTTTGAAAGTTTGGTAGAATTCCCTGGGGAATCCATCAGGTCCTGGGCTCTTGTTTTTTGGGAGGTTTTTGATCACTGCTTCAATCTCGTTACTAGATATTGGTCTATTCAGGTTGTCAGTTTCTTCCTGCTTCAATTTTGGGAGTTTATAGTTTTCCAGAAATGCATCCATTTCATCTAAGTTGCTTAGCTTATTCGCATATAACTGTTGATAATAACTTCTGATGATTGTTTCTATTTCCTTGGTGTTAGTTGTGATCTCTCCCTTTTCATTCATAATTTTATTAATTTGGGCTTTCTCTCTTTTCTTTTGGATTAGTGTGGCCAGTGTTTTATCGATCTTATTGATTCTTTCAAAAAACCAGCTTCTAGTTTCATTGATACATTCTACTGTATCTCTGGTTCCTACCTCACTGATCTCTGCTCTAATCTTGATTATTTCCCTTCTTTTTTTTTTTTTTTAAAGATTTTATTTATTTATTTGACGGAGAGAAATCACAAGAGAGGCAGGCAGAGAGAGAGGAAGGGAAGCAGGCTCTCCGCCGAGCAGAGAGCCAGATGCGGGACTCGATCCCAGGACCCTGAGATCACGACCCGAGCTGAAGGCAGCGGCTTAACCCACTGAGCCACCCAGGCGCCCCTTGATTATTTCCCTTCTTATGTGTGGATTTGGTTTGGTTTGTTGTTCATTCTCCAGTTCTTTAAGGTGTAGAGACAGCTGGTGTATTCTGGATTTTTCAATTTTTTTGAGGGAGGCTTGGATGGCTATGAATTTCCCCCTTAGAACCACCTTTGCTGTATCCCATAGGTTTTGGACCAAAGTGTCTTCATTCTCATTGGTTTCCATGAATTGTTTAAGTTCTTCTTTGATCTCCTGGTTGATCCAAGCATTCTTAAGCAAGGTGGTCTTTAGCTTCCAGGTATTTGAGTTCCTTCCAAGCTTTTCCTTGTGACTGAGCTCCAGTTTCAAAGCACTGGGGTCTGAGAATATGCAGGGAATAATATCAGTCTTTTGTAATCGGTTGAGTCCTGCTTTTTGACTGAGTATGTGGTCTATTCTGGAAAAGGTTCTGTGTGCATTTGAGAAGAATGAGTATTCTGTTGTTTTACGATGGAATGTTCTGTATATATCTATGGGGTCCATCTGGTCCAATGTTTCATTCAATGCTCTTGTTTCTTTTTTTTTTTTTTTTAATTTGCTTAGAAGTCAGTCGGGCAGGTTTAATAATATTTAAAAATATTATTGCTAATAATATTACCAATTAAAATAGTTACGATTTTTGCATAACTATTTTCATGATTTTTTTTGGTTTTTTTTTGGTTTTGTTTTGTTTTTTTTTTTTAATTTATTTTTATTTGTTTATTTCCAGCATAACAGTGTTCATTGTTTTGGCATCACACCCAGTGCTCCATGCAGTATGTGCCCTCCCTATTACCCACCACCTGGTTCCTCAACCTCCCACCCCCCCCACCCCCCCGCCACCCCTTCATAACCCTCTGGTTGTTTTTCAGAGTCCATAGTCTCTCATGGTTCATCTCCCCTTCCAGTTTCCCTCAACTCCCTCTCCTCTCCATCTCCCCATGTCCTCCATGTTCTTTGTTATGCTCCACAAATAAGTGAGACCATATGATACTTGACTCTCTCTGCTTGACTTATTTCGCTCAGCATAATTTCTTCCAGTCCCGTCCATGTTGCTACAAAAGTTGGGTATTCGTCCTTTCTGATGGAGGCATAATACTCCATTGTGTATATGGACCACATCTTCCTTATCCATTCATCCGTTGAAGGGCATCTTGGTTCTTTCCACAGTTTGGCGACCGTAGCCATTGCTGCAATAAACATTGGGGTACAAATGGCCCTTCTTTTCACTACATCTGTATCTTTGGGGTAAATACCCAGCAGCACAATTGCAGGGTCATAGGGAAGCTCTATTTTTAATTTCTTCAGGAATCTCCACACTGTTCTCCAAAGTGGCTGCACTAACTTGCATTCCCACCAACAGTGTAAGAGGGTTCCCCTTTCTCCACATCCTCTCCAACACACGTTGTTTCCTGTCTTGCTCATTTTGGCCATTCTAACTGGTGTTAGGTGGTATCTCAATGTTGTTTTAATTTGAATCTCCCTGATGGCTAGTGATGATGAACATTTTTTCATGTGTCTGATAGCCATTTGTATGTCTTCGTTGGAGAAGTGTCTGTTCATATCTTCTGCCCATTTTTGATATGATTATCTGTTTTGCATGTGTTGAGTTTGAGAAGTTCTTTATAGATCCTGGATATCAATCTTTTGTCTGTACTGTCATTTGCAAATATCTTCTCCCATTCCGTGGGTTGCCTCTTTGTTTTGTTGACTGTTTCCTTTGCTGTGCAGAAGCTTTTGATCTTGATGAAGTCCCAAAAGTTCATTTTTGCTTTTGTTTCCTTGGCCTTTGGAGACATATCTTGAAAGAAGTTGCTGTGGCTGATATTGAAGAGGTTACTGCCTATGTTCTCCTCTAGGATTCTGATAGATTCCTGTCTCACGTTGAGGTCTTTTATCCATTTCGAGTTTATCTTTGTGTGTGGTGTAAGAGAATGGTCGAGTTTCATTCTTCTACATATCGCTGTCCAGTTTTCCCAGCACCATTTATTGAAGAGACTGTCTTTTTTCCATTGAATATTTTTTCCTGTTTTGTCGAAGATTATTTGACCATAGAGTTGAGGGTCCATATCTAGGCTCTCCACTCTGTTCCACTGTTCTATGTGTCTGTTTTTATGCCAGTACCACGCTGTCTTGGTGATCACAGCTTTGTAGTAAAGCTTGAAATCGGGTAACGTGATGCCGCCAGTTTTGTTTTTGTTTTTCAACATTTCCTTAGCAATTCGGGGTCTCTTCTGATTCCATACAAATTTTAGGATTATTTGCTCCAGCTCTTTGAAAAATATCGGTGGAATTTTGATCGGAATGGCATTAAAAGTATAGATTGCTCTAGGCAGTATAGACATTTTAACAATGTTTATTCTTCCAATCCAAGAGCATGGAATGGTCTTCCATCTTTTTGTGTCTTCTTCAATTTCTTTCATGAGTGTTCTGTAGTTCCTCGAGTACAGGTCCTTTACTTCTTTGGTTAGGTTTATGCCCAGGTATCTTATGGTTCTTGGTGCTATGGTAAGTGGAATTGATTCTCTAATTTCCCTTTCTGTATTTTCATTGTTAGTGTATAAGAAAGCCACTGATTTCTGTACATTGACTTTGTATCCTGCCACGTTACTGAATTGCTGTATGAGTTCTAGTAGTTTGGGGGTGGAGTCTTTGGGGTTTTCCATATAAAGAATCATGTCATCTGTGAAGAGAGAGAGAGTCTGACTTCTTCCTTGCCAATTTGGATACCTTTTATTTCTCTTTGTTGTCTGATTGCTGTTGCTAGGACTTCTAATACTATGTTGAACAAGAGTGGTGAGAGTGGGCATCCTTGTCGTGTTCCTGATCTCAACGGGAAGGCTGCAAGCTTTTTCCCATTGAGGATGATATTTGCTGTGGGTCTTTCATAGATAGATTTTATGAAGTTCAGGAATGTTCCCTCTATCCCTATACTTTGAAGCGTTTTCATCAGGAACGGATGCTGGATTTTGTCAAATGCTTTTTCTGCATCAATTGAGAGGACCATGTGGTTCTTCTCTCTTCTCTTATTGATGTGTTCTATCACATTGATTGATTTGCGAATGTTGAGACATCCTTGTAACCCAGGGATGAATCCCACCTGGTCATGGTGGATAATCTTTTTAATGTGCTGCTAGATCCTGTTTGCTAGGATCTTGTTGAGAATCTTTGCATCCATATTCATCAGTGATATTGGTCTGAAATTCTACTTTTTGGTAGGGTCTTTGCCTGGTTTGGGGATCAGGGTAATGCTGGCTTCATAAAAAGAGTCTGGAAGTTTTCCTTCTGCTTCAATTTTTTGAAACAGCTTCAGGAGAATTGGTGTTATTTCTTCTTTGAAAGTTTGGTAGAATTCCCCAGGGAATCCGTCAGGTCCTGGGCTCTTGTTTTTTGGGAGGTTTTTGATCACTGCTTCAATCTCATTACTAGATATCGGTCTATTCAGGTTGTCAATTTCTTCCTGGTTCAATTTTGGGAGTTTGTACCTTTCCAGGAATGCATCCATTTCATCTAGGTTGCTTAGCTTATTGGCATATAACTGTTGGTAATAATTTCTGATGATTGTTTCTATTTCCTTGGTGTTAGTTGTGATCTCTCCCTTTTCATTCATAATTTTATTAATTTGGGCTTTCTCTCTTTTCTTTTGGATTAGTGTGGCCAATGGTTTATCGATCTTATTGATTCTTTCAAAAAACCAGCTTCTAGTTTCATTGATACGTTCTACTGTATCTCTGGTTTCTAACTCATTGATCTGTGCTCTAATCTTGATTATTTCCCTTCTTGCATGTGGAGTTGGTTTGATTTGTTGTTGATTCTCCAGTTCTTTAAGGTGTAGAGACAGCTGGTGTATTCTGTGTTTTTCAATGTTTTTGAGGGAGGCTTGGATGGCTATGTATTTCCCCCTTAGAACCGCCTTTGCTGTATCCCATAGGTTTTGGACCGAGGTGTCTTCATTCTCATTGGTTTCCATGAATTGTTTAAGTTCGTCTTTGATCTCCTGGTTGATCCAAGCATTCTTAAGCAAGGTGGTCTTTAGCTTCCAGGTGTTTGAGTTCCTTCTGAACTTTTCCTTGTGATTGAGCTCCAGTTTCAAAGCATTGTGATCAGAGAATATGCAGGGAATAATGTCAGTCTTTTGGTATTGGTTGAGTCCTGCTTTGTGACCCAGTATGTGGTCTATTCTGGAGAAGGTTCCATGTGCACTTGAGAAGAATGAGTATTCTGTTGTTTTAGGGTGGAATGTTCTGTATATGTCAATGAGGTCCATCTGGTCCAATGTTTCATTCAATGCTCTTATTTCTTTATTAATTTTCTGCTTCGATGATCTGTCTATTTCTGAGAGAGGCGTATTAAGATCTCCTACTATTATTGTATTTGTATCAATATGACTCTTTATCTTGATTAATAGTTTTCTTATGTAATTGGGTGCTCCCATATTGGGGGCATAGATATTCACAATTGTTAGATCGTCTTGCCGGATAGTCCCTTTAAGAATTATGTAGTGTCCTTCTGTATCTCTGACTACAGTCATAGTTTAAAATCTAATTTATCTGATATGAGAATCGCTACTCCGGCCTTCTTTTGAGGCCCATTGGCATGAAAGATGCTTCTCCATCCCTTCACTTTCAGTCTGGGTGTATCCTTAGGTTCAAAATGGGTCTCTTGTAGACAACATATGGATGGGTCCTGTCGTTTTATCCAATCTGCAACCCTGTGTCGTTTTATGGGCGCATTTAGGCCATTCACATTGAGAGTGATTATTGAGAGATAGGTTTTTATTGACATCGTGTTGCCTTTGAAGTCTTTCTGTCTATAGATTGTTTCTATATTTCTGTTCAATGATATTCTTAGGATTTTTTCTCTCTTATAGGACCCCCCTTAATATTTCCTGCAGTGTTGGCTTGGTGGTTGCATAGTCTTTTAAGCCTTACCGGTCTTGGAAACTCTTTACCTCTCCATCCATTTTAAATGTCAGTCTTGCTGGATAGAGTATTCTTGGTTGCATGTTCTTCTCATTTAGTACTCTGAATATATTTTTCCAGCCCTTCCCGGCTTTCCAGGTCTCTATGGAAAGGTCTGACGTTATTCTAATGGGCTTTCCTCTGTATGTAAGAAGCTTCTTTGTCCTAGCTGCTTTTAAAAGGGTCTCTCTTGAAACAAAATTCCCCATTCTAACGATAAGGTGCCGTGAGGACTTTCGAGAATCTAAAATCTTGGGAGGAAATCTTTCTGCCTCTAGTACATGAACGTTGTTTCCATTCGTGAGATTGGGAAAATTTTCATAGACAACTTCTTCCACTATATCTTCTAGACTTCTTTCTTTTTCTTCCCCTTCAGGGATTCCAATAATTCTGACGTTGGAACGTTTCATGGCATCATTTATTTCCCTGATTCTGTTTTCGTGGCTTCTGAGCTGTTTGTTCCAGGCTTCCTCCTGATCCTTTCTCTCTATCTGTTTGTCCTCCAGATCACTAATTCTATCTTCTGTCTCAGTTACCCTAGCTTTTAGAGAATTTAGATTGGATTGGAACTCATTGAGAGCATTTTGAACATCATCCCTGGTGGCTTTCAGTTCTGCCCTAACATTGTGAACATCATCCCTGGTGGCTTTCAGTTCTGCCCTAATCAATTCTGTTTGGTCATCCATGGCTTTCTCCAACCTAGCTATTGCCTGGATAATTGTTAGTCTGAATTCCTTTTCTGACATATTGTCTATGTCGATAGCCATTAGCTCTGTTGCAGAAGGCCCATCCTCTGTATTTTTCTTCTGTTGGGTATTCCTCCTCCTAGTCATTTTGGTAAGAGATGACTAAACAGATGCAGCTGGACTTATCGATTGTGGTGCAGTCAATGTGCACCTTGGAACGCTTCTGTGCAATCAGGATTCCCCACCCAAATGAGAGAAAAAAGAAAAGAAAAAGAAATAGAGAAGAAGAAAGAAAAAAAAAGGGGGGAAAGAAAAAAGGAAAAAAAAAGAGAGAGAGAGAGATAGGAAAAAAAGGGAAGATAAAAGAGAAGGCTCAGCCCAAATGGGCCACAAGGTAAGATTTGTGGAGTATATAAACAAAAACAGACAGACAAAAAGAGTGATAAAAGTATATGACAAGAGAAAAAAATATGTATATATAAGCAAAAAAAAAAAGAGGGAAGAACCTCATCAGAAAGAACCCCAAGTATAAGGTTATATATTATCAGGACAAACACAAATTCACAGAAACACTGACAGAAGGAAAATTGGGAGAATGGTTATAGATTCTCAGTGTGGGTGAGGAAGGTTATTTTGATTCTTCCTGAAGGTATCTTGATGTTTTTGTTAAGGGACTCAACTTTCCTAAGTTACAGGGGGATTAGAAACTGGTTTGCCTATAGGGGTAGCATTGATTGGGGAAAGGGGATTACCTTGAAGTTTAACTCTATATGTATAGTAGAAAATAAAAATTATAAAAGAATAAACTAGACTAAACTAAGTTAAAATTAAAAAGAATTAAAAAATAGAAAAACAAAAGAAAAACACGGGTATATGTATCAAAAAGTTCAGGTTAGAAGGTTATTAAAGAATCTGATGTACTGGACATCTCAGTGTGATGGTAAATAGGTTAAAAAATTATCTGTATGTATAAAAAAAAAGAACCAGAATATTGGTAGAGAGTTAAAAATAAAAGTTGTATTTATGAAGTAGTGGTGATTGTTCTCTTGTAGTCTTTTTTTTTTTTCCTTCCTTCCTGGTTGGTTTTCTGGGGGAGGGGCCTGCCACGTGGGTTTTCAGACAATGATGTTCCCTGAGTTAGGTCCTCCCGCTCCCCTCAAGGGGGTGAGCTCTTTTTTTTCCCAGGAAACTGTTTTTTTCAGCCTTTTGTTCTCTGGGGGTTTTTATGTCCTTTCATCTGCTTTCTCTCGCCTTGACAGCTTTTGATGGTTTTTGGAGGTTTAGAGGAGAGCAAACAGCACCCCAACCTCCCTCTCAGAGAGAAACCTCAGACTGTTTTGCAAAAGCTGCTGGCAGAGTCGGTTCTGAGTCACTGTCCCTGGGGATGAAGGAGCTCCTCGTTGTACCCAAAACCAGGGCAGCAGTGGCTGTCTAGGCAGCTCCCGACTGCCAGAGAGGTTCCAAGCAGAGATCGCACACTGAGATTTTCCCGCTGTCCCGGGCTGGGAATGTCTGGTTTTTCTGGCTGCCAGAGCTCCAGGCTAGCGCCTATGAGCACCTATCTCAAGGGAGGGTGTGGGACATGCGCGTTTCAGGATTGCCGTCTGGCCAGGCTCCCAGCCCCTCACAGGAGCCAGACCCCACTCGTTCTCGGGCGCGCTGGCGGGTCAGGTGCACTGGTGGCTCAGGGACGGAGACCTGATTTCTCCGCCGCACTCTCTCTGGCTCCGCGCCAGGGGAGGCTGTCCTGGGTCTGGGGACTTAGGTCCCTGACCCTAACCGCCCAGGTTCCCACTATTACCCCCCATGATCCTTTGCTGTTTGTTTTTTGAGTGCTTTCAACCAGACTCCAAGTTAATGCTGGTCCCCAGACGCAGAGCACTCTCGTGTTGGGGTGTTACTTTCCGATCTGTCACCTCTGGTGGCTCCCTCCCACTTTTGTTTATCTTCCGATATCAGTCGGACGTTCCCAGTCTGCTTTACCTGCCACTGGCATCTTCTGCTCCTGTAGAGATCCAGACGTGTATAATTCTGATCTCAGGCTGATTTCATGGGTGGTCGGAGTTCTTTGGTAGGTAATTAGCTCACTTTAGGGTACAGGTTGAAATGGTGCCTCCTCCTACTTCCCCGCCATCTTGACTCCCCCCAATGCTCTTGTTTCTTTATTGATTTTCTGCTTTGATGATCTGTCTACTACTGAGAGAGGTGTGTTAGGATCTCCTACTATTAATGTATTCATATCAATATGACTCTTTATCTTGATTAATAGTTTTCTTATGTAATTGGTTGTTCTCATATTGGGGCCATAGATATTTACAATTGTTAGATCATCTTGGTGGATAGTCCCTTTAAGAATGATGTAGTGTCCTTCTGTATCTCTGACTACAGTCTTTAGTTTAAAATCTAATTTATCTGATATGAGAATTGCTACCCTGGCTTTCTTTTGAGGCCCATTGGCATGAAAGATGCTTCTCCATCCCTTTACTTTCAGTCTGGGTGTATCTTTAGGTTCAAAATGGGTCTCTTGCAGACAACATATGGATGGGTCCTGTCGTTTTATCCAATCTGCAACCCTGTGTCATTTTATGGGCGCATTTAGGCCTTTCACATTGAGAGTGATTATTGAGAGAGACATTTTTATTGACATCGTGTTACCTTTGAAGTCTTTCTTTCTGTAGATTGTCTCTATATTTCGGTTCAATGGTATTTTTAGGATTTTTTTCTCTTTTATAAAACCCCCTTTAATATTTCCTGCAGTGTCGCTTGGTGGTTGCATAGTCTTTTAAGCCTTGCTGATCTTGGAAACTCTTTATCTCTCCATCCATTCTGAACATCAGTCTTGCTGGATAGAGTATTCTTGGCTGCATGTTCTTCTCATTTAGTGCCCTGAATATATCTTGCCTGCCCTTTCTGGCTTGCCAGGTCTCTGTGGACAGTTTGACGTTATTCTGATGGACTTTCCTCTGTACGTAAGGAGCTTCTTTGTCCTAGCTGCTTTCAAGAGGGTCTGCATACAATTATAATTCTTCATTCTTACTATTAGGTGTCTCAAGGACTTTCAAGAATCTATAATTGGGGGGAAACCGTTCTGCTTCTAGTACTTGAATGCTGGTTTCATTCGTGAGATTGGGAAAATTTTCATGGACAAGTTGTTCCACTATATCTTCTAGACTTCTTTCTTTCTCCTCCCCTTCAGGGATTCCAACTATTCTGATGTTGGAACGTTTCATGATATCATTTATTTCCCTGGTTCTGTTTATGGCTTCTAAGCTGTTTTTTCCAGGCTTCCTCCTGATCCTTTTTCTCTATCTGTTTGTCCTCCAGATCACTAATTCTATCTTTTGTCTCAGTTACCCTAGTTTTTAGAGAATTTAGATTAGATTGGAACTCACTGAGAGCATTTTGAACATCATCCCTGGTGGCTTATGTTCTGCCCTAATCAATTCGGTTTGGTTATCCATGGCTTTCTCCAACCTAGCTATTGCCTGGATCATTGTTAGCCTGAATTTCCTTTCTGACATATCGTCTATGTCAATAGCCATTAGCTCTGTTGTAGAAAGCCCATCCTCTGTATTTTTCTTCTGTTGGGCATTCCTTCTCCTAGTCATTTTGGTGAGAGATGACTGAACGGTCGTAGCTGGATGTATCAACCATGGTGCAGTCAAGGTGTACCCTGGAACACTTATGAGCAATCAGGATTCCCCACCCAAATGAGAGAAAAAAGAAAAGAAAAAGAAAAAAGAGAGAGAGAGGAAAAAAAGGGAAGTTAAAAGAGAAAGCTCAGCCCAAATGGGCCCCAAGGTAAGATTTATGAAGTATACAAACAAAAACAGACAAACAAAAAGACTGATAAAAGTATATGACAAGGGGAAAAAAATATATATATATAAAAGCAAAAAAAGGAAGAACCTCATCAAAAAGAACCCCAAGTATAAGATTTATATACTATCAGGACAAACACAAATACACAGAAACACTGGCAGATGAAAACGATGGGAGAGTGGTTATAAATTCTCAGTGTGGGTGAGGAAGGTCATTTTGATTCTTCCTGGATGTATCTTGATATCTTTGTTAAAGGAGTCAACTTTCCCAAGATAAAGGGGGATTAAAAATTGGTTTACCTATATGGGTAGCATTGATTGGGGGAAGGGGATTACCTTGAAGTTTAACTCTATATGAATATTAGAAAATAAAAATAAAGAATAATCTAACTAAACTAAATTAAAAAAATTTAAAAAATAGAATAGCAAAAGAAAAACATGGGTGTATGTATCAAAAAGTTCAGGTTAGAAGGTTATTATGGAATTTGATGTACTGGACATCTCACTGTGATGGTAAATAGGTTAAAAAATTATCTATATATAAAAAAAGAATCAGTATAGTGGGAACGAGTTAAAAATAAAAGTTGTATCTATGAAGGAGTGGTGGTTGTTCTCTTGTTGTCTTTTTTTTTTTTTTTCTTTCCTGGCTGGTTTTCTGGGAGAGGCCTGCCACGTGGGTTTTCAGTCAATGATGTTCTCTGAGTTATGTCCTCCCACCACCCTCAAGGGGGTGGGCTCTGAGGAAACCAGTTTTTCAAGCTTTTGTTCTCTGGAGGTTTTTATGTTTGTTCATTTGTTTTCTCTCGCCTTGACAGCTTTTGATGGTTTTTGGAGGTTTAGAGGAAAGCAAACTGCACTCCGACCTCCCTCTCAGAGAGAAGCCTCAGTCTGCTCCCCTGTGGGTGCTGCAGAGCACATAAGTTCCCCCTCGGCTGCTGGTAGAGCAGGTTCCGAGTCGGAGTCCCTGGGGATGCAGCATCTCCTGCTTGTACCTAAAACCATGGCAGCGGTCACTGTCTGGGTAGCTCCGGACCGCCAGAGAGGTTCCAACCAGTGATTGCACACTGAGATTTTCCCACTGGCCAGGGCTGGGAGTGCCTGGTCTTTCCAGTCTGAGAGCACTGGGCTGGCGCCTGTGCGCACCTCTCCCAGGGGAGTGTGTGGGGCATGCGCATCTCAGGCTCTGATAGCATGGTGTGGCATTCTGCTGGTTGGCTAGGCTCCCAGCCCCTCACAGGAGCTGACACCCAGGCATTCTCGGGCGCGCTGGTGGCTCAGGGACCAAGACCTGTTTTCTCCACCACACTTTCTCTGGCTCAACACCAAGAGAGGCTGTCCTGGGTCCGGGGACTTAAGCCTCTGTCCCTAACCGCCCCAATTCCCACAATTTCCCCTAACAAACCTTTGCTCTTTTTGAGTGCTTTCAACCAGACTCCAAGTTAATGCTGGTCCCCAGATGCAGGGCACTCTCGTATTGGGCTATTACTTTCCAATCGGTCGCATCTGGTGGCTTCCTTCCCCTTTTGTTTATCTTCTGATATCAGTCCGTTGTTTCCACTCCGCTTTACCTGCCCACTGGCGTCTTCTGCCCCTGTAGGGATCCAGACATGTATAATTCTGATCTCAGGCTGATTTCATGGCTGATCAGAGTTCTTTGGTAGGTAATCAGCTCACTTTAGGGTACAGGTTGAAATGGTGCCTCCTCCTACGTCCCCGCCATCTTGTATCCCATCTTGTTCTTTCTTCTATTAAGGCAGTGGATTCCATTGATTGATTTGCAGTTGATGAACCACCCTTGCAGCCCAGGAATAAATTTGACTTGGTCATGGTAAATATATTTGGTAAATATGACCATATAATTGGGCTGTTGGATTCTATTGGCTAATATGTTGGTGAGAATTTTTCCATCCATATTCATCAGGGATAGTGGTCCATAATTCTCCTTTGGGTGGGGTTGTTGTCCGGTTTTAGGATCAAGGTAATGGTGGCCTTATCAAAAGGATTTGGAAGTTATCCTTCCAGTTCTATTGTTTGGAAAAGTTTCAGAAGAAGAGGTATTAAATTTTCTTTAAATGTTTAGAAGAATTCCCCTGGGAAGCCATCTGGTGCTGGGCTCTTATTTCCTGGAGGATTTTTGATGACTGCTTCAATTTTATTGCTGATTATGAGTCTCTTCAGTTTTCCTTTTCTTCCCAGTTCAGTTTTGGTCATTTTGTTTCTGGGAATGTGTCCATTTTTTCAAGACTGCCTGGTTGGTTGACATAGGGCTGGCATCCCATGTTCCTATACTTGTTTGTATTTCCTTGGTGTTGGGTGTGATCTCTCCTTCTTGATTCATGATTTTATTTATTTGGGTCCTTTCTGTGTTCTTTTTGAGAAATTTGACCAAGGGTGTATCAATCTTATTAATTCTCCCAATGAAGCAGCTCCTAGTTTCACTGATGTGTTCTACTGTTCTTTTGGTTTCTACTTCATTGATTTCTGCTCTGATCTTTATTATTTCTCTTCTTCTTCTGGATTTAGGCTTTTGATGCTCCTCTTTCTCCAGCTCCTTTAGGTGTAGGGTTAGGTTGTATACTTGAGACATTTCTTGGTTCTTGAGAAACGCTTGTAGTGCTAATATACTTCCCTCCTAGGACCGCTTTTGCTGCTTCCCAAAGATATTGAACAGTTCTGTTTTCATTCTCTTGTGTTTCCATGAATTTTTAAAATTCATCTTTAATTGACTGGTTGACCCATATATTCTTTAGTAGAATGCTCTCTAGTCTCCATGAATGCTCTCTAGCCTCCATGTATTTGAGTTCTTTCTACCTTTCCTCTTGTGATTGAGTTTCATTTTCAAAGCATTGTGTTTTGAAAATATGCCAGGAATGGTCCCAATGTTTTGGGATGAGAATGAACATGGCGGCCTACCTATCTCTGGGCCCAGAGCTGAGAGCTCGGGGCCCCACTCCCCAGTGCGCCCTCACAGAAAAACAGTCAATCCTCTGTTTCTCTCTGGTCTCTGTCCACACTCTGTGCTCACCAGACCTGTGACCAGGCATTTCTGCCTCTGGCACACCACCCTGTTTGAAGTCTCCAAACCCAGGAGACTCCTGCAGCATACTAGGGCACCACTCCTCCTGGGGGAGGAAGGGGGATCTGTCTAGGTGTGCCGCTCTTGGGCCCCTTCTCAAAAAGGAGTGTCCAGACTGTGCTGTGGATCACAGCTTATGGCAACCCCCAGCTTAGAGCCCACTCCTGGGCTCACTTTTTGCAGCTGTCTTCCCTGCTCCAATACCAGGGAGCTCTGCTGCCCTCAATAGCCCCTGGTCTTTCTGGGACCCCGAGGATCCTGAGACCACACTGTCCCATCGACTGTTTCACCCCCTGCCTAGCTGCCAGAGCGACATCCCCTACCAGAGCAGACTTCTAAAAGCTCTGATTTTGTGCTCTGTTGCCCCTAGCACTTGACAGTAGCTGGCTGACAGAGGCTCTCTCCCCCCAGGTTTTATATTCCTGCCTATCAGCTTAGACTCACTTTTCTCTACTTTCTACCTTGTGGAAAGTGGTCGCTTTTTTGTTTGTAGCATTGCTGTTATTTTCTTGGATCTATGCTTGAATTTGCAGGTGTTAGAATGGTTTGATAGTTATCTAGCTAAATTCCTTGTGCCAGATGAAATGAAGTTGTCCTACACCTCTGTCATCTTAGACTCTCTCTCTCTTCTATGATTAAGAGTCTCTGATGTGGGGCGCCTGGGTGACTGAGTGGGTTAAAGCCTCTCCTTTGACTCAGGTCGTGATCCCAGGTTCCTGGGATCAAGCCCTGCATTGGGCTATCTGCTCAGCAGGGAGCCTGCTTCCTCCTCTCTCTCTGCCTGCCTCTCTGCCTACTTGTGATCTCTGTCTGTCAAATAAATAAATAAAATCTTTAAAAAAAGAGTTTCTGATGGTTTGTCTCCCTCTCTGATTTCTTCCCATTCAGTTTTCTCTCCCTTCCCCTGTGGTCCTCCACACTATTCTTTGTGTTCCACATATGAGTGACACCATATGATTATTGTCGTTCTCGGCTTGATTGATTTCACTTAGCATAACCCCCTCCAATTCCATCCATGTTGATGCAAATGGTGGGCCATCGTCCTTTCTGATGGCTGAGTAAAATTCTATGATATGTATATACCACATCTTCTTTATCCATTCATCTGTTGAAGGACATCTCAGCTCCTCCCACAGTTTGGCTCTTGTGAACATTGCTGCTATGAACATTGGAGAGCATGTGCCCCTTCATTTCACTGCATCTGTATCTTTGGGGTAGATACCCAGGAATGCAGTTGCTGGGTCATAGGGTAGCTCTACTTTTAACTTTTTAGGGACCTCCATGCTGTTTTCCAGAGTGACAGCACCAGCTTGCTTTCCACCAACAGTGTAAGAGGATTCTTCTTTCTCCACATCCTTAACAACTGTTGTTCTTTCCTGTCCTGTTAATTTTAGCCATCCTAACTGCTGGAAGGTGGTAGCTCATTGTGGTATTGAATTCCCTGATGACAATTGATGTGGAGCATTTTTTCATGGACTGTTGGCCATTTATGTGTCTTCTTTGGAGAAGTGTCTCTTTCTGTCTTCTGCCCATTTCTTGAGTGATTTCTTTGTTTCTTGGGTGTTGAATTTGAACAGTTCTTTGTAGGTCTGGGATACCAGACCTTTATCTGTCATGCCATTTGCAAATATCTTCTCCCATTCTGTAGGTTGCCTTTAGTTTTGTTAATTGTTTCCTTTGCTGTGCATAAGCTTTTTACCTGATGAAGTCCCAATAGTTCATTTTTGCTTTTGTTTCCCTGGCCTTTAGAGACATGTCTTGCAAGAAGTTGTAGTGCCCAGGTTGAAGAGGTTGTTGTCTGTGTTCTCCTCTAGGATTTTGATGTGAAACAGGATTCAGTGATCTTTCTTTCCTCATTATATATATATTTTTAAAAAAGATTTATTTATTTATTTGACAGAGAGAGATCACAAGTAGGCAGAGAGGCAGGCAGAGGGGAGGGGGGAAGCAGGCCCTCCGCTGAGCAGAGAGCCCAATGCGGGGCTCGATCCCAGGACCGTGAGATCATGACCTGAACCGAAGGCAGAGGCTTAACACACTGAGCCACCCAGGTGCCTCTTTCCTTATTATATTTGAGCCCTCTCATTTTCTAGCTAAAAGTATGTCAGTTGGGTTTAACTTTCCAAAAAAGGCAGCTCATATTTTCATTGATCTTTTGTCTTTTTCGTCTCCATTGGATTTATTTCCACTTTCCTTTTTGTTAGTTCCTTCTATCTACCGATTTGTGGCTTTGCTTATTATTTTTTTCCACTTCTTTCCCGTGTATATTAGGTTGGTTATTGGAGAGTTTTCAGGTGGACTGAGATGGATTTTCTGAGAGGAGACCATGACTTCCATGGGGACAGAGGAAGTTTTTGTAGGACTGGGGGTGGGGAAGGTGGTCCATCCACCCTTCTTAGAATTTTTGATTACTACCATGCCAGCTGTGTACCACTCTTCACACTGTAGCCCTGGTGGACAAGTACTTCCTTAGAAACATTTTCCAGGAGGTGCAGGGTGGCCTTCTCTAACAGAAAGGTGCTATGTGGGCTCATGGCATGGCCCCAGGTCATAAACCAGGATGTAGAGTGAATTGGGGCAACAGAATCCATCGTTCTGTTGGAAGTGACAGGAACAGGGCATGGTGAGTTTCATGACAATAGCCAAGGTCCTGAGTGACTCACTGGGTGTTGGTAGTGGGTGGGGAAGTGGGGCCTGTGGTCTGTCTCATTAGAACCTGTGGAATTCAGGGACACCCTCCTGTCTGTTGAGTTGTGTGGAGAAAGGTAGACAGCAGTCTCTGGCCATGCACGAGGGTCACACCGGGGGGGTGGGCAGGTATAATGGGAGCCAGTGTTCTGCTTCCATGAAAACCAATTGGGATCTGGTGACTGCGATTCCTAGCAGCAGCACTGGGAGAGGAGGGTGGTGGTGGTGCCCACTTCCTAGGGTTGTGGACAGCACTAACCTGGAGTCCACTGATGTGAACCGTGCCTGGCACAGAAGGCACACAGTCACTGTAGCCATGGGCATTGTGCCCATGGCACTTTCATGCCAGGGGCTCCCATGCTGCTGCTTCCTACTTTTCATCATCTTCATGGTCATGGGCCTCTGCTCTTGCCCCATGTCCCCCCAGGGTACTGCCCTCCCTCCATCTGGCCCTCATCCTTTGCCTTGTGCAAGCCCTCTCAAGAGGCAGCTCTGTCAGTCTCCTGATGGAACTTCCATTGGTCCCCTGTGAGGTGAGGACAATGCCCTACCCTTCCATGGAAGGAAGCTGCAGGTGCCCAATTAGGAGACCCACATCTTCCTTTTCAGCCTGGCCTGCCCTCCCTTCCCCTCAGTCCTCCTCAGGGAAACTGTCATACTTCCTCAGGTAACAGCTGTGACCTTAAAAACCAATACTGCTTTGTGTTTCTCCGTTCCTTAGTTCATCCATGGCATGTCTTTCAAACCTCTCCATGGGTTTTCAGCAGTCCTTCAGGGCTGTCTGCTCAAAGAGGGGATGACCTTGGAGGGCCAGCCTTTCCTGCCAATGCCCTCTGCTTGGCCCTGAGCCCTGGAGCCAGCCCATCCTGAGCCCAGGTTGTGTCAGCAGTGTAGACTGATGTGTGTCAGGAGTGGTGGGCAGGTGTCATGGGTCAGGGGCAGGCAGTTTCTCTCTCTTACTCCTTCCCCCCTCCCTCCCAGAGGTAGCGCAGAGCAGCTTCTATGCCCCACATCATGAAATGCCTTGACCTGTGCCTTCTGCATTCAGCTGGTGAGCCTGGTGGCTTCCCGTTGCTTCTGTCTCCCATACCAGCACCCATGGCAGTTCCTGGATCAGGGGAGGGATCGTACCCTTGTCTGTACTTGACCCTCTTTCTATCCCGCATGGAGCCCACCCACCTTTGTGTCTTCCATGGATGCACCTGGAAGCAAGCTCATCCACAGGAAATCTAGTAGCCAAAAGGATCCAAGTCATGACCACTGAATTAGTGATCTAGGATAGAGAACAAACCAGCTCTGGAACCTGTCCCACACTCTGTGACCATCTCGTACGAAAACAGACACAGTAATAGCTTTCTGGATTATGACATGGCATCTTTCTCTACTTATACTCTCTTGAATGCATGGATGCTGATCCTGGATGAAAGGGACCATGGCTCCTGTGGGCTAGGATTAACAGGTAAAGTATAAGAATTTACTGAAATTTGAATTGGAGGCATAGAATGAATGAATAAATATTGATGAGAAAATACTCCCAAGTAGGGCATATGAACATTGTGTATCAAAGCTTTTTCAGATAGGTTACTGAAAGAAAAATCTTTTTTATTTTTTATTTTAATTCCAGTTGAGCTAGCATACAGTGTTATATTAGTTTCAGGTGTGCAATAGCATGAGTCAGTAATTCTATATATTACTCATTGCTCATCAAGAGAAGTGTACTCTTAGTCCCCTTCATCGATTTTACTCATCTCTCCACCCACATCCTCTTTGGTAACCATCAGTTTGTTCTCTGCTGTTAAGAATCTGTATTTTGGTTTGTCTCTTTTTTCTCCTTTATTTATGTGTGTTTGTTTCTTCAATCCTACACAAGAATGACATCATATGGTATTGTCTTTCTCTGACTGACTGATTTCACTTAGGGTAATCCTCTCTAGATCCACCCATGTGGCTGCAAATGGCAAGATTTCATTTTTTTTATGGCTGAGTAAATTTCCATTTTGTGTGTGTGTGTGTGTACATCTCTCAGCTCATTTAGCACTTTATCAATGGACACTTGGGTTGCTTCCATATTGTGATCTTATAAATAACGCTGCAAGAAATATAGGGGTGCATGTATGTTTTTGTGTTATTGTTTTTGTATACTTTGGGTAAATACCCAGTAGTGTGGTTGCTGGATCCTAGGGTAGCTCTACTTGTAACGTCTGGAGGACTCTCCATACTGATTTCCAGAGTGGATGCAGCAGGTTGCTTTCCCACCAACAGTGCACGAGGGTCCCCTTTTTCCACACCCTCCCATCACCTGCTGTTCCTTATGCTGTTGATGGGAGCCATTCTGGCAGTATGTGCTAATATCTCATTACACTTCTGATTTGCATTTTCCTGAGCTTAGGTGATGGTGAATATCTTTTCCTGGGACCATTGGCCATCTGTATTTCTCCTTTGGAGAAATGTCTGTTCGTGTCTTTGGACTATTTTTTAAATGGATTGTTTGTTTTTTGGTGTTGAGTTGTATCCATTCCACATATTTTGGACACCATACCTTTACTGCATAGGATATTTGCAAATATCATCTCCCTTTTAGTAGGTTGTCTTATTATTATTACTTCTTTGTTTCTAGTTCTTCTGCTGTGTGGAAACTTTTTTTTTTTTAATATAGTCCCAGTTGTTCATTTTTGCTTTTATTTCCTTTGCCTCAGGAGACAGTCTAGAAAAATGTTGCTTTGGTCCATGTCAAGAAGTTACTGTCTGTGCCCTCTTGTAGGATTTTATGGTTTTAGGTCTTCTACTGAGGTTTTGAAACTATTTTGAGTTTATGGGTCTATATGGCATAAGGAAGCAGAGTAATTGCATTCTTCTCTGAGTACATGTCCAGTTTTCCCAGCACTGTTTGTTGGAGAGACTGTCCTTTTCCTTTTCAATATTCTCGCTTGCTTTGTGGGAGACTAATTGGCCACACCATTGCGGGTTTATATCTGAGCTTCTCTCCTGTTCCCTAGGTCACTGTGTGTATTTCTGTGCCAGTGCCATGCTGTTAGAATGACTACAGCTTTGTAGTATAACTTGAAATCTGGATATTTCAAGCTGGAGGAGTTATTGTGACTTCTCCAGCTTTTTCTTTCTCAACATTGCTTTGGCTGTTCAGTATGTTTGGTGGTTCCCCACAGATTTTTAGGAGTGTTTGCTTGAATACTTTTTGTTTAACTGAACATCAATGAACCAACCTATACTACATCATTAGTTTCAGATGTAGTGTTCAATAATAGATCAGGTGTGTATAACCCCCAGTGCTCATTGCACCATGTGCCCTTCCTAATGCCCATGACCCAGTTACCTCATCCCCCATCCACCTACCCTCCAGCACCCCTCAGTTTTTTTCTCGTGGTTTTTCTCTCTCTCTGATGACTTCCCATTCAGTTTTCCCTCCCTTACCCTCTGATCCTCTGTGGTGTTTCTCCTGTTTCACAGATGAATGAACCCATGTCCCAATTGTCTTTCTCTGATAGACTTATTTCACTGACCATAATACCCTCCAGTTCCAGCCAGGTGGATGTGATAGTTAGTCTTCATCCTCTCTGATGGATGAATAATATTCCATTGTAGATATGAACCACATCTTCTTTATCCATTCATCTGTCCATGAACACCTGGGCTCTTTCCATAGTTGGCTAGAGTGGATAATACTGCACTGAACATGGTGTGGGGGGGCAGGTGTCACTACTTTTCACTCAGTCTGTATCTTTGGGGTAAATACCTAGGAGTGCGAATGCTGGGTCATAGGGTAGCACTATTTTTAAATGTTTTTAAGTTCTGGGCAGTCTCCACGATAGATTCTATCTCAGGAGTTCTGACTCTCATCGGCCCTGCTCCTATAGAGTTCCCCCATTGGACACAAAGGCTGTTCCATGGAGATTCCCCAGGGAAACACTGGACTAGCCAGTGTCTTCAGGGTGTGCCCACCCCCAAGCCATCTGATGTGGCTGAGGGGCCATGAGCAATTCTGAACCCAAACCAAGGTTTTGGCTGTGCTGCCTTAGTTGCACACAACATAGCAGTGCCTGGGGCAGGCTTCACTGCAACCACTGAGCCAGCTTAGTGAGGACCTTGCCCAGAACAGTAGCCCCATGACACTGTGAGGCCACTCGGAGTCCACAGTGAAGTCATGCAATGCGACAAGGGATTCTACGTCAGGGTAGATGATGAAAGGTATCGTTTCCCACCAAACAATCCAAAAAACATTTAAATGACACAATAGTAAGTAGTTCAATGTACTCTGTATAATGGCTGTGATGGGAAAAGTGAATGATGGCATCAAAAAGGGGAATGGGAGTTCTAAGAAGCAGGTGGAGTTGTCAAGGGGTAAGCGGTGTCTTGTGGAAGAAGGGACAAGAAGACTTTCATGGGTTCCAACAGGGTGTGCGCTCTGCGGGGGAAACTGGGACATTCCAGCCCCAGAGGATCTACAGAAATGCAAATTGGCCTGAGCAGAGACTTCCTGGTTTCTCTTCTTTGTTCCTGGGTATGGTTCTTTCTCTGCTTCTGGAGGCTGTTGATTCTCCTTTGTTTTCCTCTGAGCTGCACTATTTTGTGTGAACTCAGTGCTGTTAGTTGACACAAATTCTTCCTGCAGAGAAGTGGAGTAGAAGCTATCTTTGTTTCCTAAGTAGACCTGAAGAGATTCCATAGTTATAGCTCTTTCACAGGCCCCTTGGCTTTCATGTGCCCTCGAAGTCTGAGATTTTGGAAAACATCTTCTATTCTTAACAGGTTGAAAGAATTAGTTCAGTTTTTAAAAAATTCAACAAAGTCACACTTTTTATCATCTCTACCATGATCTGTAAACATTGAATGAACAAGGTTTGACATGATGAAGGAAAAATGGGCTTTGCAGTGTGGGGTTTGGGACACTGTTGCCCCCGTGTGGCCACTCTGCAGATAGCACATGGCCGGATGGGTTCTGATTAACTGGATTCAAGGGAGAATAAGACCAAAGAAGGTTGGTCCCTGAATTCCTTAGCTCCTAAAAACCATCCTCTAATTTATGAGCAGTATTCTAAATCGGGTATCTCTTAGCTAGGTATTAGGATTAGGGTCAGGGTCAAGTTACGTACATTAATTATAGGACAGCTTGTATGTCAATCTTACCTGTCTGAGGTGTTTTTAAAGAATACAATAAGAGAAAATATAGTTACCAAAGCACTGAGCACATGACCTGTCCCCAGAAATAAGTCACTAAACACAATGATTATTTCATCTTAGCTGAGGACCAGGAGATGGGCCTATAGGTCCTTGGCAGGTAGCATTTGTGGCCAGCTGGCCATCTCCCCCAGACAGCCACATGCAGCTCAGCCCATCCTCTGCTCTGCTCAAGGGCAGCAAACAAAGGGACCAGTTGCAGGTGGGACTCCCTCCGGTCAGGCATGGCTTGCTTCCAACTGGTAGAGAAGTGGGCCAGCTCCCATGCACATGACGTGTTCCCTTGGTTCCTTGCTATTGGCTTCCCCTTCTGTCACCCTGGTCTTGAAACTTTCGCTCCTGTGAGAACTTGGGTTTGCAGATTTCTGCTGACTTTTCAAAGTGTAGATCTGTGTTGCCTTTGTTCCCTGTCCTGGGTTTGGAGATGAAGGTGGGAAAAGTCGTCCTACTCTGAAAGCAGCTAAAAGAAAAATCAAATGTGCTCTGCCCCTGGAACCTCAGGTTTGAAAGCCATGGCCCACTACGTACTTCATGTTCTACACAATCAGCTTTAGGGACTCACAGATGCATGTGACATGAGATCTCACTTAAAGAAATCTCGTTAGTTAATTTTGCCTTGCAGGAGATAGTTTAGGGACACTGCCCCTCGCCTGCACTATCATTTCCGGTCTGGCCAATGCCCAGTCACACTGACATGTGTAGCCACACAAGGGCACAGCTGTGACATCCTCCTGGAACACCCCTGGTCTCCCTGCCCACTGGTCTGGCCAACCCTGCACACCCCAGTCCTCCTGAGTGTCCTCGGTCATGGCACTTGTCACACAAGGCTGTCATTTATTGTCTTTCGGTCTGTCCTTTCTCCTTGGTTGGATGACAGGTGGATGAATGGTTTTGGGATCTTTTGTCCTGGAATAGCAGGTGTCCTTTAAAACCCCAGTGGGCAGGGGGAGTCTCTGTCCCTTTGTGTGCCCCCAGCCTTGGTGGATAGTGTCAAGGACAAGGGATTTGAGAGTCCTCACAGAAGAAATTTCTTCTACGAAGGTGGCTTCCTTCTGAGATCACTCTGCAGCCACATTGCGTGCTGTTCCTGTAGAACAGAAAGCACACAACTCTGTTTATTCTTCTTGCACACTGTGGCTACCAAAGAGGAAAAACACACTCACTCTCACAAGTTCACCCTTACACCTCCGTTTCTGAGCAATCACTACCATGGAAACGACAGTGAATTCCCATTGGGCTGCAGACCTGCAGACGTGCCATTCAAGGTGTCAGTAGAGGAGGACAGAGATGGCGCTATGGCTAGAAGGATGGAAGTTCTTGCCTCTGGAGGTGAAGAAATTAAATTTGACCCAGAAGGCGCTACGTTCTGCTCAAAGAAGGGACATGATCCTAGGATCTTTGAGACCAGGGATCAGCACAGACTTTTCCGGAAAGTCTTCTGTAGAGATTTTCTGTTAGATCTTGCAGTCCATGTGGTGTTTGTGACAATGATTCCACTCTTGCATTATGGCTTGAAAGCAGCCACAGACCATCCATAACTACTGTTCCAGACACACTTGATTGCAAGAATATAGGGGGAGGTCCATTTGGTCCATGGGTGGTAGTTTCCCACACCCCAGATCTGCAAAGCAATGGATGATGGGAGAGAGGGCTCTTCTTTTCCAGTGGCAGAGTGGGAAGACATTGGGATCTATCCTACCTGACCCCAGCCCCTGCACGTGAAAGGAAAAAAAATGATAGTGAGATTGGCCAACACCTAAGGCCTCAGGAATCCCCCCCCCCGCCCCATGTCTCCGGAGGACTTGAGCTTCCCACAACACATTTGTCTGTGGTTAAATTCCATGTAGGTATTGATTGGCTGAGTTCATCCCCATTGCCTGGTGGTATATCTTATGGGTTGCATACCACACAGATGCTCATCTTATTCAGACTAATACCATGAGCACAGGTAGAGTTCTCCTGAGGAAGCAGAAGATCCAGCATGTATGGGCTTCAGGATGAGTCTGATTTAGCCCTCAGCAATGTTATGGAGCACCTGGCTTCCTGGGCCCTGTGTGGCACTGGCATGGACCTGGCCTAGGTCACTTGTGCAGTCACGATGGAAAAGCCTAGCTTTTTCCATCTTCCTCTACCCTCTATCAACATGGTTTTGCACACAAACTCTGAGATGGCCCATGGCTTGGGACTCCATTGACATCACAGAATCTCATTATAACCAGTGTCAGAGGTTTCCGTGGCCCTGATATGAACTTTGTTGTCAGAATATGCCCCATGAAGAGTCCCATGAGAGTCTGGGAGTACAGGAAAGATCAGCGAGTGCTGAGGGTCACCAGGGGTCTGAGTGGTCAAAGTAGTCAAAATGGCAGGTTTGTGGCAAGGGGGCAGCCGAATTTGGTGGTGGCCTCGGGGGGCATGCTGTTTCTCCCATTCTGAGGGTTCTGCACAGTTCCAAATGGCTCGGTTTCCTCCTGGGGGGCAGGCTGTCTCCTAGGGTGTGGCTCTCGGGCCCCCAATGTGGGGGGCTTCAGGGTTAAGACTCTATGGATGGAAGCATGGGAACCTAACCCAGGGTTGGGGTTTGGGCCTAGGGGTCTGGCAGGGCTCACCTGCCGCCACTGAAGCAGGCTCCCTTTGGGGGTCAAGAGGCTGAGTGGAGGGCGTGTTTGGCCAGCATTTAGAGGCTACTGGGGCCACATGTGAACCCGCCCTTTAGAGGGCTTTCTCATAGGCTTAGGGTGACACTGTGTGGGACCCCAGGCTGGGCTCAGGTGCCTCCCACGAAGGTCTCACCGCAGGAAGCAAGTTTGCCGGGGCTTTCTGGTCAATTCTCAAGAGCTTTATGGCCAAATCGACATTGATTTGGTCATAAAGTTTGTGAGAATTGGCTGGCGTTGGGTGGTGACTCAGGCCATACACTGGCCCGTGCTGAGTGCTTTCTTGCTAGGTGCGTATTGTGGCTCTGTGAGAGTGCGAGCTGGGCCCATGGGGCTCCTGGAGGCCCCCTGCATAGGCAAGCTCCCTGGGGTGCAGAGGTGAGTTAGGGTGTGAGCCTGAGCCTCAGGCTCTGGCTTTTTTTTTGCAGAAGGAGGCACAGAAGGTGAGGGAGGCCCGAGGTGGGCATACTGGTTTCTCCTGCTCTGAGTGTTTCGCGCAGCTCCCAACAGCACAGTTTCCTCCTGGGTGGCCGGCAGGCGGAGTCCTGCGGTGTGGCTCAGGGGTCCCCAATCCGGAGGGCTTGAGGGCCAGGTCTCTGGGATCAGAAGACCGAGAACCCAACCTAGAGTTAGGGTTCAGGCCAAGGGCATGGCATACCCCACCTGCAGGAGCTGAAGCCGGCTCCCTGGGGAGCTGAGTAGAGGGCGGGTTTGGCTGGCATGGCATTTGGAGGTGACCAGGGCCACGGGTGCACACGCTCTTTAGAGCACTTTCCCGTAGGCTTCTGGCAACACCACGTGGAATCCCGGGCTGGGCCCAGGTGGCTCCAGGAAAGGCCCCCGCCACGGGATGCGAGTTCACCAGGGCTTTCTGGCCAGTTCTCAGGAGATTTCTGCCCAAATCAACATTGACAAGTATATTTCTTTAATCAGATAGAATATTTGTTATAACTAAGTAAGTTTTAAATGGATAGAATCTAAATAGTTATTGTCACAAAAGTAGGTCCACATGTGGACATCATTTATGTTGAAAATATAAATCAAAATGTGTGTGCAGAATGTACATTAGATACACTAACTGACATTACATTAAGGACTAATCTAGATGAGTCAGGTACAGGAAAATAACAAGTACATTAATATTTCTACTAGAAAACAAGAAATGTAAAGCAAGTGATTTTAACAAAAATATTGATAAGTCACTAAAGGGTGATGATGCATTCAATTTTAATTCCGTTCTTATTTAACTCAGAAAACTGAACCATACACTGCAAGAAATGTCTGTAAATTATATGGAAATATCTTCTCAACATATATGGAGCCAGCACAAAAGATAAATTACTGTTCTGTGGTAACAGCATAGCATAAAAATAAGCAACGGTTGAAGGAGAGAGACCGAAAGAACAATGTGGTTGTTGCTAATAAACAAAAACCGAAGAATTTGAAAAAGAGATAAGGTGGTGGGTAATAGGGAGGGCACGTACTACATGGAGCACTGGGTGTGATGCCAAAACAATGAACACTGTTATGCTGTAAATAAACAAACAAACAAACAAAAGAGATAAAAGGAAATGAAATTATACCTTCTTTAATATGTCAGAGCTTCAGCATTGTGCCCATTTGGCCAAACTGAAATCATGGTATTTTTTTCTTCCTCTTTCTCTCTTATTCTGATGGATGAATATTAACTACAGTTTACTTGTAGCTGAGTTTCAAGTTCAATACCCATGAGGGTCAGTTTTCTCCATTCTGAGTTCTCTGTACTTTTCCCAGTAGGTCTCAAATCTATACTATCAGTCACAGAAAATGTCAACATAAAAGTTATTCTCCACAATTTCTAAAACAATAAAAACAGTTATTTTCACATATGAAAAATAGGACACCATTAGTTATTCGAGGCTTTGGATACATTGGGATGAAAAGTGTGTGTGTGTGTGTGTGTGTTTTAAAGATTTTATTTATTTATTTGACAGACAGAGATCACAGGTAGGCACTGAGAGAGAGGGAAGCAGGCTCCCTATTGAGCAGAGAGCCCGATGCAGGACTTGATCCCAGGACCCTGAGATCATGACCTGAGCTGAAGGCAGAGGCTTAACCCACTGAGCCACCCAGGCGCCCCTGAAAAGTGTGTTTTAACTGACACCTAAATGAAGAGATTGAGAGGCAGGATGAACTCAGCAATATCCTTTAGTATTTCAGAGCCCCACATAAAAATAAATCAAGATCCCAAAATGCCAGATGGGCCATCTGCAGACATTCCCAACCGGGGTGTGACAGTTAATCATACAATTCCAAGTACCCATAACTGAAATTACTTAATTTTCTTCAATGTTTATCAATTCCCTGAAATAATTAAAAGAGCTTTAAATGTAACAATAGATTTTTCACACCTGTAACTTCTAATGAGAGGTTGAAAGAAGAATATTTATCCAAAGTTAATCTGCAAATAATTAAATTTTGAAAATAACTCTGAGCTTGGAATATATAGAAAGGATAATAGCACATACCAAATTATAATAATAGATACTTACATTTAAGACAAGGAAATATATTTCTAAAGGCAATCTTTTTTTTTTTTGTAAAAAAAAAGATTTTTATTTATTTATTTGACAGAGATCACAAGTAGGCAGAGAAGCAGGCAGAAAGAGGAGGAAGCAGGCTCCCCACTGAGCAGAGAGCCCTATGTGGTCTGGATCCCAGGACCCTGGGATCATGACCTGAGTCGAAGGCAGAGGCTTTAACCCACTGAGCCACCCAGGTGCTCCTAAAGGTAATCTTTTAATGCTGAGTTTTTGCCGATCTATCCCCATTAATTTAACACATAATCACTATTATATATATATATATTTATATACATTTCATTTCCTAGTTCATGAAGTACGAAATGTAAAGAGTTACAAGTATGAAATACAAAGAATTGCTTAATCTTTTCGTATTTTCTGTCAGACACAAGAGACAAATTTGACACTTTATGGATCTAATTAGTCACAGAAGAAAACCCTAAAATATGTATAAAGACTCAATTATTCTGTTACAGTGTGTTAGAGATCATTGCACTATTCCCAGGGGTGTGATTTCTGATCCACTCAACACTCCCTTGCTCCACTGAAAAGAAAAGTCTATGTATAGTGCCACCTTTTGAAATAAATCAGAATTTACTCAAGAAAACATTTCCTTTGAAGCAGAAGAAAGACCTCTTCGAGAATATGCTTATAAAAAGATCTTACGATTTTATGGTATTCTGGTCTTCTGTGCGCAGGGAGTGACATGGTGCTTGAGAGATGAAGAATGTGGTCTTTGATTTCTTTTAATTGGCTTTTACCTTAGAGGTGTATCCATCTCTGTCCTTCTGTTTTTGCACGTTCCTTCTTGCTTTGAGACAAGAGTGCTACTTCTGCACTCTCCTGCTGTTGTTCCTTGCTGAGTTGAAGAGGAAAGCAGTTCTGAGCAGGACAGTCTTCATGGGCACGTACCTAGCCCCAGATCAAATACTGCTTCACTTGGGAGTACAACTTGTAATCTAGAAGCATAAAAGCTAATGGGAAGTAATCTAGAGGCATAAAAGATAATGGGAAGTCAGATCAGAAGCATCAGCTACTGAAAATTCTTTAGCCCAAGGGAGTATAAGAGTGGTGTTTTGCTTTCATGCCAAGGCATTGTTCTAAAATCACAAACAGAAACCTTCATAATCCAATAGATCTAAATGTTAGCATTATTCTGTCTTTGTATTGATTGTTGTGTGAATTGGAGACAGGATCAGCAATCTGTAGGTACTACATATTGGGTTCAAACCTAATCAACAACTCTAATGGGTATCGCAGACCCCCATTTTGAGTGATTACAAAATTCAAATATATTTGATACTCTTGTTTTCATAAGCAGCAGTTTTAAGGAATGATGGATTTGGGGTGTTGGTATTTTTTTTCATAAAACTGTTGCTCAGAATGGGTGTTCTACAGTTTAATAATGTATAATGATTCTAGCAGAGAAAGCAAGTCCTTAGCTTTGTCTGGATAGTCCCTGAGATGTTAGTTATTGAAGCTTCTCTTTA
Source organism: Meles meles (assembly GCF_922984935.1). Lineage (NCBI taxonomy): Eukaryota > Metazoa > Chordata > Mammalia > Carnivora > Mustelidae > Meles > Meles meles. The sequence continues at coordinate 85,084,636 of NC_060070.1, read as the reverse complement.
TTTTGGAGTATAGATATTCAAAGTTAAAATGAGAAACTCCCCCATCTTGACAACTTGCAGGATGTGGAGGATCAGAACTGTTCCAGAAATAGAAGCCTATGACTCAATTTAAGAAAGTAATTTCCTGCTTCTTGCCATCTGAGTCAATTAGCTCTGCGTGTTCTAGAAATTTCTTGCTATAAAGTGACAGACTACTTGCTACTTTGAAAGAGTGTGGTGTAGTTGAAAGAGCATAGGAGAATTTGGAAGTCTCAGACTGAGCTGCAGTTCTACCATTTACTGGCTGTGTGACTTTGGACAAGTCATTTTATTGTTCTATGACTCAGTTTCCACATTTGCAAACTGGCAAAAACAATACCCACCTCACAAAATAATTGTGAGTATCAAAGAGATAATGTGTGCTATAAAACACATTATAATGCACTATAGAAACATTAATTACTGTGGATTTTTCTCATAAGTGAGTATGTTGAATGAGGTTCTACAATATTTAGGGTATCCCTATTCGTGCCTATGTTCCATGACTCTATTCCCAGGAAAAGTCAGTTTTGCTGGGTGGTGGTGTGTATGGGGGTTGTTTTCAGTGGTTGATTAACAACACCTTATGTTTATGTAAAGTTTAAAATTTACAATATAGTTTTTATTTTATCTCACTTTAATTCAATTACCATCTGTCAAATAGTACTGTAATCACTAATCATTACCATTTCCTAGGATGAGAATCTAAAAGTCATGTTAAGAAATTTGTTCAAAGTTGCTGGATAGTCAGCAACAAAGGGGGATTTGGGCTCAAGTCGCTGACTCCAAACATTTTTTTTTTCTACTGTACACACTCTATGTTAGAGCAAAATATTTCAGAGGTAGACTCCCCATAGCTGCTAAGGTATGGTGAGAACATGTCACCGAGCCTAGTGTGGGGCAATGTTGGGTTCTGAGAAAAACAAAGAAAAGGCTTGTGTCCTTGGTAGGTGAGGAATGGTGATACTGGAATCAATTTCACTAAACTCCAGTGGCTGTGCTGTGGTGACATCAGGGCCACCATGTGGATTCAGGACATCCCGGATACTATAGGAAAAGCCAGCTCTTCCATTGGATTGACAGGCCTCCCCCTCTCTCCTGCCCCTTTATCCAGGACCATGGGGCTTAAGGAAGGAGTCCCTGCCTGGCATTCCCTCCCAAGAGCACAGCCTGCATGAAAGCAACAGCAGGTAGTGGCATGGGACCCCAGACTGTGAAACCCGCCAGCCTTCAGCAGCTCTTGGGATCTAAGGAAGTCTGCTCTGCCCCAGGCTCGCTCACTCCTTCACCTAAATAGAAGAAAATACAGAGGAAGGGATGTTTCAAACAGGTAGCTGATAGATAATATCTCTTCTGGCAGCAGACTAGGAAGATGAATGGTTTCACAATAATGCAGAATTTTGCTATTTTATTAGGAGTTCTTTCGGTAGCCTAGGCTGGAATTTGGAGCCGAAGGAAATGATGAACTGGGCCGCTCCCTGAGAGTGGTCCCCTGGCAGGTATCTGGCAGCTGCGTAGGGACCTGGGAGGTGCTAACAGAGGCCAACACCTGCTGATGTGTCAGCCCTGTTACCGTGATCTGAGAGCACCCACAAGCTCTCAGATGTGGTCATCACATCACGTCTGCACCGGGAACCTGTTCTCTCTTTGCAACTTCCCTTGTAAGGCTGCTTTTGTGTTTATTTTAACCAAACTTCTTTATGTAGAACGAGTGATGATACGCTCAGCACCCCAACCCTCTGAGGACTGCTCCAGCTGTCAGCTCTGATTTCCCCGTTGGTGCGCCAGCGTGTCCTCTGCGAATGAGCTGCTGGATGGGTCTCCGCTGACGAACAGACATTTTATATGTTGGGTAGACAGGTGACAGCAAGCTCTTTTTACAAAACCCAGGAGGAAGTTGATTAGTCAGAGGTAATCCTTGACAATCACTGATAAGTTACACACAGGTATCCCTGAGGAAGCCACTCGTTCTTTTTACCGTAAACAACAATAAACACTCCAGAATTTGTGATCAACAAATGCTTTTATGGCAAGACTTTGATGCCCCGTAGTGACTTCTCATCAATCAATGCTCCATCCTTTCCTGCCTTGTTCCCTGAGTGGCCTACAGTTTCCTTCTCTGCTTCCTCACTTCCTATGTGTTCCATGAAATGGACATTTAAAATATGAAATTATAAGCATAAGGAAGATGTGGTTCTTATTACCAAGCTCTACTGAACGAGCTGCTAGATCTTTCAGGCTCTGCTCTAAGCAATAAAGCAGTACTGACACAAGTGAGTTAGCCAGCCCCCTCCTTAATTTTAGTCTGTCCTCCTCAGTGGTCACTGCTGTTTTTATTTTATTTTATTTTATTATTTTTAAAGATTTTATTTATTTATTTGACAGAGAGAGAGAGAGATCACAAGTAGGGAGAGAGGCAGGTGGGGGGGGTGGAGAAGCTGGCTCCCTGCTGAGCAGAGAGCCGGATGTGGGGCTCAATCTCAGGACCCTGAGATCATGACCTGAGTTGAAGGCAGAGGCTTAACCCACTAAGTTACCCAGGCGCCCCCCTATTCTTGTTTTTAAATTCTACATATGTTAGTAACCACAAAGAATATGTAATTCGTTTTGTTCCAAAAACTTTACATAATTGGTCATACTGTACCTATCCTACAGCTTGCATTTTTCCTTCTTAGTTCTTTGTTACAATTTATCCATATAAATAGCTGTCACTCTAGCTAGTTTATTTTCACAGCCCCTAAAGTGGAGGTCAGCCAACTTCTTCTGTAAAGGGCCAGAGAGGAGATATTTTAAATTTTATGGACATAGGGACTCTGTCACAACCACTCAACTCTGCTATTGTGGTGGGAAAGCAGCCATAGACAATTTAGGAACAGGTGTGTCTATATGTGTTTATATGTTTATATGTGCCAATAAAACTTTATTTGTTAACATAGAGACTTGAGTTTCATGTAATTTCACGTGTTATAAAATACTGAAAAAATTTTTTCCAACCGTGTTAAGACATAAAAACCATTTTTAGCTCACAAGCCACAGAAAACCGGCAGTGGGCCAGTTTAGTCTATGAGCCCTATATGGTGCACCCCTAGTCTATAGCATTCTATTTCTGTGGCTTATTAATCTGTTTCTTTGTTATTGGATATTACTAATGAAATGGAATGGAAATACTATGATGGACTACTACTTATACTGTAGATAAAGCTTGTTTGTTGTTCATATCCTTTATATCCTAATGTTTACTTAATCATTTCTGATAAAGATATGGTTAAAATCTCTGATTATAAGAAGTCTCCTTATAACTTGACCAGATATTGCTTTATATATTTCAGAGTGATGCCGTCACAGACATATGAGCTGACAATGGCTATAGCTTCCTAATGGATTGTTCCTTTTATTATAATGGAATGTTCCAAATTAGCCCTTTTGACACTTTTTGTCTTTAGTTAAGTTTTGCCTTATTTTAATTTTATTATTCTCAGTTAAATATATTCTAATACCTTTATTTTTCAAGCTTTGTGTGTGGTCTAGTTTTAGGTGTGTCCTTTGTAGGCAGTATGACTCTATTTTTAATCACTCTGGAGGTAAGTTTACTCCAGCTTTGGTGTGATGGTGAAATGTGTGTGCCAGACAATTGGGCTCCTAATCCTGATTTTTCCAGCATCTCTGTATGACCCTGTGCAATTTCCTCTATCTCTCCACGCCTCAGTTTTCTCATATGTAAAGAAGTTGAGGATAATATTAGTATCTAATCATAGTTCTTAGAACAGTGCCTGGCATGTCATGACTTGCGGTAATTGTTAGGTATTTAAAATTTTTTGTGTGTGTGATTACTGATGTGTTTGGTCCCATTTTTATCATTATTTTGTGTTTTCTTTTACCATCATTTCCCTTTTGCTTACAATCTCTTTTCCAGTTAATATTCCTTTTTCTTTCCTGCTTTTGAATGATCTATACATCAAGATCAATTATTTGATTTATACTTAAAGTTTTACTGCTTTAACGAGATATGAATTAATTTACAATTTGATGCATTTTGGCATATGTATACACCCCTGAAGCCATCAAATCAATCAACGTAATTATTCCCACTACCCCTGTTTGAACTGTGTTATCTTATTCTTTGTCAAGTTGGCATCCATTAATTACAGGGCCGCACTAACAGCCAAAGTGGTTTGTATCTCCCGCCCAATCCAGAGCCCATACCTGGAACCACCTTCTTATTTACCTTTCATACATTAAGCCATTGTTTCCCCTGCTCTAGACCAACCCAGGACCAGGTACTGGACAAGCAGTGACAGCCTTTATGCCCCAAAGCTCACCAGAATTCTTTAAACTAGCCAATCCTAAGCTGTTTCCCATGCCTTACCTTGTCTTTACCATGGAAATCCCAATAAAAGCTCTGGCATAGAGTCTCCTGTCTTTCTTTCTGGGCCCTGACCAAACCTGGTGCTTCCTTGCATGGCCCGGCATACCCTCTTCTCTTGAGAAATGAAAGTAAGAAATCTTCTGCCAATGGCTTTGGCATCTCCGTGTCATCACTCAGTTACCTCCATAAATTAAAACCCTGTCATTATAAACTGATACAACTCTTTAAAGTCTTCTCATGCCTCTTGGTAATCACTCTCTTCTTATTCCTCCTCCTCCACTCCTTAGGCAAGTACTGGCTTATTTTCTGTCAGTATCAGTTCATTTGAATTTTTTAGAATTTTATATGGAGTCATACATTATGCACTCTTTTGCTTAAATTCTTTAATTCAGAATGTCCTTTTGAATTCATTCTTCTTGTTGCATATATCAATAGTTTATTCTTTTTATCTTGCTGAGTAGTATTCATCATATGGATATATAAAATTTTTTTGATCTACTCACCTGTTGATGGACATTTGTGTTGTTTTGATTTGCAGGTACTATAAATAAAACTACTGTGGACATTCAAGTATGAGTTTTCATATGGACTTATGCTTTCATTTCTCTTGAGCAAGTATCTAGGAGGTAAACGTATTATACACTGGGTACATAGTTACTGTTTTAGAAAAACCTGACAGTTTTCCACAGTGGTTATTCCATTTTACATTCCCACTACCTGGGTAGCTCAGTTGGTTAAGTATCTGACTCGTGATTTCGGCTCAGGTCATGATCCCAGGGTGTCAAGATCAAGCCCCAACTTGGACTCCATGCTCAGAGTGGAGTCTGCTCGAGATTTTCTTTCTCCTCCCTCCACCTCTCCCTGCCATGCTCTCTCTCTCTAAAATAAATATATCTTTTAAAAAGAGATTTTATTTATTTATCTGGGAGGGGGAGAGCAACAGAGAGAACGCAAGCAGGCAGAAGGGCGGAGGGATAGAGAGAGGAAGACTCACAGCTGAGCTGGGAGCCTGATGTGGGACTTGATCCCACGACTCTGAGATCATACCTGAGCTGAGGGCAGACGCTTAACCAACTGAGCCACCCAGGTACGCTAAAATAAATAAATCTTTAAAAAGAGAGAGAGAGAGTGTGTGTTCCAGTTACTTCGCAATCTTCACCAACATATGGTATTGTCAGTTTTCTTAATTTCAGCCATTTGCCCAGTGATATCTTATTATATCCCTGTATTGCCTTAGTTCTATCTTCTTAAAGTAAAAAAAGTAATTCTTTCTATAGCTAATAATTAAAGAAAATAACTTAAAAATATCATATTTATACTCATCATTATTTTTTGTCCTATGTCTTTCCTTAGAGTTCATTTTTCTCCTTGTTGAACTATATCCCTTAATAATGCTTTTTATGAGACCTTGTGAGTAGTAAATTCCCTTAACCTTTATATATCTTTTATTTATTTATTTTTTTAATTTTTTAATTTTTTTTATACATCTCTTTTTAAAATTAACGTATGTATCTTTATTTCATTCTGTCTTGAGTGGTATTGTATCTGATACCAAACATTCTGAAGATGTTGCCTTTTGTCTCTAGTGTTGCTAATGAGAAATATTTCCTCCTTCTAAGGTCATTCTTTTGTAGTTTATCTGTCTCTTCTTTCTGGTACTTTTTTTTATAACATCTCTTCATGCTTCACACTCTGCAGTTTTACTGTGGCGTGTTTATATGTCGATTTGTCTTTATTTACACTGTTCAGAACATCTAACACTCTTCTGATGTGAGAACTTTAGTCGATTCTGCCAAATTCTCAGTTATTTCTCTTCAAATATTGTTTCTCTGCCTATCCCTTCATTTTTTTTTTTTCCTTTTGGGACTCCTATTATGGAGTTGCTTAATCTGTCTTCTGTTTCCTTGAATTGGTTTTTAACATATGTTATTTTATACTGTAATACTTCATGGTATACTTTGGGTGAATTCCTCAGCATTATGTTTCAATTCAGTAATTATGTATTTAACCACACCCAGTTGAGAGTTTGAGAAGAGAAATTTATATCTTACTCATTTTTTATTAACCCAAACAAGCCTCGTCCAGTGCCTTCTATATAGAAGTCATACAATAAATATTTCCTGATTAAATAAATATAGAAAACACCTCATGTATTTGATTATCTTATTTCTTTTCATAGATACATAATTTTACCAATGCCTAAGTATCACATTTTCATGTAACAAAAAGATAGCATATAAACAAATTTGCAACTTAACTTACAAGGCAACACATTATTATATTACATTCTGTCAATACAAATTGCACTTATATGCAAAGTTAGAATATTTGTGTTGTGATTTGCCTTTGGGGTACTTAGGTCTTATTCTTCTTTTGGAGAAAGCTTTTGGGATCTTCTGGCAGAACTCTTAGGTTATGGACATTCCAGACAGCCCTAAAGCTTGGATTACTCTATTATTTGATATGCTTTGTGTCATAATTTTATGGTAACTAAATCCTGGTCTAGTACAGGGTAAGAATGTTCTCTGTTTTGCTTCCAATGCTCTATTTGCTGGTGCCAAACAGGTCGTGTCCCACAGAGCACCACATGGAAAGACGGCAGCAGTTTGCTTTGCAAGCAAGCCATTCTCTTCTTAGTGGAAAGATAAGCTGCAGCAGTTTTTCCTGTCACTCGTTCCAGATGAATCTCTCTTCTAGTTTTTCGTGGCTTGAATCTGAAGTGCATTAATTAGCTCAGGATTCACAAACTATGCAAGGAAAGATGCAAGAATCCTTTAAACATATGAGGATGTTGGGTCACTTGGCACAGCCAGTTAAACCAGTAAGATCCCATAAAATGGTTATAGCTGGTGGAGTGTAATGATCAGAAAGGGCCATTTGTGTCAGAGCTTCCCAACGATGAGCCCGACTCTCAACAATATCGTATCTTCCCTGCAGAGAAGTGGAACATTTATGAATTCTTTAATTGCTGCTTCAACCATTGGCGCACAACAGCTTTTCTCCTCTTTCACCTTCAGTTGTCCCTGTCAGGTTGGGAAAAATTTCTACTACGGTTCTGCTTTTCTAGTCATTCCAGCCTTGATCCTTCTGGTTGCTGGCTATGCTCTGAGAAGCCAGATGTGGACCATGACCAGTGAATACTGCTGCAGCTGTGGCCCTCCCCAGCGGAGAATCAGCCCTCTGGAGCGCAAGCTGGCCTGTCTTCGGTTCTTCAGCATCACCGGGAGGGCACTTGTTGCGCCATTAACGTGGCTGGCCGTAACCCTGCTGACAGGCACTTACTATGAATGTGCGGCAAGTGAATTCGCACCTGTGGGCCATTATTCTGTGTTTGACAATGTCAGTGTCAGCAAAAAGAAGGAGATCCTGGCTGGGTTTCCATGCGGCAAATCGGCTCCATCTGACATGATCCTGGTAAGAGATGAAGTAGCTCTCCGGCACAGATACCAGTCACAAGTAAGTTCTTGTTTGTTTTTTTTTTTTTTTCTTTTTTCTTGCTATGGTATCCCAGCTTAACCACAGCCAGTGGAAACATTTCACATTCCTAACGCTTCTCGTGTTATCTGAGTACACAAACTCAATGCCATCCATCAAAGTGATTTTTACTGAGCGGCTATATACATATGGTTAGGATGTTGGGCTTCTGAGTAAGCAGACCTGTGTTGGAATCTTGCTTTGCCATTTATTAACCTGCAAAACCTTGAGCAAGTCATATAACTTATCCATGTTTCCACTTTTCTCCACTGTAAAATGGAGATATTAACATGATCTACAACATAGGGTTGGGGTGAGTAACAAATGAGCTAATACATCTAAAGGGCTCAGGCTTGTGTCCACAATCCATACTAAAAACAAACAATTTTTGATATTTTAATAATAATACTAAATTACCTCATTCCACCTTGCATATTCTGAAATATTTATTCTTGTGTCTTAAAATTTTATCTAAAATTAGAGGAAGCTTAATTATGGTTAAAATAAATTCCAGTGATGGCTCTAAATTTAATGTCCTTAGACCAGTTTATGTGAAGGGGTGGGAGGAGTCAGGGAAAAGGCCTGTATCTACTGTACTTACAGATTAAATTTAAGAAGTATAAGTGTATTTTGTGAATACAGAGAGTCATTGGCATTCATCACTTTCTCCGAGGGATCTGGGATAAAAAGCACATTTGTAAACCACTGCAATGCAGTAAAAATACATTAATTTTAAACTCTTTATTGCAAAGGCATATATTTTTTCACTTATGTCTTTTTAACTATTAAAATTTAGAAGTGCTAGTGCTATTTTGTTGAAGAAAAATTACTATCAACGCACAGAATACCGAAGTGTTGCATGGCCCTATTTAAGCAAAATTAGAAATCTCATTATGGTAGGCTCCATTTCAACATTTTACATTAGCCCTAAAGCTCAGGCAGAGGACATGTGAAAATAGGTGAAAAGTCAAATAATCAGTGAGGCAATTTTAGCTTTCAAAAATATTCTTGCTCAAGAAAAACTAACATGTAATACACAGTGGTAAGATTTTCCTTCTTCCTTTTTTTTTTTAAGATTTTATTTATTTATTTGACAGAGGGCGAGAGAGAGATCACAAGTAGGCAGAGGGGCAGGCAGAGAGAAATGGGGAAGCAGGCTCCCTGCTGAGCAGAGAGCCTGATGCAGGGCTCAATCTCAGGACCCTGAGATCATGACCTGCACTGAAGTTGACGCTTAGCCCGCTGAGTTACTCAGGTGCCCCTGGTAAGATTTTCTTAAAGTGAAAATAAAACGTCTTATTTGATGCACACAAAGACTTGATAGTTTTATGGTTCAGAATGCCATCAGCCAGTGGGTGTTTTTGGATCAATGGCCACAAAACTAATATTTATTAAGATGTTTATCATTTACTGCATAAGCAGTTCACATTTAATTCTAGTCCTTAGACTCTTGAGAGAGAGGTATAATCAACCCCATTTTACAGATGAGGAAACAAAAGCTCAAAGAGTTTATGTAACTCTTATAAGTTCACAGAGCTAATAAATGGTTGATTGAGATAGTCAAAGTTCATACTGTTTCCATTTCACCAGGCTGCCTTTCCTTTACAACCCCCTTGGACTTCAATCTCATTTGAAGAATATACACTGTCTTTCTGTTTGATTTTTCTGAGTTGACCACAAGATCATATTAAGTTCAAACCCTTTCTCTGCCCATGCCTCATTCTAAAATAGCTTCCTCACATGAGTTTTACCCAATTTTAATTAATTTTCCACAGCCATGTCAAAATTATCCTTATAAATGCAAATTGAATGATGAGCACCACCCCTCCCAACCCCGGTATAAATTTCTTTGATGATTTTCGACCAGCCCAATCCGAAATCCAGAATCCTGTCATGAAATACAAGGTCCTTCAGTGTCTGGTTTCTGACCACTTTTCTACATGACTCCTATGACCCTGGAGGTACAAACTTGTTGAGGTTCTCCCAACTCTTCATGCTATTTTTCTTCTTCTCTTATTAGAACTCTCCTCAGCTTCTTGAATCTGGTGAACTACCCTTTAATATTTAAGTCTGAACCTCATCTCCTCTGGGAATTACTCCCTGATCCTCCTCTTCCTTAGGATGAGTTCACTTCTCTCCCATTGTGCTTACCGATACAAAAAACTATTAGATTTTACCATATTTCCTAGTTTGCTATTTTGTCTCCCTCTTTAGGCTTAAATACTGTGGAAAGAGTGAATGTATCTTAAATTATTCACATCTGAGTCCCCATCACCAACAACCATGTATAGAACATGGTGGGAGGTCAACCTGGGACTCAATAAATTATGGCTGATGAGTTAATGGGCATCTCAGATGGCCTTTCCTCCACTGTGCTGTCCTCTCTCAAATTAAATTGCTGTGAGTGTCACTTTGTAGGTTTTAGCCACCACTGAGTGCAGCAACCCTGCTGAGCTCACACTGGTAATTCCAGGCTTACTGGTGAATCACAAGCTGGGGAGAGACCCTCACCTCCCAGACTGAGGCTGCTGACTGCTGGCTTCCTTATACCTCTGGAACTTGCCTCTCTTACTTTACATAATAATAGCTAATTATTGAAAAAAGAATAATTAAAAAAAGAGTTTTAAGACTAGAAAACAGCCATTTATGTTAGTCTTTCAAAGAGAGCACTCAATGTAAGTAAAATATAGTTAATTTTCCTTTCACAGTATATTTCAAAAATGAATCATAAAACTGGTCAGCAAATAACTATTTGAAGGAGGAAGGAAAGGAAAAGGAAAATAATAAGGTGCTTTCCATTTAGGTACATAAGTGTCTTCTTTGGTTGCGAAAAATAAAAGGTAAGAGCAACTCAGGAAGAAATATCAATGGATACCTGTTAGCACATTATTAAGAAGGCACTTAGGAAGCTACCATTATTATCTATCATATCACCATTTTCATCACCATCATTATCTCATTATCAAATAGTTATTAAGCACCCAAAGGATGTTCGACCTGTCCCTAATTGTTGGGGAGAAAAGTTGAGCTAAAACCAAAGAATATAGTTTATGTATACTACACAAGAGTAATTGGTGAGTTATAGCATCTTCGAGGACAGTAGTTTTAATCCATTCCAAGTTAACAGGTCAATATCCTTTGTAGCCCCCAAACCAAACTGAAATGGTTGGGCTTATTCTCTCCATCATGCCTGTATCCATACTAAGAGATCAGTACTCTGTTATTATTTCAAAGACTAGAAAAAAAAATTTCTTTTTTTAAAAATAAGTGATCTCAATTTTTTTAAAAAAGATTTTATTTATTTATTTGACAGAGAGACAGCGAGAGGGGATACAAGCAGGGGCCTTGGGAGAGTGGGATAGGGAGAGGCAGGCTCCTGCTGAGCAGGGAACTGGATGCAGAGCTCAACCTCAGGACTCTGGAGTTATGACCTGACCCTGAAGGCAGACACTTAAGGACTGAGCCATCCGGGTGCCCCACAAATTTCTTTTCTTTTTTTTGGAAAATTTTAGTTATTTATTTATTTGACAGGGAGAGAGGGAGAGAGCGCACAAGCAGGGGGAGTGGCAGGCAGAGGGAGAAGCAGGCTTCCCGCTGAGCAAGGAGCCCGATGTGGGACTTGATTCTAGGAGCCTGGGACCAGAGCAGAAGGCAGACGATTAACTGACTGAACCACCTAGGCTTCCCTCCACCAAAATTTCTTACCCACAGTTTATTTCTCAGGAATCCTTCTTACAGTGTCTGTTCCTTCGACTCTCACTATATTGACGTTTTCTGCTTTTCTTTTAAATAACTACGTCAAGATGCTGGGCTGGATTCTGATCACTCTGGCAACCATCGCTGCCCTAGTCTCCCGCTGCTTGGCGAGGTGCTGCTCTCCCCTCACGTCTCTGCAGCACTGCTATTGGACCAACCACCTCCACAATGAGAGGGAGCTCTTTGAACAAGCCGCTGAGCAACATTCACGGCTCCTCATCATGCAGCGCATAAAGAAACTCTTCGGCTTCATTCCTGGAAAGGAAGATGTCAGACACATCCGTATTCCTTCGTGTCAGGACTGGAGAGATATTTCAGCACCCAGTCTTCTCTGCATGGGTGAGGACTTGCAAGGTCACTACAGCTTCCTTAGAGACAGGGTGGATGTAGATAATGAGGAAAGCAAATCCGAAGGGATTGAATTAAAACCTTGATTATAGCACCTCAGGTTGTTCTAACAGATTCAGGTTGCTTAACAGATACTTTACTCTCGTGATGATGGAGTTTCAGTGTATTCCCTTCATCTTTTCTGTCTCTTCTGATATTTGTTTAAATAAGTCCATTCAAGATGGTTCTTCTGAAAGCAGTTAATCTGATCATTGTGCCAATCTGTTTTTGAAATCTCCGTGGTGGTCTGGTGATGCCTATATTGGTTTAATTTAAAAGATATGGATTTTGAAGTCATATCAGAATGGGAATCTTGGTTCTGTTACTTGGTTTGCTGTGGGAAAACCAATATTTTGAATACCATTTTGTTATCTGCACATAATAGCTACTTCATAGAGCTGTGGTGAGGATTGAAGGTGATAATATAAGCAAAGTGCTCAGCACAGTGCCTTTCCTAAAATAAGTTCCAACATACGTTACTTTCTCCCTTTCTCTTTGTGTTCCATGTCTCCCATCATTATTCCCCCATCTCTAATTTCTAGTTTTCTTTATTTCTACCTCTTTAATATCCAGCAACTTTTCACTTGCTTCTGTCCCTTCTTTTGATCTTAAATATCTGATCTTTTGGGAACTAGAATAAAAAACCCTTTCTAAGCTGGTAACATGTAAGGGAGAAACCCATGCAAGAAGGTCTTGAGTCATTCTGCCATAATCAGGGGATGATGATGCATTATTCTATCATCATTAGTATCATAAAAGTTATTTATAGCACCTCACACTAGGAGCATTTTTATAGCCACAACATATAAAGTTTATTCTAGAAAGCTTCCCTTCTGTGCAGTGTGTCTCTGCAGTGTCTCTGCTATCTGTGTCTTTTCATGATCAGTTTGCACCCTTGCATTCAAAATCTGTTGGGGGATATGAGACTTCCACCTACATTTGTACATCTGTTGTCTAAAACTCCGAAAGGGGAGACCCACCTGACTCTTCTCTGTGACTTCATACTTCTAATATTTGAGTTTTCTAATTTATCCTGATTATTTCTGACATATGTAGTTTTTTAAAAAAGATTTTATTTATTTATTTGACACAGACACAAGTAGGCAGAGAGGCAGGCAGAGAGAGAGGGGGAAGCAGGCTCCCTGCTGAGGAGGGAGCCCGATGCGGGACTTGATCTCTGGACCCTGAGATCATGACCTGAGCGGAAGGCAGAGGCTTAACCTACTGAGCCACCCAGGCGCTCCCCGACATATGTAGTGTCTTGTGCCTGATGTTTGTCACATTCACTTAAGCAACTGGTTCATTGCCAAAGTCAGCAAAATGAGGGCTTTTGCTTATTTTTTAAAACCAAAACCATGGCTGCTTACTGGATAATGGACCAAATGTCAATTGTCAAGATGACCTTCAAGATTCACTTGCAAGGAGACTTGAGTAACTAAAATGCAGTCAATTACTCAGAAATCTACTTTTACACAATTGTGGAAGAAAGAGTCTAGGGGGCGCCTGGGTGGCTCAGTGGGTTAAGCCGCTGCCTTCGGCTCAGGTCACGATCTCAGGGTCCTGGGATCGAGCCCCACATCGGGCTCTCTGCTCAGCAGGGAGCCTGCTTCCCTCTCTCCTTCTCTGCCTGCCTCTCTGCCTACTTGTGATCTCTCTCTGTCGAATAAATGAATAAAATCTTAAAAAAAAAGAAAGAGTCTATTCTGTGTGAAATTATGGGTTCCACAAACTTAATGGAAACAAATAGAAAATGCATTTGAAGAAGTTCATTTAAAAAAAAATCTGAAAGAGATGTATAGTGTAGTACTTTGCTATAGCAGGAAACCTATCTCTCCCTTGTGATTACTTAGTGGGCACGTCAGTTGGTCTCTCTGAGACTCAGCTGTTTCATCTATAAAATGTAGATAATGATACCTTACCTGTTGTAGGGCAAGGAACCTAAGCAAATGTATTTTGAGGTTCCTTTTAAATCTGTTAAGATTTTGACATTCATGTTCAAATATATACAGGTCCATATGTATACAACCTTCTGGAATAGCAGTAGGCCCAGGTTGTCTCCATTAGAAGGAAAAGATCACTGTGTTCAATTCTTCTTCTAAAGACATTTGCTGGTGTTCCACTTTCAAAAGAATGTTAATGTACTGAACTTTTTTAAGTGGCCGAGGAAAGCTATTCCAACTTTATCCCATAAATCCATACACAAGACTGGCTGACATGATATTACAAGAGGGATCTTAAAAAAAAAAAAACAGAAGTTGTGGAAGGTAACTAGGGTCCTCATTTGGCTCTGATGTAAATGAGCTGTGTAAATATGGAAGGTCATGTCCACTTTCTTCTCCACAGTCTCCTCTAGCATTAAAATTCTATCACTCTGTTTGTCTGGGAGTTTTTGAAGCTCCTCTGTATTGGGACAGAATAGTTAAATCAACACTTTACACCTTGCTCAGAATTATTTTATTAGTTTTTGGGGATTATACCATAGTACATACTCTCCAATAAGATTTTCAGTTAACAGAAGGATCAAAAAGTATATAAAATTAAAGCATTACATCATTAGAAAGAAGAAAATAGTTGTTTATATATAGTAACACAAGAAAATTTTCTTTTTACTAGATTCTGAAGCCCATTTTACACCAAACTCCTTCAGAGTATGACATACACAGTTTATATTCTAAATCATGTAATCATGATCTTCTACTAGAGCTTTTTAGCAAAGGATTAAAGCAATCTTTGGCTTTTCTACATGGCTTCAGAGGCTTTATAGCCACTATGTGAGCATCTGAAGGGTGGTTCACATCCCTGATATTTCATTGTATACTACCCATTTACAATTAAATGAATAAAATTCTCATTTGTGTATGTGTGTGTGTGTATGTGTATGTACGTTTGTGTGTGTGTATATGTGTGTTTGTCCAGAATATTCTTTTGTTCCACAGCCAGTTAGACAAGACTTTTCCATTAAGAACATTGTACTTCCTCCTCTTAATGCCTAGTGGATATATGTAATTTTAAGACATATAATTAAAATCAATTATATGCTAATACTACCTTATATTTTGTTACCAAATGCTTTTGGCTACTACATCAAATGCTGTGGGTTGGCATATGTACAGACTTGCTCATTTCTTAACTTTGACTTGTCAGCTCCCCATCCCACCACCACAATCTAAGCTGCCTCCTTTCTGGAAGACAAATACAATATCAATGTTTAGATGTGTTTTATCCAGCTTTATGTTTTCCAAAGCCAAATTGCAGAATGATACTTACATTTATCTTCTTTGTTTCCTTTCTCTGTTCTCAATCTCAAATTCCATTAAAAAAATTCAAATGCAGGATTGTAATAAGAAACAACAGGGACACCTGGGTGGCTCAGTGGGTTAAAGCCTCTGCCTTCAGCTTAGGTCATGATCCCAGGGTCCTGAGATCAAGCCCTACATTAGGCTCTCTGCTCAGTGGGGAGCCTGCTTTTCCCTTTCTCTCTGTCTGCCTCTCTGCCTACTTGTGCTTTTTCTCTCTGTCAAATAAATAATTAAAAAAAAGAAACAACAAAGTGAATTTCCAAAGTGCTTTCTGCATTTTGTTTAGTGAAAAGGAAAACCACATTAACCTTAAAACTTTAAAATATCACAGCCAACAAAAGGCCTTTCAAATGCAAGACTAGTAGTTATTTGATACCTCAAAATATGAAGTGTAGCAATATAATGTTAGCTTCTAAATAAATCTACCAAAATTTAGCCCTTGTCACTAAAGAACAGATATCGGCAGGCTGTCCTCAGCTACATAGCTACACAACTTTATCCTTTAGCTGTAGGGCACACATCTATAAATGGGACTGGTGGACCAAAGAGCAATGAATGGTGTTTCCAGAGAGGTAAACTATATCATTCCTGAACTGAATTATTTTTCTTCACTAGCCACCAGGTACAATTAAACTTCTTTAATCTCAGTACATCAGAACTTTAGACAGAAATGGATTCTAAGTGTTGTTTCCTCTGCTGTCCCCAGTGGCCAAGTCAAGTATCTGCACCCATCTGTAGTAGTGATTAGTAGCTGTAAAAATAGTATGCCAGCTACTTTAAACAAATTTATCCCATTTACTCTTTGCAACAAACTGGTAAACAGAATCATATATTCTGATATGACTGGATGAAATGGCATGAATAACAGAGAATGTGAAGCAATTTTGTGTATGTGAAATTCTACACAGGAAATGCTGTCTCACTGACATAACTGGTGAACTATGGAAACATTCATAATTGGAATCCAAGACTATCTTACCCCAGTGAAGTAAGTTCCCCCATTTCACTCATGAAGCAACTGAGATACTGAAAAGTCCAGCAATTTGCCAAAGGACACAGACTCATAGTGATAGAGACCAAATCTGGCTCCAGCAGTCGGACTTCTGATCCTGCACTCCATAGTACTATGCTGGAATACAGCAACAGCAGACAGCTGATCAACCTTCCAAGGTCTTGCAGGTGTCAGGAGAATTCTCCTTCTATGTCTGAAAGTGAATAACTAAAACACCCTGAGCTCTGACAATAAGGTGCTCTATCACATCTGAGTCCCTCTCTTTCCATTTCCACTGTACCTGAAGGTAGACGGGCTCAGCTTCAAGGCACTGTACTTCTTAACAAAGTGAGATGTGCACTCTCACTGGGGCATCACTTTGGATCTGAGCTACCCTACAGCCAGTGGCACCGATTCTGTTAACCGCGGACTAACTGTGGGCTTCCCAGGAGGTTCAGGCATTCTTTCCATGCAGGGAATGGGCAGGACACTGCTATCATCTGCCGACTTGTTTTTGGTAGGCTATAGTTATGAAGGGTCAAAAATGGAGTCCGGGAAACATCTCTCATTCATATGGTTTTTGGATAAGTCAATCTCTCTGGGACTTTGATGTTCCCTTACATGAGACGGGGAGGGTGAAAAAACTGTGGGAGTGATTAAACTATATCAAGTCACAGATCTCTTTGAAAAGCCATTATGGGGCAAGCTATTTTGCAGAAAAAAACATGGAGATGGGCTCATTGGTCTCAGAGTTTACACACTAGGGTAGACTACATCGTGGCCTCCCCAAAGACGTTGATGTTAGAATCCTGGAATTTGTAAATGTTATACTGGGCTTTACATGGCAAAAGAACCATTGCAGATGTGATCAAGGATTTTGAAATGGAGATATTATCCCAGATTATCCTGGGGGGGGGCCCAAAGTCATCATAAGCCTCTTGTAAGAGGGGCATCGTCAGCAAAGGCAAAGTGAAAACTCAGAAGGAGTGTCAAGGAGCATTGGAGTGACATCTGAGAAATTAGCCATTGCTGGCTTTGAAGATGGAGGGGGTCATGAGCCAAAGGAAGGCAGACAGCCTCTAGAACCTGCAAAACACAGTAAATAGATTTTCCCCCTAAAGCCTCTGGAATATAGCCCCAATAATACCTTGACTTCAGCCTACTGAGACCGGTGTAACTGTGTCAGAACAGTCAGAATTATATACTGTTCTTATAGTTACAGAACTTTAATAAATTTGCACTGTGTAAAGCCACCAAGTTTGTGGTAATTTGTTTCAGGGGCATGAAACTAATACACCTACCAACACATTTCAGGAAATTGATGAACCCACAAGCTGGTCATGAATGACATGTCCTGGGTTTAGGACCTCTTCAAGGTAATTTCTAGCACAAGAATCCTGTGATTCTATATGCACTGTTGCTCTGCCCTAGGCAAAACTTGCTCCTGGTAAATAAATAATCTATAATATAATACTTTATAATAATAATATAAATAACGTGTTAGAACGGAAGGTATTCTATAATGCAGAAAAAACAGATGGATACACATTTTTTTAGGTATCAATAGATGTTTCAGCCTAAACTACAAATACAAAACATTTAAATATATTTTTCTTTAGTTGCCAGTGAGTGACATCAACGTAACTATGTACTGTGAATTTTTTCATAACATGGACATATTGCAGGAACTGAAATATGAGAAAACACAAACCAACAGAGGGGGAAGGCAAATCCAGATCTATGTGGTGTTTTTCGATTATATAAATTTTATAGATCAAGAAAAATGGGATTATTATTTAGTTTATGCTTCCCATAAATTTTATAGATCAAGAAAAATGGGCTTATTAGTTTATGCTTCCCATTCTTTCACTTTAACTTGACTTTGAGAAAGCCGCCTACAAAATAAGCATTTTTATTCCAATATGATTTTACAGATCCTATGAGGTCCTAGCAGACCAGAGAAAGATCTGTATTTGTTGGGACGATAAAGCCAAAGGCAAAAACGGCAGAGCAAGAATAGTATAATTCGGTATGCAATTCAGTGCTACTTGCCATCAGGGCATCGGGCACTTTGAGCTCCTTCTTGGAAATTTTCTAGATCCCCCTTGCATGGGGCTCTTGGAGATGGACCTCATTGGTTGGACCCAGGTCTTTCCTTTCTGGAGCACGGGGCACAGGGTATTCCCCACTATGTCTATGGCACCCAAAGCGGGGTGGTTGCAGGTCCCTAACTCAAGTGCACTGCACCGGCACCCAGCATAGGGGTGAGCACAAGCTACATGCCTCGGATCTGGTAGACCACTGGGGTGGTGCTTCAAGTCTCCTGAGGCTTACAACTGGCCCTTCAGATGGCTGTCCTTCCTAGCCCCAGATCACGTGGTGGCTTTGTGCTCTCCTGGACTAGTCAAATGCATTGCTTGCTGGCCAACAACTGCTGAACTGGATCCACTCACCTGGAAGGTATGGTGCTGCTGACACTGAAAGAGATCCCATTCTAGGGATGCGGTGATCCAGGCCTGAAGAAATCAAGACATGGTTGGAAGATGTGTAGTAAGTTTAGCGTGACTAGAAAACAAATGATCACTCTCATTTTCCAGCATACTTCTGGGTAAGACTTGCATTTGTGGCCATCAACAAGAGAGCACATTCTTTGAGAAAATCACTAGACTCCAGTATTCAGGAACAACATGATGGATGATGGAACTTAATGAGAAGGATATGGCCAACATTATCTTAATGGCATTAGGATACTGCAGAAGCAAGAACTGTGTTTCAGTAGAAGTTACAAAGAGTCATGGCATTCTGAGTAGTAACAGCTACTGTTACTTTTTTTCTTTTTACATGGTGGGAGATAGGCGGTTAGATAGGAGCAGTACATTTCATGATAAAGAACGTGAAGAGATGGTACGTGGGTACTACAGACAACCTTCATGCTCACTGATTAAACAAACAAATGCATACATGTCTCTACTACTTTAAATCTTTATCAGTAAATCACCATATCTTACTTTGCCCATGAATTTTTAAAATACATCTTTTAATAAAATTGTTTATATAGATAGGCCCCCACCAAAACATGTTTGCCAGGAAACTACACACCCTTAGGGGTGCCGCTGACTCAACCCTTCACTATATTTTCTCACAAGAAGCCAAAAAATAATTTGACCTTAAGTCAATTAAGTGTTTTTTAACTCTCAAGCTCATTTTCCTTTTACATTTTAAGTA
Source organism: Meles meles (assembly GCF_922984935.1). Lineage (NCBI taxonomy): Eukaryota > Metazoa > Chordata > Mammalia > Carnivora > Mustelidae > Meles > Meles meles. The sequence goes on along the minus strand of NC_060070.1, from coordinate 85,065,120 downwards.
ATTTATACTGCATCTCCCTAACCCTATCTTCTTCTATATTTTTGCTCCTTCACTTTCTTTCCTCCTTCTCCACCCAGGCTCTTTCAAATCCAAAGCAAAGGTGTGTGTGAGTGTGTGTGTGTGAGAAAGAAAGGGGGGAGAATAATATGAATACGTATTTCTAGTGCAGTTTTAACATGCCATGAGAAAAATAAAATTAGGTAAAGAGGATAGGGCATACTGAGAAGAGTAGTTGTAATTTTAAGCCAGGTAATCAAGGTAGCCTCAGGGAGAATTACATTTGAGGAAAAACCTGAAGGAGGTGAGGGAGGGATCCATGTAGGTATGGGAGGAAGAGCATGCCAACAAGAGGGAAAGCAGGTGCAAAGACTTCAGGAAGAGAATCTGGGTTGCATGCTGCAGGACTGTAAGAGGGTAGTGTGGCAAGAGCAGAGAATAGATGGCAGAGCAGTAGGAGATAAGGTCAGAAGGGTAACAAGACGTGCAGGTGAGAGTTAAGGAAGCCAGATGGGCCTTTAATTTGTGGGGGGGCACGGTCAGTTATGAGTACAGTGACATGACCTGATTTACACTGTAGCAGGATCACTCTGACTCCTATGTTGAGTTAAAGCGGATTGTAAATGAGGGGGGAAGCAGGGAAGTGAGTTAGGCTCAAAGTGATACTGGGATCACTACCCTTCAAGGGAACACTTCAGAGTACACAAAATTAGAATTTCATATGGCTATTTGTACTTGTGACGACTGATGAGTGTTGGGACACCTGGCTAAATGAAACATTAGCCACAAGAACTAAAAGAATTAGGATTAACCTTTAAATAGGGAATTTGAAATTCTGTGCATCTGAGAGTAGTGAAGAGTGCCTAGAAAATTCATAGGCACTGACAAGTAAAAAACACCAAAACAGTTTTTAAAGACTGATAAGATTAGGAAATAGCAACTGAGAGTTTGCATTACTTGCAAAGAAATTTAGATGAACACAAATTAGTAAGACAAATATTTTAGGGACAGTATTCTTTAGTAATAAGGATGAATGGAGAACAGCAACAGAGAGGAGAGGTGCTTCAGAAGATATTCTATACATTCAAAATTATGAATAACACTAATATCCCATTTTTGAATTTGCATTATTTCATGTTCTATGAATGATCTTATAAGCTTATTTAGCTTATAAGTAGCTAAAGCTGGGCTTCTCACTTCTGGCCTGAGATCCTGTGATGTTCTCCCTACACCATTTGCCTATCTGCAGAGCTTGAAACACTCCTGTCCTCTAACACCTTTATATATTAAAAACAAAACACTAAAAGAAAGCCAATTTGCCTCTTAACAATTTCCCCATTTCAGGGAGTAAAGGGCCTTCCTGCATCTGTGAAGTGCCTTTGTCATTGTCAAAATGAAATGAAATTAGAGATTAACCAAAAAATTCTTAGTGATGTGATAAAGAAGATTTGGGCAGGGGAGGGGGTTGCTCTCTGATTACATTAGCACTGGAACTTTCTTAGGCAGTTATCTGCAGTATTGAGAAACAGAACAAAACCACCACATGAACATTCTGAAATATGAAGGCTTTGTAGTGAATATAGCTAATACGCTTGAAAAGGATTTTTTAACCAAAAATTCTATTAGTAGTGAAACATAGGAGCACTTCATTTACTAAGTTAAAACTTGCAACCAACATTAATCTTTTTCTGAATATAAACCTTAAATTTGTTTTGCTGGACCTCCTCTATTTTGATAGGTTGTTTTTATTACATAAAGAAAAGTTTTAAAATTTTACTTTTTTCTTTGATCCATTATTTAAAGGTGTTATCAACTTCTGTGCCAAACTCATTCTGTCATTAACTGTCAATTTGGTTACTAGAACTTCATCTTTCCTGTTGTTCTAGTCAAAAACAGTTTTTGACTTCTCTTTTTCACAAACCACATCAAATCCTGATCCTACAGGATCTGCAAATTCCTTCTCATCCCCCAGTTCACTGTGCATTAGTTACCTTGGCTTCCAAAATACCAAGTGGGGTCTCACCTTAGGACCTTTGAACTGACTCTTCCGTCCAGCTCTCCCCCCCCCCCCAACAAATCATTGTTTTCTGTGAACTCAGGATATCCAGAAAAATAGGCACCTTATATTTGCAAAGTTAACTCATGTATTTTATTTGATTCTCACCACTGGCAGTAGAGTTCCCAATTTTTCACCTTAAAGTCTAAAAGAATGCCCCAAACCAACTTTTTTTTTTTTAAGATTTTATTTATTTATTTGACAGACAGAGATCTCAAGTAGGCAGAAAGGCAGGCAGAGAGAGAGGAGGAAGCAGGCTCCCTGCTGAGCAGAGAGCCCGATGCGGGGCTCGATTCCAGGATACTGGGATCATGACCTGAGCGGAAGGCGTTAACCCACTGAGCCACCCAGGCGCCCCCCCAAACCAACTTTTAAAGACACAGAATCAGTACGAAAGTGTACCTGAATACGTTTAACGTATTCCTCTGCTGTAAGTAATACCTCCCAATAGAAGATCAAGATGCTTTCTGGTCCATAGTACATTATCATTTTAACAAGAGAAAACTTCAGAGACTTTTATCATTGGGGAACTTATTTAAAAATTGTTACCCCCACTACACAAGTGAAATCAGTTTAATACAGAAAACGAAAGAAAATACAATGTTAAACATCTTTTAATATGCTGGGAGTATTATATTTCCCCATGTTCTCTTTTGTCTTAACATATCCATGTTCCTTTACTGTAAACATAAAATAGAAATAGTTCGTTAACAGTCTTCTCTTTAAAAGTACCATGCTCTTTTAGCACGAGCAGAATTTCTGCTTCTCTGCCCACTGGAGTCTACCCTGGTCGGCCTTTCGCACAACTCCCTTGAGATGCCAACGAACTGGGAGACTCGACAAGCGTATAAATCACCCGGACCCCACCAGGAGCCGACTTAAGCTGCGCATCCACCACCCTCGCCGCTGCCACGGGGTCGCAAACCGGAAACCGGAAACGGCAGAGTTCCCGAACGCACCCACCGCGCGTCCCGCCCGAAGCCACCTCGTCCGCCTCGGTACGCGTGGCCAGCGTTAAGTCTAGACCCATCGAACGATGATGTCGCGCTGAGTGGCTTCTCAGGCTCAGGCCCTGAAAAGACCAGGAATCGGCCCCAGGTGTCCGTAGCGAATGCCCGGCCGGGTCCATTTCCATATTAGCAAATCCTAAGCGGCGGTGCGACTGGCAGCTACTCAGTGCTCCGCTGGCCAGGCCTAACGAGTCGAACGCGGAACTAGAGAGCAGGCTAGGCCCGTGCGGGGCTGTTGCTCAGCAGGCCCGGCCTGGCTTTGGGCCCTGGGCCTCCTAGCCGGGAACTCTGCGCCTGCGCCCGTCCGGCTACTGCCGGCTCTCCCGGTGCGGCCGCGGTCCCAGCTGCAGCGCGCCGCCTGGGTGGCTGGGCGGTCCATGGGCAGCAGCGAGGGCCAGGATGACAGATTACGGCGAGGAGCAGCGCAATGAGCTGGAGGCTCTGGAGTCCATCTACCCCGACTCCTTCACAGGTGACTTCCGCGACTGCGGGCCTAGAGCGGCCCGGGGGTGGAGTGGGATGGGCCGGAGCCCTCGGCCTCCCGGGCGAGGATGGAGAAGGGGACAGCGAGGCCGCGTGGTCACCTCGCCCGCTACTCTCTCGTCACCCTCTTTTCCCGACGTGTTCAGGCACTTAGGACTAACTCCACAGCTTTTCCCCGTTCTCCGTTTATTCCCTGAAATCTGAAAGTCCGGGAGAGACTGGCGAGGTTCCTGGAGAGTGTTAGGCCTGGAGTTGAATTGGGTGCACTTGGGTTTCTGTGTAACTTACAGCGACACGAGGTTTAATGAAAAAATACGAAAACAGATAACTCCAAGTGGGAGTAGTTTTTCTAGAGCTTTAGAGGTGTCGATTTTCACCTTGGCTAGAAGCTGTTTTCATACGTTGGTGTTTTAAAGTTTATGGGGGTTCAGAGTGCTGTTCTCAGAGTTACCCAGAAGCGGTTTTGAGAATCCCTGGGATTTGTCCTTTTTTTCTTTTTCTTCTTCTTCTTCGTCTTTTTTTTTTTTTTTTTTAAATATTCTGTGAATGTCCAGTGAATGATGTGGCACAAATTTCAGCTCCACCGCAGATTCACATGTTTGTTAGGGAGGGATATTGGCCTGGACGCGTCTTGCTACAAGCAAGGTAATGGAGGCGCAGGAAGGGGTAAGTGGCTTGCTTTGGGTCTGGCCAGCAGTTAGCGGCGGAACTGGTACTAAGAGTTAGGTCTGGACCCCCCTCTTCTTCCTTCACTTTGCAGACCTCTGGAACTTGGGATCTAGCTCCAGCTGGGATGAAGGGGAGCAGAAGATTACTGGATAGGTTGGGCTAATGTAAAATATTATTGAGAAACTCATTCGGTATATTTCAAGGGAAGAGAATTTTTCTGTATTAAGCCGTGCTTCAGATGATTTGAAAGTGCCGCAAGGTAACGCAATCAATACGGCTTTTCTTGCATGACACTCAGTGTTTGAGAAGTGATCAAATAAAGCCAATATGAGTGAGTAGAACCTAGGTTTGTGGGATTTACAGTTCCTGTCCCTTCCTTTGTTGTCCATCACTGATTGTCAGAATTCAGAATGTAAGGTACGTTCAACTCCTATCCCTTTCCCTTTCCTTGTTTAGCTTAGTTTTCTTAGCTCCACCTTTTGACCACTGCTTGCAATGGTAGCAAATTTTGTTCTGCTTTGCCAACAGGCAGATGTCTCTCAGCTACCCCTGTATAGCTCCAGTCCTGTTCATGTTCTCTCTCACCAACAGTACAGCTGTGCTGTGAGGATGTTAAGGGGATGAGTGAAGAGGGGTTTGAGAGTGTCATTAACTGGGTGAGTGTGTATGGAGTCTGGCTCCCTTCTCTATCCTTGCTTATATGTCAATGTCTAAATAAAAGAGGATATAGGGTCAGTTGCTGGATATATTCTTAACCGTGACATTTGGTCATTTCCAGTACATTGGAAATGTAATTGGCACTGTGTAGGTAGAGTTAAAGCATAAGGTGTGCTTGCTAGTCTTTTCTACGGACATAAGGTATCCCTCGTTAAATACTGTGCCTATAAGCATTTTAAAAAGTGATACATTTTTAATCCTAAACCAGTTTTATGGTTCTTTCAAATTATACTAAGCTCTGATATAGTTCAGTATGTAAAATTCTTGTCAGATGCAAAAGTGCTTGAGGGTTCTGACCTAGGGCAATAAAAGACAATTTATGAATCTTTGATGCATTCAAGTATTCTGCATTATCAGCTGAGCCCATCTGTCTCTAATTCCTACTGGTATTCCTAAAACTTTGCAATAAATAAATTAAAATAAGATGTCTTGATTTATAGTTCTTTAGGAACTTTGCCTTACTCATGATCATGTTGTTTATGAAACCTCTCAGGGAAAAGGCAGAGGAGTTTGGAATAAAACTCTTCCATGTTTGATCTTTTGGAATCATGAGGATTTGTAAGGTTTACTGTTTACAGCCTTCTTTTGTGTTGATGATTTCATACTTTCCTATTTTTGTACCAGGTTTAAGAAGAGAGCTTGCTTGTGTCAGTTTGCCAAGGAACACTAATTGACAGTTTTCTAATTTCATTTTTGATCGCATTTAATATTAGATGTGGTAAATGCTCAATGCTCTTGATGAAGGAAGTATATATATGTATATATGTTTGTGTGGGTGTATATATATATACATATATATATATTTTTTTTTTAATAGAGAGCTTGGTGCTTGACAGAGAAACCTTTGTTAAGCACATTGTGACCCCTTTGTGGATGCTCTAAGAGGCACAATCCAGCTAGCCCATAGTTGTAGCCACATAGACCTAGCCTAACCTCAGAACTGATTGCTTGACTATTTGCAAAGAACTTTTGGTCCACTGTTGAATTTGTTGTGAATTATAACAAATCATAATACAGTTTCTTCTTTTTGCCTGTTCTGTAGCTTGATTGCACATTGATCCAATCCTCCTAACAACTAGTCTTCCAAAATATAAATGGACTCTCCTGATACCACATTCTCCTTCAGTAGTGCTTCACTTGACAAGGCCCTGCTAAGGTAGTAGAATTTGGTTATTTCCATTTCTGTATCAAAATCTCTGACTATGGGGCGTTTTGTTGAAACAAATTGGTTGGCTTCGGGCTAACCAAAAGTCAAGTTCCCTTAATTCTGTTTGGTCTTACAAAGGGGGTACGTAATTCTGTATTACTTGTGTCAGTACCTCTAAGTAGCATCCATGAGCATGTAACAGAATTGCATCCTAGAGATGGGGCAGAAGTCATCTTTTACAAGCAGTTTTTCTAAGACACTCCCTGAGAACCACAGGGACTTATTTGATATGGGCTGTCTGGTTCTTTGTGAAAACCTTGATGTCATTCGTGTGTCCCTTTAGTGTACCTTTGAGCTATTACCTCCATTATGTTTGTCCTTAATTCTGTCCAGTTTGCCATCATCTGCCTCTCTATCACTTAACAATTCCCCTGCTTCCTCACTGGTTCCTTCCACTATGCCCAGCAGCCTTACTCTTCTTCTCAAAAATATTTTGATTCACTTACAGTGGTGGGAATCTGACATCTTTAGTGAAGGCTAATTTTATCCCAACTCACAGTAATGCATTGGAATGGGATTATTCCTTTATCAAAGTGCTGGTGAAACATTCATCTTTGCAAGTCCAGTTAAATAACTTCCCCATCCCTGTGTTAGCTTCCTCCAGGTTTTGGAATATTCTTTCTTTTTCTTTTCATTTCCCCTTTCCTTTCCTTTTTTCTTTCCTTTGCTTTCCCTTTCCCCTTCCCCCTTTTCCCTTTCCTTTCGAAATTTCCTTTCCTTCCTTTCCTTGGGTTAGGTTCAGCTGTGATAGAAAGCCTCCAAAAGCAACGGTTTTAAAAAGGTAAAAGTTTAGGGGCTCCTGGGTGGCTGTGCATCTGACTCTTGATGCTGACTCAGGTCATGACCTCAGGGTCATGGGATCTAGCCCTGCATTGGGCTCCACACTTAGCTCAGAGTCAGCTTGAAATTCTTTCTCCCTCTGTTCTCTGCCCCCCCCACCTCCCCCACCCGAATCCTCTGCTTATGCTCTCTCTCTAAATAAAAGTAAACTTAAAATGGTAAACTTTTTTTGTTTTGCAAATAAAAGATAGTTGCATAGCTCTAGTCCAAAAATTCCTTAGGTACCCAGGCTGCATCTTAGTTCCTTGCCATTCCTAAGATGTAGTCTCTACCTCATGGTGAAGATGGCAGTATTCCTTTCCAGAAGTAGGGTAGATAAAGGAAGGGGGGCAGGGAGAGAAGCCAAAGACAGCAGTTTCTTGAGTAAATTTCCTGGAAACTGTCAAAGAACTTGTTTGCTTCCATCTCAATAGCCGGAACTTAGTCATTTGGTGAGGCCTAACTGGAAGGGAGGCTGGGAAATATAGTCTTTATTCTGGGTGGTTAATATGCTCACTAGAGTATCACTAGAAGATGGGGTGAGTAGATAAGATAGCAGGGGATATAAGTAGTGTTTTCCAGTATCCTTTTTTGTTGTTGTTTCTGGCTCACATTTTTTTCTCTCTAACGGCAATTTGGTGTAGTGAATATGAGCTCTGTGTCTTTGCGCAACTCTTATAACCTCTCCAAGCTTTAGTTTCCGTATGTGTTTAATGGGGAGTGATACAAAGTATGCAAATACTTTATAACTGTTAAATATAAGATATTCTTTCCTAGAAATTTACCATCTTAGTTGCTGATTCTTCTAATAACACAACTTCATAATTCCTTATCTTTTTCGGTGAACAGTTTTGATTTCCATTTCCTTCAACTTCATGAGGGCATAACCACATCTTGTAAATGTCATCTTTAGAATTTTGCCATCTGAAAGTACTCTTTCTGTCCTTAAACTTTTTGCCCCACAATTCTTCATTCCAGTTATTTTTGCTGAACATGCCTCTCATCGTGATTTTTCATAGATTAAGAGTCTATCAGCTTCTTGTCTGTCTTGCCTCCCTATTCTTTATGTTTCCCAAGGTCAAGCAATTCAGTGATGTTCTTGCTAGCATCCCATGTCTCGTTTACCAAAGACATCAGATATGTAATTTACAACTTAGTGTGATGATTCTTTCATGGAGGATACAGCCAGAGCACAGGAAAAGGGGAGGGTCTTGATTGTTTTGGAGAACTGAGGGGTGATGAGGAGCTAACAAGTGAGTGAGACTAGGGGAAGGGACATAGCATGTGGAAAAGCAGGACTCTGCAAAAGCAAAATGTATTTAAAGGGAAAATGGCTTGATATGCCTAGGACATAAAATGAGTACTGAGAGTCATGAAAAATGAGGCCTGACAAGTGAGCAGGGACCAGATTACAGAGGGCCTTGTTAGGGATTTAGATCTGATCTTGCAGGCCAGTGGTTCTTCGCCAGTTTCCCCCTGACAGAGCTACACAGACCTATATAGTATACATTGTAAATGGTGCCATACCATACCTGGATCTCAATAGTTGGGATGCCTTCACAAATAAAATAGGCTTCTCTTGAGTTTGTCTTGACCTCTCATGGCTGCTGCTTTTGTTTTTCTCTCTGGCACTTTTTTCTCCTCATACTTTTTTCTCCCCAATTTAGGATTCCTTATAAAGCTGCTGTTGGCTCTATTTCTCTATTTTTTCCTCTGGTGATATCATTTGGTCTAATAGCTTTAGCTCCATTTGCCCATTTCTGATTGCATATTGCATACTCGATATCTCCAACTGAAATTTCCTTATGTCATTTAAGTGTATCATCTCAGATTTTTCTTCTGTATTTTTTGCTTTTTGTTAGTGGTGCTACCATCCTCTGCCTGCAGATTTGGAACGAAGAGTCCTTCCTGTTCCCTGTGATTCCCATGGCTCCTAACCTAGTTCAGAACCCCATTAACCTTATTGGGATGATTTTAATAGCTTTCTAGTGTCATCCTGCCTCTGGTCTTGTTTCTTTCCTTCCAATTTATGCCCTGTTGCTACACTTATCTTCCTATGTTTAGAAATACAATTCTGCTCGAAAAAGTATCATTGTCCACAACTAAACTTTCAGCATTATTTTTTCAAGTAGTTTTTTTTCTTCACCCACATATACATCCACCAAATGGAATAATTTCTTCTTCCATATATATTCCTTAAACCATTATGCCCTTGCTGCCATGTATCTGTTGCCTATATTTCTTTTCTCCATCTTTTCAATATGCCTTAATTCACAGTCTAGCTCAAGTGACTTTGCCGGAATTTCTCAGCTGGAAAAAAACATTGTCTTTTTACATGAAACGCAATATAGTTTATTCAGTTCTTTCAATTGCTAGCTGAATAACGTTGGGCAGAGTATTTAAGAGCTCTTTTATCTCAGTTTCTACATCTATGAAATTGGGATAATACTATATTTAATTGGTTCTAAGACATTTCTATGTTTTAACATCTCTGAAATAGGAATTTGTCTTATAATTGATTACATATTGAAGTTTAATTGGCAGATTTTTTTTCTTAGTACATAAAGTAGAGTGCATCTCCTACTTGATAGTATCTTAAATTTGGTATCATATGGTAACAATGTAATATCGTGGTCTTGGTGTAAGAATTAACAATCTTTGTGTAAATGTGTAGCACAACACAGGCCCAGAGTAGTGCTCAATAAATGTTAGCTGTTGTTATTAGGTATAGGTGACCCTTAAATTATGGCCTCATGGAGTCCTAAAAGTGGTAATCAGTTGGAATGTTATTGAGTTGAACCCTTATTTCTGTAGTTGCTATGTTTACATTTGATGACATATGAATGCTAAAGTTGGTCATGAAAAGAAGTAGGAATGAAATGCATCAAATATATTTTATATATATTAAAAAATAAAAAAAGGGTCAATCATATTTTTTTTTTTTGGTCAATCATATTTTAAAAGCTTTATTTTAATTACCTTTCAGGGACTTTTTTTAGCATGGGCTGGACTATCCGAGGCCTATTAAAATATGAGTCCAGTGAGTCTTACCTTCTTGACAAATACTTTCATAGTAATCTTAGATGTTCATCATGCTTCCAGTACTTATAAACTTCAATTAAAATGAAGGCATATGTCTTGAAAATTTTATTGATAATGAATATGAAAGCTTCAGAAGGTCTTAAGTAGGAAAAACTGAGTATTTTCCTTGGTGACTTCTTCAGAGATCTCCTTGCCCTTTCATTTCAGAAAGAGGTTGCTGAGCTGCTGCCAACCTTGACAGGGGCCAGTGCTTCCCAGGGCTGGAGTGAGGCACAGGCTTTTCTCAGGGGCTCAGCAGCAATCCCAGGTGGCCTGCATTTTTCTTGTTTACTCTTCTAATGGTTCTGAATATAAGTTTAATTTGTTTTTGTTTTCCTACTTTTATTCCATTGTTTTAGCTCTACCATTTAGCTAGAATTTGTGGAATTTCTAGATACTGCCAGGCACTGATCTAGGAGCTCTTATAATTTTTATAGTATTCTTGTGGGGGAAGAGATATAAACATATATACTGTCAGGCATCAGGCTGTAAAGTGGTATATATGCTTTCTTATTTATATAAGTGTTGATTTGCATGTCTTGACTTGCTTAACAAATTGTAAGCAATTTGATATTGGGATTCATAGCTAATTTTGTAATTCCATGAAAGATGGTAGAGACTTAATAATTGGTGAAAGAATAAAGTTTGGTTCTAGGGATGATGTGGGAGAAAGAGACAGAAGACACAACTCTAAGAAATTAATATTTACTGCTTGTCATGGAGATTCTGAATTATAGCTTAGAATATATAAGTTTACAAATTAGTGATAATACTGTCAGTGGATAGTTTCTGATGAAACAAAACTTTTTTTGTCATTCTCTTTGGGAATTTTTTGGAATGTAATTTTCCATGTATAGATGGAAATTATGAATTAAAAGATAAATTACTTAATTAGTTTAATTGATTTGATAAAACTCCCAAGAGTCTACTATAGATATATATACTTTTTCTAAATTAAAGATAACCCTTGGTTTAAATAGAAAATTGATAAGTGTTTTATCATTTGAATGTGCAGTCAGTCTGTATTTGTGGAAATGGAAATACAGACTAGGGATCAGTTTCCAGGACTGGGTAATGGTATTTTGGTAATAAGAAAAGCATTTGCCTTAAGAAGCATCTTAATAACTTAAAACCTGTGTATATTTTCTTGCAGTATTATCAGAAAATCCACCCAGTTTCACCATTACTGTGACATCTGAGGCTGGAGAAAATGATGAAAGTAAGTCCAATCGAAAATACTTGTGGTTTTTCTAAGTTGCTCTCAGGAATGTTACTCCTGCAGCCATTATGTTGGGCATTGAAGATGTGGAGGTGCTAATAAGTATGGTGCTGTTAGGAATCTAGCATGAATGTTGTGTATTCCCTAATTAGCATTTACTGTGTATACATGACTTACAGAGAAACAGGAAGTCACTGAGATGTATTCTGACACAATGAATTTAGTTTTTAAAAAGTGAAAAAGAAACATTAACAATATAGCAAATGGAGAAAAGTTAGAAGATGACTCTGTAAAATGAGACTTTGAAGCCTATTTCAGTGACTATGTTGGGATATTCCATTGAGTGTTATTTTCCCATGGTTGTTTTTATTTTTTACTCTTTGGGCATTTAGATTGCTTATTGGACATTTGCTGTTATTTATAAATTAAACTGAATAAATGTCTTTCTTTATGATTTTCTCTCTCTCTTTAGGATGGATATTGTACTGTTGTTTAAATACATATATACATAAAACCAGGTAAAAGGCACTATTATACAACTCTTGAACCAAGATAAATATACTGATGGAAATAAAACAGTTATAAAACCAATAATTTAAAATTAAACAGATTGATTTAAATGTGGCAGATGTTGGGGGAGGATCTGAAGTTCATTTCCACCATTTGTCCAGTTCAGTTAATTTTGGAATTTGATAAAATGTTACCTAAGTTGGTGTTAACCGCAAGGGTTTTTTTTTTTTTAACGTTAAGCTAGTCAACTAAAATTCGCTATGAGCAATCAATAATGCAGATTTTAGTGGTATCACCTGATAACTCTAACTCTGTCTTGTACAACTAAAAAAGAGATTAGCAGAGAGATATTACTAAAATCTGAATTAAAAAGATGTTGGACACAGTCATTTACTTCTATATGTATTTATATATTTACGTAGGTTTTATACGTAGAATCTCAAATACAACCAGAGTATCCTTTTATACTTTGAAATGTAAATAAATGTATAGAAGATACTTTAAAATATCCTTTAAAAAATATTTTTATGATGTTTTAAATATCCCAAAATAGTAACAGTGATCTTTTCCTGGTGGTGGGATTATTACTGATTTTGTTTTCCCCTTAATATATTTCCATATTTTCTCTATTGAATGTCTATTACCTCAAACAGTAAAATCAGTAAATTTATTAAAGAATTCTTTTCCTAGCAATAAAATTAGAAGTGTGTTAATTAAAAAAGAAAGAATATGCCAGAAGACACTATGTATCCTTATTGGCCTGACAGTCTTTTTTTTAAATTTAAATTTTACTTGGTTAACATACAGTGTAATATTGATTTTAGGAATAGAATTCAGTGGTTCATCACTTACTTACAACACCCAGTGCGCACCATAACGAGTGCCTTCTTTAATACCCATCACCCATTTAACCCACCCCCCACCCACCTTCCTCCATCAATTCTCTGTTTGTTCTCTATAGTTAGGAGTCTCTTATGGCTTGTTTCCCTCTTCTTTTTTTCTTTTCCCCCTTCCCATATGTTCATCTATTTTCTTTTTTAAATTCCATATATCAGTGAGTTTATATTTTTCTTTCTCTGACTTATTTCACTTAGTATTCTATCCACATCATTGTGAATGGCAAGATTTCATTTTTTTGATGGCTGAGTAACATTCCATTGTGTATATATACCACATCTTAATCCATTCATCAGTTGATGGACATTTGGGCTCTTTCCAGAGTTTGGCTGTTGCTGATAATGCTGCTATAAACATCAGGATGCATGTACCCCTTTGAATCTGTATTTTTGTATCTTATGGGTGAATACCTAGTAGTATAATTGCTGGGTTTTAGGGTAGTTCTGTTTCTTATTTTTAAAAAATTTATTTATTTTTAATATTTATTTTAGAAAGAGAGAGAGGAGAGAGAGTGTGTGGGGGGGGGGGTGGAGGGGATGGCAGAAGGAGAGGAGAGAGAATTTCAAGCAGGCTCCACACTGAGTACAGAGCCTGATGTAGGGCTGTCCTATAACCCATAAGATCTTAACCTGAGCCCAAACCAAGAGGATGCTTAACTAACTGAGCCATGTAGGCACCCCTAATTTTTAACTTTTTGAGGAACCTCCAAACTGTTCTCCAGAATGGCTGAACCAGTTTGCATTCCTACCAATGGTGCAAGAATGTTCCCCTTTCTCTGCATCCTCACCAACATCTGTTGTTTCTTATGTTGTTAATTTTAGCCATTCTGATAGGTGTGACATGGTATCTCATTGTGGTTTTGATGTGTGTGTATTTCCCTGACGATGAGTGATGTTGAGCTTCTTTTCATGTGTCTGTTAGCCATCTCTCTGTCATCTTTAGAAAAGTGTCTGATCATGTCTAATGCCCATTTCTTAACCTGGATTTTTTGAGTGTGAAGTTTGATAAGTTCTTTATAGATTTTGAATACTAACCCTTTATCAGATAATGTCATTTGCAAATATCTTCTCCCATTCCATAGGTTGCCTTTTAGTTGTTGTTTCCTTCACTGTGCAGAAGATTTTTATCTTGATGAAGTAACAGTAGTTCATTTTTTGCTTTTTTTCCCCTTGCTTCCAGAGACATGTCTAGTAAGAAGTTGCTATGGCTGAGGTTGAAGAGGTTGCTTCCTATGTTCTCCTCTAGGATTTTGATGGTTTTCTGTCTCATATTTAGGTCTTTCATCCATTTTGAATTTATTTTTGTGTATGGTGTAAGAAAGTGGTCCTTTCTTCTGCATGCTGTTCAGTTTCATTCTTCTGTATGTTGTTGTCCAGTTTTTCCACACCATTTGTTGAAGAGATTATCTTTTTTTCCATTGGATATTCTTTCCTGCTTTGTCAAAGATTAGTTGACCATATAGTTGTGGGTCCATTTCTGGGTTTTCTGTTCTGTTCTGTTCCTTTGATCAACGTGTCTGTTTTTGTGCCAGTGCCATACTGTCTTGATGACTACAGCTTTGTGATAGAGCTTGCAGTCCAGAATTGTGGTGCCTCCAGTTTTGTTTTTCTTTTTCAAGATTGTTTTGGCTATTTGGGGCCTTTTTGTGGTTCCATACAGATTTTAGGATTGTTTGGTCTAGCTCTGTGAAAAATGCTGGTGGTATTGTATTTTGATAGGGATTGTATTGAATGTATAGATTGCTTTGGGTGGTATAGACATTTGAACAATGTTTGTTCTTGCAGTCCATGAGCTTGGAATATTTTTCTATTTCTTTGTGCCCTTTCCAATGCCCTTTTCAATTTCTTTCATAACTGTTCTTCAGTTTTCGAAGTATAAATCTTTTATATCTTTAGTTAGGTTTATTCCTAGGTAGCGTTGTTTTTGGTGCAGTTGCAAATGGGATTGATTCCTTGATTTCTTTTTCTGCTGTTTCATTATTGGTACCTAGAAATGCAACAGATATCTGCATATTGATTTTATGTCCTGCAACTTTGCTGAATTCCTGTATTAGTTCTAGAACTTTTTTGGTTTTCTACATAGAGTGTCATGTTGTCTGCAAATAGTGAAAGTTTGACTTCTTCCTTGCTAATTTGGATGCCTTTTATTTCTTTTTTTGTATAATTGTTGAGGCTAAGACTTTCAGTACTATGTTAAATAGTAATGGTGAGCGTGGACATCCTTATCTTTTTCCTGACCGTAGAGGAAAGGCTCCAGTTTCCCCATTGAGGGTGATATTAGCTGTGGGTCTTTTTGTATATGGCTTTTATGATGTTGAGATATGTTTCCTCTATCCCTACTTTGTTGAAGGTCTTTATCAAAAATGGATGCTGCATTTTGTCAAATACTTTATCTGCAACTATTGAGAGGATCATATGGTTCTTGTCCTTTCTTTTATTAATGTGGTGTGTCATATGCATTGATTTACAAATATTGAACCATCCTTGCAGTCCAAGAATAAATCCCACTTGATTATGGTGAATGATTCCTTTAATGTACAGTTGGATTCAATTTGCTAGTATTTTGTTGAGAATTTTTACATCTGTGTTCATCCTCTGATGGCCTGTTTCTCCTTTTTAGTGGAGTCTTTGGTTTTGGATTCAAGGTGGCTTTGGAGAATGAGTTTGGAAGTTTTCCTTCCATTTTTATTTTTGGAATAGTTTGAGGAAAATAGGTATTAACTCTCCTTTAAATGTCTGGTAGAATTCCCCTGAGAGCCATCTAGCCCTGGACTTCCATTTTGGGGGAGATTTTTGATTATTGATTTAATGTCTTTGCTGGTTATGGTTCTGTTCAAATTTTCTATTTCTTCCTGTTTCAGTTTTGGTAGTTTGTAGGTTTCTAGGAATTTATTCATTTGCTTCCTGGTTGCCCAATTTGTTGGCGTATAATTTTCCATAGTATTCTCTTATAATTGTATTTCTATGATGTTGGTTTTGATCTCTCTTTCATTCATGATTTTATCTTTTTGGGTTAACAGTCTTTTTGTTTTTATTTAAGAGTTTATTTATTTATTTGACAGACAGAGATCACAAGTAGGCAGAGAGGCAGGCGGGGGTAGGGGGGGAGCAGGCTCCCTGCTGAGAGAGAGCCTGATAATGGGGCTCGATCCCAGGACCCTGAGATCATGACCTGAGCTGAAGGCAGAGGCTTTAACGCACTGAGCCACCCAGGCACCCCCAGTCTTTCTTATATCCATTGACTCATAAAATTCCTTATTGATATCATACACAAAAATTAAAATATCAAACTCACACATTTTAAGGTTTTTTTCCCCCTCTTATGGGGAGGGATCTAGATTTGAGTTAAAATTATCAAGATCAGGAGTTTTTAGTAATTAAAATGTGAGTTTTTATAAGAAAGGTGAAGTTTTAAGCAAAGGATCATTGTGATTAATAAGTTTTATTTATTTATGTATTTGTGAATATTAAGTTTTAATAGAAAATGTTTAGCACTGCTGCTTAGTTCAGATTTCCTGGTGGAACTGAGTTCACCAGGTTGGTCTGTAAGGAGATACCTTGCATTGATCTGCCTATAAGGATCTCATTCCTACACAAATGTCAGATGTATGCATTGATACGGCTAAAAGAGTGAGTGAGAATGTATAATGAGTCAAGCTAAAAGTTTCTCAGACAACCTCTTAAACCCTATTTCCAAACCCTGTCATCTAGCAACCCCTTAGCAGTCCCTTGCTGGCACTGTGCATATAGATATACAGACTCCAGGGCTGACGCAGATCTTCCTCACTGGGAGCTGGCTCTGGTAGAGGCCTGAAAATAAGCCTAAGGTAGTATTTTTTTCTATGTGTTGTATTCTTTGCCTTTTGTTCATCTTGAGGGTCTTAAAAAAAGTGGCTTTTATCCATCCTCTTTCTCAGACACACAGTATGGTAAAATACTCATAAGTAACAAATGTATTTCATGTGTTTGAGGTGATTTTTGGTATTCCCATGATTTGTTTTCACTTATCTTTGTGGTATGTGTTACTTATCTTAGTGATTATCTGTCTGATCTCATAGTAACCTTGTTTTTCTTTGCAGGAAAATTTGTTGTGCTACTTTTCATTGACACATTGTAAATTAATTACTGATTCAACAAAAATGTTGACCTCTCTATACTTTACATTTTAAAATATTCATATCAAATTCTTATCTTATGTCTTTAGCTGTCCAGACTACCCTCAAGTTTACATACAGTGAAAAGTATCCAGATGAAGCCCCTCTTTATGAAATATTCTCCCAGGAAAATCTAGAAGATAGTGATGTCTCAGACATTTTAAAACTATTAGCATTACAGGTAAGGAAATAAATTTTGTAATGGCATTTTTATTGGCCTTAAATAGTATGCAATAATTTCAAGAGTCAGAAAAATGCTAGTAAATATGTATAACCAGTACACTGAACAAGGAGAATTCATGATGTATCTCTCTCCCTTTATCTCTCTCTATATATGTATGTACAGATATAGGTATTCACAAACCATAGTTTTTTGTTTCCCATTGTACATTTAAAATTTGAGTAACTGAAGTTCCTATATCCCTTCTTGGAACTCAGTCAGCCTCAGGACTTTTAGTTAATAAAATGTCTGGTAAGTACTTTAAGTTTAAACACAGTTTTGATCTGGTTCTCAAAATGTCTAGCCCCATGTGCAGTTAAAAATTCTGACTTAAAAAATAAAAAAATTCAGACTTTAAAAAAAAATTAAAACTCCTAACCCTCTTACCTGTTGTAGGCTAGTTGCCTGCAATCTGGGAAGAGGACTGGTGATTGTTTTTTTTTTTTTTTTTTTAAATATTTTATTTATTTGACAGAGAGAAATCACAACTAGGCAGAGAGGCAGGCAGAGAGAGAGGAGGACGCAGGCTCCCCACGGAGCAGAGAGCCCGATGTGGGGCTCGATCCCAGGACCCTGGGATCATGACCTGAGCCGAAGGCAGAGGCTTTAACTCACTGAGCCACCCAGGCGCCCCTGTTTTGTTTTTCTTATCTTTCGTCTCTTGAAGCTTACAAGAAGCAGCCAGGGTTTATGATCCTCTGAGAGCCGGGGGTTGTGAAGAAAAAGTGGGTATTGGAAAACTCTTGGCTAGTTCTGTGGTAGGAAAAGTTCCCCATAGTTTGTGCTTAGCCCGAATTTAAAGTTCTGTCTTGCTTTGGTTGAGAGTTTTCAGGGTTCTTCAGAGTAGGGAGTAGGGAGGACAAGTAAAATCTTTATTCCACCATGTTATAAAAAGAAGTCCTAGTTTTGTTTATTTGTTCTAAGAACAATTGACAGAAAACATATCTACACCTTAAATGTGACTGGTATATTTCAAGGAGTATTGGTCCTCTGACTGCTGATATTTTAAAAATATCTGGAGCTATTAGAGAATGAAGAGTGAAATAGATCAAACATGAATTTATGCTTATCTTCGGCTCTGTTCATTCTGCTACCCAGTATGAAGTTATACTAATTCTAATATTTGACTTAAAATGCTTCATTTTAATACATTGCAGAGAACCTGAGGCAATATGCTAATTCAGTTAGTCATTTATTAATGTAAGTTATTTATTAATGTAAGTTATTAATGTAAGTTAGTTAATGTAAGTGATTACTTTCTATGTGTTTTATATTTTGTTTGTACTCAAGCTCCTTCATTTCAGAAAAGAAGTTTTGATTTCTTTCTCATACTTACCTAAGATCGTATATCTATTGAGGGAATATTTATACTTTTTCTTCCAAAGTAGTATTGATTTTCAATATCAGAATAGTTAATATTATAAAAAACTCAGAAAGTACAGAAACTCATGAAAAAGAAAATTAAAATTACTCTTAATCTCACCAACCACGTATAACTGCCTATTAACATTTTGGTATGATATGGTTCCAGACTTTTTTTCTTATGCTTATACTCATAGTATTCCTCTTCTACCCCAAATTAGATCATTCTATATATAATGTCTTATAACATCCCAGATGTGGGCATCTGTCCATTTTAGTAAACATGCATATGAATCATTTTTGATAACTGTGTAGAATTTCACTGTTTTTGTAATTACACATATTCTTTTTGCAACAATTATTTATCATTTTTACCTGATTTAATATGTAATTCTTTTA
Organism: Meles meles; assembly: GCF_922984935.1. Taxonomy (NCBI): domain Eukaryota; kingdom Metazoa; phylum Chordata; class Mammalia; order Carnivora; family Mustelidae; genus Meles; species Meles meles. The sequence continues at coordinate 85,046,321 of NC_060070.1, read as the reverse complement.
ACATGCTCCTTTTTTTGTGGGGGAAGGAAGGGGCAGGGGCAGAGGGAGTGAGAGAATCCCAAGCAGGCTCCACACCCGTGCGGAGCCCAACGTGGGGCCTGACCCCACAACCCCAAGATCATGCCTGAGCTGAAATCAAGAGTCAGACATTCCACCGACTGAACCACCCAGGTGTCCCTTTGCACATTCTTATATATCACTATTCGTAAATCCTTAGAGCAGAGTCTCCATTGAATCCCTAGTGCCTGGCATATGGTAGACACTCAGATATTTTTTTGAATAAATGAAGAAAGTATATTATTGATGAGTATATAGTCCAGTGTTTTCTATAAGTAAGATTACTGGGTTAAAGGTTGTGCATACTTAATTTCATACACATTGCCAAATGGACCTTCAAAATGGTTGTGCCAGGTTATGATCTCACTATAGCCATTGAGGTGTCTGCCCACCTCTGCTAACATTAGATTTTTTTCATTTAGAAAGAAAAAAAAAGATAAGATGAAAATAGTATATAATCATAATTTGAAATTCTTTAATTAGTAGTGATGTGGAAATCTCTTGTGTGACTTCTCATTGTCTAGTTTCATATAACTGATTCTTTTTTTGCTTTTCTTATTGGAACCCTGGAATACTTAAGTTGTTAAAAAAGAGAGCATACTGGGATTTGATTTTGAAATGTATCAAGCATTAAGTTAAGTGACCAGGACAGACACCACCCCCCTTTCCTAAGTTTTATATTCTGGTGAGGAATGTGGACTAGCGAATTGGAAATTGTTGTTCTGTGTGGAAAAGTGCTGTGAGTGGACATAGACTTGAGGCGCCAGAGAAGCTTTCAAGAGAAAGAATTTGCCAGGCAATGAAGAGAAGAGATTCAGGGCAGAGGAGCAAGCTTGTTCAGAGTCATGGAAATGAGAGGGATCAATGTTTCCTTCCAGAGCTTCTAGTCATACTGAATTTCTTGAGCTTAGAATTTGAGGTTACTGATCTTATGTGACAGAACTAAAAAGATTAATTCCCAAAGGATCTTCTGAACTATTTTAAAAGTATGGTCTTGCTCTGGTTGATTTGGGAGGCTGTCAGGAATTTTAAGTGAGAGACTGACTAGATCACTTATGTGTGTGTATTGAGTGGCTAGAGAAGTTGATGTTGGGGTGACAAGACCACAGGTTTTAAGAAAACTGGTTAGGAGTTTCTTGTAATATTTGAAGATGACGGTGCCCTGGATTAGGGTAATAACAATGTTGATAGAGAACAATAGGCAGATTGAAAGACATTTAAGAATAGATTAGAGGCAGTGGTAGAGCTTATGATAGGATGTTGAGTGTTCATGCTGGGTAGTTGGTGGTTTGGTTCTCTGAGTTGGGGAACATAGAAATAGGTGTTGTGGAGAAGATGATGATTTTAGTGTTCACATGCCTGCGGACATCATATTGCTGTCCACTGGGGAGTTTTAATATGGGTTTTGCACTCAGGAGAGATGTTTATGTAGTCAGATTTAGGAAGGTTAGCATGGAGACACCACAGAGAAACCCCCAGAAGAGAATCATAGGAGCTAGCTTGAAACCTTGTATTCAGAGAAGGCCAAGGAGATAAAATACCTACTTGAATGCCACTGAGGCCAGCTCTGTCAAAGTAGTGGCTGGAAATCTCTTCTGCTTCTAAGATGGAGAGTCTGGCTTGTATATTTGGGATTTTTTTGGGTTTTTTTTTGTTTAGTTTTTTTGGTCTGTTTCCTTCAGACTTTATCTTGTTTCTATGGATAAGCAAGATACCTTGTTTTACTTCAATCTGCTTTCAAATGACCAACTTCCAAATAGCTTTTGAATTACAGTTGATCCTTGAATAACATAGAGGCTAAGTGACAGTGACCTTCCACACAGTCTAAAATCTGTGTGTAAGTTTTGATTGCCCCAAAACTACTACTAACTGGCAGGAAGCTTTACCCATAACATAAACAGTTGATTAATGCATATTTTATATGATATATGTACTGTATACTGTATTCTTAAAATAAGCGAGAAAATGTTATTAAAAAGTCATAAGAGAGAGAAAATACATTTACAGTACTATACTGTGTTTATTCGGGGGGGGAATGGATGTAAGTGGACCTTTGCATTTCAAACCTATATTGTTCAAGGGTCAACTGTCTATCCCTTTCATGAGTTGGAGAGCTTTTATATTTGATTTTAAGCCATTTCAAATTGACGAAAAAAGATAGGTAAAGATAAATCACAAAAGTATCTATATTCTTTATTATTGTATATTAGAAAGTCACTTTGGCCTCAAAGTTCAGTTCATTGTCATAGCTCTTAAAATATCCCAAAAGATCTCAATCGTGAAAATTTGGTGGAGAGCTCATGTTGCTAGCTGCTGTAGGACAAAGTTTTCTGAATTCTGGTTATTAAACAGAATTTAGTAAAATAGGTATCTCTTTCAGGTTGGAGGTAGCAAATTACATGTCTTTTAAAATTTAACATATAGTTATATATATGTATGTATGTATGTGCTCAATTCTTAAATGATCATTTATCCAGGTGTCTGAACTTACACTGTAGCTGAAATAGTAACCGTATTATAAATGTCTGGAATTTAGTGATTATGATGAAACACTTACTCATTGGTTAGTTTTTTTGTTTTTCTGAGAAGTATGTTTCTCATCATAATCTTCTTTTTGTTTACATAGGCAGAAGAAAACCTTGGTATGGTGATGATCTTTACTTTAGTGACAGCTGTACAAGAAAAATTAAATGAAATAGTAGATCAAATAAAAACTAGAAGAGAAGAAGAAAAGAAACAAAAAGAAAAAGAGGCAGAGGAGGCTGAAAAGGTATATTATAAAGCTGGGTTTTCTTTCATTATTTTTTACATCTTTTTTTCTTTTTAATTGTTTGGTGGGGTTTTTTGTTTTTGGAAATTTCAGTAATTTTGGCAATTACAAAATAAATAAGAGTAAAATTTACTTAAATTTTGCTACATAAAATGTTAGAAGTCACTTACTGCATTGGTCACATAGCATGGGTAATAATAAAGGTTAGTGGAGCTCATGCAGGTAAGATTGAGAAATATACATTATTTCTTTATAAATTATTAATTTTTTAATAAATTTCAATTGTCTCATTTATGTAATCACATGTCTTTTATTTCTAAGCAATTATTTCATGGCACTCCTGTTACAATTGAGAATTTCTTAAGCTGGAAGGCCAAGTTTGATGCAGAACTCTTGGAAATTAAAAAGAAACGAATGAAAGAAGAAGAACAAGCAGGAAAAAATAAATTAAGTGGTATGACTCCCTTCTCTGCTGCCCAGGCTGTTCTATATTCTTGCACAGCAGGAGGATCATTTGGACAGATTTCTATTAAAAAAATAACATATTTGGGCATCTAGGACAAAAAGAGAAAGCATTCTATCGACATGATGACATTTCTTCATTCATAATTATAATTAATTTTTATGGCTTACCTCTGATCAAAAATATCGCAATGGATAGATCTTGAGATATGGCTCCCGCAACATTCTGAATCACAGTGGTTAGAAGTGGTAGAGACAAATGCATTTGGCTTTCCAGGACTCTGAGGCAGACTGGGTTTTCACTTGTTCGATTTTAATGCAGATACATATCACATGCCTCTTAACTACTTACTAAATTGATAACTTTATTGAAGTTCACAGAAAAATAGGTTTTCTTGGATTATTATACTTTTTAAAGGATTGTAGGGAAGATGGAGGAAAACTGGAGAGGTGGGAAACTGGAACATACAGGAAAAATACCTTTGAATTAAATATATATGTTTCTTTTAGGGAAACAGCTCTTTGAAACAGATCATAATCTTGACACATCTGATATCCAGTTTCTGGAAGATGGTAAGATAATATTAAGATTCCGTGTACATAATGCACTGTTCTTAATATCAAACCATGAAAATCAGAGAGATAATGTAAAATTTTCCTCCCAAGGCTAAAAACACACACATTTTGAAGAATAGATTTTAATGTTCGATTAATTTATACACTAAACTATAGCAATATGTTTTTTAAAGTTTTCTGATAACCTGAGCAACATCAAAGATAGCAGTAAACCATGTCCTCATATCAGGGAGATCATATGATAGTTGTCTTTCTCCGATTGACTTATTTCACTAAGCATGATACGCTCTAGTTCCATCCACGTCGTCGCAAATGGCAAGATTTCATTTCTTTTGATGGCTACATAGTATTCCATTGTGTATATATACCACATCTTCTTTATCCATTCATCTGTTGATGGACATCTAGGTTCTTTCCATAGTCTGGCTATTGTAGACATTGCTGCTATAAACATTCGGGTACACGTGCCCCTTCGGATCACTATGTTTGTATCTTTAGGGTAAATACCCAGTAGTGCAATTGCTGGGTCATAGGGTAGTTCTATTTTCAACATTTTGAGGAACCTCCATGCTGTTTTCCAGAGTGGTTGGACCAGCTTGCATTCCCACCAACAGTGGAGGAGGGTTCCCCTTTCTCCACATCCTCTCCAGCATCTGTGGGGGGGTAGGAGATAGGAGAAGAATAAATGAAACAAGATGGGATTGGGAGGGAGACAAACCATAAATGACTCTTAATCTCACAAAACAAACTGGGGGTTGCTGCGGGGAGGTGGGATTGGGGGAGGGGGAGCGGGCTATGGACATTGGGGAGGGGAAGCGAACCATAAGAGACTATGGACTCTGAAAAACAACCTGAGGGTTTTGAAGGGTCAGGGGTGGGAGGTTGGGGCAACCTGAGGGTTTTGAAGGGTCAGGGGTGGGAGGTTGGGGGAACAGGTGGTGGGTAATGGAGAGGGCACGTTTTGCATGGAGCACTGGGTGTTGTGCAAAAAGAATGAATACTGTTACGCTGAAAAAATAAATAAAATGAGAAAAAAAAAAAAAAAAGATAGCAGTAAACAACTGTGGTCACATTAGTCTCTGATAACTAGTAAACCAGGCCACTGTAACTCAGGTGACCTGGTTTACTTAAATTTCTAGTATCAGAAATCTCTGGAAAATATTTCATGGTCATGGAACTTTATAAAGTTTATAAAGAGTCTTCATGCCCTCTAACTGAAAATCTTATGTTTCATACTAATCTTACTGTCTGGAACATCTATTTCCCTGTACTTTCCTTCTCCTTTTTATCTTAAACTTTATCCTTTTTCAGTCGTCTTCTGTCCATCCATTATTCATCCATCTATAGATATTTTGCACCCCTAGGATAAGCCAAGCGTTTCCCTGGTTGCTGATGATACAGCAGCAGAGAACAGTATAGACAAATTCCCTGCTCTGGCCTATGTGTGTTCTTAAACTGGGCTCCATATTCAGTCACACTTGTGATAGCACCCTAGAATTCTGCTTCATTAGTGTTTTTTCATGCTCATCTTGCCAGTTGGGGATCCTGTAGCATCTGGCCTTTCAGCTTTGTTCCTGGATTATCTCCTGGAAAAGGTTAAGAAACAACGCTGATGTGGCCTCACTGCCAAATCGTGCTTCTTAACTTGAGCTAGGCCCTTATGGACACTCACCATTTTATTTTATATATCTTACTGAATTTTTGCTCCAAGACATTTATTAGTCTCAAACAAAAACACCCCAAACAGACAGACATACCGACCCAGCAAGGTTATCCTTGTGCATCGCCCCCCCCCCCCTCACTTTTCTAGCTTGTTTTTCTCCTATTTTATTGAGAAATTCTGGAACCAGAAAGCTGTGTCTTATTCTCTCTTGCACTTTAGAAGTTTTACTGTCTCCCCTCATCCCGGACTCCTTACCCTGTCTAATGGATCAAGTATCTCTTCATATCCACTACTCACCAAGAGCTCTCCATTGATTCTGCGTCAGAAATAACTTTTCCAGACATTTACAACTCTTTCCTCCTAACTTGAGCGTTTTATCATTTTTTGCCCCCTCGGTGTTTGTGGTGGCTTCTTACATTGTCTCCTTGCTTCAGTCCCTTCCTCTTTTTGGTGCCTTTGGTCACCACCCCTGAGGTGGCATTCCTAAAACTTATGTTTAATCATGACACTTCTCTCCGTAAAATCTTTCTGATTTTTTTTTTTTTTTTTTTTGCAGTTTGATTTCAGTTTATTTTGGAGACAAAGCAGTGCAAGAGGCCATTCGCGCTTTCCTGCTTCCCTGGGGCTCAGGGTTGGGCTAGGAAAGGCGCCGTACAGACATTATAATCGGGGTTCAACACTCAAGTCGTGTAAACGCGGTCAGTTGGTAGGCCCTCGGGTTCCAAGCCAGCCGGGCAGCTCCGATGGCACCAGCTCTCCCCCTAGGCCCAGCCCCGGCTCGGTGGCGGCCACCACCCAGCCCTTCCTTTCCTGACGGTGGGTGACCCCCACGTCCCTGTTGAGCCAGGCCTGAAGTTACTTCCAAACGCCCAGGCCAACAGTTCTCTGTTCCTTAGAGGAAAAGGTTGGCCTACATAGTCCTTCAATTTGGACTTCATCTATGATTATCTCTAGATATTTTTTCTAAAGAATCTTGTGTTCCAGTTGGAAATAGTCAGTCTTATTTTTTCTTTCTCCCTTTGTGTGTACCTCTACCTATAATTGCTTTACCCTGTCCCCTTTTTTCTTGGATTAAAATTTATTGTAAAGATATTTTAGATGTCATCTGTTTTGGGAAGCCTTCTGTGTCTCTCCCAGAGACAGTGAGTTATTCTTTGGCCTGCACTTAGCAAAAGTGTATTTTATTACTTAACAGCTCATAGGCATGAAGCAAGACTCATTCTCATTGAATTGAATGTCAGTGGGCTGGAGTTTCCCAGGAAGGGAGTTCCCCAGGAAGGGAAGATGAACAATTTTTCGTGATTTAAGAGTACTGCACTATCCCATGTTTAGGTACTTGAGACAAACTGAAGAGTAAAGATGTTTAATGCAAGGCCAAGGTATTGTTTCCTATAGTGCTCAGATATTTGGAATCTGAGAAAGGCATACCTTTCTTTCCCCTTATGAGGGGAACTACGTGAGAGTAAGGGTCAGGTTATATCTAACAATGAAATAACAAGTATAGTTGAGCTTTAATGACGTACATATCTGCCAGTACTGGAAGAGATAAACTCCTGGTTCGGGCCCCATGGTCAGTGACAGTGAACTTTGTATAACCAGAATATACCATCGTCCTCCACTTAGAACATGCCTTGTCATAAATAATTCATTCTAGGAAAGCTTTTTTTAATAACTGGATTTTTTTTTTTTTTAAACTGGAAGCATGAAGTTGCTCCTAAAATGTGTGTCTGGGGCGCCTGGGTGGCTCAGTGGTTTAAGCCGCTGCCTTTAGCTCGGGTCGTGATCTCGGGGTCCTGGGATCGGGTCCCGCATCGGGCTCTCTGCTCGGCGGGGAGCCTGCTTCCCTCTCACTCTCTCTGCCTGCCTCTCTGCCTACTTCTATCTCTCTCTGTCAAATAAATAAATAAAATCTTAAAAAAAAAAAAAAAGTGTGTCTGTGCTAACCAATGCAGATCACTGTTGCTTTGAATTGCAGTAGTAGTTTAGGATTTCATCACGGGCACCTCACTTGCACATTTAGAAGTTTGTATGTGGTGTTGCCAGTGAGTTATGTTGTTTATTCCTGAGTGTAAGACTAAAAGTGAAATCTTTTGTCTTTTGCAGCTGGAAACAATGTGGAGGTAGATGAATCTCTGTTCCAAGAAATGGATGACTTGGAGCTAGAGGATGATGAGGATGATCCAGACTATAATCCTGCTGACCCAGAAAGTGATTTGACTGACTAATGGACTGTCCCCAGCTGCAGAGAAGTGTGACTGCCACAGCATCTGTGGCTGTGCTGAGGTGTTGATTTTTCTTTCTTTTTTTCTAAGAAAAAATAATTCTCGGGAGAATATTCTTCTGATAGCTTTCATCATTGAACTTAATAAACTGACCTTAAAGTTTCAAATATAAAATGTTTAGTTCCTCTTCTTGGTAGGAATAAGGTCACGTATTTAAAATAATTTACTGTTAGAGAGAGATCCAGCCTGTAACACTAAGACTTGAAGATAGAGTGCAGCAGTGCACAGGTGAGGGTTCATATATAAGGAATTGTAATAACTTGGAATTCCCATGCTGGAGACACTGACGGCTTTATGCTTCTGAGTGCTATCATTAATATAAAATACTAGCAGACAGAGGTAAAGAGCACATTAAACCTACTGAATTCTAGCCTTTGGTCTTGATAGATTTAAGTCTTTACAAAAACAGAAGTCTAATTTATATTCAGGATTAAAGTGGACTTTAGTCTTATGTAGTATTTGAGTCAGCATCCTCTGTGGAGTTATTAAAAGGTGTGCACTCCTAGGCTCTTCTCAGTTTAGTTTATTAAACACTGACTTTAATCTGAATTTTGAAACAGTGAAATCTCATGCCAGTTGACACAGGTTACACCGTTGCATAATCCTTATCCTGCAGTCGTGAAATATATGTATTTGTGATGTTCCCTTACTTTTCTAATTTAACCAGTTCTGAAAAGATCTGAGTTGTTGAGGTCATATGCTGTCTGTAGGAGAACACATACCCACATTAATGCACATATGAGACCTTTTCTGTAATGATTTGGAATGACTGACTTGGGGACTTCAGGTAGGAGAGCCAGGCTTCATGCAGGTTAGCCAGTCACTGTAGTTTTGGAGAACCGAATCTTAATCCTAATAGGAAGTTGCTTGTGCTATTACAGATCACTGCCTCCTTTCAAAAGGACATATACTACATATCCACAAGCACCTCAGTCCCATGTTTATTTTTGGAGTTAGAACTCTTGGCTAAAATCATGCTATTTAAGACAAAACTATCATTGAGGAATGTAATACTTTGTTACTAGCTTTGGTTCTGACCAATAAAAGGGAATACCAGTAATGTTCAGCATTTCTCTGCAGAGACAAGTCTGAAAGTTTCTTTTGTTTGAGAATTAACTTTTTCTAAGGAAAGATCCTTTCTGAAGATGCATTAAGAACTCAAGAGCAGTTTAATAAAGGGTAAAACAAGCAATGATGAACAATATAGTGCTATGGTCAATGAAGATTTGACCTTCGAGTGTCAAGAGTGATTCCACCTCCTCCTCACTCCTGATTTTCTTTTAAAGTATAAGTTTTTTATGTTTTCTGTAGGCATTGAAGTGGATTCTACCTTTGTCATTTCAGAATGTAGGCAGAACTTAATGGTATGGAAATGAAGACAAAGAGTTAGTTCTAATGTTACTCTGAAGTATTTTCATTCAGAGTAAATACTAATATTTCCTTTGTTTTCTGAGTTAAACAAGGACTGTACTTTTCAAACTGGAGCACACATAATCCCAGGATGTACAAAAGCATGACTGGTGGTATTTGAAGCAATCACTGGCCACCTCAGATTATCAGTTTGGCTCTTGGATTTGGGATAGTTTTTGCTTTTGTTTCTCTACATATGCTAAGTTGTATAAAATATTATAAGATTAAAAACAAATACAAGTATGTGTATCCTTTGCTGTATCCCTGTGACAATATCTGGCACCGAGTAGGCATCTAATATTTGTTGAATGAGTGAATTACGGAATAGAATGAAAAATTGGCATGCATTTTTTAAAGATAAAACATGACAGTTCAGTGTTCTATTTGCCGTCTTCAGTTTTGCATAACTGGATTCTGCATTACTTCATACTCTTCTGCCGGCAGAGGTGCCTTAGGGAAGAGGTGGATAAATACTGATCTAAGGCAAACACATCTAAAAGGTTACAGGAACATTTCCTAGTTGAGGTAAGACCAGGAAGAGGATGAATAACAGCTCTTATGGATGCACAAGATGAGTTCATGGCTTGTACTGTCACAAACTCCAAAGATATGTGTGCTAAGAAGCAAAGAGATGCCTTCTTGGAGTCCAGGAGAGAGGGGAGTGTGGGTTTTCAGTATTTATGTGCTAGCACTGGTTCGTGTTACAACACAAAGTAGTAAACAACCTCCAGTATCTCACCGTGTTTGTCTTTCAGAGAACATACATATCAGGCAGCAAAGGTAGACATTGTATGATATATTAAATGGGTTGACACTTCCAGAACTGTAGAGAGTAATTTTGGAGAGACCATCAATATCTAATGTGGTAGGGAAAGGTTTTTGCAAATGATACGTGGAATATGAGTCCATATAAATATATAAACAGCAATGGCGTTAGGTTCTTTGCTGCATTAGGACCTGTGTCAGAGTAAGAGATGCAGAATGTTGCCAAAAGGTAAATTATGTTGATAGCCTTCTGTTTCTTACCACTTCAGTTGGGCAAAGGACTTGGAAAGAAAACGGGTGAGGTAGTTTGGGAATGCACAATGTAGTGTACCTTCCATTAATAAAAAATGGAAAAATGCTCAAAAATGTTCAAGAACATTATAAGGGATAGCAAAACAAAATTTTAAATAATAACTGCTGTGCAGAGCCTGAGGCTTGGCACCTGAGGTAAAAGGATAAACCAGTAATTACTTAAAATTTGGATATTTTATTTATTTTGAATTTTACGTTAATCTATTTTTTAAAATACTGCATTAAATAGTATTTAGCTTAATAACTGAGTTTTTGGTGCCTCCTTAAAATTTCAACCAATATCAGTGCCACTTACCTTACCATAGTCCTTGATAGTTCCAAAAGGCTTTCAGGGTTCTCTGGTCTCTATCCTAAGAATATTGAGACAGGTCTGGAGGTGAAACCATGTGGAGGGGGGCTCCCTTATGTAAATGCAGATGCTCAGAAAACAAAGAATGAATCATACCAGCTTCAAGCAAGGTTAATTCAAGGTTAATTGCTTTAACCTAAAGCAATTAAGGGTCTGGAAATTACTAGACTATGTACTACTGCCACATGCCTAAGACATCCCAAACAATAGGTTATAGCTGGGAACCTGGGTGGCTTAGTTGGTTAAACGTCTGCCTTTGGCTCAGGTCATGATCCCACAATGAGGATGGAGCCACACATCAGGCTCCCTTCTCAGCGGGGAGTCTATTTCTCCTTCTTCCTCTACTCCCCTCTGATTGTGCTCCCTCAAATCAATAAATAAAATCTTTTAAAAAATAGGTTATAAAAGAAGGGCCATCTGTACCCCAAAGTTCATAGCAGCAGTGGCTACAGTTGCCAAAATGTGAAAAGAGCCAAGATGCCCTTCAACAGACGAATGGACAAAGAAGATATGGTCCATATATACAATGGAATATTCTGCAGCTTTCAGAAAGGATGAATACCCAACATGGGCGGTACTGGAGGAGATTATGCTGAGTGAAATAAGTTAAGCAGAGAAAGTTAATTATCATATGGTTTCACTTATTTGTGGAACATAAGGAATAATGTGGAGGACATTAGAAGAAGGAAAGGAAAAGTGAATTGGGGAAATCAGAGGGAGAGATGAACCATGAGAGACTCTGGACTCAGAAATAAACTGAGGGTTTTGGAAGGGAGGGAGGTGGGCGGATGAGTGAGCCTGGTGGTGGGCATTAAGGAGGGCACGTATTGCATGGAGCATGGAGTGTGGTGCATACACAATGAATCTTGAAACACTGGAAAAATAAAAAAATACGATATAGCTTTGACTATATCAATCCAAACATAGGTGTGATATAATCTTTAGTAAAATGAATTATACTCCAAATTTGGTGGTATCTTTAATAGATTGATTCTTGTGGAACTCACTGTCTAGAAATTACAGATCTGGAACATTTTCCACCTAGAGTTTTGGGATATTTTTAAAAGAACTTGATATTTGGATGTATCTTCTGATATTTAAGTTTTGTGTTAAAGGTCAGACTGATTCATCTCTGTTGTTTGAAATGGCCCTGAGCCATTAGGATCTGTTACCAAGAGTGTTTTAAAATGGAAATATTGATGCTAAGGCCCTTGAAAAACAACATTAAAGGAGAGTCTTAGGCACATTCTCTAAGGTATGCATTTAGTGTCCCTTTTTTTTTTGTTTTTTTCCCTATCATCAACTTATTTTATTGGATTCTTATTGAGATAGGAAGTGTCTGTGTCCATGTATTTTATGAAGGGAGGTTGAAATGTCTCTCGTCCTCACATTGGTACTCAATTGATAAAGAAACAGGACACGTTGAGCTAGCCCCAGAGAGCTTGAACTCAAAGGAAAAAATGATTTTAATGTTTAATACTTCATATTTTAGTTCACCACCAAAAATTAATGCATGTGTAGTATAAAAATATGTAAGATAGCTCTGGTGGAAAGAGTGAGAATTGGAGTAATAGGCTCTTCTAATAACTGAGAGTTTGCACATAATTAACAATCTCTGATACTTGATTTCCTCTGTAAGATGGGGATTACAATAATTTCTGAATATGAAAAAATAACTTAAAAATGACAACTAATAAATGTGTTCAAATTGGTGAGTTTAACAATGCAGTTATTCACAGGGCTTTGTTTCCAAATCTCCCATTTCCTCTCCACCTTGTCCTCCTGCTCCACACAATGAAATTGTAGGGCAGAGGTGTACTGTGTGGGCTGAATGTTTCCTATATTGAAATCCTGAGCCCCATGGTGATGAGGTGAGGAGGTGGACTCTGGGAGGGGACGACTGGGATTAGTGCCCTTGTCAAAGCCTTAAGCTCCCTTGCCACTTCTGCCATGTGAGGTCACAGTGAGAAGACCAAGAAGGAAGGGGATTCTCTCCAGACAAGAAATCCTGGCGGCATTGCCTTGGACTTCCCAGCCTCTGAACTGTGAGAAGTGTGTGTGTGCTGTTAAAAGCCACCCAGTCTGTGCTGTCCTGTGATGGCAGCCTGAATGGACTCTTCTTTTGACTTTGTTTCATCAAAAAAGCGAATCCAAGAACAAACAAACTATGTAGCAGTGCAGGTGGTGTGTCCTTCCGCTGTGAGGCCACAGCTGACGCCCTGCATTCCAACTCTAGCAGCAAAACTGCCTCAAGTTAAAGCAACTTGAAGGTCAACCCAGCTCCTTAGCTCCCTGTTTGATCACTTGTGGGTCTTATTGCTCTGTCATTGCAGTTCAACTTCCTCCTCTGCCCAGAGTAGCTGCCATCACTCCCTCACAGGTGGTGTTCCTGAGGGCCCTTCCCAGTCCCCATGCAAATCTCAGTCTGTGTCCTCAGAGGATCCCAAAGGAAAACATCCTATGAAATGATTTCAATTAAAGCAGACTGGTGACCCGATGGCAGGACAGCAGTGGAACAGAACCCGCTGAGGACAGTTTGGTGGGATGGGTGTTGAGCCAGGGTCCTTGCTCCCCACAGACCCCAAGTGGTGCTAGGAAACCGGTTGTGGGTGTGGCCTGGAAATATGTGGGTGCATTTCTGTTTGTCACAAGCTATCAGAGTGGGAAGAAGCCTGGGATCCTAAACATGTTCTGTGAGGTATGAGGACAGCCCCACAATTGGAAGAGCTGTTGCAGAAACAAAAGGCACAAAAATAAATAGAAACCTGGAAACCTTGTTCCCTTTGCTGGCCCCTTGTTCATGTTTTGTCTCCCATACACTCTTTGGTGTCTGGCTAGTCGTGGGGTTTTTGGTATTTGTCCAGATTTTATAGATATGTGAAAGATGGACTGGAGGGGGTTTGTGCTATTATACCGGGACCAGAGCTAGAGTAATAGAGTTATGATTCCAAGAGGTTAAATGGAGTTTGGGCAATTATGGGTGTCTAAAGTTGCTCTAGGATAGATTGATCTCAAATAAAGTTGTGCTTATTAAGTTGTGATCTCAAATAAAGGCGTCTTGGAAGGGTTCTCACTGTTGTGGTGTGAGTCATATATTTGTAGAGGAAAACAAGTACCTGTGGTTGTCCTTGGAGCCTGGGCTTTCTCAGGTTCTTCCCCACCCTTTCGTATATGCCTGTTTTTCCCAGGTAACACCTGTACTGCATTTCAAATGCAATCTCTGTCCTCATTTGTAAAACACCAGACAGAAGAAATTCCTCATTCAACATTCCTCATTCAATTCTATTGAAATGACCAAGAGGTGTCCCATCAGCATCTTGGCAGTGTGAGTTGCATGTTTTCTCTCCCTTTCCATTTACATCTAATTGGACATCTGTGACTGGTGAAAGTACCCCTGCAGAGCATTAAAGAACACTGAGAGATTCTTGCACCTGCTTCCCAAAGTGGGTGGATTTGCAATCAGAGAGGTTGTGGGGCCAAGAGGTAGAGCTTGCCAGTGCTGGTCCTAGCAGAGGAGGCTGAGGAGGCAGAAAGCAAAGGGTAAGTTGAAGTCTCCCTGGCTGCTCAGATGCACTGAGGGACCTGTTGTTCTTCAGCAGCACCTAAATTCCCAAGGAGAGCTCTGTGACTGGCACAAGGGAAGGAAAGGGAAGAAAGACTAAAAGAATTGAAGGAAGGTGTTTCCTGCTGTGTGCCTTGGGATTTCAAGAAGTCTGGGAGGTCTGAAACCCCACTCACCCATCCCACTGGCCTTGGGCACACCCACAACCCAAGTGCTAAAGCCCACAACGGCCCTGCCACTCTGCCACCAACTTTTTTTTTTTTTTTTAAATGTTAGGTCTTTTAGGTGTGCTCCTAATTTTAGCAATGAATTAGCTCCAGCAAGAGAAAATGAAATATTCCAATAAGAAAAAGGAAAATTTTGTGATATCATGACCTTCTGGGAAACAAGTAAAATTTCTGATTGCCAATGTGCTTAATTATTACAATCAAGATCAACAAAGACTTTCTTAAATAAGAAAGATGCTTGAACATTCAAGTGAGTTGACAAAGGCACATTTCATCTGGTATGAAAAATTATAGCATTATGGCATCATAAAATGATGACAACTAAATTCAAAGACAATATCGTGATCCTATTCGTATATAATTAAAAACAGATTTCATGATGAAACTCAGCTACAGTACATTTAGAAGGCAGTTCTGAGAACTCAGGCATAAAATTAATGAACAGGAGTACTTTACCAACGAGATTGAAATTATATAAAGGAACCAAACAAATTCTGGATCTGAGGAACTCAACAAGTGAGATGAAAATGAATTAGAAAGCACTGGAAATATAGCAGGTCAGATGGAAGGAAAATAGGCTATCTGTATGAAAGGAATTTAAAAATGATTCAAGGAGAAGACAAAGATTTTCAGCATGTCAAGAAACCTTATGTGAGTTATCAGACACTGAAAAAAGCAATATAAGAATAATGAGTATACCAGAAGAAGAAAAAAAGGAGACAGCATTTATTTAAAGAAATAATTGCTGAGAGCTTCCCAAATCTGCAGAAGGAACTTAACATACAAGCCCACAGAGCTAATAGAACACTTTATTATCTTAATGCCAAAAAGTCTTTCCCAATGAGATATTCTAAGTGTCCAAAACCAAGGGTAAAGACTTAGAGTCAGGGGGAAAAGAATTGGTGCACAAAGAACACTTCACCCCTTAGCCCCTTGGGCAGATTTCTCAGCAGGAACACTACAGACCAGGAGACAAAGGAGAGACAGATTCAAGTTACTGAAAGATACAAATGGCAGTCATGAATACTCTGTCCACCAAAAATGTTAGAGATGAAGGAAAATAAGGGCTTTCCCAGACAAACAGAAGCTGAGGGTGTTTGCCACACTAGACCTGCTTTGTAAGAGAGGCTGAAAGAGCTCTTTAAGTTGAAATGAAAAGACACTAGTGACACACAAAAAATGAAATCACACAAAATTCTGATAAAGATGATATAGACCATCAATATGGGAAAATTCACTCAGTTTAAGAATAGTTTGTTAAAGAATTATAAAATAAAGTTTAAGGAAGAAGAGTATTGTAAATAATGGTGGGAAGTGCAATCAGTTAAGGAATTTACTGCATAATAAGAGGCAATTTTTGACTCAGAAACATAAAAGTGAAGGAGTAAAAGTGTGGAACTATTATAGGGAAATGAATATGAGTTCCAGCAGCAGATAGGACTAGCGTTATTTATGTAAGTCTCAATGTAAGCACAAGGCAAAACTCAGCAGACACAAATCAGTATGAAGGGCTAGCAGGAGAAAAAGGACCAGCATGTTTTATGTAATGTTCAAGGAAACCACAAAACAAAAATCTGGAGCAGACACACACACGGAAGACTGAGCAAATCATGACAAAACCCACCATTGTACAAAGGTGAACAGAAACAGAATGACAAAAGGAACAATATAGATAGAAAATAATCAGAAAGCAAAAAATAAAAGAAGACTAGAAATTCCTTATGTATTAATATAGATATCCTAATTATATACCCTAAATAATGGATGAACTCACCCATGAATAGTGCACACAGTGGCTGGAATGATAAAAAACAAACGCAAGACTCAACTATATGCTTCCTACAGGAGGCTTATATTAGCTCTAAAGACATAGAGTGAAGAGATGGAAGATTACTTTCCAAACAAATGATAACCAAAAGAAGACAGGAGCTATTTTATAGCTATTTTATAGCAAATGAAATGGATTTCAAGTCAAAAGTGGTAACAAAAGAGAAGGTCATTATATGAATGTAAAGGATTAATACATCAAGAAGGTATAAAAACCACAAGTATTTCTACTCCCAAAATTTTGCTGACTTTGTATGATACAATAAGAAAGTGAAAACATCTACAAATATATAGAAATTGAATGACACTTCTGAACAACTAGTGAGTCAAAAATAAATCATAAGGAAAAGAAAACATGATTGTGGACTCTGAGAAACAAACAGAGTCTTAGAGGGGAGGGGGCTGGGGGGGATGAGTGAGCCTAGTGGTGGGTATTAAGGAGGGCACCTATTGCATGGAGCACTGGGTGTTGTATACACATAAATAATGAATCGTGGAACACTACATCAAAAACCAATGATGTATTTTATGGTCACTAACATCACACAATAAAAAAAATAAAAAATTAAAAAAAGAAAACATGATCTCAAAACAAATGCAATGGAAATGCAACATATCAAAACTCTTTTAGAGCATCATATCAAATCTTACGGGGTGCAGAGAGAACAGTACTACATGGACATATAAATCCATTAATCACATATTACAAATTAGAAAGAGACCAAATTAATGTACTCCATTTTACAGCTTGAGGAACCAGAGAAGAACATGTTAAGCCCAAAATAAGCAGAAGAAGGAAATAATAAAGATCAAAAGATCAGAGCAGGGGGCGCCTGGGTGGCTCAGTGGGTAAAAACCTCTGCCATCGGCTCAGGACATGATCCCAGGGTCTGAGATCCAGCCCTGCATCAGGCTCTCTGCTCAGCAGGGAGCCTGCTTCCTCCTCTCTCTGCCTGCCTCTCTGTCTACTTGTGATCTCTGTCTGTCAAATAAATAAATAAAATCTTAAAAAAAAAGATTAGAGCAGAAATAAATGAAATTGAGACCAGAAAAACAATAAAAAGAATCAACAAAACTAAGACTGATCAACAAAAATGACAAAACTTTACCTTGACTAACAAAGAAGAAAGATGAGTCAAATAAAAAAGAAATAGAAAAGAAAGGAGACATTGCAGGTAATACTACAGCAATAATACGTAGAAGCATAAGAGATGACTATGAGCAATTATATGCCAGCAAATTACATAATCTAGAATAAATGGATGCATTTGTAGAATCAAACAACCTAGAAGACTGAATCAAGAAGAAATAGACAATCTGAACAGACAAGTGAGGAGTCAATAGATTGAATCAGTTATTAGCCTAACACAAAATCCCTGGGATCAGATGGCTTTACAGATGAATTCTACCAAACATTGAAGGAAACAATACCAATCCTCCACAAAGTCTTCCACAATATCCAGGGTGAAGGCCCATTTCCAAACTCATTCTGTAAGGCCACTGTTAACCCTAGTACCAAAAATCAGACAAGGACACCAAACTACCAAAATTGAAACTAAAAAGAAACAGAAAATTTAAACAGACCCAGCAACATAACCAGCAAAATGCCCCTAAATAATGGGAGTAAGGCAACCTATATAATGGGAGAATATATTTGCAAATGACACATCTGATAAAGGGCTAGTATCCAAGATGTATAAAGAACTTGTCAAACTCAACACCCCAAAGTAAATAATCTGGTCAAGAAATGGGCAGAAGACATGCACAGACATTTCTCCATAGAAGACGTACAAATGGCCAACAGACACATGAAAAAAATGCTCCGCAATCACTGGGCATCAAGGAAATACAAATCAAAACCACAATGGTGTACCACCTTACCCCAGTCAGAAAAGCTAAAATTAATAAGACAGGAAACAATAAATGCTAGCAAGAATGCCGAGAAAGGAGAATGCTCTTACACTGTTTGTGGGAATGCAAGCTAGTATAGCCACACTGGAAAACAGTATGGAGGTTACTCAAGAAGTTAAAAATCGGGGTACCTTCTGACCCAGTAATTGCATGACGAAGTATTTAGCCCAAAGATACAAAAGTAGTGCTCCAAAGGGCACCAGCACCCCAATGTTTAGAGCAGCAATGTCCACAATAGCCAAACTATAGAAGGAGCAGAGAGAATAGAAATAACACAATAGAAAGAGCACAATATTTATAGTGTATATTTACTACACACACACACAGAGACACACAGGAATATTACTCAGTCATCAAAAAGATGAAACCTTACCATTTACATCAACATGGATGGAACTGGAGGGTATTACTCTAAGTGAATTAAGTCAATCAGCAAAAGACAATTATCATATGGTTATACTCATATGTGGAATAAAAGATAGCGCAGAGTTTAATAGGGGAAGGGAGGGAAAAATTAACAGGAAGAAATTAGAGAGGGAGACAAACCATGAGAGAGTCTCAACTGTAGGGAACAAACTGAGAGTTGCTGGAAGGGAGGTGGGTGGGGGACAGGGTAAATGGGTGATGGGCTTAAGGAGGGAATGTGATGTAATGAGCACGGGGTGTTTTATGCAACTAATGAATCACTGAAGTCTACATCTGGAACTAATGATATACTACATGTTGGCTAATTGAATTTAAAATAAAAACAAACAAAAAATATAGACCAATATTCCTGATGTAAAATTCTGCACAAAAAAGCCAACCAAATTGAATAATACATTATAGTAGTATATCCTTGGGATATAGTGGGATTTATCTCTAGGATGCAAGTTTCATTCAACACACACAACTAAATAAATGTAATATAGCAATAAAATCAAAGATAATATACCATGATTACCTCAATAGATGCTGAAAAGGCAACTGAAAACAGACAACATCCTTTCATGCTAAGAACCCTTAAGAGAGTGAGTGCAAAAAAAAAAAAAAAAAAAAAGAGTGAGTGCAGAAGGAATATAGCTCAATATAATAAAGACTATCTATGAGGAGCCACAGCAAATATCATGTTCAATAGTGAAAGGCTTAAAGCTTTTCCTCCAAGATCAGGAGCAAGACATGGCTGCCCACTCTCACCACTCTTTTACTACTAAAAGCCCTAGCTAGAGTCATTAGGGAAGACAAAGAAATAAATGGCATCCAAGTCAGAAAGGGAGATGTAAAATAGCCACCACTTGCAGATGATACGACTTTATATACAGAAAACCCCAACGAAACGATAAAAAAACTGTTGAATCCATAATCAGAGAAAAGTTGTAGGATACACAATCCATATATAGAAATGTTTCAGTCCTTTATATTAATAATGAAATATCTGAAAAAGAAATACAGGTATCTCATTCATAGGAGCAACAGAACCAATGAAATCTTTGTAAATGTAACCAGGGAACTGAAGGACCTGCACAATGTAAACTACAAGACTTTGCTGAAGGAAGTCCAAGAAGAAGACATACACAAATGGAAAGACATCTCATGTTAGTGGATTGGAAGGATGCATATCATTAAATGTCCCTACTCCCCAATACTGTCTACAGATGTAACACAATCCTCCTCAAAATACCGAAAGCACACTTCCCAGAAATAAAAGGACCCTAAAATGTATGTTTCAGTGATTTAACTATGATCTGTGTAGCTTTAAATCCCTTCACATTGATCCTACTTGTTTGTAGAGCTCCATGGATGTGCAGATGTGTGTTTTTTCATCAAATTTGGGAAGATCTGGGTCATAAGTTCTTCAGAGATTCTTTTCTGCCCTTTCCTCTCCTTGCACTTACGTTGGCATGCTTGACATTTTCTCCAGGTCTCTGAGGCTATGTTCAGTTTTCTTCATTCTTTGTCTTTCTCTTCTTTTTATTGTTTGTAATTATTTTCTCCATTGATTGTCTTCATGTTTCCTAATTCTTTCTTCTGTCAGATCAAGTATTTTTTTAAGATGTAGTGATTCAACAAATAGGACATATTTTTTATAGCTGATTTGTTTGCTAAGTCCAGCATCTAGGTCCATTCAGACAGTTTTTATTAATTGCTTTTTTTTCTGCATGTATATCATACTTTTTTGGTTTTTGGCATATGGTACTTTTTTTTTGAAAACTAGATATTTTAGGATTCTGATCTTATCTTGGAAGTGATAGTTCGGTCTACTTGTTTTATTTTAATTTTTTTGTATAGTGACTTACTAAAACTAATTCAATGGAGTCTACCCCCATTCTGATGTTACTACTCAGATATATATTTTTTCTTAATTCTTGTGTTCCATTTAAGACAAGGCCAACACGGCTTAGCAGTCAGTCAATAATAGGTCAGGGGTTGTGCATAAAACCCTTAAGCAGGAAATTTTTCCAGTTTTCACCCTCAAATATGGCAAATAATGAAAATTAACTTAACCAGAAGTTTCAGTTTACTTTCCTCAAGTTATTTATTTATTTATATTGTGTTATGTTACTCACCATATAGTATATCATAAGTTTTAAATGAAGTGTTTTAAGATACATTGTTTATGTATAATGCCCAGTGCTCCATGCAATACGTGCCCTCCTTAGTACCCATCACCGGGCTCACCCATCCCCTCATCCCCTGCCCTCCAAAACCCTCAGTTTGTTTCTCGGAGTCCACGGTCTCTCAGGATTCATCATCCCCTCAGATTTCCTCTTCTTCACTTTTCCTTTCCTTCTCCTAATGTCCTCCATGTTATTCCATATGTTCTACAGTGTTCTACAAGTAAGTGAAACCATATGATAATTGACTTTCTCTGCTTGACTTATTTTACTCAGCATAATCTCCTCTGGTCCCATCCATATTGATGCAATAGTTGGGTATTCCTCCTTTCTGATGGCTGAGTAGTATTCCATAGTATATATGGACCACATATTCTTTGTCCATTCGTCTGTTGAAGGGCATCCAGGCTCTTTCCACAGTCTGGCTCTTGTGGATATTGTTGCTTTGAACACTGGGGTACATATGGCCCTTCTTTTCACTACATCGGTATCCTTTGGGTAAATCCCCAGTAGTGCAATTGCCGGGTCATAGGGTAGTTCTATTTTTAATTTTTTGAAGAATCTCCACACTGTTTTCCAAAGTTGTGCACCAACTTGCATTCCCACCAACCTCAAGTTATTTACTTCAGGGAATCTCAATTATTCCTTTCTAGGAATTGACAACTTTTGCTTCATGGAATGTGCTACATTTTAATCAGAGATCACTGTGAGGAAAAGGTTTTCTGAATAACTGCCAATTCAAATTTCTGTCACATTAAACACTTATTTTCTGAACAGTAAAAGTTCTCCAACAAGGGATTAAAGCCTTCCTTAGATCAAATTTCTTTTTAATGAAAGGTGACAATAGGAAAGATGAAACCAAAGATGAACTCTAAAGTTCCTGAGAGTTGTTCAAAGTGAGAAACACAGCTACCTTTGCCTGGTGAAGTGTTTACAGAAGATGAGTGAGAGGAGATGCGTTAGGAAGGGCCCGAGTCATGTTCCAAATCTGATAGTGTGCATGCCATGGCATCAACAAACTACCAGCGAGTGGTATTTATCTGAGCGCATGTGAAGAGATGCTGGTTGTTCAGGAAGAAGTAACAATAGAAGAGAAGAGCATGTAAGGTCAATAATCCAAGTACATAGAGAGGGAATTTGAGTAAACCTTTGAATGTTTATCCTTTATGACCATTCTATTTGGAAAACAAACTAACTGGAGAGAGTATGGAACCCATGACAAAGAGGACACAAGACAGTTCTTGAGGAGCCAACCCCAGGACCTATCTCTCACTCTGTGATATAGTGGTATGAAGATTTGCCAATAAGAACACAATCGAGGGGTTTAATGGCAGGTAAACAGTGCTTGGTAGTTAAGTGAGTATTATGTCTGTGTCCAGCATATTGGAGAATTTGGAAAAGTGTCTAAACCCTCAAAATACATGTACTTTCTTCTTGCAGATGTGGATGTTTTCCCTCAACTTCAGATTGTTCACACTTTAGACTTACTCTCCATTCTGTTCTGTAAGAAACAACACAAAGATTCAAAGAGACCAATACTGGTGCTATTGAAGAAGAAGTAACTCAATCATTGTACTACTGGTTTCTGGCCATTAGAGTATCATGAGTGGGATAGTAAGAGAATACACGTGTATTTTCTGCTATAGTTCAAAAGCAGAGACTTTGAACCCTACCCAGCATCTCTGAGTAGCACCAAGTTGCTTGAAGCATTTATCTCCTATTATTTATAGTAAACGCCTCTGTGCTTTTCATTAGACCTTTTGATGATCTACTGGTTGACATCAGCCTAATCCCTCCTCCTTAATGAGTTCTGATTCTGGGAGCTCTAATTGGTGAATCGCTAAATCTCTTAGGGGAAAACTTAGTTTTTATCTGTGTCTTTCTCCTTCAACAGCACACAATTATTCTTCTCACTTGCCTTCATATCAGAAGTTCATACTTCATTTCAAAGAACTCCAAGGTGAGTAGCTTCATTCTAGTTTGGGGATGAAAAATGTTTCCTTTTTCCTTTCTAGGTTCTCTGGCTGATCTAATAATTAAACTGACAAAAGACAGATAGATTCACAGAAGAGAAATGTAACTACATGTATGTGGGAGACCCACAAAGTCATGATGAGTCAAAGGCAGTCTGACAACTTAGTCTTATTAACCATCCTAAGCTAAGGAGGAGGGGATGAAATGCTTCAGAAATGAAAGAGGAGAAAGACAATTCACAGGTAGATGAGGAGAGCCTAGATGTGGTAGAGATGTGTACCATGCCACCCAAAGAGTCATTCTAATAGAAAAAGTTACATGTGGTAGGAGAGCTCTATTCCTGGTGTAGCTCCCTATCTACATCTTTTAAGCTCCCTATCCCTATCTTTTAAGCAGAAGGTAGAAAGCTGTTGTGAGTCTGCTGGGTCTTAATTGCTTTCAACTAAAACACCATCCACATGCCAAATTGATACTTTTTGGGATAACATACTCTCTGCTTCCTTTCTCTTGTCTGTACTCACTAGTTATGCAGTTTTAGGTGTTTGGTGTTTTTGTAAACACTAGGCTACAAATGTGTAAGATATCAGCTCCTCTGCAGGAAACAAGACTATGCTGTACTTCTTTTACTTTGATTTCCAATGAACTGGGCCATTTTCTGATTCTAAATATTTATTTAGACATTTAAGAACATACACTAAAAGAAATATTTAATTCACCACGAGTGTAGTAATTTTGCTAGGATCTAATATAAGTAGAGGGTAAGGTAGTAGAATTATGTTTCCTTCAGGAAAAAGTCAAGATGTTAAGGCTCATTGGTATTGTTTTGATCCTAAGACATGGAACTGGCTTCTGTTAGGGAGCCAGTGCTCCTTGATAACGGAAGTTAACATTAGAGCCCAATGGGTATGGAGTCAAAAATTAGGTTGTTTCTTAGGACAGCAAGGATGAAGAGCCTTAAATAACTCTAGTGGCAGGGGCACCTGGGTGGCTCAGTGGGTTAAAGCCGGGCCTTCGGCCTGGGTCATGGTCCCAGGGTCCTGGGATTGAGCCCCGCATCGTGCTCTCTGTTCAGCGGGGAGCCTGCTTCCCCTCCTCTCTCTCTCTGCCTGCCTCTCTGCCTACCTGTGATCTCTGTCTGTCAAATAAATAAATAAAATCTTAAAAAAAAAAAAAACTCTAGTGGCAGAATAACTTATCTCTTCTCTCTTCCTCTACCCTTCCCTGTCTGGTCCCCCTTTCTTCCCTGGCTACCAGTTCATCATGATTCCAACTACTTTGCAGCTTTCCCAAATCTCCTTTGTAAAGAGAGTCTTCAGTCCACAGTCTTTTATTAACAGTGTGACTGTTACAATATATTTTAAAGATTTCTCATTTCCCTTTGTCTTATAATGACCTTTCCTGGGTCATCCTGGAATTGCTTTCAAATTGTGGGATGCTGAAGCTCTGATTTTCTCCGCTGTTCCTATGTCCAACTACTTTGGGAATCAGAAAAAAGTCATCTGAAGAACCCCCAAGTCCACTGGAACCTCAGGATTCATAGCCTTAAAGATTATCTTCCATATGGTCAGTGAGGGGTAATAATGAATGGCGAAAAGTACACATAAATGATGACTCTTGAGACTACATTTGCACTTTCTGTGTGTCAACCATTATTTGAGTGTTTTCTCTCAGACTTTGACTTTGTGCCCTTGTTTACTTTGTCATAATGGAGAGCTGAACTGCTCACATGCAGTTTGTCAGACTTCTTGGATGACAGTCACGTTTGTTAACTCATGCTTACACTACCCCAATTATTCTAAACAAGTGGCATGTGAAGAAAGAAGACAAAATTTAAAGTTACCAAAGAGATCATGAATAGACAACTCCCACCCAGAAAATATATAAAGAAAAGCTTCTAGAAACCTGCTGAAAGTTACCAATTGTACTTCAGTTATGGGGGGAAAAATGCCCAGGTATTGAAGGAGTGCTGGTAGACAAGTGTGTCTGAAGCCTGTTCAAGTCCAACTTGTTTGTTCATTTGTATGTGTGTGTGTATACATATATGTATGCTTTCTGATTAAAGTATCATTTTGCAACTACAAATATTATTTTCAAATCATTTTCTCTGTAGCTATAAAAATGGAGCACATACCCATAAAACTAACCTCTCGCACGTGAACAGCTGGCTCCTGGCATTGGAGCAAACTCACACTCAGAACCCAGGACAGTAACTTTCAGAGCCAGCCAGTTTTCAGTGACTGTGAAGAAAAGAAGATACCGGGGCGCCTGGGTGGCTCAGTGGATTAAGCTGCTGCCTTCGGCTCAGGTCATGATCTCAGGGTCCTGGGATCGAGCCCCGCATCAGGCTCTCTGCTCCGCAGGGAGCCTGCTTCCTCCTCTCTCTGCCGGCCTCTCTGCCTACTTGTGATCTCTCTCTCTGTCTCTCTCAAATAAATAAAATCTTTAAAAAAAAAAAAAAAAAAAACAAGAAAAGAAGATACCAGTTTCTTTTCTCAGCATATGGTCAACAACTGAGAAGAGGTGGTTTTAAGAAAACATAAAATGTTACCAATTTCTTTCCAATCGTTTTGTCTCTCTTTTGCAGGTGACTGAAGTATGGAAGACATGGAGAAATTCTTATTCAAATTTAAAGGATATCATTTTAATCGTTCACTAGTTGATATTGGCTTTATAGAAAATTTAGATAATTTTGAAATCAGAGAAAATGATGTCTTCATAGTCACATACCCCAAATCTGGTGAGTTCTCTATTCTAATAGTTAATCTAAGAAGTAACATGATACTTTTATAATGTGGGAACTCTGTTTTTGTAGTAGTATTCTATATGGACATATCACCTTATCTATTGGATATTATAGTGTCACCTGAATATCTTCTGAAGTAGGTCTTTTACAATGTAGCTAGAAGTTATTATTTTAAGATTTATTTATTTATTTATCTGTCAGAGAGACTGAGACAGCAAGAGAGCACACAAGCAGAGGGCGCGGCAGGCAGAGGGAGTGGCAGGGCCCTGGGATCATGACCTGACCTG
The DNA here is from genome assembly GCF_922984935.1 of Meles meles. Taxonomy (NCBI): domain Eukaryota; kingdom Metazoa; phylum Chordata; class Mammalia; order Carnivora; family Mustelidae; genus Meles; species Meles meles. Next base: position 85,020,550 of record NC_060070.1, on the reverse strand, counting down.
AAGGCAGATGCTTAACTGACTGAGCCCCCCAGGTGTCCCTAGAAGTTATTTTTGATGTGAACAAGAAAACGGAGAAAATGCTGAAGTAACTATGTTGAAGACACCCTGTCAAACACTAAGGTGCTAAAGAGGGCTTGGAGAGGTTGCAGAAACATTTACCATTTAGGCAGCTACTTTGGACAGAGGGTTGAAATTATATCTAATAACCAAGTGCATGGGAAGAAGGAAATTAACTTAGACTATTTCCAAAGTTTGTAATAATCCCCAACTATTTGGGGGTACTTTTGCTATAGCACTCAGATCAGACTGAAACATATGGACATGTGTAAAATGCATACGTTCATCGTTGTGCGTGTATATATACATGCACGTCTATTCAGAGCCTTTGCTCATGTTTTAATTGTCTTTGTTATATTTGCTATTGTGTCGTATGAGTTCTTGATTTGTTTTTATATTAACCCCAATCATAAATGATTTCCAAATATTTTTCCCTTTCAATAGGCTGCCTTTTCATTTTGTGGATAGTTCTCTTTGCTGTACAGAAAACTTTTTCCAGTTATGCCTTTCCATATGTATAAGAAAAATATATGATTAGCACATCAAATCCGTGGGTTTACAGATGTCACTAGGTAGGATGAATCTAAAGGAGATAACAATGTTACACTTAGGACAAGCTCAAGCAAAATATAAGTCACAGTACAAGGGAGCAATTTAGAAGTATCTGTTTAAAACAAAAGTATGAGTAGCCTATGACTCTGCATTGAACTTCAAGGAAGCAACCCTTGGTAAACACACACACACACACAAGGTTCCTGTGTCACATTTTGTAATACCAAAAGTGGAAAACTGTCTTAACTAGTTATCACAAAAGAAAGGGGGAAGGTGCGTTAGAGTCATATAATCACACTCTATTAGGCAGTTGCAAAGGATGAGTTGAAGCTCCGTTTAGCGAAAACAACATGCATAGATCTCAGAAACAATGTTAAGTGAAGAAAGCAAATTGCAGAATGACTCAATATACCATTTGTATTAAATACACCGTAATAGTTTCAATGAACTCATATATATATCAAAGTCTTAAAAGAGTCTAGCATATGTAACAGCAGTTTGAGAGGGACGGCCAATGGTAGTCGAAAGGGGCTGGATGTTTTATAAATCTATGTCTTAGAGAATGGATTTATCTGACACTTGAGTAATTAGATCTGGTTGAACATTTACAAAACAAGAATGCAGTAGTCAGTTAGGACAAGGTGACGGTCTGACAGTGTACGTGAACAAGCAAATGCTGACCTCATGGCAGCAGGCTGTGCTTCCTCTGCACAGTCCCTGCAGCTGACACACTTAGTTCCCAGAGGGAGCGTCACACACATTCGGCCAGGATGTGGCGCAGGCTACCTCTCCTCCACTTCCTCACAACCAGGTTGGAGCCCAGGCACCTGGATACCATACATGATTGAAGCTAGAGGCTTCCTTAGGCCCTTCCCTTACCAGGTAAATCCCAGGTGGGTCCTGGAACTTTCTCAGTAACCAAGGCATTTAGCATGTCCCAGATTTGGAGGCTCCTTCTGTCCCCAGCAATTGGGATCAGAGCCCTCAGGGGTCTAGGAATGAGAAGGCTTGTCTTCTGATGGGTCAGCGCATACTAGGCTCCAAGCACAGATAAGGCCCCCAGCAAGGAGCTTGACATCATTGAATCCTATGGGGTAGGTCGTGTTGTTAGCTCCATTTTTACAGATGAGGAAATGGAGGCACAAAAAGTCGAAAGACTTGCTTGCCCAACATCAAACTAGTAAGTGATTTTTTTTAACTTTTATTTATTTATTTATTTACTTTTTATTTCTTTTCAGCATACCAGGATTCATTGTTTTTGCACCACACCCAGTGCTCCATGCAATACGTGTCCTCCTTAATACCCACCACCTGGCTCCCCAACCTCCCAACCCTCCCCTCTTCAAAACGCTCAGGTTGTTTTTCAGAGTCCATACTAGTAAGTGATTTAAAAAAGGGACTAGAACTCATAGCTGTCTGTCCTTGGACCCCAGGCTCTGCTCCTAGTGCCCAACCAAATCCTATCAATTCATCAAGCTTCAGCTCAGGAAGCCTGGAAGTGATCATCCTCTTCTGTCATTCAAAGCATGTATGAATATGATTCCACTGACCTGAGAAATCAGGAACCCACTGCATCTCCTCAGTAGGAGGGTAGAGATCATATCTGATTCAGCTCTGTATTTTGAGAAAAGAGTCTGACAAAGAATGCTCAGGATATGCCTGGTCAATACACAGATGAATGAAAACACGAATGAGTGAAGGAGGGCAGTTTCACCTGACTGATTTCAGTGAGGTCCTGAATACCTCTGCCCAGCACTGGGGTGCTGTCACATAGAGCTCTCTTCAAATCAGATTCAGCCTGGACTCCTTCTAAGATGGGTCCCCAGTATCTTTACTGTTTTGCAAACACATTCATATATGCACACGTGGACACATATATACACACATACATACCCACAAACAAGTAAGATGCAAGGGACCCAAGAGACCCATGATTATGGGTGATGGGGGGGAGGTCGAGGAGACGGGATGGGGTTAATGGACAGATGGCCCTATTCAGCTCAGTTCAGCTCAGCACCTCCTTCCAAAGGCCTGGGTGCTCCTTGTAGCTGAGGAATTTTTGCTCCAGACCTAATACCACCTCTGTTCCACTTGATACTTGTCAGCAGTGCCTGAATCCCATGATTATACCAGTTACGGACAAGAAGAAGGGGAAGGTTGGGGCTAAATATCCAGAGGTTGGGAGAGGCGTAGCTTAGGGCCAGAGACAGGGCAGGAGGGCAGAATTATTGCTACTGTTCTTTGGGGTTGGCGGTGGCATCTGGGTACATGGTGAGGTGGAAGGTCAGGACTTGGCTGCTCATATAATTCCCTTGCTCAGGGTAGACAGCAAGAAAGCTCTCAGCCTCCTTGATAGAGATGACAGTGGCCTGGAAGTGGCAAGTTCATTGCTCCTTGAGGTAATTTGCCACCCTGGCAATGCTGGTGTCATCCAGGGCAGCATCGGTCTCACCCAGGTTGAAGAAGGAGGCTGGCTTCTAGTGTAGTTGTGGCAAGGCCTGAGCTGCCCCTGTTCTACCCACTGACAAGTTGTCCATAGACCAGAAGCATTTGCCAGGAGCCACATAGTTGTAGCTGGTGCCATCCCAGTAGGGCTCCTCAGGGTTCTATGGGCTCAGAAATGCCTGGACACTCTGTTGCCAGATAAGGCTTGTAGATCTCATTAGTGTTGGTGGCCACAGATTCAAGGCAAGCATTGAAGCAGTCAAGGAGCTCCTTCTTGATCTGTTCAAATGCCTGCTTGGCTTTCCTGGCTTGCTTTTGGGCTTCCCCCAACGGATCTGAGGTCTCCTGGAACTTGTCTCAGACACTTCCTAGGTTTTCCACGGCTCTCATGTCAGGGGCAGCTAAATGCTGGAGTACACTCGCTGCTCATTCAGTTTCTGCTGCAGTGTACTCACCTCCTGTTTGATCCCCAAAGCCTGGGTGGGCATCCTCGGATCTTCACTCAGGTCTCTGTAGTCAGTCTCAATGAGGGCTTCTCACACAGAGAACTGGAGGTTCTCTGGGAACCACTCACTGAATCCTCCCCCATTAGCTTTCCCTCACTAATGCCTTCCATAGTGCCCTTAGACAGTGCCCACCTGATGTCCTGCATCTGGCAGGCCTGTAGCAGGTTGTGCTGGTCACTGCTTCTCTGTTCAAGCTTGGTCTCAATGGCTGTGACCTCCTCCTGTAAATGGGTCATTTCCTTGTTGGTGCTCCAGTTTCTTATGGATCTCCTCCATCTCAAGATTCTTGTCATTTACCTCTGTTCTTTGTAGTTGTTTTCTGAGTTAAGAGACTGTTTTTTGGTTTCCCTTTCTCTCTTTCTTCCCTCTCTATGTTAACCTGTTTTGTTTCTTAAATTCCTTCTTGTCTCCACGTGGGTGTCCCGGGGCCTCTTTAGGGATTTATAATGAACACTGTGCCCTGAAGTGGAGATCATGGGTACGGAAGGAAATGCGGGGAAGTGCAGAAAGGTGGGAAGTGCCTCCTTACATGGAGTTCCTTTTCCTTGGCTTCTTTTGGCTCATGTTCTAGCAGTGGGATTGGGGAAGGAAGTAGAGAGGCAGGCATAGAAGATCCTTTAAAAGATCCCATATATGAAGCAGAAGAAAACACAGAAGAGTCAGTGAATAAATTCGTGGGACAAATGTCCACAGAGTTTCATATGGAGCATCTCCTGAAACAGGAAAGAAAGGCCATGTTTGTTTTCTTTCTCCCACACTGCACTTTACATATATTAACAATTCCATTCAGATGAAATTACATTGTACTTCTTATAGTAACAAACTCTGATTACCAAAATTAATGATCCATCACCTCCATTTTGAATCATCATTGAAAGCAAAATTATTTCTTTACAGGAACCATCTGGTGCCAGCAATTATTAAGTCTGATTTATTCTGAGGAACATCGCAAAGGCACTGGAAAACTGGAAACCATGGATCGAGTCCCCTTCTTTGAGTACAACATTCGAAAAGTGGATTTTGGGGAAAGACCATCCCCTCGTCTCTTCTCTACTCACCTCCCCTACTACTTGGTTCCCAGTGCGCTGAAGAGCAAAACAGCCAAAGTAGGAAATGGACTTTGACTGCTGAGAGCTAACTGCTCTTTTTCATTATTTCATTTCATTTCTTGACATCAACACTGTGCACTCATCCAGCTGTTCGCAGATGTAGCATTTTACACACTTTAGTTTTCTTTTTTGTTTTAAAGACTTTATTTACTTGAAAGAGAGAGAGAGAAGGAGAGAACAAACTGGGAAGGTTGAGGGAGAAGCAGGCTCCCTGCTGCTCAGGGACCCCCTACCCCCACCATACCCAGGCTGGGCTTGATCTCAGGACCCTGGGATCATAACCTTGATTGAAGGCAGATGCTAAACCAACTAAGCCACTCAGTCACCCCTTTACTTCATTTTTCAAAAGCCTTCTGTTTTTCTTATACTATCAGATTTGTATCTTGCACCCTTTGTTTTCTGACTATACAAGGAATGCAGCCATTAAAAAAATGAAAGTATATATATATGTGCATTTAATTTACCTTATAGAGTGTGTTATATTATCACATATAATATATATTCTTTCATTTTTTTATGTTTCAAATATGCATTTGTTTTATCACTGCTATGTTCAATTACAAGGTAAACTGCTATTATTTCTTTCTTGCGTCTAAAATGTTATTTGAAATGTATGCTTTACCATCAATAATATTTCATATTAATTTTTAAATCTTTTTAACATTTTTAAATGGTATATTTATTTAGAAACGTATAGACATTGACTTTGCAATTCGTAGCACAATTTATTTAGTTCTTGAAGTTCTATTCAAAATTCTTTTTTCTTACGTTTTTACATCTGAATTTTACTTTACTTTTTTCAGTGTTCCAAGATTCATTGTTTATGCACCACATCCAGTGCTCCATGCAATTCGAGCCCTCCTTAATACCCACCACCAGGCTCACCCATCCATCCACCGCCCTCTCCTCCAAAACCCTCAGTTTGTTTCTTGGAGTCCACAGTCTCTCATGCTTATTCTTCCCCTCCGATTTCTCCCACTTCACTTTTCCTTTCCTTCTCCTAGTGTTATTCCTTATGTTCCACAAATAAGTGAAACCATATGATAATTGACTTTCTCTGCTTGACTTATTTCACTCAGCATAATCTCCTCCAGTCTCATTCATGTTGATACAAGAGTTAGGTATTCACTCTTTCTGATGGCTGCATAATATTCCATTGTAGATATGTACCATATTTTCTTTATCCATTTATCTGTTGAAGGGCATCTTTGCTCAGACAACAAAATGAAATAAAAGGTATTCAAATTGGCAGAGAAGGCAAACTCTCTGTCTTCACAGATGACATGGTACTTTACATGGAAACCCCAAAAGACTCCACACCCAAACTACTAGAACTCATACAGCAATTCAGTAATGTGGCACGATAAAAGATCAATACACAGAAATCAGTTGCTTTGTTATACACTGACAATGAAAATATAGAAAGGGAAATTAGAGAATCTATTCCATTTAGTACAGCACTAAGAACTGTAAGACACCTTGGAATAAACCTAACCAAAGAGGTAAAGGATCTGTACTCAAAGAACTACAAAACACTCATGAGAGAGAAATTGAAGAAGACACAAAAGAGATGGAAGAGCATTCCATGCTCATGGATTGGAAGAATAAACATTGTTAAAATGTCTATGCTGCCCAGAGCAATCTATACGTTCAATTGCATCCCAATCAGAATTCCACCAGCATTTTTCACAGTGCTGGAACAAGCAATCCTAAAACTTATTTGGAACCAAAGGAGACCCCGGACCAATAAGCAAATGTTGAAAAGGAAAAACAAAGCTGGAGGCATCACGTTGCCTGATTTCAAACTCCTACAAAGCTGTGATCACCAAGACAGCGTGGTACTGGGACAAAAGCAGACACATAGACCAATGGGACAGAGTAGAGAGACCAGATATGGACCCTCAACTCTCTGGTCAAATAATCTTTGACAAAGCAGGAAAAAAAATATCCAGTGGAAAAAAGAAAGTCTCTTCATTAAATGGTGCTGGGAAAATTGGACAACTATGTACGGAAGAATGAAACTCGACCATTCCCTCACACCATACACAAAGAAACTCAAGATGGATGAAAGACCTCACTGCGAGGCAGGAATCTATCAAAATCCTTGAGGAGAACATAGGTAGCAACCACTTTGACATCAGCCACAGCAATTTCTTTCAAGACACATCTCCAAAGACAAAGGAAACAAAAGGGAAAATGAACTTTTGGGACTTCATCAAGAGAAAAAGCTCAGCCCAGCAAAGGAAACAGTCAACAAAACAAAGAAGAAACCCACGCAATGGGAGAAGATATTTGCAAATGCCACTACAGACAAAGGGCTGCTATCCAAGATCTGTAAAGAACTCTTCAAACTCAACACCCTAAAAATAGATAATCGTGTCAAAAAATGGCCATGAACAGGACATGAACAGATACTTCTCCAAAAGACGTTCTTTTGTACTTGAATCAAGCTGTAGTAGCAATGATATATACGATGCTAACAATTCTTTCTCTTTGCTCTGTGTGCCCTCTCTCTTTCTTTTTCACACTTCCCCTATTTTGCCTATTTTCTCTTCAAGTGTACCTAGTTCCTTGGAATTCCAAGGACACCTCAGAGGAAATCCTTCATCTCTGACTGAGGGATTTTCTCTCCCTCTCCCTGGATCATCACCTCTACCCATTGGTAATTTCAGCTCTTGACTCATTACCTTCCTCCCTACTAGCACTCCTGTCATTCATGGGATTATTTCCAACTTGATGTGAGTGGTGTTCTGTGAGCGCCAGACAAGGGTGAGCAAAATTGCTCCAGCGGGGTCAACGGGAAGGAGGCCCTCATTCTCAGGGTCATGCAAGGGCAGGGTTGCCTCCTTGACATTAACCCCTCAGAATCTGCACTGGCCTCCCAAACGCCTAGCTCTGCCACAACTCCCAGTGTTGATGTCACCTGCAGGGACCTTTTCCTCCACCAACCTCTGGAGTTTATAATGGGTGATAAGCCTGCCTTTCTTATGACACCATCTGCCATCTGCTTACCTATTTATTTATTGTCCATTTCTAGCCAGAGTGTAAACCCATGAGAGAGATGGAGTTTGCAGTACACAGAACAGTGTCCAGAGGGTAGTAGAGTTGAGTGAATGAACAAAGGCATCACCAGTAATTATCCTAACTTGAATCCTGACTTGAAGCACCTTGTTCTCTGAGAGCTGCCTCCTTTGCCTCCCACTCCTTTCAGGTATCCCTGTGGTGACCAGTCACCACGTACAGATCTCCAGTCCCCTCCCCCCTCCACTTCTCCATTCCCTCTCCACACTCTCTCATCCATCTCTTCCACTTCTCCGCGTCCACCAATGGTTCCATATTTGACATTCAAATCACTTTTGTCTCAATTCCCTTGCTGTAGTCAACTCTATTAGGATCATCTGTCAACCCCTAATTCTGGTGAAACCCAATACGTGTATATTTGTACCTGTGTTCATGAATCTGGGAGTGTGCTAGGAAAAAAACCAATACACTTAAAAGTTGTATCTTCGTTTTTTACTTTTATGGCTTCAAGTCTCAAATTTTACTTTTTAAATGTTTTGCTCCCTCTGCCTTCCTAAAACGACTCCTTGCTATTGTCTTCTGTCTTCTCAAACCTCAATAGCATTCTGCTCCACCTGTCCCAGTAAATGGCTCCCAAAAAACCATTGCCAATCATAGATCTCCACAATGGAGACTTCCGCTCACTGCCTTCCCTCCTTAAGAAGAAAAGAGGGATGCATTGATCATTTCTGTTCTCATTACATAGCTGCCCCTCCATTCATGGGTTGGATCCCTTTTTGGATTGCTTTTATCTACCACACTGTTTGACAAATGGAAGACGTTTTGCCCCACAGGATATTTGGAGTGCTCGGAGCATTTTTGGTTAGGTTGGTGATGCTGCTGGTCTTTAGTGGGCTGAGGTCCATGAATATGTTAAATGCCCTATGATGCTCAAGGTTGCCCTTACAGCAGATTATCTGGGGGAAAATAACTTAGCACATTTTTCCTATTGTTATATAATTTTATACTTACAAGTCATTGTCGCATGTATTAGCTTGTTGCTCTAGGGACAAAAGACTATTGTTGCTCTCTGACAGGGGGAGTTGAGAAGGGGTACCATGGGAGGTGTGTCTTGAGGAGTAATTGAGAGTCCCTAGGCCAACTGTAAAGGAAGAGGCATGGCTGAGAAGGGGAAACCCAAAATACAAAGAGGGCTGAGTATATACATAACATAATTAGGAAAGTATGGAGTTAAGACAATAGCCTTCATCTGACTGGAAGGTGGTAGGGTAAAAATATGAGAGAATGAAAGCCTCAGAAATAATGAATACCTCCTTTCTTTCCAGATTATTTATGTATACAGAAACCCTAAGGATGTTATGTGCTCATATTTTCACTTTGCAAAGAATGTGATGTCACATTTTACAGGTACCTTTGAGGAATTCGTGAAACAATTTCTCGAAGGAAAAGGTAACGATAATTTATAGCATAAGCAACATGTAAATATTTACACTTAGTGAATTTGGCAGGGAGAAGATGACAAGATAGAGTCAAATGGGGGTCAGTAATCAATGTATCAAGCCAGTTGGTAGGGTTGTCGTGGATGACCATCACCAGCCATTGTTACAAATCTTGCTTACTCCTGCTCCCTCTCAGGGGACCATCAAGTTCCAGTTATATCATGAGAAAATATTTACATCTAACCATGGCCAAGGGGATTCATGAGCTTAGAGTTTTCCGTTCTAGCTCAGAGAGAAGCATCTCAATTTAGATCACAGGACTGGGCTGTGCACAGCATATTTCATGGGAAGCTCTATTTGACAAAGTTCTGTTCCACATTCCTTTCTCTTTTTTTTAATTTTTATTAAATTTTTATTTATTTTTTAAGAGTTCTCTGTGCCCAGTGTGGGGCTCCAACTCACAACCCCATGCTCAAGAGTTGCATACTCTATCCTGGGAGGCAGCATGTGCCCCCTGCGTTCTTTTCTGAGGTGCCAGTGTGGCTGTTTGTGCAGGGGAAGGGCCTGTGGAGGTAGAGATGATGATCTGGAACAGGAGAGTGAACTAACATTAGTCTCTGTGCAGAGCTCAAGTGACCCACCAGGGAGACTTCATGTTGCATGCAGCAGGGAAATAGCTCTGTGTGTCTTTGGGGACAGGGGGAGGAGCAAAAAGGAGAAGATTCCTTTCTCTGATTTCCAGTTTCAGTTTTTCTCTCCCCTTGGGAAGATGATTTTCTGTCTATATGAAATGCATTTTTAAGGGACCAATTGCTCATGTAATTGTTTCCTAGGGGAAGGTGGCTAGCTCTCCCATTACCAGGTGCTAGGCAAAATCTGAAGTGTAGCCATAGACTTCCTTTTCCTTCTTTGTTACTGAAGATTCCTGCACCTCCACAACTGTAGCTTCTTTTCAACCTATCCAACGTATTTACCTAAATACGTATCTGTTTCTCCCACAGTGATAGGAAGCCTTTGGTTTGACCACATCAAAGGTTGGTATGAGCACAGAAGCCTCTTCAACATTCAGTTCATGACCTATGAGGAGATGAAGAAGGTGAGAAACATGACGTCAGAGGCTTCATGGCAGCTGAAAGTCACCCTGAACGAATGAATTGATGGCTCATGGGTAGAAGATCCAAAAACAATATCAAATTTGAGATCCGGATTAGGTGCACAGGAGACATTTTTTTCCTATCACTCCTGTACTTTGATTACCAGGTGGCCATTTACAATTAGTGACCTGGACCTTTCTTTTCAAAAACTGCCTGTGTGTGAGGCATTGTCTGTTTATCGTTGTGGGCATGCAAGTTTGCCAGATTATTGGTCACCCTTCCATGGATTCTGAAATCTACTTTTTGCATTATTGATTCTAGTAACATTCTTTTTCTTTAAGATTTTATATATTTGGGGCGCCTGGGTGGCTCAGCGGGTTAAAGCCTCTGCCTTCAGCTCAGGTCATGATCCCAGGGTCCTGGGATCGAGCCCCGCATCGGGCTCTCTGCTTGGCTGGGAGCCTGCTTCCTCCTCTCTCTCTCTGCCTGCCTCTCTGCCTACTTGTAATCTCTATCTGTCAAATAAATAAATCTAAAAAAAAAAAAAAAAGATTTTATATATTTGCTTGAGAGAGAGAGCATGAGAGGAGAGAAGGTCAGAGGTAGAAGGAGACTCTCTGTTGAGCAGGTAGCCTGATGTGGGACTTGATCCTGGGACTCCTGGATCATGACCTGAGCTGAAGGCAGTTTCTTAATCAACTGAGCTACCCAAGGGCCCTCTCAGAGGTGGAAGCCAGGCAAGATTAAGGGCTGCCACCTGCTGAGTCTTTGTCCCTGGTTTCTGTTACCCCTGCCCCCAGCTCGTGACACCATGCCTAGACTCTCTTCTTGAGTCTGTAATACCTACCAAAGGGAGACTCAGGTCCATGATCGGCCTTGTAACCTCCCCATATTATGGCCTCTCCACTGCCTCCGGCCTCATCTTCTCACTTTCTCACCCAAGCCGTGTGCTTGTGAAGCTCCACCAGGGAAACTGATATTCTGATAGTCCCGTGACCTGCTATCTCATACCTTCCATGCAACCCCAACACTGCATTTATTCTTTCTTTCATCTGGACTCCACCCTTTCAGTGTGACTATCTAGAAAATGCCTGTTTTTGCTTTAATTCTCAGAACAAATTTTTCATCTCTGTTGAGACTTTCTCTGAATTATGTTAGGTCTGCGTACTGATTTCCCAGCTCCGATTCCCTGTTGTGCCTCTATGCCCTTGCGCCTTCGAACAGGCAGTGTCTGGTGTCGGTGTCTGCTCCCCAACACTTGCTGAGTTAACGCAGATAAAATGAACATGAGTGTTCCTAAACGAACCCAAATGTGCTCTAAAACAGTGCACAGTGAAAGATGAATTTACCAAAAGGAATAAGCAAGTCACTTCTCATGGTCCAACTCCATTTTTCTAGCCAGCATAAGCACATACCTTGTTCCCTCCCATAATAATACTTAGCTGTGAGTTTTGTTGAAGTCTTCCTTCTTAGAATAGCATAATTATCATACTCTGATTTATTTCAGGATCTCAGAGTTTCTGTGTCAAAAATCTGCAAGTTTCTGGGGAAAGAATTGAGTGAGGAGGATATGGATGCGGTTGTGAGACAGGCCACATTTGAGAACATGAAGTATGACCCACTGGCAAATTATGACAACGTGATAGCCACTGTATTTGGGCCGAATGTAAAAGGTCATTTCCTTCGCAAAGGTGAGGGTGAACGGTGAGCGGCCGTGTTGCACTGTGGTAGCAATGGGCCAGAGTGTAGCTTCAAGTTTGTTGGGGGACTGTCCTAACGTCATGGGTCCTCATGCGTCTGTTCATTTGGCTAGAAAGATGATTTCCTATAATTTCTTCTGGTGCTCTACAAGGAGACTCTAGTATTTGTTCTCTGAATGAATCTAATGAGTAACTTACAGTCACAAGGTCTTCCCCATGGCCCCCTGACCATTTACCGATTCCTAGCAAAATGACTCCACAAAATGGTTGTCCATTTAGTGTTAGACTGCCTCCCTTCATTAGCGTGCGCTCAGCTTGTGGTGGAAAGGTAATGACCGGTCTGTGGCCCTTCTCACTGGCTGCTCTTCCTTCTCCGTGCTTTACCCTCAAGCTCCTCCAGGGATGACTTAAGAACCCACATTCACTGCACTTTTGTTCCTGGGCAGGACTGTCATGTGTCCTCTAGGAAACCAGAATTTTACATCATAAAAAGGTATAGGTATATCTCATTTGTCTCAATACCTCACACTTCTGGTGACTGAGATTTTTTTTATTTATTTTATTTTTTTTTTTAAAGATTTTTATTTATTTATTTGACAGACAGATATCACAAGTAGGCAGAGAGGCAGGCAGAGAGAGAGGAAGGGAAGCAGGCTCCCTGGAGCCTGACTCAGGGCTCCATCCCAGGACCCTGGGATAGTGACCTGAGCCCAACGCATAGACTTTAACCCACTGAACCACCCAGGCGCCCCTGGTGACTGGGATTTTAAATGAATAACTCCTTATATAACTAATTCATTTGAACATGTTAAAATATTTCTTTTATTTTATACCATCATTCTAAGTGATATTTTTCTGATTTTAGTACACAGAAAATGTATAATACAGAATTAAAGACGTAAATTTTGCACTCAATCATAGGGTTCTATGCCTCTATGTCAAGTAGCAAGAAATATTCGCTTTGATTTCTCTAAATTAGGATTTCCTTCACTTAATCTCTTCCTATGCCTTTTCCTGTTCAACTTGAAAATATGACCACTGGTACCTGGAAGCGCGCCTGAGGTGGGGACTTGCCTTCCTGTTACGCCCCGCACACCCTACCGTGTCGTCGATCCTAAGGCCCTTCTCTACTGCCCCTGTCCTTGCACCTGTGACTTGTTTCTCTTTGAAAAGAGAAAGTGTTCTGTGTTCCTCTGTCTTTCACACGCCTGCAAATGACAAACTGCGATGGCTAAGAGGAAAACTAGGAGAAGTCAAACCGCCTGTGGCAGTGACTCAGATCCCCTTGTGTTTACTGTGGGCTCACAAGCACTCTTCTCTTAGATGACGTGCAGCGGGGCAGGACGTCATTTGCACTAGCTTGAGCGTCCTGCACTGTTGTGGTTTGTGTTTCCGGTTTCCTTAGTGTTTCCGTTTGTTTCAGTTATTGGTTTACAGTGCAGTGTTCTTGAAGATCAGTGTCTCTTTCCTTGCCTCTGCTCTGTCAGCCTCTGTGTGTCATCAGGACTCCGTCGTCTAGAAGTTTAAAGTAAGACTGTTGTGAACCTAAAGTGTGTAAAGAAGGAGTAACTGTAGGTGAGCAGGTCCAGAGTGTAGGACCTTGGGCAGCAGGAGTCAGTGGGGGGCATTATGGGGAGAAAACTGAAAGTGCCAACAATGCTTCTCCCAACACCACTAAGGTATCGTGTCCCCTCTTCCCTGGAATCTTCACTGATGCAATCGACTTGTTTTTCATCTCAGGTACCATCGGAGACTGGAAAAATCACATGACAGTTGAGCAGAATGAGAGGTTTGACAAGATTTTCCAAAGGGAGATGAACGATTTTCCCTTGGAGTTCATCTGGGACGTGAACGAAGACTAGAATGCGAAGCAAGGCACAGATCCTTTAAGAAAGCACTTTCAGTAGGAAACATATTGAATTGTACACTTTCATCTTTGACTGTCACTGAATCATTATTGCAAAGCCTGAATGATGAATAACTATGAATATACCAACTCTACGTCATTTGCCATCTGTGGCCTGTTTTCCACTGGCGGGGATCCCCCAGTTTCTGTTCAGCAGGGGGTTTCCACACCATAATTTCTCAAAGAAGTTAATAAACTGTCATGACGATGTGTGTTGGGATGTTGCTGAGTACTGCTTTATTCCTAAAAAGTCATTTAAAAATCGGCATCACCACTAATTGAGTCTTCCCATTCAGAGATATTGTACCCTCAGCATCAATTTGTGTTTTCCTTCCTGTCACTTGAAACAGATGCATGGGCCTAATATGAGCTGCGCTTATTTCCTGTGGAGTTTATCCTAAGCAAGACTCTGTGACGTTTGTAGCAATTCGGAGGAGGAAATTTTTGAGTTACGTTTTCCAACTGTTGATCGCTACTCCCAGAGTTTTGCCTGCTCACGCACTCCTGGGTTTCTGGTAGTAAGGCTGGCTGAGTGGAAGCAGGGCAGTCAGTGCAGGCCCGCAGGGGTGTGGGGGTGTGGGTGCGGCCATCCAGCAGATTCTGCAGACCCGCTGACATATGTCTGTGTGTTTGTGCCCAGCTTGGGGGTGCTGGCTACCTCGCGTGCCTTGACTTCCGCTGACCATCGCTCTGTTTATTGTTCCTAAGAAACACACCTCATTTCTTTCCTGAGCTGCAGCTTTGCACAAGGATATAAAGGGCCCTGGTCCTTGCATTGGGAGGGATTTCTCCTCTTCCAGGGCAGCTCCTGGTATACCACTTCTTGCCTTCTTGAATCCTTTCTTCCGAGGGCTTGAAAATTCCACAGCTATGGGGCTTAGGAGGGGGATATGTGACTGGAGAGAGACCTCCCTTTTCTCCTCCTTTCTCCTTATTTCTTCTCAAACTAGGATTTGTGTGGGGGAAAGGGAAGGAAATCTTGTGCTTACAAGTAAATGAATATCGACACCTTCTGCATGCAAGATGTTGCCTTTAGAATTACATATGGATTATCTCCTTTATGATTAGCAAAACCCTGATGAGGGAGGTGCTCTTTCAGAACTGGGAAAGCAAGAGGTGTGGAGTAGAAAGGGAATTTCCCCTGGGCGACTAGCTAGTGTTAGCACTCTGATTCAGAACCTGCTCTGTCTCACGTTAGAAGTGAAAAATCCTTAATACCCCTCTTTCAGCTTGTAATTTCCCAATAGGGATTGAACTGGGTTGAAACTGAGTCGTCAATTTAACATGACTGGAGTCTGTCTGCTTCATCCCCATTCCACTAAGACACCAGGAGATCTGTTTCTCCTTAGCCCTTAGATATGCAACTGTGTGAAGGAAAGACCTCAGTGTGAGAGAGGAATCCTCCAAAATCCTTGAGGACAACAGAGGCAGCAACCTCTTTGACCTCAGCCCAAACAACCAAGGAATGCAAGGGCAAACAAGAGTGAACTACTGGGACTTCATCAAGATCAAAAGCTTTTGCACAACAAAGGAAACAGTCAACAAAACCAAAAGACACCTGGCAGAATGGGAGAAATCCTTGGCAAATGACATATCACATAAAGAGCTAGTATCTAAAATCTGTAAAGAACTTATCAAACTCAATACCCAAAGAACAAATAATCCAATCAAGAAATGGGCAGAAGACGAAAGCAGACATTTCTGCAAAGAAGACATGCAGACGACCAACAGACACAGGAGAAAGTGCTCAACATCACTGGGCATTAGGGAAATACAAATCAAAACCACAGGGAGATACCGCCTCATACCAGTCAGAATGGCTAAAGTTAACAAGTCAGGGAAATGACAGATCTTGGTGAGGCTGTGGAGAAAGGGGACCCTCCTACACCGTTGCTGGGAATGCAACCTGGTGTAGCCACTCTTGGAAACGGTACAGAGGTTCCTCAAAAAGTTGAAAATAGAGGTTCCCTACGACCCAGTAATCGCACTATTAGGTATTTACCCTAATGATACAAATGTAGTGATCCAAAGGGGCACGTGCACCTAAATGTTTATAGCAGAAATGTCCACAGTAGCCAAACTATGGAAAGAACCTAGATGTCCATCAACAGATGAATGGATAAAGAAGATGTGGTATAGACATACAATGGAATTCTATGCAGTCATCAAAACCCCGAAGTCTTGCCATTGGCAATGACGTGATTGGAACTAGAGGGTGTTATGCTGAGTGAAATAAGTCAATTAGAGAAAGACAATTATCATATGATCACTCTGATATGAGGAATTTGAGAGGCAGGGTGGGGGGTCATGGGGGGTAGGGAGGGAAAACATGAAACAAGACAGGCTCAGGGAGAGACAAACCATAAGAAGACCAAACCTTAATCTCACAAAACAAACTGAGGGTTGCTGGAGGGTGAGGGGTAGGGTTAGGGTGGCTGGGTTACGGTCACTCAGGAGGGTATGTGCGATGGTGAGTGCTGTGAAATGTTTAAGCCTGATGATTCACAGCCCTGCACCCCTGGGTCAAATAATACATTATATGCTAAAAAAAATTAGAATGACTTTAAATCACTGTAAGATTTGCTCCTTTAAACATATGAATTTTTAAAAAGATTTTATTTATTTATTTGAGAGAGAGCGAGAGCGAGAGAGAGATCAAGCATGAGCCGGAGGGAGGGGCAGAGTAATAGGAAGAAGAAGAATCCTTGCTGAGCAGGGAGCCCAACCCTGAGGTCATGACCTGAGCTCAAAGCAGACGCTGGGTGGCTCAGACACACCTTAAACATATTGATTATATAAGAGCTAGCCATTTTCAGCTATATAGTCAATATGTGCCATGCTCAAGCATGAATCCTTCCATGTGCTTTGCTGTCCTTGTACCTTCTAAGTCCATAACTTCTACTTTTGGCTACTCTGAATGATAACGCTTGAACGTTCATGAACAAGTCGTTGAAGGCACATAGGGTTTCATTTCTTTTTGGTAGACACCTCCAAATTGAAATGCCAAACTGCTTTCCAAAGAATCTACCTTTACATCAGCACCATTGGGAAGGATTCCCAATACTCCATGTCCTCACTAATGCGAGTTACTTCCAGTCTTTGTGATATAGCCATTCAGTATAGTAGGAAGTGAGATACCATTTTGCTGGAGGAAGTTCAAGAATATTAGAGGGGCGCCTGGGTGGCACAGTCAGAGGAGTGTCAGCTTCCTGGTTTTAGCTTGGGTTTTGATCTCAGGTGGTGAGATGGAGCCCCATATGGGCTCTCTGCTCAGCAGGGAGTCTGCTTCAGATTCTCTCTCCCTCTGCCCCTCCCCAACATGCTCTCTCTCAAATAAATAAGTAAATCTTAAAAAAAATATACTGGAGAAGGATACCAAGTTAGAATTGCAAATCATAGTGACAAAGGATATTGTCTCCTGAATCAAACGCACTGTCCAATCTAATATGTAGACATTTTATTTACCATGGATTTTATCTACATTAATTTTTATTTTTTTAAGGCCTGCATTAAAACATTATTTATCCCAGTTACTGAGAAATGGGTGCCCCCTTACATTTGGCACCAGATATAGGTGACTCAATCCCTTCACCACAGTCCTTGGGAGTTCAACAGGGCTTTCCAAGTTTCCTGGCCTCTACCTCCCAAAGTATTTGGTATTTGCCACCAGCAGCTTTGCCCGATGCCTCTAGATTCTGCATTACCTCATATTTTTGTGCCAGCAAGGATGCCATAGGAAAAAAGTGGATACATACTCACCTAAGGCAAACCCAAGGAAAGGGTTACATGAACATTTCCTACTGGAGGTAAAACCAGGAAGAGTGATGCATAACAGCTCTTATGGATACCAATTATGAGTTCATGGATTGTACTGTCCCAAAGTCCAAAGATATCTTTGCCAAGAAGCAAAGTGATGCATTCTTGGATTCAGGAAAAAGGATTATGTGGGTTTTCAATATTTATGTGCTAGCCCATTATTAGTGTTGCAACACAAGGTCGGCGAACGACCTCCAGTAGCTCACAGTGTTGTCCTTCAGAGATCATACATATCTCGCAGTTTCTTCTAACAAACAGACCAAAATATACCCAGGATACAGTGTATTGCTCTGTTCTGTTCACCTGTCCATTTAAAGTCCTTCTTTTTTTTTCTTTTTTGTCTTTTAATCTTCAGTTTTACAGTTGCGTTCTTTCCAATCACCATATTTAATTTTACTTTTGTACATATCTACTTTTCTCTTTCTTTACAATTTTGGGATCAAAATAGATCAAAATACACATAGGATCCAGTGTATTTCTCTGGATGATTCAACAATTTGATTGTATTTTTTTTCCAGTTTTGATCTCCACTGGTCTGTTTAGTGTATATTTCTCTGGTGTATTTACTCTTGCCATTTTAATGTTTCGTTCTGTCATTCATCTGTTCTTCTCTGGACAGAATGACAAGATAGAAATACTCACCTCGAACAACAGAACAAGAGGCGGTCCTGCTTTGCCAGGGACCTAATCAGTATACAAGTGCGAGATTCCAGAACTAGAGTTCAAAACAACGATTATAAAGATACAGGCCAGACTTGAAAAAAGCCCATAGAAGGCAATAGGGAATCCTTTTCTGAGGCAATAAAAGAACTAAAATCTAATACCTATGCTTCTGAAGCAGTTTGTAAAAATAAAAATGGGAGAAACCCTCCCATACTCTTCCTATATAAGGCCAGCATTACCTTGATGCCAAAACCAGACAAAGACCCCTCCAAAAAGGAGAATTACAGACCAGTATCTCTGATGAACATGGATGCAAAAATTCTCACCAGGATCCTAGCCAATAGGATCCAACTGTACATTAAAAGGATTATTCATCAGGACCAAGTGGGATTTATTCTTGGGAGGCAAGCATGGGTCAACATCTGCAAATCAATCAAGGTGATACACTATATTAGTAAAAGAAAGGACAAGAACCATACGATTCTCTCAATAGATGCAGAAAAAGCATTTGACAAATTATAGTTTACTTTCTTCATCAAAACTGGAAGTCCTAACCTCAGCAATCAGACAACAAAAAGAAATAAAAAGCATCTGAATCGGCACAGATTCAAACTCCCACTCTTTGCAGATGACATGATACACTATGTGGAAAACCCAAAAGACTCCACCCCAAAATTGTGAGAACTCATACAGGAATTCAGCAAAGTGGCAGGATATAAAATCAATGCCATACAAATCAGTTGCATTTCCACACACTAACAATGAGACCGAAGAAAGAGAAATTAGGGAGTCAGTCCCATTTACAATTGTGCCAAAGAAACCCACAAGATACCTGGAAACAAACCTAACAGAGGAGCAAAGGATCTATATTCAGAAAACTATAGAACATCCGTGAAAGAAATTGAGGAAAAAACAAAGAAACAGAAAAATGTTCCATGTTCACCTACTGAAAGAACAAATATTGTTAAAATGTCCACACTACCTAGGGCAATCTATACATTCAAAGAAATCCCTGTAAAATACCAACAACTTTTTTCACAGAGCTGAGCAAATAACCCTAACATTTGTATGGAAGCAGAAAAGACCCCTGGAAAGCCAAAGGAATGTTGCAAAGGAAAACCACAGCTGGTGGCCTCACAATTCCAGACTTCAAGCTCCATTACAAAGCTGTCATCATCAAGACTCTATGGCACTGGCACAAAAACAGACACAGAGATCAGTGGAACAAAATAAGGAACCCAGAAATGGATCCCCCAACTCTATGGTCAACTGACCTTTGACAAAGCAGGAAAGAATGTCCAATAGAAAAGAGACCATCTCTTCAACAAATGGTGTAAGGAAAATTGGACAGAGACATGCAGAACAATGAAACCAGACCACTTTCTTACACCATACACAAATTTAGACTCGGAATGGATGAAAGACCTAAATGTGAGACAGGAATCCATCAAAATCCTGGAGGAGAACACAGGCAGCAACCTCTGTGACCTTGGCCGCAGCCACTTCTTGCTAGACACGTCTCCAAAGGCAAGGGAAACAAAGCCAAAAATGAACTATTGGGACTTCATCCAGATCAAAAGCTTTAGCACAGCAAAGGGAACAGTGGAGAAAAACAAAAGACAACCAACAGAATGGGAGAAGATATTTGCAAATGTCCCATCAGATAAAGGGCTACTATCGCAAACTATATAAAGAACTTATCAGGGGCGCCTGGGTGACTCAGGGTTAAGCGCTGGCCTTTTCTCAGGTCATGATCCCAGGAGCTTGGGATTGAGCCTCTCATTGCACCAGGCTCCCTGCTCAGTGGGGAGCTTCTTCCTCTGACCTTCCTGGTGCTCGTTCTCCCCCATCCCCACCTCTCTCTTAAATAAATACATAAAATCTTAAAACAAGAAAGAACGTATCAAACTCAACACCCAAAAATAATCAAGTCAAGACCTGAGCAGAAGACGTGCACAGACATTTCTCCAAAAAAGACATACAAATGGCCAACGGACACATGAAAAAAATGCTCAACGTCACTCAGCATCAGCAAAACACAAATCAAAACCACAGTGAGATACCACTTCACACAGGTCAGAAGTCAAAAGTGAACTACTGGAACTCCACCCAGATAAGCAGCTTTTGCTCAGCAAAGAAAACCGTGGACAAAACCAAAAGACAACCAGGGCACCTGGGTGGCTGGTAGGTTAAAGCCTCTGCCTTCGGCTTTGGTCATGATCCCAGGATCCTGGGATCGAGTCCCTCTCAGCAGGGAGCCTGCTTCTCTCTCTCTCTCTCTCTGCCTGCCTCTCTGCCTACTTGTGATCTCTGTCTGTCAAATAAAGAAATAAAAATTAAAAAAAAAAAAAAAAGACAACCAACAGAATGGAAGAAGATATTTCCAAATGTCTTACCAGATAAAGGGCTGGTAATCTAAATCTATAAAGAGTTTTTCAAATTCAACACCCCCAAAACAAATAATCCAGTAAAGAAATGGGCAGAATACATGACAGAGACTTCCCCAAGGAAGACACAGAAATGGCCAACAGACCCATGAAAAAATGCTCCACACCACTGCGCATCAGGGAAACACAAATAAAAAACACAATGAGATTTCACCTCCCGTCATCAGAATGACTCAAACTAGTAAGTCAGGAAATGACAGGTGTTGGTGAGGGTGAGGGGAGAGGGGGACCCTCTCACACTGGTGGTGCTAATGCAAGGTGGTGCAGCCACTCTGGAAAACAGGATGGAGGTTACTTGCAAATTTGAAAAAGGAGTTATCTTCTGACCCAGTAATTGCCCTACAAGATATTTACCTGAAGAATACAAATAGCGATTCGAAGGGACACCTACACCCCAATGTTAATAGTAGCAATGTCCACAATAGCCAAACCATGGAAAGAACCCAGATGTCCATTGACTGTTGAATGGCTAAAGAAGAGGTGGTATATATGTATGCAGTGGAGTACTACTCAGCCACCAAAAATGAAATCTTGTCCCGTGAAAGAACATGGAGAGAACTAGAGGGTATTGTGCTAAGTGAAATAAGTCAATCAGTGGAAGACAATTATCCTAGGACCTCATTCATCTGTGGAATTTAAGTAACAAAACAGAGGATCATAGGGGAAGGGAGGGAAAAAGAAAATAAGACAAAACCAGAGAGGGAGACAAACTATAAGAAACTTCTAACTGAAGGAAACAAACTGAGGGTTGCTGGAGGGGAGGAGCTTGGGAGGATGGGGTAACTGGGTGAGGGACATTAAGGAAGGCACTTGATGTAATGAGCTCTGGTAATATATAAGACTGATGAGTCACTGAACTCTTCCTCTGAAACTAATAATACATCATATGTTAATTGACTGAATTTAAATTTTAAAAATCTGTTGAGGGTAAATTATATTTTAGAGCGATTTGAACTTAAGTTTTAAATAACAGTGCTGTGCAATGTCACCTTGGCATTGGAGGTAAAAGAAAAAAATCAGTAATATTTTAAAGTTTAGACATTGTATCTGTCACAGATTTTATGTTAATATAAATATTTTTGCTACCGTATTACAATATTATTCATCCTAATAACTGAACTTGGTCCCTCCTTCAATTGTGCACCCAAGATCAGTGTCTCACTCACAGTACTGTAGTCCTTGGTAGAGCCAAAAGGCTTTCAGTGTTCCCTGGCCTCCATGTTAAGAATACCGGGAAGAAATCTCTGGAGGTGGAACCATGTGGAGTTGTAGGTAAGGGGGGCTTCTTTGTGCAAAGGAATGTGCTCAGGGGATAAAGAAAATGAAGACATCTTATGGCCCCAAGCAGACAGTTAAGCCAAAACAATTAAAGACCTAGAAATTACTGGACTGGGGGCTAATGCCACATGTCAGAGATGTTAAATAAAATAACTGGTATGAGTTGGACCATACCACTCCAAACATATCTCAACCCAGTATAATCATTAAATCAAAATGATTTGTACTTTAAGTTTGGTGATATGGTTAATAGAATGATTCTTGTGGAACTCGGAGTGTTGAGAAGTGTGGCTCTAGAATATTTTCCACCTATATATTTGGGAAAATGTTTTTTAAAAGAACCTCTTTACATTAATTTGGATCTATCTTCTTCAACTTTTTAATTTTTCTCAATGGTCAGACAGATCCATCTGTATTTATTAAAAGGTTTTTGAACATTACCATCTGTTACTAAAGGTGTTTGTTTTAAAAAGTAAATGTTGACGTTACGCCCTTGAAAACGACATTAACATGTTAGGCACATTCTCAAAGGTACCCATTAATGTCTGTACTTTTCCTTGTCGTTATGAGCTAATATGGAGGTTCCTTTTGAGATAGACGCATCCCTCTCTGTACGTTTTAGGAAAGGAGCTTGGGATTCTCTCTGACCTTGGTGCTCCTTTGATCATGAACCAACACACATTGCTCAGCCCTAGGAGCTGGAACACCAGAGGATAAAAACGAAGATTTAATGTTTAATACTTCATATTTTAGTTTGCCACTGAAAGTTAATGTCTTGCATAGTATGAAACATGTGAGATGGTTCTGCTGGAAAGCATGAGAACTGGAATGATAGTTTCTTTTCCTAACTGGGAGCCTGGGAAATCATGCACTTAGCCTCGGATCCTCAGTTTCCTCATTTCAAAGGTGAGGATTACAATACTTCCTGAAGATGAAAAATTTACTGAAATATGACAACTAATAAACATGTTCAAATTGGTGAGTTAACACTGCAGCTGTTCATGGGTCCTTGTCTCCAAATCTCCCCACATTTCCCATTCCACCTTGTCCTCCTGTCACACAAATGAAATTATAGGGGAGAATTGTACTGCCATGGGCTGATCTTTGTGTCCCCCAGAAATTCATATGTTGAAATCCTGAGCCCCGTGGTGATGATGCTAGGGGGTGCGCACTGGGAGGGAACGACTGGGATTAGTGCCCTTGTCAAAGCTGCCTTGAGTTCCCTTGCCACTTCTGCCATATGAGGTCACAGTGAGAAGACCAAGAAGAAAGGGGATTC
The DNA here is from genome assembly GCF_922984935.1 of Meles meles. Taxonomy (NCBI): domain Eukaryota; kingdom Metazoa; phylum Chordata; class Mammalia; order Carnivora; family Mustelidae; genus Meles; species Meles meles. Next base: position 84,997,238 of record NC_060070.1, on the reverse strand, counting down.
TCTCCAGACACGAAATCCTGGTGGCATTGTCTTGGACTTCCCAGCCTCTGAACTGTGAGAAGTGTGTGTCTGCTGTCATAAGCCACCCATCTGCCCTCTTGTGATTGCAGCCTGAATGGACTCAGACAAATGCTCCTCATCTTCCCTTTGCCTTTATTTCATAAAAAAAAAAAAAAAAAAAAAAAAAGATCCAGGAACAAACAGAACATGTAGCAGTGCAGGTGGTGAGTCCTTCAGCTACGGGGCCACAGCTGACGCCCTGCATTCCAACTCTAGCAGCAAAACTGCCTCAAGTTAAAGCAACTTCAAGGGCAACCTAGCTCCTTAGCTCCCTCTTTGACCACTTGTGGGTGTTACTGCTTTGTCATTGTACTTCAACTTCCTCCTCTGTCCAGAGTAGCTGCCATCACTCCCTCACAGGTGGTGTACCCAAGGGTCCTTCCTTGTCCCCATGCAAATCTCAGTCTGTGTCCTCAGAGGATCCCATAGGAAAGCATCCTATGAAATGATTTCAATTAAAGCAGCCTATTGACCCGATGGTGGGACAGCACTGGAATGGAGCCCACTGAGGACTGAGTTTGGTGGGATGGGTGTTGAGCCAGGGTCCTTGCTCCTCAGAGATCCCAGATCTAGGTGCTAGGAAACTGGTTCTGGGTATGGACAGGAAATATGTGGGTGCATTTCTGTTTGTCACACCCTATCAGGATGGGAAGAACCCAGGGATCCTAAACACATTCTGGTGTGAGAACAGCCCCAAAACTTGAAGGGCTGTTGCAGAAACAAAAGACACAAAAATAAAGACACAGAAACCTGGAAACCTTATTTCCTTTGCTGGCCAAGTGTTCAAGTTTTGTCTCCCGCACAGTCTTTGGTATCTGTGGCTAGTTGTGGAGCTCTTTTGCATTTGTCAAGAATCTAGGGATGAAAGATGGACGGGAGGGGGTTTGTGCCATTATTCTGGAACCAGAGCTAAAGTGACAGAGTTATGATTCCAGGAGGTTAAATGGAGTTTGGGCAATTATGGGTTGCTCTAGAATGGATTGATCTCAGATAAAGTCATGGTGTCCTGGAAAGGTTCTCACTGTTCCAGTGTTAGTCATATATTTGTAGAGAAAAACAAGCACCTGTGGTTGTCCTTGGAACCTGGCCTTTCTCGGGTTCTTTCCTACATTTCCTGTATGCCTTTTTTTCCCAAGTAACACCGGTATTGCATTTCAAACTCATCTCAGTTCTCATTTAGATAAAACACCAGACAGAAGAAATTCCTCATCCAACATTTCTCATTCCAGTCTATTGAAATGAGAATAAGAGGGGTGCCATCAGCATCTTGGCAGTGTGAGTTGTGCATTTTCTTTCCCTTTCCATCTGCATCTTTTTTTTTTAATTGTGTTATGTTAGTCACCATTAAATACATCATTAGTTTTTGATGCAGTGTTCCAAGATTCATTGTTTATCTACAACACCCAGTACTCTATGCAATATGTGCCCCCCTTAATATCCACCAGCAGACTCACCCATTCCCCCACCCCCACCCTTCTACACTCTCAGTTTGTTTCTCAGAATCCACAGTCTCTCGTGGTTCTCTCTCCCTCTGATTTCCCCCAATTCACTTTTTCTTTCCTTCTCCTAATGTCCTCCACTTTATTCCTTATGTTCCACATGTAAGTGAAACCATGTGATAATTGACTTTCTCTGCTTGACTTATTTCACTCACCATAATCTCCTCCAGTCCCATCCATGTTGATGCAAAAGTTGGGTATTCATCTTTTTTGAAGGCCATCTTGGCTCTTTTGGGGTACAGATGACCCTTCTCTTCACTACATCTGTATCTTCGGGGTAAATACCCAGTAATGCAATTACTGGGTCATAGGGTAGCTCTATTTTTAATTTTTTGAGGAATCTCCATACTGTTTTCCAATGTGGCTGCACCAACTTGCACTTCCACCAACAGTGTAAGAAGGTTCCCCTTTTCCCACATCCTCTCCAACATTTGTTGCTTCTTGTCATGTTAATCTTTGCCACTCTGACTAGTGTAAGGTGGTATCTCAATGTGGTTTTGATTTGTATTTCCCTGATGGCTAATGATGATGAACCTTTTCTTATGTGTCTGCTAGGTATTTGTATATCTTCATTGGAGACGTGTCTGTTCATGTCTTCTGCCCATTTTTTGACTTGATTATCTGTTTTGTGTGTGTTGAGTTTGAGAAGTTCTTTATAGATCTTGGATATCAGCCCTTTGTCTCTAGTGTCTTTTGTGAATACCTTCTCCCACTCTGTGGGTTGCCTCTTTGTTTTTCTTTGACTATTTCCTTTGCTGTGCAGAAGCTTTTGATCTTGATGAAGTCTCAAAAGTTCATTTTTGCTTTTGTTTCCTTCACCTTTTGAGACATGTCTTAGAAGATGTTGGTGTGGCCAGTGTCAAAGAGGTTACATCCCACTGACATCAAGAACACGGCAAGGATGCCCACTCTCACCACTGTTGTTCAACATAGTACCAGAAGTCCTAGCAACAGCAATCAGACAAAAAAAAAAAAAAAAAAAAAAAAAAGAAGTAATAGTAATTCAAATTGGCAAAGAGTGAAATTCTCTCTCTCTTCACAGATGACATGATATTTTAAGTGGAAAACCCAAAAGATTCCACTCCCAGATTACTAGAACTCATACAGCAATGTGGCAAGATACAAATCAATGCAAAGAAATCAGTTGCTTTCTTGTACACTAACAAGGAAACTGTAGAAAGGGCAATTAGAGAATCGAATCTATTTACAATAGCGCCAAAAGCCATAAGATACCTTGGAATAAACCTAACCAAAAGTGGTAAGGAACTATAGTCAAGGAACTAGAGAACACTCAAGAAAGAAATTGAAGAAGACACAAAAAGTGGGAAAACATTCCGTGCTCATGGATTGGAAAAGTAAATATTGTTAAAATGTCTACGCTGCCCAGAGCACTCTGTACTTTCAATGCCATCCTGCTCAAAATACCAGTGGCCTTTTTCAAAATGTTGGAACAAACAATCTTAAAATTTGTATGGAACCAGAAAAGACTCCAAATCACTAAGGAAATGTCGAAAAATAAAAATAAAACTGGGGGTGTCATGTTGCGTGATTTCAAGCTTTATTACAAAGCTATGATCACCAAGACAGCATTGTACTGGCACAAAAACAGACACATAGACCAGAGGAACAGAGTAGAAAGTCTAGATATGGACCCTCATCTCTATTGTCAAATGATCTTTGACAAGGCAAGAAAAAATATCCAGTAGAAAAAAGACTGTCGGGACGCCTGGATGGCTCAGTTGGTTGGATGACTGTCTTCAGCTCAGGTCATGATCCCGGAATGCCGGGATCAAGTCCCGCATCGGGCTCCCAGCTCCATGGGGAGTCTGCTTCTCTCTCTGACCTTCTCTTTGCTCATGCTCTCTCTCACTGTCTCTCTCAAAAAAAAAAACAAAAAAAAAAACAAAAAAAAAACACACAAACCCAAAAACCCCCAGTCTCTACAATAAGTGATGCTGGGAAAATTGAATAGCTATGTATAGAAGAATGAAGCTCAACCATTCTCTTACACCATACACAAAGATAAACTCAAAATGGACAAAAGACCTCAACAAGGGACAGGAATCCATTTACATCTAACTGGACATTCGTGATGATGAAAGTGTCCCTACAGAGCATTAAAGGACACTGAGAGATCTTCCATCTGCATCCCAAAGTGGGTATACTGGGGATCAGAGAGGCTGTGGGGCCAAGGAAGTTACAGCAGCAACAGTGGTAGTGCTGGTCCTGGCAGAAGAGACTGAGGAGGCAGAAAGCAGGGTAAGTTGAAGTCCCCCTGGCTGCTCAGGTGCATGTGAGGACCTATTGCTCTTCAGCAGCACCTGTATTTCTGAGGAGAGCTCTGTGACTGGCGCAAAGGAAGAAAAGAGAAGAAGGAAGACTAAGAGAATTGAAGGAAGGTGTTTTCTGCTGTGTGCCTTGGGATTTCAAGAAGTCTAGGACTTGTGAGACCCCACCCTCCCATCCCACTGGCCTTGAGCACTTCCATGACTCAAGTGCAAAAACCCACAACTCTCCTGCCACTCTACCACCAACACTTTCCCCCCCTTAATGTCAGGTCTCTTAGGTGTGCTCCTAATTTCTGTGGTGAGTCAGCTCTAGCAAGAGAAAATGAAATATTGTGCAATATCATGACTTTCTGGGAACCAAAAGCAAAGTTTCTGATTGCCAGTGTGCTTAATTCTTTTTTTTATTTAATTCTTACAATCAAAATCAACAAAGACTTTCCTAAATAAGAAAGATGCTTGAACATTCAAGTGAGTTGACAAAGGCACATTTCATCTGGTATGGAAAATTATAGCATGATGGCATCATAAAGAAAATGATGACAACTAAATTCAAAGACAAAGAATATTGTGATCCTTTTCATATATAATTAAAAACAGATTTCATGATGAAACTCAGTGAGCTACAGAAAATTTAGAAGGCAGTTCTGAGAACTCAGGCATTAAATTAATGACAGGAATACTTTACTAAAGAGACTGAAATTATGTAAAGGAACTTAGCAAATTCTGGATCTGATGGACTCAACAAATGAGATGAAAAGTGAATTAGCACTGGAAATATAGCAGGTCAGATGGAAGGAAAATTGGCTATCTGGATGATAGGAATTTAAAAATGATTCAAGGAGAAGAGGAGAGAGACTAAAATTTTCAACATGTCAAGAAACCTTTCGTGAGTTATCAGGCACTGAAAAAAGCCAATATAAGAATAATGAGTATACCAGAAGAAGAAAAGAAGGAGACAGCATTTATTTAAAGAAATAATTGCTGGAGGAAAGACAAGATGGCAGGGAACTAGGAGGAGGCACCATTTCAACCTGTACCCTAAAGTGAGCTGATTACGAACCAAGGAACTCTGATCACCCATGAAACCAGCCTGAGATTAGAATTATACACTTATGGATCTCTACAGGGGTAGAAGATGCCAGTGGGCAGGTAAAGCAGAGTGGGAACTTTGGACTGATACCGGAAGATAAACAAAAGGGGGAGGGAGCCACCAGAAGCCACCCATTGGAAAGTAATACCCCAATACGAGAATGCCCTGCGACTGGGGACCAGCACTAACTTGGAGTCTGGTTGAAAGCACTCAAAAAGAGCAAAGGATCATGGGGGGAAATTGTGGGAATCAGGGTAGTTTGGGACAGGAGCTTAAGTCCCCAGACCCAGGACAACCACCCCTGGTGCTGAGCCAGAGAGAGTGCGGCGAAGAAACCAGGTCTTGGTCCCTGAGCAGTGAGTGTGCCTGAGAGCGCCTGGGTGTCAGCTCCTGTGAGGGGCTGGGAGCCTTGCCAGCCAGCAGAACCACAGCCCTTGGCACTCTCCATGCATGCAGGCTGCACGACCAGAGTCTGAGTCGCACCCCACACCCACCCTGAGACAGCTTCCGCTGTTGTGGTTTTGGGTACAAGCAGGAGTTCCTATGTCCCCAGGGACCACACGACTGGGAACATGCTCTGCCTGCCAGCAGGAAGGGGGCAATTTATGTGCTCTGGAACACCCAGAGGGGAACAGACTGAGGCTTCTCTCTGAGAGGGAGGTCTGGGTGCAGTTTGCTTTCCTCTAAACCTCCAAAAACCATCCAAAGCCAACAAGGCAAGAGAAAACAAATGAACAAACAAATTAAAAAACCTCCAGAGGACAAAAGCCTGAAAAACCAGTTTCCTCAGAGCCCACCCCCTTGATTAGGTGGGAGGACGTAACTCAGGGAACATCACTGACTGAAAACACACACAGCAGGCCCCTCGCCCAGAAAGTCAACCGGGGGGAAGAAAAAAAGACAAGAGAACAACCACCACTACTTCATAGATACAACCTTTATTTTTAATTCATTCCCACAATTCTAGTTCATTTTTTTAAAGATTTTTTATTTATTTATTTGACAGACAGAGATCACAAGTAGGCAGAGAGGCAAGCAGAGAGAGAGGAAGGGAAGCAGGCTTCCCGCTGAGCAGAGAGCCTGATGCAGGGCTCAATCCCAGGACCCTGGGATCATGACCTGAGCTGAAGGCAGAGGCTTTAACCCACTGAGCCACCCAGGTGCCCCTCAGGTTCATTTTTTTTATATAGATAATTTTTTAACTTATTTACCATCACAGTGAGATGTCCAGTCATCAAATTCCTTAACAACCTTCTAACCTGAACTTTTTGATACATATACCTGTGTTTTTCTTTTGCTTTTCTATTTTTTAATTTTTTTAATTTTATTTTATTTTAGTTTAGTTTATTCTTTTTTTTATTTTTATTTTTTATCTTCATATAGAGTTAAATTCAAGGTAATCCCCTTTCCCCAATCAATGCTACCCCTATAAGTAAACCAATTTTTAATTCCCCTCTATCTTAGGAAAGTTGAGTCCTTTAACAAAGATATCAAGATACATCCAGGAAGAATCAAAATAACCGTCCTTGCCCACGCTGAGAATTTTAACCACTCTCCCATCTTTTTCTTCCGCCAGTGTTTCTGTGTATTTGTGTTTGTCCTGGTAGTATATAAATCTTATACTTAAGTATACTTGTATACTTATACAAGTATAAGAGATATATAGATATATATATATATCTATATATATATAGAGATATATAGAGATATATATAGAGATATATAGATATATAGATATATAGATAAGATAAGAGATATATAGATATATAGATATATAGATATAAGTAGATTGTCATCTACTTTTATCAGCCTTTTTGTTTGTTTTTGTTTGTATACTTCATAAATCTTACCTTGGGGCCCATTTGGGCTGAGCCTCTCTTTTATCTTTCTTTTTATTCCTGTCCCTCTCTCTCTCTCTCTTTTCTTTTCTTTCTTTCTTTTTTCTTTCGTTTGGGTGGGGACTCTTGATTGCTCAGAAACTTTCCAGGGTGCACCTTGCATGCACCACAGTCAACACATTCAGCTACATCCGTTCATTCATCTCTCACCAAAACGACTAGGAAGGGGAATGCCCAACAGAAGAAAAATTCAGAGGCTGGGCCTCTTGCAACAGAGCTAATGGCTATCAACAGAGACAATATGTCAGAAAGGGAATTCAGGCTGACAATTATCCAGGCAATAGCTAGGTTGGAGAAAGCCATGGAAGACAAAATGGAATTGATTAGAGCAGAACTGAAAGCAACCAGGGATGATGTTCACAATGTTCTCAATGAGTTCCAATCTAATCTAAATTCTCTAAAAACTAGGGTAACTGAGACAGAAGATAGAATTAGTGATCTGGAGGACAAACAGATAGAGAGAAAGGATCAGGAGGAAGCCTGGAACAAACAGCTTAGAAACCACAAAAACAGAATTAGGGAAATAAATGATGCCATGAAATGTTCCAATGTCAGAATTATTGGAATTCCTGAGGAGGGGGGGAAAGAAAGAGGACTAGAAGATATAATGGAACAAATTCTCCATGAAAATTTTCCCAGTCTTGTGAATAGAACCAGCATTCATGTACGAGAGGCAGAACAGTTTCCCCCAAAATTATAACATCTAGAAAAACCTCAAGGCACCTGATATAAAAACGAGAAATCATAATTGTAGACAGGATCCCTTGAAAGCAGCTGGGACAAAGAAGCTCCTTATGTACAGAGGAAAGTCCATCAGAATAACGTCAGACCTGTTCACAGAAGCCTGGCAAGCCAGAAAGGGCTGGCAAGATGTATTCAGGGCACTAAATAAAAACATGCAGACAAGAATACTTTATCCAGAAAGACTGACATTCAAAATGGATGGAGAGATAAAGAGTTTCCAAGACCAGCAAGGCTTAAAAGAATATGCGATCACCAAGCCAACACTGCAGGAAATATTAAGGGGGGTTCTATAAAAGAGGAAAAATCCCAAGAATGTCTTTGAACAGAACTATATGGAGACAATCTACAGAAAGAAAGACTTCAAAGGTAACACGATGTCAATAAAAACATATCTCTCAATAATCACTCTCAATGTGAATGGCCTAAATGCACCCATAAAACGACACAGGGTTGCAGATTGGATAAAACGACAGGACCCATCCATATGCTGTCTAAAAGAGATCCATTTCGAACCTAAGGATACACCCAGACTGAAAGTGAAGGGATGGAGAACTATCTTTCATGCTAATGGACCTCAAAAGAAGGCCGGGGTGGCAATTCTCATATCAGATATATTAGATTTTAAACTAAAGACTGTAGTCAGAGATACAGAAGGACACTGCATAATTCTTAAAGGGACTATCCACCAAGAAGATCTAACACTTGTAAATATTTATGTCCCCAATATGGGAGCAGCCAATTACATAAGAAAAGTATTAATCAAGATAAAGAGTCATATTGATATGAATACATTAATAGCAGGAGATCTCAACACACCTCTCTCAGTAATAGACAGATCATCGAAGCAGAAAATCAATAAAGTAACAAATCATTGAATGACACATTGGACCAGATGGACCTCGTAGATATATACAGAACATTCCACCCTAAAACAACAGAATACTCATTCTTCTCAAGTGCACATGGAACCTTCTCCAGAATAGACCACATACTGGGTCACAAATCAGGGCTCAACCTGTACCAAAAGACTGAGATTATTCCCTGCATATTCTCAGATCACAATGACTTAAAAATGAAGCTTAACCACAAGGAAAACTTTGGAAGGAACTCAAACACCTGGAAGCTAAAGACCACCTTGCTTAAGAATGCTTGGATCAACCAGGAGATCAAAGAACTTAAACAATTCATAGAAACCAATGCAAATGAAGACACTTCTGCCCAAAACCTATGGGATACAGCAAAGGCGGTCCTAAGAGGGAAATACATAGCCATCCAGGCCTCCCTCAAAAAAATTGAAAAATCCAGAATACACCAGCTATCTCTACACCTTAAAGAACTGGAGAATCAACAACAAATTAAGCCAACTCCACACACAAGAAGGGAAATAATCAAGACTAGAGCAGAGATCAATGAGGTAGAAACCAGAGATACAGTAGAATGTATCAATGAAACTAGAAGCTGGTTTTTTGAAAGAATCAATAAGATTGATAAACCATTGGCCACACTAACCCAAAAGAAAAGAGAGAAGGCTCAAATTAATAAAGTTATGAAGGAAAAGGGAGAGAACACAACTAACATCAAGGAAATAGAAATAATCATCAGAAGTTATTATCAACAGTTATATGCCAATAAGTTAAGCAACCTAGATGAAATGGATGCATTCCTGGAAAACTATAAACTCCCAAAATTGAACCAGGAAGAAACTGACAACCTGAATAGACCAATATCTAGTACAAGATTGAAGCAGTGATCAAAAACCTCCCAAAACACAAGAGCCCGGGACCTGATGGATTCCCTGGAGAATTCCACCAAACTTTCAAAGAAGAAATAACACCTATTCTCCTGAAGCTGTTCCAAAAAATTGAAACAGAAGGAAAACTTCCAGATTCTTTTTTTTTTTTTCTTTTTGGCATAACAGTATTCATTGTTTTGCATCACAACCAGTGCTCCATGCAATACGTGCCCTCCCTAATACCCACCACCTTGTTCCCCCAACTGCCCACCTCCTGCCTCTTCAAGACCCTCAGGTTATTTTTCAGAGTCCATAGTCTCTCATGGTTCACCTCCCCTTCCAATTTCCCTCAACTCCCTTCTCCTCCCCATCTCCCCATGTCCTCCATGTTCTTTGTTATGCTCCACAAATAAGTGAAACCATATGATAATTGACTCTCTCTGCTTGACTTATTTCACTCAGCATAATCTCTTCCCGTCCCATCCGTGTTGCTACAAAAGTTGGGTATTCATCCTTTCTGATGGAGGCAAAAAAACTCCGTAGTGTATATGGACCACATCTTCCTTATCCATTCATCCGTGGAAGGGCATCTTGGTTCTTTCCACAGTTTGGAAAAAAGGGCCATCTGTACCCCAATGTTTATAGCATCAATGGCCATGATTGCCAAACTGTGGAAAGAACCAAGATGCCCTTCCACGGATGAATGGATAAGGAAGATGTGGTCCATATACACTACGGAGTTTTTTTGCCTCCATCAGAAAGGATGAATACCCAACTTTTGTAGCAACACGGATGGGACGGGAAGAGATTATGCTGAGTGAAATAAGTCAAGCAGAGAGAGTCAATTATCATATGGTTTCACTTATTTGTGGAGCATAACAAAGAACATGGAGGACATGGGGAGATGGGGAGGAGAAGGGAGTTGAGGGAAATTGGAAGGGGAGGTGAACCATGAGAGACTATGGACTCTGAAAAATAACCTGAGGGTCTTGAAGAGGCAGGAGGTGGGCAGTTGGGGGAACAAGGTGGTGGGTATTAGGGAGGGCACGTATTGCATGGAGCACTGGTTGTGATGCAAAACAATGAATACTGTTATGCCAAAAAGAAAAAAAAAAAAAGAATCTGGAAGTTTTCCTTCTGTTTCAATTTTTTGGAACAGCTTCAGGAGAATAGGTGTTATTTCTTCTTTGAAAGTTTGGTGGAATTCTCCAGGGAATCCATCAGGTCCCGGGCTCTTGTGTTTTGGGAGGTTTTTGATCACTGCTTCAATCTTGTACTAGATATTGGTCTATTCAGGTTGTCAGTTTCTTCCTGGTTCAATTTTGGGAGTTTATAGTTTTCCAGGAATGCATCCATTTCATCTAGGTTGCTTAACTTATTGGCATATAACTGTTGATAATAACTTCTGATGATTATTTCTATTTCCTTGATGTTAGTTGTGTTCTCTCCCTTTTCCTTCATAACTTTATTAATTTGAGCCTTCTCTCTTTTCTTTTGGGTTAGTGTGGCCAATGGTTTATCAATCTTATTGATTCTTTCAAAAAACCAGCTTCTAGTTTCATTGATACATTCTACTGTATCTCTGGTTTCTACCTCATTGATCTCTGCTCTAGTCTTGATTATTTCCCTTCTTGTGTGTGGAGTTGGCTTAATTTGTTGTTGATTCTCCAGTTCTTTAAGGTGTAGAGATAGCTGGTGTATTCTGGATTTTTCAATTTTTTTGAGGGAGGCCTGGATGGCTATGTATTTCCCTCTTAGGACCGCCTTTGCTGTATCCCATAGGTTTTGGGCAGAAGTGTCTTCATTTGCATTGGTTTCTATGAATTGTTTAAGTTCTTTGATCTCCTGGTTGATCCAAGCATTCTTAAGCAAGGTGGTCTTTAGCTTCCAGGTGTTTGAGTTCCTTCCAAAGTTTTCCTTGTGGTTAAGCTTCATTTTTAAGTCATTGTGATCTGAGAATATGCAGGGAATAATCTCAGTCTTTTGGTACAGGTTGAGCCCTGATTTGTGACCCAGTATGTGGTCTATTCTGGAGAAGGTTCCATGTGCACTTGAGAAGAATGAGTATTCTGTTGTTTTAGGGTGGAATGTTCTGTATATATCTACGAGGTCCATCTGGTCCAATGTGTCATTCAATGATTTGTTACTTTATTGATTTTCTGCTTCGATGATCTGTCTATTACTGAGAGAGGTGTGTTGAGATCTCCTGCTATTAATGTATTCATATCAATATGACTCTTTATCTTGATTAATACTTTTCTTATGTAATTGGCTGCTCCCATATTGGGGACATAAATATTTACAAGTGTTAGATCTTCTTGGTGGATAGTCCCTTTAAGAATTATGCAGTGTCCTTCTGTATCTCTGACTACAGTCTTTAGTTTAAAATCTAATATATCTGATATGAGAATTGCCACCCCGGCCTTCTTTTGAGGTCCATTAGCATGAAAGATAGTTCTCCATCCCTTCACTTTCAGTCTGGGTGTATCCTTAGGTTCGAAATGGATCTCTTTTAGACAGCATATGGATGGGTCCTGTCGTTTTATCCAATCTGCAACCCTGTGTCGTTTTATGGGTGCATTTAGGCCATTCACATTGAGAGTGATTATTGAGAGATATGTTTTTATTGACATCGTGTTACCTTTGAAGTCTTTCTTTCTGTAGATTGTCTCCATATAGTTCTGTTCAAAGACATTCTTGGGATTTTTCCTCTTTTATAGAACCCCCCTTAATATTTCCTGCAGTGTTGGCTTGGTGATCGCATATTCTTTTAAGCCTTGCTGGTCTTGGAAACTCTTTATCTCTCCATCCATTTTGAATGTCAGTCTTTCTGGATAAAGTATTCTTGTCTGCATGTTTTTATTTAGTGCCCTGAATACATCTTGCCAGCCCTTTCTGGCTTGCCAGGCTTCTGTGAACAGGTCTGACGTTATTCTGATGGACTTTCCTCTGTACATAAGGAGCTTCTTTGTCCCAGCTGCTTTCAAGGGATCCTGTCTACAATTATGATTTCTCGTTTTTATATCAGGTGCCTTGAGGTTTTTCTAGATGTTATAATTTTGGGGGAAACTGTTCTGCCTCTCGTACATGAATGCTGGTTCTATTCACAAGACTGGGAAAATTTTCATGGAGAATTTGTTCCATTATATCTTCTAGTCCTCTTTCTTTCCCCCCCTCCTCAGGAATTCCAATAATTCTGACATTGGAACATTTCATGGCATCATTTATTTCCCTAATTCTGTTTTTGTGGTTTCTAAGCTGTTTGTTCCAGGCTTCCTCCTGATCCTTTCTCTCTATCTGTTTGTCCTCCAGATCACTAATTCTATCTTCTGTCTCAGTTACCCTAGTTTTTAGAGAATTTAGATTAGATTGGAACTCATTGAGAACATTGTGAACATCATCCCTGGTTGCTTTCAGTTCTGCTCTAATCAATTCCATTTTGTCTTCCATGGCTTTCTCCAACCTAGCTATTGCCTGGATAATTGTCAGCCTGAATTCCCTTTCTGACATATTGTCTCTGTTGATAGCCATTAGCTCTGTTGCAAGAGGCCCAGCCTCTGAATTTTTCTTCTGTTGGGCATTCCCCTTCCTAGTCGTTTTGGTGAGAGATGAATGAACGGATGTAGCTGAATGTGTTGACTGTGGTGCATGCAAGGTGCACCCTGGAAAGTTTCTGAGCAATCAAGAGTCCCCACCCAAACGAAAGAAAAAAGAAAGAAAGAAAAGAAAAGAGAGAGAGAGAGAGGGACAGGAATAAAAAGAAAGATAAAAGAGAGGCTCAGCCCAAATGGGCCCCCAAGGTAAGATTTATGAAGTATACAAACAAAAACAAACAAAAAGGCTGATAAAAGTAGATGACAATCTACTTATATCTATATATCTATATATCTATATATCTCTTATCTTATCTATATATCTATATATCTATATATCTCTATATATATCTCTATATATCTCTATATATATATAGATATATATATATATCTATATATCTCTTATACTTGTATAAGTATACAAGTATACTTAAGTATAAGATTTATATACTACCAGGACAAACACAAATACACAGAAACACTGGCGGAAGAAAAAGATGGGAGAGTGGTTAAAATTCTCAGCGTGGGCAAGGACGGTTATTTTGATTCTTCCTGGATGTATCTTGATATCTTTGTTAAAGGACTCAACTTTCCTAAGATAGAGGGGAATTAAAAATTGGTTTACTTATAGGGGTAGCATTGATTGGGGAAAGGGGATTACCTTGAATTTAACTCTATATGAAGATAAAAAATAAAAATAAAAAAAAGAATAAACTAAACTAAAATAAAATAAATTAAAAAAATTAAAAAATAGAAAAGCAAAAGAAAAACACAGGTATATGTATCAAAAAGTTCAGGTTAGAAGGTTGTTAAGGAATTTGATGACTGGACATCTCACTGTGATGGTAAATAAGTTAAAAAATTATCTATATAAAAAAAATGAACCTGAGGGGCACCTGGGTGGCTCAGTGGGTTAAAGCCTCTGCCTTCAGCTCAGGTCATGATCCCAGGGTCCTGGGATTGAGCCCTGCATCAGGCTCTCTGCTCAGCGGGAAGCCTGCTTCCCTTCCTCTCTCTCTGCTTGCCTCTCTGCCTACTTGTGATCTCTGTCTGTCAAATAAATAAATAAAAAATCTTTAAAAAAATGAACTAGAATTGTGGGAATGAATTAAAAATAAAGGTTGTATCTATGAAGTAGTGGTGGTTGTTCTCTTGTCTTTTTTTCTTCCCCCCGGTTGACTTTCTGGGCGAGGGGCCTGCTGTGTGTGTTTTCAGTCAGTGATGTTCCCTGAGTTACGTCCTCCCACCTAATCAAGGGGGTGGGCTCTGAGGAAACTGGTTTTTCAGGCTTTTGTCCTCTGGAGGTTTTTTAATTTGTTTGTTCATTTGTTTTCTCTTGCCTTGTTGGCTTTGGATGGTTTTTGGAGGTTTAGAGGAAAGCAAACTGCACCCAGACCTCCCTCTCAGAGAGAAGCCTCAGTCTGTTCCCCTCTGGGTGTTCCAGAGCACATAAATTGCCCCCTTCCTGCTGGCAGGCAGAGCATGTTCCCAGTCGTGTGGTCCCTGGGGACATAGGAACTCCTGCTTGTACCCAAAACCACAACAGCGGAAGCTGTCTCAGGGTGGGTGTGGGGTGCGACTCAGACTCTGGTCGTGCAGCCTGCATGCATGGAGAGTGCCAAGGGCTGTGGTTCTGCTGGCTGGCAAGGCTCCCAGCCCCTCACAGGAGCTGACACCCAGGCGCTCTCAGGCACACTCACTGCTCAGGGACCAAGACCTGGTTTCTTCGCCGCACTCTCTCTGGCTCAGCACCAGGGGTGGTTGTCCTGGGTCTGGGGACTTAAGCTCCTGTCCCAAACTACCCTGATTCCCACAATTTCCCCCCATGATCCTTTGCTCTTTTTGAGTGCTTTCAACCAGACTCCAAGTTAGTGCTGGTCCCCCAGTCGCAGGGCATTCTCGTATTGGGGTATTACTTTCCAATGGGTGGCTTCTGGTGGCTCCCTCCCCCTTTTGTTTATCTTCCGGTATCAGTCCAAAGTTCCCACTCTGCTTTACCTGCCCACTGGCATCTTCTACCCCTGTAGAGATCCATAAGTGTATAATTCTAATCTCAGGCTGGTTTCATGGGTGATCAGAGTTCCTTGGTTCGTAATCAGCTCACTTTAGGGTACAGGTTGAAATGGTGCCTCCTCCTAGTTCCCTGCCATCTTGT